>NC_064634.1:433757442-438757442 GCF_023864275.1 Schistocerca cancellata | reverse complement strand
ATTGGAATCCATGTTTTAGCATTTGTGTGAGCGTGGGTCGTAACAGAAAGATGAACAACGTTGGTGAATGAGGTGTTTGTACACCAATTTTGAAGCATCAGGACCTACACGATACTGAGGGTAACGATAGTACAAGACCCAGACACATGGACAGCCAGCATGAGGTTAGCCAAAACGTGACGTTGCGTATCTCATATGAAAACCAGTACTATCTTCATCACCTGCAGTATGTGCGAGGAGACTCAGCTGCGGATTTTCTTCGACAAGAAATGTTTTGTAGCTTGTTTTTGCAACAGACCACGAGCAGTATGGGATTTCTGCTGTCAGTACTCTTTACTGATGAGGCGATCTTTGGTGGAGATATCACGTATGACCTAAAAAAGTTATCGCAGAATTGTTGAATCATCGCTTCAGGAACTGTTCGAAAATTGGAAATTTGTGGTAAAGTTTTACGGGATCAAACTGCTGAGGTCGTCGATCCCTAAGCTTACGCACTATTTAATCTAACTTAAACTAACTTACGCTAAGGACAACACACACACACACGCACACTCATGCCCTAGGGAGGACTCTTATCTTCCGACGGGTGGAGCTGCGTGGACCGTGACAAGACGACTAAGACGCGCGGCTACCCCACGCGGCAGGAACGGTTGAACATTAACTTATGTACATGGGTTACTGGCGAGCACCTTCTTGTACCACATCTTTTGTCACATCATCTTAACGGAAGTCGTATGTGGAATTCACTCTGAACTCTCTCCACATTTTTCTGAAGAATTTGCAGTACGATACGTAATTTGGCTGGTGCATGACGGTGCCCAAGTCAATATCTGCAGCACTGTTTGCTACAACAAAAAACTTTCCACAGGAGATAGACCGGACAAAGAGCGGCGTGTGCTTGGCCACCTCTGAGAGCATCAGGCAAGTGTTGTCTGTCCTGCACCAGATGCTGAGATGCAGATCGTTGAACGAAGTGTCCGTGTGGGCTGTGACACACATTATTCAACAACATCCTGGAACTTAAGTAAGAGAAAGATAATGTGCAGGGTGTCCGAAAAGTCTTTCCCTGTTTACATAAATTGATAACTCAGGCTAGAAGTAAGACACAAAAATGAAATTGGTGTCTAATTGTTTACAAACTATCAAAGTTTTTTTTCGCATATCAGTAAACTTTCACATGAGCACCCTTGGTAGCACGTAGCGCATCTAGGCGATATTCAATTTACGTCCACACATTAGCCAACGTCACTGGAGGGATCGATTCAACGACTGTGGTTATCCGTTGCCGCAGGGTTTCAAGATCTGCTGCATGTGTTCAGTAGACCTCTTCCTTGACATAACCCCATAAAAAGAAGTCCAATGGGGTTATGTCAGGAGAGCGTGGAGGCCAAACCGTTGGCCCATCACGACCAATCCATAGCCCAGGAAAGGTCATATCGAGATAGGCACGGACGTCCAAACCCCAATGAGGCGGTGCACCGTCTTGCTGAAACAAGACATCGGGGTGATACTGAAACAGCTGAGGAACAGCATACAGTTGCAACATGTCCAGATACACTGCAGATGTGATGGTAGCCTCAGCGAAGAAGAATGGCTCGATAATTCGATCGTGCAATAGCGCGCACCAAACACTCACCTTTGGACTGCCTCTGGTGCACTCCATGACCTCGCCAGGGGGTTGTGAACCCCAAATGCACACATTATGGCGATTCAATACTCCACTGACAAAGAAAGGTCGCTTCGTCAGAAAAGGCAATTCGTCTGAGATAACCATCTTCGTCCTCAATACGTGATAGCATTTCGACCGCAAAGTCATATCGACGTGTACTGTTATTGGGTCACAATGGAAGTGGAAGTTTACTGATGTGTGAAAAAAAACTTTGATAGTTTGTAAACAATTAGACACCAGTTTTATATTTGTATCTTATTTCTAGCCTGAGTTATCAATTTATGTACTCAGGGAAAGACTTTTCGGACACCCTGTATAACAATATGCTTGACACTTGCATTGCGTCCCATGATGACCCCTTTGGAACACACTGACGGAAAAAGAATCGCAACACCAAGAAGTTGTGCGACATAAACAAAAGCTAGTAGAAGTCGTTAGTGTTTCTGCATCTTTCAAATTTTGCGCCAGTCGCGTAAGAGTGGCGCTAGTGGCGCCATTACGAGGTTGCAAATCAGATTTTCTTTAAATGCACACTGTAACGGTCGTGAGCGTTAATTACCACTGAGATTGGGCGTGGTAGGTTGATCTTAAGCCGAAATACCCTTAAGGAGACAAAAACGCCATTATTACCACCTCACTGAGTTTTAACGGTGTCGTGTAATAGGGCTACGAGAAGCTGGACGTTCCTTCAGCGATACTGCAGAAAGTCTTGGCAGGAATTTAGCCACTGTACATGAATGATGACAGCGGTGGTCACGAGATTTCACTGTCACAAGGAGACCGGGCTCCACACGGCCACGTGGCACTACCGAGAGCAAAGACCATGGTGTCCTGCCTATGGCTCTGGCGCATCATACTGCATTTGCAGCAGCAATTAGATCAGCAGTTGGCACCACAGTGACACAACGAACTGCTACGAATCGGTCACCTCGAGGACAGCTCCACACGAGATGTCCTGGAGTGTGCCTACCATTGACCGCAAACCAACAGCATTTACGACCTCAGTGGTCTCAAGCGAGAGCCCATTAAAGGGCACGATGGAGGTCTGGTGTGTTTTTCGATGAAATCTGGACGTTTAACACAATTCTCATTTATTGTTCCGTCTCTACTGGACATTATTTAATTAGGTTGCATGTTTCGATTGGGTCGTCCTTAGATCTAAGAGGTTGAGGCAGCAACCCGTCTTGTGAACTTTGAGTCACATATCATAGTACTAAATAGCAATTATTTTAAATATCTATACAGATACTGAACCTGCCAAGGCGATTATACCGACTGCAGTTGAATCTCTATCTGCCTTGGTGCCATCGATGGCCTGTGTTGGTTAGAAACAGTCAGTTGAGGGCCAGCAACCAACCTTTCTGTATGCTAAACACACTGGACTTACATTTGGAGTTATCCTCTGTGGTGCGATTTCGTATGACAGCAGCTCTCGTACTTACCCAAAGCACGTTGACTGCAAATTTGTACATCGGTCTGGTGATCTACATCTACATCTACATCTACATCCATACTCCGCAAGCCACCTGACGGTGTGTGGCGGAGGGTACCTTGAGTACCTCTATCGGTTCTCCCTTCTATTCCAGTCTCGTATTGTTCGTGGAAAGAAAGATTGTCGGTATGCCTCTGTGTGGGCTCTAATCTCTCTGATTTTATCCTCATGGTCTCTTCGCGAGATATACGTAGGAGGGAGCAATATACTGCTTGACTCTTCGGTGAAGGTATGTTCTCGAAACTTTGACAAAAGCCCGTACCGAGCTACTGAGCGTCTCTCCTGCAGAGTCTTCCACTGGAGTTTATCTATCATCTCCGTAACGCTTTCGCGATCCTACCTGTTATGCTGCTATTCATAAACAGCGTTCCAGTGAGTGTTTACCAGCTGAATATATGCTCCCCCAACATACTGTCGTGGTTATCCAACATGTTCTACAGTGTGTCGACATGTTGCCTTGGCGTGCTCGATTACCAGATCTCCAGTGAATCACATATAGGACATCGAACGACAACTCCAGCGTCAATCACAAACAACATTAGCCGTCCCTGTTTTGACAGAAAAAATGGAACAAGCATGGGACAACATTCCTGAAACTGACATCAGACAACACAATAGATGCGCGTTTGCATGCTGGCAATAAACATTCTGGCTGTCACACTGGTTATTACTGTACCAGTATTTCACATTTGCGACGGTGTATCTCGTGCATACATAAACCTTGTCTGTCTAGGCAACATTACTGTATTTTAATTAATTTAATTTTGATTTCGTCAGTTTTTTTGTAATATGAACTTAATTAATATCATGTAAAACGTAAACTAATGAAATTATCAAATGCCACTTTTCTCCGTGAGACCTCACCTACGATTTTCCGGTCGCCCAACACATGTCTTTTTACTTGACACCACAACGGCGACTTGAGCATTCTTTCTGAAGAAATGAAGATTGGGACAACAAAACACCCAGTCCCCCAGCAGACAGAATCTCCAACTCGTCCGGGAATCGATCCTCGGTATACCGCCCGGCACTCAGATTCGCTGGCAGCACAGCTACGGAGGCGGAGTGTATAAAGTAATATGACTATTAGTAATTGATTTACTACTGACTTGTAAATTCATGGACGTATGTTTACATGATCGTTTTCTTAAGAATCTCCTCATACGGCGAAAAAACGAAATACACGAGACTGAATAAGCACTTTGCAGCTGATTGTGACGACAGCCAGAATCCATTGCAACACGTGCTTGTGTATTCATTCCACTCACAGATAGCATGTAAGTTTTCCAATGTGTACTGAGAATGCATGACATGTGAAGAGTCTGTTAGCACCGTGCCGCATCAAAGGAGAACACTGAGACCCTGCAAATCGGGTGTGCGTGTGAATTCCTAAGGGACCAAACTGCTGAGGTCATCAGTGCCAAGACTTACACGCTACTTAAACTAATTTATACTAAGAGCAACACACCCACCCATGCCCGAGGGAGGACTCGAACCCCCGACGGGAGGTGACGAGCAATCCGTGACATGGCGCCAGAGACCGCACGGGCACTCCGCGCGGCCCACATCTGGTGTATCCCTTACATGTCCCTGCGCAGAAGCTGCATACGTAGGTCACAGAATAAGCGCCGCGACAGCAAATGGTGCACGAAATGCTTCGTGTGTTTATCGTTATTCTAATGTTACTAATACCGGTCATTAGAATGAATTCCGAAGCGAGAGGATGATAGCTGATTATTGAAAGGATAGGTAGTATGATTGTCATTGAAACTCGAGTTACATTTAAAAGAAATATTAATTAAAGAAAATTAGATATTTGGTGCGCTGGTCAGATGATAAACCCTGCACTGAACTGACATCCTTTGATTTCCGTATGATGGACATAGACGAAATATGGTATAAGTTTAAACAAGCTCTAAATCTTTCTCTGGAGAAGTACATACCTAGTAAGTGGATTAAGGATGGGAAAGACCCGCCGTGGTTTAACAACGAAATTTGGACCATGTTGAGGAAGCAAGGCTGTTACACTCTTATATCCAGTCACTCGCCGGCCGCTGTGGCGGAGCGGTTCTAGGCGCTTCAGTCCGGTACCAAGCGGCTGCTGCGGTCGCAGGTTCGAATCCTGCCTCGGGTATTGATGTGTGTGTTGTAATTACGTTAGTTAGGTTTACTTAGTTCTAAGCCTAGGGGACTGATGACCTCAGATGTTAAGTCCAATAGTGCTGAGAGCCATTTGAACCATCCTGTCACTCGTTAGCTAGTCTGGCGTGTCTGCAGAAAATAGCACAAGCAAAGCCGAAGTTATGAACTTCGCGTTTAAGATATTGTTCACATAGGAGGCTCATACAAACATACCGTCGTTTGACCATCGTACAGACTCCTGTCTGGACAGATAAGTCTCCAGGTCCGGATGAAATCACAGTTCCGTTCTACAAAGAGTACTCTACAGCATGGGCCCCTTATTTAGCTTGCATTTATCGCGAAACTCTCGACCCAGACAAAGTCCCAAGCCACTGGAAAAAGCGCAAGTGTCTTCTATAAATGAGAAGCGTAAAAGAGCGGATTCTCGAAATTACAGGCCAATATCCCTAACAATGGTTTGTTACAAAATTCTTGAACATTATCTGATTTAGAATATAATAAGTTTCCTTGAAACCGAGAAGCTTCTGTCCACGAATCAACACAGCTTTAGAAAGCATCGCTTTTGTGAAACTCAGGTTGCCTTTTCCCACACGGGATACTGCAAACTACAGATGAAGGGCAACAGGTAGCTTCCAGAATGAGATTTTCACTCTGCAGCGGGGTGTGCGCTGATATGAAACTTCTTGGCAGATTAAAACTGTGTGCTGGACCGAGACTCGAACTCGTGACCTTTCCCTTTCGCGGGCAAGTGCTCTACCAACTGAGCTACCCAAGCACGACTCACGATCCTTCCTCACAGCTTTATTTCTACCAGTACCGCGCCTCCTACCTTACAAACTTTACAGAAGCAGGTTCGCAGGAGAGCTTCTGTAAAGTTTGGAAGGTAGGAGACGAGATTCTGGCAGAATTAAAGCTGTGAGTACCGGGCTTGAGTCGTGCTTCGGTAGCTCAGATGGTAGAGCGAATGGCAAAGGTCCCGAATTCGAGTCTCTGTCGGACACACAGTTTTAATCTGCCAGGAAGTTTCATATCAGCGCACACTCCGCTGCAGAGTGAAAATCTCATTCTGGAAACATCCCCCAGCCTGTGGCTAAGCCATGTCTCCGCAATATCCTTTTTTCAGGAGTGCTAGTTCTGCAAGGTTCGCAGGAGAACTTCTGTAAAGTTTGGAAGGTAGGAGACGAGATACTGACAGAAGTAAAGCTGTGAGTAATGGGCGTGAGTCGTGCTTCGGTAGCTCAGGTGGTAGAGCACTTGCCCGCGAAAGGCAAAGGTCCCGAGGTCGAGTCTCGGTCGGGCACACAGTTTTAATCTGCCAGGAAGTTTCATATCAGCGCACACTCCGCTGCAGAGTGAAAATCTCATTCTGGAAACATCCCCCAGGCTGTGGCTAAGCCATGTCTCCGCAATATCCTTTCCTTCATGAGTGCTAGTTCTGCAAGGTTCGCAGGAGAGCTTCTGTAAAGTTTGGAAGGTAGGAGACGAGATACTGACAGAAGTAAAGCTGTGAGTACTGGGCGTGAGTCGTGCTTCGGTAGCTCAGATGGTAGAGCACTTGCCCGCGAAAGGCAAAGGTCCCGAGGTCGAGTCTCGGTCGGGCACACAGTTTTAATCTGCCAGGAAGTTTCATATCAGCGCACACTCCGCTGCAGAGTGAAAATCTCATTCTGGAAACATCCCCCAGGCTGTGGCTAAGCCATGTCTCCGCAGTATCCTTTCTTTCAGGAGTGCTAGTTCTGCAAGGTTCGCAGGAGAGCTTCTGTAAAGTTTGGAAGGTAGGAGACGAGATACTGACAGAAGTAAAGCTGTGAGTACTGGGCGTGAGTCGTGCTTCGGTAGCTCAGATGGTAGAGCACTTGCCCGCGAAAGGCAAAGGTCCCGAGGTCGAGTCTCGGTCGGGCACACAGTTTTAATCTGCCAGGAAGTTTCATATCAGCGCACACTCCGCTGCAGAGTGAAAATCTCATTCTGGAAACATCCCCCAGGCCGTGGCTAAGCCATGTCTCCGCAATATCCTTTCCTTCATGAGTGCTAGTTCTGTAAGTTTCGCAGGAGAGCTTCTGTAAAGTTTGGAAGGTAGGAGGCGAAGTACTGGCAGAAGTAAAGCTGTGAGGACGAGGCGTGAGTCGTGCTTGGGTAGCTCAGTTGGTAGAGCACTTGCCCGCAAAAGGCAAAGGTCCTGAGTTCGAGTCTCGGTCCGGCACACAGTTTTAATCGCCCAGTAAGTTTCAGGTAGATTCCATATTTCTATATTTCCGAAAAGAATTTGACAGGGTGTCTTACTGCAGGCTGTTAACGAAGGTATGAGCGTACGGGATATGTTACCAAATATGTGAGTGGCTCGAAGATTGTTTAAATAATAGAACCCATTATTTTGTCGTCGACAGCGAGGATTCATCAGAGAGAAGGTTATCGCCAGAAGTTCCGCAGAGAACTTTGATAGGACAAATTTTATTTTCCATGATCGGGTGGACAGGTTGAGCAGCTATCTTCGGATGTTTGCTGATGATACGCTCGTGTACGGGAAGGTGTCAGCGCCGAGTAACTATAGGAGGATACAAGGTTTGTTGTTGGTGTGATGAATGAAAGTTGGCTCTAAATGTAGTAAATGTAAGTTAACGCAGATGAATAGGGAAAACAAGCGCAGTGTTCGAATACAGCATTAGAAGTGTCCTGCTTGACTCTGTCATGTCGTTTAAATATCTGGCTGTAACGTTGCAAGGATGTATGAAATGGAACGAGCGAATGACAGTTGTGATAGGAAAGACAAATAGCTGACTTCGTTTTATTGGGAGTATTTTGAGAAAGTGTTTTTCCTCTGTAAAGGGGACCACAAATAATACGCTACTGTGACCTACCCTTGAGTACTCCTCGAGTGTCTCGGATCCTCACTACGTCGGATTAAAGTAAGACGTCGAAGCAATTCGGAGGCGAGCCGTGAGATTTGTTACTGGTGCGTCCAAGCGATATGCGGGTGTTACGTACACGCTTCGGTAACTCAAACGGTAGTCCCTGGAGGAAAGGTGACGATTTATTAGCAGAAAACTACTGATAAAATTTAGAGGACCGTTATTTGAGGCTGACTGCAAAACGATTCTACTACCGTCAACGTTCTGTCATACCCAAGACTATCTGAACGACCTGATTTGCGTTTCGCCTGATTGGCATGCAGCGTACACAACGAAGCTGTCTTGCAGGTACTTGAGTGTCTTTGCAATACAGTCGTTTGTTTGACTATACAGGGGATACCACGAAAGATCACTAGAGAACTGTATTCTTTAAGGGAATCAGTCCAGATGTAAATCAGAGGTACAATATTGTAAGTACTAGGAAATGCGTCATCCTCAACACTTGTAAACTTAATTTTACTACAGTAAATGACATGTGAAAATCACCACCACACTCATTAACAATTAAGTTAACTAAATCCCTCACGTAACTCATTCCAACAATGTGCAGGCAAAATTAAATATTTGAGGCAATGTCTGGACTCGTGTTCTATGGTAATTCGAAGTCTTTCTGCTCTTTGAAACGTTTTTCCACGCCTGTGAAACGTCGTTCCTGACACGAGTGGTTTCCCGCAAACTGGATGTCGAGCTAACCAGTTCAATGCAACGCGATTAACAGCGGCAAGCTCTTTATGAAAACGTCAAAATTAACATCGAGTCGCCAGTAACTTTCATACTCATAATTAGGCAATTATTTGTTCACATGTTAGAAGATTATTCTGCCTCCCGAAAATCTGTGACGAACAGAAGGAAGCATTACGTCCTCCAGTATTTTGCAGTAGTAATGAGGAGAAAGAGAACAGTCCAGTAGCCACAGAAAGCCGCAGCTATTTGCTGCGAACTAAATACTTTTCCCAATCTGGGCCATTGTTTCTAAAACTGGCCAAGAAGCATTAAATGTTTCATTCAAAGTCTCATATAGGAGCAGCAGGATAAAGAAGTTAATAGCGGTAATGAAAGCAATATCGAAATATTTGGTAGTTTTATACTCTTGAATGGTATTTCTAGGTCTAACAAATTTCTTGGAAGTAGTGAAAATTTCAAACTGGCTTCGAACTGACGTTATGACATCTGAAAGCATGTTTACATCCCGATGATATGAGACTAACATAATTTCTAATGCAGAAGCCTGCTGATAATTGGTAAGTTGATAGGAAATTGAATTTTTTCACGGTATTTAATTTGTGGGCAGATGGCATCCAGTGTTGCCACACAATCATGAGTATAGCACCTGTGAGCTTTAGTGGCGTGCTGGATTGATTATGGTTTCATAGGTGTGAGGTTGCCCATGTAGTGGCACCACGCCTTAAGACAGGAAAAGGTTAGCTTCGGTGCAATATTTTGGAGTGCACAAGTTACAGCCAGGAGCGAGCCTGTTGACAGAAAGTTTTGCTACCAGCGGTTGCGAAGTAGAATGAAGGCCACATGGCTGTAGACCTGCCGAAAAGAGTAAACACAGCAGTTTTCATGGCGCAAGTTACAGGTAGAAACGGCCCACTGGCCCAACCCAGGTGTTGTGAGTACATGACTCAGAGAGGCACGTCAGAAAAAAAGAGGTGCACAGTCACATATGAATAGGGGCCGGTTCACTAAGAGAGCATTCAAGTGTGACAGCTCACCTGGACGGCGAGGCGTGTCCCACTGCTGGCTACATGCAGCAGCAGATAGGCCGCCAGCATTCCAGTCCACGGTAGGTCGCTGGCTCGACCTTCTGAGGCCAACGCGGGGTCAACAGTCAGCCAGTGGCGGGCCGCGCCACGGCTCGCTACTGCTAAAGAACTTGCCCCCCTTCTAACAGCCGTGTACCGCAAGTCTCTAGAGGAACGGAAGGTTCCAAATGATTGGAAAAGAGCACAGGTAGTCCCAGTCTTCAAGAAGGGTCGTCGAGCAGATGCGCAAAACTATAGACCTCTGACGTCGATCTGTTGTAGAATTTTAGAACATGTTTTTTGCTCGAGTATCATGTCGTTTTTGGAAACCCAGAATCTACTATGTAGGATTCAACATGGATTCCGGAAACAGCGATCGTGTGAGACCCAACTCGCTTTATTTGTTCATGAGACCCGGAAAATATTAGATACAGGCTCCCAGGTAGATGCTATCTTCCTTGACTTCCGGAAGGCGTTCGATACAGTTCCGCACTGTCGCCTGATAAACAAAGTAAGAGCCTACGGAATATCAGACCAGTTGTGTGGCTGGATTGAAGAGTTTTTAGCAAACAGAACACTGCATGTTGTTATCAATGGAGAGACGTCTACAGACGTTAAAGTAACCTCTGGCGTGCCACAGGTGAGTGTTATGGGACCATTGCTTTTCACAATATATATAAATGACCTAGTAGATAGTGTCGGAAGTTCCATGCGGCTTTTCGCGGATGATGCTGTAATATACAGAGAAGTTGCAGCATTAGAAAATTGTAGCGAAATGCAGGAAGATCTGCAGCGGATAGGCACTTGGTGCAGGGAGTGGCAACTGACCCTTAACATAGACAAATGTAATGTATTGCGAATACATGGAAAGAAGGATCCTTTATTGTATGATTATATGGTAGCAGAACAAACACTGGTGGCAGTTACTTCTGTAAAATATCTGGGAGTATGCGTGCGGAACGATTTGAAGTGGAATGATCATATAAAATTGGTTGTTGGTAAGGCGGGTACCAGGTTGAGATTCATTGGGAGAGTCCTTAGAAAATGTAGTCCATCAACAAAGGAGGTGGCTTACAAAACACTCGTTCGACCTATACTTGAGTATTGCGCATCAGTGTGGGATCCGTACCAGATCGGGTTGACGGAGGAGATAGAGAAGATCCAAAGAAGAGCGGCGCGTTTCGTCACAGGGTTATTTGGTAACCGTGATAGCGTTACGGAGATGTTTAACAAACTCAAGTGGCAGACTCTGCAAGAGAGGCGCTCTGCATCGCGGTGTAGCTTGCTCGCCAGGTTTCGAGAGGGTGCGTTTCTGGATGGGGTATCGAATATATTGCTTCCCCCTACTTATACCTCCCGAGGAGATCACGAATGTAAAATTAGAGAGATTCGAGCGCGCGCGGAGGCTTTCAGACAGTCGTTCTTCCCGCGAGCCATACGCGACTGGAACAGGAATGGGAGGTAATGACAGTGGCACGTTAAGTGCCCTCCGCCACACACCGTTGGGTGGCTTGCGGAGTATAAATGTAGATGTAGATGTAGATGCGGGCAGTCGTCCTGGCTTCCAACACACGCTGGAGGCATCCAGAGGCGAGGGCCGCAGATTTGGGTGCCAGATCGCGGGCGCTTGTTGTCGCCGCGATCTTAGCCACGCCAGCGAGGAAGCACGCTGCGGGCTGCATTGCAGCTGCCCCACGAGCAGCGCTGAGGCAACAGGGGCGAAGACCGATGAGTCGACTGCAGACACATCCTGATGTCGCCTCAACGCCGCAGGCGTACAAGGCTGACACACAGCAATGCGTTGCACAGATCGCTGAGGCAGCCATTCCGCACCAAGCCTTTTCGCAAACAGCGAAGTGGTGTCCTAAGCATTCCGGGACCCGGTGACGCAGACCGAGAGGAACGGGATAACTGTAGCTGGAAGTAATATATCACTTGGGAAACTCGGACGAGTTTTAATAGGGCGCACCCTGACAGTTTCCGTCCTCGTCCAACATACCCTAAACACCCACTTCCAGTATGTATTTTAAACGCACCATAATGTATGCCCTTCATTTCTAGTAATGCCAAGAACATCAAGGTACACCATCAGAATACACACTATAAACATCATATCCCTCCGCTACCAGATGGGATAGAGCCGGTTTAAGTTGGGTCTTTGCCGAGGCCGAAATCGTGGCGAACAGAAACTCTGTAGCCAGTGAGTTTCCTTACACAAGAAACTTAATTGTATTTAATTAGGCAGAGGTCATTTAAGGCCACATGGCTCCTATTTTGTGTGAACAGAATTTGGAACGTCGAAAAATTTAGTCTGGACTGTGACTCGAATTCGTATCGTCTCTTTCGTGGTATCTGACCCACAAGGAAAAGTTTAGGGAGCCTAAATCGTAAGAGAACAACTGACATATAAAAAGGTATATCAGGCGATATAACACCACAATAACTGCTGTAAAACTATGTTTCCCACAGCTCCATGCTATCAGAAGGCACCACTGGACGTTGATTTCTGCTCACCCACTGGCACCCTCAACCGCCAATACTCCAAAAGCCGCTGCAGCATAGAACAATGAACAACACAGTTCTATGTTAAGATAGATTGAGATAATTTATATTACAGTTAATCATGAGGAAAACTCGCTTGAAATGAACTGTAATACTTTAAATGAAACATAAAATAAATGACTAAACTGCTTCTCTCTGCCTTACTCTGTACTACACCAGTGAGAGAATGTTCGTCACGTTTTGATTCCTCAGTTACTGAGTGCTGCTAAAGGTGTAGTCATAGGCCCAAATCCCGCAGGAATAGTATATTTATTGTCAGACTTTTTCCTCCTCCTTTATCTTAACTGATAAAGACCGCAAAGAATTTAAGTGACAGATCTCTACTAAACCCATAAATTTGTACTGCAGCGCTGTGTGGATCAAAATGCAGTTTTCACTGTCGTCAGACGAATGATGAAGTGTGCCACGTTTCAAAGATTATTACTTAAAAATTCATAGGTGCTTCTCTGTCACTTATTGTCACAATTTGTCGAATAATGAATATGGAAGAATGGAAACATTGGATGATCGCCATACAAAACATTCGTAACTATCTTAAGTATTTCTCTTTACAGAAACAGCAGAATAGCCAGTCAGAAAAACTGGTAAGAAGCTGGTTAATTTAGTATAAATTTAGGTTCAGTGTCGCAATTTATGGTACATCCACAGTGGTTGTGGCGGATTGCGAGGAGGGAGTGGGCGTGAACGATTGTGTGGCTGACCACAATACTTCAGAACGCCTCGGCAACAGGGTGACATTCCCGTGATAGAAATGAAGTCATGGTCAGAAAGATGCGAGCATAGAGCATTCTGCAATCATTAACTGGCCGTTACTGGGATCGTGTTGAGTGTAGGGTGAGAGATGATGATGATGTTTGGTTTGTGGGGCGCTCAACTGCGTGGTTATCAGCGCCCGTACAATTTCCCAACCTTTGCTCAGTCCAATTTCGCCACTTTCCTGGATGATGATGAAATGATGAGGACAACACAAACACCCAGTCATCTCGAGGCAGGTGAAAATCCCTGACCCCGCCGGGAATCGAACCCGGGACCCCGTGCTCGGGAAGCGAGAACGCTACCGCGAGGCCACGAGCGGCGGACGTGTAGGGTGAGAGCTTAGTGGTTCTGACGCTGTTCACTTTCTGCTGGGCATTTCTTTCACAAACAGAAATTAAGTATGGCCTATGATATGATGCAGTGGTAGTAGTTTGGCGTTATGATTCAGCACCATATGAATAATCTCTGCAAAATCCAGAACCGTCTGCCCATCTGTGCTCCCCAGCAATAGAACTCGATAATATAGATAAGATTATTGTGAGAGACAAGAGGCGCCGTTTATATTAAAACGTTATTGGCTAAATAAATTACACTCTGCGTAAGCGTGGCCTAGAATCTCTGGAATCTCAGCACCACGGTCGGCTTGGTGGACCTGTTGTTATTTCGGGTTCTGTCTTAAGCATACTGCACGTTGAAAAGGTCTTCAAGATAGGCGCTACTCGCTTTTATTAACGAAGCATCAGTAGCCGATGTATTTGATCATAATGAATGGATGATACGTACCTTTCTTTCCGTATTTATGGACTGAATGACAGTTTTAGTCAAGGATGGCTCATTCTACACATTAAGGTTAGCGTCTTGTGCTCCCTAATCCACTTACTAATAGCAACTATTTCTCCTTTCTCGATAGTAGCAGCCGGAATCGAAGTTACAATGTATACATTCACTAGTTTAATTTTCAACTGACTTTTGAGACTGCATTATCCGTCGTTTTTTCAGGTGTCGTGCATAGCAGCATTTCCTTGTTTGGAACTTCGTGTTGTTCGTACCTTACGAAGTCTCCCTGTTGATGTTACGTTTTGCAAACAGCATAGATTTCAAGAAAAATATACTCCAAGTCTATTGTCAGAAAAAGATGTGTTGTTCACTATAACTTGTGTATATATTCTGAAAGTGTGAAACATATCTGGCAATGAGATTTTTAGTTTTCTTACGTTTGAAACAGAAAAACAAGAATAATTATAACTTTTAATGATTTGTTTTGTTTATTTTGCAGTCGGCGCCTCTACTAGTCAGTACTAGTGAAGACGCTGTAGTCCCTAAACCCAGATACAGAAATGCAAAGAAGTCTCGTTGACATTTACCAGAGGTTCGAGTCCTCTCTCGGGCATGGGTCTCTGTGTTGTTCTTAGCATAAGTTAGTTTTAGTAGTGTGAACGTCTAGGGACCGATGATCTCATGAATTTGGTATCTTAGGAATTCAAACACTTTTGAACATTTTGACATTTACCGGGTGGTTACAATTAAACTTGCCCTATTTAACACGTTAGGAAACTAATTTCCATTCGAGATCCGAATTGGGTAGCATTAATGTCAAGGACATGAGAAAGAGAAGTAACGCAGTATCAGCTCAACTGAAAAGTTTTTAATGTGCTGCTACGGTGCATCATACCATTACTGCTAGAATGGGGCTCAGTATGGCGCCCATCAGTGTCTAGGAGAGTGTGACAGAGTGGGATTTAATTCTGCACAGCAGAACGAAGCCTGTCCGTAGTTATGCTGGTTACCTCTCTTGATATGCTGCGCTTCAGATCAGCACATATGTGAATGTTCCCCTGGTAAACCCTGTCCTTCTGGTAGCTCCACAACCAGAAATCACAGGGAGTGATGTCAGATGATCGTGCTGACCAAGTATTTCATAACGATCAGCTGATAATTCGATCGTTTCCAAATGTGTTTCGGAGAGGCATTGAGTTTCACGAGCGATGTGCGGTGGGACCCCGACTTGCATGAAAACTGTTGAGTTCAATGCGTCTCTCTACTGTAGGACGTGTATTCCACGCAGGCGAAGCATATCGCACTTACGCTGGCCAGTCACACTTCACGTCTTTGGTCCTTGGGCGCCAACCTGTTCAAAAAAGAATGGGCCAACGATGAATGTAGCCGTGAAGCCACACCTTTTGGCAACTCGTTCACCATACAGAGGGACTTCATGCGCGGTGACTGGAGGTGAATATCCCAACACTCGGTAGTTCTATGTTTTCTCCTCACTCGTCGGAGGAAAATGAGCTTCGTCTGTCCATTGGATAATACGGAGCCAGCCCTCACCAACTTGAATCCTTGCAAGAAAGTGAAGAGCGAAGTCAATAAGTCGTTGTGTGTCCTATGGTGCAAGCTGCTGTACAATATGGATCTTGTACGGAAACCATTTGAGAATGGTTCGAAGCACCTTCCATGCAGTGGACCACGGAATGTTCAACTATCTTCACTTGGCATGCGCACTGCCTGACGATCAGGAATTGCTCGCACCGGTGTCTGCCATTGCAAAAGCGATTTCATCAACCACCTGTGGTGCAACTGGTCGTCGGCCTCTTCCCGGAGCGACGTCCAGTTCTCCAGTTGGTTCTACTTTCTTCATCCTGCTCCACACGGCAGTTGGAGAAAGAGGACCCTTTCAGCCGGCGATATTCTCGAAGTGCAGCTGCAGAATTACTGTTGTTTTGACAACAGAGTTTCATCAATAATGCGCTGCTCATTTTGCCCAAGCTTATGCTGACACGTCAACAAGTGCACAGCGACTGGTCAAGTGTGTGAGACTATGAATCACGATGACTGATCTCGGCACCTGGTGGCCATAGTTCGAAGTAGACGGTGGCGCTGTGACGCATGTAAATCATGCATCAAATACTCCTGAAATCAATGTTACCAAGTTTGGTTCTCGTACGGTAACTAGTTTCCCTGTTCTGATGTGTTAAATAGACCAAGTTTAGTTATAACCACCCGGTACTTTGGCTATCTCTGTGCTCCGGCGCCACGTCTTTGAGACGCGAAATGTAGTCACATCCTAGACCATTCAAGGTTGGTATTTCCTGTTAGAAGTATAACTGAATCTTGGCAATATCGCAGGATCTATTTCGAAACACTGTGACGGACGTGTCACTTTCTGGATAACACAGAATTAGTCTACAAAATTCACATGATGTATTCGTGTAAATGTCCAATATTTTCACATAAGCTATGAAATAAAGCCCTCAGTTTATGTTTTGGAGTCCAGGAACGTCAATCGGAAATTGGAATGAATCACGTCTTTTAAGCTGCGAGCTTCTCTGTCCTAACTAGCACTGGAGCAATAAGGGAGAGCGCAACGTTGGATTCCGCTGCCTGTAAGGTAACGTCGTAGCTTGGAAAGTGAGAGGTGCTTTGGTACCTGGTTCCTGTCGCGCTGGAGGCTACATTTTTAACAGTATGGCGTCATAGCTACAATCAGTCAGATCGAAAATCAATGTGGAAATTTTTTTATGAAATTTATTCCTATACTGATTCATTGTGACACAGGACTGCAAGTAACACAGACCGTTTCGCATACCAGACTGAGTAATTCGTGCTGATATAGGCACGCTCCTGTTACAGGCACTTTATGTTTCATTAAAACAGGCCTTCTTGGTAACATGAATTTCATGTGAATTAGTAAAGTACATATTTGAAGAGTGCTTTCCATTTTTTATTGAACACAGCAGTAAACATCAGAGAGAAATTTATCATCAACAGTGTATTCTCTCGCATTATCTAAAATAGTTTGACAGCACTCAAATAGTTTATTAATTCCACGGCTGTAGCAATATACTCTATTTGAGTCAAAGATGTAGTCGAACCAGGTTTGAAGTGCATTTTCGATCAGAGAGATACTTTCTTGCCTGTTTTTCGATAAAGAGCTTTAAAGGTGAACATTTAGGTCATAAGTTGAGAAGAAATAGTGAGTTGTGGATGACTTTTCAAACTCTTGGAAACTCTAGCGAAATCGGCAGAGTGTGTTATCGCGTAGTATCAACACTTGATGAAGTTTTGTAGGTCGTTCTTCTCGCACTGCGACCGATACGCGTCTCAGTCGTTGGAAAAAAAATACCAGCTGCGGTATACTCTCCTCTGTGGAGCTTTCCGTAATGCACAACATCACTTTTGGGTCACCACAGGCAACGTATTATCGTCTGACTGCCCTTTCCTGAAGTAGGCCTATATGCCTGTTGGTAGAGCTTAGCCATTAATTATTCTTAAGAAGTTAATACAAAGCCATCATAGGTACACACCAGTAGGAAAATTGCATTGGGGCTCTCATTAAGTCAACTGATGATGATCAAGTAAAAATGCATTAATAGTCAGCGCTTCGACTTTTCTTTTGTTTAAAATTAGAGCATGCTCCCGTCTTATGAACCTTGCCTAGCGGATGAAAATGCCACATGACGCTTAAATAGTCGCACTTCCTCACATATGTCTGTTATCAAGAATTCCTGAATGTGGAAATTCATTCATGCCAGAACGATGATTCCTGAAGCAGAAAAGTATTTTTCAGACTGTTTTGACCAAAAGTAAACACCCCACACGCAATTCAAAGGCTCAGAGCTGCCTCACATGCTAAACCCAAAACAAATAATATGCCACAAATGTTTGACCTTGTATGTATGTATTAAACCAGGGACCTAGAAACGACGGAGAGGCTTCGTCCCGCCGTAGACCACAGTGGTTTACAATCCCAGAACAGGCCACAGCAGTCCATCCACCCCACCGCCGCCTCACACTGAACCCAGGGTTATTGTGCGGTTCGGCCCCCAGTGGACGCCCCGGGAACGTCTCATACCAGACGAATGTAACCCCAAATGTTTGCGCGGTAGAATAACTACGCTGTACGCGTACGTGGAAACGGTGTTTGCACAGCAATCGCTGACGCAGTGTAACTGAGGCGGGATAAGGGGAACCAGCCCGCGTTCGCCGAGGTAGATGGAAAATCTCCTTAAAAATCTTCCACAGGCTGGCCGGCACACCGGTCCTCGAAACTAATCCACCGGGCGGATTCGTGCCAGGGACCGGCACGCCTTACCACTCGGGAAGCAGTGCATTTTTTTTGCAATAATCTTTATTGAACAAACTAACAGAAAATATATATACACTCCTGGAAATTGAAATAAGAACACCGTGAATTCATTGTCCCAGGAAGGGGAAACTTTATTGACACATTCCTGGGGTCAGATACATCACATGATCACACTGACAGAACCACAGGCACATAAGCACAGGCAACAGAGCATGCACAATGTCGGCACTAGTACAGTGTATATCCACCTTTCGCAGCAATGCAGGCTGCTATTCTCCCATGGAGACGATCGTAGAGATGCTGGATGTAGTCCTGTGGAACGGCTTGCCATGCCATTTCCACCTGGCGCCTCAGTTGGACCAGCGTTCGTGCTGGACGTGCAGACCGCGTGAGACGACGCTTCATCCAGTCCCAAACATGCTCAATGGGGGACAGATCCGGAGATCTTGCTGGCCAGGGTAGTTGACTTACACCTTCTAGAGCACGTTGGGTGGCACGGGATACATGCGGACGTGCATTGTCCTGTTGGAACAGCAAGTTCCCTTGCCGGTCTAGGAAGGGTAGAACGATGGGTTCGATGACGGTTTGGATGTACCGTGCACTATTCAGTGTCCCCTCGACGATCACCAGTGGTGTACGGCCAGTGTAGGAGATCGCTCCCCACACCATGATGCCGGGTGTTGGCCCTGTGTGCCTCGGTCGTATGCAGTCCTGATTGTGGCGCTCACCTGCACGGCGCCAAACACGCATACGACCATCATTGGCACCAAGGCAGAAGCGACTCTCATCGCTGAAGACGACACGTCTCCATTCGTCCCTCCATTCACGCCTGTCGCGACACCACTGGAGGCGGGCTGCACGATGTTGGGGCGTGAGCGGAAGACGGCCTAACGGTGTGCGGGACCGTAGCCCAGCTTCATGGAGACGGTTGCGAATGGTCCTCGCCGATACCCCAGGAGCAACAGTGTCCCTAATTTGCTGGGAAGTGGCGGTGCGGTCCCCTACGGCACTGCGTAGGATCCTACGGTCTTGGCGTGCATCCGTGCGTCGCTGCGGTCCGGTCCCAGGTCGACGGGCACGTGCACCTTCCGCCGACCACTGGCGACAACATCGATGTACTGTGGAGACCTCACGCCCCACGTGTTGAGCAATTCGGCGGTACGTCCATCCGGCCTCCCGCATGCCCACTATACGCCCTCGCTCAAAGTCCGTCAACTGCACATACGGTTCACGTCCACGCTGTCGCGGCATGCTACCAGTGTTAAAGACTGCGATGGAGCTCCGTATGCCACGGCAAACTGGCTGACACTGACGGCGGCGGTGCACAAATGCTGCGCAGCTAGCGCCATTCGACGGCCAACACCGCGGTTCCTGGTGTGTCCGCTGTGCCGTGCGTGTGATCATTGCTTGTACAGCCCTCTCGCAGTGTCCGGAGCAAGTATGGTGGGTCTGACACACCGGTGTCAATGTGTTCTTTTTTCCATTTCCAGGAGTGTATATATACACTCCTGGAAATGGAAAAAAGAACACATTGACACCGACACTCCTGGAAACTCTCTACGATCGTCTCCATGGGAGAATAGCAGCCTGCATTGCTGCGAAAGGTGGATATACACTGTACTAGTGCCGACATTGTGCATGCTCTGTTGCCTGAGTCTATGTGCCTGTGGTTCTGTCAGTGTGATCATGTGATGTATCTGCCCCCAGGAATGTGTCAATAAAGTTTCCCCTTCCTGGGACAATGAATTCACGGTGTCCTTATTTCAATTTCCAGGAGTATATATATATATATATATATATATATATATATATATATATATATATATATATATATATATATATATACAATACAACAGTTCTTTAAGGTACACTTTAAACATACAGAAATGATTTCTTTTAGTTTAACAAAATATTAGAAAAGCATTAAAAACTACAAAATATAACACATTCTTTTTTTGGTCGATGCATGAGAACGTGGGTAAGGGTGTTGCATCATGGGACGGGTAGGCATGGCACACCCCAACTTTGAGGGGTGTCAAGGAAGACGCTGCGGAGATAACCGGCAAAAGTTTTTCGGTAAGATGGTTTTCGGGTGAGGGTGCTATGCGCGGTCACAACTTTGTGCCTGAAGTCGAGGACTGTATGCGGACCACTCTGAAAGAGGTATTCTAAAGCCTGTCCTCGAAACCAGGTGAGTGTATGGTGCTTAGCAAGAGAGTAGTGAAATGTCTGAGGCAACTACAAGAAATCTGTTACCGTCGTTGGCGGGGCACGGAGGTAAATGCCCACGATTCGTTTTAGGGGCACGGAAGACGGTGCTCGTCGGTGTCTTAGAGCTGACAGTCGGGGCAGAGTGGGGAGGTGGCCAGTCCTATGCGATGAAGTCGACTATTAGTCGGGAATTTGCCATATACTACAACATAGCAGAGTGCAGACACAGACGACGGTGAAAAGGGTGCATGCGCACACCCCCAAACCGTTCGCCAGTTAATGTTAGGGTGCTGTAGCACCATGGGGTCGTAAATGGTGGACAGCATAAACAAACGATAATAGTCTTTTGTGCGGGAAGGACGGGTGACTGGAAGATCGGCCCGAACGTAGCTGAGTTCTATGAAACAATTGGCGACTTGGTACTATAATGGAGAAATAGGTGGCACATTGATCGGTGGATCAAGAGAAGCTGGTCGGAGGATAACTAAGAGACTGCGTGTTAAGGACGGGACCTGCCCCCGCCAGTGCCACAACATAGTATGGACAGAGAGTGCAGAAGATCATGCCCGCACGTTGACGAGTCCCAGGCCAGCTTTTGCAGCAGGCAGTGTAAGAGTGTTGTAGCGGACTTTGAAAATTGCCCCTGCTGACGCGGAATATCTAAAAGCTGATTGGATGCAGCAGCCAAGGAGTAATGGCATTTCGAGGATCTGGACAACGTGTACCAGTTTAGGGGCGACTACATGTTGGCAGAGGACACACGTTGGAGTTGGATGAAGTTACGGTGCACTAGACCGCGAGCATAGTGCCGAATCGACTGCGAAAGCCGCCGGTAAGCGAGGGCCACTGTGTGGCGTGTGGAGCTCGTAAATTCGATAACCAAGTAACGAAGGATGGTACTGACTGGGAGTGGGGTCGGCACCATAGCCGGGAGGCCACGCTCATTGTGCATCATAGTCGATTTCCGTACATTAAGAATACTACCCAAAGTATGTCCATACTGGTGGATCCATTGAATGGCGTTGTTGAGTTTCGTGGAGGAGCAGGTGAGAAAGAGGAGGTCGTCCGCATAAGCCCTGTAGTCAAAGGTGCAGTCACGTAAAGTGAGATCCTGCAGTCCAGTGCTGAGGGGCTCAAGTGCAATGGCGTATAGTAAAGTAGACATAGGGAATTCTTGATGCACAGAGCGACGTATAGGAATCGGTACTACAAACCTCCCATTGACTTGTACCATCGAAACCGCGGGAAGTAATAGCCAGCGAATGGCATCGACAAAGAGTAATGGGAACCCCATACGTGTCGCCACCATGAGGAGGAATGGGTAACGAACGCGATCAAAGGCACTGGTGAAAGCAATGGATACCAGTGCTGCCGAAGGCGACAAATTGCCGCCAGCACGATGAGGTCACGGCATTCGCCTAGGGCAGTTTGTAGGGTGGCCGGTAAAAGGGCCGTAGTAAGACGGTGCGTATGCGTGCTGCTAAGAGGCGTGCATTCATTCATTAATGTAAGGGGCGATATACAGAAACATGAGACCCTCCTTTCGTCGTAGGCACAGGCAGAAGAATGCCAGTGACGAATTCAGGTGGATTTGGGAAGGACGGAGTACAGAGTTCCTGAATCATTTCTGTCCAGCGGTGAAGCATTAACGTGGTGAACGCCCGGTAAAACTCCACTGGGAGACCATCCGGTCATGGTGATTTGTTCTTGGCCCCCTTGTTAATCGCATCTACCACCTCTTCTGCGGTGATTGCACACATCATGGACGTTGACTCCGCTACGGCGAGGGTCAGATCTGGGGGAGGAGGGAGATAATCAGGAATTGGCGTTGCCATCGGTACGTCGTCATAAAGTTGGTGGCAATGTTCAGCAAAGGCCGACACCACTGCCGCCTGTGTTGTGTGGTGAACACCGTCGGAGGTCGTGATGTTGGGGACGAAAATTCGACGTCGACGACCATGGTCGGATGCGACATGGATTGTGGATGGCGTTTCGTCTTGGAGGAGGTCCTGTGTAGTCGGGAACGCACCACGACACCATATAGACTTGCACGTAGGTGAGAGAGAGGTAACTAGTTTTAGTACGCTGTCGTTCCCTATGGGTGTCAGGTGATGGAGGGAGCGCATCGAGGACGGCGTAGTGAAAGTTTGTGGTGTCTCGATGTCATGCTGCTGCTTCCTTGCCACATCGCATGAATACCTTTCCGATCACAGGTTTGGCACATTTGAGCCACCAATGCAACGTGGGTGTGTACTGCGGGAGACGTCGTTCGCAAGACGCCCATGTAGTGGCAATACATTTTCGGCAGTGTGGATCACTAAGGACAGAGGCATTAAGCTTCCAGTAACCTCTGTTGCCCTACACTGATTGAGGTGGCAAAGCCAGGGAGCAAATGACGGCTCAAGGGTCCGAAAATGCAAGGGGCCATCGTTCTGCTCGTAGAATGTGGTGTATAATGGGTAAGACCGGGGGTAATGCAATGAATTTTCTCGCAAACGTCCACTAGATGAAAATCTTCTATTAAGGTGAGCAGCGCCGGACATGGTGATTAACCAGGCATTTGGTCCTGCGGATGGAGGACGCAGTTGAAATCGCTTCCCATGATAAGGTGGCCGGCAATTATGGCCGAGCGGTTCTAGGAGCTTCAGTCTGGAACCGCGCAACCGCTGTGGTCGCAGGTTCGAATCCTGCCTAAGGCATGGATGTGTGTGACGTCCTTAGGTTAGTTAGATTTAAGTAGTTCTAAGTTCTAGGGGACTGATTACCTCAGATGTTAAGTCCCATAGTCCTCAGAGCCATTTGAACCATTTGATAAGGCGATCATAGAGCCCAGAAAACAGGGGCGCCACGTCATGTCCGAAAAAAAAATGGATCGCTGCTGACGGTTCGTCGAGCCAGATACTGATGACGGGCTTGTCGAAGATGGTAACAGCCATGCTCCTACCAGAGGAAAGGATTGTCGTGTCCGTGAGTGAGATTGCTTCGCGTATGTAGAAAGCCACTCCACGCCCTGATTGATACCATGTGGACGTGTATGAGCAGCACCCCCTGTAAAAGGAAACTTATCCGCGTAGTGCGTGACGTCACAACATGGCTACACATCTAGTCTGGCTAGTCTTCAACAGTTTTATGGGACAGTGCTTGTGAACAGTCGTGCGGCGCGCTTTGCGTCAGTTTACTGTTATAGTGAATGGTGTTCGTGCGTTAGTGTACGTGATTTGGTTGTTTACTTTCTGTGCACTAAACTGCCTGTGAAAATTTCGTTGCCTGCAAAATGCCGTTTCGATGTTCTGCGGCGAATTGCAGAGGAAATTACGACGGTGGACCAAAAGTAACTGTGTTTAAATTTCCGGAGGATGAAGCAACGAGGAAGAAAGAGTTGTCAAGTATTTGCAGAGATAATTTTACTCCTTCTTAAAGTTCAAGAGTGAGTATTAGTTTTGTTTATTTCTTGAAAGAAGTTAAGTGTGCTAACAAAGAATAGGCACTTACGCAGTGTGGAAGGTCAGCGATATTTTGACTAATATATAAGATCTTAACTGCATAAGTGCTGAAGAAAACAGTGTTTAGTTTTCTTGTCCTGGCAATTCTACAGTTTAGCTGGTTTAGGTTGTATGAATTTTATATTCTACAGGTTCAAGCAGTATAGCCTAAGCACATTCATATTTAAGTAGTTAAATATTTCAGTATATCTTTATACTTATTGTTTGTTGTTAGGAATAAAAGTCGGTACATGCACATAAAGTGCGGACGAGTTTCGATGTATTCTGGTTCTAGTATTTAGTTCTGTCTTTTTTTTCTGTTGTAAAAGTCTTCAGGAAGATGCCTGTTCAAAAACAAGGAATGTGGTATACCAAAAAATTGAAAATTAAGTAAAAGCAGTGTCTCAGTCGCTTGTTATTAATAAATTATGGATGGGAATTTGAAGTTCAATGCAAGGAATGTTACTATTAGTGATTATAGTAAGCTTCCGACTATATAATGTACGAATAAATACTTTGCTTTAAAACCATAGAAAGGAGAAATGAATGAGTACATGAAAGGATCAATAGGCTATCAGAAAATGCAAAGGGAGAAACTGTGAAAACATGAAAAAATATTAAAAACATACTTCTATATTTTACAAATTCTTACTTTCTGGGTTTGCAATTTCAGATAAATGTCAGTGGCCTAGACTGCTGTCTTATAGATACACAACTGAAGTACTTGAAAACAATTATGTGCTCATGTTTAGCCTAATGGGTAGCACATAACTGGCACTGTATTAGCTTCCTTACATTGTCAGTTTTTATATAAGTTATGAACTGATACGGAATAGCAGCTTAAATGTAAAAGCAAAACAGTGTCTATCTCATAAAAGGCACTACCATTAAGTATTTCATAGTTCTGCAGGATACACAGTCCGAGAATTACTTTGAATTATTCTGTTGCTCTGTTTCACAGTTGCTTCTGTGGACCACACCTGTGTGAGTTTGGTGCCGTCATGCTTTTGCGTATCCGAGGGGTTCTTTACGAATTTTCGTCGTCCGGTTCCCTTTACAGTTTATCGCTGTTGCCAAACGGACTGCGAGCACCGGCACCAGACACTGTGCTTGACGTCACTGAGCGGGCGCGCAGGCTTTCCTCTATAGGGGGTGCAGGTATGAGTCGTAGCCGTAGACCGGTGATAGTATGACAACGCAAACTTCCTGAAGGATGGCGACGTCGGCTTCAGAGGTCCGAAGCATGTCACATAGGAGCTGCGGCTTGGGCGCAGTGCCGATCATGTTGATGTTCAGTGTGGCGAACTGGTGCGTTTGTTGCATTAGACCGCACGGCTAGCCAGGCGGGCATATCAGACCTTATTCCACTTACGACAATATTTTATGACACTTGAACAACGTTCGTAAGTTTCAGGCACGCAAAATTCAAACCGTTAGTGCGAGATAAATACGAGAACTGAAAATAAGAAAATTACCGTTGATAAATAGACAAACAGCGTCGTTTCACGTTCTACTAGTTGGGGGCACATGACGTTGGCGGTGGTTGATGTATGGCCGGTATCCGGTAGCTGCTGTGGGCGAGGAAACTCTCGACCGTAATCTGTTCTTATCTTGAAGCAGCCACGAGCTGTTTGGCGGAGATTACAAAATGAAACGGATTATGTTTGGTATTACATCAGATCAATAACTTACGTACCGCATAGTGTCATGCCGGATTATTGAGTTTCAGTGCGCTGGTTGATATGCGAGTCGGTTTGGATTTCATTGGAGAAGCACTGCGATTTGTACGTCGTTTTCTCGTTGTCTCTGTTCGGCCTTCAAACGATCAGAACGAAGTCCAGTAACAAAATCGTTTGACAAGCTCTGCATCATCAACCATCTCACAAGCTCAGTTCAATACATCTGTCTGTTTTGGGAATAATGAGTTACTTCTTGTAGTACGATTTCTGCTTAGTATTAAAAGAAAATGACATATCTTTCGTACTTTTGTCGGTACTGTCGCCCTCCCTACATGTAACTAAAGAGAACACAAATTAATATGATGCTTTTTCTCGAGGTAAAAAACAAAGCAAGTAAATACTTTCCCTTTGATGCTTTCATCGGTACTGACGTCATGGGCCGCGGACCAAAAAAAGTTAGTTTCATGTTTGTCTCATTCTTTTTGATCAAAATCCGTAAAATAATTTAAAATATAGAGTCCATTGAATGACTGAGAAGTGTGAAACTGACATTCTAATTTTTATGTATAATCTGCTTCTTTTTTTAACAAAAAGATAGAGACAGAACGAACGAATTCTCCTCTTTCTCGAAGGAGAACGACTGTTCTTTTATCATAAACCGTCCTTCCCCAACAACACAATAATTCAGTACCGCGTCCAGCTTCCGTCCTCCTGTACAAATGCATTTAGGTGCCGGGGAGTAGAGGCAACACGTTTCCGGATAAACCTGTTATTCAGTGACAACTCTTCCCATGCCTCATGAACTGCTTCGGACAGCGCTATCTTGGTTGCGGTGCCGGTTTTCTACACCTACTGTTGTTCTCTGATCACACGTTCTCTATGGCACTGAGATCAGCACCTTTGGGAGGCAAGTCTAACGGCTCAACGTCTCCGTTTACTTTAGAACAGTGTTTTACATAGTTCGCTGTTTCATATAGTGATTGAAAGATTCGCAACACCAAAAAGTAATTACTGTAGAATAAAGAAATTTCGGAAATATATTTGCCAAGATAACGTATTCAAATGATTAACATTGCAAGATCACAGGTTAACTTTAACGCCATTGCAAGTGTGAATTGCTGGACATTATTAATCGGGATACCCGCCAGAATATTGAATGCAAGCAAGCGAACGAGCATGCGTTGTGTTTTACAGGTGGCGAATGTCAGTTTGTGTGACGGAGTTCCATGCCTGTTGCATTTGGTGAGTCACTACAGGGGCTCCCGGGTTCGATTCCCGGCGGGGTCAGGGATTTTCACCTGCCTCGAGATGACTGGGTGTTTGTGTTGTCCTCAACATTTCATCATCATCCAGGAAAAGTGGCGAAATTGGACTGAGCAAAGATTGGGTAATTGTACGGGCGCTGATAACCACGCAGTTGAGCGCCCAAAAAAAAAAAAAAAAAGAAAAATACAGGGGCCGTTAATACTATCTGTGGATGACGCTATAGTTGTCTTCCGATGATGTTCCATACGTGCTCGCTTGGAGACAGATCTCATGATCGACCACTCCAAGGCAACATATCGGGACCTTGTAGAGCATGTTGAGTACAACAGCGGTATGTGAGAGAGCATTATCCAGTTGGAAAAACCCCTGGGAATGATGTTCATGAATGACAGCACGACACGTCGGATCACGGTACGTACAAATTTGCAGTCAGGGTGTGTGGGATAACCACGAGGGTGCTCCTATTATACGCAACCACACTCCACATCATAGGTCCAGATTTAGGTTTAGAGTGTCTACTATGCAGACACGTGGGATGCAGGTCCCATTCCTAAACAACACAGGGCACTACTGGTACATGAGCAGAACCAGCTTTCATCAGAAAATATAACAAACCTCAACCCTGATCTCCAATGAGCTCTCGCTTGACCTCACTGAAGTGGTTGTTTGGGATCAGTGGAATGCACGATACAGGGCGTAGTGCTCTGAGCTGTCCTTGAAGTACCCGATTTCTGACAGCTCGTGATGTCACAGTGGTGCCAACTGCAACTCAAATTTCTGCTTCGAATTCACTAAGATGCGCCAGAGCTGTAAGCCGAACACGATGATCGTCCCTCTCGCTAATGCCACTTGACAGTTCGGAGACCGGTTTTCGTGCAACCGTACATTCTCTTGACCACCGCTTCCAACAATCATGTACAGTCGCTACATTCCTGAAAAATCTATCTTCAGTATAGCAGAAGGAACGCCCAGCTTGTCGTAGCCCTATTACACGACCTCGCTCAAATTCAGTGAGGTGCTGATAATGGAATATTCCTCACTGTAGAGGCATTCTTGACTAACATCAACTCATCACGTCCAATCTCAGAGGAACTGACACTCACGACCGTTGTTTATAGCGTGTATTTAAAACAAACCTAATTTTCATCCTCATAGTAGCGCTATTTGCGTCTGTCTGATGCGACTGGCGCATCTGAATAAACATCTTTTTCCGGATGTATAAACACGCCAATCAACTTTCGTTTATAGCAGAACTCTTCTTTGGTATTGTGAGTTTTTCCGTCAGCGTATTAGAATTGAAAGCAGTACCCCCGACCTTCCGAATAATTTTGCCAGTGTTCCAAAATTTTGTTGTCTGCTTAAGATTTGCGGTAAATAAAGACATTACCTAGTGAGTTATGTATGAATAACATAGAAATAGAAACCAGATCTCAGATATAGTTTGGTAGAGGTGTCTCTTAGTTATATTTCCCCTATAAATATTCAATTATTCGAATATGATAATAAAGTTATCTACGAAACTATCACTTACTGAAAATACAACACAGGTTGCTCTGCTGTTAAATGCGTTGTGAGATACTAGAGTGTATGTCTCTGTGTCCACGACAGATTATGCATGTTAAGTGTTGACAAAGATCAGATAATGTCGTATCTATTTGGGCAAAACACTCCAAATTTACTGATTGCTTGCTTTAATGTCTTGAGAACGGTAGAATGTTCTACCGGAAGTTAAAATGCGACTCCAGTGCGTTTTTTAATAGTTGTTTGGTATTTAGAAGAACACTTTTCACGACAAATTAAAAATTAGGTAAATGACTATAGTATTCAAAATACTTTGACTTTTGTTGCTTTAGTGCTGAGGCTAATTTTGCGTCAGATGTTGTTGGATGTAAAAATTTATTTCGTTAGTCCTGCCTGAAACATTCTTGGACCGGACTTAGGACACAGTTAAACTATTCAATATTTAACCCGAAGAACTAACAGAACTTTTCTTCATGTAATAAACGATGACTTATACGTATTGCAAAAACGTTTTGTCCTAACGTGTCCTACAGATGTGTTTCAGCTTCTCCTTTATCGAACTTTTGGAATAGTGTGTCTTCTTCTTCTTCTTCCTCATCATCATTTCCTTCCGGCAGTGAGCACAACAATATGTGGCAATCACTAATTTGAGAACGTGCGCCTCGTTCCGTGAACTCTTCACGACCGAACTGCAGGCTGCTTGCACGTACCATGCTCAGGTAGCACATTCGGCACCAGCGTGCTCAAATAAAATAGTGTAACTTTTACGTCCTCTGTACTTTAGCGAGAAAAGGCTCCAACTTTAAAAAAAAAACAATTACGATATTTTAGTTGTATTTAGGGTGCAACATTGTATGTCGTAAAATTAAGCAAATTTAAACTAGTCACCGATCACGTTTTTCACCGGAAAACACTCGTATTTCATGCTAAGGAGCACTCGGAAATTAGACATCACAATAACTGCGACCAACACCGAAAAACAGACATCTGATCACCAAGATGTGATATGAAAGTGCAAGACACGAAAAAACCAATTGTCTATCCAGTTAGTTTCCTCAGAATCGATTATTATTATTATTATTATTAAGCATTACAATCCATGAAGGCTTTTTGCTGCAGAATGGACAATGTTGAACCACTTTGCTCTGTCTTTACAAGTAATTTGCCACTGTCTGTCATGTCCTAGTTTTCTGAGATCGTCTTGAATATTGTCCAAGTATCTCATGCGTGGGCGTCCAAGAGGTCGTCTTCCGGTGGGAATCTCTTCAGTCACTTTCTTGATGGTCCTGTTTGGTGGTGCTCTGATGACATGCCCTATCCATTTCAGTCTTTTGGCTTTAATTTTGGCCACTATATCGGAGTCTTTATATAATTTGTAAATTTCATTGTTATTTAGCAATCTCCATTCATCACTGATCCTATCTCTTATGGGTCCAAATATTTTTCTCAAAATTTTTCGTTCAAATACTCTTAATCTGTTTTCCTCTTTTTTTGTGAGAGTCCAGGTTTCAGATCCATAGGTGAGTACTGGTATAATCAATGATTTGTATACTTGTAGTTTGGTGTTCCTAGATATTAACTTGCTTTTGAAAACTGTCAAGAGACTATAGTAGCATTTGTTAGCCTTCTGAATTCGTGATTCTATTTCAATTTTTATGGAGTTGTCAGAGGTTACTATTGTACCAAGGTAATTAAATTCATTTGTCTTTGTGAAAGCTGTGTTATTAATTTGCAGTACATTATTATTTGATGGATAGCGGGATAAGATAAAGTACATTGTTTTGTCTGTATTCAGCTGGAGGCCTGTGCCATTTGTGGCTTTAATTAATTGTGCTGTAAGAAGCTTCAAATCATTCTCACTGTCAGATAATAATGCAATGTCATCAGCGTATGCTACAATGTTAATTTTGCTTTCCAGTTGTGCTCCAATTTGTAGTAGCTTTACTTTTTGGATTATTCTATTGATTACTATGTTAAAGAGAACTGGTGAGAGTGAATCCCCTTGTTTGACTCCAGTTTTAACCTCAAAGTCTTCAGAAAGTTTGCCAGCTACTTTTATTTTGTATTTTGAGTTTAAAGTGCAAGCTTTTATTAAATTTATCAATTTGTTAGGGATGCCAATCTGCCTCATGCACTTCCATAAATATTCCCTGTTGATACTGTCAAAAGCTTTTTTAAAATCAATGAAAAGCATATGTACATTTTGATTGAATTCATATTTCTTTTCACCCAACATCCTTAGGACATATATATTGTCAATAGTCGATCTGTTAGGTCTAAATCCACATTGGGCATCATCTAGGGAGTCTTCAACGTAAGGGCTTATCCTTGCTAACAGTATATTTGTCAGAATTTTATATGTTGTGTTTAGTAACGCAATTCCTCTGTAGTTTGAACAATTTGTTGGGTCCCCCTTCTTGTATATAGGGCACACAACTACTTCTTTCCAATCATGTGGGACCTGTTCCTGCTTCCAGATGTTGGTGATGATTTTGTGTAAGCAGTTTACAAAAGGAAATTTACTGAGCTTCCATATATCTGTGTCTATACCATCACTTCCAGGAGCTTTATGTCTCTTCAGCTTCTTGATGCTTTCTTTAATTTCTGCTAAGCTGGGCTCTTCGTCCGATGGGTCAGCAGTAAGATATTCATTGTCATCTTCCTGAGAGACGCTTATAGTTGGAGCATTTAGTAACTCATTAAAATATTCCTTCCATCTGTTAGCAATGTCACTTCTTTCTGTTAGCAAGGAGCCATCTGGGTCTGTTATGAACTGTCCATAATTTTTTATATTCCCACTTTTAAACATATTTATGCTCTTGAAAAATCCTCTGGAGTCTGTGGTACGGTCATTCTCAGCTCTTTTTAATTTGTAATTCATAAAATCCCTTTTCTTTTTCCTAATGAGTTTCCTGGCAAGTTTCTGTTTCTCTTCAAAAATAAGTTTGTTTTGTGTTATTGGTTTTTGTAGGAATTTTTCCCTTGCTAATTTTCTATCTTCGATAGCGTTCGAGCACTCGGCATCAAACCAGGGGTTCTTAGTTGTAGTAAAATGTCCCAAAACTGAGGTAGTTGCTCGTGTGATATTTTCTTTCAGAGCGTTCCAGGCTTGATTAGTATCATCATTGTTAATTTTACTTTCCACTTCAGGTTTGTGTGTTTCTAATTCTCTAATGTACTGGTTGAGAATGTTTGGGTTTTTCAGTTTCATTGTATTAAACCTAGGAACACCATTTAATTTAGACCATTTATGTCTTGAGAGTGAGATCTTGAACTTGGCTTTTACAAGAAAGTGATCCGAATCGCAGTCTGCTCCCCTTTGACTTCTGATATCATGTATGCATTTATGATGTTGTTTTTCGATTAATACATGATCAATTTGATTTTTTGTGATGCCATCTCTTGAAGCCCATGTTTGTTTATGTATATCTTTATGTGCAAAATATGTACTTTTGATCAACATGTTTTTGGAAGTGGCAAAGCTAATAAGTTTTGTTCCGTTTTCATTACTCTGCTGATGTAGACTATGAGGTCCAATTGTAGGTTTATAATGATTTTCATGTCCTAACTTGGCATTGAAATCTCCTAGAATTATTTTAATTGAATTTTTCGAGAATGTATCATATACCTGTTCCAATTTGTTGTAAAATTCTTCTTTAATATTGTCCTCTTTATCCTCTGTTGGAGCATGGCAATTTATAACATTTAAAGTCTTATATTTGCATTGAATCGTAATGTGAGAGATCCTTTCATTCACTGCCTCAAATTTCCTAATAAAAGGTAACAATTTGTTGTTTATTATAAATCCTGTCCCTAGTGCATGTATTTGTGTATCATTTCCCCCATACATTATTGTATACTTATTTTTGTTTATACTTCCATTACCCGTCCATCTGATTTCTTGTACTGCAACTAAATCCATTTTATACCTTTCAAGTTCCTGTATGACATTTATCAGTGATCCTGATCTATAGAGACTTAATACATTCCATGTTCCCATATTCATAACCTTTAAATTTTGCAAGTTCGTCATCAAGTTTGGTGGCCCAGCATTCTTGTCATTCTGATTCGTAGCAATCCATTTTCTCCTACAGGATCCTGTGATAGGGTCGCTGGCCCTAAGCACAACCCCCAACCTGGAGGACCAGGGTCTTGATTTCGGGGATGCCTACCCCTAGAGCAGTTGCTTTCACTTCAGCTAACGAACTTGCTCTGTCCGGCCTGTTGGTCCGCGGGAGGTATTTGATTTCCCTCCTACCACCCATATCTGGGAGGCGTTCCCCGATCCGCCACCTGGGGACGCGCCCTCTAGGAGTTACAGGCTCTCCCGAGGGCTCAGAATCGATTGGGATGTATTATCCGGCGGACAAAATGCGCAAATTGGAAAGGAGCTACTTTTAATTTCTTAAAGGAAAAGCAGATCCTCCACCGAGAAACTAACTCCGGATGCTGACGTAGATTTGCTTCTTTTACATACAGTATTTTTATAGCAAGTAAATCGGAAAACTCATTTTTATCCTGTACTGCTATCAGCCACTTCGTGGGAACAGCCCGTCCTTTTCAGCTGAAAGCCGTCGCTACCCGCCTAACATGTCAGAACGCTATAGCATGAGCTGGCTGCCACCATCACCCCACATTGCCAGCGCTGCCACGTCACCTTCAGGCATGACGGCCAATGCTAAACTAGGTACGGAGACACCATGGATCGACACCAAGCTGGACGCGTCGGAAGAGGGCGCCCAGATCGATGTAACAATCGAGAGTTTGTCAGGCTATTGTCACCCTCCCCGTCGACGAATTCCAGTCTTCCGCGACCCAACGAACGAACTCACATCTAGGACGGAGAGTCACCCTGACAGACCAAAGAACGCTTCCTCAACTCTCAGCGACGGATCGTAGAAGTGGCCTGATACAAAGCCATGGAATGCAAGGAGGATCGGGGATTCTGCTAACTATTTCCATTTAAAATCTTACATTTAGAAAAGTTTTGTTCATCATTCGAACACAGAGACTGATGCTCTGAAAATAACAAACGAAACATTGAAATCAGTCAATAAAATTTTCCTGCGTTTGTGACCGCATCATCAATACATAAACAAAAACACCCTGAAGCAGGTCACTTGCAACAATGACTGTAACGTCGTTAGTTTTTACATACTAACAATGTGGTCACAAACCCAGCAAAATTTTTTGACTGTGACAATGGCCGTGGAAGCCTACGTTTAGAAACATTGAACTTTTCCATCCGACCGCTGTCTCTATAACACGTTTTTGATAGAGGCAATTGTTAAAAAGGTTCAAATGTTTTCTTATGTTACTCTCAATCTAAGTTAAAGAGTCCTTGAGCAATGTTGGGCATATCTACAGAAACGTATGTAATGGAACATTAAATCAATGTCCGTAATCATAGGCTTTGTTTGTTGTTCCTCAAACTTGTACTGATCTGACTGGCTTCATTGTGAACTATTGACTTACGCTATAGCTCCAACGTCAGACGGATTGAGTTAACTCGAGCCATATTGGAATATTGGTTCTACAAGTATTAAACAATCCATCTCTTCATCAGATAATTTGCAGTGCCTATCCGCAGTGCATCATTAGAAAGACTCTTTGAGGTTCACAACTTCAGCGTGCATAAATCAAAGAAAATATCTATATTATCGAAAATCTCACAAGTAAAAAATTATTAACTATGTGTTACAACGTTACGTAACGACGATTACTTTGGAAAGGTGCTTGGGCCTCATAAAGAAACCTCAGTCTGACAGAAAAGTGAGTACAACATCCTGAAAGGTTTACATCGTGTGACTGGGCAACATGTGGACTGAAATCATTAAATATCCAAAAGAGCGAAAGGCACAAATTTATGGACCGCACAGGAACTGACATTATATCAAAATTCAGTGCATCATTCATCTGGAGAAATTAATTACTGGCCTTAGATATAATTGCATTTCAGAACGGTTCTCGTGCCAGTATAGATTAATATTTCTTATTTACTTGTGTGCTTGACTGTAGTCATCAGTGTAATGTAGTACTGTATGTGGTCTGTTTAATATTTTGTGTGGCTTTCGTTTCAAATAAAATACACACTGTGAGCCATTTCCGAAATAATAAAATGAACAGAAATTACTGTTAACTGTGGCGTAAGCGAATTGTTCTTTTTCTGTGGTCACTATTAACGACTGTGGAGAAATGATAATCAGGAAATAAATATTCATTTCAGACCAATAGTGACGACTTGATATTTCACAACAAGCAAGTCCGTGCGTAAAATTTCATGTGGGTGTCATAAAAAGTGAGAAAGTGAAAAAAATGTTGGAAATTGCGCTTCTTGGACTAACATTGAAACATTTAGAGTAAGAGTAAGAGTAAGACTAATTGCACGACGTAGGATCTGCAAGAAAACAATTTACTTTCCACACCACTCAAAAATAAACGTATCATATGCAATATTCAGTATTTAGATTATAATACCAACTCTACGATTTCAGTTAAATTAATCATGACGCATTCTTACCACACATCACCAGTACACAAGATGTGCAAACTTGAAACATCCCCTTCCCATCCCTCTACAAGTGGTAATTTGTTTAAAGACCGAAAATCCGTCACCGCAGTTCGTTGTAAGACGCGACTTCAATATGTCAGTAATGTCTGATAAGGTGCAAAATTTGTGTAGTATAACGCAGTTGTGTAAGAGAGACTGTTGGCAGATCATTCCAGTTTTTCACTATAACTATAGCGATACAGCTATATGCAGCGTGTAAGCTCGATTTAGCCAATATTATTGCAAAAAGAGGAAATAGATACTATTGTCGGTTACGTAATTCTTTGAGAAATACAGCTGATCGTACTAGAGCTGAGAAAAATTGATCCCGGCTTAACACCAAATATAATACTGGCTACTCAATACTAAACCATAATTACAGTATGCAGACAGTATCAACTTTTCTTACAGTTATTTCTCTTAAGTCTCTCTTTGTCGAGAGTTGCATAGACATCACGTATCACATTCCACGGCGACGCCAGTTTCCGCGAAGAATTGTGTAAAGTTCCTGACGGCAGTCTATTCATACGACACCAACAACAGCACTAAGTTCGCCGTATAGTGTATTTGTACTCCGTCATCTGTTACATCTACACCAGAGTTATATAACTGCAGAAAAGTGCGGTAGAAAAATTCTTATGACGGATACATTTTAAAAAAAGAATTCAAATGAACAGACAGGACTATAAGAATCAAACAACCATAGTCTGAACCATTTTCTTGTTAGGACAAAATTAATATAGTCCTTGCAGATCGTAGAGTTTAGTGAGAACCATTCATTATGGAACAAGAAATTCAAGGTTTCAGAGAAATTAGCCTGAAGATACTAGTTGAGAATATAAAGATACGTTTGAAAACCTTTCCGAATAACGCCACAGTACGTTTACATCATATATCTCAAACACTCACTATAATCATACAAACCGCATTAGAAATTATTAAACGTTCAAATTACCGGTGAATTATGTTTTACAACATGGTCTGAAAGAAATTTACTGATTATTTCACACTAAAAACACAGCACAAAGATTTTCAAAAGTTTGCAGTAAAACCTATTTAATACCTACGAAGGAATTTGATGATTTTCAACGATTACTAATCGACCAGATTCTCAGATGTTATTTTAATAAGATTGTGCTTTAATACTTACTCATTGCTACAGAAGTAACTGTTAATTAAATTTTCTTTTCTATCGTGTGTTACATTGGAATGCATGTTAGAAGGCTCAGCGTAAAAGTGATGTGCAAGCCAGAATATAACGTTTACATTACCTCTCACCATGGAAAACGCAGTGGTCGACGACGTTCACTTAATGACCGAGAGCAGCGGCGTTTGCATAGAGTTATAAGTACTAACAGACAAGCAACATTGTGCGAAACTACTGCATACGTCACTGTGGCATGTACGACGAACGTAACAGTACAGCGATGACGAAATTTGGTAATAATAGGCTATTCCAGGAGACTACTGATGCGAATGTCTCTGCTAACAGCATGACATGGGCCTGCAGAACCTCTTCTAGGCGATATCGGTTTGACCCTAGACGACTGCAAAACCGTGGCCTGGTTGGATGCGTCCCGAGTTCAGTTGGTAAAAGCTGATGGTAGGGTTCGAGTAGTGGCGCGTACTCCACAAAGGAATGGATCCCAATTGTCAACAAGGCACTGCACAGGATGGTAGTGGAACCATAATGGTATAGAATGTGTTTACATGGAACGAACTGGGACCTCTGGCCTAACTGAACCGATCATTGACGGTAAAAGGTTATGTTTGAGTTCTTGGAGACCATTTGCAGCTATTCATGGACTTCGTGTCCCAAACAACGACGGAATTTTTATTGATGACAGTCCGCGCATGTCTGAACAGCCTCGGCAATTCGGTTGAATGATTTGTACGACGAGATCGCCCGACATGAAACCCATCGAACACTTATGGGACTTAATCGAGAAACCCGCACCGGTGACAGTTTCGCAATTACGGATCGTTACAGAGACAGCATGGCGCAATATTTCTGCAGGCTACTTTCAAGACTTGTTGAGTCCTAGCCGCGTTGAGTTTCTGCAATAAGCTGGTCAAAAAGAGGTTCACAACGATGTTAAGAGGTATCGGATGGCTTTTGTCGTTTTGTCATCTCAGCATATAACTTAATGCATGGCCTAGGATAACTATCTAATTGAGGGGGAGGAGGGGGGGAGAAGGGGGGAGGAGCACTGTGATCACGTAGCAACAAGAGATTCTCAAAAAATACAGCCGCATAGTTATTAATTTTATTACTATATTTTTAATTTTCATAGTAAACTAGCAAATCCTGCAGTTACTGGATGTATATATGGGAACTGGATGTGTGTCCTAACCTCCTCTCTCTCTCTCTCTCTCCTCATCCTCCCCCTCCCTCTGTACATTTCCTCCTTCCTCCTGTCTCTATGTCTTTATGTCTATTCCCCCCCCCGCCCCCCCTGTATTCTGCACTCTTTCTCTCTCTCTGATATGGATTTTTGTTGGTGCTAATTCAGATTCCGTAGTACTCTTCTAATCATGAGGTGGTAAGCTGTAAATACAATTTTTCTGTTTTCTGTGAAAAATGACTGCGAAGATGAAAACAAATCAGCACATTTCATGTATAGAATTTTTACTTATATATATATATATATATATATATATATATATATATATATATATATATATATATATATATATATACAATGAGAAAGAATATCTGTGGACAAATAGTTTATCCAATGGCTTAAATGCCCTACAATCATAGTTAAAGCTGGTGGGGAGAAAGAATACAAAACCGCCCATTTTCATAACTGAGCAAAACAAAGCGTTTTCTTCCTTGCAGTTGGGTTTAACAGAAAACGGTACATTGTTCTTTAAAAAACTGTATAGCTTATGACCAAATGAATATTTATAAGAGAATCCCTTAGAAATTTGAAATAAATAGTTGAAGAACCTTTCGAGATATCTGCGAACAACTTTTCCCTGTTATATATTACACATACATGTATATATTTTAAATATTTCAGAGATAGGTAAGCTGTGTTTCTTTTAAAAGCTATATTCAAAATCGTGTTTCAGCTTTGTGGGAATCGGTTATATACAGCATAATTCAGGAATTAAAGTTTTGGAAGAATTCGCATTGTTGTAAAAGGACGCATCCACAAAGCCTGATACCTGTTTTTCATACTAATCTTTCTTCTCGTGGAATGCAAATGCAGGAAGACGTTATGCAATCCCATTAGCTTGGTTTCTTCCGTTTCGCAGCTGTAATAGCCTGTGTAAACACTTCTAGCCCGAAAATTTATAGCTTCGAGTATTGCCGGCAATACTGGCCGGCTGTGTTGTAAAACAAGGGCTGCAATACGTACGGCAGGAAACGTTGCCAGGCAACATTGCCTCGCTCAGTTCTGGAGACCCGCGTTAACGTAGTTTCAGGTAAGCAGCTAACCAGCTTGAGTGAGATACGGTGGCGTCGTCCTTATCTATTCCGTGCGTGGCCAAGTTAACCGGCGAAGGCGTTCGCCTCGCCCCGGGCTGGCAGACAATTACGGCGGCCGACGGCTGGCTGCGACGCGCCCAGTAATCAACTTGTAGCGCCTCCAGCAGCCAACCGCCGCTGTGTGGACTGTGTGCTTCGTTCCACGGCGCAAACGTCGCATGCGTACACAGCGGCTGACGTCCGGGAACCGCCCCAGCAACTACGCCGTATTGTGTAACAAGGAGGAGTCATCGCAGTCGATTTTAGGCGCGATAAACTGTTCAGTATTATTTTTCTTCAGCCGCGTACCGGAGTTGGACAATAATAGGTCTACCAAAAATGAAAAAGCATTATTTCTCCTGTAAGACGTTCCTTAGCTGCATCAATATAAAATAATCCATAAAGCAAATTAAACTGTATTAACCTTGTTCCATAGGTCATGAATACATTTCGTAATTATGTGGAACGTCTCAGTTGAACGTAATCTTTCTCTACACGATTTACTTCTTCATATCAAAAATTCTATTTAGTAGAAGAAGTTGTCATTCAAAAATTCCTTCAATTTGTTTTCAAATCCTGGTTGGCTCTCTGTCAGGCTTTCAATGCTATTGACTAAATGGCAATAGTCTTCTGTGGCAGCACAATTAATCCCTTTTCGTGCCAAAATCAGATTTACAATAGTGGAGATCACCGTTTCCTCTAGTGTTGTAGCTGTGCACTCTGGTACTATTTTTGAGTGGGTTGTTTATAACAAATTTCATAAGTGAATACACGTACTGTGAACGTCCCTAAATTATTATACAAATATCTTCAAGGTGACCTTGGTGGGCTCCAGCTATTATTATGATTACACGCCTTTTTGTATTGAATACTTTTCCTCTTAATGATGAATTATCCCTGTATATGATGCTATATCAAAGCAGTGAATGAAAATAAGTACAGAAGACCAATTTACTGATATGTTTATCATCAAAGTTTGCAGTAAACTTAATAACATAAGTAGCTGAACTCAGACATTTGAGCAGATCACTATTGTGTTCCTTCCAATTCCATTTCTCATCAATGCACGCACCCAGAAATTTTCAGTATTCTGTCTTAGCAATAGACTTCTGTTCAAAGTCTATATTTATCAACCATGTTATGCCATCTACTGTGTAAGATTTGGAGGTCAGAACAACAACTGTGTAAGCTGTAAATATTTTTGGTTTAATGTTGCAATCGTATCACAGAAATACATGCATTTACACAGTTTACAATACGACAATGTTACGGCTGTTGTCAAACGAATGCATCTCGTCCTCAGCTAGTGAAATAATCCTAAGCACAACGATGGTAAATTTTAACTAGAAGTTTCTTTAAAAAATTATTCGTATGACTACGTCATGATGTTGGCCAGTACTACATAAATCATCCAATTCCGGTTCAATGTTCAATACTGTTTTGGATGACAATCAAGTCTATGTAGGATGGTTAATTTTGTGACAAATTGAGCAAAAGATTACCCAAGGTCGCTCGAGTTTACAGTGGACACAAGCTGGTGAACTAACAAGTATACGTCTCTGAGCGCGGTATTTACCTTACCTGCGATGAGCCGTCGTCTGCAAGGCTGCTCTTTTCTTCTGAAATTCCTATAAAAACCAATTAAGCCTTTGCCGAATTTTCTAGCAGAAACTCTGTTTCTCGTTATGCAAGAAAAAATGTACCCATCCCTAGTCTCGGAATATGGCGATATGAGTGTGTATGTCTGGATCAGTGTGCATATTAAAATGACCTCTCAGTACTCGCAAGAACAATTAACAAACTTTTTTCTTTATACAATAATTTACAAGCAGCCATTGGTAAGAGCAGCTGAACGGAATGGACAGTGTCTTGAAAGGAGGATATAAGATAAACATCAACAAAAGCAAAACGAGGATAATGGAATGTAGTCAAGTCGGGTGATGCTGAGGGAATTAGATTAGGAAATGAGACACTTAAAGTAGTAATGCTGTTTGGGGAGCAAAATAACTGATGATGGTCGAAGTAGAGAGGATATAAAATGTTGACTGGCAATGGCAAGGAAAGCGTTTCTGAAGAAGAGAAATTTATTAACATCGAGTATAGATTTAAGTGTCAGGATGTCGTTTCTGAAAGTATTTGTATGGAGTGTAGTCATGTATGGAAGTGAAACATGGACGATAACTAGTTTGAACAAGAAGAGAATAGAAGCTTTAGAAATGTGGTGCTACAGAAGAATGCTAAGAATGCTGAAGATTATATGGATAGATCACACAACTAATGAGGAGGTACTGAATAGAATTGGGGAGGAATTTGTGGCACAACTTGACAAGTAGAAGGGACCGGTCGGTAAGACATGTTCTGAGGCATCAAGGGATCACAAATTTAGCATTGGAGGGCAGCGTGGAGGGTAAAAACCATAGAGGGAGACCAAGAGACGAATACACTAAGCAGATTCAGAAGGGTGTAGGTTGCAGTAAGTACTGGGAGATGAAGAAGCTTGCACAGGAGTGGCATGGAGAGCTGCATCAAACCAGTCTCAGGACTAAAGACCACAACACAACAACAACCTCGATAAATTATTGTATCAAGAAATACGTGTCAGCCATTGTCCCACAGGCCATAATGGATCAACAAAAATTAATTAACTAACTGGCTGGTTGGATTCTCCAGAGTTGGAACTCCACGACGCTTCAGCTAATATCTAGCTGAATGTCAGCTGCAGTGTTCACACAAATTTATCCTCTGCGTCATACAGAGCATTATGCACCCCGTGCTACACTTGATGCCCGTTCAGAGAAGAGTCCCCAAAAATTTCGCTCTTGTAACCGAACTGTTTCCCCACCTGGGTTCTTTCGTTCTCCATGTCACAGCTTTTTCCGACCAATAGGAGCGTTCCTCTTATTTTGTGGAAACACTGCCTGCCAATCGCAAGGGCCCTACTATTGAACTGCGTCGAAATCTCGGCAATTTACTCCTTCCTAGTTCGTTTCCGCTAATCGGACGTTTTGTTCCCACTCCAAACTCCTAGAAGTTACATGGATGCATCATATGTGTACAATTCACTCCTCACGTGATCAACTGCGTCACTGGTTTTGTTCGTATCCATTTGGAATTCCGAAACGCAATTTTCAAAAGCTTCTTTCTGCCCTATTTCTGGTGGCCCGTTACTTGCTCTCCAGTATGCATCACCTGCCCAGTCACTGACTCCCACTGTGGGACACCCCGTAAGATCTTTTTGTGGTGCCTCCCAAGGGTTGGCCTCTGCTTCTGTCCATGCTTGCTTCCACACAAAACTTTTCCTTTTGCGGCTTGTTTTACTTAAATAGGAGCGGTGTGTTAATACGGCCGATTGAATGCCATCCCTTTTGCATTACATACTTATAGGCAAATCTGCTCATTACCGCCGAAGTAAGTTAGCTGTCATATTCACCTTCCCGTTATGATGTATCCAACTCTATATAAGGTGTGAAATTGATCTTCATTTATTCTGCCACCTTACAACTGGACAGAACTCTATAAATCTCTTTTCTCAAAATTTAGAGAGAGTTAATTTGCAGAGAACCACTTCATAATCTTCTGAAAGACATTATTTAGAATTTTTCTCATATAATTCTTGTTTGTTGGGTGTGATTACTAGTATTATCAGCAAAAAGAACTAGCTATGCATCTTCATGAAAATAGAGTGGCAAACTATTAATATATATTATGAAGAATAAGCTTCTGAAGACTGAACCTTGTGGGACACTTTTCTAGGTACCTCCCCATTTAGAATACTGTGCTGATTTTTGCAGGCTATCTGAATCATTCATTTCAACCTTCTGCGTTCTTCCAGTTATACATGAATTACAGTTGTTTCTGCACAAAATCACCATATTATTAATTTTGTTTTGAAGTACCAGTCCCTTTAGCATGAAATTATGGATGCTATTGTAAAACAAAGACATCCACGATTTTGCAAGACAAAGACACCTGGTGGTACAATGAGATACTTCTGTAAATGTTGTGCATTCTAGTAGTCACTTATCAGCATTCAAAGCAACATTCACGCGGAGTTAGTGCTATGTGAGGAAAGGAGATTGAGATATGAAGTTTTTTTTTCTTTTGCAGTAGCCATAGTGAGGAGATCATTGACATTAAAACTAAGTATACCTACAGTTATTGTAGCGTAAGTTGGCGTTTGTAATACCTAAAAAAATTTCGAAATGAAACCACTAGGGCAGTACGTAGATTTGGTACAAAATTTATTAAGTTTTTGTCCCAGTTTTGCTAGTTATTTGGGATTAAAATTTGTTTCAGGCACTATGAGTGAATCGAAGTTTCAAGGTGTGGAACTGTGTCTTGAAAAATTGCTAATTTGCTTCCAAATCTATCTCATGAAATGGTGGGCGGTTGAAAACTGTACATCACAGAGCTTCCAAAGTCAAACAACAACTTTAGAATAGCGATTGTTAACTTTTTGCCCATTTCTGCATTTATTAGACCCTTACTATCACAATAAAAGTTAATTTTGTCCAAAATTTTAAATTTATATTCCAAAGTGATACCACCTTTTTAAAACCATTGGATGTTTAAATTTTGCCATTTCCTTCTTTTATTCGTTAGTTACTGTCATAAAAAAGTTAATTTTGTGACCATTTAAAAAATTTCAAAAGTTCAAGTATACAGTCTACACTTACAACAGTAGAATATCGGAGAACAAATTATTTTGGAACTGTTTCACCTCTTATCTATGGTAATATGCACATCAACGGAAGTATTATAGCAGTCTCATATGTCGTGCAGAAGTGTTACAATCATGATTATTCTTTTACAGAACAGAAGGTCAGGCCTGGCGTTGTTTGGAAACATAAATACAGATACCATGAGCACCACCTACAGGTAGAACGCTGCACTAGAAAGGATTTCAGTATTTCAGCTTAAAATAAAGCACGCAGTTAGAGACATCTGTGCAACAGTAGAGTGCACGTTTATCATGTCACGAAAGACAATCACCAAAATGATCAGATCTACTTCATCACATTGCACATAGAAGGCTTGTCAAACAGGGAAGTTGAGCATTGTAGTCAATGTGACGTGGTGTGTACATGGAATCAGTTCCAGTTGACAGATAGCGTTGAGAACTTACTCAGAACATCTCGTTCATGTTCAACTGATACATGAGGTGATCGATATCCATGGGCAGTATTCACCAGAACTGAGTTCGGTATTCGAAGAGGCCACCGAAGTCATGTATCGCATGAATGTGTTAGGGCACGATAGCATAACTCGTCGGGTGTTGATTACGGACGAAATACAGTTCTGTGTGTGCCCTAATAATCATAGGCAACGTGTCTGGTGACGATGATATTGAACGCCTCTATTACTGTGCCCCTCATGTGCAGAAAGATAGTGCTGGAGTAATGTTCCAGGGTGGCATTACGCGGGACCACTGCACACCTCTCGTGGTTGTTGAGGCGGTCTTGCTGTTCTAAGTTACTGGGGCTAGATTATCCAATAGTGGGACCATATCGCCAACACCCTGGTGCAAATTTTATGTCCAAGGTTGATAACTCGCGTACCTGTCGTGCTTTTCTCGTGCACACGTTCCTCAATCATGCCAGAATCACGAGAATGGAACAGCCCGCCTATTCTCGGAGTTGATCCCAATCTAGCGTGGGTGAGATCGACTGAAACGAGCTGTTTTTTGGCAACGAGCAAGTACTCTGTCTGACTTACGCAGAATCGCCATTCAAGGATGAGACAATTCGGACCAGGGCTGACTTGGTGATAACATGAATGGTATGCCACGAAGAATTCAAGCCTGCAACCTTGAAATACTACGTTCCACCATGTTTTGACGTTGTCCAGGACTGCTACCAAAAAGCTCTCACGGGAAACAGACGATATTGTAAATATATACATGATTTTTTCATTTTTTATTTATTTCTTTTATTTTTTTTTTTATTTAATGGTCTGGGCACATTGCATATCAACGTATGGCCCCACATTTCGAAATAAAGGACGATGCAAAACTTAAGTTGATGTACGTAGTTGTGCTCTTGTTTCTGCCAGAGCCTTGAAAGAAAAGTGCACATCAGAAACTGAAGTTATTTGTAAAAGAGATTTGAGGAATAATGACTGTTAAATGATAACTTTTCATCATGAGTTTAATGTGAAGAAATCCACTTACATTGTAAAATTACAGCAGAAACAGCAACGAAAGGGAAATCACAAAACATGTGGCCGTAAGCACTTCCTTAAAATTCCAGTTGTGTCATCAAGTGTTCGAAATACTAACCGTCTACTGCCACATACGTAACACACTCTCTGATGCAAGGACATCTGGACAAACCTGCAATCTCGCTGCACCAATGCGATTTTCCCAATCCTCTTTGATCACCAGAACTTATGTACAGACTTCATCTTTGAGTCTCCTCTAGGGAAAGAAGTTTAATCTCGTCAAATCAGGCAAAAGTGCACCAAATGTTAACGCCTTCACTACAGACAGAATGAAACTACATTTCTTCTGTGACCGTTTTACACCGGTGTCGCACCGGAATAGGCGGTGTAATAGTCACAAACATAAGGCTCACAATTTTAGGGGAACAGTCGGTAGCAGGTAGGTTCTTTAAATTAAAATACAAAACGTAGGTACGTTTGAACATCTTATTTCGGTTGTTCCAATGTGATACATGTACCTGACAATACGTATATCCTTATTTTTGTACTAAACCACGAAGTTCCACATAAATGACCATAGTCAGTTGCTTGTTCAGAACAGGAGAAAGCTTACTTGTAAGAACTGCAATACCTGCGAAACTAGTGAGCTTATTTTGAAGAGTGCAACGTGGAGGACATTGTGTTTTATAGGACGACGACACTACCTTAATACCTTTTGATAAAGCGAAGTTGATACCTACATATACAGGAGGAAAGGTACGTCTTTTGGCGGGTGATATCGTTACTGATTCTGAACAAAAAACTTGATGTGGACATATACCCTATTCTGAATGGTTTCCGGTACAGAGCACTTTTAATGTGCATTAATATTTATTTTCTTTATTATTCATTGTCATTGTTTACAACTTACCACAGTAATATAGAGGAAGTTGAAACGAACATTTTGATACAGGACGCTTGTTGTCTGTCAAGTCGGAAAACTACCTCCATCTGGCCTTCAAGAGGTACCTAAGCTACAGCACACGCTTGTCGCTTTAGAGGTTTTAAATATTCCCGCGATCTCTGCGCGTAAATTGCTATTCCTAGACAAAAAAATAAATAGTACCTATTTTGTACCAAATTTAATTTAGTTTGATTGTGTACGGAGATACGTTTTCGTTGTAGTGTGCATTTTTCGAGTTATTAAGGAAAAACGTACAAAAGTGTTCTATCACGGAAACCATTCGCAACAGGGCATACGTCCATATGAAGTATTGAGTCTCAAAGCATGTATCTTTCCTCCTGACTCATCCTCAATAATTGTAATATATATATATATATATATATATATATATATATATATATATATATATATATATATATATGTGTGTGTGTGTGTGTGTGTGTGTGTGTGTGTGTATCACTTCCAATTTCAAAATCATTGCTGAGGGTATAAGGACCAACCACCTATCATGGGGACGGCTGTGGAGTGAAAATTCAATGTAGCTCCCGACGTGTTAGTAACCATACTTTATTCATCCAGTATTTCAGAGTAAGAGCACTTAGTGACTTGAAACAAACTTTACACATAATTTGAAACGTTTAGGAAATATTTTTTCGCTGACAGTCCTAATAAAATTATGAAAGAAACAAAGTTTATCTCTGGCAACATTTTCGCTGTTCGTGCAGTGAAGCCGTAGCATCGGGCACGCCGTTTCAATTTATCACTTCCTTACGTCTAGCTCTATTCAAAACATGTTTCTCATACAGTAGCCACATGTCCCACTTGATGTACCTGCAAAAATACTGTATATCATTCTACAGCACATAGTTCAGGAAATATATCGCAATAAATATTAAATCACGTGAAAATGAAAGAGCAGATTAAAATTCGATAGAGATAAAGGTGAAATATTTGTCTAATCCGTACGAAATATGTTACACATACGTGAAATATGTTTGACATATGCGTACACCGGCAAAGCTAAGGGTATAAACCTCATCCTAATACCCTGGATAGATTTTAACCAAATTTGGTACATACATTAATTATGATTTGGAAATAAGTACTTTGGGAGTGAGAACTACCAGCGTCCTATTTGGGTGAACGTGATAAGGTGGAGCAAGCAAGAGGGAGGAGGAGGTGGACAGAAATCAAGACGAAAAGACGAGATAGACGAGATGCACAGGGACAGAGGGGAGAAAGAGATGAACACATAGAAGGGGAAGGAGAAATGGACAGAGAGGAAGTTAATAGAGAGAGAGAAGAGGAAGAGATGGACAGAAAGAGGGCGAGGAAAAGATAGAAAGAGAGACTGGGAGAAGTAACTGAACAGAGAGAGGGGAAGAGGAAATGGACAGAGAAAAGAAAGAGGGGCGGATGAATAGAGAGATGAGAGGAGAAAGTGGACAGAAGGAGATGGACAAGGTGAGAGACAGAGAGAGAGTGAAGAATGATTTGGACAGAGAGATGGGGAGTGAGGAGATGGATTAACAGAAAATAGTAATAAATCCATAACCAGGTAACGCGGGGAATAGATACGAAAAGAACCTATACGTCTTTTAGTTAGGACTGTCTCCCAATATTCAACGGGGTGAAACCGAATTACGATACATTTAACGGTTCTGGAAATATGTGATTTGCACAGTTTAGCTTAATCACCTGCATCTTCATAGCAACATCGTGCGGGTGTTATACGGCCGCAGTTCCTTGCTAACAGTTATAACTACAGAGGTTATTCAGAGACCGCTACCAGTCTTAGTGTTTTTCTCATTTCAGTTCCCCTCTTTTCATCTCTCTTTTTTGAAAATACCTGAAACTCTCTACCGTCTCCGCTCTCTTTATCTATGTTTTTAAAATATATCTGTAACAGGAAGAGAGAGCCGATTTTCACAAGTTGTAAATAGTCTAACACGAACGTTAAAGCAAACTTTGCGAAGACATGATTTCCAAGCACAGCGTAAGTTTTGGAACTCTAATATCTCACATCTGCATCTTCATTTCTTTACGCTGTTCTTATTTTCCTATAGTCATGTTTTTATACTAACAGATACATAACGCTGCGTCACTCTCTTATTATTATATTATGTAAATAATTCTACATTGCTGTTGTGAAGTATTTCCCGAGCACTTCAAAATTTTTAATGAGATTTTGCTGTTCATATTATAGTCCATTGTACTACTGCAAAAGTTTGCTTCTAGTAGGGACCAAACTGTCTGCTGATTCAGTAAGTACTGCATTTAAACTTTTTAATCAACTACACAAAGCCAATCTAGTAGTGAGAAAGAGGCAATTACAAGTGAACGAACCGCGAACGCAACGTTGCCGACATTGGCAAATCACAAGTGTTTTCTCAATCACATTCTGTTGCTTGCAACTACAACGCAAGTTCAGATGTTGAGTGTATTGGAACCGAGACATGTCGCAAAAATTTTGGCTAAATAATAAAAGTGTAAAATGATCTTCCGATGCTACACTTACTATAAAGTACTGACAAGACTAATAACGTCAATTGGAAAGAATCGAATAAAAATACCAAGCTGTGTCCTAATTGCATCGCTTATCATGATCCCCGCAAGAATTATGCAGCATTCTTGACGGTTGTCCGCTTCTAGCATCGCTTCTGTAGGTGTTACAATCCTTGCCATTGGGCATTAAATGGAATGCTTTTCATAAATCAAGCAGTTTTATAGATTAAACCATTACACACTCACACACAAACACACACACACACACACACACACACACACACACAAACACACACACATTTCGCTATACGTTACGAAGAGTGCTACTTCGGTGCAGTACAGAATACTCGTGATGCACCCACCCACAGCGTGTCTATTTGCCACAGTTCGCCGCAACATGTAAACATAAGTGATAAACACGACTCAGGCGCTTCACCGAGGCGAAAGTGGAGAAATAAAAAAAAAAATCCACCGAGCAGCTGGCCACTAGAGGGTAATTGGATTTTAAAAATGGACAGCGGTTTTTTCAGGGCAGTTTTCTTTAGCTCGTTCTCGCGGTAACGGGCGCTGTTAGTTCTCTCTGTAAACACCTTTTCATCCCAGATGCTTGTCATTGTTTGCAACGTCTATATATTTATACTTATTTTTGCGAATATCTCTTTAGAACTGCTTTAGGAGCTAACTACTAACGAGGATAGCTAACTACTAACGAGGATACATAGTAACGGAATAAATGATTCCTTCAGCTGACACAAAGTTTCAGCGGGTTTGACCGGAAAAGAGTCTGTAGGATGCATTTTCACTCTGCAGAGGAGTGTGAACTGATCTGAAATTTTCTGGCAGATTGACACTGGGACCCTTAACAGTATCTGAATGTGAGGCTCTCGCTTTTTGCCGGTATTTTGCTTTCTTTTGCTTTTTTTCCCTTGTCCGATATGGCGCATCCTGTCTGTCTCCAAAAATGCCTTCCATGCCTACCTTGTTATCCTATCTTCCTCAAAGTTGTGTTATACTCATCATCGAAGCAATTCAGACGGGAGGTATTAGATTTGTTGCTGGTAGGTACGATTAACATGTGAGTATTACGGGGATGTCTGGTGAATGCAAATAGGAATCCGCGGAGGAAAGACGACGTTCTTTTCGCAAACCGCTATTGAGAAAATTTACAGAACCAGCATTTTAAGGTGACTGCTGATCTATTCTTCTACTGCCAGTGTTCATTTCGCATAAGGACCACAAAGCTAACGTGAGAGAAATCAGGGATGGTATGGAGGTACATACGGGTAGATAGTCGTTTTTTCTCCACTCACTTAGCGAATGGAACAGGGGGGAAAAAAAATGAAACTTCCTGGCAGATTAAAATTGTGTGCCGGGCCGAGACTCGAACTCGGGACCTTTGCCTTTCATTCAGGAAAGGAAATGACTAGCAGTGGTATATGCTACCCTACGGCATTCGCCATGCGGTGGCTTCCAGAGTTTATACGTAGATGCAGATGTAGATATTTTAAAACAATGACATTCCTCATTTAGAACCAATGGGTCATCTCTTCTGAATTTTAACCAAAACAATCTTCGAGTTTGAACAGATGGTGTTTGAAATCGATGCAAATTATGTGTATGTTCAATCTATTGCATCTGTGGCAGTGCCGACTTTCACTCCTTTCGAGTACTGCCAGGATAACTCTGTTCCATTGGGTGGATCAGTATGGTGGTACAACAGTCAAAAACTGGGCAAAGTTACCTTTATATTTCTTGTGTTTTAGCAATTTATTGCGCTCTATTATCAGGTGACACCGACTGGCCAATCGAAGCATGACTCACGACCTGCTCTCTCAGCTTCACTTCTGTCTTTACCTCTTCTCCTATTTTCCAAGCTTCTCTGATCCTCCTGCTTACTTTGTGGGACTAGCAGTCCTTAAACTAAGAATATAGTGACGAAATAGCTCAGCCATAACCTAGGGCATTGTTTCTATGAGATATACTGTGTGTAACACGTAAAAGTGCAGAAATTTTTATATTTCGTACCCTGATACGTATAAACATGAGTGTGTTAGTTACTTTTTATATGTGTCTCCCCACAAACATGTTACATAATTTACTGCCTGATGTTTTCTGCATAGTTGTTAGGTGCAGTACTCAGTGGACTACACCTGTCAGTATAGGCTAACCAACCAAAAACCATACTATTCTTAATAGTATTAATTATTAGTCTCCAAATGAAGTAAATACTGAAAAAAACTTTATTCAGAAAACTGTTCTTAGTCTCCCCCCCCCCCCCCATTATACCACTTATTATATACATGTATATATAATTGTTGATCTCTTAGGTGAAACGAATGTTGTAGTCTAGCGTTCCGACAAGAACTGAGCTCAAACGTCATTGGTAGAAAATAACAAAAAACATTGGCTGTGACATTTTCATAGGAGCCGTCCAGGCATTTGTCTTAATTAATTATTTAGGGTAACCAAGGGCAATCAAATTCTGGGTGGATGGAGGGACGTTTCAACGCCACTCCAGTCGAATAAGGAGCGTTCCAGTGCCAGTTATATTCTGTCTTACTTTAGTCTCGTTACATTCTAGATACCCTTGCCACAATAACCATCCATCTCTGTCGGTCATGGTGTTATTCCATTTCAAACAGTGAGACGCACGGTTGATTCATGCAGTCAGCTCACTACTTGTGGTAAAAGTAGTGACGTTCACGTTCACTTCCCCTTTTAAATGAGTCAAAGTAATAAAATAAGGTAGTTTAATTGTCACTTAGCAATACTAGGCTCCAACAAGTTTGGTAACAGACTGGATGGGCTATAATGGTAGATGGGAAAAAATTTGGTAGAGAAAGGCGAAAACGCCGCAAAAAGAATAGCCTCATGTTGAGTTCCCAGTTGGGAACGCAGTTTTAATATGCCAGGATGTGGGTGCTTCATTTTGCTACACTTATGACATTCTTGCTATACATTAACTGATGGTATATAACTCCTCTTCCAACATCATTAAACCTAACTCTGAATGCAAGAGTTCCGCAATTTGTTATTGCTAAAGAAACTTGCTGGAAGAGCCCTACACTAGAGTCTATCTTAAATTCCTTACCAGAGTAATACGTATTTATACCACATCCAGTACTCCATCATTGTGCTGATATCTTGCATAACGTCTTTGTGCTTGTATGCTCTCTGTGCCGCAGTTAACTCCTCTCTACTTTGGCTCTTGAACAGAAAAGGACGAATTGTTTTATCCTTCTTCAGACTTTACAATCGTACACTCCGACAAACTTGGATCTCCAGATTCTGTTCCCGTCTCTCTTCGTATAAGTTTCCATTCCATCAAGTAGGGTGCCCTTAATCGGAACCAATGCAACCGGTACCGACTCCGCCATCATGGAGCGAGCTGAATTCACAAGTTGTTCGGAAGCTCTGCAAACTACCTCCTGAGTAACAAGAAATTCCGGACTTTCCAGTATTAAGCTGAAAGAGGTTTACCTTATACAGTTCGGTTCTCTGCGAACTGAGAAATGCTGCATCGCCTTCTAAGGAAATGAATAATTCGAATGATGTGTGTGTGTGTGTGCGTGTGCGCGCGCGCGCGCGTGTGTGTGTGTGTGTGTGTGTGTGTGTGACGAATTATTATTTCAGACATTAACTTATTTACACTGATGTGTTACGATCTCTTTATTTTTGTGAGCCCAATGTACCAACTGTGGCTGTCGGTACTGGAAGAAGACTGTGTTTTCGTTATGTTACATCTGATCATAGAAGTTAAAGAAAATGATAGGTTGGTGAGGGGAATTACAGTTCATTGTTAACAATACGTATTATGATTCATTAAATACCTTCTGATAGAGAACTCGGTGGATGTTCCATATACACTGATACTACAGTAATTGGACTACCTAAAGAGAATGTGCCAAAGTACACAACTTCATTCTGAATAATGCTTGAAAGTTTACTGGTAGGAGGATTATTCCAATACCTCTTTATTAAGTTGCCCAGGTACGAATTTTTCCAAGCTTCTATTAGTCAGTCGCCTACTGTTCATCTCCTCCTTCCTCCACTCATTGCCCAACTGATACATCCTGCTTTGTCCGCTGCTCCTCCTCCCACCTATGTCCATCTGTTACTTCCCACTCTGTCCATCGCCTCCGTCTTTCTATCACCTTTTCCCCCTATCTCTGTTCATCTCCTACACTTCCCTTTCTCTGTCCAATCCCCCCTGCTCCCCTCTTTGTGCAACATATCTTCCACATTTCTCTCCCCATGTTATCAGCCCAACCACAATAGGAGGTTGCTGGTTCATAATTCAAAAGTATTTCTGTCCATACAGTAATATGTGTACCCCGATTAGTAGAAATCGATTCAGAGGTTTAGGGGGATCTTTTTCACCGCGGCATTGCCAGAGCACGCACATCTCACATATATTTCACACATCTCACACATTTGTGTGTACATCTTTCACCCATATCTCCAGCGAATTTCCCCCATCAGTTTGGTTTTCAAGTAGCTAAATATTTATGACATCATACCTGCTGAACTGTTTGTCGTACTATCACATAATTTTGCAGTACCTCCAGCAGTATATATAAATATTGGCTGGAAAATCTGTTGAGAGTAATGTTGTTTTACAGAAGTAATAAATTTAAACCTAAAGCCTGATACGGCAGTTTTACTGCATTAACAGTGTATGAGATACACTGTATGAGATGGACAGTGAGTGGGGGGTGGGGTGGAGGTGAAAGAGATGAGCAGTAGGTGGTGGACTAATAGAAGCTCGGAAGAAACACGTATCAGGGGAACACTGGGTACACAACTAGATCTTTTAATAAAGAGGTATGAAAATAACCCTCTTACTAGTAAACTTACGAGCATTATTCAGAACGAAATGGTATGTATTGGCACATTCTCTTTAGTTAACCGATTACTGGAGTACCAGTGTAAATGTAACATTCACCGAGTTTCCTATCAGAAGATATTTAATGAATCATAATACATATTGTTCGCAATGAACTGTAATTAGCCTCATCAGCTTATCCTTTTCTCTAATTTCTATAATCACATGTAACATCACGAACACACAGTCTTCTTGTAGTACGGATAGCCACAGTTGACACATTAGGCTCACAAAAATAAAGATATTGTGAAACATCAGAGCAAATCAGTTGGTGCCTGAAATAATAATTAGGAGCACATACTGAGCCGTGTATCGAGTCGTGCTACACCTTGTCTTTAGATTGCATTGGTTTTCCTTTTCTTCCCCTGACATGTTTGTTTGATATGTTGTCTGTGATTAAGTAGCTGCTTAGTTGTCTTTTCCCTCGCTATTGAGTTCTGCGTTTTTGCTTCCGGGAAAATGCTATGTAGGAAGTGAGATCTTCGACCGGATGTAACCTCGTGTGGTGGCGCGAAAGTAAGGGGGTTGCGCGCAGAGTGTGTGGTGGACGCTTGAGGGCAGTGTGGCTCTCCAGCGCGGAGCAGGCATGGTCGGTTGTACCGAGTCGCCACGTGATATATGTCGGTTGTGTGTAACGAGCGTGTTGGTTGTATACGGAATCGCCCCACGAGTAGTTGCTGTTCATTTAGCCTTGGTGGGACGTTAACAAGCTTCTTTAAATCCTCCGTTTCAACACTGGAGTTTAAAAGTATACACCTAACATGAAGGAGCGACGCGTGCGCAGTCGAATGTGTGGAACCTTGCCATCGGAGGTCGTGTACTGTCTGTTAGAGCATAATTGCAAGTTACGTTCGTGGAAGGTTTAATCATTAAGTAATAATTTTGTGTAACCAGCGTCTCTTCTGCCTTGTGGCCTCCGGCGACCGGGTTTCCTGTCCCTGGCACCGGTGTAATTGAAGACAGTGATTTTTCCTCCTCGTCTTGTTACTGTCCGATGGGAGGTGTCGTTTTGGCAGTTTAATTGTTTCGCTATTCTGTCGTGGGTTATGAGTAAATTCATGCTTCTTGTTGGTTGATCATGTGGTCGATCATTCAGGACTGTGTGGTGTAATGTTTCCTTGCACGAGGTTAGCTCTAATTCTGTCAGCAAGTTAAGCCACCTTACAACAAGTTTTCGCTGGCTACAGGTCGGTGCAGTGACCAGCCTGTGCGTGGCAATTGCGTTACGGGTGTATTTAAACTGGTCAGTATTCTGTCTAGCCTGAGCATCCCTGAGTGGGTGATTTGTGGCCGCCTTACACGGGTCCGTCATATCTGTTATGTTCTAATGATATTCCAGAACACTTTTGTTTAAAAAAATTTTAAATTCCTCCAAGTTTGTAAATTCCTTTTGTTGCCATTAATCGTGTGTTTGCTGAGACCTGTTTAGCCCGCATCTCGTGGTCGTGCGGTAGCGTTCTCGCTTCCCACGCCCGGGTTTCCGGGTTCGATTCCCGGCGGGGTCAGGGATTTTCTCTGCCTCGTGATGGCTGGGTGTTGTGTGCTGTCCTTAGGTTAGTTAGGTTTAAGTAGTTCTAAGTTCTAGGGTACTTATGACCTCAGCAGTTGAGTCCCATAGTGCTCAGAGCCATTTGAACCATTTTTGAGACCTGTTTAATTTTTTAATGGCGGTGTTGATAGCTTCACTACGTCACCGTATTTTATTAACAAAGTTCTGTATTTACTTTGGTAGCCTGTTTACTAATTTACTTTAAATTGTTTTAAATTGTTGTATTGATATAAATTACTTTGATTGGCGTTAGCGGCCTGTTTTAAAAGGTAGTTTATTGCCATACTGCTAGCTTCTGTGTTTTTTTTTTAATTTAAACTGTTGTATTGCTATAAACTACTTGATTGCCGATAGCGGCGTGTTTAAGAGGCTGTTTATTGCCGTACTGCTAGTTTCTGTAAGATACGAATAAAACATTTGTGAAAATCTCAACTCGACAGTAAACTACTAGAAATTTGGCCTCGTTTCCCAACTTGTGGTGTGGCTTGTACTAACCGTGACGACTGTGTGTGTGTCACATGCCTCCTGACATCCGTCGGACCTTCTTTTGCACGGCCTAGCGCAGCAGCTCAACGTGACGTGGACTCAGCAAGTCGGAAGTCACCTGCCCAGCAGAAGTATCGAGCCAAGGTGAATATATAGCCGTTAATAATTGCGAAAGTGTTGCTAGTGAATGATTTTTCGCCCGAACTGACGTCTCGATTATGTCCCGTAAATGTTGGATGGGATTTATATCGGGCAATTTAAGTGGGCAAATCACTCATTCGAACAGTCCAGAATGTTCTGATGTGGCGGATTGTCATCCATGAAAATTCCTTCGTTGTTTGGGAATATGAAGTCTGCAAGTGGTCTCCATGTAGCCAAACATAACCATTTACAGTCGATGATTAGTTCAGTTGGACCAGAGAACCGAGTCCATCCGATGCAAACACATGCCACCACCAGCTCGCACGGTGCCGTGTTGACAACTTGCGCCCATGGCTTCGTGGGGTTTGCGCCGCACTCGAACGCTACCATCAGGTTTTACTAACTGGAATCGGAGCTCATCTGTTCAGGGCACGGCTTTCCAGTCGTCTAGAGTCCAACTGATATGGTCACGAGCCCAGCAGAGGTGCTACAGGCGATGTCGTGAGTGTGGAAAGGGACTCACTACAGTCTTCCAATTCCACACCCCATTAATGCTAAATTTTCCTCACTGTTCTAACGAAACCGTTCATCGTACGCCCCACGTTGATTTCTGTGATTATTTCACACAATGTTGCTTGTCTGTTAGTACTAACAACTCTACTCAAACGATGCTGCTCTCGGTCGTTGCGTGAAGGCCGTCGGCCATCTTAGAGTACTGAATTCTCTAATCATATCCGAGTGGGATGTCCCATACGTCTAGCTATAAGTACTATTCGGCGTTCAAAGTCAGATTATTCCCGTGTGCGGGCGTAATGAGGTCCGAAACCTTTTCAAATGAATCACCTGTATACAAATGACAGCTCCGCTAAGGCATTGCCCATTTATACCTTGTGATGTGATACTAGCGCCATCTGTATATGTACATGTATTTGTCACATCAATGCATTGTAAGCATTTTATCACTTTCTGGGATACCAGCGAGAAACACTTTCGTAAAGGTTTGAAAATGCGTGTAAAGTTGTTCGCAATGAGGGACTAAGTGCTATGATTCTCAAAGACTGGATAAATGTAATCTGGCTCTTTGCTCGTCGTGAGCAATGCTCAATTTTTACCACAGCCCGACGTACCCTTGGGAATAAGTTGGTTCCTTCCAGACAGTAAGTGATATGTATACCATGTTTGTTCGTAATCTTCTCTGCCTCGTGATGACTGGGTGTTGTGTGATGTCCTTAGGTTAGTTAGGTTTAAGTAGCTCTAAATTCTAGGGGACTGATGACCATAGATGTTAAGTGCCATAGTGCTCAGAGCCATTTGAAACATTTTTTTTGTTCGTAATCGATAAATTGCTTTAGGCGGACACTTGGAACATAACACGCGTATATACATCCATTTTTATAATATGTATGGATTACCAATAGCGCCTGTGACCTCGTTTCTACCTCGTAATACACCTGCCAATTTTTCCCACGTACGATGCCAGAAGACCCTGCCCTACATACACCGCGTGCTTGGCAACCCGACGCTTGTCAGCGCGCAGCGTGCTGTCGCGTACAGCCGCGGGTCACCGCCCGGCTGTCCCGCCCGAGTACCCAGTAACCAGCAATGCCTGGACGCACCTAATTGGCCAATTTGGAGTGGAAGCGCACGGCGCACCGGAAATCTCCGATAATGCCAGTCCGAAATCTCTCTCAGCCATAAACCGATTTCCCAGAAGTAAATCGTAGGTCACACGCTCTCCCGTAGAATGTTGTGCTCAAAGATTCGCAGTTAAAGTATTCAAATAATTCGTAGTTCCGAACAGTCCTAAATTAATCGCACCAGTAGTCACTACAGATCTTCCAATAAATTAAACTTCACTAGGAGATCTTTCTGATTTCGCTTTACCTTACATGTGGAAAGCGCCTTATCAACAATACAATTGCATTACGAGCCTCTTCAGTTTACATCTGTCCAGTGCACTGTTTGCTCATTTTGTGTTGATGTTCATCCTGTGTCCACCCGGATGTTATCTCGCCACGTTATTTTGGATACTATAATTCCTCTCTTTCCCTCTGCCGTCCTGCAGAACATTGTTTTAAGTAGTCTGTTCTGTGTCGTTCATAACCCGTGACTATCCCAGCTCAACCGACTCTTCTTTAAAATCTCGACAAAGTTACGTTGTTAGTACAGCTCTCGTCATTCTTAATTTTTTTTCGTGTAGTTCATTGCATGTTGTTTTGATCAATTACAGCTCCAAAATTTTTCTTTAGTATTTTCCTTCCGAATATTAAGTCGACAGAGCACAAATACACTCCTGGAAATTGAAATAAGAACACCGTTCAAATGGTTCAAATGGCTCTAAGCACTATGGGACTTAACAGCTAAGGTCATCAGTCCCCTAAACTTAGAACTACTTAAACCTAACTAACCTAAGGACATCACACACATCCACGCCCGAGGCAGGATTCGAACCTGCGACCGTAGCAGCAGCGCGGCTCCGGACTGGAGCGCCTAGAACCGCACGACCACCGCGGCCGGCAAGAACACCGTGAATTCATTGTCCCAGGAAGGGGAAACTTTATTGGCACATTCCTGGGGTCAGATATATCACATGATCACACTGACAGAACCACAGGCACATAGACACAGGCAACAGAGCATGCACAATGTCGGCGCTAGTACAGCGTATATCCACCTTTCGCGGCAATGCAGGCTCCTATTCTCCCATGGAGACGATCGTAGAGATGCTGGATGTAGTCCTGTGGAACGGCTTGCCATGCCATTTCCACCTGGCGCCTCAGTTGGACCAGCGTTCGTGCTGGACGTGCAGACCGCGTGAGACGACGCTTCATCCAGTCCCAAACATGCTCAATGGGGGACAGTTCCGGAGATCTTGCTGGCCAGGGTAGTTGACTTACACCTTCTAGAGCACGTTGGGTGGCACGGGATACATGCGGACGTGCATTGTCCTGTTGGAACAGCAAGTTCCCTTGCCGGTCTAGGAATGGTAGAACGATGGGTTCGATGACGGTTTGGATGTACCGTGCACTATTCAGTGTCCCCTCGACGATCACCAGTGGTGTACGGCCAGTGTAGGAGATCGCTCCCCACACCATGATGCCGGGTGTTGGCCCTGTGTGTCTCGGTCGTATGCAGTCCTGATTGTGGCGCTCACCTGCACGGCGCCAAACACGCATACGACCATCATTGGCACCAAGGCAGAAGCGACTCTCATCGCTGAAGACGACACGTCTCCATTCGTCCCTCCATTCACGCCTGTCGCGACACCACTGGAGGCGGGCTGCACGATGTTGGGGCGTGAGCGGAAGACGGCCTAACCGTGTGCGGGACCGTAGCCCAGCTTCATGGAGACGGTTGCGAATGGTCCTCGCCGATACCCCAGGAGCACCAGTGTCCCTAATTTGCTGGGAAGTGGCGGTGCGGTCCCCTACGGCACTGCGTAGGATCCTACGGTCTTGGCGTGCATCCGTGCGTCGCTGCGGTCCGGTCCCAGGTCGACGGGCACGTGCACCTTCCGCCGACCACTGGCGACAACATCGATGTACTGTGGAGACCTCACGCCCCACGTGTTGAGCAATTCGGCGGTACGTCCACCCGGCCTCCCGCATGCCCACTATACGCCCTCGCTCAAAGTCCGTCAACTGCACATGCGGTTCACGTCCACGCTGTCGCGGCATGCTACCAGTGTTAAAGACTGCGATGGAGCTCCGTATGCCACGGCAAACTGGCTGACACTGACGGCGGCGGTGCACAAATGCTGCGCAGCTAGCGCCATTCGACGGCCAACACCGCGGTTCCTGGTGTGTCCGCTGTGCCGTGCGTGTGATCATTGCTTGTACAGCCCTCTCGCAGTGTCCGGAGCAAGTATGGTGGGTCTGACACACCGGTGTCAATGTGTTCTTTTTTCCATTTCCAGGAGTGTAGACTGACAAGCCAAGTCACTGGACCACTGTCACCGCCGCCTGGTGGCGTTGCGGGCACGTGACGCTATAACAAAAGTATGTAAGTGGAACAGACACGGAGAGGGACTGCAAATTGGGAAATCCATTTAGATAAGCGACTTTGACAAAGGTGATATTATTATTACCCAGAGAGCCTGTCAACGAGTATCTCGAAAACGTCATAGCGGGTGGAACGTTCACGTGCTAATGTAGAAAGCATCTACGGCAGGAGGTAGAAGGACAGTGAAACTAGCACTGCCGCTAAACGGTTGGACGTCCACGACTCTTCAAAGAACGTGAGGTTCGGATTGTTGTCCGCTCTGTAAAGCAGGATACGTGGTGATCTGAGGCACCTCTGCGGAAAGAGCATTATGCTGGTGCACGCATAAGTGTTTTGGAGCACATCGATCATCGTGCATTGTTGAACACGGTGCTCCGCAGCAGACGATACTTGTTTCTTCACAGCTGGCCGGGGTGGCCGAGCGGTTCTAGGCGTTACAGTCTGGAACTCCGCGACCGCTACGGTTGCAGGTTCGAATCCTGCCTCGGGCATGGATATGTGTGATGTCCGTAGGTTAGTTAGATTTAAGTAGTTCTGTTCTAAGCGACTGATGACCTCAGAAGTGCTCAGAGCCACTTGAACCATTATTTCTTCACACGTTGGCCCAACAACATTGTCAATTACGATTGAAGAGGACGCGGGATCCTCGACCGTGGGTCCTGGACCGTAGATCAATGGAAACTTCGTCAGATAAATCATGATTTTCCTACACCAGGTCGATTGTCGTCTCCACAAACGCCGTCATCATTGCAGGTTGGTGGGAGCAGTATTATGCTGTGGGAGACATTATGATGCGCTCGCTTGGGATCTGTGATAGTGAACCAAGATACTCTAAAAACTGTGTACCACCTGCACCCCTCCACGCTTCATGTGTTCGCCGCCGGCGATCTCATCTTCCGGCGGAATAGTTGTCCGTATCTCAAACCATGAGGAGCATGATAGTGTACACTATGTGATCAAAAGTATCCGGACACCCCCAAAAACAAATCTTTTTGACAGTAGATGTATTTTGCTGCCATCTACTACCAGGCACTCCATTTCGGCGACCTCAGTAGTCATTAGACATCGTGAGAGAACAGAATGGGACGCTCCACGGAACTCCGGACTTCGAACGTGGTCAGGTGATTAGGTGTCAGTTGTGTCACACGTCTGTACCTGAGATTTCCATGCTCCTAAACGTCCCTGGGTCCACTGTTTCCGACGTGATAGTGAAGTGGAAACGTTGAGATACACGTACGGCACAAAAGCTTTCAGACTAACCTCGTCTGTTGTCTGACAGAGACCGCCGTCAATTGAAGTAGGTCGTAGTGTGTAATAGGCAGACATCTATCCAGATCAGCACACAGGAATTCCAAACCTCATCAGGATCCACTGCAAGTACTATGGCAGTTAGGCAGGAGATGAGAAAACTTGGATTTCATGGTCGAACGGCTGCTCGTAAGCCACACATCACTGCGCTAAATGCCAAACATCCCATCGCTTAGTGTGGAGTGACGAATCACGGTACACAATGTGATGATCCGATGGCAGGGTGCGGGTATGGTGAATGCCCGGTGAACGTCATCCGCCAGCGTGTGTAGTGCCAATAGTTAAATCCGGAGGCGGTGGTGTTACCGTGTGGTCATGTTTTTCATGGAGGGGTATTGCACCCCTTGTTGTTTTGCGTGGCTCTATCACAGCACAGGCCTAAAATGATGTTTTAAGCACGTTCTTCCTTCCCACTGCTGTAGAGCAATTCGGGGATGGTGATTGCATCTTTCAACACGATCGAGCACCTATTCATAATGCACGGCCTGTGGAGGAGTGGTTACAGGACAATAACATCCCTGTAATGGACCGGTCTGCACAGAGTCCTGACCTGAATCCTGTAGAACACCTTTGAAATGTTATGGAACGCCAACTTCGTGCCAGGCCTCACCGACCGACATCGACACCTCTCCTCAGTACAGCACTCCGTGAAGAATGGGCTGCCATTCCCCAAGAAACTTTGCAACACCCGATTGAAAGTATGCTTGCGAGAGTGAAAGCTGTTATCAAGGCTAAGGTGAGCCAACACTGTATTGAATTCCAGCATTACCGATGGTGGGCGCCACGAAGTTCTAAGACATTTCCACTCAGGAGTCCGGCGGAGACTTTTGATCACATAGTGTACTTACATTGATGCCTTGGCCACGGAATTCCCTTGATGTGAATCAAATGGAACCCATCCGGGCCGCTATCATGCGCCTTCACCGTGTACACAAGTCAGGGAGCCGCTGCTGAAGGAAATTACACTACTTGTGCGTGGACGTCTGGTGCGACATACCTCCACAACTTTACCACAGACTGTCGAATCCATGATACGCAGAATGGATGAGTTATTGCGTTCCACAGATGAGCCAACAAGTTATAAAGCAAATGCTCATTGTGGTGTCACCGCCAGACACCACACTTGCTAGGTGGTAGCTTTAAATCGGCCGCGGTCCATTAGTACATGTCGGACCCACGTGTCGCCACTGTCAGTAATTGCAGACCGAGCGCCACCACCCGGCAGGTCTAGATAGACGTACTAGCACTCGCCCCAGTTGTACGACGACTTTGCTAGCGACTACACTGACGAAGCCTTTCTCTCATTTGCCGAGAGACAGAATAGCCTTCAGCTAAGTCCATGGCTACGACCTAGCAAGGGGCCATTAGCCTTACAGTACTTGTATTTAAAGAGTCTCATTTGTATCGTCAAGAGCGATGTACCACAATGATGGATTAAAGTTAAGTATTACAGCAGCTACGTACTTTTCTTTATAGCATTCATTACGTATCCTGTTTCAGACTTCACGCCAGCCGGCGTGTGTAACGCCTGCATTTCGGCTACTTCCGAGTGGCGTGGCTGTCTTGATACGCCACAACACTCATAATGTTTTGGCTCATCATTGTAAATGTTATAGACTATCAGTTAGAAATATGGACTCAGGTAATATTCGTTTCGTAAAAGTTGTCGAGCTATCACAGAAATTTATGTTCAGTGCAGGATTGAGACAAGAATTTTGTTTGATGCCTACCCTCCTCATAATGTTTTTGAATGAAGTGAATAATTGGAAAATGAAGTGGATATCGTGGGAAATGAATACATGATGACACTCTGTTCTCCTAACTTTTCGCCGAAGATCAGGTAATTTTCACCAGGGAAGAAAGGATGTATATTGTACGTTAATAAAACTTAAGAAGAAATATGAACAGTAGGGTAGGGAAGTAAACTTCACAAATACTGAGTACCTGGTAGTAGGAGGTGTAGGCGCTGTGGGTTCTCGTTATGGTTGATTCACTTGTAATAAAGTGTTGTCGAGATACAAATATTTATGGATAAGGCTTGAAGCAACGAGAAAGTGTAACACAGAATCGGAAACGGACTGATGACAGTTAAGCAGGTATAATCCATTATTTGAAATAAGAATACATTAAATAATTAGGCAAAAAGAGGATGTATGAAACTACAGTTGTGAGCTTTGATTTCTAGGGCGGTGAACTGTAGAAAGTATACAGGGTTAATAAGAATTTGAAGGCAATGAAAATGGAGCTTTGAAGACAAAGTTGTAGAGAAACAAGAAGAAACAAGAAATGCAGCACTGCGAGAACAGATGGGGGTTGCCAAGGGCAGGGATGCCAATGGCGTTGTTGCCACACCTGAGAACAGACGCTTAACATGATACGGAAATCTTAGAAGAAAGCCAGAAGAAAGGTGGCCTTCTAAATGATGTCACGGGAGACCTTCATCTCACAGAAAAAGAGGGGGTTCCGGGTGTGTAGGGACGGTGGTATGCTGTGCAGGCATACTGACGCAATAAGAAAACTGGCCAGATAGAAGGAGGTTGTAGCCTGAGCACGAGAGTCACCACACGCTCAGAAAACCTCCAGAAAGAGGAGGAAATTGTATTAAGTTTTCCTTCATCTTCCTTTATAAATGTTAATGCTTCACATCCTTGTAGTGTTACCACTGAAGGAGGTAACTGACACAAGCAAATTCATAGTTAACACTAAGTGATCGTTATATTAATACAGTGGTCCCCCCACAAAGTATTTTATTCGCTGCTCGCATATGAGCATCTTTTCCTACATATGTTCTGTTGTTTTCGCTAAAAAGGCTCTCTAAGTACTTGAAGCAGTCAGCTGTCTTCATCTGAAATCCATCTGCGGTCAGGGGCACATCAATTAGGTTTCCTCTATTTATGGTCGTATATTCTGTATTCTTTTCATTTACACGTAATCGTGTTCGAGTCGAGATTTGCAATAATTTTGCACCACTCTCACTAATTATGTTTTGGAACTACTTGTTACATCATCTTCGGAGGTAAATCTGGTAATGAAACTTCCTGGCAGATTAAAACTGTGTGCCCGACCGAGACTCGAACTCGGGACCTTTGCCTTTCGCGGGCAAGTGCTCTACCATCTGAGCTACCGAAGCACGACTCACGCTCGGTACTCACAGATTTACTTCTGCCAGTATCTCGTTTCCTACCTTCCAAACTTTACAGAAGCTCTCCTGCGAAACTTGCAGAACTAGCACTCCTGAAAGAAAGGATATAGCGGAGACATGGCTTAGCCACAGCCTGGGGAATGTTTCCAGAATGAAATTTTCACTCTGCAGCGGAGTGTGCGCTGATATGAAACTTCCTGGCAGATTAAAACTGTGTGCCCGACCGAGACTCGAAATCGGGACCTTTGCCTTTCGCGGGCAAGTGCTCTACCATCTGAGCTACCGAAGCTCACGCTCGGTACTCACAGCTTTACTTCTGCCAGTATCTCGTCTTCTACCTTCCAAACTTAATCTGCCAGGAAGTTTCATATCAGCGCACACCCCGCTGCAGAGTGAAAATCTCATTCTGGAAATCTGGTAATGTTCACCCCCGGCAGTTGAGTTAGTTAAGTCTCTATCGATCTTCTCTTGCGCAAACTTCAAAAGAAAAGGTGAAATGGTGACCCATTTTCTCTGTTTGGTTAGAATTTTCAGTTTTTTAAGCGGTTTTTATGCGACCGAAATTTTCGTCTATACAAGTTTTAACTAACCTGATCATTTTATAGTTTATTTCAGATTACCTAGTTATGTAGAAGACCTCTGTCGGCGTGTTGTATAGGCCTTGCTGGAATCTACAAACAATTTTTGGACATCCATATGAAATTAGCACACGTTCTCAGTTACTTGTCTCAGAGTGCTAAACGATCCACTGTGCTCCTACCTCTGTGGACACTGCATATGTATTCTCGGAATAGTTCTTCAGTTGGGGGAGTTAGTTTGCTTAATAGACTAACCGACAGGATTTTTTTTCATCCAGTAAACCAGTTCCTCACACGACAGTTAATCAAGGTAATCGAAAAGTTATGTACAGCTTTTCGTACAAACCAATTCTTTCAGAGCAATCCATAGTTCACGAACAATACGGCGAATGAACATAAGGCAAAGTAATTCATACATGAAGGATTTCATAAGCTGGTTCGTCCGAGCAAAGCACGTTAGTTGGAAAACGTACGTAAAGTTTCTGCCATATAGCAAACGGAAGAGGGTTGTAACCTTGGAAACATCTATATCTTCATCACTCACCTCGCAGACGATTCACCGAACCACTTTTGCACCATTCTCTGCTGTTTCACTCTCGAACAGTGCGCGGAAGAAACGAGCTCTGATTTTTCTTATTATATTACAATGTCCATTTCTCCGTAAGCTTCAAAAATAATTTTGAATTGGAGGTAGAAATTTGGAGACTAATCTCGGTGGAACGAAGAACTTTTTTGTTTAAATAATTACCACTTCAACTCGAGTATCAGGTCCATAACTCTCTCTCTCTCTCTCTCTCTCTCTCTCTACTATTTTACGACATTGCAAAACGAATTTCCCTCCTCTGAACTTCTTCGACGTCCTCAGTGAGCCCTGTATGGTAAGGATGCATACAGTACAGTAATAGTCAGGCAGAGGAAGGACAAGTATAACGTAGGCAGTGTCTTTATTGGGTTCGTAGCTTCTCCTAAGTGTTCTGTCAATAATACGCAGTCTTTGTTTCGCCTTCCCCATAACATCATCTACGTGATCGTTGTAATTTAGGTTGTTCGTAATTGTTATTTTTAAGTAATCAGTTGAGTTTATAGCCTTTATATTTATGTGCTTTATGAGGTAACCGAATTTTAATGGATTTCTTTCAGTACTCACGTCTGTCACCTCGCACTATTCATTATTTAGGGCCACTACTGGCACAAACGGATACCTTGTCTGAATCACTTTGCTATTCGTTATAATACTTATGATGACCGTACTGACTGATGACCTCAGAAGTTAAGTCCCATAGTGCTCAGAGCTATGACCGTACTAGACTGTAAACGACATCGTCATCGTCAAACAGTACAAGAGGACTGCTTAGATTTTTTCCTTAACCATTTACGTAGATTAGATTAGAAACAGCAGAGGGCCTATAACACTTTATTGGGAAATGCAAGATGTCTTTTTTGTTTTACTGGATAACATTCCATCACTTTCAACAGTTGTGACCTTTCGGACAGAAAATGACGAATCCATTCGCACAACTGAGGTGATATGCCATATGCACGCAATTTGATAAGACAGCATTCTGGAAATCTAGAAATATGGAATCATTTAAAATCTCCTGTTGGCAGCACTCACTGCATCATGAGAATAAAGAGCTTGTTCTGTTAAACAAGCAAAATGTTTTGTGAATCCCTTTTTTACTGAATGTCAATATATCGGTTTCTTCAAGTTAGTTCATAACACAATACATGCTTCAAAATCCTACTGCAAATCGACGTCAGTGATGCCGACGCTGGAAGCAATTTGAAAGCGAGTGTTCCCGCACCCAGATTACGTAGAGACCGACGTGCCTGCACTTGATAAGGTATTCGATCGTAGTCAGTCACACTGATTGTCATACACTCCGCTTCACAAAGAGCCACGTTTCTGTCCGCTTCCGTGTTCGCTTAGGCGTCGAAAAGTGTCAATGACGAATGACAGGATGGTTTTTTCGATAGATTCGATGCTTGGAAAGCCAGTGATTCGTTTTCGATCTTTTATTTCAGGTGACTCCCGCTAATTACAGATAAAAGCGTGGCAAGTATATGAGATTGTTCTCCACTTTTAAGGGGAACAATTAATTTTACTTTATTTGGAACAAAGATTAGATATCGACTCAGAACTGTGTCGAGTGCTGATTACTTTAGAACAAGCCTTCATGATTTTCAAAACTTTACCTCTGCGTGTTAATTTGTCTCAGACTACCCTGCTCAGTTAAACTACAACAGAGATTTCCTTATCGCCCTCGTTACTGACAACTCTGTATTATTCTTGGAGAGAGCATTTAATTTTCGGCGATCTGAAGTGTGAACCTGTGGACAGAAGATTATTGGACTGCTGTCAATTACTTTCGGGTTGTTGCAACAAATATATTTCAGGTCCTTGTAAGAGACTGTAGTATCCAAAAATCACACAGGACTACCAAACATTTCAACGTATATAGCTAAATATAACAAACTAAATATTTTGCCCCACAAGCTGACTGCCTTCGGCCACCATCAAAGGCTTATGCACTCTAAAACTGTCAGGTATATAGTGTTCCCAGTTAGGTTGTAATGAGTTGTATTCATGTTCTAGATATGCAAGAACATAGATTTTGCTACAGTAACTTTCCATGTTCAGTATTGAAGTATTCATGGCTCAAAACTATTTGATATATGTCAACAGAAGATACCAGAACAAGTTCCGCAAATAGAAAGACCTTAGAATGAAGTGAGGAAGCAATCTACATAGTTTTTTAACAAAAAATTCCATTATCTTTATATCAGGAAAACTTAGAAGAAAATATATATTCACCAGAAAGATAAAGTTGGTTACTCTGAATTTACATACGTGATCGTGCGTCAATAATCGTTCATATTCTGATACATATTGCTCCCACGATGATTAAAGGGACAAGATTTTGTTACGTGCCTCTTAAATTACATATTTTTAAACGAGGTGTTTCAGTTCTTAATCTGTAGAGACGCCTAAAGACTTTCCTAATTTTGTCGAGTTTGCATAATATACAAGAGGTTCATTTACAATAAAGGTGACAAAATAATTTGTAAATACCTATGATTCAAAGAAAGGCGTAGCCGTCTGAATAAGTTGACGGAGACACTCAGGCACGTTATTCGGAAAACACAAGAGTGCTGGGCCTAATGAAATGGAAACGCGTCACCGAAAATGTAATTGTAGCCCTGTGGCGCAGCGAAGCGTAAACTAATTTCACGGGCCACTGCGTTCAAATTTTAACGAAATCTTTTGTTGATGGTCTGCGCTGGTGTTGCGCTTCGCAACTGGTGGAGTGAAAGAGCAGGTGGACTACATTAACGAAAGACATTTCGTCTTTACTTTAACGGTTTTTTCACTGATTTGGTTACATACTTAACACTACTAGTAATTTATAATATAACAGCTGCAGCTTTCAGAAAAACTTTCATTAGTATAAATTGCGAAATGATGTAGGAAGGGCATATTTGCAATTTGGAATTCTATATTATGCGGTTGTGGCAATTGAAGTGCAGCAAAGATATAACTTACTCCAGCAATGCAGCCAAAAGGAAAAATTTTCAAAATAATAAAGTCCTACGTAATTCAGTAACGTTGTTGTGAGTCAACGAAGAAGTTCGTTATTTATTTAATACCCTTTTATAACCCAGACAGTTGGTCTTTCCTCCAGTCGAAGGACACAAATCTAACTTCACATTAACAAGCAAATGTATTGGCACAATTGACAATGGAGTCCATCTAGTGCCTTTAATCAGTTATGTACTATACGAACCGCTGTATTTTCATTAGTGGGTCAAGTGTTACCCAAGTGCCTTCACGAGGTTGTCAACACGCCAGAAACCAGCTTTAATGGAGGTTATTCGTAACTGGAATTTGAGAAATTGTGGTGACACGTAGGTAAGCACCCTTTTTGATCACCTACATCCATTCTTGTTCATTGTGCATTCCGACGGAGTTGGGCAATTCCAGCAGGACAATGCGACACCCCACACATCCATAATTGGTACAGAGTGGCTCTAGGAACACTCAACTTAAAACCCTTCCGCTGGCCGCCAAACTCCCCAGACATGAACATTATTGAGCATATCTCGGCCGCCTTGCAACGTGCGATCAGAAGAGATCACCACCTCCTCGTATTCTTATTGATTTATGGATAGCCCTGCAGAATTCATGTTGTCAATTTCCTCCAGACACAAGTCGAGTTGAGCACTCCTACGGGCTCGCGGGGACTCTACAAGATATTAGGCATGTGCACGTTTCTCTGGCTCTTCAGTGTATGTTTTATTATGTAGATTTTGTTCAAACGTCTGAAAATATTTTAAGGGTTTTGCAGGGTAGATTGTACTGAGAAATAATTGCTAAAAACAAATGTCGATATATTTCGCTGTCTCACAGTTATTTTACATAGAAATTAGCCAATCAGGCCTTTGCTTGTGCAAATTCAAACGACCCGCGAGAAACAATTAGTGTCAGCTGTTCTCCTAGCGTAGATGATAGCGCACGAAACTGCCCAGCTTTTGGCGTGGGTTCGATCCTTACTACAGTCCCATCTCCAATTTTTGTCTCCTTCCCTTGTTGGGTTTTGAGGAAGCCAAACGAAGAACATGTTTGGCGGCACCGCCTCTACGGACCTCTTGAATTTGGGAGCGCAGTTGGCTCATTGGATAACTTCAATGCCAATTAACTGGAAAATGTGCGCTACATACAGAACTTTTTCTTAACAATTATTTCTCAGCACAAGCTATCCTCAAACACCTATATAAATTTTTCCAAACGGTATCTGACCATCCTGTATGCAATACAATGAAGTAGCTTCTCCATGATTTAACAAAATCTACATATGTTCATAAGTAATTAGGCACATGTTCTACAACTGTTTTCAACTATAAACGCAGTATAACCTCACACAGGTACAAGTTTCTGTCGTGTTGACATCTCAGTAACAATGATTCCATGTGGTTTAACGGCCTGGTGCAAATCTTTCAATTGGAAGCCACTTGTATGTGACTTGTATGTCCCTAACCTACATCTTAGCGTGGAATCAGAATCACGTCTCATTCCTGCCAAATTTTCGCATCACTGAAGAGAGAAGCCTACGTTAAATGTGAACTGAAAGTACCAGGACTGTCTGTATGGCAATGGAGGTCCTTCAATAAGCAACGGAAGCCTTGATAATAATGCTGTGCTTCGAAATGTGTACTGGCTATCTAAAAACGCTGTTCAAAAGACGGTAAGCGGATCTTATTGATTTCTGCTCATTTATCCGTCTGGGTTTTGCCAAGAACATCGACTGTGATTACCATGAACTGAATGTATTTTTCATTGCTTCCATTACAGGCGAATGAGAAGTTAATAAGATTACGCCGCTCCACTTACGATTGCTATATCGACAGAACTATCAGAACGGCAGAGTCAAAAACTGTCAGGCAACGTAATACTTCATATCGAGGTTTTCTTCTGAACACTCCTCATGGGCGGAAACTAGTATTGGGGAAAGAGGCGTATTGTAACTGATATTGTACCAGAACTTGATGAGTGCTCACAAAATATTTTCACAGTCATCAGTTTTCTCGACACACTTCAAGCTGTCCTACATCTCTATCATATCTCACAGTTTTTACGTTTCCACATTTGCTGTGTTTAACTTCGCCGACAGTGGGTTCTGTAATCTCTCTCGCTCCCTATGATTATTTGTTTCAGAAATAAACGATTAACTGTTCCTCGACGCCTTAATACACATCCCACCGACGACTTCCCCGACGGAGGTGGTGTAGTTAGTAAGACTCTGTGCCCATGGACAACATCCTAAAGAAGGACTTATCTAAGAGTTTCACAAGGCTGTACGAAAGTTTTGTGCGTTATACTCAAGTAGGGAAGACACTATGTGCAACACCATTTTAATTTTCCTCAACATTTTTTTTATAATTCAGCCTCGAGACCTTTTCGACTGATGGAGTGGAACTGGAATATACCGGTACGTGGAGTGAACATGAGATGCACAAAATGAAATTTCTGTCTGAAGCGTAGAGTAGTTCCGAAGTGGCTTATCTATGCTATGGTGTAAGGTTCAGCCGTGGGCGCGCTACGTATTTTGAGTATCTTCACATAGCTAGCCCACACACATACCATTCGAATGTCCAGCAGATCATGCAAACACCATTCATAGGAATCCAAACACTTTGCATTTAATATCTAGAAAGAATTTCGCTTACGGTTTTGAAGAGATTAACGCATGTTCGTTTGGCTTGTTTACGACAAGTTTCACGATCCAGATTCACTACCTTTAGGCTATATGGAAAAAAGAAATAAAGAATTGGGTGCAAGTAACACTCACACCATGAGGGTTCCGTGCAAACTTAATTATGTATACAGACAGTTCATCCATTCCGGATATCGAGAGTCTTCACGATTTTTGCCTGTTATAGACACGGAACTGGCAAGATATCGGTCCCAGGGATCCCAAGATTTTTTTAATTTCAAGTTTGACGACACATAACATATGACAAAATAATTATTTTTTTCATGTGACATAATAACATATTCACAATTTTTTTTTCATTTCCGCGTACTTTGAAATCTTGAATCTTGCCAAATTTCATGATTCTACATGAACCTGAAGTACTCTATAGATTCAAAATTTGGGACATAAATGATCGTATCTCATGATTACATTGACTTAGAACAGTACTTTTCTTACACCACCAAAGCACTAATGACCTCATTATATAACATAAATTTCAAATGGATACGTCTACCCCATCCTGAGAAAATGGGTGCTTAACAGGCGATCGGCAGACGGAGAGATAGAAAATGCCAATTTTTTTCATGCGATATAATTAAAAATGCACAATTTTCGGATAGTGTATTTAACTTGCACAGTTAAACCTTGGTTCTTGCCAAATTTCCTGATTCTAGTTCAACGAAAAGGACCCTATAGTTTTGGATGAGCGTTGTGTTTGCGGATATCAAAATATGTGATATAAATGGCCGTATCTTCTGATTGCATTGACTTAGAATCTAATGTTTATAGTATCTCCAAGGGACCATACACATTAGTATGTGGTATAAATGTCAACTCAATACGTCCACCCGTTCCTAAAAAAAAAAGGGGTCTTAACATACGAAAGGATAGAAAGTCTGATAATAAATGACAAAAAATTGGTGCGATATCGTCACAAATTTACAGTTTTAGGACTTTTTTTTAAATTCGATTGTACTGGGAGACCTTGCTTATTGCCAAATTTCATGACTCTAGATAAAAGCTATAGGTTTTGATGAGTGAGATTTCGAGTATCAAAATTTGCGTCATAAATGGCCGTATCTTTAGGCTGTGTTGATTTAGAAGCTTACATTTACCCCACGGTCAAGGGACCACAGATCTTAATATATAACGTAAATTTCAGCTTGGTATGTCCATCCGTTCCTGAGAAGAAAGATGCTTAAAATCGGAAAGACAGACAGGCAGGCAAGCAGACAATAAATCGGTTCTATAAGGTTTTCTTTTTTACTGACTGACTGACTGATCCACAGAACCGTAAAAAGGGATAAATACAGTCAGTTTTAGGTTTCCTTACCGCGCTACGTCATATGTCTGAGTCTGCTTTAACAAGTTACACTACGGCGGCTCTGTGGAATGCTTTTCCTAGAGCACTAATGTGGAAGTGTCACGACGAACTTCGAATTTGGAGCAGAAAAATAGTGATCTATCACACTTTGAACTATTTTTAAGGAAGGAAGTGTTCGGTTTTTACTTCTCACATAATCTTTTTAATCTTTGTTCATCTTTAGGTACACTAAAATGTTAGTTATAAATAATTATTACCCATGTTCTAGGCCTAAGTAGTGCAGATTCATATTGTGATTAGTCTAAAATGAGCACTGTGATTTAGAGATCTGTATAATACAGTGATAATGATTGAGATTGCCCTATGTAAATCTCATCTCACGGTATAAGCAGCTCGAATTGTATATACATTCACTGCAATGATTGGCAGCATCGACCCACGTTACCAAATAGATTATCTAGAACTTACCTCATAAAAAATAAGTATACAGTCACATACTTTAGCCCTAACACTATTAAATCCCTACGACGATATGTCTCGATGTTTCTCAACACGGAGCACGACTCTTATTATTAGGATAACTGCAACTACGCATTTGCGGTACTTGCGTACGAGTCATTTGACTTACTTTGGTTTGAATCTGCAACGGCACCGCAACATGTGATACGAAGAAAGTATGATATTCTCCGTTTATTTTTGGTGGCTTACACAGTACACTGTTCTCTCCATAGATATGCGTGCTCTATGATCGGCTAGCTACCATGATAGAGAGATCAGCATTCATTGCTCTACTTTCAAACATGAATGCGAGAATATTTAGTGTAAGGGGGTAGTAACCTTATTAGAAATCTTTTGATGTAAAATGTTAGCGAGTAAGTCACTAACATACTGTTTTGTGTAACGAACAGTGAACCATCCAGATTAATAATTACGTGAGCTGCGAACAGCGAGAGACAATTCTGGGATTACAACAGTCCAAATGAGACAGGAATTCTATAAAGCACTTGTATTTGTTTACGTTTGTCGTATTAGATTGGAATTTATTTGAAAGAACTATCTGCACGCAAACGTCTACTGGACACGACAACAGTAGGTCGATAGACTTGAGAATTCTGGCTGTGGTAGAGTTATCAGGAGATACGGGCATTTCAATAATGAGATTGGCCATGCCCATATTGTGACTGACGAGAAAAAAAATACTTGAGTACATTTCTTTGTTTCTTTCAAATACTACAAATAGCATACAGGAAAGAATCGTTTTATTATATTTGTTATAATAGCAAAAAAATTATAAAATTGTAGTTATGAAGAAATTTCTCTATCAAAGACACGCTCACAAAAACAAATTTATGACTCAAATCGTACAGAAATCAGGATTTTGAGGAAAACTGGACAATGCACGCATGGTATAGAGTCACTGGAGAAATTTTTGAAGCGCGACAACAAACTGTCTGCATTCCCAAACATTTACCTAAACATAGTATTTATTTTGTTAACCGAACTTAAGTTGCTGGCTGATCAGTTTTATTTTCAGCAAAGTACCTCTTATCTTCATTGTTGATTCTCTCCTCTGATGTTGGTTAAGGTGCAATGGGTGATACACAGGTGGTAGGAAAAGGAGCAGTTTCTTAAGGCCCTTTACCTTTGCCCCTGTGATTATATTTCCTTCTGGATACACTGCCATATGGTCAGGCACACCTATTGGCAGCGAATGACCCGCCTTGTGTCTATCAAAAGTCACACTCGTAAACCCTTCCATCTGACACGTGGAGTATACGAATTTGGTTTTTATTAAATAGATAAATTCTATACGAATTCCCTGAATTTTCAGACGATTTCATACGTTCAGACGTTACTTATTACTATCAGTAGTCTTCTGTCTGGGATCCATCTGATCTTTAAATGATTTGAGGAGTGACATAAAGTAATTTTTCTGCATTCTCACCGCTTGAATTCCATTTTAGTTCTTCCGTCCAGAGGTCAACTACAGAGATATTATTTGTGATGCGGGCTTTGTGACAGAAAAATGTGCATAATGTCATCTGTTATAAAACATACTCGTTTCAAACTTCTCGTCATTTTGCTAAAAAGATAACATCCTAGGACAGATATTAGGAAATTCACGTAATTTCTCTCACAACTGTTGGAATGTGTTGCAATACGGGTTCCGGAACAAACTGTGCAGTGAAGAACATCATTATTATCCTTAACAGTATTATTAACTTTATTACTACAGTATCAATATATGCCAAATGCAGTTTTGTTTGGCAAACCCTTCATACCACATAAAGAGCGCAGCACATTTACTTTCGCGCTAAATAAAACAGTTTCGAATTCGTTACAAAAGGCTCTATGCAGGTCAGCCATTATTTACACACATTTAAATCTATATCATTACGACCATTTTAGTACACAAGGTGTATTACGTTAAATCAAACAGAAAATGACAATAAGTGTGATGATCTCACGTGTTAAAAAATGTAGACAACGTTTTAAATGTAGGAGAAGGTAGAAATTCTTTTATGTATCTGTAATTTGGGGAATAAGGGCTTTGAGATATATATACCATATTGCGGATTTGAAGCCCTTAATTTTGTAGCTGTTGCTTTTTAAACAAGAGAAATCCTAACTGCCGAAGTTTTTGAACGTATTGGTCACTGTTTGTATTTTCAGTTCCGTCCACTGATCTGGAACAGCTTTAAGAATGTGTATCATAACATACTGGGTCACAGAGGTCGACTGGCAACAGAAATCAATGCTTGAAGTGGACCATAAGTGGACGAACGGAAAACTGCAGCAGCAAGTCTGAGGGGCAAACGCCGCGACTGAAACTTAGTGGCGGGACGAAACTTCTTTCTCAGATGTCAAACATAAAAGTTTTCAGGGATAAAGGCTAAGCCCGAAGGGCTCCTGTTCTCTCACGTTCTTCTTTCCACGTTGCAGTATAACGGAGCATGCGCCGTGTTCGCTCTTCTAGAGACCTACACTTCGTCGAGGCTGCAATTTTTCTGTGTGCCTTACGTTTCTTCAAAGCAGTTCCTGTATTCACGTCGACAGCTGTATAACCCCGCGACCCGCCTACTCCTTTATTGTGTTCTCTCCTTCTCGTGCTCCCTGTATTGCCACATTGCGTCTGATTCACGCGCAGATTTTCATCATCCGAGGCCGATCTCGGATAGCAGACAGCGTCATGATTTCTTTTTTTTCCCTTCATTCCTCTTCTTTCCTCTGCCCTTTGCAACGAAGTACAGCACACATAATTTACGACTCAGTTAAAAATATTAGAGTTGCGCTAATTTGGGAAAGCACTCCGTCTTCAAGCCACAAGTGGCCAATCGGAACTATCCGACCGCCGTGTCATACTCAGATGGCGTGTGGTCAGCACGCCACTCTCCCAGACATTATGTCGTTATGATGGTTTTCTTTGACCGGAGCCGCTACTATTCGGTCGAGTAGCTCCTCAGTTGGCATCACGAAGCTGAGTGCACCCCGAAAATGGCAACAGCGCATTGCGGCCCGGTTGGTCACCCATCCAAGTACCAGCCACGCCCGACAGCGCTTAACTTCGGTGATCTGACGGGAACCGGTGTATCAACTGCGGCAAGGCCGTTGCCTCTAATTTGGGAAAGGACGGAGATAATTGTTAGTAAGCAAGGAAAAAATATTACACTGTCACATGTCTGACAGATACACATGGAGAGTGTGTCCTTTTATTGATTATCGTTCATTACAGTGAAACACTAATTAAAACGTAGGAAATAGCACTGCCTAACGCTGAATCGAGAACCTAAGACATTCTTACCTAAACCAAAAGTCACTGTGAAACATGATAACACGAAGTGCGTCCCTTTTCTGAATTACACCCATCCGAAAACGACAAATCAAAAACTAACGCATTCTGATACCTTTCACCCAACACCAGACAGAAATGCTCTGACGAGAATGTCTGATAACTACCCAGACGAGTCAGAAATTATTCGAAAACACCACTACCAGCGAAAGACTTCCCTGTTCTTAATAGTAGAAGGAAGGGTTCATGGCCAACCAAAATCTCTTGCTTCGGTTCTTACTTTATCATCGTTTTTTGAATCTGTTTCCTTCTCCGTTGTACTTATCCCCGCACTATCCAGAGAACGGTTCCTCCGGCTCAAAAACCTTTGGAGCGAGGTTTATTGGTCTTGAAGTTTCCAACCACTCTGTCTCTTCAGGCTTCGCTTTCTTTATCTTTCTCATGGCTTATCGTGTACAAAACGACGTTACTCAGAGAACGGTTCCTCAGTTTAAAAAACGTTCCTTGTGTTTCACACTCCCAGACAACTTTCTCGCTTTACACCTGTTATGACCCGACCTTTCTCTGTCTCCATGGTACGTTTATCTTCAAACCCGCAAAATCACTCAACGACAGTCACACGCGGAAGATAAATAAAATTAAACAACACTAGCTTAAATCGGAATAAATGAAATAAAACACCTAGCTGGGACCCACAGAGGCAGTCTTCCAGCGTAAAAATTAAGTGTGCCAAATTCGATAACGGTGCAACAAACATGACGGACAAGTGACAAATTTAGTCAAGTTATATAAAACGAACCGATGGGCACGTTTCACAACTAATGATTGATACTTCAATGATATACTGGTGAAGCTGGTGATAAATTAAAAGGACAGTGTTCGTGATAAAGATAAAATTTCGAGTAGTAGAATGGGACCGGTTGGAACCGCAGAAAGCTACTAAATAATGACGTGGAGGATGGAGGAAACGGAAGGATAGGATGAGGTGAAGCGTTGTTGTCTGGGACGGAAAGAATGGCATATCTTGGGATGGATTTCATCATTAGGTAAGAAGAGTTAATTGAAGTTCCAGAGGGTGAGGATCGATAAAGTATGGAGATACGTGGAAGTTAAGATATGGATGTAGTGGCGCAGAGGGGTACCTGGGTTGCTGATTAGTGCGTAGGGTATTAGGTACTTTGACTAGATTTTCCTATTTGTGTATTGTTTCGAAGTTGCTACAAGAAGAGAAGAAGGTGTGGAAATGGATGAGTTGGTATAGGATGCGAGTTAGGTTAGGTAGGTGGATGTGGCCGGCACGGTGGAGTACATACGCTTCGTTTCGATGGATCTAATCTAGAAGAGAGAAATCCAAGCTGTTTGGTATACTTTAGTCAGACTAATGGTTTACTTAATCTTGATTGCGTAGTTAACTTGGATAAAATGTGAACTCCGACACTTTAACTAGTCAGTTCTCAAACAGAACGGTACAAAATCCCTCTCGTTAACGCCTATTGTTTGTAAAGTAGAACAGTGACATGATGCGGTTTGGGGAGAGCGTAACATTTGCCTACAGCTCTGCCGACTGAGTTACACTGCTGCGGTTATGATGATCTGTTTTCGTATGCACAACACAGCGAGCAAAGTGTTTGCTTATGAGGCTGGCAAGATGTTTACAGCGTCAGTCTTAATCCTCTTTTCACTAACGACTCACCTGTGTCAATAGCGTACTCGTGGGAAATGAATCTACTGTAGCACTCCAGACGTATTAATCCCGTACTGTCTCGGGCGTGTAACGATGGTTAGTTTTGATGTAACATCGGCGTCCAAACTGCGTCTGTTGTGAAAGCTGTCTGGTGTGTTAAAAAGTGAAATTGTGTTTGTAAGGGACTATCCTTCTTACAAAAGGTCGAAATATAATAAAGGAATTCAGGAACTAGCAATGACAGTAGGAAACGGATTGGTAATGATGGTAAAAACGTCGAACTGCTAAAATATCAAGGCTCCCTACACTAAAGAGCTAACTACATTTACTTAGTATGTGCTGGAAAGAGGGAAGCTATACCAGAACCGTGGTCACAAAAAAAGGTAATATCACTATTTAAAAACGGACACGGCAATTGCTGCAAAAACTATAGATGAATTAGCTTACTGGACACCACATACAAAGTTTATCTAAGCTTAGTGAACGAAATGTTACAGGTTATAGCAGAGAGTTTATTAGTCGAAGACAAAATGGGATTTAGGAGTGGCAGATTGACACCAGATGCAGTATTACAACTGAACAAACAACCAAAAAACAAATATAGTACAATAGGGAAATCTATTTAGTATTTATTGGTTCTGTTAATGTTCATAGAAAAGAGCTATGGATTAGTATAAGGAAACGAGGATATTCATAGTACATAATACACGTTTTAAAAAGTCTGTACGAACACACGACTATTACATACAAATGGTACTCTAACACAGCCTATAGCAACAAACAAAAGAGTGAGATACGGGTGTACCATTTCACCATTCACCAATTCTTAACATTTACTTATATGACACAGTTCGGAAATGGAAAGAGATTTTTAACGGGGCAATTAAGATTACAATAATTCCGCTTGAATTATCGCTTGTATGTAGACGAAGCCACACTGCTGTCGGACAGTGAAGATGTCCTAAAAAGGGTAATAGATTTATCAGGCAAGGCTTGAGAAGAGTAGGGAAACGGATTGAAGTCATATCCAGAACCACACACATGGACTAGCAACGGCGGAAATCTTAAGTAACTTCAAACGCTGAATTAACGTCACGAAACCTGTGCTGCAAAAGTTGTTTCAAATCTGAAGAACAAGAGGAAAGCCTAAGAAAACGTTGCATGGTTATATAAGAGTACTTGTAAATATAGCATACTGCATTTAACGCACATATAAGAACAAACGTGTATTACAGGCCACTGAAGATGCTTCATGAATAAAAGAAGCGAAATGCGTAGGGTAACAAACATGCTCCCATTCATTTACTAGCAAATTCGAAACATAAGTCCATGAAAAGTACTTTACCTGACAGAAGAAAGGGAAGAAACCCGAAGAGGAGGAGGAAACGAACTGAAACTTTGTGGTTAGGGAGGGTATGTGATGTTATTTCGGTGATCACAGAATCGAGCCAAATTTATGTAGAAACCGATCTACCCGTCCGCCAACGGTGTATATGTGTACGATGCTACACTGACATCCGAGGTTACATAAATTAATCAATAAATAAAAAACTAAAAAAAAATAAATGTCTTTTGTGTGATTCACCTATTTTTGCCACGCAGTGTGAATAGAAGCATATACATGGCCTAGAGTGCTACTGGTGAACTAAATAAATTTCAAAGTTAAGTGTTCAATATGCAAGTAACTGAAATTTTACAAAGAGTTTTCATGACCAATTTCTGCTCTTGACAGTCATAATTAGCCTTTAACAAAATTGAGGGTGGTTCAGCGACCAATGCACAGCTTCATGTTGAAAATTACTGTTAGCCACAGGTATGGAAGTAAATACGAGTAGGTTAGGGGAAAGACTAGAATGGAAGACGTAACTTGATTGTGGTGAAAGTAATTTGAAATGGGTTGGGAAAGAGATCGGAAGGTGATTGGTATACAAGTAAAGGAAGCTCTTTCCTGGATTTGCAAGAAATAAGGAAAGGCTGAAGAGACAAACTAATGGAAGGTAGGTAGATGGCATTAGAAAATATGCGGGAATACTAGAGATTTAAGTCGCTGGAGATCATAAGACATGTATGTACACACAGGTATCGGTTGTCGGTAAGTGTACGTCAAATTGTTGATGATGTTCTTTTGTATATTAGGGTCTACCATAATAGTGATTATTTATTTAAAAAGAAATCACATATCTGGCTTAGAGTTAATTTTTTAATCAATAGAATTTGCGAAATTCATAGAAAGAACAGTTCACGGCTCTTATTAAGATATTGTCGGCACAGCATCTGGCCTCTTTACCACCTTCCCAAGGCTTCCACCTTCCAAAGGCTTACACGTTAGTGACTATGTAATCTGCGAGAAAGAGAGTGTATGGGGGGGGGGGGGGGGTAATAAATCTCTCATTTTGTGCCATTGTGCCAACTCGTCGCAGGCAGCTAAGTTGTCTTACCAAAGGTGGTCACGATTTATTCGATTTATTCACGCGATGTCATGCCATTTCTTTTTTTTTTTCGCTGATTGTGTATAGGAGATCGGTGCTGCTGTAAAAAGGTTACTCCCTCAGAATATACTTGTCACACCCGTATTACTTCTAATATGAGTACACTCGACAGCGTCAAGTCGACCATCTACCCAGCGAAACGTTTCAACTTCACGAGAACAGAACCAATCTCAAGGTACCGCAAACACAGGGCACAGCCACAAGTCATCTCGCAATCTCCACCCCCTGCGTCCGTGGATGTATTTGGAGTCGAAACTGGCAACTTGCTGCCTGTGCACTCGTAATGGACATTATTTTCAGAGAGCAGTCGGAAAATATCACGTTCCGCCAAGCGCGATTCAGACTGTCGTCAGCAAACACTAATCGGTAGAGTTGAGGACTTGAATAGCCCAAAGGTTGTTAGACGTTGCGCATGTACACAAAGAGCCAAAGAAACTGGTACCCCTGCCTAATATCGTGTAGGGCCAACGCGAGCACACACAGAGGTGCCGCAACACGACGTGGCATGGACTAGATTAACGTCTGAAGAAGTGCTGGAGAGAATTGACACTATGAGTCCTGCAGGGGTATCCATGCGAGTGGGTGAAGATCTCTTCTGAACAGCACGTTGCAAGGCATCCCACATATGTTCAATAATGTTCATGTCTTGGGAGTTTGGTGGCCAGTGGAAGTGTTTACCCTCCGAAGAGTGTTCCTGGAGCCACTCTGTAGCAATTGTGGACGTGTGGAGTGTCGCATTGTCCTGCTGGAATTGCCTGAGTTCGTCGGAATGCACAGTGGACGTGAATGGATGCATGTGATCAGACAGGATGCTTACGTACATGTTATCTGTCAGAGTCGTACCTAGACGTATCAGAGATCCCATATCACTCCAAATGTACACGCTCCACACCATTACAGAGCCTCTACCAGCTTGAATAGTACCCTGCTCACATGAAAGGTCCATAGATTCATCAGGTTGTCTCCATACTCGTACACGTCGCTCGATACAATTTGAAACGAGACTGTTCAAGTCATCAACAGTCCAACATCAATGTTGACGGGCCCAGGCGATGCGTAAAGCTTTGTGTCGTGCAGTCATCAGGGGTACACGAGTGGGCCTTCTGCTCCGAAAGCCCATATCGATGATGTTTCGTTGAATGGTTCGTACGCTGACACTTGTTGATGGTCCAGCATTGAAATCTGTAGCAACTTGCGGAAGGGTTGCACTTCTGTCATGTTGAACAATTCTCTTCTGTCGTCGTTGATCCCGCTCTTTGAGGATCTTTTTCCGTCCGTAGTTGTGTCGGACATCTGATGTTTTATCGGATTCCTGATATTCACGGTACACTCGTGAAATTGTTGTTGTTGTCTTCAGTCCTGAGACTGGTCTAATGCAGCTCTCCATGGCACTCTATCCTGTGCAAACTTCTTCATCTCCCAGTACCTACTGCAGCCTACATCCTTCTGAATCTGCTTAGTGCACACATCCCTTGGTCTCCCTCTACGATTTTTACCCTCCACGCTGCCCTCCAATGATAATTTGTGATCCCTTGATGCCTCAGAACATGTCCTACCAACCGATCCCTTCTTCTAGTCAAGTTGTGCCACAAACTCCTCTTCTTCCCCAATTCTGTTCAATACCTCCTCATTAGTTATGTGATCTAATCTTTAGTATTCTTCTGTAGCACCATATCTCGAAAGCTTCTATTCTCTTCATGTCCAAACTATTTATCGTCCGTGTTTCACTTCCACACATGGCTACACTCCATACAAATACTTTCAGAAACGACTTCTTGACACTTAAATCAATACTCGATGTTAACAAATTTCTCTTCTTCAGAAACGCGTCCTTGCCATTGCCAGTCTACATTTTATATCCTCTCTACTTCGACCATCATCAGTTATTTTCCTCCCCAAATAGCAAAACTCCTTTACTACATTAAGTGTCTCATTTCCTAATCTAATTCCCTCAGCATAACCCGACTTAATTCGACTACATTCCATTATCCTCGTTTTGCTTTTGTTGATGTTCATCTTATACCCTCCTTTCACAACGGCCTTGCTGTTGTGTTATTGCGAACTGCTGAAAGCAAAAGGAAACTACAGCCGTAATTTTTCCTGAAGGCATGCAGCTTTACTGTATGATTAAATGATGGTGGCGTCCTCTTGGGTAAAATATTCCGAAGATAAAATAGTCCCCCATTCGGATCTCTGGGCGGGGACTCTCAAGAGGACGTCGTTATCAGGAGAAAGAAAACTGGCGTTCTACGAATCGGAGCGTGGAATGTCAGATCCCTTAATCGGGCAGGTAGAAAATTTAAAAAGGGAAATGGATAGGTTAAAGTTAGATATAGTGGGAATTAGTGAAGTTCGGTGGCAGGAGGAGCTCAGTTGAATACAGGATTATAAATACAAAATCAAATAGGGGTAATGCAGGAGTAGCTTTAAAAATGAATAGGAAAATAGGAGTGCGGGTAAGCTACTACAAACAGCATAGTGAACGCATTACTGTGGCCAAGATCGACATGAAGCCCACGTCTACTACAGTAGTACAAGTTTATATGCCAACTAGCTCTGCAGATGATGAAGAAATTCATGAAATGTATGATGAGATAAAAGAAATTATTAAGGTAGTGAAGGGAGACGAAAATTTAATAGTCATGGGTGACTGGAATTCGACATTAGGAAAAGGAAGAGAAGGAAACGTAGTAGGTGTATATGGATTGGGGCTAAGGAATGAAAGAGGAAGCCGCAAGGTAGAATTTTGCTTAGAGCATATCTTAATCATAGCTAACACTTGTTTCAAGAATCTTGAAAGAAGGTTGTATACATGGAATAACCCTGTAAATACTAGAAGGTTTCAGATAGATTATATAATGGTAAGACAGAGATTTAGGAACCAGGTTTAAATTTGTAAGACATTTCCAGGGACAGATGTGGACTCTGACCACAATCTATTGGTTATGAACTGTAGATTAAAACTGAAGAAACTTTAAAAAGGTGGGAATATAAGGAGATGGGACCTGGATAAACTGAAAGAACTGAGGTTGTACAGAGTTTCAGGGAGAGCATAAAGGAACAATTGACAGGAATGGGGGAAAGAAATACAGTAGAAGAAGAATGGGTGGCTTTGAGAGATGAAATTGTGAAGGCAGCAGAGGATCAAATAGGTAAAAAGTAGAAATTATTGAGTGACAGAAGAGATACTGAAATTAATTGATGAAGGGAGAGAGTACAAAAATGCAGTAAATGAAGCAGGCAGAAAGGAATACAAACGTCTCAAAAATGATATCGACAGAAAGTGCAAAATGGCTAAGCAGGGATGGCTAGAGGACAAATGTAAGTATGTAGAGGCTTATCTCACGAGGGGTAAGATAGATACTGCCTACAGGAAAATGAAAGAAAAGAGAACCACTTGCATGAATATCAAGAGCTCAGATGGAAACCCAGTTCTAAACAAAGAAGGGAAAGCAGAAAGGTGGAAGGAGTATATAGAGGATTATACAGGGGCTATGTTCTTGAGGACAATATTATGGAAATGGAAGGGGATGTAGATGAAGATGAAATGGGAGATACGATACTGCGTGAAGAGTTTGACAGAGCACTGAAAGACCTGAGTCGAAACAAGGCCCCGGGAGTAGACAACATTCCATTAGAACTACTGACAGCCTTGGGAGAGCCAGTCCTGACAAAACTATACTATCTGATGAGCAAGAAGTATGAGACTGGCAAAATTCCCTCAGACTTCAATAAGAATATAATAATTCCAATCCCAAAGAAAGCAGGTGTTGACAGATGTGAAAATTACAGAACTATCAGTTTAATAAGTCACAGCTGCAAAATACTAACGCGAATTCTTTACAGACGAATGGAAAAACTGGTAGAAGCCGACCTCGGGGAAGATCAGTTTGGATTCCGTAGAAATGTTGGAACACGTGAGGCAATACTGACCCTACGACTTACTTTAGAAGAAAGATTAAGGAAGGGAAACCTACGTTTCTAGCATTTGTAAACTTAGAGAAAGCTTTTGACAACGTTGACTGGAATACTCTCTTTCAAATTCTGAAGGTGGCAGGGGTAAAATACAAGGAGCGAAAGGCTATTTACAGTTTGTACAGAAAGCATATGGCAGTTATAAGAGTCGAGGGACATGAAAGAGATGCAGTGGTTGGGAAGGGAGTGAGGGTTGTAGCCTCTCCCCGATGCTATTCAATATGTATATTAAGCAAGCAGTGAAGGAAACAAAAGAAAAGTTCGGAGTAGGTACTAAAATCCATTGAGAAGAAATCAAAACTTTGAGGTTCGCCGATGACATTGTAATTCTGTCAGAGACAGCAAAGGACTTGGAAGAACAGTTGGACGGAATGGATGGTCGTATGGAAAAATTCCCACTTCACCGCTTCCTCGGAGATGCTGTGTCCCGCCACTCGTGCATCGACTGTAACACCACGTTCAATCTCAGTTCAATGTGGATAACTTGCCATTGTAGCAGGAGTAACCGAACTAGCATCTGCGTCAGATATTCGTCGTCTTATATAGGCGTTGCCGATCGCTGCACCGTATTCTACCTGTTTACAAATCTCCGTATTTGAATACGCATGCCCATACCAGTGTATAATGTGACTCGATTGATGTAGTGCAGGAATTGGGCTTTGGTAGTGTATTGTTACTGGCTATTACAGAACGAATGTTGCAGGTGTAACTCGCCGGAACGAACTGACAGTCTATTACCGTGTAATATCAATGAAACAGTGTGAATAATTCTGATTTTCTGTGTCAAATGTAGGGGGCATATTTAATTCTTCCACTCCAGGGAAGCTATTCTCGACCACAAGTGACTATAACTGATTTATGTCGAAATTTCCGTCGCATAATCCGTGTTTCGTATAATACAATGAAATTTATAGACAACAAATTGTTGATCCAGAAGAAAGTGTCTGTTACGACAAAAAAAGTAAAAATGGATTCGAGCATGAAAGACTTTACATATATAGCTTATTCAGTTCACATGCGCTATACCTACAATTAATACCAGCATATTCCATCTGCAGAGAAGATTTTGTGACTTCTTGGAACAGGTCTGTAATATTGACATGATCGGTTTCTTCTAATTTTTTCAGTAATATTTCTTCTTCTACAGGTAAATAAACAACTATGGTGTGATGAATTTCATTCACCTTAATGCTATACCAGATTTCTTCTCTGGCTGCGATTTCCGACGACCAATTTTTGTGATGTCAGGTAGTATATGTTTATCTTGAAATTCCAACTTCCACTTTTACTTGGATTTCATTTCTTTTTCGAGAATTTAATATGTTTTGAGATGTTCTCACCGTAGGCTCTAAGGCGTCCAAAACATTCTAAAGCTAAGTAACAAATCCTTCAGTAAATACAATACAGCCATTTGACGATCAACAATACATCCGATACAGGTAAAATCAAGAAACAATAAAAACTTTTAAAGAAAAATATCATGATGTTGCTGTTTGGTAGCTGTTTCTGTATCACTGCGAATGCAACGATATTACTTACAGGTTTCATCATAGTTGCATAACTTCTAGAGCCTATGGATCACGTTATGGACGTTGTTTCTTGTACGTTTTTACGAATATGGGGTACCTGAGAGGGTCACTTTTACTAAAACTGGTTGCCCGTGAATAAATACACATGACAGCAGCTTTTGGCTTTTTCCATTATGTATTTCTTAAACTAGCCCAGTTCCAATTGGTGGAGTCGACTTTCGGAAATCACCTGTTAGATGGGGGGTTAAGGTCCCTGGTATCACACCCTGAAACTATTCACCCTACTGGGTCCTCGTTTCCGAATAATCGACGAAAAACAGGTTCAGAATTTCTTGTGATACACTAGAGGCCTCATTTTCAAATGGCATCGTAGACTAGATTTTCGGTTATTTCTCTGGTAAACTGAAGTTTGTGGATGCGAATCTCTGTATCGAAACGAATGCAATGATTATAGATATTCAATTAATTAGTATGTATTTTTCATTTTTAATCCGTCCCAGCTTCAGTTTAATCATCGTATTAAGTTTCTTGCTCCAGTTTTTCGGCCTTTTAATGGTTTTTACATTTTATTTTGGAACACTCACCCATATGTTTTTTATTATTGGTATGTATTAAATTCGATTTAATTTCTTCGTTTTCATAACTTTATGTTTTTGTTCACATTACTGCAACCTCTATTCTTATAACGCATTTTGTTTGAATTTCGTATGATTTACAAAATTTCTGCAAGCGCACTGTTCCGTCTGTAATACCCATCTTGGTAGGAAATGTTTACTGAAATTACGTATGTGGAATATGTACGGTAACGTGTTCAGAGTAGCTTCTACTGGAGCAGGCAAAGTGCAGTGTTAGACTTCGGCATTCACCTCCAGTTCAGCTTACTTCCCGGCTGCTTTAGGAATGGATAAGGGGAGCAATTAAATCGTGGCAGAGATAATAATCATCGACCGCTGCATTACGGAGACGAATTCTGGCGCGAAAACGCCGAAAGTGGGTTGGAAGAGACTGGCGATTTGCTTCTGCATCAATGAGGCGAGATTTGCCTGTGTTACACATGATCTCCATGTAAGACGTGATGAACAAGTTTAAACAAATGAACAATCAAAGGAAGATCACAAACAATGAATGATTACCAAAACATTACAGGACAACGTATGGTCTCCTAACACAATAGCTCTGTAAGGACATACAGAATACGTTTGTTTAGGGAGATAGATAGGGACATCTTCATGTTTAAGAAGGGAAGAGTATTACTCTATCGTATATCTTGCAGATACATTTGAGAAACGTATTTCTGTGCTAACTACCGAGCCCTATTGCAAACTGGGGTGAGAGAGTAGGGAATGAATACGGCGTGCCGGGGAACGGACACCTGGTGATTCTGTAAGTGAATTCAAGGGATAACTCGAAACATTTGCCTGATTTTGCTGAATCAAGGAAGTCGTTTGGAAGTCAGCATAAAAGCTCCTAGTGAGTCACAAGATTATCTGAAATTCTTTTTAAGCAGTTACCAGCAAATGAGGGCACTCGAGGGTGAGTAGCTGCGTGGTGATAAACCCAGCACCCTAACCTAACCTACATCACTGTACAGACACTTTCAATCGTGATCCCACCGCTGAGGATTTCTACATCTACATCTACACTTCTCAAGCCACTATACGGTGCGTAGGGTAGCACTTAGCTCTCCTAGTTACATCTTCTCCTAAAGATTTTCAACATTTCACGGCCCTGTGAGCAACTGGTCCACACACAGTTTTTACAGTAGGTGTGTGGATCACCTCCATGAAGGCAAATTGAGTACCCCATTGCCGCCACATTATCCCCTACTTTAGTGTTTTCTGCAACTCATAACCATAACTTCGTCAAGAAGCTCAATCAGACACGTGCATTAGTTTTTGACTTGATTCTAGACCATTTCAGGTTAATGACCAACTATTTTATATGGCCCGTATTGCCGGATGTTAAAGATTAGATAGATTTGTTCATAAGTTCGATTATGACCATTTGTGTGCTATGTCAATAGGATGTTCATGCGTTGTAAGCATAGCTAAGCAAGTGTTTAACAATTACGTCTTAAAAATTTCTAGACCTAGTCATAATAATGACGATGTTGGCTTTATATTATCCTTCTCATTCCTAAATACTTTTTAGGTGATTAAACCTCGTACTTAAGCACAAAATTTTCCTAGACAGGCCATACCTTGTAAGCACATAATGTCTTCCTCATATCATGACCAATGAATATTTCATAAATGTTAAGACAGTCGATCTAAGTACATTCTGCACAGGATAACACATACGCCCTTTTCCTTTAGCTATACCTTTTATTTCATTTTACTAGTAAATTCAAGGTCAGGAGTTAAGTTCGCGTCTTGTCCCAACAAGTAATTATCATACAGTTTATGCGCAGGCGCAACGTATTGTGTCCGCCTAGGCGGGCCTCATGGCGCTACGATCAGTTCCAGTACAGCACTCTTGGCTGCCGCATGGCAGTCGCGAAGTGGGGGCCGAGGCAGTTCCAGATAAGTTTTTACAGTCTGACTATAATTTTTGGATTTGTAGCTTTAGCTTGACGACGTCCGCTATGGACAAACGGTAGTTACTGTTACTTTGAAGAAGGTTGGGTTATTCCGACTGAAACCTTTCCGGAAATTAGAAAGAAGGTCAGCACTGACCGTAATTTTGATGATTTATTAACAGCAAAATCGATTTTCGGTTACATAACGATCATCTTCAGTGCTGGAAGTTAAACATTTCACACAGCGACCAATGAATAAGAAACAAAAGACCGCAAGTACACCTAGCTATAAAAGAACCGTTGGTAAGAACATACATTTAGCGTACAAATTAAAGCTCGTAGGCACTGGTATCTAGGTATTATCAGTAACAGAAGCTATGAAACAATAACTGAAGCCGCTGTTTACATTCACCTATACAGCAGACCTCGGTGTGACAGTAAAAAGGAATGGGGAAATGCACAACTTGCCAACATACGCTGGCCTGTTATTTTCGAAACAACTTAAAAAACATGCGAGAATAAAAATCAGCAGGTAAATTATAAGGTGTCATATTGCAGGATTAGTAAAAAAGAAAAAAATATACAAATAACATGACATCAAGTATAACAGAATTTGCTGTAGCCTAGTAATCCCATTTGGCGTGGAAAGTAAGAGGTGCAAAGTTCTTAATTAACGTAAAATGTTACGTCGAAACCAAGAAGTCAAATACACAGATAGTTGAGATTGTACAATATGCCACGATTTAACAGGTTAAAATGTCACGAAACACAATATTCTTTCGAATTTTTTTTAGGGTACAGACTAACAATTTTTCATCGTATTTAACGACGTGATGATACACCCATCTCATTCGTCCCGTTTGGACATGTTAACACATTATAACTGTTTCTGAGGCTTAATTATAAAAAACATCGTAATTGTGAAAAGCAGAATGATGTAAAAGCACATAGCGGGTGCAGAGGTCGTTTGGCGCACTCATCAGTAAGAACTACTGCTACAAATTGCAAAGAATTAGTGATATGTTGGATAGAGGCATAAGTGTACGAAATACGCTAGCCTAGTACAAAAAACCTCCACTACCAAACCTATTATTTATAGTAAAAATTCCTTATATGATATGAACAGAACTTGGGTATAAGAAAAGTGTTCTCTTTAAAGCATAAAACCTTTGTCCCAAAAAATACATCGCACTCTGGTTATACACTTTTGCAAAAGCACTGGGTCAGTACCCATCATACATACATTTACAGTTGATACAACAGAACTGGAAACTGTCAAGCAAACGGTTTTGAATACTCATATTAAGGAGATACAGGGTGTTTCAAAAATGACCGGTATATTTGAAACGGCAATAAAAACTAAACGAGCAGCGATAGAAATACACCGTTTGTTGCAATATGCTTGGGACAACAGTACATTTTCAGGCAGACAAACTTTCGAAATTACAGTAGTTACAATTTTCAACAACAGATGGCGCTGCGGTCTGGGAAACTCTATAGTACGATATTTTCCACATATCCACCATGCGTAGCAATAATATGGCGTAGTCTCTGAATGAAATTACCCGAAACCTTTGACAACGTGTCTGGCGGAATGGCTTCACATGCAGATGAGATGTACTGCTTCAGCTGTTCAGTTGTTTCTGGATTCTGGCGGTAAACCTGGTCTTTCAAGTGTCCCCACAGAAAGAAGTCACAGGGGTTCATGTCTGGCGAATAGGGAGGCCAATCCACGCCGCCTCCTGTATGTTTCGGATAGCCCAAAGCAATCACACGATCATCGAAATATTCATTCAGGAAATTAAAGACGTCGGCCGTGCGATGTGGCCGGGCACCATCTTGCATAAACCACGAGGTATTCGCAGTGTCGTCTAAGGCAGTTTGTACCGCCACAAATTCACGAAGAATGTCCAGATAGCGTGATGCAGTAATCGTTTCGGATCTGAAAAATGGGCCAATGATTCCTTTGGAAGAAATGGCGGCCCAGACCAGTACCTTTTGAGGATCCAGGAACGATGGGACTGCAACATGGGGCTTTTCGGTTCCCCATATGCGCCAGTTCTGTTTATTGACGAAGCCGTCCAGGTAAAAATAAGCTTCGTCAGTAAACCAAATGCTGCCCACATGCATATCGCCGTCATCAATCCTGTGCACTATATCGTTAGCGAATGTCTCTCGTGCAGCAATGGTAGCGGCGCTGATGGGTTGCCGCGTTTGAATTTTGTATGGATAGAGGTGGAAACTCTGGCGCATGAGACGATACGTGGACGTTGGCGTCATTTGGACCGCAGCTGCAACACGGCGAACGTAAACCCAAGGCCGCTGTTGGATCACCTGCTGCACTAGCTGCGCGTTGCCCTCTGTGGTTGCCGTACACGGTCGCCCTACCTTTCCAGCACGTTCATCCGTCACGTTCCCAGTCCGTTGAAATTTTTCAAACAGATCCTTTATTGTATCGCTTTTCGGTCCTTTGGTTACATTAAACCTCCGTTGAAAACTTCGTCTTGTTGCAACAACACTGTGTTCTAGGCGGTGGAATTCCAACACCAGAAAAATCCTCTGTTCTAAGGAATAAACCATGTTGTCTACAGCACACTTGCACGTTGTGAACAGCACACGCTTACAGCAGAAAGACGACATACAGAATGGCGCACCCACAGACTGCGTTGTCTTCTATATCTTTCACATCACTTGGAGCGCCATCTGTTGTTGAAACTTGTAACTACTGTAATTTCGAAAGTTTGTCCGCCTGAAAATGTACTGTTGTCCCAAGCATATTGCAACAAACGGTGTATTTCTATCGCTGCTCGTTTAGTTTTTATTGCCGTTTCAAATATACCGGTCATTTTTGAAACACCCTGTAATTTTATTACATGTCTTGTAGCAGTAGTGGGACCCCTTATAACATAAAAGCTGATTTTTAAAATACTCATACTATCTAGAAATAGCGAATCTGCTAGTCGCCCTCCACGCATGGTGTCTTGGATATCACGTGAGAAAAGGGCAAGGTGAATTTCGTACGAGCGATGCTTTCTTAATCCATGCTGCTTTGTAGGCAGAAGCTTCTCTCTCTCAAGGAAATTTATTTCCCCTCGCACGTTCGTCAAAGCTGAGTTGCACTATTTACACAGGCATTCCCTCACAAGGGACTTCCAAGTTGGTGGGAAATGACGCTTCGCTGGATAAAAATAAGCGGTTCAAAACTGAGATTCAGGCCTGCAAATATTTCCATGCGGCGCACTCTCGAGAGGATAGTAGAGGCGACGCGTGGGCGGCTGGAGACGGACGCCACCTGCTCGCTCCGTTAGGCGGGTGAGATGGAGCGCCGCGGCCAAAGCGAGGAGCTGGAGTCGAGCGCGCGGTGTGGGATTAGCGGCGCCTGCCCGAGCTGCTGGCAGCGGCCGGCTGAATAGGCCGGGACGAGCTGCTAATGGCGGGGGCGCGCTATCGGGGCGGTAATTGGCCGAGCCCCGGCGCTCGTTAGGCCCCGTGCTCTCCTCTGACGTCGCACGCCGAGCCGCGATGCCGCACCTCATTTCCTCGCGCCGCTGCTCTTGAGCCCTCGAGGTCACCATTCCGCCCGCCTTCACCCACCGAGTAGCGCCAGATTCCCTTTCCGCAGCTTGCAGCAACATGCTCACCGCTTACGGCACACCCCATTGTGTTTGTACTAGACGTGGAAGGGTACACTGCTAAATTACTTCGTTTCGAGACGGCCCAAACAAAATAACCAACACTACTGGCCATTAAAATTGCTACACCAAGAAGAAATGCAAATGGTAAACGGGTATTCGTTGGACAAATATATGATAATAGAACTGACATGTGATTACATTTTCACGCAATTTGGGTGCATAGATCCTGAGAAATCAGTACCCAGAACAACCATCTCTGGCCGTAATAACGGCCTTGATACGCCTGGGCATTGAGTCAAACAGAGCTTGGATGGCGTGTACAGGTACAGCTGCCCATGCAGCTGCAACACGATACCACAGTTCATCAAGAGTAGTGACTGGCGTAGTGTGACGAGCCAGTTCCTCGGCCACCATTGACCAGACGTTTTCAATTGGTGAGAGATCTGGAGAATGTGCTGGCCAGGGCAGCAGTCGAACATTTTCTGTATCCAGAAAGGCCCGTACTGGACCTGCAACATGCGGTCGTGCATTATCCTGCTGAAATGTAGGGTTTAGCAGGGATCTAATGAAGGGTAGAGCCACCGGTCGTAACACATCTGAAATGTAACGTCCACTTTTCAAAGTGCCGTCAATGCGAACAAGAGGTGACCGAGACGTGTACGCAATGGCACCCCATACCATCACGCCAGGTGATACGACAGTATGGTGATGACGAATACACGCTTCCAATGTGCGTTCACTGCGATGTCGCCAAAGACGGATGTGACCATCGTGATGCAGTAAACAGAACCTGGATTCATCCGAAAAAATAACGTTTCGCCATTCTTGCACCCAGGTTCGTCGTTGAGTAAACCATCGCAGGCGCTCCTGTCTGTGATGCAGCGTCAAGGGTAACCGCAGCCATGGTCTCCGAGCTGATAGTCCATGCTGCTGCAAACGTCATCGAACTGTTCGTGCAGATGGTTGTTGTCTTGCAAATGTCCCCATTTGGTGACTCAGGGATCGAGACGTGGCTGCACGATCCGTTACAACCATGCGGATAAGATGCCTGTCATCCTGACGGCTAGTGATACGAAGCCGCTGGGATCCAGCACGGCGTTCCGTATTACCCTCCTGAACCAACCGATTCCATATTCTGCTAACAGTCATTGGATCTCGACCAACGCGAGCAGCAGTGTCGCGATACGATAAGCCGCAATCGCGATAGTCTACAATCCGGCCTTTATCAAAGTCGGAAACGTGACGGTACGCATTTCTCCTCCTTACACATTGGCATCACAACAACGTTCCACCAGGCAACGCCGGACAAGTGCTGTTTCTGTATGAGAAATCAGTTGGAAACTTTCCTCATGTCAGCACGTTGTAGGTGTCGCCACTGGCGCCAACCTTGTGTGAATACTCTGAAAAGCTAATCATTTGTATATCACAGCACCTTCTTCCTGTCGGTTAAACTTCGCGTCTGTAGCACGTCATCTTCATGGTGTAGCAATCTTTTGGTCAGTAGTGTATGTAGATGCAATAATTTTTGACTTCCGAAAGAAATTACATTCCGTGCCCAGTAGCAGATCGAAAGGGGAGGGGGAGGGGTGTGAACGGTTGTGTAGATTAAAACTTAAATAAAAAATTCTGGACAAGTGCGAATAGGACTCGCCCTCTGTAGGCTCCATACAAACTGTCTTCAAGGCAGAATACTAATAATTTCGTGGTGATAATTGCCTGGTGTGAGTCTTTCTATTGGACACCATTTCGGCGATTTGAGTGTCCAGAACCAACGTTAGTAATCCTACCGAGGAAAAGGGACATACAGTTTTATGAGGACCACAATCACGTGTTGTTTCTGGCGAATTCTCACATCGTGAAAGGTGAAAAGGTAGCTTAAAACGAAAACTGAAAATTCGTAATTTTGACCGAGACTGAATCCCACGATCTCTCGGTTTCCAGGCAAGTATTTTATCGCTGGACGACCAGGCCAGATACGTATATCGAATAGTACATCTATCTGTTTTAACGAGTGATGGTTCAAATGGCTGTAAGCGCTATGGGACTTTAACACCGGAGGTCATCAGTCCCCTAGAATTAGAACTACTTAAACCTAACTTAACCTAAGGAAATCATACAACCGATGCCCGACGCAGGATTAGAACCTGCGACTGTAGCAGCAGCGCTGTTCCGGACTGAAGCGCCTAGAACCGCTGGACCACAGCGGCCGGCTTTCGACGAGTCAATTCGTATCAAAATATGTGATATACATATGGGCGTATCTTTGATTGCATTAACGTAACAGCACAAATTATTTACATCACCAAGGACCCATAGACCTTTGTATTTAACATAAATTTCAGCTTGATACCTCTGCCTGTTCCTCACGAAATGGGTTCATAACTGACAGTCAGATGGACAACAAATGATAAAAATATTCTGTGTAATATTGTTACAAATGGACAGTTTTTTGGACTTTTTCCTTTTTTGTGCTCTGAAACCTTGCTTCTTGACAAATTTTGTCATTCTATGTCTACGAGAAGTACCCTATAGGTTCTCAGGACTAGTTTGTGTGTATTGCATTATGTGATATAAGTATTCGCTTCTTTTGATTACATTGACTTAGAAGCTTAAATTTTTCACGCCACTGCCGGACAATCCCTCTTAATGCATGTCGTAAGTTCCAATTTGTAGCATCTATCCGTTCCTGACACCAATGAGTTTTGGTATGACGTATCGATACCACTGTACCAGCATCTTTACGTTGGCAGCAGAACTGCAAAGTTTCTGTCAGACACTGAGAGCTACTGTGAGGGATCCGGCGTACCCAGTGGCACCTGCCCACCGAACCAAATCTCCGTGGCTCTGTACTGTGAGCGTCCTCTGCTGTCGCGAAGTAGTACAGCTACTAACACCATTTTCACTTGAAACATCTTCGCTATTACGCCCTAGTTCGCGTTTACCCATCACAGGGGGCTTCTTCCTTGTTAACATTGGCAGCTGGACCCTGTTTCTTCCCGTATTACTTGTAATGATGCGTTGTTCGCTTGAAGAAATGCATTTTAGGAAAATTTCTGTTTGTTTTGTTAACTTGTTCGCTTATCATTACTGGCCCTTACAGCTTTCCTATGACGACAGTTGCTGCATCACACTGTAGCCAAACTCCTCTTATCACTGGGTCTTAACAGTCGGAGAGACAGATGGAGAGACAGATAACAAAGTGCACCTATGGGAGATACAGATTGAGGGACAGAACCTCAAAAAATACTGAAATCTTTTATTTTTAAATACATCAGTTTCCAGTTTTATCAGATTTCGAAGAGTAAAGTAGCACAAATTAACAGTCCCAAAAAGAGCTAGCAATTCTAGAGAACAGCAACCGATATTTAACACAAGATACTTTCAGCTGTTTGTCCACTTGAATGTAATTGTGTCTCGACCTCTACATATGGGGCATGGTGAAGTGTATTTTGTTCCAATTCTAGTCATTTCCTTTTCCATTCCATTCCATTCTAAAAGGAAGCAATGGAAAAACGACTATCAACACGCCCTCGTGTGAGCCCTAAGTTTTCTTACCCTGTCTTTACGGTTCTTATGTCGGCGGCGAATGCCGATTCTCTAAATTTTCTGTTATTTTGCGGGAAGGTAGATATCCTCCATTTAGGAATTCCCATTTGAGCTCACCAATCATCTACATAAACTCGCATGATGATAGATTCTACAGGTAACAAATCTAGCAGCATTATTCTTTACTGCTTCTGTGTCTTCCTTTATTCCAATCGGTTGGAGATTCTATCACTTGAAAACTACTCGTGAATGGGTTGCATAAGTGTGTTATAAGTAGTCTCCTTTGCAGATGAGGCACAGCTCTCTAAAGATGTAGTGTTGCGTGCCAATCGTCAAATTCTAAAAAATTTTAATCAGGATGTGATGTACGTTCCCTAAATAGCTATCCATCTCTCTGCCTTGTTCTACGGGGTAGTCAAAAGTTTTAATTATCACATGGGAAATATATAGGGTGAGTCACCTAACGTTACCGCTGGATATATTTCGTAAACCACATCAAATACTGACGAACCGATTCCACAGACCGAACGTGAGGAGAGGGGCTAGTGTAATTGATTAATACAAACCATACAAAATGCACGGAAGTATGTTTTTTAACACAAACCTACGTTTTTTTAAATGTAACCCCGTTAGTTTTGTTAGCACATCTGAACATGTAAACAAATACGTAATCAGTGCCGTTTGTTGCATTGTAAAATGTTAATTACATCCGGAGTTATTGTAACCTAAAGTTGACGCTTGAGTACCACTCCTCCGCTGTTCGATCGTGTGTATCAGAGAGCAGTGCAACATACATCACGTTTCTACAGAATGATCTGCCAACGTTGCTCGAAAATGTCCCACTGGAAACGCGTCGACGTATGTGGTATCAGCATGTTGGTGCACCTGCACATTCCGCAATTAACACTAGGCTGACCCTTGACAGGATGTTCGACGGGCGTTTCATAGGACGTGGAGGACGCATAAATTGGCCAGCCCGTTCTCCTGATCTTACACCTCTGGACTTCTTTCTGTGTGGTACGTTAAAGGAGAATGTGTACCGTGATGTGCCTACAACCCTAGAGGATATGAAACAACGTATTGTGGCAGCCTGCGGCGACATTACACCAGATGTACTGCGGCGTGTACGACATTCATTACGCCAGAGATTGCAATTGTGTGCAGCAAATGATGGCCACGACATTGAACATCTGTGGGCCTGACATGTCGGGACACACTCTATTCCGCTCCGTAATTGAAAACGGAAACCACGTGTGTACGTGTACCTCACCCCTCATGGTAATGTACATATGCGTCAGTGAAAAAGACCAATAAAAAGGTGTTAGCAAGTGGACGTAATGTGCTGTTCCAGTCTCTTCTGTACCTAAGGTCCATCACCGTTGCCTTTGGATCCCTACGTAATTCGGTGCTCTCCGATACACACGATCGAACAGCGAAGGAGTGGTACTCAAGCGTCAACTTTAGGTTACAATATCTCCGGATGTAATTAACATTTTACAATGCAACAAACGGCACTGATTACGTATTTGTTTATATGTTCAGATGTGCTAACAAAACTAACGGAGTTCCATTTAAAAAAACGTAGGTTTGTGTTAAAAAACACACTTCCGTGCATTTTTGTATGGTTTGTATTAAACAATTACACTAGCCCTGCTCCTCACGTTCGGTCTGTGGAATCGGTTCGTCAGTATTTGATGTGGTTTATGAAATATATCCAGTGGTAACGTTAGGTGACTCACCCTGTATTCATATATAATTAATTTTTAGTTTGTGGACAGGTACTTGGCTACAGCCCTTGTACACTATGAAATCTGCTCGCGATTAGAGGACTAAAAGTAAAATGACTCATCTAACTCATAAAACAGAGAATCGTGCAATAAACGTCTTCTTGCGTTTAAAGGGAACAGCACAGAAATTGTTCATGGTGAGTCATGGTGAGTTGGTGCAAGTGTACTCCAAAAATGCACCATCATTCGTCACAATGGTTAGTTGATGCAACCGCTTCCGGTGTGGGTCAAGAAATCTATAAGCCCTCCTATTCCAAGGTGACTCGTGTTTTAGAATTTCATTACTGTAGTGGGCTGACAAGACAGCCAGTCCACAGTGACGGGTAACCGAAAGCACGCGTACACACACGCCGACTGGCGTGAAGTCTGGAACAGGATAAGTATGAATGCACTAAAGAAAAGTACGTAGCTTCTGTTTACTTAACTTTAATTCATCCTTGTGGTACATCGCTATTGACGATACAAGTGAGACTCTCTCCAGATATGGTTAATGGCGCCTTGCTAGGTCGTAGTCGTGGACTTAGCTGAAGGCTATTCTAACTGTCTCTCGGCAAATGAGAGAAAGGCTTCGTCAGTGTAGCGCTAGCAAAGTCGTCGTACAACTGGGACGAGTGCTAGTCCGTCTTTCTAGACCTGCCATGTGGTGGCGCTAGGTCTGCGATAACTGACAGTGGCGACACGCGGGTCCAACATGTACTAATGGACCGCGGCCGATTTAAAGCTACCACCTAGCAAGTGTGGTGTCTGGCGGTGACACCACAATTACCATATTCTTTAAACCATTTGATGACATCGGACCTCTGCTCCGACCTTTCACTCGGCGATACTGTCGCAATGCAGCAAGGTGGTTGCTGCCGTTCACATATGATTGTTTCACCGACAGCGCACGGTCTCTTTTCTCTATAACCATACTGTTCACTCACGTTACTCCTTGTCAGTTGACAGCGTGAGTTTCATACCATCGTACACTGTGTAGTTCCAGACTGTATCTGGTGCCCACAATTCTGACTAATTTGTTCTCCAGCTTAAATCGGTTCCGCATAATGATTTAGCATATCCGCCAAGTTTCGTTACCGTATGATAATTACAGCCCACATGGGATCTCAATGAGTAGCTAGAGTATAATCATAACCACCCGGTATTTAAAATTTACCGCCATCTCTAGCAAATTCATTTTCTTGAAGTTCCTTGTAGTTGCAAAAAGGCAGGCTACTAATTTTTTTGATTTGTGTGCTAACTATTCATAGGAAAAAGCAGCAACCACGACTGTATGCAGCCAGCAGTGCCTAATATTATGATATCTTTTCTTCGATAAAAACCAATGTAGGAACGGCATGTTATATAGGCACGCAGGTTTGTGTACACTAATTTCTTCTTGCAGCAGGGTGTAAGCAAAAACTGTCGTGACGTCACAAACTTGAATTTTTCCACGTACGTCAACTGATATGTATTCGGAGCGACATTCAGCTGTCTGTACAATACGCAGATTCATGAGGCGGCCGACGTTCTCAATGGAATACCGAACGAATGGATTTTAATTTGGGACTGAAAAAGCATTGCCACGTGGGGCTGTAACAAAAGCAGTGACGGCTGAACAAATGATGCAGCCTTTTCGTACCATCGGATACAGGTTCAGTTGCTATTTTCGTCATTTTATTGAATATACAGGGTGTTTCAGTATAAGTGTTTGTCTCTGTAACTTAGAAAGTATTAGAGGACGGAATAATTTTTCGCTGTAGGTCAACGTAAAAAACGCAACCGCGGCACTCTGAAGCCCGTTTCTTTGTGTGGTCTGACCTGTCGCGTATACAGCAGTGTACGGCAACGGTCGTAAATCTAACAGTGTGTCGAGGAAGCTTGTCGCTCCACGGCACCGGTGACGTCACATCTCTTACATAGCACCTTTAGAGAGCGCATTGCGTAATGTGCAGTGTGCGGTATCCACCCCTGACTCTTTGAAAGGTTATAGTTCCCATGTAAAACGAGATAGGAAAGTGATTTAAATTGACTTGCACACTGTTGGCTTAAATACTTACAGTGCACGACAAAAAAACTATTTTTCCACTAAAAAATTTCATATTTCTGCTGAAGCTCTTTGGAAAATAAAACAATAAAGTATGTCAAAGCTCCGTAGAAAGTGGAATGCTTCTTGTCTTGACCTACCGAAATGAATATTCCCGTCACCTATTACTTTGCGCCCGCATCTCGTGGTCGTGCGGTAGCGTTCTCGCTTCCCACGCCCGGGTTCCCGGGTTCGTTTTCCGGCGGGGTCAGGGATTTTCTCTGCCTCGTGATGGCTGGGTGTTGTGTGCTGTCCTTAGGTTAGTTAGGTTTAAGTAGTTCTAAGTTCTAGGGGACTGATGACCATAGATGTTAAGTCCCATAGTACTCAGAGCCATTTGAACCATATTACTTTGCACGCTACAGAGGTAAACACTTTTAATGAAGCACTCTGTGTATACAAAACGGTGTGAAAATAGACTGATTTCAGGTTTTACTTCTTCACATACAGCTTCCGTTCTGTATTATAGTCACTGAACGGAGGTGCTTCTCTCCTCCATATGCTCCCATTCTTCTAAGTGAATGTGAGTAGCTATCACAGTACGTATGGCGGGCAGTGCGCCAATAGCTGTGTGTGCATTTTAAAATGTTTTAGGCGCTTAATTGATCTAGCTACACACGATCAAGAAAAAACAGCCCCCTGCTATGTACAGGGTGATTATAATTAAACTTTCAAATCGCTGTAGAAATAACACCACTGGTCAGAATGACGTCAAATTGCAAAGGAATATTATCGTACAGGAGAAGAAAAATAAATAGTTTCAAAATGTAGCAATACATGGCGCAGTAAGCATCATAATTTAATAGTGGTCGACTGCAAATGACAAATGAATCATACAACAATGTTAAACAAACTGTACTGCTCAGTGTGCATGGGTGTATAGGTGTGATACTGTTCGTTACGTAAGTCCATCCACCACGGCAAGGCATATCACATCGGATGGGAATAATCGGTGTTTAACTGTCCTGAGGGCAAAAACCTCAGAAAAAGCATCACTCACATCGGTTTTTAATTGTCCTGAGGCCAAAAACTGCATAAAAAGCTTCAATTAAAATCAAATGGAATTATTAATTTCCGTACGACTGGCGGAAAACATGTTCAATATACCGTCCACCGTTTTCTGCAACAAGTAGAAACCGAGAAACAGCATGTTCCACAACTGATCCAAGTGTTTCCGGGTCACGTTCTGAATGTGTTGCGCAATGCCTTCCTTCAGTGCAGCTAAGTTTGCATTCGGAACGCTGAACACAATATATTTCAGATAACCCCACAGGCAGAAGTCACACGGATTAAGATCATGTCATCGGAACGGTCAGGCTGCAGGGAAATGGCGACTGATAATTCAAGAATTTCCGAAATGTCGCTTCAGCAGCTGCTTAACTGAATTTGCAATATGCGGAGGTGCGCCATCTTGCATAAAAATGATCCCATCCACACACCCACGCTGTTAGAGAGCTGGAATCACGTAGGTGCGCAAAAGACATTCATAGCGCTTATCAGTGACGGTAAAGGTAACATGACAGAAGTACCTGTCTCTTCGAAAATATATGGCCCTATGATAAACGATGCCGTAAACCCGCATCACGCAGGGACCTTTTCAGGATCAAGTGGCACTGGATGATTTGCTTCTGGATTTTCCGTTGCCCATATTCCACAGATTTGTGTATTGACATATCTTGTCAGATGAAAGTGGGCTTCATTCGTCTGTCCGCAAAATCTTCCACAGCCAATCACTGTCCACTTCCATGAGAGCAAGAAATTATGAAGCTAAGGTCAGTCTTGCTTGCAGGTCAACAGGAAGCAACTCTTGCACATGGGTAATTTTGAATGAATAGGAAAGAAGGATGTCTCGTAACATTTTACGCACCGTGCTCACGGGCATGTCCAATGTTCGGGCAATACTCCGTGCACTGCACGCCTGCACTCCACCACTCGTCTTCTCCTCCTACGTTGCTCTGGTCACTGCTTCCACCAACGTCGAATCAATTCGTTTCCTCCCTCTACCAGGTTGCACACCAAAAGAACCCGTCTTTTCGAATTTCCGAATCATTTTCTCCAGATCCACGGCAGTCATCCGACCAACGCCTTTTTCCAAACCCTTCAGTTTCCGGAACTTCTACAGAGTAACGTGTGCAGTCATCATTCTTGTAACACAGCTTTATAATCAGAGCGCGATCCGGCATTGAGACATTCATGGCGAACTTCGCAGACACGAAAGTAGGAAAAGCCGTCTACCCGGCCTGTTTATACTAACTTCAGTGGGTCGTGTGCATGACAGATGTTTTCATTTACGTATTATGACACATACAGCGTCATCTATTGATCAGTTTTCACACTACTGTTTTTTCTTCTTCCGTACGTTTCCCCCTTTCTCCGACAATATTCCGTTACAATTTGACGTCATTATGACCTGTGGTGTTTTTTCTAGAGCGTTTTGAAAATTTAACTTAAATTATAATCACCCAGTACATCCTAAATGTTAACGATTGATAGATTGGACGTAACGTATTGAAATTCTTCAATAATTCGTATTGCAGCCTTAACGGGTTGTAGAGGGGACTTAATAGCTTAGTAAACATCACTTTGATAAAAAATGGTTCAAATGGCTCTGAGCACTATGGGACTTAACTTCGAAGGTCATCAGCCCCCGGCCGGCATCACTTTGATAAGGAACCTATCTCTGAAAATGTATCGTTTGGAGGCAAAATTAATTTGGAGATCGGATTGGTTTCAGCTTCCTCCTTGATTGTACGTACACTGCCGTCGGCAGTCTCTTTTGTAATTATGACATCAACTATCATCTTATCCGACCAAAACAACGAGTACGAAGAACTGGTACATACTCGGTGCTCCACGGACGCACCGCATTCTCGACTCTGAGGATGACGTCCTTCGCTACGCAGAAGAGAACCCGACGACGAGTCCTCGAAATATTGTCCACGCTGAAGGCTCCTGTACAGCCTATAGGTCAAAGCTCATTGTCTCCTCTGCGTGCGTGCCGTGAATCTGGAGATCTGAAAGTGATCCGATCTTAAAACGTAAGTACATCGGAACGGTGCATACCCTGACAAAACATTATCAACAGAGACCGCCCTACAACCCCTATAAGCCTGTAATGTAAATTGTGAAAGAAACTGTATACATACTTCCCGTGTCTTTGTACACATTGAACGACTGCGGCCCCTCTATTTACATCAGTATCTATATACACACATCACAAGCCAGCGTACGGTGCTTGGCGGAGGGTATCTCGTAAGTCATTCCCTTTCTTGTTCCACCGGCAAAAGAGAAAGAGGAATAAATGACTGTCTATGTGCCTCAGTACGAGTTCCAATTTCTCAATTTCTCTTAAGAAAGGATGAAGAATGAAATCGACCATGCTGCTTCGAGGGAACAAGCCGGCATTTGCATGAAGTGATTTAGGGTTCAAAATGGTTCAAATGGCTCTGAGCACTATGGGACTTAACTTATGAGGTCATCAGTCCCCTAGAACTTAGAACTACTTAAACCTAACTAACCTAAGGACATCACACACATCCATGCCCGAGGTAGGATTCGAACCTGCGACCGTAGCGGACACGCGGTTCCAGACTGAAGCGCCTAAAACCGCTCGGCCACTCTGGCCGGCTTATTTAGGGATATCACGGTAAACCTAAATCAGGATGGCCGGAATGCGGGTTTGAACGGTCGTCCTCTCCTAATGCAAGTCCAGTGTCTTAACGACGGCTCAACCCTGCCCAGTTCCTCAATAGTGTACCACGGAAAGAACGTCATCTTCGCTGCAGAGATTCCCACTTGACTTCACGAGGAGTCTCCGCAATAGTCGTTTGTTTTTCGAAGCTACCGGTAACAAATCTAATGACCCGCCTCTGAATTCCTTCGAAGTATTCCTCTAATGCGAGCTTATGGGGACTCCAAGTACTCGAGCAATATTCAAGCATGGGTCACAATAGTGCCCTATTCACGTTTTCCTTTACAAGTGAACCACGCTGTCCTACGCCTCTCCCAATAAAACAAAGTTATCAATTCACCTTCCCTATTATTGTCTTTGCGTGCACGCTCCATTTCACATCGCTTTGCTAAGTTACGCCTGGATATTTAATCTGTGTGACTGTGTCAAGCAGTACTTTTTTCCTACTCATTTGCATTAACTTACATTTTTCTACATTTAGAATAAGCTGTCATTTGTCACTGCAAATTAATATTTTAAGTCATTTGTGTGCTCATACAGTCCCTCAACGAGAACGCCTTCCCGTATATCACAGCACCAGCAACAGTGGCCAAGAGGGCACTTCGTTCAGTAGCCTAGACCTTTCCAGGTGCTAAGTGTATGCCACAAGATAAAGATCATTTCCACACGTCGTTACTCCACGTTAAACTTCACAAGGCACTTTCGCTGAACGAACAATCAATGTTTAACCAGTGTTATTGTCTATATTAGTCCCTCTAGCCACTATGATATTTGTTGATATTATGTATTGCCTACAGAGAGCTTAACACGAAATGAGCTTCTTTAGGAAATGAGTCACTGGGTGTATAAGTGTCGTGTTGGTTGCTAAAGACAAGAAATTGTATACATTTCTTACATACAGAATTTACTTGGCACGAAATGAACATCCGTAGGGAATAAACCATTGGTTGTGTAATGGTGGTACTGAATAATAAGGACCGGTAAACTGTATACAGATCATACAGAGACAATTTCCTGAATAAATTCGCTGAGGAATTAAAAACTTCTTTACAACTATTAACCATTTATCTTGGCTGCGTAAAATGTAGCTTTGTATACGTGTAAGAAATTTAATGACCAACACCCTCTGTCTTGCATTTTGCTTTACAGTTACCTGTGCACACTGTTTCCGTTTACTTCATTCTTGTCCATATATCGATGTACCTCGAAATCAGGGTAAGGCAATAAAGGACATAGAAAAAACACACAACCATAGCCCAGTCCCCCAAAACACACACACGCACACGTACACGGGGCAGAGAGAGAGAGAGAGAGAGAGAGAGACTGAGCGAAATTCTTCAAGTGTCTGTCTGTGTGTGGCATTTCGTGCCTCTCATAAGCTCACACGGAGATATTCTTTCTTCTCGTTAAACTGATAAAGCTGTACTGGATTCTTCTGCGAAACTATGAAAGAGCTCGAATTTGATTCATATTACATTTTAAATATGAAATTTTGGGATCAGATGATTTGATAGTTATTTCAATAATTTCTTTTCTAAGACAGAATGGCACACAGACTGACGTATACATTATGTCATTATGTTACCTAAAACAGTGATTAATTTAAACGGGAGCCTCCTTCGCTTGACTTACACATCCAATGTGACTGTTTCCTAATATTTTTATCTTTTACCGTTCCTTCTGTTATAAGATTATACACAGCTATTCATTAAAATTAGAACACAAGGAAAGTCAGCAATTAACAGATTTAAACTGCAGTGCGTATACAGTATACTAGGCAGAGTAAACGATTAAATTTGTAGGTGATTTTGGGATATAGAAGCTGCAGAACTTCGACGTTGAAGTAAAATAAGACATATTGTGCTGGAACGAGAACATGTCGTGCTTACGTTAATGCAAGCACTATATTTGTGCTGCAATGCGCCGCACAGTAATCGCCATCATTTCAGTTAGTAAGCTACACGGTCACCGTGGGTGCACGTACTCCGTGACACATGGCCATGAATTGCCGCTGTCGCGCACCTAACGCCGGAAGTTCGAGAGCAGCTGTGTGCACCAAGGGAGGATGACCGCGCGCGAGCATGAAGTAGTGCTGTGACGTCACTGGCGGCCGTCTGAGGCCGTGGCCCGCAGTCAATTATGCACGGCTCCGGTCCCTGTGGCGCGCCGCCATCTGTCAGCTGCCACCAAGAGCTTCAGTATCTCCTTTGCACATAAATTCTGGCAGTCCTCAGCTTCTCTCCGGAGAGGAACGTACTCAGTGCGATAAGGCCGGCACCTGTCGCAGAAGCAGGTGAACTAACGTTATAAAGTATGCACTACTACTTCCACGGCATTTGGGAGTACGTTACATAGACTTTGAGTTTCATACAACCATAGTAAATGAGATACTCAAGAACTTAGAACACATCGTAAAACGTGATTAAATATTGCATGTTACATGTTAAGAGAAATAACTATGCTAGAATCGCTTTAACAGATCTTAAGTGAAACTGTCATCGTGGATGTAGAGTAACTCAAATAAAAATTTATACATACTTTCAGTTAAGGAATGATAGCAAATATGTCACAAAACATTTAATGTACAATATATGAATGCATATAACAATTCTTAGGCTACCTTAATTTTATTATATTGAGCCGTGCGTGTCTCGTGTTCGTGCCGTATATTTTTCAACATCTTGTTTTTACCTTACGGCCGCCTCGTCATTTTAATTTAAATTACTGGTGTCACTGAATTGCTGTCTTGCCTGCCCGTGAGTGGCAGCAGCAGCGCGTACCGATATTAGCCCTGCCGTATTATCTTTGCTGGACGGCTATTGCTTCCCGGTCGTCGTGTGTCGGGAAATCAGATCGGACCTGGGGTCGCTGAGTCGGAACGCGGCAGAAGTGCAGTCGGGACGTAGCAGCCGTTCCGTGTTTGTTACATAGTAACTTCCCTGTTTCAGTTTTAGTTATTTGGTTGATGTGTGGACTTCAGCCGAGTTTTTATATATCCTGAATTAATGTTCCTGTCTTGCCCTTTAGATATACGATTGTTATTCCCTGTATGGGGCTTTCAGCCGAATTTTACATCAAAGCTTTTACGGCCTTACCCTGTTATATTATTGTGTTGATGTGTGGCCTTAAGCAGAGTATTGATATCTCTTAAATTAATGTCCTTCTCTTGCCCTTAAGGCATGAGATTGTTACTTCATTTTATATGAAATGTTTAAGCTAAGGCCTTGTGTCTTTTGATTGAAACTCCTTAATATGCGACCTCCAAGCTAGTTCCATTAAAATTCAATTGCTTGAGCCTTCAGCCGATAAGATTGAAGATTTATAAAATATTCTTGGGTGAAACCACAAGAAGAATCTTGTATTTCAATTTTGCGTAGGCCTTGTGTCTTGGATTTTGAATGTGGCCTTCAGCCGATATAAGGTTAATCAAAGCAGGTCGATTTAAGTTTTGTATCATTATGTGTTGATAAATAAAGTTGTATGTTGAGTGCTACTGGAAGGAACTCATTTTGTCCCCTTTCCACAAACTAATCCGCTCTGTCCTGCTAGCTCAGGAATTTCATACATATTTGTATACCGTTTGCCAATTACTTTCATGTTCTCTTCAGATGAGCTGTACAAAAGAAAGAAAAGGAGGACAGTAAAATACCACAAAAATTCACTACTAGCCATTAAAACTGCTACACCGCGAAGATGAAGTGCTGCAAACGTGAAACTTAACCGACAGGAAGAAGATGCTGTGATATGCAAATGATTAGCTTTTCAGAGTATTCACATAAGGTTGGCGCCGGTGCCGAACCCTACAACGTGCTGACATGAGGAAAGTTTCCAACCGATTTCTCATACACAAAGAGCAGTTGAATGGCATGCCTGGTGAAACGTTGTTGTGATGCCTCGTGTAAGGAGGAGAAATGGTACCATCACGTTTCCGACTTTGATGAAGGTTGTATCGAAGCCAATCGCGATTCCGGTTTATCGTATCGCGACATTGCTGCTCGCGTTGGTCGAGATCCAATGACTGTTAGCAGAATGTGGAATCGGTGGGTTCAGGAGGGTAATACGGAACGCCGTGCTGGATCCTAACGGACTCGTATCACTAGCAGTCAAGATGACAGGCATCTTATCCGCATTGCTGAAACGCGTCGTGCAGCCACGTCTCGATCCCTGAGTCAACAGATGGGGACGTTTGCAAGACAACAACCATCTGCACGAACAGCTCGACGATGTTTGCAGCAGCATGGACTATCAGCTCGGAGACCATGGCTGCGATTACGCTTGACGCTGCATCACAGACAGCAGCGCTTGCGATGGTGTACTCAACGACGAACGTGGGTGCACGAATGGCAAAACGTCATTTTTCGGATGAATCCAGGTTCTGTTTACAACATCGTGATGGTCGCATCCGTGTTTGGAGACATCGCGGTGAACGCACGTTGGAAGCGTGTGTTCGTCGTCGCCATACTGGCGTATCACCCGGCATGATGGTATGTGGTGTCATTGGTTACACATCTCGGTCACTTCTTGTTCGCATTGACGGCACTTTGAACAGTGGACGTTACATTTCAGATGTATTATGACCGGTGGCTCTACCCTTTATTCGATCCCTGCTAAACCCTACGTTTCAGTAGGATAATGCACGACCGCATGTTGCAGGTCCTGTACGGGCCTTTCTGGATACAGAAAATGTTCGACTGCTGCCCTGGCCAGCACATTCTCCAGATCTCTCACCAATTGAAAACGTCTGGCTAATGGTGGCCGAGCAACTGGCTCGTCACAATACGCCAGTCACTACTCTTGATGAACTGTGGTATCGTGTTGAAGCTGCATGGGCAGTTGTACCTGTACTCGCCATCGAAGCTCTGTTTGACTCAATGCCCAGGCGTATCAAGGCCGTTATTACGGCCAGAGTTGGTTGTTCTGGGTACTGACTTCTCGGGATCTATTCACCCAAATTGCGTGAAAATGTAAACACATGTCAGTTCTAGTATAATATATTTGTCCGATGAATGCCCCTTTTATCATCTGCATTTCCTCTTGGTGTAGCAATTTTAATGGCCAGTAGTGTAAATTTCAAATCGAACTTGCATATGGATTTACATATAGCTAAATACTTTATACAGTAACGGAAAACTGTTAAATAATAGAGTACATGAGGGGCAATCAAAAGGAAACCGAACGCCCGCCACAACGTGGCCTTGGAATGGTTTCATTAGAAAGTAATCACCACTCGCGCTAAGACATTTACGTGACTGTGAGATGAGACCATCGATTCCTGTTTCGTAGAACGCGGTCGGCAGCTGACGGATTCACAACCGCGCCAATCAACGTCCACCTGAAACCTACGTCCAAGAATGTCCGCTATGCACCGAGAAAGCTGCATTGTTTCCCCACCAAATCGCTGAAGCCTAGTATTCGTCTTACTGGCGGTATGGTGGCAGGCTTTATCGTGCAGCACGATAATTCCGCCCGACAGCCTTCTGACAGACCGAGGGCACACGTCGAAGCCAACAATGGAAATATCTTACAGCTCCTCAGCCGGAGAAATTCAAAGGCGTTCACACAAGTTGTTTCTTTCTTCGACTAAAGGGGCGTTTGGTCTAATTGGCTCTGAGCACTATGGGACTTAACATCTGAGGTCATCGGTCCCCTATACTTATAACTACTTAAACCTAACTAACCTAAGGACATCACACACATTCAAGCCCGAGGCAGGATTCAAACCCACGACCATAGCAGCAGCGCGATTCCGGACTGAAGCGCCTAGAACTACTCGGCCACAGCGGCCGGCTTGGTCTAATTCCTCGAGAGTGGAACCACAATAAATGCACAGCGCAGTGAAGAAAAATTGCAGAAACTGAGACACCATAAGGTCAAAACGTCCAGGAATGACGTCGGACCGAATCACCCTGTTACAGGATCACATACGCCCACGCACTGTCATTCGGACAGATGCTACGCTTCAGCGAGTTCGTTTGGAATCCCTATAGCATCATCCTTTCAGGCCGGGTCTTTCACTGTGTGTTTCACATCTTTGACGAGTTGACAAAAGACATTCGTAGACGTCAGTTTCAGTCTGACTAGGAAGTACAGGAGCGGGTGCGGTTGTGGGTTCGTCAGCGGCCGACCGCGTTCTACGAAACAGGAATTGGTCATCTCGTCTTCCAGCGGCGTAAATGTCTTGACGCGGTGGTGATTACTTTTGTGTGGAACCATTCCATGACCCTCTGTGGTGAGTTCTCACTTTTAATTTGACTGACCCTTATATTGTCAAGTCCCCATCAAATGGGCTGTTCAAAAAATAAATTAATTAATTAATTAATAAAAAGTGGTAGTAAAATACTATGAACCTAAAATAAGCAATATAATATCTATATATGACTAAATGTAACTAATTTCTTTATGTAGTATCTTAAAATATGTGAATATATATACAGGGTGCACCAGAACCCCACAGCCAAACTTCTCTTAAGGTATGCACTTTAATGTCCATATTTATAGTCTTTTTCTGCTTCTCATAGCTCTCAAGGTATGCACTTTAGTGTCCATGTTTGCGGAGTTTTTTCCTTCTTTTCGTCCATAGTGCAACCTCTCAAAATATGGAAAGTAAAGAGTTTTCAGTAGAAGAGATGTGTGTCACACACCGAAGGTGAGCTAGTGCTCATGGTTCTTAAAATAAGCATTTTGGAGCCCATTATTACCTGATATTTTTCGCTTCTTTTTGCCCTTAGTACCGACTCTGAAAGTTGGTCGATGGTAATCTGGTCCACGAAAAAGTTTTCGTTCGAAGGTCGTAAAGTCAAGCATCGGTATGCCATTCTGGGAAAATCGTCGTGAGCATTGAAGTAATCACCCCAACGACTCACCACGTTGAAGATACCCGTTTGGAATGATACAGTATCCTGCTGCATGAAGAAGATAATAAATGGCTGCTGCACATCCTGGTCGACAGGGATCGTCGAACCTTCCCCTTTACGAGGGATCGATGGCATGATAATCGCACTGGGAGAGATCAGAATTAGAGGGCGTGTGCTCAAAAGTATCTCATTTGAACTGTAATTTGGGACTTACAGCGGCACCCGTTGCCGCAGTTCATCACAGACGTTTCGGTTAATTTGCAGACATGCTATTCCAGATACATTATTCATTCCCTGATGGATGTCTATATGTGTTTCTGCTTCGGCAACCTAGAAACGAATAACAGTACGTTGGTCCTGTAGGCACGCATTTGATACTAACGTCACCATAATTCACGTTTACGCATTTACTGCACGCACGTTAGAAAGACACGAATGTCATACCAAGCATGTCGGTGTTTACATTTCCGCATCGGAACTGTACTACGTTGCATATACGCTGCCGCAAAGCTTTCCAAAGGAAATTTGGTGATTGTCGCTTGTATGAGACCTAAATAATATAGTCTGTCCTGTGCCAATATAGATAAATACTGCTCTCAATGATACTGATTTGGAGGACAGCCTAATCCACTGCAAACTTTCTCTGTCGGCAGCTAACACTTGATATCTTTCTACCAATCCGGCTATTCAGTACTAGACCAATGCTTTCACCGAACCTGTACGTGGCTAGCCTTACTTCTACAGTTGACTGTGATGGGTCACTTAATATTACACACGCATACACTGAAACGTGGCGGCTAGGGAAAGCAGGAAAAATGTGGACGGGGCCTAGTCAGTTAGCGTTGGTTGCACAGAGAACACATATTTTATTTTTTAAAAGATTTTAGTTCACTGCCGGCTGCAATCCTTATTAGAAGAGTTGCAAGTTATTGTCGGATGAAGGGCACAAGCAATGTTACCCCAAATCAATGGCTGAAGACCTGATTAAGAAGGTTCAATATTATTCGTGGGCTGAAGGCCAGACGCAATTTCAAAAATACACAAAGTCTGAAGGCCTGAATTGCCAATAGGTGGACAATTAAACGTTAAAAATACCAAAACGCTTTTAACAATCCTAATAACTGTAACAAGTTATAGTCACGGCTGAAGGCTTTTTCAAGACAGAAGTGGATCTATTAGTCGGCTGAAAGCCACAAGCAATGTTACGAACAATTAACGGCTGAAGTGCAGCAGCAATTTCAGAATACACAACGGCTGAAGGCCTGAATTACAAGTGAGGAAGACAGTCACACATTAACAAATACTAAGATTTATCTTCTTAACAATCAAAAACGGTAACAAGCTATAGTAACAGCTGAGGGCCTTATTAAGAAAAAATTGCAAATTATTGTTCGGCTGAAGGCCACAAACAATGTTACACACAATCAACGGCTGAAGGCCTGATTGAGAAGGTTGAAAATTATTTGTGGGCTGAAGGCCACCAGCAAGTTTAGAATACACAAGGGCTGAAGGCCTGAATTACAGATAACGTGAACAACTACACTTTAGAAATACTAAAACCTTTTCTAATAATCTTAATAATTTGTAACAAGGTATACTGACGGCTGAAGGCCTCACTAAAATAGAATTGAAAATTATTTGTCGGCTGAAGGCCACAAGCAGTGTTACAAACAATTAAAGGCTGCAAGCCGGAATTACAGGTGGGGAAGCAGTAACATGTAAAAACATTAGGGTAAATTTTAAACAATTATGACTACTTGTCCAAATAATATGGACTGGTCCCTGCATGTACCTGAGGAAGGTGACTACAGCTGTGTAAGCGGGAGACAGGCAGCCGAGAGTTGTGTTCACGTCACAGTATGTCAACTCACACTAGGTGTAGCTTAAGCGCCGACCGACCGACCAACAAATTCGCCTAACGTCCGATCAGCGGTACAACAATGGAATATTTTTAGGCAAGGGCGAAGAGGCAGACAGCACTACGTCTTCAGAAAAACACCCGAGGCTGAAGGAAACATTAGAACTACAGTAGACCTCCCAAAAACGTACGCACAGTACAATTCATGAGGCTGGCGAACAACACGCCGTGTCGCACAGCATCAACACGACGAGGAAAGGTACACTGGCAGAAAAGCACGCTAACCACCAGGGCAGGTAACTGGGGCGTTAGCGCCCACAAGGTAGAAAATACCAGTGGTTGCGTTTCACTAATAAGGGTAATACTAAATCCAAACAAGGAGTTGAAGGCGGCCAATAGCTTCTGCCAACCTGACAGACCCCACTTGTTGCGGTTGGCTGTTTGGTGCAAATGACTCTGAGCACTGTGGGACTTAACATCTATGGTCATCAGTCCCCTAGAACTTAGAACTACTTAAACCTAACTAACCTGAGGACATCACACAACACCAAGTCTGTTGCGGTTGGTCTCACCAACCCTGGGAGCAGCAACACGCAAACGACAGCGAAATCTCAAACAGTGGAGGTTTGAATAATTGACACGGTTCACTCAAGTTCAGACGTCCTGCGTGTGGTCGTCGGCTACAGCCCCTTGGTCTGACAGTGCCTGCACACTGCCAGCGGTCCTGGCCTGCCCTCGCGCTGCGGACCTTCTCGCTGCTCCGTACAAAGCCGAACTGCCTCACACACACGACGACCCAGAACGCAGACAGCATATAAATAACAGCACATTAAAAGCCACACAAGATAAACGCAGATCGGCGAGGACAATTCCCCAATGTCTCAAACAATACTAAAACCGGTCACTGTGAAACAACATGGACGAATCATCAGTCGGTACAACCACAGAGAAGACAGAAACGGTCGGTAAACCAAATGCACGTCGTCCGCTACGACGACCGACCGAACGACTAACCAACGGTCATCGCCACTCAAGTCAGGCACGGAAAAGATCCCAGTATACAGGGTGTTACAAAAAGGTACGGCCAAACTTTCAGGAAACATTCCTCACACACAAATAAAGAAATGATGTTATGTGAACATGTGTCCGTAAACGCATAATTTCCATGTTAGAGCTCATTTTAGTTTCGTCCACCTACGCTCAATGAATGGAGCACGTTATCATGATTTCATACGGGATACTCTACCTGTGCTGCTAGAACATGTGCCTTTACAAGTACGACACAACATGTGGTTCATGAGCGATGGAGCTCCTGCACATTTCAGTCGAAGTGTTCGTACGCTTCTCAACAACAGATTCGGTGACCGATGGATTGGTAGAGGCGGACCAATTCCATGGCCTCCACGCTCTCCTGACCTCAACCCTCTTGACTTTCATTTATGGGGGCATTTGAAAGCTCTTGTCTACGCAACCGCGGTACCAAATGTAGAGACTCTTCGTGCTCATATTGTGGACGGCTGTGATACAATACGCCATTCTCCAGGGCTGCATCAGCGCATCAGGGATTCCATGCGACGGAGGGTGGATGCATGTATCCTCGCTAACGGAGGACATTTGCATGGGGGCTTAATTAAATAAAAAAATTAAAATGCCAATAATTTTAGTTGCTGTATGTCCGATTACGCAAGTCTCGTAAACGGCTGGCCCTGACTAGTAATTGTTACGCTATCTGACTGCATAGAATGACAACAAAGAAAGTAAGAAAATTTCTGTTAACACAATTAACTAATTAAGTCCCCAGCAACTATAAAACCTACGAAACCAACAAGCACAAGTGTAGCTGTTCTGTATGTGGTAGTATGACTCAACGCACATCTGGCACGGTTCTTCTTCAACAAGACAAGAATTTTTTAATACCAATTATACTGACGTGATAAAGGAAAATTAGAAATACTACAATTGCGCAAGAAATCAGAATTACACTCTAATACAAGGACACACGCCAGATGCTTTGTTGACAGAACCTGTAATGAAGCATTATTCAGGACACACAAATAATAAGAAAACAAAGAACAGTAGTTAGTTACCTTAATTTATATTGACGAAAAGCACTCAGATCATTTCAATATCTCCATTAGAATAACATCTGCTATCTCTCCCATCACATAGCTGCATAACATGGAACAACACTCACTACTACCTCATCTCATTCCCACTTCAGATACCAGCAGTGTCCACCACGACTGCTCGGCAAGAACTGCTTGCCACTACCTCTCAATGAGCACTGCCAGTGGAGGCGGCGGAACAATACTCTCTCTGGCGCGATTTTTGGCGCTGTGGCTCAGTGTAGCCACCTTTCATATGCCCTTCCTCCACGGGCTAGAATTTGATGGTATTTTTGCCAGCATTGGTGGTGAAAATACCACCAAATTCGTCAAAAAAAAAATACAGACAAAAATAAAAGATAATATTAATACGTAAATATCATATAACTAGATAAAATTTTGGCTTTGCACTGACCTTTCAATAGCCTAATATATAAAATACACTAAGCAATACAAATTCTTCCATACATGTGACTTTACATAATAGTTTACAGAAATATCATGTGGTTAAACAATTCAATCGATAACGTCAGCAATGACGAATATGAGCAGGTAAGAGTCTTATAACTTTTCACAAGCAGTAATACACAAAAAATCAGTTAATACAAATATTCACAACAAGTAGTTCACAGTTCCAGCAGTAGCACCCAGCACTGTTGAATAGGTGCTGACAGCAACAAGTGACATCATCTCAGTAGAAGCAGTCCATCAGTGGCACCCAGCATTGTGGAACAGGTGCAAACAGCAACAGGTGACATCATCTCAGTAGAATCAGTCCATCAGTGGCACCCAGCATTGTGGAACAGGTGCAGACTCCAACGGGTGACATCATTTCAGTAGAAGCAGTCCATCAGTGGCACCCAGCATTGTGGAACACGTGCAGACTCCAACGGGTGACATCATTTCAGTAGAAGCAGTCCATCAGTGGCATCCAGCAATGTTGAACAGGTGCTACAGCAACAAGTGACACCATTTCAGTAGAAGCAGTCCATCAGTGGCACCCAGCATTGTGGAACAGGTGCAGACTCCAACAGGTGACATCATTTCAGTAGAAGCAGTCCATCAGTGGCACCCAGCAATGTTGAGTAGGTGCAGACAGAAAGAAGTAACATCATTTCAGTAGAAGCAGTCCATCAGTGGCACCCAGCATTGTGGAACAGGTGCAGACTCCAACAGGTGACATCATTTCAGTAGAAGCAGTCCATCAGTGGCATCCAGCAATGTTGAACAGGTGCTACAGCAACAAGTGACACCATTTCAGTAGAAGCAGTCCATCAGTGGCATCCAGCAATGTTGAACAGGTGCTACAGCAACAAGTGACACCATTTCAGTAGAAGCAGTCCATCAGTGGCACCCAGCATTGTTGAGTAGGTGCAGACACCGACAAATGACATTAAACAACTATCACTGATCACACTGTTCCTCATCACAAATTAAACATGTCCTAGTGGCACCAATCATGTAGAAAAAGTACAAGTAACAGTCCATAATCAGTCACTATTTAGACAGTTCAAGCATGAACAATAGTTTGAATGCACATACAAATGCTTTTACAATGCTCTTACACTAAACATACAAATCATAACAAACACACAAATGATATCAGATAATTGTCATATTACTATTACAAGTACATAAACATCAGTAAACATATAATATTTATGGGTGTCAGTGCAAGCCACTACAAACAAATAAAATAATATTTAGGAGATAGATGGGTAGGATTAGGAAAGGAAAACATACAAAACACACTCACTCATCTTTCATCCACATTAAGTACTACTGTGTAATTGTATAGTGTTAACTGTCTGAATCCACTTCTGTCAAATTTCATGTTCATCATGTGTATCAAGTAATAGTGGCAGCAATGTATAACAGTCAATAATAGTTAAGTCAACGTCATAGTCATCATGTCAAGACCAATGTTTGCCAAGCCAGATCAAAATGTACGGTTGCTGAACAACTGTCAGTGTGCCAAGATATGCAACTTCCTCTCTCCAAAAAAAAAAATACATACTGCTTAGTGATTTAACAAATTGTGTGTAGACAATCTTCCTTCCATTTTAGTGTTCTAGTCTGCTATCTTCAACCTCCTTGTTCCATATAGACCAACAACAAAAAAAATATGCACCTCACTTACTTTACCTCTTATCCACAAAAACTCCAATCAACTTCATATAATCTCAATAATACCTCAATAATACCTCTTCAATACGTCGATACATATAAACCTTAGCACCAATATCATTTCACTTCCATAACAACTCTTTCCTCAAGTCAGTCTCCTCGAATAAGTACAGATAAAGTCCTAATGCAAACCTCCTCATCCATTACAATCCGAAGACACACTGTCAACACACAACCTCTGTGTAATCCATCTGACCAAAATCTTCTACTCATTATGAATTATAAACAAATAATGCATACATGACCTCTAACAGACTTAGTTCGAATAACTCTCAGTAAGTAAGTCCGATTACGGAGTGTGAATGATCCTAATATTTCACAGTGTGTACACCACTTCAAGAATTATGACAAAGAGAAGCAAACATGTGGAGTATTTCTTGTGTCAAGTGTCACTTCCTATTTTAGTTGCTCACAAAAAAAATGCAGTGTAATAACTGTCAATGGTCTAAACCTAGTTTTGATATGTCATGTCGTTAGCTTCCTTTCTATTAGCACAAATTTATACAGATTCCATAAAACCTCCAGCTCATGTGACTTCTATGACGTTTCTTGTACTAAAGTCGCTCGTCGAATTATAGCAGTTCATTTTCTTATCTTAAAAATATAAGGCACTGAGCGTAAGCAAGGCAAGCAACAGCGAGTAAATATACCAGTAGAGAACAGAATGTCAACAAGTGGATGCAGCACAAATCTTACAACGAGGCTCTGCCAAGCGAACAATCTGTAACTAGTACCATAGTGTAACCTAAACTCTATGTTTGTACACTGTACATCAGCATTGCTATATACCAAATTGAAGTATAGTTATGACAACAAGCAGAAATGTGTAAATGTGCAATCCATACGCATAGCAGTAAACATATATCTTACGTACTAAACAGGTCATTAGCATCGTATCTTAATAAGTAAACATGAAGGCGCAAGCAGATAAATCACAAAGTATAACTTACATACCTAACCACATCAGCACAATTAATCAGGTGACAATTATAATTTAAATAAATAGGCACAGCAGGCACATAATTAAAAAATATGACATCAGTGAAAAAGCAGTGCAGCCAAGCGATGCATAATATACACAAGTAACAACTCAATTCATGGATAATCATTGACAAAATCAGTTAACGTACGCAAGCACGTCGCTTCACAAGCAAATTCATAGAACATGTAATTAGCACAAAGTATGAATCACGTAATCGCGCAGCAAATTACGTCTAAGGTACGTACCTAAGTGGAAATATGTTACCTGAAAAATAAACTCAATTAATAGTTACCTTTTTTAGTTTATTACTTTCTTCTTCGAAATGACATTTTTCCTGAAATTTTCTCGATAGCAAGTCGTCTCAACGTCGGACACGCACAGAATTTACCTGAAGTTCTTAAATACCTTATAGAACCGTATCCTGAAAAATACTGAATGTTAATAACAGAATTTATCAAGTCACTATAGCTTTATACTGATTTTATTCGGAGAAATTAGACTGTGTATTTATTTACGGCTGTCAGTGCATTCGCACTGAGCGCTCGATCAGCTGTAGGCGCGTGACGTAGGAAGTGATTGTTTGCGGTCAACGACTGCCCTGTGCGGCGCGCAGACTTGACTGTTGCTTTGAGTATACGCCGCCGCCAAAACACAGCGCGGTATCCTTGTACTCTCCGCATGTTTACATGTAGCTGTTCGTTTCTCACAAGTATGTCATTCTACAAAAATTTTGACGTTTGATATATGATGTATTCCCTTAGAGCGTCGAGATTTAAGAGTTTCTACTTCAACAGTGTTATCATGTATAATTTTGCGAACTCTATATGGACCGTTATAAAGCAGAAAAAATTTGCGACACAAGCCTTTTCCTTTGTGAGACAATCGATGAGACTTAATTTACACCTTTTGACCAACTGACAAGATTTTTAAACGACCAGGACGCTTTGCTGATTTCACTCTTCTAGCAGCCGCAGATGCAATATTTTGTAGAGCCAGATTGGCAACTTCAGACTGCCGCAGTTTCCGTGAAGGCGGAAAAGGAACGATTTCAGAAATGCGATTTGTCGGTGCTTTGTTTTTTAATATCAGTATAGGTGGTAAAGAAGTTGAGTCGTTAGGAAGTTCATTTAGAATGTTTTGAAAAGTATGAAGATACTGATCCCACGTTCTGTGATTCTGATGACAATAAAGACGACACAATTTATTGATTTCCTTCATCCATCTCTCTGAAGCGTTAGATTGAGGGTGAAAAAGTGAAATGAAAATTGGTTTAATTTTACGACGCTGTAGAGTACGAAGCCAAATTTTAGAACGAAACTGTGATCCATTATCTGATATAACCTTATCAACATGACCCACTTCTTTAAGAAAATGGTTAATGAAAGCATTAGATACTGAATGAGCTGTTGCTTTGCGTAACGGTGTAAAACACACATACTTTGATGTCAACTCCACTGCTACGAAAATGTACGCAAAACTATTAGTAGAACGAACCACTGGACCGAACAAATCAACTGCAGCCATGTCCTTTAATTTCGCTGGAATGATAGGAAACAACGGTGCTCTGTGAGAAATAGTTGGCGGCTTTTGACATAATTTGCATAAACGAGGTGTGGCCAAATCGTCCAATCTAACAAAACGTCTAAGAAAATTACAGACGCCAAGGAAACTACGAACATCACGTTTTGTGGTAGGAACAGCATAATTACGAAGAGCGTCTAGTTTTTCTGGATCAGGAAGAATACCTTCTGTAGAAATAATGTGACCGAGAAATTTCACCTGAGAACGACCAAATTCAGATTTTTCTAAGTTCACCGTAATGCCAACTCTTGCAAAAATACGTAATAATGAATCCAAAATATTGTTATGCTCACTCCAAGAACGTTTAGCAATAAGAATATCGTCAACATATGAAGTAATATTGTCACGAAGATAAACAGGTAAAATTTCATTTAAGCTACGAATGAATGCTGCTGAAAATATAGTAAGTCCAAATGGTAATTTCCAAAGTCACTTTTGGGTAAAATAGTCATATCCGGTTATTTTTTTAGCGTCTCTCTAGATAGATTGATAGTCGAAGAGTTGTTTTGATAGATGCAAAGAATAGTGAAAGAGTAGGCAGCGGTACAGAAAACTAAAAGAGAAATAGCACCACTACAGCTCGGGGCCCTATGCTCGCTACGGCACATATTCACTTAAGAGTAGTGAATCCCCTGAGGACATTAATAGCTGCACATAAATTTCAGTTTGTGACTTAGTGGCAAATTTGGCGGAAGTGCGTACATAAATTGATCTAACCATGAACATGGATGTATGTCATTCTTAGAATTGCGGAAGATCTTAAATTTCCGAACAGTCAAAAAGTGTTTATAGTCAAAGTTTTCGCCTCGTGGCGACAAAGACCTACCGCGTCTGTTCCAGTCCGAATGTCGATTATTGTCAAGTTCGCGCGCCTGGCGCTCTCTTGTTGCATCCCGTAAATGAAATAAATTACTTTCTTCAAAGCCCTCTGCTACCTGTGATTCTAGAATTCTTCTGCTGTCTTTTCCTACAATTTCGCCTTCAATTTGTTTGACTTGCTTTCGTAATGCCTCAACTTCCCTTTTAACGCGTTCATTAAATTTTCCCTGATTTTCAACATGTTTATTTATGTTCTGATACTCTTCGGTTTCTGCAAATGGCAATGGTGCTGTGTCATCTGAATCTTTGTCCCCATTTAAACTAAGACTTGTCAGTTTATCTGAAATCTCCTCAACTCTTTCCGATAAATCACCTATTTGTTCTTTCTGTTTATTTACGTCTTCCGTAAGTGTCGCGACTCGCGTTTCGGTATTGACGCATTTAGTAGTTAACTGTCCATACTGTTGTGTTAGGTTATTTAGTCTGTCATTTGGTACGGATTCCTCGATTCTCTCCAATATTTCTTCCTTATCTTTTGCACGTTGTAAATTTAACTCTGAAAATTTCTGTACTATCACGCGATCTCTTTCTTCCTGTTCTCTATCCTGTTCCTTTTGTCTGATTTCTACTGCCGTTAATCTATTATTGTGAGAATTCAAAATCGGTTGTACTTCTTCTCTGATTTCTTTCTTTAATTCATCTTTCATATTTTTGAAACATGTCCCTATTCGTGAATCTAACCGTGTTTCCAAAGTTCCCATCTCTGTTTTTAATTCAGATCCAAACCGTGTTTCCATTGTTCCCATTTGTGATCCCAGAGAGTCTAACCGTGTTGCCATTGTTTCCATATCTGTTTCTAATCGTGTTGCCAAAGTTCCCATCTCTGTTTTTAATTCAGATCTAAACTGAGTTTGCATTGTTCCCATATTTAATATAGCACTCATCAACTGCTCCAAAGTAACTGTTTCAAAATTCTTTTCATCCCTCACATTTCCCACAAAACCAACTTCCTTCTGCATAGCCATAAGGCCATCTGTGCTCGATACTGTTCCAGAATCTTCTGTCGTTAATCTCGAATTCTGTTGTGAATTTTCTGATTGAGAAAAATTTTGAAATGGTTCCGGACTATTTTCTCGACTTATTACGTTGTTTTCCACTTCATTACTCATCATACTGTTCTCCTGTGTTGGCGAGTTCGCCATGTCAACAATTTCGTTATTCTCACTATTCATCATTTTTGCCTTTTTCAACGATCGCGTAATCATTTACAAAATATACAAAACTCGTCACTATATGAAAATTGCACACAATGACACTTTATCTCCAACAATACCATTCACACGAAATGTTTCCTTCAAACACGATTAACGAACAATAGAAGAATGACAATCACCAAATCTACACATGCAATACAGACTACAACTATTAAGCTACAAATTACTACAACAATACTACTGTCTACTATTTTTACAATCAGAAGATTCCAGGTTCGAATCCTGGCAGGGTCGCCATGTGCATGGGGGCTTAATTAAATAAAAAAATTAAAATGCCAATAATTTTAGTTGCTGTATGTCCGATTACGCAAGTCTCGTAAACGGCTGGCCCTGACTAGTAATTGTTACGCTATCTGACTGCATAGAATGACAACAAAGAATGTAAGAAAATTTCTGTTAACACAATTAACTAATTAAGTCCCCAGCAACTATAAAACCTACGAAACCAACAAGCACAAGTGTAGCTGTTCTGTATGTGGTAGTATGACTCAACGCACATCTGGCACGGTTCTTCTTCAACAAGACAAGAATTTTTTAATACCAATTATACTGACGTGATAAAGGAAAATTAGAAATACTACAATTGCGCAAGAAATCAGAATTACACTCTAATACAAGGACACACGCCAGATGCTTTGTTGACAGAACCTGTAATGAAGCATTATTCAGGACACACAAATAATAAGAAAACAAAGAACAGTAGTTAGTTACCTTAATTTATATTGACGAAAAGCACTCAGATCATTTCAATATCTCCATTAGAATAACATCTGCTATCTCTCCCATCACATAGCTGCATAACATGGAACAACACTCACTACTACCTCATCTCATTCCCACTTCAGATACCAGCAGTGTCCACCACGACTGCTCGGCAAGAACTGCTTGCCACTACCTCTCAATGAGCACTGCCAGTGGAGGCGGCGGAACAATACTCTCTCTGGCGCGATTTTTGGCGCTGTGGCTCAGTGTAGCCACCTTTCACATTTTGAACATTTCCTGTAACAAAGTGTTTGAAGTCATGCTTGTACGTTCTGTTGCTGTGTGTCTCCATTCCATGATTAATGTGATTTGAAGAGAAGTAATAAAATGAGCTCTAACATGGAAAGTAAGCGTTTCCGGACACATGTCCACATAACATATTTTCTTTCTTTGTGTGTGTGGAATGTTTCCTGAAAGTGGCCGTACCTTTTTGTAACACCATGTATATCGTCAACTGAAAACATATTGCCATGAGGGCACTTCGAAGGGCGGACACACACACACACACACACACACACACACACACACACAGGTGACAGTTGCACTACTCGAATATCCGTCGGACATTGTATGTGTGTCGCCAGCGGTCGGACGAGTACTGGCTGTCCGGCCCTCACTGCTGCTCCGTCCCAACTCAAATCCCTGGACACACGACGACTCGGAAATACTAGAGGCCGCTCCAAAGATAGTACCACAGTCCGCGCTGTCGATAAGCGCTGCTGCTGCCACGCACGGACAGACAAGGCGAGCAAACGTAGTGGCGCCGGTGAATACACTAACAAAACGAGACGTCACTAACGCTATTACAAGATGCCGAGCTATGAACGGCATCAACGCCAGCCGCACACGGCTCATACACACCGCAAAATTGAGATAAAAGAGGTATAAATATAAAATCTCAGCACTTAGATCGGTAAGTTACTTGCCTGTTTTGAGTGATTGGTTGTCCATGAAGGTAACCAGAGTAGATTTTCTTGTGTAAAACTATGGACGTAGAAACTATTGTGAACATAATGAATCAGTTGAGCTCCCTGTAAACGAAATAATAATCAGACGGAAACAGTAACATAAAGTGTCTGGGGCGCCTTGCCACGGTTTGCGCGGCTTCCCCCGTCGGAGGTTCGAGTCCCCCCGCCCCCCCGCCCACCCGCCCCCTCGGGCATGGGCGTGTGTGTGTTGTCCTTAGCATAAGTTACTTTAAGTTATATTATGTAGTATGTAAGCCTAGGGACCGGTGACCACAGCGGTTTGGTCCCATGAGAACTTATCACAAATTTCCAAATCAAGTGCCTACCGTCAGATTACTACAGCAATGCAGGACTTGTTATGTGTAATATTAACTTTCGTTAATATACAGTGTGAACCGGAACTCGACCGACAAACTTTCAGAGGTGGTATGTTGAGTCAAGTATACACGGGCTCTAAAATGCATACTCGTATCTTGAAAGCTATGAGCACTTGACCATCTACGCTACTGTGAAACACATCTTTTTTACTGAAGAAATGCTTATAGCTCTTAAGTTATGCATCGTAAAGCTCGTACTTACTGACATTTTTTTCTTGTTTTGGTCCACCTTGTATACTGATGTGAAATGGTACAAATGAACGTATTTCTATAAAACAATTTTAACTTGCGAAGTTACTGAAGTTAAAAAAAAACAAAAACAAAAAACTGACATTGCATTCCAAACCTTTCTATCAAGTAAATTATAATTTTACAACTCGTGTTAAACAGCGGAGCGGAAGATTTGACAATGAGGAGAAAATATACGTTAGCAACTAAAACAGAATGTATTTAGATTTATCACTATTAGATTCATCACTATTATCTGTCTTTACATGAGGTCTGCTGCGCAGTGTTTTGTTCCGACGTAAATAGTCACTGATGAGTCTAAAGTAATGGCTGCCACCAGAGAAGTATGATTACTTCTTCTGAGACGTGTCTTGAGCATCAGATGACAGTCACGGGAGTTTTAGCTGTCAGATGTTCTGCACCCCACAGGAAGCAGCTCAGACGGCGGTTAGCTATATCGCACATGACCAAATTAATTAAAACCAAGCTGTTAGTTTCCACTAACGCTCTGGTGCACCGTCACGCTGTGTAAAGTTGTTTTGCTAAAGCTACTTAAAACTCCCTAGAGTAGGGATTGGAATAAGATGTGCTGAGATGAAATATAATTACGGTTTTAAGCCGTGTGACGCCACATTATTATTTAAACTGTGATTATTGAATAACGTATGCTTTGACCTTCACATTAAATACTTTCGTAATAGTTAACCCGTCCTGTTCACCCTCTCACGCAGAGAAATTCGGTAACAGGTCCTTTTATTTTTATAACACAATACTTACCACTGCTGTCGTCCGCGTGTTCTCTGCCTCTCACAACGAACTCCTTGAGTGCGATTGTGTAAAAGGCCAGTTGTGTTTACGGCATTCGACGCCCCACATATTGTCTACAACGCAAACACAATATTGGCTGCTAATCAGAACAGGGCGTACTGCTGGACGTGTGCAGTGGTGAGCTCAGCACGAAGCTACGGAGCATAGTTGAACTGCTTAGTCGACAAGTAACTCAGAACACTTCTACAATGTTAGTGGTGTTGATACAAGGCAAGGAAATGACACGATAAACAAAGCAATCTTTGCCTTCTAATACAACAACAGTTGCTGAAATTGACATTTCGTCAGAAAGAAACATGAGAAATTTCGCAAACTGAGAAACAAGTGGCAGATGAAATACTAGCGTTTCTGCAAGATCAATAGAATGTGTGGTTTCGTATATGCTCGACTGTGCGGACAACATACATCAGGAGTACAATGATGACGATATTTGCTTAACAAGTGGAAGCTATATTGAAATATGTGTCGAGCCATGTAGTTCATCATCCTTGTCGGACAAGAAGCCACAAATCGCGTCTCCAAAGAAACGTAGTAAAGGACAATGGTTGCCCAAGCGCGGGTACTATACATAATTCCGTACATGGAAGATCACCCGCAACATAGTAAAAAAAAAAAAATTATGAACAGACTTCGAATAAGTCCTCAGAAAAATGACCGTCTAGAGCAGGGGCGGGCAGGAATCCTGCACATGTGCGGTGCACTTGCACGCGTGCAGTTAACAGGTGTTCCGCGTGCACACAGGGGCAAGCTGGCCACCCGCTCTCCCATCCCCACCATACCTTCTGTCCGCTCCTTCCTCTGTAATGCGTTTTGTTTCCTAGCTTGCTTTATTGAGTGAATGAATGTTAGTAGGAGTGCTTGAAAGAAATCATGGTTGAAAGAGTACCTATTACCTACGATACGTTTTATTTAATTATCACAGGTGGAGTTTACAATACGTTTAATATCTGGAACAAAATTTCTACATACAGACAAACACAAACACTTACGTAAATTTTCATCACTGATGTTTGCTCTTAACCGAGACTTATTAATTCAGCAAATGGTTTTCCAGCTCTCGCTATATTAAGCGCAGTCTTATAACTTGCACATACCGCTGGGCTATTATTGATGTCGTCCTGAAAACTTGAAAACAGTGCTCCATAAAATGTTAAAGTCGCAGATCTCTCGTGACAACAGCAACTACGACAAATTCAAATGGCTCTGAACACTATGGGACTTAACTGCTGTGGTCATCAGTCCCCTAGAACTTAGAACTACTTAAACCTAACTAACCTAAGGACATCACACACATCCATGCCCGAGGCAGGATTCGAACCTGCGACCATAGCGGTCGCGCGGTTCCAGACTGTAGTGCCTAGAACCGCTCGGCCACTCCGGCCGGCCAACTACGACAGATTCGTCTGGTATCGTCAGATCGCTCTTCTTAAGCTCAGTCAATTCCACATCCGCTCAGAATCCGACAATAAATTGTACTCGTCCTTGTGAAATTTATTATAATGGCCTTCAATACTAAATTCCGTTGACCAGCGAGAATACTGCCACATATTAAACATTTCGAATTTTCACGTTTTTGCACGAAGAAAAAATGATTCTCCCATTACTTTTTAAAAGATAGCACATCTCCACTTCTCCGTTTCTTGAAATACAACGTTCACTACATAGTGCTCGCTTCGCATCAACGTCCGCAGCGTAGCCTGGCACTACACTGCCGCAACCTGCCGGCTGTCGCCACAGCCCCGGTCGACGCCTGCATGCGAGCAGCACACGTGCAGCGCTGTGCGCTCATGAGCCGCGTGCAACGTTTGCACGCCTCTGGTCTAGAGCATAAGAAAAACTGCTGATATTTAAGGGACGACAAGGCGCACATGTTACAAAAAGAAAAGACGTGTTTGTGCTTTTCAGAAATGCTCGATGATGTTCACAGGATATGCATAATAGTGACCTACTATGTTATGCACATCAGATTGCGGGCGACATTGATTATAGTGATTTCAATGGGAACAGTGGATGGCTGCATAACTTCAAACAGTGCTACAGAGTTCGAAGGCATAAGATAACGAAACGTGAAACAAAGCGTCAGCTTGACGACGCACAGCAAACAGCGGAATAGGCTCGAAAGTTTGTAGATGAGATAAACAAACACCCCTCGTTCAGTAAGAAATTTGTTTTCAATTCGACCAGTCACGATTTGAAGAGGAGGTGCGTATGAAAGGAACACTGGAAATTAGAGGTACCAAGAGAGTTGTATCAAGATCAACTAACATCGATGCCTTAATGGATTCGTATACAATTATCCCGACTGTTAATCTGGATGGTAAATTGGCTGAGAAGCTATTTATTGTGCTACGAGAAGTTGGAGGTCCTCTTCCGACTTCGATTCCTTCTCTTGTATGTGATCTTGCAAGGGCAGTAGTGAAAATTTACATCGTAGTAAGCAAGAGTGGAAAAGTAAGCATAACAGAACCACAACATTGGTATGAGCCCTGCTTTTGGTGAGTACCTGGTCAAAGTAACACGCTTTTGCTTCATTCCTGGTCTGCATATAAAAAGCATACTCCATTAGAGCAAACTATCCTTCTGAAAAGTTTGTGGCATTGCAGTTCATACCGCCTACATCCACTGGTCAAGTTCAGCCTCTGGATGTTCGTTTATTCCGTGCCTATAAAACATGTTATCGCCCTGTCTGCAGCTCCGCCTTAAAGAGTAAAGAGTTTCGCGATAAGCTTGATGACAGACTTTTTCGCATCGCAAGTCATCGCCTTCCTTCAGTTCTCAATACTCAGTACCACCAATATGATTCTGTATGCATTTTTAAGAGTAGATACTAGGTGAACGTTACGTACGATTTGTAACACCCAAGGAGTTCTTCTTCGATCTAGATAAGTCAAACCTTTGTGATAACTGTAGCATGCCACTTTTCATCCTGTGTTCAAATGTAAATCAATCGTTTGTTTTGAACACTTTTTGAATGTTGACGAAGTCCATCTTTTGAAGTGACGTACATCCATACCACAGAAGGTTGTTCTCTTCACCTCCCGGACTTTCATTTTCCACCGCACTCCTGATGAACATGGTGAGTCATTAATAGCTAACATTTTTCCTGTCTCAATTGTTAACTAAACACTTTCAAATGAAGCTTATTAAAAAAAAAACAAATAATGCAGTTGTCCCCTTCACACAAAGTCCCTATTGATACACCAAGTATTCACGTTCTCGCTATGAAATCCGCCAGTAATCCTTTTCTTCTCAATGTCTTGAAAACGTTGCTTGCCTGTTGTCTTCTGCGATGAACTCTCGCTAATTCTCCAGTCTTAACTCTTGGAAACTTCTCTCTTGGTCTCCTTTCTTCACTGAGAGTTTAAAAATCGGTGACGCTGCGTAAAACTTAGTAAATCATTGAAACAATGCCACTATGATTATCTACTGGCTACCTTTTCGTTTCACACTTCTTTGCACTCTCATGCTGCTCCCACTGTGTCCATACAATAATTCTCTTTTCCACGATAGATCTTCTGAATACTACCGCGTAGAAAACTGCCTCCTTTCCACAAAATTATCACTGTCTTGCACTAAGAAAACGAACGACCCAGACATCCGTTTTCTCACTTCAGTATTCCAGCTTCGTTTCTTCGTTTCCTTTGGCACTTCCTTCTTAATAAAATTTGCTGGATTACATTTCTATTATCGGACCAAAGCAATCTCTTTCGATTACAAATCACACAGAAATAATATAAAATATCGTATACAAACATGTCACATTTTGTTTCCATCTGAGTTGATCTATACATGAACACCCACAAAATAAGATATAGTTTACACGGAAGCGGTCTACATTGAATGAGAGATGGTAAGTTACTATAATGTTTGTTCCTGAATAATAGACAATTTTCTGCATCTCAGAAAGTGTCTTTAAATTTTATGAATATTATTCTTAATTCTACGAGGATGCAATGCCTCCGAATTTTTTATATGAAAATTTTAAAGCTTTTTAAATAAAACAAACTGTATTAACATTCTATATCTTTATACTTCATGTCTCCGTATTTATTTCTCAAGTTAGTCACCATGGCGATGAATATATTTCTCCCAACGAGGGACCAGTTTGTTCACACCGTCAACGTAGAAAGTTTGAGTTTGTTGACGGAGCCACAACATGACCTCTGCTTGCTCCGTTTCATCACTATCAAAGTGGTACCCTTAAAAGTGTTCTTTAAGTATTGGAAACACGTCAAAAACGGATGAGGCCAAAGCGGAATAGTGCGGAGGATGATCGATGACAGTGAATCCAAGGTGTCGGTTTGTTGCTGAAGACGAAGCGCTTGTGTGTTGTCTGACATTGTCATGCTGAAGATAAAAGCGCTGCATGTGTGAACGAACTATTCTGCGGTTACAAATGTGATTACTGCACGCTGTTTTTCACCTGATGACATAGTTACGTTATGCACAACAATGTTACACGTTACAATTCTGAGCCATCTAGCGGCAGAGGGTTGTAAACTGTGTCATCGAAGCCGGAAAGCCGACCCAGTAATATGCGCGACATGTAAAACCTCAACCAATATTAATAACAGACCAAAAATTTAGTTTTAAGATCGCCCTCGCAGTGTGGAATCCATGACCAGAGATGTTGATTTGAAAAAGTGATGGCAAATTTTCAAAAATTTTGTGAAATAGTAAATGTATTGGAAAACGGTAGTTAGTATGCCTAGTTCATGGACACACCCCTGCAGAACGTTCTTAAGTTCGTACGACAGTAGTTCGTACTACACGCTTTCAGACTCTGAAAACCATAAATTGGATTGATGAGTTAACCCAATCAGTGATGATGTATCGAGTGAAAATAAGGAAAGTATGCTAGCTTTGTTAGTTTTAATATCAATTTTTTCCGACAAAGTTAGTGCTGAAAATAAATGTTTCTATAGATGTCAAGCCAGTTCTGTGGTATACTCCTCCCAATCAGATTTGTTAACAATCAGCAATACTAAGAAGTAACACTTTCACTATATATTATACTAGAACTGACATGTGACTACATTTTCTCGCAATTTGGGTGCATAGATCCTGAGAAATCAGTACCCAGAACAACCAACTCTGGCCGTAATAACGGCCTTGATACGCCTGGGCATTGAGTCAAACAGAGCTTGGAGGCGTGTACAGGTACAGCTGCCTATGCAGCTTCAAAACGATACTACAGTTCATCAAGAGTAGTGACTGGCGTATTGTGACGAGCCAGTTGCTCGGCAAACATTTACCAGATGTTTTCAGTTGGTGAGAGATCTGGAGAATGTGCTGGCTAGGGCAGCAGTCAAACATTTTCTGTATCCAGAAAGGCCCGTACAGGACCTGCAACATGCGGTCGTGCATTATCCTACTGAAACGTAGGGTTTCACAGGGATCGAATGAAGGGTAGAGCCACGGGTCGTAACACATCTGAAATGTAACGTCCACTGTTCAAAGCGCCGTCAATGCGAACAGGAGGTGACCGAGACGTGTAACCAATGGCACCCCATACTATCACGCCGGGTGATACGCCAGTATGGCGATGAAGAATGCACGGTTCCAATGTGCGTTCACCGCGATGTCGCCTACACGGATGCGACCATCATGATGCTGTAAACAGAACCTGGATTCATCCGAAAAAATGACGTTTAGCCATTCGTGCACCACCGCAGGCGCTCGTGTCTGTGATGCAGCGACAAGGGTAATCGCAGCCATTGTCTCCGAGCTGATAGTCCATGCTGCTGCAAACGTCATCGAACTGTTCGAACTGTTCGTCCTAACCACGAGCGCGTACGGACGTGTCCCGCGCGCGCTCACGCAACTACGGTCTTTTTGTCTGTTCTATCGGGAACAATCACGCCAGTGAACGAAAAAACAGTGATCAGTGATGGATAATAGTGAAGTGAAGCAGTCCTACAAAATTTTCTCGTGTTTCGACTAGAGAAATAGTGCAATTAGTGACTTCGCGGGCACATTTACAGCATGTCGGACCTCATCAAAGGTATTTCACTACAACTAACATCCACAAACACTACTAATACGATTAGGAACGCTTGACATTACTAACATTACTAACCGCAGTGCTGTGAAAGTGTTAAAAACAATATGAAAGGAAAGTTACCGTGTGACGAATCATCAAAGTAACGTATGGTAGGATTTTTCTTCGTAATTAGACGGTAAATATCCACCACACTCACGATAACATGTTAGAACAGTGAAGGGTAGCTTCCAAAAGTGTCCCGAATCAAAAAAAAGAAACTGATAATAACGGACTTAGACAAAAACGAAGACTAACATATGGTAGCAAATCTTGCAGAAAAGACTAGCTTAATCTGAAGAAAACCAGTGTGAACGATACCCATACAGTGAAGGGAAACGAGCATAATTCTTAATTATAGACATATTATAGGTAAAAATCATAAACTGTCGAAAGTGAGGAAAATTGATTACGAGAAACGTAAAGCGATACGCCGAGTGACGGAACGCAAAGTCCCGAGAGTAGGTCGCAATGCGCCAGCTGACACGCACTACGCGTGAGTATCGCAAGTAGGCCAAATTGCGCTGGCCGCAGCGAACCGGTGTTGCTAAGCACGACTCGTGTTTCCGCGCCCAACCTCGGGAGCCAGCAGCTTACGCGAGCTCACAGTCCCCACCTGGTCCCGCGAAGCATGTGGCCGGCTGACGTGCGGAGCTGACCGCGGCGCTCGGTGTCGATCGGACATCGCCGGCGAAGCCACCCAGCCCACATTCGGCCTCGCTCTGTGACGTATCGCTTTTGGGACTTAACGTGTCACAATGTGGTGCCGCACACGCAATACACACCAAATAAAGGTCACTGTTTAAGAACTATAACACAGATCCGCAATCCTGGATCGAGCACGCCAACTAAGTGGTGCTAACAGCACACCCAAGTCCACGAAAGGGACGCTTAGTAGAGCGCAGAGCAGCACCAGTTGCAAAGTATCGCCTATAGGCATGGCGTCTGGTGCCCACGAATATGCCGTCATGTCACCGAGCCAGAAGATCGCTGCAATTGACGAGCTATTAAATGACATTGGGGCGGAATTAAAGACCATACACGTATCGAGTAGCGTACTGAATACGACAAGGAATAAAATATTCCCTTTGGCTTTCCAACTCACGTCAGCAGAAGCATAGGTCGAGCTGCTTGCTGCAAGAGCAGAACAAAGATCTACTGCGCGAACTTCAGCACTCAAGTGACCCAGTTAAGGACCTTAGAATTGAGTCTCTCACAGAACAGGTCAACAAACTTGAGGAAGACAATACAAAACTCGCTGAAATAAACCAAGAGCTCAGCGACCAAATTAGGGATCCTACAGAAAAGGTTACTGAACAGGCACAGCAACAGGCCAAGACACTAACATACGCTGCGGCACTCTCCACCGCACCCAAAGAACATAAACGCATTGAGATGGCAAAAGCCAAGCAGGCAACCACACTCTTCATAAAGTCTACCAACAACCAAGACACGAAAACAATAAAACAAACGTTGCGCAAAAAACATCAACCCAAGACGAAACAACCTACACATTAAGTGAATAAGAAACACGAAGACAACTGTGACTGTCGAAGCAGCAACAGAGGAGCACTGTAGGAAAATAATAGAAAAGAAAGATATTGAGAATATCGCGTGTGAGGGGCCCAGAAAGCGGCAACCTTTGGTGATAGTCTATCGAGTGACAGGCACTATCTCGGATAGAGGATTTCTTGAGTGTCTATACGACCAAAATCTCAGTGACGATTTCGCAAAAGACGAATTCGACAAAGACGTAAAAATCAGATTCCGCACAGGGCCCAAAGGAAAGGGATACAACCATCAAGTGTTGGAAGTCACACCCAGAATTTATTGGTACCTCACCAAAAAAGGAAGGGTGTACATAGACTTCCAATCCCTATCTGTCAAAGACTTTACGTCAGTGAGCCAGTGTTACAACTGTTGTGACCTTGGCCATACAACCAAAGCCTGCGCAGACACAGGTACACAGGTGCGACCTGTTCAAGGTGTGGCAAAAAGGGTCACAAACGCGCGGACTGTCGAGCATCAGAGCCCATCGATTGCATTCCGTGCAGGAACAGAAACCGAATTTGCAATAAGAGCAGGGGTGGCGTCTGCCAGACCTACAAACAACTGCTTGATAGACTAATTGACAGTACTGACTATGGCAACTGAACATCCCCCTGAGTCAACCAACATGCTCCATAAATCAACCCCTGAAAAAAAAAGATCATACAAGTCACCATCCACCAGGCACAGAAACCATCTACGTGCAATACTCTGGTGTAAGAGGCAAAAACTATTACCTGGCGACTACCCCAACAATGGTCACATTCCAGGCTTGTGACACAATACAAACCTGGAGGACAGCCATCATGCAATCACTGAATACATAGACGACCTAACACTCACAGGACAAATGTCACCAGAAGCCGCCAAACTAATCAAAAGACAAATAATGTACTGGATGACATTCCAGACGACCCTTATGAACAGGATAGACGAACTCGAAGACGAACTACTGAGAATACACATGATAACCCCAAATCCTGGTACCGGCAGACCAGAAAACCATACCACACATGACCAACCAAATCAACTGCACAAAACAGCGTTGCTAACGACTCAAGATCACCCATGCACTCCAGCACAACGACGCACATACGACACTACCAAATGCGAAGGACGCATCAAACCAATCAAATTCATACAAGGTAAGACCTTGAACCCAACGGTGCTAAACACAACCGTAACGCAAGTCAGCACAACTGGAGCCCAAACGGAAAACGTGGACAAATCAGACACCTCAGACTGTAATCAAATCAAACGCAAAATAACTCTCTCTGACTCACTGACAGAGGAAGAAGACGACGTCTATTATTGCCCTTACGCCAGAGATTGTAGGGTTCATAACAATGATATTCGAAACTGTAATACCGACCTTTAACAGGCCAGAGCGCCGGCAGACACCACGAATTCCATACAAAAAGCCGCAGCAACAACCGCAACAAAAGTCTGCGGAGGTTCTGGCAATAGAGGCGACAGTGCGCATAACATACCAAAAGCTGTTATGTCTGTCACAGATAGCGTAGACGAGCAGTCAAGTGGGAACCAAATCACGTCAAATCAATGCAGAATGGAGGCATAAACAACCAACACATCTGATACACATCAAGACTGCACAAACGAAACACACACAAAAACAAACGAATCATCACAGCCTTTAGGAAACTAAAACCGCATAGAAAACCCAAACAGCCTAAGAGAGTCAAGAAAGTGAAAGCGTGTGACGACCAATCGCGGCAATCGCAGGCTGCCTCAAAACCTAGTGATACGAACGTCCATACCCCTGATGATACCAACACCTTCGCAGCCCCCCAACCAACAACCTCAATGCCGACGCCCAAGGAAACCCCCACAACAACCAACGAGGACGCCATTTCTAGCGCCCCCCGCAGAGGTACACAGCAACGCCACTACACCATCACGACACGTCACGGCTGCAGAGACGCCAACACACGCCATCGACACCGATAGTTTTAGATACGACAAGCTAGATATAAATGTAAAATTAAGTAGGCTAGAAAAAAGAGACATCTTAGAGTCGGCACAGCGGATGCTCATCCGCACCCTACACCCGTACGGCCAATCTGTTTGTTTCCGTACATCAGAGCAAACCGATAGACTGATTTTCAAAACGGAGAATATTCCAACAGATCCATTCAGCCTACTAGACCTGCTCATGCAGGTGTGCGCCCGCAGGGAGGAACCATTCGATATGGACAAGCTTTACAAGGATCACGTAAGGGCTCATGGGAGAACATACTTCGATTACAGTCAAACTGGCAGCAAGTGCTACGCCACCGTTAAACACCCAAACTGCTAATAGCACAGCTTAATGCTATGCGGAGTATACTTGTAAATTCGGAGCTCCCACGGGTCCTAGTGAACTAAAAGGTAACTTTCTGTGCATACAGGAGCCCTACACTAGACAAGGGCATATCCCCAACGTTCCTCCAAGTGCGGTGACAGTTGCGGAGGGGACAGGCTGCACGGCATCTGTCATAATCCTAAACAAAGAAATACATCCAGTCAAAATTACAGAACTCTGTTCCGAGCACCTAGTTACAGTTGAAGTCACACACAAAGGGGATACTTGGATCATCGCGTCGCTGTACGCCCAATTCTGTCATTGCATCAAACCATACGCAGACCTCATCAGAGATGTTGGGCAATACGCTGGCAACAAAAAACTTCTCATCTGTGCAGACATAAATGCCAGATCAACCCTGTGGTATTCAGACAGAACTGACGACAGAGGTAGAATAATAAATGACATCATCCAAGAAAACAGACTACACGTACTCAACAAGGAAGGACATCACCCGACTCACATCGGACACAACGGTCATTCATCAAACATAGACATCACCCTCGTTAATAATGCACGTACGAGATTGGACCGTACATGACCAGATCACTGCTAGCGACTACAACATCATCACACTAACCTTAAGTGGTACACCAAACGTCAACACAGAAACACTACCAAAAAGACTATTATTTGACAAAACAGACTGGGACAGGGTCAGACAAAAAATACATGAGCACATGACGCAAGACATCACCGGCAGTGTTGATTACAGAGCACACATGCTGACAGATATCATCACACACACACACACACACACACAGAACACCTGCATACCCACACAAAGAATGACGAAACACCAAAACATTCCCTGGACTACACAATTAACACGACTCAAACAAGACTCAAAATGTAAACGTAAGCTTTACCAACGAGCAATTTCAGATAGAGAAAGACAATTACGATTACACGACTAGCGGCTTGCCAAGGACAAATATAAACTTGAGCTGAATAAGACCAGGAAAGACCATTGGAACATCCATGTAGCAGCACAAACACAACTAAACATTTGGGAGGAACCATACAAAATCGTCACAGAGAAAATTAAGAGCCCACTGGTTCTGGGAACGCTGCGACAGGAGGATGGTGGGATGACAAAGGGCTGGAGACGCACAGCGGAGTTCCTGCTGAGCAAACTCCTGCCTGACGACATCGCAGACACAGGCACACCACAACATGCGGCACTGAGACGCGAAGTAGACACAGTATACACCACACCAACCGTCACCTGTCCATTTGCGCAGGAAGAAGTGGCGACAGCGATCTCAGAACTCAAAAACAAAAAGGCGCCTGGACCGGATGGTATCCACTCTGAGGTACTGAAACAAATTGCACAGCAGATCACCCCGTTTCTCACAACGTTGTTAAACGATGCATTAAGGCTGGGCCGTGTGCCTGCAGTGTGGAAGACCTCGAAGGCGGTTATCATCAAAAAGGCTCCAGACAAAGAACCATCAGACCCCAAGTCATACAGACCAATTTGCCTTATCAATACACTCGGTAAAGTTCAAGAAAAACTACTCTGCAAAAGACTACAAGCACTCCGAACACTACGGGGACTGACACCACACCAATACGGCTTCAGGAAAGGGAAATCTATAGACGACGCAATTAACAGAGCACTCCAAATAGTACACGACACACCCTCCAAATACACACTTGCAATTATGATAGACATCTCAGGTGCCTTCGACAACCTCTGGTGGCCGGCCTTGTTCAAGAGGCTCAGACACCTGCAGGTACTGGAGTCTCTGTATAATAGTTTCATGGACTACTGCAGAGACAGAACAGTCGTTTGGCAAATGGACAACCAGAAAGTGATTAAACGAATTACAAAAGGCTGTCCACAAGGGTCGATCTGCGGCCCCATCTTTTGGGACATAGTTATAGAACCGCTTCTACAGTTACTAGAGGAGCACATCTTGACAGATGGAGCTGTCGCTTATGCTGATGATCTACTCGTCGTAGTTTCAGCAAACAACCGTGCCCAGCTAGAAGAAAGAGCCAATGGAACACTTAGGACAATAACCCAATGGTGCACAGATAATAAAGATAGCAGCAAACAAAACAACTTACACATTGCTAAAGGGTATCCTGCGCAGGAACCCAATAGTCAAAATCAGGGACACAAACATAAAAAGACTAGCAGTCACACGCTATCTAGGAGTATACATTGATGAACGATTGAACTTCCAGGAACACATGCGAATATGCATAAACAAAGCAGAAAACATACTACACAAACTGGCTGGGCTAAATTCGGAACAATTCAGACTACCCCTGTCAGTGACACGAACATACCATTGCGCTCTCTTCGAGTCAGTACTATGCTTTGCTGCCAGTACGTGGGCCCACTGGTTAAATCTCTCAACCAACAGAACCATTGTACGTCGAGGCCAAAGATGTGTTCTTCTTCGACTAACTGGGGCATTCAGCACAACATCAAATGACGCACTATGTGTCGTCATGGAATCTTCCCAATAGATATCACCATCAGGTACCGCGCAGCAATGTACTGGCTTAGGATGGGGAGAATAGACCAGGTACGGCAGATCACTGGTGTACCGATTGAGACAACACGCCAACTCAGAGCATAGCGAGTGGGTACCTGGCAGAGCGAGTGGGCCAACAGCGATAAGGGCCGCCGTGTATACAACTTCTTCCCTGACATCCGGGAAAGACTAAAACTAAAACATATTGATCCCAGCCGCGGTATGGTACATTTCGTCACAGGACATGGCCCTTATCCCACGCACCTGTACCGCGTGAGTCTGCAGCAGACTAATAGATGCACATGCGGGGAAGAAGGTTCCCCTGAACATACTGTCTTCTTCTGCGGACAACGCACGAACATAAGACACACAGAACACATAAATCGCCTGAACACACAGAACGAACTACATGCCATAATACGCGACCCGGAAGGGTGGACTGAACTCAACAAACTAACGGACGAAATCTCGAAGATCCAACAAATAGAATACTTGCGCAACAGACCCCACCGAAGGCAAGTCGGTCCAAACAGACGTCACGATGCCCAGGCGGACACAGATATGATTAGCACCACGAGTGATGAAGAAGAAACAGATACAGACCAGGGCACCAACACAAATATTGAAGCGTCCAGCGTGGATGATCCATAGTGTCAACCAAGTCAAATTCAAAGAACAGAGTGGAACAACCGACAAGAGGTGCACAAGTCACACACAATCCTAAAAACAGATTGCGCCGTATATGTAAATAGTTAACAGCATCTCCATGTCTAATAAGAGCTTAAAGCTAGGTACCTCTTCAAGGGACCTACCCCTTGCGTTAAGAGGCAGCGCACAGTCTGGATGGAAGGATCTTAATTGTGGTCCCTCTCTTTTGAGCCCAACCCGACGGATACCTATGGTAGATCGGGGAAAACCACCGTTCAGGTCGTGTTGTCGGCGGGGCCGGCAGGTGCTTGCACCTGATGTACTATACTAGGAGCCTTGTAGGCTCAACACAAACCGTTAGCGTCATTACCTTATTACTTTTACCACGAGTACCCTTTCATTAGCAACTTTGAGCCAAGCACAAAATCAGTTACCTCTCTATTGTATATCGTAAATAGTTTAGCGGGGTGGACATGGAGGTCTTAGTCTTAGTTTCTAGCTTAAACGTATTCTAATCTCTTCTAGTTAAGTTAGTTTTTAGGATGGTAGATGTTAAAGGCATGGTGAGCAACGACCAGTGTCTTGAGGGTCATTCCAAGACCCGGGCAGCCGCCCACAACCAGGTGACGGGCAATATGTATATCCCTTCTCTATTCAGTTCTCTTCCTTCCTTCTTTCTAAATATTTAATTTCGTTTCGTTTATTAATATCTTACTTGATTTTGTATTAGTTATAAGTTTTTCTAATGCTAGACAAAAAGAAAGATATCAAATGGATCTAAACAGAGCCCGCCTCCACGTGGCGGGACACGGGAAACGGTGTGAGTGGGGACGGGAGCCGGTGTGGTGTTACTTTCAGTCACGGCGGACCCCGGACCCAGTCACAGCGGCTAAGTGGCAACATACGACCCACCATAAAAAATTAGACGGTGGGTCATAAAATATAAGCAGCTAGTGAAAAAAAAAGTGTTCGTGCAGATGGTTGTTGTCTTGCGAACGTCCCAATCTGTTGACTCTGGGATCGTGACGTGGCTGCACGATCCGTTACAGCCATGCGGATAAGATGCTTCTCATCTCGACTGCTAGGGATACGAGGCCGTTGGGATCTAGCACGGCGTTCCGTATTACCCTTCAATTCCATATTCTGCTAACAGTCATTGGATCTCGACCAACGCGAGCAGCAATGTTGCGATACGATAAACCGCATTCGATAAGCTACAATCCGACCTTTATCAAAGTCGGAAACGTCACGTTACGCATCTCTCCTCCTTAAACGAGGCATCACAACAACGTTTCACCAGGTACCGCCAGTGAACTGCTGTTTGTATATGAGAAATCGGTTGGAAACGTTCCTCATGTCAGCACGTTGTAGGTGTCGGCACCGGCGCCAACCTTGTGTGAATGCTCTGAAAAGCTAATCATTTGCATATCACAGCATTTTCTTCCTGTCGGTTACATTTCGCGTCTGTAGCACGTCATCATCATGGTGTAGCAATTTTAATGAACAATAGTGTATTTGCTGGTCATATTTTGGAAACTCTTTAAAGGTCTAATGTGCATATAGGGTGTCTTTTCAAAATTTAATTACCACAACTGGTGAGAAACATTTATTAATTTCAATGAAAAATATCATTAATCATGTTTACAAAACTACACGTGTTTTGTTAATTATTGCAACGTCAGTGTCATCTTCAAACAAAGAATCTTGGAATCTGCTAATGTTATGAATGGTGATTAATAATCACAAGAAAAAATAGGAATTTTGTGGGACTTCACATGTAATTACTTACCTGTTAGATGGTGACTGATGCCTCAACACAGAACTCTCTCCTTCTGGGACCCTTTGTATCTTCTCAAATAAATACTATCGGAAAGTTTTGTTGTATTACCTACCAATATACTTAAAAGAATGTCGTGATTTACACAAGAAAATACATCCACAGATAACAGCGTAGTCAGAAAGTAAGTATGTCGCTTTAGTACCACTACTAGAAATTGCCAGGAAGTTTCATTTTGGTTCATATTTACTTGGAGGTCAGAGAACTAGAGGAAAATTGGAAATTGTTGGTTTGTCTACTGTTTCGCCATCTAAATGTAGTTGCAGCGTCATAAACACTGCCGCAGCATTAATGTAGAATTTATCGATTACTTTAATTTTCTAGCTGATATTAAAATCTGGAGGAATCCGTCTTTGTGTTTATGTTTATTTGTAACGAACATTAAAACAGACATTGAATGCTGCATAACTTAACGCCAAAGTGCATAATATTTTCATTAATCCTGTGACACTATTGTTAAGTGTACTGTAATGTCTTCTGATCGTGATCTCGCACGACGGAACAATTCAAAGGATCAAAAATTTAAAGTTTCATTTATTGGAGTGATCCTGGTGTACGCAGACACAGCGACGGAATGGGATTATTAGTACTCTCCGAAGTGGTATAATCGTTCCACTATGAAAAAGAAGTTTGGATGCATGTACACACAGAGACAGGCCGGTATTGACCTTCTTGCAGATTGAATGAGGGCTTAGGACGTAGTGTTTTACCAATATTGTGTTTACTTCGGTTATTATAATTCTTGTGGTACTATCGATTATTGATTCAATGCTCTGAATACCAACTACGTCGTATATGGCAGTACGATACGCCTCGTCTCACTGCTGCATGTTGTTCGATACTTTCACTTCATGTATTTAACATAAAAGACAATAATCGCTTTCTCATTTTTGAAATAAAAAAGTGAAAATTGTCATTTCTGTTACGTTTTCATTACTTCCAGAACGACAGATTACTTTATAAACTTATTCAAAAATTCTGCCGTTCGGCATATACACAGATTCACGGCAGGCTGTTTCATTTACTCTCGCTCATAAATACATGACTTCATAGGGAGGTGCTGGTTTTATCTGTTATCATAATTATACTTTATGTCACGTATCAAACCCACAGTCGGTAGGTGGCAGTATCTGTCCCTGCGGCGCTGTCTAATTTTACACCATGGTTAAAAATTTCCTAAATCTTGGCGGCCATCGGAGAATTGACCTTGTAACGAACCTTAAAAAATGTAACTTTGTGTTATCCTAAGTTACTGTCTGATGTGTTGTTGAGCAGATGGTGTCCTTAATCACTTTTATTGTAATCCAAAGATAAATCAAAAAACTTAATCTGGAAAACCAGTATGTAATCACCCTAATGAAATCAGTCTCTCTGAGATTCAGTCTCGTGAGCACCGAGTTCTATGGCCCTGTGCAGTAAACTGATAAAATTCCCCTACGCAAATAAACAATGAAATACATTTTTTTGGTTCTTGAGCCGCAACGGATGTAATCTTGGAAATATTGTACTCTGCACAGTACGCATACAAAACATTCAATCCTGCTCAGCGAAGTGCAATTCCGGTCGTAGAATAGCTTCATACAATATTTTTTTATGATTCTGTCACGTTAATATTTTTCTGACTCGGATTGGAAAATCATTTCTTTTAAAAAATACTAACTGGATTTAAAGAAACACGACATGGAAGAGGATGAGGTACTGATAACGGGATATGCTAAGACTTCAGTTTGAAAATTGTATTCCAAATAAAGTTTGTCCTCTCAAAATCTAATATGAAACATTTTACATTAACATTAAAATGAGCGGACTTCTCAGCTGTTCTACAATTCTCACATACTGACGTAATTAAACACTCTTGGATTGTTACATGACAAAGTCTAGCTTCTTTTAACAAAATACATACCAAAAATTTAACTTACCTGTATGAGGATTACAAAATACACAAAATACTACAAATCGGGTATACCTGATCAACTTATACATTACATCTGATGGAAGATACCTGGTTCCTACATTTCAGGGACTGTACTGTTAGAATTAGCAAAATCCATATTGCGTTGCTGCATACCTAAAACTAACTATGCAAAGTTTCACTACCTTACAAAACTGTATTATGCAGCACCCATAGGTCAACAGCTAAATTCTCACAGTTAGGCACTAGCTTGAATTCTTACATCCTACCTTTAACAGAGTACACGGCAACAGCCTCTGCGCTTCGCCGCCCCTACTTACAATCGATTCTGCCACTCAGGCCATATCTTTGGTTCAGTGGTGTCAAAGATACAATCTCTTCTACATGTGATAACTATTTCATGTCATTTTTCATGAATCTGGCTCCACGTATACGTGGATCCCTCAGAACCTCACTACACTACATATCTACACTCTGTAAAGCAATGTGAAGTGCATGAAAGTGGATATTTAGCCAGTAAATATTTTCCCCGTTCCATTTGCGCGTAGAACGAAGGAAGAATGATGGCTGTAACAAAGTTTAGTTATTCTAACACAAATAAATGTAGCGTCATTTTGGTAATGGAGATAAAGTTCAGGAAACAGTCCCTGAGGCGATAAGGAGCAATAACCGTCAAAAGGGAATGTGGACAAAATTGCGTTCTAAGGGGTGTACACAGACATGGGTATAGAAATAAACAAATTTTGACACTAAATATTTCAATGACTGAAAGCACACATGGGAACACCCAAAGAAGGTGCATATATTCCGTCTGTACCGGTCCTCCCCACGCAAGAGGACAATGAGCTGGAGCACCATTATGTAGAAAAAACACAACCCTTCATTCCACCAAAGAAACTTCTTCCAATACAGGAGTAAGGATTATGTGGAGCAAGTGAAGATATGACTCACCTGTGAGATGTTATGGATGGATGAGTAATTTCATGAGGTGATCGTCAATAAACCTCGCCCACACATTGAGGTTGTACCAGTGAAGACTGTTCGCTGCCACCATATCAAGGGGATTCTCCGTGACCAACAGGTGGGTATCGTGAAGTTTGAGGACAATGCCCCTCGTGAAAGTACCCACAGCTGTGGTTATAATGGATGACGGAAACGCCAGCACTGTGGTGCCTGAGCGATGAACTAGCGACAGAACCGTCGCCGTGGAAGTGGGTCCCTAGATAACAAAGCAACTCTAAACGAACATAAAAACCGAGTTCAGAACTTCTTCGTTTGCTCTGCAAACGCTTGATTTCAATTTCTGTGTCACCCATGTTTGTCGCGAAACAAACGTTGGTGCAACTAATAGACGCTTCATTTGATCAGAATTTATCTGGTCTTTGTAAGAGAACTGTCCTTAACGTTTTGTTGCAGTATGCATTGAGGACCACCACACTGCCATTCTGACAGCAAAACGTGGTTGGGTTAGGGTGTCTCTATCTACAGTTCTAGGTTTTGTTTTACACCATTCGTGCAATATTCTCTGTTCTTGTAGAAACTAATTTACAGCTACTGTATACTATGGAGGGTCAATCACGAACTTTTCTACTAGACAGAATTCTAACCAGTGCTTGATCAAAAGTTTTTTCTAAACTCTAACTGCAGTTTCTCTAAATGCTTCTACTCAGAGTGAAATGCATCGAGGTCCCCCTGATAAACTAAGGTACTGCCTCTTTTACCTAGAATACTAACCATGCAACTTTTTCAACTTCCTTTACCTGCTCTACGCACATTCGCAGTTATTGGTGATTTAACCTGTTCTTGGAGACTGATACCACTTCCAACCAGGACATTTGTTTGTTGCCATTACATTTTCATCACAACTGCACTTGCTATGTGTTTCTCAGTTTATGTATTATATTTATTTATGTATTTTTTACCCAACCTGCTAACATTAGGGCCAAAGGGCTCTCTCTCACATCTATCCAAGAGCCCTACATTTTTACAACGTATGTACTACGAAAGCATTTTATCAGTTTCATACAACATACGAGAAGAATACAAAGTTTAGAAATTACTGTAGTGCCAAAACAAAAAAAAATAAACACCCTCTATTCGTTTTTGAGAGGTACAGCAACAAATAAAAATTACAGGAAGGAAGATATAAACTGTGAATGCCATCAACAATGGAATTATGACAAAAAGATTGCTTCTTTTACGAAGAATAACATGCAAGGAGACGAAATACTACCAGCTTATTGACTACAGACGTATACTCGATGAATCATCTGAGCCTTCATCAGCATCTACATCCATAGTCCGCAAACCACCTGAGGGTGTGTGGCGGAGTACCTCTGTCGGTTCTCCCTTCTATTCGAGTCTCATATTGTCTGTGGAAAGAAAAATTGTCGGTGTGGGCTCTAATCTCTCTGATTTTATCCTCATGATCTCTTCGCGAGATATACGTAAGAGGGAGCTATATACTGCTTGACTCCTCGGTGAAGGTATGTTCTCGAAACTTCAACAAAAGCCCTTACCGAGCTACTGAGCGTCTCTCCTGCAAAGTCTTCCAATGGAGTTTATCACCTCCGTAAGGCTTTCGCGATTACTAAATGATCCTGTAACGAAGCGCGCTGCTCTCTGTTGGATCTTCTCTATATCTTCTATCAACCCTATCTGGTACTGATCCCACACCGCTGAGCAATATTCAAACAGTGGGCGAACAAGTGTACTGAACCTACTTCCTTTGTTTTCGGTTTGCATTTCCTTAGGATTCTTCCAATGAATCTCAGTCTGGCATCGGCTTTACCGACGATCAACTTTATATGATTTTAAATCACTCTTAATGCCTACTCCCAGATAATTTATGGAATTAACTGCTTCCAGTTGCTGACCTGCTATATTGTAGCTAAATGATAAAGGATCTTTCTTTCTGTGTATTTGCAGCACATTACACTTGTCTACATTGAGATTCAATTGCCATACCTTGCACCATACGTCAATTCGTTGCAGATCCTCCTGCATTTCAGTAAAATTTTCCTTTGTTACAACCTCTCGATATACTACAGCATCATCCGCAAAAAGCCTCAGTGAACTTCCGATGTTATCCAGAAGGTCATTTATGAATATTGTGAATAGCAACGGTCCTACGACACTCCCCTGCGGCACACCTGAAATCACTCTTACTTCGGAAGACTTCTCTCCATTGAGAATGACATGCTGCGTTCTGTTATCTAGGAACTTTTCAATCCAATCACACAATTGGTCTGATAGTCCATATACTCGTACTTTGTTCACTAACGATTGTGGAGAACTGTATCGAACGCCTTGCGGAAGTTCAAGGAACACGGCATCTACCTAGGAACCCGTGTCTATGGCCCTTTGAGTCTCGTGGGCGAATAGTGTGAGCTGGGTTTCACACGATCGCCGGCCGGAGTGGCCGATCGGCTCTAGGCACTACAGTGTGGAACCGCGTGACCGCTATGGTCGCAGGTTCGAATCCTGCCGCGGGCATGGATGTATGTGATGTCCTTAGGTTAGTTAGGTTTAAGTAGTTCCAAGTTCTAGGGGACTGATGACCTCAGAAGTTAGGTGCCATAGTGCTCAGAGCCATTTGAACCATTTTTTCACACGATCGTCTTTTTCGAAACCCATGCTGATTCCTACTGAGTACATTTCTAGTCTCCAGAAAAGTCATTATAGTCGAACATAATACGTGTTCCAAAATTATACAACTGATCGACGTTAGAGATATAGGTCTATAGTTACGCACATCTGTTCGACGTCCCTTCTTGAAAACGGGGATGACCTGTGCCCTTCTCCAATCCTTTGGAACGCTACGGTCCTCTAGAGACCTACGGTACACCGCTGCAAGAAGGGGGGGGGGGCAAGTTCCTTCGCGTACTCACGCCCGGGTTCCCGGGTTCGATTCCCGGCGGGGTCAGGGATTTTCTCTGCCTCGTGATGGCTGGGTGTTGTGTGCTGTCCTTAGGTTAGTTAGGTTTAAGTAGTTCTAAGTTCTAGGGGACTGATGACCATAGATGTTAAGTCCCATAGTGCTCAGAGCCATTTGAACCATTTGAACCTTCGCGTACTCTGTGTAACATCTAACTTGTCGGACAGTTGATCAACTTATCTCTTATGTTTGTATGTTATGTTCATAGTCTAGGAAAAATCTTTATTTTGTATGTACTGCACTATTAACAATGAATTAGAACTCATCATATTAAGGTTACGAAAAAGCAATTTTTTTAATAAAAAGTACCCCAAACTGTCACATAATTGTGGAATAATACGTATTTTCGCCTTTGAAACGGCCTGTGTCTACGTTCAGACCATAGTCATACTGAAGTAGTTCAAGAAGTACTACCACAGAACTAAGGCAATGTAACACTAGGTGTAGAGACGTAATGAAATCCAGTTAACAAATAATTCAGTGCCATAAATAATACTGAGAGAAGCAGAAAAATCAGATCTTAACAAGTGTGCAGTGACGCAGAATTTTTCGTCTTTAGATCTGCAGTGTACAAAATGAAAATGACGACAAAACGTATGGGGGAGATGTTGTCATGAGATTTCTTTACTGATCGACGATCTGCCTGCTAGTGAACCTTTCACAGGTGCCGTATTCTAATTCAGTCTTCACCTTAACCCTTACAAATTTATTAAATTATAGGTGCAGTTTTGCTTGTTATTTACGACTATAATTTATATTAGGCATTATGCACAAGTTTACGTTTCACATCCTATGAGAAGATATTCCAAAACTCTTTGAGGACCACCTAGAGGAAAGTGAAAGTCTGCCTGTATGTAGTGATAGTATTTACCGCTCAGTTGAAAGGCTCATCCTAGGTTACAATCAAACTCTTCACCGTCTTCGGGTGCCGTATGAAAACACCGTCGATAACAATAGTAGGGAATTATTTGCGGGATTCTGAAAGTCTTACTTTATAATGAGATACTTCGATTACTTGGGACTTTTCCACGTTTAATTAAATTCCCCGTTTTTGCGCACATTTTACTACTGCAGACAGATTACCATTTATCTCGAAGGTAACCGTATTGATACCTTCAGGTAGAAGCACTTAGGTAACGCTGAGGTGGGCCGCATCGGAATGATATTTACAGTGTGACAGAACTCATGAGACATCATTTACATACAAGGAAACCAACCTTGTATCAGGGGCTGAATTGAAAACTAAAATAAGATGCAAGCAAGAATTCAGTAGGTAAGTACGCGCACTGCCCGCTATACAAGGTGAAATTGTCGGTCTGTTCATAATCTTGACCTGCACATCTAGTAACCCTCCGTTAGCCAGCTGCAGTGCAGGCTGCTGGCAGCGCCTGCTAGCCGGCTAGCCCGCCGGGCAGTTTGGCGTTCATTGTCCCCCTGTGGAGCTGGCGGCTTCGGCGACCCAGACGGCCTGATCCGCTCTTAATCCGCGCTTCGCCTTCTTAATCCTCTTCCCCCCCGGAGCTTGCTGAGTCCGTATTCCTAAAGTCATGACCGCTTCTCGTTGCCTCCCTCCGGTAACTGCCTCTCTGAATACGGTCGCAACACAGGGACTTCCGACCCGACCAGTAGACGGTACGGAGGTACGAGCTTCTTGTACTCGTGTAAGTCTATAACTGTGCTCAGCAAACCACATTACTGGGGGTGATGAATGTTATTTCTTTTAACATTATATCTCCCATTCGTGGATGTTGCGTGGTGCATGAGAACTGTCAATGTCATTAAGCATGAGCTCGTTTTTTTTTTCTTTCCCGTCATACTGAAATCGTACGTGGGATGAAGTAATTCCAGGACTTCCCATTTATCTTGTTCATCATAAACAATTTTTTTGCCAAAAGTGAGATGAAAATATATTAATTTTCATTTTAACATTCCTACCATACGAGTGAAGCTTATTACCAAGAATAGAACGCATCGTCAGCAAGCACAAAGTTAAAGCTATTTTTCGTACTGCACTTAATACAGGAGTGCTTTTTGCTTTCGTTCAAGATGATCAAATGTTCCCAAAGGCTAGGGTTTACACGATACCCTGTGGGTATGGCCTCACATATGTTGAACAGGCGATTCGCACAGTTAATGAAAGATTCACAGAACACCATACCTACATCGGGCTCTTACAGCCCAGTAAATCGATCGAGACAGCGCACTGTATTGTCACTGTCGAAATTCTAGCGTCGACGTCATTTTTTGGGACTCCCTGATGAAAGAAGGAGCTGAAATTCGTTTGATGAAGAATTTGATTAATAGATACAGCTGCTTCAGCTTAGCCAGATGAAAAAATTCGGCGATTGCTTTAATAAACTTGACAAGTCGCCACAGTGCAGCCCACGATGATACCGACGTATCACCGTGCAACGTCATGTCAAGTTTATTATTATTAACGTTGTGGTTCAATGGTTCAAATGGCTCTGAGCACTATGGGACTTAACATCTATGGTCATCAGTCCCCTAGAACTTAGAACTACTTAAACCTAACTAACCTAAGGACAGCACACAACACCCAGCCATCACGAGGCAGAGAAAATTCCTGACCCCGCCGGGAATCGAACCCGGGAACCCGGGCGTGGGAACCGAGAACGCTACCGCACGACCACGAGATGCGGGCATTAACGTTGTGGATAGGCCGCGTAGTCACATATCAGAAACAGATTCAGATCATACATATGTGTACTTGTCTTCCACCGATCAACCATTCTGATGATTGTATATCTGTAGCCACGTGCGCGGTGGTGCGGTCCGCGCGTTTGAAAGGGCGGAGCGAATGCTGTAGCGTCAGTCCTTCGGCTCACTCTAAGAATGACTGTAAGGTGTACGGCCGAAATGATGAAAGAAGTGCAATTTATGCGGCTGGGTGCCCGAAATTTAATGGACTGAGCAGATAATACTTGGTTACCAGGGATGCGCTAACATGATTGTCTTTTTTGTAATTTTCTTCCTTATCAAAATATTATCAGCAGTACACCTATTTTAATCTTCAATTGAGTACGGTTAACTGAATAACTAGTTCCAGTTTTTCATCTGTTTACATTTGTTTCATGTAAACTCCAGGGAGTGGACAGTTAAGTTAGTTCGGATAGTTGCACAGTGTGTTAGTCATGTGTACATGAAATGTTAACGTTATGTATGTTTCCGAACAAATCTGGGAGAGAGAAAGTGGATTACCGAAAAATAATACACAATATCATTTAAAAAAGACGCTGTCCATATCTTCGTTATAAAGAAAGTTACACGAAAGAAAATCGTGCTGGTTAATGTCCGCGTCATAGCTAAACAACATGCACTTTGCAAATACAAACAATTAAGTGTCTCAAGACCTTTATGCGTAATACCTTAGATTTGTTTGTGCTCAGAGTCAACTGTTAGCACCTGCAACAAGCATCGATCGGCTGCAAGCATTTCTGCATTTAGCTACAATTTTCGAACTTTCCGACATCTCTGTATAAAGCAACTGCATCCATGTACAGCCTCACGGATCACCCGACGTTATACATTATATCGTGGAGTAATTATTAACAGTTGACGGTTGCTGTGTTTAGCTTGTGTGGCGATGTTTTGACTTCTTGAGCAAAATTTGTTCTAGACCTATTGCTTCATGCAGTTCCACCTAACATTCCCGCCTTAACAATCTTTTATTACGTTGGTGTAGAGATTCAGCTTAGCAGCTCTTGTGATTTATCACAACGTCCAGCTATGCTGTGCCCTGTTCTTCCTCAGCATTGAACTTCGTTGTTGCGTGCAGAGTTATGTAAGTGAAGTGGCTACAAAACAGAACACTGCTTCTCTACTTAAATAAAGTGTGGAGTGGTTGCAATTAACTTTGTATATTGTCACAAACTTTCACAAATGGTTGCACATTACATGGGGACTTACTACTCCCAGAAGCAACTGATAAATTCTGTCTCAAAGACAGCTCATTAACACGTCTGTGGATAGAATAAAATAATACTCGCTTACATACACCATAGTCATCTTCCTTGGTGCCGGAGATACTCCATGGTACCAGGGCTCCTTGAATCCTCCTTGCTCCACGGAGATTACAAACGGACTCCAGCAGGTAGACTCTCCGCCTATTGAGTAATCCCTTCCCACGATATGTGGCCCGATGTTTACAAACTAATTGTGATCACTCACATATTACTCTGAACTCCATATTTGGCGTACGTGGTACAAGCCCTTTCATGAATAGCACGTATCACTACAATCGTTGACATACATCATTAACAATATCGATGGTATGTCACTCCCTTAGAGTGCCTCTCCTGATTTGATACCATTACGAACAACGTGCTAAGTTAACTATACAAGAAAGTCCAGTCGCAAAGCTAGCTCGACACTCGTTATTATTTTGTTTACTAGATGACAGTGTTGAACTTTTCCGAATACATTTCAGAAGTCAAATAACACAATATCAACTTACAGCGCCTTGGCCCTCATGGAGGAACATAGCGAACTGCGTTTCTTGCACATAATGCACAGTAACCAGTTCTTCAATGAGCATGCAGGGCTGACTTTGCAAGTACATCCGTTGCTTAAAGCTAATACTTTTATTTCATTGTTTTTCGCGTTACTCAGAACCAATCTAGTACAGTTGTGGGAAAAGCTACTTATGCTGAGAGCATGAAAAAATGACTCTCATGTACCGTAATGATATTAAGTGCTCACGTTCACTATTTAACTTCTTCCTTCGACTACAGAAATTTTGGGGAGCTATAACTGTCTGCAGGTTTCTGTGTTAACACCCTTTAGTTACTAAGGTAATACTCACAAAGAAATATGTGGAAAAAACTGACAAGAAGGGAGAGGATAATGGAACATGTGTTAAGACATCAGGGATTAATTACGATAGTATACACAAAGCTATATGTGATAGGACATACTATGGGCAACCTTACATGAAGTATTCGGTACCACGCATTTGCGTGTTATAAAATAAACATTTCACAGTATATTAAATATTAAAATGCAACTTTTGATGCTCTGTATTGTATCAAGTGGCTTTTTACATGACGTATATGAAATGTAATTCAGCCATTTTGTCAACTACGGCTCATTTAAATACAGTTAACCAGAATTTTTAATAGTGCAAAATTATCTTACTATAATCATTAATTTTATGAAACTGACAGATAAACTAATTATTTCATTTGTGTGACTATCAGACAATAATCTCGTAAAAATGTTAGTGTTGGAATCAGTTCAATCAATAAATGGGAAATTAATAGTCAAAATTCGATTATTTCATAAAACGTGAAAATTAGAGTTTTGGGTAGATTTCTGGCTAATTGATGCACTGAAAGCTACGTTCCCTCTCAAGATATTATGTTTCTATAAAAATTAACAACAGATTCATTGACATTAATTCTGTAATTACGAGTTCAAGAACTTTCTGTCATAAACAAACTATTATTTAGATAATTTGGGCAAAATGAGATTATTATTTAAATATTGAACATCAAAATATATTTCCGCATTATATAAAGTATTCCAAAATATGTTAGCATCAGAATTCCTGTTCTAATTAACGAGATATTACTTTTGTATCAAGTGTTGTTAGTTACGCGCTACATTCTGGAACCGCGCGGCCGCTACGGTCGCAGGTTCAAATCCTGCCTCGGGCATGGATGTGTGTGATGTCCATAGGTTAGTTAGGTTTAAGTAGTTCTAAGTTATAGGGGACTGATGACCTAAGATGTTGAGTCCCATAGTGCTCAGAGCCATTTGAACCATTTTTTGTTGTTAGTTACAATTCTCAAGCATAATTTCGATGATAAATTTGAAAAGCAATTTTATAAATCACGCTTGATATCATCTGTCCTTTATTATCTTTAAAACTGTAACTGGAATTTCTTATGAAACAACCGATTTTAATTATAACTCAATTAATGTGACTTTGTTGAACAGTACGTTCAAAGGACTTATATTGTTAAGGAACTATATAAGTATTGAGCCTAATAGCCCAGTGGTGGCAGTAAAGGGGCAATTGTTTTCAGTCAGTTCGAGTCATGACCCGTAAAGTCAGTTTCTTGGAGCTGCGCAAATGTTCTGGAACAATATAAACTTTGTCACAAAATACAAACTATTTAATATCATTAGCTTTTCACATTGACTCCTAGGATTTCTACAGTGAAGCAATTAATATGATCCATCCCAATTGCCATTGAATTTGTGGAGAAAAGTCGTCGAAACCAACAAGATAAATACACACTCGAAGCATTTCATATCTACGGATAGTCTAAATTTTTAACTAGAACCTGGTGAAATGAGTGTGTTTTTTACAGAAGGAAATAAAAGCAAAAGAGAGCGGATATTTGAATACATTCAACAAATAATTGAGGACGTATGCAAAAAGTGATACTCCGATATGAAGAGGTTACCCAAGGGGTGATTTCAAGACGGGACGCATGAAACCAGTCAGAAGACTGATAATTCCACAAAACACGTTACCATGACAAGTCGACCGATAATACGTTCTAAGTTTTTTGAAACTCTCACTGACTGTCTGTGAAGTCACTGGCGGTTGATGAATCTTAGGGTAGTATAATACAACGACGTATTCTATGTGGTCTTATGAGTCTATTCTTTTATAAGAATCCAATTAGCGTTTTGTGGAATTAAATTGTATATTTCACCATTTCTGCAGGTAGGAAGCGACAACACATTACGCCCCTAACACAGCGCGTTTAGAAAGAGACGTTCAGCCACAGTGGGAGGCAGCAACCATTTCTCATTCTCTCACTATACTGCTAAGCCTAATTCGTGAATTTCGTGGATGGTTTCACTTTTTTCATGCTTTCAAAATGACTGGTTTCATCGAATGACAGAGAGGTGATGCAGTGATTAAGGTAGAGGTAAAGTACATGAGAGGAACGGTCCTGCATGTAGATCATAGTTTCCTTTATTCTCCTAAGTAACGTACGGTGAAAACACAATTCGAGTACCTCCGGTAGCTTTTGCGAGCTCTTGCCTTGTCTTTGATCATCTCGTTTTCGACGGAATATTAAATTCTGATATTCTTTTCTTCTTCATAATCAAATCGTCTCGTTGTGAAGTATCTCATCCAGAGTATCTCGCCTGAGTTACTTACGTACAAGAATTATCATAATTAATAGTGAAGATTTACACTTGTGAAAGCGCACAATAACAGAAACAAAAACGTCCCAATAATCATGGTCTACAAATGAAACATTTGCGAGATCACTATGTACGTGTTGCTACGAGCGGCCACTGACATTAATTTCAAATATTGTCCTAGACAGAAGAAATCCATTTGAAAGGCTAAAGTCACCATATAATTGAGCTCAAATATTACCAATTCGAGATGTCATCTGAGAGCTGCATTAAACTGCAGAGATCTACTATGTCTTCTCCAAAGGGTTTCTTACTCTCCCAATCGCTCAAACGATCTCTCTTTAAGGGTGAGGATGACCCTGTGTTTGATGGCTCTGTGTTAGTGAACAAAAGCCAGAGAAGTATGAGGAGCATTCTATATCAATTTACACGTATCTTTTCCATCATTTATGGCCCACAACTGACTCTCGCTACTGTTAGAAATATGCAGAGCTTAGTGTGTTATCATGTATCGATACCGTCCCTCTAAGATTCTGCAGTTTCCAACGGAATAGCAAGTTTCCGTTAGATGCCAATAGTAGTCACACGGGATGTGGCGAATACGATGGTGTGCGTCCGCCGACACACATCTCCTTGAGCTCTGGACTATGAGTGCTATCTGTCCCCGGAGTATAAGACAGGCAGCGGTAGACACACAGACCGTTTGCGTTCGACGCCCCATTATTACAGCATCATCGTTCGCGCTGAGTACAGTGAGCCGCATCGTAGTTGATATTGTGGCCGGCCGAAGTGGCCGTGCGGTTAAAGGCGCTGCAGTCTGGAACTGCAAGACCGCTACGGTCGCAGGTTCGAATCCTGCCTCGGGCATGGATGTTCGTGATGTTCTTAGGTTAGTTAGGTTTAACTAGTTCCATGTTCTAGGGGACTAATGACCTCAGCAGTTGAGTCCCATAGTGCTCAGAGCCATTTGAACCATTTTTCCACACGATCGTCTTTTTCGAAACCCATGCTGATTCCTACAGAGTACATTTCTAGTCTTGATATTGTGATAGTTTGACTCTTTATTATTGCTTCTAGCGCTAGGAGAAATACAGGTTAGGTAAATCTTTCGTGTGTTGTGTTAAATTGTTCCCTAATCGTTTGTGCTGCTGTCCAATTTTTCTACGATGACCACACCACTCTGTTGCCCACCTCTCCTTACCACTGTGTATGACGTCATACACAACACTTGGTCCAACTGCAGATGCTAAGACATTCACTACAGTGTAACCCCTGCACATTACAGCCTATTGTCCTAACTACCACCAAGGACAGCGCTGGACGGTGTGGTTTCTGTGGAAGAAGGTGTAAACACTTCGGATGTTCACAGGTGGTTGGTGGCAGCATGTTGATATAGTATACCGTCACGAAAAAGTTCCCTTGCAACACGACAACCCTTGTCGACGTACGAGGTAGAAATTTACTGCTGTGCTGTAATAGCTGAAAAGGTGTTTCAGATACTGCCACAACCGCCATGCTCTTGTGAACTGGCTCCTTCTGATTTCCACCTGTTCGGGGCTTTGAAGAAACACGTGCGCGGACGTCATTCCGCAGAATACCTGAAACTGTGCGCTGCCGTCCTGCGATGGTTCGACAGATTTCAGACAGACTATAGAAAAGTGGTTTGAGGAAGTCCTACAGAAGTTAAAGCAGCCAAGTCAGGAGAATACGGAAGGTGTGAAAATACCTGGAACTCCATTGCCGCAATGGCTGCCGTGGTTCTACGACTCGTGTGTGGACGAGCCTCCCAGTGTTTCAGTAACACTTTTAGTGGTGCTTCACACTTGTCAAATGTTGTCACCAATTGCATATAAATATCCACAATGCTTACACCATCCTTCCAACTGAAGTCACGTCGTCCAATGCTATCCCTGATGATCGCACTCCAAGTTGTCTGCTGAAGTAGAGATAGCAATTTTGAAAATGAGCTGTAATGTGCAAGGATAACACTTCTCGCGATTGTCGTGCCACCTACGGTTAGATCGAGGTACTATACGCTTTCCATTGCAATGAAGGATCGAATTGCGAACGACAAATGATGGCTAAAAGTAAAGTGTAAATCAATACGGAACGCCCCTCGTACTACAGAATTTACTTGGATATCATGAAGGCTTTGCTTATAAAAGAGTATTTTACGTTGATGAATTATTGTATAAATTGGTACACGTCCGTTTGGTTACAAGACACTATGCACTAACTATACGAAAACGGTTATGTTAATGTAATCACAGAACGACGGCCGCGTGAACATAGCAACTTCTTTGTCGAGGTGTAATTACAAATATAATACCTAGAAGAACCGTGGCTTGATTTTTAATCCTTTGAAACACTTATTAAAAGGAACATATCAGTTGATGTACGTCAGTTTCGCTAATTAATTAGAAATTTGTCTTTTCGCTATATCATTATGAATCGCTTCTTGTAACTCCACTAATGAAACTCATCTCACAGGCTCAGTCACTGACACTGTAGATTTGCTAAAGCTTATGGAAACAAAGAAGAACTAACTGCAACAAAGATTATTTTCGCCTTCTAATTCATCAGTGGACTATTCAAATGGAGTGACTTAATCTACAATTCTTCCTGCAAGTTAATTGTCACATCGCTGCTATCTTTGAGCGGTATTCCTTCACGTCAGTAAAGGAACAACTTCACTGTACTGAGTATGTAAAGACTCTGGCATAGTATGCAAACTGTTCCAGCGTGTGCTGATGTTTTGGTTTCGAGATGAATCCAAATATGAGCAGAGGGTACTATTCGTCAAGCATCCTAAAATGTATTTTGCAGTACTTCTTAATGTTGTAACGTTTGGGTTATCATTTAACAAGTAGTTACTTTTATAGAAAGTGTGACTAAGCACTGAGTTAATGTGATGTGCAACGCAAGGAAGCCGTTTGTTATTTTCCGAAGTTTTTATGTAGCTCCCACATTCGTCGACGACGAAAACGCAATTACGCATATTGTGCCAGGGAATATTCCAATCAGCCAACATGTCTTCCATTTCTTTTGTAACATTCACTCTTGTTTCCTTAATGTCAGGGAATTTATTTCCAGACAAAAAAGTATTCACAAGAGACCATTCTCTGAGTATGCTATGTGCACTAGGAGTACCCTAATGAAGCTGACTGTGCGAAACAGTCTACACATCAAATGTCGCTGCACGTTACGTACTAGTGACTTCCGAAATAACAAAAGGCATTAAGCTGATTTGAACTGCATCAGCCTGTTCCATGACATGCCTACTTATACTAGGAGAATGTAGCGTAACATCTGAAACGCTAAACCTTCACCCAGTGATTTCAGAAATTGTGAAGGAATGATATTTTCAACCTCATTTGATCGTAAACCTAACAACGCTCTGTTAGACTCTGTCTTTAATAATGTTTCTCCTTTGACATCCACATCGACACACATTTCTTCCTCAATCATGTCATCAGACAAATACTCCGTCTTCAGTGTACCCTTCCCATTTATTCGCCCCCTTCCCTCTGTTTAACAGTGGAATTCCTCCAGCACTCTTTATGTTGGCGCCCTTGCTTTCAGTTTCACTGAACGTTGTTTCTGGTTTTCTACACGCTGAATCACCCTTCCGACAAAGATTTCCTTTTAGATTTATTGACATTTTTCCTGCCACCGTTTCACCTTGACTTCCAAGCTCTTCTTATTTGTTTCATTCCTTATTGACCTATATTTCTCTTCCTGTCTTTTTCTGAATATTTTTGTACTACCTTCATCCTCGATCAGTGGAAGCTTTCCTTCCTTTTCTAAAGGTTTCTGCGCAGCTACTTTCTTTGGAATTTAGTTTATTCGGCCAACTCCTGTGAATGCCGTCCTTAGAGATTTCCATTCCTCTTCCAGTGAACTGTTTACTGCGGTAGGCCTCATCGTACTATGTATAGCATAATATAACTTCAGATGCACCTCATCATTCCTCATTACATTAGGATCGCACTTTCTTGCACACTGACTTTTCTGGACGAGTCTCTCAAACTTCAATATGTTCTTTAACATTACTAAATTGTGACCTGAATCCGTATCTGCTCTTGTGTATTTCTCACGGTATCAGATTTCGCCATCTCTTTGTGATCATGATATAGTCTATCTGGGATCTGCCATTACTGACGATCTTTTTCAAGGATATCACCTCTTCTTGTAAACTTTGAATAGTTCATTCGCTGTTACCAACTGAAATTTATTGTAGGACTCAATTAGTCATTCTCCCCTCTCATTACTGCTATCAACCCCACACTGTCCCGCATCTACTTTTTCTGTTCCTTCTGTTCCTTTCCTTGCTATCGAGCTCCATTCCCCCGTGATTATTAGATTATCATAACTTTTTACGTACTGTAAGGCACTATAGTCGGTATACAGATAGTGTATATTCGCGTTATTCTTTGGATTCAAAATGCGCCACCTATTTCAGTCCTTACATCACTCATAACTGTCCCTCTATCCTCCGAACTACATTACCGGGCACGCAGCAGTCAGCTAGCCGTTGGAATGCAACCGGCGGCAATCACCTTTGACATTATTATTTTCATCGCAGCATACCTAATAATTCAGTTTTAATCAAGAGTTAATTCCTGGACACAAATCCATTTTATCGAACAGCTCTATTGGAAACTGACGGGAGATTGGCTATTTAATTACATATCGCGTCACAGGCTGCGGGAAAAAATTATCCTTTTGTAGAATAGAAAAAGTACGAGAGTAGTAATGATAAACCTCAACACATAAAGCATGTTTACTAAATCAGAGTTCACAGTTTGGAGTCTTGTCGCATAGTAGATGTTTGCGTAGCAATTTGTACAGGTCCTTCTCCCCAATTTACTAAAAACTGTTGCAAAGTTACCAGTAGGAAGATTTTGGCTATGATTTTCAGGCACACAGGTCGAGGACTTCTTGTATCCCAAAAACTATTCGAAATTCCGTAAGTGTGCAATCATTTTGCGTCTACATGGCACACCAGGATGAATGTATCTTCGTAGGAAAACACGAAGAGAACAATAAACACATCTGTCATTTCGCTGAAAGCATCAGCTTAAGGTTTGCATGAATCATCGATTCGTATCACACTCGTGGCTTTTAAAAAATGCGTTTCCACTGCATATCAAACTGGCTTTGTGACTGGATCGAAAATTTCCTGGTACGGGGAACAGGAACCATGAACATGTTACTTGTTCATTGCTGTTGAGCAACGTATATTTCACGTGACTGCCACAGAGCACACGCATGGCTGTTTACAAAAAGGGAAGAGGAATAAGTCCACAGAACTACCATACTATAACTTTTGTATCTGTTTGTAGCAGAATACTAGAACCATTGTGAGTTCCAGACAGTGACCTACTTAGGACGAAATGACGTTCTCTATGAAAATCATTATTGGTTCCGGGAACTTCGATGACATAAATTGCAAATCGCACTTTTCACACAGCACATGCTCAGTTCAATGGATATATGAAGAGAGGTTGTTTCGGTGCTTCTCGATTATTGAGAGGATTTTGACTTACTACCACATCACCTAGATCGAAAATCTCCGGACAGGAAAGTCAGTTTCGGATCCTGAAGATGTATCTCATGAATTCCATGGAGTGTGATGGCGCCATTTCTGTTAATGTTCCATAATGAAGGGATCTGGAAACGGATTTTAGATAAAAAATAACTATTTTTTTAGCCATCTTAAGATGTTTTATAGGAGGTCCTCTTTAAAACGATGTATTTCAGGTGTCTGTACTTCAAATGGAATCATATTAATTATCAATTTTCTGTGGTAGAGCATACAGTTTCTGCCACTTCAAATTTTGTGCATGGCTGTAAACCTGTCAATATTATTTCAAGTCTCTTATATGAAAGTGACTAGTTTGTATGGTATTTGTCATGCATGAAGCTTCATTTTCTGTCAACCTGGATAATATGCTCTCGTTTCTGTTTATATCTTTCACTACAGTGTTGGTTTACATGTGGTGAATGAGACTGTCATTTCAAGAAAATTCTCGCTTATGATGTACATTTTTTATTTGTAGTAAGTGTGAGAATAAGGCTATTTAGAGACAGGGAGTGAAATTAATGCAGTTTCAGAAACATTTTTAAATTTCTAAAACGGTGCAATGAGATGGAAATAAAATTGTATGGTACGGAGGCCACAAAAGGCAGGTCGAACCACCTAATTGTTAAAGTTTGTTCTGTCCTTTGTTCTTAGAGGCACCCTTCCATCGTAAAGTATGAGAGTTGTGTGTAGAAGTGTGTCTGAAACGTATAGATGACTAATGCGTGTGTGTGTGTGTGTGTGTGTGTGTGTGTGTATGTGTGTGTGTGTGTGTGTGTAGTGTCATGTTCGTTTTGATGATGAAGTGATAGGGGTGAAACCCAATACTACCACATAACCTACTCCTCTCAATAAGCACCAAGGGGGACACCGAGCTTAACATCGCCATCCAACGCTCAGATCGTCATGAACAGTGTTGCATGCCATCACTCCACGAAACACTGTGACGAGTTTTGGAGTTCAAAACAGGTGATCAGGAACGTTATGCCACTATGCCTCCTGTCGTCTCTACCATCCGCAAAATAAAAGGAAAATTATCAACAACACGCAGTGCACTCAGACTGTCACCCATCCAATTACTGGCCATTCCTGATAGTGCTTAACTTTGGTAATCTGATGGGAAGCTGTGTATCCAACTTGGCAAGCCATTCACTTAATGAGGTTATGGAAATATTTGTGTCCAGATTTAGAGCTGTGCTAGCTACAGGAAAAATGAGTAAATGGCAAAATGTGGAATAAGTTGGAATTTGGAATGAGGGGCATTACTTTGGAGAACTTTCCTTTTGTAATACCTGGATGGAGTACAAACATAATTTTGACGATAGATTGATTGATAGATTGGTAGTATCTGAAAATGATAGGTTCATGAGGTACTGGGATTTACTGAAGGCTAGTGGATGGTTGGATTGCCATGTTGGCCTTAGATCAGTCTAGGCTACAAAATGCAAACTGCTGTCTGAAATGATTAGTAAAGAAAACACAACAGATAGAAAGAGGTGTCGTAGTAAAATTCCAGAATGCATTTGAAGATGAAGACTGTATCTATGCAGTAGGGCAAGTTTCTTGTAAGTTTCCTTTTTCCATATTTTATGTAGCTTTTCACAGCTTTCACTAAACGTAGACACACTGAAAAAAATTATATCGTTTACTAGTACAATAAAAACTTACAAACGGTAAAAGAAAGAGTTTTTTAAAAATTTATCTCTGGTGGCAGAGAATTTACATTCACGTTGTCAAAAAGACTATGAAATATAGTTGTTTCTATGTTGACGGGATACTGGTGAACATAAACTGTAAAAAACTGGCTCTCTAACTGAAATAGATTCTTAAAAAGTATATCTTATATGACATAAAATTTTACATTGTGAAGACATCAATTTCCCCTTACAGACATAGCTGATAGCATTAACTTTAATCTCAGAGATCTAGCAGATGATACAATCATTCATGATGAAATTCTATTCGGTAAAAATTGTAGTATTATCCAGTTAGATTCTGAATGTATGTCAACCTTGTGTGGTCAAAAAAGCTAGATCTGGGCATAGTTGCAAGATGTGTTGTATTCACACAGCAACAAATGCTCCTAGCGATCGGTGCTTTAATGACGTGGCGTGTTGTTAACAAAATGCCGCAGCCAGCTACATCCAGGAAGCGTCTGTGATCTAATTCTGATTAACAGTAATTACACAAACCTTATTTTGGAATCAGCTGAAAAGGGCGACAAGTTGTGCCTGTATCTTCGTAATTTTTTTAAATATTTTCTTCATAAAGACATTCGTCTCCTAGATTTCTTGGATAATATTTATTTAATGTGTAACTAGTTTCTTATCGCTCTCAATCAGACTAAATCTTCTGTTTGGTAATGATTTTTTTCTGTCAGTCTGGTGCCGTACCAAACTATTTCCCACTACCTATACGTAGATAAAATTTTTACAATCCATAAAAATTATTAACTCATTTCAGGATCTTTTCACAACAGTCGGACAATGGTTTCTCAGACGTTTCACCATCACTCGGGGTTTGCATTTTCAGCGATTCACCCTTTATTCCTGCAGGTTAATTGGAATCGTGCCAACACGCACACATTATACACTGATGAGCCAGCATACTCTGCCGGAAAAAATGCAACACCCTCTACGACACATTTTATTGATAGTTGAAGTGCCAGGTAGTTCATTATTGTGCCAGTGTATGATACTTTCAGCCCAAGTGGAACACAGATGTCAAAGTGAAGGGTACCCAGACAGTCGCATCAACACACAGTGTAGTCCCCTCTGGCGCCTACATTGGCGTGTGTTCTCACATACAAATGACCATAAAGTTGCCGAACAGCGTCCTGCGATAGACTGACACAAGCATCTTGCATCTGTTGTAGCAATACGGCACTGATCATTGTTGGTCCTCGAGAACCGCTTCATCATGTCCCAGGCGTATTCAAGTGACGAGAGATCTGGTGATCTTGATGGTCATGGAAATTATAGTACACCAAGAAGAGCACGTTTCGTAGCAGCAGCCGTACGTGTACATACACTGTCGCGCTGAAACATCATGTACTTTCCTGTCGAAGAAACACAGGTAACAGGCTGTGCAATGTGGCTGTAGCTGGTTACTTTGCGCTCCAGAAACGCCAGATGTCAGTCACAGTGAGTTGTAATTAATGCCCCCCCCCCCTTCCCCCTATTTATTATGAAGCCTCGGATGGGAGCTGTGTATCGTGAGCCAATGCACTCTGGAGTGAGCATCTCACCAAGTCTACGCAGTACACGTGTACGACCCTCACTCGCATACAGATAGAACCTATTTACACCACTGATGACAACAGAGTGCCATTACAGACTCCAGTCAACTACTTCACGATACCAGAGTAGCAACTTCTTCGTGGTGTCGTGGTGTCAGTGGTAGCCAGTGTAGTGTAACGACGTATAGGTTTGTTTATAAATGATTTTCTTTCGACATATGACCATGTGCAGACTTCGTCACCTACGTCAGTTACAACCCACTTCAAAATGATTTATATTCTCTTTAAATTTTCACAGAATGGTTCTTGAACGAAACTATAAAACATCAGTTGAGTCGTATGCAAAGAATTACATCACTCGGGCCAATTGGTTTGCGTAAACTTTTGGATTTTAAATTTCGTTTGTTTTCTCCTCAGAAATTATATTGACACACGTTATCTTGATCTAATCGATATCAAAATCACACATTAAATAAACTTTTGAGATTCAAAGTTTCGATGAACGCCGTAAGAATCACTAATCTTGTCAAATATATTATTAATCCGTTCACATAATTCTTCATAAATAAATCTTCAAGACACGTGTTTCAACTTTAATAGCATACACTATTTTATTAGCTTACTACACATACAGATGTGAACTTGAGCGTTGAGAGTGAGTGACTGACTTTTCAATAAGATTACGCTCTATATGACGTCATTGTTGTACAAAAAGAGTATACAAATTCATTTTTAATTTTTAGAAGCACGACGCAACAACTCGGTTCCAGGATCTTCTGTTGCTCCTCGGCTGTCGACCCGCGACGTATAGCGGCCAGCAATTTCCTCTCTGGTCGCGGCAACGAAGATGCTGTCTCCGTTCGTTGCGCCGCCCTCTCCGTACATGAAACACATAAAAAAATACAAAACTTTTAGATAATTCACATCTATTACCAATAATAAGAAAAATATATAAACAAAGTAAATTAAACTTATAGTCACCTGCAAACTGGGCTGACTTTGGTGGATGGGTGACGCTTAATTTCGTCCCACTACACCAGACCGGAGGCCCAATCTTCTTAATCCTGTTGCAAGCAGATGGTCCCCAATGGTCCCTGATCAAACAATAGGTGCAGCATGTGCGCTGTTCAGCAGGAGTACTCGTCGGTGGGGCGTGGTTGTACCCTAGCGTGAATACTGCGAACACTGCAAGCGGTAACTGCTGAGTTTAGAGGTAAACAGAGTCAAAACAGGGGCAGCGCAGACAGGCTTCTTAAGCGCCATCTGATCGCCGGTGACCGTGACAAATGTATCACTAACACAAAAACCCCTCAGTATGCACAAATTTTATCCTCGTGCCACCAGACACATTCCTTGAGGTTGTTCCAAAGGTTCCAAAGATGGTTCCAAAGGTGGTCCAACACGTTATTAAGTAGATAGTTATCATCTACTTAATGTGTTGGACCACTCTGGGACGTAACGCGGGAGTGATTCTTCGTGCTATGGATTCTTCAAGGCCTTGTCTGAGACAAAACTGTTTTCGAATGTCCTGTCATATTTCACCTGGCTGGGTTAATGTAACTAGCCCCCTTGCTGTAGCTGAGAGTAAACAAATTGAAACACAAGGAAAATGCAGATCTATCATTCAGTCAACAGTCTTCAGTTGAAGGTTTGTGTGAAAACGATATAGCAACGAAGAGGAAGTAGAAATGCTATTCATATATAGAGGATGTAAGCAAGCAGAACAGTAACTGTAATAATATTTTCTTATTTACAATCTGAGCACTTTTTTACATTTGTTATTTACATTATGGACATTTTTTACGGTTCTACAGTACTTTTAAACGGCATGTTCTTATTGCAAAGTTAGTTCTCGATTAATAATGGCATCATCATTAAATTTCTTTTATTGAGGTGGAAGGTAGGCGCATTACTACTCAGACAGAGGAACTTGAGATGGCCCGATATCCTAACAAGAGCCCGCCTTCACGTCGTAGGTTTTTTCGTGTAGGTCAGAGTTACTGTTCTCGCTTCTATTGCAGTGAAGCCACACGTGAGCACATGATAGCTTGAACAGGAGACTGGAACTTCTAAAACGAGTGAGCATCCCATTTTAACATATCACCGTTACATCCTTATCATATACACGTGTACCTTGAATAGCATGGGTATCATTTTCAGGATCATGTAGAGTTGGCTGACAGCAGGCAATTCTCATTAACTGGAACTTCTTCGTAGATGTTCTCATTACGGATCAGTGTTCCTTCTCAAACAAGAGGGAGGTAAATAAAAAGAAAATGCACGTTGGTCCATCGAAAACCAACGATGTCTCAGTGGAACATCAGCATCAATGGATACTTGGTACTACAATTTTTGACCCTTATTTCTTAAATAGTAGTTCCATCGGCAGGGCATATGTCAACTTACACGAATTCTTCCTCGTGTTCTGGATAATTTGCCGCTAAGAACTAGCATGCCTCTGTGGTACCAACACGGTGAATGTCGAGCACGCATTGCCTTGTGTGAACGCAGCGTTCTGAATAACCAATGTGCGTTTTCCTTGTGTTACCATTTGTTTACTGACAGCTCCAGTAAATGCGCGAGTTTCTTTAATATAGGTATTTGTAGTTTATTCCAGTGCGGGAGAGTAAGTAATTTGTGTTAGGATTGTAATAGTGTCCTGACTTTCTGTATGGTACGCTGTAAAACGTTTTTAACTGGTATTGGGGAGAGGAAGTGGATTACTGAAAAAAAAAATGTTGGACAATATTTACAGTGAAGAGTCCTACTGTTCATATCTTCGCAACGTATAAAGTTACGAGAAATGCAATCATGCTTGTTAATGTCTACGTTTACCTATGGTCAGTGGAGCATTATCAGACAACATTGAAGGCTATGGCGGCTGCTGCGTCTAAATCTACACACTTCCTCTGCAAGTGATCAAATAGTGTACGGCGGAGGGTACCTTGTACTACTAGTCGTACCCTTACCTGTTCCACTCATAAATGGAGCGAGGAAAATCGACTGTCTGTATGCCTCCATGCCAGCCCTAACTTCTCTTATCTCGTCATCGAAACCCTTATGCGAAATGTGCGTCGATAGTAGTAGAATCGTTCTGCAGTCTGCTATAAATGCCGGGTCTCTAAAGTTTCTCAATAACATTTCACGGAAAGAACGTCAGGTTCCGTGTGGGCACTACCATTAGAGTGCATGAACTGTTTCCGTAACGTTCATGTGTTTATTGAACCTAGTAAATGTAATGTTGCTTTGCGACAATATGTCTAGATACTTAATCTGCGTGACCTTGTAGAGCAGCACACCACTAATACTGTGCCCGATTATTAAGGGCATTCTGTTCATCTGTATTACCTTACATTTTTCTACGTTTAGAGCTGGCTGACAATCGTCGCACCAGATAGAATATCTGCCTAAATTATCCTTTATCCTTGTATACTCACTCAACGACTGTACTTCCCCGTGTACTTCTGCGTCATCAGCAAACATTCGCAGACTGCTAGTCACATTGTTCGTCAGATCTTTTATGTATGTGAAGAATAAGAGCGGCCATATCTCAATTCCCTGAAGACCCCCTGGTAGCTAAGGAACTTTCGCTTGATACATTTTTCAAATTTTTTCTGGCTAAAAGTCGTTTGAGGAGATCAAGACTAATGATACAACCTGCGTTGTATAATACGAGGTGCGACAATAAAGTAATGAGACTGATTTACTTTGCAAGATGTGGCAACCCTGCAGACTTGCGTAGGCACGATATATTTGACTTTTGTCTATAAGCAGCTTCTAGTCCAAGCAGCACATCGATGCAACTGCTCAGTCGTGAGTTGTGCAGTAATAAGTTAACACCTGTGTGTGTCTCTCGCCACGGAAATGGAACCGCATAATACTGCGCAACGGTATGCCAATTCCTTTTGCGTTAAATTGGGTGATAACGCGACTACAACTTATGGTAAGCTTCAGAAGGCTTTTAGAGAGGAGATTGTGTCAAGAGCTCAAGTTTTTCGTTGACATAAAATGTTTAGTGAAGGTAGAACGAATGTTGAAGATGAAGAACACAGTGGACGACCATCAACCTTGTGTGCTTCTTTGATTCCAAGGGAATTGTTCATAAAGGGGAGGGGGGTGTTCCCTGGACAAACAGTTAACCAATATTACTACAAAGAAATTTTAGAAATACTTCGTAAAAGAGTCTTCGTGTAGATGCCTACAATTCTGATAACTGGATTCTGCATCATGATAATGCGCCATCCCATACTGCTCTGTCAGTACAGAAATTTTTACCCTCAAAACAAATTTCAGTACTGCCACAGCCACCTTATTCACCAGATATCGCTCCGTGCGACTTTTTCCTATTTGCAAGTGTCAAAACGGCGCTCAAAGGACACCATTTTCAAACAACACAAGATGTCCAAAAAACTATGATGAGGGTCTTGTAGGATATTACAGAAGATGAGTTCCAAAAATGTTACCATCAATGACAGAAGCGCTGGAAAAAGTGCGTGCAGTCAAAAGGGAACTACTTTGAAGGAGACAGCACTATACTTGACTAAAACGATAAGCAACTTTTTTTTTTAACATCAGTCTCATTACTTTACTGTCGAACCACGTACGTAACCTCCCCAGATTGAAATTCGGCTCTCTCCAGCGCGGAAGTAACCTGCCTACTGCAGCTGAACTTAGGGACGAGATGAGGGAACTTCAGCCGGAGAAAGCTGCAAAGCGAATGCGGCTGACACTATCGGGAACTGGAAGTGAGGTGGAGAGACCGGCCTCTGCAGACGCTGGAGGTCGGTGCGGTCAGAGGGCCACCGCCTCTGGCCCCCCGTTGTCAGGCTATTGACCGAGGCGCTCGGCTGCACTTGCACGGTTCGCTCTCCCACTTGCCGATCCGCCGTGTTCCTTGAGGGCGGGATCTCCACTCTCCAACTGCGGCACAAAGGCAAACCCGCCGGCGGCCGCGGATTAGCTCGGCGGTCGTTCCCTAAGCAAGTTAGCGCCCCGGGATCCAGTTAGCGGGCGCGTGGCTGCCCTGGGGCGCTGCGCCCGACGAGCCCTCGTCTCCCAGCCTCGGGTTCAGGGGGCATCACCTGCGCCTCAGCATTCACTGTACGTGGCCTCTCACACAAACAGCGCGTCTCTAAATGGTTCAAATGGCTCTGAGCACTATGGGACTTAACATCTATGGTCATCAGTCCCATAGAACTTAGAACTACTTAAACCTAACCAACCTAAGGACAGCACACAACACCCAGTCATCACGAGGCAGGGAAAATCCCTGACCCCGCCGGGAATCGAACCCGGGAACCCGGGCGCGGGAAGCGAGAACGCTACCGCACGAACACGAGCTGCGGACAGGAGAGTCTCTACTGACGCTGTGGAAGTCGTTTATGGCACGCATCATTGAATTTCTAGCGGCTAGGCCACAGTCTAACGTATCGAGCTACATTAAAAGCTGCGAAACTATAGTTCAATTCTTTTATCTTGGCGGCTCGCGCATGCCCGCCCAGAAGCGGGAGATTGCTGCGTTGCCAGTTGTAGGCGCTAAGAGAAGCAGCGCCACAGTACAGTATAGTATAGTTCGCAAACTTACGTTCAGGGGGTGGGGGGGGGGGGGGGAGCGCGCAGTTTATGAAGTAAAGCCACCACGGCCGCATTAACCCTTTCGCTGCTACAGAGAGTGCTCCCCGCATTCCGCGCTGTGCGCGATTTTGTCATCACTGCACTGCTCGCCTGTGCAGACACATGGTGTTCCGACTGCTTTGACAGACTTATCATTCGATTTCACAAAAACTATTTGGCCCAAAAATTTGATTTTTACACGTCTTCTTGACTGATACCTTCCCCCCCATAAATGACTTAACTTTGTTTCGATGTTCAACGCAGTTATTGCGCAGCATTAAGTGTAGTAAACCATTGCACGAAATTTTGAAGAGTTTGCAGAGGTAAAAGTCACAGTGTATCCTTTGTGTATGGTCGATTTTAGTTGCCACTAGAAATTTCAAAAAATTACATTCAAACGAATAAAATTCATGTAGTAAGACACTTCGATATGGCTTTTAAATAAAGAAAATATTAGATACCAAACTAAGTTTGAACCTTCTGTTTAGTAGCCAAACACCTTAACCATTACACTAACACAGCTCGTCGTTTAATGATATTCCTGGAGGAGTTTAAAAAAATCACGCAAAATACCGACAAACACTTGGTATGACTATGAATTACTCATGTTTCGTCGAAGTACAACAGGAAATAAACAATTACCACTGTCCTTCATCGCGAAAAAGCGGTTAGTAAGAATGAATTTCACTGCTCTCGCCTGAATTAGGAGGCTTATTGCTTGCTTGGTTTAATTAATTAATAGAATATGAAGCAATTGGTATAAAGAATGCTTTTTCCGAACTTTATTTTATAGAAAGTCTGCTATCAAGACATTGCTTTTGTTCAATTAGTTTATCTATGACTGAACGTTTCTAAAACTGAAGACACATGTCTGTGCTCTGCACTGCAGTCGAGCTCTGGCAACGTCGTTCTCTGTTCATTGGCTGACTGTGTTTTGTGACGTCAGATGCGCAGAAAGAACCTAAACTCGGCAGCCGTCGTAAATGAAGCGCAATTTAGTGACCGCTTGACAGTTGAGGACATACTAGCGACCCTAGTGCTAAGAAACGTGTTCGCCACTTAACGCCGTATGTGCCGTTTTGTATTCTTTTTGAACTCATTTCGGCAGTAGTTAAATTTTTGCATTCCAAGATAACAAGAGACTTCAACAGTAGTAATATAAATGAAAACACAGTCAAAACTCATGAACGAAATAACACAAGCAACTATTTCTTCATGAACATCTAGTCGCTTGACATTTATTCAGGCTACATCCACATCTACTTCGATAACGCGCTGCTTCCTGGAATCGGGTAGGCGCGTCGGCCCCGGATCGAATCCGCCTGGCGGATTAACGGCAACAGCCGGTGGGCCGGCCAGCCTGGGTGTGGTTTTTAGGCGGTTTTCCACATCCTCCCAGGTGAATACCGAGCTGGTCACGACGTCACGCCGCAGTTACACGACTCGCAGACATTTGTAACACATTTACACTATTTCACGATTTACACTAGACGCAGACAGCTGGGGCACACTAATTCCGTCTCAGGGGGTACGGGGTGGCGGTAGGAAGGGCATCCGGCGACCCCTCTAAATTACCCATGCCAGTTCCGTACTTAACCTTGTCGACCCTGCGCACAAATTGGGATAAAGGCAGTAGCAAAAGAAAGAAAGAAAGAATCCACATCTACCTCTATACTCCGTAATTCAAATAACCGGCGAATGGTGGAGGGTACCCCGTACCACTACTAGTCACTTCCTTTCCTGTTCCATTCGCATATAGAATGAAGGCAAAACGACTGTCTTTATGCCTCCCTATGAGCCCTAATTTCTTCTGCTTATATTCGTGGTCCTTACGTGCAATGTATGTTGGAGGCAACTGAATCGTTTTGCAGTCAGTCTCAAATGCCGGACCTCTACATTTTCTCTATAGTGTTCCTCGAAACGAATGTCGCCTTCCTTCCAGAGATTTCCTTTTGAGATCTCGAAGCACCTACCAATAACAAAGCTAGCAACCCACCTCTGAATTACTTCGATGTCTTCTTCAACCCAATTTGGTATAGCTCCCAAATGCTCCCTCAGTACTGAAGAATAGGTTGTACTAGAGTCCTATATGCAGTCTCCTGTACAGATAAACCACACTTCCCTAGAATTCTCCCAATAAACAGAACTCTGCTATTCGCCTTTCCTGCTACAATCCTTGCAACATTACGTCCAGATATTTAAACGATGTTACTGCCTCAAGCAGGACACTACTAATGGCTACTAATGGCTGGTTTTTGCGGCCTGTCTCGAATTTCGCTCCTGTGCTAACCTCTTCATTTCAGTGTAGCACTTGCTCCTTACGTCCTCACTTATTTGCTGGATGTATGCCTCTCTGTCATTCATTGCAGTTTTACCCACTAGTATCCTGGAAATTATTCTCCGATGTCTTAAGACATGTCCTATCGTTCTGCCATTTCCTGTTGTCAGTGTTTTCCGTGTGCTCCTTTGGACGCCGATTCCGCGGAGAACCTCACAATATCACCTGATTTTCAACACTCTTCTGTAGCACCACATCTCAAATGTACCATATCTCTTTTGTTCCGGTTTTCCCACACACTGTGATTCAATGCCGTACAATGTTGTGCTCTAAACGTAGACTTACATTCTCAGAAAATTATTCCTCAAAGTAAGGCTTGTGTTTGATATGAATGTCAGTAGGGCCCTCTTTGCATGTGCTTGTCTGCTTTTCATATCTGTTCTTTCTTGCGTCAAGGGTTATTTTACTTTCAAGGTAGGAGAATTCCATAACTTCGTCTAGTTTGTGATCACCGATTTTATATTAATCTTCTCGTTATTTCTTACTGCTTCTCCGTACTTTTGTCTTTCTTCGGTTAATGCTGCATCCATTAGACTGTTCATTCTATTCAACGGATCTTGTAATTATTCTTCACATTCACTGACGATAGCAATGTCACCTGTGGTCGGAGAATCCAGCTTAAGGAGATGTGGAAGTAAACTTGTCTACCACTTTATCTAGCATTACTGTTTTCCAACTTATTTAAAATTAACGTGAGTACAAGTTTACACGTAATGTGCTGTTTATTTACATTTTTATTCTTTATTTCCTGCATGGGAGTAAGGAGGACGAGCATGATTCCTAGCAAGTCATGATGCAGGTTATGTTTACTTATCCACAAGATGGCTCTGTTGTATAGTATCTACATTGCCCCATGACAGAACGTAATATGAATCAACGACAGACCATTCAACATGGCGGTGTCCCGCCTCACTTCAGTGTGGATGTCCGGAACCATCTCCGTGCTGTATTTCCTGGTCGCTGGATTGAAAGGGAGGTCCTATCCCATGGCCTGCGATGTCACCTGACTTTAATCCCCTTGGTTGTTTCATATGGGGATATCTCAAGTCCGTTGTGTATACGACTCCAATGGATACGGAGATGGAAGTTTCCAGAAGTGTAGTTACCTGTGATGTGATTCGAAACTCACCAGAGATATTTGTCAGTGTGCGTCAGAATCTTGTTCGCCGATATCATTCTTGCTTTGAGGTTGATGGCCGTCAGTTTCAGCACATTTTGTACAAATGGTACGCTGACGCTGTCAGTGACGGTATTTACAGTCAACTGTAATTAACGTCAACAAGAAAATACACGGTAATGCGATTTTATTCCTATTATCTCCTTAAGCTGCAGCAACCTCTATGCCCTGTTAAATTTTTGCACACTGTTATGGAAACGCGCTGCATGTCAGTATCTGGAGGTTGTTTTAATAGCCACTATCGACCACGCTTCACAATTTCACAGAAAGTGTAAATATTTGCTCATTGTTGGGCTCCACTCGACTTTTACGGTTCACGAAAATTTGTTAATATGGTTACTACTTCTTGAAAAGACATGTGTGTTGAAAAATTCTGATGTTCGTCGATCTGATGTAGAAACAATTGTGAAATGCCTTTTTTTGACAGGAGACAGTTTTATTGTTTTTGTCGTTTTATTATGTCAGTTGTAGTTTTCTCCTCAGCTACAATTATCGTGGCTTGTCTGATATGCTAAATAATGTAAGTATTGTACCTCAGTTTCTTATTTTACATGTACAGTAATTGGTTTCTTTGGAAGTATAGTGAACAAAACATCACTTTACTGTGTGAAAATACGATGTCTTTCTGCATTTCATCAGGTCTTTCGAGGTTCACTGTGTCTTTCTTGTTCTTAAAAACAAACGTAGCCCTTCAGCAAATGTCTGCAGGTCAGACGAAAATTCATAACTAAATAGTCCTGTAATGTGCTATTTAATAACTCTTCTAATCCTTAGGAAATCTATAGTACGACAAATCTGGTGTGCATCTTTTAGGGATCCGTGCCTCAGTTAGTAGAAACGGAGCCCTCATAGGATCAATATAGTGTATGTTTGCCTGTCAATCTGTTTGTGTGTCCGACTGTTAAAAACACTATCTCAGGGACACGTAGACATATCAGGGAGAAATTTATGTCACGTACAGAGGTCTATTTTCCTTTGGCGGTGTAAAAATTTAAGCTTCAATGTCAATGCAATTAAATGACACGGCCATTTGTGTCACGTATTTCAATACTTGTAAACTCACTCCTCAAAACTTATCGGTATCAAGGTGAAACTTATGTAACGCACTGAGATCTATTTTCCGTTGTCGGTGTAAAAAACTGAAAGTTCACAGACAATGCAGTCAAAAGGTACATATGTTACATATTTTAATACTTCGAAACTCACTGCTCAAAACCTGTAGGTTACTTCCCACTGTCATTGAATCGTGAAATATGCCAAAAAAGGAAGTTTCAGAGTTCAACCAACGAAAAAAATCAGAAACTGTAAATTTGGAATTATTGGATGGACTTTTTTTGTCATTTCTTATCTGAATTTCTTTCTGTTCTTCCGTCTGTTAAGATTCCTTTTTCTCGGAAATGGGTAGAGGTTGAAGCTTATGTCTCATACTAAGGTCTATATGAGCACGGCGGTGTACTAAATGTAAGCTTCTATCTGAATGGAACTAAAATTTATAGGTATTTCGGTAGCAAATTTTGATACTCGCAAACACACTCATCAAATTCAAAGTATACTTCCCATTGGCCTAGAATCATGAAATTTGGCAAGAACCAAAGTTTCACAGTATAACAAAAGAAAGAAATCAGAAAACTGTTAATTTCTATTTATATGACACGAGAAAACTATTTTTTTGCTCATTTGTTATCGGACATTAAACTTAAAACTAAGACAATCAGCAGTTCTGCATTCATGCTGACTGGGTCTCAATGGTAAAGGTCAGACATCAGGCAAGGAATGACTTTATCGGTAATATGACGCGCATCAGACATCGAGGAGCGATTACTGAATGCAGATATGGCGATTCGAGTTGTATATCGAAGAAAGATTCGCAGACTAGTGCAATAATCGCTCCATGATATCTGAAGATGGATAAATTCCAGAACGCCTCTTATGAGCTATAAACTCATGACCCACTGAGCCTGAATGAGGACCTGCTTCATATATGAGGACCTCCTTTATATTATAGACATACTTCTCGAAACTCTTTGAATTCCCGGGACCGATATCTTGCCAGTGTCAATAACAGGCAAAAATGGTCGATATTCTCTATTCCCTTATTGTTAACTGACCGTTAACACAATTAAATTTTTACGAAACCGTCAGCGCGGGTCCTACTCGCGCATGGGTCATTTTTTGTTATTGCTACATGTTCTTGCGCTACACACGTTCCGTAAAAATAATGTCACAAACAAATACAAACGGTACTACCTGCATTCATCATCAGTGTGGCTCACTGTCCGATTGCTGTGCCGCTGTCACAATGTTCAACAAAAATGAGATGTGCTATCGCAACTGCTTGTGTCAGACTGTGGGTGGACTGTGACAGCTTCACTAACTGTTTTTTTAATGTCTTTTATTTTCCTTTATTGTGTTTCAATGCCCCATCTGGGGCGGGCTTACAAAAGCATATGCGCTGCTCTTCAGGCAAAAGACATTAATCATACAATAGAAGACATTTAAAATAACATAAAGGAGAGAATGTGACGTACATCGATATCAAAAAGGGGGAACAGCATGGAAGTGTACAGACAGAAAGGGGGGAGACTGCAAAGTAGTGATAAAAACTGTAAAAAATTAGCGCACACAAAACAAAACCACACACTGGATCATTAAAGTATCGACAGATGGCATAGCACATAACAGTCACTGACAATAACACTATCTACAAGTCCAGCACGCAATTAAAACCACAGCTCTTGACGTACAGAAGAACAGCACCAGACACAACATTCATGTAGTACACTGATGACGATGAGCAAACAGAGAGGCCGGCTTCGGTGGCCGAGCGGTTCTAGGCGCTCAGTCCGGAACCGCGCGACTTCTACGGTCGCAGGTTCGAATCCTGCCTCGGGCATGGATGTGTGTGATGTCCTTAGGTTAGTTAGATTTAAGTAGTTCTACGTTCTAGGGGACTGATGACCACAGATGTTTAGTCCCATAGTGCTCAGAGCCATTTGAACCATTTTTGAGCAAACAGAGAGGATCTGTCAGGGGCATACAGACGAAGGAAGAAGGAAGAAGGAGGGTGGGAGAGGGGGAAGAGGGAAGAAGGGAGCGAGTGGAGGAGAGGGGGGAGAAGGGAAGAAGAGAACGAGGGGAGGAGACGGAAGGATGCGGAGATGTTGGAGAAAAAGGAGGAGTTGAGGGAAGGGGATGAGGTCATACAAGAGCCGTGTGGGGGAAGGAAGGCTAGTAGAGAAGGCACGGCAGAGCACATGGCCTTTGAGGCTTTGGAGCTGCCTTTAACGTCTTCCATAATGTTTATAGGCTAATATTTAAGCTTCCCGAGACGGGCGAAATAATCACAAAATGTGAAGGCGTTGCACGAAGAGTAGACACTTTCTTTTGGAGACCGACCGTTTGGCGTTCCACACACTGAGCTATAGATTCGTCGTCTGGTGATGCAAGAAGTAGTTAATGTACACTGATCATGAAAAACATTACGACCATTGCCCATCGCGACATTGGATGCCACTTGGTGGCGTTGCGGGAATGTGACGGATCAGACACGAACGGGGATTCACCCTATCGAAGGTAGGGCTGCAAATGGCGAAATCCATCGACATGAGCGACATTGACAAAGGGCAGATTATTATACGCAGAGTCTGTGAACGAGTATCTCGAAAACGGCGAAGCTGGTCGATTATTCATGTGCAACTGTCACGAGCCTCTAAGGAAAGAGTTTGAAGGAAGTGAAACTACTATTAGGCGCTAAATGGTTGGACGTCCACGCCTCTTCACAGAACGTGGGGTTCAGAGGCGTGTCTGCTCTGGATAGATGGTGACTGTGGCACCTCTGCCGAAAGAGCACACCGTTCATCGTACATTGTTGAACGTGGAACTCGGCAGCTCGCCAACGCTAGGTGTTCACATGTTGACCCATCGATATCGTCACTGCAGTAGCAACGGGACAATCGGGGGAGGTCCTGATGTTCAGGAATCCGAGGAAAGGCCCTCCCACAAAATTACCGACCCATCAGTTTGCTGATCCGCTCAGCAAACCTTACCTTCGGTGAGAAGGTAATACTAAAACGACTCACTAGGCACTGCATTACAAACGACACCCTGAGGCCGGAGCAATTCGGCTTCATGAATCACCACTTGACAACACAACAACTCCTCCGCGTCGTTGAATACATAACACACGGATACAACACAAGTAAAGCAACTGGGTCGGTGTTCCTGGACATCGAAAAGGCCTTCGACTGTCTGTGGCACAACGGCCTCATACGCAGCAACACAGGTTTCACCGACGTGCTTGTACGTCCCATACACTAATATCTCAAGAAGTTTCAACACCGACGTGCAGGGCAAATAATCAACACGTTATGGTATCCAGGCTGGAGTACCCCAGGGAAGCATCCTTGGGCCCATACTGTTTAACCTCTATATTAATGACCTTCCAGCTACACGCAACACGACGGTGGCAATCTACGCGAATGACACTGTCGTCCTCGCGCTAGACTGGAAACCGTCTAACTCAACACTACAGACTGCACCCAGAGGGGCAGAGCCTTTTCTGATGAAATGGCGTGTTAGAGTAAACGTCGACAAGTGCGAAGCCGTTCTGTTCAGCAGAAGACCGAAAGAACTGCGTAAACATCAACACTACAACCCAGTAACACTACATTCACGCCCAATACGTTTCCGTGAGACGGTAAAATACCTCGGTGTCTGGCTGGCTCAAACAACTCTACCCTATGCTTAACAGCCGTAGCACACTGAATAGAAGGGTGTCCAAGTCCATGTACACCACACTTATTAGACCTCTGATGACGTACGCTGCTCCCGTCTGGGGATACACTGCGCCCACACGCCTGCGTTGTCTGCAGCTCATACAGAACAGAATCATAAGCAATGCTCCGCGTTACACACGCACCGCGGATCTTCACCGGGAATATCGGCTAGACACCCTCTTCCAGGTATTCCGAAAACTCTCCACACGACTGTACAGAAACACGAGACCCGTTTACCCTTTCTGGTGAAACTACGACCACAACCATAGATGGAATCATAATAGACCAAAGACACAATTAGCAAGAAACTAAACATCTATTGTCCATAGCGCGCTAACACAACAGTACTGGCTAGCCCCTGCAACACAGCTACTACCGGCAACCCCAGATGCTCGACACAACGAAAGACAGGGAAGCCGTACTATACACAACATGCAAACCAGCCACACACACCCCCTACACTCTGAGCTGATCTGTGCCGATCGCCCACTAATGTATGACGACCTCGAACTGTTACAGGGACGCAGCAGCTGCAACAGGCTCTACAACGTGCACCCGATACGACAAAGGTAACGATGCACGATACCTCGCACTGACATAACCACACCTTGCATGCACTGTCGCACCTAGCAAGCCGCTACTGCCCTAACTACTCGTCCTACTGTCGTAGAAGTTTTTTCCAGTGGCGCTTGCCTTGGCACTTTTTTTCCCTCTGCGCGTACAAAACGCTATCCTTCAATCGCTTTCGTCCACTTTCTGTCTCCTGATGGACCATGTCAATGAGTAATCCTACCCATACGCATGGACATCACAGCCCGCATCCTGTGACTCCTGATTTGAAAACTAACATGTCATACGGAGGTGACAATAGAACATTTGGTTTGGTCACCATGTTGGTGTGGGCGTGGAGGGGCCCCATCCTTTAGTCGGGGAGCATCGGGGTTCGACGGTCGATCAATGGAAACCTGTCGGCTCTTCGGGTGAATCAGATCTTTGCTACATTAGGCCGGTGGTCATCTCCACAAACGCCATCAACGAGGTGAACAGCGGCTCGAAATGTACAGCGCGTCATATACGCAGGTTGGTGGGAGCAGTTTTATGCAGTGGAAAAAATTCTCCTGCGCCAGCATGGGACCTCAGGCAGTAAGCGAAGACACGCTGACGGCGAACCACCTGCATCCTTTCATGTTTGATGTCTCCCCCGACGGCGAAGTCACCTTTCAGCAGCATAATTGTCCGTGACTCGGAGCCAGAATCGTGCTACAGTGGTTTGAGTAGCATTATAGTGAACTCACGTTGATGTCCCGACGACCAAATTCGCTTGATATAAATCCTATGGAACCGACATAGGAGTTTTCTGGGTTTGTTACCGCGTCATGATGTATAAACCTACTGCTGCTAGAAAAAAAGAAATTGAAAAGAAACCAACGCCTCACCCACGGTTGCAACGGCCTTCTTCTAGGTCACGCTGATACCGTGGCCGAAATGATTTTTTTTTTATCCTCCAGAAGCAGTAGTTTTATACATTATGACGCGGTACCATGTCCAGAAAACTTTTAGATCGACTGACTGTGGCCGCAGAAGCCTACGCAATCCTATGTAAATCAGCGGCCCGTTATTTACACGAATTATACACTCCTGGAAATGGAAAAAAGAACACATTGACACCGGTGTGTCAGACCCACCATACTTGCTCCGGACACTGCGAGAGGGCTGTACAAGCATTGATCACACGCACGGCACAGCGGACACACCAGGAACCGCGGTGCTGGCCGTCGAATGGCGCTAGCTGCGCAGCATTTGTGCACCGCCGCCGTCAGTGTCAGCCAGTTTGCCGTGGCATACGGAGCTCCATCGCAGTCTTTAACACTGGTAGCATGCTGCGACAGCGTGGACGTGAACCGTATGTGCAGTTGACGGACTTTGAGCGAGGGCGTATAGTGGGCATGCGGGAGGCCGGGTGGACGTACCGCCGAATTGCTCAACACGTGGGGCGTGAGGTCTCCACAGTACATCGATGTTGTCGCCAGTGGTCGGCGGAAGGTGCACGTGCCCGTCGACCTGGGACCGGACCGCAGCGACGCACGGATGCACGCCAAGACCGTATGATCCTACGCAGTGCCGTAGGGGACCGCACCGCCACTTCCCAGCAAATTAGGGACACTGTTGCTCCTGGGGTATCGGCGAGGACCATTCGCAACCGTCTCCATGAAGCTGGGCTACGGTCCCGCACACCGTTAGGCCGTCTTCCGCTCACGCCCCAACATCGTGCAGCCCGCCTCCAGTGGTGTCGCGACAGGCGTGAATGGAGGGACGAATGGAGACGTGTCGTCTTCAGCGATGAGAGTCGCTTCTGCCTTGGTGCCAATGATGGTCGTATGCGTGTTTGGCGCCGTGCAGGTGAGCGCCACAATCAGGACTGCATACGACCGAGGCACACAGGGCCAACACCCGGCATCATGGTGTGGGGAGCGATCTCCTACACTGGCCGTACACCACTGGTGATCGTCGAGGGGACACTGAATAGTGCACGGTACATCCAAACCGTCATCGAACCCATCGTTCTACCATTCCTAGACCAGCAAGGGAACTTGCTGTTCCAACAGGACAATGCACGTCCGCATGTATCCCGTGCCACCCAACGTGCTCTAGAAGGTGTAAGTCAACTACCCTGGCCAGCAAGATCTCCGGATCTGTCTCCCATTGAGCGTGCTTGGGACTGGATGAAGCGTCGTCTCACGCGGTCTGCACATCCAGCACGAACGCTGGTCCAACTCAGGCGCCAGGTGGAAATGGCATGGCAAGCCGTTCCACAGGACTACATCCAGCATCTCTGCGATCGTCTCCATGGGAGAATAGCAGCCTGCATTGCTGCGAAAGGTGGATATACACTGTACTAGTGCCGACATTGTGCATGCTCTGTTGCCTGTGTCTATGTGCCTGTGGTTCTGTCAGTGTGATCATGTGATGTATCTGACCCCAGGAATGTGTCAATAAAGTTTCCCCTTCCTGGGACAATGAATTCACGGTGTTCTTATTTCAATTTCCAGGAGTGTAAATCAGCGGCCCGTTATTTACACGAATTACATGATCTGTTCCATTCCTCCACAAACCTACCAACAGACTGTCGGATCCCTAATGTGCAGAATCAGTAATGTATTTTGTTCCAAAGACGGACAAACAAGCTGTTAAGCAGGTGATCATAATGTTTCGGCTCCTCAGTGTAAATCTCGTTCTTGATGTCTGATAGGTACGATAAGTGCCGGTATCCGATTTTTTGTTGTAACAGCCTCGTCCTATCAACTGCTCCGAAGATTGTTGAACGCTAGAGGGCACTCGGAGGAAAGACGGCACTGATCAATCATTAAAACAAATAAAAGCTTAAGTTAAAATATTCTGAGTTGCTTGGTCGCATCATAATTCCTTTTAAAATAACCGGTGTTTCGACCCCACTTCTGGGATCTTCTTCAGGGTGTTACGGTGTCGACTATTGCAGACTTACATAAACAATATCTTCATGTGCCCACGATGACTACTGGTCATCGGCAACTGGAGGTCCAGTGAGTAGCAATAGGCGGTCTATACAGATGCTCCATCTAACAGACAGCGTGGCGTATACGACATGAAACGTCTGAAAATAAACACCCTGCAACCAGGTGGGAGTGTTATTGTCAGGGAAATGTTTTCGAAGCAATGCCTGCGTGATCTCGTCATTTTGGAAGGCAGAACGGATCAATATAAATATGCATGTATCCTTTGTGGCCATGTCTACGCCTACGTGTACTTTGTTCTTCCTCGGATCGATGGTGTTTACCAGCAGGACAACGCAACATGTCACACAGCTCGCACTATACCTGTGTGGTTCGAAGATCATCAGGACGGGTTTACCCTACTGCCCTAGCCACCATACTCTCCTGCACATGCGTTTCAGTAACCAGTGGTGTACTCAAACACTTACCAATGCTCCAATCTCACATGGTCTGAAGGTGACTTTTGATAAAATCGAAACCTGTTACCATTTGGATGTACGATTAATAATTTTAATAAATCCTTCGATTAAGAGTGATCAGTGAAACTTCCTGGCAGATTAAAACTGTGTGCCGGACCAAGACTCGAACTCGGGACCTTTGCCTTTCGCGGGCAAGTGCTCTCCGCTGTAGAGTGAAAATTTCATTCTAAATAGTGATCAGCGTTTTAATTACCTGCAGGTCACTAATGCTTTCCTGCAGAGTTTGGAAAATTATAATAGTTCAGTCATGTTTGATATTAGGTCCCGAATAACGAACGGATGAAGCAACAGCATGAATGCTGTAATTATTGAAACAAGAAGGATTACTGTAATATACTGGATAACAACTTTATACTATGAAGTAAATCGGAATAGCCAACCTTCATTCCTGGCTTTAATGATAGACGTAAATTTTACTGTGCTACGGTTTAATGCAGACAGCTTCTAAGCACACAGGCTGAAAAACTGCGATCGTAGTCAGAGATTACTGAGAACTTCCACATAGGGTTGATCATCTGAAAAAAAGAAAGTTTCGTTAACACTTAACACAAACAAAGAATAAACGGAACTGGTCTGCGTTTCTTATATTAACAACAATTTAGTAAATAAAGAAATTAGGCTTTTGTTTACGTTTGTGGTCAATGAGAGTACCACATGACTTAATGGAATCAGGATATCAGGATGGGCGCACGGTAACGCTTTGTGGTAGCACAGTGTGGAATGGAAATCATTCGTGTGTACATCCAACGCGCTACACCCAAAATATTTTCCTAAAGAAGTTCCAAAGGGATGTAGGACTACAGTGGGTTCTACAGAGGGGTAACCTATAAATATAAGAAAGATAATCAATAGCTCATGAAAAAATTGATCGTACCAGAAAAATGCGTAAATTTGGCGAAATTTATCATACATGAATATGCCTGATAAACTTTGGAAATATAACACTGTTCAACTAGAAACACACTAGGGCCCGTCTCAAAGGCAAATGGTCAGTAAAGAAGGAGAAAAAAAATTAAGTTTCGATTATAACATCGTGACATTATTCGTGTTATCGATGATCGGAAGATCAGTAGACTTATAATGCTGTCCTCTTTTTTTATTCATGATAAAGCAAGGGATACCTGACTGGTCACTAACAAATAATGGACGATAAAAGTTCAAGTATTTCAACACAAAATTGCATGAGGATATGAACATTACGCTTAGATTAGTTAAATGTGCCACTTGGAAAATAAACAGGCTTATAATATCGCATCCTGGCTAGTAAATAGTGGCAAAGGGGCCTACAGATTGTCTGAAGGACTCGTGGTTGGTCACTAACGAACAAGGGACAAGAAATGTCAAGTAATTAGCAACAAAACATTGCTTAAAATATCGCCATCATGCACAGGTTAATTAACTGAACCATTCACTGATGGTTTACATTAACTCGACATGATCCCTAATGTAACAACGTACATATTATATGAATAGAAACACAACTTCCTAAATTCCCTCTAATCCCTCAAAGAGTGAAAATTTAGGTGTCGCCTTACGCACAACTGCCCTCTCTGATCTGGTTCTCAAAGATTATACTGAATTTACTGTGGTGAAAATTGTCTGGACACAAAGCATTCCTCCGAATATGGAAGAACTTATTTAATTCAAACTCATGTATACTATCAAAGCCTTAATCAATCGCCCATGCTTGTAACATAAAATGAATAACTAGAATATTCGCACACTTTAAGAACATTCAAACGCCCTTCTCATAGTCAGTACGGAGCGTGTTACTAGCACTTCCATATTACGTACAAACAGCCGCTGCAGAGCTGTTACGAACCCTCTGCCTTTACCTATCGCTAAAAAGCCGTGGTGGACGAAAAGGCCGCTCCAAATGGCGTAGCCATATTCCTCGGCAACACAGCGGATTGATCATACACCTGTCAATCGGTACAGTTAACCTCCCTGTCGACTCGCTAATAACCTAAAGTTTGGAAAGACTGAGTTGGCACAAAACACACCTCTTCGCCGATTAGAAATACGTTCCATTCATTCTGTCATGGATTCGTATTCACACTTGGGTCTGGAAAAACAAGAATAATGCTGATGCTCCTCACATAGAGAAAAATTAAAGAGTTACATTCTTCTCCTTACTCGATGTCTGCCACTGTCACAGATGAATAGCTTCAGAAAATAAAGCAGTGAAGCAAGACAAATGTAAATGTCGTGTGATTAGGGCCTCCCGTCGGGTAGGCCATTCGCCAGCTAAAAGTCTTTCGATTTGACGCCACTTCGGCAACTTGCGCGTCGATTGGGATGAAATGATGATGATTAGGACAACACACCACCCAGGCCTTGAGCGGAGAAAATCTCCCACCCAGCCTGGAATCGAACCCAGGCCCTTAAGATTAACAGTCTGCCACGCTGACCACTCAGCTACCAGGGGCGGACATCAAGCAAGATGATTTATTATGAAAGGGATCCAGTAGATCCTTTTCGAAGGGCATCTATCACATGATTTTGATAGACGCTGATGAGTATATCACGAGTACAGTCGCTGCTTCTACAAGTAGGTCCTTTTCCTTGAATCCAGGTGACCAGTATTTTCCCACTGTAAAATTCGCTTATTTCAGAAATTTTCTAGATATTCTGCACACAGAATTGATCGAATGAATTATCTATTTCTGCTGATACGTGATTTATAGGCCTACGTTTCGCATCTTACCGCGTCCTCCTGGAATAACACAGACGTGTTATTTCATTTATAATGGAGTGCATTTAGCATTGAGGCCTGCCGTTTCATAAATTGTTGACAGTGGACAGTATTTACTGTCTAAAGGGAAAAGTCTCTTATTCTACTCGTGTATAAGTGTTCTGTGTGTGTGTGTGTGTGTGTGTGTGTGTGTGTGTGTGTGCACGCATCCGCAAAGATTATCATGCACCGCGTTTTTTTTAATAGACCAAAAAGTGGCATCCGAGACGTCAAGAAACTTAAAGTACACGTACAGTAGCCCTTCACAGATGATTTTCCTCGCATGTAGTTGTGTTACAGGAGCCAGTACTTCAGAAGTGGTGTGTGGGGCTTTGTGGTGTCTGTTGGGACGGAATCCGATCTGCCTCTGCTGACGCAAGCGCAGCGCTGGTGTATCGAATGCATTCTATCCGCCCGAACGAAGCTTTCAAAAAGCGTGACTCATACATGGTAACCGTTCAAATATTAATGGCTTCTTTAAGCGGCTGCTGAGACATGCTAACTTGCAATAAGCATTTTCAAGGTCATCATTTAATAATGTTTTCTTTTTACGAAAGCCATACAATGTTCTCTTAGTAAAGTTTATCGAATTTGTCTGCTGATGCAAATTTCTTTGTGCATGTAAAATTGATTCCTTAAACTATTAGCGTTCGTTGAAAAATAAATAGATATAGCGTTCAGTAGCAGCTAATTTAATTTGAAGACATGTGCTAAGTTTAACAGTAAGAAAATCATCTGATGAGGATTACCACTAACTACTGTACTACAGAGACCGTTGTTCTCCGTTCATGAGTCGCCCATTTGAAATTCAGATTTCATCTGCCCAGGAAATAATTTCCCACCAATATCGACTTCAACAAAGAATGTCATGTCTCCAGATGTGACGTATATAACTCGGTCCTTGAGTTCAAAGAGGGAAGCAGGAAGTCAATGATACGATCTTGTAGATGAGTTGTGTAAACTATGAAATAAAGGGGAGAGGACTGAGTGGATCTCGGACTTTTGCTGTGGTACACACGCACATTACTGATAATTTTCCTCAGACTATAGTTATGCTATATCGCAAGATATAGCTGCATAAGCCTAAAACACGTGAACAAATATTTTGCTTCAAAGTAGCATTACATTGGTTTCTGCAACTGATGTGAATACTTTCCGCAAGCGTCTGGTGTAATAAAGTACTTAGCAAACAATCCATCTCTAATTAGCTCCTATCTCGAACCAAATTTTACACTTTTATCAAAAAAAAATTGCCATAGAGCCAAACTTTTGTATACAAGTTTATTTAAAAATATGGACCTAATTTAACTTATTTGTATTTCGTGAAGTATCAATTGTGCATGAACAGCATACATTCCAGTGAAATAAGGAAGTCTCAACGATTTTTAAGCAGGCTGAAACGTTCGCCTTGTCCCCCATGTACTACAAACGTCACAGCTGTTGTCAGACTCGCCCACAGTTGAAGAAGCATGTCTTGTCCTAAGAAGTTCACGGCAGCAGTGATACGGTTCCGCAGGTCGGCCAAAGTTCCTGGCAAAAGCGGGACGTAAAAGCCTTCTTAATACAGCGTCATATGGCGTGAGGTCGAAAAATCTCGGTGGCTAAAAGTGAAGAGTCAGGTCTTGATTTCCCATGCGACGTATCTATCGCCGACGAAAGGACTCATTTAAAAATCCTCGGACATGACGGTGCCAATGGGACGCAGTTCCAGCCTGCTGTTAAATGAATTCCAGTAAATCTTCGGTAAATCTTCGGTAAATTGAGGAAAGTATCATTGTTCTAACATGTCGAAGTACGTTATTCCACTTACAGTGCTTTCCGAAAAGAGAGAATGGTCCATAAACTTTTGTCAGCGATAAGGCGCAGAACACGTTTAGCTTCGCTGAGTTTCTTTCTTACTGCAATATTGTACGGGGATTTAGCGCACCTCAATTGCGAACATTTTGTCTATTCATTTTTGCACTAAGATAGACCGCAGTTTCACAGCTAAAAATTAAGCACAGTAGAAATGGGTCATTCTCCATCATTTACAGTGTATCACCACAAAATTCAATGCGTTGTTTTGTGGTATTGTCAAGGACGGCATGCACAAGTCGTAAGCAGTAAGGCTCGTACAGAAAACGCCGCCTGAAAACTCGCCACGAAACTGTCTATTCCATCAAAATAGAAGATGGTTATATTTAAATTTATGCGACTTGAGAGGGCCCCAATGCAAGCAAGTAATCTTAGGACACAAACTTCGTGGAAACATTTATAAGGACATTCTGAAGAGAAATAACGAATACACTAATGAAAAAATATAATTTCCAAATGAGAGAGCAAATTTGTTAATTCCGTCTCACGTTTCTGTTCCAGGTTACAAAATTTGCTCAATATGACAACAATCTGCATGTACAACAGCCCAGAACCGCATTAGAGATCCCATTTCAAAATTTTTGTTCGCTGCACTTTCCCAACGGTAGATCACGGAATGCTCAGACCCGCCAGGTTAACCGAGAGCTCTAACGCGCTGCTTCCTGGACTCTGGAAGGCACGCCAGCCCCCGGATCGAAACCGCCCAGCGGATTAACGACGAGGGACGGTGTGCCGGCCAGCCTGGATGTGGCTTTCAGGCGGTTTTCCACATCCCACTAAGTGAATACAGGTCTGGTCCCCACTTCATGACTCAGTTACACGACTCGCAGACATTTGCAACACGTTCACGCTATTTCATGGCTCAAACTAGAAGCAGATACCTCGGGTGCACTGATTCCATCCCAGGGGGCACAGTGTGGCGGCAGGAAGGGCATCTGGGAACCCTTTGAAATTAACCTTGTCGAATCTGATTATAACCACGTCGACCATGTGAAAAATGCGGCAAAAAGTAGAATGCAAATGAAGAAGAAGAATCCTGGAATGCTCAGCTGTCGTGATGCAGTTCTTAGAGTGCTTAAACATATTGCATCCATCATTGTCAGTCCATGCAGCAGTAACTTCTTGAAGTATTTTTGGCGCCGTTGGCAGTCTGCCTCTCCCAGCAGAAATTGCCAAATCACCAATTAATTCGAGCTTCCATATTCCTTTAATGAGTCAACACCCGTGAAGAACAGCTGCACTATTGCTGCTATTTTAATAAAACAGCTTTACAACTAAAGATCTGAGTTTGTCCAGACCCATGTTAACTGTCTGAAACTCTAACGCTTATGTTTCAATCCTACGTTGACGTACTGGCTCAAGTAGTGGAAGTTTAAACATAACCAGCCAGTACTATAACGTTGGTATTGTTTTACAGATGCAAAACTTTGACGTTCAGCTTGAAAAATTGTTGAAAAACAATTAACATCCAAAAGGAAGTTAAGAAAATTATGGACTTTTAATTTACGAAAATGATCATAGATGCAGTTCAGAGAGTGAGATTAACTAAAACACAAACCAAACTACAGTTACAAGAGTCACGTGCTGTGACTAAGACAGTCTGAGACACTGTTGTAACAATCAAAATATTAAATATCGTAACATTTGATAGTGACAACTTCTCTCACAAAGTTCATTCATTATTTATTTCATTTAAAGCGGTGGAGCGAGTGTGTCAAACTATCATCGCATCTTTGGAGAAAGAGTACACTGAAGTGGACGTAGTGGCATCTAAATCTATGAAAATGATACAGAAAGTCAGAAAGTTTCGATACAAGAGTTTGACTGTGGAATGAAATACGAATGCGGAAGGCTTGTCAGTTTTCCGTCTAGCGGCTGAAACATGGGAGCAGCTGCACCGGTACAACGTAGAAACAGTATCTACCACGTCTAGTGAGGACCGAAGCACAAATGCGACACCACGTCTAGTGGGAACAGAAGAACAAATGCGGCACACTCATAACGAAGGCGAATTGTACCAAACCAACCTTTCAGAGGACAGATGTGGGGACTAATTTTTTCTGGTCAGTGCTGACGACCTTGTATGCTGTCCGAAATTAATCTCGCACAGCTCGATTGGAAAAGTTTGATCGAAAATTTTAATCACAATTCTACTCCGAGGGAGTGCTGTGTCATTCATTCAACACAACTCAACGACGATGACACGAAGCTACATGCCACATGTCGGAAAAAGTTGGCATGTCAGCATGAGCACGGAAATTAAACTGTGGGGCTGCTGGCGCTGTACAGCACTCCATGCGTGGAGGGACTCCAGTAAGGTTAAAAAATAATTCAAATGGCTCTGAGCACTATGGGACTCAACATCTATGGTCATGAGTCCCCTAGAACTTAGAACTACTTAAACCTAAGGACAGCACACAACACCCAGTCATCACGAGGCAGAGAAAATCCCTGATCCGCCGGGAATCGAACCCGGGAACCCGGGCATGGGAAGCGAGAACGCTACCGCACGGCCACGAGCTGCGGACTCCAGTAAGGACAGCAGTCGCAGACCTGAATGAAATACTGCGCTCCCCAGTTGGCTCGGATCAACAGGGGAAGGAGTGGAAGGCCGAGGACTAGACAGAGACAGAGGAAAAGGGAGAGAGAGAGAGAGAGAGAGAGAGAGAGAGAGAGAGAGAGAAAGAAAGAGAGAGAGAGGTGGAGGTACCTGCTGTCGTTTCGAAAAGAGTACCCGGAAGCAGCTACGCGAAACTGTTGCCGTAATAAACTACCGATGTTCGAAATGCAGGACAATAGTAGTAACTGGTGAATATCTGTGTCACATAAATTTCACGCATTCCCCTCTATTCCCATATCCCAAGGATATCACAGGTCTCAAATTTAATAAGAGAACCCAGAATTTGTGTACAACATCAAAAACGTTTTGCATCACCTCGGTTCCGAGAGTTCCGGAACCTGTACAGAAAATTGGAATAGAGATCAATAGTTTTCAGGGTTCCTCCGAGCCATAATCCGCAGGTAGCGGTCATCCACTGCAGTAGTAGCCCTTGGACGGCCCAGGCGAGGCACCTACAAGTCCGAACAACATCGCTTTGGTTCACTTCGAGACGCCTGGACAATTCCCTTGTTGAGAGCCCTTCCTGGCACAAAGTAGCAATGCTGACAGGATCGATCCGCGGTATTGACCGTCTAGGCCTCGTTGAACTTCAAACAACACGAACCATGCACCTCCTTCTTGTTGGAATGACTGGAACCGTTCGGCTGTCGAACCCCTCCGTCTATTACGCACTGCTCATGCATGGTTGTTTACATCTTGGGCGGTCTTATTGACATCTCAGTCAAAGGTTCTGTATCTGTGATACAATATCCACAGTCAACGTCTGTCTCAGGGAGTTCTGGGAATCGAGGTGACGCTATTTTTTTAAAAAATTGTGTATTTCATAGGAATGAGAAAATAATCTAGGAACTGACATATAGACATCTTGGTTCACATACTAATTACGCGATAAAGGTGGTCTAATTAGGAAATTTCATATCGGCACTCACTCTGCTGCAGTGGAAATCTCATTCTGGAAACATCCCCAAGGCTGTGGCTAAGCTATGTCTCCACAATATCCTTTCTTTCAGGAGTGCTAGTTCTGCAAGGTTTGCAGGAGAGCTTCTGTAAAGTTTGGAAGGTAGAAGACAAGGTACTGGCAGAGCTAAAACTGTGAGGATGGGCCATGACTCGTGCTTGGGTACCCCAGTTGGTAGAGCACTTGCCCACGAAAGGCAAAGGTCCCACGTTCGAGTCTAGGCCCGGGGCACAGTTTTAATATACCAGGAAGTTTCTCACAGTTCATTGCTTTTATCGACGTTTCGCAAGCATTTGACCTAGTCAACAGGGAAGGACCGTATACTTTATTAGTGCAGATAGGGTTCTGCTAAAGCTCTTGATGATATACGGGGTTTTCGTGACAATTTCGAAGGTGCTGTGATATTTGGAGAAAGCACGTCACAAAATTTTTATTGTGCTACGAGGAGTTTGTCAAGACTGCGTACTGTTCCATACCCCGTTTGGTATATAATTCACGTTACTCCTCGAAGTGGTTTTTGGCGAAAGTAACATGGGTATCGGGTACTGGGGAAATGCCAATTCTCGTTCACTCTGCATTGTTGCCAGATGTATCTAAGATGGCGGCGGTGACGTCATCCAATAGGGTGACGTGTAGATTTGGCAACAGCACATGACATCATTCAATATGCTGGCTGTGGCGTCATTTAAGATGGTGGATATTGGCAGGAACTTTGAATTTTGGCAGGAAGAAGGTCAATTGGGCTACCTCCACTAACCTGACCCCCTCCCCTCCCCGCCACCAGAAAAAGTGCAGGAAGTTCAAATTCTGACAGGATAATGCATCACACCATGGTTATGTCTACTAACCTAAAAATATCGCTGGAAAGAAAGGGCACTTGGCCTACCTCCACTAAGTCACCTGACAACCACTTCGTCCTAGGAAATGATGGGAAGTTTGAATTTAGGCGGAAAAGAAATGTCAATTGGGGTATCCCTACCAACCTAAGAAAATGGAGGGAAACAAAGGTGACTTGGACTATCTCTATGAACCTAAGAAAATGGTGTGAAGGAAGGTCACTTCGACTATCACCACTGACCTAAATCATCCGACCTCCACCTCTTCCTAGGGATTGGTGGGAAAAGGACCCAGCCTGCACTGGGCTGCTGGAGAGAGGAAGGAGTGTACTTTATTTATTTTGGGACAATTTAATTAGAGGCGGATTTTGTGAGATAGTATATTTATCACAGTGATACAGAAAGCGCGCCCTGACATGCCACACAGCATACAGTGTGTTCGCCACGAGGTCCAAAGCCCAACTGACATAGCACACAGTACCACCACTAGAGGACACTTTCATCCATTCTGTGACGTAATCCAAGATGGCGGCCATGATTTCAGATGATGAAACATGTACCATTATCCAAGATGAAGGCAAAAAGTGTCTTCATCATGTGGTACAGAGCCCAACTGGTCTAGTACACAGTACTGTCACCAGAGGGTACTGTTCTCCTCTCCATGACATAACCCAAGATGGCTGTATGGAGGGGAAAACGACTCAGTTTGTGCTGGGTTGCTGGAGGGTGTAAGGAAGGAGTGTACTTTATTTATTCCAGAACAATTTTTTTAGGGATGGAGTATATTTATTACACTCATACGAAACACACGCTGTTACATGCTTTGGATCAAGCTACACAGCCTACAACCACTAAACTACTTTTAAATATAGCTCTTCAGACAGCTCCTAAATTCCTGAAATAATTTGTGTACAGACATGCAAACTCCTCCTAAATAAAGCAGTACACACATGTGCAGAAGCTAAATCATCTCATAAACTGTCCAATTAGCGCATAACACACCCTACAGACCTGCTGGAAAATAATATAACAGACACACACAGTCATTGACCGCTGCCTGCTGTCAACTAGACAGGAGATTACTGGCAGTGAAGATGCACCGACAGCTCCTGCAAAAGCCCTTTACTGTACAGTTGCAAGTCTAGTCCTTTTCCAATGGCTGCAACTTGCATCATGTGGTTATGTTTTCTTAGCCTCTTCTAACTGTGCTTGGGAGTTTTGCACATTCTTGACCATTCGAGCAATAGCTCCAGTAGCAACAGCAAGGGAACCTACTGCCGAGAGTGTGGAGAGGGCCAGGATGAGAAACGGAGTAAAACCGCCAAAGGACTGACTTTGTATGGCGCTGGATAGGAATTGTATGTTTACTACATTGACATGGTATGTAGTGATATGTCGATGGGTCAAAGATCGGTTTCACATTCTAATATTCAAGCTCTTGTCATTTGTGGGAGAGCTTTTCCATATTTGACGATATGTAGGACACTTTTGCAGGGTTTGATTGTCAATGCAATATGGCGATCAGTGGAAAATAGATTTTTACTGCTGAAAGTCATATCTGCAGAAAGAAAAAGAAAAGGTAGACTGTGCTTCCACACCAACGGCATCAGTAATTCGGCAGGTAAACTCGATAAGAGCCAATCATAATGCTCGATTCATTCACAGGACATTCTTTTGTGCAGGGATATAGGAGTCCATACATGGCAGAGGTAACATTTGTGAATCTTTTGAAAGCAGGAAGGGTAATATGTGCTGGAGGAGATTCCACGTTACGACCACTAGGAAGACTGCATTCGATGTTACTCTTGCGCTAACAGGTTCTGTTTATCGTGCATACAAGCTGAGCATTAACTATTTCTGGGACACTATACAATTTCCGAGATGTCGACACAGTTCTGATTTTCCATAGCCATGTGACATCAGTATAAGATTGAGATCCTTGTTAGATGTGCTTGCGATGGTTTGTAGCTACGCGCATGCACTTCGCTGTGTTACGTCAGCTATGCTGGGAAGCTAAGCAAGGTATTACACAGCTCGAATGTACAGCTACGAGCAATGCACACTGTGCCACTCTGTCATCAATGGTAAACACATGTGCCACCCAGAGTTGTCTCTCATATGGGAGCAGCATGAGTGCACCTTCGAATTCTGTGACGTCAGTATACCACTGACTGTATACTCGAAAACAGAAGCAACTTTCATCTCTAGTGGCATGAGAGCAATGGGTAGCGCTGGCTTGAATGTGGCAGTGGCTTTTGGCTGTGTCGGCACGTATGCCCCTGGAGCTTCTGTGCTTCCATCCTGTTGTGTCAGCAACGGTGATTTGATGTACATGTATTTCGATGGGAATTACTCAGGTAACAAGTATGAATGCGATGTCGCCCCTCATTCTTCCAGGCACCTGTGTGCGAATTGGTGGCTGATGGCCACATCACTTCGCAGGGGCTGTCAGTGCATCTTGACTGCTGGTAGCCTCCTGTGCAGTCTAGTGGACAGGGCCATTAGGCTGTGTTAATCACCAATTGGGCAGTTTGTGAGTTGATTTCGCATCTGCACATGAGAGTACTGCATTATTTAGGAGGAATCAGTATGTCTGTACTGAAATTATGTCAGTAATTTAGGAGTTGTCTGGAGGACGATATTTAAAAGTAGTTTACAGGTCTGTAGGCTGTGTGGCGCAATCCCAAGCATGTAAGAGTGTGTGTTTTGTATCAGTGTGATAAATATACTCCATCCCTAAATAAATTGTTCCAGATTAAATAAAGTACACTCCTTCCTTACCCTCCCCAGCAACACAGCACAGGCTGAGTCATTCTCCCCTCCGTACAGCCATCTTGGGTTACATCATGGAGTGGAGGACATTGTCCTCTGGTGACAGTACTGTGTACTAGATTCATACCTTGTGGTGACTAACTGTTTCCCACCATTTCCCCCACCAACTTCGATTATGTCGTGGAATGGATGTCAGTGCCCGCTGGGTGGCAGTACTGTGTACCAGAACAGTTGGACTCTGTACCACATGGTGAACACACTGTTTGCCTTCATCTTGGATAACGGTACTTGCATCATCAGCTGACATCATGGCCCCATCTTGGATTACGTCACAAAATGGACGACAATGCCCTCTGGTGGTGGTACTGTGTACTATGTCAGTTGGACTCTGGACCTCATGGCAAACACACTGGATTATGGTAGTGCCTCAAATTTTTTAAATAAAGACTGGTGCATGATTTCAACATTTGACGATTAGCAAGCATGTTTGCAAATTATTTTAGATGGGTTATTATTTTGACTATTTAAGAGTTGTTGGCTCTCTGGATATAAATGTATTGCATTATTTACGAGTGGTTTGCAGATCTGTAGGCTGTGTGGCATGTCAGAGTGTGCATTCTGTATCACTGTGATAAATATACTATCTCTCAAAATCCTCCTCTAAATAAATCGTCCCAAAATATATAAAGTACACTCCTTCCTCCCTCCAGCAGCCCAGTGCAGGCTGGGTCCTTTTCCCACCAATCAATAGGAGGAGCTGGTAGTTGGATGACATACTTGAGTGAACATAATCCAAGTGACCTTTCTTTCCTGATATTTTCTTAGCCCTATAGAGTCAGCCCAGGTCACCTTTGTTTCCCTCCATTTTCTTAGATTGGTAGAGATGCACCAATTGACATTTCTTTACCGCCAAAACTCAAACTTCCCACCATTTCCTAGCATGAAGTGGCTGTCAGGTGACTTAGGTTAGTGGAGGTAGGGCAAGTGCAATTTCTTTCCAGCGATTTTCTTAGGTTAGTAGAGATAACCATGGTGTGTTGCGTTATCCTGTTGGAATTTGAACATCCCACAATTTTTCTGGGGGATGGGGGCAGAGGGGGGTTAGGTTAGTGGAGGTAGCCCAATTGACATTCTGTGGTGTCACTGCCAGACACCACACTTGCTAGGTGGTAGCCTTTAAATCGGCCGCAGTCTGTTAGTATACGACAGACCTGCGTGTCACCACTATGTGATTGTAGACTGAGCGCCACCACACGGCAGGTCTAGTCTAGAGAGACTCCCTTGCATTCGCCCCAGTTGTACAGCCAACTTTGCTAGCGATGGTTCACTGTCTACGTACCCTCTCAATTGCAGAGACGACAGTTTAGCATAGCCTTCAGCTACGTCATTTGCTACGAACTAGCAAGGTACCACCTTCACTTACTATGTCTTCTGAACAGATAATATTTTGAATCACGTACCGTCAAGAGCGACATTCATCATTAATGGATTAAAGTTAAGTATCAAACTAATTACGTCCGCTTTCTGAATTCTAATTCCTTGTCATGTTCCAGACCTCGCGTCAGTATGGTTCTTCCCTCCTCACGCCAGCCTGCATGAACTAAAACACATGCATTTTGGTCTCCCCTAGTAAAATGTTGTTGGCTCTTCTGCCAACTCAACACCTTCTTCCCACCTAAATCCACTGTCTGGGATGATGGGACAGCCGCCATCTTGTATAATGTCATGCATTGTTGCCAAGTCTACACGCCGCCATCTGGGATGACGTCTTCGCCACCATCTCTGATACGTCTGGCAACAATGCAGAGTGTGCCAGAATTGGCCTCGCCCCAACACTGACATCCATCTATATACCAGGGCTGACGGGAAACTTCACAACACCTTGTTACTCAGATCCAGGCTATGTTGAGAGGACATACTTGTAACCATCCTTTTATTCGCTGAAGATACAGTATTCATAGCACATACTGAAGACGACTTTCCAAGCATTATGGACAAATTTACTGCCGGATACAAGCTCTTCTTCTATGTTTGTGAGTGTAAAGAAGACTGTGATTATTGCGCAGGGATACAGAGTTGTGTGTCCCATAAGGTTAAATGGCTTCTTCTTGAGTGTAGTCCACAAATTCTGCTACCTCGGTTCGATAGTCAGAAGATCTTTCTCTAGATGACAAAATAAACGCAGGAGCTGACAAATGGCAAACACTTCTGGGAAGCTCCGCAGGAGAGTGTGAGACTACAAAAACCTTACGGTGGCCAAAAAAATGTTCCTCTGTCAAACGTGCGTGCTGAGCGTCCTCTTGTATGGTGCTAAGACCTGGAGGTCATACGCCAAACAAGAACTTAAACTCAACACCTTTCATCTGCGGTGCTTACGAAACATTCCAGGCATAACAGGGAGAGACTGTGAACAAATATCACCGTCACTCTCAAGGAACGTCACCTGCGGTGAATAGGACACCTACATTCCCGACGTACCCTACTTAGTGACTTAGTCCATACCGCGAGACCCTTTGAAAGACCTGTTTTGCACTTTAAAGATTGCGTCAATCGCGGCACGAACGGATTTGATATTGACTGCGGAAAATGGGAGGCAATCGCCGAAGGCCACAGCAGTTGGTGGAAAATCATCAAGGATGGCAACAAGTTCCACAACGGCGCCTTACTCAACAAATTGCCTGCGAAATGAAGTTGTAGACGAACGCCGCCGACAAACTAAGGATGATGGTTCTCACTGAAACAACAGGTTCTAACGGTTTTTTAAACGCCAGTTTAGCCTGAGTGTTACAAGTTTTGAAAATAAGTAGTTTCTAAAATAACAGATGCCTATTATTTCCTGTAATAAAGACAGACATCGAACTAAGACAGAAATATGTTTACTCCGTCAGTTTCAAGGTACAAAGTTAAAAAAAAAGGTTCAAATGGCTCTGAGCACTATGGGACTTAACTACTGAGGTCATCAGTCCCCAAACTAACCTAAGGCCATCACACACATCCATGCCCGAGGCAGGATTCGAACCTGCGACCGTAGCGGTCCCGCGGTTCCAAACTGACGCGCTTAGAACCGCACGGCCACATCGGCCGGCCACAAAGTTTCAAAATATTAAATTAAAAAGAGAAATAAAAGAAAACTAAATCCGTCTACCGTTTGCTACGTTTCTCGAAAAGTGATAACTAGTTGAATACTACAAGAAACTACCGGTGTTCTCCTATTGATTCAGTTACTTTCAAAACTCTGCTCAAAAATCTTCTTCTAATCGAGGGCCACACAACTATGTCGGCATTAGGAAACCAGCGCTAAAAGATGAAAACCAAGGTTGAAGAACTTAATTTGCCCCGGGGACATTTCATCATCATCGTCATCATTCGTGACAGTGGCTAGATTGCACTGTGAAAAAAATAGACTAAAAATTTTGACTTCGTGGGGGCGCTGATGAGCGCCCCAAAAAAACCAAACATCGCCAAACAACGTTAATTTGCGCGTTTTCATAAGGTAAAAGCAGATATAGGCACATTATGTGGACACAGATAAGAGATTGGCTTCTTTCTATTTTCATTGTACTACAAATTAATTGTTAAATTTTAAGCTTTCTCCTTGCATGATGTCGAAAGTTTGTTGTCATCCCCTGTTCTTAACCTTTAAAGCCTAAGGAGCATTGTACTTCACTGATACTACACTCCGTAAAGTACTTTCAGACTAGGGATGGTGCCATTTTGTAACGCAAGTAATGCTCGACCACAGCAGCGAGATACTACCATATAAACTATGTGATCAAAAGTATCCCGACACCACCCAAAACATGCGTTTTTCGTATTAGGTGCATTGTGCTGCCACCCACTAAAAGGTACTTCAGTAATCATTAGACATCGTGAGAGAGCAGAATGGGACGCTCCGCGGAACTCACGGACTTCGAATGTGGTCAGGTGATCGGGTTACACTAGTGTCATTTATCTGTATGCGAGATTTCCACACTCCTAAACATCCCTAGGTCCACTGTTTCCGATGTGATAGTGAAGTGGAAATGTGAAGGGAAACGTTCAGCGCAAGAGCGTACAGGCCGACCTTGTCTTTTTACTGACAGAGACCGCTGACACCTGAAGAGGGTCGTAATATGTAACAGGCAGACATCTATCCAGACCATCACACAGGAATTCCAAACTGCATCAGGACCCACTGCAAGCACTATGACAGTTAGACAGGAAGTGACAAAACTTATAGTGGTTGCTCATAAGCCACACATCACGCCTCGCTTGGTAAACATTGGACGAACGAACCGTGGAAAAAAGTTGTGTCGAGTGACGAATAACAGTACACAATTTGGCGATCCGAGGGCAGAGTGCAGGTATGGCGAATGCCCGGTGAACGTCGTCTGCCATTGTGTGTAGGGCCAGCAGTAAAATTTGGAGGCGTATGTTGTGGTCGTGTTTTTCATGGGGGGGCTTGCACCCCTTGTTGTTTGCGTGGAAGTATCACAGAACAGGTCTACATTGATGTTTTAGGTACCTTCTTGCTTGCTTGAAGGGCAATTCGGGGATGTCGATTGCATCTTTCAACATGATAGAGCACCTGTTCACAATGCACGGCCTGTGGCGGAGTGATTACACAACAATAACATCCCTGTAATGGACTGGCCCGCACAGAGTCCTAAATCCTATAGAACACCTTTGGGATGTTTTGGAACGCCTATTTCATGCCAGACCTCACCGTCCGACATCGATACCTCTCCTCAGTACAGAACTCTGCGATGAATGGGCTGCCATTTCCCAAGAAACCTACCAGCACTGGATTGAACGTATGCCTGCAAGAGTGGACGATGTCATCAACGAAATTGAATTCCAGCATTACTGATGGAGGGCGCCACGAATTGGTAAATCATTTTCAGCCATGTGTCCGGATACTTTTGCTCACATATTTTAGATCAGATGAGGCAAGTCTCGTTCACCGCATGAATTGGCGTACCATCTAAAGGATTGCGCCACATGGTAACTGGTGTAGTATTGTCTCAGCATTGCTGTACCATTTCTTATGCCATTCGTTTAGTGCCAGTTTCTGTCGGCATTGACATAATAATATTACTGTTCGCTTTTCCAATTTTCTATAATAACACATTATTTCATAGCAATGGATACTTTACAAATAAAAGTCACTCGTTCTCGAGGAAGATTTATTGCGAACTAAACCTTACAGCTGCCACGGCTAAATGATATTTCGTTTCCTTTATCCATCCTTCAGTAAAATACCCATCATTATAACCGAGACCATATAAATGCCGGAAAATATCGGTTATACAGAACTAAAATACCGGTGTCAGTTTCAATCGGTCGGTTTTTCCCAACCCTATGACGAACCACTTTTGGTGTGGTGCACTTGCCACACCTGTGGGTTTCAAGTGAGCTCTCCTGATGAACTGAGTCAACCAACAAAAGTACCTGCGTCATACTACTTCTAACTTCCATTAGGATGCATAGCAGATTGATTGATTACGTCGGATAATCCCATATGAGGGGACACTAACATGCTTCTTCAGCTAGGAAAACATGTATGTTTCTGTAAGGTACAGTCCTATAAATTTTTGGAGTGATTTAGCAAAGTCATTGTAAACCCTCTTACTTAATAAATTGTCTATTAACAGTCAAATAAAGAGCGATTACTGGACGGAAGTCAACATTTTTTTGTTTCTGAAACAATTGTCTCATGCAATCTCAAGTAATGAAGCAAAATTACGACTGACGCCTAAGTGGTTCAAAATATTTCGCAACTGTTCGAGTATTTGGGAACGTACTAAAATTTGCATTTAACTGCGTAGGATATATTTTGCTACATTTCAGCAAAAGAGTAATTCATTCTCATTTTAGTGTTCCTCGCGAGATAAAGTACATCCCATAACGAAACATTAGATGAAGAGGTGCCGTAAGACAAACGCCGTCCAAAGTCTACTGATGCGAAGTGCCTATTTATTTGAAATGTCATTTCGGAACAGCAGTAGAGAGACCTTTTCGTAAAGCTCTTAAGCTGAAAGACTCGCTTTAAGAAACGCTTTTGTACTTCTGCAGAGAGCAGGATATTCTCTGCCTCTTTAATATTACTGCGCTACAAAAACAATTCTAGGAAGCGGATTCGGAGTAAAACGTCTGCCGCGAGAGCTCGAAAGCCATGTTCATGGATTCCACAGCTTTTATATAGGACGTGTCGTGTGTAAATTCCAACTCCTTCGTGTGACGTACACAAAGAACGTGGCTGAAACCGAGAATGTGTCCACATCTTTTCACTGGAGATGAGAGAAACGTGCAGGCACTGTATACCTTTGGAGACAGCATTTAATATCTCGGAACAATTTATGATGCGTTTACTATTTAGTTGTAACATAAGTATTAGCGATGGTTGGTCTGATACGGAATAACGTGAGAATGAGCTGCAGACGGTTTTACATCCTCGTCTAAACATATTTCAAGCTGTTTTTCGGAGCTTCATAGACACGATATAAAAATAGGGGGAAAAAACAACGAATATGCGTGGAACAAAGTGTGCAAGGTTCACATACAGACGCTGCTGCATGTGAATTTCTTCACTTAATGTAATTGAATAATACACTGGTGTGCAAAGAAAAACGCAACAAGAGGAACGAAAATGACACTTTTATTCATAGACACTGAAGTCACTGTGATTCATTATTGTACCTTGGACTTTACAATAGGCGACATGCGGTTCTTAAGGGGAGGTTTACTATCTTTGGCCCGAGAAAAGCATGTTCCTTGAGAAATATTTTTCGGGATGTATTATAGATATCAATGTCAAATTTGGTCAAAATGTTTGATATTTCCTCTACCAACTGGAATATTTTCGACCGGAAATGTCGATGAGCAAAGGCGGAAGTGCCGTCGAAACGAAACAAAATTTCGATGTAGACCTCCACGCGTGATATGTCACAGGTCAGCCGGCTAGTCTGAAATCAAAATTGAGTTGACGTTAGCGAAGTATATAAGATTCTTTAGGAGTTGTACCTAGCTTAAGTTATTTGGACCATAGGAAACAAAATGGCGGCCATTTGAAGAAAAATAGGGTTTGTTTCATCGATTTTTCGACTTCGTCGGCCAAGTAAAAATATTTATAGTTGATGGATCGAAATAAAAGTGGTACAACTCCTAGACAAATTAGTTAGATTCGTCGGAAACAAAAAATCATGCCAATCGGTGCAGTAGATTTGAAGTTACCATACTGCGCGATAAAAAAAAGTCATTTCGAGAAAAACGCGTTTGAAGTTTTGACTACATACAAATGCAATATTATGCAAGTTACGTTCAATTTGCTATTCCGGGTCCATAAACTAGTCCTTCCTTTTCCTCATACAGGGCGTTCTGCTCGATCTGGGCCATTCTGCACTGCTCCAGAGCCGCTCGTACGGCCGGTGACAAGCGTTTTTCGGCCGATGGAATCCGGTGGTCGTCCAAATGCTTGGCGAACTGCGTGAAATAGAGTCCCTGGGTCTTCAGAATAGCTGAATACCCTTCGTTGAAAGTGCTCACTGCCAGGGAAGTCGCAATCTCCACAGTCTTCGCACTAGAATGCACATGCTTGGGGGCTAGCTTTCAAACACAAGAGTTCAAACTTTCATTTGAATTTTGTGTTTCTTCCCAAGCACCGGTACAATAACTCGTCCTCCAAAAGAAAAAAAAAACTGGTGCGTGAAAAACGCCGATTTCAGTCATGTGCATTTTTTTGTTCAACTGCGATTAACAAACATTTCCGTTCCGTTTTCGGAAAAAGAATTCTAAACACTTCTATGGGTAGAAAAATGCAATTTAAAATAAATCTATTTTTTTAACCAAGAGATAGTGAACCTCCCCTTAATATAGGACGGCATTACTTGCTCTACAACGTGAGCCTGTGCCGGCTACACGGTTGACAAGGATTTGTTGTGGAAGAACTTTGCATTCTTCCACCTGCTGGATAACATCTGGCGAATGGGAACGTGCTGCAGTGCATCTCTCTAACGCATCCCCACAAGTGCTCGCTGGGATTACATCAGGCAGGGGAGCTGACCGGACGGACCAGCCGTCATATATCCTCTCGTTTGAAGAGTTCCTCTCTCTGTGCGGTTCAGTGTGGTCGCGCATGTCATCAATAAAAATGTCGGGGACGAATACACCCCTCAAGAGACGTATCTGAAGAATGAGTACAATGTCTCAGTACCAAAACAGTAACGTTCGTCAGTGCTGGAAGTACCTTCATGTGGCGAGAGGTAGGAACACGTAAAGTACCAAGGAACATTTTCGAACATGATATTTTTGGCGATCAGCGTGCTGTGATGTGGGTAGGCGTAACGATGCATGGGCGTAATCGGTCAACATTATTGCGACACGATACTCCTTTCCCACGTATATCTTTTCAATGATATGTTGTTGTTGTGGTCTTCAGTCCTGAGACTGGTTTGATGCAGCTCTCCATGCTACCCTATCCTGTGCAAGCGTCTTCATCTCCGAGTACTTACTGCAACCTACATCCTTCAGAATCTGCTTAGTATATTCATCTCTTGGTCTCCCTCTACGAGTTTTACCCTCCACGCTGCCCGCCAATGCTGAATTTGTGATCCCTTGATGCCTCAGAACACGTCCTACTAACCGGTCACTTCTTTTTGTCAAGTTGCGCCACAAACTCCTCTTCTCCCCAATTTTATTCAATACGTCATCATTAGTTATGTGATCTATCCATCTAATCTTCAGCATTCTTCAGTAGCACCACATTTCGAAATCTTCTACTCTCTTCTTGTCGAAACTATTTATCGTCCATGTTTCACTTCCATACATGGCTACACTCCATACAAATACTTCCAGAAACGACTTCCTGATACTTAAATCTATACTCCATGTTAACAAATTTCTCTTTTTCAGAAACACTTTCCTTGGCATTGCCAGTCTACATTTTATATCTTCTCTACTTCGACCATCATCAGTTATTTTGCTCCCCAAATAGCAAAACTCCTTTACTACTTTAAGTGTCTCATTTCCTAATCTAATTCCCTCTTCATCACCCCACTTAATACGACTACATTTGATGTAATCGTCTTTAACTTCAGTTTTGTGTTGCAGTTCTTCGTGTTATGTCCGTGCTCGCTATGCAAATAGGACGAGGAATCAGCATTATGCAACACACCTTTATTTTCTCTTTTGTTTTAACCAAACATATTTCAGCACTTTTGTGCTATGTTCAGTGGTTTTTTTATTTCCTTAGTGTAAAATTGTTGTTGCATATTAACATTTAGTGAAACTTTTGGTACATAAAATTTACAACTGTGAGTGAGTAATTGCTGTAAACTATTGTAAATCAATTGTACGTAGTTCACAGCTGAGATATGTACTAACGACCTGATGCACTCTGTGCTGTTTATAACATTATATCAATGTTCTATTTACAGCTTAATTGGCAAAAAGAGTGGATGTATGCATTAGTTTACATACCTTACATGACGCTTTTGGATACTTACTTTGGTACCTATTCAGCTACACAATCTACGAATTCTCATCTACAAACAGCTAAAGTAATTTTTATTTTTCTGTTTATTGTGAGTCTACAAACGGAAATGAGCGTTTTTTGTATGTAACCAACGGTTGTGATGTTGTGGTGCTCTCTCATATGTAGTTGGAGAAGTGAATAGGCTGATTTCGTGACCTATGGTCGCTTGATACTACACTTTCTCCGATTTTTCAGAACATAGGCAGAGTTTTCAATGCCATTACGTGTTGTTGCGGCTGCGTAGTATTCATTTGCTTCGTAGCGTGTTTGGCTAGGTGAGGCGTGTATTTGAAGTATATTTGGCGTTTGTAATGTTTGCTTTGTGTGTGTGTGTGTGTGTGTGTGTGTGTGTGTGTGTGTGTGTGTGTGTGTGTTTGTGTGTTTTCAGGACTTTGGTAGAGAGATAGATAGATAGATAGATAGATAGACAGAGAGTAATTTTAAGGATGTTCTCGCGTCCGTCGCCCGTCGTAATTTAATTTGTTATTTACTGCAGAAATAGATTGATAATGGTGATTGTTGCCGACTTACGTGGTGTGCCTTAATCAAAATGATATTTCATTCAATTTTGATTTAGAATTGAATGCTTTTGGAAAGTTCTGATTTTTAACAATATTAATGTGGTGTCACCGCCAGACACCACACTTGCTAGGTGGTAGCCTTTAAATCGGCTGCGGTCCGTTAGTATACGTCGGACCCGCGTGTCGCCACTATCAGTGATAGCAGACCGAGCGCCGCCACACGGCAGGTCTAGAGAGACTTCCTAACACTCGCCCCAGTTGTACAACCGACGTTGCTAGCGTTGGTTCACTGACAAAATACGCTCTCATTTGCCGAGACGAAAGTTAGCATAGCCTTCAGCTACGGCATTTGCTACGACCTAGCAAGACGCCATTACCAGTTACTATTGATACTGAATCATGCACCGTCAAGAGCGACGTTCACCATTAATGGATTAAAGTTAAGTATTCCACCAGCTACGTCCGTTTTTTTCTAAATTCTAATTTACTTGTCCTGTTCCAGACCTCACGCCAACCTGCGTGAGCTAAAACGCGTGCCTTTCGGCTTCCTCTAGTAACACGGTGTTGGCCCTCCTGCCAACCACAACAATTAATCTTCATTGGACATTGTTACGTTAATGAACGTTAGACTCGTTGAATCTTAAAAAATGAACTTATAAGTTGAACAATGGAATAAACTTTTCATATTAATTTCCTCGGTTAGTCAGTTCACTTTAAAGCAAAAAATCTTTAGTTATTAATTACAACTGCCGCCCACACACGCGCGACACTATTTTTTCTTACCTCCGTTAACCATTGCATTGTAGTCGGAGTCCTGGCTCTGGCTCTCGGCTGTTTTACTGAAAATAAGAATCTTAAAGCTACGTATTTTCTGTAACGTCGGGCGGCTGTGAAGAAAATTGTACACTCCTGGAAATTGAAATAAGAACACCGTGAATTCATTGTCCCAGGAAGGGGAAACTTTATTGACACATTCCTGGGGTCAGATACATCACATGATCACACTGACAGAACCACAGGCACATAGACACAGGCAACAGAGCATGCACAATGTCGGCACTAGTACAGTGTATATCCACCTTTCGCAGCAATGCAGGCTGCTATTCTCCCATGGAGACGATCGTAGAGATGCTGGATGTAGTCCTGTGGAACGGCTTGCCATGTCATTTCCACCTGGCGCCTCAGTTGGACCAGCGTTCGTGCTGGACGTGCAGACCGCGTGAGACGACGCTTCATCCAGTCCCAAACATGCTCAATGGGGGACAGATCCAGAGATCTTGCTGGCCAGGGTAGTTGACTTACACCTTCTAGAGCACGTTGGGTGGCACGGGATACATGCGGACGTGCATTGTCCTGTTGGAACAGCAAGTTCCCTTGCCGGTCTAGGAATGGTAGAACGATGGGTTCGATGACGGTTTGGATGTACCGTGCACTATTCAGTGTCCCCTCGACGATCACCAGTGGTGTACGGCCAGTGTAGGAGATCGCTCCCCACACCATGATGCCGGGTGTTGGCCCTGTGTGCCTCGGTCGTATGCAGTCCTGATTGTGGCGCTCACCTGCACGGCGCCAAACACGCATACGACCATCATTGGCACCAAGGCAGAAGCGACTCTCATCGATGAGGACGACACGTCTCCATTCGTTCCTCCATTCAGGCCTGTCGCGACACCACTGGAGGCGGGCGGCACGATTTTGGGGCGTGAGCGGAAGACGGCCTAACGGTGTGCGGGACCGTAGCCCAGCTTCATGGAGACGGTTGCGAATGGTCCTCGCCGATACCCCAGGAGCAACAGTGTCCCTAATTTGCTGGGAAGTGGCGGTGCGGTCCCCTACGGCACTGCGTAGGATCCTACGGTCTTGGCGTGCATCCGTGCGTCGCTGCGGTCCGGTCCCAGGTCGACGGGCACGTGCACCTTCCGCCGACCACTGGCGACAACATCGATGTACTGTGGAGACCTCACGCTCCACGTGTTGAGCAATTCGGCGGTACGTCCACCCGGCCTCCCGCATGCCCACTATACGCCCTCGCTCAAAGTCCGTCAACTGCACATACGGTTCACGTCCACGCTGTCGCGGCATGCTACCAGTGTTAAAGACTGCGATGGAGCTCCGTATGCCACGGCAAACTGGCTGACACTGACGGCGGCGGTGCACAAATGCTGCGCAGCTAGCGCCATTCGACGGCCAACACTGCGGTTCCTGGTGTGTCCGCTGTGCCGTGCGTGTGATCATTGCTTGTACAGCCCTCTTGCAGTGTCCGGAGCAAGTATGGTGGGTCTGACACACCGGTGTCAATGTGTTCTTTTTTCCATTTCCAGGAGTGTATATTATGTTAGTAGCGGGCGAGTTTTTCGCTTCTGCTAATTTTTATAAGTTAATATCGCCACGTAATGTCGTCATTGGCTGCATCGGCCGCTGCGATTATTGCACTGTAAATTACTCGAATGCAGGTTAATTCAAGGAAGGCGGATATGAAATCGATATCACCTCTTACAAATTAAAAGTGAACAATAATATTAAATCAATATATTATCTGCATAATTAGTACAAATATGCTCTCATTTGCCCGCACTCGCAAGATGTCCGTCTACACGCAACCAAGACAAGAGAAGAAGTGAAACCACTAAAAATTTAACAAAAGAGCGTATCTTGTCTCTTTAGATCATTTTGTTATATTTCTTTGCCCTCGAAACTTACACAGAGAAATTATTATAATACGGATACATGTGAAAAATGTATGTTCGTCTGAGCGGCTGGTGTCCACTTATTATTGAATTTTTAAATTTCTCTTATTTATAAATACTATTTTTAAGTCTTTTCTTAGTATTTCACTGCGGACGGTATAATGTGTAAGAATGTGTAAGTATACAAAACATCTCAGAGCACTGAAAAGCTACAGCTCACACTCAACATTTGCAGACCACCTGACAGCACACAGTCACCACCCAACAAACACTGAAACTGAGTTACACATCCTTAAAACTAGTAGCAGCTCATACTAAAAATTAACTGCAGAACAAGGAAAGTAAGTGCTCAATGAATACACATCACTGTGCAGTAAAACCCTCTTCGTCACAATAGAAGAATATACAAATAACGCCCACGCCAAAACTGCTATGGGAAAAAAAGTTCTTTTTACCTCCCTCCCTGTCTCTCTGTCTCTCTCTGTCCCAGTACTGAACACACGCACACGCACACACTCACATGTTTTGAAAAATCGGAGAAAGTACAGTGTCAAGCGACCATAGGTCACGAAATCAATCTATTCATTTCGCCAACAACATATGAGGGAGCAAAATATCAAAGCTGTAATGTACACACAAAAAACGTCAAATGTACTCATTTCCGTTTGTAAATGCATAATAAAAAGGAAAATATTACCACAGCCCTCTTCGAGATTCTGTTCACAGTTTTATCTATTTGCTGGCTCGATCTAATCCGATGCGGCAACACAATACACATGATTTGACGACATGTTCCGAAACAACTGTCGCATAGTTCGACTGCGGCAAAGCTCATATTATGAATCGAAATTTAGAGAGACGGTTCATCCACTCATTATGTCAATATTCCGTAAATCTTGGAGACTTCATGCTGTTGTCTTCTGTGTGTACACATGACAGCTTATGCCATCATTCACAGCCAATGGAGACGTGTACTGGGAGGTGTCAGACTTAGAACTTTGTAATGAAATGATGCTGAATAAGTGTTAACAAAGAGAGACCCCTAAATATAAATCAATATTATTTAATGCACAAACCGTACGCCAAGAGATCTGTTATCGTGTGATCACAACATCAACCGTATCTGTCACTCTGTCTGAACCGTCAAGAATCTAGCATTATATTTCCAGAGCAATTTTAAGTTGAACGAGCACATGAATCTTGTGTTGGTTAAGACATATATCAATGAGATTATTCGGGAGAACCAAAGAAGTGCATGAAATGTATTCGCAATTGAGAATAGGGCTACCGTCACCTGTATAATGTAATGACGACAGTGAAAACTTCTGCCGAACGGGGACTCGAACGGCGATTTCCCGCATATCACGAGCGGCCGCCTTACCATTTAGCTATCCATGCACGACTCGCAGACAGACCCAAACTTCCACGAGTCTTCAAACATGTGTGCACAATCTGTACTCGTACATCCGTTACGTATATTTTAGCACAGGAGAAAGTCGCTTGCCTGGTGTCGGCGAATAAATACGATATTGCAGTGCCTTTGTTATTCCAAATTACGATGCAAAGTTCCTTCGGACATGCGTGCATGTCCGGAGGAACAGGCACTGCGGCGACTGCAGCCATTACGAATCATATCAAATGAATTCGCATAGCGAATATGGACTACCAACAGCTGTGTAATGGAATGACGACAACGAAAATTAGTACCGGACCCGGACTCGAACCCAGAATCCCGTTTATCGCAAGCAGCCGTCTCACTATTTAGCTATTCGTACAAGACTCACAGCCAGATACAAACTTCCTATACTCCTACATCCACTAAGTATATTTCAGTACAGGGGAGACATTTTATTTGGAAGTCGCTTTCCCGATGACGGCGGTTAAGTACGATATTGCAGTGTCTGTGTTATTCAGAATTAAGATGCAAATTTTCTGATGACATGCGGAGCTTCACATCGGTATTTAGAATAACACAAGCAGTGCAATATCATAAGGCCATGAAGGCGGTGGCTTGGACACCACTGTTCGATCGTTGCTGGACAACTGTTCACTGTCTCTTACGAAGTAGGATTAATGGAAGAGATAGGAAGAGGAGAACAGCAGTGGTAGTCCGACAAACGAACATCGTACGAACAGCCCTTATAGGCCCAACGGTACCGACAGGCCGCCGTGTCATCCTCTGCCGTTAGGCGTCACCAGATGCAGATACGGAGGAGCATGTGCTCAATACACCGCTCCCTCGGTCTTTGTCAGTTTTCATGATGGGTGTCGCTAATTTTCAGTGAAGCAGCTTCTCACTGGCCTCACAAGGGCTAAGTGAGCCCCGCTTGCCAACAGCACTCGGCAGACGCAAATGGTGTCCCATCCAAGTGCTAGCAAACCACGACAGTGTTTAACTGCGGTAACCTAACAGGACCAAAGTTACCATTGCAGATACGCCGTTAACACTAGTGGTAGTCACTACAGCAAATATGTGCCTAGTAGAGACGTTCGCTCACAAAATTGCTGACCCCCACACACCGAAATGAATCAGAAATCGTAGGACTTATTCCGTCATGCACTCGCGTCATCAGCATGACGCTGACATTAAAGTAATTTGATTTTAACAGAAAAATATGGACAGTTCTCCTTCCTGTGAAACAGCAAGTGGGGAAAGTGATATGGTACACGTACCCACCACCGCAAACCTTGCTGCTAGTTGCAAAGTCCGACTGTAGTTGACTATTTTCTTAATGAATTTTCAAAGGTTTAACTCACGTAAAGAAATATGAAAGGACTCTAACAATAAACACTATAACAATTTTATCTAAACGCTGACAGACTCTCAATACGTGGTGATTTGCTACAACGCTACCGTTCACGGGGTTCGACCATTAACGATATGGTTATGCTAGCAATGACATTCACCGCCACTCTCAGAGATAGAACAGTCATGTGACGTTGTGATGGCTTGAGTAGAATTTAGGAAACGTCCCTATTGTACCTCCCTTAAATGGTTGATGAAATCGTATATCTGAAGTTAATGCAAAGCTACAGCTAAAAACTAGGCATCTACACTTACTGATGGTTCTACTAGCAAAGATACGGTCTGCGTTGTGGTAACAGTTAAGCTGTCACGTCAACTGAAATAACATTTTATCTCGCATAACGAAGTTCTGTAGGTATTAAACACGTAATTACATTAGTAACTGTTACAGATATGGTTGACAATGTGCGTGAAAACGTAATGTCTGTCTACTCTCTGAGGTTTCTGGGATAGTACTTGAAGGCAATTGGCTATCAGTAATGAAGTCAGACATTTTTAAAAAGTGGACTATAGGCACAGGCGAAGCAGACTACATGCAGGATGTTACCGTCGCTTAAGAATACATTAACATTCTATAAAGTGTCATAAAACACCCCGACGCCATAATTGAAGCCTCTAATGCTCACCTGTATAGCGGCTCTGTAGTCGAAGTTAAGTCAGTTTTCCAGTGCCAGTATTTTCCTGGCAAGTGAAGAGGAGGAGATGGCGTGAAGGTCATGTTCACCAGTCTTCGGACCAATGTCACAGATTAAATTACAAATCTCTCCGCAGTGTCGCATGTTGTTAGGGCGTGTGATGGTTTTGATGGTGATCTGTCCGTGGAATGGGATGATAAGCTCTGTGGCCTCTTTGGTGCTATTTAAATAGAGTAGGCAAAATGCAGGCAGCGGTTCACCTTCTCCCTTGGCTCAGCATCACCATACCACACAAACGTAACACTAAACTATACACGCATCAGTTACACTCACAGTTTCTTCTTTCATGTGGGGTTCCTACAGCTGTTACCGCATCTCACATGTGTGTCACCATCTGTTTCTATCAAACCTTGCTTCACCATATTTTTCTCTTTTTGTCATATAAGCGGAGAAACATCGGTCTTTCTCTTCTTCTTCTTCCCTGAGGAGGCCCATCAAAATCTTCTGTGCCATGTGCCATCTGTCATTCGTGTTTTATATCCTTACCTGACGTTCGTGTATTTTGTCAGTAATGCTTTCTAGAGTCTGGATCATATCCCTAACCTTTGTATTTCTTACACGCTCGCTTCGAGATTTTCTATATGATCTTCCGACGTGGTCTATTTCTAAAACCCTCAGCTTTTACAGTAAGCTTCAAGAACTCGCGTCCATAGGTCATTATAGCCACTATAATACCTCTATTAGTTTCCAACATCTCTTAGAAGCCCTTAACATTTCTGTTCTCCCATGGGCTACTCTTCGCTGTTTCCCCAATTACGTCTTGTGCTGTCTTCCAACAGGATACTTCTCAAATACTTAAATCTATTACACGCATTGATACGCTGGACTCCTGTATTATGCTTTCTACATTCTCTCCACTGCATAGATATTCAAAAATTTATTATATTCTTCTAATAATTTTCTTGGCGTAAAACAGATATCTTCCTCTTCACTGACCACCAGCACCTGACCATCTGCAAAGAACAAGGTGTACAAACATTGATCTATGTCTTTTTCATCAATCCTGATGTTAAGTTTCTCGCTGTTCTGGTCTCTGCTACTTCTCATTACTTACGTCTTTCTTCGATTAATCTATATTTCAGTGTTCATTCCATTCAGGAGATCTTGCAATTCTTGTTCACTTTCTGTCACTCTCGAATGTCATCAGTGAATCGTATCATTGGTACCCATTCACACTGAATTTCATTCAATTCTTGAACCTTTCTTTTATTTCCATCATTGCTTCTTCGATTTTGAGACTGAACTGTAGGGACGAAATACTATATCCCTGTCTTACATCTTTTTTTAATCCGAGCACTTCGTTCTTGACCGTTCACTCTAATTAGTCCCTCTGGCCCTTGTACATATTGTGTGCCGCGTGGAGTGGCCATGCGGTTTGAGGGGCCATGTTAGGAATTGCGCGGCCCCTCCCTCAGGAGGTTCGAGTCCTCCCTCGGGCATGGGTGTGTGTGTGTGTGTGTGTGTGTGTGTTTGTCCTCAGGATAACTTAGTTCAAGTAGTGTGTAATTCTAGGGACCGATGACCTCAGCAGTTCTGTTCCTTAGGAATTCGCAAACACATATTGTGTATTCCCTTTTCTCTCTCTCTCTCTCTAGCTTACCCCTATTTTCCTCAGAATTTCGAACAATTTGCACTTGCTTATTCCAGGTTGATTTCTCTTTAATCTTGCTTGCATTTATCAACTGTAACGCCTGGATTGCCCGGTTTTTGCCTTTACCTTACCTAAAGCCATTCTGGTCGTCATCTAACGCTTCCTCAATTTTCTTTTCCATTCATCTGTACATTATTCTTGTCAGCAACTTGGATGCATGAGCTGTTAAACTGATTGTGCGATAATTCTCGCACTTCTCAGCTCTTGGAGTCTTAGGAATTGTCTGGATGATACTTTCCGTAAGTCAGATGGTATGACGCTAGATTCGTATGTTCTACACACCAACGTGAATAGGCGTTTTGTTGCCACTTCCCATGATGGTTTTAGAAATTCTGATGGAATGTTGTCTATCCCTTCTGCCTTATTTGATCTTAATTCCTCCACAGCTCTCTTAAATTCTGTTTCCAATATTGGACCCCCTATCCCTTCTAAATTGACTTCTGTTTCTTCTTCTATCACACCAGACAAATCGTCCCCCTCATGGAGGTCTTGAATGTACCCTTTGCACTATCCGCTCTCTCCTTTGTATTTAACAGTGGGATTCACGTTGCACTCTTAATGTCACCACCCTTGCTTTTAATTTCACCTAAGGTTGTTTTAGTTTTCCTACAAGCTGCGTCAGTTCTTCCAAAAATCATTTCTTTTTCGATTGCTTCACATTTTTCATGCAGCCATTTCGTTTTAGCTTTCCTTCACTTCCTATTTACTTCATTCGTCAGCAACTTGTATTTCTGTATTTCTGAATTTCCCTGAACATTTTTGTACTTTCTTTTTTCGTCGATCAACTGAAGTATATCTTCTGTAACCCATGGCTTCCTCGCAGTTACCTTCTTTGTACCTATATTTTGCTTTCCAACTACTGCGATTGCCCTTTTTAGATATCTTCATTCCTCTTCAATTGTACTGCCTACTGAGCTATTCCTTATGGCTATATCTATAACCTTAGAGAACTGCAATCATATTTCGTCATTCCTTAGTACTTCCGTATCCCAATTCTTTGAGTGTTGATACTTCCTGACTAATCTCCTAAGCTTCACCGTGTTCTTCATTGCTACTGCATTGTGATCTGAGTCTATATCTGCTCCTGTGTACGCCTTACAATCCAGTATCTGATTTCGGACTCTCTCTCTAATGATGATGTAATCTAATTGAAATATTCCTGTATACCTGGCCTTTCCCAAGTATACCTTCTCCTCTTGCGATTCTTGAACACAGTATTCGCTATTACTAGCTGAAATTTATTACAGAACTCAATTAGTTTTTCGCCTTTCCCAGTCCTTGTAAAACTAATATCTTACAGAATAGGCCATGAAGGGCCAACGAGGTACCGACCGGCCGCCGTGTCATACTCAACTCATAGGCGTCACCGGATGAGGATATGGACGGGAATGTGGTCATCACACCGCTCTCCCGGCCGTATGTCAGTTTCCGAGACCGGAGCCACTACTTCTCAATCAAGTAGCTCCTCAGTCTGTCTCACAAGGGCTGAGTGCACCCCGCTTGACAACAGCACTCGGCAGACCGGATGGTCACCCATCCAAGTGCTAGCCCAGCCCGACAGCTGTTAACTTCGGTGATCACGGGAACCGGTGTTACCACTGCGGCAAAGCCGTTGGCTTTCCATTCCTCGTCCCAAGACAATATTCTCCTGTAACCTTTTCTTTTACTCCTTCCCTTACAACTGCGTTCCAATCCGCCATGACTATTAGATTTTCATCTCCCTTTACGTACTGTATTACACTTTCAGTGGCCTCATATACTTTCTGTATCTCTTCAGCTTCAGTTTGCGACGTCAGCATGTACACGTGAACTACCGTTGTCGGTGTTGGTTTACAGTCGATTCCGATGAGAACAGCCCTATCTCAGAACTGTTCACAGTAACACACTCTCTGCCCTACCTTCCTATTCATAACTCCCGTTACAACATTTTCTGCCCCTTTTAATATTACTATGTACTCATCTGACCAGAAATCGTTGTCTTTTTTCCATTTACGTCACTGATCCCTACTGTATCTGCCAGCCGGGGTGGCCGAGCTGTTCTAGGCGCTACAATATGGAGCCGCGCGACCGCTGCAGTCGCAGGTTCGAATCCTGCCTCGGGCTGGATGTGTGTGATGTCCTTAGGTTAGTTAGGTTTAAGTAGTTCTAAGTTCTAGGGGACTGGTGACCTCAGAAGTTAAGTCCCATAGTGCCTACTGTATCTAGTTAGAGCCTTTGCATTTCCCTTTTCAGAATTTCTGGCTTGCCTAACACGTTCAAGCTTCTGTCATTCCACTTCCGGACTCGTGTAACTTTAACTTTTCGTTGGTTGTTAAATCTTTTTCTCATGATCACCTCTCCTTTGGCAGTCCCGTCTCTAAAATCCGAATGGGGGATTATTCCGGAATCTGTTGCAAATGGAGAGATCATCATGTCCCTTTTTCAATTACAGGCCACATGTCCTGTAGATACACACTATGTTTCTTTAATGCAGTGGTTTCCATTGCCTTCTGCATCCTCATGTCGTTGATCACTGCTTGTTCTTCCTCCTTTAGGGGCAGTTCCCCACGCCGTGAGCCTCTATCTGCTCCTTCGTCCTCTTTGACAGTTCCGTTGACAGAATGGGGGTACTGCTCACGCCGGGAGTCTTCAGCCGCCAGTGATGATTATTAAATAAAATTTGAAATGTGGCGGGTTTCGTACCCGGGGTGTTTTAGTTACTAATCAAAGGCGCTGCCCCTAGACCACGAGTACACAATAAAAAAAAAAAAGTCTTGAATCATCCTAGAGCTTCTTATTCCGGTATCTGGCACGCATACACGTTCGAATCTAGCAAAGTGATTTCCTTTCGCAAATCTCCCACTGGATAGCATTCATTCTTTAATACGATATGAGATACATTTGATCCAACTCAACGGTGCACATCCTCTTTGTATTTACTATATTTTTCTGTCCCTCTGGTTTGCTGTTTTCTTCTCTTACTCGTCGCGGCGAATCCACCGACTGAAGCCCGGCTCACGGCGTCCTCCAGTGGTGTTATGTTACCTGCAAGTTGTGTCGCTCCCGCTCCCTCCCCGCTTACCCCCTGCCCGAGACCACCTATTTTCCCTTGCAACTCCTCCCCCACCCCCGCCCCTCCAGAACAACCCCTACACGCAGGTAATGAGGGGCAACCACGCGCCACGCACCAGTCGCAGCAGCACTCATTAAAAGCCGCGCGCTTCATTTAGCCCTGTATTCTGTATTGCGGTCTCTCTAGGCAGCCGGCGGACGGAAAAGTTGGGAAAAAAGGATTTCTCTTTCTTTTTGCATTTCTCTTTCTCTTTTCGGAGATATTGTGCTACGGGCACAGTGCATCCAGACATTTTTAACAATAAATGGGACTTCGTCACATTTTTGTTCTATACTCCTACAAACGAAATCTACACAGTACATACACATATCAGTGCGGGGTGTGTATTTTTTGGTCAAGTAACTTACACTGAATTCATAAGTATACAGGGTGAGTCACCTAACGTTACCGCTGGGTATATTTCGTAAACCACATCAAATACTGTAAAACCGAATTCTCAGATCGAACATGAGGAGAGGGGTTAGTGTAATTGTTTAATACAAACCATACAAAAATGCACGGAAGTATGTTTTTTAACACAAACCTACGTTTTTTTAAATGGAAGCCCGTTAGTTTTGTTAGCACATCTGAACATATAAACAAATACGTAAATAGTGCCGTTTGTTGCATTGTAAAATGTTAATTACATCCGGAGATATTGTAACCTAAAGTTGACGCTTGAGCACCACTCCTCCGCTGTTCGATCGTGTGTATCGGAGAGCACTGCAACATACATCGCGTTTCTACAGTATGATCTGCCAACGTTGCTCGAAAATGTCCCACTGGAAATGCGTCGACGTATGTGGTATCAGCATGATGGTGCACTTGCACATACCGCAATTAACACTAGGCTGACCCTTGACAGGATGTTCGACGGGCGTTTCATAGGACGTGGAGGACGCATAAATTGGCCAGCCCGTTCTCCTGATCTTACACCTCTGCACTTCTTTCTGTGGGGTACGTTAAAGGAGAATGTGTACCGTGATGTGCCTACAACCCCAGAGGACATGAAACAACGTATTGTGGCAGCCTGCGGCGACATTACACCAGGTGTACTGCGGCGTGTACGACATTCATTACGCCAGACACTGCAATTGTGTGCAGCAAATGATGGCCACCACATTGAACATCTATGGGCCTGACATGTTGGGACACCCTCTATTCCACTCCGTAATTGAAAACGGAAACCACGTGTGTACGTGTACCTCACCCCTCATGGTAATGTACATGTGCATCAGTGAAAAAGACCAATAAAAAGGTGTTAGCATGTGGACGTAATGTGCTGTTCCAGTCTCTTCTGTAGCTAAGGTCCATCACCGTTCCCTTTGGATCCCTACGTAATTCGGTGCTCTACGATACACACGATCGAACAGCGGAGGAGTGGTACTCAAGCGACAACTTTAGGTTACAATATCTCCGGATGTAATTAACATTTTACAATGCAACAAACGGCACTGATTACGTATTTGTTTATATGTTCAGATGTGCTAACAAAACTAACGGGGTTCCATTTAAAAAAACGTAGGCTAGTGTTAAAAAACATACTTCCGTGCATTTTTGTATGGTTTGTATTAAACAATTACACTAGCCCCTCTCCTCACGTTCGGTCCGTGGAATCGGTTCGTCAGTATTTGATGTGGTTTACGAAATATATCCAGCGGTAACGTTAGGTGACTCACCCTGTATATGTTAATGACAGCATAGGGGATAGTTCCATACGCTGCATCATTTGAAATTCGCAGCATGGTGGGACTTCATATCTATAGAGAATGATATTAACGTTTCAGCACACTGCGACCAGGCGATTACATCACCAGAACCCATTCATCCAAATGGTTCAAATGGCTCTGAGCACTATGGGACTTAACATCTGCGGCCATTAGTCCCCTAGAACTTAGAACTACTTAAACCTAAGTAACCTAAGGACATCACACATATCCACGACCGAGGAACAATTCGAACCTGCGACAGTAGCAGTCACGCGGTTCCATACTGGAGTGCCTAGAACCACTCGGCCATCGCGGTCGGCGAACCCATTCGTGCAAATGTGTAGAACATAACGGTGGATGACCATTGAATTCCGACACAGTGGTAGAAGCAACTTCGTCAAAGATAGGTAAACGGTGGTGCAAATAAAACAGGCGCTGAAGAGTGGATACGAATGGACGTAAATTTGCAGCGGCATTAACGGAGGAGGAAAAGACCTACAGTTCCAACTTTGTGGAGCAACTGCCCATGCAGCCGGCCGAACGGTGAAGGCGATTTATACAATGTAAATGGTGGTCAGTTTGATTGCGACCCTATTGGCCACACAGGTCACTTGATCTGTCGGTGTGCGATTACTTTGTGTGGGAAGCCCTCAGTCTAAGGTGTATCGTAACAACCTTAGTCAGCTTCAAAACATGTAGCAGAACATTTCCGAATAGACAGCAGCATTTCGAGCAGTCCAGCTTCGATGCACCTTCAGCAACTTGCTGACAAAGGTCCAAAAGTGCTAAGAGATGAACGGTAGTTCAACATCTGCTATAGTCTTATTATTACTGTATTTCCTTTCTTCAGTTTTTTTTCTTTGTACTCTGGAACTTCGTTCACTGGGCAACTTTTAATTGCCCTACCTCGTAGAAGGTAAGGCTGGACGATGATTCTTCACAGAAATTGTATAATAGCTTCAACCAGTCGCACGAATGTGTGTGTGTGTGTGTGTGTGTGTGTGTGTGTGTGTGCCTGTGTGTGTGTTTCCGCCTGCGTGCGTGCGTGCTTGTAACAGAGAGAGTAACAGGAAAAAAAAAAGAAACAGATTTGAAGAGCGGGGAGGAAGGGCTCTGTATACAAGATCTTGGTAAAAAGTTCATGGCTTATCATTGAAATATAATTTTAAGGGAAAGATGAAAAAAATGGTGTCACATGCCGTAGTTCACTTATTCCCATATTCTTCCGGCAACAAGATTATCTAAAGTTGAGACATTACATCTTAACTTCTTTCTAAACCCACCTACTTGTTTACTGTTGGAAATGCTAGCAGGTAGAAGAAGATGCTACGATCATAGAAACATAAAATTTATAATAAACTGCAGATTATCCATACATGTGCAATCTATAACGAAAATTGAATAAAAGAGTACCTCGCTTTTCATGTTCTGACCAGATGCTTGATTAGTATCACAAAGAAATAAAGTAAGCTGCTGTCTATAAGGCTGTAGCATCATGCTGGCGTTACGGAACAAACGTCAAATTGGCGTGAGGTTACTACACGTCTGAATATGCAAATGATTAGAGTTGAGCGCAATTGCACAAAGAAGGCATTGGACATGTCCTCTACATTCTGTGTGTAAGCAAAAACTACACTGTGGGATTCTTATCCAGAAATCATATTTCGACCACAGTGTATGTGAAGATGTTATGCCTACCAGCATCTGAGGAAATTCGACACTGTTACTGTTCCATAATTTAGTTCCTCTCATTGCTCAGGACTGTCATGCGAACATAGAATTCAAAGGTTTCAGGAGGGTCGTAATCGTTGTGGACTCAACAGCCTCACACATCTAATTCCCGTTAGGACTGATTCATCGTTCTATTTACCATGCAGAATAGTAAAATCACGTCATGTACCTGGAGTCAAGATAGTGGCTTTTTTGTGGTAAGCCAGTCTAAACACAGAGAATATTATGGTGTCTGGAGCACAGTGAACTTAAAGCATAGAGCATTTATAGTCGGTCCCCCTTGATGTGGCAGCAGGGTTGGGTTGTTCGGGGGAAGAGACGAAACTGCGAGGTTTTCGGTCTCATCGTAGTAGGGAAGGACGGGGAAGGAAGTCAGCCGTGCCCTTTCAAAGGAACCATCCCGGCGATTTAGGGAAATCACGGAAAACCTAAATCAGGATGGCCGGACGTGGAATTGAACCGTCGTCCTCCCGAATGCGAGTCCATTGTGCTAACCACTGCGCCACCTCGTTCGGTGATGCAGCAGAGAGAGACTTGTTAATAGCAGTGTGCCCAGTGATAACACGGTGCACAGGACTGACAGTACATTGATTTCCTGACGAGACTCTGATCTGTGTACAGCATCATGATGGTCGTCCCCATATGTATGGTTACCAGAGAGAATTTGTCTTCTGTCATTATGATACGCATCGAGTACATAGACGTTAGTCATATTAATGTCACTGGAACGACTATATTCGACGTCACAGTGTAATAACTATTTGCAGACGGGAGACGGCAGCACTCTCAGTGGAGGGTATATAAATCTTGTCGTGGGGACGCAGTAAACAGTGCAGTGAACCAAGGGGCTACAAAGAGTGTCTCCAAAAGTAACGTTAGGCGATCGTTGCTGCGTATGGGCCTCCACAACAGATTTCTGGTTCATGAACCCATGCTGTCTGTTGTTCATCGTCAAAGAAGACTGGAACTCGTAAGCCAATAACGCAACAGGCCGTCCACTAAATAGCGATAAGTTGCCATGTCAGATGTATCACGTTTTGTGCTCCAGTGGATATACGGCCGTTGACGTGCACGGTGTGAAACGCCTGAAAGGAAACAAACAGGCCAGAAGAGCGAGTGTTATTGGCTCGGGAATATTATCGTGGTATTCCCTGTGTGATCTTTTCAGTGTAGAACGCACAATGGATCAACACATGAATGGATCCATCCTTGGGGACTACGTCTACCCCTATATGCAGTTTGTTTCTCCTCGTCAAATGGTATTTACCAGCAGGACAATGCAACGTGTCACACAGATCGTAGTGTACATGTGTGGTTCAAAGTGCACCAGGATCGGTTTACCGTGCTCCTCTGGCCACCAAACTCCCGGAGTTTAAACCCATTTGAGAATCTGTGGGACCATCTCAAACGGGCTGATTGTGCCATGGATCCTCAACGGAGGACCTAGTACAGCTGACCACGGCATTGGAGTTGGCATGGCTCCACATTCCTAACGGTACGTACAAGAACCTTACTGACTCTCTTCTTGTACGTTAAGCAACGGTCCACACTGCAAGACATAATTATTCATGCTTCTGACAGGTGGTCACGTTAATAGGACTGCACAGTGTAACGCGATCGCTTCCGGTCAACATGGCCGATAATTTAAAGAACAGCCGTTACTTTCACCAACTGCGACATGGTCGCGTATACAAACAGTGATCCAATACTGTCAAATGTTTCTTATTTCAGTCTTTGATTACGATATTAATTCTTTAGACGATGGCCGGTTTCAGTCCGTAATGTACATCATCAGATCTTTTTTACACCATGTCCTAAAGTGATAAGGCCATAATGGCATCGTCAAAACATATAAATATAATCAGCATAGCATCGCCATATAGATCTAAAATAAGGTGTAGAATAGGCCGCATCGCCCACACAGTCATCATGACAGACTGAAATAAAAACATTTGAGCCGTCATTTTGACAGGTTAAAGCAGGAGGCTGTCCGTATCTTCAGGGTGTCCCTAATGTTGTCTTTCAACAAGATACGAATAGTCCTCTCGTTGCCTGCGCTGTCCTAGCCTACGAGGGCTATTCAGAATGTAGGGAACGTTTCCGTCAGACGCTGCTAGGCGCGCGCCAATCGCTTATATTATGGTATGTGCGTGCTCGGCGGCTCAGTTGGCATCCATCTGTGACAGCGGGAACGTCCCTGCGCGTCTGGTTTTTTCGATATCCGAATTGGAAATGTGCGCTGTAATCGAAAATCCCACCAGTTGTGAGATGAGGTCTGTGATGCGGCTTTTGTTGGCAAAAAACCTAAAACCTATAGAAATTTATCGTGAACTGTGCGAAGAGTACAGAAATCAACTTTCATGATGAAGAGAAGAGTGGACGCCCGAGTATTGTGACTGTCGCTAAGGTTGATGAAACGATTCGTGAAAACCGTCGCTTCACAATCACGGAGCTTTCGCTTTCTTTTCCACAATTTTCACGGACTTTATTGTTTGAAACTGTCACTCAAAAACTAGACTACCAGAAACTTTGTGCACGATGGGTGCCCAGAATGCTTACAGAGCACCATAAAGAACAGCAAATGGGGGCAACGTTGACATTTCTGGAGGTCAACCACAAACATGGTGATACATTACTGGATCGAATCGTAATCGGTGTGTGACTTGGGTAAAAAAAAAATGGTTCAAATGGCTCTGAGCACTATGGGACTTAACTGCTGTGGTCATCAGTCCCCTAGAACTTAGAACTACTTAAACCTAACTAACCTAATGACATCACACACATCCATGCCCAAGGTAGGATTCGAACCTGCGACCGTAGTGGTCGCGCGGTTCCAAACTGTAGCGCCTAGAACAGCTCGACCACACCGGCCGGCAGACTTGGGTGAAACACGTCAACTGCGAGAAAAAATTACAGTCCATGGAGTGGGGCAAACAAGGTCTTCCGAAAAACCAAGAAAATATTTGCAAACCTTGTCAGCATGGATGGAGATGACGACAGTGTTTTGGGATAGGCAAGGTGTGCTTCTTATTGATTTCCTCGAACGTGGAGCAACCATAAATTCGGCCTGGTACTGTTAAATTTTGCACAGCCTTAGAGGGACGGCTCAAAACAAATGCTGAGGAAAGCTGACAGCCAAAATTTTGTTTTTGCGTGACAATTTCCGACCTCACTCGGAAAACCACACTTAAGAAGTCCTTAATTCCTTCAAATGGAAAATTTTCACTCATCCGCCCTACAGCCACGGTCTTGCACCAAGTGACTTCCACTTGTTTCCCAAGATGAAGAACTGGCTTGCAGCGCAGGGCTCTGATGACGACGTGGAGCACCAGGCGGGCGTGACTCACTGGCTGAAATCTCAGGCGGCAGAATTTTACGACGAAGGTCTTTCAATGCTTGTCCACCGCTATGATAAGTGCCTCAATGTGCTCGGTGACTATGTGGAAAAGTAGTATGTCAGTCGCTCTTTCAAATATATATAATAAAATGTATTTCTTGTACTTAGAATTTTTGATAATGCCAAAATATTCTCACTTTCTGAATAGCCTTCGTAAATTCGACATAATGTCTATTCGACTGTTACCCACATCTGCACGTTCTGCATGTCTCTCACCCATTGAAGACATCTGGTCATCAGTTACAACGAATGATGAAGTGTGGCATGTACTGTCGTCAAAACAAAACGGTTCTTCTGGAAAATAGCGGAGTCCCAAATCGGACATTCTCGGCGTGTCCAGTCATGTCAGAAAAGGTGGCAACAGCCAATACCATTGTTGCGTTATTGCTTCAACATCGTACCAACGACACATGGTATACACAACGTCGGAAATTAACCCTTTCGCTGCTACAGACTTACTCTCTGCATCCCATGCTGAGAGCGGCTTCTGTTAAGGCTGTACTGCCTTCCAAGATGATTGAGCCTGTGCTGTGAAACTGTGTTCCGGCCGATATGAAATACATATCATCCGATTTTTTGAAAACTATTACGTGAAAAAAAATTAATTTTTTACATGTTACAGCTTGATATCATCATTCTACAAAAACCTCAATTTCTGTTCCGTGTCCGCTACACTAACTGCGATGCATCATATAAGTAAAACATTTCATACAATTTTAAAGATTTTGCTGATTGAGCCTGTGCTGTGAAACTGTGTTCCGGCCGATATGAAATACATATCATCCGATTTTTTGAAAACTATTACGTGAAAAAAAATTAATTTTTTACATGTTACAGCTTGATATCATCATTCTACAAAAACCTCAATTTCTGTTCCGTGTCCGCTACACTAACTGCGATGCATCATATAAGTAAAACATTTCATACAATTTTAAAGATTTTGCTGAGGTAAAATTTCCCTGCGTAAAATTTGCATATGGTTGATTTTAGCTCATACATTGCAGTGAAACGTAGATAAGATATCGAAATTGTGTTTGAGACTGTGAGTAGAATAATTTCTCATTCCATTACCGAGTTACTGGGCTTTATATCCGGTGGATGGTCGTGCGCCAAGCGGCCATTCACATCAATCTGCGTGGCGAATCATGCGGATATAGGCAATCGTCACACCTCGATTTAAGATATCGAAACGACGTTTCTTTGCAAACGGTAGGTAGGAGTAAGGCACATACGCTGTGTGATAAATACCCCAAACTTTTTTAATCACCGAGATACGTATGTTACTCGTCCGCTGCAGTGTGACGTTGGCGGCTCAGAACACATCCAGACGTCCGTAGTACCGTAGGAAAACCAAAGCGGCGTTCGAAACAGGTTCGCATCACCTGGGGAACTCCGTAGCTGGACGTGGAATCACGTCCACAGCAGTGAAACGTTAATACCAATCAAACGTTGTACACGGAAGTATAGGATGTAAACAGCGAGAGCGAAATATGTGGTAATTTAACCGGCCGTACCAGATGCAGTCCAGAGGAGATGTTTGCGTCGCTGAGAGCAGTTCGTGTTTGGAGCCGAGGCGAGCATGAATCCACTGTAGTGTATGCATCAGAGAGATTATTTCCTGCGGTGTAAAGTTCGTGCTGTAGGCAAGTGGAAAGTGAAATGCGAGCAACGTCTCTTCCTCAGGGAGACAAACCTCGAAATTTGGTTTTGAGTGGAACATCGAGAGGTCTACAGCTCTCTTTATATGGAAATGGATGATTAATGATATAAAGCTGCTTGATGTGAAAGTGTTAGGTATTGGAATTGACAGTAATATGAAGAGTGTGAATGAAAAATTAGTATATAGCGTCGTTTGTGGACGAAAAGTCAGGACCACTAATGGCTGCGGAAAATTTAAGCTCAATTATGGGTCTGTTATTACAGTATCAATAGCATAGGCAGATTTTGGCTTGCTTTGGTGTATAAGTCTGTAACCTACCGTTCGAAGTGCTGGTTCAAATGGTTGAAATGGCTCTGAGCACTATGGGACTTAACATCTGAGGTCATTAGTCCCCTAGAACTTAGAACTGATTAAACCTATCTAACCTAAGAACATAACACACATCCATGCCCGAGGCAGAATTCGAACCTGCGGCCATAGCGGTCGCGCGGTTTCAGACTGATCAGAGAAGTGCTTAATTTGCGTAGGACAGTTTACGGTATCAGAGAAGAAATGTGGTTAGAAACCTTTTGTTATGGCAAACTCAAAATCCGACTGTTGAAGTGAGTTACATAACACATACCTTCACATGTGACTATGTGTGGTCATAGGGCGTACGTTGTGCATGAAAATCAGCCTCACATTTGATCCATGCGCAATTCCACTGAACACCTGGTGGGAAATCGTGGCCGTAGACGCTCTGGACAACTAACTACTGAGCGAAGTCCACTTGAAGCAATGAAATATTCAATTGTTCTGTAAAGACGCAATGGCCCCATAACGGGTATATCAGGGACCGGCACTGTGAGAAACATGAATGAGGAAGTTACAGAATCCATCTCCGACCAGCATGAAGTGCAATAAAGCTGGTAATTGACGTAACTCAACCCCGAAGGGTGCTGTCAGTGTCACTGATGACACACATGATTAGGAACGCCAGCATGTGCCAATGGAAGTGGAAGAGACAGCGGAGATGGCAACGAGCGTAAGCAAAACCACTGCCACAGAGCAAGGGAACGAAATAGAAAGCGACGTAGCAAATAATGAAAGTGAATTAATGGTCGGAGCTGCCACCAGCGTCACTGCCAACGTTCAACTTCAGAAATATCAGAATGCGCCGTTCCAAGTGGAAAAGGATGTGAAGATGGCAGCAACTGTTAATGACTACTGAATACAGAAAACAAACACAAAAAAGATAAAGACACCAGCTTGGAAAAATCCGTGGAAGTTGGACGCGCGGCCGAAGCCTCTTGCACACTGACACACTCTTCAAAATATTCATTTCCGAAGTACGAAGGTACAACAGTACCTTGTTCAAAACAGATCCAGCAAGCCGCGAAGAAGCAGAGAAGGGAAATACAAACATCAGTTTCTAATATCAAGAAATATGAAACTGAAATAAAGGACAATGGATGCGTGCCAATCTCTGTTTTTCAGGCCAAAATATTTCATGGGATGCAATAAAAGATTCGCTAGCAAGCTATTGTATCCTGAACAGACGATCCATCGGATCCACCAGAGATGAAGCCTAACTTCCACTGTACAATAGAAAGTAATGATACTCTGATGCAGAAGGATGTGGATGATATTGAAATGGCCTGTGTTATGAATCGGGGCAAATGGAAAGCAAGTAAGTATATGAGAGACATTTTTCCTATTTAATGTGACTACTTCAATGTGAATGTGATTGTGGGTAAGGAACTGCTCTAAAAAATATCGTATTGAATTTAAGGATCCCTTTTGTGACTGAGTGGAAATAGAATCTATGCTTTTGTTTTTTTTTATATTAAACGTGATTTTTCCTTTTCCTGTTTTTAATTCTTAGGCGTTTGAATTATTCTACGAGAGATCTTAATCACAGTGCCCAGTAATTCTCTGTTCATTGTAAGATGAACTGAGTGTTCACCTAACCATATTATGCTGTAGCGTAATCTAAGGATGCCCCAGTGTTTAAACAAACTTACAGATGGTGGCACGAACACGTAAAGAATGAGATATCCTATTAGTAATTTCACCTAAACTCATTTTACTCTTTGTGGCCAAAGAGATACGTTACTTGACGCACTAGACCTATGGTACATATCTGTGGTCGTTCCTCCATAAGAGGCTTAAATGTAAGCACTTAGCATGTGGCTTCATGGTTTTATTATACCTGTAAACGTTGTATGTGGTAATAGCTTTATGTCTAGCCTAAAATGTAAGTAAATGTTTTGATATTTAAAAAACAAAAGGAAAGCAAAGTTATGTGGATCATATTGCAGTATCTTTGAGATGTACTGAAAGGAGTGGAATGCCAGTGAATATGTGGATTAAGAGTACAACTTTCCTGTTATATGTGACAGATTCTGTAGCAGATGTAAATGTTAAGAAATGGAAGTGTGTTTTGAATATCACATTGTATCTGGGAGCCTTTTGTAACTTAATGTATGTACAATTTGGTCTATTGTTTCTGACTATTAAATCTTTTTCTTTTGTGTGTGTGTGTGTGTGTGTGTGTGTGTGTGTGTGTGTGTGTGTGTGCGTGTGTGCGTGTGTGCGTGTGTGCGCGCGTGTGTGTGTGTGTGTGTGTGTGTGCGTGTGCGTGCGTGTAATCGTGTACAACGTAAAGATACAACGTTGTTTGCAAGTAGTTACAAAAATGGTAAAGATATTTCAAATATTAAGATAAGCTTTTCTTAGAACATATTTGTTAGCTTAGTGGTCAAACTGGTATGTAGTGTGAGACTCAAAGGTTTGATCATAGACGGTGTGGTTGATGGTTTACACAAAACGCATGCTGCTGCGTGGTTTTATTATGACTGTGAGAGTTTTATGTAATAATACCTGTATCTACACCTTAAAATGTAAATCAGTGCAAAAAAAAAAAAAAGAAAATTGTATCTCACTGTCTAAGTACCTGGTCGTCACTCGCTGAATCACAGCTATGTTCCACCATCTGGCATATATTTTTTATTTTCCCGTTGTGATAGGTGCTAATGGCCTTCCTGTGGTAGCTACTCTTGTCTTGAGTAGTGCAACACTGCTACATACTTTTCGTAGTTTTTAAGAGAACTATTGTAGTACGAGCTAAGAAAAACTGCATCGCAAAACACACAAAATTTTAAACAAATTTCGTCCAAGTTATTTGAAGGACTTTCTTTTTACAAGAGTGAGAGAATATTGTTGTATTTAAAGAGAAAGTGATATTAGATCAATCATAATCCTAACAAAATTTTATATTTTACGAAGCTCGTATTTGATATGTAAGAGAGAATAGCTAATGGAACAATTATTCAATGCCTTGGCACGAATGAAACTAGTAACGAAACAGCTCTTTTTAAATCATGCACTCAGATTAAAGCACCAGTCCCAGCAATAATGAATTTACCCTTTCATTTGGGAACACTTAAACTTAAATAACACTCTCAGTTTCGATGACAATGATGTCCGAATTAAGTTGTCGAAGAGAAAGTTTTGTCTGTATGCATACAATTATTCATAGGTGTAACAGACAGAACTAGGTAGCAGATGTAGCCGAAAAAAATCATTAAGATAAAACTGAGTAAGAGAATATGAATGTTTACGATCAGCTCATAAATATTGACCTCAAAATAAAATTACAAATAAGCTGGAAAGAAATAAGTTCAAATATTCTGCATAAGGGGTCCAAATAAAACTTTCATATTCTGTCATTAAGTATTTATTAAAATTCATCTGCATGTGAACAGTGATGAGAAGGAAATTACCAGGTACAAAATTTCACGACCTTCCGACTGAGAGGAAAGTTGAGCTCACCAATTCTGGTGATCTGCGGGTATGAAAATACAGACGCCAGATGACGAAATACATGAAGCTACCTCACTGACAATAGAATTTAACTTGAGAAAATGACTATTCATGTACTGTTTTGGCTCTTATTTCAAATTAGTCAAATAAAATTATAACTACTGAAAATAATTTTGAATGTAAAGGAAAGGCGTCTACTATCGGAGACAACGTAAATGTGGAACAGCTAGATTCTGACTAAAGCAAGTGTTTAGTTTTAGCGGGAGCTTTTTTGTAGAACATCACTCAGCACGGTGAAGCATTTTATACTCTCCAAAGCGAAGATCCGTAGCTGACGCTTTTGACACAAAGTGAGGGAGCCACCTCCGCCGCGGCTACAGCACCCGGGTTCCAGGAAGTTGGTCCTGGAGAGATCTGACGCATGTAACGTTCAAAGGCAGACAGTCCACCGAGAAATATTTCGCAAACATGTTATTAGACGGAACTGTTATTACCCATGTGTCAGAAAGTGAAATACGTTGTAGCATTCAGACGAAAGATGCTATAAAAATTTAGATAGTGAACGGTTTCGACCTCGAGACTTCTCATCCAGACGACGTGCTATTTACCATTATGCAAGGGGCTTAGACGCAGCACAACAACTCGAACAAAAGAAAAGACTTCTTGCAGAAACTCTCGTAATTTACAGTGTTGCCAGATTGCTCAGAGAGTCAGAATTAGAGAATTATCAGTGTGGCCTGTTTATTTGTTTCTTGTCGCGATCGGTACAGACTTAGACTCTGCGGCGGCCGGCCGCCGGCCATGTTTTTTGTCAAAGCGTGTGCGCTGGCGGAAGTAGAATCATCCTGCAGTCGGCCTCGAATTCCAGTTCCTTAAATTTCTGATAGTGCCACACGAAAAGAGCGTCGTCTTCCCTCTCGGTTTTCCCATTTTCGTTTACGAAACCTCGCTGTATTACTCGTTTTATGATCAAACCTACTGCTAACAATTCTAGTAGCATACATATATAATCCAACCTGCTGGGGATCCCAAACACTCGTTCTGCACTGATCACCCAGAACGTTATGACCACATTCCTAATGTGCAGACTGTTGACGAAGGTCTGAGCACACAGTTAAGTTTCCCAGATATGTCAGTGGCTCGCAACTTTTCAAATAATAGAACCCAGAACGTTGTGCTCTACACCGAGTGTCCGTAAGACACATGGATATCGCCAGGAGTCCCATGGGAAGTGTGACAGGACCGCTATTATTCTTTATGTGCTTAAATGATCTGACGGACAGGGAGGATCTTTGCTGACGACGCTGTCGTGTACGGGAATATCTCGTCGTTGAATGCCTGTAGGAGGATATAAGATAGAATTTCTGATTGTTGTGAAGAATGGCAGCTAGCTCTTAATGTATAAAAATGTACATTAATGCAGATGAGCAGGGAAAACATCCTGTAACGTTCAAACATAACATTTCTAAGGTGTAGCGTTACAAGCGATATGAAACGAAATGAGCATGCCAGAATGACAGTAGGGAAAGTGAATATTCGGCTTCGTTTTATTGGGAAAATTTTGAGGAAGTGTAGCTCATCCATAAAGGAGACGCCGCATACAGTGGTCAGCCTGAGTACTGCCGCCACCGGCATACTATCGACGTAAACCGGTCCATGCGATAGCACTGTCACCTGGCGAGGAACTGATCATAAACACACACGGTACAAGCAGTATCAGTGAGCGTGCTGTCCGTATGTAGAGTGGTGGAGGCGCACAATCTATCTGAGATTGACCAAGGGCAGACCGTGATAGCCCGTAGGCTCGGCACGAGCATTTTGGAAACTGCACGACTTGTCGAGTGTTCGAGGAGTCCGCGGTGAGGGTCTTCAACACGTATCGAAACCAAGGTGAATCCGTATTGGGCGGCCATCCTTCATTACGCATGTCGGACGTCATAGTCTGATAAGTCTTGTAAGACAGGACGGTGGCGGAAATAACATGAAAATCTAAAGCTGGACAGAGCACAAATGTATCAGAACATACAATGCAACTGACACTTCCAACGATGGGCCTCTGCAGCCGACGAGCAAAGCATGTGCCAATGTTAGCACCACGACATCGGAAACTACGACTGAAATGGGCACGTGGCGGTCGGCACTGGCGTTGGCGCAGTGGCAGAGCTTTGCATGGTGTGATGAAACCCTATACGTTCGTAATCTTGCCGATGGGAGAGCGCGAATCAGTCGTCTGCCAGGGGAATAGTTCCATGACCCGTCCTGCAGGAAGGAGGCAAGTTGCCAACGGGTTCATTATGATCTCAGAAACATTCACGTGGGTATCCATGGTTCGGGTGAAAGTCATGGAAGGCACCTTGACAGCCAAGGCGTATCGTACACTGGTTGCAGACCACTTACACTCCATTTATGACGGTCATGTTTCACGGTTTTAGTGACATTTCTCAGCAATTTAATGCGTCGTGTCACAAGGCAGTTCCAGTTGACGTGATGGCACTCCAACTAACCAGATCTGAACCCAATCGAACACATTTGTGATGTGATGGAACATGGCGTCAGAGCTCATCACCCCGTCCCCGGAATTTACGGGAATTAGCTGACTTGTGTGTGCAGACGTGGTGTCAACTCCCTACAGCGACCAAGCAAGGCCTCACTGCTTCCATGACACGATGCGTCGTTACTGTTATCTGTGCCATGTCAAACGCTTCCCGAAATCTAGGATTATGCAGCGTTCCTGTTTCCCTCAATCCATGGTTTGTAGTGTCATGTTAGGAAAGGGCAAGCTGAGTTTCGTAAGAGATGTGCTTACTAAAACTGTGCTAATATTTTGACAGAAGCTTTTCTGTCTCAAGGATATTTATTATGTTCGAACTCAGAATGTATTCAACAATTCTGTAGCAAACTGATGTTTAGGATGTTGGTCTTTAGTCATGCAGTCCATTTTATTTCACTCTTCTTATCTGCAGAGGTCACCAACGCAATTTTTCTAGACGCTTGGGACACTTCGCTGGGCGAGAACTTCGCGATAAATACAAGCTGAAGGGCCAATGCTGTAGAGTACTCATTGAAAAACCGAACTGGGATTCCATCAGGGCATGGCGATTTACATCTTTTCCAGTTGTTTCTCTACGCCAGGAACGCTTACTAGTGCGCCGTCTACACAGGGCTCTGTGCGATGGTCGAACGACGGTGTGTCTATATGATTCTCCTGCGGAACGATTTCTTAAAAGTGACATCCAAAACTACGGCTTTCCTTATGGTACCTTTTGTTTCCACATCTGACTAGTCAACAAGTGGCTGGATAAAAGCATTAGACCGGCTTAGTGATTTAGGGACGACTAGAATTTTCTCTGGTTCTCGGCAAGGTTGGACTATTGAAATCGTCGTATGCCTCTCGCATTGAGCTTCTAACGAATACACTTCTTAAAATCTCGTTTGACCGATTGTTCAATACTTTTTATCCGTCTGGGAACCTAGCTAACCATAATTAATAGGAGAGATAGAAGACAACAGCGTGCTTCGTCGTGAAAACTTCTCTTTCGAGCGATTGCCTTACGCAGATACTCATCAAACTCCAGTAATAGTGGCCATAAGAGGGAGGCGATGTGCATAACAACGAAAGAGTGGATAAATAGTTGTTAGCATCTCACTTAGACAATGAATTGCAATCATTTAGTGCCAGTATGATGGAAATAGGGAAACTATGATCGTATTTTAAATATAAATATAAAGGCGGAAAAGACTCACCTTGGTGCAAAAACGAAATTCTGAAAACTTTGAGGTAGTAAAGGCTATTGAATTCTCCGTTAAAAACAGAACGCTCAAATGACAACAGGCAAAATTTAGTTGCGATTCCTGCGTCTGTGAAAGATCCTTGCGCGAAGCGTACCACAAATACCACCGTCATATCTTTCCAAAAGATATGGGCCAAGAGCCCTAGAAAATTCTGGTCCTGTGTAGAATCACTAAGCAGGTGTAATGATTCGATCCAGTCAGTCGTCGACCAATCTAGTGTGGAAGCTCAAGATAGCAAGGGGGAAGTTTAAAACCCTTGCTGAAGAAATATTTCACACAGGAGACTAGTACAGACCAACTGCCGTTGGAACACCTCACAGAGCCCCGTAAGGATGACACAGTAATAAGCATTCATAGCGGAGGGACACGACTGAAAGAGTTGAAAACAGACGAGTTGCCAGGACCGGACGGAATCCTAGGGTACTACAAAGAGTGTTCTAGGGCATTGGCCCCTTACTATCTTCCATTTATCGAGAAACTCCCGCACAGCATAAAGTTCCAAGTGACAAGGAAACGGCCCGTGTGACTCCTGTATATAAGAAGGGTAAGAGAAGGACCCCGAAATTTTACAGACCATTATCCTTAATATCGGCTTGCTGCAAACTCTTGAACCAATTCTTACAATATCATACATTTCCTAAGAGATCGAAGAGCTTACGTCTAAGAAGAAGCACTGTTTGAGAAACCATCCCTTTTTTTTAACTCAGATAGCCCTTTTCTCATATGATATAGTGAGAACTATAGATGAAGCGCAAGACGAATATTCCATATTTCTACGTTTTCGAAAAGATTTTGACATGTTACCCCACTGCAGCCTTTTAACAAAGATACGAGAGTAGGGAACAGGTCCCAAGATATGTGAGTGCTTCGAAGACTTGTTAAGAAATTAATAAGGCCGTATGGGACCAAACTGCTGATGTCATCGGTCCCTAAGTTTACACACTCCTTAATCTAACTTAAACCAACTTAAGCTAAGGACGACTCACACACTCATGCCCAAGGGAGGACTCGAACCTCCGACGGTGGGAGCCTCGTGGACCGTGACAAGACGTCCCAGTCCACGCGGCTACCCCGCGCGTGTGTTAAGTAATAGAACCCAGTACGCTATCCTCAACCACAAGTGTTCATCAGGAACCGGGGTTTTGTCAAGAGTGCTCCAGGAAGGTGTGGTGGGACCGCTGGACCGCTGTTACTTCCTGTATACACGAATGATTTGGCAGACACAGTGGGCAGCAATCTGTTGTTGTTTGCTGATGACACTGTGATGTACAGGAAAGTGTAGAAGATGAGTGGCTGTAGGATGATGTAAGATGACTTAGGGAAGATTACTATTTGGTGTGGTGAATGACAGAGGGCTCTAACAGTAGAAGAATATAAATTAATGTTAATGGGTAGGAGAAACAAACCCGTAATACTGGTATAAAGCATTAGTAGTGTCCTGCTTGAAACAGCCACACCGCTTAAATATGTGGCCGTACCGTTGCAAAGCGATGCGAGATGGAACGAGCCGAGGTTTGTGATAGGGAAGGCGAATGGTCTACTTCGGTTTACTGGGACAATTTTAGGAAAGTACGGTTCAGGTTCATCTGTAAAAAAGACCGCATATATGTCGGTGGTACGACCTATACTGAAGTACTGCTCGAGGTTCGATTAAAGGAAGAAAAAATGTGTGTGAAATCTTATGGGACTTAACTGCCAAGCTCATCAGCCCCTAAGTTTACACACTGTTTAACCTAAATTATCCTAAGGACAAACACACACACTCATGCCCGAGGGAGGACTCGAACCTCCGCCGGGACCAGCTGCACAGTCCATGGCTGCAGCGCCTGAAACCGCCCGGCTAATACCGCGTGGCAATTAAAGGAAGACCTCGAAGCAATTCAGAGGCGGGTTCCTACATTTGTTACCGGTAGGTTTAAACAACACACAGGTGTTTCAGAAATGCTTCGGGAACGCAAATGGGAATCATTGGAGGGAAGGCAACGTTGTTTCCGAGGAAGACTACTGAGAAAATTTAGAGTGCCGGCATTTGAAGCTTACTGTAGAACGATCCTACTACCACCAAGATACATTTCGCGTAAGGAGCATAAAGACAATGTTACGAGAAATTAGGGCTCATACGGAGGCATACAGGCTGTCGCTTTTCCCTTATCCAATCTGCGAGTGGAACAGGGAAGGAAACGTCTAGTAATGGTACAGGTACCCTCTGCCACGCACCGTACGCTGGCTTGCGGAGTATGTACTCACACATGGATATACTTATAGGGGTACAGGTTTACTGTTGAAATTTCAAAAGTTTATGTTACGGGAAGCATCGTGTATCATATAACTCCTGGCACATACGTCTCGAAAAATGATATCGACGAGAAAATTTGATGCCATACAAAGCATTATCGACAAGCGTTCTTCCTGGGCGTATCAGGAAAGGGAGGGAAGATACAGTATCCTCCGCAATACACCGTAAGATGACTTGCAGAGTACGCGTATACATGTAGATAACGTACAAAATTTCTAACTTTGAGACAGCACTTTTTGCACATAAAAGTACAGCATTTTCTGTACATTGCCACTAATTTTTAACAACTGCTTGTTGTGAATTATTCACTTTGATGGTAATTATTTCTGAAAAGTGAAGCTAGTATTCAGAAAACAATTAACTAGTGAAATTACCACTGGTTTCACTAGGATAATTACACCAACGTACTGCATAACACCTTCACCACTCGTAACACGAGACACGTGTAACTCCTATAGATGCAGCAAGTCACCTACCACCTGACAACAGTCGGCTAGTGAAATTAGAACTGAATGCATTCGTACAGTTGCTCACATGCACTTCAATACGTGTGCGTCACTCATAACAAAAGACACGATTAACTCACACATTTGGGTAGAACTAATTAGGACTTGACAAACGGTCGCTCACTCGCTCTAATTTTCTTCTGGAAGCTAATTATTTCGACGTTGTCATCTTTTGATACATAACTACGTTGCCATTCTCCATAGCGAAGCAGTTATATGTTTTTAAATTACAGTCACTATAGACAATTTAAATAATGAAATGCTTTTTCAAAGAGGACGCCAACATATTGAGAAATTGACAAATATCCAGTAAATCAATGATACCTGTCCACCAACAACATAAGAATATAACAAACAAAAAATCTGCATAGAAACAAAGAATTACATTTAACTAGATAAAACGAAACATTTTTAGTTAAGGGAGATGTCTCTACAAATGGCGCTTTTCGTCCTCTCACATGCAATATCCCTGACTACCCATTTATTCTTCAACTTTTTACGGTAAGTTTCAAGGAGATGTTGGCACGTATTGTATTGCGAGATTCATATCTAATGAAGTTAAGAAAAGTATAGATTCTGTTTAAAACTAAAAACGTGTCTTTGCGTTAAAGTCTAAGATGCTAAACGGAGTAACGAGAATCAGCGAAACACCAAAATTGCATTCTAACTGCGGGTGGAACCCTGTAGGTTTGACAGTGAGATTGAAGTAAATAAGAAAGGTGTTACTGATGTAATTTAAACTACCAGGATAAAGAAGCAAATACAGTGACACAAACCAGTGTCACAATTGACAATTCATGAAAATTATGAAAATTAAATAGTCTTTAATACATGGCACTTATTGACTAGCAATACCATATGTGCGATATTTATATTCATACTTTACAGTGCCCGTTCTGACGAAACTGAGCACTAAATTATCTTGAACTACAGTTGCAGTGAAACTAGTTTGTTTTCAACCTATATAAAAGACGCTGAAACTCCAAATATCGGCACAGAATACCAGATTCAGATGAAAGGAAGAAAGTGAGATGAGAGTTTATGGTTCCGTCGGCGGTGTGATCATTATAGCCGGAAAACGAGCTCAGACTACGAAAGGATGGAAAAGGAAATCGGTTGTGCCCTATTCAATGGAACCACCCAGCCATTTCACTCCATTTACGGAAATCACTCCTGAGACAGATAAAGATATTACACACAATGGGACATTTCCCTCGCATGCATTGGGTCACTTGATATTCTCATATAAACTCGTTATTTTGGTTTATATTAATTTAGAAAATCGTTAACGTATATTTAAAACGTGTTCTCTAAACGATGTCTTTTACAAACTGTGATATTAATATTTATTTCCCTTGATGCATATCTCTATTTAAATGAGACAGCTCTACAACGTACGTCATATAATTTTACGTGAGAACGACATCTTTCACGGTTTCTCCTCTTGTTACCAGAAGCTGGAAGTCATACTAACACGTTATTTACGATTATTTTTGGAAAACAGACTCCCGATATAAAGCATTGTATTTTTAATGGTGAAGATGTTGAGAAGTACCAAGGCTAGTGACCTTGATGTGATGTCACATTCTACAGTGTATTTGCACTTGTTTTTCCTTATTTCTTCAACAGTGGGCTTAAATTTCGGCAATTTTATTCAAATCATCTGTCTTACATAAATGTTAGCTTTTCCGCTTTGTGAAGTAACATCTGCGAAATTTGGCATATTGTAAACTCTGGGGTTGTTACACGGTGAAATTATCTGTGATTGTGGAAGTTAATTTCCAATGGAAGAAGCTCATCTGCAATACATATATTTCCATTGCATTTGCAGTCAGGGAGAAGTTTAAACATACAGATTATCTGAATCTGATATTACCGTTTTTGACTGAGTGATTTATCTAACGTCTGGAAACTGTTTTCCATAGTAAACCACAACAGGCAAAAGTAATCTCTTATTGGTAGAACTGAAGATGTCCCAATACATGGGTACTTTTCCAACCAATTGCAATTTTTCAGACATTACTTGTAATAATCTTCTTACATTTCCAATTATTTTTAACACTCGCATCGCTAAGATCGAATTTTTCATACTACTATTATTAAACGGAACAGCTGCTATTTCACAGTTTGAATTAGATTTTATATAAGTAATTAGTAATACTTTAATTCTCAGGAGTAGGGTGCAAATACGATGTTAAACCACTGAAAATAAGAGGAAAAGAAATTTTTTAACGACATGTAAAATTAACGCAGATTCAGTGAAGATGATTTTCGTATATAAGATTAAACGCTACAGGGGTAATAAAGATAAATATTGCAACCCATGAAAGGTATTTTGTTTACATACTATTTTTTATAATTCGCTTGACATACATGTCTTAAACACTATTCATGAGTTAGTAAGACGTCATGTAGAACTTATGCCTGTAACTAGGTGATAATTAATTATGTTACTTCACTTGCGAAGTGTTCTGTTTTGCTGCATATGAAAGAAATGATAACTGGAAGGAACGCCTGAAATTTTTAAGAACCTTACAGCTTCCCTCTACAGAAACCCCTGTATTTAATTATGCCAAGGGGTCGTTATTGGATCCGAGTATAATGTGATTACCGTTAACCGTTGAAGTGCTTAAACTTTTAGTGGCTCTTCATAAAGGCGGCAAGTTAATAGCACATTTTCCATTGATCAGTCATTATATTAAGGTCTTTCTTTGTTGGCGCTTAACTTTCCATCATCAAAGGCCTCATTAAAAACCGAGAAACTTTATTCCGGCTCCATAAAATTTAGAGAACAATTTCCTATGGAACTAATTATGCAACTTTAAGCAAAAAGGTGTTGAGATAACGCCTGTTACTAGTTAATATGAATTTCCGCTCTCAATTTGTTCACAGTAGTATATGTAAAATCTGATAAACGCGGCAGACGTGTGACAAGATTTTTATATCTATTCAGTAATATATAATACCAGGTGTCCGTAACCAAAAGCCTAGTCTGACGTTTTGCGGGCAAAATCCGGAAAAAAGGAGCCCTTGGTGTGTTTCTGAGCTATCCACCCATACCACCATGATCTGTCCTGATTCATGGTAATTTATTTTTTATGCCAGTCACCGAAAGGAAATTTAAGCTATGTGACTCTTTTCTTAGTTTATTTGTCGCACATCGGATTTCAGTATTTTGTAACTGCAGGGGCTGATGTTTTTACAGTACATGCAGTACGACATTTTCTGTTCTGTTCTATTCCCGCATTGAACGACGGAAAATTGGAGATCTGTGTGCCTTTGTAAGCGCCAAAACTCTCGTTGTCTTATTTTCATGTGCCATATGAGAATTATGCTATGGTGGCACCGTAATGGTCGCTCACACCCCTTAGATTATAGCTTCACCAGCATAACTAATGAGGTTTGAGGAGAACTTCGTCAATCTCCTTCCAAGAATAGTTTCATACGGCTAATGCTGACTTATTAAGATCATTGCATTGCGTCTTGAATTCCTTCGATGGCAGTTGCCATGCCTAATTGGTACGGACTCCAAACGCTGCACCAGTACCCTAGAATTGGTCTCACTAGATGTTGATATGACTCCTTAGGAATTCCTAAAATCATTGAGGGAAGTGGCAACCAAGCGACTATTCACGTTCTTTCGTAGAATTTATGAGCCTGGAGACGCAGCTTCAGTCTTTGGGATATATATCATCCACAAAATCGTGAATATGGAAACGGTCTAAAGCTGCGAGGACTCTCGCATTTAATACACTTGTTGTAGCTGGGATTCACAGTCATAAAAAAACTTTTTGAAGGACATCATCTTTACGCCAGTAACTGTTATAAGTTTTTATTACACACTATCGCAATTTAGGCCTTAGACCATTATCATGTGCTTCTGAAAAATAAAGAATGTTTAAAAAATATATTACAGATTCATTATTTATCTCTTTTCTATGGCGACTATACAAAACATTTTAACTATTTAGCCATGTTACTTACATATTACGACTTTAAACCATGTCAACGTAATGTAAGCTGACACATTTATATGTCGTTGTCAATCCTGTTAAATACATTCGTGTCATTGTCTCACCGTGCGAGCACACGTATTCAAACATCGTAAAACGACATAATATGTAAATGCACATGTTCGTTAACCCACCACTAGTCACATGCGTTAGACCACAGCTGCAGACTGCTGTTTGCAGGCTACTAATAACCGTTTTTGGGCGTAAACGGATTACAGATATTATTTTACTATGTGTGGAGCACCATTGCAGACCATCGACTGTATTAGGATGTAAAGAGTATGCCCTAGTTGCACAGTTATGAAGTCTGCTATAAAATCTTACGTGAATTATTCTTAAACCATTATAGATAAACGTGAGGATTATACATCAAATTACATACACAAGGGTTATACATCATTATACATAAATTCTTACGTGACTTATTTTTAAAACATTTTGAATAACCCAGAGGATTATATGTCGAATTACATACATAAGGGTTGAACATCGCACTTAAGGCTAACAGATCATGCCTCTATGTTACGGACATGAATAACACACAAAATAGGAAAATAAAGCTGAGTGTGGGTTAGACGACGGCCAGTTTGGTTACAGGTAAGTTAAAGGCACCATAGAGGTAATTCTGACATTTACCCCTGAATGACGCTTAAGCGACAAAATATGCATAACAAAATACACGTGTTACAGGGCGTTCCTCAGAACGCGTCTGAAACGCTCGGCTTACCTGTCACCATGGAGAATCGTGCGCTTTTGGTAAAGCTCTTTTATAAGCACAGTGAAAGTATTCCAGTAGCTCTGCAGAGGTTCCAGACGCTCAAGGCTATGACAAAAAGGCCTTGGTCCGATGTCTGTCAAGGATCTGGAGTAAGTGATTAGGTAATTCGAAAATACAGCTTCGTATGAAGTGCAGTGTGAAAAAGGGAGCAAAGCAATTGATCCTGTCTGTAAAAGATGTGTTCACAGAATTGTAGGAGGTTTGAGCGGTGATGAGCAAACATTCAGTGCACGAGGAATTGCTCGAACTTTGGACTCGTCTGTGAGGACAGTGCATGAAATTCTATGAAACATTCTGCAGTGTTATCCTTACAAAATTCGCATGTTCAAAAGTTGTTTCTTGCTGACCTACCAGGACGACCAACGAATGCTCTAGAATTTCTTGCTCGCATGGAAGTCGCCAGTGAATGACCACGGAACATTCTGCAGACAGACGCAGTTCCATCTTCGAGGACATCCCAATAATTGCAGAATATGGGTAACGGAAAATCCGCACATACATCTACCGCAAAATTGCAGACCAATACCCCTAACTTCGGTTTACTGCGGAAACCTTTAACATATTCTCACTTCGAACATAATAAACTTTCTTGAGGCTAAGCAGCTTATGACCACGAATCAGCATGGTTTTAGAAAGCATCACTCGTGCGAAACTCATCTTGTCCTTTCCCCACATAACATACTGCGAACTACGGATGAAGGGCAACAGACAGATTCCACATTTCTAGATTTCCGGAAAGCGTTTGTTAACGAAGGTATGAGCATTTGGACTAAGGTCACAAATTTGTGAGTGGCTCGAAGTTGAACCCAGTATGTTTTCCTCGATGGAATGTATTCTTCAGAGACAGGGGTGTAGTCAAGACTCCCCTGCGGAGTGTGACAGCACCACTCTTGTTCTCTATATACATAAATGAATTGGCGGACAAGGTGGGCAGCAAACTGCGGTCGTTTGCCGTTGCTGCTTTGGTGTACGATAAGGTGTTGAAGTCGAGTGACGCTAGGAAGATTAAAAAAATTTTTCAGATGGCTCTAAGCCCTATGGGACTTAACATCTGAGGTCAGCAGTCCCCAAGACCTAACCACACATCCATACCCGAGGCAGAATTCGAACATACGACCGTAGTAGCAGCGCGGTTCCGAGCTGAAGCGCCTAGAACCGCTCGGCCACCGTGGCCGGCTAGGAAGGTACAAGACGACTTAGAATTTCTAGTTGATGTGATTAAGGTCAGCTACTTCTAAATGTGAAAAAATGTAAGTTAATGCGGACGAGTAGGGAAAAAAAACTTCTAATTTTCGGATACAGTATTACTAGAGTCCTGCCTGACACAGCCAAGTCTTTTAAATATCTAGGAGTGACGTTCCAAAGCGATATGAAATGAAACGAGAATGTGAGAAATGTGGTAGGGAAGGCGAATGGTCGACTTTTATTGGGAAAATTTTATGAAGGAGTGGCTCACCTATAAAGGAGACCACACATGCGACTGCTCGAATGTTTGGGATCCGTACCAGGTCGGATTGAAGAAGGACATCGAAGCAATTCAGATGCGAGCTGATAGATTTGTTACCGGTAGGTTCGAACAACATGTAAGCGTTACGGAAATGCTTCGGGAACTCAAATGGGAATCCACGGACATGAGGTAACGTCCAAAATGTGTGTAAGTTGCTAGGGGACCAAACTGAGGTGGCCGGTCCCTAGACTTGCACACTACTTAAACTAACTTACGCTAAGGACAACATACACAACCAGTCGCTGTGGCCGAGCGGTTCCAGGCGCTTCAGTCCGGACCCGCCTGCTGCTACGGTCGCAGGTTCGGATCCTGCCTTGAGCATGGATGAGTGTGATGTCTGTCCTGTCTGTCCTTCGGTTAGTTAGGTGTAATTAGATCTAAGTCTAGGGGACTGATTACCTCAGATGTTAAGTCCCATAGTGCTTAGAGCGATTTGAACCATTTGAACTACACACACACACACAGACACACACACACACACACACACACACACACACACACACACACGAAGGGGGACACCAACCACCAGCGGCAGGGGCCGCTCAATCCGTGACATGTCGCCTCAAACAACGCGGCCACTCCACGCGAGAAGGAAAACGTTCTTTTCGAGAAACATTACTGAGAAAATTTAGAGAATCGACATTTCAAGCTGACTGCCAAACGTTCTACTGCCGCCACGTATACTGCGTGTAAGATCCACTAAGGCAAAATACGTGAAATTGGGGCTCATACGGAAGCATGTAGACAGTCGTTTTCTCTCTATTTGCCAGCCGAACAGGAATTGGAATGACTAGTAGTGGTAGAGAGTACCCTCCGCCACGCACCGTGCGGGGGCTCGCGGAGTATATACACTCCAGGAAATTGAAATAAGAACACCGTGAATTCATTGTCCCAGGAAGGGGAAACTTTATTGACACATTCCTGGGGTCAGATACATCACATGATCACACTGACAGAACCACAGGCACATAGACACAGGCAACAGAGCATGCACAATGTCGGCACTAGTACAGTGTATATCCACCTTTCGCAACAATGCAGGCTACTATTCTCCCATGGAGACGATCGTAGAGATGCTGGATGTAGTCCTGTGGAACGGCTTGCCATGCCATTTCCACCTGGCGCCTCAGTTGGACCAGCGTTCGTGCTGGACGTGCAGACCGCGTGAGACGACGCTTCATCCAGTCCCAAACATGCTCAATGGGGGACAGATCCGGAGATCTTGCTGGCCAGGGTAGTTGACTTACACCTTCTAGAGCACGTTGGGTGGCACGGGATACATGCGGACGTGCATTGACCTGTTGGAACAGCAAGTTCCCTTGCCGGTCTAGGAATGGTAGAACGATGGGTTCGATGACGGTTTGGATGTACCGTGCACTATTCAGTGTCCCCTCGACGATCACCAGTGGTGTACGGCCAGTGTAGGAGATCGCTCCCCACACCATGATTCCGGGTGTTGGCCCTGTGTGCCTCGGTCGTATGCAGTCCTGATTGTGGCGCTCACCTGCACGGCGCCAAACACACATACGACCATCATTGGCACCAAGGCAGAAGCGACTCTCATCGCTGAAGACGACACGTCTCCATTCGTCCCTCCATTCACGCCTGTCGCGACACCACTGGAGGCGGGCTGCACGATGTTGGGGCGTGAGCGGAAGACGGCCTAACGGTGTGCGGGACCGTAGCCCAGCTTCATGGAGACGGTTGCGAATGGTCCTCGCCGATACCCCAGGAGCAACAGTGTCCCTAATTTGCTGGGAAGTGGCGGTGCGGTCCCCTACGGCACTGCGTAGGATCCTACGGTCTTGGCGTGCATCCGTGCGTCGCTGCGGTCCGGTCCCAGGTCGACGGGCACGTGCACCTTCCGCCGACCACTGGCGACAACATCGATGTACTGTGGAGACCTCACGCCCCACGTGTTGAGCAATTCGGCGGTACGTCCACCCGGCCTCCCGCATGCCCACTATACGCCCTCGCTCAAAGTCCGTCAACTGCACATACGGTTCACGTCCACGCTGTCGCGGCATGCTACCAGTGTTAAAGACTGCGATGGAGCTCCGTATGCCACGGCAAACTGGCTGACACTGACGGCGGCGGTGCACAAATGCTGCGCAGCTAGCGCCATTCGACGACCAACACCGCGGTTCCTGGTGTGTCCGCTGTGCCGTGCGTGTTATCATTGCTTGTACAGCCCTCTCGCAGTGTCCGGAGCAAGTATGGTGGGTCTGACACACCGGTGTCAATGTGTTCTTTTTTCCATTTCCAGGAGTGTATGTAGATGTAGATGTACCGGTACCGCTCTATTCTGCAAGGGTAACTGTGTGGGTTATCGTAGATCCATACTTTTTTTCGAGGTGGTGGGTCTTGCGGCATCATTCCAATCCTTCAAGAGCGTGGATGTGCTGGTAGTATCATTTATATACAAGATGGCACTCCTCAGCACATTCCACAAACAGTGAAGTCATGAGCCGTCATTTTCTTAGAACCTGGCCGACCAGATCAGCAGATCTCAATCCGTGTGACTTTTCGCTCTCGGGTTGTCTAAAAGACTCTGTGCTCATTGCCCTAGTTAGAAACGTAGCTGAAATAAAAACACGCATTGCGCAACGCATTCTGAACGTGAACCCCGGGACATTCCGATCGCTTGTGGAATGTGCTGCCTCTCGATGTCAGCTTGTGGCAGAAAACAGTGGCCAGTATATTGAACACGTCTTCCGCCATCCTCACTACAATTGAAAATCGATTTCATTGTTGCTTTTTATGAGGTTTTAGGCTTCATGACAAAAACTGATTCTTTCCCATTCGGTGTGGTGTGAGGGCTTATCTAATTACCAATGCCACAAATGTTGAATGCCAAACTTGGGCGGCTATGTACATTACGCAGTAAAAAGTTGGTTTAATGTTCAATTCACGCCATAGCCTCACATTGTGATTTATTGTCATTTGTAGCAAAACCCATTTATCTTATGACGTTAACAGTGTATTCTAATGGAAAATTTTGTTACATTTTTGTTCTCATAACGTTTACCAATATTTTCGATAATATTCCGTTCAAATCGGATGTCACTCTGAGTAGCGGTTTTTTACAGCGTTTTGAAACTGAAAATTTAGTTATAATCACCTTATGCAATAAGAAGTAACAGGGCGGAATAAGTATAGAAGTTCTAGGAAGAACTGCACTGATTAGAAAGAGTTTAGTATTGTATTCTGAACATCGAAGAAGCAATTACGGAAATAAAAAGAAGCTTATGGAGTGGAATTAAAATGCAGAAAGGAAGGAAATCAATGGTAAAATTCACTGGCAAATTGCAATCCTCAGTGAATGTTAGGAAGAATTAGAGGACCTGTTGAGTGGAGTGAATATCCCAAAGAGAACGGAATATGTATACAGACTAAACGGAAGAAAGTCGAAAGAAACGAGGAATTTCGGAAATGATATAAGTCATAACTTAATATAAAAACTGGGTACCATATAATAGACGAAATTAATGAATTCTGCCACCTTGGAAGCAAAATAACTCATGATGGAAGAAGTAAGGAGGACATAAAACGTAACAGACCGCTGGCGGCAAAGAGGGCATTTCTAGTTAAAAGAAGTTTACTAGTATCACACATGAGACTTAATTGCAGGAAGGAATTTCGGAGGATGTACTTCTGCAGCATAATATTGCATGGAAGTGAATCATGGTCTGTGGGAAAATCAAAAAGGAATAAAAGTGAAGGGGTTGAGATGTGGTGCTATAGACGTATGTCGAATTAGGCTGACTGGTAAGATAAGAAATGGGGAAGTTCCCCACAGAATTCCTGAGGATAGGAACACGTGGAAAACATTGACAGGGAGATACGACAGGACAAAGTGACATGTGTTAAGACATCAAGGGAATGCTTTCTTGATATTTGACGGAGCTGCAGAGGATTCAAATTGTAGGCAAAGTCAAGGATTGGAATACATTCAACAAATATTTGAGCACGTTGGTTATAAATGGTACTCTGTCACAAGAGAGGTTTTCGTGGTGGACTGCATCGAATCAGTCGGAAGCTGGTGACAAGATAAGGGCCTTATACAAGATTTTACTTCCAGAAATCTTCCAACTAATCTCAGCAACGCTGATAGGACCAGCTGTTGTTTGTTAACGTTGTCATTCTCAAGGATGTGTCTGACATACGTTTTTCATAAAAGATCTCGGAACAAAAATTCAGTTCTGACCATCGGCTCTTTATCTCAAATTGTCCGTTAGCGTACTCTGCCATCTAAATATCTTGACCATTTAGTTTTCGATGCTGGCGGAACCGTGCCGTTATTTGTAATTAGTTCATGTATGTTAACTGGTCTCTTGTTGCTCCCCTACCACAAATAAATAAGCACAGTCGTCTGCCCGTACGACGGCTGTGCTGTGACTCGCTGTTTGCCGTTCTCCGTCGCCCAGTTTTATTCAGGATGAGCGACGTCACGCAAGGGGCAGAGAATGCTGACCCTAATTCCCTGGGCCGTAAAACCCGTAGGGCGACGTACGTGAGGACACGACGGGGCAACCGCGGAAGGCGGCCGAGTTTTATGTTCTCTCGCCTGACCCGCCAGCCCTTCCCACGGGGACAGGAACGAGTTGTCCGCAGATGGTCGCCGCTAGAGCGTCCTGCTGACCACAGAAACAGCACGATGAGACGACTACAAACTCATGTCCTTTCGATAATAGCAGGAGTGAAAGGATCAGCAGCTGCTAAAAGGAAGTCTGTTGTACTCAGCATTTGAAACAAAGAATGCAGGTATATGGAAGTAAGTGTCCCAGTCCCATTTCGTGCAGCAGGAGGTAGCTTTCCATTGATGAGTGGCATATTCAAAATTTTTATGATTTTCTTTTATGGATGTTGTGTGTATTTCTGCAGTTCATCCTGTGATCTGCGCTTTTGTGCGGAAAAGAGCTGCACACTGTAGTGTAATTATATACACTGAAGCACCAAAGAAACTGGTAGAGGCATGCGTATTCAAATACAGACATATTTAAACAGGCAGAATATAGCGCTGACGTCGGCAACGCCTACGTATGAAAACAACTGTCTGGCGCAGTTGTTAGATACTGCTGCTACAAATGGCAGGTTATAAAGATTTAGGTGAGTTTCAACGTGGTGTTATAGTCGGCGCAAGAACGATGGGACACAGCATATCCGAGATAGTGATGAAGTGGGGATTTTCCCGTACGACTATCTCACAAGTGTAACGTAAATATCAGGAATCCAGTAAAACATCAAATCTCCGACGTCTCTGCATCCGGAAAAAGATATTGCTAGAACTGGATCAACAAAAACTGAGGACAATCGTTCAGAGCCATAGAGATGCAACCATTCCGCAAATTGCTGTAGATTTCGATGCTGGGCCATCAACATGTGCGAAGCATTCAGCGATATTTCATTTATATGGGCTTTCGGAGCCGAAGGCCCGCTCGTGTACTGTTGATGGCCACGACACAAAACTTTACGCCTCGCCTGGGCCTGTAAACACCGACATTGGCTGTTGATGACTGGAAGCATTTTGCCTGGTAGGACGAGTCTCGTTTCAAATCATATCAAAAAAGGTTCAAATGGCTCTGAGCACTATGGGACTTAACATCTGAGGTCATCAGTCCCCTAGAACTACTTAAACCTAACTAACCTAAGGACATCACACAGACTGATGACCTCCGATGTTAAGTCCCATAGTGCTCAGAACCATTTTTGACATCACACGCATCCAAGCCCGACGCTGCATTCGAACCTGCGACCGTAGCGGTCGCGCGGTTCCACACTGAAGCACCTAGAACCGCTTCCACACTGGCCGGCCAAATTATATCGAGCGGATGGACGTATGCAGGTATGGAGACAAGCTCATGAATCCACGGACCCCTCATGTCAGCAGGGGACTCTTTAAGCTGGTGGAGGCACTGTAATAGTATGGAGCTTGTGTAGTTGGAGTGATGTGGGACCCGTGGTATATCTAGATACGATTCTGACAGATGACAGATACGTAAGCGTCCTGTATGATCACTTGCATCCATTCATGTCCATTGAGCATTTAGACGTACTTGGGCAATTACAACAGGAAAATGCGAAACCCCACACGTCCAGAATTGCTACAGACTGACTCCAGGGACACTTTTCCGAGTTTAAACACTTCCACTGGCCACCAAACTCCCTAGACATGAACATTATGGGGCATATATGGGATGCCTTGCAACGTGCTGTTCAGAAAAGATCTCCACCCACTCATATTCTTACGGATTTATGGACAGCCCTACAGGATTCATGGTGTCAGTTGCCTCCAGCGTTTGTAGAGTCCATGTCACGTCGTGTTGCGGCACTTTTGCGTGCTGGCTGGGGCGGTACACAATATTAAGCAGGTGTACCAGTTTCGTTGGCTTTCCAGTCTACATTACCTGTATGTGCGCGTGCGTGTGTGGGTGTGTGAATGAATCATATGTGTGTAATGTAATTGTAAGGTGCTGTATAATAGTTAATCATTTTTATCACAGATCTCCTTACAATATTTTAACCTGTATAAATGTTAACACACATTTATTACTTCCAAGACTACGATCCGCTAAATAATTGATTGTAATTATATCCTTTTGCTGAAGTTATCTTATCGTCAGATGCGTTATTGCACACCAAAGCCAATACAGCATATGAACATGATCTCTCTTGGTGTCAGAGATTGAAACTATAGGGTTCGTATATATATATATTTATTTATAGCACACTGGTTTGTTAATTTTAATTGCATACTGCATATTTAATTATAGCATTCTCTGTAATGGCGTCTAATGAATAATAAGATACTGGACATTTGTGGCGCAGTACAACAAAATTAGCATCAGAAAGTGAAAATGACGACCTAGCCACTTCAATATTTTCATAAATGCATAAACTAAATACGTCATCTTAGTAATATCTGGTCTCGAGGAGCCGTAATTACCAGAAATAGTTGTACCGACCATAATGGCGGACAAGAATAGGGTAAGATCGTAACTGACAAAACTTTAAATAACCGCAGGAAATGACGCAATTATTCTTTAAATAAAAGATGGTTTCAATAGTAACACATAAAATTTTGTATTCTGAAAATGATTTAGATAAATTACAAATTTTTTCGATTATTACAGACCTCTTAATATGGAACGTAGGAGTAGTGCGACTTGCTACGCCATCGGTACTACTCCAAAACGTACAATGACTTCTCTGTTATCAGACAAATGAAAATTAACAGTGTGTAAATTGTCTTTCTTAATCATTGCCTACACAGATAATAAATCTTGCTCATTGTCGTTGTCCTTTTCACCCGAGACACTCCACGTGAAGGAATTTCAAGGTTTCTCACATATTACAGAAAAATTGTAAGTCCCTTTTTTTCAAGTACATTAACACAGAAAAACACACCAGAAGATCTTCCTAAAACTTTATTAATGCAAGTTATGCCAAAGGGCCTAAGTTTGTAATAACACTCAAGAAATTCTAGGTCAGTATTTATGTGATAAAAAATAAGTCACTTGAAATTATCGGCTGGGCATCAGGAAGGAAAAGTTCATTTGCTAACTCATATAGGCCTTTATTAGCATATATTTGAAATTTTCCTTTAGGAATTTTCAGTGTTTTCTTTTACATAAATGGAGTACAAAAAGTACATATACAAAATTGTAGAGTGTTTAGAGAATATAAAAAGAAACAATTTTTATGTGCCAAAACTATCAAAGGGACCATGAAGATTTTGTTGCATGTGATGTTGAGAGATGGTATTCAAATTGTCCTGTGACAAATATTATTTTAAAGGTGTTTCACTCAAATGTCACCTGTTCGCGTTAAGGCATATCAGGCATTTAGGTGCAAATAACAACCAGGTGTTTCCCAAATAATGGTTGCAGCTTCAGTCAAAGCATCCAGCTCTTCTAGAGTGTCTATTGGTGCCTCGTACACACAATACTTAATCACAAATAGAAATCCATAGTAATGAGGTCAAGAGAAAGTGATGGTCACGATCCTGGTGCACCCCTCCCAATCCAACAATTGGGTAAAACATTGTCTAAAAGTTCTCTGACGTCAACGAAAAAGTGTGATGCAGCCCCGTCGCGCTGGAACTATAATCGTTATTTAACACTTGAACCGCTAATAGCCGGACATTCCTAGAACCGCGGCTGGATCACTAATGACCTGAGCATCTTTCCCTTTCATTATCATGTGTCATTGGGTCAGTGCTGTAATGAATGAACGTTTTGTTTGAAGTGCTGCAAATTTTTCTACGAAATGAATAAAAATAAAATACCTTTCCACAAATAATAATTCATTGTTTTAAAAACCTCACACACATTTTCTAGATGCCTTTACTGGCTACCATGACATAATGAGCAAAAATTACAGTCTTTTGATGTACATTTGTTGCAGGCAGTTTCCTTCCACATATGACACTTTACAAATAACTTGTTTCCCTCACAGTTAGCCTTTACATGGCAGCGTGTTCGCTTTTCTTGTCTCTCAGGAATGTCTTCGGGTGTGACGGAGGTACTAGTCTTGGTTGCTGCGTACTTCTCAGCAAGCTCCTCCCCCATATAAAGTATGAAGTCTCTATGTTTCAACTTTTTCTCGTTTAGAGCAATTTACAATACTCAGGTATTTTCCCCTGCCAAAATCAGCAAATTTTTAAATGTGTGAACAGGGCAACGTGTCGATGGTGCTTTGTCAGAGTGTTTGTGAGCCATTTGGTCGACCACGACCACTTCATATTTAGAGCCGGTACGAAATGTAACTCTATCTGGCTTCTTTTTGAAACCATCGTCAATTTTAACGTAAGGATGCATAGTGCTGAGAATCAGGACATCCTTGTTGCTCTTTACCTGATAAACTGTCAGTAAAGTATCACTGCTCTTCTACAATACTGTGCAGTATAACACTTCTTTCTCCTTGTTGATAAAGACTGTAATTTCCCTGCGAGATTGATTTATGGTGCCCACTAGACTAGTACCATTTGCTTTCAAGGTTTCGGAGAGAGCCAGGGAGGTGAAAAAATTTTAAGGTGTGACATTTTTTTCCTTTATTCTGGTAAGGTTGTATCAATTTTTTCACAACTATATCGCCAAGACGCTAATTACTCGGCCTAGCATCATCCGTTCCTAGATGAGGGAAAGCATTCAAAATCTACTACCAATACTTTTCCCAGGTTTGTCCGGTTTTGAGGCCATGAATTGTGTGAATCTGCAACTCTTCGTCGATTAGTATATATGGACGCGGTATGTAGCTACATTGTGTGAATCTGCAACTGTTCGTCGATTAGTATATATGGACGCGGTATGTAACTACATTTGTGTTCGCAGTAATACCAGATTTCTGATACCAAAGCAAACCTGTGTTCTTTCTGTCTTCCGATCTTGTGGATCTAATATCAAATCTGAGATAATGCATTATCTCTCTGAATATGTCACGAGCCATTGTTGACCTCACAAAATTATTTCCCCACTTCATCGACCACAATGTAATTCTAAGCTCTTCGCGCCTATGTCACCACATATGTACAGTACAGCTGTGAAAGCTTCCACTTCGTCAACGTCCATTGTCCACTCATCAGATCGCAATAGTCGACGAGCTTCGGCCTCAGTGCATTTTACAAGTGCCAAGCACTGTAATAGGTCTCAGTCACGTTTCGTTTTGCATGCGGAGATGGTCCTGCGTGATCTCTGAAAACATTCTGTTATCCACATCAGCCAGCTTAACAGGCCCCTATAAACCCCATTTTCCAGGTAGTTCCAGCTAGTGTTACAATATCTCTACCCGAAGGAAGCTGAAATAGTCCACAACCTTCGTCATTTCACTATCCACGACGCCCACAGCCAAGAGCTGGCCTAGCCTATTTGGCAGCTGTTCGTGTAGAAGTAGCAATTAGTATTACAACACGTATTTGTATTCAATATATTGTGGCATATTAGAACAAAAAACATACGTTCATAGATCTAATGTAAAAACTCAAGAAGCAGTAACGTATAAACATATTTGCCGTAATTGAAATCTGTGTCTTTGCATCATATACATTAACAATAATTATTATAGAACACACACATAAACATGCATACCATCCTCTTGAATGTTCAGTAGAACATCCTCAGGAGTGACTTCATCTTCTGATGAAAAATTTGGAATTACAGGTGGTGATAATTCTTCCTCACATGAAGACTCCAGGAGCTCGCCCTCAGACTCATGACCCAGAATCTCACTTAGCGCATTTATAATGTCCTCTTCACATCGTAGACGTTTGGCCACAACAAATTTGTGTTTTTTAGGCACTACTGAAACCGTGTTTGATGAAACAGAGCACCCGCTGCGCAAATCTTGTATACACGTTCAGACGTGTTTCAACCTGCTTACCCTCTTCTCCCCTGCTCGGAAACTGCAACATCATCAGGCAGAGGGACAAAACAGAGTTTTGCGATTGTTGACCAAACATAATCTGACAAAAAGCATGAAGGTACACGAACGATGCGTTTGTTATAGCAGCTGCATTCGCGGTGACACTTTACTCTTCATATTTCTCTTTTAAAGCTTCCCCATAAAATGTGAAACTAAGTATAATCTCTGATTACCTGATTTCATAAAATGTCACAGAAATTTAGGACTGTAGGCAATAAAGCAAAACAGTTACAAATGAAAGAATTACGAAGTGGTTAATGTGAGACAGCCGCTTATAATCTGGTGCAGATACATAAGCAGAATTCCCCAAGCCAGTGTACGTCATCAGTTGACAGGCCGCGTATTTTCTCATTCCTGAATGGATGCATGACTATCTCGTGCAGCATGTTCCACACAGTGGCTTTGAAAGAATTTAGTTTTTGGATTTGGGTCGTATGATGGTATTGGGGTTGTCCTCAGTTCGCTGTAGCACAGTTTCCTCTCGTTGAACATTTTGCATTTGGTATTGACAGATCTACCAGTTTCTCGGCGGTCTGTTTCATTAAGTCAGCCATCGTGCCTAAGAAACGTGACATAATTTGGTAACGCCTTCCCCGGATGCCGTTCGGCATAAATGCATCTTGCTGCTCGATTGATGCATCTCCCCCTCCCTCCACCCCCCCCCCCAGTACCCCATCACCTCCCCGCAAAGAGAAACATGACAGTTAACACGATTACAGTGTAATTAGACATCAAGGACCTTAATAATTAGTAGAAACACTCACGTAAGTATAGCACAGCGTAAGCCACAGGAATGTAATTGTTTATCCAGCGACGTGGATTCTCCTGGCAGTAATGAAATATTACCCTTCATAGCAGGAAGACCTACTTATGTTGCAAATCATATTCCAGTGTCAACGTGCTGCATACGAAGTAGTCATAACAACTCTGAAGTTTGGCCTAAGGAGAGTCATGCAACGCATCCTTCAAAGAACCCAGTCTCGGGTACGGTACATCTGTGATATTTGTGTAATATAACAAAAGCGTTTCTTCTTATCTTCTCTTACACGTGGAAATTTGTATACGTAGATTTTTTTACACCCTATATAGGTTTTAACAGTCATATAATCGCTGTTAAAGTCGCTTACAAATACAACAGAGAGGGTGAAGTCAAGTAACTGCATTTGCAATGCCTTTAAACGAAAGGACCTGTGTGGCTGCAAATCCTGTTAAGAACTGTACAACGTGTTATGTACTTTTCTACATGTTAATGGAAGGAAAAAATTGGCTATTGGTTATACCGGGTGATCAAAAATTGAGTATAAATTTGAAAACTGAATAAATCACGGAATAATCTAGATAGAGTGGTACAAATTGACACTCACGCTTGAAATAACATGGGGTTTTATTAGAAACAAAAAATTACAAAAGTTCAAAAAATGTCCGACAGATGGCGCTTCATCTTATCAGAATAGCAATCATTAGCATAACAAAGAAAAACAAAGCAAAGATGATGTTCTTTATAGGAAATGCTCAATATGCCCACCATCATTCCTCAACAATAGCTGTAGTCGAGGAATAATGTTGTGAACAGCACTGTAAAGCATGTCCGGAGTTATGGTGAGGCATTGGCGTCGGATGTTGTCTTTCAGCATCCCTAGTCGATCACGATACACGTGCAACTTCAGGTAACCCCAAAGCCAATAATCGCACGGACTGAGGTCTGGGGACCTGGGAGGCCAAGCATGACGAAAGTGGCTGCTGAGCACACGATCATCACCAAAAGATGCGCGCAAGAGATCTTTCACTCGTGTAGCAATATGGGGTGGAACGCCATCCTGCATCGTACGTTCCAGCAGGTGTTTATCAGCCAGGCTGGGGATGATGCAATTCTGTAACATATCGGAGTACATCTCACCCGTCACGGCGCCATCTGTCGGACATTTTGTGAACTTCCGTTTTTTTTTTGGTTGTAATAAAACTCCATGTCATTCCAAGCACGTGTGTCAATTTTTACCCTCTATCTACATTATTCCGTGGTTTATTTGGTTTTCAAATTTATACTGACTTTTTGATCACCCGGTACATAGCAGGTTGATGAACTGTCGATCAGTGACCCGAATGTGGACACTGTTGAAGGTGGCATAAAATCATTGGGCTCATGTTCGGAAGGACGGTTTTTCAATCCTTAACCATCCATAGTCATGTTTGTCTAATTCCATGCGTAAGTGTGGTAATGTCTATAGTCTATGCACATATGCTTATAGTTGTTAAGCTTTTTGTTACTTCCCTTGTAACTTACTTCTTTAACACGAATAAAAAAAGAAATTCCCTTTTTACGTGTTCAGCATAATAAGTTGAGAGGTGGAAACTGGGACTAGAGGTTGTCACACAAGAAAAACCTTATAACAAAACCAGTAGTGCACCTACACAATAAAACCCTCACACGTTTATAGCAGCGAGGCTTAACAATGAATACAAGAAATGAATGACTCGTCAAAACGGCACTTAGCGGGTTTGTAGCAAAGTGTGTTAATGCAGGTAATTTACAATTAGACGGCGGATTCTGTGACCACAACCGGACGTGCAGTGCCGATTTTAAACATAATATCACGCAGTAAACTGGCCACGGTCACTACAATATTTAAAAGGGAATCCTCATTCAACATGGCAATAGTTATAAAAAGTATGAAAACAGATAACTTCAGACTGCAGGCAGAACACGCAAACGCCATCTTTTTTTAACTCTCATAAGAATACTTATAACATTTTATAATATAAAATAAAATACCAATTAATATTTAAAAACAAAGGACATGCAATAATGAATGCTATTGTCAAATATTAATTAAGATAACACGCAGTTTAAGATGGATATGCATACATAGGGCACAATGGTTGTGATCTGCAACCTTATAATTATCAGAGGAAACAGAGTTAGGCTACACTGTCGTTACACTGAAAAAACCGAAGATACTTGGCAACTTAAATGAATTTAGCTGAGGTTCGTCTTAGTCAGACAAACCTGTCATTCGCTGTGGAAAACACAGTCGCAACCGTGATTCTCTTCAACTATTATCGAAAGTGATTTATTATGATTATAATGTGATGGCTGTTACACATAACGCGATTACTAGTTCTTATTATGACTCAGTGTGAGACAATTATTATGATCGACAAATACTGTCACCTTGTAAACATCAATGACATGTAACACATAGAACGATTTATCTACTATTTACAAGTGAACAGCAAGCGCCAAGAATGTGGATGGGAATGCAGAATGGTAGGTGTCAAACTCTGTAATTGTTTAAAGAAGTAAAGTATACCTTGCACAATTTAAACTGACACTTGTTTGAAATAGCTTCGTTAAATGACACGATGCACCGAGAAGCCATCTGAAAAGGCATCGTGTACAGAAGTTCCCTTCATACCTTCAAACTCTACTTGTTTACAGTATAACTGCCTTCGACGGACCGCCGCCGTTGCGGTGGTTGAAGTGGTAAATAGATACAGTGGCAGAATAAAACCTCCAAGGCACACGAGTAGGAGGAACACGGACTGAGAGTCAGACAGCGCGGGGTAAGTTGGGCACTAGCAGAACGCCACAGCACTCGTTACGGAGTCAAAGTTAGAAGAAGATCTCTGTCGTCATGAGCTGGTACGCTGCCTCCTGTAATTTCGCTAAATCGCTCAAGTCGAATGCTGGGATGGTTCCTTTGGAAGGGCCATCTTACCCAATGCCTATCTTTCACTCTGTAATACAGGGTGGTCAGAAACAGTCCGAAAATTGAGTAATAGTTTTACAGGGTACTCTGTGCAGAGACATAATTTTTAAGGGAAAAATTCCGATATGTTGTTCATTATCATCAGACAGGCAAGTACTCTCAATACAGCATCTTCTAGAGGAGGCCGGTGTGGAAGCTACAAGAACAGTTTTACAGGGAAAGGAACGATGATAAATAAGAAAAGCAAAGAATGAAGGATGAGAAAAGACTTGTGGCACTGTCAATAGCGAAAAGTAAAACATGAAGTGGGAGGGCGAACGAAACATGATCAGTACTAAAAGGGCTTCGACAAGAGACGAAAGCTAAAACAAATCTTCAACTGATAATCAAAAGAAATGGGAAGAATATTTCCGAAAATTATTAAATGAAGATAGAGAATAGTATCTGGGGGAAGGAACAGTGGAAAGAAAAGAACAGAAAGGGAAGAAGATCCAAATTTTAGAAAGCGAGGTAAGGAAGATTTTAAGAACAGGGAAGAGTGGTAAATAACCTGGACCAGGTAATATCAGTGTGGAGTTCTTTAAATATGATGGTGGTGAAGAAATTGTGAAACTAATAACACGATTATTTACTAAATGTTACAAGGAGATTTAGCACTACAGGAAATGAAGCTAGGATACATTAATAACATATTTAAGGATGAGTATCACAAAAGCTGCTCGAACTATCCAGGAATTTGTGTTATAAGCACATTAACGAGAAAATTTAGCAAAATAATTAACAACAAGCTTGGTATAAATTTTAAAGCCCAGGAAGAACAATGTGGTTTCACACTCGGTAGATTATGCGTAGATGGTTCAAATGGTTCTGAGCACTATGCGACTTAACTTCTGAGGTCATCAGTCGCCTAAAACTTAGAACTAATTAAACCTAACTAACCTAAGGACATCACACACATCCATCCCCGAGGCTGGATTCGAACCTGCGACCGTAGTAGTCGCGCGGTTCCGGACTGAAGCGCCTAGAACCGCTCGGCCACAGTGGCCGACACTCCCTATTCAACAATTGGGTAAAACACTGTCTAAAACTTTTCTGACATCTTCGAAAAAGTATGACGCAACCCCGTCGCGCTGGAACTATAATCGTTATTTAACACTAGAACCGCTAACAGCTGAACATTCCTAGAACCGCGGCTGGGTCATTAATGACCTGAGTAACTTTCCCTTTCATTATCATGTATCATTGTGTCAGTGTTACAATTAATGACTCCATTGTTTGAAGTGCTGGAAATTTTGTTACGGAATCAATAAAAATAAAATAGCTTCTCTCAAATTACCATTCATTGTCTTAAAAAACTTACGCACATTTGCTGGGTGCCTTCACTGGCTACCATGACATACTGAGCAAAAATTATAGTCTTTTGATGTACACTTGTTGCAGGAAGTTTCCTTTCACATATGACACTTTACAAATGATTTGTTTCCCTCACAGTTAGCCTCTACCTGGCAACGTGTTCTCTTTGCTTGTCTCTCAGGAATGTCTTCGGGTGTGACGGAGGTACTAGTCTTGGTTGCTGCGTACTTCTCAGCAAGCTCCTCCCCCATATAAAGTATGAAGTCTCTGTGTTTCAACTTTTTCTCGTGTAGAGCATTTTACAATACTCAGGTATTTCTCTCTGTCAAATTCAGCAAGTTTTAAAATGTGTGAACGGGCCAATGTGTCGATGGTGCTTTGACAGAGTGTTTGCGAGTCATATGGTGGACAACGACCACTTCATATTTAGGGCCGTTACAAAATGTAACTGTATCTGGCTTCCTTTTCACACCATCTTCAATTTTAACAGAAGGATGAATAGTGTTGAGAATCAGGACATCCTAGTTGCTCTTTGTCTGATAAACTGTCAGTAAGGTATCATTACTCTTCAACAATAACGCGCTGTATAACACCTCTTTCGCCTTCTTGATACAGACCGTAATTCTTGCCCAAAAATTGTGAAATCATATGATGCAAAAAGTTCAAATGGCTTTGAGCACTATGGGACTTAACTTCTGAGGTCATCAGTCACCTAGAACTTAGAACTAATTAAACCTAACTAACCTAAGGACAACACACACATCCATGGCCGAGGCAGGATTCGAACCTGCGACCGTAGCGGTCACGCGGTTCCAAACTGAAGCGCTTAGGTCCGCACGGCCACACCGGACGGCAACATCTACCAAATTCGTAAACGCGATATGAATGTACTGTTAGACTATTGCCTCAGGGAAATGGATATAATACAACAGGACGTCTGCCATGTTGGTAATGAAGGGATGCGATTACTGGTGCCGCTATTTAACTACAGTTACGGATCAAAGCACCCTTAGACCAGCATCCACGGGGAGTTATCCAACTATTACCACACTGCGCAGCATCAATTTTGGTAAAGGGGCAATTCAGTACACAACCACAAAACACAGATGGGCCCTGCAAATATAGCTTGCGCTCCAACACCACTAGCTGTAGTAATCTCCAAATCGTCGATAGACATGCAGTCGGTCACTCGGGAGCGTCTTCTGACGATGGGAACACATGAGGCGCCAGTACTGAAACTATGTAAGTGGAAAAAAGACGAATGACAAATCGTTCTAGCGACGATACGGCCCACAAATCGGCTTTTCCTCTGGCACAGGAAGCTTTCACAAAATCTACATTATTGTGGCCTAGCGCTTGGAAACGAGTAGCTCGGCAAAGCTGGTTTCCTGATCACCTACTTCTGTCGTGAATGTGACGACAAAACGACGCTGATGACAGAGCAGGGAAAGCAGTCAACCAGGAAAACGCCGCCGAAATGGTTCAAATGGCTCTAAGCGCTATGGGACTTAACATCTGAAGCCATCAGTCCCGTAGACTTAGAACTACTTAAGCCTAACTAACCTAAGGACATCACACACATCCAAGCCCGAGGCGGGATTCAAACATGCGACCGTAGCAGCAGCGCGGTTCCGAACTGAAGCACCTTGAACCGTTCGGCCACAGGGGCTGGCAAAACGCCGCCGTTGAATAAGAAGTCTCCACAGAGGCTGAACTGTCATGGGCCACAAGCGGGTGGTGGCAAAATGGCACATACAGCGATAGGAAATTGTACACAGCTAGACCGACGCGTCGACAATGACTGACTTTGTTCCAATCTCTTCGCGAGTCCGCCGCTTACGTCGTCCTTGGTTCGTTTGTTACGGTCTTTTCGTGGGGATACAATCTTTGTCTCAGCGAGTCTGACACTTACGTCCTCTTCGACTGGTTTGTTATGGTCTTTCCGTGAAGACGAATCCTTTATCACAGCCAGTCTGCTAAGTATTTATGTTCTCATTCATCCACTTATTGTGGGTCTACTACGAGAATGCAATGTTTGTTTCAGCGTGTCTGCTGCTTATCTTTTCAGTGATTCTTTTCCAATGGACTTTTCGCGATAAGGCTAATTGTCTCAGCGAGTCTGCTGGTTATGCGACACAGCTGCATTAAAATTTGCAGCGATGGTTCAAATGGCTCTAAGCACTATGGCAATTGACATCTGAGGTCATCAGTCCCGTAGACTTAGAACTACATAAAACTAATTAACCTAAGGACATCACACACATCCATGCCCGAAGCAGGATTCGAACCTGCGTCCGTAGCAGCAGCGCGGTTCCGAACTGACGGGCCTAAAACCCCGCTCGGTCACAGCGGCCGGCTTCGCAGCGACCCAGGGAGTGGTTTTTTTTTTAAATACTTATTCCACAATATTGCCCCGAGGTATTTAATTTCGATATTTAGTGACCATATGTAACACATACAAAATAAGGCGGAAAATTCTTGCTGCACTAAGTCCACGAAAATTGGAAAGTAGGACAGTCAGAAATAAATTTTTATGTACATGATACATTCACAGAACTCAGCTGAACATACGGTAATTTGGTGTAGTCGGAAAGTAGTAAGCTATAAAAGTAGTTTATGTCCTCCTTGATTCTTTTATAATACACTATTCCACTTCAAACGTAGCAGATTTCCTCCATATCGTCTAATGAATGGTACCCACATTTAACGTTAAATTTGACACAAACCTCATTTCTTCTGCTCTTCAGTGTTTTCGTCGGTCTATAGTTTCCTCCGTATTCCATCCATATTCTGAACTCACCTGCCTCCATACACCACTCAGAGTGACTGAATGAATAATGTTTAATTGTAAAAGACTCACAGTAAACTCCCGAATATACTGATTAATGCCCCAGTAACTGAAGAATACATATAGTGGTATATACACATGTTTTTACTGGAAAGCGCTGTTAACTCCATTTACCGAACACGCACAACATTTCATTTGGAGTCCCACTGTGATGTTTGCGCGTCTCTCTCCCGTAATTGAAAATGTACCCAAAAAATTACTCTTAAAACACGTTATAATTCAGGTCACTTGTTTTCAGTTCATTTTCGAGAAATAATCGTACAGATTTTTTCTGTTGCTCCGTTTAACCCATTTTATTCTCGTCAACGGTTCACAATTTCGGAGAGTTAAAACAACAATATAGTCAAACGAGCTTCGTCTTCCATAATCTAATAACATATCGACGCATTTCTGTTTTCGGAGTGCGTCTGACAGGTTTGTGCGTCGTTTCATCTTCACTCTTTTCCTCTACCGAGCTCATTTTCCTCGCTTTGTAACTTAGCTGATCAGATCCTTTTCTTACATTTTATTTAAATTTATCTGTGTTATACAAATTTTGTCTGAGGGCTGCGACTGGATTAAAATGTCTATGAAATAACAGATACTGCAACTGTCACTTGTTACTAATATTTTATGACCACGACGCCTTTCGGCAGAATGCTGCCATCATTAGTTGTATTTACAGTAACTTTTGCATTGTAATTAATATGAAGTGAGATTATTTTCCTTTGCTAGATTTGTCATTGAGGTTATGTGTCGAAAATACACAGTTACTGCGCTATGTGTGCCAGACTACGAAACTACCAACAAATATGTGTATTTTTTACGCATAACCTCACTGGTCCAGACAGCAAAGAAAACTTACCTCACTTCTTATTAATTACGATGTGAAACCAACTTTAAATGCTCCTTATGATGGCAGCACGCTGTCGAAACGCTTAGTGCTAATAATATACTAGTAACAAGTGACTGTTGTAGTATATATGATTACATGAAATTCTTTCATTTTGTCATCACAATCCATTTCTCCTCATCCCAAGCCGAACACTTGAAATTTTCTCAAAGTTTTGGCGAGTTTTTCGTTGTTGAGGAAAGAAAGAAATTTTCCTCAGTGGAACGACGAAACAATTATCTAAGCTACTGACGAAACAAGTTAATGTATCTTAAGAAGCTGATGCCCCACAACTAGTAAATATTTGAAGACCGTCTTGATTTATCACCAAGAACTGCTGATAAAATTTCGTCATTGGGCTACAAACATCAGGTTTCTGTATACCAAGGCACAGAACATATAAAGAGCACTATCAGGCAGATCTCTCACTATCCCACTGACTGACGTACATGTTTAAAGACAATCTCGCGTAGTTAAATGTCACATACCCACATCAAACCTTCACACCATATGGAGCGATGTGTCTTTTCCCATTGATGACATACTTATAATGTAAGTAAGTCCTTAAATGCTCTCATCCTACTTTGTAGAGGTTCACCACGTTATTATTTCCCTTAAGAAATTAGAAACTGTATTTATCGCAGTTACATATTATATGGAGCAAGCGACTTGACAAACTTCAAACTTACTTTCTTGATGTCTTACTTACGTTTTACTGAAATGCCCTTTATTTTTAAAAGGATGCTGCTGGATAAAATCGATGTGCGTTGTAAATGTGGATATAGATTATTTCACACAGATGTATGTGCATACAGAGTGACAATTATTGAACTATATGAGAAAAAATCGTCATAACGTTTGAACGGTTTGCCTTAGAACGTTCAAACCGCACGAATGGTCGCGGGGCATGATGGGAATTAACAGTTTAGATTAGCACCGAAACCCACTTTCATTTGAATGAGTTTCTCAATAAGTAAAACTGGCGCATCTGGGGAACTGAAAATCCGCATTTAGCGATCGAGAAGTCACTTCTCCCTTTAAGGGATGACATTGTGGTGTGCAATGTTTTGTCACGAAATAATCGGTGCGATATTTCTTGATGGCAAGTGACCACAGAACAGTACGTGAAGGTTTTGAAGATGATTTCATCTCCATTATCCAAATTGACGCTTATTTCGAAAAAATGTCGTTCATGCAAGACGGAACTCCTTGAGGAGCACTTGAGGACCTTGAGGACCACATTCTGGCTCTGGGGTATCTAGGGGCCACTGCCGTGGGCCTCGATTGGCCACCACATTCTCCGGATCTGAACACAATAAATGGTTCAAATGGCTCTGGGCACTGTGGGACTTCACATCTGAGGTCATCAGTCCTCTACACTTAGAATTACTTAAACCTAACTAACCTAAGCACATACATCCATGCCCGAGGCGGGATTCGAACCTGCGACCGTAGCAGCAGCGTGGTTCCAACTGAAGCGCCTAGAACCTCTCGGCCACAACGGCCGGCGATCTGAACATATGCAACTACTTTTTGTGGGGCTATATTAAAGGCAAGGTGTCCAGTAATAACCACAAAACCATTTCTGAGTTGAAAGCAGCCATTCAGGAGCTCATCGACAGCATCGATGTTCCTGCAATTCAGCAGGTCATGCAGAATTTCGCTACTCGCCTGTGCCACATCATCGTCGATGACGCCAGGCATATCAAACATGTCATAATCTAAATCTGAATATCTGCAGTGACGTTTACATGTTGAATAAAGTGCGTGCACGCTGTAGTCTGTAAGTAATTTATGTTTTCATTAATATAGTTCAATAATTATCAACCTGCATAAGTCGTTACTTTCATGCATTCTGCTATTATCACCGCAATTTTTCTTGCGAAACACGTAATTTGCGGTTGCATACGATGCATTCAAAGTTGAACGTTTCTGAATGTTACATATGCTCACGGTTACGTATGATACACGAAGTATATAATAGTAAGATAGCTGTCACTTGCGTGATACCGGAACTATCGATGTATGCAGACCTCTGGACTATCTGTGTTTCAGCTGGTAAACAATTGGCAGCTGTGCAATCGGCAGTATGTAGAATGCCTCAGTCATAGAGTTAATGCTGACTTTGAACGTAATACGCATGAGTGCACCGTCTGGTACATTATTCCATTTGACTGTGTAATTTTATTACTATTTCACAAGAAGTAGCTCTGTATAAATGTGATGAATATAAGTTTTTCGTTATATCATTGGCCATACTCTGTAATATTATTCTGAGTCTCGTACTTTTTAATGTCCAGTGACGAATTCACGGATGATACAGAGTGGTCCATTGATCGTGACCGGGCCAAATATCACACGAAATAAGCGTCAAACGAAAAAACTACAAAGAACGTAATTTGTCTAGCTTGAAGGGGAAAATCAGATGGCGCTATCGTTGGCCCGCTAGAATGCGCTGCCATAGGTCAGACGGATATCAACAACATTTTTTTTTTTAAATAGGAACCCCCATTTTTATTACATACTCGTGTAGTACGTAAAGAAATATTAATCTTTTATTTGGCCACATTTTTCACTTTTTGATAGATGGCGCTGTAATAATCACAAACATGTGACTCACAATTTAAGAGTAACAGTTGGTAACAGGTAGTTTATTAAATTAAAATACAGAACGTAGGTACGTTTGAACATTTTATTTTGGTTGCTCCAATGTGACACATGTACCTCTGTGAGCTTATCATTTCTGAGAACGCATGCTGTTACAGCGTGATTACCTGTAAATACCACATTAATGCAATAAATGCTCCAAATGATGTCCGGCAACCTCAATGCATTTGGCAATACATGTAACGACATTCCTCTCAACAGCGAGTAGTTCGCCTTCCGTAATGTTCGCATATGGATTGACAATGCGCTGACACATGTTGTCAGGCGTTGTCGGTGGATCACGATAGCAAATATCGTTCAACGTTCCCCACAGAAAGAAATCCGGGGACGTCAGATACGGTGAACGTGCTTCGACGACCAATCCACCTGTCATAAAATATCCTATAGAATACCGCTTCAACCGCACACGAGCTATGTGCCGGGCATCTCTCATGTTGGAAGTACGTCGCCATTCTGTCATGCAGTGAAACATGTTGTAGTAATACCGGTAGAACATTACGTAGGAAATCAGCATACTTTGCACCATTTAGATTCCCATCGATAAAATGGGGGCCAATTATCCTTCTTCCCATAATGCACCACCATACATCCACGCGCCAAGGTCGCTGATGTTTCACTTGTCGCAGCCATCGTGGATTTTCCGTTGTCCAATAGTGCATATTATGCTGGGTTACGATACCCCTGTTGGTAAATGACGCTTCGTCGCTAAATAGAACGCGTGCAAAAAGTCTGTCATCGTCCCGTAATTTATATTGTGCCCAGTGGCAGAACTGTACACGACGTTCAAAGTCGTCGCCATGCAGTTCCTGGTGCATAGAAATACGGTACGGGTGCAGTCGATGTTGATGTATCATTCTCAACCCCGACGTTTTTGAGATTCCAGATTCTCGCGCATATTTGTCTGCTACTGATGTGCGGATTAGCAGCAACAGCAGCTAAAACACCTACTTGGGCATCATTATTTGTTGCAGGTAGTGGTTGACGTTTCACATGTGGCTGAACACTTCCTGTTTCCTTAAATAACGTAAATATCCGGCGAAAGGTTCGGACGCTTGGATGTTGTCGTCCAGGATACCGAGCAGCATACATCGCACACGCCCGTTGGGCATTTTGATTACAATAGCCATACATCAACGCGATATCGACCTTTTCCGCAATTGGTAAACGGTCCATTTTAACACGGGTAATGTATCACGAAGCAAATACCGTCCGCACTGGAGGAATGTTACGTGATACCACGTACTTATGCGTTTGTGACTATTACAGCGCCATCTATCACAAAGCGAAAAAAGTGGACCAACTAAAACATTCATACTTCTTTACGTCCTACACGAATATGTAACAAACAATGAGGGTACCTTTTTAAAAAAACGCAGTTGATATCCGTTTGACTTATGGTAGCGCCATCTAGCTGGCCAACCATAGCGCCATCTGGTTTCCCCCCTTCAAGCTAGACGAGTTTTGTTCATTGCAGTTTTTTCGTTTGATGCTTGTTTCGTGAGATATTTGGTCCGGTCACAGTTAAATGGACCACCCTGTATTATTTGTCGCCACTGAGTCTATCAGCTACTCAGAAATTTTTTGATTTATCGGTGGTTTTTCTGGAAACTTCACAATGAGTTAGACCTACCGAGAAATTTTATGTGTCGAGTTTCGAATGTGCAAGAATCGGCCGTAATGTGCTTCAGAAATTCCGTGTCAGAAAGTCTTCGGAAGAGACCCGAGCAGCAGTCGTCATCTAGCAACCTGTTCGGGTGGCTGACACATTCCATTTCTCAGCGAATTCTGGGAACCAGGCTGTCGGGGAGTCCCGGTCCCGCCGTATCGCAGCCGGCAGGCGTCCCCTGGCGCGCACGTCGCCGCGGAACAGGAGACGAGGCGAGTTCCTGCCGCTTCCCCCGCCCCTTTCCCCTTCTCACGGCTGCTAAGGTTGCCGGCACTGGCGGCTAATGCAAGTTTTGTGTCCCCTCGGGGAATCCCCGGCTCCCGGCTGTAACAGCACGTGTCCCAGCCCAGGGCCGCCCTCCGCCGTCCCCTTGTCGGCAAATCTCATCACGGCCTCAGCGGCGCTTCCGCCGCCTCGAGCCGACCTGAGGAGATCCGCGTCCAGAACGAGGCAATTCGGGCCGTACTTGGCGGAGAGTTGAGCGGAATCTCCGCTTGAACGCCCTGCGTGGCTGGATCTCGTGTTAACGGCTGGGTGGTTTTGTTATCGTTCGAGTTGCTGCGTTCCATAGCACTGTCGCAAAGACATATGCGTTAGAATTTCAGTGCCACTGATAAGAAAGCGTACGAGAGGAATGGTAGACGCAGATTTTTACCTGTCAGCTCGATAAAAATAAGTTTTCTCTTTGCTCGTAGCCAGTCTTCTGAGGCGATTGAAGCGGTCCGCTACGAATTGCTCTCGTGTGTCAACCGTAACACGAGCTCCCAATATCATTAAATATTTGTTGGATATATCCCGGGCTCTGTCTTCCCCTACACTTTCATCTACATCTACAGTCACACTCGGCAACCCGCCGGATGATGTATGCCGGAGGGTACCTTTTACCACTACTAGTCATGTACTGTCATGTTCCACTCGCAAACTGAGCGAGCGAAAAGGACAGTCTGTGCACTTCCTTACGAGCCCTAATCTGTGTTCGCGGTCCTTACTGGAAATGTACATTGGTAACATGTGGAATCCATCTACAGAAAATGGAAATGAGCGTTTGGCGTCATTGGCCGGGAGTCCCCTTGCGGGGCAGGTCCGCCCGCCGTGGTGCAGGTCTTATTACATTCGACGCCACGTTGGGCGACCTGCGCGCCGGATGGGGATGAAATGATGAAGAAGACAACACGACAGACAGGCCCTGAGAGGAGAAAATTCCCCGACCCAGCCGGGAATCGAACCCGGTCCCATAGGACAGCAATGCGTCACGCTGCCCACCTTTTTTTTTTTTTTTGTTCGTTGGTGATCATTGTGGACGTCATATGACATCCCATAGGACAGCAATGCGTCACGCTGCCCACCTTTTTTTTTTTTTTTTCGTTGGTGATCATTGTGGACGTCATATGACATCCGTTCAAGTTCGTTTGTTGATCCTTCCACTCAGTTTTTTTTATTTCAGAGACCAACCAGCTCACTGACCGAACTCGTTGAGCTACCGTGTCGGCCAGGTATGGATCGCACAAGTGTTTCTATACATGACCCATGTTGTTGTTGTTATGGTCTTCAGTCCTGAGACTGGTTTGATGCAGCTCTCCATGCTACTCTATCCTGTGCAAGCTTCTTCATCTCCCAGTACCTACTGCAACCTACATCCTTCTGAATCTGCTTAGTATATTCATCTGTTGGTCTCCCCCTACGATTTTTACCCTCCACGCTGCCCTCCAATACTAAATTGGTGATCCCTTGATGCCTCAGAACATGTCCTACCAACCGATCCCTTCTTCTGGTCAAGTTGTGCCACAAACTTCTCTTCTCCCCAATCCTATTCAATACTTCCTCATTAGTTATGTGATCTATCCATCTAATCTTCAGCATTCTTCTGTAGCACCACATTTCGAAAGCTTCTATTCTCTTCTTGTCCAAACTATTTACCGTCCATGTTTCACTTCCATACATGGCTACACTCCATACAAATACTTTCAGAAATGACTTCCTGACACTTAAATCTATACTCGATGTTCACAAATTTCTCTTCTTCAGAAACGCTTTCCTTGCCATTGCCAGTCTACATTTTATATCCTCTCTACTTCTACCATCATCAGTTATTTTGCTCCCCAAATAGCAAAACTCCTTTACTACTTCAAGTGTCTCATTTCCTAATCTAATACCCTCAACATCACCCGACTTAATTCGACTACATTCCATTATCCTCGTTTTGCTTTTGTTGATGTTCATCTTATATCCTCCCTTCAAGACACCATCCATTCCATTCAACTGCTCTTCCAAGTCCTTTGCTGTCTCTGACAGAATTACAATGTCATCGGCGAACCTCAACGTTTTTATTTCTTCTCCATGGATTTTAATACCTACTCCGAATTTTTCTTTTGTTTCCTTTACTGCTTGCTCAATATACAGATTGAATAACATCGGGGAACATGACCCATACTTTCCTAAAATTCTTCCCTGCTACCATCCGTACGTCTTTGTTCCATTTCATATCGCTTTGCATCGTTCCGCCTAGGTATTTAATCAAAGTGGTTGGGTCAAGCTGCACGCCACTAATACTGTATTTGAACATTACTGGACTGTTTTCCCTACACAACGGCGTCAATTTATATTTTTCTGCAGTTAGAGCCAGTTTATCATCTACAGCTCTCCCAAGTATCATAGTTGTTCTCCCATGTCTTATACATTCACAATGCTGTCCCTACTTCTTGTCAATGTTTTCCACGTGTTCCTCTAATTGCCAATGCTACGTAGATATACCTCATTCCTTGACTGACCAGTTCACTTAATCTGCAGCATCCTTTTATCGTCCCGTACCTCGAACTTTTCAGTTCAGTCAGTGATTCACTACCGTACAATGCTGCACTGCTGAATTACATCTCAAAAATTTCTTCCTGAAACTGAGGCTCATGTTTGATATTAGTAGACTTTTTTGGCCATGAATGTCCTCTTTGCCTGCACTAGTCAGCGTTTTATGCTGTCCATGCTTCATCAGTCATAAGTTATGGGCAAAAGAATTCCTTCACTTTCTGTAACTCATTACTCTCATCTTTCTTTGGTTCTTCTTCAACCACACACTGCACTCATTCTTCTCACTTAACAGTCCCTCAAATTCTTCGTTGCTTTCACCCGAGGGCAGGATTGTCATTAGTGAATATTGTAATTAATATTCTTTCTCTATAATCCCACTCCTGAAACTTTATCTACTTTTGGCATTGCTTCTTCAATCTGTAGATTGAAACTAGGGGTGAAGACTGCAAGTCTTATTAAACCCCTTTTACACACTGTGTACTTCGTCCTTGGTCTTTCATTCTCATTGTTTCATATTGGTTTCTACATCTACAACAACATGATTGCTCTGCAAAAATTAAGTTCGTGGCAGAGGGATTACGGAAGCACCCTCAATCTCTCTCTCCAACGTTTCACACTCGAACGGCGCGCTGGAAAACAAACATTTGACTATTTATGTTCGAGCTCAGAGTTCTCTTATTTTATCACGAGATCATTTCCCCCTATCTAGGTGGGCGCCAAAAAAATATTTTAGCAATCGTAGGCAAAAGCTTGTGATCGAAATTTCTGCAGAAAATTTTACCGCAACGGAAAGCGCCTTTGTTTTAAGGATTGTCACCAAAATTCAAGTCTCATTCTGCACCACTCTCTCCCCTATTTCCCCGATAATACAAAACGAGCTGCCCTTCTTTGAATTTTTTCGTTGTCCTCCGTCAGACCTGTCTGATACCGATCCCAAGCCGCGTAGCAGAACTCCAGAAGAGGGCAGAAAAATCGCTCTGAGCACTATGGGGGTTAACATCTGAGGTCATTAGTCCCCTATAACTTAGAACTACTTAAACCTAACTAACCTAAGGACATCACATACATCCATGACCGAGGCAGGATTCTAACCTGCGACCGTAGCGGTCGCGCGGTTCCAGACTGAAGCACCTACAACCGCACGGCCACACCGGCCGGCGAACAGGGCAGACAAGCGTGGTGTAAGTAGCCTCCTTAGTAGATCTGTTGCGCTTTGTAATTGTTCTGCCAGTAAACCGGAGATTTTGGTTGCTTTGCCCACAACATTATCTTTGTGATCTTTCGTATTTAAGTTGTTCCTAACCGTAATCCCTGAGTACTTAATAAAAATTTTCAGTCTTTAGATCTGCGTGAATTATCATGTACGAGAAATTTACTGGATTTCTTTTAGCACTCATGGGGATAACTTCACAATTATCATTGTTTAAAGTCAACTGCCGCTTTTCGCACCATGTAGGTACCTTGTCTAAATCCTTTTTCTGTTGGTTTTGACCATCTGATGGCTATACAAGATGGTAAATGACAGCATCATCCGCAAGCAATTGAGAGGGTTACTCGATTTTCTCCTATATCGTTTACGTAGATGAAAATAGTCGGAGGACTACAGCACTTCCTTGGGTAATCCTAGTTTTCTTTTACTCCAAGACTTTTCGCCAGTTACTTCGAACTGAGACCTTTCTGACAACAGTTCACGAATCCAGTCACACAGCTGAGACGATATTCCATAGGCATGCAATTTCATCATAAGACGATTGTGAGGAACGTTGTCAAAAGCCTTCTGGAAATACAGAAGTATGTAGGATCAATTTGATATCCCGCGTCGGGCGCACTCATTACTTCGTGAGAATAAAGGGCTACATGTAGCTACTTGAGTTTCATAAGTATTTTTGAATCAATACTGACTATTTGTGAGTAACTCTTTTTCTTCGAGGTTTTTCATAACACAAATTTTGTGGGTAAATTACCTTCTTTAGCAACTGTAACAAAAGTCTTATTAAGACCAGACGCGTTGCGCTGCATTTCTCTTAAAATTCTTACACTTCTCATGCTTTAGTTGTTACTACAACACAAGTTTTTTGTTGTTTATTACATTCTTCTGTGTCGAGTTTTTGCACACGACAGTTTCGCAGCTTATTCAAACGTTTGTGTTGGGGAGGATCGATAACATCTCGCCATTTCGCGTGTTCTGTTTTGCTGTTGCATGATGCGTTCGTCTTTTGTTTTGACAGTGATGGATGAATCTTCCATTTCTGTGTGAGTGTTTATATCTTTATATCTTCCGAATAAAGAGAGAGAGAGAGAGAGAGAGAGAGAGGGAGGGAGGGAGGGAGGGAGGAAGATTATATTATTTTAATTTTTTATTTGTTTATTCATTTCCTTCGTTTTCATTTTTTTAAGTTTTAAAGTGAGGATGATCGCCTTGGTTTGTGTGTGTGTGTGAGAGAGAGAGAGGGAGAGGGAGAGAGAGAGATAGAGTGAGGGAGAGAGAGAGAAAACATTTGTCCTTTTTTTAAGTGAGGGTAATTGTCTTTGTTTGTTTGTTTGTGTGTGTGTGTGTGTGTGTGTGTGTGTGTGTGTGTGTGTGCGTGTGTGCGTGTGTGTGTGCGCATGTGAAGGGAGCTAACATATCCTAGGTACTGTGTATGTAAGTTGTTAACTATAGTTACAGTCGTTGGTGATCTAGGGGTGGATATTGCCAAGTTTGTAAGACTGTGGTGTCTATGGGAGTTGTTCTTTCTCAACAACAGGCCTTATTCCTTTAAACAGCTTCTGGTTACCAATGTTTGTCTCGTCACTTACATGTTTCTTCTCTATTATTGCTTTTTGAATCTGAAAGGATTCTTGTAGGTGTATGAGATATTTCTTGTTGCTGCATCTGACTATTTTCATGTCATTTCTGTTTTGGGAGGGTGGTGGCGTTTACCAACTACAGTGTAACATCTGGGAAGCTCTACACTTAGGACCGACAGGCTGAACTTTTTAAATAAGTTACAGGGAACACAATAGGGCATGGAAAATGGCACTAACCATTAACAATTTGCGGAACACCCCCTGCAAGGAAGCCACCACAATACCTCCAAATTGAAAAATTAATAATAGGGAAGAAACACATAATAAATGAGCAGATAAACACCAACCATTACAGGCTGTTTAAACTAATACAACAAACTTGAGAAAAAAAAACAACCCCCCCCATACAAACCATAAAATAATATTAGAAACTTGGCAGTTTCAAGCCCAGTGTGCGGCAGTATTGCAATAGCTTGCATAAACACAGAAGCTTGGACACACACGCACACACATACACACACACACACATACACACACACACACACTTTTTGGGCGCTAATGACCATAGAAGTTTTGCGCCCTAAAACCACAAAACACACACAACACACACACACACACACACATATATATATATATATATATATATATATATATATATATATATATATATCACTATCAAAACAAAATACGAATGCATGCTGCAATAGCAAAACAAAACACACGAAATGACGAGAGAACAGAGATCCTCCCCAACAGAGAAATGTGAATGAGCTACATGAAGTGAAAGTGCTGTCTAAAAAAAATTAACACATACTCATGGAGGACGACGGAAAATGGAATAATCAACATCAACAAAAACCTGTTAGTAGCGAAAAGAATAAAAACTGTTTATAGCACTAAGTAAAGCATGTGAACTTTTAACGATTGTAACAAACAAAGATGTAAGAGGAAAACCCACTTTTTACAGTGACAACTGAAAATGCTTTAAAATAAACCGAAACGCGTCTGGCCTTAGTGAGAATTGTATTGCAGTTGCTAAAGACGGAAATTAACCGACACAACTCGTATATGTGCAACTGCGGAACAGAAGGATGAAAACCAACGAAGACAAGATGTGTTTCATAATATTCGAAAACAGTGTATATTCCAATACTGAATAATAAGCAGATTACTTTTATTTCGTTTCTTGGGTATTGGCGTCAGTTGTGCATCTGAAAAGTTGTTAGGTGTGGAACTTTCAGTGAGCAAGTGGTTGTATAGACTGTTAAAATGAAACTATCGCATCAGCATACTCTGAAAGGGACCTGACTGGTATAGAATCCGGATGAGATACCTCGCCTGTATTAAGTGATTTAAGTTGCTTCGCTATACCGTGGATATCTACTTCTAAGTTACTCATGTTGACAGTTGTACATTCTAATTCTGAAATATTTACCTCGAATTTTTTGTGAAGGAATTTCGAGAAACCGCCTTAAGTAACTCTGCTCGCCTGGTGCTGTTATTAATGACATAACCATTTTTATCGTGCTGTGAAGGTACTGACTGCGTTTTGCCGCTGGCATGCTTTACTGACGACCAGAATGTCTTTGGGTATTCTGCCAGATTTCGAGACAGAGTTTCATTGTGGAAACTGTAGAGAGCGTCTCTTATTGAATTTCGCTCTAGATTTCGAGCTTCTGTAAATCTTTGCACATTTGGGGATTTGCGTTCTTTTAATTGTGATATGCTTTTTTCTTTGCTTCTGCAATATTGCTCTCGTCTCGTTTGTGTACCATGGGGGAGGATCCGTATCATCTCTCCTTACTTTATTTGTTATACAGCTCTCAATTGCCGTCGATACTATTTTTTTGAAGATAAACCACATCTAGTCGACGCTTATATAACCAGATTGGAAGGAGTGGAGACTGTCTTTTAGGAAGTCAATAGAATTTTTATCTGATTTTTAAAAATAGATGTATTTTGCGTTTATTTTTGGTGGGTTTGAATGTTACGATATTCAGTACCACCACAACAGCCTTGTGATCACAGATCCCTGTACCCTTCCTGATGTTCCGTTCTTGATCAGAATTATTTTTCGCTAAGAGGTCAATCATGTTTCCACAACATTTACGCCTCGAGTGGGTTCCTGAAATAACTGTTCAAAATATTTTTCTGAGAAAGGATTCAGTACAATTTAGAACGAGGTTTTATGCCTACCACCGGCTTTAAACAGGTATTTTTGTCCACATAACAATGGTAAATCGAAGTCACCACCAACTATAATTGTTAAGATTGGGTTACCTTTGTGAAATTAGACTCAAGATTTCTTTGAACTGTTCATAAACTGTATCAGCTGACTTATTGTGTCGGTAAAACGATGAAATTATTAATCTATCCCAGTTGTCAAGTATAACCTCAACCCATGTCGAGCCACTTAGCTGAGTGGACAGTGCGCCTGATGGCCATGCAGTGGAGCTACGTGCGGCTCCTGGCTGCAGATTTTCTCCACTTGGGGAATGGATGTTGTGTTGTCTTTATTACTACTTCATCATCATTGACAAACAAGACGTCCATTACGGCGTCAAATGAAAAAAGTTGCACCGCTGAGCCGAACTTCTCCAGGTTGGGACGTGCGGCCGTCCATGCCATATGGTCATACACACGTATCTACCCACTAAAACTCAAAGGAAATATCTGTTTCCATTTCACTATAAGGTAAACTATTTCTGACGGTAATAACCACTCCACCAACTATATAAGGTAAACTACTTCTGACAGTAATAACCACTCCACCAACAATTGTATTTTATCTATCCTTCTAAAGAATATTAGGTTTTTTGTACAAAATTCGGCTCAACTTATTTCGGGCTTTCGCCCGATTTTCGTACCTACCAAAACTTCTCCTTTGAATGTAAAGAAAGACTGTCTTGGTAAACTTCTACGATATTTGATACTGAAACAGCTGAGTAAAACTGAACGTACGCAGTTCTCTCTTTACTTATGCTGAATATTTCTAAACTGACAAACAATATTTTAGAGCAACGCCATCTGACTTTTAATAATCCCTGCAAAAGAATAGCCATGACTAACAATAACCTATCATTCATGAATCACTTACCTCACAAAAATCTTCGTTACTCGAGCTACTGGAATACAGCGAGTGCCAATACCGCCAGCTAAATAAAAGGTTCTAATTACTGAAGGCACTAAATAGCAAATAAAGATTTTGATGGAGAATAAACAATGTATTTACTTTAATAGTGTTCAAAAGTCATAATATATATATGTATACAAATTTGTGACATCCAGTTTGACTCATTTCCTTTTTCTGACGGACACACGTCCAGATCGTCCGCTCATATTAACATCTCAAAACTCTGCATCTCTCTCCCCACATCCACCACTGCTGGCGGCTCATCTACAACTGCGAAACGCTACGAACTGTTCACAACTAACTGTCCAACACTACACTAACGAATGTTCCAGCAATGAGTCCAACCAGCCACAGACTGCACACAGCGCAGTCAGCGATTTTAATACAGAGCGCTGCGTGGCGTCACCAACGTAAAAACCTAAACAGCCTACTTACTCTATGAAGATTAGAACTGTAGTGCTTTCTGTTACCGCTTGCAGCTCTGGTTATTTTCCAACACAGCTACGGCAGTTCACAACTACAATACAGATTGTAGCTAGACCTACCTACCTTCCTGTGTTTGCCATGCACCCTTTCAGACTGATGCCCTCCCTGTAGTTTCCCGAGACACTTAACCTCAAAACAGCCCAGTACCATCCAAAAATCACCTGGTGTAAACATATAGTTGCTCCTTGTGTTTGGTTTTTGTCCATACTGAATATTCCTCATTTCCCCCCTACAGATTACAACTACGTTCCTGAGAATTTGAACATCTTGCTCCATTTGGCATTGAAGAATGCTTATACTAGGTTGCAAATTCTATGAACGTGTTTTGATTTCTTTTATATCTTGCTTGCATTGTGAAATGCAGGTTATAGAATCAATATTCTTGTATTCAGATACTTGTCTGCGGTCTGTGTACACACTGATGTCTCTACGTTACAGTGCCATATTACGCTAGTAGAAAGGCCAACACAAAACGCTTGAACGGATTGGTAGCACAGTGTATTGTATGGTAATTCGCTTTCTTTCAAGGGGAATATCGCAGTGGAGTTGGTGGAAGTTGTAGATAACCGTTTTCCCCTTACTTTATTCCTGACAACTTCAAATACTGTGATAATAACGATAATAAAAATAATAACAATAATAATAAATCGTTCTGTACTCTGATTAAATTTCTGTTATCCAGCTTACATTTTCTACAAGCTTATTACGATAAAAATATTGAAAAATTTGGTTCATAACTGAGCAGCATTAAATGTGAAAATTGGTGAAAGGTAAAATTCATTTTCACATATCTTTAATGAGTACTATGAGTCATTTAAAAAAATAAAAGGTAACTACTTCCTTTGTGCCATTAAACAGGAGTAGCATGCCATCCATATATCTCCTCTAACGAAAAACTTTTCAGCAATTTTATTTCTCTCTTAAGGAAAATCTTTTATTTTGCTTTGAGTTTGGTTCATTAATTTGCGTTTCTTTTCGAATATGTCAGCTTGGAGGTATAAAATGTTGTTACTCATAGGTATGCATTATTCATGTTACCATATTTTATGTTTCAATTAGGAGTCGTTGTGGGACAGTTTAGTTAGATCAAATAACTCTGAGATCTTTTATCTTGTAAGTTTCTTATGTTTGTTGAGGTTTTTACTAATAATATCAATTACCTCTTGGAAAGACACCTTTGTGAATGGGTTAACATAAAATGAGGTAAATCAAGATTTTCTGGGCATTTTTATATCTACAGTGAGAGTTGGTAACTCATACATACTTTTTATAGAAAATGTCATTTCAAAAGTGATTTCTTGGTGATATTATTTAATAGTTCAGTAGGTGTGCATGCTGATGTAACTGTAGAGTTTATAGTAGGCCTAACTGGTAAATTATATCTGTGAATCTTTTATTTTTCTTTGAGTTTGGTTCTTTAATTTGCGCTGTTTTATTCGTTTATCAGATTGAAGGAAGCTGTGTTGGTTAAGCATTTTCCTTAATTTTCTCTGGGGCTTAGTGGCTGGATCATGGTTCGGTTCAGTAATGTGTTTTGCACAACAGTGGAGTTTCCTTTGCTATCCTCAACAAAACTAGCGTCAGGTTCATGGAGTTTATGTTTCAGTTATTTTAACACTCTGATTTCTTAAAGATTTTATTGGAGCACTGCTTTACCTTCTCCTCTTCTTGCAACCTACTTTCATTAACGTTATGAGCTAAGACAATCTTTTCATTGTGCCTTAGGCAGGACATATCTGCAACTTTCTTAGTATTTAGTACTGTAGCGTTTTGGTGTTTCAACTTTGATATCGTATTGTGCTTAATACCTGTGTTTGAAATTAATTTTCGTTTTGTTTATATATCTTTCAAACAATTTCCGTATTTAAAAAATTACATTTCTGTAGGCATCATGCTATTTCTTCAACTTTTTGTATGTTTATCAACTAGAATATTTGTAACTTTTGTGCATAAGACTGTAACATATTCATCCATTCAATTCATTTCTAATAGGTGTAACCTGCTATCTAATAGATGTAGCCTGCTAGTTAAGTTAAGGTGCAGATGGTAAAGATGTCTATTACGTTCCTCTTCTGTCTGTGCAGTAGATTAATTTCTGTATGTAGCCATATCTTCTTAAAATTTTCTTTAAGTGTTTTTGCTCCTTCTAACTGACATTTTTCTGTGGTGCTAACGCAGTTTGTTAACTTAAGTTTTGTATTTTTAAATGAATAGGCAGTTCTTAGTGCCTGTCTTGGCAAACATAAATTAATTTCATCTATTGCTGTTAGTGTTGCTCCAGTGACTGTATTACTTCCATAAAATAGGGAAACAAACCTATTTAGGTACAAATAATAGTTTTTATTTCAGTGCATGATAAATTTCGAACGTTGATGCTCATCTTATAGTTTTCTTTCGTACCATGTTCCCAATTAGATGGGAAAATTATTTGAAGCCTTTGTGGTTAAAAGGGTGAAGAAAAAATTCAAATGTGACAATAATGAGTTTATGAAACATTATTTGTGAGGACTGTCAGTCACTTACATTGAATGCTTTGTTGGCATTATGTGCATGTGTAAGAGCCAGAAATCGTCATAATCAGAACCAATCCGAGTTAGTCCTATGCCAATGGCAGAAATGTCAAAACTGGTCCCCAGACTCCTACTGCCCAGTAAGATCACCCTTCAGCAAATATTCCTGTGCACGATTTAACAGATTCAAGAACTTTGAAAAATAGTATCAGAAAAATGAATAATTACTTAAAATACTACAGAAGTGAACTCTGTTGATGAAAATCTACATGCACCAATTAAAATGTATGATGGTATCAAATAAATTATAAATTGTTATAGCTTTCTAAAAAAAGTTGAATGTAGAATTGAATGTGTATGCTAATGGTTAGGGCACATGCAATAGTTGCTGTTGCGGTATGATGAATAAAACTGAACAGAATTTATTAGCTATTCATAAATTATTAATGATCCATAAATTAATAACCAGAAGTGAAACAAAAATAGTATCCCATAGCAGCTGACAAAATATTTCTTTCCAGGAACTATTTCTTTATTAAATTATTTCTATGATTTTCTTGTTTTGGGAGGAAGTAGATTTATTTATCATGTCATCAAAGTCAAGCATAGCATCTCTGTCGTATTGAGTCCATAAGATAGCCAAATTTGACAGTTCCCACCCAAGCTACACCATGATAATTTTTTTCATCTTCGTTAATTTTCTGCTCGGCATTTACAAGATGCTCAGTGACTGGCATTGTCATAATATTCCTTAACTTATTTTGGTACTGCTTTGTGATGATGAAACAAATCCAATAATTACCAGCATATCTGACTTAAATTTGCCGTCCCGTTTCTTGTACACATACATATGAAGGTCACGTTCAAATGACCATGACAGGTTGGCATAGAAAATCCATGGGTTTTGTGAAAATTGATATAAGAACAGCATGGTTAAATATTTAACGCTGTAAATAATAAATCTTAAGGCTTTCGTTGCTTTAACGTTATCACAGTTGCATTAACACTTAAATGACAACAGAATACCTAATAAGTAAGGCCTACTTGCAGTGGTCTTACAATACCAGGTGCTTGAACAACGATGCCGATGACCAGTGGCAGAGCATACATTTGTTTGCGTGATTCAGTTTTTGCCAAAAGTATTGATGCCTAAATTCTCAACGTCTACCAACTCCTAAATATTAATCACCCGCAGAAGACTTATGCACTTCATATATATGCACAAAATTCCCGAATTAAATTCGATTACAGCACTTACATAGTTTCGTTACACATCCCCATGTTACAAGCTACAATCAGGAAGTGGTGTCAGTCACGCCAGCGAAGTGGAAAATTTGACTGGCTAATATGCATGACATTTAATACCTCAGCTATATAAGTGAATGAAGAATGCTGAGGCATTAGTTTTCAGCATTTCTCCCTCTATATAAGTGCAAATGATGTTGTGACCAATGGTGCCTTAAAATGTATCTCTCAGCCTTTTCAGAAATACCTTTTCACTAAGTAGACCACGCCTGTCAGTATAGACTCACCGTTTTACGACCATACGTTCAAAGTTCATTTGCTGATCTGCTTCCTAGCGAAAAATGAGTTTTAATGACTTGCTCTTGCCACATGTATTTAGAGTTTTCAACAACCTAAAAACATATCACTAATAAAACCTATATTTATGAATCTGCATACGAAATAAATACTGATATAATATTATTCGGTTCACTGTACTCACTCACCAATAAAAATATCTGTGCATATACCCCTAACACTTTATTGTATAACGAAAGTAATTTTCAAGAGCCCAGTAGGAAGTGTGGTAGGAGCTTACAGACCGATCGCGCCATTTAAAAAATTATTTAATATGAAATGATGAAACAGTATTTGTTTTAGCATTTTTAAAATCTGCTTTACGTCTAAGAAATGGGTATGATCTAACATTACAAAATTATCTCTTCTGTACGCCGATAGATAACAACTAATTTTGAAGGAGCAAAAATAACTTTTGATGGCAGGAAAAATCATCAAAACAACTCAAAGGACTAAGACTGCACGAAGAGTATCATTTGAAGCAATATGGCTCGTAGCCAGATGATCCTGTCTGTCGTGGTTAGTGCGTGGCGTGATAAAGCCGCGTAAGCCGTCCAGGTCCTTCCGGAGAGTTCCGTGACTGATCAACTCATGCTGTGATCACAAGAAGCTTATGACATCAAACGGTGACGGCTTGTTTGCCTGCAGCTAATCGATACAATGGATAAGGTCAGCCTGCGTGATATGATATCGGCAGGCTGGAGCTACACACACGCATACGGGGGCGCAGATAGTGGGTAGCTGATGAAACAGCCAGGCTTAACCTAAATGTCACGCCGTGGCCCACTCTATCTGCTGCAGGTATCAGTCAAGTCGTCAGCAGTTGTTACCAATATATTGCTTTCCCCGTGTCTCAGAAGTCAATGAGACTGACGTCATATTCCACAATACGTGCCAGACGTAAAACTACGCGGATTACATGAAGTTTGATTGCAAGCTCGTCTTAGAGGCTACCACGCTGCTCCACGATTTGTTAAGAGGGTAGTTTGTGTCAATAACTTCAGCTCTCATAATTTCACATTTCCCAACGTGCCATAAATGCCTAAATACGGTCTAACATGAGAATTAATCCATGGATTTCAGTTATATCAAAAATTTAAAAATTAATTTTAGTTGAGAATTTCTCATATGTGAAGGATCTTCCAAATGGTTCAAATGGCTCTGAGCACTATGGGACTTAACTTCTGAGGTCATCAGTCCCCTAGACACACATTCATGTCCGAGGCAGGATTCGAATCTGCGACCGTAGCGGTCGCGCGGTTCCAGACTGAAGCTCCTAGAACCGCTCGGCCACAGCGGCCGGCGGAGGATCGTTCAATTTCTGTAAAATGGTAATATCTATGATTTGTAGTGAGACTGTCGGGCTACGCATACAATCAGCTTTTACTTCATTATTTTTTACCGCTGCTCTAATCTTACGAGTGATAAAAATCTTTAATTGAGATCGGAGCTTCGCAACAGCTAACAATGAAGTGGAACGTGGTAGCAAATACATACATTTCCTTTGTGAAACATGTCTGCAGGTTGGTCATTTATATTACTGGATTTTTTTGTTGTTATTATTTTAAATTAAAAGAATCATAAATGTAGACTACGTACGTACGATCTATTCAGGAATTCATTTGTGGAGTAAAAGGAGCTGTCTAGTATAATAATCATTCACCAATTATTTTATATATCTAAGAAAACTTTGAAACTTAATAAATAATAGTGAGAAATTTACTTTTTCTGCCAGGGTAAAAGGTTTTACTTTCAGCGGCTGGCACGCAGTACAGCGTTGTGCAGTGCAGCCGCTTATTAATCGTCTGTAGGATGTATTAGGCCTCAGTCTTGTTCTGTCAGTTAATAGTTACGAATGAGTGAAGAATCGTCAACAAAGCATCTTGCAGGATCTATTATTTATTACAACATGCCGACGATCATCTCCAGATCACATAAATATTTGTGTAACACGATTCTGGATCAATATCAATAACTCAGACGTACATCAAGGATTAATGTTGGGTTATCTTACGTTAAAGGCTGCCTATCAATTACGAATCTCATGTAGTGATTGGTCAAACAAGTGTGAATTACACACAAACAAAATGCGTAACTTGTCCTTCCAATTCACGTGCACGTATTTTTAGCATGAAATACAAAATTTGTTTTCTACATCAGATTGTTCATACATTACGTCTTTCTTAGTTACGATCCTGGACAATTATGTGGCACCAGACATTACAAAACACAGCTGGCGCTTAATACTGCGAACTCAAGTGATTTACTACTTTGGACTGCACCAAGCATTATGGCCGATATATTATTCTAGTAAAATGACTTGAATTTGGTTTTAAAACTTTCATTCCCTGGTAATACATTTAATTTAGCTTTTAAGTAAGCACCTACAGAAAGTGTACTTTGTGTGAGTGAAGTTTCGCCACTTATAAGTTTGAAAAAGGAAGAGATAACAGCACTAAAGTAACAGTATGATTACATATTCAGATTAGTTTTAATAGCGATATCTTTTGGTCGATGTAGTCAGTCATACATTTAAATGAGAAACATCATAGCCTTCATATACCACATAGCTTGGTGTAAGCCAGCGATGTAGTATATGAAAATGTACCGCGTATGCTAAGACTATCTGGTCACTCCTGTACATGGCCGTGTTGACCACTAGGTGGCACAGGAGACGAACTCTCCACAGCAAAAGGAGGCGAGCAGTGTTGTGTTGTTACTAGACATGTAGTAACAGCAGAATTGGTCAATCACGAGTCTGGAATAGTCATTGGATGTCACGTGAGTAACAAATTCATCAGGGACATTTCAATCCTTGTAAGGCTGCTCAAGTCAGCTGTAGGTGATGTGATCGTCGAGTGAAAACGTGAAGAAAAAATCACAGCTAACCAAAACCAGGCAAATGAAGCGACTGACAGGGACGTCAAACATCACGGAATGTGTTTATAACAAATCGCATGAAGTCAGCGGTAGAAATCAGTCGTAAGTTCCGCAGTGCTACCATAAGTCCAGTTATCACAATGACTATACGTTGGACGTTAGAAAGGATCAGGTACAACGATTAAGCCTCGCGTTATTGTTGTCATTGTCAAGTGACACTTTAGGTGCTGTGCAGAGCGATACTACTGGAAAGTGGATCACTGAAAAAGAACGATTTGGAGTAATGAATTATGCTGTATGCCCTGGAAATTACAAGGAACGCTTAGAGTTTGGCGAATTCCTGAAGAATTTTACTTGCCAACATGTGTAGTGCCAACTACGACACACGATAGTGGTGGTGTTACAGTATGTCTGTGTTTTTCATCGTCAGGGTGTTCTCACTTTATTAAGAATAAGAAAACTCAGGATGCCGAGGGATACGAATATATTTTATTGTGTACTGAGTACAATAGATAAATATTTCGATGACGATGATTGTTTGTATCAAGATGACAGTCAACCCCCTTTACAGAGCACCGTCTCTGAGGCCACAAAATAAACCCAATGAGACATCTTTGGGATGTGACAGAACACCGGCTTTCTTCTAGCCCTCAGCCTCCAATATCACTACCTTCTCTGATTTTGACTGTTGAGACTGGGTTGCCATTTCTCCACAAACGTTCAGACTCCTCAGTAAAAGCATCCTCGCCACAGTTCAAACCATCGTAAAGGCAAAAGGTACTTTTAGTCAGATTATATCTGTACACTGAATTGTACAGACATACCATGAATTTTAACGGAGCATTTTTATTGTAAATTTCACAAACTTGACTCTATTATTTGACTAAAAAAATTGTACACTTACAAATGCTTAAAATGTTAAGCACCTGATGCAGTCTCATGACAATGGGTCGTTCTGTGAAGTCAGAAAATGTAAGTAGAGTACAAGATAACAATGTTTTCAATACTTTTCGTTAAATGAATGAACTCTTATTGCAGCTTGTAGGTAGTCATGTCTGCTTTTTTCATATCTACAGAAGATAGATGATTAGCTGACACGCTTATAAAATTAAGGCAAAACACGAATATATTTCAGTCTATAAAATTACGTTTTCAAACATCTTATACAAACGTCCACCGATTTTTATTGTTCCCCTGAAAACAATTACAATAATTCTGAGGTTATTCTGACGCTGTTTTGTGTAGCTGTACTTGATCATATTATGAGAATCCATGTGATATCTTTCATTTGGTTTTGATCTTCTGACGACACGGTTTATCTGTCTTGAGTGGTGTAAATAAATAGTAAAGTAACGTTTGGGCAGTGGAGGAGACATCCGTAACGAATCCATCTTCCTTCGAATATGAGATTTAGCTGTTATGTGACCTCATGCATGTACGGTCAACGTTGCCGACATACTATAGGAAAGTGTTACATACATACAGATACAAACGACACACGTGTTTAGTTCTCAATGAAAATAACCCATACATTCTCTGGGTAGTAATTCATTTAGACAAAAATATGTATCTATTCTTGTTGCCTTGTGTGTTTTTGAAACAACACCACTACCCTAAAATACCAGCTCGGGTGTTAGTATTTAATACATGTTTTATTCAGTTACAGGACATACCAACAACGTTTTTCGGTGACGTAAAAAGTGTACAGTTTGAATTATTGTCCATATTACAAATATGACTCTTACAAATTTCATATGAGTCAGATGACAAGAAGGGGAAAAATGTGGATAATACAGCTCCACGGTGGCGCTCCCAGAATTGTGATGATGTGACATCATTTACCTACCTACATCACATGTCACTTGAACTTCTAAGTTATGGCTTTTTTTTGTTTTGTTTTTCATGCTTGATGCGACGTCGAACGCGAGAGTGATGCAGCAGGGCGCTACACCTTTGCACAGTTGTAGACGAAGGTCATAGGCACGTTTGAGCCAAACTTCAACACACAACCCATTTAAATTAAAAAAAAAAAGGTACTAAAGAAGCTCGGAAAACATCAGAATCGATTTTCCCGATAATTTTCAAGAGTTACATTGAAATGTTTTGAAAGACTGATATATATATATATATATATATATATATATATATATATATATATATATATATATATATATATATATATACAAAAGAATTACAAAAATGCTTTTACTGTGTCGTCCCTTTGCCAGAATTGTCTCATCGTAACCTACTATCTCTTCTAAACGTTAGCTTTAATTAATTATTGGTGAATTTCTATAATTATCTTCGTTCTGTGGTTTGAGGGAGTAGCATTCGGCAAGCAGCCTTCACTAGCTACACCCTGGGAGGACAGTTGGTTCCTTGTCTCTCACGGAAATCCTCTTTCGTCAATGTTGTGTCCTTCATGACACCTGCTCTGGGCAGCACATAATACCAAACGCGCAGTGTCTATGTGAGCAGCTTCTTTAATTTGTTTTAAAAGCTGGGTGGAAGGACGGCATTGTAGCACCAATTCACGTTTCTATGGGTTGGAAAGGACTCTCGTGAGATCCACTCCTTCTTGTAATGTCATATGAGGAGTCGCTTGATGAAATAAGCAGCGAAGTAGACACGCGATCCTCCTAAGTAAGGTCAAACACACACATCAAAAAATGTTTTGCATCAACCCGGTTCCCAGAACTCTTGAAGCTAGCCTTTGACTGTGGGTATTGTATCAGAGACACTGTCCTTTTGACTGATCAGAGATGTCACTATACCCGCCGAAAAATGTAAATAACAATGCATGAGCAGCGCCTATTAAACGTAATGGGTCTGACAGACGATCAGTTCTAGTCATTCCATCAGAAAAGAGGTAAACGACTCGTGTTGTCTGTAGATCAACCATGCCTAGACGCTGTTCGATCACGTCCGGATTCTTACTTTGTGCCAGGAAGGGCTCTTAACAAGGGAAGTGTCCAGGCGTCTCGGAGTGAACCGAAGCGATGTTGTTCAGACATAGAGGACATAAAGAGAGAGACAGTAACTGTCGATGACATTCCCCGCTGAGGCCGCCCAAGGGCTACTACTGCAGTTGATGATCGCTACCTATGGATTATGGCTCGGAGGAACCCTGACAGCTATGCCACCATGTTGAATAATGCCTTCCGTGAAGCCACAAGACGTCGTGTTACGACTGAAACTGTGCGCAATAGGCTGCAATATGCGCAACTTCACTCGCGACGTCCATGGTGAGGTACATCTTTGCAACCACATCATACAGGGCGGTACAAATGGGCCCAACAATATGCCGAATGGACCGCTCAGGATTAGCATCACGTTCTTTTCACCGATGAGTGTCCCATATGCCTTCAACCAGACATTCGTCGGAGACCTTCGTAGTATTAACGAAGGCACGACGTTTCTCATCGATGTATCTTTCCCACTGCGAGAGGTTCTGTGTCGTGTCCGACGACGAGTCATCGTTTAGCATGGTGATTAGTTTACATCGTCCATTGATCTTTCGAGGCTCTGACATACGTTACACGCTACAACCCTGTCAATATTGCCGCGAGAGGCCGACACCGAGGCGCGAGAGTACTCGTGAAACAAAGAAGATATTGACGTCTCTTCACTATATGTGGACAACAAGTTCGGGCTGAGGAGGTATGGGAAAGGAAATCGTTAAATCTCAATTGCAAATGGTTCAAATGGCTCTGAGCACTATGGGACTTAACTGCTGTGGTCATCAGTCCCCTAGAACTACTTAAACCTAACTAACCTAAGGACATCACACACATCCATGCCCTAGGCAGGATTCGAACCTGCGACCGTAGCCGTCGTGCGGCTCCAGACTGTAGCGCCGAGAACCGCTCGGCCACTCCGGCCGCCAATCTCAATTGCAGTCCGTGCTTTAGGAAAACCACGGGAAACCTAAATCTTAATACAAGAATGAGAATCTGAGCTGTTGTCCTCGCGTGACCAGTGCCCTCTCACTTAGTCGCCTTGTTTGATTGTGTTCTCCAACTTAAATCAGATTGAAAGTTGTTATTTAATTGTCCTCAATTCTCAAAGATAACAAAATACATTTTATTCTCGCATCCTCAGACGTGTGAGACTGATGGTGTTTCAGTGGTTTGCAAGTTTCAAAAAAATTGGGCTGCAGTCTACTATTAGGACAGCGACATATTTAATCATCTGAAAAGTGTTTAAATTATATTCATTGAGCTTTTTTGCGCAAGTAGTATAGTTGACGCTACGTAGAGTGAGATGAACGCCCTTTATAAACTTCTGAAGCAAAACACCGTTGCCACCGCTCACCGCCAGACTACAGGTCTCTTGATGGCGCGCGGGTACGTGACGCGGTTACCGAAGTTTATAATTAGAGCAGAGAAGAATAGACAGTCATTATACTCACGATACGGGTCGCAAATAAGGAAAATCTACTGACTTTACCAGTTTAAACAAAAGATAATTTTACTTGCATGTCTGCATCAATAGATTCATGACTTTTGTTAGTTACCCGAGATTTACAGTATTTTCGGAAGGTAAAGGGCAAATGAAAATCCATCAGCCTCATCAGGACCTTGGAACTGTTCCGCTGAAAAGTAGTCACAACATGCTTTAAGAGATGTATCCCACTGGATCATGGGACGACCAAAACCTGTTTCGTAGAACGAGGTCAGTCGCTACCGTATCCACAACCGCAGCCACTCTTGTACTTCCTCCTACGAGTGACACCGACGTCCACGCAAGTTTTTCGTCTTGTCACCAAAAATGTAGAAATCAAATGGTGAAATATCTGGGCTATACCGAAGATGTTGGAGTATTGCCTAGCCAAAGCGCTGAAGCACAGGCTGTTTAAAACGCGTCGTAGTTTCTGCAAAGTGTCTTTATAGCATTGCGCATTGATCGTGGTTCCGCGCTCGAGGAACTCGACGAGCAGAGAGCTTCTGCAGTCGAAGAATAAGGTTATCATGACCTTACGGGAACATGTGAGAACGGCTTTGGATTTCTTCGGCTAGGGAGATGTAGGTTGGTTGTACTGTTGGCTTTGCCGTTTGCACTGGACTGTCGGAATTCTGTCGGATGGAATCATTATGTTGCACGATTATGCCTGCCCCCCACGCTCCCAATCGGACGAAGGCTACGCTGCAGTGATTTGATTGGAAAACACTAAAACATTCTCCGTGCAACACGGATCTTTCACCATGTAATTTTCACATGTTTGGTGACCTGAAGAACGACATGAATGGATGTTAGTCCCAGTCGGACAAGGAACTGCAAGAGAAAGTGCAGTTGTGGACCCGTCAGGGGGCATCACTTCCAACGGAACAGGAATTGATTGTCTTGTATCGCAGTGTGATAGACATCTTTACGCGTGTGGTGATTACTTTCGAATGGAACCTTTCCATGGTCCCGTTGTGGTGGTTGTTCATCTTGCTTTTGACCTCCCATCATAAACCCGCTGAATACGAATTTCGTGGCATCAGCTATGTTAGTTATAGATATGCAACCCATTACTAGCATATACCAAGTTTTTCTGACCGGGATTTAATTTCCCTCTTATCGGCAGTGGTCACCTTAACCACTTCGGCTATCCTCACACGCTTGACGGTCCGACCAAGCACCAATTTTCGTGTTCCACTAATAAGTAGTATATCTATACCTAACACGGTTGATACCAAGACATTCGCATTCAGCAGATTTATCTCGGAAGGATACATTGTTGTATCCAGACCTGTGAACCAGCATCCCGAAAGCGGCGACGCAGGTCAGCTGTTGTAGTGTCACTGTCGTGAACCTCTAAGGAGGGTAGTTGAAAGACGGTAACCCACAAGTAGGCGACACAGTGTTGGCATTGTTTGTGGAGATAAACAACTTGCCCATAGTGTAAAGTATTTCAGAGCACACATTGTTGCACATGTGGCTTCGCAGCGGAAGACGCCTACGTGTTCCCATGTTGACCCCAATCACTCTCAACTACGAGAGCTGTTCGAAAAATAAGGAACGATAGGTCGCGAAATGGAAACCACAGTGAAAATCAAATCTGTTTCGTTTGCAACAGTTAGATACAACTTTTAGCTACTTATCACCATAGTGGCCGATCAAACTTAGACGTTTATCGTAGCGTTCTACCAACTTTCCAATACCCTCGTTATAGAAGGCAGCCGCGAATACTTTCCGCCAATTCTCTACGCTGGGCTAGAGCTCGTTGTCTGTGTCAAAATGTTGTCTTCATAGCCAGTGGTTCATGTGAGCAGAGATGAAACTTAGAGGGAAACTATTACGGGTTGTGTTGTGGGTAATCAAGCATTTCCAACTGAAAACGTTACAAGAGCATCTTCTTGCCCCTGCAGAATGCGGCTGAGAATTGTCTTGAAGAAGAAACGCAAGACAGTTATGTAATGCTGGCTGCATACCTTCAGGGGAAATTTCTCACTAGGCCGTCGTACTTGGCGGGAGATACTATTGTTCCAGGTATCTTTATGTGCTCCCTGTGTGCTCAGAACTATGAAGCACGACGTAACGCGATCTACAGGCATAGTAGAGACACTGCCCAACACACCTGTGCAAAACGTCATCGGATTTTCACTGTGGTGTCCATTTCGCGACCAATCATTCCTTACTTTCCGAATAACACTCGTACGATTGAAGAGGGTACGGGGTCATCGAGATTGGACCGTGAATCAGTGGAAATATGTTGACTATTCGGATGAATCGCGCTTTTGGTTGGCCAGTTCGACGGTCGGATCCAGTCGAACGGCTGCTCGAAACACGCACGGAGCCACTGATGCAGACGAAGAAGGCATTGTCTTAACATTATGTGCTAGTAACTGAAAGCATGTGAACATTTTTGAGGGTCACATTGCATGCCTTCGTGCTTGAATGTCTTCTGTACTGGCGACATCATACTCGAGCCGGGTAACTGCCCGTAGTACAGGACAGAATTGTGCTACTGTGGAGCGTATATATCAAGTGGCACATACTCCCACGAATCTGCTAATAACCTGTGGAAGCAAAGCCATGCAGAGCTGCAGCTGCATTACGATTATATGGTGGACCAGCACGCTTTTAACTAGGTCATCTTATAAATCCGCGCAGGTGCTGTACAATTTTATGTGTCTGGTAGCTGATTAATAGCATCTACAACCTGTAGCAATCATAAATATTGTCATAGTATCTCAGAGTTGTGCCAGAACATTAATACACAGTCCAGTCACATTAACACGACTACCGCCTCTCCTCGACGTAAACGCGCAATAGCCATTCACGGACGGCTGGCGGCACAAAAACTAGAGGGCAAATAAAGCGTGACGGGGGGACGTGAGAAAAGTCGCTGTTGTAATGCGGAAACGGAATGATTTATCTGACCCGCATTTCTTTTCTCGCCAAGTGCCAATTCTAGTCTCTGTCTTCCTCAACAGTTTTTACCATCTACATCTCCGTCTAATACCATGGAATCATTCCCTCCAGTCTTAAAAGATGTCGTATCGCGCTGTCCCTTCTCCTTGTCAGTGTTTTACACATATTCCTTCCCTCTCCGATTCTGTGCAGAACCTCTTCATTCCTTACCTTGTCAGTTCACCTAATTTTCAGCATTCGTCTGTAACACCCCATCTCACATGCTTCCATTCTCTACCGTTCCGGTTTTCTCACAGTCCATGTTTCACTACCATACAATGCTGTGCTCCCAATGTTCGTTCTCAGAAATTTCTTCCTCAAATTCAAGCCTATATCTGATACTAGTAGACTTCTATTGACCAGGAATGCGAATTTCACCAGTGCTAGTCTCCTTTTGATGTCCTCCTTGATGCGTCAGTCACTTGTTATTTCTCTGCCTAGGTAGCAGAATTCCTTAACTTCATTTACTTCATAACCATAAATCATGACGTTAGGTATCTCGCTGTTCTCATGTCTGTTACTTTCCATAACCTTCTTCGATTTACTCTCAGTCCACATTCTGTACTCATTAGATTGTTCATTGCATTCAGCATATCATGTGACTCTTACTCACTTTCTCTCAGGATGAATTTTAATCCCACTCCTAAACCATTCTTCTATTTTCATCATTGCTTCTTCGATGTACAAATTGAACAGTAGGGGCGAAAGACTATACCCGTGTCCTACACCTTTTTCGATCCGAGCACTTCGTTCTTGGTCGTTCACCCCTGTTATTCAGTCTTGGCTCTTGTACATATCGTATATAACCTTCTTCTGAAAATAACTTTCTTCTATTTTTCTCAGAATTTCGAATATCTTGCACCATTTTACATTGTCGAACGCTTTCTCCAGGTCAACGAATCCCATTACCGGGTCTTGATTTTTCTTTAGTCTTGCATCTATCACCAAACGCAACGTCAGACTTGCCTCTCTGATGCCTTTACCATGTCTAAAGCAAAACTCGTCGTCATCAACACATCCGCAATTTTCTTTTCCATTGTTCAGTACATTATTCTTGATAACAACTTGGTTGCATGATCTGTTAAGCTGTCAGCCCTTGGAATCTTTGGATTTGTGTAGATGATACTTTTCCGAAAATCAGATGGTATGTCGCCAGATTCATACATTCTACATACCAACGTGAATAGTGGTCTTGTTGCCACTTCTCCGAATCATTTTAGAAATTTTGATGGAATGTCATCGATCCCTCCTGCCTTATTTGAACTTAAGTTCTCCAATGCACTTTTAAATTTTGATTCTAATACAGCATCCCCTATCTCTTCTAAATCGTTTCTTCTTCTATCAAATCAGTCAAATCTTCCTCTCACAGAGGCCTTAAGTGTATTCTTCCCGCCTATTCGCTCTCTCCTCTGCATTTAACAGTGGAATTCCGGCTGCGCACTTGTTATCACCCCTGCTTTTAATTTCATGTATGTTGTTTTGACTTTCCTGTATGCTATGTCAGTCCTTCCGCCAGTCATTTCTTTTTCGATTTCTTCAGATTTTTCATACAGTCATTTCGCCTTAGCTTTCGTCACATCCTATTTATTTCAATCATCAGTAACTTGTGTTTCTGTACTTCTGAATTTCCCTGAACATTTTTGTACTTTCTTCTTTCATCGATCAACTGAAGCATGTCTTCTGTTACCCATGGTTTCTGCGCAGTTGCCTTCTTTGTACCTATACTTTTCTTTCCTACTTCGTCCTTTTTAGAGAAATACATTCCTCTTCAACTATACTGCCTACTGGGCTGTACCTTATTGCTGTATCTATAGCCTTAGAGAACTCCAAGCGCGTCTCTTCATTCCTTAGTACTTTTGTATCCCACTTGTTTGAATATTGATTCTTCCGGACTACTCTTTTAAACTTCAGTCTACTATTCTCCTACATTGTGATATGGGTGCGCCTTACAATCCACTACCTGATTTCGAAATCTCTGTCTGACCTTGATGTAATCTAACCGAAATCCTTCCGTATCACCCACCCTTTTCCAAGTATATCTTCTCATCTTGTGATTCTTGAACAGAGTATTCGCTATTAGTAGGTGAAATTTATTATAGAACTTAATTAGTATTTCTCCTCTCTCGATTCTTGTCCCAATCCTATATCCTCCTGTAACCTTGTATTCTGCTCCCTTCCCTACAAATGCATTCCAGTTCCCCATGAGTATTAGATTTCCTTCCGATTTTAGTACTGTACTAACCTTTCAATATCCTCATACGCTTTCTCTTATCTTCAGCTTGCGACGTCGACATTTATACCTGAACTATCGTTGTCTATGTTCAAATGGTTCAAATGGCTCTGAGCACTATGGGACTTAACCTCTGAGGTCATCAGTCCCCTAGAACTTAGAACTACTTAAACCTAACCAACCTAAGGATATCACACACATCCATGCCCAAGACAGGATTCGAACCTGCGACCGTAACGGTCGCACAGTTCCAGACTGTAGCGCCTAGAACCGCTTGGCCACTCCGCCGGCTGTCTACGTTTGCTCTCGATTCTGATACGAACAACCCTATCACTGGAGTGTTCATAGACTTCCTATTCACAACGAATCTTATTCTCGCTATATTATTTTCTGCTGCTCTTCGTATTACCCTATATTCATCTGACGAGACGTCCTTGACTTCTTTCAATTTCACTTCACTGACCCCCACTACATCTGGATTGAGCCTTTGCATTTACATTTTCAGATTTTCTAGCTTCTCTACCACGTTCCGCTAAATACGGACTAATAATATCAACAAATAACACAAAAGCGATGACATTTCAGTGATTGGATCCTACAAGAACGTGAAATTCTAATAAATTGATAAACAGCTGAAAAAGTAGGAGAGTTAAGTACCTAGGGTGTAATTTTAAATTTCGCAAGTCAGATGATGTAGAGTTGCAAGATTCAGACATTTCTGTGGAGTCATTGAACGTACATTAAAACACAACTCATGGAAAGAAATATTAATTAATCTTTACAGAGTAACAGCTTCCTCTTCGTCGCTGTATTGTAACGAATGTTCGACCTTAATATCATATCAATTACGACAAATCGAAACGTGAGAGATGAAATTCCTCCAATTTGTAGCGAGGTATCCGTCACTCAAACATAAAACAAACACTGACAGTGCGAAGAACACGGCATAATCTCGAAGTATTGTGCGTGGATGAAGCTCAGTGGTTGTTCTGGAAGCAGAGCGAGGACGACTCGTACTGCTCAGGTGTCGGCATCTCACCTGTGACGTCACTGGTCCCGGCTAGCCACCCGGGGATGAATAGCAACAGCGTCCTCGGAGTACTGACCTACTTGCGACCGGCCACCACCACCGCATCTCACAGCTCGTTACAAGTTAGCCGCGGCAAGCAACGTCTGTCGGCGAAACTCTGCTGCCATTCATTACGCCTAACAAGCTGGAGGCACGGTGACACGTCCGAGGCAGACGTGTGCGCCGGGCTTGCCTACTCGCCGTCACAACTCCCAGCAGGGCGGCCGCATCGATAGAGTTGGCGTCGAGCAGGCTAAGTCGACAGCCGGTTTGCTTCGTACAATCGTGTATCATTATCATCATACTTTGTCCGGACACACTTGCTTCTTTGTACGTGACGTATATTGCTCGAAAGCCACTCGTGTTTTGTACCTACCGGCATTTGTAATCAGCTCGTCACGCCAAACAAGGTAGAAGAGAGCGATTTTCATACTAATTCATAAAATAAAACTTTTTAAGATTCAGTCATGGTTTTGATTCCAATTTTAGTAGCACGAGGTGTTTTGGTGGCACGGTGTTGTCGTCAGATGCCAAAGTGTTATGTACGAAAAGTACAGCTGAAGTAGCCGATGCAAGCGATTAGCCAAATCAAATACATTCACTTTTGAAGATAGTCTTTGTTTCTTTGCACAGATTATAGAAATAATCTCTTATTGTATTGTACTTAATAGAACAAAGTATTATGTAACAGAATTACAATTATTTTGTCAGCTTGTAAAACTAATTTAGAAGTGTCTCCTTGTCGCAGTACTGGAGCAAGGTGATAAAAATTGACTAAATCTATTTTCTTGTTAATTATTAGGTAGCATATTAATTAATTAAATATTGCTACCTGTTTCTTGAATTGTATTTGTTGCCAGGATCGGTATGTTTGAAATTTATACAATTAGAGGTCAGTGTTTTTCTTGAACAAAAATCGCACACCGTTTCCTTCTTCAGTGTCTTTGCCATTTTTATCGCTTAATGTATAGCACTCGCAACGAACTATCCAAACTCCTCGTCGAGCGTCACTGAAGACGTTATCGCATGCAGGTCACTACAACTTACTATCTTTGGAAGCTTGCCTTCGTTGTTTGTAGCGTTCTTGTTCCACCTTGTGTAGTTCCTAATCAACCAACACAGGATGTTATAGTTAAACTTACTAAAACACTTGGATTTTGTGTTCAGTAACTTTTTCGTTTTCTTACACGAGGCCATCTCTGCGCGATACCTTAAAATCGAAAATACATCGGCACGGTTTTGGTTTGATGGGAGTAGCATTTATTGAGGGAACTGAATCTTCATTGTTCTCTATCAGATTTTCCTAGGGAGAAATGTCAGGAGATTCTCTGTGTTGGCCTTCAGATGCAGCAGACTGAGCGGGAGCATTTTTAATTTTGACACTGCCCGTAGCAAGAAGATAATCTGTGGTTATCATCGCAACACAGTGATGTTCATCGAACACAAAGCAGTGTTAGGTTAGCTCTCATATTCTTTGGCCCTTTCTTTGCATTACCGAATGTATCAGTTTCGATATAAGCAGTACTCAATAAATGAAAAGATCAGAATGAGATTTTCACTCTGCGTCGGTGTGGGCGCTGATGTGAAACTTCCTGGCAGATTAAACCTGTGTGCCGGACCAAGACTCGGGATCTTTGCCTTCCGCGGGCAAGAGCTTCTGTCAAGTTTGGAAAGTAGGAGACGAGGTACTGACAGAAGTAAAGCTGTGAGGAGAGGACGTGTGTCATGCTTGGATAGCTCAGTTGTCAGAGCACTTGCCCGCGAAAGGCAAAGGTCCCGAGTTCTAGTCTCGGTTCGGTACACAGTTTTAATCTGCTAGGAAGTTTCAGATGACAAGATTGTTAACTTACCGAAATGGTTACGTGAAAATTGTTTTGTTTTTGAAACATAATTGGCAAAGACCAGATATGAATAAACAGAAAGATTGGAACGTTTATTGTCTGTTTAGTTATGTGTAACAAAAGTAACCAAATACCTACCATTTATTACCGAAACCTCTTGTGGAATGACTTGGGGATTATAAGACGTATACGGCAGATATCTAACAGCCAATCAATTTGTGGGAAGAGTTTGACTAGCTGAATTTGATGTCCTACGGTGTGAAGCTTTTCTGGATATATGACTTTTAATATGAATTTATAATGGTTACCCAATTTGTCCATTTCGTAAACTTGTCTCAGTCTCCATTACATCAGCTATTACGATACACATTCCCACGCTACACGTGAAACTCCATTTATAACATAAGCGCTAAATGGAAATATGTAGTCACTTCAGAAAGTAAGTTGGAAATGTCGTTCGACGCTGAGACCATATCGCAAGAAGAATCTCACATTGTCAGAAGAGAGTCCACATTCCGGATTTCTAGCAGGCACAGTGTAACAAGTGTCAAGATGTTGGATTGAATTGGAACGTAGGTGATGCTGATAAACCATACAGTCCAGATCTTGCACCATGCCGTTTCCACGCTTTCACCAAGCTGATAAAATATCTGGGAGTAAAGATATTTTTCAACGATGAGGGCATTAACACAAAAATTCACGAATAGTTCCATGGGCAAGGAGTGCTTCCATAATAATGTGTAATCGACAATTTGAAATACCCTGTTATAAATTTCTATGAATCAGTGTATCTGTTAGTTAAAACCGTAGTAAAATCCCTAAACGAGTTTCTGAGAGTAACCTTAACATACAGACAGAAAAACATGGTAGGGGATTTAATTTTTAACATGCATAGGGCTTGATAATACAACTAGTAAAGGAAGAAAATTTGATTTCAACGTTTCACCATGTTCAATAGGGACTGAGAATTTCAAAACATAATACCAAAAGATTTGCAGATAGGCCTTAAAAAACTGAATCGGAAAGAAAGACATGGAAGAGGATGAAGAGGGTAGCAAGTACCATGAGGTACCAATGCCATCCCCAAAACGAGAGAGACCAATTGTTAGTCACAAGACACGATTAACAGTGGCATAATTATTAGTGGCATAAGTTTGAGACAGTAAATGCTGATAGCTCAAAGTAGTAGTCCGAGATTAAAGCTTCATGTTGTGACAGAACAAGACACTCTTAACACTAAGACCTTGGAATAGAAAATATAGAGCTGGATACTTGCACATTTGACGGGAAGGGAGGGAGTAAGTAATACTCATACCGACCGGACGAAAGAGACATGGCATAAAAGACAAATAAAAATGATTTGGGAGTCGTGAGCAAAGTGATTTACTAATGCCCCAATAACTAAGAACTGGGATGTAACTTTCACTTGTCAGTCCTTACGATTTTGAAACTATTTTCATTGTTGGTGTCTAGAATCGATTAACACACTACCTCAGCTTCGTTGACACTTACTAAACAACCGCGTAAATCAGTCTGTTAACGGTCGGGATATAAATGCAATAGAAGCGGTATTTCTAATCGGGTCTGTTGATGCTTCATACGACAGTACATGGTATAACTTATACTGACCAGCGAAAAATATTTGTTGAATTTGATGATCGGTGTTTAATGAACTGTACTGGAGAAATTCTTTTAAAATTATTAGTGGGTGTACTCATTAGGAGCTGATTCATTGATGTAGTCAAACTGAACATGCATTATAGCAGCGTACAAAGCCAACTTGCAACATGTTAACAGCTGTTAGAATTACTTTTTTTCTGGTACTGGTCGCGTAGAGGGTGAAATTAGCTTCGTTAAGATCCATTGCCTCACTCAAAGTAATAATGGTGCATTTAATCGTCGAGAAATGCATGACAATGAGTTTTAGACTCTTTAAGAGTTTTCCTTCTTTGTGTTTATTTACGATTTTAATTGACAGAGATTATTTTCGAAGATGTATGCGACATCTCTGCCCTACTAACATCATTGATAAAAGTTCAGAACAATGCCTGTAGTCTCTTAATATAGTGTAAATTCGTGAAGGAAAATGATTAACGGTACAAGTGGCTACATCGTAATTTTACGTTGCCGTGAGCCTTGAATTAGACACTTCATTCTGACCTATAAGCAAAATAACTAAGAATGAATAAATCTCTCCTCCTAGGTAGAAATTTTGTGTCTTTACTTTGCAGCTTGTTACCAAGTTTCCTATTTTAAGATCTTACTTATATCCATAATAAATAAACTGCCTCTTTCCTATTTTAATATACTAAAAATGGTACTCTGCCGTGATCTCTTCAGTCGTTAACCTCTGAAATTAAAACATAAATTGAAACTGTTAGAGACGTTTCTCGGAAGATACTTGCACAATACAGAATAGTGTACAGAGCTCCATCAAACCAATCTTCTCACTTATGACTGCATCGATAATAAATACTTTATTTACATTTAAAACTTGTAATATATATTTACTTATTTCACAGTTATACAATGATCCGCACATTTCCACATTTTAGCAAATTATGATCAATAGTACCGGCACTGAATATTAAATTCATGGTGGATTACTCTTGCATTTCTTACAAACCTCCCAGCACATCATGTGTCGTCTGTTCTATTACGTGTGCCAAGTCGTTCGTAGCAAATTACATTAACTAAATGCTTAGGTGGCTAGCTACAAAACCAGGTAGCTCTGTTTATTGTAAGTGTCGTTTCGATAGGTGGTGTTACACAAACCACCTGAACTCTTCTACTAAGAGAATATACGATAATATATCGACTATTAGATAAGCACGTTTTGGGCACGGATTAAATTAACGAAAAGCTGTTCAAATTGCTAATAATAAGTTTTTCAGCTTCACTAACGGTTTCAGCTTTTACATCAGGCCATTTACGAGTGGATAGTTGCTGTAGGAAAGCAAAGTCAAACTATCATTTTGACGTTGCTCCTCTTCAGTGCAGCACCAATTAGAAAATATCCTGATGTAAAGGCTGCACCGTTGGTGAAATTGAGAAAGTTCTTATTAGCAACTGGAGCGGCTTTGAATTCATTCGACGACGTACGGTAGTGGAATCTGCACCCCCCTGAACATGCTGAAACTAACATGGGTTAAATGTTACGCATCTCATACAGATCTGATGAATTAAATTGAGGAGTGAGGGTAGGTATGGAAAACTGACCCGCCAGGATAGCCGAGAGCGCTAACGCGCTGCTTCCTGGACTCGGGTAGGTTCGCCGGCCCCTGATCGAATCCGCCCGGCGGATTAACGACGACAGCCGGTGTGCCGGCCAGCTTGCATGTGCTTTTTAGGCGGTTTTCCACATCCTGCTAGGTGAATACCGAGCTGGTTCCCACGTCCCGCCTCAATTACACCACTCGCAGATGTTTCAAACACATTCACACGATTTCACGATTTACACTAGACACAGAAGCTGGGGTACACTAATTCCGTCCCGGGGGCTATGGGAGTGGTGTCAGGAAGGCCATCCGGCCACCCCTTACAATTAACCATGCCAAATCCGACCCTGAGCACAATGCCGGCTAAAGGCGGTAGCGAAAGCAAGCAAGCAAAGCAAGGTAGTTATGGAAAACTAGTTTGTTTTTTGCCGTTAAGAAGCAATGTTCACTCCTCTCTTAGCTTCAGATATTACCCAAAATTAATTAATAGTGTTTTAGAGATGGATAAAGTATAATGAAGTACAAAAATTATTTTTGTTAAAAATTAGAATACTTTTCTGCTTGTACCACATTCCTTTAACTTTTCAAAACATGTAGGTAATGTGGAAACGCCGTGAGTTATAGAAAGTTGGAAACTTCAAATAAATAGAAATAAAATTGTTAGAAACTATTATATAGGCTGCAACGGATATACGTGCAGATACTTTCGTATGTGTTAGCTTAACATGTACACGCATTAGCGTGTAGATTCTTTTTATTCTGTGCTGAACAGTCTTCCCACAAACACATCACAAGCTTAAAGAACTGATGTTTACGGCATGGCCGTACTGCACCGCTAAGTGGAATACGTCTGTCACTATTGACTAGACATTTTGCGCCCATGTCTCCATCCTTCAACATTTGGTCCGCCGCCCAAGGGAAAATAAACAACAAGCGCTAGCTCTTGCGACATGTACTTGGAGGCACTAACAAACTTAAAATCATTCGAGTTGCAATAGCTATGATTTTTAGTCTGCAAATGATGTAAACACTGATGTAATGTTGTTCAGTACACCATCCTCAATTATTAACAGATATATCTACACTTGGAACTTCCTGGCAGATTAAAACTGTGTGCCCGACCGAGACTCGAACTCGGGACCTTTGCCTTTCGCGGGCAAAGGTCCCGAGTTCGAGTCTCGGTCGGGCACACAGTTTTAATCTGCCAGGAAGTTTCATATCAGCGCACACTCCGCTGCAGAGTGAAAATCTCATTCTGATATCTACACTTATACCCATTACATCTGTATATTAAGTTACATTTATATTACGTAAAAACCTTTTTCATCATAGTTGTAGCACAATGTGCTTCAGAGACCACGTTCACCTGCAGAAATCGGTTCAGTATATGTCATCTTCACTTTCAACACACAGGATGACTCCACTGCTCTCACAATACACACTGAATCCAAAGTTCTCCCCGAACGTATTTTGAAAGTCCATCTTCAATACGTTTTCTTCCTAATTTGGAAGATCCAAATCTGACTGGCCTGAGGAGATGGTTGGTGCAGAACACACTTCATTTGAATCCATAGTTTTGCATATTTTTTGTGAGACAGGTTCAGACCTTTTCTGCTTTTGGTAAGGGCTTTAGGAAGCTTCTTTTTACCCTTGAAGCGTTGTTGGCCTGATGCTTTGTGGAGGTGCTCGTATGTTTGATGAGGCAATAGCCAAAAGTGTTGAACACAAACTTGCTTTTATGTGAGTTTCATTTGGACTGCCTGTTGCTACGGGTCTAAAGAAGCTTTGAACGTGTTATTGTCTTAGGTTATTATTTACCCCTGGAGAAGATGGGTTCCTGTCATTTCCTAGCTTTTCTTTATTTCCTTTCAAACTTCTGGCCTCGTCTAATGAAAGAAGTGTAGCTAAAGCCGTTATGGCAACAATGAAATCGAGTTCTTCAACAACAGACCTGTCGCAAGGAAAAATTTCTGTCTCCAAACTTCACTTCTTTCACATCCATATAACCAGTGTGGCACTGTACAACTTAGATAAAGTACATCGTATGAGTGCGAAGGGTAGTTGCTCTTCTGCAGCGAACTTACTAAACATAGTACGTTTTGAGAAGGCCCGTAAAGTTTTCTCAAGAGACATTTTTATGAGAGGTATGTGGCGGGGTGCTACCGACTGTAACATCGTTCACTCTTGCACGTTCTGTAACTTCGTGGTTACTGGCATGACTGCTACGCCCATCGAGAATTACCAAGACAGTTGACTCTATCAAAGGATACGTCTTAGAAATGAAATGTACAAGTCGGTGAAGCAAACCATTTGAATACAGTCTGAAAGATGCAACTTACCCATTCTTCTGTGTGCTACTCCTTCTGTACGATATCAGTGCTGTCATTCCTGGGGGAGATCATAGTTGTTGGCATGAAAATATCTCCGGCAGTCATACAGCGTATGAAAGTCACTGGGGAGTCTCACTCTCCTTTGTGATGGTACCCCTTTGACCTTTACCTGTCAGTCCAATTACATGGGGTACCTTGCTCTGGGCGACGGTGAGTGCACTTATGTCTCTGTTGTACATACGGATATCATTATATAAGCGTTTATTGCACTCGGCTTCCAATATGTCAAAACAACCGTCTGTAGCTTCTTAGCTGAAACTGTTTGCTCTCGAGAACGAAATCCTGATAGCTGATTTTGTCGTCGAAGATAAAGGTCAAATGAAGCTTAACAGCAGCTTTTGAAGTAAAAGAATTATGTATATTCAGCAATGGAAAATCCAGGATGGAATGTAATAATATTATGAAAAGGAAAGGTGCTACTCACGATATAGTGGAGATGCTGAGTCGCAGATAGGCACAACAAAAAGACTCACTGTGTCACTACGCAACATGCGTTAGTGCATCTGCCACGCCGGTGCAGCAGCGTGCAGTGTAACATGGGCGAGAGGGGAGGTAACAGGGCGCCGGGTCGGCTAATGACACACAATTAGTTTACCGCGTGCTGCGGCTCGGGTTGCATCGGTAAGCGCCTGGAAAGCAACACACAAGCCGTGTAGACCTGTTGTCAGCAGGCAGCTCTGTCCTCTCTGGGGAAGCGACAATCTACTTCACAACCCAAGCTGAGCAGCACGCGATACCGCTTCTGCTTGGAGTAATTTATCATTGACGAGGTTCCCCGGGCACACAAAGAGCATGCGTTCCATGAAGTGAAATTCGAGAGCAGTGCTGTTAAACAGCGAACAATAAACATGTGTCTACCTCGTTAGCCAATTATATACTACAGCAGAGATGCAGATCGAGAAACAAAGAAAAAACCGCCCAGAGAAAGTTTTCCACCACCTACATATCTGCAAGCGTATGTTCGTTGTATCAATGTAAGAATAAGGCGTATGACATTCAAAATGTGTTATCTTACATAAAATGAAAAAGAAAGACAAAAGTAGGCCGCCCCGTTCGAAAGCGCACATATTTGTACGTCTGTAATATCGAAATCTTAAGCTGTGTAACATTCAGTCACTTCGTTGTGAAGTAATTTGATAGTTGTTGATATAATGTGCACGAGAAGGTCCAGACATTTCTAGTCAAGGTTTTGGTGCAATGGTCTTCGATTCCAGGGTGATATGAAGACTCCTGTGAAGAAGTACTGCAAGTTTCGACTGGCTGCAAGAATGCTCAGTCGGTTTCATGTCAGCAGACCCTGGAGTCTACTGCACTTGTTTGATTGCTGCCTGATGAAGGAAGGTGTTCCGGAGTTGAGTGTGTTGTGTTCGTATCTTTATGGCTTAAAAGACACTCCTCACTAGAATGTCAGTCGTTATACTGACTGGCGTAGTCCACTTAATGGTGCAGGACGACCGTGCAGAAAACATCAGATCGTAAGGTTCGTGACGTGTTTGTGGGAAAACTGTTCGACTCGGAGGAAAAACATGTAACACAGTAATATGTGTGTGTTTTGAGATACCATATATAGAAATATCTGCACTTATAGCCTTTACACCCTGCATGTAATTTTTTTCTTCTTTTAACAGCTACTAAACAGGGTAAATACATAAAATCCGTACTACAAATTTTGCGAAAATGGGAAATGCTGTTGGTGTGCAGTTTCAACAGATTGTATTAGTGGTAAGGGGCTAGTATTTTTAGCCATTCAACAGACTGTAATAATACACAGAACGGACGTTTTTCTGCAAAATTTTTTTAATTAAATGTTGCCTATTGATACTAACACAATAAAATCAGGGTAAATTAGAGTGTCGGTGGTGTTTGTTTAGGATCCCAGTGCAAGTCGTTTACGAGATATCGTATTTTCAAAAATTCCACACCGACACTTGTACAGTAGCTGTGGCAGTACATACTAAAGAACAACACAAATGCAATCGTTAGTTATACTGATTGCGGCATGTAACAACACAATTAACTATCATGGGTTGAGTTCGGGATGGCCACTGCCTGCGGTTTTCGGTCTGCATTGGAACAACTGCTAGGATTTTAGCGGAAATGTAAGAGGAGGCTGCAGTAATACGTCGTTGCATATCATCAGGAGTTTGTTGTATGTCCTTGTCGACAGCATCTTTGGGCTTTCCTCACAGAGGAAAGTATACAGGCGTAAAATCCGGGGTGCGGGCCGGCCAAGGTACAGACCCTTGCTAGCAGTCCAATCATTTGGAAACAATTTGAGAAAACGTGCTGTAGTACTTCGTGCACTAGGGGCTGGACAGTTATCACGCTGGTACCACAGGTTCCTCCTAGTATGCAAAGGAACGTCTTCTACCATCCGTGGAAGATAGACTGTTAGGAAACTGAGACACTTGTGTAGTTCAGTACACCGTCTTTGAGATACGGGCCTATGAGCTGATGGTTCTCTATCCCACTCCACATGTTTACACTCAATGAACGCTGACGTTCCACCTGACGAACCCAACGGGATTGTTAACAGACCAAAAAAAAAAAAAAAAAAAAGAAAATGTTCAAAAAAAATGTTCAAATACGTGTGAAATCTTATGGGACTTAACTGCTAATGTCATCAGTCCCTAAGCTTACACACTACTTAACCTAAATTATCCTAAGGACAAACACACACACACCCATGCCCGAGGGAGGACTCGAACCTCCGCCGTGATCAGCCGCACAGTCCATGACTGCAGCGCCGCAGACCGCTCGGCTAATCCCGCGCAGCGTTAACAGACCGACAATCCATGTTTCCACGGTTTATCTGGACGTGATTTGTAAATCTGGCTTCACTTCACAAGATACGTGATATATCTGCAGTTTCTTGTCTTAATACCCATTAATCGTTTCCATGCATCTCTAGATGGTGAGATCGGCAGAGAATGCGTAGGACTGATTCACGCCACTTAGTCGTACGATTGCATGGGAGCTAACGTGTGGACCAACTGCAAAAGCGGCAAGAATATTAATATTTCCCCTCTTCTGTCGTCAGTCGTTTTCCTATGTTACGTTGTGTAGGTGTTATACTTCCAGGTTACTCTTCCAGTATCACGTAGCTGATTGGAAAGATTGATACATAACTGCTGAGCTGGTTGACGACTAGTGGGATATCATTCCACCTACACAGTATAAGAGCAAACTGTATTCTTCCTACACTCTCCATACGCTATGGGCACGTCGGCTTTTTCTGCATTGGTAAATCCCATCGTCCAGCCACAGCCTAGAGCTTGGATTGTCACAGCCTGACTCGCAAGTCGCAATGGACTCAAGGAAAACGTAAGCACACTGTAAGCAAACATAAAACGTCACAGATGGCAATTGCGCAGGTTGAATGGCAGAAAGAAGTGTCGTTGCGGAAACTTTTCTAAATATGCTATAGCGTAAACGACATGCCTACAACAAACGCAGCTGACATTCTAATTTGCCCTACCTTTTGTTTGTTAATGCCAATCGGAATTCTTTCACTTTTAAATGTGTATGTTTGTACAATACAATACCCTGACCACCAATTCATTCTGTGAAAACCACACGTCAATCGCATTTTCCTTTTCCGTAACATCTGCGGTGCAGATTTATGTGATTCGCTGTCGTGCTGGGCTAGTACTAGGATGGGTGATCATCCGGTCTGCTTAGCGCTGTTGGCAAGCGGGGTGCTCTCAGACTCTGTGAGGCAAACTGAGGAGCTACTCGACTGAGAAGTAACGGCTCTGGTCTCGTAAACCGACATACGGCCTGGAGAGCGGTGTGCTGACCACATGTCGCTCCACGTGGGCTGAGGATGACACGGCGGCCGCTCGGTACCGTTGGGCCTTCCAAGGCCTGCTCGGACGGAGTTTAGTTTAGTTTTAAGTTTATGTGACTCGCCGTGTATACAGAGATCTATGCAGTCTATAAGAAGGATATGTTTCTTGCGCTTTGGCTGTGAGATAGGAAACAAGGAGGAATGAATAGGCACCATAAATATGTTGTAGCACGTATGCATAACTTCAGTGGTTTCACAGTAAAGGATGTAATAAATTCACAAACTTCAGGGCGATGTTTTCGTGAAAGCTAGGACTCAATGAGGAGAGAAACTAACAATTGTACATCCTAACACATACTCTAAACTCCCCGTGTACCTCATGACAAAGAACATTCTGTTCCTGAACCTCCAGAAAACATTTCTGTGAGCTCTAATGAATCCGCGACTGAAGGCAAAAACCCAATACTTAAAGAGATGCAGACTGCTTACTGATAAGATAAAAACACAATCTATAATGTAATATATAAGAATATACAACCTACAGTTGCAGGTTAACCTAGGTTTCAACGTTAGTAATAACGTCTTCTTCAGAACATAAAATATTAATTAAATGTTAGCTAAAACAAGCCATGTTCTAAGTCAGCTTTATAAAACTTGACGCATAACCATAAGGTTTTGTCACTTCTATTAAACAAGCTGTAGTAAATTCACTTTAAGCCCGTTGTCTGACGTTGAAGCCTAGGTAAACGATAAAGTTAACCTGCATCTGTAGGCTGTATATTCTTATATAAACAATATCAGTTGCTGTCGCTGCATAAAAATGTTAAAAATTATATAATGTGTCACTAACATGCACTTTTTGCAATTGAAACTTAAATTTGTTCCATGAAACTGTGATGATGTGAGCGATAAACATAGTGACGCTTACGTCAGTATAATCTCTGAAGGAGCAAACATACAGAGAGGGAAAGGCAATGGTACTGCAAGCAGTGGTAATTGCTGAATGTTCTGCCACACAATGCCAGAGCAGATCAAAAACAGATGCTCTTTTAATATTTGATACTTTTTCAACGTTTTTGCTCTTGTAAGGTACACCATACAATAGGTGAGGCAACGGGCTTCCTGCTGTGGATACTGTGGTGTCACCGCCAGACACCACACTTGCTAGGTGGTAGCTTTAAATCGGCCGCAGTCCACTAGTACATGTCGGACCCGCGTGTCGCCACTGTCAGTAATTGCAGACCGAGCGCCACCACACGGCAGGTCTAGAGAGACGTACTAGGACTCGTCCCAGTTGTACGACGACTTTGCTAGCGACTACACTGACGAAGCCTTTCTCCCATTAGCCGAGAGATAGTTAGAATAGCCTTCAGCTAAGTCCATGGCTACGACCTAGCAAGGCGCCATTAACCATTTCTAGTGAGAGTCTCACTTGTATCATCCAGAATGCTGTATACAAATGGTGGATTAAAACTAAGTATTCCAGCAGCTACGTAGTTTTCTTTATAGCATTCATTACGTATCCTGTTTCAGACCTAACGCCAGCCGGCGTGTGTAAACGCGTGCCTTTCGGTTACCCGTCACTGTGGACTGGCTGTCTTGTCAGTCCACTACAGATACACCGGTTCCCCTGAGATCACCGATGCGCTGTTGCCATTTTTCGGGGTGCACTCAGCCTCGTGATGCCAACTGAGGAGCTCCTCGACTGAATAGTAGCGGCTTCGGTCAAGAATACCATCATAACGACCGGAAAGAGCGGTGTGCTGACCCCACGCCCCTCCTATCTGCATCCTCCTCTGAGGGTGACACGCTGGTCGGATGGTCCCGGTACACCACTCGTGGCCTGAAGTCGGAGTGCATATCATAGGTGAGAAACGATCAAAATATCTGAGCATCGTTTCCGGGTTCTCTGACTCCAAAGGCATAGAGAAATCATATGTTAGTCACCAAAACTTTGAACACTTAAAACTGGGTAGAACAGCGTTAGGTTCCGAGTGTGGTGAAATATTATGATCGAAAGGAACATATCAAGGTCAACAGCTTTCCCACAGGCTGTGGAAATTGATTGGCTCTGTTCCAAAAACATCAGTCGTAAGTCTTCCAAATGCAGCACAAACATCAGAGGTACTTGGTCTGCTGAGGTTCAACCGCATATCTAAACTGTGAATATCATAGCAATAAACAGAAGCTTCACAGGAAGGCAAGGAACACTTGCTTCCTATCTCTCTGCTGGCTATCGCTCAATGTCTGTATAGAAGTATATTTTATTTACATCCGACCCCTGCTCTAAAGCGTACCTTCACGCTGATTAAAAGTAAATATAGTCTGACCTTTCGCACGAGGCAAACGGTGTATATTCATTTTTGCCCGTTTTTGCAGGATGTAACTCTCCAAAAACAGAAGCACAAAAATAACTGTACAGCGAACTAATTAAATATGTACAGCCGCAGTAGTTCCACGACCGCACGGAGTGAAGTGACGCGGTAGTTAGAAAACGAAAGTACTTTTCTAAGACAACAGAATTAAAATAATAATCCGACCTTCCTGATTTAGGTATTCCGTGGTTTTTCTAGAACGCTATGACTCAATGCTGAAACTGTTCCTTTTATACTGTGGTTGTTTCCGTCCCCTGTCCTTACCTGAACCAGTGTTCCGGTTCTAATAATCCTGACGTAATCTCAAGAGTTCTGTTTGCTTTATCGATTCACCCCTCATTATTCCCCAAACGTCGTTAATATACATATACATTTATTAGGTATTCTTCTATGCTGCGTAGTTTGTGTCCAAGAAAAGAAAAGTTCCTAAATATCTACATCCCTGCATTTGTCTCTTGGACAAATTATCACTTGCAAGTGAATTTACATTAACTGACTTTCAGTAGTTTCAGCTGTGTCAGCCATTACCCTGAATTTGTGGTTTAAGCCATTCGGCATCCTGGTCACTGTTCTACAAAGCATTTGTAATGACATGCACTGTAAGGCCTATAGTAAAAAGTGTGTCATTTGAAACTTCCTGGCAGATTAAAACAGTTTGCCGAACCGAGACTCGAACTCGGTCCAGCACACAGTTTTAATCTGCCAGGAAGTTTCATATTAGCACACACTCCGCTGCAGAGTGAAAATCTCATTCTCGAGTGTGTCATTTGTTTTGCAATACACAATTTAGTACTATCTTTATGTCTCAGTTTATGTAGTGTTATAAATACAAAACGCTGAAATGACATAGCAGCAATTCGGAAGAAAAATCTTCTGTGGTCATACGAGAAGGTACAGATTAGGCCTGTTCATAACTTTCCCAGCTCAAATTCACGGTTAATGCTGAAAGTAACGGAAGTGCCAGAATATAACAATCTTATCTGTAGGATGAAATGAACTAACAAGTTCTACGCATGCATCGCTTTCGAAGACCTGATATCACCGTTAAGATGGGTCAAGTTGGTACACGAAACATACATTTATCAGGTAAGCCCTACTTGACTTGGGAGAAGATGTCTGCACTCCATTGCGATATTTTCTGGGGCTGATAACATAACAGTAGTGTTGCGTCACACATTTTGCGCTTTTATTTTAATTAATAGTTCCTTAGTTCCATAAAGTATCCAACATGTAGGACTCGTTCTAATTTAACACACCACCGCAGATGCTGGAACTCCAGACTACATTTGTCAACCGCAAGAGCCATCTCCAACTTTGACATGCTCTCAACATACGCACGATATTTTGCGGCTGTGTACTTAACTCTCTGTAAAAACTATTACACAAAAAAATTTGCGCTAAAAGATTAAACTGCGTCTTTTTATCGTACTTAGCCGTTATTTGATTTGAGTTAGATTTATCTGTCAAAGTAACACTGAATATTTTGATAGTAATCCCCTCCCCTCTAAAGGTGTCATACCGACTGCTAGCATTATAATTTGACATAGTGAAGCAGTACAAAAATCTTTGCTCAGTTACTCATTACTTATATCAAACGGTACTAAATACGGCAGGTGTATTCGAAAAGTATATGAGAGTGTGTTTTCCGAAGACAAAGATTTTAGGGGCGGTAGTTCTTCCTACAAACCAGCTTCATTTTTCCACGTACAGATCATTACGTAATCCTGATAGCCTTGAAATCCACAGCTGATTCACGTTAATGTTAATCGTAAGCACTATAGATGTACATAAGGTACGTTTATTACGTCACATCATAATAATACCCCTATTATCTCTTACGAGAATATGTCGCAAGCTCTTCTCGACCCGAAACATAATTTCCTTTTTGGAATAGTAGTCAGCGTAAACATTCGGATTTAATTTAATTTCAAGTTTAGTCTTTTACCGTGGTCTTGTAACCCAACTGTAATGCTTTGTTCAGATGTAATTTTGGCATCTGGAAGACTTTTTCGTATTTTGAAACATGAAAGTAACACTCTGAGTGCAAAATGATACAGACAAAGAGTTCAGCTCCTCTTCCAGTGTATGAATAAAGGGTATGAAGTTGCATAGATCTTCAAATTCATAGTGACTGAAAATCTGAATCACAACTGACCTTAAGAAAGATTGATTTACTACTTGGTTAGCTCTGCAATGACTAGACTCAAAACTGCCTCTCATCGTGACTCATGAAATCACACTACATCATCTTAATATAGTTTGGGAATAATTATATGTAACATTTCACATTATTAAAAACGATAAGATGGTAATTATTTTTTCTGAAACTGTAATCATTTGTTTCACTGCACATGTACATCACCGCCACCGATTTATGTCCCATTCGGTTAATTCCTTCGGGTGCTTCTTTTTATATATCGAGTGTAACTGGAAACGATTCTGGCGTATGTTCAACAATAATTGTCATCAATCAGTCCAATAGCCATTTATGAACAAGTATCCCATTCGAGTATTATAAAAGTCTTAAAACGTACTACTTTAAGTGTGGAAAATGCTGAAGTGTCATATCCCTAGACAAATAAACGATTTGGGGTAAAGACGCATACAGTATAAGGCTAGCCTAGCAAATAAATGTCTGGTGGATGAAGTTTAGGTATTACACAACACAGATTGCTTTTGCTACTGTGTTTTCAATCTAAACTCATTCATAGATCCAAACAACCTCATGATAAACGTTTACCATTTGCCGATAAGTTCTTGTGTTTATCTTAACCAAATTTAAAGTGTGTAACATCGAAAACAATGTTTTCAAAAAGTTACACTTGGAGGTTAATGTCGAATAGTCGTGAAATATGGAATAAGAAGGTGAAAATTCAGATAATGATGATGTAAATATGGATAAAAAACGTATTCAATGTACACAATACACAATTATGAGACCGCTCTTAATTTAAACCCTTGAAATAGTTATTTGTCATTAACAGAAAAGAAATTGATTTGATAACTGATTTGTGAATTACATTACCGCGAAAGAAATTTCTGACACAATATTTGTGTAAGAAAGGTAATTCGTTTTACTTTCGTCTGTTTGCAGAATCCACAAATGTAACTTCGTAAAATGTAACAGTAAAAATAGGTCTACATTTGACCATATATTCCATATTGTCACACACGCTACCTTTGGGCTTCAAAACATAAAAAAACAGAATCAATGGTATACGTAGCCAAAAATCTAGTAATACGTAACGACCTACTATAACGACCTACTACTCTTTCAATTAATAAACTGAATAACCTTAGTCGTTAGGATAAACTTTCAATAAGTATTGTGTTTCTCGAGACTTACCACCAAACATTTTGTCAAACTATGAAATTTTCTTCACCATAACTCACACCACATCAGGAGACGAACTGGAATCGTTACAAAGCATCACGGAAACATTTTCAAACGGATCATGCAGTATCCCGCTTGTGAACACAACTAGATGGATGGTAAATCACGGTATTCTATGTTTCATGACTATTACATAATACAAGACGATCATGTGAATTAAAATAACAAAAAAGAGTTGATTTCAAGACCGTTCCTGTGTTCCTCTAAGGCAGTGTGCCTAGATGATTCAGTCGCAAATTAAAGATGAAATTCCAGTGCCTGTGAAGTTCAGAAGTACAATGCAAAGTTGCTTCGGACATGCATCGTATTTCTGAACAACACGAGTACTGCAATATCGTATTTCTCCAACGATACGGGACAAGTCACTTTCATTAAAATTTCCCGGCTCTATATACGGGAATATACGTAATGAATCTACGAGGTCAGGAAATAGACAGATGGTTGACAACGTAATCGGTAAGACGACATAAGCGAGAAATCCCGTTTCAAGTCCCGGTCCGCCAAATTTTCATTGTCATCTTTCAATTATACAGGAGAGGGTTGTCCATATTCGCAAATGCGAATACATTTCATGTTCAAGAGTCTTTGTATTTCGAACACTCAACAGTGGAATGTCCTTTATATGACGAAATTGACCACTTTGAGAGAATTCTCTAGTTATTAAGCAACTTAACTGCACACCGAGACTCACTCCAACTGCATAAGCGTTTTAATCACATCATGTATGTAGTTGAGTGGTACCACCGAGTGAAATGGTGCCGTGGTTAGAACACTGAACTCGCATTCGGGAGGGCTACGAATCAAATCCACATCCGGCCATCCATATTGAGGATTTCCGTGACTTCCCTACGTCGCTTCAGGCGAGTATGAGGACGATTTCTTTGAAAAGGACCCAGCCGATTTCCTCGGACATTAAAGCCTGATCTGCCTTGCTTTCTTAATCTACTTTATCGATGGTCGAGTTTTTATGTCAGCTGTGCATTCGAGCTGCCGCAGGCGATGCTGCATTCGACAGAACCACTGGAGAACTGAGCCCGAACAAGTTCTGGATGTCGTGTAAACCACAGGGCATTTAGGTAATTCACATTACTGCCCACATCATAGTACCTGATACGCTGACGAGCGCGATACGTATCTTCACATCTCTCCCGCCACAGGCTACAATCGTTGTAAAGGTGAAAACGCTTCTTGCGGACGAGACCACCAGTTCCAGGTCCGCATGGTAAATACCAGTTTTCCAGTTCTTTGCACTGGACGCCGCTCCGCTTCATGGTCGTCCTGAGCAGAGGTAATTGTCTCTGCTTTGCTAAATTGGTATCCACCTTCTCTGTTTATTTATGGATTTCCGTCAAACGCATTTTAACAGAGGCCACGTGATCATTGTCTTCATAATAATTTCCTCTTTTCTCCTTTTCTCACACTTATTAAGTGTTTACCATGATAAATAGCGAGACCTGACAGGGATGACAGTATGCGACAGCAGAAGCAAAACTTTCCGTTAGACATAGGTCTGCAACCGGCCGTTCGTGAAACATGGGCCACTGTGTGATTACGAGAGGCCACAGATTTCAGCACGAAATATTACTCTTGCTAAGTGCTACAGTATTTTGTATCTAATGAAACTATACGTTTCCAGAGACCTTTTCAAGTCTCAGTTGTCGAAGAGACTTGAATTTAGGAGGTATACCAAGTGGGCTGAGACGTGAATGGGAATTTGGATTGAGCAGGGAGGCGTGCAAGGTTAGAATGTGCAGCTACGCAAAGCCACTCTGCCTGGGTGACGTAGTGGTTAGCGCATGTACCTAGTGTGACGAATACAAATTTTCGTTCTTCGCTTCAGTCTGCATATATACGTTTTCTAATCTCTTTGTTTCAAATTTTACCCGTCTGTTTCCTTAGGACCAAACTGAGGGACAAACTCCATGTTCACCGAACGAATCTGTACATGAAATTAACATCAGAAAAATAATAATAGAAGAAATAAAATGTACACGAATCTCGTACAGACGATGAGCTGCGAGTATATATTAGCGTAAACAACAGTGTAAAAACGCAATATGATCTTTTTCGCAACTTCCTGTTCCGTCACCGCACCCGTGATCACGCTACAGGAGGGCTGAAAAGCCATAAACATTCTTAGCTGCTTCCGACCACGTTCAGATTTCATCGAATGGTTTTGAACGGTCCCTAGTGTTTTGAACCTCTACAAAATTTGCAGCCGCACTCCACTCCACTACATGTTCAATGAGGTTGCAACCGCACGCTGTCAACAGAGAAGAGTTAATAATCTCGGAAGTGTCAGCAGTGAAAATTTCCATTTACAACCGCGAAATATGTGTATATGAATGCTCCAAAGAGAAGGGAATCTTCCACTGAAATTTTATGCCACCTCCTAAGTTCTTTTGGCGCCCATTCTGAGAGCTGGTATGTCAAAAAAATGTTCCGAGCCACTCATAAGAAAAACGTGTGATTTTAACGCAGGGCGTTGAGGTTGTCACCTACAACAAAGGGGTTTCACCGAACGAGATGGCGCAGTGGTTAGGAGCTGGACTCACCTTCGAGAGGACGACGGTTTAATCCCGCGTCCAGTCATCCAGATTTAGGTTTTCCGTGATTTGCCTAAATCTCTTCAGGCAAATGCTTCGTTTGAAATGGCACGGCCGATTTCCTTCCCCATCCTTCCCTAATCCGAGCTCCGTCTCTAATGACCAAGTTGTCGACGGGGCGCTAAATACTAATCTCTTTCCTCCTCCTCAAAGAGGTTTCAAGAGAATGAGAGAGATGTGGGTAGATGGGTGGGCTGCGATGACCTTTCCATCATGAGACACGTCCACGGTCACACTGGGTAGAAATGTGGTGAAATTTGGTGCCGGTGTGATGTCATTAACCCATTTTCTACGTCGCTTTAATTACTTTTTTTTCGCACAAGTCGACCCATTGCTGCTCGAAGCGTCGTCGAGTCAGAGGGTGGCGTCTCAGGGCGCTATGCTTTTTTATCATTACGGAGGAACATTGTAGGCACCTTTGGTGCAGATTTCTACGTCCCAACTGCTGATAATGACTGGGTCCGAAACAAGTGACCCCATAATTATTCGGCGCAGTATAAGTTTGTCATCGAAGCTGACTGATTTAGAACTACATCTCGCTCTAAGTATTCATGACCTAATTGTGCGCTTGGTTGATTACCAGCCAATATAATTTTTTCCGACAATACTTAGTATATACGAAAGAATGATTAGGTTATTTCTGAAAACTGACATCACAATGATTGGAAGTGATTCGAAATAAAAGTATCGCTTGAACTTCGACCAGCACAATTAGTCAAGAATGTCTTCCGTGTTTGTGTTTCTTATGTTCTCACAGAGTGCGTACTAATATTTATGAGCGTGGAAGACTTAAGCTACAGATTTCGTTTTCTAAAACGACAAGCGAAATCTGCAGTTTGTTTCTTGTGAAAAGTGTAGCCAACACTTGTACCTGACACACTGAGTCTAATCGCACTTTTCCTTTGTTTTTAGGTAATCCTCCCCACAACCAACGCACTCTTCCTCTTCATCACATAGGCTATCACTCGAATCTTCTTTGTAATGTACTTCTTGTGGTGAGTCAGAACTGTGTGAAGTCTCTTTAGCCTCACTCTTCGTCATAACGTTCTTGATGATTTTTCCTTCACAATAGGCCAAGCTTTTTTTCTCTTTCATCAGATTTTAATTTTAACTCTTTAATATTTTCTATCTATGACAAATTTGTAGCTTTAATATTTCTACGTGTGTTGCTTTGAGTCTTCAGCCTAGCCAGTACAGGTGAAAAATTGTTCAGTGTCTTGCATAGAAAGGCATAAACCAAATGTCATATACTTCAGTAGAAGGGCCTGGCTGAGGTGACAAGATTCTTCTGGCAGGGAATGTTTCGCCAGCTTTTTCTGGTGTAGTATTAGACTGAGGGTGAGTCAACGAATATCTCCTATTGGAACTTTGTCCCAATGGGTTGACGGTTTCATTGCCTGCAATTCTAGATAAATCACTAGAAAAAGCGTAGTCTGGAATTGCATGTGGATTAAAGGGGTAAATTTTTGTTGCTTTAAACACAGACATGGCATTCGCAAGCGATGCTGCTTTCTCCCAAAACTTATAAAGAAGCTCGCCAGATTGTAATATTCCTAGCTTCCGACGTGGGTGATTTCCTTTCCATTTTGCTGCACCACTGTAAAAATAATGTTTGAAAGATTTGAATGCAGATCAGTCCAGCGGCTGCAGATAATATGGAATGTGACTGGAAAGACAAACTAAAATGATATTCTTCATCTCAGCAAACTCTAACATCTGTACAGAATAGACTGTGATGTAGGCTGTCCAGAATGAGCACAACATTTCCAAGAGGATTACGAGACAGAAAAATGATCCCTTATCCCCTGGAAAAACATCTCAGCATTCACGTAGGTAGATTCCCCTGGCATCATTATTTTACTACCTAGTGTCATGTTGTCATCCCTCACTCTTTTATTGTTAACTCCTTTCATGATAACATAAGGTGGAATAAACATTCCTTCAGAATTGCAACTGAACAGTGATTTATCATCAAAGAATATTCTTAAGAATTTATTTTATTTACTAGCGATTCATCAAGAACATTAACACATTTAATCACACTATGTAAGCATGGAAGTAGTTGCCAAGGAGTGACTGATGAAATCATAACCAAATTACTTTAACAAATGAGAATTTTATTCACTTTAATAGTGCCTAAAAGCATTTTTTTAAAAGAAACAGATTTAAAATTATAATCAGAAAGCACCCTCTAAATATCAAAGTTACAATTTATTCAGAGGCAGAAGGAAACAAGTTTTGACTGTATGAGCTTTCGGGCAGACAACCTTGCCGCTCCCTTTTGACACGGCCGTAGTTACGACCGCTCTCAACAGCCTCTGAAAGACTACACTGGTGCAAATCTGCAACACACCAGGTTACCATAAACTAAGAGTTTTAACTATTTACACAAACAAACAAACTATTCACCCCCGTAGGAGGAATGTAAATGGTACAAAACACTAATAATTAAAATATTAACCTTGCCACTGAAGGTGCAACTTGATTTTAACTTCTAAGAAAAGTCTTTCGGTGAAAGGGTGGTAACTTTATATACTAAAATGATCATATAATGAAATGCAATGCTCTACATTACACAGATACTGCCTCTCAAGATCATAGGCAATAATATCACAGATTCCAAAGATCAAAAACATATTTCAGGTATTAGGCCGTTACACTCCAAGCAATAAATTCGTTAACACACCAGATCCGACAAACATGACGGAGGCAGGTACTGACGTACAGCAGATTGACAGGGAGATTACCGAACAACCCGAACCACAGGTTGCTCTAACCCGCCCCTACTCCACAAGGGCAAAACGGACCATCCAATTTATAAACAACCACCTTTGGCAAACGGAGAAGAATGGTGGAAGGACCCCTAAGCTAGACGGATGGTGACCTCACCAAGAAAACAAGTAGAATTTAACAAGAGTAAATCAAACAACATATCACCAATCACTTAACTTCTGACAAACTGCGATTTCCGAACCGTCCGCTGCCAGTCGCTTCAACGGACGCAGGAAGGCGCGCCGATCTCCCGTCTCACGGCGTCGTAGCTCGCACCGGCCAGACTGATGTCGTGGGTTGACTCCTGTTGCTCTCGTGTCGACCGCGAAGTCACTACCCCTCGCTATACGCCGCGGCCCACTGGGCTCACGTGGCGACCTCACACGCGCCGACGCTCAAGACGGACAAGTCACCCTGTGTCTCAGTGCGCGACCGACCAACCGATCGATCCAACGGCCAATGACCATTGCCTGAGCAAACTCTAGCAGACTCAGATGGAGGAACTAAGGCCCGACCGGGCGACCACTCGCTGAGTTCTCTTACTGGCGGAGTGGAAAGACTCTCATTTTGTCGGCTTTAAGGTTGATCCGAACGACAGACATACTAGCACTCCGAACGACAGACAGACACTAACTGCCTAAGAAATGCGGATAAGAGTCTGACCCAGACTGACCGACTGGCGAGACCATAGCACCCCTTAAATGTACGTGAACAGGCAACGTTCCCCTTTCCCACCAGAGGGAGACACTAAAGCTGCGACTGCCACAGCGGTGCCACCGCCAGAAACGGAGGGCGCCTGCTTCACACTACGCGCTGCGGCGAGCTCTTCAAAACACCTATTTTTACCACGGCTCAGCAAGATTCTTGTACGGTTAAAGTTTCTCCGGTTGCAGACCATGTAACTACTGTAACTACCTTTGATCTTCTCAGCGCGTGGACGGTTGTTTAACTTAAGTCTTGTTTCATCCACATACAATATACTTCTTGTTTTTGTGAGCAAATCGTTCTCTTACATTACGTTGGAAAATAAACCAAAATTTTCTTTGATTTCATTACGACTCATTCCCTGGACTCTGGAATGAGATACACCATCAGATATCCGCACGGATAGGTCAGTGTGTCGTGAAAAGAAAAGATGTAACCTGTGGTCACATGATTTCCTGTTTTCATCATAAAATTTATGTTTTAGGCGAAGCTACACCGCAAAATTATGAACTGAGCTTCGTAGGATCTCCCTTGCGACAGGGGACCCGTGGGCTTGCATTTTTTTTTCTCTGGATAAACCTAAACCATGCAACTTTTGAATTGCAACAGACTTATATTTTTCAATCTAGGCTTTTCATTGGAATATTATAGAAGCTTTCCTGAGAGAATAACTATCATTTTTTCATTTATTAATAGCAGGTTGGAGGTTTTCTTCTCTTTTTCTGCCCCTATTGGAACCAGTCTTGGGACCCGGGTTCCCGGGTTCGATTCCCGGCGGGGTCAGGGATTTTCTCTGCCTCGTGATGACTGGGTGTTGTGTGCTGTCCTTAGGTTAGTTAGGTTTAAGTAGTTCTCAGTTCTAGGGGACTGATGACTATAGATGTTAAGTCCCGTAGTGCTCAGAGCCATTTTTGAACCAGTCTTGGGAACGTACTTCGTTGGCGTTTTAAAAAAATGATTTACCTTCAAAACTAAACAAATAATCAGAGCTTTACATGATAACTATCCCAAAGAGCATATTGCCATCCTTCCCAATCTTCAAGGAGGGTTAGCCACAGCGCGTCATGTTGGACGAGAACGCAAAGAGAAACATGACGGCACGGATCTAGATCTGAAATGTAGGTTCCTGTAACTACTCACAGTTTAACTTAAGGAAAAACTAAGAAGTACTGACATGCTGTATAACACTAAGAAGTATTAAAAACTAAAATCATGAAAAATACGCTTTGTTGGAACAAAGAGTGAAGCGAAAAATGAATTGCCCACTCTCGAGAAAGACCCGCTATCAACTTACTGGCAGCGCTGTAAAGCGGGTGGCAGTTGTCTCTCTCTCCCTTACAGCCATTTATTCCCGTTTTACCCAAAATGAAATGTTAAAATGGCAGCGGAGGTTGATTGAAAACTCTGAGGTATGCCGAAGGCTTTGTAATTCTGCCAAAGACGACAAAGGACTGGGAAGATCAGTTCAGCACCAAGGACAGGATCTTCATAAGAGCTCATAAAATGAAGATCGACGACATTAAACCAAAATCAATGAAATGTAGGAGAATTAAATTAGGAGTTAGATTAGGAAGTGAATAACGAAAAGTACAAGGATTGCCTGGAAAGTAATGCACCGCATTTTTTTTCTCTGCCGAAAACAATGCTACGAATTAGAAACCCTACGTATGTATTATTTGAAGTATCCCGAGTGAGCACACAGAGTTTCCGTCACTTCTGACAGATAGCGTAGCTGCAGGACAGTTTAAAAATGGACTCTGTAGGTGATGTACGTTTCAAGCAACGTGCCGTCATTGAATTTTTCACTGCAAAGAAAGAAACTGTGGGGAATATTGAGAAACGCTTGTGCAAAGTCTATGGAGCATCTGCTGTCGACAGCAGCACAGTTATTCGCTGGGCACGGAGAGTGAGGTCATGAGAAGGCGGTTCGGCAAAGCTCCACGGGGAGCCCATCCACGGCTGTCACATCTGCCATGTTGCAGCGAGCTGATGTCATTCGTGAGGACAGACGCATTTCGACTCGGCGGTTGGCGCTGCATGTGTCAATCAGCAAAGGAAGTGTGGATGCAGTAGTCTTCACACTTGGATATTCAAAAGTGTGTGCTAGATGGGTCCCGCGGTATCTAAAGATGGATTATAAATCGCACAAGAAAACCATTTATGTGTTTGTTGCAATATTTTGAAGGTCAGGGAGAGGCCTTCATGGTCCGGATTGTGACAGAAGATAAACCCTGGGTTCACCATTTTGAGCACGAAACAAAACGACAGTTGACGGAAAGGGGACGTTTCCACTCCCCACAGAAGAAAAAACTCAAAAGACCATTGAAGGATGCAGTTCGTGGAAGACATTTTGAGGACGATGAGGAGGTGATTCACATAACGAAGCATTGTCTCCGCCACCACGACAACGATTGTTACCGACAGGGCATACACGCCCTTGTTTAGGGCTGGAGGAAGGCCATAGAACGGCATGGAGATTACGTGAAAATATAGGTTATGTAGATAAAACACCATTATTTCGTGTGTGTAATTCTCATGTTCAATAAAGATGTGTTGAAGAAAAAAAATGTGGTACATTACTTTCTGGGCAACCCTCGTATTAAAAGTGCTTTCCTATTTGAGCATAAAAATAACTGAGACAGGAGATGTAAAGGGGATGCGAAGCTCAGACTGATCACTACAATGAAAGCATTCACGTAAAAGAGAAATATTGTTGACACAGAATATAAATTCAAGTATTTAATCGACGTTATTTCACGCTTTTTGCTGTAGTTGTTTTATTGTGCTGTTCGAGTTTCGACCAGTGAACATTTGTGAAGCATTTACAGACTCCTGATAAAAAAAATAAAAAAAACGCAATATGAGTAAGACAGTGCGCTGGCCGCAGTGGCCGAGCGGCAAGCGGCTCTAGGCGCTTCAGTCCGGAACCGCGTAACTGCTACGGTTGCAGGTTCGAATCCGGCTCGGGCATGGGTGTGCGTGATGTCCTTAGGTTCGTTAGGTTTAAGTAATTCTAAGTTTTAAAAAAATTTCAAATGTGTGTAAAATCTTATGGGACTTACCTGCTAAGGTCATCAGTCCCTAAGCTTACACACTATTTAACCTAAATTATTCTAAGGACAAACACACACACACACCCATGCCCGAGGGAGGGTTCGAACCTCAGCCGCGACCAACCACACAGTCGATGACTGCAGCGCCTCACACCGCTCGGCTAATACAGCGCGGCAGTTCTAAATTCTAGGGGACTGATGACCTCAGATGTTAAGTCCGATAGTGCTCAGAGCCATTTGAACCATTTGTTTCCTATGTGTTAACATTCACGTACTTATGATGTCATATTACTGCACAGAAACAGAATAAAAATAATGATACCCTTGTAGGGCTTGGCCGTCTTGATAGTTTGCAAGTAAATTGATAAGAGGCGACTTCGAAGAGTAACGTACACATTATTATGGCCGCCCCAATAACTTATGCTGAATTCTAGCCTACACTTCAAAGCGTCAGAGATGTATGACACTATCTTTCAACATGATCACCAAGTCTCTGTGAAAAGCTGTCAGGACGCTCTCCCAATCGTTCAATTCCTCGACGATTGAAATCCGTTCCTAGGGTATGGACAGGAAAATCCTGCCTTCTCCGGAGTAACGCTCAGGCAGACCCGTAGGTGCCATACGTTTTGCGAATTTGTGAGCAGATGACAGTGATAGCACAATTACAGTACTTCAGACGATGCAGGGAGATGGAATGAGTTCTGCCTGTTGCGATGCGAATCTGCTGCGCAGTGTTCGAGATATTCACTCTGCGATTGCGGTGAACCAGCTCCTCGATTGCCTGGACATTGTCTATGTGGCCGATGGCCGTCCTTACCGATCAACATCATACACGTCTGAGGGAGGGAGCGGGTTTGGTCAAACTTCTGGCACCATTTCCCTACGACTGGATGAGACATTCCATTTGTTCCATGTACTAGCAGAATTTCACGGCAAACCTGTGTGTAAGTTAGACTTATTGCCCACAAAAGTGGTACTTTTCAGCGTATTTCAACTCTAGAGTACGTTTCCAGTTGCCTCACCGTTTGGACTATCACACTATGAAGGATCTGTTATGCGCACCGCACCAGAACTGTGTCAGTATATGAATCATGTACGCTCTCCTGACAATAGGCGATTGTTGTTGCAGAAGTCGTAGCGTGGAACGGCATGTGTAGTTTATTTTCTGAAGTCCCTATGTACAACTGTCAGAGACAGCATAAGCGTAATTATGTGAAACATGGTTGATAAACAGTCCAGACTAGAATAAAAGAGAAACTTTTAAATTTTGTGGTTATGAAGACGGTGATGGTTATGTAAGTCGGTACCCGTACCTAATGAGGTAGTGCTGAATGGTACTGAGAAGAAAAGAAATAGATTGCACAGCCTGATTGAAGATGGTACTGGCAGACAAGACAAATCATGGGGGACCTAGGATTTCTCAGTTTGCTAATGGATGGAAGAGTGTAGAGTAAATACTGCAGAGGGAGACCATTGCTTCATGGGCGGTTCGTTAAAAAAACACAAAAACTGGCCGGCCGGAGTGACAGAGCGATTCTTGGCGATACAGTCTGGAACCGTGTGACCGCTACGGGCGCTGGTTCGAATCCTGCCTCGGGCATGGATGTGTGTGTTGTCCTTAAGTTAGTTAGGTTTAAATAGTTCTAAGTTCTAGGGGACTGATGACCACAGCAGTTAAGTCCGATAGTACTCAGAGCCATTTGAACCATTTTTTTTTGAACCCAAAAACTGTTTTTTGGCGATTTTTTGCACCATCACCGATCCGCGTATCGCAAGACGGCTATGCTCAGCAAATGAGTGTACTTTCTAGGGCTTATTTCTAAGATCCTGATCTCGAACAACCTTGAAAATATTATCGATCTAATCCCTTTCCGAGATACAGAGTTTCAAAGTTATCCTACTTCTGCACGTAAAATACGCACGTATAATTCGGCGTGAGGCGAAAACGTAGCTGGCAGTTTATTAAGCGGAGTGTTCTCGGAACACCATATGGTAGTACTGAAGAACATTGAAAATTTTTGTGCACCTAAACTCAAGTCTCAGCGAAAAAGGCAATGGCAATGGGGGAGAAAGAGAGGAAAACAGAGGCAGTGGAATATAGCTGACTGTGACAGAACCGTGTTAGTAAAAGAGTGAGGGAGACAGTGTCAGTGGGCTAGGAATAAAGCGGAGAAAGTCAAAATGAGTGAGAACCAATTATAATGAGAGGAAGAATCTGTGACAATGACAACGAGGAAGAGAGATATAGTGACAGTGAGAAAAGACAACAGCTGCGGCCAGGAATGAATGGGATAGTAACTGTAAGAGAGAATAGGAGGAATACAGTGGGAGGAGACAGTAGTAAAACAAAGCAGACTGTAGCTGTGAAACAGGAGCGAGTGACAGTTAGAGAGACACAAAATAACAATGAGTTGGGCTGCTTGAGTGAGTGAAAATAGATAAATGGGATGGGTTGTGTGTGAGCGAGTTAGAGTGATGCACAGGTGGGTGTGAGCGAGTTACAGTCAAGGGAGATTGCGTGTATGAGATGTGAGTTGCATGTTAAAAAGAGCGCGAATATGTTTACAGGCCAAAGTTATTGCGAAAAGGTCGAATGAGACAGCTGGTATCCCATTTTTCAGTCAGAATCTTTTGAACAGGAGCATATTCGCCTTTCTGTTCCGATCGAAATACATCGATTAGAATAGTAATGTAAGTTCTTGACGCAACTACTGCATTATAAAGTATACTACTAGTTATCTTTGTATTAACTATCAAACAATATCCATTGTTGGTAGATTTCATCATTGTAACTTTGAACAAATTTAGAACTTCCCTTAGCAACTTGTTCTCAAGCGGGCGTCAGTGCTTCTAGAGGTTGTGGAAAGCTTCATACAGATTTCAGTGTCAGATACCGCACCAGTACCTTGCTCTGACGTAAATTATTCCCTTTCCATGATAGCAAGCAGTGCACTGGTGATGCCTAGCAAACGTCCAACAGCCCCTATCGTCAAACAATTGAAGTAACAGTTCACAAATGACCGCAGAGCCTGTGGTTGTGGTTGTGGGTAGAGACGGATGGGCTGCAATCATGCCGCCGCAGTTCAGCAAACAACAAAGCGCATTGTACGCTGAAAGCCTCAGATAATATTACGTTTCTACACAGACGCGATACGAGGACAAATACGAGCCGCATTTCAATAAATAACAGAAGTAACTGCAACTTAAAGGATCAGAGAATATTAGGTTTCTGTCCCGATATGGTACCCGAAGTAATATGTCTTTGAATCAAGAAAGAATCAGAAATATATAGAGATTGTGCAGTAAAATATACTGATGAGCATGAAAAATACACCACCAGAAATGATGCTAAGAAAAGGACAAAATTTTCATTAATTTTCGCATATAACATGAAGGATGTGGACAAAAATATGGATACAACGGGAGAAATACTTGCTCGACTATACATGTAGATGCTAACCAAGCCTTCAAGTTATGCTGTTGTATTTGACCACGAACGTCACCTGTGAAGCATACTCAATACACTGTGTGTGTTTCCTGGTCAGTGTTCTGTGTAAGTATGTCGGAAATGAGTGAATTCGAACGTGGTCAATAGTAGGTCCTCGTATGGTAGGTAATTCCGTGAAACAAGTCTTTGGTGTGTCAACAAGCACGGCATCGAAGACTTATACCGCATACAGGGAAAACAGAAAGATATCAATCGCTCATTCGCAACGCGGACGAAAGAGTGCGTTGAGTGAACGTGACGTTCGGTCATTTGAAAGGATTATGACGAAAAATCAGAGGACGACATCTGCACAAGTGATTTCAGAACCGAATGTTGCACTCGAAAACCCTGTCAGCAACAAACCAACACGAACAGAGCATCAGAATCGGGAACTATAGGGCGCACTGCGAATACTATTCATCAGTGACGCAAATGTCCGTAACAGGAAAATGTGGAGCCGAAGTCAGAAACACTGGAATATGCAGCAATGGAAAGAAGTCATCTGGTCGAATGAGTGTTTTTCCACGCCGTTTCGAGGTTTTGATCGAATTTACGTCGGAAGAATGAAACATTGTGGTGTTGCTATGATGATTTGAGCAACCATGGCATGGTATTCCACGGTCACCATAATTACACAATAAGGTCGAACTACTGCCGAGTGTTATGTGAGCATTTTGTGTGATCGAGTCCTCATTGTGGCGTACTGTAGCAAGGCTACTTCAGGAGCAGGACGAGCGGAGAGCACGCACAGAAATTGTTAGTAATTATTAGAAACTGAGCATGCTAAATACTTACCTTGGTAAACAAGTAGTGTAACACAGATGGTATGAAATTGATGCTGCCACTGTCACTTGTAACATTTAGCACTTCTCTACAGAACTGTAGTATCATGTAAGAGTCTAATTTACCTTTAACATGACATAATGTTCAGTATAAATGCAATCGGATCTGTACTACGCCGATACGGTCGTCGTAAGCAATGATTACAGTCTGTCGTTGATCACACGGACAGTGTGCTGAGCGTCATTCCGCTCGGACATAAATAACTTTCCGGCTGCGAAAAGTTCAGGACACACTGAGGAAAGTGTCTACAGCTACATCTCTGATTTGTTGCTGCATCTGGCAGCGATTGTCTTTACTTGTGGTGCCGTCTCGAGGTACCAACTTTTGCATGACACTCCGTTCTGCGGATGACACCACACATCATACGGTACAATGATGGCTTCCCAATGAAGATTCTATGTTCCAAGACGACGGGATCCCTGACTCATCGTCTAGAATTGATTTTGTGCGCTCGAGGAAGAATTGTCGCATATCCCCTGACGACAACAGTCACTGGATCTCAAAGTTATTGAGCCTCTGTGGTCTACTTTAGACAGAGATTGCGTGATTGCTATCCACCTCAATTATAGTTACCTAACGTGTCATTATTCTGCACCTAAGACTTTATCAGATTCATTTCAGAACCGTATACTTCTTGTACTCGTATCTGTGCATTCGAGACGACTATAAGCTGTTCTTAAAGCCAACGGTTTTCCTTCATCGTGTTAGACGAAGGAATGTATGGAGTTTTTGTGAGTTTCCATATTGTTGCCCAGCCCCTGCAGAGTGAAGTGCTCTGATCAGCCATAACATTGCGACCACTGGCCTAATAGCCTTTGGCATGTGCAACAGCGGTGACGCATCGTGGCATGGAGCACTGGGTCTCAGTGGTTCCTCCGAGGGAAATGGCACCATATTTATACACATAAGTCACCTAATTCCCTTAAATCGCGGGGACGATAAGCACCCACGCTACGTTCTATCACATCCCAGGTTTGTTGGATCTGGTTCAGGTGGGTTGGGGGGGACAGAACATCAACTGGACCTCACCACTGTGCTTCTTGAACACTACTTCACAATCCTGGTCTTGCGACATGGCCTTGTTGAAAAATACCACTGCCATCGAGAAATAGGATCTTCATGAATTGGTACACGTTGTCTGCAGACGTTGTACGATACTTCTTGGCCGTCGTAGCCCCTTGCACGAGCTTCACTGGGCCCATGTAATATTTTCCAGGGCATAATTGAGCCGTCACCAGCTTGTCTCCAGCTGTAGTACAGGTGTCAAGGAAGTGTACCCCTGGAAGACGACGGACTCACACCCTACCTTCCGCAAGAGTAAAAACGTATCCGGATTCGTCAAACCATGCAACGCTCTGCCACTGTGCTAACGCCTAGTGTCAGTGGTCACGGGTCCATTTCAGTCGTTCTTGCCGATTACGTGGCATACATGGATCGTCTGTTGTGGAGCGCCATTGTTCTGTGCACTATGTGTTCGGACAAACTTGTACGCTACCGAACATTACGGTCTCATGGTAGTTCCGCCAAAGTTAGCTGCCTGTCTTGTCTTATCAGTCAGCCGAGTCTACGACGTCTGTCATGTGTTACAACGAATGGGCGTCCAACCCCACGACGTCTGGACGTGGTTTCAATTTTGTTTCGCCACTTGCTGAAGATAATCACAACAGTCTTCTAACACCCGACATGTTGTGCTGTTTCCAAAACGCTCGTGTCTAACCTCTGGGCCATCACAATTTGCCCTCCGTAAAACTCGCACAGATCACGTGCCTTCCCCCTTGTACACCCGGACGGCACGCTCACCGATGCTACATGAACAGTTGCGTGTGTCTCACTAGGAGTCATTCGTCGCTAGGTGACGCTGCCATCGCCTGGACAGGTTTGTATTGATAGCTGTACTGCAGCTCCGTTATGCTCTGGGGAACATTTTCGTAGACATCAATATGCCTAGTGGAGCTCATGCAAGGCGTCACGACGTCCAAGGAGTATCGCACACCAGTTGCAGAACAAATACATCCCCTTTTATGATGATCATGTTTCCCGACAGCAGTGGTATTTTTCAACAAGATAATGCCTCATCTCACAAGGCCAGGAGTGTGACGGAGTGGTTCGAGGTACAGAGTGGCGAGTTCAGTTGATCTGATGGCCCCCCAGTTCGTCAGATCAGATCTCGATCGAACACATCTGGGATGTGACTGAATGTGGCGTTAGAGCTCGTCGTCACCCTCCCCGGAACGCACAGGAATTTGATGGGTTGTGTGTGCAGATGTGGTACCAGCTCCCTCCATCGACCTACCGGGGCCTCATTGGTTTTATGCCACGACACGTTGCCGTTGTTATCAGCGCCGAAGGTGGACATATCGGCTATTATGTAGGTTGTCATAATGTTCTGGCTGGTCAGTGTAAGTTACCACAGTTGGTGTAGTTTGTGGGCCTGTAGCGAATGCTTGGATGGCACGTGTACGGCCTGCGTATTTTTAAACAAATGTGTATGATCTACGAGAATATCCGTGAAATGTAAAATACGTAGCGATGAAAAAATGAAAGCAAAATAGGAAATCGGTGGCGCTCGAGACCGGTAATTAGTGCTCGGAGTCACATTTCAGTAACTACTTCATTCCTTATTTTTCGTTCAGTGCGAATGTCTGCGTCATTTAAATATAAAATTTATCACAAATTAACACGTGTAAATATCGTTTACCATCAAACATCCGCGTGTTCTTTTTTATAGTTAAATATTTCACACAGTTTTCAGTTTTTGTTGCGGATATAAATTCTTAATTTATGACCATTCATAAGAGTTGTTAATAAATGTTGTTTCCATTAAGGAATGCATTAGAAATTAATTTTTGAGACAAAAAAAATGAAATAGTCTTTATCTGGAGTGCGTGCATTGTTTTATAGCATAGTATGTTGTTTCTCAAAAGCTAGAGCGAGAAACGTCGTATAAACAGGGAATACAATCATTTTCGTGGCATCGTCCACACTGTACACATGCTGCATTTTTACCGCGTTTCCTCTCCACTTTGATACGATTTTAATAAAAACGATATGTGTTAATCAGCATATATCTGATGACTTTATATTTAAATGACATTGTTATTCATGCGTGACATAAGCAAACACACACACACACACACACACAGATATATATATATATATATATATATGTAATGACCGAAGCGGGACTCGTACCCGTGACTACCAATCTAGCAGACTACCGGCTTCTTTTTTTTCATCTTTGCATATTTTTCGCTTTACGAAATGCACGTAAAACAACCACATTTGTCTGAAAATTTGCATCAGCTGGGAGTTAAAAACGCAGGCCGCCAAATGGGAAGCCAATCATTCTACCACAGAGCCACGTGGCACATAGAAACATTAGGGTAACTTTTCGTGAATTGGAAACGCATGGACGACTTCAAAACCGATTTTTCGTTTTTGGAGAATTTTTGACAGCTGCATCAAAATGCTTTGTGGATTTAATTTTCCAGTTTCGACCTTCACGTATCATAAGCATAAAAATAAAACAATTGCAAAAACTCCAAAATGCCATGCTGTCTCCTTGGGAGAGAACAAAAGTTAGGTTTCAGTCGCGTGGAGGCGTTTAATCACTGTATAGCGTTGAACGTGGTCCACCTGTACCAATCGATTCCATATTCGCATGACAGTCATGGGACCCTCATCGAAGCGTACATGAGTAAAACTGAAACATAAGACGCAGTCTCGATAGATCCCAATTCTGCAGCTGTCGGATACTAAGACGTTTCTCCTCCCAAACAGTGAGTGAGTGAGGAACCCCACGCATAATCTTTCGTTACGTGCAGGATGTATGCGGTACTACTACTTGTATTTTTCACTTGTGCTGAGATACAAATCATTTATACATTCAAGCCTAGGGTATGACCATTGGATGTATGATTCGTACCACTTTAACGTTGCTGCAGTTTTAATGGACAATAGTATATTACGTTCACATTCACTACATTCTAACCTAGATTTGTTTCTTTTGAGATACGATCCAAGACATTAGATTAACAATCAATGGTTGAATTTGCGGTTCCGTCTGTCACGTAACTTTAAATAACAAAATGTAACCAAACACAAGAATAATTAAGATAATAGTAAAAATACACTGAAGTGACAAAAGAGACTGCTATAGGTATGTGTATTCAAACACAGAGATATTTAAATACTCAGAATAAGGCGCTGCGGTCGGCACCGCCTACACAAGACAACTGTCTGGCGCAGTTGTTATACCGAAGACTACTGCTACAATGGCAGGTTATCAAGATTTAAGTGTGAGTTCAAACATAGATAGTAGAATAATTACTCGCTCCTGTGAAAGGTAAAGCGTTATGCAGGTCTTGGAGTCTCTCACGTCCATCTAGGACATTGTTACTGAGTTTTACGAAGGCGATGTCCTTTGGCTACACTGTTTAAGGGGTCCTTCTAAGACATACCAAATTAAGATCAACCTGAAGATGCCTAAATAAGGTGAAACGCGTAGCTGAAAAATAAAAAACTAAAATTGCAACCAAGTGTGTTTTTAACCAGAACTTTAAACATGCTGTTATATTCGGCGCGTGAGTGATGGAACACATCATCTCCGAGGTAGCGATGAAGTGGGGATTTTTCCGTACGACCATTTCACGAGTGTACCGTGAATATTAAGAATCGGGTAAAACCTCAATGAGGCCGGAAAAAGAGCCTGCCAGAACGGAACCAATGAGAGTCGTTCAACGTGACAAATTTCTGCAGATTTCGAAGTTGGGCCAGCAACAAGTGTCAAGGTGCGAACCATTCAACGAAACATCATCAACGTCGTCCTTTCGAGCCGAAGGCCTACTCGTGTACCCTTTATGACTGCACAATGCAAAGCCTTATGCCACGTCCGGGTCCGACATGTCCGAAATTGGACTGTTGATGACTGGAAAGATGTTGCCTCGTCGGAAAGGCCTCGTTTCAAATTATGTCGAGGAGATGGAGGTGCATGGGTATGGAGACAACCTCCTGAATCCAAGGACCCTGCATGTCAGCAGGGGACTGTTCAATCTGGCGGAAACTCTGTAATGGTGTGGGGCGTTTGCAGTTGGAGTGATATGGGACCTCTGCAACCATTCATGCCCATTGTGCATTCCGACGGACTTGGACAATTACAGCAGGGCAATGCGACACCCCACATGTCCAGAATTGCTACAGAATGGCTATAGGAAGACTCTTCTGAGTTTAAACATTTCCGCTGTCCACCAAACTCCCCAGACGTGAACATTATTGAGCATATATGGGATGCCTTGCGACGTGCTGTTAAGCCCCCCCCCCCCCCCATTCGTACTTTTACCTGCAGAATTCACGGTGTCAGGTCCCCTCCAGCACTGCTTCAGGCATTAGTCGAGTCCATGCCACGTCGTGTAGTGGCATTACTGCGTGCTCGTGGGGACACTACACGATATTAGACAGGTGTACCAGTTTCTTTGGCTTTTCAGTATAGAAACAAAGTTAAGTAGAGCACTGAATTTTGCGGTCCCTTGTCCGAAGAATATTAGGCAATGCTAGGAACTAAATCGTAAATAGGAAATGTCGTACAAAATTGAAGCATTGAAGAATGTTGAAATTTTACTCGAATCCCGTGGTATGATTCCGTTACTATAGCTTAGTTATGGCTTGCGACCATTTCAGACCAGTAGTAGTATCTCAGTCAACTGTGCTTAAGGAGGGCACTAATTATCAACGAAGTGAAAAACGAAAATAGTTCCACATGCGGTACGAAGCATGTCACGAAGGTAAACCAGTCATCGAAATACCGATCATGATAGTGAAATAGTCAACACTTCTGATTACCCAACAATAAATAATCTCTATCACACCATGAATTTAGTCAAGAGCTATTTAGTATGGAACCGAATTACCTACCCTCATTGTGCAGGAATACATTTTAGTCTGTCTATGCCAAATGGTTGGTAAAATTGGAGACGGAGATGAAACCTATCGCAGCATGTACACAAGACAAGCATAAGTCTTACAGGAGTGAGAAGAAGCTGCAGGTCGGCGCGTTCTGAATGCTAAAGCACCCTGTCATTCTGCTAACTAGGTCGAAGAAAGAGAATACGAGCTTTCACATTAATGCTAACTAGCAGCTTTGCTTTTGGTTAAGTAGTGTTTAGGACGCAGAAGTCTATTCTATGACTTCCTTACTATCGTTTTCAGTAGGTGCTCAGTTCACCGAAACTGCTGGGTGAGTTTAATTTGTACCACCATTCGACTCTGGGGACGCCACCACAGTCATTTACGAGCTTCAGTCCACGAGAACATTATACACCTGTCCGCGCGTTACTGCGAATCCTGCTGACGTCTCCCTCAGCAGCGAGAAGCCCGCCTTCTTAATTTTATGAAGAAGACGACTGTTCTTGACAACCCTCGCAAATCCCGCTTTCCGCTACTTGCTTCAAAGCTCTCGACTCGTCGTAAACTGCTCGCTCCACAGCGGCGTTGCTAGAGCGGCAATTTCGCGACGGTCTTTTTCATCTCCTCAGATTTATCCCTACTCGAAATTACTTTCTCTTTCAGAATCGTTTCGTCCATATTCAGTCAACGTGCTTTCTTGCAAAACTTCCTGCTATGTTGGTGAAGCTGCTCCGGGCCTGTGTATGATTATTTTGTAAGCTAAATCTGACAGAGAAACAAGCAATATTTTTTCTTGTCTTCCTTGACACTGTAGTTTCTCTCTCCCCTCACAAGACTCTCATATCTCTTGTTTTATTACCGTGACCGGGACAACCGACAGAGAATTCACTTCCCATTTATAATTTTGTAAACACAATCCTACATTTTCCTGCCAGTACGAATTTCTTTTTAAATAGGCCTATATGTATTGGAATTTATTAAATGTTTGTGTGTGATTAATGTTATCTAGACGGATTAACTTATATCAAATGTAACATTTTACTGCTTTAGTCACTATTTATTGTCATAGCTTGGCGCAAATCGCTGCAGGATGTCAATAATGACAAGCAGATTTCTAGTTCTATTTCAGTCTTTGATTTTAACGCATATTTATGTTCAACCCAATGGTTTCGTTTCTTATGCAAAAGGAAGGGCATTCATACTGTGATTTTCACGTCTGTACTTGTTAAATTTAACTTTCCATGATCTAATTAAGAAAGCAATCATCGTTGTCGTCTGCGGATTCTTCCTTTAAAAATCATAAGGCTAGTTTTAAGACAACAGCGTACGGCAAGAATGGAAGAATGAATTGATTGTTAGTGTTTTACGATCACTCTCCTTTACCTCCTCTGCATTACTGCAGATGACGTGTCACTGAGCACAATTGTTCTGGGCATGCAGTACACGTGAGGCGCCCAGTTGTTTCCACTGCACTGTGTGGAATACGAATGTTCTGTTATACACTCCTGGAAATTGAAATAAGAACACCGTGAATTCATTGTCCCAGGAAGGGGAAACTTTATTGACACATTCCTGGGGTCAGATACATCACATGATCACACTGACAGAACCACAGGCACATAGACACAGGCAACAGAGCATGCACAATGTCGGCACTAGTACAGTGCATATCCACCTTTCGCAGCAATGCAGGCTGCTATTCTCCCATTGAGACGATCGTAGAGATGCTGGATGTAGTCCTGTGGAACGGCTTGCCATGCCATTTCCACCTGGCGCCTCAGTTGGACCAGCGTTCGTGCTGGACGTGCAGACCGCGTGAGACGACGCTTCATCCAGTCCCAAACATGCTCAATGGGGGACAGATCAGGAGATCTTGCTGGCCAGGGTAGTTGACTTACACCTTCTAGAGCACGTTGGGTGGCACGGGATACATGCGGACGTGCATTGTCCTGTTGGAACAGCAAGTTCCCTTGCCGGTCTAGGAATGGTAGAACGATGGGTTCGATGACGGTTTGGATGTACCGTGCACTATTCAGTGTCCCCTCGACGATAACCAGTGGTGTACGGCCAGTGTAGAAGATCGCTCCCCACACCATGATGCCGGGTGTTGGCCCTGTGTGCCTCGGTCGTATGCAGTCCTGATTGTGGCGCTCACCTGCACGGCGCCAAACACGCATACGACCATCATTGGCACCAAGGCAGAAGCGACTCTCATCGCTGAAGACGACACGTCTCCATTCGTCCCTCCATTTACGCCTGTCGCGACACCACTGGAGGCGGGCTGCACGATGTTGGGGCGTGAGCGGAAGACGGCCTAACGGTGTGCGGGACCGTAGCCCAGCTTCATGGAGACGGTTGCGAATGGTCCTCGCCGATACCCCAGGAGCAACAGTGTCCCGAATTTGCTGGGAAGTGGCGGTGCGGTCCCCTACGGCACTGCGTAGGATCCTACGGTCTTGGCGTGCATCCGTGCGTCGCTGCGGTCCGGTCCCAGGTCGACGGGCACGTGCACCTTCCGGCGACCACTAGCGACAACATCGATGTACTGTGGAGACCTCACGCCCCACGTGTTGAGCAATTCGGCGGTACGTCCACCCGGCCTCCCGCATGCCCACTATACGCCCTCGCTCAAAGTCCGTCAACTGCACATACGGTTCACGTCCACGCTGTCGCGGCATGCTACCAGTGTTAAAGACTGCGATGGAGCTCCGTATGCCACGGCAAACTGGCTGACACTGACGGCGGCGGTGCACAAATGCTGCGCAGCTAGCGCCATTCGACGGCCAACACCGCGGTTCCTGGTGTGTCCGCTGTGCCGTGCGTGTGATCATTGCCTGTACAGCCCTCTCGCAGTGTCCGGAGCAAGTATGGTGGGTCTGACACACCGGTGTCAATATGTTCTTTTTTCCATTTCCAGGAGTGTAGTTCACTAACCTGCTGTCTTCAAGTTGATGTCCCCTGCGCAGAAAACAGCACGCAGGTCGTTTGTTCTGTATCTTGGGGCTTAAATTGACTTTTAGCGAGGTTCTGTTCTGAAATAATGTATCACTTCTTTAGGATGCCACTCGCGTATTTTAATATAGCCACACGAGAAGACTACATGATCTTAACACACCACCTTCTGATACGGCAAAGTACATGATCAAACACAATGTTTATGAAAATGTATCTTTACATTATTTGTGGCACGTGTCTGTGCCACATGTCTACCGGAGTGAATCTTATAATACCGAATACTGGCAAACACATCCTGCCACAGACAACATGACTGTACATCTCGACTGCCTAATCCCGAGTGACGAACAGGAACTTAAATAAAAATTGGAAACACATGCTACGACAGACAACATGTCTGTTCTTCTCGACTACCTAGTCCAGAGTGACGAACAGCCCGAAACACTTCGCGCGCCATACCAGAAAAGGAGTGACCCGAACGCTTCCGAAGTGCTTCGTCTGCAATTGCGTCAGTCTTTTGTTTTTGATTTAAATTGTTTTTAATAATTCTAAAATGACTGATTGATAGTCAGCTGTTGAGAGATATTTATATTAAAAAGTGAAGTCATTCCAATGAGTAGTTTAACTAATAATAATAACTATACTTTAACATTTTGGCGCCCTTGCTCCGAACACAGCAGCCAATCGCAGCGCAGTAGCATTATGCAGGCGGTCTTTCTCACGGGAATGGTACCAAATCTAATATCTGCTACAGGTACCTCACACCACATTTCGTCATCTATATACTTCTTACATCTCCACTGCTCTGGGAACAGCTTCTTGGTACCTAATATGATGGCTGACTATGCCAGAAATATTGCAAGTGCTTTCTAGTCATAGTCCTAGTGGAGCACGTATCCTGTTGCCTTCCTACGAAGTATGTATCACCAGGAAAATCCCACAGGAGCTGTAGATGGCTGTGATGTACAACGAGGGGAAACAAATCCCAAACCCAAGAATACCAGTATAGTGAGTGAGATAAACGGAAGTGGGTAAGCGTGTTTCTACAACTGAAATATGAAGTCTATTCAGATTTCGCACCAGACAGGTTTGCTTTGAATACACGTCGTAACGGTCGTGAGCGTTAGTTACATTTGAGATTGGACGTAGTGAGTTGATGTTAGTCAAGAGCGCTTTTCAGACGCCTCTATCAACAACTCACTGAGTTTGGACGAGGTCGTATAATAGTACTACGAGAAGCTGGACGTTGCTCCTGCGACACTGCAGAAAGATTGGCAGGAATATGTCCATTGTACATGATTTCTGGCACTGGGGCTCACGAGACTGTTCGGTCGCAAGAAGACCAGGCTTCAAATGTTCGCGAGAGGGAAGAAGACCATGGTGTTCAACATAGAAAAGCGACTCATCGTACTGCGTCTGCAACAATTTGAGCAGCAGTTGGCACCACAGTGACAGACCGAACCGTTCCAAATTGGTTACCTCAACGACAGCTCCGAGCCAGATACCCTGTTTTCAAAGTCAGAGTACTTGCACTTTACTGGATATGCCAACGAAGTTATTATGTGGTAAGAATCGCCAAAAGTGTCTAGTTTTCTGGACCCGTCTGTGCTCTGCACCATAGTGATATATCACAGCTCCTCTCTTCAGGCTTTTACTTTAATTACACTCCTGGAAATGGAAAAAAGAACACATTGACACCGGTGTGTCAGACCCACCATACTTGCTCCGGACACTGCGAGAGGGCTGTACAAGCAATGATCACACGCACGGCACAGCGGACACACCAGGAACCGCGGTGTTGGCCGTCGAATGGCGCTAGCTGCGCAGCATTGGTGCACCGCCGCCGTCAGTGTCAGCCAGTTTGCCGTGGCATACGGAGCTCCATCGCAGTCTATAACACTGGTAGCATGCCGCGACAGCGTGGACGTGAACCGCATGTGCAGTTGACGGACTTTGAGCGAGGGCGTATAGTGGGCATGCGGGAGGCCGGGTGGACGTACCGCCGAATTGCTCAACACGTGGGGCGTGAGGTCTCCACAGTACATCGATGTTGCCGCCAGTGGTCGGCGGAAGGTGCACGTGCCCGTCGACCTGGGACCGGACCGCAGCGACGCACGGATGCACGCCAAGACCGTAGGATCCTACGCAGTGCCGTAGGGGACCGCACCGCCACTTCCCAGCAAATTAGGGACACTGTTGCTCCTGGGGTACCGACGAGGACCATTCGCAACCGTCTCCATGAAGCTGGGCTACGGTCCCGCACACCGTTAGGCCGTCTTCCGCTCACGCCCCAACATCGTGCAGCCCGCCTCCAGTGGTGTCGCGACAGGCGTGAATGGAGGGACGAATGGAGACGTGTCGTCTTCAGCGATGAGAGTCGCTTCTGCCTTGGTGCCAATGATGGTCGTATGCGTGTTTGCCGCCGTGCAGGTGAGCGCCACAATCAGGACTGCATACGACCGAGGCACACGGGGCCAACACCCGGCATCATGGTGTGGGGAGCGATCTCCTACACTGGCCGTACACCACTGGTGATCGTCGAGGGGACACTGAATAGTGCACGGTACATCCAAACCGTCATCGAACCCATCGTTCTACCATTCCTAGACCGGCAAGGGAACTTGCTGTTCCAACAGGACAATGCACGTCCGCATGTATCCCGTGCCGCCCAACGTGCTCTAGAAGGTGTAAGTCAACTACCCTGGCCAGCAAGATCTCCGGATCTGTCCCCCATTGAGCATGTTTGGGACTGGATGAAGCGTCGTCTCACGCGGTCTGCACGTCCAGCACGAACGCTGGTCCAACTAAGGCGCTAGGTGGAAATGGCATGGCAAGCCGTTCCACAGGACTACATCCAGCATCTCTACGATCGTCTCCATGGGAGAATAGCAGCCTGCATTGCTGCGAAAGGTGGATATACACTGTACTAGTGCCGACATTGTGCAAGCTCTGTTGCCTGTGTCTATGTGCCTGTGGTTCTGTTAGTGTGATCATGTGATGTATCTTACCCCAGGAATGTGTCAATAAAGTTTCCCCTTCCTGGGACAATGAATTCACGGTGTTCTTATTTCAATTTCCAGGAGTGTATTTCTGCAGTTTCCAAGTGCTGAAAGCCACTCTCGTGTGCGACTTACACGTTCTTACTTCGCAGTGCGTGATCGACAGAACGATGCTATGCTCCATTCTCCATGAGATCACTTTGTTGCATCGGCAACTTGCCCGTCCCCCTGTGGTGTGTGACAATTAGCTAGATGGCGTTCCCATTCTACATGCAACATCGGTTCTTCTTCCTTGTTGGTAATTCAGTCTACGTATTGTACACTACCCCACCTTGACTTTAACTTTTGCACTGGCGCCAGCCAGGCAAGCTTTTAACTTCTTTTACATTCGCATAGAGTATTAGTCGTAGGCACAATAATTTCATTACTATCTATCCTTCCTGTTCTTTCTAGTATTTTAGGTTTAATGACAAGCTTTGTAGAGTCAATTCTCCGGTTCCAAGCTAGGATTTTGGGAGTTTTCCCTTAGTTGTAAGTCAAATCCCTTCCCTATTGTTGGTTCGTTAGGTGTCGAATCGGCAGCACTTGGGTATGGGCCTATAACTGACCACATCTGAAATAAACGTCTCCATCCATCGGAGTAGAGAATGAAATGGATATGAAAAAAGAAATAATGTGCAACGACTCGTAATGACACATTAAATAATGTGGATGGTTGCATCAGAAATTCGTCCTGAAGGGAGCATGATTTTTCGTGGTACACATAGAGCTGCAAACTTCGCTAGCCACACCCTTGTTCCGAGGGCGGATCTTCATAGGACTCAGCATTTCGTTCATCCTGTTAGCTCACTCTGCAGAGGCGCAATCTCTGGTGAAGCTTGCGGCAAGTTTAGATTGTGTCTTCGTTGGCTGCACTGCTCGTAGCTCGCATCGGCGGAGTTTTGCGTAAAGCGATGGAAGATAAAAAGCCAGCAGTTTACATAATCTGCTGGGTAGCGCGGAAAACTCGTCTGCCTCGACTTCCATTAACGAAGTTAGGAAGATTCTAGCGGCGATAAATGAAACATTAAACCAGCTTCCTTCCCGCACTATAGTCGTCTTCAGGAAAACACAAAGCAAGAGCATAAATTCGACGTCGTACAGATACGATCAAAGCAAAGTGCGTTATCGTCTAAGCATACGACGCAAGAGTTATTTGCAGTCACGAGGTATCGCTTATGGCGCGCAAAAATAATTGAACGTAATCTTCTTTGGTTTCAGTTTTTATAGTTGTCACTTATAATTGGATGTATTCTAAGTTCTCTCAGAGCTACTGTAGCCGTCCATCAAGTCAAAACAACTGTGGTCCTCTACAGATCCTTATCAGAACATCATATCTTCAGTGCATAACGTGCCAATCTACTGACTGCTTATAGTGGGCAAAGTGTCCGTCTTGACAGAAAATAATAGATGCACAGATACATATATCATCATGGTTAACGCACGTCTGTTTGAGAACCCTATCATGCTACAGCGTCATGGCATCTTTAGAGTAAAATCAGTTTCTCTCAAACTATCACTATGAGTATAAATAAAATTTGTCGCTCAGGACATTTCGTAAATAACGGCAACAGCTGACCAGGGAGATTCTGTCTTCCTAGATTTGCGAAAGACATACAAGACTATATTATATTGTCGACGGATAAACATATAGAACAGATTCCGGGATAAATTTTGTTGGAAGGATATCAAACCAATATATTTCACCTACAAAAGAAGTCACTTACATAAAATTTGTTAGATCAGCTATTGCACAGCGGTAGTCTACTGTTATAAGGTAAGATTATTCGGTGAGGTAGGGAGGATCTAAAGAAGACCTGCTCATTTCTTTCCTCGTGTGTTTAGCAAGGTTGACAGCGTTACAGAGTTGTTTTTCGATCTCTGCCTCTAGATTTAAACTCAAAAATTAGACTGATGTGAATGGTAGAGGGTGCTTCCAATTGTAGCACGTACTGCGTATTCTTCCCGTTCGATTCGTGCAGGGCGGAAGGAAAGAATGAGGTCTAAGTTCTGCTATTGCGCGTAATTAGTCTTCTGTATTTAGTGTAATCTAATCTTCGTGGTCCCTTTGGAACGCATACGTATAGAGCTGTAGAAAATTTCTTGCTTTCTCACTTAGTGCTGCTTCTTGCAACTTTGTATCATTTCGCAGGAAAGTTGGGTATCCATCTTCGAACGTCCGTTTCAAGCTTTTTGCCATCTCCGTGACGCCCTCAAATGGGTAAGACAAAGCTCTTACAACACGTGCGGTCTTTCCTCTTCTGCGTTCTATATCCTCTTGACAGACTTATGTTTTATTACTCCCATACATTTGAGCAATATTCAAGAATTGATTTGAAATATCTTCTGTAACAGTCCCATCGTAATCTTACTGCTGTTCCTCAGCCTCCTACCAATGAACTGAAACACACCACCGGTGATACCACTTACACACACTCGATTTCATCGTCCTGTTTCATATACAAATATTCTGAAAGGTAATTTTACGAAATGACTAATTTCAGTCATGACTCACTGATTTTGGTCATAGAATACTACGGTTTCCCGTTTTGTGAAATGCACCATCTCAGATTTGGGAGCAATTGGCGCTAGTTGCCAATCTTTGTACCAGTTTTGAAATATTATAAAGATGTGACTGAATATTTGTGTAATTTTGCAGACCGTATCCTGTTATAGGTAACAGCATCATCTGTAGACAATCTGAAGTAGCTGTGAGTATCGTCTATCACGTCATTAATATACAATGTGGACCGCATATATCCGATCATGCCTGGGGCAAGCCCAAAAGTTACTTCGACGTGTATGGATAGTCTCTAGCCAAGATAACACGTTGCGTCTTTCCTAACAGGAAATATCGTTAATCAATTCAAAAATTTCGCTTTATACTTGCTGAACAAAACCACCTAGTTCGCTATTAAAATTTCATTTTTTTTTTTTTATATGGCTGTTACGTCTATCGCCATCATCAGATATCAAACAGCTTGGAACTTGCAGATCAAGGTTTGGCGTCAGTATTGAAACCTACGATCAATAGGAGCGGCAAAGTTATACACTGTTAGACCGTACATTAAACTAGGGAACGTGTCTGTTGCCTATGACTATGACTGATAATTATTGAGACTACTAAACAGCATCTGAAAAATCTTACTGTAGCCGTAGTAACGAAGTCTCAAGAACTAGAGGTATCTTACGCAGACGTTAATAGTTCCCCAATTTTAGTGAGATGATTTATTAAATTAACCCGCTACTGAGAAGCCGAGAGTATTACGATCAGGCCAACCGGTGTGGTCGAGCGGTTCTAGGCGCTACAGTCTGGAACCGCGCGACCGCTATGGTCGCTGGTTCGAATCCTGCCTCGGGCATGGATGTGTGTGATGTCCTTAGGTTAGTTAGGTTTAAGTAGTTCTAAGTTCTAGGGGACTGATGACATCAGATGTTAAGTCCCATAGAGCCCAGAGCCATTTGAACCATTTATTACGATCAGATGTTACATGGGGAGGTAAGACTGATAAAGGCGTTGTAGGAGAACTGTTAACATCCACACAGGTTTTCAAGCCGTGCTATGGGACTAATAGTCCACCCTCAAAATTTTTCTCATTAGAGAGTCGATATCTCAAACCATGAAAAACAGTTTACGCTCTGCCACTTCAAGGATTCCGTCTCAGAATATGTTTTAGTAGTTTTCCTGTTATGCGTAATTTCTCTCGGTATCTATGGGTACAAGTTAGGCAGTCCAATGAACCACTACTTCTACAGTAACGTCAGTGCAACAGTGCGAACCTTCATTTGTTTCAATTGCGTACATTTCCAGTGTTCAGGTTTGTGAGGAATGCGTCATGAATTTTGTCGTATCTTAGGAACAATAAGAAGCGCGATAAATCTGAAGAGGAAAATGGGCCCCAAACCACATTCTGAGGACAATCTTGAGAACGTATTATGTTAGCAGTAGACCACTTGAGTAAGGCCATAAAGTGTTCGTTCCATCGGTCGATATGTGCTCCATGTAGGAGGCGAATCCGTGCCACATATAAAGACAAACCTAAGGCGCAAAACTGTATAAGTGATAATTCAGCATGATAATTTACGGATTCGTGTGTACTTTTCGTTCAGTAGTCCAAATTCCCAAGCTATCTTAAGCATTTGAAAACACAAAAGCAGTTATGTACAGTATAGTGAGACTAACCTCATATAGACCGGACACTTTCAATACATGCGTTTTTCAGTTTTTCGAGATTTCGACAGAAAATCATCAACAAGACATTTTGCACAAAGTTGAGATAATAGTTGAACTCGATTTCCTTCCGGGATATCAAAGTAATAATAGGTAGCTCAACTCGTGAAAACATTAGTATAGTGATGTCATGTAGGATTTTCACTTGTACTTCAGTATGAATGCATGACAAAGCTTAACCATTCACTCGTTTCTTTTGTGGTTCATCTTGCCGAGTGATATGGACCACGACCACACCACCCTGAAGATTTATCACCAGCTGAGCTTGGGTTGGACAAGGACAGCGGAAGGAATAGGCCCCGAGTTTGTTGAGCTCCACTGCACCAGAATACAGCCGCATCATTGTATAGTATTTACGTTGCATGCATGACAATCTATCATCATCCGCATCATCATCACGACAAAACCAAGTTCACGTCCATTCCACGAATTACATATTTGTCGTTGACGGCTTCACAATGGATGAAACCTTGTTTAAATTTCTCGTCTATTGTTTCTCCTTCCTGTAATTTGGCACAATAGAGCAAGATTTGATTCGTCTTGGTCCACCATTCTCTGCATTGCATTAATCAATTGTGTCTATTAATCATATGTAGATCATTTATTATTCAGTTATCTCTTACTTCCTTATGGACACTGTACGTTGAAGTGAGGCCTTCCTACAGATAACGAGAGAAAACTAACGACGGTACATCGAGCTATATATTCGCACCTTTCCTTAACAGGACTGACATTAAATCTTATTAATGCCCCACACTATATCTGCTGGTCGGAGCACTTCACTTTAAGTAGGGCAAGCCGGAGGTGATGGGAAGCGTCTTAAACCTTTTCTCTTAGCGGAGACTGCCTCGACCGATAAATTTCGCCAGCCAGGAGGTCTTAGAGTCCCAGCTTCCGTCTGTTTTATCTTGATAGATCATCCTGTGGGAGACGATCAATGTATTTACAGCACTTATTTCGAAGATAGAAATTCAGAATATTTTCCGTTCGAACTTATAACTCACCGATAACTCGCGTTCATTGGCAGTTCACGAATTCCGACAGTAGTGGATTTGCTGTTATAATAATTATGTTTTGAATATCTCGGGCTAATGAAGAGAGGAAAAATGAGATGCAGAGACTTTTGACAATTAAAACAAGTTATGTTAAAATGGGAAGAGACTATTAAATGCCTTTGAAGTACGGTTTTCTATGAGACTAATTCGGATCACATGGATTGATCGAGTGAGGAATAAAGACGCTCTTGAACGAGTCAACGAGAACCAAATGTGTATTAAAAAACACAGAAAATGTAATGCTTAAGCACATATTACGACCTGTGTTGTTGCTGAAAGGTGTTGTTGAAGGGATATTGGTAGGAAAGGGTAATATGATGAAGCCTAAATATTAGCATACAATGCAGAGTGTTGCAGCGGTGGTGCTCAAAAGAAGGTGATATATGGAAGCAGCAAGAGAAAAAAAAAAAAAAAACACGGGGCATCGCGCAAACATGATGTATCGCAGGAAACGATTCAAAGACTTCCCAAGGGTGCGTTCGTTGTGTATCAAGTATATTGATCGAAGACCTTTCGGAGAAGAACCGCCGCGTAAAGTTTTCTTCAGTAGTCTAGAAGGAGACGTGTTTTGTAAGTAATGTGGCAGATGATGAATGCCAATTTCATATGCATGAACTTGAAGCAAAACGCCAAAGGGAATAGTACCATTTGCACTTGTTGTTTTTGAGGTCTTCAGTCCGAAACTGGTGTCTCCCAGCTCTCCTTGCTAGTCTATCTTGTAACCTCTTCATGTCTGCGTAACTAATGCAACCTACATCCATTGACCTGTTTACGGTATTTAAGCCTTGGTCTCCTCTACAATTTTAATACCCCCCTCCACACACTCACACATACTTGCTTCTACGATAATGATCGAAGCAGTAGAAATGAATTAAAGTTTGTGCCTCGGCCGGGACGCGAACCCGGGTCTTCTTCCTTTCCAGGCAAAAATGCTAACCATTACACCACCACAGCACAATGGTCAACATTGCTGCACGAACTACCCAAGTTGAGTGCCCTCCTCAACACAAACTTCAATTCATATCTTCTGCTTATTTTCCCTTACATTGTCACTACTGCCAGTGCTCTCCAACATTGGAATAGCATCCCAGCGTTGAAGGTAACGCGAAAGTCCTGTACCATAGGAGATCTTATATATCATACAATTAATTCTTCTGCTTTGATCATTATCGTAAATAATGAAGAGTCTTAAATTTGTACGGGGAATATACTTGCTTCTATTACCAAACTGGCAATTACTAGGCGTCCCGGGATATGTTCTAATAACCGGTAATCTCTTTTATTCAAGTTCTGTCATACATTTGGTTGGTTGATCCGGGGGAGGGGACCAAAACGCGAGGCCGCCAATCTCGCTCAATTAGGAAAGGATGGTGAAGGAAGTAGACCGTGCCCTTTCAAAGGAGCAACCGTGGCATTTTCCTGGAGTGATTTAGAGAAATCATGGAAAATCCAAGAATTGCCGGACGCGGGTTTCAACCGTTGTCCTCCCGAATGCGAGACCCGCGTGCTAACCATTGTGCCACCTCGCTTGGTATTGTCATACATTTCTGTCCCCTCAGAGATATTCGTTACATCCTTATTTGTCGTTTGACCTATTCATCTAATCTTCAGCACTCTCCTATAGCACAACTTAAAAATCTTCTATGTTCTCCTTGTCTGAACTGCATATCGCCCACGTTTCACCTATATACCAGGCTACACTCCAGGCAAATACCTTCAGAAAATAATTTGTAATACCAAAGGCAGTGTTATTCATTAACAATTTCCTCTTGTTCGCAAATGTTTTTCTTGTTGTTGTCAGTCTACATTTGATATCGTTCTTACTATAGCCGTCATCAGTAATTTTGCTTCCCAAATAACATCTCAGTATCTCACTGCCTAATCGAATTCCCGCAGCATCACCTGATTTACTTCGACTATATTCCATTGCCCCTTTTCAAGACATTGTCCATTCCGTCAACTACTCTTGCAAGTGTATATCAGTCTCCGACAGAGCTACTGTGTCTGTAGTTTTTATTGCTTTTCCGTGAACTTTTAATTTTCTTCTGTGATGTCTCACTGGTTTCCTTCACAACTTGCTCAACGCACAGATTGTATAATATCGAGGACATGCTACAAATCTGTCTAAGCCACTTGTCTATTATGGCTTTCGTTTCATGTTTTTCAGCGCTTATAACTGCACTCTGGTTTCTGTACGAGTTGTGATAAAGCTTTCAGTCACTGTGTTTTATCTCCGCTATTTTTACAATTTCAAAGAGTGTAGATCAGTCCACACTCTCAAAAACTTCCTTTAATTCTTAAATTGCTATGAACGTACGTTTGCTTGTCTGCTGATATTAGTATACCTCATGTGTTCCTACATTTCTTCAGACCCCAAGTAATGGCTCCCAAGGTCAGTTTCTACAAATTTCTCCATTCTAAACAATTCTTGTCAATATTTTGCAACCATGACTTATTAGACACTTGTCAGCAACTGCCTTCTCTGGAATTAGAATAGTTGCATTCGTTCTGACGTCTGAGGTTATTTCGTTTATATTACATATCTTGCACAACAGGTGGAATAATTGTCTTCTGGCTGACTGTACCAAGGAAAATGGCTGTGAGCACTACGGGACTTAACATCTGAGGTCATCAGTCCCCTAGAATTTAGAACTACTTAAACCTAACTAACCTAAGGACATCACACACATCCATGCCCGAGGCAGGATTCGAACCTGCGACCGTAGCGGTCACGCGGTTATAGACTGAAGCGCCCAGAACTGCACGGCCACACCGACTGGCTGTACCAAGGATATCAACAAGTCTGAAGTACGTCGTCTGTTTCTTGGTCACTCACTGCTGTCAAATTCTTCTCACAGTAGCATAACTCCCATCACATCCGAATCTATTTCTTCTTCTGTTACTATAATACTGGCTTCGTTCCATTTATATACACTGGAACTCGGTATCAAACGATAAAGAAAAGACACGGCGCTCTGCTGGGGAAGTTAGTTTCAAAGTCTCGTAAGAGGCAGAGAGTTGATTTTTTCAGATCTAGAACCGAGTATACATGCTGTTCGCTACATCCCACACTTCAGAAGCTTCTTAGTACATTATACGATAAACGCCTCGGCTAGTGCGCGACTTCACACTGCTCGTGTATTTACTGTATGAAGATAATTCGGACTTTTGGAGAGGAAAGTTTTCCGTCGTGTACTTGCAATCGCCATTTGGATTCCTTCCAAAATCACTTTCCAAGTTGTGTGAAATAACAAAATTGCAAGTTCGATACACGGGACGCTGTGGGAGATCCACAAAGTGGTACTGCAGTGTCTTTGGGAACTCGGAACGAAATTCTGACGCAAGTGAATTTTTGGACTCGCGAAATAGCTGGGCAAAATGAGTGGCGGGCAATTGAGACTGTTGTGAAAAATGCCAGAAGCGATTGTTGACTTGGGTAACGTTGAGTCTGCTACTGAGAAGAGTGGCAGCAAATATAGTTACATTCTTATAGCCTCAAGAGCATAACAGCATACGGTGTTCTAAAAAAATTTCTTGAAAGCAATTAGGTCCACTTTGACTTGATGAGATTTGAGCAACGTAAGTGTACTGACATCTACTTCCATTGGGAACTGTGTGCACCACGACCATATTATTGACAATATATTTGGAATGAAAAGAGGTGTAAAATAAAAGATTTCAATACTTACGACAGATGCTCCCATTTATTTCAAATATATTGATAAGTTTATTGAATTGTCTCATTTTCTGTGTACTGACACTTCCAGAAGAATAAAAGTCAAATATTCATTTGTGAACTTGGTATTAGTATCTATTGCATCAACAGTTTATTAATACTGATACATTTGGAGCCATAGCCCGCAAGCCCTCTGCTGGTGTGCGGTGTAGGGTATTTCTGATACCACTATCTGATCCATCTCCCATGTCCCATTCGGGAATGACGTTTGGGAGGAATAATTACTGGCAAGCCTCCGTATTAGCTCCAGTTTCTCGTCTAGGACATATCGAGAGACGAATGTCGGAGGTAGTAATGTGTTATGTAAGTCTGCAGGTTTTCGTGGCCACTGTCGCTGAAGTTCAAATCTTCTGGATTATTAAACCTTGTCAGTTTTCTTCTAGACGGTCAAGTTTTCGAGCTCTCTGCTGGGATCTTCTTCAAGATCCTGTATTGAACTATTCATTCAACAGTGGACACCACAATACCATGGAGAAGATCACAGCAGATTGGTCGAAACGTCGAACGTTTAACAGAAATACGACGCTGCCTGACAACCCAGAAGATTTGAACTTCAAGTAATATGTTGCCCAACTCTTCCCGGAATTCGCTCTCTCAGAATTCGAGTAGTAAACCTCTTCTTGATGCACAACGCGTCTCTTGTAACTTCTACCGCTAGAATTTGTTGAGCACCTCCGTGACGCTCTCACACGGACTAAAGCACCTCGTGACAAAATGCGCTGCTCTTCGTTGAATCGCGTATATGCACGTCAATGTGCGTATATCTCTTCTAGTAATCTAACCTGGTAATGGTCCCAAACTCTTGATCAGTACTCAAGAATTGGTCAAACAAATACTGTGTAAGTCGCTTCTTTCGCGGATGAATTTCATTCCCTTAATATTTTTGCTTTGAATCTCCCTAAAAAGATCTCCTATGAATTTTGCTTCTCCCACTATTTGTTTTATACTTTCATTACACTTATGGTCTTTCCGAATTGTTACTCATAGGTACCTTAGGGTGCCCGCTGTTCCCAGCGATTTTGCCACCAATAGCGTAATTCTGAAGCACTGGGTTTCTTCTCCTACGTATGCCCAAAGTGTTACATTTATTTACATTGACGTTCAACTGGCAGTCGCTGCACTAATTACAGGTCCACTGCGAGTATTCCTGCAGTTCTCTACAGCCTTCTAACGTTGCTGCCGTCTTGTACACTTGTTCAACCATATCATGCGGAAACATCCTCGTGGAGCTGCCGACGTTGTACACTAAGTCTTACGTGGTCCCATCACGTCGTTTCCACAGCTTGTGTTCCACGTCAAAGTGCATTAATCTCTCACAAATGGCAGATGGTAGCACTATAAGTTGAGTATATGAAGCGTCTTGGGAAGGACGCGGAAAATAGCGCAGTCGTTGGCATATTGCGCAAAAGAAGGGGATTTTTCTGACGTTCAAATCGGCATGATCGTTTGCGTCCTGGCCAAGGGCAGAAGCATTTCCGAAATGGCTACGTTTAAAAATTGTGCACGTGCCGCCGTGGTTAAACTATAGCGCCCATGGCAAAATGGTGCTATCCAAAACATGCGGGGTGCATCAGGTGCCATAGATGACAGGGTGAACGATAGCTGCGGAGATGTATACGTGCAAATAGACGCGCAATTGACCACCCAGGTAGAGGCTACCAGCAGTGTCTCGACCATCGTTTAGCATATGTCACTACGTTTGGTATCCACAATAGGCACCTTGTTCATGCACCCATTCTGCCTGCTCGTCATTAGTGATGAAGGGTGGAATTTGCACTCTGACGTCCACTGAGAGGAGACAGGTGGCCTTTTCATATAAAACACATTTTACGCTAGATCGGACAGATGGCCATCTGAAAGTAAACACCGTGCAACAATAATGGGAAGGATCCAGCCCGGAGGAGGGAGCGTTATAGTCTGGAAAATGTGTTCGTAGCATGCCCTGGGCGACCTCGTTATTCTGAAAGGCACATTGGATCAACACAAATGTGCATCTATCCTTGGGGACCATGTCCATTCCTACATGAACTTTGATTTTCCTCGGCAGCATGCCACGTACCAGTAGGGCGACATAACGTGTCACACAGATCGCACAGTGTTTCCAAGGCAACCAGAGTGAGATTACCGAACTCCCCTGGGTAACAAACTTCCCAGATTGAAACCCACTCGAGAATCTGTGGGGCCCCGTGGACTGGACTGTACTCGCCATGCGACCTCAGCCGAGAAACCGAGCGCAACTGGCCACGGCACTGGATGATGATGATGATACTGATGTTTGGTTTGTGGGGCGCTCAACTGCCCGGTGATCAGCGCCCGTACAAAGCCCATTTTCTGTCCACAATCCAATCTAGTCACTCTCACAAGCGATGATGATGAGTAAATGAAGGCAACACGAACACCCAGTTCCCGGGCAGAGAATATCTCCAACCCTGGCGGGAATCGAACCCGGGACTCCGTGGTCCAGAGGCAGCAACACGGCACTGAGTACACGTATATGTAAGTATCTTTCAGAATCTGATTCTCTTTCTGCACGTCTCCCAACGTTGTGCGCTGCAAAAGGTGGTTAGTCAGGCTTTTGACAGATGTCACATTAATGTGACTGGACCGTGTAAAATGGTTCAAATGGCTCTGAGCACTATAGGACTTAACTTCTGAGGTCATCGGTCCCGTAGAACTTAGAACTACTTAAACCTAACTAACCTAAGGACAAGTCATCTACAGAGCTCAGTATCTCATAGATAACCCTCTCTCCAACTACTGAAACGTTTTTCTTTCGTGGAGTTAGACGTTCCGTTTCATTCAAATGATTCAAATGGCTCTGAGCACTATGGGACAACATCTGAGGTCATCAGTACCCTAGAACCTAGAACTACTTAAAACTAACTAACCTAAAGGCATCACACAGATCCATGCCCGAGGCAGAACCTGCGACCGTAGCGGTCGCGTGGTTAGAGACTGAAGCGCCTAGAACCGCTCGACCACAACGGCCGGCTCCGCTTCATTGACACAAAAGTTGGTAGTAGGATGTATTACTCTTCCGTTTCCTGCTTACAATGGGGATGTGATATCTGCAACCCCATTTCACTTTTCTTAGTAGACTTTCCGTCTTTGGTACTGGGCTATCCGTAAGAAATGAAATAGACTGAGTGCCCATGAACGGCAAGTAAGGTCACACAACAAAGTTATCAGCGAAGTCTATCAGTAAGGCTATGTTTTCCGAACAGCTAATAATATTTAGAATGGGTAGCTGCAGGGTAGTAGGGAGTGAAGCAATGCTTCCCCAGTCTGTGCCTCACCACATACAGTCTTATGAGCCATTTATACACTCCTGGAAATTGAAATAAGAACACCGTGAATTCATTGTCCCAGGAAGGGGAAACTTTATTGACACATTCCTGGGGTCAGATACATCACATGATCACACTGACAGAACCACAGGCACATAGACACAGGCAACAGAGGATGCACAATGTCGGCACTAGTACAGTGTATATCCACCTTTCGCAGCAATGCAGGCTGCTATTCTCCCATGGAGACGATCGTAGAGATGCTGGATGTAGTCCTGTGGAACGGCTTGCCATGCCATTTCCACCTGGCGCCTCAGTTGGACCAGCGTTCGTGCTGGACGTGCAGACCGCGTGAGACGACGCTTCATCCAGTCCCAAACATGCTCAATGGGGGACAGATCCGGAGATCTTGCTGGCCAGGGTAGTTGACTTACACCTTCTAGAGCACGTTGGGTGGCACGGGATACATGCGGACGTGCATTGTCCTGTTGGAACAGCAAGTTCCCTTGCCGGTCTAGGAATGGTAGAACGATGGGTTCGATGATGGTTTGGATGTACCGTGCACTATTCAGTGTCCCCTCGACGATCACCAGTGGTGTACGGCCAGTGTAGGAGATCGCTCCCCACACCATGATGCCGGGTGTTGGCCCTGTGTGCCTCGGTCGTATGCAGTCCTGATTGTGGCGCTCACCTGCACGGCGCCAAACACGCATACGACCATCATTGGCACCAAGGCAGAAGCGACTTTCATCGCTGAAGACGACACGTCTCCATTCGTCCCTCCATTCACGCCTGTCGCGACACCACTGGAGGCGGGCTGCACGATGTTGGGGCGTGAGCGGAAGACGGCCTAACGGTGTGCGGGACCGTAGCCCAGCTTCATAGAGACGGTTGCGAATGGTCCTCGACGATATCCCAGGAGCAACAGTGTCCCTAATTTGCTGGGAAGTGGCGGTGCGGTCCCCTACGGCACTGCGTAGGATCCTATGGTCTTGGCGTGCATCCGTGCGTCGCTGCGGTCCGGTCCCAGGTCGACGGGCACGTGCACCTTCCGCCGACCACTGGCGACAACATCGATGTACTGTGGAGACCTCACGCCCCACGTGTTGAGCAATTCGGCGGTACGTCCACCCGGCCTCCCGCATGCCCACTATACGCCCTCGCTCAAAGTCCGTCAACTGCACATACGGTTCACGTCCACGCTGTCGCGGCATGCTACCAGTGTTAAAGACTGCGATGGAGCTCCGTGTGCCACGGCAAACTGGCTGACACTGACGGCGGCGGTGAAAAATGCTGCGCAGCTGGCGCCATTCGACGGCCAACACCGCGGTTCCTGGTGTGTCCGCTGTGCCGTGCGTGTGATCATTGCTTGTACAGCCCTCTCGCAGTGTCCGGAGCAAGTATGGTGGGTCTGACACACCGGTGTCAATGTGTTCTTTTTTCCATTTCCAGGAGTGTAGTACACTACGTGGCGAAAAAAAAATAAAAATAAAAAAAAGATAAATCACAGGGAAGAGAAAGTAGATTCGTACACGTACACACTATCAGCGGGTATGTAAGTGGAGAGATGCAGTTCTCCGTGATGGGCGGAACGGCTACCACAGTACTTTAGTGGCGTACGTATCTAGTGTTGTCACAAAGCGTGGTAGGGTACAGCCTAAGGGTCGTGAACAGTGTCAGATATTTACTGATAACTGAGAAGGACGCAAAGACAACTCTAACGCTAGTGAGAGATCGTAATTCAGCATCTGGCAAATTGAAACGGGTCTCATTGCGGGTCTCCATTTGGCCGGCTGGTCAAATTGTGACATATCTTGTTTTGTGTGGCATTCGGATGTGGGAGTGCCCAGTTGTTGGACTGCTTCGTGAAGGTAGGCATACTTATCGTCACAGTTCAGGTTGCTCACGTCTAACCACGACAAGAAAGGATCGCTGTACTGTGCACTAAGCACTTCCTTACAGTTTCACTTCTGCGCCTGCCTCCGAGAACAAGTAATGGTGTCTACACTACATTCTTTGCTATCTGGAACTATATTGTGTAGACTGGCAGCAGCGAAAGTAGGGTATAAGCGTCCCATCTATTGGCTACTGTTAACACCACGATACAAAAGCGTGCGTTTGGAGTGGTGCCCTGACCTGGAAGCTTGGACCTGAGATGAATCGCATTGTATTCAGTGATGAATCGCCGTGCTGCATCACGCTGGACGACTGTTGTTGACAAGTATGGTGGTGACCTGGGAAAGTGTCCCATTCTTACAATGTTTTGGGGTCGCACTACAGTATTACCTCCTGGGGTTATTCTTTGGGGGACCATCGGGTATGACTTCAGATCACAACTGGTAGTGGCAGGGGACTCTTACGGCGCAAGGGTACGTCACCGACCTACTGCGTCCTCGAGTGTTGCCTCTCATGCCAAAATTGTACCAACTTTCAACTAGGGCAATGCTTGTTCACACACGGCACGTTTCTTCGTGAAGTGTCAGCGATATGTTGAAGTGTTCTTTTGGCCATTAAAATCTCCAGGTCTCCGTTATTACAACTGTAAGCCGGCTTGCCTCAGGAGACGGTAAAGCGGTTTTAGGTCATTCTCCCCAACCGATGTAGTGCTTACATCCAGACCAGAACCAGGGGGGCGGGGGGGCGGAGTGAGGGGACCTTAACCCTACTCATAAGTAGTGGACTCTTACCGTCAAGATTTTTGTAGATTCGACTCGATTGTGTATTCACTGAAATAACATGACACACCATCTCAGCTTCTGAAGCTTCATTTCGTTTCCGCATCATTTGTGGGTGTTTCGTTTCTTTTCTCAGGCAGTGTAAATTTTAATATTTTTAACGGTAGTTTGCTGATATTTCAGTATGAGTTTTGTATTGTGAAAACCGTGACTCGATGTAGAAGAAGCGGAAATACTCCTGATCAAGGAAGTATTACTATATAAATTTTTTGATGGATTGTCGATCTCGGTCTACCTCTACTCTTGCGTTCCTCCTTCGCGAAAGAATATGTCGTGAATGTCACAAAAGAACAGGAAAAGAAAAAGAAGTAGGCCTTTTGCTGTGTGGTGCATAGTCGATTCGAGGCAAAGCAATTGTCAGCCTCGGCCAACAAAGCAGCGCTCTGCCGCCCCCCCCCCCCCCCCTCCCATCTGCTTGGTTGCGCACAGAAGCTCCTCGCTCGAGGACCTGCCAAACAACGGACACCCCCGTCTTCCGCGGTGGAACAAATCCTTTGTAAGCGGCAGGCACGCCGCCGTCTGCCCGAGTACAAAACACAAGCGCAGCCTCTAACGCCACAGATATAAAGTACGGCAACAACGGAGACTTTGGACTTTTAGATCCGAGTAAAGAAAGGAGAGTTATTGGCAAGGTATTGTATAAAATAAGCTACTATGTTATTTTTTAGAAACAAACCAAGTTCAGTATTCTTAGCTTCCTTTCTTGAGAGACATCGACAGATGATAGAATTCAACAAGGTCCGAGAAAGTCTTCAGATCAATCTTAGAACAGAAGAAAGTAACGTTTAATCCTTGTCACCAGGATCACGTGATTATAAAGACGAAGCACAAGCACGGATGAGCGCAGCGAAGTAAATAACACTTAGTCTTAGTTACGGAACCATCCCGGTATTCGCTTAGCGTGAAAGAGGAAAACCTTGATAAATTTACATATTTATGGCTGCACGTCTATTTTTATTTAAGTCTACAGTAGTACTGAACTAACTGGTTGAGCGATAGATGACATGAGCGCCTAAGAAAGTCAAAAACATTACTTTGCCTATGATTTGCTACTACTTACTATATTTTGCTTGCGCTCATTGAGGAACAGTTCCTGGTAATGATGAAACTATGCCACTAATTTCGTTTTCTCGGACCTGTGAAATGGCCCACGAACTAGTAGCGCCAATAGTTTTCTGCACTGTTTGGATATTGCTGTGAAGAAATAAACCGTTTGATATCTTTCCACCATCAATGTCTGTTATAACAATGACCTTTCTATTTACAACTAACAACGACACTGATAACCAAAATCTTTATTTTACGGATCCTGGAACTAATTTTCGTTTTGTTGTACCGATGAAGACCTTGCCCGTTTTTCGTAAACACACTACGCAAGCTAGCTATTACATACTGTAAAGGGATATAATTATAGCAATAATTGATGTATGAGTAATTTTTTTTCAGCAAGAGTTGAGAATGCCTTTTAGGATGGCCTGCTTCTGCGTGTAAGGGCTCTCTTCGGATATTTAATCATATACAAGGAGATTTAATACAGTAAGAGATTAAGAGTGGTCATATTGTAAATGAAATGTGTATCGCAGACTGCAAATAAATAGTGATTACCACACTATGGTGTTGTTTCAAGTTTTACGTTTATGGAATACACTATATATGCATATTACTTGAAAGAATCAAGGGTCACTTACGGTTTTGATTTCTCTGTGTGTTCACAAGATTTTGCAACTATTTCTGAAAAGTAGTTTGGTACATCTTACCAACAGATAATACATCGATAAGCAAGGATTCCCTGACTATTATCGAGGCTCTGTATCTTTGGCATAAAGACCATGGTTTCCTTCGGCCGGAACGCGTCGGGACGGCGTTCTGGTACTCCCAAATTTTTTTTTTTTTTTTTTTTTTTTTTACTGAAAAGAGTCGGTATACAAAGAACTTGATCTTTCTTTTGGCGCTAATGTTTCCGATTGACTTAAAGCTTCTCTGATACATAATGCTGCAAAGGTAGACGGCTGTTTCCATGGTCGCAGCCTACCCTGGATCTTCTTGAAGCAATAATTTACCAACAGCCGCATGTATTGTAGAAATTTATTTACTTTTATGAATTTCTATGTGCTACCAGTTTCGGCATTACATTGATGCCATCTTCAGGCCCCACTCGTCATAGTCGTAAAATCGCTACGCACAGAAGGAGCCGTATAACTGAATCCGTGAATCAAATCGTCCTGCAACAGCTCTTGGTGGCCAGGCGACACTGTTGCAGGACGATTTGATTCACGGATCCAGTTATACGGCTCCTTCCGTGTGTAGCGATTTTACGACTATGACGAGTGGGGCCTGAAGATGGCATCAATGTAATGCCGAAACTGGTAGCACATAGAAATTCATAAAAGTAAATAAATTTCTACAATAAATGGTTCAAATGGCTCTGAGCACTATGGGACTCAACTGCTGAGGTCATAAGTCCCCTAGAATTTAGAACTACTTAAACCTAACTAAGGACAACACACACATCCATGCCCGAGGCAGGATTCGAACCTGCGACCGTAGCGGTCGCGCGGTTACAGACTGTAGCGCCAGAACCGCTCGGCCACCAGCGGCCGGCAATTTCTACAATACATACGGCTGTTGGTAAATTAATGCTTCAAGAAGTTCATGCCAGCCGTCCTCCCACGATCCATAATGGATCAACGAAAATTAAGATACGCTGGATCTAGTGACTAACTTATTCAAAAATACCTGACACTGTTCAGTCATTCGCCGAGCAACAATAGTGCATCTGTTTGACTGCTGACTAGCGCCGATACGTATCAAGTAGAACTAGGCAGCAAAGCGACACTGCTACGTGGGCAGTCGGTAGCAGCTGTTCTTTTTTGTTTTTTAAATCTTTTGGTTTTACTGTTTTCATTATAAGAAATTATACTTTGAAACTTGCGATTTCTATGGCTGGTGGGGAGTAGTGATAGTTCGTATAACTGATGAGGTGCATTCCGGCACGTAAAATAAAGCACTGGCAAATCCCGTAAAACATACTTCAGTACATTGTCACTGAGAAAGATTGATGTTTGCGCTATGTCTGACTTCTTACCCGTTTTCTACGGTTTCCTTAAATGTCATTTAATGAAGTTGGACTCTTTCCTTAAACAATGCCACAGCGCACTGCCCTGCTCTTACCCTGTTATGAGATTCTTTCATCTTATTCTTCACTCAGCGGGAAACGTTTCCGTCGTGAAAAGCAGGCCAAAGGACCGAGTTCAACTACCGGTATTCGTGACCTCTTTCGATACTAATCTGCTTCAGAGCTCGTACTGCTTCCCATGAAATGCGCATTATCTCAGCACTTTCTACGTCTGATGCATGAAATGACGGGCCAGATCTTCGCAAACTGAGAACTGGATCCCGAGGCTTGCTGAAACTGAACGCCTGTCCCAGGTTATAAGGTTTTCAGAAGTTTTCATTGCGACAGACGCCTTAATTACGCTGTCCCATAAACTTGTTTCTACCACGATATTGGTCTCGTCGTGCTTCGTTTAATTACCATCCTCTACTCAGCAATTTTAGACTTCTTAGTTACCTGGATCTTTTAGTCTGACGTGTAGGTGATGTTCCTTTGAAACTCCCCTCTCCTGTTCCTCGAGTCTGCCCCAGATATTACGACATGCTCCATTCCTAATGCAAAAAATCCGTCACATAAGGCCATCTCATCCAACGGAGATAGGAAACGTTGAGAGAACATGCGTTTCAAGAGGCATCAGCGCGAGCTTGAACATCAAGGAGCGTAGTGGTTCCCAGGATTTGAGCTCAGCTGTAAATTATACCTCGATACCGCCGATAGTGGAATGGACAACTCGGTTCAGTATCTGAGAGCAAACCACTGACTTGGAACATCATTAAATATACATTATCAGCAAGTTAAGTAACTTATAAGTAGATATCCTCGATGTACCGAAGCTCTTAATAAAGACAAGGCTTCTCTTAAAGACTGTTTACCAGCTATGTTCCTTTCAGTGCGTCCTAACACAGTAGCTTCGTAGTTAGCAGCCATATACAATCGCCCCCGCTGGGTGAAAGAACAGTGTACTCAAAATATGAAAAAAGCGTAATCCGCTGAATTACATACCCATATCACTAACTTCGATTTCCATTAGTGTTTGGGAACGTATGCTGTGTTCAAACATCTGCATCTACATCTACATGATTACTCTGCAATTCACATTTAAGTGCTTGGCAGAGGGTTCATCGAACCACAATCATACTATCTCTCTACCATTCCACTACCGAACAGCGCGCGGGAAAAACGAACACCTAAACCTTTCTGTTCGAGCTATGATTTCTCTTATTTTATTTTGATGACCATTCTTACCTATGTAGGTTGGGCTCAACAAAATATTTTCACATTCGGAAGAGAAATTTGGTGACTGAAATTTCGTAAGTAGATCTCGCCGCGACGAAAAACGTCTTTGCTTTAATGACTTCCATCCCAACTCGCGTATCATATCTGCCACACTCTCTCCCCTATTACGTGATAATACAAAACGAGCTTTCCTTTTTTGCACCCTTTCGATGTCCTCCGTCAATCCCACGTGGTAAGGATCCCACACCGCGCAGCAATATTCTAACAGAGGACGAACGAGTGTAGTGTAAGCCGTCTCTTTAGTGGACTTGTTGCATCTTCTAAGTGTCCAGCCAATGAAATGCAACCTTTGCCTCGCCTTCCCCACAATATTATCTATGTGGTCTTTCCAAATGAAGTTGTTCGTAATTTTAACACCCAGGTACTTAGTTGAATTGACAGCCTTGAGAATTGTACTATTTATCGAGTAATCTAATTCCAACGGATTTCTTTTGGAACTCATGTGGATCACCTCACACTTTTCGTTATTTAGCGTCAACTGCCACCTGCCACACGATACAGCAATCTTTTCAAAATCGCTTTGCAACTGATATTGGTCTTCGGATGACCTTACTAGACGGTAAATTACAGCATCATCTGCGAACAACCTAAGAGAACTGCTCAGTTTGTCACCCAGGTCATTTATATAGATCAGGAACAGCAGAGGTCCCAGGACGCTTCCCTGGGGAACACCTGATATCACTTCAGTTTTACTCGATGATTTGCTGTCTATGAACTACCTCAAAGAAAACGATTTATAGGTAAACAGACAACACAGATTTAGAAAACATCGTTCTTGTTGAACACAATTAGCTCTCTGTTCATACGAAGTAATGAGTACTGTCGACAGTGTAACGCAAATTGATTACATATTTCTAGTATTTCTAGGTTTCCCGATTGTTTTTGACACTCTTCCTTACAAGCGACTTCTAATCAGATTGCGTGCTTTAGGAGTATCGTCTCATTTGTGCGGCAGGATTCGCGAATTACTGTCAGATATTTCACAGTTCCTAGAAACTGATTGAAAGTAATTGAGAAATACAGAAGTGATACCTGGCGTTCCCCAAGGAACCTGCTGTTCCAACTCTTTGCAAACGATTTAGGTGAGAAACAGAGAAGTCATCTTAGATAGCATATAATTCTATCATTTACCGTCTCGTAAGGTAATCAGGTTATCAAAACCAATTGAAAAATGTGTTAGACAAGGCTATCTGCCTGGTGCGAAATGTCACATGTGAATCTAAATAATGAGAAGTGCGAAGTCATCCAGATGAGCATTAAAATGAATTTATTTAACTTCTAATAAAACTTAAACTGGAACGATCACATAATTAATTTTGTAGGGAGAGCGAAACAAATACGGGCGAACACTTAGAAGATACAGTAGATTTACAAAAGACATTGCCTGCACTATGCTTGTACACCCTCTAGTGGAGCATAGCTGCACGACGTGGGATCCACATCAGACGGGACTGACAGAGAACATCGATAGAGTTCAAAGAAAGGCTGCTCGTTTTGCACTATCGTGAAACAAGGAAGAGTGTGTTACGGATATGATATGCAACTTGGGATGGCATTCATTAGATCAAAGGCGCTTTTGATTGCGGTAGGATCTTTTCATGCAATTTAGAAAAGCTAATTTATCCTCCAAATTAGAAAATATGTTGTTGGTGCCCATCCACATAAGGAGAAAGACCATCGTAATCAAATAAATCAGTGCTCGCACTGAAAGATGAAGCGATCGTTTTCTCGCGTGTTGTTAAGTGGGACGCTAGAGGAATAGCTGGAACGTGGTTCGATGAAACAACTGCCGGGTACTGAATTGTGAATTTCAGAGTAGTCATATAAATGTAGGGGCAGAAGGTATTTCAATGCTATTTCATTGAAAACTTTCAGTTGACAGTAATAAATATTATAAAAGGAGTACATAACTGTAGAAGAAGGACGAAAGTGTGTGCACGTGTTAAAATATTGGAAAGGAATATTGACGAAGTGATGTTTTGAGGGGGAAGGAACCAAATGTTTTAATATATTTTTAATTTCTAAATAGGTACAAATAAAGTGTTTAGAACATCAGCGTTGTCACATCCAGTGATATGGGCAGGAGGCAACAAGGCAGATGAATCATTGCTGGTGAATCTTTAATGACGTTTCGTCCAGAGATGCGTTAGGTATATTAATGTTGTGCTTCTGCATATTCTGCAGTGTTGTTATTTCCACGTTATGCTCAATATTTCGACGACCGAGCTTTCCGTCTTCTTCAGGTACTGTGATGTTTGCTATGTGTACCCACTGGTCTCCAACCAGATTGCGAACTGTTGTTAGTCTCACGTCGCTGTTTACAGCTTCGTTGTTTGATTCTACTTTTATTTCAGAGTTCGCGCTGATATTCTGTCAAACGCAAAATCTCTCGTTATTTTTCCGCTGTGATGGATGTAATCGTCGGCGCGATTTTAATCATTTGAGTGCGTCCGATATTTGAATTGAAACCTCTATTCCCTGTTTGTTAATTCTCTGACACCCTTATTTCGATAGATTCCTTAATTATTCTGTTCCAGAAACTTGTCATTTATACCACAATACTTGTCTCATCATATTTTATTTCGTGGTTATAATCGAGGCAGTGCTCGGTGAGAACTGATTTGCTTGGTTCCTTTAGTTGGCTGTAGCGCTGATGTTCCTTTCGTCTCTCTTCGCCTGGTCTAACAGTCTGCCTCACGTAAGACATGCTACATTCGTGAGGAAACTGATACACACTCGCCTTTCGGAGACTTAGATCGACTTTATCATTTCATAGAATACGTTTTATCTTACTTCAGGAAGCGAAATAAATTGGCTGTCATGTACCCGTAGAAGTCTGCCGATTTTTCTGGATACTGGACCGGCATGTGGTAGGTACGTTATTTTGGCTTCTATTCTTCCGTTTGGATCTCAACAATTTTTTCAGGCGTACTTGATTTTGATGGCATCGCTCATTCAGTTTGATGACCTCAGCATTCGTCTATTCAGAACGCTAATCGGAGGTTATGTAATTCCACGGCAAGGCTGTCTTTGTCTGGAAGTCTTCGATCTCTATCGATCAGATACTTCAGCATGTAGTTTTGCACACGTTTCGTTCTCTCACCGCTAAGCAGGCATTTCGCTGGGCTGGTTTGTACACCGACGTATGTTTATAACTATAAACATTTTTTGAGTTTCAGTGGTTGCATAAAGAAAATGACGTCAACTTTGTAATGTGCTGCAGGCAGAAGTTTCAAGTATGTGTGCTGGTTGGTTGGTTGGATGAAAGTTTCGGAAATTTGAGATAAGATCCTATGGGATCAAAGTGCTGAGGTCATCCGTCCCTAAGCTTACGCACTACTAAATCTAACTTAAATTCATTTACGCTATGGACAAGACTCACACCCATGCCCGATGTCCTACTTGAACCTCTCACAGTGAGAGCCATGCGAACCGTGACAAAGAGCCCCTGAGCGCGGCTACCCCAGGCGTCGATTGGATGATTAAAGGGACCAAACTACTTGGTCATCATCCTCGAGCATACATACATGACTATAAATCAGATATTGTCTACCGCGCAAAACCCAGGGGAGGAAAACGGCAAGGCCTACGAAAGGTCAACGAAGGCTAGATAAGGGACCAAAAAGAAGAAAGGGGAGAAGCAGGATAGATACCCTATCTAGGGAATGGCCGGATGACCCAAAGAGCAGAACGCAATGAAGGGACAAACATCCTCCTCTCCCTTCCACTTACCAGAGGTACCCCACTCAGAAATTGCCTAGGAACGACTATCAACATGTACAGGGCAAAAGAAGAACAGATAGCTGTAGATGAACAAGTCGAACAGATCGTGTGAGAGGGTGGAAGGAAGAGTGAAAGAGCAGTTAGGGTAAGGACTCGGGTGGACCACCAAGCCTAGACAGCTGCAGCTAGGTCTGGGCAGAGAAGGCCAACTCCTCACTGGCCAGATAATGTTAAGTGCCCTTCACGCATAAAAAGTAAAATTAAATCAGCTGCTGAACGATCATCTCTTAATACCAGGGGTGCGAGTAAAGGAGATTAAGAGTCCGCCACAGGGCGGCTTGAGTGGGACAGTCCAGCAAAATGTAGTTCACTGTCAAATGGGAGCCACAGAGACAGTGGGATGGGTCCTCACGACAGGGTATAACCAATGTGGAGCCAGAAAAGGACGGTAGAGTTCTTGCAAGAGGACTGCGTATGGGACCTCCACATGTTTTTAGTCTCCTTCATTATTCATAGTTTGTTTGATGAAGTCACAGGGAGCCATTCCGAATTATAGATTCCCAAAACTAGACGTATAATACCGGTCAGAGATCTTCTTCCGGAATACCTTGGAAGAAAGTGTCCTGAGAAGCTGGAGAAGCTGGAGGAGAGTGTTTTGCCTCTGACTGGAGATGAGCACCAATGTCCCCGATGGGTGGGAAGCCACTGAACAGAAAGCTGGTGTAGGGTGTATCTTTTTCTTCCTCCCTCGCGTATTTCTTCATTTTGTACAAGTCCTCTTACTAAGAAGGGATGACACGAAAAGAGGGCAGTGATTTTTACCAGACACTCCTGTGAAAGCTTTCGTGGTTGGATATGAGATTTCGGAATTAGTGATTGAATTGAAATTTAGCTCCAATGGGAGGATCAGATACAAAGAATCATCTGACTTACGCAACGTCATAGGACTGTCTGGAAGACCTGTAGTCTCATTGCAAAAATATTAGCAATTGTGCCATTGCCTGTTTAACAAAGGCATGCTGTGACCATGTCATTTTAAACTGAAATACTGAAATAAGGAGAGAATAATTTGAAGGCATCGGATTTTCAAATCCTCGAACTAATCATTCAGGAAAACGAGGCTCTTAGGTAATTTTGGACGTGCAATTTGCACTAATAGCATCGACAGTTTCTGTTGCCCAAATGCGTCTCTTTTTTATCGGTGTAAGGGGACAGTCCTGCTGACAATCTGAAGCTGTAGTGAGAAATATGGATAAATATGAAATATAGTAATATTTTAATCAAATTATTAGAACAACTGATTTAATTAACTCAAATATACATTGCGATTTTTCCGTAAAATTTTACACATTAAGAAACGTTACCCGACCTGTAATGATAAAGGCGTAAAACAGAGGTGTGTGTCCTTTAGAGCAGCGAAGGAGACATAGAAAAATCATACAATTGCTTAACCAAAATGTATCACAGTTAAATGTTCTTAAACGCATCTCGTCGCTGCTTTATCGATATGGAGTTGGGAGAGGGGGAAGCAGCAAGCGGGGAGCCCCCAACGAACAGGGGGGCAAGCATGGTTGAGCTGACCTGAGGGTCCACTCTAGAAGGTATAACAGGGGAGATTACCAAAAGGTGCGACGTCGTCATAGCTGTAGCACATGACATTGTTGTACATGCTAGGTGCGATCACTCATTTGTTCTTGGTGTCTTGGTAAGTGAGTTTGTCCAGAGTTATTAATTCTTGTATCTTCATCTCTTTCTGCAAAACAGTGCAGTCTGGTGAGCAAGGAGAATGGTGCTTTCCACAGTTGCCGCAGATGGAGGAAGAGCACAATGAGTGTTTGCATGCAGCGCTCGTCCACAATCTCTAGACATTGCGTGATTCCAGTGCGAAAACATCTACTCAAATTTGTATCACTTGAAGCAGCACATGGAGGGGGTGGGGGGGGGAATACTGTTTCACATCGCATCGGTGTACCATCGACCTTTTCAAGCAATGAATCAGCCTCAAAATCCAAGATGAAGGCACAGGTAGCGACCCTACTGTCACTTGGCAGCCTCTGTACATGATGGACAAAGTGTAAACCCCATCAAGCATATTGAGACTGTTATGGGATGTGACAGTCATCGGTATGCCACTCACATTATTAGAAGCGAGCAGTTCCCGTGACTGGGCTGGGGATGCTGCTTTGATCAAAACTGAACCACTCTTCATTTTGGAAATCGCTGCAACTTCCCCAAACTTGTTCTCTGTAGTTTCTACAAAGAATAAAGGCTTTGTGGCCAAGAAGGAATCCCCATCAGTCCACATGCAAAGTAAGTATTGCGGGGGGAGGGGGGGGGAGTACTTTTCTGCTTGCCATTTAGCCCAAAATTTATCCCTCGTCGTATCCAGGGAGGAGAACATTTCAGGATCACAGCGCTCTGCGTTACAACAGGACTGTCCTTTCATAGAGATTGCTCAGGCCATATGGCCATATGCGGGAGATAACTTCATCTACTCATTTTGTGGCTCTTCTGTCATGGTGCTACTCACTCTGAATGGGGCCTCTCCATGGGCGCCATTCAGCTTCAGCAATAGCTACCTGGCCAGTAATGCGTTGCTCAGAGTCTCCATGGTGTAGTCACGGTAGGAACATACTTCTTGGCATATATGAGGAGTTATCAACTCAGGCACCAACTGTGCGATACCTGCGTGGTTAGTGGGCTACCACCATGCAGGTACTTGACTACTCGCCCCCTACTCCCCCCCCCCCAAACCCACCTACAACAGAATGACCTTACTAGATGGAAGGGGGCAAAGGTGGAAAGGCACGGAGGTGGAGCGTAGACCATATGGACGACCTTCTTTCCACGATCTGCTGTTCTGAAGAATTTTGGAAATTGGTGGCAGTTTTAACCCATCAGTGTGGACAATATATTTGTTTAACGAAAAGATGTAAAAAAACTCCAGAAGTGGAAACTCTATTCCTAATCATAAACCTGGCCCAAGCAGCGTCTATACCAAGAAATCCATCTGATGAAGAGGCAGAGGTGGATAAGGATTGTGGAAGTATAAGCTTGTAGCACAGAAAGGAAGAAATGCTGGAAAGGCGGGTACATCGTGGTAGCCAAGCACGTACTCAGAAAAACAAGTTGTGAGCCCTCTGGTAGAAGTATTAACTTTTATTTCTCTACTCTTCCACTTATAAAAATAGAGTTATGGTCTACTTCATAGATTAAAACAGGTCCATATATCGCCACTAACAACACTGCCCCTTTTATATACATTAATTATGAGCATTCCATGATGACCAGTCATTTGTTATCTCCAGACACTCTGCAGATAGAAGGAAGATACAAAGAATCATTGTATGATCTATAAAGTCAGTCAAGTAAAATTCTGTGAAATGATAAAAGAATTATACATAAAGGAACATGCAACAGTTGCACTGTCACTGTCAGTAATGCAGAATACGAAGGGTCAATAGCGGTGAAGGTGCTGTAAGTGAACTGAAATTCTCTTTCTTTTCACACGTAAGTATATTCCCCACATAAATATCCGTTTTGGCGGATTTTATAGTTGTATTCATTAGTATAAGTTGTATTATTTTCAGTTTCCAGAAACCTTTGTTTTTTTAAATGCTAACACAGCTTAATTTTCAGTATTCATACAGAGTGGAGAAGGTTGGTGGGGTGGGTTGAAACGAAAACTGATACCAGTAGGTACCTTTAATTTTGTTTATTTTTATCATTATGTAAAAGTTGTTTAAGCCTTACATTCTTCGTATGCTCTCTTTTTCCGTCGGCCACTGGTTAGTAGAATAGTTGAAAGGAGTGACGATATTATGAAATGCTCATGTGATGTTCTTTTGATTTATATTTATTTACGAAAAAAAAGTTAGTATGATTTTTGACTGGTCATGACGAATAGAGGGAAGACAAAATCTAAATTATCTGGCAGAAGGTGAGGGCATAGTGCCAGAACTAGTGGTACCGGAATGCTACAGGATAACAATGGCAAGAATCGTAGGCCGAGATTTTCCATAAGGACTACGCCTCGAGAAAAACCGTAATATAGTTCTATCTGATCTGAAAGACTGAAGTTATGGGAAGAGTGTGACAACTGATCGTGGGAAACTGATCGCTGGAAGCTCTGTTGAAATCTCGAGTTGCCATGCATCGTGTCAAGCTGATACCACAACACAGACAACAAGGTATAGAATCAGACTCACTGGAATACTGAATGTCATTATATGATGTCCACCATTGAGTCCAGCTTCTGCTTTGGCGGTCAAATTGACTCCAATGTGTCTGTCAACTAGCGGGTGAAAGGTTACAGTAAACAACGAGTCTCTAGCTCAATATCTCTTCAATTCTTGGGGTACCAAATGCGATATTCTAGCAGGATAATGCAAGACCACATGCGGCACTTTTCACCCCAAACGCCTTGAGGTACGTACAGATCCATGACAAGCATTTCTGGTCCCCTTGTTTGTAATATCCGGGATGAATATGGGGCGTACACTTTCATACCAGCCTGCAGCCACCATAAATTGACACAGCATGTGTTTCTGGCGAGGGGAGAAATTCCTCAAAATAATATTCAAAGGTCGTTTGCTTCCGTGACAGGCTGGTCGCTGTGGCCAAGCGGTTCTAGGCTCTTCAATCCGGAACCGCGCTGCTGCTACAGTCGCAGGTTTGAATCCTGCCTCGGGCATGCATGTGTGTAACGTCCTTAGGTTGGTTAGATTTAAGTAGTTCTAAGTCTAGGGGACTGATGACCTCAGATGTTAAGTCCCATAATGCTTAGAGCCATTTGAACCATTTTTTGCTTCCGTGACCCAAGGATGACAGAGGGCGTATTCGTTCCAATTGAGGGCTGATGAACTTCTGTTCCCAATGGAATAGCAGTTTCTGAGTCTAATACCTGCTATGTGATGAATATCGTTACAAAAATTGATAAATAGCAGAGTGATGATCTACAGCTTAGCGATTTCGACTACCAAATGAAATTGCAAGTTATTGTAACCAGTAGCAATTTATTTTTAATTGCGGCATCTGTTTTGTAGGATTTAACGTTCATAATCAGGCAGATTCTTGTCAATAAGCAGTGTATGCAGTGTTTGTACGCCTTTTGGGCAGCCTATGTTATTGTTTAATAGAAGAAGACAAAAATAACAAAAAACTATTTTACCATAAGGCTCCAAGTTATGTGGCTATACACAGATGCCATTCCAACTTAGACATCCGTCGTAGTGTGATAGCAACTTACTAACAGCCTCATCACAGAAGGTAGCCACATTGCTTACCGCCAATTCTCTACAGTGGTCTGCAGCTCACTCTCTGTGCCAAAGAGCTGTCTGTCGTCATAGCCACCAGTTCATGTGACCAGAGGGATCAAAGTCACAGGGAGCGAGGTCCGGGCTGTATGGTGTGTGATCAAACACTTCCCATCGAAAACACGCCAGGAGCGTCTTCATTGCTCCTGTAGTGTGTGGCTGAGCATTGTGATAAAAAATAAAACGCGTGGCAGTTACGTTATGTGGGCTTCATGAAGTCAGGCGGAACTCCTCAGCAGGCACTTCACACTTGGGGTGAAACACTACTGTTCGAGACAGCTTTGTGTGCTCACTCTGCACCCAGAACTGAAAAGTGCGGATTGATGCAATACATGTGAACACTACACAAGACGTCTGTGAAAATATTTGTAGGATTTTCAGTGTGGTTTTAATTTCTAGACCGATCGGAAGTTGAAACCATAAACAATGGCCGTCTTATATAACTGTATTTACAGCTGTATTAACGTTCACCTTTGGAATCGAACACTTACATACAACTTTCAGTCTACATCTAAATCTACATCATTGCTCTGCTATTCACGATAAAGCGCCTGGCAGAGGGTTCAATGAACCACCTTCATGCTGTCTCTCTACTGTCCCACTCTCGAACGGAATGCTGGAAAAACGAGCACTTAAATTTTTGCTGTGCGAGCCCTGATTTCTCTTATTTTATCGTGATGATCATTTCTCCATATGTAGGTGGGTGTCAACAGAATGTTTTCGCAATCGGAGGAGAAAACTGGTGATTGAAATTTCATTATAAGATTCCGTCGCAATGAAAAACGCCTTTGTTTTAAAGATTGGCACTCCAATTCACGTATCATGTCTGTGACACTATCTCCCCTGATTAACGATAATACAAAACGAGCTGCCGTTGTTTGTACTTTTTCGATGTCATCCGTCAGTCCCAGCTGATGCGGATCCCACACCGCTCAGAAATATTCCAGAATAGGGCGGAGAAGGGTAGTGTAAGCAGTCTGTTTGGTAGACCTGTTGCACCTTCTAAGTGTTCTACCAATGAATCGCAGAGTTTGGTTGGCTCTACCTACAATATTAACTATGTGATCGTTCCAATTTAGGTTATTTGTAATTGTAATCCCTAAGTATTTAGTTGAATTTACAGCCCTCAGATTTGTGTGACTTATTGCGTAATCGAAATTTAGCTGATTTCTTTTAGTACTCATCTAAATAACGTAACACTTTTCTTTATTCAGGGTCAACTGCCACTTTTCACACTATACAAATATCTTATCTAAATCATTTTTCAATTAGTTTTGATCATATGATGGCTTTACAAGACGGTCTGCAAACAACCTAAGACGACTACTGAGATCGTCTCTTATGTCGTTAATATAGATCAGGAACAATAGAGGGCCTATAACACTTCCTTGGGGAACGCCGGATATTACTTCTGTTTTACTCGGTGACCTTCTGTCTATTGCTACGAACTGTGACCTTTCTGACAGGAAATCACGAATCCAGTCGCACAACTAAGGCGATACTCCGTAGGCACGCAGTTTGGTTAGAAGACGCTTGTGAGGAACAGTGTCGAAAGCCTTCTGGAAATCTAAAAATATGAAATCAATTTGACATCCCCTGTCGATAGCACTTATAACTTCATGAGTATAAAGAGCTAGTTGTGTTTCCCAAGGACGATATTTTCTGAAACCGTGCTGACTATATGTCACTAAAGCGTTTTCTTCGAGGTACTTCATAATTTTCGAATACAGTATATGTTCTAAAACCCTACTGCAAATCGACGTTAGTAATATAGACCTCCCCTTTTTGGGTATTGGTATGACTTGAGCAATTTTCCAGTCTTTAGGTACGGATCTTCCTGTGAGCGAGTGGTTGTACATAATTGCAAAATATAGAGCGATTTAATCAGCATACTCTGAGAGGAACCTGACTGGTATACAATCTGGACCGGTGGCCTTGCCTTTATTAAATGATTTAAGCTGCTTCGTTACACCGAGGATATCTGCTTCTATGTTTCTCATCTTGGCAGTTGTTCTTGATTGGAATTCGGTAATATTTACTTCGTCTTGTTTCGTGAAAGAGTTTCGGAAAACCGTGTCTTATACTAAACTATTGTTCTGGTTGTAGTAAACTAGTGCTACGGTTTTCGTCTTCTGTTACCACACATACCTAAGATAATGCAATTATCTAACACGGGAAACAACCATTAATAGTCCATCTGACGATGAAGGAAGCAATCCCATAAAAACATAGTGTCATTTGATCGTAAGAGTCAAGCCAAACTTAACCTTGAGTTTTAACCTCTGCAGTATTATTAGTGTCGATAGTTTTATTTCAACGTATAACTAACTGTACAGAGTGCGGAACAGAATATCTCACGCAGACCAGCAGACCGTGAAAAGGCGTGGCCACATCTGGCGCGATCGACGCCGCTTGCAGTGCCAGGCATACCGTGCATCTAGGCGCGCCACACCACACTGCGCCGCAGCTGTTCCGGTGAGACCACAGCCCCTGAGCTTTACGCGCTAAAGGCTCGTAAGGCCTGAGAAAAGCGTAATATCGGGCGCCGGATCTCTAAAACCTCCTTCCGGGCTTACGTGGTAGTAAAAGAAAGGCGAGTAAAACAGAAATCTCGCTCGGTCAAAGTCATCTCCACGCCTCGCGGGGGTCTCCCTAGGCCGGGCGTCACCTCGGGGATTCCCCCCCTACCATGGCCGGCTACCCTCTCTCCCCTCCCCCCCCCCTCTTCCACCGCGCAACTCGCTGCCCTCACTCGGCACTGCCCCTTCTCCGGTTAGGCGTCTCTTGACCCCTGATGAGGCCGTCCGCCTCGCACTGCTTTATTGCAGAGCCTCGGGAAGTCGGTCGGTGGTGGGAGGGTGGGGGTAGGGGCGTCACATTGCTCTTCTTTCCTCATTCGCGCTCCAGGCGGCCTGCGTACTTGGAGTGCTGATAAAGACAGAAGGAAGGAAGGAGACGCGGGCTACAATTCCCGCATGCCTCGTCCGGAAGCGAGCAACCGACGCGCGTTGCAGGGGTGCAATATGCGACGTCATTCATACCACAAAGAGGGTGTGGCCCAGTTCCTCCAAATATTCGCGCTGTTTATGTCCGTGTCCCACTTCTCTATTTCTTTTGTATGAACTTATGAACTTCCTCCTACACGTTCCTTGAATTGCGTCGTGAACATTGGGAGATTATTGTTAGCCAACAGATCAGGTCGTATTGGACAATGCGAAACACGAAACCATGCAAGACTGAGAGATGAATCACACGTAGATCGAGCCACGAGGCGGATTAACGACTGTTGGTCCGGTAGACTACTATTCCTGTGATTCTGAGGTACACTTCCTCGCTAGTTTGGGAAATACTTGTGTAGTAGCTGTAGTGCACAAAGGAAAAAGCACTTGGTACACTCGCTGTAGTAGTGTTTAGCAAGCATAGATTTGCTTCTGGAAGAGTTCGAGTGGATACAACAACAGCCAAAAAGTATTATATCATTTTACTGAAGTTTGAACAATCTGAAGTATTTAACTTTAGAAACAATCCATGTCTACATCTACATCTACATCTACATCTACATCTACATTTATACTCCGCAAGCCACCCAACGGTGTGTGGCGGAGGGCACTTTACGTGCCACTGTCATTACCTCCCTTTTCTGTTCCAGTCGCGTATGGTTCGCGGGAAGAACGATTGTCTGAAAGCCTCCGTGCGCGCTCGAATCTCTCTAATTTTACATTCGTGATTTCCTCGGGAGGTATAAGTAGGGGGAAGCAATATATTCGATACCTCATCCAGAAACGCACCCTCTCGAAACCTGGCGAGCAAGCTACACCGCGATGCAGAGCGCCTCTCTTGCAGAATCTGCCACTTGAGTTTGCTAAACATCTCCGTAACGCTATCACGGTTACCAAATAACCCTGTGACGAAACGCGCCGCTCTTCTTTGGATCTTCTCTATCTCCTCCGTCAACCCGATCTGGTACGGATCCCACAATGATGAGCAATACTCAAGTATAGGTCGAACGAGTGTTCTGTAAGCCACCTCCTTTGTTGATGGATCTACCAATGAATCTCAACCTGGTAACCGCCTTACCAACAATTAATTTTATGTGATCATTCCACTTCAAATCGTTCCGCACGCATGCTCCCAGATATTTTACAGAAGTAACTGCTACCAGTGTTTGTTCCGCTATCATATAATCATACAATAAAGGATTCTTCTTTCTATGTATCTGCAATACATTACATTTATCTATGTTAAGGGTCAGTTGCCACTCCCTGCACCAAGTGCCTATCCGCTGCAGATCTTCCTGCATTTCGCTACAATTTTCTAATGCTGCAACTTCTCTGTATACTACAGCATCATCCGCGAAAAGCCGCATGGAACTTCCGACACTATCTACTAGGTCATTTATATATATTGTGAAAAGCAATGGTCCCATAACACTCCCCTGTGGCACGCCAGAGGTACCTTAACGTCTGTAGACATCTCTCCATTGATAACAACATGCTGTGTTCTGTTTGCTAAATCTCTTCAATCCAGCCACACAGCTGGTCTGATATTCCGTAGGCTGTTACTTTGTTTATCAGGCGACAGTGCGGAACTGTATCGAATGCCTTCCGGAAGTCAAGGAAAATAGCATCTACCTGGGAACCTGTATCTAATATTTTCTGGGTCTCATGAACAAATAAAGCGAGTTGGGTCTCACACGATCGTTGTTTCCGGAATCCATGTTGATTCCTACCGAGTGGATTCTGGGTTTCCAAAAACGACATGATACGCGAGCAAAAAACATGTTCTAAAATTCTACAACAGATCGACGTCAGAGATATAGGTCTATAGTTTTGCGCATCTGCTCGACGACCCTTCTTGAAGACTGGGACTACCTGTGCTCTTTTACAATCATTTGGAACATTCCGTTCCTCTAGAGACTTGCGGTACACGGCTGTTAGAAGAGGGGCAAGTTCTTTTGCGTACTCTGTGTAGAATCGAATTGGTATCCCGTCAGGTCCAGTGGACTTTCCTCTGTTGAGTGATTCCAGTTGCTTTTCTATTCCTTGGACACTTATTTCGATGTCAGCCATTTTTTCGTTTGTGCGAGGATTTAGAGAAGGAACTGCCGTGCGGTCTTCCTCTGTGAAACAGCTTTGGAAAAAGGTGTTTAGTATTTCAGCTTTACGCGTGTCATCCTCTGTTTCAATGCCATCATCATCCCGGAGTGTCTGGATATGCTGTTTCGAGCCACTTACTGATTTAACGTAAGACCAGAACTTCCTAGGATTTTCTGTCAAGTCGGTACATAGAATTTTACTTTCGAATTCACTGAACGCTTCACGCATAGCCCTCCTTACGCTAACTTTGACATCGTTTAGCTTCTGTTTGTCTGAAAGGTTTTGCCTGCGTTTAAACTTGGAGTGAAGCTCGCTTTGCTTTCGCAGTAGTTTCCTAACTTTGTTGTTGAACCACGGTGGGTTTTTGACGTCCCTTACAGTTTTACTCGGCACGTACCTGTCTAAAACGCATTTTACGTTTGCCTTGAACATTTTCCATAAACACTCAACATTGTCAGTGTCGGAACAGAAATTTTCATTTTGATCTGTTAGGTACTCTGAAATCTGCCTTCTATTACTCTTGCTAAACAGATAAACCTTCCTCCCTTTTTTATATTCCTATTAACTTCCATATTCAGGGATGCTGCAACGGCCTTTATGATCACTAATTCCCTGTTCTACACTTACAGAGTCGAAAAGTTCGGGTCTGTTTGTTATCAGTAGTTCCAAGATGTTATCTCCACGAGTCGGTTCTCTGTTTAATTGCTCGAGGTAATTTTCGGATAGTGCACTCAGTATTATGTCACTGGATGCTCTGTCCCTACCACCCGTCCTAAACATCTGAGTGTCCCAGTCTATATCTGTCAACAGGAATGCCATTTATATATTTGCTGGTGTCGCTGTTCTTTATTACTTAGGCCTATCAATTGATACAATGCAGAATGATAGTCTCACTGGAGTCTGCAATTGACTATGAACATAGTCTCACCGGAGTCTACAGTTGACTATAAACTTCAGTACAGTTTCTAGTATGATAAAAGAGAAAAAGTAAATTAAATTAAGTGTATTTCAATTTTTTCTATTTTAATCTGATAATTATATATATGTACTCGCTTCGGCGGTACATATACTAAAATTGGAACTAATTATATATGTGTTGTGTTTCACTCTAGAATGTCGTGTTCCCAGTTGGCACAACTTTGCCACAGGAAACGCGAAAGAGGTCGAAGACGTCCGTTTTCTGGTCGGCTCCCTTTCGGTGTCAGAAGGAGGCTAGTTTTTCATTACGCAAAGGATTCTATTATTTGGAAAAGAACAACCCGGATTCCGTTACGTAATCAGTATGAATTTTCTAATTACCTAAGGGACCTTTAACAATGAACAATAAAAAATTGCATTTGGAAATGAAATCATTAATAAATGGGGTGTCTATGAGTTGTATAGAAAACACGTAGCGGCCTTGTGTCTACGACCAGGATGCCACAGTATTCTCTGCTGTAGTAAAGGCTGCTTGACATTTATAAAAATAAGATGACATGGAGGTAAAGAACAAGGAAGAGAATAGAATAAGAAATCTGTTAAACACTATTTATTTCAAACAATTCTCACAAGCAATTAGGGTTTATTTATAAACAGTATAACTTACAGAAGTAATTTTCTGTCTGTGTTGGTGCGATCAGATTTCAGCCTGTCCTGTATTCGCTTCTTGGTTCACAAATTACACTCATTACTTTTCTCCTTCCTTCGAGACAATTCTTGCACCGTTCAACACATTCATAACAATAACTTGCCGATTTACAGTATCGAACATAAATTACTTGAATTTTATTAATTAATAACTGTTGTCTGCACGCTGGCAAGACCGCTCACTTTTATGGCTGAAAGACGGCCTTCTTTACGCTTTCACATTACAAGAACCAGTACGATAAAATCTGAAGATCTACACAGGTTTTTAGCGTCAAATTTTTTATTTAGATCGAAGCGGAACGCTCAGTTCAGCTTCTCTTAAAATGTTTCTTTGAATGCGCAATCGATGTATTGGCGTTCGCGCTGGTTGCGCATCTTTACAGTTACGTAAATTATATGAAACAAATGTCTTTCAAAGAATATGTCTCATCTCATCAGTTGATCATTTAATACACAGCTAGGTGAATGCCTTTCCAAGGGTGCTGACAGATTTCATACGTCGGAAAGCCCAATAATATTACAAGTTCTGACTCCTAACACAGCTCGCGCTGCTGGACCTGAAGTAAGACGATGCTGTCACCTAAGGCGATGATTAACGAATGCGGCTGAGAAGCGCTGCGATCTGACGTAAGTACTCTTCCAGCAGCGTCGGGTACGAAACCCCTTGAAGTCGTGTTGTGTCGTGGTCTTTCATTCGTTGCTGCGTAAGGCAGCGGTTGTCCTTACTTCCGTTCGTATCGTGGGCTACCAACTTTACAATAGGACCTCGTTCTTCGGGCAACATCATGATACCCAATCTCCTCCTCAGAAAATACGCTACACATACAATGAAAATGGGATAACGCACAAAGTTTACATTATTCATTGACAGGTGGCGCTCGCGACTTACCTCCTTTAAAAAGGGCGTTTAGTCTCACGCAACTTTCAATGTGTGCTATGGCATGCGGCCGTTGCATGAAGATTCAAGGGAGTTCATGCACCGGCGCAAAGTAACGCATGCGTCTGCCTTGTGCGCAAGGGCTACCGTGCGTAGGCGCTGGAGTCTCCCCATCCCAGGCTCGGAGGCAAGTACTTCAGCTGTGCGATAGTCCGCGGCTCTGTTCACTTGCTGCCTTGCTTCATTACGTCTCACAGTTAAAAGATTCAGTTTTTGCCACAAATTCGGATTTGATGGTGTGTAGGTATAACGGCCAAGTTGTCTATCCAGAGGGAATCTGGGAAAATATTATCGTGTGTTTCCTTATTTGTGGCTTGTTAAATCCTTTGATTATAGAGATAGATCTAAACGAAATAAAAGTCTACAGTTCTTTACAAATAATAGCCTTGAAGCAACAAAGCCAAAATCGTAAAATATAAAACTTTCATCCGTACTTCCAAGGAATCCTAGCTGAAGAAGAGGTGATTCTGGAGCCTTCGTTGTGCCTAGTGAGCCGTACTTGTGTCCGGCTTTTCAAAAAGCGCGCCAGGCGGAGTGCTTTCGCTTCGCGTCTAGTGTTTGCGGTGGCGCTTTCGGTTTGACGCGCTGTTTGGATCGCTACCGCCCTCTGGCGGGAGGTGGAGCAAGTGTACGGTCGTGTCACGATCGAGGAGTACGTGCTGGGCTGCGACTGAGAGAGGTGGTGGCGCGAGCGGGGCCCTGCTGTTAGGGGTCGTCAACTGCTCGCCACGTGCTTTGGCCGACCTCTTGGCTGTCAGGGGCTAAGTCTGCCTTACCCGCATGTACGTGGCTCATGAAGCTTAGAAGCCGTGGTGCAGGAGATCAGCGCGTGGGACCGTATGTCTTCTTATCGGCCGTTGAAACCACTGGCAGCGGTTGGCTCTGACGAGCATTCGGAAGTGCAACTTGTTCCCGGCGCTGTGATGGAGTGTGAGAACATGTAACATGTAAAAGGGGTTTTTCAAGTTCTAGTGAAGTGTATGAGTTTCTTCACCAGTGGTTTTGTTGGGGTCTTCCCACCACAGTTTTTGTTTGCCTGTCCGCGGGGATGTGGTAGTTGCTTCCTGGTCGGGCCGTTTCATTCACACCTCAATTGGGTGACTTAGGTTCGGTGTCGCGTGTCTGTGTGGTTCGGAGTCTGTGCAGGCACCGCCCTTGCTGCGTCTTCTGGTTTAGAGTAACTCGGGGAGTTGGCGGCTTGCAATGGAAGTTTTGGGGCTGATCTACTATGGTCCTGTAGACCACCAGTAACTATTACGCCTATTGTGATTTGGGCCCCTTTACACGTGTCACTCCCTCACCGAGCTAAGGAAATTTTTTTTTGGGAATTGCCTTTAATATGAAGGTTTGTGTGCTGGCTTATTCACATTTATCTTGTAACAAATATAAGTTATGTAACTGGCGAGAGACAACTATTTTTCCTTAGTACAAGCTAGCTCTTAAAGTTTTTTTGGAATTGTTCCCTTATCGATATAACAAGTTTAAAATCTTCTTATTGTTAAGGTCAAACCTTGCAATATCCTTTTGAAATTGTTTTGAAATTACTTTTTTAAAGAAATGCCAGACTTAAAAAAAATATTACTGAGAAAGCCTTTAAAAAAGATAACCTTATCAATGTGCTTGTTTTCACCAGAACCTCCTGGCCCCCAACTTCCACGATAACGTTTTTGGAATAACATGTGTACTTAAGTTGTTTTTTGTGAATCGCACTAATTGACGGTTCACCGAGGTCGCACTGGTTTCTCTACGCACGGTTATGGTTTAAGAATAGTTTGCGTTGACGAGAGCAAATGTAAGAACACTGAAATCGTCGTTAGACAAAGGTCATTGAATAAAAGCCTGGAATTTTAGTTAAAGAACCTATTACGAGAATGGAGTACAATAGTTATTTATTTTTTAACGTAATCCCCCACACGTATTACGCATTTATACCAGTGCTGGATAACTGCGCAATCGCACGTGCTAATAATTCTTGGGGGCGTGTGCATAACCAGATATGGGCTGATACCTGGACTTCCTCATTATCAGTTAAACTTGAGCCACAAACAGCTTCTTTCAGTGGGTTTAAAATGTGATAATCTGAAGATGACAGGTTCAGGGAGTACGGAGGCTGCGGCAAGTAGATGAACATCAGGTCTCCCTGCAAACAGCCACTCACCTTTCCTTCATTTCTGATGTCAAATGTTTTGGGACCCACTTCGCATACATTTTTTTGGATTTCAGTATCCTATGAATGATATGGGAGGGCGATTAGGCAAAAACGTTCATCGTTGATGTCACTCATCATAATACGCCTGTTTCCCGTATCAGCTTATCCATTATCGCAACGTTTCTCTCCGCACAGATAAGCGTCATGTGCGTGGTGAATCTTCAATACTTGTTACACCCCGTTTGAACTTAACCGCCCACTCGTTCACCGGTGTTCGACTCGAACAACTTTCACCATATTGCACTACCATCCGACGGTGCATTTTGGTTGGCTTCAGCCCTTAACTAACAGAAATCTAACGGCACTCCGATGTTCCACGTTGAAGCAAACCCGCAAGGATGCCGCCATTTTCTTTCACAAATTCCCAGCATCCCGTTCTCAAAACATGTGTGCCAGCCCCATTTGGTAGTAGTTCCAGGAAACTATCAGAAAATAACAAGCACAAATTTTGTCAAAGTTTTGTGTTGTTTAGTCAGCTTCTCCGGTTTCTTATTAAATGGGCCTTGTATTTGAAGTATCTGCTTCCATTGTTGTAGGGCTATGGGCCTCACACAACTTTGTATTTTTCGTCAAATACCTCCTTCCTGCACACTTCAGTATATCGAGCAGTATTCAACCTATCATCAGTATAGTCTGCAGATTGATGTTGTAGTGGTCTTCAGTCCAGAGACTGGTCTGATGCAGCTCTCCATGCTACTCTTTCCTGTGCAAGCTTATTCATCTCCAAGTACCTACTGCAACCTACATCCTTCGGAATCTGCTAAGTGCACTCATCTCTTGGCCTCCGTCTATGATTTTTACCCTCCACGCTGCTTTCCAGTACTAAATTGGTGATCCTTTGACGTCTCAGAACGCGGCCTACCAAACGATCCATTCTTCTAGTCAAGTTGTGCCACAAATTCCTGTTCTCCCCAATTATATTCAGTACGTCCTCATTAGTTACGTGATCTACATATCTAATCTTCAGCATTCTTCTGTAGCACCACAATTCGAAAGCTTGTATTCTCTTCTTGTCCAAACTATTTATCGTCCATGTTTCACTTCCATACATGGCTACTCTCCATACAAATACTTTCAGAAAAGCCTTCCTGACACTTAAATCTATACTCGATGTTAACAAATTTCTCTTCTTCAGAAACGCTTTCGTTGCCATTGCCAGTATACATTTTATATCCTCTCTACTTCCACCATCATTAGTTATTTTGCTCCCCAAATAGCAAAACTCATCTACTACTTTAAGTGTCTCATTCCCTTATCTAATTCGACTACATTCCATTATCCTCGTTTTGCTTTTGTTGATGTTCATCTTATATCCTCCTTCCAAGACACTGTCCGTTCCGTTCAACTTTTCTTCCAAGTCCTGTCTCTGACAGAATTACAATATCATCAGCGAACCTCGAAGTTTTTATTTCTTTTCCATGGATTTTAATTCGTACTCCTAATTTTTCTTTTGTTTCCTTTAGTGCTTGCCGGCCGAAGTGTCCGTGCGCTTCTAGGCGCTACAGTCTGGAGCCGAGCGACCGCTACGGTCGCAGGTTCGAATCCTGCCTCGGGCATAGATGTGTGTGATGTCCTTAGGTTAGTTAGGTATAATTAGTTCTAAGTTCTAGGCGATTGATGACCTAAGCAGTTAAGTTGCATTGTTTGCTGTATATTAAGATTGAATAACATCGGGGATAGGCTACAACCCTGCCTCACTCTATTCCCAACCACTCCTTCCATTTCATACCCCTCGACTCTCATAACCACCATCTGGCTTCTGTACAAATTGTAAATTCGCTTACTGTATTTGTCCCGTGCCACCTTCAAAATTTGAAAGAGAGTATTCCAGTCTGGAGATTAAAGGTAAACAAAGACCGCTACCTTCCCCTGCATCACTACAGGACTGCATTTTCAGAAATACACACATATTCCTAAATTCTTTGACTACTGACAGTAAAAATTAAGCAGAGACAAAAGACTTAAGTATTCATGAACCTAGCTTAATTTAGCATGGAAGGATTCTAGGATTATATTAGACTACGTTGGTGTAAGGAAAGTCATTAGGTAGTGATATAAACCCATACAGATAGCGGTAGTACAGCGTACACAAGGTATAAATGGAAGTACATTGGCGGAACTATCATTTGAACAGAGAAGATTCGTGTGAATAGGTTTCCGACGTGATTGTGGCCGAGTTCAGTGTCTTAATCAGGCGGACTTTGACTTCAGACTATATTTCTGCTCAAATGCTAATTATATTTGACTTAGTAAACTTATAGTAGGAAGGGTCTGGACACAACAGGATATTATCTTGTGAGGAACACTCAGCGCTTTGAGTTAGTGCGCTGTTTTCTTTTTAAGTCAGTGTCAGATCACTTGAAACCACGTGGATGCCACCGCCATTGGTAAAATAGGAAGGCTAAGCTGAAACCATACCGCCTTCCAAGAAGTCTGCGGAGATGATCATCCAACAAGCGCCGAACAGCCAATCCCTCGCCCTCGCATGAACAAAAAATGTGGTAGTGATATGCCACATCTGTAGGATACAAGCGCCAACTAGCTGACACGATAAAAAATTAATGGACATGAAAATAAATAGACCAAAACCGCCAGGCGGATCAAGACGGCCAAGCGGCAGTCAATAACATAACCCAGACTGGATGTGTGGCATGCATGGGAGATAGCCAACACAGTGCGCTGAACAACGCTCGAGGGAAAGCATACGCCCAACCACCGAGTTGTAAATACGAACAAGCATCTCAGATGTGAGAGCGAATGATCACAATCAAAATTTGTGCCGGTCCGAACTCGAAACCGGATCTCCTGCCTTAAGCGAGCGGTCACCTTAACCGTGTTTTATTATTATTATTATTATTATTATTATTCACAAAACCACAGCACGCCCTTTCAACACTATAACTGACCTGTAAAGAGCCTAACTGCCGTCCTACCATGCAACGGGAAGTAACATCAAAATCAAAGTAAGACCACTTCCGGCACCCTTCAATATTTAGAAAATACACTACTGGCCATTAAAATTGCTACACCAAGAGGAAATGCAGATGATAAACGGTTATTCCTTGGACAAATATATTATACTAGAACTGGCATGTGATTACATTTTCACGCAATTTGGGTGCATAGATCCTGAGAAATCAGTACCCAGAACAACCACCTCTGGCCGTAATAAATGCCTCGATACGCCTGGGCATTGAGTCTAGCAGAGCTTGGATGGCGTGTACAGGTACAGATGCCCAAGCAGCTTCAACACGATACCACAGTTCATCAAGACTAGTGAATGGCGTATTGTGACGAGCCAGTTGCTCGGCCACCATTGACCAGACGTTTTCAGTTGGTGAGAGATCTTGAGAATGTGCTGGCCAGGGCAGCATTCGAACATTTTATGTATCCAGAAAGGCCCGTACAGGACCTGCAACATGCGGTCGTGCATTATCCTTCTGAAATGTAGGGTTTGGCAGGGATCGAATGAAGGGTAGAGCCACGGGTCGTAACACATCTGAAACGTGACGTCCACTGTTCAAAGTGCCGTCAATGCTAACAAGAGGTGACCCAGATGTGTGACCAATGGCACCCATACTATCATGTCGGGTGATACGCCAGTATATCGCTGACGAATACACGCTTCCAATGTGCGTTCAACGCGGTGTCGCCGAACACGGATACGACCATCATGATGCTGTAAACAGAAATTGGATTCATCCGAAAGAATGACGTTTTGTAATTCGTGCACCCAGGATCGTCGTTGAGTACACCATCGCAGGCTCTCCTGTCTGTGCAGAGTCAAGGGTAACCGCAGCCATGGTCTCCGAGCTGATAGTCCATGCTGCTGCAAACGTCGTCGAACTGTTCGTGCAGATGGTTGTTGTCTTGCAGACGTCCCCATCTGTTGACTCAGGGATCGAGACGTGGCTGCGCGATTCGTTACAGCTATGCGGATAAGATGCCTGTCATATCGACTGCAAGTGATACGAGGCCGTTGGGATCCAGCAAGGCATTCCGTATTACTCTCCTGAACCCACCGACTCCATATTCTACTAAATGTCATTGGATCTCGACCAACTCGAGCAGCAATGTCGTGATACGATAAACCGCAATCGCGATAGGCTACACTCCGACCTTTATCAAAGTCTGAAACGTGATGTTACGCATTTCTCCTCCTTACACGAGGCATCACAACAATGTTTCACCAGGCAAAGCCGGTCAACTGCTGTTTGTGTATGCGAAATCGACTGGAAACATTCCTCATTCGTGGCGTAGATGGTAGAGCACTTGCCCGCGAAAGGCAATGGTTCCGAGTTCGAGTCTCGGTCGGGCACACAGTTTTAATCTGCCAGGAAGTTTCATATCAGCGCACACTCCGCTGCAGAGTGAAAATCTCATTCTGGAAACATCCCTCAGGCTGTGGCTAAGCCATGTCTCCGCAATATCCTTTCTTTCAGGAGTGCTAGTTCTGCAGGGTTCACAGGAGAGCTTATGTAAAGTTTGGAAGGTAGGAGACGAGATACTGGCAGAAGTAAAAGCTATGAGTACTGGGCGTGAGTCGTGCTTCGGTAGCTCAGATGGTAGAGCACTTGCCCGCGAAAGGCAAAGGTTCCGAGTTCGAGTCTCGGTCGGGCACACAGTTTTAATCTGCCAGGAAGTTTCATATCAGCGCACACTCCGCTGCAGAGTGAAAATCTCATTCTGTGAACTTTCCTCATGTCAGCAGGTTGTAGGTGTCGCCACCGGCACCAACCTTGTGCGCATGCTCTGAAAAGTTAATCATTTGCATATCACAGCATCTTCTTCCTGTCGGTTAAAATTCGCGACTGTAGCATGTCATCTTCGTGGCGTGGCAATTTTAATGGCCACTAGTGTATATACACAACAAAATTAAAAGGAACATACGATTGCTAGCTTTACAACTCGAAACGTCCCCTTTGCAAAGTTATAAATGACAGTGCTGGAAAACCTCTTATTTTATTTGATTTTCAAATAGCTGAGCAAAACTGAAAGTTTCGCTCTTTACCTTTTCTGATCATCACTAAACTAACACACAATATTTTTTTAGCGCAACTGAATCTAACGTTCAATAATCCCTATAAAAGAATGGCCCTGACTAATAATAACCTATACCTTTCATGAATCACTTACCTCACAAAAATCTTCGTTACTCGAACTAATGAAATAGAGCGAGCGCCAATACTGCCAGCGAAATGAAAGATTCTAACTGCTGAAGGCACTAACTACTGGTAGGCATAGCAAATGAAAGATTATGATGAAGAACAAGGAATGTATTTACCCTTAATAGTGTCCAAAAGTCATTTCATACATACACTCCTGGAAATGGAAAAAAGAACACGTTGACACCGGTGTGTCAGACCCACCATACTTGCTCCGGACACTGCGAGAGGGCTGTACAAGCAATGATCACACGCACGGCACAGCGGACACACCAGGAACCGCGGTGTTGGCCGTCGAATGGCGCTAGCTGCGCACCATTTGTGCACCGCCGCCGTCAGTGTCAGCCAGTTTGCCGTGGCATACGGAGCTCCATCGCAGTCTTTAACACTGGTAGCATGCCGCGACAGCGTGGACGTGAACCGTATGTGCAGTTGACGGACTTTGAGCGAGGGCGTATAGTGGGCATGCGGGAGGCCGGGTGGACGTACCGCCGAATTGCTCAACACGTGGGGCGTGAGGTCTCCACAGCACATCGATGTTGTCGCCAGTGGTCGGCGGAAGGTGCACGTGCCCGTCGACCTGGGACCGGACCGCAGCGACGCACGGATGCACGCCAAGACCGTAGGATCCTACGCAGTGCCGTAGGGGACCGCACCGCCACTTCCCAGCAAATTAGGGACACTGATGCTCCTGGGGTATCGGCGAGGACCATTCGCAAGCGTCTCCATGTAGCTGGGCTACGGTCCCGCACACCGTTAGGCCGTCTTCCGCTCACGCCCCAACATCGTGCAGCCCGCCTCCAGTGGTGTCGCGACAGGCGTGAATGGAGGGACGAATGGAGACGTGTCATCTTCAGCGATGAGAGTCGCTTCAGCCTTGATGCCAATGATGGTCGTATGCGTGTTTGGCGCCGTGCAGGTGAGCGCCACAATCAGGACTGCATACGACCGAGGCACACAGGGCCAACACCCGGCATCATGGTGTGGGGAGCGATCTCCTACACTGGTCGCACACCACTGGTGATCGTCGAGGGGACACTGAATAGTGCACGGTACATCCAAATCGTCATCGAACCTATCGTTCTACCATTCCTAGACCGGCAAGGGAACTTGCTGTTCCAACAGGACAATGCACGTCCGCATGTATCCCGTGCCACCCAACGTGCTCTAGAAGGTGTAAGTCAACTACCCTGGCCAGCAAGATCTCCGGATCTGTCCCCCATTGAGCATGTTTGGGACTGGATGAAGCGTCGTCTCACGTGGTCTGCACGTCCAGCACGAACGCTGGTCCAACTGAGGCGCCAGGTGGAAATGGCATGGCAAGCCGTTCCACAGGACTACATCCAGCATCTCTACGATCGTCTCCATGGGAGAATAGCAGCCTGCATTGCTGCGAAAGGTGGATATACACTGTACTAGTGCCGACATTGTGCATGCTCTGTTGCCTGTGTCTATGTGCCTGTGGTTCTGTCAGTGTGATCATGTGATGTATCTGACCCCAGGAATGCGTCAATAAAGTTTCCCCTTCCTGGGACAATGAATTCACGGTGTTCTTATTTCAATTTCCAGGAGTATATATATATATATATATATATATATATATATATATATATATATATATATATATATATATATATATACAAAGTGTGAAATGAAAGACAATTAATATAATAATTTTATTAATCTGTATTTTGAAATAATATAAATTTTTCTAAAAACAATTCGTTATAATCACTAATGTTTGTTTAATTTTTTTCTTAATGCGAGTTGTTGAACAATATATTTAGTCAATTACTGACGAGTATAAATGAATAAACTTGACGGTTTTCCAACGCGAGGACACGCCACATATAATTGGCTATGTGAAAAGACCGGATTTTCTATATCCAACCCACAAATCGACATTGTTTCACCTTGTGATTTATTAATAGTCATGGCGAATGCCAAGCGAATTGGAAATTGCAGACGTCTGAAGGGATCATTGAGATTCGTGGCAGGAGACAACTTCAAATTTGTCGTTCAAAATTGTAGCTTCAAGAATATTGCCCATAATTTTTTTATGGCTAATCTTGTGCCGTAGCATAGCTTAGGTGTATTTAAATTCTGAAGAAAAATGATAGGTGAGCCAATTTTTAATCGCAAGTTATGGTGGCATTTCTGGTTACTCCAGCGAATTCAAAAATTCAACAGGATAGTTGACTGCTTCGTCACGATCGGTAACAGTGTAGATCGATTTGAAGAATATCTCACTGCCGGGCAATGAGTGTTGTATTTTGAAATTAATAGCGTTATCATCGATATTTTTTTCGGCTACAATAGCTCGTTAACGTAGCCACACAGTATTAATATAATTAGCTTGTGAATTTGGAAATATGCTTTCAATCAAAGCATCTTTCGTATTTACCATGTTGCAGAAATTGTCTGGCGATTTGATGCATTGTGTGTCTCCATGCAATGGTATTGTTCCATTTTCAATGTTGAGCAATTGCTCGGAGAATGATAGTGCCAATGGATCGTTTTGCAATTGAACACATATATTTCTGTTAAGACGTAATGTACTGACATTTCATCATAGATAAGATTGATTTATACATGCGTTAACTTCATCCGCATATGTAGCGCGTGGAATGACCCGCAATGTCCGTCTAAAATCACCGGACAAGGCAGTAAGGCACCATCGAAAAGCCTGGTGTTATTATTTAGATCTTTCCTCATTCTATCTAGAGCTTCAAGTGAATGCTTATGGGCCATAGTGCATTCATCCCAGTAATAATTTTGTATTTTTGCAAAACTTTAGCCATAGCGGAATCCTTTTTTATGTTGCACGCTGCATCTGGATTCCTGTGAATGTTCAGTGGCAACTTGAATGCTAAATGTGCAGTGCGTCCGCCATCAAGCAAAGAGGCTGCCATACCTGATGAAGCAATTGCTAAAGCAATATGATTTTGTGGTCGAATGCTAGCAAGAATTAGTGAGATGAGAAACGTTTTTCCAGTGCCACCTGGTACGTCCAAAAAAGAAAAAAAAGTCCACCTTGTTCTGCTGCAATTGACAAATTAATTCGATCGTATACATTTATCTGTTCATCAGTGAGTAGTTGCTCATTATTTTCTACGAAGGTAGTTAGAGAGACCGTATTGAACTGTTGTTCGCGCTGAATCTCGCTGTTAATTATGTCTGTTGCTGAGCGGTTAGGTGAGGGCATACCAAAATGAATGAGTGGCATATTCGAAATCAGAATGCAAATATCTTCAATCTTTATTAGCGACTCGTTATATATTTCTGGCGAAAAATCGATATTGGGATCTTGATCAGCCATCCGAATGCGATGCAGAATGACGTCGCTCATTGAATCTTTATATTTGTCCCAGAGGCTAGAGGCTTGGGATGGAAAACATGTCGTCAATAATACTGCGAATAATTGGCGAATTTGATGAGGCGAGGAACTCCATGCTGCATCTGCAAGTGTAATACCCCAATGGATGTCATCTTCCAGCAAATGTAATTCGCGACACGCATCATGATATGTGTCGTACAAAATGCCACTGACTGTTCGCAAGTATTGGAAGGACGTCGGTCCAGGAACATTAACCAACAATAAACGCAAGAAGAAAGATTCGCGTTGCTTTGGATGGACAGTGTATAATCGGCCTAATGTATTTCCCATAAATATGCCGTTGTATCCTTCAACCGGAACACTTCGCTTTCGTGGTTCCCACTTTTTTGACTGTTTGTTCCATGTGAAATATCGTGGCACATGAGTATACATTAATGTCTTTGCGAATTGACCAGGAATACCTGGTCGGTTGCATAGTTCGAAAAACTCCATTAATGTGATTTTCAGGGCAATTGATGCACGTTGTAGAGCAGTCTCTTCTGTGAAATAAACACGCTGTACATTTTCAAGGTGCACGGCCGAATGAATAACAACAGGGTCTCTTTCGTATATCGGAAAACCCAAAATACGCCAAACTGCTTCGTTGCTGCTGATGTGTCGGCCCATTTGATACCGCGTTATTTCATCGTTTTCGTTAACATCGTGAACAGAAAATACAGCCATATCACTGCCCTTATGGACATATTTGCATATACATTTTGTGGACTTCACCGAACTGCAGAGCTCAATGTTTATGTGTGCTTTGTAGATTTAACACAACAAAGGTGAATACGGAACCACCCAGTGATTGTCAGTGTCAACTGTTGTACAGTTTGACTTGCGTAATTGATGTGATTGACCACCAGGGTCAGCGTCTCTACGACGATACAATGGATAACCATAGATATTAGTGATTTTTTGAAAAACGTTTCGTACATTTTCCATTGTCCATACACGGCGCCGTCGTGTTTATAGCATCGCATGGACCATGTGTCATGTTAGCGGTAACAATCTCATACAATTCTTGATCGATATTCCGACCCGGAATTTCTGCTGAGATAATTTTTCAATTTCTTCAGACTGTATTTCGTCGACCAACCAAATCAAAAGATGCGCGTATGGCAAACCTCGTTTTTGGCATTCAACAGAATACAGTCAGCAACGTATTTTGCCAAATACAGAGGAATGTGTAATCAAGTTCATCAACGATTTTTTCGATTCCCGGCGGGGTCAGGGATTTTCTTTGCCTCGTGATGGCTGGGTGTTGTGTGCTGTCCTTAGGTTAGATAGGTTTAAGTAGTTCTAAGTTCTAGGGGACTGATGACCATAGATGTTAAGTCCCATAGTGCTCAGAGCCATTTGAACCATTTGAACCATCAACGATTTTAACTTTTGTGTGAAGACACGTGCAGTGATATCGTGCTGATATATTGCAGTTTGACCTGGCAATAATGTAATTTTAATTTCATCCCATTTTGGATTACACGTAAATGTAATGAACAAACCTGGTCGTCCGTACGTGCGCACAAAAGTCTTCAATATATTCTTGCATATGACGTGGGCTACCAATATATGATGATGGAAGAATATATTAGTTATTACATCTACGTTACCAACAATAAATAGCATCACGCAAATGAATGTATTCCTCAGCTCGAAGTCTCGCTTGGTTATACCTGATGTATCGTAATCGCTCGCTTTCAGTTTTCGCATACATATCAACAATATATTGATGAAACAGCTGGCGGCATCGGAGAATATTATTATCTTCGTTGGCACGAATCATCAATGCGTAGAAGTTCATCGCACTCACTTTCTTGCTGATTGCTGCATCTGCAAAGTAAAAATATAATTAAGACAAAAAGAAATTAATCGTGCATAAAATTAAATATTAGGTAATGACATGTGTAGATTGTACCTGTTGCTGGATTTCTTGGTTTGTTATTTAAATGATATCCATCTTCTCCTTCCCAAAATATCAATGGATATTGCAAAGCGTCGGAAGAGCGATGACTGCCTTCAATCGTATGCGCTGTGTTATCTCTGCGCTGGATTCGTATATGTCGACGTTCAAATGCGTCGCCAACCATAACAATTGCAACTTCATTAATGGTCGATGCATTATAATTGTCGTTTTGCAGTCTGTTTGAACAGGTATTGAAAAACTGGACCAACTGGTTGTGATTCTGTAAAAACGGTTCTAAAATACCCCCAATTTCTCGTCCCTCCATCTGCTCGATATGGTTGTACTGGCAGCGTGCGTTTATTTGCTGCTCCTCATCACCCATGAAGTAGATTTGTAGAAATTTTGAATCGGTATCAGGCATCGGCATTTAAGAACCAATTTGATGATACACTTGGCCCTGAATCTTAAACGTTGATTGAAAATTGCGACCATCCTCATTCTGAACGATTTTTGTTGCCCCAAATAATGTCATTTGAAAGCACGAATTGAATTTGCGTATGTTACGCGAAAATATTTAGATTGAGATTGAGCTCCAGCCAATAGTGTTTTCAATGGTTCTGGCGGCGTATTCAGTGGTGGCAATACAACTTTTCCAGACGCGCTGCAGAAACCGGCCGATTCACCTTTGTATTTGAGTGCATGGCAGTGTTGGCATTGTTTGTTCATAGCACCGATTACAATTTGTGAATGTGACGAATAGTCGATGTCCGACTCATATTCAAAAGCAAGGCGAAGAAGTGAAGCACGTGTCAATGCGCGATACACCTGCAAACGCTGCTGTTCACGTGTTCTGAATGTGTCGGTGACTCGTTGACGGGCCAGTCTTTGCCTCAATGCGTTAGCTCGAAGGCGTTCGTTGCGTTGCTCTTGACTTTCATTAGCACGTCTGAGTGCAGCCTGGTTTATTAAATTTTCATTGTCCGTCAATTGATCTTCTGCCGATCTATTTAACCGACGTTTCTGGACTAATTGTGAATTCCGAGTCCGTCGACCAATATTTCCTCCGCGTCCAAGAAGACGTGGCATTGTTTTATGTACGTAACTTATATGTGAATATAATACACTTAATATTCACTGAAATGCGACACCTGAAATATCAAAAGACACCGTACAAAAAAATTAAAATGTTAAATTAACGAAACACACATAATATAATACACTCTAAATGTCGAAAAATAAAGGAAACCCTATTCACGTAACTTCTATCTGAATATAATACGCTCAATATTGCACATAAAAATTCAATGCCACCTACCGTGCTGATTTAAGAATGTAAATTTTCCAGGCCCCAATTGAATGCATACACTAAAATTCATTCAAGTCGATCCAGCCGTTTAGTTGCAACGTAGATAAATAACCCAGATACCGACTGCAGCGCCATCTGCCGGGCTGATTTGTGAATCTAAACTATCCAGGGCGCCACCAAAATGCATACAAAAAAATTCATTCAAATCGGTCCAACCGTTTAGGAGGAGTTCAGTGACATGCACACGTACAGTAGAATTATATATATATATATATATATATATATATATATATATATATATATTCATCATGACATCTATCTTTACAAATTTCCTTTTTCTGACGGACACACGTCCAGATCTTCCGCTCTCAAAACTCTGCCATCTCTCTCCCCACATCCACCACTACTGGCGGCTCACCTCCAACTGCACAGCGCCTCGCGCTGTTCACATCCAACTGCCCAACACTACAATAGCGAATTTTCCAGCAATGCCAACCAGCCACAGACTGCACACAGCACAGCCAGTGATTTTCATACAGAGCGCTACGTGACGTTACCAACATAAAAACCTAGATAGCCCACTTACAAACTGTTGCATCTTCCTCGGTCGCATACTAGCGTCCTTTTCTTTTGATGGTGACTTTATTTTGTCGGTTCTGCAAACGACAGCATGGCCACTCATCTCTGCGCACCTGGCACACCCCAACTACCTGGCAGGTCCGCAAAAACTGTTCCGAGGAATATTGAATGGTAGTATTTGTACTTAAGTAGACGTAACAATTCTTGCAATGGTTGTCCGAGTACGATTCACGGTTAGACGCAAACTTCTATACGTCGTCGTTCCTGCGTCCCAACCTATACTCGTACATTCAGGACATAATTCCCGAGCATGGAAGGCATTTTAAGTGAAAGTCGCTGCCGGATATTGGCTGATAGATACGATATTGCGGTGCCTGTGTTGTCAAGAAGACCGAAGGAATTTTGCATCGTTCTTCTTGCCAAGACAGGCAATGAAATATCGTGTTTATCTGCCGATACCCGGCAGCGACTGTCAATGAAAATATCCTCCCCTGTACGGGAGTTAGGTAACGTGTGTACGGATACAGGTTGCGATGCAGGAATGACGACATACAGAAGTTTGTCTGGCCCTGAGTCATGCAGATACAGTCAAAGCAGTTACTGCGACCGCTTGCAAAAAGCGAGAACTCTGCGTTCGGGTTCCGGTCGGGCGCAGATTTTCACTGTCGTCATTCCTTTACACAGCTGATAGCTGCTCGTATTCTCAACTGCGAATACATAGTCGTCGCAGTGCCTGTTCGTCCGGACATGCACGCATCTCTAGAAGATCATCGGATAGTTCTTCTTAACAACATAGGCACTACACTATCGCATACATCTCGTATTGTAGACGAAAATTGTGATGTTTCTATAAAACGCGGCTATACAGCTGTTTCAGTTTCATAGACATGATCGCGGCAAGGGGAGAGATCTGAGTGATGTAACAACTCTGCACAAGATATCGGTATTCACGATCTTAACTTTCAGAAGCAGGGTAAAGGAACGCCATTCATATTCCAGGATTGCTTCTTGTACCTTCTCTGTAACCGATTTACGATTAAGTGTAGCAATTAGGAGTGGAGATCGGTCAATTATAGCTACCAAAGATTTACGTCTATGGAGTACCGTCGCTCACGAAATGACAGGATTATCGAAACTCCGTAATTTCACCAAACAACGTTTGCCTTCACTGATGCGGGCGCCACATACTAAGGCAAAAGGCACCCAATGTTCCCTAGAGCAATGGAATCTCAGCAGGAGAACAGAATAACTCCAACACATCTTCTACACAGTCATGGTCGCACCGAGTTCATCTCGCCCAAGGTGCCAATCACTGTAACTAAGCGACAGTACTCCGAAAATGGGGCTCAAGTGATAGAACAAACAACGAAACTGAGGAAAACCCTACGGATAGTAATCGGGGATGTCAGTTGGCCATTGATAACAACTGAAGCTCGGATACCCGTTAACAAATCAGACAGGCCCCTGCGTGCATTAATTGTGAACCCAACGGCTTCCAGTATCTGAAACAGGAAGCCATGGCTGACCAGACCGAACGCCTTGTCAAAATACAAAAAAGCCAGAGCACCAGGAGCAGTACGGCCAGGAATGCTACTTCGATGGTCTATTCACCGCCCTCGTATCACTCTTATAATCACAATTTAATTAAGTATTCATGTGAAATTTATGTTTCTGCCTGGCCAAAACTTTCAGGAACTAACACAATTTTTCATCTGTAAATGTGACGGGCACAAACCTGCGTCAGAACACTTCGTTCAAAAGTAGTGAGAAAGTAGCAACCAACAAAGGCCCAAACCTTGGCAGACCATCCAAACCTGGCGACTTACGGGAAAACGATCTGACAATTATGTCATACATACAGTCACATTGAAAGCATCTAAAAATGCTGCATTATGAGCAGGTGTAAATCTATGATACGGGGCCCGAACTACAAATCGCCAGACACTTCGATGGGAACTGCGACATCATAAAGCACAGCACAGAACTGATGCAGAGTATGCACTGTGTGTTTCTGTGCCGTCCATATCTTAAGAGATACGAACGTCGACGACGATTCTGATGTTGAATCAGATGGTACAGAGTAATCAGTTCATCCGCTACCAAGGAACGTGGTTTGCAACGCATATATAACCCTTCAGTTTTCGGAATACCATTACAGAAAGGGAAACGTTATCGAAACAAATAATTAATCAAAAATTTATCACTAGATGGCGCTGCAAGCGGCATAATATGCAAAATAAATTACGTGGGGTACATAGCCTTGTACCGCACATCATTTATTTTCCATATTCTGCCGCTTGCAGTGCCATCTAGTGATCTAGAAGCACGACGCGACTGTTCCAATGCAGGATCGCACCTAGCTGATAAATCTCTGGTACGCGAACGAGATCGGCGACTTTACGAAATTTGAAAAGAAGGTTCTCTTGAAGTACACTGGGGAAGAGGGAAGAAAACAACTAATTCAACGTCAGCAGGAACTGTGTTCACACTACTGTAGGAAGAGTTAAGTGATGGTGTGGAAACATGTAATGCACTGGGAAGTGAGCGAACATTGGCTGTGCCTGTGAACACATCCACACAGTTGTACTAAACATCCTGCATTGCAACCGTACAAAGTTATCCCATGTTCAGGAATAGTTTAGTGCTGACCAGCTAGTAAGAAAAATGTTTGCTGCACTATTTCTTGCTGCCGTGGAAGTGGACAATGACTAGCCGTGGAACATTCTGTGGACAGAGTATGGACATTTCCATCTCTACGCCATGTCAATACACAAAACTGTAGAATGGGCAATGGAAAATCCGCTAACATAACAACCGGAGCTGCGTTATTCTGTAAATATAACAGTGTGGTGTGGGTTATCAGCATCGTTTATCTTTGGACCATATTTTTCGAGCCGGCCGCAGTGGCCATGCGGTTCTAGGCGCTACAGTCTGGAATCGCGCTACCACTACGGTCGCAGGTTCGAATCCTGCCTCGGGCATGGATGTGTGTGATGTCCTTAGGTTAGTTTAATTAGTTCTAAGTTCTAGGCGACTGATGACCTCAGAAGTTAAGTCGCATAGTGCTCAGAGCCAGTTGAGCCATATTTTTCGAAGAGAGGGGTTCTGTGGGTATTCTTACCCGAACCGTCCTTGGCAAACGCCATTACCGTCTTTTGCGCACCAACGTCATTCCAGATCATTAACAGGATAGATGCGTGGATAGGATGTTTTTATGCTAGATGGCGTTCCTCTGCACATTCGATAGCCAGTGAAAAATCTGTTGCAGAAGCATTTTGGGAATGCTAGAGTTATCAGCTCTTACTTCTCTACAACTTCGCCATCCAGATGACCTGATATTAATCCACGCGCCAGTCTCATGACAGTTAAAAACCGCTTTGTTGTTGCTTTTTATGCGGTTTTTGGTCTAAGTAAACTTAAAAAACCTATGTCATTCTTGCTTTTTACGCGATTGGACAGCACAGTTGGTTTAATGTGCAGCTCATACCTTAGTACATCTATCCATCTGTCATTTGTAGCCGAACCCATTTAGTTTACGACACTTACAGCGTCGTCTAGTGGGATATTTTCCGTTTTCTTTCCTAACATTTTCTCCTTCTTAGTAACATTTCCCCTTCTTCTACAGTACTGCGTTCAAATTTTACGCTATTCTGGAGAGTGGTTAGTTTCTTACTGCGTTTTGAAACTGTTAGTACAATCACCCCGCAAGTTGGTGTAGCTGCTAGTGTGAGATACTGGCACTTACAGAAGAATATACAAAGAAACACTGTTGTTTCACGCGCGATTACAAACTGAACAAGGTTACCAGAGTATACCGAGGAGGGGGAGGAGGAGGAGCATAGTCAGGAGTGTAGGAGGTCAGCGTGTTGTTGACGTCGACATCACTACAAAGGCTGCTAGCTCTCCTGGGCAGAACTACAAGAAGAAATTTCTAGAACCCACACAGCATTTCTCTGTTGTGCTTTACCTGGACCGCGTACGATCGATGTTTTCATGAGCGTTAGGCGAACTGTAGCAATCACCTCATTAATACTAGCCCACTTTTCTGAAGTGTTTCATCTGCTTAGTTGATACTGTACAATGAAATACAGGTTCTGGAAACTTGGTTTGTAACAGCACGTGCAGAAATAGTTTTGTCACACGTTTCCAGCTGGAAAGCATTGATAGTTTCTATATGGTTTTGTATTTCACACCTGAGTGCTATAGCATTGTTTTTAACTGCTGTTCATAAAGCTAACACAGTTGAGTTTAGCTCTGGAGTCCGATAAAAAGCAACATTACTTGGATGGGAAAAATATCAACAGACAAAATCACGAACATAGTTGATATAAATACATTTGAATGCGTCCAAGTTGAAATCAGAATATCAAACGCGAAAACAGAGCACAAAAACAAATACCATTTCTGAGTGATAAAAACAGAGTACTGGAAATATATTGGTTTAAAAATACCGGATAAAAGCCAGTCACTGCAGTCCCCAACCGGCCATTACTAGAAATGAAATGTCTCTATCTCATCAAAATAAACATTTAACGCTATTCGCACGTGAAAAGTCAAAAGTGTATATTGGATCGGGACTGAAAATCACAAATCTATATTCCTGAACATTGCACTTACGCTTTCGTAACACATTTCTTTTTTTTATATAGTAACGCCGCTTGCTCACTGGTGGTACAATCATTTCATAAAATGTGAATTATTTATGAGGTCTGCAATAGTTCTGAAAGAACACATGAAAATTGAAGCAAATGAAATACAGAATTATTTTGATTTACTTCTATAGAGATTCGGTATCCGCATAATTTAAGCAGGGATTATGGGGGAACTCAGACTTTCAAGTTGAAACCGCGTGTCATTCGACTCTTGAGGCTTACCCTAGAAGTGATCTGAGAAGCTACTGGTCGCGTAACAATTGGATACGGGTTCGACTCTTAAAACTGAATGGTCCAATCCGACGTGTCGGAACCTATCTTGAGATATTTCACGCAGGAAAAATACACCGAAACATATGCACTGTCAAACTTTTAGCTACTAAACGCAATGATTGTATTTTTAAATAATGTTTAAGCTACTCATTTTTGTCACACGACGGATGGCTTATAACGACGATTTGTACAGCACTTTCAGCGTACCACGGAATCGACGAATAAGCAGACGCAACCTTGGCAAGAGAACATCACTCCAAGTAACGCGAATTCCAAAGTGCACACATGAGAATTTTAATCACTTTGTAAACCGTTCCAAACATATCTCAGATCATTAATTCTTTGAATAAGTGCAGTTGCAGATGTAATTGTTACATAAATCAATAGTAGAGGGAAAAAAATCAGAGATGTGTATGACGTTACATTACAGACTACGGTAGTTAATCGGGACTCTGATCTGTTGACATTAAGTATTTTATAACAAAAAAATGGCTCTGAGCACTATGGGACTCAACGGCTGTGGTCATAAGTCCCCTAGAACTTAGAACTACTTAAACCTAACTAACCTAAGGACAGCACACAACACCCAGCCATCACGAGGCCGAGTAAATCCCTGACCCCGCCGGGAATCGAACCCGGGAACCCGGGTATTTATAACAATCCTGTGGCACAGCTCTTATGACAAAACTTGAATAATGCATATTTTACAAACAATGTAACAGTTTCTGTTTTATTCCCTGTAACCGTCACAAAATAAGAGGCATCTACTGGATGACGAAAACAAACATTTTCCTTACACTAGGTACACCAGATCAAAGAAAAATAATGCTTTCAGGCGCTTCACGTTAATAACTAGTTTTATTTACATGTAATGGTCGTGGTCATCCTTTTTTTTTCTTTTTTTTTTGCATGCTGTGCTACATACTTGATCAAATTCATGACCAAATTGGTGACGCAAACTAACAATGCAGAAATTCCTGAAGTTTAATAATACTGTTTCGCTGATAAACCTGAAATGTCTAAGAGATGTGGAAATTGTATTGTCTGAAAATTTTCCGAAAAATGATTGACACTATTGGATTTTCTATTCTTTATTTTTGTCGAGAGGCTGAATGACACTATTAGTTCCGGTTGAATCCGAATTATATTAACAGTTTCTTATTGTCCTCCTAAAGACAGAGGTGTCTTATATTCGTTCCATCAAAAGCAATGAATTATTTTCTCTATATGGTAAGGAAACTTTTCGGATGCAACGCTGAGAATTATTCTATCCGATTTCTCCACCTTTCATACATAAACTACAAGGTTTTTGCAAGTAAAGGGCTGTTCTCTTTTTAATTTTTGTTTTAATTTGCCGTGATACTGGTGAAGAAAAATATGAAGCTGCAGGAATGGTAATCCACTGATACGTATAACTGGAATAGTTCTATATGAATGTACCACAGCATTCATCGACTACACAAACGACTCTGTATTCTTTTCGCTCAAAATGATAAAGTGCGGTTTGATGCTGTTCTTGCACGAAATCTAACTGCTTTTATACAAAGCATTTTATGGGAAAACAAGAAGCTTTGTTTCACCAGGTCTAAGCTACCTTAAAGCGAAATTAAAGTAGATAGATGCTGTGAGTTCGTATAGTTAGAAGTTATACTTGACAACAGAACAGATTAATAATTGGTTCCTCCTTTTGCAGATCACCCTCCCCCCCCCCCCCCCACTACCGACTCTGATGATACAGTTTCTGAGCAGTTCAAAGCGACCTCTTAGCAACAAATTATTCTGACGAAATAGCGAGTACAACTATTAATGGCGAGGATGATGTAGCGAGACTGAATACTGTAACACCCAAACCAACCAAAAAGAAAAACGCAAATCATATCTATTTTAAAAAGCAGATAAAAATTCGCTTGTGGCCTTCCTAAGACACAGCCCTCACCCTCTCCAATCGGAATATGTAAGCGTAAACCAGGTTTGGTATAAATTCAAAGAAATAGTATCGACTGTTAATGAGAGACACATACAAAATAAATCAGAACGCTGTTGCCGAAACAAAGAAATAAGCATGCAAAATTTAAAAGAATGCGAAACGCTCAACATTGGCGAAGTTTTACAAAAGCTCAAATGTAGTGTGATCTTCAGTGCACGATGCTTTTAATACTATCCATAACGAAACTCAGTCTCAACATCTGGCAGAAAATCCGAAGAGATTCTTGTCGTATTTAAAGTACAAAAGCGGAAAGGAACAATCAATATCTTCTGTGTGCTATAATAATGACGACATTACTGACGACAGTGCCACTAAAGAGGAGTTAATAAACACGATTTTTTGGAATTCCAGCACCAAAGAAGGAGAAGTAAATATTGTAGTATTTAAATCAATAACAACTGCCAACTTAAATACTTATTCGTAAATGTTCTCAGTTTGGCGAAGCAGCTTAAGTCACCTAATAAAGGCAAGGCCTCTGGTCGAGATTGCGTACTAGTAACGTTCCTGTCAGATTATGCTGATACAATACCTTCACACTTAGTGCTCACATACAATCGCTCGTTCATCAAAAGATGCCCACCTAAGAACTAGAAAGTAGTACAGGTCACTTAAGAAAGGAAATAGGAGTAACCTGCTAATTTACAGATATTTTGTGCTAAAATCGATCTGCAATATGATATTGGAACATATACTGTGTACGAACAGAGTGAGTTACATCGAAGAAAACGACTTGTTGACAAACAGTTAAAACGGATACAGAAAATATCGTTCCTGTGAAACACAACTAGGTCTTTATTCTCACGAAGTAATTAGTGATGTTGACAGGGGTGTCTGATTGATTCCACGTTTTTAGATTTTCAGAAGACTTTTGACACAGTATCTCACAAGCGACTTCTAATCAAATCGCATGCCTATGGACTCTCGTCTCAGTAGTTCGAGGAGATATGTAATTTCCTGTCGTGAAGGTTACAGTTTGTAGTGATTAACGGCAAGTCATCTAGAAAAACAAAAGTAATATCTGGCGTTCCCCAAGGAACTACTATAGGCCTCTAATTCTTCCTACTCTACATAAACGATGTAGGAGGCAATCGCAGTAGCACTCGTAGATTGTTAGCAGATGATGCTGTCGTTTACCGTTTTATGAAGTTGAACAGAACAAATGGCAAAAACATTTAGACAAGATATCTATATGGTACGAAAAGTGAAAAATGACTCTAAACAATGAAAAGTATGAAGTCATCCAAATGAGTACCAAAAGTAAGCCACAAAATTTCAGTTACACGATAAATCAAACAAATTTAAAGGCAGTATATTTAGCTTAATAGCTAGGAATTGCAGCTACGAATAGCTTGAGTTGGAACGATCATGTACATAACTTTGTAGGTAAAACAAACCAAAGACTACGACGTATTTGCCAGAACACTTAGAATATGTAACTGGTCTACCAAATAGACTGTTTACTCTACGCTTGTGGGTCTTCTTTTGGAGTACTGCTGTGTGGTATGTGATCCGCATCATATAGGATCGACGGAGGACATCGAGAAAAGTTCAAAGACGAGAAATTCGTTTTGTACTACTACGGAATAGGGGAGAGAACTCCACGGATATGATGCGTGAATAGGGATGGCAATGATTCAAACAAAGCTTTTTTCGTTGCGACAGGATCTTCGCACGCAATTTCAACCACCAACTCCCTCCTCAGAGAGTGAGTGTTCGTTTGTCCCACGCATTGTCCAAGAGTGGAACGGTACAGGAGTGAGTTGAAGGTTGTTCTATAAACCCTCTGCCAGGCACTTACTTGTAAATTGCAGAGTAATTATGTATATGTAGATACAGACGTAAAATTGGGAGCATCAGAGTTCTTAGATAGCACTGCAAGGACTCTCGCGAGCAGTTTTTCTTTCGCACATCTGTGAGTTTCATTTTGAGGCATATTTCGTAATCTGTGTAACTCTTTCTTCCATTTACGCAGTTTATGTTTAGATTTTACGAAACGAAACCAGCTTTGCGACTACTTCAGTTTAAACATTTTCTTCTTCATCTGCTACCCAAAAATTTACAACCTTTTCTTCGTCACTGAAAGCTCTTAATGCACATTTTTTCTTTGGGCTTAGAAGGTACTTATTTTTTTCTGGGTTTTAACTAAACCAACAGTCATCGTTCGCACCCAAGTTCATAGATCATCTGAGTTATTTCCTGCTTCTTCTAACGTTTCCATGTTTTCTAATAACATGTCGACACCATTTGAAAGCATTTCCGAAAATTTAACTAATAATATGTAGGTAGGAGAAGTAAGCGATTTCGACTGCAAGCCATGTTCTTCATATTTCATCTTTGCAAAGTTGAAAACATCAGCTGGATTCCACGTTACTGTTTAACTCTGGAACCAGCACAAAAATATATGCTGTTTGCCACCGCTGATAATTATTATGGTTATTGAGTGAGTTATAAATTCGAGTGATTGCTAACTGTCAACAATTATGTCAGAGAAACTGTCAGTGAAAACTGAAATTGCCTTTAAAAACTATGATCGTGTTGTGCAGTGATATGATGTGCCGTGAACCAAGGATATGTACTCAATGTGTTGCATATACGCCGTCTGATACAGCTTCGCCAAGGGTGTAAATTTCTCCAGCCCCTCGGTGAAGTTATCAAAATTTTTTTAAAATACTTGCGGCGTGTCTTAGCTGCGAAAAATTTGAGATTGTGTTCCTTTTTCTGAATTTCTCCCGTATAAAAAATTCCCTGGTTAGTCTTTTTAATAAAGCTGTCGCAAGTTTTCAACGAACGTCAGACTAAATGAGATTATATAACTGAAACACGTATCACAAAAAATGATTTGTACTGAGTGAGAATGTACAGCATGCGAATCTATCTAGAACTACAGTAGTCCACGTTCTTGGGACAAGATGCTGCTTCATCGAAATGGATAAGTGATTCTGATGCTGTAATCACTTTTGCGTGATTGTTCGTGTTTGCTAAGTTTCTGCTCATTCTAATGGCCTACTGGTCGCGTAATGAAGATATGTCTCAAAATACGTTGTTAAGACTACAACATACAACTGAGCACGCATTCAAGTTTGACAGCGATCTCACTTACTGTTCTAGTAGGACAGCAAAAAAACCGCTAACGTAGAGCAGTCTATATCTTTTGTTAGTTTCATTGCCACAAATGTAAGTAAAATTCCGGATCATGTTATAGATTATTTCCTATTAGATTCTGGCTAATGTGATAATATCTACTACACAGTGTTTCATTAAAGATCTTTGACTTCAAGCATGACTGACGGTCATCTCGTTAAGCCATGCATGGGAAAGTATTTAACAAATAGATGTATTCATGGAAATTTGGAAATTTGTGGTCAGGTCTTACGGGGGCCAAACTACTTAGGTCATCGGTCCCTAAGCCTAAACACTACTTAATCTAACTTCAACTAACTTACGGTATCGACAATACACACACCCAGGCCCGAGGGAGGACTCGAACCTCCGACGGGGGCAGCCGCACGGACCACGGACCGCGACAAGGCGGCTCAGACAGCGCCGCTACCCCGCGTGGCGATGTATTCATGTGTTGTCAGTAGGCAGAGGACTTCAGACGTTAGCAGAAAATGCCCACATCATTAGTCTCAGCTACATTGTTTTAGTGGCTAACCACTTCCTTCCATGGCCATTTCTTTATAAGATTTCATACGGCAAAAGCGGAGAGACGGAGCTACCCTTGGGTGGAGTGATAACTGGAAGTGCTACATTATCGGTATCATTCAGAGATACTGCACGGTATAGTAATTGTGTTAGAACTCCACCTACATAGTCAAATCAGTAGCGAGGCACCAAGCTCTGAAGTCACTGTGCACTGACACCTAGCAGTAATGGTAATAACATCAATCCAGAAAATGTGATAGTAGGTGGTAGTTATTTAACAGCCATAAAGACGTCTACGTTCGAAATTAAACCCAACAATCCAGAAAAAGGGTTAGTAGGAGGTAGTTATTTAAATGCCATTAAGACTTCTACGTTCGAAATTAAACCCAACAGTGAACTCTACATTACCTACATTGCTGCTTGTTCACCTTCCTCTTTTTTACTAAATCTACAAAATTTGGAAATTTGTGGTAAACCCTTATGGGACCAAACCGCTGAGGCCATCGGTCCCAAGCTTACGCACTACCTAATCTAACTCAAACTAACTGACGCCAAGGACAACACACACTAAGTCTACAGGAAACACAATCGCCGATTGAAGTTTTATGGCGCTCGCTTCCTGAAAACACAATAACTGCCGACTGGTGGTTTCCCTCGCCGGGGGAGGGTCCATGCATCTCATGCCTGAGCGGCCGGAAGGAGGAACGCCACTGACATGTTGTTTGTTTCCCCTATTGGATACTGTTTTTCCCTCAACTACGATTACATCCTGTCAAACGCACGGCCGCCATCCCCACTTCCAGATGTTCGCTTCAATTGTCGTGTCGCACTCCTGGTGGACTGTGTGGATCATGTGATGGACACGATCACCGGCACGGGGAAAGCTGCGGAGACTATGGTGGCAGTCAGCTGCAGTGCTTTGAACTAGCAAGATCTACCAAAAGCCAGCGTCGTGGAGGGGGTCGGTGCCGGAGGTGTGTCGCTGGCAGTCAGCACTAGACGTGGGGTGATGTGGTGGCGGCCGTGGCTTGCGGCTCGGGCTTTAGTCGCAGATGGGCAGCGAAACAAGTCTGAGGCTGCACAATATACGATCTCGAAGGTTAGGTGGCGAGTTAGTTGCTGGATTGACGCATAGCAGACGGTCGGAGCGAAGAGGGAAGGTCTCAAGAACTGGTGTTTGCGGATCAATTGCCAGATAAGTGTATGGTTAGCAAGGACTGGGCCGCTGCTTGAACAGCAACCTGGTCGAGCAGTGCTGTCATTACCCGACCGGACCCACAGCTTTTCCCGAGGAGGCGAAGGAGCGCTATCTGGGTACTTTCGAAACTGATGAATGTAGGCTGGTGGCTTTGTAACTGAAGCGGTGCATCGTGTTATGTGTGAACGTATATACAATTGTACTACAACATCGTAAACGGAAGTTAGCAAGTTGTGAGTAACGGATATTTTGTATTTGTAAAACACGGGGCATGCGGGATTGTGTGCTGTGATAGAAAGCAGGCATATTGTGGCAGCACACGGGCGTGATAAGCAAATTAAACCGATGTCCTGGCAAGCGTGAATCAGTTCTTTATTGGCTGATTTTAAGAATTCATTGTGAAATTGTATTCTTGTGATTGATCCTGTATTACTCTCCTGTGCGTTAAGGATTTGTTTTCTGTTGACTTATTCGAGTCAGTTGCCATACACCTCTGCATAAAGAATTTGATTTCTGAAACTTCCTGGTGTGCCGGACCGAGACTCGAACTCGGGACCTTTGCCTTTCGCGGGCCAGTGCTCTACCAACTGAGCTACACCCTGCTTGGATAGCTTAGTTGGTAGAGCACTTGCCAGCGAAAGACCAAATCCCCGAGTTCGAGTCTCGGCCTGGCACACAGTTTTAATCTGCCAGGAAGTTTCATATCAACGCACACTCCGCTACAACGTGAAAATTAGTCTTGGGATTTGTTTTCTATTGCCTTATTCGAATCAGTTACCATACATGTAATGTCATATGTGTGTTGTATAAGATGTTATTCGAAAGAGTGGGTAGCATGGTAGCTGGTGAATAATTTACTGACGCCGGTAGTAATAATGAAACTAGGTGAAGTTAGAGGATATGTTACTGAGCTAGAATAAGTTAAGTATTCATTGGCATTGTTAGTTTATTGTTATTATGTCTGACTGTGGCAGTGTGTTCGATATTTTTAAGTGTATGTTGTTGGATAGCCCATTGTATGGCTAGGGAGGATTTGTTTCACATTTGACCTCGTTCTGTTGTGAAAAGTATGTTTTGTGCTTGGTTGGTTTATTCCATGTTCTTTTTAGTTATAATATTTATTTTAAAAGGTTTATGTTTCATTAGGTGAAACGTTTGACGCTAAATAAAGTAATTGTAATTCTGAGACCCGAGTTTGCACAACCCCCAACCCAACCCCACATCACCAAAATACCACAGACATACCAGCCTGTGTCTCAAAAGCATTGTAGTTGCATGCAAGGGTGCAGCACTTTGGAACACTGTATTTTTAATATAGTCATAAAAATCGGTTTTACTACCATGAATTTCCTCAAAAAAATGGTTCAAATGGCTCTGAGCACTATGGGACTCAACATCGTAGGTCATAAGTCCCCTAGGACTTAGAACTACTTAAACCTAACTAATCTAAGGACATCACACACACCCATACCCGAGGCAGGAGTCGAACCTGCGACCGTAGCAGTGCCGCGGTTCCGGACTGCAGCGCCAGAACCGCTAGACCACCGCGGCCGGCATGAATTTCCTCGTGCCCTATTACACAGCACAGAGACATCTCGTTTCCCTGCCTCAGTGAGTAGGAAATGAAGTCGTATTTCATCATAACATTCTTGCCGGCCGTCCACCAGTGTCAGCCAGGAGACTCTTTACACAGTTAGTGCACATGAGTAATCTGGTCGCACAATTACACCTCAGCTGCTCCGGCGTCCTCCAGCTCACGTATAACATTGCGTTGTACGTCTTGAATACATTAGGTACACGAATGCCGCGGCGAACTCAACACTTACACAGTCCATGCGATGCTGTTGTCCTGCTTAGCACCACGAGAGTAAACTAGAGCCTACATCCGCGGGCGCAGCCCGGTAAATAGCAATCGTTCCCGTATTGCAGAACACTCTAGATTCATGTTGCATGTTGATGAAAACTTGAAGTGGTAGATGAATATTAATGGGCTTCTCAAACAATTGAATCCAGCTGCTTTGAATCTTCGTATAATTGCAAGTCATGGAAGCCAACGATCTAACCCCCTGTCTTACGGAGTAATTTTTTTGGGATAGCTCATCATTTAGAGAGGAAGTATCGATTGCACGAAAATGGGCAGTAAGAATAATATGTGGCGTTCAAGGAGCTACACACCTTAACTGCACCATTTCTACATATACACTAAAGAGCCAAAGAAACTGTTACACCTTCGTAATATCGCATAGCGTCCCCATGAGCACGCAAAAATGCCGCTCCACGACATGGCAGGTACTCGACTAATGTCTGAAGCAGTGCTGGAGGGAAGTGACATCATGAATCCTGCAGGACTGTCCATAAATTCGTAAGAATACGAACGGTAGAAATCTCTTCTGAACAGCACGTTACAAGGTATCCCAGATGTGCTCAATAATATTCTTGTCTGGGGAGTTTGGTGAGCAGTGGAACTGTTAATACTCAGAAGAATCTTCCTGGGGCCACTCTGGAACTTTGGGGTGTCGCATTGTCCTGCTGGAATTGCCCAAGTCCTTCGGAATGCACAATGGACATGAACGCATGCAGGTGACCAGACAGGATACTTACGTACGTGTCACTTGTCAGAGCCGTACCTACACGTATTAGGGGTTCCATATTACTCGAACTACACACGCTCCACACCAGTGCCTTCAGCAGCTTGCACCGTTCCCTGCTGACATACAGGGTCCACAGATTCATGGGGTTGTCTCCATACCCGTACATGTCCATCCGCACGATACAATTTGAAACGAGACTCTCCGACCAGGCAACATGTTTCCAGTCACCAACAGTTCAACGTCGATGTTTCTGGGCCCAGGCGAGGTGTAAAGTTATGTGTCGTGCAGTAATGAAGGGTACATGAGTGGGCCTTTGGTTCCGAAATTCCATCTCGATTATGTTTCGTTGAATAGTTCGCACACTGACACTTTCTGACGACTCAGCACTGAAATACGCAACAATTTGCGGAAGGGTTGCACTTTGGTAACCTTTAATGATTGTCTTCAGTCGTCGTTGGTCCCGTCCTGCGGGATACTTTTGCGGCCGCACCGATGTCGGAGATTTAATGTTGCACCGGATTCTTGATTTTCACGGTACACTCTTGAAATGGTCGTACGGGAAAATCCCCACTTCATCGCTATCTCGAAGTTTTTGTGTCCAATCACTCACGCGTCGATTATAACACTACGTACAAACTCAAAACAAATTCACTTAAATCTTGATAACCTGCGATTGTAGCAGCAGTAACCGATCTAAAAACTGCGCCAGACATTTTTTGGGTTATATAGGCGTTACCGATCGCAGCGCCATATTGTGCCTGTTTACATACCTCTGTATTTGAATACGTGTGCCTATACAATTTTCTTTGGCGCTTCATTGTATGTTCACTACCTAGCTGTACGCCTGTGCTTCGCAACGCAGTTTTAAGTAGGCCATATGTCTACTGTCGCTTTTTTAGGTTCTGTACTCCACCCTGTAAAAACGGAAGACTATTGGATCACTTAGTCAATAAATTCGTTTTTCTTCACCAAGCGGTTCAAATGGTTCAAATGGCTCTGAGCACTATGGGACTTAACTTCTGAGGTCATCAGTCCCCTAGAACTTAGAACTATTTAAACCTAACTAACCTAAGGACATCACACACATCCATACCCGAGGCAGGATTCGAACCTGCGACTGGAGCGGTCACGCGGTCCCAGACTGTAGCGCCTAGAACCACTCGGCCACCCCGGCCGGCTCACCATGCAGTCCAGTACAAACGAAAATTATCGAAAAAAGCGTAGCAGTATCATTAATTTTTTAATACATAAAACGAAATTAGTAATTTTTATTTATCCAGTTTTGATAAAATAAAGCCTATTCGTTGCTCAAGCTACCTCTGAAAACCCCCATGAAAATTCGTGTAGTAGTTTATAGAATAGCTTGTTCAAAGAGGTAAACTGACAGACGCTGCAGTTTTACAGAAAAATTTAAATTACGATGTCTTCTATCACCGTCATCAGATTTGGATGAAATATAGGTCACACGTTGCCACAAGCTATGCTCAAGTTACCTGTGGAAAACACATGTACATTCTTCTAGTAGTTTCGGAGATTAACGTGTTCAAAGAGAGAGGCCGACAGATAGACGTGACAGTTTTACAGTTTTATTATTAGTGTAAAATAGCTTCAGACATAGATCAGGGGTGACGTAGTCACTATGTGGGTGATAGAGATTCAGTGTTGTGTGTTAAATTACGATGTCTTCTATCATCGTCATCAGATTTGGATGAAATATAGGTTACACGTTGCCACAAGCTATGCTCAAGTTATCTGTGGAAAACACATGTACATTCTTCTAGTAGTTTCGGAGATTAACGTGTTCAAAGAGAGAGGCCGACAGATAGACGCGACAGTCTTACAGTTTTATTATTAATGTAAAATAGCTTCAGACATAGATCAGGGGTGACGTAGTCACTATGTGGGTGATAGAGAGTCAGTGTTGTGATTCCTGTAAATGTAACAGTCTCCGATCGCAAATATGTGTTTATTCAGTTTCCTGTTTACCGTCATTATCATCTTCAGATTGAAAATGTGCACACGTATGAAAAAAATTTACGAGACGGTAGGCCTTCAACTATTACGTGCAGTATCGTAATACACATAGTCTAGAAGCTCAGCAAGGATGCCTGTTTTCGACAAGTTGACAGAGTACACAAATAAAATATACAGTCATAAACGGCACATCGAGAGAAATCATGATAAAATAGCAAACACTCATATCCTATAATGATGGGTTGTAGCTGATGTACTGTGCTTACGACTATAGTGTAAACCGCTAAGGGCATGGCCTCCTGATGCCGCTGCCCGAAGATGGTTGCACCATAGTGTAAGCACCGTGCGCCACAGACGACCCAAAATTACGGGTCATGAGTCTTTACCATTGAATCACGATTATACTCAATGTAACGATGCCATTTATAACAATGTATTTCATTTGTTAAGTTCATGAAGACAGGTATCTTCGCTAACGTTCCCGACTGCATACATTACGATACTACTTGTAATAGTTGATAGCGTACCATTAATTGTATTTTTTAATAAATGTGCACATTTTCTCTTTCTAACGTTGCATATTACATTTATTACGGAACTACTTCTAATGGTTGGTAGCATACCATTACCTTTTATCTTTTTAATGTGAACGTTTTCTCTCTTTAAATCAAGCATATTATGATCAAAATGGTTGAATCCGCTAATTAAATTAACAAATAGGCCTATTTGCGTTGATAGGCTGTTATGTTATTCAAAAAATGTCGTGTAGATAATACCGTGTATGGAATTCTTCATAAATAATCCGTTCAGAATTTGGGAAGTATAGTGATGTTCATATCTACGAGACTAGAAGCAGAAACAACGTTGTGTCAGTGAATCAAAGAGAGTTTAATGTGCAGATAACTAAATTTTAAATTTTGCTGATAACATAAAATGTCTTGACAAGCAGCACAGCACATTCCAAATCCAAACAAAAATTATTTCGCCTGAATAGCTCATATTCAATTGAGGATTTCTATTTAAAAACGGTTGGCCTGTAAAACGTAATTAAAAGAAGCAAACTAGTTTTTAAGGGTAAGTGCACGAGTAGAATTAAAAAATAATGCGTTCATTACTGTTAACACAAGTCATGTGGGAACATAGGGTCACAACGATGTATCTACAAAATTGACCATTTTGACATATCTGCTTAGCCGCCGTGTCAACCGTGAGGTATCATAATAATGAGCAATATGAATTTGGTCCTAGCGGTGATGGTGTTTCTATTTTGCAATATTTGTTTTGACTTCATCTCAAAACACGTGCTGTCCGCTGTGGCCGAGTGGTTCTAGGCGCTTCAGTCCGGAACGGCGAGGCTGCTACTGTCGCAGGTTCGAATCCTGCCTTTGGCATGGATGTGTGTGGTCCTTAGGTTAGTTAGGTTTAAGTAATTCGAAGTCTATGGGACTGATTTATGACCTCAGTTGTAAAGTCCCATAATGCTTACAGCCATTTGAACCATTTTTTTTAAAGTTGCATTTCCTACAAACGTCGTTATGACTGTAAGCCCCCATTCTATAAACTGACTTATTCCACAACATTTAGATAAAGGAATCGTTCAAACGATGTATGGAACATACAACGAATATCGTTCGTTACCCATGTTGTACAGACTCACTCGCTTTCAAGCGGACGATCACTGGTCGAGTGCGAACGAAAATCTGCGTGGGCTTTTCCACGCAGCTGATAACTTTGTTGTAGTTACGTCACAACGCTGTTCGAAGCCTACAGCTGATCATAGAGGCTGCACAGACTTTGTGAAATATGTGGATTAGCTTGATTAGTTGATTACGTGGCTGCGCACACCAGGCATGCGGGTGTGACGTTAAACGAGGCGAAGTAGGTCATCTTCGGCAATTTTCGCTAAGCCGTGTGAAATTTATTCTCTCTCTCTCTCTCTCTCTCTGACACACACACACACACACACACACACACACACACACACAGACACCGCAGCCGAGTGAACACCACGCGTTTCTGGCACGCACTTACAGCGGTCTATAGTAAACTACAAAATAGTAGCGCCATCGTTGATATCCTTAACAGGAGAGGCTCTACCAACTGCGGGCGCTTGTTTTGCTGTCGCAGGTAGGCAGGATGGAGGGTGAGTCGGAGGCGACCACGCTGTCGCTGGCGCTGTCCAACTGGACGACGGCGGCGGTGACGGCTGCGGCCTCGGCTGCTGACGCCGACGGCAACTGGACGGAGGCGGGACTGGGCAGCGGGCAGCGGCCGGCGCTCGACGGCGTGGAGGGCAACCCGGGCCTGCTGTACGTGCAGTACAGCCGCAACCGCAACGTGGAGGGCGCCGCCTTCTGCTGGCTCGTCGGCTGCTACTCGCTGCTCATCGTGCTGGGCGCCGCCGGCAACTCGCTCGTCGTCTGCGCCGTGGTGCGCAAGCGCGCCATGCGCACCGCGCGCAACCTCTTCATCGTCAACCTGGCCGTCTCCGACCTGCTGCTCTGCCTCGTCACCATGCCGCTCACGCTCATGGAGATCCTCACCAAGTACTGGCCGCTCGGCCGCGAGCCCGTCGTCTGCAAGATGCTCGGCACCCTGCAGGTCAGCAGCAGCGCCAAGCGCTTTCCTCGTGTCCTTCCCTCCACCCTTTCTCACAAATCCAATCAGTTCGCAATTCGGTGTGACCAGGCTCCGTAGCAGGTGTCGCTGATGCCCACAATTGGGGTAGGGCCTAGCCCAGAAGCAGCCACCAACAGACGTTTAATTGACTGTGGGCGGTTGGGTTATGAAGAGAAAACCAGGCAATGGAGTTATTGTGCTGCTCATGGTCTTGGTGATATTCATGTTATGGATTTTAGGCCGTGGTCCTAGGTGTCCAAGGTTTCGTGTTCCGAAGCTGGAGACATCATCAGAACGCAGTTACTATTTCCAGCCAGCTTAGCAATCCTATATGTTTGTAAGTATCCACACGGTAGTCGCTTCATGACCTCATCAGGTCGCTGCCTAAGATTGATGAGACGCGCAGGCTTCTGCCATAGAGCTTTATGCATTACTAAAGCCCAGCCACAGCTTGTCTAATTTCAATCTTTCGTGGTTATCACTGTTATATTTTAACAACGCGTTTCAAGAGACAATGCTCCCATCATCAGGTTGTAAAATCTATGTCATGAAATTAAACGGACTAAAATGACAAAATAGACATATTTGTGATGGTATTCTGTCTTTCTAACAGTGATAACCAGTATAACGACAACTGCTACCTCGACTCCATAATGGATTATATTCCATCTTTCGTCTTTTCTGTTAAAGTTGTTTTCACGTTTCTTGAATTTCTATTACCTATCTGTACAACCAGCATGACAATTGTTCGATCCTAATAAAGCAATGGTATCAGGGAAACGAATTTGGAGGCTGCCTGGTAACTGTGTATGATCTGCTAGTGTGATTTATCCGTGTTGCCCGACGACATTTAATCTTCTGTTGCTTATTGCGTCGTGTTAATGCTTCTTTTTGTAGTTCCTACGTATACTTGATGCACGTCCAATGGATTTTATTTACCCCGGCTGTGCCAAAAGGCGGGCGTCGGTCCGTATGTCCCTTGCACATGCGATCCACTGCAGATACGAGCTACAAAGAGAATTATTCATTCCAGCCTTCAGGAGCAAGAGAGAAATTTTCGTCCAAGCAAAAGGGAAATATTTCAGTAGCAGAACATGCACGATGACTAGGGGAAACAGACAAATTCGTTTCTCCAATACCACTGTTTTGCCGACATCGAATCACTGCAATGTAGGATGTACAAAGAGAATACTCAAAAAACACAAAAAAACATTAACAGAAGTCTGAAACTAGTCAAATTGAGGGGCTTTGTATTACACAAACCTCCACAGCAGGGGTCGGCGCACCTCCGCTTACTCAGGCAGCTGTCTGATTACGCCACGAGTCGATCGTTTCCTTGAAACGTACCAAAAGTTCGGCCTGCTAACATTGTTCGAGATTCTGCGTTCTGAGTTTTTATAGCCCCTGATGATGTCTCCAGCATTGGAAGCCGAAACGTTAGGCTGAGAAATATCCCTTGCAAAACGACCTAATGTCCACAAAACAAATAAAAGAACTGCTCAAATACCGACCGGGAAAGGATGCATTGTGCTGCATATGTGTTTCTGCCAACGTCTCTGTGTTTTCATGGTGGAGCAACAGCAACAGAGATGAATTTCTAAGACTGGCCTAATGGTGCGATTCACGCTCAGCGTGTACTAAAGCTGAAGTACAGAAGCAGCTTACACGTTATATTGAAATTATGAGGTATGGTGAAAGGTTTCTGAAAACTGTCTCAATAACAGCGTATCATCGAATTTCTATATTGCACTTTCGTATTCGTATCTACGAAAGAACGCAGAAAAGCAATGACTCCGAATTTTTGTGTGTGGAAACTCTTAAGACCTTTTAAATCAAGCGTACATTACTAACATTCTACGTCGTCATTCGACATGTCTACATAATTACATTGCTTTCTGCCGCTATTGGGTCCCGAATTATAGCGCGCAGCATGGCGATATGTAATGTAACTACGTAGGTGAGTGAGAAACAGCGTGCTGTAGCCGTGTTTCAAATTTGAAGAGTTCGTCCGTACGTGGAGCACCTTCTCCTGTAGCACGACAATGCCAGACCACACACGCGCGCTGCGACATCTTCAGCTATTCGCAACGTTGGTTCACTGTCATCAAGCATTCTCCGTGCAGTCCCGGCTTGGTCCCATCCAATTTTCATCCGTTTCAAAAATATAAACAACACACTCCCGGACTTCATAGTGATTTGATAGTGATGAAGCGGTACAAGCTGAGGCTAGTTCGCCGCTCCGTCAGCAAAGACAGTGACGTTGTCAACAATCTGGTCTCTCGTTGGGAGAAATATGTTCGGCAATAGGGCAACTATATGGAGAAATAAGCATGTAGACATGAAAAAGAAGATAATGTTAACACGTTTGTTTTATTTTAAAATCTGTAAGAGTTTTCTGCAGGAATTTCGGAGTCTTTATATTCCAGCATGCCCCTGCATTTTAATACCAAGACGCAGGCTTTTGTGACATCTGCTTGCAAGAAGTGAGCTTCCCATTTCAGCTGAGCAGTTTTTCATTTCTCGTGTATATTCTTACTTTCGTGTTGGTCGGAGCTGCTACATTATTTGCGAAACACGCGGCTGAGAACTAGCTACAGCCAAGAAATTCGAACCACCATCATAAAACGCTAACCCGGGAAGTATTAAAACGCATAAGTGAAATTTAATAAAATATTGCAAAGTACAGCATTGATGTGATTAATAAGCAAAGTAACGTAATAAAAATTGGTTGTGTATCACGAACGCTACACGCCACCAATATGTTTCTTTTGTACGTTTCGGTCAAATATAATTAAAATTAAGAAATGAAGGAAATAATATTAACATGTAAATGTGCCCAAATGACCATCACTTACGTTCCATAAAAATGCCATATTCGAAGTCTTCGCAAAAAAAGGGTGATATCGTCCGTGAGTACGAGCCTATTGAGTACAGTTGACACCTTATCATTTTTCATTACATTAACTCTTCTGTTAATATTAACTCTCTAGTGATGAGCTGCTTTTTGTTCTTCTCCCTTTCTGTTCTTCTGCAGTTATTGACGTAATGAACATGTTATTGTGTTCGTTATTGTTGGGAAGATAAAGAGAGAATTTAAAATGAGAAAAGATAATTATTCCGTCATTACACATATTACAAAGCTTTGTGGTCGATATAGAATACCGCAGTATTGCCTGTTAATATTATCTTTGGCTTCGTTTACTACAATATAACTGTTTACTTGTCAGGGACCGAATGGAAGTGATCGATGAATCAAAACCGTTTTTGTGAAACATAGATGATGACCGTCTGCCGCATTTGCCCATCGGTATTTTTATTTTAATTAGAATTTGCTAATAGGTAGAAATAAGTGATTGGTGGTGTGTGGCGACCGTCTAACGGTCGTCAGTATTAGCTTCTTCGAAGAAGCACCACGCAGTATTAATTTGATTAATCAGTTAACTAAATGTGATTTCTATAGCGAACCCGTGAGGAGCTCTGTGACAGAAAATGTATTGCAAAAGTGAGCATTCTATATCACAAACTCAGTATGACATACCGAAAAATTCTCATCCAGTTCGAGGAACACCGATGTGGCTGCGTGAAGGAGCGTCTTCCACAGAAGTCTGTTAGCCAGTAGCTCCTCTGTCAACGCGTCTTCGCCGAGTTCTCGACTGAGTACCCAATATAAAAAACCGACTACTAATACGTAGAATCAAAATTTGATTTTTCGCTGTTCTTGTATCAGTCTCATATTGCCGGTATCTTCAATGATTACAAAGGACGTAATTATTGTCAAAGGCTCTATGAAGTTAACCCTCAACAATTATTGATCCGATCTCACTACCTGTTGTGACTTCGAATGCATCATATGGAGGTAATATACACTCCTGGAAATGGAAAAAAGAACACATTGACACCGGTGTGTCAGACCCACCATACTTGCTCCGGACACTGCGAGAGGGCTGTACAAGCAATGATCACACGCACGGCACAGCGGACACACCAGGAACCGCGGTCTTGGCCGTCGAATGGCGCTAGCTGCGCAGCATTTTTGCACCGCCGCCGTCAGTGTCAGCCAGTTTGCCGTGGCATACGGAGCTCCATCGCAGTCTTTAACACTGGTAGCATGCCGCGACAGCGTGGACGTGAACCGTATGTGCAGTTGACGGACTTTGAGCGAGGGCGTATAGTGGGCATGCGGGAGGCCGGGTGGACGTACCGCCGAATTGCTCAACACGTGGGGCGTGAGGTCTCCACAGTACATCGATGTTGTCGCCAGTGGTCGGCGGAAGGTGCACGTGCCCGTCGACCTGGGACCGGACCGCAGCGACGCACGGATGCACGCCAAGACCGTAGGATCCTACGCAGTGCCGTAGGGGACCGCACCGCCACTTCCCAGCAAATTAGGGACACTGTTGCTCCTGGGGTATCGACGTGGACCATTCGCAACCGTCTCCATGAAGCTGGGCTACGGTCCCGCACACCGTTAGGCCGTCTTCCGCTCACGCCCCAACATCGTGCAGCCCGCCTCCAGTGGTGTCGCGACAGGCGTGAATGGAGGGACGAATGGAGACGTGTCGTCTTCAGCGATGAGAGTCGCTTCTGCCTTGGTGCCAATGATGGTCGTATGCGTGTTTGGCGCCGTGCAGGTGAGCGCCACAATCAGGACTGCATACGACCGAGGCACACAGGGCCAACACCCGGCATCATGTTGTGGGGAGCGATCTCCTACACTGGCCGTACACCACTGTTGATCGTCGAGGGGACACTGAATAGTGCACGGTACATCCAAACCGTCATCGAACCCATCGTTCTACCATTCCTAGACCGGCAAGGGAACTTGCTGTTCCAACAGGACAATGCACGTCCGCATGTATCCCGTGCCACCCAACGTGCTCTAGAAGGTGTAAGTCAACTACCCTGGCCAGCAAGATCTCCGGATCTGTCCCCCCTTGAGCATGTTTGGGACTGGATGAAGCGTCGTCTCACGCGGTCTGCACGTCCAGCACGAACGCTGGTCCAACTGAGGCGCCAGGTGGAAATGGCATGGCAAGCCGTTCCACAGGACTACATCCAGCATCTCTACGATCGTCTCCATGGGAGAGTAGCAGCCTGCATTGCTGCGAAAGGTGGATATACACTGTACTAGTGCCGACATTGTGCATGCTCTGTTGCCTGTGTCTATGTACCTGTGGTTCTGTCAGTGTGATCATGTGATGTATCTGACCCCAGGAATGTGTCAATAAAGTTTCCCCTTCCTGGGACAATGAATTCACGGTGTTCTTATTTCAATTTCCAGGAGTGTATATTTACCAACCTTAAAAATAGCTATCTACTACATAACGGGTTCCCTGATATTGAATTTATGTTCTAATCACTGAATTTAACCTAACCTATAACACGCTGCAAATCAAAACGACTCTCGTGGGCTAGTACTTCCGTCCAGCGTTCTATTCATTTAATGACTATGTTTTAGAAATATCCACGAGTGAAATGATTTAAATGCATTCCATGTTACGAAAATTCTGTGCGTAGATATTTCTGATGACAAGCACTTCAAAAGCGTCATTGTTTGTAGCTAAGCCAACATTTCAGTTTTCAAACTAAATACAGCCATCATCCCATTTCAGTGATCGATAAATTCAAATGTGACGCTAATACCACCACTAGCAGTTGGCAACGCTGAAGGGCAATGACGTCTCCATTCAACGATTAGTGTCATGTGTCTATTTGTTTGGTTTTTATGATGCATTTTCTATTTTAAATTATGTAGTGCAAAATTTCGATAACGTATGGTGGCACTTTGATTTTACGAACTATTTATCTGTTCACTGTAACAGTTATGCACTTCAAAGTTAGGGTAGTGTAAATTAAAAGCTTTTTAGATTCTTGAAATGTTTTTCTGACCATGTGTTCTCTTTAAGGTTATAACCTTTGGTGACTGAGCCACCAACCGTTGTGGTTCTTGTTTTGGTCTTAGTCTTCAGAATAACACTCACACACACGCACTTCCTTCCAAAACGAAGTAACTGAATTAAGTATTCCTTGCCATCACAGGGCGAGCCCTTTCAACCTCTCTCTTCGTTCGGCCTAGTCTTCCCTTTAAGTTCTTTTCTGCCAAAGTTCTTTTCTCCCAAAAATCCGTTTCCCAATCCTACTCACATCAGCTTCATTAGTTTCTCTGTCTACCCATTTAATCTTCAACATCTTTGTGTACTACAAGACTCCAAATGTTTTCATTCTGTACTGCTCACCATGAACGATTCATTTCCATATAAGGTTACACAACAAATTTATTTCCGAAAACACGTTGTAACATTTCAATTTATATTGCTATGTATACATTTCCCATGTCTGAAGCTTCTTCGATTTAGTAGTATTGGGATTTCCATCTGAGTCGTCATTTTCTCCACTTTACTTCGTCAACTTTGAAACTTGTCATTCATCGTTGTTCGGATTTCAAGTAAACTGATTGAGACACATTGTTTGCAGCCCCAGCAACTGTTTTCTCGCGCCGTCATAGAACATAACAGTTTCAAAGCATTTTAATACAAATCATAAGAGCATTCGTAGCTGAAAAAAAAGTTATAAATTGAGAAAATGTAATAATTACACCATACGCCTCAATAAGCACCTATTTACGAGCAGAAAGAGAGAGAGAGAGAGAGAGAGAGAGTGAGAGAGCTTTTGCATAAACTACGTGATCGAAAGTATTCGAACATTTATAAGGGGATATATAAAGGGATTGTTCTATATTGGCTTTTACGACGTGTTGGGCTATGCTCAGAACAATTTAAATGAAGTAACTGAATGTATGTGGAGGAATGGCAGGCTATTCTTCCGTAAGAGCCGAAACCAGAGGAGTTGGACGCTGGGATCTGGAGTGGAGTGATGTTCAAACGTAAACCGTTCCATTCGGCTGAGATCGTGATTCTGTGCAGATCAATCTATTTCAGAAATGTTATTGGTCACCAAAAAATACCTCAGAGGTACTGCCTTTGGGCAGGACCAGTCATCTTTAGCGAACGATTTCTCTATTGTACGCTGCACTCAATGCAGTAAAATGTATTCGTAGCTTTCCGCATTTAGTGTTTTCAAAGGACAATAGGGGGGACCACCACGCACTGTCAACGAAAACCACTTCCATACCGTAACACCACCTTCTTTGTAATACCTAATTTGAGCCACTACGCATGATGGCCGGTAAGTTCTCTATGCATTCGAGAAACTGAAACTTTCCACGGGCTTGCCACAGACCGTTGCGTGGTTCATCAATCCGAGTCACTCGCCTCCTGTCTTCCGCCGTCCAGTGGTGTCGGCCTTTACACCAGCTCAAGCGTCGCTTAGTAGCGACCACAGGAATGTGTAGGTCATAAGGGTTTGCTGGTGCAATGTATCCCAATCCTTTTAAGTCTCTAGGCACAGTCATTGTGCTACCTGGGCTGCTAGTAGCGATTTGGAACTAACGAGTGATTCGTTCTTGATGGTCTCTATCCCTCACTACATGATGAGATCCATGTTGTCATGCTTTAGCTGTGGTCATTCCTTCGGGTTTCCGTTTCTCAGTCACATCACCAATAGTCCACTCGGCGAGCTGTAGAAGGATTTAAATGTCCCTGATGAGAGTTACTAGTCAGGTGGTACCCAATCATTATCCCACGTTTGAATCACTGCGCTCACCTGGTCGACCCTTTCTGCTCTTACTGCTTCTCTAGTGAAAGCCGCCATTTATACTCGCGGATCCATCTCTCGTGACATCGTGGGCATTTCCGCATTACATAGGAGTGTTCGGTCAGATAGCATGTTTTCACTTGTGAGTTAAGAAACCTGAATGCCGGATGCAGCAATATACTTAAAATATATGTTGTTTTCATCTTTATTAAATTATCCATTATTCTAACCTACATTTCTCTCTTTATTAGATTCGTACTTCATTCAAGTTCACAAGTGAAGCTGGCTGATTCGACAGCCCACTTAGTCGGCTTGAGTGCATGCTCTGCAATTTTGACATGTCTTATGTAGCACAGACTGTAAGAACTACTTAACAAAAGTGCCAAAAAGCAATATTTCATCCCACACAGCAGCCACCTAAATTCTCTGTTACTGAACACTGCTTTACCTATTGAGGCACTCGGTTTACTTAAATCAGGTCGAAAAACGTGTCAATGTTCTCTGTTTCTCCCTCAATAGACATATGTCTGTTAAGATGTTTCTTGCTGAAGGGTATTGTCTTACAATTTCAATATTTATCATTCTTTACGCTTGGCAACAACCTTCAATCTCCTTAAGGCTGTTTTATTATTTGACGACACCAGGAGACAATGGCTGGGGTTACGTGCAACATAGCCTGTTCACAGTTAGTCTGGAGCTCAAACAGCGACCATCGAAACTACGTAAGTTGTCGAAATATCATGTAATTGAAATTATCACTCGTCTGCGAACTTAAATATCTGTAAACCACACTACAGCAAGTTTACTAAACACAGTAATTTAATTTCAGCCCACAAGAACAGGGCCTAATAAGCGAGGGACACTAATTTCATTCCCGGTACTGCACGGATTTGTCCTTGGTGGAAGACTGGAACGGGATGCAGAAGGTCTCGTGAGTCTAGCTGAGGAGCTGCTCGACCAATTAGTATCGGTTCCACGATCAAGAAACCCGACAACGACCGGGAGAGCGGTGTGCCGACCACAGCCGGTGACGCCGTAGTTCGGGTCGATTCTCCCGTCTAAGGCCACAACGGGAAACTTCGTCTTCCTTTACCTTTACAGGGCCACATATTGTTTTAGAGGTTGTCACTCACAGATCACTACATGAGGATATCGGGCTTACACTTACTGGGAATTCTGGAAGATAAGAGTTGTCACATAACAAGGTACTATGAGTTGAAAGCAATTTCCATTGTTATTAATTGTAACCAACTGATAAATTGAGGAGCCGTGACTGTGTGGAACACTTATTCGTTATTTCTGGTACCAATCACACTTATTTGTTTTGCGTTTAGTTTAAGACAGTGTAATGCGTTTCTAGGAAGTTTCGAGCATTTTTTGTTTATCATCTGCCGTTTATGCATGTTGGTGTTTCTTAAAGGTAAAATGTCTTAGTCTACTGGAGAGGCTATTTGATTGTTCCTTTTTTTTCTGGGGGGGGGGGGGGGGGAGTGTGCAGTGGGTGGACAGAAATCGATGGCCAGTGTTGTCTTCTGCTGATGTGGAGCTGCAGTCAACAAGCCAATGCAAGAAATATTATATAGGCAGTACATGCAGAAGTTTCAGACCTCGATTTGAAGAACATATAGACTGCTGTAGCATCAAGAAGTGCAATAAGTCAGCAATAACAATGCACATTATTGACACTGGTTTCCCCTTTGAAACTCGAAGACAATTTTGTACAAAATCGGAAGAAGTAAAAGAATGTTTGTCGTGGAAGAAATATAAATTTTTATTTATAAAACAAAAAACGGTGATGATATTCTTAACGAGATAGCTGAATTAAAAACTAAAAATTCTTCAGTTACCTAAAACCAGTACCAAAGCAGCAGATTTGAGATATACGTACCTGCGTGAAACAAACGGAGAACGACTGACTATCAGACAAAGGTATAATCCAAAATATCTATGTAAATCATTAAAAATTACCACAAGCGATAAAAAGTGTACACAGTGTCTCTTAATAACACATTCATTTATTTATATTTATGATTATGACGCTTCGCCGCAGGAGATAACCAATCTAATATCTACGGCTCAAAATAAACAAATTAATATCTATGACTAAAATATGACATCACTTGCCAAAGCGAAAAGCTATATCCCATTCCCCAGTTAAGATACGTCTGTGTGAAACAGACGACTATCAAACAGTCAGTAGCACGAATATCACTGGAAACAAACGAAAGTCGATACTCATCGAAACGCTGCGAGGCCGCCTTATCACGTTTAAGATATGCTGTTTACATATCTGGAGTAGCATTTGTGCAGTGAAGGTACGTCAAAATGAGTGTCACATTAATCAGTGCCACAGCGTGGTGTTGGATAACGGGTCCCTCAGTGTATCAACGATGAAAAAGGAAGCTTGGGGAGTTTAAATCGTAACTGAACAAACGGTATATAAAAAAGTATATCACACGATTACCGCACTATAACAACAGACGCAAAACTATTTGCATCCCACACATGCTGTGGTGTCAGCGCCACACTGGTGTCAGAAGCCAACACTGGACATCAATTTCTGGCTTTCCAATGCGCGCTCCTTGCACTAAAATTCCCCATTATCCACTCTAAAAGCAGGTAAGTTTTGACTGTCGTATATATGTATAAACGCGTGATGACGAGAAAATGACAACTGTTTGTATAAACTCCTGATGATGAGCGAAATATGCTTGAAACTCATTGCAATGTGTTAAATTAAACACGAAATAAATAAATGAGACTGGCAGGAGAGAAATACAAATACTTTATAAATCTCATTGTATTAAGCTGTGCTCACGTTCTCGATCTAATTCTGTTGATAGTCGCCTATGCACAGCATTCCCCTTCCACGAGGCCTGGTAGCTACTCCCAGGGTTGATTCCAGGTCCGATTCTCTTACAAGCTCACAACTATTGTGGATGTGGCGGTGAATTCACTAGTTGTACTTACGAAACTTCTACTAGTCCTAATTCATTATCCTGCTAGTTGGTTACCGAAAAGCAAATATTTTGTGTTGCGGTAGGCTTTTGGAACTTCACGTCTGTTGTGACCTCTTTGCTGATATTTGGACGCTCTCTTCCAGCCACTACAGAGACACTAATCCCTATCCTTGTATCTGTATTGTAATGAAAGCATATGCGGAACAGTGCGAATGTCAACAGTGTGCTCTTAGTATCTGCTTTAAAAAAAACATATTTCGTTGACTTACAGTACGTGCTGTCGACATCAGCAATGACTACTTGGCTCTTTGATCTCAAGCTTGCTCTCTTTACTGCTAGGTTCTGTCTCGGGTTTGTTTTTTCCGGCTGTACTGGTTCTACGTATACCGTGATAAACAGCAGTATGGGTTACTGTACTGTTGAAGAGTTGACGGATATTTCCCCGTACCGGTTCACCGAATGCGAAAGAAGAGCGGCACAATAATTCTACGCTAAGCTGATCCCTCAGCGACGATTGTTGCATTACACTTGTATTATGGTGTTCGCACTGTTGATGGCACATTACAAGTTTCTTCACTCTTGTTAAGGTATCTTCAAAGCAATATAGATGATCTGGGTAACAAATCAAGAAACTTAGCAATTACATTATTAGTCTGCGATGAGCATCCGGAGACCATGTGTCCGTGATGCCAAAATACTCAGGAAACAGGCTTGAACGGCACCGAAATATTGTCAGTGGAGTTCGGATACACTGGTTTAAAAAAGTCTTACTATTTGTAAAACAAGAAAAAAACTTTGGTTATATTCATAAAAGAAACTCTGAATTTACGTGCCACTGGTGAAAGCGCCATTTCAGAGAGAATATATTTTCGTTGGTGACGTATTTGTGCAGCATGTCACCTTTTTGAATCCTTGATACGAATTATTTTCTCTATCATTAATGAGTTCGAATTATTTTGTCTATCATTAACCAGTTTTCAAGCCATCGCAGGCACATAAGGATATGTAGGCGTTACAGGAACATTATGTGGACTATTTGCAGCTACACGCTGCAGTCGAAGTGCTGGCAGAAGTGACGGAAATTTAATTACCGATGAGTAAAAGTTCGTACAACGAAAAGTTTATTACGTTTTGGATACTTGCATAGCACTGTCCATTGGAATCCATGGCAATTCCGTTTTGATAAAGTACATTTTTCGCGCTATTTAGCGCCACTTCCTATCAGATGTAATTGGAGTAAGAAAATAAGATGAACAGATGTAAAAAAGAGAGTACAAGATTTGTTTGTAGCATTGTTCTGAAGTTGTGTTAGGAAGCCAGTGGAAACATTGATCAGATTGGCATAACATTAAAACCTTCCAGTTATTGAAAGGATGTCCCCTATCGGTATCCATTTTTTCACAACAACCAAAATAATTTTATGAGCAAATTTTACATTTAGTCCTTTTAATTTTTTTTTACATTTGTTAAGGAGCATTTATTGTGCAAAAGCCATGTTCAAGTTTTTACTTTCAATATAATATGCAGCACTATTGAGAACAAACATTTATATGAAGATATTACACATTTTTGTACTGAATGAAATAAATTAATCATGAGTGCAAATTAAAAATGGAAAACAAGAACAATAGATTGACTGATATATTAAGCGGTCGAACATTCAACACACAGTAATACATTACATTTGTTGCACTAGAACGATCACATAGCTAATGTTATGGGGAAGACAAACAAATGACTTGCGTTTTATTGGCAGTAATAGATCTACTAAAGAAAGTGCCTACACTATGCTTATCAGCCCCATGCTAGAGTACTGCTGTGCTGTATGGGATCCTTGTCAGGTTGGATTCACGGTGGAGTCAGGTTGGATTCACGGTGGATATCGAAAAAGTTAAAAGAAGGGCACCTCGTTTTATATCATCACGAAATAGGGGAGAGAGTATCATGGATTGACATGACGTTTGGTGTGGCAATCATTAAAACAAAGATTTTTTACTTGCGACGAATTCTTTACGATATTTCAATCTTCTAAATTGTCCTTCAAATGCAAAAATATTTTGTTACCTCCACCTACATAGGGAGAGATGATCACTGTAATAAAATAAGAGAAATCATAGTTCCACAGAAAGATTTAAGTGTTCGTCTTTCCGGTGCGCTATTAGATAACAGAGCTGTATAAAATTGTGTGTATGTGGCTCAATGAACCTTCTGCTAGGCACTGAAGTGTGAATTGCATTGTGGTCATGTAGATGTTTTTTGTAAATGTACTGATATCTCATAGTTTATTCTAACACATCATCTTCTTTTGAGTTGCTATATTTTCACAATCAGATGGTTCATTCCAACAAATGTTACCAATACTGGAGTGCCGTGTTTGTACTGCTTGAAGGTGTCACGTATCTCCTCACAAATCTCCTGTACAATTAATCTTCGACAGTTAACGTGAAAATTTGTATTTCTGTTTTGCTGTACGATGTCCAGCTACAGCGTACATTGACAACAAATAGTCAACGAAAAAGAGCTCAGCACCATTCCTTGTTATGGATATTTACAGTGTACCTTGAACCATTCAGTCAGTTCTATGTATGTACACTCGAGAGCAAAAAAAGTGGGTCACCCCTGAATTCCAACGTGTAGGCTGCACCTGAATGTATGCAACGAACATTGCACATCTGTGTTGCACGTCGTCGCACCCTCCACAGTACAGTCGTTGTAAGATACACAATGGGTACCGCTAGAGACTACTAGAGGACACCAGTCTTTATGACAGTCCATCCAGATGTAAAGTAACACCACGATAGTACAGAAGAGATCAGACAGTCCTTAACGTTTGTAAACTAAACTTAATTACAATAAGTGACATTTCAAATGTTATGGGACAACTAGTTTTGTCACATAAATCGTTCAGTAATCCTTAGGCACAATTAAATATTTGAGACAGTATATGGATTTATAAAGTTGTATGGCAATTGGAAACAAGTTCTTTGCTGTTTAAAAGGTTTACTCAACACATGCTGAACGTCGTTCAACCTTCAATGGGGAGTGGATTCGCATCAACTTTATGTAATACTAAGCAGTTAAAAGAAAACGTGATTAACGGCGGCAACCACTCTGCGGTAATCCGAACATTAACAGCGAATCACAAGTAATATCATTGTTCACATTACTCATCAACAGTTACTTGTACACGAAGTTGTACTTTAAATGACATGACCAACGTCTTTGTTCTGGATCCAGATGCAAACCCAGAACGTAAAGCCATTGTTAACCAAGCAAAGCTTTGTGCCTTATCGAGACTCGATCACCAGGCAGAAAGAACGTCTAATATTGACGTTTGCACCAGTATCAGTTATCAATTCTCAACTTGAACGTAAATGACGATAATGTTTGTACGAAAGCAGGAACCCTAACATGACAATTCCGTTCTTGGTAATTAACCTCGAAAGACGTTGTATAGTGTTGCATTGTCTAGGAATAAAGGAATCACATGTTTAAAATTAAAATGCCATCATGTAATGCTGGGGACAAGGATGCGAACCCAGCACCTAATCGGATGGTTGAATAAGTACGTAAAATCAGAATGTAGTTATCGCAGTTTGTCACCAGTAGTGGGGTTGGAACCTTAAATGAGGATTGAAGTTGTATTGCCTGACCGGGATTCGAACCCGGCGCCTACCGCCGTCGTTGTCTAACCAGGAACAGACGAGAAATGTCCAATGTTGGTCCACCATCAGCGAGATGTGCACACGTTTAACTAGAAATAAAGGTGACGAAAACGTCTATGCTGACTGAGAGTCGAACGCCGCACACATGGTTATGAAGATACGTTAATAATCAACTTCATATTCAGTAGTAGCTAGGAGTAGCATGTTTAGTAGCAAACCTTAAGGCCTTACTCATCCCTAGTAACATGTTGCCTAATGCCTGCGATATCATGATGTTAATTTACAAGTGGATTGACTGCCGTAAAGAGCAATGTTCTCTAGTAGTCGTGAATCATTGAGATGTAAATGAATTGCGTCAGCAGAAAGTAATTTCCATCGTGCAGCACGTATTGTTTCAGAGACACTGAGTACATGTTATAAGTGCACAAAACGTGTATTATATACTAAGTATATACTATTATTTGGAGGAGCTGCCGCCAAACCTGTTTACTTTTACATTCCGCTTAGTTGTCGTGGTTGAATACAGGTTTTCTTAAGGCTACATCTAATGCACAGCGGTTACAAGAAAGTGTAGTTTCCTGCGTCATGCTATTGCTAGCTAGGTGAAATATTTTATGGTAGCTATGTTTAAAATGAATGTATTTTTGAAAGTATTATTCGTCAAATATTTGAATAAATCGCCAACTGTAGATGTGCCTGCACATGTTATAGCATAACAGCTGTAGCTGCGTTAGTTTGTACTACAGACTTGGGAAGGTTAGGTGTAACTTTTGATCCTTAAAGGGGCGATCGTGGCCATGCGGCCCGGGTCTGTACTAGCCGCGGCTCGCGAGCTACGGGCCAGCCATGCTGGCCGAGGCGAGACGCAAGTGAGCGAGCTGGCGGTGGCGTTGGTGGGCCAACAGCCCGGGACGAGCCAGCACGGCTGCGCCGCATGCCTCTGCTGCTCCGTTTGACGTAAATATGTTTACATCCTCTCCTGGCATCAGTATAAGAGCGGCAAGCAGAAATACACATCAGGCTGTCTACCGGGCGAGGTGGCGCAGTGGGTAGACACTGGACTCGCATTCGGGAGGACGACGGTTCAATCCCGGGTCCGGCCATCCTGATTTAGGTTTCCCGTGATTTCCCTAAATCACTCCAGGCAAATGCTGGGATGGTTCCTCTACAACGGCACGGCCGACTTGCTTCCCCATCCTTCCCTAATCCGATGAGACCGATGACCACGCTGTCTGGTCTCCTTCCCCAAACAACCAACCAACCAATCAGGCTGTCTGCCGTAATGGCTCACTGGGAGAGGTCTATTCGAGGTAGAGTAAAAAAATGGTTCAAATGGCTCTGAGCACTATGGGACTTAACATCTGAGGTCATCAGTCCCCTATAACTTAGCTTAAACCTAACTAACCTAAGGACATCACACACATCCATGCCCGAGGCAGGATTCGAACCTGCGACCGTAGCGGTCGCGCGGTTCCAGACTGAAGCGCCTAGAACCGCTCGGCCACTCCGGCCGGCCGAGGTAGAGTCGTCGCTCTCATTGAGGAAGGCGGATGTAACATCAGAGAAGCTGGCAGACATACCACTGCAACGAGATGGTGGAGGATCTACCTTGAAAGAGGCACCACCAACAGGGCTCCTGGCTCAGGAAGGAAGAAAGTGATCTCACAGCAGGAAGACAGGGACCTAGTGTCTAGGAGCAGAGAAAATCCCTTTCTGAACGCGAAGCAGTTGCGGTGGGAAACCAACTTCCCCGGCTCCAGTGACACGATTCGCCGAAGGCTGAGGGACGCTGGACTGCATGCACGACGATCCGCCGTGAAACAGTAGCTCAGCGAAGACAACGTTTTATACCGGCTAGCATTTGCGGAGCTCCATCTGAGGGCGTCGTGGGACAACGTCATTGTCACTGATGAGGAGGTGTTTTCCACCAATAACGACGGTCCACGAATCGTTTACAGGCCGCAAGGGACTCGCCATCGACGCGAATATGTAACCACGACGAGAAGAAGTGGCCGGCTATCTGTTACCTGCTGGGGTTGGAATTTTGCGAGAGGGGCGGGAATTCTACACAGGATAGAAGGAACTCTGGACAGTGCGCAGTATGCCCACATATTGGAAAATGTGATGCTTCCGTCAGTGCGAATGCTGTACGCAGAAGGGGACGTCACATTGGAAGAGGACCATTCTCCCATTCACAAGTCTGGATTTGTTCAGCAGCGGCTCTCCACGATTGGCGTCAACGTCATGGACTGGCAGCCACGGACGGTTGATATGAACTCCATGGAAAACATGTAGGCTGAGGTCGCCAGAACATTAACAGAGAACTGGCCACGAAACCAACCAACAACTGCGGACGGTCTTTGGGACTGCGTCCTGGAAGCCTGGGAGGAAGTTGCTTCTTCAGGCTATTACGTCCGACGGCTTATACATTCTATGCCAAGACGCGTGATAGAAGTACAAAATAATGAAGGATTCTGGATAAAATATTAGAGTTCTTAAAATGTTTTGTTATGTCTCCTTTTTCGTCATGTTTCCTCATTGGGAGCTAGTGGAAGATCGCGTAGCAACAGAAAAGATACAATATGGGTTAGCTTTCCTTTGAGTTGCCCTTTTAATTCAAGTGGGATTCTTTTGAATATACTGTTTGTTAAGTATTCTATTTTGATTTCATTTATACCCTGTCTACATACTTCCAAACTAATCAGCGTAGTTGGACTCTGTCACAGTAGTTTTTGTTATTTCAAATACGTCTCTCTCTTCCCCTCCATCCATGAATACACCCTCCGTCCTCCGCACAACACGCCAACGATTTAATATTATGTTTGCTCGCCGCGCGGGATTAGCCGAGCGGTCAAGGGCGCTGCAGTCATGGACTGTGAGGCTGGTCCCGGCGGAGGTTCGAGACCTCCCTAGGGCATGGGTGTGTATGTTTGTCCTTAGGATAATTTACGTTAAGTAGTGTGTAAGATTAGGGGCTGATGACCTTAGCAGTTAAGTCCCATAAGATTTCACACACATTTGAACATTTATGTTTACTCGTTGTTAATATCTCCTCTATTCTCTCGCACACTCTCTCTCTCTCTCTGACACTATCGCCGCAAGTGCCCTTCTATTCCACTCCCCCAAAACGTTATAAACAAATCTAGCGGTTTCCAATCACGCTACATTTTCTCTTTTAATTGCTGCTGTATTTACTCTCTATCATTCCTCTCACCACCTATGAAACCGTATTCTTTGATCTCCCCTTCCCTATAACCAATTCTTCGTTCTGAGAACAGTCTTTCCTTATCTCTTGGTCCTAAGATAAAACGAACTGTGGCACACATCTAAGTAAGCAATACTCTGCAAACATTTCACGCTTATATTTTGCACTTCTGCACTTCTATCCATTCCCAGATCCCGTCCTCCTTCCTGTTACGCGTCCCTTGACATCTGCATCTACATCTAAATGAATACTCTGCAATTCATAATTATGTGCTAGGCAGGGGGTTCTGTGGTCTGCTGGATTACTCTTGTATTGATGTGTAAAACGTGTAGGTTCACATCTCACGTCAGGCGTAGATTTTTAACACACACAAGTAGCTCTCCTTCACCCCTAGTAACGCTAAGTCCAGAACGCCAGTAAGCTCCGTAGTTCAATATCCGAAGTAAAGATAACATCCCTTCGCTGCCGACTGGGCATTCGTTTGAGCTGTGACAGATGGAGAGACTCTGCCACCAGCAAGCTGTCGTAAACTAGAGAACGTATTTCATTTAATGAACCAATGGCCATGTAAGTTCACAAGGCTCTTACTTTATTTGAAATTGAGACGCTGAAAATTGTGGTGCTGGACTGGGATTAGAATTCGATTTCACTGTGTTCCCGAAGATTGCAAAGTCTTCTAGGTGTCCTCGAAAGGCACCTATTTGGTTTCGAATCCTGATCAGCACAAAATATTCATTATTTCATTTCAAGCCCTAGCATGTGCACTCCGAACTACTGGTGAAAAATACACTCCTGGAAATGGAAAAAAGAACACATTGACACCGGTGTGTCAGACCCACCATACTTGCTCCGGACACTGCGAGAGGGCTGTACAAGCAATGATCACACGCACGGCACAGCGGACACACCAGGAACCGCGGTGTTGGCCGTCGAATGGCGCTAGCTGCGCAGCATTTGTGCACCGCCGCCGTCAGTGTCAGCCAGTTTGCCGTGGCATACGGAGCTCCATCGCAGTCTTTAACACTGGTAGCATGCCGCGACAGCGTGGACGTGAACCGTATGTGCAGTTGACGGACTTTGAGCGAGGGCGTATAGTGGGTATGCGGGAGGCCGGGTGGACGTACCGCCGAATTGCTCAACACGTGGGGCGTGAGGTCTCCACAGTACATCGATGTTGTCGCCAGTGGTCGGCGGAAGGTGCACGTGCCCGTCGACCTGGGACCGGACCGCAGCGACGCACGGATGCACGCCAAGACCGTAGGATCCTACGCAGTGCCGTAGGGGACCGCACCGCCACTTCCTAGCAAATTAGGGACACTGTTGCTCCTGGGGTATCGGCGAGGACCATTCGCAACCGTCTCCATGAAGCTGGGCTACGGTCCCGCACACCGTTAGGCCGTCTTCCGCTCACGCCCCAACACCGTGCAGCCCGCCTCCAGTGGTGTCGCGACAGGCGTGAATGGAGGGACGAATGGAGACGTGTCGTCTTCAGCGATGAGAGTCGCTTCTGCCTTGGTGCCAATGATGGTCGTATGCGTGTTTGGCTCCGTGCAGGTGAGCGCCACAATCAGGACTGCATACGACCGAGGCACACAGGGCCAACACCCGGCATCATGGTGTGGGGAGCCATCTCCTACACTGGCCGTACACCACTGGTGATCGTCGAGGGGACACTGAATAGTGCACGGTACATCCAAACCGTCATCGAACCCATCGTTCTACCATTCCTAGACCGGCAAGGGAACTTGCTGTTCCAACAGGACAATGCACGTCCGCATGTATCCCGTGCCACCCAACGTGCTCTAGAAGGTGTAAGTCAACTACCCTGGCCAGCAAGATCTCCGGATCTGTCCCCCATTGAGCATGTTTGGGACTGGATGAAGCGTCGTCTCACGCGGTCTGCACGTCCAGCACGAACGCTGGTCCAACTGGCATGGCAAGCCGTTCCACAGGACTACATCCAGCATCTCTACGATCGTCTCCATGGGAGAATAGCAGCCTGCATTGCTGCGAAAGGTGGATATACACTGTACTAGTGCCGACATTGTGCATGCTCTGTTGCCTGTGTCTATGTGCCTGTGGTTCTGTCAGTGTGATCATGTGATGTATCTGACCCCAGGAATGTGTCAATAAAGTTTCCCCTTCCTGGGACAATGAATTCACGGTGTTCTTATTTCAATTTCCAGGAGTGTAGTTGCATTTTCAACGTCTCTTCGTGCGTTGTCAGCTGTAACGTGTACGTTCCAACTCACAACCACATGATGAGCTTTTTATCACAACATTACAAGATCAAACGTTTCCTTACATCTTTTCAAGTTCAAACATTCCTCTCCATCCTACTGGTGAAAACGGGTTTGGGTTTGACGTTGAGTTCGTTGTAATCACCAACGGCGACATGTTGTGCATTCGACTTCTAGCCAGCTGAGTATTTTCCATCACATCACTGAAAGTACAAACATGCCATTCCTAGCTATTATTGGAAAAGAATTTAATAGTTAAAGTTTCTTCATGACCACGTGTGCGGGGTTTGAATTCAATTCAGCACAGAACTTTTCGTCGCCTAATTTATTGCTAAACATGCACCCATCTCGCTACTGGTGAACAAACAATAGCTATTTATCGTCTGTTCCTGGCTAGAAAACGACGGTGCTAGATGCTGGGTTCGAATCCCAGTCAAGCAAAGACAATTCTATCGTCAATTAAGATTCCAGCATTTCGCTATTGGTGAAAACATTTGATATTTAACTTCTGATTTTATGTACAGTCGCGCTCAAAAGTATCCGAACGATCTGTATTGCATTTCTCTTGATTCCCATGCGACCCACAAACGCAGCTGTCTAGCAGGTCCTCTAATCACTCCTTGGTACAGTCTTTGACTATTGAAAATGGTCCCAACCAATCACCACTAGAAAACACAGCTCTGTATCGCAATAACTCAAGATGTAAAGTAATACCACGATACTACAAATACCAGGGAACAACTCATCACAGATAAGACTGTCCTCAAGGCTTGTAAGCTCACATTTATTGCAATAAATGACATACCTGAAATGTTAGCACTCTCATTATTATGTCAGATAGGTAATGCACGTAGTGAGTTCGTCGTATGCATGATTTCCTCTTCAAAGTAACATACCTTACTTGTTATTTAACACAAAAGACATTAAAAATTTACGTTATTTACGAGCAGCTAGTTGAGAATATGTATGGACTTCAAATGACACGACGAACCGCCTCGTTCTGCATATGGATTTAAACCCAGGTCATGCAGGCTAGGCCGCGATGGCCGTGCGGTTCTAGGCACTTCAGTCCGGAACCGCGTGACTGCTACGGTCACAGGTTCGAATTCTGCCTCGGGCAGGGATGTGTGTGATGACCTTACGTTAGTTAGGTTTAAGTAGTTCTAGGTTCTAGGGGACTGATGACCTCAGATGTTAAGTCCCATAGTGCTCAGAGCCATTTGAACCAATCATGCAGGCTAAGATTTCGTGGCTGACGGAAATTAACAGTCATTCTTGACTAGGCATTTGATATACCTCATTTTGGGACAGTATCAGTTAGGAAATATCAACTTTAAATTCCAGAACGTAACTTTTCAACGGACGCGAATTCCTACCCAGCATCTATTATCCCTGTTAACGAACTACGAAAGATGTTAAATACTGCTTCTTCACAGGTAACTTACTTGAAATGCAGTGAGATAAAGCTTTGTGTTGGACAGGGATTCGAACCCAGAACGTAATCGGATTGTTATCGAAGCACAATCAACTTTGACATATCGGATTTTCTCTGCAGTAGCCAGATGTATTAAATGAAATGACCAAACAATAATTTTTCTTTCCCAGGACTCCAACCCGGCAGGAATCGCTGTTATATTCTACAGAAAGGGAACGTTAAGTATAGGCTTGTTACACCAGCAGCGACATGTGAGTATGTTTGAACTAGAAATAATATGATGAAGTGTTCAGTGCCAACTGAGAATCGAATCCCAAACATATCGTTGTTGACTACACACAAACAGACGACACTTACCGAATTTTTCTCCACCAGCAGCTCGGAATAAAATCCTTCATCTTACAGTGACATCGCAAATAGTTCTGTGTCTCACTGGGACTCAAAAACGTCAGATATCGTTAGTGTTGACAACGAATGAAAATGCATTAAAAATAAAAATTATTATCCACCAGCAGATAGGTGTTCTCATGCTATAGCTTGATAATACATACTGAAAAGTTTGGTGCTGGGCCAGGATTCCAACCCACTCATGCGCAATATGTGGAGACGTTGAGGAATCTGCAGTTTTGTACAAACAACAAGTTGTAGTCGAGCTGTATTGTCACGAAGGGATCAAATTCCGCGATAAGGGCGGTCTGAGTTGCATTCCCAGTTCAGAACCAATTTTATCGACATAGAGAATCTCAAAGAAAAGATAGAATAAGTGTCTTGTGACCATACTCAGGGTTTGTTTCGTCACTAGAAATAAATAACTAGTATAAGAAAGGTTACTGGTGATACAGTTTCTACATGTCGCCACTACTTACTTTATTGTGGTTCCACTTAACGTCTACTTGGTAGAGAAGGAATATCATGTTTAATGTGATTTTCAGACCACAATTCCATTATACTTTCTTCACTTGGCGTAGAAAGAAGAGAATAGAATGTGCCTCTCCCTATCACCAAAAAACAAAAACAAAAATCGGCAGAAGTTGGAATCGAAACGAGACACTCATCATATGAAACTATCATCTGCTCTATCATAACAACGTTGCGGCACACGCGATGAGAATTCTGACACACAGGCTCCCTGTATTGGTCTGCTGGATGTTCAGTACATTCATTTACTTGGTTGACTGAATCGCCATGAACTAGCTGCCTTGGCTACCCAGTGCATACATTCGACTCTATTTTGTAATCACTGAAATAAAATAACGTAACTGCCACCTACACAGAACTGCCAACAGTGTAGGATGCAGAAATTTAAATAGGAAGTGTTCCTTTCCATTTGAGCTACTCTATACGCTATCTGTTTGTTGAAACCATCGTGCAGTGCAAAAGAAATGCTGTAACTGTCTGTCTCTCAGAAGTCTAGATCCGGCCATATGCATTATCTCACAGCACTGTGGAATGCCGAAGTTCTGGAGGAACTGCTGTTCACTTCCAAAGGTGCTGTAGTTACGTGACAGCTAGTAGCTTAGCGGCAAGCGTCGCGCACTGTTGATAAGTTGACGCGTGTTTTATTACATTCGCTACTACATTTTTTTAAACGCAGTTCTGCTGTCTGCTGAAGTTATCAATTTAATGGAATTTTGAACATAATTCTCTTCACTTCTCAACCCAAAATAGTCGCATGTGGAAAAAAGGCTAACTTCTGTGTCATTTTGTTCTTTTCAGGTTTAATAGAGGGCCAGGCAGCAGATGCGTCTCGAAGATTTTGTATCATGTGTGGGGAGAGCGCATCGTGCCAAAATAGTCAGAAAAGTATTTTCTGCATTTGCTGTCGTCTGGTAGTGGTATTTTATTCTTCTTCAAACCTTGTTTGACAGCTTTAGCTCAGAACAAGTTTTCTACATGCATGTAATCAATAAACTGAATGTGCATTGTCAGACTGTTATAGATAACATCAGAGAATTCGCATGTATCGTTCATGATTAACTTCTCTCTCATTTTTAGTATTGTTTTAACAACACTAAAAGCCGGCCGCGGTGGTCTCGCGGTTCTAGGCGCTCAGTCCGGAACCGTGCGACTGCTACGGTCGCAGGTTCGAATCCTGCCTCGGGCATGGATGTGTGTGATGTCCTTAGGTTAGTTAGGTTTAAGTAGTTCTAAGTTCTAGGGGACCGATGACCACAGATGTTAAGTCCCATACTGCTCAGAGCCATTTGAACCATTTTTGAACAACACTAAAAGAAACATTACTAAATCTGTGCACTGTATTGTAAAAAATGAAATGAAACTACCCACGGTAACCTTACGACGAAAGTCTGTTTTAACAAAACTGAGTATCTGTACACAAGCGTGCCTCTATCTGCACGAATTAATAAAATACTACTCACTTAGGTTTCGATTGGGTCTGTGTTAAAATGTTTTGCTGTTCATACTCAACAGGTATGCAAATGTGGCATTTCATAAATAGTTACGTATTCCCATAAACCCAAAATTTGCTTGTCAGCAGCGGAAAGAGGCGTTACCTGTTGTGCAGCGTTGTAAGTTTTTCACCATTTCACTTTGAGCTGAAAGTATTTTCTTGCGATTTGCTAATCAATTTATTTCCTTCATACTTATCACCCTGGCATGGGAGTCTTAAGTGAAGAACATTATTGAATTTCGTATCGTTGACGGTCGATTCGAATTTCTTCAGATACGCTTGTATTGTATGGAGCTTGGCAGTCAGAAAGCCGAGATCTGCGACCATTAACACAACTTACTGAGTCGAGCTGCCAAGAGGATTTGATGTGTAAAGGTTTTCTTCTGATTTTATTACAGAATTTTTTCTGGGAATTCGCAGCTCCCTGTAGTAATACACAAAAAAAAAGCTCGCACGCGCTGCCCCTTCTACGGTTAGAACTGACGATTCTCTTACCCGTTGGAACACGGGCGGTACCACGGGGCTACGGACACACTGCTCCCAGCACGTAGCTCTCGTCATGGTATTGGCCGCTCAGCCTCAAAACGCATCGTGAAAGATATTAAAAGTTGTCACTTATGTGAAGAATAGCATTTCTTTAGCCAAAAAATTGAAATTTCTGTCTCAGTGTCTTAGTTTACATGAGGATTATATACTACGAGTCATTCAAATGGAATGGGAATATCAAGTGAATTTAGCGAGTCAGTTCAGTACTATACGCGGAAGTGACTGCACTGTCAAAAAAAAAAAAATGATTCAAATGGCTCTGAGCACTATGGGACTCAACTGCTGTGGTCATAAGTCCCCTAGAACTTAGAACTACTTAAACCTAACTAACCTAAGGACATCACACACATCCATGCCCGAGGCAGGATTCGAACCTGCGACCGTAGCGGTCGTGCGGTTCCAGACTGTAGCGCCTTTAACCGCTCGGCCACTCGGGCCGGCTTGCACTGTCAGAGTGTTGCCAAATGTTTGTGACGATGTTGCAAATTCTCAGCTGTGCTAGGAACAGCTCTTTAGCGTTATAGAGGGAGAATCCTGTGCTCGTGTCGTAGGAGGGTACGGAGAGGAGGCGCGGGGTTTGGTTAATATGCAGCGTTTTCTCCTACCAGCTGTGTCAAACATTCGGGTGTGTGATCTTCCGTCACGATTACAGTTTCCCACAAAATATATACGAATAAAACACTTACCTTGTTACCTTGTTACAAAAGTATTTTCAGTACAATAAAAAGTCTTTGGAAATCAACTTTGCCAACCTTTCACGAAAAGTAAGATAATAAACACTTTGCACCTCGAAATCGATTGCATCTATGTGCAGTCTTGTGGTCATACAAGTAGAAGTTCATGAATTGCACGAGAATGTAGAAAAATGTTGGTGCGAATGGAAGCTGTAAGAAACACAGTTACCTAATTATTCTGTACCACCTAATAATCAATTCATTTGATAATTCAGAAGAGAAGAAACTAAAAATTATACCCATTAAGACAGAAACTAAAGAGCAGATGCGGGCACTGTGCAGATCTGCACTTTTTCATCTTCAGATCTATACAAATAATGTATACTAACCAGCGTAATCATTGATTTCGTAATGTTTCCCTCTTGTTTAGTCTTCTTATGATGAACTGGATACACCCATGAGTCTGATTTTTTCTTTTTACCCTTCCATCTACTATCTTTGTGTGTTATTGTTCGGTGTTCAAAAAGCAAAATATTATGCCTGCTCCCACGAGGTATTAAAATGAGGTCGCAAAAAGGCTAACGAATTATAACCAAAATACAGTGAGACGCCAATTTGTCCGTCGTCATGGTGTTAAGTGGACAGAAATAGTTGGGTTTTATTGTCATCTTTTCTTATTGAGCTTTTCATATTACCCTGACACAAGACGCCGAGATAAATGTATATATTCTCCGTGACGAAACATCCCACATTCCATTCATCCTGATCCATTCGTTACGCGCATCGGCGGCAATGAGTGATAGGAAAGCTGTTGTGGGGTGACGAATAACAATAACAATGGTAGTAATTACAAACCAATAATCAAGGATGTTTACTGCATTACAGATGATTGACAAAATAACCAAGAATGGCTGAGTGTTTAATTGGCGCACTGAGTAGGTGTTCTTACCACTTTGTTACTGAATTCTGTTCTAGTTGTTTGCAGAGAGAAAATAAAGAACCCCGTAGCCATACATATCGCTAGTACAACGAGATATTATCTATCAATTGTCCTTGCTTTACATCACGAGACGAACATGGCGTCACTGAGCTGATATTTGAAATACATTTCTGTTTCCTCTCTCTGTCTCTCTCTCTCTTTATTTTTATTTTAATTGTTTGAGGAAAGCATCGAGAAGCGCGATAATAAGCAAGTAGGCATATAAACTGTTTACAGTTATTTTCATCGGGATACATAATGCAAAAATACAACTTTTAAGTGTGTTATTGCGTAATTCCAGTTATTGACAGTCTATTCGTGAGCTTCCTCGCATTCCGTGGGGTGAAACCTATCACACAAGCAAGCAAAACACAAATATTTCTTGCACAGTGCGCAACACATAAACGAAATTCGCTGCACTGACGTGTTGTCCGATATATTGCACGGAAAACATATCTGATTCATGTTGCTAAATACAGCTCTATCAGATATCAATTTGGAAGCGTACCAAGTGTATAAAAGTATATCTTGAAATACGCAGAAAGGCCTATAGAGGTATTCGACTGAAACATAGCCATGACCAAAATTGCAACTGGGGTCGACAGCATCGTCGTCTACCACCTTGACAACTCTAACAGTGATAGTGCTCGACCTGTTACTTACGTTTACTGGTATCAAAGCTACAGCATGAAAACACAAAAATGTTAATAACCCGAAGATCATTAGTTTTGGAACCCATAGAAAGTAAAGCAGTCATCAGTCGCAAGAGTGGTTTGAAGACCACAGTGCTTTAATAGGCACGGTCTTGTTGGAGGTGGCATGCCGTTGCTTTCGTCCGACCTTTGAGTTGACTTACCTAGCCAGTTAATAGGAGAACCTACAGTTTTACGTGGCTGTCGCACCACAGTGCAACTCGGCATTTTTCACATCAATAAACACTGCCCCAGGGGAAATATGTGTAAAACGGCACATAAAATGGTTCAAATGGCTCTAAGCACTATGCGACTTAACTTCTAAGGTCATCAGTCGCCTAGAACGTAGAACTAATTAAACTTAACTAACCTAAGGACATCACACACATCCATGCCCGAGGTAGGATTCGAACGTGCGACCGTAACGGTCGCGCGGTTCCAGACTGTAGCGCCTTTAACCGCTTGGCCACCACGGCCGGCACGGCACATAAAAATCGTGGGGCTGGTGAGGGATCGTACGTGAGACCTTCGTATCCGTAGTCTTGCTCTGTATCACCTTGCCACCATGCAGCCAACACTGTGGTTTCTGCTTGTCATTAAAATTAAGGGTCTCTCGTTTATGCCTGCGTTGACAGTTGCGTGTCCCTTAGGAGACCTTACCTTTGGGATTACAATCGTATACGTGTGTGTAAACCCTTCCAGTGCCCACTCAAGGAAGACAAGGATACCTAGTCTAGCTTCAATATTACAAATACGCCTCAGTTTGTGGATGAACGCAGACTTGGGTTGATAATAATTTGGAATATTTATCAGTACTGTACCCATTGGTGTGAAACTCGTTTTCTACCAATGATTCCCACAGCTACAGGAACACTACTTTAATGCCTCTTACACAAAATACTTACGCAGTGCTATCAGACGAAAAGATCAACCTGACACAAACTGTGGGAAGTTTGTTTTACAACCTTCGTACCTGGATAAAGAGCTTTTCCTATTTGAGATATCTGTGAACGTTGCTGCATAAGACGATTTAAGAAGAAACTAAATTCATTCAGCTACGCCAATGTTTAAAGAAATCGTGTTAACGGCACTAAATCGTGGTTTGTAAATCGTTTACCAGCCGTACTCTGCCGAATTTCGCTCGTTCGAAGGCAAAAAGCTTACTGACAAATTTCACAGAAGGAAAAGGGGGACGAAATGTCACCCACTGGAAGATCATGTTATTTTATTTAAGTGATTACAAAACCAGGTAAAACGAACAGTGAGGTTGTCAGTAAAAGCACATTACTGTTGTCAGTATGATGTTGCTCTCCCCAGGGCCTGTAATGATAATGGGCCCGTTTAAATCAGGCATAATGTATACAGAAGTGGAAGAGAGAGCACCACGATATTCAACATTCCGTATGCATTGCACACAGAAATTAATGTTACAGTGTACTTATGGAGCCCAATGGGTTAATATCGCATTTTCCGGTGAGAAAGAGCACTGGCAAACAGTATTCGCTACATTAGGTTACTTAAACTGGTGTCACTCTGACCTAGAATTTATGGTCAGCGTAAGGTCAATGGGTCGGATTCGGGTTTTGCAACTGTGAAATACTTTTCCACATTACAGAAGCGAATATTAAATGTGAACTAATACTGCGAAAATTTTGAACTTGGTTAGCTCAGAATGAAGATCTTTCTGTTTATATCAAAGGAAAACAATTGATTTTCTAAAACATTCTCTGTCACGCACAACTTTAAACAGGTCACGTCGACCAAATCATATGGGAGAACTGACAGCGACGTATATCGGAAGACAGTAGGATCCCCTTGCTTTTGGTTTGGCAGTATTCGACAGCCATTTCTAGGCGCAGGTAAATGAAGAAAGACATTGCGTTTTTGTTATCAAGTGACATCTTCATCAATTACTTCAGTTTTAATGTAATCTACGAGCAATTTCTGATGTTTGATATTAGCATGAAAAGAATTCCGTAGACAGGGAAACAACCTGTTCTTGGACAACTACTTCTATAATGACCAAAACGACTTTAATGATTTTCAAGCACATGTGTTCCAGCAGCAGTATGAAGAAAATGATAGTAATAATGACGGTGATAATCGAATTATCCGGTAACTTCACACTTCACAGTGGATTTTCTCGAGCTAAGAAATTTCCTGAATTAGTGAAAATTTCAAAATGGCTTCAAATCGAGGTTGTGACGCCTAGAAGAGTCTTTACATCCTGCTGACATGAGAATAGCATAATCTCCACGTCAGAAACTTGCTTCTACTTAAACATTTAACAGACTCGCGTTTTTTCCCACCGTGACTAGTTTAGTAAGCTAAGCACATCATCCATTACAGCACACTCCTGGGGCTGGGAAATATGGCCACAATGGTCTGGTGGAACGAACTATCACAAGTGCAATGCGTGAGTTCAGGCATTTACTTTTAAGTGGCACAAACAGATTTACTTTACCTCTGGTAACCTCAGGAGAAAGCTGTTATAATCCAGAATCCGCATTAAACGTCACGTTCCTTCATTCCAAACTGGGCAGAGCCGGTTTACGTTGGAAAATGACATAGGTGGAGGTCAGGGTAAACAGATATACTGTCACCAGTAAACTTACTTACATTAGAAAATTTTATTTTATTTGATGAACTGATAGCCATCTAATGGAACAGGGCTCTTATTTTACTTGTACTTGATTGAACTAGAGACGTTGAAAAATGTGGTGCTGGACTGAGATTCGAATTCATATCTCCTCTTTCGAGGATCTGAATCTCTCGGAACAGTATAGTTCAATCATTTCATTCCTTTTCCCAAGACTGCAGTCTTCTCTAGGTCTCCTCCAAAGGTAAATATGTGGGTCCGAATCCTGATCCAGTACAAAAATATTGGTAATTTCATTTCAAGCCCTATCACGTGCACACAGGCCTGCTAGTGAAAATTAACGTTCATTTTTAATGTCTGTTCATGTTGCCAACAATTTCTGGTCAAACACGCACACATCTTACTGTTGGTGAGTAAGCAATTGATACTTAAGCAATATTCGTGGGCAATAAAGAAGAACGATAGGAGTGCGGTTCGTTTGTCGCTCAGGAACAAACATTTGTGTCCTTATTTTAGATTCAAACACCTGGCAGCTGGCAAGAAAAACCGATACGTAACATTTGATTTTACTTAGTTAACAATCCAATTACGTCTTGGGTTCGTATCTCCGTCGCAGAACTTCATATCATGCGCTTCATCTTTAAATGCATACACACTTCGTTACTTCTGAATTGAGATATACCAGACATCTTTCATGGTTAGTTAACAGGGATGAAAGGGTCTTGATTACGAAAACTATCGTGTTTTATTTTCAAATTTAGATTTGGTTACTGATATAGGCGAAAATTTCGGTACTTCATGACTCTTCATGGATAGTCAGCAATATGATATGATTAGATTAGATTAATACTTGTTCCACAGATCATGAATACGACATTTCGTAATGATGTGGAACGAGTCATTTTAATGAAAGATTTCTTTACATACCAGTATTCAATTTCTTTCCAACAATTTTTTACCCTCTCTCTCTCTCTCTCTCTCTCTCTCTCTTTCTCTCTCTCACAAACACAGACACACACCCACATTCTCTTTTCATTTTTATTTGTTTGTTGTGCTCGACTATTGGCGAGGCACAAAAACGTCCGTGAATGAGTTTCTTAGTTTTGAGTACAGTTACGAAAGAAATATAAAAACAACTATGAGAGTTACTGATTTATGACGCTTAGTAGAAGTCAGTTCTGAGTATTATTAGTAACTAAGCTCCAGTCCCTAAACCTAGTTACAGAAATGCGAATCAGACGCAGTACATATTCCAGGCCGTAGCAGCCGCGTCTTTGAGGCGCCACCTATGGTCACTTCCCAGCCGGCTGTAGGATCACATCGGTTCGTCTTCTTCCTGCTGGTAATGTAACTGAGATTTCGCAACAACGCAAGGTATGTTTGGGAACTCTGTGATCGACGAATTACTTCCTGGTGTGCATGGAATTAAGCCTCAAAGTTCACTTGGTTTCTCGTGTCATTTCCATTGAATAACCTGAGTTGTTATCGCTTGAGGTGTAACAGAAGATTGTAAATTTACAGTTTTCAGCCCAGCAAAGTCATTGAACGTGGAAATCGCAACTATTCTCGTCCTGTAGTTAGCGATTTACGAGTTCTAGCCACTATTGGCCTTGTAACAGGAATGCGCAAACCGTATCTATCCGCTAGCTCTGTGTTGACGTGCTGACCTGTAGCAACGCGACTGTTATGGTTCGCGCTTCCAGTCTCACAGAGTGTAACGTTTTTATCCCTTCTGTGTAAAAGCTGCAAGCAGTCAGATCAAACATAGATAAGCAAATCGTAAGAAAATACTTTCAGCTCATAGTGCAATGGTGAAAAACTTACAATGCTGCACAACAGGTAACGCCTCTTTCCGCTGCTGACAAGCAAATTTTGGGTTTCTAGGTATACGTAACTTTATTTATGAAATGCCACGTTTGCGTACCTGTTGAGTATGACACAGCATAAAATTTAAACACAGACCCAATCGAAATCTAAGTGAGTAGTATTTTACTAATTCGTGCAGATAGAGGCAGGCTTGTGTACAGATACTCAGTTTTGTTAAAATAGACTTTCGTCGTAAGGTAATCGTGGGTAATTTTATTTCGTTTCTTATAATACAGTGCACAGTTTTTGTAAGGTTTCTTTTAGTGTTGTTAAAACAATACTAAAGATGAGAGAGAAATTAATCATCAACGATATATGCGAATTCTCTGATGATATCTATAACAGTCTGACAACGCTTATGCTGTTTATTGATTACATGCATGTAGAAAACTTGTTCTAAGTTAAAGCTGTCAAACAAGGTTTGAATAAGAATAAAATGCCACTACCAGACGACAGATAATGCAGAAAATACTTTTCGGACTATTTTGGCACGATGCGCTCTCCCCATACATAATACAAAAGCTTCGAGACGCATCTGCTGCCTGGCCGTCTATTGAACCCGAAAAGAACAAAATGACACAGAAGTTAGCCTTTTTTCCACATGCGACTATTTTGAGTTGAGAAGTGAAGAGAATTATGTTCAAAGTTCCATTAAATTGATAACTTCAGCAGACAGCAGAACTGCGTTTAAAAAAATGTAGTAGCGAATGTAATAAAACACGCGACATCTTATCAACAGTGCGCGACGCTTACCGTTAAGCTACTAGCTGTCACGTAACTACAGCACTTCTGGAAGTGAACAACAGTTCCTCCAGAACTTCGGCATTCCACAGTGCTGTGAGATAATGCATATGGCCGGATGTAGACTTCTGAGAGACAGACAGTTACAGCATTTATTTTGCACTGCACGATGGTTTCAACAAATAGATAGCGCAATAGAGTAGCTCAAATGGAAAGGAACACTTCCTATTTAAATTTATGCATCCTACACTGTTGGCAGTTCTGTGTAGGTGGCAGTTACGTTATTTTATTTCGGTGATTACAAAATGGAGTCGATTGTATGCACTGGGTAGCCAAGGCAGCTAGTTCATGGCGATTCAGTCAACCAAGTAAATGAATGTACTGAACATCCTGAAAACCACTACAGGGAGCCTGTGTGTCAGAATTCACATCTTGTGTGCCGCAACGGTGCTCTGGTACAGAAATGAGTCGTAGCGAAGAGGGTTTGGTGCTCTGTTGTACTGATGATAGTTTCATATGATGCTTGTCTCTGTTCGATTCCAAAATCCGCCGAATTACTTATTTTTTTTCTTTAATAGGGAGAGGCAGATTCTATTCTCTTCTGGCTACATCAAGTGAAGAAGGTGTAATGACATTGTGGTCTGAAAATCACATTAAACATGATATTTCTTCTCTACCAAGTAGACGTTAGGTGGAACCACAATAAACTAGAGTGGCGGCATGTAGAAGCTCTATCACCAGTAACCTTTCTTATACTAGTTATTTATTTCTAGTGACGAAACAAACCCTGAGTATGGTCACTGGTCACTTATTCCGTCTTTTATTTGAGCTTCTGTATGTCGATAAAATTGGTTCTGAACTGGGAATGCAACTCAGACCGCCCTTAACGCGGAATTTCATCCCTTCGTGACAATACAGCTCGACTACAACTTGTTGTTTGTTCAAAACTGCAGATTCCTCAACATCTCCACATATTGCGCATGAATGGGTTGGAATCCTGGCCAAGCACTAAACTTTTCAGTATGTATTATCAAGCTATAGCATGAGAACACCTATCTGCTGGTGGATAATAATTTTTATTTTTAATGCATTTTCATTCGTTGTCAACACTAACGATATCTGACGTTTTTGACTCCCAGTGAGACGCAGAACTATTGGCGAGATAACTGTAAGTTCAAGGAGTTTATTCCGAGCTGCTGGTGAAGAAAAATTCGGTAAGTGTCGTCTGTTTGTGTGTAGTCAACAACGAAATGTGTGGGGTTCGATTCCTAGTCAGCACTGAATTCTTTGTCATATTTTTTCTAGTTCAAACATGCTCACATATCGCTGCTGGTGTAACAAACCCATACTTAACGTTCCTTCTCTCTAGAGTATAACAGCGATATGTGCCGGGTTGGAGTACTGGGAAGGAAAAAATCAATGTTTCGTCTCGTCATTTCAGTTAATACATCTAGCTACTGCCGAGAAAATCCGATATGCCAAAGTTGATTGTGCTTCGATAACAATCCGATTAGGTTATGGGTTCGAATCCCTGCCCAACACAAAGCTTTACCTCACTGCATTTCAAGTAAGTTACTTGTGAAGAAGCAGTATTTAACATCTCTCGGTAGTTCGTTAACAGGGACAATAGACGCTGGGTAGGAATTCGCGACCTATAAAAATGTTTACGTTATGTAATTTAAAGTTGATATTAGTTAACTGATACTGTCTAAAATCGAATTATACCACACTCTTTATGCCTAGTCAGGAATGACTGTTAATTTCCGTCAGTCACGAAATGTTTTTTTGCATGACCTGGGTTTGAATCCATATGCAGAACGAGTCGATTCGTCGCGTCATTTGAAGTTCATACATATCCTCAACTAGCTGCTCTTGAATATCGTAAATTTTTAATGACATTTTGTGTTAAATAACAAGTATGGTATGTTACTTTGAAGAGGAAATCATGAATACGACGAACTTACTACGTGCATTACCTATCTGACGTAATAATGAGAGTGCTAACATTTCAGGTATGTCAGTTGTAGCAATAAATGCAAGCTTACAAGCCTTAAGGACAGTCTTGTCTGTGATGAGCTGTTCCCTGATATTTGTAGTATCGTGTTATTACTTTACATCTTGAGTTAATGCGATGATGATGATGATGTTTGGTTTGTGGGGCGCTCAACTGCGTGGTTATCAGCGCCCGTACAATTACCCAATCTTTGCTCAGTCCAATTTCGCCACTTTCCGGGATGATGATGAAATGATGAGGACAACACAAACACCCAGTCATCTCGAGGCAGGTGAAAATCCCTGACCCCGCCGGGAATCGAACCCGGGACCCCGTGCTCGGGAAGCGAGAACGCTACCGCGAGACCACGAGCGGCGGACAGGTATTGCGATACAGAGCAGTGTTTTCTAGTGGTGACTTGTTGGAACCATTTTCAATAGTCAAACGACTGTATCAAGGAGCGATTAGAGGACCTGCTAGACAGCTGCGTTATGTGGGTTGCATGGGAATCAGGCGAAGTGCAATCCAGGTAGTTCGGATACTTTTGAGCATGACTGTACTTCGTTAACAATCCGATTAGGTCCTGGGTTCGCATCCCTGTCACAAGCTTTATATAACGGTATTTCAATTTTAAGCATGAGCATGCCTTGTTCCTTGTGAATGACACCATATTAAACGTCGTTGGGGGTAGTTCCTTGGACGGTAACTGTTATGACAGGATTCCCAGTTCAGTAGAAACATTTTCGTCATTTATTTTCAGGATCTGAATTGATAACTGTACTGGTGCAAACGTCTATACTTCACGTCTCTTTATGCCTAGTGATCGAGTCTCAATAAGGCACAAACAAAGCTTAGCTTAGTTAGCAATGGCTATAGGTGCTGGGTTTGAATCCAGGACCAGAACGACGACGTTGGTCATGTCATTTGAAGTTCAAATATGCGTACACGTAGCTGTTGATGTGTTACGAGAACAATGATATTACTGGTGATTCGCTGTTAATGTTGAGATTTCCTTAGAGTGCTTGTTGCCGTTAATCGCGTTTTTCTGCTGGTTCGTCCAATATCCAGTTTCCCGAGCCACTCGCCGTTGAGCGACCTTCAGCATGTGGATGGAAAACCTTTTACAGAGCGAAAAACTTTTTTCAAATTGTCGTACAGCTTTGTAACTCCATATATTGTCTCAAGTATTTAATTTTGACTAAGGATTACTGTACGATATATGTAAAATAATTCGTTTTCTCAGAACTTTTGGAATGTCACTTGTTCTAATTAAGGTTAGATTATGAGTGTTATGGGGTGTCTCATCGCTAAGAACGTGTTTTCTAATACGTTTTGTATGACGATATTAGTTGACACTTAGACTGACTGCCATAAAGACCTTTGGTCTCTTAGTAGTCTCTTGCGGTACCCATTGTGCGTAGTCAAATGACTATACCACACGGGCTTTTGGTGTTTAGACGACCTGCAACACAGCTACGTTATGTTGGTTGTATTCGGCAGTGACCCACATTTTTTTCTGTCAAGTGTACATGTTGTATTCATCAGAATCGAGAGTTGTCATGCCATTTACACAGAAATGGTTTTACTTCTGTATGACGGAATGAATGGTATTACTTCCACCCATATCTATTTCCTTCTTTCTTCAAAGGGAGCAATTTTGATGGATGCGATTTTCTCTTTCAGTCCCAGTGCCTTTTAAATCTTGCTTTCTAAAAACTAACTAACTGAGATTGGTAAATAAAGTTGTCAAAATGAAGGTGTAAATAGTTTAAGACTTCTCATTAATACTTAGCATAACTTTCAGTTAACAATGAAAATTGCTGCGTGGAGTGGCCGAGCGATTCTGGGAGCTACTGTCTGGAACCGCGTGACAGCTCGGTCGCAGGTTCGAATCCTGCCTCGGGCATGGATGTGTGTGATGTCCTTAGGTTAGTTAGGTTTAAGTAGTTCTAAGTTCTAGGGGACTGATGATCTTAGAAGTTAAGTCCCATAGTGCTCAGAGCCATTTGAGCCATTTTTGAACAACGAAAATGTATGTGTCCATGTACTAAAAATGATGTTGCATAAATTTCAATAAATGACATGTGATTGTTGGTTTATGAAGGAAAAATTTAAATGTTTCGAACCTCAAAGATACAATATTTCAATTGTTATATTTACCATAAATCCATGGTGTGCTGAGATTCTGGCTGCACAAAAGATGTTTAAGTTCAACAGCCAATTGTTCCCTGTAGGGGACTGTTCTCACGACTACTTACAGGCGGCTGAAAGAACAGATGTTCAGCAATCGTTAAATAGGCATAACATGATTATACGAGTGGGAGTCAAAGGAAAACCTTAAACTCTTTTTAATTCCTTTTATTGAACGAAAGTGGAACACAATTGAATAATTTTTCGAAACATTCCTCCTGTCGCTCAACATACTTCTTCCAGAACGTAGAATGTGCACAGATGTCTCCGAAAAAGAAAGCTTCTTTTGCTTGTGTTTGTCGCCACTCGTCGACCGCCTGCTGCACCTCTTCATAGGAACGAAAATTCCTCCCTCCCATCGCTTATCTGAGTGGTTAAAACATGCGGTAATCACTCGGTGCGAGGTTCGATGAGTACGGCCCATGTGGCAGAATGTCAAAGCGCTGGTCATCGTTGGTTGCAAGTGTTACACGGGCAGTTTGAGGTCAAGCTTTGCCGTGTAGCAAAATGACATCTGTAGACAGATGTCCACATCGCTTCGATCTTATTGCAGTCTGACTCTGATCTTTTTAACAATTTTGAATATTTACTATCAAAAACAGTCGCGATCACAATTTACTTATTACGGCGACCGCTTTCGACCACTACGGTGATCATCTTCAGACCAATGAGCGAGAACCTCCTTCTGCTGGGGAATCACACACTGGTGATGATGTTTCCCCGAGACATGACCGCAGCTAGTGGTCTAGGGGCTAGCATTGCTGCCTCTGGGTCACAGGGTTCGATTCCCAGCCGCGTTGGGGACTCTCTCTGCCAGGGGACTGAGTGTTTGTGTTGTTCTCATCATTCCAGCACCACCACCTCCATCATCATCATCATCATTTATGAGAATGACTAGTTGGATTGTGAAAAGAAAATTGACTATGTAAAAACTGGGACTTTGGGCGCTGACGACCGCGCAGTTGAGTGCCCCATAAACCAAGCATCATAATAATCATCATGGTCATCATCATCATCATCAACATCATCATCCACAAGTCATGTAGTGTTCCAAGACAACGCCTCGTTTATTCCAAAACAGAGTCAGCAAAACATTCCCTGCAGACGGCTGCGACCGGAATGTTTTGGGTTTTAGTGATCAAGAATGGCGTCATTCCGGGCCTGCTATCTGTGTTTCGGGTTAGTTGCAGGTTTCATCTCGTGTGGTAATTTTCGCGAAGAAGCCATGAGCTCGTGTTTCAAAGCGCCATAAAAGTTCTTCATACACTCCTGGAAATTGAAATAAGAACACCGTGAATTCATTGTCCCAGGAAGGGGAAACTTTATTGACACATTCCTGGGGTCAGATACATCACATGATCACACTGACAGAACCACAGGCACATAGACACAGGCAACAGAGCATGCACAATGTCGGCACTAGTACAGTGTATATCCACCTTTCGCAGCAATGCAGGCTGCTATTCTCCCATGGAGACGATCATAGAGATGCTGAATGTAGTACTGTGGAACGGCTTGCCGTGCCATTTCCACCTGGCGCCTCAGTTGGACCAGCGTTCGTGCTGGACGTGCAGACCGTGTGAGACGACGCTTCATCCAGTCCCAAACATGCTCAATGGGGGACAGATCCGGAGATCTTGCTGGCCAGGGTAGTTGACTTACACCTTCTAGAGCACGTTGGGTGGCACGGGATACATGCGGACGTGCATTGTCCTGCTGGAACAGCAAGTTCCCTTGCCGGTCTAGGAATGGTAGAACGATGGGTTCGATGACGGTTTGGATGTACCGTGCACTATTCAGTGTCCCCTCGACGATCACCAGTGGTGTACGGCCAGTGTAGGAGATCGCTCCCCACACCATGATGCCGGGTGTTGGCCCTGTGTGCCTCGGTCGTATGCAGTCCTGGTTGTGGCGCTCACCTGCACGGCGCCAAACACGCATACGACCATCATTGGCACCAAGGCAGAAGCGACTCTCATCGCTGAAGACGACACGTCTCCATTCGTCCCTCCATTCACGCCTGTCGCGACACCACTGGAGGCGGGATGCACGATATTGGGGCGTGAGCGGAAGACGGCCTAACGGTGTGCGGGACCGTAGCCCAGCTTCATGGAGACGGTTGCGAATGGTCCTCGCCGATACCCCAGGAGCAACAGTGTCCCTAATTTGCTAGGAAGTGGCGGTGCGGTCCCCTACGGCACTGCGTAGGATCCTACGGTCTTGGCGTGCATCCGTGCGTCGCTGCGGTCCGGTCCCAGGTCGACGGGCACGTGCACCTTCCGCCGACCACTGGCGACAACATCGATGTACTGTGGAGACCTCACGCCCCACGTGTTGAGCAATTCGGCGGTACGTCCACCCGGCCTCCCGCATGCCCACTATACGCCCTCGCTCAAAGTCCGTCAACTGCACATACGGTTCACGTCCACGCTGTCGCGGCATGCTACCAGTGTTAAAGACTGCGATGGAGCTCCGTATGCCACGGCAAACTGGCTGACACTGACGGCGGCGGTGCACAAATGCTACGCAGCTAGCGCCATTCGACGGCCAACACCGCGGTTCCTGGTGTGTCCGCTGTGCCGTGCGTGTGATCATTGCTTGTACAGCCCTCTCCCAGTGTCCGGAGCAAGTATGGTGGGTCTGACACACCGGTGTCAATGTGTTCTTTTTTCCATTTCCAGGAGTGTATATGACAATGCATGGCTCTTTCAGTTGTGGAGTGAGCTGCGTGGCCCTTTCTTGCAGACATTTTGCGAACCTTAAGCAGCTCATGAATGATGGATGTGCTGAGCCATGGCTAACGTTCAGGTCTACGGCTTTTTCATCCACCAACACGCAGTTATCTTCCAGCACAATGGCTTCAACTGCTGCAGTAGACTCTGTGACAATGCGGTGTGCCTGACCCGTTCGCTGAGTGTGTGTCGTAGAAGTCACGACATTTCCTAATTTTCTAATCCACTCATACATTTTCTGCTGTGTTGGACATGCATGACCATACTGACCCTAAATTTGCAGATTGATTTCAATAGGTTTCGTACCCTCACTGCCCAAAAAGTACGGCAGAACGCTGTTCTTCCTTGATGCATGTCTCAAGTGGTGCAGCCATTATTAACTGGCATTATAGGCGCCTTTGGCATTTCTGTAGTATACTGCCGCCTGCAGGGCTTTCCTTACGTCGTTGTAACAAGAGTGCCAACGTATGGAACAACTGCTCGAAATGACGATTTTGTAGCTGATTGTTACCGAAAAGTCAGTTAAGGTCAAGTCTTGTAAAGTGTACCATAAATGTAACGCTGGCCACTAATGCGTTAATTAGTATCAAGGTTACAGAATGAGATTTTCACTCTGCAGCGGAGTGTGCGCTGATATGAAACTTCCTAGCAGATTAAAACTGTGTGCCGGATCGAGACTCGAACTCGGGACCTTTGCCTTTGGCGGGCAAGTGCTCTACCATCTGAGCTACCCAAGCACGACTCACGCCCCGTCCTCACAGCTTTACTTCTGCCACTATCCGAGTTCGAGTCTCGGTCCGGCACACAGTTTTAATCTGAGAGGAAGTTTCATATCAGCGCACACTCCGCTGCAGAGTGAAAATCTCATTCTGTAACCTTGATACTAATTAACGCATTAGTGGCCAGAGTTACTTTTATGGTACACTTTACAAGACTTGACTTTAACTGACTTTTCGGACTTTGCAGATAACCTTTCTTAGCCGGCCACTGTGGCCAAGCGGTTCCAGGCGCTTCAGTTCAGAACCACGCTGCTGCTATGGTCGCATGGATGTGTGTGATGTCCTTAGGTTAGTTAGGTTTAAGTAGTTCAAAGTCTAGGGGACTGATGACCTCAGATGTTCAGTCCCATAGTGCTTAGCGCCATTTGAACCATAATCTTTCTTCAGGTAATGGAGGTAGTAGCATTACTAGTAGTTATAGCTGTAGCGTCGGTGGTAATCCGGTTCTCCATGTCTGACCGCAGGCGACGAGCATCTTCGTGTCGACGATGAGCATCACGGCGATCGCCCTGGACCGCTACCACGTGATCGTGTACCCGACGCGCGAGAGCCTCAAGAAGGTGGGCGCGGCGGCCATCCTGTCCCTCATCTGGCTGCTGTCGCTGGTGCTGGCGTCGCCCATGTTCGTGTGGCGCTCGCTGGACCAGCACGAGCTCAACCTGCCGGGCCTCCAGTACGTCTCCTACTGCGTCGAGAAGTGGCCCGTGGCGCACGGCCGCGCCTACTACTCTGCTTTCTCGCTCGTTTTCCAGTACCTGCTGCCCATCATCACCGTCACCATCGCCTACTCGCGCATCTGCAGGAAGCTCCGCTACAGGTAGGACACACACTCAAGTTATGTTTCTGCCGTGCCGTCCAGGACCTAGTGCCCTCCCTATCCATCATTAACGCCCTCACGTGGCGTCTGTAGTAAACACGTGGCACACTTACTGAAACTGTGAACAACTACTGCCACATCCAATATGTACTGCCCATGCTTACAGTTACTGTCACCATCGCGTACACGTGCGTATGTCTGAAGCTCTGATGCCATGTAGGACATGCAGTAAAATTTTCACCATCTGCTTCAGAATATGTAGGCTTCTCTGCTACAGGTAGGTTACTCAGTCATAATCTCCAGTATATACTGCCCATCAGTACCATCGTATATCGTAAAAAACAGGTAGCTGATAATCTCTGTCAACTACTAGTCCTACTTCCAACACACGATGTTAATCATCATCATCATCATCATCATCATCACCACCACCACCACCACCATCACCAAATCTCACGTTCGTGGGAATGTCCGCTACAGATAAGAAATGAAATCAAGTTGTCAGTTACTACTCTGACTTTTAGTACACACTGCTTATCACCACAATCATCAGTGTCTACTCATGGACCTACAGAGAACAGGCAGGACACTTACTCAGACTTTCAACTACTAAACATCCAGTACCTTCCCCACACAATCATAATTATCGTTAACTATATGTGCAATTTTAATAAGCACCGCAGTAGGCCTGTCACACACTAAAACTACCACTTATTACTGACTGCTGCTCCTGTAGCAACCTCTTTTACAGCAATCATATAAAGTCCAATTATCAACTAATAGTACACCATCAAATATCGACTTACCACCATCACATAACTACACAAATCCAGAAAACAGTAAGTCAACGGCTTGAAATGCCAACTTTCACGACTTCTAACACCTGAAACTCGGGAACGTTATCACCATTTCCTACTTGGCAGTTTGTAAGAAGCTTCCTGTAGGGGGGTGCACGCTCATGTTTCCAGTTATTACTGCAGCTTCCAATAAGTGCCACCCATAATTGCAGTAATAATCACAATCGCTCACATTTACATCTGTTTGAAGCTGCAGTAATGGACTAAAAATGCAGTAAAATTAATAGTTCACTTATTAGTTGATATAAGTCGGTTCCACCCTTCCTTTTATGACGACTTGAACTCTGCTGACGATACATTCAGTAAGGCATATGGATATCTGTGAAGAAATGGTACCCCATTCTTCCTCAGACGCGCTAGTGATTAGGACACTGGATCCTGCAGTGAAGTCGACGTTGAACTGTCTCTGATGGATATGTTACTCGGGTGACATCCAGCGATTAGTACACGTTCGAAGTCACTGAGTTATATTTGCTGATCCACTCTGCTGTTACTGCTTTTCCGCAGACAACGCAATGTTCCTCCCCTATTTATCCGAATTCACCTCTCGTTATATCCAATGTTCACTTCCGTATTACATTGCAGTGACCTTTGACATGGTAGCGTATTTGTATGACATCAGGTGAATGTATAAAATAGCAATTACCATCTGGTGCACTCACATGGGCAATAGCCTCAACTCAGTTTCCGCCTGCAACGCAAGCTGCCCGGCGCTCCTCTACCTATGGCCGTGTTCCGTGTCGTCCGGGTGATACAGCAGCTTGTACATGCAAAGGTGTACAGGCTACAGTTCTCCGTCACTTCTTTCATGCGAGCTACAGCTAAGGGATTCACTAGCAGTGGTACAAATTACCCGCCTCATATACTATGCAGTGGCGATCATAATTAAAAATGGTAAATTGGGTACACCATCTATTTAACAGCAACAATGTAGGAAAAGATAGGTTGCTACTCATCGTAAAGATAACGAGCTAAGTTGTAGACAGGCACAATTAAAAAACACACACAATGGCAAGTTATCAAAATTTAAGTGAAATTGAACGTGGTGTTATAGTCGGCGCACGAACGATGGGGCACAGTATCTCCTAGGTAGCGATGAAGTTGGGATTTTCCCGTACGACCATTTAACGAGTATGTCGTGATTATCAAGAATCCGGTAAAACATCAAATCTCAGATATAGCTGCGGTCGGAAAAATACCCTGCAAGAACGGGACCAAGGACAACTGAAGGCCATCCTTCAACGTGACAGAAGTGCAACCCTTCCGCAAAAAAATGGTTCAAATGGCTCTGAGCACTATGGGACTTAATTTCTAAGGTCATCTGTCCCCTTGAACTTAGAACTACTTAAACCTAACTAACCTAAGGACATCACACACATCCATGCCCGAGGCAGGATTCGAACCTGCGACCGTAGCGGTCTTACGGTTCCAGACTGTAACGCCTAGAACCGCTCGGCCACCCCGGCCGGCAACCCTTCCGCAAATTGTGGCAGATTTCAGTGCTGGGCCATCAATAAGTGTCAGCGTCGAATCATTCAACGAAACGTCATCGTAAGAGCATTCAGACCCGAAGACCCACTCGTGCACTCTTGATAACTGCACGACACAAAGCTTTACGCCTCGCCTGGGTCCGGCAACACCGACATCGGACTGTTGATGACAGGAAACATGTTGCCTGGTCGGACGAGTTTCGTTTCAAATTCTATCGAGCGGATGGACGTGTATGGGTATGGTGACAACCTCATGACCCCATTGACCCTGCATGTCAACAGGGGACTGTTCAAGCTGGTTGAGGATCTCTGATGGTGTGAGGCGTGTGCGGTTGGAGTGATATGTGACCCCTGATACGTCTAGACACGACTCAACAAGTGATCTGTATGTAAGCATCCTGCGTGATCACCTTCATCCGTTCGTGTACATTGTACATTTCGACGGACTTGTAAGTTCCAGCGGAACAATGCGACACCCCACACGTCCAAAAAAATGGTTCAAATGGCTCTGAGCACTATGGGACTTAACAGCTGTGGTCATCAGTCCCCTAGAACTTAGAACTACTGAAACCTAACTAACCTAAGGACATCACACACATCCATGCCCGATTCAGGATTCGAACCTGCGACCGTAGCAGTCGCGCGTTTCCCGACTGCGCGCCTAGAACCGCTAGACCACGGCGTCCGGCCCACACGTCCAGATATTAGGCACATATACCAGTTGCTTTGGCTCTTCAGTGTATTTACTCACAGTTACGTAGTTTCTGATACTGACCGCAATACACAATGTCTACGTACTTCTACTAAAGTTCTCCTACTTAATGTGCTTGAGAAATTACAGATACGATACCAAGAGCCTAAATTATTTCGAAACACACGACAGTAGTTTTCAGCCTCTGTTTTATATGACTAATAAATCGTTGCATAACAACCAAGAAGAGGTATTGTCAAAAAAGTTTAATATATGAACACTGTTATTTTAGTTCTTCCTGGGCAGCATCGTGAAAGTAACTGTAATGAGCAGATCTATGCACACGTGTGTTCAACAGGGATATATTCCAGTTCTTCCCGTACGCTATATATTTTTCAAAGAAGAAGGGTTAAAGTGAACATTTTCATAATTTAAAACCATCAAGTATTCCGAAATAATCGCTAGAAGAATCTACGCAGAAATAGTGGAAAGAAGTCAGTCCTCACGACGGAATTAATCGTGGAAAAATGCATTTATACATGATTCTGTCTTCAAGAGCGAAGTGATGGCTGATTATTTTCTAAGATGTTTATGAAATATCTCCCGTTACTTGGCAGCTGCGACGTGTAGCGATCAGCGTAACATTTCCTACCGTCCCGTATTGATTGTTTGGTACGATGGCGTGCTGAAAAAAGCACTAATAAAACAGACGGTATTGACATTCGACATCCTTATTTGTTCGCGTCTCGATATGTGCAGCCGCCTGTTGCGAGAGGGCTCCGAATTGCAGCGTTTAGCATGGCCTACGTAACGCAACTATGTCGGTGCGTGAGCACCAGAGTGGTGTAATCAAGTTTCGAATTCGAAGAGTTAGTCCACACATGGAGCACCTTCATCTTCAGCATGACAATTGCAAATCACACTCGAGGGCTGCGACATTTGCAGCCATCCGACCATCCTCCGTACAGTGTAAGTAGTTTGTTTGTTTGTTGACAGCGCTATAGATTGTGTTAATATCGCTGACAGCGCTCTGCACCCTCGGCAAGAGATTCTGTGGTTGGACGGAGTAGCCGTTAGCGAGTGGATAGAGAAGTGTATGGACATATTTTTCTTAATGGGGGCTCTGTGTTGGTAGGACGCGCAATGTAAAGTGAGATGTGATGATGATGTTTTGGATTGTGGGGCGCTCAACTGCGTGGTTATCAGCGCCCGGTAAAGTGAGATGAAATTACTTACAAGATAATATGCAAGGAAAGGTATGTTAATGGCTGCATGTTTGATAATGTTTGGGTAGTGGAATTATTGACTACTGTACAAGTTGGGTAACTGGATGTGACATGAAAGGTGAAATTTTCTAAATACATTGTTTGCTCTTCAACAAAACCTTTCTTTTGCTAACCATATGCCTCCTAATAGTTAGAGTCTGTAGTAGTGAGAATCCTTTTATGTAGCTGCTGTTGTTGCTACATGCTGTAATTGTTGTAGTTCGTGTTATGAACATTCTCTGCGCAGTAAGTGACTTATGAAAGAGAATGGGGTTTCCACTATCGGGATTGGTAATTGAAATGAGTTTCAGCAATAAACAGAGTTGGAGGTAGTTTCATATTTCTTTAATGTCATAATTTTTGGAATTGTATTATCGTTAGAATTTCTTGAAATTCCGGGCTATCCTTTTGTGTTAATTATTGGAAGTCATGTTGACAATGTATAGCATTCAGATTGCGTTGGGCTTGTATATTGTGAGTAATAAATGAATAGGTTAATTTTGAGTTGTCTTTGTCAGAGAAAATTCTATAGGTCAGTGTTTAATAAAAAAATTAATTAAAGAGTTAGTTTCAACAGTACCAACTTTGCTCCATCCGATTTTGATATGCTTCCAGAACTTAAGGAACACCCTTCAGGACTTAACTTTGATAGTGAAGAGGCGGTGCCTACAGAGGTGAGGTTCTGCCTCCGTCAACAAAGTCATACGTTCTACAGTGAAGACATCGACAAACTGGTTTTCCGTTGGGAGAAAGTGTTCGTCGCCAGAATGACTATGTTGAGAGATATATACGTATCCACGAGGAATAAGGATGTAGAATTTTAATCACGTTTGTTTTATTTAAGAAACTCTAAGAGTTTTCACATAAAAAATTTAGAGGCATTACGTTTCAGCAGCCCTTCGTAGTCCACCAGCTGCGCTATGTTTTTTGGATGGATGTACGTAAAGAATGATGTATCCTGTACGTATCTGTGACATCTTCGCTATATCAGCAAAGAAACGTTTCACCTACGCGTGTGTTTTTAATTGTTGGAACTCTTTTTAGGGGATTCTGGAACCATCCTATATTTAACAACGAATGGTAGTTACTGAAATTTTGCAAGTAGGCTTTCGCGGGTTAGTGGGCTTCTCACTTCAAGTGTCTGCCAGAGACTGTACCGTTCCGCCATGGGTCAAACAAACCCGTGACCATTGTCGTTGCCATTCTTTGTATTTGTTATTATATGAGAGACAGGTGCAAATAGATGCGCACTTATTTTTGCGTACTCACTTATTTTTGACTTTGGACAACAAAGATCATACAAGCAACAGAAGTTACAAAAGTGGCATACTAAAATATTTGCAATGCTCACAGTGGGAAATTAAATAAGTTCGAAGTACAAATATAAGTTCTTAATGTATAAGAATATACTAAAAGACGAACACCAGAAAGCCAGCGGTAGTTACAACACCGCCAAATTAACAATAATGCAATTTTCACAGTGGAACAATGATAAGACTGCGAAGTACAAAGATAAGTTCGTCATTTAAATTAAAAGAAACACAAAATTACGACTCAGGGTTGAACCAATCTGGTGTCAGAGGAGAATGGCATCCACAGCAACTTATAATTGAAAGTTGGGCAACGGCATCGTATGGAAAGATAATATCTTAACGTAAAGTAAAAACATAAACAGACGTCCAAGTTTTCGAACCGGGATAGTTTCACTGGACGACAAGACCCACGCAACTCATAGGTCATAGCTAAATACCGGCGAGCTGACGTGACAGACGTTATAAATTGACACTGTCGTGAAGGTAAAATTATGTGATGCCGTTTATTTTGCTCTTCAAAGCTAAGATTCTACTTTTATTCCAGGTTTCAAGCGCAAACTCTTGTAGAATCTACAAAAGGCCTGTACCAAATCAGCAGCGACTGCGAAGGGAATATCTCTGTACTAGCAATTTACTGACATTAAAAATTTGTAGGACGCATTACGGACAAATTTACGCCGTCCAGAGATCACTTTCTCACGTTGGCAGTGTATATTAACAACAGAAAATCAATTCTACGTGTCTGGATGCTCACTCCAGACATATTTCTACTCTGCGTCCGACATATACGAGCTTAGCTCGTGAGGAGATAACACTTGTTTCACCGACAGACGACAACTGAGTCTCTGGCCTTGGCAATATATGCCGGATGCCAGATGCGCAGCACGTACTGTGGAGGCTTACTGCTAATGGTTTTCGCCAGGCGCGTTGCCGTTGCATGTCCGCAAGAAGCGTGAGTGCGCCGCCGTGGCGAGAACGACGCAAATGTTTTCACAGCCACTGCGTAAGTGATATGTAAGGTATGGAATACACAACGGCGCCACATGAAAGAGAAAAACGAGCGAGGAGTCAGTTACTCTTTCGGTGTAATAGAATTTCAGATATTGAAGGTGGAAAATTCGAATGTACCTATTATCTTTAACAAACAATAAAAAAGCATTAAACGTACTTAACTAGCAAAATGTCATGTAATAGCGTTAAAATAGTACGACTGTGAATTAGTTTAAGAGTTTTTATTCTATAAAAATTCGTATTATAAGCAGGAATATTGAATTCGAAGTTTAAAAAACAATCTTAAGTACAAAATAAATTGCAAAACAATAATTGTAGTTGCTGCATTAGATGACAGAGTACAACAGGTGTTTGCAGAGGTATAGTTCTCGTTCGGTTTAAAATACGTAGTATAAAATAATATTAGTTTTCACCATTTCACGGAATAAGAAGAAAAACACAAAAGCAAAACGCCCTAGAAAAACAGTTAAATCGCCACGGAAAATCAGGTGAAATTCTACTCTTAATTCATTTGTAATATGTATAGTAGCGATATTTTTAATTTTTATTCATTATGAAGTTGAAGCACAACAAACAAAAGAAACTGTGTTAGATAAACAGCTAATGTAAGCAGCAGTATTAAATCTCGAAGAAATCAGCGAATGAAGGGGGTCATGTGGAATGTTCAAATGTACACTGCAGTAATATGTAAAGTGTCTAATTTTGTGGGTTGTTGCAACGACATGTCGAATCTATTTAAGGACAGCAGGAGAGTTCGTAGGATGAACTTGACGAGTCAATGCGCAGGTGGATGTGCGACCTGCCAGTCACCATAACAGTCACAAATTTTTCGGGTGACAAGCCTAGCGACAGTTTAAATTTCTGTGCGATTTCGAGGCCTTAAATAAGTTTCAACAGTCTCGTTTATGGAGTCCTAGATGGCAGCACGGTGTTAAAGACTTGTAAAATTTCTGCGTCGGTTTGTAAACTTTGAGAAGTTATCCGCAACTGACTTTTAAAACTTTGAATTGCAGAGGGACATGCTGCACTTAGCCCATTCTCGACCGAGCTCGCGGGTCGATTTTTGTTGCACTCGCAGTATTCAGCAACGATCGAGAAACATTTTAACTACTGAATAGCACCGAACTTGATTAAAGACATTGGTGTATCCATAATGCCCTCCGCCGTTCAGTTACTTTGTAGGACGGTAACAGAACAGTAACAGCATGATACGACAGGTGTTGGCCGTCCCCTACACAACAAAGGAGCCAACGAATTTTAAAAGTAGTTCATACACGTTTTGAATGCACTACACAAGGTAAGAGTTTTATTCACAGGGATAGTAGTAGTTTGCAATGTTGTGTATCCCCTGGTAACCCTACTTAGTGTTTTGCTGTTTTAGTGAGAGAATGAAGAAAAAAGGTTGAGAGAGAGGGGTAGTGATGGGGACAGAGAGAAAGAGACAAACAAGCAGAGAGAGAGAGAGAGAGAGTGATTTTTGGGGGGGGGGGGGGGGTGAGAGAGAGAGAGAGAGAGAGAGAGAGAGAGATAAGGGAATATTCTACATGCAGTTAACACTTGTGATGACTGAAATGTATGAAATAACGATAACAGAAGTACAACTGTCGTTGGCTTCGTCCTATTTAAGCTTCCAACAAGGACCTCTCGCTCCCTGAACTCTGGCAACAAACTTGCGAACCTCTTTGAAACGTGCGAACTTTGAGGCCTCCCCGTCAACTGTAGGTCGTAATTTGCTCTTGGGAAGGCAGAGAACAGCTTTTCCGTAATACGTGCGTGCAGGCTCCTCGTTTTTATGCGGTTGTCTCTCGGAACTTCGTAGCCTCATGAAAAATTTAAGCGCGGCTTCTGCAGTTTCCGTACAACTTCTCTCGCTGGTCACAACATGTGTGAGAACCTCACGGCAACTCCATGAAAGGGCTGGTATCGGATACAGACCACAGTGAGCCATTAAAACACTTACACTAGCCTCCTAAATGCTCTTTTATCTGCTGGACAAACGCAATTCCTCATAGCCTTTTTAGCATGCAAATTATTGCAACAGCTAGTAATACTTACAGTAGATGTAACGCTAATTGTAGCGATGATACGAATCGTCGGTATAGGGAAAACCTGCATAATATGGCCACCCGAAGAAAAATACTGCATTTCATATTTAAACTTAAGAAATATATCTGTATAAACTCTATAGATTCTTTAACTATAATACCATCGGTACGCATGAGACAGCAGGTATTATATGCGCGAATAAAAACAGGATTCTTCCAGGGCTCATATATGGCGTTCTGTTGGTGGTAGAAAGATAGGATCAAGTGGTTTGTATACCACTTGGACTAGGGACCATTCATATACCCAGCAGACGGACCATCTTACTGTAACTATCCTACAGTACAAGGTCAAATTCTGAACATTTCACACTTCCTCCAGTTTAGGCAAAAGGAACCAATCGGTTGATATCTTTTGCTTTAGATGTGGTCTACGGTGCGCCTTAAGGTTCTTGCGGAGCCACCATTTAGTTAATGAGCGATACGTGAGAAAACCATAAAATGATCTTCACCACATTTTTCGCCATCAGAAACATAAGTCTTATTAACTAACCACAGCAAACAGCTCAAATTTCAACGGTATATTCTCTAGGCATTTATCTAGGAGAGCCATCTTCCCATTTTTAACGATTCTTCCCCAATACCGGTAAAAACCCCAAAACATGTTGTTTGGGTACTAAAACCGAGTCGCAGATTCCAAGACAGTTTTGCGTAGCACGTGGAAGAAATTTTTATGGCATGTTCCTAAGATCACGATCGCGAACAAACCCGAAAATTTTAACTATCTTCCGAAACAATGTTCCTGGGGAAACATCAACTGAAATTAATTTTTTTTTCAGTAGAACAATCTAACATCGCATATAACTAGTTGAAATTTATTAATCAGGGGATCGGTTTCGATCGTGGTAAACACTGCTCCGGCGCTACATAGCGAGCTCCTCATCGCCAGATTCTCTCCAGCCGTCACATGGTGTGTTAATGATCTGATGATGATTGTACGACGGTCGAAACCGGTTACTTGACACCTAACTTTACATTTTAACAACTTACATGCGATCTTTCACTATTTTTATTTTTTTTATTTTTTGTGTTTTTAATATTTTTAAACGTTTCCAAGATACATACGTTCAAAGTTACCCTTCTTGTACAATTAAAATTCACTTATAAGGTCCAGTGTGAGCTGGAAACGTTTACAAAATGACGCAACACTGAGAAATATGCTTTAAACCGTCTCCGCTACTATCGGATGGATTCTGGTAATCACGTGTTGTAGTAATGTAGCACTGAAGCACAGCTTTGCATAGGTTACCTACCAAAACTTCCGTGACCCATAAAGTTCCTTACATAAGAGTGAAATGCCGTGTTATAGTAGGGAAGAGAAAGGAACCAAGAGAAAAATGCTCCTATTGGAGCACAAAAAAGGCAAATATGCTCCTGTTTAAAAGACTGACTGAAAAGTGGGGTAGCAGCTGTCTTGTTCTATCTTCCTTAGCACACTTAAATATTTTCCTAAAAATTTTGTCATGTGAACATATTTAGGTTTATAACGATTCTGAATTAAGACAGATTTTATAGTTATGTAAATATGTTGTCAGTAGCAAGAGAGAGCAGGCCGCTGTGGCCGAGCGGTTCTAGGCGCTACAGTCTGGAACTGTGCTGCTGCTACGGTCGCAGTTTCGAAACCTGCCTCGGGCATGGATGTGTGTGATGTCCTTAGGTTTAAGTAGTTCCAAGTCTAGGGGACTGATGACCTCAGATGTTAAGTTCCATAGTGCTCAGAACCATTTGAACCATCTTTTAGTAGCAAGAGAGCGGTATACTTTGCTTTTTTTCTTTGCCTGTAAATCGAAATCCAGTGATTTTATTGAAATATGTAAGTGCATTGTTTTCTTTCGTTTAAAATTTTCTTAAGGGTAGGTCGTCAGGATCTGTTTCCCAACATCATGCTTCACAGACCTGTTAAGTATGCAGTTGTTTACGTTTCAATTAATTTATGTCCATCGTTGCGAAGCGTCCAACTACATTTCGTGACACTGGTTCTTTTTCTGTCTATCCTGAGAACATGAGCCTACCTCTTCCTTTTATATAATTATTTTCAGTACTTCTTAGAGCTTCATCTGCCCATTATCTTCTAACATTCTTTGATACTATCGTATTTCAAATACTTTGAGTTCTTGATTCTATGAATACAGCACGGCCATCCAGATGTACACTTTCAGGAAATTGCTTTTCAGTTTTATATCAATATTTGACATGAGCTCCTGTAATGATATCTTTATTCGTCTGGGCAAATCAATTTCTTCCTTGTTGCCGGCTGTTGTGACCGGGCGGTTCTAGGCGGTTCATTCCGGAACCGCGCCACGGTTCGAATCATGCCTTGGGCATGGCTGCGTGCACAAAAATGGCAAATATGCTCCTGTTTGAAAGACTCTGACTGAAAAGTGGGGTAGCAGCTGTCTTGTTCTACCTTCCTTAGCACATTTAAATATTTTCCTAAAAATTTTGTCATGTGAACATATTCGCACCTTTTATGCTGAGAGGGAAGGAAAGGGTGGCCGTGGGGAAGAAATGGAAAACTAATAAATACTTTAAGGTAGTGACCAGAGGTTGCACTAAAGAAAAGTCTGATGAGTCAATGGATGTGTTAGAAAGAAAGGTATACCATCGCAGTGGAACATAGTTCACTGGACAGAACAATGCTAGGGAAAGAGTGAAGGAGGCAGTGTCAGTGAAAGAGAAATAAGGAGAAGAAGAAAGTGAAGGTAGGTGAAATCCAGTGACAATAGGAGACAAGTCTATGACAATGACAGCGAGGAAGAGACAGAAAGTGACATTGAGAAGACACAGCAGCAGTGGGAAGGAATGGAAGAGGTAGTAGCAGTAGGAGAGAGCAAGAGAAAGATGGTGACTGTGCGAGGAGTCAGCAACAGTGAGAAGCAATGAACGAGACAGTAGCATTAAGAGGGAGCAAGAGAGAGACAAGTGACAGAAAGAGGGGACAGTATTAGTAGGACAGAACGAAAGAGACTGTCGTTGCGAGACAGGAGACAGTGACAGTTAGAGAGACACGAAGAGATAATGAAAATGAATTGGCATGAGAGAGTGTGAATGGGAAAGTGGGAGTGGATGGGTATGAGTGATAGAGCGATGGACTAGAGGGAATAAGCTAGTTACATTTAGGGGAGCTTATGCGAGCGAGAGATGATTTGCGTGTTAAGAACGCGTTGACATGTTAGCATGCCAGTTTTCAGTCAAATGTACCCTGGTAGGAGAATTTTTTCACCGCTTTTTCAAATCATCCTGTTTTAGCAGAGAAATGAGCTTACGTGAATGTCGTCAAACTGTCCACTTTCCCCGATACAAAAGGCAACGTGACCAGAGGCAGAGAAGTGAAATCTGTTTCTGTAAGCCTCATGTCTGGATGTCTCTTCCTAAATTTTGTCGCCCACCAACTCCATCATATTTCTCCCTTTCTTGCTGAATTTGTGTAGTAGATTATCCCTCTCAGAAAGCTGAAATACCAAGTGGCGTAAGTGAGTTATTAATATGCCATAATATCTTCGTTCCATGTCAAAGATATGTTTAAGGAGTTCTTTATCTTTTTCTTGGTTGAACACACATCTGAAATTCTCAAGAATGATCCTGTCTTAAGTAAGATCACGGTTTTTAAGAACCTCTGTTTTAAATGTCTTTCTTGAGACACTGATTAGCTTGTGTGCTGCAGGAAACGACATCTTTTCATATCTTGCGGCATCCAACACCTTTTGCGTAGCTTGGGGATCCCACGATATCTGTACCGTTTTCCCTAAATAACTTTATATTATTTTAACGTACATCTATAATAAGATAACATAGCTTTTCACCAAGCTGTTACAAAGCTAACGACTTAGTAGGTTTCTTTTATGAAATACTCTTGTCTTATTACCAATTCCGTTGTCTTGAAACAAGGTACATACGTTAGAAAAGGCCGCGCGGAATGGCCGCGCGCTTTGAGGCACCATGTCTCGGACTGCGCGGCCCTCCCACCGGAGGTACGAGTCCTCCCTCGGTCATGGGTGTGTGTGTTGTTCCTAGCGAAAGTTAGTCTAATTTAGTTTAAGTAGTGTGTAAGTCTAGGGAGCGATGACCTTAGCAGTTTGGTCCCTTAGGAATTCATACACAAGCGCGCACACACACATTAGAAAATATACGTTCGGGTGAAGTAACCACTTGACCACTTTTCCACGTCAGGCGTCTGGCCACTGTGTGTGCTAAATGTCGTCTGAATAGGAAATTAAATGACCTAGGCTATTCATAAACACGTGGTTTCCAAGTCCAAAATACGAGTATAACGTTTTATCGCCACTGTAGCAGTTAACTCTCAATATATATATATATATATATATATATATATATATATATATATATATATATATGATGCATGTAAATGAAGTTTTAATTTGCTTTACGTCAGACGTAGAGAAAACAAACTACTTCACTGCAGAGTAGCCCACGGAATAATCGCATAGAAACTCGCTGACAAAACCAAACCAGTCTTTTTGAATAATTTAAAATTTTCGCCATTAGGCTGCAGCCGTCTCTAAGACAATTAAACGAAGTGGTCACTTAACCTGCCCTTACCCTATCCCTCCGATCATCGTTGTACTGTCGGCCGCTGTGGCCGAGCGGTTCTAGGCCCTTCCGTCCGGAACCACGCGGCTGCTGCCGTCACTGGTTCGAATCCTTTCTCGGGCATGGATGTGTGCGATGTCCTTAGATTAGATAGGTGTAAGTAGTTGTAAGTCTAGGGGACTGATGACCTGAGGTGTTAAGTCCCATAGTGCTTAGAGCCATTTGAACAATCGTTGTACTCGGAAGTCTATCACGTAGATGTAAACGAAATGTCTGATTTGTTACTCGACCTTTATTTTTTCTGACCAGTTTGACGCAGCCCGATATGACTTATTTTGTCTAGTACTTAACTCTTCATCACAATGAAACAGATACACCGAAAGTAGATATATTTCAAGCTCTTTCTTTCCCTGCAGTTTTTGCTGTCTATGGCTCTCTTTAGCACCATAGAAATTATTCGTTGATGACGTAACACAGGTCCGATCATCATGTACTTTCCTCTACACGGGGGTTTCCACATATCCTTATTTGACGATCCTGAAAAAAACTCACTTACTGCTTATCAGTACACTTAATTTTAGGTATCTTTATTTATCGTCACACCTCAAGCTCTCCGATTTTTATTCCTTTAAGTCCGTGAGTCACTTCAGCGCTATTCACTCCTCCAGACATAATTATCTCCGAAATTTCTCCCTGAAAGAAAGGGCTATGTTTCATAATAGTGGACTTCCATTGCCGTTGAAGACTCTCTCTGTTTGTCAAGGCAGCTTCTTAAATACACATTTCTTCGCCTGTCGTGTTTTATTTTGCTTCCGAATTATCTCCCTTCGTCCACTAAGTGCGCCCCAAACCTGGTCTTAAGATAATTAATCTGTTCATTTTTGTAACTTCTCAATACTTTCCTCTGTTTATTTACTTTTTTTTTCCTCTCAGTCTACTTCTGTGCTCAGTAGGGTGTTCTTTCCACCCCATACATCTTGTAATTAATCTTCAGTTTCATTGAGGATAGAAATCCCATTAGAGAGTACTGAGGTATATATACTTTCCTCCTCGTCCCTTTTATTTCAATCGTTTCAGGGATGCTTTAATGCCAAAAATGTGCCTCAAGGACGCCGTCCGTCACTACATTAACTCTGCCTGCTCTCGGTTTAGCTATAGTTTTTCGTTCGCCTTCCCACTTCACAGTCAAACGACTAACTGTTGACTTATGCAGATTTAGAAGTGTTGAAATGTCTCCGAGGACTTTGTTCCGCAGGTGACATCCAATTATTAGTCTACGCTCTAAGTCACTGACCTCTCCTGAACTACTGATTCTGATGTTATAGCTTCTAATTGGCATGAATCCGTATTCTAGACATACCGCTGTCACCTAGTACTCAAAACATCGTAGTTCTCGTGTTCACTACTTAAATCCTAATAAAATCGTCATCAATGGTGACCGAAGACTTCGCTCTATGAACGGCCTTGTCAGAGAAGTCGCAGGAGCGTACAAAGGTCGCCCCTGGGGTGCGAAACTGCTCAGGAAGAATCAACAACGAACAATGGCATGAGGACACCGATTGCAATGGACCCACTGAAATAAAGACAACGTGTAGGTCCTGTCCCCATTACATGTGGCCATTAAAATGTTTGCTGGTGATTTCTCCATTGGCAAAAGATCCCTGGTTAGTCCCACATTCCGCTCTCTGGGAGGGTTTTTCGAAGAGGAAGGTGACTATGAGAAAAAAATGCAATAACCAACTAGAGGATAACGTTTAGGAGTCGGAGCATAGAATGACAGAAGTTTAAATGTAGCAGGAAAGTTAGGAAATCCATTCCAGCTATAGGGGAGTCAGTGAAGCGAAACGGAAAGAATATAAGAATTTATGGTCAGTCAAATATTCAATAACATCAGCTACAGCAGGAAACGGTATAACAGGAATAGGAATCCTTATAACTACGAAAGTAGGGCAGAGAGTTAGCTACTGTGAAAAGTGACAGGATTGTTCTCGTCAGATTCAACAGCAAACCAAATAGTACATGTACAAATGTCCATGTTTCATGCAGAAGATAAAGACAAAGACAAAGAATGTGAAGATATTGAACGGGTGATTCAGTATGTAAAGGGAGATGAAAATTAAATAATCGTGAAATACTGGAAGGCGGTTGTAGAGTGGGAACAGAAGAAATGGGTTCAGGAGAATCTGGGCTTAGTAGTAGGAATGAGAGAGGAAAGAGACTAATATTTTGCTACAAATTTCAGAAGGGAGTAGCTAATATTTGGTTCAAGAATTACACCTGGAAGTGGTATATTTGGAAGCGACCTGGAGACACAAATACAGTTCAGCTGCATTACATTAGGGTCAGATGCCAATTCCGAAATCAGATCTTGAATTCTAAGGTGTACACACCAGCATATGAAGACTCAGATCACAACTGAGTACTGAAATTTATCAAAATCGTCAAGAAGAATCAGTGTGGTAGGAATTGGGATATGACGTACACAGGAATGAGATGCATTTGAAGTTTGCTAAGGATGTCGATATTGCGATAAGGACTGACACAGTGGGCTGTCCAGTTGAAGAGGTGTGTATAATTGGGAGAATTAGCAACGAAACGACTATTTAAATTGGTGTGTGGAATCCATGAGACTGGCAACACAGCACGAAAATTTCTGAGAAACATCATCCACACAACTACGAAGATAACAAGAGGTGACGAATACGAGACTTATCGCACAATCAGCTTAACCGTTCTTTCATCCAAGCTGATGAAAATAATAATATATGGGAGAATGGAAAAGAAAAGTGGCGATATGTTAGGTGACGAACAGTTTAGTTAGAGTTAGTTCTGACTCTCCGATTGATAACGGAAGAAAGACTGGAGAAAAATCAAGAAACACTAATATGTTTTATTTACCTAGAAAAGTGGCGATATGTTAGGTGACGAACAGTTTAGTTAGAGTTAGTTCTGACTCTCCGATTGATAACGGAAGAAAGACTGGAGAAAAATCAAGAAACACTAATATGGTTTATTTACCTAGAAAAAGTGTAGTTTTACAATACAAAACGGCGCAATATGTTAGAAAATCAGAGAAAAACAGGAATGAGCTACAGGGAAAGACAAGTGAGTTATAATATGTACAACTACTACGAGGGAAAAATAAGACTGGAAGACCAAGAACGAAGTGCGCGGATTAAAAATGGCGTAAGACAGGGCTGTACTCTTTCGCCCCCTGCTGTCCATTCTGTATCCTGAAGAAGCAATGATGAAAATAAAAGCAAGGTTCAAAGTATATTTAAAATTCTGGGTAAAAGCACGTCAGAGAAAAGATTCCTGATGGCGTTGATATCATCAGAGAGATTGAAGAAGAATTACAGAGCCGGCTGCATGGAATTGTCTTATGAGAATATGGGCTGAGAGTAAATTGGGAAATGAGAGAAGTATTGAAAAGTAGCAGAAATGATAATAGCGAAAAATTTATCCAAAGTTGTGGTCACGAAGTAGACGAAGATAAGGAATGCTGGAACCTACATAACCCTAAACGGACGAAACAAGAAGGACATCAAAGCAGATAAGCACAGGCGAAAAGGGCATTCTTGCGCAATGTGAAGTCTAGTGGTATCAAACATAGCTCTTAATTTTGGGAATAATTTTCTGGGATCATAAGTTTGAAGCACAGCACTGTATATTAGTGAACTGTATAGTAGTGAATCATGTAAAGAGGAAAAACCGGAACAGAAGAGAATCGAAGAGTTTGAGATGTAGCACTACAGAAGAATGTTGAAAAATCAGGTGGACCAATACGGAATGAGGAGGTCCTCCGCAGAATACGTGAAGGAAGGTACATAAGGGAAACAGTAAGAGAAGGGAGGGACAGGATGACAGGACAGATGTTAAGGCACCAGGAAATAAGTTCCATGGTAATGGAGAGTGCTATAGAGGGTTAAAAAAATGGTTCAAATGGCTCTGAGCACTATAGGACTTAATATCTGTGGTCATCAGTCCCCTAGAATTTAGAACTACCTAAACCTAACTAACCTATGGACATCACACACATCCATGCCCGAGGCAGGATTCGAACCTGCGACCGTAGCGGTCACGCGGTTCCAGACTGAAGCGCCTAGAACCGCACGGCCACATTGGCCGGCTAGAGCGTTAAAGCTGCAGAGAAAGACAGAGATTGGAATACATCCAGCATATAACTGGAGATATTGGGTGCAAGAGCAACTCTGAAATGAAGAATACAGAAATAGGGAAAATGGGAACTACTGATGCAGGATATAGATAGGTTCTGAAGCGAGTACGATCGCGAGGGAGAAGTTAGGAGCTTATTGGATGGATAAACATGTGGGTGAATTTCATGGTTTGGCAGAGAGAGAAGGTTGAAGGTCATTAGAGTAGAGATATGGTTGTGAGGGATGTGAATCATACATGAAGTGCCATTCAGTGTTGTCAGGAGGAATTCAGTGTTGTCAGGAGGAATGCTAATTTGAGGAGACGTTAATAGATCCATATGAATGAAGATAAACAGAAGTAGAAAGCAATTCGATGTGCTCCGCATTCAAGAATTCAGAAACAATGATAGAACTTTGATGAAATATATATTTAGGCAACAATGGCCTATGAGAAGATGGAACAGATGAAGATCTGGTGATGTGTTATTCCTATATGCTGCCAATTTGTAGCATACACACTTTTGAATAAAAAGCATACAGATGCTAGAAGTCCAAACAATTAGGCGTTCTTCACAGCTATTGACAGCTTTCAGGATTAGTTACGTTTTTGTAATGACGCTACATAGAATTAGGGTGCAAACTACACGCTGATGGGTGTCGATGTCACACTGAATCTGCACCTAAATTCATTCCCAAAGGTGAGTTTCCATAATACATCAGTTCGTCCCATCCTGAGTCAACACGTGATGCAGACACGCATGATGGATGGTGACAGCGGCTTTTCGTGCGTCTATAGCGTCAGCTTCATAAACATGCAATGTTTTCCCACTCGAGCGGTAGGATGTAGGAGGCGGAAAAAGTTACAGTAAAACAGTTGGAGATTGTCAAAAGAAGGAAAGTGAGCAAGAGTAAACTTCATCGAAAAACACAACTTTTCGGTCATTTTCTGGTGTTCGGGAAGTTTTAGCAAGTTTCAGGGATTTCTGATAAAACAACCTCAGATTCTTTGTACAGGTGGCATACTATCTTTTCTCAGATTGTATGCAGAACATTTGCAGCGTGTAGCATATAGTGTTACATTTCTTGCAGTTACAAGTATTTCTTCGGTGAATTCCAATTCGACAACAGTATAAATTACTCTCAGGAGGGAGTCTGTCATTTTCGAGAATCCCAGGGTAACATGTCCAGATGAACAGGCACTACGCATATAAATATATGCGCATTTACGGCAATGAGTGATCATTCAGTGCAGATGCACTCTTCCCGTGAATTCTCGCAGAAATCAGCGTAAGGCTGCAAGTAATGGGATTAATTGACAGAAGACATTACCCCTGTAGTGTGTGGCGTGTTGGAATTTTGTGTAGGATGGAAAGAGTGCTCGGACAGCTGAAGCAGTTAAGGCGACCCCTCGCGTAGAGCAGGAAATACGAGTTCGAGTCCTGGTCCGGCTCAAATTTTCTCTTGCCACCATCGAATTTATTTCAGTATCCGATTGCGGCTGTGAGGTCAGGATCTCAATTTCGTAATGATTTTATTATATGTCTACATGGGAAATTGTTCTTGCTTAGTGATCCCTTGTCAGGTCACTTAATCTACTGCGCTGTGCGAAACTTGAAGCACATGATTTTCTGTGGGAATCGGACACAGTGTCTGCGGTAGGTTCCAGTAAAATTTATTTGCAGAGTTGCCCAAGTCAAGCGGTGCCACTAGCGAACTTGAAGAACACGTGAAACTCTTGGTGTACTCTCTTCGCTGTTTTCATCAAATGCAGGCACTAGCGGTTGGTTGAGTCATCCACTCAGTTGTTGTTGGTTAACTTCAGAACCAGCTCTATGGTTATATCTTGCTATAAACATGCCCTGGCAGTGCCATTACTGCATCCAAGGACTTTAACCTCAAAAAATAAACTGTAGCAATTTATGTAGAGGTGGAAAGAGCTTACGGTATGCTCTGGCAACAAATGGTCATCGCAAATCGAATATGAAACTACTGCCTTGTCCAACTGTCTTTGAAGGCTAGCAGCTAGAGAATGTTAGTGGAATGGGAATGATTAAACTCAGACAAAAAAGTAACAACAGACGTCTCACAGCGAGTGTCAGTTTTGTAATCATTCTTGTGTAATATGTACGTAAACGATGAATCGCGATTTGAGGACGACACAGCGTTCCTTGTAAGTGGACGGCGCCATACAGCAAGTTTCGAAACACTAGTTACAGTATACACGCCAGACAACATTGTGTTGACAAAAAAATAAAAATAAGCCCTACAAAATACAATGCCAGTACACTTCACAACTGACAGGCGAAAAATGGAAATTACGTTAGAGGTTCGTGGACAAAGAACAGGGACAACGCTTAAAGAAGACAATCGAGAAAAAAAGAACGAAAATATACGAATAGCGATATGTCGATATTGTTACTTCCTTTCTTGCAAACAAAGAACTCAACATCAAAGCCAAACTTAGGCACTACAAAGCAACTTTACTGTCAGCAATCAATTACATAAATTTGCTTGGTGATTGCCATAAGCTATGATCTACGAACTCTACATGATTTCCAGAATAAATGCTAAGGATAGATTGCGAACACAGCAAAATTCCTAGGGAGTATATACATGAAGAAGCAAGTCGAAAATGAAACATTCGATTGGAGAATGAACCAAACATCCAAAAGACTTAGTGGTGAACGCCAAAGGTAGCCATTGTGGGACTATTTAAATGATTGAGAATGTAGGCGAAAGTTAGTGTACCAAAAATATTTATTTCCCAAAACAAATATAAATAATACTAAACAAGTTATTGATTAAATACCGTAAGCAACTAACAGGTGATTGTCATGAATTATACCAAACAAGCTATCGACTGAATACCCTAAACAGGTTATTTACTGCTCCACTGGGTGGATCCTGGATGGCAGAGACAGTTTAACTAGGTGAACAGTGAGTCACGTACTCTAGCCCTAAAAATGTGGATAACGCAAGCTGAATGAATCTGACGCTAAGGAGACTCTCATTGATCAAATCTACTGATGTTTTTCTACATAGGTGCATGTGAGAGCAAGTGGCGATCGAGATCTGTACGCCCTGACAATGCCGAAGGAGCAGTACATTAGCCTGTTTGCTTCGTGTGACGAAGTAACTTGCAGCTGGCGAGATGGGTGCGGCAGAGGTGAGACGTGAGGCAGCACCTGTGACTTGATCTTGGCCACGAAAAAAAGGCAAAAATCTCACTGTGCAGAGATAGGCATACGGATCGCAATTTACTCTCTACCAGAGCCCTGAAATCACGGTACATTTCAATGTGTGACACCGATGGTCGTGAGGACCAATTTGGCTCACTTATGTGACAGAGCGCACAAGGATACCAAACGTCAAGACAGGTAAACCGAAAACGAATAAGTGTGCACTCGGCAAACGAGTAGTCCGTGACGTTTGAAGTCACACTGTAGGTACAGTAAGAACGTCAACACAGGCTCCCCGGTCTAAACTACTCGCACGTGAAGTTAGTCTTAGGAAAGGTCGCAAATACCAACCACACATGCCAGAGCTTCGACCAGAAGTGTTTCCAGATCAAAGCCCCGCACCCAAGCGCCTCGCACCATACCAGAAAAAAATACCGTTTACTCGCAAAGTACACAAACGACACCACCTTCACCCTGTCTTGAGCCAATAACAGGGCTGTAGAGGCGCTAAATCTCTCCTCCCACACGACTGCACAAACTCATGTCGAAGCAGGGCAAGAGTTAAGAAACCTGCATCTCCGAAAAAAAAAGGAAACTGCCAATTACTGGCTTTTTTAAGTTTTCGCAGTGGGGAAAGGGATGATTTCTTTCTGAAGTCGTGTTTCCTGCCATGGAAACAAGTGAACAGATACAATCTCATTGATCTTTATCTAAATCGCCTGTGCTTTGGTGCTTGATAGTCCTAGCTATGAGGTTTCTCAGACGCCGGAATTTTCTTATACTACCAAGGCAGCTGGGGGAAGTGGTTCACTGGCCTATTTGCACTATCGGCAAACATGAACACTTGTGAATTTTTTTTACGCGTGGCTCTGCCCACAATGGCCGGTTTACGACTCCACTGTGCAGACGCATTCCTTTAGACCATTGCCCCTGTCCATGCTTCTGCTTGCACTGTGGCAGGTAGCGTAGCACTGTTCTGCTGGAATCCTGTCTGAATGAGGGGATGCCGTGTCGCCCCTGTACGACTGTGGGCCTGTCCAGCAAGATTACTAACGGATGGGCTCGCAGCCAATTGCTTCCAACTCCCAAAAAGCCGTTTCTATGAGTTAAGAATCATAAAAATACCTCATGCTTTTAGGGCCGTACCAGGCTCTATCAATGTATGCTCAGGCCATTAACTTTCTAGAATCTCTTTAAAGGTGCTTCAGGTTATAATTAAGTCTTTAATAATTTTTCATATGCGAAAAATAGGTGAGACAATAACTTGTCCTCTCTCAAATGGTATATCATAAACTGGATATAATAGATAAGTGGGGAAAACGGAACACCAATAAGAGCATAAATTTAATTCGAAGATTCGTAATGGGCTAATCCAAAAGCAAGACACTTAAAAAACTTACATTAACAAGTGAGACACTAATTGCTTCAGGTGGATTACTAAAGCAAAACCAAAATCTGCAAGAAAGCATTGAGGTGCTGTGAACCCAAATTACACAACAATGAAGGCTCGATTGCAAAAGGTGTTTTTTATTCATTACAAAAAAGGCATAAGAAATTCTCTGTCGCTGTTGTAATCTTGCTCTGTACTAGTTCCATATTGTCTTGATTTTCCGGCCGAGATGAAAATGATATACTCAGCTCAAAACTACAGTCGCAATAACAACATTTAGATCCGCTATATCTAATGTTACAACGTTGGAAAAAATGGTTTCTGAATTATGATGCTAAAAGAACGTTGAAATCATTAGTAGTCACATTACTCGGCAAGCAAAGCTATGTCTTGAAATTTGTGGGAAGGTGAGTGTAGCTCTTGTAGGTTACTCTCCCCGCTACTGGGAAATATCCTACTACATATAAATGCTACTGGCAGTGCTTATATTGAGATACTGCACTGCCTGTGTTGTTTAGAAATACTATGCAATGTGCCTTCTGAAATGCACGAAGGAACTCTGTATCGCACTTCTGAACAACACAGGCACTGCTATATCGTATTAATCTGCTGACTCCGGGCCTGCGACTCTCAATTAAAACGTGTCCCCTGTACGCGAATATGCATTAGGGTTATATGAATACAAGTTGTAGATACATGGTTAAAGAAATATGGCCATGAAGCGTCCTCTAATTGCCTAATGGTAAGGCGACCGCTAGCTATAAACACAATTCGGATTGTGCATATTCGCAACTGTGAATACATTAAAAGTACTGATACTCAAAACTCGTTTCAATCAGGCAAATGCAGAAAAATTTTCATTAAAGTAAACAGCACTAAAATTAGCCTACCGGCGCCTGGATGCTTATAATGTCGCCAAATAAGTTAACGTTTGCAAAGGTTTTTTTAAATACCGCTACCAGTCACAAACGTAACTTTATATATTTTATGAGACAGTCACGGTCGAAAAATAGTCAAAATGGCTTCAAAAAGTTAACGTTTACTCGGTTCTCTACTGTTTACCACGTTTGAAAACTAACATAAATGGAAGTATGCATTTTATACTGACGTCTACAATAAGTAAATGCGAATTACTATGTAATTAGCTAAAAATTCACATACGTTTCAAAATAGTCCTCTTCTATGTAAGTGAACTTTGTCCAAGGCTGTTCTAATGAGGAGGTTTCGCTTCTGAACTTTCACTCTGGAAGGTCCACAAATTAACGCCCAGTGTTTGTCATTCCTTGTTAATTCAATTCGCAGCATTTTTCAGCCACTAATTTCTTAGGATATGAAATAGCTGAAACTGAGATGGTACCAAACCTTACGAGCCAGTTGAATGCTGCAACAATTCTACTTGAAATCACACAATCTTCTAAATATTAACACATTTGCTGGTTGGGGCCTCTACTGGGTCTAAACGTAGAGGAGACACGGTACATTCCTAATTTAGCATTAGGTCTCGAAACCTTATCAGTATGTTTTCGTGGGATCGTTAACGTCAGATTTCAAACGTCTCTCCGTTCAGGATTTTCAGCATTCCCTTGTCGCTCTCTTGTGAGTGAAACCAACCTGTGAGAATTCATGTCACCCTTCTTTTTATACGTAACGTATCCCGTGTTGATAATATTTGAATTGGGTTCAGCATTCTGTTACTTGATCAAAGAGTTTTTGTAAGCAATGTCCTTTTAGGCTGACTTCATTTTCCCATCATGCCACCAGTGAACCAAAATCTCGCTCCTACTTTTCTTAGGATAGAATCGATCTAATACTTTCATTTCATTTCACCACAAAGTCCTGCACTGAGGTATTTGTATTAGCTGACTGATTCCTGTCGCGACTCATTGATATTTTGCTAATAATATACAGTTTCGGCATTTGTCACTTAGGCAGCGTTACATTTCTGAATATTTATCAATCTCATCGAGATCTGACTAATTTGTAAGACGTTTGTCAGATATATTTCAATCATAAAGTGCCATAAAACTGCAAAATGTCTACATCCACAATGAGGTGAGAGAGATATGCACATATACACATGGCGATAGTATCGCGTACACTATGTGTAAAAGTGCAGTGTGCTGGCGGATCTGTTATTTGGATCCAGGTGACGCATGTGAAAAGATTCCCTGCGTGATTATGGTCGCACGACGAGAATGAACTCACTTTAAATACGGAGTGGAAAAATTTCGCGTTAATGGGCTATGGCAGCAAAAGACCGACGCGAGTATCGTTGCTAACAGTACGACATCACCTGCAGCGCCTCTCCTGGGGCCGTGACAACATAGGTTGCACCCTAGAAGACTGGAAAACTGTGCTCTGGTCACACGAGTTCCGATTTCAGGGATGGTTTCGGTGTGGCGCAGACCCAAGGAAGCTACGGACTCAACTTGTTACTAAGACACTTTCTAAGCTGTTGGTGCTCCAGAACTGTGTGGGCCGTGTTTACGTGGAATGGACTAGGTCTTCTGGTCCAATTGAACATATCATTGACTGTATTTGGTTATGTTTGGTTACTTGGAGACCATTTGGAGCCATTGATGGACTTAATGTCCCTAACAACGGTCCTATCACTGGCCAATCTTTTCACGATTAGTTTGAAGAACGTTCTAGACAGTTTCAACGAATAGTTCGGGCACCCAAATTACCTAACATGAACCCCATAGAACGCTTATGGAACATAATGGAGAGCTTAGTCCATGCACAAAGCATTGCACCGGCAACGCTTTGGCAGTTGCGGACGGCTATAGAGGCAGCATGGCTCACTATTTCTACAAGGGACTTCCAACGACTTGTTCATGCCACGTAGAGTTGTTGCACTACGCCGGGCACAAAGGGCTCCGACGAGACATTAGATGGTATCAGATGACATTTGTCACCTCAGCGTACATCTACACCTAAGTGACCACTCGCCATTTAGCACTATAGCCTTTGGCAGAGTGTCCACAGAATCATTTTCAGACTACTTTTCGACCATCCCATTCTCTAAGGACACATGGGGACAATGAGCATTTAAATCTTAATATGTGCGCTCTGGTTTCTCTTATTACAATTCTATTTTCATTTCTCGTCATGTAAGTGTCAGTGAACTAAATATTTTCGCATTTCGAGGAAAGTTGGTAACTGAAATTTCGTAAAAAGATCGCGCTGCAACGGAAACTAACTTTGCCTTAATGACTGTCAATCAAACTTCATTATCATATCAGTGACTCCCTCCCCCCTCCCTCCCTCCCCCCCTCTCTCTCTCCCTCCCTCTCTCTCTATCTCTCATATTTCGCGATAACATACAATGATCATCCCGTCTTCGAATTTTTCCGATGTTTTCCATCAATACTACCAGGCAAGGATCCTATACTGCGTAACAGTACTCCAAAAGCGGCGCATAAACATAGTTTAGACAGCATTTTTAGGAGATTTGTTGTATCTTCCATGTATTCGCCCAATAAAAAGCAGTTGCTGTTTCGACTGACTTTGCGTTTGGGTGATTTTCCATGCAACAGATATTTAATGGATTTTTGTAAATCATTTTGGAAGATTTCACACTTTTTATTTTGTTGGATCAGTTGCGACTTTTCACACTATCTAGATATCTTGTCTGAGGTTGCTATTAGTATCATTTGTCGTGTTATTGTGGACACACCTCAAGATACTTATACTCTATGTCAATGACTCTCCATCCAAGATAACACGATAGACATTCTCAGATACAACGAACATCAAGAATACGACGCAGATCTCAACCCTTTTGGAGTGTACGATATTTGCTCCACATAAAATAAAAAAAACTGTGGGAAATGCTTTCAAAAATGAAGATCCCTTCCAAGCAGATATTAAAATTCTAATGTGTTTGGGGTGAATGGGAGTGAAAGATGGTAGTAGAATTAAAAGGTTTTTGGACGTGGAGACCCCATCGCAACAATGGACTATAATAATGTCGTGTGACGAGGGCCTCCCGTCGGGTAGACCGCTCGCATGGTGCAAGTCTTTCGATTTGACGCCACTTCGGCGACTTGTGCGTCGATGGGGATGAAATGATGATGATTAGGACAACACAACACCCATTCCCTGAGCGGAGAAAGTATCCGACCCAGCTAGGAATCGAACCCGGGCCCTTAGGATTGACAGTCAGTCCCACTGACAACTCAGCTACCGGGGGCGGACGCAATGGACTGTATTAGAGTGTATAAGATAGCCTCACCAGAAAAGAGATCTTTTTTCTTTTCTTCAAACAAGTGACATCATCGTCAATTCTGAGTACATAGTCAACTCATACTTTTCGATTTCATCAGTAGCTCTTATTCCATGTAACAGTTGCAATTTGTAGGCATGCAACTTACGTCTTTTGCGCACAAGATCATACACAGTACTTTTAGGCACTCCTAATTGTAGTCTACGTATGACCTATGACTTCATCAGGCTCGGAATACACGAAACACGGATCTTTTCAACGAAATCTTGAGAAGTTCTCGGTCTGCCTGGTGATTTTGCTTTTAAAACATTACCGGTTTCCTTGAAAGGCTTTAGAAAAGGAAGAATAGTTTTTGCTGTAGGTGATTCACCACCGTACTGACGTCTTAAATTACATTGCACTGTTACAAATGACAGTTTTCACAGGTATAATAACACTCTGCACTTTCTGTTGCGGAGAACACATTGTTGCTGACTTGCTCTGCACTTTACTGCACGCACGCCTGGACTGAACTGAGGGAACAGAGGGAAAAAAAAGTAGCACTGGTGCCATCTCAAGATCAAGCAGACCTGCCAACTTCAGGGGAGCCAAAATTGTAGAGTTGATGATCAAACAGGAGAAACTACAACAGTGTATGTCACTTTGTACAGATTCTAGGACACATTAAAATTAGGGAGTTCTTTTTCAAACACCCTGTACTTTGATATCATTCACAATAACATCAGTTACTATTTTTACTGTAACATAAAATCTCCAATCAAGTTTTAAAACACATCAAAATTTTTTGTCAGTGTTGCATTTACTGTTATTCGTTCTATGTAGAATCCCCAAATATTATCCTTCAACGTTTTCAAAGCGTTGTCACTTACTATTTTAACCCTCTTTGGCTGAAGTGCGGTTTTTTATCCGCTGCCCACCCGAGCCCTTGCTGGGTATCATTTGAAGCTATCCACCTGCTGATAATAATAAGGATGAGATAAATACCAGCAAACAAAGTGATGGAAGAAGTTAATTTAGATAAGGTCCTATTTATGTCGTATAGAGTAGTTTTGAGATAAAACTGTGTGTAATAAGGCATCAGATGTTAAGCGAAAGTCAGTCAGGGTGTAGAGCTAAGCCCATTAAATCTATAAAAATACATTAATTAACTATGTTACTTGTTGAATGGTGTCAATTATAGGTACAAACTAAAGAAGCCAACATTGGCCTGGAAACTAATTGTTTCTCTGATATGACTCATGCACAAGTGCAGTCTAGCCAACATTACAGTACCATTAATGGCAAAGGCTGCATTTATTTCGAAACAGCCCAAGTGTGGCGTAAAATACTAAGTGTTTGGAAGCTTTCATTTCATTTTATCATCTTTCAGATACCTAGTAACAGCGTTACAGAAACAAGTGTATCAGCCACATCTCGCCATTATCATGGCAGCCCATATCCCTCGACTGAGATCCATTGGACATTTTTTGTGTGTTTATATTTGAATGTTCTCGTCCATTTCAACCTAGGGTCAATGAACTCTAGGACCGTATTGCGTGTGGTTGCCAGTACATGGTTTCCACACCCATGTTTATCAGAATTTTTTGCTTGCTTGCCTGTCTTTTGCTAGCCAATTTCGCTTCCCACTACAATAGTCAGACAGTGCGTATACCTACCTTTCCACATAGTCTCAATCAGAAATCAATAAGACCCAAAGGAAATGATGAACATGAGCCGTTCTTCATTCTGCGCCTTTGTACTATCGGAGCAAGGCTGCGGAATGTAGGAAACACTGGCTGCAAAATTGCGTCGGCATAGACAGAATAAATGGAGTCAGTAAAGGGGATGTGGAGAGACCTCAGTGGGGAATAATAGCACCGCAGCCGCAAACGCAATGGCGCGGAACGGGCCATTTTCCGCCGGCAGTGGCGGCATCAATGGCACAGGCGGAATATTTCTGCGCCGAAGGCGCGTCATACATATTTATAACACAAAGCGGCCTTCTGATGAACTATTCAGCAGCGGCGGCAGCGCCACCGCAGACGCAGATGGTGGTAATGAGGGGCAAATTAGGCCCGGAGGTTGCAGGACCTTTGACCCATGACCGTCGCCAAATGAACTGGGCAGGCCGTGGAGGACCAACGTAGCTTTGTCACAGCTCAGTGTGCTGGCATCCAGCTCATTTGCTTTGATGGTCCAGTCAGCACACAAAGCATCAGAGAATACTGCTTATTTCTAGTAAAATGGGAAGAGTAGCGGTTTTAGACTGGAGGGAAACAATCAGAGCATTGTAGGGGACGTCCAGCGGAGCAAATATTTTCTAGAAAATCTTTCGTCGGATTTTGATGATTATCGGTTTAAAGGGAGCAAACATCTTGGAAAACAGTCCGTGTGCCGGTCGGAGTAGCCGAGCGGTTCTAGACGCTACAGTCGGGAACAGCGCGACCGCTACGGTCGCAGGTTCGCATCCTGCCTCGGGCGCCGGCCGGAGTGGCCGTGCGGTTCTAGGCGCTGCAGTCTGGAACCGAGCGACCGCTACGGTCTCAGGTTCGAATCCTGCCTCGGGCATGGATGTGTGTGATGTGATTATGTTAGTTAGGTTTAAGTAGTTCTAAGTTCTAGGCGACTGATGACCTCAGAAGTTAAGTCGCATAGTGCTCAGAGCCATTTGAACCATTTTGAACCTGCCTCGGGCATGGATGTGTGTGATGTCCTTAGGTTAGTTAGGTTTAAGTAGTTCTAAGTTCTAGGGGACTGATGATCATAGAAGTTAAGCCCCAAAGTGCTCAGAGCCATTTCGAAACAGTCCGTCTTTTCACTGGAAATTTACATCCTGCCATTTATATATTTGACACACGCTTCAAGTGGTTTTTATTTTATCAGGGATGTGGTGGATGGAGAGAGGCTTCAAGAAACCGGTGAATAATGACGGAAGGACGGGAATAGGCTTCAAGCAAAGTCTTAGACATAATTATATCACCTGAGGATTCGCTTGAACTGGTGTTAAACCGTTAGTGTTTGTAATAAATTTTCTACATCCAGAGCGTAAATGTTGTTGAAAAATAGGGTTTTGTAGCCCAATAGTGAAGAATAATATAGAGAACCCTGAATAAAACTAACACGCTTTAAGAAAAAGTCTTGCATTACTTATTGAACGCCCCTAGTACAAACCGGGAATTTATTTGTTGCGAGAGTTTTAATGCGTTGCAGAGCCCGCAATTTGCTGAACAACTCTGCAGCGTATGCATTGCATGAACTTCGCGCAGAATACTTCTTGTGTCCCCTCGTGTGTGCAAAAGCATAATCAATTGCATCTTTGACTTCTGATCCATCTGCTCAGATTCATGACGAAACTGTATATTGTTGGAGAACCGAACGGTGTAGGCGTCTGAGAATGGTGGGCTCGTTGTTTCCTGTAGGGCTACGGTAGAGTTTCATTCAAGGCAAGATAAAATGAGAGACCTGAAGGTGTAAGGTTTCCCCACGTAATTTGAGTTCAGTTGGTGTAAATACGGTAACCACGTTAACTCATCATCAATTGGAGGGCGTAAAAATGAGAAATTTCTAACGATTTATCCATGATTCATTGACAAGTTATATACTTCCTGTATGGTCCCATGAAGCTGGGGCTGACCGGTGCGCAATCATGTAGAGCTACACTACTGGAAATTGAAATAAGAACACCGTGAATTCATTGTCCCAGGAAGGGGAATCTATATTGACACATTCCTGGGGTCAGATACATCACATGATCACACTGACAGAACCACAGGCACATAGACACAGGCAACAGAGCATGCACAATGTCGGCACTAGTACAGTGTATATCCACCTTTCGGAGCAATGCAGGCTGCTATTCTCCCATGGAGACGATCGTAGAGATGCTGGATGTAGTCCTGTGGAACGGCTTGCCATGCCATTTCCACCTGGCGCCTCAGTTGGACCAGCGTTCGTGCTGGACGTGCAGACCGCGTGAGACGACGCTTGATCCAGTCCCAAACATGCTCAAAGGGGGACAGATCTGGAGATCTTGCTGGCCAGGGTAGTTGACTTACACCTTCTAGAGCACGTTGGGTGGCACGGGATACATGCGGACGTGCATTGTCCTGTTGGAACAGCAAGTTCCCTTGCCGGTCAAGGAATGGTAGAACGGTGGGTTCGATGACGGTTTGGATGTACCGTGCACTATTCAGTGTCCCCTCGACGATCACCAGTGGTGTACGGCCAGTGTAGGAGATCGCTCCCCACACCATGATGCCGGGTGTTGGCCCTGTGTGCCTCGGTCGTATGCAGTCCTGATTGTGGCGCTCACATGCACGGCGCCAAACACGCATACGACCATCATTGGCACCAAGGCAGAAGCGACTCTCATCGCTGAAGACGACACGTCTCCATTCGTCCCTCCATTCACGCCTGTCGCGACACCACTGGAGGCGGGCTGCACGATGTTGGGGCGTGAGCGGAAGACGGCCTAACGGTGTGCGGGACCGTAGCCCAGCTTCATGGAGACGGTTGCGAATGGTCCTCGCCGATACCCCAGGAGCAACAGTGTCCCTAATTTGCTGGGAAGTGGCGGTGCGGTCCCCTACGGCACTGCGTACGATCCTACGGTCTTGGCGTGTATCCGTGCGTCGCTGCGGTCCGGTCCCAGGTCGACGGGCACGTGCACCTTCCGCCGACCACTGGCGACAACATCGATGTACTGTGGAGACCTCACGCCCCACGTGTTGGGCAATTCGGCCTCCCGCATGCCCACTATACGCCCTCGCTCAAAGTCCGTCAACTGCACATACGGTTCACGTCCACGCTGTCGCGGCATGCTACCAGTGTTAAAGACTGCGATGGAGCTCCGTATGCCACGGCAAACTGGCTGACACTGACGGCGGCGGTGCACAAATGCTGCGCAGCTAGCGCCATTCGACGGCCAACACCGCGGTTCCTGGTGTGTCCGCTGTGCCGTGCGTGTGATCATTGCTTGTACAGCCCTCTCGCAGTGTCCGGAGCAAGTATGGTGGGTCTGACACACCGGTGTCAATGTGTTCTTTTTTCCATTTCCAGGAGTGTATAATAGTGGGAAAGGTCGCCCACATACAGTGACGGCGAGAACGTGCATCACTGCTGTCGCTGAACCACGGAGTGCAATGGAGAAGAAGGTTACGCTCAGAACAGATCACTGAGAACCCAGTCTCCTGAGTGGATTGACTGCTGAAGGTTGAACCTATGTGAGCCCGAAACAGCTGGACGTATAGGAAGTTCTGGATAAGAGCGAGTAAGCAACACTGTTAGCCCCACTCATGCATTATAGACAGGATGTGATGGCGACAGGTGATATTATAAGCCTCCTGCAGCCATCAGGTGTTGGCTATGCGCGAAAGCATTGCACACTGTATATGCCCGACGAACCAGTTGGACTGTGATGAACCACAGTGCCCGAAACCAACTTCGTGATTAGTGTCCTCTGGGTTCTAGGCACAAACAAATTCCAGACCGTGTTTTATGCAGTCGTTCCTACGGTGTCTAGGCGCTTGGCTGTGTATTTTTTTCAGATCCAGGCGCTGTATCTTAACATTCTTCTGAAGTTATGGGGAACTCCCATTCACTAAATGGACTATTGTATGATTCAAAGTTTTGTGGGCAGAAGGACAAGTAGTTTCGCTTCACCAGGCATTTCCGGGACGGAAAATTTAAATGGTAGATACTGCATGTGGACACTTTTACCAAGTGTGCCGGAGAACATCCAGGAATGACCGCGGGATTAAACAGGTGACATGGTTGAGGGAAATGCCAGTAGATACTGTGAATAGGAAGTGGCGGCAAATGTGCAAATGTGATAGAGTTTAGTCTATACTAGAGACCATGGGGTGTTGGCTCGCATAGATGATACATACTGCTCCCACCACTCCTTGTTTCCCTTTCTTATGAAAAATCGCGCCTTCGCTCAAAGTCTTTTGAACTATATTAAATGCTCCATTGAAGGATGGAGTTTGGGTCATTGAACCTGCCTTCCATGCCCTCTGATAGCTGCAGTTATGTCTACAGACTACCATGGCACGGCTTTCTGTTGAGTAAGTAGAATAGGGTATCGTTGCTTTTGCAGCATGTATAATCTGTAGTATCTCATTCGAGATCCTTCTCGTGACTCGCTAAGTAGTTTTCTGTAGCGACCAACGCGGTGTGCATTTTATTGGTCGGTTGTGGTTGGAAAGTGGTCGCTGTCACAGACGCCACCATCCACATTCCATTGGATCAAAAGCCATGTACTGGCTGTAGTGTAATATCTATGGTGTATATACATGGGCGTACTGAAATGTAATTAAGCAGGCATTCTTCCAGTTGTGAAATTAATCGCTCTGTTAGTTGTCTACGGCGAGATGTGTTTTCACTGTCCCACAGATCACTGTGCAGAATGAAATCCGCCAGAACGAAGAAGAGCACCCGGCGTAGATAGATACTATATACTCTTACGCCAACTGACAAGGGGGCGTGGTGTGGTTAGTGGCACCTGTTAGCAGGAAGTGTTAGAGCGGAAGCGCCAGACTCCTCCAGACGACCTCTCGGTGTTAACGCAATTTTTGCAATACTATTTGTCATTTTTAACAAAAGGGGAGTGGGTTTCTGAGAACAACGTCCCCTGAAGTGCCATGCCGACTTTAGGGTAAGTAGCCATTAATTGACTGGGTATTAATCGTCCAGGAAGTTTCATATCATCGTAAACACCAGTGAAGAAGGGAAATTTCAATCAGGAAACATCCCCCAGCCATAGTGAACGGAAAATCCTGATTATGTATAAGACTAATTTTGCTCGCCTATTACGTCAGACAAGGGGTAACCGCAGGTCTCTTCTAGCCACCGAAGTTGCAGCGGGAACCACGGGGCAGATGACTACCATTGTGGATTTGCGGCCACTAAATATCAGCAAATCACGCAGAATTTTGTCCTGCAAGCGAACGAATTTCGGTGTGTCTAGCAATGTGATCAATGTGATTTTGTTCATACCTACTAAGCTGCTGCGCTTGAGAGACTAAAATTTCATTCACGTTCGTTGTACAGAAGCAGAAAGTAAAACACGTAGCTTCAGATTTCATTATTAGTAACTTTGCACCTTGCAGTAGCGAAAGACGGCTGTGGTACTGCATATTATTTTCACAAATTAACGGTACTTTTTGCGTAATTGCATTGATAGTGAAGCTTTACTGAATAAATAATACGTCTATCGTATCCACCCATGGATATCAATTTAGAGTTGGCGTAGTCTTCACTGTTCAACTGAAACTGCAATCTTCAGCTGTTTTGTTTAGCAAATGGGCTTGTTAGCATAACACATATTAGCTGGCCCAAGTTAGTTTAAATGCTCACACTTCCACGCGCTGGTCACTGAGTAGCTTTAGTTTTATGGCCGTGGGTCCAGATCGATGCTTTTCTGACCTAAGGCTGTGTAAAAAATTTTGTTCGTCACAACGTCCCCTACATTTCTCTGAGATTATTATCATGTTGGTTCTCTCCATAGTGTAAATATCAGCATCGTTGAATGTTTTAACAACTGTTTTCATATTTATGATGATATTCTTCTTCTGAGGAAGAAAAACTGCCACTAAAAAATTTTATTTGCCGACACAAATTGAGTGAATTTACAAAATACGCAAATGCGGGTGAAAATTATACTGTCGTAGGTGGGTGTGATGCTGTTGTAAAGTGAGGCATGGACGTATATTTATTCAAGAATATCGGCTGCTGGATTGACCACTACAGAAGAAGAAGATTTAAACAGCTTGAAACGGAGGTCTTCTTCCTAAAGCTCGGAAAATACTAGGAAAAGCCAGAGGCACTGAGTTACAACATTTGTGCTATATTACGGTACGACAAACCTTTAGAAATCAAATTCAGGACTTCATAGCGTACACAGGTCCGAAAATATAAGCAAAATTGAGTATATTATGGAAGAGAATATTGAGTATTTAGGATGGAATGAGATGAAATCGAAATTCTCTAAGGCAGTGGGAAAAAGTAAACGCATCGATTGTAGTCCAATAGAGGGGGAGCGTAATAAAAAAGTAAATAATCAACATAAAACAGAACACCGTGGGTAAAGCGAAAGCATAGTCTAAGAAGTCACGAATGACTCCGGAAATACACGAACTGAAGTATGAAAGAAGTAAAATTTATATCAAATAGAGACGACGAAATGGCGTAGAAAATGGCCTACAAAATGGCTATGCTTATGGAGGAAATAAGAAAACATTAAAAATTTGTGAATGAATTAGAAACGGGGCAGTACAACTTAGGTTTGGACTTAAAGAAGTGCAAACAGGCTAAATCGGAATTTATGAGACAAATGTGTAAAGAAACTGAGGGAGGTGTAATTATAGGAAATATCGACAAAGTGTGGGAGAAGAATAATGTAGCTCCAGGGAAGTAATATGTGATATAGATGTAAGGTTTCCAAGAAATGCACAAGAAACGGTAGGCAGGAGGCCAGAGTACATCGAAGGAGTGGAACTGTTTCAAAGTGTGAGACCAGAGTAGACGGAACTTGATGTGGGAGGCCTAGGTGGTCCAGTAACCCTCTCATAATTTGACAGAGCACTGAATGTTCCGAACTGTCAAAAAGGGTCGATTGTATCCGTTCAAAATTATTGAAATGTGTGGAAGATGAAGGCAGTAGAACATTATTTCACTTGGTGTCAGAAATCTATTAAATGGGTCACCTACAATCAAATTTCGAGAAAAGTATTATGATCATATTAGCAAAGAAAATCCGTGCACATGAGTTTGAAAATTAAGGACTACAAATATATACAGAAGAAAAGATAAAAAAAATTTAAGACGTTATGAAAGAAGATCAATTTTATTTCAGCAAGGGAGACAGATGAAAACTCAGGACGCCCTAGTAGCTTTTGTTATAGAAACACATCGATAATGAAATATGAAATCAGATATTCACAATGCTTAGAAGATTGGGACTTAAGTAGTGAGAGTAATCTACAAAATCTACAAAATTTTGGTTTGAGTAATAAACTGGAAGACAAAAAAAAAAATTCCCCAAGAAGGATGTAAGGCAGGACTGCAGCTTAGTACTTGTTCAAACAATACTTAGAAGAAACGGTAAAGGAATTGAAAGAAAATTTAGAATATCAAGGAGAACAGAGACCAGTGGTAGGGATCGCTGACGATATAGCTTCCGGTGGGTTTTAGTTATAATTTAAAATGGTATCACAACATATATGATACGAAATATGCTTTAAGAACATACAGAGTAAGAAAATTAAGAAAGACACACTGTCGGATGAAATGAAAGTTTTCTCCCATCTACAAAGCACTATTGTACAGGATGGCTGAAGCAACAAAACTACGATAACGTGTACCCAGCTCGTTGTTTGGTGATTAGCGTAGCAGAATCTAGACGGTGGGGTAACGGGTTCGATTCCCTGATGATTCGGAGATTTTCTCCTTTCAGGGAGTGTGCTGTATCGTCGACGTGGTCTGAAATATACGGACATGCTGTAGGTGGCCGAGTTACCGCAGTTTCGGCCTTGTGGCCAATAATACCAAGGGATTGTGCGTATTGTGTTTGTATTGAACGGGACGGAGAGGCTTCGGCGCGCTGTAGCCCACAACAGGCAACGGCAGTCCACCCACCTCACCACTGCCCCACACCGAACCCAGGGTTATTGTGCTGTTACGCCCTTAGTTGACACCCCCCCCCCTTCAACCCCCCCGTACCAGACGAATGTAACCCCAAATGTTGCGTGGTAGAGAAATAATGGTGGACGCGTACGTGGAAACAGTGTTTGCGCAGCAATCGCCGATATAGTATAACTGAGGCGGAATATGGGGAACCAGCCCCCATTCGCCGATATAGATGAAAAACCGCCTTAATAACCATCCACAGACTGGCCGGCACACCGGAACTCGACCATAGTCCACGTGGCGGGTTCGTGTCGGGGACCGGCACGCCTTCCCGCTCGGGAAGCAGCGCGTGAGACCGCGCGGCTAGACGGGCGGGCTTACCAAGGGATAGATTTCTTTACGCCTTTTTTTTTTTTTACACAAGCTAACTGATGTAGCTTTCAAGAGTAGCGAACTTAGCGCAGGGAGGTGCAGCGGAGCGGAAAAAGTATAGAGTAAAACCAAGACTGGATTATTTAGACAGGTTACACACTGTGTTTAGTGTAACAGTTATATAGAGATGAGAAATTTGGCATTAGATATAAAATTATACAGAGACAGCGTCAAAACGGTGGGGAAACTCATGATCTTAAACAATTCTCTCGTGAGCCTAACAGATCGAACGAAAAGACAACGCACTTAGCAGAAAATAACAGACCCGCGTGACAAGGAAAGGACGTAGATAATGACCACTTGCAGAAATTGTAAGAGAACGGACACACAGAGCTACAAATGAATATCGCTTATATCCGTCAACATATTTTAGAACTGAACGGTATGATGTATCTAGAGATTAGAAAAAGACAAAAAAAATCATGAAACACAACTCGCATTATGCTGAAATGACATTTTGCGAATAGTAAATGGACGTAATCAAACAGATTCCGTCTTCCTAGACTTCCGAAAGGTGTTCGACTGCTAATCTAAATTTGATCATAAGGTGAATCTTCGTAAATGTGTAATTACCTGCGGTAATATTTGACTAATACATTGAAGAGCCAAAGAAACTGGTGCACCTGCCTACTATCGTATAGGGCTCACGCAACACGCAGAAATGCCGCAACACGACGCGGCATGGACTCGACAAATATCTGAAGTAGTGCTGGAGGGGACTGACACCATATATCCTGCATGGCTGTCCGTAAATTCGTAAAAGCACGAGAGGATGGAGATCTCTTCTGAACAGCACGTTGCGAGGCATCCCAGATATGCTCAATAATGTTCATGTCTGGAAAATGTGGGGGTGAGCGGAAGTGTTTAAACTCAGAAGAATGCTTCTGGAGCAATTCTGGAAGTGTGGGGTCGCATTGTCCTGCTGGAATTGCCCAAGTCCGTCGGAATGCACAATGGACATGAATGGGTACAGGTGACCAGACACGATGTTTAAATGTCACGTGCCAGAGTCGTGTCTAGATCTGTCAGGGATGCATATTACTCCAGCTGTACCGCCCCACATCATTACAGCGCCTCCAGCAGTTTGAAAAGACCCCTGCCGACATACAGGGTCCATGGATTCATGAGGTTGTCCCCACACCCATAGACACTTGATAAAATTTGAAACGAGACTCGTCCGACCAGGTAACATGTTTTTGGTCATCAACAGTGCACTGTTGGTGTTCACGGATTGCACTTCTGTCACGCTGAACGATTCTCTTCAGCCGTCGTTGGTCCCATTCTTGCAGGATCTTTTTCCATGCGCAGCAATGTCAGAGATTTGGTGCTTTACCGGATTCCTGATACTCACGGTACACTCGTGGAATGGTGGTACGGGAAAATCACCACCTCATCGTTAATGCTGTGTCCCGTCGATCGTGAGCTGATTGTAACACCACATTCAAACTCACTTAAAACTTGATAGTCTGCCATTGTACCGAGCGGTTCTAGTCGCTTAAGTTTAGAAACGCGCGACCGCTACGGTCGCAGGTGCGAATCCTGCCTCGGGCATGGATGTGTGTGATGTCCTTAGGTTAGTTAGGCTTAAGTAGTTCTAAGTTCTAGGGGACTGATGACCTGATATGTTAAGTCCCATAGTGCTCAGAGCCTTTTTTTGCCATTGTAGCAGCAGTAACCGATCTAACATCTACGCCAGACCCTTGTTATCGTATATAGGGTCGTTTTCTGCCTGTTTACATATTTCTGTTGTTGTCTATACCAATTGCATTGGCGCTTCAGTGTGGAACCCTCCGCGTTATGCGGGATGCCGAATGTTCAATAGACGGCATTCTGAAAAGTAATGCCTCCGAATTTTCTGTTGAGGTGTTACGAGTCTTGTCTATTACTCGCTATATTTACCCGAACTCGACCATACGCGTTTCCTACTAGCGTCCTTTTTTAATCGGTCTATTGCATGTCGCTTTTCAACGTTATTCTTAGATACTTAAACGACTTGACTGTGTCAAGCAGCATACCACTAATGCTGAATTCAAACAATGTTGTATTATTTCTCATATTTATTTCCATTAACTTACATTTTTCTACATTGACAGGAATCTGCCAGTCATCACACCAAACATAAACTCTGTTTACTTCATTCTGTATCTTTTTACAGTCACTGAACGACTAAACATTCCTGTATACTGCTGCGCCATCAGAAAATAGTCACAGAGTGTCACATCGCTAATGTGTTTGTTGTTGTAGTCTTCAGTCCTGAGACTGGTTTGATGCAGCTCTCGATGCTACTCTATCCTGTGCAAGCTGCTTCATCTCCCAGTACGTACTGCAGCCTACATCCTTCTGAATCTGCTTAGTGCATTCATCTCTTGGTCTCCCTCTACGATATTTACCCCCTCCACGAGGCCCTCAAATACTAAATTGGTGATCCCTTGATGCCTCACAACACGTCCTACCAACCGATCCCTTCTTCTAGTCAAGTTGTGCCACAAACTCCTTTTCTCCCCAATTCTATTCAATACCTCTTCATTAGTTGTGTGATCTACCCATCTTATCTTCAGCATATCGCTAATGTAGGTCCAGAAAAAGAGCGGTTCTGTCACACTTCCCTGTAGCACTGCTGATGATAACCTTGTCTGTGATGAACACTCGCCGTCGAGGATAGATTACAAGATTCTCTTACTTAGGAGCTCTTCGAGGTACTCACACATATGGGCGCTTATTCCGTATGCTGGAGACGTCGTTGACAGTACTCAGTGGGGCAAAGTGTCAAATACTTTCCAGAAAACTGAGAACTACGAGCTGCTAAGCTACAGAGGAGGCGATATTTGGAGAGAAAAGCAGCAAACAGCCACCGCAACTCTAGAGACCAGAGACGTTTGCCAGAATCTGCACATGTATACCGCTATACATATTATAAATTTAAGTTCGTCACCAGTGTTTTTCTGTCTGCATATGAAGGCAAATCATAGGAACTATTGTTGGCTTTTTGACACGCTTTTCGCTAAAGATAGACTGATTTACGAGGAAGTTCTGTGTATACATGGCTGTGAAAAACAGTCTGAAAGGCTCGTAAGGGTGATACAGTGTAGGTTATGCTGATAAATACTTATCAGAAAAGTTCGATATGTCCCATACTTTCAGAGTTAATTAGCACTGAAGTCAGCTGGCTATGCCGTTGCGCGCGGAAACTGAAGTGGTCCACCAACGACGGTGTCTCGAAACGTGTCTCTCCTTTGGTTTTCTAAACTCGAACGAAAGAGCAATACAGAAATTTGGACATGGGACGGCAGTAAATATCAAACCCGACCCAAAGCCTGAAAAGTCTCTTGCGCTATCCTGTACGCAATAACAACTGACAATATTTGTAGTTAGTGGGTCGCATTTATCTACGCGGGAAACCACCTGATTGGATAACTTCAACGCTAATTAACTCTGAAATGGTACAAGTCATCTAATGTTTTTCTCAACAGTTATTTCAAAGCGAGACCTACCCTGCAACACTCTTATGAACTTTTCAGATAATTTCTGACCACCCTGTATAATTTATTATCGGTACACCACACAGGTGGTTCGATCGTAAATATTTGGTGCTATACTTACGAAGCCTGGGCAGGGCGATAGTATATTGTAACGTGGCGTTGAGGTAGGTTAAGTTATTAATAAATAAATTTATGAACACCTTTGCGTTTTGTTTTTTAAAAACTACTACTTAGTTCCTTGAATCTATCAATCATCCCTGAAACTATCACATGTTTGTTCATTGACTTTTTTTTTTAATTGAAAAGATGTCACAATGCAACTCATATAATTCGCTGTAGGCTACTTATCTTATTTAGCTGGTATAGAAACTCTTCTTCCCAATCCAGGAATCGTTCGAGGGATTAACAAATGCCAGGAATCGTTTTATTATTAAGGTTCTCGAAATCAAGTTTCAGAATATCTGCAATTTCCATGTATTAAGTTCTTTCCTTTGGTGCCTACCATTTACAAAAATTTGATTACAACGTCTTGAAGGCGAAGGATTTCGTATTTTCATCTCAAAAATTTTTTACTACTATCTCTCTATGAGCTTTAAATAACTGCTGCTGATCATCATCATCATCATTATCATCATCTCTCTCTCTCTCTCTCTCTCTCTCTCTCTCTCTCCCTCCCTCTCCCTCTCTCTCTCTCTCTCTCTCTCTCTCTCTCTCTCTCTCAGAACTGCTACGTTTGAGGCATGCAGATGGCGTTAAAACAAAGAAAACAGTTGGATATGAAAGACTTAATATAATTTTAGGTAGTGTAAATTGCAGATATTTAACATAATTGTAATTCTGATTTCAGACATGTATATGATAGTTTATTGTTTTGCAACTATTATTTATGGTTAAGTTTTCATTTATTGTAATTTCACTAAGATTGTAAATGTAATGTCTTACTTCTTATTCCGAATTTCAGAACAGTTATTGTAAGAGGTATTCGTGTTATAACTATACATAAAGAATATAATTACACATAAAGAACCGTTTGTTTTGATTTCTCAGTGATAACAAGCTAATTTCATTGAACTATGTTCGAAACAAAGTCTTTAACATAAAATACAGTCCCACATAAAATGAAGTTACATTGGTATAAATTTCCTGTATAAGTCGTTAGAACGTGATACCATCTGGTGGGTTCTACGTTTTCCCGCACTTGTACAAGTGAGATTGTACTATCTAATATCCGTCTTCTTCCCCGCCTCCTCTCCAACACTGTCTTATCCATCTCTCATCCATCAGCTGTTTGGAACGCTCATGAACGCATCGTGATTCATACGAATGCTATTTCATCTTCATACTAAGGATGGAGCAAGGATGTTACGAAAAGATGCTAAGCACTTGACGGTACTGCAACAACAAACACAACAGCAGAATAATAATCTATATCAACTGCGTTGTTATGAAGACATGAAAAGTAGATATTTTTCCTCTGCACTAATATTGATGAGAAAATTTTTCTTTATTCCGGTAGATAGAAAATGCCGAAAACACATCAGGTTTACCATCATCACATGTTGTTAACAAAAATTCTCGAGTTAAAAATGTAAACTAAATTAGATGATGCTTAATTTGCGTTTGAAACAATCATTACAAAGAAGAACTCATTTAATATGACGGAAAATGGGGTTGGAAACGGAGAGAGAACTATAAAGATAACTGTCTGAGATCTGCGCGCAGACTGCAGGAGAAAATGGGGAAAGGTGTGCTTTGAATCGCCGTGTGACTGAATGACAGTTTTCTGCTCCGTGCTTCCCATTCCGTTGCACTTTCATGGTAACAGGAGTTTTTTTGTGAGGTGTTGTGAAAACTTGTTGGTGGAGGCTAACTGCCGACGATATCACAGCAACGCTTTATGAAGCAAACTTTGCTCCGGTAATTGGCTCAGCTCGCTGTAGCAGAGGACACAGGGTATTAAACGCAATAAGTCAGACTGCAAACAGAGCCCTTATTTGCTGCGTAGAGCGATAACGTGAGCAACTAAATATGTTCTGGCGGGAAAGAGCCTTCACTGAAGCAGCAGAGTGAAGTGGGTTCTTCCATACCCATGGGCAACACACACACACACACACACACACACGGCTATACATAAAACCTCAGGTGCGACTAGGACAGCGCAATCAGGATACCACGCACACTTAGTTATGAATACAGACAGTTCGCCTCCCAGGAATCGAAAATCTCGGCAATTTTTGTCTGTTATCGACGCTGATACTGGCAAGATACTAATTACGGGAAGTCGAAGACTTTCGAGAATGTTTTAATTTTAAGTTTGAAGTCAAATAACAAATGAAAAATATATAAATATATTTCGTCTGATATACTGCATATTGATAATTTTCTGATTTTGTCCTTCACTTGTACTGTGAACCCTTGCTTCTTGCCAAATTTTCATGGGTCTTGGTCAATGTGAAGTACCATAAAGGTTTTGATGAATTATTGAACGAGTATCAACATATGTGACACAAATGGACGTATCTTTCGACTGCAATGACGTAGAAACTTAATTTTTCACTCTCGCGAAGCTGCCTAGTCCTTAGTGTGCAACATAAACTACAATTTGAAACGCCTACCCGTTACTGAGAGAAGGTTCTTAACACACGGACGAACAGACAGTCGGACAACAAATAAAAAAAAAGTTTTTCGTGTGATATAATTTTTTTTTCCTTTATTGGGTTTCGATTCCCCCTAAAGGGGGCGGGCTGGCAGCAGCTTATTACGCCGCTCTTCAGCCTACAGAATTTGTTTTGAAAAGATGAAGATAATATAAAATAATAACAGTTGGCGATAAAATCGGTGACTTAAAGGTAAAAATGGCAGAAAATTCTGGAGCGTAAAACATAAAACACAGGGTCGATGAAGCTAATAAAACACACAGGAAGCAGAAAAACAATAGACAGACAATTAAAAAAACACGGCGACAGTCTGGGTTCTGTTCGCAAGAGATATAAAAAGCACACCCAGCGACAGCATGATTTCTGTTCGCAACACTGTGGAAGGACGCACAACACCGAACACTCACTTAAACACTGCGCTAAAAGTTGGCACAAATACGACATACCACACCCGAGAGCAGGTGGGGGGAAACCGGGGCAGATGACGGGAAAAAGGGGGGTGTGATATAATCACAGAGTAACACTTTTCGCATTTGTTCCTTCAATTGTACCAACGGACCGTAGACCTTAGTTTTTGACACAAATTGCCACTTGATACATGTAGCCGTTAATGAGGAAGAAAAACAGATACTCGGACAAGAAACGACACAAAAAAAGCATTTTTTCAGATGACGTAAGGGGCGTTCAAAAACAAACGAGCTGGAATCTCGAATTCGCAGACCGCAGACAGAAGGATAATATCGTGGGGTGTGTAACGAGGTGTGATTCCGACCAGAGCGTGGAAGTTCACAGACCGTCGCTAGACGGCACGCGTGTACGTCTCGTAACTATACAGAGCTAGCAAAAGCATGCATCAATCGTCCAACGCTGCCAGGTGCAGTGCAAACAGTGACACGGAGGCGTCAGAAGACGAACAAAGAAGTGCTGTTCGTTTTCTGACAGCAGAAGGAGTGGGAGGAACGGACATTCATCGACGAGTGTCACAAGTGTACAGCGAACACTGCATGTCCCTTGCAATGGTCAAGGCGTGTCTCAGGCGCTTCAGGAAAGGACGTGTGTCGTTAGCCGATGATGCACGGTCTGGAGCACCGCACTGCATTACCTATGACGTCGTCCAGCTGGTGGATGCACTCGTTATCCAGGACCGCCAAGTGACAGTGAAAGCCATAGGCGCCGTTGTCGGATTGAGCGTCGGAAGTGTTCACACCATCATAAAGAAACGACTGTACATGTGCTATGTGTGTGCCCAATGGTTGCCCCACAGTCTTCACACCATTGTGTGCCTTGATGTTGTAACCCGTATGTGTCCTAAGAACCGATGATAGGCGGATTTAGTTTCGCCGAAACCGGTAACCATGGAATAAAAAAGAATTCCTGCGATCTTGGCTACCAGTTTATTGTGTTACAGACCAGAAAGCATGTCGAATTGCCCGCTGCCTTGCTCATCTGCAGCGCTATGATCTGGAAGGGAATGCGTTCCGGGAACGAGTGGTGGCTGGAGATGAGACATGGTGTCATCACTTCGAACCAGAATCAAAACGACAAAGTCTCCAGTGGAAGCATCCAGGGTCACCACCACCAAAGAAAGCCAAGTCCATCCACACGAGCGTAGGGAAGGTTATGCTGACGTTCGTCTTTGACCAAAATGGCTCCTTGTGATTCACTTGGTTTAAGAATCATGATAGAAGGTTGTATACATGGAAGAACCCTGGAGATACTAAAAGGTATCAGATAGATTATATAATGGTAAGACAGAGATTTAGGAACCAGGTTTTAAATTGTAAGACATTTCCAGGGGCAGATGTGGACTCTGACCACAGTCTATTGGTTATGACCTGTAGATTAAAACTGAAGAAACTGAGAAAAGGTGGGAAGTTAAGGAGATGGGACCTGGATAAGCTGAAAGAACCAGAGGTTGTACAGAGTTTCAGGGAGAGCATAAGGGAACAATTGACAGGAATGGGGGAAAGCAATACAGTAGAAGAGGAATGGGTAGCTTTGAGGGATGAAGTAGTGAAGGCAGCAGAGGATCAAGTAGGTAAAAAGACGAGGGCTAGTAGAAATCCTTGGGTAACAGAAGAAATATTGAATTTAATTGATGAAAGGAGAAAATATAAAAATGCAGTAAATGAAGCAGGCAAAAAGGAATACAATCGTCTCAAAAATGAGATCGACAGGAAGTGCAAAATGGCTAAGCAGGGATGGCTAGAGGACAAATGTAAGGAAATAGAGGCTTGTCTCACTAGGGGTAAGATAGATACTGCCTACAGGAAAATTAAAGAGACCTTTGGAGATAAGAGAACCACTTGTATGAACATCAAGAGCTCAGATGGAAACCCAGTTCTAAGCAAAGAAGGGAAAGCAGAAAGGTGGAAGGAGTATATAGAGGGTCTATACAAGGGCGATGTACTTCAGGACAGTATTATGGAAATGGAAGAGGATGTAGATGAAGATGAAATGGGAGATACGATACTGCGTGAAGAGTTTGACAGAGCACTGAAAGACCTGAGTCGAAACAAGGCCCCCGGAGTAGACAACATTCCATTGGAACTACTGACGGCCTTGGGAGAGCCAGTCCTGACAAAACTCTACCATCTGGTGAACAAGATGTATGAAACAGGTGAAATACCCTCAGACTTCAAGAAGAATATAATAATTCCAATCCCAAAGAAAGCAGGTGCTGACAGATGTGAAAATTACCGAACAATCAGTTTAATAAGCCACAGCTGCAAAATACTAACACGAATTCTTTACAGACGAATGGAAAAACTAGTAGAAGCCGACCTCGGGGAAGATCAGTTTGGATTCCGTAGAAAAATGGGAACACGTGAGGCAATACTGACCTTACGACTTATCTTAGAAGAAAGATTAAGGAAAGGCAAACCTACGTTTCTAGCATTTGTAGACTTAGAGAAAGCTTTTGACAATGTTGACTGGAATACTCTCTTTCAAATTCTAAAGGTGGCAGGGGTAAAATACAGGGAGCGAAAGGCTATTTACAATTTGTACAGAAACCAGATGGCAGTAATAAGAGTCGAGGGACATGAAAGGGAAGCAGTGGTTGGGAAGGGAGTAAGACAGGGTTGTAGCCTCTCCCCGATGTTATTCAATCTGTATATTGAGCAAGCAGTAAAGGAAACAAAAGAAAAATTTGGAGTAGGTATTAAAATCCATGGAGAAGAAATAAAAACTTTGAGGTTCGCCGATGACATTGTAATTCTGTCAGAGACAGCAAAGGACTTGGAAGAGCAGTTGCAGGGAATGGATGGTATCTTGAAGGGAGGATATAAGATGAACATCAACAAAAGCAAAACGAGGATAATGGAATGTAGTCGAATTAAGTCGGGTGATGCTGAGTGAATTAGATTAGGAAATGAGACACTTAAAGTAGTAAAGGAGTTTTGCTATTTGGGGAGCAAAATAACTGATGATGGTCGAAGTAGAGAGGATATAAAATGTAGACTGGCAATGGCAAGGAAAGCGTTTCTGAAGAAGAGAAATTTGTTAACATCGACTATAGATTTAAGTGTCAGGAAGTCATTTCTGAAAGTATTTGTATGGAGTGTAGCCATGTATGGAAGTGAAACATGGACGGTAAATAGTTTGGACAAGAAGAGAATAGAAGCTTTTGAAATGTGGTGCTACAGAAGAATGCTGAAGATTAGATGGGTAGATCACATAACTAATGAGGAAGTATTGAATAGGATTGGGGAGAAGAGAAGTTTGTGGCACAACTTGACCAGAAGAAGGGATCGGTTGGTAGGACATGTTCTGAGGCATCAAGGGATCACCAATTTAGTATTGGAGGGCAGCGTGGAGGGTAAAAATCGTAGGGGGAGACCAAGAGATGAATACACTAAGCAGATTCTGAAGGATGTAGGTTGCAGTAGGTACTGGGAGATGAAGAAGCTTGCACAGGATAGAGTAGCATGGAGAGCTGCATCAAACCAGTCTCAGGACTGGAGACCACAACAACAACAACGTGATTCACGTCCTGCAGCATGGGACAACAGTGAACGCCCAGCGTTACTCGCAAACCTAGACCACCATTCGCCAAGGGATAAAATCAAATCGGCCATGTAGTCTCACCCATGAGGCCATTCTGCTGCAAGCCAGTACAAAGCCTCATACGGCCAACACAGTCGTGGCACCCCTGCAGAAATTCAAATGGGAGGTTCTCGGCCAAACTCCATACACTCCGGACTTCTCTCCCTGTGATTACGTCATTTTCGGTCCCCTTAAAAAGGCTCTGAGGGGCAAACGATTCACCTCGGACGACGACTTCCAGCTGTAAATGCTCAACTGTCGAACATCGCAGCCGCGGAATTTGATGAGACAGCCATTCACCCTCTTGTGTCTCAGTGGGACAAGTGTCTCAACAACCAGGGTCAATACTTCTAACATACAGGTAATGGTTTCTCTAATTATGCCTCCAGCTCGTTTCTTTTTGAACGGCCCTTGTACAAAGTAACGGACTTACGAATTTTTTCTTTACTTTTACTGTGATTGTGGATAACGGGAAGTACCCTATAGGTTTTAATGAGTGAGTTTGCGAATGTCAGAATATGTGACATAAATGGCAGTATCTGTTGACTGCTTTGACTCAGCAGCTTACATTTAATCGACCGTCAAGAGAGTACAAACCTTCGTATTTCACATACATTTAAACTTGTTACGAGTGCCTGTTCCTGAGAAAAAGGTGGGTCTGAACAGACCGACTGACAGACAGTTAGACAATAAATGACAAAACAAAGTTACATTCGTGCGATAGAATTACAGATTAACAATTTTGGGATTTTTCCTATAGTTGCACTGTGAAATAACGCTCCTAGTGAAACTTATGATTCTGGATCATCTGGAAGTAACCTACAGGTTTTGATAGGGTGTTCGTGAGTATCAAGATATGTGACATAAATTGCCGTATATTTCGATTGCATTCCCGAAGAACTTTCAGCTTAAAAATTATTCCATTCCATTTGTGGCAGGGTGGTACAGCAAACAGTTTCGAATTATTACGGAATAAAAACAGTCTTGGTTGCGAAATTATTTAATGTGCGTTTCATCCTTTCGAGGTATCTTATAATGCCCCAAAAGGGTGAAACGTGCCACTGGTATTACATAATTTGGCAACCAAGACTGTTTTTACTCTGAGAACTTCAGTATTTTACTCTTCCAAGGAAGCATCGACCTTTGTATGCAACATAAATCTCAACTTGAGTCATCTACCAATTCCTGAGAAAGTGAGTTTTTAACAGATTGTCGGAGGGACACACGGACAACAAACTGACACTACAGGGGTTTCGTTTTTACCGATCGAGTTACGGAACCCTACAAATGACAGATATGATTGGATACAGCCTCTTTCCAAGTTTCTACTCATAAAACGCATAATGGCTTAGCTGCACTAGTGGGCAGGTGTAAAACGCGTTTGAAAGAATGGAGAAATCATTTGCTCCATACTGAGGCATTGCTTTAGTTCGCGTCTGCAGATAGGCAAACCAATAAACAGATTTCTAAAGCAGGTTGCTGTCGTGCCTTCCCCTGCAACACGTGTCATCGACAATACTTAACTGCACGTGCATTTTGACATTTGGTGTGTTACAAACGGTGCTCATACAGAAACCCGTAAAGTGAGTTAAAATTTTTGAGATATACTGTATCTCTCTCTTTTTAATGTAGCTGTGTTCAGAAACTTCAAAAAAGTTGTGGATAGCCCTGTGGAGAGACAATTTTTATCTTTTACTTAGATATAGTAGAGGGACTTTCACTTACCTGAAAGAGATGCCTCTCTGGAAAGATAAAACGCCTAGTTATCCGTATTCATAAATGGGTTATTAGGATGGTTGGTGCTGGAGATGACAGTTAAAGTACAAGAAAAGATAAAAAAATTTCCGTGTCAGGGCGTTGCTTCCGGGTATATGCAAAGTAGCGCGACTCCGATGCGGTGTACAACCAATAAGGGATTAGTGTGCATTCGCCTCTTTCCAGCTTGTGTGTGGTAATCCTGACACGTGAAATATGGTCACGTTATTACCAAATGCGTCCACACAGGCCAAACGTGCTGCTGTTCTTTCTCTTACTGCTGAAGGACAAACTCTGGTAGACATCCATCGGAGAACGAAGGACGTGTCCGGGGCAGCATGTCTGTCGGTAACCACCATAGTGGAATGGTGCGACAGTGGGTGCTGCTGCTTCCTGATAACACACGTCCTCATATCGCAAATTTTGTAGTGCAGAAGCTACGCCAACTGAAACGGAAGACACTCTGGCATCTGCTCGATCTCTCCCGATGGGATTCTCACGCGTTCGGTCGCGGATAAAAGGGGATGTGCAGCAGGCAGTTACGTACTTCTCCATATAGCAGAACACGGTGTTTTACTAAGTGTTCTGAACCTGATGTGTCTGTGGAATGATTGCCTTAATACTCACAGCCATTTGCCATGAATGGCATACCGATCCTTGACTTTGTGGCCTACAAACGGAAATATTTTGATCGCCGCTTATAACATGGACGGAAAGAATCACCAGTCTTCCGAAGGATCAGTGAACTAATAGCATCCTGACAAAAATAATCGAATGAAGATGTCAAGAACTGATAAATCATGTCGTACATACACAACCTGTTCCTTCTAGGAAGGACATTAAAGTGAATGAAATTGCAAGGAACCCTCGAGGTGGCAAGTTATAAATAATGGAGGAACCATTACATTTGATGAAGTTAACTTGTAACAGACCAAGATCAGTAGTTTACAGCGTGTATTCTAGAGAACTATACCAGAGAACGAAAATGAAGCAGGATACGCAGTCAGTAACGCTGGAATTACTGGACAGATGGATAGTGAGTAAATCCCGACATCGGGGCGGGAATAGAGTGAGGAGTCGCTCCAGGTTCTCGGAAAAACTCTTGTGCAAGCGCTTCGTGCACTAGTCACTGATGTCACACGTTCGGCTGCTCCATATTTATCCCACAAACCATAGGATCCATATGGGACGCAAAACTACACGTCTACTGAATGCTGCATCCGTGCTAGTGTGCCAAAAGAACCGGTTCTCGGGCCTATCGTGTATAAGGCTGACTCAGCTAGGACAGATCGCTTGCAGCTGGTGCCGTGCGCAGTGACGGGGTGGTCTTCACCCTAGCGAGGGCCAACACCTCCTCCAGCGCCGACTGGAGAGTGGCTGTGACGACGAACTTGGCGCCTGGAACGTCAAGTGGCGGCCCCTTTTGAAAGCGACCAAACCGTGCCTATCGTTATCTCCCGACGACTGCTTCCTGCGGACCTTCAACGAATCGGCATCGTTGGGATGACAGTTCCCTGGGGCGACCTGGCTCGTTGTCTTGGAGTCACGTTGGACGAGTGTCTAACGTGGTGACAATACGACGTAGAAATCAAGAAACCGCTTATAGAAGACCAACCATTCTGTTCCCTGCTCTCAGTATAACCTAGACAGTGCTTTAATTTTTTTTTCCTTTATTGGGTTTCGATTCCCCCTAAAGGGGGCGGGCTGGCAGCAGCTTATTACGCCGCTCTTCGGCCTACAGAATTTTTTAAAAAGAGGAAGATAATAAAAAATAATAACAGTTGGCGATAAAATCGGTGAATTAAAGGTAAAAATGGCAGAAAATTCTGGAGCGTAAAACATAAAACACAGGGTCGATGAAGCTAATAAAACACAGAGGAAGCATAAAAACAATAGACAGACAATTAAAAAAAAACACGGCGACAATCTGGGTTCTGTTCGCAAGAGATATAAAAAGCACACCCAGCGACAGCATGATTTCTGTTCGCAACACTGTGGAAGGACGCACAACCATAAAAACAAAACTAGACATAAACATTAAAGAATGAACCAATCATCAACAATTATTAACCGAATACTCACTTAAACACTGCGCTAAAAGTTGGCACAAATACGACATACCACACCCGAGAGCAGGTGGGGGAATCTGGTCAGATGACGGGATAAAAAGGAGGGGGGGGGGGGAAGGAGAGGAAAAATGAAGGGGGAGGGGGGAAATGAGCCGATGGAAGAGGAGGATCCATAAGAGGGGTGGGGGGGTGCTGAGCAGACGGGCCAGGGATTGGGGAAGGCAGAGGAGGGGAGTACAAAAGGACTCGGGGGGAGGGGGAGAAAAATGAGATGATAGGCGGGGAGAAAACACAGGATGGAAGGGGGGAGGAAGAGGGAGCCCAGGGAAAGGACGGAGGAAAGGAGGGGGGGTTGAGAATCAGAGTTGATAGGAAGGATAAATGGATGGAGAGAGGGCATCATCCGGGAGGGGGAGCTGATGGAAGCCACCTTGGGAAAGGAGATGTAGGGTGTAGAGATGGAGGGTAGGGGGGACACAACGGTGAAGACGTGGCAGGGGGCGGGGATGGGAGAGGAGAGGAGCAACCAGGGGGTGAGGGGATTCAAGACGGCGGGAGGTGTAGAGGATGCGGATATGTTCGAGGAATAGGAGCAGATGGGGAAAGCTATGAGATCATAGAGGATCCGCGTAGTGCTTTAACACCTCGGCATGATATTACATAATTCTCTGTATTCGGATACTTCGAGATGATATGGAGTAAAGCCTCTGAAAAGCAAGTGAATGGGCTCTAAACTCCACAGAATACTCGGACAAGAAACGACGAAAGAAAGTATTTTTTCAGATGACGCAATAATCAGGGGCGTTCAAAAAGAAACGAGCTGGAATCTCGAATGCGCAGACCGCAGACAGAAGGGTAATATCGTGGGGTGTGTAATGAGGTGTGATTCCGACCAGAGCGTGGAAGTTCACAGCCCGTCGCTAGAGGGCACGCGTGTACGTCACGTAACTATACAGAGCTGGCAAAAGCATGCATCAATCGTCCAACGCTGCCAGGCGCAGTGCAAACAGTGACACGGAGGTGTCAGAAGACGAACAAAGAAGTGCTGTTCGTTTTCCGACAGCAGAAGGAGTGGGATGAACGGACATTCATCGACGAGTGTCATAAGTGTACAGCGAACACTGCATGTCCATTGCAGTGGTCAAGGCGTGTCTCAGGCGCTTCAGGAAAGGACGTGTGTCGTTAGCCGATGATGCACGGTCTGGAGCACCGCACTGCATTACCTATGACGTCGTCCAGCTGGTGGATGCACTCGTTATCCAGGACCGCCAAGTGACAGTGAAAGCCATAGCCGCCGTGGTCGGCTACAGCTATCGTCCACCAACTTGCTGCCTTTCAATATCTTCGTGCCCTCTTCCGTGAGACTGCGCTATCACTCTGCAGAGGAACGCATGACCAGCAACATCAGTATCAAGGCGCCCAGACAAATATTATACCTTCGACGTTTACAAGATGGTCGTACCTCGTGCTTGGCAACGCTGAACTGCACCTGTAATGTTTCGCTTCTTCAGATTAGAGCTTCTCGTGGTACTGAATGTCTGCTTCTGAAATTACTTTATCTTCTAACCACGCCTATGCTATCGTGATGGACTTGTTCGCGGATGCAATCTTGATTATGCCGAAATCTAAACGTAACAATATATACTGAATTTTTATTTATTAATACAATAGCATTTCCTCTGCAACAAACTTAGTATTTTCATAAAGAAATAAAAACTTCTTCCATTCAGTACTTTACAATCTATGTATCAGCACACACGTTCTGACATTAATAACACCTCATCTTCTCTTTCTTTCTGACGTGATACCGTATTGTCACGTTGCCGGCATGTATTCGCTGGTGTGTTGTGTTAGTCCAAACTTGAACGACCACACACACACACACACACACACACACACACACACAAACACACACACATACACACACACAGAGCCCATGCAGCTACCTAGTCTCGTGGTGATACTGCGATCACCGCAGCACCTTGAAGAGATTCGACGTACCTAAACACTCGTGACATCCACAGACAGATAAAAATTCCCGCATTTTCATATTCTTAATTACTAAATCGTTGTTTGTTTAACACAATAATACACAATAATACATCGGCTAGGCAGGCATACGGCTACGCACCGCTCTACCGGATATGTAACTCCACACATCACATGATGGCACAAAAAATAAAAACTGGATCACCAAGAAAACAATCCAAAAGTAAAGCATAACAAGCAAAACTCAATATGAATTGGGAGAAAGACTGCAATCCTTAAAATAGGTAGATAAACAGGGATGAAGAAAATTGACAACAAAGATCCGTTGTCGATTCCGACATCAGTCCATCAGCGCGGCCTTGCTGCTGACATACACGGACGAGCCAAAACATTATGACCACTGCCCACCGCGTTGTTGGATGCCGCCTGGTGGTCGTCTCCACCAACGCCGTCATTGAGGTGAACGTCGGCTCGAAGCGTGCAGCGTGCCACGGACGCACTCTGGTGGGAGCAGTGTTACGCTGCGGGAGACATTCTCCTGCGCTTGCATCGGATTTGTGGTAGCAATCGGAGACACGCTGACACCTGCGAACCACCTACATTCCTCCATGCTCGATGTCTTCCCTAACGGTGATGTCATCTCTCAGCAGTATAATTGTCCGTGTCACGGAATCAGAACCGCATTACAGTGGTTTGAGGAGCATTATAGTGAACTCCCGTTGATGTCTCGGAGATCAAGCGCGCCTGACGTAAATCTTATGAAACCCATCTGTGTCGCTATCTGGCACCATCATCGTTTTGGCAAAGCAGCGGTCCGTTAATCATCGTTTTGGCAAGGCAGCGGTCCGTTATTTAAGGGAATTACATTACCTGTCCGTACACATCTAATCCCAAATATCTCTGCAAACCTATCAACATACTGTCGGATCCCTGGCACGCAGGATCAGTGATGTGTTTATTTCAAAAGACGGATAAACAAGCTATTAAGCAGGTGGACATAATGTTTTGGCTAGTCTGTTTGTCAATTCTGCCACGAGAATTGGATAACTCTCCCAAGGTCTTTTCATCCAGTCGAAAGACTTGTAATGAAGAAGAGTCGACTTCCAGTCTACTATCATGTTTTAAATCACTGATCCCGATTATGGCAAACTCATTGTCACTGGAATGGCAGTAGAGAAAATGGAGATTCGTAACTTTCGGCCATTTTCTTTTACTTTATCTTCGCTTTCCTAGATGACCGCTGCAAAATGCTAAGGTTTTCGTTTGATACGAGCGCACTGCCACCCCTTCTACGACATCCTTCAGCAGATCTGCGTCGTCGACTGAGCAGTTGCCTGGGACGATACGGCACGTAATCCCGGCATCACCATGGACAAGCGTCTAATGCAGCGACACAAGTTCGATCAAATCAGGCACTCTGTATCAGGTGCTTAAGAATTACTCTCTGTTGTACATACATTCTTAAGCAGTCATCTGTCTGCTTGCTTGAAGCGTCCCCTTGTGCAGTGATGGCGGCGATGGTTGCTATGGTGTTCTCCATTGATATGGTGGTCTCCATCAGACGTCGAATAAGTAGGAGAGATATCCAGATCAATGGCCGCTGAACTAAACACCATAACTCATTTCAGTGTTTGTGGACGGTTCCGATACCCACAAATCTCTCGTGACGGCGTCCCTGACCCTCCAATAGGACAGAGAAGAGGTGATCAGGAGGGCAACACAAACACCCCCGAGTCCTTGTACAAATGTCCCAACTATCCTGGCGCAAGGTGCGATCGTTGTTGTTTCGCCCTGCTGTACTCGTTTTCCTCGATGGGGCAATGGAACGAGAGAAAGGGCGATGTGGGCCATTGCCAACTACTCTGTTGCCGTTATAGAGGGAACTCTGAGGGGAGGTTTTGTGTTTTTGAGTTAAGGTCTGCTCTTTCAGTGACTAACCGACGAAAATGAATAAAAAATTTGGTTTCCTAACACTGATACATTAATACAAAGCGGTTAGTTCAATATCACATATTAAAGCGATATTTCAACTACTGGCTAGTTAAAAAATGAAACCTTTATATATACACGCTGTTGAAAAACAGAGGCACAAAGGGTATAAGCATGGGCCAAGGAAAGAACAAATTTGAAGTAAAATGTTTAGCCTTTGCGGATGATATGGCATTGATAACTGGAAACCGAACAGACGCAACAGTTATGCTTGATATGTTACACGAGATTGCTGAAAAGACTGGGCTAAAAATATCCTACGAAAAAACCAAGTATATAGAACACAAACATAATACAGAAAAGTTTATGAAAACAAAGTATGGAAAAATTAAAACAGTTGATAGATTCAAATACCTGGGGGAGTGGATCCAAGCCAATGGACTGGATAACACAACAAATAAAGAAAGAATAAAAAAGTTGGAATTTGCATATAAATTAACACAAAACTACTACAATAAGAAATCAATATCCATACAAGCAAAGATTAAACATTATAATTCAGTTATTAGGACACAAGCAACATATGGATCAGAGTGCCTAACATTGAATAAGAAAGGTGAATTAAGAGAACTAGAAAAAAAGAGAGGAAAATATTAAGAAAAATTCTAGGTCCTGAGAAAAACAAGGAAAATAGGTGGATTAAAAGGAGAAATGAAGACCTATACAAAAGTACAGAAAAGATCACGGATACAATGAGGAAGAGACGGCTAACATATGGATCAGAGTGCCTAACATTAAATAAGAAAGGCGAATTAAGAGAACTAGAAAAAAAGAGAGGAAAATATTAAGAAAAATTCTAGGTCCTGAGAAAAACAAGGAAAATAGGTGGATTAAAAGGAGAAATGAAGACCTATACAAAAGTACAGAAAAGATCACGGATACAATGAGCAAGAGACGGCTAACATATGAATCAGAGTGCCTAACATTAAATAAGAAAGGCGAATTAAGAGAACTAGAAAAAAAGAGAGGAAAATATTAAGAAAAATTCTAGGTCCTGAGAAAAACAAGGAAAATAGGTGGATTAAAAGGAGAAATGAAGACCTATACAAAAGTACAGAAAAGATCACGGATACAATGAGGAAGAGACGGCTAACATCTGGATCAGAGTGCCTAACATTAAATAAGAAAGGCGAATTAAGAGAACTAGAAAAAAAGAGAGGAAAATATTAAGAAAAATTCTAGGTCCTGAGAAAAACAAGGAAAATAGGTGGATTAAAAGGAGAAATGAAGACCTATACAAAAGTACAGAAAAGATCACGGATACAATGAGGAAGAGACGGCTAACATATGGATCAGAGTGCCTAACATTAAATAAGAAAGGCGAATTAAGAGAACTAGAAAAAAAGAGAGGAAAATATTAAGAAAAATTCTAGGTCCTGAGAAAAACAAGGAAAATAGGTGGATTAAAAGGAGAAATGAAGACCTATACAAAAGTACAGAAAAGATCACGGATACAATGAGGAAGAGACGGCTAACATATGAATCAGAGTGCCTAACATTAAATAAGAAAGGCGAATTAAGAGAACTAGAAAAAAAGAGAGAAAAATATTAAGAAAAATTCTAGGTCCTGAGAGAAACAAGGAAAATAGGTGGATTAAAAGGAGAAATGAAGACCTATACAAAAGTACAGAAAAGATCACGGATACAATGAGGAAGAGACGGCTAACATATGGATCAGAGTGCCTAACATTAAATAAGAAAGGCGAATTAAGAGAACTAGAAAAAAAGAGAGGAAAATATTAAGAAAAATTCTAGGTCCTGAGAAAAACAAGGAAAATAGGTGGATTAAAAGGAGAAATGAAGACCTATACAAAAGTACGGAAAAGATCACGGATACAATGAGGACGAGACGGCTAAAATTTTATGGACAATTAAAAAGAATGGAAGAAACACGGATTACAAAGAAAATTTTTAATTACGTTAGTAAGCTTAAAAACACTGTAGGATGGATAGAAGCAGTAAAATAAGATGCCAACAAAATAGGTGTTACAGAAGAAAAAATACGTGACAGGAATAACTTTAGGCTATTTATAGAAAACGCAAACTATGAAGAAGATGCGCCAAAACCTCGACCCAAGAGAGTGTGGACAGATGAGCAGAGACGAGCAGTTGGCGAGCAAATGATGAAGTACTGGGAAGAACGGAAGAAAAAGAAACACCATAAGTCTTAAGTTGTATGCGGTCCATAGCTGGCCAAATTCATAATAAAAGAAAAAAAACACGCTGTTGAGCCAAAAGCTTATGATCACAGCCCATCACATGATTGAATGTCTCCTGGTGGCGAAGCGGTAAGGAAATTATGTGAGCAGAGCAAAGAGGAAAGCGGATTGTTATAGCGACGATAGGGGAGCATATTCCGAAAGTCAGTGACATAATCGGCTTTGACAAATGGTACATTGTCAAGGTCCAGTGCATGGTAATGTGCATCTCGGAAACGGCAGATCTGGTCGACTGTTCCCGTGCTACTGTCGTGATTGGCTGAAGGACGGTCAAATTACAATTAAATGACAAGGTGTTGGATGTACAGGTCGAGGACGGAAGTTTGCCCCCTCTGTAAAGCGCAATCGGCAGCAGTGAGTAGTAGGTCTGGTGACAGAATAGAATGCTGCGAAAGGCTGTTACGGAGCACACCGTTCAACTCATCTTGTTGAACATGGGGCTCCGCAGCAGATGATCCGAACCTGTTCCCAAGTTCACCCAACGACATTCTCAGTTACGATCGCAGTGAGCACGGACCATCGGGACTGGATCGTAGATAAATGGAACAGCGTCGCCTCACCAAATGAATCACATTTCTTGGTACAACAGCTCATGTCCAAATACGCCGTCAATCAGTTGAATGGAATCTCGAGACATGCACCGCACCATTGACTGAGGTCCGTGGGAGCAGTATTACGCAATGGGAGTTACTCATTCGCACTTCCATCGGGCCTGTGGTTGTAATCGAAGACTTTATAACAGCTGTGGATTACGTGACCGTTGTCGTCGAGCTTCCATCATCCTGATTGATGTCTCTCACGATGACGAGGTGTGTTCCATCAAGATAACTGTGCGTGTCACAAGGCTAGAATCGAGTTACAGCGGTTGGTGGAGAATGATACTGAAAGCACGTTGGTGTCTTCGCGACCAAATCTGAAACCCATTAAGCGGTTGGTCATAATGTTATGGTTCGTTATTGTAAGAGCAACTATGAGTACAGCTTGCCATTTTGCTTTTATGCAAGATACTTCCTACGTTTATAGGACAGCAAGTTACCAAGCGAATCGGTTACTAGTAGCACAGTATTTGGTAGTGCACTCACTGTGCGTCGTGTTGACAGGTACGTGAATCCCGCCTCGATGGTGTCGCGGTGCGGCAGCGCGCCGGGCACGTCTGCAGCGAACGGACGGGGTGCCGGGGGCGGCGCTGGAGGCGCTGCTGGGGGCGGCGGAGGCGGGCTGCAGTACGCGGCGTCGACGCGCGCCCGCAAGGGCAAGGACGACCGGCGCATGCGGCGCACCAACGCCCTGCTCTACTCCATCGCGCTCATCTTCTGCGTCAGCTGGCTGCCGCTCAACATCTTTAACCTCGTCGTGAGTACGACTGCCGCCTCACCTCTCACCTGCTAGCGCCTAGGCCCATCTTCCGGGTTTTCCCAGCGTCACTGATTAGGTGTGTGTTCTTCCAGATGTTGTGCCGAATTGTCTATTCCATTCTTCTATTCGATATTTTGGGAACCGTCCAAGTCGTCCTCTTCAGATGCAGTGATCTGTATTATAATGCGTAATACATTGGACGGCGTTGCAAATTCCGGGAGTCGAACTCGACTGCAAGATGCAGCAAAAGAGTAACAAAACCCTACAAAGACGAGTGCGTTGGTAGTGAAATATCGTACACAAAAATATTGTACAATAAAATGAACAACTCGGGTCAGTAATCGTAAGGATACTATTAACATACAGGGTGAAAAGTATTTAAACCGACAAATTCTGGGAGGTTGTAGGGGATATCAAAACAAATATTTTTCCCTAATGTCATTTTTTCCTCTGAGGATTATTTAAACCGGTGGGGGCCATATTACGCTATTCAGTTGTTAGACGCCGTATTACGATCTTCAGTTGTAGACAACTGCTGTTCACCAGTGTAGCAGTGCGTTGTCTCTGTTTTCTAATGGAGCGATAAACCTGGAGTGAGTACACTGACGTAGTTGGTGCGTACTACGTAGCGCACCACAACGGACGAGCTGCACAGCGGGTTTATCAATAACAGTATCCTAATCGCCGTATCCTGCATCATACGACCTTTGCTGCTGTGTACCAATGTCTGCGTGAGACCGGGTCATTTAGCAGATTACCTGGACAGGGACACCGTCGCACAGTAAGAATGCGGCAATTGGTGGAAGCTGTCTTGCAGTACGGGGAGCGGTATCCTTCAATCAGTATTCGTGCAATTGCACGTAACATGGGGACGAATCAAATGAATGTAAGAACAGTCCTTCGAGTACAATAGTTACGTCCATTTCACTTACATCGTGTCCACAACCTGGAACCGGTTGATTATCCACCCAGAGCACAGTTTTCGCAGTGGTACCTGGAACAGTGTGAAATGCATCCTACATTTCCATCCTCTGTGTTGTTTACCGATGAAGCAAAGTTCTGGCATGATAGAGTCTTCAACATGCACAATTCGCATGTTTTGAGTGAGGATAACCCACATGCCACAGTTACTAGCGCTCATCAACTGCGGTTCTTCGTTAACGTGTGGGTCGGTGTTTTTGGGGACTGTTTAATTGGGCCGTATCTGCTACCTAGGCCATTAAATGGCAGGCACTATTACAATTTTCTCGCAGGCGCATTGCCTGAATTGCTGGAAGACATCCCGTTCCCTACAAGATAACGCAGGTGGTTCCAACATGACGGGGCGCCGGCACATTTCAGTCGTCGTGTGCGTCGATTCCTGGTCCGGCGGTTCCCAGAAACGTGGATTGGCAGAGGTGGTCCTGTACCATGGCCTGCTCGATCCCCAGATATGTCCCCTCTGGACTGGATCTCGTTGCCCGGACAGTAGCAGCAGGAGCAACAATTCAGGGTACTCCTGGGGTTTTTGCCCGTGTCAGACAGAACATGATCCGACGGTGTAACCTTTGTTTACGTGTCAATGGAGGCATTGCCCGTGTCAGACAGAACATGATCCGACGGTGTAATCTTTGTTTACGTGTCAATGGAGGCATTTTTGAAAATCTACTGTAATTGAAATTGGGTTGTGTTAATGTGTTGTCTCTTTGTCATAAAAAATGGAAAAGTGTTTGTTGGTTTAATTAATTTGCTGCCAGAGAAATCTTCCTCAACCAGTTTAAATACTCCTCATAAGAAAAAATGACATTAGGGAAAAATAATTGTTTTGATGTCCCCTACAATCTCCCAGAGTTTGTCGGTTTAAATACGTTTCACCCTGTAGACATTATTAGACCTAAAATGGAGGTAGGAAGGTGTAACGTCACTTGATTACAGTCGAGTACAAACTTCATTCTGAAAGGCAACTGGTCACGCTATAGTGAAGGAACTATTGCGAAATTTGTGTTAAGGTATATAGGGAAAGCCCATGAAACTTGAATCTGTATGGTGACGGGGGGTGGTGGAATATTAATCCACGTCCTATATAATGTAGGTTCGGTGTCTTCACATTATTTAGCCTCGATCGATGGGAATAACTTGTGACGATGTCAGACTGAGCTGCGCGCACAGTATGGTTACCACGGGCATTCACCTGCACAATAACGGAGTGTATCGAAGTGAAATGCTAATATAAGTCAAATCATCTTCACATATTTGACTTAACTAATTGTAGCGGTAGCGCCTGGAGAGTTCATCCAAATATCTTAGTATACCTAATTAAATGCCAACAGTTGTGTGTTTGTGTGTGTGTGTGTGTGTGTGTGTGTGTGTGTGTGTGCAAACCTTCTATAGCAACATGTTGTGTCGTACAAGGTAAGGTATTTAGAATGATATTTTCACTCTGCAGCGGAGTGTGCGCTGATATGAAACTTCCTGGCAGATTAAAACTGTGTGCCCGACCGAGACTCGAACTCAGGACCTTTGCCTTTCGCGGGCAAGCGCTCTACCATCTGAGCTACCGAAGCACGACTCACGCCCGGTCTCACAGCTTTACTTCTGCCAGTATCTCGTCTCCTACCTTCCAAACTTTCTTTCAGGAGTGCTAGTTCTGCAAGTTTCGCAGGAGAGCTTCTGCAAAGTTTGGAAGGTAGGAGACGAGATACTGGCAGAAGTAAAGCTGTGAGACCGGGCGTGAGTCGTGCTTCGGTAGCTCAGATGGTAGAGCGCTTGCCCGCGAAAGGCAAAGGTCCCGAGTTCGAGTCTCGGTCGGGCACACAGTTTTAATCTGCCAGGAAGTTTCAAGGTAAGGTATTTCTTTATCTCTTAATAAGTCTCCTATTACCCTGTCCCTTCCTGCAAAATAGTTCTCAAACACATTGACGGAAATCCTATCTGCCTGTTTCCTTTTCTTCAAGAATTCTTCTGTATTTGATCTTGTTGCCCTGTTTATCATTTTTTTTCTTGCCTCATTTCTCTCTTCCGCTGCCTTTTTACAATGTTCATCGTACGATCCTCCGTTTTCACCCTTTCTTCAAAAACTAAAACTTCTTCTGCAGTTTCTTGTAGAGCCACTTTAATCACACTCCACTACCCTTCAATGCTTTCCAGAGTTTGGCTTTGTTTAGGCTCACACTCCTTCTGCAGTTCTGTTTCATACTTTTCGGATAATCCCTTGTCTTTCAATCTGGAAACATTGCATCTTCCCTTTGGATCTATAGACGGCTATTCGTTGTCTGTATTTCATACCATGTAATGATCCAAATCGCAGTCAGCATCCTGCAGCTATCAACTTCAAGGATGTCAGACTCATGTCCCCTGTCGGTTACCATACGTTTAATTTGATTAAAAGTAGTGCCATCTGGCGAGCGCCATGTGGCTTTCCTTCTGTTCTTTCTCTGGAACCATGTACTCTTCACTACCATTGAATTTCCCATGGCAAACTCTGTAAGTCTGTCCAGTTTTATTTGACACCTAATGCCGGCTTCCGTTCCCTATTGTTTCTCTAAAGGCTTCTTCTTTTCCCACTTTTGCATTGAAGTCACCCATTACTATCTTTGCAACATTCCTTGGCATGCCGTCTAATTCCTGTTCCAGTCGACCATAAAACTCATCTTTCGCTTCATCCTCATCATCTTCTGTGGGTGGATACACACATACTAGAGTGATGTTGAAGAAGTGGGCCTTCATTCTCAAAGTACATATACTTTCATTGATAGGGTTGAAATATATGACTGCTCCTTTATACTTATTGTCTACAAGAAAGCCAGTACCACCGACTATACCACTGTCTCCTCCACTATATATAATTGTGTAATTACCACTTCTTATGATGCCATCTCCTTTCCATCTGACCTCTTGAACTGCTGCTACACCTGTAAGGTATTTCTCCATCTCTTGTTTGAGTCCATGTAGAGCTACTGGTTTGTTCAATGTTCTTACATTCCAAGTAGCAGAGTGTATATCATTTTTCCGTTTGCGGTGTCCTTTTTCTTGCGTGGGCTCTTCATCAGTATCATCAGTTCGGCTGTTCCTCTCTTTGAGTTTCGTAACAACACTTTTTTCAGATATGGAGTTGTTAACCCCACGATCAACCCCCAACCTGATGGGACAAGATTTGTATCGGGTTTACTCTCTTAGGGAGACTGGTTTCTCCAGGCCTCTAGAGCCCTCCCTGCCCTATAATACTATTTTTAGTTGCCAAAATGGCCCTTTGTAATAGCCAGTACGCGAATAAATGATTTGGATTAATTTGGTTGATGAGTTCATTTTCAGCAGCGACTATGTTGCAGAAATCATGTTGCGTTTCATAAGGCCTGTCGTCTGGTCATTAGGATATGTGACTTCACCTATTTGCAAAACTTGTTGAGCAAAATGTGCTGTTATTTTGTCTTTCGATAGTTCAACTCTCACATGTTTTGTTAGTCGAAGTATTTTAATGTGTGGCCAGAGACGTGATGTTTTAAGGATGCACTGATCTCGTCTGCTGATGTTGACTTGAGGATAACTGGAAGTGTTTGTCGAAAATCTCCTGAGAGTATGAGTAAAGCTCCTCCAATCACTTGAGATATTCCTCGCAAATCTGGTAATGTTCTGTCTATGGCTTCGAGTGACTTTTTATGTGCCGTTGCGCGTTCGTCCCAAAGGATAATTTTACTGTGCTTTAGAAGTTCACCACATCCAGATGCTCCTGAGAATTTACGTACCGGGAATTGTTCATCGGTATATTCAACGGTAGTTGGAGGGCGGAATGGGCAATTCATCCTACTTCCATAAGTGTGGCTGCAATGCCGGATGATAAGAGTGCAAAACCGATGTGTTGTTTAGCACGTATTTCCGTCGGCAATGAAACATCTTCCCTGTGAGGCCACGTGTGTCCAAGTAAATAATGCCGTCAGTTTTTTTTTTTTCCTCTATGGGACGTAACATATGAGGTCATCAGTCCCCTAGAACTTAGAACTACTTCAACCTAACTAACCTAAGGACATCACACACATCCATGCCCGAGGCAGGATTCGAACCTGCGACCGTAGCGGTTGCGCAGTTCCAGACTGAAGCGCCTAGAACCGCTCGGCCACTACGGTCGGATCAGTGTTGCTGTCGATCCTATTCATGATAACGTTGTAAATTTCCTTTCGATTGACATTGAGGACTGGTCTTTTATGAGCAATGTATGGAAGTAGTTCGTTGGTTTTGTAGCTTTTTCCCTTGTTAATTCAAACTTTAGCACACTGATACCGCCTTTTCGTAGTGATTGCATCCCAAGTAATACTGAGATCCGGTTGTTTATTGCTAAACATCTATGCTCTAGATGAATAAGTGTTTCATTGAAGATAACGTAGTTGAATTCGATGATAACGTTCAGGATGATCTTGTCGGATATGGTACAGTATATGATAATTCCTGCTCTCTTTGAAGGAGTCCCATAGCTGTTTTTGATTCGATGGGTAACATGTTGATAGAATTATGGCGAGTAAGTCTCTCATTTGTTCAGCTGAGGCTGAGAGTGAGGCTTCTTGCAGTGTTAATTCCCAGTGGTTGTCGTTTTCCAGTTATCTTAAGAGTTGGCATGTTTCTCTGTACGTCAGCTATAGGTAACCGTCGACAGTCTTAACATCTGTGAAAATTGTTAGTCCCCGTATTTCGTGCAACATCCAGAGACAGAAACATTCAGCATTGTTAAGATGTACGGTGTACACTCGGCTTAATGCACCAGTTTTCGTGATTTCTTGATCATCTTCTACTGGTATTCCTTGATTAGGTCGTTGCAAGAATTTTCTTCTTGTGTTCCGCCTACAATAGGTAGGGACGTCGACATGTAGTGATGTTTTAGTAAATGGATCCGTCTGGCACAGTTGGTAAAAATCTGTTAATATTGTGTTATTAGAGGTGGTTCGCTTGCAGTTTTTCTGACGGTATATTTTCTTATGTAAACTCTCTGTCCATTCGCCAAAAATTCTGTTAATAATTTTTTCATAATGTGGGGCTACAGTCAAAGTACATTTCTTTAAAGTTAGTACCGCCATTAGACTGTTTTTTATTTGCATTGTTACATTTACACGATCGTGATTTCGGCTCTACAGTGCCATTATCAATTTTTTTGATGTTATACAGTGCCTATGATGGCATACTGTCGTATTTAAAATACACTTAGACGATGTGTCTAATAGTGTATTTTTAATACGACAGTATATAACTCCCTTGATCACATCGGGACTCGTGTCTGTTTTAGCGGCACCCACATTGTACACTTACTTCTGTGATATATATTGATTGTGGAGGTATTCGGCAAATTATGGGTATCTAATCATTAAGCTTTAATTAAATTCGAAATTTATGTCCGTCATCAAACCCATGAGTGTGAATAAGCTCTTCCAATAGTTGTGGCCTCAACTGTTACCAAATCAGCCCTCTACATCTGCATCTACATCAACTCTTCCCAAACCACTGTGAAGTCTATGGTCGAGGGTACATCAGAATTATTGCTTAAACGCCTCTGTGCACTCTGTAATCAGACTAATTTGCTTTCTGCGATACCTGTAGGAGACATGCTTTCCACGCTGTAGTATAATCCCAGATTCATCACTACTTTCTAAGTAGGTTTTCTCAGGAATATTTGCTTCTGTCTTGAAGTACCTGCCAATTCAGTTCCTTCAGCAACGCTGTGACACTCTCCTACGGATCAAACAAACCTGTGACCATTCGTGCTGCCTTCTTTGTACCCGTTCAATATCACTGGTTTGTCCCATTAGTCCGGATCACAGATACATGAGAAATATTCTATAACTGGTAGCACGAGTGGTCTGTGTGTATTTTCCTGTGTAGACCGAATGCAATTGCCCAGGATTCTTCTAACCAACTACATCGTTATGGAATCTGATCAAGATCTGACTGAAAATCTGTCCAACTTTTCTTAGACAGTACTTTATTGTAGATAACTACATCACCCACGAAGTATTTGACGTTAGTATTAATGTTTTTGCATGGTCATTAATACGTAGCATGAAGAACCAGGGTCCCAGTATACTTCCCTGGGGCACATATATACGTCTACATCTGTTGACGTCCATCCATCTAAGAACATTCTCTGTCCTCCCCACCAAGAAGTCCTCAGTCCAGTCATAAATCTCGCTTGATGGCACGTATGAGCGTACAGTACCTCCGGTAATGAAGGTATGTGTGGTTATGAATGAGATACCTTATGGAAGTCAAAAAACGCTGCATCTATCCGGCTGTCTTGGTCCATGGCTTTCAAGATATCAAGTTGGTTGGCACCGAGGAGGTTATTCTGTTCGAGATACCTCTCTATATTGGACGCAGAATGTATTCTAAGAGTCAAGAAGAAATGTTTGTCAAGTATATTGGATTGTAGTTTAATGGAACACTTTCGTACGATTCTTGTAGACACGTGTGACCTGTGCTTTCCTTAACTATCAGGCATCGTTCTATCTTCGTCGGATCTATGATATATTGTAGTTAATAGTGTTGCTAACTTATACGGAAATTGAGTATACAACCTGATATGGACGTCCGTCGCATCCCAAGGTTTTCATCAGTTTTAACAATTTCAGGTGCTACCCATCGCCATTGAGTCAAATATCTATCACACTCATCTTTTCGATGGTACGAGAATCAAACTGGAGCCATGTTCCTACATTTCGCTTACGAAGCAATATTCGAAAACTGAGATAAAAATTTCTTCTTTTGGTTTCATACCATAAATTTCAGTTCCTCAATCGCCTGTGAATGTCTGGGCGCTAAATCTGGAGGCACTAACAGCCTCTACGTCTGATGAGATCTTTTTCCAGTTGCGTCAAAGTTCTTTCGATAATACTCCGCTAGGATTGTCACTGACAGCGTCACGGATTACCCTCTTGACAGCTAAATGTGTTCCATTCAATAGCTTTCTATCTATAGCCTTATATTTTGTTTGGCACATATTATGCAATATTCTATGTTTCTGAATTTTCTTTTTTTTTTTTTTTTGTAGTGACTGTACACCAAGAAGAAAAGCTCGCATTATGAGTGGTTCTGCAAGGTAAATTTCTATCCAGTGCAGGTCAACTTTTCTTTCAAATTTGAGCCATTGAGTTAAAAGTTGCTAAATGAAATAAGACACTGCTGCCTCTTACCTAGTTTACTGAACATATAGATCTTTCTACTTCTTTGAATTGCGTTTTCTACTTTGGTAACGACCATTGATACAGCTATCTCATGGTCACTGACACCATTGTCAATGTGGACATACTCAAAGAACTCAGGCGTAAGTGTCGCCATTAGATCCATAATTTTCCACTGTGAATGTGACTCCGGATTGTGTGTTCTGGGATGTTTTCAGGGAAGGGTATTTAGTGGTGTTTCGCAGTATTGCACGCCCACCGCTAACAAGACTGTAATTATTCCACCCGTTTTTCGACAGTATGACTGGAGAAATTACGTACAAGGGAAGTGAGGTTTTCTCTAGAGGTTTCGCTTATATCAGGAGTTCAGTCTAGTGGTTGATAGAAGAATCCAGTTATAATTCTATACCAAATACACCATCTCAATTTCCCATCTTCCTATCGTTAACATATAGTCTTACGTTTTTGCCAAAAACCCCTGTGATGTCTATTTCCGGCTTTACCACCTATCTGTACCTAGTATTATGTGAGCTTCACTGTTTTTTTTATGAGTGCTTCAAACTCTGGCACTTCGTTGCAGATGTTTAGGTAGCTAATCACTACGATTTTAATAGGTCATTTATTTGGATGTTACACTGCTACGTCTACTACGCAACAGCAGTCGTCATCAGTATTGGATGGAGAGTCAACTAATCTAAAAAGCTCTTGTATGCAATGGAAGCCGTCTTTGTAGCAGCCTCTGGCGTGTAGTGCACTCCGGACCCATTTATTTCCCTATGGCGTAGGTACTTGGCCCCGGCCCTGAAGCGTCTAACTCTTCTTGGCGTGATACACTGCACGTTTCCCAAGAGGTGAAGTGAGTCCCCACTGGCTCAACCTCGGTTTCAGTGGAACACAGGACCTCGAACTTGTTGGTTAGGAGGATAGGTGTAAAACGTTTCCCCCTGGTCCCTGTCTCATCAGCGCAGCGGGCGTCGCACTATCAACGACATGTCGTCCTATTCGATACCTAGCCCATATTGTGGCTTCTAGAGTTGTACAAAATCGTTGTGGAAACCGTGTCGTCGATCTGATCGGAACAAACAGAGCGAGACTCATCGCGAAACACTACAGAATTCCAACCGATGACGCACTTGACAGCGTCCCCAGATAACAAACTATTATCTGGAGTGTACTCTCAGCGACAAACGAAGCATGGCAACTCGAGACTTGATTCTTGCTTTTAGTAGCCTTTTCGTGACTGTTTGTGGTGACACTCTGGCTGCAACCTCTGTACGGATTTCAGCTGTTATCATATGTCTCCTCCCCATGAACCATGGACCTTGTCGTTTTTGGGGAAGCTTGCGTGCCTTAGCGATACAGGTGGCCGTACCGTAGGTGCAACCACAACGGGAGGTATCTGTTGAGAGGCCAGACAAACGTGTGGTTCCTGAAGAGGGGCAGCAGCCTTTTCAGTAGTTGCAGGGGCAACAGTCTGAATGATAGACTGATCTGGCTTGCGACACTAACCAAAACGGCCTTGCTGTGCTGGTACTGCGAACGGCTGAAAGCAAGGGCTACAGCCGTAATTTTTCCCGAGGGCATGCAGCTTTACTGTATGGTTAAATGATTATGGCGTCCTCTTGGGTAACATATTCTGGAGGTAAAATAGTTCCCCATTCGGATCTCAGGGCGGGGACTACTCAAGAGGACGTCGTTATCAGGAGAAAGAAAACTGGCGTTCTACGGATCGGAGCGTGGAATGTCAGATCCCTTAATCGGGCAGGTAGGTTAGAAAATTTAAAAAGGGAAATGGATAGGTTGAAGTTAGATGTAGTGGGAATTAGTGAAGTTCGGTGGCAGGAGGAACAAGACTTTTGGTCAGGGGAATACAGGGTTATAAATACAAAATCAAATAGAGGTAATGCAGGAGTAGGTTTAATAATGAATAAAAAATAGGAGTGCGGGTAAGCTACTACAAACAGCATAGTGAACGCATTGTAGTGGCCAAGATAGACACGAAGTTCAATGCCTACTACAGTAGCACAAGTTTATATGCCAACTAGCTCTGCAGATGATGAAGAAATTGATGAAATGTGTGATGAGATAATAGAAATTATTCAGGTAGTGAAGGGAGACGAAAATTTAATAGTCATGGGTGACTGGAATTCGAGAGTAGGAGAAGGGAGAGAAGGAATCATAGTGGGTGAATATGGATAGGGGGAGAGAAATGAAAGAGGAAGCCGCCTGGTAGAATTTTGCACAGACCATAACTTAATCATAGCTAACACTTGGTTCAAGAATCATAAAAAAAGGTTGTATGCATGGAAGAATCCTGGAGATACTAGAAGGTATCAGATAGATTTTATAATGGTAAGACAGAGATTTAGGAACCAGGTTTTAAATTGTAAGACATTTCCAGGGGCAGATGTGGACTCTGACCACAATTAATTGGTTATGAAATGTAGATTAAAACTGAAGAAACTGCAAAAAGGTGGGAATTTAAGAAGATGGGACCTGGATAGACTGAAAGAACCAGAGGTTGTACAGAGTTTCATGGAGAGCATAAGGGAACAATTGACAGGAATGGGGGAAGGAAATACAGTAGAAGAAGAATGGGTAGCTCTGATGGATGAAGTAGTGAAGGCAGCAGAAGATCAAGTAGGTAAAAAGACGAGGGCTAGTAGAAATCCTTGGGTAACACCACACCTCTCACCACATCCCATGAGCAGCTCTGCTGGAAGCAGCAGGCGGAACGTACAGGCAGCACCAGGAATCAACGCGTGGATGGCCCTCCAGGCGGGGGCCGCGAAATCACTTCGAAAGGCACACGACTGGAGCAACCATTGGGCCCTTGGCAGAGCATTCTACGATCCTGCAAGTTTAAGGAGTGAACTGAACATGACTCCGACATTTTTCCACGAAGATGACGAGGAGAAAATGGTCGAAACGTTTCGATAGCATGACGACACAGAGTGGCTTTTTTTTTCTTTGTACTGAAAACGAATTCACGTAAGTAGGAAATTTAATTAACAAAAAATGGTTCAAATGACTCTGAGCACTATGGGACTTAACTTCTAAGGTCATCAGTCCCCTAGAACTTAGAACTACTTAAACCTAACTAACCTAAGGACAGCACTCACATCCATGCCGGAGGCAGGATTCCAATGTGCGACCATAGCGGTCGCGCATTTCCAGACTGGTGAGCCTAGAACCTCTCGGTCACTGAGGCCGACCTCGGGGATTTTCTCCGCTCAATTCCTCCCCATCCGGCGCCCAGATCGCCCAGTGTGGCGTCGAATGTAATAAGACCTGCACCAAGGCGGCCGAACCTGCCCCATAAGGGAGCTCCCGGCCAATGACGCCAAACGCTCATTTTCACCATATAAATTAACCACCTAGTATCACGTCTCATTCTTGAAAATGAATGCGAACAAAATGCGTGCGGCGGTCATTGGGTACCCCACTTCGTTGCGCCTTCCCTATTTCTGCCCTTTCGTCCGTATGCACTCTACCCAGCTGGCGTGTTTCTCAGGTGGACGTGTGGAACCCGTTCAGCGGGTCGCAGGCGATGCTGGTGACGTACGCGGTGTGCCACATGATGGGCATGTCGTCGGCGTGCTCCAACCCGCTGCTGTACGGCTGGCTCAACGACAACTTCCGCAAGGAGTTCCTGGAGATCGCTGCGGCGCTTTGCCCGTGCGCGCCCGCCGCCCAGGCCGCTGTGCGCGAGCGCGTCGGCTCGCTGCGCTCCAGCCTCGCCGGCCGGGGGCGGCGCGGAGGCGGCAGCGTCGCTGGGGGCGGCGGGGGCGGCGGCGAGGACGCGGCCGAGCGGCGCGCCTCCAGGCGGGGCGCCAGGCAGCTGCGGCCGGAAGACAGTGAGTACATCAGCGGCCGGTCGCGTCTGGCATGGCTGGCGCCGCTCTCCTTCTAGTAGTGGCAGCCCTCGCGCTTGAAGAAAGAGAGGTCAAGTGAGCGAAGACCAGTGGTGCAAAACCTTTCTGAGTCCATTGTTCACGAGCGGAGTCCGATAATACCTGGTACTCCTTCCCCATTCCGTCACCATCATTAACATTAGAGGCAAAATAAAGTTTAAAATTAAAAACAACTTAAATTGAACACTTCCATTTTTAAAATAACGAAGGGGTAAACGATATTTAGTTTAAGTAACTGTTTTAATAAACAAAGGACTGAGGAGTCAATGAGATATACGGCACTGCTTATTTTTTAATTTTCTGTAGAATGACGAAGCAATTCTCAGTACTGCACGAGTCCTCCCTAAAATATCTTCTCCGAAACGAAAACTAATAATCCACAGGGAGGGCAGGGAAGTGGTATAAAACATGCTTCCCTTGAACCACTCCTCCTTTTGATACTTGCTTCAGTCAACCCTGCAACCTTTTTTTAAAATCATATAATTTAAAATTTGTTTACTATGCTTAGGCCTTCTGTTTGTAGCTCACTTGGTTGCTGAACTCCTTACTTCTGAACTGGTAGAAGTTGGAAGATTTCAGGCTACCAGCGCTTTGTGTGTGACTAGTACCATCAATAATAATAATAATAACAATAATAACGTGCAGGCCCTATAACAGGTAGTAGCCATTACATTCATTTATCGTTGTGGAGTCAATAATTAAGTAATTTCTGTTCTATTGTGGGAACTATCTACAATTCGTAGACGGTATTATCATAACATATTCAAATATATGTAAAATATACCTCTCAATTTGTCTGTCATAGAGTCATTGTTCAAACTACGTGTGTAGTGTGTGGACTATTGGAGGAGGATGCTTTCTTTCTGTTATTCATACATGCGTTCACCACATTGTGCTTCTTTGAAAAAGAAATGCAATTATTAACTTACAGTCAGTTGCAGTCTTGCAAAACGGAGATAATATTAACGATCTTTTAGAAAGAATTACTTCCATGATCGATGTACAATTGAAGATTAATGCATTTACGCCTCGTAAAATTACAATTGAACCCACAGGACCGAATGTATGTTGGGAGCTGCACATCCCCTCAATTTTCAAACACTTTTGACCCTCGCGTAAAATTCAGTATCGTCTCGCTCCATCTTGTACATGATAATTACTAAGTCCCAAAGAAAATAAATAAAACTGCTACAGTTACAATATTTATTGACCATTGAGCACTTTGAGCCTTGAACTTCTGTTTTTAACCAAACTGTGCACATAACTGATATGTCTTCGTTGAAAATTGCGTGAAAATCATGCCTTTTATATTTCAAAATTTTAACTGTCAGTAATAAATGTTAACATCATATGACTTCGATTTGATTGATACGTACAGAAATATGGAGAATTTTCAGGGCCAAACGAAGAATATAAAGGGAGGGGGACGGCTTGAAATATATTTTAAATCATTGAAACATTATAATCACACCTAATTCCGTGGAAAAATCGGTAACTGTCTTTGTATCGTGCGTTCTAAAAATAAAGCGTGTGACTTCACTTCATGGACCCCAAGAACTGTTCACAAATGAACCTGAAATACAGGAGCCACATCGTACATATTCAGTATCAGCTTGGAGTCTCGAATTTCTCGGCAACCCTAACTTACCTTGTACTCGCTGTAAGATACATGAAAGGAATTGAGAAATTTTGCTGCTTGTGGCAGCTTCTTTTCAACAGTCTTCTCAAGGCAAAATGCATCTCATAGTTCGCGCTCACGTCAGTTGCAGTTTTAAATGCTTAATATAAGAGCACGAGAGAAAGCTTTATAAGCGTTACCAATTTCATGAAGGACTCTGAGGCGGAAGTGAATCATGAGAAGGTTGGAATGTGTTCGTGTTGTTATTTAATAATCCCCTAATAAATTATAATATGATGATTACGGTTATCCGTCAACAGATGAAGTGGAGTGCAGTTCCACAAAACACGAAAATAACAGGAAAAAGGATACCTCATACAATTAGTAACTCCCGTATTGATGTTGAATAAGTGGGAAGTTAACTTGCTACATGGCCTACACTCACGGATGAATGAATTAATGCCGAGATTGGTCTTTAAACCTGGAACACCCTGCCCTTGAATAATGGCTCTTATCCTTTGATGCCTAAGAAGGCATATCTGTGAAACTGAAAAATCTGCAGTGAGATATTACATCAAGCTGCATTTTCTGGCAATCAGGCTACCGTAAACGCCAATGTGTTGCAGCATGGAAATAACCATCGAATGAGCGTCACAGAAATCATCTTACAAGTTCAGGCAGCATCATCACGATGCGTGTAGTCCCAGCGCGCTTCAGAAACAGTACAGCCCAGAGCAGCACACAGAAGCAAAGAATACAAAACACAGAGTGCTTTGGTTGCTGCAGTCTACATGGTCACGCTTCCTATGAACTCTCGCGCTGAGAGGTCTGGTTGGTTAGTTAGCTACTCCTCCAAAGTGCAACGCATCATCACAAGGTTTTTCCGCACACACTGCCTGGCATCAAGAGCACAGTAGTTGAGGAATAGCAGAACGAGCAGAATCAGTTGCACCACCTTGTAGACAACATGACAAGGGAAATCCAAACCCATTACTTAAACCTATGCCTTCGGTGAACGTAGAGGCTCTGATGGTAGAGACAAAAAGTAAACCGTAATTTTGGCGGCTCCACAGGTAGCAGCAGTGACTACGACTGGTTGGCCAGGCAGCTATTCGTCTAAAGTGAAGAGTATATATGTACCTTCACTAGGCACTCAAAGACTGTGTAGTATTCTTTCGCAGAGGAGAGCAGGAACATGGAGTGTCCTTGCACCTCACCATTGACGTACTCTTCAAGTAAAAATAAATGATTTGAAAGACACTATTTAAAGCACGGCTTTCATTTAACACAAATGAAACATCGGGTCGTAGGAGAAAAAACTGACAGTTGAAATTGCACAATGTACACTCCTGGAAATGGAAAAAAGAACACATTGACACCGGTGTGTCAGACCCACCATACTTGCTCCGGACACTGCGAGAGGGCTGTACAAACAATGATCACACGCACGGCACAGCGGACACACCAGGAACCGCGGTGTTGGCCGTCGAATGGCGCTAGCTGCGCAGCATTTGTGCACCGCCGCCGTCAGTGTCAGCCAGTTTGCCGTGGCATACGGAGCTCCATCGCAGTCTTTAACACTGGTAGCATGCCGCGACAGCGTGGACGTGAACCGTATGTGCAGTTGACGGACTTTGAGCGAGGGCGTATAGTGGGCATGCGGGAGGCCGGGTGGACGTGCCGCCGAATTGCTCAACACGTGGGGCGTGAGGTCTCCACAGTACATCGATGTTGTCGCCAGTGGTCGGCGGAAGGTGCACGTGCCCGTCGACCTGGGACCAGACCGCAGCGACGCGCGGATGCACGCCAAGACCGTAGGATCCTACGCAGTGCCGTAGGGGACCGCACCGCCACTTCCCAGCAAATTAGGGACACTGTTGCTCCTGGGGTATCGGCGAGGACCATTCGCAACCGTCTCCATGAAGCTGGGCTACGGTCCCGCACACCGTTAGGCCGTCTTCCGCTCACGCCCCAACATCGTGCAGCCCGCCTCCAGTGGTGTCGCGACAGGCGTGAATGGAGGGACGAATGGAGACGTGTCGTCTTCAGCGATGAGAGTCGCTTCTGCCTTGGTGCCAATGATGGTCGTATGCGTGTTTGGCGCCGTGCAGGTGAGCGCCACAATCAGGACTGCATACGACCGAGGCACACAGGGCCAACACCCGGCATCATGGTGTGGGGAGCGATCTCCTACACTGGCCGTACACCACTGGTGATCGTCGAGGGGACACTGAATAGTGCACGGTACATCCAAACCGTCATCGAACCCATCGTTCTACCATTCCTAGACCGGCAAGGAAACTTGCTGTTCCAACAGGACAATGCACGTCCGCATGTATCCCGTGCCACCCAACGTGCTCTAGAAGGTGTAAGTCAACTACCCTGGCCAGCAAGATCTCCGGAAATGTCCCCCATTGAGCATGTTTGGGACTGGATGAAGCGTAGTCTCACGCGGTCTGCACGTCCAGCACGAACGCTGGTCCAACTGAGGCGCCAGGTGGAAATGGCATGGCAAGCCGTTCCACAGGACTACATCCAGCATCTCTACGATCGTCTCCATGGGAGAATAACAGCCTGCTTTGCTGCGAAAGGTGGATATACACTGTACTAGTGCCGACATTGTGCATGCTCTGTTGCCTGTGTCTATGTGCCAGTGGTTCTGTCAGTGTGATCATGTGATGTATCTGACCCCAGGAATGTGTCAATAAAGTTTCCCCTTCCTGGGACAATAAATTCACGGTGTTCTTATTTCAATTTCCAGGAGTGTACTTCAGGATGCAGTTTAGTTTTCAACGTACGGTAGTTTGAGGTAGAACAGATTTCCAAACGAGATGTTTCTTAATATATCACTTGTCGTCGAGAACCGTCGACACTGCCAAAGTTCCACGACGATTGCCACTCAGAGTCCTGCGGAAGTGGCAGTAAGCAGACTATGGAGCTGCGTAACTGACGACGATCTGCTTCACGTGGCTGCCAGAGGAGAACTGACAACCATCTGCTTTTCAGCAGGTCACATTGCCAACCCAGTAGTACCCTTGGTTCAAATGGCTCTGAGAACTATGGGACCTTAGTCCCCTAGAACTTAGAACTACTTAAACGTAACTAACCTAAGGATATCACAGACATCCATGCCCGAGGCAGGAACCTGCCACAGTATCAGTCGCGCAGTTCTGGACTGAAGCACCTAGAACCGCTCGGCCACGACGGCCGGCTGTACCCCAGGTGTCCGGTTTCCTTGGCCGGTACTAATGTTACCGCCGCTTGCAGCGGAGCCGCTATTCTTACCGTGTCCTTGGCCTCTGCCATCGGTCCGTCTTTATTGATCCACGACAAAGATACAAAAGTAACATGCTTGGCTCTTCTTTGTCACGTAGTGTACAAGGTGGTCGACTCACTTCTGCTTCTCTCTGCCACTCGTCGGTTATGATGCCCTACACGTCACATAGTGATTGAGGAGGAACCTTGTGATGAAGCGTTGCAACTTTACTCTGGAAGCAAGCAGTCTCAGTGGTGTTAATGTCAGCAGATACGGTAAATCATTTCAATATGTTAATTCCTACCTCCTGGAGAAAAATTTTAATTGATGTCAGCTGAAGGCGGTACAATGAGGATACCTAGTTATAACATGAAGTTTATTGTTATGACACATAAACAATCTTCTCCGAAAGGATTTGCGAGGGTGTGCTACAAAGTAAAGCTTTTTTTTTGTAAAAATATCTTAAAGCTTTTAAAACAATTCATATCTTCATTCTTTATATCTGTATATTTCCAGCCATCTGTCGCTATATGTCTCCGAATTAATGAGTGTAACATCGCGATGTGCAATGTAACTATGTCGGTGCCTGAGAAACAGCGTGCTGTAATCGAGTTTCGAAAGCCTCTGCTTTAGTGAAGTGAAGTTGCCGAAGAGCCAAGAGTAATTACGAAGGGCTTCAGTCCAACATATTGTTTGTATAAAAACAGGATTTCAATTCACAATATTATTCCCCACTCTTCAGGCTACAAAACGCTATTTTTCCGTATATCTTCTGTTCAATGCGACAGGCTTACGTCAATAAGCTTGAAGCCGGAAGGTGCGTATCCGGCTGTAGGGTGGACCAGGAACAACAGTCCAATGAAGTTTTGTGAGTTCATTTCAGGTGCGCAGAACTGTGTGGGGCCTTGCGCTGTAATGAAGACAAAGCTGATTTGTTGTGACGAGTTAACATGCTTATTGCGGGTAGCGCAATACACTTCCGAGTTGATCGTTGCACCAAGAGGGAGGAGATGAAACAGAATAACCCCTACAGAATCCCAGATGGCCGACGTCATGGCTTTACCGGCTTAGGTTGGGGCTTTAAACGCTTTCTTTCAAGGAGAAGTGGTGTGGTGCCACTCCATCGACTACCCGTTTGTTTCCGGTCCGAAGTGGTGAACCCATGTTTCGTTGCCTGTACGATGTTCGACAAAAACGGTGGTAAAGAACCGAGAACGCACACACCTCTGAGTATCTCAACTGGAGGACGAGTTTGGCAGTACTACCAACAGAGACCTCCAGTTGAGAAGCGAGGTGTTTGATTGTGGTATTTGATTGTGATCCCCCGACCACCTCGAATGAGAGTGTCCGCACGTTCCAACATCGCAGGAGTCACAGTTGTTCTCGGCCCGCCGCTACGTGGGAGATCGGACCCATTTGCTCTACCTTGTTGCGATGATTACAGACGCCTCGCCCAACAACTCACCATTCTTTTGTTCACTTTCAGGTCTCCATAGACATTCTTTAAGCGCCTATGAATATCTGCCATGCTCTGTTTTTCCTCCAGAGAAACTCTGCTTGCGACGTACCTCCGATATGTAAAGCGCAGTCACTTATTGGAACTTTATGAACCTATTAGGGTTGAACGGGAATATTCCCCGACGTTCCACAATAAATTTCACATCTTTTGAATCGAAAGTGGCTGAGAAAAAATGTGTTGTATTACTTACTGAACTCCCCTCGTATATCACTAAACATGCGACATAACTAATTCCGGGACTGCAACAAGACGAAGTACATATTCAATTAAATAAAGGAACTAACAACATCCTTCAAATGAAGAATGTGGTTTGTAGTAGGCAAAGATGGCATACCTCTCAGCAGTAAGGAAATATCGTATTCATGATCCATGGAACTAGTATTAATCTAATCCAATCTAATCTAATCTAGCTATTGATCGCTGGAGAACGTATTGCACCAAGTTGTGCTTGCATAACAATGGAAATCTTGATCGTGTATGCATTCTACTGGGTCAGGAGCCTAACACCTTAAAAGAAGAGCTCTGAATAGCCATAGTTAAATTGAAGCTTAAGATAGCACCTGGGCCTGACCTTATTACTGCCGAGATGATCGAAGCATTTGGAGGTCTGGGTTTGGAAACCCTGCACGAAACATGTAACAGCTTATGGAATTTCAGAACGTGGACAGATGACTGCACCATGTCGTAAACGATTTCTCTTCATAAGAAATGAAGTGACCAGCATTATGAGTACTGCAGCTCTATTTTACAGATTTCATATGACAGTTACTTCTAAATGTCATCCATGAACGCTTGAGAACCTGCTTAGGCAAAGAAATACCACCGAGGCAAGCTGGCTACATAAAAAAGCAGCACGAAAGCAATGTCAGACAGCTTATTGAGAAATGTGAAAAATTGGATACCCTTTTAACACTTGTTTTAAAAAAATGGCATGTTTTTGGACTTTGTACAGTGGAAAGACTGTGGATAGTGCTAGCGTTAGTGGGTGTTCGTGGTCTGCTTGTAGCCCTTATGAGAAATCTCTGCTGGTGTACCAAGGTAGTTATCTGCCTAGATAAGGCAATTTCAGCCTTTTTAGATGTGAAGGAGTTAGACAAGGGTTCAATCTATCACTATTTCTTTTAACATCTAGGGAGAAAACGTTATGAGATGAACTCTTCTTGGCTAGACTGATAGTATTCGAATTGGAGGAAGAACAATCATTTGTTTTAGATTTTCTGATGGCACCACGCTGTACAAAGAATTACAAGTTGAACTGAAGGAACTGCTAGATAGAGTTAAGAGAGGAAATTGAGAAATTAGAGTGAATTAGAAAAAGTCCAAGATCGTGGTAACTGACAGAGTTCCGTCTCTACCAGCTACCGATGTACCACCAGAACATGAGGAAATTCATGCTTCTTCCACCTCGGCTCATTGTTTCGGAAATATGGTGGCTATGCACAGTAAACAAGGCGTAGAATTATTCTGGGTAGGGTTGCTGCATCGAGGCTGACACTGATTTGAAATGACCGAAACACAGTTACTAAATGGAGATTCCTGAAAGCACTGGTGTTTCCAGTTTTCTTTTATATGGACAATAACTGAAGGGGATCGCAAACGAATTGATGGTTTTGAAATGTGGGCATTCAGGAGGTTGCCGAGAAAAGTCATGTATGGACAAACAAACGAACAAACAATTCAGTCTTTCAGGACATCAGGTTGTTTCCAGGGAGTCCTGCAGTTTTTTGGTCACGTAGTTCTACGACGGAATAATAAGATTGGAAATATGTTCACCCACGGCGAAGAAAAGATTGCAGGGAAGACCATCGAGTCGACGGATAGACCAGACAAAAGACAAGACAATGTGCCAGTTACTCCGAGACGCAGAAGACCGGAAAAAATAGAGACAAATTGTCAAGATGATCGTTTGATGAATCACCAGCTTTCAGCTATGAAAGACGGACTATTGACGATGGCTACTGCAGTCAATACGTCGTGGGAAATATTTCCACCACCCCTACGGTCACATATTTCATGATAAAATCTGTCGCAAATTTAATTACGGGACTCCGATTTCACTTATACTCCCAAAGTTCACAATTAATTTTCCTACAATTCTATGTGTCAGTCGTACATTCTGAAAAAATTCTTTCTCATATTAAGGCCTTCTTTGGAAACAAGTAGATTTTATATGCTTGATAATACTGTATATGTACTAGTTTGTACCATAAGCTACCTTGAAAAAACCAGAGAAAAGAATGACAAACGCCTCCTACATGATAATAAAAAGTAAAGCAACTGAAAGCAAAGTAAAATAACGACAAACATTTAGTTTTGTTTTATCTACTGCTCCGCCATTACAACTTCGTTGAGTGCGAGGTATAGTGCCGTACTTGTTCTGAATCAACTTCAGTCCGGCAGTGACGATAATTGTCTCTAACAGCTCGGAGGCAACTCGTTATCGCCCACGAATTTAATGGGCTGCAAGTAAACGTTAGCACGTACTTGTAACAATGAGAACACAAATTATTAATACACTGTCGGAAATGGGAAGTATTATACCTGCCTGACATTGCTCCAACTTTGTTGAGATGTTCATCACACAACTATTTTAAATGACTAAACTTTCATTCGTAGTACTCAATGTCCAAGTTGATTCTGGCTTTACGCTATGCAACTCGGGTCCCATTTGAGCTTTCAGTAATCTCTTGCTGACGATTTGTGCTGATACTTAGTTTGCAAATCTCTGCCAGTATTTCAGGTGTTCCCATGTCTCTACTCTGGTAGCGTAGGCTTTCTCATCGGACCTGTACCTTCTTTTCTTGCTACACTGCTGTCCTGAGAATATCTCGCCACTAGTCGTCCTCCAGACATTGCAATACAGCCAACTGTCTGCGAGTTCTGCAGGTAAAATCGGTACGCTAGCGCTGTACCAACATGTTCCAAAACGCAGTGTATACAAACGGAATTTTCCAGGGCTCATACCTCGGATTATGTCGGTAACAGAAAGGTGGGGTCAAGTATTTTGGATTGCTCATCGACTAGGGAGCAATTGTGTACCCAACAGAAGGATCATATAACTAAATCTATCCTCCAGTACGGGGTCAGAATTTGAAAATTACGCATTAGGAAATGGTACCCTTCCGTTATTTTTGCGTTGTATGTAGTTTACTGTGCACATTAAGGGGATTAGTGAGGCATGGTTTAGTTTATGGGCGTTTGGTGAGGAAAACTGAAATAAGAGTTTTTCACTATTTTTTCTGCCGTCAGCAGCAGATATCTTACCAAGAAACCGCAGAAAATTGCTCAGACTTTAATGGTATATTCTCTAGGCATTTATCTGGAAGTGCCAACTGTCCGTTTTTGAAAAACTTTATCCGTTATCGAGAAACACTCCAGAAACATGGTTTTTCGGTACCAAAACCGAACAGCGTATTCCATAGCGGCTATGCGAAACAAATGGCAACAGTTTTAACGATGCATTCCTAAGAACCCGATGTCCAAAAACCTTGAAAATTTTCTTTAAATTCTTATCCGTATCTGAGCTGCAAAGATTCAAAGTTACCCTTCTTACACACGGAAAGTACGGCGCGAGGCGAAAAAATTGTTTACATGGTGTGAAGTGTCTCCGTCATCATCACAAGGGGTCTGGGACCCCACGTTGTAGTGCTGAAGCACATGCAGAATTTCTGTGCAGATAAAACCCTGTTTGAGGTGTAAAATTAGTTTTCCTTTATTTTTATTACACTTAAATATACTATTTAAAATTTTACTGACCGGTAAAGTTCTTTTAGAATGAGTAACATGCCCTGCTGTAGTAGGGCAAAGAACCAGTGGACCACGATCCTATTATAAGACGTAAAAATGAATAAAATGTTCCTGTTTAAAACACTCTGACTGAAAAGTGGGGTACCAGCCGCTTTATTCAGCCTTCCTCAGCCTCTTTAAAAGTTTTCCCAAAAATTTTAGCATTCGAACATATTCGTAATTTTCATGCTGAGAAAGAAATTGAAAGTGGGAAAAAGACGGGAAAGTAACAAATACTGGAAAATAGTAGACAGCTGTTGTGGTATAGAAAGAGCGAAGGAGAAAGTGGTAGAGTGAGAGAAAGAGAGGGGCACAGTGTCAGTGGAACATAGTTGACAGTGACAGAACAGTGCTACGATATGAGTGAAGAATACAGTGTCTGTGAGAGAGGAATAAAGGGGAGAAAATGGAGGTGGGTGACAGCCAGTGATAATGAGAAAGGGAGTCTATGAATATGACATCGAGAAAGAGAGATGTGATGACAGTGAAGAGTCAGGTGCTGTAGGAATGAATGAATGATGTAGTAGCAGTGGGAGAGCATGAGAAGGAGACAACGGCTGTGAGAGGAGACAGTGTTATTAGGACGGAAGGAAGGAGACTGTAGCTGTGGGAGAGGAGACGGTGACAGGGCGAAACAAAAAGAACTGGGCTGAGTAAGAGTGCGTAACTGGGTGTGAATGGACATGAGTGACTTGCAGCTACATACATCTACATCTACATCTACATACATACTCCGCAACCCACCATACGGTGCGTGGCGGAGAGTACCTCGTACCACAACTAGAATTTTCTCTCCCTGTCCCAATCCCAAACAGAACGAGGGAAAAATGACTATCTATATGCCTCTGTCCGAGCCCTAATCTCTCTTATCTTTGTGGTCGTTCCACGAAATGTAAGTTGGCGGCAGTAAAATTGTACTGCAGTCAGCCTCAACTGCTGGTTCTATAAATTTCCTCAGTATCGATTCACGAAAAGAACGCCTCCTTTCCTCTAGATACTCCCACCCGAGTTCCTGAAGCATTTCCGTAACACTCGCGTGATGATCAAACCAAAGACAGGAACACAATCATGCTCAGCGTTCATACAGTTGCTAAAGTCTGTGCTAATGAAATGTGCATTTCTGGACCAGAAGTATTACATCAATAGTCTACTTAAAAGTTTTTCACACCTTATATAAATCTTAGCTGTAACCCCACACTCAACATTTCGGTTTGCCAGTTAATAGACTATTAGTTTAAACTATAAGAAACTAAAAAAATAAGCAATCAATTATATAAAATGCTGTTTAGTTTTGTTTGATATTTCTAGTACTTTTCCAACCACCCCACAGCACACTTCAATGAAATTCCTGTTTTTTTTTAATTTATTTTATTTTATTTACACGTCAAGTTCTGTAGGACCAAATTGAGGAGCAAATCTCCAAGGTCATGGAACCTGTCAGTACATGAAATTACAACATAAAAGTAGTAACAGATAAAAATAAATGTTCATGAACCTGAAAAAAGTCAGTCCATAAGTTTAAGTAAACGCTATCAGCAATACAATAAGAATCCGCTTAATTTTTCAAGGAACTCCTCGACAGAATAGAAGGAGTGACCCCTCGGGAAACTTCAGTTTTGATTTGAAAGCGCGTGGAATACTGCTAAGAGTTTTTAATTCGAATGGCAGTTTATTGAAAATGGATGCAGCAGTGTACTGCATACCTTTTGGCACAAGAGTTAAGGAAGTCCGATCCAAATGCAGGTTTGATTTCTGCCGAGTATTAACCGAGTGAAAGCTGCTTATTCTTGGGAATAAACTAATATTGATAACAAGAAACGACATTAAGGAATATACATATCGAGAGGCCAATGCCAAAATACCCAGACAAGAGGTTCATGAACTCACACCACTTATTGCCCGAACTGCACATTTCTGAGCCAAAAATATCCTTGTAGAATGGGAAGGCTTACCCCAAAATACAATACCATACGACATAAACGAATGAAAATAAGCAAAGTAGACTAATTTTCATGTCGGAGTATCACTCACTTCTGATACCATTCGAATAGTGAAAATGGCAGTATTAAGTCTTTGAACAAGAACCTGAACGTGGGCTTTCCATGACAGTTTACTATCTATCTGAACACCTAGAAATTTGAACTGTTCTGCTTCACTAACCATATGCCCCTTCTGTGAAATTAAAACGTCAGGTTTTGTTGAACTGTGTGTTAGAAACTGTAAGAACTGAGTCTTACTGTGATTTAATGTTAGTTTATTTTTTACAAGCCATTAACTGAGGTCATGTACTGCACTATTTCAAACCGAACCAATGTTGCACACAACATCCTTTACTACCAAGCTAGTGCCGTCAGCAGACAGAAATATTTTAGAGTTACCGTAATACTAGAGGGCATATCATTTATATAAATAAGGAATAGGAGTGGCCCAAACACTGATCCCTGGGGCACCCCCCACTTGACAGTACCCCACTCAGATCCCACATCACAGCCGTTATCAACATTGTGAATAATAACCTTTTGCTGCTTGTTGCTAATGTGAGAGGTGAACCTATTGTGAGCTACTCCCCGTATCTACATCTACATCTACATCCATACTCTGCAAGCCACCTGACGGTGTGTGGCGGAGGGTACCTTGAGTACCTCTATCGGTTCTCCCTTATATTCCAGTCTCGTATTGTTCGTGGAATGAAGGATTGTCGGTATGCTTCTGTGTGGGCCCTAATCTCTCTGATTTTATCCTCATGGTGTCTTTGCGAGATATACGTAGGAGGGAGAAATATACTGCTTGATTCCTCGGTGAAGGTATGTTCTCGAAACTTTGACAAAAGCCCGTACCGAGCTACTGAGCGTCTCTCCTACAGAGTCTTCCACGGGAGTTTATCTGTCATCTCCGTAATGCTTTCACGATTACTAAATGATGCTGTAACGAAGCGCGCTGCTCTCGGTTGGATCTTCTCTATGTCTTGTATCAACCCTACCTGGTACAGATCCCACACTGCTGAGCAGTATTCTAGCAATGGACGAACAAGCGTACTGTAACCTACTTCCTTTGTTTTCGGATTGCATTTCCTTAGGATTCTTCCAATTAATCTCAATCTGGCATCTGCTTTACCAACGATCAACTTTATATGATCATTCCATTTTAAATCACTCCTAATGCGTACTCCCAGATAATTTATGGAATTAACTGCTTCCAGTTGCTGACCTGCTATATTGTAGCTAAATGATAAGGGATCTATCTTTCTATGTATTCGCAGCACACTACACTTGTCTACATTGAGATTCAGTTGCCATTCCCTGCACCATGCGTAAATTCGCTGCAGATCCTCCTGCATTTCACTTTAATTTTCCAATGTTACAACCTCTCGATACACCACAGCATCATCCGCAAAAAGCCTCAGTGAACTTCCGATGTCGTCCACAAGGTCATTTATGTATATTGTGAATAGCAACGGTCCTACGCAATACTGGGGGATATGTGCGAGTTACGGTTATGGGAGCTTGAAGGAGTGAGAGTTGAGCTGCACGTTAAAAAAAGCGTGACTTTGTTCGCATGCAAAAAGTTTTCAGAATGTTTTGAAATGTGCTAAGGAATGTAGAATGAGACAGCTAAAACCCCACTTTCCACTCACAGTCTTTAAACAGGAGCATATTCGCCTTTTTTTGTGCTCCAAGAGAAGCATTCTTCCGCTGGTGCTCCTATGTCTCGAAAGCCAATGATTAGACCTTTCTCTAAATCTAAAGTAACTGTACTTGCACATTCTCTAGGCATGCTGCATTTCGCTCTTCCCTAAATTCCTGTAACATTAAAGACAAACAAATAGTCATCACATACTTACATCATTCTTCAATTGTAGGAATTGCTTTCTTATGTAATAAATGAACGATAAATAAGCTCACGTATGAATGAAAATATCCTACTAGAATGGAAATGTTGACGTAGCAGTTAAGTAGTATTTCGTCAAGGTGAGAGAGGTGTAACACTTTACATTTCCCTCAGTGTAGGCTTTCCGCTAGTGTTTAGTTCTGCAGCTATAGCCCATGCTATAACTAGAGGTAATTATATTTGAAGGTTCTTGCAATTCTCTTCCTATGCAGAGTCCGCTAAAGGCCAGTTGCCACGCTGTGTGGCGGTACGCATCGCTGGCGGAGCTGGATGAGAAAACCCTAGGCGGCTGACGTGCTGGTGAGATGAAGGCCATTGGATATCGGAGTTTATGCTGCATGAAGTGACGCACTCACACCACACACTGTTGCTTTCCTCACTACCGACACCTGTCACTCCCCCGTCTCACAGCGCACTGGCTGCCCTCCACAGCGCACTCCGCGGCTTGTCAACACGCGTCACCCCAACTGGTCTCTAGTTGCAACCTGTTATCACATTCTGCTAAGATAATGCTAGGAATACTGTTGTGTGTACCAATTTCTCCCTTGTAACAGGGATATTCTCATGGCTGCATTGGAGTTGTTATATGTACTAATTCAAAAGGTATCCATCAAGTACGTACAATATGGATCCATTTTGACAGAAGAATCTCTGACGACATCACTTTTTCTATATAATGACTGTATCAAAATATGGAACATCGCGAGAAATGCCTGATTGGCCGTAAATGCAGAGGCTAGCCAACCATTCACGTGGCACTGTTGTATTTGACCACGTAAGGCACATGTGGAATTCCCGCAATACGTTGCAAATGTCAGTCGCGGTCAAAACAACGTTCTCTGTAGCGGTGTCTCCATTATATCGGAGCAAACGGAATTCGAGGTTGCGAAACTGTAGGTGCTCATATTGTGGGTACTTTCGTAACTTAAGTAGCAGAAAGGCTTGGTCTTTCTACATTTACTCTGCAAGCCAATTTTCGGTGTGTGGTGGAGGGTACTTTGTGTATCAATGTCACCAATTTCCTCTTCCAGTTGTCTATGGTTCGCAGGAAGAACGATTGCTCGCCAGCCATGTGGGCTCGAATCTCTCTGATTTTATCTTCGTAGACTTTCGCGAGATATACGTAGGAGGAACCAGTATATTGGTTCATTCTTCTAGGAATATACGATCTCGGAATTTTAACAGTAAAGTACACCATGACGCAGAACGCTTTTCTTGCTGCATCTGCCACTGCATTTAGCTGAACATCACTGTGAGACTTTCGCCCTTACCAAACGAACCTGTAAGGAAACGTTCTGATCTACTTAGGATCTTCTCTATTCCCTCTATGAATCCTACCTCGTATGGCAGATGACCAGTATTTAAACATTGGTCGAATAAGTGTTTTGTGAGCTACTTCCTTTATTGATGGACTACATTTCCTGAGGACTCTTTCAATGAATCTCAGTGTGGAATCTGCCCTACTCGCGATTATTTTACGTGGTCATTCCACTTCCATTCGCTCCATTCGCGTACTCCTAAATGTTTTATGGAAGTAAATGGTTCCAGTGATTGTTCTGCAACTGTGTAATCATACAACAAAAGGTCTTTCTCTCTATGTATTCGCGACACGTTACGGCTGTTTTTGTTGCAGGTCACTTGCCTCTCCCTGCACCAAACGCCCATCCTCCGAAGAACCTCCTGAATTTCAGTATCATTTTCCAGGGTTGCGATCACTTTGCATAACACACCGTCATCCGAAATAAGGTTCATGGAACTTCCGACATTATCCATTAGGTCATTTATACACTGTGTTATCAAAAGTATCCTGACATTCCCAAAAACATACGTTTTCAATATTCGGTGCATTGTGCTGCCACTTACAGCTGGGTACTCCATATTAGCGACCTCAGTTGTCATTACACATTGTGCGCTCCACGGAACTCACGGACTTCGACGTGGTCAAGTGACTGGGTATTACTTGTGTCACACGTTTGTAAGCGAGATTTTCACACTCCTAAACATCCCTAGGTTCACTGTTTTCAATATGATAGTGAAGTGGAAACATGAAGGGACATGTACAGCTCAAAAGCGTACAGGTCGACCTCGTCGGTTAACTGACAGAGACCGCCGCCAGTTGAAGAGGGTCGTAATGTGTGATAGGCAGACATCTATCCATTCCATCACACAGGAATTACAAACTATATCAGGATCCACTGAAAGTGCTATGGCAGTTAGGCCGGAGATAAGAAAACTTGAATTTTATGGTCGAGCGGCTGCTCATAAGTCACACATCACGCCGGTAAATGACAAACGACGCCTCGCTTACTGCAAGGAGCGTAAACATTGGACCATTGAACAGTGGAAAAACGTTGTGTGTAGTGACGAATCACGGTGCACAATGTGGCGATGCGATGGCAGGGTGTGAGCATGGCGAATGCTCGATGGACGTCATCTGCCAGTAGGTGTAGTGCCAACAGTAAAATTCGGAGGCGGTGGTGTTATGGGGTGCTAGCTTTTTTCATGGAGGGGGCTTGCACTCCTTGTTGTTTTGCGTGCCACTATCACAGCACAGCCCTACATTGATGTTTTAAGCACCTTCTGGCTCCCCACTGTTGAAGAGCAATTCGGAGATGGCGATTGATTCTTTCAACACGATCGAGCAACTGTTCATGATACACCGCCTGTGGCCGAGTGGTTACACGACAATAATATCCCTGTAATCACTGGCCAGCACAAAGTCCTGACCTGAATCCTATAGAACACCTCTGGGATGTTTTGCAGCGCCGACTTCGTGCAAGGCCTCACCGACCGACATCGATATCTCTCCTCAGTGCAGCACTTCGTGAAGAATGGGCTGCCATTCCTCAAACAACATTCCAGCACCTCATTTAACGTATGATTACGAGAGTGGAAGCTGTCATCGAGACTAAGGGTGCGCCAACACCATATTTAATTCTAGCATAACCGATGGAGGCCCGTTCTTTCAAAAATAGACTGAGCCTTGGAAAGGATGGTTTTAATTGACGACGAAGTTGTTATAAACAAGGACTAAGATTTGGAACATAAAATATACAAACATCACCTGGAAAGGTGGAGGAGGTGGTAAACATGATGGAAACAAGGAAGTTAGACCTATTGGGGTTAGCTGAAACGAGATGGAAAGGAGAAAGAAGGAGAGAACTAAGGCTTCCGACTGTACTAGAGTGGAAATGAGGAGGGAAGGAGAAATGTTGTCGGAATAGTAGTAAAAGATGTATTAAAAGAGGAAGTGAAGAGAATAAGTGATAGGATGATGAATACCAAAATATCACTCAAGTGGACGACCATAGATGCAATACAAGTGTATGCACCGCAGGTGGGCTGCTCTTCTGAGGAGAAGTAAGAGTTTGAAGAGAAAATGCAGGATCAGATGGGAAGGAAGAATATGATAGTAATGGGGCATTTAAACGCACACTTTGGAAGAGAAAGACAAGGCTGCGAAAGTGTGCTTGGACCAGAAGGCTGGGGTTGTCGAAACGAGGAAGGCGAAAGGCTATTGGAGTTCTGTCAAATGAATGGCTTGCTGGTTGGGAACTCTTGGTTCAGGAAAAGAGAGAGCCACCAGATTACCTGATACAGCCAAGACGTAAAGAGAAAGTCGATAGTTGACTACTTCCTGTACGGTAGTGAGATGAATAGGAACATCATTGACATTAAGGAAATACCATCAGAGACTTTGGATAGCGACCGCCGTTTTCTGGTAATGAACCTGAAACGAACTAAAGGTAACAAAGGGACAGAAAACCAGGAAAGACGTATAAGGGTATAGAAGTTGAAGGAGAAAGAAAGCAGGCTACAGTACCTACAAGTCGTAAAGGAAAGTATCCTAAAGGATGAATTAAAAACGGTAGAAGAGGAATGGGGTAGATTCAAGGGAACGTTAGTAAGTGCGGCGGAAGCAATATGTGGGAGGACAAGCAACAAAAAGAGATGGAAAGAAACACCCTGGTGGAAGAGAAGAGTATCAGCCAAGAAAGAAAAAAGCAAAATGAGTGGGGGCGGAGGAAAGAAGGAAGTGGACGAAACAGTGGACCAGAATGATAAGAAAGAAAAAAGCAAAATGAGTGGGGGCGGAGGAAAGAAGGAAGTGGACGAAACAGTGGACCAAAATGATGGAGGACAGTGAAGGTTCTAAAAAGACGTTATATGGGATGATTAAAAGTAAGAGGAAAAACGGTACGACAGATTATGCTCGAATGGTGAACGAAAGTGGACAAGATGTACAGAATAAGGAGGAAGTCAAGAATATGTGGAAGGAGTATTTTGAAGAACTCCTGAACACGAATGGAGACCTGGATGAGAAGGAACAAGACAAGGAGAAAAAAGAGGAGGAATAGCAAACAGAAAAATACCTTATCTGAGGGGAAGTGTGCAGCGCATCCAGTTTTACAAATTTACTCTCTCTGATGGACACACGTCCAGATCGTCCGCTCTCAAAACTCCGCCATCGCACTCCCCACATCCACCACTGCTGGCGGCTCACTTCCAACTGCGCAAAGCTACGCGCTGTTCGCTTCCAACTGCCCAACACTATAATGGCGAATATTCCAACAATGCCAACCAGCAATAGACTGCACACGGCACAGCCAGTGATTTTCATACAGAGCGCTAGGCGACGTTACCAACATAAAAACTTAAACAGCCTACTCACAAGTGGAGGAGGTAATGGGCAAGATGAAGGGAGGGAAGTCACCAGGTCTGGATGAGCTAAGTGGGAGCAGCAGAAGAGGTGGGGATACAATGACTATATCGAGTAATGAAAATTGTGTGGAGGCAGAAGATGATCCCAGAGGACTGAAAGGAGGGAATAATTGTCTCGATCTTTAAGAAGAGAAATAGAAAAGAGTGCAATAACTATAGGGGGATAACACTGATGCGTCATTGTGCAAAGATTTTTGCGAAAATTTTGGAAGCACGAATCCGGGCAAAATTAGAAGAAAGAAAGAGGCATGGCTTCAGAACAGGAAGATCCACGGTGGATCTAATTTTTGCTGCAAGACAACTGCAAGAACAGCACTAGCAATATGGAATAAATCTAGTAATGACCTTCCTGTATATTGAGAAAGCGTATGATAGTGTATGCAGAAGCAAAGTGTGGAAAGCCCTGGAGAACAGAGGAGTAGCAAAACAGATTATTTGGAGGATAAGGAAAATGTATCATGCAAGTGTGAGGTTTGTGAAAGTTGGAGGAGAGGGATCAGCTTGGATTGAACAGAAGAATGGATTGAGGCAGGGAAGTGCACTTTCACCATTACTCTTCATTGCAGTGATGGATAATATAATGAGCACAGTAGCACAAGTAATTGGTGAAAGGAACGCTATGGTGTTTGCAGATGATCTGATGATTTGGGGGAATAAAGAGGAGGAAGTACAAGAGCAGCTGGACGGGATTCAGTTTAGTATACGTAAAAGTGAGATGATTATCACGACAAGAAAGAAGGAGAGAGTAACAACTGGAATAACAGCGATTGAGGAGAGTGGAGAGCTTCAAGTACCTAGGAAGCCTGATACAGGAAGACGGAAAAATGACAGAAATAAACGAGCGGGGCAGAAAAGCAGACGCATTTCGGAAGAGTGTCAGAAGCCTAATATGGTGCAAGGATGTACCCCAAATCAGTGAAAAGGTTATATACCGGTCATTCTATGTCACAATCCTGACATTTGAATCAGAAACCTGGGTTATGAAAGGAAGACAGAAAAGCAAAGTACAAGCTAGTGAGATGGTTCAAATGGGTTCAAATAGCTCTGAGCACTATGGGACTCAACATCTTAGGTCATAAGTCCCCTAGAACTTAGAACTACTTAAACCTAACTAACCTAAGGACATCACACACACCCACGCCCGAGGCAGGATTCGAACCTGCGACCGTAGCAGCCTCGCGGTTCCGGACTGCAGCGCCAGAACCGAACGGCCACCTAGGCCGGCCTAGTGAGATGAAATTCTAGAGAAACACTATTGGAGTGACAAAGATAAGATAAGACATGAGAGGATCAGAGAGTTAATAAAGGGGGAACCATTACAGGAGGAGATAATCAAAAGTGAGATGGTATGGATACGTTAAGAGAATGGAGGAGAAGAGTAAAACCAGGAGGATACACGAGATGAAACTGGAATGAAAGAGACGAAGGGGAAGACCGAGAGACAGATGGCTGAAAGGAGTAGAGGAATGCGTCCAGAAGAAAGAAGAAGACTGGACCAAGGTGAAGACGGAGAGATGGTGGCAAGACAGAAGGCTATGGAGAGGCCTATGTTCCATACAGACCCGGCCAGAGGCTGGAAAATGTCAAAGATGATGATGATGATTACCGATGAAGGGTGCCAGGTGTCCGGATACTTTTGATCACATAGTGTAATAAATATGGGGTCAGTAACAGTCCCTCAGAGGTCGACCACAGTTACTTTTATTTCTGAAGACTGCTCTCCATTCAGATCGACATCCTACACTCTTTTTGTTAGGAGCTCTTCAGTCCAGTCACACTCTTGGTCTGATATTCCGTACGCTAGTGTTTTCCTTATGAAACGGTAGTGCAGAACTGTGTTCACCATGTACAAGGATATCTTCAGGAATGCCCCAGGGAAGTGTGATAGGACCGCTATCATTTTATAGATAAGTAAATGATCTATCGGGCAGGGGGAACCGCATTGTGCGGTTGTTTGCTGATGATGCCGTGGTATGGGAAGGTGTCCCAGTTGCATGACTGTCGGAGGATACAAGATGACTTAGACAAAATTTCTAGTTGGTGCGATGAATGGCAGCTAGCTCCAAATGTAGAAAAGAATAACTTAATGCGAATGAGTAGGAAAAACAAACCTGTAATATTTGTATACAGCATTCGTAGTATGCTGTTTGACAGTGTCACGTCGTTCAGACACCTGGTCATAATGCTGAAAATCGATGTGAAATGAAATAAGATTGTGGCGGTGAACGAGAATGGTCGACTTCAGTTTACTGGGAGAATTTTAGGAAAGTATGGAGGGCAGTATTGAAGGGCAGAGTGGAGGGTAAAAGTCGTAGAGGGAGACCAAGAGATGAATACGCTAAGCAGATTCAAAGGGATGTAGGTTGCAGTAGGTACTGGGAGATGAAGAAGCTTGCACAGGATATAGTAGCGTGGAGAATTGCATCAAACCAGTCTTAGGACTGAAGACCACAACAACACATGGATCATGTGTATAGAAGACCGCTTATAGAGCGCTGGAGCGATCTATTGTTGAGTACTGCTCCAGAGTTTGGCATCCGTACCAGGTCAGGTTAATGGAAGGCATCGAAGCAACTCAGAATCAGGCTGCAACAATAGTTACTGGTACGTTCGAACAACAGGCAAGTCTTACAGAGACGCTTCGGAAACTCAGTTGGGAATCCCCTGAGGGTAGGTGACGTTCGAGGAACAATACTGAAAAGATATAGAGAGACGGCACTTGAAGTGGACAGCAGGAAGCCAACATACACTTGGCGAAGGGGCCACGAAAAAAAGCTACGACAAATTAACGATCACACAGGGGTATAGAGACAGTCGTTTCTCCCTCGCTCCATCTGCGAGTGGAACAGAAAAAGAAACGGCCTGTAATGGTACGCACCATACTGTGGCTTTGGGAGTATTTATGTAAATGGAGATGTAGAGCGGCTTTTGGTAGTCAAGGAACATGGCGTATACGTGGATGCTGGCACCTACTGGTCGCTCTTTCTGCAAGTGGGATAGGAAAGGAAAAGACTAATAGTGGTACAGGGTACTCTTCGCCAAGCATCGTACGGTGGCTTGCGGGTGTGTACGTAGACGTAGATGTAGAACGCCTTCCGGTATTCAGTGATCTGGCCGCATACCTGCATGCTGGTATCCACTGCTTTCTGGGTTTCGTACACGAATAGAACGAGCGAAGTTTCACACGATCTTTGTTTTCAGAATCCAATTGGTTCCTAAAGAGGAGAGTTTCGGTCTGCAGAAATATCATAAAAACCTTTCCAAAATTCGACAACGGACAGTGATGTAGACCTATTGTTTTGTTCGTCTGCTCGGCGACCCTTCTTGAAAGCGGGAATGACGATTGCTTTCTGCCAATCACTAGTTATGCTTCACTGTTCTGGAGGCGTACGGTGCACTGGTGTTAGAAGAGGTGGCAAGTTCTTTCCCATAATCTGTTAGATTGAAACAGTATCCCGTCAGATAGAGCAGTCTTTCGCCTGTTAAGTGATTTAACTTGCTTTTCTAGCCCTTTGTCACTTATTTCCATAACTGTCATTTTTATCATTCGTGTGACTATATGAAGGAGGAACTATTGCCCGATCTTCCTCTTTGAAGCAGTTTTGTAAGAATATTTTTAGTATTTCATGCTTTTCTGTGTCATCCTCTTTTTCCATGGCATTGTTGTCACAGTGTGTCATCTGTTTACTGATTTAACGTAAGACCAAAACTTTTTACGATTTTCTGTCAAGGCGGTAGACAGAATTCTGCAATCGAATTTGTTGAACGCTTTATACATGGCCTTCCGTACTTATATTACTTATATTTAACTTCATTTAGTTTTCATGAGTCACTGTAGATCTCTACCGCATTCAGGGAAAGCGGAAAAACGTTATCAGCTAAGTCAGTGTGAGTGAAGTTGACAGACGATTATTGTGACCAAAAATAAGAGACCTACAGCTGCAAAAGTCATTCCTGAACTAAATGACGCACTCAATAACACTGTCAGTACCAAAACAACACAAAAAGACCGCCATAAGTTGGGAATGACAAGGCGAGCTGGAATTCCGAAACCACACGTCAGCAATGGAAATGCCCATAACGCGTAAACGTGTTGCCTAAGTCACAAAACCTAGACTATAGAGCAATGAAAGCATTAATTTGGTCGAATGGGTCTTGTGTGACATTCTTTTCAACATCTGCCCGAGTTTACGTCTGGTGTACGCCGTCCCAAACCTAAGATGCTGACTGCTTGCTACCAAGAGTGAAACATGGCAGGGGTTCAGTGATGATTTGGGAAACCATAACGTGGTATTCCATGCACCCAAGATAGCTTTAATGCCAAGGACTACGTGACCACTTAGCCTGATCATGTCTATTACAAGGCACAGTATTTGTCCCCCAACGGTGATGTTGTGTTCCAAGACGGCACACAGCTCGCATCGTCAAGACCTGGTTTCGCCAGCACGTGTCGCTTGGTCACCAACGTCATCAGATGTCAACATTACTGAGCCTTTGTATTCTACTTTAGAAAGAAGTGTGCGTGATCGCTATACGCCTCCATTATCGTTACCTGAACTTCCAATGTTTTGCAGGAAGAATGGTATAAGATTTCCTTGCAAAACCATGTAGACGTGTGGAAGCTGTTTTGGATGCCATTGGTGCCCGTACACCGCATTAGGCATGGAAATAGATTGCATTTTTGTTTCCATATTTTTGTCAATCGCTGAGCATTCGCGTTATGTAGGCTGCAGTCCGACAGTTATGGAATCATATCCCAAGTGGGGCTCACCTGCTCCACTATAAATGTTTTGTTACATATTGTACAAGAAAGAATCGCCTCATTTACTCTGCCAAGCATTTTTCTGCCAGGGATTAACCGGCATTCATGTCTGGTTAATGTTGCAGAAATACTTAGTGATAAATGTATATCACCCAATTTTAGACAACATGCAGCCGCATAGTATCTTAGACTGATATGTAAGAGGGAGATCCTGAGAACCACTTACGAATCGCCCACTGAATCAGTCTAGAATGCCAAGATTGCCCTACGAACCTCTGCTGTGGCAAAAGATAACCGACATTCATGTTTGGTTTATGTTGCAGAAATACTTAGCGATAAATGTATATCACCCAATTTTAGACAACATGCAGCCGCACAGTATCTTAGACTGATATGTAAGATGGAGATCCTGAGAACCACTTACGAATCGTCCACTGAATCAGTCCAGAATGCCAAGATTGCTCCACGATCCGCTGCTGTGGCAAAAGATCTGTTCCGGTAGAAGCAAAAGGTTCTTAACAGCTTGGTTTTTACCAGTGTAAAATCACGTTTCACAATACAGGAAGAGATTAGTTTTACTGGAAGTTGAACCATCATACAAATTATGCAACCCGGAGTATGAACTCTGTGTGACAGAGTGCAGATTGTGCGACTTTTCTCCAGTGATTTTTTTCTTTTACTGTATTTCTGCATGTTAAGTCTCAGAACCGGTCATTTATTTAAAGTTATTTATATTTTACAAGATATTTTTCAGGATTTGTGAACCTCATATTATGCGGTGTTTTAGGATATCTTATACAAAAGAGCTCATTATATATATATATCATGAACAGCAGTATTGGTGAACAAAGTTGAGTGTATAGAAGAAACAGCAGTGGTGAACTTGCTTCGTAGTCTGTTGTGCCCTAAATGTGACAGCTCGTATCTTCCTGAGTGCGTGTAATATTTTTGCTGCCCTATGCACCTCTACCTTCTAACGTTCCCGAAAGCTCCACTTCTCATATGTGCCTTTAAATATCAGCAGCCTGTCTTTCTAGTAATAAATTCGTAGTCTTGTTTGGAGACTGATTATGCGCTCGCATTTTCCCTCGTAACTTTCAAGTGCTTTTGTATCCACTGATTATCACTTCCTTTTTCTCTTCCATATCCTTATAATTCTCCCAGTGCTTTACTACGAGGTACCGATAATAAACCAAAGAATACCGTCAACAGGGGTACCGTGCCGTCTTTGTCACCATTTAGTTCCATGAATTATAGCAATGCACGACTGCGAAGTCATAAAAATCGGCCCACAGACTGATCCCCACGTGCACCTATCTGTAAATGTTTCCGACAGCCCATATCACTACGTAGCCTTAAAGTAGTCGAACAAGTTCTGATAGTGTGCAGTCAGTACCTGACGTTCCATCAATAGTAAACGGCCATAAACTATCGAAGGCGCCAATGTTGTCGACTTTTACAATATTCGGGAATGTGTTCTCTGCTATCGTCATTGTCTCTACAGTGCCATATTCAGTTCAACCTGGCTGGCAAACAAAGTGGTATTGGCTGGTACTATGAACCTTACGAAACGCACAAAGTCAATGAAAAGTCTACAAACAGCGAAACTGGTGTTTATGTCTTGAAGATATTTATTCCATCATCTTCGGAAGAACAAAAATTGCTATTTACAACAACTGTTGTCATAATACGTTAACTTCAGTAATACTCCTTGTTATTTACTTACAGCGAAGAATAGCAATTAGTTTTTGATACTGAAGTAACATTTAGAGCACGCAGTCAACATTTCGAAGAAGTGCCATAAAATCAGCGTCATCAGCATTTCAGCGATGTTCCAAAAGAAGTCCTGAAACAATTAAGTGTAATAAAAGCCAAGCGTGAAAATACGATATTGCAGACGGGCTTATTTCGAATTCTGTTGATCACAGAGGTAAGAGGTCAAGGTAAGAGGTCACGTGTTTTGTATAGACCGTGACCTAGTGGCCATTTCTATATGTATCGGAAGAACAGGTATACTGTAGCTATCGTAGAGTACAGGGTCAAAATTCAAACGTTACTCACTTCTTGCAGCCCAAGCTAATCGAGAAAATCGGTTGACTTTTTTGCATTTGGTGTGGTCGAGGGTAGGACTTAGACGGCTTAAAAAGTGCTATTTCTTCCTGGGCGATTCCTGAGAAATCTAAAAAACCATGACTTTTGGGTACGAAAAGGATTGTGAGGATAGTCGTTTCTATAATGTCTGTTCATGGCAAATCATCGAATTGTTTACCATATGTTCTTAAGATGATATTCTCAGGGAACTCTGTAAATTTTTGCAATATCATTATTTGTTAAGGAGATCCAGAGTTTCACAGTTACCGTACTAAGGCAGAAAACCGCAAAAACCCGGGTTTGGCCATTTCTGCACGTTGGGCCACAATTATCCTAATAATTAAACATAGAAATTGGCTCAAATGTTATCTGTACACTCTTTAGACATTTATCTAGAAACTACATTTTCCCGTTTTCGAAAATATGTAGGCGTTATCATGACATGTGGTGCTACAGCAGAATGCTGAAGATTAGATGGGTAGATCACATAACTAATGAGGAAGTATTGAATAGGATTGGGGAGAAGTTTGTGGCACAACTTGACCAGAAGAAGGGATCGGTTGGTAGGACATATTCTGAGGCAGCAAGGGATCACCAATTTAGTATTGGAGGGCAGCGTGGAGGGTAAAAATCGTAGAGGGAGACCAAGAGATGAATACACTAAGCAGATTCAGAAGGATGTAGGTTGCAGTAGGTACTGGGAAATGAAGAAGCTTGCACAGCATGGAGAGCTGCAACAAACCAGTCTCAGCACTGAAGACCACAACAATAACAAATCGTGACACAAACGAAATATCCTGACTTTTGGACACTAAAAGTGCCAATCGTGAGGATGGCCACTTCTATAATCTCTGTTCCTGGAAAATCGTGAAAATTGTTTAAAGATATTCTTAAGATGATGGTGTCTGGGAGCCTTGAAATACTTTTAGAGATCATTATCCGTTACCGAGACACAGAGTTTCAAAGCTACAGTATTAATGCACGAAAAACATACACATAATATATGGTCTGAGGCGTAAATGTAGTTTTAACTGACGCAGACAACGCATGGCAATGGTTCTGCGGTCGTAACAATGGTTCTGATGTAGCCAAATTTCGTTTTTAGCTAGTAAAACTATATGGCGACCTGTCTCTGTAAAATTGGCATTTCACGGCTGCGTAGGCTGTCTTGACTTGGAAATTATTTGATGGTGCCACCTGGTGGCGTAAGCATATCACAAAGAGTTATTTTATCATACGTAATTCTTTGTACTTGCGAATCAAACACCGCATTTTTTGCCATTGGTTTAGCCTAAAAATTTTTTCCATTTTTATGTACAGTAGTGTAATGGGAAATTTCTTTCGATGGGAGACAGTTTTGTTTTGACTTAATGTGTACTTATTTGTTGTTTATATGTATGAAAGAATGTAAATGTGTCGAAGTATGTAAATAAACCGTCAAAACTTTAGTGTTAACTGACCTAAGGAATTTGTTTCACATAAGTAGCATACCCTACTGTAACAGGTATAAGAAGGGAACCAGTTGAGAAAAGCACAAAAAAGTGAATATGCCACCCTTTAAACACCTCTCACAGAGAAGTGGGGAACCAGCTTCCCCAGCCCTCATTCTGCCATCCTCATCAAAAGTTTTGGCATGCTAATTATTCGCGCTTTTTGTGTTGAAAGAGAATAGCAGAGAGACGGCTGCTGAGAAAGGAACAGGAGACAGTGCCAGCAGGGGAGAAAGAGACAGGAGACAGTGTTGGTGGGAGAAATCAGCAGTAAAAGAAAAACAGAGGTGGGTGAAGACATTAGCGGTGGAAGCCCAAGAGAGAGGAGAGAGTGGAAATGAAAAAGAGAGATGAGCATAGACCATTCAAAGTCTTGGAGCATCTGTAAATCCCCCTCCCCCCACCTCACCGGCCGGTGAATCTAAAGCCCAGTTTACCCCATCGCTTACAACTAAGTGTTTAAGTTTCACGGTGGAGGGGTGAAATCTCGAACAAACTCTCCCCTAGGACATGTGTGAAGAGAAGATTATGGCGACTGAAGAGAAAGACAGCAGACTGTAAGCTAGAAAGAAAGAAACAGTGGCAGTGGGAGAGAGAAATAAAGGAGCAAATCAATGGCAGTGGGAAACAGTTAACATGACAGAGGAAATAGAAACAACGAGAGAGTGAGATGAAACAGTCACAATGAGAGAGACATATAGGATAAAGTGCCAACGGGAGAAAAAGGAGACAGCGTGAGAGAGACGTATTTTATACAGACAGTGGCAATGAGAGGCAGATGCTGAGTATGAAGGCTTCTCTGCAGAGAGAGACTGGTAGAAAGAAATGAGAATTTACTGTGTTAAAAGAGCGCAAAAGCGTTACCATGCCAAAATGTTTGTTGAGGAAGGCTGCTGGTTCCCCACTTTTCTGTCAGTCCTTAAAGACGAGGAATTTCGCCTTTTTGTACTCTGACGGGAGTATTTTTAAGCTCGTTACGTTTAATGACTACATTCAGAATGTTTTGTTTCTTATGAAATGTGATTTCTTTGTAATACCGTACGTATTCTGCAGTTTTACGATGTGTCAATAGCAAATTACTTGCCTAATTTTCCCTATTCTTTTCAAATGTTTAGGATAGTGAAGTTTCATTAACTCAGATGTGATATCCCTGTCCATACCAACTTTCATCGGCCTTTACAGTGGGGAGTTCATCGTCCACTGCCTCGAGACAAGGTGAAAGCGCTTTATAAACCTGCTCCGTGGACGAGATGTCTGTAAGTCAGTTACCAGTTTGACATAGCTTGTGTAACAAACTGTGGTATTGTGTGACGGTGCATAACGTTTAGGAGAGGCATGTAACTAACCACACAGTAGTATTCCTAACAGCCAGCATGTCGGTGTCTCTGAAACGAACTGTGGCTAGAGATCCTTTCCCTATCTGTATAAAACAATTAAACACTCTCTGGAAGATTTATAAACTACTCACAAAGCACCTACCATTTGTGTATATAATAGCATGAACTCTAGGCTAGAAAAATTACAATAAATACGACAGTTACTGATTCGTTACAGATGAACAGGAGCTGTAAATTACGGAAGTGATCATAATGCAGCCACTGCAAAAATATAGGTCTGCAAAGGGTAAGAATATATATTAAAGGCAGACAAGCATTTCTGTTTCGAAGTTTATATATTTATCCGAGGTCCAACAAATTGTAGTGATACAACGCCTATTATTTACTTATATGTGTGTATATTTTATCGATAGATACAGCATACGATGAAGTTAACGAGTTTTACACTGGATATCTGTGCTAACGAGCCCATGTTTCATTTAAATGATGTATGTCGACTCAGATAAGAATGTTCTGTTGAGTAGATATTTCGGGTAAAAGATGATACAACAGTGAGAACTACAGATATTTACAGTGCTATGTAATGTCTGTCTCCCAAACCAAAAACCTTTTAGTCGTAATCCTTCCGGTAGATATAATGCCGTCATCCACCTCTTATTGTCTGGGTTGTTTTAGTAAGGTTGTTTAATACACCTTTTTCCCCACCTAGCACGCATATCACTCAGTTGTTCTATAACTCCATAATCAACCGGAATGGCAACATTATTTGTGGATACTGGCACTGGCATCTAACTCATTTGCACTTTTATTCCTGTTCTGTTATTTACTTTCATTTCCTTTCTTGTCAACTGGAGATACGAATTAAAAAAAAAAAGCACTTTTATTCTGTTACAGTGCCTTACATTCATCATAAGATCTCATTGTTCAATTTGATTTTCCTCTGTCATTACTCTCAATTGAGCTTTATTTATGTACTTCATTTCTTTTGAAATGATAGCAATATATGGAGCGGGCAGCTATGCTAGGCCATAAAACAACTTCTTTCACAGATTGTATTTGCTCCTCTGAGGTATAATCTTTAAAGAAAGTTAGTTAAATATTAACAAATTGACTTCAAAAATTTTAGAATCGGTATTCAATATAAGCTTAAAAACGGAAGAATCAGTATTTAACATGGCAGACATTTGATGCCATTAATTTCAGATTACAAATTTACAACTAACAAATAAAAGTAACATTTCAATCACAAAACAAAATATCCTTTTCTAAAGTATCTAATGGTTAAGTACGTAATTCCAAAACGGTTTTTCAAACATGATCATATAATTTCTCAATTCAATTACGAAAGCGACCCATACTAGCAGCCGAAATTACTACAATGCAAGAGATCACAGTTACAAACAGGTGACATAAATCAGTACATAAAAGGGGACACTCACAGTTGATACAAATGATAAACAGCAATGAAAATGAAATTCGTGCCGCGAACAATTATTGCCTCCAAGCTACACCAACGCCCGATATTTGTCTGTGGTGTTAATTTATCCACATCAATAAGGAATATTCGGCATACAACTGGGCATGCATATGAAAAGGCACGTATTACAATGATACATGTCATATAAAACTAAAAGTCACTTGAGTTATCAGTGACACACTTTGCCTCTCATAAGTTTCTAAAATAGTACACCATACATCGACTTACATAAAATGACAAGTTTGTTCTCACCACATTAGGCATCCATGTGACAACATGTTTACAACCTTTAGCGTCGTTACTCTCAGAATTTGCATTTGACTGGCTAAGCGCCAGTCAGGCCACATATTTTCAACGTAACAACAATATCCACTTAATTTTATTTTTCACTCCCTCAATATCCGTCCAGAAACACCACGAGTAAATTGATCTTTGATGGGTCATTCCTAGCAGCTTGATGTTTAATAAAATTCAGGCTCACCAGATTCAATAGGATTCCGGTGTGCTGGTGAAAGTAAATGGACTTCACCAATCGCCGCATTACGTGCCGAGCATCCATGTGCCTTAACTCAAGGGCAAGTGTTTGAGACTTGTTCGACGATAAACGTCGTTCCGTTGGCCACACATCACCCACGGGAAGTGATCACGGCATAATGCAACACCGCATCCCTGTAGCCATCACCTCACTCTTGAAAACCCCAACCGAAGAAGTCAACCTGTCTCATGTTTGGCGTACACAACTGTTACAGTGCATCCGAAGCACTATTTCCAACATATCAAACCGATTTAGTGAAAACTACGTGACTAAAAAGAGTTGAATGTGATAAGGAATTGATTGATTACTGCGACAATATTATGAATTGTATTTCAACGTTACTGCAGTGAGATCAAAATATGTATAATGGCGTAAATGGTATAGCCAGCAAACATGATTACAATGGAAATATATCTGCTGTGAAGCTAAATATGTTACAATATCTAAATAATCCCCCCCATGAACCATGGACCTTGCCGTTGGTGGGGAGGCTTGCGTGCCTCAGCGATACAGATGGCCGTACCGTAGGTGCAACCACAACGGAGGGGTATCTGTTGAGAGGCCAGACAAACGTGTGGTTCCTGAAGAGGGGCAGCAGCCTTTTCAGTAGTTGCAGGGGCAACAGTCTGGATGATTGACTGATCTGGCCTTGTAACATTAACCAAAATGGCCTTGCTGTGCTGGTACTGCGAACGGCTGAAAGCAAGGGGAAACTACAGCCGTAATTTTTCCCGAGGACATGCAGCTCTACTGTATGATTATATGATGATGGCGTCCTCTTGGGTAAAATATTCCGGAGGTAAAATAGTCCCCCATTCGGATCTCCGGGCGGGGACTACTCAAGAGGACGTCGTTATCAGGAGAAAGAAAACTGGCGTTCTACGGATCGGAGCGTGGAATGTCAGATCACTTAATCGGGCAGGTAGGTTAGAAAATTTAAAAAGGGAGATGGATAGGTTAAAGTTAGATATAGTGGGAATTAGCGAAGTTCGGTGGCAGGAGGAACAAGACTTTTGGTCAGGTGATTACAGGGTTATAAATACAAAATCAAATAGGGGTAATGCAGGAGTAGGTTTAATAATGAATAAAAAAATAGGAGTGCGAGATAGCTACTACAAACAGCATAGTGAACGCATTATTGTGGCCAAGATAGACACAAAGCCCATGCCTACTACAGTAGTACAAGTTTATATGCCAACTAGCTCTGCAGATGATGAAGAAATAGATGAAATGTATGACGAGATAAAAGAAATTATTCAGGTAGTGAAGGGAGACGAGAATTTAATAGTCATGGGTGACTGGAATTCGTCAGTAGGAAAAGGGAGAGAAGGAAACATAGTAGGTGAATATGGATTGGGGGGAAGGAATGAAAGAGGAAGCCGCCTTGTAGAATTTTGCACAGAGCATAACTTAATCATAGCTAACACTTGGTTCAAGAATCATGAAAGGAGGCTGTATACATGGAAGAAGCCTGTAGATACTGACAGGTTTCAGATAGATTATATAATGGTAAGACAGAGATTTAGGAACCAGGTTTTAAATTGTAAGACATTTCCTGGGGCAGATGTAGATTCTGACCACAATCTATTGGTTATGAACTGCAGATTGAAACTGAAGAAACTGCAAAAAGGTGGGAATTTAAGGAGATGGGACCTGGATAAACTGAAAGAACCAGAGGTTGTAGAGAGTTTCAGGGAGAGCATTAGGGAACAATTGACAGGAATGGGGGAAAGAAATACAGTAGAAGAAGAATGGGTAGCTCTGAGGGATGAAGTGGTGAAGGCAGCAGACGATCAAGTAGGTAAAAAGACGCGGGCTAATAGAAATCCTTGGGTAACAGAAGAAATATTGAATTTAATTGATGAAAGGAGAAAATATAAAAATGCAGTAAATGAAGCAGGCAAAAAGGAATACAAACGTCTCAAAAATGAAATCGACAGGAAGTGCAAAATGGCTAAGCAGGGATGGCTAGAGGACAAATGTAAGTATGTAGAGGCTTGTCTCACTAGGGGGAAGATAGATACTGCCTACAGGAAAATTAAAGAGACCTTTGGAGAGAAGAGAACCACTTGTACGAATATCAGGAGCTCAGATGGCAACCCAGTTCTAAGCAAAGAAGGGAAAGCAGAAAGGTGGAAGGAGTATATAGAGGGTTTATACAAGGGCGATGTACTTGAGGACAATATTATGGAAATGGAAGAGGATGTAGATGAAGATGAAATGGGAGATAAGATACTGCGTGAAGAGTTTGACAGAGCACTGAAAGACCTGAGTCAAAACAAGGCCCCGGGAGTAGACAACATTCCATTAGAACTACTGATGGCCTCGGGAGAGCCTGTCATGACAAAACTCTACCATCTGGTGAGCACGATGTATGAGACAGGCGAAATACCCTCAGACTTTAGGAAGAATATAATAATTCCAATCCCAAAGAAAGCAGGTGTTGACAGATGTGAAAATTACCGAACTATCAGTTTAATAAGTCACAGCTGCAAAATACTAACGCGAATTCTTTACAGACGAATGGAAAAACTGGTAGAAGCCGACCTCGGGGAAGATCAGTTTGGATTCCGTAGAAATGTTGGAACACGTGAGGCAATACTGACCTTACGACTTATCTTGGAAGAAAGATTATGAAAAGGCAAACCTACGTTTCTAGCATTTGTAGACTTAGAGAAAGCTTTTGACAATGTTGACTGGAATACTCTCTTTCAAATTCTGAAGGTGGCAGGGGTAAAATACAGGGAGCGAAAGGCTATTTACAATTTGTACAGAAACCAGATGGCAGTTATAAGAGTCGAGGGACATGAAAGGGAAGCAGTGGTTGGGAAAGGAGTGAGACAGGGTTGTAGCCTCTCCCCGATGTTATTCAGTCTGTATATTGAGCAAGCAGTAAAGGAAACAAAAGAAAAATTCGGAGTAGGTATTAAAATTCATGGAGAAGAAGTAAAAACTTTGAGGTTCGCCGATGACATTGTAATTCTGTCAGAGACAGCAAAGGACTTGGAAGAGCAGTTGAACGGAATGGACAGTGTCTTGAAAGGAGGATATAAGATGAACATCAACAAAAGCAAAACGAGGATAATGGAATGTAGTCAAATTATGTCGGGTGATGCTGAGGGAATTAGATTAGGAAATGAGACACTAAAAGTAGTAAAGGAGTTTTGCTATTTAGGGAGTAAAATAACAGATGATGGTCGAAGTAGAGAGGATATAAAATGTAGACTGGCAATGGCAAGGAAAGCGTTTCTCAAGAAGAGAAATTTGTTTACATCGAATATAGATTTAGGTGTCAGGAAGTCGTTTCTGAAAGTATTTGTATGGAGTGTAGCCATGTATGGAAGTGAGACATGGACGATAACTAGTTTGGACAAGAAGAGAATAGAAGCTTTTGAAATGTGGTGCTACAGAAGAATGCTGAAGATAAGGTGGGTAGATCACGTAAATAATGAGGAGGTATTGTATAGGATTGGGGAGAAGAGAAGTTTGTGGCACAACTTGACTAGAAGAAGGGATCGGTTGGTAGGACATGTTCTGAGGCAGCGAGGAATCACAAATTTAGCATTGGAGGGCAGCGTGGAGGGTAAAAATCGTAGAGGGAGACCAAGAGATCAGTACACTAAGCAGATTCAGAAGGATGTAGGTTGCAGTAGGTACTGGGAGATGAAGAAGCTTGCACAGGATAGAGTAGCATGGAGAGCTGCATCAAACCAGTCTCAGGACTGAAGACCACAACAACAACATCTAAATAATGTATGTAACTGATAATATTAGGAACATAATGTGTCTTATTAATCGTGTCTTTATTACTGTGAAATGAAGTGGTAGTATGGCATTGATAGCAAGGAGTTCCCACCTGGAGAACTTCGGTCGCCGAGTTGCAAGTCTTTTCAGTTGACGCTACACTTGGCAGATTTCGTGTCGATGACGATGAAATGATGAGGAGGACAACAAAACACTCAGTCTCCGAGAGGAGAAAATCCCACACCCGGCCGGGAATCCAAACCGGGCCTGTTGCATTGCGGTCTCACGCGTTGACTGCTCGGCTAAAGGGTACGTGTTGCGGGTGATCTGACCCTGCTTCTCTTATACAGATTTACATCTTTATTCTTTTAGCGAGATGCACTATGGGATGAAAAGTATCCTGATATCCCAAAACACATACGTTTTTCATATTAGATGCATTGTGCTACCACCTACTGCCAGGTACTCCATAGCAGCGACTTCACCAGTCATCCGACATCGTGAGATAGCAGAATGGGCGCTCCGCGGAACCCACGACCTTCTAACGTGGTCAGATGACTGGATGTTTGCGTCATACGATTGTATGCGAGATTCCCTCACTCATAAACATCCGTAGGACCATTGTTTCCGATGTGGTGAAGTGGAAACGTGAAGGGAGACGTACAGAACAAAAGCGTACAGGCCGACCTCGTCTGTTGACTGACAGACACCGCCGACAGTTGAAGAGGGTCGTAATGTGTAAAAGGCGGACATCTATCCATACCATCACACAGGAATTACAAACTGCATCAGGATTCACTGCAAGTCGTATGACAGTTAGGCGGGAGGTGAGAAAACTTGGATTTCATGGTCGAGTGGCTGCTCATAAGCCACACATTACGCCGATAAATGCCAAATGACGCCTCGCTTGGTGTAAGAAGCGTAAACATTGGACGATTTAGCGTTGGAAAAACGTTGTGTGGAGTGACGAATCACGGTACACAATGTGGTGATGCGATGGCAGGGTGTTGGTATGGCGAATGTCCGTTGAACGTCATCAGCCAGGGTGTGTAGTGCCAACAATAAAATTCGGATGCTGTGGTGTTATGATGTGGTCGTGTTTTTCACGGAAGGAGCTTGCACTCATTGGTATTTTGCGTGGCACTATGACAGCACAGGCCTACATTGATGTTTTAAGCACATTCGTGCTTGAAGAGCAATTCGGTGACGGCGATTGCATCTTTCAACACGATCGAGCACTTTTTCATATTGGACGGCCTGTAGCGGAATGGTTCCACGACACACTTTTGTGATGTTTTGGAACGCCGACTTCGTGCCAGGCCTCACGGACCGACAACGATACCTCTCTTCAGCGCAGCAATCCGTGAAGAATGGGCTGCCATTCCCCAAGAAAGCTTCCAGCACCAGATTGGACGTATACCTGCAAGAGTGGAAGCTGTCATAGAGGCTAAGGGTGGGCCAACACCATACTAAATTTCAGCAGTATTGATTAAGTGGGCCAGGAACGTGTAAGTAATTTTCAGTCATGTTTCGGGATACTTTTGATCACATAGTGTATATAAGGAAATGATTTTGTTACTATTAAAGTAACCAAGAAGTTAAGTTTATCAAGTGATTACTGGAACGTCTTTCACTGTTGTGCGGTACTATGCAAGCTATCTTCCAATATCACATTCTGCGTAGGAATTTCAATTATGGCAAGATTTTTCTTCCTCATCTTATTTAAATGAAAGGAGTTCCTCGCAAAGGGAGACGAGTAGAATATCCTTTAAAGGTCACTCTGCCTACTAACATGAAAAACGCTTCGCAATAAACGCTGAAGCTACCCGAACTCTGTGTTAATATGGCCGCTTATATGTTTAACTTTACACAAATTTTGTTTCTAGATCGAATGAAGACACGACTTTGGTTCAATGCGATTTGAAGTGGGCACATTGCTAATCGGCAGGGGGAAACCAAATGTAAGATTATGTAGTGATTTTTTTTTCGGTATAATTACACTGCACGAATCATATATACTCCGCTTAACAAAAAGAGGGAAACATTCAGAAGACATGACTTGATGTCAATGTAACTTAGCGCACTTACACATCATCGGCGGACGTGTGACTGACTAGAGTTGCAATTCTCTATGAGATAGGACTGTCGGGAGAGTGCATTAGTGTGGTTCGTGTTAAGTGTTTTTACCAAACCTGATTGGGTACACAAGGAGTGTGAATATCGTGAGCAGAGACATAGAGAAGGACGTAGAGAGGCCACTTATACGTATGAGACAGCGCTATCAGCACCCGACAGAGCCTTTCATGGGCCTCACTGTTGGCCGATTGGTTGCATCGTTGAGTACTCATATCCACATTTTTGGGCCATTCGTAAGTGACAGTGGCCTCACGTTGGACTGCATGGGACCGCTGGAGGAGGCATACTAGTCGACAAGGTTCCGGTCCATCACCTCTGACAACCACAAAGCAGAATCGCCGTATTGTGCGCCAAGCAGGTAATGACCTCTTCATTTCTGCGCTTGGTAACCAGGAACAAGTAATGGACCCCTTGAAACATTATGTGTAATTCCACACCATTCGCCGGATACTAGCAGCATCAGAAGTAGGGAATTACTGTCACCAAAACAGAAACTGCTGCGTCTGGAGGGGCGCCATGAGCAGGAACAAAAGGTCACTGGTGGATGCGGTCGCATTGTTCCAAGCGATGAATCGCGGTTCTCCAGTACCCCGGATGACCAACATCGGTGAGTAAGGCGGCAACCTGAGAGGATGCCCCGTTCTTCCAATGTTTTAAAGAACCACAACGATATTGCTTCTGGCGTCATGGTTTGGGGACCCATCTGGTATCACTTCAGGTCACAGCCGGCAGTGACTGAGGGAACTCTGACGGCGCGACGCTACGTCACGGACACCCTGCCTTCTCATGTGTTACCTCTCATGTGACAGTGCCACGCAGCTCGTCGACAAGTGGCACTTGTCTCTGCTAACAGCCTGCGTGGTGTGGAGATACTTCCGTTGCCAGCAATATCCCTGGATCTGTCTCAAAAGAACGCGCGTGGGATCATTTCGGACGTCATCTCCGCCCCATTGACAGTGTCCAGAATATTTAGAACCAGTTACATCTATGGACCCGCTTACATCACAAGGGTATAAAAATGGCTGTATGACACCCTTCCCATCTGAATCAGTCATTTATCGAGACCAGAGAGGATACAACGTCACACTCTAATTGGGCTCCTGCTGCCAAGTTATTTGTAAATTGGACTCGATTTAGTAATGACTGAAATAATATCAAGTACCCCTCAAGCAGTGAAGCTTCGTTTCTTTTTCTTCTGCACTTCTGTTTGCTTAATTTCTTTTCTTGAGACAGTGTAAGTATAATCTTCAGTTTCCGTACGAGATGTCAATTTCTGTTTCCACGACGATAATTCATAGACTGAAGAAGGTGCCTAAATTATGCTTATCATATGGATGTCCAGTTGTGCCAGTTGTATGCCGAATATTCCTTATTTATGTGAATAAGGTCACACAGCAGAAGAATATCGAGCGTGGGTGTAGCCTGGAGGCTGTAATTGTTCTCGGCACGAATTAAATGTTTACTAACTTTCCCTCATTTACAATTTTGACATTAGAATAGGTTTCTGAACGGTTTACTTGAGAGTTGTAGGGTCGCAGTCCGCAATTTTTACGTAACAACGTTTTCCATACGTTTCGTAATCTAAAACTCATTTTATCGTTGTCGGATACAGCGAAAACCTTAAGAACATTGTTGTAAAGCATAAAATTCTTTGCGTTGCAATTTGTTTGTCATGGCAGTATGTAATTACACTCCTGGAAATGGAAAAAAGAACACATTGACAGCGGTGTGTCAGGCCCACCATACTTGCTCCGGACACTGCGAGAGGGCTGTACAAGCAATGATCACACGCACGGCACAGCGGACACACCAGGAACCGCGGTGTTGGCCGTCGAATGGCGCTAGCTGCGCAGCATTTGTGCACCGCCGCCGTCAGTGTCAGCCAGTTTGCCGTGCCATACGGAGCTCCATCGCAGTCTTTAACACTGGTAGCATGCCGCGACAGCGTGGACGTGAACCGTATGTGCAGTTGACGGACTTTCAGCGAGAGCGTATAGTGGGCATGCGGGAGGCCGGGTGGACGTACCGCCGAATTGCTCAACACGTGGGGCGTGAGGTCTCCACAGTACATCGATGTTGTCGCCAGTGGTCGGCGGAAGGTGCACGTGCCCGTCGACCTGGGACCGGACCGCAGAGACGCAAGGATGCACGCCAAGACCGTAGGATCCTATGCAGTGCCGTAGGGGACCGCACCGCCACTTCCCAGCAAATTAGGGACACTGTTGCTCCTGGGGTATCGGCGAGGACCATTCGCAACCGTCTCCATGAAGCTGGGCTACGGTCCCGCACACCGTTAGGCCGTCTTCCGCTCACGCCCCAACATCGTGCAGCCCGCCTCCAGTGGTGTCGCGACAGGCGTGAATGGAGGGACGAATGGAGACGTGTCGTCTTCAGCGATGAGAGTCGCTTCTGCCTTGGTGCCAATGATGGTCGTATGCGTGTTTGGCGCCGTGCAGGTGAGCGCCACAATCAGGACTGCATACGCCCGAGGCACACAGGGCCAACACCCGGCATCATGGTGTGGGGAGCGATCTCCTACACTGGCCGTACACCACTGGTGATCGTCGAGGGGACACTGAATAGTGCACGGTACATCCAAACCGTCATCGAACCCATCGTTCTACCATTCCTAGACCGGCAAGGGAACTTGCTGTTCCAACAGGACAATGCACGTCCGCATGTATCCCGTGCCACCCAACGTGCTCTAGAAGGTGTAAGTCAACTACCCTGGCCAGCAAGATCTCCAGATCTGTCCCCCATTGAGCATGTTTGGGACTGGATGAAGCGTCGTCTCACGCGGTCTGCACGTCCAGCACGAACGCTGGTCCAACTGAGGCGCCAGGTGGAAATGGCATGGCAAGCCGTTCCACAGGACTACATCCAGCATCTCTACGATCGTTTCCATGGGAGAATAGCAGCCTGCATTGCTGCGAAAGGTGGATATACACTGTACTAGTGCCGACATTGTGCATGCTCTGTTGCCTGTGTCTATGTGCCTGTGGTTCTGTCAGTGTGATCATGTGATGTATCTGACCCCAGGAATGTGTCAATAAAGTTTCCCCTTCCTGGGACAATGAATTCACGGTGTTCTTATTTCAATTTCCAGGAGTGTATTTCCTTAAGATTGTCTTATTGTATTCTGCATAATGCATAATACTAATTTCGTTCATAATTTGGAATCTACTTCTTGCGAAGTGCTGTATATTGTATAGATAATTTTCAGAAGACTGATCTGTGCTTCTTGTAGTAGTATCTAACTTGCATTACACTTCATTTTATAAGCTGTGCTAACAATTACTGAATAGTGTGATATTCATAACAACGTTATGAATGGATTGTGTAATTGTGGATTACATTTTTGTTGGTTTGTGTTTTGGTGCTAACAAAAAGTTTAAAACAGCACATTGATTTTGCCTAATTAGAAGAATTTGAAATGAGAAAATCGAACTACAATTTCCCTTGTGTTTTACTTACTGCCCCTTCATCGGTTTATAGTCAATATGGCTCATCTTCATAGGAGAATACTTTCTTTGAAAAAAATAGCAATTTTTATTTTTACACAGGCAGTGCCGTATAGCCTGTCGGTATCACATTCTCTTGCGGAAAAGGTTTCTTTGAAGCTTGATGCATCTGTAACTGCATTCTGACTTAGCATAACGCATAGCTTTGTTTAATTTTTAAAGCCGATGAGACCTGAAGATTGCTGGATGCCCAGAGATCATATGGAATATCTCGAGTCTGAATTGAGATGACTGAGACAAGAGAGGTCAAGTGATAAAATGCCATAATAAGGACAGTGACCTTAAGTCGTAACATTTAACCGAAAATTGAATAATGAAATACAGTTTTTAGTTTTTCTGGTAATATTTCACTGTTGTTATTAAAAAAAGTCTTCAATGAATTAAATGTTTTACCTTAATGTTCATTTCAAAGATAACGAACAGTAGGGATTTATTTTCTCGCGTGACATTGTATATACCATTCATATAACATGCCTTGGTCCTCCATGGTTGTGTGGCATGACGGAGCATGTTTACTAACATCAGTTAAGACTGGCATTCCTAAGTTTAGCAGGGCCGGCCTGCGTGGCCGAGCGGTTCTAGGCGCTTCAGTCCGGAACCGCGCGACTGCTACGGTCGCAAGTTCGAATCCTGCCTCAGGCATGGTTGTGTGTGTTGTCCTTAGGTTAGTTAGGTTTAAGTAGTTCTAAGTTCTAGGGGACTGATGACCTCAGACGTTAAGATTCATAACGTTCAGAGCCATTTGAACCATTTTTTGAACCTAAGACTAGCAAACCTTACAACGGTAACGTACGACAATGTAATATCACCAAAGTCATTAAGTTTTCAACCTAACAGCCACGAGTGCCTTTTACTGTTTCTTTCAGAATGCGCTCAATGCTTATGTCATCCGACATATTCCAGGTAGCTACAGTGAACCGGAAAATCAAGAAATCGTAATTATTTACAGTGAACTTTTCTCCTGATACTTGGAAAATATTACATTGTACCATTAAAATGTGTTAACTGTGAACTAAAAGTAATGATTATGTAAGCAGTGCCTGGTGAAATGAAGTGGTATAACCCTGAAAGTTCACAGCGTCGTGGGGAACATAACTGACAAGAGAACATGTTTCATGCAATAAAATGAAATAAACACTCGATATCGCAGCACTTCAGACAACTTTCAAAATTAAATTACTGTGTCCCCATGATGCCACCAGCCTGAAATAAATCAGGATTACTCAGGATTAAAGGGGAACTACGTCATTAAATGGACATCTCAGAGGCTTTGCTGCAATGTAAGACTGAAAGAACATAAAACGATTTCTACGTAAATTTCAGGCAAAAATGAGACGGAGCATTTAGTCGTACAGTTCGTAGACGGCGGCTGTCCCCTAGCCGACAGCCGAGTGTAAGGTGGTCACATAGAGGAGATGGCGGAGCCCTCTCTCTGTGTAAGTGGTGACTGTGGCAGTGACGATAGCCAAAGACAAGACAGCCTTCTTGGCACGGAGAACTTGGCAGAGCCATCTCGGACAAACAGACCTGAGAAAAAAGGTAATGTCACTTTCGAAAAAGAGTACTTGCCCACTGAAGTCAGTGTGACCAGGCAAGGTAGGTTCGTGGTGAAAATTTCAGGATCAGATCACAGGGATGCCTGTGACATCCAACTGAAGGCGCATAGAGGGTGCAATTAGCGTGCATAAGATGCTGGAACAAGGTTGCGTACAGTCCCCAGTGGGGGGGACTGCAAGACGTGTTATGTGGTGGCAACACAGGCTAGGCAGAGGACATCAGCAGTGTACTGGCAGCCAATGGAAGATAAGTGCTTGAAACACATGTAACAACCAGGATGTGAAGGCCCCAAATGGGCCAACTACGTAGCAATGGCTGGAGAGGACAAGGTGGGAGGTGGGTCTGAAAGCGATAGCGCTAGAGAAACTCCTCAGGAGGTCATGAATGCCTCGTCACCAGCAGTAAGAGGAGCTCAAGGTAGCTCGCCACCCTTGGATGGCAGACCTACTATGGCTGTAGCAGAAGGTGCAATCAGGACTCGGTACAGCAGGTGGAGGGCTGCTACCAGGCAGAGAGGGAGTTCACCTGGGAAACACAAGCCATTCAGGGCATCTCAAGAATGCACAATAAGGCTGCAGAAGTTGGAGAGACCTGTTGTGGCCAGGAATTGCAACTAAACTTCCACAACTGGTGTACAGTAGGTGCAAAGGCATTTGTGAGGCATCGTGTGACGACTGCAATGAAATACGTTTTGATACAGCGACCAGGTCAGGGTGGCCGTAGGCTCACTCCTGCAGAAAACGGAATGCACGCCATGGATATGCTCGTCGGAGAAGAAGGTGAGAATATGAGACAGGCGAGACTTGAGCCATGTTGGGTGATAGCCTGGTAGGGGAAGATGGAGTCTGAAGGTGTGAGCTGAATGTTGACAACCGGCAGAAAAGGAGACCAAACCAAAGGCAACATATCAGCAGGGACCAAGGCATCGTCAGCTGAGTGAACAGAGGACAGAGTTTTAAATGAACACACTGTCATTTGACTGTATTGATATTAATTTAATTACCATCAAGGTTGTGGCCTTTTATGCCATTTTCAAGTAATTATGTCAGTTTCTTGAAAATGACATAAAACGCAGAAAACTGGGTCATAATTAAATAAACAATAATACAGTCAAATGGCAGTGTGTTCATTTAAATCTTATTGTGTGACTGTTGCTCAGCAACATCACAAACTTTTTACAGGACACAGTGTGATCAGTATCCCATGTATCTGATGAAGGAGCAGACATAACGAATGGGACTAGAGTCAAAGGAGTAGGAAACACATGGGCACAGACTAGGAGGAGAGTGTCAAGTAGACCAGTAGCTTGTCAGCTGGTAGTGTTTTGACGTAGACTGTTAGGTTATGGGCTAGTGGTGTTTCGGCTAGTTTGGTGCAAGCTGGCAGGGTGCTGGCCAGCAGTATGCAAGGTGGCAGTTTGTGAGCGAGTGGTGTGTGAGTCAGCAGCATGTGTTGTGGCAGCATGTGGACGAGTAAACTGTATTCCAGTGGCATGTAGGCTGGTGATGCATGTGCCAGTGGTGTGCAGGCTGGTGGTATGCCGACTGGTAAGATGTGAGCTGGAAACTTGTGGAACAGTGGCATGTGGGCTAGGTGGGTAAGGGTCAGCAGTGAGGAGAGTGCTGGCAGTGCTGGAAACTGAAGAACTGTCACTAAGGCATGTGATGGCAGACAAGGGCTCATCAAAGCAGCAGTTTCTGGACTTGGATGCAGCTGAGATGGAGCAGTAGATGCCAGAGCAATGGGAGACAAAAAAGGAATCTTTGGAGTAAGAGGCGACAGAGCAGCAGACTTTGGAGCAGGAGCATCATACCAGATAGCACTGGAGAAGAGGGAAAAAGTGCATGGACGATGGAGCTTTTGGCAGGTTCACAGGGCTGGAAGGGCAAGAGCCATGGGCGCTGGAGCTGGGGTCGCTGGAGAAGGTGACACCAAAGCCAGAAGCATGGTAGCCAGTGGCGCTGGACTGGTTTAACCAGAGCCAGAGGCGTTAGGACCTTTGGCGTTGAAACTGATTGCAGCAGATTCAGTGGTGCTAGTGCAGTGGGACCACAACCAGTTCTGCCAGAGCGGGTATTTCTGGGACCATGAGCACCAAAGCTTTGGGTGCCACTGCAAGAGCCACTGGAGCTGTAAAAGCCAGAGATGGGGATGATGGGGCTAGAGGCTCTGACGCTGTGGGCACCAGAATGGGGGATGGTGCTGCTGATGATGTAGAACCAGCGCATCCAGAAGCTGTGGCACTGGAACTGTGGCTGCTGGAGCCACAGGAACTGGAGCTGGTGGTGTAAGAGCCAGTGACACTGGATCTGGTGACACTGGAAGCTGGAGATGCGCTGAGGCATGGTGATGGCGCCAGCAGTGATGGGATCAAGAGGGGCGATACTGGGGCAGGGGAACTTAGGCAGAGGGCGCTGGGGTAGTGGGTGACACTGCATTGGGCACCAGTGAATTGGGGACCATGTCATAGAGCACTAGGCTAGGAGGTACTAGAGCAGTGAGCGCTGAAGCAGGTTACACTGGGTCAGGGGGCACAGGAGCGAGGTTATAGGAGGCAGTACAAGATGCTGGTGTGTGAGAAGCAAAGGGGCCAGAAGCCGAAGTTCTGGCGGTGCAAGGAGTGGAATGGTCAGAAGAACAAAAATCTATGTAGATGTGTCATTGCACTGAGGAAGTGGGCCATTAATCCTAAGCACTGTCGAATTTTGCAGGAAATGTAGATAGAAGAGATGGGTGCTAGGTGGCACACAGTAAGTTGTACTGTTCCATCCATTGCACTTGGGTGCATCGATAGCGAATCAATGTCTTGGGCCAGATGGTGCAACTACTGACATCATAACGGTTCAAGCTTCAGGAGTTCTGACATGGAAGAAGCAAGATCGATAGTGAAACGAAAGAAGAAACACGAAAGAGAGTCCAGTATCAAAAGGAAGCCATATGGTGAAATGAACTGGGCAAAGTGGAAATTTGCGCTAGTATGAGACCGCAACTAGGTGAAACAGGGAAAAGGAGACAGAGAAGAGGAGACAGTAAAAGTACCTGGTTGAGCATGGGACTCTGGGGTTAAAGTACCGGTAGCACGACATCGCCAGGTGATAGGAGAGTACATCTGAAATAAAAGAAATGTTTATCTCATTGCAATTTTGTTGTCATGTAGTAGGTGATGTTTGATTCTGCACTGCATATGAAAGTTTCAGACGTGTGGAAGATGCTGGGTGGGGGAGGATGGTGTACAGTATGCGGCCCACATGGTGTGCCATGTGGTTCTGACACAGACTGGACAGAGGACGCTGACAGGTAGCCATCAGCAGGTGGGAGACAGATGCTGGAACCAAAGGTGACCACCATTATCTAGGATTCCGACAGTACAAGCAGGGTAGCAACGGCTGGAGAGTAGTCGATGGCAGCTGCACCCAAACATATCAATGCTAGTTGAATGTCCTGAGAGGTCATTACATGCCATGTCAGCAGCAGTAACAGGAGCCCATCACAACAGCCAGACTTGAAAGGAAGACTTTTTATGGCAGCAGGATTCTGGCTGTAGGTGGAAGCAAACAGCTGCTGATCTAACAGGTTGGTGGACAAGAGGTGGTGTACTGTATGTGTGAAATCCTGGTATGATGCGAGAGGGAAAGAATGGCCCCAATCAAATCAGAGGCATTCCTGTAGATGGCAGAATGCTGCAATGCATGTTCCTCTCGAAAAAGATGGTGATAACTTGCAATGGATGAGATCCACACTGAGTATGGAGGTGACCTGAGAGAGGAACGATGTTCCAGTAGTTTGGACTACATGTCCACAACAGGCTGAAGAGAAGGCCAAACAAAGGGCAACATGTTAGGAAGGGACATGGCATGGACAGCAGAGTCGACCAGAGACTGAATGTTGCCACCAGTGAAGGGAGAGGGACGACATGAAGAGGCAAATGAGCAGCAAGCACAAGGGCTGGCAGTGTATGGGTGACAGTGTGCAGGCCACTAATGTGTGGGCTAGTTGCAAGCAGGCTGGTAGCGTGTGAGCTGCTGGCACATCAACTGGTGGCATGCACGAGTGTGGAGTGCACGCCAGTCATGAGGAGATAGCCAACAGTGGCAGAATCTGAAGAGGTGGCACCAAGCCCAGTTGTGACAGTGGGAGATGGCGAAGCTGCTGTGGAGCAGGAAGCTCTGTTGCAGGAGGCGACAGCGCATGATGCGCCAGAGCAGGAGGTGACGGAGGAGGTGGTGATGTGGCAGGAGGCGTCAGAGCAGGATACAATGGAGCATGAAGCACTGGAGCCAGAGTCGCAAACCCAAAGCCGCTGGAGCTGGAGACAGGGCAGGAAGTGCGCCACGGCAGTAGGAGCTGTTGTTGGGGGTGCCACTTTTACATCAGAGGAGGAAGTGGTGCATACAAGTGTATGATCAGCAGAGGAGTAGAGGCTTGGAGGCTGGAAGATGCTAGGAGAGAAATATTGATAAGAACAGAATCATAAAGGAGGCGGCCTGTATCAGCAAGCCAGGTGAGCTATGAATCCAAGGCATTGTTGAATTCTGAAGGGATCAGGAGCAATAGCCTTAATTACATTATCTATTATTATTTTAATATATCTGATATTATGAGGGACTCCTAAGATATGACTTGGCAAACAAATGGTAATGAGATGGGGACCTTCTAATATCAATGGGAGCTACTCTGGGAAGAAGGTAGAGCTGGCAGAGGCTGCAAGTAAGATGGGGCTGGACGTTTTAGCTGTTAGTGACATTCGGGTAAGGGGTGAGAAAGAAGAGGAAGTGGGAGAATACAAGGTCTACCTGTCAGGAGTCAAAGCAGGAATAGCACAATGGGGTGTAGGGCTTTACATCAGGAAAGAAATGGAACCCAGCGTAGTTGCAATAAGGTAAACGAACGACTGATGTGGTTAGATTTGACAGTGTCTAGCAAGAAAATTAGGATTGTGTCAGTATATTCGCATTGTGAAGGGACAGATCAAGATAAGATGCATAGTTTTTATGAGGCACTCAGCGATGTAGTTGTTAGAGTAAAGGACAAGGACAGTGTTCTGCTCATGGGTGATTTTAACGCCAGGATTGGAAATCGAACAGAAGGGTATGAAAAGGTTATGGGTAGATTTGGAGAGGATATGGAGGCCAACAGGAACGGGAAACAACTCTTGAATTTCTGTGCCAGTATGGGCTTAGTAATCACAAACTCCTTTTTTAAACATAAGAACATTCACTGGTATACTTGGGAAGGCAGGGGAACCAGATCTGTCATTGACTATATAATAACAGATCAGGAATCTAGGAAGGCTGTGAGGGACACACGTGTATTCAGGGGATTCTTTGATGACACTGATCATTATTTAATCTGCAGTGAAATTGGGATTGTGAGGCCGAAAGTGCAGGAGGTCAGGTCCATATGCAGGAGGATAAGAGTGGAGAAACTTCAGGATAAGGAAATCAGGCACAAGTACATAACAGCGATCTCAGAAAGGTACCAGTTAGCTGAATGTAGTCAACTACAGTCATTGGAAAAGGAATGGACAAGGTACAGGGACACAGCACTAGAAGTGGCTAAAGAATGTCTTGGAACAGTAGTGTGTAAAAGTAGGATGAAGGAAACAGCTTGGTGGAATGACACAGTCAAGGCAGCCTGTAAAAGGAAAAAGAAGGCGTATCAAAAATGGCTACATACTAGAACTCAGGTAGACAGAGAAAGTTATGTTGAAGAAAGAAACAAAGCCAAACAGATAATTGCAGCATCCAAGAAGAAATCTTGGGAAGACTTTGGAAACAGGTTGGAGACTATGGGTCAAGCTGCTGGAAAACCATTCTGGAGTGTAATTAGCAGTCTTCGAAAGGGAGGTAAGAAGGAAATGACAAGTATTTTGGACAGGTCACGACAACTGCTGGTGAATCCTGTGGATGCCTTGGGCAAATGGAGGGAATATTTAGAAGAGTTGCTCAATGTAGGTGAAAATACGATCAGTAATGTTTCAGATTTCGAGGTAGAATGGGATAGGAATGATGATGGAAATAGGATCACATTTGAGGAAGTGGAGAAAATGCTCAGTAGATTGCAGTGCAATAAAGCAGCGGGGGTGGATGAAATTAAGTCGGAACTCATCAAATACAGTGGAATGTCAGGTCTTAAATGGCTACACAGGATAATTGAAATGGCCTGGGAGTCGGGACAGGTTCCATCAGACTGGACAAAAGCAGTAATCATACTAATCTTTAAACATGGAAACAGAAAAGATTATAACAACTACAGAGGTATCTCTTTAATCAGCGTTGTGGGTAAAATCTTCTCAGGTATTATTGAAAGGAAAGTGCGAGTATTAGTTGAGGACCAATTGTATGAAAATTAGTGTGGGTTTAGGCCTCTTAGAGGTTGTCAGGACCAGATCTTTAGCTTACAGCAAATAATGGAGAAGTGTTATGAGTGGAACAGGGAATTGTATCTATGCTTTATAGATCTAGAAAACGCATATGACTGGGTTCCTAGGAGGAAGTTATTGTCTGTTCTACAAGATTATGGAATAGGAAGCAAACTTTTGCAAGCAATTAAAGGTCTTTACATGGATAGTCAGGCAGTAGTTAGAGTTGACGGTAAATTGAGTTCATGGTTCAGAGTAGTTTCAGGGGTAAGACAAGGCTGCAACCTGTCTCCACTGTTGTTCATATTATTTATGGATCATATGTTGAAAACAGTAGACTGGCTGTGTGAGATTAAGATATGTGAACACAAAATAAGCAGTCTTGCATATGCGGATGACTTAGTTGTGATGGCAGATACGATTGAAAGTTTGCAAAGTAATATTTCAGAGCTAGATCAGAAATGTAAGGACTATGGTATAAAGATTAGCATCTCCAAAACGAAAGTAATGTCAGTAGGAAAGAAATATAAACGGATTGAGTGCCAAATAGGAGGAACAAAGTTAGAACAGGTGGACTGTTTCAAGTACTTAGGATGCATATTCTCACAGGATGGCAACATAGTGAAAGAACTGGAAGCAAGGTGTAGCAAAGCCAATGCAGTGAGCACTCAGCTACGATCTACTCTCTTCTGCAAGAAGGAAGTCAGTACCAAGACTAAGTTATCTGTGCACCGTTCACTCTTTCGACCAACTTTGTTGTATGGGAGCGAAAGCTGGGTGGATTCAGGTTACCTTATCAATAAGGTTGAGGTTACGGATATGAAAGTAGCTAGGATTATTGCAGGTACTAGTAGATGGGAACAATGGCAGGAGGGTGTCCACAATGAGGAAATCAAAGAAAAACTGGGAATGAACTCTATAGATGTAGCAGTCAGGGCGAACAGGCTTAGATGGTAGGGTCATGTTACACGCATGGGAGAAGCAAGGTTACCCAAGAGACTCATGGGTTTCAGCAGTAGAGAGTAGGAGGAGTCGTGGCAGACCAAGGAGAAGGTACCTGGATTCGGTTAAGAATGATTTTGAAGTAATAGGTTTAACATCAGAAGAGGCACCAATGTTAGCACTGAATAGGGGATCATGGAGGAATTTTATAAGGAGGCTATGCTCCAGACTGAACGCTGAAAGGCACAATCAGTCTTAAATGATGATGATGATATGAGCTGTCAACTTTATTGTTGATTTATTATTATATCTTTTCCCTTAGCCTTAGTTTGTTTTGCCTCTTGTTTAGCTGAAACTAACCAACTTCCTTTTGATTTTGCCGAAGGAGAAACTGAATTAGTTCAGTGTTTAACATTGTTGATGGGCCATCACAGGAGCAAGGTGGTGTTCAGGAACTTGTGTGCACAATGGAGTCGCTGTGTGGTCCAATAGAGAGCAAGCGGGGGTATCACTACTAAACAGTGCTGAGACAAGCTGATAATGTCTTAGGTCAAATGATGCAACTGTTGACCTCGTAACAGCCCAATCTGCAAGAGCAATATTTCTATGTGGAAGAAACCGTGGAAGAACAACAAACGAGACCACAGACTAATACAAGAAAGAAGGTCCAATATCGACAAGATAAGTGGATGATTGATGGAACAAGGAAGAAAGCTATGTTAAACATGAGTCAGAAACAAGAAGAAATAGGGAAAAGTAGGCAGAGAACAGAACATTAAAGAGTAAAAACTACCTGGTTGAGCACAGGACATGGGATGAAGCCGCGGAAGCAAAACAGTCTTTGGTGAGACGAGGGAGTAAAGAAAAAAAAATGAAAAAAAGCAAAAAAACCTGTTACGTTATAGCGTCCCTAGTTACCCATTGTGGCTGATGTTTGGCTCTGAATAGCAACTGAAACAGTATCGAATGAAGGCAACTTAATGTAGTCCTGATTAGACGAGAGTTTGTCACTAACTCAATCATAGTTTTTAAGGTGCAAGGTGCGTATACAGTCTATCGGTTGCCGCGAAGAATCACCGCTGAAGTCAAAGTCTGCATAGGGCGCACTAGCGGTGTCTTAGGAGATGGCTTGCGGCGATGAGCTCTGGCGATTATACTTGCGGACTTCCAATGTGGAACGTTGAGACTGCAGTTCACACTGATTGGACATTAGCTGGGCGGTGTCCTATACAGGCCGCCCATAAGAGGAATACCAGGAAGTTGCCTAACATCACGTGACTCACAGAAGCCAGCTAGTGCCGGCTGTATCCGGCGGATGTGGCGCCTTCAAATACAGCAACGGCTGGCGCAGCCAAGATGAGCTGCGTCTGAATTGCAGTCGTCTTGATAAGGCGGCAACCCACAGCACTCTGCTGTGCGGCCACTGTCATGAGGCAGCAGCCAGATGCCGCGCTGTGTGCCCAGGGAGTGTCAAAGGCGCATCATTGTTTACAGTGCATACGAGTAAGCTTGTAGATAACGTCGGATCCGCCAAAAGGCTGTTGCAAAGTGGTATGGTTGTCGATAAGAATGTAGCAACGCCGAAAGACTCTAGCTAACAGCAGAATCACCTGCACAGGACAGACGAATGGTGCCTAGACTGGTAATTGACACTCAGCGTACGTGAATGTAACAAACTGGGCATATATAGAAGAACAAGTCTCCTACAGTACAATTGCGCAATTGGTCACAAACAGCTGGAAATAGTAACTACCGTAAAATACCTAGAAGTAACCATCCACAGACACCTAGAGTGGAATGTTCACATGAAACGATTGATAGGGAAGGCAGATGATAGATTCTGACACATAAGAAGAATCCCAAGAAAATGTAGTTCATCCAAGAAAAGAGTGGCTTAAAAAACACTTGTTCGGCCGATTCTTGAGTACTGCTCATTAGTCTGGAACTCTCACCAAATAGCATTAATAGAACACATGGAAAGATCGAACGAATCGCTTGGTTGGTGCTAAGGGGTCACGGATTTCTTCAACATATTTCAGTGGCTGATGCTGCAATAGAGACTTTGTGCATCACGAAGGGGGTTTACTATTGATATCCCGAGAGAGTACGGTCCGGAAAGAGCCGGACAACATATTACTTCCTCTCACATACGTCTCACGAAACACCCACAACGGGAAATTCTCAGAAATTAGGGCTAATATGGAGGTTTGCATAGGATCATTCTTCGCAGGTGCCATTCGCGATTTGAAGAGGGAAAGGAGCATCAGACAGTGGTATATGCGAGACGTACTCTACACAAAACGCCATACGATGGCTTGCAGAGTATATATGTTAGCGTAGATACAAATTTACCCTTTGGTCATTGTCAAACGGACTCACAGCTGTTGGATTTATCTTAACCGTTATCAAACTTTTTTTCTCAAGAGCCAGTACTTACTTTGTGGGGTGGTGCTTCAGCCCACAAGTATACCACTACTGTTTAACAGAAAAAGACGAACTTGATCCTTCAGCTCCACAACTCGTCGCAGAATTGTACCACGAGACACCTAAAATAATTCGTGTGCGATAATAGCGATTTATGAGTCGAAGCCGTCTCCTTGCAAGGAATAGAAAATGGCGTAATGTTTATAGGTTTTGATTTCACAAAATTTAGAGCACTGACCTTATCATTCAGCACATTATTGAGTTCCGATTTTACTACTTTAGAAGCCAATGCCTCCATGTGTATTATGCAATGTGTGAATTTTACAGAAGGAGAAACAGCACACACTCTTGCCGTTAACCCCGTTTTGGTTACAGCAAATGCTGCCGCTCCATGCATTAATGCACCAACCCAATTCCATGACAGACTATTGTCAACAACAACTGAATTCAAAAGAAACTAAAGATCATCGTCTGTAGTTCTCCGTTCTGGACATTTACGAAATTTATAGTCTTGAATAATAGTAGTGTACAGGAATAAGAATTTGGCAACACTGTCATCAAGTTGCAGGACGAATTTTGAGCTATTATGAGGGTGTGGTAGCATTGATTTTTCGTGTCACTGGCTATTGCATCACTACCGCGATCCAAAGTATCATCTTCAGACGCTAGTCAAACCTTTCTCCATGTATTATTTCGCACATTTTGACAGTTGCGGTAAAAAGCAATTTCCCACCAATAATGCGTGGTGTTTGAATTTTGCTGTTAAGTAGGATACTTCTAGGGATACTGTTAGTTCTTTCTTAGGAACTGACACCCGCTTTTTTTCAGTAATTTGCCCTTTTTTTTCAACTATTGCTCATGTCGCTATCACTACCGCGATCCAAAGTATCATCTTCAGACGCTAGTCAAACCTTTCTCCATGTATTATTTCGCACATTTTGACAGTTGCGGTAAAAAGCAATTTCCCACCAATAATGCGTTGTGTTTGAATTTTGCTGTTAAGTAGGATACTTCTAGGGATACTGTTAGTTCTTTCTTAGGTACTGACACCCGCTTTTTTTCAGTAATTTGCCCTTTTTTTTCAACTATTGCTCATGTCGCTATAAAAGTCGATATGTTCACTAACGAGGTCTGTATGTTCTGTCTGCAGGTTTCTCTTTAGTTTTATGGGCTTCAAGCCGTCGTTGGCTGAAATCTCCAAACCGAGAACACATTGTGGTTGTTCCTCATTATTCAAAAAAATGCTGGTAAACCCTAATTTCAGATAATTACCTTGGTATTTACGCTCTTTGGTTTGGCGTTCAGAACAAATGTTGCTGAGAGGAACAGAGGCCGATGCGAAGTAATGTACTTTGATTGAATTCGATTCATTTTCCTTATTAGAACTGCATATTTTGAAGGAGAAGATACACTCTGTGCATCATTTCCACGCAACCTCCTGTTACCACTGCAAATCAGCCACTTATACAACGACAAGGCGGAGCTTGTATGACTTTACTTTAAATTCGGTTAGCTATTTTCACTGAACGCGCATTATAATTCAACTTCAGACTAAAATATCTTTAAACAGACTCCGGAATTCTGGACGAAATCGAGTGTACAGTCACAATGGCTGTGATTAAAAATCTTTTCTTGCAGTCAATGCTGCAAGGAAGTGGCGATCACAGTCAAACGGCTAGGTTCTAAAGTGTTTGGTAAGTAGCTAATTCTGCCGTTGTTCGGTGACTGACTGTCTGACATAATATTCCTAGCTAGTTTTCTCGATGTCCCTGCTTACAGGATCCGGCGGTCAGTTCTTATGAAATAAGAGAACAAATTAACAATGGGGGAGCTTTCGAATTTGGTTCGTGAAAAATGACAATCTGACATGAGCAATATTTCTTCACCGGAAGTGTTTTTTTACATAATATGAAATATAAGTATTTTAGTGAAAGCTGGCGACCTCCTTTATTACTCTATGCGTCCCTAGTCCCCTCCCTCCGCCCTCCCGCTCCCCCTTCCCCACACCAGGAGGGCGGCTGATCTATGGACTGAAAAGTAAGATGCGCAGAACGGGGCTTCTGACGCTAACTTATACCGACACTAGCAGTCAGACTACTATAGTACTGTGAATTTTGTACATGCAAGTCTTAGATGTCTCAGTTTTCATTTACATGATTGGAATGAACATGCCTTAAATGTTTTAAGTAAATACAAGGGTGAAACTTCGTGGCAGATTAAAACTGTGTGCCGGACCGAGACTCGAACTCAGGAACTTTGCCTTTCGCGGGCAAGTGCTCGACCAACTGAGCTACCCAAGCACAACTCACGCCCCGTCCTCACAGTTCTAATTCCGCCAGTACCTTGTATCCTACCTTCAAAACTTCACAGAAGCTCTCCTATGAGCTGTCTCAGCAATATCCTTTCTTCCGGGAGTGCTAGTTCAGCAAGGTTCGCAGGAGAGCTTCTGTGAAGTTTGGAAGGTAGGAGACGAGGTACTGGCGGAATTAGAGCTATGAGGACGGGGCGTGAGTCGTGCTTGGGTAGCTCAGTTGATAGAGCCCTTACCCGCGAAATGCAAAGGTCCCGAGTTCGAGTATCGGTCTGGCAAACAGTTTTAATCTGCCAGAAAGTTTCGTATCAGCGCACACTCTGCTGTATAGTGAAAATTTCGTTCTAAGTACAAGGGTGTTTCGTTTTTTAGCGACTAGTTTCACAGCTCCCCTGTCACTGTTGTTGGTTACAAGAGGAGAAAGTCACCGTATATTTTAGGCTTTGTACTGAATTTTCGTATTACTGCGTCTCTGTTTTTACAAATTATGTTGCAGTGACGTTGCGAAATGGCTTCCTAGTATGCGATAGTAAAAGTGCCTTGCTCTGAAATACGGAGAGGAAGTTCATCTCTTCTTACTTTCTCTTATAGTCTTTTCAATCGATGTTCACATAAATCGCATAAAATTATTTACACGTCATACAAAGTATATGAATACTGAAGATAAGCACTGAAGATGATTAATAGGAAGAACATCTGAAGATGAACATTGCTCGAAAAGTGTATATATTAGACGAATTCACTGCTAGCATACTCCGATTCACCGAATTTATACATGTTGTTGTTGTTGTGGTCTTCAGTCCAGAGACTGGTTTGATGCAGCTCTCCATGCTACCCTAACCTGTGCAAGCTTCTTCATCTCCCAGTACTTACTGCAACCTACATCCTTCTGAATCTGCTTAGTATATTCATCTCTTGGTCTCCCTCTACGATTTTTACCCTCCACTTCCCTCCAATGCTAAATTTGTGATCCCTTGATGCCTCAGAACATGTCCTACCAACCGGTCCGTTCTTCTCGTCAAGTTGTGGCACAAACTCCTCTTCTCCCCAATTCTATTCAATACCTCCTCATTATTTACGTGATCTACCCACCTTATCTTCAGCATTCTTCTGTAGCACCACATTTCAAAAGCTTCTATTCTCTTCTTGTCCAATCTATTTATCGTCCATATTTCACTTCCATACATGGCTACACTCCATACAAATACTTTCACAAACGACTTCGTAACACTTAAATCTATACTCGATGTTAAAAATTTACTCTTCTTCAGAAACGCTTTCCTTGCCATTGCCAGTCTGCATTTTATATCTTCTCTACTTCGACTATCATCAGTTATTTTGCTCCCCAAATAGCAAAACTCCTTTACTACTTTAAGTGTCTCATTTCCTAATCTAATACCCTCAACATCACCCGACTTAATTCGACTACATTCCATTATCCTCGTTTTGCTTTTGTTGATGTTCATCTTATACCCTCCCTTCAAGACACCATCCATTCCGTTCAACTGCTCTTCCAAGTCCTTTGCTGTCTCTGACAGAATCACAATGTCGTCGGCGAACCTCAAAGTTTTTACTTCTTCTCCATGAATTTTAATACCTACTCCGAATTTTTCTTTTGTTTCCTTTACTGCTTGCTCAATATACAGATTGAATAACATCGGGGAGAGGCTACAACCCTGTCTTACTCCCTCCCTAACCACTGCTTCCCTTTCATGCCCCTCGACTCTTACAACTGCCATCTGGTTTCTGTACAAATTGTAAACAGCCTTTCACTCCCTGTATTTTACCCCTGCCACCTTTAGAATTTGGAAGAGAGTATTACAGTCAACATTGTCAAAAGCTTTCTCTAAGTCTACAAATGCTAGAAACGTAGGTTTGCCTTTCCTTAATCTTTCTTCTAAGATAATTCGTAAGGTCAGTATTGCCTCATGTGTTCCAATATTTCTACGGAATGCAAACTGAAATTTATACATTTACGTCGCAAATATATGAAAACAAAGTTTAGCAACGCAGTGCTATAATTTGAAGCGTGTGCGTTTGTTTCGCCAGGCCGCAGCTGCCTGGATGCGCGGGGGCCCACGTGCGACGCCTCTCCACAGCCCGACACCGAACTCACGCTGCTCACCAGGGCCTCCACCGGTGAGTCACTTTTTTCCAGCTCGCACCTATTTTCTGCTTACTTTCAGCCTTTACATAAATTTATACGATTGTTTCCATGTAACAGCTTTCACTTGATGGTGAGACATACATTTATTGACAGGATCTGTCTATTCTCTCCTACCCCTAGCTCTCTTGGATATCTGTTCCGCTAACGTTTCATCACACTTCCATGCACCCCACCTCGGCTACTACATTCATGTGCTCTCACATGGATACTTTACCATCTGGTTAAACTCCTACCTGTTTTCATCCATACAGAATACGTCCTTATATCCTACGTATATTGTTCCCAAATTCGATTTCTTTTCCTTTTGTTTCCAATCCTGATATGCTCTCATCACCCCGTAAAACCTACAACTACACTACTGGCCATTAAAATTGCTCCACCAAGAAGAAATGCAGTTGATAAACGGTTATTATAGTAGAACTGACATGTGATTACATTTTCACGCAATTTGGGTGCATAGATCCTGAGAAATCGGTACCCAGAACAACCACCTCTGGCCGTAATAACGCCCTTGATACGCCTGGGCATTGACTCAAACAGAGCTTGAATGGAGTGTACAGGTACAGCTGCCCATGCAGCTTCAACACGATACCACAGTCCATGAAGAGTAGTGACTGGCGTATTGTGACGAGCCAGTTGCTCGGCTACCATTGACCAGACGTTTGCAATTGGTGAGAGATCTGGAGAATGTGCTGGCCAGGGCAGCAGTCGAACATTTTCTGTATCCAGAAAGGCCCGTACAGGACGTGCAACATGCGGTCGTCCATTATCCCGCTGAAATCTAGGGTTTCGCAGGGATCGAATGAAGGATAGAGCCACGGCTCATAACACATCGGAAATGTAACGTCCACTGTTCAAAGTTAATGCGAAAAAGAGGTGACCGAGACTTGTAACCAATGGCACCTCATATCATCACGCCAGGTGATACGCCAGTATGGATGATGACGAATACACGCTTCCAATGTGCGTTCACTGCGATGTCGGCAAACACGGATGCGACAATCATGATGCTGTAAACAGAACCTGGATTCATCTGAAAAAATGACGTTTTGCCATTCGTGCACCCAGGTTCGTCGTTGAGTACACCATCGCTGGCGCTCCTGTCTGTGATGCAGCGTCAAGGGTGGTTACCCAGCCACGCTCTCCGAGCTGATAGTCCATGCTGCTGCAAACGTCGTCGAACTGTTCATGCAGATGGTTGTTGTCTTTCAAACGTCCCCACCTGTTTACTCAGGGATCGAGACGTGGCTGCACGATCCGTTACAGCCATGCGGATAAGATGCCTTTCATCTCGACTGCTAGTGATACGAGGCCGTTGGAACCCAGCACGGCGTTCCGTATTACCCTCCTCAACCCACCGATTCCATTTTCTGCTAACAGTCATTGGATCTCGACCAACGCGAGCAGCAATGTCACGATACGATAAACAGCAATCGTGATAGGCTACAATCCGACCTTTATCAAAGTCGGAAACGTGATGGTACGCACTTCTCCTCCTTACACGAGGCATCACAACAACGTTTCACCAGGCAACGCCGGTCAACTGCTGTTTTTGTATGAGAAATCGGTTGGAAACTTTCCTGATGTCAGCACGTTGTAGGTGTCGCCACCGGCGCCAAACTAGTGTGAATGCTCTGAAAAGCTAATCATTCGCATATCACAGCATCTTCTTCCTGTCGGTTAAATTTCGCGTCTGTAGCACGTCATCTTCGTGGTGCAGCAATTTTAATGGCCAGTAGTGTACATACACTTTATACGCCCTCCCAACGAAACTTCAATCGACTCCCTGAGATAGACATTAAAGTGCGCCCTAATACTTACCTATCCTGTCAGCTTTAAGACTCTCCCCTGTATTCGCGCTACAGCCGGTCTTCCACCTTCCGTGCCCATATCTCCCTATACCTGTTGTCTTTATAACAAGATTCAGCACACACCTCATTCTTCTACCCCATTTCTGTTTCCAAGTATGCATCTACATTTACAAAACACTGGGTCCCTTTGCTTGTACCCACTCCCTATTCCATACAGAATGTCCAACCGTCCTTTCTCTATTTTTGCCACTTCCCAATGGAATTCCTTCAGCTATCAACTAATGTAAATGCCTCTTTTCAGGATCGTCCTCTTCCTGCGTCAATGTTTTCCTTTTTTACGTTTCATTATTAGATTTTCCCTTAGAAACGAAAAAATCTTGAACTATAGTTTTTAAAAGTATAATCAACGAGAACTATATTTTAAATTTTGTAATTAATGTAAATCTCACTTTTAACTACATCTGTATCTATATATGTTTTTGATACATACTGTTTCGAGAAGTGGAAGGTTTGTACCACCGACGGTGCACCACAGTTCATGCACTTTGAAAGGAGTGAAAAAAATAAGGGAAAAACAAACCAGGTCTCCAGACGCTAAGTCTTTAGCTGCAGTAGTGTTTCACATTACTCTTTGTAGTATATAATCTTCACAAAAAGAATGCAATATTCCCTCAGTAATAGTAACATTTGACTGGCAGCCATTTGGGATGACACGCCAAAAATTAAAACTAATGAACGAAACAAAGCAAATCATTCAGCTAAAGTGCATGAATTTTATCCTTTATACATTATTATACCTTATTTATACATACAAAACACGACAAATGTTAGTTCGTTATCTATAATAATACAGCTAATAAGTTTAATTTTGGATATTTGTTGATCATAAATTACATGTTAATAGTGCCAACTGAACCCTGTTTTAATACAAATATATGCCATTTGATGGCACAGCTCTATCCGAATCGTCCCTAATTCACCAAATTCTTCAAACCTTCAACTAGACACGGAGGTGTCATTATCACAGTATTGTGCAAAAGTCTTTGAGGGATTGAGAAGGCATGCAACTCGTGTCTAGTTGAAGTATTTTGTCATTGTTTGTCTTCCTAGAGAAAAAAATCCTGAAATGAATGAGGACATTGTACAAAGACAGTCGGAGAACTTACAGTATCAAGAAATACAAAATAGAGAAAAAGTGGAAACAAGTTCTACGAAACGAATTCACATTTGGGAACCCGGATTGACGTCAGCTGTTTGCGACACCTGAAAATTTGCGACGGACCGGGACTCATGTATGCACGTCAGAAGGACACTGAAATAAAACAGGCACTATATAAAAACAGACATTGTATCCATCCGTGATGTATCCATGCCTCGACGGATTAAATATTTGTCTCTCCCTGCGCAGGAAACACGAAATGTGGAAGGGTAGGGTTATGGACTCGGTGACATGGATGTTCGGAACGCGCTTAGACAGCGGGAATGGTTGCGGCGACCGCTTGCGACAACCGGGAAATGCGGTTTCGAGTCCCAATCCTGGATAAATCTTCGTGTGTCGCAAACAGCTAAAGTCAGTTTCCGGATTCGCAAAATGAGAATCCATTTCGTATAATTTACCACGGCTGTGATCGTCAGAAAAGTGTCTGCTCCTCCAGAGGTGCATGCATGTCCAAAGATCATTGTAATGTGAAAATACACTGTAACATAGACACTATAACCATCCACGATGGAAAACAAGTTCATCTTACGAGGAGCGTAACAAAAGGTTTCAATTATCCTTGGCGTTTTCAACTTGCGTATCGAGACAGAAACGCAAACAGTTAAATTAAATTTCTCAGAATAAACGAAGGAGAGAGTCGTACAAGTACTAAGCACAGGATTTTGTTAAAGATTTAAATGATGAAGGATACTAGAGATGAACTTTTCACTAACGAAGCTTTGATGTTCCTTTCTGATGAAGAGGGATTAATGCGTTTTTCACTTTGGTGCAATGTCGATGTGTCATTAAGCAGAGGTGTGGGTCGCAAATCCTGCCTTGACTGTAGGTACGGGTTTTAAATAAGGCATTATTATAGGTGTCCTACATGGTGTCCTATGTGGTTTAGATCACAGAAAGAAACGTATGGAAGTCTTTAGCATGAAGTGACTACTAAGAGTATGCTTGTATTCCCGCAAGCTGTTGCTATGCCATGTCTTAGCTATACCTTTCTGCCTGTAGAGCTAGCCCCGCAAGGAATATAGGAGAAATTCTGTGAAGTATCTGATGCGGTACAGTCGGAAGTGGGGTTGTGCGTATAGTTCAGTCGGTAAACCACTTGCCCGCGGAAGTCTTGTGTCCCAGGTTCTGGTTGAGGACTGACACACAGTTTTAATGTGGAACGAAGTTTTACCTCGAGTATGGTGTGAATATTTCGATGTAGCTAGATTGAAACACTGAGATGATTGCTATCAGGAATGAACAAAATTAAATCAAAAGCAAGAAAATAAACAAAGGAAATCTAATTGCGCTACTAGAGCAGGGAAGTGGTTGGAAGTGAAACATGATATTCGAGGACTCCAAAGGACAAGTAAAAGAAAATATTTGTATTACAGAATGAGTGTAAAATGTGGTGGAGATATAGCAATTAAATGAAAAGGAACTCGATGTTACAGGTAAGTAAGTAAAATAATCCGTGGAAAGCTATAACAAGGGTAGCTAATGTGACTAGTGTTAATGTGTGTGTGGAAATTTGTTTGGAAATTTGTGGTAAGAGCCTATAGGACAAAATTGGTGAGGTCATCGGTACCTAAGCTTAAACACTACTTACTCTAACTTAAACTAATTTACGCTAAGGGCAACACACACACCGATGCCCGAGGAAGGACTCGAACCTCAGACGGGGCAGCCGCACAACCATGACAAGGCGCCTTTGACCGCACGGCTACCCCGCGCAGCCAATGTGTGTGCGAATAGCTAAAAGTTTCAAAGGAGAAAAATTTTAGAAGTGTACGACGATCACAGTACATAAAGCAGGTTGTGATGGGCTTTATACTTAGCAGATGCACGAAGGTAAGAAGAAAATCACGAGATGGAGAACAGGAATAAACAGCAGAAATACTGATGAAATAAGAAAAAATGAACACAGCAATGTTTGTGATGTACAGTTCGGGAGGAACGAATGCCTTTCGATGCTGCTGCTATCAACTATAACCTGTTATTTATGTCAGTTGTGCTACGCGTGCGTCTATTCTGGACTGGGGCCGTTCCGTATGACGTGCACTGAGGTACGAACAGCGCTCAATCGCCGTTAGCGGAATAAACGACCTCATGCGTCACCGACGTTTATGGCATCGACTTCTGCCCTTTATCTGAGAAGAGACGGCGTCGTTGTCGTGCAGAATGTCCGCAACGCTTCATTTGCTCCAAACACCTTTCTGGCAAGTCAGTGAATGCGTCGTCGGACCGATGTGGAATCCTCCGACAGACGTACTTCCTTTTACAATGATTACGATAAAGGGCAATGCAGTCATCCGGACGAATTTGGTTACAAACAAGTGATAAGGAAGATATTTTCACTCTAAAGGCAAACATAACAGTTTCATTGAAATCCGAAAACTTTCGTCTTTTCCGTTTGGTTCTTCGTGACAGTATTTTGTTACAGGCAGGACTTCACCTTGTTGGTTTTCTGCTTCCTACGTGTTAAGCAGTGTAATTTCTTTCATGCATTCACTATTCATATTTGGTACTTACTGTTACATATTTGCTGTTAAGATTACTGACATCATATTCATGAGGAAGCACTACAATTATTTTACAAGAAACGTTTTTTTTCCTGTACTATAGCGTAGTTTTTCTAGTTACCTTTCTTCTTTTTCGTTTTTGCTGAATACGTAGGGGATCTCGATGTCTTCAGACTTGATATTTAATTTCTTTTAGTCTTGGAAGAATTTTTCAAGATAGCACAGCAGAATGTACACTGAAAGATAAAAAAAAATTCTGCATCATAAATGAGTGACGCAAATTGGTCAGCTGGTCACAAACTTGTATTCATACAGCCATCGATGGAAAGCTCAAAATTGCGTCAGTAGTTGAGGGCGGATGTGTAGCGGGGCTCAAAGAAGCCGGTTGGTGTAACTGCCAAAACCTCGACTTTTGAATAGGAGCGGTGCCACTATTCAACGATATTGGCTGGCAGGAAAGGGTCAACCATTGCCGAACACAGCGTCAAAAAAGAAGCGGTCGACCTAGAGATACGACAGAACGCTACAAACGAGCAATCGCCAGAGGGGCATTCAGAAGCCCAGATTCATTTTTAGCATCTATCGGATGTGTAACCGGTGCTTCAGTGACCTCAAGGACCACTAATAGTTTAGTTTACGTACGTCATGTTCCGTAGATCTTTTTCACGATTATTTTATCGATATAATGTGGAACAAGTAGATTACAAGATACATATACACATATGAATAGTGCTAATATTAATATTACTAAAATTTTTAGTTTTACAAATGCAACTACATTTAGAGGTACAATTTTTTTACCAGTTCTGAAACAGAAACTCGTCCATGGAATAGAAGGAGTTGTCCAAAAGAAATGATTTCAAGTTGATTTAAAACTTGATCTGCTACCTGCCGGACACTTTATGTTGTTGGGCAAATGATCAAAGATTCTTGTTGCTGAATAATATACTCCGTTTCGAGCAACTGGCAGCTTCAATAACGGATAGGAAAGATCATTTTTTTCTCTACTGTTGTACGTATGAACATCACTGTTCTTCGTGAATTGAGATGGATTATTTACAACGAATTTCATTAGCGAATATATGTACTCTCATGGTGTAATTAAAATACCTTATTCTGTGAATAGGTGTCTAAATGACGTCCTTGGGTGAACAGCACTAATTATTGTCACTGCTCTCTTTTGCGCAATCAGTACTTTATGTCTAAGTGGTGAGTTACCACAGAAAACTGTTCCGTAAGCATTATTGAGTGGAAATATGCAAAGTACGTTAGGAGACTGATCTGTTTATTACCAAGACTGGAGATTACACCAAGAGCGAGAGAAGCTGAACTTAATTGTTTGAGAAACTCAGTAATATGCTTCTTCCAGTTCAAGTGGTCATCAAGGTGAACACCCAAAAATTTGTAGAAATTTACCCTGTTAGCTGAGGTCTGTTCATAAGCTACATCAATTGTCGGTATGACTCCGTTCGGTGTACAGAACTGGATATAGTGAGTTTTTTTTTTTCAAAATTAAGGGAGATTCCATTTTCTGAGAACCACTTAATAATTCTTTGAAAGACATCTTTAACAATATCTTCAGCTGTTTTTTCTGGAATGGGATTTATTACAACACTCGTGTCATCTGCCAAAAGTACTGATTCTGCTAGCTGAACGTTGAGTCAGAGGTCATTCACATGAATAAGGAACAGCAGAGGACCCGACATTGAACCCTGTGGGACACCCTTGGTGACATCTCTCCATTCATTAGAATTTACCACCCTCCCAACATTATTTGTGTTATTCAACACAACTTTTTGCTTTCTGTTCATTAAGTATGAGCTGTAGCAGCTGTACATATAAGCTTCAACTCCATAGAACCTGAGTTACTCGAAGAGTGTGACATGATCCACACAGTCAAATGCCTTGGAAGGATCACAAAAATACCAAATGGTGGTTCACAGTAAAGAGGTTGGGCTCACGGCGCCCAGTGCGCCGACTACCTTAGGCCACTGTACGCCATCAAGTCCGTTTGAATGATGTAGGGCACATTCAGCCTGGAATCTCACTGGCTATAGTACAACTGCATTTAGTTATTAATCCCAGTGCCCAGCGAAGACGTGTCTGGAGACGTCCGAGACAGCTGTGGGATATCAAACTGACTGTCGCGCACCTTACGGCCCGACAACCAGGAGTGATGCTCTGGGGTGCTATTTCGTTTCATAATAGGACCAGTTTGGTTGTCACCAGCAGCACTCTAACAGCAAAGAGGTATGTCGGCGATAGTCTACGTCCCCTTTTGTTACCCTCCAGGGCAAGCCCTCATGGGTTACATTTCTGCAAGACAGTATTTGCCTGCACCCGGCGATAGCTTCTACTGCTTGTCTCTGAGTCTGTCAAACCGTACGTTGGCCAGCAATGTCACCAGGTCTTCACCAAATAAGAACTACTGGAGCAATATGAACAGGGACCTCCCACCAACTCGGGAGTTTAACGATCTAATGCGCCAACTGAGCAGAATTTGGCACGATATCTTGCAGGAGGTCTTCCAACAACTGTATCAATCAGTGCAATGCCGAATAACTGCTTGCATAAGGCCTGCGTTAGATCAACGCTTTATTGACTTGCTCAATTTGTGAAGCTCAAATGGTTCACATCGCTCTGAGCACAATGGGACTTAGCTTCTGAGGTCATCAGTCCCCTAGAACTTAGAATTACTTAAACCTAACTTACCTAAGGACATCACACACATCCATGCCCGAGACAGGATTTGAACCTGCGACCGTAGCGGTCGCGCGGTTCCAAACTGTAGTGTCTAGAGCCGCTCGGCCACTCCGGCCGGCTGTGAAGCTCTTAGTGTTGAATCAATCATTAAATTTTTCTGAAGGTGTGATCATTTTTTTGCCTGTACAGGTACATCACGGCTACAGATTTCCATCGCATTGGGAAAATTCCTTCGTTGTCCGTCTTTTTTATGTCTTAGAGTGTGTTCATGAAGAACCGTATATTACATTACTCAATCGGGAAACTGGTAAAACCCGTTTTTTTATATCTAGTTACATTGCTTACGTTATTCACCACATTGTGCTATAGTCCTCTGGGTTAAACCAACAAACTTCAGAACTTATACACTGAAATACCAACTATACACGGTGTTTCAGAATCTTTGCATCAAGCATTTAGGAGTGATATATCACGTCATGGTGAACAACTGTTATTGGAAGTAAAATCATCGCCGCGGCTTACCGGCGACGCTAGGAGTCTTGCAGTATTCGCTGGTATGGGGCGACATCGTTCATGGGACTAGCAGGTCCGCTTACCATGTGTGTTCCATAATATCTATCCTTGTAAATTGAAAGAGTCATGTTCAACAAGAAAAACTTGAGAATGGGTGTATCTAAGTGGGGAAAGACATTTTAGAATCGGAATAGGAAATTTAATTGGCTCGCATAGCACCTTTTATGAAGAGCATATGACAGAATTATAAGGAACACACACTGCGTACGCAGCCTCTGAATAGCAACAAGAACAAAATCACACGTGACATCGCCAGAAAGCGTCAGCGAATATTTTGTTGCTAAGAAAAGTCGTTCGTCATGACGCGATCTATCACCTCTAGATGTACGATGCAAGGAGTTTGAAATATATGTAACTGTGGCCGTGGTGGAATGGCCGGTACAGCAGTGAACTCCAAATATGCAGGTCTTGAGTTCAATTACAGACTGGGGCCAGGAGTTTTCTTCATTGCAGTCCCTCCAGGTGAGCCCCAGGCCCATTCAGCCTGCTGTCGGGAATCTTTCCTGGGGTTGAAAGGCAGAACCCTTCAGTCGCGCTGGCCATCAGTGTGGTCTGCATGCAGGTGTCGTGTGCAGGAGGTACTGCGAATAAACTTCACACAGCTTGGTAGAAGTTACTGATGATAACCAATGCAGCGACGCCTAAAGCAAGGCGGGTGGGGAGGGGAAGGGGAAGGCCGGATGTGGAGGGGGCAACGAGTTTGGGTCGCGAGCCGTGGTCTGGCACAGCGCTCAGCCTCACTGTACACGCCCTCCACAGACGCCTCGCTGCCTGAGGAGGAAGAGCTGGAAACTGCAAACGCTCCACATGTAAATGGCAGTGTAATCACACTGCGTACGTGACTTGGTTTTATATTCACATTTCTCATTAACATAAATCATAAACAAAAATTTTTCAGTATCATTAAATTATTTTTGTCCCTCTGGAAACAATATAATTTTTACCTGGTATAAAGTTTTGGCATTCGGTCAGACGCAGACCATTTTACTCATGTTCCAAAGTAATTATGACTTTTTACTTTGATAATGGAAAAAGAGTGTTTCACACACACACTTGTGAATTGAATTACGAGGGTTGTCCAGAAAGTTAGTTCCGATCGGTCGCTAAATGGGAACTTCAGAGAAAAATCAGGAGCATTTTATTTGCAAGAGATAGCTGCACTTTCCAGATACTTTACATAGTCGCCCCTCCGACTTAAACATTTGTCGGGGTGTTATACCAAATTTCCAGCATAATCGTCATAGAAGGCAGCCACCTGTGCTTTCCGATAATTCTCTACGTTGGTCTATAGCGCGTAGCCTGCGCCCAAGTGTTGTCTTCGTATCCAGCGTTTCATGTGAACAGAGATGATACTCAGGACGAGCCAATTAGGGCTGTGTTGTGGGTGATCCAACACTTCCAATCGAAAAGGCTGCGGGAGCGTCTTCACTGCCCCTGCAGATTGCGGCTGAGAACTGCCATGAAGAAGGAAGTGCGTCTCAGTTGTGTTACGTGGGCTGCATTCATTGAGGCGAAGCCTCTCAGCGGGACCTCCTACTTGGTGGGAGACGTTGTTGTTCTGGGCACCTTTACTCGCTCACAGTGCGCTCACAACTGAAAAGAACGTCTTGATGCGATCGACGATCGTACTAGAGGCACTACCCAATGCATCTCTGCAAAGCTACATCGGGTTTCCAACCTGGTGTCCATTCCGATCAGTACTTCCTGGACAACCCTCGAATTGTAGCACTTCTGCAGCCACATTATGGAGACGTCTAAATTCCCCCTGAGGAAAGAAATGTAGACGTCCTGGACAGCTTTAAGGCAAAAGGATTTGTCATTAAAACGGAAATTATCTTACAAGTCAGTCAGATTCGCCTGTACATGCGCAGGGCCGCTTTCAACTGCAACGGCAAATGGTCTCGAAAACATTTCACAAACGGATGAGTGATTGTCAGTGTCCTTTAAAATTTTGGGAATGATCCTTCTGAATCACTCTAGTCCACAACGAATTCTTCAAACCTCGTGTTCTCTTTAAAACCAGTGATCTAAGGAAAATGGGCTGTGTGTTTATGTTAGAATGTATCCATTTTGTAACGATATTCTTTTTATATGCCTCCTAAGCAAATCAGGAATTAGCTGTTTCTTACTTTGCAGTCTTACTGTGGGCAATGTGCTGTGACGTTCACTTAAAACGTGAGGTCTGCAGTCCATTCAGGATGTTATAATGTTTGTGTCTGCATTCCTTTCTCCTTCATAAATTCAACACTATCGAGTTTTCAATCGATAAATTGTTCCAGGAATGCCCCATGACTTAACCATGGTACTTTGTAGTATTCTACAAGGTCTCCATAATCTTCGCTCAGTCGCATGAAAACGTGTTGCAACCGACAGTGGAATAATGCGTGCGAATTCAGAAATTTTGATATTCATATCACCAGTTTCTTCACATGTAGCATTCCTGAAAATTTAGCACAAAGCGCTTCTTTATGTACAGAGCTAGGAATCCCATCTGTTGATCGTTGTAAACTTTGTGCTTTCAGTCTCAGCTAATTTATTAAATTCTTTCTGAGTGGTGTTGGAATAGCGTTTCATAGCGAATCTGCAATACGTATCACTTACGCGACTTCATAATACATATTGAGAATTCTCAGTCCTCTCTTCTGTCATTCCTAGACTGCCTCTTATTGCGTAAACAGTTACGGCCCCTGTGAACGTCCTTCATACCACAAACAAATAGGGAGGGCAAACAGCGCTGATACACGGTTCTGCCGAATTGAAGTACAAAATTCCATGCCTCAATACTAAATGGAATGTCGAACGGTTCCGAGTACTTCCGAGAAGGACAAAGCAGGTCGGCACAGACCCAGCCTTTGTCCACACGCTGCCTGTCCCGTGTGAAATTTGGTATGCCACGGCCGGCCTTGGCTTAAGGTCACAGTTGAGCGTGCGTTGTCCATGATTACGCTCATGGCGCGCGCTGTTGCTCACTGGTTCATTTGTATAATGTGCATGCATGATGCGCATGCCCGTGTACCTGAAGTATGTTTATTAACTACAAACAAAGGTGACAGTCCTAATTAGTTGCCTAGTCCCACAATGTCAGTTTTTCATTTGATCTCTCAAAAATATGTCTCATTGTCAAATAGACCAGTGACCAGTAACGATCTACATTGGATTACCACTTTAATTTTCGTTGTACATGATCAATTTCACTCGATGTGAATGTCAGGTACACAGCAAACACGTTGTCCATAGAAAACATCGAATGTAGACAGATACAAAGGAAATTATAATATCATACATATTACCAACGTTAGCAGGGGGAAATAGTGACGCTGCGTTGTGACAAAGCTGTACTGAGTTTATGGCAGGACCATTCACTTCCTGTCTCGCATTTAGCGAGTGCTCGCCTGCTTGAAGGTGAATAACGGCCGGCCGCTGTCATCAAGCGGTTCTAGGCGCTTTAGTTCAGTACCACGCGGCATGGATGTGTGTGATGTCCTTAGGTTAGTTAGGTCTAAGTAGTTCTAAGTCTAGGGGACTGATGACCTCAGATGTTAAGTCCCATCGTGCTGAGAGCCATTTGAACCATTTTTGAGCGAATGAGGGAACTGCCGGCTGCGTACGTCTGTACTGCGTACAAATCGAACGACTGGGAGCCAATGCCGCCCACTATGACTTTGCCACGCAGGTGCAGTGCTGTATCCGCCACCTTTATCCTCCTAGTGCTGCAGTGAAGAAAGGCTCGACTCTATCTACACTCAAGCGACAAGCCTGTCATCTATATTTCTCACCAAAACTGTCTGACAGAGAAATGGTGTGATCGTTACTTTCAAGAGGACAACGCAATAATGACCTCGTTAACGACAACACGTGAAATCCTAATCTTCCAACCTCATTTCGGATGCACAGTGCTGAAAGTTATTTTGATATCAGACATAAGGACTTACGAGGACGTAAATTGCCCTCTCGATACTAGTAAGTATCGTATCCGAAAGCACCACTCATTATACACTCCTGTTTGCACTCACAACTCACGCCAACCAAAGACTTGATAATCCATAATTCATCGTTAGTTTACATTAAAAATTCCTTAGAATCAGTTCGTCAGTGATCCACAGTAATCTTTTGCGTATTAGTAATCAGTCTTTTCATCTGTTTCCTGCCATCCTCCACAACTTCGTGTTTTGCGGCAATGTTTTCATCTTCACGCACCTGGTAAACCCATTATTTTGGACGTTTTAATGTACTCTTTGGGGTCATTGTGTGCCTCTACGAAGTGTCTAATTTATTATTTCCTGTACAATTTAAATATTACTACAGGCATCGACTAATGGCTTACGTAGAAAACAACTTCATACCGCGTGGAAACCGATTCGATGTAGCAAAGAATTCGGTTTCAAGATAACTTCCAGGGATATGTAAATACTTTAAATCAACCGCTTCTTTTGGAAACTTGAGGATGAAATTATGTCAGCTAGAGTTAACATTGTGTGGCAGAATATCTTCATGAAATACTAAAAAATGGAGAAGTGTAACAGGGTAACACTCGGACGGCCAGACTTTGTCTGCTCCCTCGAACGCCCAGAGAGGTCATTTTGACCCCTATCATTTAAAAAACGTTTTCTGAACTATTATTTCGAAATTTTAAGCATTTATTATATTTTAATGTTCACACGATTTATAGCCATTTCAGAGACTGAGTTGCGAATAAAAAGAACAGACACAAATTATATTACTTATTGACATATAAACAAATATCACTGAACCTGGTAACATCCAAACAAGCGTATTCAGTTTCCTTTGTACATTTTCCACTCACCATCTTCTTACAAACACTGCACTTGGAAACAGTTTTATTACATTTGCAGAATTTTAGAACTTGACATTTACGGCCTTCTGTGGCATTTCGTCTTTGTCTTCATTTTCTTGCTTTTAATACTTATCTGTGGCCATACGACGAAAACAGCTCTTCACATACTCAGAGCGTAGTGCATCTGCAAGCTACTGATTAAAATGTTTTCCTTTGATCTTCATCCCAGTAACAGCCCTAAATACTACATATGCATTTAATCCTGCTACGTCAAGGATATTGTAGTAGGAGTGCACTGGCCATCTTCTTGAGGAAGTCTTGACTGAATACGGCCTCACCAAGATGTCTACTATGCCAACCCCAAATTTTGTTTTGTTGTAATAGCATACAGTTTGTGGAGTTTTTTTCTCATTTGTCTTCATGGTAACACTAGGATGAAGGGAAGACATTACTAGCACATATTTTGCTTTCTTTTCTTGATAGACTGTCAAGGAAATATCATCATGTTTTTGTGGAATGCAGAGGACTCTTCAAGGACTTCAGAGCATGTGGTATTTCTCTCCTTGCACTATTTACTGTTGCTACAATGGAGGTTGATTTTTCTTTCAACTTTTTGGCTAGTTTGAATTAAGTAATTGTCTATAGTAACATTTCTGTTTGGCCCAGAAATGGTTTCATAGGACGCATCACTACATAATCTGAGATCCTTTCGTCTTGGAATCGTGCAGTCTCCTTACCAAGATAAGGGAAACCATTGAGTATATACTTACTTTCAACATTTACAGCTAACTAGTATTTTCGCCCATACTTGTCAGGCTTTGAAGCCATGAATTGTATGAGAGGGAACATAGTTTTACTTGGGAAGAGCTGCTCGGCTATTGTTACGTCACTTCCAGGTTTGTAATACATTGTACAGTTTTCTATGAATTTGATCCACACGTTAGAAACCAATGTAAACTTATCATTGTGTAATAGTACAGATCGTGTTGATTGGTCATCGAACCTCAGGAATCTCATAATCATACAGAACTAGTTCTACTCATGCTTTCCACATAAAATTGTGGGCCCCAGGAATCTGACCACAAGCTATGAAGGTCTGTACTTCGGCTACCACTCACACCACTAACAAAAATAATTGCAATAAGTGCTTCTAGTTCTTACGTGGTCATTGACCAGCTCTCATTTCTTAGTACTCTATGTGCCTCTGTAGTGGTACATTTCAAGAAATGATTGATTTTATAATTGTCTATGAACAAGTTCCAAGCACTTGATGCAGTTACATTTCTTTTTGCATATGGTGTAGGTATAAAAGATTCTCTCAAAATATTCTGATTAGGAAGACGGCCACCTTGTGAATTAGGCACTACTTCTATTCTGACTGTTCCACCAGGAGAAACCTCTTTTTGTCTTTCATCAGGCGATGAAGAAGCAGTCAGTTGTTTTCCACTCCGAGGAACAAGATTATCTGCGCTTCTGTTACATGATTCTTCTCAAGCACGAATAATAGAGCAAATGTAAGAAAGCCACAATAAAGTTTAAATTATTTACAGTAATATTATATGTCGATAAGAATATGATGATTATAAACTAGCAGCAATAATAATGATGTACTTACTAGACTGTAAACTTCCATTATCTGTATGTGAACAATCAGAATCATTAGTATTAGATGATTCATCTTCTCTCAATGTCTGCGGTAAAAACTCTTCCTTTGAATCTTCAGAACCTAGTTCGCCACCATCTGAATCACACTTCATAGCTCTTTGTAACTCTGCAAGAATCTCTTCATCTCGTAAATACTCTATCCGATTAATTTCAGTCTTCAGCTCACAATCACCTTTGTAAGATTGATTCTTACAAGTAATGACGAACAACGGTGAACCAAGTCCATTGTTGTCATTTCATATGGCAATAATATGAACGAAAGTTAATTATTTCATTACAGAGTAAAGTAGCTGAGGCTTGAGAATGCATGAGATAAACGTATGGCATAACTGTAAACAAAATTATAACTTTTTTCTAATGCGGTCAATTTGACCCCTCTTGGCGTTAAGATGAAACTCGAAAAATGCTATTATCAATCAAGCGACATGCACTGTTCTTTTTAGTATAATGAAAGCACATGCCAAAAATTAATGTCACGAAAGTAAATGTCGCTTGAATCATACTTCAAACCAAAGTAAGCACTTAAAAATCTGGAAGTGTCATTTTGACCCTTCTGGGCGTTCGAATGGTAAATGGTGGTCCCTCTCTCTCTGTCTCTGTCTCTCTCTCTCTCTCTCTCTCTCTCTCTCTCTCTCTTTCTCCTTCTCCTATTAGCTTCATTCACTTAGACGTGTAATGCTCATTCTAGAAGTTAAGAATCTCCTAATTTGACGAGTCGTGCAATTCTGACACCAACCCTGCCTCCCTGTCATAGACATTGCCAATCGTTGGCGGTAATATGACGGTAACAGGGGGCAGGGATGGTTATACACTGTTACGTTTGCGATTTTTAAAAATGTGACAAAATTAACGATCCAGAGTAGTGTGAGGATCGTAATGTGACACGGTTCCTGAGTGCAAAGAATCCTTTTGTAGACATATAGCCAAGTTTATGGACATGTAATCAATGATTCTTTAGTTCGAAAATGGTGCATCATCTTTGACGCAGCGAACGAATGTAAATTATGAAGATCCAGCTGGTCGACCTTCATTTGTGACTGTTAAATGGAGAACTGAGGACTGCTGGACTTATGTTTGGCTATCATAAATTTCACGACTAGATCTTTATGAAGTTATTAATGGTGATTTGGAATACGGAAAAGCGTTTTCTGTGTGGGTTTCCCGACTTTTGAGAGAGGAACACAAAAAAAAAAAATTAAGCTGCACTGACTTTTCTCGCTCTGTACGGCAAGGATGGTGAAGATTTCTAAACCATATTGTTGCATGTGATGAAACCTGGTTGCCGGCCGCCGTGGCCGAGCGGTTCTAGGCGCTTCAGTCCGGAACGGCGCTGCTGCTACGGTCGCAGCTTCGGATGCTGCCTCGAGCATGGATGTGTGTGATGTCCTTAGGTTAGTTAGTTTTAAGTAGTTCTGAGTCTAGTTGAGTGATGACCCCAGATGTTAAGTCCCATAGTGCTTAGAGCCATTTGAACCATTTGAAACCTGGGTTTTTCATGAAAATCCAGGAACAAAGCGTCCTCAGTATAGTGGCATCTCTTCGACCCTCGGTAAAACCAAACAAAGCCAAACACAGTCTGAGCACGAAATTGTTTGTGTCCATAGTGCTCTGTGATCGAAAAGAAATTGTGCGCACCGGGTTTATGGCTAGAGACGAGACCGTAAATGCAGCGACCTGCTGTGTAACCCTCCACCGATGCCGATTGAAACCAATTTCCTGGGTTGTTGTCCAGCGGCGTTGTGCTCCTTCTCGATAATGCCCACCCGTGGTTTGCTGCTGTGGCGAATGACTTACTTCGGCAGTTCAAATTGAAAGTTTTTCATCACTCTCTTTATGACCCAGACTTGGTTAAGAAAGATTACTTCAGTGGCTTTCCGAAACTGAAGGACTTTGTGGATGGTACACAGTATGGAAATGACAACTAACTGAAAGAGGATTTAGTGACAGGTTAAGAAACGCCAACTTAGAATGCAAAAGGCATATAACGGCTAGTGGAGTGCCATTACAAATGCTTAAATTTGAACAGCGATTGCAGGAGCGTCCTCATTGACTTTGCAGCGTGTGCTCGAGGCATGTCATGAAAAATGGAATGCACGACAGTCATGTTATGTGGGCCGCATTGGAATTAGGCGAAATGTCTCAGCATACTTGGAGGAAGAAACTATGTTCTAGGCATCTTCAAGTGCTCATTGTACACTCAGAATTCAAAAGAGTGACGTGACACGATCGGCTATCATTATAGAGACGCTGCCCAACACATCTGTGCAAAGCTTCATCGGATTTTCACTCTGGTTTCCACTTCGCGCCCCGTAGCACCTTAATAGACGAACAGCCCTCGCATATCACTTTCAGGATGACCCTCGTAAATTTAAATATGATATTTTGTGTCGTATTTAACATAATTTTTATTCAGACAAGGGAAGACGCTGGCGCCATTTACCTTTTGTGCCTTGTGTGCAACTCCTCTCTTACCCGGGCCTTCGTCCTCCTCATGAGAGGTGCCGGGTTCTACCGAATGTTTCCGCGGGCGTGGATGGAGGGCCATCGCTATGAGGCACGCGATCAATGTCCTCGTCGTTCCCGGTTTATGCATCGTATTTCGGATGACGCACGTCGAGCAGACATCACAGGCGCCATATTCCGCCCTATATGTCCCCTGGTGCAGCTTTGTGGGATGCGCGCGCCCGTAAGCAGGATCTCTGTCGCCGCTCTGCGCTTCCGCCATGTCGTGATCGCTAGCTGGTCTCGTCTGCACAAGCAACAAAGAGCAACGAAGGTGTCGAGGAAAGTGGGGGTTCAACGCTCCACGCGCCGACAAGGTTGTTAGAGACGGTGCACAAGCTTAGATAGACGGAGTATTGTGGCAAAGTTGGGAGGGGGGGGGGGGGGGAGAGCGAGAGTGATAGTGGTGGGGACAATATTTTAAACGCCATAATAAAAAGTATCAATATGAAGAAAAATCATCCGCTGTTTCCTTGTCCAGTGTGAGGGTGGGGGATAGGGATGGGGGTGGGGAGGGGGCCATACAGGGTAATTCATAAGTACTATTTGAGTTTTCGAAGACTGCCTAAGAACTGCAAGACATAGGAAAAAATGCCACAGTGTATCTCTCACACAGGGTATCTCCCCAAGTTTTCAACTCACATTACATGTGCTGGTCAACATATGTGCCGTGGCAAACGCGAATACGTGCAGACAGTTCACTGACACGTACTGTCTGGGAACTCGCGACGACAGCCTGCTTTGCAGAGCTGTCCATTGGGTTGCCTCTCTGCAGGCGCGATCTAATTCCGTGCGACATAATGGAGCGGAACAGAGCACAGTCCCAGCACCGAAACTTAAAAACAGCACGACCGACAGGTGCAAGCCTTAGTTATAAAATGTCTGCAAACCTTTAGCGGATCTCCCTTTATGAGTAGGACTTTGATAAATACGAAATTGTCTCTAATACTCTGTCGTGGGGTACCTAGATTTCAATGTTGGTAAGGGGATAATAGCTTTAGAAAAACCGCGGGAAACTTAAAACTGATCGAGGAAGTGAACTGTCGTCATCCTGAAGACGGGTTCAGTGCCTGCGCCACGTCCTCCATGACAGCTGAGCACACTGTTGTTGCCTTGTGCTTCTCCTTTTTTCTTAAGTGTGTGTGTGTGTGTGTGTGTGTGTGTGTGTGCGTGTGTGTGTGCGCTCGCGCGCATACTGCCAGGAAACTCCAGAGGTGAAAACGTAATCGTCCATAGGCTCCACTCTCATATGGATTAGCCAAGCCAGTCTGGGACCTGCCCTAGGAAGTTTCTCTGTACAACTGTGTCAAGAGCCAACGATTTTCTCATTAAATAAGAAATGTCTTTTTTATTAACATGGGCTCTTTTGAAAGATGACTGCTACAATCAGTATTCGAGATTTGTTAGGAACAATATCTTAAATTATGTAAACTACGCTATTCCAGCTACTGCGCTGTTTGTGGTTACACATTTTAAAGCGCGGTGAAAGGTAATGTCTGCGATTTTAAGCTTTCTAAATATGACAAACGTTAATAACATATCAACACATTTCTTCCACCGAGAAACCAGTCAGTTGATACCGTCACCACAGAGTGGCGAGTACCGTGTACGGAATGGAAACTCGGCCTAAATCCATGCGCCAAAATTTAGTGCGCATGTGCGAAGTCTGCCATATTGAAACCGAGTAGGCATCTGTGTTTAGAATTTTGCTCTACCAAAGCTACAGGTCAGTAGTTGTGGTACGCTAGATAAATGAGCGTTTTAAGTGATAGAATTGCGAGTGTTATTGGTATAATTCGTAGGGAAAGAAACACAAATCAATGTGCATGAGAGAAAATGGTTACCGACAAATTTTCTTTGTTGTTTTGTTTGTTCGGTTGTTCGTTTTCCACATGATTAGTACAGACATCAATTAGTGTTAGCTCATTGTGTATTTAATGTCCTTACACAACATAAATTGTGTTTTATAAGTGATATGAATTATTTAATTTTTGAAGCTGGAAGGGCCAGTTTGCAGTTGTGCATAAAGTTGCTTTCTCGAAGTTACAGAAGTCTGTACAGTTGCGTACAAGAGACAATAGTTGAAATGGAAGCCGTCACCATCTCGATCCACGAAAGTATTCAAGGCACGTCTGTGAACTGGGAAAGTCATGCCGATCATATTTAGAGATACATAGGATATTGTAATATGCACTTGCTGGCGTATGCCAAAACTGTGACTGGTGTTTGTTAAACGGATGTATGGGTGAGGCTATACGATCAAAAGCGATTTGGGATAGTCCGGACGCGGGTTTGAACAGTTCTCCTGCCGAATGCGAGTCTAGTGTGCTACCACTGCGCCATCTCGCTCGGTGAAAAATAAGTAATACCCATTTCTTTATGCAACTTTCTACAAAACTCATAGAAAAAAACCTTTTTAATAACGTAACCTCCTGTAGTTTTATGAGGTGCCTGCAGCTTGTGATGAAGACTGCTGGGAAGTTTTCACAGTAAGTATTGGGGCAATGACATCCATTGGAGGTGTGTATAATAATCTCCCATCTTTTTAATGCAAGAGATTTCTTGAAGAAGTGACAACTTTTTATAGCTGTTGTAATTACCTTCGGTTTCTTCCACTTAATTACGTTCAGATCGAATATCATTGTTAGCTCTTATGCATCAACAGTTAGCGTGCAGTATTTCCATGTTCAACAGCAACAGTAGGACGAATAACGTGTTCGATAACAGAAATTATAATATAGACGTGCGTGCGTGTGCCTAAAAGTGTGCTTTGCCAGCGGGTGATATGTTTATTGTTTAAACAGGAAACGAACAATATTTTCCTATTCCGTGAGGCTGATATTCTGCGTACGCAAATGTTATGCGTAGCTACAGAAACCACACACACGTAGTGTCGGCCATTAACACACTAGCACTCTGGGAATACAAGAGCAACAACACTGGTTGAATATCGAAAGAATGCTGTCAACGAGGTACATAATTTATGATATTATTATAGAAACAAATAGCGTTATATTGTTTTAAGCGGTAGCGGCATTATTATTCACTACGTTATTGTTTCAAGCAAGGCGGCTTCCTATTTGATTTATTTTACTCCTATTTCCGTCGACGAATGTGCTCTCTGTCACCAGAACAGCTCCGTTTCTAACCTGGAAATGAAAATTGTACCTGTTTCTTACGAATCATATTATTAACTATTAGCTTAGTTTCGCTTAGAGCCCACCTAGTATATGCCTAAAGAGACCTATATAAGAAAAGAGACAACAGCAGCGTCATTTGTGTCGGAGGCCGGTGGTCACTAACGTGATGTGTCTACAAAGCCGAGCTATGCCTCTTTATTTCTAAAGCTACGGTTTTTCGCACTGTTTAATGGGAGATTGTTGATTCGAAATGAATATAGCAAACACAGACAGCTGTAAAAATTTCAGGAATTGCTATACATAGATAAGAATGACAGAGATGTAAAAGAAAACTTTAATAAACTTACTTCATACGCGTTATACATGTCTCCCCTTCATCAGAAGGACAACATCTAACCAGATAAGAATGACAGAGATGTAAAAGAAAACTTTAATAAACTTACTTCATACGCGTTATACATGTCTCCCCTTCATCAGAAGGACAACATCTAACCGATAATCCATTTCACGCCATACATTCTAAATCATATGTGTAGTCACCGACTAGGAGACCATTAGAAATGTACAACTAGAGTTCTGAGATTTTTTCCAGCAAAGGTGGCACATAAATAATGTCTTCCACATTGCCGTATAAAAGTAAATCCATGTCTGTAAAGCCCGGAGATCTACAGCACAACACAGCGTCGTCTAGCCGAGTGCGAACGATCCACGGTTTGCATGTGTGGTTCCCTGCTGGTTTCTTACGTCGATTTGCATGGAACAAGTTCAAGCGAAAAGTGGACTCTTACATTTTTTTATGCTGTGCACATGGGAAGCCGGTACTATTTTCTTCGTTTCTTCTAACTGCTAATGCCATCTGTGAATATTTTTGGCATTTGGAGATGAGTGATTGTAATACTGACTTGAGTGTGCTATTAGAAAGAGTATTCCTAAATTCTAACACCCAGAATTCCCTGCGTCTAGAGTCAACTGTTTCCACTCATCACACGGAACTTTCCACTTATTCATCACCGCTTCTGGCCACTGCGCTTGTCCTACGATCAAAGTTTTGAGTTGGCCTGCATCGTATTTATTATTCCAGTGTGTAATTATGGGAAAATTTAATCACAAATTCTCACCTACATACTAAAGTTGTACGCAGTTTTTATGTCTTAGTGCCAAACTATGACAATACTTTATTTCTCCTTGTTGTATGACTTCCTTTTGTGTTGGATCGTACATTGGATACTTGAAGTTAATAGTAACATCATATTTAAAAATATGCTATTGCCTTTTTTTAATCTTTTTAGAGCTATATGGTCATACTTCAGCAATATTCGTGGATATTTTCATTTTGATAACATTCGTAGTGAAAGAATAACACAGTTAACCTATACTATAATCAGTTTGCTGGTTGCTATGTTTCTACCATTTTTTCTTACCTTGATATAATTTTGGGCTGACACATTTAACAAACAAACAAGTGTCTTGCCCCTACTGAGACCAACGTATCTCATTAAAATGTTATCCACCAGTTTTAAGTTATTTAGAATTGAAATGTAGTGAGATAAACTTAAAGAGTGCACTTATTAGATAGTATCTTACATTAACATACAGCTGAATTTTCTCATCTACTTGATGTGTTAGAGTTTTCTTGTGCTACTACTGTTTCGTCGTTAGGCATAGTGTACTCTGGTGATAATCGTAGAATTATTAGATTAACGGGCACAAAGCTTTTTTAAACAACTGAAAAACTGCCTTTTTCTTAATCATGTTAAAGTTACTTAAAATTCGTCTTGATTGCAAGTTTTTTTTATTTTTTTTTATTCATGTGACCGGTTTCGGTTCATTCAGAACCATCTTCAGATCTGATATTTCAGTTACAGGAGTAACCCGTCCAAATCCAGCAACTTTATAAAATCACTGATTGCTGTTATCCCATAAGACATTATGTCTGTTTTTGCATAATCATGTTAAGTTATGAGGAAAACAAAAATTTGATCACCATGCAATTCCTTGGAGTCGATTGTATTTTCCCATACAAGGAGACGCAAATTCGATAATGGTTATCTTGTATTGCGAAACATGTTGTATTTTCAAATTTTAATTTTATCTGCTTTCCTTTACTTATTAGCTAAATTGGAGATAGATGGGGAAGAAAAGAAAGGAAGTATTGATGTCAGCTGCAGCGGGACTTTATGAGGAATCAGCGGCGACGAGTGAAAATGGATTCCAGAGAGGACCAGGAACCTGAGATCCCCCCCCCCCCCTTACTTCGGAGTTGTCTTAACCATTGAGTCTTCAGCTCACAGCGTTTATCGCAAATTCACGGACTACCTCGGCACGATCCCCGTCCATATTCTCCGTGCTCGCTAATTTTAGATTCCCGCTGGAGGGCGGAAGATATTCTGCATCCGCACTGAAGGCTGTGGGTTCATTGCCTATTGAGGCGAATCCGCTATATGAATGCCCGTCGAGGTGAATCAGTTATATGAATGCATGGTGGTTGCTCTTTCGGACATGTTCGAAAGAAGAGACACCACGCAATCATATTTTTTTTTCTAGGTCTCTCTTGTGTTACAATGAGGCGCTAAGGTGACACGTACTTCCCTCTGGTGGCATTAGTTGTTCACGGTATGTGTTGTCTTTCTGCTGCGGTGTAGCTGTTAACTTCAGATATGGTTTCCTGTTAGAGATCCTTATTAAGGGATCAAGTACGTCTTCAATATGGGACGGAGACTTAGCGATACAGGATGGAATAAACAGAACTGCGAAAATATTTTGTTGACACATACCTACATTAGGAGGAACGATCACCACGATAAAATAAGAGAAATCAGAGCTCGTATCGAAAGATATATGTGTTCATTCTTTCGTAGGGTGAGTAATTGCCTCACGTGTTCCAACATTTCTACGGAATCCAAACTGATCTTCCCCGAGGTCGGCTTCTATCAGTTTTTCCATTCGTCTATAAGGAATTCGCGTTAGTATTTTGCAGCTGTGACTTATTAAACTGATAGTTCGGTAATTTTCACATCTGTCAACACCTGCTTTCTTTGGGAGTGGAATTATTATATTCTTCTTGAAGTCCGCGGGTATTTTGCCTGTCTCATACATCTTGCTCACCAGATGGTTGAGTTTTGTCAGGACTGGCTCTCCCAAGGCTGCCAGTAGTTCTAATGGAATGTTGTCTACTCCGGGGGCCTTCTTTCGACTCAGTTCTTTCAGTGCTTTGTCAAACTCTTCACGCAGTATCATATCTCCCATTTCATCTTCATCTACATCCTCTTCCATTTCCATAATATTGTCCTCAAGTACATCGCCCTTGTATAGACCCTCTTTATACTCTACATACACTATATATCCTCTGTATACTCTACATACCAAAAATATGAGAGAACTCGGCTGTATGTTAATGTAAGGCTTTATTAGTGTTTAAATTTTCCTTGCTAGATTTAAATACCGAAAAATCTGAAACTGACAGAAAGCATTCTAATTAATTCGGCTGCTGTTAGGAGGTACATGCCTTAGTAAAATGTCGCTTGTCCACAATTTTATTAAAGTAAGTAAAAACAAGTATAGAAATACAGCAACCAGCAAACTATTTGTGTTATAAGTTAATGAAGTTATTCTACCATTAAGTAAATCATTGCTGTTATTTCCTTCAAACCAGCTTTGCTCCTTACTAACGATCCTTTGTGTGAACAGTTAACAAATTAACTTCTGAGTTTTTAGTAACAAGACACACACAAATACTCGCAGTTTAAATATACACCGCTACTATTACTTTCTGTTGGAGTCTGCATTATAAATTACACAAACACATGTCATAATTAGTACAGAGTACAGTGAGAATATTGTAAAATGAAACTATTGTTGTTGATATTTGTACTCGCATAATTATCCAGTCCTCCCATTGTCTCACCTCCCCCTCCATGGTCCTTGCATGTGTCTGGATGTGATGATGCTGATGTCATGATTTGCATTATGATCTTGAAGATAAGGAAGTGCTGCTGATGATGTCAGCAGGCTATAACAAGGGTATTTGTCTCAGCTGTAATAAGATACCACAGAAAGAAAGCGCTGATGCTGATATCAGCGTTTCGGTGCAGAACATGCACTGACCCAGTATGTGCGATGATATTCTGTAGGATGGCATCAAAGATAGTAGTGGAGGCGTCCTACAGTGTCGAACAGGATTTTGAAACGAGTATGGACTCTATTTGTTAACTTTCATTTCATGTTTCCGAGGCAATGGGAATGAAGAAGGCAAGCTTTATTTCGTAATTTGTCTACCTTCTGAAACTAAACTGACTCTCGAGAAAATCTTGTTTTCCTCCAAGAACATCTTCATGTTGAAGCGTAGACATGCTCCAGAATAGGGCTAACCACATAGTGCCAAACCGCACATTAGCCGGATATGCAGGTCACGTAGGGGCTGTAGTTCGGCCCTTCTTGGGTTTGCTCTATTCTCCTTGTAAGTATTTGGTACAGCACGACTTTTCATTTAGTATTGCTATGTGGCCTTTTTCGGTCTTCACAACACTATTCAATTCGGCAGAATAGTGTCAGCGCCCTTTATTCTTCGCTATTTGTTTGAGGTACGAAGGACGTTCACAGCTGTGGCTACTTGCACAAAAAGAGGCAGTTTAGCGGTCTATTCTCACAAGTTTTTAAAACTGAATTAGATTGCCGGAAGCAATAAATGAGAGCTCTCAGTATCTATGATACAGTCGCGTATGTGACAGGTACAGCAGATTTGCTATGAAACGCTGAAAGAATTTAAAGGTGTAGCTCACAAAAACTTACAACAACCGACAGATCGGATTCATTGTTCTGTACATCAAGGAGCACTGTGTGCTAAGTTTCCCAGGCATGGAGCAGACGAAGAAATTGATGATACTAATAGCAAAATTTCTGACGTTGCACAAATTATTCCATTGTCAGCTTCAATCGTTGCTGATAGCACTGAACGAAGAGTAAGCTTTTACAAATTACTGAGAAGTACATTGGTTAAGTCAGGTGGCATGCCTGCAACGATTTTTCCATTTAAAAGGCTCTGTTGTCGAATTTATGAAGGCAAGAGGAGTTTAGGAACGAAAACTAAGACATCCGAAATTGATTGCATGAAGTGGACTTGACTGCACACTGCCCGCAATAAGACAAGGCAACGTGAGCAACAGTTTATTACTGATCTAATGGGGATGACTTTAAAAGGAGAATCTTAATGTAAAAGGGACAAATTTTGACACAGTCCAGTTCCCTCTCGTTTTAAAGACACAGCCTTTTACGTTAAGACTATCCAGGACATCTACATTGTTTTCCTCAGGCAGAATTTCCAGGTCTCCATAAAGAGATTGCATAAAGTGCTACAATGTTTCGATCAACATATGTGCGTGGAAGACCTTTCATCGATTATGAAACCTAAGAATTTTACGTTTGGAGCACAGCACTGCATGGTAGTGAAACATGGACTGTGCGAAAACCGGAACAGAAGAGAAAAGAAGTCTTTGAGATACGACGCTATAGAGAAATGTTGAAAATTACTTGGACTGATAAGGTGAAGAATGAGGAGGTTCTCTGCAGAAACGGCGAGGAAAGGAATTTACGGAAAACACTGACATAAAGAAGGGACAGCATGATAGGATATCTGTTAAGATATCAGAAAATAACTTCCGTGGTACGACGGGGAGTTGAAGAGGGTAAAAACGGTAGAAAAAGACAGATTGAAATACATCCAGAAAATAATTGAGAATGTAGGTTGCAAGTGTTATTGTGAGATGAAGCGGTTCGCACAGGAGAGGATTCTTGTTGGTTTGCATCAAACCAGTGTGAAGATTGATGAACCAAAAAATGAAACGAAACCAAATGAGTCGCGAGCGCGAAACGCTGTGAAATTGTCTGCGTCTATCCGTATGCCAATAGTTTGTAGCAGATAGAAATAATATTGTGTCTTCAGTGCCCCATAAATGATTAAATATTTGTTTTGTTTGTGATCTTTGTTGTGGAGGAATGTGAAATATGAGAACACAGCGCGTTCGCATTTTCCCCTCTTTCCCCATCCTCAATCTGAGACAGCGTGCCGTGGCGGCGGGGGAAATGTGCAGCTGGGCTGAGCGATGTGGCATCCGTGCCAGGGCGTGGCCGCCCCTGCTCTATAATCTTGCAACAGACGGAGGTCAGGAATGCTGGTCTGTAATTCTGTTGATGCAGTACTTTTCCCTTTATGAAAATAGGTTCTTTACGTATCTTATCAGTAAAGGAATCCAGGGAAAATTTCAAAGGTAAAAAGACAAGATCAAGCTAAATATTTGAAGTTCGATGAAGAAACTAAATTCTGTTGGAGACGGCAAAGGACTTTCAAATACATACAAACAGAAACACACACAACCAACACATACATACATACATACATACATACATACGTACGTACATACCAATTGACTGCAACCAATATGGTCTTGCAAAGAGATTATAACATGAATATGAAACAAATGGCGAACAAAGGATAAGCAATGTAAAGAAATCGAATGAAGCGATGGGTGAGGTATTACATTAGGAAATGAGACATTAAGTATTTTTGTTGGGTTTTACTATTTGTGCACTAAAACAAATGAAGATGGCCAAAGAAGGAGGTATATAAAATGTAGACAGTCAGATACAATAAATGTATTTCAGAAAAAGCGAGATTTATTAGAATAGAATATAAATTTTACAGTTACAAAATATTTTCTCAATGTATTTATCTGGAATGTAGTCTGGAACGGAAGCGAAATTTGTTCGAGAAGCAGGTCAGACCCACCGATGCTAAGCGCTGTCGGGTGTTGTCGGCACTTGGATGGGTGACCGTCCAGGCAGCCACGCGGTGTTGCCATTTTTCGGGGTGCACTCAGCCTCGTGATGCCAATTGAGAAGCTACTCGACCGAATAGTAGCGGCTTCGGTGAAGAATACCATCATAACGACAGGGAGAGCGGTGTGCTGACCCCACGCCCTTCCTATCTGCATCCTCCACTGAGGATGACACGGCGGTCGGAAGGTCCCGGTAAGCCACTCGTGGCCTGAAGACGGAGTGCTTAATTTAATTAATCAGGTCAGACAGTAGGAGATTTGAAGCTTTCGAAATGTGCTGCTACAGATGAATCCTGAAGATTGGATGGGTAGATTGGATAACTAATAAAGAACTACAGAAATCGGTTTCGAAAGAAAATAAATTAATGGCACAACCTGATTAAAAGAAGAGATCGCTTGGTGGCAAACATCCTGGGCATTAAGGATAGGTCAGGGATTGATGTGTGTGTGTGTGTGTGTGTGTGTGTGTGTGTGTGTGTGTGTGTGTGTTTGTGTGTGTGTGTGTGTGCAATGAGGGTGAGGGGGGGGGGATAAAAATTGTGTACGTAGTCCAAGCTCCGAACGCAGCGCCTATGTTAGAATGGATATGGATTGCAGTAGTTGAGCAGAGATGAAGAGGCACACACTGGATAGAGTAACGTGGAGAACTGCATGAATCTATTTTAATTTCGGTTTTTTTCTTTGTAGAATATTCTTTCTTTTATTATTGGTGGTCTGTAACAACTGTTTTCATCCTTCACTTAAGACATCCTGACCGCCAGGCAGTGCCTGGTATGTACACCACCACAAGTGTCAGCCTCGCGCAAAATGGCGACGCTGAAGCAGTGTACATGCCAATTACTGCGGTGGTTCTACTGTCCAGTTCCACCCATCAGCTGTGACAAGTAACGTATGTGACGTCATCAGTTTAAGATACGAAGGATGTAAGCTGCCTGTCATTAAATGTTATCTGTGGCTGTCTTAATAAATGACGTATACAATGCTGGTTATTGCTAATACGTCGCTATTTTAGTTGGTGTGCATATACGGGAAACTAAGTGCACACTTATTGCTGCAAGTGAATCAAGTTGGAATAATATTTATAATCTTGGTTCTGATAAATGTTTGGCTGTTTCTTTCCGAATGTGGCACGAGTTTCGAGGGTTGTGCTAAGCAGGAATCTGAGAGCACAGCATACACTGCTGCAAGTGAAGTGACCTGCAATCACATTTATAATCTTGGTTCTCACAAATACTCGGCTAGGTTTTTTTCCGAACTTGGCACGATTTCCGAGAGAGAGGTTAGACGCGGACGTAAGATGGCTGCTATATAGGTCAACTCTAGTTCACCATTCCTAGTTTCGTGATTTTCCGTGAAGTGTTTTTTGTAATTTCTTTAAGAATTTACTTTATTGGTTGACATTTCTCTATTCTAAGTAGTTGATTCTAAGGTTTGTTATTTAGCTCGTTGTTGCAGTAGTGCAGAAAGAGAAATCAAAAGTTAAATCCTTAAGGAAATATCAATAACTATCTTATAAAAATCATGAGAAGTAACGGAATGTGGCCATGACAATTAGAATTCAACTATACAGCTCAAGTACATAGAGAGATTCCAACAATGAAAAGCACAAAAAGACACAGCATAAAGACAGAAAATAAGAAACCTTCCAATCGACAGCAAGAACTGACCTGTATAGGTGAATTGACCTATACAGGTGAATTCTGGTTGTCGATTCCACGTTTTCGTTATTTATTGCCTTCTTCCTATAGTACTGACAGCGCTATCAAAAGTGAAAATTTGTAGCAAAAGTAAGATGCACACCTAATAAAAATCACGGACAGAAACAGAACATATTATACACAATTATGACTGATCTGTAGAGCTCAAGTACACAGAGCGATTCAAAAATGAAAATCCCAAAACAAAACACCGTAAACACCTACTACAAAAACATAAAAATTAACCATAGAATTGACCATTACAATTAACGTACATAGGTAAATTCTAATTTTATATCTCAAGTATCTCAAGTTATTGCGTTTTTGCAGTACTACAGAAAGCTGTACCAGAAATTAGAATCTTAATCACGAAGACTAACAGAACGTGGAATCTACAACTAGAGCTGAAAACAAGTGAACTTCGGAACAGACATATAGAATTCACCTCTGTAGGTCGTTCCGTTATCTTTCGTGTAATTGTTATCCGTTTGTAGTGCAATTTCTTATGTGATATCTCTGCTGTGTTTCCGCTGTTTCATGTCTCGGATGTTTTTGCGGGTTATATACTCCACTATTTCTTTGCGGTTATATTTTTTTTTAGATTGCTCCCCTGCCAAACCACCACTTCCCCGCGATAGTCCAGTTACATTCAATATACATACATCCACTGCTGGCCATTAAAATTGCTACACCACGAAGATGACGTGTTACGGACGCGAAATTTAACCGACAGGAAGAAGATGCTGCGATCTGCAAATTATTAGCTTTTCAGTGCATTCACACAAAGTTGGCGGCGGTGACGGCACCTGCAACTTGCTGACATGAGGAGAGTTTCCAACCGATTTTGTCACACAAAAACAGCAGTTGACCGGCGTTCCCTGATGAAACTTTGTTGTGATGACTCGTGTAAGCAGGAAAAATACGTACCATCACGTTTTCGACTTTGATAAAGGTCGGATTGTAGCCTAAAGCGATTGCGGTTTATCGTATCGCGACATTGCTGCTCGCGTTGATCGAGATCCAATGACTGTTAGCAGAATATGGAATCGGTAGGTTCAAGAGGGTAATACGGAACGCCGTGCTGGATCCCAACGGCCTCGTGTCACTATGACAGGCATCTTATCCGCATGGCTGTAACGGATAGTGCAGCCACGTCTCGATCCCTGAGTCAACAGATGGGGACTTTGCAAGACAACAACCATCTGCACGAACAGTTCGACGACGTTTGCAGCAGCACGGACTATCAGCTGGGAGACCGTGGCTGCAGTTACCCTAGACGCTGCATCACAGTCAGGAGCGCCTGCGATGGTGTACTCAACGACAAACCGGGGTGCACAAATGGCAAAACGTTATTTTTTCGGATGAATCCAGGTTCTGCTTACAGCATCATGATGGTCACATCCGTGTTTGGCGACATCACGGTGAACGCATATTGGAAGCGTTTATTCGTCATCGCCATACTGGCGTATCACCCGGCGTGGTGGTATGGGGTGCCATTGGTTACACGTCTTGGTCACCTCTTGTTCGCATTGACTCACTTTGTACAGTGTACATTACATTTCAGATCTGTTACGACTCGTGGCTCTACCTTTAAAAAATGGTTCAAAAGGCTCTGAGCACTATGGGTGCTTCTGAGGTCATCAGTCCCCTAGAACATAGAACTACTTAAACTTAACTAACCTAAGGACATCACACACATCCATGCCCGAGGCAGGATTGGAACCTGTGACCGCAGCGGTCGCGCGGTTGTAGACTGTAGCGCCTAGAACCGCTCGGCCACCCCGGCCGGCCTAAACCCCTTCATTAGACCCCTGCGAAACCCTACATTTCAGCAGGATAGTGCACGACCGCATGTTGCAGGTACTGTACGGGCCTTTCTGGGTAAAGAAAATGTTCGACTGCTCCTCTGGCCAGCACATTCTCCACATCTCTCACCAACTGAAAACTTCTGGTCAATGGTGTCCGAGCAACTGGATGGTCACAATACGCCAGTCACTACTCTTGATGGACTGTGATATCGTGTTGAAGCTGCATGGGCAGCTGTACCTGTACACGCCATCCAATCTCTGTTTGACTCAATTCAAATCGCTCTGAGCACTATGGGACTTAACTTCTGTGGTCATCAGTCCCCTAGAACTTAGAACTACTTAAACCTAACTAACCTAAGAACATCACACACATCCATGCCCGAGGCAGGATTCGAACCTGTGACCGTAGCAGTCCCGCGGTTCGGGACTGCGCGCCTGGAACCACTAGACCACCGCGGCCGGCTGTTTGACTCAATGCCCAGGCGTATCAAGGCTGTTATTGCGGCTAGAGGTGGTTGTTCTGTGTACTGATTTCTCATTATCTATGCACCCAAATTGCGTGAAAATATGATCACATGTCGTTCTAGTATAATATATTTGTCCAAGGAGTACCCGTTTATCATCTGCATTTCTTCTTGGTGTAGCAATTTTAATGGCCAGTAGTGTATCAGAGTTACCGCGACTCTGTAAGATCGTGAGTTAACGATGAGTATTGTAGTGGACGCTCGGCGTTGTCTCTGAATCCTTTACTTACTCGCGTAAAGTGTGAGAATACTTTATTTCACATGTGTATATCTCCGTTCTTTTCTGTCTTTTTTACAGTAATTTGTTTTCCACGTAATTAGCTTGTAAGTAGTAAGTCGTTTGAACTATGTTTGTAATTTAGGTTATGTGCGTGTATTAGCATTTGGTGCTTTGCTACATTACTTTGTCCACGATTAAACTTCATAGTTTCCCTTGGTAGTTGCAAAATATTGCGTCTCTGCACCATCTCTGGGTTACCTTTGACGTCATCGGTCAAAGCTGACGTGTGTAATCGGACATTAGAATTTATGGCAATTATTAACACTACGTAAGTTTGTTAAAAATTACCTTAATGAAGCACGTTTCTCAACAAGCAATGCGCGTGGCCCTCACAAACCGAGGAGTGATTGCTTGTGTCGGGCCTGATGTCGCTGTTTCTAAGGAATCAACCATGATACATACGACGTTGTTGATTAGTAGAAGTAACAGTTTCGTTGCTGAGCGACTGCAGCTGGACACTGAGAAAGGCATCTCCGTAAAATGTAGGGACCGATACAGAGCATTACTCAGCATTCGGGTAATGTAAGTATTTTTACGGCTGATTACGCTTACCGTCTAGTTGGGTTATGTGTCTTCATCACGCTGGTAGTGTTAACTACTACGATAGTAATAACTTGTGAGATCAATGAAACGTTTTTGCTCGGATAACATAAGAAGAACAGTCTACGTTTGCATTTAATTTTCTCATTGCTTTACTTGTGATGTTGAGAGAAGTGTGAAACCTCACAGAGATAGCATATGCCTAAAATAAACATACTTGAGAGTTTTGGAGTACGGCGTAGATCTTAACGAAAGAGAAAAATACATTCTAATGGGGTATCAAACGAGATTTGTACTGGACAGACGACTTCTTGGTACGGAGGAGGTAGCTAGTTATTTTGTACTGAGAATCATAAATAAATTTGGAAGTAACCTTAGGAGTGCAGTAGAGAAATGCGTTGGAAGCCTTGCTTTTTGTGTTGCATGTAAATGACCTTGCAGATAATATTATTAGGAACCTCAGACATCGCACACATTATGCAGTTACCTATAACAAAGAACCGTCTGAATGAAGCTCTGTCCGCAGAGACCTCGGAGGCGCAGCAGTGCCGACAGACCGCCGTGTCATTCTCGGCCGATACGCGTCACTGCATTTCGATATGAAGGGGCATGTTGTCAGCAAACCGCTCTCGCTCCCGTTTCTCGGGTTTCGAGATCGGAGCAGCTACTTCTCAAAAAAGTAGCTCCTCAAATAGCCTCACAAGGGCTGAGAGAACCGAACTTGTCAACAGCCCTACACGGTCACAGATGGTCACCAATTCAAGTTCTAGCCAAACCCGACAGCGCTAAACCGATGTTAGCGCTGCAGAGATGCCATTGGCATCACACAGAGCGTTTCTCGGTGGAGCTTCCGCTGGCGAAGCTTTGGGTTAAATATGAGCCTTCAGACCTGCAGCGCCATTGCACTTCTGTGGCGGTAGTCCGCCACCAGTGGGCACCGCTAGCTGCCTTCACACAACGTCACTCGGTGGCGTTGCCACCTGGCCATGCAGTTAACGTTGCTTGTTAACAGTCCGCTCGTGATGTGTTGGGATAGCTGATCAATGTTGTTTGGTAGTTCGTTCGTGTAGCTCATATTGTTGGATCTATCCAAGATTCATACGTGAAACTGAGAAACCTCCATCGACGTGGAGCATGGAGAGTACGGAGTATTCAGATGAAATGCAGAACATTTGAGTATGAGAGACAGTCAGATCTATATTTTTACTGGTCGCTGGTAAAGATAGGTGCAGCAAAGAGGGCAAAGAGGAAGACAAGTGGTGAACGTCATCCACATATTTGTACGCTTGTGTGGAATGTGTTGACGGGTCATGAATTCACAAATATTCATAGTGACTTTAGATCCGTATCTGTTTCGTTTGTCTACAAAACTGAGGAACACACATCAAGTTTTTATAGCATAATCAGGGAGTTCTGGAGATACAGTCAAAAATCGAAGATTCTTGAATGTTTAGTAATAGTGACAGAAGTACAGGTTGGTTATAATTAAAGTTTCGCTACTTGAGCCAGTGTAGACTGAAAACTATTTCTCCTGTGCATACCCAACTTTATAAGAATGATGTGAAGACTGTGTGCTGCAAGATTAGCATTTTTACTAGAGTTAGTGTTATAACCTGCCGTTCAAGCCAGTACTGGTACAGCGGCTTGGAGTTTAAACGCTAGCGTCAGTGTGCGTTACAATTGCAGATACTATAGGTCTGGACAAAGTGAGCAGTGCTTTATTTGTGATTCTGTTTGATCAAAACAACAGCAATAGTGCTGCTGCTACTCTTCGCGAGTATAGAAGCATTTAACGAATAAGGTGAAGTCATCCTTCCACAACAGGGTTGAAGAACATGTTTCGGAAGTTCGAATTAACTGTCGATTTGGGAACTGCTCCTGGGAGAGGTCGACGAGCAATTGCGCCGTAGATAGTAGAAGTTACTGTTGCGATGGCTAAGAATGTTGGCCACAATGAGCGACCTTCAAGCAGTGTAGGAGCTGTGACGTGACGCTCGAAAAGCGACTGTGAAATTGTATCTCTAATGCTGTTCCAGGCTGTCGTGGATTCAAATGATCGTCATATTGAACAATATTTGTAACGTGGAACGTAAACATGGTATGCAATTAACAAATGTTACCCTCTCCTGTGGAAACTATAAAGTGGTTCTTTCCATGGTTTATTCGTTATTTCTCTTCAGCATGTCGTTACAGACCTTCCCACAATGTTTCATTGTCTTACGATCACTCGTTTTTCACAGGTACCTTCTCAAGTAGCGAAAGCTTAATATTACAACTACTCTGTAGATTGAACATATCTTCTAGCTCTAAGGAGATTTTGTTTTTTAGCTCAAGAGAAATTGCCACCCCACTGCCGCAGTAAGACACGCCGAAACATTAATCGTCAGCGACTACAAAGGGAGCAATAACAGCCTTCACACACCTGTCTGCTTTTAGGAAATTTAATTTCACTCTCAATTAACATCTTATGAAGAAAAAAAAATCTTGTAAAAGAGGTGCCTAACCATCTTCTCTTTACTCCAACGTCAATTAAGGTGAATCTGTAGTGAGAATCCCACATTGCCATCAACAATAAGAAGAAAAACGTTTTGTCTCTGTAATAAGGTGATCCTACAGTCAGATAGTTTCTTTTCTTTACTGTTATTTCACTCCCCAAAATGGGGCAGGCTGGCAGTGGCACAATACGTTGCTCTCCTGGCAAGAGGGTTACAGAAAAACATTGTCAAATGAGAAAGAACACATAACATAAAATGGTAGAAATTGGTGAAGAAACAAGAACAAAAATAGATGAGTATAAATGGTAAATTTAAAAACAGCATAGACGAGAGCCACACACATATGCGGAGAATGAGCACTGTGAGTCGACACACCGTAGTGGGAACACGAATGAATGATGCTGGCGACACTGTTAGTGCTGGTGGAACGTAGCACTGCACGTGGCACTGGAGAAACACTGACACCACAACAAAAACGTAAAAAATCACTGCACTGAAGGGGTCCTACCACCAGGTGAAGGGTAGGGGGGGGAAGAAAAGGGAGGGGGAGAGACGGTAGGGGGAACCCAGGAGGGGGAGGAGAGGGGTGGTGGAGGGGAGAAGGAAAGAAGCCGGAAGCTCCGTGGGGGAGGGGGGTGAAAAGGAGAAAGAAAGTGATCAGCATGGGAAAAGGAGGAAGAAGAGAAGGAGGAGAGAGAGGGAGAGAGGGAGTCAGATAGTTTGATGACATGTATATATTTACCATTTATAGCCGCCACATGGTTGAGTAAATTAGTTGCCTTTTTAATAAACGTTTTCTATTCTTCCTTCGATAAATCTTGTTTCAATTTTTTTTTTTTTTGGTTGTGTTAGTAAGAGAAGTGAAAGAGAGGCCTTCTCCTCATGAAACTCCTACGGCAGAACCGGAACACTTATCCACAACAGTGGCGCCACATCGCAGTGGCGCAGCGTGACAGCAAAGTAGCCGCTTCTCTTTCTAGGGGCACCGTGCGTGTTAAGGGTCAGTTTCCCACAGAGAAGAGCTTCTCGGTTGCCTCATATGAATGCAGCCAAGGATTTCTATAGATAATGTATAACAATATTAGCGAAAACTGACGTGGGCTAGAGTGTACGATGGAATATGAAGTAGGAAGGGTGCCAAATGATAAATCGCTTTTCTGGGAAAATATTCTCGAACCGGCAATGCGTACATAGTCTCCCATAAGTTGATTACAACGTAAAGAACGTTCATACAGCCATGTCACAAAAAGTCCTTCTTTGCGATGTTGTTCCACTTGCGCGTCAAGTAGACTTGAACGTAAGTTATGTCGCTATAGACGTGAATTTTCGTGTGAATTTCTGCACTTCGTCGTTTTACGGTAGGTTCCGATTAACAACACCAAGTCCTTGCACGTGTAAAAATATTGTTCAGAAAGCAATTGCCCGCGGTTTGTATTTGAATCAAGTCGCGGCAGGCGAAGATGTGGCAGGCGTCCATTTGTCGCTGAGCTACCCAAGCACGACTCAAGACCAGCCCTCACTGATTTACTTCCGCCAGTTCCTCATCTTCTACCACGTAAAATCCACATCTGCTGCCATTCGGGTAACTGTCTTGGAAACTTGATTTAGAGATATTGCTCCGTTAGTTTTGTGACACAAGAACATTGACACACTACGGCCACATATACACTGTTTAATACTGTCTGCTCACAACTGTCTGGTCGAATGCACATATGAAGTTTGCATTTGTCAGTTCAAACTGTCACTGTAGTTACTATGCAGACGTCGCTTATACGCAACGAGCAAAAACTGTCTCAAAACATTTTGGACAGGCGATGTAGGTTACCTAATTTGTAACGAAGTTGTTGTTAGAAAAAGGTGAGTAGTTAATGTTAGAAACAGGGGAAAAGTTGTCTTCCTTAGGTATTCTCGTCCTGACTGATCAGTGGTGGACTCTCTACTGTTCAGAAGAGTTGATGATGCCAGTTTTCTGAAGCTGACATAGACAAATTATTGATATAAAAATTAATATGGAATGTACGTGGACGTGCTGAAAAGTGATGCCTCCGAATCTTTTATGTGAAAACTCTTAAATCTTTTCAAATAAAGAAAAAATTATTAACGTTCTAAACATTTATTCTTCAGGTCTACGTATTTATTTCTCGTCGTAGTCACACTGGTGCTGAACACTTTTCTCCCAACAGAAAACAAGTTTGTTGATAGCGTCACTGTAGAAGCATTTTTGACGGAGGCACAACCTGAACTCTGCTTCCACCACTTCATCACTATCAAAGTGAAATTGCCGATGGTGCTCTCAGAGTTTTGGAAACATAAATATCGGATGTATTCATATCGGAACAGTACGGAAGATGGTCGATGAAAGTGAACCCATGACGTCGGACTGTTGCAGATGTCGCAGCACTCGTGTGTCATCTGGCATTGTCATGCTGCAGAGAAGATGCATTTCATTTGGAGGCACGTTTTCTGTGGTTGTAAATTCGATTACAGGATGGTGTTTCTCACCCACCGTGTCACACTGTGGCCAAACAAGCGCTGTATCATTTGAGAGATACAGAGGCCAGCTAGTGTGCCGGGCCTTACTCCAGTTCGCTGCTACTAGCGCCACGTCATCATAACGCGCCTGTGCATAACGTACAAGTATTGTGCCATAATTTAAGAATGAAATTAAAAGTGTGAGAAACTTTTCCAAACTTTGTCAACATATGCTTCAGGATATTACCGTTTAAACTGTCAACTCAGATCGATCAGATGAATACCTTTCCCTAAATACATCGTTTTAAGAAAACGTAAGTGGCACTAAATAACAAAGCTAGGAAGCCAAAGACTAGTCAGAATCTGCAAATGTATGTCAAAATCAACTGTGACAAGTTTCAACTTGATCGAAAAAAACTTTTAGTCAGAATCGATGTTTTTACGAAAAAAAAAATGGCGCTAAATAATAAAGCTAGAAAGCCAAAAACTCGTATGAAGCCTCAGAGAGATATAAAAGCCTTACTATGTGACACCATTGAGCTACCTCTATTAGTTTTCTAATAATTTACTGGATGCAAACTGGAACAAAAACGTCCTTGTTTGTAATAGATTAAGTATCATTTATATTAATGATAGAAAGTTTTGATTACAGCAGCTAATGAAACCCGTCAAATAATAGACCTATAACAAGTTTGAAGACCTTGATGTAAATAACAACCAATACAAGGTATCTAAAAGATGTAGTTCAGAGGTCATGTTCTACTGTCAGTACCGCTCTAAAAATTCCACACGACGAGGTTTCAATGCAGGCGAGCTGCAACTTTTCATTTGATTTTAGCCTACTTAGCTCCATCCATACAAAAATTACGAAGCTTCTAAATTAACACGTAAGAGTGTTATAAAATATTATGTGTCCCAGAAAGTGGCCGTTTAGAGCGGATGACGGCAGGTGCTTACTTGGCCTTCGCCGGCCGTTGTGGCCGAGTGGTTCTGGGCGCTTCAGTCCGGAACCGCGCTGCTTCTACGTTCGCAGGTTCGAATCCTGCCTCGAACATGGATATGTGCGATGGCCTTAGGTTAGTTAGGTTTAACTAGTTCTATGTTCTAGGGGACTGATGGCCTCAGATGTTAAGAGCCATATTGCTCAGAGCCACTAGAACCGTTTGAACTTGTCCTTCCACTGCGCCCGTATATAAATACGGCAGGGCAGGCAGTGACGATACTTGACTTTGCACCCGTCTACAACACGGTCCGCATCAGTTAAACGCTGGCTTTCGCACTGCCTTGGGTGACATCACAGCTGAACTCCTGGTGAATGCATGTTTTTAGCACAAATAGGAAGTGAGCTACATCACTTAGATTTCGCGGAAGTAACGGTTTGTGTGCCACCCGTAATGTTAACAGAACCGCGTGCAATTGGTGACTTTATTTACCACTTTTATGGCGAGCAGTTATCAGAAGTCAGAGCGAAAGACCATTTAATGGGAACTTACTGTAGAGGTCGCCTAAAAAGTGCTCATAGTGCTGCTTACGATAGAGATATGGTATTTATTATTACTATCATCAGGAAGATTACTATGTAGTGCGTGTGACAGTTGATCAAATATATCTATTAACGAGAGCTCAAAATCTTCATTTATAATCATTGTTTCTAATCCCGCTGAGCAAATAGAGGATATAAATATTTCTTTCAGTGGGCTGGACAAGAATGTGGACTAGCAGACTGGAAACTATGGTCCGTATGTTCTCCGTTGCTTTCTGGCTGACCACAGAAATAGTTTTCAGGCTGTTGTAAAAGACGGCGACGACGTCCTACAACAGGCTACATTTCGGAGCTCTCTACCGACAAAGGGTTGCAACAGGCGTCAGCCAAGCTAGGAAGTCGAGAGACACGCATGCATAGCTTTTAGTAATTCATTCAGTATTGGGAACAGAATAAAATGTTCGGAGTTATTACTTTTCAGTACGCCCTCATAAAGTAGACAGCAATTCCTTGTGGTCTGTAGATTACCCTCAGAGTAGCGCTTCCAAAACTGCGGTTCGGTAGTTTTCGTACAATAATTAAATAACATAACAAATGGTCCCCCCCCCCCCCGCCCAATTAGCCTTAGACCTTGCCGTTGGTGGGGAGGCTTGCGTGCCTCAACGATCACCGGTACAGATAGCCGTACCGTAGGTGCAACCACAACGGAGGGGTATCTGTTGAGAGGCCAGACAAACGTGTGGTTCCTGAAGAGGGGCAGCAGCCTTTTCAGTAGTTCCAGGGGCAACAGTCTGGATGATTGACTGATCTGGCCTTGTAACAATAACCAAAATGGCCTTGCTGTGCTGGTACTGCGAACGGCTGAAAGCAAGGGGAAACTACGGCCGTAATTTTTCCTGAGGGCATGCAGCTTTACTGTATGAATAAATGATGATGTCGTCCTCTTGGGTAAAATATACCGGAGGTAAAATAGTCCCCCCATTCGGATCTCCGGGCGGGGACTACTCAGGAGGACGTCGTTATCAGGAGAAAGAAAACTGGCGTTCTACGGATCGGAACGTGGAATGTTAGATCCCTTAATCGGGCAGGTAGGTTAGAAAATTTAAAAAGGGAAATGGATAGGTTAAAGTTGGATATAGTGGGAATTAGTGAAATTCGGTGGCAGGAGGAACAAGACTTTTGGTCAGGTGAATACAGGTGAATAATTAAAAATCAAATAGGGGTAATGCAGGAGTATGTTTAATAATGAATAAAACAATAGGAATGCGGGTAAGCTACTACAAACAGCACAGCGAACGCATTGTTGTGGCCAAGATAGACACGAAGCCCACGCCTACGACAGTAGTACAAGTCTATATGCCAACTAGCTCTGCAGATGACAAAGAAATTGAAGAAATGTATGATGAAATAAACGAAATTATTCAGATAGAGAAGGAAAACGAAAATTTAATAGTCATGGGTGACTGGAATTCGGTAGTAGGAAAAGGGAGAGAAGGAAACGTAGTAGGTGAATATGGATTGGGGGTAAGAAATGAAAGAGGAAACCGCCTGGTAGAATTTTGCGCAGAACATAACTTAATGATAGCTAACACTTGGTTCAAGAATCATCAAAGAAGGTTCTATACATGGAAGAACCCTGGAGGTACTAAAAGGTATCAGATAGATTATATAATGGTAAGACAGAGATTTAGGAACCAGGTTTTAAATTGTAAGACATTTCCTGGGGCAGATGTAGATTCTGACCACACTCTATTGGTTACGAACTGTAGATTAAAACTGAAGAAACTACAAAAAGGTGGGAATTTAAGGAGATGGGACCTGGATAAGATGACTAAACCAGAGGTTGTACAGAGTTTCAGGGATAACATAAGGGAACAATTGACAAGAATGGGGGAAAGAAATACAGTAGAAGAAGAATGGGTAGCTTTGAGGGATGAAGTAGTGAAGACAGCAGAGGATCAAGTAGGTATAAAGATGAGGGCTAATAGAAATCCTTGGGTGACAGAAGAAATATTGAATTTAATTGACGAAAGGAGAAAATATAAAAATGCAGTAAATGAAGCAGGCAAAAAGGAATACAGACGTCTCAAAAATGAGATTGACAGGAAGTGCAAAATGGCTAAGCAGGCATGGCTAGAGGACAAATGTAAGGATATAGAGGCTTATCTCACTAGGGGTAAGATAGATACTGCCTACAGGAAAATTAAAGAGACCTTTGGAGATAAGAGAACCACTGCTATGAACATCAAGAGCTCAGATGGAAACCCAGTTCTAAGCAAAGAAGGGAAAGCAGAAAGGTGGAAGGAGTATATAGAGGGTCTATACAAGGGCGATGCACTTGAGGACAATATTATGGAAATGGAAGAGGATGTAGATGAAGATGAAATGGGAGATACGATACTGCGTGAAGAGTTTGACAGAGCACTGAAAGACCTGAGTCGAAACAAGGCCCCCGGAGTAGACAACATTCCATTGGAACTACTGACGGCCTTGGGAGAGCCAGTCCTGACAAAACTCTACCATCTGGTGAGCAAAATGTATGAGACAGGCCAAATACCCACAGACTTCAAGAAGAATATAATAATTCCAATCCCAAAGAAAGCAGGTGTTGACAGATGTGAAAATTACCGAACTATCAGTTTAATAAGTCACGGCTGCAAAATGCTAACGCGAATTCTCTACAGACGAATAGAAAAACTGGTAGAAGCCGACCTTGGGGAAGATCAGTTTGGATTCCGTAGAAATATGGGGACACGTGAGGCAATACTGACCCTACGACTTATTTTAGAAGCTAGATTAAGAGAAGGCAAACCTAAGTTTCTAGCATTTGTAGACTTTGAGAAAGCTTTTGACAATGTTGACTGGAATACTCTCTTTCAAATTCTGAGGGTGGCGCGGGTAAAATACAGGGAGCGAAAGGCTATTTACAATTCGTACAGAAACCAGATGGCACTTAAAAGAGTCGAGGGACATGTAAGTGAAGCAGTGGTTGGGAAGGGAGTGAGACAGGGCTGTAGCCTCTCCCCGTTGTTATTCAATCTGTATATTGAGCAAGCAGTAAAGGAAACAAAAGAAAAATTTGGAGTAGGTATTAAAATCCATGGAGAAGAAATAAAAACTTTGAGGTTCGCCGATGACATTGTTATTCTGTCAGAGACAGCAAAGGACTTGGAAGAGCAGTTGAACGGAATGGACATTGTTTTGAAAGGAGGATATAATATGAACATCAACAAAAGCAAAACGAGAGTAATGGAATGTAGTCGCATTAAGTGGGGTGATTCTGAGGGAATTAGATTAGGAAATGAGACACTTAAAGCAGTAAAGAAGTTTTGCTATTTGGGGAACAAAATAACTGATGATGGTCGAAGTAGAGACGATATAAAATGTAGACTGGCAATGGCAAGGAAAGCGTTTCTGAAGAAGAGAAATTTGTTAACATTGGGTAGAGATTTAAGTGTCAGAAAGTCGTTTCTGAAAGGATATGTATGGAATGTAGCCATGTATGGAAGTGAAACATAGACGAAGAAGCTTGCACGGGATAGAGTAGCGTGGAGAGCTGCATCAAACCAGTCTCAGGACTGAAGACCGCAACAACAACACAGCAAATAGTAGGATTACAAGTAGTATTGGCAGTACTGGTAAGGAAAGAAATATAAACGAATGTGTAAGAAAGAAAGTGGTGCCAAAGACATCTCTCAGTCTTAGTCCATTGTCCATTTTGTATCATTACGGAATATAATTAGGATTTTATGGCAGTAAAAAGTAGTTAATCACGTAAATTCTTGCGCTTTTATACAACCAAAGCAATTACTTTTGCATGTACATGCAAAAAAATATTTATAATATAGTTACAGTTGCTATTTTTCGTTCAATAGAACGTTCACACTACGCTCAAAGGCAAGAGTTTCCTATTATTACTGATAAATGCGAAAGTTTTTTGTGAGTGAGAGAGGCATAATTTATATGAGTTCGACCAATTAATGAAGCGATATTTAGTACACTTCTGTTTTGAGTTTTTGAGGAAATTGCGTTTTCTAGCGCTATATGAGAAATTTGTATTGCTTTCTTTATTTTTACTACGACATCCCTCTGTTCCACTTTACACACCAACAAAAACATTTGTGGTATAGTCTATGGGACCAAACTACTGAGGTCATTGGTCCCTAAGTTTAGACATTACTTAATCTAACTTAAACTAACTTACGCTTAGGATAACCGTCCAATGGGTCGGGGGTGCGGGGGGGGGGGGGGGGGTTGGGGGGATTGGAAGGACCCGCGCGAACCGTGGCAAGGCGCCTCAGCCCGTAGCGCTACTCGGCGTGGCTACAAATCAACAGTTTCTGAATAAAACGTGAATTAAATATTGACAGTTTCAATTATGCTATAAATACGAGGGTTGGAACTTTAATACTGGCATCTATTTATTTACAGCTCGTAAAAAATAGATACGTGTTTCAAAGTTTTACTGACCTTCCAAGTAGTCACGAGCGTCGTGTGTAACCCGCTGCCAGCGATGTGTAAGTCGTAGGATACTCTTAGTAGCGACAGTTGCGATGACAGTTTGAGCAGGGCGGCCTTCTTTGTAGCAGTTCTTAAGCGAATGCCGTGTAGCGTTTCCTTCAGTTTAGAACTGAAGTTGAACTCACGAGGGCTTAAATCAGGGGAGTGCATTAGCTGCTGTAGCACTTAGCAGCCCCATCAGTCAAACAAATCAGTATCAGCTTGCACTGGACGTGCTTGAGCATTGTCCTGCAAAATGATGGAAAGGTCGTGTCTCTAAGCCTGTCTCTAAGCTGGCCGTAAGTTGTGTTCCAAAAATTAACCGCATAGAGGCAGAAGTGACGACATTTTCCGTTACACTAGCGTACTGCATTTGGGCGCAATCACTTTAATACTGCACAATGGCAATCCTTCTTCATCTTGAAATATCTCGTCGTATTATTGCAGGTTTGTTTGTCCCCCCCAAGAGTTAATTAAGAGAAATTTGTTCTCCTGCATGTAGGACTCCATCATATGAGTCAAAAACATTTTGAATAAGGCAGCCGTAAGTTTATGAGATTCTGATGAAGTATTGACGACATTCCTACACTTTGTAGCGTACTCATCGACCGTTTCTTGAATCCTCGGAATAAAACAGCCAATCTTCTCTAGTAGGCATAAGAACCAGCTCTATAACCGAGTCCAGTGTTATCGCAATGGGAGATGATCCGATTTTACCTGCACTGGGGAGTTATGGTTCGAGCGCCGCTGCCGATGGCTACTCGAAGCTCAAAATGAAACTAACAAAATAAGAAGTCCTGTACGCTTCAATTACGATCCTTACTAGGAAATTTATTTTGCAAATCCAAATTATCTTTTGCGTTTCGTTTTCATTCCTTTTATGACATTATCAATAAATACAACATATGGAGCATTACTGCTATTTACCGGGTGATCAAAAAGTCAGTAAAAATTTGAAAACTTAATAAACCACGGAATAATATAGATACACAGGTAAAAAGTGACACACATGCTTGGAATTACATGGGATTTTATTAGAACAAAAAAAAGTTCACAAAATGTCCGACACATGGCGCTGGACAGCAAAACTGCTACGTGACGGATGAGAGGTACGTCGATATGTTACAGAATCGCATCATCCCCAGCCTGGCTGATAAACACTTGCTGGAACGTACGATGTTTATGCAGGATGGCGCTCCACCCCATATTGCTAGACGTGTGAAAGATTTCTTGCGCTTGTCGTTTGGTGATGATCGTGTGCTCAGCCGCCACTTTCGTCTTGATTGGCCTCCCAGGTCCCCAGACCTCAGTCCGTGCGATTATTGGCTTTGGGATTACCTGAAGTCGTAAGTGTATCGTGATCGACCGATATCTATAGGGATGCTGAAAGACAACATCCGACGCCAATGCCTCACCATAACTCCTGACATGCTTTACAGTGTTGTTCACAACATTATTACTCGACTACAGCTATTGCTGAGGAATGAAGGTGGACATATTGAGCATTTCCTGTTAAGAACATCATCTTTGCTTTGTCTTACTTTGTTATGCTAATTATTGCTATTCTGATCAGATAAAGCGTCATTTATTAAACTTTGCTATTTTTTTGTTTCTAATAAAACCCTATGTCATTCCAATCATGTGTGTTCATTTGTACCTCTCTATCTATATTATTCTGTGGTTTATTCAGTTTTCAAATTTATGCTGACTTTTTGATCACCCATTATATGCTATGTAAGGAACGTAACAATTGAAAATAAAAAAGTTTTATGGAGGGTGGTTTGATACTGCGAACCTTCGATAGCTGTTCTGTACTCTTTCCGCTGCGCCGCACGCCACTTGGAAACTACATTCAAACAAATTGCTCAGATCTTACGCGACCCGCGCAAACATTTTTTTTTTTCTTCTACACGCTTGGCCATCTGGAGCTCACACTTCCGTCATTTCCATTTCTGTTCTAGCCGCGCATATAGGCTACCAAAAATTTGGAGGAAATCGGTGATGATGAATCGGCGCCGTCTTCTTGTTAGGTCTCTTTTTCACAGTCAAAGTACTTTCATCCAGGAAAGATTACTGAAATATCAGGAAATCTATCAAAACTTCCGTCAAAAGATATTATGAAGCAGAGAGTAAGTACTACGACGTTTGAGGTGCAGCTACGTGGCAGCATGTCTCTGCAGGTAACAAATAGTAACGAAAACCAAACCTTGTCCTACACTGAAGCGCTACACAATCTGGAATAGGCATGCGTATTTAAATACAGAGATACGTAAACAGGCTCAATACGGTGCTGCGGTCAGCAACGCCTATATAACAAATGTCTGGCGCAACTGTTTTATCGGTTACTACTGCTACAATGGCAGGATATCATGATTTAAGTGAGTTTGAACGTGGTGTTATAGTCGACGCACGAGCTATGTGACACAGTATCTCCGAGGTAGCGATGAAGTGGGGATTTTCCCGTACTACCATTTTACGAGTGTACCGTGAATACCAGAAATCCTGTAAAACATCAAATCTCCGACATCACTGCGACTGGAAAAAGATCCTGCAAGAACGCAACCAACGATGACTGAAGAGAAACGTTCAGCGTGACAGAAGTGCGATCCTTCTGCAAATTGCTGCAGATTTTAATGCTGGGCTCTCAACAAGTGTCAGTGCGCGAACCATTCAACGAAGAATCCTCATCGATATGGGCTTTCGGAGCCGAAGGCCCACTCGTGTACCCTTGATGACTGGACGACACAAAGCCATAGTCCTCGCCTGGGCCGGTCAACACCGGCATTGGACTGTTGATGATTGGAAACATATTGCATTGTTGGACGAGTCTCGTTTGAAATCCTATCGAGCTGATGGATGTGTGCAGGTACGGAGACAGCCTCATGAATCCGTGGACCCTGTATATCGGTAGGGGACTGTACAAGCTGGTGGATGCTCTGTAAAGGTGTGGACTGTGTGCAGTTGGCGTAATATTGGACCCCTGATACGTCCAGATACGACCCTGACAGGTGACACGTACGTAAGAATCTTGTCTGATCAGCTGCATTCATCTATGTCCATTGCGCATTCCGACGGACTTGGGCAATTCCTACAGGAAACAGCGACACCCCACACGTCCATAATTGCTACAGAGTGGCTCCAGGAACACTCTTATGAGTTTAAACACTTCCTCTGGCCACCAGACTCCCCAGACATGAACATTGTTGAGAGTTTCTGGGATACATTGCAACGTGCTGTTCAGAAGATTTCTCCACCCCGTCGTACTCTTACGTATTTCTTGACAGTCCTGCAGGATTCAAGGTGTCAATTCCCTCCAGCACTATTTCAGACGTTAGTCGATTCCATGAAACGTCGTCTTGCTGCACTTGTGCGTGCTCGGGGTGTCCTACACAGTTTTAGGCAGGTGTACCAGTTTCTTTGGCTCTTCAGTGTATAAATCTGAAGAAAATATAGCTTCATAACTTCTTAATAACACTTCAGTTGGTGTCGTTTTTGAGATACTGTCATTCTCGGATCGAAACTAAGAATTTGTGAAACATAGCTCACTTCGAAATTTTCTTGGTAGATTAAAACTGTGTGACGAACCGAGACTGGAACTCGGGACCTTTGCCTTTCAGCGCACATTCCGCTGTAGAAAATTTCATCCTGGATAGCTGAATTTCAGTTACAATAAATCTTCTGCCTTCATGAGATGTCATCCGATTATTAGTCGTTATATCAGACATTAATCACAACAAATCAGGTGAGTCGCACCTCACGTGACTGCTGCTTCAAATATTTCTAAGATGTTAAACTTCCTGGCAGATTAGAACTGTGTGCCGGACCGAGACTCGAGCTCGGGACCTTTGCCTTTCGCGGGCCTCTACCAACTGAGCTACCCAAGCACGACTCACGCCCCATCCTCACAGCTTTACTTCTGCCAGTACCTCGCCTCCTTTCTAAGATGTACTTATCAGCATAATTAGTTAATACTTACATCTGCTTTCTACTTATGCGAGCTTTGATGTAATCCTTGTTCGTGCATCCATATAGCATTCGGGGTAACTCACGAACAGCTTGCCAGTTAATTCCGTCCGATAGACACAGCATTAATACGTAGTAACTAACAGTGGTAGATTAAAGGTCGCGTTCGTCGATGATTAATTACAGCTGTTAGAGAGCCAGTGAGAATATGTATTAAATGATGTGCCAGTCGCACAAGCAAGTGCCTTTCGCTCTCTCTACTCTTTGTGCCAGTTCACTGTATACTTGACATGTGTTGTGGTTTTTTAGTTTAAAGATTTCGCGTAAAGAGGATACTCAAAAAAGGTTCAAATGGCTCTGAGCACTATGGGACTTAACATCTATGGTCATCAGTCCCCTAGAACTTAGAACTACTTAAACCTAACTAACCTAAGGACAGCACACAACACCCAGTCATCACGAGGCAGAGAAAATCCCTGACCAGAGGATACTCGCAGCTAGAGCTATGCAGAAGGAAAGCTCCATATGTCTGGTTATTTATGCTACTACGTAAAAACCAGTTATTATTTAACGTTGTCATCAAAAATGTCGAAAAGTTCCTGATCAATTAACTTCAAATTTTTACACGATATTCTAATAATCATTCGGATAGACATAGGTAACATTTTTTTAAAAAAATATTTTAGGTATATCAAAGATATATATATTGCATAAGAAATAAATAGAGAAATTTGACTGAGAAAATGTTGGCAAGTTCTTTACCGATATATTTCAAATTTTTACACTATACTCTAATAAACGTTCGGACGAATTTAGGCGAAACGTTTTTATCTAAAATCTCATAAAGCTCTTGGCGGATTTAATTCAGATTGCTAAACGGTATTGCAATAAATACTTAGGCGGACATAAGCTACACATTTTTAAAGAACATTGTACGTATTTTCCGTTATAAATGAGTGCGAAAAAGAAAATGCTGTGTTATTTTGTGTTGCGTAGATACGGGTTTCTTTTCTTTCACGCAATCAGTTTTAAATACGATAGCAGGGAACTTAAACCATCGGATTAATTTATTCTCCCATAATTTTAAACAAAAATTGTACGCAAAACTGCGTGCTGTTTTGTTTTCTTCCTCAGTGACAGTTTTAACAGAAAACAGGAAAGTTGTATTTATGGCATATTAGCTTACGATTAGAATACTACTACGGATTCCGAATCATCCAAAACTCTGCTATTCTTCCCATTTGCAGATTAAAACTATACGAAATATTGTCATGGAAGCTGCTATCCTGACATATCAAGTAGCAGGAGAGGTCTGTCGTAACCCGTACACCAATGATCTCAACCAATTGACCCAATTATTTTAAGCGACTTTAGTTCCCAATCAAAGTGTTATTAGCAGTAACAATAAACAAGGCTCAGTGCCAGCAATAATGGGAATAAAGGAGGCGGAGAGAGAAGGGGGAGTAGGAGGAGGAGACAGGTAGGAGGAGGGGATGGACAGAAAGGTGGGGAGGAGGTGATAAGGGGAGGGTCTGGAGCGGGAGGTGGAAAAAGAGACGGAAGAGGAGGTAATGGACAGAGAGAGAAGGAAGAAAAAGATTAGGACATATATCCAGTTCCTATACATATTTAGCAATTGTAAAGCATTGCTGTGTTCGCTAGTAACTATATTTCCTGATATTGTTAAATTTACTAGGACAGCGATTATAACGAACGTTATGTTCACTGAATGTCGCCCATGACCAACACATATAAACACATACATTTTAACTATACGTTATTGAACTTTTAACAATATTATGAGAAAGCCTACGTCAACAATAGACATACATACGCACACACACGCACTCACACAAACACACACACACACACACACACACACACACACACACACACACACGCACGCACGCACGCACACGCACACACACACTCAAACGCAACTCACACACACGACTACAGTCTCAGGGAACTGAATGTGGTTCCAGTTGACGAAGGCCAATGGCAGAAAGTTTCAATTGCAAGAGTCGTTTTTTTGTACCGATATGGGACTCCACATTTCCGCTATGTGGTGTGCTCTTTCCTTCTCATAATATTTGTTACATTCCATCCTAGATTATTTAACTTGCAGGCAGAACTGGCCAAACATTTTTATTCGTCTTAAGACGTCAATGCGCACTCTTCTCTTTTCTCCTATTGGCCATTGTAGGACGAAATTGCTTAGAACTAACAAACAATGTGACTGCGTCCCAAATCAAAATATGTTACTGTCAGCATTATGTGCGATGGGACTAAAAAGAATTAGCTACAGATTATTCAAATGTTCGAATGTGAGTGAAATATAATGGGACTTAACTGCTAAGGTCATCAGTCCCTAAGCTTACACACTACTTAACCTAAATCATCCTATGGACAAACACACACACCCATGCCCGAGAGAGGACTCGAACCTCCGCCGGGACCAGCCGCACAGTCCATGACTGAAGCGCCTCAGACCGGTCCGCTAATCCCGCGCGGTTACTGGTTATTATACAGGCCATATAAGATTCATTGAATGCTGCATTAGATGTCAAAGTGTCGACATGGTCACCAAGTCTGTATACAGGTAAACAACCGTCGGAACATTCAACAAATCGCTCATATCCTCGAGTGTAGGTCTTCGCTCGTCGAGCCACTGGAGTACCACTGTGTGAACGCCATAATTTTGAAAAATCTCCCCCTCCCCAGGAAATTCTTTCAGCTTTTGTATGTCCATCCTTTTAGCAGGAGGTCTCTGGGACGACGGCAGTTTACTATCGTGACAAAAATAATAACACCTACAGCAGTCCTTATGATTTTATTTTATTTTGTCGCTACCAGTTTCAACGCTTCATTGCGTCATCTTCAGGCTGTTTTTGATGCGGTATGGGTTAATATGATCTCCATGCATAGCTCATCACTCGCCAGCATTACTGGATACGCAGATAGTGTGTCAGCACGCTGGCAAGTGATGTTTTGTGTATGGAAATCATATCAACTTGTACCGTATCAAAAACAGCCTGAAGATGACGCGATGAAGCGTTGAAACTGGTAGCATCAAAATAAAATAAAATCATGAGGACGGCTGTAGGTGTTTTTATTTTTGTCACGATTCTTTCAGCTTGTCGAAAAGATGAAAATCCCACGGTGCAAGTTCTGCACTATGCAAGTTCTGTATATGAAGCACCGCGAAAACGAGACCGCGCGTCCAAACAACTCAGTGTGATGTGATCTCTGGTAGTTCAGGGAGCGGGTGGTTGTCATCGGGATGTTGGTCCACAGCCACCGGAACGAACCCAGGTTCCGGGCGGTGCTCCTGCCAGAGGTCACGGTGTGCGTCACGCCGCGGCAGCCCGGGCGCTTGCACGGGGCGTGCGGCGGCCAGGTAAACAAACTCTTGCGCAGCATAAACACGACCCTCCGATGCACGACCGCACACCGCCAATCTTAGACTTCGTAGAGCTGCTCCGGTTTCGTGTAAGCTGACAAACTAGATTACTGCGCTCTGAGTGTTAATCTGAACTACTGGAGAATGTGACTCGCACAAATCACACGCGTACTGAATCGACATCACTGCATATTACGGCTCCATGCGCCAAGTTTTTCAGCAAAGACAGATGCTATTCGTTAGAATACTATTGCTCCTTAGTAGCTACTGTTGGTCAATAATGCATCCTATGCTGATGGATAACAAGAATTATAAAACTACCCTAGGCTTCTGTAAAGTATCATAAGTAAGCACAGACTGCTGTAGTTTTGCTAGTAGTTTTCATCCGTTAAGGTCGTATAAACGTTACCTGTTGGTTACGTGTCTTCCATACTTGTCGGGCGTTATCTCATTTCGATCGCTTGTTGTTGTCCGTAGTTGCTGGGATGAGAGAGACTCTTTCATAAATGAAACAAAGTTTTTTTTTTCTAGATTAAAACAAGCATGCAATCGTAAAACGTGGCGTTTATAACGAGTGCAAGTTGTCCCTGTTGTGGTGATGGCTATCACCCCAGCACGTATAAATCATTAACAGTAAAACAATATAAGCATCTAATTTTATACAGATGTTTCGACTAATCAGTGAGTACAGTGTACTGAACAACGTTACATCAATATTTACTTCATTTTCAGACTAATAATTCTAGCTATTATGAGTAGTGTATTTTTAGGTTGGTTAGTACCACCGAGTACCATATTAGTAGCACGAGCAAGCCTTTAATGCTTATTTAACCGTAGGGAAAAAGTCAGTAATTTGACTGTCTACAAGTATACCGCAAAAAGGGTAGCCTGTATTGATAGGCGTAGCTATGACAGTACAGAGAACATCAAATAGTAAATTATGTGATGTGTTTGAGGGAAGACAGTTAGATGTAGAGGGAAAACGGCGGCCAGTGTGGCCGAACGGTTCTAGGCGCTTCAGTCTGGAACCGCGCGACCGCTACGGTCACAGGTTCGAATCCTGCCTCGGTCATGGATGTGTGTGATGTCCTTAGGTTAGTTAGGTTTAAGTAGTTCTAAGTTCTAGGGCACTGATGACCTCAGATGTTAAGTCCCATACAATTCAGAGCCATTTGAACCATTTAGAGGGAAAACAACTAACTCTCTAAAGTGGCTCCACATTAAGGTATCCGTTAGCAAAACATCGGTACCTGTATATCTAATATGAAGTTCTAATGTGCAGTCCCTTATCGGAAATTATCAATTACCCGAAATTTTCCTTTGGCCACCCATTTCGTGAGTTTTTGGCAATATTAATGAAAAAAATATGTTGAGCATTATTCCGGTTTATTTGATATGTAAGTAACGTAAAAACTGCAACTAAAAAGAAGCTTCCGCATAGAGACTCGATTGTGCACCCCTCGAATTACCATTGTGACCTGATTCCACTGAGTCATCCGCTACCTGGAAACCACGGTATAAATCGGTCATCGCTCAGCCGACCCTCTCTCTAAAAACGCTTTTTTTCCCTGAACGCTTAGCCATCTGGAGCTTTCACTTTTGTCACTTTTAGTTCCGATCAAACCTTAAATATTCCATAAATCTGAACGAAACTGGTGATGACGAGTAGGTGCGGTCCCCTTGTGAAATTAGTTTCGTAGCTCTTCAAAACTGTTATCTCAAATGATCATAGCTGCCAGAACAAAATCAGATAGTTTCCAGTGCGTCGATCACTGACACTTTCAATGATAATTTTTTGAGTGATTTTTTGTAGTGATTAGGGGAAGAGCTATTAACGCAATTAGGAGAACAGCTTTTCCGCAGTGGTAACATCGGTCCCCGTCAGATCATCGACGTTAACCGTTGTCGCTCTTGGATCGCACTCGGACGGTTGACGGTCCAGGTGTGCTGAGCGCTGTTTTCAAGTGGTGTTCACTCAGTTCTTGTCAGGCCAACTGAAGAGCTACTTGATTCAGAAGTGGCGGCTCCGGTCACTAAAAGTGATAACGGCCGGAAGAGCAGTATGCTGACCACACGGCCCTCCATATTTGCATCCAGTGACGCCTATCTACTGACGATGACACGGCGGCCGGTCGGTTTCGTTGGTCCTTCCGAGGCCTGTTCGGGCCAAGTTTACTCTAATAATGCAATTAGTCATGGCCTTACTTTATAGCAGTCCAGATGTAATAGTTAACTCCATCATTCTTTATATTCCGACCCAAAAAACAACGACTGACTGACAAATGTTTAAAAATCATAATATTTCTTTAGTCATAGATTAACTTTCAGTTCAGAACGTAATTATGCACATAATTCACACATATGTTCAACGACCTCATATTCTATTTCCACAGATTTAATGTTAACTCTTCAAGACCGGAGACGTGAGGGAGTATACTCGTACTTTCTTTATAACATTAATGCATCTCATTTTATTAATAATCTTCACGGAACTATTAATATTGCGATCTTGTATCTGTCCCGGAAGCTGCAGTCGGCTGACGTCTTGTATCAACCTTCACTGCCACAAGCCACGTAGGTAGATGACCAACCGGCCGCACCGTCAGGTATTCGTGTGCTCGGCGTGTAACAGACAGGAAACACAGAAATCTTTATAACGACAATTTACAATAAAACATTGTTTGTTAAAAATAAATTATTTTTGCTTTCATGACGTAGTTCAGGTGGGGAAAGGACGACGGTGTTTCAATTGACAGATTTCAAACACTACCCAATTTAATAAACAAATAAAAATAAAGAAGCATTAAGCAGTCTAGACATTTCACAGTGAATGCAGACTCACTTTTGAAATTTATATCCTTTATTAATGTTCATAATGTTTCAACTTGATGCTCAGTTTCTGTGAAATATATGCTCCTTTTGTGTCCTTCCATATAAATATGTCGTCAGTGCCAAGGCCAGGCTATGCACTGTGAGGTAGTGAGGGAGAGGCAGCGCGACACAGTATGAGCGTTCGTGGGCGAGGGGTTGGGGGAGGGGGGTGGTAGGGGGGAAGGCGTGTGCCACAGATATTTTAGAAGATATAACGTCACAAGTACTGACATGCGTGAAAGTCTGCCACATCATGCAAGACCTTGAAGTTATTACTAACTCTATTCTCATTATCTCGTTACTTCTCGCGGACATACCCTACATATGCTGGTGAAGTCGTTCTATATACTTACAAAAATATATGACATATAGTTTAGGAGCCATACCATCATGAACATTAATCTGTGTGAAAATTAAGCTGCAGGGTGACATTCGGCGGAGATACGGCTGAGATATTTGTACAAATATGGGTGAAATATGTTAAATGTATGTGAAATATGTTTGACATGCGCGTACATGGACAATGCCTCGGGCAGAAAGCTCCTCCTAAGCCCCCTAGAACGATTTCAACCAAATATGATACACTTACTTGTTACTATGTGGAAAGAAATACCATGGGAGTAAGAACCATGAGCATACTATTGGGATGGCTGCAATAGCTAGGAAAGAGAGATGGGGCAGGAGGAGGAGATGAAGAGATAGCGTATGGCAAGGAGGTGATGGGCACTGGTAAGGAGGAAGTGAGAATGGACAGACGGAGAGGTGGAGGAAATGGGCAGAAAGAGGAGAGGTGAGGACCGGACACGTAAAGGAAATTGGAAGATATAAACAGAGACAGGGGGACAAGCAGAGTAAGAGAGAGAGGGGGAGGAGGAGATGATCAGAGAGACGGGGAGGAAGGAATGGACAGAAAACAGGAAGAGTAGGAGATTGCAGAGTTTGGGAAAAGTAGGGTATCGACAGAGACAGGAAAGAGGAGAATATGAACAGCGAGAGGGGAGAGGTGGAGATGTACAGAGAAAAGGGAAGAGGAGATGGACAGAGAGGGAGTGAAGAATGAGATGGACAGAGAGAAGGAGAAGGAGAAGATGGACTCACAGAAGACTGGAATAAATGCATCGCCGGGTACTTCAACACTGTCTTTTTAAAGTGGAAACTTATCGTCGTATATCTCTGACCTTCTTCGCCGTTTTATATATTCAGTTTCAGTTTCGGCATTTAGCAATCAACTTCTTTTGCTGGCATGGTTAGTATGCAAAAATAGTGACATAATTCTTTCCTAGGACTTTTTAAAATGTAAAATACTGTGGTGTGAACAACAGCCTGGAGTAATTATATTCGCATAATGTAATTTTCATTTTTATATCCTCCTGCAGTCACAAAATAACGACACTTTCACATACCACAGCATCATCAGCAAACAACCGCAGACTGCATCTTATGCGGTCAGCCAGACCATTTATGTTTAGAGAGAGTTACAATGCTCGTTATCACACTGCCCGCTGCACTCCTGACAATATCATTGTCTCTAATGAACTCTCGCATTCTAAGACAACATACTGGTTTCTGTTATTTAAGAAATCTCCGAGCCACCCACATAACTGGGAATCTATTCCGTGTGCTTCTATCTTCGCTAACATTCAGCAGTGTGGACCGCGTCATTCGCGTTACGGAAATCTAGGAATATTCTTCGCGGTACAGTTTTGCTTACGATGACCTGTCCAGATAAAGCCATTGTGTGTGTCCAATACTTCCATTCACCGTCGCGTGGTTCTGTCTGAGGTTGAAACTGAAGGCACCGGACAGAAAGCAGCAATATTAAGTTACACATTTGAAAATGTACTCACGCGTGAGGATTGCAGTGTATAAATGTTTGTATATAATTATATCGGAAGAAATTTTGTCCCCACCCCCCTTGGAGACATCGTAAACATACACTGAACACCGTTTCAAGCCCTGACGAACGCCTCAGTTCGATGAGGACGAGAGTTCACAAGTTTGTTCAGGTATACCACATGCAGCTGAAGGCACTCATTAATGATCGGATTCCGCAGACTTAGCAAAATGTGGGGACGTCGATTGTTACGTTCCATCATCTGTTCAAAATACTGTCAGAAATTTTCTACTCGATTACAATCACCGAGCGGGGTACCGCAGTGGTTAGCACACTGGATATGAATTTGAAGGGGCTACGGTTCAAACACGCGTCCGGCAATTGTGATTTAGGTTTCCCGTGATAACCCAAAATAGCTTAAGGGAAATGCCGAGATGGTTCCTTCGAAAGGGCATGCCCGCTTTCCTTCTTCATTCTTCCCTAATCCACCGACCGTAGCAGCAGCGCGGTTCCGAACTGAAGCGCCTAGAACTGCTCGTCGTCCAGTACTGGTTGTACGAGCACTTAGGTTCATTGTTGTTTTTCCCGTGGCAGCCCATATTAGTGTTATTCATCATTTCTGATCTACTTTTGAGAGAAACTTGCGTGACAGTCATGTATCTCCATCTTGGTTACGTGATTTGCCTCGTGCGGGAAGAATGGTTCAAGATTTCCTGGAAACCATAAAGGATCATTATTTACCCATTCCCAGACGACTGGAAGCTACTTTGAATGCTAAAGAAAATCCTACATCGTATTAGTAATGGTAGTGTGGTGCGTTTTTGCTTTTTCCACCCACTCAATGTATGCATAAGCCTATTACTGTGCTGGTATACACTTGTGTAAAAGCAAATAAAGTTAGTTTATTCGGTACCATAGCAACAGAGCGTGATTATTTGTTATATTCTTCTACTTTATTTCCTACAGTGTGAAAAGTTGCGGAACGATAAAACTTGAGTAATGTTATTAAGTTACAGCATGCTTAATATAGCTTGAATCATCCTTTATTACGTACTTTTTTCTCTTTTTTCTTTGGACTTTGGATGTAGATTAGCACCTTTCAGCACACAGTAATACAAAATAAAATACGTTTATCTACTTAATAACTATGTTTCTAATTTATTGTTAGCATGTTCTGTAAAGTCCCTGGATGGCAGCAAAGTGACGTCAGATGAAGAAGAAATAAATAGTATGTTTATAGCCATTTTCTAGAGCTTTCGCAGTTAAGGCAGATTATTGATTTCACATCTGTAGCGTGTAATGGACCCTTTTGTAAGCCTGTCCAGCGTAGAATTTAATGGAAATCTTGTCTCGAAAATAATTTATTTTTCGGCGACATGACAAGCAACCAACTTCAATACGAAATGACCGGTCTCGGCGGGTCTCAGGCTGTCTTCAGGTCATATGATATATTGCCGTAGTTCATATCAACCAGTGAGGAAACCACGTTGACAACGGAAAATAAATTATTTTAAAACCATGTATTTGTACAATCATTGGGGACTCCAAGGCAACAGAAAAGCCATTATTTACGTTATAGAACTCTATTTTGCACTCTGCCAGTCTAACTAATTATATGATAGTACGCGGATTCTGCATCATAACATTTAGTGGCCAGTTATTAATTAATTATTAATTATTAAATTTAAAATCGTCAAACTCACTGACATAAAATGTGTTAAGTGACATCAGTGTTGTGCGGTGCCTGCTGAGTCAGTTCCCCGTATGGATATGCTAAGACTCTTTCACAATGGACGTATATGCTGCCTTAATCTTTATGTGGCTCGGCAGAGTATATGCTGCCTTAATCTTTATGTGGCTCGACAGAAAGAAATATTTAGGTTCTAATCAACCTTCAAGCAGCAACCATTTGAATTTAGATATCATCATTTTACTGGTCATACTTGAGTATCTTTTAAAGTTGTAAATATTATTAGAGGGGGCAAGGAACAGGGGTCTTTAGGCAAGATACGACGTATCGGGGACCTCAAAATGCACTGACCCAACAGCAGTGCAATTTACAGGCACGAGGCGTGTTTTTAAGTAAGTAACGTTTAGAAATTAAAAAAAGACGTGTAAGATATCTCAATAATTTTATTTTTACATGAAAGCCTGTACCTTAATTTACGCACTGACGCCATTACAGTCTGATTCTTCCTTCTTTACGTTGTGTACTGAGTGTTTAAGATGCCTGCGATAATCGTGAGTCCCGTCGATTGTGAAGTACTGGCTGTTATAAGATTTCTTAGGGCTAAAGGCCTAAAAGCGATCGATATTCATCGTGAGTTCTGTGCAGTTTACGTAGAAAACATTATGAGTGATGGAATGGTAAGAAAGTGGGTGAGAGCATTTAAAGATGGCCGTACAAATGTGCGTGGTGAACAACAGAGTGGGCCTCCTTCGGCCGTTAATGATAGTTTGGTGCAGGAAGTGGACAATAAGGTGAGAGAAAACAGACGCTTTGCGATTTCCTCCTTGCGGGATGACTTTCCGAATGTTTCACGTAGTGTTTTGTATGGCATTGTGACCGAGCAGTTGAATTACTGAAAATTGTGCGCACGTTGGGTACCGAAAATGTTGACGGATGTGAACAAAACCAAACGTTTTGACAGTGCATTGACTTTCCTTCAGTGGTACCACAGCGACGGTGATGATTTCTTAAGCCAAATTGTTACGGGCGATGAAACATGGGTGGTCTACGTCACACCAGAATCAAATCAACAGTCCATGGAAGTTGAGCAAGGGCATCGTTTTGCTGCAAGACAATGCCCGTCTGCATGTGGCGAATCAGACCAAAGATCTCATCACATCTTTTCGCTGGGAAACTCTAGATCATCCTCCGTACAGCTCCGATCTTTCTCCCAGTGACTACCATCTGTTCCTGCACATAAATAAACACCAGGGCGGTCAGCGTCTTCAAGACCATGACGAAGTCAAAATAGTGGTGATGCAGTGGTTAACAATTCAGGCGGCAGATTTCTACGAGAAGTGTATTCAAAAACTGGTACAAAGTCATGAGAAGTGCCTCAATATTGACTTAAATTATGTAGAAAAGTAGATTAAGGTGCAGGCTTTCATGTAAAAATAAAATTGTTAAGATAGCACGTCTTTTTTTTAAGTTCAAAACGGTACTTACTTAAAAAACACGCCTCATACCTTTGGTTGGTCTTCAGATCTGTAACGTCTGAAACAACTCCTACTTCGTGTCCACAAATACGGCATCTCATTGAGCTGTGCTGTAGTCCCGTAGCTGTGCAATCCTTATTTAGCCCAAATAATAGTGGTGTCCAAAGAATGAGAGCATGCTGAAAGGAACGCCTCCGGATTGAAAATTTTTAACGCTTTTTTAATGAAACAACATTTTATATCTTTAATCTTCGTGTATGCATATTTATTTATCAGCATAGTCACCGTAGTGACGACCACATTTCTAGCAACGAGAGATCAGTTTGTTGATACCGTCACTATTAGAGTTTTTGACTTTGTTGAGGGAGTCGCCGTCTCACCTCTGCTTGCATCGCTTCATCACTATCAAAGTGAAGTTCTCGAAGGTGCTCTTTAAGTTTTGGGCACAGATTAAAATCGGATGAGGCCGAGTTGGGACTGAAAACAGGACGAAAGGTAATAGTGAAACCAAAGGCGTCGGATTGTTGCAGATGTCGCAGCGCATTCCACGTTGAAGGAGAGGCTGCTCCATGCGTGGGCGAACTCTTCGAATTCGAAAATCGATTACAGCACGCACTGTGTCATACACACCGACATAGCTACGTTATATGTCGACATGTTACTCGCTCCATTTGCGAGGCCTTTCGCTGCAGAATGCTTCAAATATGTACACACGAAGAATATACATGTAGAATGTTAATGACATTTGCTGTATTTAAAAAGGTTTAATAGTCTTCACATCAAAAAATTCGCTGGCGTTACCTTCACCTGGCCCTCGTATTTCACGGCAGTCAAGCCCAGGTCGCACAACACCGCGTGGTAACTGGATCTGGACGTGGCATTTCTCGTATTTACTTTAAATTACACAACAAGCAGTCGTGCTTCATAAAGACCCTCGCAGTTGGCCAATGTACGGCTGACGTCATTGTAATATAAATAAGGGGCCTATACGCCTGCAGGCTGAAAAGTGTTGTTACTGTGGTAACAGCAACCAGCGCTCTGCATTTTGCGAATGGCAGTCGGCCGATTTGTTGTGGGACGTAATGAAAGCTCGCCTGCGTTTGCTCAGCTTGTCTGGCTGATACCGTCTGGGCAGATAACCGACACACGAGCAGCTTCAGTCCCTGTGCGTTGCGTGATAGGTTAGGCAGGAAGAAAGCTTGTGCTCCCCTAGTCACGTTCTTAACACTATTACACTAACCAGCGGCGTGTCAACTTAACGTAAAAATAGTTTCCATCCTTCTGACCACGGTTCCCCCAGGTTCCTTTGGTTGCAAGGCAAACGCTGGAACTGCAGATCTAGTTTCTAATGTTTCAGACTGGGTCTCCGTGTACCCTACTGTCAAATCGTCTAGTATTTGGCTGAGAAATCCCAGTGGATCATTTCCCGAACAGCCCATTGTGCATTTAAGGGTAGAGAGAGAAATATTGATAAAACGTAGAGTAACTTATGTGATAGTATCAGTTGAAGGTTCCATATATCGAAAATAGAAAGTTTCTCTATGATAATGTTGCCACATAGCAGGCAGAGCTCCAGGTTTCGTTTCTGAAAGAGGATCACAGTTCGTTACTGCAACCGCCACTAACCCCTTTTCCCCCTCCCTCCCTCGCCCATCCACCAAAGAAAAGTAATATACACGATGATTCAGTTGTCCCTACCGATTTCTATTTATACAAACCACAATTTAAATGTGGCCTCCAGAATCCACGCAAGAGATATTCATATTAGCGCTCTCACAGCTCGCAAACTGTTGGTGCTACAGAAAGAACGCGACCTTTTCGTAGGAAATTTAATGTACACTCCTGGAAATGGAAAAAAGAACACATTGACACCGGTGTGTCAGACCCACCATACTTGCTCCGGACACTGCGAGAGGGCTGTACAAGCAATGATCACACGCACGGCACAGCGGACACACCAGGAGCCGCGGTGTTGGCCGTCGAATGGCGCTAGCTGTGCAGCATTTGTGCACCGCCGCCGTCAGTGTCAGCCAGTTTGCCGTGGCATACGGAGCTCCATCGCAGTCTTTAACACTGGTAGCATGCCGCGACAGCGTGGACGTGAACCGTATGTGCAGTTGACGGACTTTGAGCGAGGGCGTATAGTGGGCATGCGGGAGGCCGGGTGGACGTACCGCCGAATTGCTCAACACGTGGGGCGTGAGGTCTCCACAGTACATCGATGTTGTCGCCAGTGGTCGGCGGAAGGTGCACGTGCCCGTCGACCTGGGACCGGACCGCAGCGACGCACGGATGCACGCCAAGACCGTAGGATCCTACGCAGTGCCGTAGGGGACCGCACCGCCACTTCCCAGCAAATTAGGGACACTGTTGCTCCTGGGGTATCGGCGAGGACCATTCGCAACCTTCTCCATGAAGCTGGGCTACGGTCCCGCACACCGTTAGGCCGTCTTCCGCTCACGCCCCAACATCGTGCAGCCCGCCTCCAGTGGTGTCGCGACAGGCGTGAATGGAGGGACGAATGGAGACGTGTCGTCTTCAGCGATGAGAGTCGCTTCTGCCTTGGTGCCAATGATGGTCGTATGCGTGTTTGGCGCCGTGCAGGTGAGCGCCACAATCAGGACTGCATACGACCGAGGCACACAGGGCCAACACCCGGCACCATGGTGTGGGGAGCGATCTCCTACACTGGCCGTACACCACTGATGATCGTCGAGGGGACACTGAATAGTGCACGGTACATCCAAACCGTCATCGAACCCATCGTTCTACCATTCCTAGACCGGCAAGGGAACTTGCTGTTCCAACAGGACAATGCACGTCCGCATGTATCCCGTGCCACCCAACGTGCTCTAGAAGGTGTAAGTCAACTACCCTGGCCAGCAAGATCTCCGGATCTGTCCCCCATTGAGCACGTTTGGGACTGGATGAAGCGTCGTCTCACGCGGTCTGCACGTCCAGCACGAACGATGGTCCAACTGAGGCGCCAGGTGGAAATGGCATGGCAAGCCGTTCCACAGGACTACATCCAGCATCTCTACGATCGTCTCCATGGGAGAATAGCAGCCTGCATTGCTGCGAAAGGTGGATATACACTGTACTAGTGCCGACATTGTGCATGCGCTGTTGCCTGTGTCTATGTGCCTGTGGTTCTGTCAGTGTGATCATGTGATGTATCTGACCCCAGGAATGTGTCAATAAAGTTTCCCCTTCCTGGGACAATGAATTCACGGTGTTCTTATTTCAATTTCCAGGAGTGTAGTTAACTTTTGTACATTTTCACTAGACACCGTAGTATTGGAGTTGTACAAGAAAAACGTACTAAAGCTACCTCCAAACTCAGCCTCACACCCAGCCCACACGGGTCAGTATTTGTAATCCTGTTCGTGGCACTCCCTCATAACACTCTACAAAAATTTACGACGGCACAGACTATTCCCGATATCAGACATTTTTTGTCTCTATAGACTGGCTGTTTCGCCACCACTATAGTCGGCTATTGCGTTAACGTTACGAATTTACACTTGTTCATGAGGGTATCAGGCTGTTACATTAACATTATAAATTTAAGCGAGCCAACGAGCATAATGAAATAAATACGGTTTTTTTAAAGGTTACGCTAAAGCTAATTACGTTGACAATTCGACCCCAACTTAACTCTTAGAAGCACAGCCTTTTTGTAGTCGGAAATCCTAACGAATAGAACGATGTATTTTTTTTATTTTTTGCTTTTAAAATTGACAAAACTAATAGGTAAAAGTTACACAGACGTCAGTTTCGAAGCTTTTATGTGCTCGACTACGCCGGTGGCGTGTACTGCCAGTCAATGAAGACCAGAAATGGGTGAATTCGGGAAATAATTCGTGCAGTCGCAAATCTGTGTACAGTCGTAGGAGGAAATTTCACGCATAACGTACTAGAAATCCTGACCGATAGTGGCTGAATGTGGCAGTGGGTATGCGTTTGAAGGCCACTTTTATACGTTTTTATGGAACAATTCGAAAATTACGCCCTCTAGCAGAAACGTATCCCAGTTATATATTTGACTACATTAAACGTTCTAGAAAAGAGTCCTGTTCACTTTTTCTGTAGGACTAATAGTTTTCGCGTGACGAATGAGAGAGAGTGAAAATCTCGCACATGGTTGTCGAAGGCCACGTAAAACGACGTCGGTAGGGGAACTTAAATCACTCTGTATAGGATGGTTGTAATTAAACCCTCACTACTTGAGCTAATATAGACGGAAAATTATTTACCGTATGGCTACCGGAATTTATAGTAATGATTTTCACTCAGTGAGCTGCAATATTTGCGCTGATAATAGTATTACTGTCATGACTTGCCGTTAGGCGCTGGTAGTGGTATGATCAGGTAGCGATGAAACTCAGTGTGCATTATAGTTGCAGACAGTCAGCATCGGTCTGGAGAAGATGAGCAACACTTTACTAGCAAAGCTGTTTTGTATATGTACGAGGGTGAGTAAAATGAAAACCTTAAAATTTTTTAAATATTATTTGTAGTGCAGAGGTGGTACAAAGCTGTATCACTTTTCAACATGATCTTCCCCACGCTCAATGCAAGTCTTCAAGCGCTTACAAAGTGCATAAACTCCTTTATAAAAAGATTCTTTTGCTAGTTCGCGCAACCACTCATGCACCGCGTGGTGTATCTCTTCATCATCTTTCCTCCCATTCCGTCTTTGAGTGGTCCAAACACATGGAAATCACTTGGGGCAAGGTCTGGTGAGTATGGTGGATGAGGAAGACACTCAAAATGCAGATCTGTGATTGTTGCAACTGTTGTACGGGCTGTGTGGAGCCTTGCATTGTCATGTTGCAAAAGGACACCTGCTCACAGCAATCCATGTCGCTTTAATTTGAGTGCAGGCCGCAAATGATTTTTTAGGAGATCTGTGTATGATGTACTGGTGACAGTGGTCCCTCTAGGCATGTAATGCTCCAAAATGACGCCTTTGTCGTCCCAAAAGAGAGTCAGTTGGTGGAAGTTAATCCATGATTCGTCCCCAGTAGCGATTCTTGCAAGGAAGTCATCACCTTCTCGTTCAAAGCGCCGAAGAAGTTCTTCAAAAGCATCAACACGTCGTTCCCTCATTTCAGGAGTCAGCTGCCGTGGCACCCATCTTGTAGACACTTTGTGAAACTGGAGCACATCATGCACAATGTGGTGCGCTGACCTATGACTAAGCTGTAAACATGCTGCAATGTCACTCAGTGTCAATCGGCGGTTTTCCTTCACTATGACTTTAACTGCTGCAATGTTCTGTGGAGTCACAACTCGTTGTGCCTGACCTGGACGAAGAGCATCTTCCACTGAAGTCACACCATTTGCGAACTTCCTACTCCATTCGTAGACTTGCTGCTGTGATAAACATGCATCACCGTACTGAACCTTCATACGTCGATGAATTTCAATAGGTTTCACACCTTCACTATGCAGAAACCGAATAACAGAATGCTGTTCTTCCCTGGTGCAAGTCTCAAGTGGGGCAGCCATCTTTATATTGATACTGCGACGGTACGTCTACACTATGCTGCCACCTACAGGCCATTCTGCACGCTGTTGTTTGCAGAACGCTTCCCAACTTACAGGATAACGGCGCGAAATTTCGATTTGTTATTACAAATTTAAGGTTTCCATTTGGTTCACCCTCGTATGTAAAAATAAAATTAAAAAAAAAAAAAACAGCACTAATACTGCTGCCTTCCGCGAGTATCGGCGTATTAAAGGAATACGGAGAATTGGGGATTTGCTCCTGGCAGAGGTTGTCGGCCAATCGCGCCACAGATTGTTGAAGACGCTACTGCTGCTATGGCTAAGAATACTGGACGCAATGTGCGATCTTCAAACAGTGCGCGACCAGTGTCACGACAGTTGAACATTCCATGGTCCTTCGATCGAAAATTGCTGCGAATAATTGTGAAATGATACCTCTAGTGCGGTACCAGGCTGTCGACGACACTAATGGTCATCACATTGACCAAAATTTGTAATCCGGAACATAAACATGGTACGCAATTAACAAATTTCACCCTCTATTTTGAGTATTAAAAAGTGTTCCTTTCAATTTCTCATTCGTTATTTCTCTCCCGCATCACCTTGCAAATATTTCCGTGAAGTTTCATTGTCCTACGATCACTCATTTTCCATGGGGGCTCTCAAGTACCAAACCACCCTGCACTTCGTAAGCTACAATACGCAGTGTGGCAATGCGTATTTGTGGCACCGTTGTATTTTTCACCTTCTATAATCCATTTGTGAACCATACATGACAAGAACGATAGTCAATAAGCTTCCATATGAGTTCGCATTTCTTTGACTGTCGGTTGGGTCGTTTGGGGGAAGAGACAAAACAGCGAGGTCATCGGTCTCATCAGATTAGGGAAGGAAGTTGGCCGTGCCCTTGCAAAGGAACCATACCAGCATTTGCCTGGATCGATTTAGGGAAATCACGGAAAACCTAAATCAGGATGGCCGGACACAGGATTGAACCGTCGTCCTCCCGAATGCAATTCAAGTGTGCTACCTAGCTCGGTTCTGATGGTCGTTTCGCGCTAGACGTTTATGGGAGGAAATGATACAAGTTGTATCTGAAATGAATGTAGAAAATGAGAGAGCTGGTAGTGCTGGTCATAAAAAGCGTATTTCACATAGCAACTCATGACCGCATCCCTTAGCACTGGGCACTAGGCGTCGTTGAACAGCGTCGCACGTCGCCAAGAAGACAGACGCACAACATGACATTCGAGCCGTCGTGTTAACAGATCCCCTGGGAAACTATTTCAACCTATATGTAACATCAAGATAAAGAGACGTCGTGTTAATTCTCATGAGCTATTTTTGCATACGCTGCAGTCGACATAGCTGTAGATGATCCAGGCGGACAACACTATGCGTTTTCCACCTCGCCGGCCGCTGTGGCCGAGCGGCTCTAGGCGCTTCAGTCTGGAACCTTGCTGCTGCTATGGTAGCAGGTTCGAATCCTGCCGCGGGCATGGATGTGTGTGATGTCCTTAGGGTAGTTAGGTTTAAGTAGTTCTAAGTCTAGGGGAGTGATGTTAAATCCCATAGAGCTTAGAGCCATTTTAACAATTATTCCGTCTCTTACTGGGACGTGAACGCGTTGCTTTCGGCTGTGCAAAGCCTGTTTGAAAGGTGTTACATATAGGTAGCAGCTGTTACCCAGCGTCACTTCGCCCTGCTTTAGTTTGTTATAAAAAGGTCACACTCTTGTGTTTGTTACTCTGTAGAGCGGATGAGAAATGAAGAGCTATTCTTGGGATGAAAGGGCTGGGATGCACTGTGTTTACGGCGCGGCGAATGGAAATGCTCACGCTGCCCAAAGTTTGTACTTCCAGCCGTTTACGAATCTTCGACTGCCAGATACGAGGACATTTATTGCCATCCGCAGGCCCCTACGAGAGACAGGTTCCCTTGAAGTACATTTTCCGCTGGCACGTTCTCATACTGGCACGTGCGCCTACTTCGAAACTCAGTGTATACACTTAGTGTTACAGGTGCGAAGGCTTGACGGACTCATCGTCAATGCACAGTGCGTGCATCAGGGTTTGAAGAGCAGGCGTTAGCACTGCTCGAAAACACGCCCTCAACTATTTCGCGGCGTGTTGCAAGGGAAATGGGTACAAGCCATTCCACAATTTGGCGTGTGTGGCATGAAGATGATTTGCAGCCCTACCGTCTTCAGAAGGTTCACGGCATTAACCCAGGCGATTTTCCACGTCGAATTGAATTCTGCCGTGGTTTTCGCAAAGGTGTGCCATTCAAGCGGATTTCCCAAACAATGTACTTTTTACGGATGAGGCATCCTTTACACGAGAGGGAATGTTCAACAGCCACAGTCAGCACGCGTGGGCACGGGAAAATCCGGTCGCCGTCTTTGTTCCTTCAAATGGCTCTAAGCACTATGGGACTTAACATCTGAGGTCATCAGTCCCCTAGACTTAGAATTAAGTAAACCTAAATAACCTAAGGACATCACACGTCCATGCCCCAGGCAGGATTCGAACCTGCAACCTTAGCAGCCGCGTGGTTCCGGACTGAAGCGCCTAGAACCGCTCGGCGTCTTTGTTCGTGGTCACCAAGATCGCTCCGCTGATAGCGCGCATTGTGACAGCCTCCCATTCAATTTACACTTTGCGAGGAGTGTCTGAAGAAGACGGGCACTCCACGTCGTTGCACGACGTGCATTCCAGCAGGAGGGTGTAATTTTGAGCACTTTTTGTAACTGTTATCAAATAAAGGTAATAAAACTTTAATCCGACTTCTCATTTATCTTGATGCCGCAAATGAATTGAAATCGTTGCCCTGCAGACCTGCTACCACGGCGGCTCCGATGTCATGTTGTATGCCTACCCTCCTGGCGGCGGCGATGCTGTTCAACAACGCCTAGCCCCGTAGGCAAAGTGATGCGCTGATGAGTTGCTACGTGAAGTATGCTTGTTATGCCCCACTCTCCAGCCCTCTCATTTCCTACATTCGTTTCAGAGACACTGTACAGTGGCTGAATCTTACTGGTTAGTTGGTTTCATAGTTTCATGTTCCATGGATCATTTGCATCATACATCGTAATGATGTGAAACGAATCACTGTACATTCACATCGCAAATTAATTTTTAAATATGGCACATGCTGAATATTTATGAATTTTCTTTAATGTGAAAATTTGAGTTAGTAATTAGTGCCAACCAACTTTTACACATTACAAAAATAAAAATTCTTAAACGGAATCTTCGTTTTTCTTCTGGTATTATAATTATGTACTTCATTGTTTCTTTTGAACTGGAATGCATTATTTGCAACCAATTTCAAGAGGGAATAAATATGCTGTGAAGCAGTAATCAGATTGCCCAACTCCTTGAACAGATGTCTGGAAGAAGATCGTTGGTGAGCACCACATATTACTCTTACAGCCGTTTTTGAGTAATGTAGGCTCTCTTCCATCAAGATGAGTTACCCCCACAATCTTATTCGATATGATATTATTGAATGCAAATCTTCGAAATATGTCAAATTATTGATATGATATGTCACTTCCCAAGATTTTCAATGATTCTAATTGCAAATGTACCTGAACTAAGTTGTTTAAGGAGTTTCAAAATGTGATTTTGTTAGTTTAAATTCTCACAAGTAAGGACACCTAAGACTTTTGATATTTCCATTCCATCTATTATTTCCTCACCATGTGTTACACTTATCGTTGATGTAGTATCCCCAGATGTGCACAACTGAATATGTTGTGTCTTTTTAAAATTTAGGGCGAGACCATTCACAGAAAATTAGTCAACGATACCTTTTTTATCATTGTTTACCATTTCTTCTGATTACTTACGTGTGGTTGGGCTGATTACAATAATAGCGGAATAAACGAAAAGAACAAGTTCTGTTTCTTCAGTTTCTGTTGTACAGAACAGAATATCGTTTACATATACTAGGAACAGTGGACCTAAGATTGGTCTTGGGAAACCCCTAGGTGATTTTTTCACAGCCAGAATTATGGCCCAGGATTACATTGGCTTAATTACTGAGAAGAACTTTCTGCATTGTTTTGATTAGATATATCTGTTGGTTGACTGCACCATCCGTCCCATGAAACGTCAATTTATCTAAGAGAATATCGTGATTCACACAGTGAAATGCCTTAGATAAGTCTTAGAAAACACAATCTGGAGATATTTTGTTATTTAATGTTTGCAAAATATGGTAAGCGAACATGTAAATGGCGTTCTCAGTAGAGCAACTCTTCTGAAATCCGAACTGTGATTAGATTAGATTAGATTAATACCAGTTCCATGGATCATGAATACGATATTTCGTAATGATGTGGAACGAGTCGAATTTTCCAATACATGACATAATTAGGTTAATTTAACAACATTTTTTGTGTGTTTTTTTTATTTTTCTTTATTTTAATTATCTAAAAATTCCTCTATGGAGTAGAAGGAGTTGTCATTCAGAAATTCTTTTAATTTCTTCTTAAATACTTGTTGGTTATCTGTCAGACTTTTGATACTATTTGGTAAGTGACCAAAGACTTTAGTGCCAGTATAATTCACCCCTTTCTGTGCCAAAGTTAGATTTAATCTTGAATAGTGAAGATCGTCCTTTCTCCTAGTATTGTAGTTATGCACACTGCTATTACTTTTGAATTGGGTTTGGTTGTTAATAATAAATTTCATAAGAGAGTATATATACTGAGAAGCTACTGTGAATATCCCTAGATCCTTAAATAAATGTCTGCAGGATGATCTTGGGTGGACTCCAGCTATTATTCTGATTACACGCTTTTGTGCAATAAATACTTTATTCCTCAATGATGAATTACCCCAAAATATGATGCCATATGAAAGCAATGAGTGAAAATAGGCGTAGTAAGCTAATTTACTAAGATGTTTATCACCAAAATTTGCAATGACCCTTATTGCATAAGTAGCTGAACTCAAACGTTTCAGCAGATCATCAATGTGTTTCTTCCAATTTAATCTCTCATCAATGGGCATACCTAAAAATTTGGAACATTCTACCTTAGCTATATGCTTCTTATTAAGGTCTATATTTATTAATGGCGTCATACCATTCACTGTACTGAACTGTATGTACTGTGTCTTATCAAAATTCAGTGAGAGTCCGTTTACAAGGAACCACTTAGTAATTTTCTGAAAGACAGTATTGACAATTTCATCAGATAATTCTTGTTTCTCAGGTGTGATTACTATACTTGTGATTTCCTGATGATATTATTGTTGCTTAGGTGAGACACTATTCTTGATTACGTCACCTTCCCAAAAATTTTGGAATAAGATGTCACTAGTGAAACAGTTCGGTAGATATTGACATCTGCCGTATCACATTTCTTATGGAGGAGTTTGACAACGGCATATTGCAATCTCTCTAGGTAAATGCCAAGAGTTAGTGATGTATTACTTATTTTTTATAAGAAAGACCGTATTGTATGGGAACACTCTATTGAAAGCACCATCAAAACCAGAATTTTTTGAGAGTGTACATAATCTTCTTAATTTCAGATTGGAGACGTTGGCGTTGCGTTTATATGACTGAATTATATGAGCGTTGCTCTTTCAACATGCAGCTATGATTTATCTTTTGAACTGTTTGTCCCTATACTTCTTACCACATTTAAGAAATGATTATTAACATTTTTTACCTGTGGCCCATCATTTATATCCCTTCTATTCAGCTCAGTAGAGATTTTATCTTGTTCTGTGTCTGGCTATCCTGTGACTCGATTCACTGCATTGCGTATAGCCTTATGTCTGCTACCGGAATTATTGATTTCTTACGTCATGTGAATGTTCCTTGAATTTTTATCAACTTCTCTCAATTATGTTGAGTAGTTTTTGTGGTATGCAACTAATACGGAATCTCTGCTTGTTCTTGGATTTCTCCTTTCACACTGTTTTTTAATACATCTAGTGATCCGTTGTTTTTTACATGGCTGTTTAACGTCCTTTCTGGCTAGCTTATTTTCAAATAATCATATGAAGTTATCATGAAACAGATTAAATTTTGTGTTAGCATTTTACTCAGTACAAATTTCATTCCAGGTCATGTCTTGTAAATTACTCTTAAAAAATATTTGCCCTGGAGTCGTTAATTATCCCACTGAGGAGTATCCATATTGTAAGGCACTATCTCATTTATCGTAAGTAACTGTGCAACATGATCAGAAACAGTATTTGTTACTGAGTAAACAGTTATGTCTGCCCTTGAAACATCTACAGTTAACCTTCTTCGTGATGCATAACACCTCTCTTTTAGCATCTGCCACTGGAGTTTGTTGATTATCTCCGTAACGCTATTCTGCTTACGTAACGGTCACTTTGCGAAACGCGCTGCGCTCCGTTCTGTCATCTCTATACCTTATATTTCTCCTACCTGAGGAGGCTCACAAACTGATGAACAGTGCTCCAGGACTGGTCGAAAAAGGGTCTTGTAAGCCATCTCTTTCATGGATGAATTCCCTTTCCTTAATATTCTCCCAATGAATATCAGCCAGCATTCATCTCTTCCTACACTTTATTTTATGTTGCCTTCCTTTACACAGATATTCTGACCAAAGATGTTAAACAATTGACGAAGAAGAAGACAACAGTGAACGTAACTACGAATAGATTATAACGTAAAAGAGACAATCTGATCTACATTAGTAACAGTTTGGACTCTGAAATATTAGGTTCGTCTATAAGTTCATAGCGTTTTTCCATATGTTCAATAAAAAACAACAGGTACATATAACAGAGACTTTAGTCATCAATGATACAGGTGACAATTAATGAACGACATGAAACAAAATCGTCATAACTTCTGCACGATTTGCGTTAAGACGTTCAGACTGCACGGTTAGCCCCGGGGAATAATGGGAATTAGTATGCGGTGTAAGGTTTGGTTTAGCGTCGAAGCCCACTTTCATTTGGATGAGTCGTCAAAAAGCAAAACTGGCTCATTTGGGGGACTGGGAATCCGCATTTCGCGATCGAGAAGTCTCTTCAACCTCAACGGGTAACTGTGTGGTGTGCAGTGTCCAGTCACGGAATAATCGGTGGGATATTACTTGATGGTACGTGAAGGTTTTGGAAGGTGATTTCATCCCCATTATCCCTTGTGACCCTGATTTTGACAAGATGTGGTTCATGCAAGACGAAGTTCGACCCCATCGAAGCAGGGAGCACTTCGGGGACAGCATTCTGGCTGTAGGATACCGAGAGGCCACTGGCATTGCCGCGATTGGCTGCCATGTTCTCCGGATGTGAATACATGCGACTCCTTTTTATGGGGTTATATTAAAGACAAGTTGTACAGCAATAACCCCAAAACCATTTCTGAGCTGTAAGGAGCCATTCAGAAGGTCCTCTAAAGCATCGACGTTCCAGCACTGCTACGGGTCATGTAGAATTTCGCCCTTCGTCTGCGCCACTACATCGCCAATGATGGCGGGCATATCGTACATGTCGCAACCTAAATCCGAATATCGGCGGTGACGTTTACATGTTGAATAAAGTGTGTGTACGCCGTAGTTTGTAAGTAATTTACTTTTTTTCATATGGTTCAGTAATTGTGACCCTGTATATTCTCCTTCACTATTTACGAGAACAACAGTCTACCAACAATGTGTAACTATTGTTTCCGCGCTGTGGAAATTACGCTGTTTTGAGGCGAGGAAATCGTCGAACAATGTACGGACCCTGTTTTCATCCAGAAAGGAAGTTCCCTGAAGGTGTTCGATAGAGTGCGGAAAACGCGAAAAAATGAGTCCGCAAGATCAGGTGAATAAGATGGGTGCAGAATGACCTCTCAACCAAATTCCTGTGTCGTGTCATTTGTCAGTCTAGCATAGTGGTCCCCAACCTGGGGATAATCACGCCGCGAGGGGTAAAATGTAGTCTTCTGAGGGGTAAAACCAATAGAGCACAATTGTGTTTCGGTCATGACACTAAGTTATCTTTAAAACCAATGTTATCACTCTTCATTAGGCTGTAATACTGATTACATAAGTTTCCAGTAATTGCACATTCTTAAAACTAGCATTAACGTGTGACACAACGCGGTAAATATTACAGCTTACGAAACTAAAATATGAACAACATCTACCTCACACAGCACAACCCCTTCACACACTATGTAATTGAAAGTATCCGTACACCTGGCTGAAAGTGATTTACAAGTTCGTGGCGTACTCCATTGGTAATGCTGGAATTCAGTATGGTGTTGGACCACGCTAAGCCTTGATGACAGCTTCCACTCCCGCAGGCATACGTTCAATCAGGAAGGTTTCTCGGGGAACGGCAACCCATTCTTCATGGAGTGCTGCACTGAGGAGAGGTATCGATATCGGTCGGTGAGACCTGGCACGGAGTCAGCGTTCCAAAACATCCTAAAGGTGTTCCATAAGATTCAGGTCAGGACTCTGTGCAGGTCAGTCATTACAGGGATGTTATTGTCGTGTAACCTCTCCGCCACAGGCCGTGCATTATGAACAGGTGCTCGATCGAGGTGAAAGATACAGTCGCCACCCCCGAAATGTTCTTCAACAGTGGAAAGCAAGAAGGTGTTTAAAACATCAATGTAGACCTGTGCTGTGATAGTGCCACGCAAAAGAATAGGGGGTGCAAGCCCCCTCCATGAAAAACACGACCACAACATAACACCACCGCCTCTGAATTTTACTGTTGACACTAAACACTCTGGCAGATGACGTTCACCGGACATTCGTCATACTCACACCCTGCCATCGCATCGTCACATTGTGTACCGTGATTCGTCACTCCACACAAGGTTTTCCCGCTGTTCAATCGTCCATTGTTTACGCTCCTTACACCAAGCGAGGCGTCGTTTGTCATTTACCGGCGTGATGCGTCGCTTATGATCAGCCGCTGGACCATGAAATCTAAGTTTTCTCACCTCCAGCCTATCTGTCATAGTACTTGCAGTGGGTCCTCATGCAGTTTGGAATTCCTGCGTGATGTTCTGGTTAGATGACTGCGTATTACACATTACGACCGTCTTCAACCGTCGGCGGTCTGTCAGTCAACAAACGAGGTCGGCCTGTACGCTTTCGTGCTGTACGTGTCCCTTCACATTTCCACTTCACTATCACATTGGTGACAGTGGACCTAGGGATGTTTAGGAGAGTGGAAATCTCACGTACAAGTGACGCTCAATCACCTGACCACGTTCGAAGTCCGCGAATACAGGGAAGCACCCCGTTCTGCTCTCTCTCAATATCTAATGACTACTCAGGTCGTCGATATGCAGTACTTGGCAGTAGGTGGCAGCACAATGCACCTAATATGAAAAAAGTATGTTTTTGTGGTGTCCGGATACTTTTGATCACATAGTATACATAATTTGTGCCATTTAGTTATGACAGTACAGTTTGAAAATATATTGTCCGAATTGTAAATGGTTCCCACAGTAGAACATAAATTGCTTCTTTTTCCCTTTGTAAAAATAAACGAACGAACAGACAGCGCAACACAACAGTAACTACGTAATGGTTGCTAAGCTGTTGTAGGACGTTTACTACATTAATAATAATAATATTAATAATAATAATAATTATTATTATTATTATTATTATTATTATTATAGGGGCAGTGGTGAGACACAAATCATGTCAGCTTGATGTCTTCCAATTTCTGATATTTGGGTTGGTTCAAATGGCTCTGAGCACTATGCGACTTAACTTCTGAGGTCATCAGTCGCCTATAACTTAGAACTAATTAAACCTAATTAACCTAAGGACATCACACACATCCATGCCCGAGGCAGGATTCCAACCTGCGACCGTAGCGGTCACGCGGTTCCAGACTGAAGCGCCTAGAACTGCACGACTACACCGGCCGGCGTCTGATACTTGGGAAGTTAAGGAGTACAGCGATGTATACACAGCAGACATAATTGTAGTGCACAGATTTGACTTTGGTTGATTTCAAACAGGAGTGCAGAGAGTGGGCCAACGAAGTATCACCAGCAAGAGGAGTGGTGCAGAGGAAGCATATTTTGTAACAAGTGTCAATCCTCATTGTTTCTAGTTGGCTTTCTCTTCTAAGGAGGAGTTACAGGTAACACTCACGATGCATTGAAAATTGCTTCACCGTTCTCGAAAAAAATTGTCTTAGAAATGAACAGCAACAATTTTGTCACTGAATCATTAGTTCTTAGTTGAATAAAGCACCTGTAAAAACTAAATAAAGTCTATCTTCTACCAATTTAAAAATGAAAGTGTTCAAAGAAATTTCTTTTGCATTCTAAAGATACGTTAGGCGGTAAGGTCGATAACGATGGGAGGGATGAGGGGCGTGTGGTGGTTACTAGCTAATATTTGGCTGCACTCAGGGGTAATGGTCTCAGAGAGGTCGACAACCACTGTTCTAGTAGAATGCGGATCGGCGTTACCATGGAGACCATCATTCACGAGGTCTTCCTGGTCATTGTTCTGGGATTCCGTCTGCAAGACGTTTCAGTTGTCGAGAATAAATGTCATTAGTGATGGGTACACCTCGGGAAAGCAATTCGTAATACACGACACCGTCGCTGTTCCACCAGATGTAAAATATTGTCTATTGTGTATACGCGGTTCTAGGCGCTTCAGTCCGGAACTGCGCGACTGCTGCGGTCGCAGGTTCGACACCTACCTCGGACGTGGATGTGTGTGATGTCCTTAGGTTAGTTAGGTTTAAGTAGTTCTAAGTTCTAGGGGACTGTTGTTCTCAGATGTTAGTCCCATCGTGCTCACAGCCATTTGAACCATTTCGTGTATGCTCACAGGCCTTTGTACAGGGAGTTGCTGCGTCGTTTGCACCCAATCGTGTTCCTATCATTTCGTTTTGTTAGCGTAAAACCACAATTTCTCGTCACCTGTCACGATAGAGGATGGGAACGGTCAGTGTTATTCACGAGCCCATTGATGACAAGCAAGCAGAAATGTACATACGGCCATCCGCTGATTTTTGTCATTTTGGCTAACAGCATGTAGTACCCATACACCAGATTTTTGAAGTTCCCCACTGCATGCAAATTACACATGATGGTGGAATGATCACATTTCATCACATTTGACAGTTCCCCAGTACACTGACGTGGATTATTGTGGATTAATGCGTTTCAACGACCTTCATAAACACAAGTTGTCTTCCAGAACGCGGACAGTCGCTATTGTTAAGACGATCTTCTTTAAAACGAGAAAACCATTTTCCTGCCGTGCTCTGTCCAATGACACCATCGTCTTATATGGCGCAAACGTTTGTGGCTGCCTCCGCTGTTATCAGCCCTCTACTAAATTGAAACAAAAGAATATATCGGAGCATTCCGACTTCTCCACATGGCACGCCATTTCCTAGGGTCGACAGCTCCACTCACTGTCTCCAAATGTCACAGTGACAGTAAGTAAACTAAAATAGCAACAGTGAACTACAAATAAATAATGACAATCACTAAACCCATAGCAACCGGTACACCAACTTGACAACAATAAGTCTACGAACTTATGCACCTGCGTGCACTACTTACAGGTACAACAGTAAATACCTATGTATGCTACGCAACATTCTATTAATAATTTGGCCACTGCTGCCGATGGTAACACTATACAATTGAACCAACGTCTTAGGGTATCCCTGTTTATATTTGTAAAACAACGGTGGTTAATCATGAGAAAAGTTTTATAAAGTAACTTTCATACGTGGAAACCTACATCTACATTTACATGCATGCTCTACAAATCACATTTAATTGCCTGGCATAGCGTCCATAGTACCACCTTCACAATTCTCTATTGTTTCAATCCCCTATAAGTGCGCCGAAAGATGGAACACCTATATCTTTCTGTACAAGCTCTCATTTCCCTTAATTTATTATGCTGATCGTTTCTCCCTATGTAGGTCGGTGTCATCAAAATATTTTCGCATGCGGAGGAGAAAGTTGGTGCTTGGACTTTCATGAGAAGATTCCGCCGCAACGAGAAACGCCTTTGTTTCAGTGATGTCCACCCCAAATCCTGTATCATTTCAGTGACTATATCTCCCCTATTTAGTGATAACAGGAAACGTGCCGCCCTTCTTTGAACTTTTTCGATGTTCTCCGTCAGTCATGTCTGCTAAGGATTCTACCTCGAGCAGCAGTATGCTAGAAGAGGACGGACAAGCGTAGTGTAGGCAGTCTTCTTAGTAGATCTGTTACATTTTCTAAGTGTCCTGTCAATAAAACGCAGTCCTTGCTTAGCCTTCCCCAAAACATTTTCTATGTGTTCCTTCCAATTTAAGTTGTTCGTAACTGTAATTCCTACGTATTTTGTTGAATTTACAGCGTTTAGATCTGACTATTTATCGTGTAACCGAAGTTTAACGGATTCCTTTTAGCAGTCATGTGGATGACCCCACACTTTTCGTCATTTAGGCTCGATCAAACTAACAACCCAGGCTGCAGCAAAAAGCGACCAATACATCCTCAGACTGGTCTGTCAGCGTAGAAAGACACCCAGGAATCGAAGTTAGTTGGCACCGGACGACTCGCAGGAAGCGAATCACCAGAATCTTAAGTTCTCTCTTATCAGCCTAGTCACTACTGGAGGGACAGCAGCATGCTTGTAGCCAATGCGAATGAACGAAATTGCCTCGCAGCATGAAAATAGTGGGAGTGCTGAAATATTTTCTATGATAAGGTGTACAAATACGCATAAACAATTCGTAAGGCTGGTACCGATTTTACACGTTCTTTTAATATTGGTTGGCATAGCGTGCATAGTGACTAGAAGGGGAGACAATACGTACGATGGGAAGACTTAGAATATTGTTCAGATGATGTGAAATTTCTCATGTTTCATGGGAACGGCAGGATTCTTTTTGTCGTCCATGGTGAATAGGTACTTCCTACATCTCAGGTGGGCACGTTGGGGCTAGGGAACGGTTGCAGCCGTGCGACAGCGATTAACTTCGGTAAACCGCAACTTCAGAAGACGCCGAGCAGGTCCTGGGAACCACCCCAGGTTGGCATCCAGTATGTGAGCAGTGTTTTTCTGTAACAAATGACAGTGTTTACTGGCAGTACCGGAATCTGCTTCCTTGCATGAGAACCTTTCAGCCAAATAAGTGCAACTACGAGCTAAATGAGTATGCTAATCCGTCATCCCTAGCAAACTGATATTAAACACTGAGATATGAAAACGCAGTGAAGGTGCACGATATCAGTCCAGAATAGTTTTCTGTTATTTCCTAGTTGGTCCCTTAGCTTTTCTTTGTGTATGAACCTCAACGTTGCAAGTCAATTATGGATAACATCCTTCAGTCACTGTTATATTTCATTCTTTCATGAAATCAGGTTCAGGAAGCAGTTTAAAATCGACAGCCAAGTTATGAGATATGTTAAAAACCGATTCTCACAGCTGTGTCTTGCCGTGAATGGTCTGCATAATGCAAATAACGGACCGTTTTTAAATTTTTTTGTTCATATTATTTTTTATTTATTTTAAGCGTTCCGGGTATAAAACCTCACCAGACAAAATCGCAATTGTTGTTAAATCAAAACAAGATTAATTTCATACTGTCGTCGTCATATTATTGTATGTTGGTTTAAATTAATTCATTAACTAGTTCACTAGGCTGACAGAATTTAAGGTTCAGGGTTACAGGCTTGCACTCGTCATCGACCTACTTGTCTTAGAATTAAATTTACACTCTGCAACGAAGTGTGCGCTCATATCAGCTGTGGCTAACCCGTGTCTCCGCAGTATCCTTTTACCAGAAGTGCTAGTCTTGCAAGTTTCGCATAAGAGCTTCTCCGAAGTTTAGAAGGTAGGAGACAAGATAACTGGCGGAAGTAAAACTGTGTGGACGGACTGCGGATCATGTTTAGGTAGCTCTATCGGACTAGCGCGGTAGATAAGCGTGTTCGGTCAGAGGGCCGGCCCACACCGTACCATGAGAACAACGACGATCATAATGAAAGAATAAAAAAATCTGTATAGCACTGACCCGTTTACGATTCAAACGCTGCACCATATATTCCCTCGAGGTCTTGGTGGACGCAGAAGTGTACGCTATCGCCCAATCCCCACCAACGCCACCCCCTAGATAGCTGTATCAACTTCTACATCTGCGTCTATAAGCATACCCCGCAAGCCACCGTATGGTGCGTGGCGGAGCTTACCTTGTATCACTACTAGTCATTTCCTTTCCTGTTCCACTCGCAAACTCACTGTATACCACAATACGAGCACTAATTTCTCTCACTTTTTTGGTCATTAAGCGCAATGTGCCTTGGTGAAAGTAGGCTTATTCAGCAGCAACTGCAAATGCCGGTTCCCTAAATTTCCTCAATTGGCTTTCGGGAAAAGAACGTCGTCTCCCTCCAAAGCTTCCTATTTCAGATCACATAGCATGTTTATAATACTCATGTATTGACCGAACCTTCCGGTAACAAATTTGGCGGCTCGCTTGTGATTTCCTTCGATGTCTTCCTTTAGTGCGACATTATGGTATTTGATCTAAATTCTTCTACCTGATCGGCAAATTCTCCTTTGCTCCGCTCGCTGTATGCCTAGCGTGGATGTGACATTGTGTATTCTGCTTATTTGGCCTACAAAGAAAAACATAGCACACATATATAGCAATGATTTATTTGGTGTGTCTATATACCCTTAAGGTGTATCTCATTATTTCTCCTTACACTTATTCCTCGAGCTTAACTCATTAGCCTGGAATGGGCTTCAATTGTGCGTTCTTTACCTTCACACTAAAAATCTTAACAAAAGCTGAACAGACCGGTGTTGTATGGAGGGTGTTACAAAACGGTACGGCCAAACTTTCAGGAAACATTCCATACACACAAAGAAAGAAAATATGTTATGCGGACATGTGTCCGGAAACGCTAACTTTCCATGTTAGAGCTCATTTTATTACTTCTCTTCAAATCACATTAACCATGGAATGGAAACACACAGCAACAGAACGTACCAGCGTGACTTCAAACACTTTGTTACAGGAAATGTTCGAAATTTCCTCCGTTAGGGAGGATACATGTATCCACCGTCTTATGGAATTCCTGATGCGCTGATGCAGCCCTTGAGAATGGCGTATTGTATCACAGCCGTCCACAATACGAGCACGAAGAGTCTCTACATTGGGTACCGGGGTTGCGTAGACAAGAGCTTTCAAATGCCCCCATAAATGAAAGTCAAGAGGGTTGAGGTCAGGAGAGCGTGGAGGCCATGGAATTGGTCCGCCTCTACCAATCCATCGGTCACCGAATCTGTTGTTGTTGAGAACACTTCGACTGAAATGTGCAGGAGCTCCATCGTGCATGAACCACGTGTTGTGTCGTACTTGCAAAGGCACATGTTCTAGCAGCACAGGTAGAGTATCCTGTATGAAATCATGATAACGTGCTCCATTGAGCGTAGGTGGAAGAAGATGGGGCCCAATCAAGACATCACCAACAGTTGCCTGCCCAAACGTTCACAGAAAATCTGTGTTGATGACGTGATTGCACAATTGCGTGGGGATTCTCGTCAGCCCACACACGTTGATTGTGAAAATTTACAATTTGATCACGTTGGAATGAAGCCTCATCCGTAAAGAGAACATTTGCACTGAAATGAGGATTGACACATTCTTGGATGAACCATTCGCAGAAGTGTACCCGTGGAGGCCAATCAGCTGCTGATAGTGCCTGCACACGCTGTACACTGTACGGAAACTGGTTCTCCCGTATCACTCTCCATACAGTGACGTGGTCAACGTTATCGTGTACAGGAGCAACTTCTCTGACGTTGACCTTAGGGTTATCGTCAACTGCACGAAGAATTGCCTCGTCCATTGCAGGTGTCCTAGTCGTTCTAGGTCTTCCCCCGTCGCGAATCATAGGCTGAAATGTAATGTGCTCCCTAAGACGCCGATCAACTGCTTCGAACGTCTTCCTGTCGGGACACCTTCGTTCTGGAAATCTGTCTCGATACAAACGTACCGTGCCACGGCTATTGCCTCGTGCTAATCCCTACATCAAATGGGCATCTGCCAACTCCGCATTTGTAAACATTGAACCGACTGCAAAACCACGTTCGTGATGAACACTAACCTGTTGATGCTACGTACTGATGTGCTTGATGCTAGTACTGTAGAGCAATGAGTCGCATGTCAACACAAGCGCCAAAGTCAACATTATCTTCCTTCAATTGGACCAACTGGCGGTGAATCGAGGAAGTACAATACATACTGCCGAAACTAAAATGTGCTCTAACATGGAAATTAAGCGTTTCCGGACACATGTCCACATAGCATCTTTTCTTTATTTGTGTGTGAGAATGTTTCCTGAAAGTTTGGCCATTCCTTTTTGTAACATCCTGTATAACAATGGTTTGGTTGGTGTGTTTATATACCCTTAAGGTGTATCTCCTTATTCCTCCTTACACTTATCCAACTTAATTCATTAGCCTGGAATGGGCTTCAGTTGTGCGTTCTTTACCTCCCCGCTAAAAATCTGAACAAAATCTGAACAGACCGGTCTTGTATATACTCCGCTGTACACGATCGTGAAAAGCTGTACATATTCGGCTACAGACAGCCCCCTGGCAAACGTAGGGGTAGAAAAATATCGGTTTCCGGCCAGGAAACGGGCTATAATTAGGTGTGCTCGCGTGCTGCCGGAAGCCTGTTGTTGCTCGTTGTGCGCTCTGCGCCAGACGTCCCGTCGCAGCCGGCAGCAGAGAAGTGTTCTAACGAGCGAGGCGCGGCTGCCTGCTGCTGCGGTCCTTAGCGTCCCGGCCTGGCGGACTAACAAGCAGACACGTTCCGCCAGCGCGTCGCGCCCGCGCCGCCTTCGGCAGAGCAGACCAGCTTCACCGAGTTTCCGAGTCAGTTAGCTGGCTGTTTAAACCTCTATTTTACATGTGTTAAACCACTGGTGGAACTTTTTAGCAGTCGCTTCGATCGCGTACGCTACATTACATATTCTTCACTCATACACTTCTCATTGTCTGCTGTTTTACATCATACGACTGAAGAGATGATGTAAAATTTACCTGTGGTATTCAACGTTGTGACATGATATTTGCTCTCGAAACACGTCGAGAAAGATATTGGCTGTTGGTTGTGCTCATTCTTGAGTCCTGGTTGAAAACCTGAACAGCACAAAACGAGGTAAACTGTAGTTCATACTCCTAATGTATTCCAGCCCAGCCAAATACTAGAAGGAAATACCAACATATAGTTTTATAACATTTTTAAATACTGCCCCCTTCACATCCTAAACCCGTCTGTAGGAGCAGCATGGGTATACCACTGTCACACGACTTTCTCACAAAAATGAGTCATATATGCACTAAATTTAGTTGAAACGGTTTCAGAAAATAATCAGGAATAATTTAAATATCATCCTTAATCTGTCTTCCACGCTCTATTCCTTTCTTTCCCTTTCGACCTGCTTCATCATACCCTGTCCCTCTTCCACGAAGTCCTGCACACCCGTCCCTCATCCACCTGTCCCCACACATCCTCTCCTATTTCCACCTGCCTTCTCACACCATCGCCCTCTGCCGCCTTATTCTCTCTACCGTTACCATCTACCTCTTCACCTTACCTCCCTTGTCCACCTAATCAATACCCCTCTCCACCTTTCACCAGCCTCCTACACCTTCCTCTGACCTCCTCTGCCGTGCCCCCCTTCCTTCTCACCACCCTCTCTGTCCATCTCCTATGACACTCGATTTCACCCCTCGCTCCCACTTCAAAAGGAGGTAGGTGGTTCTAACCCCACAGTGATTCTTTCCTAACAGTGAGTTATACGTATAGAAAGTTTCGTTCAAATCATCTAGTGGTTTAGAAGGAGATGTGGAACATACACAGAAGATGAGGTAAATAAAAGTGGCCCGGACGAGTGTACATGATTGGACTCGAACGTACACATATAACCACACGCCGTGGCGTGCACACCAAGTTTCCACCCGCCTTGTGATCCACACGGGTTCAGAGAGAAGTGCGGTCCGTGTCAATGAGAGTGGAGCAGTGCAAGGAGGATTATGGTACTGACAGTTGAGCGGTTGTTGTTCGTTGTGGGAAGTTACGTGGCAAGAGAGTCGTGATCAGTTGTTTGCTGAGAAGTTGAAAAGTTCCAGCAAAGAGTGCCATGGAGCGCTTGGTCTGAAAATGGCATCAGACAGGACCTGCTTTGAACAAATGAAAAAACATTCCAAAATGTGAACACACCCAAGAAAATGTGGTGGCAGTTCACCAGAACATTTTTCAGAGTCCTTTCATATAAAGCACTGCCTGTCACAAGAGACTGGCAAATCATATCGATCACGTGGACGAATACTCCACCTCGACCTGCAGCCTGCTCGCGACTACAGATGGGTCGTTCGCGAACTAACGGGTCCAAATAGACGCTTCATCAAGATGATCGGAAAGAGCGAGGAACGGTCTTCCATAGTTCACTTCTGTCGCGGCTTTTTACTTATAGTTCCCGGGAACGGGAAACGGTCGGTCTCGTTCCCGCAACGGCACGTCGGCCGGTCTCGCTCCTGCCTCAGTCCCGTTCCCATCGGTCTCGGTCTCGTTCGGCCGGACTCGTCCTTCTTCGCGGGGCCACTCGTCGCAGTTCCACTGCTGACTGCTCATAGTTCAGTATCGAGTTGTTCGTTTCGTTCGCTGCACACGCCCATTCTACGTCTGTTTCAAACCTTTTTTTAACTCTGAACTTCTGGTTCCTTTTGTGGTAATCTATTCAGCGTCCATGACCGGCAATTAAACTTTATTTTATAATTACGTAATTTACATAAAAATTACGTGGTAGGCAACAAAACGGCATGTCAGCTTACTTCACTATTTCGATAAACAGCAGAAGAAATACTTGTAATAGGGCTAGATTTTTTTAATTATACATGCAAAGGAAGTCGTCACGGCACACACGAGAGGACATGTTCAGTCTTTTTTTGATCCAAGGTAAAAGAGCATGTTCATTGCTATGGAAGGCAGACTGACTTACAACAGAATGAAGTCTGCGCTCCATAATCAATGGTCTGGTGTCACATATTGTAAAGAGAATATGATAACTTCTATAATATTATTTCAGTGGTACAGGATGGTGCACGAAAAATCGACCCCAAGTACTAGACTGCTCATTGTCGCCTACCAGACGTCATCTACTGTTTCGAAGTTGTTTGCACTAGCTTATTTGTAATTCAAAAATGGTTCAAATGGCTCCGAGCACTATGGGACTTAACAGTCCCCTAGAAATTAGAACTACATAAACCTAACTAACCTAAGGACATCACTCACATCCATCCCCGAGGCAGGATTCGAACCTGCGACCGTAGTAGTCGCGTATTTGTGATTTCTTCACTGCCTAATTGTTACGTGTTTATCGGTACTGCTCATAGTGGTCAACAAATCCTGCGTAATTGGCGAGCAGTCTGTACTTGGGGCCGGTTTTTCGTGTGCCACCTTATATTATTTCACTGCGATCAGCCACATAACGCTACAGTTGGCTAAACGAGAGGTTTTGCAGCATGACGAAAATTACAAATGCGTGAGAGTTCTGTTATGAATAAAAACTCTGTACTCCAGGGTGGAGGCAAGTGACTCCTCTTGGCGTCTTCCATCTTCAGTCACCTATGCTACTAATTTTCAGTTTTTCATAAGAACCATATACCAAGCGCAAATGAACGGTGAACAAGTAAAAATGAACGGTTCCTAAAAAACAGCGATCACCAGTGAACTAGTTCCCAAGAATAAACGAGTTTTCCCATCTCTAGTCGCGACCCTAGCTGGCCATTCAGGTCTCCTGCTCCAGTTATTTATTTATTTCATTTACACGTCAAGTTCCGTAGGACCAAAGAGAGGAGTAAACCTCCAAGTTCAAGGAATGTGTCAGCACATGAAATTACAACATAAAAGTAATAACAGATAAAAATAAAATGTTTATGAACTTGTCAAAAGTCAATGGTGTGACCCATGAGGAAACTCTTCAGTTTAGATTTGAAGGCGCTTGGATTAATGCTAAGAATTTTGAATTCCAGTCGTAGCTTATTGTAAATGGATGCAGCAGTATACTGCTCACCTTTCTGCACAAGAGTTAAGGAAGTACGATCCCAATGCACGTTTGATTTCTGCCGAGTATTTACCGAGTGAAAGCTGCTTATTCTTGGGAATAAGCTAATATTGTTAACAAGAAATGACAGTAAGGAATATATATATATTAAGAGTCCAATGTCAAAGTACCCAGATTTGTGAACAGGGGTCGGCAAGAGGTTCGTCAACTTACACCACTTATTGCTGGAACCACCAGCTTCTGAGCCAAAAGTATCCTTTTAGAATGGGAAGAGTTACCCCAAAATATAATACCATACGACATAAGCGAATGGAAATTAGCAGAGTACACTAATTTTCATGTTGAACGATCACTCTCTTCAGATACCGTTCGAATAGTAAAGATGGCAGAATTACGTCCTTGAACAAGATCCTGAACGTGGGTGTTCCACGACAGTTTACTGTCTATCTGAACACCTGCAAATCTGAACTGTTCCGTTTCACTAATCATAAGCCCATTCTGTGAAATTAAAAGCCAGGTTTTGTTGAATTGTGTGTTAGAAACTGTAAAAACTGAGTCTTACAGTGATTTAGCGTTAGTTTATTTTCTACAAGCCATGAATTTAGGTCCTGAACTGCACTATTTGAAACTGAGTCAGTGTTGCACACGACATCATTTACTACCGAGCTAGTGTTATCAGCAAACAGAAATATTTTAGAGTTACCCATAATACCAGAGAGAATACCATTTATATGAATAAGGAACAGGAGTGGCCCCAACACTGATCCCTGGGGCACCCCCACTTGACTGTTTCCCACCCAGACCCCACATCACAGCCATTCTCAACATTGTGAATAACGAAATTTTGCTATGTGTTGCTAAAGTAAGAGGTGAACCAATTGTGACCTACTCCCCATATTCCGTAATGGTCCAACTTCTGGAGCAACATTTTGTGATCAACTCAGTCAAATGCCTTAGTTAAATCAAAAAATATTCCTAGCGTTCGAAACCTTTTGTTTTACCCATCCAGTACCTCACAGAGAAAAGAGAATATAGCATTTTCTTAAGTGACTTCTAAAGCTGAACTTTACATTTGATAGCGAATAATGGGAAATAAAATCATAAGTTATCCTTACATACACAACATTTTAAGTCACTTTAGAAAACACTGATGGCATAGAAATAGGTATAAAATTGTCCATATTATCCTTTTCCAATTTTTTATAAATACTCAGTAGTAGAGTACTTTAATCGTTCAGGAAACTGACAATCCCTAAAGGAAAAATTACATATATGACTAAATTCAGAGCTAACTTGTGCAGCACAGTACTTTAATATTCTGCTAGGCACTCTATGTAACTATGAGAGTCCTTAGTCTTCCGTGATTTAATTATTGAGTCAATCTTCCCCTTCTCCTTCTCCACCATTTCAGTGCAGTAATGTGTTCATTGTAAATAAGTATTACAGTAGTTGTATTACATGTTTATTACCTTATAAATAAATAAAAAACTTTTTATTTTAAATTCAGTGCATTTGTAGTTGTAAAATGACTCTTAGTGTTCATTAAAAAATGACGATCATTCCACTTGGGACCTGTGGAATGGTACATTAGCTTATTTGTTTTAGTTGTAAATATTTGTCATGTATTGTTGTTTTTCTGACATGTTCCACATCCTGGAGGACCTCCTCACTACGGATCAATTGGAATGAAAGTAAATCTAATCTAATCAGAGGAATATTTCAGACATCAATTTCGGAAAGGCATTTGTGAAGAAAATTATATGATTCCCCGTAAAAACTAAATTTTTATTTAATTCACCAGGAATGCTCAGAAAATTATTGTTAAATACTGTACATATATCTGATTTATCAGTAACAGAAATATCCTATGAATTAGCTATTTTGTTTGCATACCACGTACTCTTTGCCTTCCTAATAACATTTTTAAGCACGTTACAACACCGTTTGTAATGACCTACTGTATCTTGAGTGTGACTACGTCTAACGTATTGATATAATTCCCACTTTGTTCTACATGATATCCTTATTCCAGTAGTCAGCATCCCGGTCTGCCTATTGCTGATAGTTCCCTGTTTAGAACATTATAATGGAAAGCAACTTTCAAAGAGCATGAGAAATGTATTAAGGAAAGCATTATATTTATCATGCATGTTATCAGCACTGTAAACATCCTGCCACTCTTGTTCCTTGACAAGGTTTAAAAAACTCTCTGTTGTTGTTGGATTGACTTTCCCACATAGTTTGTAATTATATGTGACATTTGTTTGAGTACAAAAGCCTTTTAGTGTCAAAATTTGTGTATCATGGTCTGAAAGGCCATGCACCGTTTCACTACCACAATGCCCATCTAGTAACGAAGAATGAATGAAAGTAATATCTATGGCTGTGCTACTGTTCCTCTGCAACCTAGTTGGACAATCGCAGTGTGCATCAGATCATATGAATTTAGCAGATCTACCAACAACCTTTTTCTTGCGCCATCATATGCAAAATTTATATTGAAGTCACCACCTATAATTAATTTCTGGTACTTCCTACAAAGTGAATCAAGAACCCTCCATAGCTTGAGCAGAAATGCTCTGAAGTCAGAAGTTTGGCTTTACTAGATTCAACTGCTCCTGCACACCATTCAAATACCTGTTCAGTGCAGTGTCGTGATACATCTATGAACTCAAATGGAATACTGTTTTTTTGTGTACATAGACACTCCCCCACCCTGAAAGAACCTCCTTGAAAAACAGTAGCTAATGTGTATCCTGGAAAAGGAAGAAGCTCCTGAACTGTCAAATTATTTAAGTGGTGCTTCAATATATAAACAATTTCAGAGTCAACATCTATAAGCAGTTCATTAACTTTATCTCTAATACCTCTTATATTTTGATGAAATTATGCTAATTCCTTCTCTACTTGGAAACCTGATGACCTCTGAAACTGAGCGCTTAGTTAGAGAGACTTCCTGTAAGCATTGTATACCTATCAGCTGACTTCAATCTTAAAATGGTGCACCTCGAACATATACTACTACAGGAATTTTTTCATGAGTGTTCCCACTACCACCACCACCCACTGTACTGTCACCTATAAGCTTTGCCAGCCTCCCCTTCCCATACCTATTGAGGTGCAGGCCATGCCTATTGAAACCCGATCTACTGATAGACCCAACTGGCACCATTGAAATTTGACCCATGCCCTGTGCCATCAGCGCCATTTCCAACGCCTAACAGCCGCATTAAGATTGGGCTGATCATGACACTGAAATAGTTGCATGAAATGCACATTAGTGCCTACAGTTTGAGTAGCAATCTTTACCAGGTCACCACCTACCTGTCCCTATCAAGACTGTTCCCTGCTCCCCCCACTATCACTTCGTAAAATTCCTACATAACTCCCATATGCTGTCAGTCACCTGAGCCAACCCTGCACCAGGCATCACTGTGCTGGTGATCCGGTACTCACTCCCCAAAACTTTCTGCAACTCCTGACCCACATCTCTACTGTGCGAACTACCTAGCAGCAGAACCTTCATCTTCCTGGTAGACTTTACAAATGACCTAGACTTCCTAACTGCTGAGGACTGCCGTATGTACCCTACATCTACAGCTACAAGAGGCTCCTCTCCACTGAACTCTGACAGTTGGTCAAATTTTTTGCATATAAGCAAAGTATACCTGCCTGAATACCTGCTGCTCCTGTCTGCCATCTGGCCAACTGCCAGTTCCCATTCCCCACACCCCTCAACCTCCTCAACGAATCTAGTTCCTCCTTTGAGTGTTGTAACTCCACTTGATGGCCACAGATCTTACGCTCCTGCTCCTCTATCAACTTATCTCTACTATAGATTCTGCATTCCCAGGAGAGAATTCCGCTAGAATTCCCACTGGATTGCCCGCATCTCGTGGTCGTGCGGTAGCGGTCTCGCTTCCCACGCCCGGGTTCCCGGGTTCGATTCCCGGCGGGGTCAGGGATTTTCTCTGCCTCGTGATGGCTGGGTGTTGTGTGCTGTCCTTAGGTTAGTTAGGTTTAAGTAGTTCTAAGTTCTAGGGGACTTATGACCACAGCAGTTGAGTCCCATAGTGCTCAGAGCCATTTGAACCCACTGGATTCCCCACTGCATTCCATCAATGAAAATAGTTTAAACTAATACCACACCATAACCCACTGCTCACAAACCTACGACAGAGCTCACACTTCACACTCATGGTAAAATGTTACAGTTACTGAAAAAAACTATACGTCTACGTTACCTAAGCTCTGTTACACCAGTAGAACTATTTACAGAACTAACAATAATGATCTCGAAATTCTCTGCCTACTAAGCAGGCAACTATTTGTATTAATACTATTACACCACAACTAAAACCAATACCAACAATACTTCACGAAATTATTAGCTGAAACCAAAAATTCAGGCGGCCACTGGAACACTCAACGAAGTTAAAACACTGAATGAAAAGTTTACTGAAGTATTTCACAAGGGTGTATGATTAAATTTGTGTGGGGAGCTCTTAAGTCTAAGGTGTTTCACAACAACCCTCATAGTCGTCAAGAACTGCAGCAGATCATTTCAGATGAGATCGCAGCAATTTCAGAAGTTTAGCTTCGATCCACCTTCGCAAACTTGCTGACCAGGGCCAAAAAGTGCAAAGAGATGAATGGTGGTCACTTTCAATATCTGCTACAGTCAATTTAATAGTGTATTTCCTTTCATCTGCTGTGTTTCTTTGTACTCTGGAGCTCTGTTCTCTGGCCCACTTTTATTCACCTCTCCTTGTACATACATACATATATACATATCTATATACAGTACATATTCATACAGCTACTATTACATGCAGTTTTTCATATGTGGTTTGGCCATGTGTAAATACGCTACATATATTTGACACATATATGTCTGATTCTCTGCTCTTTTATATGATACGACACCACAGTAAATGATAAATTTATCTGTGGAATTCAGCCCTTTGACGTGCTGATTGGTTCAGAAACACTCTGAGAAAAATATTCTCTCGATAGTGCTCACTCTCGTATCTTAGGTGAAACACTGAACTGCAATAATAAGAGACAAATAGCAGTTCATATATTTAACGTATTCCATCCAAGATAAATATTGGATAGGAATACCAACAGGTTGTTTTACAACATTTTTAGATGCCAATCAATTCTCAAACCAAACCCATCCCTATGATTTGTACGGGTATATCACACCCACACTACCTTTGTATGAAAGTGAGTCATGTATACACACAATTTTGTTGACACGCATTCTCAAAAATAATAAGGAAAAATTTAGATCTCACTGCTAATGTACCTTCCACATTCTATTCCTTTCTCTCTCCATTCACTCTGCTTGATCAAACTCTATTCCTCTTCCACCTGTTTCCCCACGTTCTACACTTCCTCTACTTCCTTCCTCACAACCTGTACCCAGACCACTTCTGCCACAATTCCCCTCCAACTTCCACCTGCCTCACATTCTCTACCCACATCACCTGCTTCTTCACATTATCTTCATTTTAAACTTACTCAATATCTCTCTCCATCTTTCACCTACCCTCCTATACCTTCCCCTCCTCCCCTCTCCCTTCGTCTACCTCCTCCTCATCTCTCTGTCCATTACTGCTAGTCGAACGATTTCACCCCCACACCTACCCCACAGGAAGGTACCTGGTTCTTACCCCCACAGTGAATAATGTGGTACCGGGTTTGATTGAAATCGATACTGTCGTTTAGGTGGAGATAAGGGACGTACAGGCACTGAACTGACAAAAGTCGTGGTACAGAGATACGGGGGACGTTTGAAAAGTCCGTGCAAAGTCCGAGAGATGGCACCACCAGCGCGTATCGACGTTATGCTTAGTCAGTAGCATCTTTGTAAAGAACGCACACCAAGTTTCAGCCATTTTTGTCCATTTCTTTGTGTTTGGCATTCGTGTGAATCAAGGAAGTCGAGTGATTGTCAAAAAAATATGAAAAACAATTTCTTGTGGTGACTAAATATTACTTTATGAAAGGTAATACTCCTCAGGAGACCAAAGAGAAGCTTGATAAACATTACGGTGACTCTGTACCTTCGATCAGAACACTTTATAAGTGGTTTCAAAATTTTTGGTGTGGCCATATGGGCACAAATGATGCTGAACGCTCTGGACGCCCTGTGGAGGTTACAACTCCAGAAATTATTGACAAAATCCATGATTTGTTGATGGATGACAGAAGAGTTAAGGTGCATGAGATTGCTAGTGCTGTGGGTATCTCGATAAACCGGTACATAATATTTTGCATAAACATTTGAACACGAGAAAGCTATCCGCATGATGGGTTCCGCGCTTGACCAAAAACGGAATCGTGTGAAGTGTTGCAAGGATGGTTTGCAGCTGTTCAGGAAGAATCCGCTGGAGTTAAAGCGTCGTTTTGTCAGCGTGTCTGAGACGTGGATACATTACTGTACTCCAGAGACCAAACAACAATGTAAACAATGGGTTACCAAGGGAGAATCTGCACCAAAAAAGGCGAAGACCGTTCCTTGGGATTCGCAAGGAGTAATCCTCATCGACTATCTGTAAAAGGATTAAACTATTACAGGAGCATATTATTCATCGTTATTGCACCGTTTGAAAACCGAGCTGCAAGGAAAACGCCGGTGAATGGACCGCAAAAAAGTCCTTTTCCATCACTACAATGCACCAGCACACACCTCAGCAATTGTGGTCGCAAATTAGGAGTCCAACTCGTTTCACATCCCCCCTATTCTCCAGACTTGGCTCCCTCGGACTACTATTTGTTCCCTAATTTGAAGAAATGGTTGTCGGGACAAAGGTTTTATTGAAACGAGGAGGTGTTTGCAGCAACTAATAGCTATTTTGCAGACTTGGACAATTCCTATTATTCGGAAGGGATCAACAAATTAGAACAGCGTCGGACGAAATGTATAAGTCTAAAAGGAGACTATGTAGAAAAAAAAAAGGTTTTACCCCAAACACGTAAGGAGTTTTTATTTTTGCATGGACTTTTCAAACGCCCCTCTATGCACATATACAGGTGCGAGTAGCACTGTGTACACAAGCTGTAAAAGGTCAGTACAGTAGAAGAGCTGTCATCTGAACTCAAGTGATTCATGTGAAACAGTTTTGGACGTGATTACGGCCCCACGATGGAAATTAACAGACTTTGAACGTAGAAAGGTAATTGAAACTAGATACATGAGACATTCCATTTCAGAAATCGTTCGGGAATTTATTATTCCGAGATCCACAGTGTCAAAAGTGTGCCTAGAGTACCAAATTTCTGGCATTACCTCTCACCACTAACGACACAATGGCTGATGGCCTTTCCTTAACGATCGAGAGCAACGGCGTTTGTGTAAAGTTGTCAGTGCTAACACACAAGTACCACTGCGTGAAATAACCGCACGAATAAATGTGGGACATAAGATGGTCGTATCAGTTAGGTCAGTGTGACGAAAATTTGGTTAACGAACTGCAGCACCACACGACTGACGCGAATGCCTTTGCTGCCAGCACGACATCGCCTGCAGCGCCGCTCCTGGGTTCGTAATCATATCGGTTGGACCCTAGATGAGTGGAAAACCATAACCTGGTCAGATGATTCCCAATTTCAGTCGGTGAGAGCTGATGGCTGAACTCAAGTGTGCGCAGACCCTACTGAGCCATGGGCCCAAGCTGTCAACAAGACATTGTGCAAGCTAGTGGTGGCTCCAAATGGCTCTGAGCGCTATGGGACCTAGTCTAAGGCTGCTAGACTTAGAACTGCTTAAACCTAACTAACCTAAGGACCTCACACACATCCATGCCCGAGGCAAGATTCGAACCTGCGACCGTAGCGGTCGCGTTGTTCCAGACTGAAGCGCCTAGAACCGCTTGGCCACAACGGCCGGTGTGATGGCTCCATAATGGTGTGGGCTCTGTTTACATGAAATGGTCTGGGTCTACTGAATATTCGGCAGCTTAGAGACCAATCATTAACTGTTGTGTTGCACGAATAGTCCAAGAAGGTTCATTCTCAAAATGTGCTCGTACGAGTACTCAGAATCTATACTAGTTATCCAAAGATCAGGATAAGGTTGACGAAATATGATTTTAATGGTCCTAAATATAAGTTTACAGCGCGTTCGGTAATTGCTTGCCTAAATACAAGGATGTGCTGAAAAGTAATCCGTCCGAATTTATTATGTGAAACCTTATGAAACTATTTTAAATGAAACAAACGTCATTAATATTCTACATCTCTATTCTTCAGATATATATTTTTTAGCGCTCTGCCATTAAAGGGCTCCAAATTCTAGCGTGTAACATGTCGGTGTGTAACGTAACTATGTCCTTGTATCAGAAACAGCGTGCTGTTTTCGGATTTAGAATGCGGAGTGTTCGTCCCCACATGAAGCACCCTATCCTGCAGCATTACTATGGCGGACCTCACACGAGAGATACAGAGCTACATACGCAACAGTCCGACGCCTTGGGTTCACTATCATCGATCATCCTGCGTACAGGCCTGAATTGGCCCGTGTGATTTTCACCTGTTTCCAGAACCTAAAGAACACCTTCGATGACTTCACCTTGATAGTCATCAAGCGGTGCAATCTGAGGTGAGTTTTCGTCTTCGTCAACATTGTCAAACATTCCACAGCGATGGTCAACAAACCGATCTCTCTTTAATGTGTTTGTCACCGAGCGGGGTGGCGCAGTGGTTAGACACTGGACTCGCATTCGGGAGGACGACGGTTCAATCCCGCGTCCGGCCATCCTGATTTAGGTTTTCCGTGATTTCCCTAAATCACTCCAGGCAAATGCCGGGATGGTTCCTCTGAAAGGGCACGGCCGACTTCCTTCCCAATCCTTCCCTAATCCGATGAGACCGATGACCACGCTGTCTGGTCTCCTTCCCCAAAACCAACCAACCAACCAATGTGTTTGTCGCAATGGTGACTAAGTTGCGAAATAAATATGTACACATGAAGAATAAAAATGTAGAACGTTGATAACGTTTATTTGGTTTAATTAGTTTTGCGACCTTTGGTGTAAAAAATTCGGAGGCTTTTCTTTCTAGCACGCCCTCATACTATATGGAACTTATCTTGGAGCTTTTTTCTCCATCATTGAATCTACATAGCACTGCACGCGAAATTCATTTCTGAAAACGAAAGATTAGAAATGTTAGTAATAAATAAAAGATCCGACAAAAATAATTAATAAGTCCTCGAGCCGAACTCAGTTCTACTCCTCCCTAAAATGCACGATTCGATGTCACCTACATAATTGTAGTATGCAAAATGCTTGGAATATTCAGAAACACGTACATTTTGCTATTACCGTGGCGTAGCTACAATTTCATGAGTTTTCTGTCAACGTAAATCTCCCTGACAATACATAGCGCCTCGTGATTCTGTGTTCTGAAGAAATTTAAATTCCGACATTAGCTGCAGTCGGGTACTGAAAAATTCATTGACGACAACTGAAAATTTTTACCCGACGAGGACTCAAACCCAGATTTCCCCTTTCAAGCTAGCGGTCGCCTGAGTCGCTTCGGTTATCCGAGCCTGAGGTCCAATCCAAATTTTCAATTTGTCACACTCCACATGCGTAGCGTCCTCTGTCCATTATTCACAGATAAAACCGTATTTCCCGAAATAACATATACAGGTAAGCCACTTCGGGATTATACATATACATATAACAAAATGTACGTCATATGTATGTGTATAATAATGACATGATTTAAATGCTACTTGGAAACGCTCTTCGACTGTTTCTGTGTAGATGAGCTTTTTTTTCGCTTGGCTATGATAAATCTGCGATTTAGTAGCTTCTCAGATAATTCATTTCTAGAAATGCCAGAGAATTCTACAGTGACGACTGTTTATTAAGTTTCTACATTTTGTTCCTTTCTTAACAGTGACTTCCACAGCACACACTCCACGCTGCAACAATACAGCGGATGGAGCTGTACATTGCTGGCGCTGAAGCTAGCACTTTATTACCATGCAAATCGATAGCCAATTGTTCCATACACGACTAACACATTGTCTCTGTGTCTCCTTTCGTGATTCAGAACAGTACATCAAATCCCCATTTGCAATTTAATGCAACCGAAGGACTACACAACAACCGATGCTATTCACATATGCATTACGTGGTGGCTCATTGCGTGACCATTACATCGGCTTTGCAACTCTCGAATTACTACGATGCTTCACTACGATAGTAAAGAATGAGCATATTTTGTCACTCAAGACGACTTCGACAGTAAAACCAAATGTTTTACTTGCACGTTCTGTACCGCCGTTTGATGCGAACAAACTATATGTAGTTTTTAGCTGAAAGCCTTTTCCGCTTAGGTAGGCACTGAATGCATGAAAGATATGAAGAGTGAGATAATCACATTGAAGTACACAGGGACTCAATGGCTAAAATGTGTGAGATTACAAACTGTCTTCCATTTCATTATATTTTCTTTATTCTATGATCTGTAACTTCATCACAAAATGATGAGTAATTGTTCCTAAAGAAGTAAAGTATAAAACTATTATAGTAGTATAAAAGTATTGTAGTAGCCAAGATAGGTACATTCAAAAGATTAAAAACGAGATAGTATTGTGCATAATTGACTACAACTTTCTTACTCTTTCTTTACGTGTTTATGATGTGTGGATCATAATCTGATGATGAAGTTATAGATGTAAACATAGGAAAACTTTTGCAGTCGAAGACCGTTTTGAATTTCACAAAGAAGAAGTTATATTCAAACGTACCAGAAAACAGCAATTGATAACACGAACACTAAACATCAAAATTTTTCATTAAAACGGGGAAATGTTAAAATTACACATTTAAGGAAGATATTTGTGTAATATTTTTAATGCAAAACTTTTGAAATGGTCGTTTCGGAAATAAACATCGCGTTGTATGCACGGCGGAACACAATTAGGCCACTTTTTTGAAACCCTTGAATTATTTCCCAGCCCGACGCAGAAGTTTGAAATTTGGCTGAAAAGTGCCTACAGCCTTCCTCTGTAACCGTACCAAAACGTGGATCACAGCGTCATTAATCTCGGGCTCGACGACGCTTCAGATAGCAATGTGTCGACCCACGCGAGAAGAAAACCGCAGCTCAGAAGTTCATGTGACGTGTAAGGTGGGTTACTGATATCTCATTGGCACCAATTTTCACTACGGCTCTACCTGTCAACATCGCGGGGGTGTCATACGATGAGAAGTTCATGAAAAATGGTTCAAATGGCCCTAAGCACTATGGGACATAACATCTGAGGTCATGTCCCCTAGACTTAGAACTGCTTAAACCTAACTAACCTAAGGACATCACACACATCCATGCCTGAGGCAGGATTCGAACCTTCGACCGTAGCAGCTGCGTGGTTCCAGACTGAAGCGCTCGGCCACAGCGGCCGGCACACGGACAGTTATCCTGCTGGGAGATGCCATCGCTGTTTAGGAAGACATCAAGCGTAAGTGGTTACAGGTGACCCCTTATAATATTCACGTGGTCTACAGATGTCATGGTGCCTTCGATTACTACCGCAGGTTCCATGGAAGCCCAGGTTGATATCCCCCACAACACAATACTGCTCCCACCGACCTGTGTCAATGGAGCGTTACACGTTTCGGGCAGCCGTTCGTCTGGATGACGGCATATCTGGACATGACCATCGACCTGGTTCAGCGATAAACTGGACTCATCCGACCAGGTGACACGATTGCACTGACCCGCGATCCAAGCTCGATGATCTCGTGCCCACTGTAATTAAACTGACGATGTTGTCTGATCAACATGGCAACACATAGGGGTCCTCTGCTGCGGAACACCATGTTCAACTGTGAGCTCTGAACGGTATGCTCTAAAACACTTTTGCATCCGCCAGCACTGTACTCTGTGGTCAAATCTGCCTCAGATCGCCGTCTATCCTGCTTTAGAGAGCGGACAAGTCTCCAATCCCTACGCTCTGTCAGGAAGTATGGATGTCCTAGAGCTTGTCGCCTACTCGTGGTTTCAGCATTCTTCAAGCACTTCCCATAGATGCTCACAACAGTAGCACGCGAACAACCGACAAGCTTCGCCGTTTCAGAGATGCTCGCTCCCAGACAGGGGGGTCACAACAATCTGGCTGTTGTCAAAGTCGTTTAAGTCGGCGGATTTCCGTATTTGCGCCACTTCTCGTCGCTAGAATGATTCCCCTTCCGTCTCTGATCCGCTCATATACTTCCCTTACCACGTCATGTGCCACCAGGCAGCTTAGAACTTCGAAATAGGCAATGGTCATAATGTTTTGGCTCACCAGTGTATTTGAACAGTTCATGCGCCAGGAGACTCTCGAGTTTGTTTCCTACTTATCCAACATGTTGTATCTCCTTATTTTGATACGAAATTACGAAGTTCAACATAATGCAACCGTATGTTACATATTCAAGACGGTACATCCTAAGTTTAAATGTAATATTCACTGCTATATTCTTGTAGAACTGTGACACAAGGAACAGCAGAAAATTTTATCATTACATTTGAGAAAGTGAAATTGTTGCCGATATCTCTGTAATTAATATAGCTATGAGAAAAGACTATGCCGGCCGGGGTGGCCGAGCGATCCTAGGCGCTTCAGTCGGGAACCGCTCTGCTCCAACGGTCGCAGATTCAAATCCTGCCTCGGGCATGGATGTGCGTGCTGTCCTTAGATTACTTAGATTTAATTAGCTGTAAGTGTACCGGACTGATAACTTCGGATGTTCCAGTACCATAGTGCTTAGAGCCATTTGAATCACTTTGAAAAGAGATTATATGGGGTTACGCTAGGACTTTCTCACAGTTTATCTGTATGAATACAGAGTTATATTTTAAACTGTCCCGGTAGGATGTGAGCTCAACATCTCTGTAGAATTACCCTGTGCTATCATAAGGTACGGTTTTATCTAGTAATTCGTGTTGCAAGCACACTCCAGTATTCACTTCAACCGGAGGCTTTTAATGTAACTGATAAGAATTCTGAGAACTAAAGTATCTGATAAAAAGGAGCCGGAAAATTAATCGTATTAGTAGACATTAATGGATGAGGGGGTGGGGGGAGGGGGTCCGTTCATCGTCCTTATGGCGGCTACAGCTCTGCTACTGGGGACGCTGAACCCCGCCTCCTTTTATAATTGCTGCTGCGCCTCTCGTGTTACCTAGTGATCAGTTCCGCATTACATAGTGGTGTCCGGGCACTTTCCATCACGCAGTAAAAGCACCGAACTGTGTAGCTGACTCTGTTCTCTCGTTAATTTGCGACGACAGAAGTCAGAAACCGATAATTAGACGACGTGCCTGGTCGCTTATAACGACGTTATCTCCTAACAGGATAAGAAAGTAGTGTACTGTGACCAGTTTTATTACTTTCAGCAGTTACTGTTCAGTCTTAACAGCATTATAGTAATCAGATGAAACTGGAACAGACACGTAAAAAGTTTTCTGTCAGAGGTAATGGATAAGTAGTATTAATAATAAAAATACTGTAGATGAAAAAATTTCCACGCACAACTGTAAATTGTTGGGTATCAATGCTCTATATAAACTTGAAAAAGCAAGACACCTAAGCAACTGCGAATTTTCTGAGCTATCTGAATTTCTTCCAAATGAACGTGGGTGCTATAATGTTGAAATAGCTACTTTTCTCACTTAGTACCATTGCTGTGGAACAATAGTCTTGTTACACTGCACGACCGTCATTATTGAAATGAAAGCTCTTTGATTCAACAGTGAACCTCAATCTTAACTGTCCCTTGAATAAGTGATTTCAGAGCACGTAAATTACGTTACTTTTAGCGGCATTTGTGTGGATGATACTTATGGAAGAATGGAAAAACTGGTAGAAGCCGACCTCGGGGAAGATCTGTTTAGGTGCCGTAGAAATGTTCGAACACGTGAGGCATTACTATCCAAAGGCTTCTCATAGAAGATAGTTGAACGAAAGATAAACCTACGTTTATAGCATTTGTACATTTAGATAAAGCTTTTGACAATTTTGACTGGAATACTCTCTTTCAAGTGCTGAAGGTGGCATGGGTAAAATACAGGGAGTGACAACTATTTACAGTTTGTACAGAAACCAGAAGGCAGTTTTAAGAGTCGAGGGGCAAGAAAGTAAAGCAGTGCTTCAGAAGGCAGTGAGACAGTGTTGTAGCATGTCCCCAGTGTTATTCAATCTGTGTATTGAGCAAGCAGTAAAGGAAACAAGAGAAAAATTTGGAGTAGGAATTAAAGTCCAGGGAAAATAAATAAAAGCTTTGAGGTATGTCGATGACATTGTAGTTCTGTCAGAGACAGCAAAGGAGTTGGAAGAGCAGTTGAACGGGATGCAGAGTATCTTGAAAGGCGGACATAATATGAACATCAATAGAAGCAAAACTAGGATAATGGAATGTAGTCGGATTAAATCAGGTGACGCTTAGGGGATTAGATTAGGAAATGAGACACTTTTCTATTTATAAACCTGAAGTCTTGTTGCCCCTGCCACAGAACTTCACTAATTCCCACTATGTCTAACTTTAGCCTATCCAATTCCCTTTTTAAATTTCTCCGATCTGTAGAACGCCAGTTACGTTTCTCCTGATAACAACGACCTCCTGAGTATTATCCGCTCGGGGATCCGAATAGGGGGCTATTTTACCTCCGGAATATTTTACCCAAGAGGACACCATCATCTTTTAACCATACAGTAAAGCTGAATGCCCTCAGGATAAATTACGGCTGTAGTTTCCCCTTGCTTTCGGCCGTTCGCAGTAACAGTAGAGCAAGGCCGTTTTGGCTGATATTATAAGGCCAGATCAGTCAGTCATCCAGACTGTTTCCCTGCAACTACAGAAGAGACTGTTGCCCCTCTTCAGGAACCACACGTCTGTCTGGCCTCTCAATAGATACCCCACCGTTGTGGTTGCACCTACGGTACGTCTTTTTGTCTCGCTGAGGGACGCAAGCTTCCCCATAAACGGCAATCTCCATGGTTCATGGGGAGGCTTAATTCTGTTAATATGACAACGCATCTTCTGTACTGAAAGGTGGTTGTTTCAAAAAATGCGACTGCAGTTCTTTTTCCCGTTGTTGCGGTTGTTACTGGGACTATACTCAGAACTCTTGCGTCGTCTGGAATTGTATTTGCATTCATCTACTTCACATTCATAGCTCTGTAAGCTCATGAAATTTAATTAGGTTCAATTTACACAACTGGCCCTGTGATTTAAGTCGTCTTTTTACCATGCCTAACGAATAACTAGGATGGACCTGACTTACAATACAATAGTCATACGAAGGGAGAGGGAAAGTAAAACTAAAAGCAATGAGTGATTTTCAAATACACAATTGCTACTTAATCATTGCCTTTTTCTCAATTTTAGAATCTCAATTCCCTGTCGTGAATAGTAATATCATGCGATGCGGGCTGGAAACTAAGGTGGTGCAATTTGGGGCACTCTACCCTGCTACTATCTTCTCGTCAGTATGGTCCAAAAATATTTAAATGATTTTGCTCGAAACTTGATGACTTTGTTTTTCTATACATTCGTAATACCTTCAATCTCTAATTAAAAAAAAAAATACTTTCTCCCTCTTTCTGTAACTTAATTTGTAACACTTGTGTTCCTCTGGTCAGTATGACCTCTGGGCTCTAAAAATTCACAAAATGTACTAATATCATAGTCATGTTTTGTTTATAGGGACGTGAGGTACATGAATAACGATATTGTATGAAAAAGTAAATATCTGGTTCCTTACTGCTGACGGTCTCTTATTGCGTTCAAATTAATATACAACATTATCGCTAACAGTTACATTTTATCAGCCGTTGTGTGCAGACGCAGTTATGTATCTATCGTAGTAATTTCCTTGTGACTATCGTGACGAAATGAGTTCTTTCCGATGAGCAATTGGAAGCATTAGTAAATGCATCTGGCAGCGAGGAGAATCTTTCTGAAGAATAAAATCACACCAGTGATACAATTCTCATGATAGAGAATATAAGAAACCCAAAATGATATTGGACTGCAATGCAAGTAAGTGGGCAATTGGCACATTAGATCAGATTATTGGCATCTACACATGGAAGAGGGAAGTCGACTGCTGGCCAATGATGATCTTCTACAATTTTATTGATGCTTCTGAGTAAAATGCTTGTGCGCTGCGGAGAGAGATAAATCCAGGATGAAAAAAAATGTTCTTTTCAAAAGAACAATATTTCTCAATGAATTGAGAAGACTCCCACGTCCTGCATATATTGAAGCTAGAGAAATACTGCGACTACGTGAATAGTCAGTAGCCACTGATAGAAGAATACAAACAGGAAATGCATCAGCACTAAGCTCCAGCAACATCGCGTATCAGAGGCAAAATATGTCCATCAAATTGTGACAAAAGACACCAATGAATTTTTCAAATTTTAACAAACTCGTTTGTAAAATTCACGTTAGATACCACTTTCCAGAATTTGGAATTCCACTTAAAACACTATTTTAATTTTTCCCGTGACTGACAGTTTATACACTAAAACTGCATTGCTCAACAGCACATTGATGGCCAAAGCTTATATAATTGTTGAGACTGTTAGCATCTAATACTGTAAATTTTTTTATATTGTAACAAATAAACCAACATTTAAAATTACAATAATTTTAACACTTTGTTATCATCATGCCCTTTAAATACCACATTTGGTCATTATGACGCGAAAGAGCATATGTATTCAGCTTTTTTTAAGTTCATTAGCAATGTTTTGAATAGAGTGAGGTTTGAAAGTCCGGCATTCATTTATTATATTCAAAAGCATTTCTCCATAGGTTTGCCGTATGACACTGAGATGGCTGAAAAGCACCGTGAATAACAATTATTTGCATTGTACGGTCAAACTTTCCATAAGCTGTACCTTAATAACCATTGAGTAACGTAAATCGATAATAAAAACAAGGGCACAAAAAATATCAGAACCTGGCTTTAAGAAATGGGAAAAGCATAAGCACGGAAATGGAGAATACTCAAGTCATTCATATGTGAATACATACTGAAGTTTAGTAACGTTTACTCCATGATTTACTGTTAATAAAGTGAGCACAAAGCGATTAAAAGTGTCAGAGATCAGCGTCGGACTTGAGGAGTTGTCTCCATGGTCAAAGCGAAAAAGGGGTTAAATATATGTACAGTCATGCTCAAAAGTATCCGAACGACCTGAACTGCATTTTGCCTGATTCGCATGTAACTGGCATATCGCGGCTGTCTAGCAGGTCCTCTAATCGCTCCTTGGTACAGTCGTTTGACTATTGAAAATGGTTCCAACAGGTCACCACTAGAAAACACTGCTCTGTATCGCAGTAACTCAAGAAGTAAAGTAATACCACGATGCTACAAATATCAGGGAACACCTCATCACAGATAAGACTGTCCTTAAGACTTGTAAGCTCACATTTAGTACAATAAATGACATACCTGAAATGTTACCATTCTCATTATTACGTCAGATAGGTAATGCGCGTAGTAAGTTTGTCGTATTCATGATTTCCTCTTCAAAGTAACATACAGTACTTATTATTTCACACAAAATGACATTAAAAATTTAAGTTATTCACGAGCAGTTAGTTGCGAATAAGTATGAACTTCAAATGACACGACGGACCGTCTCGTTCTGCATATCGATTAAAACCCAGGTCAGACAGGCTAAGCAAAGATTTCGTGACTGACGCAAATTAACAGTCATTCCTGATGGAATGGACCTGGCGACTGTATTTCTGTATAGCATAATCTCCACATCAGAAGCTTGCTTCTACTTAACCATTTAATAGACTCGCATTTTTTCCACTGTGACTAATTTTGTAAACTAAGCACATCATCCATTTCAGCACACTCTTGAGGCTGGTAAATGTGGCCACAATGGTCTGGTGGAACGAATTATCACAGGTGCACTTCGTGGGTTCAGAAATTTACTACCCCGCGCGGAAAAAAGTAAACCTAGCTAATAATATCCTTCCCTTAACGAGCACTGCTTACTCATGAGGTCTCAGGATCTATAAATTAATCCACACTTATTTATTAGGATTTCAAATTGTTCATTTTCTTAATCTAACTACCTGACATCGCTGCCACCCTTGCCCTAGTAACACTAAGTATTCAAGTCAGAACTTTTTGACGAGAGTACCGGGTGATAAACTATAAACAGAAACTTCCCTCGTGAATCGCCCTATATATATTATTGGAAATCGTATCAAAATCCATACAGTAGTTCCTGAGTCTAGACTTCACATACGGTCTGAAAAAAACGATGGGGTACGTCTGTCGGTTCCAAAACGGGAACCACAGTGAAAATCAAAAATGTGTTATTTGCAATTGTCAGCTACCCCATCCCGCTACTCCTTTACATAGATGCTTTGACTGAAATTTTTGTCGTGGCACTGTGCAACTTTTCAAAACCCTCGTCATAAAAGGCAACCGCCTGTGCGTTCCGGAACTTATCTGCGCTGATCTGCAGCTCGTTGTCTGTGCCTAAATGTTGTCTTGATAGCCAACCGTTCACGCGAGCAGAGATGAAACTCACAGGGAACCAAATGTGGGCTGCATGGTGGGTCACCAGACACTTCCCATCGAATGCGCTGCAGGAGCGTCCTCACTGCCCCTGCAGTGTGCGGCCGAGAATTGTCATGAAGAAGGAAATGTACAGTAGCTGCGCTGTGTGGGCTGCATGAAATCCCGCGAAATCTATCGCAGACACTCATACCTGTTGAGAAACTATTTTCTAGGCATCTCTACGTGCTGACTGTGCTCCCAGAACCTGAAAGAGAGACGTAACGCGATCGACGGCTATACTAGAGACACTTCCAACATATCTATGCAGAGCTTCACCGGATTTTCACTGTGATTTCCAGCGACCGATCGGACCTTACTTTCCGAATAGCCCTCGTATACGGGGTGTTAGGGATATAAGTGTAGGTTTTGCTAGTGACTTAAGACAGTGCTCTGAACAGCATTAAATCAGTATGTACTTCATTTACAGACCAGTAATTATACGTATTACGAGCACCGAACTATCAGGTCAGTTGGTACCTCCAAGAATGAGTGGCCCAAGCAAGCCATTAATATCTATTTTCACCTGGGCAGAAGGTCAAGTACTGAAGCATGAATGCGAGGACCTAAAACGGATTGTCTATAGTGACAGGCGCAGTCCACTTCATGGCACAGTTACGGCTGTGGAGGAAACATCAGGTAGTAAATTAGATGTCGTGTTTGTATGATGCATGTTAGACGCGGAGAAAAAACAATTAAGACAGTGAAGTGGGTCCCAATCCTATTCAGTACATCTTCATTCGTTATGTGATCTACCCATCGAATCTTCGTCATACTCACCCTGTCGTTCAACACACTTCCAACAGTGCGTAAGATGTGCAGGGATTTATCTGTAGAGGAAAAAAATAACTTTTATCGTGGTCACGCCTGCTACACCTCTTCATCGGAACGAAATTTCTTTCTTCCCATCGGCTCTCTCGGTAGTTCACACACGTGGTAACCATTCGGTGCGAAAAATAATATACTCGTGTTCCCCTTTCGCTAGATAAAAATATGAAAATAATTTAAGCTTTCAGCATTCTTCTGTAGCACCACATTTCGAAAGCTTCTATTCTCTTCTTGTCCAAACTATTTATCGTCCATGTCTCACTTCCATACGTGGCTACACTCCATACATATACTTTCAGGAACTTTTGAGGTGCATTGAAGCTGAATGTGATGGCTTGTTTAGAATTATTACAAAAGACGAAACCTGGTTGCACTTCGTACACTGCCACCAACCTGAAAGAAAGAGACCAAGAAAGTAATGTCACCATTCCTGATCACAAAAATCCAGTATTTATTGACGCGGACATCTAAAGGGAAGATTTTTCTGACTCCTGTTAGGATGAACGAGACGTTCTGTTGCAACACTACACGACTAAGAGAAACACCATCACCAGTGCATCGTATTGCGGTACGTTAAAAATATCAGCGTTGGACTCAAAGTTTCTATTTCTTCTCCATGGATTTTAATATCTAATCCGAATTTTTCTTTTGTTTCCCTTGCTGCTTGCTCAATATACAGATTGAATAATATCTGGGAGAGGCTACAACCCTGTCTCACTCCCTTCCCAACCACTGCTTCCCTTTCATGTCCCTCGACTCTTATAACTGCCATCTGGTTTCTGTACAAATAGTAAATAGCCTTTCGCTCCCTGTATTTTACTCCTGCCACCTTCAGAATTTGAAAGAGAGTATTCCAGTCAACATTGTCAAAACTTTCTCTAAGTCTACAAATGCTAGACACGTAGGTTTGCCTTTTCTTAATCTAGCTTCTAAAATAAGTCGTAGGGTCAGTATTGCCTCACGTGTCCCCATATCTCTACGGAATCCAAACTGATCTTCCCCAAGGTCGGCTTCTACCAGTTTTTCCATTCGTCTGTAAAGAATTCGCGTTAGTATTTTGCAGCCGTGATTTATTAAACTGATAGTTTGGTAATTTTCACATCTGTCAACACCTGCTTTCTTTGGAATTGGGATTATTATATTCTTCTTGAAGTCTGAGGGTATTTAGCCTGTCTCATACATTTTGCTCACCAGATGGTAGAGCTTTGTCAGGATTGGCTCTCCGAAGCCCGTCAGTAGTTCTAATGGAATGTTGTCTACTCCCGGGGCCTTGTTTCAACTCAGGTCTTTCAGTGCTTTGTCAAACTCTTCACGCAGTATCATATTTCCCATTTCATTTTCATCTACATCCTCTTCCAATTCCATAATATTGTCGTCAAGTACATCGCCCTTGTATATACCCTCTATATACTCTTTCCACCTGTCTGCTTTCCCTTCTTTGCTTAGAACTGGGTTTCCATCTGAGCTCTTGATATTCAAGCAAGTCGTTCTCTTCTCTCCAAAGGTCTCTTTAATTTTCCTGTAGGCAGTATCTATCTTACCTCTAGTGAGATAAGCCTCTATATCCTTACATTTGTCCTCTAGCCATGCCTGCTTAGCCATTTTCCTCTTCCTGTCAATCTCATTTTTGAGTCGTTTGTATTCCTTTTTCCTGCTTCATTTACTGCATTTTTATATTTTCTCCTTTCGTCAATTAAATTCAATATTTCTTCTGTCACCAAAGGATTTCTACTAGCCCTCGTCTTTTTACCTACTTGATCCTCTGCTGCCTTCACTACTTCATCTCTCAAAGCTCCTGTCAATTGTTCCCTTATCCTCTCCCTGAAACTCTGTACAACCTCTGGTTTAGTCAGTTTGTCCAGGTCCCATCTCCTTAAATTCCCACCTTTTTGCAGTTTCTTCAGTTTTAATCTACAGTTCATAACCAATAGATTGTGGTCAGAGTCCACATCTGCCCCTGGGAATGTCTTACAATTTAGAACCTGGTTCTTAAATCTCTGTCTTACCATTATATAATCTATCTGATACCTTTTAGTATCTCCAGGCTTCTTCCATGTATACAACATTCTTTGATGATTCTTGAACCAAGTGTTAGCTATGATTAAGTTATGTCCTGCGCAAAATTCTACCAGGCGGTTTCCTCTTTCATTTCTTACCCCCAGTCCATATTCACCTACTACGTTTCCTTCTCTCCCTTTTCCCACTACCGAATTCCAGTCACCCATGACTATTAAATTTTCGTCTCCCTTCACTATCTGAATAATTTCTTTTATTTCATCATACATTTCTTCAATTTCTTCGTCATCTGCAGAGCTAGTTGGCATATAAACTTGTACTACTGTAGTAGGCGTGGGCTTCGTGTCTATCTTGGCCACAACAATGCGTTCGCTGTGCTGTTTGTAGTAGCTTACCCGCATTCCTATTGTTTTATTCATTATTAAATCTACCCCTGCATTATCCCTATTTGATTTTGTATTTATAACCCTAAGTCTTGTTCCTCCTGCCAACGAATTTCACTAATTCCCACTATATCCAACTTTAACCTATCCATTTCCCTTTTTAAATTTTCTAACCTACCTGCCCGATTAAGGGATCTGACATTCCACGCTCCGATCCGTAGAACGTCAGTGTTCTTTCTCCTGATAACGACGTCCTCCTGAGTAGTCCACGCCCGGAGATCCGAATAGGGGACTATTTTACCTCCGGAATATTTTACCCAAGAGGACATCATCATTTATTCATACAGTAAAGCTGCATGCCCTCTGGAAACATTACGGCTTTCAGCCGTTCGCAGTACCAGCACAGCAAGGCCGTTTTGGTTAGTGTTCAAGGCCAGATCAGTCAGTCATCCAGACTGTTGCCCCTGCAACTACTGAAAAGTCTGCTGCCCCTCTTCAGGAACCACACGTTTGTCTGGCCTCTCAACATATACCCCTCCGTTGTGGTTGCACCTACGGTACGGCTATCTGTATCGCTGAGGCACGCAAGCCTCCCCACCAACGGCAAGGTCTATGGTTCATGGGCGTGTGGGGTGGGGGGGGGGGGGGGGAGGAACAGGTACTGTGGCCGGATTTTGCTTGTCTGTAGTGCGCTGCCACCTGTAAGGCATTCCTTACGTCAATCATAACAGTACTGCCAGTAGTTCCTGACACGGCCATCTACAGCGAAAGTTTTTCTGACTCCTTTTGGGATGAGCGAGACGTGCTCTTGGAAAACTACACGACTAGGAGAAACACCATCACCAGTGGTTCATATTCCAGTACGTTAAAAATATCAACTTTGGCTTGCAGTAAGATCAAAGCAACGTGAACTTCTGACTGCCAATGGCACGAAATGTCGATTTTCAGTTACACTTTAAATGTTTTCATTTGATTAATATTAATATTAAAAGCAGTCCTAGGCTGCATAATGTTCTTTATTGGCCCAAAAACGGGGCGTTTCACCCCGGCAGGATGTCATCACGTTATCTGGAAATACAGTCAAAAATGTACATAATAAATAACCGGGCGTTGTCCCATCCTGAGCTACTGTATTCAAAAATGAAAACTGAAAATGTAAGTATATAATACAGAAAGGTTAGGAAAGCACATATTAAATATTTTGTAAATATCGCCAAAAAGCATTCGTCCAGTATGCCTAAAATACCAGATTATCGTACGTGAACAATACAGTACAAAATGGAATGAAAACCACCAAGAATAAAACTCCCGAAGAATCCTTAAAAAGTTTAACCGTCGGTTTACCTCTTAGGATGTAGGTCATCTTTCGTAACAGTGTACAATAACACCACATTCATAAACGGTAAATATGGTCCCGGTACAGAGTTTCGAGGGCCGACCCACACTGACACAGTGTATACACAACAACAGTATACACTGGTGTCCAATATGAAAGCAACAAACTGTTATTTCCCCGTCCTGTGTCTGATTCACGATATAGTCGTACAAACTGTCAACCAGATGTCCGTACGATCTTGTTCTGCAAGGAAGATGGCATTCCGGTCAACAGACAACCATGCCAACGATGATGTCAGGGCACCTACGAAACGAGGTACTGTCTGCCAGGTAGTCCCACATACACAGTCGCCGTATACACAGTCACAGACTGCGCAGTATGGCACAGTCTGACGTCTACCAGACTCTCTGCAGTGGAGGTCCATAGAAAGAACGGAAACAGGACACTCGCAAACTGATGTAGCCCGACGGCTCGGTGTGAATCGTTCTGTTTTTTCTCGGATGTGACCGAAACTGTATCCCGAAGACCAGGGCAGTGCCGACCACGTTTGACTTCAGAAGAGAGAACGTCATTTGGCTGTAAGCGCACGATCGTATCGCCTTAGTACTGCACTGCACTGCAAGTGGCATTTGAGCTCGCAGCATCCGCTGGACGTGTTGTATAGAGGCAAACGGTGTGCAGGAGTCTTCGGCAGAGTGGCCTTTATTGTCGGAAACCTGCTGTATGTCTACCCCCGACGAGTCTCCACACAAGGGAACATCTAGAGTGGACTCATCATAATGCCTCTTGGGCTTTCGAACAGTGGGCCAATGTTGTTTCAACAGACGAGTCCCTATTTAGTCTGGAGGATAATTCTCGATGGATTCCCATCTGGAGAGAACGTGGAACACGATTTCGGGACCCAAACATTGTGGAAAGACAACGATATCGAGAAGGTTCCCTAATGGTGTGGGCAGGGCTTATGTTTACCAACCGAAGCCTATTCATGAATTTTTAATTTTTAAGGGTGAATAGGCCAGGTTTCACTGTTGCCAGGCATCGTCTTGGAGCCTCATTTGCGGTTGTTGCGAGGTGCTGTAGGTCCAGAATATATATTAATGGACGATAATGCTCGATCTTATAGAGCACGGGTGGTTGACGTTTTCTTGGAAACAGAAGATACTGCACGCATGGCTTGACCTGCTGGCTCTCCCTACTTGAATCCCATAATGTATACCTCGGAAGCATTAGGAAGATGCAAAATTGTTAAGGCTTTCGTGGCCACTTGTTGACAAACTGCCTATTGGCTTCTGTCTCGGGTTCTTCGGCCGACGTTCATTAGATGAACGTCGGCCGAAGAACCCGAGACAGAAGCCAATAGGCAGTTTGTCATTAGGAAGATGGTCTGCATCACGTCAGCATCCACCAACCAGTCTCCAAGACTGCGAGCAGCTCTGCAGGACGAATGAGCGTTATTGCCTCAAAATGAGACTGATCACATCATTCACAGCGTGCCCCAACGTTGTCAAGCCTGTATTGCCGCCAGAGTAGGTCACACCCCATAGTGAGCACATTAACCAACTGTTGGAATGTGTGCGTGCAAATCCGTTAAGATGAAAAAACGAAGAACATTTTTGTCCATCGTAATGCATACTGCAGTTGTTTACTTTCTGAATTCTTTGCATTGTTTCTATTTTACTACACTCCTGGAAATTGAAATAAGAACACCGTGAATTCATTGTCCTAGGAAGGGGAAACTTTATTGACACATTCCTGGGGTCAGATACATCACATGGTCACACTGACAGAACCACAGGCACATAGACACAGGCAACAGAGCATGCACAATGTCGGCACTAGTACAGTGTATATCCACCTTTCGCAGCAATGCAGGCTGCTATTCTCCCATGGAGACGATCGTAGAGATGCTGGATGTAGTCCTGTGGAACGGCTTGCCATGCCATTTCCACCTGGCGCCTCAGTTGGACCAGCGTTCGTGCTGGACGTGCAGACCGCGTGAGACGACGCTTCATCCAGTCCGAAACATGCTCAATGGGGGACAGATCCGGAGATCTTGCTGGCCAGGGTAATTGACTTACACATTCTAGAGCACGTTGGGTGGCACGGGATACATGCGGTCGTGCATTGTCCTGTTGGAACAGCAAGTTCCCTTGCCGGTCTAGGAATGGTAGAACGATGGGTTCGATGACGGTTTGGATGTACCGTGCACTATTCAGTGTCCCCTCGACGATCACCAGTGGTGTACGGCCAGTGTAGGAGATCGCTCCCCACACCATGATGCCGGGTGTTGGCCCTGTGTGCCTCGGTCGTATGCAGTCCTGATTGTGGCGCTCACCTGCACGGCGCCAAACACGCATACGACCATCATTGGCACCAAGGCAGAAGCAACTCTCATCGTTGAAGACGACACGTCTCCATTCGTCCCTCCATTCACGCCTGTCGCGACACCACTGGAGGCGGGCTGCACGATGTTGGGGCGTGAGCGGAAGACGGCCTAACGGTGTGCGGGACCGTAGCCCAGCTTCATGGAGACGGTTGCGAATGGTCGTCGCCGATACCCCAGGAGCAACAGTGTCCCTAATTTGCTGGGAAGTGGCGGTGCGGTCCCCTAGGGCACTGCGTAGGATCCTACGGTCTTGGCGTGCATCCGTGCGTCGCTGCAGTCCGGTCCCAGGTCGACGGGCACGTGCACCTTCCGCCGACCACTGGCGACAACATCGATGTACTGTGGAGACCTCACGCCCCACGTGTTGAGCAATTCGGCGGTACGTCCACCCGGCCTCCCGCATGCCCACTATACGCCCTCGCTCAAAGTCCGTCAACTGCACATACGGTTCACGTCCACGCTGTCGCGGCATGATACCAGTGTTAAAGACTGCGATGGAGCTCCGTATGCCACGGCAAACTGGCTGACACTGACGGCGGCGGTGCACAAATGCTGCGCAGCTAGCGCCATTCGACGGCCAACACCGCTGTTCCTGGTGTGTCCGCTGTGCCGTGCGTGTGATCATTGCTTGTACAGCCCTCTCGCAGTGTCCGGAGCAAGTATGGTGGGTCTGACACACCGGTGTCAATGTGTTCTTTTTTCCATTTCCAGGAGTGTATAAGGTGTTTATGCCGTTTCGTGGCAAAATAAAACCAATCTTGCAAAAATTCAGTTTCTTGCTTTAATTTTGGATATCAATGTAATTAGAAGCAACTCACGGCGCTAGCTAAGATAACCGACTGTGGGTGTCGCCAAATACAGGAGCAGGGCCACCAATATAAAGTTATGGCACACAGAAATAAATTTTCATGAGCGAGCTGGAAACACGTAACATATGGAATAAATTCTATAAATATTAGTACAATATACTGCTCGATAAAAGAGGCATGAGTTTAAAGTATGCAAATGTAGCACAACTACATAGAAAAAAGTTTTAAGAAAGAAGAGAAAGCGATGCGGCATTGGTGCGTAGAACAGTAAACTGAGTTGGGAAGTTTACAGACAATAAGAAGACGAAAAGAATTATAAAATAGAACAACTGAACAGAAACTTTCTTAATCAGTTTTTTTGGCGAAACTATGCACCGGTACAAGAGTTAGGAGGTACGTAAGCGGTACTACTTATTTTAAAATTTTTAATGCAGAATGACCAACAAAAAGAGGGCCAATAATTATCAAGAGCATACACTGTAGCTGAAAACACAATTATTTTCAATAAAAAAAATGGCATATAATTCTGCTGTCGTGAGCAGGAACCTTGGTATAAAGGAAGACAAAACTGATAATCATAATAAAAGTACGTTTACCGGGTATTTTAGGTATATTTGATGACTGCTTTGTGGCAGTAGTTACATTTTATCTAGCGGCCGCTATGACCAAGCGGTTATAGGCGCTTCAGTCCAGAACCGCGCTGCTGCTACGGTCACAGGTTCGGATCCTGCTTCGGGCATGGATGTGTGAGATGTCCTTAGGTTAGTTACTTTTAAGTAGTTCTAAGTTCTAGGGCACTGATGACCTCAGATGATAAGTCCCATAGTGCTCAGAGCCCCTTTGATACAATTTACGTGGTGCGGTAGTGTTACTCGGCGGCTGCTGCTGGGTAACGGTGTTGGCTTCTCGGTCAACGGCATAATACATTTAACAGTTAGGTTCATTTTGTGTGCGATAGGTCATGTATCGGATTCACACCGTAGGGTAGTGTTGGCGGATTGTTTGTGCGTAGTCTAGGGGACTGATGACCTCAGATGTTAAGTACCACAGTGCTCAGAGGCATTTTAACCACTTTGAACATTTTATCCGTACTCTCCTGTCATTTACGTCTTATATATTTACATTTCGGTTTTCACTTTTGAGTATAATAGCTCAGAATAGTACCACGCATGGTTATTTATAATGTCCATTCTTCATCGTACTTCCAGATAACCTGATGATCCTCTGCCCGGGTGAAACACGTCGTTTTTGAATCAACAAAGAGCAGTGTGAAATCTAGAGCTGCTCTTAATATTAGTTGCAATACAGGGTTACAGTACCAACGCGCCATAATGTACTGGAATAAAGTTTTCATTTGACTTCTCCTCATGGATAAGAAAAAACTCATTTACAGCATAATGATTTATTTGTTTTTTAGTGAAACATTTTTCGCTTAATGACGCTACGTGGTCTACAATATAAATTTTGTTATACACATTTGTTAGTAGAGCTGTAGTGGTTCTTGGCGGCTCATTTAAATTATATAGCTGTTTACCAGTACACAGCTAGATACTTTAAAATGGCTGCAAGATTCACTACTGTTCTCCTAAAAAGTTTCATAATTTAATAAATTACTTATATTACAGACTGCTGATAATACCTAAAGTGAATAGGTGAACACGTTTTGCTGAAAGATATAAGACAATCAGTTACGACGTACTTTTCTCTTACCTACATGATAAAGTTGTAGTAGCAACTGAAGAAGATTGGCTGTAGCTATTAACATCATTATACATACGTAATTATTCTATAACCAGTCACTAGGGACCACGTGTCCCTTACACCCAAATACTCAGAAACGTTTCCTAAACTATCTTCGAAATTGTGTTGGTACAGTTAGGGTTCTCTCAGTAAATGGGGTAATACAAAAAGAGGGCATAATAACTGTTGCGGCTCAGAAAATGCAAAGACGCACAGTTCACCGAAATTATGGGTTAGGTTTTGGTTGATTACCGAGCGAGGTGGCGCAATGGTTAGCACAATGAATCGTATTCGGGAGGATGACGGTTCGAACTCGAGTCCGGCTACCCAGATTTATGTTTTCCGTGATTTCTCTAAATCTCTCCATGCAAATGCCGGTATGGTTCCTATGAAAGGGCACGGGCGATTACCTTCCACATCCTTGACAAAATCCGAGCTTGTGCTCCATCGACTGGGCGGGACGTTAAACCCAATCTTCCTTCCTTTCTCGTTTGATCTCATAGCCTCAGTGGAAAATCGTAGCGTGAGGCGCAGGGCTGCTTATTGTACTCTCACGATTCGTTTTATTGGAGTATGCAGGCGCACGGCTGTAACTGTACGTATCTGCCAAGGACGCAACTAGTCTAACGACTGCGTCGCTACCGTGTGGTGAGCCCGCCGTTATCTGGAGGAAGCGCATTTTCGGAGGGCTCAGAACAGTTCCCCACGCAGCCGGAGGGCCTAATTGCAGGCCTGACCCTCCGCCCCCTCCCACGCTGGCCTCGACCTGCTATCTCGACTACACGTATTGGGTGGGACACTCGGCACTGCGGAACTCCCCGCTGGCCATGTCGTAACTGCAGCCTGAAGCTGTCCTGCTACACGTGGCAATTATGGAACAAGTCCTGCGATTGCCGGACAGGGCGCTCGGCTCGATTCGAGTCTCGGGACTGAGGTCGCTGTCATCCAGATGGGTTGCGAAGTCGATGTGCGTGTGAGACGCATAAACACTGAGTGGCGTCTAACAGACCAGTAATGAGCGCTCTTTCGTTCGACACCATGACATTCATGCACCGTAAGCTCTCTTTGTTAAATGATGTACTTCCAGAAAGTACTTCTTTAATTACTGTACGTTAATGTACATACCATGAAGTCGGTTCCACATAGTCCCACTATAATTTTAAAAAACCATGACATGGAAACTATTAGAGATGGAAATGCATGGTTTGTTATGAAACGTGTATCCGATCTCAAATTTTCCTTTTATTTATTCTTTTTACTATGTAAAAATCTCACTGCATTTCCTACTCGTCACTCGTAGGACATCTGGGCGATACCAGAGTTCTACCCACGTAGAGATCAGCTATTTAGCGTCAACAATTCAGATTGCTTCTCTGATCCACGCACGAAGGGTAGCAATGCCGCTGACAGGTGTTGTGTACACGTGATCTTTGACACAATCAGGCAAAATGAAAGTGTAATGGTGTGACACCAGGAAAACGCAGAAGCGATGCGTTGGGACCACCGGAACCCGTCCTACCTGTCACAAAATGTGTCATTCAGCACATACCGCACGTTCAAACTCGATTGTGGAGTGCACTATCATGCTGGAAGATCATGGACGGCTGAATCTCTTCCATTTGTGATAGCAGAAACTGTTCCAATATGTCCTGGCAATCATTAACCGTTATGGTTTTCTCTGCGAAGAAAACTAGATCTCTCACTCCGTACGCATTAGGCCACACCAAAACGTAAGCTCAGGACTCTCATAGGTGGTTTCAGCTGTGCTGAGCGCGTTTTAGGAGTCCCAAATCTTAATGTCATGGCGATTCATATGTGCAGAAATTTGGCACTTTTCCTCATCTGAAAATAGGTACTTTTGCAGGTGGTCATTCTAAGAATCTGTAGAGGCTAACATGAAAATACGAATTCACGTCGCAGAGAATGAACGTTTCGCTTCAGTGCTTGGACAATTTGCATTTTGCGCACTAAAGCGAGGAAGTTGTTATGTAAACACTTTACGGACTGTTGACTTTGCGCCGGCCGAGTGGCCGAGCGGTTCTAGGCGCATCAGTCTGCAACCGCGCGACCGCTACGGTCTCAGGTTCGAATCCTGCATCAGGCATGGATGTGTGTGATGTCCTTAGGTTAGTTAGGTTTAAGTAGTTCTAAGTTCTAGGGGACTGATGACCTCAGATGTTAAGTCCCACAGTGCTCAGAGCAATTTGAGCCATTATTGAGTTGACTTTGCTTTCTAAGCTTCCCATTCTGTGCCTTTAATCAACTTCTGAATGCTGTGATGAAATGCAACTTGTACTCTGTCAACCCTAACTTGAGACAGAATTGGACGTCCACTTCGAGGAAAGTCTTTCATACTGGCCGTCTCCTTACAGTTTTTGAACAGCCTCATTATGCTCTTTTTTGCCAACGGTGAACTCCGATACACGCGTCGATAATTTCACACTACCGAACTAGGACTCTTCATACCAGATGACACTTTCAAACTTTTGCTGGTCTGTCACCATTTTCATACACACCAAGTCAAATCTACAGCAAAGGAGAAAGCGGGAAAAACTTTGCCAGCTCTTAAACCTTTTAAAACAACCTCGATTCCCTGATAGTTTCCACGTTACGATTTTTTGAGTTACCGTATTGATTCCTTGTAGGTACCTACAGATCACACGGGGTAAATCACGTACAATTGAGCATATTTCATTTCATGAGCAATTCATGACATTGGAATGGAGTTTTCAGCATTTGATAGCAGGCAGAGCACCGCATAATTTTTTTGCATTACTAATATTCTGAATTTTTGTGTCAACAGAGCTATTGAAGCAAGCTATGTTCCTTTTAATAGAACGACGTATTTTTAATGGCATTCTAAAGCTCTTGAAACGACCCGAACAAAATTATAACGCGCGTTGATATTCACGTTGAAACATCCGCAAAATTATCCGAGAAATGTGCTAAAGCTGAAAGTAAGGTAGGTCGGAATCGGCTATTGTGGTTAAACGCCAGCAAGTGGATCTCTCTCGCTAGGAAGACGCACGCTTTGTTTTTCTCCGCCCTTTTGTGTGTGTGTGTGTTTACTTTCCATGTGTTTGTAGTTACGGCGTTTTGCATTCGTTAGTAGGAAAAGATATTAAGATAGTTTAGCATGGATGCCGAATGTGACAATTTTCGAATCTGTCTGTCGTCAAAAATATTCCCTAAATCGCCGATGATCGACAGATGACTCATATATGCGGTTCAAAACTAATAAAACAATTTTTTTCTCTCAAAGTTTTCTTCGAATGTGGTAGCAATACCTTCTGTCATAATACCCAAAAGGCATGTCTCTCCTGGCTCCAGAGTGCAGTAAAAATTATAATTTGTTCTCCTGATAAAAATTAACATCCGTTTCCTACACAAAATTCAACGTATGCGTTTACAGAGAGTTATTGTATTTTCTTTCAACCTCCAATAACAATTTATCTGCGTTGTGACCTTTTTGCATCATAATTAACAAGCCAATTTGCCAAAATTCTTACGGTATCATAAATTGCCAATTAGGATGAAACGGTGCCAATATGTGAGCGTTGGCGTGGCTCATGGTGCTTTACGTTTTGTGACCGGATACTTGACAGCACGGCCCTTCAAAGGCGCCACATATTCTGCAGTGATCAGCTGTTACAGGAAAAATTTAGTCACTTAAGAGACATGTATATATTTCAAAACATAATAAAAGTTTGAAAAGTATGTGACGAACATACATTTTGTCACAGCTATACCTCTACTCAAAGTTTAGTTCAAGTGGCTCTGAGCACTATGGGACTTAACATCTGAGATCACCAGTGCCCTAGACTTAGAACTACTTAAACCTAGCTAACTTAAGGACATCACACACATCAATGCCAGAGTTCCGGACTGAAGCTCCTAGAATCGCTCGGCCACAGTGGCCGGCTATTCAAAGTTTTCTTCTGTCTTTCCGTCATAAAGTTTCCTGATTTATTCATTGCTAGGGACAGATGTACAGGTATCATACACGATAACCACCTACACAGCACAAGACGTCATCTTGCTCGAGAATTTACAAACCACCGACAACCATTAAAGCAAAAGAAAGGTCACAATAAATTTACTTTGAGTGGGCCAACAGATCCACTAATTTTTCTTTAAAAGAAACAAATCGGATCCTTCGCCGGACCAAATCCACAATACAAATCAAAATTTAAAAAAGTGAAATCTAATAAGAACTGCAGAAGCTAAACTTTTTGTATTCATCTGATTATTCACATAATCGCTTAAAGAGATCTTCCTTGCTGTAGCTTTCCCGATTATAAATAAAACGAGCCTGTTCTCTTGGAATCAGAGAAAATTTGCAACAGGCCTAGCGTGCGAACCTCAACCTTCATACACTTAGTTACACTTAACACTCCTGAACTTAAAACTCTTGAACCAGGTACTCTCCACTTGACGCTCTACAGTGTGTAAGAAAGAACCCTCTCTTAATGTTGATTACGTTAGGACCATACTTTTAGACAAACAGTATCGATACTAGAATTTTGCAATAACCAATTGATTGTATTAGATGGCTGTCGATCTATCCTGTAGCGGCAAGATCGCAGTGCCAGTAGATGATATCTGGACTCCGAAGCTGCCGTCTCACACGCTTTCTGGTTTGGTACGTCGGTTTTTTTAGAAGAAGCCATCCTCGTACTGGATTTCTATAATAGATTTTATTACAAATGTATAAACAATTATCCACATACAATTTTTCATTCATGTGCTTCATAATTTACGATTATTTATATAAGGTTGCAAACATGTAGAGGCGACAAGCAGACCAGAGACACATGTCAAACATTTTGACACCGTACGCTCTGTACCTCTATCGGTACAAACAAAATCCTATATTAGACAAGAAGTCAAATATAAATGTAACCTATAGAAAGAATCAAAGCAGTTTCGTTAAGTTTTTAATACATAAAGCCAAATCAATAAATCTGTAAATCCTAGTGAAGTAAATTAACTGTCAATTCCTATACATAAAGATAGTTTGGGGTTGTTGGGTTGTTTGTGGGAAGAGACCAGACTGCGAGGTCATCGGTCTCGTCGGATCAAGGAAGAACGGGGAAGGAAGTCGGCCGTGCCCTTTCAGAAGAACCATCCCGGCATTTGCCTGGAGCGATTTAGGGAAATCACGGAAAACCTAAATCAGGATGGCCGGACGCGGGACTGAACCGTCGTCCTCCCGAATGCGAGTGCAGTGTGCTAACCACTGCGCCACCTCGCTCGGTATAAAGATATGGTTTCGGAGCTTAATTTTGACAATGACGTAAACTTCTGAAAATACTTCTCTCACTGAGAGAAAAAAACTAAAGCCGCAGTTTGTTGGTTCGAAGTGTACTACGCCGTGGTGATAAAACATCAGAACTATTAAGATATGAGCGGACGATACAATATGACGTCCTCAGTAACATGGCTGCACATCTCCAAAACACCTCTCTCCAAGTCGGCGCCATACTGCAGGTGATGGTCATCCACGGTAGGGCAGGAACGTGACACATCGCTGACCACAATGCAATGTCATTTATCAGTAGGCCATGTTTCAGTGTCATGGCACCACAAAAAATGCATCCGTTTGTATTTTTGTGTTACTGACAGCCTACTGTAGACTGTGGTTGAGCATTAAGAGTACCCCTGCGAAGAGAACACGATATGACCACAGGGAACAGATCATACACCATAAGTTCACGTGAAATGTTAACACATAGTTGCACAATGGAAACTACTGAACACCTGGATTTAAATAGGGATAACCCTATCAAATATGACATATGGGTGCCATAGTACACATAGATATAATTAGAATGAGTTTCATCAAACAATGTAATGAAACTAAAGGTCACAATGAAGTCCTGTTTATTACTAAGACGCATTGACTCGAGTCCAGTCATTGAATAGGCAATGCAAGTAGCTATAAAGCGCACAAATTTCTGAACAGGTACGACGACACCTTAACACGGGAGGGTGGAATGGAAAATTGGATGATACAAACAGGAACAGCAATAACATTCCACGTAAACCACCAGTGATTGCTGAATTTGTTAACATACAAAAGGAAAGACCATGAAAAGTTCACGGAAGTACCAGTTCCCTTGCCTAAACCATGTTGAATTCAAGCAGCTAACAACGTGAATTATTTCAGAACATCAAAACTCTAACTTTAAATAAACAACTTCGTCAGCCTCTTCTCATGATATAGACAAATGCATGTTGTGCTTACCATGGCTCTAAAATGCACCTACAGAGTATGGTTTCATGATAGCGGAGAGTTATACGTTCCGTCCCGACCTCTATCAATAGGCGTAGGACTAAGTCATCTTTCTCTGCAGTTGTAAGCCAAAGACATCTCGCCTTCTGAAAATACAAAACGAAGTATTTGTTGACTCTCCTATTCAAAATCTTGCTTGTTCTGACAGCGCCGAATTCTGGCAAGCCAATTACAGTAACCCTTCTGGATTCTGACCAATGAAATCATCGTTTTCTGGGGATTTTGTCCCACTTCAACGTGAGGTGTGCCCTGTCACTATGGATTTGGCAATGTTAGCGTCAAAGGGTGGCCAGATGCCCTTCCAGTCGCCACCCCATACCCACTGGCACGGAAGTAGTGTACCCCAGCTGACTGCGTCTAGTGTAAGCCATGAAATAGAGTGAGCGTTTGAAAAAGTCAGCGAGTCGTGTAACTGAGGCCGTACATGCGGACCAACCCGGTATTCACCTAGTGGGACGTGGAAAACGGTCTAAAAGCCACAGTCAGTCTGGCCAGCACACTGGTCCTCGTCGTTAACCTGACTGGCGGATTCGATCCGGGGCCTGCGCGCCTACACGATTCCAGGAAGCAGCGCATTAGCGTACTCGGCTAACCTGACGGGTCTTCTGACCAATGAAATAATTATAAAAATTAGCAACAGCGTCCCTTCTAAGGAAATTGCTGTTATTAACCAGTAATTCAAATATCTCTCTCAAAACATGCCAGGAAGCAGTCATTCTCTCCTCATCTGAGGGTGCTTTCACATTTAGACCAATGATACGGGCTGCATGCACGCACTCATGACTGTTCATCCCCGGTACAGAATAATTTTGGTGAATCTATCAAATGGTTCAAATGGCTCTGAGCACTATGGGACTCAACTGCTGAGGTCATTAGTCCCCTAGAACTTAGAACTAGTTAAACCGAACTAACCTAAGGACATCACAAACATCCATGCCCGAGGCAGGATTCGAACCTGCGACCGTAGCGGTCTCGCGGTTCCAGACTGCAGCGCCAGAACCGCGCGGCCACTTCGGCCGGCGGTGAATCTATCCTGGGCTTCCTTACAAAATGTAAACATATATTTCTGCTGGCCAGTAGCTTCTACTCTCTTTCAGCGTCCCGCGTTTTCCCATTCTCTTTCAAATCTACGACGTGCATTCAAGTTCTAAGGCCTCCGATTTTTTTTCTAATTAACTACTCACCCGAAATCGATGAAACTGGCGTTACTTCTCGACGTAATCGCCCTGCAGACGTACACATTTTTCACAACGTTAACGCCATGATTCCATGGTAGCGGCGAAGGCTTCTTTAGGAGTCTGTTTTGACCACTGGAAAATTGCTGAGGCAATAGGAGCACGGCTGGTGAATGTGCGGCCACGGAGAGTGTCTTTCATTGTTGGAAAAAGCCAAAAGTCACTAGGAGGCAGGTCAGGTGAGTAGGGAGCATGAGGAATCACTTCAAAATTGTTATCACGAAGAAACTGATAAGTAGCGTTAGCTCGATGTGCGGGTGCGTTGTCTTGATGAAACAGCACACGCACAGCCCTTCCCGGACGTTTTTGTTGCAGTGTAGGAAGGAATTTGTTCTTCAAAACATTTTCGTAGGATGCACCTGTTACCGTAGTGCTCTTTGGAACGCAATGGGTAAGGATTACGCCCTCGCTGTCCCAGAACATGGATACCATCATTTTTCAGCAATGGCGGTTACCCGAAATTTTTTTTTGGTGGCGGTGAATCTGTGTGCTTCCATTGAGCTGACTGGCGCTTTGTTTCTGGATTGAAAAATGGCATCCACGTCTCATCCATTGTCACAAACGACGAAAAGAAAGTCCCATTCATGCTGTCGTTGCGTGTCAACATTGCTTGGCAACATGCCACACGGGCAGCCATGTGGTCGTCCGTCAGCATTCGTGGCATCCACCTGGATGACACTTTTCGCATTTTCAGATCGTCATGCAGGATTGTGTGCACAGAACCCACAGAAATGCCAACTCTGGAGGCAATCTGTTCAACAGTCATTCGGCGATCCCCCAAAACAATTCTCTCCACTTTCTCGATCATGTCGTCAGACCGGCTTGTGCGAGCCCGAGGTTGTTTCGGTTTGTTGTCACACGATGTTCTGCCTTCATTAAACTGTCGCACTCACCAACGCACTTTCGACACATCCATAACTCCATCACCACATGTCTCCTTCAACTGTCGATGAATTTCAATTGGTTTCACACCACGCAAATTCAGAAAACGAATGATTGCGCGCTGTTCAAGTAAGGAATACGTCGCAATTTTAAGTATTTAAAACAGTTCTCATTCTCACCGCTGGCGGTAAAATTCCATCTGCCGAATGGTGCTGCCATCTCTGGGACATATTGACAATGAACGCGGCCTCATTTTAAAACAATGCGCATGTTTCTATCTCTTTCCAGTCCGGAGAAAAGAAATCGGAGGCCTTAGAACTTGAATGCACATCGTATGTCCTTTTACAAAGCAATCTTTACACTGCATCTCAAATGGAAGTTCGCAGCCTGTCCGTTTAGTGTACACCTGACCAGGATTATGCCTTCCACTGAGGAGCACTTTAATGACTCGCTTGCGGTTGTTCCCCCTGTGGAACTCACGCCCCCCACAGTCAGCAAGTCGATCCAACTTACCGCAAAACATTACATGTGTACTTCAAAGTGTAGAAATTAGATAAAGAAGTACTTACTAAATTCATTATTGTTTACTACAGTTACATTCGTACTTTCATGCATTGCAAGTAGTTTGAATTTGTTTTGTAGTCTAGTTTGAATAATGGGTTTTCATTAGGTTACGGGGCAGTTCTGGAAGAAAAATGTCTCCCACGTAAGTCGTATGCCTAGGGGGTAACGTCTCAGTTGTGATTCGTGATTTCTTGTCGTAAAGATCACAGTTCACAGTAACTGACAGGAAGTCATCATGTGAAACCGAAATGATATCTGGCGTTCCCCAAGGAAGTGTTACAGACCCTCTGCTGTTCCTGATCTGTGTAAACAATTTAGGAGACAATCTGAGCAGTCATCTTAGATAATTTGCTGATGACACTCTCTTTTATCGTCTAGGAAAGTCATCACGGAATCAAAACCAATTGCCAAATGATTTAGACAATATATCCGTGTGGTTCAAAAAGTGTCAGTAGACCATAAATAATGAAAAGCGTGAGGTCATTCACATTCAGTACGAAAAGAAATCCATTAAATTTCGGTTGCATGGTAAATCACGCAAATCTAAAAGTCGCCAGTTCAACAAAATACCCAGGAATTATAATTACGAACTGCTTAAACTGGAACGATCATAGCTAATGTTGTGGGGATGGCAAACCAAAGACTGCGTTCTATAGCAGAACGATTAGAAGCTGCAACAGGTCTACTAAAGGGACTGCCTACATTACGCTTCTCCGTCCTTCGGTAGCGTTGTACTGTGCTGTATAGAATCCTTACCAGACTGGGTTGACAGGAGTACATCGAAAGAGTTCAAGGAAGAGCAGCCCATTTTGTATGATGGCGAAAGAGGGCAAAGAGTGTCATGGATATGATACGCAGGTTGGGGTAGCAGTCATTAAAACTGAGGCGTTTTTCATTGCGGTGGCATCTTCTCATGTAATTTCCATCTCCTACGTCATCGTCCGAATGCGAAAAAGTTTTGTTGGCACTAATCTACATAGAAATAAAGGATCATCTCACGGAAAGTCGTAAGTTTCATTTTCCCGCTCGCTCTTACAGAGTGAAACGGAGGAGAACAGTACGAAAATGCTTCATTTAATTCTCTCCAAGACACTTTATTGTGAATTGTAGGGTGATTTCGAAGATGTAGATGTCTAAACACTATGCATGAGACGCTAATTCGCTAGTCCGACTGCTGTTTTGTGTCCAGCCAATGGTGCGGGATGACAAATAATGTTGACAAATTCCATTACCTGTTCTCCGATGGCAGACGCAGAAGGGGAGTTGCAATGTTGCAATGTGTTTGGTGAATAATGCGGCGATTCACCGTTGTGGAGTCAGATTTGGTCGACAGAAATCTTGGTAATCTGTGTGCCTGCCCCCATGTTCCCATTCAGTACAATATGTGCTACCATCATACCTGAATGCTCCACAAATCTGGATATTGCACGATGGAGACCCACTGTGAGATATCCTCCAAACTCTGTCAGGTGCCGATGACGTTACCTCCCACGAGTATGCGGCATCTGTGTGTCCTTCACTGTGATACTCAAAATTTACCGCCGTTCACACCTTATGCGTACCATACCAAGCCTACGGATAAAATTAAAAACGAATACAGTAATGAACTCTATTGGGCTTTCTACCCGCCACAGAAATATGCAGCTCTTAATAATTCTCATACTTGCCGCTGGCGTGTATGCGTATGAAGTCACGTTGATATCCTGCCCTGTCTTCTGGATGCCTCAGTTTTTTTCTCAAGGAGCCTATACACTTACTTCTGCCGTATTATAAATTGCTTAGGAAAAGTATTTCACAAGTGTGTACATACTTACGTTTAAGTGGAAACGTGTAAACTGGCGAAAAACTTTTCATTACGATGGATCCTGGTACGACATCCCAAATTGTCGATCTTTTCACCGCAACAGCCGATTAGGTTGCCTTTCCTTTCAGCTTGACCATATTTTTAGGATACTTTCGCAAAACGTTATAACGACAACATTCGCAAGCGTCATGTCATAGCAGTTTTGTTTTCAACAGCTTTCGAATGTCGTTAAAATACAGTATTTCCACATTGGTGCCTTAGAAAGTCATCCTGTCTGAATACTTGGTAGTAATATCCATGCGGCAAAATTATACGCCTCCCTCCCTACTACATTTTGCCGGATATCTCGTTTCGATATCTTAACCCTTTCATATCAAGATCATCATCGGCACACGAAACAGTAATGGAAAACACAGTTATTTCAGGATAACAAAGTAAGGAATAGTAAAAACAAACTGATTATTTTTGTAATAAAAAAGAGTCATGTGACATTCTTGACCAAAGGAAGGGCTAGTTGCGCCCACCGGAGTGGAAATGCTTTATTCAGAGTCGTTCGACGGCTCATTTCATCGCAATTTATAGGAGTTGCATCTTAAGTGAAATGTAGCTGATTCTAAATTACGTTAAAGCGGCGGAGAATACACACAGAGGCTGCTGTCCTGACTTATAATTCGGGGAGCTGGCGCTACAGAGTTACGCTATACATTGCTTTGAAGCCGTTGCCCCATGTTAGCAGTCCCTAAAAGTTAACAGACAGCTGTTTACAGTTACTTCTTGTTCTTAATTTCTGTCATGTCCACGTAACAGTTGTTTTAAGAAATAAATGTCACAAAGCTTTCGTAAATAACACAGTGTCAGAACTGACACTGGACTTAATGACATATTTAAACCAGTAACACGAAGAATTCAGCCTCATGAATCGAACTTTTCTTTTACACTTTTTGAGTCTCCAAAATGCAAAGTATGAGATGTGAAATGGATGATTTCGTAACCGAGCATTTTCCTACATTTGGTACGACGAAACTTATGTTCTGTGTATGTCCTCTTCCCGAAAACGCTGATGACATATTTTTCTGTTTCTGGACGGTTGGCAATTTCTCCTTCTCTCAGCGTTTAACCTGAGCACTCTTTATACAAAATTTAAAGTCAAATTACAAGAATAAAACCACTACAGTGAAAGGAAGCAGCACAACTAAAATTCATGCATATAAAAGAAAATATCGCTTTAACAAGTTCGCTAACGAACAAAATGTGTTTCCTTTTCACTTTAGACAATAACCTTATAACTAGTACACCTGTAAAAGATGCAATCTGGCATTTTTTATATCAAAACACTTACACCAGAAGCTAATGTTTCAGGTTAGTAACATTGCGTACGTCGGCTTCACGCTTGTGATGTCATGACAACTTCTCATGTTATACCTCCATGGCTGCGGCACTTTGTTTTACGCTCCTTGCTGTTACAAACCGTACTGTTAGATGCCACATTCTATGTAGTCACTCTGCAGCTGAGTTGGAAGTGAATTTGTTTTTGACGTGAATATGTCTGTTTACTCATCAATCGAACTTAATCGTGTGACAAAATATCATAAGATTTGAGTCGCTAATAAGTACTGGTCTAATAATGCGTAAGAAGGGTTTGTGCTTCGAACGGATATATCAGTTCTGTACGTGCTTGTAGCGCAGTGTTGTTCCGCTTGCAACGTCATCATACCAGTGTATATGCAAGCGCGTGATCAGGCAGCAGTAGCCGACCGAGACAGACGCAGCAACAGGAAAGTAACCAATTTTGTGTCATTTACGAGTTCCTAACCAAGAGCGAAATATATTGTATCATCTGTGTGCTTTAATAATGTAGTTTCTTGACTTTCTGCGTGTAAATTTAATAACTAATAGCCACAGTTGCGTTTCCTTCTGCGTCGGAACGTAAACCGATTTTGCGACATATTACAAGTTTCTAATCAAGGGCTAATTATTTAGTTTCACCTGAGTGCTTCGGTAGTTAGGTTTTCTAATATCTGCGTATTACTAGACACAGTCCATGCCTTTCCATCAGGGTCTAGAGTAGAGTTGCGCAGCACATGCCGATAGTCCGTTTATCTGCATAGTTTAGTTTTCCACGACCTTTAGTATGGACAGGGACTGCGATTGTTGTGTGCGGATGCGAGCCGAGTTGTTGACACTTCGCTCTCAGCTCCAGGCTCTGATGGCTTCGGTTACACAGCTTGAGGCTGCAGTGGCTCGGCACCACTGTTGTGGCCCGGCGGTGGGGAACCAACGGACGTCCAGCACGTCAGAGTCCTCCGATCGGTCTTCACCGGTGGCCAACGCAGTTACTGCTCGCACTGAGACTGACCCTTCATCTGTGGTAGAGTGGGAGGTCGCCCAGGGGCGAAGCAGGCGGTGAAAGACTTCCCAGGCGGCCGCACGTAAGGCCTCCACGGTTTGTCTGACAAACAGGTTCCAGGTGCGGTCTGTGGCTGACACTGTCGCTGAGCCAGATGCAGTCGCCTGTCCTGTTTCAGAGGAAACCTCTCAGCCTGCAAGATCCGGGCAATCGCATAGGGTGGGATTATTGGTAGTTGGGAGCTCAAATGTTGGGCGCGTTATGGGGCCCCTTAGGGACTTGGCTGACAGGATTTGGGCTGGAAATCATTAAAAGAAAGGCATTTTTCGTTGCGACGGAATCTTCTCACGAAGCTCCAATCACCATCCTTCCCCTTCGAATGAGAAAATATTTTGTTGACACCTACCTACATAGGGAGAAACGATCACCTCGACAAAATAAGGGAAATCAGAGCTCGCACAGAAAGATATAGATGTTCATTCTTTCCATGCGCTATACGAGATTGGAATAATAGAGAATTATGAAGGTGGTTCGATGAACCCTCTGCCGACCACTTGAATGTGATTTGCAGAGTATCCATGTAGATGTAGCTGTAGATGTTACGGATTAGATTTGTGTAAAGTTGAAACTAGTGTCGCATGGAAACGCCTTTAGCTAGGACACTGATTCGGGTGTCATTCTGAAGAGCTTCCGCAGCGTGATTATAATCCAGAATGAAACAGTAAAAGTAGGAAATTTGTGGTAAGGTCTTGTGGGACCAAATTGCTGAGGTCATCGGTCCCTAAGCTTAAGCACTACTTACCCTAACTTGTACTAATTTATGCTAAGGAAAACACACACACCCAAGCCCGATGGAGGACTCGAGCCTCCGACGGTGGTAGCCGCGACAATAAAAGTATTCTGCGGAATAAATTAATGGAAAAGGTCGCTAGACAAAAAAATAATTATACAGTAATGAAATTTCGGGAAGACATTTATCTAGGTAACATATTTCAGTGATTAACGCTGCAAGATCACAGGTTAATGTAAGCGCGAGATAAACCATTGCGAATGTGCAATACTGGTACATTAATAACCGGTGTAACCATTAGAATGTTGAACGTAAACATGCAGCCGGACATGCATTGTGTTGTACAGGTGCTGGGCGCAGGGTTTCCGATTGTGGGATGGAGCTCCATGCCTGTTGCACTTGGTCTATCAGTAAAGGGACGGAAAATGTTGATTGTGGATGATGCTAGAGTTATCATCCGATGATGTCCCATATGTGCTCAAATGGAGACAGATCTGTTGATAGAGCAGGCAAGGCAACACTCTGCACAGCATGTTGGATTACAACACTGGTATGTGGGTGAGCGTTATCTTGTTGGAAAACACCCCCTGGATGCTGTGCATGAATGGCAGTATAACAGATCAAATCACTAGACTGACGTAACAAATTTGCAATCTGGATGCAAGGGATAACCACGAGAGTGCTCCTGCTGTCATACGAAACCACGGCGCAGACCATATCTCCAGCTGGACGTCCAGTGCGTCTACCACGCAGACAGACTGGTTGCAGACTCTCAACTGGACCCCTCCTGTTCAGCACACGGTCATCACTGGCAACGAGGCCGAACAGGCTTTCATCAGAAAACACAACAGACCTCTAATGAACTCACGTTTGACATGAGTGAAGTTGTAAACGGCCGTGGTTTAGGGTCAGTGAAATGCACACTACGGAGCAGCTGTCTCTGAGCCGTCCTCGAAGTAATCGATTTGTAACAGTTCGTTATATCACTGCGGTGCCAACTGCTGCTCAGATTGCTGCTTCAGAGGCAGTACGATGCGCCAGAACCACACGCCGAGTATGATGGTCTTTCCTCTCCGCAGGGTCACGTGGCCGCACAGAGATCAGAGTTCTTCCGACTGCACATTCTCGTGACCACTACTACCACCAGTCGTGTCCAGTGGATACATTCCCACCTAGTCTCCCTGCAGTATTGCAGAAGGAACATCCAGCTTCCCGTAGCCCTACGACACGACCTTGTTCAAGATCAGTTTGGTGTTGATAATGGCTTCTTTGTCGCCTTAAAGGCATTCTTGATTAACGTCAACTCACCACGCCTAATCTCGACGGTAGCTAACACTCACGACAGTTACAGCGTGAATTTGAAAAAAAAATGGAACCTTTTGGTAAGGTCTTATGGGACCAAACTGCTGAGGTCATCGGTCCCTAAGCTTACACACTACTTAATCTAACTTAAACTAACTTACACTGACGACACACATACACACACGCCCGAGGGAGAACTCGAAACCTCCGATGGGGGGAGGGGGGGGAGGAGCCTCGCGGACCGTGTCACGTCGCCCAAGACCGCGCGGCTACCCCGCGTGGCGTGTATTTGAAACAAGCTTTACTTTCATCGTCAGCCGGCCGCAGTGGCCAAGCGGTTCTAGGCGCTTCAGTCCGGAACCGCGCGACCGCTACGGTCGCAGGTTCGAATCCTGCCTCGTGCATGGATGTGTGCGATGTCCTTAGGTTACTTACGTTTAAGTAGTTCTAAGTTCTAGGGAACTGATGACCTCAGATGTTAAGTCCCAAAGTGCTCAGAGCCATTTGAACCATTTTTTCATCCTCATACTGGCGTTACTAGCGCAAATCTTATGCGACATCATCTTTCAGATGTAGAAACAAGCCTACCAACATCGTTTATGTCTGTCAGTTTCTTGTTGTTGCTGTTATATGTTTTCCGTTAGAGTCTATGTGAAAATCTGTATTAAGTTGAAAGACATCGTCCGCTATGACTCGTAAATATGCTCGTAACTATAAATAACGTAAATCAGTGCCGATTGAACGTGAGAGCTACGGTCGCAAAGAAAATGAAACGAACAAGTGGCGGATAGTGATTACCTAACTGGCCTTTCGGGCGTACTACGACCTAACGGCAGACCACACTTGTGATTCATTGTGAGCCATAGAACCACTGTTTTTGAAATCGTTGCAGTCGAGGCCTCAGCTGGAAAAGCACGCGCACAGGCTGATGCACATTGTAAGCAGTGTCCACAGCGAGATGGAGTGCCGGCTCGTGGTGTTCAGGGCACATGACGCGATAAGGAATGTACACAGTGGGGTCACGAACAGCCTGAAAAGCTTGTAAGGGAAATAAGGGCCATGATGTTCTGAGAAATAATTATTAAGAAAAAAATACGATACGTAGGGCTGTTTCAGGGTTAATTGGCATTGCAGTTAACCAACCAGGTCGTCGCATGCGCTGATCCAAGCAACCTGCTCCATAGAATTAGTGTCAGTTATTCTCTTAGCGTAGATGCTAGCACCGGAGATTCGTCAGCCTTTGGCTCGGGTTTCATCGTTACTACCGCCCAATGTCCAGTTTATGTATCACTCTCGTGTTCGGCTTTATGAAACCAAATGAGGAACACGTACGGTGACACAGACTTTGGCGGGCCGCTTGAATTTACGCGACCGACGCCGTGATTGGTTAACTTCAATGCAAATTATCTCGGTAACGGCACAATGTACCAGATTGTTTTTTAAAATTATTTCTCAGCATAATCCACCCTGCGAAGCTCTTACTGGCAAAAAAATGGTTCAAATTGCTCTGAGCACTATGGAACTTAACTTCTGAGGTCATCAGTCCCCTGGAACTTAGAACTACTTAAACGTAACCAACCTAAGGACATCACACACATCAATGTCCGAGGCAGGATTCGAACCTGCGACCGTAGCGGTAACGCGGTTACAGACTGTAGCGCCTAGAACCGCTCGGCCTCTCCGGCTGGCTCTCTTACTGTCTTTTCAAAGTGTTCCAGACCACCACGTATAGCAGGAGCAGATACTAATGGGTAAACATTATAGAGACAATAAGGGACCGGCCGCTGTGACCGAGCGGTTCTAGGCGTTTCAGTCCGGAACCGCGCTACTGCGACGGTCGCAGAATCGAATCCTGCCTCGGGCATGATGTGTGTGATGTTCTTAAGTTAGTTAGGTTTACGAAATTCTGAGTCTAGTGGACTGATGACCTCATATGTTAAGTCCCATAGTGCTCAGAGCCATTTGAACCATTTTTCACAGTAAGCGCCGCCAATGACGAGATACACTGACGTGAGCGGCTCTGACAAACATCGTGATGTTATGGCCTGGCGTCCTGGAACGAGGGTCTCGGAAACAGCGAATCTACCCGGGTGTTCCTGCGCTGCTGTCGTGAGCAGCAAAGGAAAGTCGTTGAAGAACGACGAGGTGTCCGACGCCCACGCGTCAGTGCATATTAACAATACTAATGATGCCATTTATGCGTTGAAGGTTTCGTTTGAAAATCGACTTGAAATGAAATATTGCGTAATCTTTTCTGTTTGTATTGTTAAAAGGTACTTCATTACACGCTCACTTGAGGTGTGAACTACTGCTTTGACAGAAAACCTATTGCATCAGTGGGTAATACAGTAGATAAGCGTAGTTAGAGAACAGGAATATTGATCACATGGGTGCTAGTCTTACTAATGTATTACTGTCTCGAAATAAACGAGTACTGTCAACTATTTGGTCATTCTTCCGCAGTATATGTTTATAATATGTCCAAATAACTTCGCACAAATTGTTAATAACGTCTTGCTAGCCATCACACCTCTGCATAACTTACACTTAAGCTCATAAATTAAGGATTATGCTGATACGTGGTGAAACAACGCTCTGGGGGGTGGTTTTCGGGTTTAAATCACCTCGGGGTATCGGCCGCGGTGGTCTAGCGGTTCTGGCGCTGCAGTCCGGAACCGCGGGACTGCTACGGTCGCAGGTTCGAATCCTGCCTCGGGCGTGGGTGTGTGTGATGTCCTTAGGTTAGTTAGGTTTAAGTAGTTCTAAGTTCTATGGGACTTATGACCTAAGATGTTGAGTCCCATAGTGCTCAGAGCCATTTTCACCTCGGGGTATGAGCATGCGGTGCATTTGACCTGCGGTCGTCGCACGGTGACGCTGGCAGCAGTCCACGTATGTAGAGGTGTGTTGGTGCATGTCAGAGTACGGTGCAGCGAGTAAGTGTGCAGATGTTTTCAGAAGTTCTAATGGTGACCGTGTGTTGAAAATGGCTCAAAGAACACATATTGATGACGTTATGAGGGGTAGAATACTAGGGTGACTGGAGGCTGGTTAAACACAGCAGGTCGTAGCACGGGCCCTCCGTGTACCACAAAGTGTGATCTCAAGATTATGGCAACAATTCCAGCAGACAGGAAACGTGTCCAGACGCTACAGTACTGGACGTCCACAGTGTACAACACCACAAGAAGACCGATACCTCACCATCAGTGCCCGCAGACTTCCACGGAGTACTGCAGGTAGCCTTCCTCGGGACCTTACCGCAGCCACTGGAATAGTTGTCTCCAGACACACAGTCTACAGACGGCTGAACGGACATGGTTTACTCACCCGGAGACCTGCAGTTTGCATTGCACTGACTCCTGGTCACAGGAGAGCCCATAAAGCCTGGTGTCAAAAACACAGTACATCGTCACTGGAACAGTGGTCCCAGGTTATGTTCACGGACGAGTCCAGATGTAGTCTGAACAGTGCTTCTCGCCGGGTTTTCATCTGGCGTGAACCAGGAACCAGATACCATCCCCTGAATGTCTTTGAAAGTGACCTTTATGGAGGTCGTGATTTGATGGTGTGAGGTGGGATTATGATTAGTGCACGTACACCCCTGCATGTCTTTGACAGAGGAACTGTAAAAGGTCAGGTGTATCGGGACGTCATTTTGCACTTTTTCAGGGGTGCACTGGGTCCCACCTTCCTCCTGATGGATGATAACGCACGACCCCAACGAGATGCCATCGTGGAGGAGTACCTTGAAACAGAAGATATAAGGCGAATGGAGTGGCCTGACTGTTCTCCAGCCTTAAACCCCATCGAGCACGTCTTGCACCGGCACGCACTGGTGCAAGAATGGGTGGCTGTACCACAACAGCTGCTCGACCACCTGATCCAGAGTATGCCAACCCGTTGTGCGGCCTGTGTACGTGTGCATGGTGATCATATGCCATACTGATGTCGAGGTACATGCGCAGAAAACAGTGGCGTTCTGTAGCACATGTGTTTCGGGACGGTTTTCTCAATTTCTCACAAATACCTATGTGCCTATGCTATTAGCGCCACGTTGTGTGGCACCACATTCTGCAATTATCCTTAATTTATGAGCATGAGCGTATTATCCATGTTTAATAACAGTAGCGCTGTTTGAATATGAAAAGCAGGTAAAGAGTTAATCAGAAGAAAGAATGTTAATAAAGCTGAGGAAATGGTGCTAGAGCAGACAGCAGCTTCTCCGAGACGTGTGTAGCGGCGTTAATAGCCTTTCTTGTACGAAGTGTTGCAAACAAACGCAGCTCTCGTGGGCCTGTTCGTAGCGCGGGCGAAAGCTCCTCTAAGAGCTCTCCGGGAAGTACTTGACAGCCTGTGCGCCGAAATCCCTTGTTACGGCACTAAGCACATAACGGGAGACCGAATAGTTGAGGCGGTAATAGGTTTTCCTAGGGACGAGCTAGCACCCTGTTCAGTAGCATAGTGAACTCGAGACTTGGCTTAACTCTGTTCCAGCAGATGCTTCCTTTAACTCCTAAACTATAAAGTTGACAACACTGCACTGCATCTACTATGCAGTCTACTGCCACAGGAACGACATGACTACCCTGAAGTTCACACGTAAGTGTTTGGCAAAGGGTTCACTGAACGAATTTCAGACTATTTCTCGTCCGTTTCAGTCTCTAATAGCAAGTGTGGAGACCTAAAACCTAAACCTCTTATCTTTCTTATTGTATTACGACGTTCACTCGTCCCTACGTAGGTGGGAATAAAAAAAATATTTTCACATTAGGAGGAGAACTTTGGTGATTGAAATTTCTTAAAAACATTTCGCCGCAACGAAAACCAATTGTGTTAATGATTGGCATCTCAACTCGCGCGTGATATTTGTGTCTCTCTCTCTGCCTGATATCCAGGCATAATACAAAAGAGCTATGATTCTTCGGAATTTTTCGATGTCCTCCATCGATCCTATCATAGAATCCCATACCATGCACCATTATCCCCAGGCAGACTGTTTATTAGACTTGTTGCGTCTTGCAAGAGATCTGCCAATAAAAGGCAGTCTTTGATTCACCTTCAGCGCAATAATTTCTAAATGATAGTTCCAGTTTTAAGTTTTTCACAATTCAAATCCCTATATATTCCACTGATTCGATAATATTTACATATGTGTGATTTTCCGTTTAACCGAAGTTTATTTGATTTTACTTAGTACTCGCGTACAGGACGTAACAGATTTTTATTGCTTAGGACCAATTGTGTATTTCGCACAGCTGAGACATTTTGTTTGAGTCATTTTGTAGTTGGTTTTGATCTTCCGACGACTTTACCACATTGTAAAGGACATGGTCATATGTAAAGAATCTGAGGGCTCTGAGGGCTGCTCACATCGTCTCTTAAATGGTTTGAAAAGTTTATGAATAGCAGAGTGTTCCAAGCATCACTTGTATTTAATTCGATGACTTCTCTTCACTTACTACGATCTCTGTACTGACTGGATACCACGAACTCAATTTCACAACTGTGACGATATTCCACATGCACGCAATCTAATTGGGACCCGGTTGTTAGGAAAAGTATCAAAAGCGTCTTGGAAATCTAGAAATGTAGAATCAACTTGAGATCCCTGTCGGTAACGTTCATTACGCCGTGTGAATAAAGAGCCAGATGTATATCACAAGACGTATACTCCTTAATCTGTGCTGGTTCGGTGTCGGCTGACCGTTTTCATCCAGGCTTTTCCTAATGGCCGAACACAATCTTTGTTCGTTGTTGCAGTCTTATGTCTGACGACTGATATGATCCATTTCTCCATGTTAGTCTACCCCGAGCAGGACTCTTCATCTCCGCATAACTATGGCAACGTACATGGATTTGAAAGTGCTCGCTGTAGTCAAATTTCGGCCTCCTACTGCAATTACGAACCCCAATCCCCCCCCCCCTCCCAACACACACACACACACACACACACACACACGTACACGCACACACTTATTTCCATTACCACGCTCACAATTCCTTGATGCGTCAGGATGTATCCTGTCAACCGATCTCTCCTTTTAGTCAAGCTCCTTTTAGTCAAGTTTTGCCACCAGTTATTTTTCCCTGGTTCGAGTCGGCATCACCACATCAATTATTCCATCTACCTATCTAACCTTCAGAATTTTTCTGTAGCACCAAGAGCTTTATTCTGTTCTCCCTATCGTCCACGTTCCACCCCCATACCAGTCTACACTCTAGAAATATACCTCCAGAAAGATTAACACTTACTGCTACATTATATGTTAAAATTGCGCTTTTCCAGAAATTCTTTTATTGGTGTTACCAGTATCTGCCTTAAAACTTCTGTACTTCAGCCATCAGTAGTGATTTTGCTGCCCAAATAGAACTCATCTACTGCTTTTAGTGTGACATTTCCTAATATAATTCCCCCACCACTGGCTGATATAATTCCACTAGATTCCGTTGCCTATGTTTGCTTTAATTGATGTTGACCTTATAATTTCTTTTCGAGTGATTACTCATTCCGTTCAACGGTTCTTCCGAGTCCTTGGCTGTCTCTTACAGAATGACAATGTCATCAGTAAACGAAAAAGTTCTTATTTGTGCTCTCTTAACATTACTTTCTAATCCAAATATCTCTCTGGCTTTCTTGACCGCTTTCTTAATGAACAGACTTATTAATTCCGGCGACAGGCTACAACTCTTTCTCATGAATTCTCGACGACTGCTTCCCTTTCATGCTCTTCGACTCCTATAGCTGCCGCCTAGCTCCTGTACAGGTTGTAAATCCTGCAATTTATCCCTGCTAGCTTCCAAATCTCGAAGAGTATAGTAGTCCACATTTTCAAAACCTTTCTCAAACCTGCAAATTCTATAACCGTTGGTTTGCCTTTCCTCAACAAGTCTTCTAACATTAATCGAAAGACGAGTATTACTTTGTAGGTCCCTATATTTCTCTGGACGAAAAGTAACCTTCCAGACGTCCGTGTCTGTCAGTTTTTCACTCTTCTGTAGATAATTGGTGTCAGTATTTTGCAATGTGACCCATTCAGCCGATGGTTCACTTGTCAGCATGTGCCTTTTTTGAAATTGAAATTATTATATTGTTTCTGGAATCTGAGGGTGTTTGGCCTGTCACGTATACTTTGCACGCCAGTTGTTTGCTCTCTGAAGTATCTTAATAATTCTGAAGGAATGTGGTCTACTTCAAGATCCTTGTTTCCACGTAGGGCTATCGGAGCTCTGTCAGTTTCTTGAGTACTGCGCGAGTATTTGGGATCCTCACCAGATCGGATTAAACAAACACACTAAAGCAATGCAAAGACAGGCTGCCATACTGCTAGATTTATTACCGGTACCTTGTATCAACACTAGAGTACTGAGATAATGTTTCGTGAACTCAAGTGAGAATCCCTGGAGAGAAGGTGACGTTCCTTTCGCGAAACACTATCAAGAAGTTTAGAGAACAGGAATTTGAAGCTAACCGGAGTTTGAAGCTGACTGCAGACTGATTCTATTGCTGCCAACGTATAAATCACGTAAGGTCCACTAAGACATGGTTAGAAAATTAGGGCTTTTACGGAGGTATACAGACAGTCGTTTCTCGTTCGCCCGATCTGCGAGTGTAACAGAAGGGGAAAAAAAACCAGTAGTGGTACAATGTACCCTCCGCCATGCACCATATGTCGCGCTGAATGTATGTAGTTGTAGAGATAGTCCTCTAGTAGTATATCAACACCCATGTCATCTTCAGCTGCTTCTTCTCTTTATATAATGTTGCACAACTTTTGTCCCACTTGCGTACTCTGAAGTGACAAAAGTTATAGGAATGCGATATGTACATGTACAGACTGCGGCACACAAGTTATAAAAGTGCAGAGCATTGTCAGGCCTCTTATTTGTACTCAGGAGATTCACGTGTAAAGGTTTCCGACGTGATTATGGCCGCACGATGGAGATTAACAGAGTTGAACGCGGAATGGTGGTTGGATTTACACGCATGGGCCATTCCATTTTGGAAATCGTTAGGGAATTCAGTATTACGATTCCGAGATCCACAGTGTGAAAAGTGTGTCGAGAATACCTCATTTCAGTCATTACCTCTCACAAAGGACAGCGCAGTGGTCGAAGGCCTTCACTTATCTACCGGGAGCACCGGCGTTTGCGTAAAGCTGTCAGCGCTAACAGGCAAGCAACAATTCGTGAAATGGCCAAAGAAATCAATGTGGGACGCAGGACGAACGTATCTGTTAGGACAGTGCGACGGATTTTGCGGTCAGTGGCCTATGGCAGCTGACGTAATAGCACGATACTGCCCGCAGCACCTCACCTGCGCTAGAGACTATCAGTTGGACCCTAGTCGACTGGAGAACCCTAGCCTGGCAGATGAGTCCCGATTTAAGTTAGTAAGAGCTGATGATAGGGTTCGAGTGCGGCGCAGACATCACGAAGCCATGGGTCCTTGTTGTCAACAAGACACTGTGCAATATCACGGTGACTGCATAATGGTGTGGGATGTGTTTCCGTGGGATGAACTCGGCCGTTGACTGAAAATGAACACTCTAGACTACTTGGGGACATTTGGAGCCATTCGCGAACTTCGTGTTCCGTAGCAAGGATGTCGTATCACCGGGCCACAATTGTTCGCGATTGGTTTGAAGAACATTCTAGACATTACGGTATATTAATAATTTTTACTTATGGACCGTCTGACAGCAAGTAAATAAAACACAATTTTAGTGCCATACGCGTTTCGCCTTTATTTTTTGCAAGGCATCATCAGTGGCAGGTTGCGTGGACAATTTCCTACATATGACGCTCCTGTTGCATTTTTGGTGTTCTTCTTCTTCTTATGAACGCCAATTTGCGGTTTTTTTCCCCATTCCACAACACTATGCACTGAACGCTTGCCACTGATGATGCCACTGATGATGCCTTGCAGAAAGTAAAGGCGAAACGCGTATGGCACTAAAATATTGTTTTATTCAGTTGCTGTCAGACGGTCCATAAGTAAAAATTATTAATATACAGTAATATTACACGCAACTGAGGAAGACAGGACTATAAAAGCTGAACATTCTAGACAATTCGAGCGAATGATTTGACCACCCAGACCGCCAGAGATGACTCCCACTGCACATTTATGGAACATGATTGAGAGGTCAGTTGGTGCACAAAACCCTGCAGGGGCACCAATTTCGCAATTATGAATCACTGTAGAGGCAGCGTGGCTCAATACTTCTGCAGGGGACTTGTTGAACCCATGCCTCGTTGAGTTGCTTCACTAAGCCGGGCAAAAGCAGGTCCGCCACAATATTAGGAGTATCCCTAAACTTTTGTCTCCACAGTGTACAAACAGTCTGAAAGCTTCCAGCGTTCCAGGTCTCTTCTACGTATACAACCTTCTTACATGTTTCTTAAGCCGCTACTAATGATGAAATTATGCTGTGTATAAAACGCTGCTAGATGGCTTCCTCTTTCATTCCTTCCCCGGTCCACGTCCTCCCACAGTTTTTCCATCCATTCCTCTACATGGTACCGAGTTTCAGTCAGCAGTCAAAACTTTTCAGCCCCTTACATATCTTAATAATTTCCTTTATCTCATCAAACATTCTTTCAATATTTCCTTTGTCTACGGAGTTGGATGGCTACAGAGATGAAGGTTGCTTTCTGTCTCTCTTGGCTAAGATGCTGTGTTCACTATGCTCTCCATAGTAGGGTACCTGTATTCCTGTTTTTTTTTAATACATTAATAATGTTCATGAATTACCACTGTCTGACTTTTGATTTAATAACTGTTTACTGACTCGACCAGACTGTTGTCGCATTGCAGTAATTTCTACTATAACTTCAGCCTGTGTGTTTCCATTTTTAAATTCTGTAACTTAACTTGTCAATTAAGGGAAGTAACGTTTGACGCCCCAACCCGTGGAATGCCAGTCATGTTTCTCCTGAAGATGACATCTTTTGAAGTAGTCCCCGTCAAGAGTTCCGGATGGGGAACATCTTACGTCCAGAACATTTTACCTAAGAGAACTTTATCTTTGTTTAGCCTTATAGAAGTGCCGCATACTGCAGCGAAATACACTATTGGCCATTAAAATTGCTACACCACGAAGCTGACGTGCTACAGACGCGAAATTTAACCGACAGGACGAAGATGCTGTGATATGCAAATGATTAATTTTTCAGAGCATTCACACAAGGTTGGCGCCGGTGGCGACACCTACAACGTGCTGACATGAGGAATGTTTCCAACCGATCTCGCATACACAAACAACAGTTAACCGGCGTTGCCTGCTGAAACGTTGTTATGATGCCTCGTTAAGGAGGAGAAATGCGTAGCATCACCTTTCCTACTTTGATAAAGGTCGGATTGCAGCCTATCGCGATTGCAGTTTATCGTATCGCGACATTTCTGCTCGCTTTGGTCGAGATCGAATGACTGTTAGTTGAACATGGAATCGGTGGGTTCAGGAGGGTAATACGGAACGTTATGCTGGATCACAACTGCCTCGTATCACTAGTAGTCGAGATGACAGGCAACTTATCCGCATGGCTGTAACGGATCGTGCAGCCACGTTTCGATCCCAGAGTCAACAGAGTGGAACGTTTGCAAGACAACAACCATCTGCACGAACAGTTCGACGACGTTTGCAGCAGCACAGGCTATCAGCTCGGAGACCATGGCTGCGGTTACCCTTGACACTGCATCACAGACAGGAGCGCCTGCGATGGTGTACTCAACGACGAACCTGGATGCACGAATGCCACAACGCCATTTTTTCGGACGAATCCAGGTTCTGTTTACAGCATCATGATGGTCGCATCCGTGTTTGGCGACATCACGGTGAACGCACATTGGAAGCGTGTATTCGTCATCGCCATACTGGCGTATCACCCGGCGTGATGGTATGGGGTGCCATTGGTTACACGTCTCGGTCACCTCTTGTTCGCATTGACGGCACTTTGAACAGTGGACATTAGATTTCAGATGTGTTACGACCCGTGGCTCTACCCTTCATTCGATCCCTGCGGAACCTTACATTTCAGCAAGATATTGCACGACCGCATGTTGCAGGTCCTGTACGGGCTTTTCTGGATACAGAAAATGTTCGATTGCTGCCCTGGCCAGCACATTCTCCAGATCTCTCACCAACTGAAAACGTCTGTTCAATGGTGGCCGAGCAACTGGCTCGTCACAATACGCCAGTCACTACTCTTGATGAACTGTGTTATCGTGTTGGAGCTGCATGGGCAGCTGGGCAGCTGTACCTGTACACGCCATCCAAGCTCTGTTTGACTCAATGCCCAGGCGTGTCAAGGACGTTATTACGGGCAGAGGTGGTTGATTTGGGTACTGATTTCTCAGGATCTATGTACCAAAATTGCGTGAAAATGTAATCACATGTCAGTTCAAGTATAATATATTTGTCGAATGAATACCCATTTATCATCTGCATTTCTTCTTGGTGTAGCAATTTTAATGGCCAGTAGTGTATAACATCTTAGCCTCCTTTTGTTTTCAGCCGTTTACAGTACCAGCATAACACCGAGCGATGAGGCACAGTGATTAGCACACTGAACTCTCATTCAGGAGGACGACGGTTGAAATTGCCGTCCGGCCACAAAGATTTAGGTTTTCATTTATTTCCCTAACTCACTCCAGGAAAAAACCAAGAAAGTTCCAATGAAAAGGTTACGGCCAATTTCGTTTCCCATCTTTTGGTAATCAAAGCTGGTGCTCCGTCTCTAATGGCCTCGCTATGATGGGTCGTTAACCTCTAATCTACCTTCCTTTCTTCCTTTAGTACCAGCACAGGAAGGCCGTATTGGCTACTGTTACAAGCTCATATCAGTTAATCATCCACACTGTTGCCTCACAACAGACGCCCTACGATTGTGGTTACACGGCACGGCAGTACGGCTATGTGTATGGTTGAGGCACGGAAGCTATGCCATCTCGGCAAGGACCATTTTGTATGAGGAGGGGAACTCAGTAATGTTTCAAAATGTTTTATTGACGTTTTCGCCGAAGATTACAGTACTTATAACAGCCGGTAATTTTAGTGCAACACATATCGGTGATTTCCGCAATGGTTCAAATGGCTCTAGGTACTATGGTCATCAGTCCCCTAGACTTAGAACTACTTAAACCTAAGGACATCACACACATCCATGCCCGAGGCAGGATTCGAACCTGCGACTGTAGCAGCAGCGCCGTTTCGGACAGAAGCGTCTAGAAACGCTCGGCCACAGCGGCCGGCCTTTCTGCAATGAATCTTTCCTCTCCAGTAGAGTGTACGCTATTTTGAAACGTCCTTGACCATTAAATCTACGTATCGAACGGGTTACCGGAATCTGGAACCTTGCCTTTGGCAATCGTTGTTCTTATCTTCTGAGCTATTTGCCGGCCGCGGTGGTCTAGCGGTTCTGGCGCTGCAGTCCGGAACCGCGGAACTGCTACGGTCGTAGGTTCGAATCCTGCCTCGGGCATGGGTGTGTGTGATGTCCTTACGTTAGTTAGGTTTAAGTAGTTCTAAGTTCTAGGGGACTTATGACCTAAGATGTTGAGTCCCATAGTGCTCAGAGCCATTTGAACCATTTTTTTCTGAGCTATTTAAGCGAAAGTCACGACCCAGCCTCACACCTTCAATAGTAATGACTGGTGTGAGGTCTGGTAGTGAATCATGTGTGGATAGCTAAGCAGGTAAGAGCACTGACCTCGAAAGCAAGGTTCCGGGTTCAAGTCTCCATCCGGCACACAGATTTCTTCTGCAAGGAGGTTTCAAAGCAGTACACCCTCTGTAATCTGCCCCTTCTGTTGAAGCTGCACACTTACGTTCGTACAGAATTATAAATTCACTTTATGCCCTAACATATATCACCAATGGGTTACTATGACGCTTTGGCAACACAATATGAATTCTGAATAGCAACAGGAGAAGTTACTTGGAAGTTAGACTGTTGAATACTGAACATGTGCACGTACTGCAAACTACATATCCTGAAAGGATAATTAATCACACCTTACTTAAGTCCTATGTGTGCAGGGACAAATATTTTTGTCTTCTGTTACTACAGGCCTAATAACCAGAAAACTTGTGTGTTGGATTCGATGATTAGCAATTACGTCGCCTCAACTGTGGGTTACCTCGGAGTATCAGCTTCAGATTTTTCAGGATTGATGAAGATGTCATTCCAAAAAAAAAAAGAAAAATAAATAAATAAATAACCTAGTGAGGCAACCATGTGCATTGTGAATCCAAGAAAATGCAAGATTTCCCCTTGAATCTACGCTTAAAGATTTAAAACTGAAGACAAGAACAAGTGTTGGAAATGAAGTTTGCCGGAATTAGGCCTAGGTGTCGGAGTCGAAACGTATGAGGTTTGTTGGTTGGTTGGTTGGTTGTTTGGATGGTTTGTTTGTTGGTGGCACGGTACCAAACAACTTGTTCACCGGTACCATCCGATTAGGGAAGAATGGGGAAGGAAGTCGGCTGTTCCCTTTCAAAGGAACCATCCCGGCATTTGCCTGAAGCGATTAGGGAAATCATGGAAAATCTAAATCAGGATGGACGGACGCGTGTTTGAAACGTCGGTCTCCCAAATGCGAGTCCAATGTGCTAACCACTGCGTCACTAACATAATTTACGATCAGAATAGATAAACAGTTTATTCATGGTTTCTAGGAATAAACGTCGACTCAGAATATCTGACATCCCTTCCACACAACATATCTCAGAATTACAGAATGGCTTGAAAACATAGTCGCAACTGACAGAAGCTCTTTGTAAGTCACTTGAATTTACACATGCTTCGCACAGATACGGATTCCAACAACTACGTGGTCTGAAGCCAATCAGATTATAGCAAAGATCCAGTATTTTGCACGTGAAATCAACATGCAAAAGACAGTGTGCTAAATGCACGATTTTAGCTAATTTGAATGTTATTATGGATCTTAATCATATGAATGAAACTGAAAAGGCTAGCTGCTTGCTGCAATATCATCCTTACATAGAATTTCTAATCGAATACTGCGTGCTGGCCATGCTGACAGGTGTTACATTCTCATTGGTGGGCTCTGGTCAAAGCTTCGGCCTCCCACTTATAAGATAAACCAGGTTTCCCTGTGTTGATAGAGACGTGCAATTTTCGTGCAAAGAGGAGAATCGTGACTGACTGTGGTCAACCTGTGACTTCCGCTCAGCGCGGTGCAGTTTTGCGACGTATGAAAGACCTTCGTTACGAAATAGCCATCTAGGCTGTAGCTAAGCCACTTGTCTCCAGTAACCTTTCTTCCCGGAGTTCCACTCTAGCAACGTATGCAGACAGCTTCTACGAAACCTGAGAATTATATAGCAGTGAGATACTGTCAGAATGTCAGTCGCGAGTCGTGCCTGGGTGGCTCAGATGGTGAGAACATTTCCCACAAACAGGCAAGGTTCTGAGTTCGATTACCAATGTTGCACGCAGTTTTAGCTTTTAAGGAAATTTCGTGTTGCAAATCTTCATCGTAAAGAAATTCAAGAAATTTTTTCCCTAATTCTGAATATTACATGCATAAGTTATATCGAGAAGTTAAACACAAACAGTGACATTCTCACAAACGGTTTCAACGTTGAAAATAGCAGAGAAATAATTTGAAATTGCGTGAAACGTAATTGGGGTTATATACACGGAAAAAAAATTCGTTCAAAATAACTTCATTCAGACGGTGCAGTCACATTAATGTGATCACCATCTATGTTCGACGTCAACGTGAAATAAGCATTCATAGACGTCAGGTGGTAGCTTATTATTTAGAGGTGGAGCCCCTACACGCCCACACCGGCCTGATGACGAACACAAATGGTCTACTGCCATCTCTCCATAAGGGTTAGCTCTCACTAAAGTGAGGTCTCGTAGGATGTAGGTTCTGCAGTACGTCTGGTTAAGGTTAACCATTAATACGCAGTCATCTCGAGAGAGATAGAGTCGAAAGTTTAACGAGGGGTAGCGGCAGAGGAAAAAAAATGTCAAGGCAAGAGCCAAGGGAAAAAAAAAATTTCTGCGATGGTTGGGTCGAGTTCTAAGAACAATAGCGGTTTCGTTGCTGCTTGCGACAAGCCATGCAAGAGTAGGCTTTGTTAGTAGAGGGTATCATGCAGGTCGCTAACTTTGACATCGTGCGGCAACGGTGTTGGCTTCTCGGTCAGTGTCATCATACCTGTTCATCATGTTGTGTCCGATAGGACATATACCGGATTCACAGTGAAGGGTAGTGTTGGCGGTTTGTTTGTTCGTCAGTGTGCGAGTTTGTCGGTTTTCCTGCTGTTGCCTGTTAGTCGGCTTTAATAGCAACGGACATATCCAGTCAATATTCCTGATTTTCAGGGGTTTTCCGATGTTGTCGCTTGTGGGTGTATGTGGTTCGCCATAGGTGGTTACGCCTTTGGCCGCTTTTGCTTTACCTGTGGTTGTGACCATAGTTTCCTAGAGTAAGGTTGGAAGGATTGTTCGAGTGTCTCGAGTTCCTTTATAGTCCTGTGGTGTGTTTTTTAAATACTTCCTTGAGGGTTTCAAGGCGGTATTCATTATTAAGATCCACGGTGCGTGTGTAACGTGAAGCGTTGCTAATAATGAGTAGCACTCTGTCTGTGTGACCTGCAGTCGGCGCAGGCGTGTAGGAGCTGCGTATCCTCAGAAGAGAGCTGCGTACGTCTTCAGAGGTCTGATCAGTGTCATGTATATGAACCTCGAAACTCTCCTATTCAGTATACTTACCCTGTTGAGCGTTGGGTAGAATTGTTTGAATGTCGGGTGCAGTCTATTGGCAACGTATTGGATGTGGTCTCCCCATGTAAGTTTCCGGTCCAGCCCGACACCAAAATGTCTGACTTTCTCTAGGAAACGTATTGGGCGTGCATGTAGTGTTACCTGTCGACAGTGTTGCTGTTTGGGCCGTAGGTTCGGTCTCCGAGTGAAAAGAACTGCTTCGCACTTGTCGATGTTTACTTTTATACGCCATCGTTCCAAGAAAGTAAAAAAAAAAAAAAAAAAATTAAAATGGCTCTGAGCACTATGCGCCTTAACATCTGAGGTCATCAGTCCCCTAGAACTTATAACTACTTAAACCTAACTAACCTAAGGACATCACACACATCAATGCCCGAGGTAGGATTCGAACCTGCGACCGTAGCGGCCGCACGGTTCCAGATTGAAGCGCCTAGAAGCGCTCGGCCACACCAGCCAGCTCTAACCAAGCCTCGGCAGTTCTGAGTGCCATGTGTATTCATGAATTTATGTTCGACGATTACCAGTCTTGTGCAAGGAGGGCTGCGTCATCTGTGTAGATGGCTAACGTCGTGTTGTATTGCTGGAAAGTCATTAATGTAGAGCTTGAACAAGATTGGTCGCAGGATGCTTCCATGGGGTAGTCCAGCTTGGATACTGTGTTCTATCAGTTGTTTGCCCTGTACGGCAGCGTTAAAACATATTTTCGTGAGACATGAGTGTATGAGACGTACGAGTCCGTCGGGGAAACCGGCATCGTTTAGATTGCGTTAAGGTCGTTGTGCCAGAGACGGTCGAAAGTTTTTTGATGCCCAGGAAGATGGCCCCTGCGGCTTTGTTCGTGTTGTAGCCCCGTATTATACACTCCTGGAAATTGAAATAAGAACACCGTGAATTCATTGTCCCAGGAAGGGGAAACTTTATTGACACATTCCTGGGGTCAGATACATCACATGATCACACTGACAGAACCACAGGCACATAGACACAGGCAACAGCGCATGCACAATGTCGGCACTAGTACAGTGTATATCCACCTTTCGCAGCAATGCAGGCTGCTATTCTCCCATGGAGACGATCGTAGAGATGCTGGATGTAGTCCTGTGGAACGGCTTGCCATGCCATTTCCACCTGGCGCCTCAGTTGGACCATCGTTCGTGCTGGACGTGCAGACCGCGTGAGACGACGCTTCATCCAGTCCCAAACGTGCTCAATGGGGGACAGATCCGGAGATCTTGCTGGCCAGGGTAGTTGACTTACACCTTCTAGAGCACGTTGGGTGGCACGGGATACATGCGGACGTGCATTGTCCTGTTGGAACAGCAAGTTCCCTTGCCGGTCTAGGAATGGTAGAACGATGGGTTCGATGACGGTTTGGATGTACCGTGCACTATTCAGTGTCCCCTCGACGATCACCAGTGGTGTACGGCCAGTGTAGGAGATCGCTCCCCACACCATGATGCCGGGTGTTGGCCCTGTGTGCCTCGGTCGTATGCAGTCCTGATTGTGGCGCTCACCTGCACGGCGCCAAACACGCATACGACCATCATTGGCACCAAGGCAGAAGCGACTCTCATCGCTGAAAACGACACGTCTCCATTCGTCCCTCCATTCACGCCTGTCGCGACACCACTGGAGGCGGGCTAACGGTGTGCGGGACCGTAGCCCAGATTCATGGAGACGGTTTCGAATGGTCCTCGCCGATACCCCAGGAGCAACAGTGTCCCTAATTTTCTGGGAAGTGGCGGTGCGGTCCCCTACGGCACTGCATAGGATCCTACGGTCTTGGCGTGCATCCGTGCGTCGCTGCGGTCCGGTCCCAGGTCGACGGGCACGTGCACCTTCCGCCGACCACTGGCGACAACATCGATGTACTGTGGAGACCTCACGCCCCACGTGTTGAGCAATTCGGCAGTACGTCCACCCGGCCTCCCGCATGCCCACTATACGCCCTCGCTCAAAGTCCGTCAACTGCACATACGGTTCACGTCCACGCTGTCGCGGCATGCTACCAGTGTTAAAGACTGCGATGGAGCTCCGTATGCTACGGCAAACTGGCTGACACTGACGGCGGCGGTGCACAAATGCTGCGCAGCTAGCGCCATTCGACGGCCAACACCGCGGTTCCTGGTGTGTCCGCTGTGCTGTGCGTGTGATCATTGCTTGTACAGCCCTCTCGCAGTGTCCGGAGCAAGTATGGTGGGTCTGACACACCGGTGTCAATGTGTTCTTTTTTCCATTTCCAGGAGTGTATGTTCGACTGCACGGAAGAGATGTGATGTTTAGTAGTGATTCCTAAAGCCGAAATGCTCACGTCTTAGGCTGTCATTGGCGATGCCGTGCTTAGTGATGCGTTTTAGTATTACCTTCTCAACAATCATGCTGAGCGAGCACAACAGACTGATGGGTCGGTAATTTTGTGGGGGGAAGTGGTCTTCCCCTGGCTTCCTGAACATCAGAACCTTGGCCGCCTTCCAAAAGTCAGGGCAGTATTGATGTTTTAAGATGGCATTCGTTATGTGTGCAAGGTATTCTACGGCTCTATCCATGAACTCCTGGAGGACACAGTTTTGAATGCCATCAGTCGCAGTGGCTTTTCTAGGACTGGTATGCATGATAGCCCAAGTAATTTCGTTTGTACTAGTGTGTCTTATTTCGTCGCGCGTGGACTGCGCTACAAGCCGTGTAACCCCCTGGTCCGTTTCAAGTGTGAATACTGCAGCTGAAGGATCCAGAATCGGCACGAAAGACGCTGCAAGTGTTGTCGCCACATGCTCTGCCTTGTCCTTCGCGAAGTATGCTGGACTGTGGTAACAGTAGCAGTGTCGGACGGGCAGTGGGGGGAGCTGGGGGGGGGGGGGGCAAAACAGTTTGGTCTTTGTCACAATGTGGAAACGCAGCGATTTATTTGACGTCCGAAAGGGCGTAGTCATTTATTTTTGGGCCAAGGGAGGAGCATTTCCGAAACAGCTAAGTTTTGAACTGTTCGCTGTGTGAAAGTGTACTGTACATGGCGAAACTGCGCTATCCAAAACCGACACCGACACAGGCCATTAGATGACATGGGAGAACGACTACTGTGCTGTGTACAGCCGAACAAACGTGGAACTGTTGAGCAAGTCATGCATATTAGCCAAGAGGCTACCAACAGTGCTCCTCAACGACCGTTCATCGGCGGAGCAGGAGCCTCGTTCATGCACCCATACTGAGTACTGTTCATCGGCGACGAATACTGGAATCTACACGCCAGTACCACAACTGGATGTCCATTGAGTGGTCTTTTCAGATGAGACACGGTTTATGGTCTATAAGACAGACAGCCGTCGTTGTGCACAGCGTGCTGCGTATGAAATCAAACACACGATGGAGCGTTCTGGCCTGGAGAATATTTTCTTCGCGTTACATGGGTAACCTAATCATTCTGGAAGGAACAGTGAACCAACACAAGTATGCAACTATGCCTGGGGACCGTGTCCTCCAGTACATGCAGTTTGATTTTCCTCAACACCATGGCATCTACCGGCAGCACAGTGCAACCTTTCACATAGTTCGCAGTGTATGTTTGGCTCGAAGAGCACCATGATGGGTTTATCTTACTCACCTGGTCACCGAACTCCCCGGATTTAAGCCCATCGAGAATTTGTGGGACCACCTCTATCGGTGTGTTTGCTCCATCGTCCTCAGCCATGAAATCAATTGCAGCCTGCCACGGCACTGGACTTGGCCAGGTCGTACATCCCTTTCGGTACCTTCCAGAACCCCACTGACGCTATAGATTTTATGTTATTCAGAGTATCGTCTTGTAGAATTTTTTATAGCTTTTGAACGAATTTTTTGAGTTTGTGATCGCATGTCTGGTCACACTGATGCAGAATCAACGTACTGTGAAGGATGTTATTAGCATTCTTTTATTTTGACTTCAGGTAATAATGACCTTACAAAACCAACAATGGTAAATCTACAGAGTTAATATAAGACGGAATAAGTTTACTCACAGAAGAAGGTCAGTATTGTGGAGTGTTCAGTATAAGCATGTTATGAAAAAAGTAACAATAGTTCAAATGTAAGTTATCCCATTGTACAGAATACTTAGTTTTCTGCAAACCAACACCAATTTTAATAACATTTCTTGTACAGAATTACTATTACAGAATCTATCAGTTTCATCGAGAGGCTTTTATTTTGACTTTGGGACCCCTCTGGACCACATGTTTAGTTTCTCTGGTGGCGAAATTAACTATTAATTCTACTTTATAAGTTACGTGTGCCTGCCTCTGTGGCCGGGCGGTTCTAGACACTTCAGTCCGGAACCGCGCTACTGCTACGGTCGCAGGTTCGAATCCTGCCTCGGGCATGGTTATGTGTGATGTCCTTAGGTTAGTTAGGTTTAAATAGTTCTAAGTCCAGGGGACTGATAACCTCAGATGTTAAGTCCCATAGTGCTTAGAGCCATTTTAAGTTACGTGTGGTTTTATTTGATTACCTGTGCAGGAGTTTTCTCCTTTTACGTAGTTTTCTGTTTTTCTCGTCTCCATCTTGAATTCTTTACGCTGGTTATCCTTGTGATCTGTGATCTAACCGTAATCATTGTAGAAGTAAGGGCCATAATTTAACTTCGAGTCAGTACTACTTCGTGTATTTAATGTGTGAAGCTAAGCACGATAGTAAATCCTAATTATCAATAAAATTGCTATACAAATATCCAATCTCATCGTAATAAATTTTCTTTTTAAATAAGCGTATACAAAGGTGTGCAAGCTTGCTACTCTCACGATCTCCAGTCAAAGTCATGCTGTGTATTGCTAATTTCTTGTTATCTTCTCTTCATTTTTGATCGTACGAAAGAGCTTAGAAATGGGTACATGGATTCTCTGTCGAGTAGGAAAATAAGCTGTCATATATCATGGAATTTAATATTTATCCCATCTCACTAAATGGAGGAAATAAGTAGTCTACGCAGGTTCTGTCTCACCCTCATCCATCGTGTGTGGAGTGCCGACCGATGACGATTTGTAAGGAATCGTGATCTCAAACAGGGCAACTGTATCGTGCCTGTGAAGAGATCTGACTTCACGGTGACATGGATTGCTTTACATGCACAAGAAACTCCATTAATTGTCATAGTGAAGCTCTCCATTTATCCTTTGAGAGAAATAATGACAAGAAACGGGAACGAGAGAGATGAGGTAAATTAATTAAAAAAAAGTTATTAGCATGGTTCACACCAAACGTCAGATATATATGAGGTAATACTGAATCAGAAGTGGAATTACAGCTCCATTCCTGTAGAATGGTTATGTTTTGATAAAAGATTACAGCGGAAACCAGCGTAGGGAATTCAAGGGTTAAAACAAGAAAAACTGGAAACTATATAAAAGGAGGTAAACAGTAAATAGATATTAAAATAAAACGAAGCGTGACTTAACAAGTGAAGCTGACAATTCTATCACCATTGAAACTACACGAGTCAGCTAGAGAGGTCAGTACTACTTCATATATTTAATGTGTGAATTTATACACGACAGTAAATTCCCATAAAATTGATAAATTCCATAACCATCATTCTATTAAAGAAATATTGAAATTGGGGGTTGATCTGCGACGACTACGTATTCCACACTATGGAATAACCTACGTTTGAAACGCCATTACTTTATTCTCTCACGGAGGTGAAACTGAACAGAGTAATGTCTCCAAAATGAAAAAAAGAAATAGAAAATTGCGCATACTGATTCATGTAAGTACATGGCAAAAGTACGAGCGATACTTGAAGGTAATTACTGGAATATAAATGTGCAAGCTGAATACTACTTTCCACATATGGTTCGTCTCAAGGAAATCTATCTGGTCAGGGTGCAGGAAATGATTTAAATCATTATCGTTATTCTTGCCAATTTAAGAGGATACATCATTCCTAAGCAGGACACGGTTGGCATTGGATCAAAGAGAGACCAGTGCAGAAGGCACATGGTTATCCTTGATAGGTACTAAAGCAGAGTATCAGTTCAACCATTATGCATGAAAATTAACTGAAAAACTCAATCAAATAAAACAACAAATCACTCCTGAAAATTCCATGAAATAAGTGAAATGACTTCTTCGTAAATGGCAAAAGCTATTCACACTAATCGCAGTAAGAATCATAGCAAGTCGTGTTCCAAGGAACATTAATCATTACCAGGGTTGTGTAAGAATCCAGAGTGTCCCCTCGAAAAGGCCAGCAGAGGCGGTTGCCTCGAAAGTACATTTATTTTTAGGTGGTGGGCGACGGACATCTAACATTTGGCAAGAGAAAGTGGAAGCACTGATACGTAAAGAAGCAGCTTTGCTAGACGTCTCTGGGAAAAGCTATCGCTATCGGTACTGCACAGCACAGAGCTCACAAAAAATCTCTGCTTCCCTCACGCATCCACAGAATCATATTTTGCTTCGGTTATTCCGGGAAACGGAGGAGATATGGAGAGGACGTTAGCTGCAAAACAACACAAATATAGTTGTACCCTTAGTATTCTCATAGCAAGGGAGTAAAACACACAGAAAAATTGTCCGACAGTGAAAATGAAAGTAGTCTTCTACAGTGACTTTTCAGGTGCAGTGCATTATTCAAATGAAACTTGTCTTCATAAGAATACTTGAACTAAGTGAGCTAATAACATAAAGTAAATGTGTATATCAGTCTTACGTATTCCAGTATCAAATAGCACTTATTTAAGTAGAACATGCTTAGTAAGCAAGTACATTACTGGCCATGAAAATTGCTACACCAAGAAAAAATGCTGATGATAAACGAGTATTCATTCGACAAATACATTATACTAGAACTGACATGTGATTACATTTTCACGCGATCTGGGTACATAGATCTGAGAAATCAGTACCCAGAACAACCACCTCTGCCCGTAATAACGGCCTTGATATGCCTGGGCATTGAGTCAAACAGAGCTTGGATGGCGTGTACAGGTACAGCTGCCCATGCAGCTTCAACACGATACCACAGTTCATCAAGAGTAGTGATTGGCGTATTGTGACGAGCCAGTTGCTCGGCCACCATTGACCAGACGTTTTCAATTGGTGAGAGATCTGGAGAATGTGCTGGCCAGGGCAGCAGTCGAACATTTTCTGTATCCAGAGAGGCTAGTACAGGACCTGCAACATGCGGTCGTGCATTTTCCAGCTGAAATGTAGGGTTTCGCAGGGATCGAATGAGGGGTAGAACCACGGGTCGTAACACATCTGAAATATAACGTCCACTGTTCAAGGTGCCGTCAATGCGAACAAGAGGTGTGTAACCAATGGCACCCCATACCATCACGCCGGGTGATACGCCAGTATGGCGATGACGAATACACGCTTCCAACGTGCGTTCACCGTGATGACGCCAAACACGTATGCGACCATCATGATTCTGTAAACAGAACCTGGATTCGTCCGAAAAAATGACGTTTTGGCATTCGTGCATCCAGGTTCGTCATTGAGTACACCATCGCAGGCGCTCCTGTCTGTGATGCAGCGTCAAGGGTAACCGCAGCCTTGGTCTCCAAGCTGATAGTCCATGCTGCTGCAAACGTCGTCGAACTGTTCGTGCAGATGGTTGTTGTCTTGCAAACGTCTCCATCTGTTGACTCAAGGATCGAGACGTGGCTGCACGATCCGTTACAGCCATGCGGATAAGGTGCTTCTCATTTCGACTGCTAGTGATACGAGGCCGTTGGGATCCAGCACGGCGTTCCTATTACCCTCCTGAACCCACCGATTCCATATTCTGCTAACAGTCATTGGATCTCGACCAACGCGAGTAGTAATGTCGCGATACGATAAACCGCAATCGCGATATGCTACAATCCGACCTTTATCAAAGTCGGAAACGTGATGGTAGGTATTTCTCCTCCTTACACGAGGCATCACAACAACGTTTCACCAGGCAACGCCAGTCAACTGTTGTTTGTGTATGAGAAATCGGTTGGACACTTTCCTCATGTCAGAATGTTGTAGGTGTCGCCACCGGCGCCAACCTTGTGTGAATGCTCTGAAAAGCTAATCATTTGCGTATCACCGCATCTTCTTCTTGTCGGTTAAATTTCGCGTCTGTAGGGTCATCTTGCTTCATTTACGGCATTTTTATATTTTCTCCTTTCGTCAATTAAATTCAATATTTCTTCTGTTACCCAAGGATTTCTACTAGCCCTCGTCTTTTTACCTACTTGATCCTCTGCTGCCTTCACCACTTCATCCCTCAAAGCTACCCATTCTTCTTCTACTGTATTTCTTTCCCCCATTCTTGCCAATTGTTCTCTTATGCTCTCCCTGAAACTCAGTGAAGGAAACAAAAGAAAAATTCGGAGTAGGTATTAAAAACAACGGAGAAGTAATAAAAACTTTGAGGTTCGCCGATGACATTGTAATTCTGTCAGAGACGGCAATGGACTTGGAAGAGCAGTTGAACGGAATGGATAGTGTCTTGAAAAGAGAATATAAGATGAACATCAACAAAAGCAAAACGAGGATAATGGAATGTAGTCGAATTAAGTCGGGTGATGCTGAGGGAATTAGATTAGGAAATGAGACTCTTAAAGTAGTAAAGGAGTTTTGCTATGTGGGGAGCAAAATAACTGATGATGGTCGAAGTAGAGATGATATAAAATGTAGACTGGCAATGGCAAGGAAAGCATTTCTGAAAAAGAGAAATTTGTTAACATCGAGTATAGATTTAAGTGTCAGGAAGTCGTTTCTGAAAGTATTTGTATGGAGTGTAGCCATGTATGGAAGTGAAATATGGACGATAAATAGTCTGGACAAGAAGAGAATAGAAGCTTTCGAAATGTGGTGCTACAGAAGAATGCTGAAGATTAGGTGGGTAGATCACATAACTAATGAGGAGGTATTGAATAGGATTGGGGAGAAGAGAAGTTTGTGGCACAACTTGACTAGAAGAAGGGATCGGTTGGTAGGACATGTTCTGAGGCATCAAGGGATCACCAGTTTAGTATTGGAGGGCAGCGTGGAGGGTAAAAATCGTAGAGGGAGACCAAGAGATGAATATACTAAGCAGATTCAGAAGGATGTAGGTTGCAGTAGGTACTGGGAGATGAAGAAGCTTGCACAGGATTGAGTAGCGTGGAGAGCTGCATCAAACCAGTCTCAGGACTGAAGACCACAACAACAGGGTCATCTTCGTGGTGTAGCAATTTTAATGGCCAGTAGTGTTATTTCAACTAACTTCCTGTATAGTATTTTCTGTGTTTGCATGTACTTTGTATGTGCCATCATTATATAATTCAGATCGGCGTCGTCATTTTTATCCTGTTCACAACATCCCGAAAGAACAACATCTATTCATCGTAGATGTGCAGATTAACATCTCTTTTCCAGTGTCAACTAATGATAATCTTGATCACTGAAAGGTGCTGAGGAACTCCCGCACGCTAATGTTCCTCTCGCCTTGTTGAACTGTGCTGCGCGTTCTCTCAGCCACCTGGGCGATTGCGCAGCAGTAATGCATCACCCTGTGCTCCGTAACGTCCTTATGAACAGGTGCGTTAACGTCGCTGGCGGCTGCCTCCTGGGACTTCATTGCACATAAAAGTGAATTGTGATGCGTAACTGCTAAGACCTTGGCTGTTTTCGGCTAACTGTAGGAATGTTTCACTGGCGCGAGCTGTTAACAGCTATTGCGCTCGTATTTCACATTTAACTGGGACAGAAGAGTACCGTAATGTGGAATTGTGCTGCAAAAACCATGAAAATCCACCTGACATCACTTTGCTCTTAAGAATGTCATATAAATTACAGCGTGATTTTAGCGACTCAACGTGGCTTACACGTTATATCTGCATCTATACTCTGCAAACCACTTGAGCGTGCGCGCCGGAAGATACTTTTTGTATGTGTGCCATTCTGCCTTTTCGTGTTCCAGTCGCGAATGGTCCTCGGGTGGAAAGATTCTTTGTAAGCGTATCTGTAATGTTACCTCCATCGTCTTTTGCAAGATATAGATAGGCGGACTCTTGTACGGGCTTATACTCCTGTAAATTCTAGAGTAAACCAAATCTTCATGCAGAACCACTCTTGTAATGTCTGCCACTGCAGTTGGTTGAGCATTTTCGCACAATTTTCTTGCTTACTAAATGAAACTGTAACGAAACGTGCTGCTGCTCTTTGGATTATCCGTATTTCCTCTATCAGTCCTACCTGTTGCGTATCAGACTGACGGGTATTATTATTGTATTTACCAAACGAGAGTTTTAAACTATATGCCTTGTTAGTAATCTACACTTCCTGACACTTCTTCCAACAAATTTCGGTCTGGAATCTGCCTTACCTGCGATTACTTTTTGTGTGATCGTTCTACTTAAAATCACTCTGTAGCGTAACCCTAGATATTTTATAGCTGTGATGCTTCCAGTGATAGTTCTGGAAGAGCATAATCATACAACTGTAGGTCTTAATGCCTATGTATACGCAGTACGTAACATGTGTTTATCTTGAGGATTAAGTGCCAGTACTGTACCGGGATTCCAGACTAGCCCTCCCACCCCCCATTAGCATCTCTGTGAGATAAGTGTAATAGGGGGAGGGGGGGGGATAATAAAGAGGAAAAGATTGAATACCTAACGAAAGCGTAACATTCTACGAGTCGGAGCATCGAATGTCGAAAGCTCCAATAGCTATAAAATCTTAAAAAGGGAGATTCAAAAGCTCAATCTGGATACAGCGAGGTGAAATTCAAAGGCTCAATCTGCATACAGCGGGGTCAGAGAAGTGAACTGGAAACAATATAAGGATTCGAGAAAGAATTTTTCGATCTGCGGCTATTGTGCGCTACATGTAACTTTCTGGCACATTAAAACAGTATGTCGAATCGAGCTCGAACCCCGAAACACTGCCTACTATGGGCAAGTGTTCTGCCAACTGAAGTGCACAAGCACGGCTAACGAGCCGTCCTAACAGCATTGCTTTTACCAGTACGTCATCTCCTACCTTACAAACTTCACATTTGGTCTCCTGTGAATCTTGTAGAACTAGCTCTCCAGGCTGTGTCTGAGTCGTGTCTCTGCAATTTCCTTTTTTCCACGAGTGCTAGTCCGATAAATTTCGCAGGAGAACTTCTGGAAGTTTGGATGATAGGAGTTGAGGTGCTGGCGAAGGTAAAGCTATGAGGTCGCGTTATGACTTGTGTTTGGCTAGCGCAGTCAGAAGACCACTTTGTAAAAAAATCTTGAGTTCGAGTCCCGGCTGACACTATTTGAATCTGCGAAGAAGTTTAATACAAAAACTTATCATCAGGAGAAGATGGGTAATATCAATGGCAGCGGCAGTAGAAAATGGTATAACTGGAGTACAATTCGTTATACATAACGAGGTATGTCAAATATTTAGTTACTGCGAGCAATTCAGTGAAACAATTATCCTATACAGAGTCGAGAATAAACCAACTCTGACAACAATAATTCAGGTGCACATCCCGACGACAAACGGAGATCATAGAGAGACAAAAGATACATGAGGGCACTGAATTCATAACGCATTGTGTAAAGGAGATACATATAAAATAATCATATGTGAACACTGTAGCAGGGAAAGGATTATTAGACAGGGTTACGGAAAAATATGATTTCGACAGCAGAAACAATAGAGGAGAAAGACTGAGTTCTGCAATAAATTTCAGCTAGTAATAGTGAACACACTGCTCAAAACTCACAAGAGGAACAGGTACATTTGGAAAAGGATCGTAAACGCGGAAAGATTGTAGGAGGATTACATCATGGTCAAACAGAGATTCCGGAATCATAAGAGTTTATAAAGCATACTCAGGAGCTGGTATAGGGTCAAATGAAAATTTATTAATGATCAAGATCAGACTTCAGTTCAAGAGAATCGTCCGGTAAAGTCAGTTTAGCATGAATGGGGGTACTGAAGTAGTGAGAAATAGCGAACGATTGGTGTTCTTGGTGATGAATAATGAACGACGTTTGATGTTCTCTGAGGATATAGATAGTACGGTAATGAGTACCGCAGTGTAAATGGGAAGGACAGGGAAGCCAACGAGAAATGGCTTAAGGAAGACCTGTATTTTTCTGCAATTTTCTAGTGTTGCGACTTCTCTCTATACAACAGCATCATTCTTGATCACGCCCTTGTAACTTTTGAAACTACTCACGCGGCCAATTATACATGCCCTAAATACTCCCTCGTGGGGCACCCGAATTTCGTTTTACATGTGCCGATTTCTCACCGTTAAGTTTTTTAGGACCCCTGCCATCTAAGTAACTACAACTTACTCTATTTACTGCATCTCTTTTAATGAATGTGTAGGTGTTAACCCTTTACAGATAGAAGGTAGACGAATAGTCTGCAAAGTTCTTCCTGTTACTAGAATGTCCAGGCTGAGCAACAGATAACATCTACATCTACACATCTACATCTACACATCTACAGTGATGTATACCATTCTTTCATGACGTAATCCTCATTGCGATACTGGAATCCGATACGCGATCAGCGGCGTTAAAATCTCTGTTCAGCAGTCTAGATTTAGACTTCGCTTGGTTCCGTTAAATGTCTTAATGAACGCTGGGATGTTTCCTTCCATGGAGGCGCTACAGATGTCCGTACTGACTTAAGCCCAAAGCGAGCTCTTGCCCCTCCGCCGATTAGCTGACCTTGGCGGAACTTTGACATCTATGCTCATTTATTTCTGCATCTATTTGTCATGACTACTGCGAATCTGGTAAAAGGTTTCCTTGTTAAAATGTAATAACCTGAATCGGGCGCTTTGCGGTAGAAAACAAATTTGTGTCATTCTGATTTGCCCTTGTATACCAATTACACTGAGTTCACGGAAATAAAGTTAGTGGAGGCTACAAGAGATGATATCGATTAAAGTGCTGCACATGAAATGATACCAGTGACAACCGTTCAGAAATTCTGAACATACAATATAATGAATACTCTTACGTGGCGACCATCTAAAATTTGTTAAAGTCTGGGACTCGAACAGAGGTTTTCAACAGTTGGCTAGTTCTTAAAATATTTTCAGAGATTATTGTACTGCATTCGTGAGCTTGAATATTGTACAAGTCAATCCAGAAAAAATCTAAAGGTTAATATTGACACAAAATAATGACAGTTATTAATTGACTCAACAGACAACAGCCATTAATCATGTCTGACACCTCACAGAAAGAGTTGGGATAGTTTTAAGGAAAAACACATGGAAGGTTGACTCACATACTTCGTTATTTCTCACTTCATGGAACACATTTTATTGCTTAACAATTAGTATGATTAAAAAATTATAAACCTTGTCAATAAATGAATAACAACGCTCACAATCATTTAAAGAACTTTAACAGATCAATTCATTCATAGAAAACTAACTATTTGTACCATTAAGAACAGGGCTTAAAACCAGGACCATACCCAAATACAAGTAAGAAGTCACACCAGCTAGGTGTGACTGCAAGCTGGTTCAACAAACTGAGTTTTTACCAGTAAAATGAACTACAAATGACTGCCATTAAAATCCTGACTATTCCCAAGCGTAGATAAAACTTTGAACAAATGGACAACGAGCACCCAAGATACAAAAATGATAACAAATCTCGACGCTGACGATGGATGTTGCAAAGCCCTTAACAATTTATAAACCTCCATAAAATCCCTTAAGCAATAAAAAACACAATACCGTAAAATACAAAACGAACTGGAAAGACAATTTAAACGTGGCTCCCAGCTAGTATACACCACTAGAAACATTAACAATGGTAATGAAACAAATAAACAATCTTCCGAAATAAAATAAAAGCTGGGAAATCATACAATTAAAATTTGAATCCCAGCTGGTACACACCAGTTACAACATTAATAATGAACCTTAAATAAACATACAGTTCCTCAAAATACAGGAAAGGTGACAAATTACAGCAACCATTTATTAAATGAAACTGGAAGGAACCACAAAAGTTTGACAATGAATGTAGTTAGCTAATGAATGGATAAAAAACTAAACAGTTCATACTAACAAGTAAAAACCTTTAAAACTCAACACTTTCCAGAATGAGCAAAATAGAGTCTGCAAGATTTAAACAAGTTGTTAAACAGCAAATATACGGACAAGGAACATTGACTTACAGAACACACCTTAAGGCTTGTGTCCTTGCTCGGTTCTCAATATCTGAGTATATCAAGGCTTCTCGAATTAATTGGGCGACACACCCCCTGAGACCTACAATAACAATCAAATTTACTTGAGCTAACCCGAGACAACTTTTAGAGGCACCTGGCTGCGGGAAACCTAGACGTCTTGCGACGACGGAAGTGTCGCTGCAGCAGAAAGAAAACACGTGTCTGCTCCGGGTCCGGGAAACAGGAATGCATCGTCCGCTTCCAGAACTACTCCGCCAACATGCATCAGAAAGGAAACAGTATTCTGCCCAAATAAGGCTACAAACGATATTGTCTAAGATGTAGGAAATATTAATCAGTTGCAGAACTCGCAACACGTAAGCTCCATAATACACCACTGGCCATTGAAACTGCCACACCACGAAAATGACGTATTACAGACGCGAAATTTAATCGACAGGAAGAAGATGCTGTGATAAGCAAATGATTAGCTTTCCAGAGCATTCACATAGGTTGGCGCCGGTGGCGACACCTACAACGTGCTGACCGTAGGAAAGTTTCCAACCGATTTCTCATACACAAACAGGAGCTGACCGGCGTTACCTGGTGAAACGTTGTTGCGATGCCTCTTGTAAGGAGGAGAACTGCGTACCATCACGTTTCCGACTTTGATAATGGTCGGATTTTAGCCTATCGCGATTGCGGTTTATCGTATCGCGACATTACTACTCGCGTTGGTCGAGATCCAATGACTGTTAGCAGACTGTGGGATCGGTGGGTTCAGGACGGTAATACAGAACGCCGTGCTGGATCCCAACGGCCTCGTATCACTAGCAGTCGAGATGACAGGCATATTATCCGCATGGCTGTAACGGATCGTGCAGCCACGTCTCGATCCATGAGTCAACAGATGGGGACGTTTACAAGACAACAACCATCTGCACGAACGGTTCGACGACGTTTACAGCAGCATGGACTATCAGCTCGGAGACCATGGCTGCGATTACCCTTGACGCTGCTTCACAGACAGGAGCGCCTGCGATGGTGTACTCAACGACGAACCTGGGTGCACGTATGGCAAAACATCATTCTTTCGGATGAATCCAGGTTCTGTTTACAGAATCATGATGGTCGCATCCGTGTTTGGCTACATCGCGGTGAACGCACATTGGAAGCGTGTATTCGTCTTCGCCATACTGGCGTATCGCCCGGCGTGATGGTATGGGGTGCCATTGGTTACACGTCTCGGTCACCTCCTGTTCGCATTGACGGCACTTTGAACAGTGGACGTTTCATTTCAGATGTGTTACGACCCCTGGCTCTACCCTCCATTCGATCCCTGCGAAACCCTACATTTTAGCAAGATAATGCACGACCGCATGGTGCAGGTCCTGTACGGGTCTTTCTGGATACAGATAATGTTCGACTGCTGCCCTGGCCAGGACATTCTCCAGATCTCTCACCAAGTGAAAACGTCTGGTCAATGGTGGCCGAGCAACTGGCTCGTCACAATACGCCAGTCACTACTTTTGATGAACTGTGGTATCGTGTTGAAGCTGCATGGGCAGCTGTACCTATACACGCCATCCATGCTCTGTTTGACTCAATGCCCAGGCGCATCAAGGCCGTTACTACGGTCAGAGGTGGTTGTTCTGGGTACTGATTTCTCAGGATCTATGCACCCAGACTGCGTGAAAATGTAATCACATGTCAGTTCTATTATCATATATTTGTCGAATGAATACCCATTTATCATCTGCATTTCTTCTTGGTGTAGTAATTTTAATTTCTTCTAGTGTACTACATGAAAATAGACGACGTGCACTACAACTACTTGCAAATCCAAATACCAGAATACACCGGCTTTTAAGAGTGCATTGCATTCGACACAGATTATGTTGCAATCCCAATTACATCAACTAATTTACAAAGAGAGTATTCATACACTTGCAATGAATGTTATCTGGAACATACAGATGAAAATCAGTTGTACTGGTGAGTAACGATCCACACAGTCACTCAGTGGCGTAATGAACATGACGAGTTTAATTCAGCTTTAAGACAGACGTGGGCTTACGATAATAAGTACCAATAAAAGATCGACAGTTAACTCATCTGCGAAGGAGCCATGACTTCCAGGATTTCGAGCAGAGGTGTGATTGCCTCCAATCCGTAATGTTTAAGCCTCCAAAGTTGGCCCTGTGATTGCTGACCGGGTTGCAGGTGGCGTCTTCTGCCCTTCCCGCAACTCGCCGCCATCAATACTTAATCCCGGCGGAAAACTTCTGCTGCGACCAACTTAACAACCCACGACTTCTCGAGCTCGGCGCCCGGGCAGCAGGAGCGCCGCAAAAACCAACTCGCCAACCACAAGGGCTGTCACTAGCTGCGCGTACCACGGCTCGCCAACCCTAACAACACACTCCTCTACCAGAGTCCCCTGCCCTTGCGTATGGCCAGGATTGATGTTGGCTGTCAAGTAGTTAGTGGCCCCAGTGGCGATGCATGCCCACTAAAATTATAACCGCCACGGCTCAACGTCATATTTATAGTAATACTGAACCTTTTCTGTAAAATAATGAAGTATCCTAAGTTTATCATTCTTTTCAGTCTCCGTTCTTACTACTGTAATCCATGGCCTTCCCCTGACAGGCATTTAATTAACTGTAAATCATGAGGTTTTTACAAGAAGGCGTGAAATATCCACATACAAGACACTCAGATGCCAAAGCTGGTCGAGATTAACCATAGAAATGTGATATTTTAGGTTCAGCTGATATGCCACAATGTAAAAGTAAATTAACTACTTGTACAGGGTGTTTCAAAAATGACCGGTATATTTGAAACGGCAATAAAAACTAAACGAGCAGCGATAGAAATACACCGTTTGTTGCAATATGCTTGCGACAACAGTACATTTTCAGGCGGACAAACTTTCGAAATTACAGTAGTTACAATTTTCAACAACAGATGGCGCTGCAAGTGATGTGAACGATATAGAAGACAACGCAGTCTGTGGGTGCGCCATTCTGTACGCCGTCTTTCTGCTGTAAGCGTGTTCTGTTCACAACGTGCAAGTGTGCTGTAGACAACATGGTTTATTCCTTAGAACAGAGGATTTTTCTGGTGTTGGAATTCCACCGCCTAGAACACAGTGTTGCTGCAACAAGACGAAGTTTTCAACGGAGGTCTAATGTAACCAAAGGACCGAAAAGCGATACAATAAATGATCTGTTTGGAAAATTTCAACGGACTGGGAACGTGACGGATGAACGTGCTGGAAAGGTAGGGCGACCGCGTACGGCAACCACAGAGGGCAATGCGCAGCTCGTGCCAACAGCGGCCTCGGGTTTCCCTTCGCCGTGTTGCAGCTGCGGTCCAAATGACGCCAACGTCCACGTATCGTCTCATGCGCCAGAGTTTACACCTCTATCCATACAAAATTCAAACGCGGCAACCCCTCAGCGCCGCTACCATTGCTGCACGAGAGACATTCACTAACGATATAGTGCACAGGATTGATGACGTCGATATGCATGTGGGCAGCATTTGGTTTACTGACGAAGCTTATTTTTACCTGGACGGCTTCGTCAATAAACAGTACTGGCGCATATGGGGAACCGAAAAGCCCCATGTTGCAGTCCCATCGTCCCTGCATCCTCAAAAAGTACTGGTCTGGGCCGCTATTTCTTCCAAAGGAATCATTGGCCCATTTTTCAGATCCGAAACGATTACTGCATCACGCTATCTGGACATTCTTCGTGAATTTGTGGCGGTACAAACTGCCTTAAACGACACTGCGAACACCTCGTGGTTTATGCAAGATGGTGCCCGGCCACATCGCACAGCCGACGTCTTTAATTTCCTGAATGAATATTTCGATGATCGTGTGATTGCTTTGGGCTATCCGAAACATACAGGAGGCGGCGTGGCTTGGCCTCCCTATTCGCCAGACATGAACCCCTGTGACTTCTTTCTGTAGGGACACTTGAAAGACCAGGTGTACCGCCAGAATCCAGAAACAATTGAACAGCTGAAGCAGTACATCTCATCTGCATGTGAAGCCATTCCGCCAGACACGTTGTCAAAGGTTTCGGGTAATTTCATTCAGAGACTACGCCATATTATTCCTACGCATGGTGGATATGTGGAAAATATCGTACTATAGAGTTTCCCAGACCGCAGCGCCATCTGTTGTTGAAAATTGTAACTACTGTAATTTCGAAAGTTTGTCTGCCTGAAAATGTACTGTTGTCCCAAGCATATTGCAACAAACGGTAGTGTGGCGTATGGCTCAGCGTCGCTCTCAGCGTTGCAACTGCTGGACCCCGTTCACCACTGTGGGGTTCGACAGGCAACAGGAGCATTCCGCACCAGTCCTGTTAATAACCTACTTGCTGAGGCTGGGGTTCCTCCGCTCCACATTCGGCGTCTACAACTCTTAGCCGACTATGCTGCCCATGTTCGTTGTTCACCTCGTCACCCTAACTACCGTCTCCTTTTCTCCAATGCGGCAGTCCATACACCACACCGGTGGCCTCGATCGGGCCATACCATTGGGATCCGTGTTCGGTCACTCCTTAGTAACCTCGAGTGTTTGCCTCTTCCATCTGCTTTTCAGGTCCACCAACATACACCACCTTGGTGTATTCGTCGTTCGCAGCTTCGGCTGGACCTCTCACAATGGCAAAAGGAGTCAGTTGCTCCTGCAGTCTTGCGCCGCCAATTTCTTGCTCTCCTCGACGCATCCCGCGACTCGGAGGCTATCTATACAGATGGCTCGATGGTTGATGGCCGTGTTGGGTACGCTTATGCTCATGCGGACTATGTAGACCAGCGCTCCTTGCCGGACGGCTGCAGTGTTTACACCGCAGAGCTAACAGCCATTTTTCGTGCCCTTGAGCGCATTCGTACCAGCACTGGAGAGTCTTTTGTCATTTGCAGTGACTCTCTCAGTAGTCTGCAGGCTCTTGACCAGTGCTACCCACGCCATCCCATTGTCGTTGCCATCCAGGAGTCCGTTCATGCTCTTGAACAGCGTGGACATTCAGTGGTGTTCATATGGACCCCGGGACATGTTGGGATAGCGGGAAACGAACACGCCGATAAGTTATCTAAAGAAGCCACCCGCAAACTGCCGTTGGAGATCGGCCTCCCGGCCACTGATCTTCGATCGGTGTTACGCCGTCGGGTGTTTGGGATGTGGGCAGACGAATGGCGCACTCTGTCTCTACCCAACAAGCTGCGGCGTGTAAAGGAGACCACGACCGTGTGGGGTTCCTCCATGCGGGCCTCTCGCAGGGATTCTGTTATTCTCTGTAGGCTCCGCATTGGTCACTCTTATCTGACGCATGGTCATCTGCTGCGTCGAGAGGACCCCCCTCATTGTCGCTGTGGTGCAACCATGACGGTGGCCCATCTGTTGTTGGAATGTCCTCTTTTAACCGCTCTCAGGCGTGCATTTAATCTCCAGGGTGATTTATCATCTCTTTTAGGTGACAATGTCTCTCTGGCAGATCGAGTTTTAAGTTTTATTCGCGCAAGCGGCTTTTATAGGTCCATTTAATTTTACTACATCACCCTCTTTTGTGCTGTATCTTTTACTTTGTTTTGTGTTGTAATTCGACTCCACCCTAATCTTTTAGGCTGGACGTTTTAACGTGTTGCAGAGTGGCTGGCTCATCCTATTATTTTCGTGATCAGCAAGCCACAGTCCTCTGCTGTGCAGTTTTAATTCCTTCTGCCTTTGTTTTTTTCCGTGTTGTCTTACCATTGACCATGGGGCTTTTCTTCCCCCGGAATTTTTATTTTAGTGCTTCGCCTGACTGGTGTATGGTTTCACTGTGCTCTGTGTTTCTATGAAGCAAGGGACCGATGACCTTTGCAGTTTGGTCCCTTTAATCTTTAAACCAACCAACCAACCAACCAACCAACAAACGGTGTATTTCTATCGCTGCTCGTTTAGTTTTTATTGCCGTTTCAAATATACCGGTCATTTTTGAAACACCCTGTCTTTTCACAGCTTGTTGCTATTTCATCAAAATGTAGCTTACAAAGCAATTATTGTAACCTTTAGGTATGTGTATATTTATTTCGATCGGCATATAGTCGTTATTCAGCAGACGTGGATGATGTACTGGAAATTAATAGTTAGGGATACAAAATAAGCGGAAAACAATATTTCTTATTTTAGATATTAAAAGGTAAGGAAATTTCCTATCATTACATACTGTTTCCAAACTAATGCAAGAATGGTATGGCCTTGTTGACTCTCACGCCCTGAGAGGTATTATGAGGTTCAAGGTTGAACTGTTTAGGGTACTCCTATAGCGCTACAGATCTGATCCCTTGTGAGCTACATGCAGCGGAACCTCCCCATAAGATCACCAAATTTAAAAGAACTAACTTTCGCAGTGTGTAACATATTATTAAGTGCGGATACAAGGGATGTCTCATTTAAGCTCGAAGGTATGGGCTGTACACCTCGTGTGTCATATTAGTGAAGGGAGCCATCAATTTATGAAAAGACTCTAGTGGTCACTGTAACAATTTTGTTTATTGGCACAAAACGTCACATGAGGTGACGCACCCACTGATTCAAGTACATAAACATTTAATAGGTGAACAAGGAATTGCAAATTGCACTGATGCGTGTTTACACACATGAACGAAATGAAACCACATCACTAATATTGTTAATGGTTGCAAAAAAGGTTTAGTGATTTAAAGAAAAGGTCCCGGAGAAACGTGAATGAATACTACTAGTTTCGTGAAAGTGCATGATGGTTTCAACTAACTGGCTGTGAAAATTAGATCCATGAAATGAAACTCTGAAGCATATTAACCAACATCGCATTTCCCTAATACCAGTGGCTGCAACGACAGGCCGGCCGGTGTGGCCGAGCGGTTAAAAGGCGCTACAGCCTGGAACCGCACGACCGCTTCGGTCGCAGGTTCGAATCCTGCCTCGGGCATGGATGTGTGTGATGACCTTAGGTTAGTTAGGTTTAAGTAGTTCTAAGTTCTAGGGGACTTTTGACCACAAAAGTTGAGTCCCATAGTGCTCACAGCCATTTGAACCATTTTTGCAACGACAGCGCATGTTTACCACTCTTAAGCAGTGAAAGTGAAGAAGACGGCTGCAGAGGTGACTGATATTTCTAAGTACCCATCAGTCTCTGTACTCTGTTCTAACAAAGAGACCATGCGCTAATCGGATTTTCGTAGTTTTTTATTTTTATGATTTCCTGTATTAATATCTGAAAGCTGTTCTCGGCAACTCTCAAAAATTCTCGAGAAAACAGATGCTGAAGCTTCCCAAAAACATTTTATATGGTAAAAAGTAAGCATGGCTATGTGGCAGAATGCTTTCTTTCCATGTAGTAGTCTCATCTCAGATTTCTGGCTGACATAGGCTTTTAAACGGAGTAGCACGCTGTACTAAAATTCCTGTGAGGTGGAATAAAATCAGTAGTGCTTAAGATGTAATCACTGGTTCGAGTGTCATTTCGGCCATCAGTTTTCCGTTTTTCCAGTCATTTCAAACATCTATGTTATTTAAGGACAAAATTTATCAAAGATATGGTTACTAACAGATATCTAGTTGTCATTTTTATGAAAACAGTACGTCTTCTTACATATAATTACCTATCACAAACAAAAATCCAGTTTTCATTGGAAATATAAATTCTTAATTATTCATCTTTATAAAAGATTGTTCAAATAAAAAAATAGAAATTATATATTTCATCGTTATATATTTTATACTTCAGGGTATGGTTCACGTGACATACACCTTTCTTTAAAGTGATACTATGGCTCGGAATCGAACCTATCCCATATGCATTTGTTAGGCACCGAGTCTACCACAGAGGCCCAACAGCCATCGAGAAGATCATCTTGCTACATGGTATTACGGACACTCAGAAAGCTTCATAGCTGCTTTTCTCGAAACTATTTTGGAGTTGCACTGAACAGCTTTGGTATATTGCTATTTCAGTTCTGACCTCCATATGCCATAAATACAAAACAGCCACAAAAATACGATTGACATGTGGCCTCGATAGGTAAGTTGGAAACGATTCTTTCTGCACCTCTGCCTCAAGCCCTGGGACAAGTGTCATAACTTAGATTGTTGCCAGTGTAGGAATCTCATGACAGGTTTTCAGTCATGACCAAACAAAAGCCCTTCGCGTGCATGTGAGCCCACCCCAACTACCAAAATCAATCAAAAAATCCAACTAGAATCTCAATATATATTCCAGCAAAGTACGACAAAGCTCAAAGGCTGCTCCCAGGCTACAAAGTCTCTAGTTTTCACCTGGTCTTCAGATTCTTATCTAGCTGAAAAGGATTACTTTCTGCTTCTCGCACAATGCAGCTTTTGAGGCCGCTAAGGTGCTTTTTCCATGCTCCTGATGGGTGGACACAGCACAGTCCCATCCCCTGGTCTGTGCCTGTGTGGAAAACGTATTTCAGCGCCAAACAACTTCATGACTCTTCTATTCACTTCCCTTCCTTGAACCAGCCGAAACCACCTCAAAGTTGCTGAAATCATTAGGCTTCCTCACCCTGTCAATAGGAAAGAAGGTAAAGAAATAGAGTGCAGTCTGTAGTAGTAATGAATGTTGCTTGCAGCAGAAATGATTTGAGTTTACTGATAATTGGGACTCGCATATTATTGTAAAACAAGTTATGTGAAAGTTTGAGCATATACTCCCATGTAAAAATACGCCCAAGGATCTAACTTGAACCTCTTTTCAAGCACGACCTTTTTTTTTTTTTTTTTTTTTGAAATGCTGACAAGCCAGCCACGAGTTCATCATCTGTACACAAGTTATTCATCTCAGAGTACCACTTGCACCCATCTTATTCGTTTTATATTTTCCAGTAGCTGTTTCCCTCTACAGTTTATAACCTCTGCAGCTCCCACGTACGATGGGCGTTATTCCTTGATGTTTACCTATGTCCTATCGTGTTTCATATTTTGCACGTGTTCCTCTCCTCACAAATTTTGTGGAGCACCCTTTCATTTCTTATCTTGTAAGATCACCTCATTTTCAACATCCTTCTGTATCACCACATCTCAAGCGCTCTTCTTTTCCCTTTCTCCCACAGTCCATTAGTCACTTCCATACAATGCTGTGTTCCCTTACAAAATACATCCTCAAATTAAGACAAATGTTTGACACAAGAAGACTTCTTATGATCAGGTATGCCCTTTCTGCTGGGCTACACTGCTTTTTATGACCTTCATGCTACGTATGTCATGTGTTGTTTAGCGCCACGGCAGAAGAAGCCCTTCTCTTCATATACTTTGTGGTTCCCTATTTTGATGTTAAGTTAATTGCTAATCTCATTTCTGCTACTTTTGTCTTTCTTCTATTTCTTTCAAATCATGGAGCGTACAGAAGAGTATGTTCATTCCATTAAAACAGTTCCTGCATTTGGCTCTTCCACTGAGGATACCAATATTATTAGCGAACACTTCCACTAATACTATTTAAACCAGAATTCCAGTCTTGTATCTTCCTTTTATTTCCGACATTGCTTCTTCGGTGTACAGATTGAAGAATAGGGGTATGCCTTCTAACCTCAGGGCATCGTTTCTGTCCCCTAATTCTTACTTTTCCCTCTTTGTTCTTGTACATACTGTAAGTTATCTGTGTTTCCCTATGAATTACACACGTTATCTTTAGAATTTAAAACATCTTGCACCATTTTTAAATTTTACATTATCAAACGTTTTTGGTAGCCGACAAAACCTAGGGGGTGAATGTTGACTTTTCATTAAGTCTTGCTTTCATTGTGAACCCCAAAGTCTGAACCGCCTCTGACGTACCTTTACCTTTCCTAAAACAAAACTATTCATTGTCTAAAAGGTCCTTAATTTTCTTCTCAATTCTTCTGTATTTTATTCTTGTCAAAACCGTGGTTGGCCAGCTGCTACCCTGATTGTATGATGGTTATTTCACTTTCTGTCTTCTAGACTGCGTGCATGTTATCTTCCTCAAAGTGTGATCGTACATCACCACATTCATATATTCTACAAAACATTATTAATAGTCATTTTTTTGATACTTCGTCTATTAACATAGAAATTCTACAGGAACGTTATTTATGCCATCTGCCTTCTTTAATCAGCCGTCCTGCAAAGCTGTGTTAAACTCTGCCTCTAATACTGGGTCACCCGTGTCTTGCATATGGATTCCATTTGGTCTTCTATAAAGTCATGAGACACTTCCTCTCCCTCGCACAGGCCTTCACTCCTTCACTGTACTCATTCCACTTACCCGATCTTTCCTCTGCGTTTACCAGTGGAATTCCTCTTTCACTCTTTATACCTCTTGCACTCTTAATACTGACATCTTTCCTTCTAATTTCACAGAACACTGTTTTCATTTTTACATATGCTGAATCAGGTCATTACCTCTTAGTGTTTTTCCTGCTGGCATTTCGGATTGGTTTTCCTTTTTGCCTGTTTGCTCGTATTTGATTCATAAGCAACTTTATTGCTGTATTCCTTCCTTTTCATCAAGATTTTTGTGCTTCTTTCTTTATTTATTAATTGAAGTATTTCTTCTGTTACCGTAGGTTTCTTCGCAATTACATTCCCTGCAACTACGTTTGCCTAAGTTCCGTTATTTTGTAATCCCTGTCTGGTCGTGATGTAACCCACCTGGACTCTCTGCGCGTCTCCAGGTCCTTTCCAAGTATACCTCTGCCTCTTGCGATTTTTGATCAGTCTGTTCTGTATTACTAGCTGAAATTTATTGCAGAATTCAGTTAGCTTTTCTACTACTACTGAGCTCATATTCTCCCAGAACCATGATTTCTGTTCCCTCCTACACAACAACCTTCCTCTCACTTGTCAGTACTAGGTTTTTGTCTCCTTTACATACTCTGTTAGCCATACAGCGTCCACATACACCTCTATGTCTTCATATTTTGCTTGTGTCGACGGTATGTACATCTGCATTATTATTGTCGGCACTGATTTGCTTTCTGTTCTGAAAAGAATAAACCTTTCACTGAGCTGTTCACATTAGCACACTCTATGACCTATCTTCCACTTCATAACGGATCCTACTCCCTTTATACCATTTCTGATGTTGTTGATATTGGCCCGTATCCTACTGACCAAAAATCCTTATATTCTTTCTGTTTCACTTCACCGACGCTACTGTATCTAGAGTGAGCTTTTACGTTTCCATTTTCTAATTTTCTAGTTTTCGTATCACATTCAGACTACCGAAATGCCACGTTCCGATTCGTAGCTACCGACATTCCACGCTCCAACCTATGTATGTTACCGTTTCTATGGTTAATCAATGTTTGTCTCATTATTATCTCCTTTTGGGAGTCTCCTTCCGAAAATCCAAATGGGCTACTCCACGAAGCGGTAAACATGGGCGATGAAGCCAAAATGATTCACAGAAATTACTAAATATGAAAAAATTAGCCACAGCATCTTGATATTATGTTAGTTTCTTGGTGTTTATTCTGAAAAGAATAAACCTTTCACTGAGCTGTTCACATTAGCACACTCTATGACCTATCTTCCACTTCATAATGGATCCTACTCCCTTTATACCATTTCTGATGTTGTTGATATTGGCCCGTATCCTACTGACCAAAAATCCTTATATTCTTTCTGTTTCACTTCACCGACGCTACTGTATCTACAGTGAGCTTTTACGTTTCCATTTTCTAATTTTCTAGTTTTCGTATCACATTCAGACTACCGAAATGCCACGTTCCGATTCGTAGCTACCGACATTCCACGCTCCAACCTATGTATGTTACCGTTTCTATGGTTAATCAATGTTTGTCTCATTATTATCTCCTTTTGGGAGTCTCCTTCCGAAAATCCAAATGGGCTACTCCACGAAGCGGTAAACATGGGCGATGAAGCCAAAATGATTCACAGAAATTACTAAATATGAAAAAATTAGCCACAGCATCTTGATATTATGTTAGTTTCTTGGTGTTTCACAACAGCGGCTGGATAATACTTTCTTTTGCAGCACACAGGCTATTAACTAGTTTTCCACTACTATGCTTTTGTGATTTACTTTATTTGCAGTAGTAAATATTTCATATTATTAATCAATTTTTTATAAAAGGGTGCTTTATGATAACATTTTATTACACTGAACTTCCTTCGGGCTTTGCTCATCATCAGCAGTATCTGTGTTACACAGAAGACATACTTCTTATACTAAGTTGCTGATAGCGTATCTTGTAATGTTTTATGTTTGTGTGACTTTTAAATTCATTGCAATTTGACCTGCATTAAACTTGCTGTTCTCCCACACCCCAACCACAATGACATATATTTCACACTGTTCATGTAACTACACAATTACACGTTTTGTATACACGTATGTGTTATCATCATAAGGTATGTTGCACTAAATGTTCGCAGTTGTTGTTGGCAATTGCTGTACATGCAAACTTACTTTTGGTTACATCACAGAATATGTATAGTGGTTCTTCTAGTTTCTGTTATCTTTGTTAGCAGAACAAAGAAAGTGTTTTCATTAATGTATCTTACAGAAATTTTCGACGAATTTTTTGTTGCTTAGACCGATCTCTTCATTAAAAATAATGTTAGAAATTTTCGCTATATGTGTGAAAATTTCAATTTCTTCGAAAATATTTCGAAAGCTGCCTTTTTCGGCAATATGAAGACTGACTGGAATTGTATCATGTGACGCGGTCTTGTGTAGTAAGTGCAGACAGGTGCGTCCCAGTTATGGTCAGATGTTCTAGAAATCTTGTTATAATATTTCATCCACTGTTTCCTGTGAAAGTATTATCGCAGTTATCGCATTATAACTTACAAACACCTGAACGTGCAAATTCAGCGTGTTCTAAGTTGCGACAAATTTGTGACTGCAGTGTATTCTGTCGTCCGAAGCTAATATTTAGATTTGTTTTCTCGAATGCAAGCTTGATTTCACTTAGGATTTTTCCCCAATATGATATGTCAGTGTATGGTTGCTATACTTTGTCCGGCTTATGTTTGTGCTGTATTTCATTTTCTATCCGCATATGTGTAGGTAGTTTTCTAGTAGAAATTTTGTGCCTATGGTTGGATTGTAACGGTTATTTTTTACTATTATTCTTAGCGTTTTGAATTCCGATGTCATGTTTTCTTTAGTCAGTGGATACTTAATTAGTCTCTCTATACAGGTTCGGAAACATGCTTGTTTGTGTTGTTTTGGGTCACAAGAGCTGCTATGTGTTGTACAGTCTGTGGATATTCCTTTTTCGGTAGATGCTTAATGTATACATTGTCGCATTTCTTGTGATTTCGAGTTCAAGAAAATTTATTTTATTAACTTCTTCATGTCCATCTATAAACGTCATACGAGTATTTTATGTAGGCTATTCCACGGTGAGTGTAAGATGTTTATTTTATTTTATATTCCTTCAAAACCTACCCACAAATGAAAATAAAAGACAGCTTTACCTTAGCAAGCAAAAGTTATGTCAAAGCTACTCAGTGCACTTTCATACGATACAGGATAAAAAACTTGCCCTCCAGAAAAGGACGTAAAAATAAGCATCAACGTAGAACAATGCATTAAATTTGAACGTTGTGGTGCTTATAAGTTAAAATGCGATAACTGTTAGAAAAATTACACAAGACACTGTAAGAAATTCCAAAACAACATTAAAACAATATACGAACCTAAACGACAGGAATCTGCCTTCGTTTAGCACACACTTAAAAGAACAAAAGTACACAGCCAGTGACACGACATAATGCCTGCCTGTCTTAGATATTTCCGAAAAAGGTAGCTTACTAAATGTTTTGGAAGAAATAAAAAATTTCTCACATATAACGAAACAACCTGATGTTTTAAAAGAACAGAGCGATCTACAAAAAAAAAGTTCATATAGAACTTCGCTGGTATACTTTAATAGAAACACATTTCATTGCACTGCTAACAAAGAGAACACGTTCTATATACCCTGTGATGCATATGAAAAATTATCTTTGGATGTGCAGCACTTGCTAACAACAGATGCATATGTTTCGTAAAAATAATTGTTATGCTGATTGCATGTATTTGTATATAAATCATGCAATCGAATTATTACATGAAGATGGTGAAATATTGTCAATGGGATACACTAGAGACGATTAGATGTAAAGCAGGTCGAACTACAAAGAGTTGGAAGAGGACATATGTTTAAAACACAACAATGTACACTGTAAGTAACTTATTATAAAAAGTACGTCTTCTGTGTGCTATAGTTACCACTAATGATGAGCGACACCCGAAACTATCACAAAGCCGCTTATGTCAAATATATAATTAATAGTATGTCATATTTACAGTTTATACAAGCCACAGAGCATCTAACGTACAAGACATTATTACTTGCAGTTAATTCTGAAGCCCTTTATAGGTTTACCTTCTGGCATTAAAGCACTGTTATAAAAATTAAATACACCCGCATATATATCTTGTTCCTCGGCGTGTAGATGTAGATGTAGATGTAGATAGCATTGTCTAAAGTAGTAAATATGCTGTGATTCAGTATTTTGGGAGCAATAAAAACTTCTGCACATCCCTTTGCAGTCAGGTTGTTTGATATTAAATTCAGCGTCATTGTGAACACATTACCGTAATCGAGACAGACGTAAAGCCAACACCCACCACAGAAGTAGACGTTCGTTGGTATAATAGCTTCGCAGACACTGAAGATATTGAAACAATGAACGATTAGGTGAAATAAATTATTCTGGTTAGTAAGGTATTAGATGAGGTACTTTTATTTGGAAGCCAAGTAACTGACAATGGCTAAAGTAGAGGTAGTATAAAATCCAGATTGGGAATACGAAAAAAATATTCCAAAAAGACAAATTTCTTAACACCGTAAGTAAACTTAAGTGCAAAGAAGACTTTAATGAAGATATTTCCCTGGAATTTAGCGTTTTAACGGTAATGAATCGCGGACAATGAACAGTTTCATCAAAAAAGATAATAGAAGCTTTTGAAGAGCGATCCTACAGAAAAACTCCGAAGTTTAAATAGTTGGATCAGGGAACTTATAAGGAGATGGTAAGTCACAAAGGAAAGAAAAATTTTTACATTAGAACATAGCGATAAGAAGGGGTCGGCTGTTAGTACAAATCTTGAGACATCGACCAAGAGTCAGTTGGATAACAGATGGAATGGTGACGGCTGAAAACTTTAAAGAGGCCGGAGGCTCGAATACAGCAAGCGCGCTGAAATGTATGTAGGTTTACGCCGTTATGCAGACAGGAGGAAGTTTCCACGGGGTATGTTAGTGTGCAGAGCTGCATCAAACCAGATTCGAACTGAAGACCGCAGCAGAGTTACTAAACACAACCTTCCAAAAATAACATCACAGAAGAAGGCGAAGTAAATATTCCAGAATTCGAATCAAGAACAGATGCCAAGTAGATACCCTCGGAGTAATGAAGCAAATTAAATCACTTAATAAAAGCAAGTCTTCTGGTCCGTATACCTATTAGGTTCCTTTCAGAGTATGCTGATGCAATAACTCCATACTTAACAATCGTATATAATCGTTGGCTCGACGAAAGATCCGTGCCCAAAGACTGGAAAGTTGCAGTTACATTAACACTCGAGAAAGGTAGAAGGACTAAGTCACTAAATTACAGGTCTATATCATTAACGTCCATATGCAGCAGGATTCGGGAACATATATTGTGTTCGAACATTATAAAATACCTCGAAGAAAACGGTCTATTGACACATAGCCGACACGGATTTAGAAAACGTCGTTCTTGTTACAGACAACTAGCTTCTGCCGTATGAACTCTTCTCCATGCCTGACTCTCTGTCACTGATGTCCCGTCCTGCTACTTCAGAACACTAAATCCAGAAGTTGATCCTGAACTGCTGTGGAAGCGAATTTGGTAGAGAACTATCGCAAATAGCATTTTAACCCAACACAAAATAAAACTTGTGTGACCAGCTTATAGAATTATCGGTTATCTGAGAAAGTGACGTAGCTACTCCAAGTTATGCTTCACACAGACTTGTTGGCTTCTGAAGATGTTTCCTGATGACTGATGTTCCGCTCTTGTCGTCGTTCTATATATGCTGGCCGTTATCCCCTCCACTAATCCTCTGGTATTCCCATCCGCGCGACCAACGCGGGAGATGGTTGCGGTGGTGGGGCCAGCAGCGCCCGGCACCCACCTCCTTGTTTCCAGAGCCACTGGTATCGCTGTCGGTTGAGGACGTCACTGTAATGGAATTCTTTTCTTTCTTAGGCACAGTGCAGGGTTCCGCGCCTGACTCAATTGTTGGTCGCTGTCTTTATACAGGAAAATCGGCAGGATCTTGGAGCGACATAATGTTAAAAGTGTATTTCGTCCACCCCCTAAAACATCGACCCTACTAGGCTCAGTACAGAATGATGATCTAGGCCTTCGCAAACCAGAGTCTCCCAGATCCCTTGCCAGCTCAGCAAAGCATACATTTGGGGAACTGTAAGCACACTAGAGCCCTCCGCTGTGACCGAGCAGTTCTAAATGCTTCAATCTGGAACCGCGCTGCTGCTACGGTCCAAGGTTTGAATCCTGCCTCGGGCATGGATGTATGTGGTGCCCTTAGGTTAGTTAGGTTTAAGTAGTTGTAAGCCTAGGGGACTGATGACCTCATATTTTAAGTCCCATAGTGCTTAGAGCCATGGATGACATCGGAAGTTCACTGAGGCTTTTTGCAGATGATGCTGTGGTGTATAGAGAGGTTGTAACAATGGAAAATTGTATTGAAATGCAGGAGGATCTGCAGCGATTTGACGCCTGGTGCAGGGAATGGCAATTGAATCTCAATGTAGACAAGTGTAATGTGCTGCGAATACATAGAAATGTAGATCCCTTATCATTTAACTACAAAAAAGCAGGTCAGCAACTGGAAGCAGTTGATTCCATAAATTATCTGGGAGTACGCATTACGAGTGATTTAAAATGGAATGATCATATAAAGTTGATCGTCGGTAAAGCAGATGCCAGACTGAGATTCATTGGAAGAATCCTAAGGAAATGCAATCCGAAAACAAAGGAAGTAGGTTACAGTACGCTTGTTCGCCCACTCTCTTGAATACTGCTCAGCAGTGTGAGATCCGTACCAGATTGGGTTGATAGAAGAGATAGAGAAGATCCAACGGAGAGCAGCGCGCTATGTTACAGGATCATTTAGTAATTGCAAAACGTCACGGAGATGATAGATAAACTCCAGTGGAAGACTCTGCAGGAGAGACGCTCAGTAGCTCGGTACGGGCTTTTGTTAAAGTTTCGAGGACATACCTTCACTGAAGAGTCGAGCAGTATATTGCTCCCTCCTACGTATATCTCGCGGAGAGACCATGAGGATAAAATCAGAGAGATTAGAGCCCACACAGAAGCATACCGACAATCCTTCTTTCCATGAACAATACGCGACTGGAATAGAAGGGAGAACCGATAGAGGTACTGAAGGTACCCTCCGCCACACGCCGTCAGGTGGCTTGCGGAGTATGGATGTATATGTAGATGTAGATTTTAAGCACGGTAGAGGCGCAGTGAACGTAGACACTACGCTGAATCATGCCAGGCCAGCTAACCAACCGTGACCGACCATAGTACAAAAATTGGCCATGCTATTGACCACAATAACACCAAAATACTTAAACAGTCTTCCTCTTTCTGAGATAGCCTGATAAAAGAGGCCATTGAAATCAGGGTCCAAGATTTTAAATTCAAATGGTTCCGAGCACTATGGGACTTAACATCTATGGTCATCAGTCCCCTAGAACTTAGAACTACTTAAACCTAACTAACCTAAGGACATCACACACATCCATGCCGAGGCAGGATTCGAACCTGCGACCGTAGCAGTCGCGCGGCTCCGGACTGAGCGCCTAGAACCGCCAGACCACCGCGGCCGGCGGGTCCAAGATGGTCTAATTAACTAAGATAGTGGTCTACAGTTGAATCAGCTATGGAACCCTGCACTCAACCTTGGAAGATGAAAATGTTCCTGTTCAGTGAGGTCCACATCCGACAGCGATAGCGGGGACGAAGGAGACCAGTGTTTGGAGCCGTGAGCCACTACCTTCACTACCCACCATCCACCACGGCGGCTTCTTGGATAGCTATACGAGTGGAGTGGTGGAGCGGATAAGGGCCAGAAATTACAGGTCGCTGACAGGAGCGGGTGAGCAGGTCATCAGGGGCCATCTTAAGATGATAACGGGCCTGTCTGCCAAAATAACTTGGAGTAATTACGACGTGACTCGGCTGGACACCTGCAAATTCCACAAGGTAGAAATACGCCTGGGAAACATCATATCACATGTTGTATGTACCAAAGGAATTTGGCTGCCAGGGGTAAATTAACCAGCATGTAATTTTGTTCATTACGAACGTATTAAGAGCGATACGACCTGTTTTTAAATAGTACAATAAATGTTTCGTTCGGTAATCCATTTCCTTTGCTTAAGACCTGTTCAAAATCTATCACTACCTGCCATTCTCTGTATGAAGTCCTTTGGATGCGGTATAGAGGGGCAAGGTGTCAATAAACGGCCTTTCTGGCTGTCGTCAGATTTCTGCGTCTGGGACATGCTGTTAATCATTCATGTAGCTCTCAAGGCTGAGTGCGTCACATTACCCGTCAGTACAGTGACTGAATCAGCGGGTCTGCGTGACAGCCAGACTTGCTGGAGAATACATCCAGTGTGAACCAGAAGTCAACTGACAAGAAACTGTCGGAGGTGTTAATATGAATTCAAATAAGGAAAATATTGTTTGAGAGCCGCGGTCCTTCCTTATGGGCAATCAGACGCTCTGCATCGCGCAACACGCTTCAGGGCTGTGAGAGGCATCAGCTGTCAAAGTTTACGTAACTAGAAGCTGCATCTCAAAGGAAAACAAACGGCGCAGGGGTGGTGCCTCCAATCAGGCCATTCTTCGCCACTCTCTCTACATTATCGGCTTTGCTTGCATATCGAATGGTTTCCTGGCAGTATTCTAAGGAATAAATTGACAAACGGCGTACGAGAAGCGAAATTCCACAGCAGGCAACAAATAAAAGGTTTAAAGAAAACATGTTTGAAGTTAAATTTGTTTGTTATAAATTACTACTGACGCGGATTTCCACGGTATCAACACAGATAGGGGAGCCAAGATGTGGCAAGTCAGCACATTGACTTGTAAAAATAATAATACTGTACATTAAGTAGGAATGTAGGCGACCAGTATTCAGTGCACTGAAATTGTCTTCTCAGACTATATAAGTCGAGAGCTTGATGCAGTTAACTTTTAATTTTGTGTTCGTTATTGTCGTCATTGCAATTCAAGATTGAAGTGCAGCGCAGTACAACCGTAATTTCTCCCCTGGCGTACAGGATGAAATAATCAGCGACCATTCAAAACCATGCGACGAAATTTGAACATTATCTGAAGCAGCAAAGGGTCCCTGTACTTTTTAAGTGCTCCTGTTTCACGCCGTTCTATGGCTTGATCACTGAGGGGTGGGACTTTGACACATGCGTGTAGAAAAAGGCAAAGGATTCCTCTAACAGACTCAACCCCACCGACCCAAATTCGGTAAAACCGTCGGTGGCACCCGAACATACTAATGGCGCATTTTACAAATTTTCCTTGACTGAGAAAACCTACGAAATACTCCTAGGCGTCTTCAGGCAGGCAATTGGCCTCAGAGGTGTGTCAAGTGGTTGGATGCCTGCGATCACCTCTGGCTACTTTCCATTTTTAACTTTATCAGTAAATCTGAGCAGGTGTTACCGAGGGTTTCGCAGAGTGTGGGGGAGAAGGCAGGGTGAGAAATGGGAGGAGGGGTGTGAGAACGGAGGGGCGGGGGGCTTAGAGGTACTCTTGGCATTTTATATTTTATTCTCGCATTTATAAATGTCGAACCCCTCCTTGATCACGCCACAAGAGGACGTGAAACAGAGGTATTGAAAACGTTTGAGGACCCTTTGCTGTTCCGGATCACGTTCGAATTTCGTCGCGTGTTTAGAGCGGTCCAGAGCAGAAATTGCGGTCCCACTGCACTCCAAAGGGGAGAGTTCACGTTCATTGGGATAGCGGTCCCTTGATGTTCATCTAGAAGAGTTAAATTTATCAGTGGAAGAATTAAGGGTATCAATGGATTGAAAGACAAAGTGCGAATCATTCTCGTTTTCAAGAAGCTTCGTAGTCCCTTAGGCTGCGTTTTCGACGTCAGTACCAACACAAACATTTTAGTCTTGTTTAACAGTGGTAGTTTAAATCCCAGTTCTGCACAGCATATTGCAGTCCCTCTTGTTTTAGCCGTGGTGTGCGTCTCTATAAAACGGAACATCCAAAAACCTTGTTACCTACACATTATTTCACAACTCTTTTTCGAACTTCCACCGATCTCATAACAAAAGCACACGAACATCTGACCAACTTTACCATCTGCGAGATGCTGCTTACCAACGACTGGGCAACAGTGATCCGCCCTTCGTCGAAGTCACTTATATCAGTAGATGTACCTAAATGCGACCATGTCCTCAGTATAATGAGTCCACATCCGTCCCTGTTTCGTTTTTACAGAGTGATTCCGTGATGACGTTACACACTTTCACAGATGAAGGTGAAAGGTAAATGTATCAGTTTGAGGTACGGGATGCTGATCTGGAAACGACGAAGTCGAAAGTTATAAGCGAAAATCGTTTTGATACCTCTGACAGTGGAACCCTTCTCCAGCAAGCTTTTCTCTTTCCGCATTCTGGGAGGAGGTACTGTGGACCAAACCAAGGAAAGATTCCCTAGAAAACACGGACTGTAAAACGGATAACTTGAAAGATATGAGCGCTTGTTCGGTAGGAGAGAGGACTGTCACGGTAGCAAAGATCAATAAGCGCTCATAGCCATTGAGGTACGCACTTTAGAACATACTACCATCTCTAAAAATATGAAAGTCAGAGAACATGTATTAGAAGATGTCCACTATGAGGTGGATCAGAACGTTTTTTGTTTGTTACTTTCGACTCCATGGCCTCCGGACCATGGTCCCATAACTCTAATTTTTACATTTACTCTTCTACGTCATGCCTGAGAGTTTATAACGCAATCATGTTTTAATAGTGCATAAAGAGTGAACAAAATATAAGGAGCGGTCAAAACGTTTCTATTAAAAGGCCGTGCAATCCATAGTAGGTATGCCAATAAGGCAAAACACCCTGAGCTTTGAGGCAATCATACTACCTGCGCACCAGGTTGAGGATACTTGTTTGGTGAAACACTGTATCCCTGTGGCGTCAAGAAGTCCTTAACTGCCTGTTGCACATCGTCGTTCGACAGGAACAGTAGACCCCTCAACGTCTTTATATGGCGCCAAAGACGTGATTATCGCATGGCGAGAGATCAGGACCGTAGGGCAGGAGTTCGAGTGGCTCCGAGCTGTCCTTAACGGATGAAGCTGGTCCCACGGAACAATCGGCGTCTTGTGTCGAATAGCGGCCAGCACGGAACTTGGTGCACCAGTACACAACGATGATTTTCGACAGACCTGCTACCCCTGCACATTGTTCAGTTTTCGATGCTTGTTTACTGGTGACTGTCCTTTGGCAGCCAAGAAAAGAATAACAGCATGCTGGTCCTCTTTGGATACATTTCGGAATAACGTCGCTATAGTTTACGTTCCACATTTGCCACACGAAAATCGGAAAGACACGAGTGCTCCACTAATTCCGTGCCTACTGTCGATGCTTATATACCCGCACTCGACCCGCACTACGTTGCAGTAACACCGTGAAACGAGGAAATTATCGTCGCCTCTTATACACTGAAGCACGAAAGAAACTGGTATAGTCATGCGTATTGAAATCAGAGATATGTAAAGGGTTAGAATACGGCGCTGCCATCGGCAACGCCTATATAAGACAAGAGGCTGGCGCATTTGTTAGATCGTTTACTGCTGCTATGATGACAGGGTATCAACATTTAAGTGAATTTAAACGTCGTGTTATAGTCGGCGCACGAGCGATGGGACACAACATCTCCGAGGAAGCGATGAAGTGTGGATATTCCCGTACGACCATTTAACTAGTGTACCGAGAATATCAAGAATCCGGTAAAACATCTTCGACACCACTACGCCACGCAAAAGATCCTGCAAGAACGGCGCCAACAACGACTGAAGACAATCGTTCAACGTGACAGAAGTGCAATCGTTGTGCAAATTGCTACAGATTTCAATGCTGGGACATCAGTAAATGTCAGCGTGCGAACCATTCAACGAATCATCATCGATATGGGCTTCCGGATCCGAAGGTCCACTCGTGTACCTTTGATGACTGCACGACACAAAGCTTTACACCTCCCCTAGGCCCGTCAACACCGACATTGGACCGTTGATGACTGGAAATATGTTGCCTGGTCGGACTAGTCTCGTTTCAAATTGTATTGGAGCGGATGGACGTGTACGGGTATGGAGACCTCATGAATCCATGGAACCTGTATGTTTGTAGGGGACTGTTCAAGCTGGTGAAGGCTCTGTAATGGTATGGGGCGTGTGCAGTTGGAGTGATATGGGACTCCTGATACCTCTAGATACGAATCTGTCAAGTACGTAAGCATCCTATCTGAGCACCTGCAGCCATTCTTGTCCATTGTGCATACCGACGCACTTGGCCAATTGCAACAGTACACTGTGACACCCCATACTTCCACAATTGCTACAGAGTGGCTCCAGTAACACTCCGTTGAATTTAAACACTTCCGCTGGCCACCAGACTCCGAAGACATAAAGATTATTGAGGATATCTGGGATGCCTTGCAACGTGTTGTTCAGAAGAGACCTCCACCCCGTCGTACTCTCGCGTATTTATGGTCAGCCCTGCAGCATTCATAGTGTCAATTTACTCCAGCACTACTTCAGACATTAGTCAACTATATGCCACGTTGTGTTGCGGCACTTCGGGGAATACACGATATTAAGCAGATGTGTCAGTTTCTTCGGGTCTTCAGTGTAAAACTGGCCTGCAAAGTATGGTTCAAATGGCTCTGAGCACTATGGGATTTAACATCTGAGGTCATCAGTCCCCTAGAACTTAGAACTACTGAAACCTATCTAATCTAAGGACATCACATACATCCATACCCGAGGCACGACTCGAACCTGCGACCGTAGTGCCTAGAACCGCTCGGCCACAGCGGCCGCCCCGCAAAGTATTTCAAGCACCTTACTGTAGGCACGCACCTTCATATATGCACCTGGGGCAAATGCTGTAAATGATGTTGTCTTTCCTATGGTGCTTGAAATACACTCCTGGAAATTGAAATAAGAACACTGTGAATTCATTGTCCCAGGAAGGGGAAACTTTATTGACACATTCCTGGGGTCAGATACATCACATGATCACACTGACAGAACCACAGGCACATAGACACTGGCAACAGAGCATGCACAATGTCGGCACTAGTACAGTGTATATCCACCTTTCGCAGCAATGCAGGCTGCTATTCTCCCATGGAGACGATCGTAGAGATGCTGGATGTAGTCCTGTGGAACGGCTTGCCATGTCATTTCCACCTGGCGCCTCAGTTGGACCAGCGTTCGTGCTGGACGTGCAGACCGCGTGAGACGACGCTTCATCCAGTCCCAAACATGCTCAATGGGGGACAGATCCGGAGATCTTGCTGGCCAGGGTAGTTGACTTACACCTTCTAGAGCACGTTGGGTGGCACGGGATACATGCGGACGTGCATTGTCCTGTTGGAACAGCAAGTTCCCTTGCCGGTCTAGGAATGGTAGAACGATGGGTTCGATGACGGTTTGGATGTACCGTGCACTATTCAGTGTCCCCTCGACGATCACCAGTGGTGTACGGCCAGTGTAGGAGATCGCTCCCCACACCATGATGCCGGGTGTTGGCCCTGTGTGCCTCGGTCGTATGCAGTCCTGATTGTGGCGCTCACCTGCACGGCGCCAAACACGCATACGACCATCATTGGCACCAAGGCAGAAGCGACTCTCATCGCTGAAGACGACACGTCTCCATTCGTCCCTCCATTCACGCCTGTCGCGACACCACTGGAGGCGGGCTGCACGATGTTGGGGCGTGAGCGGAAGACGGCCTAACGGTGTGCGGGACCGTAGCCCAGCTTCATGGAGACGGTTGCGAATGGTCCTCGCCGATACCCCAGGAGCAACAGTGTCCCTAATTTGCTGGGAAGTGGCGGTGCGGTCCCCTACGGCACTGCGTAGGATCCTACGGTCTTGGCGTGCATCCGTGCGTCGCTGCGGTCCGGTCCCAGGTCGACGGGCACGTGCACCTTCCGCCGACCACTGGCGACAACATCGATGTACTGTGGAGACCTCACGCCCCACGTGTTGAGCAATTCGGCGGTACGTCCACCCGGCCTCCCGCATGCCCACTATACGCCCTCGCTCAAAGTCCGTCAACTGCACATACGGTTCACGTCCACGCTGTCGCGGCATGCTACCAGTGTTAAAGACTGCGATGGAGCTCCGCATGCCACGGCAAATTGGCTGACACTGACGGCGGCGGTGCACAAATGCTGCGCAGCTAGCGCCATTCGACGGCCAACACCGCGGTTCCTGGTGTGTCCGCTGTGCCGTGCGTGTGATCATTGCTTGTACAGCCCTCTCGCAGTGTCCGGAGCAAGTATGGTGGGTCTGACACACCGGTGTCAATGTGTTCTTTTTTCCATTTCCAGGAGTGTATATTGAGCGCCGGTTTTATTTTACACACATTGTACTTTTCTTACTGCGTCTAATGCGGCATGCAGTCTCACGGTGCGCAGAGGTCATAATTGCCTTGCGAATCAGTACATGAAAGTAAATTCTGATAAGGTGGCGGTGAGCGCAGGGTCTAGAGGAAATTCTCCGCGGAGTGTCTCCTAAGGCGTTCTTCAAGAAAGTCGGCCAAGTTGTGAGCCGCGGTCGGCGGCGCACGTCACCTGCTGCAGACGCCGGCAGCGCCGCGCCTCACCGCAGAGCCGCGGCTGCGGCTGCGGCGTCGTCTGCTGCTGACAGCTGCGGGAGCCGGCGGCAGGCAGGCAGCCGTGACGACGACGGCGTCGCCCGGCCGCCCCCTCCCTCACCCAGCTGCACAGCTGTGGCGAAGCCTGGCGAAGCGTCCCCCACCCCTGCGTGTCAAGGCGACGCACTGCAGCAAATTCAACTTAGTTGTTACTGCCAGCGTCTCTGCTTATGAGTATGTTGTCTTTCACGTCATCAGCTTCTCCACACTTACACGAAGCTGGCTAAATCATCGATGAATACAGCCCCGTTCCAAATCAAGTGGTAACTGTAATCGACAGACTGATTCCGTGATAATGTTACCAATTTTCAGGGATGGTGGAGAACGGTAAATGTATCAAGGACCAAATCTAAAGCTAAAAGCGAAAATCTTTCTCATGCCATCTGTATTGATACTGCTGTTACTACGAGGGTCACTCCAAAAGAAATGCACACTATTTTTATAAAAATTCAGTTTTTATTCTGCATGTGTGAAAGTTTTACAGTGTGTAGATAGATCCTTCCCGCTTCTTTTCAAACGTAGTTCAACCTGTTCCCGTGAGTGGCACCGTCACAGCATGTCTTCAGATGGCTGCTACACTTGATGTTCTGAAGCAACGTGCTGTCATAGAATTCCTGTGCTGTGAAAAGGAGACAGTGGGAAACCTCCACAAGAGGTTGAAAAAGGTGTATGGAGATGCTGCTGGCGACAGGCCTCGTACTTCACACACTCCAGACAAGGAGCAGAGAGTTAACGAATTGGTGACTGTTGACAGACGCATCACAGTGAACGAATTGTCACGCTACGCTGGGATAGGGGGAGGAATTTTTTGCAGAATACTTAAAGTGTTGGCGCTAAAAAAAGTTTGTGCATGTGGGTTTCCAGGATGTAGAGAGTGGCTCACAAAGAAACAAGAAAAACGGTATGCAGCGAACTTTTGGAACAGTATGAGAACGGTGGAGATGAATGTCTTGGAAGTATTGTGACAAGTGATGAGACATGACTCCATAATTTTTCACCAGAGACGGAGAGGCAATCAGTGGAGCGGCATCATGCAAAACCACCCAAGGAAAAAAAAATTCAAAACCACACCTTCTGCTGGAAAAGTTATGGCTACGGTGTTTTTAGATTCCGAAGGACTCTTGCTTGTGGACATCATGCCAAGTGGAACCACCATAAATTCTGATGCATATGTGACGACACTGAACAAACTTCAATCTCGACTGAGTCGTCTTCGACCACATCGGCAAAAGCAGGATTTTTTGCTGTTGCACGACAATGCACGGCCACATGTCAGTCGAAAACCCATGAAAGCGATCACAAAACTTCGATGGACAACACTTAAACACCCGCCTTACAGTCACGACCTGGCTCCATGTGACTATCATCTCTTTGGGAAACTGAAAGACTTTCATCGTGGAACAAGGTTTGAAGATGATGACTCCCTCGTGCACGCTGCCAAACAGTGGCTCCAACAGGTTGGTCCAGAATTTTGCCGTCCGGGTATACAGCCGCTGGTTCCAAGATGGCGTAAGGCAGTTGAGAGGGATGGAAATTATGAGGAGAAATGAAGATATTGTTCCTAAAGGATGTATATACACACTGTAAAACTTTCAAACATGTAGAATGAAACATGGATTTTAAAAAAAAAAAGTTGTGTTCATTTCTTTTGGAGTCACCCACGTATTATTTTCGGTTGTATAGACCAAACTAAGACAAACCGTGCACTGAATATGGCCTCTAAGGCGCATACCGTAACATTAATGAGCTTGTTGATCTTCACAACTGAGAAACACATATCGTCTAATGAATAAACGCTCGTAGCTCTTAAGGTATGCATTTTATAGTCAATATTTTCTTGATATTTTTCTCTCGTTGTGTACCATAAAACTTTCCCTAAATATATGTATGAAAACCAAAGAGCTTCCCATAGGTGAGATGTATTTTACAGTACCGAAGAAAAACAAGCCGTCGTAGCTCATAAGGTATGCATTTTAGAGTTTTTCTTTACTAGACTTTCTTTCCTGTTTGGTCCACTCTACCACCTCTGACAATTATATATCCTACAATATCAGGAACAACAGTATAAATACGTGCATTCCACTGTCAGAGATATCAGATCGATTTTGCTCACAACTTTCAACTCAGTCGCTTCTGGACCACGGTCCGTTATCTCAAACTGATCCATTTTCGGCATCATCTCTTAAAGATTGTAACATCATCAAAAAATTGTAACATCATCAAGAAATCACCAGCCGGACAATGTGGCCGAGCGGTTCTAGGCACTTCGGTGTGGAACCGCGCGACCGCTACGGTCGCAGGTTCGAATCCTGCCTCGGGCATGGATGTGTGTGATGTCCTTAGGTTAGTTAGGTTTAAGTAGTTCTCAGTTCTAGGGCACTGATGACCTCAGATGTTAAGTCTTATAGCGCTCAGAACCATGTTAACCTTTTTTTGAAGAAATCACCTTGTGTATCTATAATAATGCCCACAGTGGTCAGAAAAAGTCTCAGAAACTTGTTCGCAGGGTATACTGTCCTGAGAATAACAGTTAAGAAAAAAATGCGATACGTTGTGCGCCGTTTCAGAGTTAATTGGCATTGTAGTCAGCCAGTCAGGCCCTTTCGTATGCAAATTGAAGCGGCAGGCTGGAGACGTTGTCGCCAAACATGTTCTTCGTTTACTTTTCTGAAACGGAGCAAGAGACCACTACAAAAACAGGGCATGGCACGGCAAAGGATCGAACTCGGGCAGAGGGCTCTCTCTTCTCTCTCTCTCTCTCTCTCTCTCTGTCTGTATATATATATATATATATATATATATATATATATATATATATATATATACAGTTCAACCATTCATGTTAAGCTACTTTGGTTCCCAATCAATTCTTTATTTGTAACAACAGCAAATAAAGATCCAGGTACGTCATTCAAATACGTTGGAACTGATTTACGATCAGAGTGACTTCCGTATTCTACCTCTTCCCGAACTGATGATTCAGAAAATCAGTTCATATCCTTTCCATACAGGACAAAAACGATAAACTATGTATATGATAAAGTTTTGTTTCTGTATAACGTACAAAACACTTTAAATAACCTTAAAATAAAGAAAAACAAATGTGTCTTATTCATTCATATTCTGTACGATTTATTATAATTTCGAGTTCCATACCTTCAAAGTGGATGAAGCGGGAGAGACGAGACGAAATTTTCGTCCTACTCAGTTCGCAGTGATGCCCCATATTAGGACGTATATCCAATCTCATATATATTTAGCAGTTGCTAAATAACGCCGGGTTCGCTAGAACAAAATAAACAAATTAAAAAGTGCATACGAATTTCACCATTAGGCTTTACTACGTAGAGTGAAGAAGTTGACGCTGCTACTCTGTATGTCAAAGCATCGAGTCCCATCTTCCCGAGAGCAATATTTGTCGACTGATGGAAGTTAAACGACGTCATGATACTTTCATACCATGAAGCACAGTAAACATTTATCGATGACTGATTTAAATAAACTAATTACCGAATACTAAAGCAATCTTTTAGAAACAATAAAAGAAATAAACAAATAGCAGCAGACAGTCTACACATCTAGTCCTAGGTTTGGGAAACTGTTGTATCTAGAATATAGAGTAGCTATAAACATATACATTAGTTAGTGTTTTGTGCTACATTTGTGAAAATATGAGCGGTGTAAAATGTAATAAAGCTATTAGGACGATAGTTTTCCTCCATAGTTACAGAGTGCTATGGTGGGTAAAATTTAATATATTTATAAAACTAGTGCATAACGTATGGCAGAGAGACAGAGAAACGTGAAGCAGATAGACAGGGAGAGGGGAAGATAGATAGAGAGAAGGGGGAGTAGCAGCTGATTAGGAAGAGGGGATGGAGGATATAGACAGAGAGATGGAAGGGTGTAGGTGTAGGAGGCGGCTGAAAGATGGAGAGCACATTGGGCAGCTAGGAAAGGAAGAGAGGGGAGTAGGAGATGAGCGGTAAGAGATGTGAACTGGGAGGTGGATAGTGAGAGGGGGGAGCAGAAAATGGACAGAGAGAGGGGCAGAAGGAGATGGACACGGAGAGTTGGAGGAAGTAATGGACAGAGAGAGGGGGCAATATATCTGCCATACGCATGTACTGGTGAAGCAGCAGGTAAAATGGGGAGGAGTTGGTATGAAAGTTGGAGGAGGAGGACATGGACTAATAGAACATTGGAATAAATAAACACCTAATCAATGCCAACTAGTCAGTCAGTATTCATAAAATACACTATTGGCCATTAAAATTGCTACACCAAGATGAAATGCAGATGATAAGCGGGTATTCATTGCTGGACGTGCTGGACGTGCAGACCGCGTGAGACGACGCTTCATCCAGTCCCAAACATGCTCAATGGGGGACAGATCCGGAGATCTTGCTGGCCAGGGTAGTTGACTTACACCTTCTAGAGCACGTTGGGTGGCACGGGATACATGCGGACGTGCATTGTCCTGTTGGAACAGCAAGTTCCCTTGCCGGTCTAGGAATGGTAGAACGATGGGTTCGATGACGGTTTGGATGTACCGTGCACTATTCAGTGTCCCCTCGGCGATCACCAGTGGTGTACGGCCAGTGTAGGAGATCGCTCCCCACACCATGATGCCGGGTGTTGGCCCTGTGTGCCTCGGTCGTATGCAGTCCTGATTGTGGCGCTCACCTGCACGGCGCGAAACACGCATACGACCATCATTGGCACCAAGGCAGAAGCGACTCTCATCGCTGAAGACGACACGTCTCCATTCGTCCCTCCATTCACGCCTGTCGCGACACCACTGGAGGCGGGCTGCACGATGTTGGGGCGTGAGCGGAAGACGGCCTAACGGTGTGCGGGACCGTAGCCCAGCTTCATGGAGACGGTTGCGAATGGTCCTCGCCGATACCCCAGGAGCAACAGTGTCCCTAATTTGCTGGGAAGTGGCGGTGCGGTCCCCTACGGCACTGCGTAGGATCCTACGGTCTTGGCGTGCATCCGTGCGTCGCTGCGGTCCGGTCCCAGGTCGACGGGCACGTGCACCTTCCGCCGACCACTGGCGACAACATCGATGTACTGTGGCCTCACGCCCCACGTGTTGAGCAATTCGGTGGTACGTCCACCCGGCCTCACGCATGCCCACTATACGCCCTCGCTCAAAGTCCGTCAACTGCACATACGGTTCACGTCCACGCTGTCGCGGCATGCTACCAGTGTTAAAGACTGCGATGGAGCTCCGTATGCCACGGCAAACTGGCTGACACTGACGGCGGCGGTGCACAAATGCTGCGCAGCTAGCGCCATTCGACGGCCAACACCGCGGTTCCTGGTGTGTCCGCTGTACCGTGCGTGTGATCATTGCCTGTACAGCCCTCTCGCAGTGTCCGGAGCAAGTATGGTGGGTCTGACACACCGGTGTCAATGTGTTTTTTTTTCCATTTCCAGGAGTGTAATTTGTTGTCGATATTCCGTACTACGACGAGAATATACGGACATTCACTTCGCGATGTCTGCAAGTCTGTGGTATCCTAAATTCCAGAAGCACTAAATCGTGCGTCGGCTATCCTCGTTTGCGTCTTTCCACGGCAGTAGCCAAGCACGCGCGCGTCACGCTCTGAGCTGCCTGCGCTTCTCCTCAGTTGGCAGCCGTGAGCCTGCGCCACCATGCGCTCGGAGGAAGGCGCCCGCTCTGACGGGGCACCGTACAAAGAGGGGGTTAGGGGAGGGATATACGGGAGAGGAGGCAACTCGTTACGGCGATGGTAGCCCGCCCGCTTCCGATATATTCCGACGCGGCCCGCACGCCGCCTGTTGCGCGGGAAGCCTCCTACACGGGGAGCCGCTGTATTGACTGCCGGCGGAACAGCGCGCAGCGTGCCGGCTGTTGAGCCTCTGGCGGTACAACAGGCAGACGATGGGTGACCGCAGCTGGCTCAGCCGAGACTGCTATCGATAAACATTCCCTGCAGCTGCGATCGCTCTACGCCACTAACCTGAAATCCATACATCAAGAAAATCTAGATTGTTTGCCTAAAATATTTTACCGCGAGAGGGGCTTAAATGCAGATGCTGCAACTTGCGTTGTTGCGTTTGACCACGAATGATACCTATGCAATTCTCTCAAGTGTCTGACGCAATCGACCTGGCGGCTGAGGTCTGCAGCTCAGCCCCGCACAAGTACGTGGCTGTCATCATGGTGGACATCAGTGGCGCCTTTGACAACCTGTATTGGCCATCGCTCTTCTTCCGGTTGCATGAGAAGGAGTGTCCAGGGCCCCGCTACGGCTGTCTGAGAAGCTATTGCATGGACAGGGAGGTTTAGTTATCATCGCCTAACGAGAAAATATGCAAAACCATCACGAAGGGGTGTCCCCAGGGCTCCATCTGGGGCCATTCCTTTGGGACGTTAATATAGAACCGCTACTGTAGAAGGGACGTCGAACAGATGTGCAGAACTATAGACCTATATCTCTAACGTCGATCAGTTGTAGAATTTTGGAACACGTATTATGTTCGAGTATAATGACTTTTCTGAAGACTAGAAATCTATTCTGTAGGAATCAGCATGGGTTTCGAAAAAGACGATCGTGTGAAACCCAGCTCGCGCTATTCGTCTCAGAGGGCCATAGACACGGGTTCCCAGGTAGATGCCGTGACTCTTGACTTCCGCAAGGCGTTCGATACAGTTCCCCACAGTCGTTTAATGAACAAAGTAAGAGCATATGGACTATCAGACCAATTTTTTGACTGCATTGAAGAGTTCCTAGATAACAGAACGCAGCGTATCATTCTCAATGGAGAGAAGTCTTCCGAAGTAAGAGTGATTTCAGGTGTACCGCAGGGGAGTGTCGTTGGATCGTTGCTATTTACAGTATACATAAATGACCTTGTGGATCACATCGGAAGTTCACTGAGGCTTTTTGCGGATGATGCTGTGGTATATCGAGAGGTTTTAACAATGGAAAATTGTACTGAAATGCAGGAGGATGTGCAGCGAATTGACGCACGGCGCAGAGAATGGCAACTGAAACTCAATGTAGACAAGTGTAATGTACTGCGAATACATAGAAAGAAAGATCCATTATCATTTAGCTACAATATAGCAGGTCAGCAACTGGAAGCAGTTAATACCATAAATTATCTGGGAGTACGCATTAGGAGTGATTTGAAATGGAATGATCATATAAAGTTGATCGTCGGTAAAGCAGATGGCAGACAGATTCATTGGAAGAATGCCAAGGAAATGCAATCCGAAAACAAAGGAAGTAGGTTACAGTACGCTTGCTCGCCCACTGCTTGAATACTGCTCATCAGTGTGGGATCCGTACCAGATAGGGTTGATAGAAGACATAGAGAAGATCGAACGGAGAGCAGCGTGCTTCGTTACAGGATCATTTAGCAATCGCGAAAGCGTTACGGAGATTATAGATAAACTCCAGTGGAAGACTCTGCAGGAGCTCGGTACGGGCTTTTGTTGAAGTTTCGAGAACATACCTTCACCGAGGAGTCAAGCAGTATAATGCTCCCTCGCGAAGAGGCCACGATAATAAAATCAGAGAGATTAGAGCCCACACAGAGGCATACCGGCAATCCTTCTTTCCACGAACAATACGGGACTGGAATAGAAGGGAGAACAGATGGTGGTACTCAAGGTACCATCCGCCACACACCGTCAGGTGGCTTGCGGAGTATGGATGTAGATGTAGAAACTATAACTCAGTGAGGAAGTGCTAGACGTGATAGCCTACGCTGCCGACCTCCTCCTAATGGTTGGCGGTCGTAGCCGAGAGGATCTCGAACCAAATGTAGAACGTGCAATAGCGTTACTCACTGAGTGGTGCCAAGAAGCCAAGATGAAGGCTGCACCGCATAAATCTACGCATCTTTTACTGAAAGGCAGTCTGATCAGGAATCGCACAGGTAGAATGAAAGGAACACCAGTCCTTCGGTGCCGCGAGGCACGATATCTAGGAGTCATTATTGGTGAAAAATGGAACTACACATCCCACATAGAAATCACAACACAACGAGCCCTAGAAGTCTGAAATAATCTAATCAACATAGGACACAAGAGATTCCATCTGCCACCCACATTAATCAAGCTTTACCATAACAGCATCTTGTCTCAATAGTAGGATATGCGTATGGAGTCTGGGCACACAGGCTCACGAGGGTGATGTTAGCCATTGCTGTGAGAAGGGTGCAGCGAAACATGGCATTACGATTTGTTGGGGCATATAGAACAACTCCTGGGTGGGGATCTCTATTGGTGCTAATGGGGCTATGTCCACTAGACATAAAGATACGAGAGCAGGCAGCATGGTATTGGGTTACCAAAGGAAACATAGGACTAGATACATCTTGGGGGTGCAGGTAGGGGACAGGTTTGCTGCTAAAAGAACGGGGGAGGAGTTGTGGCAACAATCCTGGGAAAATGAAGATATAGGCAGAAGGGTCTTCCAACTGTTGCCCAAGATTAAGGGAACACTTGGGATGACCTATTTCGAGCCAAGTACAGGATTACTGCACTTTCTCACAGGACATGGGCCATATACGACATATCTATGTCGATTTGGGAAACGAGCTGCACCAGCGTGTGACTGTGGCGCTGAAGACGGTACACCTGAACACATCATCTACGACTGCTTGTTATATGATGATGTGGCGCATGATTTAAGAATTCAGTTACCGAACAAACACACTTACGCCATAAAACGACGAGCCGACACCTTCAATGTCCTCAACATTCTGGCAAACGAGCTATCACAGAAGATCATGAGGGATTTCATTAGTAACCAAAATGGTTAACAGAAAAACCGAAATAGACTGACGTATTCCCGCCCATACCGCCGGGTGTGGAACTGGCCAATCGCTCCTACGACTGGAATCCGCCGCGCCACTGGATTAGACCAGCGGGTGCATCACCTCACAGACAAAAAACAATTTGCACTCTTACTTTAAGTACTAGGAATTAGTAGTAGTATTAGGTAGAATTAGAGCAATAACAACACTAACCAAGTAGGGACTGCAGCGACAAAACCAACTTGGCCAGCCCAGTGCCAGGGACACGCTCACTGGGGTTAGCTCGGTGAGCAGGCCTCAACAGTAGGTTTACGTATGAAGTGGCACAACTGTAATCGCTGTAGAGTAGATAAAATTAGAATTTGAATAGAATAATAAAATAGATTAACCTTGCTCATAGATATGTCAGTATTTGAATGTTTATTGTAACAATGCTGCTGCTTCATGTTGTATCATATATAGACCCTCTAATTAGTTCAGGTGCGGGGTTTTGGTGTTTCATTATATTGTATTGTGTTAATAAATACTTTTTTTAAGTGTCAGTAGCAGTCAGACGACTGTTGTGTGTAGTTGTGACTGCATTATGTCGGAGCTAATTGAATCCGAACGTGGACAAATTGTTGGTTGGCCTATGGTGGGTGCCGCAGGAACCAATGGCGGTGAAGCGTTTGGAGTTTCAAGAGACACCGTAGCGGAGATAAGTCATGTCGCGGATAATATTTTGTGTTGAGTGATCGTAACAGACAACATCAGAAAAAGTAACTGCAGAATGGAATGTATCACTCGACAAACCTGTCAAAAAGAAAAGGGCTGTCCATACGCAGGAAGCAGGGTATTGGAGGGTGAGCTGGAATTCAAAAACCACTAATGCATGTTGCGCAACAGAAAAACGTGGTGCTGAAGCTATGGAAGCACCACGTTATAGGAGAAATAAAAAAAAATTAAATGAGCTTATGGCATCGTTGGCCGGGAGCACCCGTCCGGGGAAGTTCGGCCACCAAGTGCAAGGCTTATTTCAGTCGACGCCACATTGGGCGACTGGCACGCCGTTGATGAGGATGAAATGATGATGAGGACAACACAGCACCCAGTCCACGAGCGGAGAAAATCTCTAATCCTGACGGGAATCGAACCAGGGCCCGTTGCAAGGGAGGCAAGCACGTTACCACCCAGCTTTTTTAATCTAATTTCGGTCTATATTGATAGTTGCGTTTGTTCGCGGCGGACGTCCGATGGCACCCGTTCGGGTTCTTCGTTGATCCGTTCACTCAGTTTTTTATTACAGATTGTAGCTAACCCTCTGACCTCACACGCTGAGCTACCGTGCCGGCTACCTAACCGGGCTGACATAGAAGAAAGAAATTTGCTCGCATGAGTCTCATTTCACACTGTTTCCAACTTCTGGCCGAGGTTACGTACCATGAATGTATAACCCTACCTCTACTATTGCAATTTAGTATGCTTTTACCTAAATAACATAAAAATCTGTCTCTATGTTGTCACGTATATTATACCCCAAGAGAACAAATACACTCCTGGAAATGGAAAAAAAACACATTGACACCGGTGTGTCAGACCCACCATACTTGCTCCGGACACTGCGAGAGGGCTGTACAAGCAATGATCACACGCACGGCACAGCGGACACACCAGGAACCGCGGTGTTGGCCGTCGAATGGCGCTAGCTGCGCAGAATTTGTGCACCGCCGCCGTCAGTGTCAACCAGTTTGCCGTGGCATACGGAGCTCCATCGCAGTCTTTAACACTGGTAGCATGCCGCGACAGCGTGGACGTGAACCGTATGTGCAGTTGACGGACTTTGAGCGAGGGCGTATAGTGGGCATGCGGGAGGCCGGGTGGACGTACCGCCGAATTGCTCAACACGTGGGGCGTGAGGTCTCCACAGTACATCGATGTTGTCGCCAGTGGTCGGCGGAAGGTGCACGTGCCCGTCGACCTGGGACCGGACCGCAGCGACGCACGGATGCACGCCAAGACCGTAGGATCCTACGCAGTGCCGTAGGGGACCGCACCGCCACTTCCCAGCAAATTAGGGACACTGTTGCTCCTGGGGTATCGGCGAGGACCATTCGCAACCGTCTCCATGAAGCTGGGCTACGGTCCCGCACACCGTTAGGCCGTCTTCCGCTCACGCCCCAACATCGTGCAGCCCGCCTCCAGTGGTGTCGCGACAGGCGTGAATGGAGGGACGAATGGAGACGTGTCGTCTTCAGCGATGAGAGTCGCTTCTGCCTTGGTGCCAATGATGGTCGTATGCGTGTTTGGCGCCGTGCAGGTGAGCGCCACAATCAGGACTGCATACGACCGAGGCACACAGGGCCAACACCCGGCATCATGGTGTGGGGAGCGATCTCCTACACTGGCCGTACACCACTGGTGATCGTCGAGGGGACACTGAATAGGGCACGGTACATCCAAACCGTCATCGAACCCATCGTTCTACCATTCCTAGACCGGCAAGGGAACTTGCTGTTCCAACAGGACAATGCACGTCTGCATGTATCCCGTGCCACCCAACGTGCTCTAGAAGGTGTAAGTCAACTACCCTGGCCAGCAAGATCTCCGGATCTGTCCCCCATTGAGCATGTTTGGGACTGGATGAAGCGTCGTCTCACGCGGTCTGCACGTCCAGCACGAACGCTGGTCCAACTGAGGCGCCAGGTGGAAATGGCATGGCAAGCCGTTCCACAGGACTACATCCAGCATCTCTACGATCGTCTCCATGGGAGAATAGCAGCCTGCATTGCTGCGTAAGGTGGATATACACTGTACTAGTGCCGACATTGTGCATGCTCTGTTGCCTGTGTCTATGTGCCTGTGGTTCTGTCAGTGTGATCATGTGATGTATCTGACCCCAGGAATGTGTCAATAAAGTTTCCCCTTCCTGGGACAATGAATTCACGGTGTTCTTATTTCAATTTCCAGGAGTGTAGTTTTGTTCCGGGAAAAGCCACGTATAACCCTCTTACTAAAATTTAGTTTAGTTTTCAAATAAAGTACACTATGGGAAGATATTCCTGTTAATAGGAAAAGCTTATCAGTGGAGGTACCCCTTTTACAGAATCTTACCGTGTGTTGTCTCTAATAGATAAGTAAATCAGACTGTTCAGCTCTTTTCCTAAGATTTTACCCAGCGGTTAAATAGTTCATTTAGTGGTTTAAAACATGTACTAATGGTCGCCAGCCTATCCAGGAATGAAACAGTGAAGTATGAGTTTTTACCTACTTTCTTCCTACTGTTTAATCTGGTTCTTCAAATTAATATTACTTCACGTAAACAATGTTGGTGCAGACACTGGAATTCCTTTGTGACTACTACACCCTTATACATTACGTTTTAAAAATGAGAAAAAGCCCAGTAGATAGCTTCAGCGAAGTTAAAAAAATTGGCCAGGGAGGACAGGTAGAAAATCATTTTCTATAATAAACGAACTTAAATACTAAAATACTTAGATACCGACTTCGAGTCTCAGTCTGGCACACAGTTTTAATCTGCCAGGAAGCTTCACATTAGCGCACACTCCGCTGAAGAGTGAAAATCGCATTCTGGAAACATCCCCTAGGCGGTGGCTAAGCCACGTCTCCGCAATATCCTTTCTTCCAGGAGTGCTAGTTCTGCAAGGTTCGCAGAAGAGCTTCTGTGAAGTTTGTAAGGTATGAGACGAGGCACTGGCAGAATTGAAGCTGTGAGGACGGGTCGTGAGTCGTGCTTGGATAGCTCAGATGGTAGAGCACTTACCCGTGAAAGGCAAAAGTCCCGAGTTCGAGTCTCGGTCCGGCACACAGTTTTAATCTGCCAAGGAGTTTCATATCACCGCACACTCCGCTGCAGCGTGAAAATCTCATTCTTGATACATGACACTATTTTTTCAACATAGTTGTTGTTGATGTATCCATTGGAGAATCGCTGTGTGAACTTCAATAACGTTGGAAAATCTCCCCGCGCCCTCAAAGCTCCCCAGAAGCTCTTTCAGCTTGCCAAAAAGAAGGAAACTGTTAGGTGCAAGATCTGGAACATGCACGTCCCTGTGGCCATGGTCAAATTCAGTGAACGATTTCATTGCGGCTGGGCGTGACATTTCATTTCTTTCAAATGCCACTAGAATTTCACGAATAATGTCTGTGCAGTTTAGATGTCTTGCCCACAAGAATCGTATTGTCCTGCGGACTTCAACTTCGGAGTGCGTTTCCAGTTGCCTCTACATTTCTATCTCATAGTGTGATGCATCTGTTACGTTTACCGCAGTAGAACAGCGTCTCCATAACAGCCGGAATATACACACTCTTCTGACAATGTGCAACTCTTGTTGCACAATGCTCTTAATGTGAAGCATGTGTAACTTACAAGGTCTATTCGGAAAGTAATGTCCGTTCGATCGTGAAATGGAAACCACTGTGAAAATTAAAAATGTTTTATTTGCAAAAGTTAGGTACACCTTCCAGCTACCTTCCCACATAGCCGAAACTCCGACTTATGTCGTCGCTTTGTACCAGCTTTCCCATACGCTCGTCATAGAAGGCAACCGTCTTAACGTGCTCGCTATGTGCTAAGCTTAATCGGATTTTAACTGTGGTCTACAGTTGGCTGCCGATCGAACCTACTTTCCGAATTGCCCTCGTATATCCTGAAGTCCCCACATGGCTTAACTCACGACTTTTAGTTATGGGAACCCAGGATAGAATGTTTCTTTTTTTTTTTCATCAGTTTACTGGCTGGTTTGATGCGGCCCGCCACGAATTCCTTTCCTTCATCTGAGAGTAGCACTTGCAACCTACGTCCTCAATTATTTGCTTGACGTATTCCAAATTCTGTCTTCCTCTACAGTTTTTGCCCTCTACAGCTCCCTCTAGTACCATGGAAGTCATTCCCTCATGTCTTAGCAGATGTCCTATCATCCTGTCCCTTCTCCTTATCAGTGTTTTCCACATATTACTTTCCTCTCCGATTCTGCGTAGAACCTCCTCATTCCTTACCTTATCAGTCTACCTAATTTTCAACATTCGTCTGTAGTACCACATCTCAAATGCTTCGATTCTCTTCTGTTCCGGTTTTCCCACAGTCCATGTTTCACTACCATACAATGCTGTACTCCAGACGTACATCCTCAGAAATTTCTTCCTCAAATTAAGGCCGGTATTTGATATTAGTAGACTTCTCTTGGCCAGAAATGCCTTTTTTGCCATAGCGAGTCTGCTTTTGATGTCCTCCTTGCTCCGTCCGTCATTGGTTATTTTACTGCCTAGGTAGCAGAATTCTTTAACTTCATTGACTTCGTGACCATTAATCCTGATGTTAAGTTTCTCGCTGTTCTCATTTCTACTACTTCTCATTACCTTCGTCTTTCTCCGATTTACTCTCAAACCATACTGTGTACTCATTAGACTGTTCATTCCGTTCAGCAGATCATTTAATTCTTCTTCACTTTCACTCAGGATAGCAATGTCATCAGCGAAACGTATCATTGATGTCCATTCACCTTGTATTTTAATTCCACTCCTGAACCTTTCTTTTATTTCCATCATTGCTTCCTCGATGTACAGTTTGAAGAGTATGTGCGAAAGGCTACAGATTTGTCTTACACCCTTCTTAAGACGAGCACTTCGTTCTTGATCGTCCACTCTTATTATTCCCTCTGCGTTGTTGCACATATTGTATATGACCCGTCTCTCCCTATAGCTGACCCCTACTTTTTTCAGAATCTCGAACAGCTTGCACCATTTTATATTGTCGAACGCTTTTTCCAGGTCGACAAATCCTATGAAAGTGTCTTGATTTTTCTTCACCCTTGCTTCCATTATTAGCCGTAACGTCAGAATTGCCTCTCTCGTCCCTTTACTTTTCCTAAAGCCAAACTGATCGTCACCTAGCGCGTTCTCAATTTTCTTTTCCATTCTTCTGTATATTATTCTTGTAAGCAGCTTCGATGCATGAGCTGTTAAGCTGATTGTGCGATAATTCTCGCGCTTGTCAGCTCTTGCCGTCTTCGGAATTGTGTGGATGATGCTTTTCCGAAAGTCAGATGGTATATATCGCCAGACTCATATATTCTACACACCAACGTGAATAGTCGTTTTGTTGCCACTTCCCCCAATGATTTTAGAAATTCTGATGGAATGTTATCTATCCCTTCTGCCTTATTTGACCGTAAGTCCTCCAAAGCTCTTTTAAATTCCGATTCTAATACTGGATCACCTATCTCTTCTAAATCGACTCCTGTTTCTTCTTCTATCACATCAGACAAATCTCCACCCTCATAGAGGCTTTCAATGTATTCTTTCCACCTATCTGCTCTCTCCTCTGCATTTAACAGTGGAATTCCCGTTGCACTCTTAATGTTACCACCGTTGCTTTTAATGTCACCAAAGGTTGTTTTGACTTTCCTGTATGCTAAGTCTGTATTCCGACAATCATATCTTTTTCGATGTCTTCACATTTTTCCGGCAGCCATTTCGTCTTAGCTTCCCTGCACTTCCTATTTATTTCATTCCTCAGCGACTTGTATTTCTGTATTCCTGATTTTCCCGCAACATGTTTGTACTTCCTCCTTTCATCAATCAACTGAAGTATTTCTTTTGTTACCCTTGGTTTCTTCGCAGCTACTTTCTTTGTACCTATGTTTTCCTTCCCAACTTCTGTGATGGCCCTTTTCAGAGATGTCCATTCCTCTTCAACTGTACTGCCTACTGCGCTATTCCTTATTGCTGTATCTATAGCGTTAGAGAACTTCAAACGCATCTCGTCATTCCTTAGTACTTCCGTATCCTAGTTCTTTGCGTATTGATTCTTCCTGACTAATGTCTTGAACTTCAGCCTACTCTTCATCACTACTATATTGTGATTTGAGTCTATATCTGCTCCTGGGTACGCCTTACAATCCAGTATCTGATTTCGGAATCTCTGTCTGATCATGATGTAATCTAATTGAAATCTTCCCGTATCTCCCGGCCTTTTCCAAATATACCTCCTTCTCTTGTGATTCTTGAACAGAGTATTCGCTATTACTAGCTAAATCGTGTTACAGATCTCAATTAGTCTTTCTCCTCTTTCATTCCTTGTCCCAAGCGCATATTCTCCTGTAACCTTTTCTTCTACTCCTTCCCCTACAACTACATTCCAGTCGCCCATGACTATTAGATTTTCGTCCCCCTTTACATACTGCATTACCCTTTCAATATCCTCATAAACTTTCTCTATCTGTTCATCTTCAGCTTGCGACGTCGGCATGTATGCGTGAACTATCGTTGTCGGTGTTGGTCTGCTGTCGATTCTGATTAGAACAACCCGGTCACTGAACTGTTCACAGTAACACACCCTCTGCCCTACCTTCCTATTCATAACGAATCCTACACCTGTTACACCATTTTCTGCTGCTGTTGATATTACCCGATACTCATCTGACCAGAAATCCTTGTCTTGCTTCCATTTCACTTCACTGACCCCTACTATATCTAGATTGAGCCTTTGCATTTCCCTTTTCAGATTTTCTAGTTTCCCTACCACGTTCAAGCTTCTTACATTCCACGCCCCGACTCGTAGAACGTTATCCTTTCGTTGATTATTCAATCTTTTTCTCATGGTAACCTCCCCCTTGGCAGTCCCCTCCCGGAGATCCGAATGGGCGACTATTCCGGAATCTTTTGCCAATGGAGAGATCATCTTGACACTTCTTCAAATACAGGCCACATGTCCTGTGGATACACGTTACGTGTCTTTAATGCAGTGGTTTCCATTGCCTTCTGCATCCTCATGTTGTTGATCAAATGGGGTACAAAGTTGAAAACATTGATTAAAAGTACGAAAATGTTAAAGAAGAGTGTTAACAATTTTTATGTGAACACATTATGATGCATTAATCACAAAAATACAAGAACATTGCCATAAAAAAAAATATTTTTTTCAATCAAAAACAGGTATGTCATTTGCCCCGTGCACGGGGCAGATTGGGGTGGTGAGTACAAGTGATTATAAAAACGTATAAAATTATCGAAAATGCAGAAAATATTGGCTTGGTTGGTATTTCTTTAGTTTAAAGTGAATGGTAATGTCAAACTACAGTTTTCATGTATTGTATCCTTTTCTTAAGGTTATTTATAAAATTCACACACGAGGAGAGCCTCATCATCTTCGCTATCTATTCCAGCCTAAGAATCGTGTGCCAATTTTTTGGACGTGGAACGAGCCGCCCAACCTTCAACTGACTTTGAATAAAACTCACCACAATATAAACATTCACAGTTAGAACTTTCCTCATAATCACCCTCGTTAGTATTGGATGCTCTCTCCTTTTTTCCATTTATCTTCAGGTCCTTTCCTTTCTTTTTTCAATTCTTAATTTTATTCTCTTTCGCAAATAGTTTTTTCTTTGCTCTTCCTTGTTTGGGAAAGTTCTTTTCCTCTTTTTCTTCAATAATGACTTCTAACTCTTTTTTGTACGGCGAATCAGTTAAAACAACTCTCCTCCCCCTCTTCCGTTTAGCCCTTTTCGTGCTTTCGTTAACTTTGCGCGAGGGCATCACAATTTCAGGTGAAATGCGAAATGAGGAGGCCGTGTTGTCAGTTGTCATCCAAGAGCACCCTGGACTAGAACAATTAGCCTCAATAACTCTGTCATTCTTATGCGGCAGTTCATTGCTGCAATTCGCTGAAATCTCACCAGCTTGATCGTCCAACACGTTGGGGTCGTCATTTTTAGCTAGTGTGCTAGGTGAAGGCAATTCAAATTGTTCAGCTCCAGATATAATAACCTCTTTATCTGTCGGCCTATCAAGTCCGATATCAGTTGTGTCTGCCGGGAGGAAATCTGCATCGATGAATATGGATGGGTCCGTGGGCCATATTCCAGTAGTTTTTGATGAAAGCTCAACCAAAAAGGTTTGAATTTTGAAAGAGAGTTACGACGTTCTTAGGGTTGCTTCGGAGCCATTTTCGAAGCTCATCACTATAATGAAGACTTAAAGGCTTCATAAAAGAAATATCAAGCGGCTGAAGACGGTGAGAGCAATGTGGTGGTAAACATAGCAACGAAACGCCACCCTCCCTCGAGTAGTATATAACGTCAATGTTCTTGGTATGTGTTGAGTGACCATCTAATATAAGAAGAACTGGGAAGTCTTTTGATGCCTTAGAAAATTCCATAAATTTTTGAAACCGTACAAAGAATGACTCTGTGATCATCCATCCGGTGCTGTGGGCCTCAGCCCAACCGCCTGGTGGCAGTCCTAACTCAAATTCTTTCTGCTTCTTCTTTCGTGGAAAAATAAGCATTCGACTCATGTAAGCTCCGCTTGCTGACATACAAATGAGGCACATTACAGTTTCGCCCCTTTCTGTAGATGATAACGATCCTACTTGACGTTTCCCCTTGCAAGCAATGATCTTTGATTGGTTTTTAGGGTTAACCGAAACGCCTGTTTCATCACAATTAAATATTTGAGAAGCCATTAGTTTGTGTTTGTCAGTTACATTTGCTAGTAACGAAAAAAACCTATCGACAGCTACGTTATTGAAACTCATGGCTCTTTCGCCAGATGCGGGTTTGCGGGTTTGCGAACAGATAAAGTAGGATGTCTTTTAAGGAATCCGTTGGCCCAGTCTTCGCCTGCAATTCCATTTTTAAATCTATGAACAATGGCTCTGAGCACTATGGGACTTAACATCTATGGTCATCAGTCCCCTAGAACTTAGAACTACTTAAACCTAACTAACCTAAGGACATCACACAACACCCAGTCATCATCTGTGAACAATGCCATATTTTTACAGCAAACTCATAAGGTAGGTTACGGAAGTCTTTGATTGTTAAGTCGACTAACCTAGCCTCCATCCTTTTTAAGTACTTAAAGATCTCAAGTTCCTCTTCTTCTGAAAATACGTTTTTAAACTTTCCAGCCATTTTATCAATTCTGTAGTCAGGATTATCCCTTGTTTTCTTTAATGTATCTTTCCAGAGTAGTCAGGGGAACGTCAAATTAGTTTGAAGCCTTAAAATACCCACAATGGCCAGAAATAACTGCCTCCACAGCATTGTTCATGGCCTCAGTAGGTCATGACTGCCTATTTGTTTTTCTCTTATATACTCGAACCATCTGAAATCGAAAGCAAAATAGATTAGGAGCCTAATAAAAACGACCTCTCTGTTAAAAATGTAGCGGGGCAGAATGGGGTTCTTCCCCATTTCGCAACAGGTACATGGTTTAGGTTATGGGGGGAAGGCCACTAAACAAAGATAAGAAAACAAACATTTAACCGCATGAAACTGAAGATTATTAAACATATTTTAAGCATCTACTAACAATAGACATATTCTGAATACGTAGGTATACTTTTCTTGCTTCCAATTCACCAGGCAGGAGCAAAAATTAGCACAATGAAATCTTCACGATCCAACGCCTACGATAACCAAACAAACATGGCTGCCGAGGTTGAGCAGTGACTGACTGAACTAACGCTGCTTAATGCCGATCGTTGGCAGCACCTCCGTGAACCGAAAATACGTACATCTTCATTCTGCCCTGGTACCCCGGTCTACCCCGGGTTCCCTTACACGCAGTTTGCTGTGTCTCTTAATTAGAATGTTCACCAAATTGTGTTCAAGTGCAGGTTCATTGGTTATGTAACCGTCGCAGTACAACCGATTGTTATCCTGACGACATGACACATGAACACGGAAAGTGCATTTATCAAAGTGATTTATAGATACTTTCGTTGATGCAAGTAAACTACTATAGTGAAGGTTTTATCTGTTTTAGGTAACACAACAATTACTGTTCCGTAAACCACCAGTCCGGCAATACGTCTCACGCAAACGTCTTTACCAAACATTCTCTCCTCAACCGTAAAAGTCAACTATTGTGTCTGAGGCGGGCAGCAATATAACAATCTGCGTACAAGTTCCTGATCACAAGACTTGGCGTCAATGTCCTGGATAAAATTTCGCCCATCTACTCACTGCTTCTTGGAGTGAGAGCCGGCGGACAGTATTTCTCACAAAAAATCTAACTTTGCTCAAAAACATCCTATTTTCATTAGCGAAAAATTGCGTATATTTTTACTGCAAATCACTAGAGTTCATTACCGCAAATATAAAGTGTACACCAGCTTACTTTTGAAACTGGAAGCACACTGCTTATCTTGGTGAAACAGTTGTCCTAGAGTCAGATAGGTTGGAACCGATGTTCAAATGGTTCAAATGGCTCTGAGCACTATGAGACTTAACTTCTGTGGCCATCAGTCCCCTAGAACTTAGAACTACTTAAACCTAACTAACCTAAGGACATCACACACATCCATACCCGAGGCAGGATTCGAACCTGCGACCGTAGCGGTCGCGAGGTTCCAGACTGAAGTGCCTAGAACCGCTCGGCCACTTCGGCCGGCAGAACCGATGTGCAATCCATCTTACGTACTCAGCTAATTATAATTCACAAAGTTGATATTTTTCCCTCCATTCAGCAACAAAACGATGATTTTCAAGGTAACATCTATTTATTTTCCTTTTTATTCTGCCTAGTCTGATTGTGACCACCTGTTAAAAGCCTGGATAACCGCGTTTTGCAGCGCAGACCGTTTGGGTGCAGGAAGAAAGCCAGTGAAGCCCGATCGAGATGGCCCCACTCAGTCTTGACTGGGTTTAAATCCGGGAGTCTGATGCCCAGGGGAGTACGGTAAACTCATCCCGGTGCACTTCAAACCACTACGTACGTTGCGAGCTTTGTGACAGGTTGCATTGTCCTGCTGATAGATGCCATCGTACCGGGGAAGAACAAACTGAATGTAGGGGTAGACATGGTCCCCAAGGATAGTTACACGCTTGCGTTGAGCCATTGTGCGTTCCAGAATGGCGAGATCACTCGGGGATTGCCGTGAAAACACGCCCTGCCATAACTCTGCTTCCCCCGGCCTGGATACTAGAGGTTTCAAGTCGTACATACCACCGGCGGTTTGTGCGTTGGAGCATAAAACGTAATTCATCTGAAAAGGCCACCTGCCGCCCCTCAGTGGACATCGAGTCGCGGTATTGGTGTGCAAATACCTGCCTTCGTCGCCGAAGAACAGCAGTCCACATGCGTGTATGAACCAACTTCCTGCTGTGGAGGCCTATACACAACGACGTTCACTGAACTATAGTCGAGGAGAATCCGTTCGTAGGCCACTGGTTAACCTGGGCTATACCACGTCTTTTCGCAGCCGTCGTTCACCTGTGTTATCCATTGCCCTGTTGCGCCGTAGTTGCCTTGGAGCAGATTTTAGATAGCGCCGTTTTGCCATGCACTGTACACCGTACCTTAGCCACGGCGACACGCTAGCTGTATAACAACTTGTCATTTCGGAAATGATTCCACCCTTAACCCGTAAGCCAATGATCATTCCTTTTTGGACGTCAGATAAATCACTCCATTTCCACATTACGACAACGACAGCACTATTTTCCGCGTGCCCCCCCCCCCCCCTCACCCCCCGACACGCGTTATATGTAAAGATGTAAAGGAAGATGCGGAGGCACCCATTGCAACAGCGGTCTTGCCCTGTTTTGGGGGCATGCCTGTAAGAATAGACAGACTCAAGTGAGTGTTCGGCCGTCAGCAAAATTCAGGTATTTATTGAGCTCGGTGAAAGACAACCTTGGCTTCAGGAAACGTGGCGTGTACAAAATGCCATGCCAATGTGGAAAATCTTATGTAGGGCAGACATGCCGAACCGTGTAAGAACGTTGCGTCGGACACCATCGTCATACACGCCTGGGGTAACCTGATAAATCAGAGGTAGCGGAGTATTTCCTGGACAAGGGACATCGTATGCTTTACGAAAAGTCAGAAATTTTTGGGACTGTGATGTTATAGAGGCCATACATATCCGTACGGCTGACAGTATTATCAACAGGGAAGCAGGTTTTCAACTAAGCGCCGCCTGGAATCAAGCACTGGCTGCCATTAAATCGAAACAGGGAAAACAAGAACTTCCGATTCATCACGCCACGCAACGCACTACTGAGATTTAATTCAGCTTTTAACAACAGGAGCGTCCGGCAGCACAGTCATTGACCACAGCGCACGCGCGGATGGCCTCCCTGCGACTCCCAGCATGGCAACCAGGAGCTCCGCTTTCCTCCAAATTCGAGCGTCTTCCCGCGCATGATAAACTTCGAGGCTGCCGCGCGATTATCATCAGTCGCGCCTTGCAGCAGTGACAGCTGCTGCTACCACCACCTCATGATGTCGAGCACTTGCATCGATGAAACACTGTGCGAGTTACAAAATTATTCAAATGGCTCTGAGCACTATGGGACTTAACTTCTGTGGTCATCAGTCGCCTGGAACTTAGAACTACTTAAACCTAACTAACCTAAGGACATCACACTCATTCATGCCTGAGGCAGGATTCGAAGCTGCTACCGTAGCGATCGCGCGGCTCCAGACTGTAGCGCCTAGAACCGCGCCTCCACACCGGCCGGCTGGGAGTTACACAATACGCATATCGGCAAAGCCGACATGCGTATTTGCAACAGATCCGTCGGAAAGCATAAAAATCTTCGGGAGACTAACTTAACTGTCCACATCGGGGACATGAAAATTTTGGGTCTCACGTGCCCTGCCAGCGTTCAGCGTTGTCACTCTTTGTTACCTGACACACCATACGTTCTGCGTCAGCCACATCCCTGCGTTTACAAATCTCGGCTGCTGTCAGTCATTAACTGCGCATTACGTTGCTTTGTCCAGGCTTTATTTAGGTAGTAGAGATCGCCTTCCATTTTCAGTTGTATTCACTTTGTTGACACCTCACTGGTACGGAATAGATCTACATCTTATAACCGTCTGTAGATTATTGGCAGCTGATTGGTAAGTGCTGATGTTAGCTTCCAATGGATCTTACTTACTTGAGTCTCACTTAAAAAATAAATTTGGGAAGTACCACACATTCTGCGCGTATTGTCCACAGTTTGAGTCTGCCGACTGAAAAGCTAACGCTATGAATTCCTTCATTCTCAATCTAAACAGTCTGCCAAACATGTTTTTCTTTTTTTTTAAATAACCAACAAGCTATTGGTCTAGCTCATACTGGAAACACGACAAAATTTTCCCTTTGAGTCGTCAATGGGTAAAGTCTCATTCTAAAACATATTCTGAATTTCTCCCTGCAGAGTTGTTTTAGGAACGCAGAACTGAATACTGACTTTCTTGCGTTCCTCTTCCTTTATTTCACAACTGCTATCAATGCCTCTTCCTAGTTTTCTATTGATCACTTTTGATAATTAATTTTGTGTTCTTGTCTTCCAGTTAGCTGCAGAAAAAAGAAGAATTGTCACATCAGTAATGAAAATCTAGAAATTCAGTAACGTATCTTAGGAGTGTTAGAAGAAATATGAATACGAAAATGTAAACACCAGGAAAGAATGGTACGCTATCTACGGCATAACCGAACCTCGGTGCGTTACCCCGCAGTCCGCTTCGCCCAGACGTATACGAAATTAGATGCAATTCAGAGTCCAAAATGCGCTTTGAAAAATAAACATTTTCTAAACACACTAAAATAAAGATTTCAGGATGCTTTTTCAGATTTTAAGATAGAGAAACCTACAGATAAACCTTTAGATCTTACCTTGCAGATGAAGAGTTACTGTTATTGACATATGGACGGGTAAAACAAATGGAAACTTGTTACTGCCACTAGAATCAAATATAAATTCTTCTACAAAGGCTTTTTACCATCCTTGTCACTTCGGTAATAGTTCTTGAAAGTGACTCTAGGGACCACCACTTTGCAGCCAAAATAAACCGTTAGTTCCGTTTGGCCGGGCGCTTTCGTCCCGCCGCAACTTCCTCTTTCGTTTTTGTACCATTCGCCTTCGACTTTTTCAACAAAAGAACGACTGTGCAATAGTTTAAACAGAATATAAAAATATCAATAATATCCTGTCTCCCTTCAGAGCTTCGTAAAAAAATCAACTGGAAATGCAGTAATGTTAGGCTGGTGCATAAGTTCGTAGAGTTTTTGTTTTGCACGTTGATGTTTCGTTTGCTATGTGTTTATTTATAGTTCCCTATAGCTATTTTGAGTTTACGTATTGTCACTTTGCTGTTTGGAGGTAGAGAGTGGAGCTGTGGACGCTAGGAAATGGAATGTCAAGAGGAGAAACCGGAACATTTGCGACATTTTCCTCTAATTGTATTCAGTAGGGCTGCGACAGCATCGGAGGCAGCCAGAAACATTTGCGCCGTGTATGGTGATAATGCCATTAGACGGAGCAGACAGCAAGGAAATGATCTTCTAATTTTAAGGAGAATCGTTTTGATCTCAGGATCCTGATTTCAGGATTTTGTGAAGATCGTTTAAACGCATTAATCCTCTACGATACCCAACATTGTACTCGAGAACGTGCAAATGTGAGGCACTATGATCATGCCATCATCCTGCTACATTACCATGCAATGGGAAGGTTCAAAAATTGTGTATATGGGTGCCGTATGCTCTAAGTAAAAAATACAAAAATCTGTGGGTGGCCATATATGGATCTCCGCTTGCTAATCTTGGTGGTCTCGTAAACATCACCGACCATTCCTAGCCGGTATCGTTACTACTGACGAGAAGTTGTATCTCTATTCTAACAGAAGGGAAAAAAAGGAATGGAGTCCCAACGAAGCAGCAACTCGCTGTACAAAGGCTTGAGTGCATCCATTAAATATAATGTTAAGCATCTTGTGGAACAGCGACGGTACGGTGTACCATGAACTACGTCATGAGATGTAACTATCGCTGTTGAAATCTGTTGTCAACAACTGAGACGTCTTGCACTGACAGTCCAAGAACAGCGACCAAGAAGACTACTTGAAGTGATGGCTGCTCCTCGATAAGGCTCGTCCCCGTTCTGCTACAGTGACAAAAGTCACTATACTGGAGTTGTGTTGGAAGTCATTGCGTACCTGTGTTATTCACCTAATTTTGCGTCCTCAGATTTTCAGCTTTTTCGCTCTCTGTCGAACTACCTTCAAGGATGATGAAAATGTGCTCCGAACGTTGCTCGAAGAGTTCTTAGCCTCAAAATCACGCGATTTCTACAGTCGCGAAATCTAAAAGTTACCACAGTGTTGGAAGACTGTTGTAAACAGTAAAGGAGAATATATTATTGATGAGTGAAGTCCTCTATTATGTTTTTATTAAACTTATGAGTGAACGCAAAAACTTATGCATTGACCCAATATTTCCAGTAGAAGGTAGAGACTGGAACTTATATGACTATTTTGCAGAACAGAAACCACGCTAAACAATTTCTGAACGTTATCAAAAATTCTGCACATAGCAACAACATTATCCTTCATTTGTTTAAAACCGGCCAAGGCAACTAAACTGAGAAAATAACGTCTCTCGTTCAACTTCAGAGTATACTGCTGGCGTTAGACTGTGGTATACTCTATGATATGTGTAACCCTCTGACTCACTCTCGTGGCATGTACCGTAAATGTTCACACGCTTAAGCAGCGTGATACCAAAAACAAAGCAACGACAAAAAAGAACCCACACACAGCCAACACCGAAGTCAATAACAAACAACAGTACACAGATAGTTGTCTTTATTTCTCCTCCACGTTGGCCACATGACACATTAATCCGGAGGAAAACATTAGAGTAAAATTCCACTGTGGTGTCACCGCCAGACACCACACTTGCTAGGTGGTAGCCTTTAAATCGGCCGCGGTCCATTAGTATACGTCGGACCCGCGTGTCGCCACTGTCAGTGATTGCAGACCGAGCGCCGCCACACGGCAGGTCTAGAGAGACTTCCTAGCACTCGCCCCAATTGTACAGCCGACTTTGCCAGAGATGGATCACTGACAAATACGCTCTCATTTGCCGAGACGATAGTTAGCATAGCCTTCAGCTACGTCATTTGCTACGACCTAGCAAGGCGCCATTACCAGTTTATATTGAGATTGTTATTAATGTATCATCAAGAGCGATGTTCTCCAATTATGGATTAAAGTTAAGTATTCCAGAAGCTATGTACTATTTTTGGCTACTATAATTCCTTGTCATTTTCCAGACCTCACGCCAGCCTGCGTGAGCTTAAACGCGTGCCTTTCGGCTTCCTCCAAACTCCGTGAATTCTGCTCCTGCCAATTCACAACATCCACAATATTATTTGGATCACTACAGCTGCAGAAGTTTCTCGGGGAAGCCCTAACTGTACTTCATAGAGGCCCGATCTCACCCCGTCCGATTTCCATTGTTGTAGCCCTGAGCCCTCAATGAAGGCCTTCGAGGCCCTCGATTGGCTTCGGAAGAACAGGTGGACGCTTGGCTACAATCACGGTTCCGTAGCCAACCACCAACATTTTACCATGAAGACACTGTCCGCCTTGCCTCACAGCTCACCATGATGTAACTGTATTAACTTTTACGGCGATTACTTCTGATATATTTAATGGTCTGCTTACGTTTGTTCCACCTGTGTCGTTTCCATTTGACTGCCCCTCATAATTTTACACTGAGTGACCAACAGCGAGTGGCTCCCCCACTTGAAGCATAATGTCGTCGTACAGTCCGTCGTACAGTCCTGGTAGAAATGGTTGCCCAACCTTCAAATTGGTGACAGTCTGGCTCTCAACAGACGGTCGCACGCGCCATACGCATCTATGGAGGTGAAGTGATGTTCGTTCATCGAACACTTGCGGTCGTTCTCTGCAGTGGTTTACGCGTATGAAACAAAGTCTCTGTACCATTGGAAACTCACCCAACGCACTGTTGTTCTTGGGAACCCTATATATTTGGTAATATCCAAAATGTTATGACTTAATGGTATTGTGTGGATTAGCATATAAAGTTCAAAGTCAGTTAACTGAACACCCTTCTGTAGCAGACGGCCTAGATACAGTGTCAATGAGCACATAGCACAGCATTTAGGGCGTCATACACGACACGTCTTCGATTTGGACAACTCGTCTCCCAATTTTTACTCACTTAGTTTATAATATCTATGTACTCGTACATCACGTTCTCCACACTACTTGTACTTTCCAACCAAACCTAGCTTTTGTAATAATCCGCTCCCTAACATTTACTTGAACTTTCATTTGCAAGCTGAAATTTTTGGCACGTTACTGACTCGGTGATATGACGATTTCAGAGATGAACAGACCCAAGATCTGTAAATGTTTAATTGTGCTCATACTCGCGTCTTGCCGGATCTTCATCAACATGTAGAGGGTGGTTATAATTAAACTGACTTTTTTCCTAGAATTGCAGTTCAAGCTGTATACACTGATAAGCCAAAACATTGTGACCACTACCCACCGCTAGGTTGGATGCGGCCTGGTGACCTTTCGGGCATTCGACGTGCTGTGAAAAGCATATAATCGCACCGGAGACGGATAGTGGATCAACCCAGTGGAGATATGAGCTGCAAATGGGGAGATCCACTGAGATAAACGATTTTGTCTAAGGACATATAACCATTAAGCAAACCCTGTCAACTACTATCTTGAAAAAGGCGAAGTTGGTCGAATGTTCACGTGGTACAGTTGTGAGCATCTAGAAGGACAGTGAAACTGCCAGTAGGTGCTAAATGATTGGTCGACCACGACTCGTCACAAATGTGTGGTTTAGAAGTTTGTGTGCTCTGCAAATTAGGATAGACGGTGATCGGTGGCATCTCTGCCGAAAGACTGCAATGTTTGTACAGGCACAAGTGTTTAGTAGCACATTGTTTACCATAAATTGTGTAACCTGGTGCTCCGCAGCAGACCACCCTAGGCGTTCGCATGTTGACCCAAGGACATCGTCTATTACGACTGCCGTGGACACGGAACCATCGGGATTCGACCGTCGATCAATGGAAACGTTTCAGCTCTTCGGGTGAAACTCAGTTTTGCTGCTTTAGGTCGATGGTCATCTCAACTGACGCCGTCATGGAGGTGAACGGCGGTTCGAAACGTGCATCGCGCCACGGACGAGAGCTGGTGGGAACAGTATTATGCTATGGAGGACATTCTCCTGTGCTTGCATGGGACCTGTGGTATTAATCGAAGGCACGCGCGCAGCTGCGAACCCCCTGCATTACTTCATGCTTGATGTCTTCCCCGAAGGCAACGTCTTCTTTCGCAAATATAAATATCTGTGTCTCGGAGCAGACCCGTGCTACAGTGGTTTAAGGAGCACTTTAGGAAAGTAACGTTGATGCCTCGGCGATTAAATTCGCCTGATGTAAATCCTATACAACACATCTTGGTCGCTTTCGGCTGCCATTACCGTGTACGCAAATCAGCTACCCATTATTTACGCGAATCACCTGACCTGCTCGTAGATGCCAATGCCATATACTTCCACAAAACTACCAACAAACTGTGGGATCCATCGTACGCAGGGTCAGTAATGTATTTCTTTTTAAAGATGGAGACACAAGCTTTTAAGCAGGTGGCTATAATGTTTTGGCTCATCAGTCTACATCGCGGGCTGCTGAAACATCGTAGGTAGTATGTCCATCATTCGGTGCCCTAGTGGAATACGGTGAAAAAATAACAATTTCTCTATGTGCCACCAGGTGAAAATATGGCGCCAAAACATTCATAGTGGTATGGATGGGGAGGAACGCTGACGCACATGATAACGGTGGCTGTGGAAGCTTATTAGGATATAGTCGCAAGCTACAACCGATGGTCAATATTATCTCCCAAGTCAGTAATGTGTTGCATCCATAACACGGTGTGGTCGACAGTTGCTCTCAGGGTATTCGGCGTAATCAGGGAGATATATCGTTGCCGGCCGGTGTGGCCGAGCGGTTCTACGCACCTCAGTCTGGAACCGCGTGACCGCTACGGTCGCAGGTTCGAATCCTGCCTCGGGAATGGATGTGTGTGATGTCCTTAGGTTAGTTAGGTTTAAGTAGTTCTAAGTTCTAGGGGACTGATGACCTGAGATGTTAAGTCCCGTAGTGCTTAGAGCCATTTGAACCATTTTGATATATCGTCGTATGTTATCCTTCACATCGGAAATTGTCCGGATACGTTCCTGATCGACACGACCTTCCATATATTCCCACAACCAGACGTCGCATGGATTTATGTCTGAGGATCTGGAAGGCCACATTTTGAAATTGCCTAGAGATGATGCGGTTATTACTGCAGATTTTTCGAAGTAAATCTTTCACCTAAAAGCAACGTGTAGTTTTGTCCCATCTTACTTGAATGTAGTAGCGTGGACACAGTTGCGTTGTCGCAAAGGTGCAATCATGCGTTTGCACAAGGAGGTCCTTATAACATACAAATGTCATTGTACATCTAACAGACCAACGAGGTGATATCTCCTCGAAGAAAAACGGACCGAAAATGAAGGAGCTTGTTAAACCACATTACATATTAACATGAGCTGTGTGCAGTGGATTTTCCTGAACAACATGTGGTGGAGTAAAACCCCATATGCGTCATTTCTGTCTATTCACGGCAGCATGCAGAGTCCAAATAATATCCCCATCCTCATGTCACCCATTTCGAAGCATGCCGCAACACGAAGGAAAAGTCACGGCGTTGTAGCCTATCTTGGGGCTTCATTTGGTGCAGATTTTGAATATTTTCTTAACTGTTGGCTAGGTGAGGGACAGTTCCTGTGACACGGCCCAAGCACTGCATGCAGAATTTGATGCATGTGCTGCAAGGTCGACTATAGCTGCAGCAACTTCATTAGCAACTGCCGTGGGAATGGGCCGCCTACCTCTGCCTGCTGCACTACCTAATTAACCTGGTTCTTCAGCTTTCTTGATCACATTCTTTAACCCATTTCTTGGCATTAGCCCCTTGGAAGCTGTTTCTGTCGGTGATAGTCTCGCAATGCAGCAATTCTGTTACTGCCGTTCTGAGAAAACAACTTTACCAGCAGTTTACGGACTTTCTTCTAAATAGCCATCGTGTTTCGTACGAAAACTTCTTCAGTCTTAACTCTCTTCACCAACAATCATTTCATAAAGGAAATCAACTAGCACCGCAAAGTAAGAAGTATCATACTGAGTCTACACAGCAAACGTTTCACTTTCTGACTTCTTACAGCGCCATATTATCACCTGGGGTGACAGAAAGTGAAACTATTTATTTATTGATTTAATTATTTATTTTTCCAGCATACTGAGTGACTGCATCGATCAGTGAATATACCTGTGATGTTTCAGCATCGTGTGATGTACACGCTCACTCTGCAGCACTCACAACGCCGTCAGTTTAATTATAAACACCTAGTACATCCAAATTACGCCAATCATTCTGCATTCAATCCCATTGTACAACACGTTCGCGCACTCCCAGTTCTGTTTATGTTTGGAGTGTAAGAGGAATGATTGATTAACTGCCTCTTTGCACTTTTTAATTAGTCCTCGGTGTAGCAAAGTAGCTTAAATCACTTAATAAAGGCAAGGCCTCCGGTCCAAATAGTATACCAATCAGGTTCCTTTCAGAATACGGCGATACAATAGCTCCGTATTTAGCAATTAAAGTCCGCAGCTCTTGGTCGTGCGGTAGCGTTCTCGCTTCCCACGCCCGGGTTCCCGGGTTCGATTCCCGGCGGGGTCAGGGATTTTCTATGCCTCGTGATGGCTGGGTGTTGTGTGCTGTCCTTAGGTTAGTTAGGTTTAAGTAGTTCTAAGTTCTAGGGGACTGATGACCATAGATGTTAAGTCCCATAGTGCTCAGAGCCAGTAGCAATTAAATACAAGCGCTCGCTCACAGAAAGATCCGTAACTAAAGACTATAAAATTGCTAAAGTCACACCAATACCCAAAAGGTAAGTAGGAGTAATCCACTGAATTACAGACCCACATCACTAACGTCGATTTGCAATAGGGGTTTGGAACATATACCATGTTCGAAAATTATGAAGTACCTCGAAGAAGACGATTTATTGACACATAGTCAGCACGGACTCAAAAAACGTCGTTCTTGTGAAACACAATCAGCTCTTTATACTCATGAAGTAATGAGTGCTATCGACAGGGGATGTCAAACTGATTTTTTTAGATTTCCAGAGGGCTATCGACACCGTTCCTCACAAGTGTCTTCTAACCAAACTGCGTGCCTGTGGAACATCGCCTCAGTTGTGCGACTGGATTGGTGATTTCCTCTCAGAAAGGTCACAGTTCGTAGTAATAGACAGAAAGCCATCGAGTAAAACAGAAGTAATATCCGGCGTTCCCCATGGAAGTGTTATAGGCCCTCTATTGTTCCTGATCTATACTGACGACATAGGAGACAATCTGAGTAGCCGTCTTAGATTGTTTGCAAATGATGCTGTCACTTACCGTCTTGTAAAGCCGTCAGATGACCGAAACGAATTGCAAAATGATTTAGATAAGATATCTGTATGATGCGAAAAGTGGCAATTGACCCTGAATAAGGAAAAATGTGAAGTTATTCACATGAGTAATAAAAAATAAATCCGCTAAATTCCGGTTACGCGATAAGTCACACAAATCTGAAGGCTCTAAATACTTAGGGATTAAAATTACAAATAACCTAAATTGGAACGAATACAGAGATAATGTTGTGGGTAGAGCGAACCGAAGACTATGACTCATTGGCAGAACACTTAAAAGGTGCAACAGGTCTACTAAAGAGACTGCTTACATTGCTCCGTCGTATTCTGGAGTATTGCTGTGCGGCGTGGGGATTCACATCAGGTGTGACTGATGGGTGACATCGAAAAAGTTCAAAGAAGGGCAGCTCGTTTTGTATCATCGCGAAATAGCGGATATAGTGCCACTGACATGACACCTGAATTAGAGAGGCGACCATTAAAACAAAGGCTTTTTCGGTTGCGACGGGATTTTACATGAAATTTCAATCACCACTTTTCTCCTCCGAGTGTGAAAAAATTCTGTTGACACCCACCTACATACGGAGAAATTACTTCACGATAAAATAAGAGAAATCAGGGCTCGCACGGAAAAATTTAAGGGCTCAATTTTCAAGCGCTCCGTTCGGAAGTGGATGTAGTCTCATATTGCCTTTGCTGTCTCTACTGTAGCGCCACATAGATGAGTGCAGTATATTATCTGTACATTCAGGATATTGAAACTTTGTAAGTTTTCGTGGACAGATGGTGTCAATCTTCAAGGGTCGGCCACTTAAAGCTTTCGACATTTCCGTGACGCACTACCATGAGAAGTGTTTCAGTGGCTATTCATGCATCACTTCATTATATACGTTCAATGCAGCCTCTTCGTCGTATTTATTGTGAATTCAACACACTTGAGCAATATTCTACCTGATGTCACACGAGTGTTCTATAAGCAATCTCCGACTAGTTTTGCATCTTCTTTCCAGTAAAACGAAACTTGCCACCTGCTTCACACATGACTGAACTTACGTTACTGATCTATGTCATATGTCCACTAATTACTATACAAATTAGTAATACAGTAGCTTTTTCAAAGAAATATGTGATTATAGATAAGGGTGTCATTGGCAAAAATGGTGAGGTTATTGTTAATAATGTATCCAGGCCCTTAACATACGAAACGGAAAAACGGAACGTAACGTACTTCCATACGGCAGTCCTCAAGTTATTTATACATCTGCTGAATTTTCTCTTACGAAGAAATTCTGAATCCACTACCAGATTTTGTTTAATATTACATCTGAACGAAATTCCTTTAAAAATCTTTGCTGTTGTACTGAGCGTAGATACACTCTTGAGCCGAAACATTATAACCATCTGCTTGACGTCGCATTTTTCGCCTAATCTCGGGTCACAGAATTTCCATAAATTACGGGATGGTGGTTTGTGGGCGTGTAGATGAGCCTTGTAGTGTGTCAGCTGTTTTCTATCGAGTTCAGATCAGGTAAATTTGATTTCAAAGAGTTCAGTGTAAGTTCACTGTAATGCTAGTCAAATTGTTATAGCACAAATCTCCTCTAGTGAGAGAAAGAGTTATCGTGCTGGAATATATAATTACTGTTGGAAAATACATCAAGTGTTATAGGTTGCATGTGGTCTGCAATGGTGAAGAGCCCGCCACTGTCCCCGACATTAGTGCTACAGGTGAATATGTCCCCTACAGCATAATATGGACCCAACCGTCGGGAAACGTGGTGCAGTACACCTTTCCATCTGAATGATGGCGTATCCGATCACCGCTATCAGCCTAGTGTAACAAGAAACATCATTCATCCGACCAAGGCTCACGTTTCTACTGGCCCACGGTCCAGTCTCGATGGCCCCGTGTCCACTGCAACCATAACTGATGATGTCGTCTGGCCAACATCGGAAGGATCGTCTTTAATCGTTTGTCTCTCTCTCTTATTTAATGGCTGAGCCGTTTTAAATAAAAGTTTTCTACTATAATCATTTGTATCAGTGGATTTCGCCATCAGCGGTCGATATCCCCCATCCGGCCCTGCCCCCATACAGGCTTTCCTTGCCATCCCACGTGCCCGCAGCGCATCATTAAATTTAGTTGTGAAGGGTGGTCATAACGATTTCCTCATCCGTGTATTTCATGTCAAGAGAGAACAATAAGAAAACGTTTGAAATGTAAAAACATGTCTGTAGGGAAAACATCTTTCGTTGTTTGACTAGAATAGGACAGCAAATTTGCTACCAGAGAAAACGCAGCTAGATGCATCAACAAACAGCCTCTGTGTTTGGCTTGTCTGCCCACTTTTATAACGGGTCTATCGCAGACGGTGAGAGGAAAAATAAAATGTGTACGTGCAGTGGTGAGAGTGAACGTGTTGCGGCGCCTAAACACTTCAGAATACGTGTGTGTGTGTGTGTGTGTGTGTGTAGGTGCGTGCTTGCGCGCCTTGCAGGGCGCAATCCGGCTTATCTGGCGCGCGTGTAGTGCTGGCCAAACAGAGAGGGCCAAATGGAACCAGATGCCAGCCCACTGCCGCGCCGCCACCTCTCTGCGAGGCCTCCACAAACAGGAGGCGAGCGGGGGCGGTGGGGGCGGCGAGACTGACGGAACCCGAGACCAGAGGGCGGGGGCGGCCCCATACCACCCGGCGGCGCAATCCGCCCCCCTGCCCTTCCTGTCTACTTGGAGTTCCAGCACGGCCTCCTGTTACTGACCCTCACATCTTCACTGCTACACTGCTGGCCATTAAAAGTGCCCCTCCAGGAAAGGTAACAAATAACAAAACCTCACTTACTGCGCGTGTTCAGCACAGTAGGAAGAGTACAGCATCAAGTATGTAGATGTACTAAATGTACACAGTGTGCAACATTCAGTACACAGAGCTTTCACACCGACTATAATGTGGCTAGGCGAAGAAATGACAGATACGAGTACGTCATTCCATGCCAGCTCTCCTCTATACTGAGGTGAGAAAAGGGATGGGACGGCGATAGACACATATACAGATGACTTTAGTATCGCGGACACGAGATATAAAAGGGAAGTGCATTGGAGGAGCTGTCTCTTGCATTCAGATGATTCATGCAAAAATATATCCTACGTGATTATGGTCACACGACAGGAATTAACAGACTTTGAACACGGAATGGCAGTTGGTCCTAGACGCATGGAACATTTCCTTTCGGAAATCGTTAGGGAATTCAGTTTTCCGAGATCCACAGTGTCAAGAGTGTGTCGAGAATACCACATTTCAGACATTAACTCTCATCTCGGTCAGCCTTCATTTACCGACCGAGAGCAGTGGAGATTGAGTAGAGTTGTCAGTAGAGTTGTTAGTGCTAACAAACAAGCAACACTGAGCGAAATAACCACATAAATTAATGAGGGACGTACGAGGAACGTATCCGTTAAGACAGTGTAGCGAAATTTGGCGTTGATGGCCTATGGCAGTAGACGACCGATTCGAGTGCCTTCATTAACAGTTCGACATCGCCTGCAGCACCTCTGCCGGCCGCGGTGGTCTAGCGGTTCTGGCGCTGCAGTTCGGAACCGCGGGACTGCTACGGTCGCAGGTTCGAATCCTGCCTCGGGCATGGGTGTGTGTGGTGTCCTTAGGTTAGTTAGGTTTAAGTAGTTCTAAGTTCTAGGGGACTGATGACCTAAGATGTTGAGTCCCATAGTGCTCAGAGGCATTTTTTTTGCAGCACCTCTCCTGGGCTGGTGACCATATCGGTTGAACTCTAGACGACTGGAAAATCGTGGAGTATTCAGATGAGTCCCGATGTTAGTTGGTAAGAGCTGTTGGTAGGTTTCGAGTGTGATGCAGAGTCTACGAAGCAATTGATCTAAGTCGTCAAGAAGGCGCTATGCAAACTGGTGGTAGTGTGAGCTGGGTTTACATCGAATGGAGTTGGTCCTCTGGTCACATGAACCGATATTGATGGTAAATGGCTACGTTTGGCTGTTTGGAGACAATTTGCAGCCATTCATGGTCTTCATGTTACCAAACAACGAGAAATATTTTTATGGATGGCATTGCGCCGTATCAGTGGGCCATAATTCTTCGCAATTTGTTGGAAGAACATTCTGAATAATTCGAGTGAATGTTGTGGCCACTCGGATCACCCGACAAGAACACCATCGAACATTTACAGAACATAAATGAGGGGTCAGTTAGTGCATAAAATCCTGTACGGGCAACATTTTCACAATTATGGACGACTAGAGAGGCAGTATGTCTCAACATTTGTGCAAGGGACTTCCAACGACTTTTGTGTCCATGGGACGCCGAGTTGCTGCACTACGCTGCTTAAAAAGAGGTCCTACAAGATATTAGGGGCCATTCCATGAATTTTCTCACCTCATTGTACGCCAGAGTAGATGACTCGCAGCGCTTGACCTGTAGTGACGTTCCAGTCTCTCATCACTTTACTACTTTGTGTGTCCAGAGAATAAGAGATCTGGAGAAGGTGCCAGTAAGAACAATAAACTGAGCCTTTTCTACAGAAGTAGGACAGAAAATAAAGGCGCAGTTTTGCATTATACTGTTAAAAGATGACGTCGCGGAGACCCTGAAGATAAGGCATAGCCAGCTGCCTTAACCTGTGAGAAGTCAAACACATACTACGCAAATTACAGGCTATGCGAAGGCGATCGTGTTGTGTACTCATGGCACTCCGTACTATCATTCTATCTGCTGGAAAGTACGACGGTGACTAACGCAATCTGATAACGTCGGGTCTCTTTGGAGTTTCTAGGCACAAATACGACCATCATACTGCTGTAAACCTCTAAATCTACATCTACATCTATATAATACTCCGCAAGGCACCGTACCCTGTGTGCTGGAGAGTAGGCTGTCCCACTACTAGTCATTTACCTTCATCTTACACTCTCAAATAGAGCGAAGTGAAGCAACTGTCTATATGCTTCATACGAGCCAAAAGTTATGCTCGTGGCCCTTATTCTAAATGGGTGTTGGCGGCAGTAATATTATTCTACAGAGATTCCAATTTGATTTCTACTACACAGAGGAAACGACAACAGTGGTAACGAGAGCTGTGTGGGGGACTCGGCGGTCTTTTAGGTTAGATGATCTCGGGAAACTGCAGAAAGTGACTCAGTCTGAAATGGTGCGGGAGAAACACAGAAAGGTAGACCTGGCAACAGATAGTATAGCTGTAAACTGTCGTAGCTGAAACGGAAAGGAGCCAGAGCTCCAAGCGCTGCTAGAAAACGGTCAAGCTCAAATCGTATACGTACGGAATGCTAAGTCCGCAGATAAGGAACGCCGAAATTTTTACGAAGGACCTAACGGTGTTCAGAGCAAATAGATTAAATACGACTGGTGGTGAAATGTCTATTGCTGTCAAAAGTGGTTTACGCTGTAATGAAATTGAGGTACACAAAAAATATGGTTCAAATGGCTCTGAGCACTATGGGACTTAACTGCTGTGGTCATCAGTCCCCTAGAACTTAGAACTACTTAAACCTAACTAACCTTAGGACATCACACACATCCATGACCGAGGCAGGATTCGAACCTGCGACCGTAGCGGTCACGCGGCTCCAGACTGTAGCGCCCAGAACCGCACGGCCACTCCGGCCGGCTTTGAGGTACACAGTTCATGTGAGTTAGTGTGGGTTGAAGTTATACTTGCCTACAGGAAAAATTAATAACTGGTTTCTATTACCGACGTCCAGACTAATGTGATACAGTTGCCAAACAGTTCAAAGAAAATTTGTGTGTCATTTCCAAATAGATACTCCACTCATACAATTACAGTTGGTGGGGACTACAATCTGAAATCGATATGTTGACGAAAATATCAGTTTAAAGTCGGAGTCAAGCATAAAACTTCATCCGAAATTTTACTGAATGCTGTCCCAGGAAATTATTTTGAACTGTAAACGATTGCTTAAGATACTTGACTCTTAGCAACAAATAATACTGCACAAATAGGGAGCATCATAGCGGATACAGGGATTAGTGACCACAAGGTTGTTGAAGCGAGACTGAGAACCGCAACACCCAAACCTACCAAAAACAAACACAAAATTCAGAGAAATAGTATCAACGGCAATATTGAGAGTCATATACCAAATAAAGTAGTACGAGATGATGCTGATCCTCCGTGGTACACAATACAGCTGAGAAAGCTGCAGAAGCAACGAAAATAGCATTCCAAATTTAAAAGAATGTAGACCCCACAAGTGTGGCAAAGTTTTTCAGAAGCTTGAAATTTAGCTCTAAGTTCAATGCAAAATGGTTTTAAAAGTATTTACAACGAAACTCTGTCTCGAAATCTGGTAGGAAACCCAAAGAGATTCTGGCCATACGTCAAGTACACAAATGGCAAGGTACAATAAATGCCTCCACCACGCGAAAACAATTGTGATGTTACTGATGACGTGTCACTTAAGCAGAGTTACTAAACCCAATTTCCCGAAGTTCCTCCACCAAATAAGACAAAGTAAATATTTGAGAATTCGCATCAATAACAGTCGCGAGGAACTTAGAAGTAATCCTCGGTGTAGTAAAGTAGCCCAAATCACCTTATAAAGGCAAGACCTCCGGTCCAAACTGTATACTAGTCAGGTAACCTACAGAGTATGCTGATACAATGGCTCCGCACTTAGCAGTCACATACAATCGCTCGCAAATCGAAAAATACTTACTTAAGTTCTGTAAAGCTGCACAAGTCGCATCAATGCCCAAGGAACGAAACAGGAATAATCCGCTAAATTATACATCCATATCGACAAATACTTAGGGATTACAACTACGAATAACTTCAACTGGAACAACCTGATAGATAATGTTGTGCGGAAAGATAACCAATGACTCCGATTTACGGGCGGAACACTTAGAAAATGCAACAGGTCCTCTAAAGAGACTGCTTACACTACGCTTTATCTGCCTTCTTCTGGAGTATTGCTGTGCGATGTCAGATCCGCATCAATTAGGATTTACGATGGAAATCGAAGAAGCCCAGAGAGGCGCAGCTCGTTTTGTGTTGTTGTGAAACAGGGAGAGTGTACCACGGTTATGCCGTGCGGGATTAGCCGAGCGGTCTCAGGCGCTGCAGTCATGGACTGTGCGGCTGGTCCCGGCGGAGATTCGAGACTTCCCTCAGGCATGGGTGTGTGTGTTTGTCCTTAGGATAATTTAGGTTAAGTAGTGTGTAAGCTTATGGACTGATGATCTTAGCAGTTAAGTCCCATAAGATTTCACACACATTTGAACATTTTTGAACCACGGTTTATGATTCACGAACTGTGGTGGAACTCACTAAAACAAAAGTGCCCTTCATTGTGGTAGGATCTTCCAAAGCAATTTCAATGAGGAACCTTCTCTTCAGAGTGTGAAAATATTTTTAGGTGCCCGTCTACACAGGCAGAAATGGTCAGCGTAATAAGATAAGGGGGAGCATAGGTCGCACGGAAAGATTTAAGCGTTAGTTTTTGCCACTCACCGTTCTAGATTGGAACGATAGAGAAATAGCTTGAGGATTCTTCGTTAAACCCTCTCCCATGTGCTTAATTGTTAATTGCAGAGTAATCATGAGATGTAGATACAGATGCAGGGAGCATCTCTGTAAAGCTTGCACGTTGATCGTAGCTACCGGTATCAAATCTGACATACCGCCTCTGAATTGTTTCGATGTCTTCCTTCAATAGATACTGGTTGGGATTCCAAATACTCGAGGAGTTCACAAGAATGAGTTCGACTGGTGCAATATATGTGGTCCCTTTTACAGATGAATCACACTTTCCTAAAAGTCTCCTACGCACCGAAGTCGACCATTCGCCTGTCCCCACTAAAATCCCTACATGCTCGTTCCATTTCATGTCGCTTTGCAATGTTACTTGTAGATATTTAATCGACTTGTCTGAATCAGATAGTACACTACTAATGCTGTATTCTGACGTTACGGAATTATTTTCCCGACTCATTTAGGGAAATTAACGTTCTGGACAACTCCGCGTCAGAAATGACGTGCTTGTTAGGAGTGCTGAAAACAGCAGGAGAAATGTTCCGAACACGTGCAGCACTGCTGCGCTTGAAAACAAAAGCGCAAGTGTTCGTGCACAAGCACGTACGTGGTTTCTCGTTGCTCATTTGTCATAGCGGGAACTGCGACGTCAGAGGGACGCCGGTCCCGTCAACTTCGCGGACGTCCTCTGCAATTTACTAATGGACGTCAGCTGTCTGCCCAGAAATTAAACGCGCACCGCCTAGTATCAAGTGGACGCCAACGCTGAACAGCACTTCACAGTTGAGCTATTAGTCAACTTGGAAAGTAGATGAGGTGACGAATTACTTGTTTTTATCGTCGATAAAGCAGTTCCAAATACATTTGCCACTGCAGCTGGGGCACAGACTTTCTTCGAGAATACCATATGATTCAGCGTCAAGTTCTGATACGACCATCCAGGTCAACGTTACATTTTTTCCACAGATTCCCAAAACACGTTCACGAGGATACTGCGATGGTCCCTTGAACATGAAAACAGGCAATTCCTTCCGCCTTCCTTTTCTATGTGCACCGTTCCTACAAACCTGCACTTCAAAGCAACCGCTAATTCTTACCTACCACACTTCTTCATTTGCAGATTTTTTCCAAGCAGTCCTAATACTATGCCGTAGTTTTGCCTTAGCATCAGCCTCCTGACTCGCTCTGTAGACAGTGCACATGCCCAATTACCCATAGGCTTTCAGCCACTATGCGCACAAGAATTAGTCATGTCCACTTTTTCGTGTTACAGCAGTCCGAGGGTAGCTATCCACCGATATTCTGTAGATTTCTGCTGGTACGTTCTCCCATTGTTATGCCCACTTGGTGACCATTTCTGTCCATGTGATGTCACCATGTTCTTTCTTGTTGTCTCTAGCTGCCAACTGGCGCTGCATTAATTTCAAGAAATACTCAGCTAAACTGAGGTGAGGTAGATTTTCCAAAGGAGGGCATAAATGCAATAATAAATTTCTTTTTTTTTTTTTTCTCGGAGGATGAAAGGATTGTGGACCTAAAAGGAAACTGCAGTTGAGAATAATTCAATGTTGATTTGTCGTTTCGTCTGATAGTCTTATTCGAAACAAAAGAAAATAAATTACAACTGTAATGTTGATAAACATTAGTAGTTGCTGACGGTAGAAAGGTGAGAGGGATAATTGCGCTCTGCTCACAAATGATTACATTCAGGAGGTATTGGTTCTACCTTCAGTAAACAAATATCTACTAAAAACTACTTTTAATATTATATTTTTCTGTTCTTAGAAGAACGAGGTAATGTGCACAAAACTATTCATCAACTGTGTAAATTGTGAAGTGCTGCTGTAAATTTACATTATCAGCGATGACTTTAAGTAGCATGGATCTCTTCCAAGCACATTATCTGGTCCTGTAAGGTGTGTCACTTAACATAAGATTACCAGTGTTGTTCCTATACAACTGAGCTACACGTCAGTGCAGAAGTCGTAAGTAACAATACTTACTGCTTCAGATTAAAAGTAGTAATCACACTCTGATTAAACCACATAGGTCCAATGTAGGTGTTAAGTTCCAGGTAAATTTAGCAATAAAATTGCCATTAAATAAAATGTATCCTTCATGGCTGTGTTGAAATTTGTCATGTTTGGGCTAATTCTGCAAAGAAAGAAATGTACTTAAGAATAGGTACGCTCACATCATGAACTGCCACATATTCTAGGAAAGTAAGTACTGAAACCTGCATTTCACGTATTCTGCGAGTAGTCTGTGGCAGTTTTACTTTCTTGTACTCCTGTATATTCTACAGATTAGTACAATTAAATATCCTTTCCAAAAATATTCTGATATGTGACCAAAAGGATTTTCATTAAAATGTAGAAATAGTTCACTGGAACCCACAAAAAATCTTCTGTAATGTATCCTATGAAATAAATAAGAATGCTAACACACAACAATGTCAGTTTTCGATGTTACAGGAAAAAGTAAATCCACAAGACTTCTTACAGTTGACAGGACATTATAAGCATCTTTGCTCAGATTACATTTTATGTTCCACTACAATCGGTTACGTAAATTCAAGCTGTATTTTGATTAACATTGAAAGCTAACATAATTTGTCATATAATAAATGTCGTTCTGCACAGAAAATTGCTTAAATGTGCACGTTTTTACAAAAGAATTACATGAACGTCATTATAATTACTACATCGCCATTAATTAATTAATAGTTATGTGTCCATCTTAATTAGCGAATGAAGAAGACTATTTAAAATCTATGTACCGAAGCGGACACAGTTTGTAGCACTCATAGCGCGAGACCTTCTGAACACAGATCAAATGCTCCTTATAAACAGTTGTTTAAAAATTTTTAGGGTAGAGTCACTGATCATTCAGTCGTAACATCTCATTCGACATGCGCACTCCAAGTTGTTAAGTAGTTTCACAAGAAAAAGGCTTAGTCACATGCCTCGCGCTGTGCTCTGTTACCACATTGTGGGGGGATTATTTTCTCCAGTTGCATTACGCTGTGCTGCACTCGTTGTTAGGGAGATTAAAATTATTGTGATATCGTTACACATAGTTCAGTCCATAGGTCACCTTCGGATTTCAGGTTAGGGAAAATATGCCCGTTTAACTCTGCTCTTCTGTTCACTTTCATTATACAAACGTTCTGTTCGGCTCAATATGAACCGACATAATAAAATTCTGAAGAAAAACTTCTTCTCCAAGGTATGTTTCGAACATTCGTAAGCCATAGACATTGTTATTACCTTTCAGTATGTTGTTAATGATCATAGAGGTAATAATAATAATTATAACAATCATAATAATCATTAATACACAGGACTTCACGAAAGTAAATTTATTATTTTAATATTCATGCAGGCTATATTAGGAGCAAAAGACATTTCCACCAAAAAGTCGTTCGGAACAACTATCTGTCCGTCTGCCCATATCACTTTCTTTCCTTCTTACTCACTGCAGCTTGGTCACAAGTCGGTGACGTGTGTTTTGCATACACGTTTATTACGTTCCCGCACAACATGTTTGTTTTATTGTCATTGCTTCAAGGAGAGAACTTACAGCGTGCACATTTATGTCATTGCTCGAAGGAGAGAACTTACAGCGTGCACATTTAGTAGAGATTCTTGTTGTTCCTGATTTAGCCGCAACTGCCACTCCTTCGGGATCTTGGTTTCTCCGGACCATTCTCAAAGAATATTCTGGCCTTGGAAAATGCTTCCTTGATGCAAAGTGCTCTGCAACCAGTGACGTTCCAAATTCCTCCAAAAATATTCTCCTTGTAGTCAATTTTCATGCATTCCATTCATTCGAAGTCCCAAGACATATGTATCATAAGCAGCAACATCAAGAATATTATAGAAAACTACGATCTGCCTTCTATAGATTTTTCGTTTGCATGTATATGCACCTGTGAGATGAAAGGTATGTATACAGCCCCTTTGGTTGAATTGTAGTCTACAATTACTTTTAGCTTTCACTTTTTCCCCCACCATGGTGGAGAGTGCTCATTAGTAGAACATTCTTATTTACCTTAGGAATATAATTGACCACTGTAGTGTCATTTGTCAAGTAAAGTGAAGGGCTATGAACCTCTTTGGGAGTCATATTTTGTGGAAGTTCTGGCTTATTCCTAAGATTGTCAGTTTCTTTTTCAGGAGCAACTGTCCCAAAATTTGAGGCTTAAAAAAATTCTCACATTTTACATTCTGAAATCGCAAGTCAGAAGTAAGGTCAGCAACTACTCTCATTCCCTGATTTTTTTTTCTGGTGTCGTTCCAGTCTCCTTCCCAGTATAAATTTCGGTATTCAATACAAATGAAGATTGGCTGTTACACAGAGTGTGTATCTCGATCCCATATTTTGCCAGTGTGCTTCGGATGTACTGCTTTAATGAACAGCGGCCTCTAAATGCTACCAGCTGCTCGTCGACGGTCACATTTTCCCCTAGACTATAGAATTTTGGAAGACCTTCTAACCACTTCTCCCAGATACTGCGAACTGCAGAGTGTTTATCAGTACGTCGTTTTTTCTTCTCTTGTGGGTTTCTTATGAAATCCTAAGACGCCCGATATTTTACAGAATGTTTTTATGGACGAGGCTGCCCGAAATGTGTTCCACCCAGTATCCCACAAACATTTTATAAATTCCCCATGTGAGCGATATACACCTGTCCATTGTTTATCATAAACACGCTGCCGCTAAATATTTGTCATCTCTATAATTTCATTATGAAACGCAGTAGAAAGTAATACTTCAAATGAAGTTTTCACATCACTTACTCTGCTGCTTGCATACCTAGTATCTCCTGGTGTACTGCTGATGACGTTCGAAGCAGATAGGCGGTCGTGTTATCCTGGTGGTTGCAACTGCCATTATATGTTCCCATTTGCAGAAATAAAAGTCTGTAGACTACTTTGAGCAGGCTGTGGACTGTCGTCAATGTGATTAGAACACTCGCTTTCAGATGCATTACGACATGATCTGCGAACCCGAAAAGTGATCCATCTGTTGTGCTATTTACTAATTCTTCCAATTCAGAGTCATTCAGTGATGTAATCACCATGATGTCACAATTCGACTGATCATAAACGATAGCGAACACAAACTGAGCAGAAACAATGGATAATTTGAAGTGCTGACAAGTCGTAATGAGAAGTCCATTGTTGTAAACGCGGCTCCTTCGTTGACTTGTTGAATGCTGAAAATAAGTATGAACAATGAAAGTCATTACTACTATAAAATATGAGATGACCAGAAAATATTCGGCTTTAGAGTAAAAATATTAATACTGGGTCACATTGACTCGAACATTACGTATGTAATTCTTAAGGTTTATGTGCAGATGACTTTTTTGACCACAAGCTGACCTTGCCTTTCCAGACAACGTCCCCAAAGTTATTTTGATATTTAAATAATAAGAAACAAAATATGTAACCATTTCGTTTCATATAGACTCGAACAGAACAGCAGGGTTAAGGAAGGTCAGCTGACTTCGTCAAATCTCTTCGACGCCATCTGACTGCCGTAAAGTACAACGTTGTTCGAGATTTCACAAGATACTGTTCAATTTCTGCAGGGTACTTAAGAGTAATTCATTTCGCATCATCGTCGTAGGTGGTCCAAGTGTTCTTAGTATCTGATTTACAGCCTCCTGGTAACTCAGTGATTCCAAATGCGAAAAGCCCCCAACAAATGACGTCAATTTAAGCGTTAATGCCAGTCCCTAGCAACTGATTGTTGCGCAAAATGGTTCAAATGGCTCTGAGCTCTATGGGACTTAACATCTGAGGTCATCAGTCCCCTAGACTTAGAACTACTTAAACCTAACTAACCTAAAGACACCACACACATCCATGCCCGAGGCAGGATTCGAACCTGTGAGCGTAGCAGCAGCACGGTTCCGGACTGAAGCGCCTAGAACCGCACGGCCACAACGTCTGGCATTTCTTGCGCATATTGTAAGTCTGATATGGCTACATGTCGACATCGACAAATTCGTGTGAATAGGTGCCTTGGTTAACTGAAACATGTGCGGCAGTGAGTAAGAAAATGAATTTGCGGTCAAGAAAAGGACAGTTCAGATTCCTTATTGGCAATACAGATTAAAATTTTGCGTGATTTCCCACGTAGTTTACAAAAGAGTTCCTTCCAGAACTGTTGCAACTAATTTCGTTCCCCTTCCTTTTCAATATGAGGATTTTTTTCATTCTGCGTGCTGCGCATGGTTTTGTATCTCTGCTGTTTACCTTATTTTTGAAAGTGATTGCTCAAAACGCGTGACTTCATATCTACACAGTTTTCTTCATTTTTGAACGTGATTGCTGAACACTGTTCTCACCTTAGCCAATGGAGATGTCGAATGGCTAGTACAAATGACAATAACTCGTTCAGTTTTTTTCATTGGCCTCTGGGTATAAGAGTCAAGTCAGTTGAAACTTATAGCGCTAACATTTCACAAGTTGCTAAATAATTGAAAACACAAATTTCGTTAATAATAGCATTAGTACTTTAATACGTATATTGGCCAAAAGTCTCTGAATCCTAGGTTAATCAGCTAGTTTCTAAATGCGCTACACACACACACACACACACACACACACAATTTCTCGATTATATTTTAATTTAACTATTTAAGAAGCATTCCATGACCAATTTAAAATTTCAGAGAAACTGTAGATTTCAATTCTTATGAATAGGGTGAGTGTGTGAATAGTTTGTAGGCCAGTGATAATGTGGAATTATTAAAGAAACGAGGTACTGAATAGGAGCTGCGTCCCCTTTTTACAACTGTGAAAATTTAGACGTTATTTTACAATTTCAAAACGTTTTTATAAATTTCTTTAAAGGGTGAAGTTGTAAAATTTGCTTAAATGGTTACTCTTTTCTGTGATGTAGACATATATGAATATACAGCGAGAGGATTATACGGCGTTAATAAATCTTGACTTCTACCGTTTGCCGCCGACACACTTATGAGCTAAAATCTGCTCGGTAACGTCAACGTTGTTTTGGAAATGCTGCTCGTCAAACTTTAAAATTATCGTCATTATCCCGTTCATATGAAGGTACCCGTGGTCTAGCCGGCACGGTGGCCCAGCGTGTTCGGTCAGAGGGCTAGCTGCCCTCTGTAATAAAAAAACTGAGTTAATGGATCAACAACGAACTGAAACGGGTGTCTTTCGACGTCCGCCCAGAGCAGATACAACGAACGAAAACGAACGAAAAAAAAAGAGATTAAAAAAAAGGGGTAGCGTCTTTGATTCATAATCAAAACGTCTTCGGTCCCGGGTTCGATCCCCGCCATTGCCTAAATTTTGTTAAATAATCAGCATTGGCGGCCGAAGACTTCCGGCATAAGAAGTCAGCCTCATTCTGCCAACGGCCTTGTCAAAGAGGGCGGAGGAGCGGATAGAGGTTCAGGGCACTCTCTTGTCCTAGGGGTGGGAAATTGCCCCTAAAGGCGGAAGAAAAAGCAATGATCAACGACATGAGGATGCAGAAGGCAATGGAAACAAGTGCATTAAAGACACGTAACGTGTATCCACAGGACATGTGGCCTGTAATTGAAGAAGTGTCATGATGATATCTCCATTGGCAAAAGATTCCGGAATAGTCAGTCCCCCATTCGGATCTCCGGAAGCGGACTGCCAAAGGGGAGGTTACCATGAGAAAAAGATTGAATAATCTACGAAAGGATAACGTTCTACGAGTCGGGGCGTGGAATGTCAAAAGCTTGAATGTGGTAGGGAAACTATAAAATCTGAAAAGGGAAATGCAAAGGCTCAATCTAGATATGGTAGGGGTCAGTGAAGTGAAGTGGAAGGAAGACAAGGATTTCTGGTCAGATGAGTATCGGGTAATATCAACAGAGCAGAAAATGGTATAACAGGTGTAGGATTCGTTATCAATAGGAAGGTCGGGAAGAGGGTGTGTTACTGTGAACAGTTCAGTGACCGGGTTGTTCTAATCAGAATCGACAGCAGACCAACACCGACAACGATAGTTCAGGTATACATGCCGACGTCGCAAGCTGAAGATGAACAGATAGAGAAAGTTTATGAGGATATTGAAAGGGTAATGCAGTATGTAAAGGGGGACGAAAATCTAATAGTCATGGACGACTGGAATGCAGTTGTAGGGGAAGGAGTAGAAGAAAAGGTTACAGGAGAATATGGGCTTAGGACAAGACATGAAAGAGGAGAAAGACTAATTGAGTTCTGTAACAAGTTTCAGCTAGTAATAGCGAATACCATGTTCAAGAATCACAAGAGCAGGAGGTATAATTGGAAAAGACCGGGAGATACGGGAAGATTTCAATTAGAGTACATCATGGTCAGACAGAGATTCCGAAATCAGATACTGGATTGTAAGGCGTACCCAGGAGCAGATATAGACTCAGATCACAATATAGTACTGACGAAGAGTAGGCTGAAGTTCAAGACATTAGTCATGAAGAATCAATACGCAAAGAAGTGGGATACGGAAGTACTAAGGAATGACGAGATACGTTTGAAGTTCTCTAACGCTATAGATACAGCAATAAGGAATAGCGCAGTAGGCAGTACAGTTGAAGAGGAATGGACATCTCTCAAAAGGGCCATCACAGAATTTGGGAAGGAAAAAATAGGTACAAAGAAGGTAGCTGCGAAGAAACCATGGGTAACAAAAGAAATACTTCAGTTGATTGATGAAAGGAGGAAGTACAAACATGTTCCGCGAAAATCAGGATTGCAGAACTACAAGTGGCTGAGAAATGAAATAAATAGGAAGTGCAGGGAAGCTAAGACGAAATGGCTGCAGGAAAAATGTGAAGACATCGAAAAAGATATGATTGTCGGAAGGACAGACTCAGCATACAGGAAAGTCAAAACAACCTTTGGTGACATTAAAAGCAACGGTGGTAACATTAAGAGTGCAACGGGAATTCCACTGTTAAATGCAGAGGAGAGAGCAGCTAGGTGGAAAGAATACACTGAAAGCCTCTATGAGGGTGAAGATTTGTCTGATGTGATAGAAGAAGAAACAGGAGTCGATTTAGGAGAGATAGGGGATTAGTAATAGAATCGGAATTTAAAAGAGCTTTGGAGGACTTACGGTCAAATAAGGCAGAAGGGATAGATAACATTCCATCAGAATTTCTAAAATCATTGGGGGAAGTGGCAACAAAAAGACTATTCACGTTGGTGTGTAGAATATATGAGTCTGGTGATATACTATCTGACTTTCGGAAAAGCATCATCCACACAATTCCGAAGACGGCAAGAGCTGACAAATGCGAGAATTATCGCACAATCAGCTTAACAGCTCATGCATCGAAGCTGCTTACAAGAATAATATACAGAAGAATGGAAAATAAAATTGAGACTGCGCTAGGTGACGATCAGTTTGGTTTTAGGAAAAGTAAATGGACGAGAGAGGCAATTCTGACGTTACGGCTAATAATGGAAGCAAGGCTAAAGAAAAATCAAGACACTTTCATAGGATTTGTCGACCTGGAAAAAGCTTTCGACAATATAAAATGGTGCAAGCTGTTCGAGATTCTGAAAAAAGTAGGGGTAAGCTATAGGGAGAGACGGGTCATATAAAATATGTACAACAACCAAGAGGGAATAATAAGAGTGGACGATCAAGAACGAAGTGCTCATATTAAGAAGGGGGTAAGACAAGGCTGTAGCCTTTCGCCCCTACGCTTCAATCTGTACATCGAGGAAGCAATGATGGAAATAAAAGAAAGGTTCAGGAGTGGAATTAAAATACAAGGTGAAAGGATATCAATGATACGATTCGCTGATGACATTGCTATCCTGAGTGAAAGTGAAGAAGAATTAAATGATAATGAGTACACAGTATGGTTTGAGAGTAAATCGGAGAAAGACGAAGGAAATGAGAAGTAGTAGAAATGAGAACAGCGAGAAACTTAACATCAGGATTGATGGTCACCAAGTCCATGAAGTTAAGGAATTCTGCTACCTAGGCAGTAAAATAACCAATGACGGACGGAGCAAGGAGGACATCAAAAGCAGACTCGCTATGGCAAAAAAGGCATTTCTGGCCAAGAGAAGTCTACTAATATCAAATACCGGCCTTAATTTGAGGAATAAATTTCTGAGGATGTACGTCTGGAGTACAGCATTGTATGGTAGTGAAACATGGACTGTGGGAAAACCGGAACAGAAGAGAATCGAAGCATTTCAGATGTGGTGCTACAGACGAATGTTGAAAATTAGGTGAACTGATAAGGTAAGGAATGAGGAGGTTCTACGCAGAATCGGAGAGGAAAGGAATATGTGGAAAACACTGATAAGGAAACGGGACAGGATGATAGGACATCTGCTAAGACATGAGAGAATGACTTCCATGGTACTAGAGGGAGCGGTAGAGGGCAAAAACTGTAGAGGAAGACAGAGATTGGAATACGTCAAGCAAATACAGGGTGTTTCAAAAATAACCGGTATATTTGAAACGGCAATAAAAACTAAACGAGCAGCGATAGAAATATACCGTTTGTTCCAATATGCTTGGGACAACAGTACATTTTCAGGCGGACAAACTTTCGAAATTACAGTAGTTACAAGTTTCAACAACAGATGGCGCTGCAAGTGATGTGAAAGATATAGAAGACAACGCAGTCTGTGGGTGCGCCATTCTGTACGTCGTCTTTCTGCTGTAAGCGTGTGCTGTTCACAACGTGCAAGTGTGCTGTGGACAACATGGTTTATTCCTTAGAACAGAGGATTTTTCTGGTGTTGGAATTCCACCGCCTAGAACACAGTGTTGTTGCAACAAGACGAAGTTTTCAACGGAGGTTTAATGTAACCAAAAAGCGATACAATAAAGGATCTGTTTGAAAAATTTCAACGGACTGGGAACGTGATGGATGAACGTGCTGGAAAGGTAGGGCGACCGTGTACGGCAACCACAGAGGGCAACGCGCAGCTAGTGCAGCAGGTGATCCAACAGCAGCCTCGGGTTTCCGTTCGCCGTGTTGCAGCTGCGGTCCAAATGACGCCAACGTCCACGTATCGTCTCATGCGCCAGAGTTTACACCTCTATCCATACAAAATTCAAACGCGGCAACCCCTCAGCGCCGCTACCATTGCTGCTCGAGAGACATTCGCTAAGGATATAGTGCACAGGATTGATGACGGCGATATACATGTGGGCAGCATTTGGTTTACTGACGAAGCTTATTTTTACCTGGACGGCTTCGTCAATAAACAGAATTGGCGCATATGGGGAACCGAAAAGCCCCATGTTGCAGTCCCATCGTCCCTGCATCCTCAAAAAGTACTGGTCTGGGCCGCCATTTCTTCCAAAGGAATCATTGGCCCATTTTTCAGATCCGAAACGATTACTGCATCACGCTATCTGGACATTCTTCGTGAATTTGTGGCGGTACAAACTGCCTTAGACGACACTGCGAACACCTCGTGGTTTATGCAAGATGGTGCCCGGCCACATCGCACGGCCGACGTCTTTAATTTCCTGAATGAATATTTCGATGATCGTGTGATTGCTTTGGGCTATCCGAAACATACAGGAGGCGGCGTGGATTGGCCTCCCTATTCGCCAGACATGAACTCCTGTGACTTCTTTCTGTGGGGACACTTGAAAGACCAGGTGTATCGCCAGAATCCAGAAACAATTGAACAGCTGAAGCAGTACATCTCATCTGCATGTGGAGCCATTCCGCCAGACACGTTGTCAAAGGTTTCGGGTAATTTCATTCAGAGACTACGCCATATTATTGCTACGCATGGTGGATATGTGGAAAATATCGTACTATAGTGTTTCCCAGACCGCAGCGCCATCTGTTGTTGAAAATTGTAACTACTGTAATTTCGAAAGTTTGTCTGCCTGAAAATGTACTGTTGTCCCAAGCATATTGCAACAAACGGTGTATTTCTATCGCTGCTCGTTTAGTTTGTACTGCCGTTTCAAATATACCGGTCATTTTTGAAACACCCTGTAATTGAGGACATAAGTTGCAAGTGCTACTCTGAGATGAAGAGGTTAGCACAGGAAAGGAATTCGTGGCGGGCCGCATCAAACCAGTCAGTAGACAGATGACCAAAAAAAAAGAAGGTACTTCCAGTTTTAAATGGTAAAGAGTTTTGCTCTAAAAGAACTGAGAAGTGACCATCTACAACAGAGGTACAACGTTCAACTGCGAATTAGTGACTCGAGTCACTGCATTATTCCTGAAATAGATGATTCAAAGTTAATCAGTTAGTCATTCGCTGTGGTTTCCTTCTGTCTTACGTCTCACCATTATTATTTGTTTAAAGTTAAGAACTTTTCGGAAGTACGCGCCAAATTAGCCGGAGTTTCTAAGATTATTGATGTAAAACAAATTCTATGCCTTATGTGAGCCAGTGCTTTTATTATTGTGGACGACATGGTTCGAGAGCTCGCCTTCTGTTTCTGAGACGTATATACTGCACTACGTTCGTATTTTTTCCAGTGTTTAGTTTCTGTATTTACTACTAAATTACATGTATCCGACGCGATTTTCTTTCTGTATGTTAATGATAATCTCAGGAACTCCAGTAAGCTTTGGATGTTTTATCTAATTCATGGAATGATTCACGAGGAAGGTTTACGTGTATTACTTATAAATATTTCGCGCGAATTGGCTGAATTACGATGAGTTACAGTTCCTCCCCAGCCTTTTCTGTCTGTATCTGACGGCTAATATCAGAAAGTATTGTAGAGATATTGATCCGGTTTCACTACTAGATACACTGATGCACGAGGACGGTTTATGAGAATAACTTATTACCCTGAAACCAGACGAATAGTACCGCCGTAGATACTTAGTACTACTCATGTGAAGCTGAGACGTGTGGCTCGTTGTATTTTACTTTTTAGTTGTTTCAGCAAGATGCATATTACAGAACATTACCATACGCACATTTTATACCAGTCACTGCGGACAAACTTGCAATTTGTATGCAGGCAGTGGTATAATGTATGTATATGGTAATGCCTTGCAGTATACATTGTTCTGGAAGACTTTCAAAATAAAAGGCAAAGCAGACGACTGGCTGCACCAAGAAAAAATAATACTTTATCCACCAGAGCACTAGGATGCAAACCATCGAAATACGTAGTGGATTTAACAAAGACAACCTTTCTAATTTTCAAAACCGTGTTATTGACCTATGATATTATTGTTGTTTTAAGAATTTTCATTAGTTTTCATTAAAACAAGTGCTGTTAAAGGATTGGTAGAGTAATTTGTTTATAATGAGTATTTAAAGAAACGGTGTTGTGAAAGATAGATTGACAAGAAGACCCTCAGCTCTTAGACGTCACCGGATGCAGATACGGAAGGGCATGTTCTCAGTTCTCAGCACACCACTACCCACCGTTGTCAGTTTTCGTGAGATGATAATTAAATTGACACCCTGGCTGCAAGCAGATAAGTCCGTGCAGACGCACTATCCTCTGTGCCCGCGGTGGCTCAGATGGGCTCGCCGGCACGGTAGCTCAGCGTGTTCGGTCAGAGGGTTACGTGCCCTCTGTAATATAAAAACTGAGTTAATCGATCAAAAACGAACTTCACTGGACGTCTTACGACGTCCGCTCCGAGCAGATGCAACGAACAGAAGCGAACAAAATGAGATTTAAAAAAAAAAAAAAAAAAAAAAAAAAGATGGATAGAGCGTCTGCCATGTAAGCAGGAGATCCCGGGTTCGAGTCCCGGTCGGGGCACACATTTTCAACATGTCCCCAATGAAGTGTATCAACGCCAGCTTGCAGCTATGGTGTCAATTTAATTATCATTTCATTTCTAGCAAAGCTGCATGGTCATCGACGGTAACTGTTCTTTCGGGAACAGATACTACCGTCATATATAGTTTTCGTGAGCGCTGCCGCTAGTTCTCAGTCACGTATTTCCTCAATTGGCCTCACAACGGCTGAATGCACCTCGCTTGCCAACAGTACCCGGCTGACCCAGACTGCGACCCATCCAAGTTATAGCCAAGCCCGACAGCACTTAACTTCGGTGATCTCACGGGAGGCGGGGTTACCACTGCAGCAAGGCCATGTGCTTATACATCACACGAAGGTCATTTATAAGAGACGACTTCCAAACTGTGAAAAAAATCTGTTCCCGATAGATTACATAATGTTAGGTCTAACTTGGAAAATAGGCATGCATCTTATTCATGATGCAACTAAATGCTCAAAAAATTCGACGAGGAATTGCCCAATACCTAAACAACATCGTAACAGTAAACGGAACTTGGATGTGAAGCAGGAACTAATCATCTATAAACTGTCTGGCTGCTCCAAGAGGAACTGAAATCGAGAAAAGTGCTTGGAACGAGAAGAACTTCCCCGAAAATTATCTCCTGCTGCTGTATTAACGTCTTCCACGTCGCAATCATTGACAGGACCGATGAACAGTTAATGCTGAATGGTATACAAATATTTGGCACAAGTCATCCATAAAATCGGCAAAAACGTCCCAAAACGTCGCACCATTCTTCATCGTCACAATTAAGTTCTGTCTCGCTGCTGGCAAACAGCTGATTATATAACAGAGAAACATATCAGATTAATGTCTCATTGCATCCAGTCACTTGATCCGTTGGTGACGGCACCAACCACCATCCATCAGTTGTCAACCCTGATACTGAACGAGTGAAACGCCCTACCATGAGCTTGCCGCTGATAACAGCGCAGTTGAGTGCCCCACAAACCAAACATCATCATCACTCCCTGCCGTAAGTGACCATCATAGGAGCAGTTCTTTCTATGTATAGTGCGAGTTTCATCGATCCATGTTACTTCGCAGTGGGACATAATACGAAAGTAACTCTCGTCCTTAAATTTTGCAGAACTGTATAGTTGGAGAAAGTCTTCAAAAAACCGCACCAAATTATCAAATAAATTGTTTTATTTAAGACATAGAGGACTCTTTCATCTTTTATTATATCTGCCGACAGCAAATGTGTCCCTGCCGGAATCACCGAAGCAGTGCACAATGCTCTCCCCCCACCCCCCCACCCCCCTCTTCACAAACCAATCAGGACTACGTGAGCCACAACGCAGTTAGCACATGTTACTGATAGATGTATGTCGGATAGTATTCTTTTCTTTACGTTACTATTTCGACGAAATGACACGCTACAAATCTCTTTGCTACAAAAGCGTGCGTCGTAGACCGAGAGGAAGGTTCCTTCTCGTACACACAACACAGTAACACGAAGCGCAAGAGACCTCACGTACGCCTCTCGGTTAGTTCTTAAACCTTCTTTCTTTCTTGGTGTTCTTTCCGGATTCTCTTTTTCGAGCACTTCGGTGCCTGTACCATTCGTGGGAGCCTATCTCCCAAACCGCTCGCCGTAACGAGAAACGCCGTTTTTTTAATTATGTCCACCTCAAATCTTCTATCATGTTGTGACACTCTCTATATTTCTCTATATAACAAATCGTGCTGCTCTTCTTTGAACTTTCTCAGCGTACTCCGTTAATCCTATGAGGCAAAAATCCCAGAGAAGTACTCCAAAAGAGAACGGATAAGCGTATTGTACTCCGTCTCTGTAGCAGATACGGTACATCTTCTAAATGTTCTGCCAGGAAAATGTAGTGTTTATTTCGCCTTCTTCAAAACATTTTCTATGTGTTCTTTCCAACTTACCTTGATCGTAATTGTATTTCCTAGGTATTTAACTGAATTTATGGCCATAAGATCTGATTAATTTATCGTGTAACCGAAATTTAGCGAGTTCCATTTAGTATTCATGTGGACGACCTCACACTTTTCACTATTTATGCTCAATTGCCAATTTTCGCACTATACAGCTATCATTTAGAAATCGTTTTGCAATTTTCTTTGCTCCTCTGATGACTTTCCTCGACGGTAAACGACAGAATCATCCACAAACTACTTAAGAAGGCTGCTCAGTTTGTCTCCCAAGTCGTTTCAATATTTAATGAACAGCAGGGGACCTATAACACTACCATGAGGAACGTCAGAATTCACTTCTGATTTACTGGATGACTTTCCGTCAGTTACTACGAACTTTGACCTCTCGGACAGAAAACCACGAATCCACTTATATAAGTGAGACGATATTCCATAAGCACACAATTTGATTACAAGCCCCTTCTGTGGTACAGTGTCAAAAGCCTTGTGCAAATCTAGGAATGCGGAAGCAATTTGAAGTTCCTTGTCAACAGCACTTAACAGTACGTGTGACTGAAGAGCTAGCTGTGTTTCACAAGAGCGATGTTTTCTAAATCAATAGACCGTTCTCTTCGAGGTAATTCATAATGATCGAACACAATGTATATTCCAAAATCGCTCTGCCTATCGACGTTAATGACTTCAGCATACTGTATAATTTAGTGGGCTACACCAATTGCCTTTCTTGAGTACTGGTGTGGCCTGTACAAGTTTCCAGTCTCTGGGTACCCATCTTTCGTCGAGCGAGCGGAAGTATGCGATTGTTGAGTATGGAGCTATTGAATCACCATACTTTGAAAGGAATCTAATTAGTATACAGTCTGGACCGGAAGACTTGCTTTTATTAAGTGATTTAAGTTGTTCCACTACCCCGAGGAAATCATCTTCAAAGTTTCTCATGTTAGCAGCTGTTCTTGATTCGAATTCTGGAATATTTGTTTCATCTTCTTTGGCGAAGAATTTCGGAAGGCTGTGTTTATTAACTCTGCTTCAGCAACACTTTTATCGATAGTATTTCGATTGCTGTCGCGCAGAGTAGGCGGTGGTCGCGTCTTGCCGGTAGCGTACTCTGATAGCTTTCGATACAAAGTTTCATTGTGGAAACTATTATAAGCATCTCACATTAAAGTCCGGCTTAAATTTCAAGCTTATGCAAGAGAGCGGCAACCTTGAAGATTTTGCGTTCGCTTAAATTTGGCATACTCCTTTCGTTGTTTCTGGAATAGTGTTTTATGTCCCAAGAGGAATCAGCTCCGTTGTTTGTTGATTTATTTGTGTAAATCTCTCAACTGCTGTCGGTACTATTTCTTTGAATTGAAGCTATATCCGGACTACACTTGCATTTTTAAGTTGGAAGGAGTGGAGATTGCGTCACAGGGAGGCGTCAAGTCAATTTTTATCTGCTCTCTTCAATAGTTATATTTTTCGTTTATTATTTGAGGACCTCGGGGTTACAGTAATCACTCTCGTTCGGCAGCCCTGTGTTCACTAACATCTGTGTCCGATTTGATGGTCGTTAATAGCTCAGGATTATCTGTTGCTAAGATGTAAAGTATGTTTTCACAACTATTTACTATTCAAGTGGGCTCATGAACTAACTGCTCGTATTAATTTTCAGAGAATGCGTTTAGCTCAGTTTAGGATGACGTTTAATGCGTAACTGTTGATTTAAACATGTATTTTGGCCAACTTATCTAGGGTAAATTGATGTCACTACCAACTATAATTGTGTGAGTCTGGTACCTGTTTGAAATTTGACTGAAGTTTGCTTCGAACCTTTCAGCAATTGTATCATCTGAATTGGAAGGTCGTCAAGAGGATAGAACTATTATTTCATTCAACCACTGTCATTAAATCTGTGTCTTTGAAAATCATGATTTTTCAGAATAGGTATATGTCACTTTATTAAAAGGAGCCAGTCTGAGTCAGGAATGTGACATCCTTTTGTACGTATATAGAAGGAAAAACATCATAATTAAGCACAATGATCACAAACAAAAAGAATCAACATATTCTATACAACATTAGTCACACAATCTGTGCTTACAAAAGAGTTATGAAACATCTGTCAGAGACGGTAACAAATTGTATTTACAATAATGCTGAAGATCAGCTTTATTAAAACCATAGAATGCAACCGAAATTTATCATTGATGTATATAGAAGTTATCAAGATCTGATACACGTTGTAATGACACAACATGTATGAATCTTGTAAGTATAGATTAGATAGCCGGCCGGAGTGGCCGCGCGGTTAAAGGCGCTACAGTCTGGAACCGCACGACCGCTACGGTCGCAGGTTCGAATCCTGCCTCGGACATGGATGTGTGTGATGTCCTTAGGTTAGTTAGGTTTAAGTAGTTCTAAGTTCTAGGGGACTTATGAACATAGCAGTTGAGTCCCATAGCGCTCAGAGCCATTTGAACCATTTGAAGTATAGATTACACCCTCCGACCCAAAACTCCCGATACTGAAGTTATTCCTGGCGTATGCCACGGTCCTTTGTTTGACTGAAATTAGTAGTTTCTAATTCTGTTATTGCGGAAATAACGAATGTGCAAAATTATAAGATGATCTAAACCATAGCTTCCTTAAACTTAGCTCTTTTTTGGTGTGTGTATGCTTTTTTGTTTTTAAACCCAGGTATGTAAAGGTGGAACTGATGCTCTTGCTATTGCAGGAATTACTGTATATTTTTAGAAATTTAAGAAGCCGTTCTTTGTTTCAGAAGGCGGCTTCTAAAGATGGCGCGGGAGTCCTCCTTCAACGCAGCTGCATCACGTGCTTCACCTGTTCACCGGCTGGAGTGAAGCGTTCCCCACGACGCTTAAAGAAGACAATTACGAGGATCTGCGCACCAGTGCGGGTGGAGAATTACACTTTTATTGGCACGCGGTTTGTTTTAGCGCTGCGGCCTTCCAGCTTCTTGGTCCGTTCCCGAAACACTGCAGTGTGCCATTTGTCGCCTCGAGTAGCCATTTCGAGGAGACTTGATGGCAAATTGTTCGGCTGCTCCACGCTTGAGCGCGGACCTTTTGATTGTTTCTGCTTTATGGGTGCTACAAAGGTTGTAAAATTTAGTGCTCACTGGAACGCCGCACTTGCAGCTTTACCACGGTAGTTTCGAATACTTTTTCGGAAGCGTCATCAGGCGTTTACTGAGGTGCGAAACGCAACCGACGGCGAAACTCTGCTGGTTACGGCCCGCTGCGCTCGTCAAATATTCGCTCGATTACAGTGAGCGCAGAAGGGGCCACAGCTCCTTTATTCTCGTCTACGTCATTTCGCTCTTTGACCCGTCACGGATTCTCACTTTTGATAGACTCCGAACCATTGGCAGTAGTGAACTTCAGAGACATTCTTCGCCACATACCTTCTCAGTCACAGGGAGTCGAGCACATTTTCTACTGTGCAGAATTCCTTACGAATTGAACAGTAAATTTTGCTTCCAGCCCACTTAGCTACATTTTCTCATTGTACATGTTTGTATGCCGCGAAACTACTGACACGGCGTAATGGTGTTTCTTGATGTCTTAGGTGTATCCCAATTTTCTCTGCAGTGATTTCCTATGATTCACTTTCGAGTGTGTAAAGTGGTACCACGTGTGAGGCCCCACCTCGCTGTCGTGAAGTGTCATCTGCTCGACGTCATTGTTCGCCGGGCAGCCACGCACCGGTCGGAACAGAGCCCTCAGACATTTTTCCGACTCGTCTGCTTTCGGCTGCCCGTAAAGTATTTTTTTTTTCCTATCTCGATGTGAATGTAACCAGTGTTCCAAAACATTTGTATTGACCAACTTACTCTGCCAAAGCCTGTAATATTGCGTTGCTATAAATGGAAAACTCGATGTAACTATTTTAATGTAATCTATTTTAATAAATCTGTAAAACAACTCCGTTTATAGAATCCATCTATAGACGTCACAAAAGCAGCTGTTGCCCATCACTTACCAAACGTTTACGGTAAAATACTATCTTATTTATTTATTTACCTAGCCTGATCTGATTAATGCCATCAGGCCTTCTCTTACATCTGGTTAGGGTATCGCACATCCAATACTCTTTTCAAATCATGGTTACCTAAGGAATAACAAATATGACATGACAAATGGTATTCAAATGGTTTGAGTGTCTGTAGTGGCAATGTAAGTAAATAATATTGAATATAAACTGCTAAAGTTAATACTGACAATTTTTGAACTACTGATACTGCTACCACTAATTGTGACACAGTAATAACAATAAATAATGGTAATAGAGACGATAACAATAATGATAGTGATTGACATAATAATTTATAGGTGTACAAAAAATATGTAATCTGATGTAGCAAGTTCTGAGGAAAGGATATTTAAAGAGGTTGCACCAGCTAAGAATACTGAGAAATGAGGGACTTTGGTTGGAAAGAGGGATGTATAACGGCAACGAGCGCGTAAAGGGTCACTGGTAACCATTATTGTTGGTTTAGTAGATATGTCACTAACTCTCCTGTGAAGATTGAAATGTTATTCATATCTCTACTATAACGCTGGAAGTTATTCCAGAGTTGAGTTACTGCTAGTGAGAAAGACTTCGAGTAAATGGTCGAACGATGGACCGAGACGGAAAGATCTCTCATGCGAACGGACGTTTCTGCCATGTTGTTCAGACAAGAGTGTTAACGTCGATTAGAGATATGGGGGACAGTTACCGTCTATAAGACATAGGGTATAGCAACCTCCGCTCTTGTCTGCACACATCTGGGATAGCTGTGCATATCATGGTGAAATAAAATAAAGGTGACGAACATCACAGATGTAACGAACACCGTCAGTTCCAGCTGCCGTGACCTTTCCTGAGAAAGGCCTGCAGGATAACATCACTGTAATCAGTAACTGGAAATATAAGTGTTTGCAAATGCTTCTTTTCCCGGTCAAGAGAAAACATTTATGTAGGGAATGGAGAGATGATGCTGCCTTCTTGACCAATGCAGTTACGTACTGAATCTAGTTTAGATATTTGTCTGTTATTACCCCTAGACTCTCTGCTGAAGAAATGAAATTGATATTCGTCCTATTTATGGTTTACAAAGGGTAGTTATACCATGAACTCCTCTAGCCGACCCTTTCAAATTCATACTCCAGTATTTCCATGCCTACTAGATACGTTGATAAAAATTTGATCCTTATACGAGAATGTTTTCAGTACAGAAAACTGCTGCTCCTACAGATGGGGAGTGGTGTTAGTGTAGTGCCTTACCACCCACAGCTTATGTCTCGGTTCCGATGGAAACATGTATACTTTTATGCTAGCCTCCTAGCAGCAGTCTCCATAGCTTAACAGGGCATGTGTTTCATAATTGGCACACAGAGTGGCATTGAGAAGCTGCTTCTATATCACAACGAGTATTTCAATTAGGGGTCACAGCTCAGACTGATTTTGATTCATTTCCTGAGCGGGATGAAAGTTTAATCATTTAATACCCATTAAGTGATGAATATCTCCACAGAGCTTGGTAAATATGAGACTGCTGCCTCATGATGCAACACTTATTTCCTTCTTCGTACGAAGCAATAGAAATTATACACAAACACAACAGATCATTTACGATAAAAACAGAATATAAAGCTTCTGAAATATAAATTAACCACATCAACCGAATTATGACCAGAAATAAAATGGAACTCCAATCATGTTTCACATTTTATGGGTCTACGAGATCTGCAAATGTAAGTACGAAATTTATATTTATTTTTTTAATTTCAGTGATGTTAATTGACATGGCCACACTTCATTACTAGAACTGTTCAGAGGCGTAGCAGTGCCTCAAAGAACGATGCCAAACAATAAGTGTATTAACAATGTAGTTCTGACGGTCTTTTCCAAAGTGCACAAGCAAACGAAATATTACATTAATCCTCCATAACTACAGAATGAAAATGAACATCGCGAATGTGGTAAGATAATACCAATCAAGTATAAGTACTTTTTGCAGCTGATGGTAATGATAATGTACTTTCTTGGTTGACTACGTGGGGAGGATTATTTCTATATGTGGCATTTTTCAATTAGCCACTCGGTAACATAGCTACCGACATTGAATTAGTCATTGCAAGTTTAGCGTGCACACAACAGAAGAGCAGCTAATTTCTCACGAATAAGTTGAATGAAAGATTAGTCACATAAGGAGAAGAGGAGACCCTTACAATATCAACCCATTTACTATTTGAAAACCAACAGCTTACAACGAAATCGTTATAACTGATAAACTATTTTAGGATCAGACAATGTATAGTATCTCATGATATGCTTGTCACTTGGCAAGAAAGGCAATGTCCAGCCTTGACAACGTTTTGGGAAGTAGAGGCGTAACTTAACAACAAACATCTGTATAATAAGGGCAACAGTCTCTCCAATTGTGATGTACGGATGCGGCTGAAGAGCGCAGACTAGACGCCTTTGAACTATATTTGAGTTCAGAGTACGTTCTAAGATTCTAAAAGAAATGGATGTCGAGGTTACTGCAGTTTTGTTGATGATTTCTGCTGCCATTCTTTTATAGAGGTGCACCCTGTCATTTCATACAAACACAGGGCACTTCTAATCTTAACAATTTTCGCCATCTGGCTCATACTCCCAATGAAGTTTGTGATATTTACAATAAGCTGGGGAAAACAACTGTTTTACTCCATTTTCCAGCACAGCAAGTATCCCGTATAGTTCTGGCTTGCAGACTTCACCGTGTCCTCGATGACGCCATATTTCACTACAGGGAGGTGGTGTGTGTCGGACACCTATGGTGGCTTTAGTAACTGTGGGGTCAGGTAGAGTGAGAGTCCAATCCAAACAGATGTGACTTATTTTCATTTACCTTTGTGCGCAGTAGTTTAATTCACTACTTTCTCGTGTGCTTACATGCCTCGTGGACACAGTTTCATGTGTTAATAGTTACCCGGTGTACGTTTCCGCCACTTTTAGAATGGTTAGAGTCTGTGATTTCTGTGATTAAATGCAGGCTGACTTGGTGACCTTTCACTCATAGCTCCAGACGGTGCTGGCTTCTGTCACACAGCTTGAGGCCATTTCCAGTGGGCATCGTTGTGGAGCGCAGGACTTGGTGATCCAAGAGATGTCCAGAAAATTCCATGTGTCCTCTCAGCGACCTCATTGACGTGAGTCCTGCCCGCTCTAAGCTTGACCCTCAAATCAAACGATAGGTAACTCCGAGGTGTGACAGGCAGCGAAAGGCTTTTGGTTAGTCTTATAGTAAGCCCTCCCCAATTTTTCTGACAAACGTTTGACCGACGCCTGGTTCATTTCGATCCCGCTAAGTCTGTGTTTTTGGCAGTGGACGCTTCTTCGCACGGAATCGGGGCTGTGCTCTTGCACAGATTTCGCTCACAGGACAGGACAATCGATTTCACTTCCAAGTTATTGACCAAGACTCAATGCAACAATTTATAAATCGAGACGGTGGCGCTCGCTGTTACCTATGGCGTGACAAAGTTTCACCGTTATCTGTTTGGTCGGTAGCTTAACCTGGTGACGGACCGTAAGGACTTCAGTCTTCGTTTCTTCGCACGGAATCGGGGCTGTGCTCTTGCACAGATTTCGCTCACAGGACAGGACAATCGATTTCACTTCCAAGTTATTGACCAAGACTCAATGCAACAATTTATAAATCGAGACGGTGGCGCTCGCTGTTACCTATGGCGTGACAAAGTTTCACCGTTATCTGTTTGGTCGGTAGCTTAACCTGGTGACGGACCGTAAGGACTTCAGTCTTCGTTTCTTCGCACGGAATCGGGGCTGTGCTCTTGCACAGATTTCGCTCACAGGACAGGACAATCGATTTCACTTCCAAGTTATTGACCAAGACTCAATGCAACAATTTATAAATCGAGACGGTGGCGCTCGCTGTTACCTATGGCGTGACAAAGTTTCACCGTTATCTGTTTGGTCGGTAGCTTAACCTGGTGACGGACCGTAAGGACTTCAGTCTTCGTTTCTTCACACGGAATCGGGGCTGTGCTCTTGCACAGATTTCGCTCACAGGACAGGACAATCGATTTCACTTCCAAGTTATTGACCAAGACTCAATGCAACAATTTATAAATCGAGACGGTGGCGCTCGCTGTTACCTATGGCGTGACAAAGTTTCACCGTTATCTGTTTGGTCGGTAGCTTAACCTGGTGACGGACCGTAAGGACTTCAGTCTTCGTTTCTTCGCACGGAATCGGGGCTGTGCTCTTGCACAGATTTCGCTCACAGGACAGGACAATCGATTTCACTTCCAAGTTATTGACCAAGACTCAATGCAACAATTTATAAATCGAGACGGTGGCGCTCGCTGTTACCTATGGCGTGACAAAGTTTCACCGTTATCTGTTTGGTCGGTAGCTTAACCTGGTGACGGACCATAAGGACTTCAGTCTTCGTTTCATCCGTCCGAATGTTGGACTTTTGTCATTGGCAAAGTACCAATATGAAATACCGTACCGGCCCACCTCCAAGCATGCAAATACTGACGCCCTTTCTCGCCTTCCTTTGGTCCTGATTCTGAATTTGATGCTACTGCCGCACCTTGTTGTCAGATCGATGCGCAGGAGACTGAACTCCTATACACTTTTCCACTGAACTATACGAAAACTGATCAGGTCAAAGAAACAGACCCCGACTTGAAGCTTTTGTTGCATTACATCCGTTCTGTTTGGCCTCGTTTATTGAAAAACATTCCGAATTCTTTTGTGCGCCAATATGTCTGCGGCTGATAAAGATCCAACGCCAGATACAGTCACTTGTCCTCTTTCAGAAGAAGCCTCTCAGCCCTCAACATGCAGGGAATCATGGAGGATTACTGGTACTTACGAGCTCCAGTGTTGGGTGTTTGCTGGGGCCCCTTAGGGCTATGCCTGCCGAGGAGGATACAGGGAACTGTCCATTCCGGATGCCATGAAAAACATAGGGTCCAGTCCACTGAGAGTGGTCCGCAGCTTGTGGTCATGCGGTAGCGTTCTCGCTTCCCACACCCAGGTTCCCGGGTTCGATTCCCGTCGGGGTCAGGGATTTTCTCTGCCTCGTGATGACTGGGTGTTGTGTGATGTCCTTAGGTTAGTTAGGTTTAAGTAGTTCTAAGTTCTAGTGGACTGATGACCATAGATGTTAAGTCCCATAGTGCTCAGAGACATATGAACCATTTGAACCGCTGTGAGTGGTGACTCATGTTGGTACTAATAATCTGTACCGTTCTGGACTGGAAGCGATTCGGTATGGTTTCAGACTACTCTCTGAATTGATAAAGATGCCAGTTTTACTTTCAAGGTGAAGGCCGAGTTCCCCACCTCTAGTGTTGTCGACAGGACCAGTTGAGGACGTTTGGTACAGAGCCATGTGCTGTGATGGAATCAGAGGCTCACATGGTTCTGCGACCGTGTAGAAAGCAGATTTCTTGTCTTTGACCATAGGGTGTTGGGGCATCGGATCCCATTCAATCGGTCAGGGACTCATTACACAGGATGCGGCTACACAGGTAGTGGAGACTGCGTGAAGTGGACCGGTCGTTTTTTTTTTCGATTAGATGGCCTCTGGAAAGAACGAAAATGGCTTCAGTCTTAAAGGAATCAGGCCAGACACAGGACAAGGGCAGACCTAAGAACCTTAGCTATTACAGGAGAAAACTGTCGTAGCTACAATGGCGAACAACCAGAGCTCCAAGCTCATATCGTTACAGGTATTGAAAGATGGCTACAGCTGGTGATAAGCTCGGCCGAAATTAATGCAAGGCAACTAACGATGTTTCGAAACGATATATTAAACATAGTTGGTGGCGACATCTTTGTTGCTGTTAGAAGTAGTTTATCCTGTAGCGAAGTTCAAAACGATAGTTGCTGTGAATTAGAATGGTTAAAGGTCATACTTGACAATCGTAATAAATTAATGACTGGTTCCTTTTACCAACTCCTGACTCAGATGGTGCAGTTGCTGAAACTTTCAAGGAAGACTTGAATAATATCTCAAATAGTTACCCCACTCATACAGTTATAGTTAGTTATGGCTTTAATCTACCCTCGATATGTTGGCGAAGACATATGTTTTAAAGTCGGTGATAGGAACAATATACCGACCGGTATAGTGCCAAATGCTTTCTTCGAATATAATTTTGAGCAATTAGTTCAGGAGCTCACTCTAAAGGTTGCGAAAACATACTTAGCCTCTTAGCAACAAATAACACCAATTAACAGGCAGCAACATGACGTATGCATGGGTTAATGACCAGCAGATCATTATAGCGAGAGTAAATACCATGACACACAAATCTACCAAAAATATATGCAAAATAAATCGAAAAATCAGATAAAAACTCGCTTGACGCCGACCTAGGGTACAGCCTTCGTACTTTTCAAACTAACTATGAAATTGCAGACAAGAGGTGGCTTCAACACAGAGGAATAGTGTCGATAACAGTGGAGATAATTACACCAAATAAATTAAAAATAGATGGAACTACCTCCGCTCCTAAGGTCAAAGAAACACATCACAACACTGTTGTAGACGGAACGAGAAAAGCATGCAAAAATTTAAAAGACCACAAAATCCCAAGATTCGCGAGCTTTTACAGAAGATCGAAATTTAGAGCCGACTTCAATACGAGATATTTTTAATAGTTACTACAACACTACTATGTCTCGAAATCTGGCATAAAATCCGAAGAGATTGTGGTCATAAGTCAAGTACACTTGCGGCAAGAAACAGTAAATGCCTTCACTGGACGATAGCAATGCTAATCTTACCAATGATGGTGCTATTAAAGAAGAGTTACTAAATACAGTATCCGAAATTCCTTCACGAAAAGAGATGAATAAGTATTGCAGAATTTGAAACAAGAACTGCTACTAACATGAGTAGCTTAGAAGTAGCTATCGACGTTGTGACAAAGTAGTTTAATTAATATAACTAAGTCCACTGGTCGAGAATGCTTACCGATTAGATTCCTTTCAGAGTATACTGATATCATGGCTCCATACCTAGTATTGACATACAACCTCTGGCTAGACAGTAGATCCGTATCTGAAGACCCTCTGCTGTTCCTAACCTATGTTAATCAAATGCGACAGAATTTGAGCAGCCCTCTTAGACCGCTTGTAGATGATGATGTCATTTACCATCTAGTAAAGTCATCACGCGACCATAACAAATTCCAAAATGATTTATACAAAATATTTGTATGGTGCTAAAAGTCGAAATCAACTCTAAACAATGAAAAATGTAACGTCATCTACATGAGTACTAAAACGATTCAAATTACGGCTACACCAGAAATTGTAAAAATCTGAGGGTTGTCATACAACTCAATACCTAGAGTTAACAACTACGAACATCTTGAACTGGATCAGTCACATAAATAATGTTGTGGGGATCGCGAACCAAATACTCGTTGTATTTTGATAGAGCGCTAAGAAGATGCAAGAAATCCACGGAAGATATCGAAAAAGTTCAAAGTAGGCAGCAGCTCGTTTTGCACTTTCGCGAAATACTCGTAGTAGGAGAGACACTATCACGGATACGAAACGCGATCCGTGTTAGTTTTGTTAGCACATCTGAACATATAAACAAATACGTAATCAGTGCCGTTTGTTGCATTGTAAAATGTTAATTACATCCGGAGATATTGTAACCTAAAGTTGACGCTTGAGTACCACTTCTCCGCTGTTCGATCGTGTGTATCGGAGAGCACCGAATTACGTTGGGATCCAAAGGGAACGGTGATGGACCTTAGGTACAGAAGAGACTGGAACAGCACATTACGTCCACATGCTAACACCTTTTTATTGATCTTTTTCACTGACGCACATGTACATTACCATGAGGGGTGAGGTACACGTACACACGTGGTTTCCGTTTTCAATTACGGAGTGGAATAGAGTGTGTCCCGACATGTCAGGCCAACAGATGTTCAATGTGGTGGCCATTATTTGCTGCACACAATTGCAATCTCTGGCGTAATGAATGTCGTACACGCCGCAGTACATCTGGTGTAATGTCGCCGCAGGCTGCCACAATACGTTGTTTCATATCCTCTGGGGTTGTAGGCACATCACGGTACACATTCTCCTTTAACGTACCCCACAGAAAGAAGTCCAGATGTGTAAGATCAGGAGAACGGGCTGGCCAATTTATGCGTCCTCCACGTCCTATGAAACGCCCGTCGAACATCCTGTCAAGGATCAGCCTAGTGTTAATTGCGGAATGTCCAGGTGCACCATCATGCTGATACCACATACGTCGACGCGTTTCCAGTGGGACATTTTCGAGCAACGTTGGCAGATCATTCTGTAGAAACGCGATGTATTTTGCAGCTGTTTGGGCCCCTGCAATGAAGTGAGGACCAATGAGGTGGTCGCCAATGATTCCTCACCATACATTTACAGTCCACGGTCGCTGTCGCTCTACCTGTCTGAGCCAGCGAGGATTGTCCACGGACCAGTAATGCATGTTCCGTAGATTCACTGCCCCGTGGTTTGTGAAAGCCGCTTCATCGGTAAACAGGTAGAACTGCAACGCAGTCTCTGTTAATGCCCATTGACAGAATTGCACTCGATGATTAAAGTCATCACCATGTAATTGCTGACGTAGCGACACATGAAACGGGTGAAAGCGGTGACGATGCAGTATGCTGCTCGCCGACCGTGGCCCGTGTTTGTTACAACATGCAACTGAACGTCGGAGGTTTCAAGCGTCAACTTTAGGTTACAATATCTCCGGATGTAATTGACATTTTACAATGCAACAAACGGCACTGATTACGTATTTCTTTATATGTTCAGATGTGCTAACAAAACTAACGTGGTTCCATTTAAAAAAACGTAGGTTTGTGTTAAAAAACATAATTCCGTGCATTTTTGTATGGTTTGTATTAAACAATTACACTAACCCCTCTCCTCACGTTCGGTCTGTGGAATCGGTTCGTCAGTATTTGATATGGTTTACGAAATATATCCAGCGGTAACGTTAGATGACTCACCCTATATATATATATATATATATATATATATATATATATATATATATATATATATATATATATATCGTGGATGTTTTAAGCAGTGACTCGACGTATTTGCTGGAGGCAGCAGACAGCGCCAGATGCCACGCACCCTGCGCGCCTCACTGCTGCTGGCTTTACGCGGCTGAGCCCTTGGCGCCGAGCACCTGAGCCCGACGGAAGTAGCACTAAAACGGCCACTGGCCAGGCAGCGAAATGGCGGCCCATCTCGGACGGTAACCCAGGAGCCACGCGGCACGCAACCCGTCATCCAGCGGCCAAGCACCTAAGAGGACTCCCACCGCCGTCTGAATGCGCTACAGGACACGAGAGTTTTACGGTAACAGCTGGCACCGAGGCCACGGTGCTATTGACCCTGGCTGACCAACACTAAATGCAGGGACAGTGAAGAGCTTGTAACACTGTATTTTTCGCATCTAAGGTACAAAATGAAGCTATCGTCATGCTTTCAATGTGTTTACTTTTGCTTATAGCTCGTACCGAGGCCGCCGTGTTTTATTGTTCTTGACACCTTCCCTAGTGCGAAATAATGACTGCAGGCAAAATGGAACCCAACGCTGTCTTAGAATTATCGAAACGCAAGTACATGCAGTAAGAGTACTGTACTTCAGTTCGTGTCGTTTTGAAAAGAAACCATTTAAATCAGAAAACACAAGTAACCAAGGCTGGTTGAGGTGTAGTCCAAGATTTTCAATGAGCCCTAAAAACTCGGTGCATTTTCATAATAAATTGCACAACAAACGACAGAGTAGTGGTACAGAACTACGTACATGACTGTGTCTGGCTTCAGACACTGTCACATTAGATACGTGAAACGTAAAAAGGTGACTCTTGAAAACAAATTGGTCTTCTACATAATTTACTTACGAACACAAGCATCTCTACCTGAAAATCTTATTTACTTTATTGTAAAATTCATATGAAATACAGTCACAATTTTCAGTGATGCATTTTTGATAAGTAGATCTCTTTATTATTTTTACGTGAGCTGACATCAATTAATCTTATGTCTGTCAAAAACGAGGTGTTTCACTATGGTTCACACTGCTACAGTACAGGGTGTAACAGGTATAACTGCAGGTATATCTATTGGTGGCTGATGAAAGTGTACTGAATAACATTGTATTAGTATTTACATCATTTTCTGACTAATAATTATAGCTGTTACAAGTCGTATGTTTCTAGGTTTGTTAGTACCTCTATTACATGTGTCAACAGCAAGCCATTAATACTGGTTTTCTCCTGAGCAGCAGGTCCAGTGTTTAAGTGTGGACATATGGACGCAAAACGGTTAGTCTATAGGGACAGGTGTGGTCTATAAAACTCCCTGGCAGATTAAAACTGTGTGCCGGGCCGAGACTCTAATTCGGGACCTTTGCCTTTCGCGGGCAAGTGCTCTACTAATGGAGCTACCCAAGCACGACTCACGATATGTCCTGACAACTATAATCCCGCCACTACCTAGTCCCCTACCTTCAATACTACACAAAAGCTCTCCTGAGAAACTTGCGGAACTAGCACTCCTGGAAGAAAAGATATTGCGGAGATGTGGCTTGCCTCAACCTGGTATGACTGGCAGATTAAAACTGTGTACCGGACTGAGACTTGAACTCGAGACCTTTGTCTCGGTCCGACACACAGTTTTAAGTTGCCAGGAAGTTTCATATCAGCGCACACTCCGCTGCAGAGTGAAAATTTCATTCTGGAGGTGTAGTCTACATAATGATGCGGTGATGGCCATGTGGAAAACATCAGGTCATAATTTTGTGATGTTTTTGTGGGAACAATATTCGTCACAGAAAAAAAAACAACCAACACACTAAATGTGTTGTTACCACATATAAAAATATTTACTGTTACGCCCTGTGTAATTCATACATTCATATGCATCCGAAATGACAACTTCTTCTGAGGAATTACATTTGAAACAAAGGAGGAAATAACGGCTTAACAATGTTAGTTTGAAATATCAAAACATTTTAATAATTAACTCTCTTGAAGGGAAACGAAAATTTTTGAGAGAGAGAAAGATAGATAGAGAGAGGGAGAGAGAGCTAACTTCGCAAATGTTACATACCAGCAGTGGAGTTCAGTGCGTTATCGACGTCCACAACGAAGTTTATGCTCGCACATTGACAAATAACTTTCACGCAACATACTAACCTTTTAGGCATTGTTAAGTCACATAATGAAGGCGCCTATCGCGCCAACAAAGAGGAAGACATTACACAGATATACCACCAATCACCCCTACACTACCATGGTTTGTACCACACCGCCTTCACTATAACTGTGAATGATTCCGTCTGTATCTCTGTCGACGTCTACTCACCACAGTGTCATTGAGGCACGGAGGAGGACTGCGACCAAAAGATTTTCACCTGCCTACTCAATGATTCACCACAGCTGATTTCTATGAATGTCTAGTGCTTGTCAACAGCAATTTCTCAAGAGAATGAAGACACTACTCACAACACATATTTTAATGTATTAACAAATACCAGTTTCAAAATTTAAGGACGAAAGTAACTTCCGCAAGACGAGTAACTGCCAACTAATACAGCTCGGTGAACCTTGGATAAGACGTGAAAAGGAACTGCTACAGAATAGTATAATAGGTCATTCAAAGAAATACGCAATGAGACGATCGCAAAGACTGCGATTCATGATGGTTTCCTGGACATTAAAAAAGGTAGTACGTGACTGGAAACTTATCTGTAGGAGAAAAAGTTGGATTTTTTCGAGCAAGGACTCTCAATAATAATGGACAATAGTAACGTCAATTTTATTGTTTTACTAATTTTAAAAATAGTAATATTTTATAGAAAGAAAGGTATTCACAAGTTTACACGGACTGCACGAGGAGCAAGGTCTGCTATTGATTAATGATAAAATGAGGAATCATATGAAAGATATACGTGCTTATATAGGAAGTGGCATAAGTAGTGACCATTTCTTTTACGCAGTAAGATATAGTTTGCACGAAACTAGAAGAAAACAAACGAACCCAATAAAGGGTTGCTTCACGGTCACCATCAGCTGTGTTAATGGTACTGTGGTGCATGGGTTTCAGTTACTCTCTTATTCTCTCACGATTTACTCTTTATTTGTGCCTATACAACTATTGCTTATTCCCTCCACTACTCACTCCACTCTGCTGAGCAAATGTCGGCCTCTTACTGTACCTTATGTTTCTTGGTACGTGGGTTTCATTTATTAAATATCGGCCCAACTTTAGCTATGTATTTAATGGTTCTTCAGTTAATTAGGGAAGCAACGGATAAAGCTTACTTTACCTTGAGACCTACTATTCAGTAGAGGAGGGCGGGGGGCTACCTTTTGAATATTCAGGCCCCTACCTAAAATTTTATTGATTTTATTCCATTAATGCTTTAACTCCTTCTTCAGAAAGTTCTTCGCTTTCTTTTAGACTATGCTTTACAGTGGAGTTCTAGTGAATGAGGAAAGGCAGAAAATCGTGATTCCTTACGACTACCTATTTTTATTATTCCCGAAATAACTTTTTAAATGGGATTACATAATTTAGATTCCTGGTATGGCAAACACAGCTAGCATTATGTATCCAAATAATTAGTTACGATTCCCTTTCCGTCTTCCGAGGTACAAAAAGTTTTGCTTACGCTATAGGATAGGAGCGTGAGTTTCTTTCAGTATCGTGCGGTGTATCAGCGTGCAACACGACATTCGCAAATGGGCACACAAGTACAAGAGGAGGGAGGGGGAGCGTGGTAAATATTTAGGCTAACTGCACCAGCTTAAATTGTGAGAAATCGAAACAAAACATATTTTCCTGAGAGGACTTACGCAACTGAACTATGACTGGCTCTAAAACTATATTCTTTCACCATTGTCATGGCCCGTCGTATCTGGTGTCGTTCCTACAAAGTCTTACGTGAAGTTCGAGGTGTGAAGCATGTTAATGGATTTCGTTTTGATTGGTCATTGTTTCATGACAAGGGATTGAAACAGACAATTTGAATAAGCACGGGGGAAGGTAAGACACTCATGTTGGGAACACATGGAGACCGCTGGTGCTCAGAAAGACAAATAACCGAGAAATACCAACATGTGGCTGAAAGCTTTAAAAATCATTATATGAGACTGTAAGAAGTTAAGTAAAATTGGAGTTACTGTCGATTGAGATACTGCATGAACTGTTGTTACACTACATATTCAAGTCTTACTTACAAAGCAACACCTAAAATTTAATGGAAATCGTCACAAAAGAAGTCTCAAAATTCTCTGAATGATTTTCAGAAACAATGCACAACATTATGTGGACTTAGATTTCAAACTGACAAATACATGGTACACCCAGTGGCTTCAGTACAAAGAAACCACCCCAAAATTTTCAACATGACTGAATAAAAATATTTTTTTCCACATTTCTATTCCGTTTAGAAAATAATTAACATGGCTAGACCCACAAAAACTTTCAATTACTATTCTCTAAGCTGTACTCCCAAGAACTGGGGCGAACATGTGCAAACTCCCTCGTTCCAAAGAGCCTGCAAACAATCAACTTTATCCCACAAAAACTGTGGTTAAATGGCAACATCATCACACATTCTTTCAAATGAATGAATTTTACTCGTAAATATTCACCAAATAGATTGCAGAACTGATGAACAACATTAAGTTTCAATGGTCACAACCACAATTACTCCTATGATTTAAATTATCACAGTTATCACAATTAATGGTCTCCTAATGTTTTTCCGGAAGTCAAATGGTATAAACCCCAGATTCATAAATTCTATACACCAGCCGTTTTGTTGCCACTTGCCTCCATGATTTTAAAAATTCTTATGGAATGTTATCCATCTCTTCTGCATTATTCGATCTTAAGTCTTCCAAGTCTCTTTTAAATTCTAATATTGAATCCCCTATCTCTTCTATACCCACTCCTATTTCTTCTTCTGTCACGTCCTCAGATACGTCTTCCCCCTCATAGAGACCTCAAGTGCACTCTTTGTATCTATCCCATCTCTCCTCTGCATTTAAAAGTGAAATTCCCATTTCTCTCTTATTAACGATAATATCTTTGCTTTTAATTTCACCAAAGCTTATTTTGAATCTTCTGTTGGCTGAGTCAGCCCTTCGACAGTCATTTTTCGATTTATTCACATTTTTCATGCTGCCACTTCGCTTTAGTTTCCCAGGATTTCCTATATCTTTTTTTCCTAAGCAGGCTGTATCTCCGTACTTCTGAATTTTTCTCAACACTTTTGTATTTCATTCTTCCATCAGTCAACTGAAGTATTTCTGTTGTTACGCATGGTTTCTTCGCAATTACCTTCCTTGTACCTATATTTCTCTTTCCAACTTTTTAGAGATGTCCATTCCTCTTCAGCTGCGCGGCCTACTGAGTTTTTCATTATCGCAGTGCCTATAGCCTCAGAAAACTTCAAGCGTATCTCTTCACTCCTTTGTACTTTCGTATTCCACTTCTTTGCCCATTGATTCTTCCTGACCAGTCTCTTAAACTTCAGCCTACTCTTGAGCGCTACTAAATTGTGAACTGCGCCTATATCTGCTCCTAGGTACGCCTTACACTCTAATTCCTGATTTCGGAATTTCTGCCTGTCCATGACGCAATGTAACTGAAATCTTCCCATATCTCGTGGTCATTTCCAAGTACACCCCGTCCCTTGTGCTTATTGGACAGAGTGTTTCCAGCTATTACTAGCAGACATTTATTGCACACCCAATTACTCTTTCTCCTCTCTCATTCCTGCTACCAAGCGCATATTCTCCAGTAACTCTTTCTTTTATTCCTTTCCCTACAATCGCATTCCTGTCCCCCATGACTGTAAGATTTTTATCTTCCTTATCGTATTGAATTACCGGTTCAGCAGCCTCGTGCACTTTCTCTAACTCTTCATCTTCGGCTGGCGATGTCGGTATGTATACCTGAACTACTGTTGTCGGTGTTGGTTTGCTGTCTATTCTGTTGATAATAACCCTCACTGAATTGTTTACAAGAAGTCACGAATCCTTAGCCAGCTGTTGATATTACCCAATAGTCATATGATCAGAAATCCTTGTCTTATTCCAAATACATTTCACTGAGTCACACTACGCTGAGAATCATCCTTCCCAAACTACACTGACTCTAAAATAAAAGACATCTGCGAACGCGATCGACATATTTTTCTCACAATATCAGCAAAAGCTACACAAGAGCGCCCACACATCAGTCCACCCAGTCTAACAGGGCCGAAAACATGGCGGATTTCGGGAAGACGAAACTCCTCCGAGGTCAGTGTCTCCTGTGGGCTTTGGCCACTTGACACCCTCCAACTCTCGATTCTGTCGATCTTTTATGAAGCCCTCAGACAGTGTCTTTTATTAGCTTCGGCCATATGTTTTACTATTACAAAACAACCAGTTTCTACGTACCTGTGGTTATTTCCTGACGTTTCCACGCTATGTGATCAAAAGGCTCTAGACACCCTCAAAAACATACGTTTTTCATATTAGGTGCATTGTGCTGTGACCTACTGCCAGGTACGCCATATCAGCGATCTCAAAAGTCATTAAACATCGTGATAGAGCAGAATGGGGCGCTCCGATTAACTCACGCGCTTCGAACGCGGTCAGGTGATTGGGTGTCACTTGTGTCATATGTCTGTACGTGAGTTTTCCACTCTCCTAAACATCCCTAGGTCCACTGTTTCCGATGTCATAATGAAGTGGAAACGTGCAGGGACACGTACAGCACAAAGGCGGATAGGCCGACCTAGTCTGTTGACTGACAGAGACCGCCAACAGTTGAAGAGTGTCGTAATGTGTAATGGGCAGACATCTATCCAGACCATCACACAGGAATTCCAAACTGTATCATATTGCAAGCACTATGACAGTTAAGCGGGAGGTGAGAAAACTTGGATTTTGTGGTCGAGCGGCTGCTCATAAGCCACACATCACGCCAAATGACGTCTCGCTTGGTATGAGTAGCGCAAACATAGGACGACTGAACAGTGAGAAAACGTTGTGTGGAGTAACGAACCACGATACACAATATGGCGATTCCATGTCAAGGTGTGGGTATGGTGAATGCCTGGTGAACGTCATCTGCCAGCGTGAGTAGAGCTAACTCTAAAACTCGTAGGTGGTGGTGTTATGGTGTGGTCGTGTCTTTCATAGCGGTGGTGTGGGGCGGCGGGTGGAATTAATTGTTGTTATAAAAGGTTTAATGTTTTGTTTTTCCCGGCCGATATGCACCATATGTGGGGCGGCGGGTGGAATTAATGTTATTTAAAATGTTTGTTTTTCCCGGCCGATGCACCATATGCGGGGCGGCGGGTGGAATTAAATTGTTAATATATGTTCCTATTATTTACACAGTCTTTTACCGTTCTCAACACTGGCTCTCTAACTACAATATTTGCAACCAGAAAGTGATTAGCAAAACGTGAAGCCTGTAATTAGAATTCCTAATGCCCACTTCATCTGAGAAATACACTTATAGCTACAGCTTATAGCTCTGAGGAATTAGGAGATTGTCTGGGATTCATAATCAAAAACGATTCTCTAAAAATGTTCACTATATTCTGAAAGTCACAGACCAAAAAGAATCCACACAATCCAACTAACAGAGCAGTTCAGAGTCTAATGCGCTGATACAACTATAACTCTTCAAATTAAATGTTTAAGTGAATGATGATAATGTTCATCAAACGCCACGCTATATAATGGTAGAATATTGTCCCGCGAAGGCACGTGAAAATACGACATACGCAAACTGAAGAAAGATCATTAAAGTCATCCCAGAATTAACACTTCACTCGAAAATTATTTCATGGGTACTCGTATCCCGAGTAACTTATTACGGCATCCGACGCTGTTTATAGCAATGATACCGACGCGACGCGACGCGACTCCTGGCAGAGGTGGTGTGCTATTCAGCGTCTGGAGCGAACTGGGGCCTTCCTTCTCTCGCGCAGCGTTCTTATATATAAAGCCGCGGTGCGGACGGCTAAGGGAACGCCTGATCACAATTGCTCTCCCGACCAGCCGCTGGGCTAGTAATGCACCACTTTAAATTATTGAATAAATCATCGCTTCCTTTGCTGATGGCCGATGAAGCTCTCAATTTAAATGCGCATTCAGCACACAGGTAAGTAATTATAATAAAAGTCTGACGTGGCTAAGTCAAATATTTTGGGCGAGAGAATTAATTTAATTACACTACACGCAGTAGACGAGCTTTGAAGTTGCCCTTTGGAGATACGCTAATGCTATAGTTTTATAGTTATTCAATCGAAACTTCTCACATCTTTATGAATATAGCGGATCTCCCTTCTACTTAAATTTAAACATCCTAGCCTTATTTATTCGCCTACTTAATCTATCTTGCTTCCTTAATTTCTAAGACAAAAACCAGAAAATCATGAATTTCAACTAAATTTTAATTTGTGAGATCCAGAATACTGTTTGGACTAAATTATTATGCAAAAGGAATCCAAATATAATTTTTTAAGTTTCCAGCTCTTTTCTGGTGCGCCAATGATTTTTACAGAAAAACATCCAAATTTCGAAAATGGTTAAAGTTATTGAACTGATATTCAACACATATTGATTTAGTATTACTCCTGACATGGTAGAAACGTTTCAGGTTATTTACTCGATTTTTTTAAAGTATTGCGCAACATTTATGACGTCAGAGCTAGTTACAACGGACTAGGCTGGCACACAATGGAAAGACTGATGTGAATTTTATACGGAGTGAGTAGGCTGCTTCCCTACATCACCCCTCTACTTAAATTTTTTTTAATGTACTTGAGAAAGAAAAAAAAATTTAATTACAAAACGGAAGCAAGAGTACAGCTTAACTCCCTATGAAAAATTAAAATTTAAATGTAAACATATAGAAATATTAAAAGAAAACTGATTACCTACTTCAATTATTTAAATTGCTGGCATGTTCACTGCTTAATAAGCAACATTATCACTCAAAATTTAAGCAGAATTAATGAAACACTTTGGCATACATATTGCCTCAGATAGACAACACATAAAACATGTAAAATTATGAAAATCTTAAGTACATTTTTACATACACAAATTCAAAGAAAATAACACAGTTATTCATGATACATAAACAGATCAATATATCTTAGCAGTCTTTTCTAAACCTGAAAGAAAATTTCACAAGTCATGACCATTTCATTTCTACACACGTGGTTGTAGCCGCTTTGGCTGGCGTTCTACACTTCCATTCACAAGGGTAGAGGAGGGGAAGTTGCTATGGTGTGCGTCCTTCACGTTCACTCTGAATTACATGGGGAAAGGGGAGGGGTCACTATGAGTTGTGTCCAAGTCACTCCATGCTTTCACGCAGCTACCAGGCTGCCATTATCTGGTTTGTCCTGTAGAACAAACAAAAAGAGTCTCTCAGACTTTGTTCACTTAACATCTAAGGGTGGGTCACAATGAAATGGGGATATATACATTTTATCTTTCAATATGTTACTGGAACAAAGTTAACAGAACTTTTTCAATTTTACTCTCGTGGTTACTTAACTGGTATAAAATCGATAAACAAATGGCTCAAAACGCCGTTAGTCACGTACTGGAGAAAATTTATGCTCAAGGCATACAATCATAAATCCTATTTAATTTCAATTTATTATTTCTGGGCCGGAACACTGAACCAATGCTCGGTACATTCCTGATACATTTGTATTTTATTTACTTAGCTGGCTCATCTTCAATTACCTTATTCTTAGAGATAGTATGAGTATATTGGATTAGTAGTTGTCTTCTCAGCTTCTTTGTACATGCAAGTAACTTGTTGTAATAGTACAGTTCTGAGTGTTCAAAACACACTACGTTTAGTTGACTACTAAATCCACTTATTGGTCCTCTGAGGCTGTGTCAGTTCCACATCTGCAATTACGTACTTACTTTATCGAAGTGTATTTATGCTGAGCTATAAATAATGTTTCACGTCTGCCATTATGTTACTCAATTATGTTGATAGTGTATGTACTTATTTAACACTCACTCTATTAACATTTAACGCATAGGATAGCACATTTATTTCATATCTATAGTGTATTGCAGCTGATCAGTTTGCTCACGTGGCAATCCATTTCCACTCGTTCGGACGCTGAAACCACAGGTAGTCTCTCTCGACCTACCTCTAAAGTGCATTAAGTAATTATGGACGAGCGTAATGCTAAATTCGTTAAAACCAAAAGGACACCATGAGCTGCTCTGTCTCATCTAACATAAGGGTACCTATGGTCGCATTGACACCTCCAACTCATAACCTCAATACGTGTAGGTGTGTCCCCGCACACCCAACAGCAAAATAATGGCCAGCTCTAACCTCATAAATGTTTCAAAGACGTGTCCTTCAAGTCTCAACCACAAACACTGTTCAATTCTACAATCCTGAAAATTGAAATAAGAACACCGTGAATTCATTGCCCCAGGAAGGGGAAACTTTATTGACACATTCCTGGGGTCAGATACATCACATGATCACACTGACAGAACCACAGGCACATAACAACAGGCAACAGAGCATGCACAATGTCGGCACTAGTACAGTGTATATCCACCTTTCGCAGCAATGCAGGCTGCTATTCTCCCATGGAGACGATCGTAGAGATGCTGGATGTAGTCCTGTGGAACGGCTTGCCATGCCATTTCCACCTGGCGCCTCAGTTGGACCAGCGTTCGTGCTGGACGTGCAGACCGCGTGAAACGACGCTTCATCAAGTCCCAAACATGCTCAATGGGGGACAGATCCGGAGATCTTGCTGGCCAGGGTAGTTGACTTACACCTTCTAGAGCACGTTGGGTGGCACGGGATACATGCGGACGTGCATTGTCCTGTTGGAACAGCAAGTTCCCTTGCCGGTCTAGGAATGGTAGAACGATGGGTTCGATGACGGTTTGGATGTACCGTGCACTATTCAGTGTCCCCTCGACGATCACCAGTGGTGTACGGCCAGTGTAGGAGATCGCTCCCCACACCATGATGCCAGGTGTTGGCCCTGTGTGCCTCGGTCGTATGCAGTCCTGATTGTGGCGCTCACATGCACGGCGCCAAACACGCATACGACCATCATTGGCACCAAGGCAGAAGCGACTCTCATCGCTGAAGACGACACGTCTCCATTCGTCCCTCCATTCACGCCTGTCGCGACACCACTGGAGGCGGGCTGCACGATGTTGGGGCGTGAGCGGAAGACGGCCTAACGGTGTGCGGGACCGTAGCCCAGCTTCATGGAGACGGTTGCGAATGGTCCTCGCCGATACCCCAGGAGCAACAGTGTCCCTAATTTGCTGGGAAGTGGCGGTGCAGTCCCCTACGGCACTGCGTAGGATCCTACGGTCTTGGCGTGCATCCGTGCGTCGCTGCGGTCCGGTCCCAGGTCGACGGGCACGTGCACCTTCCGCCGACCACTGGCGACAACATCGATGTACTGTGGAGACCTCACGCTCCACGTGTTGAGCAATTCGGCGGTACGTCCACCCGGCCTCCCGCATGCCCACTATACGCCCTCGCTCAAAGTCCGTCAACTGCACATACGGTTCACTTCCACGCTGTCGCGGCATGCTACCAGTGTTAAAGACTGCGATGGATCTCCGTATGCCACGGCAAACTGGCTGACACTGACGGCGGCGGTGCACAAATGCTGCGCAGGTAGCGCCATTCGACGGCCAACACCGTGGTTCCTGGTGTGTCCGCTGTGCCGTGCGTGTGATCATTGCTTGTACAGCCCTCTCGCAGTGTCCGGAGGAAGTATGGTGGGTCTGACACACCGGTGTCAATGTGTTCTGTTTTCCATTTCCAGGAGTGTATTACACTGCCATTGCTTGGTACACAAGGTGAGTTCATTCTTACAACTTATCTGCATATTTTCCATAACACTAAGCAATCTCTTTTACTATTAAATAGTTAGCTCTACAGCATATAATAGGTTTCACTGCCACTTCAGATCCTGCTTGTACACGAATTTGTATTTTTTTTTTTTTAAATATTATTGTGGGACCATTTCCATTAAAACAACACTTTGTACTTACAATATTACCATGGTTCTATACATACTTGTTATTCAAATACATTTGTATCTTAATTACGTCATACGTCTCTATTGTTTATGTCACTGTTAGGTTGGTCACATTAGGTATTTTCTTCACTAATCGGTGGATAGAATGGTTACAGAACTGATGGCTTGATAGCCATGACGGAAAATTTTAGTATTGCAAAGAAGGAGTCGAAACTATGGTATATAGGAAAGATGAAGAATGAGTGAGACCTGAAATGGAAAGAAGATCTCACACAGCTGGGACTGCACAGCTGCCACACTGTGTAGAGGTTACAGAACAACCTCCTCCCTACAGAACTCATTAGTTTATTACTGTATCGATAGTCATACCGGAAGATTTTAGTATTTGAGAGTAAGAGCCGAAATATTGGTGGATAGGAAGGATGAAGAATGAGTGAAACCTGAAAAGGAAAGAAGATCTCATACAGCTAGGACTGCACAGCTTCCACACTGTGTAGAGGTTACAGAACAACCTCCTCCCTACAGAATTCATTAGTTTATTATTGGATTGATAACCATAATAGAAAATTTAATGTGTTGGAAAGAAGAGGTCGAAATTTTAGGTAGATAGAAAAGATTAAGAGTGAGTGAGACCTGAAAAGGAAAGATCTCACACAGCTGGGACTGCACAGCTGCCACACTGTGTAGAGGTTACAGAACAACCTCCTCCCTGTAGAACTCATTCACTACCTATGAACTTCTTTAGGTCGATCACGTTCCTGAGACCTAATAGCTTTTTACTTTTAGGGTACTCTAGCCTATATGCATTATCATGTGGTTTTCCTATGATCCTGAAAAGTCCTTGGTATTTACTAAGATTAACACCTTCATCCCAATATCTCCTATTTTTCAGAACTCGTATAGGCAGCTCCCAAGTTTCATCATTAGTTACTACATGTTTATCAATAAAAGGTACTGTAATTACTCCGGTTATTGGCAAGACCAATTTTAACTGGCTTCTTTCAAAGTCAACAACACTCTGATATTTCGACAAGAAATCTATGCCAATTAAAACCTCAATACTGATATTGTTATCAATTAAGCATGGATGATCAATTAAATTACCATTAATGTTAAAGGGCAGCAAAGCTTCTTGCTTTGCCGTTTTTGACACCTTGCCAGTAGCACCAATTATTCTTAGTCCTTAAAACCACATTACTGTAGGCTTGTCTTTACCAGGTAATGCATCAAAGAAGGACTGAGATATCGCACTCACCTCACTTCCACTGTCTAAGAGACAACGTACATTAAACCCAACATACTCACTATTATTATAGGGTGGCGTATTCTAGTTTGTACAGTTGGTTCCTCAAAATCATCCAATAGTTCCTTCTTGATTTGTCTCCAACTAAAGTGATCGACATCTGTCTTCATTATATTTAGGTCAAAGTGTGTAGGGGTTTCCTGAATTACATTTTCAGCTGCCTTTTCCAGTCGATCTATTAATTTCAAATCGAAACACCGCACGACTTCATTACATTTAGCTTGCTGAACTTGACCCAAATTACTGTAGTCTGAGCGATTCTGCGCCTCCAGACTGGGCATAACACTAGTTACAGCTAAACTACTTTCATTATTATCGTCGGATTCCTTCTCAAGTGACAACAGGTCACAGCTACTGGGTTCATCGACCCCCAACAGGCTATCCTCTACATTCTCACTTACCTCCTGTCCTAAATCTATTAGTCCAGTATCAACATCCTGCACAGGCACTTTAGATAAGAGCACATCATTCTCATCGCAAATGTAAGTATGAATTTCTTCTGCTTCTTCACCTGACAATTCAGTATTTTGTAGCTCTTCCCGACCATTACACTTCTGCGCCTTCTCTTTCTCTTCCCACTTAGAAAGCGTCTCTAACACGGTATCTATCAAATACTATGAGTGGTCTAATATTTCTGCTGTATCCTTAGATGCTACCGACTCCTCATCCACATGTTCAGTCTGAGTATTATGATCTGTCTTACCAATTACTGTAATTACTGGCTTAGGAAAAATAACCGCCTGGTGAGCGCCAGTGTCCTCATAGACGGGAACTAGTTTTCCTGCCTCGGCCTACTACTGTTTCCTCTATTTGCATTATAGTTAACTGGCACCACATTGCTTTCCGCACTGTTGTTTACCTGCATAATTTTGTTCGAAAAAAAATTACTACCATTTGAATGCCATTGTTGGTTCTGATAATTATTTCTCCAATTCCTACCTCTCTTAGGATGGCGAACACCTACAGTTCTGATGTTTACATTGCCATTCTGCTCGTTCTTAAAATTACTACTAGTGTTATTAGCATTTCTGTTATTACGTGCTTGCTCCTCATTGGCAGCAACACGCTCTACACGTTCCAAATATTCAATGAAACGATCCAGATTGTCTCTAGGGGCAGATATAATTCTAGTTTGCCAATACCATGGCAGTTTGGCTTCAAGACCTAGTATTATCATTTCAGGTTTTAGATTTTCGGCCAAATGTGACAAACGTGAGATCCATGACCTGGCAAACTCTTTAATAGATTCCTTGCCTACATTGAAGCGTTTTCCACTCCAAAATTCTCTCAACACTTCATTTTGCTTATTGCTAGACCAATACTCATTAATGAAAGCTGTTTTAAATTCCGCTAATGTTTTACACTTCTACATAACATCAGCTGACCAACGCATGGCGTCACCTGCTTAATGGCTTCTAATAAATGAGATTTTCTCTCATTCAGACCAAGTTGGTGGAATCACATCTTCAAAATCGTTCCAGAAATCTAGCGGGTGGATATTTTTATCTGGATCGAACCGCAAGAACTGCCGACACCCGATAAAATCGGCGTTTGCAGCTACAATTTGTTGCATACTACCATTACCAGAAGTTACTGAAGCTACTTTACTCTCAATGTTAGCAATGTTAGTACTAATATTTTCTACTCTCATTTCAACATTATCTACTCTTTGCACAATATGAGTAGTATCAGTTTTGATTGCGTCTACTTCTGCTTGACATGTTTACTTTTATATTAACATCTTTAAATCTATCCGAGCACAGTTCAGATTCCGCCTCGATCATTTCTGTTAACTTGTGCTCCAGCTTTGCATCTTCCATTTGGAAGTCTTTGCGAACCTCAGCCCCTTCGGATTTTACTGTTTTGTACATTTCAGAAAATTGTTGAGCAACCTTTTTCTTAATACCCTCATGATTGTAATCAATTTTATAATTCAAACTGTCCAGATCCTCTTTCAACTTATTGCAAACAGCCTTGAAGGTATTGTCCATTACCTCCAATCGTTTATTAAAATTAGTTTGGCTGGCCACAATATCATATTTAAATTCAGCATTACCGCTTTTGACCTCAGTTATTTCAGACTTTAATTCAGCATTGCTGGTAGCTATTGCTTGTAATATAACATTTAAATCAATAGCCCCAGTATCTTTGGGTTGCTCACTAGCTGGCTTTTTATCACACTCAGGTGACGAAAAACTAGCTCCAACACCAGAATCATCAAAACTAAATGAAACTTCTGATTGATCAGTCATATCTAACTTCTCCTTCTTAAACTCTACCATCTCTGATGACTGTTTCATTTTTAATTCATCAGAGAAACTATAAATTAACAATTTCTGATTCTGCTTTACTACAGGGGTCTCTATTATTGAATCATTGCCCCTTTTTACACTACTGTCAAGAGACAATACTTCATATTACATTTTAACATTACTATTTTCATGCATATTTACACTTGAATCGTTGTCTGGATTTACAGTTACCTTAACAGACATCGGTTCTGATTTAAGTTTAACCTTGATTTCTTCTGGCAGTTATATCGCGACAGTTTTTTAGTGCAAGTCAGTAAAATTTTTAACAGCTTTTCACTTAACTTAGTTCCTTCTGCACGACGTATGGCGTTGCCGGCGCGGCGTACCAGGATTACTGATGCGACGCGGCGCGTTGAACTGCAGATGGCACTCCGACGGCTGCTGTGTGTTTGCGTGGCCCGCAACTGCAGGCGCGGCTCCGGTCGCTCCGGTGAGGCGAAACTGGCTGCTCGCGATGCCGGCAGCGCCGCTAGACTCAGTGCCAGCTCCGCCAATCCAGATGCGTTGTTAATCCAATTGCGTCGTCCACATGCACACGTAACACTATCTCTGTTCTATTACTCAGTTGCGTGTCGCATTTCACTCCCGAATCCGAATATTTAAAACCACTTTCACTTTTACTCAGCTTCTTTCCCGGCCGATGCACCATATGAGGGGCGGCGGGTGGAATTAATTGGTTTAGGAATGTTATATAGAAAAGATGCATTTCCCGACCAAATAACCATATGTGGGACGGCGGGTGGAATTAATTGTTGTTATAAAAGGTTTAATGTGCACCATATGTGGGGCGGCGGGTGGAATTAATGTTACTTAAAAAGCCCGCATCTCGTGGTCGTGTGGTAGCGTTCTCGCTTCCCACGCCCGGGTTTCCGGGTTCTAATCCCGGAGGGGGCAGAGATTTTCTCTCCCTCGTGATGGCTGGGTGTTGTGTGCTGTCCTTAGGTTAGTTAGGTTTAAGTAGTTCTAAGTTCTAGGGGACTGATGACCATAGATGTTAAGTCCCATAGTGCTCAGACCCATTTGAACCTTTTTTTTTATTTAAAATGTTTTGTTTTTCCCGGACGATGCACCATATGTGGGGCGGCAGGTGGAATTAAATTGTTAATATATTTTCCTATTATTTATGCAGTCTTTTGCCGTTCTCAACACTGGCTTTCTAACTACAATATTGGCAACCAGAAAGTGAATAGCAAAACGTGAAGCCTGTAATTAGAATTCCTAGTGCCCACTTCATCTGAGAAATACACTTATAGCTACAGCTTATAGCTCTGAGGAATTAGGAGATTGTCTGGGATTCATAATCAAAAACGATTCTCTAAAAATGTTCACTATATTCTGAAAGTCACAGACCAAAAAGAATCCACACAATCCAACTAACAGAGCAGTTCAGAGTCTAATGCGCTGATACAACTATAACTGTTCAAATTAAATGTTTAAGTGAATGCTCGCCATAATTTGATGATAATGTTCATCAAACGCCTCGCTATATAATGGTAGAATGTCTGTCCCGCGAATTCACATGAAAATACGACATACGCAAACTGAAGATAGATCATTAAAGTCATCCCAGAATTAACACTTCACTCGAAAATTATTTCATGGGTATGCGTATCCCGAGTAACTTATTACGGCATCCGACGCTGTTTATAGCAATGATACCGACGCGACGCGACCCCCGGCAGAGGTGGTGTGCTATTCAGCGTCTGGAGAGAACTGGGGCCTTCCTTCTCTCGCGCAGCGTTCTTATATATAAAGCCGCGGTGCGGACTGCTAAGGGAACGCCTGATCAAAATTGCTCTCCCGACTAGCCGCTGGGCTAGTAATGCACCACTTAAAATTATTGAATAAATCACCGCTTCCTTTGCTGATGGCCGATGAAGCTCTCAATTTAAATGCGCATTCAGCACACAGGTAAGTAATAATAATAAAAGTCTGACGTGGCTACGTAAAATAATTTGGGCGAGAGAATTAATTTAATTACACTACACGCGGTAGACGAATTCTGAACTTGCCCTTTGGATATACGCTATTGCTATAGTTTTATAGTTATTCAATTGACACTTCTCACATCTTTATGATCATAGCGGGTCTCCGTTCTACTTAAATTTAAACATCCTAGCCTTATTTATTCGCCTATTTAATCTATCTTGCTTCCTTAATTTCTAAGACAAAAACCAGAAAATCGTGAATTTGAACTAAAATTTTAATTTGTGAGATCCAGAATACAGTTTCTACTAATTATTATGCAAAAGGAATCCAAATATAAATTTTTAAGTTTCCAGTTCATTTCTGTTGCGCCAATGATTTTTACAGAAAAACGTCCAAATTTCGAAAATAGCTAAGGTTGTTGTTGTTGTTGTGGTCTTCAGTACTGAGACTGATTTGATGCAGCTCTCCATACTACTCTATCCTGTGCAAGCTTCTTCATCTCCCAGTACCTACTGCAACCTACATCCTTCTGAATCTGCTGAGCGTATTCATCTCTTGGTCTCCCTCTACGATTTTTACCCTCCACGCTGCCAATGCTAAATTGGTGATCCCTTGATGTCCTACCCACCGATCCCTTCTTCTGGTCGAGTTGTGCCACAAACTTCTCTTCTCCCCAATCCTTTCAATACTTTCTCATTAGTTATGTGATCTACCCATCTAATCTTCAGCATTCTTCTGTAGCACCACATTTCGAAAGCTTCTATTCTTTTCTTGTCCAAACTATTTATCGTCCATGTTTCACTCCCATACATGGCTACACTCCATACAAATACTTTCAGAAATGACTTCCTGACACTTAAATCTATACCCGATGTTAACAAATTTCTCTTCTTCAGAAACGCGTTCCTTGCCATTGCCAGTCTACATTTTATATCCTATCTACTTCGACCATCATCAGTTATTTTGCTCCCAAAATAGCAAAACGCCTTTACTACTTTAAGTGTCTCATTTCCTAATCTAATTCCCTCAGCATCACCTGACTTAATTCGACTACATTCCATTATCCTCGTTTTGCTTTTGTTGATGTTCATCTTATATCCTCCTTTCAAGACACTATCCATTCCATTCAACTGCTCTTCCAAGTCCTTTGCTGTCTCTGACAGAATTACAATGTCATCGGCGAACCTCAAAGTTTTTATTTCTTCACCATGGATTTTAATATCTACTCCGAATTTTTCTTTCGTTTCCTTTACTGCTTGCTCAATATATAGATTGAATAACATCGGGGAGACGCTACAACCCTGTCTTACTCCCTTCCCAACAACTGCTTCCCTTTCATGTCCCCCCATTCTTATAACTGCCATCTGGTTTCTGTACAAATTATTAAAGTTATTGAACTGATATTCAACACATATTGATTTAGTATTACTCCTGACATGCTAGAAACGTTTCAGGTTATTTACTTGATTTTTGAAGTATTGCGCAACATTTATGACGTCAGAGCTAGTTACAGCGGACTAGGCTGGCACACAATGGAAAGACTGATGTGAATTTTATACGGAATGAGTAGGCTGCTTCCCTACAGTGGCCTGCACCGTTCTTGGTTTGCGTGGCACTATCACAGAACAGGCCTAAATTGGTGTTTTAAGCACCTTCTTGTTAAAGAGCAATTCGGGGATAGCGATTGCGTCTTTCAACACTGTCGAACACCTCTTCATAATGGGCTGCTATTCTCCAAGAAACCTTCCAGCACCTAATTGAACGTATGCCTACGAGAGTGGAAGCTGTCATCAAGGCTAAGGGTGGGCCAAGACCATACTGAATTCCAACATTACTGATTGAGGGTGCCAGGAACTTGTAAGTCATTTTCAGCCAGGTGTTAGGATACATTTGATCACATATTTTATATCCCACATACTCAAACTTAATGCAGTCACACACTATGGATGGGTATAGAAAAAATATGGAAAGTGGGACACATTAAAACAAAGCACAGATTGGTCCATTATCATATCCAAGGGCCGTATTTCATGAGTATTAAGTGGATAAATTTTTCCCTATACTAGAGAATACAACGGTACTCAATCTAATGACACTCAAATAATGTAATACCGCTTCATCACTACTAGTCAAATAGGTCATCGATATACAATGAAATAATACTAATTGCAGCATCATCGAAGCAACCCCAGAGGTTCCTGGCAAAACGAAGGAAACGGGAAAAGACGTCTCAGAATTTGGAACATAGAAATTAAAGAAGCCATTAAAGAAAAACAGGTAGCTTATTCGAAGTTCCTACAGACAAAGACATCAAAGAGCTGGGAAAAATACAAAATAAAAAAATGACGCTGCAAAGCAAATACTGTGCAATGAACGCCATATGTCATGTGATATGTTAATAAGTGTCTGAGAACACGATTTATATGGTAGACAGCAATGGACATCCACAATCATGAAAGCCTTGAACAAGGGAAAAACAGACGTTTCCTCACTGAACATCGTACCCAGTGAACAATGGATAATTCATTATATGGAGTTACAGTATTCACAGACGAATGAAGATCTCACTGGAGACAGTATGTACAACAAAACAGTAAATTTGATTACTATAGAGGAACTAAAAAGGGCTCTGAAAGGTATGAAGAACATGAAAGCTCCCGGAATGAACGGAATAAATGTCAGATAATTAAGTACACAGTATTGTCATTAGATAAAACGCTTTTACAATTAATAAACAAGTGTTGAAGTCACTGCAAGGTCCAAGACCATTGGTACACAGCAGCAGTAATTTCTCTCTTCAAGAAAGGGAAACGCAACAACTGTAAAAACTATTGTTACATCAGTGTTCTAAGTACTGTATAAAATTGTACACAAATATGTTCAATAATCACACGAAGAATATCACAGAAGCTGTTACTTAAAAGTTAACAGATTAGATTGAGGAAATGTCGTTGGTGCATAGATAATGTATTTTTAATTAAGAACATCACACAGAAACACCAAGAACTTAATCTAGAAACCCATATGGCATTCATAACCCATGAGAAGGTTTCAAGGTGTAAGAGCCGCGATGAACTATGGACGATTATGTGCAATTGTTGATATCCTTACCGCCTAATAGAGGTTGTGAAAAGTCTTTAGTAAAATATACCCATTATGATAAACAAAGGTACGAATCGGTTAGAAGAAAGAGTTTCTAACCAAGGTTTAACAAGGGAGTGGACAACTGCCAACTCTTTTTAATATTTACATTGACTTTATTCTTTATAAATGAAAATGCAGAGAAGCAAACGAATGAAGACTGCGAGTGATCAATACCTGGATGTGCTTTTGTTTGCGGCTGACATCGTTGTTATTCAAAAGAATGAGGATAACCTGCAAAGAACAGTACACTTGCTGAACAAAATATAAAGGAATACACTTTAAATTTATCTAGTACTAAAACGAAAATAATGGCAGTCTAGGAAAATACTTACATGAAAAATTATTTTAGGTAAATCAGTTTTATGAAAAGTTCCTAGAATCTTTACTCAGATTATAATTATAAGTTTTGAGTTGGCCAGGTAATGAAAATAAAATACTCAAATTCCAAGCTGACTTTGGTACCACCATCAGAACATTTCCCAAAAAGAAGAAAAGGAATCATCATGAAATATCATGGAAATTCCAGTCGTCCTATGGAAGTCATAGTTGCGTTAACACAAGAAGAGAAAAAATCAGTTCAAACGGTAGACAAAATGTTCCTGAGGAGGACAGACGGCTGCAAAAGAAGAAATTATTGCAAATTAAGAACAGTTAAATGTTTTTAACATGAGTGAAAAATTTCATAAGTATCGTGAAAATTGAAGAACGCATGACCATAGAATTCCACCGAAGATTCTGGAATACAAACCGAATAGGAAAATAGATACTGTGAGTCAACGGAATAGGTAGAATGATTTTGTTTTTGAGTTCTGAATGAACAATAGCTTCATCGTTGAAAAAAATTGATGATGATGAATTATGTTACGAGCTGCCTCACCGGTCTGGTCTTCATTTGCCACTAAAACTCTAATAGCAGTTTAGTTAATGAGTCAGAGCACAGAATTAGTCTCGTCTGTAGCATGGTTAATATGCTAGAAGTCATTCGATTAGAGTTAACCACTTTGACTGATATCAGTTTATTCATTTATACCTCCACGACGGGTACTTGTTAAATTGAGATCTGGTTACAAGTGTAAATGAAAAGAAGAAAAATGGAACAGTTTTCTTATGTCGTATCAAAGACGAGGTTATTAGGAATGGAGGACAGACACTGATTACACGACAATGGGAAAGAGGATCAACTTGACCTTTCTAAGTAACGTTTCCAGCATTAATATACTTAATCAACCTTGGAAATCTAAATGTGGATAGCCGGACCAAGATTTGAACAGTATTCCTCCCAAACTCCAGCTCAGTATTTTACGCACTATACTACTTCGCTCACTGGATGGGTCACTGTTCAAGTAGGAGATATTCATGAAACAATAAGTTAATCATTTGTTTGTTCACCGTTTTTCTCACGCGAGACTGGAAACTAATGTAGTTGTCGGTCAGAAAGCGAAGGGAAACATACCGACCTTAGTTTCCAGTCTGCATGGCCATTTTCTGGTCCAGACCACTGAAAGAAAAGTTTCTATCCTCCTATTTCCTCGCGGGATCAGGACTGTGATTTTAGATAAAAGTATAAAGTTCCAATCAAAATTATGTTGCATAAGGTTTCGACCCATTCAACAGTTGGAAATTCGCTATTTTCAATTCCTTCTATTGTAACAGCACATTTAGCAGTTCAGAGGCGACCCTTACGGTACGTTCCTACCAGAGTGTCTTTCGCCCTGATTACAATTACTCAATAAAAGTTTGCAATAAATGATCAAAATTAATGCTCGCCATAAAAGTGGAAACAAAGTCGCTACTTTCCACGCGGAATTGAAATTCCGACGGACGGCACACAAACAGTTACTCTGGCGAATTCGAAGCGATCCAGGACGGTGTACAGTCCTAGCGAGTTCACTACCCGTTTTTACCGCAAACTATGCGCTTTGGGACAGTTCTGCTCTGACGTCATGCGAGGCAGAGCGCTGTATAGGCCGGTATTACACTATCAAATTTCTTTGTCAAAGATTTGATCAAAGATGTGATCCGATATTCCGTCCAATATATTTGACAAAGATCTTTGACGTAGCGCTAGAGGGGGTATTACACTGTCATCAAATTTTTCGTCAAAGTTCAAGATGGCTGACAACAACTTGTTATTAACCGCAGCAGTTCTACGTACTCCAATTGCATTGTGTGCACATGCGGAAAAGAAGTGGGGGAAATGGAACCATACATACGATGTTGACAGTCTTAAAAGTCCTGGGATTACAACTTGATAATAAATTCAGTTGGGAGGAGCACACCACAGAACTGCAGAAAGGCCTTAACAAATCTGTATTTGCAATTCGAGTGTTAGCAGACATAGGCAACATAAAAATGAAAAAGCTTGCATACTTTCATTCCATAATGTCATATGGGATAATATTTTGGGGTGAATCTTGAAGTCAAACAAGTTTTCAAGGTCCAAAAGCGTGTAATACGTATTATTTGTGGAGTAAATTCACGGACCTCCTGCAGAAATCTCTTAAAAGAACTCGGTATACTAACTACTGCCTCTCAGTATATTTACTTCTTAATGAAATTTGTCGTAAATAATACATCTCTTTTTCCAACAAACAACTCAGTTCATACATACAATACCAGGAACAAAAATGATCTGCACAAGGACTTAAAAGCACTTACTTTAGTTCAAAAAGGGGTCCACTACTCAGGAACACTCATCTTCAATAATTTGCCAGGAAACATAAAAAATTTAGTTAGAAATAAAGATCAGTTTAAAAGGAGCATGAAAGACTTAGTACTGGCTAACTCCTTCTACTCCATTGGCGAAATTTTTAATGGAAACAAATGATGTATTTATTCATACTATTAGTATTGTTATTTCAGCTTAAAAAAAATCGACATGTTCCACATCCACGAGGCTTTCCTCAGCACGGATCTATGGAACGAAAAAGTAATATAATCTGGGTGAAGCCGTGGGTTTTACGACGACACGATAAAAGCATTCAACAAAACTTGTTACGTGAGCTTACAGTGGAAGACGTCAAGTCATACACCAATTACTTAAGAATGGATGAGCATACATTTCTGTATGTGCTCAATGAAGTGTATCCTCATATCACAAAGCACAATATTCACTTAAGAACTGCTACATCTTCAGAAGACAGTCTCACTGTAACACTCCGATTCCTTGCTACAGGAGAGGGTTAGGTTAGGTTAGGTTAGGTCGGGTCAGGTCAGGTCTCCAATCTCCTTAATCTATTTTTGTATTCAGGGTGCCTCACGTTGTAAAGCTCCCCACCAGCTTCATACATCTCTATTAATTTTGTAGTTGTCGGCACACATCAATTGTATTTACCGCCAATGTTTATAAAAACATTACAGACGACACAACGCTGCAGCGATGCTAGCGCTCCATGTGGTAACATGTCACATTGCAGTGAACAGAAGACAAGCGGTTTCTTTGATCAAATATACAGCGAGGCCCTAGATTTGATCAAATATTGGACGACATTTGACAAAGTCCCTATTACACTATCAAATATCTTTGACAAAGATATTGGACAAAGAAATTTGATAGTGTAATACCGGCCATACGAACTGAACCTTATTACTGCCTCTCGGACTGCATTTATATAGGTGCCGGAGCTGCCGGCCGAGGGAAGATCTCTTGTCTGCGGCTATCTGGATACTGCAGCAGCCTCCGTCTTGCAGTTATTATTTTTGGGGTGAACTGAAGCAGAAAACAAATTTTCATGTTTCTAAGTCCATTATTTAGCGCCTTTGATTTTTCTTAAAAACGTGAATTCCGGGGTTAAATGTTGTTTTATGACTTTGGGAACCTGCGCCACTTATTTATGAGTTCCAAAGACACCTTCTGCCCAAATTCTGGCTTTCTAGCTCCATTACTTAAAACCACTTATTTTTCTCTTAAAACGACATTTCTACGTAAATTGTTAGGTCTATAACACAAAGACTTGGTATTTGGAATATTATGACACTAAACTATATTTTTAAAAAGTTTTGAACATAAATTTTGATTTTTAATTTCATACTTAATTGTGGTGCAATACATGCGAGCTACGCGCAGACGCGTTAAGGTGACGTGGCGCTACTGGCAGTGAACTGGGGTAAGTCCCGGCACACTCGGTCGCCTCTGTATCTCACACACGATACAGCGCTTGGCTTGCTTCACTCTCAGCCCACGGAAAGATGGACAGGTGTGCCGTCTACGAAGTCCTGATGCCGGCTGCCAGAACCTTGCTGATGCAGCATGGTACAAATCCACGGTCTGCCACAGTAGTGGGCTGAATTCGCACATGTCGTGGCACAACGACGCTCTGCCACAGTTAGGCAAATGACTGGAAGTGCGGCCCTGCCACTGCTTGGGTGGGCAAAGTGACTATAAATGCTCTCCACTTAGCCCGTAACAGCAACTTGCCATCGGACTTCAGCTGACACCGCGTCACTCTCCACATCAACTGCCGGTCCCATGTGGGTGAAAGAGCTTCAACTATGACATCAGCCAGCTGTTGGTCTAAAGTCTGGTGTTAGACTCGAAGGTACTGGGTCTCGAGCCGGTACCACATGGAGAAGGCGTGCTCTATGATGACTTCATCTTGCACCAAAGGATACTGGACTCGGCACTGCTTGCCCATGTACAAGCCCGTCTACTGGAAACAGCAGGCCATTCACTGTGCACCGCTGTCTGCGAAAAATCTAGCTTGCGTCTGCAACGCTGCACCAACCGGTGCTATTCCTGTGGGGCAGCACTCCTGCTTGGCATTCACATGCACAAACTAAGCACGCCGCTATGTGTTACGCTGAAGTGGTCACTGGTGCTGCGATGGCCATGTATGCAAACCAAAACGCCGCTGGCCGGCCGTGGTGGCCAAGCGGTTAAAGGCGCTACAGTCTGGAACCGCGCGGCCGCTACGGTCGCAGGTTCGAATCCTGCCTCGGGCATGGATGTGTGTGATGTCCTTAGGTTAGTTAGGTTTAAGTAGTTCTAAGTTCTAGGGGACTGATGACTTTAGAAGTTAAGTCCCATAGTGCTCAGAGCCATTTTGAACCAAAACGCCGCTATGAACCTCTGCACGAATGATTTTCAGACAAAAGTACGATGGAGTGATGGAAAGAAATGGCTCAGAATTTTTTACATAAAAACTCGTAAAGCTCTTTCAATGAAACAAACGTTTATGTCTATATACATACAGCAAAAGAAGTTTTGCATCACCTCGGTTTCGAGAGTTCCGGAGCCTGTACAGTAAATTGGAATAGAGATCAATATAAACATCACTTCCTCCCTTTTTATTGCTCATGAAAACCACATTTTGCATGTTGTATTATTATACAGCGAGACCTTCAGAGGTGGTCGTCCAGATTACTGTACACACTGGTACCTCTAATACCTAGTGGCACGTCCTCTTGCATTGATGCATGCCTGTATTCGTCGTGGCATACTATCCACAAGTTCATCAAGGCTTGGTCCAGATTTTCCCACTCCTCAATGACGATTCGGCGAAGATCCTCTAGAGTGGTTGGTGGGTCACGTCATCCATAAACAGACCTCTTCCTTCTATCCCAGGCATTTTCGATCGAGTTCATGTCTGAAGAACAAGCTGACCACTCTAGTCAAGCGATTCGTAATTCTGAAGGAAGATTCACAAGATGTGCACGATCTAGACGCGAATTATCGTCCTTGAAGACGAATCCATCGCCGGATGCTGCCGATATGGTCGGACGTATTGTGACCACCAGCGGCGTGCGTCAGCTCCACATAATACCACCCCAAAACATCAGGGAACCTCCACCCTGCTACACTTGCTGTACAGTGTGTCTAAGGCGGTCAGTCTGGCCGGCTTGCCTCCAAACACGTCTCCGACGACAGTCTGGTTGAAGGCATATGCGACACTCATCGCTGCATTGTGTCGTGGTTGCAAAGATTAACCACGCCATATACGTCGAGAGTGAAGTTGCGCATCATGTAGCCTATTGCGTACAGTTTGAGTGGTAACACGACGTTATGTGGCTGCACGAAAAGCTTTATTCAGCCTGGTGACGTTGCTATCAGGGTTCCTCCGAGCCATAATCCGTAGGTAGCGGTTATCCACTGCAGCAGTAGCCCTCGGGCGGCCTGAGCGAGGTATGTCATCGACGGTTCCTGTCTCTCTGTACTTCCTCCATGTCCGAACAAAATCGCTTTGGTTCACTCCGAGACGCCTGGACACTTCCCTTTTTGAGAGCCTTTCCAGGCAAAAAGTAACAATGCGGACGCGATCGAACCGCGGTATTAACCTTCTAGGCATGACTAAACTACAGACAACACATGTCTTGTACCTCTTTCTTGGTAGAATGATTGGAACTGATCGGCTGTCGGACCGCCTCCATCTACTGGGCGCTTCTCATGCATGGTTGTTTACATCTTTTGGTGGGTTTAGTGACATCTCTGAACAATCAAAGGGACTGTGTCTTTGATATAATATCCACAGTCAACGTCTATCTTCATGAGTTCTGGGAACTGTATTTATTTTGTTGACAGATCGAAAATCTCACCTCTCTCCCTCCACCGCCTCATCACTATCAAAGTGAGTTCCTCCAAGGTACTCCTTAAGATCTGAAAACAAGTCAAAATCAGGTGTGCCCAAGTCAGAATCCTATGGAGGATGAACGATGACAGTGAACCGAGAGCGTCGGACGTTTGCATCGTCGTGCTGCAGGAGCAGATGTGCCATGTATGGATGAACTCTACGGGTTGAAAACCCGATTACAGCACGGATTTCTCACCCTTCGATATATTTACGTTACACATCACCATGTTACCCGATTCAGTTTTGAGCCCTCTAGCGACAGAGGACTGCAAATAAGTAAACATGAAAATAAAGACATAGACTATTAATAACGTATGTTTTATTTTAAAAGCTTTGAGAATTTTCTCACAAAAATGAGAGGCTTTACCTTAGGGCAGGTCCCTGTATGTTACTACTAATTGAGGTCTTCTGATTCCGCGCTCGCCGTGCTAGTGGCAGAAGCAACCCACCGTCCCGCACCACACCATTGTAGGGCACTAACAGTAGTAGGGCAAGGCTCGTGTCAGGGCATGCTGCATTGTTGCCAAATTTATTCAAGACGGCGGCGATGACGTCATCCTAGATGGCGACATGTAGACTTGGCAACAGTGCATGACGTCATCCAAGATGGTGGCTTTTGGCGGGAAAATAGGCCAATTGTGCTATGTCCACTAACCTGACCTCAAGAAAAAATGGCGGGAAGTTTGAATTTTGGCGGGAAAATAGCCCAGTTGGTCTAAGTCCACTAACCTAAGCCTCCAGAAGAAAAAATGGCGGGAAGTTTGAATTCCAGCACAATAATGCATGCAAAAACCGTACTTGTCTTTATTATTATTATTGATTGTCATTTATTAACATTTATTATCATTTATTATTATTTATTATTATTTACATCATGCACATGTGTGCACAATCCAACTGTGTTAGTTCATACCCTTGCCACCAGAGAGTGCCACCGTGACGTCATTAAAGATGGTTGATTTTGGTGGGAAGAAAGCCAATTGTGCTACCTCCACTGAACTACCATTACTGTTCTCCTGCACATTCAGTCTTTGCTGAGCTGTCGTTGCCATGTGTTCTATCATAGAGATGGATGTGGGTGATAGAGCAGCCTTCAATAACTGCATTTCATGTAGACATTCGAGGGAGGACTGTAGCCACAGTTCACTACATGAGGTGTGGAAGTGTATGATAATGGAGGAGTGTTGGAGCAATAAGTACAAGACTTCTGTTCAGCAGATTTCGGCAATGCAGAGAGATTGAGCCAGGATGCATCCCGTAACCAGCATATGCTCATGCGCGAGTAAAAACTGCAGGTTTATTTACCATCAAACATTCACTCTTCCAAAACGCAAGAGACGTTCAGTTGACACCAATTCGCTTCGGTGTAAGCATATTCGTATACAACGTATATACAATTGAAGACCATCCTGCAGAATGTGTTCAATCGATGAGTTATTGGTGTTTGACCGCGATGAGCTTAACAGCAGTGTAGTTTACAGGCATACAGCAGAGGACTGCCCCCATAACCTCCTACATGCTGAATGGAAACGTGCATTAATCCTGGAACATATGAATAAGGACAAGAACACAGTCCCCCAAATAAATTCCCTCCAACGAAATGCTTTAAAAATGCATTACCCATCTCATGGAAACATCTGCTACTGTTGGAACTGTCTACCTTTTCTAAAGCCCACATATAAGCTCCCAGCCCACAAGAGACGACTGCCTCCAATCCAGCAGAGCGACGAACTGATCTAGTCCACGAGTTCTCCGGTAGAGGGCACTTTGATAGGTCAAATGTTCACCTCATTCAACCAATAGCAGCACAGCATCATGATGACGTAGTTGGCTTCTATATAAGGAGCACTCAGCAGCTCCTTCATCTCTGTTCCAGTCGGTCAAGATGAAGCATCAGTCACCACCACAGCAGAATAGGAGGAGGAGCAAGCAGCATCAGAAAAGAGAGTCCCCAAATTATTATTAATATTATTGCTATTATTGTTATTTCTCTACCAACATCACATCAGTTCTTATCAATATTCGTCTTGGTCCTCCAGCAGCTCCACCCATGACACCAGCATCAGCAGGTCCCAGCATGTCCCGGTCCACGCACGTGAAGGCCTCGGACTCGTCCACGCAGGATCCTGTAGCTCAGCTTCTCAGCATGCTGGAGCAGGATAGCCAGGTGTTAATGTCGGTGCCAGAGGCTGCGCTTGACGGGGCTGCACAGTACTTGGCTCCTTCGTACGCGCCGTCCACTGATCATAATCTCACAAGGGACATCCCACCATCAGTGTAAGAACAGCAGGCTAACAGCGCTGGTGTGGATGTCGTGGATGAGAAGATACCGACTGCCACTTCACCTCAACCTTTACTATTCGCCTCAAGCTGTGTGTTAACAGTTAGTGGTTCAAAAGGTATCCATGTAGGACTTGAAGTTTTATAATACAGTAGCCTCTCACTGTTTTAGTGCTGGAAAATGTGCTCAAAAATATTAAAGTGAACTTTTCTGACTACGAGTGGGATGAACTGCGTCGTTTAAAAACACACATCAAGAATCGTATGACTACCGAATATTATCCATCCCACTCCTACCAGGACATGTACTGTAGCAGTCTAACTGTGAGTATTCTATCAATGTATGATGATGCAGCACTAAAAATTAAAAGTGCTGATGGTTATAGTATTTTCATGTTGATAACGTGTTCAATTTAGGCATGGTTCTAACTAGTACGATAGAGAGACTAAATAGATGGTGCCCATATATTCAGGCACCGACATCATTAACTGGCTTCACACATGTAGCATCCACGTAGATGACATAGAACATTGTTTTAGTATGTGTATAACACCAGTGCCCAAGTCTTGTGCTATTCCTCGAATAAGTGTTGAAAATGTCGCACTCAAATTTACTGACGGAATACCGGACTATTGTAATTCACCCATAACATTACAAGATATACGTGCTGAATTTCAAGCATACAAGAAGCAGCTATTTTCCAAATGCTGGCCACGGTGCTCTCGCGGTTTTAGGCGCTCAGTCCGGAACCGTGTGACTGCTCCGGTCGCAGGTTCGAATCCTGACTCGGGCATGGATGTGTGTGATGTCCTTAGGTTAGTTAGGTTTAAGTAGTTCTAAGTTCTAGGGGACTGATGACCACAGATGCTACGTCCCATAGTGCTCAGAGCCATTTGAACCATATTTTCCAAATACTGTACTTCTGCTGCACCGCTTAAAAAAGAATGTACTGGTTTTTTCTCATGCTGATCATATTTGTAAATATTTTAATAAATAAATATTTTATAATATTAAATTTGTCATTGCGTGTTTTTTATTTGTCAAGACAAAATGCCACCTACGTTAATCTATATGACAGCCTTCCTTTAAATATACCACGTGGAGTTCATTCTGTTGTGTAGCCGTTGTAGCTCAGTTGGTAAGGTGACTGCGCTATAGTGACTACACACATATTTTTAATCATATAAAAGCGTATTCCACACCTTGAACTTCCGCAGTAGGTATCATGGCGGGCTGGGTGAAACACCCTCGCCTCAAGGGCTTTGTTGTAGGTGACTGGTCCTGTGATGATGACCAAGACCAGAAGACCAACAAGAACGCACCACTCCTTCCTAACCGCATACGAGCTATAATTGTAGGTCCATCCAGCTGTGGTAAGACAAATGTCCTCATGGCTCTGTTAACGCACATAGACGGAGTCCACTTCGAGCACCTTTTCGTCTTCTCCAAAACACTCTTTCAGACCAAGTACCAGTTACTGAAGAAAATATTAGATGGAGTAGACGGTGTAACGTACAGAGCCTTCAGTGAAAGCGACGACGTCCCCCTACCTGAAGCCTAGCACTGTCTTCATATTTGACGATGTCGCTGTTGAAAAGAAAGATCAAATCGGTAAATATTTCTGCTTTCGCCGTCATATGGGTGTTGATGTATTTTATCTGAGTCAAACGTATTCCAGGATCCCAAAACAGCTGGTGAGGGACAACACAAATCTCATTATAGCATTCATACAAGACAACCTCAATTTAAAGCACATTTACCATGCCCACGTAGGGACCGACATGTCATATAATGAATTTGTAAAGATATATGCTGATTGTTGGAACCACTCACAATACGGCTTTCTCGTTATTGATAAAACCCGTAAACTGAATGACGGTAGGTATAATCGGAACTTCCAAGACTTTCTCCATATATAAACGTACGAAAATACATTATCCCATCAGTTAACACTTCACCATGGACAAATTCGCAGGCATGGCGGACGCTCAGTCGGAGAGATTGGGTGTGCAAAGACAGAGTGCCCGAATGTACACCGATATCAAATTGAAAAATCTTGAGTCCAGACTAGTTAAAGTTGCAAGGGAATTAAAGGACACCCAGAAACTGCTTGCCATTAACCAAAACCGGATGGAGAACAAAATTAGCGCAATTGAGGGCATGATAGTAGCCGAGGCCGTTGTTATTGAAGAAGGTGGCGTAGGAAAAAAGGAAGAGAAGAAGTACAACAAAGCATATATAAAACCACGTGATATTCAGAGCTCTGATTAGTATCCTTCGAGATGTCGACAAAGCATAAAGTCATTCAGGTGCGGAAAGCAGTTCGAGAGAAATTACGTTTGCTGAAGTTGGGACATATAGATCGCGAGCAAACACTAAATGAAGCCTTTAAACCTGTTACCGAATCTATCACCAAGATAGCTTTGCATAGTAATGACCCAATCGCAGAATTCACCAACCAGTATCCGACCGTTCAGATAGATAAAACATTTGGTGTTAGCAGGGCGAGACCGTACATGCTGGGATCTCAAACTATAACTTTATCCGATAGCACAATACTCATCGGGGATACAGAGTTTAAAAGAGCACTTGGCTTAATGAATCTAATCTTCCTAAGGCCATCAAGAAATACTCTGCTGATGATCGCAGAGTCTATCGGGAAATACTTAACTTGACTGATCTGTACAAAAATCCCGACGGAACAATGAAAAAGCCTGAAAACTCTAAATACACTACCATTATACAACCTTTACTCAATGAGCAAGCTAAAAGTGTCGGTGAGGGTGTAGACTTTATGCATAAAGTAGTGAGCAATCAAGTATGGCAGTATATACAGGGTGTTACAAAAAGGTACGGCAAACTTTCAGGAAACATTCCTCACACACAAATAAAGAAACGATGTTATGTGGACATGTGTCCATAAACTCTTAATTTCCATGTTAGAGCTCATTTTAGTTTCGTCAGTATGTTCTTCCACCTACGCTCAATGGAGCACGTTATCATGATTTCATACGGGATACTCCACCTGTGCTGCTAGAACATGTGCCTTTTCAAGTACGACACAATATGTGGTTCATGCACGGTGGAGCTCCTGCACATTTCAGTCGAAGTGTTCGCACGCTTCTCAACAACAGATTCGGTGACCGATGGATTGGTACAGGTGGACCAATTCCATGGCCTCCACGCTCTCCTGACCTCAACCCTCTTGACATTCATTTATGGGGGCATTTGAAAGCTGTTGTCTACGCAACCCCGGTACCAAATGTAGAGACTCTTCATGCTAGTATTGTATACGGCTGTGATACAATACGCCATTCTCCAGGGCTGCATCTGCGCATCAGGGATTCCATGCGACGGAGGGTGAATGCATGTATCCTCGCTAACGGAGGGCATTTTGAACATTTCCTGTAACAAAGTGTTTGAAGTGACGCTGGTACGTTCGGTTGCTATGTTTTTCCATTCCATGATTAATGTGATTTGAAGAGAAGTAATAAAATGAGCTCTAACATGGAAAGTAAGCGTTTTCGGACACATGTCCACATAACATATTTGCTTTCTTTGTGTGTTAGGAATGTTTCCTGAAAGTTTGGCCGTACCTTTTTGTAACACCCTGTATATTACGATGACCCAGATGAACTAATAGACAGACTTCGACTGTTGATGGCTTCGGCTGCTGCGGGCAATACAGCTCATCCGAATGAGGTTGTATCCATAATCTCCGAGCTTCGAGAGAGTGGTATCATCGAATAAGCAAGGAGACCGTGGTTCTAGAACTGCACAAGCCAGCACGCAAAACATATCCTCGTAGGCATGTCATGATTAAAGAGCTGGATGACCTCTGGCTAGCTGATCTTGTAGATATGAATCGATATTCACCTCATAATAATGGATTAAAATGCATTGTAATGGTTATTCATACATACTCTAAATTCGCATGGGCATTACCTGTGAAAACGAAAACCGGTAGAGATATTGCTGTGGTGTTTGGGCGTCTGCTGCAGACAGGAACGAATCGATGCCCGGCCTATCTTCAAACCGATCACGGTGGGGAGTTTTACAATGACCATTTCAAGACTGTGATGGAGCGGTATGGCATACACCACTACTCCACGTTTACCCACCTTAAAGCTAGTATCGTCGAGCAGTTGAACAGAACAAAGCTCAAATGTGGATGCAGTTTAATCTTCGCGGTTCGTACAAGTGGGTAGATATCCTCCCACAGATAACTGCGAAGTATAAACGAACCAAACATAGTACAATAAAAATGAGACCGATCGATGTTCGCGGTAATTCACTCATGGACACAGTATATTTCAGGATTAAAATGCTCGACCCTCGAAAACAGAGGTTCAATACAGGCGACTTAGTACGTATTTCAAAACACAAGACAGCGTTCAAGAAATCGTACTTACCAATTTGTCGGCTGAGATATTCACAGTATCCAAAGTGCAGCGAACCAACCCTTGGACATATATCTTAAAGGACGGCAAGGGCGAAGAAATTGCAGGATGCTTTTACACGGAGGAATTGCACAAGGGTTCTGAACCAGATGTATTTCTCATCGGGCTCGTGATAAGACGTCGTGGGAATAGAGCACTGGTTGAATGGCTAGGATTTCCATCATCAGAAAACAGTTGGATCGAAGCTGACATGTTAGTATATAACAGGGGGAGTAGACCTCTACCTCCTCAGTAGCGTACCATGCACGATAGGAGGAGGTGGAGGTGGCGTTCTCGACAAGTTGCCTGTTGAATTGCACATTCCAGGATATAACTTCTGTGGGCCTGGAACAAACCTTCGGAAGCGCCTGGCACGAGGTGATAAAGGTATTAACCTACTAGACGAAGCCTGCCTTGAGCACGACCTCGCATACGCAGCAAATAAGGATCTCCCAGCACGCCACATCGCCGACCGGATATTAGCAGATGAAGCCAAGCAAATAAGGCGAAGAAAAGATCTCGGAATAGGCCAACGCATTGCTGCATTCGTAGTTGATAAAACCATGCGTGCAAAATTAAGTTGGGCTTGGGTGTGATGAATTTCAAACTAATTATGAATTCACCGCGAACAGCTTTGCGAGCTAAGAAGAAGAACAACAAACCCGGTTGTTTGAGAAACTATATTCTCACCTCGATGTCTGCAGCTAAACGTGTGTTCAATGGTGGGAACAAGAAGAAAAACACAACTTCAATTAAACCACCTAGGGTCCTACCCCTTGCTGCAAAAAGAACATTTAGTTTAACAAAACTTACAGCAGCTATCGGAAAAGGTCTCTACTTGAAACCATACAGGAAAGGACTAGGTCTCTTCATAAATTAAAAAAAAGTCCGTTAGTTATCCTACCCAGCCGAGCGCTCACGAATAAAGATCTAGTTAAAATTCTTAAACAAAAATTTCACATTCGTGGATTCCGCGGCGTCTTTATGCGGAATACATTACCGAAGACCACGTGGCGGACTAATGAGTGCGGAATTGTAAATTTAGATGTTGATGGGGGTCCAGGGACCTACTGGGTTGCGTATGTTAAGAAAAGTCCAAATACAGTTCAGTAATCCGATTCATTCGGCGATTTACATCTACTATTGCTCCCAGACTCTATGCTGAGGGAGAGAACTTGATATTTGTACTTTTGAACATTAAAGACACTAGATATTCGCGTTATTTTGGGTAATGACTCTAGCATGACCTATTAGGACGGCTGGGGTTTTGGTTGAATTGAGCTTTAACCCTACAATCCGTACCCATTTCGATAGTCTACACAGGTCAGTATTGAAATTCTTGTTAGCTGTCTGCAGGTTTATTGGTTTTTCACTTACAAGGGGAGGCCATGACTTTGAGATCGCGGATTTACTTCAAACTTTGTACACCTTTAGCAGACCATTAAAATAACATCGTGCAAGTAGAGAGATGCACTGCTCTGGCAAGTCCGAGAGAAACGCAATAGAAGTTATACGCGTCTGTTATCTGTGCATAGGTCCGGACGTTACAGCTCCTGGTGGTCGACGGGAGCCGGCACGGTAACTCAGCGTGTCCGGTCAGAGGGTTATCCACTCTCTGTCATAAAAAAAAATTGAGTTAATGGATCGACGATGAACTTGAACAAGCGTCATGGGACGTCGGTCCCAAACAAATAGAATGAAAAATAACGAACAAAATGATATTTTTTTTTAATAAAAGGAGTTAGCCTTCCAACTTCGAAAGACGGACGTGTTCAAGACGACGGTTCACTCCCGCTCAGACCTCTACTTTTACAGTACAAGTGTAAATTCCACGATATTCAAAAAATTTCCACCCACGCCATCTGTTCTTGCTACATTAGCATATTTACTGCCAAATGGGTCCTGCCTGTGTGGCTGTAACTCGAAGTATGGAGGCGCAAAGTAGTTCCAGGTACCTTACTAGATTGCATGTATAAGGTATTTCGCAAATCGCGAGGGGTATAAATTTTCAGGAAAACTCTATCGTTTCTTTATTTACTTATAGGTAGTTATAAATATACTTGTTCTAACAACTAAATTTCATTAAAAATAGTAAGTAGACAAATAACTTGAAATTCACTCAAACTTAATGCAATGCACGCAGTTTTTTTAAACTATATTACCTCTCAAGTATTATATAAATTAAATGACCAGTGATGAAAACAAATATAAGTTAAAACTTAAGTTTAAGCGGCAATCGAACCGTCGTTTCATACGCGTTCGTCTTACGAAACTCGAACGTTAACCACTTGATGACCAGGAACGCTCGAACGCTAACCACATGACCACCAAGTACTCTAACACCCGTCACCTATGCAGTTACATAACAGACGCGTAAAAGTTCTCTTGCGATTTTCTCGGAACTTCCACAGTAAAGCACATTACGACTTCAACATTATTTTGTTTTAATGGTCTACTAAAGGTGTACAAAGGTTGAATTAAATCCGTGGTCCCAGCGTCGTGACATCCACTTGTCAGGTACAACTGGAGATTATCAACGTGCATGGGATATTTACAGTAGGACAAGATGTAACGTAAGTCTTTAACACAGATCGTAGCTCAAACAACAAGAGATGTCAGTGAAGATGCGACTTGGAAGAATACTTCATCAACATAAAATCCTGCCCGCTAATCACCCATCACAAAAACCAACAACGGACTACGAATACTAAAAATACTTACTGAGTAAAAGTGGCGGTTGCACCTCTCCACTAATTACCACACCTAAGAAACTTTGATAAGAGCTATTCTCTCCTATGTGACGTTCCACAATCATCCGCTCCACCAATTATTCTTTCCAAATCCTTGAAGACATGGACTCCATCTCGCTTAACGCTTCCTTTTTACCTTCTCCGACATGGATTCTGTACCACATAATCAAATTCCTATCTCTTCTCAATCACAATCCACAAACTCGACCAATAATACTATTACCTCCTCCCCAATTCCCAAACCTTTTACGCTGCTGCGCCTCTACCGACACATTCTACTAAACATGCACTGCATACACTCTATATTCTCCGCAAACAAAATGACTTCTCTCTCACACAACCAACTTCATCTAGACATTCATTCATTCTATCCCAATCGATACAATGGCTACAGTGCACCCCCAATTCACTCTCCATCTTTTCCTCTTCCTACTCCTCCTCAACGGTTCTGCCTCCACATCACATTCCTCTGTTTCTGTCTTCCCCATCCACCCCAACGACTATATCTTCATTCCAGTTGACATTTATAGGGAGTATTATTTGGTATTGGCCCCTTCTTAGTTTCCATTAATCCTGAGTCTCTCTCCCAGCGCAAAATCCAAACGGCTGAAGAAAAGACCAACTTATAAAAAACAATTCTCTAACGTTGGATCACATTTCGGGTTTTAGTGGTGTGCTACTTGACACAGAAACGTAAATTAAATATCTAGGCAGAACGTTGCAAACCGACATGAAATGGAACGAGAGAGTAAGGCTTGCATTAAGGAAGGTGAATGATCGAATTCGGCTTATTGGGAGAATTCTAAGAAAGTATAGCTCATCTATGAAGGTCGCCGCAAATGGAATACTAGTGTTACCCACTCCTGAGTATTGTTCAGGTGTTTTGGATCATCAGAGATCGAAGAATTTCAAATTTTTGCGGCTAGATTTTTTACCGGTAGGTCCGTTCACCAAGTAAGTATTACGGAAATGCTTTGCGAACTCGAATGGGAATCAATGGAGGGAATACCACGGTCCTTCCGTGGTAGACTACTGAGCAAATTTATGGAACCGATATTTGCGGCTGACTGGAGAAGAATTGTACTCCCGCCGACGTACATTCCACGAAAGAACGGCGATTACAATGTAGGAGAAACTAGAAATCATACGTATACAAGTAGACAATTGTTTTTCCCTTATTCCGTTTGTGAATGGAACAGGAAAGGAAATGACTGCTAACGGCACAAGATACCCTCTGCCACGCACCGTGTGGTACATGGCTGAGTATCTATCTAGATGCAGATGTAGATAGGTGCTTCACAACAGCCCGCATCCTTATACCAATGAGTTTCCAGGCTTTCCACTCCCTAATAACATTTCTGATCAGTGTAAATCTTTTCTAAGGACGTCATCGCTGTGAGTAATTTGCTCGAACTAAATATCTTATTGCTTATTTAGTTTACCTTTTATTTTTAATAAAGAAAGAAATTCAAAGCCTTAAAATTTCGTAAGTATCACAAAAAATTCATATTTTTTGTGCGTTTGAGTAACATTTGTACATGTTCGCCTCTTGGAAAGTATTTTATGGAAATTACCTACATTTTAAAACTATTGGTTGACGAATGAGAATTTTTGTGCCGCTGACAGTACAACTCCCGCCCATACAGGGTCCGAGGGACGAAACTATGTAACGAAAGAAAAAAAAAACTTAACGTTTTCTCCTTGTTATTTAAATATTCCGGATTACCGTGAGAGACATTTTCATCACGAAATAAATAATGCAGTAAATAAGTAAGAGAACCACAGTCGATAGAAAGTTGAAGCGCAAGTCCTCTACTCCAACACACAAGCGCTATCACAGAATTGCGTCTCATAAGGTGCTACATCCAACGCGGTACGAGTTTCAAAGCGAACTGAAACTTGTGCGGTATTGGGCGTTGCCGAGCTGCGCCCTCTGCACACCTCCGAGCCACAGCGCCGCCGTAATTTCTGTAATATTTCGCGAGTCGGATTGCCCGAGGGTGCCGATCGATGTTCATCACGCGTGTGTGGTTCGCGCCTATTGTGACCACGGATTGTTCGCGAAAATGTCTGCCCGTCGGGGCGCGAAAGCCCGGATAGTTCATCAAAGCCTCAGTAATGCTACCCTGCCACGAGAACGCTGCACATCCGCTAACTACGATACTACGTGTAGCGTCCCTATTTTGACACCCTGAACGACGCCCTCCCTTCAACTTCGGACAACGAAACCGAAAAGATTTGACCGTTTGTGTAGCCAAACACATTGCACAATTGTGATTTAGTGCCTTAGGGTCTAGATAAGCTTCTGTCACACAAAGTAACTGTAATGCAATTGTACTGTATCGAATTAGATTAAATACAATACACGCGGTCGCCAGAGCTGCAGGGTGCTCGCTAATCCAAACAATTCGCTTATCAGCGCGTAAATTATTCTTCAGTTGCAAGACGATCGTGATTAAAGCTTATTGTCTGCTGATTGTAAACGACACTAATTTCTCACGTACCATTCATTACTACACTATGCTTCAAATGACAAAGCTGAAACCAATTCAGAAAATCTTCTTACATCCACTAGTCAAAACAGAGAAATTAATAATTAAAGTCTCTAATTCTGTGACTATTTATGTGTTTAGTCACATAAATAAATCCTTTCAAGCAATTGTTCCCAGCCTGGAGGTAATTAATCACTGAGGAGTGAATTAAAGTTTTCTGAGGGGTAGAAACAAAATAAAGGAAGCGAAAGGCTATTTACACTTTGTACAGAAACAAGATGACAGCTATAATAATCGAGGGGCATCAAAGGGAATCAGTGGTTGAGAAGGGAGTCAGACATAGCTGTAGTCCATCCCCAATGTTATTGTATCTGTATATTGAGAAAGCAGTAAAGGAAACAAAAGAAAAATTTGGAGTAGGAATTAAACTCAAGGAAGAAGAAATAAAAACTTTGAGGTTTGACGATGACATTGTAATTTTGTCAGGGACAGAAAACAATTTGGAAGGGCAGTTGAACGGAATGTACTGTGTCTTGAAAGGAGGACATAAGACGAATATCAAGAGAAGCAAAAAAAAAAAATCGAACTAAATGAGATTATGCTGAGGGAATTAGATTAGGAAATGAGACACGTATAGTTGAGTTTTGCTATTTGGCCAGCCAAATAATTGACGATGGCCAGAGTAGAGAGGATACGAAATGTATTGGCAATGACAATAGAGGCGTTCCTGAAGAAGAGAAATTTGTTAATACCAAGCATAGATTTAAGTGTTAGGAAGACTTTTCTGAAAGTTTTTGTGTGGAGTGTAGCCATATATAGAAGTGAAACATGCACAGCAAGCACTTTAGACAATAAGATAATAGTAGCTTTTGAAACGTGGTACAACAGAAGAATGGTGAAGATTCGGTAGATAGACCATGTAAATAATGAAGAGGTATTGAATAGACTTGGGGAAAAAACGATTTGCGCAGAACCTGATGAGAAGAATGGATCGGTTTGTAGGACACATTCTCACTCATCAAGAGATGATCAATTTGATACTGGAGGGAAGGATTGGGAGGGGGGAGGATAAAATTCGTTGAGGAAGACCAAGAGATGAATACAGTAAGCAGATTCAGAATAATGTACTCGTAAGTTGCAGTAGTTACTCGGATATGAAGAGGCTTGCACGGGTTAGAGTAGCATCGAGAGCTGCATCAAACTAGTCTTCCGACTGAAAACCACTACTACAACAACAACAAAATGGTTCAATTGCGTTTCGGTCAGAATAAGATATTTTTTAATAGATCATTATTATTATCACTGTTTAGTTGGACTGTAATACTTATCATATAAGTTATTAATACTTACATTATTTTCGAATACTGCCATTAACCCACCATAACTACAATATATATAATATATATAATATGACTACTCACACTCAAACATTGTAAATGGTGGAAGATAGTGATTACTTTGATTTAACTATAAGAATCAAATACAAAACGAAGCTGGTGACCTCTCGTGCTATATCTTCGGTTCATAAATTATTATCAAGGAAATTTTCTTTCGAATGAAATGCTAATGAGATAAAATACTGTAATATATTAAATTTCTGAGTAAAAACAGTGTTGGTTGCGAAATTACTCTATTACAGTCTATTGGGATATCAGATTATACAAAAGTAGGTGGATATGAAAACCATTCGTCAAAAAACCATATAAAATTAAAAAGGAGGCAACAGTAACTGGTTATGTAATCCATGCCTCATAAAACACATAAAATGCTAGTTGGACCATGAACACACCAACTGACGCCGCCGTAGTAGTACAAAATAGGGCTACGCTTAGAAAAATGAAAGTAGCATGAGTCGCACTCAGTTCGGAGCACAGTGTCCTTTCGGAGTGCACACGTGAGGGACACTGTGCTGCTTAGTTGGTACGGTGCGATTCGAATGCTAATGAAATAGCCTATATAGTTTCGTCACACACATCTCAATTGTGGAAAAACGCTCTCGTCACGTAATGACGTAGGTTCTGTTATGTCTTTACGATTTAGTTTCTCCTTGTTCTTACATAACATTAGCCACTGTGCTTGAACATTGACTATTATTAATTACACGAAACTAAGAAACAAAAAGGGTACGTAAAAACTCTTTAACATGAGAACAGAGGCACCACAACCTGTGGTAGGATGTTGTGAAGGTTAAGGTTATGAAACAAATGTATGAACGTGTGCTTCACATAGACCACCATTACATACATATTTTGCATCTTGTACCATGCATCGATGACAGCAACACTGAGACATACGCATCACATATGTTTAAATATCTCATGAAAATGCATTCTCCGTGTTACTGGAAGCTCGCTCAGTAGCCAACGGTTTTTTTCATTATTCACTTTGCAACAATAAATTAACTTGACAACACAAAACAGCATGCTGCGCTGTGCAGCCGCGCGATCTGAGGCGCTTTGCCCCGGTTCGCACGGCTCCTCCCCGTCGGAGGTTCGAGTCCTCACTGGGGCATGGGTGTGTGTGTTGTCCTTATCGTTAAGTTACTTTACGTTAGATTAAACAGTGTGTAAGCCTAGGAACCGATGACATCAGCAGTTTGGTCCCATAGGAAGTTGCCACTTCTAACAAAACAGCAATTTAATGGCCACTTCACTGCTGTAGTGCCTACAAATTATTATTACTTCCAGAATGAGATTTCCACTCTGCAGCGGAGTGTGCGCTGATATGAAATTTCCTGGCAGATTAAAACTGTGTGCCTGACTGAGACTCGAACTCGGGACCTTTGCCTTACGCGGGCAAGTGCTCTACCAACTGTAAAGCTGTGAGTATCGGGCGTGAGTCGTGCTTCGGTAGCTCAGTTTTAATCCGCCAGGAAGATTCATATCAGCGCACACTCCGCTGCAGAGTGAAAATCTCATTCTGGAAACATCCCCCAGGCTGTGGCTAAGCCATGTCTCCGCAATATCCTTTCTTTCAGGAGTGCTAGTTCTGCAAGGTTCGCAGGAGAGCTTCTGTAAAGTGTGGAAGGTAGGAGACGAGGTACTGGCAGAAGTAAAGCTGTGAGTACCGGGTGTGAGTCGTGCTTCGGTAGCTCAGTTGGTAGAGCACTTGCCCCCGAAAGGCAAAGGTCCCGAGTTCGAGTCTCGGTCGGGCACACAGTTTTAATCTGCCAGGAAGTTTCAGTTATTACTATTATTATTATTATTAGTGGCAGTGGCCAAACACAGTGCACTGTCAGCCTTACGTTTTTCCGTTTCTGTCATTTAAGAAGATAGGAGTCCAAGTAATCAAATCATTTACATAGAGTCATCATAATGCACACAGTGTAACACGGTTGATTTTAAATAGGGGTGCAGGAACTGGATGAAGACGGTCTCGCTGAGAAGAGAAGTGTTGCAGTAGGAGACTATTTGTAACAAGTGTCTACCATCAATGTTAACAGTTTACTTCTGTTTCTAAAAAGGAACTGCCAGTAACGCTTGTGATGCACTCAGAATTGCATAATCATTCTGTAGGGTATCACTGGATGTGACTCCCTCTGGAGGGCTAAGGAAAGTCAAACCAGGAGGCGGTGGTGAGGCGTCAATGAGGCAGCAGCAAACTAAAATCTGTTTACAGAAAGAAATCTATTTATTGCTGAGGGTTTCGCAGTGATTCGCTCTCCTCCTCAGGGTGAACAGGTAACAGCCGTGCTGTATCTGTATCGCACGAATGCGCTGAGTGACGCCTCAGCGTATGGTACATCGTGCAGTTTGCAGTCGTGCCCCTTGTGTTGCCCGGGGCCAGTTCAAGACCTCGTGCAGTGCGGAGTGGCAGTCAAAGTATCCTCACCGCCTAAACTGACTGTGGGTGCTCACTATAGCTGCAGCGCTCTTGTTGAGACTAGTTGCCCTTAGATTTTCCACCCAGGTAAGTGCATACCCCTGATGACGGCTGGCTTGATGCCATGCAGGTGGAAGTCCCAACAGCAACATTGAGAGCACCCCAAGGGGTGGTCCCTAAGGACAGCTGGTAAGGTGGTACATGTATTGCCAAGAGTGGCAGTACCAGGTACCCTGCAGGTGGGCAGATCAGTTCTTCACCTATGGAAGATTTGCAGCCCCATATCTTCAATCAGTCACCATTGTGATCTGCAGGAATATCAGCTCACGGTTGGATGGCTGTGGACTCGTTGAAGCAGACCTGAAACTGGCAGCTGCTGGTAACACTTCATCATATGGCAACAGGTCACACTACAACTATTCGAGCTGGCGTTCCGTCGTTATCAGGAATGCAGTCGGAATGACCACACTCCAAGTTCTGAGTGAAAGGCAAGGGAGATAATATAGTAGTCCATAATATGATTTCCCTGTGCACGTGCTCCAGTCCTTCAAACGTAAACATACCATGCTGGAGTAATGTTTAATTTCAGAGCGTTCTTTCTTTCGCCTGGTACTGCTGGATGTGTTGCCACACCTTTTCTACGAAAATCCGCCAGTTCTGCGATACTATAACTTTCTATAACGAGTGAGGGATATCCAAATTTAAGGTATCCTTCAAAAGATTAAGTTTTCGGCTGGTATTATCTCGTAGAGGTTTTCTGGCCAAACAAGCAGAGTGTCTGTCAATTCAATTGTCATTCCTATAATCGTGCATTGAAGTCGGAAGGTTCCTCCGACTGTATCACAAACCGTACTATTCGTTAGAATTCCACTGTCCCTTAATTATATCACAATCACATCCTGCTTCTAATCCTTTCCGTAACAGTTCAGAATAATAACCTATGGAGTGAATAGTGAACACATATTGACCACCAGAACATTATGACTACCTACCTAATAGCCGGTATGCCCATACCTAGTTCGCATAAAAGCTGCGACGCGTCATGTCTTGGAAGCAATGAGGCCATGGCAGGTCGCTAGAGGGACCTGGCACCATATCTGCACATCCCATACAGTCCGGGAAGGGAGACGATGAGCTCTGACGTCACGTCCAATCACAACCACTACATGTGTTCGATTTGGTTCAGATTTGGCGTGTTGCTGACGGGGGGGGGGGGGGGAGCATATCGACTCGCCACAACATTCCTCGAACCACTCATTCACACTCCTGGCCTTGTGACATGGAGCATTATACAGCTGAAAAATTCCACTGCCGTCAGGAGACATGATTATCATGAAGGAATGTACCTGGTCTGCAACCAGCGTACGATACTCCTTGGCCATCATGGTGCCTTGCACGTGCTACACTGGACCTATAGAATCTCACGTTAGTGTCGAGCATGAAGAAGCCGCGCCAGCTTGTCTCCGACCTGCAGTAAAGCTGTCATGGAGCTCTTCCCTTCGAAGAAGACGTATTCGCGCACTCTCATCAGCATGATGGAAGAGGAATCAGGGTTCATCAGATCACGCAACGCTCTGCTGCAGCGCCAACGTCCAGTGCAGATGGTCGTGTGTCTATTCCATTCGTAGTTACCGAATGGCACATGCATGGCTTGTCGGCTTCAGAGGCCCATCGGTAGGAGTGTTTGTTGCACTGTGTGTTCAGGCATACTTGCATGCCTGTCTGTTGTTAGTTCCACCACAGTTCGCCTCCTTTTCTGTTTTACAGGTCTTCCCAGCCTGCAACGTCCGACATTTGTAATTAGGGGTGGCAGCCAAGCCCAACGACGTCAGGACGTAGTTTAACCTGGGTTTCGCTACATTTTGAAGACACTCACCGAAGTTCTCCTCGAGCGTCCAACAAGTCGCTGCAGTTTCCAAAATGCTCGTGCAGATCCTCCGTGTTATCACAATCTGCCCTACATCTACATGTACATCTACATTTATACTCCGCAAGCCACCCAACGGTGTGTGGCGGAGGGCACTTTACGTGCCACTGTCATTACCTCCCTTTCCTGTTCCAGTCGCGTATGGTTCGCGGGGAGAACGACTGGCGGAAAGCCTCCGTGCGCGCTCGAATCTCTCTAATTTTACATTCGTGATCTCCTCGTTAGGTATAAGTAGGGGGAAGTAATATATTCGATACCTCATCCATAAATGCACCCTCTCGAAACCTGACAGCAAGCTACACCGCGATGCAGAGCGCCTCTCTTGCAGAGTCTGCCACTTGATTTTGCTAAACATCTCCATAACGCTATCACGCTCACCAAATAACCCTGTGACGAAACGCGCCGCTCTTCCCTGGATCTTCTCTATCTCATCTGTCAACCCGACCTGGTACGGATCCCACACTAATGAGCAATACTCAAGTATAGGTAGAACGAGTGTTTTGTGAGCCACCTCCTTTGTTGATGGACTACATTTTCTAAGGACTCTCCCAATGAATCTCAACCTGGTACCCACCTTACCAACAATTAATTTTATATGATCATTCCACTTCATATCGTTCAGCACGCATACTCCCAGATATTTTACAGAAGTAACTGCTACCAGTGTTTGTTCCGCTATCATATAATCATGCAATAAAAGAGACTTATTTCTATGTATTCGCAGTACATTACATTTGTCTGTGTTGAGGGTCAGTTGCCTGTCCACTGCAGATCTTCCTGCATTTCGCAGCAATTTTCTAATGCTGCAACTTCTCTGTATACTACAGCATCATCCGCGAAAAGCCGTATGGAACTTCCGACACTATCTACTAGGTCATTTATATACGAGTATATTGTGAAAAGCAATTGAGAACAACATGCTGTGTTCTGTTTGCTAAAAACTCTTCAATCCAGCCACACAGCTGGTCTCATATTCCGTAGGCTCTTACTTTATTTATTAGGCGACAGTGAGGAACTCTATCGGACACCTTCCGGAAGTCAAGGAAAGTGGCATCTACCTGGGAGCCTGTATCTAATATTTTCTGGGGCTCATGAACAAATAAAGCGAGTTGGGTCTCACACGATCGCTGTTTCCGGAATCCAATTGACTCCTACAGAGTAGATACTCGGTTTCCAGAAATGACATGATACGCGAGCAAAAAACATGTTCTAAAATTCTACAACAGAGCGATGTCATCTGTTGGAACTACCTGTGCTCTTTTCCAAACATTTGAAACCTTCCGTTCCTCTGCAGACTTGCGGTGCACGGCTATTAGAAGGGTGCCGTTCTTTCGCGTACTCTGTCTCGGTATACTCTTTCGATCCACTTACTTATTTAACGTAAGACCAGAACATCCTAGGATTTTCTGTCATTTCGGTACATAGAATTTTAATTTCGAATTCAGTGCCCGCTTCACGCATAGCCCTCCTTACGCTGACTTTGACATCGTTTAACTTCTGTTTGTCTGAGAGGCGCTGGCTGCGTTTGATTTTGCAGTGAAGCTCTCTTTGGTTTCGCAATAGTTTCCTAACTTTCTTGTTGAAGCACGGTGGGTTTTTCCCGTCCCTCACAGTTTTACTCGGCACGCACCTGTCTCAAACGCATTTTACGGTTGCCTTGTACTTTTTCCATAAACACTCAACATTGTCAGTGTCGGAACAGAAATTTTCGTTTTGATCTGTTAGTTAGTCTGAAATCTGCCTCCTATTACTCTTGCTAAACAGATAAACCTTCCTCCCTTTTGTATATTCCTATTTACTTCCATATTCAGGGATGCTGCAACGGCCTTATGATCGCCGATTCTCTGTTCTGCGCTTAGAGTCGTAAAGTTTGGGTCTGTTTGTTATCAGTAGGTCCAAGATGTTATCTCCACGAGTCGGTTGTCTGTTTAATTGCTCGAGGCAATTTTCGGTTAGTGCACTCAGTATAATGTCACTCGATGCTCTGTCCCTACCACCCGTCCTAAACATCTGAATGTCCCAGTCTACATCTGGTAAATTGAAATCTCCACCTAAGGCTATAACATGCTGAGGAAATTTATGTACAATGTATTCCAGAGGTCCTCTGCCACTAATGCTGCTGAGTCGGGAGGTCGGTAAAAGGAGCCAATTATTAACCTAGTTCGCTTGTTGAGTGTAACTTCCACCCATAATAATTCACAGGAACTATTCAGTTCTACTTCACTACAGTGTAAACTACTATTAACAGCGACAAACACGCCACCGCCGGTTACATGCAGTCTATCCTTTCTAAATACCGTCTGTGCCTTTGTAAAAATTTCTGCAGAATTTATCTCTCGCTTCAGCCAGCTTTCCGTACCTATAACGATTTCAGCTTCGGTGCTTTCTATCAGCGCTTGAAGTTTCCGTACTTTACCAGCGCAGCTTCCACAGCTTACAATTACAATACCGATTGCTGCTTGGTCCCCGTATGTCCTGACTTTGCCCCGCACCCTTTGAGGCTGTCAAATTCAGATACAACGCGCGCCTTCCCCATTCTAAGCACGGACAGCACGCTCACTGATACTACACGCACCATGCGTGTGGGTGACCAGCAGTCATTCCTCGCCACTTGACGATTCCATAATCTGGACGGGCTTATATCAACAGTAGACCAGTTGTTGTTATCTTCTTCCTGATCAGTGTATGAAATGTGCACCCATCCACTGGAGATGAGGATGGGGAGTTAGTGCTTCCCACCAACATTCTGTTGCTTCAGATTTCCCTAAGAATAACAGCACGTCACATACCTGTGTGCTAGTCCAGACCACTTTGGGTGGCCAGACCATGATACTCTCTTTCTGGCAACCCTGTAGCTGTCCCAAGGACTCTGGGGCATAATTTTCCCTGCTTCCCAAGTTAATTAGCACTTTCTTCTTTTGTACCTGTACCCACTTTCCTACTGCTCACCATTTCATCGGCTGAGGGTGTACAATACAACTTTGATACTGGGTATTCAAGTCTATTGCTAGAAAACATTTCGACGAATGTAATCTTGTGTAAGTAGGCTGTTTATGTTTTCTTATTGGCAACGTTACGTAGCGTCCTGTATGAAAATCACTGGCTGTGCTGTGTGCAGTCTGTGGCTAGTTTGCATTGTTGTCTGCCATTGTAGTGTTGGGCAGCGGCAGCTGGATGTGAACAGCGCGTAGCGTTGCGCAGTTGGAGGTGAGCCGCCAGCAGTGGTGGATGTGGGGAGAGAGATGGCGGAGTTTTGAAATTTGTAAGACTGGATGTCAATTATGATTATTAAGGTAAATACATTGTTTGTTCTCTATTAACATCTTTCATTTGATAACTATGCCTACTAGTAGTTAGTGCCTTCCGTAGTTTGAATCTGTTATTTAGCTGGCAGTAGTGGCGCTCGCTGTATTGCTGTAGCTTGAGTATCGAAGATTTTTGTGAGGTAAGTGATTTGTGAAAGGTATAGGTTAATGTTAGTCAGGGCCATTGTTTTGTAGGGATTATTGAAAGTCAGATTGCGTTGCGCTGAAAATATTGTGTGTCAGTTTAAGCACAGTCATGTATAATTTTTCTAAGGGGACGTTTCATATCATATGTCGACCCTTAGCCGAGGATACCTCACTGGAATCTTCTGATTTTTTCTTGTAGTTTGTGCAATTAGTGCAGCCTTTGTTTATTGATAGCGCGTAATTGTAGAGAGAATTTCCTTTGTAGTTGTAGTTTTTCATTCTTGTACAGTAAAACATTTGTGGCATGCATGTAGGTTTGCATCAAGTATTTCGCAGCTGCGCTTGCAATTAACTAGATATTATTTTCAGTGCTATGTTAATGTGTTCCCCTATTTTTCCTCTTCAAATTGTGTTTTTCTGTGTTGTCGTGTGAAATATTGTGACAATAATGGCGTCTGAAAAACGTAATACTAGGCTCCAAAGTAAACTGAGAAATAATAGTGACAACGAGCGTAGCTTATCAACACCACTGTGTAGTGAATTAACAGACATTCGACGTAGTAATTTGGTAATTGTGCATAAGGAAATGGAGCGGGCGGCAAACAATGGCGTAGGCAGTGAAACAATTAGTGAACAGGGAAGCATTATCGATCGATCGGTCGGCAACAGCTCGCCTCAGAAATCCGAAATGACAGGACACAATCTTGCAAATACTATAGATTCAGGTTTTGCGTCCTCACCGTTTTCTCAAATAAGTCAAGACACATTTTCTGCTTGTCAAAATGTGAATGTTGCCGGTGCAAATGCACTGCCGAAAAGCGTAGAGGAACAGATTCCAGACACTAATGCATTGTTATTACAATTAATACAACAAATGGGACAAACACAGTAAAAGCTTCAAAAGTTGGACACAATGGAACGAAATCTTCAAAAGTTAGACACAATGGAACAGAATCTTCAAAAGTTAGACACAACGGAACAAAATCAGAGACAAACACAGCAAAAGCTTCAAAAGTTAGACACCACACTTGAACAAACACGTGAAGATTTAACTACTGAGTTACATAATATTGAATCGAAATGTCAAAAAGTCTGTAATGACGTAAAAACACAAATTTGTGAGCATTTTCAACCTATTTTTTCGCGGCATGAAAATGCATTACAGAATCACGAAGCAACCATAAAAGAACTGCAAACCATTGTTCATGAAAATCATGAGACCTTGTGGGCTAAAATTGACTCAGTTGCATCTACCGATTCGGTTACGCAACTTGCAAAAACTCAGGAAAACTTAAAGGACACAGTAGATTCGATTTCAACACAAATGGACACTCTGAAACTTGGTTCAGAAAAACACACTGAGGAAAAGTGTTCACTATCGGAGAAAGTAGCCGAACTTTCGGATCAGGTCACTAATTTATCTACAAAGGTAGATGATGATCTGAATGACACAAGACCCGTAGCCTTCACTGACACAGAAGAGTATGAACAAATTAGAAAATTCACACAAAATCAAAATCAAATCAATACACAGTACAAAAGAGAAATCCGGGAAGTACAAGATCAGTTGAGGCAGGTAATACAAGAATTACATATTTCAGAGGACACTCGAGCTCCAGTACGGGAAGAGGGACATAGAAATACGGAACAACCACAAAATAATAACACAGGACACTTCGGAAATTATGAAAGAAATTGGCAAGGCGCATTGGATTTTGAGATCGAACTGCCGAAACGAAGTAACAATGAGCGATGTGCGACTCACCGACACGATGATTTCGACTACAAGCTGTTCATTACTACACGTAAATTCAAAACATTTAAGAATTCTGACAACGACATTCATCCACAAGCATGGCTTCATCAATTTTCTCATTGTTTTCCTCCCAACTGGTTATTGGAGCACAGGTTAGAATTTATGTGTGGCTACTTGGAGAATGAACCAGCTGTAAGAATGCGATCGGTCATTCACGATAGTCACAGTGAAGGAGAATTTTATCATGCCTTCCTCTCAGCATATTGGTCTCAAGCTACACAAGACCGAGTGAAACATAGCATCATAATGATGAAACATTTCGAGCAATCTGAATTCTCCAGTCTTGTGAAATACTTTCAAGACATGTTGCACAAGAATCAGTACCTGTCAAACCCATACAGCCCCTCAGAACTCATCCTCATTTGCTTAATCAAATTACCTGAACATTTACGACACATTATTTTGGCAGGACGTTGCAAAGACGACATTGAAGCTTTTCAGGGACTGTTACAAGAACTGGAAATTGACACTGACAATCGCGGAACGCGAAAACAGAAGCACAACAATTACAGATCACATCTGTCACAATTCCGCGATGACAGAAATAAACATGACAAGGCTATTCTTTCAACGTAAATCATGACCGAAACAGATACCACCCACACGAGAACCACTGGCAGAGTAATAGTTACAGAGAAAGATCGCACTTCCGTAACTACGAATATGACAGAGATAACCATATGAACAGACAATATGGAAACCAAAACAATTATTATCAAGGGAGACAGAATAACTTCAGACGCAACAGTTCAGTGCGCAGTTACGATTCCGGGAGAAATTCTCCACCACATGACCGACAAACAAGAAACTATGTAAACTACCAACAGAACGACAGACCTGAATTCCATCAGAACTGGCGGGATTCAAACAGAGCAGGGCACTTTCGACAACGTGAATTTGTAGAAGCTAGGTCTCCTAACCCCAATAACGATGCGCGCCAACAAAGGAACAGACAATGACTCGCACTGAAGGCAGCCACGTGCGCCCGCTGGCTCAGGGAAAAATAACATAGACGCTAACCTTGAGAAAAATTCCAGTATCCTTTACCAACGTATACCACATGATAATTGCGTTAAACTTGAAAATCTGTGTACTAGGAAGAGCAAAGGGTTACACCACATTTCACGTGTAAAACCGTTTATTGAGAGATAATCTGCTTTTTAACTTAGTCTTTGCTATAAAATTTTTCACTTCACGCTACTAGTACAATTTGTCATACTGAGAAACTGTTAACATGCAACAATGTTTGAAGTTAAATATCCAGTCAAGAACCAAGAGAACTTATTTAAACAGAAATTACGAATGCATTGTTATTGCGAACAGACGACACAGTGTTATTGTGTGTGTACATTCTTGCTTGTTAGTTGCACGATTATGTAACGACTATAAGGCTCTCATACTTAGAACATATACTGGTACTGCTAATGAGATTCTAATGCAACATTTTGGTTTACTTGAAAATACATACTGGATTTAAAGTACTTTCTGAGAGAAACCAGCTGACACAGTGGTTAGTTTATGTGACAGCTACACGATTATATCACAACGTTACTAATGAGTGACAATTTACAATGTTGCTTTTGCAGTGTATCTGTTTTATATCTGCAAAGTTTTTCTGAATTCTTCTGTAAAGTAAACCATGTTTTAGTAGTAACTTTTGTGGTATAGCTACAATGAGATTGCCTTTTCCATAGCAGAGCAATACGTTACAACACAGTACTTTCTTCGTCACAGAAATAAGTGTAATAACTAAGATATATATATGCAAAGCATTTCACTTTAGTTTATCATGAGGTAAGTACATTGATTTCTCCAGAACTTAGCTTTCGGAGGACGATAACTACGAGACTTCCACAGAGATTATCTTACAACATGACACACAGTTTAGTGCTACAGTACACGTATTTGAGTGATTAATTTTGTACTTAAGTCATTTATTTTTAAATATCTTTGAAGTACAATGATACAAAGGTTTTCTGTGATACATTTCATTCCATTGCTGTAATCTGTAACACCTGAGGGTATAATTACATTAATCCTCAGGGGGGTACACGCTTACTTTGTGTATCATGTGTTTGGCAAGCACAAGGAGCCCTAGCTAATATGGTATCTGCTTACACAACTTTACACATCGGTACCATATTTCTTTAAAACATAATTACACAGCTATCTGATCATTTAACTGAGAGATAAACATTTTTTTTTACTACGGCAGTGACAGATGTTTACGTAATTACACCGTTGGATAACTTCACACTTACGAAATTGTATTTTGTCTGTACTTTGTAAACTGTTCATTTTTTTTCGGAACCATTGTGATGCTATAAGAGTTTTGAATGATGTATTTGGTATGAGATCATGATTTTTAAAGTACGTTGGAGGTAGATGTCACTACTGAAATGAGCAGAGAATTTTCTTTAGGTTTTGAAATTATTGCAGAAAGCTACGACGTTTCTGAGATTTGACTGAGGTGTTATGATGTTATTTTTACGACGACGATGTGTATTATGCTGTTGAGGTATGTTTATGATCAAGAAGCCGATGTTATATGAGGAATTTGATTATGCTACATATTTATTAAGAAGAAATATTGAAGAAGTGTCAACGAATATGTATATGTGTAGAAAGGTAAGGAATAAGGAGTAGTGGTTAGGGACTCTGATTTATGAAAAGGATGTTGGAAACCAAGAATCTTACTTTAAGAGCTAAGAAATGTGTGTAAATGCGTGAATGTATCACAATGCAGGCGAAAATTTTTTGCACACTGTTATATTCATAGGATTTTGTTTCTACGCATTTGTAACGTAAATTTTCGACCTGTGAAATTTTCATATGAGGCTGTCACTGTAGTGGAAACTGGTGTCGTAAATATTTCCGTAAGAAAGTTAAGTGACCACCTGCACGTAATGTGTCGTGGGCACCCAGCTGTGTCAGACACCTGGAGAAAAAGCCATTAGTGCGTGCCTTTTCAGAGGCACAGGTAGAAAAGAAAAAAAAGGGAGGCCATTATCCTCACTATTGACATTCCTTTGTAGAAAGCACCGCAAATACGACACGCTCATTACTTGGAAAGATACTTACATCTGCACACCTGATTATGACAAGCGTCTTTCTCGAGAATTGAGATAATTTTTACTGCCTTATGAAATGCCATATGGCTAATGAATGATGTTTCATGCCGTCCTTTGTACATATTTGCTCATTTTCTTTAATATCTAGTTTCTAGCTGCACTGCAGCATTGGTTAAAATAAAATTTTATGAATGTACTAATTTTATGCCTACAGATCCAGTAAACAATAACTTTAAATAAAAACGAAGGAGCACAAAAAGACATTTCCCTTCACAGGACTTGCATACATAATTTTCTTTTCAACTACTTGGTAATATTTTTCGTAGAATAAGTTGTGGTGCACCACTTTAATTACATAGACATTAAGATGTGAATATACATTTTCCTTGTCTGCATTATTGTCTTTAGTGTAATGTTTTTTTCTGCTTGAGCTATGTTATGTTTAGATATAAGTTATTTCATTTGCTGCTGCTGTTTTCCAGGCATAGTGTTACTGAATTTGACTTTGTGTTACTCTTCTAAGCCAGTTTACTACTGATTTATTTTTCTTGTTTGCTGCGCATTGCCTTATATTAGTTGTAATATTGCAATTGCTTTGCCTATTTAAATTTTTTGTCATTGATGTTTGTGTTAATTGTTTTGCGCTGCTGCATTGCCTCATCCCTTAGTTTAGCATCTGAGCTCAGTAGATTTAAGTTAGCTTAAGAGGGGATAGACTATATAAGAGAATGAGTTGCGATGAATTTGAAGAAATGCACTGAGAGGTTATACGAAAAAAGTGCAGAAAGCAGGTATAGGTAGGATTTTCTTGGAAATAAATAATGAGGTAAGAAATATGTGAAATAAATACAGAAAGCATGCTTGGATAAGATTTTTTTTGGTGGAAGTAAAGGTTGAAATAAGACGAAAGATCTATGGAATGAAGTTTTGGGTTGGACTGCAGTACCACATGTTACACTGAAAACGAACCCTGTCCTTTCCTTTTGTGTTATCCCACTATGTGTTTGGGTACCCTTGTGTATTTATGTTCTTCCTGTCTTTATATGTTTATCTGATAAGACTTATGTTGTAGAATTTTTCTAATACTCAGCTACATGAACTATGATGAGGAATACTGTTGGCCTCAAATATAATTAGCATTAATAATCTGTTATGTACTTTGTAAAGATGCTTAGACATTATTTATTCTGTTCTGTTTTAATGCTCATGTGTGATGTTGATGTTTCAAAAGTTATTCTGATCTTTTATGTATGTACTTATGTCATAATTCCTGTAACACTAATGTATATGTTTATTTCTATTGTTTTGTAAAGCCTGTATTACTACAAATGTTATCTGTATTGTTATGTTCTTTAATGATGTATTTTGTAACTTTGTTATTGTATTCTTATGTTATAAAATTGTAATTGACACCAGTTCATCAAATTAAGTAACTTGTAAGTTACATTTCACTGCACACGTTTCTGTTGGTCATAGTATATGGACAATATGTGAGAAGCAGGGACTGTTAGTGTTTGCACGTGTGTTGATAATTCAGCAAGGGACTGGATAACAGCATTGATGGTTCTAAGGACAATTACAAAAACTTTGTGAGTGTACAAGTGGTGGTTTATGGACTTGCTATATTGTCTGTAAGACTTCTAAGGACAATTCCAAAAACTTTGTGAGTGCACAAGTGGTGTTCATGGACTTGCTCTATTATCCGCAAGACTCTTCAATGGTGATTGTGCACCTGCACAGTCACAACAGATGGCTGCTGGACATCTCTACAAGGACTACAGTGGGTCTGCATCTTTGATGACCCACCAGTACCATTATTTCTACAAGGACTGCAGTGGGTCTGCACCTCAGGTGGCCCACCAATACCGTAATCTCTACCAGGACTACAGTGGGTCTACTCTGTGATGACCTACCTACCAATATTCTTCAAAACTTCGAATGACTCTGCTGTGGGTTTGCTCTGTTGTGGCCCATTACCTGTCTGCATGTCAAGAGTCAGCACTGTCTTTCCGTTGGAAGGACAACACTACTTCTTCAAGACTGCATGGAAATCCACTACTTCTGTGTGCAATTTCTTTCACTAATGAGACTTTGTGAAAAAAACTGTAATTACTATTATGATAAATGATCAGGACTATCTTTATGGACTGTGAGAAAATTTTAGGTTTTGACCAACATTGTATCAATAAGTGTGTGCATTTGATTTCTTTGTCATTGTAATTATGATTATGAAACATTTTAACAAATATGTATTGCCCATTGCCCAAAACAATTTGTAAAATTTTTTGTGGGGAGCATGGGGGCTATGTAAGTAGGCTGTTTATGTTTTCTTATTGGCAACGTTACGTAGCGCTCTGTATCTATGTAAGTAGGCTGTTTATGTTTTCTTATTGGCAACGTTACGTAGCGCCCTGTATGAAAATCACTGGCTGTGCTGTGTGCAGTCTGTGGCTAGTTTGCATTGTTGTCTGCCATTGTAGTGTTGGGCAGCGGCAGCTGGATGTGAACAGCGCGTAGCGTTGCGCAGTTGGAGGTGAGCCGCCAGCAGTGGTGGATGTGGGGAGAGAGATGGCGGAGTTTTGAAATTTGTAAGACTGGATGTCAATTACGATTATTAAGGTAAATACATTGTTTGTTCTCTATTAACATCTTTCATTTGATAACTATGCCTACTAGTAGTTAGTGCCTTCCGTAGTTTGAATCTGTTATTTAGCTGGCAGTAGTGGCGCTCGCTGTATTGCTGTAGCTTGAGTATCGAAGATTTTTGTGAGGTAAGTGATTTGTGAAAGGTATAGGTTAATGTTAGTCAGGGCCATTGTTTTGTAGGGATTATTGAAAGTCAGATTGCGTTGCGCTGAAAATATTGTGTGTCAGTTTAAGCACAGTCATGTGTAATTTTTCTAAGGGGACGTTTCACTTGCACCATTCGTATTGGCTTCGATTGCTCACTTGTCATTAAAAAAATGCCCAGCGGCCTTCAGTTGGAACGGTACGCATCCCATAAATGTCACAGGTCTCTTGTGCTATCCGCAGGCCTGCTAGGAACTGCTCCGGTGACAATAGTATGGTACTTAGTGGCGTGGAAAACAGCTCCCTGTACCTTGTTTCCTTATAACTTTGCATCTTTTATACTGTCCGTCAAAACCCTTGATAATCTGGTTACAGCTATTCGTCCATCTCGCCTGTTCACTTGGTTCTATACCCCTCAAGATCAGTATTTATGATCCTCTTGCCGTTTTGTGCATACTGTGTCAAATTTGTTGCTAACTATCTTCGTCGTCTTACAGAATGCCCTCCTCTATGTTGTGCAGTTGGGTGGTATGCCATTCTAGCTTGCTCCCTCCCCCCCCCCCCCCCCGACTAGCTCCCATTGCAGTAGCCCATATTTCTTCCTCTCTCACACATGTCAGGACCTTTTTCATCGAATACAGTTATGTCAACGCCGACTTGCCTAGTGCCAGGAACCCTACGGCACGTGAAGTTTGCCGCATAATGATGAGAAATCATATTCGGAATGTTGTGGAAAGCCTATATCCTACGGTCGCATGGCCCGTGGTTTGGCGTTCTGTGCACCATGTCCTCCTCCACACGAGCGCTCGTGCGAGCTGGTACCTGGTCGTTAATGGAAAATATATGACACAACTTCGTCTACATGTCATAAAAATGACATATTCACCGCTGTGTCCTCCTTGTCACACGCTTGATACGGAAGAAAATCGACTTCTACAGAGATACGGCAGCTGCCTCATAAGATGCTTGCCTTTCTTCTACGTACGGTTCCCCATGTCATTACACAGTAATCACTCCTGTTCCCAGATGAGACTTATTTCCCACGTACGAAGACGTAAACTGTAATCTGGATAAAAGGTCTCTCGATCTCTTATTTGTTCCATGAAGGCGATAAGAGTGTCCTTGATTTTTAGACATTCCTGCAAGATCGCTTTACTTTTCTCGTGCACACCCCACGATACCGTTAGTAGTATGCCAACTTTTTGGGTATGATCTCCCCTGCAGCTGGGGTGTACCAGGTATGAGAAGGTGATTTCAGTATGATTGAGTAATACTAGGACTCGGTCCAATGTACCGGCAAAATGGAACATTCTTCGTGAAGACGTACCTGGAACATGCCTGACTGCCTTGGGATTCAGTGTGCGTCTACTCACAAGTTGGCGGGATGCGGATGTCATTTTGTTTCTTCTGCCAGGAGGCCGTTTTCTTTAACTGCTTTTATGTATGTTTGTTGTTTATGCTAATTACACATCACTATTTTTCTCCTGATGGGCGTCCTATATGATCTAAAAAAATTTAAAAAGTTCATAAAAGCATTTTCTTACGACATGTATGAGTTCCATGTTCATAAAAAAAAGCTTCGGTCCAGCGCACAGTTTTAATGTGTCAGGAAGTTTCACAACAGCGCACACTCCGCTGCAAAGTGAAGATTTCATTCTGTTAACCACAGTGTTTGTCACTTTGCTTGTTTACTGGTCCCAAATCGCTGTCACTACTATGAACAGAGGAAAGTGGTCAATTACTGATAGAATATATTTCCATCTGCTGTCCTATCAAATGGTCCAAGGGTATCTTTATTGAGACTTTCTAAAGTTTTCAACTCTTCTGACAGTCTTTGCTGGTGACTAATATTTATTCTTTGTGCAAACGGCTCAGTCTTTCACACATCATTCAATGTCCCTGGTTCTCCACCAAAACTGCTCAGCTACACATCTGTCTGTTGTTCTACGTCCACCACGACCTACCGTAATACTGCGTTTCTAAACAATGTGTAAACCGACAGATGCTGTCCGCATTTTGTACTTCTGTATAGCAAACTCTTATACATCTCATGTTATAGTTCAGACCTAAATACCTAATAGATTACATATGCTACTTGTGCGTTCTGCCATTCTATGAAACTTTTACCTAAATCTTTCAAAGCTGTCTAGGTCTGTGTTATGATAGTGCCATGCAAAACAACGAGGGGTGCAAGCCTCCTCCATGAAAAACACGACCACACCATAAAACAACCGCCTCCGAATTTTACTGTTGGCACTACACACGCATGCAGATGACGTCCATCGGGCATTCGCCATACCCACAACATGCTATCGGATCGCAACAGTGTGTACCGTGTTTCGTTAATCCACACAACGTTTTTTCCACTATTCAATCGTCCAATGTTTACGCTCCGTACACCAAGCGAGGCGTCGTTTGGCATTTACCGGCGTGATGTGTGGCTTATGAGCAGCCGCTCGACCACGAAATGCAAGTTTTCTCACCTCCCACCTAACTGTCATAGTACTTGCAGTGTGATATAATTTGGAATTACTGTGTGATGGTCTGGCTAGTTGTCTGCCTATTATACATTACGACCCTCTTCAAATGTTGGCGGTCTCTGTCAGTCAACAGGCGACGTCGGCCTGTACGCTTTCGTGCTGTACGTGTCCCTTCACGTTTCCACTTCATTATGACATCGGAAACAGTGGACCTAGGGATGTTTAGGTGTAAAAATCTCGCGTACTGAGCATGACAGAAGTGACACCCAATCACCTGACCACGTTCGAAGTCCGTGAGTTCCGCGGAACGCCCCATTCTGCTCTCTCGCGATGTTCAACGACTACTGAGTTCGCTGATATGGAGTACCTGGCAGTAGGTGGCAGCACAATGCACCAAATATGAAAAAGTAGGTTTTTGGGAGTGTCCCGATATTTTTGATCACATAGTGTATGTTTACGTCATCAAGGAAGACAATGTATTTATTTTTCCAATCGTCTCACGAGTTCATCAACATCCTTTTAAAATGCAATTATGTCCTCAAGTATTACTATACATTTTTTAGCTTCCAGTCCCCAAGCCATTCCTTCCTATGTGCCCGAGAGCAGTGCAGCCTTCAGCCCAGATGGCATCCTGCAATATTGGTAATGCCCCTATTATCTGGTAAAAGCTGTCTTCATCTGGTCTTCTAGAACTACTTCAAGCTGGTGGTAGTCACTCGTCAAATCTGTGGTTGAGAAGTACCTACTGTGACGAGAGTGTTTCAGTGATAGTCCTTTGGTTGGGGCAGCAATAATTGCAACAGAATCTATATTTCTTGGTACCATGTGATGGTGCTTTAGGCACAAGTACAATGCTCACAACCAAGTGACAATCAGTATTGTCAAGGAGTCTTTCAGCTAACTCCTGGTCTGTGAATTCATCCATCAATGGCTGTAGATGCTTTGGTGGCCTGTATGGCTTCCTGTACACCAGAGCATTGCTTTCCATAGGTATTTTGTGTTGTGTTATTGGCATCGCTGGTAATTGACCATTCAGAAGGAACAAATGTAGGAGTCGGAGCAATAAAGCCTGCGTGTAATCCTTATCTTTTCCTTGCAACTGTTTAACTTTCTCACGTAATGGAGAACGGTGATTATACGCTTGCCCCTGTGGTCATTAGTCGACATATCAATGTCATCTTCTTCTAAGACATTCAAACTAATAACCGTTAGCCCCTGTGGTAGAGTAACCTCGTCCATGACAAAATTGTCCCATAAATCCTCCAACTGCTTTCATAACTTATGCTATTCTCCAGCACACCTAACAAAGTTAGTTAGTTTTATTCCTCGTTGTAATCCAATGGCATTACCATACACAACAATTCCCTTGGTAGGTCTGTATCAACAATAACTAAGATCATTATTCCTGTACCTCCTGCAATGTTATCTTGTTATCTTGTGGATTAACCTTTAGTGTACTTTTATGCAGCTTAGCTGGCAACACCATGACAGACGCACCTTGCTACAATATTCCACTAGCAGCTCTCTTCCCCAACGGATAAAAGTCCCACCAAGCTCGATCATACACCGCGAAATTCCAACTGTAGTGCGATATTCGTGCAGAAAATCAAGCCTGAGAAATGCACAGTACTCATCACGAACGTGTAGCAACACTTCCAAACGTTCCTTAAGACTCTTAGCCCCAACGTTAAAGGTGAGCAGTGTTGTTTCCAACGATTTCATTTCATTGTTACTCACGCCACGTAACCTAAACCATAGAGACTGAAGTCTCTTCCTACCCAAGAGGTCCAAGTTAACAACAGACACATGTGCACACACGTGCAAGAATTTACATTTCTCATGATTTACTATGCCAAGCAACTAACCATCCGTCTCTGCACATGTCCTTGCAGTGTTCCATTTCATTGGAAATGGCCTACAACGGTAATGGCACTCCAGTTTGTATTTGACAAATGCTTCCTTTGATTCCATTTATTCTGCTTCGTACTCTTGCAGTCACGTGCCCTATGCCCTACCTCAGTACTGTCAAAATACTGTGGCTGGCGACCTTGCTTATTTAAGTGGTCCACTTGTTCACATCTGTATCAGTTGACGTAAAAAGAGAAGACACGATGCAGACTTCGTTTCTGAGTCGTAATATCGATCTCTTCCAGTTATGTGTCAATACTGCTATATGAGGACATATCACTAGGATTTTTCATCCTCATCCACTGCGAACTATCAGCCCAAATATCCTTTGCGAATACGTCCACGACACTACTCTCTGCTTCTCGCAAAAGAACTCTACCTGTCTCTGTACTGCGTCAGTTCATAATTCTGCTACTTCACTTTAAGAATCCGTCAGAGATTGCCTATATCGACTTATTGTGTTTCTGAGGTAAACTAATGAATTTTTACCTGAAAAATCTGGCACTACTCTGCTTACAATATCGCTGGACAAGCCCTTCAGCCAGTTGGTCAAATGTTTGTGCCTTACTGAGGATTTCATGCTATATGACACACGTTTTAGCGTCACCCACTAATCATAACTTAGCAGTCCATAGAAAAGTTTCCCCAGACTATCTCCTTAAATTACCTACTACCATCATATCATCAACAAAGTATCAACGGACGGGACAGGTATATTCACTATGGTCTTGGTGTCCCCTCTCTGCGATTGCGTCTGCACAGTCGCGATTTGTAACGCTGCCAGTTATTTCTGCACTTCCTCATTAACTCCTTTATGTTTTACAGTATCCTGGAGTAACGCGGTTACTTGACTTCAGAATTTTATTGGCTTCACTTAAAAGAGCTGCACTCCTTTCTGAACGTCGTGTAATATCCGTTCTGAATTATAGTATACAGTCAAATGAAAACCCAGCACACTGGCACAATATCAGTAAGCAAATCATTGCTCGGTGGGGCTAAGTACAATGCGTAGCCAAACCTCCTCAAAATATAACACGTTCCGCCACTGTAATAGCACAAGGTAATTCTTGACCTTGCAAATTGCAGTACTAGTACCTAGAAAGCCGTAAACATTATTCCCTACAGTTACCCCAAAACTGTAATAGACCTGACAATTTCTCTGCTCTAAAGTCCTATAAATAGCCTTTTGACCAAACATGGCCCAAAATGAAAAGGAAATAGGCGAACAAAAAGTGGTCACTCACCGCATCGCGCAATGACAGATGTTGGTGATAGCTGTTGTGCTGACGTGGTTCCTTTATGGCGGCGGCAGCCGGCGTAAGCACTTCTGGCTGCAATGTGTGGGGTCTCACTGGATGTGACCCCTACTAACGTTCAGGACAATCGAGGTAGTGAGGACCTGTGTTACGTCCAAAACCTGAATGAGACAGGATTAAACTGACTTAAACTTATTGCTGAGAATAATTAATATTTGGCAACCAATTCTGTACAATCTCAATAAAGTCACGAGATGTTCAATTGACTCTTTTATTAGAATATGTTACGCGTTTCTGGATTGCAGCCATCTTCAGACATCATAAATTTCAACTCCTTCTTAACCAACCAGGCGTACAACCTTGACAACTCAAAGGAAGCGTCCAATAACATATGACTATAACTGCGAAACAAGCAGTCGTGAAACAGAGCTAACTTGGTATCGATGCCATGGCCACATCCACTATTCCACTGTAGTATAATTTCTATTCTATTCTGTTCTAATGTAATCTAAGTCATAGCATTTGCGATGTGTGTGGTTAATGTTTTTTTTTATTTTTATTCGACTCCGTTACCTAGTCGTGTTACAAATGCAGGTTTAACGTTCCTATTTAATGTACAGCCTGGCTCGATTATTGCTAGCTGCAGTATAAAAATGTTACTTCTTGGTGTCTTCCGGTTGCGGGTGGCCAATACCAAAGCCGAGCACGGGAGGGACCCTAGAAAGACTCACGTGTTTTCACGATTTCCCTTTAAAATATTTACAGCACGTTCTTTTATGCGGTTACTGTATCACTTGTGTAGACATAGTGGAGATCTTGACCTTTCTACAATTGATAGAAAATACCGAAAATTTCATTTTGAACAGAGCAGAGCACTATCGTACTGGCATTTGCAGTAAGAACGGTCCTTAGAGGGACCAATGGTCCTCATCGGGCAGTGATTCTACCCGTTATCAATGCGACGTTGTATGCTTCAGTTCTTTTCCACTGCGTTTCTTAATAGTTATGAATTGACATTGTCAGACCCTGTGTTTCCGTTCTGTTCTGTGTCGGTCTAGCTACCGAGGCTCAGGTTCATCTCGGGTGAATGGCTGTCTGTTTCGTCAGTAGGACCCTATAGCTATATCTAAATTACAATTACATTAATACCTTCAGCTGCTAAAGGGCGTTGATATAAATGAACTGGGAGAGGTCGGCGCACACATTTTCACCTGTTGATATACACTCCTGGAAATTGAAATAAGAACACCGTGAATTCATTGTCCCAGGAAGGGGAAACTTTATTGACACATTCCTGGCGTCAGATACATCACATGATCACACTGACAGAACCACAGGCACATAGACACAGGCAACAGAGCATGCACAATGTCGGCACTAGTACAGTGTATATCCACCTTTCGCAGCAATGCAGGCTGCTATTCTCCCATGGAGACGATCGTAGAGATGCTGGATGTAGTCCTGTGGAACGGCTTGCCATGCCATTTCCACCTGGCGCCTCAGTTGGACCAGCGTTCGTGCTGGACGTGCAGACCGCGTGAGACGACGCTTCATCCAGTCCCAAACATGCTCAATGGGGGACAGATCCGGAGATCTTGCTGGGCAGGGTAGTTGACTTACACCTTCTAGAGCACGTTGGGTGGCACGGGATACATGCGGACGTGCATTGTCCTGTTGGAACAGCAAGTTCCCTTGCCGGTCTAGGAATGGTAGAACGATGGGTTCGATGACGGTTTGGACGTACCGTGCACTATTCAGTGTCCCCTCGACGATCACCAGTGGTGTACGGCCAGTGTAGGAGATCGCTCCCCACACCATGATGCCGGGTGTTGGCCCTGTGTGCCTCGGTCGTATGCAGTCCTGATTGTGGCGCTCACATGCACGGCGCCAAACACGCATACGACCATCATTGGCACCAAGGCAGAAGCGACTCTCATCGCTGAAGACGACACGTCTCCATTCGTCCCTCCATTCACGCCTGTCGCGACACCACTGGAGGCGGGCTGCACGATGTTGGGGCGTGAGCGGAAGACGGCCTAACGGTGTGCGGGACCGTAGCCCAGCTTCATGGAGACGGTTGCGAATGGTCCTCGCCGATACCCCAGGAGCAACAGTGTCCCTAATTTGCTGGGAAGTGGCGGTGCGGTCCCATACGGCACTGCGTAGGATTCTACGGTCTTGGCGTGCATTCGTGCGTCGCTGCGGTCCGGTCCCAGGTCGACGGGCTCGTGCACCTTCCGCCGACCACTGGCGACAACATCGATGTACTGTGGAGACCTCACGCCCCACGTGTTGAGCAATTCGGCGGTACGTCCACCCGGCCTCCCGCATGCCCACTATACGCCCTCGCTCAAAGTCCGTCAACTGCACATACGGTTCACGTCCACGCTGTCGCGGCATGATACCAGTGTTAAAGACTGCGATGGAGCTCCGTATGCCACGGCAAACTGGCTGACACTGACGGCGGCGGTGCACAAATGCTGCGCAGCTAGCGCCATTCGACGGCCAACACTGCGGTTCCTGGTGTGTCCGCTGTGCCGTGCGTGTGATCATTGCTTGTACAGCCCTCTCGCAGTGTCCGGAGCAAGTACGGTGGGTCTGACACACCGGTCTCAATGTGTTCTTTTTTCCATTTCCAGGAGTGTATATCAACGCCCTTTAGTAGCTGAAGGTATTAAGTAATTCTAATTTCGTTCTAGACGGATGCAGGTCATCAGTGGCGTCAGTTATTTCGGACATGTTTGAAAGAACATACACCATAACTATATAAGTATATTGTTTCCATATATCCTTGTAGTATACGGGGTGTGGTGTCAGCGGCTCTGTTTATGTCCTACCATTTGCCTTGGGGTCATAGTATCGTAGATATCATCATGTTTGAAACTTATTTGACAGGTCGGCATGTGTAGCGTGGAACGTAGAAATTTCGCTATTCTGCCATGTCATGGACTTTCGAACACAGGTGGATGGTTGCAAAATCAGTCGCTGCCACCTCCATGCTAGATCGCCCAGAATTATTTCCTTGCTTCCTTTTTTAAGTTTATAATGCAGCTGGATGGTAAACCTATTGTCTTCTTCCAAAAGTAATGTTTTACTCGCGAACTAATTGTGTTCTGAATCGAAACTTACTGGTAGTTTGAACTGTGTGCCAGTCCGGTGTTCGAACCCGGACCGTTCCCCCAGTAACGGGAACGTGCTCTCCGACTGAGCTATCGAAGCACGACTCGCGACGGCTCTCACGGGTTCTGTTCCACCAGTACCTCTTTGCTGCCGTCAGTGTGACCCACCCTCTGCCGAGGCAGAGGCTCGCGTAGTGCCAGTCGAGAGCAGTCTTTTACCAGAGTGTTTTCCGCGCGGAGCAGTGTTTGGTGTGTAAACAAGACGCCGCACAAATTTCATCCGCTCCACATTTGCTCCGCTCCTCTCATGTAGAACGCAGCCGCGAGCCCATTCTGAATTCCTTGTGTTCTCGGAACGAGAACAGCGAGAATCCGTTATCGTCAGTAGCTGCAGAAATACGGTCTCCGCCGGCTGTCACTGAAAAACGTCAGCACGTTGCGCATTTTTGCATGTCGCTTGTTTTTCTTTCAAAAATCTACGATTTTAACGTCGTTTAATGACTCACTTTGCTGCTTCAACAACAAGTAATTTTGGGATATCGTTTTTCACTACACTGAAGCGCCAAAGAAATATATATGCATGCGTATTGAAATATAGATATATGTAAACAGGCAGAATACGTCACTGCGGTCAACAAAGCCAATATAGGACAACAAACGTCTAGCGCAGTTGACAGATCGGTTACTGCTGCTACAATGGCACTTTGTCAAGATGTATGTGTGTTTGAACGTGGTGCTATACTCGGCGCACGAGCGATGGGACGCAGCATCTCCGAGGAAGTGATGAAGAGGGGATTTTCCTGTACAACCATTTCACGAAGGCACTGTGAATAACAGGAATCCTGTAAAACATCAAATCTCCGACATCGCTGAGGCCGCAGAAAGATCCTGCAAGGACGGGGCCAACGACGACTGAAGAGAATCGTTCAACGTGACAGAAGTGCAAGTGTTCCGCAAATTTCTGCAGATTTCAATGCTGAGCCATCGACAAGTGTCACCGTAGGAACCTTTCAAGAAACATTATCGGAATGGGCTTTCGTAGCCGATGGCCCATTCCTGTACTCTTGATGACTGCACGACCCAAAACCTCACGCCTCGCTTGGGCCCCTCAACACCGACATTAGGCTGTTGATGGTTGGAAACATGTTGCCTGTTCGGACGAGTCCCGTTTCATATTGTAGGGAGCGGATGGACGTATACGGGTTTCGAGACTACCTCATGAATTCAGGACCCTACATGTCAGCAGGGAAATGTTCAAGCTGGTGGAGCCTCTGTAATGGTGTGGGGCGTGTGCAGTTGGAGTGATATGGGACCCTTGATACGTCTAGATACCATTGTGACAGATGACACGTACGTAAGCATACTGTCTGATCACCTGCATCCATTAATGTCCATTCTGCGTTTCGTCGGAACTGAACAATTCCCTCAGGACAATGCGACACCCCATACGTGCGGAATTGCCACAGAGTAACACATCTGAATTTAAACACTTCCGTTGGCCACCAAACTCCCCAGACTGAACATTATTGAGCATATCTGGGAGACCTTGCAACGTGCTGTTTAGAAGACCTCTCCAGCCCCTCGTAGTCTTACGGATTTATGGACAACCCCGCAGGTTTCATGGTGTCACTTCCCTCCAGCACTACTTCAGATATTAGTCGAGTCCATGCCACGTCGTGCTGCAGCACTTCCGCGAACTCGCGAGGGCACTACACGAATTTAGGCAGGTGCACCAGTTTATTTGGCTCTTTAGTGTACAAAGGGCTATCGAAACGTTTCCGTTCGAAGGCCATATAGTCCAGAATCTGTATACCAATTAGCCAAAATTGCCGTGAGCGTTGAAGCAATCACTCCACCGACGCACCAGATTTGCTAAAACACCGTGTGCTGATGTGTAAAGAAATCCGTAAATTCTTGTTGCACATTCTCGTATGACAGGAATCATCAACCCTTCAAGGGGCTGAATGTGTGATAATTGGATGGGGTTATATCAGCACTAGAGTGGCGATACTCAAGTGTCTAACACTTGAATAGGTGTAACTTCTAAGTTATAACATTTGCTATGTGAAGCAGCATCATCTCGTGGCTGAGAAGGTAAATAAACAGCTATCAGGAAGGAAAAATTATTTACACAATCTTATCTGAGTAACTGAGCTTCACTGTTTCTTGTACACTAAATCAATCCTTCGGTTCTTTAAGGCTGCAATCTTGCCAGGGATGTCTTCATAGAGAGTGTTCTTATTTATTGCTCTAGACGAAATTTCCGAACTGAAATATTCGCAGCTATTCCTGAATTGAGATATTCCCTAAAGAAGAAAGTTTCTCTTCTGAAACTGGTTCTTCAGGTATGTCTGTATACACTCCAGCCAAGAAAAGCTTAGTTTCACAGAGGTTGTAGTAGAAGATATGGACAGAATAAAGAACAATTTATAAGTATCTGTAACAATGTCCGTATCCTCATTAAATATTTCTATCATCTTTCCAGTGGAAACCTTCCTGTACCTCTTCTGGTCATACAAAATAGAGGGTTCGTTTCTTAACTGCTGTATCTTGAGCAATACAGGCTCAAAGCAATCTTGCAAGTTTACAAGCCACTAGAATGAAAACGGCATGGCAAACCAAATGAATTTTTCGCAATCGCAAAAACTCTCATCCATCTTCAGTATTATGTGATAAAGGTTTCGTAATACAATGCTCGATACAACATGAAAAGGGTATTTTGAACAAAATATACACTATAGCATAAGCAGGATTCATATTTAGAACACACAGCAGTACGAAACGCACTACAGATGGAAGTGCAATCCACGCACGCGACAACCACTACTTTATAGTAATGAAAAGGAGGTAGCAGGGAATAAAATTTCCATCTACCTCACCACACACCCCTCCACAATCAAACTCAGGCAGCCACATATCACAGTCGAGTACGAGAAAAACCCTCGGAAGCCCCACGTGTCTTACACAGTTTCCGTTTAAAAGATTTACAGCCCGTTCTTTAATCTGGTTACTGGAATCACTTGTCTCGATATATTGGCCACCTGGACCTATCCACAAATGATAGAAAATGCCGAAATATTCATTGCTGAATAGGACAGAGCACTATCGCACTGCCATTTGTGTATCAGAACATTTCTCACGAGGGGCGAATGACCTGCAGCTTCGGCCGTAAAGTGCTGCGGATCTCACGTTGTCGTATCCTGAAACAGGATAGAGGTAAGACAGATGGTTTGAGATGAGTCTGCAATTTCCCAGCGCTGAGGAGGAAATGAAGAAAAACAAATTTCCAGTGAAGGCAGGCCAAATACTGTCACAAGGCACTTAGGAGAGGCGTGGATTCTGGGACTCGTCAGGATGCTTACAGCAGGAAACTCAAGGAATTCAGGGGGCTAATTAACTCTATTTATTTGCAATAACACTAACTACTACACTGAAGGCTAATTATAAACATTAGAAAAAGCACATTTGTTGCACAACAGAAGTCAGTGTCTGAAGCCACGTGTGTGGGTGGTTCAAATAGTTCAAATGGCTCTGAGCACCAAGCGACTTAACTTCTGAGGTCAGTCGCCTAGAACAGAACTAATTAAACCTAACTAACCTAAGGACATCATGCCCGAGGCAGGATTCCAACCTGCGACCGTAGCGGTTGGTAGTAACAGAAGTAGCAATCACTAGCAGAATGTTAAGTAAAATCTTGAGAGGAGCACCACAAGTCACAAAGATAGACATGTCGGAGCTTACCGACGCTGACCACGAACTACAAGGAGTCAGTGCCCCAGAGCTCTGACTGAGAACTCCGACTAAACAGGAAGATATGGGTGGCGATGCACTATTTCTCCCTCCCTATAATCCACCCACCAATCCACCGACACTCAACAAGCTTCTGTTAATCTGGAGGATCATTCTGCACCTCCAAGGTGTCTCTGGCAAACAGCAGCTAGATTTTTCCCCCTACTCCTGCTCAGTAGGTAGAGGGATGTTTCTGGACTTTACATCTAACAAACTCCAAGTTTTGGTAGCAGCAGCATTTAGCTGAAAGACATACGTCACTGCCACAACTATTATGGCCACCAACAACATTGTTTTAATTCTCTTGGCCTGCCCTCCATCCTTTTGTGAGGGGAACAGCTGTGGTAGCACTGTAGCATAGTAACTTGTATAAACCCACTGACGTTGCAGTTCTCAGGGGCAATTATGAAGTTTGCTGCCAGTTCGTGGCCATCTTCTACTGTGACGCCTTACAGCAGCGTCTAGGCCGTGGATGAAGTTACCCGTTAATTATCTGAATTGAAAGTTCTCCCCTGCAATTTGCAGGGTTCTAGTGTTACAGTTTAGATCCGGTAACCTAAATGTTACCACTTTTTCCCGCTCTGTGTATTGTGTCTCTGATTTCTTATCTTTGAGTGCCTTTAGTGACACGAACAGCCTTAAGCGTAACAAGGCACAAGTCACTGAGTCGTCAATATATGTCAACGTTGCACCATTGGCCTGCAAGGTCGTCTGAACACACAGTACATTTTTTTTTAAACAAAAGTTACAAACCTACTGTTTGTTTTAATTTATTCAATTTTTTCATTTTATTTTTTCACGACTAGTGTCGATGTCGTAATACACAATTGCCGAGCTAAAATCTGGCATCGTCATTGATCATTGGGGCCGATGATGATCCCGGATTTCTATTGATCAGATTGGCTGTATATATGAATGAGCACTTGAGAATGGGCTAACAATCCCCGAAGTAGTAGTGAAGAAATAAAATACAAACAAACCAAACCGTAAACAAAAATTGGTTCCACTACCGACGCGAGAGGCCAGATAGTCACCTCTAGTCAGACATACTCAGGTCATTACAGGCTCCATATGACTACCACACTGCTTAATCGCCGCACCATGAAGTCTCGGTTAATGACTTCTCTATTCTGTGGCTGACTCTGCCCCCTGCGTACTAGTCATTGATAAAATTCAGACTGTTGATGAATCAGAGGCAGAGTTGTTGTGCTCTCTCAATGGTCTGATTCCATGGAGATAACTAAACATTTTCTACATGTAATAGTTAACACAGTCTTCTTATATCTGGGTCGGGATTATTGAATTAGTGGCTACTTTAGCATTACATCATTTTACCAGATATTACAATACCGATAGTTTAACAGTTTACGCCTCTGCCCTTCATAGTACTGATTTATAGGCAAATACGAAACCTAAACACAGGCTACATCTTAACATTCTTAATATTTATAGAGACGATATTATACCAAGCTCTCAAACAAGTGACAAGTGGTCATACGAAAGTTAGTCAACAACGAAAGCACGGAGTAAATATGATGCGTAATAAACCAACAGAAATCGAAAGAAAATGTAATCGAGATAGCGACACTAATGATTTTGGTCATTCCCACAGACAATGTAAATAAACATAAAAACGTATGACACATACACTGACTTTCACAGAAACAAAATTTCCCTCGCAGACAAATTCGTGGATGTCTGATGTGTTGTGACAAACAGCATTCGACTACACCGAAGTATGTCAATTTTAGCTACAAGAGTTTTCCTAACGGTTAGAAGAGCAATTACGTTCCAAAATTTTCGCGAAAAGGGAAAAAAATTGCCAAGTACTTGATTAATGTTCCTCATATTCTATATCTGTACATAACCACACTCATGCATGCCATTCTCTACTTTTTTATTATGGAATGTATATTCCCAGATGTACTCGAAATCATGTGTATTGTGTTCTAATTAGAGGTAGGTGTTTTGTTGATAGAATATAGCTATGAATTGAAATGTCTTTTTGTATATAAATTCTGCTTCACAGAAAGAAATAATTTCATTTATGGAATGGAAGTTACTTATAAAGGGGATTTTGAGACTTGCTCAAGGGAAGAAAAACAAAGAAGACACAGCAGATTTTTTTCTTCTTGTAACATAAACATTAAGTAGCTTCTTCTCTGTTAACTTTAAATTTTTTTGCATGGCATAGCTTAACTTTTAATATTATAAGATGACCTTATATAGATACATTTCCTTGACATAATGTTCGTTCCAGGTTACATACTATTTCTCTTTCTAGCACCAATAATATTTAATGAAAGGAAATTTAGGGACATAATGGATTTAGATAATCTATACCATGGGCAAACAGAAAGCTCTTAGGCTGGAGAAACATCAGATGGATTGAAGGTTCCTTTCACTCCACATAGCGTGCCTTAGAAATTTAATATTTGATCGATCCTATGGATTTAGATTTTTTCAGTGGTGTGTTGTTAGTAGTTTCGAAGATGTAAAAAAAATCTGTATAGGTTGATGGTATGTCCTTAGATTTTCTAAATGAAAGATCTTGACAAAAGATACACGAAAATGAAGTAAAGATGTTATTTTGTAGTGGTCAAATGAGTGCGAAACTGGATGTATATGAATCTGTGGTAAAAAGAGACTTGAAGAGAAAGATAATAAAGATTGAATAAAGACATGAGAACTTCAAGTTGGTGATCTGATAGGAAATATTGAGAAAACGTTGGTTACTTCAGTTGTGTCTGCAATTTCTTTTACTCCTAACCTTACCTAACTCCTCTTGCATTTGTGTTTTGAGTATATTTAAACAAGAAATGATGAAGGTGAAGCAACAAAATAGGTCATTTATAAAATTATTTAATTAGTCATGTAAGTTCACTTTGGACTACTAGTTTAAATTTATCTTTTTGTCATTTTATTTGCTAGTGTAGGATGATACATTAAAATTTCTTTTTATGATTGCTTGGTGACTATTGACTTTCTAAGAGGGTATTTCTTGCAGTTAATACTCTGAATGTATTCAGTAACTTTCACTTTAGTTAGCCCAACCAAGGAAATTTCCTCATCTCATCTGTATTTGTAGTCTATTCATTTCCAGTCCTCACATATGTTTGTAGTTACCACCCATAGGTGTGTTCATAGTGTGGTAGCGGTGGTTTGTATGGTTTGTATAGTTGGATAAAATAGTGAAATACCATAGTTGTATTCACACAAATACTATTTCTTTTTCGATCATTCTTACTGTTAGTTAATTTTTATCATTTCTAATAATTTCTATGTTTACTGCATCGAGTATAGATTTAAGTGTCAGTAAGTCATTTCTGAAAGTATTTGTATGGAGTGCAGCCATGTATGGAAGTGAAACATGGACGATAAATAGTTTGGACAAGAAGGGGAATAGAAGCTTTCGAAATGTGGTGCTACAGAAGAATGCTGAAGATTAAATTGGTAGATCACATAACTAATGAGGAAGTATTGAATAGGATTGTGGAGAAGAGAAGTATGTGGCACAACTTGACCAGAAGAAGGGATCGGTTGGTAGGACATGTTCTGAGGCATCAAGGGATCACCAATTTAGTATTGGAGGGCAGCGTGGAGGGTAAAAATCGTAGAGGGAGACCAAGAGATGAATACACTAAGCAGATTCAGAAGGATGCAGGTTGCAGTAGGTACTGGGAGATGAAGAAGCTTGCACAGGATAGAGTAGCATGGAGAGCTGCATCAAACCAGTCTCAGCACTGAAGACCACAACAACAACAACAACAACTGCTATCGATATTTTCTTTGGTTAATTGTTTTGTAATTTGAAATGTTTTACCTTTACAGTTATTAGGGATATGATGTTTGCTCATTTCTATTCGCGTGAGCACACTGCATTTGCAGTTTTCCATTAGTACCTAATGAATGATTCTGTTATAAACTTTCCTCCTTGTACTAAGTTTTTATGAGGAAATTGCATACATATATGTTTAGGTACATATGTCATCATTCATGTCACTTTTCATATTCCAACCATTTTCCTTTTGCTTATATGATTTAGTCAATCACATATTGTAGCGTCTCTTCTATTATGTTTCATGTTAGCTTTGCTGACTTGCCAGGGAGATTTTCATTAGTGCTACAGCTCACAAGTGGTGAAGGAGATGAAAAAAAGTTAATTGTAATCTGTTGTCGCTACAGCAAATGATTTTCTACCGATTTCATTCTTATAATAAAATTTGAAGAGTCTTGATGTGTAGCAGTGTGATGCGTTTGTGACAGAAGATTTTCAAGCAGTGTTGTTGCTGCATTGCTTACCTGTGCGTAACTTATGAGGCATTCTGAAATTTTTCTTTTTTGTTTCACGTTCATAAGTTCTCATTATCCAGACGAGAATAATGATAGTTTTTGGTTCACATGGTTTGTAGTGAGAAGTTATATACTTACCACTCCTATAGTATTTTAATAACTAATATCAAGGCAGAGTAATATTTGTCATATAAGAAGGCGAGTTTTGGAAAGATGTTTGCAATTTTTGGGGTGTCAGAGTTTCTGTATAGTTTCTGAATGCTAGTCTCTTTCCAGCCATTTACTAGACCTGATATATTCTACGATATCCTCACGAAAATTTAGTTCTGTAAGAATCTGTAGAGCCGCATGGCACTTCACGCAACATAGTGGTTAAAACAGAAGCATGATGTGCTTAGAATACTTGCACGTTCTTGCATTGCACTACACAAGGCTTTCTTTCCTTTTCGCTAGTTTTCTGCTGTGCAGCATTTTTTTATGTTCATCATTTTGAGCAATACCAAGTTTCCATTGCTGCAGGTCAGCCATGGAAATTTATTAGAGCCAGTTGCATTATAGTCAAAACAAAAACATCATTCATAGTTAGGTGTTGCATTCAAAATTAATATTAGGGTCAGTTTAGGTAAGGTTGAGTTTAAAATATGTTTCTCGTCAGGCAGTCTCGTTCTTACAGAGCAGTGCTACATTCGCACGTGTATCACTTAAGGTTTTTAATTTTATTTACTGATTTTCTTATGAAGAATATCAGGGGATTTTTAAAACTATTTTGGCTAATTATTCTTTCAATATTGGTTTTGTAATGTAATGAAGGATTTTTATTCCGCTAGTTAGATGTGTTGAAACTACAAGTCTTGCTAGTGTGATGTAACACGTTTTGGTACTGTTCATTGCACTGCACAACACAGAATTTCACAGGATTTTTTTTAGCATTCAGTTTTAGGTTCTCTTATTATTTTGGAAACGTTAATTCAAATACACTTATAGAGGTTGAGATAGTTTTGAAGACTCGTTGCTATCGCATACGGTTTCCATAATAACATTACTTGCATTGTTCAGCTTTACGACACAAACAAAGTTAAACATAGAAAACCAGATCATTGCACCACATTTATAGCTCACAATATATTAAATTATAAAACATTTCAGCCTGGATAATATGTAAATAACAGCTATTCGCTAATTAATTATATGCCTGCATTACGCTGATGGCTCAATGCGCTCTGTGAATGATGGTGTTTTAATTATAAGCGTAAGAAACATTTATATAAACAATGGAAAGTCCAGGATGGAATGCAACAATATTATATAAAGAGTAGTTGCTACTCATCTTATAGCAAAGATGCTGAGTCATAGATGGGCACAACAAAAAGACCTTTTCTAGTACAGAAACATTTGCTTCTGTTATGTGAAAACATGCAGACGTTCTCTGTATAACAGTTACGTGTAAGGCAATGTGTAAGACAATACTTATCTGACGTTGATACAAAGACTGTACTTTCGGAAATGAACAACAATTTAATTCCGTCGGCCAGAATACCAGCTCTCAGCACGGTTAGTAGCATTAGACGATCAGTACAGTGACAACAAAGCCACATTCTGCACACACTGCATAGAGCATGTCTGTAGCTGTCAAAGGGTTAAAATCCAGAAGTTTGGGATCAGCTACTAGCCAAGTTGGGCGATCCCTCCCTCCGTGCCGAAGCACGATGTCGCCAAAATTCATGTGAATGGATAATAAGATTTTGGAGCCATGGCAAAGAATTTTTCCACAATGGAATATCAGCTCTTGGTCGACATCTTGAGCTGTGTCCGTACTGGAGATGAATTCGTCCACACAGTTGTGCTATGGAGTCTTGTCGGCAGTTCCTTTCGAAGGTGAAAATCTGATTCACAGCCAAAGGAGAAAGTCAGAACCTTACTGAAAACGCTTCTGTGGAAAACAGTGCTCATGAAACGTTCTTCCTTTCACTGAGTCCTTTGTGACACATCTCCTGTGGACAAGCCTGAACTGCTAGGCAGCCCCTTGGTCGCCTCACACCAAGACAAACAGAAATCCTTCTCCATAGCTAGTTTTTCGCTTTCCTCAAACATATCCAAAATCTAGCAATAAAATGAGTCAACAACGCATAGCGGTATGCGACTGCAATTTCCCATCACCCCATCGCTTCTCCTTGTGATCGTGCTCATGACACTACTGTGTGTGATTCCTACCTTGTGACATGAACAGTTATCCTGGTGGATGGTGGCAATGAGGAAAAGCATAAAAAGCGTTCAGGTAGTACGCAGTAAAGTTAATGTAGTCCATAGATGTTGTGGCTGTCTTCGATTACTACCATAGGTCCTGTGGCAGTCCAGGTGAACGTCCTTCATAGCATAATACTACCTGCGACCGTGGCGTGGTGCATGTTTCGAGCAGTCGTTTGCAAGAAATGTTATTAATCCGATGAGACGACAAGTTTTCACTGATCAAGGGTTGATTATGCCGTGCCTGCTGCAATCATGATTGATGATGTCGTGTGGTCAGTGCTGAGGAGCTCCATCTTGAACAAGCTGCGTTTAACGGTGTGCTCCGAAATACCTGTTCTTGAACCGGATGATCGGGAATGACGCATGCAAGGCCAACATTTTGTTATATATTCGTGCTTTCAGCGTCCTTTATGTGCCTATGACAGTAGCACGCGAACAACCGACGAGCTTCGCCCTATCTAGAATGCTCGCTCCCTGACACTGGGCCATAAAAATCTGACTTTGAAAGGGGTCATTTCAGTGTTTTTTTCTCATTTGCAGCCCATATCATCGATATTGGTGTCTGCTCTGCTCGTATCAATCCTTAACGTCACAAGTGGCATTCAGTCTCGCGAATGGAAATACTCAATTACGGTACGATAATCAGCATTAATGTGGATGTTAACATTAATATTTATTTATGTGACATTACCAATGAACTGGACTGAGCTGGACTTTTGTAATGAATCCTGAAGCTATAGTACTGCAATTCTTACCTTCCTTGTAAATTGGTTTCAGTGTCAGGGGACGGTTTGTGTGCTTCAGGGAAACTGAGGGCTATGTCAGCGTCAGTGTAGCTACCAGTAGGCCCATCCAACTCGGAAAAGCTTCGACAGAAGAACCAGTCTAAGTATATCCTATTTCATAGGGCACAGAGACATCTCAAGGTACACAGAAGCCAATTTTAGTAGGGGAATAACCCCTAAAACTCTCCAGGTGCTCCAGAATTTGGGTTGGGTGTGGCGCCAATACCTCTACACTGTAAAAAAAAAAAAAAAGAAAAAAAGTCATATTACGGAACTACAAGAGCCTGAGACAATGGCTATAAAATAGAACACGACTTCAACAGAGGAAGAGGACTAAAGATTTGTCTATAGTAATTTGGAATATACGACCAATGCTGAAGGAATAAATGATATAGCTGAAGAAGTAAAGAGGTAATGAACTTCAAGTACAATGCTGCGGCACTACAACAAGAGGGACAACAAATGCTAGGACAGGTAGGTATGCCCCAGTACCTTTTGCTGTATAGTGAAAGAAGAAAAGGTCTATCTGGAATAGGATTTGTAATATTGAAATGGCTAAGGAGAAGTCTATTATAATTTCAGCCTAAAAACGAAAGACACACTGAGAACAAAAGGGAAATTCAGGAGAAAAGCGATAATAATAGCGTACGCAACAACAGCAGAAGCAGATGAAGAAATAAAAGAACAGTTTTATGAGAATATTGAAAGCATGTGTATTAAAATACAAAAAAACACCTACCGCTAGGTTTGGAAGACATTAATGCTAAAGGTTATATCAAATGAAAGTGGGGGGAGTAATGTGAAGATTTACAGTAATGAGAATGAAGCTATTCTATGTCATTTCGCTGTTAGAAACAGTTAACAAATTAAGAGTACCTGTTTTAGATTTAAAAAATATATATTGGTTAATGGAAATCGAGTTTTAATTGAGTAGTGAATGAAACAGGTCATACATTAGTAAAAGCACATCATGCCTCGCCATTCATGGAGCTGCAGGAGTACGAACTATGATTCAGACCACTATTATGTAAAAGCAGGAGGAAGAGAGAAGTTAACTGTAATAAATAAAATTGAAATGGGAAAGAGAACAAGCTGAATACAATTAAGTGCTTCTAAAATTTTAGAAACGTACCTATTAATCATTATAGATACTCTTACAGCGGACGAGGAAATTATATTTGACCAAGATAAGTGGAAGAGGATTTAGAAAGCGGTGAGAGACATAGTAGAAGAAAGAATCGGGATAAGGGGAAATGAAAGAAATGAGTAGTTTGATGATGAACGTAGACTAGCAATAGAAGACAGAAATATGATACAGAGAGATAAGAAGAAATCTGGAAGGGAATAAACCATTAAGGCATGTAAGGAAGAGAAAAAGGAATGCTGAAATGAAAACTTTAACAGGTAGGAGACCTAAATGGAAAACATTTATCAGGTGTCAATACTAAATGCTTGTAAGAACAGGAATTATGATATATTAGAGACAAGGAATGTTATTGCAGAGGTGAACGGAATATTTGGAAGATAGATCACACACCAGTTTAGGCCAAGTATCTAGAGATTAATAAGCATAGGATGAAAACAGAGGAAAGTGAACAGGAAAGCAAAAACACTGTCAATGCAACAAATCGAGTCCGTAATACGAGAAACGAAAAACAGCCATGCGCACTTGATGAAGACGTAATAGTGTCAGAATTTATAAAATATGGTAGTTAAAAGCGAACACATTAAATGCATGCGCTTATAAATAGCATATAGGAAAATGAAAGAATGACAGGGGACTGGAAAACTGGAAGAATATGTCCTTAAGAAAGGAGCGTGGGGAAATTACAGAGGCATAATTTTCTCAAACATTTCTCATAAGATGGATCAGTAGAAATGTTCGCGTTCCTCGACCAAAATGATCCCCGGACTTTATCTCTTTAGAATTTTGACTATGGGAACGCTTGAAAGGCGATCTCTACAGTGAAAATGTGATCACACGAATCGAATTAATTGCTCGGAGTATGAGGCTACTCAGCAAATGGATAAAAAAGTGCGTGAAAATACCTTCGGAGAATACTAATGTGGTTTGCGGCCCATGCAAAGACTTACGACCAATTGATGGTTATGAAACAAATTATGCCAAAACTTCATGAATACGAAATATTGATGTCCACATTTTGCTTGTTCATTTTAACTAAGTTTCAATATTGTTAACGAGTCACGTTGCATAATGCAGTAAAAGAATTAGGGACTTGTGACAAGGTATGGAGGTTAATTGTGCGAATCATGAAGAACATGAAGGCGAAAATTAGAGTTCGAAACGAAATGACCAAGAGGTTTAATTTAACAGTTGGGTGATACAGGATGTTGGTCACTCTACGGCCATGTCTAACTTATCACTGCATATTATCATACAAAAAAGAGCAAGAGAAGTACAATAATACTAAAATTCAATCAGATAAGTGCATACTCAGTTGTGGAAATTGGTATAAACATCGTTAATAAATACACGAAATAACGGAAGCAGAACGAGCAAACACTGGACTGATTGTAATCTAAAACAAAATACATGATAATATTTAATACTAAATTTAGAAGGATACACATGACCTGAAGGCCTTTAATGAATTTTTTAATGTATTAGCTGTAGTAGTATCTAGGATCTGTTTAATCAGTGATAATAATATAAAAAGAGAAAGGGTATATGCAGGAAACAGAGTCATTTTTGTGAACTGAGAGCTGTTTGAGAAGTCTGTAATTACGAAATCAACCAAGGTAATATAGTATGAACAAGTGTTGGATACGGGATGCAAATGTGAACAGCGACAGGAGCGGATATAAACAATATGATGAGGTTTGAAATACGAGTGTATGTGCCTGTGGTAGAGGCTAGTATTGGAGCATACGATACTCGTACAAACACGAAATACAATAGCTTATAGATATAAGAGATATAAGAAAATGCATAGCATCTCAGAGAATGCATATGGAGAGGACAGCAGATGACAAATGGCCAAAGGAATAATTAAAAGAGATTTTATTCTGCCAGAAACATTCTAAGACACTATTGACAACAGTGTGTTGGTTTCCCTAACATTTCTCAGAAGGAGAATGGGCAGAAACGGTCACTGCTTTTAAATACTGAAATATCTTGATGACACAATTCTTTATAAATCATTCCGCGTTCAAAATTTCATCATCAGGCAGAAACTGTGGAACGAAATGTACAAAGGAATTAACGATGACAAATATACAGGGTGGTTGGAAATTCCCGTTAAAGACTTCTAGGACTTGTAGAGGGGAGTGAGTACATAAAAATTTGAATAGGAACACATGTCCAGAAACGTCATCCAACGAGAGTACAGAGCGTCAAAGTTATTGGAGCGGGCGTCTGTAAATGTACGTATACATGGATTGATTCCGTGATGATGTTACAGACTTTCTAGGATGATGGACAACGATAAATGTATGAATTTGATGTAAGGATCCCTGTACCGGAAACGAACGAGTCGAAAGTTATAAACGAAAACGGTTCTGATACCTCTGACAATTACCGTTATTTCGTGACAATAACATTCTCGTCATGGAGGTTTGTATTGAACTGTTTGAAAATACAATTGCAGCATATAGTATTCTTGAGTAAAGTGTTGAAGTCTCTGAGTGCCCTATCTGTCACTATGGCAACTTGGTCTTACTGACTCTTCGAAAGCTTAGCATACTGATGTATTATTTTAACCTCTGAAATTTAGTTTTTACAAGCTGTTTATTCAGATCAGGAGCAAGGTTATGCTTGACACTTTACTTCAAAATATTTAATTCATCTGGAGAAAATCTAACGTTAGAAAGCCTAACCACACGCTCTGCAAATTTATGGACGTTCGTACGTTGGCAAACATTAAATGTGTAAATCACACACTCTGGAGAGTTTACGTTCCTGCCTATGAAAACCCTTATCATTTTGATATTCAATAGCATCAGAAAAAATGTACTAACCTTAGGGCAGTCTTAATGAGCAATCACCTTCTCTAAAGAACAAATCGTAATGGCTTGTATCCTGTAACCATCACAAAGCTCACTTTACATAAGAGCCATTACAGACCTACATGAAAATTAGCTGAACGACGTTTACAATTAATTTTTGCATAGTGTGCTGTAACACTGCAAGATGAACATTTCCTATTAAAACGCATTTTTATGAATCCCTCATAGCCTTCAGACTAGAACGATACCACCACTTCACCTCATTTCTTGCCCTACGAGGCACAAATTCCCTTAACTAATGGAGGCATGTGACCATTCAGTTTTGGCATAACTACGAAATATGGGAAGGTCTTCATGGCACAATTCTTTATTAAGTGTTACGCGTTTCAAAATTTCATCATCAGACAGAAACTGGTTGCAAATATGTCTTCCGTTTAGATTATTTCTCTGTTACGTCGTCCACGATGTTACCTTACGACACATATTTCAGGATAATAAAAAACTTAATCCATCATGTCAATATGAGTTTCGTCTCTACATAAGTAGCTCAAATGTATCCTCGTCAAGTTTTTCGCGATGTTCAGACACGTAGTTCGTCGCTATGTATGGTTTCTTTGTAAAGCTCCTCCGATTTTCTTCCTGTGGTCAATGCTACCGCCACACACCGGTTATTATTTACTTCTTAGAGTGCTTAATGGCTACAGTCAGTTTGGCACTGGTTCTCCTCGAAAAGACAATGGTACTGTCAGATATGCCTACATGACATGAGATATGTATTATGTTCAGTCTATGTATTCACTTCCGTCACCCTTTTAAGAAAGTTTGATTTATATGTACGTGTGATATTAACTGAAAATTCAGTATATAAATCACTAATATGCCTACATTTATCAGTATGTATATGTTTGTTATGGTTAATTCCTCTGTGAACTTTATCCCACACTTCTCTGAAATTCTGAAACGCGTAACGCTTAATAAAGAATTGTGTAAACAAGACCTTTCTATATATACTTCAGAGTTGTGCCAAATCGAAATGGTCGCCTGCCTGTACCATGGGTGTACACTGAGGTGTCAGAAGTCATACGATAGCGATACACACATATACAGATGGCGCTAGTACCGCGTATACCAGTTATAAAGGGGCACTGCATTGGTGGAACTGTCAATTTTACTTAGAGACGTTTCCGATGTGATTATGGCTGTATGATGGTAATTAACACACTTTTAACGCGAGATGATAGTTGAAGCTAGGCGCTTGGGGCATTTCATTTCGGAAATCGTTGGGGAATTCAATATTCGGAGATCTTCAATTTGAAGTGTGTGCCGAGAATACCAAATTTTCAGACATTACCTACCACCACTGACAACGAAGTGGTCCGCGGCCTTTTCTTAACGACCGAGATCAGAGGCGTTGGCGTAAAGTTGTCAGTGCTAACAGACAAGCAACAACAAATGAAATAACCGTAAAAATCAATGTGGCACATACGACGAACGTATCCGTTAGCACAGAGCTGGGAAATTTGGCAATAATGGGCTGTAGCAGCAGACGAACCATGCGAGTGCCTTTGCTAACAGCACGACTCCTGGACATGTGACCATGTCGGTTGCCCCTAGAAGACTGGAAATCCGTGCCCTGGTGATTCCATTTTGTAAGAGCTGATGATACGTTTAGATTGTGACTCAGGCGTTACGAAGCTATGGGTCCTTGTTGTCGATAAGGCATTGCACAGGATAGCTGTGGCTCCACAATGGTATGGGCTGTGTTTACATGGAATGGGTTGGGCCCACTGGTCAACCTGTACGTATTCGTCACTATAAATGGCTATGTTCTGCTACTTGGAGACCTTTTGCAGCCATCCATGGACGTCATGTTCCCAAACAACAACGGCATTTTAATGGACGACAATGCGCCATGTCACCGGCCCGCAATTGTTCACGACTGTTTTGAAGAACATTCTGAAGAATTTGAACCAACTATTTGCCCACCCAGATCGGTCTACATGAATCCCATCGAACACTATGGGACATAATCGAGAGGTCAGTTCGTGCACAAAATCCTGCATCGGCAACTCTTTCGCAATTATGAACGGCTACAGAGGCAGCAGAACTCAATATTTCTGCAGAGGACTTCCAACGAATTTTTGAGTCCATTCCACATGTAGTTGCTGCTCTACGCCGGGCAAAGAAAGGTCCAACACAATATTAGGCGGTACTCAAAGAGTTTTGTCACCGCACTGTATTTCTCTATCAAGAAATAGAAGTGGTCACGTTTCTCTGCCACCAATGTTCTCAGACCTCACCCTTTTGTGTTTTTGGCTGTGGGAATGGTTCATAGGCGCACGAATAGTTGAAACCTCAAATAAAATTTGAACAAACAGATCGAACTACTGATCCTTTGGAGTACGAATCGTCCTGTCCTCATAAAAGAACGCCAAGACAATCTCAGAAGAGCTACACCTGGTGTTTCTCACGAAAATTCGAGAGTTGAGGTGAAAATTTTGAATATCAAATTTAATTTCAATCCCAAGCTTTTTCTCAGCAATTTCTTTGAGCCCACAGCTTGTTGTCTAATTGCTAGCGTTCGTACCTCTGGATCATAGGGGCCAGGGTTTGATTCCTGGGGAGTGGGTGGTTGTGTTGTCCTCATCATTTCATCATCATGTAAGGCATCCACATTTTCCGGACCTTACATCACCTTGGTCCATACAGTATGAGATCCTCAGAAAACGATATTATCAACAAAAAGCAATTGCAGTAATCTCATGTACTGAAAACTAACAAAACAGTTTCTACCAATATAAGGACAGGGGCACGCATAAATGAGTTAAAGTGAAACACATTTTGGAACCGAGCAGGTGGTTAATGGCATTGAAAAACCCACTTAACTTATTCCTTTTAACGTAAATACGGCTAGGACCGAGGGTAAGTAGCTGCACGGCTTTAATAGGGATAGAGGCGACCCAGCAAGGAAAATAGAAACTCACGTCTAACGAGATGGCGGTTGGCTGAAGCCATACTGGGTGATGTAAACGCGATATGGTGGGGAGATCTCCATTACTTAAAAGCATTTTAACAAAAAAAAATTGCTAGATCTCTCTCGTCTCGTGGCAGACCACACAAGTGTGTGGAAAATAGCGAGGGCGTTGGGAGCTTTGCTGCAAAGTGTGGACGATATGCTTCACGTATCATGGTGACAGATAGGAAACATGTAGTTAATTATTCCTGCGGGAATTTTTGCGGGCAATAATTGTGTACGTCGCACCAACCCTTAGTGAGCTTGCAATAGCCATTATTTCGACTAGGGAAACGTTAACGTTCTACATATTGGAGGAAAGTTAAGACTGAGTGAATTCAGTCACGACCAGAGTAGGGAATTAGCATTTCACATCCAGCATGGAGACAACGCCGTTGCAGATCCCGATTGGTAAAGTACCACCGCACATTAGGCCACAGTAAATGTTGAGTCGAGATTTTGCTCACTACAACGTGCGTACACTTTGACCATTGAATAACAAAAGCTAGGATACTAACCTACCCTCACATTGAGTACATGAGAGATTTTGCATTTGTTTAGAAGGTAAATTTATTCTCCACCAACTTATTCCATTGACCAGCTACGGACGTAGAAGTAAATTTAATAGATGAAGATTTTTGATTATTTTTGCCTGTGATTTTTTATTTGTAGACATAATGATTTAATAATTGCCAATGTAATATGTCCAAGGGTTAAATATTTTGTTCTAATTGAACATGATTTTTGTGTATCACTTGACCTCTGAAAGCACAGTTGATAAATTATATTTAGAATGAAAAAAGGAACAGTTGTTTATCTTTCTATAATAGATCCTAAACCTTCACTCTTATTAATTCATGCATTCTACTGTAGTTACATGGCAGCAGCATTTCTGATTAATTTGTTATGATCCGCAGCTTATATTAGCTACCTTACAGGGCCAGATTCATATATCTATCAAATCTCTGTTTAACACCCTTGGCCTATGAAGACAGTTCATATCCATCATCCATTTGCGCAAATAGCTTACAATCATTCTCATCATTCGTGAGTGTGGCTAGGTCGGACTGTGAAAAAAATTGGATTGTGAGGTATGAGTGCTGATGACCTTGCAGTTGAGCCCCCCACAAACCAAACACCATCACCAACTTCTGTGAATATTCGTGTGAGTTACTGTCTAATATCCATTTCTTTAACCAATTGAAAATTTTCGCATGTTGCGTGGTATGTTCTTTTCGAATCAGTACCAGCAGCGTGAAGTGTTTATTACACAACTGTCACAGTTGCAGTGCATATAATTTGCTTACTAGTTTCGGACAGACAGGTTCATTCTCAAACCTGACCTCGTGAGACTGTCTTAAGAGTGTCCGATCTTAATGACAAGCATCCAAATTTGGCAATAGGTGCATCACACAGGAACGGTACATAAATCTCGCAAGATATATATGCTCGCTCTTCAAGCCAGAATCGGCTTCAGAATGACTCTTCGTGAAACAAAAGCGTAGCTCGCCTGCATGGACAAAATGTTGGAACTACGTACTACTTGTAGCTTCTGTAACATCCTGTATAGTGGATACTGACGGGTAGCGAGTATACGTTGTGAAATCTCAAAAACATTTCGCCAGTAACTGTGAAACTAATGTGAGTTGCACCACTCCTCCCTCTTTCCCACCCCCCTCCTCAGGTACGCTTTTCAATGGTCGCACTTTAAGTCACTTTTAATGGAATATTATCCCTTTCAGATGCATTTCCATTGCTCATTTCCTTGCTAACCTCCCTATAGATAGAAAATTTCAGAGAAATATCATCATAACTTTGAGACATGTCATCTCTCTTATTGACCCTAGCATGCGTTAGTATTTGGAAAAAGAATGTCAGATTTAAACGAGAACAATCACGATCCGAAAACAAATATGGATATAGTGATGAATATTACGAAATTTCAGGATACCATAGTCTGTCGTTTCCACCAAGCTTCCTGGTACAATATTGCCAAGTGAAACAGCTAAGCCTAAATGGAACATAAGTTTTAAATACAAAAGTGGCTCTGATAGGCAATTATCTGCTCTGTAAATCCTTTGGGTCCTTTTCTGAATGAATTTTTTGCTACATTGCGCAGTGTGCTATGATTTCAAACCTCCTCGCAGGTTGAACTGTGCGCCAGAGAGTGACTGGAATCAGTGAAGCTTCGTTATTAAAATATTTCACTTAAACTGTTGAGTGAAACTGAATGCAAGTGAACCTACTTTCTCTTTACTTATTCTTTTCATGTCAACAATGACCGATAATATTCTAGCGCAACGCAATTTGACTTTTCAAAAAAATTACAGCCTGACTTCAAATAATTAATTCAAAAGAATGGCCCTGACTAAAAAGTAATCTTAGCAATAATCTATACATTTCATTAAGCACTTGCCTCACAAAAATTTTCATAAAGCGAACTAATGTAACACAACGAGCGTCAATACTGACAGCTAAATAAAAAATTCTACCTACTAAAGCCACTAACTACTAACAGGCATGTTGTTAGCAAAGGAAAGATTTTATTGTAAACCAAATAATGTATTTTTTACCTTAATACTGTGACAGATATATAATCATGAATAATTTTCAATTTCCTAATTGGATACTTCCAGATCGTTAGCCTACGCTAACACTTCAGACCTCTACCATCCATCAATACTAACTTCTCACATTTAACATCCATCATTGCTGGCTGTTCACCTCCAACTGCCCAACAGTACTCCCATCATTGCTGGGGCCTAGCTTCTAACTGCCCAACACTATTGGCGATTAACTTCCAACAACGAATCCAACCAGCCACAGAGTGTCTTACAAAGAAAGCACTGTCAGAGATCCAATGCAAAGCGATACACAGCGCTGCCAACACAGAAGCAGCCCATTTACAGCAGGAACCTTTGCCTCATGGGGGAAATGCTTCACTGACAGTCATTATGATGACTCATAATCTACTCTCATAGCCTGCCTTTCTACCAGTCGTGCCAGTTCCCAAAGGAATGCAGCAGAACTTCTGAGAGAGGTACTGGCGGAAGTAAAGTTGCGAGGGTGGGTCATAAGTCCATTTTATATGCTCATATAGTAGACAATTTGCCCGCGAAAGGTAAAGACTCCGGGTTCGAGTACCGGCCCGACGCACAGCTTTAATCTGTCAGGAAGTTTGACGACATAAATTATCTCCTCCAAGACGAAAACCGATCACTGACAGCGTCGCGGGGTAGCCGCGCGGTCAGAGGCGTCTTATTACGGTCCGTGCTGCTCCCGCCCCCCTCCACGCCCCCTCCACCCGTGGGTGTCGTCCTTAGCGTAAGTTAGTTTAAGTTAGATTAAGTAGTGTGTAAGCTTAGGGACTGATGACCCCAGTAATTTGGTCCAATAAGACCTTACTACAAATTTACAATTTCCGATCACTGATTAAGGACTTGTAAAGATGTACAAGGCTGAAAACGCAGAAAATGTTCACTGATAAAAGTCGTGTTCTGTGCTAAGCAAAGTGTGGCACCTCTGTTCGTTACTTCAGAAGTTTCTCAGAGCACACCAAACAACATAATCGCTTTAAAAATCTGACAGAACTGTTGGACCTTATAGTAATGAGGTTGGCATCGGGACTGCTCGAAAGTAACTAGTAAAACTCATGATTGATAGCAGCAAACCTTTTATGTTAAAATGATTTTTTTTATTTCGGCAGATGATTGCACGAAGTGTGGCGTTGGCTGTATTATTGTTTGTTATTCGTCTACCATATACACTTAGATTTTCCTTTCTTTTGTTAATTCTGTGTGAGTTGATACTGCGTAGGTGTTTCATGGAAATCGCGACCGGTTTTCTGCCCCAGCCTTGTTCATCTCGGCTTGTGCTCTGCTTCCAATTACGTCGTCTCAAAATGGACGTTAAATCGTAACAGTCATTTCCCGAAATCCTGTAGTTCAATGCGCCATAAAACAAGTCGTTTCTGCGGATGTGATCACGCAGACTGAGGCACTGCGAGAAAAAGAGTCGTTCGATGCGCAACGAAGATAGGAACAATCTGTCCTGTACTCGATCGTTGGCAGCGGACGTGCCGATGAATCGTGCTGATGAACCGTGTGTTTGTGTGTGTGTGTGTGTGTGTGTGTGTGTGTGTGTGTGTGGTGGGAAGGGGGCGGGAGGGGGGAATGGAGCTATGGAGGGCGAAAGCTCTTCGAGATTAAATCCGCCACACGTGCAGAAAGGAAGATTCATTATGCAATCAGACCTTTAGGTCACACATCGATTGCATTAGATTGCGAAATCATCTTAAAGCATTAAAGTAGTAAAGACAAGAATTTATGCTGAAAACTAATCCGTTCCCATTTCTATGTGAAAATTCTGAAGTCTTTTAACATAAAATGGACTTTATTATCATTGTACATTTCTATTCCTTATGCCTACGTATTTATTTTCTAACAGTCACTCTGACGACAAAGACGATTTTTTGTATTTCCCTCCTTTTGGCAGGAGGTCTGTGGGACGACGGCAGTTTACTATTGTGAGACAATAAAACGGCTGTAGCCATCCTTATGATTTTATTTATTTTGTTGCAACCAGTATCGGCGATTCAATGTTTCATCTTCAGGCTGTAGTTGATGCGGAAGGGGGTTGATAAGATCCCTACACATATAGCGCATAAGTGGCGAGCATAACTGGATACGCAGGTAATCTGAATACTTAGGTGTCAGCACTCTAACCGTCAACTGCCAACTGACTGTCAGCTGCAACGCCTACTTAAGACAGTAAGTGTCTGGCGCACTTGTTAGATCGGTTACTGCTGCTACAATAACAAGATACCAAGATTTAAGTGAGTTTGAAATTGGTGCTATAATTGATGCACGAGCGAAGAGACACAGCATCTGGGAGGTAGCGACGAAGTGGAGATTTTCCCATACTATCATTTCACGAGTATACTGTGAATATCAGGAATCCGGTAAAACATCAAATCTCTGAGATCGCTGCTGCCGGAAAATGATCCTGCAAGAACGGGACCAAGGATGACTGAAGAGAATCGTTCAAAGTGACGGAAGTGCAACCCTTCCGCAAACTGTTGCAGATTTCAATGATTGGTGACTCTGGCAGGTAACACGTACGTAAGCATCCTGTCTGATCACCTGTATCCATTCATGTCCACTGTGCATTCCGACAGACTTGGACATTTCCAGCAGGACAATTCGACACACCACACGTCCATAATTGCTACAGAGTGGCTCCAGGAACACTCTTCTGAGTTTAAACACTTCCACTGGCCGCTAAAGTCTCCAGACACAAACATTACTGAGCATATCTAGGATGCCTTGAAGTGTGCTGTTGAGATCTCCACCACCTCGTACTCTTACGGATTTATGGACTACCCTGTAGAATTCATGGTGTCAGCCCCCTCCAGCAGCACTTCAGACATTATTCGACTCCTTGCCACGTCGTGTTGCGGTACCTGTACGTGCTCGCAGATGCCCTACACGATATTAAGCTCTTCAGTGTATGTTAATGAACATAAACGGAAAGACGGTTCCAATCAAACTGTAAGCATATTTGTGGTTTAATATTAAAGACATAAACGCGTGGCGACGTATAACAAAAAATCTAAGCCTCGTGAACCCTTACAATAATAATTATGAGAAGGAATTGAAAACACATCGATAATTGGTGCAAGAAAATACGAGGGCTGTCCAGAAAGTAAGTTACGATCGGTCGCGAAATGGAAACGACTATGAAAATACGATAAAGCTTTGCAAAGATGTGTTGGGCAGTGCCTCTAGTATGACTCTAGGTAGAATTATGTCGCTCTTTTCATTCCTGAGCTCTTAGTGAGCGCGTAAAGATGTTATAGAAAATAGTGTCTCCCGCCAAGTACGAGGGCCTGGTGAGAATTTTCCCCTGAAGCTATGCAACCAACATTACATAACTGTCGTGCGGTTTCTTCTTCAAGACTATTCTCAGCCTCATTTTGCAGGGGCAATGAAAATGTTCCTGCATCGTTTCAATTGGAAATGTTTGGTTACCCACAATACAGCCCGTAATTGTCTCCCACTGAGTTTCATCTCTGCTCAAACGAATCGCTGGCTATGAAGACAACATTTTGGCACAGACAACGAGCTTTAGGCCAGCGTAGAGAATTGGCGGAAAGCACTGGCGGCTGCCTTCTATGATGAGGGTATTGGAACGTTGGTACAACGCTACGGCGAATGTCTGAGTCAGAACGGCGACTACATAGAGAAGTAGCTGAAAGGTGTAGCTAACTGTTACAAGTGAAACATTTCTGATTTTGACTGTGTTTTTCATTTCGCGATCAATCGTAACTTACTTTCTGGACAACCCTCGTATAAGGAACGAGTAGAGGATATATGAACGTCCATTTGTGCCGGAACACGTATAGAAATACCAAATTGTCGTAACACACGGCAAGCTTCACAGAAACCAACTCATCTAATTTCATCGGAAAAGACAAGTAATCAGCATGAAAAGCATATTGCGAAATACGTACATGAGTAGTGGATATTTTTTACCTCACCTCATCCGCAGGTAAATCGTCCCCCTTTCGTAGTCACTAAGTAAATATCTACTCACACAAAAGGTATACCTAATACTATGTACCACCAGACGAGACCGTTGTATAGTTACATCGTTATATTCGCTGCTCAAGCTCGCACGTGTGCTGGTTCCCTAAGACTTTCCTGCTTCGGGAATATCGGTACATAGACGACAACTTTGCTTCAGCAGGTGTTACGTCTTCTGAAGGCTGACGAAGTACTAAAACCCTGATGAAAGTTAGCGTGGTGCACGTTTACTACCGTACGTACGTGCATCATAGCTAGCTTTTAATATACTCTTAAATAAAACATTTTAAACAGGAACACAGTGACGTTGGTACAGTGTCGCTCTTGACTGTATGACGATGAATGAGATGATTGTTTTCTCTGAACAATATGAGCCGCGACGTGCTGGCGCCAGTCTTATTTTATTCATGTATCGTTGAGATCGATTGTGGTTGAGGTAAGCTATCTTTGCTTTTCACGTGTCTTATCTTGCGGCTTCGCGGGCGAAGCGAGTTGTTTGTTAGCCTTCGACGGGAACCCTCGGGATCTCGTGTTATTTTCATAAGTCACTTACTTCACAAAAAATCTTCACAACACGAACTACAGCAATTACAGCAAACAGCAACTACGGCCATCTAAATTAAAGATTCTAACTACTAGACTCTAACTACAAGGAGACATATGGTTGGCAAAAGAAAGATTTTGTTGAAGACCAAACAATGTATTTAGAAGGTTTTACATATCCATGTGACAACCAGTTCCAAAAATTATATACGAGTGTTGACTGAAAAGTAATGCCTCCACCTTCTTAACTCTTCAACAGTTGGCATCATTGGTATGCGTCAGATACTGGCTTGTTCCCTAGCCTTTTCTCTACAGCTCCAGTTGGCGGGAAGCCTTAGCATTGAACGGTTGTGTTGTTACAGCGTAAAGTATGGAATCCTGAGCAGACGGTCGGTCAATGCGATTTAAGCAGCGTACAGTCATCGAATTCTTGACAGTAGAAGGTTTCACCCCAAAGGAGATTCATCAGAGAATGAAAGCAGTTTATGGCGACTGTGTTGATGTGAGTACTGTGCGTCGTTGGGCGAGTAAGTTTAAACATGTTGAGGAGGGAACAACTGACCTGCGTAACAAACAAAGAGTTGGTCGTCCTGTGACAGCAACCACTGAGTTTCACAGGCAAAATATTGACAGATTGATTCAGTACGATCGTCGTATCACTCAGAGAGAAATTGCATTCACAATCGGCATTTCATAAGAACGTGTGGGTCACATAATTCCTTTGCTTGGCTATCCGAAGACCTGGGCACGATTGGTACCCCTGATGATGACTCCTGAAATGAAAGCGCACAGACTTGAAATTTGCCAGGAACTCCTCTCGCATTACGAGAATGAAGACGCACAGTACTCATATAAACACCATCACCATAAACTGCTTTCATTCTCTTATGTCTCCTCTGGGGTGACACTTTCTGCTGTCAAGAATTCACTGACTGCACGTTGGTTAAATAGCATTGACCGACCGTCTGCGCAGGGTTCCATACTTCACGTTGTAACAACACAACCATTGAATGCTAAGGCTTCCCGCCAACTGGAGCTGTAGAGAAGAGGCTACGGAACAAGCCAGAACCTGCCGCGTACCAATGCTGCCTACCGTTGAAGAGCTACGAATGTGGAGGCATTACTTGTCAGTCAACCCTTGTAGTTGTCAATAATTCCACTGCCCAAACATTATCAACTACATCCGCCATCATTTTACAATGCATTTCTTATCAGCACTTAGTCTCCACTAAGAAAATCATGTTCAAATCCTTCTCTATCCGCTAACTGCTAGTCCGTCCAACCACAGAATATCTTGCTACATAACTGCTAGTCCGTCCAACCGCAGAATCTCTTGTCGAGGGCGCAGAGCGTTGTCAGCGATTTTAATACAGTCTATACCGCTGCCAACATACAAACAGGCTACTTACAATTTGTGTGGCCATACTGACCGCGGATGCCTTACACTTCTTGAGGATATTTTTGTTCTGTCGTTGCAACTGAAAAATGCGTGTTTTTTCGATAAACATTAGTTAGTTAGGTTTAAGTAGTTCTAAGTTCTAGGGGACTGATGACGTAAGATGTTATGTCCCATAGTGTTCAGAGCCTTTTTTTTTTGTACAATGGGCGTCCAAATTTAATTGAGAGTCACTTCCTGTAGTAGCGTTGAAACCAGTAACGAATTCTCCTGCCGAGTGTCTTCAATGTACACCTTTGAGAGACATGCGATTCTTTCCTACGAAAGAGCCCTTACTTTGGATTTTAAAGTCCAGTCCGACTGTGCACATCTACTATGGTCGTACGGTGCTACAAGCGACCAGCGTGCCTACATCTTTCCGTCAGGTAATAACATCATTGGAAGTCATCGACTTGAGGTCACCTGCTCCTCACGACATATAGTCGCCAGTTTTTTATATCACTCATTCGCATACTAGATGGAAGGAACTGACTGTTCCATAGTTGTACAGGAAAATACACGTGAGTTTCTTCTCACACGACTTTCCTTTTTTCTATTTTCACTTGCGAGAAATCCGTTGTGAAATGACCGTCCATTGTTACAAGTCCTACTCAGATAATTGTCATAGGAGCTTTTGACCTGCTTCTGGTAGGTTTAACTATTATAATTTTGACTGAAAACGAAATGATTAAGAGCAAGACTGTTACTTTGTTAATGATACTTACCCGTGCGGAATGACTCAAAATATTACTCACACCTTGTGAAACGTCCCCTTAGAACAAATTATACATGACTGTACTTAAACTGACACACAATATTTTTAGCGCAACGCAATCTGACTTTCAAAAATCCCTACAAAAGAATGGCCCTGACTAACATTAAACTATACCTTTCACAAATCACTTACCTCACAAAAATCTTCATTACTCGAACTACTGCAATACAGCGAGCGCCACTACTGTCAGCTAAATAACAGATTCAAACTACGGAAGGCACTAACTACTGATAGGCATAGTTAGCAAATGAAAGATTTTGATAGAGAACAAACATTGTATTTACCTTAATAGTCATAATATATATATAGCAGTCCATAACATCCATTCTTACAAATATCAAAACTCCGCCATTTCTCTCCCCACATCCACCACTGCTGGCGGCTCACCTCCAACTGCGCAACGCTACGCACTGTTCACATCCAGCTGCCCAACACTACAATGGCAGACAACAATGCAAACTAGCCACAGACTGCACACAGCACAGCCAGTGATTTTCGTACAGAGCGCTACGTAACGTTGCCAATAAGAAAACATAAACAGCCTACTTACACTTGAAGTAGTTAACAGAGTAGCTGAAATACAACAAATGTAGAACAGGATATTATGGCTTTAAGGGGGGACGTTGATGAAATTGACCAAAAATGTCAATTTTACACTTATCTTTTATTTGTTAGTACAACTCATGAACAATAAGTTCCCGAAGCTTCGATGTTGAAATCGCATCCGAAGTGCCTAAAAATTAATTAAAAGTGTGACGCGACCTCCCTGCCACGCCAAACTCAGAGGGATAACAACCCCTACATTCACAAGGAGAGGCTTCCAAATTGTATCCTGGATCTTGTCAAGCCAACTTACAGGTTTCTGGCCGATCCTGAATTTCTCAAAAAGTGTGTTCATGGCAAAACCCAAAATCCAAATCAGTCTCCAAATTCACTCATATGGAAACGATGCCCTAAAAACACATTTTCATCTGCTACAGTTGTCAGAATTGCCACTTGTGATGCAGTTATTGTGTTTAATGATGGGAACGTCTGGAGGATGAAGGTATTAGAAAGAATGGGCTTCAAGATAGGAAATATTTTTGAAGACATCCTGAAAAAAATAGATTTACAGTGCGTCTCTGCAGCTGAAAAGTCAGTTGAAGACCTGGTAAAGGAAAGGAGACAGACAACAAGAAACCAGAAGAGAAGCCTTGAAGGGAAAGACGACCCAGAGTACAAATGTGGTGCCTTCTGAAGAAGTGACATAAGGAAAAAAGTCAGGTTGAACTTTAAATTGCGTTGTCTTAAAGTTTATGTTTTAATGTTATGTGTCTTTTCCTCAGATTCTATGAATGCTAGAAATATGAAATTTTGTACACATATTTCTGTAAACCTAATAAACGTTGTCTCAAGAGTAAATTTTGAAATTCTCGTTGCTAGATGAAATATGGGGCAAAGTGCTTGGAATCTCGCATGAATTTACAATTGTGCTTGTGGAATTATAATTAAAAAATTATGAAAATTCTCCTATTTTACCTATTCCGAAAACCTCATGAAAGAAGCTTGCAACATATATAGAGATGAAACAGAGAAAACTTTGTAGAAATCTCTTGAATACTTTCTGAGAAAAAGGAACATACATTATTTTTTGAAAATAAAACTTCAAATTTCATTAAAAATGTGGAATATATATACTCAAAGGATTTTATATGTAAATGTGTTACTTTCATGTACAGCGTGGTACAAACTTTGATTGCCATATCTCCAAAACTGCAGATTTGGTGCATTTTGCAAATAGTGCGTGTTTTTCATCAACGTCCCCCCTTAAAAGTAATTGAGCCAGTGGAAGCTTTGAAACGTCAGCAACATCTAGGACCATCAATACACAAGCGCCTTAAGTTCAACAAAGTTAATGTACTGTTTTCTCAACCATTTTGTACATTATATAAGGCATTCAAAATGTAGATTATCAAATTCAATAGAAAATTGTAGAATATTCAGGCGCTCTCTACCAAGTTTACCATGCATCGCATGAACTCCTTAAGTTTCCTGACGAGACATGTTTCCTTCGTTGGAAAATAAGGAGAGGTAAAATCAAGTGCGGAAGGTGGCCACGCAAATGGAGATCCTCTTCGTTCCGACGCCAACGGCTTTGTAGCAGTGGTTACATCGATCGTGTCAGATCACCGAAATGAAGCGTTGTGGGGCTTGTCTAGCGCCTGGATGAGTGATCGTCGATGTCTGCCTAGTGCTGTTGGCGACTGGGGCTTACTCAGCCCATGTGAGGCCAGCTGAGGACTGGGAAGGGGCGGTTCTGGTCATGAAAGCTGATGATATACAGGTGAGTGGTGTGCTAATGACCTTCCATATCTGCATCCAGTGACACGGTGGTCGGTCCGTACCGTTGGACCTTCAGAGGCCTTTCCAGGAATAGTTATCCGTTCCAGCGCCTCGGATATGGGGCACTCAGTACACCACGTACTTTCGCAGAAGAATGTACAGTTGCACCTTTTCTTTGCGTCCATATCTGATAATACATAGTAAGTAATATATAGTCTAACAGTTACTATATTTTCGGTACGTGTGTGCTGATTGTCTTTGTTCGTCCTAACATTACAAGGCTTTCACTGGCTCAGGATTTCTTCGAAGACCAAAAATTCCGGTTCCAAAGTTGCTTTATTTCGACTCCTCTGTCACCTGTTTCCAAACGTGCGCTATATCTTCAGTCATTTTGTCTTGCAATGGAAGTAATTCTATTAAAATCTATCGTGTTGGTTCCAGCCTCGGGCACTACGTTTCTGCCCAACCCTGGACCGAGAGTCAGTGAGGGTGTCTACAATTTATCTTTAATTATTGTCAGATCGTCGGTCTCAAACAAATCAAGAGGGACTAAAGAGAGAATCAAAAATGCTGTCAATATCTGAAAAATTTAGGATTAGAGAAGCTGCAAGGCACTTTTCTTTCAGTAAAGGTGCATTACGAGAACGTGTTGCTGCCCTTGAAATAGGAGAAACTACTACAATAGCACCTTTTTGGAACAGATTGAAAAACACTTGCACCTTGGCTGTCCCTAAGAAATACGATTTATAAAATGAGTTTATGATTTTGCCGAACTTATGAAGTGGCAACATCAATTTAACAGGAAGAAGTAACTGCAAACAAGAGTGTTTTTCGAGATTTCACGAAGGGACATTGAAAATTTTCTTACAGTCTGCTCAATCTACCAGCCTTCAATGAGCGCAACGTTTCAACAGACTACAATTAATTGTTATTTTGAAGGCCTATAGTAACAATAATTTCGTATAAACATTGCAAGTTTTAGTTTCTCATACAATGCGTCAAGCGCTGGGAGAAGTTGGTTGAAATATAATATATTTGATTTTTTAATATTAATGTCATACATTTTCACCCTGAGACAGTTTTATTGGAATTCACTCACACAGTTCCTGTAAGGGTGCGGAAAGGGAATAGTAGTTGTGATATCCTTTTTAAGTTAACTTTTTGTTGTTTTTACAATAGTCAGTGCGTCTCGCCTTCAATGATTTATAGTAGCTTGCCCCATCACCATCCTAGTATTTCGTTATTTTACACTTCCAGGTAACTGCTTCAAAGCGTTTTAGTAATTGAAAGAACTGTGATGGGTGACACACACCTCTAAGCTATGAAGAGCCATAATATTTTTTATGACTGCATTTCACTTGAAACGGCAAGATTGGGCGTTATTTTTTATTCAGTTTATTATCTCAACCACAAATTTCTTTGTGTACTAAATTTATGATTTGTCACATTTATAAAATAGCATGCATTACTTGGTTCAATTATAACTGTGTAGAAAAGCATTCGCTGTTTGTATTTCAGATAATCGTCGAATATACAAGTGCAAACACAATGATTGGCTTCCATACTTGTTAAGATATTTGGAATGTGAATTCGACTCACCAGTCTGTACACTGCTCTGATATATTGCATGTGGCGGACACGGCCGTCTGACTGGCGCAATGACTATCTAATGATTCGCGTAAGGCATAACGCAAGAAGATAATCTACATCTAAATCTACATCCATACTCCGCAAGCCACCTGACGGTGTGTGGCGGAGGGCATCTTGAGTACCTCTATCGGTTCTTCCTTCTATTCCAGTCTCGTATTGTTCGTGGAAAGAAGGATTGTCAGTATGCTTCTGTGTGGGCTCTAATCTCTCTGATTTTATCCTCATGGTCTCTTCGCGAGATATACGTAGGAGGGAGCAATATGCTGCTTGACTCTTCAGTGAAGGTATGTTCTCGAAACTTTAACAAAAACCCGTACCGAGGCCCTGAGCGTCTCTCCTGCAGAGTCTTCCACTGGAGTTTATCATCTCCGTAACGCTTTCGCGATTACTAAATGATCCTGTAACGAAGCGCGCTGCTCTCCTTTGGATCTTCTCTATCTCTTCTATCAACCCTATCTGGTACGGATCCCACACTGCTGAGCAGTATTCAAGCAGTGGGCCAACAAGTGTACTGTAACCTACTTCCTTTGTTTTCGGATTGCATTTCCTTAGGATTCTTCCAATGAATCTCAGTCTGCTATTTGCTTTACCGACGATCAACTTTATATGATCATTCCATTTTATATCACTCCCAATGCGTACTCCCAGATAATTTATGGAATTAACTGCTTACAGTTGCTGACCTGCTATTTTGTAGCTAAATGATAAGGGATCTATCTTTCTATGTATTCGCAGCACATTACACTTGCCTACATTGAGATTCAATTGCCATTCCCTGCACCATGCGTCAATTCGCTGCAGATCCTCTTGCATTTCAGTACAATTTTCCATTGTTACAATCTATCGATACACCACAGCATCATCTGCAAAAAGCCTCGAAGAACTTCCGATGTCATCCACAAGGTCATTTATGTGTATTGTGAATAGCAACGGTCCTATGACACTCCCCTGCGGCACACCTGAAATCACTCTTACTTCGGAAGACTTCTCTCCATTGAGAATGAAATGCTGCGTTCTGTTATCTAGGAACTCTTCAATCCAATCACACAATTGGTCTGATAGTCCATATGCTCTTACTTCGTTCATTAAACGACTGTGGGGAACTGTATCGAACGCCTTGCGGAAGTCAAGAAACACGGCATCTACCTGTGAACCCATGTCTATGGCCCTCTGAGTCTCGTGGACAAATAGCGCGAGCTGAGTTTCACACGACCGTCTTTTTCGAAACCCATGCTGATTCCTACAGAGTAGATTTTCAGTCTCCAGAAAAGTCATTATACTCGAGCATAGTACGTGTTCCAAAATTCTACAACTGATCGACGTTAGAGATATAGGTCCATAGTTCTGCACATCTGTTCGACGTCCCTTCTTGAAAATGGGGATGACCTGTGCCCTTTTCCAATCCTTTGGAACGCTACGCTCTTTTAGAGACCTACGGTACACCGCTGCAAGAAGGGGGGCAAGTTCCTTCGCGTACTCTGTGTAAAATCGAACTGGTACTCCATCAGATCCAGCGGCCTTTCCTCTTTTGAGCGATTTTAATTGTTTCTCTGTCCCTCTGTCGTCTATTTCGATATCTACCATTTTGTCATCTTTGCGATAATCTAGAGAAGGAACTACAGTGCAGTCTTCCTCTGTGAAACAGCTTTGCACACCGAGAAAGAAAATGACGTATACAAAGGATGTCAAAAGCAAATTATGTGTAAAATTAAAAAGTGCCATGGAAATCCAATGATTACATTTCAAAATATCGACTATATTATGGAAAAAAATTGTTAGACACATAAAAGTCAGGAGTTACACTGGAAACATAAAATTCCAATATACTTTTTGCACATATTTTAATCTTCCCTTTTTTGTGAAATAGAAAGTAATTATGCTGATGAGCTTGCTACGGTGAAAGGATTAAGTCGATTAAAAAATTATTTTCAGTATTTACATGTTTTAAAGGAAACTGAAGATTAACAATGCCCAGATTCGCGCCTTTTAATAATTTATGATTTTCATCGTATAATTCAAAGGTTCGTACTCCATATTATTTAGTGTTAAAAGCACTACACATGTAGGAGTTAAACTATTTCATATGTTAATAAGGTGTTACACTATTTATGAGGCGACTACATCTGGTTACTGGATATTTTTCTAGATACATGATATATAGATTCGATGACACATTAGGATCTGTATCATGTAAATGGTGATGAACTAAGATAAAGAAAATACCGGTAGCAATAAAGGAAACAGTAATGAACACATATACTATATTTAATATTATGTGAAATACCTCTTGTTAAGTACAGTCGGTTAGTTAATAGACTGTGATTTTGCCCCTGAATGAACTGGAGAACAAAGGTATTGATTTCGGAAAAACTCAAAACGGGAAATGTTCAGAGTTTACTGTCATAAATGATAATAATCCCTTCCTCAACCATCTAACTGTAGTGGATGTAGGTGGGTTCCATAATCAAAACATAGTTCCCAGGATGCATAAAACGATATCATCTTTAATATTTTCTTACTATATGGATCCAAAGCCTCTAAATATTTTACAATTTAAAACATGTTCTGTTGTAGGTTGTCGGCCGTAGTGGCCGATCGGTTCTAGGCGCTACAGTCTGGAACCACGCGACCGCTGCGGTCGCAGGTTCGAATCCTGCCTCTGGCATGGATGTGTGTGATGTCCTTAGGTTAGTTAGGTTTAATTAGTTCTAAGTTCTATGGGACTGATGACCTCAGAAGTAAAGTCCCATAGTGCTCAGAGCCATTTTGTTGTAGGCTGTACATTTAATTTGTGCAGTTTTGGTACATTTTTGCAAATAAAAAATATACTTGTCTTAACAAATATAAATATCTTGCTCAACATAAAATCCACTGTCTGAATCCACTTGTCTGAAAAGAACAATAATATCTTCTGAATGTATAGGAATTGTGTCTTCAGTTTATGTCTAACTGACAAATCTATAAGATACACATCGAGTGCAGGGAACGATCAATGTTGAGTGAAATTACAATATATTCAAAGGACAGATTCAGCACAAGTAAAAGGCTATTCATTAATCAGAAGCTCAAAGCACGATAAACTGGCGGAGTCCATAGATGTCAAGTCCTAGAGGCGGATCGTCGTTGTTGACTGACGGCTGCTCATTGTTGGGGCGAAGCCATATAATCCTGGTAGAGGCAGTGACTGCAGCTAGCTTGCTCTGGTTGCACAATGGCCTACATATTGCAACCTCACTGGACACAGCACATGATGCAACTGCAGCAAGTGGTGCTGTATTCACCGCACCTTCTACTGGTTATAGGGTTGTTGTCTGTAGGGAAATGTAGTAGAAATGGACCACCACTTGGTGTGGTAGTGGCTGTCGGAGGCTCGCACGAAAACTGGTGTTGTTGTCGTCGGGGAATAGTTAGTGGCCTAGGAAGATACGTAAGGACAGACCTGCGCTTTGGAACCCACGGAACTAACTTGCTACGTTGAGGTACTGCATGTCCCAATAGAGCATCCCCCCCACCCTCAATGAGAAGAGATAGTTGATAACAGTAACATCTCGGAGTCGATGTAACGCGACGACGTCGGTTGAAGGTAGCGACTCTCGACCCTCGCTGCCCATGTCTAGTAGGATGGGAGATGTTATTGTGTTGTTGCAGCAGTCACCTTGTGCTGGTGTCATGCTGGCTCGCAAGCTCCAACTGCTGAATCTGGAGCGGTTTCGGCAGTGAATGGACCCACTCGAAGAGGAAGTTGGATTACTGGAACCAGAAAACTCATCTAGTCGGTGGAAGAGACATCCAAGTCCTTGTGAGGCAGGACTGGGAGCTGGACTGCTACCATGACTTGACCCAGGATATAAGTGACTCACGCTAGGCTACACCTAGACGTGCGCAATGACACAACCGACGTCCTCACTTTGTCGTAATGGTGATGTCGCAACAGCCCTGATGAAGTGTCTTTGTGGACCACTGGCCTGGCTGTGAAGAGCTTGGTAACCAAAGTGGCCTCGACAGGGAACATGTGACTGACCATGAAGATACAAGTTTCATGGGAAAATACACTTCCAGATTGCTGTCGGAGACCGCAAACTGTCCAGTCGGTAGTCGAGAAAGTGCATCCGCTATAGAATGCAGTATCACGGAGTGAGCCAGGCCAGCCAATATTTAGGGGGAATTGCGCATGTCCAAAACCAAGATCCAATCCCAAAACGTTCGTGGCCTGTTTTATACCAACGACTAATAGGTTGACCTTCAAGGGCGATCCACGTGCTACTATATTGTCGAAATAAATAATCTTAATACAGTAATATTATTGTTACTCTATCTCTGTTTGGCAAATGGCTGAAGTGTTAGCGGCCTGGCTGCTTGTAGTTAGGCACACTGATGGTCATTGTGGAAGATCCTGTGTCGATCTGAAACGTGGCGAGAATGGTGTTAACTAGCACTTTCACTGGCAATTTACACGTCGTTGGGGGTATTGCTGCCACAGCTTGGAGCACCAGCCAACTCATTATCAGAGTCTGTAGCTCGAAAGAGATTGCTATTAAGCTGATCTGGTGTGCAGGGGTACACAAAAGGTGCAGGGGTACACAAGACGTGTAGATGTGTCCAGACGTTCCGCAAAATGTATATTTCGGGTTTCGAAAATAGGACTGACAAAACAATTGCAATACGAGTGAAAATTCACCTGGAAAGTCAGACACTGGAACGGGAGGGGGTGGGGGAGGGAGGTAGTTGTGTCCTGAGAATCTATGGTTCCTTAACACACCTGAACGTCGAAGGCAGGCCCGTTTCCCACAGGCTAATGGGTTGAAAATATCTGGTAGGGTCTGAAGGGCTGCTGAGGATCACATTGTTGTTCTATACTCAAATGAGAGGAAGAAAAGCCGACAACGAGCGTTCATTGAGTTCCAGTAAGTCGAGTCGTTCCAAAGTCCCTCGTCTTGAGAATTTGTCAGGATCACGTCGCTAATCAAGCAATACCATAGGATTGTTTACACTTCGAAAGGTTGTACTGGAAAAGACAGACCCAAAAGAGACCTTGTATTTGCACTATCAATTCTTGGTACGTTTTGCCATTCTCTTTGTGACAGCTAAATGATTTCCTGGTCATACCATAAATCGTGAAGTTCGACCTCTGGGTTCAACTCTTGAGTGCGTCTATTAATTTCGTCATCTGAAAAATGGGCTAATATCAAGGCCTGTTATGGGTATCACTTGAGGCTCCATATGCTATGAAATTGTGTTCCAGGCATGCAATGTTATTGGCCCAAGGTTCCAGCTATTTATCATAAGCAGGGAAGATCGGCGACGCTGCCTGAAACCCTTTCACCATCGAGTAGTTTCGTGAAAGTCGGTCTTCTCCAGTGTTCGATTATGTGCTGCATGTTTTTCTGTAACGAAAGGAATTCGGTAGTCACGTTAAAGAAGAAAGTGCGTTATGACTGAGCCACGTGAGGCTTGTAATAGCGATAGTGGCGTCTCGTTTTCTTAGTATGTTCACTGGCGCCACTACGTTTCCTCGCCTTGTGGCAGCAGCAGCGCTTATCGTTAGCACGTACTGTGGTACCATCTTTGGAGCAGCCTCTAGTATTTCCGGGTCGTCGTGTGTCGATCTAGTTGAGTTGTTAGGCAGCAGCAGGTCCGGACAGCCAGTACTCGCCCGACCTCTGACGACACACATGCAATGTCCAACGGAAGGATGTGGTCACGAGAGTGCACGACCACGTCAAGGACCGGATTCAGCGAGTTTTAGTTGACTGGTCTGTGATATTCGAGTAGTGCAATTTGCGGGTGTGTGTCCGCCTGCCGAAGTGACCTCTTGGCAATAAGTTATCAGTTGACGATTTATACTGGGATCTTTCCCATGCGCCGGCCGAAGTGGCTGAGCGGCTTTAGGCGCTTCAGTCTGAAACCGCGCGACCGCTACGGTCGCAGGTTCGAATCTTGCCTCGGGCATGGATGTGTGTGATGTCCTTAGGTTAGTTAGGTTTAAGTAGTTCTAAGTTCTAGGGGACTGATGACCTCCGATGTTAAGTCCCATAGTGCTCAGAGCCATTTGAACCATCTTTCCCATGCCTGACTTGAGTGGGGACAACCGTTGGCTGGTCGTTCGGTCCATCGTCGCATTTGGTCTTCCGACCACTTCTGTCTTCTCTGTGTTTGTGCCGACTTATAATTCGTCCGTATTGTTTCACAGTGACTGATTTTAGTATTGTGAGTTGTTGGTGGAATTGTTTTCCCAGACCCTTGTGTATGTTGTGGTTTTGAATGTGCAGTTAATTTAATGCTGTCTGCGTACTGGATTTGGCGAGGGGTTGCGAATAGACATCAGGTCGGTTGGGGGTGCAGCAGCGAGCAGGCCCGTGCAGCGCGCGGGCAGGCCGGGGCCGCTGGCTGCTGGATTGCTGCCACTGCTGGATTGACGAGGGGTAGCTGCGAGAGCAACGACTTCGTTGCACACCGAATCCTGGACATTTAAGTTGAGTGAAGAGTTAACTGCTAATGCAACCTCGACTATTCTGAGATCTCGCCTTTGGTCGGCGGGTTGTTGCTTCCAGGGCCGCTGAGCCTGGTGGCAACGAGTGAAGTGTTTCGAGGGTGTGAAATATTGCAGCCGTCTTTCTGTATTCATTATTCATCACTAAATTTAGTAAATAATCGCTTCTTGACACTGTGATCAGGACTCAAAAGCAATAGTGGATCTGAACCATGTCACACTGGCATGTACCAAGTACTCGGCACATTGGCGGTCTTCCACAAGAAACTGATTGCAAGGGACTACTCCTCCCTATAAGTGTAACAGCTTTATTTCATTTTATTTTAGTTGCTCATGAACTACTTAGAAAACGCCAGCATCCAGATTTGAGCTGAGTTTGTGGATCTTGCCCTCTGGTGTAACCATCCCAATTCGAAAACTGTGACGTCTGTTTGTGTTTTCCCTTTCCATTAAGAACTTATCTTCGTAGACAACACCATTACCAGCTTTCAATTATAAGTTTCTGTGATATGATTCTCCTATGTAACAGGCCCTGTCCTACATCTGGGTCGTAATTTTTTGTGTTTTATTTATGTCACGGTCTTATCTTTATATTTCACGCTATTATCATTGTTCTATTGCGAAAATTGTGCTAATATTCATCTGGCACTCTTGTAACTACAACTGGCTGTATGGGGTTCGTCTTTCAGTGCTTTTATTTTACATTAAGAACTTATGCCTTTACTGCTAGCCATATGGTGTTTGCTGCTCGAAGACAAAAATAAATAAATATATATAATTTTTGTATCTGAACTACATGTGCACTACAAATATGATAATTTTTGGCACAAGTGAATTTATGAATAAAAGACTTACTAGGATAGGAAGTCAGTGTTTAATATTTTATTAGGGACGTTTGAAAGAAATATGAATCCATATACTGTATGTTTGCTACCAATAAGAATACTGACCTGTAACAATGCATGGGGCGTCACTATACACAATCATTCGTTGTTGCAAAGTGCAGTAAAGCAAACTAAACAAATCTGTTTTAAATCAGTGACGAATTACTTTTTCTACACTTGCAACAACAACAAAAGACAAAACAAAGCTCAAATATTGCCCTATGGAGAAGATACGTTGAACAACTACAGTATTATTATAAATGTATTAATTGAAATTCACTAAAATTATTTTAATTTTAAACGTAACTAATTTTAAAGTCAAAACATTGGAGTAATAATCTGACTTCCAAACAAAACTTTATAGCTGTACAGCGGAATTTTACTAACATTTCCATACGTACTTTCTGTGTTTCTAAGTTCATAACAATTCTCGGACTTTAAAATAGGACGATAAGAAACACGACATCGTCCCTGTTAAAATGAGTAATTGAATAATAGTGGTTTACTGTTAAAATATAGTTAGACCAGATTATATTATGAAATTAGATTAAAAAATTACTAGCGTGCAAACAACATTGTGTAAAGCCTATCTAAGATCTTGTTTTTAGGGAAATGATGCGAGCGGTGATGACGATGTGGTGATGATGTCATCGCGTGATAAAGTAGCTTCTCTGAAAATTAAAACAGCATTACAACTGCAGGGTTCTTTTATCTGACAACCATGTCTTCTCCTACCACAGAGTGACAGATACATGACAGCTAGAACATCCCATATTTGATGTGAACACCTCGCATGCAATGGTTAGCGTGAATGTTGCGTCGACTGCGCCCGGAGATGAGTCCCCATTTGAGGAGACGGCCTGTGTCCATAGAAAGTTCTCCAGAGCAATTGATTTGATGTTATCATATTCCTAACAGCGACAAATTCTACAACACAGCAGGTTTTCATCATGTGGGCAGCGATGTTCTTTCCAGATCAATGTACATGTTTTCAGAGACGAAAAGAAAAATAATTTTCCTATGTTACCGCAAAATTTTATTCCCAAATAACCCGAGCTTTTATCTCTACACTGGCAAATGATTAGATAGAAATATATGAGTGTTCTTACAAACTATTTAAATATGATGACGGAGGACTAATTTTCGTGAAGACTGATATTCGGTTTTGGTAGTTTCTCAGGCGGTAATTTGAGAGAACAATGTGACAACATGTGTTTTGTTTACTGTTAAAGGTATCAGCATCATAAACCGTCGCCGTTGTGGTAACTCAGGCAACGTCTGGTCCACGTTGAATACTAAAATGTGGAGGATGGGAATTTTTAACAGGGCTGTAGAGAAAAATTGATTGTTTGATACGCCCTAGGCTTCATCATTGTTAATTAAACAAAAAGTCTCCTTTTCACAAGGTGTGAAAAGAAAAAGAAAAACAGGACACACTGACAAGGGGAATCCCCCATTGTTCGCTCTCTGACACATAACCTCTGTTGGCTAAGTTTCCGACATCCAGTACTCTCCAAGAATATAACGGTTACCTCTTCGACGCGACTCCATCGGTCTTGTAGCGCAGGACAAGAACAAGCGAATTTCTAGCGTACTTGGTACGAATGCAAACTCGTGCTTTTGCGCTCTGCGCTCAAATGCTAAAGTATTTTTTTTCTTTGTTCTATGTTGTCGCGGAGGTATGTAATATTAGTATAATTTACGTACAATGTAGGCATTCAAAACCGAATTTCATAGCTGTTGGTGAGTCTTCCGGGATGTATGGCCGCGCTCGAAGAACCTTTTTCGTTCCTCACGTTTCGTCCAGGGCTGTGCTGGACATCCTCGGAGGTGTTCCTGAGCCTTGCCGACTGACGAATCGGACGTCGGAGAGTGACGCAAATTCAATGACAATCTATTTTCTACGTTTATACAGAGAAGCCAACGAAATATATAAGCATAGTGATAATTTTAGCAGAAAGAAGGAAGACACGAAACTCAATGCTACGTGGACAGTGGCTTTGCAGAATCGATAGAGAGTTATTACCCTTGACAGACGACAATAGATATTTAAGTTTTCTCTCTGAGAAATACAATCTCTGCCGATCACGTGTAAACTCCGGCCACACCCGCTTTACGCAGTATTTATGTCACTTTCTGAGATCCGACACGTCAGTCGGCAAGACTCTTCGCCGCCAGTAGCACCTCAGAAGGTGTCCAGCGTATATCTGGATGAAACGTCAAGAAGCGGTAAGTTTCTCAGACAGCGGACATACAGCCCGGAAAACTCATCAGTAACTATTAACATTTTTTGTGATGTTGTGAAATACAGCTACTGACGAAAGAAATAAGCATTTCAGATCTTATTAAAACAGGTTAATGATAGTCACTAAAAATGAAAAATATGTGAATTCTAGACTTTCAGCTTCTTTATACAAAGGACTGCTTGTCGATGAAATCGCTATACTGACGTTTTCATTAAAGCTAATTCTGCAAAGGTGTACAATGTCTTCTCAACTCTGCAATTTCTATCGACAGGTGAAGAATTACATTTTCACCAATTACAGAAGTTAAATATTCGCATTGCACAGCAAAGGGATACCGCAAATAGGGACGATTCATTTAAAATATACACCGTGATCCCTCATGAGTTCCAGATTCCAACTTTCAAGAAAACGCCTCTATATATGGGCTTGCCGCAAAATTATTACCAGATCTCGAGGTATATAGCGATGTTAAGGAGATTGCTTTCCCTAATGATAGCCGCACTAAAAAATGTGACTGCAGCGTATATACTCGTGGTGCTCCGCATTTTTGTACTTTGAATGTTTTTGTGATTGATGAAGCCAGCGGGAACGAACTGGTTATGTCGAAGTACAAAAGAAAATATCAAAGCAAAAATTGAAATACTACATTTTACATGATTTTCAGTTGTTGATAATTATATATGCCATGATAAAATCTATTTAAATTTTTTGGCATTAATTCCATTGTAGTGCATGATGTTAATGTCATGTGCTTCCGCCACAGTAAAGGATAAAGGAAAAAGAAGTATAAAATGATATTAGAACACGGTAAATAAAAACATTAAACAATGATCCAACCACAGGTCGGTGTGGCCGAGCGGTTCTGCCTGGAACCGCGCGACCGCTACGGTCGCAGGTTCGAATCCTGCCTCGGGCATGGATGATTGTGATGTCCTTAGGTTAGTTAGGTTTAAGTAGTTCTAAGTTCTAGGGGACTGATGACCTCAGATGTTAAGTCTCATAGTGCTCAGAGCCATTTGAACCATTTGAACGATCCAACCTACTATGCTGCCGACTCACTATATTTGACGCTGCGTGAGTGGACTGATAACCGGCGTCTAAATATGACTGTCACTTTTTTTAAACTGCTGGGTACTGTCACCTAAGCCAAAATAGGTGTCCCATTATTTTCACCCGTCTTTCACCTGTCAAATTTCGACGTATGGTGCGTACCTACTGTGAGAGGTGACATAGTAACATGAAAACAATTTATTAAAAAAAAAAGGATTCTCATTAAAGGAAGGGTGCACGGCCTGGGTAATCACAACAAGAGTGAGTCCCCTGAGAATCTGGCTTGTCATTTAGACCTCACCTAAGTCCAGTCGCAGGTCGGCAGTGCAGAGTTGGCTGTTTGAGGCAGCAGCAGTGACGGCACTCATGAGTTGTTATCTTGGCCTTCGTCTCTGCTAGTGAGCAGTATGTGGTGGATGATTGACAGCTGATGGCGGTTAATGGTCTGTTTACTTTGTGCAGGCGGAGAGAATTAGCGCCACGGTTCACAGCATGGACGTCACGGCATGAGCTACGCTATTCAGGTAATCATGTTAGGAGGGGTCGGTTCTCCGAGCGATGTGAAGTTTAGAATGCAGCATCCAAAGTACCCGATTGTATCGGTCGATGATGGTCACGAGAACGACTCACTGGCAGCAGAATCAAAATGCCGATCAGTGTTCGAATCAGACAGCAAAATCAGCATCATGTGCGAGACTAAAGATAATCCACAGTAAAGAAAACAAAATCGAAAAAGTGTGAGAATAAGCATCAGACTTTAATGAAATCCAGCAAAAACTGAAACTGGAATTACAACAACGTGGAGTAGACTGAAATCACGAGACCAGATCACCACCTATGGCAGGAATAGATCACGTCGTGCTTAGCAAGTCTTGAGATGAAGCTCAAGCAAGAAGTCTCGCACAAGATTCAACGCGAAGTCTCATTTAACAATGAGGGTCTACACCGAAGAAGTTCAACGAATCTCACCACGAATCACATCACCCTACTGAAAGTCTCTTCACTCTCCTCGCTGGTTTCTGATCAAGGTCTTCCCACTCTTGCGATTCCAGAGCCCTCTTATTTTGTCCTTACTTCAACATCTACATTGATACCCCGCAAGCCACATCACAGTGTGTGGCAGACATCGTGGGAAGAATAATTGTCGGCATATCTCTGCATTGGCCCTAATTTCAGGAATTTTCTCTTTGTGATTATCCCGTGCGATGTATGTGGGACAAAGAAATGAGTTGCCCGACTCTTCCTATAACGTATGATTTTCGAATTTTCTAGCACAAAATCGCTCCTTGATGCACATCGCCTCTTTTGTAGCGTCTGCCGATGTAATTTGTTGAACAACTCCGTAACGCTCTCCCGCCGGCGAAATTCACAACGTGACGAGCGATGCTCAAAAATTGGTCCAACAAGTGTTGTTTAAGCCTCTTCTTTAGTGGGTGAGTTACGTTTTCTAAATATTCTTCCTATGAGTCTCAGGTTAGCATCGCGTTTTCTACCATTTGTTTCATGTGTTCATTCCATTTAAGTTAGCTCCAGATGGTTACCGGAAGATATTTTACAGTAAATACTGTTACCTGCAATTTGTCAACAACGGTGTAGTTGTACAGTACCGGATTTCTTCTCCTGCGTTTGTACAATATATTACGTTCGGGGTCAACTGCCAATCGCTGCAGCATTAATGAAGACTCTGCAGGCCATTTTTAAAATCGAGACGCCTTCTGGCTTTTCTGCCTTCTTATACTCAACTGTATTATCTGCTAACAGCCTTAAACAGCTTCCGACGCTTTCTACTAGATCGTTTACATATAGTGTAAACAGTGACGGTCTTATCACACCCCTTGGAATCCTCCTGAAATCAATTTTATATCTGTCGATCTTGTTCCGTTAAGAGCGACGTGTTGAGTTCCATCTGCAAGGAAGTCTTTAATTCAGTCCGAATCTGGTCCAGTACTCGGTAATGTCGTATTTCTTTCACAGTTCGGCACACTGTCAATTGCCTTCCTGAAGTATGGGATCACGGCACGAACATGAACGATGATACGTATTTCATGGAGGTACAGAGCGAGCTGTGTTTGGCAAGATTTCTGTTTGTGGTATCCATGTTGACTGTTATCGAGGAGAGTTTCGTTTCTCCAGAATCGTCATAATTCTTGAGCATAAAACATTATCCATAACTCCACAACACACTGACGTCAGTTACACAGTTATTATGTGCATCCATCGCACGACCATTCTTGACTTGACTTGCGCTTACCCTTCGTTGCTCCAGCATCATTGGCTGGCGATATATCTGTGCCAGCCAATGCACTGTTCCTCCTTGGCAGTTCTCCTCCTCTTGACTCCTTCTTTCAGGTAGCAAACTTTGTGATGAACTACACAAAAACTCCTTGAAACACCTAATCTCGGACCGTTTTCGTGGACGAGTTAACAAATTGCAGACTGTCTGAGTAGTCAACATCAAATATTCAGTGTTGACAAAGATTTGGAAGAAAATGGAAAAAATTAAAAACATTTTTCAGTATCTTCCGAGCAATGTATTAAGTGACGAGGAACACCCACCGTCGTTTAATAGAAATGTTAGAAAACTGATACGTAAGCAAAGATAGCTTCATCAGAGATTCAAGAAAAGTCAAAACTTAGCAGACAAATAAAAGATGAATAAAGCGAAAATGAGTGTAAGGAGATCAATTAGGGAAGCTCGTTGGGCTTTGTAACAGATTTACGAGACAGTCTTTAATGTTTCTGGCCATATACTGCGTCTAGGGATGCCGTCGTTTTGTACAGTTCCGAAGATCAGGCAGGATATCAATGCTTATCAATGGCTTTATGAAGTGCAGGAAGGAAGGGGCTAGCAGAAATAACTTACTTAACTCAACTAAAATTTAGGAAATAAAATTAATTAATGTTCTTCAGTCCTTAAGTACTGATGACTTGGAAGATTTACAAGTCGTGGGATCATGTTTCGATAGTTTCTTAAAGGTTGCTTCACACATATGTATCTCAAAAACACATTGATCAGCCATAAAATTATTACCACCTATCTAATAGCCATTAAGTACACCTTTGGTAGGGATAACAACGACGACACGTCATGCCATGGAAGTAATGAGCCCTTCGTAGGTCGCTAGAGGTAGGTAGAACCACACCTACACACCGGAGTCACCTGATTCCCGTAAATTCTGGGGAGGCAGGCGATGAGCTCTGACGCCACGCTGAATCACATCCCACATGTGTTCGTTGGAGTTCAGATGTGCCGAGTTGGGGGGTCAACACGTCAACTGGAACTCGCTCTGTATTCCGCGAATCACTCCATCACACTCCTGGCCATGAGACATGGCTCATTAGGCTCACTGTAAAATGCCACTGCCGTCGAGATACCTGGTCGCCATGAAGGGGTTTACGTGGTCTGTGACCAGTGTGCGTTACCCTTTGGCCGTCATGATGCCTTGCACGAGTTACACTGGACCCATGGATGCCCACGCGGTTGTTCCCCAGTGCATAATGGAACCACTGCTATCTAGGCTCCTTCATGCAGTACGGGTGTCTAGTAGCTGTTCCCCTCGACAACGGATTCGCACCGTCCCACCGTCAAGATGAAGAAGGTACGGGTATTCATCAGACCACCCAATGCTCTGCCATTGCGCCTACGTCCAGTACCGATGGTCAGCTGCCCATTTCAGTCGTAGCTGCCGATGTCGTGGTGTTCACATTGGAATGTGCGAGGGGTCTCAGCTACAGAGGCTCATCATTAGGAGTGTTCGGTGCATCGTGTGTTCAGACACACTTGTACTTTGCCCAGCAAAAAGTAATGGTAGTCACCGAGCGAGATGGCACTGTCGTTAGCAACCTGGGCTCGCATTCTGGAGGACGACGATTCAAACCCGCGTACGGCTATCCTGATTTGGATTTTCCGTGTTTTGCGTAAACCGCTGCAGGAGAGTCCCAGGATGGTTCCCTTAAAAGGGCACTTCAGACTTCCTTCCCGTCCTTCCATAATTCGATGCGACCGATGACCTGAATAGGTCGTGTGCAGAACCAAAGTGTTTAGGATCTTTGGTCGCGTTGAGCGCGGCCAGAGAGAGGGTCTGGCTGGGGTAGTGCAGTGGCGCAGGTGTGTTGTGTGAGGCTCCCGCGAGTTGCCGCGCTTTCGGGGTTGGGCAGCCTGTAATTGCGCTCGACTTGCTATGATAGTTTCTGACACGGTGTCGCGGACGGGAAGCATTAGCTGGCTCACATCCAGAGCCCGTTTCGCCTGGTGACCGTGTCGAGAAGAAGGCGCAACATCCAGCTTCTGCAACAGCCACGGCCGACAATGAGTGACTGTCGCCACCTCCTCGATCGACGGCTTCAAACCTTCAATCAACCAACAAGGAAGACTGGAACCACGTAAAGTTTTAGAACTGTATGGCAGACCTCAGCATTTCAAACTTTTAAAATTGTTGCATCACAAAATTACAGCAACTTAGCATGAACGTTTGTTGCTCATTGTCCCAATTGCATTACCAAGCAGGGTCCCTTCCTTTTCCGGAATGAACCCGAGTGTCGTTGAAATTCAAACGCCAGCATCATTCGATTTCACTGCTTTAATTTCAAAGTTGAGTTAAGGTATTCATAGCTGGCTACAATATTTAGATTACACAAGCACAAATTAAGAGTGCGAGTTTTGTTACCGTATTTTAGTTTACCTCTGACTGCAGCTCAGCTTGGTACGTACTAAGTTTTACTACTGCTAATTGTTCAGAATCATTTAATTCAAGTTCAAAGTTAAATCTCTTATTTCTAAATTGCGTAGATTCAAGTAGCTTTTGAAATGATTGTTGAGGTAGTCCAAGACTAACCGTATTTTACTGAATTTCGATGTGCTTCAGAAAGAAAGCCCACTATTAACTTCAGTCACTAAATTAACTTCCGATTTTCCGGTTTTATTAATTCTTTTGCTAAATTAAGTCAGAGTGTAGCGAAATTTATTACTTCTGACAAACTTTCAGTTTTCACACTACACGTGTCAACCTTCAGTTGCTACGCTTCTAGTGCTAATTATATATGTAATAACCTTTCTTTTTCAGTTACTATAGTAATTGTCCTTAGGACTGGCGACCGTAATTTCCCCCAAATCTCAAATATCTAATTACCGCTAGTTAATTGTTAATGTAACGGCCGCACATTTACTTTCTTTATTAACTTTACCCCTTTTCAAAATTAATTTCCACCAGTTTCATTAGCATTTTTCCTTTCATTTAGATGTAACCCTTTCCTCACTCTTTACCGACAAATTAACTTCGGTGATGATTGCTTTCCCCAAATTTCCATTAGGTACACGCGGTTTAATTTTTCACTGTCATTAAGGTCGATAAGTGAGGGGGAGGTTACAAACCAACCAACCTACCTAACTTTAGTTCCGCCACAGTTCGCATCCTGCTCTGTTTTACCAGTCTGCCCCGCCTACGACTACCGACGTCTGTAATGAGGAGTGGCCGCCCAACTCCACGACATCTAGACGTTGTTTCCATTTGGTTTCACTACGTGTTGAAGGCACCACAGCATTCCTGTAATACCCGACATATCGTGCAGTTTCCGAAATGCTCGTGCCCAGCCTCCGGACCATCGCAACGTGCCCTCGGTGAAACGTCCCCTTTTCATACACGGACAGCACGCACCCTGATACTACATGCACAGTGCATGTGTCTGACTAGCAGTGAGCCCTCAACAGGTGACGCTGTTATCGCCTGGACGGCTTTTTATCGATGGTATCTCTCTAGTTATAACGTTCTGGCTGGTCAGCGTAGATAGAGGTCCATTTGAATCCCTAGCAAAATGGTGAAAGATCTCAGTCTCAGGTTAATACCAACCAAGTGCCGATAATATTCGCTAAATTTCAAAGCACCAGTCTCCAAATGACCGACGCAACGTTTTCAAGTTCACGAAACATTACCGATGAAATTAGAAGTCCATTAACTATTCCGCTATTAAGAGACAGAGTATGCAAGTTACAAGTGACGATCGAAAAGTTTTCGTTTGGGAGTGCTTCTGCAGCGAAAATACAATGTAACGCGATTCCCATGTGGCTATATAAGACTTACATGTGAGCAAGGAGCAGTGTGGCATTCGTGTCTTTACAACATGCGTGAGACAAATGCGGAAATGCGAACTGTTACCAAATGCGTCCGAATATTACCAACTTGTTATTCTGTTCTTGGAAGCTGAAGGACAGACATCGGTAGACATACAACGAAGACTGAAGAATTTGTATGAGGCAACATGTCTATCGAAAACCAGAACTGTGAAAAGGTGCGACAAGGTGTACTTCTGCTTCGAGATGGCGTACATCACCATATCGCAAACGTACCGCAGAAGTTGTGCCAACCTAAGTAGCAGGTATTAAAGCACCCGCCTTATAGTTCTGATCAGTCCCCACGCGGTTATCGCGCCTTCTGTCCCTTACAAAAAGCCTTAAAGCGTCGGGGACTCCTGACGTATGAGGATGTGTAGCAGGCAGTTACAGACTTCTCCACGCCGCAGGACAGGGTGTTTTACCAAAGACGATCTTCAACTGGTTCATCGGTGAAATGATTGCCTCAATTCCTGCTTAACATACAGTTCTGGACTGTACGGTCTCCGAACCGAAACTTTTTGATCGTCTCTTAAAATGCTGTAAACCTATTACTCAAAATTATTCCCATTCCCGTAGACTTCAGACTCAGAAAAATTTGAAACACTTAGATCTTCTTTTTTCTGTCTCAGCTCCACATGACGCTCATACATAGTAGTTTACTTAAAGAACTCTACAGTTTGTTGTCGTGAAGTAATTAATTTGTAATTTATTTACAGTATAATGCCTAATGTAAGCTACGATAACGTTGGAAGCTGAAGAAGGTAATTAAAATTTGTGTGGTGGCTGAGACTCGAATCCGCGTCTTCTCCTTTAGAAGGTGGATACGCTGACCATTACATCACCACAGAATTACGGTGAAGAAAAGCTGTACAAACTAGTGAACTCCAGTACCCTCCCCAACACCATCTCCAATTCACATCTCCCCTTATATTGTCACTTAAATGTCTCAGGGAAAATTTAATTTAAGATCTATAGGATCACATGTAGTAGAGCACTTCCCCATCACGTCCAGTGCTGGCGTGCTAATGTCGGAGAGCCCTGGTAATAACGACAATATAAGGGGAGATGTGAATTGGAGTTTGTGTTGGGGAGGATACTTGACTTGTTGGTGCAGCTCTCTTGACACTAATGCTGTGGTGTAATGCTGTGTGTGTAATGGTTAGCATATTTGCCTAGTAAGCAAGAATACCTAAGTTCGAGTCCTGGCCGCAGCACGAATTTTAATTCTCTTCTTCGGCTTCCAACGTTACCATAGATGAAGACTTAAATGTCCCAGAGAAAATTTAAGACCTAATTTAAGCATTCAAATAACAAATTAGAAAGGCTCTTGCGTGCTTATGCATATCATAGACAGCAATTTTCCTGCCTTTTTGTCACTGCTTCGCTGTTAAAACCAGTACTTTCGCAATTTCCACTCCGCATTCGGAGACTTATAGTACAAAACTATACTAATTAGCATTCCTACAACAGATGTTATATACGAAACTATACATTAATCTCTCCACCTTTCACGTGACGTTTCCAGAATTTTTGCGGGACAAATAGTTTCCACGTTATGTGTATTATCTGTATCGACAATAACAAAAAAATGCGTATGTTCGAAACTAATAATTTAAAGCAACCATACATATGTTTTTTGGATAGGGTCCGCCTTTAGCAAAACACAATTTTGTACGAATTCATAATTTATGTGTTTTTTTCAAATATCTGCAATTACGATTGAAAAACTAATAGTTACATGCATACAAACAGTAAAGAACATTCTTTATCCTTAACAGATGAGAAATATGAGCCCACTGAAGATGCTGCAACTGCAGTGAAACATGTTTGGGTTAAAAAACAAAATTGTGTTGTGCTAAAGGCGGGCCCTATCCAAAAAAACATACGTATTGTTAAAGCAGACACGGAAAGAAGAGCTTTAACCCCGAGATGATTAAAGTAATCATGTTAACTAATCTACTGTCTGATATGTAAATTCGTCGACTTTTACCGTTCTCTTGGTTCAGAGCTCGCTTGGTTCACAGCTCTTCTCGCCAACTTTTCCATCCCAAAACTTTCTGAAAACGCTGTTCCTATAATAACTCTCTTCATCTGCTGTGCAGGTGCCTTCGGCAGAAGTGTTACATTTTTATAAAACTGTCGTTTATTGACTGTATTTTGAAGAAACCAACAAGATTTCTTTGCTACCTTAATTCAACAACTGCCCGTTTTGAATATTTTAGCATCATTTTCATATTAAAAAGTTATGTTTGTAAATTTTATTAACCTCTCTGTACTGGAAAGAGTCAATGAACTGCTGCCAGTCTGCCTTCCTCCTAACAGGCAAAGAACTGGAAATACGATACATAAAAAGGTGCAATTAAAAGTCCTTCAAAGCATTGTAGAGTCTAAAACAAGAATTACGGAAATTAAAGTCAATGTGAATCCGCTAAAACCAGAATATCAATAGAGCTTAAACTCGAGTTGGGGAATAATTTATTGTTTGTCTTGTCAAGGAAATAGCAATAAAAAGAATTATTAACACGACGTAACATCTTTGTTACGTCGACAATGTCAGCATTAAAACACAATGCCTCCAGATTATAAATGACGTGTTAAGCTGTGCTCCATCACGCGAAGACTATTCCAACGAGAATCAATCATCTGGTAGTAGAGGAACCAATGAAAGTACTTGGACAAACAAACAAAAAAAGCCATCAGCAGTTTTATTCTCCGCAGTAAATGGATTAGTGGCGGAAACTTCCTTGGCAAGCAGTCTGCGGTATACATGAGAACGGTGGGGATCTGGGAGGGGGACACAGCTGCGACGCAAAAAAGTTATGAAGATATAAATTTCCCAACTTAGAGTAACAGTGACCATAAAATGAAGCCATAGTTCTACTGCAAGAAACGACCGTATCCCTAGTCTGTCCGCCTGTAGATTAACACACTTAAATACAGAAAATGATGTAATACCTGGTGTGTCCAAAAGGATTGTAATGAGACTCGGAAATGGAGCTAGAGAAAATATAAGGACATATATGCATCCCTAATTTGTTTTAGCTTGTGTTCGCTGTCCTTAGTCGAAATTTGCGTTGATTACAGCAGTCCGCAGCAAACACTAGTTTCCTATAAATTCTGTTATGAGAAAAGAAAGCCGTTTCCACTCCAGGGATTCCCTTTTGAGCTGACAGAGAATTTCCGTAATACTCGTATGTAGATCGAGTCTATTGGCAAGAAATCTAACAGCACATCTAAGAATTGCTTCAAAGTCTTCCTTCAGCACAACTTGTTGGAAATTTCAACCACTCGAACAGAGTAGTGGGAGTGTGTCAGTATGAGGACCGAATTCAGTGTCACGATATAATCTGATACCCTACCCATTCTCTGACAATTGCTTGTGGTACATTCAAGGTCAGGCGGGATCCCCTCCCATCCACCACCTGCTGCCCACGTTTGTCTGGAACTCGCGTGTGGCACAATGTCAGGAAATAGCTTGATACCTGTTTCAGGGTCAAGACCAGGGTTTCCCATCCCCCTTCCCCCACCGGCATTTGTCTGCAAACAGTGTATGGTGCATTCAATGTCAGGAAATAGCTTGATACCTGTTTCAGGGTCAATTACTGCCGATTCTGGGACAGATAGTGAAATAAGAGAGCCTGCCGGTGTGACAGAGCGGTTCTAGGCGCTTCAGTCTAGAACCGCGCGACCGCTACGGTCGCAGGTTCGAATCCTGCCTCGGGCATGGATGTGTGTGATGTCCTTAGGTTAGTTAGGTTTAAGTAGTTCTAAGTTCTAGCGGACTGATGACCTCAGATCTTAAGTCCCATAGTGCTGAGAGGCATCTGAACCATTTTGAAATAAAAGATGTCATCCTATAACCTTGATCTTCTTCAGTAGGATGGTTTAAAACAGGTAGGAAGGTCGTCCCCCACCCCTTTTGTTTCTAGACTAATAGAAACGCATTAAAAAACCAGGTTCCGACCTCTCCCTTTTATTATTATTTCAGTCATGCAAGTTTTTTTCATTCAGGGTCTGTACACTGTAGCGAAAGGACCATGAAGAGCAGGGATCAACGACTACCACCTACTATAATAAAAGGAAGAGGAAGGATGACTCATCTGAAAGTAAATCTTTGTCCTTCCATCTCCCTGTTATTATTAATTAATTACAATACAGGATGTTCGGAAATTCCGGCCACAGACTTCTAGGACTTGTAGCGGGCAGAGAGTGCACAATATTTTGAATAGGAATCCATGTCTGAAAACGCACCGTTTCCATTCTACGACGGTTTCAGTTTAGATGTTTATCTCATCCACTTCTGCTTGAGTAATTTAATTAGGCGTGATGCAGTAGAATTATTAGGTAATAATACGAAAGGAGACATAACGAAGCACCCGTTTATCACTTAAGCAAATTTGTCTGCAATAACACTTAAACATTACGTGTTTAAATTATTCCAAAACAGAAGAGAACTGAGGACATTGTACGTACAGAACAGTACTAATGCAGTACAACAGAGGGTCGATGTGGTGACCACCAATGTCTCTAAAGACATTGTACACGCCATCATGTCTGTCCTACTGCACGGGGCAAGCAGTTCTGAGACTTTTCTCTTGCTCTCAGCAGACGTGGACGCGTCAAACACCTGAACTGAAGCGGTCGCAGAACGGAAAAGGTACGTTTCTCTAATTCAAAATATTATGTACTCAAAACCCTCTACACGTTCCAGAAGTTTGTAATCGGAATTTCCGAACACCCGGTATTCGTTTATACTTATGATTTGTTATTTTTCCAATAGTGCAATGCGCTCCTCATGTAAACTGAAATGCTAGACCAGGAAACGCCTTTTTCTCAGTTTCTATTGTCTGTCCCATCAGAGCGACAGCCCATAATAGTCGTTCCAGATTCATGAATTTTCTATGTGAGTATCATGGGTTCCCACAACCACTGCGGCAGCGGCAGCTGTTGGAACTTTCTCAACCTACCAAGTTGTAGTTGAGTAGGTCCACAATATCGCTCTCTGCCAATGCTTATGTCATGGCAGCCAGCAGGTGAAAACATGAAATTAGGCCTAGCATCAGATAGCAACTTTGATGTAATAATCCGTACTCCTCAATTTTTTTTAGGAGGATTTCTAGCCATTTCTATGAGTCTTGAAGATGAAATCGCATCCACATTTGGTTTCATATCGTTCAGTTCAAACATTTCACAACACTCACTTTCATGTGGGAATACGCTGAGTAGTGGTTTATTCGTTATCGCTCCGTTACCGTCTTCAAATACCCTTTGGAAAATTCGTCCGCATTGTCGGTTTGAAAGTACTCAGGGCAACGAGTAGTCCCTGTCTGCACCTGTACAACTTCGTTCCCAGTCTTTGCTTCTACTGTTAGGATACAGGCAAATTAGAAGTATGTATCTATAACCAGTGAAATATGTTTTGCGTGACAGTTTGTCGAATTATTAGACCACCGTCTTCTTAATTATTAATCAGTACTGAATCTTATTCAAATCCCTGAAATAACTGATATCATTTCATTTATGAGAAGCGTATTTCCTGCAGCACTTGATGCTAAGAGCTGTGGTAGAAATTGTATTATTTCCTTGGAGTCATCATAGTACTCTAGAGGTGTGTTGTTCATTTATTTCTACTGAAAGTCAGTTCCTTCACTTGTCCTATGTACACCTAATGACTCATGTCTAATAATATTCCAAAGCTTCTTTCTGTTTGCGCTTTTTGTTGACCAATTGGGGTGTTGTTTTGTCTGCGTGAGTTAATCATACGTAATACCTCAACTTACACTTATATATACCTTTTGGCAAATATTAGCCGGTCGGTGTGGCCGAGCGGTTCTAGACACTTCAGTCTGGAACCGCTCGACCGCTACGGTCGCAGGTTCGAATAATGCCTCGGGCATGGATGTGTGTGATGATCTTAGGTTGGTTAGGTTTAAGTAGTTCTAAGTTCTATGGTACTGATGGCCTTAGATGTTAAGTCCCATAGTGCTCAGAACCATTTGAACCATTTTTTTGGCAAATATTAGTCATCGTTCGGAGTATTTAGGAATATCAGCTTTTTAGGAATATCAGTTCCCTTAAATCACGTGTATGTAGAAATTCCATATCCCCAGCCCGTACTACATTCCTGGTTAACTGTATAGTATCATTTTCCAGATTACATGGTCGATCGTGGCTCATCTAATATATCTCATCTGTTTCGCTAACACTCTGATCGTTAGTAAAATCAGTAATACACTCCTGGAAATGGAAAAAAGAACACATTGACACCGGTGTGTCATACCCATCACACTTGCTCCGGACACTGCGAGAGGGCTGTACAAGCATTGATCACACGCACGGCACAGCGGACACACCAGGAACCACGGTGTTGGCCGTCGAATGGCGCTAGCTGCGCAGCATTTGTGAACCGCCGCCGTCAGTGTCAGCCAGTTTTCCGTGGCATAGGGAGCTCCATCGTAGTCTTTAACACTGGTAGCATGCCGCGACAGCGTGGACGTGAACCGTATGTGCAGTTGACGGACTTTGAGCGAGGGCGTATAGTGGGCATGCGGGAGGCCGGGTGGACGTACCGCCGAATTGCTCAACACGTGGGGCTTGAGGTCTCCACAGTACATCGATGTTGTCGCCAGTGGTCGGCGGAAGGTGCACGTGCCCGTCGACCTGGGACCGGACCGCAGCGACGCACGGATGCACGCCAAGGCCGTAGGATCCTACGCAGTGCCGTAGGGGACCGCACCGCCACTTCCCAGCAAATTAGGGACACTGTTGCTCCTGGGGTATCGGCGAGGACCATTCGCAACCGTCTCCATGAAGCTGGGCTACGGTCCCGCACACCGTTAGGCCGTCTTCCGCTCACGCCTCAACATCGTGCAGCCCGCCTCCAGTGGTGTCGCGACAGGCGTGAATGGAGGGACGAATGGAGACGTGTCGTCTTCAGCGATGAGAGTCGCTTCTGCCTTGGTGCCAATGATGGTCGTATGCGTGTTTGGCGCCGTGCAGGTGAGCGCCACAATCAGGACTGCATACGACCGAGGCACACAGGGCCAACACCCGGCATCATGGTGTGGGGAGCTATCTCCTACACTGGCCGTACACCACTGGTGATCGTCGAGGGGACACTGAATAGTGCACGGTACATCCAAACCGTCATCGAACCCATCGTTCTACCATTCCTAGACCGGCAAGGGAACTTGCTGTTCCAACAGGACAATGCACGTCCGCATGTATCCCGTGCCACCCAACGTGCTCTAGAAGGTGTAAGTCAACTACCCTGGCCAGCAAGATCTCCGGATCTGTCCCCCATTGAGCATGTTTGGGACTGGATGAAGCGTCGTCTCACGCGGTCTGCACGTCCAGCACGAACGCTGGCCCAACTGAGGCGCCAGGTGGAAATGGCATGGCAAGCCGTTCCACAGGACTACATCCAGCATCTCTACGATCGTCTCCATGGGAGAATAGCAGCCTGCATTGCTGCGAAAGGTGGATATACAATGTACTAGTGCCGACATTGTGCATGCTCTGTTGCCTGTGTCTATGTGCCTGTGGTTCTGTCAGTGTGATCATGTGATGTATCTGACCCCAGAAATGTGTCAATAAAGTTTCCCCTTCCTGGGACAATGAATTCACGGTGTTCTTATTTCAATTTCCAGGAGTGTAGTATATTCTCCTCCTCTGCCTCCATCTGTTGTTTGTGGGAAATGTTAAATACATTTTGTTACCGATTTAACCGTTCCTGCCAGAGAATGGTCTCACTCCTGCTAGGGCAATTTTAGCAGTGGAAGTTATCGATGAATTGCCTTCCATTCCTCAATGCCTCTCCAATTTAGCGTCATGCAACTGCATACTAAACCGACTTTGAAATAGTTATTTTATTGTCTCTCACAGAATTTACGCAGGTTCTTCTCTTCAAATGTTTAAAAATCTTTCAGTCTTGTCAACCTTCGTATTTACTACATTCATGAACCTCAGATGGGTTATACTGCCTTCTTCCAAATCGTTTCTTTCCTTAATATTTGCAAGAAGAGTTTTATGGTTTCCTAACTCTTTTCCAATTTTATGGATATTTACAGTTCCCATTTCCATAGCATCTCCCAGCTTTTGCATGTTAGTAGTAGTACGTTTAGGAGTTTTGTTGATACTTCCAGCTTTTGTAGGACGTCTTCTAAGCATTCTTTCCAGTTTTAAGAATTCTCTGTCAACGTGTAAATGAATATTTGACTTATGCCTTATCTGCATAAAATGAGTGCATGACGTGTGCGTATCTGTCCATATCCAAGAATATACTAACACATTTATGAATTGGTACTTAAACAGAAACTCCTGGAAGTTGCATCTGTACCGCCTATCATTCAGTTTTCTCAGTTTATCAATAACCAGAAAGCTATACTGCTTTTTATTCCAGCAAGACACACAGATGGAAAAAAATTCATTAAATTTCATGTTGGTTTCTACAAGAATTTGATAAATACACTACTGGCCATTAAAATTGCTACACCAGGAAGAAATGCAGATGATAAACGGGTATTCATTGGACAATCATATTATACAAGAACTGACATGTGATTACATTTTCAGCCAATTTGGCTGCATAGATCCTGAGAAATCAGTATCCAGAACAACAACCTCTGGCCATAATAGAGGCCTTGATACGCCTGGGCATTGAGTCAAACAGAGCTTGGATGGCGTGTACAGGTACGGCTGCCCATGCAGCTTCAACACGATACCACAGTTCATCAACAGTAGTGACTGGCGTATTGTGACGAGCCAGTTGCTCGGCCACCATTGGCCAGACGTTATCAGTCGGTGAGAGATCTGGAGAATGTGCTAGCCGGGGCAGCAGTCGAACATTTTCTGTATCCAGAAAGGCCCGTACAGGACCTGCAACATGCGATCGTGCATTATCCTGCTAAAATGTGGGGTTTCGCAGGGATCGAATGTAGGGTAGATCCACGGGTAGTAACACATCTGAAATGTAACGTCCACTGTTCAAAGTGCCATCAATGTGAACAAGAGGTGACTGAGACGTGTAACCAATGGCACCCCATACCATCACGTCGGGTGATACACCAGTATGGCGATGACGAATACACGCTTCCAAAGTGCGTTCACCGCGATGTCGCCCAACATGGATGCGACCATCATGATGCTGTAAACAGAATCTGGATTCATCCGAAAAAATGACGTTTTGCCATTTGTGCACCCAAGTTCGTCATTGAGTACACCATCGCAGGCGCTCCTGTCTGTGATGCAGCGTCAAGGGTAACCGCAGCCATGGTCTCCGAGCTGATAGTCCATGCTGCTGCAAACGTCGTCGAACTGTTCGTGCAGATGGTTGTTGCCTTGCAAACGCCCATATGTTGACTCATGGATCGAAACGTGGCTGCACGATCCGTTACAGCCATGCGTATAAGATGCCTGTCATCTCGACTGCTAGTAATACGAGGCCGTCGGGATCCAGCACGGCGTTCCGTATTACCCTCCTGAACCCACCGATTCCATATTCTGCTAACAGTCATTGGATCTCGACCAACTCGAGCAGCAATGTCGCGATACGATAAACCGCAATCGCGATAGGCTACAATCCGACGATTAACAAAGTCGGAAACGTGATGGTACGCATTTCTCCTCCTTAAATGAGGTATCACAACAACGTTACACAAGGCAACGCCGCTCATCTGCTGCTTGTCTATGAGAAATCGGTTGGAAACTTTCCTCATGTCAGCACGTTGTAGGTGTCGCCACCGGCGCCAACCTTGTGCGAATGCTCTGAAAAGCTAATCATTTGCATATCACAGCATCTTCTTCCTGTCGCTTAAATTTCGCGTCTGTAGCACGTCATCTTCGTGGTGTAGCAATTTTAATGGTCAGTAGTGTATCTTATAAATTCGTATCCTCACGTTTGAAAGCAGTATTTAGGATTGCATTCAACTGCTTCAGCATCCTGAGTATGATTGGTTCCAATGAAAGACGCAAGGTCCCATACGGTGACAGAAACAGAAAATTTTTTTTATTCAATTCTAATTTTCCACTGTAACATAATGAAACGTGACTAAATTGTTAGATTTTCCTATTTTGGATGGTATGATACCACTGCTTCCGCGAATGTCTGGTTTGTCACACGTCAATGCTGTGCAAAGCCTCCTGCGTTGGTGCTAAACTGGTGTTTCTCAAAATGTATAGGTATGCTCAAAGTGGATTCTTTCGGGATGATTTAACAATGTTGTAACAACATTATTCTTCCTACAGTTGACTGGACCAACTATTGAAGCACGTATATTATTAGGAAATACCGATCTATTCTTCTTCATCGTACAATATCATTGCACGGTGGGTTGATTAGTACGAGAATCTTGTGGTGAGACTGTATGGTGATGACTATGTGCTTACATTAGCGTGCACGGGATTATGTAGAGAAATAGAAAACACACACATGTACCTTTTATAGCTTTTTTTTTACTTTAAGTCTATTACATATGGATACAAATAGGGACATGATTAAATAAGGACATAGTTTTTTGCCTACGTCTGGCACAACCGCGTTACACATAAATGCATGTAGAGATGCGCAGCATTAATTACAAAGCTGAGCGATGGTTTCCCCTGATGAATGGAGGATTTGTCATGCTAACTCCAATACATTGCTACATACACTATGTGATCAAAAGTAACTGGTCACCAACAAAAACATGCGTTTTTCTTATTAGGTGCATTGCGCTGCCACCTACTGCTAGGTACTCCATATCAGCGAGGGGTGGCTCTGAGCACTATGGGACTTAACATCTATGGTCATCAGTCCCCGAGAACTGAGAACTACTTAAACCTAACTAACCTAAGGACATCACACACATCCATGCCCGAGGCAGGATTCGAACCTGCGACCATAGCAGTCGCGCAGCTCCGGACTGAAGCGCCTAGAACCGCGAGACCACCGCGGCCGGCTCCATATCAGCGACCTCAGTAGTCATTACACATCGCGGAACTCGCGGACTTCGAACGTGGTCAGGTGATTGGGAGTCACTTGTGTCATACGTCTGTACGCGAAATTTTTTTTTTTTTTTTTTTGTCATCAGTCTACTGACTGGTTTGATGCGGCACGCCACGAATTCCTTTCTTGTGCTAACCTCTTCATCTCAGAGTAGCACTTGCAACCTACGTCCTCAATTATTTGCTTGAAGTATTCCAATCTCTGTCTTCCTCTACAGTTTTTGCCCTCTACAGCTCCCTCTAGTACCATGGAAGTCATTCCCTCATGTCTTAGCAGATGTCCTATCATCCTGTCCCTTCTTCTTATCAGTGTTTTCCACATATTCCTTTCCTCTCCGATTCTGCGTAGAACCTCCTCATTCCTTACCTTATCAGTCCACCTAATTTTCAACATTCGTCTATAGCACCACATCTCAAATGCTTCGATTCTCTTCTGTTCCGGTTTTCCCACAGTCCATGTTTCACTACCATACAATGCTGTACTCCAGACGTACTTCCTCAAATTAAGGTCGATATTTGATATTAGTAGACTTCTCTTGGCCAGAAATGCCTTTTTGCCATAGCGAGTCTGCTTTTGATGTCCTCCTTACTCCGTCCGTCATTGGTTATTTTACTGACTAGGTAGCAGAATTCCTTAACTTCATTGACTTCGTGATCATCAATCCTGATGTTAAGTTTCTCGCTGTTCTCATTTCTACTACTTCTCATTACCTTCGTCTTTCTCCGATTTACTCTCAAACCATACTGCGTACTCATTACACTGTTCATTTCGTTCAGCAGATCATTTAATTCTTCTTCACTTTCACTCAGGATAGCAATGTCATCAGCGAATTGTATCATTGATATCCTTTCACCTTGTATTTTAATTCCACTCCTGAACCTTTCTTTTATTTCCATAGTTGCTTCCTCGATGTACAGATTGAAGAGTAGGGGCGAAAGGCTACAGCCTTGTCTTACACCCTTCTTAATACGAGCACTTCGTTCTTGATCGTCCACTCTTATTATTCCCTCTTGGTTGTACATATTGTATATGACCCGTCTCTCCCTATAGCTTACCCCTACTTTTTTCAGAATCTCGAACAGCTTGCACCATTTTATATTGTCGAACGCTTTTTCCAGGTCGACAAATCCTATGAAAGTGTCTTGATTTTTCTTTAGCTTTGCTTCCATTATTAGCCGTAACGTCATAATTGCCTCTCTCGTCCCTTTACTTTTCCTAAAGCCAAACTGATCGTCACCTGGCACATTCTCTATTTTCTTTTCCATTCTTCTGTATATTATTCTTGTAAGCAGCTTCGATGCATGAGCTGTTAAGCTGATTGTGCGATAATTCTCGCACTTGTCAGCTCTTGCCGTCTTCGGAATTGTGTGGATGATGCTTTTCCGAAAGTCAGATGGTATATCGCCAGACTCATATATTCTACACACCAACGTGAATAGTCGTTTTGTTGCCACTTCCCCCAATGATTTTAGAAATTCTGATGGAATGTTATCTATCCCTTCTGCCTTATTTCACCATAAGACCTCCAAAGCTCTTTTAAATTCCGATTCTAATACTGGATCCCCTATCTCTTCTAAATCGACTCCTGTTTCTTCTTCTATCACATCAGACAAATCTTCACCCTCATAGAGGCTTTCAATGTATTCTTTCCACCTATCTGCTCTCTCCTCTGCATTTAACAGTGGAATTCCCGTTGCACTCTTAATGTTACCACCGTTGCTTTTAATGTCACCAAAGGTTGGTTTGACTTTCCTGTATGCTGAGTCTGTCCTTCCGACAATCATATCTTTCTCGATGTCTTCACATTTTTCCTGCAGCCATTTCGTCTTAGCTTCCCTGCACTTCCTATTTATTTCATTCCTCAGCGACTTGTATTTCTGTATTCCTGATTTTCCCGGAACATGTTTGTACTTCCTCCTTTCAGCCATCAACTGCAGTATTTCTTCTGTTACCCATGGTTTCTTCGCAGCTACCTTCTTTGTACCTATGTTTTCCGTCCCAACTTCTGTGATGGCTCTTTTTAGAGATGTCCATTCCTCTTCAACTGTACTGCCTACTGCGCTATTCCTTATTGCTGTATCTATAGCGTTAGAGAACTTCAAACGTATCTCGTCATTCCTTAGTACTTCCGTATCCCATTTCTTTGTGTATTGATTCTTCCTGACTAATTTCTTGAACTTCAGCCTACTCTTCATCACTACTATATTGTGATCTGAGTCTATATCTGCTCCTGGGTACGCCTTACAATCTAGTATCTGATTTCGGAATCTCTATCTGACCATGATGTAATCTAATTGAAATCTTCCCGTATCTCCTGGCCTTTTCCAAGTATACCTCCTCCTCTTGTGATTCTTGAACATGGTATTCGCTATTACTAGCTGAAACTTGTTACAGAACTCAATTAGTCTTTCTCCTCTTTCATTCCTTGTCCCAAGCCCATATTCTCCTGTAACCGTTTCTTTTACTCCTTCCCCTACAACTGCATTCCAGTCGCCTGACTATTAGATTTTCGTCCCCTTTTACATACTGCATCACCCTTTCAATATCCTCATACACTTTCTCTATCTGTTCATCTTCAGCTTGCGACGTCTGCATGTATACCTGAACTATCGTTGTCGGTGTTGGTCTGCTGTCGATTCTGATTAGAACAACCCGGTCACTGAACTGTTCACAGTAACATACCCTCTGCCCTACCTTCCTATTCATAACGAATCCTACACCTGTTATACCATTTTCTGCTGCTGTTGATATTACCCGATACTCATCTGACCAGAAATCCTTGTCTTCCTTCACTTCACTGACCCCTACTATATCTAGATTGAGCCTTTGCATTTCCCTTTTCAGATTTTCTAGTTTCCCTACCACGTTCAAGCTTCTGACATTCCACGCCCCGACTCGTAGAATGTTATCCTTTCGTAGATTATTCAATCTTTTTCTCATGGTAACCTCCCCCTTGGCAGTCCCCTCCCGGAGATCCGAATGGGGGACTATTCCGGAATCTTTTGCCAATGGAAAGATCATCATGACACTTTCTTCAAATACAGGCCACATGTCCTGTGGATACACGTTACGTGTCTTTAATGCAGTGGTTTCTATTGCCTTCTGCATCCTCATGTCGTTGATCATTGCTGATTCTTCCGCCTTTAGGGGCAATTTCCCACCCCTAGGGCAAGAGAGTGCGCTGAACCTCTATCCACTCCTCCGCCCTCTTTGACAAGGCCGTTGGCAGAATGAGGCTGACTTCTTATGCCGGAAGTCTTCGGCCGCCAATGCTGATTATTTATCAAAATTTAGGCAGTGGCGGGGATCGAACCCGGGACCGAAGACGTTTTTGATTATGAATCAAAGACGCTACCCCTAGACATCCCTACGTCTACTGTTTCCGATGTGATAGTGAAGTGGAAACGTGAAGGGACACGTGAAGGGACACGTGCAGCACAACTGACCTCGTCTGCTGACTGACAGAGACCGTCGACAGTTGAAGAGGGTCGTAATGTGTAATAGGCAGACATCTGTCCAGACCATCACACAGGAATTTCAAACTGCATCTGCATCCGCTGCAAGTACTATGACAGTTAGGCGGGAGGTGAGAAAACTTGGGTTTCATGGTCTAGCGGCTGCTCATAAGCCACACGCCACGCCGATACATGCCAAACGACGCCTCGCTTGGTGTAATGAGCGTAAATATTGGACGACTGAATCGTGGAGACACGTTGTGTCGAGTGGTGAATCACGGTACACAATGTGCCAGCGTGAGTATTGCCAACAGTTACATTCAGAGGCGGTTGTGTTACGGTTTTGTTTTGTTTTTTGTGGAAGGGGCTTGCACCCCTAGTTGTCTTGCGTAGCACTATTACAGAACAGGCCTACATTGATGTTTTAAGCACCTTCTTGCTTACCAATGTTGAAGAGCAATTCCGGGATGGCGATTGCATCTGTCAACATGATCGAGCACCTGTCATAATGCACGGCTTGTGGCGGAGTGGTTACACGACAATTACATCTCTGTAATGGACTGGCCTGCACCGAGTCCTGACCTGAATCCTATAGACCACCTTTGGGACGTTTTGGAACGTCGACTTCGTGCCAAGCCTCATCGACCGACATCGATACATCTCCTCAGTGCAGCACTCCGTTAATAATGGGCTGCCATTCCCCAACAAACCTTCCAGCACCTGACTGAACGTATACCTGCGAGAATGGAAGTTGTCATTCCAGCATTACCGATGTAGGGCGCGACGAACTTGTAAGTTGTTTTGAGTCAGGTGTCCGTATACTTTTGATCACATAGTGTACTTGATTCTAGTGTTGTGTATTTGTATGGCGAGAAAAATGCGTTGGCTGTCACCACAAATAGGTTAAGTAGCTACCGTCCATACGTCAGTGCTGCGTTATATGAGTTTGAAGGTTATTGGAGCGAGCTTAGTGTTAATATCAGTCAGTTAGCACAATGTATAATTGCCTGTCATCATCCAATGCCAAAATCTGAAACTATTAATCTCTCAAATATAAAATCTGTAGAAGAGTATACACATGTATTTTGATGCTCCCATTGGGATGAATGTGATACAGGATGATCAACTTTGGGACACTCTATGAGACATCAACTGTCTTTCAAGAAGATTTACTAGCAACTGGGCATCACTTTATGCGCACTCTAAAAAAGATTTAAAAAATTAAAATGCAAATTTCATAAATTGTTACTGATTTTTACCCACAACATACGTTAGGAAGAGAGACTGATGTGTCAGTAGGGTCCTAAACCTTGGATATTGAATACGACATTCACTGGACAAAATGACATACACTACTAAGACTTGAATAGTTGAGTTAAGCTTGACGGAATTTGGTAGAAGAATTCATTAAAATGCAATGATCTATTTTTCAAAATTTTGAAATTTAAAATAACTGACTAGCTTACAATATTTTCAAAAGGTGGGCTGTAAATATCTCGACCCCCTTGATAGTGTGAGGGTGAACGTATACAATAAGGAATTATTGGCAAAATGTTGCAGAAAAACATTATGACTCTAATGTTATGTCAGTGTATACTATCTACATATAGAACTTGTATTTTTTACAAAATTGTTTTTAATTTCTACCCCCACCCCATCTCTTTCCTGCCATGTCTCTGTCAGTCAACAGACGAGGTCGGCCTGTACGTTTTTGTGTTGTACGTGTTCCTTCACCTTTCCACTTCACTATCAAATCAGAAACAGTGGACCTAGGGATGTTTAGGAGTGTGGAAATGCGGCGTGCAGACTTATGTCACAAGTGACACCTAATCACCTGACCACATTCGAAGTTCGTGAGTTCCGCGGAGCGCCCCATTCTGCCCTCTCACGACCGCTGTTGAATACTGAGGTCGATGATATGGAGTACCTGACAGTAGGTGGCAGCACAATGCACCTACTATGAAAAATGTATGTTTTTGTGGGTTTCCGGATAGCTTTGATCACATAGTGTATATCAACGGAGGAGTGTCCATATATTACTCTGAGTGCTGCATACACGTACATCTCTATATGTAATTCTCGGTAAAGACTTTTATAGCTAGAGGAGTATGAGGCGAATCGTACCCATCGCCATGTTTCTCTGAAAAACTGCAACACTCTACATACATACAATCCTACTCCATCAGATAAATCTGAACTCTAACAGCAATATGTTGAATACTTTCAGTTTCAGTTATTATGTCAAAGTCGCTGTAACGCGAAAGGCCTACAAGTGCTTCGATCAGCTCGCTGTGTAACGCTACGAATTTGGTGTAAAAGATGGAAGAACGAGTGCGTAGATTACATAGGCGACAAGTAAAAATCAATAAAGATGGCTCAAGTGTGTCTATGGTGCCATCAAATCTTTCCTAGTTCAAATGCTGATATTGTTATAGTCAAAGATCATAGTTCTAAAATAGTAAGCTTGGTGGCGCCTGACCGTGTAACTTTCTGCCATTAGTGAAAAAACGTCAGCTTTGCACAAAAATAGCAATGATAATCGGACTTTGTTAAAAAATGTGGACTGCAGTAATCTGATCATAATGATTTGCTAATGGCGCGCCATCGTTGATCAACCAATTTCTGTGAAATACGTGAAAGACATTATATTATCGTATTAGTATTTTACATGTTCCGCAACTAATGAAAACACAGTGCATTCTATCCATCCAATAGCTATTTGAATATACAACTAAGTTGCCAAAATACACAGGAACTTCCGATGTGAAAGTACGGAGTACAAGAGATAAAATAAGAGAGTTGCACATCGTTTTAACTTCTTGGTACAACAGGGGATCCCGATCGATTGCTGAATAGGCATCATATGTTCACTTCTGACTGCACAATTGAATGTTTGACATTGAGTCTTAATGACGTGTTAAATGGCTTCTCTGAATGGCGGAGACAAGATATACAACAGTAATTCGAGATTCATCTTAAGTTTCAAAAGAGGTTGACTATTCCACGAATCACAAAATCAAAAGAATAATAGATTACTGACAAATGGAACACAATATGAAATGTAGTTTGAACACAAAGTCTGTTAGTCCTCGTTTCCACAGGGATATAATTTTGACATAACACATATTTAGTAAAAGTAGTACCAGCAAATTTCAAATGTCTTTGCGTGTACATCTAGCATTCATTTTTAAAGGTTTTTAATTCATGAGATTTACACACATGCAATTGAGCCGTGCAGAGCTCACGTTTATCCCATTTCTTCTTTGTCATCTTCTATTATGGTATTGCCGCCTCGTTTTCTTATTCGATTTGCTGCATTACTTGGCCGTGAGTGGCAGCAGCAGCTCGTATCGATAACTGTACTGTCGCACCATCTCTGGAACGGTAGGAGTGGTGTCATGGCATGGTTTAGGCTGAATTTCAGGGGCATCAAGTAGTCGGCCGTTATCAGGTTACATGTAACAACTTTTATAAGAAAATTAGTACTGTTTCAAAATTAGTACTAATTTATGCACTACGTATAAGTCACATCAACAAAAGCAAAACGAGGATAATGGAATGTAGTCGAATTAAGTCGGATGATGCTGAGGGAATTAGATTAGGAAATGAGGCACATAAAGTAGCAAAGGGGTTTTGATATTTGGGGAACAAAATAACTGATGATGGTCGAAGTAGAGAGGATATAAAAAGTAGACTGGCAATGGCAAGGAAAGCGTTTCTGAAGAAGAGAAATTTGTTAACATCGAGTATAGATTTAAGAGTCAGGAAGTCGTTTCTGAAAGTATTTGTATGGAGTGTAGCAATGTATGGAAGTGGAACATGGACGATAAATAGTTTGGAGAAGAGAATAGAAGCTTTCGAAATGTGGTGCTACAGAAGAATGCTGAAGATTAGATGCGTTTATCACATAACTAATGAGGAGGTATTGAAGAGAATTGGGGAGAAGAGGAGTTTGTGGCACAATTTAACAAGAAGAAGGGACCGGTTGGTAGGACATGTTCTGAGGCATCAAGTGATCACAAATTTAACATTGGAGGACAGCGTGGAGGGTAAAAATCGTAGAGGAAGACCAAGAGATGAATACACTAAGCAGATTCAGAAGGATGTAGGTTGCAGTAGGTACTGGGAGCTGAAGAAGCTTGCATAGTATAGAGTAGTATGGAGAGCTGCATCAAACCAGTCTCAGGACTGAAGACCACAACAACAACAACATATAAGAGTCAAACAAAAAGCTCACGTCTGAGATCGATGCTGCAGCGTGTGTGAGACGTAGCGCGATTTCGAAGTGGATGTACCAGCACCGACATGTAGACAAGGGTTTAGCGTGGCATTCGTCTCTTCCCGAAGTGCGTACGACCAAAGCAGAAACGTGAACTAAGCTATCACTTACTGTCTGGAAAGAATCGCTGAGCGTGTAAGAACAACCTAGCTGTCAAAGGGATGGAGGAGGGAAAGCAGAGTAACCCACGACACTCGAGTACCCGTAATTAGTCATCCAGTATTTGGGAATGAGAGCACAGAGTGTCTTGCAACAAACTTTACACATAATTTCAGACCGTTACGTGACTTTATCGGTGACAGACCCCAAAAAATGATGAAAGGAAAATAGTTTATCGCTTTCTATATGTTCGGTATTCATGCAGTAAAACTGCTGCATGTATCATGGTCTTTTTATTTATTACTGACGCTAACTGTATTCTCGAGACTTTTGCGGAAAGTATTCACATACGCTGCTGAATATACCAGCAAAATTATATCCTTTTACGAGATACACTCATGCTCATAAATTAAGGATAATGCTGATAAATGGTGAAACAACACTCTGGTGGGAGGTTTGCGGGTTTAAATCACCTCAGGGTATGACCATGCGGTGCATTTGACCTGCGGTCGTCACACAGTGGCGCTGGCAGCAGTCCACATGCCCAGAGGCGTGTTGGTGCATGTCAGAGTACTGTGCAGCGAGTAAGTTCAAACGGCTCTGAGCACTATGGGACTTAACATCTGATGTCATGAGTCCCCTAGAACTTAGAACTACTTAAACCTAACTAACCTAAGGACATCACACACATGCATGCCCCAGGCTGGATTCGAGCCTGCGACCGTAGCAGTCGCGCGGTTCCGGACTGAAGGGCCACCGCGGCCGGCAGTGAGTAAGTGTGCAGACGTTTTCAGACGTGGTAATGGTGAGCGTTGTTGAATGTTGAAAATGGTACAAAGTACACACAGTGATGACGTTATGAGGGGTAGAATACTAGGGCGAGTGGAGGCTGGCCAAACACAGCAGGTCGTATCACAGGCCCTCCGTGTGTCACAAAGTTTGATCTCAAGTTTATGGCAACGATTCCAGCGGACAGGAAACATGTCCAGGCGCTACAGTACGTGACGTCCACTACAACACCACAAGAAGACCGATATCTCACCATCAGTGCCTGCAGACGACTACGGAGTACTGCAGGTAGCCTTGCTCGAGACCTTACCGCAGACACTGGAGGAGTTGTCTCCAAACACACAGGCTACAGACGACTGAACAGACATAGTTTATTCGCCCGGAGACCTGCAAGGTACATTCCACTGACCCCTGGTCACAGGAGAGCCCGTAAAGGCTGGTGTCAAGAACACAGTACATGGTCATTGGAACAGTAGTCCCAGGTTATGTTCACGGACGAGTCAAGGTATAGTCTGAACAGTGATTCTCGCCGGGTTTTCATCTGGCGTGAACCAGGAACCATATACCAACCCCTTAATGTCTTTTAAAGGATTTGATGGTGTGGGGTGGGATTATGATTGGTGCACGTACAACCCTGCATGTCTTTGACAGAGGAACTGTAATAGGTCAGGTGTATCGGGACGTCATTTTGAACCAGTATGGCCGCCGTTTCAAGGGTGCAGTGGGTCCCACCTTCCTACTGATTGATGATAACGCACGGCCCTTCCGATCTGCCATCGTGGAGGAGTACCTTGAAACAAAACATATCAGGCGAATGGAGTGGTCTGCCTGTTCTCCAGACCTAAACCACACCGAGCACGTCTGGGATTCTGGGATGCTCTCGGTCGATGTATCGCTGTACGTCTTCAAACCCCCACGACACTTCAGGAGCTCCGACAGGCACTGGTGCAAGAATGGGAGGCTGTATCCCAGCAACTGCTCGACCATCTGATCCAGAGTATGCCAACCCGTTGTGCGACCTGTGTACGTGTGCATGGTAATCATATCCCATATTGATGTCGGGGTACATGCGCAGGAAACAGTGGCGTTTTGTAGCACATGTGTTTCGGGACGGTTTTCTCAACTTATCACCAATACCGTCGACTTACAGATCTGTGTCGTGTCTGTTCCATATGTGCCTATGCTATTAGCGCCTGTTTTGTGTAGTGTCACATCGTGTGACACCACATTCTGCAATTATCCTTAATTTATGAACATGAGTGTAGTTCTGGAGATATGACGTCATAAACTCTTAGATGCATGAATAACTGCTGATCATACATGACGTTTTCCTTTATCATTTCTTTTCTACTAACGCTATAAGCAACACATTTCGTAGGCAGTTGCCACGTATACCATTGGATGTACCTGAAAAATTGTATCATTTTACAGCTCATACTTCAGGATATAAGTAGTCGTAAACACTGAGCTTCGTGGAAGTTAAATTCCAGAAAATTTGCTGGAGCTACAGGTGAAACTCGTGAACAGATGGGTTACGTATATGTGAAATATAAAGCTACGGGCGTAAAGCTCATTCTAAGCCCCTTCAACTACATTTGGTGCATACCAGTTACGATCTGGAAAGAAACGAGCAGCCAATTATTGCTGTGAGAGTGATAACGTGGAGAGAGAAGGATGAAGAGCAGATGGACAGAAGGAGACGATGAGAGGTGATGGATAGAGACGGAGAAGGAGGTGGACAAAGAAAGGAAGGAGGAGGATATTGAAATAGAGAGGGAAGAGATGATAGAAGGGGAAGAACCAGTTGGACAGACGCTGAGGAACCAATGGGCAGAGAAAGGAAGAAGAAGTGGATGAACTGACAGTGGATTGGAATAAATACATATCCAGGCGACGCTGGGTACTTAGTAATAGCGTAAGTACCTAGGAACCCAATAGCTGTTGATGCGGTACTCAAGTTATGGAAATAAAATTGTATTTTACCTTATGTTCATATTTTATATAGAAGTAAAGTAATACATTTAAAAATGTTGGTCCATATTGTGAAATACGAACCCTGCTGATGATCGGTGCGATGGCACAAAGTGACCTTAAAGTGGCCTCAACTACAATATGGTCAGTACGTCCAAAACAGAGTGAAATTTATAATACAAGAAATAAAGCAAACGCGATCATAGATGATGTTGATGCCGTTACTCAGACATTTCCAAACTTCCCTTGCACGGCAGTTCTAGGAGGAGCTACATTCGGAAGATTGTCTCTTAAATGTGGACGTACCGCAGGACTTTCCAAGCGTGCCGCGTGCAGTCATACCATTGTTGGGTGCTCTACATTATCTATAATTTTTCGCTTGCACACCTGTATGGGCTGGCAAACAGATAGCGCGAATCTCGGGTATTATCATTTCACGGAACGAGAATTTATGTTTAGAACTAATCGCGTGGTGACAAAATAAGAGGGAGTCAGCCATGTGTTCGTATTGTACTGTCGGAATATGGGATCTCCGTTCAATAAAAACGGTCAGTGTTAGGAATAGAATTGCATTTTTGTGAAGATTTAGCTTCCGCTCACGTTGTTCCAGTAATGAATTGTCAATTAACGCGGGCTATTGTCGAAAGAGATTTTATTGGTATCAGAAGCGATTGGTTGATGTTCTTGTACGCAATGATAATGAACTTGATGATTGAGGATGGTTTGAATTCTTATTATGGAACTTGGCGACAGCGATAAATTTACATAGGACATTGAACATAATGTCATTTACTCCGGACAGCTAATTCCATGTCTTGCCTAAGAAGAAATTAGTGCGAAAGATAGAATTGATGTTTTCCAGTTAAGCATGTTTAGGTTCGATTCTTTAGGAACATTATAGAGAGAATAAAATCAAAGTAGTGAAGTTTAGCTCATAAATAGTCCTCATTACAAATCTCCCTGTTATACAGCGCAGTATTTTGCTCTGGGATTTTGGTTCAAATGGCTCTGAGCACTATGCGACTTAACTTCTGAGGTCATCAGTCGCCTAGAACTTAGAACTAATTAAACCTAACTAACCTAAGGAGATCACACAGAACAATGCCCGAGGCAGGATTCGAACCTGCGACCGTAGCTGGGATTTTGGAAGTGATGCTATTTGCATAGGGCATGCAGGACACTGTTAGGTGCCAATACCATTACTAGGTGTGAGGCTCTCTGCCAATACGTAGCCCAATGCCTAAATTTGATACACTCAACTATTGATGGAGAGCGGCTCACTAGTTGTTTGAACTGATTAAACAGTGGCTGAGAAAGGTCTTTGACAGATATGGTATAGATTCCTTGTTTCTCGAAGTGTGAACCGTTAATGAGTACGTATTTCGATTTTCTTGGGTATAAAACAAGAGAAAATTGCATTTTTTCCTAGCACATATAATAACAAATTGAGCTTCTTTTATCATAATACGTTATATTGCAAAACCGACAATTACTAAGCATGAGCGTAAACTCAAATTGGTTTTGCACAGGATATCCCCGTACAGGAATAATACTTGTTTTTCTACACATTTTAAGGAAACTGCGTAGAATACAACGAAAGCCACGTAGCGTATGTGTGAAATGGGTCTTAAACAGAATTCAAACCGATTTACCGAGCAGGTGGGTTCAAATCTACGTCCGACCATCCAGATGTAGATCTTCCGTGATTTCACTAGACCGCTCCAGGCAAATGCAGAGATGGTTCCTTACAAGGGAACCTCCCCATCGCACCCCCTTCAGATTTAGTTGTAAGTTGGCACAGTGGATAGGCCTTGAAAAACTGAACACAGATCAATCGAGAAAACAGGAATAAGTTGTGTGGCACTATGAAAAAAATAAGCAAAATATACAAACTGAGTAGTCCATGTGCAACATCAAGGATAGTGTGAGCTCAGGAGCGCTGTGGTCCCATGGCTGCCGGCACGGTAGCTCAGCGTGTTCGGTCAGAGAGCTGTTTGGCCTCTGTAATAAAAAAAAAACTGAGTCGAACGATCAACAAACGAACTTGACTGGATGTAATGTGAGATCCGCAAAGACGAAACAGAACGACCATCCACGAACAAAATGCAAAAAAAAAAAAAAAAAAAAAAAAAAAAAAAAAAAAAAAAAAAAAAAAATTATAATAATAAAAAAAAAGTTTGCGTGAGCAGCTACGGAACGAGAGGTCCTTCGTTCAAGTCTTCCCTCTATTAAAAAGTTGAATTTTTTTTCAGACAATTATTATCTGTCATGTGACGCACATGCCGTCACCAGTGTCGTATAAAATACATCGGAATCGGTTGACCTATGACCCTGCGATCAAATGTTTTCGACTCCCATTGGAGAGGCACGTCCTTTCGTTTACTAATCGCACGGTTTTGCGGTGCGGTCGCAAAACAGACACTAAACTTATTACAGTGAAGAGCGACGTCAATGAACGAACGGACACATCATAACACATAAAATAAATACTTTATTTTCACTCGAGGAAAGACTTGAACCAAGGACCTCTTGTTCCTCAACTGCTCACGCTAAGCACGGGACCACGGCGCTCCTGAGTTCACACTATCCTTGATGTTGCCTATCTTGCACATGGCCTACTCAGTTTGTATATTTTGCTTATTTTTTTCATAGTGCAACACAACTTATTCCTGTTTTCCCGGTTGATCTGTGTTCAGTTTTTCAAAGCCTATCCACTGTGCCAACTTATAACCAAATCTGAGGGGGGTGCGATGGGGAGGTTCCCTTGACAGAAATGGCACGGTTTTTTTCCTTCCCCATCGCTGAAATAAACCTAACTTGTGGTTTGTCTCTTACGCTTATCTTGGCTATCCGTTAAACTCTATTTTTCCTTCCTTCTTTCAAACAGACTCTAATATAAATGTACTGAATAATATAAATCTGAAACCTCATCTTAAGCACCTGATATCTGTTTCAGGCGTTATCGAAAAGTTCTTATATTAGTATGAGAACTGATAGAACGGAAGAAATTATTCCGGTGTTGTTAATACCCTAAATGAAATGCACAACCAAATCATATTTCAAAGTGACACGTGTCCATTGCTTGACAGTTTTGGCATGCCTTAGTGGTTAATATAGGACTCGCTGCTCTAATTAACGCCGTGATATGCACTAGAACACTGAATTAATTTGACCGCAAGTATGTGTGGTATGTAGACCGCACGTTACCATTATTACACTACGTTATTTATGCCTCAAAGAACAGACTCGTGTAAATTCAGTCAAAATCAACAAACGTTCGTTTTATAATTTACATGATAATATTTTATTCATGGTGTTCCAATGTGCATATTTGCGCTTCATTACTACGAACAATAAGTAATACGTTGTTGGTTACAAATGTTTGACTAATTTATGTAAATAAATTGTCACCAGAACGATGAGTATCACACAAATCACGTATAGGTGTTTTGTTACTTTAGATACGACTGTATTATTAAATTTTAAAAAGTCGAATGATTAAGTATTGTGTGTCTGTTTACTTTCACTCCATATATATCGGTGACCTTCGCTTTCTTTCAGAACAATCAGCAAGTTTATATCGGAAGCGATTATTTCCGACATTCTTCCTGCACTCGCTCTATCGAGGGCGTCGTGAATTTTTTATCTCAACACACAAAACTTCCATGTGACGAGTGTTCGTTGATCCCTAAAGAAATCGGCTGCCTCAGTTTCTGATATTGGCGCTGTGGTAGAAGTTTTAAACCTATCATCTCAAGAGACGTAGCATTATTAAGTGCAGAGTAACTTCAGGTACGGTATAAGCGGAGTAAGACTAAAAGGCTCTCGGGCTGTACAGTACTCTCCACACAGAACGTAAGACGGAGGACGTAAATGTCGCACTATAATATCCACTGACTATACATGCCTGTGGTTAAATAACTTCCAAAACTACACTCTTGGCTTTCATGGATCTGTGAGATCCACAAAAACACATTTGTGTCATAGTAACACCGTCTTCCCTAGTCTTGTAAACAACTTAATACAATATTTATTTTATTACGGTGTTTTTAGTATGTCTGTTGACAAGTTGTAGCTCAAAATTAATTAGTTTACATAATATTACACTCTAAGTCATAAAAAAAAGACGCAGCACGCAGGAATTATGCGAACGGGACGACAGTCGGTAAATGTACAGACAAACAAATCATTACAGTTCCAGAAAAATTGGATGATTTATTCAGCAAAAAGAGCTTCACAAATTGAGCTAATTAATAACGCTTTGTTCCACCTCTGGCACTTACGCAAGCCATTATTCGGCTTGGTATTTGTTGATAGAGGTGGAGAATGTCGTGAGGAGTATTACGCCAAATTCTGTCCACCTGCTGGCTGAAGCGCCCTGCCTCTAATGTTCTAAACGTTGTCAGTTGGAGAGAGATCCGGCGAGCTTGCAAGCCAACGTATGGTTTGGCAAGCACAAAGACAAGCAGCATATACTCTCGCCACGAACGGGAAAGAATTACTGAAATGCCTGGGCTAGCAGGACAGAGCGGATTTGGTTGTGGAAAGGGGCCAAAATAAGTTCCTGTCAGTTGCACTCAACATACGGACTTCATTTTTCAACACGTAGTATTACAACAAGGATGCAAAACACTCAAAACTTTAATCGACCTCCTTTGATTAACTGTGGATCGACTGAAGGCCACATTCAAAATCCAAGACACAAGGCTTAAGCAAAATTGAAATACAAGATTCTTCTGGAGGTTTCAACCAAAATATTTTCTAAATCTTCAATATAATCGGCTGAAGGCATTAGCAATTTAATTTTAATGGAACAGAACTGCGCTGGAGGTCGCATATTAAGCAATAAGAGGAGTTTCAATCAAAAGACAGAAGGCCTTACCTTAAAACATTTCATATAAAGTAAAGAATATCAATCTCATGCCTTAAGGGCAAGAGAAGGACATTAATTTAAGAGATATTAGTACTCGGATGAAGGCCACATATCAACAAAATATGTTTAATGGCTTATGACCTAGAATGAGTTTCAATCTAAAAGGCAGAAGGCCTTATCTTAAAACCTCTCCAGTAAAATTCGGCTGGAGGCCGAATATAAAAATATAACAATCTCATGTCCTAAGGGTAAGACAAGAACATTAATTTAAGAGATATTGATACTCGGCTGAAAGCTACACATCAACCAAATAACTAAAATCCAAACAGGGAAATTACTACATAACACACAAGGAACGGCACTCAGAAGTTCTAGGGGTCGGCCTGGGATTGTAACAGTAACGCCCGTTTAGGTGAGACAGGCAGCCTGTCCAACGACTTCTTAATCTGGAGGCAACCCAACCGACAGACAGCCGAACGGCCAGTCAACCAAATCAGTTCCCCTCCACACTACCAGCAAAACTACCACAAGATTTCAATACACGATACGCAGAATATTGGCGCCCACAACGACCAACAACACCTCAGCTGTCGAACTACACGCCGCGCTGAACAGCAACCACACGACGAGGAAGATACACTTCCTAAAATTACGTCAACGGCCAGGGCAGGTAACTGGAACGTCAACGTCCACAAGGCAGAAGATACCACTGGTGAACTTCCATTACAGGAAATAAATTAAGTTAAATTTCACAGGAAGATGGCTGGAATCTTAGCCGACTTAAATACACGCACGTTGTTGCTCGTGGGAGGGTCCAAAAAGCGACAACCAAGATCAAACGAACAAATGTAAACAGTTGAGGCTCGATAGTAAGTTAAGTGAGGACTAAACTTTCGTGTCCAAGATCGGTGGGCGACGAACTTCGTAGCACTCGCAAGCAGCACCTCACACTCAAACCGCGGGTGCACGTCGCCAGCGGTTCCAGCCCGACTTCGCTGGATGGGAGCTTGCTTGCTGCTCCACGCCAACCAAAGGACTGGACTGCTGGCCCATCCGCGACTGCTGCTCCGTCGCGACTGCACTGCTGGTGCGTCTCCCGCTCACTGACTAGCCGACACATGACGACCCGGAAATACTATCGGTCGCTGCAGAGATGGTACAACAGTGCACTTATCGATACACTGCTGCTGCCACTCACGGGCAAATAAGGCAGGAAGTTAGTGTCGCCAGTAAACGGAATAAGAAAACTAGGCAATGTTAGCATAATAGAAAATGATAAACAATTAATTGGATGAACAATTACTTTACTGCAATTTAACCCCAAGATGACTTGCTATGAAAGACAACCATGGCATAGAATAACGTCGACGTACCGCCGTGCTGTAAGGATGCCACGGATGACAGACAAACGGGTGGTGCTACGAAATGAAATGCCACTCCAGACCATGACTCCTGGTTGTCGGGCCGTATGGCGGACAGTAGTCAGGTTGCTGTCACATTACTGTCCTTGGCGTCTCCAGCCATCTTCGCTGACCGTCAGATCTGAGCTCGAAGCGGGATTCATCACTGAAGACATTGTTCTACTACAGTAAATAAGATTCCAGGTCAAAGAAATGTCTGTAGACTCCTCGAACGGAGGTGAAATACCAACCTGATTATCGCCAGTCATACGACTCGACAACCGGGAGTGATGGAAGCGGTGCCATTTCTTTTCATAGCAGGACCGCTGTGGTTGTCATCCGCGGCACTATCACAGCATAGCGGTACGTCGACGATATAATACATTTCGTTTTGTTGCAAGCCGTCTGGGCTTACCTTTAAGCAAGATAATACCAGCCCGGACACAGTAAGAGATTCTACTGCTTGTCTTGGTGCTTGCCAAACCCTACCTTGTCCATCGAGGTCTGCGGATCTATTTCCAGTTCTGAATGCTTGGAGCATTGTGGGTGGAACATCCAAGCACCTCGGGATTGCACAAAATGGCTAAGCAACATGGATAGAGGACAAACGTAACGATGTAGAGACTTATCTCACTAAGGGTAAGATAGATACTGCCTACAGGAAAATTAAAGAGACTTTTGAAGAAACGAGAACTACTTGTATGAATATCAAGAGCTCAGATCCAAATCCATTTCTAAGCAAAGAAGGGAAAGAAGAAAGGTGGAAGGAGTATTTAGAGGGTCTATACAAGGGCGATGTACTGGAGGACAATATTATGGAAATGGAAGAGGACGCAGATGAAGACGAAATGGGACATATGATACTGCGAGATGAGTTTGACATAGCACTGAAAGACCTGAGTCTAAACAAGGCCCCGGGAATAGATAAATTCCATAAGAACTACTGACAGCCTTTGGAGAGCCAGCCCTGACAAAACTCTACCATCTGGTAAGCAAGATGTATGAGACAGGCGAAATACCCTCACCCATCAAGAAGAATATAATAATTCCGATCCCAATGAAAGCGGGTGTTGACAGATGTGAAAATTACCGAACTATCAGTTTGATAAGTCACGGCTGCAAAATACTAACGCGAATTCTTTACAGACGAATGGAAAAACTGATAGCAGCCGACCTCGGGGAAGATAAGTTTGGATTCCGTAGAAATATTGGAACACATGATGCATTATGGACCCTACGACTTATCTTAGATGATAGATTAAGGAAAGGCAAACCTACGTTTCTAGCATTTGCACACTTAGAGAGAGCTTTTGACAATGTTGACTGGAATACTCTCTTTCAAATTCTGAAGCCGGCTGAGGCAAAATACAGGAAGCGAAAGGCTATATACAATTTGTACAGAAACCAGATGGCAGTTATAAGAGTCGAGGGGCATGAAAGGGAAGCAGTGATTGGGAAGGGAGTGAGACAGGGTAGTAGCCTATTCCCGATGTTAATCAATCTGTGTATTAAGCAAGCAGTAAAGGAAACAAAAGAAAAATTCGGAGTAGATATTAAAATCCATCAAGAAGAAATAAAAACTTAAAGGTTCACCGATGACATTGTAACCTTGTCATAGTCAGCAAAGGACTTGGAAGAGCAGTTGAACGCGATGGACAGTGTCTTGGAAAGGAGGATATAAGATGAACAGGACAATGGAATGTAGTCGAATTAAGTCGGGTGATGCTGAGGGAATTAGATTAGGAAATGAGACACTTAAAGTAGTAAATGAGTTTTGTTATTTTGGGAGCAAAATAAGTGATGATGGTCGAGAGGATATAAAATGTAGATTAGCAATGGCAAGAAAAGCGTTTCTGAAGAACATGGAGTATAGATTTAAGTGTCAGGAATTCCTTTCTGAAAGTATTTTTATGTAGTGTAGCCATGTGTGGAAGTGAAACATGGACGATAAATAGTTTGACATGAAGAGAATAGAAGCTTTCGAAATGTGGTGCTACAGAAGAATGCTGAGGATTAGATGGGTAGATCACATAACTAACAAGGAGGTATTGAATAGAATTGAGGAGAAGAGGAATTTGTGGCACAATTTGACTAGACGAATGGATCGGTTGATAGGACATGTTCTGAGGCATCAAGGCATCACCAATTTAGTATTGAAGAGCAACGTGGAGGGTGAAAATCGTAGAGGGAGAGCAATAGATGAATACACTAAGCAGATTCAGAAGGATGTAGGTTGCAGTAGATACTGGGAGATGAAGTGGCTTGAACAGGATAAAGTAGCATGGAGAGCTGCATCAAACCAGTCTCTGAACTGAAGAGCCACAACAACAATGCGCTTGTTGGAGAGAATTTGGCACACTATTCCTCAGGATGATCTCCAACAATTCTGTCAGTCAATGTGAAGTTCGATAATTGCTTTCGAGAAAGCAAGAGGTACATCATGGCGTTATTGACTAGCTCGATTCCTCAAGCCTTTTCTCTCGAATAAATCATCCCATTCGGATAATTCCTTCATCTTGCATCTTTTTTTTCATTTTTCTTAATTTTTTATTTGGATTAGAGAGTATTTTATTATTGGATTAATTCACACAACTTCTTTAATTTGTTGCTTTTATAAGATTTGAACATTTATTTGTTTCGGTTGTAGTTGATGATCCCTATTGCTACATTCGTCTTCATTTGGCTAACTCCGTTGTACTTTGTTGTTAGATACTATTTAGTTACCACTGGCTAATGGCCTTGGGATCCAGAACCGATTGTGCTTTTTAAAACTTAAAACAAAAAGCAAAGTGCACCTGGTGCCGGCATTTCTTTTTTTAAATTAGCAATACAGTTTCGAAACTTGCGTCAAGATGTTGCATATGCCATGCAAGAAATAATAGATACGTTGCTACGGTCTTCTGTCTGACAATAGGTTCTACGTGGCTTCTGTGCTGGTCCATCCTCCGCAAAAACTCTTTTGCCTCTGTTTAATTTAAGCAAGCTAGATCTAGTTTAATTTGATTACTGTAAGCAAGTCTTGAACCTCTGCATAATTTTTGCCCTAATCCTGCTAAATAAACCACGAAATCCGGAACTTCAATCGATCTCACTTTCCCCTTATAAATTGTACACCCGGTATCACAGAATTTATTTCAACAATGGCAAAAAGACTGAATAATGCCTGAGGTCTTCAGGGGAAGATATTATCTAAAATAGATCCCGACTTCGTGATGTTCACGTACCCAGCTGGCTGATATCCACTGCCTACTGCATGAGATTCAGCAACGGAAGTTTTCCGATCTATCTTCATCGGAGTGAAATGATTTCAGCCCTGTTTTATGACCCCACAGATGCTACAGGAGACGACATCGATCACATCCTCTTTGCTGTGCAAAACGGCAGCGGCACAGACGGTCTTTTCGCAACAATTACATCCCATGAAAGTAAAGTTTCCTACGCGTTCCACCATTTTTTACTTTCTTTAACTAATCCTGCACATAACAAAGTGATTTTTAAATTACTGTCAGCGGCCAAGGTATCTTCATAATATTAAAAATAGCACTAGGAACAAATTTAACAGTCTTTTACATTAATATTTATATCATATGTAGAGTTACTTCATCTTAGGTAAAGAACATTTTGAACATTTGCATCTCTATTGTTTTTATTCATTTCATGTAATTCATACAAATCTTGATGCAAGCGCAATTAACTGTACTAAACTATGCGGGCTTTCAAAGCAAAATGTGGCCCTCAAATACGTACCCTCAGACACAGAGATGGAACAGTAAAAGTTTTGGCTGGTTTCATTTTGTAGGGGGTGGGATATGTAGTTGCCGCATTACATGCCAAATACTATAGTATACAATATGAATACAGACATGAATCGAATGGTCGAAGTATCCTATCACTGGGCAATTGCGAATTTTGAATGTAACATTGAAATTTATAAGCAAAAGATCTCAATTAAATAAAATATGCAGGTTCTATTTTAACGACTTTCAATTATGAGTGCGATAGCAGAAGTACTTTTAATAATGCCGTTTATTTCTGCAAAACACTTGATTCCTGCTTCACGAAATTAGTCATGAACAACAACGTAGCTCGCGAGATATTCACTTCTAAACGCATACTAAGTTTGCACTGCAGAAGCGACGGAAATCTCACAAGTGCACGGGTCGGCACTACGAAATATCTCCCGTGACCACGCGCAAACTTCTGAACACTCTCCAAGTATTTCATGCGACCCTCCGCGACTCTTTCGTGTCCTGTGCGATCCGATGCTCTTCCGCCAGTTCCTTACATTCTCTCCATTGATTGCGGTAGTCGCCTATCGTAGTAACGAGCGCTGTGATTGGTTAGAGCGCTCCCGCGATGTCTCCAAGCCAACGCACACTCACAAACATATTGCAACACATACGAAATACTCGATTTATTTTAAATAACTTGAAATATAATAAATAGTCTGGCGTGAGGTCAGTCGCTTGACGGCGCGTTTCGGTGCGGGCCCGCCCGTCACCGGCGCGCCGTAAGGCACGGAAGCTCGTACTGGAGCGTATCGCTTTACGTCGAGCGTGCCGCGGCAGTCCTCACTCGGGGAAGTGATGCGTCTCCCATAGCCTCTCCTTCCCAAGTGGCTCTTTCCGCCTTCCCGTGGTGCCAGACGTCAAGCTTGGCATTCTGCCTTGCGTCAAAAGGGAGAGCTGCGACCCAACCCGATGCGAAAGCGAAGGGTGCGTGGCACAGGGGGAGCTGTGTCGAGGGACCGAACACCAGTCCCTTTCTGTTCGCAGGGCACAGACCAGCAGGTGCTCTGCATGCCGGCGACCTCGTTTGTCGGCGTGGGATCACGGCGCGAGTCAGCAAGGGTGCTTCGCCGCGCCCCTGGGTAACCGGGGCGTGTTCTGCCTAACCCAGGAGGTGGTGACATCGCCTGGGCTAGGTTAGATGGGCCCAGACCGCCAAACGACTGGGGGACCGACCCACCACCTGAGTAGGAGTGGGTCCTTGGCCTTCAGGTGGAAGCTCGGGCTAGTAGGCGGCGAAGGGCGAGGGGTGCATCCGCCCCTCCGGAGTGCGGGGTGCACTTGCCGAGGAGCGTCGTGTGAAATCGTCGACGACGGGGCCTTCGACGAGGACCAGTGCGCTGGCAACGGCGCGCTGAACCTGGCAGCTCTGTTGTGCCCTTGACCTAGGGGCGAGGTTGGTGGGCGAGCTGCAGAAGTCCCCCCCCCCCCCCCCCCATGCCAGAGGAGCCGGTCCGGGGCAAGAGACGGGCTCCCAACTTTTTCACTCGTCTAACTAATCATGGCTGACCAGGAGACGAGTGATCTTTGTGCGATTTCGAGGGCGAGTGTGTCTACTGTCCCTACCTCGCAGGAGAAAGTGGGACACGAAGATGAGAATGTTTATGATAGACATTGCCGAATAAATCAAATATTAGACTCTAGTGTCAAGAACGGCAAAATAAGCCAGGCTGCGGTCTTGGCAATTAAGAACGAGCTCGCTTCCTGGGCTATTGCAAACGCGAAGCTCGAGGGGCGTCTCGAAGAGCTAGAGAAGGAAAATGCTAGACTGAGACAACAACCTGTCAAGACATGGGCCGGAGTGGTGGCGCAAGCCGCTACAAAAGCCCAAACAACTAAAGAAACAATAGCAAAAATCTCCAAAAAACCAGACACGGCAGTCTTCTTAAGACCCCTGCCTGGTCAGACTATTAAAAAAGTACAAGAAATTTTTACAACAACAATTGACCCGGCTAGAGATAAAATAAAAATTAACAAAGTATTGGCCACTAAAAATGTAGTCGTTGTAGATCTTGCCACAGAGGAGGACAGGGATAAAATACTAAACAATTCTAAACTTAACAAGGCCATCAAATGTGAACCTCCCAAGAAAAGAAATCCTCTGGTGATACTGTATGACGTACCTGTGACCCTAACTGAAAGCGACATCTACGAAACTATGTATAATCAAAATTTTGACGATACAGAATGGGAAACATTTAAGAATGAGTTCAAGTTGCGTTTCAAAACGGGACCTCGGGAACGGGATGTTGTCCATCACGTCGCCGAGGTCTCCGGCAAGATGTGGCGAAAACTTACCGCTATGGGGAAAATTTATATAGGATTTCACGCCATCAATGTGAGAGACTACCTAGTAGTCCCTAGATGCCACAACTGTGGCGATCTGGACCACGTTCACAAACATTGTGAAAGGAAGCCGGCCTGCTCCAGGTGTGGGGCTGAGGACCATACCAGAAAAAACTGTAATAAAAACGCAACCTGCATTCCATGTACCAAAAGAGGTAGAAAACCGTGCAACACTACTGGGAGAAACTGCCCAACGTATAGGATGCTAGAACAGAGACTAATCTCTCGAATTGATTATGGCTGAGGCCGTAATTGAACTCAGGAAGCCAAAAAGGAAATCCCCAAGCAAGAGGCTGAGGGACGCTCTGAGGGCAAATAAATTCAAAGAATTTATACAAAAAATCACACAACCACGATCTTTGGTGACAATAATGAAAGATGTCTGCATACAGACTGACCCGTGTGAAGAAGACATTCCCTCTCCTCCTTGCTGGGGACCTGGGTCGAAACAAGAGCATACCCGACCACACTGGCATCCTATACTTGAGAGTTCACAATCACAACCACACAGTAAAGAAGTAATATCCACCAAACATGTTCAGTATAATGAAGTCAGTAGCTCAATTCCACCTTCTAACACACCACCTCGGGGTGTAATGGGAATTGATCCCCAGCGAATTTACCCCAACCTGGAGCATGCGCTACAGTTATCAAGATTAGAGGAGCCGGCAATCCTCACAACTGCATTGAGACATGTGGTACGTGTCGGCCACGAGTATGGAAGAGATGTCACCTTTCCAGTAATGGAGGCTGTGGACAGAATTCAGCTCAAGACAATGAATCTCCCCACCGACTTCGGAGCCCTGCGAGATCTAGTTAAAAAGGTCTTCGAAAGAAGAAACGAAAAATTCGACATAGATGATCTATATTGCCAATCAGTGATAACCAATGGCAGAGTAGCCCACGACTGGACAAAAATGTGGCCAGAATCACACATTCATACATATTTCCCACGTGAGCCAACTAAACGTGGGTCAGATAAACACTCATAACAGCAAACTGGTCTTGCAGGAACTCCGGAGGGTGGTGGAAGAGAAGAGTCTAGATGTACTCTGTTTACAGGAACCGTACTCCCAAGCGGGGCGGATCCCATTCATGGCTGCCAATTGGCAAATTATACATTCTAACATAGAGCCTAAGGCTGCAGTTATAATCACCAACAAATCATTTAGAGCTACAGTCCTTGCACAATTCTCTGGCGAACACTGCAATGTCGTGGAGCTTCAAACACCCGCAGGAGTGATTTACATCTGTAATATATACTTCCAATATGGAAGAGGAATAGATGAGTTTCTAGAAACACTCACACAAGTTGCCACGGCATTGCAGGGACGAAGATTGCTTGTGACAGCGGACATAAATGCAAAGTCCCCCCTATGGTTCAGTGGCACGTACGATGATCGGGGGCTAAAAGCTGAGGAAACAATCATGGCATTACAACTGGTGGTTGCCAACCAACAAGGGAACCCCCCCACGTATACTGGCGGAGGGGGAGAAGGTACAAATATTGACGTCACTTTAATGACACCAAACCTGGCCACAAAAGTCGATAAATGGAAAGTGTGGGACAAAGCAACCACCAGTGATCATAATTTAATAACATTCACCATTGGGGAAAGGGAGTGCCACTGGGACATGGGGTGGGAGCTGCAGCTTAATTACAACAAGGCTAACTGGGACCGTCTCGCGGAGGAGTGCAACATTCCGACATTGCTGGACGGTGACGAAAACGTGGAAGAATGCGCCGAAGGACTGGTACAGGCGATCACCACAGCGGTGCGGGCAGCTGTACCAACCAGGAGGAGAGCCGTAGCGTCCACCCCCACACCATGGTCGGTCGAACTGGGACAGATGCGCCAGGCTGTGAGGAGGGCAAGGAGGTACTACCAACGGAGTGTCGTCTGGAGGGAAAAACAAAGATGGCTTCAGATCTATCGTGAGAGCAAAGAACAATTTCAACAGGAGCTAAGGGCAGTCAGACTCAGAAGCTGGGAAAGTTATGTAAAAAGCCAACTGGCTACAGACCCATGGGGAGTCCCATATAAATTGGTACGAGAAAAGATAAGATCACCAATGGTGCTATCCACCGTCAGGGACGGGGACCGGATGACGGGCACTTGGCAGGAAACTGCTGAGGCCCTCCTCCGGGTTCTGTTGCCTGACGACGTGGAGGAAAATGAGACTGAAGAACAAAAAAGAATAAGGAGTGAAGATCAAAGGGACTATAACAATAACATCAGAGTCTACCCCTTCTCTGAGGAGGAGGTTGCTGCCCAGATCAAGGCCCTCAAAAGAGGGAAAGCTCCTGGCCCGGACGGCATTACTGCGGAAGTGGTGCAATTCCTTGCCCCCCAGCTCGTAGCTCCTCTCACTAAGTTATATAACGAGTGCTTGAAACTCGGGAAATTCCCAGGAATATGGAAAAAAGCCAATGTAATTATCATTAAAAAGAGTCCAGACAAAGATCCCACAGAAATTAAATCTTATAGACCTATCTGCTTGTTGGACGTACTGGGCAAACTTTTTGAGAGGCTACTGGCAAACAGACTGACAGCACACTGCATGCTGTGCGGGATGAGTGACAGACAATTCGGCTTTCGGTCTGGGTGTTCTGCGTCTGACGCAATCGCCCTGGCTGCCGAGGTCTGTGGCTCCACCCCGCACAAGTATGTCGTCGGCATCATGGTAGACATCAGTGGCGCCTTTGACAACCTGTGGTGGCCCTCACTCTTTTCCTGCTTGCGGGAGAAGAACTGTCCAGGGCCGCTATATGGGTGTCTAAGGAGCTATTGTGCAGACAGGGAGGTCTGGCTATCGGCCCCTAGCGGCATAGTCAGGAAGATTGTCACCAAAGGATGTCCCCAGGGCTCTGTCCTGGGACCTCTCTTTTGGGACATCAACATGGAGCCTTTACTTGAAGATCTCAAGAACTGTGACGATGTGCTAGAGGTCATAGCATACGCAGACGACCTCCTCCTGCTGGTCGGCGGCCGAAGCCGCGAGGAATTAGAGCCGAAAGTGGAAAGAGCCCTAACTGTTCTTACATCGTGGTGCCACAGAAGTAAAATGACGATTGCACCTAATAAATCTACATACCTACTCCTCAAAGGCCAATTGGTCAGGAACCCGACGGTTAGAATTAATGGTATACCAGTTCTTCGGCGCCGCGAGGCCCGATACCTGGGTGTAATCATCGATGAGAGGTGGAACTTTGCATCACATATTGACACCGTATCACAAAAATCCCTGGTTCTATTAAACAATCTCATCGGAATTGGTCACAAACGGTTTCACCTCCCACCAAATTTAATTAAATTATATCATAACAGTATCCTGACCTCAATAATAGGATACGGATCTGGAGTCTGGGCACACAGACTCACGAGGGTCATGCCTGCCATGGCCGTAAGAAGAGTGCAGCGGAATATGCTTCTACGTTCAGCAGGGGCCTATAGGACAACACCGGGGGGAGCATTGTTAGTGTTAATGGGAATCTGCCCATTAGATATAAAAATTCGTGAACAGGCTGCCTGGTACTGGGTACAAAAGGAGAACAGGGACAAAATCAGGGAGATACTTGGGGTTTATGCAGGGGACAAGTATACCATCAAAAAGAGAGGGATAGAATTATGGCAAGATCAATGGAATAATGAGGATACAGGTCGTAGAACCTATGAGCTACTACCGGACATAGAAGAAAGAATAAAACTCACATTTTTTACGCCAACGAGAGGAATGCTGCACTTTCTTACCGGACATGGACCATATCCAACATACCTATGTAGGTTTGGGAAGCAGGCTACACCAGCGTGTGACTGTGGTGCAGTGCAGGGCACCCCAGAACATGTGGTGTATGAGTGCCACCTCTTCGATGATGTAGCCCAAGAGCTAAGACAACAGCTACCAAATAATGACACGTACCACTTGTTAAGGCGTGAAATCACCTTTGACATCTTAAACAAGCTTACAGACGAAATATCAAAAAAGATACTTAAGAACTTTTTAACGGACAACCACCATCATTAAAGACAAATTTTCACCGACTTAGACCTAGTGCACCCTTCCTGTACCGCCGGGCAAGGACTGGCCAGCCGCCTCACGGCTGGAATCCGCCTTGCCCTGGACTAGGAGGGAGGGGTGTACATAAATACCGGACTATGACGCACACCGATTTTGACACTTAGCTAAATTAAATTAGAAGTAGAAGCTAGGATAACACTTTAGAATACACTGCAGCGACACCAAGTCAAGAGCCAGCCCAGTGCCATGGGCACGCCCACTGGGATTAGCTCAGTGGGCCTGGCCAACAACTAGTAGGTTTATAGAAGCTCTGGCACAACTTGTAACGCTGCAGGTACCATGTAGTTTCCCCGTAGATTATAGCTTAGAGCCTCATAGCGGTAACATTAGAGTAAATAATAGTAATAAGATTAATAATATTACCTGTAGTGTAGAATAACATAGCTGCATCTTATTTGTATCACACTAGGACCCACTAATGTAGTGAGGTAGTGGGTTATCATGTATAATGTAATGTAATGAATAAAGAATTTAAAAAATAAATAAATAAATAAATAAATAGTCCTACAGCTGGACCATAAACACGCTCTAACACACACTATTAAGTACATAAACAAATTAAATAAACATATATCAAAGGAATAGAAGCAAAAGTAGGTCAGTAGCCTAATGTCTCTGTGCTTTCTAAAACACAGTAAATATTTGACCAATTTCTTCACGAATAGTATACATCGGATATAAACAAAGACATAGACGAATAAATATGTATTTATAAACATGCTGCTACCGTTTTTTTTTTGTGTGTGTAACTGTGGAGTACTTACAGCCTGAAGCGATCATTACTAATTGGCCACTTTGACCACCAGTAACTCATATACTATTCAAGTTACATGCCTGTCATTCATACCAATTTAGTTTTACACTAATAGGTTTCCCAAGATATGTCGATATACAAAATCGGATGAACCGCTTAGATTTTGGAAATTAGTTGCTGAGTGTTACTTGTATAATTTAGTCAGATACTAAACCTCAAACTAATAAGGATATTGAAAATCTGATTACACCATCAGAATCTTCGCGCAAATGATGGAAATGTACATGTTTCTTTTTAAGGTATCATGATTCCTCGGGCTATTATTAATTTCTACATGCACTGTGAAATGTCTGCCATTATGGTTTCACAAAGTCCGCCATCTTTGACACTCCCGCCATACAAATCTCCTTCATCGACGCAAAGCACAGTCCTCGACACAGTGTCAACATGGAATTCGCAGCCACGCGGTCGGCCTGGACCACATGCACAGGCGACCCCTCTTGCTCCGGCCAATGTTCGGCAGCACGCGGTTGCTGACGAGCCCTGGCTTGCTGACCACCCCGTGCGGCTACGCCAACTCCGAACTTAGAATATTTTCAGGCCGCCACAACTCGCCCGTTCCCTCACAACTACTTTGTACAATATTACACAGCATGGAAAAAATACCGTTATATGTGTATTTTTATGTTTGTTCATATCTGTACCACTACACCACCGTTAAACGTTAATTTTGTTTTATGCTTCTCCCACATTTGCCTTCGGTGTACCATCTGTTGTCAATATTTTCCATCCATGTCAATCAATAGCAGATTTTAATAGCCTTCTTAACATTCGTGTGTGTGTATGCTATCACATTTAGTCCTGGTTTTCTACTCTGTGTCAGTTATTGTGCTTTCAGCCGGCAACATGCCCGTTAGATACTGGAGCCCAACAGATTACAGGCTGTTGCAAATAGGTACGGCCAAACTTTCAGGAAACATTCCTCACACACAAATAAAGAAAAGATGTTATGTGGACATGTGTCCGGAAACGCTTAATTTCCATGTTAGAGCTCATTTTAGTTTCGTCAGTATGTACTGTACTTTCTCGATTCACCGCCAGTTGGCCCAATTGAAGGAAGGTAATGTTGACTTCGGTGCTCGTGTTGACATGCGACTCATTGCTCTACAGTACTAGCATCAAGCACATCAGTACGTAGCATCAACAGGTTAGTGTTCATCACGAACGTGGATTTGCAGTCAGTGCAATGTTCACAAATGCGGAGCTGGCAGATGCCCATTTCGTGTATGGATTAACACGGAGCAATAGCCGTGGAGCGGTACGTTTGTATCGAGACAGATTTCCAGAACGAAGGTGTCCCGACAGGAAGACGTTCGAAGCAATTGATCGGCGTCTTAGGGATCACGGAACATTCCAGCCTATGACTCGCGACTGGGGAAGACCTACAACGACGAGGACACCTGCAATGGACGAGGCAATTCTTCGTGCAGTTGACGATAACCCTAAGGTCAGCGTCAGAGAAGTTGCTGCTGTACAAGGTAACGTTGACCACGTCACTGTATGGAGAGTGCTACGGGAGAACCAGTTGTTTCCGTACCATGTACAGTGTGTGCAGGCACTATCAGCAGCTGATTGGCCTCCATGGGTACGCTTCTGCGAATGGTTCATCCAACTATGTGTCAATCCTCATTTGAGTGCAAATGTTCTCTTTACGGATGAGGCATCATTCCAACGTGATCAAATTGTAAATTTTCACAATCAACATGTGTGCGCTGACGAGAATCCGCACGCAATTGTGCAATCACGTCATCAACACAGATTTTCTGTGAACGTTTGAGCAGGCATTGTTGGTGATGTCTTGATTGGGGCTCATGTTCTTCCACCTACGCTCAATGGAGCATATTATCATGATTTGATACTGGATACTTTACCTGTGCTGCTAGAACATGTGCCTTTACAAGTACGACACATGGTTCATGCACGATGGAGCTCCTACACATTTCAGTCGAAGTGTTCGTACGCTTCTCAACAACAGATTCGGTGACCGATGGATTGATAGAGGCGGACCAATTCCATGGTCTCCACGCTCTCCTGACCTCAACCCTCTTGACTTTCATTTATGGGGGCGTTTGAAAGCTCTTGTCTATGCAACCCCGGTGCCAAATGTAGAGACTCTTCGTGCTCGTATTGTGGACGGCTGTGATACAATACGCCATTCTCCAGGGCTGCATTAGCGCATCAGGATTCCATGCGACGGAGGGTGGATGCATGTATCCTCGCTAACGGAGGACATTTTGAACATTTCCCGTAACAAAGTGTTTGAAGTCACGTTGGTACGTTCTGTTGCTGTGTGTTTCCATTCCATGATTAATGTGATTTGAAGAGAAGTAATAAAATGAGCTCTAACATGGGAAGTAAGCGTTTCCGGACGCATGTCCACATAACATATTTTCTTTCTTTGTGTGTGAGGAATGTTTCCGGAAAGTTTGGCCGTACCTTTTTGTAACACCCTGTGTATTTAAGTTAATGAACAAGTAATTTCTGTTAATACAGTTCGCCCCACAACCAGACTGACTAACACTTGATGACTCAGCAAGTATCTTATCAAACTACCACTATTATTGATCAAGTTGTGTCGTAAAGGTCTAGTTTCCGTACCTCAATCAATTCTTCTGTAAAATCGCGCTTCAAATGATTCTAGTCTCTACTTGCCTGTACTGTTTATCGTCCACGTTCCACTTCCACAAAAAGCTAGATACTTTCAGTAAAAGTTCCTAAATATCTAAATTTCTATTACATTCCCTCACGCCGGCCGCGGTGGTCTCGCGGTTGTAGGCGCGCAGTCCGGAACCGCGCGACTGCTACGGTCGCAGGTTCGAATCCTGCCTCGGGCATGGATGTGTGTATTGTCCTTAGGTTAGTTAGGTTTAAGTAGTTCTGCGTTCTAGGGGACTGATGACCACAGCTGTTAAGTCCCATAGTACTCAGAGCCATTTGAACCACATTCCCTCACAAACATCTTATTTAATTTTGCCTACAAAAGAGGCACAATTTGTGAATTTAAAAAATATATATGTAAAATGGGTGGAAATGTAAGGCAGAGGACCGAACTGGTTCATTTCATAGCGAAACTTACTTGAACATAATGAACTAAACGCCATATACACACGAAAAACATAAACAAAAAAATGGTTCAAATGCCTCTGAGTACTATGCGACTTAACTTCTGAGGTCATCAGTCGCCTAGAACTTAGAACTAATTATACCTAACTAACCTAAGGACATCACATACATCCATGCCCGAGGCAGGATTCGAACCTGCGACCGTAGTGGTCGCTCGGTTCCAGACTGTAGCGCCTAGAACCGCACGGCCACTCCGGCTGGCAAACATAAACAACTAAAGTATATTGTAGTAAGACTGTAAAGATTGAAGGGTGGTATAAAACCCGATGTATGCATAATCATGCTACAGATAATCATAATATCTATCTAATAAAAAGGTATAGGTTAGAGTATTAAGAGGGACTACTTCTATAAAAATTATGTTGGGATAATATAAGTTTCCTTAAAGCTTCAAGTAGGTATTCCTGACTGCAAATTCAATTAGATTTTTCGAGGGCATTAGGGTACCTCATCATTTTATTTCAGAGACAAACGAAATATTGCCTTTTTTCGACTTGTGTCACATTTCCTGCTATATGATATTCAAGATCTGTATGCCTTTCGGACTGCTGCACCCGTCTCTATCCAGCAGCGGAGAACTCCTAAAGATAGGTGTTACAGAGGAATACTCATCGGAAAGTTGAATGCTCTAGAATGGCGTAAGATCTCCATCTCATCAAGGTGGAACCTGAATCTGCCACCATGCAGCTACATCACCTGCGAATCAACAATTGCTACATGATATCGACTCTCAGCAACCTTCTGTTTTGTATTACACTTCGATCACTTTGGTTCCACTAGCTCTATCTTATCTAATGATTGCTAAGTGCATTTATGTTTACGAATTATGGTCTACATGAGCGTGAACGTCACGTCAATGTGAGCACACCAGGCGTTTCGTGGTATGTTTTCTTTTATACATATCTTATATGGCTGTGCAACACTGCTTGGAAGCACTGTTACTTTACTGATTTTTTATTCTTCGTACTGTTTTTGGCGCTAATGATGACTACCCTATAGGTGAAATAATTCTTCAATAAAATTGACATTGTTCGTGACTGATCACTATTCTCCCTTCTTGAAAATCCAAAGGTTGTTCCATAGCGGGATCTAATGGATTCCAATACATTCTGAATAAGAAGAAATAGTAAAGTAACATGGTTCACCTTAACAAACTACAATGTTTTACTTTCGTTTGTAGAAAAACTTAAACAACATTTCCAATTGTTGTGATGAATGGTAGCTCTATTTATATGTGAATACATGGCAGGTAGTGCCTGTAACAAAGACGGAAGAACGAAATGGTATCTTACTACAACATTAGTAGGGAACACACCGAGCATATCCCATCGTATACTTATTTTGATGTCAAACTAAGAAATTATACGACATGGGATGCGTACAGCATTTTGGAAAACACGAGGAATCTATAAAAAAAAACATAATAAAAAAGAGCTGAGTATGAGCAGCTCTAAGGTATTGTTAGAATGTTTACAAGGTGCAACAAATCCACTAAAGAGATTGTCTACAATACGCTTGTCTGTATTCTCCGAGAGTACTGCTGCGCAGCACGGCATCGTTAGCAGATAGGACTTACTTAGGACATCATAAAGTTGAAAGAAGGGCTGCTAGGTTTATATTATTCAGTGATAACGGCAGAGTGTCACCGGTAGGATACTGGGGTTGAGGTGACAGTCATTGAAACAACGAGATTTCCTCACGAAATTTAAGACTTTCTCGTCCAACTGCTAAAATATTTTCTGACTCCTCCCAACAAAGGGAAAAAATAATACCGTCGTAAAATATGAGAAAAAATTAAGATGAACGTTGTTCCCAAGTGCTACTCGAGAATGGAATGCTCGAGAGGTAGTCTGAAAGTGGTGAAAGTGGTTCTAAGAAACAAATGCCAGGCAGTTCCATGTGTCTTGCAGAGTAGTCACGTGGATGTAGATTTAGATTGTTCAAGTCTTGGGAATCCTGTTTGTAGATGTAGGTTAAAAGCAGTAACTCCAAATCGGCGACGCTGTCATGTGGCCGAAGGGATGCTACTGATGCAGTGGACGAAGTAGCAAAGATAGTCAAATCTAGTGACAAACTCAAAATAAGTATGATTCACATGGATACTTCCACAACGTGCAGAGAACCGAGGACTCAAATCGAGTAGCTAACTGTGGATGCCAACTTTAGTTAACACTGGCTGCAACCGTTAGGCGGAATGAGGAAGTGTCTAAGGCCAACAGACAGTCAAGCTCCCATAGGGAACATATGGCCTCACCATGTCATTCACTACTGTACACTGTCGGAAAAAGTAGTGCACCTTTTTAGAGGTTTATGATTCACTTAAGATTTACTGTTGTAACAGTACATATGAAATGCATGAAACGATTACATTTATATATCAGCAGCACAAGCGATTCTGAGGTAGTAGGTATCGATCCATACTGAAACCCCTACATTACTACGTGGCTTAGCCTCCAATGCAGGCGTTGGCTCTGGCATCCAGTTGGTCGTACAGATGGTGGATACTGTCCTGAGTTACGTTATGCCACCCCTACTAGACGTGTTCATGTAGCTGTAGTAAGAATTATTGACTGACAGAAAGGGCAAGTAACTTCTCACCCATCATATCTGACACTTGTTCGACTGGAGCCAAGTCCGAAGATCGTGCTGGCAGGGAAGCTGCCTCACATCTTACAGTTTCTGGGGCAGTGTGTGGGCGAGCATTAACCTGTTGGAACGACCTTTCACCTTCCTGATGCAATAACGACAAAATAACGGGCCTAATTACTTTCTGCACGCACCAAGCGCTAGTTAGAGTCACCTCCAGAAACCCTGAAGGTGAACTAGAGCTGCAGTCTGTCGCACCCAGATCATAAGGTATGTGGTGGAGCCAGTGAGTCTTGGACGAATACACTCTAAGAGACGCTCACCAGGTCTACATCGTACAAGCATACAACCATCACTTGCGCGCAGGAAGAATCTGTTTTCATCGCTGAAGACTACGTTGCGCCACTTCTTCTTCCACATGATCCTCTGACAGCACCATTGGAGCCATGCACGGAGAAGCTGTGGCGTAAACGGGCCAGAGGTATGCGTCCCCGTAGCCCCATTGCTAATAACAGTTTAGTGTTAACACGTGCGGGCACTCCAGCTCTCTTATCTGTCCTGTGGTGGCTGATCGATCTGCCACTGCTGCCCTTACAATATGACAATACCACCGGGTTTTGTACTGTGTGGACGTCCAAAACCTCGTCTACGGCTGTGTGTTCATGTGACCATCGATACCAGTATCGTTCCATAAGTGATCCAATGTGTTCAACTTACGACACAGTACTCCGAAAGGATCATCCTACAATAATTCCACACCTTTCAAACTCGCTTTCCCATCTGTAAGAAACACGAGTGCGTCTCCATGGCCTGGTTGCCTGATCGCTTGGCACGTTTGCCCCACACTGAGGCTTCTGGCTGTGGGCGTTCCCTATTAAAGGGTAGACACAGATGGCGCTCTGGTAGCTGAGCGACTATGCTATCTGTTGGCGGACGAAATTCAAAACACTATCAGTACATCTACTATCCCCCAGGTGACATATACTATCATCAGAGCAAAATCGGCATTGCCTTTCCTTATGGTGTTTTTTTTTTTTTTTGCAGTGAAATTAGGAAAAAAATTCAGTATACGGTATTGAATAGGTTTATTTTGCATATCTGCGTCGGAATCCATACTGTTTCGAAACCGGTATGTAAAATTTGTAAAATTAACTTATTCACTAGCCGCATGGTGAATTTATTTTCCTTTTCAATTTAGATCGTAGCTGCATGCAGGACTCATTCTAACGCAACGTGGAAAGGCGTAAAAGTCTGCACTCTGATGAAATTTGGGCGTTCTAGCAGTGGGAGTAGTGAAACTTCCTGGCAGATTAAAACTGTGTGCCGGACCGAGACTCGAACTCGGGAACTTTGCCTTTCGCGGGCAAGTGCTCTTGGTCCGGCACACAGTTTTAATCTGCCAGGAAGTTTCGTATCAGCGCACACTCCGCTGTAGAGTGAAAATTTCATTCTAGTAGGAGTAGTGTTCATTGACTGACGAGAAGCTTAGAGAGGAAGTTCTGAGATTTGGACCGTATTGGCTATGTGTTGTAACCGCTAATAAAAAAATATATTTAGTTATTACAGCTACCAGTCACACCGTTTACTTATGCACTAATAGACTGCTACTCAGTTCGAGTTTGAGTTACTCAGCCGCTTTTATTGCATGTATATGAAAACGAAAGTTACTTAAATAAACTACTCCCGGCCGGAGTGGCCGAGCGGTTCTAGGCGCTACAGTCTGGAACCGCGCGACCGCTACGGTCGCAGGAAGAATCCTGCCTCGGGCGTCGATGTGTGTGATGTCCTTAGGTTAGTTAGGGTTAAGTAGTTCTAAGTTCTATGGGACTGATGACCTCAGAAGTTAAGTCCCATAGTGCTCAGAGCCATTTGAACCATTTTTGAACTTAAATAAACTACTAAGAGTTTCAAAATATACCTGTGCACCTATAACAAAAGTCATTTTATTTCTGTAGAAAGTTATCAGTGGTCTAAAATTAAAATATTTAAAATTTTGATTGCTTTCTTGACACAAAACAATTCGTTACAAAAAATATTGAGGTGTGGTTTTGGTTTCAGAATTTTATGTCTGGTTTCCGCTTACATCAGTAAGTGTCATCCACTTGCAAGTCTCTGAGGTATACCTTCGTTTGGCGCTGACGTTTCTGCCTAGTTTCATGTTAGATTGCAGGAAGTTTGACGGGTAAAACAACACAATACAGCATGATTACTGTTTGTTTGCATATTGCAAGGTAATCGTGTCTCTGTGTCCTTCTGTGTGTGTTGTGTCGTCAGCTTGACCACTAGTTATGGCTTACACTTGATTTAATAATGTTCTCTTCATATGTGGTTTTCAAATCGATGTTACGTTAATTCAATTATGTTAAGATGTATTTCTATAATATTCGACATGTAAGTGAAATGAATCATTAGTGTGGAAGTAGGTAGGTAGGCGGAAGTATATTATGTCATTACGTTATATTATGTCGTTACGTTAAGATGTATTTCTTTAATCATTAATATGTAAGTGAAATGAAGGATGAGGGTGGAAGTAGTTGGATAGGTGGGGGAGGACCGACAACAAAGGTGAGTGAAATCTGTAAACAGTGAATGAAAAGTAGGAGAATGGAGAGTGAGTTGGTTAAGGGACAGAGAAGAGGTGGAAGAAGTACAGGTGAATGAATGAAGGGTGAATGGTGGAGACAGACAAAGAGAAAGAGAATTTTTTTCTTCTTTTTTTTCATTCGGTATGTTAAATATTTTGTGTATAGTGTGGTTTTCAATATTTGTGTGATCAGTATGTTGCTATCTGTTTTATGTTAATGCCTATTGCATTTGGTTGTAATCTTGAAACGCGTGGAGATGTGTGTTTTCACTGATTTGTATGGTGTCTATATTTTTTCTACTGTGCTTGACCTATGATATGCCTGTTTCAGATCCTCAGCTGAACATTTGGAGACCACCTTCAGCAGGAAGATCAAACGCTATTCTCTCCTACTATTTTTATTTTGAACTCCAGCTCGTGAAGATTTATTCTTCGACTCATTGCCTGAAAATGTTGTGTGGATACCAAACATACCGATGACTAAACTAAAAACCCACACTGGATGTTAATGTTATTTGCTGCATATTTGTCGAAGAACCTGAGGTGATTTCCTTAAGCGTCATGCGGAAATGATTTCGGATACTTACTAGAAGTTCATAAGCGTAGTTTCTGGAACACGTTATTTCTATAAGATGCAGACAAGTTTCATTGTAAAAAATGACTAGATACTGACCGAATTTGGCCGGCCGCGGTGGTCTAGCGGTTCTGGCGCTGCAGTCCGGAACCGCGGGACTGCTACGGTCGCAGGTTCGAATCCTGCCTCGGGCATGGGTGTGTGTGATGTCCTTAGGTTAGTTAGGTTTAAGTAGTTCTAAGTTCTAGGGGACTGATGACCTAAGATGTTGAGTCCCATAGTGCTCAGAGCCATTTGAACCATTTTTTTGACCGAATTTTGTAATATGCACGGACATTCTAGCCCATCTTGACACTCTTCGTAATAATACCACTGGAAACACAGATGTTTTGCTGATTTATTTTTACTCTAACCGAGAATCTACGTGAGTTGAAAACGTTCAAAAGAGACAAAATTTTTTAATACATTTCTCGTTCCAATTCAGTTTGCCTCCCTTACATCGTCCTGCCTTATATTTTTTTTTTTTTTTCCAAAGGCACTCTCTAAAATTTGCTAACGGAGAAGTTTCTTTCAATAGTTGTGCACGGCTACAGACAAGTTCGAAGTTACTGCAACCCCGCCAAAACAAAACTTTACTATTCCGAGTTAACAGACTAGTAGCTGTCAGTACATTTGCATTTCAGCCATCGGAAATAATGAATGCCATGAATAACGACAAGTTCTTACACAACCCACAACTTTGTCAGCTCTGCGTCCATTTTGGGTGGCAGAGTAATTACATTGGTAGCCTGTCCAGCCCTGCTAAAAGAATCTCCCGTGCAGTTAGCGCGCACACTCACACACACACACTCACACACACAACACACACACACACACACAAGTGATCTCTGTATCGGAACAGTTTCAGAATGGTGCAGTATGTTTCGTACATACACTGTACGACAAAAAAATACTGAAGCTTCTGTAAGGAGAAGAGGACACGATCTGAAAACACGATCTGAAACTTCGCTATTTGACATGCTTTCTGATATTATTTCAGTGACTACACCATACTGTGAGATTTACAGAGAACTTTGCAGTACTAACCCACTTATAAGTATGACGTTGCCTGGAATCACGCACTGATTCGATTAGGAAGTGTGTCATAACGCCGTTGCATCACCTCCTGAGACAAGCTGGCTCGCCACTATTGCAATTTGTCTTTGATATACTGGTTACTGTCACTGGGATGGAGATGACGTCAGAGCTGGTTCCATACTTGTTCTATCAGGGACAGATCTGTGAATGGTGACGTCCGCTGGAGTACCTGAACACCACGCAGACAGTTCATAGAGACTCGAAGAGGAGGAGGTTAGTGGTTAACCTCCCGTCGACAACGAGATCATTAGAGACGGAACACATGCTCGGATTAGCGAAGGATAGAAAAGCAAATCGGCCGTGCCGTTTCAAAGGAACCATCCCAGCATTTGCCTTAAGCGATACAGGAAAATCACAGAAAACCTAAATCAAGGTGGCCAGACGCGGGTTTGAACCGTCGTTCTCTCGAATGCAAGTCCAGTGTGCTAACTATTGCGTCACCGCGCTCGTTATAGAGACTCGTGCCTTTGTGAACGGGCATTGTCCAGTTGAAAAATGGCACCACTATAATGACGCATGAGAGGTCACACATGAGAACAGAGGATGTCTGTAATGTACCATTGTTCTTCAGAGTTCCCTCAGACATTACCAGCCGTGACCTGAAGTCATACCACGGCTCCGCATGCTACTGCGCCGGGAGTGACCAAGTGATACCGCTTCAAAACACTGGAGAATAGGAACTCTCCTCAAATCGTCGCTGTACTCGCCCATAGTGCTCATTCGAGGTAGTGCAGAACAGTGATTCACAGCTGAACATAATGGAACGCTATTAATTAGCAACCCATGTTTCTCAGTCATGGCACCACTCCAAACGCAGCCTTTTTTGTAGCGGTGTTGACGTCAGCCCATGCTTGGCACGGTAGTACATCAGTCTGGCTGCTACTTGTCTGCGACCAATGCTGCGGGATGACACAGAACTTTACACGATTCCTCTACTTAGTCTCGGATGGATGACGCAGAAGCACAGTACGGCGACTCTCCCTTTGGTAGTCATACGTGGTCGACAAGAACCTTGAAAGCGAGTACGCCTAAACCCACGTTCCAGAACATTCCAACATCGGCCCTGTGTCACATCCGAATGCCCCACAAATCTGGATACTGCTCGATTCGACCAGCTGGCCAAATGGAGACCCATAATGACGCCTTTTCAAGTTCTGTCATATGATGATAACGCCGTCTCACACGAGTACATGCATCTCAGAGTACTTCGCAGTGATCATTCAACATCTGACACTGTTCACTCCCTTTATATACCCTACCAGCTCTGGTGACTACGCTAAACAAGAACCTCACTAATGCCCTCTGGTGGCCATTCTACCATTCACAAAGAAAAGCATCACACACATACCTGACCGGTGGTGTGTACTAGGATGAAGTTATATTGGCATACCGCATGTGGTTTTTTTTTTTCTGGCTGTGTATATCAAACCACTCTTGCAGACACCACATTTAAGTGGCACCACACCACATCACATGTAAATGAAAAGCCAAGAAGCAGATAATATGTCCGTATGTTCGCATATTTCCGAAACGTTTCTGTACTGTACAATATTGTAGACTGAAAAGAGATTCGAGAACACCAGTCCGTTCCCATGTAACTGACTCGAAGATTTTTTGAGTAATGGGACGAAGTATGGTATCGTGGATAGTGACGAGTGCGCCAGGGAAACATCATAGGAGAGCTCGTGTTCTCTACGAACGTCTGACGACGTTGGTTAGCTGACTGATTGGTCGTCTGCTTGATGGCATGAATGTGGCGCTTAATAGTGAGATCTTCTGCGGCCTTACTAAATTAATTGGAAAAGAATGAGGCTAAAATGTTGTAAATTATATATCAGGCCTCATAATATGAGGTACGAAATATAAATTGTGCAAATCAAGACGTCGTTTTTGGGTTACTGTAGTAGAATTCAGGATTGCGTGGCACAATTTCCATTCTGACGAAAACGGAAAGTGCTACACCGTGAACGCCGTTACCGAACACTGCTAAACGTACTCCAGCATTTCCATGCTTGTGCCCGTTAAAATTTCATCCCCACGCTGGCTTATTTTCTTACAGAGAATGGACATTCCTACAAATGAAGAATGCTGTGAATATATGATCGCTGTCATGTGTGCTTTACATGACTGGAGATTTTCAGATCGCAACACAGCATACGCAAAGAGCGTACAGGTGCAGCTTGCCACCGCCCTTCGAATCACTGGCTCCAGAAACGTGGGAGCAACATACACCAAAGTGTCTGTAGGACAGCAGGAGCAACGGTTATCGACACCAGTACCTCTCCATCTCCTGAAATCATGATGTGCGGAGCTATCGCACATAACAGCAGGACTGATTTGGCAGTTGCTACAGATGCAACTCTCCTCAAATCGTTGCTGTACTCGCCCACCATGCTCATTCAAGGTAGTGCAGAAGAGCGATTCATAGCTGAACAAAATTTAACCTGATTAATTAGCAGCCTGACTGTTTACCAGTTTTTGGCAAGACTGGTAAACTTTGATGTCGTACCCTTCATGTCCAGGAGACAACATGAAACTTTCCAAAAGGATAACACAAGACCCTACACTGCAGTTCAGACCACAGGACTGTTGGGGTGTATGATTCAGGCACGCTGTTCTAATTAGTCAAGCGGTATGCTGGCCTTTCGCCGACGTAACTGCGCCGCCAGGCGCTAAAAATGCCGCCATAGCGTTATGCCATACGGCATTCTATTGTCACGGCATTCTATTGTCACCTGCGAACGAGACTGCTACGTGCTGGGGATCCTGGCAGCTTTTACACAGCTGGCTACGTTGTGAATACCTAGCTCCTGTCATTAGCAAGCGTGGCTGGAACAATTATACACGATCCACTCACATCAATGTCACCACCGCCTGCGTTCGATGTCAGAGTGCAATAACCTTTCACAGACTACAAGTGGTGGCACTAGCAGTGGAGGGTATATAAAGCGTGTCGTGGGGACGTGGAAAATTGTGCAGCCGTGATAGTAATGAGGGAATGGAGCGATTTATCTGAAGCCCAAAAGGGTATGATCACTGGCTTTCGGGCCAAGAGTGGAAGCATTTCCTAAATGACTAAGTTGTAAACTGTTTGCTTGCCACAGTGGTTAATACAGAGCCGGCCAGAAATTCTGCACGCGTGCGGTGCTCTTGCACATGTGCAACTTCCCGGTCACAGCGTGCACGCCGCAGCCGTCAGCGTTCATGTAGTGCATGTTTCTACGCACAGATGTCGCTCCTCTGTTACACAAAGTGCGTTATCGACACCTCGTATGTGTCTCACAACCTGGGCTGTATCTGCAAGATCTGTTGCTTCCTCGAGCGCAACAGAGAACGCAACAAAGTCTTTAGCCTTATTTATTAGCTGCCTGTGCAGATCGCCGGCCATAGCACTGATACGTCTTGTCGCTCTTTGTTTGGATAGATTGATTTCTTGACACCTGCTAACGTTCGTGGGAGACACAAGTTCTGCAGCTTCAGTCAGACACCCTTTCACAAACTCCCCTTCGGAAAATGGTTTCCCAGATTGTGCAATTCTTAATGCGATTTTAAAACTTGCTCGCAGTGAACATTTAGTGTGGTTGTCATTCTGGAAAATTGAAAACAGTACATTGTACAGCTTACAGTAAAACAGACATAAATGTAACACAAGAAACTAAGAGTTCAAGAAGTATCAGTTACTTTGACGTACAGTAAAATCGAGTTGATGTGTCTCATCCATTTTCTTGAGGACATTTAATTTTGCTTGCCGTTCTTCACTGTTGAGTACACTACACTCGTCTTTGTGATATGTATTGCAATGTCTTTCAATTGAAAACTTACGCTCGACGCCTATTATTCAGCGGCACAGCAAACAATTATCACCAACGGCTACAAAAAAGAATTGCAGTTCCCAGTCATTTTTAAACGACTGAGAACATAGAGCTCGCGTCCTTTGCTTTTTCACAGTACTTGCCACTTCTCAGTACTTCTCTGTTAAGGTTACGGTCACCAGGAGTAAACGAGACTGGATATGTTGTGCTCTTGCTTGTACGACAGGGAAGTGGAGTCGCCGCCGTTCATTTAGGACACATATCTAATAACAGATGTCGCTGTCGCACACGTGCGCACATGTGCAGCACTTCCGCACGTCAGCACACTGTGCAGAGTTTGGCCGGCCCTGGGTTAATATATACCACGCGTGACAAAATAGCGCTATCCAAAACCGGCGCCTAGCCAACTGTGGTGCAGGTTGGGCCATATAGAAGTGAACAACGGCTGTGGAGACGTGCATAGGAGAATATAAGTGCAACTGTTGCTCAACTGACCGACAGATGAAGCAAGAGGGCCACCAGCAGTGCCTCCTCAACGACCGTTCAGTGAACGTCACTGTGAATGGTTCTCCACCGGAAGTGGCTGGTTCATGAATCCACGATGACTGCTGTTCATCGGCGAATAAGGCTTTAATTTCAAGGCCAATATCGCAAATGGACGTCCACTGTATGGTGACAGGTGGCCTTTCAGAAGAATTTCATGCTCCATCGGATAGATGGCGTTTGCAGTATGAAACACATGAAAGCAAACACCCTGAAAAATCGTCGGTTGCAAGAGCGCAGTTGTCAGGGTAATGTTTTCGTAGTATTCCCTGGGTATCTCCATTCTGGAAGGCACAATCGATCAATATAAGTAAGCATTTGCTGTTGGGGACCATGTCCACTCCAAATTGTTTTTCCTCAGGGAGATGGCACTTACCAGCAAGACAATGAAATGTGTAACACCTCACAGCGTACATGCATGGTTTGAAGATCACCAGAGTGAGTTTACCATATTTCCCTGGTCACTAGTATTTAAAACGAAACTACAATCTGTGGGACCACCTGGATCGGGCTGTTCGTGCCATCGATCCTCAACTGAGATATCTTCTAGAATCTCATTGACACTCTCCCTGAAGTCTATAGTGGTCGCTTTTGATAGGTGGTCACGTTAATTTGAATGAAAAGTGTACACTTCCAGGTCAACCACTATAGAACACCATCAGGGCTGTGCATTTGACAAGCACAGTCGCTGTGTCAGTCATTGGTCGAATATATGGTCAAGCTGCTATAGTCTCATCGAGCAGTGTCACAAACTAGGTGAAGCCGCTAGCGCTGAACTATCAGTTAGGTCTAATCGTTCAGGACTTCGAATGGAACCATCAAGGCGAGGCTGTCCAGCGGGTACCGTTGCCTGACACTCCAGTCTCTGAGAGTTCTGCGTCCAACTCAGGGCATCAGCTCAATCTGCATAAGTGCCTTTGGTCATGTGCAGTGTACGTTAGCCCTGCCACAAAACCACGTGGCGGAGCGACTTGAGTCAGCAAGGATACAATCGACGCGACTGCTATTGTGCTGCCACCTCATTCCCATTCCGACGCAGACGTCATCAGCTGCTACCAGGCATTACAGTCAACTCCCAGGCCGCAGATGTCGACCTCCTGTGTGGAAGCATCGAATAATAACGACTGTGTGACTCTTGAAGTTTTCCCGGCGTATCGAATATTCCACAAGATTTCGGGATTGCAGCCGGATCTCGTCGACTTCCTTCCACGATATTTCGGCTGACAACCTTACAGCCATCTTCAGGCGAGTGTTTGACACTGGAGATTGCTAGTGCAAGTCGCTCTATTTATACGTAAAAGCCAAGGCCCTCTACAATATTACTGCATCTATGGAGCGCAAACGAATGCGTGATACAAGTAGAACATGCACGCAGACGTGTCCAAAACAATAAAATGCAAGATTTCAATATTAAAATTAAAATTACTTGTCGCTCGACATGTCAGAAGCCATAAAAAGTTTTCTTTTGGTTGATATTAAAGAAATCAACGGGTCCCAGGCCTTATTCAATTAAAGCCGCCATCACGATTAATGAGATTTTCCGCCAAACGTATTTCCAGGGATTCCTTAACAACTGAATCCCAGAAGGATCTCGATGGGGCCAAGATTTTCGTGGCAGAATAATCCATAGTATGTCCTGTGGAAATACAATGTTCGGCTATGACCGAATTACTGGGCTGTAAAAGGCGAGTGTGGCGCTCATGTTCAACGCAGCGGTCGTGTACTGTGCGTGTGGTCTGACCAATGTAGGCTTTCCCACACTCGCAAGGTATTTTATAAATTCCAGCCTTTCGTAATCCCAGATTATCCTTGGCTGAGCCCAGAAGAGAACGAGTCTTTGTAGGTGGCCGGAAGATTGCTTTCACACGATGTTTCTTTAAAATTCTGCCTACTTTCGATGAAATGTTACCGACATATGGGAGAAATGCTCTGGACTTAAACACCTCCTTATCCTCTTGATCTTGTAGGTAGTCACGTTTTTACATCCTTAAAGCAGTACTGACCTGATGTGCAGAATATCCATTATGTTGAAATACAGATTTCAAGTGCCCTAATTCGTCTGCAAGGCTGTCTTTATCAGACACGACATGTGCCCTATGCACCAACGGGCACATGTCGTGCCCGAGGCAGGATTAGAACCTGCGACCGTAGCGGTCACGCGGTTCCAGACTGAAGCGCCTAGAACCGCACGGCCACACCGGCCGGCAAGGCCTCATGGTTTGTTGCACTGTGGACAGGAAGAAAACACAATGGACAATTTGTTTTTGGATTATTTAGGGCCACTTCAGGCATACTAATTCGAGGCAATAAGTATATTTGAGCTTTACTCGCAATCCGTCTTCTGTACTCTTTAGATTGTTCATTCCATTCAGCAGATCATGTAATTCTACTTCAATTCCAATCAGGATAGCAATGTCATCAGTGAATCGTATCATTGATATTATTTCACCTTGAATTAATTCCACTCCAAAACTTTATTTTATTTCCACGATTGCTTCGTTGACGTACAGATTGAACAGTAGGGGCGAATGATTACATCTCTGTCTGACATGCCGGCCGGAGTGGCCGTGCGGTTCTACGCGCTACAGTCTGGAACCGAGCGACCGCTACGGTCGCAGGTTCGAATCCTGCCTTGGGCATGGATGTGTGTGATGTCCTAAGGTTAGTTAGGTTTAATTAGTTCTAGGCGACTGATGATCTCAGAAGTTAAGTCGCATAGTGCTCAGAGCCATTTTTCTCTCTTACACCCTTTTTAATCCGAGCACTTCGTTCTTGGTGGAGCACTTTCATTATTCCCTCTTGCCGATCGATTTTTCCAGGTCGATAAATCCTATGAACGTGTCTAGCTTTTTCTTTAGTCTTGCTTCCATTTTCAACCGCAGCTCAGATTTGCCTCACTTGTGTCTTTACCTTTCCTAAAGCCAAACTGATCGTCATCTAACGCATTGTCAATTTTCTTTTCCATTCTTGTGTATATTATTCTTGGATGCACAAGCTGTTAAGCTGAGTGTTCGATAATTATCGCAATATTCAGCTCTTGCAGTCTTTGGAATTGTGTGGGTGATATTTTCCGAAAGTCAGATGGTATATCGCCAGACTCATACATTCTACACACCAACTCGAATAGTCGTTTTGTTGCCACTGATCGCAATGGTTTTAGTAATTCTGATGGAATCCATCCCATCTGCCTTATTAGATCTTAAGTCTTCCAAATCTCTCTTAAATTCCGATCTAATACTGCATTCCCTATCTCTTCTAAATCGACTCCTATTCCTTCTTTTATCACATCAGACAAATCTTCCGCCTCATAGAGGCCTTCAGTGTACTCTTTCCATCTATCCGCTCTTTCCTCTGCAGTTAACGGTGGAATTTCCATTAGACTATTTTGTTAGCACCCTTGCTTTTAAATTCACAGTTAATTCGACTTTCCTGTACCCTGAGTCAGTCCTTCCGACAATCATTTATTTTTCGATTTCGTCTTAGCGTTCCTGCACTTCCTGTTTATTTTATTCGTTAGCGACTTGTATTTCTGTATTCCATAATTTCCCTGAACTTTTTCGTTCTTTCTTCTTTCATCGATCATCTGACGTATTTATTCTGTTACTCATAGTTTTTTCGCAATTACGTTCTTTCTACCTATTTTTTCTTTCCACCAACTGTGATTTCCCTTTTTAGAGATGTCCATTCATCATCAAGGGTACTGCCTGCCAAGCTATTTCTTATTATTGTGTCTGTAGCCTTAGAGAACTTCAAGCATATCTCTTCATTCCTTGGTACTTCCTTATACCACTTTTTGTGTGTTGATTCCTACTGACCAATCTCTTAAACGTCAGCCTATTGTTCATTACTACCACACTGTAATCTATCTCTGCTCCTGTGTACGCCTTACAATCCAGTACCTGATTTCGAAATCTCTGTTTGATCATGATGTAATCTAACTGACATATTCCCGGCCTTTTACTAGTATACCTAAGCCTTTCGTGATTCTTGAACAGAGTATCCGCTATTACGAGCTGAAATTTATTACAGAACTCAATTAGTCTTTCTCCTCTCTCATTCCTTGTCGCAAGTCCATATTCTCCTGTAACCTTCCCCTACAACTGCATTCTAGTCCCTCATGATTATTATAGTTTCATCTTCGTACTGTATTATCCTTTCAGTATTCTCTCATACTTTCTCCTTCTCTTGATCTTCAGCTTGCGACGTCAGCATGTATAACTGAAGTATCATTGTTGGTGTTGGTTTGCTGTCGATTCTGATAAGAGCATCCTTATCACTGAACTATTAACAGTATTACAATTTCTGCCCTACCTTCCTATTCATAACGAATCGTACTCCCGTTGTACCATTATTTTCTGCTGTTGCTATTACCGTATACTCATCTGACCTCAAATCGCTGCCTTCTTTCTCTTTCACTTCGCTGACCCCTCCTATATCTAGACAGAGTATTTGTATTTCCTTTTTTTTATTTTCTAGCTTGCCTACCACGCTCCAGCTTCTGACAATTCACGTCCCGACTCGTAGAACGTTATCTTTCAATCTTTTTCTCATGGCCATCTCCTCCTTGGCAGTCCCCTCCCGAAGACCCGAATGAGGGCTATTCCATATTCTTTTGTCAATGGAGAGATCGTCATGACGCTTTTTCAAACACTGGCCACATTTCCTGTGCATACACGTCTTGTGCCTTTAATATAGTAGTTTCCATTGCCTTCTGCATCCTCATGCCGTTGATCATTTCCTGATTCTTGCACCTTTAGAGTCAGTTTCCTACCCCAAAGACAAGAGAATGCCCTGAACCTCTTTCCGCTCCTTCGCCCTCTTTCACAAGTCCGTTGGCAGAATGAGGGTGGCTTCTTACGCCAGAAGTCTTCGGCCGTTAGTGCTGATCATTAATCAAAATTTAATCGGTGGCGGGTTTAAATTACTAATCGGATTGTACACCAAAAATAATTTAAACCTAAAGCAATATCCACTGTCACGTCCCATTTAACTACCTGCTTATTACTGAGGGGAAAAGTTTTTGAGCGACTTATTCTTTAACTTAGCGACCCTCCTTTTCTGAATAGTAAACTTAGTGCTCTATACATCTTGATCCATATCAAGGAAACTATTGGGGATATTAGCAAAAACCACCAGCGAATTGTCTCCCAATGATATTACCGACAAACTGAGTTTAGCTTACTTTAACCATAGTGTGAAATTAAGCCTGTCAGATATTCTCAAAATAACTCATAAATGACCCTTGTTGGTCCTGCACCGGGAAAAAACACTTGTTATTTAATTTATTTCTTAGCCATTCTGACAAACATTTGTTATGATTACTACCACACAAACCACTCAAAATACCACCGTTCGAATAACCTGTTCAAAAATATTAGCCAACTGCCCATTAGTTAATCAGTAAATGAAGTCAGCAAAAACAAGATCACGAATTTTAAGGGCGTTAGCCTGCTGTTTTGATGTAACCGACAAATACAGAAATTCTACGATTTGGTCGCTAAAACTCCATTTTACTAGTCCCTCTAATAATAGTCATAATAGTGTTTTATAAACTATTAAAATGCTTCAGTATCTCATACTTAATACCAACACTACTCAAAAAATATACTTGTGATAAACCTTTACCCTTATCTAATTTTCAGAATTTTCTTTCCACTGCAATAAATTAGCACGATGTTATAGTTTTCTAATTCTGTCTTGCAGTTCTTAAGTTTCTGCGCCCTACTTTACATCAATATTAACCTTACACAAACCTCGTAACCAATTATAAGGTGACAGTGTGAGAGACAACTATCCAGAAGCAGGTCGATGTTATGTAGCACATTTCAACGATGAAGCAATAATACCACAAGTTATTAGACAGAGCAGGTAACCAATGAACTGCAAGTTAGTAAACTGAATTTGTGATCCACACAGAGATATCCCTTTTTTTACTTTACTTTCTACCACATCCCACAACTGTACCTGTACGTAATTCGAGCCTGGTCAAAAAAATACTGAAAGTGATTTTAGAAAGAGATTGATTTTCGAATGTAGGATTTTGTATGTTTTTCTTCCATTTATTGTGTAGAGTGGCTCACCAGAGTATTAATTATGTACTAATTCCTGGGGAATTTAAGGATATGGGACCTGGATAAACTGAAAGAACCAGAGGTTGTACAGAGTTTCAGGGAGAGCATAAAGGAACAATTGACAGGAATGGGGGAAAGAAGTACAGTAGAAGAAGAATGGGTAGATCTGAGCGATGAAGTAGTGAAGGCAGCAGAGGATCAAGTAGGTAAAAAGATGAGGGCTAGTAGAACTCCTAGGGTAACAGAAGAAATATTGAACTTAATTGATGAAAGGAGAAAATATAAAAATGCAGTAAATGAAGCAGGTAAAAAGGAATACAGACGTCTCAAAAATGAGATCGACACGAAGTGCAAAATGGCTAAGCAGGGATGGCTAGAGGACAAATGTAAGCATGTAGAGGCTTATCTCACTAGGGGTAAGATAGATACTGCCTACAGGAAAATTAGAGAGACCTTTGGAGAAAAGAGAACCACTTGTATGAATATCAAGAGCTCAGATGGAAACACAGTTCTAAGCAAAGAAGGGAAAGCAGAAAGGTGGAAGGAGTATATAGAGGGTCTATACAAGGGCGATGTACTGGAGGACAATATTATGGAAATGGAAGAGGAGGTACATGAAGATGAAATGGGAGATACGATACTGCGTGAAGAGTTTGACAAAGCACTGAAAGACCTGAATCGAAACAAGGCCCCGGGAGTAGACAACATTCCATTAGAACTACTGACGGCCTTGGGAGAGCCAGTACTGACAAAACTCTACTATCTGGTGAGCAAGATGTATGAGACAGGCGAAATGCCCTCAGACTTCAAGAAGAATATAATAATTCCGATCCCATGAAAGCGGGTGTTGACAGATGTGAAAATTACCGAACTATCAGTTTGATAAATCACGGCTGCAAAATACTAACGCGAATTCTTTACAGACGAATGGAAAAACTGGTAGAAGCCGACCTCGGGGAAGATCAGTTTGGATTCCGTAGAAATGTTGGAACACGTGAGGCAATACTGACCTTACGACTTATCTTAGAAGAAAGATTAAGGAAAGGCAAACCTACGTTTCTAGCATTTGTAGACTTAGAGAAAGCTTTTGACAATGTTGACTGGATTACTCACTTTCAAATTCTAAAGGTGGCAGGGGTAAAATACAGGGAGCGAAAGGCTATTTACAATTTGTACAGAAACCAGATTGCAGTTATAAGAGTCGAGGGACATGAAAGGGAAGCAGTGGTTGGGAAGGGAGTGAGACAGGGTTGTAGCTTATCCCCGATGTTATTCAATCTGTATATTGAGCAAGCAGTAAAGGAAACAAAAGAAAAATTCGGTGTAGGCATTAAAATCCATGGACAAGAAATAAAAAACTTTGAGGTAATTCTATCAGAGACAGCAAAGGACTTGGAAGAGCAGTTGAACGGAATGGACAGTGTCTTGAAAGGAGGATATAAGATGAACATCAACAAAATCAAAACGAGGATAATGGAATGTGGTCTAATTAAGTCGGGTGATGCTGAGGGAATTAGATTAGGAAATCTAAAGTAGTAAACAAAGTAGTAAAGGAGTTTTGCTATTTGGGGAGCAAAATAACTGATTATGGTCGAAGTAGAGAAGATATAAAATGTAGATTGGCAATGGCAAGGAATGCGTTTCTGAAGAAGAGAAATTTGTTAACATCGAGTATAGAATTAAGTGTCAGGAAGTCGTTTCTGAAAGTATTTGTATGGAGTGTAGCCATGTATGGAGGTGAAACATGGACGATAAATAGTTTGGACAAGAAGTGAATCGAAGCTTTCCAAATGTGGTGCTACAGTAGAATGCTGAAGTTTAGATAGGTAGATCACATAAGTAATGATGAAGTATTTAATAGAATTGGGGAGAAGAGGAGTATGTGGCACAACTTGAGAAAAAGAAGGGACCGGTTAGTAGGACATGTTCTGAGGCGTCAAGGGATCACAACTTCAGCATTGGAGGGCAGCGTGGAGGGTAAAAATCGTAGAGGGAGACCAAGAGATGAATACACTACGCAGATTCAGAAGGATATGGGTTGCAGTAAGTACTGGGAGATGAAGAAGCTTGCACAGGATAGGGTAGCATGGATAGCTGCATCAAACCAGTCTCAGGACTGAAGACCACAACAACAACAACAACAATTCCTTTTCGTAAGGTGTATTCAACGCATGTAAAGAAGAAATGTGTCTCATACTGATAAGGAATTTTTTTTTTGCTCAAAACTAGAAAAAATCTGTAAACACACGTTTCAAACCAAATGCTTGTTTAGATGAGAGCTGTTTGTACTTGAGCCATGATTTTGTTGATGTGGTAATAGCAACAGTTACAACTGTCATTAACATCACCTATTTCGTAGGTACCATACTCAAGTTGCGCAGAGAGTAAGACAAGTTGAATAATTTCGTGCGGCGTAAATAAAAGTATCTCCAACGTCAAAATCATGTTTTCTATATTAATGACGAGGGGGAGGGCTCACATAAACACAGATCTTCCACCTAGAAGAGAGGAAATCGCTAAGTTTTACTAAGGAAAGCTATTTAGGGCACTTGGAAGAACACAGTGACAACATGTAGGATAGAAACCAAGACAAGATAAAAGAAGATGAAGTTTAATGGGGCTGTCAGAAAGAAAAAAGAGAAAAAGTTGAGGGAATATAAAGGGAAATTTAGCTTAAATAAATGAGGATCATCCTAAAGAGTCATCTGAAATCATTGATGGTTTTCGATCAGTCGCAGAGTATCAAGCCGCTGAAAGTGTAAAATACCAACTCAGACACAAAGATAGCGAAGGCAGTGATGGCCTTGGAATTACTAATTAACGTAGCAAGCGTGAAAGAACATCTACGATTAATGCGGAGAATAGAAACACTTACGTAATTAAGTAGAGGATAACAGCTCTCGTTTGGTGAAGAAAGATGAAAATGAAAACGACGATATTCCACTGTCTTCACATGTTCCTCCAGATATCAAGCTTATCCTCTAAGCTCATAAAATGATATACCTCCTTCAGCTTTCAAAAACATATTAAAAAAAGGAAGCTGAAAGTGACGAGAAAGAAATTTTCAAACACAGAAAAGTAGTGAAAAGGAAACGTCCAAATGTGAAAACGCAAAACTTTTCTGTGTCACAAACCACACATAAGATGGGTGGGAAGAGAAAAACATTCAAATGACCCGAAGCACCACAACAGGCCTGTCATAGCACGACGTGAAAATAGTTTGCAAGCTGATATTTTACTCTCATATGTTTGTTTTGTGGTAGAGGTGATTTAATGATGCTTTCTGAGAAAGCGGATGAGGTAGCTACTTTCTAGCCTCATATGACAGACAGTTACATTACTGCCACGGTGGCATTACACAAGAATTTGCCCCAACGACTGGAGTGAAAGAACACGTAGGTGAGCGTTTAGCAAGTGTGACACCACGCCTAGATGATGATTGGTGTTTTAGGGCGCACAACAGCGAGGTTATCAGCGCCAACCACGCCTAGGAATCAGGATGATTCGCGGTGGTGTCAGGGACTTTTTGTTGGTGAAAGTACTGGAAAGAGGAGCATTCAGCCTCTTAATGCCAACTGAGGAGGTATGAGAGGATATTCCGGTTAGACACAGCCGCTCCAAGGTCTGGAAAGCTGATAAGGGATGGATACTGGTATAGTGACACTGTTGTCGCTTCATACTGCATTCAGTGATGGCTTTCGCTGACGATGACAAAGGAGGCAATCAGCATCAGGTCTCCCTCAGGAGCTGATCACTGAGTTCCTTTCCCTTCTTTGCTCTGAGAGTCAGTTTCCATTATCTTCGCTCTCTTCTGTACAGTCATCTTTTCTATTCGCTGCTACTGTGGCTTCTTTTTTACACACAATATTCCTAGAATATGTGGAAACACCTGTTCCCAAAATTAGCAGCAAAAGAGTCGTGCACGTGAGGTTCTGCATGTGGCAACTTTGCTGCGAGTAATTAGGCGCCGCGAGGGACCTGCAGAAGTTTTAATTAAACCGCAAATGAATGGCCGTGGCCACAGCAGAGGCGGCCGCGCAGCTACCTGTTCGCTCATGCGTCACCCCGCTGGCACGCACGCTCTTTACGCACTACGCAACGCCCAGCTGTCATTTGTCTCGGCGGCTCGTGCTTCGAAGCGGGAAAATGTTGTGCTCTTTTATGCAAGTCTGTGAGCGTCCGTGGTCGTAAGTACCACACCATCAGCAGTTTAAATACTCAGAGAAATTTTTCCGACCTTGGCCGCATTAGGGAATTAAAAATTAATCAACAATAGGAGTTGAAAATTTGTGCTGGACCGTGACTCGGAACTCACATGCTCTGCTTCTCTACAATGGTTGCCTTAGCCGCCTCGACCATCAGGACACCAACTCGGCCGACCCAGATTCCCAACTCGCCATATTCCAATGCGGCGTCCATGTCCAGGAATCCCACGCTCACTTCGCAACCGGTATTTCCGCAAGAGGAAACGAAACCTGCTGTGCATCCGTACTGAAGGAATTATGTTTGGCTGTCAAGTCTCTAGACGTTCATACTAATAAATATCCATAGTAATAGTATAAATGCGGAATTAACTCTGTCTGTTACAGTTTCACAAATACGCGCTGAACCGATTTTGATGACATATGGTATGCAGATAGCTCGAATGCTCAGGAACAAGTTAGGGTACTTCAGAAAGGATAGCAACACGAAGTAACAACCATAGCTAAACCAAGATCAGGAACCGTTGTGCATTAAGGTTCAAATGGCTCTGTCATCCGTCCCCTAGAACTTAGACTACTTAAACCCAACTAACCTAAGGACATCACACACATCCATGCCCGAGGCAGGAATCGAACCTGCGACCGTAGCGGTCGCGCGGTTCCAGACAGTAGCGCCTAGAACCGCTCGGCCACTCCGGCCGGCTGGGGATTTTCCCGTACGAACATTTCACGAGTGTACCGTGAATAACAGGACTCTGGTGAAACATCAAATCTCAGACATCGCTGCGGCCGGAAAAACATCTTGCAAGAACGGGACCAACGACAACTGAACAGAATTGTTCACGTCTCAGAACTGCAACTCTTCCGCAAACTGCTGCAGATTTCAGTGCTGGGCCATAACAAGTCTGACTCTGCGAACCATTCAACGCAACATCATTTATGTGGGCTTTCGTAGCAGAAGGTCCACTCGTGTATCCTTGATGACTGCACGACACAAAGCTTTTCACCTGTCCTGGGCCCGTCAACACCGACATTGGACTGGTCAGACGAGGTGTCAAATTGTATCTAGCGGCCGACCGTGCACGGATATGGAAACAACCTCATGAATCCATGGACCATGCATGTCAGCAGGGGACTATTCAAGCTAATGAAGGTTGTGTAACGGTGTGGGGTGTGTGCAGATTGAGTGATATAAAACCCTTGATACGCCTAGATACGACTGATAGGTGACACGTACGTAAGCATCCTGTCTGGTCATCTGCATCCATTCATGTCCATTGAGCATTCAGACGGACTTGGGCAATTCCAGCAGGACAATCCCACCCAAAACGTCCAGAATTGCTACAGAGTGGCTCCATGAACACTCTTCTGAGTTTAAACGATGACCACTAAAAGCCCGCATCTCGTGGTCGTGCGGTAGCGTTCTCGCTTCCCACTCCCGGGTACCCGGGTTCGATTCCCGGCGGGGTCAGGGATTTTCTCTGCCTCGTGATGGCTGGGTGTTGTGTGCTGTCCTTAGGTTAGTTAGGTTTAAGTAGTTCTAAGTTCTAGGGGACTGATGACCATAGATGTTAAGTCCCATAGTGCTCAGAGCCATTTTTTTTTTTTTTATGACAACTAAAATCCCCAGACCTGAACATTATTGAGCACATCTGGAATGCATTGCAACGTGCTGTTCAAAAGAGATCTCCAGGCCCTCATATTCTTACATATTTATGGACAACACTGCAGGATTCATGGTGTCAGTTCCCTCCAGCACAACTTCAGACCTTAGTAGAATCCATGCCAAGTCGTGTTGCGTGTTGCGTGCTCTCGGGGGGAGGCCTACACGATATTAGGCAGGTGCACCATTTCTTTGGCTCAACAGTGTATGTAGTATTTGTTCGACGTACTCGATATACTTTGTTCACAGTTTTTACAGTTAGCAGATTTCTTCAACGACTGGAACAGTGCTGAACATCGAGAAATCAGATGTGATGGAGCACACTAAAGCAAGGTATTTCCAGCATAACAGCACTCCATCGAAACTATTATTGCCGCTGTTTTATGTAATGGTTCTATCACATACTAAGTGCAATATTGTCGGGTAATATTTTCACAAGCTACGACATACGTCGCGAACTGAACAGTGATCTGAATACAGAATAAATTTCATTTACTTCACGTCTACGATCACAATTTTTTTATCATTAGAGTGCCTGTTTCGGTCTAGAAGACCATGTTCAGATCTGTTTTATAAAAACGCATCTTAATATACTGGAGACATATTGTAATATTATAATTTCTTATTCCGTACAGACTGTCTTATTACTGAACATTTCAAGAAGTTAATACAGCAGCAGGACAGCGACCGTTGCTAGTACTGCTGCGTGCTCCAATAGCAAGTGCTGGAGTCACCGGCCTGCAGCTAGAAGGGCGGAGCCGGGTCGCACGCAACCGCCTTAGAAGCCGTCACTGAGGTGGGCAGCTCGGCTAAAGGCCGGCGAGTAATTGCTGCCCCAAGTGGAGCTGGCGTAGTGATACGGACGGGAAATGGGGTGGGGAAGTAGGGACGGAGACAGAGAAATAAAGGCACGCAGGTGGGTGGAAACAACAGAGACGCTGAGCGAGTGTCCCAGCCACCGCTGGTTTTGAGTTTGCTGCGTTACACCTAAAAGTCGTCGTTCCCAATTATCAGGTCCGCCAGCCACACACACTGATAAGTTAATCAGTTCATCAGGATAAGGTATTAGCCATCCTCTTAAAAGAGCGCTTTGATTAGAGTGCAGTTGATCGTGTACCAGACGGTAATATGATCGTCCATCACTGACGTAAAATACGGCAGTGGTGCGGTATAAATCAGTTCATAGAGGTGAAAAAAATTATTTGCTTTTGCCTGTAGTCGTAATTTCCTATTTTGACAACTGGCTGATATTTACTTAAGATTTGAAAACAGCAGTTCATATGCTGTCTAAAATAGTGTTTTCTGAACAAAGAAAAGAAGTTCTTGTAAATCATGCTCAATTCGAGAAGACAGTGAAAATGTGTGTGATGCGTTGTACCGTAACACAATTTCTGCGTATAATAGTCTAGTTTACAGCATCATGATGGTCGCATCCATGTTTGGTGACATCGCGGTGAACGCACATTGGAAGCGTGTATTCGTCATAGCCATACTGGCGTATCAGCATGCGAGATGGTATGGGGTGCCATTGATTACACGTCTCGGTCACCTCTTGTTCACATTGACGGCACTTCGGACAGTGGACGTTACATTTCAGATGTGTTACGACCCGTGGCTGTATCCTTTATTCGATCCCTGCGAAACCCTACATTTCAGCAGGATAATGCACGACCGCATGCTGCAGGTCCTGTACGTTCCTTTCTGGATACAGAAAATGTTCGACTGCTGCCCTGGCCAGCACATTCTCCAGATCTCTCACAATTGAAAACGTCTGGTCAATGTTGGCCGAGAAACTGGCTCGTCACAATACGCCAGTCACTACTCTTGATGAACTGTGGTATCGTGTTGAAGCTGCATGGGCAGCTGTACCCGTACACGCCATCCAAGCTCTGTTTGACTCAATGCCCAGGCGTATCAAAGCCGTTACTATGGCCAGAGTGGTTGTTCTGAGTACTGATTTCTCGGGATCTATGCACCCAAATTGCGTGAAAATGTAATCACATGCCAGTACTAGTATAATATATTTGTCCAATGAATATCCGTTTATCATCTGTATTTCTTCTCGGTGTAGCAATCTTAATGGCCAGTAGTGTATATTTTTGTAACTACAGACACCTGCGTATGTAAATACCATCTGCAAAATGTGTTACAAATACAATCAGTAGTAAAGAAATAAGAATTTAAAAAGTTACGCGTGATGCGGCCTGTTACATTGCATGAACGACGAAACTATGGTGGTAAGCGATATTTTTTGTTTGTTTGTGTGTGTGTGGAGGGGGGGGGGGGGGGAGTGATGCCAGCGAGAAAAAGCCTCGTAGGGATTTGAAATCATATATAAAACTGGTTTCAAAGTCAGTAAGTGCTGTCATTCTCAAATACGCCACTCTTTCACTACCGATACCGACACCACACCTTCTGGAAGTAGGTGTTCTTAACACCACAGCGGTTCTATTCACACAGTAAGTGATATGTGTACCAAATTGTTTTTTTTTATCAACTTGTTTAACAGAATCAAAACATTATGACCACTGCCCACCGCGACGTTGGATTAGATGCCATGTCATCGAGGCGAACGGCGAATCCAAACAAGCATCGCTCCATGGACACAGGCTGGCGGAATCAGTTTTAGGTTACGAGAGACGTGGGACATGTGACGGTAATCGGAGACACGCTGACAGCTGTGGACCACCTGTATCTCTTCATGCTTCATGTCTTCCCTAGCGCCAATGTCGACCTTCAGCAGGATATTTGTTCGTGCCTTGAAGCCAAAACCTAGTGGTTTGGGGAACATGAATATGAACACATGTTGAAATCGACACCAAGAGTTAATGCTCCAACGATGTTGGTTGTGAATAGTTCCGTACATCGTGGACGGACATCCAGCCAGTAATGATAGATGTGCCTTTTTAATTCAACAGTACCTGTAAATGTGGCTTTCTCTGGGAATATTACTGATGTGAACACCTTGATCGTGTTCAGCGCAGTGTGCAAAATGCAAGGCATTATTCGAATTTCCGAAAAGTTAGTTGTTGGGCCAGTGTGGTACGGTCAGCATGAAATCTCTGCGGCTTTGGAATTCTGAGAACTGTTGACTTTGATAATCCGTTTGAAATTTCCGTGAACTAATATTGCTGGACGATTGCAAGAAAGGGTACGACGTGATTATCATTTTCCCCATATTCACGACGACGATGTGCGCGGTGTAACCGCCCATCCCGAGCTTTATCAGTGAGATAGCGAATAGTGACTTCATTCAGTGTCGTTTGTTGGGAGAACGTGTAGTGTGAAGTGCAGCCGCTAGGACGTGGACACAGTGTCACTGTCCTAAAACTAGACATTCGTCGTTGAGTACACCAACGCAGGCGCTCCTGTCTGTGACTCAGCGTCAAGGGAAATCGCAGCCATTGTCTCCGAGCTGACAGTTCATGCTGCTTGCAAACGTCGTCGAACTGTTCGTGCAGATGGTTGTTGTCTTTCAAACGTCCCCGTCTGTTGACTCAGGGATCGAGACGTGGCTGCACTATCCGTTGCAGCCATGCGGATAAGATGCCTCTCATCTCGACTGCTAGTGATACGACGCCATTGGGATCCAGCACGGCGTTCCGTATTACCCTCCTGAACCCACCGATTCCATATTCTGCTAACAGTCATTGGATCTGGACCGACGCGAGCAGCAGTGTCGCGATACGATAAACCGCAATTGCGATAGGCTATAATCCGAACTTCATCAAAGTCGGAAACGTGATGGTACGCATTTCTCCTCCTTACACGAGGCATCACAATAACGTTTCACCAGGCAACGCCGGTCAACTGCTGTTTGTGTATGAGAAATCGTTTGGAAACTTTCCTCATGTCAGCACGTTGTAGTTGTTGCCACCGGCGCCAACCTTGTGTGAATGCTCTGAAAAGCTAACCATTTGCATATCATAGCATCTTCTTCCTGTCGGTTAAATTTCGCGTCTATAGCTTGTCATCTTCGTGGTGTAGCAATTTTAATGGCCAGTAGTATATCATTGCACTACAGATAGTTCAGGTGATACAACCTCATAAACAGTGAGATGCGTGAAAGCTACCGCTTGATGCACGACTAAATTCATTACTTCTTTGCTACTAATTTTATTCGTACTGCATGCAACTGCATAATTATATCATTTAACCACTCACAGTTCAGGAGGTGTAACATCATGAACATTTAGCTGTGTGAAAACGAAACAGTAAGGTGAAATTTACCACAGACACATTTCAAATATCGATATGCGTCAAATATGTGTGAAATATGTTAACCATTCATGAAATACAAGGTGATTATAATTAAACTTTCAAAACGCCGTAGAAATAATATCACTGGTGAGAATTACGTCAAATTGCAACGGACTATTATCGGAGAAGGTGGAAAACTTACGGCAGAAGAAAAAAAAAATAATGTGAAAACTGATGAATGGGATCGCACTCTGTCAGAATACGTAAATGAAAACACCTGTCATGCGCATGATCCACTGAAGTTGGTATGAACACTCCAGGTACAGCTGGCCGGTGTGGCCAAGCGGTTAAAGGCGCTACAGTCAGGAACCGCGTGACCGCTACGGTCGCAGGTTCGAATCCTGCCTCGGGCATGGATGTGTGTGATGTCCATAGGTTAGTTAGGCTTAAGTAGTTCTAAGTTCTAGGGGACTGATGACCTTAAAAGTTAAGTCCCATAGTGCTCAGAACCATTTGAACCATTTGAACTCCAGGTACACGGCTTTTCCTCGTTTCCGTCTGCGACGTTCGCCATGACTGTCTCCTTATCAGTGTTTTACACATATTCCTTTCCTCTCCGATTCTGCGTAGAACCTCCTCATTCCTTACCTTATCAGTCCACCTAATTTTCAACATTCGTCTATAGCACCACATCTCAAATGTTTCGATTCTCTTCTGTTCCGGTTTTCCCACAGTCCATGTTTCACTACCATACAATGCTGTACTCCAGTCGTACATCCTCAGAAATTTCTTCCTCAAATTACGGCCGGTATTTGATATTAGTAGACTTCTCTTGGCCAGAAATGCCTTTTTTGCCATAGCGAGTCTGCTTTTGATGTCCTCCTTGCTCCGTCCGTCATTGGTTATTTTACTGCCTAGGTAGCAGAATTCCTTAACTTCATTGACTTCGTGACCATCAATCCTGATGTTAAGTTTCTCGCTGTTCTCATTTCCTCTACTCCTCATTACCTTCGTCTTTCTCCGATTTACTCTCAAACCATACTGTGTACTCATTAGACTGTTCATTCCGTTCAGCAGATCATTTAATTCTTCTTCACTTTCACTCAGGATAGCAATGTCATCAGCGAATCGTATCATTGATATACTTTCACCTTGTATTTTAATTCCACTCCTGAACCTTTCTCTTATTTCCATCATTACTTCCTCGATATACAGATCGAAGAGTAGGGGAGAAAGGCTACAACCTTGTCTTACACCCTTCTTAATACGAGTACTTCGTTCTTGATCGTCCACCCTTATTATTCTCTCTTGGTTGTTGTACGTATTGTATATGACCCGTCTCTCCCTATAGCTTACCCCTACTTTTTTCAGAATCTCGAACAGCTTGCACCATTTTATATTGTCGAACGCTTTTTCCAGGCCGACAAATCCTATGAAAGTGTCTTGATTTTTCTTTAGTCTTGCTTCCATTATTAGTCGTAACGTCAGAATTGCCTCTCTCGTCCCTTTACTTTTCCTAAATCCAAACTGATCTAGCGCATTCTCAATTTTCTTTTCCATTCTTTTGTATATTATTCTTGTAAGCAGCTTCGATGCATGAGCTGTTAAGCTGATTGTGCGATAATTCTCGCACTTGTCAGCTCTTGCCGTCTTCGAAATTGTGTGGATGATGCTTTTCCGAAAGTCTTCTTCTATCACATTAGACAAATCTTCACCCTCATAGACGCTTTCAATGTATTCTTTCCACCTATCTGCTCTCTCCTCTGCATTTAACAGTGGAATTCCCGTTGCACTCTTCATGTTACCACCGTTGCTTTTAATGTCAAAAAAGGTTGTTTTGACTTTCGTGTATGCTGAGTCTGTCCTTCCGACAATCTTATCTTTTTCGATGTCTACACATTTTTACTGCAGCCATTTAGTCTTAGCTTCCCTGCACTTCCTATTTATTTCATTCCTCACCGACTTGTATTTCTGTATTCCTGATTTTCCCGGAACATGTTTGTACTTCCTCCTTTCATCAATCAACTGAAGTATTTCTTCTGTTACCCATGGTTTCTTCGCAGCTACCTTCTTTGTAACTATGTTTTCCTTTCCAACTTCTGTGATGGCCCTTTTTAGAGATGTTCATTCCTCTTCAACAGTACTGCCTACTGCGCTAGTCCTTATTGCTGTATCTATAGCGTTAGAGAACTTCAAACGTATCTCGTCATTCCTTAGTACTTCCGTATCCCACTTCTTTGCGTATTGATTCTTCCTGACTAATGTCTTGAACTTCAGCCTACTCTTCATCACTACTTTATTGTGATCTGAGTCTATATCTGCTGCTGGGTACGCCTTACAATCCAGTATCTTATTTCGGAATCTCTGTCTGACCATGATGTAATCTAATTGAAATCTTCCCGTATCTCCCGGCCTTTTCCAAGTATACCTCCTCCTCTTGTGATTCTTGAACAGGGTATTCGCTATTACTATCTGAAACTTGTTACAGAACTCAATTAGTCTTTCTCCTCTTTCATTCCTTGTCCCAAGCCCATATTCTCCTGTAACCTTTTCTTCTACTCCTTGTCCTACAACTGCATTCCAGTCGCCCATGACTATTAGATTTTCGTCCCTCTTTACATACTGCATTACCCTTTCAATATCCTCATACACTTTCTCTATCTGTTCATCTTCAGCTTGCGACGTCGGCATGTATACCTGAACTATTGTTGTCGGTGTTGGTCTGCTGTCGATTCTGATTAGAACAACCCGGTCACTGAACTGTCCACAGTAACACACCCTCTGCCCTACCTTCCTATTCATAACGAATCCTACACCTGTTATACAATTTTCTGCTGCTGTTGATATTACCCGATACTCATCTTCCACTTCACTTCACTGACCCCTACTATATCTAGATTGAGCCTTTGCATTTCCCTTTTCAGATTTTCTGGTTTCCCTACCACGTTCAAGCTTCTGACATTCCACGCCCCGACTCGTAGAACGTTATCCTATCGTTGATTATTCAATCTTTTTCTCATGATAACCTCCCCCTTGGCAGTCCCCTCCCGGAGATCCGAATGGGGGACTATTCCGGAATCTTTTGCCAATGGAGAGATCATCTTGACATTTCTTCAAATACAGGCCACATATCCTGTGGATACACGTACGTGTCTTTAAATCAGTGGTTTCCATTGCCTTCTGCATCCTCATGTCTTTGATCATTGCTGATTCTTCCGCCCTTAGGGGCAATTTCCCACCCCTAGGACAAGAGAGTGCCCTGAACCTCTATCCGCTCCTCCGCCCTCTTTGACAAGGTCGTTAGCTGAATGAGGCTGACTTCTTATGCCGGAAGTCTTCGGAGGCCAATGCTGATTATTTATCAAAATTTGGGCAGTGGCGGGGATCGAACCCGGGACCGAAAACGTTTTGATTATGAATCAAAGACGCTACCCCTAAACCACGGGGTAACACTCCCAAAATTGATAACTGCAAATAATTAGGTGGCCAGCCCAACTAAGAAATGCTGACAGCATGAGGCAAGGGCAATTCACCAAAGATGGTTCATCGAGCAGTTGTAACTGTTCATTTATGTTCAAATGACCGGCGAACATATAAAAATATCAATGCACAAAAATAAATCTAATTAAATTAAAAAATATTCCGTTGACTTTCAGCTGCCTCACATGTATATTAAAGAACACATTAGAAAGCAATGACATATAAAATTACTGAAAAACTCTAAAGAAGTGAAAGGCTGACTACTAATAAGGACACGTAAATATAAATTAAATTTTTTTTAATTTAATTTTAGCTCAAAGTTACACAATTAGATTACTGTCGAGCAATTACTGGCTTCGTATCTTAACTTAAGCAGTTGCCAAGTCTTGTTAAGTCTCAGTAAATCTTTGGTAATTCATAGGTTTGCCAGGAAACTTGAGACAGGAACAGAAAACTATGATACAACGAAAACCCAGTGTAAAGTTGCAAATTTTACTTTTTCATACACTCGATGACTGGTTTTGGGCCGAGATCCATCTCCAAATCATCGTAAAATGGTATTTCCAAAGATGTGAAGTCCATGTCAAAAGTGTGCAACGAACATTAACAGTTATATGTAGGCGCCATGACATGGTTTTCACGTCTTCGGAAATACCATTTTTATCTATGTTACGATGATTTGAAAACTGGTGTCAGTCATAAACTAGTCAATGAGTGAATTTGCATCTTTGGACGGGATTTCCTTTGCACTGATTAACAGAAGTTGCTGGCCCACAGCTGTTCCAGCATGCTGGAAGTTCAGAAAACTATGGACCATCCAGTCATTTACTGAACAGAGATCTTTCAACACTTGCCTAAGACCACCTGGCTCCGTTCCTTTTCCGCTCTTGTAGCCTGGTACACGTTCTTGGTCTCATCACTCTCTCGATTATTTGTCTCCAAAATATACACACAGATGTTCTCACGTTCGCCTCTAGGCTCCCTTATACGCCAGAGCCTTGCTTACTCCTCTCTGGTGAATTTCTCGGTATAGTTTTCTTTGGAAATCACAAATATTCCTTTTAACAGAAAAGTAACTGTTTGCAGCTGCAAGATCAGAGTCATTTGGTGTGTGCAAATAATCTAGGAGCTCCCAGAGATGCTGTGATTCAATAACAACTGGAGATGTCGCATAGGCTTCATACCAAACATTTGTTAACCAGGTTGCTGTGTGCGGCGTTCCTCAATCACTTGTACCATTAATCAGGGAGGTATTCTCCTTCCAAATTTGAAATTCTCATTGAACCAAAAAAAGATCAGTACGGAGCTTTCTGATATCTTCACATTAAAGCCTTAATAAATGAACCATCGCAAACGAGAGATTGACTTGAAAGTAATAGATCAGGGCTGGGCACAGCGTGCCAAACTTCATGCTGGACAGAAGTGGGGGCATCATGCGGGCCCCTCTCATAAATTCTCGGCACAGCTGGACTTTCATTGCGTATTGTGGTGCGACATTTTTCGGTTGGTACGACGCTTCTCAGTTTGGCAGAATCGCAGTGTCAGTTCTGTTTATCCTTCGCCACTTTTTTGTGTTATGAAGCATGCTTATAGTTACAGTGGCTGTTCGCACAATACTGAAGTCGCATGCATTATTCCATTGTCAGTTGCAACAGTTTTCGATTAAACTGAACGAAGAATACGGAGACTTTATACATTACTGGAAAGTGCATTGATTAAGTCAAAGGGCATGCCTGAAAAGAATTTTTTTAAACCTGCTACTGCTGAATTAATGAAGAAGAAAGGAGTGTAGGAATGTAAATTAGAATATCCAGAATGGTTTGCAGACACTGAATTTTGGATAGTCATGACTGGATACTATCCACAGTAAGACACTGAAACGTGAGAAATCACTTATTTCTAATTTGATGGGAATGCATTCAAAAAGAAAATAGCATGGTAAAATCAGAAAATCCTGACAAATGCACACTCCAGTTCCTAACCTCACTGGTATTAACGAAAACGAGAGGTTTGAGGAATCAGTTGTGGCCTTGAAAAAATTACAGGGATAGTTTTCTAACGCTATGAAGGCACCACCAATCTTTCATCTTGAAATTTGTTCCGGAAATTCTACTTAACTATACTAAGTACAGATGAACTACATAAAGCGATACAAGGAAATACCTGCAGGAACCCGGATTTGCTGCTTATAATGAGTGGCTGCCTTACCACTTAGGTTATCTGATCACGCTACTGCGACAAGCCCAGACTTTCATACCTCACTCACGTATTTATGTCTTCTTGCAGATTAGTAATTCATCCATCCACACTCGCACATTTTAGGATCAAGGCAGTGACAAGTCATAGATTATCATTGACATTTTCGTTCCAAATCCGTCCTCGCCTTGTACATATTTATATTTTACGACGAACTACAGTTTCAAATATTAAAATTTATTCCTGAAATTTAACTTAATTAATGGGATATCCAGGTCCGAGTTTCGGTCCAGAACAGACTTTCATATATCGCTTTCGGCAGTGCGTCTTTACCTATTAGAGTCTAGATGATTCTGAAGACTAAATTTGAATATTTGTAGCTGTAGTTTGTTATCAAAACTGAATATGTATGAGGAGATAACGGGCCTGAGATGAACATGAAAACGATGATCTATAACTGTCAATTGTCTTCATTCTATAGTCTGCACGGGGATCACAAGATGAGCGAGTTTGGTTCAGTGAATTAGCAACGTAGCTACGAGAAGAAATAAACAGGTGCGTGACTTACGAAAGTTTGGGACGGTGCCGAGAGCGTGCTCTTATAGCCTTACTTGGAAGGTAACTGCTAACTATAATCGGCAAATCTGGATTCGAGTCCTGGTCCGGCAAAAATTTTTGAGTATAGATTTAAGTAGTTCATCTATATCTATTGTTGTTAACATGAATTCCAGGAATAAATTTCATTGGAAACTGAAGTTCGTCATCAAATATAAATCTTACATCTGTTTTCGAGACCGTTTTACATCTCATTTGAAAGCGCCACTGTGAATGAGCAGATGGAACTGACTGATTTGCAGTGTAATTCCCGATTTAAAGACAAATCTGTTTACTTGAAAACCGTGCGGGACGACTACTTTGATATACTCACGTAGAGTTCCCAAATCTCCATAATGTGGTTGTAAAAGTGTTACAATATTTGAAGCAACATGTGTGAAAGAACACTTTTCGATTTTGAAACTGAGTAAGTCACGATTACATGCAATTCAAGTGAGAAAAACTGTGAAACTGTCCGTGTCTGTCCATATGCCGACAGTTTGTACCAGAAACAAATAATACTATGTCTTCAGCGGGCCAAAAATAATTAAATAATAATGAAAATTTGTTTACAACATGAAATAGCAAATCTAGTTCTGTGCAGTGCCAATGCATTGTCTTCTAAATGTGACCCTTTCGTAGCAGCCTAGCCCTCCTCAAGATCAGACAGCGTGGCATGGTGGTGGGAACAATGTAGAGTCGTGGACAAAACGAGCGAGACCCCTCGCCTTTTCGTTATGTTGATCCGCACAGCTTTAAAGTCTGCTACACAGCACAACAGGCAAGGCGACGAAGTGCTACCAACATACTATGAAAGTTCGCTCAGCTGATGTGCTGAGATAGAAACTCGCGCTTCTAAGACGCCACAGCATCATCTGCCACCACTTGGTGGGAAACGAAATACCTCAAGTATAAGCCAATGTGTTGTTTCACGTATCTGTGACTATGACTTGAATCTTAAGTGTAGTTATGGATAGTACGTACGCTCAGATTGTGAATCTAACATCATGGATAAGACAAGGGGAAATGAATTAGGCGTCCTTCCTCTTCCATAACATCAAATACATTTTAGTTATTCTTTCTTAAATGAGCTGCGCAGAAATCATTCACCAGAAGTGAATAACTTTTTAGCAACACCAGATGATATTAACAGCTTGCCGGCGAGGGTTAGCCGTGTGCTCAACGGAGGCATATCGTGGACCGCGCGCCTCCTTGCGCCGTCAGTTCGAATCCTTCCCCGGGCATGGATGTGTGTTAGGTTAGGTAGGTTGAAGTGGTTCTAGATCTATGGGACTAATCACCTAAGCAGTTTGGTGGCATAGTTCTTAGAGCCATTTTTTCACCTTTCGCATAAATTTTCTCTACATAAACGGCCGTGTCTCTAGATTGCGTTGACATAGCTCAATTTCTTACAGCACCAAGGGACCGTATACCACAGGAAGTGCGATATATTTCCGCTTATTATGTCCACCCGTACTCGAGGTAAACGGGTTTTAAGGGTTGGGTAGACAGAGGGTCAAGAAAGTTAGACTAGTAGGGCTCCATTTTTACCGATTTACGTGACGAAATCCTACGTCACCGTTTATTTCCTGGGGTGGTGCAGAATTATCCTACTAAATTTACTCGCTAATAACAGTTTTTTGTTATTTCATAAACATCCCGAATTATTGTCACATAAGCGGTGACATAAGGGTAAACAATTCACGTTTTTGAGTCCAGAAAGCTCTATGCAACAGAAACTGCAGATCATTCTGCGATTTTCATTGCGAAATTGCTGCCTTATTCATGTCTGGGGTAATATTAGAGGGCTGTTTGCCTGGGTTGTCTGCGAGCGTAGTGAGGGGTGTTTGCTACTGCAAGGGAGGTCTGGTTTGTTTTCGGTTCTAATCTCGATGGATGCAGATAGACTATCAGTAAAGGAATTTTAAGAAATTCTCGCGCCCCCCAATAAGTTTTATTACTACCTTTATTCTGTACCGGCACCCTGTGGATGTCGATATGAAACTGTTGTAGAATTTCATACTTGTTTCTGCCTATTTTTTTCCGTTTCTGTCAATAACTGAATTGACTTAAGTGTAGCACTGAATGATTTTTAACTGAATTTCGTTATGAATCTTCACGCATTGGACACTTTCATGGTAGGTCAGCAATGTCAATCCAGTATGACTGGTCTGAACGTTGACACAGACCATTTCGCGGCCAAATGCGCATAATAATTTGCTAATTCATAACGATCGGTCGTACTTTGTGTTTCTAAAACAGTTACGTTATCTCGATAAGCGGAAATTCATTTTCATTAATGCAGTTCATACTAATTAGCGCTTCTTCTTTCATTTGTATCTTATATTTAGGTGTTGTGGTTAACACACTAATCAGCATTAATATAGTCTTACACATGATTGAAAACAGTCTGACAAATTTCGGATAGTTTTTCAATTTCACGCCTGTGCGTAGTATGTTGGTAGCAATTGGTCGCCTTGCCTGTTATGCTGTGTAGCAGACTTTAAAGCTGTGCGGATCAGCATAACGAAAAGGCGAGGGGTCTCACTGTACATCCAGGCTGAGCACTGCCCCACGTGAAACTGGCATGGCTCAAATTCTTCGCCGTCCCTGTAGCAGATGATATTTGTATTCGGGCATGAAAATAACTGATAATATCCCAGGCGGACAGAATATTAAAGGCAGATTGACAACGGCAAGAAAAGCATTTCTGGAAATGAGGAATATGTTAACATCTAATATGAATATAAGTGTTAGGATATCTTATTATCAGAAAAGGTAATAATAAGCGGTCCAGACAAGATGAGAACAGACTCATTTGAAATGTAGTTGTACAGAATAAATCCGGATATTAGGTGCATAGATTGTATACCTAGTGAGGAGATACTGAATCTAATTGGGTTGAAAAGAAATTTATGACACAATTAGACTGAAGGAAGGGAACGGTTGACAGATCACATCCTGGGGAAGTAAGGAATAGTCAGTTTGGTAAAGTGGGAGGGGGGGGAGTGAGGGATAAAAATTGTAGGAGCCAATACAGGTATAAATACAGTAATCAGATTCAAAGGAATGTAGGTTGCAGTGGTTATTCACAGATGAAGAGGCTTGCACAGACTAGACTAGTGTGTAGAGCTGCATCATACCAGTGTTCTTACTGAAGACCACTAAAAACCATCGCAAATTTATCTTGAAACTGTATTAAGTGTGAACTGTGCGAACAGTGTAGGAAGACGGATCAGAATCCCTCCTGCTAGTGGCCAGCGCATCTCACGATATGCTAGGCAAGGTAGAAGTGTTTTCCAATCTTGAGTAAAGTCACTTCCCTGGGCGCCACTGGAATGAACACAGACATGAATGTGTTTTTGAGTACACTTGTATCCATCTTAGAAAGTGCCCTAACACCACTGATTAATAACATTTATTTTTCAGACATGATCATGTGACTTAATTACAGTCTCATTGTGTTTTCACCTGGATTCACCGACAGGGATTTTGGAATGGTTTACATTTGTACTACTGCTAACCTCCATAGGTGACTGGTCAGTCTAAATGACTGCTTAGTGGAAGACCCAGTTTCAATCCGCTACGGATTTTCTCTTGGTGGTAGGAACGGAACGGGGTGTACTCAGCCTTGTGATGCCAGCTGAGGAGCTACTTGAGGGTGAATTAGCTGCTCCAAGGTCATGGAAGCCGACGACGTCCGGGAGAGGGGTGTGGTGGCTTTATGCTCCTCCACACCGCATCGAAATGACGCTACTGGCTGAGCATGCCATGGCGGCTGGTCGACTGCAATTGGTCTCTCTGTGGCCAGGGTGGCGAAGATTCTTGTTTATACTTATATCGTTGAGGTATTGCTTTTCGTTCTGAGAATCGATATTTCACTTGATGAAGTAGCATGTTAGAATCGAGTGTTTGCCTACAATAAGGAATTACCAATGAATTGGTTAATTTGGGGGTGAGGGGACCAAACAGCAAGGTCATCGGTCCCATCGGATTAGGGAATCATGCCATTTGATAGGAACCATCCAGGCATTTGCCTGAAACTATTTAGGGAAACCACAGAAAATATGAATCAGGATGGCTGGACGCGGGTCTGAACCACCGTCCTCTCAAATGCAATTCCAGTGTGCTAACCACTATGCCATAGGTGCAAAAAATTTTAATGGTTGTTATTTTGTTCTCTTTCCTCACTTACAAGCATGAGTTTCCAAGATTTAACTAATTAATCGACTATTCCACATAGAATTGTAATTAAGTCTAACACGAAACCAATCGTCTAAAGAAAGTTATTAAAACGTCAAAAAAATCAATAAAACCCAAGTATATTTATGGAAATTTAATCAACATACAAAATTTTACATACATAGCCTTACACAAAATAAAATGAACCATCATATTTATTAAAGGCAACTATTTACTGCCACAAGAATTCATGCTTCAGTATCTTGTTTTAAGTTTCCTTGCAATACAAGAAACACAGCTGAATACCGGAAAGAAATATAACTTGATGTAAAATCGTGATGTGTCTAAAGCAAAATTTAGTTTTTTTTTTATAGCATGCAGTAATGTATACATCTCTACTAAATTCTGGGGTCTTTTCTCTACAAAATTATTTCTTAATTTTGACCAAACAAGCCCACAGATGGAGAAGGTACTCTCAATGGATGCAGTGCTGGCAGGGAAAGGAATGAGACGCCAATAAAGTAGTTGTAAGAGTGCGTTAGTGTTTTGAATAAATTAATCATTGGAATTAAAATTGAACTTTTTTATCGTTGGTACGAAAGAAAACAAAAAAACATAAAAACCCAATGTTATCAGTTGGGATGCATTTTTGAAAAATACCCGAGTTTTTCCCGACCCATACTTTAGCACCGGCCAGGTTCAGTTTCATTTAGTAGTTATACTCTTCTGCCAAACTAGCAACAGTCGATAGGATTAGTGTCGGAGCTCTAGAAAAATGTCTTGACACTTGCACAGCAACGCAGTATCGTTCTCAGGTCTGGTCGAGTCCATTCCTTTCTCCTGAAGGGGCGGCCACCGCGATTTGCTCTCAGCTGCTGAGCTTTATGCTTCCTCCGTTGGAGCGGCCGTCTCAAATTATTATGTGCTGATTTTCTGATTCGATGAACTAGTCACAGATTGATCTGTACTGGCACACCTTGCTATTACGACTGTTTGCGAACTCGCTCACTGTAGCTTAAAAGTTCTTCTTGTGAGTAAGATTCAGCTGGTTAAACGAACCTCCCGTACCGCGTGGTGGCTGCATACAACGGAACAGCCACTACTACCATTCCCCCCTCCCCCCACCCTACCATGCCATCTGCAGAGGTATGCGCCCAGTTATTTTGTGCATATTCTCTCTTAGACTTTTAAGGGGAAATGAGATTATACCAACGAAACTGCCTTCGTTAAGTATCGTCTCTTACTGTAGATAGCTCTGCCCTTATTCTACCATCCCTATTAACTGAAATGGTGAACTCGGCAGTGCTGTCAGTAATATAAAAATTTATTTCCATGTCGATCACAAAGCACTTTTATAAACACGTGCTTAGCAATTCCTGATGCCGCGCGGGGTAGGCGTGCGGTCTTGAGCGTCTTGTCATGGTTCGCGCGGCTCCCCCCGTCGGAGGTTCGAATCCTCCCTCGGGCATGGATGTGTGTGTTGTCCTTAGCGTAAGTTAGTTTAAGTTAGATGAAGTAGTGTTTAAGGCTAGGGACCGGTGACCTCAGCAGTTTGGTCCCATAGTCCTTACCACAAATTTCAAATTCCTGATGCACAATCATCAGATGTAAAATGCTTGGCTACGAATAGGACGTCAATACGAAATGCTGTATGAAAGCTAAGCGGTTTATATCTTACGATGGTCCATAATGCATTGGAACACCACCTTCTCCCTCACCTTCAAACCCTTCACAGCTATAAAGAATGCAGGAGTTAAGACAAGACAGATGAGAGTGCCGATATATTTGAGAGTTCATCAGCTGCAGAAACTCAAGCACGCCTTTCCCTACGAAGGGATTCCATTAAGATTCCTGTCCCAGCATGCAGAGGAAATTGCCTTGCAGTCACCGGAAATTTTATCGAGTCTCAGTCGATCACCGAAGGGAATACAGCGAGCGTAGGACTGCATGTGACAGGGTTAGTTTAGAAAATAAGACGCCACCTACCCCCCTACCACCACAAATACTTAAAAACTGGCAGAGTTGTTATTATGACTATCTTTAAAGTCATTGCTGATACACCGTAGATATGGTGCTTCCGTTTTATAGGATTCTTCATAATCATCTAAGACCAAACTTGCACAATCGTATAACGAATGACATTGACAATTGGCATTAAATCATATAAACTAATTACGACTTCGTATTGGTTAATATGTTAAAATTCGCTTTCAGTCTCTTCTGATCATTCATAAATGAAATTTGTCATTCGCTAACGATCATACAGGAACGCTGAAAAATGTAGGTGGTGTAGTCACGACACACGACATGAATACGTGTTCCACAACTCTCTGCGTTTATAAATTACAAGAAATACGAAATAAAGTTTCGCCAAAGTTAGGCAATGCTTAGCAGGTAAATTAGTGTTAAATAGACTTTGCAAACTAATTTCAAAGTGAGATGCGTCTGGGGATTGGTTACTCATAAGAGTGAATCCAAACTCCACTGATAAAATTTCGGACATTATATAATGATATCATGTGAGTATAAGGGACTTGTGGTGTCCAAATGCTCGTTACACAGAAATAACATTTCGTTTGGTTCCTTATCCACATTTGTCTTTGTGTCTTTATTACACCCAAAAATATTTGCACAACAATGCAAATGTCGACGGTATGACTTGTTTGAATTCAAACGTCTCAAAAAAATGTTCAAATGTGTGTGAAATCTAATGGGATTTAACTGCCAAGGTCATCAGTCCCTAGGCTTACACACTACTTAACCTAAATTATACTAAGGACAAACACACACACCCATGGCCGAGGGAGGGTTCGAACCTCCGCCGGGACTAGCCGTACAGTCCACGACTAACGCGCCTGAGACCGCTCGGCCAATCCCACGCGGCTACAAACTTCTCCCTCAAAGCAGCATTTAGTACTACTCAGTTCTGTACCGTTCCGTTTTTTTTTCCTTCCTTTGTTCGTTGAATTTGTAGGTGCAGAAGTACTGTCACGTGGTTCCCGTCGGTGCTGGAACACATTACAATTGCATTCTTGTACCGCTCTTCAATTACACTCAGTGAACCCATACACGAGGTACATGTTTGCCAATTCTTCCCCAGTAAACCTACTAGTGTTTCATTATTATTACGCGGATGTGCCGAAAAGTAATATTGCTGTTTTCTTTCTGTTGTCAACAGCGGCCGAGGTGTTACATGTTACTCGCATTACTCGGTCAGCCCTTGACCTTCGCTGACATATGTTGTAGCCCCTTGTCGCTAGAGGGCTCCGAATTGCAGAAAGTAAGATGATGGGCTGTAGAGTAACTACGTTAGTGCGTGAAAAACACTGTGCTGTAATCGCGTTTCTAACCGCAGCAAACATAGGAAATTGGACTTCAATAATTTTTTGTGCTTTGAGGATGAGGGTGATCGATTCAAAAACAACACTGTGACAGGTGATGAAAGCTGGATCCGCCATTTTGATCCCGCAAATGGGAGAGCATCATGGAGTTCCACCATAAAGGATCACAGTCGCCTAAAAGGTTGAAGAGATCAGAATACAAAGTCATGTTCAGAGTGTTCTGGGATGTTCAAGGTGCGGTGCATTTGCAAACCATGCCTAATCACTGTGAAGGACAAGATATTTTTGTAAATGCTGCATACCCCTGTGACACAGCATTACCACATGACGAAGTTTGAAAGTGCGAGAGGCGCAGAAGAGTGTGTGTAGAATGTCACCAGTATGCTTGCCTTCCAGGTGTTTTTTTTTAAAAAAAAAGAGGGGATGGCATTTTGTACCACAAGACTCCCCCTGGGAACAAGGTAGCGGTTTCTAAATAACTGCAGTCACGTGTAACAGGTCAGTACAATGACAACAGCACGCTATAGGAGACGAGGAGTCGCAAATGCCAGAATAGCTATAAGATATTGGTGGGAAAGCACACAGAGTGATGTTGAGAAACATGAGGGTGTTCAATAACTATGTCAGCACTTTTTTCTGAAAGCATGTTGGTTTTACTCAATTTCCAACACATCATACCAATTCCCACTCTTTTGGCAACAAAATCTAACTTTTTTACACAATCTCAGTTCAATGTGACAGCCTTAGTCCGTCTTACTGGGAGGGGCCGTATGCCTGTATGGTACCAATGTACTGGTCGACGTCGAAGCCAACGTCTTGGTGCATCAATAACTTTTCCACCGTCCACATAGTACTTCCCGCTCAGTGCACCCATCATTGGATCAAACACAGTCGGAAGGCATAAGAGTCGGGCTGTAGCAAGGATGAGAAAGAACAGTGCAATCTCGTTTTGCGGGCTCCTCTTGGGTGAGCAGACATATGTGAGGCTTTGCGTTATCATGCAGAAGGAGAATATCGTTTACATTTTTGTGGTGATTGAGATGTCAGTGAACGCCCCAGGATACGACAACAACTTAACGGGCGGGGGAAGGTGCAGACCAGGTTTACACAAAGCTGTTTGTTGCGTCACAATATTTAGAACTCTTTTATGTATCGAGATAGAAGTAAAACATCAGTAACATGTAAATCTGGAGTAACTGTTTGAGAATGATTTCAGGGCAACAAACCAAAAAGACCATAATTATAATAAACATTTCTTATCTCTTTCAGGACAAGTAATGCCTCTTTAAAATAACAAGTTGGACATTCATAGAAATACAACTCGAAAGTCCCTCAGGCACCCGTAAAATTTCAACCAGGCAAATGTTACTTCTCCACAGTTACAGAAAGAGCATTACCACAACAATGTAAGAACTCTCATCGGACAGTAAACTTCAAACAAGGAGGTGGCCCTTATTTAGAAAAATTTTACAGGTTCAGTGTTACTATTAAAATCACTTGAGGGCGCTTTTGGCGTTAGAAGTTTAGAAACCGAAGGATAACTCCAAACTTTTTAGAAAAATTACAGGTTCAGTGTTTCTTGAAAGTGGTGGAGCTCTTTGACATTAGCAGCTTTTCAAACAGGATGGTAACAATTTTCAAAGTTTTACAAGTTCAGCATTCGACAATATTTTAAAATTTTTAGTTCCAGGATTACGACAAAATATTGGGAGCGCCCTTTGACAACTAAAGATTTTGGAACAGAAAGGTGACAAAGATTTTAAAATTTACAGTAATCCGCAATAAAGGGTTGAAAAATCTTCAAATCAAGCAAACGTTAAGGCATCAATAACAAGACAAAGCCATACTGGCGGATGCAAGGCTTTGCTACGATGGTTTAGGGTAGCGGACACTTTGATTTAAACGTAAGTCCGAATGCCTTAAAGATTAAGATCTTAACTTACAGAGAGATGCCGTGGCGAGTGAGGTGGCCGCCGCCGCCACAGTGGCTACATCAGACAAAAAATGGCTGGTTCAAATGGCTCTGAGCACTATGGGACTCAACATCTGAGGTCATCAGTCCCCTAGAACTTAGAACTACTTAAACCTAACTAACCCAAGGACATCACACACATCCATGCCCGAGGCAGGATTCGAACCTGCGACCGTAGCAGTCGCGCAGTTCCAGACTGAAGCGCCTAGAACCGATCGGCCACACCGGCCGGCCTACAGCAGACAGGAGGCGGAAGAGCATACCGCACACACCTAGACAGCCGCCGTGGACTATCTGCGCCCCGTGAATCGGTGGCTAGTGGATAATACGCTACGAACAAGCCGAGGGCAAACGAGCAGACATACAATTCATACACCCAGAAAACAAATTCACTTAAGTAAACTTTAAAAAGCAAGATATACTTGAGTGCTAATGCCTAAGCACGAGATCTTAGTAGTAATAAAATATGCAACAGTAAACACTAAATTCTTTATTTTAAGAGAAGTGGTGGATCTCACCACGACCTTCCAATGCGAGTACAGAAAACGAGCGAACATTCATCGTGCAGCTGGCGTTTGCTTACCTCTACCATGCCCGATGTTACAGTTCATACTCAAGACGTGCAAGCAAGAACTTGCCACATTAAAAGTCAGGTTGGATATTCGGCCTGCGTGGTTCCAAACATATGTGATGCCCTCGAACATACACACATGAAAAAAAGTTTTGCATCGCCTCGGTTCCTAGAGATCCGGAACCTGTACAGAAGATTGGAATAGAGATCAACATAAACATCATTTTTGAAATTTTTATTGCTCGTGAAAACCATACACTATATATTGTACCACCATACAGCAAGACCTTTGGATGTTGTGGTCCAGACTGCTGTAAGACCGGTACCTCTCATACCCAGTAGCACGTCTTCTTGCATTGATGCATGACTGTATTCGCCGTGGCATAATATCCACAAATTCATCCAGGCACTGTTGATCGAGATTGTCCCACTCCTCAACGGCGATTCGGCGTAGATCCCTTGGAGTAGTTGGTGCGTCACGTCGCCCTTTCCAATCTATTCCAGGCATGTTCGATGGGGTTCATGTCTGGAGAAATGCTAGACGCTCTAGTCGAGTGACGTCGCTATCCTGGAGGAAGTCATTCACAAGGTGTGCACAATGGGGGTGCGAATTGTCGTCCACGAAGACGAATGCTTCGCCAATATGCTGCCGTTGTGGTTGCACTATCGATCGGAGGATGGCATTCACGTATCGTGCAGCCGTTACGGCGCCTTCCATAACCACGAGCGACGTACGTCGGCCCCACATAATGCCACCCCAAAACTGCAGGGAATCTCCACCTCGCTGCAGTCGCTGGACAGTGTGTCTAAGGCGTTCAGACTGACTGGGTTGCCTCCAAACACTTCTCCGACGATTGTGTGGTTGAAGGAATATGCGACACTCATCGATGAAGAGAACGTGATGCCAATACTGAACGGTCCATTCGGCACGTTGTTGGGCCCATCTGTGCCACGCTGCATGGGGTCGTGGTTGCAAAGAAGGACCTCGCCACAGACTTCGAGAGTGAAGTTGTGCTACACGCAGCCTATGCACACAGTTTTAGTCGTAACACGACGTACTGTGGCTGCGCGAAAAGCATTATTCAACACGGTGGCATTGCTGTCAGGGTTCCTCCGAGCCATAATCCATAGGTAGCGGTCATATACTGCAGTAGTAGCCCTAGGGTGGCCTGAGCGAGGCATGTTATCTACAGTTCCTGCCTCTCTGTATCTCCTTCACTTCGAGACGCCTGGACACTTCCCTTGTTGAGAGCCCTTCCTGGCACAAAATAACAGTGCGGGCGCGATCGAACCGCGGTGTTGACGTCTATGAATGGTTGAACTACATACAAGAGCCGTGTGCCTCCTTTTTGGTGGAATGCCTGGAAATGATCAACTGTCGGACCCCCTTCGTCTAATAGGTGGTGCTCATGCATGGTTGTTGACACTTCTGGGTGGGTTTAGTGATATCTCTGAACAGTCAAAGAGGCTGTGTCTGTGATACAATATCCACAGTCAACGCCTATCTTCATGGGTTCTGGGAACCGGGGTGATGCAAAACCTTTTTTGATGCATGTATTACAACCAAATTAATTTCACACCCAAGCAGTAATGACAAAAATCACCGAAATGCAGAACAAATTACAATAAAAAGGAAAGACATTTTAAATACACTCAAATGATCCATGAGGGAGTTCACGCGTGAGGGGGCGAATGCAGTAGAGTACCGAGTGAAGGAAGACTGCGTGCAAATCAGCCTAATGGAAGCAAATGCAGCACTGCAGCACATGTCCTAAAATTTATAAACAGAAGTATCTTACCTAAAAGTAAAATACTACGGGCGGTTACCAGAGGCAATCAACGTGATCACGAGGCCCACATCAACAGATGGTCACTGCCAAATCCATATGAATGAAATAAGAGAACAGTCCACGCGATATTATTTTGCTCACTAATTTAAGTTAAAATGGTGTGCACTGTTATTTTATTCCTTAATTCATCTGTAACTATATGTAACTTCTTGCACTGGTTAGTATTGTTATGTTATTACATATTACCACTGTATATAAGACTTGCACCAGGGCCTCTTTTTAGTTATCTATTTCATACTGGTACCATTGCTGTCTGTAAACAGGGCCTGAAGATGGCGTAATAAAACGCCAAATAAAATAAGGTTGAAAATTGACGGCTGAAAGGTATTTAATTTGACATACCCTATTGCTAACCCGGTCACCGACCACTGCATTTGATATTAAACTACTATCCAAACTGTGATTACATAAGAGGAGATTTTCTGGGAACTGTTGAGCTTCACCTATAAATGATTCGGAAGTGAAACCTCAGTGCACAACAACTACTAAATAAGTAGACTTTCCCACGTTTTGGCCTATCCATTATCAGAACATCTCTCCACTAGCGAATCAACCTAAGTGACTACTTTCCTGAAGTGTACTTCTCCCTAGTAACCCTTCTTGCTATGTGAATTATGTTCTTCTTTTCCAGTTATATTTTCCTCCTTAGAACACGACCGTCACTAGTACTTTTGAATTTTAACATATAATCCTCAGTTATGGTGAAGTGTTCATGCTGCCAGCAGTAAAAATCGGTGTTTCCTTCTCCTCAGCTCTCTAATGTGTGAGACAGAGAGAAAAATAGGAATATTTTCAGTAAAACTTAGTTAAACCTCTTTTGTCGACAGTTCTCACTGCACAAATCATAAACATTTCGGTGCAGCATTGGTTAGTGATTTTCAACCACACTCCTGCTAAGGTGAAAGTAATGCCAACTTTATCAGGTGATAGAGAATTTCTGATAGCTCAATAAATGGACGACGTTTTCTAGTGGATTGTGGTCGGTCCCACCACCCTTCTAATAGGCATGCTTGATCGAGGGACATATCCTTAACAAAACTGATCGTTTCGGTATGTACATTGTGCGCAGCCTGTTTGCATTTGGGGAGGAACCAATTCAGGGATGCTATTCTGAAATATCGATATCAGTTCACTAATATTTTGAAAGAAATAATTCGCGTTGGTTGTAGAATATTTTTATTAAAATTTACGACCAGTTTCACGCATCTCCAGGTGATAAAGATTCTTTTTATTTGGTCATTGCCGTAACGTAATTGTAGCTGCCTTTAGCCACTCCCCATCATTCGCATCATGTTGTAAACAAACAGCGCGTTAAATGCGGTAATTCTTATTTGAAATGGAAGGAATAGCAGAACCGCGTCACAAGCAAGAAGGTGGTTGAACGGCAGGAGACAAGGCAATACTGACTCATTAATAAATCAAAAATTACAGTTTTTTGTTACAATAAAATCTATGGATCGATACTCCTTTCATACACGATTTGGTTTCCGGAAACTTTTTTATTCCTTTATATTCTTTAATTAAGCGTCAGAGTGAACGCTATTAGACCTGTTCTTGTGTTGCAATATTGTATTCCTTATCGAGTATGAAAAATTTATTCTTCGAAAGTGAGTTGTAACTTGCAAGAGACACCGTTCCGAGAGCACAGCACAGCTGAGCCAATGCCTGCCTTGTGCCTCGCCACGAGCATCGCCGCCGTGCTGTGCATCTTACGACCGTAATACCATCGTTGGAACACTGTCTACCAGACTCACAAAATCTGTGTGTTAATACAACTCACGCTTTCCATTAAGTAAATACGTTACCCTACTACTTTGATACCGGCGTATTGTTTATCTTAAGATATGCATCATCCTCTGGAACGTCAATAAGGTCCATTACATACTCTAGCGTCCTTTCCTTTACCAGGGGTAACTGCACGCTCCCATCTACAACAAAAGAAATTCTTCACCACTAGAAAACAACTAAAACACGCACCAGAACAACAACATGGAAGAAATCATCACATACATTGACGGAAAAAATTGCAACACGAAGAAGTAATCAATTTAGAGTAACGAAATTTTGGGAGTACATTTGTTTAGGTGAAATTCTTAAGTGATTAATGTCGTAAGTAGACAGGTTTAATGTAAACACCATAGAAGCATTGCAAATGTAAAATACTGCTACATTAATAACCGGTGTAACCGCCAGAATGTTGGTTGCGAGCATGCAAGCTGTCATGCATTGTGTTGTACAGGTGCCGGATGTCAGTTTGTGTGATTGAGTTCCATGTCTGTTGCACTTGGTCGGTCAATACAGGTATGGATAGCGCTGGCTGTGGATGACGCTGCAACTGTCAGCCACTGATGTCACATACGTCCTCGATTGGATATAGCTCTGGTAATCGAGAAGGCCAAGGCAGCATGTAGACACTTGGTCTACAACAGTGATACGTGGGCGAGCGTTATCCTGTTGGAAAATTACCCCAAAATGCTGTTCCAAGATCGATCTATCAAATTAACGTACAAATTAGTGGTTAGGGTGCATGGGATACCACTACAATGCTCCTTCTCTCATTTGGAACTGCACCCCAGTCCATAACTCCAGTTGTTGGTCCACTGTGCCTAGCATGCAAAGTGGTTGGCTGCACACCCTCAACTGACCTCCCTGTCTCTCTGGGGTCTTCTCCATTCCTGATGAACTCCATTTTCATTTCTCCCTCTTCCCCACCACCTTTGAGCGCACTGATACCTCTGACCTGGCACTCGTCCGTAGTTTCCAGTACTTGGATCAGTTACCTTCCTCAGACAAACACTCCATCACTGCACATGACATAAAACTAGTCCTCCGCTCCAAACACAACACCGGCCCCTTTTCACGACGGTGTCACCTACTGCCACCTCAAGGAATCCCCACTCTTCTTCCCGGCTGCTCTTGCTACCCTGTGTAACGTCCTCTCCATCGGCTTTTATCCTGAACAATGGAAGACCTCCCATGTCAGGCTGTCCCTTAACGCAACAAACCCCCTCTGACACCTCTTCCTATCATCCCATTTGCAATGTTCAGTAAGGTCTTAAAGTCCATTCTCTCCTGCCGTATTCATCGTAACCTTAACCAACACCACCTCCTTCCCCTTACCCAGTGTCGCTTTCAGCTCTCCTTCTCAGCTCTTTAACCTTGCCAATCTTCTTTCCCTCCAACTTCCGTCACTCCACTATCTTGGCTTCCCTCGGCTTCCAGAACACCTACGACCATGTCTGACATCCTGGGCTGCTCTTTAAACTACAGACCTCTGGTCTACCCATCAATTTCGTTCATCTCACTGCTCCACCATCTGTTCACCTCCTCCAATTTGCTGATGCACCGCCTTCCTGGCGCTTTATCCTACTCTTGAACTATCCCAACGTACCCTTCAAACCCACCTCAACCAGTTCACTGCAGGCTGCAACCAGTGGCTCCTTCGTATCAACCCTTCCAAGACCCAGGCAATCATCATAGGTCATACCACCCACTCCTTCCGGCTCCACGATTGTTACCTCACCATTTATAGTTGTCCTATCCACCATTTCACTCACACCCTGAAGTACCTTGGCCTCATCCTTGAGCGTCACCTAACCTGGACTCCCCATGTTCTTCCGATCCAACACAAAGTCCACAATAGACTCCACCTCCTGAAACACCTATCTGGCTGGACATGGGAACTGCGTCCTTCCACCATCCTTCACACCTGCAAATCCTTGATCCGCCCCATCCTTTGATATGCCAGCGTGGCTTGGAATTCAATCACAATAAAAAAAAGAAAGTAGCAAGTATACCAAATAAATGTATACCTTCGCAAGGTATGGCGCCTAATTCTTTACCAAACAATATACAGGCACTATGGTGAATAATGTTCAGTTAAGACATTATTTTTATTGCAAGATACGAAATTAAAATGTTTTCTATCGTTACAGTTTTTGCATCGCATTCAGTTAAATATCTTTCAAACATTTACTATTTAGCGCACGTCTGTCCACTTATATTTATAAGAAATAAAAGTTTCTTACATTTGTAATTAAAAGACCATGCACCACACTGCAGTATAGGTGAATCATATAGTTAATTACTGAATATTTTTTGTTTAAATGTCGTTCATGCTGAAGTGTTTCGTATATTAAAATCGCCCGTAAGTGTAAATGCAGACTCAAGCATTTCTCCTCATGTGTTGCGTTTGTTGCGTACTGTTCCACCATCAGGCCCCTTAAAGCTATGAAGCAGTTGTGAGTTCATTTAGCGTCCTCTGCTCTATTCAAATTAAAAGTTTAATTAATTGTTTCGTATGTTGTATGATTTTTGCAATATTTTTCTATGAAGTACATCGTATAATAGTAATTACCGAAGAGCTGGTGCATGCGAGAATCACAGTTTCGTACTCTGATGCCTCACGGTCAAACAAGGGTTATTTTCTAATTAGGAAAGACTAATTAAGTGAAGGGAGACAGTAGCTTCGCAACCTGTAGGCGGCGACGCTATCATAACGGTATCCTTCTATTTCTGTGTGCCACTTTGCGCACTGATCCGTCACTTGGGCAGTGGCGGAGTGCGGTATATCTACCGATCAAAGAAAATTATATTTTTCCGAACTTTTGCGGTTTCCCGTTAACAGCGACGCCATTACATCGGTGTTTCTATATTTCAGTACAGGTGTACCGTTTTGGCCGTTATTACGTACGCTGTGGTGGAATGTGGCATATACAGTATCCCTCAAAAGAATTACGTGGACTGTAAATTCGTAAAACAAATTCCTTAGGATAAAAATGAAATGAAAGAATTTAATTACCTGTGTGCTTTTTCTTCTTCAACATATTATACAATTATCATCTTGGCATCAATAACAAAATACGAATGAACAAATTACACAGGAACAAAAGTATTCTGTTAAAAACTAACCAGAAAAAAAACAGCAATGAGATTTTGACCCATGATGTTCTTGGGTTAATACTTGGTTACATAACCCTTTGCGTGCGTGGCTGGCACAGAATGAACTAGTCTGGCCAATAGCTCCGCGAAATTTTTCTTGCATTGCTCACACAATTTCTTTGTAGAAAGCCACCTTGCTGTAGCAGGCTTAGTCGGCGAACACATCTGCCCAGCTCGGTCGAAAGATATTCTATGGGGTTTAAGTCTGGACTTCGGATTGGCCATTCAAACACCTTTACTTTGCGCTGCTTCGGAACTTTCTTCACATGGCCAGAAGGGTGCTTCGGATCGTAGTCATTTTGCAATTGCCAATTACGAGGCATATTTTGTCTTTCGTAGGTATCATACCGTCTGTTAATTTTCACCAAACTTCAGACCATGTTTTACCCCATGAGTTTCGATGAGAGGATCTACACCACTTCGTGAGAAACAGTACCGCGCTATGGCACCTCCTCCTCCGTGCTTCATTGTGGATACATTGTACTTTCTGTCATTCCTCTTGTTTTTCGCGTCGAACGTACTCCATCCCGTCTGCGTAGAAGAAATTAGGCCGTGCGGTTTGAGGCGCCATGTAACGGATTACGCGGCCCTCCCGCCGGAGGTTCGCGTTCTCCCTCGGGAATGGGTGGGTGTGTTCTTCTTAGCATAAGTTAGTTTAGGTAGTGTGTAAGTCTAGGGAACGATGAACTCAGCAGTTGGGTCCCTTAGGAGTTCACACACATTTGTTTTCATCATTCCACTAGTCTTCAGTGGTCCATGACGCATACTTCTTAGCAAACTGCTGTCTGGCCTTCGTACACTGAAGCGCCACAGAAACTGGTATAGGCATGCGTATTCAAATGCAGAGATATGTAAACAGGCAGAATATGGCGCTGCGGTCGGAGGAGGAGGAGGAGGAGGAGATTAGTGTTTAACGTCCCATCGACAACGACATCATTAGAGACAGAGCACAAGATCGGATAAGGGAAGGATAGGGAGGTAAATCGACCATGCCCTTTCAAAGGAACCATCCCGGTATTTACCTGAAGTGATTTAGGGAAATCACACTGCAGTCGGGACGCCTATATTAGACAACAAGTGTCTGGCGCAGTTGTTAGATCGGTTACTGCTGCTACAATGGCGGGTGTGAACGTTGTGTTACAGTCGGCGCACGAGACACGGCATATCCGAGGTAGATATGAAGTGGAGACTTTCCCGTATGACCATTTTATGAGTGTACCGTGAATATCAAGAATCCAGTAAAACGTCAAATCCCCGACATCGCTGCGACCGGGAAAAGATCCTGCAAGAACGTGACCAACGTTGACGTAAGAATTGTTCAACATGACAGAAGTTCAACATTTCCGCAAATTGCTGCAAATTTCAGTGCTGAGCCATCAACAAATATCAGCTTGTGAACCATTCAACGAAACATCACCGATATGGGCTTTCGGAGCCGAAGTCTCACTCGTATACCCTTGATGTCTGCACGACACAAGGCTTTACCCCTCACCTGAACACATCAACACCAACATTGGAGTATTGATAACTGGAAACATGTTGCCTGGTCTGACGAGTCTCGTTTGAAAGTGTATCGAGTTGATGGACGTGTACAGGTGTGGAGACAACGTCATGAATCCATGGACTCTGCATGTAAGTAGGGGTCTGTAACAGTGTGGGGCGTGTGCAGTTGATGTGGGACCCGTGATACGTGATATTAGGCAGGTGTACCAGTTTGTTTGGCTCTTCAGTGTATTTTAGGCGCTTATCATAGATTTTCGAAAAGTTCACCTGCCATTCAGATCTATAGATACCAAGTGACTTTTAAGTATCTAAGCATGAACCTTCATCCTATGTTTCACCTGTAGATCATCAGATATTGCCCGGGCTGATTTTTAGGTATCCGCCATCGAGTGTCTTCGGATGATTTTTTGGGGCCGACTATGCTGTACGTGTTCTCCATCCTCCCCCATTTTTCTGAACCGAGGCCTGACGCTCACAAACTATTGTGAGATGTCAAACACATTCGCTATGAAGGACTGATGAAACGCCCTGCTAAACCCTCACTACAGGACAGGTAGTTTAAATTGTGGAAAGGGGCCAAAATAAGCGGCTCTCAGTTACACTCGAACATACAACTTTATTTATTTGAACAAACATTACAAGAGCCAAGAAAATTAAAAAAATACAGCATTAATTATTTGGGACTTAACAACCAGCTGAATACGCCATACAATCTCATGCCTTAAGGACAAGACCACATCCATTTAAAATCGGCTGAAGGCCAATAACTTAAAACTCAAACGAAAATCAGAAATTTAAAAAGGCAGAAAGCCCTATCTTAAATCAGTTCTTTCAATTAGGCTGAAGGCCAAAACAATCCGTGGGAGCGTACGATTTCTCCTTGTTATTCTTTCACATAATTAGAAACGAACGTCCTTCAGTATTAGTCTATTGTGTATTTTATATAATTACAGAACATAAATTGCAATTTTATATCATCATCATCATTTAAGACTGATTATGCCTTTCAGTGTTCAGTCCGGAGCATAGTCCATCTTATAAAATTCCTCCATGATCCCGTATTCAGTGCTAACATTGGTGTCTATTCTGATGTTAAGCCTATTACTTCAAAATCATTCTTAACCGAATCCAGGTACCTTCTCCTTGGTCTACCCCGACTCCTCCTACCCTCTACTGCTGAACCCATGAGTCTCTTGGGTAACCTTGCTTCCCCCATGCGTGTAACATGACCCCACCATCTAAGTCTGTTCGCCCTGACTGCTACATCTATAGAGTTCATTCCCAGTTTTTCTTTGATTTCCTCATTGTGGACATCCTCCTGCCATTGTTCCCATCTATTAGTAGCTGCAATCATCCTACCTACTTCCGTAACCTCTACCTTATTGATAAGGTAACCTGAATCCACCCAGCTTTCGCTCCCATACCACAAAGTTGGTCGAAAGATTGAACGGTGCACAGATAACTTAGTCTTGGAACTGACTTCCTTCTTGCAGAAGAGAGTAGATCGTAGCTGAGCGCTCACTGCATTGGCTTTACTACATCTCGCTTCCAGTTATTTCACTATGTTGCCATCCTGTGAGAATATGCATCCTAAGTACTTTAAACCGTCCACCTGTTCTAACTTTGTTCTTCCTATTTGGCACTCAATCCGTTTATGTCTCTTTCCACTGACATTACTTTCGTTTTGGAGATGCTAATCTTCATACCATAGTCCTTACATTTCTGATCTAGCTCTGAAATATTACTTTGCAAACTTTCAGTCGAATCTGCCATCACAACTAAGTCATCCGCATATGCGAGACTGCTTATTTTGTGTTCACATATCTTAATCTCACCCAGCCAGTCTATTGTTTTCAACATATGATCCATAAATAATATGAACAACAGTGGAGACAGGTTGCAGCCTTGTCTTACCCCTGAAAACTACTCTGAACCATGAACTCAGTTTACCGTCAACTCTAACTGCAATTTTATAAAAAATGAAAATTACTTGATCGCTTAACTTCTCCGCCTTCATGTAACCAAACCAATTACTTTTGATGCAATTACAATTACATTCCCAAACATAAATACATATATATATATATATATATATATATATATAATTATTTGTAATTTTACATGCTTTCCAGGTGATCTGTTGACATCTTGGATATTCGGGAATGCAGCCGGATGTTCGCGTCGTTCCGGAACGATATTTCAACAGCGTGCCTCGCTGTCTTCTTCAGGTGCTACCTGAGACTGGTACTTGGGTCGATCGAGTCCAGTATTTATGCCTGGAAGGAGCTGGGCGTTCCCTAATCGGTCCGCTGCGACTCGAGTGTTCCATCTGTAGTCCGCGCCCGCCAGACTCTGGTCGCCGGTGTTCCGACCGACGTCCGCGCCCGGCCTGTCCGTCTTCTGATGTCGAGTTCATGACCTGGGGTGTGTCAAATCTGGTCTCTAATGTCCGACACATTTCTCACGGCTGTTCTCTCGGTCTCCACTTCGATTTCTTGTAGAATCCCAGATTATTGTTGTGCTTTTGTACTCAACAGAACATTCTTCATCGTGATTAAAGGCAAATGTTACTGATAAATGTGAAAGTTGTTTATGAATAACAGAAACATGTTCTATATACTTTCGACAAAGTATTGAAACGATGTTTGATCCTTTTCTGTTTTGTGCGGTTTTTTTCTTTATTTTACCTAACTGTTGTGGAAATCTCGTTTTAGAGCGCTCTATACAGGGTGTTACAAAAAGGTACGGCCAAACTTTCAGGAAACATTCCTCACACACAAAGAAAGAAAATATGTTATGTGGACATGTGTCCGGAAACGCTTACTTTCCATGTTGGAGCTCATTTTATTACTTCTCTTCAAATCACATTAATCATGGAATGGAAACACACAGCAATAGAACGTACCAGCGTGACTTCAAACACTTTGTTACAGGAAATGTTCAAAATGTCCTCCGTTAGCGAGGATACATGCATCCACCCTCCGTCGCATGGAATCCCTGATGCGCTGATGCAGCCCTGGAGAATGGCGTATTGTATCACAGCCGTCCACGAAGAGTTTCTACATTTGTTACCGGGGTTGCGTAGACAAGAGCTTTCAAATGCCCCCATAAATGAAAGTCAAGAGGGTTGAGGTCAGGAGAGCGTGGAGGCCATGGAATTGGTCCGCCTCTACCAATCCATCGGTCACCGAATCTGTTGTTGAGAAGCGCACGAACACTTGGACTGAAATGTGCAGGAGCTCCATCGTGCATGAACCACATGTTGTGTCGTACTTATAAAGGCTCATGTTCAAGCAGCACAGGTAGAGTATCCCGTATGAAATCGTGATAACGTGCTCCATTGAGCGTAGGTGGACGAAACTAAAATGAGCTCTAACATGGAAATTAAGCGTTTCCGGATACATGTCCACATAACATCTTTTCTTTATTTGTGTGTGAGGAATGTTTCCTGAAAGTTTGGCCGTACCTTATTGTAACACCCTGTAATAAATTTATATCGACATTTCTTTGTTTTTGCTACAATATCCCAGTCCTGCAAGTTACAAATCAACACTTTTCGAATGAAAGCTGAATCAAACATTGACATTTTTAATTTTGCTATAAATACTGCCTACTTTTAAGGAAAAGACGATAGGATAGCTATGTAGAACAAAAAAATGTTCCGTAAGTTACCCTCACTCAGTTTCTTGACCACCGGATCTGTCGTTTAGGAGAATCTCGTAAGACGTTGACCGCATACACAATGAAAGCGATCTTTATGAGATAACGCCCGATTAGTAGCGGTTACAACCTTATCTGACCAAAGCTACTAAAAGAACTACAGTAGTCTACGGTTGCTTACGATAGTCTACGGCAGTCTACGATAGCTGTGACTTGGTAGTCGTAGCGATGATGAAGAAAATTTGCTTTCCACATGAGGTGTATAACTCAGTTTACGTATTAAATGATTGTCCTTTTACTATGTACAGAGAATCTCCCATGGACCCTTGCGTAGAGGAGACTATTTAAAGGTGGAACTTACAGGAATGTATTTAAGGGGATTCCAGAATTTTAACGCCAGTCTTTAGCGAACTACACAGGCACCATCTAATGAATATTTACCTGAAAAGAACTGTAAAAGTTGTAGGAGAATCAGAATAAATAAAATACGTAGTTTTAGAGTTTGTAGCACTAATGCAGCGGTTTTACGTTGTCTAAAGAAAAAAAAACAGATTGAGGTCGATATGACACTCTTACATCGTGGAGACCGCCAATAACGTTTCTTATAGTATAATTGACGTAAATAAGGAAGACTTTGTTTGTGAAGTAGTAATAACGCTTAATTTCTTCCAAAGGAGATTGGTTAATTCTTGCTGCCTTAAGATGCAAGACAGTTCTACTGTAGTAGAGGTAAAGTACAAGGAACGTCAAGACAATCAACGCTACGTATCCGTCATAACAAATTGCATACCTGATACAGAGCACATAAAAATATGTGTTTCTTTCCCACTATGCTATGCTGTTGGCAACAAGCAGGTATTTATCCGTCTGTGTCGAACTATTCTATAATTTTTATTTGTCACTTGCATAACACTTTTCTAGAGATTATTCGGATTTTCGTGGTGTGCTATGGAAAAACACCAGGTTAAGGGATTTGCTCATCAGCGTAAGGCCATTATCAAGTTGGATTAATAGATGTAGTATATAATTATCACACAAGCTACTTCGAAACAAAACTATCTAGCAGGCTTTTGCAAGAACTATGCTGTACCTCTTCCATGGAAGCTTATTTTATTGTGGAGATGGGAAGGCAGTCAGGATTTACATAGACATGTGTCTGAGCAGCTGTCAGACTGTAACTATCGCTAGTTCCGTGCTCAAGTCGCAGATTTCTTTGTGTTTTTTACATGGTGGTCCTAAGTCTAGATCACTGTAAGCTTGTAAGTTGCTCACGTGATCACAGAATTACTTCCGGTTATGATTCCCAACTCTTTAGACTGCATACATATTCTACACTCCTGGAAATTGAAATAAGAACACCGTGAATTCATTGTCCCAGGAAGGGGAAACTTTATTGACACATTCCTGGGGTCAGATACATCACATGATCACACTGACAGAACCACAGGCACATAGACACAGGCAACAGAGCATGCACAATATCGGCACTAGTACAGTCTATATCCACCTTTCGCAGCAATGCAGGCTGCTATTCTCCCATGGAGACGATCGTAGAGATGCTGGATGTAGTCCTGTGGAACGGCTTGCCATGCCATTTCCACCTGGCGCCTCAGTTGGACCAGCGTTCGTGCTGGACGTGCAGACCGCGTGAGACGACGCTTCATCCAGTCCCAAACATGCTCAATGGGGGACAGATCCGGAGATCTTGCTGGCCAGGGTAGTTGACTTACACCTTCTAGAGCACGTTGGGTGGCACGGGATACATGCGGACGTGCATTGTCCTGTTGGAACAGCAAGTTCCCTTGCCGGTCTAGGAATGGTACGATGGGTTCGATGACGGTTTGGATGTACCGTGCACTATTCAGTGTCCCCTCGACGATCACCAGTGGTGTACGGCCAGTGTAGGAGATCGCTCCCCACACCATGATGCCGGGTGTTGGCCCTGTGTGCCTCGGTCGTATGCAGTCCTGATTGTGGCGCTCACCTGCACGGCGCCAAACACGCATACGACCATCATTGGCACCAAGGCAGAAGCGACTCTCATCGCTGAAGACGACACGTCTCCATTCGTCCCTCCATTCACGCCTGTCGCGACACCACTGGAGGCGGGCTGCACGATGTTGGGGCGTGAGCGGAAGACGGCCTAACGGTGTGCGGGACCGTAGCCCAGCTTCATGGAGACGGTTGCGAATGGTCCTCGCCGATACCCCAGGAGCAACAGTGTCCCTAATTTGCTGGGATGTGGCGGTGCGGTCCCCTACGGCACTGCGTAGGATCCTACGGTCTTGGCGTGCATCCGTGCGTCGCTGCGGTCCGGTCCCAGGTCGACGGGCACGTGCACCTTCCGCCGACCACTGGCGACAACATCGATGTACTGTGGAGACCTCACGCCCCACGTGTTGAGCAATTCGGCGGTACGTCCACCCGGCCTCCCGCATGCCCACTATACGCCCTCGCTCAAAGTCCGTCAACTGCACATACGGTTCACGTCCACGCTGTCGCGGCATGCTACCAGTGTTAAAGACTGCGATGGAGCTCCGTATGCCACGGCAAACTGGCTGACACTGACGGCGGCGGTGCACAAATGCTGCGCAGCTAGCGCCATTCGACGGCCAACACCGCGGTTCCTGGTGTGTCCGCTGTGCCGTGCGTGTGATCATTGCTTGTACAGCCCTCTCGCAGTGTCCGGAGCAAGTATGGTGGGTCTGACACACCGGTGTCAATGTGTTCTTTTTTCCATTTCCAGGAGTGTACAAGTCACCGTACAGTGCAATGTGGAGATACCTTGTCCCACTTGCAAATGGAGCACGGGGAAAGAGCCTATTCATATATATGCCTCTGAATAAATCTTAATTTTTTTCTCTTATCGGCACGCTCCTTAGGCAAAATTTCCATTGGCGGTAGTAGAGTAATTCTGTTGTTAGTGACAAATGCATATCGTCTAAAATTTTTCAGTAGTGTATTCATGAAATGAACGTCGCCTTCTCCCCAAGAATTCCGGTTTGACTTCAAGTGTAGGTCGCACCGACTGGTAGAAAATCGAACATTTCGTAACTGATTTAGAAGAAGCTACCTGAAAATTATCCACCACTGCCTAATGAGTGTGTTATAACATCTTTGTAGGTAACAAAAGATCTACTAGTAGCAAATAGATTCCAAAGAGCAGGCTACAAATTGATGTCACCAATCTTACAAACTGCAAAGTAGCATCAAGTTTAAATCAGTGAGCATTGATGAAGTAAACACATAGGAAGTAATGTATATCAATGTCAAAGTGTTACTGTGCTCCAAGGCTAAAACATTTATATGGTTCAACGAGGATCAGGGAGACGTGGGATACCGAATATTACGGTGTGTTTAATACACCTTGCATCTGCACTGCTGGAGTACGGTTTCGCCAGTGCCGTCTTACCGTGTCCTCTGCTCCCACCGGTGTATGATAATTGAACGGGTAGTTGCTAATGGTTTCTCCCAACCGTTGTCTGCACGCGCAGTCAGCGAACGGGATCTGGAAGGGGAAGACCTCTATGAGTAATCGTTGGTCGTTTCCTGCCAGTTACCGACAGCCAATGCCCACAAGTTGAGTCCCATCGGTTGTACATACCAGAGTGGACGGCCGGTAGTTGCCGACGTTAGAGCACATTCGCGAGGAACGCCGCTGTGGCTAGGGTGGCATTCCCAGGACTGGTTGTCGGCTCGCTCGTGAGATGCAGTGGTGTCGGAAATAGATGGTGGCGGCATCGGAATCCAGCGGAGGCGGCGTTGGTGGCGTGGCCAACTCAGGTCTTGTGCGTAACCGTGCGGTTATGCATTTTACTTATGCGTCTTTGGAAAACTGACGGAGAACGGACCAAGTTGCAGTCATCTCCCCTTACTGACAGACGCAGTGCGAATGATGCATTTACCGTACTGTGGTAAGCCCAGCAGAGAAGTCCGTAGTTTCACAGAGACGATAACTTTTTGTACAAATAGATTATTTTTCCTGCACTATCACCACTGCACAGTCTCATTTGGGTTGCAAGAACTTGGATATACTTCAGATTTTTTCCGTGGTTATTTGCAAATCTATATAAGACATTATAACTCTGCTACATTGAGGTGACTAAGGTCATGGGATACTGATATGCACATGTGCAGATGGTGGTAGTATCGCGTTCACAAGGTATTTAGGGGCAGTACATTGGCGGAATTGTTATTTGTATTCAAATGGCTCGTGTGAAATGCTTCCACACGTGGTTATGGCAGCACGACGGGAGATGACAGACTTTGAACATGGGACATTCAATTTCGGAAATCACTTGAAAATTCTTTATTCCGATATGCACAGTGTCAAGAGTGTGCCTCGAATACGTAATTTCGGGCATAACCTCTCATCACGGACAGCACAGTGGCCGACGGCCTCGACTTAACGACCGAGAGCAGCAGCGTTTGCGTAGAGTTGTCAGTGCTAACAGGAAAGCAACAGTGCTTGAAACAACCGCAGAAATCAATGTGCGACGTGTGATGAACTGATCCGTTAAGACAGTGCTGTGAAATTTGGTGTTAGTTGGCTATGGCAACAGACGACCGATCCGAGTGCCTTTGGTAACAGCCCGACATCGCCTGGAGCGCTTTAATAAAAGTCGAGACTAGTGCTAATCGTCCCCTAAAGTCCCTATTTAGAGAAATCGGAAGTTTTGCTTTGGAACCTTATTGAGTTTACAGAAAAGAAGCTCAAAGACATCCTCAACTCTTCTGTTCATTTCTTTCCTCTCCCAACATAACATCACCATCAATTATCATGTAATGTTCTTTATAAACATTGAAATATTGAAATGAATGCTTGAAATGTGAATGCGTACAAGACTGGAGTTATCGTGTAGTGTGTTGTAACTGCAAATGGTGTGCTTACTCTGTCTTATTACTAGCTAAACTTTATACGAAATGACTGGGCAATGCATCTCCCAATACCATTAAAAAACTCAGTCACTACAAAATACATTCAGCCCCTTAGGTACTAAATCCCCAGGCCCTGTTCAAAACTGTACACATTACATATAAATAAAATTGTCTTACTTCTAAGTGGGATGAGCCGGCCGCGGTGGCCGTGCGGTTCTAGGCGCTCCAGTCCGGAGCCGCGCTGCTGCTACGGTCGCAGGTTCGAATCCTGCCTCGGGCATGGGTGTCTGTGATGTCCTTAGGTTAGTTAGGTTTAAGTAGTTCTAAGTTCTAGGGGACTGATGACCACAGCAGTTGAGTCCCATAGTGCTCAGAGCCATTTGAACCATTTTTTCTAAGTGGGATGCAATATATTCTGCTCTCTCATGAAGAAGAATAAAATATACTAGCTACAGGGTCAGCGGTGTGCAATGCTGGCAGCAATATTTAGAAAATACATGAAATTCTTTTGGATGATAAATGAAAACATTTAAGAAAAATTCTTTCAAAAAACATTTGACCTGAGCAGGGAGGCGGTAGTGATTGGTTGAAATGGCTCTGAGCACTATGGGACTTAACATCTCAGGTCATCTGTCCCCTAGAACTTAGAACTACTTAAACCTAACTAACCTAAGGACATCACACACATCCATGCCCGAGGCAGGATTCGAACCTGCGACCGTAGCGGTCGCGCGGTTCCAGACTGAAGCGCCTAGAACCGCTTGGCCACCAGAGGCCGGCGGCGGTAGTGAGTTGGGTGAATTACTAACACAAACATTTTGAATAGTGAAGTTGTATTCTAAGATAAGTTTGACATCTAAATAAAAACCTTTATTTGCTGACATAGTCACAAACAATGAGATTTGTACATCAAGTATTGTCTAACATCACTAAAAATCATGGAGAGAAATCTTCAAATTACGTATACCTGCTTTAACAAATCTTAGAAAACTTGCAAAAGGGAATATCTACATAGCCTATATATCAGATCTGATTATACATGTTCTGGGGTTACTCACTGTTACTAATTATCAGCCACCTCATTTACCCTAACGACCTGGCAAAAGGAAAGTAATAAAAAATTGACTTCTTTACCTTAACTGCGAAAAGCCTTCGGCTTTCACATCTATATTTGCAATAACACATGTACTCGTGAAGCATTTTTGTAATATCAATCCAGTAATCCTTTCTTGTCGCAATGAAATTTACCTTTCAACATTTTATTTTACATTCCATTATAAAATCACTCATCATTTTAACTACCTACACTATGTGATAAAAAGTATCCGGACACCCTAAAAAACATATTTTTTCCACATTCGATGCATTGTGCTGCACCTACTGCTAGGTACTCCGTATCAGCGACGACGGTAGTCATTAGAAACAGTGAGAGAGCAAAATGGGGCGCTTCGCGGAACTAACGGACTTCGAACGTGGTCAGGTGACTAGGTGCCACATACAAGAGATTTGAAAACTCCTAAACATCCCTAGGTCCACTGTTTTCATGTGATGGTGAAGTGGAAACGTGAAGGGACACTTACAGCACAAAAGCGTACAGGCCGACTTCATCTGTTGACTGACAGAGACCGCCGACAGTTGAAGAGGGTCGTAATGTGTAACAGGTAGACATCTACACAGACCATCAGACAGGAGTTCCAAACTGCATCAAGATCAACTGTAAGTACTATGACAGCTAGGCAGGAGGTGAGCAAACTGGTATTTCATGGTCAAGCGGCTGTTCATAAGCCACATATCACGCCGGTAAATGCCAAACGACGCCTCCACTTGCTGTAAGGAGGGTAAATATTGGATGACTGAACAGTGGAAATATGTTATGCGTGTAAGGTGTCAGGCAAATCCAACACCTTTCATGAAAACCCTGACATGATAGCAAATCCGACAGTACGTCACATAGCCCAGAATAAATCCTGACATTAAATTAACCAAAGTAATACGATCAAAGAGTGAGCAAATGGAATACAACAGACTAACACAAGAACGCCTAAATGCATGTCATACCTTCCGACCGTGAAACAGACGCAGTTCCGAGGGGAGGAACGAGAACAGAAGCCGAGAGCAGAATCGTGTAGGCTAGGAGGTCCTACGATAAGGGACGGACACCCACGACGTCAGCCGATCGCCAAAACCACCGCCCAGCCCATGTTAAAAGATAGAGCCCTCCAGAAGAACAGTATAGACCTTACGATAACACTAAAAGGACCAGCTGCAAATTTTAGCGTGAGACTTTTTCGCGTCTCTGTTACATTGCAAACGTTAAAAACATTGCCCCACCACGAAAAGTATAACTTTTCTCATTGAATAGACAGAATTTTGTATGACCTGATTGGTCAGTTGAAAACACAGCCAGATAGCTTTTTTTTTTAAACCAACTTCGGTAAATTGTAATAAGGAGAAGTTAGAAGAGAGTTGCTTCCGAGACGGCGAGATGTCAGGAGCTGTGCTGCCCGCCGCCCCCTGACGCTGCCTAAACACCGACAAGGTAATGAACGCACGCGATGCCGCATTTTTGAGCGCACAACGCTTCGCTCAGAACTGCAGAAGTCTCATCTGTTACATCCCCGTTTTACCTAATACTAGTGTCGATCGTCAATTAAAACTCATGGTGTTCACATTTGCTACTTGAAGTAAAAATCTGAAAGGCGATGATTTTTCTGTTATATAATTATTGAGAAGCCACATCAGCCACTGTAATTTACGACAAGTTAAATAAGTAATTAAAGATAATTGAGGGTCACTGTAGACCATCTTTGATAGTTTTATCTTTTATGAAACGTAACTTAAATCTATATTATAGATGTGATATGGCATAGATCCATTGTAGAACTTGCAAACCCATTCAGGGAATATTCGTTCACATTTTTGTTGAACGCAGTTGGTTTTTATCATCCTGTATAAAAATATTTCCTTTTATCAATAGTACAATTTATAAACAATGTTTTGTGAGTAGAATAAAATTTCCAGTGGTAAACTTAACTGCTTTTTGGACGTCATTTTACCAGCTAACTAAAAATAGGAAAGCCTTGAACCCATTCCACTAAATTTAGTTAGTATTAAGATTCTTTTACAGGGAGTGCAGTGGAGCTGACGCTGAAATCATTAAGTATTTGGTTATCTCATCGCTAGTCTCACTGAACTCTTCTGAACTCGACATGTGATGTGTGGTCTGGCGTCTCCTTACCAGCAACAGTTCCCAGGTTCAAACTAGTCAAGTCCCTAAAAAAACACTCTCAGAGCGTCGTTGCCCGAAAGTGGTAGGGAGGCACGACTTAGAACAAACAGACACCACGCAGAATGTTAGATGTGGAGTGATAAATCACAGTACACAACGTGGCAGTCCGATGGCAGAGTGTGTTATGGCGAATGCCCGGTGAAAGTCATATGCGAGCGTGTGTAGTGTCAACAGTAAAATTCGGAGGCGGTGGTATTACAGTGTAGTCGCGTACGGAAGGGGCATGCAACCCTAATTGTTTTATCTGGCACTATCACAGCACAGGCCCACTTTCATGATTTAAGCACCTTCTTGCTGCCCATTGTTGAAGACCAATTCGGGGATAGCGACTGCATCTTTCAACCCGATTGAGCACCTGTTCATAACGCACGGCCTGCGGCGGAGTGGTTACACGACAATAACGTCCCTGCACATTGTCCTGACCTGAATCGTATAGAATACCTTTGGGATGTTTTGGAACGCCGACTTCGTACCAGGCCTCACCCACCGACATCGATACCTCTCCTCAGTGCAGCACTCCGTGAAGAATGGGCTGCCATTCCCTAAGAAACCTTCCAGCACCAGATTGAACGTATGCCCGCGAGAGTGAAAGCTGACATCAAGGCTAAGGGTGGGCCAACACGATACTGAATTGCAGCATTACCGATGGAGGGTGACACGAGCTTGAAAGTCATTTTCAGCCAGATGTACTGACACTTTTGATCACATAGTGTATTTTACGTGCGGTGTAACACAAAATATTGGTATGAGAAAATTCCTACATTATAATCTAACACTTGGTGGCTTTACAGAGCACACCAAAAAACTGCCTACTGCATCCTCTTTCGCTCAGACTGATACACACTCACTGCTGTGCGCCAAGCGCTCTCCAACTCCAATAGTACAGTCTCAGATCAGAAGCAGCATCTTTGGCTCTGCGGTCGTGCAAAGTCAGCGATCCGCTTTATAGAGACCATCAGAGGCATACATCGTTTACAATATAATAGTTTCATTTTAGTTTAGATTAGTATTCGGGTCACACATATTAGAATGCCCCAGCAGACACCTTTCAATGATGTACATAAGACTCGCTCTTCGGTTCTATGATGTTCACAACAGACGACTGGAAAGCAGTGGCCTTGTACAGATAAGCCCCGATTTCAGTTGACAAGAACTGATGGGAGGCTTCGAGTGTGGCGCAGACACCACGAAGCCGTGGACACAAGTTGTCAACGAGACACAGTACAAGCTGATGGTAGCTCCACGATCGAGTGACCACTGTCTACATCGAATGGAATGGGTTCTCTGGTCCCACTGAACCGACCGTTGGCTGGAAATAGTTATGCTCGGCTTCTTGAAGATCATTTTCAGCCATTCATGGATGCCATGTTACCCAAACAACGATGGAATTTTTAAGGATGACAATGCGCCATGTCACCGGGCCGCAGTTTTTTGCGATTGGTTTGAAGAACATTCTGGTGAGTTCGTGCCCCCGATATGAATCACATCGAACATTTAAGAGACATAAGCGAGTGATCAATTCGTGCGCAAAATCCTGCACTGGCAACATTTTCGCAATTGTGGCCGGATATGGAGTCAGCATAGCGCCACATTTCAGCAACGAACTGCCAACTACTTGTTGAGTCCATGCTGCTTTACGCCAAGCTGCCTTACGCCAAGTTGAATTACGTCAAGCAAAAGGATGGATGCCGGCCTTTGTGGCCGAGAGGTTCTAGGCGCTTCAGTCTGGAACCGCGCTGCTGCAATGGTCGCAGGTTCGAATCCTGTCTCTGGCATGGATTTGTGTGATAGGTTAGTTATGTTTAAGTAGTTCTAAGTCTAAGGGACTGATGACCACAGATGTTAAGTCCCATAGTGCTCAGAGCCATTTGAACCAAAAGGAGGTCTAACACGAAATTAGGAAGTATCCCATGAATTTTGTGACCTCACTGTAGAGCAGAAGTGTATCAACAGTTTATTTGCTTAAATAGCGTGTTATGGTGCATTAATTGGAATTACATGTACAGTTTTGCTGTCTGGGAGTGCTGACTGACAAATTACGTCGTCTACCCATAAATTGTTACATTTAAAGTGGCACGGAAATAACTTGATTCTGACTGGTCTACGGGTCAAGCCCTCCTATTGGTGCAGAGAAAAAAACGGGGAAGGGCGAGAAATCTCGCGTGTGGTAGGGACCTGACAGAGTGTTTCATTTTGTGGTAGTCTCTCTTAAGCAATCCAAAATATCACTTAACAGAAACGAAGGGATGTGGTCATTCATAAGAACGCAAAAGGTCAAAGTATCAGTGCACTTTTTGTTAATATTTTCCGGTGTGGCTATTGCAAATATAGTATGATCCACGTGTAGGAGAATACACAATAGTAGTTTCGTCTCTACAGTCGCATTCCCGTCTCCTACCCATGTTTCAAAGAAACTGTTAGGTGTTCCCTCCATTCAAATGTTACCCAGCTGATGGACGCACACTACTCGCCTAGAGGAGTGGATAGACTAACAATTTCCGCTATTTTTGCCAAAATATCCAATAACTCGCAAGAATAAAATTCTGAAACAATGTGATTCTTTCTAATGAATATGACTGAATCTAACTCTTCACTGGACTAAATTTTCCGCCATTTTGCATAAGATCCATAAAATACATAATATTAATTTAGCCACACACAATACTATCTTTGTATCTTACGCCAAAAAATTGTGTTCCAATCTATAGATAGAAGAAGAAACAGGAGATTATTTAGAAGAGATAGGGGATCCAGTATTAGAATCAGAATTTAAAACAGAGTTGGAGGACGTAAGATCAAATAAGGCAGAAGGGATAGATAACATTCCATAAGAATTTCTAAAATCATTGAGGGAAGTGGCAAGAAAGCGACTATTCACGTTGGTGTGTAGAATGTACGAGTACAAGTGTGGCTAAATACCACCTGACTTCCGTAAAGCATCATCCACACAATTCCGAAGACGGCAATAGCTGACAAGTGCGAGAGTTATCGCACAATCAGCTTAACAGCTCATGCTTACAAGAATCATATACAGAAGAATGAAAAAGAAAATTGAGGATGCGCCAGACGACGAACAGTTTCGCTTTAGGAAAGGTAAAGGCACGAGAGAAGCAATTCTGAAATTGCGCCTAATACTGGAAGGAAGACTGAAGAAAAATCAAGACACGTTCATAGGATTTGTCGCCATGTACAAGAGCCAAGAGGGCATAATTAAGAGTGGACGACCAAGAACGAAGTGCTCGTATTAAAAAGCGTGTAAGACAAGGATGTAGCCTATGTAGCCTGTCGCCCCTACTGTTCAATCGGTACACAGGGGAAGCAATGATGAAAATAAAAGAAAGGTTCAGGAACGGAACTAAAATTCAAGGTGGAAAGGATATCAAGGATACGATTCGCTGATGACATTGCTATCCTGAGTGAAAGTAAAAAGAATTACATTATCTAAAAACAAAGATGACGAGACTTTACAAATGTCTGCTTGTGTCTGTGTATGTGCGGATGGATATGTGTGTGTGTGTGTGTGTGTGCGAGTGTATACCTGTCCTTTTTTTCCCCCTAAGGTAAGTCTTTCCGCTCCCGGGATTGGAATGACTCCTTACCCTCTCCCTTAAAACCCACATCCTTTCATCTTTTCCTCTCCTTCCCTCTTTACTGACGAAGCAACCGGGGGTTGCGAATGCTCGAATTTTGTGTGTATGTTTGTGTTTGTTTGTGTGTCTATCGACCTGCCAGCGCTTTTGTTTGGTAAGTCTCATCATCTTTGTTTTTAGATATATTTTTCCTACGTGGAATGTTTCCCTCTATTATATTCATATCATTAATTTGAATTATATTATCTGCTGGATGAAATGAACAGTGTAATGTGTACAGAATAGGAACTGAGAATAAACCGAAGAATGATGAAAGTAATGAGTAGTAGCAAAAATGAATGGTTCAAATGGCTCTGAGCACTATGGGACTTAACTTCTAAGGTCATCAGTCCCCTAGAACTTAGAACTAATTAAACCAAACTAACCTAAAGACATCACACACATCCATGCCCGAGGCAGGATTCGAACCTGCGACCGTAGCGGTCGCACGGTTCCACAGCAGAAATGAGAACAGAGGGAAACTTACCAGCAGGATTGATGGCTATGAAGTAGATGAAGTGAACCAATTCTGCTACCTAGGGCCGGCCGAAGTGGCCGTGCGGTTCTAGGCGCTGCAGTCTGGAACCGCGAGACCGCTACGGTCGCAGGTTCGAATCCTGCCTCGGGCATGGATGTGTGTGATGTCCTTAGGTTAGTTAGGTTTAACTAGTTCTAAGTTCTAGGGGACTAATGACCTCAGAAGTTGAGTTTCATAGTGCTCAGAGCCATTTTGCTACTTAGGCAGCTAAACAACCAATGAAGGACGCAGCAAGGGGGACTTCAAAATCAGACTAGCACTGGCAAAAGGGCATTCCTGGCCAAGAGAAGAGTATTGGTATCAAACGCGGTCCTTAATTTGAGGAAGAAATTTCTGAGAATGTACATCTGGAGCACAGCATTGTATGGTAGTGAAAGATGGACTGTGGGAAAACCGGAACAGAAGAAAATCCAAACATTTGTGATGTGATGCTACAGATGAATGTTGAAAATTAGGTGGACTGATAAGGCAAGGAATGAGGAGGTTCTGCGCAGAATCGGAGAGGGAAAGAATATGTGGAAAACACTGACAAGGAGAAGAGACGGGACGGTAGGACATCTGTTAAGACAACAGGGAATTACTTGAATGGTATTGGAGACAGCTGTTGAGGCAGAAAACTGCAGGCTTAGACAGAGATTGGAATACATCCAGCAAATTATTGACGACGTAGGTTGCAAATGCTACTATGAGATGAAGAGATTGACACGGGAGGGGAATTTGTTGTGGGCTCCATCAAACCAGTCACAAGATTGATGACTCAAAAAAGAAAGTGCCGTGATATCATAACTTTATAACGTCAAAGTGTCTACCTCATAATATTTACCATCATTTTGCTGAGAATATCGTGACATTAATGTGTCGCTGAGAACAGTAGTACGAAAGTCACGTAGTTGGAAATCTAATTTATTATATATAATAAGTACGCACACCCAAGTTTTCTCACTATAGCGTGCAAATCTCAAATACCATAACTCATATAATTTGAATAATAACATAAGTAATTTGTTATAAATACTCACACCTTGGGCCTCCCACTATGTAGCCCAGACCCAAAACGACGAAACTCAGGTAACTGGTATATTAACAAAAATAGTTTATTATACTAACTTCTAACAAGTACTCATTCCTAGATTCCTATGGAGAACAGAACAAGAAGGCAGAGGCCTACACAATTTCTCCAGTTAGAAAGGATGAGGAAGGGGAGTGGTACTGGAATCTTATTGTTGTATTTTCAATACTGCAATCCAGTCAGCAATCGTGATAATCTTATATATAAGAAACTATCAACCTCGATTGCGGTAATGAAACCAACCTTTACCTAGGTTTCAGCCCAAATAATTGAGCCTTTTTTCAGAATATATACCTGAATCTACACTCCTGGAAATGGAAAAAAGAACACATTGACACCGGTGTGTCAGACCCACCATACTTGCTCCGGACACTGCGAGAGGGCTGTACAAGCAATGATCACACGCACGGCACAGCGGACACATCAGGAACCGCGGTGTTGGCCGTCGAATGGCGCTAGCTGCGCAGCATTTGTGCACCGCCGCCGTCAGTGTCAGCCAGTTTTCCGTGGCATACGGAGCTCCATCGCAGTCTTTAACACTGGTAGCATGCCGCGACAGCGTGGACGTGAACCGTATGTGCAGTTGACGGACTTTGAGCGAGGGCGTATAGTGGGCATGCGGGAGGCCGGGTGGACGTACCGCCGAATTGCTCAACACGTGGGGCGTGAGGTCTCCACAGTACATCGATGTTGTCGCCAGTGGTCGGCGGAAGGTGCACGTGCCCGTCGACCTGGGACCGGACCGCAGCGACGCACGGATGCACGCCAAGACCGTAGGATCCTACGCAGTGCCGTAGGGGACCGCACCGCCACTTCCCAGCAAATTAGGGACACTGTTGCTCCTGGGGTATCGGCGAGGACCATTCGCAACCGTCTCCATGAAGCTGGGCTACGGTCCCGCACACCGTTAGGCCGTCTTCCGCTCACGCCCCAACATCGTGCAGCCCGCCTCCAGTGGTGTCGCGACAGGCGTGAATGGAGGGACGAATGGAGACGTGTCGTCTTCAGCGATGAGAGTCGCTTCTGCCTTGGTGCCAATGATGGTCGTATGCGTGTTTGGCGCCGTGCAGGTGAGCGCCACAATCAGGACTGCATACGACCGAGGCACACAGGGCCAACACCCGGCATCATGGTGTGGGGAGCGATCTCCTACACTGGCCGTACACCACTGGTGATCGTCGAGGGGACACTGAATAGTGCACGGTACATCCAAACCGTCATCGAACCCATCGTTCTACCATTCCTAGACCGGCAAGGGAACTTGCTGTTCCAACAGGACAATGCACGTCCGCATGTATCCCGTGCCACCCAACGTGCTCTAGAAGGTGTAAGTCAACTACCCTGGCCAGCAAGATCTCCGGATCTGTCCCCCATTGAGCATGTTTGGGACTGGATGAAGCGTAGTCGCACGCGGTCTGCACGTCCAGCGCGTACGCTGGTCCAACTGAGGCGCCAGGTGGAAATGGCATGGCAAGCCGTTCCACAGGACTACATCCAGCATCTCTACGATCGTCTCCATGGGAGAATAGCAGCCTGCATTGCTACGAAAGGTGGATATACACTGTACTAGTGCCGACATTGTGCATGCTCTGTTGCCTGTGTCTATGTGCCTGTGGTTCTGTCAGTGTGATCATGTGATGTATCTGACCCCAGGAATGTGTCAATAAAGTTTCCCCTTCCTGGGACAATGAATTCACGGTGTTCTTATTTCAATTTCCAGGAGCGTATAATTTGTCTGAGAGGGCGTGCTCTAGAAATAAAACTAAAACAGCCTGAATAGGCGTAGTCACATTCTAAAAATGTACTTATGTACCGCATTTTTAAAATGTGACTAGGCCTATTCAGGCTGGTTTAGATTTATTTCTAGACGATGCCCTCTTAGACAAATTATAGATTCAGGTATCTCTTCTGAAGAAGACTCAACTATTTGGGTTGAAATGTGGGCAAAGGTTGATTTCATTACCGCAATCGAGGCTGATAGTTTCTTATATATTGGAATCTTATTGGTTCAGAAAGAGAGAGTGGGAGAAGGGTGTATGTAGTTTGTCCAGGGACAGAGAATATGAGAAGGATGTATATGGGCAGAATGCAGTTTTTCTGGAGTAAGCTTGTGAGGTGTGTATGGGGGGGAGGGGGGGGGGAGACATTTAACATAAGTCATACAATTGCCTCTGTAGTATAGGTTCGAGAGTGCTTCCCCTAGGCGTGGGGGAGTGCGACCTCACCCAATTGCCTGGCGCCATAAATATAACATGTCAAGGTCATTTTAATTTGTTTACAAACATTAATAGCAGTTTTCATTAAATTCTTGTGGTTGCCGAATAACGGCTATCTTTTGTCTCAGCTACGTAAATTCAAAGCAGTTAATTTACTCTGAAATGATTAGTGGTAAATGTCCCACACAACAATATTTCTCTACGCGAACCAGTGACATTAAAGCAATATTAATTTCAATGAAATTGCTATGCAAAAAGAACCTGAGATATTTCGTTAACATACGAGCTAGTAAACCTTCAAACAGTATTTCCATAAAAAAGACTGTATAATTTGCCTATGATAAATTCTGTTAGTTGTCACTTTAGTGTGTAGTGCCATTTGATGTGCAAATATGTGTATATTTGCCCGCAAATCACACAGTTTATGAACTGCAAATGTATACACAATTCAAGCATACCACTTGACGTACAGAGCAGAACACAACAAAATACGTATTAAAAGCAACAGACTGGAGCCCGACGCGTGGCCAGAAATATTTGTGCCGTTATATTATATAATAGGTGTACTTTATTGTAATACATATTATATTTTCTTTCATGTAACACGTCGACTACAATCACGAGATAGAAACTGATTTGCAAGGACTCTACAAGAGAGAGGAGGCATTGCTAATCCAGATTCTGAAAAAAATTACAATACAACAGAACATTCCAGGTAAGGAGACGGATGTATTCCCACCAAGCTTCAAGGATACTTGCACCTAGTGCCTAAGGGCATGCAATAAGTGGTTTGTGTCTGTACATTTTTTCTGTAAGTATTTTTTGTTGCTGCACATACTGCAATGATGTAGGGGATAGTTTAATTCAAAGTTTTTTTTCACTAGATTATCTGAGAGAAGGGTTTAGTAAGGGGGAAACATTTTTTATTCAGTTTATTGCAACATTTTCAGTGTTATGTTATTTTTGTGGTTTTTTTATTATATTTGTGTATATCTAGAATGTACTTTGTGCTTATTCATCGAAGATGGGTAGACCGAAGAGAAAGAATAGAGTAGAAGGTGACAGTATTACAGATTTAGAGAAGACTGAGAATGTCAGGGAATTACCATACACTGATGCAGATGATACTATCCCGGAATTCCAAGCTTTGGAAACCGAAGACTCTCACTTATGGAACTTAATGTTTGGTTCTAATGTGGAGAAATTAGAAGTACACACAGACGCCAGGTCAGGTGTCAACAAGGTCTATACCGAACACGAAGTAGCGGCATGTAATGTGTTACGGCTATAAAAAATGACTTTCTCTGCACGTCATCCATTCCGTAAAGGAGGTGACAGAAAAAGCAAAAGAAATGGAAAGAGGAGAGAGTGAAAGGATTAAGGAGACGGAATGTGAGGAGAAGGAACAAGATAAGAAGGAAAGTGAAGAAAAAGAAAGTCTAAGAGAAACCGAAAGGGACAAGAGCTTAGCTCAATAAGGTCCTCGATATGCGGGATAAGCGAATCGTTGGCCGTGTTAAAGATGAAATGGGTACAATGCGCACCCAAGTGAAAGAACGTGTTACGCAAAACAAAGAGCTGTCTAACACGGTGAGCGAGCTAGGAAAAGGTTCAAATGGTTCAAATGGCTCTGGGAGTTAACAGCTGTGGTCATCAGTCCCCTAGAACTTAGAACTACTTCAACCTAACTAAACTAAGGACATCACACACATCCATGCCCGAGGCATGATTTGAAACTGCCACCGTAGCAGTCGCGCGGTTCCGGACTGCGCGCCTAGAACCGCGAGACCACCGCGGCCGGCTTAAGGAAAAGGCATCAAGTGCTTTAAGAACAGCGTAAAAATGATTACGACGAGTGTACACGATTTCTCTATCAAGTTAGATAGAGAGATTCAAACTGCGACTCGGCAGCGTATGAGTATTGCGGCGAGTTGCGTGGAAACCGAACACAATGTTCAAAAGTGTGTGCATTTCTAAGGGACCAAACTGCGGAGGTCATCGGTCCCGAGACTTATACACTACTTAAACTAACTTAAACTATGTTAAGAACAACACACACACACACCCATGCCCGAGGGAGGACTCAAACCTCCGGCGGGATGAGGAAACGAACATATTACTCGACTGCCACAGGATACCCAAGAAGTACAGTAGCTTGTGTCTGGGGCAGAGCATGCGAATAATGACAGTAGGTATCGACATATTGCTGAGACTCCACATACGAGTTATCGGTATGGAGACAGGCCAATCAATGGTGCGTGTTGCGAGAATCTGAATCGCAATGCTGCTGTTAGGTACAGCCCGTACAGCGAAGAACGCATTGTTGGCGCGGAAAGCGCTGGAACCGCTGTACGAATATTGGCACCTGTAAAACGTGAGAAATCTTTAATAAAACACCGTCAGTTCCAAAGATTCTCGGAAGGGAAGATAGTTGTGCACACCGTGAAATTTATTAGGAGTTTCTGGAATATAGTGCCTGCGTCATGGAGTGAAAGGCTAAAGATTCAGTTCGTGATCTCATGTATCACTGGCGAAGCAGCTCTGTGCGCGATGGAGATCGCTGGTGGCTGAAAACATTTCTCGAATTTCAGAAGCAATTCTTGGGTCAATTCTGGTCGAAGTTTGCACAAAAACCAGGTTTATAACCCTAAGCCGTAAAACCCAAAGAAGGGAAGCCTGCGAAAATACCTTGAAAGTACATGAACAAAACGAGGTATTGGGATGAACTCATGTCTTCGCGCACGTGTTAAGTACACTACTGGCCATTAAAATTTCTACACCAAGAAGAAATGCAGATGACAAACGGGTATTCATTGGACAGATATATTATACTAGGGCTGACATGTGATTACATTTTCACTCAATTTGGGTGCATAGATCCTGAGAAATCAGTACCCAGAACAACCACCTCTGGCAGTAATAACGGCCTTGATACGTCTGGGCATTGAGTCAAACAGAGCTTGGATGGCGTGTACAGGTACAGCTGCCCATGCTGCTTCAACATGATACCACAGTTCATCAAGAGTAGTGACTGGCGTATTGTGACGAGCTAGTTGCTCGGCCACCATTGACCAGACGTTTTCAATTTATGAGAGATCTGGAGAATGTACTGTCCAGGCCAGAAGTCGAACATTTTCTGTACCCAGAAAGGCCCACACACGACCTGCAACATGCGGTCGTGTATTATCCTGCTCAAATGTAGGGTTTCGCAGAGACCGAATGAAGGGTAGAGCCACGGGTCGTAACACATCTGATATGTAACCTCCACTGTTCAAAGTGCCGGCAATGCGAACAAGAGGTGACCGAGACGTGTAACCTATGGCACCCCATACCATCACGCCGGGTGATACGCCAGTATGGCCAAACTCGGATGCGACCATCATGATGCTGTAAACAGAACCTGGATTCATTCGAAAAAATTACGTTTTGCCATTCGTGCACCCAGGTTCGTCGTTGAGTACACCATCGCAGGCGCTCCTGTCTGTGATGCAGCGTCAAGGGTAACCGCAGCAATGGTCTCCGAGAAGATAGTGCATGCTGCTGGAAACGTCGTCGAACTGTTCATGCAGATGGTTGTTGTCTTGCAAACGTCCCATCTGTTGACTCAGGGATCGAGACGTGGCTGCACGGTCCGTTACAGCCATGCGGAAAAGATGCCTGTCATCTCGACTGCTAGTGATACGAGGCTGTTGTGGTCCAGCACGGCGTTCCGTATTACCCTCCTGAACACACCGATTACATATTCTGGTAACAGTCATTGGATCTCGACCAACGCGAGCAGCAATGTCGCGATATGATAAACCGCAATCGCGATAGACCACAATCCGACCTTTATCAAATTCGGAAACGTGACGGTACGCATTTCTCCTCCTTACACGAGGCATCACAACAACGTTTCACCAGTCAACGACGGTCAACTTCTATTTGTGTATGAGAAATCAGTTGGAAACTTTCCTCATGTCAGAACGTTGTAGGTGTCGCCACCGGCGCCAGCCTTGTGTGAATGCTCTGAAAAGCTAATCAGTTGCATACCACAGCATCTTCTTCCTGTCGGTTAAATTTCGCGTCTGTAGCGCGTCATCTTCGTGGTGTAGCAATTTTAATGTCCAGTAGTGTATTTTGAGAGGTAGATTACCGATTGCTATACAAGGGAAACTATTCCTCGTCGTCGACAAGGCCCTGAAATTGCTTATGGCCATAGTTGACCAGTTCGATCTTATCCAAGAAGATGAGAAGCAGCGAACGGAGGTCCAAAAAATGGTTCAAATGGCTCTAAGCACTATGGAACAACATCTGAGGTAATCAGTCCCCTAGACTTAGAACTACTTAAACCTAACTATCCTAAGGACATCACACACATTCATGCGCGAGGCAGGATTCGAACCTGCGACAGTAGCAGCAGCGCGGCTCTGGACTGAAGCGCCTAGAACCGCTCGGCCACAGCGGCAGGCGAACGGAGGTCCAAACAACTATAATAAAAGCAAAAACCAGAGTGGCAACTGTCCACATAAAAACGGTCAAAAGAGAGGTACGATTACTATATATGAAATAACAGTGATCAAGCAAACGGACGTGTAAATCAATCTAACTGTAACGATAATCATACCAGTCGTTCCAACGAAAATCAGTTTTGCATTGGAATCGATAATATTAGCAGAAAAAAGTGGAATGAAGATGGTTGTAATGCCCAGTTCTAACCTAAAAACGTGCGAGAAATCAATGACCCTAGACAAAGAAATAGGACTGTTGAGATTGTTGACGAACCCAAGCCCAGCACGTCACAGGCGTCAAATTCCACATGACTGATGTAAGCTCTCCGCATGTGGTCGTTGATAACCGCTTTACACAGGATGGAAAGATAAAGAAATGTGACAGGGCAAACCAGAATAGTAATGCCATTTGTAATTTGATTACATTTATTCAAATAACAACAAATAATATTCAACACAGTAACGATTCCCTCTTAACAAAAAACAACAAAAGGGCAAGTATTTAAAAATGTATAACAGAGATATACACATAATAAAGAACAGTAGTAAATCACATTAAGAAAATGGTAGAAATGGGGCCATCGTCCTTATTCCCACATTCTGTCTGCACTCGAGCGAAAAATGTTTTTAATCGCAGGAACTGCTACAATTATAGTACAATCAATAATTTCAAAAAAGGCAACAAGTTATTAATGGTTCCTTACACCATGAAAAGAAGCGAATATACTTTAAAGCAGACTATTCCCCTATCCATTTTGAAATTAAAAAAATACGAGGGCTATCCACAAAGTACATTACGTTTTCGAATTAAAAATGAAAAAGTATTGAAATTTTTTTTTATTATATACAGATGAAAGCCACACTTAAATACTACTTTTCTACATAGTTGCCATTTAAATTAAGGCACTTATCGTAGCGATGGACGAGCTTGGAAATTCCTTCGTCGTAAAATTCGGCCGCCTGCGCCTTCAACCACGTGGTTACCTCTTTTGGGACAGAAAAGGTGTGATTTTTGTGGATTTCCTGGAAATAGGTACTACGTTAACTCTCAGAGGTATTACCAAACTCTGCACAGCCTCAGAAGAGCAATACAAAACAAGCGCAGGGGAAAGTTGGGCTCAAAGATCTTGCTGATCCACGACAACGCCCGGGCCCACACGGCAAATGCTACTCGCGAAGTTCTCGATTCTTTTAAGTGGGAGTTGTTTCCTCATCCGCCGTACAGTCCCGACCTGGCACCGAGCGACTTCCACTTATTCCCAGCAATGAAGAAGTGGTTGGCTATGCAGCGTTTGGATGACGACCCACAGCTTCAAGAAGAGGTAACCACGTGGTTGAAGGCGCAGGCGGCCGAATTTTACGACGAAGGAATTTCCAAGCTCGTCCATCGCTACGATAAGTGCCTTAACGTAAATGGCAACATTGTAGAAAAGTAGTATTTAAGTGTGGCTTTCATCTGTATATAATAAAAATATTTCCAATACTTTATTTATTTTTAATTCCAAAACGTAATGTTCTTTGTGGGTAGCCCTCGTACTTCTTAAATAAATAACACTAAAGTGCCTCTCGAGGATAAAAGGTGAAAGCAGTTCATTGACAGCTCAGGCTAGTTAAAAGAAACATCTTCAAATAAGCTATGAATCGCTACTGGTTGAGAGAAAACTGATACGGTACAGTTACTTAAATTTAAAACTCTAATAAGTAAGATGCTGTAAAGGGATGGGTACGGTTTTGAATAATAATGCAGGGCGTAAAATACACAAGAGAACTTAAGTTGCTGTTTCCAACAGATGGCTTGAACTACTGTGCTTAGGCAACAAACAACAAGGCAGCTCGTAACATCAGTAGGTCGCCGCACCCGTGACGCGTAGAGAAGTCGGCCGCAAGCTGAGGCAAGTTAGTGCTGTTAACAAAAGGCACTAAGTAAGTGAGGGCCAAAGAAGCGGTTTAACAATTATAAATGAAGCTCTTACAAGAACGTACGAAAGAGTAGCAACTTATCTTTAACCCTCATTACTGAGATGTCTCTCCAAGAAAAGAGAACATGAGGATTAAAGGCAGCCCCAAGCTTTAATCGACTGGCTAGTCACAGTTATAATGAGAAGGTCAGTGACATATACAGCCGACAGCTGTCAGCCTCCAATCCGTTTGTTGGTGTATATTACAATAAGGCAAGAAGGAACGAGCTTACCTGTACAGAACTGGAACTAAACAGTTCTCACGCCCATTAACTACATAGTTTTCATATGTATTAGACGTATAACGTTCGAATCAATCCCCCCCCCCTCCCGCCCCTCCAAATAGAAAAAGACAGCTGCTAAAATAACCTGAAGCAGAAAATACGACTACTAAAATTTAACTGACTTTAGGCTCAGGTGTTCACATGGCTAATTAAATATTTCAGTTACATTACAACGTCAGCAGCCATTCAAAGAAAACTCTGACCCAGTTAACTCTAAAAATTGTTCACAGAATACCAAAAGACTAAACTTCAGTATTAAAAAGAGAGATGAAAATTGAAAAGTAGTGTAAGTGTTATTCGTATCTGGCATTACTTACGTAAGTCGCTTCAACTTACTATCAAAGTGTCAATTTCGATGCAAAAAAAAAAATAGGGTTGTTAATTTTATTTGTATTTGCTTCTGAAAATGTTGTCAAAATTATGTCGTAGAAAGAGCATATGCAACGGAGCCTGTCGCGGCCATAGATGTCACACAACCGCGACGATAGCAGCAGCCTGGCGCACAGCAAAGATATTGACTGATGTGCAGCTGGCCGCTATTGAAGAGGAACGAAAGCATCTAATAATGAGAGTTGTGAAAAAGAGACAATTAACGTGACATGTTTGTTTGTTCAAAAACTCTGGTTCTTGGTTTTGTCCCTTTTTTCAAGAGTAGTTACTGTTGGGATCTCGTGTAGAGAGTTAAACATCGTGGAGTTAGTCACCATTGAGGTCACGGGGTAATGTCAGTCAGTTCGTCACACTCGGGAAGTGTAAGCCTATTTGGAGTTGGCGCTCGAGTGATTTAATGTCGGATTTGGGCTTCTAAAGTTATTAGTTGAACCCGTGATGTGGTTATGGTCTATATGGGAAGTTATATGTAATTATTGCACGAGGTGTAGGCCTATTGTTCGCAGTCGGTAGTGAGATGTGCGATGATATTTGGAGTTTGATTTAAAAGAATAACTCGTTATGAGACAGGCTAGGAGATTGGTTTTCCTCGCGTTTTCATGTGATTAGTGACAGTGTAAAGTTTGGTCGAGCCAACCTTGGAGTTACTAGCAATTAGGCGTTCCGTATTTCGCGCTAACGGGAGGTTCTTTTCAGTCTTGATTGTGTGTATTTGGTATCACCTTCACGCGAAGACTTTGTGAGTGATTGGTTTAATAAGGGTAAGCACAAAGATACATATGCCGTTGCCGCTTCTGTAATAAAGATTTGCTAAAGCTTTGCCATGAGTGTGCGATTGTATTGGCTGTAATTGAGGGGAAGTCCGAAAGTAATAGAATCCCCAGCTGAAAGGACTCTCAAATTGAAGTGCGGTCTGCGATTGTCGTGTAGTTATTGTGACAACGACGTCCTAGTTTGATTAATGTAAACGGGAGAACCAATCTGTGTCAGATACTTTGTGACACGCGCGAATTGGTGTAGTAGTAATTTTCCATCTGACGAAACTGAGAGAACCAAGACCTATTAACTGAGTAAAGGACGGTAATTGCCCCATGATGAAATTGTGAGTGCTGAGTGTTTTAAATTTGGTATAGAGGGTCCGCGTATGTCAACGCCTGAATATGGAGAGATTTGCTTTGATTTGAGTGAATATTAATGATACTTTAAAGTGGCAGTGACTCTTAGGTTTTTTGTTTCTTTTTTTTACTAGCTTCCGCTAAGTGGCGAAGTAGTTTACCACCAGCACTCACGCCTGACTAAACTTTGTGGAGACATTGATAATTAACAAAATAACTAAATAAAATAATGCTCTTGCCCTGTGCATGATAAAGGAAAAATTTGTGTCTCGTGTAATCATTTTTTCCCCATATAACATAACTTGAAAATACGATAACAGAATCTTTGAATCTCAAAAAATAAAAAGGTTAAAGATTACGCAGTGAGTGAAAACGGTAAAGTACAAGCAGGACAAAGAATATTAAAGTGAAACATAAGTCACACTGAGAGCTTGTTACGATAATTACGTAAAGTTCGTCTTAGAGTACATGAAAGAGATTTTTGTCTGACTGTTTAAGTGATAAAAAGTGGAAAAGTTAAGTTATGGGGAATTAATAAACTATGAAGGTTGTAGCATAAACCATTATCACTGATAGAGCTTAAATAGCATTATCCATTGTATGTGTGTTCGTGAAAATAAATAAGCAACGATAGAGCTGCAATGCAGTGACTGTATAGGATTAATAATCTCTGACTAGCAACGCTCAGTCAACAAGTAAAATTATATCGCTGTCGTGCTCTTAGGAAAATTAAACTAACTGAAACTGGTAGCTAAGAAAGTTCAGTAGATTGATTGCTTCAGTCGGGTTCTACTAAAAGGAACGCTTAAACTCTACGTTGGATAGTTTTTAAGCTGGGAAAAAGATAAATCCAAGGTATCAGCGTTGGAGTGTTGGGTTACGTAAGCGAGGTTTCCGATCACGTTGCTGTGAAGGGGTCTAGTCACCACCACCTAGAGACAAGGCCGCGGCGCGAAATTCATAGCAGGTCGTGACGTCACTCCAAGCGGGCCACCATGTTGTGTTTCGAAGCGTTTGTTTATCTACACGTTTGTTGGATCGAGTGCTATATTCGTGCTTAAAACTAGCGATTACAGTGTTTACGTGTAGTGAAGCTACTGTGAACATGGTTTACAAGTGTTGTGTGCCAAGGTGTCGTAGGAATTACGGAACTCGACCGAAAGTAATGTTGTTTTCCTTTCCGAAATGCGAATCTGCGTTGGAAATGTCTTTCAGCTATTCATCGGAACAATTTCCAACCCACTGAGCGCACGAAGGTATGTAAAAACTATATACCTAGTACAATTGTTATTTTTTCTGGTGGAATATCTTGCATTTCGGATACATTAGACTAAAATTGTGAGCAAAAGTTCGCAGTAAGTAGGCCTAGTATTCGTTATCAAGTGGCTTTATTTTGATTTTGAAAACGAAATATAAATTTGTGGCTCGTGTTACTTTTTATTCGTGTTTAAATTTCTCTGCAGTTCGTATTTTGTTACGCATTACCGATACGTTTTATTCTCTATTTGTGAGTGGGTGTTGTTTTTCACTCTCGCATTAGTTATCATGAGTGCTAACGAATGTTGAAACTGCTGTTTTCATGTTTAAAAAGCGATCTCTCTGTATGAAGCATATCTGTGTTATTTTTCGATGTGTCAAAGAATGGAACAAATTAATCTAGAAATAGGTTAAATTTATTATTGACGTTTTTAGCTTGACACATTGTCTCATTCCAACTGCTGCAAATGTCTGCTGAAGGTTTGTAGATTTTTCACTGTTGACTTATGCTCAAAATCTGCCATATTTTTACAGGAAAGAAAATTTACATTGCAATAACAACGCATAATTGTTTTTGTGAGGTGAGTTAAAAGTGATTGTTTGCTTGGGGAATGTACTCAGCTTTCCTGAGGGAGCTCTATAAACAGTTACACAATATTTATTTAGGATACTGAAGGCAGAGGAATTTAATATTATACACTGTATTAGTGCAGAATTTTTCAAGTGAGTGTAAATAATAGTTGTCTGGTCCAGAAAGAATGTACTTTATCACAGTGCATTTTTCACAAATGTACCTGGTTTTACCATGTATATCGCAATATTATTTACATCCCGCACTCGTACGTTTTCACTGGCTGTTGATAAGTCTTACGCAATTACATTACCGGTAAAAAAGAATTATAAACTATAGTTTCTGCTATATCGCGATTGATAAAGTTACTTATTTTAACTATTCGGCAAAGTACTCTCCTCTTTGCGTGGTATCATTTGCCAAGATCTCGTTTCGTTATCTCCAGCGGTTTACGAGATATGACAGGCGTTATGAATATTTCATTCCCGCGCATTGCGATCGGAAGTGAAGTTGCTGCAGATGCTCAATTTTTTCGAGATTGGAAGCAGATGTTGATCCAAAGTTTTACGAAAATTTCAAAACCTTATCTGTATTTCATACTCAGCAATAGAATGTGTAATATGCATCAAACACAAATTCATAGCGACCCCTATTTTTGATGGCAACGTTCTCAAATTTGATACTCATCTGTGAAATACCACAATAGTTATGACCATTATCGAAATGATTGGCACTTCATCATGAAGCTGCCATATAAAGCTAAAAGTATTTCAGAAATTAATTATTTTTTACGGAATAGGTTCTGTAAAACCGTTTGACGAAGATTTGCAGGCCGTGCGCCTCGATTCTTTAAGCGCAGCGCCAATCCAAGCCTGGCCCGCTTTGCGTGACGTCACAAGAACGCGCCGCGGCCTTCCCTTTAGGTGGTGGTGGTCTAGTGCAGCAGGGGATACAACCCGTCGGCTTTGAACAATGACGTCACAAGTCGCCAGAGACCATGTATTACAAAGATGAAAGAGCTGAGGAGAATGTTGAGAAACAAAGGATTGCGAGAGAGATAAACATTGATCTTGTCAAAAGCCGAGAAGCGATTCTTCTTAGTGTTGTAGCTCCCTTCAGTAGCTAATAAGTGTTTTTTGGCTTTTTTAAAAAAAAATCTCACGAGATAGAATAAACTGATCTTTACGAAGCAATAGTGTTTTTTGGTTTTTTTAAAAAAATCTCACGAGATACAATAAACTGATCCTACTTTATTAATCAATATCTTGTCAAAAGCCGAGAAGCGATTCTTCGTAGTGTTGTAGCTGCCTTCAGTAGCTGATAAGTGTATTTTGGCTTTTAAAAAAAAAATCTCACGAGATAGAATAAACTGATCCTACTTTCTTAAGCAATCAGTAAAAAAACGAAATTGAAACATAACAGCAAAAGCTGTTATGTTTTAGTTTAGTTTTTTTATTGATTGCTTAATAAAGTAGGATCAGTTTAATCTATCTCGTGAGATTTTTTTTTAAAAGCCGAAAAACAAAATCCACATTACCTCAATATCATTACGAAAAATATTAAGTACCGGCCGAATAAAAAACAAACAATTAAGTTAATTAAATCACACGTTTAATGATGTACCGAATATCAAGCGATCGCTTTTAGATTAACATTCAATTACTTTAATGATAGTGCTTATTAGAACACAGAACTGCTTTATTATCTATGCCTCGAAGTGAAGACATTACGATCTATGACTAAGGAATGACGTCATTGTTCAAAGCCGACGGGTTGTATCCCCTGCTGCACTAGACCCGCTGGGGTCTAGTTTAGCAGTGGATACAACCCGTCGGCTTTGACCAATGATGTCAGAATTCGCCAGAGAGCATGTATTACAAAGATGAAAGAGCTGAGAAGAATGTTCAGAAACAAAGGAGCAAAGAACACATCACGTTACATCTTCGACCATAAATATAATAGACTGGCCCTCACGTCATTTTCGTGGCTCCAACATCTCTGGACTAAAGTCACGTGAATGTTGGCAAAACATGGTTGTTTCGAGTTGCGCTTACGGCTGTACTCAGCGTTTTGTCGGGGGAAATGGCATTACATTTCACGTGTAAGTGTTCCTATGATGGTGCAGATGCGTTTATGGAAATCTGCTGAAGTGACTTTTATGTTTTTTACACTTGAAATAGATATCACGTAAATTAAAGTGTTGAAAGTGATGCCTGTATAGTCAGACTCATATTCCATTTTCGAAAGTATCAATGATAATCCGGTTACAGAAGTAAGTATAACTGTTTCTCGTTCCTACTCATAGGTTCCCTAAGGATGAAAACCGAAGCAGCTTTGGATACAGGCCCTGAAATGGAAAAACTTTAAGCCATCTGCACATACGCGCCTTTTTGTATATAAAAGTGAGATTATAATAAGGTAAGAGCACCTACAGTCGACACATGAAGAGAATTTTTTTCTGCCTTCTGATACTATTAAATAAATGTAGGCTCCAAAATTATTTTCTGAAACTTCAAAGTCTCACCTTTCATCTAAAATATCATTTTTTTTAAACTGATAGTTTAAACTTTTGTAAAAATAGCAGGAACTGAACCTTTGGAGTGCACCTAAAATTGATTCTCTAAAATGGACCTGCTCCTAAAGTCGACAATTTTGGCACCTATAGTTGACGTAATTCCCATATCCCATTTTCTTTTATAAGTGACTAGAGCTCAAAACGCGGTGAATGCAATGTTATAAGTTTTGACACGAGCCCACTCTTACCGTTTAAAAGAATTTTAACGACATTTTACTTTAATTGATAGTTTATAGTAATTTCGTCCCGCTGGCCAACAGAGGGGCGTTCGATGTATTTGTTAGATTTTATAAATGGTACTATGAACAAATCCAGGTCAAATGTAGTTCTGACATGATTTTTCGCAAATAAAAAAGTAATTTTTGTTGGAAGCGTTTCGCAGTCAACTGAGAAATGTCGGTAAAATACGATACAAACATAGGATGGCAGACCGCTGATTTGAAATCCCGACACGTTTTGCCAACAGTCACGTGGTTTATGTTGGAGCCACACCAGCCCTATAGCTTCTGCACAGCAAGGCCAGTCTACTAGTATCTATGGTCGAAGCGTTACATGTACGTCAGTTGTATCTCGAAACTCTTTCGAACTATATTACGTAAGTGCAGTACGAGATACAAGTTTAGCGTACGTCGATTTCTTAGTTTTAAGTAGCATTGCTGTCCTGTTGTTCACTTGACCTATGTATCGCCTGTTTCACTAAACCGTAAATGAAACACCCGACAAGTGTGTTGCTTAAGTACAGTGCGGAATACGAGTGTGTCGTAAGTCGATATCTTCGTTTTCACTAGCATTACTGTTGTGTTCTTCACTTGAACGATGTATCCTCCGCTTCAGTAAACCCTAAATGAAACACGGGATACAAATTTTAGTAGTGTCGGGGGTTTCGCAAGTACACATTCGACAATGTAGTACTGATACTAGAGCTGGAAAACGAAACTAGATCGACAGCTGTCAAATTTCTGATACGTACTTCACAACACGAAAATACACGTATTGATGGAATAAAACAGTGAAATACGGCACACGAACCCCCCCCCCCTCTCTCTCTCCCCCTCTCTCTCTCTCCCTCTCTCCCCCTCCCACCCTCACACACACTCATTCACCAACTCCCCTTCCCTCCCCCCCCTCCCCCCTCCCCCCCCTCCCCCCTCCCCCCCTCCCCCCTCCCCCCTCCCCTCTCTCTGAAATTAACTGAGATGTTTGGGACGGTACATTTTGCCAACGTGTTTAATAAAACATTTAAGCGGGCAATATGTCCGCGGAATACTTTGTCTCCACGAATACTCGTCCAGGTAGCTTTGAAGAGTCGAAATCTGACGTTTCCCTTTCCCTATAAGAGATTTTACCGCTGACCAGTACCCCTCTATGCTGTTAATGCAGGCGCCTGCCGATCGAGATCTAAATTCAATGCTGTGGATTACTACTAGATGTTGATAACCCCTATCCCCTAAATCCCTATATGAAGAAAACCCGTCTGAAATAACAATAGAACCCTCTGCAACCTGATCTTCAATTAACCTAACCAAAACTTCCTTACTTCTATTTGGTACTACTCTGAACACTACATCGTCACAATGCTGTCCTGAAACTACTGCCCCCCACACCCATAATCCCACCACCGGAGGTTCCCCCTATTGTATTTCCTTTTCCCAAAATGCGATTCGTCAATTTCGACCATAGCTCCCGGTTCCCCAAGGGCCCCCTATATTTCATATATTCCCCACAAACTTCCCTACAAAACGAGTACCAGACTACTACCGTACGCTTACTCACACGACATTCATGCACACAGAGCCACCACACAGAATCTTAAACACCAACAGAATGTGATTTTCATTATGTCTCTCAGGGCGAGCTTAGATTTCTCGAACCACGTTCCCCTCTTAATAGATCGCCATAACCGGTCTCTGCTACGCCTCCATACAAATAAGTCGTGAGTACGGCGACTTGATACACTGCTGAGGCGCATATGTTCGCCGCACTCACGACATCGGACGTATTCAGCAATGAGACCACACATTTGCAAGAAGTAAATTGTGGTCAACATGTCTTCGCCCATGGCTTCTCTTAAATCGTCAAAATTCATTGGGACAGACAAATCCATTGCTATAAACGAAAATTGTTCTACAATAAAAAACTAATACTCCAAAATACCTCAATATCATTACGAAAAATATTAAGTACCGTCTGAATAAGAAACAAACAATTAACTTAATTAAATCACACGATTAATAATTTAACGAATAACAAACGATCGCTTTTAGATTCACATTCAATTATTTTAATGATAGCGCTTATTGAAACACAGAACTGTTTTATTATCTATGCCTCGAAGTGAAGACATTACTATCTATGATTACGTTATGACGTCATTGGTCAAAGCCTACGGGTTGTATCCCCTGCTTCACTAGACCAGATAGCTCATATAGTACACGGCGTTGCGGAAATCTATGGTGTCGCTACGCGTTTTAATACACTTGTCAATTCTGTGTATCAGTGCCATCCCACCCAGGTTTGACACACTGATAAATAGTAGTCGCTTTAGCAGGTGTTGTTGGCTAGCGCAGTAAATATAATTTAGCAGACACACCACCACCGAGGACCAGTACAGATGGTCACCAACATTTAAATAAAACAAGGCAACCCTCGAAGTAATCACCAAAATAAATGAATACCACTAGTAAAATAACTGGCTTCGGTCGCTGTAACTAGACTTAACTGACCAAATTACACATGCAGTAAATAACGCAGAAAACCACCCCTAGAGAGGTACTGAAAACCACAAATACACAATTAATAAAAAAATGCCTATAAATAAAAAGGGGGATCAGTCAGTAATCACATCAGATTCAGCCATTCAGGAAGCCACCAAGATCAGGTAACCCAGAAGCTCTCGTAATGCGACCAATGTGCATGAAAGGATGAAAGGTGCAAAAGGCGAAGGCAAGTTGAAAACTGTTAGGGCAGCACTAAATATCCAGTCTCACGCAGCATAGAATCGCGCCGGCCGGGGTGGCCGAGCGATTCTAGGCGCTTCAGTCTGGAACCGTGCGACCGCTACGGTCACAGGTTCGAGTCCTGCCTCGGGCATGGTTGTGTGTGACGTCCTTAGGTTAGTTAGGTTTAAGTAGTTCTAAGTTCTAGGGGACTGATGACCTCAGATTTTAAGTCCCATAGTGCTCAGAGCATTTGAACCATAGAATCGCGTGAATCATAAATCAAGGGACGTCAAGATGTATGAAATTCATACAACAGGAGGCTGTCTTCCCAAAAATAGCAGCAGGCGAGAAACGCTAAGACCATGGCCCAAACAAACACCCGAGAAATATAGCTGCCGTTGGGAGCCCGGGCCGCTGGTCTTCGTTGTCCGCCGCACACAGCTGTTCGCTTGCCCTCATCGTATTGGCTCGGCCCGCGTTCAGCTGCCTCGCCGGTGTACCGCCAGACCCGATACACAGAGGTAAATGTGGGGCCACAGACACATACGACTGCAGGAGACAGGGAAGAATTGACAAGGAGCCGTCTACATCTACATCTACATCTACGTCATTACTCTTCTGTTCACAATAAAGTGCCTGGCAGAGGGTTCAATGAACCACCTACATGCTGTCTCTCTACCGTTCCACTCTCGAACGGCACGCGGGAAAAACGAGCACTTAAATTTTTCCGTGCGAGCCCTGATTTCTCTAATTTTATCATTATGATCATTTCTCCCTATGTCACCATGGTTCAGTCTGTAAGTAGGCTGTTTATGTTTTCTTATCGGCAACGTTACGTAGCGCTCGGTATGAAAATATGAAAATCACTGGCTGTGCTGTGTACAGTCTGTGGCTAGTATGCATTGTTGTCTGCCATTGTAGTGTTGGGCAGCAGCAACTGGATGTGAACAGCGCGTAGCGTTGTGCAGTTGGAGGTGAGCCGCCAGCAATGGTGGATGTGGGGAGAGAGATGGCGGAGTTTTGGAATTTGTTATACAGGACATTATGAACTGCTATATATATTATGACTATTAAGGTAAATACATTGTTTGTTCTCTATTAAAATCTTTCATTTGCTGACTATCCCTATCAGTAGTTAGTGCCTTCCGTAGTTTGAATCTTTTATTTAGCTGGCAGTAGTGGCGCTCGCTGTATTGCAGTAGTTCGAGTAAGGAAGATTTTTGGTGAGGTAAGTGATTTGTGAAAGGTATAGATTAATGTTAGTCAGGGCCATTCTTTTGCAGGAATTTTTGAAAGTCAGATTGCGTTGCGCTAAAAATATTGTGTCAGTTTAAGCACAGTCTCGTATACAATTCTTCTAAGGGGACGTTACATATGGCGACCCTTCCAGGATACCTCACTGGAATCTTCTGATTTTTTCTTGTAGTTTGTGTAATTAGTGCAGATTTTGTTTATTGCTAGTGCATAATTGTATTGAGAATCTCCTTTGTAGTTGCAGTCTTTCATTGTTGTACAGTAAAACAGTTGTGGCATGCATGTAGATTTTCACCAAGTATTTCGCAGCTGCGCTTGCAATTAACTAGATATTATTTTCAGTGCTATGTTAATGTATTCCCCTATTTTTGCTCTTCAAATTGTGTTTTTCTGTGTTGTTGTGTGAAATATTGTGACAATAATGGCGTGTGAAAAACGTAATACTAGGCTCCAAAGTAAAAGGAGAAATGACAGTGAAGACGAAAGTAGTGTGTTAGCGCCACCATGTAATGAAGTAACTAATGTTCAACATAGTAATTTGGTAACTGTGCATAGGGAAATGGATCGGGTGGCAAACAATGGCGTAGGCAGTGAAACAATTAGTGAACAGGAAGCATTATCGATCGATCGCTCGGCAACAGCTCGCCTCAGGAATCCGAAATGATAGGACATAATTTTGCAAATACTGTAGATTCAGGTTTTGCGTCCTCACTGTTTTCTCAAATGAGTCAAGACACATTTTCTGCTTGTCAAAATGTGAATGTTGCTGGTGAAAATGCACTGCCAAAAAGCATAGAGAAACAGATTCCAGACACTAATACATTATTATTGCAATTAATGCAACAAATGGAACAAAATCATAGACAAATGGGACAAAGGCTTCAAAAGTTAGACACAATGGAACAACACCAGAGACAAACACAGCAACAGTTAGACGCAATGGAACAAAATCTTCACATCACGCTTGAACAAACACGTGAAGATTTAACTACTGAGTTACATAACATTGAATCGAAATGTCAAAAAGTCTGTAATGACGTAAAAACACAAATTTGTGAGCATTTTCAACCTATTTTTTCGCGGCATGAAAATGCATTACAGAATCACAAAGCAGCCATAAAAGAACTGCAAACCATTGTTCATGAAAATCATGAGACCTTGTGGGCTAAAATTGACTCAGTTGCATCTACTGATTCGGTTACACAATTTGCAAAAACTCAGGAAAACTTAAAGGACACAGTAGATTCGATTTCAACACAAATGGACACTCTGAAACTTGGTTCAGAAAAACACACTGAGGAAATGTGTTCACTATCGGAGAAAGTAGCCGAACTTTCGGATCAGGTCACTAACTTATCTACAAAGGTAGATGATGATCTGAATGACACAAGACCCGTAGCCTTCACTGACACAGAAGAGTATGAACAAATTAGAAAATTCAAACAAAATCAAAATCAAATCAATACTATCATTATTCCTGAAACAGACAGGCCGCAGACGATGGAAGAACTTCTTCAAAATTTTAATGGTGTAAAAGTGTTGTCTTCCATTGATCTCAGATCCACAGGGGGGTACACGCTTGCTTTGTGTATCATGTGTTTGGCAAGCACAAGGAGCCCTAGCTAATATGGTATTTGCTTACACAACTTTACACATCGGTACCATATTCCTCTAACACACAAATTACACAGCTATCTGATCATTTAACTGAGAGATAAACATTTTTTTTTGCTACATCAATGACACATGTTTACTCAGTTACACCGTTGGATAACTTCACACTTACAAAATTGTATTTTGGCCTTACTTTGTGAACTGTTCATATTTTTTTGGAACCATTGTGATACTATGAGAGCTTTGAATGATGTATCTGGTATGAGATCATGATTTTTAAAGTACGTTTGAGGTAGATGACACTACTGAAATGAGCAGAGAATTTTCTTTAGGTTTTTAAATTATTGCAGAAAGCTACGACGTTTTCGAGATTTGACTGAGGTGTTATGATGTTATTATTACGATGACTATTTGTATTATGCTGTTGCGGTATGTTTATGATTAATAAGCTGATGCTATATGAGAAATTTGATTATGCTACATATTTATAATGATAAAATATTGAAGAATGTCGACGAATATGTATATGTGTAACAAGGTAAGGAATGAGGAGTAGTGGTTAGGCACTCTGATTTGTGAAAAAGGTTGTTGGAAACCAAGAATCGTACTTGTAAGAGTTATGAAATGTGTGTAAATGCGTAAATGTATCACAATGCCGGCAAAAATTTTTTGGACACTGTTATATTCATAAGATTTTGTTTCTACACGTTTGCAACGCAAATTCTCGACCCGTGAAATTTTGTATATGAGACTGTCACTGTAGCGGAAACTGCTGTCGTAAATATTTCTGTAAGAAAGTTAAGTGACCACCTGCACGTAATGCGTCGTGGGCACCCAGCTGTGTCAGACGCCGGGAGAACAAGTCATTAGTGAGTGCCTCGTCAGAAGCACAGGTAGAAAAAAAGAAAGGGGAGGCCATTGTCCTCGCTATTGACATTTCCTTGTTGAAAGCATACTGTGGAGCTCGTAATTTATGATATTTACTAAAATGCCTAATGAAATGTTTAGAAACACTTTACATCTATTGTCTTTGTAGTTGAGAGATTGCTCATTTTGTTTAATATCTGGTTTACAGCTGTGTTGCAGCATTGGTTTTATAAAATAAACTTAGATGCATTTGCTAATGTGAACACTTTCTGTCAACAGATCTATTAAATAATTATTTTATGGTCCACATTCTTCGAAAAAGGAGCTCTTGGAATGGAAAGAACAATAAGAAGGGACTAGTAACAGTAACTGCACATAATATTCTTTTCAAGTACATGGTAATATATCTTTTTACAATAAGTTGTTGTGGTGCACCACTTTAATTACATAGGCATTAAGATGTGAATATACATTTCCCTTATCTGCATTATTGTCTTTAGTGTAATGTTTTTCTTGCTTGAGCTATGTCATGTTTAGATATATGTTGCTGCTGCTGTTTGCCAGGCATAGTGTTACTGAATTTGACTTTGTATTACGCTGTTAAGCCAGTTTTACTACTGATTTATTTTTCTTGTTGCTGCACATTGGCTCATATTAGTTGTAATTTTGCATTTTATCTGTTAATTTAGATTTACTGCTGCTGCCAATTTGCATTTTTTTGTCATTGCTGTTTGCGTTAATTGTTTTGTGCTGTTGCATTGCCTCGTCCCTTAGTTTAGCATCTGAGCTCAGTAGATTTAAGTTAGCTTAAGGGGGGGTAGACTATAAGAGAATGAGTTGCGATTAATTGGAAGAAATACATTGAGAAGTTATACAAAAAAGTACAGAAAGCAGGTATAGGTAGGATTTTCTTGGAAATAAATGATGAGGTAAGATAATGAAAAATAAATAATGACATAAGAAAAATGTGAATATATAAATACAGAAAGCATGCTTGGATAGGATTTTTCGTGGAAGCAAAGGTTGAAATAAGACGAAAGATCTATGGAATGAAGTTTTGGGTTGGACTGCAGTACCAAATGTTACACTGAAAACGAACCCTGTCCTTTCCTTTTGTGTTATCCCACTATGTGTTTGTGTACCCTTGTGTATTTGCTTTCTTCCTGTCTCTGTGTAGTTTCATAGAATTTTTTCTTCTTTTAATCTTAAGCTACATTCAATATGATGAGGAATAGTGTTATCCTCAAATATAATTGGCATTAATAATATGTTATTTAATTTGTAAAGATGTTTAGACATTATTTATGTGTTCTGTTTTGTTGCTCATGTGTGAAGTTGATGTTTCAAAAGTTATTCTGATCTTTTATGTATTTACGTAAGTCATATGTCCTGTAACATTGATGTATATGTTTATTTCTATTGTTTTGTAAAGCCTATATTACTACAAATATTATCTGTATTATTGTGTTTTTAATGATGTATTTTGTACCTTTGTTATTGTATTCTTATGTTATAAAATTGTAATTGACACCAGTTCATCAAATTAAGTAACTTGTAGGTTACATTTCACTGCACACGTTTCTGTTGGTCATAGTATATGGACAACATGTGAGAGGTAGGAACTGATAGTGTTTGCACATGTGTTAATAATACAGCAAGGGACTGGATAACAGCATTGCTGGTTCTAAGGACAATTCCAAAAACTTTGTGAGTGCACAAGTGGTGGTTATGGACTTGCTCTATTCTCCGCAAGACTCTTCGATGGTGATTGTGCACATGCACAGTCACAACAGATGGCTGCTGGCCGTCTCTACAAGGACTACAGTGGGTCCGCACCTTTGATGACCCACCAATACCATTATTTCTACAAGGACTGCAGTGGGTCTGCACCTCTGGTGGCCCACCAATACCACAATCTCTACCAGGACTACAGTTGGTCTGCTCTGGGATGACCTACCTACCAATCTTCTTCAAAACGTCGAATGACTCTGCTGTGGGTTTGCTCTGTTGTGGCCCATTACCTGTCTGCACGTCAAGAGTCAGCACTGTCTTTCCGTTGGAAGGACAACACTACTTCTTCAAGACTGCATGGAAATCCACTACTTCTGTGTGCAATTTCTTTTACTAATGATACTTTGTGAAAAAAACTGTAATTACTATTATGATGAATGATCAGGACTGTCTTTATGGACTGCGAGAAAATTTTAGCTTTTGACCAACATTGTATCAATAAGTGTGTGCATTTGATATTTTTGTTATTGTACTTATGAAAAATTTTATCAAATCATTATTGGCCTCTGCTCAAAACAATTTGTAAAATTTTTTGTGGGAAGCATGGGGGCTATGTAAGTAGGCTGTTTATGTTTTCTTATCGGCAACGTTACGTAGCGCTCGGTATGAAAATATGAAAATCACTGGCTGTGCTGTGTGCAGTCTGTGGCTAGTTTGCATTGTTGTTTGCCATTGTAGTGTTGGGCAGCAGCAACTGGATGTGAACAGCGCGTAGCGTTGCGCAGTTGGAGGTGAGCCGCCAGCAATGGTGGATGTGGGGAGAGAGATGGCGGAGTTTTGGAATTTGTTATACTGGACATTATGAACTGCTATATATATTATGACTATTAAGGTAAATACATTGTTTGTTCTCTATTAAAATCTTTCATTTGCTGACTATCCCTATCAGTAGTTAGTGCCTTTCGTAGTTTGAATCTTTTATTTAGCTGGCAGTAGTGGCGCTCGCTGTATTGCAGTAGTTCGAGTAAGGAAGATTTTTGGTGAGGTAAGTGATTTGTGAGAGGTATAGATTAATGTTAGTCAGGGCCATTCTTTTGCAGGGATTTTTGAAAGTCAGATTGCGTTGCGCTAAAAATATTGTGTCAGTTTAACCACAGTCTCGTATACAATTCTTCTAAGGGGACGTTACAAGTCGTACAAAGGGAGGGCACCACAGCAATATACATATTAGAAACAACACAGTACGTTACCATCGTATTTTCTTGTCATTGGTGTCTTCTCTAACCTCATACTAGATATTGTGCAGAATTTGTAAGTTATGGCACTTTTGCGCTGACAACCGTTCTTTCTGGCGAGAGCACTATGGGACTTAACATCTGTGGTCATCAGTCCCCTAGAAGTTAGAACTACGAGGTTTGTCCGGAAAATACGTATAAAAGTGGAATAATAACTCTATTTTACAATTATTCAGGTATTACGATATGGTCTCTTTCAAAGTACTCGCCCTGAGACGCGATACACTTCTGCCAACGCCGTTTCCACTGTTGATAACATTGCTGAAAGTCTTCAGTTGTGATGTTGTTCAGTTGCCGTGTCGTTTCCGGCTTGATGGCTTCCACATCTCCCAAGTGCCGCCCCCGAAGCGCCATTTTGCATTTCGGGAACATGAAGAAGTCACACGAGGCTAAATCTGGTGAGTAAGGCGGGTGGTCTGTCACGGTTATTGAGCTTCGGACCAAAAACTCGCGCACAACGAGCGACATGTGAGCGGGCGCATTGTCGTGATGAAGGATCCACCTGCCCCCTTTTGCCAACTCCGTCCGAACCCGGGTCACACAAGCTCTGAAACGTGTCAGAACTTCAGCGTAAAAATTTCTGTTCACTCTCTGGCCGGGAGGGACAAATTCCTTGTGAACAATGCCCCTAGAATCAAAGAAAACAACCAACATTGTCTTCACATTGGACGTTGATTTTCGCGACTTTTTTGTTCTCGGTTCTCCTGCTAGTTTCCATTCCTTGCTTTGAGATTTGAGCTCCACATCGAATTCGTAAAACCAGGACTCGTCTCCAGTGATGACGCGGTTGAGAAAGTCCTCTCGTTCCTCTGCTTCCAACCAATCCTCACAGCACTCAACCCTCTTTGCTTTCTGTTCTGGCGTCAAGAGCTTCGGTACGATTTTCGCACACAATTTCTTCATTTCAAGTTTTTGTGTCAGGATTTCGTGAACGATTGTTTTGGGGATTGACAGCTTGTCAGCAATCATTGTGACTGTCAATCTACGGTCTTTAAGAGCACAAGCCCGAATTCGTTCAACATTTGCATCGGAACTCGATGTCGACGGGCGTCCTGGGCGAGGGTCATCGATCACTTCTTCTCGGCCATCCCGGAACCTTTTTAACCACTTGTTCACGGTTGGTTCCTTCAGAGAATTGTCTCCGTAAACCTGTTTCAAACACTCAAAAATCTCACGGCCATTCTTGCCTAGTTTTGCAAGAAACTTGATGTTGACGCGCTGTTCCTCAATCAGAGAGAGCTCCATGGCGACGGCAGGTGAAAAAGGGTAACTGTCAACAAGCTGCCGCACACACCCACCTTCACGCAGTGCTCTGACTCGAACTGAGCGTTGATGGGATTGATTACAGCAGTAGTCGCACCTGGCGGTGACTGCAACTTGTAACACAAAGACATTATTCAACTTTTATACGTATTTTCCGGACAAACCTCGTACTTAAACCTAACTAACCTAAAGACATCACACACATCCATGCCCGAGGCAGGATTCCAACCTGCGACCGTAGCGATCACGCGGTTCCAAACTGAAGCGCCTAGAACCGCACGGAATTCGGCTCGCTTCACGGTATAAATATTTTCTGTTGTATAATGCATATATGACTTTTCTGTACACTGTTTATGTGCTTAAAAGATCCTGATCTCTCCCCAGAAAATTTGTTACTTTCTAGAAATGCCTTTTGGGCTGAAGTTAGATGGAAACTGGCCACCATTAATAAAAGTCATCTATTTTCTGGGAACGATATAGATTATTTGATTATTATTACTTTACTAATTGAAATCTACATAATTTGTGCAAGTCAGAAGAAAATCAAATTAAAACACACTCCCTTCCATATATCTGAAAACAAGTGCTCCTTATGGGTAAGTGAGATACTGCCATTTTACTTAGCTGGTATCAACAGAAAGCTCACTAAATCTGTGTCTAATACCAATCACCAGTTATTTTCTTCTCATAAAGAGGAAATACACCAAGCCCATAATTATGAATAAAAATATTCAATAAAGACATGTGTTACAAAACACATAAAATATTTGATAAAAGAAATATTTTCCTAGAAATCATGAAACCTCTGATGTAAGAAAATATTATTAGATACTTGTTATTAAAATATGATAATTGATTGCAATTTGGTGTTGTAATGCAGGTATGGTTGGCTCACGACATGCGCTCTTGCACTCATAAAAATTATTAAGCATCGGATTGGGAAGGGAAGCAACATACACTTGCGTGGCTCCCTTTCCCGTTTAGAAAGTGCCGCGTACCATTGTGAAACAGCGAGGCTTTGTGCGAGCGATGTACGATTTGAGAAGTGAAGTTTGCTAAGAAATTCCCGGACGTCACTCGCACTGGAAATGTATCTAAGGGCAAGTTTAAAACTGACTTTGAAGAATATTACAACGGGGGAATATAAGTAGTATGTTAACGTCGGCCTCGACTGTTCTGTCCACACAATGACACGTCGGACACGGTTGACGCTGTAAAAAAAAAAAAAAAAAAAAAAAAAAAAACTTGGTACATAGAAAGTAAATGATTAAAGTTGTCCAACTACCAAAGCAAACACAAATTACAGTAACTGACACTATAATTACGAGCCTGGAGTTAAAACACATATAACACGTCAAAACTTACGTCACTAACAATGACAGAGCCTGAGTGGTTTGTTATGTCCATAAAAGTTTATAAGTCACGTGGAACCACTCATTAACAACTGTTTTTTTTTTTTTTTTGTAATATTCAAATGTCTTCAGAGTCTGTTTTTAATATCGATGTTTTTACATGCGTGCTGAATGAGTCTATAGTTTCTTAGGCGCGTCAGTGGCGCTAGATTCATTTCTCCTTGTAAATTGTCAAAATACATAATTACAATGCGTAGTTAAATGTTATACATTAGCAAATAAATGGCTCTTGGCCTCTTTCATTACTCAAATCAGTGTTCCATGTGACGAGATGTGGCGGTGTGAAACTACATCATCTCAAACTTCGGATTGGGATTTCTTAGACGCCTTCTCAAAATCGAAAAAGAATCAAACACCTTAGCTATGCGACTACTTTTTATAAGCGGAGAGTCACTGGTTAGGACACTAGTGAAGCAGTCTTGAAATTTCTGTAGCACCATAAAAATCAACTGCACGCTGACGTTGGTTGATTCCTCCAACAAGGTTAATTTCTGCCCCAGTTCTCATTCACATGAATTAGGGTCCCATCTGTTACGTTCTACGACTATTTGACGTTAAGTGCCTGAATCCTTCTTAATCGTGCAAGTTCTCTTATTTACAAGAGATGACTGGTTACTAACTGTTCATTACTAGTGCGAGAATTTCTGTGTTGGTTATATTACTTTTCTTCCTTAGTAGCTGTTAATCTATTAGACAATCCTTATGACATGATGCATTTTGTTGGACGAAAGATGTTCAAATGCTCTTCGGCATTATTTTTTAAATATGTCTTTAGTTATTGAAGCATGTTATGTAATCCAGAATGAGATTTTCACTCTGCAGTGGAGTGTGCGCCGATACGAAACTTCCTGAGAGATTAAAACTGTGCACCGGACCGAGACTCGAACTCGGGATCTTTGGCGCGGGTAAGTGCTCTACCATCTGAGCTACACAACCACGTCTCACGACCCGTCCTCACAGCTTCAATCTACCAGTACCTCGTCTCCTACCTTCCAAACTCCACAGAAGCTCTTCTGCGAACCTTGCAGAATTAGCACTCCTGGAAGAAAGGATATTGAGGAGACATGGGTCAGCCACACCCTGAGGGATGTTTCTGGAATATTATTTCGTTACTCTTATGTAGAACCGAAAAACAACAGAACTTACTGGTTTGGTTTTCTATGTACTAAAGGCAAGTGCCGACCTTGTTATATATTTTTAACAATACCTGCCAAAAAAACTGAAACATACGGAAAACATGGTAGGATGACAATGTATCTTCCGAGACGTCCACATTATCGGTGAGTATGTAAATGATTAGAGATCTAAATGCCTGTGACAGGTAGAACAGCCAACAGAGTGCATCAGTGTTACTCGTGTTTAATGTTGTTACCAAGCCTAGTAGGCTATGTAAAGGCCAGAGCAGCGTTGGTTCACTGCGACCAATATGGAGATATCACAGGCTCGAGTGACACAGTATGACAGTATGACAGAGTTTGAAAGAAGCCTCACTGTGGACCTCCATTTGGCCTGCGTAAGGAATCGTGCAATAAAAACGTGACGGCAGGCATACTAATCGTCTGACCACCACAATGGAAGATCGCCATTTTTTACGCCAAGAACATCGTAACCACTTCAAATCTGCTGCTGCCACACGACAACAAATAGTGGACCATGTCGCTACAGTCTGGAACCGCGCGACCGCTACGGTCGCAGGTTCTAATCCTTTCTCGGGCATGGATGTGTGTGATGTCCTTAGGTTAGTTAGGTTTAAGTAGTTCTAAGTCCTAGGGGACTGATGACCTCAGAAGTTATGTCCCATAGTGCTCAGAGCCATTTGAACCATTTGAACCAGTGGACCCTGTGCTACATTCTACGTCATCCCACATCACTCGTCGGACACTAGCAGCATCAGGGCCATGGAATTACCGCCGCATGCTTAGGCTGCCGTCAATACTGCAACACAGACGGTTGCGTTTCGACTGGTGCCGTGACTGAGAAGGATGGGCTGATAAGAAATGGTGTCGAATTGCATTCCGTGATGAATTGCGGTTCTGCACTACCCAGCATGGCTGCATTCTGCGACTGTGGTAAAGGCCTGAGGAGAGATGCCTTTCTTTCAATGTTTCAGAGAGGCATGAGAGTGTTTTTCCTAGTTCCATCGTGTGGGGAGCCACAAGGTGTGACCACGGGCTTCGGATTGTAGTGACTGGCGGCACAGTGGTACGTGATGGACATCCTGCGTCCTTACGTGTCATCTCTCATGCGCCAATGTCGTGGTGCTATTTTTCTACAAGACAATATTCGTCCGCATATGGCACGCGTATCTACGTTAAGGAACATCCTTCGTCAGCAAAGTCTCCCATCGTGCTCAGAGCCATTTTGTCAGCAAAGTCCCCATATCGATCCCTGAAGAAACGTATGTGGAACAGATTCGGATGCCAGCTGTTCGCAGTGACAGTATTCAGAATCTCAAAGACCAGATACAACAGCTGTGGGCCAGCTTGCCTTCGTAGAGGGTACAACGGATTTATGACACCCTTCGCAAACGAATCGGTGCTTCCACGCCAGAGGATGTGCCACGTGATACCGATTAGGGGGCTCATACTACCAACTTCTTTGTAAATCTGACTCGATTGTTTAATCACTGATATAACATCACACCCCCTCTCAAACCGTAAGCTTAATTCCGCTTCGTCTTTCCGATCTGGATGCTTCATACCTTTTGTAAGACAACCTAGTTTACTTCTGTCCTATTACAGAGTTACCAGTAGAGTGGCAAGAGGGCCTTAGTTAAATTTTTATGTAAAAACCGTGCAGAAATGAAATGAAGGTGCTAAGGTAATGAAGGACCTGGCACTGTTAAAGCCAATACATATAACCACATCGCCCAAATTTCACAAAACGGCACACTATATTTCATGTTGTCTCGAAGGTGTTACAATTTTAATGTGCCGCACTTTAGAAATATCGAGTGACGTTCTGGGCTAGCGGGTTTTGATAACAACCCAATCATACCTAATGGTTCGTCGTTACTGTAGTTGCTACGATTGACGAAGATCGCACATTTACTTAGAACCAGCAACATAGCTCAAAATTAATATTTTCGGAACTGAAATGATCACAGTAGCAACTACCGTTCTACAGCATACCTGCGTGTTTCGCAAGATGGTGTTGGCAACAAAGTTTTTAATGGAAACCTCTACAATGGATTGGATGAGGCGAAAATTTCACTGCCGAGTAAGAACAATAGGACAGTTTCAGTATGGACAGTGCAAACGTATTTACCGGCTTTTGCCTTTATTCTGTTATCGGTGGACGGACATGTTACACGGCTACAGAGCACGGCCTGAACTCGTTGTGCCCAGCTCCTATTTAATGGCAACCGCCGTCCGTGCCACAGGAAGGTGGGGAGCTGGCGCAGTGGCCTGGGGCTATTGTTAACACTTGCGAAGTTCACCAAGTTCCTACAGCCACGGGGAACAAAGGGTAACGCTCATGGTTCGGTGCTTTGTCTAGAGACCGTAAGGCCTGCTACCTGTTCTATACTCCATTACTCGTAAAGTATAGCAGACTAGAGAAATGATACGTGTATGCGTTTCAGACAATGTTGCCAGTTGTCTCGAGTTTCGCAGGATGTCCCGATTTTTAGGGATGTCATGACCCGTTCCGTGTGAGCGTTACGACTTTTCGGCATTGTAAATAAATCAATTTTTCTTGGTCATCAGTCTACTGACTGGTTTGATGCGGCCCGCCACGAATTCCTTTCCTGTGCTAACCTCTTCATCTCAGAGTAGCACTTGCAATCTACGTCCTCAATTATTTGCTTGACGTATTCCAATCTCTGTCTTCCTCTACAGTTTCTGCCCTCTACAGCTCCCTCTAGTACCATGGAAGTCACTCCCTCATGTCTTAGCAGATGTCCTATCATCCTGTCCCTTCTCCTTATCAGTGTTTTCCACATATTCCTTTCCTCTCCGATTCTGCGTAGAACCTCCTCATTCCTTACCTTATCAGTCCACCTAATTTTCAACATTCGTCTATAGCACCACATCTCAAATGCTTCGATTCTCTTCTGTTCCGGTTTTCCCACAGTCCATGTTTCACTACCATACAATGCTGTACTCCTGACGTACATCCTCAGAAATTTCTTCCTCAAATTAAGGCCGGTATTTGTTATTTGTAGACTTCTCTTGCCCAGAAATGACTTTTTGCCATAGCGAGTCTGCTTTTGATGTCACCCTTGCTCCGTCCGGCATTGGTTCTTTTACTGCCTAGGTGAACATCAATCCTGATGTTAAGTTTCTCGCTGTTCTCATTTCTATTACTTCTCATTACCTTCGTCTTTCTCCCATTTACTCTCAAACCATACTGTGTGCTCATTAGACTGTTCATTCCGTTAAGCAGATCATTTAATACTTCTTCACTTTCACTCAGGATATCAATGTCAACAGCGAATCGTATCATTGATATCCTTTCACCTTGTATTTTAATTCCACTCCTGAACCTTTCTTTTATTTCCATCATTGCTTCCTCGATGTACAGATTGAAGAGTAGGGGCGAAAGGCTACAGCCTTGTCTTACACCCTTCTTAATACGAGCACTTCGTTCTTGATCGTCCACTCTTATTATTCCCTCTCGGTTGTTGTACGTATTGTATATGACCCGTCTCTCCCTATAGCTTACCGCTACGTTTTTCAGAATCTCGAACAGCTTGCAACATTTTATAATGTCGAACGCTTTTTCCAGGTCGACAAATCCTATGAAAGTGTCTTGATTTTTCTTTAGCCTTGCTTCCATTATTAGCCGTAACGTCAGAATTGCCTCTCTCGTCCCTTTACTTTTCCTAAAGCCAAACTGATCGTCACCTAGCGCATTCTCAATTTTCTTTTCCATTCTTCTCTATATTATTCTTGTAAACAGCATTCGATGCGTGAGCTGTTAAGCTGATTGTGAAATAATTCTCGCACTTGTCAGCTCTTGCCGTCTTCGGAATTGTGTGGATGATGCTTTTCCGAAAGTCAGATGGTATATCGCCAGACTCATATATTCTACACACCAACGTGAATAGTCGTTATGTTGCCACTTCCCCCAATGATTTTAGAAATTCTGATGGAATGTTATCTATCCCTTCTGCCTTATTTGACCGTAAGTCCTCCAAAGCTCTTTTAAATTCCGATTCTAATACTGGATCCCCTATCTCTTCTAAATCGACTCCTGTTTCTTCTTCTATCACATCAGACAAATCTTCACCCTCGTAGAGGCTTTCAATGTATTCTTTCCACCTATCTGCTCTCTCCTCTGCATTTAACAGTGGAATTCCCGTTGCACTCTTCATGTTACCACCGTTGCTTTTAATGTCACCAAAGGTTGTTTTGACTTTCCTGTATGCTGAGTCTGTCCTTCCGACAATCATATCTTTTTCGATGTCTTCACATTTTTCCTGCAGCCATTTCGTCTTAGCTTCCCTGCACTTCCTATTTATTTCATTCCTCAGCGACTTGTATTTCAGTATTCCTGATTTTCCCGGAACATGTTTGTACTTCCTCCTTTCATCAATGAACTGAAGTATTTCTTCTGTTACCCATGGTTTCTTCGCAGCTACCTTCTTTGTACCTATGTTTTCCTTCCCAACTTCTGTGATGGCCCTTTTTGGAGATGTCCACTCCTCTTCAACTGTACTGCCTACTGCGCTATTCCTTATTGCTGTATCTATAGCGTTAGAGAACTTCAAACGTATCTCGTCATTCCTTAGTACTTCCGTATCCCACTTCTTTGCGTATTGATTCTTCCTGACTAATGTCTTGAACTTCAGCCTACTCTTCATCACTACTATATTGTAATCTGAGTCTATATCTGCTCCTGGGTACGCCTTACAATCCAGTATCTGATTTCGGAATCTCTGTCTGACCATGATGTAATCTAATTGAAATCTTCCCGTATCTCCCGGCCTTTTCCAAGTATACCTCCTCCTCTTGTGATTCTTGAGCAGGGTATTCGCTATTACTAGCTGAAACTTGTTACCGAACTCAATTAGTCTTTCTCCTCTTTCATTCCTTGTCCCAAGCCCATATTCTCCTGTAACCTTTTCTTCTACTCCTTCCCTTACAACTGCATTCCAGTCGCCCATGACTATTAGATTTTCGTCCCCCTTTACATACTGCATTACCCTTTCAATATCCTCATACACTTTCTCTATCTGTTCATCTTCAGCTTGCGACGTCGGCATGTATATCTGAACTATCGTTGTCGGTGTTGGTCTGCTGTCGATTCTGATTAGAACAACCCAGTCACTGAACTGTTCACAGTAACACACCCTCTGCCCTACCTTCCTATTCATAACGAATCCTACTCCTGTTACACCATTTTCTGCTGCTGTTGATATAACCCGATACTCATCTGACCAGAAATCCTTGTCTTCCTTCACTTCACTGACCCCTACTATTTCTAGATTGAGCCTTTGCATTTACCTTTTCAGATTTTCTAGTTTCCCTACCACGTTCAAGCTTCTGACATTCCACACCCCGACTCGTAGAACGTTATCCTTTCGTTGATTATTCAATATTTTTCTCATGGTAACCTCCCCCTTGGCAGTCCCCTCCCGGAGATCCGAATGGGGGACTATTCCGGAATCTTTTGCCAATCGAGAGATTATCATGACACTTCTTCAATTACAGGCCACATGTCCTGTGGATACACGTAACGTGTCTTTAATGCAGTGGTTTCCATTGCCTTCTGCATCCTCATGTCGTTGATTATTGCTGATTCTTCCGCCTTTAGGGGCAATTTCCCACCCCGAGGACAAGAAAGTGCCCTGAACCTCTATCCGCTCCTCCGCCCTCTTTGACAAGGCCGTTGGCAGAATGAGGCTGACTTCTTATGCCGGAAGTCTTCGGCCGCCAATGCTGATTATTGATCATAATTTAGGCAGTGGCGGGGATCGAACCCGGGACCGAAGACGTTTTGATTATGAATCAAAGACGCTACCCCTAGACCACTATAGTTCGTATTATGAAGTTCTGTTTATTTTGACGCAACCACATTTCATGACACAGTCACGGAATTCCTATTATTATATCGTACGAATATTATTACGCACAAAAATAAAGAAAGATGTACTGATGAAACCAACCAGTCCGTCCCGTGACATTCTTGAATATATTTGGCACAAGTCTTTTTAAATCCATTGAAATGGAAAGGCCGTGGGCTAGGGCAGTTCGCCTGGTGCAAGTCTTTCGGGTTGACGCCACTTCGGCGACTTGGGTGTCAATGGGGCTCAAATGATGGTGATAAGGACAACACGACACCCGGTCCCTTAGCGGAGAAAATCTCCGACCCAGCCGGAAATCGAACCCGAACAGTTAGGTATGACATTCCGTCGCGCTGACCACTCAGCTACCAGGGACGGAAAATCAAGCAATAATCTGCCATCATTTGCATATCCCATCTTCCTTGGTAGTGTTCCTCCATAGTTTTAACATCCTGGTGAAACCTTCCGCTTGGCCCTCACTGGTGTCTCCTAACTTCCTCATGTTACACCCAAAGTATGTGAAACTATTAGCCATCTAGTTTACCATCTGAACATAGTTTTCCGCTTGAAGTTCGTCATGACAGTTTACTAAAGCTCCAACAAATATAGTCATTCACCAAATTTAAAATGGGAGCATGCTGCTTTAACTTTTTCCGTACTCAGCTGAGGCATTTGTTCCCTACGTACGCAAAGCATGCTATGTTCTTATTAAGAGCCTTTAAAAACAGGCTCACAAGCATTGTGGAAAATATGATTTTGTCTCATCCATCTCACAGATCCTCAATAACATTCTTTTCCCCAACGTCCATGTCATCTCTCTTAGACCACTCGTTTCCATCCCAATTGTATGTTTTAAATCCGCTACCCCCAAGCACAAAAATAAAAGATATTTCCTGTGGCAATTAGCTGCCCAGGGGGAATGTTAATCTTTTAAAAATGTTATATATCATTTATTTTTCAGTCTGAGTTGTATTATTTTTATATAGTACCAACAGTTTCGTACCCCTGGGTCTTCTTTAGATCTTTGTAATTACGTAAGAAAACCATTGTGCCTGTATCGGAACTTCAAATCAATATTCCCATGTATAGCTTTCTAAGTCTCATATTCTAAAGTAACTAAAATTCAAGAATAACCCTGGGCGCTTAATAGATGCATAATTCCAGTACCAGATGTAGTCATTTTCTATTGTTCTTCAGTAGATTCTGGAAACGTCAGCTGAAATGCCCATGCAGATGACGCAGGTCATAGACTTCCCAAACGTTGTTTATGCAAAAATAAGTTTGAAAAAAAGATCAACACTTTTGTGACATTATTTGCCTAAAACAAAATTGTTAAGGCTTTCGTGGCCACTTGTTGACAAACTGCATATTGGCTTTTGTCTCAGGTTCTTCGGCCGATGTTCATCTGATGATTTTACTGACGTTTCGCCAGCACGAGTGGCTGGCATTGTCAAAGGTTCCCCTCCATCGCCTTCTATGTAGGCCATATTAGGCTAACAGGTGTAAGTTAAACAAAAGATTTGTTTACTGCCAGTAAAATATTTGTATTTTACCATGGTAATTTGTGTAAGTACGAAAGTGGAAAGCCGTTTTGCATACCTTCTTTCATTTGATATGAGAATAACACACTAATTGAGGATAATGAAGGAGCAGAATATAATAATACTGTTTTATAAAAGTGAACTGCATTACAGTGGCTGTATGCACTGACTTCTATCTAGCTTCCTATCAAACACATTTAACATGGTGCAGATCTTCCTTGTTTCTCTGAATGCCTTCTGTGTTGTGTGGGAACGAGAAGCACGCTGTGTAATATTTCTGGCTTATTCAGCCATCATATTAGGCTTCAGGAAGTTATTCCCAGGGCAGTAGAGATGCAAGAAGCATAGAGATGACGCAGTGTGGGATGAGGTACCGGTGACAGATGTTAGATTCGGTACCATTCCCGTGAGAAAGACCGCCTGCATGATGCTGCTGCTCTGTGACTGGCTGCTGTGTTCGGTGGTAGGGCGCCAAAATGTTATACTTTAGTTGCCATTATTAATTAAACCTGTCATCCAAATTACTTCATTTTTTAAATAAACATCTCTCAACAGCCAGCTATCAATCAGTCATTTCAAAATTATTAAAATCAAGGTATTACTAAAACAAAAGACTGAAGATATTACTGCCGATGCACTTCGGTGGCGTTCGGGTCACGCCTTGCTGGCTTGGCGCGCGATGTGTCTCGGGCAGTCCGGCTCTCCAGTTCGGACCGTTCCAGTAGACAGACATGTTGTCTGTTATAGCAGTATTTGTTTCATGCAATTTTATTTACTATAGTTCCGACCGTCGCTAGGTACAGACAAAAAACTGGTTCAAATGGCTCTGAGCACTATGGGACTTAACTGTTGAGGGCATCAGTCCCCTAGAACTACTTAAACCTAACTAACCTAAGGACATCACACACATACATGCCCGAGGCAGGATTCGAACCTGCGATCATAGCGTTCGCGCGGTTCCAGGCTGTAGCGCCTAGAACCGCTCGGCTATTACGGCAGGCAGGTACAGACATGTTGTCTGTAGTAGTAGTATTTGATTCATCTAATTTTATTCTCCAGTTCTGACCGTTCCAGTAGACAGACATGTTGTCTGTGGCAGGATGTATTTCATGTTATTTTAGCCTTATATAATGACTGTGTAAAGATATGTTCAATACGTTGTGATCAAGAATAGTTTCTCGTGTCTATATCAATAAAAAACGCGAGTGGCATCCCAAATGAGTTATAGTTTATTCGTAGCAGCAGTTCCTTGCGAAGTTTATTTCAGCCTCAAGAAAAAGAATCCATGACCTTTGTGCTGTTTTCTACGCTGGTGACATCATCATGATGAAGATAGCTGGTTAGTGAAGTGTACAAGAACTTGCGTGTTCCACACAGGGCAGTGGAAACAACTAGGCACCTCGCGTGTACTGCATGCACAGTACAAATGTGCTCAGTGACACGTCATCTGCAGTAATGCAGAGGAGCTAAAGAAGGATGAAAGTATTAACACTATCTCACTTTTATTCCTTTTTTCTTGCCGTAGCTGGACAGGCAAGCCAGTGATCGACATGACGAAAAAAAGCATCCCTCTTTCATCGGCACAGGAGGGGAGCCTCTAGTGTTGACTGCATGAAAGTCGCCACGCTGGGACAAACACTGGAGATGTTAGCTATTGTGCATTTACAACTGCCTGTGGCCGAGCTGAGGCCAGGGAAGAGACTCTTTCAGTGGGAGACCAACAGTTTCTTGTGTTCTGAACAGTGTGTTCTGGCGATAATGATCTTACGTTTTCTAAAATAAATATCGCTTGCATAAAGGTAAGAGACTAGCTTCGGGTGCAGTTTTTTACTTTCAGAGGACCCCTGATGCGAAGCTGGTTGCTGACCTTGAAGACACACAATTGGTAAAAACGCTTGTGGAGACGGAGCAGAAGCAGCAGCTTTTTGGGAAAAAAAGAACGAATCAAGAAGTCATTAGCGTTTTGTTCTGCCGCAGTTCCCTTGTTGGAATTTCTGTGCATAAAGGAACCTCATCCTTGGCCTGCTGAGTGTTTATATTCGGCAATTCGTGAGCATGTCCTGTTTAGGAGGGAAGGTACAGCAGGTTGTAAGGTTCAGTGAAAAATCTTGAAATTCGCTGGGGATGGGAAGGTGCGGACACTATGTGCACATCAGTAGCGTTCTTTGAGAGATGGAGAGCCGTGTGCACCTGGTGCGCATCTTAGCAGACGAGCGGGGTCCAGTGTTCGTGTCGAAGGATGCTCGACACTCGTCCTTTACCACAGAGGCACACACACACTTTCTACACCTATCATATTGATCAACTATAGTGAACATAATTAGCAGCCCCGCCCTCATAGGACAAATCTTGGTCTGTATTTGATCAAATCATTGCGAAGATCAGTCCCACTCTAGCATTGATTCACTAGATGCATAAGATTCTCAATCGGGCCAACAGTCACTGTATTCACTTAGATAAAAATTGTCGAGTAATTTTCAGAACGTCTGCTGCACCCAAGGACATGTATTCTTGTTCATTCACACAACGCTGAAACTCAATAAATTTACTGAGTATAATTCGCATAGGGGACATTTGTAAAGTGATCTGATATTCTCTCAGAGTCATATCCATTTAATTAGTGTTTAAAGTGAATAAATTAATGTGTTAATGCAAAGTTTGTTTTTGTTAACATCTACCATTCATATCAAATTTATTTGTTTGCAATTCTCCACTTTAGGATCCGTAGGTGGGGTCATAAATTCTTCGGATTATCCGCCAGCCGCTGTGACCGAGCGGTTCTAGGCGCTTCAGTCCGGAACCGTGCTGCTGCTACGGTCGCAGGTTCGAATCCTGCCTCGGGCATGGATGTGTGTGTTGTCCTTAGATTAGTTAGGTTTAAGTAGTTCTCAGTCTAGGGGACCGATGACCTCAGATGTTAAGTCTCATAGTTCTTATAGCTATTTTTTCGGGTTACCCGTTACGCCCTACATAATAATTATAGCTTTGGTCTTAGAGGCTTGTCCGGTTTGTCAGGCTAAACATTTTTGCATGGAAGGAGCTCTGCAACAAAGCCTATTTTGTTTACAGTCATAAATTCTTCGGATTATCCGCCAGCCGCAGTGGCCAAGCGGTTCTAGGCCGTTCAGTCCGGAACCGCTCTGCTGCTACGGTCGCAGGTTCGAATCCTGCCTCGGGCGTGGATGTGTGTGTTGTCCTTAGATTAGTTAGGTTTAAGTAGGTCTCAATCCAGGGGACCGATGACCTCAGATGTTAAGTCTCATAGTTCTTGTAGCCATTTTTTCGGGTTACCCGTTCCACCCTACATAATAATTATAGCTTTGGTCTTAGAGGCTTGTCCGGTTTGTCAGGGCAAACATTTTTACATGTAAGGAGCTCTCCAGCAAAGCCTGTTTTATTTGCAGTCGACAAAACATATTTTGATAATTTGATAGTGTGTTTTGTTCACTCATTATTGTGTTCTGTGGTACGCATAAAAATGCCTCCGTATGTGTAAACCCGTCACATGCCCAGGGCATGTTTGCGCACTCTACCTGAGACTATATAAAACTATTTTTCACTCTTAAACGCAATGTCGAGTGACAAGCATATAAAGTTGTTCTTTAATAACCACGCTATAAGACTAAACAATTTTAAACAAAATAAATCTAACCCATTTGTTTTTATAATTCCGAAAAGAAATCTGCGTAAATGTGCTCTGGTCTCCCCTAAATGAAAAATGTACAATTTCGCTATCATACGATACGGACAGAACTTGAAGGTGGAGCGCGCAATATTTTTGCCTTGAATGGATCGCCCGCAGTCTGGTCCGGACGCAAAACTTATCGGAGCTGATAAACTCGCCAATGCATAGGTGGACCCCTCCCCCACTTCGGCGTCCCCTTGTCCACTCGTTCGGGCCCTGCGGCCGCCACTGGCCAATCTCATTTCCGTTTTGCCACTTCAGGAGTCCCTATTTGCCAAATCTCGACTCCCATTCGGCGGCCAACGAAATATTCCGCTGCCCGATATTGCCAGGGGAGCGCTGCGCCCGCTTATACGGTGCACCGTGACTCGAAGTTGGGAAGAAAACTCCGGCGACTTTCTGCGATGTGGTGACGCTGTCACATACCTCAGACGGTATTACATACGTAAACAGAAAATGGAGCTCTATGAGAAACTGCGTAGTGATGTAAAATGAAACACCTAGCAGTGTGGTTTCTGTTGCATGTTGCCTGCAGCAGTCACCCTGAGAAAGTTTGCCTGCAACAGCACACAATAGCTTACACGTCTCAGTTTACATCACAACGCGATCTCTCCTAGAGACCTTGTTTTTCGTTATGCCTCCGGCAGCGAAAGAATTTGTTTGGCCACTTGGCACTGTCATCATAATCATATTTACATTTTAGTAAATGTCAAGGTATCGATAAGTCCATTTATGATTTTCAAGAGTCTAGGAGTTTATTAATTCCCTTCTGCTGTTCAAGAGACCGCATTTTACTTGTGCTAGGTTGCTGTAATTAAAATGCAGCTACTCACAGAGGTCTAATGTGAATTATGGTATTACAGCGAAACTCGATAGTTTGTATAATGAATCAGTGCAGAAACTATTTACGCTCTAAAAAAAATTGCTCCACTTTTGGCCACCAAGTACAAATCTGGCAGCCGCGCGGAATGGCCGCGCGGTTTGGGGCGCCAAGTCACGGCCCCTCCCGCCGGAGTTTCGAGTCCTCCCTCGGGCATGGGTGTGTGTGTGTGTGTGTTGTTCTTAGCGTAAGGGGAGACGGAAAGCAATTTTTATCCCTATTCTGCCAATGCTATTTTACCCACTCAATAGGTACACTTCTCAAAAGAACTATAAGTGATAAAACAATGAAATTTTTACTGCATATATATAACATATCTGACTCAAATTACAAGAAAAATGAACATTATACCTCTTACGGTTTTGAAGAAAAAATATTTATTCTTTCACTAGTAAAATCACTTTTTTTGTACATTATTTATTATGAAACAGTTTCTCATTGTTTTGTGTTTCTCAGTTTCCTTGTAATAAGTTACCACCATCTGCAGTACAAATTGACGAAATTTCATGTTCCTAACCCCTTTAGTTTATCAAATAATGGTACCTGAAAGTAAAAAAAAAATGTAGTTTTGAGAAAAATCCCTTTAAAGTTTAATATTGCAGTTCTAGTATAGTTATTGATGAGAATTACTTACCACTAATATTTTCCTGCACCATACTGAGCATCATTTGAATCATAGTGATCTTCTTTTATTCTCTTGGTCCCTCTTCTTTACTGTCTGGCTTCTTTTGTGCATTTTAAATTAGCAATATCTGCTTTGCGGATTCTCTCTTTATCTATTTGCACCAAGGATTTTGCAGTACTTACACTAGATTTTCTAACCAATAATTCCAAAACATCCAGTTTTCTAATTAAACCATCATTGAAGCATAAAATAGCATCATAAACACCAAATTTGAGCGTTGTAAGCTGAGCAAATAAAGTTTTCGGTAACCAGTTCCAAATGACAGAATTCACTCACTCATTTAAATTTTTGGTTTTCCCATGAAGACTTTTCTTCAAAAAGGTATCTTTACAAAGGTCTCTGAATATGGGTCTAATTTCATTCATTACTGATGCAGGTGAAGAATGTGGTCATATCTGGCACTTCTCCTGTACTTACACCAAGTGTCAGGATCATTAGGGCAAAGACCGTGCACTGGATTTTCATTTGTCGAAAGCTTATGGAAAACGACAGCCCATACAGCTTTTCTCATGTTTTCTAAATTCCCTACATTTCTTCTTATGGCCAAGCCATAATAATTCTGTAATCTATTTCAACATATGTCAGGCGACCTTTACTACCTATCTTCTTACCATCTTTCAATACTATTTTTTACTTTTCTTTCAATAATCTTCTCAACCTGGACCTCATTCTCTTCTGGACATGCCAAATGCACTCTAATTTACAAATTGTGACATTAGGACCACAGGGTTGTTCTGCACCGTCCCCAGATTTCACAGAGCGTCAGGAAAACCATCATGTCACGAAAAAAAAATGTATTTATATAAAACAAAAACTGTATCACGCAGGATAGACCAGGCATTTCAAATATATTAAAACCTAATAATAGAATTTTTGAAGACCACTTGCCTTCCGTCTCCCCATAAGTTAAATTAAGTAGTGTGTAAGTCTAGGGACCGATGACCTCAGTAGTTTTGTCCCTTAGGAATTCACACACATTTGGACATTTGAACGAATCTGGCGCTGTGAATGCAAGACAGACGTATAAGACTATTTCCTTATATAATGGACTGTGACTGGAACGTGGCCAAAAAAGATCAAACAAGTGAGAAAGGCATAACATTGTTTCTATTGTTAACTATCACTTGTACAATTTGTTCAATATGAACACCGGAGACGTCGACGAGATCCTGTAGAGCGCCAGATTTGCACGTGGTAGCCAAAAATGAAATTAATTTTCTCCAGCAGAAATCGGTTTCACATTAAAGCTTTAACATATCTACCAAGTTGTGCTGCCATATGACAATTAAAGCCTACGCTGGACGTCCATGAGTAGCTGCACTTTAATTACAACCACCCGGTATGAGTGTGATTCCATCAGCCCAACTCAGTTTCGAAATGGGTCCTCAATCCTGGTGTGCACACCTTCGTAGCTGAGTTGGTTGATGCACGCACTTACGGTGGCAGTCTTCTCCGAAGGCAGTTGATGGTGGATGACGCTTTCATTGTCAGTATTTGGCTGGAAAGGACAGGAGAGGTGGTTTCGTAAATTTTCCATCTACAGTCTTTCCGTCAACAATGTCCCCCGTTAAATTCCCGAATTATGAAATTAGTTCGCTGACGGCAAAACTTTGACACGAATCCTGCTAAGTATAGTACTATAGTACTATTCAATAGCAGCGTATGAAAATTTGTACCGGACTGAGATTCGAACCCGGATTTCCCGCTTATCATAAGCAGCCACCTTAATCACTTTGCGTATCAGTACATCATGTTCCCTGCAATGATCTAATCCTCCGTATGCCACACTGTCTACAATCTTATATTGCACTCCACTAAATTCGTCATCTAATGCTCGCAACATTACTTAATTGTATGACAGCCGTTGGCGGGCAAGCGACGATAACATTGGTCTGAACAACTCACTCTCCCTGTTGTGGGACTACAAATAAGAATTTAGAGTGTTTGATATATGGAGGTTTGGGTCGGTCCAGGGAGCGTGCTGAGATAGCCGTAGTGTTTAAGGCAACTGCTGGCGATAAGTGAGGAATCTAGGTTTGATTCCTCGTTCGACAGAAAGTTTCATCTGGCGCTAATCGATGGCAGCTTTATACCTACTACATCTGAGTTCAAGAAATTTATAATCACCTAATAACTATGAACTCGTTCAGCTGTAGATCGTCAACTGTGTCTGGTCTTCTAGACATGCACCTAACGAAATTCCAAAACTCTCTGTAGTGTGTGGTGCAGCGAAATAATGCGACATAGTTGCTGGTGGTCCGTCCATCGGATGAGGAAGCTAAACTTTACAGTCCCCTTGGTGCTATTCGAGAGGACTATGTACACTATGTCATTAAAAGTATCTGGACAACTGGCTGAAAATGACTTTCAAGTTTGTGGCGCCTTCCATCGGTAATACCTGAAATCAGTTTGGTGTTAGCGCACCCTGAGCATGGATGACAGATTCCACTCTCGCAAGCATATGTTCAATCACGTGCAGGAAGGTTTCTTGGGGATGGCAGACCATTCTTCACGGACTGCTGCACTGAGGAGAGGTATCGATGTCGGTCGGTGAGGCCTGGCTCGAAGTCGGTTTTCCAAAACATGCCAAAGGTGTTCTATAAGTTTCAGTCCAATACAGGGATGTTATTTTGTGTAATCACTCCGCCACAGGCCGTACATTATGAACAGGTGCTCGATCTTGTTGAAAGATGCAATCGCCATCCCCAAATTGATCTTCAACAGAGGGAAGCAAGAAGGTGCTTAAAACATCAATGTTGGCCCGTTCTGTGATAGTGCCACGCAAAACAACAAGGGGTGCAAGCCCCCTCCATGAAAAACACGACCACACTATAACACCACCGCCTCCGAATTTTACTGTTAGCACTACACACGCTGGCAGACGAACTTCACAGGGAATTCACCATACCCACACCCTGCCGTCGGATCGCCACATTGTGTACCGTGATTTATCACTCCACACAACGTTTTTCCACTGTTCAATCGTCCACTGTTTACGCTCCTTACACCCAGTGAGGCGTTGTTTTGCGATCTAAGTCCGTGATGTGTGGCTTATGAGCAGCCGCTCGACCAATGAGATCCAAGTTTTCTCACCTCCCGCCTAACTTTGATAGTACTTGAAGTGGATCCTGCTGCATATTGGAGCTGCTGTGTGATAGTCTGGATAGATGTCTGCCAACGCATTACGGCCCTCTTCATCTGTCGGCGGTCTCTGTCGCTCAACAGACGATGTCGGCCTGTACGCTTTTGTGGTGTACGTGTCCCTTCACGTATCCACTTCACTGTCACATCTGCAACAGTGGACCTAGGGATGTTTATGAGTGTGGAAATCTCGCCTATAGACGTATGACGCAAGTGATACCCAGTCACCTGACTACGTTAGAAGTCCGTGAGTTCCGCGGAGCGTCCATTCTGTTCTCTCATGATGTCCTGGCAGTGGATGGTAGCACAATGCACCTAATATGAAAAACGTATGATGTTGTGGGTGTCCACATACTTTTGATCACATAGTGTATATACACATCATCAAGTATCACAAATTTAAAACTAGTCTCTAGACACATCCACTACACTCATCACACTCTTCAACTATACATATGACACAGCTGTCACAATTCCGCAAGAAAAGAGTAAAATGAGTATGGAGGAAGAAAAGCCTTTCCGATATGCAATGGAACCCACCTCGTGGCATATCCCAGACAGCAAAGCCATAGGACGTTTACAATAAGTCCAATTGTAATTTTCCCATATTTTTATTTAAAAAATCGTAAGCTGAGGGAACCAATTTGTTTTGAACCATGAAATTATTATTTTGAATATTTCAGTTACTGTACTGAAGTTCAGTTTACAGGGTATTAGGGTATCAGTGCAGATAATTTTATTAGTGACTGAGGAAAATATACTGAACTGCATTACGTCAGTACTTAATTCATTTGCAGGCTAATAATTATAGCGAATTGGGTAGTATGTTTTCAGTTTGGTTAGTACATCCAAGTACATATTATTTTCTACTGGGCAGCAGGTCAGGTGTTGAACTGCTGACACATAGACGCAAAACAGCTACTCTATACTGACAGACGTAGTCCACTTAATGGGTCGTTACAACCGTGCAGAAAACATCAGTAAATTATGTGATGTGTTTCTGGGAAGCCTGTTACACGCAGAGAAAAACACAACTAATACATTCGAGTGGGTATATATTAAGGTGCCAATGATCACAATAACAGCACTAATACCCCTAACACAGTGTATATTTACAAGTTTGAACTTCATGACATCAAAGCCTTTAAATACAAAACTGAAGACGTCCCTTGTAAAACAAAATATAACAACTAATCGAAAATTAGCTTGATAAAACGTAATATGTGAATTTTTGATCAAATTTTTTGCCTGTTTCGATAGTTGGTCTTGTAATTAAGTTCTTGGAGAGAACTCATGGTGAGAATTTGTTCTGTACCAGCACTCAAGAAGAACGATGTGATGTGGAGACGTGTGACTGTAATATATATCTAATGTTAGTTTTAGCAAATAAAAGCGAGTTTATTCTGGCGAGTGTGTTTGAAGAAAATTATTTCTTAAACATTTTTTGAGCATTAAGATATACCTTTTACTCTGTTGTTCATCGTACAATGTGTTGTTGAAATCTTATTTTATCGGTATCCATTAAAAGTGGTCCCTCCGTCACTAACATCAATAAGACAAAATTGTGAAGGCTCTCGTGGCCACTTGTTGACAAATTGCCTATTGGCTTCTGTATCGGGTTTTTCGTCCGACGTTTGTTTGTTGATTTTTTTTTATACGTTTCGCCAGCACGAGTGGCTGGCATTGTCAAACCTTCATCCTCCATTGCAGAGTGAGTGGTAAAGCTTTAACAATGCCAGCCCCTCGTGCTGGCGAAACGTCGGTAAAATCAACAAACAAACGTCGGCCGAAGAGCCACTTACAGAAGCCAGAAAGCAGTTTGCCATGAATAGGGCCATCACAGATCCACCAAATGCACACTTTCAATGAAATGAAATTGTTCGTTGACGTCAAACATTATTGCTACTGCGCTCAACGTGCACAAGAATCACCCAACAACTAAAACGAAAGTTTTGCAAAAATATTTGAAACGCCCCCTAAACCCGCTGGGCGGAACAGGTAATAGGATTGTGGAAAGGGCAAAGGGTTGAAGTCAGTTTCTGCTTCTAACTGTCATTTATTGTAATTTAGTAACTCTTTCACGGCTGAAGGCCTCCAACAAGAAATTTTAACAAGATAAAAAATCCAGTTAAGATAGCAATAAATTAATTTAAAGAGCCGCGCGGGATTAGCCGAGCGGTCTGAGGCGCTGCAGTCATGGACTGTGTGGCTGATCCCGGCAGAGGTTCGAGACCTCCCTCGTGCATGGGTGGGTGTAATAAGTTTCCTATACTTTACGTCTATGGTCACAATCTTTTTTGTTTAACAGATTACCGGTTTCGGTCTTTAATGACCATCATCAGCGTGTTTCAAACAGTAGTTTTACTGACAACATCACTCGTGCATGTGATGTGATTCATATGTATCTGACGATGCTGGTGTTGATTCCACATTTAACATTTGACGATGCCACTATGGCTGCAGTACATTAGGACTTTGTTTTTATGAAACAGATCTGATGATGGTCATTAAAGACCGAAACCGGTAATCAGTTAAACAAAAAAAGATTGTGACCATAGACGTAAATTAAAGGAAACTTATTACATATACAGGTCACTGTGTTTTTTCGCGACTATGTCGCAGCTTGTGAAAATGGGTGTGTGTGTTTGTCCTTAGGATAATTTAGGTTAAGTAGTGTGTAAGCTTAGGGACTTAGCAGTTAAGTCCAATAAGATATCACACACATTTGGACTTTTTTTTTTAATTTAAGGAAACAACATATGCAAGGTGCAATACCAATGGTTGAGGGCCACAATCAAACTTCAAAATTTCAAAATATATTACCATAATCTTTAAAGGCAGAAAGACGCAGTGTTTAAGCTTGAAAGATAAATTTAAAAAATTAATTTGCAAAATTTTAAGAAACAAACAATAACCATAAGCCTAAAATTTAAAATAGCTGACAACAGATAATTGAACACCGGTGGCACTCAGAAGGCCTCCAGGAAGGTCGGTCTGACCTCGTTCTCTTAGGTGAGACAGGTGGTGAGCCAAACTATGCTTGATCCGTCGGAACCCAACCAAGGCGCAGCCACGGTCCGACCGACACAACTTGCTTCCCGTCATTCAGTACATGAGAACCCCAACCGGCGATGTTAAAAACGTGATACTGCACAATGGAGTACGTATCAGCTGTCAAAATTACACGCCATGCTGCACAGCGACAACAAGTGAGGAAAGGACCCTTCCTGAAATTACGCCAATGGCCAGGGAAGGCAACCGGAACACTAACGGCCATACTTGAAACACGGTAATAGTTAACTCGCTCAAAATAAAACTGCCTGAATTTACGTTAATGCCCAGGGAAGGTCACCGGGACACTAACGGCCATAAGGCAGAAAATTCCACTGGTGCACTCAAATTGTAGTCAACCAATAACTTCCCTCGTCAGCAGCAACCGACCCACTGCCTGCAGAGTGCCAACAACATCTAAAATAGTCGTCAGTTCGTATAACGCCAACTACACACACAACCTGACAAACACTTGCACGAAGACCTGAACGATACCCAACAGTAACTAAGCACGCACGAAGACAAATCGGCAGTCGATGCACACACACACACACACACACACACACACATACACACACACACACACACACACACACACACACACACAGCCACCTCATGAACGATCGGCGAGCCAAAACACGTCGTCCGGTAAGACGACTGACCGAAGATCCACCAAGACCACGACCCGGCTCAAGTTATGGGTGGCGGCAATGGTCGGGGGAGCCATGTCGACGTAGACGTCACTGCTCCATCCCGAGTGCAATAGTGCCGCATTACAACTCCCCGACTGGCAGGTCTGGACTGTGCTCCAGACGCTCTCCAACCGACTGGCAGACGCGAACTCTCAAGCCGAACTCTCGATCCGAACTAACTTACGACAGACAACGACCGGAAAGTAATATCAGTTGAGCAAAGATACTACGAGAGGGGATCTATCGATACGCGCTACTAGCGCGGTTCCCGATCAAGCAAAGCAGCATCTCAGTCACAGTAGTAATTTAAATTAACGTAGTGAGGTGGAAGTATGTCAAAAACAGGGTGTAAAATACATGATGGTGGGCACATGAGCCACGCACGGCTGAATATTCGGTCATTATAATCCGGTCATCAGTAACAACACTGATATAAATGTCTGGCAAACGTGTAAGTATTTATGAACAGCCTTGGGTTCCAAGACAAGTGGAATTATTGTAATTCCATGGAATGCTAAAACGTTCTTCACACCTACATGTCCATATACAGGATGATCAGAAACAGACTCAAACCCTGGTGATGGTGTTGCAGGGTAGGTTGTGTCGAGAAACAACTGTTAAAAATGTTCGATATGTTGCCCCTTTCCGATTTGCGTGGAAACCAACTGACTGGTGTAGAATTGTCTTCAGTGATGTGTCCTGCTTCGAACTGAGTCGCAACTACCAGCTAAGACGTGTGTGGAAACCTTCAGACAGCGGTGGGAAATCAGCCTGATTCTCGCCCGCCGTACCGTCCGAGAGACAGAAGTCATGGTATGTGGTGCCATCTCTTTTTCATATCAGGACGCCTTTGGTTGTCATCCGTTGCACCGTTAGAGCGCCCTTCACGGTAAGCCATGTCGGACTTACAGTTCAGCAAGATAATGGCTGCCCGGACAGGGCGAGAGTTTCCACTGCTTCGTGCTTGCCAAACCCTATCTGGGCCAGCAACGTCGCCGGATCTCTCCCCAATTGAGAACGTTTCAAGCATTATGAGCAGGGCCCTCCAACCTGCTCGGGATTTTGACACTAACGCACCAGATAAACAGAATTTGGCACGACATCCCTCAGGAGTACACCCCACAAGTCTGTCATCAATTTAAAGTCGAATAACTACCTGCACAAGGGCAGAGGTGACTTGCTCAATTTGTGAAGCCCTTTCCCTTGAATAACCGATCAAAATTTTCTTAAATTTTAATCATTTGTTTGCCTGTACAATTTAGATCACATCTACCACTTCCGTCCCATTCGGTTAATTCCTTTGTGTTGAGTCTATTTTTTAAGTTGACGAGAAGGATAATTTGTTTAAGAACCAATCGTAAAATATGCGGTATAATATCTGCATTTATTAATATAGTTCGTATCTAAACCCGACGATTGGTTTGAATGTTACGTGGTTTTTAATCGAGCTGCGCAATAAAATTCACGGCGCTGGGGAGCAGCCACATTTAGTCATTGTCACTTAAGGTGATGAGGCTCGGCCGTGGGAGTCTCACTACTGCTACAAGTGGACAGAAATCATACATTCTGAGAGAAGTGCACAGCAGGTCCGTCCAAACTTAAATGTAAGAGGCAGTTTCAGGGGGAAAACAACTCTTGGCGAAAGCAGAATGGACCCTTCCCTGTCACTGCAGGGTCGGAGAAAAATAGTCCATCACTAACAATATTTTTGTGCTCGTAGCTCGTGGTCTAGTGTTTACAGTCGCTGCCGTTGGATCAAGTGTCCCGGAATCCATTCCGTGCCGGGTTGGGGATTTTATTCGCCCGGGGACTGGGCGTTTGTGTTGTCCTCTTCATTTCATCATCATTCGCGAAAAATGGCGAGACTGGACTGTAAAAAAGATCGGGAATTTTTGCTGGTGATAACATCGTGATTGAGCGCCGTACAAATCACCATAATCAAAACTTTTGGATGAGAAAGATACATACTAATATTATCTCAAGAGTTGCTCGGAGCAGTTATTAATAGGAGTCGCGTTGGTGTGGATAATTATAAGCTAATTGCGGGTGTTACGAAAAGTAATGTATCTGTCATCATTAGGGACGTCCGCCCCCGGTAGCTGAATGGTCAGCGCGACAGACTGTCAATCCTAAGAGCCCGGGTTCGATTCCCGGCTGCGTCGGAGATTTTTCTCCGCTTAGGGACTGGATGTTGTGTTGTCCTAATCATCATCATTTCATCCCCATCGACGCGCAAGTCGATAGCCGGCACGGTAGCTCAGCGTGTTCGGTCGGAGGGTTTAGCGACCCTCTGTAATAAAAAACTGAGTGAGCGGATCAACGAACAACCTGAACGAGTGTCATCGGACGTCCGCCCCGAGCAGATGCAACTAACAAAATCGAACAAAATGAGTAAAAAAAATAAAAAAAAGTGGCGTCAAATCGATAGACTTGCACCTGGCGAGCGGTCTACCCGATGGTAGGCCCTCGTCGCACGCCATTATTATTATTATCACTAGGGACGAAAAATTTACAAATAGGAGTAGGTCATATTTTGTGTGTAGATTCTGATGGGTTCTGGCTGAACGCAGCCCATGTAGCCCACGGTATCACTTCCCTCGGAGTTTATAGTTACTTCATCTATTGTTGCAAAATTAAACTATGTATAATGGCTCAGTAAGTTATTTAAATATGTATACAAAAGTTTTACGTTGAAAGGAGGCAATATCTTCCTATTTATATAATATAAGGTAGGGAAAGAAAAAATGGCTGTGAGCACTATGGGACTTAACATCTGAGGTCATCAGTCTCCTAGAACTTAGAACTACTCCAATCTATCTAACCTAAGGACATCACACACATCCATGCCGGAGGCAGGATTCGAACCTGCGTCAGTAGCGGTCGTACGGTTCCAGACTGAAGCGCCTAGAAACGCTCGGCCACACCGGCCGGCTGGTAAGCAAAGATTAAGTCGTACTAACGCGTCGTGTCTCACTGGTAAATAGGGATGTAGTCAATATCTTACCCTGTGTACTCTTACTATTCTGCTAGATAATAGCAGATGTGTCATCGACGTGACTAAGTGGGTAAACAAAATATCAATGGAGAATCTTATTGTGAATGATGCTTTGCAATATCTTAAATAGCTTGGCATTCTGCGTGCTAAGTCCCGTGTGGCAACATATACTGGTATACAGACCTTAACGACGAATGTAGCTCTCGCCTGATGTGTGTCTGCTAAGAAGTATAGTTCGATTAAACTTGGACCATACAAAGAAAGGATCGACATTGTATAGTGCAGAAGGTACCAGAAAGAAACACGCAATGAGACAAACAGAAATAAATTTTTTTTTCAGAGACAACAGTTGCACTGAGGTCACCGCGGTTCCTGGTGGTCCCTGGCATTACTGACGGCAGGACATGATTCTTAGCAGAATGTGTGGTCACTATCAATAGCCATGCATCCTCTGCTGCATGCTCCCATACTGGTCACGAGGTTGGTAACTACGTTGTTGTTCTTGTGGTACAGCCTTCCATTCCTCCAACAGCGCGGTTGAAAACAGCTGGATGGTCGTTGCTGGACGTGGACGTTTTCCAATACGTTTCCCCAACGCATCTCACATATATACGTAAATGTCAGAGAATTGTGCAGGTGAGTCCATTCATTTTAAGAGCTTCTCGAACCACGTTGTTCGATGCAGTCGCACTTTGTTATTCATAAACATTAAGTCAGTGAATGCATCGCTGAAAAGACAAACATAGCGAAGGAGTACAGTATCACAGTAACGTAAACCGTCAGCAAGAGCGCACCGCTAGTTCCTGCTACTAATAAGGCGAGTACACCGTTAGCTTGTTAGATATTTTTACGAGCTTCAAACAGGATCGACTTATTTTCAGTTATCTGTGTACTTACGAGTTTATTTTTGTAATTTCTTGCGTGTGCGAGTGTTTACTAGGCACAACCTTTTATTTCAATAAGTGTTTTGTACAGTTATGTCGCTGCTATCGACCATCGTATCGTACAGGCTTTTGTTTATTTGGTTAGAACAGCTCAGTGTCGGTTAGACCATAAGTGAGAAAGCACTTCGATTTCCCGCTGCTAATGAGGCGAGTACACCGTTCATTTGTTGCATATTCTTACGAGCTTCAAACAGGAGCGACTGCAGTAATAGATAGGAACTGTGATTGTTGTGTACAGATGTGAGCTGAGTTGGCGACCCTCCGCTCACAGCTCCAGGCTGCGTTGGCTTCCATCAAACAGCCTGAGGCTGCTGCCAAGGGGCGTCACTGTGGGTGATCGAACACTGGGTTGCGAGGGACATCGAGCATGTCCCACGTGTCCTCCGATCAGTCCACTGCTGTGACCGCCCTGGGTACTGCCTGCACTGGGGTTGACCCCTCACCCATGGTCGAGTGGGAGGGAGATCATTCCAAAATCTCACAGGCAGCGAAAAACTTCCCGAGGGGCTGTCATAGGGCCTCTCCCGTTAGTTGGAAGAACAGGTTTTGGGCGTTATCTGTGGCTGACGATGCCTCTGAGCCACATGCAGTCATCCACCCTGTTCCAGAGGAACCTTCTCGGCCCTCAAGGTCTGGGCATTCACAGAGCGTGGGTTTGCTGGTAGTTGGGAGCTCCAACGTTAGGCTTGTGATGGGGCCCCTTAGGAACATGGCTGCCAAGGACGGGAAGGAAGCCAGTGTGCATTCCTTGTGCATTGCGGGGGGAGTCATTCTGAATGTGGAAAGGGTGCTTCCGGATGCCATGAAGAGTACAGGGTGCAGCCAACTGCAGGTGGTGGCTCATGTTGGTACCAATTACGTGTGTCGCTTCGGATCGGAGCAGATTCTGTCTGGTTTTGGGTGGCTAGCGGAAATGGTAAAGACTGCCAATCTTGCTTCCAAGATTAATGCGAAGCTCACCATCTGCAGCATCGTCGATAGAACCGACTGTGGTGGTCCTTTGGTGCAGAGCCGAGTGGAGGGTCTGAATCAGAGGATCAGGCTGTTCTGTGACCGTGTAGGCTGCAGATTCCTTGACTTGCGCCACCGGGTGGTGGGTTTCCGGGTTCCACTTAAAGGGTCAGGAGTCCAATACACACAGGAGGCGGCTACACCGGTAGTGGGAGCTGCGTGGAAGGAACTGGGCGGTTTTTTAGGTTAGAGGGTCTCGGGGAACAACAGAAGGGACGTCCGTCTAAAAATGGGAGGGTAAAAGACAGTAATGCAGTTGCAGAAATAATTGGTATTGTATTTGTAAATTGTCATAGCTCTGTTGGGAAAGAACCAGAGCTCCAAGCCTTAATAGAAAGCACTGAAGTTCAAATAGTTGTAGGTACAGAGAGCTGGCTAATGCCGGAAATAAGTTCAGCCGAAATTTTTGCAAACGATCTAACAGTGTTCAGGGTAGTCAGAGGTAGTTTGCCTTGTATCGAAATTGAAGTAGATAGTTCGTGTAAAATAGTATGGGTAGAGGTATACCTGACAATCGGACTAAACTATTAATTGAATGGTTTTACCGATCCCCCGACTCAGAAGATATAGTTGCTGAACAGTTCAAAGAAAACTTGAGTCTTATTTCAAATAAGTATCCCGCTCATACAATTACAGTCGGTGATGACTTCAATCTACCCACGATATGCTGGAAAAATTATACGTTTAAAGCCGGCGGCAGGCATAAAACGTAATCTGAAATTGTACTGAATGCTTTCTCAGAAAATTATTTTGAACAATTAGTTCATGAGCCAACTCGAAGCGTAAATGGTTGCGAAACATACTTGACTTTTAGCAACAAATAGTCCTTGACAAATAGTATTGTGACGAATACAGGGATTAGCGACCATAAGGCTGTTGCTGCTAGGCTGAATACCGTAACACCTACAACCATCAAAAACTAACGCAAAGTATATCTATTTAAAAAAGCTGATAAAAATGCTCTTAATGAGTTTTTAAGAGACCGTCTTCACTCCTTCCGATCTGATCATGTAAGTGTAGCAAAGATGTGGAATCTTTTCAAAGAGATAGTATTGAGAGCTCACTGCTATTACATTGCACTTTGTTGAGAGTTTATGAGGGAAAAGCAGTCAACCAATTATTTAGTCTCTTGTGTTAGATACAACCTCTCCAGGTTCTAACAGGTATAATAATTTTGTTTATTGTTCTTGTGTCAAGTACTACACTAATATTGCCCCAAGCTTTCCCAGCTTTAGGTACAACCAAGAAACGGCTTCAGTATTAACTTGAAGCCGATTGAGTTACTTCCCAGTTGACCATTTATATATTTAACTCCTGTGAAACGGTTACCTGTTATGACCAAGGAATGGGATAAGAAAGTAAACAGAATGGTTCATGTGGTTTGACATTCAAATGACAGCAGTAACCTTTAATGACACCAAGTTTGTTTAAAAAAAACCTTAATATATCGCAACAGAATGCCTACCAAATCCACTCGTTGATTTTTAGTTAACTATTTAATTTTAATCTGCTGTTCCACACTCGAGTCATCAATTAGTTTGAAATGTTCCTGAATTAGAATTGTATTCTCCTTGTATATAAATTCAACTTTTATTCCCTGGCATTATTTCCTATGTTCCTGGTCTGTCTTTAAGACATCAGTTACCGCCTTGCATCCATTTACGAAGAGCGTTCATCTCCCCGTGGGGAGGCGTATTCTTGCGTTCTTCTCATTTATGCCAAGGTAGCCCCTGAGGCCAGCAACCCATATTACACCATAGAGGACGAGGTTGTCTATGTCCAAGGCGTACCAAAAGCACCATGGTAAACACCCGGCTATTTACATACTAGATCATGGAAACAGACATTCCGAGCACTACTTCCTGCAGGAAGTATCATTACGCCAAAACCTGACTGGCTAGAGACAGTTAATTAGGGGCTAGAACTAGCCCCGAAGTTCAGTTCACGCCAGTTGTCGACCTCGTGTACTGCGACCACTGAAGATTACGTCTTCGTCTCTGAATTGGATTAGAAGATAACTTTTGTTTGCCTAAATCAGGAGATTTTTACTGGCATCGTTATTGTTACTTTTCGTTTGATGTTCACTCATAAACCTTGTGAACTTACATGAATAAAAGTTGTGTTTGTGAAAAATTACGAAGGGTCAGTCACAACAAAACCAATGACAGTTATGCAGTCCTCAGTTATTGTGTTGACTCCAATGTTTGTCATTGCTACTTCTCCTGTGGTCAGTGGAACAGCCTCCATTTTATATTTCGACATCGAGTGTCAAAATCCCTCACGATCCTACGATATGTAATGCTTTAGATGAGCACAACCTTTCAAACAAACCAACTGATATTACAATTGCTGCAGCAGCCATTTCTAAAGTGTCTCCTACTAAGCATATACAGCTAACTGCAACAAAATTTGAGGCTGATTCTGACAATTTACAGCATCAGCACACAGTTACTCGTGAATGTAGCTACCATTGTCATACCTTATCAAACTAACGCCCTCTTAATTGCCTCCACTCATTCTATGACGAACCATTAATGCCTAGATGAGGTCGAATTTAGTTTTCCTAGTTCATAATAGGTGGTTAATTATTCTGCAACTTAGAACTACTTAAACCTAACTAACCTAAGGACATCACACACATCCATGCCCGAGGCGAGACCGGAGTGGCCGTGCGGTTCTAGGCGCTACAGTCTGGAGTCGGGCGACCGCTACGGTCGCAGGTTCGAATCCTGCCTCGGGCATGGATGTGTGTGATGTCCTTAGGTTAGTTAGGTTTAAGTAGTTCTAAGTTCTAGGCGACTGATGACCTCAGAAGTTAAGTCGCATAGTGCTCAGAGCCATTCGAATCATTTGATTATTCTGTGCCATTCTGTTTTTACCCAAATTTGTACGCTGCCAGTTACTATTTGTAAGATACTAAGGTGGGTAATGTTGCCATTGTGGATCACTATTCTGATAATGTCTTGCTGCGGTGTGGAACTACCACAATATCAAATTTTATTTGAGTGCTTTTCAAAGCACTTGGAAAGCCTCAAGGTTAAAGGCGTCCTTACATAACTAAAAATGTGCACTCAAAGTCTCCAGAGTCTCTGAAATATTCGGCATCTTGCATTAAGCCTGTCACAATAGCGAATTTTTGAATGTCTGACCACATGAATGACATTATTCCTCCAAAGGCCTCTAAAAACACAAACAGCTGCACACTTCCCAAGTGTCGGACAAAATTCTGGAACTGATGAGGACTAATTAAATTTTCTTCCAGCATTATATTCCTGAAATATGACACCATCCTCGTTCCAAATTTTGTGACGTGGATGCTAACGAGTCAAGTTTCACTCTCCATAATTTTCTCCATGTTCGTTCAGCCTCAAAATTTCCTTCTGAACCAGCCATGAACATGTCAGTTTGTCTAACTTCTGCCAGTTCCTTTTCCATTTCACCTAAATGTTCATTGACAAGACGTCGCCAAGTGAAAACTCATGGTTTAGCTTTTCGTCAGTCATCAGTACATTATATCTCACCAGAGTGTGTGATCTAATTTTCATTTCAGAAACTTAGGCAGAAATATCTTTTTCTACAGGTACATTTTGCTGTGTTTCTTGAGTCCTGCCGTGAGACGCATCGCTGTGTGGCCGCGTGCTTGTGTACCGATAACGTCATGTTTCACGTTGATCTATATTTAAATGTAGCTAGATCTGTTCTCTTTACTTGCAGGTCCTCTCTGGGAATTTTTAGTATTCGCATTTAGATATCGTGGAATTTGCAAGGTGACGTAACGTATCAGTCCATTATTTTTTCTCTCTCATCTGTATATCCTTAAGAAGGGATGACCTTTGTTACTCGACGCCACAGAGAATTTTCAGATGCAGGAATCCATTAATTGCCGGCCGGAGTGGCCGTGCGGTTCTAGGCACTAAAGACTGGAACAGCGCGACCGCTACGGTCGCTGGTTCGAATCCTGCCTCGGGCATGGATGTGGGTGATGTTCTTAGGTTAGTTAGGTTTAAGTAGTTTTAAGTTCTAGGGGACTGATGACCTCAGAAGTTGAGTCCCATAGTGCTCAGAGCCATTTGAACCATTTTTTTGAATCCATTAATTAAATTATATTTTTTGTGCTCAAGTATATAAGTTGTTGTTGACATCTCTCAAGACTTTTCTTTCGCATTGTAAATCAGCTTCATGTTTTTGATAAACTTCATATCATTTTCGGCAGTAAATCTAATACATTATTAATGTACGTAGTTCCGCAATGTAATGTTTATCACCTGAGTATTTCGAAGTGTGGGAAATACTGTAATTTCAATTTTAACATATATTATTGGAATGAAGACATTATTATTTTATTTCTTTCCTCTAATAAATCTTTTATTAGTATCTTCTGCACTGTGACAAGTCAGTTGTCTTACGTCACGGCAAAAAGTATTTTAAACTCCCTTCCAGTCCGAGATACGATATTGAACTGTTTATCACAATTACAAGGTGTAGATAATTATCACAATGAATGTTTGCAGAACGGTGGCATCGTTTCGAGATCATTGGCAGTCAGCTAAATGTATCGCCGAAGCGACGTTCCAGTCCCAAAGAGTTGTACGAAGCCGTGTAGCTCAAACCGATGCCCGCTCGTTCAACACGAAACACAAAAATGGCTCTGAGCACTATTCGACTTAACGTCTGAGGTAATCAGTCACCTAGAACTTAGAACTAATTAAACCTAACTAACCTAAGGACATCACACACATCCATGCCCGAGGCAGGATTCGAACCTGCGACCGTAGCGGTCGCTCGGCTCCAGACTGTAGCGCCTAGAACTGCACGGCCACTCCGGCCGGCACGAAACACAAAAAAAAACTTTTTTATTTACCAAATTATAATGAGTAAAAGCTCTTTAAACATGGATTACAAATCAATTTTAACGTCTATATTCGCACTTAAGCACATGAGATGCCTTCATAGTTGAAACCAACAAGAAAACCGTGTACGAAATTACGTTTCACTGGGAGTTATCTCTGTGACGATCATCCCTTATATTCGTCCTTTCATGTCGTTATCGGGCGTTAAATTACGCTGCCGCATTGTGCCAGATTTTGTGTACATTGTCGAAGTTCCAGTCGCCAGAGTAACGCCATTGTTATAGGAGCTGTTATTGGCATAATAGCGACGACGTAACATGGCCCAATGTTCCATTCTCAGAATTACGGTGCTCGGGAGAGCGATCACCAGTTCCCAGCACCGTCATCTAATATCATAAAAAGTTACGCGTTTTAGGGGCGACAGAAGTACCCAGGAATCACGACAGAAGCAGCAATAAAAGCGAATGGCTGGTCTAAACAAGAAACAGAAAGGTGGTGTCTTTATGCAGCCTTACAGAGACAATGCTGAATTACGTCTTGGGACAACTTCGACATATGAGTACAAAACTACAATGTGAGTGCCGGATTGACCAGTGTGGTGTCCATAAGAAGAAACGAGAGACATTGGGCTTGGCCTCTCATCCGGGAGAAGTAGTCCGATTTGGATTCCTCGATCTCCCTCAGTTGCTTAAGTAAAAACGGAGATGGATCTACCTACTTCTACACACATATGGGGACTTGACAGGATACTGTTTAAACGAGTCTGTGTGTGATGTAATAAGCTTTTATCCTCAAGATCTTTACGCGGACGATTCTTCACGGGGTGAAGAATATCTCTAGATTCTTAACTTTATGCTGTTTCTGGAAACTTGGTACGTATATTTGGTTGTTGTCTTCAAGAGTCTCTCGAGTGAGGTTTTTCAATATTTTCGTAGCGCTGTCCCTTGAGTGAAACACACCAGCAACCATCCCTGTCGTCCTTCATTGTATACGTTCAGTGTCCTCTTTTAGTCTTATTTGGTAAGTGTCCCACGTAGTTAATAAATATCCTGGGACGGGACTCGCAACTGATGTTATGACCGAATGATGAAAGGCTGCCAGAATAAAAAAATAATAAGAAATCGTAAAAGTACGAATATTAGCTGTAAGTCTTGTTACTTAGGTTAGAGGCTCAAAGTGCAAGCTTCTTCCTTCAGTCCAAACCTCTGATTTCATGCAGGATGATTCCGAATTGGAGCTAAACGGTGACGCAGTCACGCAACGGAGGTTCTAGAAATTGGTCAAGGGGGGGAAGGCCCTATGGCGGAGGGGGGGGGGGGGCGAGGGAAGGGGTTTGGGGGAATGGAATATCGCTTAACAAAAGGAGAGTTGGGGTCCTCCACCGACAAACTGGTAAAATTTGATGTTGCTTAAAGTAGTTTTTAGTAACTGTTTTGGAGTTCAGGATAAAAACGTGTCTACAGAGTGTGTGTGCCTGGGAAAATAATACGATTTGACCCACATGTCCGCCGACTTCGCAGTTTTTGTCTGTGGTCAGCAATTTCAGTGTTGGTAGGGATACCCGGCATATTCAGCTTTCTTGATTATTGTACATTAATATACATCCAATGTGTATTAATAAATAGTAAGACGCCCATTTTAAGTTAACTGATATTTATTTGTTTAGATAGTAAGCTATTTACTGCTCTTATTCTTCTGTTAAAATGCGTTTGAAATATATCGCTAACCTACATTGCTACATAAATATATTAAAAAAATGATTGAATCTGTTGAAGTAATATATTCGCTGATTTCTGAAGTCATTTTATCCATACCCCATTGGGGGGAGGGAGAGACTATAGCCACCATACCCCCCCCTCCTCCTTGCTACCGCTCATCCTGTCACGTATCATCTACAAGCAAACATCGTCAAACGCCATGTACATGGTGATTCTTATTAACAGTTATAATTCGCCGAAGTGACGTAAATGACGCTGAGACAAATAATTTCACATAAGACACTCAAGGTTGTGAATTCCGGGAAATACATCAAAAGTAGATGACAAATGTTGAACATGTGACGTCATCAGATGATGCCCCTCACTGCACGAGCAGTGGTTGGGCTCGTCGATCCTACGCTAGCTGATACGCGGCATTGACGCACATCGCTCTGCCGGGCTACTCTGTTCTCGTAAATGTAAACAGCTTCATCGTAGGCTCGTATTAACACTACCGCAAGCACTACCATGTCGCATCGGATAATGCAAGACCAAATACGATTACCCTAGCGGAGCTGTGTGTAGCACTGTCCCTACCGGCGTGGGTAGGATCGACAACCGTTGCTCGTGCGGTGAGGTACGTCATCTGATGACGTCACATTTTCAACATTCGTCATTCACATTTGGGGTATTCCCAGCCACCTACGACCGCATGTGTCTTATATCATGTTACTAGTATCAGCGACATCTACGTCGCTTCGGGGGATTTTAAATGTTAATAAGAATCACCTGTACGGAGGATCTGAAAAACCAAGCAAGACCGAGTTAGGAAGTACCTGCAAGCGAGAGCGGCCTCGGATAGAGGAGGTTACAGCAAATATGTACCATGAGAGTGAGTAGTCATGCTTAGGTAACTTAGTGCAGTAAATAGGAGTTGCAAAGCTTGACTTGCAAGGCTTATGTGTACGCACCTCTGAGTAAGGGTTATTGGTGTCTGTGAGTCACATTCTTACGAGTACTTCAACGTAAGGGATCGATTAGAACAACAGGATCTGGTGCCTTCATGATTCGTGGTTTGTATTACCTTGCATTACTGTGTATGCCTGATTATTAATTTAGTTATAGGCCACGGTGGCCATTTGGTCCACTAATAGTTTGGAGAATCTAATAAGCTTCATACATGTTGTTATAAAATCAGTGCCTGTGGTCTTCTGCATGTCCACTTCAGAGAATCAACCGGTGACTCCATCCACTGCCTAGACGCTGTTATAATCCGTCGCAATAGAAGAGGGCCACGAAAGAGCGCGTCTTAGAGGCCGCAAGTTGGATACTTGCTCCTAAGAATTGCAGCGTCAGTGGGTTTACACGGGTTACAGTGCTACTACAGCAGTCACCAGTCACAACAGGACTGAGGACAGGGCCATTTGACGTAAAACACCATTGTTACTGGCATAATAGAAATAGCAGTGACGTCTGGCTTTCAGCTGGACGGTGTTGCTACTAAATTTGGGAGTTTGTTTATATGAAGTCCCGCAGCATCCCTACTTACAGTGTTGGTGAAAGTGAGTAATCTAAGTGTGATCGGCCAGAGGCGCCCTTGAGATGCAGAGCGCCTCATCAAATTGGCCAAAGCTTGATAACTAACGGTAGAATTGTGGGACGACTATAGGAAGGGAGAAATGCTGCGTCAAGATGATATTTTAAAAACCCATGTTTTTGTATTCAGACATGGTTCTCAGCGAGAACGTTGGTGCGCCGGCTCTGAGATGTCTGTTTTTCTCACTTGGGGTGCTGCTCTCAAGTTTGTACTTAACACGCTGCTACTGTGCGCTACTTCTGTTAGCGCTCACCCCCACGGATTCAGACACTTCTGTTGTGCAATAAATTGCCTCCTTCGCTTTTTTTAATGTTTAGAATTAGCCTTCAGTGTAGTAATTTGTCCAACAAATTATGGTAATCAGATCCCTGAATGCCATGATTCTCCTGCCGTAAGTAGACTGACATCAGGTCCCCTGTCTTTCCTCCATCCTGTCTTAGAAAGAGAGAGAGGAAGCTAAAACACACAAATCAACCCTCTCTCCCCAAACAGCTGAGATCTCTGTCATCGATGGATCACAAAGCAATGCGAGCTTTCCATGTCTGCAATGAATGTGTGTGATGTCGCCATACACTGTGCTGCTGTGAGCGCTAGTGCTGGCTCACGCAGGCCATGCTGTCTGTAGTGGCTGCGGCCACCGTCTCAGACGTCTTATCAGAGGCGATCGCGAAAAATTTATCTGAGTCCCGAGAACTCCTAAATCAAACTCCGGCGACTTGGCATAAAGCTGAAGTCCCACTCTGCTTATCAAAGTCACGGTGGTCCTGAGAGTAGCACGGCGAAGTCTCTATGGGTCTCTTTACATAAAAACCACTTTCCTTCTGGCCTCGGTGTCTCACTCGGAACACTTGTTTTTCGGCCAAGCACCGAAGAGGCCTAACCGTCCCTCCAATGAGGTGGCTGGAATCGAACTCGCTGTCTCCCGTCATCAATTTAGATGTCGGAACGCAAATAAGAAGAAAACTTTCGAACTCAGGAAAGGCTCGAAACAATGTTCTCACGGCAAGTATTTTGGGATTTCTAGTAAATTCTGTTATTTTAGGGACTATCCTTCCCAAGGAAATCTACAGTGGAAATTTTCGTCAGGAGCAGATGTGGCAATATATCAGAATTTAGAGCGCTGTCCAGCAACAGGATGGAATGGTAGTTTCTACAAGGGGTCGCTCGGAGCTCCCGGAGCAGATTATGAACTCAAGAGGCTTCCGCCTCTGCATATTCCCAAGCCTTCCGTCCCGCATTGTCTGAACTGGACGGTCAGTCCACCGCAAATCACCACTTTTGTCCTGCCTGAACCCTGGATTGTGCTGGCAGGGCCGACTAGTGTTTACTCCACTTCCCTGCCATGCCGCTAACGTGCCTCACCCATGGCAAAAGGTTGTTTCTTCCTTCGAAATTTGGAGGTTTTCGAAAAAACGAAGACGTCTACATACAGAAGGACTTATAAACTCAAGTAACAACATGTTTCCCCAATACCAGAGCTTAGTTCTAATGAAATTGCAATGCTGCTCCTTTCCATTTATGCATTTAGGTCAGAAAACTATTTTAAAAAAGAAAACAAGTGTCGTCTGAACGGAAAGAGAGAATTAGGGTGATAGCAAGACACATAAAAAACATTATTTACATAGGAACAAAAATGTGACAGGACGAGCTGGCTCAGGCCATCTCACAACATTAGAGAAACAGGAGCCTCCCTAATATTACTTGCACCAGAAACGACTGTACACATAAAAATTTATTAATGAAACTAAGTGATCTTCTAAACTGGACGAGAATTTGAATCAAAAAATATATCAGAAGAGGAGTAAACATTGATACGTTGTTAATGAAATGAGTATAACGTCTTTAACATGTAATGTTGGGATAACTAGAAACATAAAATTTTTGCTGTTTCCAGAATTTTTACTGAATATTACACTGACTTGGACCAAACAATGACCAATAGTTACCAAACAGGTAAGAAAGGTCTCACAACGGCTCTCCAATACCACAGAATCAGGAGTTATGGGACGTAAAGAAGCGTCGTCCAACATGCATCTATTGAAGTTGAAGTTCTGGCGTGGTCCAAATTCTTTGCCAACGAAAACCGAGCTTAATCTTTGTTTATTGGCTTATTGACCGTAGCCAACTGACTTATTGCCAGATTCTATACGATGCGCGTATTTTACTAGTACATTGGTCGATATACCATCTAAGTCGAGACGTAATTTGGACAAACATACTACGAAAGAGGTCACACTCAGAAACACTGCAAATACGCATTTGTATGCAATAAAAGATAGAAACAACTCTGAATAAAATATTTGTACTATTACAAATGAATGTATAGCACACGTAAATGCTACAGGAATGAAGGTAATGTCAAAAGAGAAAGTACAGCCAAAGACAAAATATTTTGCTACAAAAGCATTTAATAAAAGAATTTAATTACAGTTTGACCTTTTCAAATGACTGAAAGTATGATTTGAACTGCCTAGCAGGTAAGATAAATGAGATAGGTAACAACGATGAGGAGCCGTATAAAAAGTAATTTCAACAAAAAACTGTATGTTTATTACTTAAATTATCATGAAACAAATTTACGAGAGATCTTGGTAACAGTTACACTGTCAGATGTGTCGTCATCCCACGTCTGCGGAACCTGACCCATATCAGTGCAAATTTTTTTAAGAATTGCCACTTAAATCGACCTCCTGAAACAGCCCCTTATTTATAGATGCAGTAGAAAGTGCGTTGCTAACAGCTCCTCGTAAAAAAAAAAGCTTTTGTAGTGAGCGACGATATTCAAAAGTGCTTCCCCCAGAAAAATTTGTTTACTGACGTCACCGTATTTATTGTACGTTTCTCACCAGTGTTCGAACGCTGTAGTTTTTATATTTCTGTCACAGCTATTAGTTTATGGCAAGAAGAACTTCAGTACGTTTGCGTATCAGCGTCCACGCTACATATCGGAAATAGTTCACTTGGTAAACAAGCCACTGTCCAAACATAGTACCATTCAAATTATTCTGTTCTGAAAAATTAGACCATGACCAGAATCGTATTTGTATGACAACGTCACAGTCCACGCTACGCTTTAAAAACAGTTCACCTGATAAACCTGTCTCCCCACAGTGCCAACATTGTAGCTTTCACGGTATTATGTTCTGATATAATTGTTTATAGCGAGAATCACTTTGATTTACGCGTCCATTAACTTCACAGTACGCGCTATACACCAAAAACAATCCCACAAGCAAACACGTTACTCCACTCTCCACGCATCGTAATTTCCCATTTCACTTTGTCAGATGACAGTCCACGACAGAAAACACTGTAATTGATTTATATTTTAACTTCACAGCCAGTGATATGCACGGAAAGCAGTCTAAAGCTAATTCTGTAAACCTGACATTCCCTGGCTCACACACGACACTAACAGGTCTCTACATGTCTACAAAGACCATTGTTGCTGTTAAATGTACAGACCTATCGATACTTTTAAACATGTTCCCCCCCCCCCCTCAGAATATTGCATGGAAATAATTGTTTTAAACTTTTAAGTGAAATTAATATCTGATGCACGTAGAAGTATTTTAAGTGAACAACAGCAGAAAAAAAATAACAATTACATAACACATACAGAAATAGACACAAAATCTGCACTGCTGCAGTTCTCTTTGTTGTGAAAAAGAAAGAAAGTGAAATGAAAACAAGTATAACTGGACTACACTTTTATCTTCACTTGTACTGGAATAATACATTTGATACGCGCGGAGTGGCCGTGTGGTTTGAGGCGCCATGTCACAGACTGCGCGGGCCCTCCCGCCGGAGGTTCGAGCCCTCCCTCGGGCATGCGTGGGTGTGTTTTGCTCTTAGTATAAGTTAGTTTAAGTAGTGTGTGAGTCTAGAGACCGATGACCTCAGCAGTCTGGTCCCTTAAGAATTCACACACATTAGAATATTTTGATACGTTTGACTTGACTGGGCAGGTCCGATCATTATTTTTTTTGTTTCTTTCTTATTTTTCGTCGGGGTGCATCACATTCTCAAAAAATGTTGGGATGTACACAGCCAATCCAAAAATGCCATCCTAGTGTACCAACGGATAAAACAAAAAAGATAAAATGCACCTCTCCAAACATTACACTTACGTATGCAGAGATGAAGATAGAATGGCCAGTCATGGATTTTATATTATATGGCGCCATTGATTTGTATCTCGATGTATGCGGTTGTCCTGCTGCAAATATTTCATGATACCTGATTATGGTCTGTGGACTGAAACGGGCTGTGTTACAAAGAAACATTTTTCAGCTGCTCTTGGCGATGAATCATAACTTTTTTACAAACAATCAAACATGATGTTGTACAGGAATAGACGACAACAATGTATGCGTAATACTTATTAACAAACAGCTATGATATTACACTACAACGTTATAATACTGTCGATACATCGACAACATCCGTGCATTTTCACGATAGTTCAGGCTTTCAAATTTTCTCTGCGAAGTTTTTCTACACAAGGTTTTCCACAGTAGAGGCAAATGAGGAATATATGGCAAACGACATCTAGATAAAAGGACGCGATGATAGTCCCATAATGAGGGAATAACATACATGAAGTAGCAGAGGACAAAAATTATAGAGAAATACAGAAATTAATGTATAGAGGATGTCACAGGGAAATGATCAATATTCAGGAACGATATCTTAAAGTAAAACGTCATATGACCTATTCCGAATGACATACAAAACAGAACATATTTAATGTACGTCACCATTTATTTTCTGCATCATTCAATACAAAGAGAGCTTCACTCCAAGTTTAAACGCAGCCAAAACCTCTCAGACAAACAGAAGCTAAACGATGTCAAAGTTAGCGTAAGGAGGGCTATGCGTGAAGCGTTCAGTGAATTCGAAAGTAAAATACTAGGTACCGACTTGACAGAAAATCCTAGGAAGTCCTGGTCTTACGTTAAATCAGTAAGTGGCTCGAAACATCATGTCCAGACACTCCGGGATGATGATGGCATTGAAACAGAGGATGACAAGCGTAAAACTGAAATACTAAACACCTTTTTCCAAAGCTGTTTCACAGAGGAAGACCGCACTGCAGTTCCTTCTCTAGATCCTCGCACCAACGAAAAAATGGCTGACATTGAAATAAGTGTCCAAGGAATAGAAAAGCAACTGGAATCACTCAACAGAGGAATGTCCACTGGACCTGACGGGATACCAATTCGATTCTACACAGAGTACGCGAAAGAACTTGCCCCCCTTCTAACAGCCGTGTACCGCAAGTCTCTAGAGGAACAGAAGGTTCCAAATGACTGGAAAAGAGCACAGGTAGTCCCAGTCTTCAAGAAGGGTCGTCGAGCAGATGCGCAAAACTATAGACCTATCTCTCTGACGTCGATCTGTTGTAGAATTTTAGAACATGTCTTTTGCTCGAGTATCATGTCGTTTTTGGAAACTCAGAATCTACTATGTAGGAATCAACATGGATTCCGAAAAACAGCGATCATGTGAAACCCAACTCGCTTTATTTGTTCATGAGACCCAGAAAATATTAGATACAGGCTCCCAGGTAGATGCCATTTTCCTTGACTTCCGGAAGGCGTTCGATACAGTTCCGCACTGTCGCCTGATAAACAAAGTAAGAGCCTACGGAATATCAGACCAGCTGTGTGGCTGGATTGAAGAGTTTTTAGCAAACAGAACACAGCATGTTGTTCTCAATGGAGAGACATCTACAGACGTTAAAGTAACCTCTGGCGTGCCACAGGGGAGTGTTATGGTACCATTGCTTTTCACAATATACAGGGTGGTCCCGAATTCATGGTACAAACTTTAATGGTAGGTGCAGGACATTGTAACAAGGATATATTGTATAGGAATGTATAGTCCCAGGTGACGCGGTGAGGCGTAAACAGGGGAAATAACGGCCGAAAGGAAAACGAAAGATTTTATTGAAATCGTTGTTGAAAAGTGTCATGTTTACAGTAAGTGTTCAAAATTGCGTCCACCATGAGCGATACATGCTTGACAGCGTCGGTGCAGCGATTGGCGTACACGTTCAAAGATGCCTGGTATTTCACGCACACCTGCAGCAGCTACAGATATGCGAGCAACGAGATCCTCATCTGAGTCAACTGGAGTCTCATAAACAAGACTCTTAAGATGTCCCCATAAAAAGTAATCGAGGCAAGAGAAATCAGGAGATCGGGGTGGCCAAGGGACTGGTCCACCACGCCCAATCCATCTAGCACCAAACGTGGCATTCAGGTAATTCCGTACAGCAGTGCTGAAGTGTGCTGGCGCTCCATCGTGCTGAAACCACATGCGGTTACGAATGGCGAGCGGAACATCTTGCAGCAGTTCTGGTAACACTTCTTGCAGAAAAATACGATAGCTTTCGCCACAGAGTCGCGTGGGTAGTAAGTATGGCCCAATCAAAAAGTCGTTCACAATACCAGCCCACACATTAATACCGAAACGTTGTTGATACGCATGTGGACGCGTTGCATGTGGATTATCTGTTGCCCACACATGGGAATTGTGCGCATTAAAGACACCCTCGCGTGAAAATGTCGCTTCATCTGTAAATAGCACATGACCTACGAAATCCGGCTGCAACGCACATTGCTGCAACAACCACTGGCAGAAGTTCACGCGAAGAGGATAATCTGCCGGATTCAATGCTTGTACTTTTTGAAAATGGAAGGGGTGTAAGTGATTTTCATTTAACACTCTGCATACAGTCTGATGACTCACATGTACGTCACGCGCAACAGTTCTTGTGCTTGACTCGGGTCTATCAGCCACTATGTTCAAGATGCGTTCTTCCAGTCTTGGAGTGCGTACAGCTCTTAATCGACCAGCGTCATGTCTGTTGACGTCGAACGTACCTGTTTCACAAAGTTGACGATGTAACCGTTGAAAAATTCTATGATCCGGCATTCGTCGATTAGGATACTCCGCGCGATACATTCGTAACGCAGCTCTGGCGTTACCATTTGCACGGCCGTACATGTAATGCATGTCTGCTTTTTCTGCATACGTAAAGTCACCCATCGTCTACGGCAGCACAATTGTGAATGGCGCTTGTCCCTACTGCGATACATCATGTTCATCTACTGCCCTCTACCGGCAGTGACACCAACCGATCACTCCATTTCTCTTTCCCCTGTTTACGCCTCACCGCGTCACCTGCGACTATACATTCCTATACAATAAATCCTTGTTACAATGTCCTGTACCTACCATTAAAGTTTGTACCATGAATTCGGGACCACCCTGTATATAAATGACCTAGTAGATAGTGTCGGAAGTTCCATGCGGCTTTTCGCGGATGATGCTGTAGTATACAGAGAAGTTGCAGCATTAGAAAATTGTAGCGAAATGCAGGAAGATCTGCAGCGGATAGGCACTTGGTGCAGGGAGTGGCAACTGACCCTTAACATAGACAAATGTAATGTATTGCGAATACATAGAAAGAAGGATCCTTTATTGTATGATTATATGATAGCGGAACAAACACTGGTAGCAGTTACTTCTGTAAAATATCTGGGAGTATGCGTGCGGAACGATTTGAAGTGGAATGATCATATAAAATTAATTGTTGGTAAGGCGGGTACCAGGTTGAGATTCATTGGGAGAGTCCTTAGAAAATGTAGTCCATCAACAAAGGAGGTGGCTTACAAAACACTCGTTCGACCTATACTTGAGTATTGCTCATCAGTGTGGGATCCGTACCAGATCGGGTTGACGGAGGAGATAGAGAAGATCCAAAGAAGAGCGGCGCGTTTCGTCACAGGGTTATTTGGTAACCGTGATAGCGTTACGGAGATGTTTAACAAACTCAAGTGGCAGACCCTGCAAGAGAGGCGCTCTGCATCGCGGTGTAGCTTGCTCGCCAGGTTTCGAGAGGGTGCGTTTCTGGATGAGGTATCGAATATATTGCTTCCCCCTACTTATACCTCCCGAGGAGATCACGAATGTAAAATTAGAGAGATTAGAGCGCGCACAGAGGCTTTCAGACAGTCGTTCTTCCCGCGAACCATACGCGACTGGAACAGGAAAGGGAGATAATGACAGTGGCACGTAAAGTGCCCTCCGCCACACACCGTTGGGTGGCTTGCGGAGTATAAATGTAGATGTAGATGTAGATGTACATGGTCAGGTTCACCGTGCAACAGTTAGTAAAGATTATAGCATGCATTTTGCGAAATATGCATTGAAAAACTTATTTTTAACACATTCGCCTCAAAGCAGCATCGTACACTTTAGATTACAGCTGTGGTACACTTCACAACAAATGTTCGAATATCCCACAGTCAACTTCACTGCATTCAAAAAAATGGCTCTAAGCACTATGGGACTTAACATCTGAGGTCATCAGTCCCCTAGACTTAGAACTACTTAAACCTAACTAACCTAAGGACATCACACAAATCCATGTCCGAGGCAGGATTCGAACCTGCGACCGTAGCAGCAGCGCGGTTCCGGACTGAAGCGCCTAGAACCGATCGGCGACAGTGACCGGCTCACTGCATTCGTGCACTCTTGGGGGAACATATTGTGTTGCTTTGTCGAGTTACTCTGCGACCAAGCTGTTCATCTCGGGCGTTTTTACACCTCTTACGTCATACACAATATGTCCAACAGCCAAGAGAGAATAATAAGAGTGAATGACCAAGAACGAAGTGCTCGTATTAAAAAGGGTGTAAGACAAGAATGTAGCCTTTCGCCCCTACTGTTCAATTTGTACATCGAGGAAGCAATGATGGAAATAGAAGAAAGGTTCAGGAGTGGAATTAAAATTCAAGGTGGAAGGATATCAAGGATACGATTCGATGATGACATTGCTATCCTGAGTGACGTAAAAACAATTACATTATCTTATGGATGAAATGAACAGTCTAATGAGTATAGAGTATGTATAGAGAGTAAATCGAGGAAAGACGAAGATAATGAGAAGTAGTAAAAATGAGAACAGCAAGAAACTTATCAGGATTGATGGTCACGAAGTAGATAGAGTTAAGGAATTCTGTTATCTAGGCAGTAAAATAACTAATGACGGACAGAGCAAGGAGGACATCAAAAGCAGACTAGCAATGGCAAAAAGGCCATTCCTGGCCAAGAGAAGTCTACTAGCATCAAATATCGGCCTTAATTTGAGGAAGAAATTTCTGAGAATGTACGTTTGGGGTACAGCATTGTATGGTTGTGAAACATGGACTGTGGGAAAACAGGACCAGAAGAGCATCGAAACATTTGAGATGTGGTGCTACAGACGAATGTTGAAAATTAGGGGGACTGATAAGGTAAGGAATGAGGAGGTTCTGCACAGAATCGGAGAGGAAAGGAATATGTAGAAAACACTGATAAGGAGAAGGGACAGTATGATAGGATATCTGTTAAGACATGAGGGAATGACTTTCATGGTACTAGAGGGAGATGTAGAGGACAAAAACTGTAGAGGAAGACAGTGATTGGAATACATCCAGCAAATAATTAAGTACGTAGGTTGCAAGTGCTAGTCTGCCATGAAGAGGTTAGCACAGGAGAGGAATTCGTGACGCGCCGCATCAAATCAGCTAGAAGACTGATGACCGAAAAAAAGTCATCCAATCTCTTAAGCAAAACTCTAATGATGCAAGATCTAGCGATATTAACTGTACTACCTCGAGCGATACAGTGATTAGCATAACGACGGTTGAGATGTTCGCTCACACGTCCGGTAAAAGATAACGGGGCTTCGTCATTCTAGGAGTACACTGCAGTGTGCGGAAGAAGCACCATCCTCAAGTTCTTCAACAAATGACTTTTCCCAGAAGTACAAGTAGTTCTGTCCCGTCATTTGCTGTTCTAAAATGGCTGGACCTATCACGTTACCATTCATACACATTAAATGTGTTCTATCTCGGTAATCATTAGGAATAGGGCACATGTTCCTGCGAAGCTTTTTGCGTCAAATGAGCAATCCACTTATATCTCTGGACATTCACAAGTCCTTCTGGAACATTCTGTACATAGTAAATAATTGTCTACGTCTGTGGCAACATCTTGCTGCAATACCTCCCCACCATCCACGTACCGCTTACCTTCATTGACCCAAACAGATGGGAGTCGGGAGGTGTGAGTACCGCAACTGGTTGACGAGTAAAAAGCTTATCCATCAATTGTTGTTTAGCTACCACGGGGACACAAACCAGAATGATTGTCCTCCAAGTAACTTTTTTCCTTACGAAGATATGAACAGCAGCATGTATCTTTCAAATATTTTTTCATTCAGAAATTCACTTCCTCTCATTAAATCCTGTTGAAAAACCTATAACAGTGAATCGTTCACGTAAGTTGTTAGTTAAATGTTCCACAGATCATCTGAACGATTCTTCCATTGAAATTACGTGGAACGAGTCAGTTTACAGGACATAAACTACTGAGCCGTTGTAAAAATTGCTGTTTTGACAAGCGCACCGAAGCGCGTAGTGTACAGCAGTCGCCTTCCGTTTCTGGCGGTGGCGCCGCTGTGGCAATCGTAGCTTTGGTGTCTCCCTCTGGTGGGAAGGGGAAAAGTTGCCTGTTCATGTGCATTTAAGGGGCGCTATGAGCTCGGCAGTCCCCCCACACGGATCCTCTATGATCTCATTCCTTTCCCCCATCTGCTCCTATTCCTCGAACATATCTGCATCCTCTACACCTCCCGCCGCCTTGAACCCCCTCACCCTCTGGTTGCTCCTCTCCTCTCCCATCCCCGCCCCCTGCCACGTCTTCACTGTTCTGTCCCCCCTACCCTCCATCTCTACATCCTACATCTCCTTTCCCAAGGTGGCTTCCATCAACTCCCCCTCCCAGATGATGCCCTCTTTCCATCCATTTATCCCTCCTATCAACTCTGATCCTCACTCCCCCTCCTTTGTCCTTTTCCCGGGCTCCCTCTCCCCCCCTTCCATCCTCTTCTTCCCCACCTCCCCTCTCTTTGCCCCCTTCTCTCCCCTGAGTTCTTTTACATTTCCCTCCTCTACCTCCTCTCATTCCCCCTCGCGTCCGCCCTTCTCCCCCTTTATTAGTCCTCTCCCTCCTTGGTCCCCCCCCCGTTTTTTCGTTTTTTTCCTTCCTCCCTCCTTGTTCTTCCCCCCCCTCCAGGTCCCCCCCCCCATCTGCCTTTGGCTCGGGAGTGTCATCTTTGTGCCGCCACTTTTGTGCAGTGTTCTACATTGAGTGTTCTACAGTGAGTGTTTTACAGTGAGTGTTCCGTGTTGTGTTTTTTGGAAAGTGTTGCGAACGGCCATCATACTGTCGCTGGGTGTGCCTTTTATCTCTTGCGAACAGAAACCAGACAGTCGCCGTGTTTTTTAATTGTGTGTGTACTATGTTACTTGTCTGATTCCTGTGTCTTTTATTAACGTTGCCAACCCCTTTTGCTTTCTGTTTTAACTTTCCACCATTTTACACTTGACGTCACCGTTTTATCGCCTGTTTTTCTTGTTTCTTTTATTGTTCCGTTTTTTTTTTAAATAAAAGTCTGTAGGCTGTAGAGCAGCGTACTAAGCTGCTGCCAGCCCGCCCCCTTCGGGGGGAATTAAAAATCAATAAAGGAAAAAAAAACTCGGAAGTCGCTCAGTCTGTCAGTCTCGGCGAGTCTGGTCAGTTGGTCAGCCAGGTCAGTGTGGGGCAGTTAGTGTCTGTCTGTCGTCCGGAGTGCTAGTATGTGTTACGCCGCCAGTCTGCTCGAGTTTTTTCAGGCAATGGGCATTGGCAGTTGGATCGATCGGTTGGTCGGTCGCGCACTGGGACACAAGATGGCTTGTCCGTCTTGAGCGTCGGCGCACGTGAAGTCGCCACGTCAGTCCAGTGGGCCGCGCCGTATAGCGAGGGGTAGTGGCTTCGTGGCTGACACGAGAGCAACAGGAGTCAACCCACGACATCAGTCTGGGCGGCGCGACCTGCGACGTCGTGAGACGGGAGATCGGCGCGCCTTCCTGCGTCCGTTGAAGCGGCTGGCAGCGGACGGTTCGGGAGAGCGTTTTCCGCGTGCTGCGCCAGGTCTTCGCCAGACATCGCCGTTTATTAAAAGTTAAGTGATTCGTGATGTATGGTTTCACTTATTTGTTAAATTCTACTTGTGTTCTTGATCAGTCTTTCGTCCCCAGCTTGCTCGTCTGTCTCTCGTTCGCATTGGTTTGGCAGTTAGTGTCTGTCTCTCTGTCTGTCGGTCTGCCATACGTTAATAGCTGCCTCTGTCATGTTTGTCGGATTCGGTGTTAACGAATTTATTGCTTAAGGTGTAAAGGCCGAATTCCTGAAATATGTTTTTTTATCTTGCCTATCATCTTGAGAGGTGGTATGTGTGTAATGTAGAGCATGTTGTACATTTGATGTAACAGTGCATTTCATGGGTTTTTATTTAAATGGTCATTTTAGCATATAAAGTTGCCACCCTTCCACCGTAAGAGTTCTTTAAAAACAAGTTGCACTTTTGGTGCCAAATAACTTTAATGTGAGTGTTTTCTACCATTTCCATCCCTCTTTAGCATAGTTTATGTGTTTGTGTGAGTTGTGAAAATTTTTTGTTTAAAGTAATCTGGTGTGTTGGAGATTTGCACCAGTGTAGTCTTTCAGAGGTTGTTCTGAGCGGTCGTGACTACGGCCGTGTTAAGAGGGAGCGGCAAGGTTCTCAGCCCGAAAGCTCACACCAAAAAAAAAAAAAAAAAAAAAATTATTTCTGCCTCTGAATGAATTCTCACTTGATAAATTTCCATTTATTAATTTATTAATTTTTTTAATTTCTTTCATTAGTTACAAATTGGCGACTACTTCCACGCTCACATAGTGTGATTAAATGTGTTATTGTTCTTGATGGATCGCTAGCAAATAAAGCAAATTCTTTAAGGAAAGGTTTTGAAAATAAATTCACGGTTCAACTATGTGATCAAAAGTATACGGACACCCCCAAAAACATATGTTTTTCATATTGGGTGAATTGTGCTGCCACCTACTACCAGGTACACCATATCAATGATCTCAGTAGTCATTAGACATTATAAAAGAGCAGAATGGACGCTCTGCGGAACTCACGGATCTCGAACGTGGTCAGGTAACTGGGTGTCACCCGTGTCATACACCTGTACCTGAGATTTCAAAACGGCTGAACATCCCTAGCTCCACTAGGGAAGCTAGTGAAGCTAAAACGTGAAGGGACGTACAGCAGGAAAACGTACAGGTCGACATCATCTGTTGACTGACAGAGACAGCCGTCTGTTGAAGACGGTTGTAATCTGTAATAGGCAGACATCACACAGGAATTCCAAACTGTATCACACTGCAAGTACTATGACAGTTAGGCAGGAGTTGAGAAGACTTGAATTTCGTAGTCGAGTGGCTGCTCTTGAGCCACACATCACGCCGGTAAATACCAAACGACGCTTCGCTTGGTGTAAGGAGAATAAACATTGGACTATTGAACAGTGGAAATGTGGTGTGTGGAGTGACTAATCACGGTACACAGTGTGGTGATCCGATGGCAGGGTGTGGATAAGGCGAATGCCCAGTGAACGACATCAGCCAGAGAGTGTAGTGAAAACAATAAAATTCGGAGGCGTTGGTGTTACGGTGTGGTCATGTTTTTCATAGAGGGGGCTTGCACACCTTGTTGTTTTGCGTGGCACTATCACAGCACAGGCCTGCATTGATGTTTTAAGCACCATCTTGCTTCCCACTGTTGAAGAGCAATTCGAGGATGGTGGTTGCATCTTTCAACACGATCGAGCACCTGCTCATAATGCACAGCCTGTGGCGGAGCGTTTACACGACAATAACATCCCTGAAATGAACTGGCATGCACAGAGTCCTGATCCGAATCCGACAGAACACCTGTGGGATGTTTTGGAATGCCGACTTCGTGCCTGGCCTCACCGACCGATATCGATACCTCTCCTCAGTGCTGCACTCCGTGAAGAATGGGCTGCCATTCCCCAAGAAACCTTCCAGCACCTGATTGAACGTTCGCCTCCGAGAGTGGAAGCTGTCATCAAGGTTATGGGTGGGCCAACACCATACTGAATTCCAGCATTACCAATGGAGGGAGCCACGAACTAGTAAGTCATTTTCAGCCAGGTGTCCGGATACTTTGGATCACATAGTGTATATACACTTTTAATGGTAACATTAATGATCACATAATTTTCCCCGATCATGCAAATACACATAAAAACTTGTTTTTGCGTTATGACACAGATAACACACATCTGTCTTTAGGTCTGCTGCACCAGCACACAGTGCAGGTTGGTATGTCGCTTCTTAAAAAATTTTCACACCTCTTGGTGTAGCGGCTTCGATATTTACTGTAAGCTATCCGATCTAGTATCGCAAGCAACATACTCGATTTACTTGAACCGTAATCATCACAAATATTGGTATAATTTTATATCCCAAACCATAAGCACAAACGTTAAACATTTTCGGACAGCTAAACTGGCGCGATAGTCATGTTGCGTAAATTAAAATGTTTTCACTTACCGGTCAACAATTGAATTTCATGTGAGGGGTCTACTTGTACATGGAGCTCCATTTTGTAATATACACTCCTGGAAATGGAAAAAAGAACACATTGACACCGGTGTGTCAGACCCACCATACTTGCTCCGGACACTGCGAGAGGGCTGTACAAGCAATGATCACACGCACGGCACAGCGGACACACCAGGAACCGCGGTGTTGGCCGTCGAATGGTGCTAGCTGCGCAGCATTTGTGCACCGCCGCCGTCAGTGTCAGCCAGTTTGCCGTGGCATACGGAGCTCCATCACAGTCTTTAACACTGGTAGCATGCCGCGACAGCGTGGACGTGAACCGTATGTGCAGTTGACGGACTTTGAGCGAGGGCGTATAGTGGGCATGCGGGAGGCCGGGTGGACGTACCGCCGAATTGCTCAACACGTGGGGCGTGAGGTCTCCACAGTACATCGATGTTGTCGCCAGTGGTCGGCGGAAGGTGCACGTGCCCGTCGACCTGGGACCGGACCGCAGCGACGCACGGATGCACGCCAAGACCGTAGGATCCTACGCAGTGCCGTAGGGGACCGCACCGCCACTTCCCAGCAAATTAGGGACACTGTTGCTCCTGGGGTATCGGCGAGGACCATTCGCAACCGTCTCCATGAAGCTGGGCTACGGTCACGCACACCGTTAGGCCGTCTTCCGCTCACGCCCCAACATCGTGCAGCCCGCCTCCAGTGGTGTCGCGACAGGCGTGAATGGAAGGACGAATGGAGACGTGTCGTCTTCAGCGATGAGAGTCGCTTCTGCCTTTGTGCCAATGATGATCGTATGCGTGTTTGGCGCCGTGCAGGTGAGCGCCACAATCAGGACTGCATACGACCGAGGCACACAGGGCCTACATCCGGCATCGTGGTGTGGGGAGCGATCTCCTACACTGGCCGTACACCACTGGTGATCGTCGAGGGGACACTGAATAGTGCACGGCACATCCAAACCGTCATCGAACCCATCGTTCTACCATTCCTAGACCGGCAAGGGAACTTGCTGTTCCAACAGGACAATGCACGTCCGCATGTATCCCGTGCCACCCAACGTGCTCTAGAAGGTGTAAGTCAACTACCCTGGCCAGCAAGATCTCCGGATCTGTCCCCCATTGAGCATGTTTGGGACTGGATGAAGCGTCGTCTCACGCGGTCTGCACGTCCAGCACGAACGCTGGTCCAACTGAGGCGCCAGGTGGAAATGGCATGGCAAGCCGTTCCACAGGACTACATCCAGCATCTCTACGATCGTCTCCATGGGAGAATAGCAGCCTGCATTGCTGCGAAAGGTGGATATACACTGTACTAGTGCCGACATTGTGCATGCTCTGTTGCCTGTGTCTATGTGCCTGTGGTTCTGTCAGTGTGATCATGTGATGTATCTGACCCCAGGAATGTGTCAATAAAGTTTCCCCTTCCTGGGACAATGAATTCACGGTGTTCTTATTTCAATTTCCAGGAGTGTATTTCATGAGAAATGACATGTAATGGTTATCTTACGTGGAATAGATTGTATCTTTGACACAATTGAACCAAAGATGTTGCCTGAGTGGCAGAATCGATTGTAAGTAGGGGCGCGCAGAGCGCAGTAGCAGTTGCCGTTGCACTCGGTTAAAGGTAGGATGTAAGACTTTAAGCTAGTGGCTAGTTGTGAGAATTTAGCTGTTGGCCTGTAGACGCAGCATAATACAGTTTTGTAAGGTAATGAAATTTTGTATGTTTGGTTTTAAGTATGCAGCAACGTAATGTGGCTTTTGTTAATTTTACAGTACTGAACCTTGACTGTAGAAACCAAGTATTTGCCGTCAGGTTTAATTTATGGCTTGATTAGATATACCGGAATTGTAATATTCTGTGAGTTTTGTAGTCCAAGTTAAATTTTTGTATCTACTTTGTCAAATGATGTCAGACCTTTTGTCATGTAACAATCCAAGTATTGTTAACTACGTCAGCAAGTGATAATTGTAACAGTTGAGGAGTTCACTGACTTTGAAGTTATTGTAAAATGTTTCATATTAGATTTTGTGAAGAAGAAACTTTATTTTGGATACAATTTTTGTACTAAAGAAATCGGTCTTAGCATATCCCGTTATCAGTACCTCATCCTCTTCCACATCGTATTTATTTAAATCCAATGACTAGTTTTTTAAAGGAAATGATTTTTCAATCAGAGTAAAAAAAATTAATGCACCAGACTCAGAAAAATATTAATGTTTGCAACAACTGTAATGCGTGCAGCATTGCACAGCGCTCAGTCAATATCCTAAATTATCACTGAACATTTTCAAGGTTATTCATTTATCAATCAATCTACTGACATTATTTGTATGAAGCTATTTTACGGCAGGCATTGCACTTCGCTGAGCCAAGATTGAATATTTTGTATTCCAACTGTGGTAAGACCAGAAAACCAAGATTACATCCGTTACGACTCAAGAACTAAAAAAAAGTATTTCTTTGTTTATTTGCATAGGGAATTTTATCATTTTGTTGCACAGGGCCATAGAACTCGGTGCTCACGAGACTGAGTAAATTTCAGAGGGACTGATTTCGTTATAGGCATCATATACTGGTTTTCCAGATTAAGTTGTTTAATTTTTCTTTGGATTACAGTGAAACAGATTAAGCACACCATTTGCTCAGCAACACAACACACAGTAAATTTGGATAACTAGATGATAGTTATTAAAGATCGTTACAAGACATTCAAATGATGGTCGTATAAGTGCTGATAAGCTGTGATTCCGCCCCAAAAATTATTGACTAACTCTGTAAATTATTATTCATTTATTTCACACAATCATAAATTCGGTTTAAAGCCATTCTATTTTGCATATTATACATCCACATCTACATCTATACTCCTCAAATCACATTACGGTATGTGGCAGAGGGTACTCTGGGACCAGTGTCACTTTCTTCTTTTCCTATTGCAGTCGCGTATGGTTCGCGGGAAGAACGGTTGCTGGTAAGCTTCCGTGGGAGCTCAAATCTCTCTAACAAATTCGTTGAACTGAAAATTAGTGAAACGTATGTACTGCACAATGTAGGGCATAGTAACAAGAAATAATTACGTATTTCAAAACATTACTTACATATTACGATGTATGTAACCTGTCTGAGCGACGTGTCAGCTTCTAAAACAGATGTTTCTTGTCTTACAACCAGGAAACGTGCACAGTGAACAGTCAGTACAGCGTATTTAAAAACCAGTACAATGTTACGAAGTGACGGCGACACCTTCTTGCAGACCGATGTTGTTTGCTCAGTCCAGCCCAAGAGCGGATTCCGTATTATACAAAATTTTTTGCTAAAAGACAACCTATTACTTATGAGTCGCCTAGGATTTAGAATGCAAGATCTTCTCTGAACTGTACGGTAGTAAGTCTTTTGTGACTAGGATTGCCTGCGTCATAGATGGGTTAAGTTTCAAATATATACACTGATAAGGCAAGAGTCAAAATTGACATGCTGGACGGCTGTGTAGATTTTTGTTGGACTTGCACTTGGATATAACAGAATTTCATCAGCGTATAAGTGATGTTTCAGTGAGTAAGAGAAGCCATCACATCATTAACATACACTATCTGACCAAACGTATCCAGACACCTCTACGCCATACGGAATTCATCATTAGATATGACGAGACGCGGAACCGCCAATATGGGGAGAGTCTGCGGGCGGTGTGTCGTCAGCAGAGAATCAGCAGCAGCAGGATGGGTTGGTCAGGAGAACCGAGTGCGGACTGTTTACTGGATATACCAGGGTACCAAATGCAATGGGGGCACTTCAACCCTTCCAAAACTGCTCAAGTCGACTGTTGGTAATGTGAGATTTCAGCAGAAAAGCTACGGAGAAACCACAGAAAAATCGACACTTCTTCTACTGACGCACGGGGACCGTCGAGCATTGTAGTGGGTTGCTGTAAGAAACACCCCGAAATCACTGGATGTAATCACTTATGACAATGATAGTGAAATCTGGTTCCGTAGGATAGAGCGGATCAGGTTTTGGTTGTGGAGGGGGCTGTAATCAGTAATGTTAGGAAAGTAAAAGTCTGTGTGTTTTGTGCAACTAAGAACCACTTAATTACACATTGCCTTAATAGTATCAAGTTAAAACAATACGGCTCAAGGCCTAGTTAAGAAAACTTGCTATACTCCTGGACTGAAGGACCAAAACATCACCAAAAACAAGAACGGCTGAAGGCCTGAACACAAGTTATAAAAATTGACCTAAAGAATACACGCTCTTGTAGGCCTTATTTTTAAAAAAATATTTCACTTAAATACTCAGCTGAAGGCCACGTGCTGGACATTGAACAACTCAGAACTTAAGGCCTGTACAACAAAATTTTCAGATAGAACAAACTTTCAAAACATTAGTTGTTAAACAAATCAGTCTTCAAATTTTTAATTGAAGTTGGCTGAAGGCCTTATTTTAAAATTAAAACAAACTAAATTAATAGATGGCTGAAGGCCTCGCACAGTACTTCAGACTAAAATGAAAATCACAATCTAAAACCAACAGAACAGTGGTGCTCAGAAGTGTTCCAAGAGTCAGCCTGAGGAGGTACCTCTAACGTAAGGTGAGGTGAGACAGGCAGCCAACAGTAAGGTTAAATAAGCGAATGATAATTCGACCCAGAGACGGCTGAAGCACCGACCAACAAGCTAATCAATTCCCTTCCGCCCAAACAACGGCACAACAACCCAAAGTATCAGCCGAGGACGAAGATACCAGCAGCACTATGTCTTCCAAATTGGCATCTAAAAACATTCCCGGCTGGGTCGGGGATTCTGTCCGCTCAGGGACTGGCTGTTGTGTTGTCCTAATCTTCATCATTTCACCCCCATCGACGCGCAGGTCGCCGAAGTGGCGTCAACTCGCAAGACCTGCACCAGGCGAACGGTCTACCCGACGGGAGGCCGTAGCCACACGACATTTCATATTTCATTTCATCTAAAAACAGCCAAAGCACAAAAACCACTCTAAGGAAAAAATATGAACTACATTCCATGCCAGACAGCATCAACTTGGTGAGGTAAAACACACGGTCGGGAAACTACGCTAACGACCAGGGCAGATTACTGGGGCGTTAACGACCACAACGCAGACAATACCGCTGGTGCACTTCACTCATAAGTAACAGCCAATTTAATAGTTAAAGACCATACAGGAAGACAGCTGCAAAATTTCGCCAACACACCATCCATTGCTGTTAGCCGGAACGGCCCAGGAAGCAACAACAGGCAATGAACGAAGAGGTGTCACAGCAGTTGAGGTTTCATAATAAATGGTTCAGATGGCTCTGAGCACTATGGGTCTTAACAGATGAGGTCATCAGTGCCCTAGCACTTAGAACTACTTAAACCTAACTAACCTTAGGGCATCACACACAATCATGTCCGAGGCAGGATTCGAATCTGCGACCTTAGCAGACTCGTGGTTCCACACTGAAGGGCCTAGAACCAGTCGGCTACACCGGCCGACTGTTTCATAACAGGTGAACTGATCACTCAACTTCAGTGTACAGGTTCGGTGGGCAAAGAACTTTGTAGGTACGCAGCTAGCGCCTCACAATCCGACCGCGCCAGCGCACTGCCAGTGGTCCCGGCCTGACCTTGCGCTGCGGGGCCTTCCTCACTATTCATTCCCAACCAACCGACTCAATCCAGCATGCAGATAGCCTGAAAATAACTGCTCGGTCAAAACCACACATGCTACACACGGTTCTGCGAAACACTTCCACAAACAACTCGAACAGTCCAAAAACCAGTCACTGTAGAACAACTAGGAGGAATCACAAGTCGACACACACAGAAAACCCAGAAGCGGTCGGCGACCAAATACACGTCGTCTGATGAGATGACTGACTGAACGACTAACCAAGGTCGTCCCCATTGGTCATGTGTGCGGCAACGGTCGGGCGACTCATGGCTGTCCGGGCCTTTCTGCTGCTCCGTCCCCTACCGAACTCCTGGCACACAACAACCTGGAAATACTAGCGGTCGCTCCAAAGATAGTAAGACACTGCTCTTGTTGATAAGCGCTGCTGCTGCCACTCATGGGCAGACAAGTCAGCAACTTAGTGACAGCCAGCATATCGAATAAGAAACGAGACGGCAGTACCGCCAAGACAAGATGTGAAGCAATAACGGCACGAACACGAGCCGCGCAAGGCTCAGGTAGTCAACATTTTTTTCCCATTTCCCACGTCTCTGTTGCTAGTAAATTTTTCTTACTGACTATCAACTCGACCGCAATCGTGATTTATAAGGTAGGGGAGTAACTTTATAAAAATTGTAAGGCAGGGTTACAGCGAGTTAAAGCATAGAACATCAATTACCAAATACAGTGAAAATTTTCATGGAAACCTAGTGAAAATATTTTTAAAGCCCCTATCGCTTTGTCCAACCTGAAAGCTGGACTGGTTGACATTAGGGGCCGGGTTGTCTACCCCTAACTTATGAGATCCAAAGTGCTATCAGCAGTCCAGCTAGCATAATGACTGTGCGTAGCAAGTTGAAAAGAATTAGGTTCTATAATCTAGCAGCCTGTAATAAGCTATATATTTATATAGTGCTAAGCGAAGATTGAGGTCGTGCACAGAGCGACGCCAATACAGAGTGAATGACTGGAAACTAATGATTTCAAATCACCTTGTAAAATATGGGATCCGATGGAAGGGTTTGGATGTAGTGAATTTTTGGAGTACATGATCTGTGATCATGTGTAGTACCGACAGTGAGGTATGAAGGAATTGGTGTTACGGTATGGAGACGTTTTTATGGTTACGGTACGTTCGCTTTCTACATCTACATCTACATCCATACTCCGCAAGCCACCTGACGGTGTGTGGCGGAGGGTATCTTGAGTACCTCTATCGGTTCTCCCTTCTATTCCAGTCTCGTATTGTTCGTGGAAAGAAGGATTGTCGGTATGCCTCTGTGTGGGCTCTAATCTCTCTGATTTTATCCTCATGGTCTCTTCGCGAGATATACGTAGGAGGGAGCAATATACTGCTTGACTCTTCGGTGAAGGTATGTTCTCGAAACTTTGACAAAAGCCCGTACCGAGCTACTGAGCGTCTCTCCTGCAGAGTCTTCCACTGGAGTTTATCTATCATCTCCCTAACGCTTTCGCGATTACTAAATGATCCTGTAACGAAGCGCGCTGCTCTCCGTTGGATCTTCTCTATATCTTCTATCAACCCTATCTGGTACGGATCCCACACTGCTGAGCAGTATTCAAGCAGTGGGCGAACAAGCGTACTGTAACCTACTTCCTTTGTTTTCGTATTGCATTTCATTAGGATTCTTCCAATGAATCTCAGTCTGGCATCTGCTTTACCGACGATCAACATTATATGATCATTCCATTTTAAATCACTCCTAATGCGTACTCCCAGATAATTTATGGAATTAACTGCTTCCAGTTGCTGACCTGCTATTTTGTAGCTAAATGATAAAGGATCTATCTTTCTGTGTATTCGCAGCACATTACACTTGTCTACATTGAGATTCAATTGCCATTCCGTGCACCATGCGTCAATTCGCTGCAGATCCTCCTGCATTTCAGTACGATTTTCCATTGTTGCAACCTCTCGATACACCACAGCATCATCTGCAAAAAGCCTCAGTGAACTTCCGATGTCATCCACCAGGTCATTTATGTATATTGTGAATAGCAACGGTCCTATGACACTCCCCTGCGGCACACCTGAAATCACTCTTACTTCGGAAGACTTCTCTCCATTGAGAATGACATGCTGCGTCCTGTTATCTAGGAACTCCTCAATCCAATCACACAATTGGTCTGATAGTCCATATGCTCTTACTTTGTTCATTAAACGACTGTGGGGAACTGTATCGAACGCCTTGCGGAAGTCAAGAAACACGGCATCTACCTGTGAACCCGTGTCTATGGCCCTCTGAGTCTCGTGGACGAATAGCGCGAGCTGGGTTTCACATGACCGTCTTTTTCGAAACCCATGCTGATTCCTAAGGAGTAGATTTCTAGTCTCCAGAAAAGTCATTATACTCGAACACAATACGTGTTCCAAAATTCTACAACTGATCGACGTTAGAGATATAGGTCTATAGTTCTGCACATCTGTTCGACGTCCCTTCTTGAAAACGGGGATGACCTGTGCCCTTTTCCAATCCTTTGGAACGCTACGCTCTTCTAGAGACCTACGGTACACCGCTGCAAGAAGGGGGGCAAGTTCCTTCGCGTACTCTGTGTAAAATTGAACTGGTATCCCATCAGGTCCAGAGGCCTTTCCTCTTTTGAGCGATTTTAATTGTTTCTCTATCCCTCTGTCGTCTATTTCGATATCTATTATTTTGTCATCTGTGCGACAATCTAGAGAAGGAACTACAGTGCAATCTTCCTCTGTGAAACAACTTTGGAAAAAGACATTTAGTATTTCGGCCTTTAGTCTGTCATCCTCTGTTTCAGTACCATTTTGGTCACAGAGTGTCTGGACATTTTGTTTTGATCCACCTACCGCTTTGACATAAGACCAAAATTTCTTAGGATTTTCTGCCAAGTCAGTACATAGAACTTTACTCTCGAATTCATTGAACGCCTCTCGCATAGCCCTCCTCACACTACATTTCGCTTCGCGTAATTTTTGTTTGTCTGCAAGGCTTTGGCTATATGTTTGCTGTGAAGTTCCCTTTGCTTCCGCAGCAGTTTTCTAACTCGGTTGTTGTACCACGGTGGCTCTTTTCCATCTCTTACGATCTTGCTTGGCACATACTCATCTAACGCATTATGTACGACGGTTTTGAACTTTGTCCACTGATCCTCAACACTATCTGTACTTGAGATAAAACTTTTGTGTTGAGCCAACAGGTACTCTGAAATCTGCTTTTGTCACTTTTTCTAAACAGAAAAATCTTCCTACCCTTTTTAATATTCCTATTTACGGCTGAAATCATCGATGCCGTAACCGCTTTATGATCGCTGATTCCCTGTTCTGCGTTAACTTTTTCAAATAGTTCGGGTCTGTTTGTCACCAGAAGGTCTAATATGTTATCGCCACGAGTCGGTTCTCTGTTTAACTGCTCAAGGTAGTTTTCACATAAAGCACTTAAAAAAATTTCACTGGATTATTTGTCCCTGCCACCCGTTATGAACGTCTGAGTCTCCCAGTCTATATCCGGCAAATTAAAATCTCCACCCAGAACTATAACATGGTGGGGAAATCTACTCGAAATATTTTCCAAACTATCCTTCAGGTGCTCAGCCACAACAGCTGCTGACCCAGGGGGCCTATAGAGACATCCAATTACCATGTCTGAGCCTACTTTAACCGTGACCTTCACCCAAATCATTTCACATTTCGGATCTCCGTCAATTTCCTTCGATACTATTGCACTTCTTATCGCTATAAACACGCCTCCCCCTTCACTGTCCAGCCTGTCTCTGCGGTATATATTCCAATCTGAGTTTAGGATTTCATTACTGTTTACGTCTGGTTTCAGCCAACTTTCTGTCCCTAGTACTATATGGGCGTTGTGACCGTTTATTAATGAGAGCAGTTCTGGGACATTTCTATAGACACACATTAATATTTTTATACCCTGTTGCATTTTGCCTACTCCTACCTTGCCGCGTCTCAGGAGGCGTCTTGTCGGGCCTAGGGAGGGGATTCCCTAACCTAAAATCCCCCATGTGCACTCTACACGTACTCCGCTACCCTTGTAGCCGCTTCCGGCGTGTAGTGCACGCCTGACCTATTCAGGGGGACCCTACATTTCTCCACCCGATAGCGGAGGTCGAGAAATTTGCACCCCAGATCTCCGCAGAATCGTCTGAGCCTCTGGTTTAAGCCTTCCACTCGGCTCCAAACCAGAGGACCGCGATCGGTTCTGGGAACGATACTACAAATAGTTAGCTCTGATTTCACCCCGCGAGCGAGGCTTTCCGCCTTCACCAATTCCGCCAGCCGCCTGTACGAACTGAGGATGACCTCTGAACCCAGACGGCAGGAGTCATTGGTGCCGACATGAGCAACAATTTGCAGTCGGGTGCACCCAGTGCTCTCTATCGCCGCCGGTAGGACCTCCTCCACATCTCGGATGAGACCCCCCGGCAAGCAGACAGAGTGAACACTGGCTTCTTCCCCTACCTTCCCGCTATTTCCCTAAGGGGCTCCATCACCCGCCTAACGTTGGAGCTCCCAATAATTAATAAACCCCTCCCCCCGTGTGCCTGCTCGGACCTTGCTGAAGGAGCAGCCACATGTCCACTCACAGGCAGAGCGGGCGATGCCACACGGCCAGCCTCCACATTGACCCTCCGCCTCGTGCGCCGCGAACGCCGCTGAACCCGCCACTCCCCTTGGGGAGAGGGTGGCCCAACCACGCCCAGTGCCCGCGAAGATGTCTCGACAGCAGGGACAGTGGGTGAAGCATGTAACACCTGGGGTATACCTTGCGACGCACCAGACTCCCCACTGCCGCTACACTCCGAGGCAGCAGCCTGAAGACGGGTGACCGCAGCCATCAACACGCTCAGCTGTTCGCGAACAGTGGCCAGCTCCTCCTGCGTCCGTACACAGCAGTCACACATCCTATCCATCCTAAGGAATCAATTTACTGAAGAGAGTTAATCAACCTTTAACTAGACTGCTAATTCACTAAAGGCGGCTGTTTATTCACTAAACTGTGGTTGCTAGCCACCATTTGTAGAAAACAATGAAAATAGCACTATCTGTCTCTGGACTGTATTGAAAACAAACACTAGGACTACTGGCACCATGGTTGACTAAAGGGACTCTCTCTGACTGTACTCAAAACAAACACGAAATCTATGGAACACTTAATAGCACCCGACAATTAAAGCTTCCTAAAAGCAAATACACACGGAAGAAGAAGTGACAAGTAAGAAAAATACAGTTAATACTTAAATTAAGGTAGCTCGCTGCACAGCAGACGTGAAGCAGACGGCAGTTACGACGACACTGACTCTACTGGCACTATGGCTGACTAAAGGGACTGACTGTATTCAAAACAAACACGAAATCTATGGAACACTATTAATAGCACCCGACAATTAAAGCTTCCTAAATGCAAAAACACGCGGAAGAAGAAGTGACAAGTAAGAAAAATACAGTTAATACTTTCTAGAACTTAACAAAACGCTAAATTCGGAAAGATGTTAACATATTTATAGAACTGTGTACTGAGTGTAGTGGAAGAGCAGTTTGGAAAGGATGACTGTTGTATGAGCATGACAGTGAACTCCAGCAGTATCTGTAAGGCAATGGTTTGTGGTCAATAGCATTTCTAAAATGGACTGGCTTCCCCAGAGTCCCGACCTGAAATCAATAGAACACCTTCAGAACGACGACTTCGCCCCAGGCCCCAACATCCAATATCACTACCTTGTCCGGTTTCGGCTGTTGGTAAATAACGAGCTCCCATTCTTCTACATATATTCAAGCACCTCACTGAATGTGCCCCCAGGAGAGATCAAGCCGTCATAGAGGCGAAGGGTGGACAGGCTCCATATTAATATCCACTAGTCGGTGTTCTGATAGCTCTGATCAGCTAATGTATAATGAGAAAAGTAATGGACCCAATGTTAATCCTTATGCGACGTCTTATACTACATCCCTTCACTGTAAATTTTTTGCTCTCATAATTTCACACTATTGATAGGTTGTGAGCTTAGCAAATAGAGTATCGCAGTCGACAGTCCCGGAAGCTTTGCTGATATCCAAAAAGAAAACAGTTGCCTCTTGTTTTTCCATAGTTTATTTCTATTCTACAGTTACTTTTACAACAGCAATTTTCGATTTGTATTCTTCTAAAGAGATTGTTTGAGGTTAAGTAATTAGTAATCTGAACCAAAACATTAGGTAATGCTGAGATCATATAAATGGGTCTGTAATCGAAATGTTCTTTGACAGAGTCTTGCTTGGGTAATAGTTTCATAAGTACCTGCTTACAGGTCATTGTGATGGTGCTGTAGCTAAGAGGATCTTTAAAAATGTCTATTATTTGGTCCGTTGTGGAATGACGAGCGACTTGATAATTTGTCTTGTAATATCTTCGTGTCCTACTGTTGTCGATGGAACTAGTGCAGTCGACTTCCTGAACGTATTAGAGGTTACGGACTGAGGAAAATACATATATCACCCGTGCACCAACAACGTATTCTTTAAGGTAATCCATGGTTTGCTCCTTTGCGCGTTAGCCAAGTACAGATTCCCTCGCCATAGTGAAATATCCAATCGCGCCAAGGGGCTCTGTGAAAAATTGGCAGTTGTTATGTTTCTTTGTTTCATGGAATACACGAATCAACATTACATCAATTTATATTTGTTCGTCCAAATACTGTGTTCCCCTATGAGCGGCTTTTACTCTCAGGTAATTCTTCAGCACGCTATAAACTTTTTTGCTGGATTACCTTCAACAAACACTATCACAGCAATCATTAAAACAGCTGAAAAGACAGCAGACACCATTACATAACGCGGTCCCAACTTGGAATCAACAAAGAAAGATAACCACTACACAAATTGCAACCAACGTGGGAACAGTAAGCCGGCCGGAGTGGCCGAGCGGTTCTAGGCGCTTCAGTCTGGAACCGCGCGACCGCTATGGTCGCAGGTTCGAATCCTGTCTCGGGCATGGGTCTGTGTGATGTCCTTAGATTAGTTAGGTTTAAGTAGTTCTAAGTTGTAGGGGACTGACGACCTCAGATGTTAAGTCTCACAGTGCTCAGAACCATTTGAACCATTTTTTGGGAACAGTAAACATGACCACTAAATATGCATGCCCAAACATGGGGCCAAGAAAAACAATCACCGTAATCAAGATTAATTAATCCAATCGCTTTGGCTTTAAGATACAAATGCGACAGTGGATGGAAGAGTTCTGACACCGCCAAAGGGCATCGCCACAGTTAAGCGCATACCTGTAGCAGTGAAGAATAGTGAAGTATGGTGAAATAGACTGAAGAGGTAGTGAAGTATACACGGTGTTCCATCTAACTCTGCGACGGAATACACTTCCGAAACAAAACGGTATATTAAAAATGCAATTCGCCAAGGGTACACCTACGTCAGTGGCTCACATAATGGGCAGGAATGCACAGTCCTTAAACGTAAACAAACATCACTTTCAAAAGCAAAAGGTTGTTTTAAAAGGTACATGTATGTTTTTTCTGTGTAAATGAAAACTAGAGGCACAGTTAGTGACGGTAGACTTCGTTTCACTATTATGAACCTCATACCTTCGGAAATACGCAGACTTTAAAGGATGGCAACGGCGCCACAATTTCTGCCGTGATTCGAAAATCAAGGGTTGCCTACAACAGGCTTCAGGACAGTGCAGGCAACCCGCATTACAGCATTACGGCAGAAACTTTGGCATTGTTTCCATTACGTAAAGTCTAAGTATTCCAGAAGATATAAGGTTTAGAGCAGCGAAACCAAATCTGTCACCACTAACTGTACGTCTAGTTTGTACATATGCCATTTAAAAAAATATGCCATTTAAATTTAGGTTTAAGTAGTTCTAAGTGCTAGAGCACTGCTGCTGAAAATGATGTTGGCTTCCCTGTAGGGATAGTGCATGCCTACCCACTGTGTGAGCCCTTGACATACGTGCTACCCTGCAAACTGCATGTTTCACAAATTGTTTCATTTCGAAAGTCTATGAGGTGGCAAAGTTAGGTGCGGTCCCTGTATATCAGCATTCCACTGGTGTTCTAAATAAGCTGGATCAAGACGATTCTTCTCAACATACAAACGTGGGAGATTTGCAATGCTTCACCTAGTTACGGATTCCAAACAACTTACTTCTCTTTGGGTCAGTCTGTGACACTTAGCATGCGACGACTCAGTGCAAAACGGACTGCTTGCCTTTAGCAATCAGTAGAATCTTCACACATTGCTAACTGCTATCGACCTCAAAATTAGCATCAATTATTGACCTTCCAAGGAAAGATGTAGATATTGTTGTTGTCGTAGCAGACAGAGCTGCATCCCTTAATTCGACAGGAAGTGTGGGTATCTCAGGTGACTGTGAGCTATTGCAACGGACTGGGTCGACATGCCCGTACACTGTACGAGGCTGTAAGACGCTTTCCTTTAGATATTTTTCATACATAATGAGGTGATTGTTGCTATTATTCTAATTCATATAATCCCAGTTTACTTTTGCCACTATAAATAGTTGCACAAAAAACGAAGTGTTCTCCTCCTAGATAATATTCTACCAACTCTTTGCAGTCAGATCGCGTTTCTAGTTAGATTCATGGGTCCAAAGATCGTATGTAAGAGGGCATACTTTTTAATTCAACCCACATCCAGACTTACTTTTACAAGCAATCCGTTTTCATAGTATAGAAGAGACCTTACACACTAAAAATCACCTCGTCAGAATACTTCTGTATAAAACACTGCGGATATTGTTTATTATATGAGACACATGTATGATTGTCACATGAATTTCAAATAATAAAAGGCGCTTCTGACACTGCAGCCATCAGTACAGATTACTGTCACACCGTTACTCTGTCTCCACGACGATGGACAATTTTAAGAATAAGAATTTTCCTGATACATATTTTATGGCGTGTTCTCTGAAAATGTAGGAGCATTGTTGTGTCATTTGGAGATCCACATTGTGAAATAGGTACCTGGCGAAAGGGCTAATATTTCTATTCTACACTACTGACCATTAAAATTGCTACACCAAGAAGAAATGCAGATGATAAACGAGTATTCATTGGTCAAGTATATTATACTAGAACCGACATGTGATTACATTTTCACGCAATTACGGTGCATAGATCCTGAGAAATCAGTACCCAGAACAAGCACCTCTGGCCATAATAACGGCCTTGATACGTCTGGGCATTGAGTCAAACAGAGCTTGGATGGGGTGTACAGGTACAGCTGCCCATTCAGCTTCAACGCGATACCACAGTTCAAGAGTAGTTACTGGCGTATTGTGACGAGCCAGTTGCTCGTCCACCATTGACCAGACGTTTTCAATTTATGAGAGATCTGGCGAATGTGCTGGCCAGTGCAGCAGTCGAACATTTTCTGTATCCAGAAAAGCCCGTACAGAAACTGCAACATGCGGTTGTGCATTATCCTCCTGAAATGTTGGGTTTCGCAGGGATCGAATGAAGGGTAGAGCCACGGGTCGTAACACATCCGAAATGTAACTTCCACTGTTCAAAGTGCCGTCAATGCGAACAAGAGGTGACTGACACGTGTAACCAATGGCACCCCATACCATCACGCCGGGTGATACGCCAGTATGGCGATGACGAATACACGCTTCCAATGTGCGTTCACCGCGATGTCGCCAAACACGGATGCGACCATCATGATGCTATAAACAGAACCTGTATTCATCCGAAAAAATTACGTTTTGCCACTCGTGCAGCCAGGTTTGTCGTTGAGTACACCATCGCAGGCGCTTCTGTCTGTGATGCAGCGTCAAGGGTAACCGCAGCCATGGTCTCCGAGCTGATAGTCCATGCTGCTGCAAACGTCGTCGAACTGTTCGTGCAGATGGTTGTTGTCTTGCAAACGTCCCCCCATCTGTTGACTCAGGGATCGAGACATGGCTGCATTATCCGTTACAGCCATGCGGATAAGATGCCTGTCATCTCGACTGCTAGTGATACGAGGCCGTTGGGATCCAGCATGGCGTTCCATATTACCCTCCTGAACCCACCAATTCCATATTCTGCTAACAGTCATTGGATATCGACCAACGCGAGCAGCAATGTCCCGATACGATAAACCGCAATCGCCATAGGCTACAATCCGACCTTTATCAAAGTCGGAAACGTGATGGTACGCATGTCTCCTCCTTACACGAGGCATCACAATAACGTTTCACCAGGCAACGCTGGTCAACTGCTGTTTGTGTATGAGAAATCGGTTGGAAACTTTCCTCATGTCTGCACGTTTTAGGTGTCGCCACCGGCTCCAACCTTGTGTGAATGCTCTGAAAAGCTAATCATTTGCATATCACAGCATCGTCTTCCTGTCGGTTAAATTTCGCGTCTGTTGCACATCATCTTCGTGGTGTAGCTATTTTAATGGCCAGTAGTGTAAATTAAGCTCTTATCATTTGTGTTTGAAGACTGGTATTTGTAACGTATCAGCTCTAAGCCTGAAGGGGAAGGCTTTCGCATTGGTAATTAATCGATCTAGACTCCAATCCTAAGGAGAATTCCCCGTACATTACGGGAGGCATACCTTGGGTGGAATTATCGTATCATTAAATAGAACTTGAGTATTCGCTACATTTCGGAAACAGGTCCAAAAACCAGCAACAGATGTCATATCCATTTTTCGGCAGCCTTCGTCTGATAGACTGAATGATTTACAGATCCAAGCATCTTGTGATTGTCGTGGTAAATAATACGCTAGAGTGTCTGGGCTACTCTACGTGCTGACACACAGGATAGAGCAGCATAATTACTAATCTTGCTGCTGACAACGGAATACTTGTGTGCGTTGAATGCCACGTATCTTAGCAGTATTTACGTACCACCTTAGATACTTATTCCCTTTACTTGTTGGCCTATAGAAGTTTGTTAAAATCTTATGAAACCTCTATAGACTGGATTGTTTAGATGATTCGTGGTATCATGTATGTTTCATTGAAAGTTTATTCTTTCAAATTAATGTTCATTCTAATTGTGTACTCCTTTGAAACAACGGAGTTTGTGCTATATTAAAGCAGGCGCATCACAAAACACTTACGAATCGTTTTATTGTAAACCGAAATCAGTTCATATAGCTGGCTAGCACAGATTATTCATATTACCGCCAGTAATTCTCATATAGATGCATTGTCCAAGTTCACTGATTAACCTAGCTGCAGACCTTCACCTAATTTGCAATAGCAGTCGACCTAAATAGGTCTGTAACTTCCATACGATCCATTAACGTAGACGATCTGGTACTGAAGCTAATTCTCACCAAGTGCTGAATAACATACCAGACTCAAACGCCATTTTCGCCAAACTGGTCGTCTCTGCCACATGTCTAGTCAGCACCTGACCCTCATGCTGACTGCCCTCTGGGCCACAACTACAGGTGTTCGTTAGCTTCTCTTCTGCAGAGACACCTCCCTGGTCTCTGACGTCTCACATCAACGTCAAAATTTGTCTTACAAGTACAAACCATTCTAATAATAAACATGCGAAAGTGTATTTCTGTGTTACCTTTTTACAACCAAACCGCTGATCCGATTTTGATGAATTTTGTTATGGAGATTTCTTTGACAATGAGGAAGAGCGCAGGCTACTCTACATTAGAAAGTGTGTAGTGCAAGATATCTATTGTTTTTAACCATACAACGTGAATTATGAAAAAAAACGCTTTCTCTTTGAAAACTATTTATTTTTTGACTTTTGAACTTATTGTGAAAATTTTACTACTGAAATTCTTCTGAAAATGCTTACGTGAAAGGACAGACACGTGAGGAAAGCTGAAGTTTTGCACGTGCAATACCTTACTTACTCGCCATTACTTAATATAACAAAACTGCTGATACGGAAGCGCACCTGCAGGTAACAGCTAGTTACTCGTAGTTCATCACTTTAATTATGTTACTGTGTATGTGCTACTGAAACAAGAAAATTATGCCTGAGTGGCTGAATCTACAATGATTGGCACCTGACGTATGTAGGAACTCCAGAAAGTACGTTACACTATTCGCTCCATACTTATATCATTGTGTGGCAAGTTGTGACAACAGAGGGCTCCTCGAGCCCTTGTTTCACTTGTCGTTTCACCTCTGAAGATGTTTTCCGTTATTGGAGACGGAACGTCAGGATAATAGTCTCCCAGCACTGAAGTTTTAACTCAAGTAAACACTGGCCCTGCCAAGCTGCAATGTAATATTGTTCTTAATTTTGAAAATTGTATTTTAAACTGCACTTTCATTTTTACGAACAGTTTGGTTATATTTAAATCACAAAGTGATTTTTATAGTATTTAGCAAATATATTCTGTAATCAGGATCGTGTAGTTGTAACCTCTGTTTGTGGCGTTGCTGTAGCGTATTTTCACCTTTGGAGAGTCACTCGGGTTTTAGCCGCTCGGGTAAGTCCACAGTCGACTGGGTCATGTGGCCGTGAGGATATGAAATGCGCACTGTGTTCTAGAGTCGAAGCAAGGCAGTTTGGAGGCGTCAGCTGCAATGCTGAAGACCTTGGTGGGGCCACTTCCGTTAATACAGATTATATACAACCTTTTGCAAATGTATTAAGTGTTATTTAACGATATGAGTTTGGCTTTATTTCAAAGCGTCGTTGGTGGACACTGCAATCACCTGGTTTTCCTACAAATCTGATTGTTAGGACTGTAAAAACTTCTCATATTTTAGTTCAGTGCTATTAAACAGTATTAAATTACAATTATTACACACGATTTTTTGCTTTCTGTTTCATTGTAAACGTTCTTCCACCAGATAGTGTTCTGTTTTTTGAACATTATACTTCGCTGACACCTGGTATATTTTTGCGTTCTTAGTTTTCATGCTACGCAGATGCACATACTCCCCGGGTACTCGTTTTTTTTTCCCTATCTTTTTTTAAGTTGAGAGATGCGATCGTCTTTTGTTTTGTTTAAGCGTCTACTATTCCTCTGAGGGTATTTTCCAACGTGTGTGTGTGTGTGTGTGTGTGTGTGTGTGTTTGTGTGTGTACGTGTGTGCGTGTGCACCCACGCGCTCGCACGTTTTTTATATGTGTGTATGCGCATTTACACATGGTGAATCACCTAAAACTTGCACCGTAAATACTGTCGAAATACACTCCTGGAAATTGAAATAAGAACACCGTGAATTCATTGTCCCAGGAAGGGGAAACTTTATTGACACATTCCTGGGGTCAGATACATCACATGATCACACTGACAGAACCACAGGCACATAGACACAGGCAACAGAGCATGCACAATGTCGGCACTAGTACAGTGTATATCCACCTTTCGCAGCAATGCAGGCTGCTATTCTCCCATGGAGACGATCGTAGAGATGCTGGATGTAGTCCTGTGGAACGGCTTGCCATGCCATTTCCACCTGGCGCCTCAGTTGGACCAGCGTTCGTGCTGGACGTGCAGACCGCGTGAGACGACGCTTCATCCAGTCCCAAACATGCTCAATGGGGGACAGATCCGGAGATCTTGCTGGCCAGGGTAGTTGACTTACACCTTCTAGAGCACGTTGGGTGGCACGGGATACATGCGGACGTGCATTGTCCTGTTGGAACAGCAAGTTCCCTTGCCGGTCTAGGAATGGTAGAACGATGGGTTCGATGACGGTTTGGATGTACCGTGCACTATTCAGTGTCCCCTCGACGATCACCAGTGGTGTACGGCCAGTGTAGGAGATCGCTCCCCACACCATGATTCCGGGTGTTGGCCCTGTGTGCCTCGGTCGTATGCAGTCCTGATTGTGGCGCTCACCTGCACGGCGCCAAACACGCATACGACCATCATTGGCACCAAGGCAGAAGCGACTCTCATCGCTGAAGACGACACGTCTCCATTCGTCCCTCCATTCACGCCTGTCGCGACACCACTGGAGGCGGGCTGCACGATGTCGGAGCGTGAGCGGAAGACGGCCTAACGGTGTGCGGGACCGTAGCCCAGCTTCATGGAGACGGTTGCGAATGGTCCTCGCCGATACCCCAGGAGCAACAGTGTCCCTAATTTGCTGGGAAGTGGCGGTGCGGTCCCCTACGGCACTGCGTAGGATCCTACGGTCTTGGCGTGCATCCGTGCGTCGCTGCAGTCCGGTCCCAGGTCGACGGGCACGTGCACCTTCCGCCGACCACTGGCGACAACATCGATGTACTGTGGAGACCTCACGCCCCACGTGTTGAGCAATTCGGCGGTACGTCCACCCGGCCTCCCGCATGCCCACTATACGCCCTCGCTCAAAGTCCGTCAACTGCACATACGGTTCACGTCCACGCTGTCGCGGCATGCTACCAGTGTTAAAGACTGCGATGGAGCTCCGTATGCCACGGCAAACTGGCTGACACTGGCGGCGGCGGTGCACAAATGCTGCGCAGCTAGCGCCATTCGACGGCCAACACCGCGGTTCCTGGTGTGTCCGCTGTGGCGTGCGTGTGATCATTGCTTGTACAGCCCTCTCGCAGTGTCCGGAGCAAGTATGGTGGGTCTGACACACCGGTGTCAATGTGTTCTTTTTTCCATTTCCAGGAGAGTAGAAAGTGCTATTGATGTGCGCTGCAATAGATTGGTATTCAGACGCTCGTACTGTTAGCCAATGAACTGATTCTAATAATATTCAGGAAGTATATTTTCTGTGCAAACATACAATTTTTAAATGTAGCAATGCCTACTCACATTAACAAACTAAGTTTAGGGTAAATTAGAATGCGAGTGGTGTTTTTTCCAAGATTCTGAAAGTTCACACACTGACACTTGTACAGTACCTGTGGTACCACACACTAAACAACCACACAGTGCATACACACCAGTTACGTGGGTTCTGATCAGTAACGAGACCACTGACCATCACAGGTTTTGTTCAAAATCACTAACTGCAGCGGCAGTACGCGCTACCGATCTCATGTGGAACGACTGATGCTCACGTGTTTGCGTTTCAAAGCAGATGTCCCAGCAGGCCGCCGTTACGCGCCCTTGTATATCATCGTGTAGCTGGTATGTCTTTGTAGACAGCGTCTTTCAGCTTTCCCCACAGAAAAAAGTCTACAGACGTCAAATTCGGGGAAGGTAAAGGTCCTTTGTGTCTAGACCAATAATTTGTAAACAATTCGTGAAGACTTGCTGCTGTACTCCGTGCACTATGGGCTGGACAGCCATCACGCTGATACCACAGGTTCCTCTTAGAATACAGAGGAAGGTCTTCTAGCAACCGTGGAAGGTGGTCTGTTAAGAGGCTGCATTGTTGTGGGCGTTCAGTGTTCCGTCTACGAAAAACGAGGCTATTGGCTGATGGTTCACTATCCTATACCATACGTTCACACTTCATGGACGTTGACGTTCCACCTGACGAAGCCAATGGGTATCGTCAACAGACCAGTACTGCATGTTTCGGTGGTTTACCTGGCCATGACTGGTAAATGTGGCTGTATTACTAAGAAAGATACATGATACCCCTAGAGTGTCCTGACTTAATGCCCATGTACAGAAGTCAACACAATTCTGATAATCGTTTCCATGCAGCTCATAATACGAGGTGCATTCAAGTTCTAAGGCCTTCGATTTTTTTCTCCGGACTGGAAAGAGATAGAAACATGCGCATTGTTTTAAAATGAGGCCTCGTTCATTGTCAATACGTCCCAGAGATGGCAGCACCGTACGGCTGATGGAATTTTACCGCCAGCGGTGACAATGAGAACTGTTTTAAACACTTAAAATGGCGACGTTTTCCTTACTTGAATAGCGTGCAATCATTCGTTTTCTGAATTTGCGTGCTGTGAAACCAATTGAAATTCATCGAAAGTTGAAAGAGACATGTGGTGATGGAGTTATGGATGTGTCGAAAGTGCGTTCGTGGGTGCGACAGTTTAATGAAGGCAGAACATCGTGTGACAACAAACCGAAACAACCTCGGGCTCGCACAGGCCGGTCTGACGACATGATCGAGAAAGTGGAGAGAACTGTTCTCGGGGATCACCGAATGACTGTTGAACAGATCGCCTCCAGAGTTGGCATTTCTGTGGGTTCTGTGCACACAATCCTGCATGACGACCTGAAAATGCGAAAAGTGTCATCCAGGTGGGTGCCACGAATGCTGACAGACGACCACATGGCTGCCCGGGTGGCATGTTGCCAGGCAATGTTGACGCGCAACGACAGCATGAATGGGACTTTCTTTTCGTCGGTTGTGACAATGGATGAGACGTGGATGCCATTTTTCAATCCAGAAACAAAGCGCCAGTCAGCTCAATGGAAACACACAGATTCACCGCCACCAAAAAAATTTCGGGTAACAGCCAGTGCTGTAAAAATGATATTCTGGGACAGCGATGGCGTTATCCTTACCCATTGCGTTCCAAAGGGCACTGCGGTAACAGGTGCATCCTACGAAAATGTTTTGAAGAACAAATTCATTCCTGCACTGCAACAAAAACGTCCGGGAAGGGCTGCGCGTGTGCTGTTTCACCAAGACAACGCACCCGCACATCCAGCTAACGTTACGCAACAGTTTCTTCGTGATAACAACTTTGAAGCGATTCCTCATGCTCCCTACTCACCTGACCTGGCTCCTAGTGACTTTTGGCTTTTTCCAACAATGAAAGACACTCTCCGTGGCCGCACATTTACCAGCCGTGCTGCTATTGCCTCAGCGATTTTCCAGTGGTCAAAACAGACTCCTTCGCCGCTGCCATGGGATCATGGCGTCAGCGTTGTGAAAAATGTGTACGTCTGCAGGGCGATTACGTCGAGAAGAAACGCCAGTTTCGTCGATTTCGGGTGAGTAGTTAATTAGAAAAAAAAATCGGTGGCCTTAGAAGTTGAATGCAGCTCGTAGAGAGAGATGTGATAGGAATGGAACCCATGTCGATGGAGAATGTGTAGAACACTTGCCTGACTCTTGCCACTTCCTTGTGGAATGGGGCGGGACTAACGTAAGGATGACTTACACCCTTCTGTTATGTTGTCTATGTGTTACTTTACCACTTTCACGTAACTGGTTTAAGTAGTTGACAAATATCTGCCGACATGGTTGGCATGTATTGGTATATCTTGCCGCATAAACTGTGCAAGAACGAACTGCATTCTTCCTACACTCCCTATACACCATAAGCAAGTCGGTTTTTTCAGCATTGGTAAATTACATCGTCCTCCACCCACGACCTACTGCTTGGACTGTCACTTACAAACTGCCTAGCAAATTGCAGTGCACTCAAGGAACACACAAACACGCTATAAACAAACATAACAACATCGTACACAGTGGGATGTTCCTACTCCATTCTGTGGCATCTAATAGTCAGGCCTACTAGATGAGTGGCTTGCCAAGCGAGTGCTTTTATTATTCGTACACCAGAAATATTTTCATGATTATCATACCCACTGCAACTATGCTTGAAATATGAGCCCTAGTGCCTATCAGTTAAGCTATTCTCGTCCTTACTTTTTAATGCAACGGAATGAATAACGCATCTGCTCGTGCACATTGCTGATGGACTCACTCCACCCTGGCAAGGCCACATTTCCTTCCTGTGGTATATATTTTATCCAAAGCTTAGACATCCCAGCAAGGAAATGGAGATTATGGTAAAATACTTCAACAAAATGGCTACCCACAACTCAATAAGTAAGACCACTATTTGTCTCACATATCTGCTCTTTTATTACAATAAATTCTTTCAAGCTAACGTTCCAAAATTTCTTGCATTACACTTAAACACAATAGTTAAACAAGGGATTCTCCACCCAATGGGCATGATCTGACATAAGCATTTTACTATTCAATGGTCTCGTAATGTTTCTCTCAATTGCTACTGTAGCCTTTCTGGATTGGTAAGGAATCTTTCGCTACTGCATTCTCTCTCACACTCTCGTAATCTCATTCATCAGCAACATAACGAATTTACTGACTTTCGTCCTGTACTAGGAAAAAAATCATGCTTGACCTACAAAATTCGCTACTGTCTCATGCAGATCACACAGATTAAATACACATAATAAATCACATGACAGTATAAAACACATCTCTAAAGACAAAATGTTTGGTTTTCTATTCATTCTGCTTTCCCACATCAAACAATAGTCATCCCAAATTCACACGTCACTGACCCACGTAATAATTTACCTACCACAAACTCCGGAGGATTTATGCACATCTCCCTGTGCAATGCAACCCTCATGGAGTTGCCAGGTAGATGGCTGACTCACCTTAATTCACTTTCAGAGTATCTGAATATCAAGCTGGTGTCTCACGAATGTCTCTCGCCGGCCGGAGTGGCCGAGCGGTTAAAGGCGCTGCAGTCTGGAACCGCACGACCGCTACGTCGCAGGTTCGAATCCTGCCTCGGGCATGGATGTGTGTGATGTCCTTAGGTTAGTTAGGTTTAAGTAGTTCTAAGTTCTAGGGGACTTATGACCATAGCAGTTGAGTCCCATAGTGCTCAGAGCCATTTTTGAATGTCTCTCATAATGGAAGTTTTGGTATCTTATTTATTTCACATATGGGTCCTCAACTGAATGTTAGGACAAGCACTTCTAATTATTTTTATTGTCTCATAGTCAGGTTGAGACTCACACTGTACTCACCACGTGGAAGTGATTGTCTCTAATTCAAGTTCTGCACACGGAAATCTTAATTATTTTCAACTTAGATTTACACACGCAAGTATTTCATCTTAATACTACCACACGCTAGTATTTCGTCTTATGATTACAACATGTGGTTTCTTTGTCGGTTCCGAAGAATCCTTTGTTCCCCATGAATTTTTTCCTGCCTATCTTTGTCATAACAATTTACATCAGCCTCCAACCTAAAGTTTCTGAAAAGAGAAATTATTAGTTCATCTACTCCTGAATATTCTACATGCATACCATATTCATTTGTGTTTCTGGAGCACACATAGAGCACGTCTTCACACCTCAGGAACCAGCGACAGAGTGCTGAAGCATGGCCGTTCATCCGGTCATCCCACACTTCCACAGAAGTGGGGGAGGACCTTGCCACCATATTGGTCAGCCACATTCCAGGCCCTCTGGTGCTTTTGTATACTTCCTCTCTTTGGTCCGGCCAAAGATGACCAGAGAACCGTCTCAAAGATGGTTATAGAATCATTCATTCAATTCACAAACATTGCCAAACTGGATTCAGGGACCTATTTTAAGGAAGTGCACATCTGAATAATTAAAGATACAAATTGCCCTTCTTTCCTACATTTCCTACATTGGCTTCGGTGTATTAAATAAAATGGTGTTATTCTACAAAAAACGCTGTTCTGACAAGAACAACAAAGTATGTTGTTGCACATCTTTTCTATGTCCGGCACTACTGTATCCTTTCACCAGCAACTACGTATGTTGAAAGGCATAAACAAGTGATAGTGTAGAGACTTTTCAAAATACGATACCTCGAAAAACGACTGACACTAGGATCCTAGAACGAACACTACTGACATTAAAATTTAGCCTAATTTTAGTATTTTAAAGTCAATAGACATTGTTCCATTTTAAAAAGTGTATAGTTGCATAAAAATACACTTTCTAAGTATTATTTTAATTTGTTGATTGGCTGACAATACGAGCTGCTGATAGCCAATACATTCTGTGAAAACCGCACATCAATAACACTTTCAATTTCGATAATATTTGTTGTGCAAGGTTTAGGTGATTCACCCTATATATACCCATTTTCTTAGCAAAGGGTGATGGTGTGGCCTTGTTTGTGTGTATGTGTGGCTGTGTGTGTGTGTGTGTGTGTGTGTGTGTGTGTGTGTGTGTGTGTGTGTGTGTCTGTGTCTGTGTCTGTGTCTGTGTGTTTGGTTCTTTGTGTAGGAGAAATATATGTCCTAAACTCAGCGTGCACAAATTAATACTTTGTTAATGCTACTTTGTTATGTTACAGTGGCAGGTTATCGTGATTAGCTATATTGTATGTTTTTATGGTTCTTTTGTATTTTTGTTACTGGAATTGTTATATGTCTACCACATTATTTATTAGTTTAAACAACTTTCGGCTGTTGTTTGTTTAGGAGTTTATTAAGAGTTTCTCTTCTGTGATTGTCTTTTGAATTTGTAAGTTTTCTTATAGTGTTAAAAGATTTTTTTATCGAATTTGATTATTTTCATATATGTCTCTATTGAGGTTGGGTGGTGCTTTTCTTCTCAGAGCTGTTCTGCAAATGTTAAATTACTGGTGCCATACTTCACTTCCCCCCCATGAATCATGGACCTTGCCGTTGGTGGGGAGGCTTGAGTGCCTCAACGACACAGATAGCCGTACCATAGGTGCAACGACAACGGAGGGGTACCTGTTAAGAGGCCAGACAAATATGTGGTTCCTGAAGAGGGGCAGCAGCCTATTCAGTAATTTCAGGGGCAACAGTCTAGATGATTGACTCATCTGGCCCTGCAACACTAACCAAAACGGCCTTGCTGTGCTGGTACTGCGAACGGCTGAAAGCAAGGGAAAACTACAGCCGTAATTTTTCCCAAAGGCATGCAGCTTTACTGTATGATTAAATGATGATGGCGTTCTCTTGGGTAAAATATTCCGGAGGTAAAATAGTCCCCCATTCGGATCTCCGGGCGGGGACTACTCAGGAGGACGTCGTTATCAGGAGCAACAAAACTGGCGTTCTACGGATCGGAGCGTGGAATGTCAGATCCTTCAATCTAGCAGGTAGGTTAGGAAATTTAAAAGGGGAAATGGATAGGTTAAAGTTAGATATAGTGGGAATTAGTGAAGTTCGGTGGCAGCACGAACAAGAATTTTGGTCAGGTGAATAAAGGATTATAAATACAGATTCAAATTAGGGTAATGCAGGAAAAGGTTTAATAAGGAATAAAAAAAATAGGAGTGCGGGTAAGCTACTACAAGCAGCATAGTGAACGCATTATTGTAGCCAAGATAGACACGAAGCCCACGCCTATTACACTAGTACAAATTTATATGCCAACTAGCTCTGCAGATGATGAAGAAATTGATGAAATATATGATGAGATAAAAGAAATTATTCAGGTAGTGAAGGGAGACGAAAAGTTAATAGTCATGGGTGACCGGAATTCGACAGTAGGAAAAGAATGAGAAGGAAACGTAGTACGTGAACATGGATTGGGGCTAATAAATTAAAGAGGAAGCCGCCTGGTAGAATTCTGCACAGAGCATAACTTAATCATAGCTGAGACCTGGTTTAAGAATCATGAAAGAAGGTTGTATACATGGAAGAACCCTGGAGATACTAGAAGGTTTCACATAGATTATATAATGGTAAGACAGAGATGTAGGAAACTGGTTTTAAATTGTAAGACATTTCCAGGGGCAGATGTGGACTCTGACCACAATCTATTGGTTATGAACTGTAGATTAAAACTAAAGAAACTGCAAAAAGGTGGGAATTTAAGGAGATGTGACCTGGATAAACTGAAAGAACCAGAGGTTGTACAGAGTTTCAGGGAGAGCATAAGGGAACAATTGACAGGAATGGGGGAAAGAAATACAGTAGAAGAAGAATGGGAAGCTTTGAGGGATGAAGTAGTGAAGGCAGCAGAGGATCAAGTAGATAAAACGACGAGGGCTAGTAGAAATCCTGGGGTAACAGAAGAGATACTGAATTTAATTGATGAAAGAAGAAAATACAAAAATGCAGTAAGTGAATCAAGCAAAATGGAATACAAACGTCTCAAAAATGAGATCAACAGGAAGTGCAAAATGGCTAAGCAGACATGGCTAGAGGACAAATGTAAGGATGTAGAGGCTTATCTCACTACGGATAAGATAGATACTGCCTACAGGAAAATTAAAGAGACCTTTGGAGAAAAGAGAACCACTTGCAGGAATATCAAGAGCTCAGATGGAAACCTAGTTCTAAGCAAAGAAGGGAAAGCAGAAAGGTGGAAGGAGTATATAGAGGGTCTATACCGAGGCGATGTTCTTGAGGACAATATTAAGGAAATGGAAGAGGATGTAGATGAAGATGACAATGGAGATATGATACTGTGTGAAGAGTTAGACAGAGCACTGAAAGACCTGAGTCGAAACAAGGCCCCGGGAATAGACGACATTCCATTAGAACTACTGACAGCCTTGGGAGAGCCAGTCCTGACAAAACTCTACCATCTAGTGAGCATGATGTATGGGACAGGCGAAATACCCTCAGACATCAAGAAGAATATAATAATTCCATTCCCAAAGAAAGGAGGTGTTGACAGATGTGAAAATTAGCGAACTATCACTTTCATAAGTCACATCTGCAAAATACTAACGCGAATTCTTTACAGACGAATGGAAAAACTGGTAGAAGCCGACCTCGGGGAAGATCAGTTTGGATTCCGTAGAAATGCTGGAACACGTGAGGCAGTGCTGACCCTACGACTTCTCTTAGAAGAAAGATTAAGGAAAGGCAAACCTACGTTTCTAGCATTTGTCGACTTAGAGAAAGCTTTTGACAATGTTAACTGGAATACTCTCTTTCAAATTCTCAAGGTGGCAGGGGTAAAATACAGGGAGTGAAAGGCTATTTACAATTTGTACAGATACCAGATGGCAGTTATAAGAGTCGAGGGACATGAAAGGGAAGCAGTGGTTGGGAAGGGAGTGAGACAGGCTTGTAGCCTCTCCCCGATGTTATTCAATCTGTATATCGAGCAAGCATAAAAGAAACAAAAGAAAAGTTCAGAGTAGGTATTAAAAACCATGGAGAAGAAATAAAAACTTTGAGGTTCGCCGATGACATTGTAATTCTGTCAGAGACAGCAAAGGACTTGGAAGAGCAGTTGAACGGAATGGACAGTGTCTTGAAAGGAGGGTATAAGATGAACATCAACAAAAGCAAAACGAGGATAATGGAATGTAGTTGAATTAAGTCGGGTGACACTGAGGGCATTAGATTAGGAAATGAGACCTTAAAGTAGTAAAGGAGTTTTGCTGTTTAGGGAGCATAATAACTGATGATGGTCGAAGTAGAGAGGATATAAAATGTAGACTGGCAATGGCAAAGAAAGCGTTTCTGAAGAAGAGAAATTTGGTAACATCGAATATTGACTTAAGTGTAAGGAAGTCGTTTCTGAAAGTATTTGTATGTAGTGTAGCCATGTATGGAAGTGAAACATGGGCGATAAATAGTTTGGACAAGAAGAGAATAGAAGCTTTCCAAATGTGGTGCTACAGAAGAATGCTGAAGACTAGATGGGTGGATCACATAACTAATGAGGAGGTATTGAATAGAATTGGGGAGAAGAGGAGTTTGTGGCACAACTTGACTTGATGAAGGGATCGGCTGGTAGGAGATGTTCTGAGGCATCAAGGGATCACCAATTTAGTACTGGAGGGCAGCGTGGAGGGTAAAAATCGTAGAGGGAGACCAAGAGATGAATACACTAAGCAGATTCAGAAAGATGTAGGCTGCAGTAGGTACTGGGAGATGACGAAGCTTGCACAGGATAGAGTCGCATGGAAAGCTGCATCAAACCAGTCTCAGGACTGAAGACTTCAACAACAACAACATACTTCACTTCTCTTTTATGCTCCTTGTATCTTGCTTCAAATGTTTTGTTGGTTTGTCCTCAAGTATACAGCAATACAACAGTACACTCAAATTGGAAAATGCCAGATGGTTTTTGACATCTGTCAGAATCTTCCTCCTTCTTTAATCCTCTCTGTATTGAATAATTACTTTGTTAAGCTATTTTTAGTCCTTATTTCTTGAAGATATTACCGACTCTTTGTGCCAATTGTATCCACATATTACTGTGTGCCAGCTTGACTGTTGAGGTCTCGTGTTGTGTCCTTGTCGTGTACTAGCGGCATTGTCAGTGTGCATGTAATTGTGTTTAGTGTGTAGGTCCCTCTGTTCGTGTGGTGTTTTGTTTTACGTATCTCATTTTATTTTTATACCTTTCTGGGCTATGTTAATTTTGTAACTAGAGATTCATTGCGTCTGTGGTTTTTGTTATCCGATATCTCATGCCTAGCTCCTTATCCTAGTTATGCTTGTCTATTTGCATTGTATGTAAGATGTCTGAGAGGCTGTTGTTTGTGGGATTGTGTGTGGTTTTTCCTTTACATACTGAAAGAAAGCTGATTATTTTATTTTGAGATAGATATGTCTGGGAAGTTTATTTGCATAGCTTGTTCTTTCCCTAAAGTGAATGTTGTGTGGTTTTTCCTGTATATACTGAAAGAATGTTGCTTATTTTATTTTGTGATATATATATTTAGGAAGTGAAACATGGACGATAAATAGTTTGGACAAGAAGAGAATAGAAGCTTTCGAAATGTAGTGCTACAGATGAATACTGAAGATTAGAGGGGTATATCACATAACTAATGAGGAGGTATTGAATAGGATTGGTGAGAAGAGACGTTTGTGGCACAACTTGACTAGGAGGGATCGGTTGGTAGGGCATGTTCTGAGGCATCAAGCTATCACCAATTTAGTATTGGAGAGCAGCGTGGAGGGTAAAAATCGTAGAGGGAGACCAAGAGATGAATACACTATGCAGATTCAAAAGGATGTAGGTTGCAGTAGGTACTGGGAGATGAAGAAGCTTGCACAGGATAGAGTAGCATGGAGAGCTGCGTCAAACCAGTCTCAGGACTGAAGACCACAACAACAACAACATATTGGGGAAGTTTATTTGCCGAGCTTGCTCTTTCCCTAAAGTGAATGTTATGTTTTTGTGTAGCGTGTTTATTTCTGAAACTATTTTATCTTAGCTTCTGGTTCATCCAACAAGTACCTCCACCAGTATAGTAGATTATATTTTCGTGGTATTGTTTTGTGAAATATTCTTTTCTCTGTTTTGTTCACGAAATTATTTGCTAACTTTCCTGAAATGGTGGATCCCATAGGCAGTCCTTCCTCTTGTTGGTAGAATTCTTTGCTAAGTTCAAATGAGTTTTCGTGTGTAATAAGGGGTAGGAGTGTGCTCATCTCTAAGATGAATTCTTGTGGTATCTAACTGTAAGTATATAGGTCTTTTACTGTTATCTTTATTCCTTGACTACGATTCTGGAGTGCATGTTTTCTACACTAAAAGAGGTCAACATAGCTGTATTTAGAATACATATTTTTGGTGTGGTTTATTTGTTCTTATAAGTTCTTCTGTGTTTTTCAATGTTCTGTCAGTTTGTGTTTCGTACAGTTATGTGAGAGTGTTCACCATATCTCTGGTGAGGGTGTATGTGGATGCACATTCATAACTTATGACTGGTCTCATGGTTGTATTTACTCTATGCATTTTTGGTTGGCCTAGGATCTTTGGTGCCCGCATCTCGTGGTCGTGCGGTAGCGTTCTCGCTTCCCACGCCCGGGTTCCCGGGTTCGATTCCCGGCGGGGTCAGGGATTTTCTCTGCCTCGTGATGGCTGGATGTTGTGTGCTGTCCTTAGGTTAGTTAGGTTTAAGTAGTTCTAAGTTCTAGGGGACTGATGACCATAGATGTTAAGTCCCGTAGTGTTCAGAGCCATTTGAACCTTTTGATCTTTGGAGCATTAGGTTTTGCACATAACGTAGAGCTTTTCGACTGTAATGAAGAGTGTCTTCTATAGTCTTCAGATCACTTTCTTTTTTGTGTTGAACCGGTTTCTTGGGTCTGTCTTTAGTTTTGTGATTTTATCCAGTATAATAAATTCTTTTTGTGCATTAGAACTTTTCTCTGAGTATTTGCTCTCTAAGGGTTTACAGAGAGATATTCCTTATCATTTCCAAATTTGCATATTTAGTTCTGTCAGGATTAATCATTAAGCTGTCTATTAAATATGAGACAACTGCGTCTCCTATTCTTGAATTATAAAGTTATTGTGGTCACATAATGGCATATTGTTGTGTGTCAGTGGGTATCTTAACTTTAAGTGTCTATGTACTAATTAATTCTTCTGTTCTCTTATGTCATTTTATCGCAACTGTCGGATGTCACCCGTAAATTCTGTGCTGATAAATACATCGCCCATAACAAAAGCTAAACAACGACCTCTTGTCATCATACGAGTAGTGTCAGTGAAGACACAAATTTTATAAGTGCGTACACACTTTGTATGGTGTAACTTCTAAGCTAATTGTTCCAAGTAAAGCCACTGTTTTCAATACGTCTATTGTTTCACTCTTCTTATGCTGGTCTATTTGACAACTATTTATTTGATCCGCCACTTGTAGTTATTTACTCCGATAACACAAATTTTCTCCGTAATCCACTATAATCTCCCGAGTTCAAAACAGTAGCCATTTTCTGTCTCCAGAATAATTTTCTTCGAAAGTTTTTCCTTCATATTATGTGTGAGTGACACTTGCCTTCCGCCTGCAGCCGCACGCCATCCGACTGGGCGTTTCCGCCAGTTTCCAACGTACACAATTTCACCATCATTATACTGAAGCAGCTCAAGCCAAAACAGGCCAGTATTAACAGTTTCTTCTCAAAATGTCATAGGAACTTCTGTGGTCATCATTTTGCAAATTAGATTATGTGTTTTTCTGTTTGACAGCAGCACTGAAAAATGAGCAATATTTAGCAGTATCGTAATTATTGTACAATAGACCGTTCTAATTATTTAACACATTTTATCATTTAGATGAAACTGGGAAGACTGAAGCGCCGCCCGTAGTCTCTTTGTTTCTATGGCACAAAGAGCAGGTTGCTCTAGTTTATCCGTTTTGAAGACGAAATCTTTCGATGTATGGATGTCAGGAAAGATACCCGATATCGCGGAACGCTAGCGGGTAGTCTGATTTACGGTTACTTTCACAGAGTGGTATGTTATCAGGAATTACGAATTCCATGGACGAGGCCTTTAATTTAGTGTAAGTGCATGATGTTTTACAAAAAAAAAAAACAGGTCCTGCAAATGGGGGTTGGGCGTGAGGCGAACAACCTCACCCCTGGAAAAAGAGCTTGTTACGGAATCAAAGGACAAAGAAAGCCGGATGGATGAAACTGTAAACGGCCTTGGCAACGGTAACGCCACACGAATTGGTATTTAGCGACATGGAAAGTGAGAGCACTGAACAAGCCTGGAGGACAACAGAACCTGAAAGAGGAAACGAAGAAATATAATGTGACGATGGCGGCAGTACAAGAAGTGAAATGGAAAGGAAGTGGAATATTAGCATCTGGAGCACACACAGCTGTGGAAGCAAAGGATATGGAGGCACAGGTTTTCTGGTTGATAATTCTCAAAAGGCTGCAACACTGAACTTTAAGCCTATTAGCGAAAGAATCTGCATATTACGAATGAAAGCCCGTTTTTTCGATATATCTTTCATATGCACATATGTACCAACCGAAGACGCAGAGCCGGTGGAAAAAGATGTATTCTATGAGCAACTGGAGCAGGAAATAGCAAAGGTGGCAAAGCATGATGTTAAGATGGTCATGGCGGACTTCAATGCTCAAGTACGGAAAGAAATCGCATACAGGAAAACAGATGGTAAGGAGAGTCTGTATGAAGTTTCTAATGAGAATGGCGTCAGACTAATTGATTTTTCCATTAGCAATAACATGATTATTAAAAGCACATTGATGCAATGGAAGGATATTAGGAAAGTTACATGGAGCTCCCCAGATGGGATCACAAAAAATCTGACTGATTACGTACTCATAGGTAGATGACATGCTTCAGATATACACTCCTGGAAATTGAAATAAGAACACCGTGAATTCATTGTCCCTGGAAGGGGAAACTTTATTGACACATTCCTGGGGTCAGATACATCACATGATCACACTGACAGAACCACAGGCACATAGACACAGGCAACAGAGCATGCACAATGTCGGCACTAGTACAGTGTATATCCACCTTTAGCAGCAATGCAGGCTCCTATTCTCCCATGGAGACGATCGTAGAGATGCTGGATGTAGTCATGTGGAACGGCTTGCCATGCCATTTCCACCTGGCGCCTCAGTTGGACCAGCGTTCGCGCTGGACGTGCAGACCGCGTGAGACGACGCTTCATCCAGTCCCAAACATGCTCAATGGGGGACAGATCCGGAGATCTTGCTGGCCAGGGTAGTTGACTTACACCTTCTAGAGCACGTTGGGTGGCACGGGATACATGCGGACGTGCATTGTCCTGTTGGAACAGCAAGTTCCCTTGCCGGTCTAGGAATGGTAGAACGATGGGTTCGATGACGGTTTGGATGTACCGTGCACTATTCAGTGTCCCCTCGACGATCACCAGTGGTGTACGGCCAGTGTAGGAGATCGCTCCCCACACCATGATGCCGAGTGTTGGCCCTGTGTGCCTCGGTCGTATGCAGTCCTGATTGTGGCGCTCACCTGCACGGCGCCAAACACGCATACGACCATCATTGGCACCAAGGCAGAAGCGACTCTCATCGCTGAAGACGACACGTCTCCATTCGTACCTCCATTCACGCCTGTCGCGACACCACTGGAGGCCGGCTGCACGATGTTGGGGCGTGAGCGGAAGACGGCCTAACGGTGTGCGGGACCGTAGCCCAGCTTCATGGAGACGGTTGCGAATGGTCCTCGCTGATACCCCAGGAGCAACAGTGTCCCTAATTTGCTGGGAAGTGGCGGTGCGGTCCCCTACGGCACTGCGTAGAATCCTACGGTCTTGGCGTGCATCCGTGCGTCGCTGCGGTCCGGTCCCAGGTCGACGGGCACGTGCACCTTCCGCCGACCACTGGCGACAACATCGATGTACTGTGGACACCTCACGCCCCACGTGTTGAGCAATTCGGCGGTACGTCCACCCGGCCTCCCGCATGCCCACTATACGCCCTCGCTCAAAGTCCGTAAACTGCACATACGGTTCACGTCCACTCTGTCGCGGCATGCTACCAGTGTTAAATACTGCGATGGAGCTCCGTATGCCACGGCAAACTGGCTGACACTGGCGGCGGCGGTGCACAAATGCTGCGCAGCTAGCGCCATTCGACGGCCAACACCGCGGTTCCTGGTGTGTCCGCTGTGCCGTGCGTGTGATCATTGCTTGTACAGCCCTCTCGCAGTGTCCGGAGCAAGTATGGTGGGTCTGACACACCTGTGTCAATGTGTTCTTTTTTCCATTTCCAGGAGTGTATTAGAGGTGGATAGCTGGCGTGATGCAGATGGAGATAGTGATCATTATTTGGTAAGAATCAAATACAGACAAAGGATAGCCAATTATAGATAGACCAAAAAACCTATCACCCCAAAGTTGGATGATACCAAGTCAAAAAATGATGAAAATGCAGTACAACAGTATAAAACTATTTTGACAAATAGACTTAATAAAGCCAAAGAGTGGGAAGCAGAGGATATTGAAGAAAGATGGGAAACGATTAAAGGAATAATACATGATACAGCTGAAACTGTACTGGGCAGAAAGAAGCAATCGAGAACACTGAGCTGGTTTGATGAAGACTGTAGGAGGACGACAGAAGAAAGAAATGAGGCAAGAAGAAGAATGCTGCAGAGGAGAACTAGAGATACTGTGGAAAAATACCAGGAGAAGAGAAGGGAAGCTGATAAGGAATGTATGAGGAAAAAAAGAAAATTTGAAAAACAGTGGATTGATGAGTTAGAAGAGAGATATACTTCTCAAGTAACAAAGAAATTCTGTATGAGAGTTAAAGATATAAGGAAAGGATTCCAACCCAGAGCAGTCTTCTAAAAAGATAACGAGGTAAACCTGATTGGAGGAAAAGAGCAGATTTTAGACAGAGAGGTGGAGTATTTTAGTGAACTACTGAATGTAGAATCGGAAAATGAACGTGGGGTAGATACCGGTACGGTAGAAGAGGTAGAACAGGAAGTAAACAGAGATGAAGAGCACAAGGGATCAGTAGCAGAACCCACACTGGAAGAAGTTAAAGCTAGTATCAAAAACAATGGAGCTCCGGGAGAAGATAATATTACAGCAGAAATGATAAAATATGGTGGAGAAAAACCATTAAGGGCTTTACATGAGATTATAGTGACAATTATAGATAAATATCCTTAACATCGATTTGCTTCAGAACTGTTCAACTCATTCTGAGTTCGAATATAATGATTCTCTTGAGACAGAAAAGCTTCTACCCACAAATCAGCATAGCTTTAGAAATCATCGCTCGTGCTAAGCTCAGGTTGCCCTTTCCTCATTTGATATGCTACAAATCGTGGAGGGAAGGAAACAGGCAGATTCCATATTCCTAGATTTCCGGAAAGCATTTCACACGGTGCCCCACTGCAGATTATTTGACCAACAAGCGAGCGTACGGTTTATGTTCCGAGATATGTGAGTGCCTAGAAGACTTTTTAAATAATAGAGCCCAGTACGTGGCTCTCTAAGGCGAAAGGTGATCCGAGACAACGGTTTTGTAAGAAGTGCCCCGGGGAAATGTGATAGGCCTTCTCTTATTCTATTTACAGGGTGGTACATTGATCGTGACCGGGCCAAATATCTCACAAAATAATTGTCACACGAAAAAACTACAAAGAACGAAACTTGTCTAGCTTGAACGGGGAAACCAGATGGCACTAAGGTTGGCTCGCTAGATGGCGCTGCCATAGGTCAAATGGATATCAAATGCATTTCTTTTTTTTAATAGGAACCCCCATTTTTATTACATATTCGTGTAGTACGTAAAGAAATATGCATGTTTTAGTTGGTCTACTTCTTTCGCTTTGTGATAGATGGCGCTGTAATAGTCACAAACATAAAGCTCACAATTTTAGACGAACAGTTGGTAACAGATAGGTTTTTTAAATTAAAATACAGAACGTAGGTGCGTTTGAACATTTTCTTTCGGTTGTTCCAATGTGATACATGTACCTTTGTGAACTTATCATTTCTGAGAACGTATGCTGTTAGAGCCTGATTACCTGTAAATACCACATTAATGCAATAAATGCTCAAAATGATGTCCGTCAACATCAATGCTTTTTGCAATACGTACAACGACATTCCTCTCAACAGCGAGTAGTTCGCCTTCCGTAATATTCGCACATGCGTTGACAATGCGCTGACACAAAAAAATGGTTCAAATGGCTCTGAGCACTATGGGACTCAACTGCTGTGGTCATAAGTCCCCTAGAACTTAGAACTACTTAAACCTAACTAACCTAAGGACAGCACACAACACCCAGCCATCACGAGGCAGAGAAAATCTCTGACCCCGCCGGGAATCGAACCCGGGAACCCGGGCGTGGGAAGCGAGAACGCTACCGCACGACCACGAGATGCGGGCTGCGCTGACACATGTTGTCAGGCGTTGTCGGTGGATCACAATAGCAAATATCCTTCAGCTTTCCCCACAGAAGGAAATCCAGGAACGTCAGATTCGGTGAACGTGCGGGCCGTGGTATGGTGCTTCGACGACCAATCCACCTGTCATGAAATATGCTATTCAATACCGCTTCAACCGCACGCGAGCTATGTGCCGGATATCTTTCATGTTGGAAGTACATTGCCATTCTTTCAAGCAGTGAAATATCTTGTAGTACCATCGGTAGAACATTGCGCAGGAAATTAGCATACATTGCACTATTTAGATTGTCATCGATATAAAGGGGGCCAGTTATCCTTCCTCCCATAATGCCGCACCATACATTAACCGCCAAGGTTTGCTGATGTTCCACTTGTTGCAGCCATCGTGGATTTGCCGTTGCCCAATAGTGCATATTTTGCCGGTTTAGGTTACCACTGTTGGTGAATGACGCATCGTCGCTAAACTGAACGCGTGCAAAAAATCTGTCATCGTCCCATAATTTCTCTTGTGCCCAGTGGCAGAACTGTACACGACGTTCAAAGTCGTCGCCGTGTAATTCCTGTTGCATAGAAATATGGTACGGGTGCAATCGATGTAGCATCTCAACATCGACGTTTTTGAGATTCTCGACTCTCGCGCAATTTGTCTGATACTGATGTGCGGAATAGCCGCGACAGCGGCTAAAACACCTGCTTGGGCATCATCATTTGTTGCAGGTCGTGGTTGACGTTTTACATGTGACTGAACACTTCCTGTTTCCTTAATTAACGTAACTATCCGGCGAACGGTCCGGACACTTGGATGATGTCGTCCAGGATACCGAGCAGCATACACAGCACACGCCCGTTGAGCATTTTGATCACAATAGCCATACATCAACACGATATCGACCTTTTCCGCCATTGGTAAACGGTCCATTTTAACACAGGTAATGTATCACGAAGCAAATACCGTCCGAACTGGCTGCATGTTATGTGATACCACGTACTTATACGTTTGTGACTATTGCAGCGCCATCTATCACAAAGCGAAAAAAGTTGTTCAACTAAAACATTCATATTTCTTTACGTACTACACGAATATGTAATAAAAAATTGGGGTTTATGTTTAAAGAAGACGCAGTTGATATCCGTTTGACCTATGTCAGCGCCATCTAGCGGGCCAACCATAGCGCCATCTGCTTTCCCCCTTCAAGCTAGACGAGTTTCGTTCTTTGCAGTTTTTTCGTTTGAGGCTTATTTTGTGACATATTTGGCCCGGTCACTATCGATGGACCACCCATATACATGTAAAACCTCACCGACAGAATGAGCAGCAATTTATGGTTGTTAGCTAATGACGCTGTGGTGTACAGGAAGGAGTCGTCATTGAGTAAGAATATACGAGATCACAGAGACAAAATTTTTGATAGCTGTGATAAATGGCAGCTTCCTCTATATATACACTCCTGGAAATGGAAAAAAGAACACATTGACACCGGTGTGTCAGACCCACCATACTTGCTCCGGACACTGCGAGAGGGCTGTACAAGCAATGATCACACGCACGGCACAGCGGACACACCAGGAACCGCGGTGTTGGCCGTCGAATGGCGCTAGCTGCGCAGCATTTGTGCACCGCCGCCGTCAGTGTCAGCCAGTTTGCCGTGGCATACGGAGCTCCATCGCAGTCTTTAACACTGGTAGCATGCCGCGGCAGCGTGGACGTGAACCGTATGTGCAGTTGACGGACTTTGAGCGAGGGCGTATAGTGGGCATGCGGGAGGCCGGGTGGACGTACCGCCGAATTGCTCAACACGTGGGGCGTGAGGTCTCCACAGTACATCGATGTTGTCGCCAGTGGTCGGCGGAAGGTGCACGTGCCCGTCGACCTGGGACCGGACCGCAGCGACGCACGGATGCACGCCAAGACCGTAGGATCCTACGCAGTGCCGTAGGGGACCGCACCGCCACTTCCCAGCAAATTAGGGACACTGTTGCTCCTGGGGTATCGGCGAGGACCATTCGCAACCGTCTCCATGAAGCTGGGCTACTGTTCCGCACACCGTTAGGCCGTATTTCGCTCACGCCCCAGCATCGTGCAGCCCGCCTTCAGTGGTGTCGCGACAGGCGTGAATGGAGGGACGAATGGAGACGTGTCGTCTTCAGCGATGAGAGTCGCTTCTGCCTTGGTGCCAATGATGGTCGTATGCGTGTTTGGCGCCGTGCAGGTGAGCGCCACAATCAGGACTGCATACGACCGAGGCACACAGGGCCAACACCCGGCATCATGGTGTGGGGAGCGATCTCCTACACTGGCCGTACACCACTGGTGATCGTCGAGGGGACACTGAATAGTGCACGGTACATCCAAACCGTCATCGAACCCATCGTTCTACCATTCCTAGACCGGCAAGGGAACTTGCTGTTCCAACAGGACAATGCACGTCCGCATGTATCCCGTGCCACCCAACGTGCTCTAGAAGGTGTAAGTCTCAACTACCCTGGCCAGCAAGATCTCCGGATCTGTCCCCCATTGAGCATGTTCGGGACTGGATGAAGCGTCGTCTCACGCGGTCTGCACGTCCAGCACGAACGCTGGTCCAACTGAGGCGCCAGGTGGAAATGGCATGGCAAGCCGTTCCACAGGACTACATCCAGCATCTCTACGATCGTCTCCATGGGAAAATAGCAGCCTGCATTGCTGCGAAAGGTGGATATACACTGTACTAGTGGCGACATTGTGCATGCTCTGTTGCCTGTGTCTATGTGCCTGTGGTTCTGTCAGTGTGATCACGTGATGTATCTGACCCCAGGAATGTGTCAATAAAGTTTCCCCTTCCTGGGACAATGAATTCACGGTGTTCTTATTTCAATTTCCAGGAGTGTATTTGGCCCGGTCACTATCGATGGACCACCCTATATACATGTAAAACCTCACCGACAGGATGAGCAGCAATTTATGGCTGTTTGCTAATGACGCTGTGGTGTACAGGAAGGAGTCGTCATTGAGTAAGAATATACGAGATCACTGAGACAAAATTTTTAATAGCTGTGATAAATGGCAGCTTCCTCTATATATAGAAACACGTAAGTTAGCGCGAATGAGTAGGAACGTCCGAATACAACTTTAGTACAGCTTGACACACTCACTTGTTATCCAGGCGTAACGTTGCAGAGCGAAGGTGAATACTAGACCTCGTTTTATTGAATTTTAGGAAAGTGTCTCTCCTCCATAAGGGAATAGACGTATACCTTAGAACTCTAGTGCGACCAATTCTGGAGTACTTTCCGATTGTTTGGTATCACCACCAGGTCAGATTAAAGGAAGACATCAAATAAATTCAGAGAAGGACTGCTAGATTTGTTACCAGTTGTTACGATCAGCACTTAAGTATTACGGGCATGCTTCGTGGACTCAAACGGGAACGCCTGAAGTGACTACAATTATCTTTCCGCAAGGCACTATTGCGCAAATTTTGAGAACGGGTATTTGAGGCCGACTGCAGAACGACTGTTGCCGCCAACGTACATTTGGCGTAAGGGGCGTGAAGGTAAGCTGTGAGAAATTAAGACCCGTACGGATGCTTTTAGACAGTCGTTTCTCCGTCGCTCTATTTGCGAGTGGAATAAGAGAGGAAATGACTAGTAGTAGTATAAGGTACCGTCCGCCATGTACTGTATATTGGTTTACAGGCTATGTAGATTCAGATGTATATATATGTAGGAAATTCGCCCAGTTCCTTTTCTGTTGGAACTAATATTAGTCTCTCTAGACTATTTTTATATACCTTCGGCATCAGTACATTACATCTATATTTACATCTACATCTGCATCGATACTCTGCAAATCACCTTTAAGTGCAAAAAATGGTTGAAATGGCTCTGAGCACTATGGGACTTAACATCTGAGGTCATCAGTCCCCTAGAACTTAGAACTACTTAAACCTAACTAACCTAAGGACATCACACACATCCATGCCCGAGGCAGGATTCGAACCTGCGACCGTAGCAGTCACGCGATTCCGGACTGAAGAGCCTAGAACCGCTCGGCCACCGCGGATGGACATTCAAGTGCCTGGCAGAGGGTTCATCGAACCACCTTCACAATAATTCTCTATCATTCCAATGTCATACAGAATGTTGAAAAACGAACACCTATATTTTTCCGCACGAGCTCCGATTTCCCTTATTTTATTATGATGATCATTTCTCCCAGGTCGCCGTCAACAAAACTTTTTCGCATTCGGAGGAAAAAATTGGTGATTGAAATTTCGTAACAAGATTCTGCTTTTAATTATGTCCAGCCCAAATCCGCTATCATTTCAGTGACACTTACTCCCCTATTTCGAGTCAGTGCAAAACATGCTGCCCTTCTTTGAACTTCCTCGATGTGCTCCGTCAATCCTAACAATTAAGCGCTGAGTCGTTGTCGCCAAATGTGGGGTCTTGCCCACTCGCCTCGTATAGGATGCCTAAAGTATGTTGCATTCTCGGAATGTTACACAACAAGTCAAGCAAATAACATTAATAGTTTTATTTCACTAAAGCAGATTGACAATACTTAACTTGCATTTACACTAAGTGCCGCAAGCGATGGGCGACATGCGAACAGTAATGTTCTTCTCTACAGACAATGTCCAAACAAGCAATGGGTATGGATCGCTAATAACAGCTATCGTAGCGTTCTCTGTAAGGCCGTGCTAATGCTCTGGGAATACTCCAATAATGTCCGGCCGAGGCTGGCAGGAGCGCCGCTTTTATTAACATCGGCTAGATGCCGCTCCTATCGTGGTGACATCCTGGTCAGCGCGCTATTGGCTGACGTCGTCTCACCGCCTTCTCTGGTCTTGCGCTCTTCATCTTCGATCCGGCGCTTGTGGTTACGCCAGAACAGTAAGGATCGCACACCGTATTCTAAGAGAGGACAGCCTAGCGTAGTGTAGGCAGTCTCTGTAGTAGACGGCCGCGCGGGATTAGCCAAGCGGTCTAAGGCGCAACAGTCATGGACTGCGCGGCTGGTCCCGGCGGAGATTCGAGTCCTCCCTCGAGGATGGGTGTGTGTGTTTGTCCTTAGGATAATTTAGGTTAAGTAGTGTGTAAGCTTAGGGACTGATGACTGTAGAAGTTAAGTCCCATAAGATTTCACACACATTTGAACATTTTTTTTTTGTAGTAGATGTGTTACATTTTCTAAGTGTGCTGCCAATAAAATGTAGTCTTCGGTTAGCTGTCTCCATAACGTTTTCTGTGTGTTCCTTCCAATTTAAGTTGTTCATAATTGTAATTCCTAGGTATTTATTTGAATTTACAGCCTTTCCATTTGGCTGATTTATCGTGCATCCGAAGTTTAACGCATTCCTTTTAGCACTCGTTTTGATGACGTCACATTTTTCATTGTTTAGGATCAATTGCCAATTTTTGCGCCATAGAGATGTATTTTCGAAATAGTTTTGCATTTTGTTTTGATCTTCGGATGTCTTTACTAGTCGATAAATGACAGCATCATCTGCAAAAATGCTCAGATGGCTGCTCAATCTTTTGTATAGATAAAGAGCGGCAAAGAGCCTACAGCACTACCTTGGAGAACACCAGAAATCAGGTCTGTTGTACTGGATGACTTTCCGTCAGATACTATGAACTGTGACGTCCCTGACAGGAAATCATGAATCCAGTGACATAACTGAGACGATATTCAATAAGCACGCAATTTCGCTACAGACTGCTTGTGTGGGATTCCCGACAGGGTCAGGGATTTTCTCTGCCTTGTGATGACTGGGTGTTGTGTGATGTCGTTAGGATACTTAGGTTTAAGTAGTTCTAAGTTCTAGGGGACTGATGACCATAGATGTTAAGTCCCATAGCGCTCAGAGCCATTTTTTTTTTTTTTTTTTTTTTGCTTGTGTGGTTGTGTGGCAGGGTAATGAAAGCCTTCTGGAAATCTATAAATACGGAATCAATTTGAAATCCCTTGTCAATAGCACTCAATACTTTATGTGGGTAAAGAGCTAGTTGTGTTTCACAAGAAAAGTGTACACTATCTCATCAAAAGTATCGGGACAGCGCTTTGGAAGGCAGAGTTCAACTCTAGATGTCACAGGAGACGGCCGCAACAGTAAGCAAAGAGGTAGGGAGTGATGTACTGCTAGCAGGAAAGAACAGAACAGAATGGGTCCATCAGAAGAGATTATGGACTTCGAACATGGATTAGTCATTGAATGCCACCACGGTGACAAATCCATCACGGATATTTCAACCCTTGCTAAAGCTGCGCTAGTCGACTGTTGGTGCTGTGGTTATGAAGCAGAAACACGAAGGAACACTCGCAGCTAATTCAAGACCAAACTGACCTCATGTACTGACAGTCGGAAACTGTGGAGTATTGCGGATCGTGCTTGTAAAAAATCGCATGAAATCGGCGGACGAGCTCATTCGTGACTTCCAAAGCTACCGGTAGTCTAGTTAGCACAGTGACTGTTCTGCGGTGGTTAGAGAGCACGGGGTTACAATGGTCGAGCAGCTCCTCGCGACCCACACGTTTCTGTGGTCAATGCAAAACACGCGGTTCAAAGACAGACGCCGCGGGACAATGGATGTCTGGAAGCGAGTGATTTGGAGTGACGAACTCCTCTATAACCTGCTGTAATCCGATGGAAGGGTTTCGGTTAGGCGAAATGCCTGGAGATCTTTACCCGCCATTGTGTGTCGTGCCAACAGCGAAGTACGGAGGATGTGGTGTGACGTTAGGGGAAATTTTTTCGTGGTTAGGATGTCATCTCCTTTCGTGGTCAAGAAAATGCCGAGTACGTAAGACTATGAAGACATTTTATAGCGTTATATACTGCGCACAGTAGAGGAATCGTTCGGAGATCTCAGTCCAAAAAACGTGTGTGAAATTTCAACAGTCTCCACCAGTTTGATGGTAAACTGAAACGCCCGCTAAAGCCGCTGAGCAGAACAGGTAATAGGATTGTGGGAAGGGCCAAAGGTTGAGGTCAGCTTCTGCTTCTAATTGTCATTTATTGTAATTTATCAACTCTTTCACGGCTGAAGGCCTCCAAAAAGAAATCTTAACAAGATAAAAATACAATTAAGATAGCAATAAAGTAATTCAAAAAACAACATACGCAAAGTGCATTACAAATGGCAAAGGGCCACAATTAATTTCCAGAATTTTAGAATATATTACCATAGACCTTTGCCGGCCGCGGTGGTCTAGCGGTTCAGGCGCTCAGTCCGGAACCGCGCGACTACTACGGTCGCAGGTTCGAATCCTGCCTCGGGCATGGATGTGTGTGATGTCCTTAGGTTAGTTAGGTTTAAGTAGTTCTAAGTTCTAGGGGACTGATGACCACAGATGTTAAGTGCCATAGTGCTCAGAGCCATTTGAACCATTTGAACCATAGACCTTTGAAGGCAGAAGGCCAACAAGAAATCTCTACAAAATCGAAAATTCAATTAAGATAGAAACAAAATAATTTAAAACCCAAAAGGCAACATATGCAAGTTGCAACACAAATGGCTGAGGGCCACAATTAAATTTCAAAATTTCAGAATATATTACCATAGACCTTTAAAAGCAGAAGGCCTCAATGTTTAAGGGGCTCCGGAACGCCCTATACTTGCAATGTTAAAATAACGCTTATAAATTACATCTTTCCTCATAAAGTATTTGAGGTAGGAAGTTGAACTTTTTACAGATTATTTATTGGAATATGGGCTACAACTTAACACAGGGATTTTACAAAATTTTAGTTCAGTTATTAAAGATGATTTTTTTTTTCAATTGTAATGAAAATTCACAACATTTTTTTGCAGTTTTTTATTTATATATTCAAAAATATACAGTTTTTTGGAAAAAGGCTGTGTTAAATTATGCAGAAGGTACTGTGTAACATTTACTGAAAGTTTGAAACAAATATGTTTGGAAGATCCTTAGAAAACATGTAATTAGTATGAGAAAATAAAAGTTTTGGGAATCGAGCGACAAAGATTGGATTAACTTTTTAGTGCATTCCAGGTCCATAGGATGGATTATCTTCATCCTCTGCAAACTCCTCCTCCAGCTTCCTCTTGTTCCTCCTCCTGTTTACTCTTGCTTGTATTTCTAGACTCTTTACAGCCCTATCTGCAGCCCGAAGGCGTTCCTTGTGTAAAGCAAGCATCGCTCGTACCATGTTAGAACCTATCTTCATTCCCATATTTCTAAATACCTTGCACCTTACAATGTTGCCATCACTGAAAGTCGCAACAGCATCTTTACTTTTACTCCTTATTATACTTCAACAAAACAGAGACTCAAGAAACAGAATTAATTACGAATATTTTCGAGATAACGACAGAGTAAATAAACATGAAACAATCGACAATCACACCAGCGATATATATTGAACCATCACAGGTTAGCCACAACACATACTTTATCTCACATCACTAAAATGTACCTGATGAACACGGACGTTAATAATAACACCATTTGACAGCAGTTTAACAGCGCCACAGTGGGTCACGCCCATGTAGAACACATTTCAAAAAAAAATTTAAAAATAGTTGTAGTCTTCGGAATTGAATAAATTATATATCTATTAAAAGGTAATAGTCTGCAGATTCAGAAAACGCAAAATGTAAAAATTGAACTTTTCATGAATTTGAGCCTTTCCGGAGCCCCTTAAGCTTGAAAGATAAATTTAAAATTTAATTTTGCAAAATTTTTAAGAAAATGAAAACAATAACCATGAGCCTTAAATTTAAAATAGCTGACAACAAATAATTAAACACCGGTGGCTCTGAGAAGCCTCCAGGGACGTCGGTGTGCCCTCGTTCACTTAGGTGAGACTGGTGGTGAGCCCAACTACACTTGATCCGTGAGAACCCAACCAGGGGGCAGCCACAGACCGACCAACACAAGAACTTGCTTCCCGTCAATAAGTGCATGAGAACCCCAACCGGCAATGTTACAAACATGATAATCCACAATGGTGTACATATTAGCTGTCAAAATTACATACCATGTTGGACAGCGACAACAGGTGAGGAAAGGACGCTGCCTGAAATTATGTTAGTGGCCAGAGCAGGTAACCGGAACACTAACGGCCACTAGGCAGAAAATTCCGCTGCTACACTTGAATTTGAAACACGGTAATAGTTAACTCGCTCCAAAGAACACTGCCTGAATTTACGTCAGTGCCCAGGGCAGGTAACCAGAACACTAATGACAACAAGACAGAAACTTCCACTGGTGCACTCAAATCGTAGTCGACCAAAATAGTTAACTGCACCGCATGGCGGCTAAATCTCAGCAGCAGAACCACTCGGTGCTGCTCACCGGAAAACCTCCCAAACAGCAAACCGCCGAAGCGAACCACCACAACATGAATAGACGTGTACTGGGGTAGTTGAAACCACTACTTAACTTTGACGTCGTGAGTCGGCGAACCACAGAGCTTGTAGCGATCGGACAGCCCCACACACGCTCTGACACTGCGCAGGGACTGCCAGCAGCCCCAGCCGACTGCACCGCGTGGAGGTAACTTCCCTCGTCCGCAACAACCGACCGACTCCCTCCAGACCCCCTTACCGGAAACTATATGCACCAAACCAAAGATGGTACACAGCGCAAATATCGATACACATCACTGCTGCCACACGTAGAAGGAAGAAGAACCACAACGTAACCGCTAAGGGCGGGAAACCAAACACAGATAGACAGCGAAGTTCACGAAAACGCATAGCTGGGAGAGAGCACGGCTCATAGATATTTATAAAATTTCTCGATATGTAATTGGGAAGCGATTACTTACCAGCCCTGGCGAGTGAGATTCACGCAGACAAATCGCCTACAAGAACACAGTTCCAAAGGAAAATCTAGATCAGCCTCAATCGTATCATATCCACACATGCAAGATGCAAACCATCCCCTTATAAATGAGAATCGCACATAGCTCCGAATGTGACTGTTGCACAACGGAGCAAACAGTCGATCACACCATTCATGAGTGTACTATAAGAAAATTTAAAGGAGGCTGCACATAGAATTATGGTGGAACTATGAAATTAAAAACATCTGTAAATGTTCACTTGTAATAGTTTTGTACTAGTTTGTCAATATTTTGTGTGACAGCTTTATTTGTCATATTTTTACTTCACGTGTGTTACATTTTTCTGTAGTTTTGCCACACGCCAAATAAAATAAAATCTCAAAACTTAATTTTTTTTATACGATATCTCATTGCATTCGCTAATTGATTCGACCACTAAATTCTGGCGTTCCTTGACTTTCCTTCGCTGCGATAGAATAACAGAAAGAATGATTCTAATTAATAATAAATACCGAAAGTGTTGAATGTAATTCTACGGTTATTCACGTAATATTTCTCACTTAATTATCTACATGCTGCACAGATGGTCCTGAATATTCTTCAAACGAATCGCGAACAATTGTGGTCCAGTGACATGAAAGCGTTGTTTGCGAACATGAATCCCGTGAATGGCTACAAGTGGTCTCCAGGCAGCCGAACATAACCATCGCGAAAAAAAAATAAAAACACTTACAGCCGCTCTTATGTTTGTATTTTGTCGCTATCAGTTTCAACGCTTCATTGCGTCATCTTCAGGCTGTCTTTGATGCGGTACAGGGTGACAGCCTGAAGTTGACGCAATGAAGCGTTGAAACTGATAGCGACAAAATAAATTACAGTCATAAGGGCGTCTGTAGGTGTTTTTATTTTTTGTCACGATAGTAAACGGCCGTCGTCCCAGAGACCTCCTGCTAAAAGGATGAACATACAAAAGCATGAACATAACCATTTCCAGTCAGTGATCGATTCAGATGGCCCAGACGACCTTGTCCATTCCATGTAAACAAAGCCCACACCATTACTGGGCCACCACCAGCTTGCACAGTGTCTTGCTAACGGATCCATGGCTTCGTGGAATCTGCGCCACACCGGAAACTCTCCGGTCAGCTCTTACCAACTGAAATAGGGACCCATTTGACCAGTCCACGGTCTTCCAGTCATCCAGAGTCCAAGGTGTAGGCTATTTGTGCTGTTTGCAAAGGCACTCGCGTCGGTCGTCTGCCACCACACGCCATTAACGCCAATTTTCGCCGCACTGTCCTAACGAGGACATTAACCGTACGTTGCACATTGACTTCTCTGGTTATTCCACCCAGTGTTGCTTGTCTGTCGACACTGACAATTATACGCAAACGGAACTGCTCTCGGTCGTTAAGTGAAGGACGTCGGTCACTGCGTTGCCCGTGGTGAGAGGTAATGCCTGAAATTTGGTATTCTTGGCACACTCTTCACATATGGATATCGGAATACTGAACTGCCTAACTATTTCCCAAATGGAATGCCCCATGCTTCTAACTCCAACTACTATTCCACGTTCACAGTCTGTTAATTCCCATCGTGTGCCCATAATAACGTCGAGAAGCTTTTCACATGAATCACCTGAGTACAAGTGACAGCTCAGCCAATAAACTGCCCTTTCACGCTTTGTGTACCCGATACTGCCACCGTCTGTACAAGCACACGTCGTTGACTTTCGTCATCACAGTTATTTGTCATCTAAAGCGGTGCACAGACGGTGCTCGAGTTGTTTTATTTCGTATTCGACACTGCTATTTTAATTTTTGTTTAACTGAAATGAATAACCTTATTCTAATTCTATATGTTCGAATTATAGGCGTTCGGATTTTAATACCTCCGGATATTCAGTGGCGAGTTTTGTTTTCCATATATTTGTTCCGTAGCAAATCCGAGTGTCCGTGGACTGACAGCTATTCCCAGCAAACAAAATACTCTTACAAATTGGTTATTTCCAGTGGCTTTATACTCGATGCATCAACTTCCATTCAAGTGTAAATTGTCGTGTTACGGTTAATGAAAATTACATTGAATTTGTGAATACGTCACATATATTGCTGAAAGCACTTTTAATTACATGTTATTCCGTTAAATAACTCCCCCTGCAGGTAAATGAATATTTTAATTACTCCGTCCTAAGAGGGACCGTCGCTTTTTTGCACCATAGCAAATATGCCAAATCTATACTGAAGTATTTTTAAATGGTATGTTTATATTTTGCACTTTACTTACAATTAGTTATAACAAAACCGGCAATTTTTCTATCACTCAACTTTCCTCATAGAAACAGTTAGATCAATAGTGTCATAAATTCTCCTCACACAGACGTTAAAACAATAACGTCACGGAGAAATAAATATTCATTCAAATTTATCTATCTTTCACTATCATTGTTTCATGATATGGAATTCTCATTACTTTAGAGAGATAATGTTCATAAAAACAATTTTTTTTAATTTTCAGTTAGCAGGTAAGGAAATTTACTTTCGTATGCGATCATGTCAGTAAGACGAATTCTGTTGTTCTTTATTTCGCTGGGTAACAATGTGGGCATCATGCTTATGACGCAAATTGCCTGGCTATTTTTACTAAGTACCTCATGGTAAAGTATTTATGTTATGTTCTATAATCACTCAGTTGTTAACCCAGTAAGACAAGTCATTATCCTCTCATTAAAATTTATTGTTTTTCTATTAACTCAATGTAAACAATTGATTGATGGATTCCAGATCAGAGAAGAAGAAATCAGTTCCTCTTAATTATTCATTCGTCTATATGTCGTGAAATAAGCACATGCCAGGATGCTGTAACTAAAATATTTCTTGTAGAGAAATTTATTGGTCCCATTATGCTATTAAAAGTTTCTTAGTTTCATCACTATAACAAGTGACCGTGTTAAAAGCAATATTGAGAAAAACCATGTCTTCCTTCTGTACAAATTGCGATATTGTTTCCTTGGCTACTTCTCCATTGTACGTAAAATTTCATTGATGACAGGTATACGAAATTTTAGAGGGTCCTATATTCTCACACATCACAGAAATTTCATAGCTTGTGGCACTTTTCCTAAGTTTTTTCTCTTGTCTGGCTGCGTATCTACGTGTGAAGGGTCAATAGTCATGAAGAAACAGATGGTTAAGATCTATGCTCTACCAACTGAGCTACCCAAGCACGACTCACGCCCCGTCCTCACAGCTTTACTTCCGCCAGTACCTCACCTCCTACCTTCCAAACTTTACATAAGCTCTCCTGCGACCTTGCAGAAGCCGTGTCTCCGCTATATCCTTTCTTTCAGGAGTACTAGTTCTGCAAGGTTCGCAGGAGAGCTTCTGTAAAGTTTGGAAGGTAGGAGGCGAGGTACTGGTGGAAGTAAAGCTGTGAGGACGGGGTGTGAGTCGTACTTGGGTAGCTCAGTTGGTAGAGCACTTGCCCGCGAAAGGCAAAGGTCCCGAGTTCGAGTCTCGGTCCGGCACACAGTTTTGATCTGCCAGAAAGTTTCAGGAAATATAAACTTTTTATATTTGGTGCTACAGAAGAATACTGCAGATTAGATGGCTAGATCATGTAACCAACGAGGAGGTACTGATTAGAGCTGGGAAGAAAAACAATTTGTGGCATAACTTAACTTAAAAAAAGAATCAGTTGATAGGACACATTCTGAAATATCTAGGGATCACCAATTTAGAATTGCGGGAAGTATGGGGAGGGGGGAGGGGTAAGCATAGTGAAGGGAGACAAAGTGATGAATACAGTAAGTACGTAGGCTGGGGTAGTTATTCGGAGATGAAGAGGCTTGCACAGGCTAGATTTGCATGCAGAGCTGCAGCAAACCAGTCTTCGGACTGAAGACCACAGCAACAACAACAATAATAACAACAACAACAACAGCAATAATAATTAACTGTTACAACATTAAACCTTCATATTCTTCACTATCACCCGAACCTGAATAAATTCTTGCGGTTTTCTTAAAAGTTGATGCAGCTTGTTACACAGCAAATAAATACTTGCAACCTGTAGTGTAGGAACAGGAAGATCTGATTTAGCACTGCAGATGAGAAGAGGAACAGTATGAGAAGGCCTCTCTGAGAACAGTGATACAATCTTGTAGACAAACATTATGTCATTATGTAAGTCTGCAGGCTTTCGTGGCCGTTGTCACTGAAGTTAAAATATTCTAGGTTATTAGGCCGCGTCATGTTTCTTCTAAAATGATCGACGTTTTGACCCCTCTGCTGGGATCTTCCTCAGGATCTTTGGTGTCCACTACTGTTCTAGCAGTAGTGGACACCAAAGATCCTGAGGATGATCCCAGCAGAGAGGTCAAAACGTCGATCATTTTAGAAGAAACATGACGTGGCCTAATAACCCAGAAGATTTTAACTTCATTATGCTATTAGTGTGAAGGCAGTGTAAAGGCACCAGCTCTGTGGTTAGGCTTACTATAGCCTCTTCTGTAAGGCTGTGGACCAACCTTCTTTCTAATTTATTATTCGCCTGTTCTTCGACTGGTTGGTATCATTCTCTGTTTCTACTACTCGATTCATTTTTGCATCTACTACAAGCTGCATGCTTGGCAATATGATTTCCATACTGTTCTCTTTGCATCTACAAGTGTTTACCTCTTCTGAAATTACACTACTGGTGTGTGTCTACCATGGATCTGTTTCCTTCTCTAATCTTTTTACATATATTTATTTTTCGCCTATTTATTTATAGCATCCTACCACAACATCAAATTTAAAATTCTTTGAGATTTACCTTCGATGTTTACAGCGTGCAAGTTTCACATCCATACAATTCCGTTCATAGATCTTGCAGTGCTGTTTGAAGCAATTTTGGTTCCATGGCAGTTAATCAACATCCCTGTCACACTGCACTATGTTATGTGATCTACATGACTGTTATTAACAATAATATCAATAACTCATCTGTTTCTATAGCGCAGATTCCGATCGTTTCCCGCAACTGGGAGTGTCAAAACTCCCTCCCGATCACTGTCTGAGCGCAGGATTCTCAGCCAACTATTTCTTCACTCATAGGGAAAAAGACCTGATGGATGAGACAAAAATGGATGTCATCTACGACTAACCGGATGAAGGGGATTTCTCATTTGGAACTCATGTGAAGCACCCTTCACAAACTTTGATACTGATGTCTTCAGAGTGTATAGGGCAAGAATGGCTACGGTTCTACAAGCGCGATACTGCAGACGTCAACTGCAAGCAATGGTGAGTGACGGTCGGTGAGAAACAGAGTTACTGCGAGCAAAACTGGTACGTAATGTGCTTTATTCATAGTAACTGATAATCCTACGATACACGAGAAATAAAAACTCTCTAATTTCAGATTCTCAGTAATGGTAACTTTGTCACGATGCGAACACGTTAACAGTCGTAAGCCATGGCAGCCAGTTGTAGTAATGCGTGCAGTGTTCATACCAGGAAAACGTTTTCGTGGCACGCTTTTTGTACGCATCCGAGGACGATGTAAATAAGTAGAATTCAAATAATGATCCTGAGTATGTTCCTGAAACTAAACGCACTTCCAAAAGTGTTCCTCATCAGATAAGTGTCAACAACAATTAAAGCAAGTAAACAGTATTGTGTCCATTATAGTAATTTACGTGAATTTACTTGACATTGATGGTGAAAATGTTAAGGACCATCCTTAAAATTGTTTACGTGTTGTAGTAAGGCGAGTATAAAATTAGTTTTATGTTGTGCAGAATTGTAATAATTTTCGAGGGTGTTATACCTTATTATTAAAACAATTCGAATGTTTTAAATTTCTGTTTTTGAGAGGTTCCACATTAAATAAACAGTGGTAAGTCAATGCTAACCCATGTTAAGCCCACTCAGTTAGCAAGTAAACAATGTTAAGTGCAAGTTGACGGAATTTAGAATAACATTTTGGATAGAATTCACGCCCTTAAAAATATTTCGTTACTCTAGAAAGATCTGAACCAAAAAGTGATAATTGATGTACTTATAGTATTTTATTTATGAGATTTTCATGAAACTTTACTCCAGAATTTAAAAACAACCAACTTATCTTTTATCTTTCTTAATAGCCAAGGTCTTCAATTCATTCCTCTCTTGAATGTCAAACACTGACATTCTCTTATTGGCTCTTTTATGGCTCTCCTTAACAAAATATACTACACTATCCCTGACGCCTTTCATACATCTTCGTGCTACTGAGCTCAAGTGGTCATAACATTTGTAATTTGCCCTCTATATTCGTTTCTGTCTGAAATTTAGCCCATCTTTACAGAACCTAATATGAACTGAACTGTGACTGATCGGGATACAGCCTGACTTTATATTAACCTTCATCAACAATACACAACAGACACACACACACACACACACACACACACACACACACACACACACACACATACAGACTCGTGCAAACGCAACTCACACACATGACAGCAGTCTCAGGCAGCTGAAAACACACTGCGAGCAGTGTATGTTGTGAATGGCGACTGGGTGGGGGTAAGGAGGAAGCTGGGGCTGGGAGGGGGAGGGATAGTATGGTGGGGATGGTGGACAGTAAAGTGTTTCACGTTAGATGGATGGCAGCGTGAGAGGTGGAGAGGGGGTGGGAGTAGCAGAAATGGAGAGAAATAAAAAGACTCGATGTGAAAGTGGAATTACAGCTGTGTTGCTGGAATGGGAACAGAATGGGCGAGGACAGTGACTAACGAGGGTTATGGGAATGTAGGATGCAAGGTTCCCACCTGCGCAATTCAGAAAAGCTGGTGTTGGTGGGAAGGATCCAAATGCCACAGGCTACGAAGCAATCATCGAAATGTACGATATCAGAAACAGGGTGGTCCACATGTTTCTTGGGTACAGTTTGTCGGTGGCCATTCATGCGGACAGACAGCTTGTTGGTTTTCATACCTACATAGAATGCAGATCAGTGGTTGCAGCTCAGCTTGTAGATCACATGATTGGTCTCAGCTTATCTAAAAGCTAAGCTGCAACCATTGTGCAGCATTCTACGTAGATATGACAACCAACAATCTGTCTGTCTGCCTGAATAGCCACCGACAAACTGAGGCCAAGAAACAAGTGGACCATCCTGTTGCTGAACACGATACCAAAAATGATGCTCATTTCAATGACTGCTTCATAGCCTGTGGCATTTGGATCCTTCCCACCAACACCAGCTTTTCTGAATTGCACAGGTGGGAACTTTTCCTGGAATACATCATATATTCCCGTAATCCTCCTGACCTCAACCTTCATTAGGCACTGTCCTCACCCATCCACCTCCTTCCCTGTTTCCAATCCACCACTACACAGCTGTCATTCCACCTTCACACCCATTCTTTTTATTTTTCTCCTTTCCCACTGCTCCCCCCCTCCCCACCTCTACCCTGCCCATCATCTAACCTGCAGCACTTCACTTTCCGCCATCCCCACAGTACTATGCCCCCCCCTCCCGACCCCATCATCCTCCTTACTCCCACCCAGTCGCCACTCCCATAATGCACTGGTACTGCTGCTGACAGTGTGGTTTCAGTTGCCTGAGACTGCAGTCATATGTGAGTTGCATTTGCATGTGTATGTGTGTGTGTGTGTGTGTGTGTGTGTGTGTGTGTTTACGTGCATCTGTTGTCTATTGTTGATGAAGGCCTTCATGCCCGAAAACTTTAATTGTGAATCTTTTTGTTGTGCCTATCTGTGACTCAGTTTCTCCCCTGTATGGTGAGTAGCAACTTTCCTTTTCATAATATTGCTAAATGTTCTCTTTTGCACATTGCAGGCATTTACAAGAGATGCATGCTAACTTAGTCAGTTTACCTATGCCTAGGGGCACTTTAAGAGTACTCTCTCAGTAACACCCACCCAAAATGGCTGAATAACAATGATAAGGCATATAACTTCTGAAAAACCCACTCAAGCAGGCAATATGCATCAAAATAAATCCTCTTTGCCGTAACAGTTATTGAGTTATTCTTCCGTTTAACATGTAAAACCACAAGCTCACCACATCTTCAAGAAATATAAGACAAAATATTGTTACTCAGGCTGCAGGAGACACCTAAACTTTCTATCAAACAACTCTGAGAGCTGTATCCCCTTCAGGACAATATGGGATAATGGTTACACGTTATTCTGAGCCATCTAGTCTAGTAAGTGAAGATGCATCAAATAAGGTGATCTCTTTTAACTTGCTTCCGTGAATAAATTGATCACAATACATATTCGTCATTTTACCAAAAGGAATTTTAGTCAGGTTAGTCACGTATGACCATACAAATAATATGACATGAACCACTTCCTGATCTGCGCAACTAGTATTTATAAGAAAGTCAGAAATTAATTTATCTGAATAATTGCTCTAACTAGATTTGCTCAATAGCTTTTTCTTTCTGTTGCTTTTTTAAACACAGACAGAGGCGCATCCAATAGTCTACAGCATCAAAAGGTTTGAAACAGCATGAAGTTAATGCTACACCAGCTGGCTGTGGGAGGCTTAAAAGCAAAGAAAAAAAATGGTTCAAATGGCTCTGAGCACTATGGGACTTAACATCTGAGGTAATCAGTCCCCTAGAACTTAGAACTACTTAAACCTAACTAACCTAACGACATCACACACATCCATGCCCGAGACAGGATTCGAACCTGCGACCGTAGCGGTCGCGCGGTTCCAGACTGAAGCACCTAGAACCGCTCGGCCACTCTGGCTGGCACTATCATTTAAGTTTGAAGATAAAGAAATGTTTCTTTGCAAAGGTAACACACAGAGATCCCTTGATTGTGGTTGCAATACGCTGCTGCACCCTGAAAAAGTTTGGCGTGCGTATTGTAAATTTTTAAGATTTAATTCCAGCAGAGGCTAGTACAGGCCATGTACTAATAAAATAAGCAAATAGCCAGTATTGTTGATATTACGTCGAAACACCCCAGACAAAAGCGTTTCCAACACCGGTCATGGCTGAGGTACAATCTTAGACACAAAAACTGACCGCTGGCCGGCTGCCAAAGAGACTAAGTACGAGTCGTTCAATTAAAGTGGAAAATAAAACCGACTGGCCCTCACATCACTAAGTCTGGCCACCTGCACAATCTGGAAACACTGAAAGATGTGGAAGGGTCAGGAGGAAGTGTTGTCTACTTCAGAGATGTTTTGTTGCATAAGCCTGTGGTCTAGTGGTAATCATCGTGCATTCGAAACTTATAGTTGTTTGTTCACGTACAACCGTCAGAAACAATTTCACAGGTCAGCTCGTGGCAGTGTCGCGATCAGAACAGCTTATGCTTGAGCGCTTCCTCGCGCTGCAACGGATAGCGGCCACCGGCCAGACGCCACCCGCCAACTGAAATCGGGCGACGCCCAGCTGAACCCGGGGCGACACTCTCACTGTATGTATCAACTATCAGTTTCGAATTCGCAGTTCTAGATATCATCTTGCAGCTAAGCACTGGATTTTGCATGCCTGAAGCGTTGTAAACTTGTGTCGCAATTGGAAAACGGTGTAACATCTGTAAAGAAAAAGATATTCTTGTTTCAACAAAGATCGTTCTGGCGTGAATGGTTTTCCACATTAAGGAAGTTTCGACTACTGATATAAGTGATGGATTACCATTTAACCATCACGTGACATTTGTATTCAACATACTAGGTTCACAAGTCTGGTGTAGGAATACTGCTCTAATTCGGAACCACAAAAATCATCACAGTGACTATTATTTCAGTTTCGCTTCAAAATCGTCAGATCGCTCATTGAGCATACCTATGCAATACTGTTATTGGTGACGAATTATGATGCCTTTATCGTTAACTTCCTAAGAAGAAATGAAAAGCTGAGCCCTACCGAAAGACTTAAACTCATGCAAAGAGCACTGTGAACATAATATTTTCCATCTGACACCACTAAAAGTGTTTTGCACTACGGATTCTTCCACAAGGGTGTGTAGATCACAGCTGGAATTCGTTGCCAACAATTGAGACACGTTTCGGTCGCAGTGTAAGAAAATCGACCGACAAATCTACATCACGTGTGTTACTGCATGACAACGCACTCTGTTGATTTGAGAAACAAAACTATCCAGGCGATTGATAGGGAAGTCGTCTCTCAGGCACTTGTATTCATAGGGCAGCCATCTCTTGGGCACAGTCCCTCTGATCTTATGCTTGTAACATTTTTTTTCCTGCTCTTGATCGATCAACCATCAAGGCAGTTCATTTCTAGACTAAAATGCTCTTCAAACTACAATGGTTTAATGACAACATTAGAACCAGTAGGTTACTACAGGTGTATTTGTAAACTACTTTAGCATTGTCAGATTGTTTAGATATTGCTATAGAAGTTAATGTTGCTGATTAATTTCTCTTTGATGACTACTGTTGTGTTCAATAAACTAATGGAAAACGCATTTAAAATATTTACTATACTAATACAAATTAAATTCAACTTACTACAGAAAATCACGACGGCAGTCTATCTCAATAAAGCATTAAGTGTCTGTAACACGACTGAGCCTATTTTAACACGAATTAGTAGGCTATCACCGACTTTTCATTTCGAAAATCTCTGTATTTACTTCATTTCCTGTACCATACTCAAGTACCCGTATTATGAAAATGTGACAGTTCATAGATTAAATTATGTATTCTCAACAACAACAAATATGTCGGTAGAAAACAAAAGTAGCATTATGAATTTTGCAGTGCCATAAGGTTTTCGCTCTGACACTAAGGTGTACTGAAAGTAGCAAGACGAATTTTGCTCGAGCGTTGTCTACGATTCCCTTATCGAGTTTCTCTCTGCCTGCTTGTAGCTGTCCTGCAAAAGAATTAAAAATCTGGCCTTCAGCGAGTTTCGAAAGGCGAACGAAAGCAGCTTGCACCTCATGAGCAAGCACATTACTTTTTTTTTACCTTGGTGTTAGCGAAGAGGTGCGTCACATGTGTCCTACTTATTGGCCCAGTTGCCGCCATGACAGATAAATCACAACTTAAGAGACGAGAGTAGTTGTATTTTCCATGTGGAACGACTTTCGTGCGCCCAATAGCATTAACTGATATCCTTAGTCACATCTCAAAAGAAAATCACATTATTCAACTGAAATGACACGACAATATCTAGTGAAATTAGCTGGATATTTCTGTGCCATCAAGGAAGAAACTCGTCAGTCACAGAGTTGCCAAACATTCTGCGTTGTTGCCAAGTTTGTTATACTACCAGGTAGGATACCAGCTGATGTGTTCTGTAAGTACCCTCGGAAGTGACTGTAGCTTCGTCTCAGAGTTGTGGATGGTAGGGGCCGGAATATCGTCATTGTATATCAATGAGTCATATTCGCATGTCTGTAACTAGGTTTAGACGCTAGAATATAATTTTTTGTAACACATCCATGAACTGAGTGCAAACGAAACGAAATAAATTAACTGCGAAAATTGTGTTTTACTGTGTTAATCGGAGCGAAACCTTGAAAGGGTATTCACAGGATGTGCCTCAGAATTTTGTACCTTCTCCAGTGGTTGAGTTAGCAACGTATCTTTGCTATAGAATATTCCCATCGAGATTACTGCCATTGGCACATCCGCCAGAAGACATGCATGACCTGGCTTCTTATTGTCAGCTTTTCTGACGGATTTTCTGCCGTTGCAGTAGCACATCTAGTGAGGTATCAAGAATGTGAGCATTCACTCATTGTTGTAGTATAGGCTGAGGCAGAAAGAAGCAGGTTTCCCTCAGAGTATACGATGAGGGACACGGTAATTAACACATAAAGTAACCATCTCACAAACTTACACCAGACTTCTGAACCCAGTATGTTGAATGCAAATGCCGCATGTTGGTTGAATGGTAATCCATCACTTATACCAGTAGTCGAAACTTCCTTAATGTGAAAAATCATTCGCACCAGAACGATCTTGAAATCTTTCGAGCTGCCTCCTCTGCATTCATCCCTCAATTATACCAAAAGTACATGTAAATACTGTGTTGCAGATGTAACACCGTTTTCCACTTGCGACACAATTTTACAACGCTTCAGGTACGCAAAATCCAATACTTAACTGGAAGATGATAGCTAGAATCTAGAGTTCTAAAATGACAGTTGATACATACACTGACAGCGTTGCCCCGGGTTCAGCTGGGCGTCGCCCGATTTTAGGCGGCGGGTGGCGTCTGTCGGGTAGCCGGTATCCGCTGCAGCGCCAGGAAACGCTCGAGCGTAAACTGTTCCGATCGCGACGCAGCCACGGAATTTTTTCTGGAAGTATTTGATATTACTGGTGGTTACAATGTGAATTGAAATATCTTCGCTGTTCGATCAGACTCATAACTTTATACGAAGGGCTAAATGTGGTAAAAAAGAAACAAAGGAGTTACGGTTTGACGGGATGACGCGACTACAAGTTTAGAATACACGATGGTTACCACTACACCACGGGCTCCCATAACACAGGAACGTCTCGGAAGTAGACAACACTTCCTCCTGACACTTCCGCATGTTACAGTGTTTCCAGATTGTGCAGATGGCGGCAGTCAGTTTTTATTTCTTTCTAAGTCTGTACGTACAACCGAGAACGCAGCAACGCACTGTGACCAAGACTGACGAAATACTTGTAACTCAGAACACTAGCGTACTGCCAAGAATCTCGCACACTGCAAATTTAACCGGGCCTAGCAACCTGCGCTGAGGGCTGAGCAAGGTAGGAAATTTTGACATGAGAAGTACATGGCAAAGCTACTCATTTCCCGCCCTGCACCCTCTCCCTCCCCTTCCCTCCTTAGTAGGACTGCTTCAGATGCGTCGCTACAATGGTATAAATAACGGAGCTAGAAGCTCTCACTCGTGCAGCCATTCTATCTGTGTCGTGAACTAAACAGAATGATAGGTGAGCCGTGTTGTGGCTTGCGTTGGTGCCGTTGGTAGGTTGGCATCGTGTAAAAGGGATAGTGGCGTCTCGTTTTCTTCTGGTGTTTACTGGCGCCACTATGTTTGCTCACGTTGTCTATCCATGAGTGGCAGCAACAGCGGTTGTCGATACCTAGTACCGTGGTACTATCTTTGGAAACACATCAAGTTTTTTCCAGGTTGGAGTGTGTCGGGAAGTTCAGTTGGGACAGAGCAGCTGTGAGGTCTGACAGTGCGGGGACATACCGGAACTCCTGGCGACACACAGGCACTGACAGATCGAGGAACTGTAGTTGCGAGGGCCACAACCTCGTTCTCCAATGGACCCAGGACGTCTGAGTTGAGTGAACATCAACCCAGTAGTGAAACCTCCACTATTTTGAGATCACACAGTTGGTTGTCACGTTGCTGCTCACAGGATCGCTGAGACGAGAAGCAATGATTGGTATCCGGAATGAGGTTTTCACTCTGCAGCGGAGTGTACGCTGATATGAAACTTCCTGGCAGATTAAAACTGTGTGCCCGACCGAGACTCGAACTCGGGACCTTTGCCTTTCACGGGCAAGTGCTCTACCATCTGAGCCACCGAAGCACGACTCACGCCTGGTCCTCACAGCTTTACTTCTGCCAGTATCTCGTCTCCTTCTGTAAAGTTTGGAAGGTGGAGACGAGATACTGGCAGAAGTAAAGCTGTGAGGACCGGGCGTGAGTCGTGCTTCGGTAGCTCAGATGGCAGAGCACTTGCCCGCGAAAGGCAAAGGTCCCGAGTTCGAATCTCGGTCGGGCACACAGTTTTAATCTGCCAGGAAGTTTCATATCAGCGCACACTCCGCTGCAGAGTGAAAATCTCATTCTGTAAACATCCCCCAGGCTGTGGCTAAGCCATGTCTCCGCAGTATCCTTTCTTTCAGGAGTGCTAGTTCTGCAAGGTTCGCAGGAGAGCTTCTGTAAAGTTTGGAAGGTAGGAGACGAGATACTGGCAGAAGTAAATCTGTGAGTACCAGGCGTGAGTCGTGCTTCGATAGCTCAGATGGTAGAGCACTTGCCCGCGAAAGGCAAAGGTCCCGAGTTCGAGTCTCGGTCGGGCACACAGTTTTAATCTGCCAGGAAGTTTCAATGATTGGAATGTTAGGAGTTGGCGAAATTAATTAGCCGTCCTCCACATTTTATTATTAATCATTCCTTGTGTTTATTGATGAAGTTCAACCAGCGGTATTTTTCTGCCAAGTGGCCGCTAACGCCCTAGTTACCCGCCCTGGAGGTTAGCGTATTTTCGCGGCAGTGTACCTTCCCTCCCCTTGCCACTGCTGTCCAATAAGGTGTGTTGTTCCACAGCCTCCTTGATTGTGGTTCGGCTATTTGTTTCTTTTGGACCACTTTGGTCGTAGTGGGTCCTTGTGCTTCTTGATGCTATAACACCAGATTGAGAAGACGCAGTGTTGTCCGCTGATTCCGCCTTGCCTGGGTTATTCCATCAATGTGTTGGTTATCAAACGTTAGGTAGATGTTGCAAGAGAGTTGGCCAGCGTTTAAACTGTCACTAGTTTGAGTTTCCATCCGGTTAAGTGAAAACAACTCTTGGCTGCCTGTCTGATCGTTTACAAAATTGAGCGACTTTCCCAGGTCGATCCTTGGAGCACTGTCTGAGGTCCACTTCTCTCTTAATATCGTCAGATTGTAATGATTGTCAATAAGGCCTTCAGCTGTGAATGCAATTTGTGTTAAGAATTTTTAATTAGATATTGTCTCTTAATAGGATTGTCTTTTTTACAATAGTTTAGTGAGAATTTGCTATCTAGGCCTTCAGCCGTCAAATTGCTTTGACTAATTACTATTGGGGTCTTAAGCCGACAAATAAGTTGAATTCTGGTCAATAAGGTCTTCAGCAGTGAATGCAATCTGTCTTAAGAATTTTTAATTTGATGTTGTCTCTTTTGTCTTTTTTATAATATTTTAGCAAGAATTTTCTATCTACGCCTTCACCTGTGAAATTGTTTTGAGTAATTACTATTGGGGTCTTCAGCTGAAAAATAATTTGAATGCCTTGTCGATAAGGCCTTCAGCTGTGAATGCAATGTGTCTTAAGAATTTTTAATTAGATATAGTCTCTTAATATGATTGTCCTTTTTATAATATTTTAGTGAGAATTTGCTACCTAGGTCTACAGCCATCAGATGGTTTTTGAATTATTACTATTGGGGCCTTCAGCCGACAAATAATTTGAATTTCCGGCCAATAAGGCCTTCAGCCGTGAATTCATTTGTCTAAAGATTTTTTAATTAGATATTAACAGTCAATTTTGATAATTGTTCATTATTGTCAACCTTATATGCAATTGGTTCCAAATAAAGTGTACGTGATTTGAAAAAAAAACAAACTGAGCAACCAACGCTAATTGAGTAAGGCCCCGTCCACACAGAAATCTGTCTTTCCCCTAAGTGAACACGTCTCACTAGGTTTCTGAGATTCAGAGAAACCACGCCTATCACTCGGTGGTGAAGTTTGGCTGGCCACACGTCCCCTGATTAATTCATAGAGTTCCGGTACAAGGCGTGCCATACCTGTGGCGTGGCGAGTGCGGGACGTGGGGTAATTTCGTAGATGCAGGGAGCTGTTGTCCAGTTGGCCTCGCCTTCTGGAGGACTTCGGCCGACGGACTGCAGTCTGTCAACGATCCGCCCGGCAGAGGCGCTCCCTCTCTGCCTCCACCTAGACGTCATCGGCCACTGTCTTGGTCTACCCCCGAGGGGGGGGAGGGGGCTACAGGGTATTCTAGCGTCCGCTATCACACCCAAGTGCGTAACTTGGGGGCAGTGAGTATGTGCAGGGGTCCGTGGCCGATACAACCCTGGATGGCCAGGGAGGGTTGCATCTGTCTGTTAGCGAACCACTCGGCGCTGTGACAGGTGCCACCACGATCCAGAACAACAAAGATCACTGATGTGATCGGGACGTAAGCGCATTCCACAGTGGGATGCTTTCGCACGCACACAGTGCGGCCGAGGGGCGGGGCGGGGTGCTGCATAAGGCTGGTTGAATAAACACCTTTCTGCATTACTACTATCTAACTGCACGCCCCACAGTGAATCTGCCGTCTCACTCACCATTTATCTCCTCCATCCTGACGAGTAGCGGCCCAGAATTGACTGTATTGTTGCAGTTGGCTTCAGTAAGTGGTCGTTACACTTCCCTATGTGACTTATTGTGTCGAGTAGTATTCATCATCTGATACAGATTGGTGAGAGAAGTGGTTGTAAGGTGTAAGTAGGCTGTTTATATTTTCTTATTGGCAACGTTACGTAGCGCTCTGTATGAAAATCACTGGCTGTGCTGTGTGCAGCCTGTGGCTAGTTTGCATTGTTGTCTGCCATTGTATTGTTAGGCAGCGGCAGCTGGATGTGAACAGCGCGTAGCGTTGCGCAGTTGGAGGTGAGCCGCCAGCAGTGGTGGATGTGGGGAGAGAGATGGCGGAAGTTTTGAAATTGAACTGCTATATATATTATGACTATTACGGTAAATACATTGTTTGTTCTCTACTAAAATCTTTCATTTGATAACTATCCCTATCAGTAGTTAGTGCCTTCTGTAGTTTGAATCTTTTATTTAGCTGTCAGTAGTGGCGCTCGCTGTATTGCAATAGTTCGAGTAATGAAGATTTTTGTGAGGTAAGTTATTTGTGAAAGTATAGGTTAAAGTTAGTCAGGGCCATTCTTTTGTAGGGATTTTTGAAAGTCAGATTGCGTTGCGCTAAATAATATTGTGTGTCAGTTAAAGCACAGTCGTGTATAAATTGTTCTAAGGGGACGTTTCAAAGGTAACTCTCGATACCAAAGCGTGGTTTAGTGTCTAATAATAAGACTGGGCACATTGCTAGTTACGTACAAGCAATATTGTTTGGCATATTGCCAGTTCAGCAGTATCGTTTGAGCACTGCGGGGTGCAGCGGGTCTCACTTTGTTTGATGTTCAATTCTGTATCTGTAATCAAATTTCATTTTTGAGTACTGCATACATTATGTTGAAGGCTACGTTTGTAAAGCCACATGAACCCACTGACTTTTCGTTCTTTAAGAGTTATGTTGGACCCGTATGTCTAGCATCAGTAACGTGTCAGTTTTGTATTCTTGCAGGGCACGAACTGCCGTGTACTAAGGCTGTGGCAGTCACATGTTTCACTGTAAATGCACTGGCCATTTGGCTCGCGATTTTTCAGAGCGTCGATTGGCGATGATTTGCCGGAAAAAGTAATTAATAAAGTTTCGTGAGTATTCAGCGCATTCCTTCTGTGTTTGAGGCACCAACTACGGTAAGACATATAGTAGCCAATGTGCTAGAAACACGTGCTGCTACTACCACAGAACCTGTTGTTGCTCTAATAGAACAAGTTAGTGTGTTAACAAATGAAAGTAGCAGAAGCACGAACATCAGGGTCTCCTTCATAGATCTGACGCTTTGCAAGCCGTTCAGTTTCAATCACAGTCTGAGTCAGGGGAAATAAGGGGGAGTTGGGGACAGTTTCCTCTTATTTTGATCTGGATTAGGGCACACTTATCAATTCCTTTTCAGGTAAAACAATGGCAGATGTGTAGACATTCATTAATGAACTCGCAGCTACTGAGCTGTTGGTCAGACAAAGTAACCGTTCATGTGACTACTTTTCTTTAACAGAAGAAGCCAAGACGTAGGTGTTGTATTATGAGACCCTCAATAAAGCACAGTCGTTTCGGCAGTCAGTCGGTGGGCTACGCCAGCATTACGAAAAACAAACTGTCACACGGTATTTTTTCTCGAAAAGCTCAGTACTCTATCTTTGGAATGTAATGACTCAGTGGAAGTATTTTAGGACGGAGTTAGCAAAGTCAATGCGCAGACGTATGTGCCTACCCAGAATACAGGGCCAATTAGCTGTCACTACAGGAAGCAGAAAACAGAGCGTTAGACGTTTACTTTCGTGGAATACCGGCAGAAATGTCACAAAGATATCAAACTGAGAATCCTAGTGATTTAAAGGCAGCTCTTACAAATGCAGCGCAATTGGAGTGGAGCTATTTCACCTTTGTATGTCAAATGTTACAAATATGGACGTAAGTTTCATATGCAGAAGGAGTATATGCAACCAGACTGTTACCCGTGTAGAGTAGTGGGCCACTGAACATCGCATTTCCGGAATAGCAAAATGGCAAGCACCGTCGGGAGAAGCGGCCATTAAACTCAAACGGGAATGCTTCAACCATTAGAAAGCAGTTCCAATACATCCTAATAACTGCTACGTTAGGGCACAGACAGAATGCTGCTTAGTGAGTTTAGTGGGTGGTGTGGAATAGAGGTTTCTTGTAAAGACTGGGCCACATGTGTCCCATATAGACTGGATTGGGTGAGTAGGGGGAGACTTGGGCCACTACGACATAAGTTACTTGGGGTTGGCGACAATATTATGGAGCTGCTGTGTACGACGGTACTTGAATTTACTACTGGGGAAGTATGTTGATGGAGCGTGTAGAACTTTCAGCATCTGTGGGTGAAGGATGTTCACTGATTCTCGGGCTAGACCTACTCGCCAAACATCATGCTAGGATGTATCATTGGCAACTCACGGTTGAGCTCAGTGGAACTTTGTTTCAGCAGGGTGATACAAATGCAAATGAATCCATGTCGCAGGAATCACATGTCATGAAGGTGATGCTGACTAACCTGCAGATGAGTTCGCTCAAGACTGAACAACAGGCTGAAATATCGACAAGTGCAGGACAAGTAGTATGGGTTTCAGTGGGTACCATTCACATTGTCGTGTGTTGTACGTGGCGGAGCCACTCTCAAACAATGAGGAGCTGGATGGTTGACACTGTTTTGTGTGCAGAAGCATTCTGCGCTTGAGTAATTTTTATGGGGAATATATGGTTCTAGTTAGCATAGATAACATTGGCCGAGGTGTAGTCAGTCATTCGAAGGGTATAGTTAAAGCCCCTCTAAGAATATTAGAGAAAGAAGACTTTGATAGGTCGAGCATGGATGTAAACCATAAGCAAACCTTCGATGCAGCAACGTTACGCGAAAAGGTGGGTCACTTGAAATGCAGTGAGCACTCAGCTGTGGAAGAACTGTTGAAGTTCAGCGACTTGTTTTATACAGATGGGTGGTTATCAGCGACTCTGATAATTCAGTACCACACACCAACAAGGGATAGTACACCGCTTTACAGTCAGTTCCACAAGGAAGTGTACGCCATAATTTTAAATATAACGTCCTCAGCGACATCTCTGGTAGTGGTCTCGAATCTGTACTCAATGCTCTTTTGCACAGTGTATAGATAAACAGTGAGAGAATTAAATGTTTTGTTTTGTCAGTAGAAGTTTTGGCTATTTGCATTCGTTTGCAGCCAATTTTAACGCTGAAAAATGTGCAGTATTTATCAAAAATGCCTTCTGAGGTCAGCTAAGAACCTATTTGCTTCGAACCGTCAAACTGGCTACTTCAAAAGGATAATGGACCAATACATCGCAGCCGTCTCTGTACACGGTGGAAACAAGTCAATGTGGTGTCCACGATGGATTGGCCTGCAATGTCTCCGTATGACAGTTCGATCGGAAATTAGCCCTTTTCAATCTATCCAAGGCATGTTCGCTTGGGTTCATATCTGGAGAACATACCGGCCACTCTTATCCGTAAGGAAGTCATTCGGCATGGGCCCATATGTACCGGTCTGCATAGTGTCGTGGTTGCAAAGATGGACCTCGCCATGGATGTTGGGAGTAAAGTTGCGCATCATGCAGCCTATTGCGCACAGTTTCAGTCGTAACACGATATCCTGTGGCTGCACGAAAATCATTATTCAACATAGTGGCGTTGCTGTCAGGATTCCTCCGAGCCATAATCCATAGGTAACGGTCATCCACTGCAGTAGTAGCCCTTGGGCGGTCTGAGCGAGGCATGTCATCGAAAGTTCATGCCTCTCTGTATCTCCTCCATGTCCGAACGACATCGCTTTCGTTCACTCCGAGACGCTTGGTCACTCCCCTTGTTGAGAACCCTTCCTGGCACAAAGTAACAATGTGGACGCGATCGAACCGCGGTATTGACCGTCTAGGCATCGTTAAACTACAGACAACACGAGCCGTGTACCTCCTTCCTGGTACAATGACTGTAAGTGATCAGCTGTCTGATCCCCTGCGTCTAATAGGCGCTGCTCATGCATGGTTGTTTACATCTTTGTGCGGGTTTAGTGACTTGTCTGAACAGTCAAAGGGACTGTGTCTGTGATACAAATCCACAGTCAACGTCTATCTTCAGGAGTTCTGGGAACCGGGGTGATGCAAAACTTTTTGTGATGCGTGTAATAGTGTCTTTTATTTCGTACACTTAACAGCTTACACTTTCTTGTGGAACTGACTGTATAGGAAACGCTATCACGTAGTGAGACATTTACTGCCAGACCAAAGGCAAGTGGACCGACAGTTTGTGATTGCTGCCGTCCGGAAGACACACGAAGGAGAGCAGTACGTTGCCACTTGGGCAACAGGACATGGTGGGAGATGTGAAGGCTGCGCTCCACTGAACACTGAAATGTTTCTCACGTGCTATACATCGGGTCAAAAAAAGGAGGGACACTACACCCATATCATTTCTTCAGTTCCACTGACCAATTTAAGTCATTTGGTGGTTTTTCCGTCATCTATCAGAGACGAACGGTCGGTATTTTGGACCTCCGACTAAAGCTCGGTCATGCACGTTGCTCTCGCCGGAGATTTACGTTCTAGCGTGCGCTCTGTCATCATTAAACTGTATGCCATTTTGTTAAGCCCGCTAATCAGTGTGATAGTGATTTTTTTAACTTAATTTTTTATTTTATTATAATGTCAGTTGGAGCCATTTGCTTGGCTGGGCACAGTGGTAATATTAACCATTGTTTAATTAACTTGCTTTACTTCATACGAATTAATCGTGCCCCTCTGTTGTAGAGGCCTCTAGTATTTGTGAAGCATTTAATAAATTTTGGCACGTGGTGTGACACACTGGCGGAAGACACAAGTGGTTATCGAAAGCTGTACTTCGGCTAGATGTGACAGAGCAGACGCCAGTTTACTGAACACCTTCCCCCAAATAGTTATTTGATGCTAAACGAGACAGCAAAGGACTGTATTTACAAATATTGTTGTTATCCTGTATATTGTGCTTTTTAATAAATACTGTTTAATTCCAGAGCTTTGAGTCAAAACCTAATTCGTTAACTGGAAAAACTTGCTCCGATAGTAGAAAGTAAGCTTCGGTGTCTTCCGTATCTCACTGCTCTGAATTTCTACTGAGCAGAGTGTTGATTTAAAAATTGGGGTTCAGTTTACAGGTACTGAATCCTGCTTGAGGTATTGTTTAAGTTACTGAACCTTGTTTAATGTGGCTAAGAGCTTTCTGTTTACGTGTTTGATGTGTTGAGATCCCGTGATACAATTTGATATTTGTTTAAATTCTTAACTGTTAAGGGCTAACGCCCGGTGAACCTTCTTAATATTCGCTTTTAAAAGGTTGTGCAAAACTATTAACTTATTAACGGGTTGAGGCCTATAAACCCAATCCCCCTGTGGAGCCGCGCGGGATTAGCCGAGCGGTCTTACGCGCTGCAGTCATGGGCCTGTGCGGCTGGTCCCGGTGGAGGTTCGAGTCCTCCCTCGGGCATGGGTGTGTGTGTTTGTCCTTAGGATAATTTAGGTTAAGTAGTGTGTAAGCTTAGGGTCTGATGACCTTAGCAGTTAAGTCCCATAAGATTTCACGCACATATGAACATTTGAACACCGTTGGAGGATTTGTTTTGAACATCCAGTGGAATTGTTCAAGTATCAATGTATGCAAAGGGAAACTTTAATATTTTGTGTTTGCCAAAATAAATGTTTAATAGAAAGGTGACTTTCTGCTGAAGTATCCCTCCTACTGTGAATTTATGATACCCTTTTTGCAATTATAATCCATTCTCTTCCTTACGCACAGTGCCTTGTATTTACAGTGAGAACTGAATGAAGGCTGCATGTTCACACGTACAGACAACTAAGAAGATAACGAGATAACGGGAGGCTGCACCTCACTTCGTTTCGTTTCTGTTTGATGAGAGGCAGTATCTCACCAGCAGCAAGCTCGTTAGGGACTAATTACTCTAATCTGATTCCTAGAGACACCATCATGTCTCCACAAGCCTCCACAGCGCTTCGGGCTATTGAAAATGTAAATTACGTTGGCGCTGCCTATTCACCGAATTGTGAGGCGAATTAACATGCAAATCACATTACGGTAGTATGTGAACAGAATGGGCGCGGCAGACGATGCGAATGTCGGAAGTCCACCAGCATACTACTAACCAACTCAGAAAATATCACCCTCATTCTGTAACTGACTGCACACATACATATAAATTGTGATAACTTCATACTGTTCTTGATATTACTTCTTTTGACAAGATAACTGTAAAGGATATTCGAATCCCGTAATACGAGCTTACCGATACATTTAAATAAGTTATTTAGGTCTCTCTGTAATTAACAAATGATTCTCTAGTTTCAGCCTCCAGAGGACTTCAAGATTGCATTAAACACGATTTCGGATATGTTTTAAAGCTTCAAAATAAAGTAAAAATAAGACAACAGTGACTGAACTCTTGGACTCTTACATTTGTATATGAAGTAGGTTTCCTCTCAAAAGCAGGAATACTGAGTGAGTGTCCCGAGAAAAATGTAAGCTGAGCCCTGCTAGACAGAGTTACAGTAAAGGATTAAATGCAGCAATATGAAAGAAATGCAAAAGATATTTGGACGAAGATCCACTAAAGAATCCTTTGCGGTTATTCAGCTCAGTGAGAAGAGGAATATGCAGTGCAGAATAAAAGAATAGAGAAAATAAGACAGAAAGTTGTCATGAAACCTAAGGTTGAATTTAACTCCATACTGTTTTATTAAAGTTGTGTTTATTAATGATGGTGTGTCTTTCACCCCTACAAATGTTGAAGTGTCTGACAGATGACTATTGAGAGACCTGCAGATTAACGTGGACCTAAGAAAGAATTGACACCCCGACAGCAGAAAATGTGATTGCTTCGTATCAAAACCTTACGAATAAATCTTTTTCAGTTCAGTACAGTTGTCTCTTACAAAAACCTACACTTTTCTCAGCCAAATGACTAATATTTTATAGGTTTTCCAAACAAAACAAAAAATCGTTACGAAAAGTTTTAAAAATTATTGCATTTCTTTTTACAAATTGATATCTCACTACGGTGCAACTTGTGAACTGTGGACAGCCCTCTCTTAATCATGTGAATTGCCGACAGAGGATTCATCAGCCGGTTAGCGTTACCCGGAAGACATCACGAGGAGATTGGCTCACTGTCTCCCATATTCACCAGTGACGTTACAAATAAACCATCCATCAACAAACACATCACTGACAAACTTCAAATCGTCAAAAATAAGTCGTCTGGTTCCTTCTTCCTCAGTTCTTTGGAGCAAAGACTTGAAGCTAACTCTCCTAACAAAACCACTGTTCCTACTCCTGATTTTCACTTATGTCTCTGCTTGCATCTCAAACAGAATCTCAGCAGAACAATAGACAGAAGGATGCATAGAGTAAAACGAGCTGTTGAGTTTAAAATGGTATGCTTCACAACTGTTTGTGGTACTGTTGCAGGTCGGCTAATGTTCGGCCCAGACAGTTGGAACAAACAAGGCTTCAGAGGATATATACGTGGCTAAAACATGGCAGGTAAATTTTAATATTGCAGGGATCTGTTTCCACACGTGCTCCCCGTCTTCCCACACCCAGTCGCCATAGATGACTGCCATGAAATCATCAGTGAAACACTCCGTCACCTCGTGTGGACTGGAATAAAGAAAGGCAGACCGAAAAAATTTTTCAAGTGATAAGTCTCGGAGTTGCCTTATACGTTTTCAACAGGCCTAGCTACAAATATTCGATGCGCTCTTTAGCTGTACTTAGTTTCTTACATGACTCTGTGAATAGAAAAAAAAACGTGAAACACCTACGTAAGTAGTTTAATTATAAGCTATTAAAACATATTTTCATAATTTAAACTGTTGTAAGTTATTTAGATGTTATTAGTTAGATGCAGGTATCAGTGTTAATGTTAGAACTTGAATTTTCACTTACCTGCTGCCCACTCGTTAACGGTGCCCCACATAAACTATCTGTTACATGAAGATAGTAACCGTTCTCGAAAGAACAGATACCATTGATGACCGTGCAGCTTCTCTAGAATAAATGATAATTAATTGAAACCCTCAACTGCCGACAGGTGTTGTTGATATACCTCGATGGGGACAGCTGAAAATGTGTGCCCCGACGGGGACTCAAACCCGGGATCTCCCGCTTACATGGCAGACGCTCTATCCATCTGAGCCACCGAGATCACAAATGAAAAGCGCGACTGCAGAGACTTATCCCTTGTACGCCTCCCGTGAGACCCACATACCCAACTGTCCAATGTCTACATACATAATGTACCTAATAGGTATTTGCCCATCCACTCATTACTCGCGCACACTAAGGTGACGATTCCCGTAAGAGTTCGGGCAACCTGTGCGCATTCGCACAGACGAAGGCCAATGACTGGGTAGCCTTTAACTATATACGAAGATAGTAACTGTTCTCGAAAGAACAGATACCATTGATGACCGTGCAGCTTCTCTAGAATAAATGATAATTAACTGAAACAGCCATTGACCCTCGTCTGTGCGAATGCCCACAGGTTGCCCGAATTCTTACGTTAATCGTCACCTTAGTGTGCGCGAGTAATGAATAGATGGGCAAATATCTATTAGGTACATTACGTATGTAGATTGTGGACAGTTGGGAATGTGGATCTCACAGGAAGCGTTCAAGGGATAAGTCCTTGCAGTCGCGCTGCTCATCTGTGTCCTCGGTTTCTCAGATGGACAGAGCGTCTGCCATGTAAGCAGGAGATCCAGGGTTCGAGTCCCGGTCAGAACACACATTTTCAACTGTCCCCATCGAGGTATATCGACAACACCTGTCGGCATCTGAGAGTTTCAATTAATTATCATGTTAGCTCGCGATCGGCGGCCCGTTATACAGTTCGTCTGTGGACCCGTGGTGATGCTTATCGCAGAGCCGTGCTACCTCCGCGTGCAGCAATTGGGCAGCGCTAGCTGCTGTTTCTTCCTCTAGCGGCCGCTGCTGAACTCGTCATTGCGAACTTCCGTGGCTTAATCGATAGCCTCCTTTGTCATATCGATGGGAGTTGGTGCCACGTATGAATACGATGAAGCGAGTATGAGAAACACCTACATGAGTAGTGAGTAATTAAAAGCGAGTAAACTGACATAATGACGTGAGTCTCGAACGTGAGTAAATGACTGTCCACAGTCCACAAGTTTCGACATCAAGAGTCGAGGAGCGTTTATCGATAAGCCGATAAGCCGACTCGTTCCGCAGTCCACATGCAACGTACTAAGGGGGAACTCGGTGTATGCAGTTCACATGCACTCGTACAGGAGATACGTGAAAGGTTAAGGAGTGTTTGGCGTATTTACAACAACGAATTACGGAACTTTGTTTACGTCATCCTAGAGGTAGGTCATACACAAGCATTACAGTTGTTCTACCTGAGATTACAGCAAGTTTTACACCTGATCGAATCAACTTTAAAGTTGTTGTCTTACCAGCTGACAAAGGTAATGCTGCGGTTGTTCTTTCCAGTAAGAACTACATTGAGAAGATGCAGAGCCTGCTAAATGACGAATCTTACAGGAAGATCAACGCTGATGCCGCAAAGGAGGTGGAGAACAAAACTAGGGCTCTTCTCAAGGACGCGGATTTACCAGAGGGTGCCGCCAAGAAATTGACTTCTCAAGGACCTGTACCGTTAAGACCTTATGGACTCCCTAAAGTCCACAAAGAAGGGGTGTCGTTACGCCAAATTGTCAGAAACATTAGGGCGCCTACATGTTTGCTGGACAAATACCCGGCAAAATTACAAGTTAAATAATAATTTAGTATGATCCAGAAAGAAAGGGGATCATAGTCAACAAAAGATCGTATAAGTAAAATTAAAAGCAGTCGTTTATTTCCATTCATAGCAATAAAACGTATGAATGGATTTACAACGTTTCAAATAGTGCATTCAAGTGGAGCACTCTGTTAACATAAGAAGTATTGCAGCTTTAGTAAAGTGTACAATTAGTGGATGATCTCTGGCGCAGATTGGTGAGATAAAGCAAGCAGATGATAGTAGAAGCCTTCTATTTGCTTCCCAAGAGTTAGTATTAGTAGTTCTTACCCTCATTAGGCGGGCACTGACTGGTGTGCGTTGAACTTGCGGACTTCCAAATAGCTACAGAATGGGAGGTGATCGGATGAACGATGTACCTCAAATATTCGTTAAGTAGTAGAATATTGTCCTGGGTAGCGAGGATATCGTCAGGCCTGCCTCAGGAAGTGTGATAGGATCGGTCAGTGCGATCAGCAAACAGCGACTCTTCGCGGATGAGGCTGTAGGCTACGGGAAAGTGTCGTCGGGGAGTGACTATACTATGGTACAGGATGACTTGGAGAGAATTTCTATTCTGTGTGATGAATGGTAGGTTGCTCTAAATGTAGAAAAACCAAGAGACATGGTGCAGTGGTTAGCACACTGGACTTACATTTAGGAGGACGACAGTTCACATCCCCGTCCGCCCACCCACTCTTAGGTTTTCCGTGATTTCATTGAGCCACTCCAGGCCAATTAGGCGATGGTCCTTTCGAAGTACATGACTAACTCACCCTCCCTTCTATCATTTCGTAATCCACCTCGTGTTCTGTCTCTAATGACCTCGGTGTCGACGAGACTTTAAACTTTATTCTCCCTTCCTTCTAAATGAAGAAAAATGTAAATAATTGCAGATGACTAGGAAAACCGACCCTCTAATCTACTGACACGGAGTTAGTAGTGTACTGATTGATGCAGTCCAGTCTATTAAATGATTAGGAGGAACGTTGCAAAGTTATATGAAAAGCAAAGAGCACGTGAGGCCAGTAGTAGGGAAGGTGAATGGTTGACTACGGTTTACTGGGAGAATTATTAGAAACAGTGGCTCACCTATGAAGGAGACCACGTACGGAACACTTTTGCCACCCATTCTTGAATACTGATCGAGTGTTTGGGATCCTTAGTAGGTCGGATTAAAGGGTAATATGGAAGCAACTCAGAAGCGTGCAGCTAGAATTGTTACAGGTTGGTTCGATCAATACGCTAGTATTACCGAAATGCACCTTGAACGCACACAGGAATCCCTGGAGCAAAGAAAACATCCTTTTCGCGAAACACTAGTGAGAAAATTTAAAGAACCGGCGTTTGCTCCTGACCGCAACGTACATTTCACGTAAGGACTATGAAGACAAGATACAAGAAATTATCGCTCGTAAGGAGGTATATAGACAGTCACTTCCCCCTCCCTCCATTTGCGAGTCGAAAGAAATTTCAATTAGTGGTACCAAGTACCCACCGCCATACACCGTATGGTGGCTTACGGGGAATATATGTGGATGTATGTAGACAGTTACCTTTCGCCCTCCCAGAAATATAGCTTTAAATAATTTCTTGCACAACCCACGACAAGAAATATCTACATTGATGGCGAATAAATGCAGAACTTTGGAGGTAGCGTAAACACGTCAAATTGGCATCAAGTGTACTACATATCTGACATGCAAATGACTAGAAATTCAGAAGAAACGGCCATATATATGCTGCTCAGTGTGTTCCGCTTCCAGGAGTTTCATTTGAGTGTTTATGTGAAAGTAGCTGTTAACCTTGCGTAAGGATCAGAAAGATCTACCAGCACGCCGAATGCGACAGCAGCAGGGTGTTGATATATCGAGACCGTGGTTTGTCATTTCGCTATTTTGTTGCTAGCGTTGAACGGTATGCCGAAACTGTCATGTGACCATACAATTGACGAATTTCTGTTAATCCTTTGAGGACAATGTCACAGCAGCTGGACCTGAAGTACTTGAATATGGACTATTAAAATCAACAGCTGTATTGTAATCCAACGTCGTTTATCGAAACATGATACCAATTTCGACGCCAAAAGGCGTCAAAGCCTCATTTTCAGGCCCCAAGTGTAATCTGCCATTAACGTACGAGCCACAACGACAAAGACCAACGGAGTCTTCAAATGGAAACAGTGCAACTTATTAAACATGTTACGCCTGCAAATGCAAGCAACAATGTCGAATGCAGATGGGCCAAAATCAACTGGATTCCATAACTCCCAGTAACAAGCCCACCTTTCCTTGAGGCCTAAAGTTACTATTTGCTTGCTGCTCTTCCCGTAATAATTTCTCGATTCTTTCGTAATAGTTAATACATTTGCTTATGGCATCCTGGGAGCAGCAATTATTTTGTCACAGGAGTTCATAGGCAGTAACTTGTCTAGTTTATTCACGTTCCAACATATTCTTTAAATAACCCATTTTAATGGAAACCTCTTTACGCTTTCCTTTCTGGGGTTAAATTTGTCCCCAGCCTTGAAACTCTTTTGTAATTCCATTTGTTTCTGCTTACCTCTATATTCTTTGAAAAATTCATCCTTAAACTTTTCTAACGTAACACACCGCTCAGTAGCAGTAACACACCCCATGTTCTAGCGTCAACCAAGAATTTTGGCGCAGTAAAACCAGTCTTTTGTCTATCAGCCCACAAAATAGGTACAACATTTCAAAGTCATTCCATAATTCTTTTGGATGCATGTTTCCAGACAGTCCAACCGTAAATTGTTTTTTTGTAATATAAGCCACTTCAGAAGACTCTGTCTCCAAACTACGACCCTCACTTCTAATGTTATGTCCTTCTTTAGACAGTCAGCGGTCATGTTCATGCAGTTTAGTTTGTACCGTTTGAACTTGATTATTCAGTTGCTCTGTATTAGATTCTATCACTTCTACACAGTTAGGCACATCCTTTATAGATTTTATACAATTTGCACTTTCAGTATTAATTTTAATGTCTAAAGCTTCGTGGAGATTTTCGCAAACAAATTCTACAGGGGCAATTTTTTGCTCAGTTTCATGCAAGTCCTCCTCCACTTCACCTACGTCTTGCTTTGCTTTTTAATAACCTCTGTTAATTGACTTTTACCATTTTGAGAGGATTTCTTACAATCTTTCTCAACTTGAGAAATCCTGCCACAACCATAGTATCAAACAAATGCAAAATATTTTCTCACTTTTTCTGTAACTCAGCAGCATGGTTTTCCAGTTTCACTTTAATATAAAATTTGAACAAGTTCACCAGTCAAACTATTAATGCTAGTAGATAGCTGTTGAAGCTTGTTAGCCAGACTTTTGTATCTTTCTGGCTGATGTTTTATTTCCTTATCGGATTACCAGCCTGACACTCCATATTTTTATTTACTTCGGTAAAATTTTTGTTCATGTTAAACATTGATGTCGCAAACTTTCTGCTTTATTTCTCCCCCACACAGTTACCTGTTCTGCTTGCTAGAAGAACTGAAACTTTGAGGACGGGCCGTGGGTCGTGCTTCGGTAGTTCATTTGGTAGAGCACTTGCCCGAGAAAGGTAAAGGTCCAGTACACAGTTTTAATCTGCCAGGAAGTTTCATATCAGTGCACAATCCCCTGCACAGTGAAAATCTCATTCTGGAAGCATTACATTATTTTTACTTCTCCCATTCACGTCACCTTTTCACGTTATTTTAAATCCATAACGCATATGTCTCCCGGCATTTTTGTTTTATCATCTATGTGAGTGCTAAGTTCTGCTGGCTGAAGAGCGGGTTATTGTACTGCTCGCAGCCCACCACCCCATGAGGAACGAGGAACGAGGGGTATGAAATTAAAATAAAGAAAAAAAGAGGGGATTACTGAATATTTTCCCAACAGAAACGCCTTCGTGGCGGAATGGTTTACTGACATAATCCGTGCTGCCCCAATCGCCTTTTATTCTTCATTTGACGAATTCTACGGCATGTTTTGTCTTCCTCTTTTGCAGATGGTACGACATTATGCACGGAAAACGAAGATACGAAATCGCTCCATGAAAAACATGGAACAGCCTGTTTTATGACTAATTAATAAAATGATCACCCACGAAAAAACATCGAAACAATTTGTCGTGTATTTGACAATTTTAAAATTATACGTAGAAAAAGAAGAAGGTCAATCCCCTTTTAACAACTGAAAAATCTCCGCAAAATATCAATGTATTTCCACTAACGAGCAATAGTTAGAACTTCTGAAATGTCTTAAGGATCTGTAAAAAAGACATTTTGGTATGACTATGAAAGAACAGCGCAGAACAAAACGAATGCTCGAATCCATTCAATAACTATGCGCAAATGGCTGGAGATGATTGGGTTCTTGGGTTTCTGAGTCGCCATCCTGACTTAAGTTTCGGAAAAACAAAGGAACATGGGACTCAATAAAGTTGCAGTATCACAGTTTTTTGATTTATTGACTAAAGTTTCCGACCAAAAGACTGGAGAAACAATTTAGTACGGTGATGAGACAAGTTGTAGCTGTAGTAGCAAAACAGCACTCAAAAATTATTGCAAATAAAAGACAGCGACAAGTTGGAGTGCCGGCCAGTGTGGCCGAGTGGTTCTAGGCGCTTCAGTCTGGAATCACGAGACCGCTACGGTCGCAGGTTCGAATTCTGCCTCGGGCATGGATGTCTGTGATGTCCTTAGGTTAGTTAGGTTTAAGTAGTTCTAAGTTCTATGGGAGTGATGACCTCAGATGTTAAGTCCCATAGTGCTCAGAGCCATTTGAACCATTTGAACCAAGTTGGAGTGCTCACATCTGCAGAATGTCGAGGTACAGTGACGGCTGTTGTACAGCGGAAGGAAGCGTCATGTCTCCAATGTTGACATATTCTAGGAAAAAGAAATAGCAAGAATTCGAACCCGGTTTGCCACAAGGAGGTTATCCCAAAGCTCATGAGTCTGGATGGATAACAAGCGAAGTAATGTTTACTGGTTCCACAAATTGATCGACTTCTCTAATGCAAAGATAGATAAACCTGTTCCGCTGATCCTTGATGGGCATGCCTCTCATACCAGAAACTTGGAGGTGATTCCAATCGGAATCAGTGTTATTTTACTGTTATTGTCGCTACATTCATCGCATAAACTTCAGCCCCTGGATGTAACAGTTATGAAACCCTTCAGATTCTCTTATGAAAACGAAGACAGGTCATTAATGGCGAACCCAGGGAATATTGTCACTTTGTGGCGAATCTCATCCTTGTTTGGGAAATTTTTTTGTATGCTGCGAACACGAGAACTGCAATGAAAGGATCCTTGAAAACTGGTGTTTGGCCAACGAATTTCGACGTGTTCTCAGGCGATGACTTTCTACCAGATCGGACGTCTGATATTCCGACTGGGACAGCAGCCACAACCACTTAAAATCTGTCAGTCAGTCGTTCAGCAAATCTACCCGCTAATCTATTCTCCCAGAGACTCATCGGAGCGGAAAAAGACAAGAAAAAGAGGGTAAAACCGTGATTCTCACATCACCTCCCTACAAGAATTGGCTATAAGATGCGACCAAAGAATCCCTGGAATCTGAAGAGAATACAGAGGTCACCCTGCTACCTCAGAAAGAGATGAAGAAAGTGAAAGGAAAGAAGAGGGAAACAAGAGAAAAATTATTTGACTCTAAAGAGAACGGAACATCCGAAGACGAGGGAGACGCGGCTTGTGTACTCGTTACAATGAATTGTACAGCCTGTCAGAAATGCTAGCAGTGGACTCATATTCGTGTGCTGTCACAGATAGCGAGGACTACGAAGCCCAGCTCATTTGTAAGATGTGTCAAGGAAGAAATTGAAAAAGACGGAGTCCACGAACGAGATATACACTTCCGGGAAAAAATCGAGAGAACTTGTTTGACATAAGTGAAGTTTGGTAGGTGTCTATCTACATATGAAAGATGATGTCTATTTAAATTTCGTACCGGTCGCATAAGGGTGGCGTTAGTAGAACCACTATGACGATGCAAGTCAGGTCCATGAGCGTTCTTTACCTTTCAGATTGGACGTGGTGAATTAACGTTAATCAATAATGCCTGTAAGGCGACAAAGACGCCATGAAAATATCTAACTGGGTTTCAACTAGATCGCGTAATAGGGATACAGGAAGCTGGATGTTCCTTCTAAGATACTGCAAAAGGCTTGCAGGAATGTGACCACTGTAGATGACTGCTGGCAGCGGTGGTCACGAGATGTACGGTCGCAAGTAGACAATGCTCCGGACGGCCAAGTGGCACTACCATAATCTTCGCAGCGTGTGACTGGCGCATTTCACTGCATCTGCAGCATCAATTTGAGCGGCAGTTGGCACCACAGTGACGCAATGAACTTTCACAAATCGATTATACTTCAAAGACAGCTCCGAGCCAGACGACCTGTAGTGCACCACCCACTGACTCCAAACCACCAACGTTTGCGACTTCAGCGGTGTCAAGCGAGACCTCATTGGAAGGCAGGGTGGACGTCCAATTGTGTCTTCTGATGAAAGCTGGTTCTGCCTCGGTACCAGTGATGCCGGTGTGTTGATTCGGAGGAGGCCAGTTGAGATCACGCAACTGAGAGAACGCAACTAACCTGTTTGCGTGCAAGACACACTGGGCCTACACCTGGAGTTATGGTCCGGGGCGCGAGTTCGAATGACAGCAGGAGCACTCTAGTAGTCATCCCGCGCAGCCCGACTGCAAAGATGTACGTCCGAAAGAACAGGTACCATCGGTGACCATGCAGCTCTCTTAGAATGAAATGATAATTATATCAAGACCCTATGCTGTCGACAGGCGTTGATATACATCAACGGGGACAGTTGAAAATGTGTGCCTGACCGGGACTCGAAGCAGGGATCCCCTGTTTACATGGCAGACGCTCTATCTATCTGAGCCACCGAGGGCACAGAGGATAGAGCGACTGCACGGATTTATCCCTTGCCCGCGTTCCGTGAGGCGTATATGTACACTCCTGGAAATGGAAAAAAGAACACATTGACACCGGTGTGTCAGACCCACCATACTTGCTCCGGACACTACAAGAGGGCTGTACAAGCAATGATCACACGCACGGCACAGCGGACACACCAGGAACCGCGGTGTTGGCCGTCGAATGGCGCTAGCTGCGCAGCATTTGTGCACCGCCGCCGTCAGTGTCAGCCAGTTTGCCGTGACATACGGAGCTCCATCGCAGTCTTTAACACTGGTAGCATGCCGCGACAGCGTGGACGTCAACCGTATGTGCAGTTGACGGACTTTGAGCGAGGGCGTATAGTGGGCATGCGTGAGGCCGGGTGGACGTACTGCCGAATTGCCAGTGGTCGGCGGAAGGTGCACGTGCCCGTCGACCTGGGACCGGACCGCAGCGACGCACGGATGCACGCCAAGACCGTAGGATCCTACGCAATGCCGTAGGGGACCGCACCGCCACTTCCCAGCAAATTAGGGACACTGTTGCTCCTGGGGTATCGGCGAGGACCATTCGCAACCGTCTCCATGAAGCTGGGCTACGGTCCCGCACACCGTTAGGCCGTCTTCCGCTCACGCCCCAACATCGTGCAGCCCGCCTCCAGTGGTGTCGCGACAGGCGTGAATGGAGGGACGAATGGAGACGTGTCGTCTTCAGCGATGAGAGTCGCTTCTGCCTTGGTGCCAATGATGGTCGTATGCGTGTTTGGCGCCGTGCAGGTGAGCGCCACAATCAGGACTGCATACGACCGAGGCACACAGGGCCAACACCCGGCATCATGGTGTGGGGAGCGATCTCCTACACTGGCCGTACACCACTGGTGATCGTCGGGAGGACACTGAATAGTGCACGGTACATCCAAACCGTCATCGAACCCATCGTTCTACCATTCCTAGACCGGCAAGGGAACTTGCTGTTCCAACAGGACAATGCACGTCCGCATGTATCCCGTGCCACGCAACGTGCTCTAGAAGGTGTAAGTAAACTACCCTGGCCAGCAAGATCTCCGGATCTGTCCCCCATTGAGCATGTTTGGGACTGGATGAAGCGTCGTCTCACGCGGTCTGCACGTCCAGCACGAACGCTGGTCCAACTGAGGCGCCAGGTGGAAATGGCATGGCAAGCCGTTCCACAGGACTACATCCAGCATCTCTACGATCGTCTCCATGGGAGAATAGCAGCCTGCATTGTTGCGAAAGGTGGATATACACTGTACTAGTGCCGACATTGTGCATGCTCTGTTGCCTGTGTCTATGTGCCTGTGGTTCTGTCAGTGTGATCATGTGATGTATCTGACCCCAGGAATGTGTCAATAAAGTTTACCCTTCCTGGGACAATGAATTCACGGTGTTCTTATTTCAATTTCCAGGAGTGTATATCAACGCATGTCGACAGCTTAGGGTCTTGATTTAGTTACCATTTCATTCTAAGAGAGCTGCATGGTCACCGAACCGTCCACTGACCTGTGCTGGATGCACAAGCATTGTCCAAACTCTTACGAGGCTCGGTAAGATTGTCTGCCGCGAGTAATGAGTGTAATGGGCGGGGGCACTACGAATGTAGTGTGTGGACATTAAGTTGGGAATGTGGGTCTCACGGGGAGCGTGCAAGGGATAAATCCCTGCAGCCGCTCTATCCTCTGTGACCTCGGTGGCTCAGATGGACAGAGCGTCTGCCATGTGAGCTGTAGATCCCGGGTTCGAGTCCTGGTCGGGGCACACGTTTTCAACTGTCCCCGTTGTATATATGAACGCCTGTAGACAGCTTGTCTTGAGTTAATTATCAGATCTGTCTCCATTCAAGCTCAAAAACACAAATAGGACATCATTAGTCGACAACTCCACAGTCAAAAAAATGGTTCAAATGGCTCTGAGCACTATGGGACTTAACATCTATGGTCATCAGTCCCCTAGAACTTAGAACTACTTAAACCTAACTAACCTAAGGACATCACACAACACCCAGTCATCACGAGGCAGAGAAAATCCCTGACCCCGCCGGGAATCGAACCCGGGAACCCGTGCGCGGGAAGCGTGAACGCTACCGCACGAACTCCACAGTCATCTACCACTTCCTGTATTGACCGACCAAGTGCAACAGGCATGGAACTCCCTCCCACAAACTGACATCCGGCTCCTCTATAAGACATTGCATGCACTTTTCCATCATTGCATTCAACTTTCTGACTGTTACACTAGTTATTAATGTACCAGCATTTCAAATACGTAATGGCTTATTTCGCGCTCACATTAAAATGAGATCTTGCGTGATAATCACTTAAATACGTTACCTACACAAATATATTCCGAGAATTTCACTATTGTACATTAAGTGTTTTTCGGCATTTCGATTTTTTCCATCAGCGTATTATTTTACGTTATCTTCATTTGCAAATTGCATTAAAAGAGTGTTTGAATAAACGGTACTTAATTTTTCTAAAATAAATTTTTAACATTGTGACCCCAAAAATATTCTCCAAACGTAATGCATGCTGTTCCGCACCGCTCTCCCCTGTCTTGAACAACGAAATGTGCTTGTTAGCAGCATGATAAGGTTGGTATCGATAGCTACGATGCCACGGCATAGGTGTAAGTTCTTGGGTTGGCACTACGACAGACACCGACGACAGCGCCCTCTAGCCGGTGCTGTGGAGCTCTACGAGCTCCGCTCCGGATTCAGCCCATTTAATCAAGAGCAGACGGCCGGGACACTTCACTTCAGCTTCGCTTCATATAGAGAGAGGGTGTTGGGAAACAATTTCACGAGCACACGGTATAACACAACACCCGCGTTGGCAATGAAAAAAGCAAGCCACTCTGTATCTGGTATGTTGTAAGCTGCGAAGTGTGCCTCAAGTTGGGCGATGTATTCTGGCCAGCGTTCAACATCAAGACCGAAGGCACGAAATGGCGGTGCCGTCGGCGATGGCGTCGGTATAGACGGTGGCGTCGGAGGCGCCGAAGTAGCTGCAGTTTGTAGTGTGACCAGTCCATTAATGGCAGCAAGCAGCTGCGTCATTTTCTGAGCCTGAAAACGTACAAGATCGGACAGTGAAGCCTCTTCCTGTGGCAAAGCCATGGTTTACACAAATGAAAGTCTATATAGCGAAAAGGCGGCGCTTGGGGTCTGCTCCTGAAAATTGAAAGATTGACCGAATGTAGGAAGTGAGTAGGAGCAGGAAAAGGTAAAACACGTCGGCACTGCAAGTAAGTAAAAGTGGTTTACTGGTGCGTGAATATATACAGAGGCATACATAACTTTGTACGTAGGTGCGAAGCCTTACACCCGTCGTAAGTAGAGCAAAGTCTCTATAAAAAGCGAAGCTGAAGTGGTCCCGGCCGTCTGCTCTTGATCAAATTGGGTGAAGCTGGAGCGGAGCTCGTAGAACTCCACAGCGCTGGGTAGAGGGCGTTGTCGTCAGTGTCTGTCGTAGTGCCAACCCAAGAACTTGCACGTACGCCGTGGCATCGTAGCTATCAACACCACATCAAGTGTTCACAAGGACAGGGCAACGACGTCTGGAGCACCACGATATCAACACGGCTTCGCTCGGTGCAGCGGCAGAGAAATGCGCGCCGACACTGGTCTACCTTACGACAATATTAAAGTGGCACCAGGTAGTCTGTTCATATGAGTGCCAGTTCTATGATGGGTGGTCATCCCTGTGCGGGGGCTCCAGAGAGAACGAACGCTGCAAGATTGCTTTTTAGACGGCCTAGCACCAGATTTTAAGACATGGTGTGCCACTGGTTACACAACCCAATCACATTTGGCTTATGTAGCCTGTAATTTTGACAGCCGCCCTTACATTTTTGTCGTATTAGGGCCAGTGCTACAGCCTATTTTCGACGTGCCCATGACGGTAGCTTTCAACACAATAGCACAAGACTGTTTGTTGCCCATTCTGTCCTGAACTACGAGACTTGTTCAGAAATAACTTACTTTCTGGTCATCCCTCCAACCTTCGATACACAGATTTACGAATGTTCCTTTGGCTAACACACTATCCGGATCTCTAACCCACTGAAAACATTTGGTCGGGGGTGACCGAGAGCCTAGTTCGACACCACTCTATAATCACTTGGATTGTTGAACTCTGCCGTAGAACTGAAACAGCATGGAAGCAGTATCCTTGGTCGGTTCTGTTCCATACCCAGATGGTTAGGGACACTGTGGGTTACAGAAGATGCAGCTCTGTTTAGTAAATTTCACGATCCGTACATCCCCAAATCAGATAGAGATTTTTTCATGTGTCCTTTATAGTACACTGAATTCTCTCGATAAGGTAATTTCGCTATTTTCAATCCTTAAGGGGGCTACAGTTTTAATGGTTAAGATCGTATGGTAGTTCCAGGGTTTTGAAGGTTTATTTCATTCGTTCTGTACTGCGTCTGTCGTTCCTAAAGCGTAATATTGAACCTGTTATTCTGCCTGCGATCTGTTACGCTGACAGTGAGAACCGTAAACCATCCACAGACACGCATTCAACACAGTGACAGGTATTCAGACAGACACTCATTTGTATTACCTCAAATCTGGTCCGGCTTTTCCGTTGTCATGAAATAGGCACAGTGGGAGGTACCGACTCATCCTGCAATACAAATTTGCAGCACTCACAAACAGATAATGAATAGCGTTAAAGTAAATAGAAAGAAATAATGAAATGTTAAATTGTTTCCATGACAGTGAATGTATTCCACCAATGCTAATGCTATTTGGAAACGCTACATACCAGAGCGGCGGGAATTGCTGTAATTGTGGCCGCTGTCACCCGCTGACTGACTTATCGCATTCCCAAAGAGAAACTGTACCGTAACAAAAATATAAAACAAAATGTAGTGCGACAACGAGCAGTATAGGTAACACACGCTGATTTAAACAGCTAGAAGTTACCACCTTCTACAGCGACATTTGTCTTCGTTTCACTTTTATTTTGTTTCTTTGCTGTTGTCGTTATCTTATCTTCTTCAACAACGCATTCTTTTTACCAGCAACATACCTCAATAACCAGCCACGTGTAGATCGTTCTGCCGATGTGTGTGTGTGTGTGTGTGTGTGCGTGTATGTAAGGTAGGAAGATAGTATGTGACTTACAGTATTTGTTTATCGTTCACACATGGAGGTTTGCCACTCAACATTAAATAGTTATTATATTAGATGGTAACTAGAACATAACAGAAAATTAGTTTGTTAGCAGTGATGGTGGAAGAACTGGTTTATCTTATTCTCATATGAGGAATCAAGTAATAAATGAACTAATTTCTGAAAAACTACTGGTATGGAAGGAAAATAAGTCCTCCACACAATTCTCAACTGAATCCTAAACTATTCAGCAACTAAGTATCCTTTCAAAATGGAAAGTTTATGGAAGTTTTATGATCAACTAAACTTAATGCACGAAAAGTTCAGTGCATTTGCTAGCCTTAAGTAGTAACAATCTGTGCAATATTTAGCTCACTCAAACAGTAATCCTTTCAAAATAGAAAGTTTATGGAAGTTTTATGATCAACTAAAATTACTGCACGAAAATATCAGTGCATATGCTAGCCTTCAGTAGTAACAATTTGTGCAATATTTAGCTCACTCAAACAGCTGCAAAGTGACCTCTGACGGACACGTAATGAAATTTTCACTGTGAACAGCAGTTCATTTCCATCCCTCCCAAGCTTCTTGTTCCCGCATTCGTAAACATGAGTTCTGAATGTATAGTACAAGAGGAGTCAATGCTCTCATTTCATTTCCACACAAATGACACACCACGACACACTACATTTGACATACAAAATCTTTACTATATCTAAATGGTAAGATGCAGCGTTCGGTTCACGGCGGGGTTCGCCTGGCTGAAATGCACGTCTCGGAACTAACTGGCTGCCCTGAACAAAAGACCGGACGCTCCACATGACCCCACTAGATTACAGAGTTGCCACCAGGGAGCACTTTACACAGGACAGACTGAATTGTCCGGCTGCAAAGTGCAGCATTAGAAGCTCGCTGACAGAGCACCAGCAATAGTTCTATGCATATTTTTACTGCTTCATTTGAAATCTTTTGCAGACATTAATAACGGATACTTAAGGAAATTTTAATTAAACTTATTTCTATTAACATATGAATTTCTGTCGCTAAGATAATATGAGATAGCACAAAACATTTTCCATGTGAACTACGTTACACAATTTTTCATAAATCTAATAAAATAAATTTACACTATTATTATTATTGTTATTAATACTGCGATAAATTATTTTACAATTTGTGTATATATTATAATGCTCATTGCTCGGTTTACTTATGTTGTAACCAACAATGAAGTTGTATTTCGCGATGATCTTTTAGCCGTTGTTTTGTTGCTGATGCAAAGTCACTTCTGTGACATGGTGTTCCTAGATTTATTAAATGGCGTCAGCTTAGATTTAGAAATCTTTTTATTTCACTCTTGTCCGATACTGCTCCACGCCCAAATGAGTGACCTGTGTCCACGGTTGCTGTACATAAAAAACTAGAACACAAGGAAGAAAGATCACTGAAGATCACTCCAAAGTAAACTGCCAGCAGAAAAAGGACTCGTCAAGGAATGGAACGACGTTTTATCACTCATCAGCTTGGTATATGTAAAACAGATATACGTCAAGAATTAGTCCTGCACTACGATGGAATGCATCTCCCAGCATTCATAGATGTTTAAAAATTTGATATACACAATAACAGTAACTTTCAAAGCAAGGGTCAATTCCTATGAGTACCTGAAACATCAATATGTTCCAGTGAAGAGCACGTCATAGCTGTTTACTAAAATGTGATAAGCGCAGTATAAGAATGCAGGCAGTTTACTGTGATAAGGCTGTAAACAATAAAGTTCCACTGAATGCTGTTTATGAAAATGTAAAAAGCTGTTTAATCGTGAACTGTTGTATCCCCACTGCCATCATCTACTTTGTGGTTTTGAGGAGCTGTTTCGACAAGTTTGTCCAGCCGTTGCGTGTTTCAAAAGATTTAGAAAAACCAGTATGTAACTTGACGATAATGTTTACATAACTGGCAGCAGTGAATTGCCTCGTGATGTCCGCTTTTCCCTTCTCGGATTTGTTGAACACTAACAGTCAATGTAAAATCTACAATGCGATGATTACAGGAAACTTTTGAAGTTAGCGGGTGGCATTACTATAAACAGAATATCATTTCGTGTAGTTGGTGATGTAAATGATACTACATGAGGGACAAAGGCAGCTTTAACCTTTAAAAAAACAACATCTCTCAACGTAGTACCGGTTTTCACATGAGAAGACGAACGCTTTAAGAACAGCGTGTATTTTTCTTTCTCGAATATGAACACGAGCGGGCTTCTTCCATCAGAAGCAATTAAAGGACTCGATTATTATTTCCTGTTCATGGATCAACTGATACATTATAATAATGTTGTTTCAGAAATCAATAAGACCATTTCGAAAAGATTTCCCAACCATCTCCGATACGCAGTTCCTGAATGTATGACTATCCTTTTTTTAAAGACAATGTTCCAACAGCTGTTAAGCATTTGCTGCTCAAAATTACGCTGCAGTCAGATGAAGCTGAAAAAGGGGTATAATCTTCCTTCAAAAACATCGAATTATCGTAATTCATAGCTCTTGGTACAAATACTTTCATCAGGGGATTTCCTATCATCACCGACGTAGACCATTCAACAAAAAAAGAATCCTCCCAGTTACAAAAGTAGAACTGGAAAAATTCAGGAGATGGTTCTATTCAAAAAGATATTTAAGTCTTATCTGAGATAATAAGAAGACTGTCGCAAAAGTTGAAATTGAGGAATAACTTGTTTTACGATTTGTTGCGGGAGTGCCTAACAAATACGCATTGGTTACCAAATTCGTTCTTAGGAAAACGTAATGATCAATATTAGTTTTATTACATCGTGTTTTTGATGAATATAATTTGTAAATAGAATCATATTTCCGTTATAGAAGGCGTGTGTATTTTAAAAAAACGTAATTTTTTAAAATTTTTTACGTTTTTAGGAAAATTTGAAAAGTGTTAATTCGAAAATTTTGTTCAGAATGTTTAACAATTACTGCAGTGGCTTTGATGTCTTCCCATGTTTAACAATTACTGCAGTGGCTTTGATGTCTTCCCATAAATTTTGATGATGGAGACAAGGAAATCAATCGATGCGTATACTATTTTCAGACTTCAGAATGTTGGTAGCCTAGCGATTCAGCAACAATTTTGAACGGACTTATTTTGTTGATGGCATAGTATGAGGGGATAGTAATAGCAAAACCTTATGTTTCAGAAAATTAGCTGTAGCTACGAACCATCCTTGTGTACACAATTCGAGCAAGTACCTAGCTTGGCACAAAAGAACTGCGCCTGACTCCAAAGGAAATGTTTGCTTCCTTGGAGATGCTACAGCTCTTTGGTCCTCCTTAATACGTTGCAGTCAATAGACAGTCGGTAGCCAGCATATTCTAGAAGTATTTTTTCCCGATACCCAGACGTTGAGAAATATTGTAACCTTTTTTTATCAGAAGATGTAATCTTTCATCAAAATCCTCTCTCTTTCTCTCGTAGTTTCCTCACTCAATGAGTAAGAAATAAGCGTCTAGGGAAGGCTAATTGTAAAGACTGGTTACAGAACATTATTCAGGAAATGTGAATGGAACACTTAACTCAAGGCAGTAAATTTTGAAATGGTTCAAATGGCTCTGAGCACTATGACACATAACATCTGAGGTCATCAGTCCCCTAGAACTCAGAACTACCTAAACCTAACTAACCTAAGGACATCACACACATCCATGCCCTAGGCATAATTCAAACCTGCGACTGTAGCGGTCGCGCAGTTCCAGACTGAAGCGCCTAGAACCGTTAGGCCAATTCGGCCGGCTAAATTTTGAAAAACTGTTGTGCATGTATTAAGGAAACCTAATACAAGACTCTAGCTCACCAGTTGTATATCACTGCTACACTGTTTTGAGTCAATATGTCTGAAGCCTTTGGAGCAGTTCAGATGACTCGGTAGAGAACGCAGATGGTCGGTAGACAGCACAAGACTATAAAAGAGATGTTGTTCTTGTTCTTGTTGTTGTTGTTGTTTTGTTCTTCAGTCCTGAGACTGGTTTGATGCAGCTCTCCATGCTACTCTATCCTATGCAAGCTTCTACATCTCCCAGTACCTACTGCAACCTACATCCTTCTGAATCTGCTTAGTGTATTCATTTCTTGGTCTCCCTCTACGATTTTTACCCTCCACGCTGCCCTCCAATACTAAATTGGTGATCCCTTGATTCCTCAACACATGTCCTACCAACCGATCCCTTCTTCTAGTCAAGTGGTGCCACAAACATCTCTTTCCTCAATCCTATTCAATACTTCCTCATTAGTTATGTGATCTACCCATCTAATCTTCAGCATTCTTCTGTAGCACCACATTTCAAAAGCTTCTGTTCTCTTCTTGTCCAAACTATTTATCGTCCATATTTCACTTCCATACATGGCTACACTCAATACAAATACTTTCAGAAATGACTTCCTGACACTTAAATCTATACTCGATGTTAACAAATTTCTCTTCTTCAGAAACGCTTTCCTTGCCATTGCCAGTCTACATTTAATATCCTCTCTACTTCTACCATCATCAGTTATTTTGCTCCCCAAATAGCAAAACTCCTTTACTACTTTAAGTGTCTCATTTCCTAATCTAATTCCCTCAGCATCACCTGACTTAATTCGACTACATTCCATTATCCTCGTTTTGCTTTTGTTGATGTTCATCTTATACCCTCCTTTCAAGACACTATCCATTCCATTCAACTGCTGTTCCAAGTCCTTTGCTGTCTCTGACAGAATTACAATGTCATCGGCGAACCTCAAAGTTTTTATTTCTTCTCCATGGATTTTAATATCAACTCCAAATTTTTCTTTACTTTCCTTAACTGCTTGCTCAAGATACAGATTGAATAACATCGTGGAGAGACTACAACCCTGTCTCACTCCCTTCCCAACCACTGCTTCCCTTTCGTTGTCCCTCAACTCTTATAAATGCCATCTGGTTTCTGTACAAATTGTAAATAGCCTGTCGCTCCCTGTATTTTACCCATGCCACCTACAGAATTTGAAAGAGAGTATTCCAATCAACATTGTCAAAAGCTTTCTCTAAGGCTACAAATGCTAGAAACGGAGGTTTGCCTTTCCTTAATCTAGCATCTAAGATACGTCGTAGGGTCAGTATTGCCTCACGTGTTCCAACATTTCTACGGAATCTAAACTGATCTTCCCCGAGGTCGGATTCTACTAGTTTTTCCATTCGTCTGTAAAGAATCCGCGTTAGTATTTTCCAGCCGTGACTGATTAAACTGACAATTCGGTAATTTTCACGTTTGTTAACACCTGCTTTCTTTGGGATTGGAATTATTATATCCTTCTTTAGTCTGAGGGTATTTCGCCTGTTTCATATATCTTGCTCACCAGATGGTAGAGTTTTGTCAGGACTGGCTCTCCCAAGGCTGTCAGTAGTTCTAATGGAATGTTGTCTACTCTGTCAAAGTCTTCACGCAGTATTATATCTCCCATTTCATCTTCATCTACATCCTCTTCCATTTCCATAATATTGTCATCAAGTACATCGCCCTTGTATAGACCCTCTATATACTCCTTCCACCTTTCTGCTTTCCCTTCTTTGCTTAGAACTGGGTTTCCATCTGAGCTTTTGATATTCATACAAGTGGTTCTCTTTTCTCTGAAGGTCTCTTTAATTTTCCTGTAGGCTGTATCTATCTTACACCTAGTGAGATAAGCCTCTACATCCTTACATTTGTCCTCTAGCCATCCCTGCTTAGCCATTTTGCACTTCCCGTCGATCTCATTTTTGAGACGTTTGTATTCCTTTTTGCCTGCTTCATTTACTGCATTTTTGTATTTTCTCCTTTCATCAATTAAATTCAGTATTTCTTCTGTCACCCAAGGATCTCTACTAGCCCTCGTCTTTTTACCTACTTGATCCTCTGCTGCCTTCACTACTTCATGCCTCAAAGCTACCCATTCTTCTTCTACTGTATTTCTTTCCCCCATTCCTGTTAATTGTTCCCTTATGCTCTCCCTGAAACTCTGTACAACCTCTGGTTTAGTCAGTTTATCCAGGTCCCATCTCTTTAAATTCCCACCTTTTTGCAGTTTCTTCAGTTTTAATCTACAGGTCATAACCAATAGATTGTGGTCAGAGTCCACATCTGCCCCTGGAAATGTCTTACAATTTAAAACCTGGTTCCTAAATCTCTGTCTTACCATTATATAATCTATCTGAAACCTGTCAATATCTCCAGGCTTCTTCCATGTATACAACCTCCTTTCATGATTCTTTAACCAAGTGTTAGCTATGATTAAGCTGTGCTGTGTGCAAAATTCTACCAGGTGGCTTCCTCTTTCATTTCTTACCTATCTATATCCGAATCCCGCTCCAGCTACTGCCGGGTCTGGGTGCTGACGAGTCCTCTCCATTTGGCTCGGTCCTCACACCACTTTTCTTCCTCCACTTGCTGCCAGGTCACACCTCTCCTTTCAACAGATATTCTCCCTCCCATTTTCCACCGTGTTCTTGGGCGCTCTCTAGGTCGTTTCCCATCCATCTTTAGTTCTTCCATAAATTTGGGGAGTCTCTGCCCATGCATCCTCTTAACATGCCCATACCATCTTAATCTCTTTCTTTCAATTTCTTCTCTCATACTTTCTTGTTTGAGGTCCTTTCTAATCTCTACATTCCTTACTCTGTCCATTCTTGTTTTTCCCTTAACTGCTCTGAGAAATTTCATTTCCCCTGCTTGCAGTCTGCTCCAGTCCCTTTCTTTCATTGTCCATGTTTCTCCACCATAGGTGACAATAGGGAAGTAATAATTCTTATACATCAGGAGTTTTGCTCTTTCTGAAACTTCATTATTCCAAATCAGATGTTTTATTGTTTGGTAGAAATTGCCTCCCTTCTGTAACCTCCTATTAATTTCGTTAGTTATTCTTCCATCCCTAGATATTTCACTCCCTAAATAAGTGAAACTTTCTACCACTTTGAGGGGTTCTCCATTCAAGGTAATATTTCCATTGATTCCTTTCTCTCTTCCAAATACCATTACTTCACTCTTATCTTTATTTATTCTTAATCCATACCTTTTCATTATTTCCTTCCACGCATCAAGCTGTAACTGTACATCTACCTCTTTATCACCCCATATTACCATATCATCTGCAAAAATCATCTTTTTGTCTTTTTCTTTTACTATATCTTTAACTGCCCTATTCATTCCCTCCATCACAACATTAAAAAGCGCAGGAGATAGAATACTTCCTTGCTTAAGTCCTTGTCTTATTTCGAAGTATTCAGAGTTCCCCAATGGTGTTCTAATTCTACAATTGTGGCCTCTGTACATTGTCTTTATAACACTAATGTATCCATCTTCTATATCTATCTTCTTCAGTTCTTCCCAGAGTCTTTCCCTGTCAACTGAATCATATGCCTTTTCTATGTCTATAAAAACCATTATCACCCTTTTGTTATACTCCCAACTTTATTCCATCAGTTGACGGATAGAAAATATCAGGTCGATTGTGCTCCTTCCTTTCCTAAACCCATGCTGTTCTTCACTCAGCTCCTTTTCTATCTTTTCACTTATTCGATTTAGTAAAATTCTTTCAAAAATCTTGGCTGTATGACTCATGAGGGTTATTCCTTTGTAGTTTTTACAAAGTCTTTTATTGCCTTTCTTGAAGATGGGAACAATGTCTCCTGTTCTCCAGTCGCCAGGTATTTTACTATTTCTCCACACGCTTGATAGTACTCTATACAGCCACTGCATTCCCACTGGACCTGCTGCTCTTATCATGTCCACTGATACTTCATCAGGTCCTGGGGCTTTCCCCCCATTCATCTTCTTCACAGCTTTTTCCATTTCTTCCTGTGTAATTTGTCCTAATTCTGCTTCCCAACTTCTCTCAATTTCTCCATTATTTGTTGTTTCCTCATGTACCTGGTCCTCAGCGTTTAACAGCTTCTTAAAATGTTCTTTCCAGAGATCTTTTATATTCCCTGGATCTTCAATAATGGTACCGTCCTCTGTTTCCATCTTTACTGGTACTTCAGAAGCCTTCCTTTTATTTTTCATCATTTTATAGAACATTTTCTTATTGCTCTTCACATCTTCAAGTTTTTTTGTAAACTCTTCCCATGCCTTTTTCTTTGCTGTTTCCACTATTTCTTTGCACTTCTTCTTTTCCTCTATATATCTTTTATGGTCTTCGTCATTTTTAGTTTTCCACCATTTTCTCCATGCTCCATTTTTTTCTTCTAACTGCTTGGATTGTGGTATCATCCCACCAACTTGTCTGTCTTATTTTTTCCTTTCCAGATGTTCTGCCACATACTTTTTGTGCTGCGTCGACTAAAGTGTCTTTGAAATAACTCCATTCTTTTTCTACATCGCAGAAAATTTCTTTTGGAAATTTTTGTGTTATTAATTCTCTGTACTTCTCAGCACATTCACTTTCCTTCAATTTCCAATCCCGTATCCTCGTCACTTTCTTCTGTTTTCTATTTTTTACACACTGATTCATTTTCCATTGTCCCACCAGTAATCTATGGTCTCCATCAGCACTCACACTTGGAATTACCTTCACATTTGTTACTTTCTCTCCCCATTCCCTATCTACTAGAATATAATCAATTACACTCTTCGTTCTTCCATCCCAACTGTATCTGGTGATAACATGACTTTCTCTCTTCATAAACCAGCTGTTTGCTATTTTCATTCCATTTCTCTGGCACAAATCCAGGAGTCTTTCCCCTTCTTCATTTCTACCTCCATATCCAAACCATCCCAATACTTGCTCAAATCCCTTTCTGTCTTTGCCTACCTGTGCATTAAAATCTTCCATCACTATATTAGCACTCTCTATATGGTTTTCTAACACATTTTCAAAGTCCATCTTCTCTTCTTCGCTACATCCCACTTGAGGTGCATAAATCTGGATTACTTTTAGTGTTTCTTTTTGGAATCTCAGGTTTAAGATTATGATCCTGTCTGATATATATCTCACATTTTCAATACAGCTTTGCACATTCTTATTCACCATCACTGCCACACCATTTCTTCCAGACCTGTTATTCCCACTCCAGTACAGTTTTCCTCCTCCTCTCAAATTCTTCTCACCTTTTCCCTTCCACTTTGTTTCGCTTAATCCCAATATATCTAACTTCCTCCCTGTCAGTACATCTGTCATTTCTTCCATTTTTCCATTGAGGGTTAATATATTAAGGGTGCCAATATTTAGGTTATTTTTTAGTCCAGTTGGTTTCTTCTTCTTGTAGTGATGAGTAACATCAGTACTTGAAGAAGCAGTGGGGTCAAATCCTGAGTGGTTTGTTCCGAGGCTCGTCTGTGTTTTGAAAGCAGTATATGAACACTTTCCTACTGGTTTGCTAGGCCTAACGCAAGGAAGGATTTTCTGTTGGGGTTGTCTCCCTTAGCCTTTGGAGTTTCTCCACCACCACAAGGCAGTGGTTCCCTTCTCATTTAATCCCCAGAAAGGAGGGTTGCCTCATCTGCCAGCTACGCCGTTCCGAAGTCTTCCTTCTCCGCCGTCGCTGCCATTAAGGTCTTCACCCGTAACCCTGGGCATGGGTTCCGTGTTATACCCCACGGGATTGGGTCCCTGCCTGAACTCAGCCATCCTAGCACTCCGGCCTACTGAAATGTAGGATGCCCACCCCCGCGACGTGGACGCGCCAGACAGGAATTACCCCAGTGGAGGAATAGGGAAGGGCACCCTACCTCCCTGGAGCCAGGTTAATGATTGTGTATGGTGCCACAATCAAAGGGCCCCCAATCCATATTCACCTACTACGTTTCCTTCTCACCCTTTTCCTACTGCCGAATTCCAGTCACCCATGACTATTAAATTTTCGTCTCCCTTCACAATCTGAAGAATTTCTTTTATTTCATCATACATTTCTTCAATTTCTTCGTCATCTGCAGAGCTAGTTGGCATATAAAAGAGATACTGAAGGAATATAAGTGCAAATCGTTTGAACAAATGCGAGAGTTTGTTGCATAAGTTATAAAACTGACATTCGAGGTAGGCCGTCAAAAATTCTATCCACTCTAGGTTACGAGACTTTGTCGTTGGGTCAACATGAGAACACCATGTTTGGCAATGTGCGCTGCACAGTACACTTTGAACCACTAGCACCTGCAGTCAGCACACGCTCCCTATATTTTACACATGCCACCTTCAGAATTTGAAAGAAAGTATTCCAGTCAACACTGTCAAAAGCATTCTCTAAGTCTACAAATCCGAGAAAGGTTGGGTTGTCTTTCCGTGATCTATCTTCTAGGATAAGATTATCTCTCCTCTAGGATTGCCTGTTTTTCCATTCGTCTCTGAAAAATTAGTGTTAGTATTTTGCAGCCGTGATTTATTAAATTGATAGTTCGGTAATTTTCACACCTGTCAACACTTGCTGTCTTTGGGATTTGAATTATTATTTTAATCTTGAAGTTTGGGGGTATATTGCCAGTCTCACACATCTTGCTCACCAGATGGTAGAGTTTTGGCAGGGATGGCTCTCCCAAGGCTAGCAGTAGTTCTAATGGAATGTTGTCTACTCTTGGGACCTTGTTTCGACTTAGGTCTTTCAGTGCTCTGTCAAACTCTTCCTGCAGTGTCATTTCTCCCACTTCATATTCATGTACGACCTCTTCCGTTTCCATAATATTGCCCTCACGTACATCACCCTTGTACAGACCCTCTATATATTCCTTCCACCTTTGTGCTTTCGCTTCTTTGCTTAGAACTGGGTTTCTGTCTGAGCTCTTGATATTCATACAAGTGGTTCTCTTTTCTCCAAAGATCTCTTTAATTTTCCTGTAGGCAGTATCTAACTTACACCTAGTGATATACGCCCCTGCATCCTTACATTTGTCCCGTAGCCGTCCCTGTTTAGCCATTTTGCACTTCCAGTCGATCTCATTTTTGAGACGTTTGTAGCCCTTTTCCTTTTTGCCTGCTTCATTTACTGCATTCTTATATTTTCTGCTTTCCTCACGGCCACGGTGGCCGATTGGTTCTAGGCGCTTCAGTCTGGAACCGCGCGACCGCTACGGTCGCAGGTTCGAATCCTGCCTTGGGCATGGATATGTGAGATGTCCTTAGGTTAGTTAGGTTTAAGTAGTTCTAAGTTCTAGGGGACTGATGACCTCAGACGTTAAGTGCCATAGTGCTCAGAGCCATATGAACCATCTTCTGTAGCCCAAGGATTTCTATTACCCCTTACTTTTTTACCTACCTGATTCTCTGCTGCCTTTACTATTTCATCTCAAATCTACACATTTTTCTTCTACTGTGTTTCTTCCCTCATTCTTGTCAGTCGTCCCCTTATGCTTTCTCTGAAATTCTCTACAAGCTCTGCTTCTTTCAGTTTATGCAAGTCCCACCTCCTTAAATTCCCACCTTTTTGCAATTTATTCAGTTTTAATCTGAAGTTCATAATCAATAAATTGTGGTCAAAGTCATCTTCCTCTGGAAATGTCTTACAATTTAAAACATGGTTCCTAAATCGCTGTCTTATCATTATATAATCTAACTGGAACCTTCCTTGCATACAACCTTCTTTCATGATTCTTAAACCAATTATTAAGTTATGCTGTGTGCAAAATTCTACCAGGCGACTTCCTCTTTCACTCCTTACCCCCATTCCATACTCACTTACTACTTGTCCTTTCTTCCTTTTCCTAGTATTGAATTCCAGTCCGCCATGACTATTAAATTTTCGTCTCCCTTCACTATCTGAATAATTTCTTTTATCTCATCACACATTTCTTCAATCTCTTCGTCATCTGCGGAGCTATTTGGCATATAAACTTGTACTACCATGGTAGGCGTTTGCTTCGTGACTATCTTTGCTACAATAAAGCGTTCAAAATGCTGTTTGTGGTAGCTAACTCGCGCTCCTATTTTTTTTATTCATTATTAATCCTGCTCCTGCATTATCCCTATTTGATTTTGTATTTATAACCCGGTATTCACCTGACCCAGAAGTTTTGTTCCTCCTGCCACCGAACTTCACTAATTCCCATTATATCCAGCTTTAACCTATCTATTTCCCTTTTTAAATTTTCTAACCTATCTGCCCGATTATGGGATCTGACATTCCACACTCCGATCCGAAGAACGCCAGTTTTCTTTCTCCTGATAAGTTTATCGATATAACTTTGTATTGCTTTATCCCTGATTGATGTAGTTAATACACTATTTTTTGTAGCTCACTTTTACTTTCTTTCAAAATTGTTACATCAACTGCATACATAAGGTTTGTAACATATTTGTTCCTATTAATCTGCACACTAAGATCTACTTCCTGTGACCTGTCACGAATTTCTACCCCGTACCGACTTCTTCATCTCAGTGTAGCACTTGCACCCTATGTTATTTGTTGAATGTATTATAGTGTATGTCTTCTCGCACTGTTTTACCCTCTACAGTTTCCTCTAATACCACGGAAGTTATTGCACGATATCTTAACGTACTCGGAAGAGTCAAAGAAACTGGTACACCTGCTTAATATTTTGTAGGGACTCTGCGAACATGCAGAAGTGCCGCAACACGACGGGGAATGGACTCGACTAATGTCTGAAGTAGTGATGGAGGGAACTGACACCATGAATCCTGCAGGGCTGTCCACAAATCCTTATGAGTACGAGGGGGTGGAGATCTCTTCTGAACAGCACTTTGTAAGGCATCTCTAATATGCTCAATAATGTTCATGTCTGGGGAGTTCGGTGGCCAGCGGAAACGTTTAAACTCAGAAAAGTGTTCCTGGAGCCACTCTGTAGCAGTTGTGGACGTGTGCGGTGTCACATTGTCCTGCTGCAATTGCCCAAGTCCGTCAGAATGCACAATGGATATGAATGGATGCTGGTGGTTAGACAGGATGCTTACGATGTGCCACCTGTCTGTGTCGTATCTAGACAGTATTACTTCGAAGGTAGTAGAGTTCATTAACTTCTTCTACTTCGTGATCATCAATTGTAATGTTAAGTTTCTCGCTTTTCTCATTTCTGCTACTTCTCATTACTTTTGTACTTTTCCGGTTTACTCTCAATCCGTATCCTGTATCCGTTACACTTTCGTTCCATTCAACAGATCCCGTAATTCCTCTTCACACCTGTTCATGTTAACCATGCTCTCTGCGAATCTTACCAGTGATATCCTTTCATCGTGAATTTTAATTCGACTCTTGAACCCATCTTTTATTTCCCTCATTGCTTCTTTGATATATTGTTGTTGTTGTTGTGGTCTGCAGTCCTGAGACTGATATATACACTCCTGGAAATGGAAAAAAGAACACATTGACACCGGTGTGTCAGACCCACCATACTTGCTCCGGACACTGCGAGAGGGCTGTACAAGCAATGATCACACGCACGGCACAGCGGACACACCAGGAACCGCGGTGTTGGCCGTCGAATGGCGCTAGCTGCGCAGCATTTGTGCACCGCCGCCGTCAGTGTCAGCCAGTTTGCCGTGGCATACGGAGCTCCATCGCAGTCTTTAACACTGGTAGCATGCCGCGACAGCGTGGACGTGAACCGTATGTGCAGTTGACGGACTTTGAGCGAGGGCGTATAGTGGGCATGCGGGAGGCCGGGTGGACGTACCGCCGAATTGCTCAACACGTGGGGCGTGAGGTCTCCACAGTACATCGATGTTGTCGCCAGTGGTCGGCGGAAGGTGCAAGTGCCCGTCGACCTGGGACCGGACCGCAGCGACGCACGGATGCACGCCAAGACCGTAGGATCCTACGCAGTGCCGTAGGGGACCGCACCGCCACTTCCCAGCAAATTAGGGACACTGTTGCTCCTGGGGTATCGGCGAGGACCATTCGCAACCGTCTCCATGAAGCTGGGCTACGGTCCCGCACACCGTTAGGCCGTCTTCCGCTCACGCCCCAACATCGTGCAGCCCGCCTCCAGTGGTGTCGCGACAGGCGTGAATGGAGGGACGAATGGAGACGTGTCGTCTTCAGCGATGAGAATCGCTTCTGCCTTGGAGCCAATGATGGTCGTATGCGTGTTTGGCGCCGTGCAGGTGAGCGCCACAATCAGGACTGCATGCGACCGAGGCACACAGGGCCAACACCCGGCATCATGGTGTGGGGAGCGATCTCCTACACTGGCCGTACACCACTGGTGATCGTCGAGGGGACACTGAATAGTGCACGGTACATCCAAACCGTCATCGAACCCATCGTTCTACCATTCCTAGACCGGCAAGGGAACTTGCTGTTCCAACAGGACAATGCACGTCCGCATGTATCCCGTGCCACCCAACGTGCTCTAGAAGGTGTAAGTCAAGTACCCTGGCCAGCAAAATCTCCGGATCTGTCCCCCATTGAGCATGTTTGGGACTGGATGAAGCGTCGTCTCACGCGGTCTGCACGTCCAGCACGAACGCTGGTCCAACTGAGGCGCCAGGTGGAAATGGTATGGCAAGCCGTTCCACAGGACTACATCCAGCATCTCTACGATCGTCTCCATGGGAGAATAGCAGCCTGCATTGCTGCGAAAGGTGGATATACACTGTACTAGTGCCGACATTGTGCATGCTCTGTTGCCTGTGTCTATGTGCCCCTTCCTGGGACAATGAATTCACGGTGTTCTTATTTCAATTTCCAGGAGTGTAGATTGAACAAAAGGATGAAAGGGAGCATCTTTTTTTAATCCGAGCATCTTGTCCTTGGTCTTCCAGTCTTATTGTCCTGTCTTGTTTCTTGTACTCTAATGAATTAATGTATCTTTCTATCAAATATTAAATTAAACTCTGTATCTCAACTAATGATTATCAATCGTTGATGAAATTTCGTTTTTCAGTTTTTGAAATAACTGAGGCTCTAAAAGTGTCCCAACTGTGCCTTTTGTCTCCAGTCTGTCTGCATGGAAGAATGAATTTCCTTCTTACTCGCAACTTCAGTAATAATAATGGTGATATTTAAGATGGGCTAGGCTTTTATTTGGTGAGAATTCGGTAAAAATATCACTCATGATGTATTTCATTACGTTGGGAAGCGTTTGGTTTGGTGACGCGTTGATTTAGCGCTATCTGCGCGACATCATGTGCGTATCTTTACAAGTCGAACCTTGCAATCTAACTTTTCCATTACGAAGTCCGATGACTGTTTTTGTGTTATGCAAATAATTTGGTTCATTATGTTCTATATTATTACGCTCCTCAGTCTCTAACCTTTCCTACTCCCCGATAAGGCCTCTGATCTGACACTAAAAGAAAACCTGAACACTGCTGGTAAAAGAACCGTCTGTGGCCAAACAGGAGTTATAACACGGTTTAACACTGTAATTCTAATTATTCGCGATTGCTGATGTGCTCCTGCTGTGCTCACTGTGATGCATTGCACTTCAGAACTATTAGCTTTAGGAAAATTATAAGTTCAATCATTTGGTTTACACATTCAATCCTATTGCCTTTTCTAACTGGATACGTCACACCACTCAACACTGAGGTGACGCAAGTCATGGGGTGCCTCCCCACACCGTGTAGGGCCTCCGTTCTCTCGTCGTGGTGCGCCAGCTCGACGTCATGTCGACTTCATGGACTCAGCAAGTCACCGGAAGTCCTCTGCAGAAATATTAAGGCGTACTGCCTGTATAGCAGTTCATAATTGCTAAAGTATTGGCGGTCCAAGATTTTGGCACGAATTGATCTCTCGATTATGTCCCATAAACGTTCGATGAGTTTCACGTCGGGCGATCTGAGTGGCCAAATCTTCCACTCGAACTGTTCAGAATTTTCTTCAAACCGCGAACGATTGTGGACCAGAAACATGGCGCATTGTCATCCGTAAAAATTCCATCGTTCTTTGAAACCATTAAGTCCATGAATGTCTGCAGATGTTTTCCAGGTAGCCGAAGATAGTCGCAGTCAGTGAGCGGTTCACTTAGACCAGAGGACCCAGTCCATTCTTTGTAGACACAGCCCATAGCATAACTGAGGCGCCATTATCTTGGACACTGTCTTGTTGACAATTCGGATCCATTTCTTCGTGGGATCCGCGCCACACTCTAACACCACCATAAGCTCTTACCACCTGAAATAGGGGTTTCATCTCACAGGCCACAGTTTTCCAGGCGTCTGGGGTCCAACAGAATTGCTACGACCGCAGGAGAGACGCTGCAGGCGATGCTGTGCTGTTAGCAAAGGCACTCGCGTCAGTCATCTGCTTCCATAGCCTTTAACAGCAGATTTCACCCCATTGAACTAGCCGGTACGTTCGTCATGCGACCCACATTGATTTCTGCCATTACTTCATGCGGCGTTGCTTGTCTGTTAGCACCGACAACTTCACCCAAACGCTGCTGCTCTCGGTCGTCAACTGAAGCCCACTGCTCTGTCCGCAGTGAGAGCAGACGCCTGAAATTTAGTATTCTCGACACACTCTTGACACTGTGGATCTCAGAATGTTGAATTCCCTAACGATTTCCGAAATGGAATGTCCAATGCGTCAAGCTCCAACAACCTTCCCGCGTTCTGAGTCTGTTCAATCCCGCATAACCATGTCGAAAACCTTTTCACACGAGTCAGCTGAGTACAACTGACAGCTGTGCCAATGCCCTATTGTTTTATACTTTGAATACGTGGTACTATCGGTGTCTGCCTACGTGCATTTCATGTAACTTTGTCACCTCAGTGTATGAACTTTCAGGAAGTTTGAAGTACAATCATTTCGCCGGCCGCTGTGGCCAAGCGGCTCTAGGCGTTTAAGTCCGTAACTTTGCTGCTGCTACGGTCACAGGTTCGAATCCTACCTCGGGCATGGATGTGTGGATGTCCTTAGGTTAGTTAGGTTTAAGTAGTTCTAAGTCTAGGGGACTGATGACCTCAGATGTTAAGTCCCATAGTGCTCAGAGCCATTTGAACCATTTAAAAGCACTCCATCTTTAGGCCACGAGTGGTCTACTGGGACCATCCGACCGCCTTGTCATCCTCAGTGGAGGATGTGGGTAGGAGGGGAGTGGGGTCAGCACACCGCTCTCCCGGTCGTTATGATGGTATTCTTGACCGAAGCCGCTACTATTCGGCCGAGTAGCTCCTCAATTGGCATCACGAGGCTGAGTGCACCCCGAAAAATGGCAACAGCGAATGGCGGCCTGGATGGTCACCCATCCAAGTGCCGACCACGCCCGACAACGCTTAACTTCGGTGATCTCACGGGAATCGGTGTAGCCACTGCGGCAAGACCGTTGCCTATTTGAACCCTGTGGACAATCATTTCGTTACAGAATCAAACTATTCCCATTTTTAACGGGATTCATTGCAGTATATATTCCGTATTACCTGTCACCACCTATATTTTACTGACACTGTTTGAGATATCTCTACCTCGTATAACGACAGCCCCATCAGCAAGGCGTTAAACGCAGACCTCGTTTTCTTTTCTGTTTCGCTCCAAGAGCCCCGATTTCCAATGAATTTCCTGATGACAAGCAGCTTCGGCGAACCGCAGAGTCACATAAAAACTCAATTGAACCGTAGGGGGGGGCGCCCGCATTTTCCATTAGGGACATTCCCGCTCGCCTTCTACACTGGAGGCTTTTTTCCCCCTCGGCGCGCCCGCAATACGCGCCTGGCCCCTTCCGGATTGGCTGAGTCACGTGTTTTGTGTGAGGGCGGGATTTTGGAGGCGACGGCCGCCTCATCAGAATTTTGAGGGCGCCGCGGCGCTCGAGCTGCGGCCGCGCTCATCGATTCGGTTTATGGCGTCGCGACGGCGTGCGTCGCGGCGCTGCCCCCGCGGCCGACCGCGCAGCCTGTTGACGTAGCGGCGGCGGCGGCGGCGACAGCATTCATCAGGCGCTAAGCCAGCGCCGGGTAACGACCTGATGCCGCCGCCGCAGCCGCCGCCGCCGCCGCTGGCAAACTTTGGAACAGGCGCTCGCGCCTCCTGCTCACATCGTCGCGGGCCATCAGGCTCTCGTCGTTCGATAGCACGCCACGCTGTGTCAGCCTACACGTACGTGGAAGACAATGACACCGTTTGGTTTATAGCTCACTAACTCTGGACTGGAATTATAACAAAGGCTTGTATAAAATCAGTGATGCGATTTGCTAATGTCATTGGTGTTGTAGTGTAACGACGTATAGGTTTTGTTTAGGAATGACTTTCGTTTATCATATGACCATGTGCAGACTTCGTCACCTACGTCAGTTACAACCCACTTCAAAATGATTTATATTCTTTTTAAATTGTCATAGAATGGTTCTTGAACGAAACTATAAAACATCAGTTGAGTCGTATGCAAAGAATTACATCACTTGGGCCAATTGGTTTGCGTAAACTCTTTCAATTTTAGACGTCGTTTGTTTCTCCTCAGAACTTATATTGGTACACGTTATCTTGATTTAATCGAAATTAGAACCACACATTAAATAAACTTTTAAGATTCGAAGTTGCGATGAACGCTGTCAAAATTCAATAATCTTGTCAAATATATTACGAATCAATTCACATAATTCTTCATAAATAATTCCTCAGAACACGTGTTTCAACTTTAGTAACCTCCACTTATTTATTAGCTTCCTACATACATATGTGAACTTGACCGTTAACAAACTAGGACTGACATTTTCAATAAGATTAAGCTCTCTATGACGTCATTGTTATACAAAAAGAGTACAAAACATTCATTTTCAATTTTTAGAAGCACGACACAACAACTCGGTTCCAGGATCTTTGACTGTCGACCCGCGACGTATAGTGGCCAGCAATTTCCTCTCTGGTCGCGGCAGCGAAGATGCTGTCTCCGTTCGTTGCGCCGCCCTCTCCGTACATGAAACATACAAAAATACAAATTTTAGATAATTCACAGCTATTACAAAAAATATTACAAAAATACATAAACAAACTAAATTAAACTTATATTCACCTGAAAACTGGGCTGACACTGGTGGATGGGTGACGCTTCAATTTCGCGTCCCACTACAGTGTTTCCAGTGAAAGTGAGGAAGAAATGCTGAACATATTGAATGGAAGTAACAGTTTTATGAGCTGATACTATGGACTGAGGGGAAAAAACAAGAAACCGAGCCAGCTGGCGCAGCGGTTAGCACACTCCACTCGCATTCGGCGGCACTACGTTTCAAATCCGCGTCCGGTCATCCTTGACTATTTCTGTGACTGCCCTAAATCGCTCTAGGCAAAAGCCGACATGGATCCTATGAAAGGGATCGGTCGTTTTTCCTCCCGCCTCATTAAAACTTTTCGAGTATAGTGTCGTTCCGCCGTGCCATCGAATCGGCCGCAAATAAATTAAACTTTGACCATCGAACTACGTAACAAAAGATGCATGTTCTAAATTAGGTCATGAGAAACAATCAGATACCTGAATTTAGTTATTAGTTACCAGCACGAAATAAAAGTACTGCGTGGAACTCGCGTCCATCGGCCGTCGTAATTTAATATATATATTATTATTGTGATTATTATTATTTGATTGTTGCCGACTTACGTGGTGGGCCTTAATAAAAATGATATTTCATATAAATTTTGATTTTACGATTAAATGCGTTCCTGAAGTTCTTTTTAACAATATTAATTTCAAATTATTCGTTACGTTAATGAATGTTAGACTCGTTGAATCTTAAAACATGAGCATATAAGTTGTACAATGTAATAAACTTTTCATATTAATTTCCTCGGCTAGTCAGTTCACCTTAAAGCATAAGATCTTTAGTTATTAGTTACAATTGTGGCCCACACACGCGCGAGAGTATTTTTCTTACCTCCGTTAACCATTGTATTGTAGTCAGAGTCCTGGCTCTGGGTCTCGGCTATGGTACTGAAAATAAGAATCTTAAAGCTAAGTATTTTCTGCAACGTCGGGCGGCTGTGGAGAAAAATTAATATTATGCTAATAGCGGGCGAGTTTTCAGCTTCCGCTAATTTTTTCATAAGTTAATATCGCCACGTAATGGCGTCGTTGGCTGCATCGGCCGCTGCAATTGTTGAGCTGTAAATTACTTGAATGCAGGTTAATTCAAGGAAGGCGGACATGAAATCGGGATCACCTCTTACAAATTAAAAGTGCACAATAATATTAAATCAGTATATTATATGCTTAACTCATACAAATATGCTTACATTTGTCAGCACACGCAAGATGTGCGTCAACACACACAATAAAAACAAGAGAAGAAGTAATAAAGACGACTAAAAAAATTAACAAAAGAGTGTATTCTTGTCACCTCTTTAGATCATTTTGTCATAAATTATTTCTTTGCATTTGAAACCTGGACAGAGAAATTATTATTTTACGGCTACATGAAAAAAAATCTCTTACAAATTATGAATGTCTTCTTTATAAATATTGCCTTTTCGTAATATGGCACTGGGGACACTATAGTTACCAGCACGAAATAAAAGTACTGCGTGGAATGTCATTGACAGTAGTACAGTTGCTTTCAGTGACGTTATCCGCTTCGAATTGTGCCCCAACGATAACCGAAGTACGTCTAGAGACTCCCCCGGACAGCACTAGGATATCAATTTGACTGTTACCCGTCATACGGCCCAAGAACTGGGAATGATGGTTTGGGGTGAAATTTCATTTCATAGCAGGACCTCTTTGGTCGCCATTCACGGCACTCTTACAGCACAGTGGTACATCGACCATGTTCTGCGTCTCATTTTGTTGCCCTTCATGCCAAGCAATCCTGGGTTTATATTTCAGAACATTGCGAAAGTGCCATTAAGGTCGCCGCATCTCTCCTCAATTGAAATCATTTGGAGCATTATAGACATGGCTCTCCAACTAGCTTGGGATTCTGCCGATCTAACGTGCCAATTGAACAGAATTTGGCACGATATCTCTCAGGAGGACATGCAACAACTCCATCAATCAATGACAAGACGAATAACTGCTTGCATAATGCCCGGAGATGGACCAAAGCGTTACTGGCTTGGTCAATTTTTGTGAAGCTATTTGGCTTGAATAAATCACCAAATTTTTCTGATATTGTAATTATTTGTTTGTCTGTACATGAACCTCATATCTATCAATTTTCGTCTAAAGACCCAGACATCGAGTGGAAGTTAGAAGGTAATCATCCACTTGTTAAACCGAAGAAAGGCGAATGTAACGAAAAAATAAAGAAACTGAAAATTTGAGTTTAACATAATGCGGAACGTAACGAGGAATAGCATAAATATGATTAGCAGTAGACTTAGCATCATGAATGGGTGCCACAGAGCAGACAAACTGAACGAATTGTGCTACCTGAGATGCAATATAACACATATCGAGTGAAGCAAGTAGGAAACAGAAGGCGGACTAGTTCAAGTAAAGAAGATATTTCTGTCAATTAGCACCATTGGCCTTCATTTAAGGAAGAAATTTCTGACAGCATACGTTTGGAGCACAGGATTGTATGGAAGTGCAGCATGTATTTTGAGGAAACCAGGGAAAAAAGAGCACTTAAGTGTTTCAAATGTGGTGCTATATAAATGGTTCAAATGGCTCTGAGCACTATGGGACTTAACATCTGTGGTCATCAGTCCCCTAGAACTTAGAACTTCTTAAACCTAACTATCCTAAGGACATCACACACATCTATGCCGTAGGCAGGATTCGAACCTGCGACCGTAGCGGTCACGCGGTTCCACACTGAAGTGCCTAGAACCGCACGGCCACACCGGCCGGCGGTGCTATAGAACCTGTTTGTTGTTGTTGTGGTTTTCAGTCCTGAGACTGGTTTGATGCAGCTCTCCATGCTACTCTATCCTGTGCAAGCTTCTTCATCTCCCAGTACCTACTGCAACCTGCATCCTTCTGAATCTGCTTAGTGTATTCATCTCTTGGTCTCCCCCTACGATTTTTACCCTCCATGCTGCCCTCCAATACTAAATTGGTGATCCCTTGATGCCTCAGAACATATCCTACCAAACGATCCCTTCTTCTGGTCAAGTTGTGCCACAAACTTCTCTTCTCCCCGATCCTATTCAATACTTCCTCATTAGTTATGTGATCTACCCATCCAATCTTCGAAAGCTTCTATTCTCTTCTTGTCCAAACTATTTACCGTCCATGTTTCACTTCTATACATGGCTACACTCCATACAAATACTTTCAGAAATGACTTCCTGACACTTAAATCTATACTCGATGTTAACAAATTTCTCTTCTTCAGAAACGCTTTCCTTGCCATTGCCACTCTACATTTTATATCCTCTCTACTTCGACCATCATCAGTTATTTTGCTCTCCAAATAGCAAAACTCCTTTACTACTTTAAGTGTCTCATTTCCTAATCTAATTCCCTCAGCATCACCCGACTTAATTCGACTACATTGCATTATCCTCGTTTTGCTTTTGTTGATGTTCATCTTATATCCTCCCTTCAAGACACCATCCATTCCGTTCAACTGCTCTTCCAAGTCCTTTGCTGTCTCTGACAGAATTACAATGCAATCGGCGAACCTCAAAGTTTTTATTTCTTCTCCATGGATTTTAATACCTACTCCGAATTTTTCTTTCGTTTCCTTTGCTGCTTGCTCAATATAGAGATTGAATAACATCGGGGAGAGGCTACAACCCTGTCTTACTCCCTTCCCAACCACTGCTTCCCTTTCATGTCCCTCGACTCTTATAACTGCTATCTGGTTTCTGTACAAATTGTAAATAGCCTTTCGCTCCCTGTTTTTTTACCCCTGCCACCTTTAGAATTTGAAAGAGAGTATTCCAGTCTACATTGTCAAAAGCTTTCTCTAAGTCTACAAATGCTAGAAACGTAGGTTTGCCTTTCCTTAATCTTTCTTCTAAGATAAGAAACGAGGAAGTTCCTCATAGAACATGTGTTGACACGTTAGGGGATAACTTCCATGGTACTATAGGTAACTGTACAACGTGGAAACTGTAGCCGAATACACATGCTAGACTACATCCAACAAATAACTAACAACGTATGGTGTAAGTGCTATTCTGATTTAAGATGTTGGTACAAGAGAGGAAATCCTTGCGGGATGCATCAAACCAGTCAGAAGACTGATGACCCAAAAAAATTGAATTTGAGTTACAGAAAGTAAATAATTACTGACTCCTCTGGAAGTACACAAAGACAGAAGACTTCTGGAGGTGGTTACCTGCTGGTAAATACAGTACACTGGGAGTTTGTTGAGTAGCTCGCACGTCAGTGCTTGAGGGCAGTTCGTAGTTTCAACAGGGAAGCACTCATATATGAATAACGTCCTCGGTGCACCACATGTCGTCGGCTCGTTCACTGAAAACACATGTGACGGTTGACCGGTGAGCGACCACCTGTATAACGCACAGAGTATCTACTTAGGTATCCATAGGTCGACGGAAGGTAATAACAAAGCCCAAATCACCGTCTACGACAGGGCTCCCATGGCGTGCCAAACAGCAAGCGGCCATGGTGTGCAGCCCACGGAGAGGCCAGGACTAGACCTCTCAGCTTTTTCTGTTTTCTCAAAAAGAGGCACTCTAACAATCAATCGTCATAAATCTTTAAAAATGAATGTGAATGGCAGGAGAGAGGGATGATAATCCTCAATACATATTATGCATTTGTATAATCGACGTGTACTGCAAATTTGCTATGAAATGGCATTACAATACCATGCAGCAAAAATTAAAAGAGTTATTTGACAGTAATAAAACAAAAAATTACAACGGTCGAGAAACGGGTTTCATTGCTCTATACAACAAGAAGCATTTCGTGCTAAATTTGCAGGCATGGAGCACGCGAAGGAAATGAACTGAATTTCTGAAGTTGCCCTAATTATTCCACTGTCTGTTGCAGCAGTTTACGATGGAACTGAACGATTAGTATGGAGACTTTATTTATTACTGTGACGTTAGTTGCTTAACTTAAGAGCATGCTTGGAAAGATTTAAATCCCGTTATTGTTGACTTCATGAAGAAAAAAAGTGCAAGAACGAAAATTCGAACATCCAGAATGGACTGCAGACCTCGCATTTTGAGTGGATTTGCTGAACACTGCCTGTAGTAAGACACCGCTACGCGAGAAACAGCTTATTTCTAATTAGCCGCGCGGTCTAGGGCGTCTTGTCACGGTCTGCGCCGTTCCCCGCGTCGGAGGTTTGAGGACTCCCTCGGGCATGGCTGTGTGTGTCTTCCTTAGGGTAAGTTAGTTTAAGTTCGATTAAGTAGTATGTAAGCTTAGGGACCGATGACCTCAGCAGTTTGGTCACATACTGTAGTGGACTGACAAGACAGCCAGTCCACAGTGACGGGTAACCGAAAGGCACGCGTTTACACACGCCGGCTGGCGTTAGGTCTGAAACAGGATACGTAATGAATGCTATAAAGAAAAGTACGTAGCTTCTTTAATACTTAACTTCAATCCATCATTTGTATACAGCATTCTTGATGATACAAGTGAGACTCTCTCTAGAAACGGTTAATGGCGCCTTGCTAGGTCGTAGCCATGGACTTAGCTGAAGATTATTCTAACTATCTCTCGGCTAATGAGAGACAGGCTTCGTCAGTGTAGTCGCTAGCAAAGTCGTCGTACAACTGAGGCGAGTGCTAGTAAGTCTCTCAAGACCTGCCGTGTGGTGGCGCTCGGTCTGCAATTACTGACAGTGGCGACACGCGGGTCCGACATGTACTAATGGACCGCGGCCGATTTAAAGCTACCACCTAGCAAGTGTGGTGTCTGGCGGTGACACCACACATACGACCTTAAAACAAATTTACAAATTTCTAATTTGATGCGGATGCATTTAAAAATGAAATCTTTTGTAGAAGGGACAAATTCTGACAAAAACACGGTCCAGTTCCTTAAGCTCACAGGCGTTACAGAATACAGCAGTTTGAAGAAATCATTGTGACTCTGAAGGAATTACAAGGACGGTTTCCAAACGTTTTTGAGGACATTGACAACCTTACATCTGTTTTCGAATGTTTTTCAAGACCGTTTGCCGTTTCAGCTAAAAACACCCCTTTTGCATGTGCAAATGTAACTGGTTGACCTGCAGTGTAATTCCCCTTTTAAAGACAACTCCTTTCACGTTAAAACTGTCCAGGACCTCTGCCGGCCGGAGTGGCCGATCGGTTCTAGCGCGCTTCAGTCTGTAACCGCGCGACCGCTACGGTCGCAGTTTCGAACCCTGCCTTGGGCATGGATGTATGTGACGACCTTAGGTTAGTTAGGTTTAAGTAGTTCTAAGTTCTAGGGGACTGATGACCTCAGATGTAAGTCCCATAGTGCTCAGAGCCATTTGAACCATTTTTTTGTCCAGGACCTCTTTAGTGTTTTTCTTTGGAGAGAGTTTCCACTTCTCCGTAACAGGTTTCCAAAAGTGATAAGGTATGCGAGTCAGAATGTGTCTGTGAAAGGCTTTTATTTTCGATTAAGAAACTGAATAAGTCACGATTATGTTGGAACCTGTGTACGAGAATCTAACTGTATCAGTCTGTCTGTATGCCGACAGTTGTGATACGTGTGTGTGTGTGTATGAATTCCTAAGGGGCCAAACTGCTGAGGTCATCGTTACCTAGGGTCATACACTCGTTAAACTAACTTATGCTAAGAACAACACACACACCTATGTCCATGCCCGAGGGAGAATTCGAAATTCCGGTGGGAGGGGCCTCGCACTCCACGACATTGCTCCTCTAACCGCGCAGCCACTCCGTGCGGCACTGTACCACATAAAAATTATATCGTCTTCGGTGTGCCAAAGTAATTAAGTAGATCAGAAAATGGGAATTCATGTAATCTCTCTCAGAGCTATGGCACGCGGGCCAGGGCACGGCTCGTAAGCCGAATTCTGGGCCATCCCTGGTCTAGGACAAACCCACATAGCACAGGTTCGTCGTCAATAAGTACACCAGAGAGCTTTTCAGTAAACATCGGCTGGTTGCGACAAGTGAGAGCGTGCATTGCGACATCATAATTGCAACTTCCAAGTGTTGACGCTGGCTGAGCGGCCGAAGGCGTCGACTGTGGGGCGGCGAAATACACGTAAGACAACAACAGTGACGCACAAACAACAAGGAAACATGGCAGAACGACAAGTCCGGAGTGGAAACCAAATCGGAAGCCTTTGACGTGCAGTATCAAGAACCAAACAACGCTGCATATAATAAATAATACGAGAGCGCAGTAGGAATTCGACTCTGGTGGTTGCGGTACAGCATCACGTGCGTGATTGAGACAACTAGTGGAAACGATATCGTTGACCCTTACTTGGCAACTTTAAAATAACTTTACATGCGACTCGGGGACCTAGCAGGAAAATGCAACGTGTGAAACTGCTCACAGTGTACGTGCGTGTTTCGGAGATCACGAGGATGAGTTTGGCGTATTCCCCTGACCACTAGGCTCCTTGTATCTAAACCCAATTCAGAAATAATGGGACCACCTCAGTATGGCTATACGCGCCATGGATCCTCAACCGAGAAAGACAGCCCAGCTGGCCACACATACCTTCGACACTTTCCAGAACCACAATTACTTCTTCTTGCAGTCACGCAGCAATTCACGGTGCAAAAGGTGGTTATTCGAGTTTTTGATGGGTGGCCACAATAATGTGACTGAACTGTGTTATTCGATCCAGACCAGCGGTCTACCTAATGCTGAAATTATAGCACGCAGAGAGCTACCTGGCTACGTAGCAACGCATCATCCCTCTATCTCTCTGTCCAGAACACTTCTGCCGCCCTCCTTTCGACACTCACATCACTCAAATAATTTTTCGAAGGACCCCACGCCCACCATGTACTCTGCAGTCTTTTACAAAGTGTGTACAAAAATGTAGACGATGATTTGAAAGCAGATGAATGCGTAAAAAACAAGCAAGAATGTGGAGGCCATATGTGATGAACAGTCCGTTCACTTCGTACAGCATTAGCTGTATAGCTGAGAATCACATGCCCCTCACAGTGTTTGGCTCTGGTTAGCATTTCCTATGCTGTCACCCACAGGCTATACGGAAACGATCAATAGCAAAGTCATGCCATTTCAGATCCTTACATCTAGGAAAAGTACGCATCAACTTTCCTCGCACTTCCCTCGTTTCCATCCTGACAACGACATCTGCAGTCTTAATCAGCGTGAAAATCTGACTGAAATCATTTAAAAAGAATATTTAAAAAAAAAATACTTGGATATGGTTGACTTCTCGCTACGTCGAAATTTCAGCTGACTGCACATATTTTATTTTCATAAACATTTTCATTAGCTGCTGCGCGTTGCCTGGTAGTAATTAAATAAAATATGGCCGTTGTGACAAAAACTCAAAATACTATCAGCCGCTTTCAGATCCGCGATATGCTTGTGAATGCAGCTGTGATTAATACTGAAACATCAGGTAAATTCAGAGCACGCTAACAGGAAAACGATAAAAATTAATTAATCTCGATAATGAGATCGGTGTGAAACACAATCAGTCCATCAATTATAGCAATAATTACATTGGACTAGTAGATTGTCCCATCTTATAAGGAAATAGTGTTCAAATACTGCTAAAGCAATTAATTTTTCTGGAACTCATAAAAAAATTGGCTAATGAAACACAGGGTGAGTCAGAAGGAAAGGTACATGTTTTGAGGGGCGATAGTATTAGTGATTCTGAACAAAAAACGTCTTGCGAACATATGGCCTGTTCTTAACAGTTTTCGAGGAAACTAACGAAAACATTGGGGAACAGGACAAATGCAGGTAACGGCAAACGGAAAATTGTGGTCTAATCTTTGTTTAACTGTGTACATTTCCTCGCAAAAGATATTTGAAAAGTCTGCCGTCAACTGCAATTCTTTTTGCATCTCTAGTAGATAATTGTTGTGCTGCTGATCTGAACTCATTGTCAGTGATCACAGAATTTCTTTCGTTTCGCATCATCTCCTATATGTTGCACATTCTGCCGCTGATACGGATGCAGATCCTCTTCATGTGCTCTCCGCATCTGTCTGTTTGTGAAATACCAATTTGTGCAACAATTCTTCTATAACTGATAGTTGGGCTGAGTTCTAGCATTTCAAGGATGCTCTCAGTTTCACTGAGATCTTGTTCGAGGGAACATTCAGATACAACATGTAATCTGGGAAGTTTACCACGCTCACCTTGCTAAATAGCCTGCTATCCGGAACTCTGCGATAAGGAAATCGTTGTTTGTATTCTCAAACATTGGCTCCGAAATTCCTACTGCAAAACCCGTAGACAAAGATCATGTCACCACACTCCGCACATTTGAAGAATTGTGGCATTTTCACTACAGCCACCCGCTCAGTTTTGACTTCACACGTAACAAAAAAAATGTGTGTGAAATCCTATGGGACTTAACTGCTAAGGTCATCAGTCCCTAAGCTTACACACTACTTAACCTAAACTATCCTAAGTACAAACACACACACCCATGCCCGAGGGAGGACTCCAACCTCCTCCGGGACCAGCCGCACCTTCCTTGACTGCAGTGCCCTAGACCGCTCGACTAATCCCGCGCGGCAAAGTCTCATCACTTACCTCTATGCTGTTCACTCTTGTAACGCAACCTACGACCAGCTTAGCCTTATATTCCTACTACAATGTGTTAGAGGTAGTTATTTTCCATATTAAGAATTTACTATTGTTCAAATGTGTAGAAAATAATTTAATTTGTAAACTGATCCTTGTCTGATACAAATAGGAACCTAAATATTACAAATTGTGTTGTAGCTGTTTCGTAACAAAACAGATACTGGAGTGTGACTCTTCGAACATGATCTGTTTCCTCCTGCTGATCCATATCACTCTCATGATGCTCTGTGAAAACTTTAGACACAACTATCTTATAACTGACTAACATCCTACTCCATTTTAACGTGGGAGCACAAAGTATCTGCTGCCGGATGGTTTCTCTGCCACAGCGGCGATTTTATTCACGGGGCTGCTCATAGAGTTATGACTGAAGAACATAGAACATTGTTAGGTAGCTGCGTATCATGCTTTTAATGTATCCAGCAAATGACGGAGGAGAAGGGAGTTCCTTGTAATCTAGATGTGTATTTTTGATGTTTTTAGCAGTCTTTGATATTTCCACTGATGTGCTGGGCTCTGTTTGTCGTTATTAACGCGGCGGTAGGTCCCTGGGTCGGAAATGATATAACGGCACAGCCTTTTATGCTAACGACCAGATCAGAGAGGATTACACCTATAAAAATGCAACTCTCTCGGTCATTGCTAGGTTGAAGCAGTATTCGCAGCAGTATATAACGCATAACTGTTAGAGGGAAGGGAGTGTGTCTACCCCAACAGCCAACAAACTTTTCGTTTGGGTGGTTGCAAATACTGACCAGCTCTATCTCTAGGTGCGTGTTTTACAATGCTGTGTTACACATTTATTACATAAGCATAGTGCCTTTGGCTGGAAATCTGAAACCCTCAGCATTTTGCTATTATGTCACACAGCTCAGTAATGTGGTGGTGGCTTAGTAGGGGCTTTACCTATCGCAGTTCACTATTTCTAATACATGTAGTACAATTTGGGTGGAAATCAATAACTGCGGTGCTTATAGCATTTGCTGTGACGTCATTAGTATGATGTGTCGTCATTATTTGGACTACGTTGATCTTTTCTAACACATGTACTCTGGTAATATATTGGTGCCTTAGCTATGACAAATAATTCACACCCATGCTGCATTGTGACTCGCTGGGAGCATCGTAACGTCAATGCGATGCAACACATTGTGACACAACACATAACAGCTCAACATGGTGCAATGTGATGTTGATGCGATACCAGGAGCAGTGGAATAGAGTTCACGTAAGTGGATAAAATTTTGTAAAAATGAGAAAAACGTGAAAAATACGGAAATTGTGGAAAACTGGGATAATGACAATACTTAAATATCTGCCTGGGTACAGCCCCTGCTAGTTTCTCGAATGGCAAGAATCACGTAATATTATGCTGTTGTACACGAATAACCATAGTCTAGAACTTAACTGGTATAACTCAATGTAGTAACATTAACTGCTTATTAAAAATCAGACACATCCTATACCTCTCCCATTGGTACCCAGCACCACATCAATTCCCCCCACTTAAGTGCCCCAGTCATAAAAAATAAAAATGTGAAGGGGTGCTTGATCCTTATTGGTCCCAGAAGGAAGGGAGGGGCCAGAGTTGGGGGTTCCCCCGGGTGACTTTGACTTCCTGGTAATTCCCTCGGGTGGGAAAACGTGTGGGGTGACCTTGAATATAAGTCGCCCAATTGTGTAAACTGACACCAGACGTGTAACCTGATACCCCCGTACCTTACCACTGATAAGAATAGAATGTTTAACTGTAAAATAATTGCATCCCATGATAATGTATGAATATTGCAGCTACTGGTTGCATTTTTCAAACTTGTCGCTAACTGCACCTACCATGACAGAAAGAGAGATGACTAAATCTGGTCACATGTCCATGAAATAGCGTTTCGTTAAAATAATAGAAAGGAAAGTTCGAGTGGTGCACTTGTTTGTTCAACTGTCCAGATCTGTGTGAATTACCAAGGGACTAAACTGTTGAGGTCATCAGTTCCTAGACTTGTATACTAATTATACTAACTTAAACTAAGAATAACACATACACGCTCATTCCCGAGGGATGACTCGTACCTCCGGCAGGTGGAGCCGCACAATCCGTGACATGGTGCCTCTAACCGCTCGGCCACTCCGTGTGGCAGGTGCACTTGTTCAATATAAGTAAGTATCATCTTAATAGGAGACTACAGCGACAGCTCCATCTGAAGCTTGCATGTATTTCTGGCTCGAAGGAGAATATAAATGTAGTCTTGAAATAAGTTAGCGAACAGAAGTAATTCATTCCATTGTATAAGGCTTTAACAGACCTACAGAAAATGTCTTGGTGGTGAACAGTACTTTGCTGACTGTACGTAAAACCCTGCCATCTTAATACAGGTTTAGGCTACAGTGTAGGCAAATGCTTAATTTTTTGACTTGAGGCAATGATGAAAACAGAAAGTGACCATGAACTTGTAAGTACTAGTCCTTCAGGCCAGCATAAATGTGGGAGAGGTATCATATGAATAACATGTCCCTAGTAAGAAAATGTAGATAGACCGTTCTGAAAGTATTATGCATATGCATATATTTGTTTGTCTAATCACGCGTGAATATTCGTAGCATAAGCAAGATAGGTGAATGGGAACTACAAATACAAGAAGCCAACAATTGTAGGGATCTAAAGATAAAAGATAATAATAATAATTTCCTTTTATTCCAGGAACCATCTACCTCCCTCCTTTCAGTGTTGATTTTTGAAATTTATATATGAAAGTAAAGTGCTGACGAAGGAAGGTCGCATTATGATGCTGATAAGACGAGAGATAGAACATGTAATTAAAATTTTGGGGGAAGTTGTGAATTCCTTTTCTCTTTTCTTGTTACATTTGAAGTTCTACAAAGTACGTTTTCTTTCAACTAAACAAATGGTAACCACAGAGATAGACGTGGTCATTGAAAAGCAGTGAGCTCAGTGACACAAGACCCTGTTATTGGAAGTCCAATACAAAGCAGTAGTTCTCATAATAATATAATTATGATAATCGCACTTCGTTAAAAAAGTGGATTGTGCGCTCGACTTGAAAACAGTGAAATGCATAAACGACAGCGCGTTCATGGCGTGCGATCATTGCGTCACCAGCTGCTTTAAGTGGCTGAAAAATGTATAAAATTCCCATTGTTTGCGGATAACAAAAATAAACACAATACCACTAAATAAGGACATGAATAACTTAATACCACCTATTATTTTACCACATCATTTACACGACACTCACCTACATAAAAAAGAACACCTTGAACGAGCAGAGATAGGACGTTCATGGTCACAGGACATGTATATCAGTATGTTCTGCACAAATGATTAGCATTTCACTCACCTTAGTTCAGCATGTGACCTCTTGCCTAGTAGGCACAGGGTCCACCAAGGGTCCTGATAACTTTTCCCATGGTACCGACACATATAAGGCGCGAATGGAATCCTGTGGTATAGCCATCCACGTTGCAGCCACACGGTTCCAAAGTTAATCTGTGATAGTTGGCATGGGGTCATAGTGCTGCACCCATCGTTTCAACATGTCCTACACATTTTCGACTGGCGACAAGTCGGGTGATCTGGCGGGCTAGGATAAAAGGCTGACAGCCTGTGACACCAAGAAGGCACGTGTTAATGCAGCAAAAGGTGGTCGTGCACTATCTTGCTGAAAAATGGCGTCTGAGGTGTTGTGCAGGAAGGCTAAGCCTACAGGCCGCAGAATATCATTCACGTAGGTCACACTGGCCACAACGCCCTGGGCACATACCAACTGCGATTTGTGGTTGCACCCCACACCATAAGGTCTTGAGCTGGCGCTATATGACTGATATGCCTGTTGTGAACACAGTCGCTGTGATGCCGCTCTCCCTGTCTGTGGCGAACCAAAATGAGGCCATCATTTTCAAACAGAAACTGATTTCTTTCGAAAACACTATCTGATGCCATTCCTATCCCCGGTGACGTTGTTCCATATACCATTGCTGTCTAGCATGTTTCTACACATTCGTCAAAGGTAGGCAGAGAAGTGGACGACGCGCACGTAATCCACGCCGTACTAAATGGCGACTGACTGTCACCCCTGATAGTGCACGACGTGTTCCACTGTTCCACTGTTGCGCCAGAGCCGAGGAGGATGCAGATCTGTCCTGCTATGCCATTTGTCGATCTTCTCATGGGATGGATTGGGTGGTGCAACCTGACATACCTTGTCGTGTTCTACGGTCTTCCATAAACGATTCTGCACACACCCGTTACATTGCTCAAGCCGTTAATCGCGCCCACGCAGAAACTTCCTGTATGGAAGCATCACATTCTCTCATGCCAATAACGCGCTGTCTTCACTCACTGATTTTACGGTAAGTTCGCGCATATGTCTACAAGGTATCGCGCAAGTCTGCTCAAGTCATACTGATCAGTTACCTTCTGTTTATAGCAACAACGAGAGCCGCAGGCACATTTTACCAACAGGTGTTATTGTGCCCCCATATCGATGTTGGCCTGCCACCTGCGGGCCGACATGGTTCAAACGCTATTCATTTTTATGGAACATACTAATGTACATGTCCTATGAACATGAACACCCTATCTCTAGTCGTCCAAGGTGTTCTCTTTGCTCTGAACATGAATGTACAAATAATTTACAATCTTTCAATAGCAAGTCTCGAGCAAGCTATTCCTATTTTGTAACATAACAACATCGATATTAACACAAATAATAATTATCACTATGAAAAGAAGTTTGTCGTCTTAGATATAGCTTTATCACTGATATAACTGGAACACAAAGTTTTGCGGCACCATCCCCTTGAATATTGGAGACAGTGTCTATTATATTACATGGATGCACCATTCAACGTTACTTAAATCAGGGGTTGAATTAGTGACAAGCAGAATTACTGTAATAATAACGTAGTCGTAGTTAATGACACATGAAATTGTCTGTTAAAATAATTGTTTTAGCATAGATTAATAATGTTTTCCTGTACCCAGTTCAGTTAATTAATATGATTAGGATTGATCGACTTGTCATGACATCTAAGTAAATGGCTTGATGTCAAGAGATTTGTTACAGTTTTGCATTAAATTACTAGGTGTCATGTCTCGGTGTTGAAGTCTGGGATTATCTCTACTCTCAGGACTATTTAAGTGAACTTTTGTCCCTCCCATTTGGACGTAGTTACCAGAAAACCTGAGAAAACAGTGATGGGATCTTCAGACTTAAACACTTTACAGAATTAAAGGCTTAATGAGTTATTGTAAAATGAATTTGGTACAAAACGTAGCACAAACACTAAGTGTCTTATGTGTGGTTCCTGGCAAGTTAACTTACTAGAAAATACTAATTAGTAAAAACGTTATCCTACGTATTGTTTTGAAATACTCAGTATTTCACAATTTACAGTCATTTAGATATTTCATTTTATGGAGTCAATATAGATAGATATTTCTTTATAAAGCGTTCTTATTTTTATGTAATTTTGTTAATTGATGCAGGTAGTATGTTATAGGTAGAATAGAAATCATTTCAGTCCATAGTTTGTAAAAGTGGGTTACCAAAAGTTAGGAGTTGCTGGATTATGGTGATGGCTGGATGCTTCAACTGGGGATGCTAAGGTACGGGTCTATGCGATGTTGTCAGCTGTTTTGGACCCATCGTCATGGCCAGAATCCAGACAGAGAGGCTGACTCGAATGGCAGGTAGGATGCAATAGTGTAGTTTTGGCTGCCTCTCAAAAAGTGATGAGGTAGTATGTTGTTGTCAGGTTATGCGTAGGTACATGATGAAAGGCCCCCAGTAGGGGGACCAGAAGAGTTGGCAAATATGTTAATTATGAATACACGGTAAGGTGCAGACAGACAAAAAACATTCATTCAATTTCTTGAACACTATTTCATAAGAAGAAGAACAATGAAGATGTGCGATTTTAAATATGAGGTATTACAAGTTTTCTGTATCATATGTGTGCTTGAATAATAGTATATTGAACAACAGTATCAAGTACTTTTTATTTATTGAAATGGAGTGAAAACCATGTAACGAGAATTTTATTGATTATGTCAAGCGCCGATGATCTCGGAGTCCACTGTCTGCTACTACTTGAAACGTAGATGACGTCCAATAGCCAAGAAAAATTCAATATAAGCACAGAACATTTCTAATAATGCAATCGTATTATATCCTACAAAAATGTGTCTTCATATTCACATTCAATAATATTTAGAAATAATAGTTATTAATTCATGTATTCTTTATTAATACAACACTGTTGCTTCTAACAGCTCTACATAGGATTCAGAGCGACATGACTTATATAAGTGGTGGTGAAAGAAAAATTTAATTAACATGCATGTAATCTTTCACATGTTCGAAACATCAGAGAACAACTTAAATACATACATTACATGGATCCATGTTTAGCTTGGCGAACATTGTATCTTTTATTTTTTAAAGCATTACTCAGTGTCCAGTACATTGCTACTTAAATCTTCAACTTTCGTTTCGAATTAACAGATTTGTTCAATAGCAGTCATGTAGTGAATGTCCACAACACACAGAAAAAAGGGTCTCTGTCAGACAGTCTTTCATTTATGTTTACTCTACAGTTTAAAACAATAATTAGAGCGTGCACATCGCTGCCTGACGAGATTCATGATATGATGGAGGCACATGAGATTGTTGGCAGTGACAGGCCAGAACCAAGTGTTCGTCATGCATCCATAGTTGCCGATATCATTTTGTAGAGCAGTGCTAGGAATAACAGATATTTCTTACAACTGTATACTTGGTACTGTGATAACAGGTTTAATACATTATTTACCAAGTGGAAGATCTAGTTTTATGTAAATAAATATATCTTGTTCTTTCTTAGAAGTGCAGTCATCTCAAACAGGATAGCATCACAATATTTGTACTACTGGTGATAGTGGAACTTCTTGTTCAAATTATAATTCAGTACATAGACATTGTGAAGTATCACAAAATGTAGTTTTCATTACCATAGTTCACTGTTCAAACTGGATAAACACTAACTCTAAAATATTTCTTTATTTTGCATCTGTATAGCTGCTATTTACATATATACACAACAGTTAGTTGTTGTGAGGCACAGCCAGTGCAGAGTCTAGGATTCAGTTTACCTGATAAGTGGAAATTTTGTGGTAAGAGTTGCCTGATCCAGCCACCAGTTATCTAAATTATTTATCTATTATATGTGCAAAAGTACAAAAGCACTCATGATATAGGCTTCCCTCAGCCCATATGACTTCCATATCTAAATGTAATTTCAGTACTTTCTTCTAATGTTACAGTTACTTATACATAACAAATTATTCCTCTATTTACAAACATTACTAAAACACAAACATGATTAATCAGTGATGTAGATATTTTTTAAGATAATGACATGATTGCAGTCTGACTAACAGTCTATGCATCTAGTACAGGCAAACATTATAACTGCTTTTGCAACAGCTGGTAAGGGGCTACAATGAGAGGACAGTGAGTTTCTATAACTTGTCACTGTAACATTTGTCGTATTTCCTTGGTAAACACTTCTCATTTTGTCCATAGGGTGGATTATGTGTTATGGCAATATATGTTGTTGGGTTTACTTCCATATGAAATTGGTAAGTATATGTAATACCCTGTTTTTCATCAAAAATATGAATATGCTTTAATAGATAATTTTTAAATTCGGTCTGCTATTGGAAGTTAATAGTTGAACATTCTTCAGCCTTGTCACCAATGTGATTTTCGTTATTCCTTACTGAATTACGGAGTGTAAGTTGACTACTGATGTATGCATCTTTTGTCTTAATGAACTCCACTGTTGTGCCCTGGCAGTATTTACCATGTTTGGCCTTTGTTTCTTGCTAAATAATATTCTCATCATCGATGTTCAGATGAGAAGTCCATTTTCGCATCTCGATCCCTCTCTCACAAAAATTCGACGCCAAACATGATTTCTACGATTGAACCACTTATTATTAGTAACTGGCAAACTATGGCCCCATTTCCTATAACTGCCTCAAATTGTATCTGCACTACGATATGACTCGACTTGAAATGACTGCTCCAGTAATCTTGCAGTTATATATGGCGAAATTAGGCACCATCGTAACTTTACTAATCTTATAAAACAAACTCACTGCCGTTAGATTTACAGTACGTATGTCAACAACAATTATAACTGGAACTTCCTCACAATAACACCTAAAGTAGTCTGAACTACTTCTTTGCTCTGATCACAGAACTTATAGTGGACACTATCTAAATCATCTCTAATGTCTGCATCATTATAATGCAACAAGTTCACTGAATTATGTTCCCTGTCCCCCACTCTATTCCATGGCCATTATCTGAGAGCATAATTTGTCTGGAACTAGTTTTGTATTAGTTGTGTTGGGCAGAATTGTTCCAGCACCTCAATAATATTTACTGCTGTGTTTTGCATTTGGCAGCCTAATTCGAAAGCATTGTTTTGTACTGAACCCTTTGCTGATGAGTGCTATCCATATTTAACTGATTGTGGCTTCCCACATGTAATTACACTTATTATTATTATTATATTATCATTGACCTACTCCATTATAATAGCATCTGGAGTGGTATCTCTTATTGGTCCTTCTTATTTTATTAGAAATTGGTGGATCTCAGTCAGGAGCCTGTGAGCCTGTACCTTACAGAGTGGAGGTGGCACCAGCTGTGTCACAAAGTTAACATGACAGTCTTTTGATCTGCCGTGATTATAGAACTGTGTACATGATAGATTGGACTCATCCATGTTAGCACTGTTGTTGTGATTCACCTTAGAGTAATCTTCGTTCATTTGAGTCTAGCATGGGCACAGAGTATTCTATGTGTCTTTGGAATGTGAACTGATTTTTCTCTTACATTGAAAGGTAACTTTGCTTTTAATATTTTCAATATGTCTATGTGCAAAATAGGTTCATCCCAATACCTAGTCTTATTTAAATACTTACCAAAATATTTTATAAGACTTCCTTGTCTGCTATGAAATGGCTCTGGACTGAACATTTCTTTGTAGAGTCTTTCCTATACACAGTTTGACCAATCTTTTGACAAGAGTCCTTTCTCAGATTTTTCATACGTTTGGCAGGTTGCCCAACGGTGTCTTCTCCGTGGGTAAAACCTGTAGTTAAATTATTTTTTGTTGATCTGGTCAATGTGTTATCCACACTTCCTTAAAATATTTTATGAACATGATGGATGAATATTTCTTATGTCAAGTATGAATACCTGAAACTGTTTGAGTTCCAGTAAGGTATCATCTAGCAACACAGATAATAAAGAAGAGACAGCCCCCACCGCTTAGGATATATGGTTACATGACAGCTCAGCATGATATACATTGCCTATACACACTTCGTCATAAGGTACAGGACTATTATAGTTATCTCTTGTCTTAGTAATAGATGGTGTCACGACATATACTATCTGTCTAACAGTGCATAACTTCTTGAGTATAATACTAATCTGACATGACACTAACTCGCCATTAACGCAAATATTTGACAAAAGCTGTTTTGATATGGTTTAATTCTGGTTTAGCATATTCTTCTCCAGCGTCTCTTTGAGATAACACTTCAGTAACAAACTGTTGTATGGCAACAAGTAATATTGAATCTAATGTTTCTTTTATCTGTGTGTCCATATGCGAAATCCACTTTGAAATATTCTTTCAAAAAGACTTTACCTCTGTGCATCGAACTGTTCCCTGGTCTTAGCATTTTCTTCAACAGTAAAATTATCTACCTTTTCATTTAGCTGCCATACAGAATCTTCTATGTGACTCTGTTAAATTCTTAATATTCGTACAGCATGAAGAGTGCCCCTATCTGTAGTTACGGTTTTGAAATTTCGGTTGTTAAGCCATCCTGCTTCAATGACAAATTTATCAGTTTGGACGACATATCATTTTTCCTATACAACATTTCATTTTGCTTAGATGATACTTCATTGTTTTTAGATGGCATTCCTTTGAGCTTAGTTGTCATTTCATTTTGTTTTTATTACATTTCGTTTTTCTGTAATCATAAATGTTCAAAATCCGTTTTTATCATTCCTTCTAAATATCGATACAACGCTGTAAATGGAATTTCGGTAGGGCTAGTTGGTGGAGTAATTTCTCACTCACACCTTACAATTCCATTTCGTGTGCTGAAACGTCAATATTTTCACTGGTCACATTAGTGAATTGAGTAACATCGATGTATGATTCTACTTCATCTTGTGTTTCAGATTCCATGTTTATGGCCTTCCCTATATTTATGATTCTGCTGGCACCCTATACAAAGTCAGAGATCTTGTGCAACATAACTCTGAGATCGATAAAGCGATTATTAAAAATTTAAAGTAACTAAAAGTTTTAGTAAAATGTGTCATGAAGGATTAGTTCGACCAGCAACAATTACAATATGCGCAGACAAAGGAAAATAAATAAACATTATATCTTCCTTTGTAAACAAAATTATCTTACCAATTTTCAAAAATGCTGTTTTAACTGTTTTCAACACATTCCTGTAACTCATTTTGCTAACAATATTTGTTTCCATGGATTGTTGTTCTTCATTTCAACTAATTTTTATCAGCAGTTTGCCATTTTCATTATACATGAAACACACAATGTTGAACGCAGTACAGCAAGAATACTGCAATGTAAGCAAATCAAAAATTGAAGAATTAAAACACTCATTAAAACACCCACTAACAAAACTAACCAGAAATAAAAACACAATTAAATACAACATATCCATTGCCAAAAATTACACTCAAAACTAATAAACCTCACAGATACCGAATACAAAAAGAAACACAGCTATTAGAAAAAGTTCTCAAACACAACATCAGTACAAAGATAGACAGATAGACAACCACTTCATATAAAACCTGACTGTGTAAACGGAAAGCATCCTGACAAAGGAAGATAAACAGGAAAATAGCACAGTAAATATTGGCCTAACACAAAAAGTAGTAAGCAAAAAAATACCAAAATTCTCAGTCAAAGAAACAGCAAAACAGCGAACTTCAAACGGAAAACAATACCACTAAGAAATTAACAGCAAAACTACATTTTAATAACGTCACTCTCTGGAGAGTTGATAAAGGGACAGCATAGTACAGATCAGTGAAAATCAGTTCATAGAAAAAAACAAAGACATCATCTCTTCTAACACTGTCACAAAACTGAAATCAGATCCAACAGCACATTTCCAGACATGCATAAAAAACCCAAAGATATCAAACATATGTACACTCACCGGTAAATAAAAACAACACATCACCCAGAAGAACCCAAAAGCACCAGCTCCCAGAACCCTGCTCATATTCCTCTAACTACACATTTCTGTTGGGCTGTTCATTACTTTCATGAGTACACCATCGTACCATATGGTAAAAAGCATGAACAACATCACAGTGTAACACAATGAAGTGAACATCAGCAAAACAGTGAGAAATGAAATGAAAAAATAACAACAATAAAAGATTTATGCATTCCACAAACAGTGTCACTCTTCTCTTTCAATATAGAGAACAGGTACACCTCGATACCCACTGTAGATACAGTAAAACAAATTGAAGAAAACCTACTGACATACAACAAACTAACTGCAGGTAATATTAGAGAAGTGACCAAAATCCCTAAAGCGAACACAAAGTTAACTACAAATTGGAAAGGTAATTTACTTACAAAAATATATGCTTCCAATGGGATCCTCAATATTAGGAACTTGGCAAACATTTCACCAACATCATAGAAAACACAATCTTTGATAGAACCATCACAAAGAAATTATACTAAATTGTTTACTAGTACAGATGAGAGGATGATGTAATCTGTATGGTAGATGAACCAACAGAAAAAATAGATAAATTTCATACAGACATAAACAGTACTCATGAAAATATCTAATTCACCAAGGAAAAAGGAACGCAAAACCAGATAGATTTCTTGGATGTAACAGTGAAGAGAGATAGCTGTGAGCACCTATTTCACACCTTCAGGAAGCCAGCAGCCACAGACTCAATACACATGCTACATCCAGCCACTGACAAAATCAAAAATTAGTGACCCTACAGCAAATATTACACAGACTACATAGGATCCTGCTAAAGAAAAATGAAAACAAGCACAGAACACAAACATCACACAACTCCAAAAATCATACAGACACTGCAGCACACAAAGAAACACAAAACAGTAACACCCATGACATGACTAGCCAAAAAGGGTATACTTTAACACATAAATACAAAACAATGTACATAATAGCATATACACTAAAGAATCAAGGATAACACGTTGCTTACAGAACAAAAACCACACTCCAGTCACATTTACAAATAACAGTATGCAACGAGATGAATACTAAAGAGCAAGTGTGTACCAGTTAGAATGTGAAGAATATGAATGAACATATTTGGGGACGACAGGCAGAAATTTCAAAAACAGTTTTTAGAACATATCAGAAGCTGGAAGTATGAACGTACTCATTCTACATTCGCTGAAGACCTTTTAAAACACGAATGTGAACCATCCAACATGGAACATGGCATGAAAACTGTTAGAGTGAACAACAACAACAACAAAAGCTCGTTACACTACAGGAAACCTCTCACATACAAAGAGCTCTTACAATTAAAGGAAAGTATTTAATGATCAAATCAATATAAGTAATACGTCACTTATCATGTCAGCTACTAAAAAAATAAAAAACAGAAAAGTGGAACGCAACCAGAATAAATAATTAATGAATCTCTTTCTCTCTCTGACACACACCTGCACATACACTCAAAACCAATCAATGAACAAGCATCAAACCACACACACACAATACTTACAAAATACAAAAGATAAACACACAGTAACAGTTGGTAACACTATGTACAACTTAAACACGCAATGAAAAGTGCAAGCGAAGTGTTGTCATAAATGTGGGTAGAAAAACTGCGGAAATAGGGGAAATTGGACATCTGGAAAATGGATGACGAGTATACGCGCCCTAGCACCACACACATGGAATAGCAAAATTGTAAAACGAAAGTAACAAAATGGTTCAAATGGCTCTGAGCACTATGGGACTTAACATCTATGGTCATCAGTCCCCTAGAACTTAGAACTACTTAAACCTAACTAACCTAAGGACATAAGACAACACCCAGTCATCACGAGGCAGAGAAAATCCCTGACCCCGCCGGGAATCGAACCCGGGAACCCGGGCGTGGGAAGCGAGAACGCTACCGCACGACCACGAGCTGCGGACACGAAAGTAACACCAAACATTAATTTAACCTCACTTAACTTGTGCTGCAAAAATTGTTTCTAGCCTACGAAACAAGAGAAAAATGAGAAAGTCACGTATTCGTAACTTCTACATAATCCATTTATTATATAGGAATATATATGAACAAACATGTATTACAGGCCACTGAAGTTGCTCCATAAATAAAAAAGAAAGAAACACATATGGCCACAGGCAGACTGTCCTTCTTGCAGTTGCAGAGACAGAACATACCTCCATGAAAATGTAAGAAATTTGTAACAATACAGAGGTAATAAAATTTCATACACAGAATATTAATCAATGATTCTGGAAAATAGTCGATAGGTTAATGGTACCTCCCTCTTTTCAGTGTTGATTTTTGAAATTTAAGTAAGAAGTTGTGATGTTGGCGAAGGAGGGTCGCATTTGTGGCTGTCAAGATGAGGGCGGAGCACATTTAATCACAATTTGAAAAGAAGGTGTGAATTTCTTTTCTCTTTTCTTGTTACATAAGAATAGCAGCAACATACTCTTCTCTTATCTAAACAAATGGTAGTTGAAGGCGCAGATGTCGTCATTGAAAAGCACTGAGAGTAGTGACTGAAAACAGCGTTACTGTTAATTTCGATAAAAAGCAGTAGTTTTCATAATAATGATAATGATTATGATCTCACTTAATCGAAAACGTGGATTGTAGGCCCCACTTACAAAAACTGAAACGTGAAAACGGTAGTGTGCTTATGCCGCGTGATCACAGCATCGCTAAACCGTCCACTTCCAGCTAATGTAAATGACTGAAAAACGTATAAAAATCTTCATTATTAGTGGGTAACAAGATTAAATACAGTACTGCCAAAAAAATATGAGTAACTTAATGTCGTTGTTGTTTCGGTCCTCAGTCCGAAGACTGGTTTGATACAACTCTCCATGCTTCTCTATTCTGTCCAAGCATCTTTATCTCCGATTACATCCTACATCTTTGTAAAGCTGCTTACTGTATGCATCGCTTGGTCTCCCTCTGCAGTTTTAACCCCCACACTTTCCTCCAATAGCAAATTGGTGATCCCTTGATGGCCCAGGGTGTGTCCTGTCAACTGATCCTTTCTTCTACTTAAGTTGTGCCACAAATTTCTTTTCCTCCCAGTTCTCTTCATCACCTAATCATTAGTTGCATTGTCTACTCATCTAATCTTCTTCATTCTCCCGTAGCAGCACATTTCAAAAGATTCTCCTCTCTTCTTCTCTGAAGTGTTTTATCATCCACGTTGCACTTCCATACAAGGCTGCATTCGACACAAATACCTCCAGAAAAGACTTCTTAACACTTTAATCTAAATTCGATGTTAACAAATTTCTGTTCTTTAGAAACGCTTTTCTTGTCATTGACAATCTACGATTTCTATCCTCTTTACTTCGGCCAATATCAGTTATTTTGCTACTCGAATAACAACATTATGTATGTTGTTTCCTAATCGAATCCTCTCAGCATCGCCTGATTCAATTCGGCTGTATTCCACAATCCTTGTTTTGCGTTTGTTGATGTTCATCTTATTTCCTACTTTCAAGACACTGTCAGTTCTGGTCAGGTTCTTTCAGTTTTTATTTCTCTTTCCTGAATTTTAATTTGTACTCCACATTTTGCATTGGGTGCTCTACTGCTAGCCCAGTGTATAGGTCCAATGACATCGAGAGAAAGTTACAACCCTGCCTCACTTCCTTCACAATCTCTGCTTCCCTTTCCTGCCCCTCGGCTCATAACTGCCGCCTGGATTGTATACAAGTTGTGAATACACTTCGCTCCCTGTATTTCAAAGAAAGTACTTCAGTCAACATTGTCGAAAGCTTTTTCCAAGTTTAAAAATGCTATAAATGAAAATTTGCCTTTTCTTAACCTACTGCCTAAAATAAGTCGTGGGGTCAGTACTGTCTCGCGTGTTCCTACATTTCTCCGAAATTAAAGCTGATCTTCCACAAGTTTGGTAGTTTTTCTCCACGCTTGTGTAAACTTAATATCAATTATTATTTCACCACATCATTTCAAGTACAAGGAATTTCCAATCTTCTGGTAGCAAGTTTTGAGAAAGAAGATGACTATACGCTATTTGTATTCTTTTTTGCAGGAACACAACAAGGGTAACACAAATAATATTTTTGACGTTGAAATAAAATTCGTACTCTTATATATAGCCTTACCAACGATATCATTCAAACACAAACATTTGCTTCATATTACTATGCAATAATCGAGTGAAAGCGACCAATATGGTGAATTTTAGAATTACTCTTTCAGTATTTCTCTAATCAAAAATGCCACACAACCTCTGAAAGGTCTTAGTGCATCTTATATGAGACTTATATGGAAGTATCTATACAGATAACATTGGTGATCTTACAGCTCTCGAGAAATGGATTTCATTACATGGAAGTATCCTCCACAAAGTGACCAGTATTGATTTGTGAAATGGTGCAATGTGAGATTATTTAAAAATGTGTATAAATATCCTCACTGAAGTGCATAGGGCAGTGCTCCTGGGAATATAAGCAGAAGCATCTTAACAGTTTCATGGGAAATTGATGCAGTCATAGTAGACAATTTATGGGAATGTAAACATTGGGGAATCTATGTTTGTTGAATTATGAGTCTATAAGGCCATATACCTACAAAATACCGTGAAAAACAGTTAATACTAGGTTAAGCATCTCACAGAATCTGAGATTGCTTATATTAAGTAATAGGCCACTCAAAACCTGACAAATAAATCTGTTAATATTGGTGAACGATTCTATAACTTCTTTAACCAGGTATCAGGATACTACTGAAATAAATAATGCATGACTGACAAAAGCTGCATTTAAAGAAGCACATATAACTATCCATTGCTTACCAGCAATTTTTACTTGCCTACATGTTGTACCTACAGTTGCTATTTATTAAACATTGTACATGATAAGACAAGCAACATAACTTTAAATACACATCGTTAGAAACACTGTGTGACTTGAACTAATATTACCTATAACGAAGTTGTGAGATAAATTACTTTTCGTATGAGAAAATGAAAAGTTTTGGAGTGGTGTTCTCTTCAACGACAATTTGGTCGTAGCACACATGGAGTGTAGCCATGCATGGAAGTGAAACATGGACGATAAATAGTTTAGACAAGAAGAGAACAGAAGCCTTCAAAACGTGGTGCTACAGAAGAGTGCTGAAGATTAGATGGGTGGACCACGTAACTAATGAGGAGGTACTGGAAAGAACTGAGAAGTAGAGATATTTGTGCTACAAACTGACTAGAAGGAGGGATCGGTTAGTCGGACACATTCTGAGGCACCAACGAATCACGAATTTTGTATTGGAGGGAAGGGTGGAGGGTAAAAATAGTAGAGGGAGACTAAGAGATGAATACACTAAGCAGATTCAGAAAGGTTGTAGGTTGCAGTAGTTATTCGGAGATGAAGAAGCTTGCATAGGATAGAGCAGCACGGAGAGTTGCATTAAACCTGTCTCTGATCTGAAGACCACAACATCAACAACATGGACCAATATAAGTTCGTTTATATCACTACTTATACATTTGTTACTCTTAGTAGTTGTTCTAGGATATGAGGTGTTGTGGGAGAATGGATGTATGATTCATAGCAAATTTAGTTGAGTTACAGATATACTGAGAATGGTAGACAGTATAATCAATTTTTGAAAACGTTCATATCATAATTAATAATTTGCAAATGACGCTTTAGGAGTGGCGTAATAGTAAAAAAGTAAGCCAAGTATTCCAGCTATATATTTTTATTTTTATGTCAGCTAACCCTGGTATGATTTGTTTTGCAAATGTAGATCGGATCTGTGGTGAGCTCCTCCATTGTAAGTTTATTGCTCAGTTGTAATTTCGAGGATGTGACTTTGCCAATCTCCTTTACCAGCACGTGCTCATATATCGTGCATAAGAAGACACAAACTTCTTACTGTTTCGTAAATACATGCAGTAAGTCATTCCAACGGGTAATGATGATTAACTGACAGAAACATTTAATGAACCCTCATGGAAATGTCATTAATTGTCTTATTGAAAACTGTTTTAGATTTGTTATTTATCACAATACTTGTATTAACTCCGGTGAAACGAGACAATGTATTCACGAACTTCTTCTGTGTACGCAAAGGTAAGGTTGAATAGAGTTCATTGTTCAGGCCCTGAATGAAGGGGAAACGGAGCGCTGAGAACACAACTCGCTTGGCACGACGTGCAGAGTCGCGCATTGTGGGCTTTCTGCGCCAGCTTTGTGACGGCTACCCTTGTGAGCCGCTAGTGTCAGCTGTGCGCGCCGGACTGGGGTGACACGACACCGGCTGGCCTTTGAGGGCGCCGCATGTGCGACCACAGCACAAGCAGCGTGACAGCGGGACCCTGGCTCCGCTGCAGAGAGCAGGGGGACGTGACGCAACACGCCCACGTCCGGAAAGCAGACAGCCGGCGTCCTTGCTGCGGGCCGCTGCGGTCCGCTTGAGGAAACGTTGATACCGTGCTGCAAGTTGAACATGCTATTGTAGCTGTAGCAGCATGTGAAGGGAAGGAGCAGAGTTTATCAGTGCAAATGACGTCTAATCGTGGCAGTATACTTAAACAAGTAGTGGTTTGACAGCCGTTGTCGGGGGCTGCTGCGAAAGGTGCTTCACTGCAAATTTAGACGTAGCTAAAGCCTCGCAGACAAACAATAACTGAACGTAGCCAAATTTAGGGTAAAGCTGTCAGCACACGGACCGTGCATCAGAACGTTGAGCGTTGAGCGTACCGAGTTTTTGACGTCATAGAGTGGAATGCACGTTCGGGAGTCTTTCCAAACGAGCAGAGCAATCTCTAATAGATATTTTCAGCGTGCGTCTGAGCGTTGACGAATGAGATGGCACAACGCCACGTACATCACATGCACGCAATCTCCCTTCAGCACAGAGTTGTGAGGCGCCATATTGGCATTCATGAAAAGCCTATACATATACATGCCGTTTCTGAGTACGAGCAAATTGAGAATCACTGGGAAACCGGTTGTTAACTCTGTGATTTGTTCCAATAAAATAATGAGAAACATCATATTCGTGACAAAAGAATTATTGTAACTTGCGTATTAATGAGAGTATTTTGAAGGCAGCGACACACTGAATATTCACTTAAAACCCATTGTTCTTGGTACAATTTGCTATAATTAAATTTCAATCAGTAACATATCTACGATTAAAGTTTTCAGCAAGATTTAATAAGCTGTGATTCGTTATTAGGAGTGACACACTGAATATTCACTTAAAACCCATTGTTCTTGGTACAATTTGTTATAAACAAATTTCAATCAGTAACATAGCTACGATTAAAGTTTTCAGCAAGATTTAATAAGGTGTGATTGGTTATTAGGAGTATGTTGTTGGTTTAGTGTAGTGAGTAGCGACCTTGATCCGTAATAAGATGAAAGCGACGGCGGTTGTTTGCGTCTCGGATCATTAAATTTTTTTCCTAACATTTGCGTTTTTATTATGTTCTGATACTTTATTATTAGTTTAATATAAGTATATACTATAGTATTTGATGTTATGTGAATATAAGTTCACCTTTTTTCGAGGGGTGAGTTTGTCCGATTGTCTTAATCTAGAAGACAGCTTGCTCTACTTGTATAAAGATATTTTGCTCCTTTCTCTTTTACGCTTCGTAATTCACATGTTGCAAAAATTCTGCCACTGGCTAGGAACAGTGATCAAGTAAGATTGACCTAGGGGTTTTACTAAAATGTGGGAGTGATGAAATAATGTTTATCTTATGTGGAGAAGTATTGCAAATTTTTATCGCACTGTTTGTAATGGAACTTTTATAAGCCTGTGTCCTTATTGATTGGACATGGTACTGTCCGTTTCGTGGACGATGGATAAAATATGCGTTTTAATAGAGCTAACGTGGGAATTTTACGCGCGCCCGTTTAGTAAACAGTGTGATTCACGAACTAGAAACATCCCGCAACTGCCGCTGGAGTGCTTTGTGATAGGGTATACCACGTTGGGGCTCACGTACCGTATGCACAAGTCGCATCGTTCCTGAGCGTTCAGCAGCACGTTGAACTTAGCACGCTCAACATAGACGTTCGACAGCACGGTCCGTGTGCCGACGGCGTAAGGAGAGTCATGCACGGAGCGGTCAACGAATTCGAGAGTAAAATTCAGTCTACCGACTTAACAGAAAATTTTAAGAAGTTTTGGTCTTACTTTAAATCTGCAGACTGTTCGATGCCATCCGTCCAGAGACTCTGTGACCATAACGATGTGGAAACTGAGGATGACACGGAGAAAGCCGAAATACTATATTTCTTTCTCAGAGACTGTTTCACTGACAAGGAAAATTCCTCATTGTGCCCCCCTCAGATTTAGTGGTAAAATACTCCATTGAATAGCCCGTTGAAAACTGAACACAGATCAAAATGAAAACCGGAAGAAGATGCATTGAACTGTAGGAAGAAGAAGCAAAATTGGCCGGCCGCGGTGGTCTAGCGGTTCTGGCGCTGCAGTCCGGAACCGCGGGACTGCTACGGTCGCAGGTTCGAATCCTGCCTCGGGCATGGGTGTGTGTGATGTCCTTAGGTTAGTTAGGTTTGAGTAGTTCTAAGTTCTAGGGGACTTATGACCTAAGATGTTGAGTCCCATAGTGCTCAGAGCCATTTGAACCATTTTTGAAGAAGCAAAATTATAAACAGTGAACGGTCCAAATTTAGTATGTGCAGTGTTCGAGGCACGCTAATGACATATGTGTCTCATGGTGTGAGACTATGAAGCGGGAGATCAGGTTTGAAATCTCCCTTGCACACCTCTTTTTCTCCAAAAATTACGAACTGTCCGTCCGGTTATTGACGTGTCTGTTCTCTGTGTTGTAATTGGTGTGTCAGGTACCATATGGTATGTATCTCGCGTTCCTTTTCCTAGTTTTTGACTCTTGAATTCCTTCGTTGTAACGTAGTCCACAGCCACTTATTTGTTATTTTCATTTCTGTGAGATGTCTTTGCGGTATCTCGCCTGCTCTCACTATTATTCACAGAATATGAATCATGTGGTAAGAATATTTTACCATCGCAAGTAAATGTGATGAATAGCGAGAGCGCCGACCGGTTTGGCCGAGCGGTTCTAGGCGCTTCAGTTTGGAACCGCGCGACCACTACGGTCGCAGGTTCGAATCCTGCCTCGGGTATTGATGTGTGTGATGTCCTTAGGTTAGATAGGTTTAAGTAGATCTAAGATCTAGGGGACTGATGACCTCAGATGTTAAGTCCCATGGTGCTCAGAGCCATTTTAATAGAAATCAAAACAACAAATGAACTGGTGTGAACTATGTTACAACGAAGAAATTCAAGAGACAAAACTTTCAAAACGGGACGCAGGTGGCAAAACATGTGGTACCTGTGTAGAACAAACAGGAGGTACGTATGTTTGGAGGACCCTTCGTTACACCCCGCTGTTGCAAGTGAACATTACACCACTACACATACACAGATTTTAATACAGCGAACCGAAACGTTAGTGACCGGGCGGACATTCCGTAATTTTGTGAAAAACTGGGGTACGAGGGATATTTGAAGCCGGATTTCTCCTCTTACAGTCTAGCACCGTGACCACACAACCACGAAACGTATGTCATTAGTGTCGGTAGACATTAGGTATACCTACTGTGAAAAAAGTTATCGAATATCTAGCGAAAAACAAAGAAGGTTCAGGGCTAACAAACCATGAAGGAAGAGTTCTTCCTTCACTTTTGGTGTCACTGCCATATTTAGGTATTGTTGGGTCATTAGCTGGCAGACCAGCTGGTATTGCAAAAGCAGTAATTTGCTAGAAAGAAGGTGGTAAGGAATTAGAACAACAAAATAGGCATAATTCAGCAATGGAGAGGAAAGCTGACACTGGAATTTTAAAAAATGTGAAAAGAACTAATATTTATCCTAATATGTTAAGTAATTTTGATATATAAAATCTTGCTAAATAACTAAAAATCAAATACTTTCGTGGTGTCTTTATGATTAATGAATTACCTAATCGACCAAAAACCTTTGAATTGGGAATAATAAAATTAGATATTTATGATAATGTAAGCACTTATTAAATATGTTATTAAAAGAATAATGATGAAAAATTTGTGTTCGATTAATGTTGCTGTAGTGGTCTGAAGCCCACAGACTGGTTTGATGCAGCTCTCCATGCTACTCTATCCTGTGCAAGCTTCTTCATCTCGAGGTACCTACTGCAACCTACATCCTTCTGAATCTGCTTAGTATACTCATCTCTTAGTCTCCCTCTACGATTTTTAACCACCACGCTGCCCTCCAATACTAACTGGTGATCCCTTGATGCCTCATAATGTGTCAAACCAACCAATCCCTTCTTATAGTTAAGCTGTCCACAAATTCCTCTTGTTCCCAATTCTATTCAGTACCTCTTCATTAGTTACATGATCTGTCCATCTAATGTTTAGCATTATTCTGTAGCACCAAAAGCTTCTATTCTCTTTTTGTCCAACTTATTTATCGTCCATGTTTCCCTTCCATACATAGCTACACTCAATACAAATAGTTTCTGTACTCGATGTTAACAAACTTCTCTTCTAAAGAAACACTTTCCATGCCGTAGACAGTCTACATTTTACATTCTCTCTATTTCGACCATCATCAGTTATTTTGCTCCCCTAATAGCAAAACTCTTCTACTACTTTAAGTGTCTCATTTCCTAACCTAAATTCCTCAGCATCCCCTGATTTATTAGACTACATTCCATTATCCTTTTTCGTTTTGTTGATGTTATCCTTATATCCTCCTTTCAGTACACTGTCCATTCCATTCAACTGCTCTGCAGGTCCTTTGCTGTCTCTGACAGAATTACAATGTCATCGGCAAACCTGAAAGTTTTTATTTCTTCTCCATGGATTTCAATTCCTACTCCACATTTTTCTTTTGTTTCCTTTATTGCTTGGTCAATATATTGATTGCCTAACATCAGGGATAGGCTACAACCCTGTCTCACTCTCTCACTGCTTCCCTTTCTTGCCCCTCTACTCTTTAAATGGCATCTGGTCTCTGTACAAATTGTAAATAGCCTTTCGCTCCCTGCATTTGACCCCAGCCACCTTCAGAATTTGAAAGAGAGTATTCCAGTCAACATTGTCAAAGGCTTTCTCTAAGTCTACAAATGCTAGAAATGTAGATTTGGCTTTCCTTAGTCTCACAGCTTTACTTCCGCCAGTACCTCGTCTCCTACCTTCCAAACTCCACAGAAGCTCTTCTGCGTACCTTGCAGAACTAGCACTCCTGGAAAAAAGGATATTGCAGAGACAAGGCTTAGCCGCAGCCTGGGGGATGTTTCCAGAATGAGAAGGTAGGAAACGAGGTACTGGAGGAAGTAAAGCTGTGAGGACGAAGCGTGAGTCGTGCTTGGGTAGCTCAGATGGTAGAGCACTTGCCCTCGAAAGGCAAAGGTCCCGAGTTCGAGTCTCGGCCCGGCATACAGTTTTAATCTGCCAGGAGAGTTTTATAACTGCGCAACACCGCTGCAGAGTGAAAACTCTCATTCAGGTCCTACGTTTTTGCAGTTTTTTCAGTTTTAATCTACGATTTATAACCAACAGATTGTTGTGAGAGACCACATCTGCCACTGGTAATGTCTTACAATTTAAAACCTGGTTCCTAAATCTCTGTCTTACCATTATATAATCTGTCTGAAACCTTCCAGTGTCTCGAGGCCTCCTCCACGCTTTTTCGCTAGATATTCGACAATTTTTTTTTCACAGCAGATATACCTAACGCCATGTTATCTTCTCTCTCTTTGCTTTTTGTGCATCAGTATTAGTTACGATTAGTTACGATTAAATTTTGCTCTGTGCAAAATTCTACCAGCCAGATTCCTTTTTCGCTCCTTACCCCATTCCATATTCACCTACTACTTTCCCTTCTTTTCCTTTTCCTGCTATTGAATTCCAGTCCCCCTTGACTATAAAATTTTTGTCTCTACTCACTATCTGAATAATTTCTTTCGTCTCATCATATATTTCTTCAACCTCTACATCATCTACAGAGTCAGTTGGCATATAATTGTACTACGGTGGTAGCCGTGGGCTTCATGTCTACCATGGCTACATTAAAGCATTCACTATGCTGTTCATAGTAGCTTACCCGTTCTCATATTCTTTTATTCGTTATGAAACATATCCCTGCATTACCCCTATTTGATTTTGTATTTCTAACGCTGTATTGACCTAACCAGAAGTCTTATTCCTCCTTCCACCGAACTTGACTAATTCCCACTATATCTAACTTTAATCTAGCCATTCCCCTTTTTAAATTTTCTAACCTACCTGCAGAATTAAGGGATCTGACATCCAGCTCTCCAATCTGCAGAATGCCAGTTTTGTTTCGTCTCATAACGACATTCTCCTGAGTAGTCCTAGCCTGGAGATCTGAATGGGGCACTATTTTACCTCTGGAATATTTTACCCAAGAGGACGTCATCATCATTCAGACTGTAAAGCTGAATACCCTCACAAGAAATTACAGCTGTGGTTTCCCCTTGCTTTCAGCTGTTTGCAGTACCAGCATTGCAATGTCGTTTTGGCTAATGTTACAAGTGCAGATCAGTCAATCATCCAGACTGTTGCCCTGCATCTACTGAAAAGGCTGTTGCCCCTCTTCAGGAACCACATATTTGTCTGGCTTCTCAACAGATACCCATCCATTCTGGTTTCACTTATGGTACAGCTATGTGTATCACTGAGGCATGCAAGCCTCCCCACCAACAGCAAGATTCATGGTTCATGGTTAATAAGCAGGAAATATTCCCAAAGAACTGATTAAATACCATGGCTCAAGAGAGCTGTTTCATAATCTCCAGTGACTAAAAAAGTTTAATTAAATCACGTGGTCAATTGTGTATATTTCTGCTAAGGCTATTGTCAAATAATTACACATTTAATGATGTTCTGAATATAGTAGATGTTTTCGATAGTATGGCATGGCCTAAAGGCAATTAATTAAATTTGTGAGACTTAGATAATATAAAATCAGCTTTTGAATCATTTGATCCAAAAATAGAATCATTCCATCATACCAATTTCCGTAGCATTCGGTTGTTTTTATGTATATTCCTGAGATCCCGAACTCTAACGACCTCGAAAATGTTCTTCACATCTTTACTCATTTCCGAGATACAGATATTCTAGACTGTTAGCTCATGGTGGTTCCTAAGAGAACATCGAAAAAAGCTTTTTTTTTACCTTTTATGATACCTAAACCGAGCAGCGGATTCGAAGACGTCCTTAAACAGCAAATGGCTTAAATTTTTACGATGTGCTTCTAATATCTCAGTCTCGAAGAACGTAGAAATTTTACTGATATATCTATCCGTTTCAGGGATATAGATCCTCTAACTTTAAGTTACCCTACTTGTACACGTAAAATACGCTTGTAATGCCCGGTGTGAGGCGTAAATGTAATTTATAAAGTGATGTAGCAGGGAAATGTGAAATTAGCTTAGCTTACTTCAATTTCACATATGTAATATATAAAAATTTTATTCGTATCCCAGTTGCGGATTCTGCGTGGTGTCTATTCTTTCAAACATGTCTGAAAGAACAGTCATATAAAAAATATCAAACCTTTGCTCACCCATAAAGCTGTTTTCATATGAGTGATATGCCCTTCTGTGACAGAAAAATGAAGGGAACCACCGGAAGAATGCTTCTATTTGAGCACAAAAAGGAAAGTGTGGTCCTGTTTAAAAGACTCTGACTGAAAAGTGGGGACAAGCTGCCTCATTCTACCTTCCTCAGCACTTTAAAAAAATTTCAAACAATTCACCATGTGAAGGAGACAGCAGCAGTGGAAAGGAGACGGGAAAGTAATAACTACTGGAAGACAGTGGACAGTGGTTGTGGTGCACAAAGAGAGGAGGGAACAACGGCACTGTGAGAAAAAGAGGGAGACACAGGACAGTGTAACAAAGTTGACAATGACATAACAAGTACTAGTGAAACAGTGAAGGAGACGCTCCCAGTGGGACAATAATAAGAGAGAGAGAAAGTGGAAGTGGGTAAGCGCCTTTGTTAAAGAGAGACACAGTCATCGGTAATGACAATGAGAAACGGAGATACAGTCACAGTGAGAAGATGAAGCAGAATTGGGAAGGAATGAATGAGTTAGTAGCAATAAGAGAGAGCAAGAGGAAGACAGTGAGAGTGAGGGAAGAGAGTAGTAGTAACATAGAACGAAGTAGACAGTGGGTGTGAGACAGCAGACAGTGACCATTAGTGACAGACACAAAGGGATAATGACGATGAGTTGCGCTGAAAGAGTGGCTGAGAATGGGCAAGTGGGAGTGATAGATGTGAATGATGTATAGAGAAGAACTACTGGATGTAAGGGAGATACAATTACGGGAGCATGTAGGAGTGAGAGGTGGGTTGCATGTTGAAAATTTTTACATGTGCTGACGAAGGAGACTGAGACGGTGGTACCACACTTCTTAGTCAGAGTCTTTTAAATAGGAGCATATTTTCCTTTTTTGTTCCAATAGGAGCGTTTTTTCCGCTGGTAAAGCTAAGAATGAGCAGTTCAACAGACTGTGAGATCCAGAAATAGCCCCATGTTTATAAAGGAAAGTAGATATTACTCCGTATGTTTTGAGCTGATGGGTAAAAAAATCCGCTTGGGGCTCAGCGAGGCAACAGCATCTCATTCGACTCGAAGCAGCCGCACACAGCCATGCCTTACCGAAGGAGAAGATTTGTAAGGAAGATTAGATTGCCTGTCTACAAGACCGTAGATACATTTGACATGACTCCTAAGCCAACAGCTCAACAGCAGCTTCTTGGAGGACCAATTACTTTCGTAGGATGCAAGATAAATTTTTCTTGTACTACTACGGAGGTTGTTAGTGGTAATTCGTGGTTAACGATTGCCATAATACGAGGAGGAGAGACACCGCTTGGAGGACTGGAGAGCTACAATGAGAGGGATATAATTTGTTTTCGTACATTTGCTATTGGAGTAATTCCTAATAAGATTTATGGCACATGTTCCAACTAAGAAATCGCTGATTGAAGTTATTAATTTCTTTATCATTGGGCCTCGTACAATCGTCTGCGATACTGCCTATCCACAATCTACAGCTATTTTCAAGACCTGAAATACTTGTAGATGTGTGATGTGATTAGTTCAAAGATATGGACTATTGCAAACAATGTTGTGGGTTTGCTACCCAAAGAATACGTTGTTGTTGAAGATCGAATCACAGAGGCAGGGTATAATAACCTGAATTTTTGTTGGATATAGCTGTTAAAGGTACGCTGTCAACTGGAACTAATCAGTGAGTAAACTAAGAAAATTCATATCTACACTCCTCACCTATTTATTATATCTTGCTTTATTTTATAAAAATTGAGATGCCAGGGCTACAACACAGCAGCAATCACAGTACTACATTCGTATTTCAATAACTACAGAGGCCGAATGGAAAATCATCCATTACAACTATTATTAGTAACCTTCTGGTTCTAAAGTGCGGTTGGTACAAAAAAGAATTTAATTTATTAATCGTCTTCAGATAGTGCCGAACTAACACTCCTTCTACTTATTCTTCTTCCTCTTCAGTTCATGCAGTTGGCTTACAACCTGTTCTGTTTTCATCAAAGTCCATTTCTGAGTCAGCCTCTGTCTCTGTTCCTTAACGGTTTATACGAGTAATAGACTACTTGCTTAGCTACATCTCCCCAAATTGTATTAAGAGGTGATTTCCATTTTACACATCATGGCTCTGTTTCTTCGCTCAGTCACTGTATATTAAATTCTTATCTGATGACACGCCAGTTTACTTTCCTTAAAATTTTAATTTCTGCCAGCTATATTTCTGACATACTTTTTTAATTTATTTATTTTTTGTATTTTACTGTATCTGCAGAACATAGGTCTGTATGTTATTACAGTAGTAGCTATTGCTTGTAAGGTTTTACTTTCTTTTGTATACTTCCTCAGAAAATGTCGAGTATTATGTGCGGTGTCAGTTGAGCTGTTTAAGATGCCCTTAAAATACTAGAAGTCCAATCCCTGCTCACCTACGCGGAAGGAAACCTCCAAATAAGATCACACAAATGCATCATGTCGTGTAACGGATAATGTGTTACCGACTACTATGGCCGGCCGCGGTAGCCGAGCGGTTCTAGATTGGCGGAAGGAGTTATGACACATAAGTGGCGTGATAAGAGGGAGGTTTGCTACATTTCTAATGCATACACAAATGAAATGGTTGAGGCTGAAAACAAAAGAAAAGAGAAGAAATCTAAGTCGTTGGCCATTGCAAACTACAACAAATTTATATCGGGAGTTGATCGGTACGATCAGATGTTATCTCGGAACGAAAAACCATACGCAGGTACAAGAAACTTTTTATCCACTTTATGGAAATGATGCTGCACGATAAATATTCTGGCTCAAAAATGCCCCTTCAAGAATTCAGACTCAGTATTATAACAGCACTATTGCCACAAAAGCAGGTAGAACGGCCAGTCAGAAATCCCCAACATGATGTGGTAAAACGAGAATCAACTGGAACATCAAAAACACCGAGAAAAAAGTGCAGATCATGCGCCAGCAGAGGACAACAAACAGACACGATTTAAGAGTGCCCAGATTGACCAAATAAAGCAGGGTATTGTTTGAATTGTTGTGTTATTCACCACATCTAAAGGTAGATAGCACATTCGTTGTTCTTTCATTTCTCGACAGTTATGTGTAAGTACTATTCTTGAACTTTGTATTTATTTTATTTATTTGAGTGTAATCGGTAAAGTTCTTGATTATATCTTTTCTGAGATTTGACATACATTGTATTTCAGATGTTTCTTCAAGATCTTGCGTTTGTTTTTGAATGCTGTTTCTACTACATTTTTTGATCAATAAATATGTCGTTCGTCAGTAGGATATTTCGTTATATTTTTGAATAGAAAATAAAAACGTAGTACTCTAAACTGTCACAATTTTCAGGAAAAATAAACGAGACGCACTAGTGCGTCCATGGCCACCCGCTACAGAATGTGGCCTGATATGCCACTGACGCCTTAGTGCGCCCCCCAACAAAAAATTGATTCACGAGAGTAAATTGTATCTTTTACTTATAAAATAAATACATTTTATATTACTTTTAGCAATACAGTTTGAGATTCTATTTAAAAAAATATGCCAGTTACAGTGGCAGCGAACGTGTTAACTACAAATGGAGACTAGCGGTCACTATAACAATTTGGTTTATTTCCATAAGACATCAAACAAATTTTTTTCTCATTGAATCAAACATATAAACAATTAGCCACTGGACATAAGGTTTTAATTATGAACTATGGCTTTGGCACTGATGGGATGAAGCATGGAAGCATGATATGAAACTGCATCATGGCTACAGCCAAGGAATGCGTAAATGGTTAGTGATATGATGAAAGAGCCCCGGGAATGGAAATACGAACACCAACAGAATTGTCAAAGTGTATGACGACAGCAACCAGCTGGCTGCGAACGTTAAAACTGCGTAATTAAACCCTGATGTAAATTAGCTTGTTTCACGCTCCCTCCACTCGGTGAGTGTACCGCCGACTGATGGCTCAAATGGTTCAAATGGCTCTGAGCACTATGGGACTTAACATCTTCGGTCATCAGTCCCCTAGAACTACTTAAACCTAACTAACCTATGGACATCACACAACACCCACTCATCACGAGGCAGAGAAAATCCCTGACCCCGCCGACTGATGCCTACCACTCTTAAGTGGTGTGAATGTGGCAGTAACGGATGGCAATTCTGAGTTCAGCTGGACCTCTATATTCTACCCTAAACTGAAGACATCTCTCTCTTCTCTTAAGTGAAGTGCATTCTCGATGGCACCCCTGACGAAAGTCTTCTCTTCATTCTCCATGCAGCCATTTTCGTCTGTCTCTACTCTCCTAAGCTTACCTGGTTCTGCCAGTGTAGGAATCTCGGCAGAAAGTTGCAGTAGATCTTGGGAGTTCTTACAAACAATACTTTTATACAACATATTCCTACTTTTCCGGATTTTTTTTACCAATAACGGTGTGACATGGGGAGGAGGGTATAAAATCTCTCCCACTAAATGAAAGGTTTCCAACCCCGCTAACCAAAAGGCTTGTAGGTAGACACACACAGAAAAATGAGCTTTCTACAAAAATACTTACTCGTACTGTGAGTAAATAGAGTGCCTGTTACTCAAATTTAAATAAAGTTTCCTTTGTGCCATGCCATAGGCAACGACCGATCATATGGTCTCAAGTTATGTGCTTCTACATCTACATCTACGTGGTTACTCTGCTACTTACAATAAAGTGCTTGGCAGAGTGTTCAATGAACCACCTACAGGCTGTCTCTCTACCGTTCCACTCTCGAAAGGCGCACGGGAAAAATAAGATCTTAAATTTTTCTGTGCGAACCCTGATTTCCCTTATTTTATCGTGATGATCATTTCTCCCTATGTAAGTGGGCGTCAACAGAATGTTTTACCAATCGGAGGAGAAAACTGGTGATTGAAATTTCATGAGAATATCCCGTCGCAACGAAAAACGCTTTTGTTTTAATGATTGCCACTCCAGTTCACGTATCATGTCTGCGGCACTATCTCCCCTATATCGCGATAAGAGCTGCCCTTCTTTGTACTTTTTCGATGTCATCTGTCAGTCCCACCTGATGAGGATCCCACACCGCAAAGTAATACTCCAGAACAGGGGCGGACAAGTGTGATCCAAGCAGGCTCTTTAGTAGACCTGTGGCACCTTGTAAGTGTTATGCCAATGAATCGTAGTCTTTGGTTTGCTCTAGCCACAACATTATCAATGTCATCGTTAGAATTTAGGTCATTCGTAATTGTAATCCCCAAGTATTTAGTTGAATTTACAGCCTTCATATTTGTGTGACTTACCGAGTAATCGAAATTTAGCGGATTTCTTTTACTACTCATGTGAATAACTTCACACTTTTCTTTATTCAGGATCAATTGTCACTTTTCGCACAATACAGATATCTTATCTAGATCATTTTGCAATCCGTTTTGGTCATCTGATGACTTTACAAGACGGTAAATGACAGCATCATTTGCAAACAACCTAAGACGGCTACTCAGATTTTCTCCTATGTCGTTAATAAAGATCAGGAACAGCAGAGAGCCTCTAACACTTCCTTCGGGAACGCCGTGCATTACTTCTGTTTTACTCGATGACTTTCCGTCTATTACTACGAACTGTGTCCTTCCTGACAGGAAATCACAAATACAGTCGCACGACTGAGGCGATATTCCATATGCACGCAGTTTGGTCAGAAGACGCTTGTGAGGAACGGTTTCGAAAGTCTTCTGGAAATCTAAAAATATCGAATCAATTTGACATCCCCTGTTGATAACACTCATTTCTTCATGAGTGTAAAGAGCTAGTTGTGTTTCACAACAACAATATTTTCTGAAGCCGTGCTATGTGTCAACAAATCGTTTTCTTAGAGGTACTTCATAATATTTGAATGCAGTATATGTTCCAAAACCCTACTGCAAATCGACGTTAGTGATACGGGCCTGTAATTCAGAGGAATACTCCTGCGTCCCTTTTTGGGTATTGGTGTGACTTGAGCAAGTTTCCAGTCTTTAGATACGGATCTTTCTGTGAGCGAGCGGTTGTATATAACTGCTAAATATAGAGCTATTGTATCAGCATACTCGGAGAGGAACCTGACTGGTATATAATCTGGACAGGACTTTCAGGTCTTTATCTCTCCAAGAGGCATTCCTGCCAGCATCTTGCGCAGTTTAGTTTCTACGGCACAAAGGCCCTTCTCCCGTAAGCCTGCTGTGCGGAGCCATGGCACAGTGACTTCTCTGTCCTATCCCTGATTGGCGCTGCCTTCAGCGCAGTAGCTGTTAACAATATTCCTTTTTAGTCAGCTTCCCCGTGACAAGTCAGCTGAAGGAAGCTCCCAAGACTGCAGAAAACAATGTGTCCTCTACGTCGCAGTAAATGGCAATGAGATGAAGAAGTAATTAGCTGTGCAGTCATTGGCAGTCTACAGTTTTTGTGCACCTTTAGCGAAACTACTATACTGACGATTAGCATGTGCATAGTACATCATCGAATAGGTTGCGTGACAGTTCAGGCATAAACTGTTATGTAACATTAGCCCCTCATCGTTTTTAAAATGGGCGTTCGTAACTTCTCAAGATATGTAGTCACGATTACACACAAAGTGTGTAAGTGCAAATAAAATATCATGAATATTGAAAACAATAGACCGACCCTTATATACAAACATATGTTACATGTCAAAGAGATAGAGCTGCATATTGGTAAATGGGTTTCGTAATTATGACATCAAACGCTGACAGTATCAATCAAATTAGCAGCACAAATGCACCATATCTTAATAATCAAATATCAGAAGATTATAAATATGCACAAATTGCGACACAACTGATGGTGTTCGTCAGCATTACTGTATAAGTAACATCTCTGATTAACCATGTAACATCAAGCCGCAAATGCAAACAAATCTCAGCCCGCCGATGGTGTACATCAAAATTACTGAGTAAGTATTGTCTTGTTGGTTGGGGATGCAGATCAGTCTTTATTTCTCTGACAGATTACAAATACGTAAAACGACAAAAGAAACATAGATACACTTCACTATTCTCGGACAACACACTGTTCACTACATGAATTGTTCTTATGAAAAGTTCGACACATGAAATGACATGTAAACAAAGGAGTTAAAGTTGATAGTGAGATAATCACAGTTCCCATTACTTCCATTTAAACGAAAACTCGTTAATCATATGGTCACAGATAATAACCAGTCCAACTTTCTCAAGTTCTGAGTTCATCACCCAGCTTTCAGATCCTTATCTCACACAAAAGGATTATTTCCACTTTTCACACAATGCAGCTTTTGTGACACACAGGTCCTTTTCCTATGCGCCTGCTATGCAGAGATGGAACGCAGTGTCTGTCCTGTCCTGTACCTGCCTGGGGACTGCTTTCAGCATGGAACATGTTCATTACACTCTGGTTCTTTCGAGTTAGCTTCCATGTCATAAGTCAGCTCCCAAAGCTGCAGAAACTATCAGGTCTCCTTCCTCATAGTAAATAGAAATGAAAAGAACGAGCAGCGATTGGCAGTAATGAATACTGTCTGCAGTTTTCGTACAACATTAACGAATCGACTACGCCGATCATTGGGATGTGCTTATTACATTATCAGATGGATTGTATGACAATATGTGCATAAACAGCCACATAATACCCGTTTTCTGTGTTTCAGTATACAACTTTAGTTTTATGTCCTTTCATTTCTTGCCATCTAGTCTTCATATCATACCAAATATTATTTATTATAAAAATAATTTATTTATTAGTGACATTGTTTTCATAAGCATAGCTAATTTCCCCACCTGAACAGGTGATACAAAGTCTGTTTGTTGTTGGTCTATTATTACACAAAAAAGTGCACTAACCAGAAGAGTTATTAATACACTACTGGCCATTAAAATTGCTACACCAAAAAGAAATGCAGATGATAAACGGGTATTCATTGGACAAATATATTATACTGGAACTGACATGTGATTACATTTTAACGCAATTTGGGTGCATAGATCCTGAGAAATCAGTACCCAGAATAACCACCTCTGGCCGTAATAACGGCCTTGATATGCCTGGACATTGAGTGAAACAGAGCTTGGATGGCGTGTACAGGTGCAGCTGCCTATACAGCTTCAACACGGTACCACAGTTCATCAAGAGTAGTGACTGGCGTATTGTGAAGAGCCAGTTGTTCGGCCACCATTGACCAGACGTTTTCAATTGGTGAGAGATCTGGAGAATGTGCTGGCCAGGGCAGCAGTCGAACATTTTCTGTATCCAGAAAGGCCCGTACAGAACCTGCAATATACGTTCGTGCATTATCCTGCTGAAGTGTAGGGTTTCGCAGGGATCGAATGAAGGCTAGAGCCACGGGTCGTATCACATCTGAAATGTACCGTCCACTGTTCAAAGTGCCGTCAATGCGAACAAGAGGTGACCGAGACGTGTAACCAATGGCACCCCGTACCATCACGCCGGGCTGATATGCCAGTATGCCGATGACGAATATACGCTTCCAACGTGCGTTCACCGCGATGTCGCCAAACACGGATGCGACCATCATGATCCTGTACACAGAACCTGGATTCATCCGAAAAAATGACGTTTTGCCATTGGTGCACCCAGGTTCGTCGTTGGGTACACCATGGCAGGCGATCCTGTCTGTGATGCAGCGTCAAGGGTAACCGCAGCCATGGCCTCCGAGCTGATAGTCCATGCTGCTACAAACGTCGTCGAACTGTTCCTACAGATGGTTGTTGTCTTGCAAACGTCCCCATCTGTTGACTCAGGGATCGAGACGTGGCTGCACGATCCGTTACAGCCATGCGGATAAGATGACTGTCATCTCAACTGCTAGTGATACGAGGCCGTTGAGATCCAGCACGGCGTTCCGTATTACCCTCCTGAACCCACCGATTCCATATTCTCCTAACAGTCATTGGATCTCGACCAACGCGAACGATACGATAAACCGCAATCGCGATAGGCTACAATCCGACCTTTATCAAAGTCGGAAACGTGATGGTACGCATTTCTCCTCCTTACAAGAGGCATAACAACAACGTTCCACCAGGCAACGCCGGTAAAGTGCTGTTTCTGTTTGAGAAATCGGTTGGAAATTTTCCTCATGTCAGCACTTTGTAGGTGTAGCCACCGGCGCCAACCTTGTGTGAATGCTCTGAAAAGCTATTCATTTGCATATCACAGCATCTTCTTCCTGTAGGTTAAATTTCTGTAGCACGTCATCTTCGTGGTGTAGCAATTTTAATGGCCATTAGTGTATAAATCTGTAAACGTACACAACATTAGCAGTTACGTAAATGATTTGATGGACTCCAGAGTGCACTAGTGTTTTTTTTAATAAGTTTAGTAGGGTATATGAGGGGTGTAACGGTATCAGAAGCTGAATAATCATTCGCAAAGACACAGAGATGTAGCATACCTCTGTGAGGTAGCATTATCAGCACCTGACAGAGTCTTACAGTGATGTCACAAGGGGCCCGACTTTGGCCTGCTGGACGAGTCGTTGATTATCCAGATTTGTAGGGCATTCTTATGTGACAGTGGCCCGACGTTGGACTGCGCGGAAATGTAAGTGCCAGCATACTCATCATCAAGGTTCCTGTCGACAGTTGTGCTCCAATAATAAACCCTCTCACACCTACCCAAGACGACCACTGTCGACGAGCATGGCGGCAGGCTCAGGACAATCTGTCTCTGTCTTCCACTGTTTTGAAGATGCACTGTGGTGATACTTCTCATGGTGTGGTATGACTCCAAATTATGGGTGATAGTGACTGAGGCAACTCTTATGGCAACTCACTACATCACTGACTTAGTGCATCCCCAAGTGTTACCTTTCGTGCCCAACTTTTCAATATAACAATGTTCTTCCACACATGGTAGTGTCTCTAAGAACTGTCTGTGTTATTTTGACATACTCTCATGGCCAGCAAGATCCTAAAGTCTGATGAAACATGTGTTGGACAAGATCGGTCATCAACTCGATCTCGCTGTTAGTATCATGGATCAGTTGCAACAGTTGCTGGTCAGATTGCCTCCGGAGAGGACGCAACGGCTGTCTTACACCCTAGCCTACCGAATCACTGCATGCATCCAGACCATAGGAGATGCGACTTCTTGTTGGTGAATAGGCCCATACTGCATATTTGACTCGGTTTTCTAATGACTGAAGTAAAACCACACAGCTTCTGAACTCGTGAAGTTCAATTCTTTTCCTCCTCTCATTCCCGGTGTTTCACATTTTTGTCAGTCAGTGTATGTTGGTGAATACCTAAAATTTACAGTTAAAGTTTATTACTTTCGTTTCCTTCACACTGAAGATCGTCTTCTATCTTGTGCAACTATCTGGTCATCTGGAGGCTTGGAGCATTTTGTGTGTGTGTGTGTGTGTGTGTGTGTGTGTGTGTGTGTGTGTGTGCGTGTGTGTGTTGTGTGTCCGCCCCTTAGTATCAAACTGATACATTTGTCAATTCCTATTTCTATTGTTTTACCGTGACATCCACACACATACTGGATGAAATAAGTAGAAGATTACCTTTGTCTAACTCCTCTTAATTGGCCATCGTTTCTCTTTACCTATACTTATTACAATTCCTGAGAGGTTTATTACTGGACTTAAATATCAGAGGTACCCTTCGACACTGATGATACATAGTTTCCTCACGTTCACCTTGTCAAAAATCTTCCATAATGTATTAATCCGATGCTTGTCTCAAGGCTGCATTCGAGTCATCCTTCAAATAATTATGTATCGGTTTTGTTTTATTATGTTCCTCCTTCTCGGTTAGTGAACTGTAAAATTTCGTAGTATCGAGTACAGGAATACAAAAGTTAGTGTCATCTGTCCAGACGCTATTTGAACATACAACACATCGGTATATGAGGAAAGTCGCCTCTTTGTATTTAGACGTGAATCGCAGCCTTTACGGGCGACACAAAAGTGAATGAACTATTTTCAACGATGAATAAATATGTTGCCAACAGTAATTTATCAGATCGCTGACCGTTAGACCAACAAAAACGCTAACACTGTCCGAGAAAAAAAGCTTTTGCTCTATAATGCTTCTATTAAGAGCCGCCAGGCGTACATGCAAGCCATCATGTTATAGAATGGAGAGCCCGCATTTCATGCCAGATCACATGCTGAGTAAACATAAGTTAATTGAGGATTCCCGAATGTTTACAGTGACGTATTGGTCCTTGCATTAAATACAGAATTGTAATTACATTATCCAAACACAGGGAAAGCAAACACTGGGACGACAGTTGGTATCTGGATCTCATTGCTCTACACATTCACACAGTTTGCGGTGAACGATTGCGCATGTTACGCTAGTTGGAAAGATTTCGACAGCCGGATGGTAACAGACGCCTTTTTGCGCCATGAACGGAACAGCACACGAGCAGGACAACAGGTAAAGCTGCGTGCAGTCGGCAGTGCATCTCCATGTCACATGTAAATGAGGTTGCAAACACACATATGGGACCTATAAAAATACTCGGAGAAAAATTGGAGTGTATTTGCACCCACAGAAACAAGTCCGGAAATGTTTTGTTGCTGAGTTATTATCGTATGTAAAGGACACTGTACGATTGCACGTGATCCTTTAGCAGTTGTCGGCTCATACGAGGACGAGCTAAAATATTTTGTGCTGGACAGAGTTCATGCAAAATAAAAATTTTATTCTGATGATGGCGAATGTTATACAGTAACGTCAGTCATGTCCCAGCTTCTGACACATTTTTAAAATGATTACGATGTATACACTTACAAGGAATCCCTTGAGTGCGAGATCCCAAAACTAAAAGATTTTTGTGGCATTCGATGCCGCACATATTGTCTACCTTGCAACTAGGGGAGGGAGTGGAGGTATCCATGGGTGAGCAACGCTTGAGGGTACGGAGCGTAGTTAAACTGCTCAGTCGACGAGTAATTCACGACAGTGCTACAGTGCCTGTGGTGTTGATAAATAGCAGAGCAATAGAAGAGATAAACGAAGCAAACACTGTATTATACGAGGTGCATTCAAGTTCCAAGGCCTCCGATTTTTTTCTAATTAACTACTCACCCGAAATCGATGAAACTGGCGTTACTTCTCGACGTAATCGCCCAGCAGACGTACACACTTTTCACAACGCTCACGCCATGATTCCATGGCAGCGGCGAAGGCTTCTTTAGGAGTCTGTTTTGACCACTGGAAAATCGCTGAGGCAGTAGCAGCACGGCTGGTGAATGTGCGGCCATGTAGAGTGTCTTTCATTGTTGGAAAAAGCCAAAAGTCACTAGGAGCCAGGTCAAGTGAGTAGGGAGCATGAGGAATCACTTCAAAGTTGTTATCACGAAGAAACTGTTGCATAACTTTAGCTCGATGTGCGGGTGCGTTGTCTTGGTGAAACAGCACACGCACAGCCCTTCCCGGACGTTTTTGTTGCAGTGCAGGAAGGCATTTGTTCTTCAAAACATTTTCGCAGGATGCACCTGTTACTGTAGTGCCCTTTGGAACGCGATGGGTAAGATTACTCCCTCACTGTCCCAGAACATGGACACCATCATTTTTTCAGCACTGGCGGTTACCCGAAATTTTTTTGGTGGTGGTGAATCTGTGTGCTTCCATTGAGCTGAATGGCGCTTTGTTTCTGGATCGAAAAATGGCATCCACGTCTCATCCATTGTCACAACCGACGAAAAGAAAGTCCCATTCATGCTGTCGTTGCGCGTCAACATTGCTTGGCAACATGCCACACGGGCAGCCATGTGGTCGTCCGTCAGCATTCGTGGCACCCACCAGGATGACACTTTTCGCATTTTCAGGTCGTCATGCAGGATTGTGTGCACAGAACCCACAGAAATGCCAACTCTGGAGGCGATCTGTTCAACAGTCATTCGGCGATCCCCCAAAACAATTCTCTCCACTTTCTCGATCATGTCGTCAGACCGGCTTGTGCGAGCCCGAGGTTGTTTCGGTTTGTTGTCACACGATGTTCTGCCTTCATTAAACTGTCGCACCCACGAACGCACTTTCGACACATCCATAACTCCATCACCACATGTCTTCTTCAACTGTCGATGAGTTACAATTGGTTTCACACCACGCAAATTCAGAAAACGAATGATTGCACGCTGTTCAAGTAAGGCAAACGTCGACATTTTAAGTACTTAAAACAGTTCTCATTCTCGCCACTGGCGGTAAAATTCCATCTGCCGTACGGTGCTGCCATCTCTAGGACGTATTGACAATGAACGCGGCCTCATTTTAAAACAATGCGCATGTTTCTATCTCTTTCCAGTCCGGAGAAAAAAAATCGGAGGCCTGAGAACTTGAATACACCTCGTATCTTCAGCAACATTTCCCGAAGTTTACATTTCGTCAGAAAGGAACGCAAGAAATTTCCGCAGAACTAGAAAGGATCGACACATGAAATATCAGAGTTTCTCCAAAATGAGTAAGTGGAATGTGTGGTGTCGACTGTGCGGACAATGTTCGTGAGGAGTACAATGATGACGATACTTGCTAAGCAAGTGCAAAACAAGTGCAAGTGCTATTGAAACAGGTATTCATCTTTTTGATCTGCATCTCTTTCGTTCTTTCCGTGTTTGCAGTTAAATTATAGGTTCCGCATATGCAAAAATACTGTTTTCTTCTTTTTACCCAAACAAGTTTTGTTACAGATTTGTAAACATGAGTAATAATAAATATATACACAGAACGTTTCGCCACGCCGAAATCACGGTTTTTAAAAATGGAGGTATGAGTTAACTCTCCGATGAAATTAACATTTACATCATTTGGTTTGCAGATGACAAACTATCAGTGCAGGACATCAGACAGCTGCTCCTGCAAAACCATATAACGTGAAATCAGGGGGAGAAGGAAAACGAATAAAAATTTTCTTTAGGCCTCACTTTGTTAGATCAGTTACAACCTAATAAGCCAGCCTGTGTGGCCGTGCGGTTCTAGGCGCTTCAGTCTGGAACCGCGTGACAGCTACGGTCGCAGGTTCAAATCCTGCCTCGGGCATGGATGTGTGTGATGTCCTTAGGTTAGTTAGGTTTAAGTAGTTCTAAGTTCTAGGGTGCTGATGACTGAGATGTTAAGTCTCATAGTGCTCAGAGCCATTTGAACCATTTGAACAACCTAACAAATGTTCACATTTTACAGTTTTCAGTAAACAAAACATACTGATGAAGGTATAGAGGTGCCGAAACATGTTTGGGTAAAAAGAAAAAAACAGTGTTTTTGCATAAAGGCTGAACCTATGTCTATAATTGAAACAAGTGTCGAGATATGTAGTTCATCATCCTTGTCGAACAGGAAGCCACAAGTTCTGTCTCCAGTGGAGCATAGTAAAGGATAATCGTTGTCGAAGGAGCTGGTACTAAACATAATTACGTACCTGGAAGGTCATCCACAGCGTAGTAAAAAAAAAGTTATGAACAAATTTCGAATAAGTCCACTGCAATGTGACCATGAGTGCATAAGAAAAACGGTAGATGTTTAAACGACGACAAGGTGCGCTTGTTAAAATACTGATGTTTACTCGTTTCAAGAATGCTCGCTACAGTTTACAGGACGTGCATGATAGTAACCTACTACGATGTGCACATATCAAACTGCGTGCGACATAGATCACAGTGATTTCAAGAGAAGCAGTGGATGGTTGTACAGCTTCAAACAGCGTTGTAGAATTGGTAAAAATAAGATAACGAAATTTCAACAAAGCGTCAACTTGACGATGCACAGGAAACTGCGGAACCGACCCGAAAGTTTGCAGATGAGACAGACAAAGTTATCTCATCGTTCAGTAAGGAATTTGTTGTCGATACCGACCTCGGGCCAGTCTGGGTTTATACAGGAAATTCATATGAAACAAACCCTGGAAATTAGAGGTACCAAGAGAGTTGTATCAAGATCAACTAATATGAATGCCTTAATGCATTCGTATACAATTATGACAATTGTTAATGTGGATGGTAAATTGTCTGAAAAGTTATTTATTGTGGTGCGAGAAGTTGGAGGTGCTCGGTCCCCTTCGATTCTTTCTAAGGCGGGATACCTTGCAAGCGCAATAGGGAATATTTATGTCACAGCAAACAAGAGTTAGAAGATTGGCCTAGAAGGATTACATCTATAGTATGAGCGCTGCTTTTGGCCAAGAACTGGTCAAAACAACTAGCTTTTATTCGATTCCAAGTCTGCGTATAAAAATCATACTCCTTTAGAGCAAAATATACTTCTGAAAAGTGTGTGACATTACAATTCATATAACCTGACTAACGGGACAAATTCAGCCCCTCGAAGTTTGTTTTCTCCCGAGCCAATAAAATAGATTATCACACTGTCTGCAGCTACGCCTTAAATGATAGCCAGTTTCACAGTAAGCTGCACAACAGACTGTTTCGCAATGGAGTGCATGTCATCGCATACCATGCGTACTCATCATCACTCCGTTACATCAATACGATTCTATATGCATTCATTAAGAGTGAATACCTAGCTGAACTTGCTGCACGGTTTGTAGCTCACAAGGAGTTCGCCTTCTATCTTGGTGGTGCGAACCTTTATGATCAGAGTGGCGCGCCGTTTTCCATTCGTTGCTCGTGGTTCAAGTCAACAGTTTGTGTTGAACATTTCTTGAATATTGCCGACTTCCATTTTGTGAAATGTAATACGTACATCGCGACTGATGACCTCGCTATTTGGTGCCCTTCCACAAATCAACCAACCAACCAACCAATCAGTCAACCAACATTCAGTTACCGTCTCCCTCCTGATACACATGGTGACTTAATAGCAGCTAGTATTTCTCCTATCATAATTGTTAACACAACTTTCAAATGACCATTACTAAAGATTGGACTTGCGACCTCGCACTCAAGGATTTCCTTGTTAGTTGAGATGAACAAACTGGAATGCTGTATCGTTAAAAATTTCTTTATTTTGAATGGTTGTCCAAAAAAGAGGAGAATCTTTTCTTTCATTAAATGCTTCCCCAGAACAGCAACCGCGGAAGAATACATCAGTAAAGCGCACAATATACACTCCTGGAAATGGAAAAAAGAACACATTGACACCGGTGTGTCAGACCCACCATACTTGCTCCGGACACTGCGAGAGGGCTGTACAAGCAATGATCACACGCACGGCACAGCGGACACACCAGGAACCGCGGTGTTGGCCGTCGAATGGCGCTAGCTGCGCAGCATTTGTGCACCGCCGCCGTCAGTGTCAGCCAGTTTGCCGTGGTATACGGAGCTCCATCGCAGTCTTTAACACTGGTAGCATGCCGCGACAGCGTGGACGTGAACCGTATGTGCAGTTGACGGACTTTGAGCGAGGGCGTATAGTGGGCATGCGGGAGGCCGGGTGGATGTACCGCCGAATTGCTCAACACGTGGGGCGTAGGGTCTCCACAGTACATCGATGTTGTCGCCGGTGGTCGGCGGAAGGTGCACGTGCCCGTCGACCTGGGACCGGACCGCAGCGACGCACGGATGCACGCCAAGACCGTAGGATCCTACGCAGTGCCGTAGGGGACCGCACCGCCACTTCCCAGCAAATTAGGGACACTGTTGCTCCTGGGGTATCGGCGAGGACCATTCGCAACCGTCTCCATGAAGCTGGGCTACGGTCCCGCACACCGTTAGGCCGTCTTCCGCTCACGCCCCAACATCGTGCAGCCCGCATCCAGTGGTGTCGCGACAGGCGTGAATGGAGGGACGAATGGAGACGTGTCGTCTTCAGCGATGAGAGTCGCTTCTGCCTTGGTGCCAATGATGGACGTATGCGTGTTTGGCGCCGTGCAGGTGAGCGCCACAATCAGGACTGCATACGACCGAGGCACACAGGGCCAACACCCGGCATCATGGTGTGGGGAGCGATCTCCTACACTGGCTGTACACCACTGGTGATCGTCGAGGGGACACTGAATAGTGCACGGTACATCCAAACCGTCATCGAACCCATCGTTCTACCATTCCTAGACCGGCAAGGGAACTTGCTGTTCCAACAGGACAATGCACGTCCGCATGTATCCCGTGCCACCCAACGTGCTCTAGAAGGTGTAAGTCAACTACCCTGGCCAGCAAGATCTCCGGATCTGTCCCCCATTGAGCATGTTTGGGACTGGATGAAGCGTCGTCTCACGCGGTCTGCACGTCCAGCACGAACGCTGGTCCAACTGAGGCGCCAGGTGGAAATGGCATGGCAAGCCGTTCCACAGGACTACATCCAGCATCTCTACGATCGTCTCCATGGGAGAATAGCAGCCTGCATTGCTGCGAAAGGCGGATATACACTGTACTAGTTCCGACATTGTGCATGCTCTGTTGCCTGTGTCTATGTGCCTGTGGTTCTGTCAGTGTGATCATGTGATGTATCTGACCCCAGGAATGTGTCAATAAAGTTTCCCCTTCCTGGGACAATGAATTCACGGTGTTCTTATTTTAATTTCCAGGAGTGTAAGAACACCGTGAATTCATTGTCCCAGGAAGGGAAACTTTATTGACACATTCCTGGGGTCAGATACATCACATGATCACACTGACAGAACCACAGGCACATAGACACAGGCAACAGAGCATGCACAATGTCGGCACTAGTACAGTGTATATCCACCTTTCGCAGCAATGCAGGCTGCTATTCTCCCATGGAGACGATCGTAGAGATGCTGGATGTAGTCCTGTGGAACGGCTTGCCATGCCATTTCCACCTGGCGCCTCAGTTGGACCAGCGTTCGTGCTGGACGTGCAGACCGCGTGAGACGACGCTTCATCCAGTCCCAAACATGCTCAATGGGGGACAGATCCGGAGATCTTGCTGGCCAGGGTAGTTGACTTACACCTTCTAGAGCACGTTGGGTGGCACGGGATACATGCGGACGTGCATTGTCCTGTTGGAACACCAAGTTCCCTTTCCGGTCTAGGAATGGTAGAACGATGGGTTCGATGACGGTTTGGATGTACCGTGCACTATTCAGTGTCCCCTCGACGATCACCAGTGGTGTACGGCCAGTGTAGGAGATCGCTCCCCACACCATGATGCCGGGTGTTGGCCCTGTGTGCCTCGGTCGTATGCAGTCCTGATTGTGGCGCTCACCTGCACGGCGCCAAACACGCATACGACCATCATTGGCATCAAAGCAGAAGCGACTCTCATCGCTGAAGACGACACGTCTCCATTCGTCCCTCCATTCACGCCTGTCGCGACACCACTGGATGCGGGCTGCACGATGTTGGGGCGTGAGCGGAAGACGGCCTAACGGTGTGCGGGACCGTAGCCCAGCTTCATGGAGACGGTTGCGAATGGTCCTCGCCGATACCCCAGGAGCAACAGTGTCCCTAATTTGCTGGGAAGTGGCGGTGCGGTCCCCTACGGCACTGCGTAGGATCCTACGGTCTTGGCGTGCATCCGTGCGTCGCTGCGGTCCGGTCCCAGGTCGACGGGCACGTGCACCTTCCGCCGACCACTGGCGACAACATCGATGTACTGTGGAGACCTCACGCCCCACGTGTTGAGCAATTCGGCGGTACGTCCACCCGGCCTCCCGCATGCCCACTATACGCCCTCGCTCAAAGTCCGTCAACTGCACATACGGTTCACGTCCACGCTGTCGCGGCATGTTACCAGTGTTAAAGACTGCGATGGAGCTCCGTATGCCACGGCAATCTGGCTGACACTGACGGCGGCGGTGCACAAATGCTGCGCAGCTAGCGCCATTCGACGGCCAACACCGCGGTTCCTGGTGTGTCCGCTGTGCCGTGCGTGTGATCATTGCTTGTACAGCCCTCTCGCAGTGTCCGGAGCAAGTATGGTGGGTTTGACACACCGGTGTCAATGTGTTCTTTTTTCCATTTCCAGGAGTGTATTTCAGTTTCCAGGAGTGTAGTTTTAGATGATGTACTGTTAAAGGTGTCCGAAATGGCTACTGCTACAGTATTCCAGAAGAATCTGTACGGCACCTTTCACATGAAGAATAAACTCTGAATAAGCATCGTCCTGGGTGGATGCTGTATATGCTGAGTTCTTAAAAATCCAAATGTGTGACCGAATTTATCAGCAATTTTTGCTCTGTTTGAAAAATAAAGAAACTGATTACAATGCGCTCATTTGTTACTATGGATAATATGTAATTTCAGCACTTCGTGCCATAACGATTTATGCAGTGAATGAAGGGCGGCAGCCCCTGGAACGAAGATGTGTATTTCATCCTCCGAAAGGTTTGTGGTCAATGCAGTAAGGTTTTTTCTCTTATACCTGTAGTTCACCTTGAAAACTGGTCAGACAATAGCTGAGGTATATTACTCAGATTATCTGGGCAAGATAACTAAGGCATTTCATATACCCATTCATTCATGAAACACCGACCCCATATTTGGGACGCTCTGACTTTAGCTTTTCACCGTTTCACAAAAGAATTTTTCCCGTTGTCACTTATTAACAGAATTTTGTAGAAATGCATACTGTTTTCGATTTCTGACACGGATTAATTTTCGGTGATTTCCAATGGGAGGATATTTATTCTACTTATCGACATGTTGTTATTAGACGTCATATAAATGTAGCTAAGATGCGCTGTAGATCCTTCTTGTAGAACCAGTCTGATTTTTCGTACTGGGAGGAGTATATTCTGCAGTCTTTAATCACCAACAATGAATATGTTGTATTAGATATCATTTAAATGTAACTAAGATGAGCTGTAGGCCCTTCTTGTATAACAAGTCTGATACTTCTTACTGCGAAGAGTATATTCTGCGGTCTTTAATTCCCAAAAAATCAATAGTTTGTTGTTTCAATAACAACTAAAAATTTACGGTTGCTTACATGATACTTTTCCCAATTACTGGATGAGGAAACTACCGCCAATATACTTTAGTCCTAGTGCTCCTGCACGCCATATATGTCCCAACAGCGATGGTTTCCACAATTTAAAACAAAAAAATCGAGAGACTATTAGCTCAGATGGGAGTTCGTTATCAATATCAATGGCAGTAGCTCGAGAGAGGCAGTGATCCAATTTGCGAAGTATCTAGTTCAGCTTCATGAGTCCAAGAGTGATGTCGTAGTGATTAAAATTGTAGCCCCACCTCTTCTGTGTTATTCCTTCGCATTTCCACTTCACAGTCACACCACCATTACTCCATTTGGGCCTCTTGAGAAGGGTTGAAACGTAGCTGATGAATCTGTTACTCTGGTGACATTCAACGACCAGTCCACACTCGAAGTCACAGTGCTCGCCTGGCAAACCCATTCTGCTTTCACCGTTTCTCTTCTGATAGCACAATAGTCCCAGCCTTCTTCTGTACTGGTGGGCCCATCTCTGGTGACATCTACTGGTCAACTCCACAGTACATAGGTGTGTCTCGATACTTTATGTTCGATAGTGTACAGTGGTTTTTCTTAAGTACAGTTCCACCGATTACCTAATGCAAGTTCAAAAATGGCTCTGAGCACTATGGGACTTAACTTCTGAAGTCATCATTCCCCTAGAACTTAGACCAACTTAAACCTAACTAACTTAAGGAAATCACACACATCGAAGCCCAAGGCAGGGTTCGAACCCGCGACAGCAGCGATCGCGCGGGTCCACACTGTAGCGCCTAGAACCGTTCAGCCATTCCGGCCGGCCTAATGCAAGTGCCTGGACTTACCTCACCAGTGATGTTATTGTGACACTCTGCAGAGCTCTGTGCATTCTCGTGTCACTGCTGTCATAGGCAAACTGCTACTGAGCATAGGTTTTTATGGCATACTCGAAATAATTTTATTTTGTATCTATTAGCTCATCGTATGGCATTACTTGCATATTCGTTTTATTGCCTGACTGACTTCCAACAACACCTCATCAAAGATTATGTGGGAGGAATCTTCATATTAACCTACACTGTGGACCTTCCAGTCAAAAACAGAGACATAATATTCGTTGATGGTAGCTAATGGCAAAACTCTCTTTCCCACCATGAGTTAGGTTAGAATGCAAATCGTCTGGTGATCCTCTCTTTCGATGCGTGATTAAAGTGCCATCTGTTGATATATGTAAGAGTAGGAAAGACCTCCCTAGCGCATAGAGAAATGTTATGGGACCCTGAACACGTATTTAAGTGAATGCAAAATTACGATCGATACACACCTATACGATATGAAAATATATTTCTATCCTTTCTTGTAGAGGGGATACGTGAAATAAGAGTGTAAAATCTCACTTTGTTTGGTCCAAAAATAATAATCTCTCCGAACGTATACACAATCGGTAGCAAATCTCGAAGCTCTCAGCAAGACAAATCTACTTTATTCTATGTAAAATAAGCGTGCAAAGAATTGAAAATATCTCTGTTTGTGGCAGATTCTGGTGATGGCAGAACATGTCTAGCAAACTGTGCTATCATCATCTACCAATTTAAGTAATGATAAAGGAGCACATGGAAACATACGAGGAAAACGCATTAACTTTCAGAAATAACTGTGAGATTAACATAATTAAAGAGAAATTTATAATAATTTCCTTTTATTATTCAATAAACAAATTAGAAATTGCAGTAACAAGGCCACATTCGTTTTGTAAAGGATCACGAGGAGTACGATTCCACAAAGCATTTGAACCAAAACAAAAGGGAACCCCATACAATTTTAAATTCCCATAGTAATAGTCAACAAATGGGAGAGTAATGTATGCCCCGAACTACCTTCTAGGATGAATGAATGAAACACCCATATTGATCATTGAGCATGTAACACAGCCTCTCGCTTTGAACAGCAGAAGTAACATTGTAATCAACGAAAGTGCATCAGCAAAAGTGAAAACTCTGAGAATGAAATATTACGACTATGAGCAAGTGCAAGTAACGATCTCACCATAAATTTCTGTATGTTTCAACGTGTATATGTTCATGAAAGTGAAACATCAAAGTCGTTGAATTACAGCAGGCAGCATCCTTACAATGTACCCAGTCCAAGTGCAGTCAACCTTCTTTTATGCACCACCCACTTTCCTATCTCTGTTACTAGTAAACTCTGCCCACTGCCCGCTGGTTTCTTAATAATGATGACATATATAAAGTAAGGAAGTAGTTTTATAAAATTTATAAAGCAAAGTTATAGCAAGTTAAAGTGTATAACAATAATTACATACCAAATAATTTAGGTCAATTCTTTAAAAAGAAACAAATGAAAAGTTTTTAAAATACCTACCGCATACCATCCACCATGGAAGCTAGAATGTCGACTATACTTCGTACACCGAGAGAAGAGCTCTGACAGCTGGCAGCGCAGTTGCCAGTATTCGACACGGACAGGCAGCGAGCCAGCAGCAGTCGTCCAGAGCTACGGCAACGTCGCCATGGTAATGTAAACAAAGGTTCGCGATCTGATTGGCCGTCGTGGAAGCGCGATGCACGTACGACAAGACCGAGTCAACTGTCAGAGCTCTTCTCTCGCCGTACGCACTGTAGTGGACCGTAGGAATCGACTACCACTGCTCTAGTCGATGTGATCCTTTTTCTCGCAACCTTCAAGGGCACACTTCTCAAACCTTGCCGTTCTGGCGCTGGATTGATCAGACAGCCCCCACCAAATCGTAGCGTATACATATATCGTATCTACGCAACCAAAGACCATGAAATTCGTATCAGACGAAATCGTCTGAAGTGCGTCTTTGTCCTTTGGCTGCAACTTGCGGAAACATAAATGACTAGTGAATCTGGCAATGTTTCGCAGTTGCTAGATATCTATTGGGGAATTGGATATACATCCTAATCTCTTTCTCGCCCCTCTCTCTGGCCACCTCCTTCTCCCCACTCCCCGTCTCTCTGTCCATCGCCTCCTTCCCCTCCCATCCCTCCACCTTGTCGATTTCCTCTTCCCCTCCCTGTCTCTCTCTGACCTTGAGCCCTGTTTATTGTTATTGCAAACGAAAACCTGATTGGGAAATGAAGTTGCTTAAAATGAATGAGTAGTCGACTGGGATCATTGGTAATGCAGAGTTTGAGAGACAGCTCTCCTGCTCCTAGATTTTTGAGGATGAAATCTTCAGTTTCATTATTTGCATAATTTCAATGTGCAAACACACAGTATTACGAGATTTCTGACGATTCAGATTCCGTGGTAGCATTCGTAAATAAAAGAAAAAAAAACACACAATTTTCCTGCTTTCTGTTAAAACCAACAGCAGGAAGAAAAAAAAACAGCACACTGTAGTGTATAAATTTTTGTTATAATTTATAATTATATGCAGGTAGAGAAGGAGAATGAATGTATACAGGAGAAAGAATTTATCTACTTATTTAAATGCCTTTCTGTCGTAGTCAAAAGTGACTGTGAGAAGCAAAATGAAATCACACATTTTCACAAAACATAACAGCACTACGTTTTGTTTTTCACAGTCGCTTTTAACACAAAACCTGTTCGTCGTCGTTTAAAAGATACGTAGCCTATATCCGTCTTAATATTTATTAGAGTATTGTGTAAAACGTCGAAGCAAATTGGTCAAGAATTTCTGATATTTTTTGCTAACAACGTTTCCCTGTTAAATATCAAATACATTAAAAACATGAAGGCTATGTCATACCAAACGTTTATTCGAGTATCGCGTAACATTTGAAGTAAATCAATCAAGAACTCTTTCGCCATTTATGCTAACGACTTTTCACCTTTATATGTTTTACAAATGTTATAGGTATTAAAAATGTGTGGCCAATGTCCATCAGAACGATTATTAGAGTCTCGTGTATAAATCTGAAGTAAATACGTCAAGAACCTTTTGTGATTTTTTGTAACAACTAGTTTTCGTTCGAAGGCCACAGCAATCCCTTTCCTACATGTTGGTAATTATGTACCCAGACCGAAGTCGCGCTGGGTTGCATATGCGCTTCAGCAACGCACTCAAACGGCACGTTTCTGACGGCTCATTATACTGTATATCTAAACCGCCTCCGATTTTTAGAGGCTATGTTATAAATAAGAGCTTGGTATTTCTAATTTTTTGAATCTTTTCTGTAAGTGCAAGGTATGACAGAAGTACCAAAGTCAAGATTTATAGTTCCATATGTTGAAGATGGTGATTTTGGGGCTGCTGAATTAAATTTAAAGTGGGACCGATGATTTATTATTTGAATACTTTTAAATTCAGATCATAAATCCTTCGTTATGACATGTACAAGAGTAAATTATGTCAATGATTTGTTACTGTTCTGCCTTCCCGTACTTTTTTTAAATATAAAGATTTTCAATATGGCTGCTCTTCAGTATGCATGGAAGAACATCGGTGGAAGCTAGTTGGTTGTTATTTCTAATCCGTTCAAACTCTTTCTCAAATACTGTTAGCCGAGATATCTTATGATTTTTTTCATTTACAGAGTGCCTCAACTTTGAAACTAACATGTGTTTGTGTGTGTGTATACAACCATTTCCACACACACGAATGCCGCCTGAAATCTGAAAGTTTTGTCTGCATATTCCCTCTGTTTCTCTCTCTCTCCATTCTCTCTCTCTTTTCGGCTCGATGAAATCACGGATAAGACCGATGCTTTCATTTTTTAGATAGTGGATTTTAGGCATTTTGATGGGTTTGCTGTATAACGTTTAGTGGTATTGCAAACAGTTAAATCCATTGCTTGCATACATTTAAAGTCATCAGGCATGGTTTACCCACTTGCGGTCGCAGGTTCGAATCCTGCCTCGGGCATGTATGTGTGTGATGTCCTTAGGTTAGTTAGGTTTAAGTAGTTCTGAGTTCTAGGGGACTGATGACCACAGCTGCTAAGTCCCATAGTGATCAGAGCCATTTGAACCATTTGAACCCACTTGCGGAAATGCTCCCCCTCCTATACCTTTTGTCGTAGGTCCTGTTATTATTCTCGTATTCCAAGAAGACACCTGGCGCAGTGGCTAGCTTAGTGGATACAAATCGAAAGCGATCGATCAGAACTGTCAACTTTCCTCGGTGCCAGCCTAGCCTAACGTTAGCAGAGAGCACTGAGTTTAGCAAGTCGTCTGCCTTTGTATGTGAAAACGAACGTGACACGCAGAGTTAGTGACTCACGAAACAAAATTTAGCACAGCGAAGCCAACACACAATGTCGGCAACAGTGTCTATGTGGACTACATCGTTTGCTGGGCTAACATCGGAAGTGATCCGAAACAAGCGATTAGCAGTCCAATGTCATTAACATTGCCCTACTATATTACTTGATCCTGACTCCTAGCGTCTTCTACAACTGAACCACTGAAAAGGATATAATATAGTTCCGGAAGAAGGCTTAATTTCATTTACTCTTAGCATTATCGTATAGGGGTTACAAAAACGAGGGCTGATGCCAGTGTCAAATTCTGATGACCATTTTTTTTTTATCAGAATCCAGTATTCAGTTCCATAATTGGTTACTGCAACCCATACGAAGATATCATCCGACTGCGATTTGAGTTTCACAAATACCTCAAAATTTTTGTAGAGTTGATGCAGCAATACTTGATCCACTGGCTTGCGCCTTCTTCTTGCTTTCCATTTCTTACTCATCCAGTGTAACACATGTGCCTTCCACTGGAAAATGGTCTACACTACTATATAGGACGAAGTCTTATTTAACGCTTTCGCCAAACATCTCGAAAAGTAACTGACCGATTTACTTCTTTAAGGTCTGCCGATGACACTGCAGTTCTGTCAAAGACTGCAAAGAACATGAGTGATCAGCTGAAATGAATGGATAGTGCCTTGAAAAGAGGTCACAAGAAGAACGTCAATAAAAGTAAGTTTAGGATAGTGGCGTATAGTATAGTTAAGTCAGGTGGTACTGACGAAATTAGATTAGGAAATGAAATATTAAAAAGCCGACCGCGGTGGTCTAGCGGTTCTGGCGCTGCAGTCCGGAACCGCGGGACTGCTACGGTCGCAGGTTCGAATCCTGCCTCGGGCATGGGTGTGTGTGATGTCCTTAGGTTAGTTAGGTTTAAGTAGTTCTAAGTTCTAGGGGACTTATGACCTAAGATGTTGAGTCCCATAGTGCTCAGAGCCATTTGAACCATTTTTTTTTAATATTAAAAGTGGAAGGGTATCCTGAAAAGTAATGGCTCCGAATTTTTTACGTGAAAACTCTTACAGCTTGTCAAATACAACAAACTATATTAACACTGTGCGTCTTTATGCTTCACATATCTCCCAACGGGAAACCACTTTGCCGAAACCGTCGCTGTGGAATGTTTGTTGACGAAGAATTCTCAATGCACGCAAGGAACACATAAGCACACTGCGCAGGCTGAATGCCACTAAGAAGTGTCTATGTGGAAAATGCTCAGAATATGAAATCTCTTAAACGACTCGCTTACAATCCCGCAACAAACACCACTGACATTTTATTTTCCCCACTTCTAGTTTGTTAATGTCCGAAGGCGTTGTTCCATTTAAAAAGTGTATTTTTGCACAAAAGTACATTCTCTAAGTATTATTAGAATCTGTCCATTGCCTAATTGCACGAGCCCCTGACTGTTAATCCATTCTGTGAAAACCACAATGTTTCGGGTGCAAGTTTTAGATGTGGGTGTATGCCCTAAATGTGGTTATAAGGGTTGTTAATTATCACAGAGGTTTGGGTATTGTACACATAACCGTGATGTACCAGCACAATAATAGGTATTACCTGTGTCCAAGTTTTATATTTTAGCTTTGATGTATACTTTTGCTTAAATATTCATTTATTTATATATGGATAAATTAACCATGGATTAGGTTCAACTGCCCGTCTCTTATGCAAAACCAGGTATTCTACATATTTGTTGTCAGATTAATTATGACAATAATGTTGTAAGTTTGCTCTAGTATACAACGTTGTAAAACATTCAGTAATTACGACAACTTTCGAGGGATTGTAGGGGGTGGCTTGAGGAACTACTTGAGGATCGGAACCCGTGTTGGGAAAAGTCATCCGATGATGCTTCAGAGCATCAAAGTCATAAGATGCCTTTAGGCCACTCCTTCGGCAGTAAACGTGACCTTGTACACTAACAGGCCTTAGGCGGAACGTCTCGAAATGTTGTTTGTTATTCAGTGATCGCAACTGATTCTCAAGTCACCAGTGGAGAAGAGGGAGCTAGGTACTGCGCAGAATAGCCTTGTCTCTATGAATTCGATGAATGCGATGCTCTACTGCCTAGAGAAAAGGGAGGGGGATGAATGACGGTTTCACATACGGGTCCCATCCGTAGTTTATTTTTCTTCTGGAATCCTCCAAAATCTCAAATATTTCTGGTCTGCAGAAAAAAGAATAAATTTCAGATGGAAACCTGTGTTTCAAACAGTCATCCACTAAGGCAACAAAGCATCGGATTCGTAAGAAACAAGGCCTGTCTACAGTGCAGCTAGTTACATCTTCTCCAATATTAATCATGGCAATCAGTGGCGATCACTGAATAACAATCAACATTCAGAGACTTTCCGCCTGTGATTCGCCAGCGTGCAAGACCACCTTTGCTGCCGAAAGGGGTGCCCTGGTGACAGCCGCCAGCGCCTAAATCTTCGACGCACTCCGGAATGTTTGGATGATGTCTCCGGACACTGGTTCCTATCCTCGAGCAGTTACTCGAGACACCCTCTATATCTCCTCGAAGTTCGCAGCAACATTTCTGGGACACCTTATACAGTGCAGAAAGAGAAAAAAAATCTAAATCTTACATTCGTCACAAGAGCAATAATAGAGACAAGTTACAGGAAGGTAGATTTAATCGATGAGGGACAGCAGCAATGTGATGAGAGGTGGGGTGGAAGAGGGGGAGAGAGACAAATGTGGTAAAACACAGTTGAGGCTGTCAGGGGAATAGAAGCCGACGTGACCGACTGAGATATGAAAAGAGAAAGATGCGTAATGGGGAGATGGTGGGAGCATTAGCTTTCATGTTTGATAGAGGCAAAAACTAGGCGTTTACTTGACACTTTAGAGAAAGTAGTAGAAGGAAGTGTTTCAGCTTCTGCTGAAAAGCAACACGGCATTTAACTGTGTAAAAAGAGCAAGACAGCTTATTCCTGTGACGGACTGCAACAACAGGGAAAGAGATTTTCAATGTGCACAGTTATGGTACTGCATCGGTGAAAACTGGTATTTCAATTGTGATGAGATGACAGGTACTTCATTTCCGACACTATGTCCTGGTGTGCACGTGTACATAGGACTGCATAGTAGCCACGTATCTTGTCTGACAGTACGAGCCTAACTAGGCGTATGAAGTACAGTAATGGCCAAATAGACGGATGTTGCAGCTGTAGCACGCAAAGGCAATCATGGTTAGTTCTAGCCGTCGAGTGTAGTCACGGTGCGTACTGTGTTGCACTACATCTTAATAGTGGAGGTTGGGAATAACGAGTGACTGCACCAGTGTATGTTTCACAACCTGTGGAAGCTTTCTAATGACGTAGAATCAAGCAGCCGTCTTTCTCCATCTGGCGACAACATATAGTATCCAGCTGAGACGTGCATCCTAAGTTACATAGAAGTTCTTCATTGTTGTTGGTAAGGAAGTGGAATATCGTCAACAAGAATAGAAGGCATTTCGCGGAATCCAGAAGTTATTAATTTCTGATGGAATTTTACAATTAATTTGGAATTTGTCGCATTTAGTTTATGTCTCGAATTCTGTGCCTATCTTCCCTCTGAAAACAGTTTGTCATTCACGTGTAAGATGGCAGTAGTGATATCTTCAAATCTCGCACTTAGGTGAAGCTGGAGATCGTCAACAAGGAAATAATATTTTCAGCAGGGCAGAACCAAGCTTCAGTGACATACAAGGAAAGCAGTAGTGGGTCCAAGAGTGATACCTGTGGCACACGTGAGAGATCATGATTCCAGGAAGATCTTTCATTCCCGCAGACAACACAGTGCTGTTGACGATTTGTGTATGAGGACTGAAGCAACGAATGAAAATTTCTACGTGGCCAGGATTCAAAACAGGGTCTCCTTCTCAATAGGCAGATGCACTAACCATTATGCCACCCCGGCACAGTGGCTTTTCAGAACTGCGCAGACTACCCTAGCACGCCACCGAATTCCCCTAAACGCCTCAGCGCACTTGGTATTCCTCTTAAACTGGAACATCATTGCAGAGGCTATCCAGTTGTATTTCAATAGCACCTCAGCATCGAACGAAGCGGAGGACTCTGCCTGAAACCAAGATGCTATTTAAAGTCTCAAACATCTATGACGTATATACGCGGGCTGAAGTGGTGAATAAATAAAAAGGGGGCTGAGGTGTGAACATAAATTTGGATTGAGGAAGTAGGTGTGTCAGATTACTCTGCGCGGTTATGCAAAGCCACTATGCCGTGGTGGCGTAATGGTTAGCGCATCTATCTAGTGAGCTTGTAACGCTACCGTCCGCTCGGACGTACGTTAGCTCTTTAAAGCCTGTACTGTAATAAGTTCACGGGCTTCACCTTATAAACAAGGATTTTAGTACATAAGTTGACCGCGTGTACCTAATTGGAAGCAATTCGGACTTATATCCAGTGATGCAGTCAAGCAAATGTAAAGTACAATTACGCGTTCGCATGGACAAGAAGTACACACAGTAGATACTACCAATGATTAATAATTCGATCGCCAGCCTAATTAGGCATTGAGTGAGTTTTTCCTTGTACAAGTGGGTGCATGTACAAGCATAATAACACGTAGTAATGTTGCGTTTTATGGCAAAGTTTGGAACCGGAAAAATCCACTGAACTAAAGTTTTCTCCTTTCGTACTCATTTGGACGAGCTATAAATATACAACACCACACTGCAATGATTACTACGAACTGCATTTTGTATATTGATCAGACTGAAATCGGGCATAGATTACCCCAGAATTAGCAATTTTGAAAGCACACATACAATGTCACTATTAAAATTGGATAAACACTAATACACTTAAGTTTAATATGGAACTTAACTTTGCTGGTCAAATCTGATCAGTACACTTCAAGGTTTGAAAGAATGGACAAGAGAAAGGGGGGGGGGCCTGAAACTGTTATGGTCGTTATACTGAAACTATTAAGTACTGAAGGTAAATTAACACTCAAAATTATCAATCTATGGATGACTACTCGTTTGTCTTACTTCTGAATTATTTAACTGTCATTATTTCTGTCTCAAAGTAATTAAATAACATCGCTAACTCAATTAAAAAAAAACTCTCTTCCAATTTAGTCATACTTTTGTTCTTTATCAACATTTGCAATAACACACAGAACTTTAAACTTCTTTATAGCACTAACTTTAAATTTTCATTCCGGGATACTCGGGTTGCACAATACGTGGTAAGGAACCTGTCTAGGTCAGTGATCAGGATAAGTAATGGCTTAGGCAATTCTGGTAAAAGTCACATTATTATTGAACAGTTAGAAACAGTTTCGACACTGGTCCACACAGATACACTTCTAAAGATGAACTAAATGTTTGACCTGTGCACGTCAGTGCGGTGAATGGCAGGCAGCGAGATAGCGAGAAGCACAGCACACATGCAAGCACGGCTAAGGCTCTCTCTGCATCGGCAGTTTCCTTCTTCTTAGCGTCGTAATCTTTCCAATTCAGTGCCTAAGGATATAGCCATGCCCTGTAGTCGTCGGAATCGGCACATCCGAGGCTCAATGGAATCCACTTTTCCTGGATAGCCTCCTCGATACGGTACGTGTTCCTCTGACCGATGCCCAACTCCGACTGTTTTACTGAGTCCGTTGTGCCGAACCGCACCAGTGTGCGTTTCCCGCGCTCGCCTGCCTCCACCTTTTTCCGCTCCCCTACAGGTAGGGTATTCACCACAGGTTTTCTACCACACATATCCTAATGCATTACCTACGTATGGACCAAGTGTATAAATTACAATTTTCACATCATACAATAGTTTTAACATTAAATACACTTCCCTTTGATTACCACATTACTTAAAATCTAACATAAATAATAATATTCATTTCAAAAGTTGCTCACAGTTTCTTTAACATAACGATATGAAAAGAAAAAGAAATCCAAAACATTGCTTACATTACTTCACATAAATTCAGAAAGAAAAAAAAATTTATCATATGTACAGTTGTTGTTGTTACACATGCCCCTGTTTCCAGAAAATTATCTTAAGTCTAAATTTTATGGGAACACTAAACTTTACAATTCTACAGTAGTTCTGAATCTTTACGTAAATGTTCAAACAGATTTGCACTACATATTTCCTTTTACTTTTTTACTGAGAACAATTATTTGTCATTTACTCAAGTGCCTTTTGCACAGTCTAGCTTCCCATCCTAACATTACTAAAATAGCAATTTAATCATTTTTTCTTTTTTTTTCAAAGAAATAATTTAAAATTCTGGAATACAAACATTTAACTACAAAACAAATGCATATTTCGTATACACTATAAGGTAATTTGTTGCTGCTTGCTTTGAATGGCAGTCCATTTTCTTACTTACTAAACAAAACACACACACATATATTCAGAAAATTAACTACACATATTTGCTGCCTGTTACGCGGATTTGGGCAGTCCTTTTCACTTCATATTGTCACATCTCCTGGATCACATGTACAATTTTCCATCGACTATTTATCTGCCCTCATTGGTATTTGGCAGTCCTTCATATTATGGTTCATACACTGCCCATTTTCATTTTTGACAGTGCCATCTTTTATCTGGCCGATAGCATTTATCCTTTCTTTCCAGTCCTTTTCTCCATACATTTTTACAGTTACAGTACAATTGGTAATCTGAAACTCACATAACTACATTAGCACACTTTCAAGGGTATACAGACATTTACAAAGATTAGTTACATTTGAAATAACTTGGGTTCAGCATAAGATACAGCACAATTACTCGTTCCTAGGAACATACAGTTTCAGGTCCACAATATTTCTTACACCTAAAGGTGTTTTGGATTTTGGGTAGATCAGGTAGTAAGCATTATCGTGTGGAATGTCCTGTATTATATATGGTCCATTATAAATATATTTAAATTTTGAAATTTCATGGTTTAGTTCACTAGATTTTTCGTGGGTTTTTAAAAGAACATAATCTCCAATTTTAAATTTTGAAACTTTTAGATTTTTATTGTGTCTTCTAGATCTAGATTCAGCTTTTTGCTTTGCCCTTTTTATTACCAATTCTTTCTTTTGATCCAATCCCAAACTTGTACAAGGTGGAAACTCTAATTTTTCTTCAATTAAACTTTTACTACTTCTGCCTAACAAAATTTCTTCCAGTGGGAATCCTGTAGTTTCATGATGTAATGTGTTCATGACATTCTCAAAATCCGATATAAATCTGCCCCAGGCTCTATGATTGTGACTGCAGTATGTTCTACACAATCTCCCAACTTCTCGCATGTACCTTTCAACCGGGTTGCTTGCAGGATGGTAGGCGGCAATATATTTAACCTCCACACCAATTTTCTCCATTCCTTCCTTCCAAATTTTGGATATGAACTGGGGTCCATTGTCAGATAGTACTGCTTTGGGTTTCCCGATGGTCCTGAAGTATTCGACCATCCTACTAAATACAGCTTTTGCTGTTGCTTTTTTCAAGGGGTATAATTTCACAAATTTTGAAAATACTTCCAAAATCACCAAAATATATGCACAATTTCCCGAAGTCTTTGGGAGGGGACCATATAAATCTACCGATAATAAGTCTAGGGTGTCTTCAGGCAATGTACTTTGCATTGGTCCCCTACTAGTTCTGTTCGGTACTTTGGTCTTTTGACAGACATCACATGACTTAATCCGTTCCTTTACCTTCTTACTTATACTACCAGTAATCACTATTACATTATTCAATTTATCCAAACATTTCTTCGGCCCACTATGCCCCAATGCTAAATGAAAATAATCTATGACATCAGTATCAAACTGGTTTGGCCAACATACTCTCCATTCCTCAGTAACTAAATCTTTCCTCCTATATAGAATACCTTTATAAATTTTGTAATATTTCTTAATTTGAGGATACTGCACTTTGTCAAAATTTACCTTCACTGATTTCCAAGTCGAATCCTCATTCTGATGGTATCTCATATTTTTACATATCTGCTCAATTTTCCTCTTTCCTGAAACCTCTTTCATATATCTTATCTGAAAGGTACCCTCTTCACCATTTTCATTGGGCACTTCCCTCATACCATCAGGCAATCGAGATAAGGCATCTGCCACATAATTCTCAGTACCTTTAACATACCAAATATCGTAATCGAATTGTTGCAGGTACAAAGCCCAACGAGTCAGCCTACCATTAAGTAAACGGCAATCTTTAAGAAAAGTTAAAGCTTTGTGGTCGGTATGTATAATGAGCTTATGGCCCCACAGATAATTTCTAAATTTCTTTAGCCCCCATATAATGGCTAAAGCTTCCTTTTCCGAAATAGTGTAGTTTCTCTCGTATTTTGTTAGAGTTCTACTTGCAAATGCGATAGTCCTGTGTTCGATTTCTTTTCCTTCACAGATTTCTTGGAAAACTTCTAGGCCAATTCCATAAGCACTGCTGTCAGTACTCATATGGAAAGGTTTTGACAGTATGGTGTGATGCAAAATATTCTCATTCAAAAGTTCCCTTTTTAAGTTTTCAAAATCTCTCATGCACCCTTCAGTCCACACAAAAGCACTATTTTTCTTAAGTAAATTATTCAAATGAGGACTATTAAAAACTTGCCCCTTGACGAATTTTCTATAGAACCCACATAAACCTAAAAAGGCTTTCAACCGTTTTCTATTTCTAGGAGCTGGACATCCTGATATTGCATTTAACTTTTCCGGATCCTTGCCAATACCGTTCGTAGTAATAATGTGCCCCAGAAACTTTATTTCCGATTTCACAAATTCACATTTCTTCCACTTAAGTGTCATGCCCCCTGCTTGTAGAGCAACAAAAACTTTCTGTAATAACTCGCAATGCTCCTGCCATGTTTTGGTAGCAATCAGTAAATCGTCTACATAAATAGTTAGCCGGGAACTCAGTTCTCTACCTAACACAAAGTCCAGTGCCCTAATAAAGACTGCCACAGATATGCTAAGCCCGAATGGCACTACTTTATACTGATAGCATTTCCCGGCGAATAGAAAAGCGGTATATTTGCGGGATTCTTTACTCAATGGGATTTGCCAGTACCCAGCGGTCATGTCCAGACTGGTTAAATATTTCACGTTATAAAATTTTTGGAACATTTCGTCCAGATTTTCAGGTCTATCTATTTCTTTCTTTACAATTTTGTTCAAAGTCCTGGCATCGATAACTACTCTCACTCCCCCATCCCTTTTGTTTACTATGATAAGGGGACTATTATACTCGCTGCTACTTCGTTCGATTACCCCCCATTCTATCATTTTATCTATCTCCACTTGAACAGCCTGTCTCTTTGATATGGGTATCGAAAACGGTCTTACGAAGAAAGGTTTATGCTCTATGGTCTCAATCTGGTATTCAAAATTCTTAACTAGGCCAGGTTTGTCCGAAAATACGGGGCTGTTTCTATCTAAAATTTCAAGCAATTTTGCTTTCTATTCGGGAGATATTCCCTCTAAATTTTCCACCATTCCCTTAAATTCATGCCCCTGCTCGTCACTCTCATTTAATAATCTCTGGACATGGTACACCTCATACTTGTTTGTCAACCCATCATTCCCTTGGTCGATCTCCAACAACAAAGACTCAATTTCTGAATCAAACACTTTCCCAATTTCCTCAAAATTTAATTCCAAATTCCTAAATGTACTATTAATTTTGATCACTCCTTGGCTACAATCAATAATAACCTTTTCTTTATCCAACCAATCTATCCCCAAAATCATTTCAGTACTTAAGTCCGGCACAACCAAAAAATCGTGTTCAAAATTTTGTCCTTTTATACTAAATTCAACCAAAATCTGGTTCTTTACTGGCTTGCTAGCCTTGCCAGTTGCACCAACAATTTTTACACCTGTTACAGACATAATTACTAGCCCAGGCTTATCACAAATGTGTTCGAAAAATGACTGGGAAATTGCACTTATCTGAGACCCAGTATCAAGAAGTACTTGCAATTTCATGTTATAAATTTCAACTAGTATTACAGTTTGTTTAACCGTCGAATGTTTTTCATTATCGTGGTCTTACTTGAGCAAATCCGGGTCGACGATGACATCGTCCCAAGATATGCTTTTAACATTCACTTCACATATATCTGGCGGTTTCTTTGGTTCCGGGAGTTCAAAGTCATTAATTACCTGAACTCTTTGCGGAATAAACACTGAGTCGTCTGGTGGTTCTTTCTTTCTTTGTTCTGTTTCAACATCTGGATTTTGTTTTGATGTTTCTTCATCATTAGGTACAATATCGCAATTAACTACATCCCCATTATTTTCACTGATTTTCTCATACCCTCTTTCAGTAAAAGTATATTCACTTTCTTTTACACCTGAAAATTCATCTTCACTAGAGTCATCACTACTCTCTTCCTCAACACCAGATTCATTTAAGTACGCTACTTTTGCACAGTAGGGAAAGTTAGTATATTCAATTTTGTCTGTATTTGCGTATTTTTCATCATCTGAACTATCGTCGGAATCTGACCATTCGGGATCGCTTTCAGGTTCTAACATAAAAGCTTTTCTGAGACAGGCACTAAGTTCTTCCTCTGTATTGTCGCCAGGCTTGGATTTTAATTCAATCTCCTCTTTTGGCAAAACGGCCTCATCCTCAGCTTTATTCACATCCACTGTGACTTCATATTCAGTGTAATCCTCGTGGACTTTAATTACTTTCAGGTAATCATCTGCCCCTTCTCCACGGTGCCTCTCGGTAGCAGCTTGTACTATTGGCGGATTGTTAGCAGAAGTTATTTCTTCGTTAATGCTGAGGATTTCATCCTCCAACTCCTTCCTATTGTTAATCTGCGTCCTATTGGCGGCACACATACTTTGCGCGGCGCTATTTATTCTTCCCTCTTCAAATTTGGGCCACGTCACTTTATTGACGCCCCTATCATTTCCTTTTCTATTAACTAATTTCTTCGCCTCATACTCCTTCTTAAAATACTCCCACTCACATTGCTTTAGGCCCTTGTACAGATCGTCGATCTGCACACGCCAATCAGTTACTTCTGCTAATTCATTTTCGCCTTTTACCTCATTGCAAACACTGCTAACCGCACCTCTCTGTGTACTCACTGTCTCATTTATGGTTTCCTTTGCCATGGAATTATCACTCGTAAAATTTTCCTCAGCTCTTACGGCTACGTTCGTACCTACTACTGCCGTCTTGCTAGCGGCTTCTCTCTGAACAGATGTTCTGCTAGGCTGGGCCGTTGCCCTCTGATGCTCCACTCGCCTGTTAACATGCAGCGCTCTGTGCGGCAGAGATGACTCATTCTGGCTCGCACCTGATGCTTGTTTCGCCACAACACGTTGCGTTGTTTCACGCCTGTCTCTAACCTGTCTCGTTATATTACTGTCGGTCCGGTATCTTTTCTTAAATCGGGGCCTGTATATATTGTCCGCTTCCGTTTGGCCCGCAACGTTCGCGGAAATTAGTTTCCCGCGTCGTTATTATTTTGCGCGGTATACTCTCTACCGCGACCTGGATAATTTCCTCTGCCTCTTCCTCTGCCTCTTCCTCTCTGTATTACATTGACGCGAAATCCCTCGCCGTCATTTCGTTCGTCATGGTTTCGGTTATTAAGGTTACCAAAATTTTGATAATTGGCACGACTTTCGCGCCAATGATCTTCGTCTTCGACTCTTTCGAGAAATGCTTGGAAGCTGCGATGATTGCTTCCTACATACCTCTTTGAATCTTCTGGAAGCTTTTTATATAACTCCCAGATAATTTCTGAATCTGATCTTCGGTCTCTTAAATGCGTCAATTTCCGGTACCAATACTCGCAGAAATCTTTCAAAGAATTCCTGCCCCTGTTATCATGCTGTTTGGCCATGATGAACTCCCGCCATAAATGGTCCTGCTTTTGTTCAGACCAATATTCTTCCATAAATCATTGCCTAAATTCTTCGAACGTCATTCGTTCGGTATTTAAATTTATTCCCCAGCGCTTAGCATCACCTGCTAAGGCGCTAATTACAACGTTTATCTTTTCCTGATCAGACAAGTGCTCAGGAAATACTCTCTCGCAATTTTTGATAAAATCTAACGGATGCCACCCGTTATGTTTCTTGGCTGGATCGAAGCGTTCCTCACCTTCTAATAGCTTCGTAATTGGTGTGCCATTACAGACAACACCAGGCCTATCTTTAATTTTGCTCTCCAGATCGAAAATTCTGCCTTGAATTTTCGTAGTATTTTGTTCACAATTTTGAACACATCCGGTTACTTTTTTATCTAAATCCCTTTCAGTGTCTAAAACTACCTTTTTCAACTGTGATATTCCGTGTTGACATTCGTTTACGATCTCAGTTTTAAGACCGAAAACTTTTTCGTCTACCTTAGTTTCAACCAGAGGTTCTACTTTCTCTTGGATGTTGAGAATTTCAACATCGAATCTACTATTAATGTTACCAATTTCCTCCTGCATAGTATCCATATTTTTGTTAATGGTATCAATTTCAAATTTCAGAGTATTTACCACAGAACTTAAATTTCCCACCTTTTGTTCTATCTGTTCTATTTGTTTACTAATTTTAATTCCCTGTCCTTCGACCTGTGCTTTAATCTGATCACTCTGTGTTTTGAGCTGCTCTGCAACGTGTGATTTAAGCTGATTAACCTGATTGCCGACTTGTTTTTGAAGTTGCTCATTTTGTGTTTTGAGCTGCTCATCAACGTGCGTTTTAAGCTGCTCATTCTGTGTTTTGAGCTGATGCCCTGCGTTTTGAGCTGCTCATCAACGTGCGTTTTAAGCTGCTCATTCTCTCCTGCAATTTGTTTGGTTAATTGTTCAAATAAATCGTTCATGCTTAAAATTTTTACACTGTTTCGTTCTACGGAATCCGTGTGTTCCGGTCCTACTTCAGACACTTCTTTCGGTTCTTTCTTTATCTGTGGTGAATCAAATATGTCAGTGGATTCGTTCACGTACCACTATCATCTACAAAGTCACCCTCTTCTTCCTGTTTTGTCCCTTGCTGTGTTCGAGTCGATCTCGACATTTCAATCTGTTCGTTGACGTGTTCATGGTATTGTATGTACGCCAATTGTCTTCCGCTCACGCCATCTGTTATCTGGCCGCGTAAACTCTTGCTACTGCCAGCCGCATTCTCCATTTCGCTTGGCGCATCTACCCTGTCTACGTTCCTGTCCATATTGAATACCAATTACACCACACTATTATACTTGACTCACACTGCAATTTACTTTGCTAAATATTATTGCTATTCGTGCCACTCAACATCCACTGTTCGGTATTTACATTAATTTGTAACCGACAACAACTGGATGTCCTGTCACCGTGAAGCCACTTGTAACGCTACAATCCGCTCGGACGTACGTTAGCTCTTTAAAGCCTGTACTGTAATAAGTTCATGGGCTTCACCTTATAAACAAGGATTTTAGTACATAAGTTGACCGCGTGTACCTAATTTGAAGCAATTCGGACTTATATCCAGTCAGTAACTACAGTGATGCAGTCAAGCAAATGTAAAGTACAATTACGCGTTCGCATGGACAAGAAGTACACACAGTAGATACTACCAATGATTAATAATTCGGTCGCCAGCCTAATTAGGCATTGAGTGAGTTTTTCCTTGTACAAGTGGGTGCATGTACAAGCATAATAACACGTAGTAATGTTGCGTTTTATGGCAAAGTTTGGAACCGGAAAAATCCACTGAACTAAAGTTTTCTCCTTTCGTACTCATTTGGACGAGCTATAAATACACAACACCACACTGCAATGATTACTACGAACTGCATTTTGTATATTGATCAGACTGAAATCGGGCATAGATTACCCTAGAATTAGCAATTTTGAAATCACACATACAATGTCACTATTAAAATTGGATAAACACTAATACACTTAAGTTTAATATGGAACTTAACTTTGCTGGTCAAATCTGATCAGTACACTTCAAGGTTTGAAAGAATGGACAAGAGAAAGAGGGGGGGGGGGGGAACCCTGAAACTGTTACGGTCGTTATACTGAAACTATTAAGTACTGAAGGTAAATTAACACTCAAAATTATCAATCTATGGATGACTACTCTTTTGTCTTACTTCTGAATTATTTAACTGTCATTACTTCTGTCTGAAAGTAATTAAATAACATCGCTAACTCAATTCAAAAAAAACTCTCTTCCAATTTAGTCATACTTTTGTTCTTTATCAACATTTGCAATAACACACAGAACTTTAAACTTCTTTATAGCACTAACTTTAAATTTTCATTTCGGGATACTCGGGTTGCACAATAGGTGGTAAGGTCCCTGTCTAGGTCAGTGATCAGGATAAGTAATGGCTGAGGCAATTCTGGTAAAAGTCACATTATTATTGAACAGTTAGAAACAGTTTCGACACTGGTCCACACAGATACACTTCTAAAGATGAAATAAATGTTTGACCTGTGCACGTCGGTGTGGCGGATGGCAGACAGCGAGATAGCGAGAAGCACAGCACACATGCAAGCACAGCTAAGGCTCTCTCTGCATCGGCAGTTTCCTTCTTCTTAGCGTCGTAATCTTTCCAATTCAGTGCCTAAGGATATAGCCATGCCCTGTAGTCGTCGGAATCAGCACATCCGAGGCTCAATGGAACCCACTTTTCCTGGATAGCCTCCTCGATATGGTACGTGTTCCTCTAACCGATGCCCAACTCCGACTGTTTTACTGAGTCCGTTGTGCCGAACCGCGCCAGTGTGTGTTTCCCGCGCTCGCCTGCCTCCACCTTTTTCCGCTCCCCTACAGGTAGGGTATTCACCACAGGTTTTCTACTACACATATCCTAATGCATTACCTACATATGGACCAAGTGTATAAATTACAATTTTCACATCATACAATAGTTTTAACATTAAATACACTTCCCTTTGATTACCACATTACTTAAAATCTAACATAAATAATAATATTCATTTCAAAAGTTGCTCACAGTTTCTTTAACATAACGATACGGAAAGAAAAAGAAATCCAAAACATTGCTTACATTACTTCACATAAATTCAGAAAGAAAAAAAATTTTATCATATGTACAGTTGTTGTTGTTACAAGCTTGATCCTGTAAGAACCCTTTCCTCCCTTGGCTCTGGAAGAGCGGGAATGGGACATTGAGGCCAGGCCTCGAAAGACGACCCCTACCGTCTTTGCCCCTGACCTTCCTCTCGGGTCATCTAAAAAAAAACCGTGAGCAGAAGACCCGGGTTCGAATCCTGTCCTTGGTACAAATTTTCATTTGAAACTTCAGTCTCCATATATACATCATAGATGTTTGAGACTTGAAAAGGTCTTTGGAACCATATAGTTTCATTTTGATACTGTTGTCTGTTTTTCAATTTGCCTTGAATCCATCATACCACCTGAAAATATTAGGTGTCTCATTTTACTGAGTAGTGTGTCAAACTTAACGGTGCCAAACGCTTTGCTGAGGTCTAGTATTGGTAATTTTGTTGCCTCACGGTTTTCCACCGCATTTTTCAGGTCATCAGTTATCTTAATTAACGCAGTGTTTGCTTTATACATACATTATGTACATATCTCTACTTTTATAAATGTTATTTCTCTACAGTCATTGATTCTGAGGATTTTATTTTGTCTCCACATTAAACTGTGTAGCCTAATATGTGCCACGCTCACTAGGCAACAGAAGCTTTGTCCGCGTACACACGGCGATGTTGACTATTTAATATCTATGTGCTAGGTATTATACTTGGTTAGTTACTTCATGCGTTAGTTATTTCCCTCAACATCATTGATATATCAAGAAATTCAATTCCACTAGAAGTGATTTTAAATTCACAATCTCGCACGGTATACTTACCAGTCATATGCATAACATTGGATTACATGAACTTCAACTGAATTCGAAGTCTGCCATTTACCAATCCGCCCACAATGCGGCAGCTGCTACTTCTGACACAGTACAGTAATCTAGGCCCAATATATACGATGATTCTATCATTTTGACGAAGTTTCTGTAAACTCGAGTGAGGACGCATTCAGAAGGACTGGGGTTCAAATTCCCGTCAGGTCATTCAGATTCATTTTGTCTGTGTTTTCCCTAAACTTCACAAGGTAAATTCCCTCTGGAAAGGACAGGATCACTTTCCTTCAACCATGCTTGTCCAATCCAAGCTTTTTATCTGTCCCTATCGTCACTGACATAACTACAGACCTTAATTTTCGTGGACAAAACGACATTCCGTTTAAGGAGATCAGTGAATGCCTATTACAAAGTTTGATAATGTTTCAAAGAGTCATTTTTTATAACCATCTTCTGGTGCTATTGGTCGCATTTGGTGAACAAAAGTTCATACATTGTGAAACTAGTTTTCCTTCCCTTCTTTTTCAAAAGGATTTTACTGCAAGCAGACTTAGGAAATTGCTAAACGTAAATTAGAAATCCAACATAAAAAAATGAACTCACTGTCAGATAATCTTGATAACAGTCTGTCCTACAAATGAATTAGCAGACGAACATAGTAATTCCATGGTTAAAATTATTAGGGTTGTTATTTTTTAACGGCGGGCTTTTTTATAATTTTATGTGTATAGCCCTATTATCTAAAAAATAAAAAACAAGAACATATCGTCTAGACTATGATGAGAGATTCGTAAATATGGATATTTGCATGAAAACTACAAACAAGACGCAGAGTACACCAGAATATCGACATCTTTTTAAATTCTTTTCTACTTTTACCATATTACATTTTGTTTCCTATCGTATGTCACAAATATTTTATCCTACAGAATTATCAAAAGTACATATGTAAACTATACATAAAATTTCTACATTTCTCTGCTTTCTATTTGATAATAATGTAAATAAAAAAGGTCCTTAATAATATGTAACCAATTAAGTGTAATTATGTACCTATAATTTATGCTGTATACAAGACGATAATCTGTCATGAGCCACAGTGCCACCTGCTGGACGTATATGGTGGTCGTTGTGTTTACAGCACTTCCGTCCCTTGCCAGCTGTTGCTGAACACGAACACTTGTAATCGGCACTGTACAGTTATGTTTATGTTTATATTTAATACTTTCCCATTTGACACGCCGATTTAAAGTGATTTTCACGTTAGTGGGAAGTGTATATGCAATCTGAAGCAACTTGCAACAGTGATGGACAAAATGTTGAAAAACGTTTTGAAAATACAAGGTATGTTATAATCCCATATGTTAGGTAACAAGAAAGTTTACAAGCTGTAATATCATAATTCTAAAATTTTCCTGTCAGCTTCTATCCATCCTCTTGTAGTACAATGATGGTAACATATCTCTATCTGTCATCCAATAAAATGCTTTTTTTAGTGATCTTCACTTGTGAAGTTTTCTTCAGTCATAATGCAGTGCAGATCCGCCAGGAACACATAACCAGCACCTGCTTAATACTGTAGACACAATCGTTTAAAGTACCTAAGCCTTCGTTGTAATTCATCCCACAATCTCTATTTTCGCCGCTTTGTCCCGAAAATCCCGAGTGTATAAATTTAGATGTAAAAGTGCACCGCATTTTCTATACCTGATAATTACCTCGGTACTTACTTGCCCACACTAATTCGACATTAATTATCCCTAACAATATCCGTGGCACTAACGCGCTATTCTCCTCCGAAAATTAATTCTCCTTACTCTAAGCAAACGGAAAGTTTATTTTATGACTCGCTTCCAAGTTAGCGCGGTTTTTATGAACAAAACAACAGTAACTGATATTAAAAGGACATCTTCCCCACAAAGAAACTTTGTTTTGCTCTTAGATGCTAGCAAGTAATTAACGTTTCCTTCGTCGCATATTACAGCATTTATTAAATCGTCCTCCTTCGGTGCTTTGGAAGACACTGAATTGGTTGTGAAGTAATTACCTCTTCATAGAATTTCTCTCCCTAATTTTTTAATTAAATATCTGCTGAGCTGTCACCTCCGCAATCTCTTTAGCTGTTATATTTACAGCGAACATAGGTTTAACCATTTCAACGTGGGGAAATCTTTGTCCGCAACTGTAATTACTTTTGTGTTAAGCAACAAAAAGAACAGCTAGCTCTCCTGCACTCCTGTTCATGACTAACTCATTCAGACATGTGTCTGTAGCAGTGCCACTTAATTGTTCATAACCGAAATATTTGTCCCAAGCGTAAGGTCGAGTTGGCATAGTGCTTAAGACTCGGGAGTCGCATTTAGGTGCAGGGCAAATCAGTCTTCCAAATTTAGGTTTCCTGTTGTATCCCGCAATCACTTAAAGTAAATGATTTCTTAGCACACAGTCAAATTCCTTACCATTCTGTTTATGCTTCGTTTCTGATGACATTTTAGTCTACGGGACATTTAACCCTAGTCTTCGTTCCTAGTCGTTTTTGTATGAAGTGAAAATGCGGGTGAGTGTCCGACCAAGTGATCCCTTCTTCTAGGCAAGTTGTGCCACAAATTTCTTTTCTCCCCAGTTCTATTCAATAATTGGGGGAAGTGGCAACAAAACGACTATTCACGTTGATGTGTAGAATATATGAGTCTGGCGATATACCATCTGACTTTCGGAAAAGCATCATCCACACAATTCCGAAGACGGCAAGAGCTGACAAGTGCGAGAATTGTCGCACAATCAGCTTAACAGCTCATGCATCGAAGCTGCTTACAAGAATAATATACAGAAGAATGGAAAAGAAAATTGAGAATGCGCTAGGTGAAGATCAATTTGGCTTTAGGAAAACTAAAGGGACGAGAGAGGCAATTCTGACGTTACGGCTAATAATGGAAGCAAGGCTAAAGAAAAATCAAGACACTCTCATAGGATTTGTCGACCTGGAAAAAGCGTTCGACAATATAAAATGGTGCAAGCTGTTCGAGATTCCGAAAAAAGTAGGGGTAAGTTATAGGGAGAGACGGGTCATATACATTATGTACAACAACCAAGACGGAATAATAAGAGTGGACGATCAAGAACGAAGTGCTCGTATTAAGAAGGGTGTAAGACAAGGCTGTAGCCTTTCGCCCCTACTCTTCAATCTGTACATCGAGGAAGCAATGATGGAAATAAAAGAAAGGTTCAGGAGTGGAATTAAAATACAAGGTGAAAGGATATCAATGATACGATTCGCTGATGACATTGCTATCCTGAGTGAAAGTGAAGAAGAATTAAATGATCTGCTGAACGGAATGAACAGTCTAATGAGTACACAGTATGGTTTGAGAGTAAATTGGAGAAAGACGAAGGTAATGAGAAGCAGTAGAAATGAGAACAGCGAGAAACTTAAAATCAGGATTGATGGTCACGGAGTCAATGAAGTTAAGGAATTCTGCTACCTAGGCAGTAAAATAACCAATGATGGACGGAACAAGGAGGACATCAAAAGTAGACTCGCTATGGCAAAAAAGGTATTTCTGGCCAAGAGAAGTCTACTAATATCAAATACCGGCCTTAATTTGAGGAAGAAATTTCTGAGGATGTACGTCTGGAGTACAGCATTGTATGGTAGTGAAACATGGACTGTGGGAAAACCGGAACAGAAGAGAATCGAAGCATTTGAGATGTGGTGCTATAGACAAATGTTGAAAATTAGGTGGACTGATAAGGTAAGGAATGAGGAGGTTCTACGCAGAATCGGAGAGGAAAGGAATATGTGGAAAACACTGATAAGGAGAAGGGACAGGATGATAGGACATCTGCTAAGACATGAGGGAATGACTTCCATGGTACTAGAGGGAGCTGTAGAGGGCAAAAACTGTAGAGGAAGACAGAGATTGGAATACGTCAAGCAAATAATTGAGGACGTAGGTTGCAAGTGCTACTCTGAGATGAAGAGGTTAGCACAGGAAAAGGAATTCGTGGCGGGCCGCATCAAACCCGTCAGTAGATTGATGACCAAAAAAAAAAAAAAACCTTCTCAATAGTTACGTGATTTACTTATCTAATCTTCAGCATTTTTCTGTAGCCAGTCAGCGGGTAGGCTCCTCCTCCCAAACAGCACAAGTCTGGAACAACCTCAGGAAATAGTGACCCATGCGTCCATTCCGTGAGCCTTGTTTTTATAATGGAGAAAGACACAGAAAAACAAAGAGCAGAAAACAGCAGAGACGGGACACCAGCCAAAAGTAGCACTGTGTCACGAACAGTGAACTGAAGCAGTGACCCAACAGTAAGGCAGCACAGGGAAAGCGGATCGGAAAACGACGATTTAAGTAAAAATGAAGGGTGAAGATCGTCAGCTGTTGCAGAAAGTATGATTGTGAATTTTGGTGCAACATACTGTAATATGTTGTTGTTGTTGTGGTCTTCAGTCTGAAGACTAGATTAATGCAGCTCTCCATGCTACTCTATCTTTTGCTAGCCTCTTCATTTCCGAGTAACTACTGCAACCTACACCCTCCCTAATCTGCTTACTATATTCATTTCTTGGTCTCCCTCTACGATTTTTATCCCCCACGCTTCCCTCCAGTATTCTCAGAATGTGTCCTACCAACCGAACCCTTCTTCTAGTCAAGTTGTGCCACAAATTTCTTTCTCCTCAATTCTATTCAATACCTTCTCATTAGTTACGTCATCTACTTATCTGTTCTTCAGCATTTTTCTGTAGCACCACATTTCAAAATATTCTGTTGTCTCTTTGTCTATACTGTTGATCGCCCATATTCCATACTTGGCTACACTCCGTACAGATACTTTCAGAAACGACTTCCTGACCTTAAATCTATACTCGATGTTAACAAATTTCTCTTCTTCAGAAACGCTTTCCTTGCCATAACTAGTCTACATATTATATCCTATCTACTTCGACCGTCATCAGCTATTTTGCTCCCCAAATAGCAAACCTCATTCACCATTTTATGTGTCTCATTTCCTAACCCAATTCCCTCAGCATCACCTGACTTAATTCGACTACATTCCATTATTCTCGTTTTGCTTTTGCCAATGTTCGTCTTCTGTCGTCTTTTCAAGACACTGTCCAATCCAATCATCTGCTGTCTCTGACAGTATTACAATGTCATCAGCAAACGTCAAAGTTTGTATTTCTTCTCCCTGGGCTTTAATTCTTACTCAAAATTTTCCTTTTGTTTATTTACTGCTTGTTCAATGTAGAGATTGAATAACATCGGGAATAGGCTACAATCCTGTCCCACTCCCTTCTCAATCATTGCTTCCCTTCATGTCCCTCGACCCTTATAACTGCCATCTGGTTACTGTACAAGCTGTAAATAGCATTTCGCTCCTTGTATTTTACCCCTGCTACAATAAGAATTTCGAAGAAAGTAATCCAGTCAACATTTTCAAAAGCTTTCTCTAAGTCTACAAATGCCATAAACGTAAGTTTGCTTTTCCTTAAACTGTCTTCTATGAGAAGACGTAGATTCAGTATTGTCTCCCATGTTCCTACATTTCTCCGGAATTTTTTTCCATTCTTCTGTAGAAAATTCGTGTTATTATTTTGCAGCCATGACTTATTAAACTGACAGTTCAGTAATTTTCACATCTGTCAGCATCTGCTTTTTCCGGAATTAGAATTACTGTATTCTTCTTTCGCCTGTCTCATACATCTTGCTCACCAGATGCAAGAGTTTTGTCACTCCTAGCTCTCACAAGGCTATCAGTAGTTCCACTGGAATGTTGTCTACTCCCAGGACCTTGTTTCGACTTAGGTCTTTCAGTGCTGTCAGATTCTTCACGCAGTATCTTGTCTCCCATATTACCTTCATATACGTCCTCTTCCATTTCTGTAATACTGATCTCTAGTACATCTCTTTGTACATACCCTCTATATACTCCTTTCAGCTTTACCTTCTTTACATAGGACCGGTTTTCCATCCGGGCGCTTGATCTTCATACTGCTGTTTTTCTTTTCTCCAAAGACCTCTTTAACTTTCCTGTAGGCGGTATTTATCCTTTGTCTAGTGATACATGCTTCTAAAACCCTAAAATCTGTCCTCTAGACTTTCTGACCCTGGAAATGTCTTGCAATTTAAAATCTGGTACAGAAACCTCTGTCTCACCATTATATAATCAACCTGAAGCCTTCCAGTGTCTCCAGGTCTGTTCCACGTGTACAAGCTTCTTTTATCATTCTTAAACCGAGTGTTAGCGGTGTTAAAATTATGCTCTGTGCAAAATTCTACCAGGAGGCTTCCTCTTTCATACCGTTCCCCCCAGTCAGAATTCACCCACTGTTTCTCCTTCTCTTTCTTTGCCTACTACTGAATTCCAGTCTTCCTTGACTATTAAATTTTCCCCTCCTTAACTATCTGAATAATTTCTTTTATCTCACTGCATATTTCTTCTGTCTCTTCCAGCATCTACGGTGCTAATTGGCACGTAAACTTGTACTACTGTGGTCGGCGTGGGCTTCGTGTCTATCTCTGCTACAATAATGCTTTCACTATGCAGTTCATAGTAGCTTACCCTTGTTCATGTTTTATTATTCATTAGTAAACCTACTCCTGCATTACTCCTCCTTGATTTTGCATTTATGACTGTATTCTCCTGACCAGACGTCCTGTTCCTCCTGCCACCGAACTTCACTAAGTCTTACTACATCTAACTTTAACCTATCCATTTCCCTTTTTAAATTTTCTAACCTACCTGCCCGATTAAGGGCACTGACATTCCACGCTCCGATTCGTAGAATTCCAGTTTTGTTCCTCCTGATAACGACGTCCTCCTGAGTACTGTGCAGTATACTGTGATATTATACTGCCGTATACTGTAGTATAATAATGGGAATAAAGTCAGGTTTAGAACTCAGACGAAGAGGTACAAGTTGAAAGGGATAATCTTGATGACAGTTTCTCAAATGAGAGAAACAAGCCCCATGTCGTTTTTGGCTCAACTGAACTGTTTCATTCAAAGTGCATCAATCCTGCAGTGCCTGACAGAAAAATATGAAACACTCGAAAGGGAATGAGGAAACAAAACGAAACTTTGTGCGTTGAGAGGGTATTTGATACTATTTCAATAATGACAAAATCTGGTAAAATTTAAAAATGATTACGAAAATCGGGACATGGATAATGGCAGTGTGAGACCACTTATCAATGTAACGGTATGCACCCTCTGACATGGATACATCCACAGATATTTTCTTCAGAAAGTTTTCATAAAGCCGTTTTATTCTCTCCTAAGGTGAGCTTACCCACGACTGTTATATTTGATCCTTGACCTCCTTGACACTGGCTATCAGGAGTTGACTTCTGAGCTAATGCCACAGATGTTCTATCGGCAAAAGATTTACGGATGTTGCTTCCCATGGCAGTACCTCAACATCACGCGTACGGTTCATAGAGATACGTGCCAATTGTAGGATATCATTATCGTGTTGACTAACGGCAGGAAACCTATGAGGAGACAGGAATTCCGTGATGTGCCATTGAGACGTCAGAATTCAGTCAGTCACTACCAACTGTGACATGAAGTCATACCAGTTGACACCAGCAGTAACATGGTTATATCTCTCCGAAACATAGGAGGGACGGACCGTCTCCCCAGGTTGCTGCTATACTTGTTGACGATAGCTATACAAGTTAGTGCTGAACAGTGATTCATTGCTGAACACAGTGTAAAGCCATCTATCATCATTTCATGCTTCCCAGTCACAGAACCACTCTAAATGGAGGTGTTACTCATGTGGTGTTGGCGACGGTCTGTGCATTGGGGTAGTGGTTTCCGTCCCTGGCTGCTGCTTGTCTACAGCCAATATTATGGAATGATACAGAATGTTACAGGGAATCCATTACGTGTTCTAGGATGGCAGGCACAGATTTGAAGAGCTTATGATGGCTTGGCGCACAAACCGGCGATCCTCCCTTATGCTGGTCAGATGCCGTTAGTCGGAACTTCGAGGACGGGTTTGCATGCTCTCAAGTTGCCATGTAGTCCAACATCGGACCACTGTCACATCCTAATATTACAAATTTCTGGACAGTGCAAGATTCGACCAGCTGTCAAAATGGAGACCTACAACGAGACTCTTTAAACTCCATCAGGTGCTGATAAAACATCTCACACGAGTACCCTTGTCTTTCACGATGGTTACTCAACATATGATGCTGCTCACACGCCTTACATACCCTATTAGGCCCTACAAAGACAGTAAAGACAAACAAGTATAGGTAGGCTGATTAGGTTTTTATGTTGGTAACGCCACGTAGCGCTCTGTATGAAAATCACTGGCTGTGCTGTGTGCAGTCTGTGGCTCGTTGGCATTGTTGAAATATTCGCTGTTGTAGTGTTGGGCAGCTGGATGTGAACAGCGCATAGCGTTGCGCAGTTGGAGGTGAGCCGCCATCAGTGGTGTATGTGGGGAGAGAGATGGCAGAGTTTTGTGAGCGGATGATCTGGACGTGTGTACATCAGAGACAGTAAATTTGAAGGACTGGATGTCATGAACTGATATATATATATATATATATATATATATATATATATATATATATATATATATATATATATATATATATATAATGACTTTTGAACACTATTAAGGTAAATACATTGTTAGTTCTCTTTCAAAATCTTTCATTTGCTGACTATGCCTATCAGTAGTTAGTGCCTTCAGTAGTTAGAATCTTTTATTTAGCAGGCAGTATTGGCGCTCGCTGTATCGCAGTAATTTGAGTAACGAAGATTTTTGTGAGGTAAGTGATTCATGAAAGGTATAAGTTATTGTTAGTCAGGGCCATTCTTTTGTAGGGATTTTTGAAAGTCAGATTGCGTTGCGCTAAAAATATTAATAACACTTTGTCCATTTTATTTGGACTCAGTTTAGTGTTGATCAGAATAAGTAAAGAGAGAGATGTCTGAGTACGTTCAGTTTTGCTCTGCTGTTTGAAAATCAAATAACGTAAGGGGTTTATCAGCACAATCATTCATAAATTTTTCTGAGGGGAGGTTTCAACAGCATCACTGACTTTTTTCATAATGAGAGGAACGAACGGAGATCTGTTTTAATTGCTGAAAAAATTCAAAAGCCAAGATCGCCCAAAATATTTTTTATTCAAGACACTCTGTTTTAAGAGCCTTGGCTGTCTTAAACATTTTTGGCAGTAAAACATATTCAGGTTAAAATGAACATGTTTTGGTACCAAAAGCCAATTGAGGAGCTACTCGACAGAATAGTAGCGGCTCCGGTCAAAGACAACCATCATAACGAGCGGGAGAGCGGTGTGCTGACCACACGCCCATCCTATCCGCATCCTCATCTGAGGATGGTCCCGGTGGGCCACTTGTGGACTGCAGACGGAGTGCTGCTGCTGCTGCTACTGCTGCTGCTGTTTAGTATCAAAAAATGTTAAAGACCTGAACATGATTGCTAAGACTGTTGAAACAGGTTGTCTTGAATAAAAATATTTCGTTTTTAACAAACCCGAAGAACGCCAACGGTATCTGGTGGCCGGTCTACCTGTTCCGGTTGCAACTCTTATCACTTAACATGGTGGGGTAAATAAATCTGCCAGTGTGCGATTACTTTGTGTGGGGAGCCGTCAAGTCTAAGGTGTATCGCGACAACCCTCCTAGTCTTCAAGAACTCCAGCAGTACATTCCGGATGAGATTGCAGCAATGCCAGCAGTCCAACTTCGATCCACCTTTAGCAACTTGCTTATCAGGGCCCAAAAGTGCCAAGAGATGAATGGTGGTCACTTTCAACATCTGCTAAAGTCAGTTTAGTAGCATAGTTCCTTACCTGAGCTATGTTTCTTTGTACTCTGGAACCCTGTTCTCCGCACCACTTTTGTTTGCCCCATCCTGTATAACAGCCTATATTGTGCTCATGAGGGCAACTACATTACAACCGACCGTGCCTTCTGGGTGCATCATTTTTTTGTCTTGGAGTGTATTTGCTAGAAATGGTCCATTATTAATAAAAGCGATGGCAAATTTCTCAGAAGGAAAAGAGTAACTCTCGGAGAGAGCACCATTTCATCAATGCTCCTAGGATTTGTTTGGAAAGGGCAAACGAAAAAAGAGATGAAATCAATAATGAGTAAGAGACAATAAACTAGAGAAAGTTACGAAGAATCTAAATGCTATTTATAAGGGTACAAAGACATAATGCACAAGAGAAAAAGAAAGTATTAAAAGCGTAGTGAAGGGGAAATAATCTTAGTGTAATCGGTTAGAATAATGGTTCAAACGGCTGCAAGCACTATTGGACTTCGCATCTCAGGTCATCAGTCCCCTAGACTTAGAATTACTTAAACCTAAGGACATCACACACACCCATGCCCGAGACAGGATTCGAACCTGACCGTAGCAGCAGCGCGGTTCCGGACTGAAGCGCCTAGAACCGCTCGCCCACAGCGGCCTGCTTAAAATAATGAACACAGAAAATGACAGTAAGTACTGCAGCAGGGAGGGCTGTCAGAAGGTCGTTGCGCCGTCTACTGAGGTCAGCTTACTCACAGATGTATTAAGTGGCCCTTGATGCCCTTGACACTGAGATAGAGTTGACACCCGAACTGGTCCCTCTATCGGGGTCGGAACTGGAAGTGCTTCAGCACTATGCAAACAGTTCGTAGAGATACTTGCCAAGTGTAGATCGATATTGTCTCTTTAAAGACAACGTGAACTACCACATGAGAGGTAATGCATGAGGACACAGGCTTCCATCGCCGGTATTTGTATCCTTGGTGACAGGGGTTTCACGTGCATTAGGGCGTGGTATAAGGCTCGTTTCGTGTTCCACTGCCAGAGATATCATCCCAGGATACATAGTCATATTAAGCCAATTTTCAGACATAAACTTGCTTAGCTTCTCGAAACTGTCAAACTGTTTATTGGAAACTGAACCGAGTTGTGACGCAGTCCAACTCGTTGCTAGGGATGCGTCTGCATTGTTACTTCTCTGGTCACCAACATGTCCCGGCGATGATGAAACAAGCCCACTGAATATTATCAGATCATTTCACCCCACAGCTCGTTTCGACCCTCACTAAAGTTACGTTGTGCAAGACGCGACAGTTGGCTGCGACTGCGACGCTGCCCCCTCTTCTTTCCCCACCCTGGCGACACGACTGGAGTCGTCGCTGTTTCCCAAGCTCCGGTCGGCGGCGGCGGATTCAAATACACAAGAAAAATAAGAATTCCGATTTTCTTGCTGTAAAAAATACTGTATGTTAATGGAACAAAGTTACATAGGCTCCCAGAGTTAGTTTCTCGATACAGATTCTCCTCTCACTTTAAAAAATTGAAAAGTATCTCTTCCGGTTTTGCGTGTTTTTTTCGCTGTATATTACTTCTCTATCAATTGTGAGGAAAGTAAAAGGCACAAAAAATTGATGTTTGCGTATCTTACAGTTTCACATCACAGCTTGATAATGAGGTGTCTATTTTTCCGATATTCGTCACAGTTATTCCGATACTTAATTTACAAGTAACCTACTGCATAAAATTTGAATTGTGTACAGTGAAAAATGTGGTCGCTGGCTACTTTACGTATGGTTCACGTTAGGTCATACATCGTTGCCGATGAAAAGAAGCTAACATATCGAAATTATTTTTAAAGTTGAGATCAGAATGATATCGATCTCCGTTTCCGACATTTGGGCTCATATATCTCCGGGAGCGTCGCTACTAGCCGCCAGTTCTGTCGACGCGCAACGAGAATCGTGTGGTCATCACACGATAGAGAATGCATTTGTTTTGTTTCGCTGACACATTTGGACCTAATGAAACCGTTTTATGTCATATATTTCTCCGGTATGAGTTACTAATATTTCTCCATATGCTCTTGACAATTTCATTTAAAATGCCACGAAATGTAGGTATCTTAAAGCCAAGTGATCAAGCAGAACCCATTTTCTTGGTTTTGCTGAGCCATCTCAACCTGTTCCAAGCTTTCTTTCTCGTTTATTTCTCTGATACGAGTCCCGAATATTCCTCCATCTGTTTTTGCACATTTCACCTAAAATTCCAATGAAAGATAAGTTTATTAACAATAAGCGCACGCTAGCGTCATTGCATTGTTTCAAGTTCTTGACAACAAGATAGGGTTACACCTTAAACAACTCTAGAATTTTCATTCTGAACGTCTACAGTATACACTGGCGGAAATGTGGAAGAAATAATGTCCGTGCTTGTTCACAAAATTTCCCCAAATTATACTTGTCAGTTTCTCCCAAGCAGAAACTTTTGGAACAAGCTAAGGCAACTTTCATAGCCGACTGACTCTTTATTCCCATCCAAATGAACTTCCATATTCTTATATTCTGACAGCATACATCGTTATGGATGACATGAACATTTAATCTTGCCAAGCTGCACTCAAAAGATGATTCTAGGATTTACAAAAGACGAATTTCAATTGTGAACTGTGTCAGACCAGAAGGGCCTTGTAAAACAGTAGTGCACTTTTGGCACAAGTTTTTTGAGCACCATCTTCTACCAATGAATCGTAGTGAATGTGACAAATTACTTATTGCAGCATACTGTTTGCGCAATCTGTTGAGAAACGCCTTCCTCAAAAACGAACATTTATTGATTACAGAAAGCTGTACAACAATCTGCTGGTGGTTTTTCACAACTAGAAGGTATCATCAAGACACCAATCTACCGTTTACTTTCAAAGTGAAGGTATTGTAAAATGTAAATTTCTCGTTGTACTTTAGATTGTTCATTTTATAATGTACTTGCCGTTTTCAATTTTTATCGTCACAGAAAAGAGTAATGCGAAAATTGACCTTCAAGTTCATTTTCATCATTCTAATTCTACATCTGCATGGATTATACTGATTTTCATAACAGGCCTGAAAAATTTGCATTAATGGGAAAATATTATATATTTCACTCACCTGCCAGTTTCAACTGTGCACCAATTTCTTCCCAAATTCTGTCTCTGAACATAGTGTCTCTATATTTAGGGTTCTTCAAATCGTAAAGGCAAGGATGTTGGGAGACCAGCTCACAGAGCATCACATCCTGTGAGTGGCTCATTTCAGTTTTCCTTGACTGGCTCGACATCTTTCTGGCAGCCGTAAGTCTTTGTGTCGTCCAACTTCCGTCGCAACAATGCTCACTGGTGCAGTGCTGCGGCAGTTGCCGCAACAGCCGCGCGTCGCATCCCAAACTCGAACTGCGCATGCGCCAGCAGGCAACTTCTGACGTCACGTAGCGACCCGTCGCAGTCGCTAGTGTGCGTCGCCTCTTGGACAACGTACCTTAAGCTGGGTTGTGTTTCGCACTGCGACTATCACCGCATGTGCTGAAACGTGAGCCACCATTGGCTACTTCATGGTCACTCCAGCAGTATTATATTTGACTCTGCTAACACTCTCATCTCGATACTGTCCAGTAACATTGATGTGTCAGTTTGTCAAAAGCCCGACTAGCCATCTTTTGCAGCGTGGACTGCTACTAGATGAGCAGGAACCAGGACGAGATTAATGAGGTCCTGGAAGGTACGGACAGGAATGCGAAGCCATGCCAATTCCAGCACTGTGGCCAACAGCGCTAGGTTTCTCGGCTGAGGATCCATGGCGTGAACAGCCCAGGCGTGGTGGTCCTATAAATTCTCGTTTGGGTTCAGATCCGGCGACCTTGGTGGCCAGGCAGAAACTTCAAACCACGCACATACACTGTCAGCTTTGTAACACCTTACACTGTCCTACTGGCAGACGCCGAGGAAAAACAGACCGCATGTAGGGGTGAAAGTTGTGGCCAAGAATAGATGCATACTTGAGGTGGCCCATTGTGCCTTTCAGAATAACGAGATCACCCAGTGAATGCCTTCAGACACTAATGATAACTGATGCTGGGTGTTTGATTTCAGATGTTACACGCTGTAGACGCCATTGGCCATGTGTCCCGTACGACATAATACATGATTCATCTGGTAAGGGTACCTGTCTACGTCCAATTCAGTTACTGGCTTGCAAATTCCAGCCATTCCAACTTTCGTTACCAACGAACAGCTGCCCAACAGTTGCACATCTGTCCGCCCATACACATCTCTGCAACCATCGTTCACCTAACCATCTATCACCCTTGGGGCACCAAAGTTGCCTCGCCACTGGTTTTGGATAGTGCCATTTCCCATCCATAGTATACTTGACCCATGGTCGCATACAAACAGTTTACAAACTTCGCCGCTTCGGCCTGAAAGCCAACGATCATGCCCGTCTGCACGTCAGCTAAATCGCTCCGTCTCCACCTTACGACAACGACTGAACTTTTTTCCGCATCCCCCCGACACGCTTCACGTATCCTCCACTGCTAGTGCTGCCACCTGCTGTCTGTGAGTGGTTATTGCACTTTGACGTCGAGCATACGTGGTGGTCACATTAATGTGACTGGACCGTGTATACGAACATGTGCAGCGTAATTAATTCCAGAGAGCAGCGCGGCTCCTGTGTAACAAGACTCCCGGTGAGCAGCAAGGTCCGATGTGCCAGCAGCGAGTAACAAAGTGCCAGCAGCGAGGCTGCAGCATAACCAAACCCTTAAATCATGAAGTCGCGTCAAAGTGCGTTACAGAGCTTGACAGCAAAAGAGTTAGCGCTGTTTGCTACACTACTGGCCATTAAAATTGCTGCACCAAGAAGAATTGCAGATGATAAACGGGTATTCATTGGACAAATATATTATACTGGAACTGACATGTGATTACATTTTAACGCAATTTGGGTGCATAGATCATGAGACATCAGTACCCAGAACCACCACCTCTGGCCGCAGTAACGCCCTTGATACGTCTGGGAATTGAGTCAAACAGAGCTTAGATGGCGTGTACAGGTACAGGTGCCTATGCAGCTTCAACACGATACCACAGTTCGTCAAGAGTAGTGACTGGCGTATTGTAACGAGCCATTTGCTCGGCCACCATTGACCAGACGTCTTCAGTTGGTGAGACATCTGGAGAATGTGCTGGCCAGGGCAGCACTGAACATCTTCTGTATCCAGAAAGGCCCGTACAGGACCTGCAACATGCTGTCATGCATTATCCTGCTGAAATGTAGGGTTTCGCAGGGATCAAATGAAGGGTAGAGCCACGGGTCGTAGCACATCTGAAATGTAAGGTCCACTGTTCAAAGTGCTGTCAATACGAACAAGAGGTGACCGAGAAGTGTAACCAATGGCACCCCATACCATAACGCCGGGTGATACGCCAAAATGGCGACGACGAATACACGCTTCCAATGTGCGTTTACCGTGATGTCGCTAAACACGGATGCGACCATCATGATGCTGTAACCAGGACCTGGATCCATCCGAAAAAATGGCGTTTTGCCATTCGTGCACACAGGTTCGTCGTTCAGTACACCATCGCAAGCGCTCCTGTCTGTGATGCAGCGTCAAGGGTAACCGCAGCCATGGTCTCCGAGCTGATAGTCCATGCTGCTGCAAACGTCGTCGAACTGTTCGTGCAGATTGTTGTTGTTTTGCAAACGTCCCCATCTGTTGACTCAGGGATCGAGACGTGGCTGCACGATCCGTTACAGCCATGCGGATAAGATGCCTGTTATCTCGACTGCTAGTGATGCGAGGCCGTTGGGATGCAGCACGGCGTTCCGTATTACCCTCCTGAACCCACCGATTCCATATTCTGCTAACAGTAATTGGATCTCGACCAACGCGAGCAGCAATGTCGCGATAGGATAAACCGCAATCGCGATAGGCTACAATCCGACCTTTATCAAAGTCGGAAACGCATTTCTCCTCCTTACAAGAGGCATCATAACAACGTTTCACCAGGCAACGCCGGTCAACTGCTGTTTGTGTATGAGAAATCGGCTGGAAACTTCCCTCATGTCAGCACGTTGTAGGAATCGCCACCGGCGCCAACCTTGTGTGAATCCTCTGAAAAGCTAATCATTTTCATTACACAGCATCTTCTTCCTGTCGGTTAAATTTCGCGTCTGTGGCACGTCATCTTCGTGGTGTAGCAATTTTAATGGTCAGCAGTGTATATAGCATTAAGGCCCACAACTGCTCGATTTGAGTCGTTCTTCTTTTCTGTAGTTAGGTGTCTTAAATTATTGATCGGGTCCCAAATATCACGAAACAACCTATTGCTGAGAGAAATATGTAGCTCCATTAACTTCAAACTGACAGCCGCCAGGTCACGACACATATGACTGATGCACCGCTGCCTCTGTCCGATCATACCTGTAGATCCGTTGCGGCGGCTCAAGAATGAAGTTTCTATTCATCTCCGAAGGCTTATCGACAAACATTCTTCCCACGATCCATTCGGGAGTAGAACTGGGAAAGAGGAAAGCAGATAGTTGTAACAGAAGAACCCTTCGCCATACACTCGAAGAAGCCAGCAAGTATAGAGTTTATGGACTGGTCCAGTCTTTTTGCATGCATACGTGTAGTTTAGCGCTATAATAGCGTGTAATCGAAAGCTATTCTCACACAGTACGTGAGACAATGTCGTCAGTTATCTTACTTTGATATCTATTTTTTTAAAGAAGGTATTGTTAACATAGTTCCTTAGTCAGTAAACTATTTTTGTGATTTAGTTGTCTGTGAAGGTTTTCGTGCTGTTGATATTTTGTGGTAAGTGGAGATTTCAGAACGCAAACTAAAGAAAACTAATCCTTTGCCCGCGAACGTACTATGAGCGTTAAGAAACTGACGTTGTGGCTAGAGGAGATATCCGATTTAGTATCTCCTGGATTCAAAAAAAGCGTTTTTGCACAAAACATCTAGCTGAATATATGTATATATGTAAGCATATGAAATTATGAATTACTTCAGCTTTAGTCCCTCGAATGTGTTAGTTAAATAATTTAAATGCGATAGCACGTTCTTGGATTCAGCGCTCTTTCTAGAATCGTTTTACATTTTTTTCGTTTTGTAATGCAAACGGGTGAGTACATAGAAAGTTTCTTCGCGTGTTACTCAGATTCAGTCAATAGTCTTTCAGAATCTTGATGGAGTTCTCGCTATGGTGCTATTAAGTAGGTGTTTCAGTTCTTTAAGAAGGTTATCGATGCCACTGTGGAACAGTCTGATTCCTTGGAAACCATAAAAACCAGAGATATCCTTCAAACACTGTTGTTTGCCCTGCATAATTTTTCTTGTTTTTTGTGTCTACGGAGTACTGTCATAGAAGAAGTCAGTCATGCTCGAAAGTACGAAAGTCTTGGAATCAGCTTCGGAATGTGAATTACGGAGATGATAAGTCTAAAACTCCTGTTTAAAGAAAAGAGAAATTACCTTGTTCTCAAAGAACTGCAGTTTGCGAAAGACTCATGTCACGAGATGGCCGCTCCTTGGTAAAAGTAGAACTATCAGAAAGAAGATAAGTATGTCTAGAGAAAAGGCTGTAAACCTGCCGCTGACTTTACACCAGGAACTAAGAAAATCAGTATGAGAGTGCATGGACAGCTTTCTGCAAGAAATTGGTTTCAAAATCATGGGACGTTTATCATATGGTTCTGCTATTTTAGAGCCTAGCAATCTGATTAAAACATCATAAACAGAACTTCCCATGACTGCAAAACGTTTGGTTGACAATAACGATGAAATTTCTGACGTTGGTATCCATGTACTCTTAAGAAGATTCCTGCAAGTTCTAATAGAAGGGTCTCTTGGAGGGATATCTTTAAGATTCTTGAAGTTCGTGAATAGATATAAATTTTCCAAGTCTGTTCCCAATCTCATTTTGGCGTTGAGATTTTTCTTAACTTCGTGTGTTCCGGTAGCGTCATCTGCAAGGAGTTCGTCACAACTCAGATTAATAAAGAATTACATTATGTCCGTTATGAGACAGGCACGGCTCCCTATCTTGGCAATACTGTCGCTCGAAAATAGTTTAGCTAATGGTATCGTACTGATGATACAACTTAAAAATTTTCAGCAGAGCCGGTTCGAAGGCAGAGATTCTAAGATATTTCAGCTGGTATAGCCATCTATAACTAAGAAAATCTTTAACTAAACAAACACTGTTTTCGGCCTTGTTTCACAATTTTCTTGTTAATGTTATTGTATTTTCAAGTACATTACTGATTCTCAAAGATGATAATGCACAGATAAATTTGATTACAAGGCAAAGTTAATCATCTCAGTTTCTTAAGGTATCGATCCATAGCTTAATGTACAATTACGTCAGTGACCATTTATTATTACACTTTCAGCGATTACACTACAATGACCGAACTAAACTTATGTATGCATTGCCAAGATCTTTTTAACTCAGATGGATTGGGGACCAACTTTTGCTTCCATCCTGCGGTTCTGATCTCATCTAAAAAAAATGGTTCAAATGGCTTTGAGCACTATGCGACTCAACATCTTAGGTCATAAGTCCCCTAGAACTTAGAACTACTTGAACCTAACTAACCTAAGGACATCACACACACCCATGCCCGAGGCAGGATTCGAACCTGCGACCGTAGCAGTCCCGCGGTTCCGGACTGCAGCGCCTGAACCGCTAGACCACCGCGGCCGGCATCTCATCTAAAAGAGGCGAATAATTGAATTTGGTTTGCTCAGGTGTGGGGATATTCACACCTGTCTTTCAATTTCTAAAAATTCTAATTGGTTGACTTTTGCCCCCTTTTCCTCTGTGTGTAGGACTTGGACATCTGTTTTGTATTTGTGTTTATTGTTCGGGCAATGTTCTGCAAAGGCTGTATCAGGCTTCTTCAATCTCCAGCTTCTGTGGTATTCTTTACGCCGGTTACAGATTGACCTTCCTGTTTGTCCAATGTAGCAAGACTGACACTCACGGCATGTGATTTTATAAACCCCACTTTTTGTGATAGCTGGTTGTTTGTCTTTTGTATTGAACAAGAAACTACGTATGGTCAAAGGGACATAGAAAAACACCTAGAAACCCTTTGCCTTCAAGCTGTTACCTGTGCTATTTGGTGTCTTCCCTATAAAAGGTAATCTGCACCATTTCTTTTCCAGTTTGTCTATGTTTTTCAGTGGGGATAGTAGAGACCTGGCTTGGTTCTTCATCTTTTTACCTAAAATTTTATCGATGGTGCTGCGGTCAAAATCCTTATTTGTGGCTAGTATTTTAATTGTGTTAAGTGCCTGGTCAAAGTCTTCTTCTGACATAGGGATCGCAAGGAGACGGTGAATCACGTGATGGAATGCTGCATGCTTGTAGGTTGTAGGATGTTGGGAGGAAGCCGGGATGAAAGTATCAGTGAAGGAATATTTTCGGTGAACTTTAAATTTATGTTTGCTGTCTTCTGTCTTTAAGCTAATGTCCAGAAGATTTATGCTGCCCCCCCCTCTCCCCTCTCCTCCAACAGGCCATTATGTTAGTGTACCACTGGTTCATATTTTTCACAAACTTATGGGGTTGTACGTTGGAAGCTTTCCACATACAAAGAATATCATATACGTATGTGAGAATTATATGAGCTGCTGACCGGCGTGGATATAAATCAACAGGGACAGGTGAAAATGTGTGCCCCAACCGGGACTCCAACCCGGGATCTCCTGCTTACGTGGCAGACGCTCTATCCATCTGAGCCACCGAGGGCACAGAGAATAGTGCGACTGCAGGACTATCTCGCGCACGCTTTCTGCGAGACCCACATTCCCACCTTATATGTCCACACACTACATTCGTAGTGTCCCTGACCAACACACTCATTACTCGTGGAAGTCATTCTTACCAATTCCCGTAAGAGTTCGGGTAATGTGTGAGCATCCGCAGGGAAGAGGAAGGTCATGGCCGGTATTGCCATAACTATATACTTACATGGATATGGTGTCTGTTCTTTCGGACATCCCTTTATCCCCCTTACTAGCTGAAATGTTCATGTAGAAGTGGGAGACTTATTTTCTTAAGAGAGAACCACTGGCAAAAGACTTGTTGTGTATTGGTACAGATATGGTGTCTGTTCTTTCAGACAGCAGCTGAAGGTATTAGTATCTAATTCTCATTTCGTTCTAGACGGCTGTAGGTCATCAACGGTGTCTGTTCTTTCGGACATGTCCGAAAGAACGAAATGATAATTATATACTAATATCTTCAGCTGCTGTACGAAAGAACAGACACCATATCCACATAAGTATCTGCATATCTGTACCAATACACAACATGCCTTTTGCCAGTGGTTCTCTCTTAAGAAAATAAGTCTCCCACTTGTCCATGAACATTTCAGTTGGTAAGGGGAATAGAGGGAGCCCGTTGCCAGACCATGTGCTTGCTGATAATAGCTCCCTTGAAAGCAGAAATAATTTTGATCTAAACATTCCACTGTACTAACAATGCTCAGCTGCTCCTCAGAATTTATGTTGTGTGTGAATACAATGATTGTGATACAATACCTACACAGTCTTTCACTGGAATAGATGTGAACAAGCTATGCATATCAAAAGAGACTAATTTTGCATTTGTTGGAACCTTAATGTCTGTTAACTTGCAACTAAATCCTGTCTGTTCTTAATGCTGAATTTCCGTTCGAAGTTCAGTTTGTTCTTCAAGATGGTGTTGACTCTCCTGGCAATCTTGTGTACTGGAGATTGTATTGCAGATACCACAGGACGGATTGGCAGTTCTGCTTTGTGGAGATGAGTATCTGTCTTGTCATCATGTTCATTTGTGCATTATAATCTTTGAAAATCAGTAACGTACCTGAAAATGGCCTTATAACCCGAAACCTAAGGTGTGCAATAACATTAACAATAAAATTGTGTAGCAAGACCTAAAACAGTGTTTGTTTAGTTAATTTACAATTTTTCACCAAGAACATATAGCTTGTTGAATTAAAATAAAAAAATCTTTGGTTGTTTATACTTATTCGTTAATAATCAGTTAACTACGTTACTTGTAAAAATGCGTTATACTTATTTGTTTCGAATCATAAAAACTTTTTCCAAAATAATTAACATTTTACTTTAGTTACTTAAACTGTTGTATCAAAGTTTGCTTCCCCCAAAAAATGTTTTGATGTTTTTGTGAAGTTGGCGGTGTTTGGGAGGGGGACGACAAGTTAAGACCCTGCACCAGATGCGAAACTACCTAGCAACGTCTTTGTACGCAGACATGAAATGATTTATACAACACTGACTACCGCCAGTCTTCTGACTGATCCATTTAACAAAATCTATTAGTATTGGCCAGTATTAATAACTTTATCATCGCTGTGTTTGTTTTGCTTACACCTCTTAATGTTTTATTACGAATTTGTTAAATTATATCCGTTTCTAATATTCAAGTCCTAAAAAAACCACTAATTGGTAAATGCTTTCCTTTGTTTTTGAGCATCCACATGAACTAGTTACATCTTCTACGTCATTCAGCTCCCCCAGCTTAAATTTGCCTTCCGTCATGGACAGTGACAATGACGTACCGAAATACATGTAGATATGGCATTTAGCTAAAACCTTAACTACAGAATAACACAGCAATATGAATCCGTTATGGTAAGCCGAAAAATCCGGGAACAGACGCAGTAACTTTTGCAACGCAAGCTTTACGCGCACCCATACTTTCGTCAGTATTCCGCACTGTCTAGACAGCAACTGTCTAACTTTCTTACACAAATATTGGCAGTCTTATCGTGTCGACACAGTTCCTTCGGCGTAAACATGGAATCTCGTCCCGATTTTACACAACAATGTCGACAAAACTTTTCTATGCATTACCTTAAGTTTGCAAATATTGCCTTCTTGTGCATCTCTTTATCTCTACCACACTGAGTTTTCGCGTTTTATTGGATATTGGTCACTGTCTTCACTGTAGCATTCCATTTTCTTGCCCGTAGCTACAGCTAAATCGTTTTTGTTTGTACTGCCGCAACCAGCTAGCCTTTTTTAACTTTTTATGTGGCATAATTTACATTCATCGCACGTAGTAACCAACAAGATTGTAGAGAACAACTGAAGTGGCCTGTTCTTTCATTAATCAATTCAGATATCGCTGATTCACACAGGAAGCCTAATTACAATTTAATTACAACATGAGTTATCTTCAAATGAGCAGGATTCAGTAACAAGTCTCTCTTTCTTTGATTTTCAGTGGAGATCCTAATTAACTTTATATGCTAATCACCGGTAGGAACTCCGTATAAGTATCGAACCAACAGGAACCCGTGTAATTACAAAAAGGACACAAGGTAAGGAGTGACGTCTCCACACAGCAAAGGAAAAGACTCATACCATATTTCCGCATTTCATATAACTCTGTTGTTTTATAATTGTTTTAAGAGCTGTGTAATAAGTTTCCTGACATTTCATAATTTCTGACTGATAGTGGATCCCTTCATTAATGTAACTGATAAACTTGCTTTTATTGTTAATCATTACGATTGTGTTTTTTCCACATTGCCAGGTAATATCTTTGGATTTTCAGCTAACAAGTTACTATATTCTCAACGCCTATTTCCTTTAGTGAGCTACATGACCCTCATATATTTTTTTTCTGCGTTCCGAAAAGCTGCCCTCCTGTGTGTTAAAGCAGGGACGCACAATACGTTCACAAAATTTAAATTCTCTAAGTGATATTAATTTTTATTATTAACTAATAAAGCAATATTAAATATATTAAATTTATACAATACGAACTACAATAAGAATTTACAAATAATAATATTTAATTAGATAGAATACAAAAAAAATAAATAATGAAATAAAAAATGTGCTAATTTGCTTTTGATATGGATTTCTCTCGCTGCCCCACAGTTTGCTGTTAGCTCGGTATATCTTCCAGTTTTGTCAACACTGAGTGAGAAAATACGTACACTGAGAGTCACCTGTGCATTTCCCTCAAATATTTTTCCTACGTAGACTGTATTCTTTAGTACGCATAGCCCTCCGTTTAATTTTCTCTTTACTTGCATACACAGTCCTGCAGTAACATTTACCGCGGGGACTATTGTTATATGTGTGTAACCACGATGCTGTCCTCAAATGAATACATAACTGTTCCTTTTAAGGGTACACTGGCCACGTTTCAATTGTGTTTAAATATTCTATATGCAAAATAACACAGGAGTCTTCATCATTTACAAAAAAAGAACGTAGCACTTGATGTAAGACTGGCATGAATTTGATATTAATTGTTACATGAATATTTACGTTCTTCAATGATAAACCTTTCTGTCTTATCATGCATATGGAACATGTTAACATGGTTGACAAAAGGACAGTATCCTCTTAAAATTGACGATTTTACATTGACACACTTCATAGTGTGGCACACAAATGGTAATGAGATGGGGAGCTATTAATATCAATGGGGGCTACTCTGGGAAGAAGGTACAGCTGGCAGAGGCTGCAAGTAAGATGGGGCTGGACGTTTTAGCTTTTAGTGACATTCGGGTAACGGGTGAGAAAGAAGAGGAAGTGGGAGAATACAAGGTCTACCTGTCAGGTGTCAAAGCAGGAATAGCACAATGGGGTGTAGGGCTTTGCATCAGGAAAGAAATGGAACCCAGCGTAGTTGCAATAAGGTATGTAAACGAACGACTGATGTGGATAGATTTGACAGTGTCTAGCAAGAAAATTATGATTGTGTCAGTATATTCGCATTGTGAAGGGACAGATCAAGATAAGATGGATAGTTTTTATGAGGCACTCGGTGATGTAGTTGTTAGAGTAAAGGACAAGGACAGTGCTCTGCTCATGGGTGATTTTAATGCCAGGACTGGAAATCGAACAGAAGGGTATGAAAAGGTTATGAGTAAATTTGGAGAGGATATGGAGGCCAAGAGGAACGGGAAACAACTCTTGGATTTCTGTGCCAGTATGGGCTTACTAATCACAAACTCCTTTTTTAAACATAAGAACATTCACCGGTATACTTGGGAAGGCAGGGGAACCAGATCTGTCATTGACTATATAATAACAGATCAGGAATTCAGGAAGGCTATGAGGGACACACGTGTGTTCAGGGGATTCTTTGATGACACTGATCATTATTTAATCTGCAGTGAAATTGGAATTGTGAGGCCAAAAGTGCAGGAGGTCAGGTCCATATGTAGGAGGATAAGAGTGGAGAAACTTCAGGATAAGGAAATCAGGCACAAGTACATAACAGCGATCCCAGAAAGGTACCAGTTAGTTGAATGTAGTCAATTACAGTCATTGGAAAATGAATGGACAAGGTACAGGGACACAGTACTAGAAGTGGCTAAAGAATGTCTTGGAACAGTAGTGTGTAAAAGTAGGATGAAGCAAACAGCTTGGTCAAATGACACAGTCAAGGCAGCCTCTAAAAGGAAAAAGAAGGCGTATCAAAAATGACTACAGAGAAAGTTATGTTGAAGAAAGAAACAAAACCAAACAGATAATTGCAGCATCCAAGAAGAAATCTTGGGAAGACTTTGGAAACAGGTTGGAGACTATGGGTCAAGCTGCTGGAAAACCATTCTGGAGTGTAATTATCAGTCTTCGAAAGGGAGGTAAGAAGGAAATGACAAGTATTTTGGACAGGTCAGGAAAACTGCTAGTGAATCCTGTGGATGCCTTGGGCAGATGGAGGGAAGATATTGAAGAGTTGCTCAATGTAGGTGAAAATACGATCAGTAATGTTTCAGATTTCGAAGTAGAATGGGTTGGAATAATGATGGAAATGGGATCACATTTGAGGAAGTGGAGAAAATGGTCAATAGATTGCAGTGCAATAAAGCAGCTGGGGTGGATGAAATTAAGTCGGAACTCATCAAATACAGTGGAATGTCAGGTCTTAAATGGCTACACAGGATAACTGAAATGGCCTGGGAGTCGGGACAGGTTCCATCAGACTGGACAAAAGCAGTAATCACACCAATCTTTAAACATGGAAACAGAAAAGATTATAACAACTAAAGAGGTATCTCTTTAGTCAGCGTTGTGGGTAAAATCTTCTCAGGTATTGTTGAAAGGAAAGTGCGAGTATTAGTTGAGGACCAATTGGATGAAAATCAGTGTGGGTTTAGGCCTCTTAGAGGTTGTCAGGACCAGATCTTTAGCTTGCGGCAAATAATGGAGAAGTGTTATGAGTGGAACAGGGAATTGTATCTATGCTTTATAGATCTAGAAAAGGCATATGAGTGGGTTCCTAGGAGGAAGTTATTGTCTGTTCTACGAGATTATGGAATAGGAGGCAAACTTTTGCAAGCAATTAAAGGTCTTTACATGGATAGTCAGGCAGCAGTTAGAGTTGACGGTAAATTGAGTTCATGGTTCAGAGTAGTTTCAGGGGTAAGACAAGGCTGCAACCTGTCTCCACTGTTGTTCATATTATTTATGGATCATATGTTGAAAACAGTAGACTGGCTGGGTGAGATTAAGATATGTGAACACAAAATAAGCAGTCTCGCATATGCAGATGACTTAGTTGTGATGGCAGATTCGATTGAAAGTTTGCAAAGTAATATTTCAGAGCTAGATCAGAAATGTAAGGACTATGGTATGAAGATTAGCATCTCCAAAACCAAAGTAATGTCAGTGAGGAAGAAACATAAACGGATTGAGTGCCAAATAGGAGGAACAAAGTTAGAACAGGTGGACGGTTTCAAGTACTTAGGATGCATATTCTCACAGGATGGCAACATAGTGAAAGAACTGGAAGCGAGGTGTAGCAAAGCTAATGCAGTGAGCGATCAGCTACGATCTACTCTCTTCTGCAAAAAGGAAGTCAGTACCAAGACTAAGCTATCTCTGCACCGTTCAATCTTTCGACCAACTTTCTTGTATGGGAACGAAAGCTGGGTGGATTCAGGTTACCTTATCAACAAGGTTGAGGTTACGGATATGAAAGTAGCTAGGATGATTGCAGGTACTAGTAGATGGGAACAATGGCACGATGGTGTCCACAATGAGGAAATCAAAGAAAAACTGGGAATGAACTCTATAGATGTAGCAGTCAGGGCAAAGAGGCTTAGATGGTGGGGTCATGTTACACACATGGAAGAAGCAAGGTTACCCAAGAGACTCATGGGTTCAGCAGTAGAGGGCAGGAGGAGTCGGGGCAGACCAAGGGGAAGGTACCTGGATTCGGTTAAGAATGATTTTGAAGTAATAGGTTTAACATCTGAAGAGGCACCAATGTTAGCACTGAATAGGGGATCATGGAGGAATTTTATAAGGGAGCTATGCTCCAGACTGACCGCTGACAGTTGAGAATGACGTAGCAGGCTGATAGATACCGTGAATAAATACGTTTGGTCAAAGACCAGGAGGAAAATGGTGTCATTCTTCCCGTTAGAGTGTGGCTCGGTAGTTTCAAGCCAGCAAATGTCTGTGTAGGTTTCACACTTACTGTTTTTGATTCTAATTACACCATCTCATCAAAAGTATACGGACATATTTTCAGGGACACTGACACGGGGTATGCCCAGCCTTCGCCATTATGACAACTTAAACTCCGCTGAGTCACTTTCAGCGAGGTGCTTGAACGTCAGCGGAGGAATGGGAGCCCTTTCTTCTTCAAGAGCCGAAACCAGAGACATTAATACTGTTGGACGCTGGGGTCTGTAAAGAAGTCGACGTTTTGTCTTATATCAAAGGTGATCCATAAGTATCAGGTCGAGAATCTGGGCAAGCCAGGCCATTACAGGAAAGTTATTGTCTACAAAACATCGCCTCACAGACGTTGCGATACGACAGGGTACGTTGTCGTGCTGCTCTTTTCCGAACTGTTCCTCTACCATACGCGTTACACAGTGTTGTAAAATGTTTCCTCATCCTTGATCGGTTAGCTTAATGGGACCACAATCTAACCACAAAAACAAACCCTTCATTAAAACATCATGTCATCCGTACTTCACATTTGGCACTACACATTATGGAAAGTAACGGCCTCGACGATTTCGCCAAACTGAAACCCTTATTTCGCATTGCCATAGGGTACAGCGTGATTCCTCAACCCTAATCACTCGTTTGTAAATCATCCATTGTCTAGTGGCCCCGCTTTTTAAACCACTCCCTCAGCACTGACCACAGAAATACGCGACTTGTGAGGAGCTACTCGGCGATTGTAACCTAACCCTTTCACCTTTGTTCTCACAGTCATTGTGCTACGTGGACTACTGGTAGCATTGTGGAGCTCGCGAGTGATTCCTTCCGCTGATTTCATGACTTTTTTTTTTTTACAGCCGCCTTACGCAATGCTCGAAGGTGCCTCTACGTCAGTAGATGAGGTCTGCCTGCTCTAGGTCTGCCTGCATTACACTTTTGATCGTATAATGTATCTACCACCAAAGACTTAATACTGTAGCTACTGAGCGACTTTCGAGTCACCACATTATTTGTAAATTTTCTACACTATGACTAACTTATAAACACGTATTTAATCTTTGAGATCATTGTCACGTTTATACCACATCACATCATGACGCTCGTTCTTTCAACATGGGTGCTAATGATTTCTGTCCAGTCCCCCTCTCATTGACACCTTCCTTCTCACTCTGCCCCTCCTCACCGTTGTTAACGTCTCCCAGACCTGTATTTCTAATATTTACTCGGAACTGGTTTAGCTCATTTCCAGATACACTGATGAGTAAAAACATTGTGGCTACCTCCAGAATGAGATTTTGACTCTGCACCGGAGTGTGCGCTGATATGAAACTTCCTGGCAGATTAAAACTGAATGCCGGACTGATATTTGAACTCGGGACCTTTGCCTTTCGCGGGAAGTGCTCTACCATCTTAGCTACCCAAGCACGACTCGCGACCCATCCTCAAAGCATCAGTTCTGCCAATACCTCGTCTCCTACTTTCCAAATTTCATACAAGCTTTTCTGCGGCCTTGCAGAAGTATCACTCGTGGAAGAAACGATATTGCGGAGACGTGGCTTAGCCACAGCCCGGGGTATGTTTCCAGAATGAGATTTTCACACTGCAGCAGAGTATGCGCTGATATGAAACTTCCTGGCAGATTAAAACTGTGTGCCGGACCGAGATTCTAACTCGGGACCTTTGCCTTTCACGGGCAAGTGATCTTTCAAGGGTTTCATATCAGCGCACACTCCACTGCAGAGTGAAAATCTCATTCTGGAAACATCCCCCAGGCTGTGGCTAAGCCATGTCTCCGCAATATCCTTTCTTCAAGGAGTGCTAGTTCTGCAAGGCCGCACAAGAGCTTCTGTGAAGTTTGGAAAGTAGGAGACGAGGTACTGGCAGAATTGAAGCTGTGATGAAGGGTCGTGAGTCGTGCTTCGGGAGCTCAGATGGTAGAGCACTTGCCCGCGAAAGGCAAGGCTCCCGAGTTCGAATCACGTTCCGGCACACAACGTTTTTAATCTGCCAGGAAGTATCATTATGACTACCTGCTCGATAGCTTGTTTTTCCGTCTTTGGAACGAAATACATCACTGAATCTGCGTATCAGGTATCCGACAGTTTGTTAGAAGGTTTTTGGAGTTACGTGGCATTAGGTGGTCTACTCACAGTTCATGTAATTCGAGCAAATAACGGACCGCTGATGGCACCCGATAGTGATCCAGATGGATACCATAGCATTGAAAACATTCGACTTTGATCGCAGGGTCTTCAACCTGTGTTTGCTATAACCGTCCTCAAACCGCTGTAGCACAGTTCTGCATCCGAGACGTGAACAATTTTATTGCTGAAAGATGACATCGCCGTCAGGCAAGACATGAAGCATGAGGGAATGAAGGTGATTCGCAGCTGTCACAGTGTGTCTTCGATTACTACTACAGGTCCCGTGCCCCATTGCAAACACAGCAGAATGTCTCCCATAGTATATAATATTGCTCCCACCAGCCTGAGTCCTTCGCACGCTGCACGTTTTCGGCCGCCATTCACCTCGATGATGACGTTTGTGGAGATGACTAGCGACGTACTGCAGCAAAAATGTCTCTCATCCGAAGAGCCGACAAGTTTCCATTGATCGACGCTCGTTTCCCGACGGTCCCGCCCCGACTACAATTCTATTTGACGATCTCATTGAGTCAACATGTAGACACATGGCCGTGGTCTGCTGCGGAGCCCCGTGTCAACAATGTACAATGAACGGTGTGCTCCGAAAAACTTGCGTGTGCACCAGCACTGTTCTCTTGCGGCAGTGATGCCACGGATCGCCATCTATCCTACTTTACAGAGCAAAACAGACTGCGAACCACACGTTCTGTGAAGAGTCGTGGACGTCCAATCATTTAGCATCTAGTCGTATGTAGCTCCACAGTCCTTCTACCTCTTTCCATAGATGCTCAAGATAATAGCACTTGAACGTTCGATCAGCTTCACCGTATTCGTTCACAGGCTGTGCCTGATAATAATCTGTCCTTTGTCGAAGTCGCTTATGTCAATGGATTTCCCAATTTGGAGCCCATATCTTCTTTAGGGATGTGCCCCGTCCGTGTCTACTCCTCTCACATAATTTTGTTGCCGCCTCTCTTGCCCGCAACGCCACCAGGCGGCATCCAACGCCGCGTTTGGAAGTGCTTATAATATTTTCGCTTATCAGTGTACGTCGTTTGCTACAAGATCCAGTAATGTAAATGTATCCATGATCTTAATTAACAGCTCCGTTTCGCCACAAAGGGCTTCATGTCTCCTAGCTTCCACCGGGAGAGTGTAAGTAAACACCACACGCTCAGGTGATCGTAAACCACCACTGTCATAGAAGGCTGATGGTCTTCTTCCTATTCTATATACATGCTACGGGAAGGGGGGAAGGCTGGGTACGTGATGTGTCCTGTCACAAAATGGACTTTATTGAGGATGACACGAACATTGGTAGCCAGTCTGTAATGTTCGGAAGGACATCATATGCTCGGCGTAGAGTTCCTTCCATTCCTCAGTGGTCCATTTCGGAAATCTGACTTCTCGTTTATTTTGTAATCTGCCATTTTTAGCACATCAGCTGACAGTAAGTTATCTTGTGGCAACCAGAATGTTGCAACAAGGTATTTTACTGTGATGTCAGAGAGATGCAGTGCCAGAATGACAAGAAGGGATTGCTGCTGTGCACTTGAGACAATGAACAAAGAATACCCCTGGACACGGCAACGGACCTGGCTAAAGCGAACAGAGACCCAGTCGAACGTTCTATACCGTCCACAATAGGAAACAGACAGCACGGTGTATCGGGTTTTCCAATGCGAAGCGCTGTGGCTTTACAATTTACCGATCAGGATTGGACGTTCCGATTCCGGCATGTGGTAACCGAGGTTTTGTCTTAATTTTGGAACTGTGAGTTTGGCTTGCTAAATTCACCAAAGGGTAGAGCAATAAGTACAGTCGCGGACAAAACGAGCGAGACCCCTCGCCTTTTCGTTATGCTGTTCCGCACGGCTTTAAAGTCTGCTACACAGCATAACAGGCAAGGCGACGAAGTGCTACCAACATACTATGCACTTGCGTGAAATTGACAGACTGTCTGAACTTTTTTAGGCTGTTTTCAATAATTTGAAGACTATTTTATTGCTGATTAGTGTGTTAAATACAACACGTTAATATAAGACAGAACTGAAAGAAGAAACGCTAATTGGTATGAACTGTACCAATAAAAATGAATTTCAACTTATCGAGATAACATAATTGTTTTAGTAATACAAAGAACGCCGGATGGTTACGAATTAGCAAAATATTATCCGCTTTCGGCCGCGAAACGGTCTGTGTCAACGTTCAGACCAGTCATACTGGATTACCGTTGCTGACCTACCATGAAAGTGTGCAAATTTAACAATGCGTGAAGATTCATAACGAAATTCAGTTAAAAATCATTCAGTGCCACACTTAAGTCAATTCCATTATTGACAGAAGCGGAAAAAGTAGGCAGTAACATGTATGAAATTCTACAAGAGTGTCATATTGACATGCACAGGGCGCCAGTACAGAATAAAGGTAGCGATAAAACGTATAGGGGCCGCGAGAATTTCTTAAAATTGCTTTACTGATATTCTACCTGCCTCCATCGAGATTACAACCGAAAACAAACCAGACCTCCCTTTCACTACGCTAGCAGACAACCCAGGCAAACAGCCCTCTATTATTACACCAGACATGAATAAGCCACCAATTTCGCAATGAAAATGACAAAATGATCTGCAGTTTCTGTTGCATAGAGCTTTCTGGACTAAAAAACATGAATTTTCTTCCTTTATGTCACCGCTTATGTGACAAACATTCGGGATATTTATCGAAATAACAAAATACTCTTATTAGAGAGTAAATTTAGTAGGATATTTCTGCACCACCCCAGGAAATAAACGGCTACACAGCTGCCAAACGTATTCTACACTGTTTCGAATTCTCCACTAGACTCGCCACAGCCGAAAAACGTTCATTAGCCTAAGTGTTTCTTAAGCTACCTAGCAATGGGAATGTTCGCACTTCTAAAACGCGGTAGCATTAATACTGGGATGTGAAATACCACGTGTATAGGCAAATGGATTCTATTTGCATTCCTGTAAACGTGATTTGGATCGAAAGCGTAGCTACGATTAATATGCTGATGTATCGACTGCAACTAGAACATTTCGAATAAACAGTGGGGGGTGTTATTTATGCAGCCCTTATCTTCAGTAGCTGTCGTAGCTGTTTTCGTTTTTAGGATTTCGTCACCTAAACCGGTAAAAACGGAACCCTACAAGTCTCACTTTCTTGACCGTCTATCGGTCTACCCAACCTTTAAAACCCGTTTACCTCCAGAACGGGTAGACATAATAAGCGGAAATGTATCGCACTTCTTGTGGTAACCGGTGCCTTGGTGGTGTAAAAAAGTGAGCTTCTATGTCAACGCAATCTAAAGATACGGCCGTTTATGAAAAGAAAATTTACGTGAAAGGGCAAAAAATGGCTCCAAGAACTATGCGATCAAACTGCCTACGTCATCAGCCCCTAGACCTAGAACTACTTAAACCAACCTAACTTAACACACATCCACGCCCGGGGAGGGATTCGAAATGACGGCGCAAGCAGCCGTGCGATCCGCGATATGACGCCGTTGAAAGCACGGCTAACCCGCGCCGGAAAGCTGTTAAAATCATCTGATGTTGCTAACAAGTTATTTACTTCTGGTGAATGGTTTTCTGCGCAGTTCATTTAAGATAGAATAACTAAAATATATTTGATGTTACGGAAGACGAAGGACGCCTAATTCATTTCCCTCTCTTTACTTATGATGTTACATTCGCAATCTGAGCATACGTATTATCCATAACCACACTTTAGCGCCACACAGATACGTGAATGAAACACATTGGCGTACAGTTTTAGACTTAAAAACTGACCGCCGGCCGCCTGCCACAGAGACTAAGTCCGAGTCTATTCACTTAACGTAGCCAATAAAACTGACCGGCCATCTGCACAATCTGGCAACACTGTAAGATGCGGAAGCGTTAGGAGGAAGTGTTGTCTCTTCCGAGATGTTCTCGGATTGTGTGAGCCCGTGGTCTAGTGCTAGCCGGCACGGTAGCTCAGCGTGTTCGGTCAGAGAGCCGGTTGGCCTCTGTAATAAAAAAACTGAGTGAAAGGATCAACCACCGAACTTGAACAGGATGTCCTGCGACGTCCGCAACGACCAAACACCACGATCAATAATGAACAATAAGAAAAAAAAAGAAAAGAAAAAATGGTAATCGTCATGCATTCTAAGCTTATGGTAGCCTGTTCGTGTCTATTTTTTTTTTTTACCGAATTTCGGTCTAAAGTTATGATTCTGATTGAGCATCGAAGATAATTCGCTTAACATTCTACCCACCAGCAATGACAAGTATGCCAGAAACAACTCCGCAGGACAGCTCGTGGCAGCGCCGCGATCATAACAGCTTACGCTCGAGCGTTTCTTCACGCTGCAGCGGCTACCGGCCACGGGCCAGACGCCACCTGCCGCCTGAAATCCGGCGCCGCCCATGTGAACGCGGCGCCACGCTGTCAGTGTATGTATCAACTGTCATTTTCGAATTTGAAGTTCCAGTTATCATATTGCAGTGAAGCACTGGATTTTGCATACTTGAAAATCATGAACTACAGTTAAGCAATGTAAAATTGAGTCGCAAGTGGAAAAAGGTGTAACATCTAGAACACAACGTTTACTTTTGGTATAACAGAGGGGTGAATGCAGAGGAGGCAGCTACAAAGATTTGAACTGTGTTTGGAGCGAGTGCTTTTGGTAAAAATACGCCAGAAAAAGATATTCGTGTTTCAACAAAGATCGTTCTGGCATGAATGATTTTCCACATTAAGGAAGTCTCGACTACTGATATATGTGATAGATTACCATTTAACCATCATGCGACATTTGCATTCAACAGGCAAAGTTCAGAAGTCTGGTGTAGGAGTACTGCATGCTCTAATTCGAAACAACAAAAATCAACAGAGTGACTATTATTGAACGTCATCAGGTCACTCATCGAGGATTCCTTTCGGTCGGAGTGTAAGAAAATCGAGCAACAAAACTACATCACCTGTGCTGCTGCATGATAACGCACTATGTTGATTTGCGAAACAAAACAATCCAGGAGATTGATAGAAAAGTCGTCTGTCAGGCACTTGTATTGATAGGGAAGTCCTCTCTCAAGCACTTGTCCCTCTCGTCATATATTTGTAAAATTTTACCTTTCCCGCTCTTGATCGATCAACCGTCAAGGCAATTCATTTCTAGACGGAAATACTCTTAAAACTACTCTGGTTTAATGACATCGTTACAACCAGTAGGTTTCTACAGGCGTAGAATTTGTAAACAACTTTAGCATTGTCAGATCGTTTTAGATATCGTGAAAGAAAATTCTGCTGCTGATTAATTTCTCTTTGATAATTACCGTTGCGTTTAGTAAACTAATGGAAAATGCAATTAAAATATTCACTGTACTAATACAAATTAAATTCAGCTTACTACAAAACATCACGACGGCAGTCTGTCTTAATAAAGCATTAAGTGTCTGTGAGACGATTGAACCTATTTTAACACGAATTAGTAGGATATTACCAACTTTTGACTTCGAAAAGATCTGTATTTATTTAATTTCCTGTACCATTCGGAAGTATTATGAAAATGTGACATTTCATAGATAAAATTATGTATTCACAACAACAAAAAATATGTCGGCAGAAAACAAAAGTGGCATTATGAATTTGGCAGTACCGTGAGGTTTTCGCTCTGACACTAAGAGTTACTGAAAGTAGCAAGACGAATTTTGCTCGAGCGTTGTTTTACGATTCCCTTATTGAGTTTTTATCAGCCTGCTTGTAGCTGTGCTACAAAAGAATTAAAAATCTGGCTTTCAGCGAGTCGCGAATGGCGAACGAAAGCAGCTTGCACCTGTTAGCTAAGGATGTTACCTGGGAACTGTTTTTTTCCTAAAGTGGGAACACGTCCTTTTGTGGTTGAATTGTTGGCAAATGTCAGTCAGACGTGTGCCGTTGGTCTAAGCGTTTCGGTGTGTTGAATTTGTGCCAATGATTTTTCTACAGGTTTCTAGTTGAAGTATCCCACTAGTATTTTCACGTCATCCTGGTGAATTTTGCTCATAGTATTGTCGAGTGTGTTCCAGAATTTTTCGACATTTGCGGAGTTTTTCTTATTTTCGATGTTGGTGGGGACACGTGCAATGATGAGCGTATATTTTTTACTGTGGCTCTGAATGAGCATAGTCATAAGTCGCTTGTTGATGGGCCGGCCACGGTGGCCGAGCGGTTCTAGGCGCTTCAGTTCGGAACCGCGCGACTGCTACGGTCGATGGTTCGAATCCAGCCTCGGGCATGGATGTGTGTGATGTCCTTAGGTTAAGTTAGGTTTAATTAGTTCTAAGTTCTAGGGGGCTGATGACTTCTGGTGTTAAGTCCCATAGTGTTCAGAGTCATTTGAACCTTTTGATTGTTGATGGGTGTGTTTTCTTTGACAGAGTTGATGATAAATCTGTGTTCGAGAAATGCAATGCCGAAGATTGGTACGCCTTTCGCTACCTTTTGTTGTATTTTGCTTTTGAAGACGCAATGGTTTCCCTAATGCAAGGTTTCATTGTCAGTTAGTCGTGGTTCTTGAAGAGCAAGGATGAGAATTTTTTGTCGGTGGATTTCTTTTGTGAGATTATTTAGTTTTCGTGTTTGCATCAATGCATCGATGTTTACTTTTAAATGCATGTTTCTTCCTTGTAGGGAAATTTACCAGAGATCTTCGATATTCTCTGCCGTGCTAACCTGGACTCCCCAGAATCCGAAAATCCAACTGCCGCCTGTCGACAGCCGGGTTGTGTACCACCTGGGGTAAAGTTGACTTTGCTTGCATAGTTCATGTTTGCTTGTGTTTCATTGGTTTGGCTTGGGTGATACAAGGACCGGACAGGACCAGAGGGTGTTCAAGCCTTTGAAAGCAAATATTTTCAGCCAAGCTCATTGAGCTAAGAGACGGTGACCAGAGTAGCGGTGATTTTCACTCAGACGTGTCTGGATTTTGGGTTCAACGGATTTGGTAGCCGTTCAGGATTGTGTTAGTATTTGGTTCACCCCTAGTATTTGATTTCCTCGGTACCACCCATATGGGGGAGGGTTTCCCCTATCCGCCACACGCGATTATTATTATTATTATTATTATTATTGTCATTATGTCATCAGCAAATCCGATATGGTGTATCTTCCCACCACTGAAATAGATGTGTATTGTTCGATTCAGTATTTCCATCACATAATTGTGGGTTATAATTACGTTACATTGCTGCTAGAAGACATATTTCTCACTTTTTCTTAGACAGTTGCTACCTGTTACTCCATCATAGGAATTTATGTGCGCAGCATTGTTGCAATACAGACGTTCAAATTATCCGATTTCTGTAATTTCGTTTCGATACCAGATAGTTCTAATCGGATTCAGCTAGGGTGTCTTAATGTGGATATCTGACTACGACTCTCATCATGTGATAGACTGGGCAAATCACATTCTTAATCGGACTGTTGAATATAGATCACTTATCTATGACAGGGCCTGAATTCTTAAACACTGTGGAAAATAATAATCCAATGTGCTTATTAAAAATACGTTATTTAAATATAAATACATGGACTAACGAGATAATAGTTTATTTACAGGAGCAGAGCCCCATCCATCATAGCAGAGCAGTGCGTATTGGTTTCAGGCCCAAGAGAGGATAAAGCTGTTGCCGTTTGTTCCACGATCACCAAACATCAACCAGATAGAGAATATGTGGGCAGAGGTAACAAGGCCATTGCCACGTGGATCTACAAAAGCAAGCGACCTTTGGACAAATATAGAAAACATATGTTGGGAAGTAAACCATCACGCTACACTGTCGACGACTTAATGAAATCAATTCCCTAAGCCTTCGAGAAATCTTACGTAATGATCGTGTGTGGGTTGGTTACTAAAAGTATAAAAAAATGTTCAAATGTGTGTGAAGTCTTATGGGACTCAACTGCTATGGTCATCAGTCCCTAAGCTTACACACTACTTAACCTAAATTATCCTAAGGACAAACACACACACTCATGCCCGAGGGCGGACTCGAACCTCCGCCGGGATCAGCCACGCAGCCCATGACTGCAGCGCCCCAGACCGCTCGGCTAATCCCGCGCGGCTACTTAAAGTATACTCGTCCACAAAACCCATATGGACAATTATCTGATAATCGGTCAAGATTTGCTTTGTGGCAGCTCTTTAGCATACAAGACCATTTACTTTCAGGCTCCTCCTTACAATTCTTGCAATGCAAGGTAATTGAAAAATCCCATCCACTCGACGCCAACTGAGGAACTGACTGGTGCATGTGTTGTTCAACACAGAGTAGTTGTCAGCCTCACTAGAATCAATGACTGTGTGTGTGTGTGTGTTTTCGTGTTCATGCACAATCTGAATCAATACTATTAACATTAGAGAGACAACCAACAATAAATAATTCATCAAATATGACTGTAAAGTATTTTAATGCGATGGGAAGTTACTAACTGAATTTTCACCCAACCCACGTCCTGCATATTACGTTAAGTAAGATGTATTAACTCCATAGTATCGTTAGCAGAGACAGTGCGCTCTTGTTGTCGAGGCTCGCGACAAGCGCAGCGATCAGCAGTGCCCAATGCCGCCGCGGTTTGTTTATGTTGGCTGAGCGTGGACACTGCAGCAGACGCTTCGCCATAAACAGAAAGAAATCACCTTGTCTCTGACCGCAGTAAGCGGATATCACTGCCTGCGTGTTCTTATAGTAACCAACGTGAGACTCTACACACAGGTGCCATGGAGCAATTGCAACGGGTATCATGTCATTAGTCATCAGAATATTAACCAGTGATGAAATGTCCACTCTATTTGAATCCCAAGAAAATAGGAACCTTCTCACAAAGGAATGTGAGGTGATATCAAAATTTATCCAACATGTAAAAATTAACTGCAGGGCTTTCATGTATGCAGTAGTAGCACACAAGGAAATATTATGTCTTGGAAGCGTATATTTCCTTTCCTCTTCTCATTTTAACGCCCTTGTTTTAGTATGAAGTGGGAAAATAAACACGAAAATCTCAAGTTCCTGAGAAGCATATGAGTCATTTCCTCTTTTCATATCATAACTTTTGTTTTAGTATGAGGTAAAAAAATAAACAGTTTATGGTTCTGACACATAATATGACACCAGATTCTTATCGTAGGCGCTTTCGGAAACGCAAAATGCAGGGAGCTGTTGTCCATTGTTTTGTCCAAAAGTCTGTTTCCTTTCATGCATTACTCACGTTAGGAGATTCTTATTTAAGGACTTGTGGGCATCAAGTTCTTCAGCAGAACAAGCCTTATGTTATTGTGCTAATTACGGTGTGGAAAAAATGCAACAAAGACGAGTTCCCCTGGAGCAGTGAGGATATTTGCACATGTCTGTATTCAGCAATGACCGCCAGCTGCCACAACACTTCACAGAATCCTTGCGGCAGGCAACACAACTGTGCGTGCACTTCAGACTTCATTCAGTAAGACGTCAGGAGTTGGATGGAAACGTCAAAGTCGTATTCAATCCAGAATGAGTTGTTATTAAGATAGTTGAACGTTCTAGCAATTACACTTCTATAATTCCCATATGCGTATTCCGATAGCCAAAAGAACCCGTTAGTGCGAAACCATCTGGAACTGCATTAACATCAAACTGCAAGAACTTGAGACAATACGTGGACTCTTCTCTTCGCCAAGTGACCTGTTACTGATATTTAGGATTCTCTCCGTCCTAGGCGTAGTGGAAATGGAACTTCAGTGGCGCCGGCCTGGGTGGCCGAACGGTTCTAGGCGCTACACTCTGGAACAGCGCGACCGCTACGGTCGCAGGTTCGAATCCTGCCTTGGGTATGGATGTGTGTGATGTCCGTAGGTTAGTTAGGTTTAAGAAGTTCTAAGTTATAGGGGACTGATGACCTCAGCAGTTAAGTCCCATAGTGCTCAGAGCCATTTGAACCATCTTTTTTTTTTTTTTTTGAGCTTGAGAGGCGCTTTTGCTATTCTTGACAAACATGAGAAACTTGTAATCACTGCGAGTTACAACTGCGTGGTGATAATGGTTCAGGTTGTCAGTAGTTGTGGTGGTGTTATGCTGTCAAACTGCTTACAGCAACGTTAATGGTGGCGCACATAATTTAGCGCTGACTACCTACTTAAGTAAAGATAGTGTTGTGGCGTCGTCGCTCGTCTTTATTTGGCCTCAGCTTGAGTAATCCGATTTAACGAACATAGTACTACATTCGCGGGCTGCTAATGATACAGTATGACTACAAAGATCATCGTGCGGGTATTACATTAATTCTGCAATGAATTGCTTAAAAAATGTTACCCTCAGCTATGCAGCTGGAATGACTCATTACATGGGTACTCTATGTTGAACTTGGTTAAGTGATCAGTTCGCTGCAATCCTGCTTCTTCTGTTTGTAAATACTCGAATACTTCAAAAATGGTTCAAATGGTTCTGAGTGCTATGGGACTTAACATCTGAGGTGGTCAGTCCGCTAGAACTTAGAACTACTTAAACCTAACTAACCTAAGGACATCAGACACATCCATGTCGGAGACTGGAGTCGAACCTGAGACTGTAGCTCTCGCGCGGTTCCAGACTGTAGCGCCTAGAACCGCTCGGCCACCCTAGCCGTCATACTTGTATACTGACCATTCGTTATTTGACTAAATATGAACTACAATCTAATTCGCATGTATATGGCATGGGTTAGCTCCGGCACGAAGGTATGACTGAGGATTGGATTCCGTTATTTTGATGGCAAGACAAATGTTCGCAAAACACCTCTATTGCCTCAAAAAACAATTGCATCTTAAATATCGAAGGACCGACGTCCACACTGTCACAGCACGTTGAAATACAGCAACGACGGCAGATGAAAATTTGTGACCGACTGAGCTTCGAACCTAGACCTGCTGCTTACTAGACAGACGTTCTGACCACTGCACTATTACTTTTTTAAAGTTTGAGAAGAATTTCAGCACCAGGTAGGCGGAGACAAAGAGGACAGGGGTCGAAAATCCGAGGCCTGGCCATAGTGCCTCCCCCATACCTGTCACTGAGCAGCTGCATTATTCACATGTTTTCCATGTTTGCACCCATATATTCCTTTAAATTGTTGAACAAAATTGAAGTAGTAATTAAGGTAAAATAAATTACAGATTGTCGCCTCCAATGGCGTGCGTTCCTTGTGGAACATAACTTATAACAGTGAACAGGGTGACGGAAAAATAAATAACAAACATTCATTCAGAAATATATTCACAATTTAAGTTATTATGCACTGGATGCATATGAAGTCTGTAAGGAAGCCATATATTTTTCAACAAATGGAAGAAGTTTCGGAGCCGGAGGGGTTTTGCCAAATTAGAACAGTTCTGATTTTAGAACCAACGTAAAAGAATATTCCAGGAATAAAAAAAGTGAAAGAATAGTATTCTGCTTCTAATCAATAAAACTGTCCATCTCTTTGTAGCCCACATAAAGCAATAGATAAAAAATTTTTAAAACATTCCTTATATTTGTTATTCTTCTTCAGCTTAAAATGTTCTTCTGCAATATAAAACATGCACTCTTCTAAGTTCTAAGTTTTGTTTATTACGACGTACAACACAAACTGTCCCAGAAGCCACGAGTAACTGTTATTCTTTGTGGACGGGTAACATTTCGAGTCGGGTTGTAAAGCTTCAGTTATCGGTATATGACTTTCTGCGGTTCTGTGGCTAGTGCTAATTTCTTCGTAGTCCAGTTCCAAAGTCTAGTTATATTTCCACATAAGAAGGTGTGCGCTACAGTTTCTACAAGCCCACATTTGTCGCAGTATGAAGATGGTCTCAATTTGATTTTTCATAATCGTTCCGCTGTGGGTATGGTTTCGTTTACAACGTTTATTGTTGATATTTCTCCAGACGTTTCTCCAGTTTTTTGTAGGTTAATTCACCGGAATTGGTTTGTGTGGACGATGTCTGGTAATATAATCATGGACGGTTATAGTGTTGGTTTGTGCTGGTGGAAGTCTTATACAGCTCCAATCGCCATAGAACTTTCGGACGTAATCTAAGCTGGCGTGCTACATTAACAGGAGCGTTCCTATCTCCAGGATCTAACGAGGGGAACAGAAGTTTCGTGATGCTTGTCTTAGTGGCATGTATTAGTTTAAAGGCACGTCTTTAATTGCAAGTCCTCTGTTTTGCCTGTGCAAAATCGCCGTGTGGAAGGGTACTTTGAAGATATTTTGTTTCCACACATACCAAGAGGCTACAGCTAATATTTTATGTGCAGTGACCTGCAGTATCGGTAAGACTGCTGCGACATGATAAATTTTGCTAAGTATGTATGTATTTATAAACTGAACTTTCTGCAGTCAGTCTAACGATCGCATGTCATGGGCCTTCAACACGGTTCCGATGACATTAAGTTTCCTCTCCCAAGTGTTCGTGGTCATGCGCTTGAGATTCGCCCTTAATCACAATCCGAGTTGGAGTCTCTCTTCAGTTACATCTAACCAGTGCGCAGCTATTGCACTATTGTAAGAACCGACATGCAGTATTTTGGATTTAAAATTTTGTAAATTTGTGATAAGGACTTATGAGACCAAGCTCCCCGACCATTATTCCACTCGCTCGCGGCCACACTGTATTCCCGCGTGGGTTTGGACGATGTCGTGCGCCTAACACTGAAAACTTTAGATGAGCCGCCGAGACCCAAATAATTATACAGAATGTTTCAGGAGGAATAGTAAATATTGTAGGAGGTGGTAGTATAGACAAGTTGCAGAAAAAATGCCATATAACATGTGTCCAATTTTTATTTCGTACATGCAGCTGGGTTCAATGCATTTGCGTTTCGTATGTTGGTCCTTACGGGACCCAGTTTTCTACATTTCCTTGAAAATGACTTCCAGCGTTATTGCAAGAGGTTTATTTGGCTACAGTAATGCCTATGTTCCTCCAGCATGATGGGGCTCCTGCAAATTCTAATCGTCAGGTGACACATTATCCAAACCTAACATTTTCTGGAAGATGGATCATTAGATACGGGCACTTTTCTTGGCCTTCAAGGTCCCTGGACGTTCTCTCTTTGGATTTTGGCCTATGGGGATGGTTAAAGGCGAAGTCTACAAAGAAAAAGTAAACCCAAGAGCCGATTTGAGCGTTCGGATTATGAATAGTGCAGCTCTCATAAAAGAACGCAAAGACGACCTCAGAAGAGCTACACGTGGTGTTATCAAGAGAAGTCAAATGTGCATTGAAGTTGGTGGGGAAATTTTTGAAAATCAACTTTGAACGTCCTCATTTGCCTTTGATTTGAGTTTGTTAGGGTTACGTACTAACAGCTGTATCTCTGTCCTCAATAAAAAGTGGACGCATTTATATGGAATTTTTTTATGCATTTCGTCTGTACTACCACCTGCTAAAATATCTAATATTCCTCCTGAAACACCCTGTATATGGATATATGTGTGGTGTCTGTTCTTTCGGACATGTCCGAAAGAAAATGTTTCATGGCATTCTGCAACGACCTTCGATCTAGTTGTACGGGCTGATAGAGATTTCAGAGCTGCTTGGCTGTCTGAATAAAAGTAGATGCTACGATTTTTGTAGGGTCTACTCTAATTCTCCTCCATGCACTTGCTGATTGAAGATGTCATGTAATACTGTGGCCATCTTCCCTAAAGAGATTCTAGGCAGTACACCAGACCCGGTACATTCATCTGTTTTCGACCTGTCAGCAAACCACTATATTATGTCTCCTGCACGGTTTAGTGGTTCGTTCTTCCACTGCTCCCTGCCTCCAACTGTTACATGGCAAGGTTTATTGAAACAGCTACAAGTTATTGTATAGTTAGTCGGCATTTCCCGAGCCAGCGCCATACTGATTTGGGATTCCGTATATTCTAACTATATCCAGCTATTTCCAATTTTTAGCCTTTATGTCCCTGCCGCTGTCTCCATTTTAAGCCACAGGTGTAAGGCTGGCATGTCCAGCGTAATATCAATCCCAAGAATGGATGTCCTGCTAATTCCATCTGTTTGTGAAAGCAGATCAGTCTCTGCACTTTGCCAGACTCCCTAGCAGCCACCTTCTGTTCGACTTTGTTCATATTATAGGCCTATAAATTACCAATGTTCTTTTTACAGAGGTGTATATCCAGTAAGTACTGTGTTTAGACCCCATTTTACCCTACAGCAGCTTCTAGTGCTTATAAGATTGTCTTTCGCAGTGGAACACATTATTTATGTGAGGTGTTCATAATATTTTTCCATCCAGGGCTACCTCTAGGTACATTACAACCCAGCTATATGTATGTTCAATAAAAATTGGACACATGTTATATGTCATTGTTTCTGCAATTTGTCTATACTACCATCTCCTACAATAATTACTATTTCTCCTGAAACATCCTGTATAATTATTTGGCTCTCGACGGGTCATCTAAAGTTTTCAGTGCGAGACGCGCGACATCGTCCGAACCCTGACGCACGACATCGTCCGAACCCTCGCGGGAATACTGTGTGGCCGCGAGCGAGTGGAATAATGGCCGGTGAGGAGGGGGGGGGGGGGGGGGAAGGGGGAGTACCGCGCATGTGGTATACGGCAAAGATGGGAATTCGCGTCTAATGAGGAGCGTGTGTAGATATGTGGTGCAGAGAGGTTGGTTGCTGTGTCCCGACAGTGCCCCCCGTCGGAGTTTCGAGTCCTCCCTCCGGCATTGTCCATAGTTTAAGTTAGATTAAGTAGTGTGTAAGCTTACTTGGTCCCTACGTTCTCACCACAAATTTACAAAATTTTAAATCCAAAATACTGCATCTCGGTTCCTACAATAGTGCAATAAGTGCGCACTGGTTAGATGTAACTGAAGTGAGTCTCCATCTCGGATTGTGGTTAAGGGCGAACCCCAAGCGAATGTAGTACTATGTTCGTTAAATCGGATTACTCAAGCTGAGGCCAAATAAAGACAAGTGACGACGCCACTACACTATCTTTACTTAAGTAGGTAGTCAGCGCTAAATTATGTGCGCCACCACTAACGTTGCCGTAAGCAGTTTGACAGCATAACACCACCACAACTACTGACAACCTGAACCATTATCATCACGCAGTTGTAACTCGCAGTGATTACAAGTTTCTCATGTTTGTCAAGAATAGCGAAAGCGCCTCTGAAGTTCCGTTTCCATTACGCCTAGGACGGAGAGAATCCTAAATATCAGTAATAGGTCACCTAGCGAAGAGAAGAGTCCACTTATTGTCACAAGTTCTTGCAGTTTATGTTAATGCAGTTCCAGATGGTTTCGCACTAACGGGTTCTTTTGGCTATCTGAATACTCATATTGGAATTATAGAAGTGTAATTGCTAGAAAGTTCAACTACCTTAATAACACCTCATTATGGGATGAATACGACTCGGAAAGAAACGTTAATTTGACGTTTCCATCCATCTCCTGACGTCTTACTGAATGAAGTCTGAAGTGCACGCACAGTTGTGTTCCCCGCCGCAAGGATTCTGTGAAGTGTTGTGGCAGCTGGCGGTCACTGCTGAATACAGACATGTGCTCCAGGGGAACTCGTCTTTGTAGCATTTTTTCCATACCGTAATTAGCACAAAAACATAAAGCTTGTTCTGCTGAAGAACTTGATGCCCACAAGTCCTTAAATAAGAATCTCCTAACGTGAGTAATGCATGAAAGGAAACAGACTTTTGGACAAAACAACGGACAACAGCTCCCTGCATTTTGCGTTTCCGAAAGCGCTTACGATAAGAATCTGGTGTCATATTATGTTTCAGAACCATAAACTGTTTATTTTTTTACCTCATACTAAAACAAAAGTTATGATATGAAAAGAGGAAATGACGTATATGCTTCTCAGGAACTTGAGATTTTCGTGTTTATTTTCCCACTTCATACTAAAACAAGGGCGTTAAAATGAGAAGAGGAAAGGAAATATACGCTTCCAAGACATAATATTTCCTTGTGTGCTACTACTGCATACATGAAAGCCCTGCAGTTAATTTTTATATGTTGGATAAATTTTGATATCACCTCACATTCCTTTGTGAGAAGGTTCCTATTTTCTTGGGATTCAAATAGAGTGGACATTTCATCACTGGTTAATATTCTGATGACTAATGACATGATACCCGTTGCAATTGCTCCATGGCACCTGTGTGTAGAGTCTCACGTTGGTTACTATAAGAACACGCAGGCAGTGATATCCGCTTACTGCGGTCAGAGACAAGGTGATTTCTTTCTGTTTATGGCGAAGCGTCTGCTGCAGTGTCCACGCTCAGCCAACATAAACAAACCGCGGCGGCATTGGGCACTGCTGATCGCTGCGCTTGTCGCGAGCCTCGACAACAAGAGCGCACTGTCTCTGCTAACGATACTATGGAGTTAATAAAATGGTTCAAATGGCTCTGAGCACTATGGGACTTAACATCTATAGTCATCAGTCCCCTAGAACTTAGAACTACTTAAACCTAACTAACCTAAGGACAGCACACAACACCCAGCCATCACGAGGCAGAGAAAATCCCTGACCCCGCCGGGAATCGAACCCGGGAACCCGGGCGTGGGAAGCGAGAACGCTACCGCACGACCACGAGATGCGGGCTATGGAGTTAATACATCTTACTTAACGTAATATGCAGGACGTGGGTTGGGTGAAAATTCAGTTAGTAACTTCCCATCGCATTAAAATACTTTACAGTCATATTTGATGAATTATTTATTGTTGGTTGTCTCTCTAATGTTAATAGTATTGATTCAGATTGTGCATGAACACGAAAACACACACACACACACACACACACACACATACAGTCATTTATTCTAGTGAGGCTGACAACTACTCTGTGATGAACAACACATGCACCAGTCAGTTCCTCAGTTGGCGTCGAGTGGATGGGATTTTTCAATTACCTTGCATTGCAAGAATTGTAAGGAGGAGCCTGAAAGTAAATGGACTTTTATGCTAAAGAGCTGCGACAAAGCGAAGCATGACCGATTATCAGGTAATTGTCCACGTGGGTTTTGTGCATGAGTATACTTTTAGTAGCCGCGCGGGATTAGCCGAGCGGTCTCGGGCGCTCCAGTCATGGGCTGTGTGGCTGATCCCGGCGGAGCTTCGAGTCCTCCCTCGGGCATGAGATTGTGTGTTTGTCCTTAGGATAATTTAGGTTAAGTAGTGTGTAAGCTTAGGAACTATGCTCATTCAGAGCCCCAGTAAAAAATATACACTCATCAATGCACGTGTCCCCACCAACATCGAAAATAAGAAAAACACCGAAAATGTCAAAAAATTCTGGTTCAAAATGGTTCAAATGGCTCTGAGCACTATGCGACATAACTTCTGAGGTCATCAGTCGCCTAGAACTTAGAACTAATTAAACCTAACTAACCTAAGGACATCACACACATCCATACCCGAGGCAGGATTCGAACCTGCGACCGTAGCGGTCATTCGGTTCCAGACTGTAGCGCCTAGAAGTGCATGGGAAAAATTCTGGAACCCAGTCGAAAATACTATGAGCAAAATTCACCAGGATGACGTGAAAATACTAATGGGAAACTTCAACTCTTTATTTGGGCAGAAAAAACCTGTAGAAAAATCTTTGGTACAAATTGAACACACCGAAACGCTTAGACCAACGGCACACGTCTGACTGACATTTGCCAACAATTCAACCACAAAAGGACGTCTTCCCACTTTAGGAAATAAACAGTTCCCAGGTAATATGCTTAGCTAACAGGTGCAAGCTGTTTTCGTTCGCCATTCGCGACTCGCTGAAAGCCAGATTTTTAATACTTTTGTAGCACAGCTACAACCAGGCTGATAAAAACTCAATAAGGGAATCGTAAGACAACGCTCGAGCAAAATTCGTCTTGCTACTTTCAGTAACTCTTAGTGTCAGAGCGAAAACCTTACGGTACTGCCAAATTCATAATGCCACTCTTGTTTTCTGCCGACATATTTTTTGTTGTTGTGAATACATAATTTTATCTATGAAATGTAACATTTTCATAAAACTTGCGAATGGTACAGGAAATGAAATAAATACAGATCTTTTCGAAGTCAAAAGTTGGTAATATCCTACTAATTCGTGTTAAAATAGGTTCAATCGTCTCACAGACACTTTATGCTTTATTAAGATAGACTGCCGTCGTGATGTTTTGTAGTAAGCTGAATTTAATTTGTATTAGTACAGTGAATATTTTAATTGCATTTTCCAATAGTTTACTAAACGCAACAGTAATTATCAAAGAGAAATTAATCAGCAGCAGAATTTTCTTTCACGATATCTAAAACGATCTGACAATGCTAAAGTTGTTTACAAATTCTACGCCTGTAGAAACCTAATGGTTCTAACGATGTCATTAAACCAGAGTAGTTTTGAGAGTATTTCCGTCTAGAAATGAATTGCCTTGACGGTTGATCGATCAAGAGCGGGAAAGGTAAAATTTTACAAATATATGACGAGAGGGACAAGTGCTTGAGAGAAGACTTCCCTATCAATACAAGTGCCTGACAGACGACTTTTCCATCAATCTCCTGGATTGTTTTGTTTCGCAAATCAACATAGTGCGTTCTCATGCAGTAGCACAGGTGATGTAGTTTTGTTGCTCGATTTTCTTACACTGTGTCTCAGTTGTGGCAACAAATGCCATCTGTGTTGCACACACCCTGGGGGCAGAATTCGTAGCCCAAAACACACTTTTGGAATTATCAGATGTAAAATATCATTTTCACATTACTCATTCCTCGAGTTTACGTCATTTGGTGGGGCACAGCCTTTATTTCTTCTTAGGAAATTGACAATAAAGGCAACAAAATACGTCACCAGTAACAGTACTGCATAGGAATGCTCGATGAGTGACCTGATGACGTTCAATAATAGTCACTCCATTGATTTTTGTTGTTTCGAATTAGAGCATGCAGTACTCCTACACCAGACTTGTGAACTTTGCCTGTTGAATGCAAACGTCGCATGATGGATAAATGGTAATCTATCACATATATCAGTAGTCGAGACTTCCTTAATGTGGAAAATCATTCATGCCAGAACGATCTTTGTTGAAACACGAATATCTTTTTCTGGCGTATTTTTACCAAAAGCACTCGCTCCAAACACAGTTCAAATCTTTGTAGCTGCCTCCTCTGCATTCACCCCTCTGTTATACCAAAAGTAAACGTTGTGTTCTAGATGTTACACCTTTTTCCACTTGCGACTCAATTTTACATTGCTTAACTGTAGTTCATGATTTTCAAGTATGCAAAATCCAGTGCTTCACTGCAATATGATAACTATAACTTCAAATTCGAAAATTACAGTTGATACATACACTGACAGCGTGGCGCCGCGTTCACATGGGCGGCGCCGGATTTCAGGCGGCGGGTGGCGTCTGGCCCGTGGCCGGTAGCCGCTGCAGCGCGAGGAAACGCTCGAACGGAAGCTGTTATGATCGCGGCGCTGCCACGAGCTGTCCTGCGGAATTGTTTCTGGAATACTTGTCGTTGCTGGTGGGTAGAATGTTAAGCGAATTATCTTCGATGTTCAATCAGAATCATAACTTTAGACCGAAATGTGGTAAAAAAAAATATAGTTGGACACGAACAGGCTACCATAAGCTTAGAATGCATGACGATTACCATTTTTTCTTTTCTTTTTTTTTCTTATTGTTCATTATTGATCGTGGTGTTTGGTCGTTGCGGACGTCGCAGGACATCCTGTTCAAGTTCGGTGGTTGATCCTTTCACTCAGTTTTTTTATTACAGAGGCCAACCGGCTCTCTGACCGAACACGCTGAGCTACCGTGCCGGCTAGCACTAGACCACGGGCTCACACAATCCGAGAACATCTCGGAAGTAGACAACACTTCCTCCTAACGCTTCCGCATCTTACAGTGTTGCCAGATTGTGCAGATGGCCGGTCAGTTTTATTGGCTACGTTAAGTGAATAGACTCGGACTTAGTCTCTGTGGCAGGCGGCCGGCGGTCAGTTTTTAAGTCTAAAACTGTACGCCAATGTGTTTCATTCACGTATCTGTGTGGCGCTAAAGTGTGGTTATGGATAATACGTATGCTCAGATTGCGAATGTAACATCATAAGTAAAGAGAGGGAAATGAATTAGGCGTCCTTCGTCTTCCGTAACATCAAATATATTTTAGTTATTCTATCTTAAATGAACTGCGCAGAAAATCATTCACCAGAAGTAAATAACTTGTTAGCAACATCAGATGATTTTAACAGCTTTCCGGCGCGGGTTAGCCGTGCTTTCAACGGCGTCATATCGCGGATCGCACGGCTGCTTGCGCCGTCATTTCGAATCCCTCCCCGGGCGTGGATGTGTGTTAAGTTAGGTTGGTTTAAGTAGTTCTAGGTCTAGGGGCTGATGACGTAGGCAGTTTGATCGCATAGTTCTTGGAGCCATTTTTTGCCCTTTCACGTAAATTTTCTTTTCATAAACGGCCGTATCTTTAGATTGCGTTGACATAGAAGCTCACTTTTTTACACCACCAAGGCACCGGTTACCACAAGAAGTGCGATACATTTCCGCTTATTATGTCTACCCGTTCTGGAGGTAAACGGGTTTTAAAGGTTGGGTAGACCGATAGACGGTCAAGAAAGTGAGACTTGTAGGGTTCCGTTTTTACCGGTTTAGGTGACGAAATCCTAACAACGAAAACAGCTACGACAGATACTGAAGATAAGGGCTGCATAAATAACACCCCCCACTGTTTATTCGAAATGTTCTAGTTGCAGTCGATACATCAGCATATTAATCGTAGCTACGCTTTCGATCCAAATCACGTTTACAGGAATGCAAATAGAATCCATTTGCCTATACATGTGGTATTTCACATCCCAGTATTAATGCTACCGCGTTTTAGAAGTGCGAACATTCCCATTGCTAGCTAGCTTAAGAAACACTTAGGCTAATGAACGTTTTGCGGCTGTGGCGAGTCTAGTGGAGAATTCGAAACAGTGTAGAATACGTTTGGCAGCTGTGTAGCCGTTTATTTCCTGGGGTGGTGCAGAAATATCCTACTAAATTTACTCTCTAATAAGAGTATTTTGTTATTTCGATAAACATCCCGAATGATTGTCACATAAGCGGTGACATAAAGGAAGAAAATTCATGTTTTTTAGTCCAGAAAGCTCAATGCAACAGAATCTATAGATCATTTTGCCATTTTCATTGCGAAATTGCCGGCTTATTCATGTCTGGGGTAATAATAGAGGGCTGTTTGCCTGGGTTGTCTGCTAGCGTAGTGAAAGGAAGGTCTGGTTTGTTTTCGGTTGTAATCTCGATGGAGGCAGGTAGAATATCAGTAAAGCAATTTTAAGAAGTTCTCGCGCCCTCAATACTTTTTATCGCTACCTTTATTCTGTACTGGCGCCCTGTGAATGTCAATATGACACTCTTGTAGAATTTCATACATGTTACTGCCTACTTTTTCCGCTTCTGTCAATAATGGAATTGACTTAAGTGTGGCACTGAATGATTTTTAACTGAATTTCGTTATGAATCTTCACGCATTGCTAAATTTGCACACTTTCATGGTAGGTCAGCAGCGGTAATCCAGTATGACTGGTCTGAACGTTGACACAGACCGTTTCGCGGCCGAAAGCGGATAATATTTTGCTAATTCGTAACGATCCGGCGTTCTTTGTGTTACTAAAACAGTTACGTTATCTCGATAAGTTGAAATTCATTTTTATTGGTACAGTTCATACCAATTAGCGTTTCTTCCTTCATTCTGTCTTATATTTACGTGTTGTATTTAACACACTAATCAGCATTAATATAGTATTACAAATGATTGAAAACAGCCTAAAAAAGGTCAGATAGTTTGTCAATTTCACGCCTGTGCATAGTATGTTGGTAGCACTTCGTCGCCTTGTCGGTTATGCTGTGTAGCAGACTTTAAAGCCGTGCGGAACAGCATAACGAAAAGGCGAGGGGTCTCGCTCGTTTTGTCCACGACTGTACATGGTAACTCTAACAACAGCGACGTACTTTCCGAGCGTCTTCAGGGAAATTTCCTGTGTAGTTTGGTGTAAGGCGTTTGTGATTTCCAAAGGTTCATTACGAAGTGATAATGTAATATTTTTCATTCAGTTTGTTACTCCAGTTGCCTTTTTATGTGAAAAATACTCCACGAGATTGAAAATATCTGTACCATGCAAGCACGAAAAAGTACGGCACAAAAATCTTATTAATGCCACACCATAACGTACAGCACAAGAATCTGATTATGCCACAACCCTCAGATGACACCTCGGCGTAGCGTTTTAGTGCCGTTGTGCCATTGTATACATTGAACCCATCCACGAGATTTCCATATATCACTGCTAACGTGCAGCTTATACTGCTAGGAAAAAAAAAGAAAAAACACAACATATATCCGAAGAGCATTAAATGTAAGCTTGAGGGTGAGGAATAAACGAGTATTAACTGTTGTCAAAAGCAACGAGTGTTACTGGAGTCAAAAGCAAACCCTGTTAGTGAATGGATCAATATTTTCATAATTGTTCAGTTATTTCGAGTGCAGTACAGATGCAAAATAATTAGAAATGCAATAACTCTGTAACTAGCCACACGACACCGTTCCTTATATGAAACCACTCAAAAAATAAACCTTAAACAACATCCGAAATGTTGTCAGTGGACTTCGGATTCACCTTGTTTAACCGTTCGTTACTATACTTCTGGGTTTCATTATTTATGACGACCGTCTTGGACCATTCCACTACCAGGATGAAAAATGAACCTATCGTAGCACAAAAAAGACAAATATGTCCTGGACAGAATCAGGTATATTAAAGAAGAGAACTAGCTTTTCTACTTATCTGGTAGCTTCAAAGTTATTTAAATCAAAACACCTTGAGATATTCGGACTTTTTTACTTGTTAGTATTAGTACCCAAGTCGCGTAATACAATGCATCGTATCAAGTAAAGTATCTTGGTACGTTATGTCATGCCGAATAACATGACACATGTCGTCATGTCATCCATCATGGTATTTCTTATGTCGTACAATCCGTCACAACATGTCATTGAAGTTTAGGATGCATGCATCCCTCTGAAGAATACTCCCTATTACAGATGCACACCGACTCTCGAATCCTTTCTGTTGGTGATGCATCCCACTCTCTAGAAGCACATAAAACAATGTCTCTTTATTCTTACACCTCTCACCATACATGTAACTGTGATTAGATCTAAGGAAGCTCACTGCGTGAGAGAAATAGGGTTAACTTGTACAAAAGCGCCATCATGTCAAGATGTTTTGATTTAAATGTCTTTGAAGCTGACAGATAATTTCGAATAGACTAGTTTCCTTCTTTTACATCCCTAACGCTGTCCAGGATATATTTGTCTTTTTTGTACTACATCCTGATTTCCAACTTTTACTCTAGCATAGTTTTGACATTAGACCGCCATAGCTTAGCCGTAGTATTTAGCTGGCACGGGTGACGGATGATCTAGTACAGGTTTTCTTGTCTTTGGACCGAGTTGCTTTTATCGTGGAGCCGGCCGTAGTGGCAGAGTGGTTCTAGGCGCTACAGCCTGGAGCCGCACGACCGCTACGGTTGCAGGTTCGAATCCTGCCTCGGGCATGGATGTGTGTGATGTCCTTAGGTTAGTTAGGTTTAAGTACTTCTAAGTTCTAGGGGACTGATGACCTCAGAAGTTATGTCCCATAGTGCTCAGAGCCATTTGAATTACCTCAGGTTTGCTAACCATATTACTCCACCTAGTCTCGGAAGAGAGTCTGCTCTGTGACACTCGCTGCCCAGCTGTCAGGAAGAGTATATCGTTTGCAGTCACTACAAAGTTCTTGAAATGGCTTCTTCTGCACAACCAACCACTGTCACGTCATTAGCAAGAAAGTAACATCATTCAGCCTCCCGAAATACATTCTTGTGTTCGGAAATCAAAGAAAAATCATGTTATAACAATTACGCAAATAGTTGTATACTCATAAACCACTGATTATACACCGATAAGCGTAAAGATTATAACCACTGCCCATCACGAGACATATGGTGTTTCTAGCAGGTTGTATGAATACCGATATCAATCCTGTCCCGAACAGATCGAGGCTACCCTTACGCATCTGTGATCTAGCGAGTTAGCGTCGCCGACGAGGAAGCCTCATTTTACCATAAGTGAGTCAGTCCCGAGCGAGTCTTCTTAAAGAGAGAACTGCAAGTATGCGTGCGGTGCGTGATCGAAAATTAAATGTATTAATTTGTGGAACTGAAATTATTTAGTTAGTGAGTGCATGATTTCAAATATGGACGACTGTAAGGAACTTACCAGCAATGGCGAACTCAATTCAAAAACGTTAAGTGCATGAGTGTGCCTGCAGAGCAAGTCTGGGTTGTCCCTTAGGGACAATCTTGCTTGTGGCTAAAGTGCATTAAGCCGACTATTTTCATATCACTGTGAACTTCATTTAATCAGGTCATAATAATATTGTGGTGGGAGTTTTGATTAAGATTACGGGAACTGTAGATAGGGCACGTGTCATCAAACTCACAGTCAAGAACTTTCTTGAACAGGGGCCAGCAGGCCTACCTTGGAAGAAAGTTCGCCCTCCATGCTGTCGTAACCATTAGATCTGATTGCCCATTAAAATTGAGATAGGCGAAATACTCGAGCTGGCTCAAACAAAAGCAGGAGCAGTTCACAACGCGACGCGGTAAGTGAAGTACATAAGCTGAGCAAAGACGACTGGGGATCCTAGCCACGATACGTATTCCAAATGGGGAAATTTCGCTGACATAAGTGACTGTGATAAGAGGCAGATCGTTATGGTTTGGTGCCTGTAAACAAACATCTCGGAAACGCTGGTTAATTGTTCGTGTGCTATTGTCTTTAAAACTCATGGAAAGGAACTGAAGGACAGTCAAACTACCAGGAGGCATAAAGATGCTGGAGGTCCACGTCTAATCACAGAATATGGCGGTATGAGGCTTGTCCGCTGGGTAAAGCACGATTAGGCTGCAATATGTAGAAAATCTGACGACAGAGCACAATGTTGGTGTGGGCACAAGACGACCACGTGATCTCATGTTGACCCAGCTACATCGTCAGTTGGGATTGAAATGGGCACGGTATAGTCGAGACTGCACTGTGAATCAGTGGAAACAAGGCGCCTGGTCGGATGGAGCACTTTTCTTGTTACGTCATGTCGATGTTCGTGTGCAGGTACGCCATCACACAGGCGAGTGGCTGCTTGAAACTTGCACTGCACCGCGGTCACAACCCAATGAGGGTAGTATTCTGCTTAGGAGGAAATTCACTGTGATAATAATCAAAGGCATCATGACAGGTATAGACTACGTGAACATTACTGTGCACCACCTTCATCCCATCATTCTTGAATTCTTCCAGACTGTGGAAGCATCTTCCAGCATGATAACACACCGAGATGTTACCGTGCTACAGTGTATTTCCACCTTAGTGCGGTAAATGCGGAAACGTAAACAATGACTACGTCATTACCAAGTGCGTCCAAACAGGCTTCTTCCTTGGCTGCCGAAGAAGAAAAACATGTACAGTACACACCCATCGGCGAATGAAGAATATGCATGAGGCAGCGTGTACATCGCTGTTGTGGAATGGTCCGCCAAGGAGTACTGCTGTTTCATAATAAGCATGTCCTCATATCGCAAGTAACGTAATTCGGAAGTTACGCCAACTCAAGTGGGAAACCTCGGGCACCCGCGCTCTAGCCCCGATCTCTGCCCATGAGTTTATCTCGCCTTCGGTTTCGTAAAAAAAGACCTTCAACGGTCGAAGATTCCTGTCGAACGAGGATGTTCGGGAGGCAGTGGCAGACTTTTCCACGCAGCAGGACACATTATTTTACCAAACGGATATCTTCAACCTGGTGCAGCTGTGGGATAAGTTCGAGAGTGTTCATTTTCATTTTGTCTGGCATACAGATTCTGAACTGTACAGTCTTCGAACAGGAACTTTTTGATCGCCCCTTATAGTATCTAACAAATGTATAATAAATAATTTGAAAACTAAGTCTCGAAGCATTTTCGCTGCAGCATGTTTCTTGAACATCAGTGCGACATGCATTTAGCTGAAGCTTGCGTAAGAATCGGAAAATTATTTGGCTGCTGAAAGCAGTTTCTAAAAATGTTTTGTCTGCTAAAGACAGATCAGGTCAGATATATTTTAAATATATTGCACCACAATGTATTGAATTCATCATCAAAACTAAAATGACCACATGTGCAAATATGCATTGAAGATCGAAGAAGCGCAAAATGATTCCACGAGGAAACTAATTCAGGAGAAACGTGCCTTTGAAACTCAGTTATTATTCAGAAAATAAACAAAACTCACAAATAATACATACAAAGATCCGCTGACGTACCGCTTGGCTGTACAAGACAGTAATTTACTAAGAACAAGGAAAACCTGTATTCATAATAATCTCCTTAGTGTTATTTACGGTCTAGGAGAGTAGTGTGCAAAGTTAGCGATATGCTCGTATGTGACGCAGAAATTCATCCTCACTTCGAACATGCCAACCGGCCGGGGTGGCCGAGAGGTTCTAGGTGCTACAGTTTGGAACCGCGAGACCGCTACGGTCGCAGGTTCGAATCCTGCCTCGGGGACTGATAACCTCAGAAGTTAAGTCCCATAGTGCTCAGAGCCATATTTCGAACCTGCGAATCCACAGTTGCAAACTACATCTCATAAATCAACATGAATAATCATGCAACGCAGAATTACAATTATTAATTTGCTCCGGTTGTCGAGTATAGTCTCTGTCCATACTAACTCACAGCAACTATCTACTTCAATTTCACAACAAGGTAAATTTCTTCTGATGATAATAAGAACTCCACCACCAACTGTATTTAATCTATCTTAGTTCCTTTGTAAAAATTTCGGCTGAACTTATTTCCGACTTTAGATAGCTTCCCGTAACTTTAACGACTTGAGCTTCAGTGCTTTCTGTTAGCGTTTGGAGTTCTGAATCTTTTCCAACACAGTTACGATAATTTGCAACTACAATACCCATTGTTGTTGGGTCTACTTTCCTGTGTTTGTTCTGCACCTTTTTAGACTGGCGCCCTTTCTGTGGTTTCCCGTAACCCTGTAACATAAAGAACTGCCCAGTCTCCTCCACAAAGCCCCGCTTCCTGTGTGTGGTGGACCATTGAGCCATTAAGTGGAACCCAGAAACCCACCATCCTACGACGAAAATCTAGAAATCTGTAGCCTACACCATCGTAGAACCGTCTGAGTTTCTGACTCAGATCATTCACTCGGCTCTGTACCAAAGGACCACAGTCTGTTCTGCAGACGATGATACAGATGGTGAGCTCCACCTTCATCTCGCAAGCAAGACTGGCAGTCTTTACCATTTCAGTTAACCACCTGTAACCAGAGAGAATCCTTAACGATCCAAAGCATCACACTTCGTTAGTTCCGATTTGAGCCATCGCCTGCAAATGGCTGCACCCTGTGGTCTTCCTGACATCCGGAAGCAGCCTTTCTACATAAGAAATGACTCCTCCCGGTATGCATACCGAGTGCACGCTGCATTCCTTCCACTCTTTGGCAGCCCTACATTAGGGGCCCCATTACAAGCCTAACGCTGAAGCTCCCAAATACGCGTAGACCCATCCTCTATGAATGTTCCTTTGGAACAGGGTGAGCGACTGCATCTAGCTCAGGGATTTCGTCACCCACAGATATCGCTCAAAACCTGTTGGTAAGGCGAACTGGGGAGACCCTCCCCCGGTCGGCCCCCAAAAAGTCTTTCGCTGTCTGCCACTCCTTGGAAAGAACTCTCACTCGACTTTGGGTGATGAGTCAACTTTTCAACAGGCTCACACAGCTAAAAGTGTACACTGATAATACATTAGAGTGAATTTCTATAGAAATCGAGAAAATTATATTTCTGCGGTTTGTTTGTTCACTGAAGACGAACTGCGGTTGTTATTTAAAGGCGCTATAAATTTCAATTAATCTGCTAAATAGTACCTTCAAAGATTTCTTGATGTTGCTGGTATTGTGATTGTACTTCCGTATGTGTGCACTAAATGAAGATCTACAGTTGTCAGTTATGTTTGTATGCTCTCTGAATCTGGTGGAGAATGAAATATCTGTTTGCGCCGCATAGAAACATTCGCACACAGTACATTTCATTATTTAAATCCCTAATTATGTAAATGGATTTGTTTCGTGGATGGTGTGTCTGAGTATCATCCCTATTTTGTCTTTCGTTCGGAATCCGATTCGTACATTAGTTTTACGAAAATTATTGGCTGTTCTGTTATATAGGTCTCCATAATAAGATAAAGCAATGTAATTAGTTTTCTCTTCAAAGAACAAGCACGTTACATACTCAGTGAACAAAAAGAGTTCAGAAACAAAAATTTTCTCGAGTGTTTCAGACATTTACTCTAATCTGTTTAAGTGCACACTTTTATCTCTGTTAGACTGTCGTGATATATACACTACTGTCCACTAAAATTCCTACACCACGAAAATGATGTGCTACAGACGCGAAATTTAACCGACAGGAAGAACATGCTGTGATATGCAAATGATTAGCTTTTCAGAGCATTCACACAAGGTTGGCGCCGGTGGCGACACCTACAACGTGCTGACATGAGGAAATTTTCTAACCGATTTCTCGTACACAAACAGCAGTTGACCGGCGATGCTGGTAAACGTTGTTGTGATGCCTCGTGTAAGGAGGAGAAATGCGTACCATCACGTTTCCGAGTTTCATAAAGGTCGGATTGTAGCCTATGGCCATTGCGGTTTATCCTATCGCGACATTGCTGCTCGCGTTGGTCGAGATCCAATGACTGTTAGCAGAATATGGAATCGGTGGGTTCAGGAGGGTAATACGGAACGCCGCGCTGGATCCCTACGGCCTCGTATCACTAGCAGTCGAGATGACAGGCATATTATCCGCATGGCTGTAACGGATCGTGCAGCCACGTCTCGATCCCTGAGTCAACAGATGGGGACATTTGCAAGACAACAAACATCTACACGAACAGTTCGACGACGTTTGCAGCAGCATGGACTATCAGCTCGGAGACCGTGGCTGCGGTTACCCTTGACGCTGCATCACAGACAGGAGCGCCTGCGATGGTGTACCCAACGACGAACCTGGGTGCACGAATGGCAAAACGTCATGTTTTCGGATGAATCCAGGATCTGTTTACAGCATCATGATGGTCACATCCGTGTTTGGCGACATCGCGGTGACCGCACATTTGAAGCGTGTATTCGTAATCGCCATACTGGCGTATCACCCGGCGTGATGGTATGGGGTGCCATTGGTTACACGTCTCGGTCACGTCTTGTTCGCATTGACGGCACTTGGAACAGTGGACGTTACATTTCAGATGTATTACGACCAGTGGCTCTACCCTTCATTCGATCCCTGCGAAACCCTACATTTCAGCAGGATAATGCACGACCGCACGTTGCAGGTCCTGTACGGACCTTTCTGGACACAGAAAATGTTCGACTTCTGCTCTGCCCAGCACATTCTCCAGATCCCTCACCAACTGAAAACGTCTGGTTAATGGTGGTCGAGCAACTGGCTCGTCACAATACGCCAGTTATTACTCTTGATGAACTGTGGTAGTGTGTTGAAGCTGCATGGGCAGCTGTACCTGTACACGCCATCCAAGCTCTGTTTGACTCAATGCCCAGGCGTATCAAGACCGTTACTACGGCCAGAGGTAGTTGTTCTGGGTACTGATTTCTCAAGATCTATGCACCCGAATAGCGTGAAAATGTAATCACATGTCAGTTCTAGTATAATATATTTGTAATACCGGTTTATCATCTGCATTTCTTCTTGGTGCAGCAATTTTAATGGCCAGTAGTGTACAACCCACTCCAAATTGCAGGACATAATACTGACTAATATCGGCGACAAGTCGTTCTTTGATATGTGTATTGCGTCATTATCTCTGCGTTACGTAAATATGTATACCAAAGTCTTGAAACTATATGAATATCAACAAACTACATAATTGGTTGTACTTCTAACTCCGCTTTACATTGTTCTCATTTGAAGATGACTGGAAACGGCATAATGGCGAAACTGCTATCGTAAAACAGAATGGTAACAGTTGAAAACAAGACGACATTATTTTTTACAAAATCTGAACTTGAAAATTCGGTGGCACGCAGAACAAGGCTCAAAGCGTCAGGCGGAAATTGCTAGTAAAGAATGGAATGAGATTCAAACTCTGACAGATCGCACTGCTCAACCGAACTCAAAGCTTCAAAGTCAGGAAGTAATAATTCACCGTCTAGATTCCCCGTTCAAAAAAGTGACAAAAGACATGCCTTACACAGCTCAACAGCAGGTAAGATTACACTAGCCGATGCAAACATTGAACACAGACACTCTGTGTGGTTCAAATGGTTCTGAGCACTATGGGACTTAACTTCTGAGGCCATCAGTCCCCTAGAACTTAGAACTACTTAAAACTAACTAACCTAAGGACATCACACACATCCATGCACGAGGCAGGATTCGAACCTTAGACCGTAGTGGTTTTCGTGGTTCCAGACTGTAGCGTGTAGAACCGATCGGCTAAGCGGCCGGCCCACACTGAGTGTTACAAAAGCCTTGCAACTCTTTTGCTGATGTATAACATGAAAGTTGTTTATAAAAGACGGCTTTAGTAGCACCCTAGATGTGATCTGTAATGCGTGTTTGATAGTATTTTAGATGACCTTTACGATTTTGAAATTGCAAAAGCCTTCCCTGATTGTCTCTTCGGGTTTAGCCTACCAGAAATGGTGGCCCTTTACCACGCTGATCTGTACGTGACTATGAAGGTATTGGCGTAGATGAAACAAGTTCAAAGGTTTATGTTTCTCATACGGTCTAGTTGACTTTGTTCTCTATAGATCCATCAACGTATGTACCCAGCAGAAGAAATTGCACAACATATACAATATTATCGTCTCTTCCTCTAACAACGAGGAGAGATGCTGTATTCTGCTGGGTACCTCGCACCCTGTGAATGAAGGGAAATGAGGAAGCTGACATAGCAGCCAAGGGGTCCTGTGTGGATAACAGAGATGAACAATAAGCCATTGCCCCTCAGGTTGTGAGGTCCGACTTTTTAACGATATTCGTTTGCATTAATTTTCGTAAAGGCACTGATAGTCCGCAGCTGAGCGTCCCTAAAGCACAAACACACACTCTCACTAAGGTTGTAAATCCACTGTTAAGCCAGAAGACCACGTCTCAACGGAAGGAAGAGTGGGTAGAGGTGAGGACCAACAGTCTGCGGGCTGTGACATCTGCTGTGAGTGCCTTGCTCCTCCCGGTCACAGAGACGCGGCGAAATCCTACTCACTTGGACATAGCGGAGTTTTGTTCCGGCTGGAGAACAACCGCACTACAATGGCTATGGCGTTCACATTTCGGTGCGTCATATTTTAACGGACTGTGTTTTGTATTCGGACATGAGGGTAGCAGCAGACTTCAGTGGCGATCTGCAGCCTACGTTATAGCTGATGACGAAACGAATGTGGTACGCCGTTTAAAGAGTGCAGGAAACCAAGATGTCGTTTATCCTCTTTATCACGTCTTATTCTGGTCTTACTTTTAAACTAAGTGGTAAAGATAATAACATTTCAATCAATGATATTGGTTAGGGCTGCCATATGTCATCGTACCATTACGGAAAGTACCACGTGATGGGGTGGACACGTTTCTTGTAGCAACAGGTCGATGCTTGTCTCCGGATACGTCGTTATCCTCCGAAATGGTACTAGAAATATGCACAGTGACAGAGACACAGCCGGGGGAGCGACAGTATTGGTGCTAAGGGGGACATCCACTTGGACTTCCATGGTACCTGTGGTAGTAATATACGAGGTGCATTCAAGTTCTAAGGCCTCCGATTTTTTTTGTAATTAACTACTCACCAGAAATCTATGAAACTGGCGTTACTTCTCGACGTAATCGCCCTGCAGACGTACACATTTTTCACAACGCTGACTCCATGATTCCATGACAGCGGCGAAGGATTCTTTAGGAGTCTGTTTTGACCATTGGAAAATCGCTGAGGCAATCGCAGCACGGCTGGTGAATGTGCGGCCACGGGGAGTGTCTTTCATTGTTGGAAAAAACCAAAAGTCACTAGGAGCCAGGTCAGGTGAGTAGGGAGCATGAGGAATCACTTCAAAGTTGTTATCACGAAGAAACTGTTGCGTAACGTTAGCTCGATGTGCGGGTGCGTTGTCTTGGAGAAACAGCACACGCGCAGCGCTTCCCGGATGTTTTTGTTGCAGTGCAGGAAAGAATTTGTTCTTCAAAACATTTTCGTAGGATGCACCTGTTACCGTAGTGCCCTTTGGAACGCAATGGGTAACGATTACGCCCTCGCTGTCCCAGAACATGGACACCATCATTTTTTCAGCATTGGTGGTTACCCGAAATTTTTTGGTGGCGGTGAATCTGTGTGCTTCCATTGAGCTGACTGGCGCTTTGTTTCTGGATTGAAAAATGGCATCCACGTCTCATCCATTGCCACAACCAACGAAAAGAAAATCCCATTCATGCTGTCGTTGCGTGACAACATTGCTTGGCAACATGCCACACGGGCAGCCATGTGGTCGTCCGTCAGCATTCGTGTAACCCACCTGGATGACACTTTTCGCATTTTCAGGTCGTCATGCAGGATTGTGTGCACAGAACCCACAGAAATGCCAACTCTGGAAGCGATCTGTTCAACAGTCATTCGGCGATCCACCAAAACAATTCTCTCCACTTTGCCCCACTTTCTCGATCATGTCGTCAGACCGGCTTGTGCGAGCCCGAGGTTGTTTTGTTTTGTTGTCACACGATGGTCTGCCTTCATTAAACTGTCGCACCCACGAACGCACTTTCGACACATCCATAACTCCATCACCACATGTCTCCTTCAACTGTCGATGAATTTCAATTGGTTTCGCACCACGCAAATTCAGAAAACGAATGATTGCACGCTGTTCAAGTAAGGAAAACGTCGCCATTTTAAGTATTTAAAACAGTTCTCATTCTCGCCGCTGGCGGTAAAATTCCATCTGCCGTACGGTGCTGCCATCTCTGGGACGTATTGACAATGAACGCGGCCTCATTTTAAAACAATGCACATGTTTCTTTCTCCTTCCAGTCTGGAGAAAAAAAATCGGAGGCCTTAGAACTCGAATGCACCTCGTAAGGCACCATGACAGCATTGCACCAGGTCGACATCATTGCGAATCACATGCATCCCGCCGTGCTTACGTCTTCCCCGACGGCGATGGCAACTTCCAACAGCATAAGTGTCAGTTTCATAAGCCCATAGTCGTAGTTTAAAGAGCGTGATAGTGAACACAAGTGAATATCTTTGCCATCAAATTTTCATTCTCTAAGCCTGATGGAACACATCACGGACGCTATCGGATGTCCGTTCCTCACCCATAAGCCAGCAGCCCCGTAAATCACAGAAATTGCGTGTTCTGTGTGTAGATATTTACCGTCACATACCTCCGGTATTCTGTCATGCCATGCAGAATCGTCGCTGTATTGCGTTGCACAAGTGGACCAACACGCAATTACACGAGTGGTCATACTGATTCGTCGTAAGTGGAGTGTGGCGTACGTGCGCAAATATTTTCTTTTCCTTCTGGCATTTGTTTTGTTGTTGTTTTACTCTTCACTCAAGTAATTACTCACGGTAGAATAAGGTACTCTTCAGCCACATAACAGGCCAGTTTACAGTGGGGCAGTGCCAATTGGGAATATTTGGGAGCATATTTCCAGTTCCCAACTATTGCCTTCCTACCATGGGAAACGTGACGAAAACATGGGTCAAAATCGAGGCATGGAAACGTCCCAGAAAAAATATCCAAAGCATTGTGTATCTGTCATTGTGGTGGTGGTAAGTTCCTACGGGACCAAACTGGTGAGGTCATCGGTCCCTAGCCTTACACACTACTTAATGTAACTTAAACTAAATTACGCTAAGGACAATATACACACACACGTTCCCGAGGGAGGACTCGAACCTCCAACGGGAGAACCGTGCGAACCGTGGCAAGGTGCCCAAGACAGCTCGGTTACCCAGCGTGGCTCTGTGTATTTGTTAGTGTATTTGTTTACAATATCTGATCAAAAGTACCCGAGCTCCTACAAGTGGACAGTAATACGGTGGGAAGGGGGGGGGGATGGAAGTACGTACATCCATCCTCCCCCTTTATGACGAGACATGCTCAGTGAGGTGTTCTTCTTCCTCAGTTACCGGAACCAGAGAAGGTAACTGGACGCTGGGGTCTGAAGCGAAGTCGGCGTTCTAATTCATCCCAAAAGTGTTAGTTTAGGCTCATGTCTGTGTTCTGGACAGTGCAGTCCATTTCAGGGATGTTATTCCGCGCAAGCCATTACCTTATAGATGCTTCTTCATGAAAAGATGTATTGTCACGTTGATATGAACAGTCATTGTCTCAGAATTATCCCTCTACTGGATGAAGTAAACAGTGTTCGAAAATGTCTTCATATTCTTCGGCATTTATTGTTGTTTTCTTAAGCACAATCAGAGGGATGCACCCTAACCGCGAAAAACCCCTCCATGCCATAACACCACCTCCTCCGTATTTGCCGGCCGTTGTGGGCGAGCGGTGCTAGGCACTTCCGTCCTGAACCGCGCTGCTGCTACGGCCGCAGGTTCGAATCCTGCCTCGGGCATGGATGTGTGTAATGTCCTTACGTTAGTTAGGTTTAAGTAGTTCTAAGTCTAGGGGACTGATGACCTCAGATGTTAAGTCCCATAGTGCTCAGAGCCATTTGAACCATTTGAACCTTAGTACTGACACTATGCATAATGGCTGGATATGTTCTTCCATCGAGCTGCCGCAGGGTATAGAGCGATTCATGATTCCATGTCACTCGTATCCAGTCATCCACTGTCGAGTGGCGTCGGTCTTTACGCCACCTTAAGCGTGGCTTAGCATTAGCTACAGAAATGCGTGCATCATGGCGAGCTGTTTTTAACTCCCTAACCACAGTCATTGTGCTACCTAGATTGCTTGTAGCACTTTAGAAGTTGCGAGTGATTCCTTCCGCTGATTTCATGTGGCTTTTTACAGTCGTCTGCCGCATGGGTACGTCAGGTCTTCCTGGACATGAATTAGGTGTGCTTATTCGTTCTCCTTCTCGCTTCACAATAACCAACATTAGACCTTGGCAGCTTCAGAAAGAATGAAATACCCCAGGTGGATTTGTTGTTCCAGTGGCGTCCAATAACTAGTCCACGTTGAAGTTACTGAACTCTTGTGACCGACCCACTCTGCTGTCGCTGTTTCTCTAACGTAACACTCCTCGCCTCCTTTTATGTTGGCCTCTCGTGTGATCAATTCCGCGTTACATTGTCCGGACACTTTTGAACACGTAGTTTTCATGTATTCGGAGTCTATGGCTTAGTCGACATATGTGAGCCGTGGCAACTGACGCTAGTTAGGCTCCACTTGCGTCGCTGATATCGACACTCGTCTGGTCTTGTATCTCTTGACTGTTCCGCCTTTGGTTTTCCGGCTTGGCGTGTGGCCGAGCTCTCTCTCCGGTCGGCGTTCAACGAGGCAACATGTCTCTATCCGCTGTGCCTGGGCCTTGCCGTCCTCGCCGTCCTTGCCGTTTTGCCGCGCGCAATGTGTACGGTGATGATTAGTCGACGTGTTTGCGTGCGAAACCGTGGCGGGTCCATCATCTCAGGGTGGACATCTTCTCGTCGCGTAACATTAAGTTACGTATGATTCATATGTTGCTGTTATCTTGTGATCTCTCATATGTTGCTGAGACCTTGTGGTCTCGAAACGAAACGGCACGCAGTGCCATGTTTCATGTTTCATGAGACCACAAGGTCAGCCGACCGGAGTGGCCGAGCGGTTCTAGGCGCTACAGTCTGAAACCGCGCCACCGCTACGGTCGCAGGTTCAAATCCTGCCTCGGGCATGGATGTGTGTGATGTCCATATGTTAGTTAGGTTTCAGTAGTTGTAAGTTCCAGGGGACTGATGACCTCAGCAGTTAAGTCCCATAGTGCTCAGAGCCATGTGAACCATTTGAACCACAAGGTCAGCCGGGTCCAGGGTCCGTCCAGGGTCCAAAGGTCAGCATGGCGGCGTCACTGTCCCGCTGAGATAGTTGTCCTTTTAGGACACTTTCTGGGCAAGCACAGCGGAAAATTGAACATAGTAAGTAAGCACATTGTTGGCCATGGAATTGGTGTATTAAGTCTAATTTTTTCGCCTGCTTGAAGAGCACCATTAATTATTTCGCTAATCATAGGTACATTGACACTCTCGTTAAAATATAACTTTCTGGTAATCGATATGCGTCCAACATAAATTTCAGTTTGTCATAACGAAAATTTAATAAAATATCGTCTTCAGTAGTATGTGGTAAACCAAGATCTAATACATCAATTGCATTATTAAGATTTCCACCAATGACACTACGTGCAAGTTTATACAAAGATTCCATTATGAAGAGGTATACTCACTGTAGTGGTTTCCTCTGTTAGCGATGATCCGGCAACTGCAGAAGCTGAGCTCATGATGCACGGGCCTACAATTTCTCTCCCTTATATACCGAAATATCGATCGCGTTGCTAAGGCGAGTTTTTTTATTATTTCTGCTTTGCTACGCTCGTGCCAACTTTTTGCTGGCGTTGGTGCTTGCCCTGATAGTGTCCTAAAAGGACAACTATCTCAGCGGTACGGTGACGCCGCCATGCTGACCTTTGGACCCTGGACGGACCCTGGACCCGGCTGACCTTGTAGTCTCATGAAACATCAAACATGGAACTGCATGCCGATTCGTTTCGAGACCACAAGGCTGTTAACCTGTGAAGATTTGTAAAACTAATGGTGGCACGTTGTATCTGCCGGAGATCGGTTAAGGATGGTTCTGAATAAGAGTGTGTTATACTGAATTTACGAAGTCTAACGCTTCTAAGTGTTGTTTCCACGGAAGTCTAATTATTTCGGCAAATTTAAAAGGGAATAGAGTTTTATGCTTGTTTTAAAGGTTCCTTGCAGTGTTAATTTGATGTAGTATGTGAAACATCCCCTTAGAAAAATTAATGAATTACTGTGCTGGTAAACCTCTTACGTTATTTGATTTTCAAACAGCCCAGCAGAACTGAATGTACTCAGACATTTCGCTCTTTACTTATTCTGATCATCGCCGGCCGAAGTGGCCGTGCGGTTAAAGGCGCCGCAGTCTGGAACCGCAAGACCGCTACGGTCGCAGATTCGAATCCTGCCTCGGGCATGAATGTTTGTGATGTCCTTAGGTTAGTTAGGTTGAACTAGTTCTAAGTTCTAGGGGACTAATGACCTCAGCAGTTGAGTCCCATAGTGCTCAGAGCCATTTGAACCATTTATTCTGATCATCACTAAACTGACACACAATATTTTTAGCGCAACGCAATCTGACTTTCAATAATCTCTACAAAAGAATAGCCCTAACAATAACCTATACCTTTCATGAATCACTTACCTCACAAAAATCTTCATTACTCGAACTACTGCAATACAGTGAGCGCCAATACTGCCAGCTAAATAAAAGATTCAAACTACTGAAGTCACTAACTACTGATAGGCATAGTTAGCAAATGAAGGATTTTGATAAAGAACAAACAATGTATTTACCTTAATAGTGTTCAATATATATATATATATATATATATATATATATATCCGTTCATGACATCCAGTCTTACAAAATTACTGTGTCTTATGGACACACGTCCATATCATCCGCTCTCAAAACTCTGCCATCTCTCTCCCCACATCCATCACTGCTGGCGGCTCACCTCCAACTGCGCAACGCTACGATCTGTTCACATCCAACTGCCCAGCACTACAATAGCAAATACTCCAACAATGCAAACCAGCCACAGACTTCACACAGCCCAGTTTTGGTTTTAGACTTTCTGTGAATATGAATGGCAGAGCTTTGTTAAGTCAGTGTAATTTTAATTGTTCTTTTCTGTGGTATATGTCTCAGTTTGATTTTCAGTTATGTTACAGATAGTCAGGCAGTTAGTAAACCTTGCGTGGTCTTAAAAAAGGTGAATCTCGAGTTGAATTTCTCTGCCGCCTGAATTATTTGCTGCTGCAGAAGTGGTACGGTATGTGGGGCAGATGGGGGTTGTCACCTTGGCGGGCAGGCTGAGATCGTGTGTGTATTCCACGTGCTTTTGCCCTGGCTTGCAGTCTGATCATCTTCGAAATTGCTTGGCGGTTGCTACTCGTTTGTTCCGAGTACCATCGTGTATAACCGTGCTCCCATCTTTTATTTAAATACCCGGCCTGTCTGCCGGGACGGACAAGATCTTCTTATAAGTAGCTCAAGGTGAATCACTGGTGTTGTGTAAATTTTGGTTACGTAAACAATGAACTTAACAGTGTGCTTATGGTGGTGACTGTCTGTGATCCTTTTGCAATCAGATGTAATTATTATCTTTAAAATACTAACCGGCCGTTGTGGCCGAGCGGTTGTAGGCGCTACAGTCTGGAACCGCTCAACCGCTACATTGGCAGGTTCGAATCTGCCTCGGGCATGGATGTGTGAGATCTCCTTAGGTTACTTGGGTTTAAGTAGTTGTAAGTCCCATAGTGCTCAGAGCCATTTTTAAAATACTGCTTGTTATATTAATTCATTATCCAATCACATAGTTTTCCTAAGTTTGGTGAAGGACAAGCGTCCGAAATTTAAAGACTTGATCTTTGGTAATTCCATTGGTATTTGTAAAAAAAAAAGGGGGGGGGGGGCAGACGGTTAAAGTCAGCTGCATATTTTCTTAAGAGGACAAAGGTTCGAATTAAATTTTTATATTGTTATTCTGATTCTGTAGTAATGAAATTTGTTCTTTAGTTGAAATTAAAATTACGTACAAGTTTGTCCATCGGCAAAGACCCCGAGCTTCCTATCTCCTTTGAGTAGCTGTGGTTAAATTCCAATTTTGGTTTCTCTAGCACGTAACTTGAGCAGGCACACAGCTCAATATGCAGTCAGTGAATGTCGTCTTTTTCCAAACGCTCACAGTATTTTACAGCAAACATTTTACTGACTTGCATTACATATAAGAACATCTGCTGCAAGAAACCATGCTGGATCGCAATACGTACAAACAACGATGTAAATGCTGCTGAAGCGAGTGTTTTGTATTCACGTGACGCTCTTCAAACCCTAATGTAGATACGGTTACGTCATTACTGAGCAGACTAAAAGCGCTAATACGAGTGTAAAATTTAATTAATAAAGTGCGGTATTACTTTTAAATTAAAAAGCCTGGAGCGCAGCGGAAATTGTGTGGCAGAACGTTTTAGCTGTTGGAGCTGCTATTACCAGCAGGCGCCTTAGTCTTTGTGAGCAATTTTCCATCAGATAAAAAACAGCGATGGCACAACGATATTAAAAATTTAATAAAAGTGTCAATGATGGCACCGCGAAAAGTGTTAAAGTAAACAGCAATAACTGTCAAATACAGAACCAGCGCTGAAAAACATCTCTAGTACCACCTGACCTCAAAACATGATTGAAATATGAAAGTGTCACAGCTGGGCTCAGCAATCCGACAGCACGGATAGATGATGACTACCATTTTTCAAACAGTAATACCCTTCCTAGCTTTGACATCGAGAATTTCGAAAATCACTGGCAAATTGTTAATTCTAAATATTTCGCTTCGTGCATGATCTTAGTCTGTTTCATGTCTGACTGCTTTACGAAGTCAAGTACAGACTCACTTGAAAGTAAACGAGTAGTCGCTTGTTGATGGAAACGGCAATTTCAAGTTTCAGCAGAATGAGAGGAGTGATGTGAATGTGTGTGAAGTAGATTGTTTGCCTTCGTACGAACTTGCTCAAGAGCAATACCACCGACTAACGTACACAATGGCGAAGTGGCGCAATGGTTAAGATACTACCATTGCAATCGTGAACGGCGGACATGTAACAGTCTAGATTTAATATTTCCGTGATTTCTCCAGATCGATTCAGATGAAAACGACACGGCTATCTCCGTTTCATTTCCGAGCTTCGATCCGTCTCTAATGACCTCGTTGTCGACTGGGCATTAAGCCCCAGTCTTCCTTCTTCCTTCACCTCATGATCGTTAGAAGTTCGTGAGCCTAAAATATTGTCTGTACCACTTAGAAGACATCGCATTAGGGAACGTTTATAGCGAGTATTCCAAAGTGTCCATTGCACCAGAGTTCAGCTAAATATCTTCTTTTTCGTGAATAAATTTCCTTCTCGTAGAGAGACGCTAGAAGTGTTTCGATTTAACTCTAGCAATACCAACGCATTTTTCTTAACTTGCATTACCGCACGGGTGAGAGGGGGTTGGATGAGGAGTGGGGATGGTGGATGGGAGGGAGGGAAAGTACTTGATACCCAGGCTAAAAAAAATTGAAAAAATTTCTTTAATTGTCGTCAACTTATGTTAATAACAAACGTTTTAAAGACGTACTAATGTGTAAGTAGGGTCCAGAACCTGAAAATACACTTTAGCACACTCTTAGCAAAACCAACGCACTGTCAGTAACACGAACTACCAAAGCGGGAGCGGGGAGGGGGGTGATTAATAGCCACCGCAAAAAAAGAAAATGAAAAATACAAACTTCGTTAATTATTGTTGTGAAAAATCACATCTACTACTAAGACAAAGTTTTGGAATACGTTTAACAGAAACATTTAAAACATTCATGGAATTTAACAGAAGGCTTCATTAAAAAGAATGCATTTTTTCAAAATTTTAAAATATAAATTCCCTGACTGAAACATGGAAGTGAGGTTGGATATCTATAACGCAGTCGAATAGTTATTATTTCTCGAGCATAATGTGAGCTGTTGGTTGAGCAATTTCAAAAGGCGGCCATAAAATAGCCCTCACACCGCATTTGATATTGCGATGGTTTGTGGAATCCGTTGTCACTGAAGATTAATGAAACCTTTGGACATATGTGGGGTGGCAGGTATTTTGATGGCGCCGGTGTGTGCACCAATGGAGAGGTGGACGAGTTAAGCTATTTAGGGAGTAAAATTATATAACAAAATGCAGCAAAGTCATAGTGCCAAGGACTACACAAGGCAAAGGCACTATCTGTAAAAAGGAGCAGCGCTGCCTTCCAAGAATATAAACCACGGTACCAGAAAAATAATTATCAAATGCTGTTTTGCAGCAAAACTCTGTAAGTATGCAAAACATGAACAGTGTAAAAGACGGAAATGAAACATATAAAAATTTTTGAAATGTGATCTTTCAGAGGGCTGTTACAGAGCGTAATGTAGTAAAATGGAAATTAATAATGGCGTGGTCCACGCTTTGTCCCAAAAATTCAGCAAAATGGATATGGGGTATGGACCTAGGCTGTACACAAAAATATAATGAAACGTAGAATCGAACTGGCATGTAATTGATATGCAAATAAAAATAAATTCAAATTAATAAACCAGCCAATAATTTATTGTTATTTTGATGATGCACGGATCATCAATAGGCAAATCAAAAGGCCAATTTGACTGGGCATCGACCCAGCTTGGTAATTGGGCAGGGAATGGGGAAAGGTGATTTTAACCACTTTATCTCAACACGTAGGTGAATCACAAAACGAGCAGGGCAGGAAGCTGCTGTCACGTCGGCACGATGTGTCGATCTTCTGACAAGTCACTCTTGGCGCCGAGAGACCTTAGATTCACCACTGTCAGCTTTTAGCTTCACGTACCGCCAAAGTGCTCTGAGAGCAAAATCGCTGCTCAGCGGACAGGGCACGTTTACTGTACTCACGGTGGTGGCCACTCATCGTATCTGCAGTAATAGACTGTAGATGTGGCGCTCAAGGAAATGAGTTTGGATAGCTGGAACACGGTCGAAGACTGATTAGCTGAAGTACAAATGCCACCTGCTCACCTGAGGCACTCAGTATCTCAGACACCATTTCCTTCCTCAGACAACTGGCGAGTCACCATTCAGGCAAAAGCGACCACAAAGCATGGAGTGAGAATATATCCACATATAAAACACTGGTTTTCAGATAGTAGAAATCTTCATGTCTGCCCGAAAACAGTCACCGGGAAAGACGGAAAGGAAGTAAGACACTTGCGGGTAATGCAACGTGCCGTAAGTCCATGACAGCAAGATACAGGCAGCGACCATTCCAGTTCACTGCCAGTCACACAGCAAAACACGGCTGCACTCTTTGCAGTGCACGGCTGAACACGCGCCTTCCCGACCTGCCTTGTGGCGACTTCACTCCACCGGCTGCCGGTCACCTTTCTCTACGCGACCCAGCTCACTTTGCTTCACCCGAGCGCCACCTAGCTTCCTCGTTCGACAGCCGACCAAAGATTAACTTTTATGCGGAAATCGACTCCGAGCCAGCCGCCACGGCTCTGGAGAATTTTACATAACGATAGTGTTATTAATAAATGATGTCGCTGGAAAATTATCAAATGATTCAAATGGCTCTGAGCACTATGGGACTTAACAGCTGAGGTCATCAGTCCCTTATAACTTAGAACTACTTAAACCTAACTAACCTAAGAACATCACACACATACATACCCGAGGCAGGATTCGAAGCAGCGACCGTAGCGGTCGCGCGGTGGTTCCAGACTGTAGCACCTAGAACCGCTCGACCACTCCGGCCGGCGGTAAATTATCATCAAGCCTGCACAGCCGCCACCCACTTCCATTCCACAACCTATGTCACTGCTAATACCAAATTCTCCACACTAATACATTGTTGCATATGCTGTACAATTACTCCAAGTAATCTGAGTCCATACTGAAGCTTCTACGGTATTCAGTCTTTATTTTATTGTTTCGATTACTAACATATTCTAAGTTCGATCACATTTTTTTCCATTCACCTTTTTTCTATCTAATAGCGCGTTTTTGTGTTCTACCCCACATGTTGTGGGTTGGCAGGAGAGCCAACACCGTGTATCTAGAGGAAGCCGAAAGGCACGTGTTTTAGCTCACGCAGGCTGGCGTGAGGTCTGGAACAGGACAAGGAAATTAGAATTTAGAAAAAACGGACGTAGCTGGTGGAATACTTAACTTTAATCCATTAATGGTGAACGTCACTCTTGACGGTACATGATTCAGTATCAATAGTAACTGGTAATGGCGCCTTGCTAGGTCGTAGCAAATGACGTAGCTGAAGGCTATGCTAAACTATCGTCTCGGCAAATGAGAGCGTATTTTGTCAGTGAACCATCGCTAGCAAAGTCGGTTGTACAACTGGGACGAGTGCTAGGAAGCCTCTCTAGACCTGCCGTGTGGCGGCGCTCGGTCTGCAATCACTGATAGTGGCGACACGCGGGTCCGACGTATACTAACGGACCGCGGCCGATTTAAAGGCTACCACCTAGCAAGTGTGGTGTCTCGCGGTGACACCACATTCCTCCCCCGCAAATCGGCGTACGGTTGTGGCAGAAGGCTTCCGCCCGCCGTGGGGAGGACCCCATGTTGACGTATGCGACGAGGTAGGGAGCCTAACAACAGGCGAGGCTGTGCCACCCGCACCCTGCCATTCAGACCGCGGGGAGCTAGGAAACGCCTGAAAACCTGCTCCAGGGTGCACGCCAACATGTGGTGTATGCGCCCGCAGGGAGACAGGAGGGGCCGAAGGGTCGACCTCCATCGGGCCGGGGCACCCGACGGGCGAAGACGACATATGGTCCGGAGCGGGCAAGAGTTCCATGTCGGACGACAACTGGTGACGGGAAGCGATCGGCGGCGCGTGAGCCAGGGAGGCGCCCGGCGGTTGCAGCGACGCGTCCACTGCGGGCAACGCCGGCGGGAGGGCAGGCGGCGGCGGCGGCGGCGGCGGCGCGTCGCCATGGGGCAAAATGGGAGGCATCGTCGGTAACACCTGGGGCTGAGGCGAGCCAGTAGATGGGTCCCCAGGGCGCTGACCGGACGGCACCGTCGCTGAAAGCAGACGGGGAGCGGCAGATCCCGTGCGACGACAGAGGTGCAGCTGATTGAGATGCCGACGCACCTCACCAGAGGCTCCCAAACCAGATACATAGCGCGGCCGAGGCAGCGAAGAATGCGCCCTTCGAGCCAACGCCGTGAACCTCGATAGTGGCGGTAGTAGACAACGTCGCCTGGGGCAAAAGCAGGTGTCTGCCGCTGCACAGGAACCTGATGCGGTGGATGTAGCAAAGACATCAAGGTTCGATGAGGGCGACCGTGGATCAACTCAGCCGGCGACCGACCATCTCGGGACTGAGAGCGATACGAGGACAAAAGAGGAATAACGCGTCCTCCCGAGAATGCAAATCTTTCAACTTCAATATCTGTGACTTGAAAGTCCTGACCAATCGTTCAGCGGCACCGTTTGACTGTGGCGAAAACGGCGCGGACGTCAGATGTTGAATACCATTGGCCTTGCAGAATGACTGAAATTCTGCGGACATGAATTGTGGGCCGCTGTCGGAAACAATAGCCTGTGGAAGACCTTCAATGCAAAAGATAGCAGATAACGCTTGGATGGTGGCAGATGACGTCGTGGAAGACATCCGGACAACAAAAGGAAAATTACTGAGTGAATCTACCGCAACCAACCATTGAGCATTCCAGAATGGACCAGCAAAATCGATGTCAAAGGTTTGTGGTCTGTGATGATGGTAAAGTGACGATTATACAAGAAATCATGAAACTTTGTAACACCAGATTCGAGAGCCAATGCTTCTTTATCGATCTGTGAATAATTTCTTTGCGCAGACGAGGGCAATTTGGACGCAAAGGCAATAGGGCGTTCGTGCGATCCATCTTTGTGCGCAAGCACAGCACCGATCCCGAAATCCAATGCATCCACCATCAACAAAAGGGGCTTCCGGGGATCTAATGGCGTAAGGCAAGAATTGGAAAGCAACGCCGATTTCAACTGGCGAAAGGGGCGTTCGCATTCCGTCGTCCAGACGAATGGAACACCTTTACGGCGTAAGCGATGAAGCGGAGCTGAAATGTAAGAGGCATGTGGAACATATCGGTGATAATAGTAGATTTTTCCCAGCACACTCTGTAGCTGCTTCAAATTCTGCGGCGAAGGCAAGTCTTGTATGGCTCGGAGGTGCTCGGGACTGGGATGTATGCCTTGGGCATTGAGTACATGTCCCAGGGAGGGCAAGTCACGAGCAAAAAACACACATTTGTCCCTCCGCAAGCGAAGACCATTTTGTCGCAAGACCTGAAATAATGTTCTGAGATCAGCTAAATGTTCTTCTTCCGTCTTTCCGGAGATCACAATAACGTCCAGATAGTTTGCTGCAGTAGGGACCGACGCACAAACAGTTTGTAGATATTGCTGAAACAATGCAGGGGCGGATGCACACCCGAATGGCGGTCGTTTGAATCGATACAAACCAAGATGCGTGTTAACCAGCAAAACGCGCTGGGATTCTTCGTCCACCGGTATTTGCAAGTAAGCATCCGCTAGGTCCAACTTCGAAAAATATTTACCCGGGCACAGTTTGTCAAAAAGATCTTCTGGGCGGGGTAAAGGAAAAGTGGCAGTCACTAGTTGTGGATTCACTGTTGCCTTGAAGTCCACACAAAGTCTCAATTTTCCCGAAGGTTTTGGCAAAATTACTAAGGGTGATGCCCAGAGAGAAGCCAGCACACGTTCAATTACACCTTGTGATTCCAAATCGTGTAATGTTTTTGCGACCTCATCACGCAATGCGTGGGGAACATTACGCGCTCTGAAAAATTTCTGTTGCGCGTTTACTTTCAGTTCCAAATGTACTTTATAGTTCTTAGCGCAACCGAGGCCCGGTGCAAAAATGTCTGCAAATTCTTCACACAGACGAGAAACACTGTCTGAAGGCACAGTCTGGTTCACTGATGGGACCTGATTTACTATAGACAAGTTAAACAACTGAAATAAATCGAAACCAAACAAGTTCACTGCAGAAGAAGAACGAAGGATGTAAAATGACACAAGTTTTGTTTGTCCTTTGTATGTTGCAAGAAGGCTGCACTGTCCTAACACAGGGATATCTTGACCTGAATAACTAGTTAACTTAACATTTGCAGCACGCAATGGAGGTGTGCCCAGCAGTTTGTAAGTGTCTTGATTGATCAGTGAAACTGCAGCCCAGGTATCGAGCTGGAATTGTATCACTTTGCTGTTAATGTTCAAGTCCACAAAAAGTTTATTGTCCTGCTGACGACAAGAGCGACTGTTTTGTGCAACGTGAACAGACACTGGTACAAAATCACTTGCGACTTGACGGGAGTTCCAGCGATCTCGACGCACACTATTTGTGGGATGAACACAGTCACTGTTAGAGAGAGTGGCACTGTGCGGAGTGGAATGGACTATATGAAATTTCCATGGGCGAAGTTCCGCGAGCCTGAGTATCCTTGGTTCAATTCCAATTCCGGCGCGAAGCAAAGGGCCTGGAATGATTTTGAGTTTACGATCTGAGCTTTTTCTGGCAAACACTTTGAACATGTCCTTTTTTATTGCAGTAAGAGCAAATAGCTCAGCGTGACGGGCAATTCTCACGCGAATGACTAGTAGCACACCGCGGGCATGATTTTAGCACTGCATTTGCTTGCCTGCATGGCACACATGAATGAAAGCCTGGCGGCAGCGATGCGGCCGGGCGCTAGGGCTGTTTACTGTTCCGTGCAGCTCGCCCGGTGGGCAGGTTAACCTGACACATGGCTAGCAAAGTTTCAAATGATTCCTGAGCAAAGTCAAGGGTGTCCTGCCGATCCAATATGTCCATCACTTGTTGAAGGGAGGGATTGACTAGTTTCAAAATCAGTTCCCTTATACGAACATCAGAAACGTTCTGTGCAATTGCATTATGTACCATAGTATCTGAATAAGGGAGTCCACATTGACACTCAAAAGCACAATCCCTAGTAAGGCCTTGCAAGGTTGCAACCCACTCCTAATAAGTCTGACCTGCTGTACGTTTAGTACGAAAGAAGGTATACCGTTTGGCAACTACATTGACTGATTCTTTGAAATATGCATCTAATGCAGACAAAATTTCGTCGTAGGACAGAGTTGCTACATCGCATCAGGGAAATAATTTGACTATCACACGGTACGTGTGCACCCCGACGGAGGATAATAAAAAAGGCTGCCGCTCGTTACCTTGAATTCTGTAGGCGGCGAGATGGAATCCAAATTGGCGTGGCCACTCCGTCCAGCTTTCCAGTGCAGCATCAAAAGGACGAATAGTTGGTGCAACTGCGTGTTGTGGCTGCGTTAGCGGTGGAGCAGCGTCTGCCGCATCTGGTTGCATTGTACGTTGACCCTGGACGACCTGTCCAAGGGCATCCAGTAAGGTCTGCGTCTGCTGATTCTGTAAGCGATAAAATTCGGACAGTACATCTGGAGATGGTGGCGAAGCCATTACACAAGTAAATCAGGGCAGTATAGTTAAGAACGCAGTGTTGCCTCGTCGCCATTGTTGTGGGTTGGCAGGAGAGCCAACACCGTGTTACTAGAGGAAGCCGAAAGGCACGCGTTTTAGCTCACGCAGGCTGGCGTGAGGTCTGGAACAGGACAAGGAAATTAGAATTTAGAAAAAACGGACGTAGCTGGTGGAATACTTAACTTTAATCCATTAATAGTGTGCGTCGCTCTTTACGGAACATGATTCAGTATCAATAGTAACTGGTAATGGCGCCTTGCTAGGTCGTAGCGAATGACGCAGCTGAAGGTTATGCTAAGTATCGTCTCGGCAAATGAGAGCGTATTTTGTCAGTGAACCGTCGCTAGCAAAGTCGGTTGTACAACTGGGACGAGTGCTAGGAAGTCTCTCTAGACCTGCCGTGTGGCGGCGCTCGGTTTGCAATCACTGATAGTGGCGAAACGCGGGTCCGACGTATACTAACGGACCGCGGCCGATTTAAAGGCTACCACGTAGCAAGTGTGGTGTCTGGCTGTGACACCACACGATATGTATACTCCGCAAGACACCTTATGCGGTGTGGCGGATGATATGCCACTGCCACGTTCCCCCTTCACTTTCCAGTCGCTAAAGGTGCGCGGGAAGAAAGTTTACATGTGATTTCGAACCCCTAATTTTACTTTCATGGTCTTTCGTCGGGAAATACGTAGCAGGAACCGATATATTGATTTACTCTTCTAAGAACGCACACTCTCTGAATTTTAAAAGCAAAATGCAGCGTGTCTTCCGCCTGCCAGTGGAATTAACTAAGTGTCTCTCTAACGCTTTTGCGCTTTCTGAACTAACTTATGACAAAACGCTCTATTCTTATTTGGATCTTCTCTGTTTCATCTATGAACACTACTGGTAATGGTTCCAGGTAGGAAGAAAGCTTGATAAGCTGCCTCCCCCATGATCAGAGTACACTACCCGATGCTCCGTACTGTTACTCTCTGATATTTAGTAGATCTGACTGCTTCCAGTGGTTTTCCGGTATACGTTTAAACGACAACATACCTTTATAGCTAGAATACATTACATCTCCTTACGTCGAGCGTCATCCTCTCATGTATTTCTACTTTTCCCTGCAATTTTCTAGTGCTATGACTTGTCTCCTACACGTACTGCTGTGTCTTCCAGAAGAAAAAAAGATGCAGCCATTCACTGAAACCATACAAGGCCACCCTCCAGAGATGTGTAACACAGTTTGGTCATAGAGAGTGGACACAACACGGACTATGTTATGCTTTCGCCTTACGTCATCTAAATAGTTTCCAAGTAAACATTCACCCGCGAAATTCAGATGGAAATGGAAGTGGGGCTCCACTCAGACACAGTTTATCAACAGTAGATTCCACAGTGTCAACACTGTTCCTCAAGACAGCATCCTGGATTATATACAACCGCCACACAAAGAAGCCCAACTTTATACTCTTAAGTTATATTAGTAGCCATTTTACAATGGAGTTGGGAAAAGACAAATGTTCACAGACACAGCAGTGCAAGCATAATTTGCACTACATTGTCACGTATCCTTTTCACACTCAAGCTACGTAATATATGTTCATTTAATAAATTATTGTGATATTTGGTGATCTCTCTGAAACTTTTTCAGCGATTGATTTGAAATTCTAACACAACGTTGCGTGCGAATACGGAAAAGGCTGTTTCCTACTCATTTCGGGAAGTCCTTCATCAGTTTATTTCACATTATTACACGTTATTTTAATAATCATTTGGATGTACATGTGAGAGAAACGTTCTGCCTAATTATTTGCACGTCCTGTCATCATAGTTAAAACGTTATTGGCAAAACTATCGAAAAGTTCTTGACCAATTTACTTCGGATTTTCACACGATACACTAATAAACTTTCAGATCGACCTATACACATTTCTAATATATGTGCTGTGCTGTATCGTTTTCTTTCTCGCAGGCAGTTTAACTATGATGTCAGGGCGTTTCTCCAATATATATTTTTCCCCTTCTACACAATTTCAGTTTTCTTCCTCGCCATCGATTTTACAGAATATAGGTGTGTTATAATTTTAGGAAGCGTTCTTGACTGGAGCACAGAGATCGGAATAGAATTTTAAAAATAAAAAAAAAAACCGTCTCGACCGCGTTTGAAAGTGTTTTATTTTGTGACAACCGTTCTCGACTCTTTTCTCGGACCGTGTGCAGACTAACACCGCCATTATGGCTGCTGGTGGCGGCAGACAGAGCGAGGTCCGTAGAAGTGCGAAAAAAACTGTCACTGAAGTAATTGTCTTCACAAATCAAGCAGTTCGAGAGGTCTTTCTCGTAAACTCTATACAAACGGTACCAACTGATGTACTCATTCGTTTTAAACGACTTCAATACGTAATCAAGGTTTCATATTCATCAACATTAGTGGACGATACATCTGTTATATGGCGACACGGCGAAGAAGAACTTCATGCGTCCACAATTTCTTAAATGGAATTCACCCCAAAATCAAATTCAACTTGGAGCTTGAGAGTGAGGTCGATCTCTCGTTCCTAGATGTGTTGGTATACAGAAGATCTGATAACACTCTAGGCTACAGAGTGTACAGAAAGCCGACTAACACAAACAGGTATTTAGATGCCAGTTCGCACCACCACCCAGCTCAGGAGCAAGCAGTACTCAACACTCTGTCTTCACGTGCCTTCCGTATAAGCAATGACGACAGCTTGTAATCGGAGTTGAATTTTTTAAAGAGGACATTGAAGGCAAATGGGTATGATAGTTACTCAATCGACAGGGCTTTTAGGCGGAATATTTATTCCGTTAATAAGAATGACGAGGAACCGCCTTCTCACTCCGTCAGGTTACCGTTCGTAGGGGGTCACTGGCCGCATAAGCAGAATTTTAAGAAAAATGGTGTTCATACATCTTTCTTTAGTCAAAACAAAATAAGACTTTTTCCGACGGAAAACGGATGCACCTGATTACCTCCATAATGCAGGCATCTATCATGTGTCATGTGGCTGCGGGAAGAACTGTTAAAGAACGCCTTAAGGAACACGAACGGCACATGCGGCTAAAACAAAGTGCAAAATAGGCAGTAGCGGAACATCACGAGAACTGTGGCTCTGACATCGATTTTAATAACGTACGTGTACTGGCTAAAGAAAGAAACATTTATAGAAGAAAGGTTCGAGAAGCGGTTAAATTTCAAAGAATGCATCTAATTTCAATAGAGAGGACGGCTATAGGCTTCCGGCATCGTGGCTCCCCGCCATCAAGGAGGTAAATACGCCGCCGCGGTGTGTGAGCGGCATAAACAACGCGGTGCAAGTCACCTCGGCGGACAATAATATTTTGTGTAAACATTCCCCCTCTCTTGCTCTGTCCGTTTCGAATCTAGCCACTGATGACGACCAACCAATAACGGTAGCAGGCATTTCAACCAATAATCCTTCTCCAGCATAAGTGTGGAATAGTGCCTTTCTAACCAATGACGATGGACCGCCAATGGTATCCACACGAGATGAGCTACCAACGCCCCTTTTTCTGCATCAGAGCGGGAATATTAGCCTATGACTGTGGCCCACCAATGGTAGCCATTTGAATTTTAACCAATACTATCACTTCTCCACCACGAACGCCAGAAAATTCTCCCTTTATAAATGGACGCGACACTCGTCTCTGACAGTGTTCTAGCAGTTTTGGACACCAGAAGTTCCTGAGGAAGATCCCAGCAGAGGGGTCGAAACGTCGAACATTTTAGAAGAAACATGACGCGGCCTAATAACCCAGAAGATTTTAACTTCAGATTCAACAACAATAGTATCTACGTAAGAGAGAAGGAAGAAGAGAAGACTGGAGGAGGGGGTGGGGCGAAGGAAATGAAAACAGGAAGGGGGAAAGGAGTTTAGGTTGTATAACCAACTTCCAGGTGTATTTACAGAGTGTTTCAAAAATGACCGGTATATTTGAAACGGCAATACAAACTAAACGAGCAGCGATAGAAATACACCGTTTGTTGCAATATGCTTGGGACAACAGTACATTTTCAGGCAGACAAACTTTCAAAATTACAGTAGTTACAATTGTCAACAACAGATGGCGCTGCGGTCTGGGAAACTCTATAGTACGATATTTTCCACATATCCACCATGCGTAGCAATAATATGGCGTAGTCTCTGAATGAAATTACCCGAAACCTTTGACAACGTGTCTGGCGGAATGGCTTCACATGCAGATGAGATGTACTGCTTCAGCTGTTCAATTGTTTCTGGATTCTGGCGGTACACCTGGTCTTTCAAGTGTCCCCACAGAAAGAAGTCACAGGGGTTCATGTCTGGCGAATAGGGAGGCCAATCCACGCCGCCTGCTGTATGTTTCGGATAGCCCAAAGCAATCACACGATCATCGAAATATTCATTCAGGAAATTAAAGACATCGGCCGTGCGATGTGGCCGGGCACCATCTTGCATAAACCACGAGGTGTTCGCAGTGTCGTCTAAGGCAGTTTGTACCGCCACAAATTCACGAAGAATGTCCAGATAGCGTGATGCAGTAATCGTTTCGGATCTGAAAAATGGGCCAATGATTCCTTTGGAAGAAATGGCGACCCAGACCAGTACTTTTTGAGGATGCAGGGACGATGGGACTGCAACATGGGGTTTTCGGTTCCCCATATGCACCAGTTCTGTTTATTGACGAAGCCGTCCAGGTAAAAATAAGCTTTGTCAGTAAACCAAATGCTGCCCACATGCATATCGCCGTCATCAATCCTGTGCACTATATCGTTAGCGAATGTCTCTCGTGCAGCAATGGTAGCTGCGCTGAGAAGTTGCCGCGTTTGAATTTTGTATGGATAGAGGTGTAAACTCTGGCGCATGAGACGATACGTGGACGTTGGCGTCATTTGGACCGCAGCTGCAACACGGCGAATGGAAACCCGAGGCCGCTGTTGGATCACCTGCTGCACTAGCTGCGCGTTGCCCTCTGTGGTTGCCGTACGCGGTCGCCCTGCCTTTCCAGCACGTTCATCCGTCACGTTCCCAGTCCGTTGAAATTTTTCAAACAGATCCTTTATTGTATCGCTTTTCGGTCCTTTGGTTACATTAAACCTCCGTTGAAAACTTCGTCTTGTTGCAACAACACTGTGTTCTAGGCGGTGGAATTCCAACACCAGAAAAATCCTCTGTTCTAAGGAATAAACCATGTTGTCCACAGCACACTTGCACGTTGTGAACAGCACACGCTTACAGCAGAAAGACGACGTACAGAATGGCGCACCCACAGACTACGTTGTCTTCTATATCTTTCACATCACTTGCAGCGCCATCTGTTGTTGAAAATTGTAACTACTGTAATTTCGAAAGTTTGTCCGCCTGAAAATGTACTGTTGTCCCAAGCATATTGCAACAAACGGTGTATTTCTATCGCTGCTCGTTTAGTTTTTATTGCCGTTTCAAATATACCGGTCATTTTTGAAACACCCTGTAGCAACTGTGAAGCATTCTCATAATTTCTGTCGCAGTGTTTGGGACTGTGACGAAGCTGTACAGATGCTGTTGTATCAACGGACCCAACTAACCAACCAACCAACCAACTCGCGCACGCGCGCCCTGACCGTGAAATCGCTGGCCACAGTTCCTGTCGCGGCCGTCGGCGTCTCAGGGCGTTACCGCCGGCGGAAGAGGTCGCGCCACGGCTGAGCTCGGGTCCGCAGCGCCCTCTCCGTCCCGAGACGGACAGTCTATTGTCGATTGTCTATTGCTAGCCTTTCGTGGAGTTTATAGCGGAGGCATTGCTGTGTGATATTTGCTGTTGTATTCGACTAGGCTCAGTACACGGATTACTCTTGGATATTACTTGGACTTGTATTGCTGGTGCACGTTTCGTCAGAAATTAAGATAAGTTATCTCTTCATTCTAGCTGGCGCAATTCGTGTCATTAATTACTTTTCGGCCAACAGAGATAGCTACATCCTGGTCACTACCCACGCTTTGTACAATTTGTGGTGGCTGCCTCAAAAGTACCGCCGAGGACCTTGGGTTTAGGAGCCGTCACAAAAGATGCTTCATACAATCAACCTACCGCAATTAAACTACTTTCTCTACATGTGACCTTGACGTTGAACACCAAATGTTTAATGATTACAACACATACCGTGTCATGTTTTCATTTCATGGTATTACATCCACGACCTCGAGAGCTACTCTCGTTTCTGGGTTTTGCCATGGTTGTTGGGGACCAGCGTACCAAACGGCGAACAGAGCGAGACTCAAGACACTTTACGCGCCGCAGCGAGAGTTTTTTTATCCGCAGGGAACTGCCGAGGACTCTCACTCTGCGGACACGAGGGACTCAAAACCGGCAAGAGTCTTTGCTGTCGGCAAATAAGTCGCATCAGGACATTATTTGGCCACCGTGCTGCGGCTAGAGACTGTCGGGGATCCGCGCAATCTTTTGCGGAGCGGAGGTTCGGTCCGCGGGGAGAAGTGTCGCGGCTAAATCTGCAATTCGTATGCCGGGGGCGGCGCGGGCCGCCGACTCAGCGGTTGCCGAGCAGCGCAGCGCGGGCGCGGGCGCTCGGCCGCCGAGGAACCTCGTGCCAGAAAAAATGAAAAAAGAAGAAGCTCTTAGGACAGAAGGAGATACACTGAAGTAGAGAAACAGAGACGGAGAGACATTTTAATACTGCAACTGGCGCGTAACTGACAAGTGACAAATGGTGGAGGTCGCCGCAGCAATTGCGAATTTCCCAGGAGAGCCGTGTGCCGTCGGCAGCTAAGGTCGCGAAAGAGCAGGGAAACGAGGGAAGAGTTTTCTCAAAACTCGAGGGCTCCAGGTTTTGTTTGCTTTGACAAAGAAGCGCGTATTGCTACATACTCCCGGAATATTTTGGCTTTTGTGGCGATAGCATCCAGCCATCGAATCGTCTTACTCTGTAACCGGCATATTGTTGTTGTTGTTGTGGTCTTCAGTCCTGAGACTGGTTGGATGCAGCTCTCCATGCTACTCTATCCTGTGCAAGCTTCTTCATCTCCCAGTACCTACTGCAATCTACATCCTTCTGAATCTGCTTAGCGTATTGATCTCTTGGTCTCCCTCTACGATTTTTACCCTCCACGCTGCCCTCCAATGCTAAATTTGTGATCCCTCGATGCCTCAGAACATGTCCTACCAACCGATCCCTTCTTCTAGTCAAGTTGTGCCACAAACTTCTCTTCTCCCCAATCCTATTCAATACCTCCTTATTAGTTACGTGATCTACCCACCTTATCTTCAGCATTCTTCTGTAGCACCACATTTCGAAAGCATAACATGCTTTGAAACACCGAAGGTAACAGAGATAAAATACAGGGAGTGGAGTGTTGTCTGCGAGTTGTACGGGAACCAGACTGCTGTTATGCAGATTCTAAGGACATACCTGTGAGAAAACCAAGGAGAAATTTGGGAGTAGAAGACGGAATTAGAACACTGAAATTCTTCCAGAGATAGGAAAGGACTTGTTAAGTCAGCTGAAGAAAAGGCAAAATCTCTTGAAAAGACATAATAAGATGAATATCAATAAAAATGAAACGAGCCTATTGGAATATAATCGAATTAAATCAGACGATGCTGTGAAAAATAAATTAGGAAATCAGACTTGCTGTTTGTTCAGAAATGGTTCAAATGGATTTAAGCACTATGGGAGTTAACATCTGAGGTCATCAGTCCCTTAGACTTAGAAACTACTTAAACTTAACTAACCTAAGGACATCACACTCAACCATGTCCGAGGCAGGATTCGGGCCTGCGACCGTAGCAGCACCGCGGTTCCGGACTGAATCGCCTAGAACCGATCGGCCACAGCGGCGAGCTTGCTGTTTGTATAGCAAAATAAATGCCGCTAAGAAATAAAGTGGATATACAATGCAGACTGGCAATATCAAGAAAAGTGTTTTTTCAAAACAAAAAAAAGCCTTTTCTGAAGGCATTTGTCTGACATATAGCCTTGTACATATGTGAAATGTGTACGATAAGCAATTCAGGCAAGAAGAAGCTTTTGAAACGTAGGGGTGCAACCGGGTGAAGAAGTTTAGAGTGGCATATCAGATAAATAAAGAGGAGCTACCGTATCGCTTTCGGGAAATTTTGTGGTTTAAATTGACTAAAACAAGCTATCCATGGCTATAACATCCATCAAACAATCGTCACTTTGGCATTGTAGTGAACTCTCGGTTTTAATAATTGTAGTGGAAAATCAAGCCCCGTGCACACTAAAGCGTTACAGTAGATGTAGGTTGCAATAGTTATGCAGAGACGAAGACGCTTGCTCCAGATGGACTAGTGCAGAAAGCTGAATTACACCATTCTTCGGGCTGCAGACCACAACAGGAATCAAACGATACATGCCACATCACCGTCGTGACCTCTCTGCAATACACAAACCCCACAAGGTTAATCTGCTCTTCACTTGTTCACTAAATTACTTCTGGCGAATGTGACACGTTGTCTTCAGAAGACCAAGCTGGATTTGCTTTCATACTCTTATCCGAGCTATTATTTCCGTGGTTATATTTCATGAGTAACGACGTGATAATAGTGCACTGTTGTAGAAACTTCAACGAACTTTTCTTTTTTTGTATGTGACCCTCCATGTAACAAAGTAAACTTTTTCCAGTACTGATTTCGATGCTTTTTATTTCTGATGCTGATAGACAATTTTTTTCCGTCGTTAGTCCGACAGATTTTCTGCGTTACATCTATTTTTATAGTTATGGTGATGTTCGAAAGTAAATGAAAAAATTTCGAAATCTGTGGTAAGGTCTTATGGGACTAAACTGTTTAGGTCATCGGTCTATAAGCCTACATACTACTCAATCTAACTTAAACTAACGTACGCTATGGACAACACACACACCCATGACAGAGGGAGGACTCTAACCTCCGATGGGGGAGGCCGAATGGACCGTGTCAAAGCGCCTCTGACCGCGCAGCTACCCCACGCGTCGAAACTAAATGACAACTGTTCTTTATTCGTCAAAATTTCGACAATAAAACGTACTAACTGTGCACTTCGGCGAGCATTTTGGCGTGTGTTATAACGAAAGAAACGTATTTAACACTTCGAAATCATTTTCGTACTCAGTAGGGACGTCATTGCTGTAAAAAACAAGTGGGAACCCCAAGTCCACCTAAAACCGTTCTTATTAAAATTAGATGTAATAAATAAGTATACAGAGGTGGAGTGTGCAGTAATGGGTTTTGTAAGAGTTAAGTCGTACAAGTTGTTGACGGACACAGGTATGCATGTGTAGGTTTCCAGCAGAGGCTTAATGTGTTTAAGGCAATGGAACCCGCTACACTACAGGTTACACGAAGTTGGAACTAATGACATGACGCCGTCGTCAGTGGACGTAGATTTTCGTACGAGAATATGGGCAGTTCAGTGTGGAGGTGAAACTTCATGTAAGAGAGAGCTACAGCATGAATGTTAGGTTCGACGAATTGTATCAATATTGTGCTAAAATTAATCTTTGGCAAAGTGCAGTAGAACTAGTGGAATGACATTCCAGCTGGGGGAATCTGTTGCCAGTGTAGAACTGTCACAAGGGTTGTCTATCATATTGGACAAATGCAGTTGAACTGCAAGCAACAGCACTTAGGCTTCATTCATATGATAGTGTGGCAGGTGGTATAAGAAGTCACTCTGGGTAAGCAGAGGGAAGACGGATGGAATAACTGGTGTTCGAATCTAAGAATTTGTTTTATTACACAGGGTCCATTCCCAGAAACACCTGTGACTCAACACAGAATACCAACAGGGATCAAAGCACCGAGGTATCAAAAACCATATCAGCTACCGTAGCTGATCATGCAACTTATTGTTTGTAACTGATGGGTTAACAGAAGAGAGTAGTAGTCCATGGGGTGCATGATTCATGGTCGTATCAAAGAAATCTACAAATGTTTCTTTAAAAAGTACAGGTTCTGCTGTGATTACTGTCACTTGAATAATAAGACTGTAACAGATGAGTACTCTATCCCCGGCATTACTGAGGCCATCAATAACTTCGGGCAATGTTAGTGCTTTCTGACTGGATTTAAGAAATGGTTATGATCAGTCAGATGTTCCTCAAATGGTTCAAATGGCTCTGAGCACTATGGGACTTAACATCTATGGTCATCAGTCCCCTAGAACTTAGAACTACTTAAACCTAACTAACCTAAGGACAGCACACAACACCCAGCCATCACGAGGCAGAGAAAATCCCTGACCCCGCCGGGAATCGAACCCGGGAACCCGGGCGTGGGAAGCAAGAACGCTACCGCACGACCACGAGATGCGGGCTCAGATGTTCCTCCCAAAGACCGGCGAAAGCGAGCATTCTCGGTACCACGGAGTATTATCAGTTGAAGAGAATGCTGTTTGTATTTAAAAATGCTCCTGCAGCGTTTCAGAGGTTATTAGATAGTATGTTGAGAGGTGTGAGACTGCATCACTGTCTACTTTACCTAGACAATATTACTATTTTCTCTAAAGACATGGAACAACATAGGCAACGTCTGAAGAAAGTGTTTAAGAGACTGTGTGTCTGACATTGAGCACAGAGAAGCCCCATTTAGCATTACGAGGTGCATTCAAGTTCTAAGGCCTCCGATTTTTTTTCTCCGGACTGGAAAGAGATAGAAACATGCGCATTGTTTTAAAATGAGGCTGCGTTCATTGTCAATACGTCCCAGAGATGGCAGCACCGTGCGGCAGATGGAATTTTACCGCCAGCAGCGAGAATGAGAACTGTTTTAAATACTTAAAATGGCGACGTTTTCCTTACTTGAACAGCGTGCATTTGTTTTCTGAATTTGCGTGGTGTGAAACCAATTGAAATTCATCGGCAGTTGAAGGAGACATGTGGTGATGGAGTTATGGATGTGTCGAAAGTGCGTTCATGGGTGCGACAGTTTAATGAAGGCAGAACATCGTGTGACAACAAACCGAAACAACCTCGGGCTCGCATAAGCCGGTCTAACGACATGATCGAGAAACTGGAGAGAATTGTTTTGGGGGATCGCCGAATGACTGCTGAACAGATCTCCTCCAGAGCTGGCATTTCTGTGGGTTCTGCGCACACAATCCTGCATGACGACCTGAAAATGCGAAAACTACCATCCAGGTGGGTGCCACGAATGCTGACGGACGACCACATGGCTGCCCGTGTGGCATGTTGCCAAGCAATGTTGACGCGCAACGACAGCATGAATGGGACTTTCTTTTCGTCGGTTGTGACAATGGATGAGACGTGGATGCCATTTTTCAATCCAGAAACAAAGCTCCAGTCAGCTCAATGGAAGCACACAGATTCACCACCACCAAAAAAATATATATATATATATTGTTGGAAGGAATGATCATGCAATGGAAATTTTCTTTAAATTGAAATGAATGCTTTTCTTTAAAATAATTACTTTATATTATAAAAATTATTATTGGGGGCATTTTTTTAAACAAATCGACATTTAATATACATTACTAGATATGCGCAAGGCTGGTTCTTTACCTTGTACAATAATACCCATCCTGCAGAGTCCAGACCAGAGCAGACTGCCGACACGCACAGGCACGCGCCGACTCCTGTCGACAGCACGGACTGAAGACTAACTCGGACTGACTACTACTGCTTACTAGCACGGACTGACTACTACTGCTTACTACTGCCGACAGACGACGACTCGCGACAAGCACCAACTAACTACATACTACTCTCTGGTCAGAGACTCTGCCATGCCTCGCCCATCGCCGGCAATGTATACGTCTTACAACTGGAGAGTGGGAAAGAGGTATTGGTAGAAGAGAAGGAAAACTGATATGGATCAATATGTGAGAAACTGCGCTCAGCGTGCACAGTGAGTAGAATTAAATCGTAGGCAAGTACCACTGCAGAGGCTACTGGAAGGATCAAAACCATTTCAAATGCTTCCAATCGATATACTGAAACTGTTCAGTCATACTCCGGTACCAAACTGACTCGTATTAACAATAATAGATTACTTTTCTCCGTTCGTGCAGATAGTTGCTACGCCAAACCAATAGAGTGACAGCCACACATTCAACAGTTAACAGCTGGTCGTTGAAGCTTGTCGTACCGGATACGATAATTACGGACCAGAATACGAATTTCATGTCGGACGTATTGAATAAGCTGTGTTGGTTGTAGCATGTGAAGAAGTTAAGAACTATGCCTCTTCATCCATTGGCCAATGGAATGGGTGCACATAAAAATTGGGAAAATGTTAAGTTACTATGTAAATACATATAACAGCAATTCGGAAACTTATCGTAGGTATATCATGTCAGTGTGTAATTTAAAATTACACATGGATACTGGGTTGTTCCTGTACAGTGTGCTTGCAGTATTGTCGGGAAAACACATCAAATTTCGATTTGATAAAGACAACCAGTATGGTAAGTATGGAAAGGCGTACAGGACGCGAATATAAAGGCGTTACTGAGGCAGGGGGGCTCAATGAAATGTCCGGTAAGTTTATTGCAGTATGAATTAGGGCAATGGGTAATGTTATCCGGTCCTTACGCGCTGAAAAGGAAGTTGTAGATGATGATCAGAAAATATCAGGGACGATATCAAGTGGTGAAGACTACTTTGCCAGTCAATCTTAAGCTTCAGTTCAGCGCTGGTAATAATTCCAGAGGTAGATCTGATTTATACATCTGCGGTTTTGAGACGTTCAGTTGCGTGATTTCCTTAACTGTGACTCTTCAATGGAAGGTTCGCCATGTTATGTCACATGTAGTCTTGCGGACTGACAACCCGTTTTCATTCACTCCATCTGGTCTTCTTGAGCTTCCGATAGTGCATGTTGGGCGTCTACGACCTTTTCGAGATAGTATGGACTCCGTTCCAGGAGTTCCAAGGGAGAAGAGTTAGAATCAGTGGAAGAGACAAGAAGATGTGGCTGAGGCTGTGCAGGAACAACTATAAGTCCTAACATCAAGAAGATGAGGGGTGTTTGTCAAGAAAATCTTTTGTCGTATATTATTTATAGGATTGTAGCGAATAAGTCACGTTAGTGTAGTGATTTTTCTGTTACTTTTGTTGTCTGTGAATACGTGTGCTCGTGGCAGTAGCCTCCGGAGTGGGAAGCAAGGATGATTGTAATACCTGTCCTCAGGTTGCAATATGTCAAAGGAAAGCAGTATTGCATTTTGTCGCCTGAACAGTAATTGTCGAGATCACAGAAAGCACGGAGCAAGCTGGCGCCTGAGTGAAGTCTAATTGCGAACCCAAGTAAAGAACATCAGTAGAAGCGAAACTGGTCTGGTACGGTTGTATAATCTTATTCGATTTCTGGTAACAGCAAGACATGCAAAGATTGAGTGTTATGAAATTCGCACGTAACCAGCAAAGTGTTCTTGGAAAGATCATGCTTCTGAAGATCCGTGGATCCTTATTAATTTGGAAGGTGGTAGCAGCACACGCAATAATAACTAAGGGGGAGGTACAAGGTGGTTTAAGGGGGAATATCGCAGTGCAGTCGATCATGGTAATACAAACCAGCACGAGAACATTACTGACAAAGATATTCTAAGCCGGACAGAAGAGACTACATTGTTTGAGACATATGGTCGAACCCAGAATGCATTTTCAGCGAGAAGGTTTTCACTGAATTTACTCAACTTATGATGACATGGTAGTAGTGGTGCCAAAATGTTAGGAGAAATGGAGGCTCAAGAAGACCAAATGGAGTGAACTTAATAGAAATGAATTGTCAGTCAACGGGACTGCCGGCCGTTGTGGCCAAGCGGTTAAAGGCGCTACAGTCTGGAGCCGCGTGACCGCTACGGTCGCAGGTTCGAATCCTGCCTCGGGCATGGATGTGTGTGATGTCCTTAGGTTAGTTAGGTTTATGTAGTTCTAAGTTCTAGGGGACTGATGACCTTAGAAGTTAAGTCCCATAGTGCTCAGAGCCATTTGAACCATTTTTTTCAACGGGACTACATGTGACATAACATGGCCAACCTCCCTTCTACCAGCCACAGTTAAGGGAATCACGCAACTGAACATCTCACAGCCCCAGATGCATTAACCAGATGCAGCTCTGGAATTATTACCAGCGCTGAATGCAAAATGTCTGAATCAGACATGAGAATGGCAGTTCTGAACATTTCTTAGACCATTACCCCTGAATGCCGTCCAACATTAAAAAAAAAAAAAAGTGTGTGAAATATTATGGGACGTTTGCTAAGGTCGTCAGTCCCTAAGCTTACACACTACTTAACCTAAATTATCCTAAGGACAAACACACACACCCATTCCCGAGGGAGGACTCGAACCTCCTCCGGGATCAGCCACTCAGTCCATAACTGCAGCGCCCTAGACCGCTCGGCTAATCCCGCGCGGCAGTCAGACATTAGGTAGTACCCCAAGCCCCCCACAAATCACCACCTTTAGTACCTAAGTAAACCGTAGTGTAACGGGTGGGTGCCAGGAAGTGACGTATTAAAACTCGGCGAGAACTTTTCCAAATGGTTTTTTCTTTTCCACTACAGTGCTCCACCTCGGTCCACGTCACAGGGCCCCGCATGCTGAGGCCACCACCCCGGCGACCCAGTGCAACGTGCTGCTGTGTGTCGGCCTTTTAGGACCGCTTCGTCAGGGCTGCGCTAACAGCCGGCTCTGCGGTCTTCTTCCCCGTTGACTCAGCGCTGGTCCACTGGGAGCTGCCGAGAGCCCCTCTGCGTCATTCCTCGCTGGCGTAGCTGGCGGTAGCGAGCCGTGGAGCGGCTCACTGCTGGCTGGCCACAGACGCCGCGTCTGCCTCAGGGGGACGAACCAACGACCTGCCATGGACTGGGACGCTGTGGCCCATCTGTTGCTGCGTGTAGCCCGGCGGTGTGACACGCTCCGCCGTCCAGGAGAGTTGCCACACTTGAATAAATCTCGTTAGAAAACGGCACCTATTTATACTCGGCTGTGCACCTCTTGTTTTGCCAAGCGCGTCGATTCGCGTCACATATGCATAACACTTAGGTTGGCCAGTGGCTCTCTTCTGCCAGTGACTTGCGCCACGGAAACTGCTGTGTGCGTCCTCTCCAGCAGTTCAACGCCTCTATTTCCCTTCGCCACTGCTGGTATGCGTAGCTTGCTGCAATCCAGCCCACACCTGGCTGTAACTCGTGCTCTGAATATCGCACAAAACTAACTTTCCCTATCGTAAACAGTGGTGCCGCTACAGTAGAATGAAGGCATTTCTTGGAATATTTTTATTTTCAAAATGATGAAAGATAAATGATATTTAATTTATGTATGTGTGTGTGTGTGTGTGTGTGTGTGTGTTAGAAGGAATGATGAAGAAATTCGTGGTGCATCGCGAGCACTACCCACAACTGCATCTCAGAAAACAAAGCTAACTAACTACACTGAGGGTACACACCTGTTACAAAAGACGCTTCCCCTGCATTGCTCCTCTCCATTAAGGCAATTTCTTGATCTGCACATTGCAACCCCATTTAAAATCAAACAAGTTCAGATGTTTGCACTATATTTACTGTTCATAAATAACTTCATTTCTGCACTCCTTACTTCTTAACTGGCAGAAACTGGATGACTTCAGGCTGTTCATGTTTTGTGTCTAAGTGTCTAACCACTCTAATAATAATACTAATAATAACAATAATAATAATAAAAGTGTGTACAGCACTATAGCAGTCCTTATGCAGTTACTGCTGTGTCTTGCTGTCAATTAATTCATTTAGCTGAGTAATGAAGAAGTTTCTGGAATACTGCAGGTATTATCTAGAAATTGGGCGACTTTACGCTGTTAATGCTTTGTATCTAACCACTCTAATAATAATAACAATAATAATAAAAGTGACTACAGCACCATAGTAGCCCTTATGTAGTTACTGATGTGCCTTGCTGTCAATTAATTCATTTATCTGTTTCGAAGCGAGTAATAAAGCAATTTCTAGGCTACTGCAGGTATTGTCTTCAACTTGGAGAATATATTTCCTTGAGACTTTAGCATTTGTTACATATATGTCTCACATCGTCAGTGTAGTACGGAACAAAGCACAATATATGTGTGTAGTGAGTGGACTAAGTGAGGAACTTGTAATCTCCACCGCACTAATACTAATTGAGAAAATGTAATTATTGACAATATAATCAATAACAGAGTCTTACAAAACCGTCATAACAGTAATGATCTTTCGAAAATAATTTACTTTCGTGGATGAAACAGAATCGAATCGTTCAGTTTACCCCTCAGGGGGCCGGTCAGAGTGGCCGAGCGGTTCTAGGCCTTACAGTCTGGAACCGCGCGCCCGCCACGGTCGCAGGTTCGAATCCTGCCTCGGACATGGATGTGTGTGATGTCCTTAGGTTAGTCAGGTTTAAGTAGTTCTAAGTTCTAGGGGACTGATGACCTCAGAAGCTTAGTCCCATAGTGCTCAGAGCCGTTTGAACCCTCAGGGGGTAATTACTCCCAGGTTGGGAACCACTGCCTTGGAGTCTGACTTAATCCACTTCCTGGAACGATTCATTGCCTGTAAGAGGGGCGCATTTCAGCCGAGTAGTTAATTCAACACATAGAGACGTTCCGAGAGGAATAATGACGTGTGGCAGTGATTTTGACTGCCGCAAAACCAAGTCCCACAGTCACTCTAACTCTTCTGCGCGTATCGTTCATTCTTCTGCGGTGGAGAACTGAGTGTGGTGTAAACGAGCGATAGTCCAAGTTCCAGTAGACTGCACGCCCGAAGCACAGAAGAAAATGGTTCAAATGGCTCTGAGTACTATGCGACTTACTTATGAGGTCATCAGTCGCCTAGAACTTAGAACTAATTAAATCTAACTAACCTAAGGACATCACACACATCCATGCCCGAGGCAGGATTCGAACCTGAGACCGTAGCGGTCGCGCGGTTCCAGACTGAAGCGCCTAGAACCGCATGGCCACACCGGCCGGCGAAGCACAGAAGACAGGGAGGGTGTAACCTTGTAGTATGAACGCAGGAAAGATGTAAATTTAGGGTTAAGAGGAAAGGAGGCAATGGGACAAGTCGTGAACATTAAATTACCAGAAGCACAAAACAAGTGAGACAATCAGGGTCGTAAGAAAATAGCAATAAGAAGTCAAGTCAGTACACTTTGATGCAGTATCGAAACCTTGTGGGCAAGCCGCCAATTGTTTTGGATATAAATTTCCTTATTAAGTATAAGATGAAACTGCATTTAAAGTCGATCCATGGGAATCGTTCGTAGACAGGGGTTATGTAGTGCACCGACCATACAGAGGCGTTTGAGTGTGAGCCAGAACGGTACATCGCAGCCACGCTGACGGCAGGTTAATGTGGAATGTCATCAGTGTAATAATTCAACAAGACCGACACATTGTTTGAAGGCAGACTAGCTCGTTGAAACAGCACTCTCAGCAGTACTACACAAACTCGTGCAGCAAGGTCCATGCAAATTTCAACACCGGCAGTGGCGGTGGTGTTTTGGGGTACGTGACCGGTAACGGCGCATATGCACAACAAGCAAGTTGCTCCCAACTATAAGCATACAAGCAGCCATCCGAGCAGAACTTAGCGGCCATCCTGCCACTGACCTCCTGTACTACACAGCGCAGATCCTTCAATAAAGAGCGTGTTACTTTTCCAGCCACCTTGCTTCGGAGACTCCACGGCTCCCCCCTCACCACCACCACCCATTCGTAGCATCCTGGCTTATAGATACCTCTTCCTGCACCAGGGCACTGAAGTGTTCTCAAGCTCACTTCCCTAACCCTGCCTCCCCCCCCCCCCCCCTCCAACACAGACTTCAGTTTCAAATGGCTCTGAGCACTATGGGACTTAACTGCTGTGGTCATCAGTCCGCTAGAACTCAGAACTACTTAAACCTAACTAACCTAAGGACAACACACACATCCATGCCCGAGGCAGGATTCGAACCTGCGACCGTAGCGGTCACGCGGCTCCAGACTGTAGCTCCCAGAACCGCACGGCCACTTCGGCCGGCTCAGTTTCTTCAGGGGCACTGTGGCTAGTTAAATTCCTTTCCACTCTTTTTGCCATAATATGTCTTAAAGTAAAAAGTGTTATCGTTACAGGAACTGCCCTTCCAGTATCTACTATGCTCTTCAACGTTGATCTGAAACAACACTATCCTGTGAGCATCAATTTCTTTCCTTAAAAACGATGATGTCACGATGACGAAGAACTTGCAAAAAGAATGGCTCAAAACGTAAAAGATATGGTTCGGTAGGGGACAGATTGAGAAAGGAAGGGTTTGTTGGTTCCATGGGGGGCATAATGAGTGCGAGTATTATGTGGCACCACTGCACAAGGTGTGATGCAACATTTTACAAAATTGCAAAACTATTGATAAAGTGAAAAGAAAGCAATCAAAAACCAATCAAAAAAATTAGAATGCGTTTTCCTTATGACCACATGGATGCCGATGTACTGTACTAGCGGTTTGAGGTATGAGACAAGAGCTACGATGTGTCAAGGAAAGGTAACAGACCATGATCACGGAAAGAGTAGGAAAAAAGGCGAAAGGAGGAATCAAAACTGAATAGCGATGCTAAGAGGCGGGTTAGATCCAAGAAGAGGGGCGATTGTAACGGTCTAGAATTGGAAGTACCTTGAAATCACAGTAGGCGAGAGGAGGGCGAGAGCGAGGACTGCGGAGAATATGTTTGCAGGATTTGTTGACAGTGGGACAGCAGCATATCACGACTGGAAATTAAGGGGGAAACTATGGGCATGTTTGAGTTTAGTTTCTGACATGTGTAAAATATATTTAGGTATTCAGTATGGACAAGGAGGATGGGAAGTGGATCAGGTAAATTTCGTGAAAGGAAGGACAACCTTATTCGATAAGTCAGGCTAAGGGCATGGTGATCGAGCGGATGGCTTAGGGCGGACGGCCAAGGGTCAAAGAGTGTAAGAGAGATCTGACAAGCTATTTAAGTAAAGAGAAGCTTCCAGGAAGATCTCGCCGTAACGGCACGACTTCCTCTCCCAGGACTTTCATTGTAGAACTCAACTGTATACAGTACCTGCACCAATAATTGGAACCCAATCAAACACAAATAGAATCGCTCGGATATTAAATCAATTCATTCCTATGTTTACCGCCATGTAGCCTACAATATCTTACAAGTAAGAAGATTAACAAGTGATTAAAATCAAAATGAAACACTTTCCCTTTTTGCTTCGCGCTTGAATACTTTATCGAAATGTGAACTGCCACTTACTTAGTGTGATAGATGTACATAATCACCGACAATTGAGCAAATTTGCTGTAACATGTCTGAAAGGCTTCAGTGCTGCACACCGACTACAACTGACTCAACACATTGGAACTGTAACCTGTTGATGATTTATTACTTTGGTATCAAAACCCTTCGCACGCCAGCAACTACTATGGTCAATTTGTACTCGGAATATTGTGCTCTCATGTGGTTCAAAAGACCACACGTTAAAAAGCTGGATGCAGAAAGGAATGAAACGGACCACGACATCGCGATTACCGGTACTCAGCGACATTGTACCACCAGAGGTGTTCCAGCGAAAGGCAGTTTAGCGACAGCATAAAAACTCCCATGATGGTGACCGTGGGCTAAACGTCCCCGTACATATAGGCACCGCAGTGCCGGTTAAAGAGCGGAAACCAGTTATAATATCACAGTCACAGATGGTGGCTCATGTCGGTACAAATGATTTGTACCGCATTGTGTCGGAAGAGCTTGTCTCTGGTTTTGGGCGGGTAACTGAACTGGCAAAGACTGCCAGCCTTGCTTGAGGGATGAAAACAAGCTCACCATCTGTAGTATCGTCGACAGGACCGATTACGGCCTTTGGTACAGAGCCGAGTGCAGGGTCTGAATCAGAGACTCAGACGGTTCTGCGACAGTGTGTGCTGCAGATTGCTCGAATTGCGTCAGAGGGTAGTCTTTAGTAAGACGAGGTCCACTACACACCGGAGGCGACTACACGCGTAGCGGGATTGTGTAGAGTGGACTAAGCGATTTTTAGGTTAGAGGGTCTAAGAAAAGAGGAAAAAAAGGTTTTTAGTCTCAAACGATGCAGGTCAAATGCATGACAAGAGTTGGCATAGGAACCGTAAGTATTATAGTTGCAAATCTCCGCAGGTGTGTTGGGATAGAACCAAAGCTCTAGCAGCTAATAGTAAGCACTGGAGCACGAACCGTTATAAGGTACTGAAAACTGGCTAAAACCGGAGGTAAGTATAGCAGGAATTTCTTACAGAGAATCTGACTGTTAAGAAAGGATAGACTGAAATCGGTTAACAGTGGCGTGTTAGTTGTTGTTACAAGTTGTTTACCTTGTAGTGAAATTGAAGGTAGTGACTGCGAATTATTAAGTCTATACTTGACAACTAAGGTATATTAATAAAAAAGCACTCTGTCGTCAGGTCACGAGTGGCCTACCGGGACCATCCGACCGCCGTGTCATCCTCCGAGGAGGATGTGGAAACGAGGGGAGTGGGGTCAGCACACCGCTCTCCCGGTCGTTATGACGGTATTCTTGACCGAAGCCGCTACTATTCGGTCGAGTAGCTCCTCAATTGGCGTCACGAGGGTGAGTGCACCCCAAAAAGTGGCAACAACGCATGGCGGCTGGATGGTCACCCATCCAAGTGCCGGCCACGCCCAATAGCGCTTAACTTCGGCGATCTCACGGGAACTGGTGTATCCATTGCTGCAAGGCCGTTGCCCGGTAAATTAATACCTGGTTCTCTTTATCAACTTCCTGACACAGATATTGCAGTTGCTGAACATTTCAAAACCGACTTGAGTTTCAGTTCAAATGGATACCCTACTCGTACATTTATACTTGATGTTGACTTCAATGTACCCTAGATATGTTGGTGTTGCGCACAAAGTATCGTCCAAATTCCATGCTAAATGCTTTCTCCCAAACTTATATTGAAAAATTACTTCAGGAACCCACTCGAAGTGTAATTGGTGCGAAAACATACCCGACATCTTAGCAACAAATAATTCCGAGCAAATAGGGAGCATTATGTCAGCTATAGGGATTAGTGACCACTAGACTGAATACGACCGAGCGGTATAAGGCGCTACAGTCATAGACTGTGCAGCTGGTCCCGGCGGAGGTTCGAGTCCTCCCTCGGACATGGGTGTGTGTGTTTGTCCTTAGGATAATTTAGTTAAGTAGTGTGTAAGCTTAGGGACTGATGACCTTAGCAGTTAAGTCCCATAAGATTTCACACACATTTGAACATCTGATTTGAACTAAATACGACAACACTGAAACCCATGAAAAATAAACGCAAACTATATCTTTTTACCTAAGAAACAGCTTCCATTCCTTCCGAGCTTAATTTTAAAAGTGGCAGAGGAATTGTAGACACTGGCTGAGAGTGGGAACTGATTTAAGTCACAAGTGAAAGTTGAAAATTTGTGCCCGATCGGGATTCGAACCACAGCCTCCTATTTACCGCGCAGATGTGCTGAGCACTGCGCCATCCAGACAGTGTTCAGCGCAGTTACATGGGCTACCCCAGCACGCCTCCCGTCACACGGGAAGAACAGACACCACATATATACAATCAAGGCGAGGACGGCCAATGATTTGTTGCAGTTGCTCACCTGGCTCGAATCAGAGAAATGAAGCATTTAATGAGGGTAATAGGCAAGGGAAACTAAAGTAGTATTGTGTGGGTAAGTTGAGAATTTGGGTCCGGCGGAAGGTGTGCTAGGGTAGTCCGTACAGTTGCGCTGACCTCTGTGTTCGGATGGAGCAGCGGACAGTGCATGTGCCTAGTAAGCAGAAGACCCGAGTATGAATCCTAGTGTGGCACAAATTTTAATCTTTCAGCATTGATTTAAATCAATGGCCTCTCGCAGCCAATGTCTGAAACCTCACTGAATGTTAATTCATACTGTCTGTTGGATCAAAATGGTCTCTGTTCTTTCTGATATGTCCGAAAGAATAGACACCACATACAAATAACTATTCGATTCAAAGAAATAGTATCGGCAGCAATGGAGAGCTTTATATTAAATAATTAATGATACAAGGAAAAGCACCGCCCCTCTCTCTCCGCAAACAAAAAAGATCAGAACGCTATTGCGGAAGCAACGGAACAAAAACAAATTTAAAAGAATGCGAAATTCCCAAAATTGGCTAAGTTTTACAGAAACTCGAAATTTAGCGCGCACTTCAGTGCGAGATGCTTTTAATAGTTTCCAAAACGAAACCCTGTCTGGAAATCGGGCAGAAATTCCGAAGAGATTCTAGTAAGTGAAGTGCACCTGCGGCAAGAGACAATCAATAGCCTCACTGTCCCCAAAGCGGAGCTACACAATACAGTTTTCCGAAATTCCTTCATCGAGAAAGACACAGTAAATATTCCAGAAGTCGAATCAAGAACGACTGCTAACATGAATAACGTAGAAGTGGATGTCGGTTTAAATCACTTTATAACGGCAAGTCTTCCGGCGCAGATTGTATACAAGTAAAATTCCTTTCAGACTATGCTGATGTAACAGTTATATACTTAACAATCATATACAACCGCTAGCTCGACGAAAGATCCGTACTTAAAGACCGGAAAGTAGCAAACATCACACCAATACTCAAGAACGGAGAAGTTATCCGATGAATTATAAACCAATATGGCTGAAGTCGATTTGTATTAGGATTCCAGAACATACAGCGTGTACTAACATTATGAATTACCTCGAGGAAAATAATATATTGACACATAGTCAACATAGATTCAGAAAATATCGTTCTTGTGAAATACGACTGTCTGTTATTCTCACGAAGTAACAAGTGCTATCGACGGAGGATTGCAAATTAATTCCTTATTTCTAGATTTCCAATAGGTTTATGATACAGTTCCTCAGAAGCGATTTCTGATCAAACTGCTTGCCTACAGAACATCTTAGTTGTGACAGTGGATTCGTGATTTCCTGTCAGAAGGTGACAGTTCGTAGTAACTGACATAAAGTCATCGAGTACAACAGAAGTGATATCTGACGTTCGCCAAGCAAGTGGTACAGCCCGTTTGTTGTTCCTAACCTGTATAAACAAATTAGGTGACAGTCATGTTAAATTATTTGCAGATGATGCTGTCATCTACGATCTAGTAAAATCATCGGAAGATCAAAATCGATTTGCAAGGTGATTTTGACAAGCTATCGGTATGCTGCGAAGATTGGCAACTGAATTTAAATGATGAAATGTTTGAGGTCACCCACATGGGTACAAAAAGGAACACATTAAATTTAGGTCACATGATAAGTGTCACAAGTCTAAAGGTTGTCAAGTCAATGAAATATCTAGGAATTACAATTGCGAACAACTTAAACTGTAACGACCTTATAGATAATGTTGTGAGGAACCAAAGAGCGCGTCTTATCGGCAGAACACTTAGAAGATGCAACAGGTCTACTAGAGGGACTGCCTACACTACACTTGTCCGTCCTCTGCTAGAGCACTGCTGTGCAATATGACATCCTTACCAAATTGGATTGGCGGAGGACATCGAAAAAGTTCAAAGTACGACAGCTGGTTTTGCATTATCGCGGAATAGGGGAGAGAGGGTAACGGATATGATACACGACTTGGGTGGCAACCACTAAAACAAAAGTAATTTTCCGCTGCAGCGAGATATTTTCACGAAATTTCAATCTCCAACGTTCTCCCCAGAATGTGAAAATATTTTGTTCACACCCACCCACAGAGGAAAAAATGAGCATTGTAAGAACATAAGAGAAATCAAAGCTCGCATGGAAAGATTTAAGCGTTCGTTTTTCCCGCTTGCGGTTAGAGAATGGAACGGTAGAAAAAAATAGTAAGAAATTTGTTCGATGAATCCTCGGCCAGGCAGTTAAGTTTGAATTACAGAGTAGTCGTGTACATGTAGAAGATGGAGATAAAATGCTTGATGATCGCCGATCTCAGGCAGTTAAGTTTGAATTTCAGAGTAGTCGTGTACATGTAGAAGATGGAGATAAAATGCTTGATGATCGCCGATCTCACACAAGAATTTCCGGGACTGAATCTTCGTAGGAACAGGCGGACAAGGCTGAAGAGAATAAGAACAGTCCGCACTTGGTGCAGCTCCATGAAGTGTAGCTATAATATATCAATTTCTGAGGCGTGTGACTGTGCAGAACTTGAGCAGACATGTTGTAAGATTAACTTCTCATAGTTGGGATTCACAGTCATATAATATTTCTTAAAAGACATCATAGTCGCCGTTGACTGCAAAAAAATATTTATTGTTACTATTGCAAATTCGGCCTTATGGCCATTTTCAAGTAACACTGCAAAGTTACATTCTGTCAGAATATAAAACTGACACGAGTACATGTTGTCGTCAAAAGGCTGTCAGATAGTTTTATATTCTGACAGATGTAACTTCGCAGTGTTACTTGAAAATGGCCATAAGGCCGAATTTGCAATAGTAACAATAAATATTTTTTTGCAGTCAACGGCGACTATGATGTCTTTTAAGAAATATTATATGACTTGAAAATGGTCATAGTGCCGAAATTATAATAGTAACAATAAATATTTTTTACAGTCAACGGCGACTATGATGTCTTTTAAGAAATATTTTAAGAGTTCCCTGGACCTATGGAAGTTCAGATGGAGGCGACAATTCTGCCTTCATCTGGTTAACGTCACTGGGCTCGGAAATATTGGGTTGATGCACAAGTTAATAGCGTTTTTCCATTAGTTTAATAAACACAATAGATACACATAAGAATCTTCAGCCATCAATAATATATTCTCCTTCGCTATTTACAAAAGTCTGCCAACGCTGGAATAACTTTTCGATTCCGCGACTGTAGAAATCACTTGGTTTTGAGGCGAGGAACTTGTCGAGCCATGTTCGGAGAGGATTTTCATCCGCAAAGGAAACTCCTTGACGGTTGTTCGATAGAGGGTAGAAAAGGTGAAAACTGGTGGGCGCACGCACTGGTAAATGAGGTTGGTGTGGAATGACATCCCAACCCAAATCCAGCACAGTGTTTGTTGTCAGTCTAGTAGAATGCAGGCGGGCGTTATCGGGGAATAGTATCACTTCACGCAGTCTTCCTGGTCGTTATTCTTTGACTGCGTCTGCAGGATGTCTCAGTTGTTGACAGTAAATGTCATCAGTGATGGTTTCACCTCGGGGAAGCAATTCGTTGTACACCACACCGTCGCAGTTCCAAAAGATCCAAAACATTTTCTTTTGTGGATAGGTGCAGGTACGGGGAGTTGTTGCACTTAAGTGCTTCGAAGAGGATCCATCGAAACACCTCCACAATAATTCTCTATTATTCCAGTCCCGAACAGCGTGCGGAAAAAACGGACACCTATATCTTTCCATACCAGCTCTGATTTCCCTTATTTTATTATAATGGTCGTTTCTCCCTATGTAGATCGGCGTCAACAGAAGAAAGTTGGTGATTGAAACTTCCTGAGAAGATTCCGCCGCAATGAAAAACGCCTTTGTTTTGACGCTGTCCACCACAACTCCTATATCATGTCAATGACACTCTCTTCCCTATTTCTCGATAGTTGAAAACATGCTGCTTTCTTTCAATTTTCTCGGTGTACTCCGTTAATCCTATCTGGTAATCATCCCACACCACGCAGCAGTACTCAGAAAGAGGAACGACAAGCGTAGTGTAGCAATCTCTTTAGAGGATCGGTTGCATCTTCTTCCTGCCAATAAACGCAGTCTTTGGTTCGCCTTCAAAATGGCTCTGAGCACAATGCGACTTAACTTCTGAGGTCATCAGTCGCCTAGAACTTAGAACTAATTAAACCTAACTAACCCAAGGACATCACACATCCATGCCCGAGGCAGGATTCGAACCTGCGACCGTAGCGGTCGCTCGGATCCAGACTGTAGCGCCTAGAACCGCACAGCCACTCCGGCCGGCGGTTCGCCTTCCCCACAGCATTTTAGATGTGTTCTTTCCCGTCTAAGTTGTTCGTAAATGTGATTCCTAGGTATTAAGTTAGGTTTACGACCTTCAGATTTGGTTGATTTATCGTGTATTGAATTTAATTGATAAAAGGAGAAAATATAAAAGTGCAGTAGATGAAGCAGGCAAAAAGGAATACAAACGTCTCAAAAATGAGATCGACAGGAAGTGCAAAATGGCTAAGCAGGGATGGCTAGAGGACAAATGTAAGGATGTAGAGACTCATCTCACTAGGGGTAAGATAGATACTGCCTACAGGAAAATTAAAGAGACCTTTGGAGATAAGAGAACCACTTGTCTGAACATCAAGAGCTCAGATGGAAAACTAGTTCTATGCAAATAAGGGAAAGCAGAAAGGTGGAAGGAGTATATAGAGGGTCTATACAAGGGCGATGTACTTGACGACAATATTATGGAAATGGCAGAGGATGTAGATGAAGATGAAATGGGAGATAAGATACTGCGTGAAGAGTTTGACAGAGCACTGAAAGACCTGAGTCGAAACAAGGCCCCCGGAGTAGACAACATTCCATTGGAACTACTAACGGCCTTGGGAGAGCCAGTCCTGACAAAACTCTACCATCTGGTGAGCAACATGTATGAGACAGGCCAAATACCCACAGACTTCAAGAAGAATATAATAATTCCAATCCCAAAGAAAGCAGGTGTTGACAGATGTGTGAATTACCGAACAATCAGTTTAATAAGCCACAGCTGCAAAATACTAACACGAATTCTTTACAGACGAATGGAAAAACTAGTAGAAGCCGACCTCGGGGAAGATCAGTTTGGATTCCGTAGAAATACTGGAACACGTGAGGCAATACTGACCTTACGACTTATCTTAGAAGAAAGATTAAGGAAAGGCAAACCTACGTTTCTAGCATTTGCAGGCTTAGAGAAAGCTTTTGACAATGTTGACTGGAATACTCTCTTTCAAATTCTAAAGGTGGCAGGGGTAAAATACTGGGAGCGAAAGGCTATTTACAATTTGTACAGAAACCAGATGGCAGTTATAAGAGTCGAGGGACATGAAAGGGAAGCAGTGGTTGGGAAGGGAGTAAGACAGGGTTGCAGCCTCTCCCCGATGTTATTCAATCTGTATATTGAGCAAGCAGTAAAGGAAACAAAAGCAAAATTCGGAGTAGGTATTAAAATCCATGGAGAAGAAATAAAAACGTTGAGGTTCGCCGATGACATTGTAATTCTGTCAGAGACAGCAAAGGACTTGTAAGAGCAGTTGAATGGAATGGATAGTGTCTTGAAAGGAGGATATAAGATGAACATCAACAAAAGCGAAACGAGGATAATGGAATGTAGTCGAATTAAGTCGGGTGATACTCAGGGAATTACATTAGGAAATCAGACACTTAAAATAGTAAAGGAGTTTTGCTATTTACGGAGCAAAATAACTGATGATGGTCGAAGTAGAGAGGATATAAAATGTAGACTGGCAATGGCAAGGAAAGCGTTTCTGAAGAAGAGAAATTTGTTAACATCAAGTATAGATTTAAGTGTCAGGAAGTCTTTTCTGAAAGTATTTGTATGGAGTGTAGCCATGTATGGAAGTGAAACATGGACGGTAAATAGTTTGGAGAAGAAGAGAATAGAAGCTTTCGAAATGTGGTGCTACAGAAGAATGCTGAAGATTAGATGGGTAGATCATATAACTAATGAGGAGGTACTGAATAGGATTGGGGAGAAGAGGAGTTTGTGGCACAACTTGACCAGAAGAAGGGATCGGTTGGTAGGACATGTTCTGAGGCGTCAAGGGATCACCAATTTAGTATTGGAGGGCAGCGTGGAGGGTAAAAATCGTAGGGGGAGACCAAGAGATGAATACACTAAGCAGATTCAGAAGGATGTAGGTTGCAGTAGGTATCTCGAGATGAAGAAGCTTGCACAGGATAGAGTAGCATGGAGAGCTGCATCAAACCAGTCTCAGGACTGAAGACCACAACAACAACATCGTGTACACGAAGTTTAACGGTTTCCTTTTAGCACTCCTGTGGATGACCTCACACTTTTCATTACTTCGGGTCAACTGCCAATTTTCGCAGCATTCAGATATCTTTTGTAAATCGTTTTACAATTTTTTTTATCTTCTGATGAGTTTACTAGACGATAAACGACAGCATCATCTGCAAACAACCTAAGATGGCTGCTCAGATTGTCTCCTAAATCGTTTATGTAGATAAGGATCAGCAGAGGGCCTATAACACCACCTTGGGAAACGCCAGTAAGCACTTCTGTTTTACTGGAAGACTTTCCGCCAATTATTACGGACTGTAGCCTTTCAGACAGTAAATTACGTACCAGTCACATAACTGAGACAATTTCCATAAGCACACAATTTTACTCCAAGCCCCTCGAGAGATAGAGTGTTAAAAGCCTTCTGGAAATCTAAAAATACGGAATCAATTTGAAATCTCTTGTCAATAGCACTGAACACTGTGTGGTATGGAAATGGAAATGAGCGTTTGGCGTCATTGGCCGGGAGGCCCCTCGCGGGGCAGGTCCGGCCGCCTTGGCGCAGGTCTTATTACATTCGGCGCCACATTGGGCGACCTGCACGCCGGATGGGGATGAAATGATGATGAACACAACACAACACCCAGTCCCTGAGCGGAGAAAATCTCCGACCCAGCCGGGAATCGAACCCGGGCCCGGAGGACGGCAATCCGTCACGCTGACCACTCAGCTACTGGGGCGGACACTGTGTGGTAAAATGATGTTCTCAAAATCATTGTTGACTGTGTGTCGATAGAACGTTCTCTACCAGGCAAATCATAATGTTCGAACGCAATATATGTTCCAGAATCCTGCTGCGTATCGACTTTAATTACATGGGTATGTAATTTAGCTGATTACTCCTAGTGCCTTTCATGAATATTTCTGTGACCTGTGCAACTTTCCTGTCTTTGAGTACGGATCTTCGTCGAGCAAGCGGTTGTACATGATTGTTAACTATGGAGCTATTGCATCAGATCTGAAAGGAACCGAATTGATGTACAGTCTGGACCGGAAGACTTGCTTTTGTTGAGTGATTTAAGTTGTTTCACCACTCCGAGGATATTTACTTCTAAGTTACTCATTTTTGAAGCTATTCTTAATTCCAGTTCTGGGATATTTACTTTGTCTTCTTTCGTGAAGGAAACGATATGGGGTAGGAATGGTTTTTTACGAGCCAATTGATGACGAATAACCAGATTTGCACGTATTGCCACCCGCTGGTTTTTGTGATTTTGGTTTAGAACATAGTCAATTTCTGAACGTTCCGAATTGCATCTAAGTGTCGCACGATGGTGTAACGATCAAAGTTCATTGCGTTTGCCTGTTAAGGAGTACATTGACGAGGTTCATTGTGGGTTGTCCGCCTACTTAGCTGAGTGGAACGTGTTTGCCTACAATGCAGCGAGTCCAGGTTCGAATTCCGCCTGGGTTGTAGATATTTTCCGCCAGTCTACTGGGTGTTGTGTTGTTCTCATCACCATTTGCTCATCATCGACACACAAGTCGCCCAATGTGGTAAATCGGCGGCCGAACTTTCTCGGATGGGGCCTCCTGGAAATCCATTTCGTTATGGATTAATGCGTTTAAACGATCTTCATCAAACCACGAATTTCTTTCTGAACATGGAGAATCACTTATGTCAAAAACGATCCTCCTTAAAATGAGAAAACCATTTTCATGTCGTGCTCTGTCCAATGCCATTATCCCCATACATGATGCAAATGTTTCTGGCTTCCTCTGCCGCTGTAACCCCCCTATTGAACTCAAACAGAAGAGCATGTTGGAAATGTTCCGATTTCTCCACTTCTCACTCCGCCTTCTAGGGATCACTGTTTCACTCACTGCCTACAGATGACAGGGTAACAGTGTGTAAACTCAAATATCAACAACTGACTACAAACAAAAAATGGCAGTCGATAAATAAGCCCATAGCACCTAGAACACCAATGTGCAAAACAAAAACGCTACGAACGTATGCACCAACTTAATATAACGAAAAAATGCACAAATTCCAGGATTGTGTGTTACATTTTTATGAATTTATGTTTGCATATTTCCAATTCTACATACAGCCAATGCATATTTCTGTGCGATAAATAAAGATTTCAGAAACCTGGTCCTTCACGTCTTAAGATCATTAACGACGAGATCGTGGCGGTAAGTTTATTCATTTTGTATTCGTGGTTCGGCAAACTCGGAATTCATTGTGGTGCCCCGAAAAGGGTGCAAATTTATTGCGTCGCTAAATATCGCGAGTGTGTCGGGGCGCATCCCACATCGGCACCTGGCGGCTGTGGGTGATTGATGGACCGCTAAACACGTCACCGGCGGCCGCAGATGTTGCTCGGGATTCATCAGCGGGTGATTGATAACCGGCCCGGAGGGAACTGGGGCGCAAATAACAGCTCTGTTTCCAAAAGCTCGGTAGAAAAACCCGGCAAGTTCAATTATCGAACAGTGCTGACAGCTGTGGAATGCGCTCACTAACTTTATAGGTCAGTAGTAGTGTGTTTCACAGTAGTTTCGTAACGCGAGACGAAGTGTACGTGGATTGAGTGATGACTGGATTCATTGCGGCGTGTGTGCTGGAGAGTGCGTTAGCGCGTGCGCACGTTCGCGCGCGCGCGCGTGTGTGTGTGTGTGTGTGTGTGTGTGTGTGTGTGTGTGTGTGAAGGTAAGACGTAACTTCGGCGCGTTTGGTCTGGAGTTCGTTTAGTAAACGCAACAGCGTTAAGGAGATGGTTATCAAACTTCAGTGGTACAAACTGTAAGAGAAATATTGTACATCACGGAGAAGTTTACAGTTGAAATTATTTCTTTCCAGAAAGAGTCAAGCAATGTACACTGCCTGACAAAAAAGTGAAGCACCCAGCAGATATGGTCAGACGTCAACGTAACAACGTAGAAGTGCACACCATTGGCGGATACTTAAATGATTAGAGTAGCAATTCTCTCTGACAGGCAGAACAGCCACCAGAGTGGATTAGTGTTTGTCGTGTTTAGTGCTATTACCACACTTGCTAAGTTATACACTTTCCAGTCACATTAATGTGACCATCTGTCAAAAATATGAAGGACTGCGTTTTGCAGCTCTGCGAGGCATGCAGGAGGACGGTCAGTAAGGTCCTGAAAGGTACCGACAGGGTGGTGGAACCATGCTTACTCCAGTGCCGTGGACAGATGCGCTAGGTTTCGTGGCTGAGGATCCATGAGGCGAACAACCCCATCTATTGGTCCCACAGATTCTCGATTGTGTTTAAGTCGAGGCAGTTTGGTGGCCAGAGGAGTACGGCAAATTCATCCCGGTGCTCTTCAAACCACGCAGACATACTGAGCGCTGAGTGACATGGACTTTCTCCCACTGGTAGATGTTATCGTGCAAAGCAGAAACAAACTGCGTGTAGGGAGAACGTGGTCCCCAAGAATGGATGCATACCTATCGTGAAAGGGTCGTGTAGTCACCTTTCGTTAGTCCGGTAGCCCACTTCCACTAGCATTTCTCTTTCTTCTCCTTGTTTTTCTTTTTTCACAACTGATTGAATGAATGTGGTTGTGTGTCACGTTGCTAGACGGTGGTGTAGTCTGCTGCAGAAAGTCTGCGATAGTCATACAGATTCAGCAGCAGTTATACAGAATAGCCAACTCTCATAGTGGTCAAGTAGGCAAAGAGGTTTGCGCTACTTGTGAGAAATCTACCAGCGTTAGGTTAGTGGCGGAAATGGCATCTTTGGGTTCTCCGGGCCACGCCGAGCGTGGAAGAGGCTGGAGGAGAAAAAGCGAGGCAGTCTGCCGCCGGTACGGGAAGCGTCCACAGCCGTGCTCCAGTCTAAGAAGGGTGAGTTAGACTGACCGCGTGGTGCGTTGTTACTTGGCGAGAGGAGAGCTGTTAGCTATTGGTCTCGCTTTTCAACTCTGAAAGATTGCTTTGCCTTGTCGCAGCAAGGAATGCAAAACTTTGGCACATTTTTCTTTTAGTAAATTTCTATAGCAGACTTGGATCCGCCGGAAGAGCGCCACACAAAGGTGTCGCAACTATAAGAAGTGAGCCCTCGCTTCTGTATGAATGCCTGTTCGCCTTCAGCTGTGCCTGTATACGCTTTTATTTTTCTAAATATTAACAGCTTTGCCTTCCCGTAAATTTTCCTTGCTTTATGTATCTTTCGTAAGTGGGGACCCAACCACGTGGTTGAACATTAGAGTTTGTTAGGCTACCGTCATCACTAACTGTCCGATATCATGTGTGTTTTAAAGAATGTTAACTGTTCATGATTGCGTGATATGATATTGTTGCAACTTGGCCACTTGCGTCTCCATAAACCACATGGGGACTCGGGTGTGCTGCGAAACGTGTACCGTTTCACGAGCCATTGCAGTCAGTCATCAGGCAACCACAGTTGTATGAATGATTCACATAAATGATTTTAGGTGTAGATTATAACGGTGAATGTATCGATGCTTTTCTTTAATGTTTTAGGAATTAATGTTATCAGGAATTGTGTACATGCCTCACATCCATGTCTTAGGAATAAATGATTTTATCCACAATTTTCTGTTGTATTCCGAGGTTACGTTTTTGTACCTAAGACACTCACGTCGTAGCTTTCCCGTTAGCGCATCCAACGCGTTTCCTTACGCACAGGTCCAGTGATTAGTGTCCCCTTTTATTTTAAAACAAATGCTTTAGATTAAGTCTTATATTCAGGTGTTGCTGGGAGCTGATCTTATGCACAGTGTTCACGCACTTCCTATTTTATTTCAAATGTTTGATTCTCGTGAACAGTGCACGGGCAATACCATTAATTACATCGCATCCCCTATGAGCGGTATCACAATGTATGCACTTTTATGAGTTTTTGGTCTGTGATCAAATTAATTTATTTTCCGACTCGGCCAAACCTTTGATTAGTTGTATGGTTAGAGTCGGTGGCGACCCTATTCTTCTCACGTTAATTTCACAGTCAATAAGCATTTCCATTTGCATCTGGTTCATTTAAATATTCGGACACAGTTCCTAGCGCTACGTCCTGTTGACTCAAAGGCGCTTCATGCCACTTGCACAGATCGCAACAAGTACACGACTGTCTTACACGATTCATTCACAGGTGCCGCCCGACTACTGCCAGCAGCGACCATTTGGCTATGCTTTAGTTCAATAGTAAAAAGTAACCAAATGAGTTACACGGAGTCGGTGCCGATTCAAAAATGGTTCAAATGGCTCTGAGCACTATGGGACTTAACATCTATGGTCATCAGTCCCCTATAACTTAGAATTACTTAAAACTAACTAACCTAAGGACATCACACAACACCCAGTCATCACGAGGCAGAGAAAATCCCTAACCCCGCCGGGAATCGAACCGGGAACACGGGCGTGGGAAGCGACAACGCTACCGCACGACCACGAGCTGCGGACAGGAGTCGGTGCCAACCCGACAATAACGTAATAACCCGTAGTAACAGGTTAGTTACAATGGTTATATATTGTGCCTTCCAGAATGACAAGGTGACGCAGGGAATGACGTAAAAATGTACAGGAATGTGTGAAATTTAAGGAAGAAAATAAGTCGCTCGATGGAACTTGGACCATACGCAGAAAGGACAGCTACAGTATACTACAAACGGAAACTGAAACAAATACGTAATGAACAAACAGAAAGGACACTTTTAATAGAAGGCGTTAATTACAGTTAAGTCAACGAGATTCATGATGGTCCCTAGAGCATTAAAAAACTCAGGACGTGGTTCTTCATAGGGAGTGAATTCACAGCGGATGGTTGTGTATGGCCTGCAACGTGCACCCATGCTGACCTCAAGGATGATGGAGTGTTCTTGTGGCAGGGCAGTCCAGTCCTCTAACAGAGCGGTTGACGACTGTTGAATGATCGTTGGTGCATGTGTACGTGCTGGAATACGTATCTCCAACGCATCCTACACGTGTTCGATGCGATTTGAGACCGCAGAATACGCATGCCAGTCCATCCATCGGGTATCCTCTCGTACCATGAGCTCCTCCACCTGTGCTGTACGATGCGGTCTCGCTTTGTTATCCATCGAAATGTAATCAGGGCTGAATGCATCCTTGAAGAGACGCACACTGGGAAGAGGTACAGCGTCGCAGTAACGTTGACCAGTGAGCATACCGCGTTCAAATATCTGAATGTCAGCAAACCAATGCAATTTTGTTCCTTCCCACACGGTACCAACTGAATCATCGAACGATCATCTTCGACGATGACCATGGGTGCAGTGTCCAACATGATCGTTACGGTGGTCTAGATATTATGGAGTGAGGAGGCATAATGTTGCATGGGCGTACTGGCCTGTCTATAAACTAGGAACACTCACCGGTCAACGGCACGTGCTTCTTATAATGCGCGCATTCTGGCGAGAACTCATTTTTATGGGTGATAATGTGCGACCGCATTAAGCAGCGCAGGTGGAGGAAGTCTTGGAACGAAAGGATATTCAATGAATGGACTGGAGTGCCCGTTGCCCCGACTTACGACGGGCGTTTGAAAAGTCCTTGCAAAAGTAGAAACTTCTTACGTGTTTGGGGTAAACCTTTTTTTACTTTTCGACATAGTCTCCTTCAGACTTATACACTTCGTCCAACACTGTTCTAATTTGTTGATCCCTTCCGAATAACAGGAATTGTCCAAGTCTGCAAAATAGCTATTAGTTGCTCCAGTCACCTCCACGTTTGAATAAAATCTTTTTCCCGCCAGCCATTTCTTCAAATTGAGGAACAAATAGTAGTTCGAGGGAGCCAAGTCTGGAGAGTAGGGGGGATGTGAAACGAGTTGGAATCCTATTTCCATTAATTTTGCGACCACAACTGCTGAGGTGTGTGCTGGTGCATTGTCGTGACAGAAAAGGACTTTTTTGTGGCCAATCGCCAGCGTTTTTCTTGCAGCTCGGTTTCAGACGGTCCAGTAACGATAAATAATATGCACCTGTAATAGTTTTACCCTTTTCCAGATAGTCGATGAGGATTACCCCTTCCGAATCCCACAAGACAGTCGCCATAAACTTTCCGGCCGAAGGAATGGTCTTCGCCCATTCTGGTGCAGATTCTCCCTTGGTAACCCATTGTTTAGATTGTTGTTTGGTCTCAGGAGTATAGTAATGTATCCATGTTTCATCCACAGTGACAAAAACGACGCTTAAAGTCCTGCACATTCTTCCTGAATAGCTGCAAACCATCCTTGCAACTCTTCACACAATTCCGTTTTTGGTCAAGCGTGAGCAATTGCGGAACACTCACACACCTTAACTCTTCTGTCATCTATCACCATATCATTGATTTTATCAATGATTTCTGGAGTCGTAACCTCCACAGGGCGTCCAGAGCGTTCAGCATCTCTTGTGCCCCTATGGCCACGCCGAAAAATTCGAAACCACTTATAAATTGTTCTAATCGAAGGTTCAGAGTCACCTTAATGTTTATCAAGCTTCTCTATAGTCTCCTGAGGCGTTTTGTCTTTCATAAAGTAATGTTTAATCACCACACGAAATTCTTTTTCGTTCACTTTTTGACAATCACTCGCCTTCCTTGATTCACACGAATGCCAAACATAAAGAAACAGACCAATTTGGCTGAAACTTGGTGTGCGTTCTCTCCAAAGATGCTACTAACTAAACATGATCTCGATACGTGCAGGTTGGGCCATCTCTCGGGCTTTGCACGGACGCTTCAAACGTCCCTCGTAATCACGTCTACATACACCAATGACCACCCTGGTAGTGGAATGGAATGTCCTACCTCAAGAACACTTAACCAACCTTGTGGCTAGCATGGAATCATGTTGCCCTGCGGTCCGTGGTAGTCATACTCCCTATTAACAAACGTGTACCGCGTTTTTTAATGTCCGGGAAACCATCACAAATGGTGGCGTTTGAATAAAAGTGTCATTTCTGCTTGTCTCACTGCGTATTTATTTCAGTTGTCTTCCGTACTAAATTGTAGCAGTTCTTTCTACGAATGTTCCAAAGCTTCATCGAGGTATGTTGTTTGGCAGCGACACGTCATGCGAAAGTTACTTTCGTCATTAAGTTTTACACTTCATGTATTACTGAAGTGAAAAGACAGTAACAAATTTTGTACGTCATATACATGTACCCTCACACACATTTAAATTTACACCTGTACTGCTTAAGCCACTGTACAATGTGTGTGTGTGGGGGGGGGGGGGGCAATGGAGTGGGGGGAGGGGGGAGGGGGGAGGGGAAGCACTTCCGGTAACATGTATTTTTCCCATGTACGCTAAAAAGTTTGCGAATGATGCATGGTCTGATATAATTTCTCGTCGTGGTCACTTTTCGGGTTGTATGTGGGACGAAAGAATACACTGCCCGACAAAGAAAGTGGAGCAACTAGACAGGGAGTTTTGAGAATATATGTGAATAGAAAGTGGAGTCAAATTTACGAAGAATTTGGTTGTATGAGCCCACCTGTATGAATTCATCCTCCGTCTAACCTGGATGCGTGGTCTGATTTGGGTGTGAAGAGTGTCGTACAGCCCCTGTACCTTCTCCTGGTCGTGTACTGCATAGTAGCACTGGCGTGGAAATGAGGTCCGAACTGGGCACGTACATGTTTCGTCGGGGACAGATATGGGAATCCTGCTGGACACGACAAACTTATTAGCGTCAATGAGAGAGTTTGTGTTACCAAAAACACGGCTATAGTATAATACGGAAGGCAACAGAAATAAAAGCGCTCAGGTCATAGGTATTGTGACACTGTACTCTTTCCCCATACGCGACTTTTCAGGGATGTATTCGGCCCTGACTTCATTTTTATGGATGGCAATTCGCGTTCACATCGATCAGCGCAGGTGGAGTAGCTCATGTTACGATAGGATATTCTGTGACTGGACTGACCTGCCCATTTCCCCGACCTAAATCCCATGGAGAACCTGTGGGAACCGTGTTTCTGCAGTTGCTAATCATGCTTAGGAGGAATGAAACCATTACTCCAGGGACTAAGTACCAGCCTCGTGTGCAGCAAGGGAACACGTTATAGACGACCCATTGCCGTCCGTTGTGATTCACTCTTTATTCAGAGCCATGTCCTGCGTTTTGTAATGTCTAGGCGACCACCACTAATCGCACAGACTTCAGTATAACAACTGCCCTTGAATAAAAGTGTCATTTCTGTTCATCCCATTGTGTATTCCTTGAAGTTTCCGTGTGTGCTACACTGAACCAGTTCTCTCTGTGTCCAAGTTTCATCACCGTTACACGCCAAAGATATTTGTTTCCATAAGTTTCGCACACTAGTGCATACAGGCTAGCGTTTCCTTCCAGCGGTGCTAGATCCGAGACTTGCGCTTCAGAAGGAGTTAATAATCGACAGAAACAGCTTTGACCTAATAATGAAAAGTAAGGATAAAGTCATGAGGTTTGTGAACCCAGAGAAATCGTTCGAGAGATTAAGAAAAATACTGAGCTGATTGTTGTGAATAAAACAGGGATTAAATAAAGACAATTAATTTGCAGTGAATTCAAACACAGAAATGAGATTAGAAGGTGAGAAGATAGTCTCATATTACGACAGACTTCCGACAGTGTCACAATTTATCCTCCGTCAAGTTCACCTTATCAGCGAATGAAATAAGGCTCCGATTATAGACGAGAATGGAAATGGTTTTGGACAGCGTAGCGAAGAATCGAAGATGACAATCCGTGTGCCTTGCTGAATCTTCAGCTAATCGACAACAACACACATCTGTCCTTGCATGTAGAACAAAATTTACTTTAACCAGATACTGTACTTCGTCGTGGTCACAAGACAGATTAGAACATTGTTATAACTCGGAGATCATTAAAAATTGTCCGTAATGTACAATGTTGAATGTACTGTTCTGCTGTGTCTAAATGGGCTCTGGTTCAATGTACTAGCACAACGAGTCGAACTAATGTTTTTAACAAATGATTATCATAATCAGTTCGAAAACCTACATTACAAAATAGCAAAAGCCAAATTGTAATTCCAAATAGCTCCTCATTAATGTTCTGAACAACAATGTGTTCTAAGAGATAAATGAATGTTGTACTTTTATTGAGTTTTTTAAGTACAGTAATATTGTAAATTTTAAATTGTCCCTATGCATGAGGATATAATGGAAAATAAGGTTTCTGGTGGTAGATAAAGAGAATGCACGTTTTACGTTTCGTGCCGCTGCAAGGCACTCATCACCGGAATCAGTCACCTATCCATCTTATTATGTCTATTCATTTGATAATTTCTTATACAAGAGTAACTAAAAATGTCCTTAAGCTAAGGCATAGAGATGGTGTGCCGGAGTTTCACTCCGTCTGAACAGACTTTCGTAAAGGGTTTCAGTGGGACTGCAGCAAATAGAGGAAAGACAGAGGATTACGGTTCCACACCCTGTTGATTGCGAGGTCTTTACAAGTGTTCGGGCCGGATAAAGATGTGACTGAACGTGAGCAGTAGGCTTTCAAAGAAGTCATACCGTCATTTGTCTTAAGCAGTTTCGGAAAACGGCCAAAAAATCAGTCAGTATCAGGATTGCTAAGCTGGCGTTTGATACTCAGCTGCTAACATTTCGATCAAGTGAGACGGCAAGGCGTGGCAATTGTTTTGAAAAAATATAAAAAATAAAAACAGAAAGAATTTTGGAATCGATACCCAACTGTGTCACAAACCGATACTAACTATCTTTATATACACTCCTGGAAATGGAAAAAAGAACACATTGACACCGGTGTGTCAGACCCACCATACTTGCTCCGAACACTGCGAGAGGGCTGTACAAGCAATGATCACACGCACGGCACAGCGGACACACCAGGAACCGCGGTGTTGGCCGTCGAATGGCGCTAGCTGCGCAGCATTTGTGCACCGCCGCCGTCAGTGTCAGCCAGTTTGCCGTGGCATACGGAGCTCCATCGCAGTCTTTAACACTGGTAGCATGCCGCGACAGCGTGGACGTGAACCGTATGTGCAGTTGACGGACTTTGAGCGAGGGCGTATAGTGGGCATGCGGGAGGCCGGGTGGACGTACCGCCGAATTGCTCAACACGTGGGGCGTGAGGTCTCCACAGTACATCGATGTTGTCGCCAGTGGTCGGCAGAAGGTGCACGTGCCCGTCGACCTGGGACCGGACCGCAGCGACGCACGGATGCACGCCACGACCGTAGGATCCTACGCAGTGCCGCAGGGGACCGCACCGCCACTTCCCAGCAAATTAGGGACACTGTTCCTCCTTGGGTATCGGCGGGGACCATTCGCAACCGTCTCCATGAAGCTGGGCTACGGTACCGCACACCGTTAGGCCGTCTTCCGCTCACGCCCCAACATCGTGCAGCCCGCCTCCAGTGGTGTCGCGACAGGCGTGAATGGAGGGACGAATGGAGACGTGTCGTCTTCAGCGATGAGAGTCGCTTCTGCCTTGGTGCCAATGATGGTCGTATGCGTGTTTGGCGCCGTGCAGGTGAGCGCCACAATCAGGACTGCATACGACCGAGGCACACAGGGCCAACACCCGGCATCATGGTGTGGGGAGCGATCTCCTACACTGGCCGTACACCACTGGTGATCGTCGAGGGGACACTGAATAGTGCACGGTACATCCAAACCGTCATCGAACCTATCGTTCTACCATTCCTAGACCGGCAAGGGAACTTGCTGTTCCAACAGGACAATGCACGTCCGCATGTATCCCGTGCCACCCAACGTGCTCTAGAAGGTGTAAGTCAACTACCCAGGCCAGCAAGATCTCCGGATCTGTCCCCCATTGAGCATGTTTGGGACTGGATGAAGCGTCGTCCCACGCGGTCTGCACGTCCAGCACGAACGCTGGTCCAACTGAGGCGCCAGGTGGAAATGGCATGGCAAGCCGTTCCACAGGACTACATCCAGCATCTCTACGATCGTCTCCATGGGAGAATAGCAGCCTGCATTGCTGCGAAAGGTGGATATACACTGTACTAGTGCCGACATTGTGCATGCTCTGTTGCCTGTGTCTATGTGCCTGTGGTTCTGTCAGTGTGATCATGTGATGTATCTGACCCCAGGAATGTGTCAATAAAGTTTCCCCTTCCTGGGATAATGAATTCACGGTGTTCTTATTTCAATTTCCAGGAGTGTATATAATTCTACTGTACGTGTGTATGTGACTGAACTCCTCTTAAGCGGCTGGACCGATTTAAATGATTTTTTTTTTTGTATGCGTTTGGGCGACGCCCTGGATGGTTTAGATTGACAAATCAGCCCGGCAGATGGCGCTACTGTCGGTATCTAGGTTATTTATCTACACTGCAACTAAACGGCTGGATCGATTTGAATGAATTTTTGTGAATGCATTCAACTGGGGGCCTGGATAATTCAGATTCACAAATCAACCCGGCAGATGGCGTTGCAGTCGGTATCTAGGTTATTTATCCATACTGCAACTAAACGGCTAGATCGACATGAATGAATTTTTGTGTATGCATTCAAGTGGGGGCCTGCAAAATTTACATTCTTAAATCAGCACGGTAGGTGGCGTTGCATTTTTGTGTGCAATATTGAGCTATTATATTCAGATATAAGTTATGTGCATAGGATTTCGTTTATTGTTCGACATTTTAATTTGAGTGTATTATTTTATGTGTGTTTCGTTATTTTGACGTTTTAATTTTTTTGTACGGTGTCTTTTGATATTTCAAGTGTCGCATTTCAGTGAATATTAAGTGTATTATATCTACATATAAGTTACGTACATAAAACAATGCCACGTCTTCGTGGACGAGGAGGAAATATTGGTCGACGGACTCGGAATTCACAATTAGTTCAGAACCATCGGTTAAACAGATCGGCAGAAGATCAATTGACGGACAATGAAAATTTAAGAAACCAGGCTGCAATCAGACGTGCTATGAAAGTCAAGAGCAAGGCAACGAACGTATTCGAGCTAATGCATTGAGACAGACAGGCCCGTCAACGAGTCACCGACACATTCAGAACACGTGAACAACAGCGTTTGCAGGTGTATCGCGCATTAACACGTGCTTCACTTCTTCGCCTTGCGTTTGAATATGAGGCGGACATCGACTATTCGTCACATTCACAAATTGTAATCGGTGCTATGAACAAACAATGCCAACACGGTCATGCCCTCAAATACAAAGGTGAATCGGCCGGTTTCTGCTGCGCGTCTGGAAAAGTTGTATTGCCACCACTGAATTCGCTGCCAGAACCATTGAAAACACTGTTGGCTGGAGCTACATCTCAGTCTAAATTGTTTTTGCGTAAAATTTGCAAGTTCAATTCGTGCTTTCAAATGACATCATTTGGAGCAACAAAAATCGTTCAGAATGAGGATGGTCGCAATTTTCAATCAACGTTTAAGATTAAGGGTCAAATGTATCATCAAATTGGTTCTTTAATGCCGATGCCTGATATTGATTCAAAATTTCTCCAAATCTACTTCATGGGTGATGAGGAGCAGCAAATAAACACACGCTGCCAGTACAACCATATCGAGCAGATGGAGGAGCGAAAAACTGGGGTTATTTTAGAACCGTCTTTACAGAATCACAACCAGTTGGTCCAGTTGTTCAATACTGTTCCAAACAGACTGCAAAACGACAACTATACAGCAAAGTACCATCTGGATACCACGCAGGCCGATATAATGCACCGACCATTAATGAAGTTGAAGTTGTTACGTTTGGCGACGCATTTGAACGTCGAGATATACGAATCTAACGCAGAGATAACACAGTGCATACGATTGAAGACAGTCGTCGCTCTTACGACGCTTTGCAATATCCATTGATATTTTGGGAAGGAGAAGATGGGTATCATTTAAATATCAAACAAAAAAATGCAGGACAACGTCTGTCGGGTCCGCTAGTAAATCTATAAAACGGTTGTGCCTATCTCTTTGTCTGAAAGCGCTTCTCGAAAACTACTGGACGAATTTTCATGGAGTTTTCGCGGGTAACTTCAGCATAGCTTGAGGCACAGTATAAGCTTTAGTTCGTCAAAATTTGATGACGAAAAAAAGACATAGTGATTTAAAGTTTTACTAAAACCGTCTAATCTGTATGTTTGTCTGTTTGAACACGCTAAACTCCAAAACTAATTCACAATTTTTCGTGGGATTTTCCCAGATAACTTCAGTATAACCTGGAGCATCATGTAGGCTTTACTTCATCAAAACCGGATCGTGGGAAAAGATACCATGATTGAAAGTTTTAACCATATTAATATTATAAATGCGAAAGTAACTTCCCTTCTTACGTTTTCATACCTAACCTAGTGAACTGATTTCGATGAAATTTAGTATGCAGATAAACTAAACACTGTGGTAGAACTTAGGCTGCTTTAGAAAGTGTGTAGCACGACATATTTATTTGACAAATATTACCTACTACTCTCTTCTCTGAATAACAAACCCATTCGCACAAATGACAAAATATCGAAATAGACGACAGAGGGATAGAGAAACAATTAAAATCGCTCAAAAGAGGAAAGGCCTCTGGACCTGATGGGATACCAGTTCAATTTTACACAGAGTACGCGAAGGAACTTGCCCCCCTTCTTGCAGCGGTGTACCGTAGGTCTCTAGAAGAGCGTAGCATTCCAAAGGATTGGAAAAGGGCACAGGTCATCCCCGTTTTCAAGAAGGGACGTCGAACAGATGTGCAGAACTATTGACCTATATCTCTAACGTCGATCAGATGTAGAATTTGGGAACACGTATTATGTTCGAGTATAATGACTTTTCTGGAGACTAGAAATCTACTCTGTAGGAATCAGCATGGGTTTCGAAAAAGACGGTCGTGTGAAACCCAGCTCGCGCTATTCGTCCACGAGACTCAGAGGGCCATAGACACGGGTTCACAGGTAGATGCCGTGTTTCTTGACTTCCGCAAGGCGTTCGATACAGTTCCCCACAGCCGTTTAATGAACAAAGTAAGAGCATATGGACTATCAGACCAATTGTGTGATTGGATTGAAGAGTTCCTAGATAACAGGACGCAGCATGTTATTCTCAATGGAGAGAAGTCTTCCGAAGTAAGAGTGATTTCAGGTGTGCCACAGGGGAGTGTCATGGGACCGTTGCTATTCACAATATACATAAATGACCTGGTGGATGACATCGTAAGTTCACTGAGGCTTTTTGCAGATGATGCTGTGGTGTATCGAGAGGTTGTAACAATGGAAAATTGTACTGAAATGCAGGAGGATCTGCAGCGAATTGACGCATGGTGCAGGGAATGGCAATTGAATCTCAATGTAGACAAGTGTAATGTGCTGCGAATACACAGAAAGATAGATCCTTTATCATTTAGCTACAAAATGGCAAGTCAGCAACTGGAAGCAGTTAATACCATAAATTATCTGGGAGTACGCATTAGGAGTGATTTAAAATGGAATGATCATATAATGTTGATTGTCGGTAAAGCAGATGCCAGACTGAGATTCATTGGAAGAATCCTAAGGAAATGCAATCCGAAAACAAAGGAAGTAGGTTACAGTATGCTTGTTCGCCCACTGCTTGAATACTGCTCAGCAGTGTGGGATCCGTACCAGATAGGGTTGATACAAGACATAGAGAAGATCCAACGGAGAGCAGCGCGCTTCGTTACAGGATCATTTAGTAATCGCGAAAGCGTTACGGAGATGATAGATAAACTCCAGTGTAAGACTCTGCAGGAGAGACGCTCAGTAGCTCGGTACGGGCTTTTGTCAAAGTTTCGAGAACATACCTTCACCGAAGAGTCAAGCATTATATTGCTCCCTCCTACGTATATCTCGCGAAGAGACCATGAGGATAAAATCAGAGAGATTAGAGCCCACACAGAGGCATACCGACAATCCTTCTTTCCACGAACAATACGAGACTGGAATAGAAGGGAGAACCGATAGAGGTACTGAAGGTACCCTCCGCCACACACCGTCAGGTGGCTTGCGGAGTATGGATGTAGATGTAGATGTAGATGTAGATTCTACTAAAATTTGGCGCCCTGTGACCTGTACACCACAAGCAGCACACATGGGTGGGTCCTCTCGCCGGAGCAAGAAACCATGCGTTAGAGGGCTGTGGCCTATGCGAAGACGAATAAGCAGGACCTCATCCCACATGCGTGACTGGAAGGAGTACGGCACAGCCGCGTTGTGGACTTGGAATAAGGCTACGCGGGCGTTTTTTAATGCAACAATTTTACGGAAATTCCTGGAACGTTTTCTTGCCGCTCACAGCTGGCTATATCATATGTTAAATGACGCAACGTTTTAAGCGGTAAATCACGCAGGTTGGGAGAACGCCGACTACACGATGTATTGTTAATGTGGTGTCTTTTGTAGCACGGTCCATTGTGCAGCGACTGGAGTGAAGTATGTGTGCCGAGAATTGAGAAGATTTGTTAAACGTGCGTTCGGTATACTAAACAATAAATGCCGCATTTTTCACCATCTTCTTGGCGTCCATGCTGGGTTTGCTAATTCCATAATCAAGACATGTTGTTTGTTACATATCTTAGTCAGGAAACGCGATGGTTTCGAGTTCAAAGACACAGTATCGCGTTCTTTAGAAAGAGCACTACCTCATGGAAGGAGGAAGAGTCAAAACGGAATCGATGTACGAGAAAATTTTGTACTATATTTCAGCAAGCCGTGGGTCACTTCCGTTGCAAAATGATTGCATATAGATGCTGGAAGTGAATTACTTTCTATATAAAATGAGTTATAACTAACAATCTTAATTTTTTTTTACTGTTATCATTATGCACATAATTACTTGTGACACTAACTTCATAATAGTAACCTTTACTGTGCTCTTGTTGTATTATTTTAAGAACTGTAAATAAATAATACTACAAAGGCTTATCTATGTCATTTCTTCTGATTGCATATTTCTTCATCGATATCCGATAATTGTTTCACATACACTCGTCCACGCATATTGTTGCTTGTAATGATTTTTATAATCGTTGTCAATTTACAACCTTGTAACCTCCCCACAGAAATAAAGTAATTAATATAAAATGTAAATCGAAATGGAGCCAAGTATAACCTCCCCGCAGAAATAGTAAAAAGTCAATGATAATAAAAATGTGCCAGAATGTTAACTTCCCTACAAAATTAACGAACGATGATTTATCATAAATCCACAATAATATTAATTAAATAATGAATCATGAACTGAATGTAACATCTGAACAGAAATAATTAAACCTGATAAATTTTATAAGGGCAGCAGCGCTGACCTTCGGCCCTGTATTCAGAATAAAAAGAGGAAAAGATCCTTACCTCAATAAAAAAAAGACTGCATCTATATCTGCTCTTAATTGTAGCTTCTACTACACAGCTTCGTGCAATGCTGGGTTATATTTAATTTTGATTCTTGGAGGAAATGCATAGGAAATATTCTTTAAATTGAAATGAATGTTTTTCTTTAAAAGAGTTACTTTATAAAAAAATTATTATTGGGGCATTTTTTTGAACAAATTAATTACAATTAACATACATTATTAGATTTGCGCAATGCTGCATCATTACCTTCTATAACAATATATATTGTCCCGAACCGTGACCAGAGTCGCGAGAAGAGCACGCCGCCGACGCATGCCGACGCCCGCTCAGTACAATCGTCCAACCGCTACTACTGTCGACTGACTACTACCTCTCCCGACTCGCTACATACAACAACAGTTCCTGCCGACTCGCTACGTGCTACTGTTCCTGCCGACTCACTACACGCTATTATTCCTGCCGACTCCCTACACGCTACTACTGTCGTCTCGCGCGGTCAAGCGCAGACTAGCAACGATGAATAACTTTCTGGTCAGAGATTCTGTCATGCCTCGCCATCGCTGGTAATGAATACACCCGCGTTTCATAACCCTCCACTGGGGGGTCAAAAATTTGGCAGCGATGGTGAGTCATTTGGACTTGCCATGAGCAACAAATTTTTCTTAACTAACTAACTTTACAATCACAGAATATACAGATATATACAGGTGTAGAACATGAAGTAAATATAGTGCACATACACCAAGTACAGAACATATCAGGCAATGACAAAATATATATATATATATATATATATATATATATATATATATAATGAGTACAAAACATATTAACAAATGACATAAGTGCACACGCACTGTAGTTCAGAATATATCAGCAGATCACAAAAAATGTACATACAATGAGTAGAAATCATGTTAGAAAAATGACAAAAGTGCACATGCACTGTAGTTCAGAATATATCAGCAAATCACAAAATGTATAGGCCATGAATACAAATCATGTTAGCAAAAAAATGATTTTCACTATCTTACAAGAATTAGGATAGGAAAGGGAAGGATTGCATCATGGTTGTAGCACTTTAGGTTGCACGCAGCTGCACTGAAAGTCCATATCTTTCTACAGAAGCACAACACCAAGTGAGACAATCTGAAGTTCTATTCCCAGAAGTATTAATCAGCGTAGCCAAGACACTGAAATGTCGTAGTAATATTCCATGTTATCATTTTGGTAGTACATTAGGTACACCAGTGGGACCATAATAACATCTCCATCGCTCTCGGTGGTGGACAGCATGTCGTGTCAACACCACGTTCTTATAAGGTACACCAACGTAGAATTAGTGCAAAAACCAAATATAGTGCTCCATGACCATGAGGATATACAGGACAAACGGATATTGCAGTAATTCCAGGTAATTAGGTCAGAAGGTGAAGGACATTCAGTCACATACTAGTCTTCATCGAGAATTACACTAGTAGTTGGTGGCACTCATTGCCCAGTTATTGAACATTTCTGTACCATGTATGTAGTATTACATAATAATCTTCATGCGTCGTTTTACAGAGAACATTGGCACTCATTGCCTAATTATAAACCATCAGAAGTCATCATTGGAAACAGGAGCTAATAAATGACATAGTATTACAGAATAATATTCATGAAGCGTTTTACAGAGAACATTGGCACTCATTGCCTAATTATAAACCATCAGAAGTCATCATTGAAAACAGGAGATAATAAATGACATAGTATTACATAACAATGTTCATGAATTGTTTTTACAGAGAATATTGGCACTCATTGCCTAATTATAAACCATCAGAAGTCATCATTGAAAACAGGAGCTAATAAATGACATAGTATTTCATAATAATGTTCATGAATTGTTTTTACAGAGAATATTGGCACTCAGTGCCTAATTACAAATCATCAGAAGTCATCATTGAAAACAGGAGGTAATAAATGACATAGTATTACAGAATGATATTCATGAGGCGTTTTACAGAGAATATTGGCACTCATTCCCTAATTACAAACCATCAGAAGTCATCATTGAAAACAGGAGGTAATAAATGACATAGTATTACAGAATAATGTTCATAATTAATCTAATTATAGTAATCATTGGCATTCATTGCTGCATTGCGTTTGGTAATTACTGGAGAATGAAAATATTTGCTTTTGAGTTGTTGCTGCAAATAAAGATGTGAAACGTCATTCGTCATGAGTCAGCTGCAGTAAGATTATGAAACAAGTAGAGTATATGTAATCACATTCATAAGTGACATAGGTTTAATGAACAACTGCTTATAGCACATTAATTTCATAAATAATTTCTGCTGCAAAATATACAAAAATGGATTATTAAACTGAAAGAAGAAACGCATATTAAGCTGAAAAGTAGTGAACTTCGAATTAACAGGTAGTGAAATGTGTATAAAAAATGTGTTCCCTAGCTGTCCTTTCCAAAACCTTCAGTCATCATACTATGCAATATAACACATACTGTCAAAACGAACTGCAACAAATACTAAAATAACTACATAGCATAAATACATAACTTCAACATTATCCTCATCTGTAAAGAAAAAAACTTCATTATCCATATTATCATAACTCCATTATTATCATCACCTGTAAAGAAAAACTTCATTATCCATATTCTCATATTCTTCATCATTATTCATCATCATTCATCATCATCTGCAAAAAAAGTCACTTCATTACTCATTATACAACTATTCCTTATTTCTAGCATATTTCATCACTAAAACTAAGATGTGTAGTTCTGTTTGACAGCCTGCCTCAATCGCCTTGTATTCTGAAATAAAAAATTAGTTAAGACTGCTATACTACGATGTGTATAATATATTCTTGTTAATGCTTGTTAATCCTGATCCATTTACTCTTCCTCATAAGGTTTTTGCATCTTCTTTCGTTCATTCCGAAGGTGAAATTCCCACTTCTGTTTAATTTATTTCTTTTACGCGTCATTTCTTTCTGAAACTGATGAACAAAGATTAATGTCTTGCATTTAAATCATATACTCACTAAATAAAAATTGGTTTATAGTAACATAATTGAGCATACAGCATATCATGACAGAAAACGTAATACGTGAAAAACATACATAGTGTTCAGAGGCAAAAATGTACCCAGTGTATCACAATGTAGCAGCAAAAAAAATTAAAGTAGTCACGATGTTGAGATATCATAAGGCAAAATGTCAAAGTCAACTGGTGTTTGCTATACATACATAAAAAATGATGACAAGAAATGTGACTTTCTTTGTGTTCAGCTTGTATGTTGTGTAGTTAATAGAGGCGAGAATTAAAGACTTTAATGAAGAGAGAATTTAATAAAATTAATGTCACTAGATAAAATTGCATAATTATTCATAAGATACGTAAGTTTATCTGAAAAAATGTGCACGGTCTGATGTGTAGCGACAACAAAAGCGACCTGCTAAACTTACCTTGCCGGGCACTTGCCAAGAAAAAATACGACAACTATCAGTAAGTATTCATGTGAGTATAATTGTATAAGTGGTCATAAAAATTAGCAAATGGCATTACAGCATGTTAAATCATAAAGTATCTTCATCCAATAAAAGGTTTGATATTCGATATGTGGTGGTTTCCTTTGGTTTTTCTGGTTCTCAAAGTTTCAACGTGTACAACATTGGGGTGAGGAATGCTGCGAATCCGATATGGACCTGCGCATAGAAGTTCAAATTTACTGCACCTACCTTTTGCTCTGTTGGATAAATAGTGTGTACGTACTAATATCTTCTGTCCAATGTGAAAGTCACGGCGTGTACAAACCTGTTTTTGCTGTCTTCTCCGGCGCTCTGCGGCACGTTTGATGTTGTTCAGCGCAATGTCAATTATTTCACGGTGTCGTAGTCGACGAGATGTAGGAAAGTTTACTAATTCTTTAATTTTGTTAGGTGGTCCAACATTTTTCAGTATAACAGACGGAGATAGCATAGTGGATTCATTTGGTATGGAATTAATTACATCCTGGAATAAGAGTATGTGTGTGTCCCAATCAATATGTCTTTTATGGCAGTATATTCTACACAGTTTACCAATTTCTTTCATTAATCGTTCACAAGGGTTCGAAGAAGCATGGTACCTGGATATATAGATCGGAGAAATGTTTCTAGCTCGTAACATACGTGTCCATATAGCAGATCGAAACTGTGATCCATTGTCGGAAATTACTTTCAATACATGCCCTACATGAAATAGAAAATGTTTTACAAATGCTTTCGAAATGGTTTTAGCAGTAGCTTTGCGTAACGGAGTGAAGGTAACAAATTTTGAAGTGAGTTCAACAGCGACAAAGATGTAGCAAAAACCTCTATTAGTTCTGGGAATCGGACCAAAAATGTCTACAGCGGCCATATGTGTCCATTTAACAGGTACAATGGGATGTAATGGAGGAATATATGAAGTTGTATCTGACTTAGCTTTCTGGCAGATTTTACATGATGCTAAAACTCGTCGTATACCTTTCTCCATGTTGGCAAAATAACAGTTCTTTCTCAGTATAAGAAAACATTTTCTGGCCCCGTAATGTGCGTAACTTAAATGAATATACCAGATTAATTTGTTAACAAGCTCGTCAGGAATGCATAATAACCAATTGTTGCTGTCAGGATGAGAGCAGCGAAACAGAATGTCATTGTGTACAGTGTAATGGTTTCTAATGGTAACTTTTTTCCTATCTTGCCAGAGGTGTTTAATCTCTTTCCATACGTTGTCTTTACTTTGTTGTTGTGCTATGTCCTGTAATGACGACGAAATAAAATTTTCAAATGCAACTTGTTGAATGTACATGACGCTGAAATTTGCTTTGCAGAAGTTTGTTGCGATGTCTTGCTGATTGTTGCTGAGAGAACGAGATACTGCGTCTGCTACAACATTTTGTGTGCCAGGAATGTGAACAATTGTAAAATTAAATTCTTGCAAATAAAGTTTCCATCTGCTTAATCTGTCGTGTGTAAATTTAGCCGAAAGTAAAAATTGTATCGCTCTGTAGTCTGTGTAAACGGTGGTATGTCTTCCATAAAGAAAGTGCCGAAATCTCGTGAAAGCCCATACAACACATAATGTTTCCAGTTCTGTAACAGAATAATTTCGTTCAGCAGGTGACAGAATGCGACTTGCAAATGCGATGTTTTTAATTACTGTAGAGCCATCTTCTTCAATTTCCTGAAAAATATGTACGCCTAAAGCGGTGTTAGAACTGTCGGTGGCAATGGAAAAATTTCTGGTAAGATCTGGGTGTGATAAAAGTGGTGCATTCAACAAAGCATGTTTCAGGTTCATAAATTCAGAATGTGCTTGGTTATCCCAGGACCAAATAGTGTTTTTTCCTGTCAATTGGCATAATCTACGTGTGTTTAAAGCAGAGTAATGAATAAATTTACGAAAAAAGTTAATTAAACCCAAAAAGCTGCGTAGTTGTTTTTTCGTCGTAGGAACAGTAATGTCACGTAAAGCTTGAAGTTTTTCTGTGTTAGGCGCAATGCCTTCTTCTGAAATTACATGTCCAAGAAATTTTATAGAAGTTTTGCCAAAGTGCGATTTACTGAAATTAACTGTGAGTCCTTGTGCACGAAAAGTTTGCAACAGTTGTTCAAGAATCAGATTGTGTTCAGACCAATTAGCTTCTGCAATAAGAATGTCGTCTACGTACGTTGTGATTCTGTCTTTAAGTTCTGTTGGAAGTATTGTATTCAAACCGCGAATAAAAGCTGCTGAAGAAATAGTTAAACCGAATGGTAATTTACAAAATTGATAACAGTCACCAAAACAGAGAAATGCTGTGTACTTTCTAAAATTCGGATGGAGTTGAATTTGCCAAAAGCCCGATTTCAAATCTAATGTAGAATAAATAGCAGTGCCATGAAATTTCTGTAGTAGTTCTTCTAGTGTTTGAGGGCGATCTGTTTCATTAATAATAATGTCATTGATGTGACGCGAGTCAAGTACGAGGCGAAGTGAGCCATCCTTTTTCTTAACAATATGGAGCGGGTTTATGTACGGACTAACTGCCGGTTCAATAATACCTTGGTCAAGCATAGCTTGCAATTCTTTCTTAACTTGTTCTCTGTGAATATACGGAATGGGATAATGTTTGGCTTTAAATGTGTCGTGCTGTTTAATTTGAAATTCATACATAAAACCGGACACAGTACCAGGAACGTTATCAAAAACTGGAGCTTGCTGTAAAAGAATTTTGTGTAGTTGCGATCGTTCGTCGTCTGTATTTGCACTGCTCTGTTTAACTGTATTAGAAATCGTCTGTATAACGTCATAGTCGGCTTCGTCTGGACTATTATATTTGTGTACGTACGTATCTGTGAACAATGTGGAATTACAGTCTATGTTACGTGATGCGGAAATAACCTCTGTGTGATTAATTGTTTGTTCTTCCGCAGATAATGAGTGCTGAAATTCTAAAGCCAGTTGTACCTTTTCATCCTTTAACATTAAATAGTAATTTTGAAAGTCAATAATGGCATCGTGTTGTACCAGAAAATTCGTACCTAAAATAATGTCTGTCGTCAATAAGGGAATAATCCAAAAATTTGAATGAAATGTATGACCTGCAATACTAAATGATAAATGTGTCTGTAATTTAACATCTACTCCTTTACTCGATACTGCTCCTTTTACTTTCGTTTTGCCTAACGGTAATGTAGGATAGGTATTCTCATTGTTACACTCGTTGAAAGTTTCTTCATTTATAACTGACACAGGTGATCCAGAATCGATTACTGCTGAAAATTTCAATGACCCAATTTTAATTTCGATGACAGGGTGTGAAATGGTTTTCTGAACAACTGGTCTTTCCTGCAAAAGAGTGTCTCTGATGTCGTCAAAAGTAATAACATTTTTGAGAACAACATTCTGCGTGTCTAAAGTAGTGCTTGTGTTACTGGAAGATGCGACCTGTACAGTATCTAGTCAAATTCTATCTGACGTATTATTATTATCAGGAGGATTCTGTGGCATTTCGACTATTTGAACTGTTCTGTTATTTCTTCCAGACGTATTACGCTCTGGATGATATCTACTGTCTGGTTCATTCATGAGAATATGTTCTTGCGGATGATTTTGTTGTTGGTAAGACCGACTGTTATTAGATGTACGCTGAAAATTGTGCTCATTGTTTTTACGTCTGTCGTGATAATCATTTCTATACGGTGCATTGCGATAGGAATTGAAATACTGTGTTTTCTGTACGTAGTTTTTTCCTTGCTGCTGTGCGTTACTATTTGTTGGAGCTGAGACTATACGTGTACGCGGCGAAACATTAAAGCTTGGTTGACCTTGTGCATTACATTGTTGGTTAGGTATGCTAACCGGCTGGCTTTGATGCTGTTGCGGAGAAAAACCTGTATTGTTGCCAAAATGCGTTTGCTATTGCTGATAATTTTACACATGCTGATGATTAAATTTTTGTCTGTTATTATAATTACGGCGATGGTTGTCATTACGGGAGTGTCTAAAGAGAACTGTCACTTTCGGTAAAATTTGTCACATCAGGTTTTCTTTACTCGTTTCTTAATTCTAGATAGAGCGATAGTTAAAGAGCTATTCAGATAGATATAAAGGATAGTAGAAGAAAAGGCAGCAGTGCAGAAAACTAAAGATGAAGCAGCACTACTATGGCTCGGGGCCCTCTGCACGCTACGGCACATATTCATTAAAGCGTAATGAATCCCCTGAGGTCTATTACGCGCTGCAAATAAATTTTAGCTTTTGCGTTACAGGCCAAGCTGGTGAAAGTACAAAAATAAATCGACGTATCCAGTTCAAAACGTGTACCTGTGCTCTGTCATTGTCAAATTCCTTAGATTTTCTTACGGATAAAAATTGCTCGTAATCTACGTTATCGTCTCTGAATTTGAGAACACGTTCAGGTTTGTGTGAGAATCTGTTTGTCTGTGTCATTTCGGATTTCAAGTTGCGTAGCTTTTCAGATTTTAAGTCATGTAGCTTTTCGGATTTTAAGTCGCGTAGTCTCTGTAAATTGCTTAAGTTACACTGGCTATGTGAGTGTGACAAATACTCGCAACGTGGCGTATTCTGTGACATGTTATTAACTGAAATAATTTTCATTTCTGTTACTTTAATACTTTCGTCAATTTGACTAATCTGTTGTTCAAATTTCTTATCGATTTCCGTATCCAGCGTGTGTGACAGTTCTGGTGATTTTAAATTAAACTCGTCGTGTATCTGTACTGCGTTTTTACGACATTGTTCAGTGACTGCATTAATTTCATCTTTAAGTGATTCTGTTGTGCCTACACGTGTACTACTTAATTCTTGTACAACAAATGTAATTTCTTCATTACTGTTCCTAGTGTGAGCCTTACTTTCTTCACATGATTCTTCTTTCGTGTCGTGACTTTGCACGGTAACAGCTGTAATCTGTTCACTAACTTGTTTGTTCTGGTCGTTAAGGTTGTCTTGTTTTTCGTTCGTCAGTTTGAAACTTTCATCAATCATTTCGCTAAGTTGTTTGAAATGGTTGTCGAAAATTTCATACTGTTGTTTGAAATGTTCATCAAGTTTTTCATTAAGTTGTTTGAATTTTTCATCAAATAGTTGTAGCAATAGTGCCATAATTTGATCCAAGCCAATATTACCTACTCTATTCTCTGTGCTGTTTGATGGCGTACCTGCGATTGTAACGTTTTGTGTGACCATTTGGTCATTCTGTGATTCACAAAAAGGTTTGCCCATCGGATGCGCACTGTTAGTCACTACCTCGGAAATAAATAAATCCGACGCATTCTGATTACACTGTTCGTTTTCATTAAAAATATCTGTCCATTTGTCACGTAAATCCTGCAAACCGGGTGTGTTAAGCTGGGCAGCGCTCTTTGCAACAGAACGCCCCGCGTCATTGTCATTAAATTAACAGAGGACACAATTGAATTCGTCTGTTCATCACTAGGATCAAAATCATTATTAGTGGTCGGTACGCACTGATTGTCAGTAAACGAAGGATTGTCATCATTGCACTGCGTGTCGCAAGTACTATCGTTCAAGTTATTTAAGTCGGTTATTTCACTCACTATACATCGCGATGTCTATTAACAGTTTTTCGCGGCATTTTTCTCAAAACAAATTAATCACAAATGAAATAAGCACAATGCAAAAAGCAACAAACACAAATACAACAAAGAGCAACAAATTGCCGATGATCTGTGGAAGAAAGATTGACAAATTAAAAAATGCGTTGCGCCAAATGCTAATTATATTAAGTAAATAAGAGCAGATATATGACTACTTCTCAGAAGATTCACAAAGAAATACGATCCTGGCCGGATGTCGCCAAGTGTAACCTCCCAGCAAAAAAATAGTAGATAATAATAAATGGAAATGGAGTCAAGTATAACCTCACCGCAGAAATAGTAAAAAGTCAATGATAATAAAAATATGCCAGAATGTTAACTTCCCTACAAACTTAACGAACGATGATTGATCATAAACCCACAATAATATTAATTAAATGATGAATCATGAACTGAATGTAACATCTGAACAGAAATAATTAAACCTGATAAATTTTATAAGGGCAGCAGCGCTGACCTTCGGCCCTGTATTCAGAATAAAAAGAGGAAAAGATCCTTACCTCAATAAAAAAAACTGCATCTATATCTGCTCTTAATTGTAGCTTCTACTACACAGCTTCGTGCAATGCTGGGTTATATTTAATTTTGATTCTTGGAGGAAATGCATAGGAAATATTCTTTAAATTGAAATGAATGTTTTTCTTTAAAAGAGTTACTTTATAAAAAAATTATTATTGGGGCATTTTTTTGAACAAATTAATTACAATTAACATACATTATTAGATTTGCGCAATGCTGCTTCATTACCTTCTATAACAATATACATCGTCCCGAACCGTGACCAGAGTCACGAGAAGAGCAGGCCGCCGACGCATGCCGAGGCCCGCTCAGTACAATCGTCCAACCGTTACTACTGTCGACTGACTACTACCTCTCCCGACTCGCTACATACAACAACAGTTCCTGCCGACTCGCTACGTGCTACTGTTCCTGCCGACTCACTACACGCTACTATTCCTGCCGACTCACTACACGCTACTACTGTCGTCTCGCGCGGTCAAGTGCAGACTAGCAACGATGAATAACTCTCTGGTCAGAGATTCTGTCATGCCTCGCCATCGCTGGTAAAGAATACATACGCGTTTCAACCTACATTATAAGCACTTCACTGCCAAAAAACTCCAGTGTGCCTATCGAGCTACCCATACGACCTAAGATGAATGTAGAGCAACTCTCAACAATCGTGGCCATCGGTAGCCGCTGAGTTATTTAACGCACATGTTGCCCGTATCCCTTACGTCTTTTAACTCAAGAAAATGGCCCATCCGCCTACTATGAGAACGAGCCTTTCTTTTGACAGTATGCGTTAATTTCCGTACTGTGAGGCATGGCATACACCACAACACAGGGTCCATATTTGATGCGTATTTATCGCACATAAAGTCGCGCCAAAAACGGCGGTGTACCGTTAGCCTTACTAGACTCAGCTTATTGTCCGTCACTTCCAACCACTCATCTTCCCATCTACGCACGACACTGTACCTCAGAAGTGAGGTGATAGCACTTCCCTGACTGCCACATCAACCGTTTAGTTTCCCTCTGTATCATCTACCCTGCTACCCAGCAGAAAGACAACTCCATCCCCACCCGTCGTAGGTGGACAAAGACGTCCTGTATATCGTCTGATGGGTGCACGTCTTGTAGAGAGTTAAGAGTACTCAGGGCACTCGGCATCGAAGACAGTTAAGTCTTGAGGAAACAGAATCTTGAGAACGTGATCAAGGAAAATAACAGAGCAACCGACGGAAACCCCTTGTACACAGAGTACGCGAAGGAACTTGCCCCCCTTCTTGCAGCGGTGTACCGTAGGTCTCTAGAAGAGCGTAGCGTTCCAAAGGATTGGAAAAGGGCACAGGTCATCCCCGTTTTCAAGAAGGGACGTCGAACAGATGTGCAGAACTATAGACCTATATCTCTAACGTCGATCAGTTGTAGAATTTTGGAACACGTACTATGCTCCAGTATAATGACTTTTCTGGAGACTAGAAATCTACTCTGTAGGAATCAGCGTGGGTTTCGAAAAAGACGGTCGTGTGAAACCCAGCTCGCGCTATTCGTCCACGAGACTCAGAGGGCCATAGACACGGGTTCACAGGTAGATGCCGCGTTTCTTGACTTCCGCAAGGCGTTCGATACAGTTCCCCACAGTCGTTTAATGAACAAAGTAAGAGCATATGGACTATCAGACCAATTGTGTGATTGGATTGAAGAGTTCCTAGATAACAGAACGGAGCATGTCATTCTCAATGGAGAGAAGTCTTCCGAAGTAAGAGTGATTTCAGGTGTGCCGCAGGGGACTGTCATAGGACCGTTGCTGTTCACAATATACATAAATGACCTGGTGGATGACATCGGAAGTTCACTGAGGCTTTTTGCAGATGATGCTGTGGTGTATCGAGAGGTTGTAACAATGGAAAATCGTACTGAAATGCAGGAGGATCTGCAGCGAATTGACGCATGGTGCAGGGAATGGCAATTGAATCTCAATGTAGACAAGTGTAATGTGTTGCGAATACACAGAAAGATAGATCCTTTATCATTTAGCTACAAAATAGCTGGTCAGCAACTGGAAGCAGTTAATTCCATAAATTATCTGGAAGTACGCATTAGGAGTGATTTAAAATGGAATGATCATATAATGTTGATCGTCGGTAAAGCAGATGCCAGTGAGATACATTGGAAGAATCCTACGGAAATGCAATCCGAAAACAAAGGAAGTAGGTTACAATACGCTTGTTCGCCCACTGCTTGAATACTGCTCAGCAGTGTGGGATCCATACCAGATAGGGTTGATAGAAGATATAGAGAAGATCCAACGGAGAGCAGCGCGCTTCGTTACAGGATCATTTACTAATCGCGAAAGCGTTACGGAGATGATAGATAAACTCCAGTGGAAGACTCTGCAGGAGAGACGCTCAGTAGCTCGGTACGGGCTTTTGTTAAAGTTTCGAGAACATACCTTCAACGAAGAGTCAAGCAGTATATTGCTCCCTCCTACGTATATCTCGCGAAGCGACCATGAGGATAAAATCAGAGAGATTAGAGCCCACACAGAGGCATACCGACAATCCTTCTTTCCACGAACAATACGAGACTGGAATAGAAGGGAGAACCTATAGAGGTACTCAAGGTACCCTCCGCCACACACCGTCAGGTGGCTTGCGGAGTATGGATGTAGATGTAGATGTTTACATCAGTCCGTGACTACAGCTATACAGATTGATTCTTATTAATGACTGAAACCCCCGAAGCGACGTAGATGACACCGAGACAAGTAATCTAACGTTAGACGCATGGGGTGGCAAATGTCGGTAAATACGCAGAAAACAGATTAGTAATGTTGAACATGTGACGTCACCACATGACGTAGCTCACTGCACGTGGAGCTGTCGGGCATTCGAGCCAATGTTACAAATGTCGAACACATTTTGTAAATGTGATCTGTTATAAACGTAGAAGATACAAAATTATTGTCCTCATCGTGCCAAAATAAAAACTATCCCCGTTTTGTGTATACTTATTTACTTCTGGCGCTTTACAGTAGGTTTTCGTTGTACTGAACGTTGTAATAAACCAGCGGAGACAGTGAGACCATCAAATAAAATGGTAAATCTTACCTCAGTGTAAACATATCACTGCTTAACACAATGAAAAAAGTACTGCTTACCAGACACAAGACTCGAACACTGAATCCCGCGCACTTGAGCCCAGAGCCGAATCGGCGGATATATTTGACGTGGGGTTGGACGGTCAGGTGCGACAGACCGACAGGTTCAACTACTGCAAGTACTGTGAGGTACGTCATGCGGCGACATCACGTCGTCAACATTTGTCATCCGTTTCTGAGATATTTCCCTACGTTTTCTACCCAAAGTGTCTTATATTATTGTCTCAGCATCATCTGCGTCGCTTCTGGGCTGTTAAACATTAATAAGAATCATTCTGTACAGTTGTGCCATTTAAAATGTAGTAAAATATTGTATTAAAATACATTTGCAGGAGTGAAACCTCTCCTGTACTTGTACTAAATGTAAAATTACCTTGGGCCTCTGCAGCAACCAGTGTTTATTAGTACTGCTACCATTAGTATCGGTATTACTGTTATTCTTATTATTTCTATACTAAAATCCAGGTTTGTAACCAGTTACAACATGCCACAAGTTAAAAAAGTTAAAAGTGTGATCTGTTGTGTAAAAGATTTCATCTACAGACAGCAATTAGAAAGTTTTCATGTAGACACCTGCCTTGGTGCAGACAAGTCCATTTCCTGACTGACGTTACTTAATACGACTGAGCGATCCCACATGGCAGAACAAACAGTACTCACTCTCGGGTGCTAGTCACTTGTAGAACGTGAGGTTTGCACGTCGCTGAGTATGATCCTCCTGAGTTCGTATTCGCATGACAGTTATGGGATACCGATCGCTCTGAGCAACAATGTGGCGAAATTATAAAACCCATATCTCGACAGTCCACGATACTGTCACTGTGGAATACTGACATAATGAGAGATGTTTCTCTTTCGTACAAGAGGTATGACCCTATTTTCTCACAAACAACCCACATTCAAAGGCGTATTCTAAACGAGAAAACTGATGCCTGATTGTTCCTTGTGTAGAGACTGTGGATGGCACTGAAATCGTTGCATTGGAATGCCAATCATTTGAATACCCATTTTAATGGTCAGCAGTCTATTAAAATGTGTAATAAAACTAATCAGATAAAAGAGCTCTCAAGAATTTTGTTATTCTTGTTTGGCCGCAATAAGTCGCATTATGGAACAACATTTTACATACCTGTGAGCGACAGGAAAGTAGCAAAGGCGTCGAAAACTGTGGACCACCGCCTTCACAAGATCCACTGGCGAGATGTCCTGGAGCGAGCCAGCGCTGCCACCCTTCCCCGCTGACAAATCCCCTACGCGTGCCTGACACGCGGCCAAAGCCGGCGCTCGCCACAGACTCTGTCGTATCACAGAATCTCAGAGGATGGTGCAGGGAACGCCGAGACAGCGCGGACGCCGCCGTGCGACCTGAGAAAAGGAAAGAAGACGGTCTGGTCTTAAATGTGCTCACAAGAAAGGGAATGTTAGAAATGAGGTATTTCAAATGACAAATTAATGCCAAGTCGTATTTTTCTGCACTTATCGTTCACAGTCATCTCCTAGATAATATAAAATGTAATTCTATCAGTAAATTTGCTGCTAATTGGTTTTCATCCTAACTAAAAGATACGAAGCGTCGTGTTAGTAAAATCGAGGAGAAAAGACAGTGAAATAGCATCTTCAGAATGAGGAATAACCACAACAGGTGTACCGCAGGTCTCAATACTGGCTCCACTCTTGTTTGAGTCATAGTTGTTTATCCAACAAGTAGAAATTGTTCTTTTTGCTGAAGAAGAGCTATAATCAAGCCTTACAGATAAACTTCAAAAGCTGAAAATTTAATTAAAATGTTCCTGAAAATTAATAGTAGATTCCCTGCAAATGGACTTTTTATAAACTTAGATAAAATACAATAGATGCATTTCCATACTGACCGAGAGCCTAGCACACCATTTGAAATAAGGTGTGAAGATAAACTAATAAATGAACCAGAATGTTCGAAATTCTTGGATGTTTATATTGACAGAAACTTGAAGCGGAACTCAAATGTCGTAAATCTCTTTGAACGCCAAAGCTCAGCAATTTTCTGTTTACGGATACTGTCAGACTTTGAAGATGAAAACGTAAACAAACTTACTATTCGTATTTTCATTCACTTGTATCAGATGCCATCTGGCTCTGGTATAAGTCGTCAATCAAACACAATGACGCGTTTAATGTACGAAAGCGAGTCGTAAGGACACATGAGTTCTCCACTCCAGAATCACTTTGAAAATTTGTGTGAATAACTGGGCATTCAGACAACAGTCCCACAATTCACTTATCCCATTAATTAATCTGTTGTCAGCAATTAAATGCAATTTCAAAACAACAGTAATATTCTTCAGTATAACACTAGAATATGAAATTACTTACATTATCCCCACTCAACTTTAGTGTGGCGTTGAAGGGATTAAGGTAACCAGGCATAAAACTACTTAAAACGTTAACCAGTGATGTGTGGAATTTGATAAATAATAAAATTAATTTTTGCAATTCTGTGTAATCCACTAAGAAATTTCTGAACCTATAATAACGTAATAAGTCCGCGCTTGTTTGTACTTCTTCCGTTTGCCTGCGTGTGTATGATATAGACATAGAGAGAGAGACACAGACAGACAGAGACAGAGAGAGAGAGACGGAACATAAATCTAAATCACCGAGAGAAAATACTAGCTTAATTGTTAACATGTCGCCATATTTTTCCCTTAGTTTATGTACTGTAAAATTGATTCGTTTCACACTATAGCGAGAACTTGCAAATTTGATCCACGGAACATACGTGTAGAGACGGTAATTAACGGTCTTACATATAAACTTTTGATTTATCGTGGCTTTTCCTCACTGGTTTGAGAATATCGAAGAACAAACAAATAACGATAAGTAATGATAGTGGTATGTTATCAGTTTATACAAACTTTGCGCGCTTGACAATGGCTTTTTGCGTAAGATCCGTTCATTGTAAGTTTGACCGTGAGTCATTTTTCTGAATAGATTTCTTTATCGGACTTTGCAAATTGAATAATTCCAAAGCTTTAGTTCGTACTCGACCTTCGATATAATTTGTAACACGGAACCTTTAGCCTTGTCAAGACGCCGTTTAATTGGAACAATAGTTTGCAACATAAATGAAACACAACAACAAATAGTATCACTGTATTCACAAAATGTACACTAAATTAAATTATATAGACAGTAACATTAATTCTGTTGCTGTGTGCATCTATGAGTACGCCTAGTGAGATTGCGTCTCATAGAAAAATGGCGGTATGCCAAATAATTATCTGCAGCGATGGCAGATATGTGTCCTATCAGGACGGCTTCCAGCACAAACAGGTGCCGTCTTCTCAGCAAGACAACTGAACTGCGTAATTATTCTAATGCTTCAGCGGTTGCACGCCACAATCGGTACAACCGCTCATACTAATTAATATCTTAAGTAATTCTTTATTTATATTCTGAACTTATATCTACGTTTCTGCTATATTGTAACACCCCACCCGTCACTTAGCTGGTTTTGGTGTGTGTTCACCCCAGGTAATTGACTAAAAGATCAACAGAGAGTGCAAAACTGCCGCAATGTCGGGTAAGGCAAAGAAAGTAATAAGGCCCTGTGACTCCTGATTGAACTGCGGTGGCGGTGTTGACATTAATTGATTCAGAGTTGATCCCTTTTAATTAAAAGGGGTGCACATAGATGTTATATTCAGCTATTGAACACCGGATGGAAATGTTGAACATAAAATTAATTAAGAAATTGACTTGGGATTTCAACTACTTGATTGAAAACAGATGCAGTCGATTAGCACAGATTTATTTTAACTCACGACCTTCAATCATCACATTACATGACTCTCCTAACAGGCAGTGGTAATAAATTGCGTTTGCGTGGGGTAAAGCGCGATAAATCAAAAGTAATTCCTATCGACTGACCCAGGCGTAATGCAAAGTGCGAGAAGAATTCTACAATACACGGCCCATGAAACCCTCGTGGAAACTTTGCCGACGTGATCCAACAAATTAATCAGTGGCCGGAGCAGGCGCAATATCACCGAATTCAGCGTGGCGGCGCAGCGTCGTTGTGCGGACGTCGGCCGACCTCGTGGTGCTGCAAGGCTGCGCTCGTCTATTCACTTCTAGCTATCTTGCTCAGTACATAGCTGAACGAAAACTTTCTATCTCCAAGCTAATCGTTCTGTTTGCTGAGTCCTAAACTGCAGAGATGCTCACTCTCTCTCAGGCAAGCTGAGTAAAGAACGCACTCTAGGCAAGCTGGGAACGGAAGACCACTACGGAGACTTCTCCCAGTCCGCTCTTCGCCTCGGTTTCCCCTCCAGCAAAATCACTTACGCCAATTGCAGTGCAAGTCGCGTTAATTATGCGTCGCTTCCCAGCGCCAACCAATGCCTGCTCTGGGAAGTGAACAAATTCCCACAAAATTTCCCTTCCTCTCAACTTCTGCTATTTAGCTCCTCCCAGGCCATCCATCAAGGTTAGCGTCTGCACAAAACACCAATTTTTCGGGAATTCTGACTCCCAGGAGAGTACTTCAGATTCCTTGGTCATACATTCCCATCGGAGGCCGGCGTATTTGATTCCGTCGCTCTTCACCTGATTTACTTCAGACTCTGCGGACCATGAATTCAGCGTGAAGTTGCTATAGTCACGAACACGCATATTTTGGCCTCTATTGACCGCTCCACCGTAGCTTTGTGTGGCTTTCTCTCATGTTTCACTGAAAACAGGTGACGGACATTTATCAACAGGTATACAAGTTCTCTGTCTGCTTCCCGGTACACCAGGATGAGGTCAACCACCCACTCACCACTGTCACTCATCTTAAGACAGCTGGAGGCCGCGCCCAGTTACTGCTTTCTCAGAGCTTGAGCCGCCCTAAGCTGCCTATTGTCGCTTCTCTTCACCGCTCCCCAGCCGGCCATGGTCACTCGAATACTTCCCTGGTATAAACTAGCCTCCAGTAAATCGACACGTTTCCACAAAGTTTTCATGTCGTGTGAATTACTTTAAAACCATCACCCGGCATTAATTATTGCAATACGTCCATACTATACCCTCTACAAGATGCATTATGCCTTGTCAGTCATTTTTGTTCAGCCCTACTGTTCGCTCAACGTGTTAGGTGATCTTTAATGACTTCATGTAAGGGGCATACTTCTTGCCATCTTACAATATATCCACGCCCACCCTGCAAAAGTGCCTTTAGAAACTTTCACGGAATTCATCTCAAGGGTTTTGGGTAAACCACAGAAATGTTACATTTCGTTGACTTCCCGTTTGCAATTGCAGTCCGATAACCAGTGTCTGCATGTTCTGTATAGTGAGAACTGAAAGTTATTTTACTAGGAGTAAGCGTTTTTTCTTCTGTTTCAGCTTCTGTTACGCACTTTGACTAAATGCGTCTCACGGTGATACTTTTGTCTTTGTGCTAAACGTTATTCCCAAATTACGATCATTGGATAGTGAGATCTAGCTCAATTGCAGAAGAATGAAGTTATCATTTTGTTCACTGAACACGTGAACAGAAGTAAAAGGAAACACTCGGGGAAGCAAACAAGCTGAAGCAACAACAGAGAGAATAGTACGAGACGGTACGACACGGCCTGAAGCGAAGGCAGTCGTAAAGGAGGAACACGATAGCTAATAGTATCATAGTTCAGCATAGTGAACTGACTGTAATTCCCTATGGGTTCATGTCAGTCAATGAAGATGAATAGGACTACAGTATTAACGGTATGCTGCTTCATTTTGACACGTCGATCAAATATGTAGGAATAACTTTGCGAAACAACATGAAATTCAACGAGAACATAAATTCAGTTGTAGGAAAGGTAGACGGCTGGCTATGATTCACCAAGAAAGGGCTGGGAAAGTGTAGCGCATGTATAAACGAGACCGCACTAAGCTCACAGCACAAAAAATTAGGCACCCCAGTGCGCTCGGACATAGGAATCGTTAAGGCCTTGTAGATGGCGCAGCGATCAAGTCACGTAGTCGACTGCGCGCTCACTACCTCTACGTGAGCACAAGTTAGTAACGATCAGTGAGACATTTGTCTTTAAAAGGGACATTATATGTAAACAAAGGTAAATGTAAGGACATGACAGAGTGGCAAAAAGGTTGGTTGGTTGATTTGGGGGAGGGGACTAAACAGCGAGGTCATCGCTCCCGTCGGATTAGGGAAGGATGAGGAAGGAAGTCGGCCTTGCCCTTTCGAAGGAACCACCCTGGCATTTGCCTAAAGTGATTTAAGGAAATCACGGAAAACCTAAATCGGGATGCCCGGAGGTGGGTTTGAACCGTCGTCCTCCCGAATGTGAGTCCAATGTGCTAATCAGTGCGCCATTTCGCTCCGTTGGCACAAAGGTTCGGTTGTGTTTCGCTACGCCCGTGGCCATACGGTGAGTGAAGTTGCCGGATTCGTTGGTGTTTCGCTGAGACTGCTCAAAGTGTCTACAAGCAGTGGTGTAGCATTAGGTGGCAACGAAACACGACGTCAGAATTGTGGTCGGGAAAAGATTCTAAACGACAGGGAATACGGATATGTTTCACGACTTCTGAATCAAAATTACTTCCAAAGCCGAGAGGAATGCTGCAGAGAGTGAATGGAGATCCATCCCAATATGTTAGCTGGAGAACGTTGTGCCGGGAACTGTGTGCAATCCACATTTGGAATCGGTCGCCTCGCAAGAGGCCATTGCACATACAGGTACATAGAAACGGCAACAGCAAATTTCATCGGTGATTTAAATAATGAAGAACTGCGGAAAGTTACCAGTTGAACATAGATCAAACTTCAAGGTACGCAGCTGTTATTGATAATTTTTACTAAATATCTGGAAAACACAGCAACATAAATGTAATGTTAGTGAAATAGTCAGTCAACTTGAGGCTGAACTTCATTTGTACTCCTTTTCTTGCAAATAAATTATTCTTTTGAAGGAGGTCGCTTTGGACAGAACAAAACATTTATCTTTTCTTCTATTACCTAGACATTTTTCATTGGAGATTCAGCATAATCAGGGGGCTATTAAACAAAAAGAGTGCTCTTTGCTACTTGTACACACATCTGTCTGAGTATTTATAAATCTGAAAAAGAGACAAAGTTTAGTGTACGAGTATACACCTTGTTACCGCATGCTGTAGTTTTCCTGGTTTTTTATGTTTTCCAATGCAGTTGTTTTCCTTCCACAGCCTGTCATCTGCAACCATACAGAACAACATCTAGAAAAGTTATTTTCCTCGAAATTTTACTATTGTGAATGTTGTAGTCAGGTCTAACATCAATTAATTCTGTGTGTGTGTGTGTGTGTGTGTGTGTGTGTGTGTGTGTGTTTACAAGGTGTTTCACTTATTTTGTCTGGTTTCCCCATTATCTTCACTGTGAAAAACTGCACTGTTAACTTTTACTATCACTGTTTACAAACTACAAACATAAGATGAAGGACTATTAAACATTTGCAAGTTTTCTGGGCGGGTATTTTGAATATTTGTATCACTGTCATTGCGCGTTTGTCTGACTGCGTGTGTATGTGTGTGTGTGTGTGTGTGTGTGTGTGTGTGTGTGTCTTGGTATCTGGGAGGGAATTTTGAATATTTGTGCCACTGACATTGCGCGTTTTCCTGACTGTGTGTGTGTGTGTGTGTGTGTGTGTGTGTGTGTGTGTGTGTGTCTTGGTATGTTGTTTCTGATTGGCTTCTGTTCTTGTGTGCAAGGTGTGACCTTTATTTTCGTTTCAATTTTGTGATTCAGTGTCCCTATAATATTTGTGTCATATCCATTTTCTACAACTATGTGTTTAATCGTCTGTCATTCTTTTTTGTAGCTATCTTCAATGGGCCAAGTTTTACTCAGTCTGTGCACCATCTATTGAAATCTGGCTAGTTTGTGCACAATCGCATGATTCGAGTATTCGTGAATGGCTCATCAACATACATCACAGACACACAGAACACAAACAAACGGAACACAGACACACAGAACATACACACAAGCACACATGAACGAGAAACACCCACAATAACAAGCAAATAGTACACTCACAACGATGAAGCAGCCAACAGTGTATACGACATACTCAATAAGCAAGGATTAAAAATAGCCTAGACAACAGATCATTCCTTATACAGAAAACACGGGCAAACATAACAAATCTGGAATTAACCAACTGGCATGCCAGGATCGCAGACGAGCAGGAACTTTAATACTAAGCACACAGAAGAGCATTAATAAGTAGCAGCAGTCATTCTACATTTTTGAACATCTTATGGACGTAAGACATAGCCCAACAGACATCAACACGGACTTGAAGCGTCTCAAGTGCAGCAACAGCCCCACAAAGAAAATCCAGTAATTGAAGAAAATACAAAAAGCCATACTCGAAGGAAAGCAATAATAAATGAATATACAGTTCTCTCCAACTGAGCTCTGTTTTCTTCTGTTAAAGATGTGTCAAACAGCACCAGTCCATAAAAAAACACACACACACAAAGACACGTGATGGATACAGCTCAAAAAGATTCAAAATTCCTGCCCAGTCACGTTCCAAGCTTTAACAGTCCGCAGTCTTGTTGGATACGACAGGACGTTTCATCTGGATGGCTTATGTTGTCATCTACATAGTGATGCCAGTAACAAACAGCTCAACAACGTATATCAGAGACACGCAGAACATAAACAAACAGAACACACCAAAGTTGGCAACGGCAATCAGTACAGATGTTAGCGATGGTTCGCTGCAGTCCGTAGTGACACATTGGAGGCCCTGCTGTAGATCACGCCTCCCCCCTCAGCACAGCAGTGCCCTCATGCTGAGGTCAACATAGTGTATGAGTTCCGCCCAGTTGGATAACTGAGGTGCAGTAGTCCGCATCACAGATTAGGACCAACGAGTAGTCAGCATTTTTGATGAAATGTACTTCGTAAGTGTTGCATTTCATACTGCAAGAGGACAGTTTCTTAATTAGTGCATCAGGTGATGCTTTGCTTGACGATAACAGTTGTAAATTATCCAGTATTCTTGTGACAAACAAGTGTGTCAAAGATAAGTAAATCTTTTATTCATTTGTGTAATAAAGTGAACTAATATTTCATGTGTTCTAGTGTGATGAGCTTCTTTCCAGAAGGGTCAAACAACTACAGTTGTAGCCGGACGAAATTGGTTTCACCTGGTCACAGCAAAAGTGAAATAGTGCATTTTTCACAGTGGAGATAATGGGGAAACTAGAAAAAGTAAGTGAAACACATTGCAAACACAGACACAGACACACAATCTTCTACATAGAATCAATTAATGTTAGGCCTAACTACAACAATTCCAGGAGTAAAATTTCGATATAAGTAACTTTCCTGTACTAAGTTCTGTATAGCTGTAGGTGACAGACTGTGAAAGGAACACAACTGTAATGCAAAGTATAAAGAAAAAGGAAAACCGCAGTACTTGACTGCAAGGTATATACACAAAACTTTGTTTTTCAAACTCGTAAATACTTCCTTAAAAACTAAACTTTATATATGAAAAACTAGTGAAGAGCAGTCTTCCAGTGTAATAGAAAGACAGTAATAGCACACTGGCGATGCTGCTGTGAAACAAGTCTGGTTAATAGATGAGAAGAGAAAAAACGTGTTTTGCTCAAGGGGACCCCTCTAAAAACAAATTTATTTGGAATTTGGAAACAAACACATACAGATGAGCTTCATCCTCAAAATGACTGATTAGTTTATTAATATTTCATTTAGATTGCTGTGTTTTCCACATGTGCTGCTAAAATTTATCAATAACAACTGTCGTGTTTTAAGAGTCATCAATGTTTTGCAGATCATTATCTCCAGCCATTTCTTTGTTATATCAGAATGGTGTGAAGACTGGTCTCGGTAGTGTGTAATATCCTGCTTTTCAGTGGATGAAATTTTACATGGTAAACCTTTTCTTGTGTGTTGTCGCCTCTGTCCTCCACCTCTACCTCTTAATTAACAATTTGGAATATCCTGCAAATAGGGATGAATTTCACTGCTTTACACAGTCAAGAATGAGATAGAAACTAGAGTCAGTTTCCTTCCCGTATAGTGCACAAGTTGGAGGTTCTCAGTTCCTCCACTCCGGCGAGATTATGAACCGGGCTTACCGCGCCATGAAGCAGAAATTACACCACTTACCCACGCTACACACTGTCGGCGCACCTCTCTCTGCTACGACATCCACGTGCTCCACACATCTGTGTATCTGGACACTAGTCTTGCTGTAGACAAGCCCATTTCCTGACACTATGTACGCGATGGTACTGTACGACCATGCCTGGCCAATAAACAATACGTCGGTCCTCTCGGGCGCTAGTCACCTATTGCCATTTACAGCATTCATGGCGCTGTGTGTATGCCATCTGAATCCATTGATTCGATATTTGTTGACAGTCGTTGGATCACGACCAATGTGAGCAGCGGTACTTCAGAACGATAAACCTTATTTACGACAGACCAAGATCCTGTCGCTGTAGAATTCCAACAAGTGTTAGTACACGTATCTAACATGAGACATAACAGGATTTTCACAGACAACTAACATTAAAATGTAATTTGTGAAGAAGAAACCTGCTGCACAATCTTTCTTAATCTACAGAATGTACAGAGCGTTCGTAAAATTACTGTGTACTTACAGCATGGAAATGTGCACGGACTGTATTGCTTTACCTACACTGTGCTTTTCTATTGAAATGCTAATCACTTGTGTATCCAAGCATGTAGTGCCCATTAAGCAATGTATTGCATGTCGTTCTTCGTGATATTTTAATTTTAATGACAAACAATGTACTACTGATCTCTAAATTAATGGCTCACTCCATCACGAAATTAAAAGTGCATATTCGAGGAATCAACTGTCGCACTCTCGAATAGGAACTTCGACAGGAATGACGTGGAACACAACCTAAGCTGAGAATCTGAACAGGCCGAGTGCGTTTCGTTGTGCCATTAGTTACAAGATACTGAAAAATTGATGGCGGGAAAGATGGAGTGACCTGACGCATGGAGTGAAGATAAATGACAGTGTAGGCGTTGATGCTCCCTTTGAATCGGACGTTACGTTTGGCGGTCCTGTTGCTGCTTATCAAGGGGAGAACGCCTTCGTACCAGTTTTCCAGTTATCCCTTTGTTCCATTCCATCTCAGCAAAAACACGGCGCTACACAGCACGCTCATTCACACGGTGTATGTAGATATCTGATATACTGTATACACGCCAGAGCAATATAACAAGACTTCACTACAGTGCAAGCAACAAAATAGTGTGCGTTATATTTCCTACCTCCGACGCTCATTACTGGGTACAGGACTGGCTACAACAGTTGCGCCTACAGAGATATCTCTACTGTCACCGCTACAACAGTAGCGAAACATAATGTCTAGGAAACGCGATCACGTGAAAATACACGCTTAGACCTTGGTGCAATCCACCAGATGGAAACCACTGCTGGAAGTGGAACTATAACGGACTGTGTCAGCACACCCCGTTCGGACATCGATCCGTCGCTGTCAAGTTCATATGATTCATCGGCTGAATGACTGTGCGTTCGATGGAATTAATTTGACTGAATTGTAGCCCGTCATGTTTCTGTTGTCTGTTTATTTAATCAATTATCACGCATCCATAACAAATGGCAGCAGTATGAAAGCCGGTTGCAAGCTCTTTATCCGTACTCTCACAAATTAGAGTTTATTTAGTCTAATGTGAACACCAATAGAGTACATCAATTTCCCATGAAAATATTTAACATAGACGGTTAGAAGCTAAGGTCCATGTGCACTGTACCACGTCAGATTAAATTTCTCTCTGTCCTCAGCATACGACATTTCCTTAACTGAATCTTCATATAATAATATTTAAACATCAAAAATTTACCACAGAAGTTCAAATACTCTATCAACATTGCTCGAGAGATATTCGCTTTCACTAGGTTTCAGGTAGCAACAAGAAAAAAAAAACGTTATTACATTCCATCTATGTTTAAAAACTTTTTTTTCCGATTTTTAATCTCGTTCTGCCGAATTCAAGAATACCCACAAACTTTCATTTCGCATACAGATAGTTTTAAACAATTCCAGGGGCGGTGGCAAGTGGGGGGGGGGGTGTATATGGGGGCTATATCCCTCCCCCTCCCCAAATGGAGTATCATATTACACTGGATAAACTGACTTGAGAAATCAGCGAACATATTAGTTCAACAGATTCAATCTTTTTCTATATTTATGTAGCAATATAGGTTTGCAATGTATTTCAGACACATTTTAGCAAAAGGATACGAGCGACAAATAGCTTCCTATCTAAACCAATAAATATCATTTAACTTAAAATGGGCGTCTTATTATTTATTAATATACACTGGATGTATATTAATGTACGAGTACCACTTACAATAATGAAGAAAGCTAAATATGCCGGGTATGCCTATCAACACTTATTGCTGACCCCCGCCATTAGCCCCACTCCCTCCCGTTGTCCCTTGACCGACTTCTAGAATCGCCCCTGGACAGTTCCAAAGACATTTTGCACATTGTACAGGAGGGCAGACTATAACGTATCAGAACAAAACTTCTTTACTCAAATGTATGGAAGGAATGGGCTTCAATTTTTTGAAACATGCCGCTACTGTTTCTTCGGACTGCGTTGAATTATGTAGTTATGCAACTCATTAGTAACAAACATCAGGTGTATATAATGATTGCAACTAATAACTTTCCAGTGCAAGTACATTATGTACAGTCTTAAAGCGTCGACTACACACCGACCAGCGCAGCGCCGTGAAGCTACATCAAGAAGGTGCTGACCCGCGTGCCAATTGAAAGAGCTGGCAACGTCACACATCCAGAAGGCACAGTTCAGCGCCCTCTGTCAACGCTGATTTAATCAGCCGCCCATCGCTGGTCGGCCCAGTTCGGTCGCACACTTTGAGAGTATCAGTTCTGAGCAATAGGAAGACATTACTTAGTCTGCTTTCTGCGAGTAGTAACACATTGTCAATGTAACTGCATGTGGGAGACACAGGAAGTACAGGAAGTTAAATATTGTTTCTTCCCTTAATAGAAATAAAGTTTTCTACTAATTATTAAGTGTTTTGTGCAGATGATTTTGGATTCCTAACACAGGCCGTCGCAATTTCTCTCCTTCCTTGTTTGTGTCCATGCTGACTACCACAGTAGCCGACACAACATCATATATTTCCACAGTCTACAATTCTCTTAACAAGGTAGTCTCAGACTACAAATAAGGAGTTAGAATATTGAAAGTTGTGCACAATGGCATATGCGCGAAGTAATGTAACTGCTCGTTTTGACGGTCCATTTCTTCATTAACAATTTCCTTCACAAATCTTTAGAGTTAGCATAGTAACTGCTTGCTAGAAAACTTCATAGTTATAAACGAAAAACATGAATGGATTTTTAATTTATAAATAAGAATAGAGTTGTGTAAGAAGCAGACACAGTACAATAAAAATAAAAATAAAATGAAACAACTGGTGTGAGTAGGAGAGCAAATTATGCTTTGGATCAAATCCACACGACTAGCTCCTGAGAGGACCCGCTCCCCTCCCCAAAACAAAAAAATGGTTCAAATGGCTCTGAGCACTATGGGACTCAACTGCTGTGGTCATAAGTCCCCTAGAACTTAGAACTACTTAAACCTAACTAACCCAAGGACATCACACACATCCATGCCCGAGGCAGGATTCGAACCTGCGACCGTAGCGGTCGTGCGGTTCCAGACTGTAGTGCCTTTAACCGCTCGGCCACTTCGGCCGGCTCCCCAAAACACACACACCTCTCGTCTGATCCACTCTTTAATATCCCCACCTGTGGTGTTTCTTATAGGGATTTAATGGGATTTATATCTTTTGAAAATATGGGTATGAATTTGAACTGGTTGAACATGAAACACTATAATTTAATATAATGCTTTACTGGAGGCTCTACTTCTGCAGAATAAAACACGAAACAGATATATTTTCGTAATTGCTTTATCCTAGGCACGGATCGGATGAGCTAAAACACCAAACACACAAAACAAAACTCGCGTTCACGCCAAAGGAACACATGCACCAAAATTGCTTGTAGGAAACAGATCTGACCTGAAGGAAAGCGCGGCATAGCTCGCCTAATTCGTGGTCTGACGTTTGCAGATACTGATAGAACATTTTCATTCCAATTCAGTCACTGTACCTACCATGACAACCATTTAGTTCAAGGAAAAATTATTAGAACTTTCACTAAATAGACCATTATGAAAATACTGTACACGCGTAAAATAAAATGTCAGATAAAAATACTTCTGGTTTGACTTCAGTTTAACCTACTACCTAAGAATGTTCTCTTACATAATATTTATATACAACTATTTGGAAATCATATACAGGTACTGTATGACCTGTGAGTTCCATTGATTACAAGAGCATTGAAACTGAATATCTCTCTTCAATGGAACATGAACAACTACTCTGTACATCCTATGGACATGTGTGTTGTTTCTAAATTTAATCCAGTGTCCTTGTTTGCCACTGTTCATGGAATGAATATGTCACACATTCTTATGGCAAAAGAAATAGTCTCTGGATATTTATGACAAAATAATTGTTTACAAGAATAATGTCTTTGCTTTACCCTCTAGCTTCCCAGCAAACGACAGTTAATTAGTCGCTGCTTGTACTTCATTTTGGATTTTCACTAACATGACTTTCCCTTCATGCGAGTCCATGTTTCTCAATCTGAACTTACCCTACATTAATATGACACACACTGTTATATGTACATATAAAAATTTACTAAACATTAACACAAGCTCAACTTAGGTTATTAGAAAATTATCCCTTCCACACAGAAATATTTCAGTTCTCACATTTGCCCTATAGTTCTAAGTGTGAAAGTGAAGCAGTCTTCCCACTGTACTTTGTCTCATGCTTCACAAAATAAATACTCTTCATTAAAACACAGTAAATTGTTAAATACTTCTTGCATTATAAAACTTACAGCTAAATTGTCACAACTACCTACTGTCAGATGCAAGTACCATTAGTCTTAGGCATCACCTTGTGTTATGTATATTCTAAATGACCTTCTATGCTTATGTGCATAACTGCACAGTCCTCATAGAGAAAATTCTTTCTCATGCCAGTACACCTACATGTCAATACATTAAAAACAAATACAATAACAATAAAAACACGTAAAACATAGAAATAAAACAACTTTTGCATCTTAGACAGGTATTCTTGTTGAATGTATTTCTTGAGATCTTTCTGATAATAGAGAAGCTCATGAGTTTAAGCTCATGAGTTTTCCTCGGGATCAGCAATCATTTCTGAAGACAAGATGAAATGTCCTAAAAATTTAATTCTGTCTCTGGCAAACTTAGACTTTTCTAAGTTTGATGTGACTTCATAATCAGAGAACTTTCCAAGCACTATCTACAACAAATAAATAGGATCCTTCCAGGCGGCAGTAGCAATTAACAAATCGTCCACGGACAGCGTCCCTTGATCCAATAGCTCTGGCCCGAGAATTATATCGAGAGCTGAAATAAAGGCTTCGGCACTAGTGTTTAGACCAAAATGTAAGCCTCTGAATTGGTATGACCTCCCAGAGAAGATAAATGCTGTGTACCTTCGAGAGTCTTCGGACAGTGCCACCTGCCAGTAAGAGCAGAGAAAACCGATTGTGGATAGGAATCGAACATCACGGAATTTTCGCAACTACCCCTCCAATTAATCCGGCCTGGTCCATACCGGAACAAAGATATTATTGATCGATCTGACGTCAAGATCAAGCCGCACGCCTCCACCCGACATCGCCACGGTCAATAACGGGCAGCTACATGGCGAAAGCGAGGGCTCAATAATGCGCCACTGTAACATCTTCAGAATCTCCTCCTTGTCGGCCTCCCTTCTTGTCCACTGGACGGAATAGGTTAAATGGCAATATGTTTCGTGGGAAACTACTACCATCTTACACACGTAAATTTTCATTACTCCAGGCTTTTGTTAGGAGACGTTGACATATTTTGCAAGTAATATACTTAATTCCCCTTTTTGTTGCTCCGACAAGGTTTCCGCTTCATCGGTTTTGTTTTGAATGATACAAAGGACGTTCAAAAAGTTTTGCACAGTCGTCTCTAATTTTTTTATATTTTGCAGGATGAGAATGAAATTTTTTGTGAACATACTTGGAGCATTTAGCTATACATTGAGCCTACTGAATGTAGCCTCCACCAACTGTGACGCATCTGGCCCAACGTTCTTTCCATGATGTAAATGTACTTTGGTAAAATTCTAGGAATTGACTTTTACACCATCGCTTGACACAGGAAATAAGGTCTTTACCGCGCAGGTGGGCCTTCAGACGACCAAAGAGGTAAAAATCAGACGGAGCCAAGTCCGCACTGTAGGGACAATGAGGAACAATTTTCCAACCAATTTTCCTGATTTTTTCCTGCGTCATAAGGGCTGTATGGGGTTTGTCATTGTCATGATGGGCTGACCCTGAAGCTGTGGTCTGTGGGTCTCGATGGCACGTCGCAGCTTCTCCAATGACAAATAGTAATGGTCCCGGTTAATTGTGGAGCCAGTTTCCAAAAAAGTCAATGAAAATGACACCACACTGATCCCAGAAGAAGGAGGCCATCACCTTTCGGCCTGCTGTCCGTAAAAGTCTTGGTTTCTTCTTCCAAGGGAAACCCGGATGACGCCACTCCATGGATTGGGTTTTGGTCTCAGGTCCGGACAAAAACAACCATGTTTTATACTGGGTAATGAAGCCGAGAAAACACTGTTTCCACTCTTCAGTAAAGGTCTTCATGAGGCCCTCCCACACATTCTTCGTCATCGTTTTCATTTCTCTCGTCAATAATCTAGGCACCCAACGTGCACAGATTTTTCTGTACCCTAGTGACTGTACCAGTGATACAACACTACCCAATGCCAAACGAGTCATTTTAGCAAGCTGTCGTGTCGTCACACATCTGTCATTTTGGATGATTTGATCAATGGTCTCCTTATTCACATCATTAACTGCCGTCGATGGTCTACCGCATCGTGGCTTGTACAGAAGAGAGAAATCACATTCTTTAAACCTCTGCAACCACGGCTGGGTACTGCTGTGATTCACTGTGTCCTCCCCATAAACAGGGAATAACTTCCTGTGACTCGATGTGGCAGAGCCATCAGCGGTCTCGAAGAGTAACTCCATCACAGACCGTTGTCGCACCCTGACATTTGCTTCACGGTCCTTTATGGCTCACCTGTAAATACCTACTTATAGGTAAATGTTCCAAGTATGTTGACAAAAAATTTCATTCTTCTCCCGCAAAGAATAAAACAATTAGAGACGACTGTGCAAAGCTTTTTGAACGAACTTCGTACAAGAATTAATCTCTGTGTGTTAGCTATTATGCGGTTCAGGTGCAAGGCCTCTATAAGGCCAGTGACCGTGCGTGTACAGCACTCTATTCCTTATAATCTTTAGCTTTATTCCTTGACAGAATCTGCCATGTTTCGCCTTTGTTTGAAACTGGTTGAAATCTAATTCTTCCCCTCCTAACTTCAAAATTTTCCATACGTAAGGTCGATTTTAACGTCCCTCTCACGCTTGAAGTCCACACCTGCGAGACAGGACAGGACACGGTCAAATTCTTCACTACGAGAAACTTGCACAAGTCTGCTCCGCTCTCAGACTCGAACGGACCCGCACCTGCATCGTCGCTGCCTGGTCTTTGCGAAACAACAGCACCAGGCACTATATAATTTTGAATCTGTAGCGTTGGAATTTTGACAGATACCGTAATATTTTTGAATTACATTCACACTCGCATCTGTGTCCAGTATAAGCGTGATAACCTCCCAATACTACATGCTGCATAAACACTATGGAACACACTTCAGAGCTGTCTGCCTCGTTAAACTGCTCTTGTCGAATGTCAATGTCGTCGTTATATCTGAGCATGCGGAGCTGTGCATTAAAAATACTGAGCCCATACCGTCCCGCAACTACGCTGGATGCAGCCGCGTCTAGTTTGACGCCCCAGAAGCTAACCGCGATGGCCAACCTCCACTATCCGTACATCATTGTTTCTGGAACCGGTACCACGTCCTTGATTTGCTGGACGTGACTGACCTCGCGCGTTCTGTGACCGCTGGCTGTTGTGGCCCTGTCAACACTGATTCCTATCGCTCTGCTGCCAAAATCCGTTCGATTTCCCGTTTCGGTTACCTTGACATCCGGAGTGATACCAGTTGTTATTGCGACGCGGTCGCTGGTAAAATGGTTGTCCATTTTGTGGACTTCCATCACTGTTCTGATTTGTTTTTCCGGCTTGCGGCACTCCACTGCTACTCCGTGACCCGCCATTGCGGCTTGTATTGCTGCCGTGTCCGTTTTGATTTACGGACGGCGGTGCAACATATCCGGCAGTACATTTCGCATCTTCCTGTATCAGGTTAGACATATCAAGTACCCACAGGAAGTGCTCTAAATCACGGCCGAGTACGGAAATTAATTTTTCTCTTATGCTCACAGGCAACTTCGCCTTCAGTATGTGCGACACTTCTTCTGTGTCGTACGAGCTCGTCCCGGTACCGAGTCATGCTAATGAACTTTTCAGACTATTTGCGCAACCCATCCTGTTTCGGATTGTACGTCTCAGGATTGAATAATTTTTTGGGAAGCGCCCTTGGGTTCCTACGGAGCAATATTTCATCAGGAATGCTCTTTCGAATTGGCCGTACGTTGTGCAATTTTCCACTACCTCGGTCGGCCATAAGGCGCCGTCTCCTTCGATGTGTGATGTTACAAACTAAACTGTCTGTCTCTAGTTCCTTGATTGTATCAACACATCTCTAAATGATATGGTAAACACCACCGGGTGGACGTGATTTTTGTTCGTCGTGAGTACCTGAAACTGGTCTTGTTTTAACAAACTCTCCTGTGACAAAATTCCAGCCAGCGGCGGAGTTGCCCCCATCGGCTCATTCGGATGATGTACCTTTTGGTTGCCAGGGTTACACACGCTGTAATGTGGTCCGGAACTGCGCGGACCTCGTCGTACATGCGCGTAACCACTTTCGGTGGATCGCGCTGCAGCTGCTGAACTGTTTTAACAGCGTGGCGCACTTCTTTGATCTGGGTCGTAACCTCATTCCGCCATTCTGGAAGTTCACGTAAAACCATGTTTTATGCATCTAATTCTTCGCGGAGGGTCTGACCTGCTGTGTCGAGTTCAGCAACTGCTTCTTCGCCTGCACGCTGTACTGCTTCCTTCCATTCGCAATTTATTTTGTCATTCAGCAGCTTGTCTTTCGTTTCCAACCATTTTGTAAATTCGTTGTCTATCCTCTCCCCCTGTTCGTCTAATCGTTCTTGCAAAACTGTCTCGGGTTCTATGGTTAAGCCCCGCGGGATAGCCCTGCGGTCTAGGGCGTCTTGCCACGGTTCGCGCGGCTCCCCCCATCGGAGGTTTGAGACCTCCCTCGGGCATTGGTCTGTGTGTTGTCCTTAGCGTAAGTTAGGTTAAGTTAGTGCATAAGCCTAGGGACCGATCACCTCAGCAGTTTGGTCCCATAGTCCTTACCAGAAATTTCGATTTTTTCTATGGTTAAATTTTCGACCCTTTAGATCAACGGCCGCACTGTACCCTCAATAGTTTTTTGTGTAGTCTGCAGCGATCGCACATCTTTGGATAGTTGTACAACAGCTTCCAGAATGTCCTTGTACAGTTCTCTCAGATTCAAAATTTCTGAGGCCATAGTAGACAAACTATTGTTTGGCCCAGTGGGTAACTCCTTGTCCCGGTTTTTCAACATTGTGATTCTTGGCTTGTGATCTGTGTAACTAACTTTTTCCTCTCCGAATAAATTATTTATTTGCGTGGCGAGCTCTCTATCGCGCTCATTAATCTGCTCACTTAATTGCTTATCCCGCGCTCTCATCATAGTATAAGTTTTGTGTAACAGTTCGGCAAAAGGACCTACTACCAGAGGGATCTGAGAAGCGCTCTCATCAGATTGTGACTGCACATTGGAATATACTTCCGAAATAGGTGGTCAACTTCCGACATTGTCGTATCAACGCTATTGCCGTCATTGACTTTTATGTCAACGCTATCATTATTTTCCGGTTCCATGTTTTCCATTTTTTCTATCTTGGTCATAGCATCCAAGAGAATTACACTTTGAAATTACTTAATTTTACAGTATAGAATAAATGACTTACGTAATTTAAAGAGAGTAAAACTGTTGCAACAGGAATACGACAAGATGGACACTCAGTTTCAAAACAGCACTCAAGCACTACGTTCCATCTTGCGTGAGCATAGCGCAAAGACAGCCATATAGCTACAACTTCCCACAACAATGACTATTACAACTACAAGTTTGCAAACTACGTAAAACTGGCTAATTATGTTTTTTCACATGTACCAGCGAAACTATGCTTTGCACATTGTAAAAAACAGAAGCACTAGGTAACATAAAGTTAACCATACCTATTTTTATTATTTTCTTTATGTCTACTTTTTCATGCAACTCCAGATACAGCAGTTATTGTGTTACCTTTGGCTTTTACTTTCGTGGCGACAGGCGTCAATTTTCCATTTTACTCCAATAATCATCGTGACTCATGAAACAGAAAAAATACAAACATTAGTTATGAGCGTACAAATTTTGTTCGGGCCACTCGTTGGCTGTGCCAGATATGTTTCTTTTACGAATTGAAAGGAATTGATATCTCCTGAAAATATTAGTATGAATTTGAACTGCTTTAACGTGAAACAGCATAATTTATTGTAATGCTTTGCTGGGGGCTCTACTTCTGCGGAATAAAACATAAAACAGATTGTAATTTTCGTAATTGTCTTACTTCCTTGTTTAATTGTGATGATTTCTGGTCTCCAACTGTATCAACGAGGCTATTGCACGGTGACATGGTTAAGTGGCTAATGACCGACTTGAAAGATCACGCATTTAGCGGGTAAACATAGGCCAGATCGCGAATAGTAAAAATTCGTAAAAATTATCTCAGGGACGCATACATTTTAAATGATGGATTAAGCAACGAGTGTGTACTATCAGTGTTCGTTCGTTACCACCAGACAACGTTCCCGTGATTTCTCTCCAATTCGCTACGAATAGTACAGCTGCGAACTTCGTATGCGATGCGGAATGTACCACTAGATGTCACCATAGACGCTATTATGAAAGGAGGTGAAGAGTATTGTGTTGTCAGCACAGAAGCAGTAACAGCAGAATGTGAAACCTGGAAGGCAGGGAAGGCAGGATTCAGTTGCGATTGTAGACGGGGCCGTAATCAGTTACTATTGGTTCCCTTTTGCAACTGCACACATTTATTTTAAAACGGTAATTCCAGACTCAGCTATAAATCAAGATATCACACGTTATTTTAATGAAGCAATAAACAACAGTGTAATTAATAGTGGCTTCAGTGCGTTACAGTTTACCAAATGAGCATAAAATACAGACACAACAAATAATGTTTCAAAAACAAGCCAATGTGATCCCACTTAGAATTTTAATGCAAGTAACCACAGTCAAGGCTGAAGGCTTTTAACGCCAAGAACGGCAATTACAAAAATTTAACAAGCATACTGTAAAACAGCAATGCAATAGCAAGGTTAATTTAAAAATACAGGCAACTGATCACCAAACGGGTGAGATAAAATGATGATAAACTTGGTAGCACAACCATTTAAACCTGCTGTAACGCCAAGAATGGCAATTATTTTAAAAAAATTGAAAAACATACAGTAAAACAGCAAATGCAACAGCAAAGGTTAATTTAAACGGACAAGCAACTGATCACCAAACAGGTGAGACCAAATGATGGTAAACTTGGTAGCACAATCATTTAAACGTGCTGTAACGCCAAGAATGGCAATTATATATAAAATTAAGAAACATACTATAAAACAGCAAATAAAATAATAAAACACAACGGCCAGTCACAGACTGTGCACCAGGAATCGACCTCTGAGTAGGTCCAGCAAAAAACACTTTCGCGAGTGATGAGATAGGGAGCCAAGAGTTGCACTCACTTCACAAGATGGGAACTCAGACTAGTGGCAGTGGAACGAATGACTAATGATAATCTTGGTGAGGCTACCTGACGTCCAATAAACCAAATGCAAAGATGTAAAAATACGCCAAAGCCTGAACCTGCGGTCGGGACTCCGCCCACAGAATACTGTGCTTAGAGCCCCCGGAACCAGAAAGGAATCACTACCACCAGAGTAGAAGAATCGCCATCCAACCTACAATCACGAGAATTGTCAAAACTACACGCCTCACATGACAGCAGCGGCAAGGCGAGAAAACGTAACTACCGTTACATATGCTAATCCCCCAGGGCAGATGACACGGTTGTCTACAAGAAAGTAGCAACATCAGAAGACTCGTACGTACTCCAGGAAGACCTGCAGAGGATTAATGCATGGTGCGACAGCTGGCAGCTTTCCCTAAACGTAGATAAATGTAATATAATGCGCATACATAGGGGCAGAAATCCATTCCAGTACGATTATGCCATAGGTGGTAAATCATTGGAAGCGGTAACGACCGTAAAATACTTAGGAGTTACTATCCGGAGCGATCTGAAGTGGAATGATCACATAAAACAAATAGTGGGAAAATCAGGCGCCAGGTTGAGATTCATAGGAAGAATTCTAAGAAAATGTGACTCATCGACGAAAGAAGTAGCTTACAAAACGCTTGTTCGTCCGATTCTTGAGTATTGCTCATCAGTATGGGACCCTTACCAGGTTGGATTAATAGAAGAGATAGACATGATCCAGCGAAAAGCAGCGCGATTCATCATGGGGACATTTAGTCAGCGCGAGAGCGTTACGGAGATGCTGAACAAGCTCCAGTGGCGGACACTTCAAGAAAGGCGTTACGCAATACGGAGAGGTTTATTATCGAAATTACGAGAGAGCACATTCCGGGAAGAGATGGGCAACATATTACTACCGCCCACATATATCTCGCGTAATGATCACAACGAAAAGATCCGAGAAATTAGAGCAAATACGGAGACTTACAAGCAGTCGTTCTTCCCACGCACAATTCGTGAATGGAACAGGGAAGGGGGGATCAGATAGTGGTACAATAAGTACCCTCCGCCACACACCGTAAGGTGGCTCGCGGAGTATAGATGTAGATGTAGATGTAGATAATGCCACGGGGCAGGAAAAATACCGCTTGTTGAACCTAACAAATAGTAACAAACCGAACACAATAAATAGTAATTAGAAGTCCAGGAAAGCTAATCAGATCCACCTCCCCTAAGCACCCTAGTCGCTGCTCTTTGCCTTGGCAACACTACGAGCAGCAACACGAACCCAAGTCACTGGAGAATCGCATCATCTCGCAATGGTGGAGGTTCTTCTACTTGAATCCAAATGCACTCAACTTAAAGCTTGCTGGATCCGGTTTACGACGAGGTCGTGCACCCTCGTGACCACAGCCCTTCCATCCGGTAGTCCATGCACGCCGACAGCGGTCCCGGCGTGTTCTCGTACTGCGCAGACCTGGCTCCTCCTGAGTCCCCAAGCGAGCTCCACACTGACTTGACCCAGAAGAGCAACGACGTCGCCCAAAAATAGGACCACAGTTACTACATATCGATAACCACCGCTGCTACCACTATAGGGTAGGCAACGCTTGCAAAACCAAACGGCGCCAGTCAACACGAGAACACAAACAACTGTAACCATGTCAACTAAACGATACGGTCTGGCTCCAACAGAGGAAAGAAGCCTACAAACAGCTCGAACGTGAACTGCAGCATGGCTCAGAATGGGTCGGTCAGGAGAGCTGGTGGACAAGTAACTAGATATCATCTGAGGAATAAATCTATCAGGGACATTTTAACCATTATAAAGGTGTCCAAGTCAACTGCAGGTGATGTGATTATGAAGTAGAGGGGCAAAGCAACAGCCACAGCTCAAGCAAGACAGGGAAGACATCGTGAATTGCCGGCCGCGGTGGCCGAGCGGCTCTAGGCGCTTCAGTTTCGAACCGCGCGACCGCTACGGTCGCAGGTTCGAATCCTGCTTCGGGCATACATGTGTGCAATGTCCTTAGGTTAGTTAGGTTTAAGTAGTTCTAAGTTCTAGGGGACTGATGACCTCAGATGTTAAGTCCCATAGTGGTCAGAGCCATTTGAACCATTTTTGAACCTCGTGAATTGGCAGACAGGGACCGCTGAGCAATGTGGAGACTGGTTGTAGTAAATCGTATGAAATCAGTGGAAGGAACCACTCGTGAGTTCCGAAGTGCTACCAGCCATCCAGCTATCGCAATGACTGTGTGTAGCGAGATAAAAAGAAAGTGCCACAATGAGTTTTTCACTCTGCAGCGGAGTGTGTGCTGATATGAAACTTACTAGCAGATTAAAACTGTGTGCCAGACCTGGACTCGAACTCGGGACCTTTGCCTTTCCAGAAGAGTTTCTGTGCAGTTTGGAAGGTAGGAGGCGAGGTACTGGCAGAATTGAAACTGTGAGGACGGGTCATGAGTCGTGCTTGGGTAGCTCACATGGTAGAGCACTTGCCCACGAAAGGCAAAGGTCTCGACTTCGAGTCTCGGTCCGGCTCACAGTTTTAATCTACCAGGAAGTTTCAAAAAGCAAGTGGTAGAGCAGTAAAGCAGTTGCTCATAATAAGCCACACAAATCTGCTGCTGTTGTTGTTGTGGTCTTCAGTCCTAATACAGGTTTGATGCAGCCCTCCATGCTACTCTATCCTGTGCAAGCTTCTTCATCTCCCAGTACCTACTGCAACCTACATCCTTCTGTATCTGCTTAGTGTATTCATCTCTTGGTCTCCCTCTACCATTTTTACCCTCCACGCTGCCCTCCCATACTAAATTTGCGATCACTTGATGCCTCAGAAAATGTCCTACCAACCGATCCCTTCTTCTAGTCAAGTTGTGCCACAAACCCCTCTTCTTCGCAATTCTGTTCAATACCTCCTCATTAATTATGTGATCTACGCATCTAATCTCCAGCATTCTTCTGTAGCATCACATTTTAGGAGCTTCTATTCTCTTCTTGCCCAAACTACTTATCGCTCATGTTTCAGTTCCATACATGGCTACACTCCATACAAATACTTTCAGAAATGACTTCCTGACACTTAAATCTATACTCGATGTTAACAAATTTCTCTTCTTCAGAAACGCTTTCCTTGCCATTGCCACTCTACATTTTATATACTCTCTACTTCGACCATCATCGGATATTTTGATCCCCAAATAGCAAAATTCCTTTACTGCTTTATGTGTCTCATTTCCTAATTTAATTCCCTCACCGGGCTTAATTTGACTACATTACACAAATCCGTAGTAAATGTAAATCGACGCTTGAGGCGTTGTAAACAGCAACGCCACCGGACAGTTGATGACTGGACGCTAGTGACATGGAGTGTTGAGTCACGTTGCATCCTGTGGCAGTTCGTTGAAAGGTCTGGGTACGGTGATGGCCTAAAGAATATTGACTGCCATCTTGTTTAACACTCAAGTACGAAGGAGCCGAAGTTACAGTGTGCGAGTTTCTTCCGTGGTTAGGTTTTGGTCCGCTTACTGCTCTTAAGAAGACGCTAAATGCAAAAGGATATGAACATACTTTACAAAATTGTGCACTGCGCATACTAGAGGAACAGCTCGGAGGCGATGTTATTTGCGTAACCGTGACTATGCTCCCTGTGTTAAAGCTGTATTTGTGAGGTAATGGTCTGTAGACAATAAAATTCCTGAAATGGACTGGCTGGCCCAGAGTCCCGACATGAATCCAAAGAAGACACCTTTAGGGTGAGATACGAACGTCGACTTCGCTCCACATCCCAGCGTAGGTCGTCACTACCTTACTGGTTTCGGCTCACTCCTCCACAGACATTCCGATGTCACACTGAAAGTGGCCTCAGCAGAGTCCAAACCGTCATAAAGGCCGAGGGTGGACGCGCCTCACTTTTTTAATGCCCGCCAATGTGTGTCTGTATAATTCTGATCAGTTACTTTATTTTACGGTAGTTACTATTTCCAGTGAGTTATCGGCAAAAATGTAACCGTACAGTGGTGAATTTCTTCACGTGTGTATGCTCAATCCGTTACATTTATTTACGTTCAGAATGAAATATGAAATGAATGTACGCATGAACAGTATGTATTCACAATGAGACAAGTACGTAGGTATGTATGTTTCACATCCCCTCCTAAACTACTAGGCCGATTTCAACCAAACTTTGTATAATTACTGGCTGGAAAGAATCGCTGCGGGGGTATCTATCAAAGAGGAGGAGGGTTAGGTTGAGAAGTACAGACCACGACGTCGGAATACCAAGACTTTATTCATTCAGTATTTGAGCACTTTCAATCATCGTTACAAATAATTTCAAACCTATAAGAAACTTTCTTCGCTGACGTTCCCCACAAAATCATGAAAGGAAAAAGTTTGTTGCTTATTACATTTTCGTTGTCGTGCCGCAAACTGCTTCATCCCGAAAGACGTTTTAATTATTACTTCTTCACTAATTACTATATTCACGACACATTTTGCAGAGAGTGTCCTTTATACCTCTGAATATACCTGTAAAATTAGATGATCATACATGACTTTCAGATTTATTATTTCTTTGCTGTTAACTCTATTTGCAACACATTTCACATATACTATCCACATACGCAGCTGGATATACCTAAAAATCATATCACTGTACGACACATACGCGTGAAAAACTGCCGTATGACGTTGAAGTTTATTACTCCTTTCCCAGTAATCTGTTTGCAACACATTCTGCAGACAGTACTCACATATGCCGCTGAATATGTATACAAAACTATATCTTTGTACGACACATGATGTCACAGAATTGAGCTGCATGAAAACTAAACTGCATAGCGATATTCCCTAGAGATATAGGTGAAATATGAGTCCAGACATGTGCAAAATATATTAAGTATAGCCTATGTGACATGTGAGTATGTTGGGAAATCTGTGGGCAAAAACTCCTCCTAAATCATGGATCGATTTCGACCAAACTTGGTTCACGTATTACTTACTATCTGGAAAGAAATGCTGTGTGGGTAAGAAACAGCAGCATCCGTTTGGAGTGGGGGTGATAACGTGGAGAAAGAGAAGGGAGGAGCAAGAGATGGACAGACAGAGAAGGAGGACATAGACACAATTTGTTGGAGGAAGAAATGGCATGGAGAGTGGAAGGGGGAGGAAATGAAAGAAGGAAGGAGAAGATAGACATAGAAAGGGGAGGAGGCGTACAGAAGAAGCGGACAGAGGTGGATGGAGGAAGGATAGAGGAATAGATGGGCAGAGTACAGACTGGTGAAGAGATGACCAGAGGATAGGAGGGGATGGACAGAGAGACAGAGAGGAGGAAATGGACTGGACAGACAGAGAGAAGGGGTAGGAGGTGATGGTCAGAGAGGAGGGAAGGAAGTGACAGACAGAGGGCTGGGGAGGACTATATGTTGTAGGTGAGGTGGACATAGAGGGAGGCGATATATGGTGAAGTAAGAGATGGGGGTGAGAAGATGGAGAAGAAGCAGAGGGACAGAGTGAGTGGGGAGGAACAGAGGGACAGGGGAAGGGGGAACAGCAGATGGAAAAAGAGAGGAGCAGGAGGAGATGGGCAGAGAGAGGGGAGCGGAGGAGATCGGCAGAGACAGGGTTAGAAGGAGATGGAGAACAGATAGGGAGGGCAGAGGAGATGAACAGAGAGAGGGAAGGAGATGGACTAATGGAATTGTAATACAGGGTGGTCCATTGATAGTGACTGGGCCAAATATCTCACGAAATAAGCGTCAAACGAAAAAACTACGAAGAACGAAACTCATCTAGGTTGAAGGAGGAAACCAAATGGCGCTGTGGTTGGCCCGCTAGATGACTCTGCCATAGGTCAAGCGGATATCAACTGCGTTTCTTTAAATAGGAACCCCCATTTTATTACATATTCGTGTATTACGTAAAGAAATATGAATGATTTAGTTGGACCACTTTTTTCGCTTTATGATAGATGGCGCTGTAATAGTCACAAACGTATAAGTACGTGGTATCACGTAACATTCCACCAGTGCGGACGGTATTTGCTTAGTGATACGTTACCCGTGTTAAAGTGGACCGTTTACCAATTGCGGAAAAGGTCGATATCGTGTTGATGTATCGCTATTGTGATCAAAATGTCCAACGGGCGTGTGCTATGTATGCTGCTCGGTATCCTGGACGACATCATCCAAGTGTCCGGACCGTTCGTCGGATAGTTACGTTATTTAAGGAAACAGGAAGTGTTCACCCACATGTGAAACCTCAACCACGACTTACAACTAATGATGATGCCCAAGTAGGTGTTTTAGGTGCTGTCGCGGCTAATCCGCGCATCAGTAACAGACAAATTGCGCGAGAATCGGGAATCTCAAAAACGTCGGTGTATGCTATATCAACAACAATTGCAACCGTACCATATTTCTATGCACCAGGAATTGCATGGCGACTACTTTGAACGTCGTGTACAGTTCCGCCACTGGGCACAAGAGAAATTACGGCATGATGGCAGATTTTCTGCACGCGTTCTATTTAGCGACGAAGCGTCATTCACCAACAGCGGTTACGTAAACCGGCATATTATGCACTATTGGACGATGCAAAATCCACGATGGCTACGACATGTGGAACATCAGCGACCTTGGCAGGTTAATGTATGGTGCAGCATTATGAGAGGAACGATAATTGGCCCCCATTTTATCGATGGCAATCTAAATGGTGCAATGTACGCTGATTTCCTACGTAATGTTCTACCGATGCTACTACAAGATGTTTCACTGCATGGCAGAATGGCGATGTGCTTCCAACATGATGGATGTTCGGCACATAGCTCGCGTGCGGTTGAAGCGGTACTGAAAAGCATATTTCATGGATTGGTCGTCAAAGCACCATACCATGGCCCGCACGTTCACCGGATCTGACGTCCCAGGATTTCTTTCTGTGGGGAAATTTGAAGGATATTTGCTGTCTTGATCCACCGACAACGCCTGACAACATGCATCAGCGCATTGTCAATGCATGTGCGAACATTACGGAAAGCGAACCACTCGGTGTTGAGAGGAATGTCGTTACACGTATTGCCAAATGCATTGACGCTGACGGACATCATTTTGAGCATTTATTGCATTAATGTGGTAGTTACAGGTAATCACGGTGTTACATCATGCGTTCTCAGAAATGATAAGTTCACAAAGATACATCTATCACATTGGAACAACCGAAATAAAATGTTCAAACGTACCTACGTTATGTATTTTAATTTAAAAAACCTACCTGTTACCAACTGTTCGTCTAAAATTGTGAACCATATGTTTGTGACTATTACAGCGCCATCTATCACAAAGCGAAAAAAGTGGTCCAACTAAAACATTCATATTTGTTTACGTACTACACGAATATGTAAAAACAAATGGGTGTTCCTATTTTAAAAAACGCAGTTGGTGTCCGTTTGACCTATGGCAGCGCCATCTAGCGGGCCAACCATTGCGCCATCTGGTTTCCCCCTTCAAGGTATACAAGCTTCGTTCTTTGTAGTTTTTTCATTTGACGCTCATTTCGTGAGATATTTGGCCCGGACACGATCAATGGATCACCCTGTATACCTGGTCAACGCTAGTTACTCAGTTAATTATTAATGTAATGCAAAACATCTAAGTAATACTGAAAATAGTAATTGAAAAACTACTGTTGCAATGACGAAGATATCGAGACAAAACGTCTTTCTCAGTTCTTGTAGAGGAGCAGGTACAAGCGTATGTCAAACTCATGTGTTTTAAATATCCAGTGCGACAAATTGCTGATCTTTTAAAAATTAAAGATATTGAGAACTGACAGCTCTGTATGAGTAGACCTCATAGATATCGAAAACTGTCGTCTCTGTACGAATGCTTCTCTCCATGTGTAGCATAGAGATACGGCGAGGGATGAAGTACATTTGCGCGTTGGCAGCGGAGATTACAAACATTCGGGAGCTAGTCAGTGGCCGCAGGCAACCCGCTTCCACATATCGACGGGCCGTCCCACGCGGACTAATCTCGGATCGCGTGGCGAACATCCGAAGGGATGATCGGCCTAGCGTTACAGCTTAGCGCAGTGCTGACAACTTGACAAAGAGAGCTGCGCAGACTGCCGCTGTAGCCCCCGGGCTGGCTGTACTGGCAGCGTATGACGCGCTACTCATCCCGCCCAGGCAGGGCGTGGCAGCTCTTTTAAAGTCTGACTGCGGGCCAATTTCATTTATTTGACAGCAGTCCCGCTTAGAGTATGATCACACACGCACACACACACACATATCGGAAACTCTAATTTCTTTATGAAACTGTAATTCGATTTGAATAAAATCCATTTGCGCACAACGCCGCTCCATTTTGAAACTAAAACTGCTGTCACAACTGATGCTTCAACTATTTTTGCTATGAGGTACAGCGAAGATAAATTAGATTAAAAAAGAAAAGTCTTCTTGTTGTAAGTTTACATTATGTGAGAGGTTTATAACCGTAAGTACTAAGTGAAACATTATTTTTATTTTTGCTCTGTCTCTTCTTGAAAATGAAGCCTCCCAAAACTTCTGTAAATGCGGTAGCGAAATGATACAAAGTTGTAAAATTTTTACTTATTTTGGCTTTTCTTGTCGAAAAATCATATCATCTGCTCGTCGTAGCTTACAATAACCAAGACTTTACACAATAGGCAAAACGTTGGTATTGCAGTAAAGAAAAGACATACTCAAGATTTGGAATTTCACGTTGGTATAATAAACTACGAATAATTTTAACAAGTTTTACATAACTAGCCTAACATGTACCCAACAGTTACTTCAGATTAAAAACTGCCACTAACTTGGCGGACACAGCCGCCTGGTATGCACACAGAGGTAATAACGGAAAATTACAATTAACATTTAGAATTTCACAAAAGTTTAAGAGCAATGTTAAGCTTTACGAAACGTCGGAAAACGTGTGAGATAAACCAAATTTTGTCTAGTAGATAAAGTTTTCTATAAAAATTTTGGAAAATGTAGTTTTTAAACAATTAGTTCCAAATTATACTACTTTAAATTACATAATTATTTTAATTGCCAACATTTATGCTATAATTTACCAATAGACATAACTATCCAGCCTTTTAAAATTTCTTAAATGGCTGAAACACCAACTCTGGGATGAAATCTTCCTATAAAAATAGTAAACAGTCAGTCAGTTGCTAAATGGAAGGTATTTACTATGGTTTCAACGTTTATGAAAACATCTTCTCCAGAAGGAAATATTGGCAACTGTATTATATTCTGTGACAGAGGTACTTTAAAATATAGCTGAAAAGCGTACGTCAAATACAAGGAGATGAAGTTTTATATTCGACTGGTGGCTTTCGGTTGTATTTCAACGCACCTCTGCCGCAACATGTAATCCACATGTCAGAATTTCTTTCCGAAAAAGACGCTTTTATAAGCGGCGAAACTATAGTAAGTGGTTTTTAATTAACCTTCCATTTAGCAACTGAATGGATGTTTAGTATTTGTACAAGAAGATTTATCTAGTATTTCTACATGTATTTGAAATTACGTAAGTTTAGGAAATGTGTCTGAGTTAACACGACAATCAAGTAGATATTTTACATAACTGGTAGCTGAACAGTGATGACATTGCCTATATTTGCAAATAACGTAATAATGAGTAACTAACATTAGTAAATGAATAGAGTCACGAGTCTGAGTATTTACGCACGTAATGAAACATAGCAGTTATGGGTATCGTATACTTCAATTTGTGTTCCTCGGTATATTACATTAGAGGCGTCAAAGAGGTGGTTGACAAGGTGCTACAGCGCGAAAAAATATTTCCGAATGGCCACAAGGTCCATGGCCTACTGAGGCCACGTAGGATTCCGCAGATGCTCCCTACGCTGCAGGTATTTATGAACTGCGATGTTACTGCGGTGATATATAGGTTGTAGAAGCCGGGAGACCAATTCACAGTCCCGTGCCGGAGCTACAATCGACAGGGTAACACAGAAAATCAGCAACAGCTGAACACCACCTGGGCTATGGCCGACCCAACAGTTTCCAAAAGTCCATGTACTTGCATGGCAGCCATGAATGCTGCAGCAGGAAATGAGAGAGCAAATTCAAATAATTAAATGTCCTATCAGAATAGAGCAGAGGGCTGTAAGCAGCCTGTGGCTTGGCTGCCGATGTTTGTTCGCCAGGCAGCACCTTGCGGGCTTTCAAAATATAAAATGAATGGTGGCCCTCAACTACGTACCCTCAGACACTGAGTTGAAATATTAAAAGTTTTGGCTGGTTTCGTTGCCTAGGGGCCAGGATACGTAGTTGCCGCATGACAAGCCAAATACTTCTGAGTCTACAGTATACAATATGACTATACACATGAATCGAATGGTCGAAGGTTCCTATCACTCGGCAATTGCGAATGTAACGTAGAAATTTACAAATGAAAGATTGCAGTTAAATAAAATCTGCGGGTACTGTCTTAACAACTTTAAATGACGAGCACGATAGTACATGTACTTTCAAGAATGTGGTATATTTCTGCAAAACACTTATTGGTGTCGATGATCCAGCAATTAAATAAAATATAAGTTGAATAACACGGAAACAGTAGATTCCTACTGCACGTAATTAGTTATGAACAACAGCCTAACTCGCAAGATATTCACTTCTAAATGCACACTATGTCTTCACTGTAGAAGCCACGGAAATCTCACAAGTGCACAAGTCGGCACTTCGAAGTATTTCTATCTGCCGCAACCATGCGCAAACCGCTCCACACTTTCATAGTCTCTCCTGCGACCGTACGTCATGCTGTCGCGTCCAGCATCTTTCCTGTCCTGCACGACTGTCCCTCGCGCCGCCATATTCAGAACTCCCCCCTCCATTCACTTCGGTACTCGCCTCCCTTAGTAACGAGCGCTGTGATTGGCGATAGCGCTCCCATCATGTCTTCAAGCCAAGGTACCCACACAAACTTAATGAAACACATTCGAAATACTGGATTTACATTTAAATAACTTGACATTAAATATATATTCCTACGGCTGGATCATAGACACGCTCTAACATACATTATTAAATACATAGACAAATTAAATAAACATATATCAAAGGAATAGCAAGCAAAAGTAGGCCAGTAGTCTAATGTCTCTGTGCTTTCTAAAATACAGTAAATAATTGACCAATTTCTTCATGAATGGTATATATCGGATATAAACAAAGACATAGATGAATAAATATATTTATAAGCATGCTGCTAGCTTTTTCTCATGTAACTGTGGAGTACTTAATATGACCTGACGCGATTAGTAGTAATCGGCCACTTTGACCTCCAATATTTCATGTACTATTCAAGTTACATGCCTGTAATTTCTACCAATTTAGGTTTACATTAATAGGTTTATAAAGACATGTCGATCGACGAAATTGGATGAACCGTTTGGATTTTGGAAATTCATTTCTGAGTGTACTTGCATAATTTACTCTCAGACTCTAAACTTTCAGCTAATAAAGATATTGAAAATCTTATTACACCATCAGAATCTTCGTGCAGATAATAGCAATGTTCATGTTTCTTTTTGAGGTATCATGATTCATCTGGCTACTATTAATTTCAATACGAACTGTGATATATTTGCCATTATGGTTTCACAAAGTCCGCCATATTTGGCACTCCGGCATACAAGTATCTTTCATCGACACAGCGTCACCATGGAATTCCCAGCCACGCACTCGGGCTGCACCCCTCTCGCTTCGGCCAATGTCTGGCACCACGTGGTTCGACTGCCGAGCGGCCCGCGCCCACCGACCGGCCCGTGCGACCACGCCAACTCCGAACTTAGAATATCTTCAGGCGCCACAGCCCGCCCGTTACCTCACAACCTCCATATGACTCGGGTTCATCAGCGTAAAGAACCGACCACAAAAGAACTGCCATGTGGCATCGACGTCGTACTGTAGCCTGGGTATAAACTACTGTCTGCCAGGCACCTGCTAGAGTAGCGCAAGGAACACACATCTACAGAAGGAGTCTTACACAGGCGTCTTGCCTTCCTATTGTCCAATGACGTTTAAAACAAAGAATTTCAGTGATTATGTCCGCCCGCTTAGCTGGGTGCTTACGTGCTTGCCTCCCATGCAGTGTGCCCTGGTTCGCTTCCCGGGCGAGTTGGGGATTTTCTCTGCTCGTGGACTGGGTGTTATGTGGTCCTCATCATCATTTCATCCTCATCAGGAGTGGCGTCGACTGAAATAAGATTTGCACTCGGCGGCCAAACTTCCCCGAACAGGGCCTTCCGGCCAACCATGCCACACGCTCATTTCATTTCATTTCCTTTTGGTGATTATTTCTGAAATTGCTAAACACTCCATTTGTAAAAAAAGTTTCAGGATACGTTTTTCTTTTGTTTCTGGGCTTGTAGTACTAACAAGGAACAAATGTTGGTTTTATGGTAGCTGGTACGTGTGCGTCCTTGAAATGACCTTGGACATGTTTCCACGAAAATATATTTGGTGTCATGGCTCTGCTTACCAACACACTGTTTGGGTTCTTGGCGCATCAATTGTAGTGAGACAATAGTTGCTGATTTTGAGCAAAGAGTGAACTTTAAGTTCTCCGGTAAGCTAGAGAAAACCGCTAGTAAAACGTGGACAATGATTAAGCAAGCATATGCAGGATAGGCACTTTCAAAAAGTCGCGTTTTCGATTGGCACACAAGATTTCGTGAAGGCAGAGATTCAGAGCTACACATCCCAAAGCTGGTCGCCCGTCTACAGCACCTGCCGTTGCAAACGTGGAGCGTGTAAGGCGGTTATTGCAAGAAGACCGTCGCGTAACTGTGTGTGCGACATCAGAAGAATTTAATTTGAATCCTGACGTGTGTCATAAGATTTTACGCGAAAATTGAGGAAAACGGAAACTTAAAGCAAAACTCGCCTCTCACACATTAACAGACGAACAGATAGAGGAAAGACGAAGAATTTCTGTTGGACTGCTGGATAGAACCAGACGTGATTTCACATTTCTGTCGAAGATTATTGCTGGAGATGAAAGTTGGTGCTTTCAGTATGACCGTCACGTGAAGCGTCAAAGTGCTGAATAGCGGAGTTCTGGATCACCAGCCTCGAAAAACGTCAAATGACAATCTTCGAGAACAAAGACAATGTTGATCGTTTTCTTTGATATTAAAGAATTTGTTTACCATGAGTATGTTCCTCCAGGTCAAACAGTGAACCAATCTCTTTACAGCGAAGTCTTGTACGTTTTCGACAAGCAATTCGACGTCCCGCCCTGATTTGTGGCATTTTCAGGACTGGTTCTTACTCCGTGACAACGAAAAACCCCATACTGCTTTATCTATTACCGAGCTTCTGGCCAGACATTCTGTTATTGCCACCCCGCGTCCGCCTTATCCACCTGATCTCCTACCTTGCGATTTTTTCTTGTTTCCGCGGGTGAAAAGACGACTGAAAAAATATCGCAGACATCCAACGGGCTGTGACAAATGACCATACAAGCATCCTGGTTGAAAATTTTCCTGCTTGCTTCCAAGACCTCCAGATAGGTTGTCAGCTGTGTATAGATAGCCCAACGTGACAACTTCGATAGAAGCTAGCGAATTTTCTATTTTAGGAAAAAGCTGTCCTGGAATTTTTCTGACAAAGGGAGTGCTTTTAACTGATTATGTGAAAGTTTAATCTTAATTACATAATTTGTATTTAATTTTATAAAAAATACTGTGTACACAACTTCTGCCAACATGATTATACATTAACATACCCACACTCAACAATTTCAGGTATGTTGTGGACCCCAGAAACCACTACAAAGGAGATCACCTTTTGCAACTTTCCGTTCATATCTTGAGTGTCGTTCATTTCAGTATCTAGGTTTTTGTTGACGAGCTCCACCAGCGCCATCTTATTCAGCTGATAACACATCAAGCTCCTCAATTTTTATGCTATTAAATTGCCGCATCATGGATATTGGTCCACAATTTTATTTTTGCATATGCCCTGTTCATAAATCTGTGTGCTCCTTCTTATCTGATATCATACTGTTTACTACGTTCTTACAGCAACATGCTGACAAGTAGAAACACTACGACCACTAGCCACCGGGAAATGAATGCCGCCTCGTGGCACTGTGCGCTAGAGCCCTACAGGCGCGTAGCTGATTCGCGTGTCCCGCACGTGGCTGCGGTGTGTGAGTGAGATAGGGAACACACTTCGCAACGGTTGGCGGAGATTGTCGAAGATCCCCGGTGCTATTTCGCCTGACAACCCAGTGTGCCCATATGTTGTGATATTGTTGTTGTTGTGGTCTTCAATCCTGAGACTGGTTTGAAGCAGCTCTCCATGCTACTCTAGCCTGTGCAAGCTTCTTCATCTCCCAGTACCTATTGCAACCTACATCCTTCTGAATCTGCTTAGTGTATTCATCTCTTGGTCTCCCTCTACCATTTTTACCCTCCACGCCTCCCTCCAATACTAAATTGGTGGTTCCTTGATACCTCAGAACATGTCCTACCAACCGATCCCTTCTTCTAGACAAGTTGTACCACAAACTCCTCTTCTCCCCAATTCTATTCAATACCTCCTCATTAGTTATGTGATCTACCCATCTAATCTTCAGCATTCTTCTGTAGCATCACATTTGGAAAGTTTCTATTCTCTTCTTGTCCAAACTACAAGGAAATCATGTAAGCGGACCAGGGTCGAATGGGAATCACTCTAGCTACGATACGGACAGTAGCTGGGAAGTCCACTGACGTAAGCGACTTTGACAAAGGGCAGACTGTTATGATCTGTGAATGAGCATCTGTGACGCGGCGAAGCGTCGTCTGTTCGAGTGCTAGTGTTGCGAGCATCTCTGGAAAGAGGTTGTACGTCGGTGAAACCACGAGTAGGTGACAAGAGGCTGGATATCCACGCTTGGTCACACGCAATATATGGGACGGCGATTTGTGGCAGATCTGACGAGTGACGACGGAGTATAGCGCAGACATAACTGTTTCAGAGCACACCATTCACATTTCTCAAGACGGGACTCCATACCGACGATCTCTAAGTGTTATGCCTTTAAATCTTCATCTATATACATACATACATACTGAATACATACATACACTACTTCCCATTAAAATTGCTACACCACGAAGATGACGTGCTGCAGACGAGAAATTTAACCGACAGGAAAAAGATGCTTTGATATGCAAATGATTAGCTTTTCAGAGCATTCACACAAGGTTGGCGCCGGTGGCGACACCTACAACGTGCTGACATGAGGAAACTTTCCAACCGATTTCTCATACACATGCGTTGCCTGGTGAAACGTTGTTGTGATGCCTCGTGTAAGGAGGGAGAAAAGCGTACCATCACATTTCCGACTTTGATAAAGATCGGATTGTTGCCTATCGCGATTGCGGTTTATCGTATCGCGACATTGCTGCTCGCGTTGGTCGAGACCCAATGACTGTTAGCAGAATATGGAATCGGTCGGTTCAGGAGGGTAATACGGAACCCCGTGCTGGAACCCAACGGCCTGGTATCACTAGCAGTCGAGATGACAGGCATCTTATTCGCATGGCTGTAACGGATCGTGCGGCCACGTCTCGATCCCTGAGTCAACAGATGGGGACGTTTGCAAGACAACAACCATCTGCACGAACAGTTCGACGACGTTTGCAGCAGCATAGACTATCAGCTCGGAGACCATGGCTGCTGTTACGCTTGACGCTCCATCACAGACAGGATCGCCTGCCATGGTGTACCCAACGACGAACCTGGGTGCACCAATGGCAAAACGTCATTTTTTCAGATTAATCCAGGTTCTGTTTACAGCATCATGATGATCGCATCCGTGTTTGGCGACATCGCGGTGAACGCTCATTGGAGGCGCGTATTCGTCATCGCCATACTGGCATATCACGCGGCGTGATGGTATGGGGAGCCATGGGCTACACGTCTCGGTCACCTCTTGTTCGCATTGACGGCACTTTGAACAGTGGACGTTACATTTCAGATGTGTCACGACCCGTGACTCTACCCTTCATTAGATTCCTGCGAAACCGTACATTTCAGCAGGATAATGCACAACCGCCTGTAGCAGGTCCTCTACGGGCCTTTCTGGATACAGAAAATGATCGACTGCTGCCCTGGCCAGCACATTCTCCAGATCTCTCACGAATTGAAAACGTCTGGTCAATGGTGGCCGAGCAACTGGCTCGTCACAATACGCCAGTCACTACTCTTGATGAAGTGTGGTATCGTGTTGAAGCCGCATGGGCAGCTGTACGTGTACACGCCATCCAAGCTCAGTTTGACTCAATGCCCAGGCGTATCAAGGCCGGTATTACGGCCAGAGGTGGTTGTTCTGGGTTGGTGTAGCAATTTTAATGGCCAGTAGTGTACATACATACATACAGATCCTGCAAACCAACGTACCCTTTGGGCGGTGAGCACCATGGATCACTGCTAGCCATTCCCTTTCCAGATCCACTCGTAAACAGAGCGAAGGAAAAACGACTGCCTATACACCTTCGTATTAGATCTCATTTCTTATATCTTATCTTCGTGATCCTTACACGAAATTTATATTGGTGGCAGGAGAATCTTTCTGTAGTGCATATCCGAAACACTTGAGCAGTACTCAAGAACAGGTCAAACCAGGAACCTATATCCGGGCTCCTTTACAGATTTCCCAAAATCCCCCCACTAAACCGAAGTGGACCATTCGCCTTCCGTATCACAAACCTCACAAGCTCGTTCCATTTCATATCGCTTTGCAGGGTTACGCCTAGATATTTAATCGACAGGACACTGCTAATGGTGTATCCGAACATCACGAGTTTGATTTTCCTACTCATCCGCATTAAGTTACACTTTTAGTCCAAGCTGCCATTCCTCACGCCAAGTAGAAATTTTGTCTGAGTCATCTTGTATCATCCTAAAATCGTTCATCTACGACAACTTCTCATACACCAGCGCATCATCAGTAAATAACCGGCGATTGTTACCCTTCCTGTCCGACAGATGGAAATGAGCTTTTGGAATTGTTGGCCGGGAGGCATCATCTGGGGAAGTTCGACCGCCGAGTGCAAGTCTTATTTCAGTCGACGCCACGTTGGGCGACTTGCGTGCCGGTGATGAGGATGAAATGATAATGAGGACAACACAACACCTAGTCTACGATAGGAGAAAATCTCCAACCCAGCCGGGAATCGAACCCGGACTCGCTGCATGGAAGGCAAGCACGTAACCACCCAGCTAAGCAGGCTCTCTGACAGATAATTTACGAAAACAGAAAACAGTGGCGGTCCTATCAAACTTTCCTGGAGCACTATTGATGAGACCCTTGTCTCTGATGAACACTCTCCCTCAAGGATGACGTACTGGGTTCTAATACTTAAGAAGCCTTTCGAGCCACTCATAAGCTCGTATCTTCGTTAACAGTCTGGAACATCGTGTCAAATACCGTTCGGAAATCTGGAAATATGGACTCTGCCTGTTGCCCTCCATTCATACATACATATCACGTTTACAACTGTTTGTCCTGCGTGTTTAAAAGAAATTAATCAGCCACTAAGATGTGAAACATATTGTTATATTTATGAGCCAGTCCCCTAACTATAGGTAAAGATCTGCGACCGCGCTCGAGGCTGCGTCAACCCAGCGCCCCGCTAGGATGCGGCCGAGCCGCATGAGTCGGGATGAATGAGCGCAAACGGCACGGCTGAGCGAGGAGTCTGTCACGATGTTTATATGAGGCTCCCTAAACCGGACTGGCACGCTTAGTGGCCGCGTGGTTTGAGGCACCACGTCACGAATCGCGCGACCCCTCCCGCCGGAGGTTTGAGTCCTCCCTCGGGCATGGGTGTGTGTCTTGATCTTAGCATAAGTTAGTTTCAGTTACTTTAAGTAGTGTGTCAGTCTAGGGACCGATGACCTCATCAGTTTGGTCCCTTAGGAATTAACACACAAGCCGGATTTCGTAAACCGATTACCCAATACCGCTTCTGGTTGGCCACGTAAACACTCCAAAATCGGTTCTGGAAATCCGGTTCTAGTTGCCGGCTTTCCACTTCCACAATCGATTTTTTCTCCCATGTAAACGCACAGCCATTTGATAGGACCGCCACTGCTTTCTGCATTTGTAAATGATCTGTCGGACAGCCTGCTTAGCTTGGGTTGTCATTTTACGTCTCGATTGTCAAAATATTCAGCTAATATGTATAGAATGGCTTATTGTGCAGTGAAGGAGAAGTAGAAATATTAGACTTAGTGCTAAGCTGTCTAGCTGTAATATTTTAGTGAAGAAAAATAGCGATTGTGTTGACAAAATCAGAAACCGAGACAATTGGTTCCCAGACGCCATATTTGACTGGGCTAGCAAATCCGCTACAGGTTTTAACATGTAAACACTACAGTGCAAATCGTCTTTTCTCTTCCGGAACATGTCTCGCATGTAAACGTAGCGTCTGAGTGTCCCACCAGTGGCAGATTGTGGATGATTCCCCACACATGACTTATGGACTTATGTAGCAAGAACAAACAATACTTCAGTGCACGAAATGGTGAGCGTTATGTTTCCATGTAAACCGTTTTGGGTTTGAGCGGGGACAAGTGGCTCACTTATTTGCTTGATGTTACGGTGCGTGACTATGCAGTGAAATTTTGTATACCTAGTGGGAACAAGGCGCTCGCCTGCTTAACAATTTTGTCTATGCTTTAAGAATATGTTTCATTATTTGGTTTGATTAGCTATAGTGTTTCAAATTGTTCGTTTGCTGGCCCATTTGTCCCAGTAGCGTTAATTTTGCTGTATCCGCCACTTAAGGCGACGAGAATTAAATTGTCTCCTCCTGAGTGTGTTTTGAACTAAGTCGTACCGAAAGATTCTTGAAAGGGTACAAATTCTGAATGGTTTCGATCGCTTGATTATTGTGAGCCACGAATAACAGTTAAAAGCTTTTAAATTTCTTTAAACTTAGTTTTTTAAGATCTGTTTCAAAGAAAGATTGATCAGGATTTTCCTGTTTGAAGAATTTTAATTTTCTCTTAAAAGACTCTGCACTTTTTCCCACAGTTCATTTAGTAAAGATTATATTGTTCATGGACTGACTGCTAAGATTTTTCAATCGGAACTATTTTTTTTTTACTACGACAAGGTTGTCTGAGTAAGTTTTAATCCTTTTAAAGAACTTTTACGTTTTGTGAAGTGCAGCCTTGTCGACCGCATCATCTGTTAGTGCTATACCCTGTAATGATTTCTCCTGAGCCTTCTATACGTTATAGTACGTTTGTGAAGGCTGCTGTCAGAATGGCTGTAGGCGCTTTTCTAGTGTGAACTGGCAATTTTAGAGTCCCTGCCCCCGTTCTTGGCTGTTGCTTCCACTTGTTGACTGTGAGCAACTGGTGCAGTAAGTTGCTTTGAAGTTGTCTTTCGATAACCGTTCTCATACAGCACGTTTCAAAAACTATGGTGAGGTCGTGTTTTGCTTTTCGCAGCTTGTCGCAATATTTTTTTATCATTTTTAATTGTTATTGAGTCTTTGGGTCTATTGAAACTTAGCGTTCGTTGATTAGCTAGGTAGTTAAAACTCGATGCACATCGTATAGTACTGGTTTCTCTTTAGTACATACACACCGTGGGGGTGTTGACTACTTCACTCCCTCGTTTACTTAAATGTTTCCAGATTTATCTACAACCTTTTTTCGGTTTTTTCTTATGTGGTGGCCTTGTAGGCCAAATGTTCCACGCACGAACAATTGTACTGTTTCTTGTATCAACGGTTACGGTTTGAATCGTAATAATCACACAATAAACTAAAGCCTCTAATATTCACTTTCATCCGCATATCACTGATGAGTTCGTATTTAAAGATATGACTCTTGAGTTTGTACACATTTTCGATCCACACCTGCAACTTATAGACTTTTCGTGGGCAAACACATCACGTGGTGAAGCCACCATGACTACCCTTTCCAGTGCCAGATACAATGAGAGAAAGTGACATAAAATTAATCCGTAAAATACGACTACAGATTCACATTGTTGGAAAAGTGACGAGTTGGCTGATACTGGCCAAGGATCTATCAAATGAGTAATTAAAAATGTCGTCAACCAAATGGTTCATTTACTGTATCAAAGCTTATTTCCTCCGACCGACGAACCACACCGACGTCGTGTCTGCAAGGCTGTCTGTCAGCTAAACGTTATTCCAGTTCGCCATTTAATCAGTATATCAATATTAAAATCCCCCAAGATGCCGGGTTGTCTTAAATTTGGAAGTAGTTCATTCAAAAATGATCAGCGGGCAAGCGGCCGCATACTGGCACTTAATGCGTCGTGTGCTTCGGATCTCTCGCCCAGGCAGGCCTGGAAACCTAACAAACTAATCTTCAAAAGACCTAGCTGTGCCTCCAATCTGAGACGCATGAACTGTTAGCAACTCCGCCGGGAGTTATGTTGGCTATGTAGCCTATTGCGGAAGTGCGTTGTGGAGAGGTGGCAACGTTAACAAATGTCTCCCACTCCTGTCGAACGCGGGTGCTTGAAGATGCTAGACATTTCACACTTTCAGAAGCTGTAACGCAAAATTCGGAGCTGTCTTATTTCAACACTGACTTTTCATTGCCGTAGGAGCAATCCCGTGTAAAACAATACTGGTATCAAGTATCATGATATTCGAGAGAAAGCTGACAGCAACAACGGTGGTTGCTCGCATGTCATCCTTGCTTTCACACCTCAGTTCCTATGGTTTACTTTTGCAATGTTCGCGGTGGAATTCTCGTAACCTCTCTCTCTCTCTCTCTCTCTCTCTCTCTCTGTGTGTGTGTGTGTGTGTGTGTGTGTGTGTGTGTATGTGTGTGTGTGTCTCGGGATTAGATCTCGATTATTACTTCATTGAACTTCTTATGTGTTCTTCTTGTATATTACCTGGCCTGGTGCAGGATGTCATCTCGCCGTTTATGTCAGTTTCTGTAAAAAGGCCATAGTAGCTTTTGTTAACAAAACCAACTGAGTTTGTCTTCTCCTTTGGTTACAATATATTTTCATATTATCGTCTCAATAAGCCTGTCACTGACTGTAGCTTTCCCATGTTCTCGTTTTTCTAATTCCATCAAAGTTTAGATGACTAACCTCCCTGACAGCAGCAGAAGAATCCAGCAGCCCACGTGGTCAAATGGCAGAAGATCAGCAGGTGAGTTACTGCCTGACAGGCAAAAGTTGAAAGGTCATATGTCAGTCTTTAATTTTAATCGCTGCAGATGCGTCGACTGCTGTGGTCACAGTAGCGCTCCGTTACGCAGAAGTGATTAACAATTCTCCAGTCGCTACTCTGAACTGTTCCATACTATGCCTTCTGCGGGTATCTTAGTCAATGCAAACAGTAGTTACAGTAAACGTTTCTCAGAAATGCAATCAGCAGAAACATTTTATAATTCTTCGCATACTATACAGCTTGAACGGTGGTTGACGGTGTAGAGAATCCGAGACTGCTTGTTGTTTATAAGATAATGTCCTACGTGGTTATTGTAGGACTTTATACATTTTTACTATTGTCATGTTCTGTTTGAAAAAGTTATGCTCACTGCAGACAATTTACCTATGAAGTGGACCAGTTACATGTTTTCCGAATCAGATTATATAACTACCAGAAGTAACTTTGACGTTAAAAAATTCTCTCCAATATTCATTTATGCCCCTGATTCTTTCCGTTGCGTACAGTTAGCACGACCTACTCCTTATACGCTTTTGTAACATGGTCAGGCTGCATTACAATGTGCAATGTGCCACATTAACGTGACCATCGCCTATGATCGACGTCAACGTGTAATAACAGATATCAGGTGGCTGCACTAGCGGCGGAGGGTGTATAAAGTGTTTCGGGCTGGGGGAGGAGGTGAGGGTGTGGCGACGCGGAAAAGAATGCAGCTGCAGGAATAAAACCTTCTCGGTTTTCAAGCCGTGTCATTTCGAATAAAATTCTCGAGTGGCTTGGAAACAAAGGAGATTTTTGTAAATTATAGATTGCAGCAACCAGTCGTCCTTTTCAAATTTTATTATGCGGATCTAGATTTCGGCTAGAAGCTGGCCATTTTCAGCGCTAAGAATACAAGAAGTGTATACGGGCAAATAGACGTACAACTGCACAGCAATCGACAGTCCAGATGAAACAAGGGGCTACCAAAAGTTCTTCCTCAGCTACTATTCAGCGAAGGTTGCTGATTATGGGCCCGCGCAGCGTGTGCCTGGTTCATGCACCTATGCTAACTGCCATTCACCGGCGATGAAGGCTGGAAATCGCAAGCCAGTATCTCAAGTGCATTTTTTGGGCGAATCACGTTTTGTGCACCATCGGACAGATGGCCGTTGGCCTATGCTGCCTGGAACGTCTGGAAGTAAACACCCTGCAACAGTCAGTGGGGTCCAGGCTAGAGGAGGGATCGGAGGAATGTTTTCATGGCATTACCTGGGCGCTCTCGTCACTCTGGAAAGCACAACGGATCAATAACAGTAATTAATTTATCAGCTTTTCCGGTCTGGTTTGAGCATATCAGACAACGGACAAATAATAACAGGTAATGATAATAGTATGTGATCATAGTGCCGGCCGGAGTGGCCGAGCGGTTCTAGGCGCTACAGTCTGGAACCGCGCGACCGCTAGGGTCGCAGGTTCGAATCCTGCCTCGTGCATAGATGTGTGTGATGTCCTTAGGTTAGTTAGGTTTTAGTAGTTCTAAGTTGTAGGGGACTGATGACCTCAGAAGCTAAGTCCCATAGTGCTCAGAGCCATTTAATCCATTTTTGATCAGAGTATAATCTTTTAATGGTGCTTAATACAAACTTTGTGCGCTTGACATTGGCTTTTTGCGTAAAGTTCTTTCATTGTAAGTTTAACCGTGAGTGACTCTTCTGAAATTATTTCTTTATCGGACTTCGTGTACTGAATAATTGCAAAGCACTGGACCATTCATAGGATTTGTAGCACGGAACCCTTAGCCATTCCAAGAAGCCATTTAATAGGAACAATAGCTTGCAACATCTATGAAACACAAGTTTAAATAACATCACTGTATTCACAAAATATTATACTAAATTAAATTACATGGACACTTACATCAATTCTGTTGGTGTGTGTAGCCATGAGTACGCCAAGTGAGATTGGGTCTCAATAAAATAGTAATAATGGCGATGTGTCCATTATTTTCTGCAGCGATGGGAGATATGCGTCCGATCTGGACCGCTACACCAACAAAATAGGTGCCGTCTTCTCAGCAATACAATTGAACAGCCTAATTATTCTAATGTTTCAGCGGTTGCACGCTACAACCGATACAGCCGCTTATACTAATTAATATCTTAAGTAATTCTTCATTTATATTCTCAATTTGCATCTGCATTTTTGGAATACATCAACGCCCATCCTGCAAATGTGCCTTTAAAAGTATGCGTCTTTCCTTGGGGACCATGTCCACCTCTACATGCAGTGTATTGTCCTCGGCACGGTGGAACCCATCCGCAGGACAATACACTGTGTCACACAGCTCTGAGTGTACGTGCTTACCGTAATCTCATGGCGCCAAACTCCGCGGATTTAAACCCGATCGAGAATCTGTAGGACGACCTCGATTGAGCTGTTTCCTTCATGGATTCCCATCAAAGAAACTTAGCACAGCTGGCCATAACACTGAAATCGGCGTGACTCCACGTCCCTGTCACTATCTTCCAGAACCTCAATGACTTTCTTCCTGCATGACCGCGCTCTCGACAGGTGGTCACAATAAGGTGACTACACTGTGTAAATTATTTCTTGGGTAAAAATCTTTATATAGCGAGGCGCAATATTCAGTACTCTTTTCCTGAAGATATATTTTCATGAACCGTACTCGCAACAGTGGGAGAATAAATTTGGGAAGGTGTCGTCGTTGAGTGACTATAGGAGGATACAAGATGACTTGGACAGGATTTGTGATTGGTGTAAAGAATGGCAGATATAGATAAATGTAAATTAATGCAGATGAATAGGAAAAAGAATCCTGTAATGTTTGAATACTCCATTAGTAGTGTAGCGCTTGACACGGTCACGTCGATTAAATATTTGGGCGTAACATTGCAGAGCGATATGAAGTGGGACAAGCATGCAATGGCAGTTGTGGAGCAGGCGCGTAGTTGTCTTCGGTTCATTGCTAGAATTTTGGGAAGATGTGGTTCATCTGTAAAGGAGACCGCTTATAAAACACTAATACGACCTATTCTTGAGTACTGCTCGACCGTTTGGGATCCCTATCAGGTCGGATTGAGGGAGGACATAGAAGCAATTCAGAGGCGGGCTGCTAGGTAGGTTTGATCATCACGCGAGTGTTACGGAAATGCTTCAGGAACCCGGGTGGGAGTCTCTAGAGGAAAGGAGGCGTTCTTTTCGTCAATCGCTACTGAGGAAATTTAGGGAACCAGCGTTTGAGGCTGACTGCAGTACAATTTTACTGCCGCCAACTTACATTTCGCAGAAAGACCACAAAGATAAGAGAGATTAGGGCTCGTACACAGCCATATAGGCAGTCATTTTTCCTTCGTTCTGTTTGGGAGTGGAACAGGGAGAGAAGAGGCTAGTTGTGGTACGAGGTACCCTCCGCCACGCACCGTATGGTGGATTGCGGAGTATGTATGCAGATGTAGATTTAGATGTAAATTGGGTCGCTTACAGAGATTGGTACAAGATCTCTCCAAACCGAAAATAATATATATATATATATATATATATATATATATATATATATATATAGGGTGTTTCAAAAATGACCGGTATATTTGAAACGGCAATAAAAACTAAACGAGCAGCGATAGAAATACACCGTTTGTTGCAATATGCTAGGGACAACAGTACATTTTCAGGCGGACAAACTTTCGAAATTACAGTAGTTACAATTTTCAACAACAGATGGCGCTGCAAGTGATGTGAAAGATATAGAAGACAACGCAGTCTGTGGGTGCGCCATTCTGTACGTCGTCTTTCTGCTGTAAGCGTGTGCTGTTCACAACGTGCATGTGTGCTGTAGACAACATGGTTTATTCCTTAGAACAGAGGATTTTTCTGGTGTTGGAATTCCACCGCCTAGAACACAGTGTTGTTGCAACAAGACGAAGTTTTCAACGGAGGTTTAATGTAACCAAAGGACCGAAAAGCGATACAATAAAGGATCTATTTGAAAAATTTCAACGGACTGAGAACGTGACGGATGAACGTGCTGGAAAGGTAGGGCGACCGCGTACGGCAACCACAGAGGGCAACGTGCAGCTAGTGCAGCAGGTGATCCAACAGCGGCCTCGGGTTTCCGTTCGCCGTGTTGCAGCTGCGGTCCAAATGACGCCAACGTCCACGTATCGTCTCATGCGCCAGAGTTTACACCTCTATCCATACAAAATTCAAACGCGGCAACCCCTCAGCGCCGCTACCATTGCTGCACGAGAGACATTCGCTAACGATATAGTGCACAGGATTGATGACGGCGATATGCATGTGGGCAGCATTTGGTTTACTGACGAAGCTTATTTTTACCTGGACGGCTTCGTCAATAAACAGAACTGGCGCATATGGGGAACCGAAAAGCCCCATGTTGCAGTACCATCGTCCCTGCATCCTCAAAAAGTACTGGTCTGGGCCGCCATTTCTTCCAAAGGAATCATTGGCCCATTTTTCAGATCCTAAACGATTACTGCATCGCGCTATCTGGACATTCTTCGTGAATTTGTGGCGGTACAAACTGCCTTAGACGACACTGCGAACACCTCGTGGTTTATGCAAGATGGTGCCCGGCCACATCGCACGGCCGACGTCTTTAATTTCCTGAATGAATATTTCGATGATCGTGTGATTGCTTTGGGCCATCCGAAACATACAGGAGGCGGCGTGGATTGGCCTCCCTATTCGCCAGACATGAACCCCTGTGACTTCTTTCTGTGGGGACACTTGAAAGACCAGGTGTACCGCCAGAATCCAGAAACAATTGAACAGCTGAAGCAGTACATCTCATCTGCATGTGAAGCCATTCCGCCAGACACGTTGTCAAAGGTTTCGGGTAATTTCATTCAGAGACTACGCCATATTATTGCTACGCATGGTGGATATGTGGAAAATATCGTACTATAGAGTTTCCCAGACCGCAGCGCCATCTGTTGTTGAAAATTGTAACTACTGTAATTTCGAAAGTTTGTCTGCCTGAAAATGTACTGTTGTCCCAAGCATATTGCAACAAACGGTGTATTTCTATCGCTGCTCGTTTAGTTTTTATTGCCGTTTCAAATATACCGGTCATTTTTGAAACACCATGTATATATATATATATATATATATGCGACGATCGATTTATGGTAGTGCATATCTTCTGTTACAATATAACATTATGGTAATGAAATCCTTTACGTTTATTTTACGATCTCCTTGTCCGTTCATGAAGGGCCAAGTAATTTTGTCTGGCCGCCGGATAATCCTCTGTCATGCGGCATCGTGGAGATGCTACATGGAAGAGCGTGTGTTCAGCATACCGCTCTCCCGTGCATGTTGCCGGCATACTGGACGCTGGAGCTGCTGCTTCCCATCCATCTGAATGCTCAGTTGGCATCATTAGGCTGAGTGCACCCCGCACCAGTTCTCCCAGCAAACTAAATACTTTGCAGTTCCAGGAATAGAACCCAGGTCCTCTGCACTGTAGTAATCTACGCTGACTACTAATATATGGAGGTGGGTCGTCCTTTGTGTTTGATGATGATGATTATGATGATGATGTCCCATACTTCGAGGAGCGTAGGGGACGATGCGGGAGACCCGCACCGCCGACTAGGCAAGGTCCTAGCGGATGTGGTTTGCCATTGGCTTCCTCCGACCGTAATGGAGATGAATGATGATGATGAAGAAGACGACACAACAACACCCAGTCATCTCGAGGCAGGGAAAATCTCTGACCCCGCCGGGAATCGAACCCGGGACCTCCGTGCACGGGAAGCGAGAGCGCTACCGCAAGACCGCGAGCTGCGGGCCCTTTGTGCTTACCCTTGGGTAAATAAGGTATCTGATGATCTCGTTTTCAGAGTATAGAGAACTTGCAACGGAAATAAACATTCGGAAAGCGAAGCGCGCTGCTGCGGAAACCAAGTGGCTGTGCTGCAGTTCGGCATTCCCAGAAGCAAAGCGCGCTGCGTGTTCTGTGGATTGGACGCGCTTTGCCGATGCTGTCGGCCGGACGAGTCCTATCTCCACTTGCCCTGCGGTAGAGCTCTCCCTTTCGCGAATTTGCGCCGTCCCAATTAATCATCGACCAGGCCAGGCTGCTCGTAGAAAGGAGCCATTAAATAAACTGAGTGCGGAGGCGCGCTTTAATCTTCGGGAAGAGGCGTAGGAGAGGGCCTCCCCCGGCGACGTGCCGAGAGATGGCGCTGCAACGCGCCGACGCAGAGCCTTCCAGCCACTCCCACCTGCTGGCCGGCCCCAGCGCCCGCACGCTGCCCGCTCTGCCCTCACGGTGACCGCCGGCGAGCACGCAGGACTAGAGGGCGTGGCCTTTCGAGTGCTATTCGATCCTCATCGGCACTATTTTGATAAAAGAAGACTATCTAGTTATATCTTTTATCAAAGATCTGTTAAGGGCTCTGTCGCATAAGGAAAATTGTATCAAGCTGCAGTAAGCTAAAACTCACTTTGCATTTGTAACGTGACACATCGTGTTACGGACACTCAAAAGAACGACACGCGCAGTGACAAGCGAGTAGGAGGCCTGCAAGACCAGAAACAAAGTATGAGTTAAGCAATTAATAATCAGGTGACAGATTCGGGATCGTTTGACGAGGAACAACCACTGCTTTATCTATAATTTGCATATGAGTTTTATTTCAAAGCATTTAAGATTCAACTGCGGATTAAAGTAGAAAAAAACTACAAAAACAAAAGAATACTTGCAGAAATATCTGTCCACATACAGAAAATCGAAATTTGTAAACAGAGCTCGGCTGCCGTCATTTCGAGAGGAATTAATAAACTGTTCAAAATGCTGGTGGCTATTACGAGGGTGACTCAAACGAAAGCCTTAAATATTTTTTTAAAATATTATTTATTGTGCAAAAGTGGTACAAAGCTGTATCACTTTTCATCTCCCTCACGCTCAATGCATGTCCTCCGGCGCTTACAAAGTGCATAAATTCCTTTAGAAAAAAATTATTTTGGTAGTCCGCGCAAACACTCAAGCACCGCGTGGCATACCTCTTCATCAGAACGGAACTTCTTTCCTCCCATTGCGTCTTTGAGTGGTCCAAACATATAGAAATCACTTGGGGAAAGGTCTGGTGAGTATGGTGGATGACGAAGACACTCAAATTGCAGGTCTGTGATTGTTGCAACTGCTGTACGGGCAGTGTGGGGCCTTGCATTGTCATGTTGCAAAAGGACACCTACTGACAGCAATCCACGTCACTTTCATTTGATTGCAGGCCATAGATGATTTTTTAGGAGATCTGTGTATGATGGACTGATAACAGTGTTCCCTCTAGGCATGTAATGCTCCAAAATGACGCCTTTTTCGTCCCAAAAGAGAGTCAGCATAACCTTCACTGCAGATGGTTCTGTTCGAAACTTCTTTGGTTTTGGTGATGAGAAATGGCGCCATTCCTTGCTCGCTCTCTTCGTTTCCGGTTGGTGGAAGTGAACCCAGGTTTCGTCTGCAGCAACGATTCTTGCAAGAAAGCTGTGGTGTCACCGCCAGACACCACACTTGCTAGGTGGTAGCCTTTAAATCGGCCGCGGTTCGTTAGCATACGTCGGACCCGCGTGTCGCCACTATCAGTGATTGCAGACCGAGCGCCGCCACACGGCAGGTCTAGAGAGACTTCCTAGCATTCGCCCCAGTTGTACAACCGACTTTGCTAGCGATGGTTCACTGACAAAATACGCTCTCATTTGCCGAGACGATAGTTAGCATAGCCTTCAGCTACGTCATTTGCTACGACCTAGCAAGGCGCCAGTACCAGTTACTATTGATACTGAGTCATGTACAGCCAAGAGCGACGCTCATCATTAATGGATTAAAGTTAAGTATTCCACCAGCTACGTCCGTTTTTTCTAAAGTCTAATTTCCTTGTCCTGTTCCAGACCTCACGCCAACCTGCGTGAGCTAAAACGCGTGTCTTTCGGCTTCCTCTAATAATACGGTGTTGGCTCTCCTGCCAACCCACAACATTGGCGACGAGGCAACACCGCGTTCGTAACTATACTGCCCTGATTTACTTGTGTAATGCCTTCTCCACCATCTCTAGATGAACTGTCCGAATTTTATCGCTTACAGAATCAGCAGACGCAGGCCTTACTGGATGCCCTTGAACAGCTCGTCCAGGGTCAATGTGCAATGCGAAACGATGCGGCAGCCGCCGCTCCACCGCTGACGCACCTACAACACGCAGTTGCACCACCTTTTCGTCCTTTTGATGCTGCACTGGAAAGCTGGACGGAGTGGTCATGCCAATTTGCATTCCATCTCGCCGCCTACACTATTCAAGGTAACGAGCGGCAGCCTTTTTTGTTATCCTCCATAGGGGTGCACATGTACTGTGTGATAGTCAAATTATTTCCCCGATGCGACGTAGCAACTCTATCCTACGAAGAAATTTTGTCTGCATTAGATGCATATTTCAAAGAATCAGTCAATGTAGTTGCCAAACGGTACACCTTTTTTCGTACAAAACGTACGGCTGGTCAGATACTATGGTACGTGATGCAATTGCACAGAACGTTTCTGATGTTCGTATAAGGGAACAGATTTTGAAACTAGTCAATCCCTCCCTTCAACAAGTGATGGACATATTGGATCGGCAGGACACACTTGACTTTGCTCAGGAATCATTTGAAACTTCGCCAACCGTGTGTCAGGTTAACCGGCCCGCCGGGCGAGCTGCACGGAACAGTAAACAGTCCTCGCGCCCGGCCTTGCCGCTGCCACCAGGCTCTCAGCCACGTGTACTGCGCCGGCAAGCAAATGCAGTGCTAAAATCATGCCCGCGGTGTGCTACTAGACATTCGCGTGAGAATAGCCCGTCACGCCAAGCTATTTGCTTTTACTGTAATAAAAAAGGACATGTTCAAAGTGTTTGCCAGAAAAAGCTCAGATCAGAATCTCAAAACCATTCCAGGCCCTTTGCTTCCTGCCAGAGTCGGAATCAAACCAAGGATACTCAGGTTTGTGACACTTCGCCCATGGAAATTCACATAGTTCATGCCACTCCGCCTAGTGCCACTCTCTCTAACAGTGACTGTGTTCATCCCACAAATAGTGTGCATCGACATCACAGGAACTCCCATCAAGTTGCAAGTGATTTTGTACCAGTGTCAGTTCACGTTGCACGAGACAGTCGCTCTTGTCGTCAGTAGGACAATAAACTTTTTGTGGACTTGGACATTAATAGCAAAGTGATACAATTCCAGCTCGATACCGGGGCTGCAGTTTCCCTGATCAATCAAGACACTTACAAACTGCTGGGCACACCTCCGTTGCGTGCCGCAAATGTTAAGTTAAGTACCTATTTAGGTCAAGTGATCCCTGTGTTAGGACAGTGCAGCCTTCTTGCCACATACAAGGGATACGTCCTTCGTTCTTCTGCTACAGTGAACTTGTTTGGTTTCGATTTATTTCAGTTGTTTAACTTATCTATAGTAAATCAGGTCCTATCAGTGAACCAGACTGTGCCTTCAGACAGTGTTTCTCGTCTCTGTGAAGAATTTGCAGACATTTTTGCACTGGGCCTCGGTTGCGCTGAGAACTATAAAGCACATTTGGAACTGAAAGTAAACGCGCAACCGAATTTTTTCAGAGCGCGCAATGTTACCCACGCATTACGTGGTGAGGTCGCAAAAACATTACATGATTTGGAATCACAAGGTGTAATTGAACGTGTGCAGGCTTCTCTCTGGGCATCACCCTTAGTAATTGTGCCAAAACCTTCCGGAAAATTGAGACTTTGTGTGGACTTCAAGGCAACAGTGAATCCACAACTAGTGACTGCAACTTTTCCTTTACCCCACCCAGAAGATCTTTTTGACAAACTGTGCCCGAGTAAATATTTTTCGAAGTTGGACCTATCAGATGCGTACTTGCAAATACCGGTGGACGAAGAATCCCAGCGCGTTTTGGTGGTCAAAACGTATTTTGGTATGTATCGATTCAAACGACTAACGACTGCCATTCGGGTGTGCATCTGCCCCTGCATTGTTTCAGCAATATCTACAAACTGTTTGTGCGTCGGTCCCTACTGCAGCAAACTATCTGGACGATATTGTGATCTCCGGACAGACGGAAGAAGAACATTTAGCCAATCGCAGAACATTATTTCAGTTCTTGCGACACAATGGTCTTCGTTTGCGGAAGGACAAATGTGTGGTTTTTGCTCGTGACTTACCCTATCTGGGACATGTACTCAATGCCCAAGGCATACATCCCAGTCCAGAGCACCTCCGTGCCATACAAGACTTGCCTTCGTCACAGAATTTGAAGCAGCTACAGAGTGTGCTGGGAAAAATCTATTATCATAAATATATCCCACACGCCTCTTCCATTTCAGCTCCGCTTCATCGCTTACGCCGTAAAGGTATTCCGTTCGTCTGGACGACGGAATGCGAAAGCGCCTTTCGCCAGTTGAAATCGGCATTGCTTTCCAATACTTGCTTTACGCCATTCAATCCCTGGAAGCCCCTTTTGTTGATGGTGGATGCATCGGATTTCGGGATCGGTGCTGTGCTTGCGCACAAAGATGGTTCACACGATCGCTCTATTGCCTTTACGTCCAAATTGCTCTCGTCTGCGCAACGAAATTATTCACAGATCGAGAAAGAAGCATTGGCTCTCGTATTTGGTGTTACAAAGTTTCATGATTTCTTGTATGGTCGTCACTTTACTATCATCACCGACCACAAACCTTTGACATCGCTTTTTCATCCGAAAAAGCCTGTACCTCCACGTACGGCGCAGAAATTCATTCGCTGGTCAATTTTCCTCTCGCAGTACCGCTACGATATCTTGTATCGGTCCACTGCTAAGCACGGAAACGCCGATGCGTTGTCCCGTTTGCCTGTTGCTGAGGATAGAGCATTCGATTCCTCCAAACTTGCTTGCATGTTCATTGATTCGGAAACCGATGACGTGGTCGAATCGTTTCCGATTGATTTTCGTCGTGTAGCTACAGCCACAGCTGCCGACCCTGTCCTTGCTACCGTTCTGCGATTTGTTGCTACGCAATGGCCCTTGTCAATGTCCCGGATCAGGGATCCGTTAGCTCGCCGATTTTTTGCTCACAAGGAGAGACTTTTTGTACGACGTGGTGTTTGGCTGTTGCTTTCTGATAATGATCAGTCCAGGGTCGTGGTCCCACGTTCATTACAGTCCTCTCTTACAGCTTCTCCACCAAGGACATTGGGGTACAGTGAGAACGAAACAACTTGCTCGTCAGCACTGTACTTGGTTCGGAATCGATGCCGCGATTACGAATATGTGCTCTTCTTGCATGGTGTGTGCCAAACAACAATCAGCACCACCGCGGAAATTCTTTGCATGGCCAAAAGCCACTTCCCCTTGGCAACGCTTACACATCGATTTTGCTGGTCCATTCTGGAATGCTCGATGGTTGGTTGTGGTAGATTCATTCAGTAATTTTCCTTTTGTTGCCCGGATGTCTTCCACGACCTCATCAGCCACCATCCAAGCGTTATCCGCTATCTTTAGCATTGAAGATCTTCCACAGACTATTGTTTCTGACAATGACCCACAATTCGTGTCTGCAGAATTTCAGTCATTCTGCAAGGCCAATGGTATTCAACATCTGACGTCCGCGCCGTTTTCGCCACAGTCAAACGGTGCCGGTGAACGATTGGTCAGGACTTTCAAGTCACAGATGTTGAAGTTGAAAGACTCGCATTCTCGGGAGAACCCGTTATTGCTCTTTTTGTCATCGTATCGCTCTCAGCCCCGAGATGGTCGCTCGCCGGCTGAGTTGCTCCACGGTCGCCCTCATCGAACCTTGATGTCTTTGCTACATCCGCCGCATCAGATTCCTGTGCAGCGGCAGACACCTGCTTTTGCCCCAGGCGACGTTGTCTACTACCGCCACTATCGAGGTTCACGGCGTTGACTCGAAGGGCGCATTCTTCGCTGCCTCGGCCGCGCTATGTATCTGGTTTTGGGAGCCTCTGGTGAGGTGCGTCGGCATCTCAATCAGCTGCACCTCTGTCGTCGCACGGGATCTGCCGCTCCCCGTCTGCTTTCAGCGACGGTGCCGTCCGGTCAGCGCCCTGGGGACCCATCTACTGGCTCGCCTCAGCCCCAGGTGTTACCGACGCTGCCTTCCATTTTGCCCCATGCGACGCGCCGCCGCCGCCACCGCTGCCGCCGCCTGTTCTCCCGCCGGCGACGCCCGCAGTGGACGCGTCGCTGCAACCGCTGGGCGCCTCCCTGGGTCACGCGCCGCCGATCGCTTCCCGTGACCAAGTGTCCTCCGACATGGAACTCTTGCCCGCTCCGGACCATATGTCGTCTTCGCCCGTCGGGTGCCCCGGCCCGATGGAGGTCGACCCTTCGGCCCCTCCTGTCTCTCTGCGGGCGCATACACCGCATGTTGGCGTGCACCTTGGAGCAGGTTTTCAGAAATGGCAGGGATGGCAGGGTGCGGGTGGCACAGCCACGCCTGTTGTTAGGCTCCCCACCTCGTGACATACGTCAACATGGGGTCCTCCCCACGGCCGGTGGAAGCCTTATACCACAACCGTACGCCGATTTGCGGGGGAGGAATGTGGTGTCACCGCCAGACACCACACTTGCTAGGTGGTAGCCTTTAAATCGGCCGCGGTCCGTTAGTATACGTCGGACCCGCGTGTCGCCACTATCAGCGATTGCAGACCGAGCGCCGCCACACGGCAGGTCTAGAGAGACTTCCTAGCATTCGCCCCAGTTGTACAACCGACTTTGCTAGCGATGGTTCACTGACAAAATATGCTCTCATTTGCCGAGACGATAGTTAGCATAGCCTTCAGCTACGTCATTTGCTACGACCTAGCAAGGCGCCAGTACCAGTTACTATTGATACTGAGTCATGTACAGTCAAGATCGACGCTCATCATTAATGGATTAAAGTTAAGTATTCCACCAGCTACGTCCGTTTTTTCTAAAGTCTAATTTCCTTGTCCTGTTCCAGACCTCACGCCAGCCTGCGTGAGCTAAAACGTGTGCCTTTCGGCTTCCTCTAGTAAACCGGTGTTGGCTCTCCTGCCAACCCACAACAAAAGCCATCAACCTCGTTGAAAGCGCCGAAGAAGTTCTTCACAAGCATCAACACGTCGTTCTCTCAGTTCAGGAGTCAGCTGCCGTGGCACCCATCTTGCAGACACTTTGTGAAACTGGAGCACATCATGCATAATGCGGTGTGCTGACCCATGAATAATCTGTAAACATGCTGCAATGTCATTCAGCGTCACTCGATGGTTTTCTTTCACTATGGCTTCAACTGCTGCAATGTTCTGTGGAGCCAAAACTCGTTATGCCTGACCTGGACGAGAAGCATGTTCCACTGAAGTCACACCATTTGCGAACTTCCTACTCCATTCGTAGACTTCCTACTGTGACAAACGTGCATCACCGTACTGAACCTTCATTCGTCGATGAATTTCAATATGTTTCACACCTTCACTACGCAAAAACCGAATAACAGAACGCTGTTCTGCCCTGGTGTAAGTCGCAAGTGGGGCGGCCATCTTTATACCGATACTGCGACGTTATGTGTGCATCTGCACTATGCTGCAACCTACAGGCCATTTTGAACGCTGTTGGTAGTACGCTTACCAATTTACAGGATAACGGAGCAAAATTTCGATTTGTTATTACAAATTTAAGGTTTTCATTTGAGTCACCCTCGTAATTCTCTACATGCAGAGGAATCGAAATTTGTTCAAAATGCTGGCGGCTATTAAAAAGATTCGAGTTTAAACGGAGCGTCTTCTTCGTCGCCTTCCCAACTGCCGAGGGTGCGCCAGGTTAAGAAACTTCTGGGCCAAAAAGAAAGCGGCCAAGTCTATGGCTCGGCAGATGACAGCTACGCGCTTGACCACCCAGCAAGTTGCCTCCGGAACAACTTTTTTCAGCTGTAGACCCACTAGCGTGAGGTGACGACCAGCATACCAAAACACTGAGTATCGCCACTCCCTCTCGTTCTGAAAGGTCCACTACCTGTCGTCCCAGCCGTGACTGTCTCTTGTCCATACGAGCACCAATTGTCCATACGTATGCTCCGCATGCTACGGTCAAGGTTAACGACTCGTGACTTCGGGCACAGTTTATTATTGTCGCTCGGATTCGATCGCCGTAACGGTCGTTTGGCGATCCCAAGTATTTCTCGATACTACGTGTGAGAAGCAGCGTCAGCCATATGGTAAGGTTCACCGAATTTTGCCACCCCTTTCCCTTTTGTTGCCGAAATCTAGTGCTTGTGGTTCAGTATTCTCACCCCGAAGTGTTCTCAGTTAAATTTGTGTAGCTATAGGTGAATGCTATTTCTATATACCATTCTGTGAATTTGTCTATGACAGTGGAGGCTGTCCTCTGTTAAAGGTGCGTTGTTCTCTGCTAATTTCGGAACATATCTCTTTGTGCAAGTTTCTGTAATAAATCTTTTATTTTTATTGCGGTTTCTACCACCTTCCCCCAGTATCCACCGAAATCAGTGGCCCACTGCAAGTAAGGTTGTAGTCCATGTCTTCCTAATTGTCTCACACAGAGTAGAACAATAACATGAGACTCCGATGGAATTTCACTGTTTGTCTCGCGTCCTAACTGGGGTAATCTCTTTTCGTTCGGGCCGTTTGTCACACGAAATCTGTAGCAGTTGTAATGAGACAGCCTCCTCTAACATTACCTTTTTTTTAAGAGAAATAACCTATACCACGTTGTATCGATTCTTGTGTAGGTGAACATTATATCAGCTAAAAGAATTTCATATGATTTTGTATACGATGTATTATATTTCAGGCTAAAATGCATAAAAAGAAATTAATTTGTTACAATACATATGTACTAATGGTTAAAATTATTCTTCTTTCTGAAATATTTGAAATTACGAAATTTCTGGTATACTTAAAATTCATATTATTAATTGCACAATCTAATGCTGGTTTATTTCTGGATTCATTTACAAAACAGTGATATATTCTAGCGAAGTTTGTGAACTTTTGCTCTGTAAACTCTTTGGAATATTGTGAATACCGCAGAATGTAAGGAGTAGCGGGCATGTCTCTGACATTGACAGATGTGTTTATATGATCGATACAAACAACGAAATTTGGAATATTAAGTGGAAATTGTAAACACGGTATGATATTGATTTGTTAACATCGGGTATAGATTTAAGTGTCAGGAAATCTTTTCTGAAAGTATTTGTATGGAGTGTAGCCATGTATGGAAGTGAAACACGGACGATAAATAGTTTAGACAACAAGAGAATAGAAGCTTTCGAAATGTGGCACTACAGAAGAATACTGAAGATTAGATGGGTAGATCATGTAACTAATGAGGACATACTGAATAGAATTGGCGAGAAGAGGAATTTGTGGCATAAGCTGACTATAGGAATAACATTCAAGAGTAGTACAGGCAAATCTTCATCAGTTATTTAGTCATCAGCAAGCCACAAAGTTAAATCAAAATTTCAGCCGCGAGAATGTACCCCTAGACGCAAAAACTGGAAACAGCAACAACAGGAAATGACGATAAGTAAAAAGTGTTGTGGCGTATCAAGACAGCCACGCCACTCGGAAGTAGCCGAAATGCACGCGTTAAGCTCACGCAGATGGGCGTGAGGTCTGGAACAGGATACGTAATGAATGCTATACGGAAAAGTACGTAGCTTCTGTAATACTTAACTTTAATCCATCATTTGTATACAGCATTCTTGATGATACAAGTGAGACTCTCTCTAGATATGGTTAATGGCGTCTTGCTAGGTCGTAGCCATGGACTTAGCTGAAGGCTATTCTAACTATCTCTCGGCAAATGAGAGAAAGGCTTCGTCAGTGTAGTCACTAGCAACGTCGTCGTACAACTCGGGGGAGTGCTAGTACGTCTCTCTAGACCTGCCGTGTGGTGGCGCTCGGTCTGCAATTACTGACAGTGGCGACACGCGGGTCCGACATGTACTAATGGACCGCGGTCGATTTAAAGCTACCACCTAGCAAGTGTGGTGTCTGGCGGTGACACCACAAAAAGTTTCTCTTTTGTGTATCTTACGCCTCTCGAAGCTGTCAGAATTTGTGAAGAGGTTAAGAAAAATTTAATGGTGATGTGTGGGAGGGTACGATTACACAGTCAGTTAAGTAAATATTGCAGAATTCTAATCAACACCTGCAAACATGAGCACTCTATACTGTGCAAGCTTTTTCATCTCCGAGTAACTGCTGCAATTTGCATCCTTCTAAATCTGATTACTGTGTTCATCTCTTGGTCTCCCTCCACATTTCCCTCCAATACTAAATTGGTGATCCTTTGATGCCTCAGAACGTGCCTCACCAAACGATCCCTCCTTTAGTCAGGTTAGCCCACAAATTCTTTTTCTCGCCAATTCTGTTCAGTATGTCCTCATTAGTTACGTGGTCTACCCATCTAATGTTCAGCATTCTTCTGTAGCACCACATTTCGAAAGCTTCTATTCTCTTCTTGTCTAAACTATTTATCGTCCATGTTTCACTTCCATACATAGCTACACTGAACACAAATACATTCAGAAAAGACTTCCTGATACTTCAATCTACACTGTTAACAAATTTCTTTTCTTCAGAAACCATTTCCTTGCCATTGCCAGTCTTCATTTTATATCCTCTCTACTTCGACCATCATCAGTCATTCTGCTCCCCAAATAGCAAAACTCATCTACTACTTTAAGTGTCTCTTTCCTAATATAATTCACTCAGCATCACCTGATTTAATTCTACCATGTTCCATTATCCTCATTTTCTTTTTTTTGATGTTCATCTTACATCCTCTTTTCAAGACACTGTCCATTCCGTTCATCTGCTCTTCAAGGTTCTTTGCTGACTGACAAAATTGCAATGTATTCTTCAAACCTCGAAGTTTTTATTTCTTTGCCATGAATTTTAACTTCTACTCCATTTTTGTCTTTTTTTTCCTTTACTGCTTGCTCAATATACAGATTGAATAACATCGGACATAGGCTACAACCCTGTCTCACTCCCTTCTCAACCACTGCTTCCCTTTCATCCCCCTCGACTCTAGTAGCTGATAGCTGGTATCTATACAAATTGTAAATAGCCCTTCGCTCCCTGTATTTTATCCCTGTCACCTTCATAATTTCCAGTCAACATTGTTAAAAGATCTCTCTAAATCTACAGGTGCTAGAAACGTAGGTCTGCCTCTCCTTATTCTATCTTCTAAGGTAAGTCGTAGGGTCGGTGTTGCCTCGTGTGTTCCAACGTTTCTACGGAATCCAAACTGATCTTCCCCGAGGTCGGTTTCTACCAGTTTGTCCATTCGTCTGTAAAGAATTCGTGTTAGTATTTTGCAGCCGTAGTTTATTAAACTGATAGTACGGTAGTTTTCACACCTGTCGACGCCTGCTATCTTTGGGATTTGAAGTATTGTGTTCTTGTTGAAGTCTGAGGGTATTTCACCTGTCTCATGCATCTTGCTCACCAGATGGTAGAGTTTTGTCATGGCTGGCTCTCCCAAGATTAACAGTAGTTCTAATGGAATGTTGTTTAATCCTGCGGCCTTTTTTTGACTTAGGTCTATCAGTACTCTGTCAAATTCCTCATGCCCTATCATATGTCTCATTCATCTTCATCTACGTCCTCTTCTATTTCCATAAGATTGCCCTCAAGTACGTCGCCTATGTATAGACCCTCTATATTCCTCTTCTATTTTTCCGCTTTTCCTTCTATGCTTAGGACTGGTTTTCCGTCCGAGTTCTTGATATTCTTACAGGTGGCTCTCTTTTCTCCAAAGGTCTCTTTATTAATCCTAATCCTGTAGGCAGTATCTATCTTACCACTAGTGATATATGCCTCTACATCCTTACATTTGTCCTGTTGCCATCCTTGCTTAGCCATTTTGCACATTTTTGACACGTTTGTATTTCTTTTCGCCTGCGTCATTTACGGCATTTTCATATTTTATTCTTTCATCAATTAAATTCAGTATCTCTTCTGTTATCCAAGGATTTCTACTAGCCCTCGTCTTTTTACCTTCTTGATCCTCTGCTGCCTTCACCATTTCATTTCTCAAAGCTACCTATTCTTCTTCTACTGTATTTCTTTCCCCTGTATTTATCAATCTTTCTCTAATGCTCTCCCTGAAACTCTCTACAATCCCTGGTTCTTTCGGTTTATCCACGTCCCATCTTCTTAAATTCCTACCTTTTTGCAGTTTCTTCAGTTTTAATCTACAGTTCATAACCAATAAATTGTGGTCAGAGTCAACATCTTCCCCTGGAAATATCTTACAATTTAAAACGTTTTCCCGAAATCTCTGTCTTTACATTATATAATCTATCTGAAACCTTCCAGGCCTCTTCCACGTATACAACCTTCTTTCATGATTCTTAAACCAAATGTCAAATGTTAGCTATGATTAAGTTCTGCTATGTGCAAAATTCTACCAGGCGGTTTCCTCTTTCATTCCTTACATCCATTCCATATTCACCTACTACTTTAAATTCTCTTCCTTTTCCTACTATCGAATTACAGTCCCTCGTGACCATTAAATTTTCGTCTCCCTTAACTATCTAACTTTTGTCGCATCATACATTTCTTGAATCTCTTCATCACCTGCGGTGCTACTTGGCATATAAACTTGCACTATAGTGGTAGGCGTGGGCTTCGTGTCTATCTTGGCTGCAGTAATGTGTTCACTATGCTGTTCGTAGTAGCTTATCCACGCTCCCATCTTTTTATTCATAATTAAACCTACTCCTGCAGCACCCTTATTTGTTTTTGTATTTATAACCCTGAATTCACCTGACCAGAAGTCTTGTTCCTTATGAAACCGAACTTCACTAATCCCCACTGTATCTAACTTTAACCTATCCATTTCCCTTTTTAAATTTTCTAACCTATCTGCCCGATTAAGGGATCTGACATTCCACGCTCCGAGCCGTAGGACGCCAGTTTTCTTTCTCCTGATAACGACGTTCTCCTGAGTAGTCTCCGCCCGGAGTTCCGAATGGGGGGACTATTTTACCCCCGAAATATTTTACCCAAGAGGACGCCATCATCATTTAACCATCCAGTAAAACTGCATGCCCTCGGGAAAAATTACGGCTGTAGTTTTCCCTTGCTTTCAGCCGTCGGAGTACTTAAGTAACTTAAATCACTTAATAAAAACAATTCTTCTAGTCCAGACTATATACCAGTTAGGTTCCTTTCACAATATGCTGATGCAATAGCTCCATACCTAACAATCATATGCAATCGCTCGCTCGACGAAAGAGACTGAAAAGTTGCACATGTCGCAACAGTGTTCATGAAAGGTAACAGGAGTAATGCACTATATTACAGACCGATATTATTATTGTCGCTATGCAGCAGTATTTTGGAATATGTACTGTGTTCGAACATAATGAATTACACGCCTGGAAATTGAAATAAGAACACCGTGAATTCATTGTCCCAGGAAGGGGAAACTTTATTGACACATTCCTGCGGTCAGATACATCACATGATCACACTGACAGAACCACAGGCACATAGACACAGGCAACAGAGCATACACAATGTCGGCACTAGTACAGTGTATATCCACCTTTCGCAGCAATGCAGGCTGCTATTCTCCCATGGAGACGATCGTAGAGATGCTGGATGTAGTCCTGTGGAACGGCTTGCCATGCCATTTCCACCTGGCGCCTCAGTTGGACCAGCGTTCGTGCTGGACGTGCAGACCGCGTGAGACGACGCTTCATCCAGTCCCAAACATGCTCAATGGGGGACAGATCCGGAGATCTTGCTGGCCAGAGTAGTTGACTTACACCTTCTAGAGCACGTTGGGTGGCACGGGATACATGCGGACGTGCATTGTCCTGTTGGAACAGCAAGTTCCCTTGCCGGTCTAGGAATGGTAGAACGATGGGTTCGATGACGGTTTGGATGTACCGTGCACTATTCAGTGTCCCCTCGACGATCACCAGTGGTGTACGGCCAGTGTAGGAGATCGCTCCCCACACCATGATGCCGGGTGTTGGCCCTGTGTGCCTCGGTCGTATGCAGTCCTGATTGTGGCGCTCACCTGCACGGCGCCAAACACGCATACGACCATCATTGGCACCAAGGCAGAAGCGACTCTCATCGCTGAAGACGACACGTCTCCATTCGTCCCTCCATTCACGCCTGTCGCGACACCACTGGAGGCGGGCTGCACGATGTTGGGGCGTGAGCGGAAGACGGCCTAACGGTGTGCGGGACCGTAGCCCAGCTTCATGGAGACGGTTGCGAATGGTCCTCGCCGATACCCCAGGAGCAACAGTGTCCCTAATTTGCTGGGAAGTGGCGGTGCGGTCCCCTACGGCACTGCGTAGGATCCTACGGTCTTGGCGTGCATCCGTGCGTCGCTGCGGTCCGGTCCCAGGTCGACGGGCACGTGCACCTTCCGCCGACCACTGGCGACAACATCGATGTACTGTGGAGACCTCACGCCCCACGTGTTGAGCAATTCGGCGGTACGTCCACCCGGCCTCCCGCAAGCCCACTATACGCCCTCGCTCAAAGTCCGTCAACTGCACATACGGTTCACGTCCACGCTGTCGCGGCATGCTACCAGTGTTAAAGACTGCGATGGAGCTCCGTATGCCACGGCAAACTGGCTGACACTGACGGCGGCGGTGCACAAATGCTGCGCAGCTAGCGCCATTCGACGGCCAACACCGCGGTTCCTGGTGTGTCCGCTGTGCCGTGCGTGTGATCATTGCTTGTACAGCCCTCTCGCAGTGTCCGGAGCAAGTATGGTGGGTCTGACACACCGGTGTCAATGTGTTCTTTTTTCCATTTCCAGGAGTGTACATTGAAGAGAACGGTCTATTAACGCACAGTCAACATGGATTTAGAAAACAGGGTTCTTGTGAGGTAGAACTAGCTCTTTACTCACAGGAAGTCATGATGCTATTGGAAAGGAATTTCAGATTGAATGTGTTTCTTGATTTTCAAGAGGCTTTTCACATTGTACCAGACACGCGGTTTGTAGTGCAGTTGCGTGCTTATGGAATATCCTTTCAGCTATGTGTCTGGATTCGTTATTTCCTGTCAGAGAGGTGACAGTTCGTAGTAACTGGCGGAAAGTCACCGGTTTTCTGGCGTCCCCTAAGTTAGTGTTATAGGCCCTCTGCTGGTCCTTATTTATATAAACGATTTGGGAGACGATCTGAGCAGCCGTCCTAGATTGTATGCAGATTATGCTTTCATTTATCGTCTATTAAATTTATCTGTTGACCAAAACAAATTACAAAACGATTTAGAAAAGATATCTGAATGGTGCGAAGATTGTCAACTGCCCTAATTAATGAAAAGTGTGAGGTTATCCACATGAGTGCCAAAAGGAATCCGTTAAACTTGAGTTACCGACAAATCAGTCAAATCTAAAGGCCGTAAAGTCAGCTAAATACCTAGGAATTACAACTACGAACTATTTAAATTGGAAAGAACACATGGAAAATGTTGTGGGGAAGACAAACCAAGGACTGCGTTTTATATGCAGAACACTTAGAAGATGCATCAGATCTACTAAAGAGACTGCCTACACTACGCTCGTCCGTCCCCGTTTGGAGTACTGTTGTGCGGTCTGGGATCCTTACCAGATAGGATTGACGGAGTACATCGAGAAAGTTCAGAGAAGAGTAGTACATTTTCTATTATCGCGAAATAGGGGAGAGAGTGTCACGGACACTATACTGGATTTGGTGTGGGCATCATTAAAAGAAAGGCGTTTTTCGTTGCGGCGGAATCTTCTCACAAAATTTCAATCACCACCTTTCTCCTTCGGAAACATTTTGTTGACGCCGACCCACATAGGGAGAAAAGGTCATCATAATAAAACAAGGGAAATCAGAGCTTGCACGGAAAGATATAGGTGTTCGTTCCTTCCGTACGTTGTTCGAGATTGGAATAATACAGAATTTTTGTGACGGGTTCTCGATGAACATTTTGCCAGGCGCTTAACTGTGATTTGCAGAGTATCCATTTAGATGTAGATGTAGATGTAGAGGGTGTGGTAGCGCGCTTTGAATCTAATGCTTTTTCCTTCCCTCGCTGAAACAATCTTGTAGAATGCCAAGTGGACCTCACTTTCCGCACAGCAAAACGGGAACAGTGAGCTTCTGGCTCTAAACACTATGGGACTTAACTTCTGAGGTCATCACTGCCCTAGAACTTAGAACTACTTAAACCTAACTAACCTAAGGACATCACACACATCCATGCCCGAGGCAGGATTCGAACCTGCGACCGTAGCGGTCGCGCGGTTCCAGACTGTGAGGCCTAGCGCCGCTCGTCCACAATGGCCGGCCGTGATCTTCTGGCAGCCAGTGATGTGAGAGGTTTCTTTGGTACACAGTCCGCAGCTCTTTCATTTTTGCTCACCTACTATTTATTGTTGTTGTTTTTATGAATCGATCTATGTTGGAAGAAGAGGAAGTTTTAGTGACTGGAGAGGAACCACGACCAGAAATTCACAGGGTTCAGTTTTTGGCGCACTCCTATTCCTCATATTCTTTTATCGAAATAACACGGAACGGGTCAGTTTACATGATTAATGAACACATTATTTTAGTCGTGCTCGTGCAACTGCGTGCAGAAAGAAGGTTTTTTAACTGCCTGCCAATGGAAAAGGCTTGCTTTGCTACATGTCAGACATTTTATTTTGTTGAGAAAATGGTCAAAAATTTTTGTTGCTGCATGTTGAATTCCTTTCTGAGCTACTGGTATCTGTAATAATGGGAGATGACGGTCATTTTTACCCTGTAGTTTTTAGGTATGGAGATCAGTATTCTTCTCAAATTGTGATTGGTTATTTATGATGAATTTCATTAGCGACTATATCTGTTGCGACAGTGCAGTTAGATGTGTAGCTCCTTGAAGATGTACCGACTTGACATACGTGCTGCTCGCTTTTGTTCAATCAGTACTTTCCTTCTGACTGATGAGTTAACCCTTAAAATGACTCCATAACAAATTACTGAGTGGAAATGTATAAAATCTGTCAGGAGGTTGATTCGTTTCCAAGATTAGAAATTACAGGAAGACCAAAAGCAGCTAAACTTAATTTTTTGAGAATGTCAGTGATATTCTTCTTCCATTTGAAGTGTTTAGTAGTAATACTGAAAATTGAAATGATCCCTCAGATGAGATTAAGCACAAGACACAACGGAACGATTCACGGCTCACGGAACGGAAGAAATGTATTCACAGTTGCTAATGTAATTAGACATGCGATACACCACTTATTAGTGAGACATGAAAATCTGTACCGGGCCGGATTTCCCATCTACATCTTCACCTACATCTACATGGATACTCTGCAAATCACACTTAAATGCCTGGAATAGGGTTCATCGAAGCATTTTCGGAATAATCCTCTATTATTCCAATCTCGATCAGCACACAGGAAAAACGAACAACTATATCTTTCCGTGCCAGCTCTAACTTCCCTTATTTTATTATGACGATCGTTTCTCCTTTTGTGAGTCGACGTCAACACTTTCGCGTTCGGAGGAGACAGTTGCTGACTGAAATTTCGTGATGAGATTCCACCACATCGAAGAACGCCTTCGTTTTAGTGGCATCCAACCCAAATCCTGCATCATGTCAGTGACACTGTCTCCCCTATTTCGCGATAATACAAAACGTGCTTCTCTTCTTTGAACTTTCTCGATGTACTCCGTCAGTCCTATCTGGCAAAGATTCCAGACTGCGCAGAAGTATTCCAGAAGATGACGGCGAAGCGCAGTGCAGGCAGTCTCGTTAGTAGACCTGTTACATTTTCTGAGTGTTTTCCCAATAAAACGCATTCTTTGGTTTGCCTCCCCCATGACCCATTCCCCAAACCCCCATACCCCTCCGTGTGTCCATGTTCTGCCCCCGCATAGTTGCTGTGATTCCCCCCACAGGGAGAGACTTACTTGTAACAGTCGCAACCTGTCTAGGCAAGTAATACTATTTTGCAGTGTTTGTGTTTTATGGTGAACCATGCAGTGTCCTCCAGACATGCATGCGTATCTGAAAGTACAGATACTGTTACGATCTACGGCTGTGAGTAGACTTAAGCTACACAATTTCCTGGTGAAACATGAAAAACTGCGCTAGACCGGTACTCGAACACGGATTTCCCACTCGGTTTAACGACTTCGGCTATGCGTGCACACCTCCCGGACTGACCCAAGCCTCCATACGCTGCCGCGTACCCACGTCCCGCCCACGCACAGCTGCTGCGATTGGCGCACAGAGAGACAAGAGACTTATCAATTATCGTTGCGGCCTGTCTCGGCATGTAATACTAATTTTCCAGTATCTATGTTTTACGGTGTACTACGCAATGTCATTCAGACCTTCATACGTTTCTGAAGGAACAGATACCGCTTCGATCTACAGCTCTATGAAATAGGCGAAATTACTGGGAAATCCGGGCTAGAGGCCCCGTCTGGCGCAGATTTTCATGTATCACCAATTAACTCTGCGGCTGAAGTGTACGAGGGGCGTCTGAAAAGTCCGTCCAAAGTCCGAGAGATGGCACCACCGGCGCGTATCGAGGTCATGTTTAGTTAGTAGAATCTTTGGAAGAAACGCACACCAAGTTTCAGCCATATTGTTCTATTTATTTGTGTTTGGCATTCGTGTAAATCAAGGAAGTCGAGTGATTGTCAAAAAATGGACGAAAAAGAGTTTCGTGCAGTGATTAAACACTACTTTGTGAAAGGCAAAACGCCTCAGGAGACTAATGAGAAGCTTGAGAAACATTAGGGTGACTCTGCAACTTCGATTAGAACAGATTACAAGTGGTTTCTAAATTTTCGAAGTGGCCATGCGGGCACAAGTGATGCTGAACATTCTGGACGCCCTGTGCAGGTTAAGACTCCAGAAATCATTCATAAAATCCATGATATGGTGATGGATGACAGAAGAGTTAAGGTGCGCGAGATTGCTAGTACTGTGGGCATCTCGAATGAACGGGAACATAATACGAGGGCGGTTCAGAAAGTAACCTCCGATCGGTCACAGTGCGGGTTGTGGGGGGAGTAGCGACGCCATCTGTGCGTTCACGCACTCAACAGGTCAGTCGGCATCAAGCCGTGGTCGAGTGAACGTCGTACCTGCGCTACTTTAGTTTTTGTGGCAGTTTGAAATGTGTGCTGCAATAGAGATCCCCGCCAAATGTGAAGTGCGTGCTGTCATAAGGTTTTTTACAGTCAAAGGATATTCTGCAGCAGCTATTCATCGTGAGCTTTGTGCCGTGTACGGACCAAGAGTTATGAGTGAAGGAGTTGTCCGTGAATGGGTACGTTTATTTAAAAGTGGACGAGAAAACGTTCATGATGAAGAGAGGAGTGGTAGACCATCATTGGTGACTGACGAACTCGTTCAGACAGTTGATGCAAAAGTTCGTGAAAATCGACGTTTCTCAATGTCGGAGTTGTCTACTGGTTTTCCACAGATTTCTAAGACTCTCTTGTACGAGATAGTGACAGCAAGATTGGGTTACCGTAAGTTCTGTGCACGATGGGTGCCCAAAATTCTTACCGACCACCACAAAACTCAAAGAATGGCCTCTGCATTAGACTTTCTGTCACGTTATGAGGACGAAGGAGAACCATTCTTAAACAGAATCGTGACCGGTGACGAAACCTGGATTAAGTACGTGAACCCTGAGACAAAAGAACAATCAAAGATGTGGGCACATTCAAATTCGCCTACCAAACCAAGAAAAGCCTCGCAAGATTTTTCTGCCAGAAAACTGATGGCAACGGTGTTTTGGGATGCCAAAGGGGTGTTGTTGGTTGAATTCGTGGAACGTGGTACGACCATTAATCAAGACATGTACTGTGAAACAATAAAAAAGTTACGACGGGCTATACAGAACAAACGCCGTGGTATGCTGACTTCCGGTATCGTTTTTTTGCACGATAACGCCCGTCCTCACTCTGCTCGCAGAACAACGGCCGTTCTTGAGTCCTTCAAGTGGGACGTTATCAACCATCCACCTTACAGCCCAGACCTGGCGCCAAGTGATTATCACCTCTTCATGCATTTGAAGAAATGGCTCGGGTCACAGCGGTTTGATGACGACGAAGAGCTCAAAGATGCGGTCACAGGCTGGCTCCAGGCACAAGCGGGTGATTTTTATGCAGAAGGAATTTCAAAGCTTGTGAAGAGATACGATAAGTGCCTCAATCGCTATGGAGACTATGTAGAAAAATAGTGCAAAGATGTAGTTGTAAGATGTATATATTAAAATATTTTTATTTAACTTGGTGTATTTTTTTAAATCAACCGGAGGTTACTTTCTGAACGGCCCTCGTATTTTGCATTAACATTTGGACATGAGAAAGCTACCCACAAGATTGGTTCCGCGATTGCTCACGCTTGACCAAAAACGGAATCGTGTGAAGTGTTGCGAGGATGGTTTGCAGCTGTTCAGGAAGAATCCACAAGACTTTAAGCGTCGTTTCGTCACTGTGGATAAAACATGGATACAGTACTATACGTCTGAGACCAAAAAATAATCTAAAGAATGGATTACCAAGGGAGAATCTGCACCAGAAAGGGCGAAGACCATTCCTTCATCTGGAAAGATTATGGCGACTGTCTTTTGGGATTCGCAATGGATAATCCTCATCGACTATCTGAAAAGTGTAAAACTATTACAGGTGCATATTATTCATCGTTATTGGACCGTTTCAAAACCGAGCTGCAAGAAAAACGCCGGAGATTGGACCGCAAAAAAGTCCTTTTCCATCACGACAATGCACCAGCACACACCTCAGCAGTTGTTGTCGCAAAATTAATGGAAACAGGATTCCAACTCATTTCACATCCCCCCTATTCTCCGGACTTGGCTCCCTCGGACTACTATTTGAAGAAGTGGCTGGCGGGACAAAGATTTTATTCAAACGAGGAGGTGATTGCAGCAACTAATACCTACATTGCAGACTTGGACAATTCCCATTATTCGTAAGGGATCAACAAATTAGAACAGTGTTGGACGAAGTGTATAAGTCTAAAAGGAGACTATGTCGAAAAATAAAAAAGGTTTACCCCAAACACGTAAGTAGTTTTTATTTTTGCACGGACTTTTCAAACACCCCTCGTAATTGTATTCACAATTACGAGTACATTTCTTCATTCCATGCAGTTGTAAGTCGTAGTAGTGCATGCATGTCTGAAGTAAATTACAGATAGTAATAGTCTATTTGGAACATAGGCTCCATACTGTCGTTGGTCTGCTTTCATGACTAGCAGCAAGACTCTCTGCAAAAATAGTATTATCGTGTGATCCTTTGGTCACAGTTTATCGAAGCATCAGTAAGTAACGCGACTTTAAATAGATATACGATGCATTAAACAAAATACTAATAAAATGGTAAAAAAATTAAATTTTTCTGAATGATTGATTTAGCCAACACCAAAACGTTTATATTGTAATAAATTACGCTTTACTGAATCATTTAAAGAAAACAAAAATTGAATTGTGGCCCTACAAATATTATTTAACCAATGAAACGAAAGTGAAAAAATTACTAGATTCAGTAAAGTTAACGTGATTTCGTATTTGTTGAAAGTGCTCCCAGCAGATTTCTGTGAAGGCGAAGGTGGGTGACCGCGTATTTACGTTCACTTATAGATTTCCGGAAACTTTTAATCAGATAGCATATCTTATACATCCGTTAAATAGCTGTAAGATTTATTTTGTAATACTCAGTGGTTTTTAATCAAAATTGTAAAACGTAGTGCAAGTTATCAACCCACTCCTGCCACTCCCGTACTGTTGGGTAACGGGATTAATAACCAGATATATAAGATATCGATGGTATTGCAGCAGTATTGCGATCTGCTAGCTGAATGGAGATTTCATCGGCAATAGACAAACCTACCCCACTCCACTCTTCATCAGCTGTTGCTTCTCTATTTACTATTTCGCTTCACTCCCACGTACCAAAAAACACAAAAAAAACCAAAAAACAGATGGCTCTCCCATCTGCTGCGCACAGACACAGCTCGTAAACGACGACGCTCCGTTTAATTACCCCCAGCAGCGGCGGAAAATAAAAACGATCTCGTCGTTTGTAGCGGCGCGCCTCGCCGCGGCGGAATCATTTCGCTACAGAGCGGCTACTGGCGCGACTACGCCCGTAAACGTACCGGAATAACAAACTGATGTCCGCATTTGTTTAAGTACGAGATTGCGTATTTACGGGCGATACTTTCATATCGCGGCGGGCGCCTCGGGTAATGGTTTACCCAACTGGAATTACCTAATCTGAAAAACGGAGCGTTCGGTTTCGGACTTCAGGGAACGCGAAAGCAAAATGAAGGGAGGATCTACGCTTCATTTTATTTCTGCCGTAGTTATTACCGCGTTTCCCTGTGTCCACTTTTACTGCTGCGAGCTCTTTACAGGCGCTAAGGGAAATAACGCGGTCGTTATCACCTCATCTCAATAACCGCCTGGTTTTCACTGGAGGCTGTTTCCACTCTACACGTGATGTATAAAACTATGGTCTCTGAGAACGTTCATTTGAGGAATGGTGAGAGAAACGGCGCTCTAGGGAACATTGCATAGGCCAGAAAGTTTTATTCTTCCAGAAGTGATTGCTCCTCCTTCATCTGAATGAGAGTTGACAGTCAAAAGCACTTGTAAGAACTCAGCACATTTCCGGAACATTGTTTTAATTCTACTAAAAAATTCGTATGATACTTCATAGACGTTTATTGAGATAGTTGTTGGTTTCTTTCCCACAAATCTAAATCAGCTAATTGTCAAATTAATTGATGTTCATTTGTCCAACGTGTTTCTATGACACTGAGTGATGGATTTTTATGATAAATGATTCGCGCGTGGTCCCTTCACGTTTTAATACAACTTATTTAGAAAAACACTATGAAACCGCCCAAATTAAAAAGAATCTGTGGAGTTTTCTACTTTCTCTTATGTTGCAAAACTGCACACCATCTCTTCCACCGCTGACCAGAACTGTTTCTTTCTGGGATCATACGAAGGACCCCTATTTTACATCGACATTTGAAGGGCAGTACAAATTGTGTTATGCATCAGAACTGACGAAAATTTGACCAGGAAAACGGTGGAACTTGCGTGCCAGAAAACCAACAATTTCAATTACGCTAGCGATGGTTGGTTGGTTTGGGGAAGGAGACCAGACAGCGTGGTCATCGGTCTCATCGTATTAGGGAAGGATTGGGAAGGAAGTCGTCCGTGCCCTTTCAGAGGAACCATCCCGGCATTTGCCTGCAGTGATTTTAGGGAAATCACGGAAAACCTAAATCAGAATGGCCGGACGCGGGATTGAACCGTCGTCCTCCCGAATGCGAGTCCAGTGTCTAACCACTGCGCCACCCCGCTCGGTTACGCTAGCGAGCCATTAGTCCTGTGTGGCCAGACGGAGTGGCCGACCGGTTCTAGGCGCTACAGTCTGGAACCGCGCGATCGCTACGGTCGCAAGTTCGAATCCTGCCTCGGGCATGGATGTGTGTGACGTCCTAAGGTTAGTTAGCTTTAAGTAGTACTAAGTTCTAGGGGATTGATGACCTCAGCAGTTAAGTCCCATAGTGCTCAGAGCCATTTTGAGCCAGTCCTGTTGCTGACAACTAACGAAAGTAAATTCAAGCAGGGGTGTAACGTAGAATGCAGTCTCCCGCATTGAGTGATGTTTCTCTGTGAATGGCTATAGAGAATATTGGGGCCTGAATTACAGATTTTAGAGAACTCTACTCTTAATATTTATAAATTAGAAAATAATGATCGGAAATGAATATTTAGTTTTTTATTAGCATAAACAAGTAACACGACACAGCTTCAGCTGTGTGCAGACCAAAGTTGGAAGATGTGATTGGTTTAGGAACATTAAGGGGTCGAGACACGGAAGTGTGGTGTCACCATTGTTATATAAAATGGTGATGGATGGAAGTGTGGAAGACACTAAAGAAGCTCATAAAAGAAGGAAGATGAAGTTACTGTTATTTTCCGATGATATTGTGGTGTGTGGAACCAACATTAAGGAGCTACAAGAACAAGTAGATATCCTAAATGGAAAAAAAACTAGGGATTTTGGTGTTACCGTTATTTATAATTATAAATAATTATATATAATAAATCTTTATATTTACAATTAATAATGTTGTTGTTTGTGCACATATTATTTATAATGGTGATGGATAGAAGTGTGAATGAGACAAAAGAAGCTCATAAAGGAGAAGAGATGAAGTTATTGCTATTTGTCGATGGTAATGTGGTGTGGGAAACCAACATTCAAAAAGTTAGAAGAACAAAAAGATATATTAAATGAAAAAATAGGGGTTTGGAATGATATGCGAAGTGGAGAAATGTAAGACCATGGTGGTAACCAGAGGAGACAGAGAAAAACGGACAAATTAATGTTAAAGAATAGGAAAATGAAATAGTGGATAACTTTAAATATCTAGGAAGTGCTTTAATGGAAAATGGAGAATGTAAAATGGAAGTTAGCAAAAGAGTACAACAGAGCAATACATTTTACCAGTGTGTGAGAGGCTTAGATTGTGGGAGACAATGAATTGTAATGGAGTGCTATGCAAGACGTACTTTTCACCCATACTGATTTAAGCATCGGAGACCTAGACAATAACAAGAGAGGAGTGTAGAACCCAAACCAGTGAAATGAAATTCCTGAGAATTTTGTCAAGGAAAACGAGGAGAGGCAGGGTGAGAAATGAAGATGTTAGGTACAAAATTAGAGTAGAAAAACTGAATTAGATAATTGAGAACAACAGATTCAAATGGTTTGGACATGTAAAGAGCCTGGAACAATACTGAAAAGAGTGATGGAGGCCAAGTGTGAGACCTAGAGAAAGATGGGATGTCTCAATGAAGACGTGTTTAAGTATAAGGATTCTGGACCGGAGAAAAATAACTGCAGAAGAAGAACGGTAGATAGACGAAAGTGGAGAAGTACCACAAATTCCAATCCGGCCTGATGCCAAATAGAGGGGTACAAAGACGAGGAGACGACGACGATACAGCAACAACTTAAGATCACACCAGACATTGAAAATGACGACCGATAGACTTAGTGCATGCATTACGACACACTCCACTCATAGGATGGATATGGGGACTGAACATCATATCGCTTGCCACCTTGCTTCCACACGTTGTTTATGGTACTTACTGCTCCAACAGTAATCTCCACACTGTAACCTTCATAGCCCGCATTTCATGGGGAAGGTGATGGGTATTTACTGAAGAAGCTTCTCCCACACGATCCAATGTCATCTCCTCAAAGAGTACTGTGTGAACAGTTCCCTGTCAAGATCCCTTGGCCAGCTTCACGTCGGCGGTTTTTATGCAGGGTGACGACTAACAACCACCGCTTGGGTTAAGTCAACTTTTCTAACTGAAACTGGAGCAGACAGAGACACTCCGTTTAAATTAAGAGGAAGCAGTACCTCCACCTTGGCGCTCTCTCTGGAAAATTAGTTATGACTTCCGGCCCAGCCTTGGCCACGTAAGGTAATCGAATCCATCCCTACTTGTAGGGGATTCTAATTTCATTAAATGAGAAACTGTGTAAGTGGGCAAAGGTTACAAGACGCGATGGAAAAGATTATCCTTAAAACATTTCTATACTAACACAAAGAACTTTCACACTGTCGAGAAACAGTCTTCACAAAAACAGATTTGCAGCCAAGAACCGACTGCAGACAACCATAAGCAAAACATTGATACTGAAAAGAAAAGAAACATTATTAATAAATTATTAAAGAAATGTCAGACAACATGCTGCTACTCCACCAGATAAATTAACTTTACACTGCATATATATATTTTTTTTCTTTATTGATTTTCAATTCCCGCCGAAGGGGGCGGGCTGGCAGCAGCTTACTACGCTGCTCTACATCCTACAGACTTTTTTGTAAAAAAAGGAAGAAGAAAGAAACAAGGAAAAACAGGCGATAAAATGGTGATTTAAAGTGTAAAATGGCGTGAAAATACGGAAAGTTAAAACAGAAAGCAAAAGGGGTTGGAAATGTTGATAAAATACACAGGAATCAGACAAGTAACATAGTAGACACACAATTAAAATACATGGCGACAGTCTGGTTTCTGTTCGCAAGAGACAAAAAAATCACACCCAGCGACAGCACCCAGCGACAGTATGATGGCTGTTCGCTACACTTCCCAAAAGACAACACGGAACACTCACTGGAAAAACTCACCGTAAAACACTGCACGAAAATGGCGGCACGAATATGGCACTCCCGATCCAAAGGCAGATGGGGGGGGGGACCTGGAGGAGGGGGAAAAACAAGGAGGGAGGAGAGGAAAAAACGAAAAGGGGGGGGATGCATATATTGTTGGGGAAAGCTTTTTATCCAAACAGAGGAAAACTGCATTCATGAGAGCATGAGTGTTCGGTCCAGACATGCCCTGAAACCTTTTATGCAGGAAGAATGAACCGAAAGAAACACGATGTCCAAATTTTAGCTGCTATAACACACAGCAAGTACTTTAAAAAATATTGAATTTTTCCAAATTCCTAGATCGCCAGGCACCTGGAGAAGTGTACATCGCGGCTGCGGCTGTAGCTGGCTCCGCATGCACAACACAACGGGCACACAAACTCGGTTGACTGCACAGCGGTAAACAGATAACACGGCACAATGCGATCCTAATTTACATACCGATTTCAGTTTCCGTTGGTAATTTCTCTGACACAGTTGCTCACAGTTATTATTCGCTCGAATTTGCAACTTATTTAATATCGAAGATAATTATCAGTTTCTTTTGGGATGTCTTTAAGTATTAACAATGGATATAAAACTGAATTATGTTTCTTCGTGATTTCTTTGTAAATGCTTACTAGCAACACCTGCCTTTGTGCAGGTTCCAGACTTTCAAAGTAAAGTGGAATCCAATTAATGATTTCAACAAGTAAAGATAAAATATGAAGAACGTGCTATACAATCAAAATCACCTACACTTCCTGAATAAATATATGTTCTTTATTAGTTGATTACTTGGACATTCATTCCAATGATACTGATATTTCGTTAGAAATTTTGGAAACATTAGAAGAAACAAAAAAAAAACACAATTCCGTGAATTGTGATTCGAACAATCATGATTGTGCTCATTAAAGCGCATAGCAAAAAATTGAGTACCTTCGAAGCAACAGCCTTGCCACAGTGGATACACCGGTTCCCGTAAGATCACCGGAGTTAAGCGCTGTCAGACGTGGCCAGCACTTGGATGGTGACCATCCAGGCTGCCACGCGCTGTTGCCATTTTTCGGGGTTCACCCACCCTCGTGATGTCATTTGAGGAGCTACTCGACCGAATAGTAGCGGCTCCGGTCAAAGAAAACCATCGTAACGACTGGGAGGGCGGTGTGCTGTCATACGCCCCTCCTATCCGCATCCTCATCTGAGTCTGACACGGCGGTCGGATGGTCCAGTTGGGCCACTTGTGGCCTGAAGACGGAGTGCTTTTTTTCGAAGCCCAACGAAAACATGCACAGTAATAACTTTCAGTGACAAAGAAAAGGCTGTAAATATCCTGGTTCAACGAAGGAGGAAGGAAACACTTAAGCAATGTGCAAAGCTAGTTTCCTTTCGTAAAATCTGAACATGAATTGTAAAAATGGAAGAAATATTTACACAAACTACAAAATGTGCGCCAAAAATGAAACTCGCAAGAGTGTGAGAAAAAAACTATTCGAAGAACTTAGAACTACTCGGGAGAGCCAATGCACCGTTACCGAGGGAGATGTACGAGACAGGCTTCTGCGACCTCGTTAAAAAGACTCAGAAAATTATACGGAAAAGTAAGTCACAAAATTACGAAGTTTACCTCAAGTAAACGGATAGAGGAGATGTTCTGAACAGGTAATACTATACAGAAATCCGCAGCTGAGCCGGCCATGGTGGCCAAGCGGTTAAAGGCGCTACAGTCTAGAACCGCGCGACTGCTACGGTCCCAGGTTCGAATCCTGCCTCGGGCATGGATGTGTGTGATGTCCTTAGGTTAGTTAGGTTTAATTAGTTCTAAGTTCTAGGCGACTGATGACCTTAGAAGTTAAGTCGCATAGTGCTCAGAGCCATTTGAACCATTTTTCCGCAGCTGACGTGAAGATGAAGCTTCGTGTTATCCCCTAAAAGATGTGTACGAAGCCAATGAGTCAACTTTCGTGCAAACCGTATTTTATAATTTGGAGTGAAAAAACACAGTCGTGTGTGCAGTCAGTGAATGCTATGACAAATTTGTATGCAACAATGCCAATGATAAGTGCCATTGGATTGCTATTTCCGCAGTTTTAACTGTGTCTTCAGAAACATTAAGGAAAATTCGGAGCAAAAATTTAAAAAAAACAGGACTGCTTACTTGCAAACTTTTTCCAATCGAGGTGGCAAAATCTGGAAAAAACGGAAATGAATAATTTTCAGTGTTACATCCGATACGTCTTCTTAACATTTGCAGAACCATTTGCAGAGAATAATTCACTGCTTTTGTTGGACTTTTGTCCTGGACATAACAACACATTTGTCTTAGGAAGACGACGAAAAGACTTAATATAATTTGGATTCTACCCAAAACTAATAGTGTGATTCATGCTCCCGACAAAATGAAAAAAAATTAACACTGTAAAACTTTTTTCAGATATTTGTCGTAGAATGTGGTTTCTGATATCTCTATATATATCAGCGCAACAGTACTCTTAAACATCAGTCACATCCCCATTGTTAGTTTGCGTCACTACATTTTATGAATTTTATCAAATAAACGTGTCACGCAACACAATATGCAGAACAATGACCATAAATAGTTATTAATCCATTGCAGTTCTGTCCAAATAAAACTGGTACAGCCGGCCGCTGTGACCGAGCGGTTCTAGGCGCTTCAATGCAGAACTGCGCTGCTGCTACGGTCGCAGGTTAAAATCCTGCCTCGGGCATAGATGTGCGTGGTGTCCTTAGGTTAGTTAGGTTTAAGTAGTTCCTGGTCCTCGGCACTGATGACCTCAGATGTTAAGTCCCATAGTGCTCAGAGCCATTTTTTTAAAAAAACTAGTAAATTCTGTGAAGTGCCTGAGCGCAGTTATTTTTGTTTTAGCAGGTATGCCTAAGTTAATAAAAATGTTTGTTTTGGTCATCCAATAGATCCATCAAAGTTTTGTGAGGACAACAGGGAATAAACAAGGTACTGTTTCATTGCTAGCTAAACATACATTATTCAAAAATTATCACAAGAACTGCGCTACAGATATTGTTATAAAATATTTAACGTCAACGAATTAAAGTCCGGATTGATCAAAGTCGTCTCTGATGTAACATCATATGTCTTCTTCAGGTTACCTTCCATTAGGAACGTAGATGCACTTAACGACTGTGACACGACTTTCCAAATGATGGAGCACAGCAATCAGTCATCCTTTTCCTTCAAATTTCATTAAGCAAATCTAGATTTCGTCTAGTGCGTATCCATTATCAATTCTAAAATATACTAGAAATACATAGCCAGGCGATAGTATAAAAAGTTACAGCTCGTGTCATAACCAATATCGGTTATACATTAGATTTCACACTTCTATTTCATGGTATCAATGCGTGTTCCAGTACGTCAATCCCCTGCTGTTCAGGCTTCTGTCACAGTTCGTTCAAGACTAATGTATAATGAAGGTAGGCTTTTAGCAGAACACATTGTCTTTGTTTTCTTTCCTCTGCCAGTTACCTGTGTAAAAATTACATCTTACATTACATTACGATTTAGCTGTCCACATGAACTGCGAGTAACTCAAAAAATTAATGATGTAAGAAGTTTCTGGTATCACTTAAATGCCTAAAATTCACGTGCGTGCACTGTGGACTTCGCGCTACACAGCCCTACGTCTTCCTGTCACGGCTACCTCTGCTTATTCGATGATACAAGCGCTAGACACGAAGTGCTTTACAAACGGCTCTTAAAAGCGGTTCTTCGTGCGACAAAAATAATTTTAACTTTTGTTTTAAAACCTTGCGATCACCTTAGCATCTAAAATTTTGACAGTGCATTTCTTAGAATATATTCCACCGGTGCGAAAAAATTCGGGGTAAGTTTCGACATGTCGGACTGGACCACTCCCTTGCAAGTTAAAATAGTGGCGCTTTGTCCACGAGAGCACAGCAGTCAGTCTCTGTCCAAGATAATCGATACAAAAACTGTAAAGAGACTCTAGACGGCGAATGCTGGAGCCGAATGTGATAACTGTTGCCGAGTGAGGTCGCGCAGTGGTTAGCAAACTGGACTCGCTATCGGAGGGCAACGGTTCAAATCCGCGTCCGAACACTTGCATTTAGGTTTTCTTTGCTTTCTCCAAATGCTCCGGGTAAAAGACGTCATATTTCGTTTGAAAGGGCACCACTGATTTATTTCTCCGTCTTTGAAAGAATCCGAGCTTGTGCCTCGATGTCGACGGGAAGTCAAGCCATAATGTTCCTTCCATACTTCTGAAAACCGTTGCGTCTTCCTTACGTGCAACGGCTGACGTCCAAACAAGTATAATGGAGGCTGAGAAGACCCGGAGCTTAATGACGTCGGAGTGATTGGCACGCAGTGAAATTCCGACCTCAAGAGACAGACATCTCGTCAACTGCTGAAGAAGGCAGCGGCCGGCTCTTACCTGCTGGGACATAACAAATAATGCCTTCGTTCCTCAGAGGTTCCTCATCCCGCCAAGGCACCAGCCGACGGGGAGGTAACTCGAGGTGATCGTATTATAGATCGGACTCCAGGATAGTGTTCTTTATTATGTAAAGAACATTGCTACCATACTTTTTAACCTCCGACTTTTCTTCGAGGGAGACGGCAATATTGGCTCTGAGCACTATGGGACTTAACATCTGAGGTCATCAGTCCCATAGAACTTATAACTACTTAATCCTAACTAACCTGAGGACATCACACACATCCATGCCCGAGGCAGAATTCGAACCTGCGACCGTAGCGGTCGCGCAGTTCCAGACTGAAGCGCCTAGAACCGCTCGGCCACACCGGCCGGCCTTCGAGGGAGAAATGTGCTCGTAAAGTTATACATGCGACGAGACAAGAGTGTCGTCTGGTTTGTCCGAGGGAAATGTGATAGTAGCACTCTTGCTCCCTATACAGGGTGTTACAAAAAGGTACAGCCAAACTTTCAGGAAACATTCCTCACACACAAATAAAGAAAAGATGTTATGTGGACATGTGTCCGGAAACGCTTAATTTCCATGTTAGAGCTCATTTTAGTTTTGTCAATATGTACTGTACTTTCTCGATTCACCGCCAGTTGGCCCAATTGAAGGAAGGTAATGTTGACTTCGGTGCTTGTGTTGACATGCGACTCATTGATCTACAGTACTATGATCGTGGTTTTGCAGTCAGTGCAATGTTTACAAATGCGGAGTTGTCAGATGCCCATTTGATGTATGGATTAGCACGGGGCAATAGCCGTGGCGCGTTACGTTTGTATCGAGACAGATTTCCAGAACGAAGGTGTCGCGACAGGAAGACGTTCGAATCAATTGACCGGTGTCTTAGGGAGCACGGAACATTCCAGCCTATGACTCGCGACTGGGGAAGACCTAGAACGACGAGGACACCTGCAATGGACGAGGCAGTTCTTCGTGCAGTTGACGATAACCCTAATGTCAGCGTCAGAGAAGTTGCTGCTGTACAAGGTAACGTTGACCACGTCACTGTATGGAGAGTGCTACGGGAGAACCAGTTGTTTCCGTACCATGTACAGTGTGTGCAGGCACTATCAGCAGCTGATTGGCCTCCACGGGTACTCTTCTGCGAATGGTTCATCCAACAATGTGTCAATCCTCGTTTCACTGCAAATGTTCTCTTTACGGATGAGGCTTCATTTCAACGTGATCAAATTGTAAATTTTCACAATGTACATGTGTGGGCTGACGAGAATCCGCACGCAATTGTGCAATCATGCCATCAACACAGATTTTCTGTGAACGTTTGAACAGGCATTGTTGGTGATGTCTTGATTGGGCCCCATGTTCTTCCACCTACGCTCAATGGAGCACGTCATCATGATTTCATACGGGATACTCTACCTGTGCTGCTAGAACATGTGCCTTTACAAGTACAACACAACATTTGGTTCATGCACGATGGAGCTCCTGCACATTTCAGTCGAAGTGTTCGTACGCTTGTCAACAACAGATTCGGTGACCGATGGATTGGTAGAGGCGGACCAATTCCATGGCCTCCACGCTCTCCTGACCTCAACCCTCTTGACTTTCATTTATGGGGGCGTTTGAAAGCTCTTGTCTACGCAACCCCGGTACCAAATGTAGAGACTCTTCGTGCTCGTATTGTGGACGGCTGTGATACAATACGCCATTCTCCAGGGCTGCATCAGCGCATCAAGGATTCCATGCGACGGAGGGTGGATGCATGTATCCTCGCTAACGGAGGACATTTTGAACATTTCCTGTAACAAAGTGTTTGAAGTCACGCTGGTACGTTCTGTTGCTGTGTGTTTCCATTCCATGATTAATGTGATTTGAGGAGAAGTAATAAAATGAGCTCTAACATGGAAAGTAAGCGTTTCCGGACACATGTCCACATAACATATTTTCTTTCTTTGTGTGTGAGAAATGTTTCCTGAAAGTTTGGCCGTACCTTTTTGTAACGCCCTGTATACATAAAAGATCTTGTGGATACGGAGAGCAGCGATCTGCGACTGTTTGCTGATGACGCTGTACTAATAGAGTGTCTTTATTGAGTGACTGTGGAATTATACCTGATGACTTAGACAGAATTTCTATTTCGTGTGGTGAGTGGTATTTTGCTCTCAATGTAGATGACTAGGAAAAACAGTTCTGTAGTGTTCGAATGCAGTATTATTGATGAGCTGCTCGAAATAGTGACGTCGATTAAATGTCTCGGAATCATGTGCACATCGATATGGCTTGAGCCGAGAACTCAAAATCAGAGATTGGGAAGGCGAATCGCCGACTTTACTGTGAGAATCGCAGGAAACTATTACTCGTCTATAAAGGAGACTTGGTATAGAACGGAAGTGCGATCCATTCTTGACTAACGCTCCAGTGTTTGGAATCCCCACCACGTCGGCTTAAATAGAGATGTCGAAGAAATTTAGAGGCATGCAGCTATTTTTTTGCGGGTAGCTTCTTTTAGGACACGAGTATTACTGGGATGCTTCGAGAACTCAAATGAGATTCCTTGAAGAGGATACGACCTTCTTTTCGTGAAAGACTATTGAGAAAATTTAGAGAACCGGCATTCACGGCAGTCTGCAGAACTATTCTACTGTCGCCAACGTGTATTTCAAGACAAGATAATGCAGGGCTCCTACGCAGACGTACAAACGACTGCTGCTTCCTCTCTCAATTTGCGAGTAGAACAGAAAAGGAAACGGCTAGCAAAGTTATAAGGTACCCTCCGTCATATACAGCATGGTGGCTTGTGGAGTATGTAAGCATACGTAGAAATACAATTAATATTGAAAATTAAATACACCAGAGTGTTAATTTAATTCTAGGATTAATATTCTGTAGGAATAAAAATCTTAATTTAATTACGTAATGAGGACCTCTTTGTTTTTTATTTGTTCTTAAGCGAGAGCTCATGCATGCGTCACGGAACGTAACGGGGCTTGCTAGTGCTATAGTGTCACGTAGTGACAAGACAATACGTCGCCCATAGAGGGCACAGCTATTACACGTCGTAGTTTACCGTTTTTATCTAAAATATACATAAGTTTTACACATACTAACTTTCTGTTAATCCGACATTTTAAATGAATCAGTTTTATACTTTGACGATAGCGTCATATTATGAACGCTGATTGGCAGTTGTGAAGTAATGTGAGAGGGAGTAGGTGGAGCCTCTGCGTATTTAAGCTCATGCTCAGCACTCATAACCATCAGTTGACTTCGTAGCAGCTGAGGAGAGCTCCGCCTACCATCCTCCAAGGAAGCCATGGGTATAATATATTTTATCTTGTTAAAATTTTGTCGTCATTAGACACTTTTCATTTTATTTCAAGATTGGTCTCTACTATTTTCTAAAATTAATTCACAGGTCTGAAGATGGTTATATAAATATAACCGAAACCGGTCACCTACGTTATTGAGACAGTGTTGTGATCAAGACTGAACTTTAGTTAAAATACAATACTCTATTGATCACTGTTTCCAAAAATGTTTACCAAAAAAGGGTAAGTGTATGGTGCAGCCTCGATGTTCGTACATCGCCGACATGGCCCACCGAAGGTGAAACAAGTCCACTGATTATTACCGGCGCCTTTAATCCTTTGAGTGCCAATCGTTTCTGCCTCAAAGCACGAAGCAGCGTTCAGAGCAACAGTCTGTGTATGTAAAATAGGTCTAAGGTTTCCATTCAGTCCCTTGTTGGCCTGTCTATTGTGGCAGTTGAGGACAGAAAAACGAAAGCCGAATTTTAATTTCACGTTCAAGAAATCGTTCACATTATAGAATGCACAAATATACCGTAATCTGACCATCGGACAGACTGCCGTACGGACGACATAGTAATAAGCATACCTGGCGTAGAGAAGCAATTGAACGGTTTCAAAGCAAATAAATCACCGGGTCCGTATGGAACCTCAATTCGATTTTACAAAGAGTACTCTACGGCATTGCCCCTTACCTAGCGTGCATTTATCGTGAATCTGTCACCCAGCGCAAAGTCTCAAGCGACGGGAAGAAAGCGCAGGGGACTCCAGTACATAAGAAAGGTAAAAGAACGGACTCCTCAAAATTACGGTCCAATATTCCTATCTTCCGTGTGCTGCATAATCCTTGAACGTACTGTCACTTCGAATATAATAAACTTTCTTGAGACTGAGAAGCTTGTGTCCACGAATCAGCAAGTTTTAGAAAGCATTGCTCGCGCGAAACTCAGCTTGTCTTTTTCTCACATAATATACTGTTAACTATGGATGAAGAACAACAGATAGATTCCATATTTCTAGATTTCCGTAAAACATTTGACAAGGTGTCCCCCTTGCAGGCCGTTAACGAAGGTACGAGCATATGGAATAAGTTCACAGGTATGTTAGTGGCTCGAAGACTTTTAAATAATAGAAAGCCGGCCGCTGTGGCCGAGCGATTCTAGGCGCTTCAGTCTGGAACCTCGCTGCTGCTATGGTCGCAGGTTCGAATCCTGCCTCGGGCAGGATGTGTGTGATGTCCTTAGGTTAGTTAGGTTTAATTAGTTCTAAGTCTAGGCGACTGATGACATCAGATGTTAGGTCCCATAGTTCTTAGAGCCATTTGAACTATTTTTTTTTTAAATAATAGAACCCAGTATGTTTCCTCGACGGCGTTTGTTAATCAGAGACAAGGGTACCGGCAGGAGTGCCCCAAGTACGTGTGATACCAAATGGTTCAAATGGCTCTGAGCACTATGGGACTTAACATCTATGGTCATCAGTCCCATAGAACTTAGAACTACTTTAACCTAACTAACCTAAGGACATCACACAACACCCAGTCAACACGAGGCAGAGAAAATCCCTGACCCCGCCGGGAATCGAACCCGGGAACCCGGGCGCGGGAAGCGAGAACGCTACCGCACGACCACGAGCTGCGGACCCGTGTGATAGCACCGCTCTTGTTCTCTATATACATAAATGATTTTGCTGACAGGGTGGGCAGAAAATTGTGGTTTATTTGCTGACGATGCCGTGGTGCACTGTAAGGCGCCGGAGTTGAATGACTGGAAGAGGATACAAGACGACTTAGATAAAATTTCCAGTTGGTGTGATGAATGGCAGCTAGACCTAAATGTGGAAAAACGTAAGTTAATGAGGATAAGTACGAAGACCAAACCTGTGATGTTCGGTTGCGGTATTACCAGTATCGTGCTTCACACAGTGAGGTCGTTTAAATATCTCGGGGTAACGTTGCAGAACGGTATGAAGTGTAACGAGTATGTGAGAACTGTGACAGGGAAGGCAAGTGGTCGGCTTCGGTTTACTGAGAGAATTTTGGGAAAAAGTGGTTTATCTGATAAGGACACCGCATATAGAATGCTGGTGGGACCTACTCTTAAGTACTGGCCGGCCGCGGTGGTCTCGCGGTTCTAGGCGCGCAGTCCGGAACCGCGCGACTGCTACGGTCGCAGGTTCGAATCCTGCCTCGGGCATGGATGTGTGTGATGTCCTTAGGTTAGTTAGGTTTAAGTAGTTCTAAGTTCTAGGGGACTGATGACCACAGCTGTTAAGTCCCATAGTGCTCAGAGCCATTCGAACCATTCTTAAGTACTGCTCTAGTGTTTGGGATCTGTACCAGGTCGCACGAAGCAATTCAGAGGTGGGCTGTTAGATTTGTTACTAGTAGGTTTTCTATGTGACTGTAGGAGATTTGCGCCTGCAAATTTTTGTTCCGTAATTGGTTTGACGTGTGGTTTTCACACAGCGGCCATATTGAGCAGATCATTGACACTGAAAATAAGTATATCTGCAGTTAGTATAACGTAAATGAGAGTTTGTACTACAGCCTTTATGAGTAGTTTCTGCAGGACAGTACTGGGGCTGTATGCACTTTTATAATTAATTTTGTAATTGGATGTAAATTTATTAAGTTTAAGGTCTGTGCTTTTGCTTGGTATTTAGGACCATATTTTGCTTTATCAGAATGTGTTCATGGAAGTTTCGAAGCGTCACCCGTGATATAAATGTCCGTCTTTTAGATATAGATATTCCTAGAGATTTGGATTCAAAGACACAAGAGGCAGAAAGCGAAACTAATAATGCTCCTACGAATATTCTCCATCAGGCAAGCGCATCAGGAACATCAACTCCTTTGCCAGGTCCTGAACTATTTATTGCAAACGTAGTTCTTGGTGCGGTTATAACACTGAAGATGAGCCTATATCACCTATGTACGTACTTTGTGCCAAATATGACGTTAACATACAATACGTTTTACCCTCTGGGAGGAATTTTGAAGTTTGACCATGTGTTTACCTACTGGACAGAGGGTATCGAACATGAATTTCGTATAAATGCCAATTAGTAGAAAGACTAATTTTGGATTCTAAGAAAGTAATGAAGTTCTCGTGAATGAAATAATAAACGGTCGCCAGCCTAATTAAGCATAATAAGTTTGAAACATTGCGTTCAAAGAATTTAAATATAATTTTAGAAAGAGGACTTTCCTTGTTTTTCTCTTTGACAAATGCAATGAACACACGCGACTACCAGGCGAACTGAACAGTGTACAGCAGTAGTTATCATTTGCATAAATTGGCAATCACAGAAAGATAAATGGCATTTTACTACTATTGATAATAATTACTATCTCAATCATTAATTCAGCACCAGAACGTTATCAGAGACATCACGAGATTAGGCTAAGCATGAAATAGTCCTGGTTTAACTAACACATAAACATCACAAATGCAATAAAATAACACTGTACAAACACTTTTTCGTACTCTCTCTTTAATGGAAATACTTCAGATTCCTTTAGCCAAAGCAATATTCAGTTTATCTTCCTCGTAACAGAAAAGAATATAGTGGGACTCATAAACTATCATTTACTCTACAGGAAAATTCTGTAACTATTTTAGAGACAAATTGCATTGCACTAATGTGAATTTGTAACCCCACTCGAATTTGTTTATATTTCATTACTATATAGCAATTTACTCAAATGTTGTTCCCAAATAAAACTTCAAACTTTATGGTAATAGTCAAGGCAAAATCAAATTTCCAGTAAGTCAAATTATGTGCCTTTTTCATTACCTGTGAAGCAGGTGGTTTAACTACCAACATTTATACACTTTAACACTGAAACTTTGGCACATTCAAATTAAAAACATTTCAATGGTCATTCAGAAACAGGATACTTGGTCTTCTGCACGTTTAGGATAGGACCCTAAAACGGTTTTATGATCAGGACAATTTCAAAGTTCACACACATGTTTTTATCACTTGAATTATTATTGAAAAAGCACAAATACAAACATACTGGTCCATACTAATAAGATACATAACTGATTTCCTGAAGTTGGCGGAGCAGTGGCGCAATAGTGGTGGCAAGCACGTGGCGGCTATCTGGTCTCACCTCTTGCAGATTAAGGTCTTTCCGAATTTCTTCGTGCGACATATTAATCATTTCAGAGCCATTCCATAATATAAGAGCACCATATTACAGCCGAAACCACATCCGAGGCAATTTCAACATAAATCGGCTTCCGAATGACTCACTTGGCACCTACGGTGTTGACTGTGTAATGTGCTCTCTCTCTTGCCGCCCAGATTGACCGCCAAATCCACCTTTTCCCGCGCGCCAAGCCCCTTCCGCAGCGGAGGGGGTTCCCTACACCTTTCCCTTTATATAATACAACGTCCCTAAGTATGAACCAGTATTAAAAGTACAATTTCTCTTTTACGAGCTTACATATTTTACGAAGTTTCATTATTTTTAAACATTATTAAATCTTTATAATATATACATCATAAACTTCCTCTTTCCCTTCGACAGTTCAAAGATCTTAACTAGTAGAGAACAATCACTTCATAGTTAAATACACATAATAACACTGTATAAACTACATACAATCGATAATGGTGTTACAAGCCTGCCATGATAAATTCACAAATAAGATGGTGAAATATCGTAAAAATCAACAGTTGTGCACGACTTCTTTGAAGAGCTCGGACTGATTACTGATGCAAACATTGAATTTCCCTTGGAATTCTTTCCGAGCTCTTTTCCACAGGAAATGATAGGAGCCCGATGCCTGTGTGCCCCAGTGGGTTCAAAGTAAAACCACCTCCATAAGAGAATCGGTCGTTTACTTTTTGACAATTTGTTGTTGTATTCCTTTCTTACGATGACAAAAGTTAATGTTGAAAGAAAAATTTTAAAATTATATTTTTTCTCATGTTGTTGGGATTCAAACCGTTAAACCGCAGCAGCGCTACTCAACGTGCGCTTGCCCCCATCCACGCCAGGCAAGGATATCCAGATTGGTTCGCGTTTCGAACAGTAACCGTGGGCTGTGATTGGCTGATTCCCGATCATTCTAAGCTTACCATTTGTTTTAGAAAACCGCTCCTGGTTAATGCGTTTTTTCGGAGACCATGTGTTTCCATATACATACTCTACAAATTGCTGTGAAGTGCATGGCTGAGAGTATTTCTCATTGTACGACATATTAGGTTATCTTCCCATGCCATTGGCATATGGAGCGCGGGAAAAGTAATTCCTTATATGCCTCTGTGGGAGCTGTAATTACCTTAATCTTATCTCGATGATTCGTAAGAGCGATGCTAAGGGCACTGTGGTGTATTACTAGATTGCACACTTAACACGGGTTCTTCGAACGTTGTAAGTGCCCCTTAACAAGACAGTTGGCGTCTATCTTCGAACCTCTGCCAGCTCAGGATTCCCACCATATCTGTGACGTTATTCTATGGATCAAAGAAACGTAAGACCATTCATACTGTATACTTCAAGATCCGCTGATCACTCTATGCGGTATGTATCACACACACATGAGCAATATTCGAGGGTACGTTGCAATGTTTTGTAAGCAAGTTTATCTTTAAAAAGACTGCATTTTGCATGTGTCCTACCAATGAAACCATCATATACAGACAGTAGTGGTTGTCAGGAGCTTAGGTGATAATTTCAAGAGTGAGAATTACAAGTGATAAATTCAAACAGGCACTTATTTCAGGCGTTTTAGGACACAAAGCTGTCTCGGACCTGAGACATACTAATAATTACCAACAGCTTTGTGCAGGATAATATTAGATATAATAACAATAATTAGAAATTCCTCTCTTTCATTTAAGTACCGTTCTTTCGGTAAAATATCGGGGCAAAAAATTACGTATGAAAAATGCAGTACGTGAAGTAGATATGAATAACAACTGACGAATTATTATTCCAGACTGAGCACTCCTAACGATCGGACTTATACAGAAATTTCAGTAACAATATTTTGCCCGATCTGCATACACTCAAGTATTTCAGGTTTAATAATGTTTAAAACAAACCGAAAAATCTTTTAAGACAGTCGCAACTGTCCAAAAAAGTTCTCCGGATAACCTTTGAGCTTGTATTAGATGAAAGTACCTACAGTGTGGACTTTCTGAATTCAAAGGATGCACTCCTTATCGCCTCTTCATCCTTCTTCCTGTAGCACCGCTACCGGCTTAAGATTAAAATTTGTGAGAAGCTACGGTGTAACTTTGCATTAGTCGCCAGTGGCCGGTGAAAATGGCTAAGGCTAAGAGAACAAGCACTCAAAATTATTGAGAGATGGGCTATCCCCGCTCAGCATAACTTGCCAGCACAGTGATAATGCACACCGCAGACAAGGCATGTCTGCATCATTGATATTTTGGTTGTGTTGCCGAATATGTTACTCAGAGAGGTACACTGCAATTTGAGATAAATAACATTTCCTTTCGTAGCAGATTCATTCGCTATCAAGCAGTACCACCAGGATGGAGCAACTACGCCAGACGAGGAGACGACATAATGCCATCAGCTGAAGCCGTGGGTTCGAATCCCTGCTGGGGTATCTGCTTCTTGCACCAAGTCCATCAACCGGATTTGGTGGCCCAGCGTAGTGGACCTGCTAGTCCACTCCAGCAGCAGCCAGACTCCTGACGCCAGGAGGCAGCGAGTCTTTTTCCCCTCACCATCACCGCCTGGATGTGGTCGTTCATCAAAGAGGGGCTACCTCAACAAGACTACAGTATATGTTGCAGACGTCAGTACTGTCACTCATGCAACACAGCCAAGTACACAGCGCCAAATTCAGACGTCAAAAAGCAGAGCGCCACCATTTTTTACATCCAGCTGAGCAGGCGCTAGCCACTAGCTGATCGACTACCGGCCCACTGTTGTAGGGCAGGGGTGTGAACGCTTCCCCAGCACGCTGCAGAACCATTGTTTAATTTATTTTTTCACAGCTGCTTTTTCATGGCTTTCATCAGTCTGCCACCCAGTCTCACTCTTCGGCTATCGACCCGCCTGACAACGTAGCTACCCAACGCCACGCCCAGGGTCGGCTATAAAGTGGGGGGGTCAGAACTCCGTGCGCGCTCGAATCTCTCTAATTTTACAATCGTGATCTCCTCGGGAGGTATAAGTAGGGGGAAGCAATATATTCGATACCTCATCCAGAAGCGCACCCTCTCGAAACCTGGACAGCAAGCTACACCGCGATGCAGAGCGCCTCTCTTGCAGAGTCTGCCACTTGAGTTTGCTAAACATCTCCGTAACGCTATCACACTTACCAGATAACCCAGTGACGAAACGCGCCGCTCTTCATTGGATCTTCTCTATCTCCTCCGTCAACCCGACCTGGTACGGATCCCACACTGGTGAGCAGTACTCAAGTATAGGTCGAACGAATGTTTTGTAAGCCACCTCCTTTGTTGATGGACTACATTTTCTAAGGACTCTCCCAATGAATCTCAACCTGGTACCCACCTTACCAACAATTAATTTTATATGATCATTCCACTTCAAATCGTTCCGCACGCACACTCCCAGATATTTTACAGAAGTAACTGCTACCAGTGTTTGTTCCGCTATCATATCATCATACAATAAAGGATCCTACTTTCTATGTATTCGCAATACATTACATTTGTCTATGATAAGGGTCAGTTGCCACTCCCTGCACCAAGTGCCTATCCGCTGCAGATCTTCCTGCATTTCGCTGCAATTTTCTAATGCTGCAACTTCTCTGTATACTACAGAGAAAGCGAAAAGCCGCTTGGAACTTCCGACACTATCTACTAGGTTATTTATATATATTGTGAAAAGCAATGGTCCCATAACACTCCCCTGTGGCACGCCAGAGGTTATTTAACGTCTATAGACGTCTCTCTATTGAGAACAACATGCTGTGTTCTGTTTGCTAAAAACTCTTCAATCCAGCCACACGGCTGGTCTGATATTCCGTAGGCTCTTACTTTGTTTATCAGGCGACAGTGCGGGACTGTATCGAACGCCTTCCGGAAGTCAAGAAAAATAGCATCTACCTGGGAGCCTGTATCTAATATTTTCTGGGTCTCATGAACAAATAAAGCGAATTGGGTCTCACACGATCGCTGTTTCCGGAATACATGTTGATTCCTACAGAGTAGATTCTGGGTTTCCAGAAACGACATGATACGCGAGCAAGAAACATGTTCTAAAATTCTACAACAGACCGACGTCAGAGATATAGGTCTATAGTTTTGCGCATCTGCTCGACGACCCTTCTTGACGACTGGGACTACCTGTGCTCTTTTCTAATCATTTGGTACCTTCCGTGTGGTACACGACTGTTAGAAGGGGGACAAGTTCTTTCGCGTACTCTCTGTAGAATCGAACTGGCATCCCGTCAGGTCCAGTGGACTTTCCTCTGTTGAGTGATTTCAGATGCTTTTCTATTCCTTGGACAATTATTTCGATGTCAGCCATTTTTTCGGCCCGCATCTCGTGGTCGTGCGGTAGCGTTCTCGCTTCCCACGCCCGGGTTCCCGGGTTCGATTCCCGGCGGGGTCAGGGATTTTCTCTGCCTCGTGATGGCTGGGTGTTGTGTGCTGTCCTTAGGTTAGTTAGGTTTAAGTAGTTCTAAGTTCTAGGGGACTGATGACCATCGATGTTAAGTCCCATAGTGCTCAGAGCCATTTGAACCATTTTTGAACTATTTTTTCGTTTGTGCGAGGATTTAGAGAAGGAACTGCAGTGCGGTCTTCCACAAACCATGTAGAATATTTCGCTATTTACCACCAGTTTTGGAAGAGTTTATTAACCAGCAGTTTACTGACGGGATAATAAAAGAGATTAATAGTCCAAGGATGTGGGATTGTTATCATGCTGAAAGAGATTACAGACGTTTCGGTGAAATACAGATTTTTCTGTGATTACCCTCCTTTTTGAAGAACAGACACTTCCTCTTCGGACAATTGTCAGGAACTTCTGCACATTTTCTATCAACTAAGTAGCAGAATGCATCGAGACGACTGGGACAAGATCGACAGCGTCACTCACAGGAGCATGCAGAACGAACTCGATCGCTGCACCGAGCGGCAGAAGAAAAAGTTTGAAAGATGCCGGAAGCAGACCAACAAGGCGATTCCCGACATGTCACACACAGTGGTCAACCCCACTGAACGACAATTGTCCGAAGAGGAAGTGTCTGTTCTTCAAAAAGGAGGGGATTTCGCTATCGTCCCGAGAACTATACCTATGGGGGACATCATTGCCAACACTGAAGCAGCCATTCGGACCCTTCCTTGTGAAAGGGCAGAGGAAATACGCACGGAAACAGCCAGGATACTGCGCCGAGCAAAACCATCAGCTTGCAACCTGAAGAAAGAAGAGGTACAAGCCATTAAGAATCTCAACGCCGACAAGAGTATATTGGTACTGCCTGCCGATAAGGGGAATGCGACCGTCGTAATGAAGACCGAAGATTATGAGTAAAAGATCCGAGACCTATTAGATCCGACGACGTACCGAAAACTAAGCGCAGGTCCGACGCAGCGTATCACTCGGAATACGAATCGATTAATCAAGGCGTCTTCTCTGCCGGTGGACATACAGAGAAACCTGCGCAACACGGAAGCCCTACCACCTCGGCTGTATGGATTACCCAAGATCCATAAGAACAACGTTCCACTGAGACCGATCGTTAGCGCTCCTGGCTCACCAACGTATAAACTACCAAAACACTTGGCCTCTCTGCTCCAGCCACACGTGGGGAAGACCGACACATACATTAAGGACTCAGGACATTTCATTGAGAAGCTGAAGAAACTGAAACTTGCACTGGTCAGCTTTGATGTTGTTTCGTTATTTACGAAAGTGACACTCAGTGACGCTCTGGAGCACATTGGTTCCATGTTCCCGCAAGACATCAAAAAGCTCTTCCATGCATGTCTCACCACGAGCTATTTCACGTGGAATGGCGATTTCTACGAACAGCTGGAAGGCGTCGCCATGGGTAGTCCTCTCAGTCCAGTGGTGGCCAACTTCTTCATGGAACAATTCGAAGCACAGGCACTGGACTCGGCGACTTGCAAACCTAAGGTGTGGTACAGGTACGTCGATGATACTTTCGTGGTGTGGAGCCATGGTGAAGAACAGCTCGGTGAATTCCTGAGACACTTGAACAGTCTCCATGCCAACATAACATTTACCATGGAAGTAGAAAAGGACAAGAAACTGCCATTTCTAGATGTGCTGGTCACAAGGGACGGCGAAAACCTGGGACACAGCGTGTATCGAAAACCGACACACACGGACCGATACCTGCACAAACTGTCAAACCACCACCCGAGGCAGAAAAGAGGCATGATTAGTACGCTCGTAACGAGAGCACGACGAATATGTGAGCCTCAACACCTCAAACGAGAAATGCAACACCTGGAAACTGTTCTGAGGAGCAATGGGTACTCCACAAATTACATTAGAGGTGTAACAGAGCCAAACACTCGGCGAAGTAAGGAATCAGAAAAAGAAATGTCGGGTATGGCCTTTCTGCCATACATTCCCAGAGTGACGGACAGAATCGGCCGTATATTGCGCAAACACGGCGTAAAGACGATTTTCAAACCGACAAGGAAGATCAAAGAGTGTCTTAGATCAGCTAAGGAGAAAAGAGACCCACTTGCAATGTCGGGAATATACCGTATACCATGCACATGCGGAAAAGTTTATGTCGGAATGACTGGACGATCAATTAACACCAGGATCAAAGAGCATAAGCGATATTGCAGGTTAGGGCAGGTGGAGAAATCGGCCGTGGCAGAGCACGCACTGAATGAGACCGACCACGTAATAAAATTCGCCGACACGGAAGTTCTGGCTGTAGACAAGCACTATCACACGCGCTTGTTCAGAGAAGCTATAGAAATCCAAAAACACGCGAACAGTTTCAACAAGAAAGAGGAAAGCCTTAAGGTAAACGGATCCTGGCTTCCTGTACTGCAGCGAACGACCGTCGCAGGTAGCAAGAGGAGAACCGCACCGGAAATGACCGCGTAGAAGCCAGGTACATATAATCTGCGGCCGCGAGCTCGGCTCCAGTTCACCACCGGCAATGGAGGGTGAAGCTTTGACAATGCCAGCCACTCGTGCTGGCGAAACGTCAGAAAAATCATTAGATGAACGTCGGCCGAAGAACACGAGACAGAAGCCAATAGGCAGTTTGTCAACAAGTGACCACGAAAGCCTTAACAATTTTGTAACACAGAGAATGTCTGAGAGAAGTATTTAACAGGTTGTGGGCGACACCCACTGATGGAGAACCGTCATTTGTCAATAAAGAAAGTAAATACTTAGGGCATTTGATTAGCGGATATCGGGTGAGAATGGGGCCCAAACAGGTACAGGCAGTGCGATATTTTCCAGTGCCAAAGAAGAGCAGAGAACGACAGTCGTTCTTGGGACTCTCAGACTATTGTGGGAAGTTTATAAGGGCGTTTATTGACATGCCACCACAACTCACACAGCTGTTGAAAGAGGGTGCGAAATTTTTGTGCACAGAAGAATAGCAGTGGACGTTTCAAGAACTAAATAGGGTTTTGTCGTTGAGTCTAGTATTTGTGTTTCCAGATTTCCAGAAGGAGTTTATATTGTCCTGTGATGCATCTAACCATGCTCTCAGGTATGTTCTGAGTCAGAAGACCAACAATGAGGCATACCCTTTTGCTTTTGTATCAAGACAACTTAATAGGGCCAACAGAAACTATTCGACAACTGAGAGGTAAATGAAATGTCGTGTGACGAGGGCCTCCCGTCGGGTAGACCGTTCGTCTGGTGCAAGTCTTTCGATTTGACGCCACTTCGGCGACTTGCGCGTCGATGGGGATGAAATGATGATGATTAGGACAACACAACACCCAGTCCCTGAGCGAAGAAAATCTCCGACCCAGCCGGGAATCGAACCCGGGCCCTTTGGATTGACAGTCTGTCGCGCTGACCACTCAGCTACCGGGGGCGGACAACTGAGAGGTAATGCTTACCTTCATATGTGGAGTGGCGTATTTTTGCTGTTACCCTAACATAAGAAGTTTTAAGTTGTGATTGATCGTGCTGCTCTGAAATGGTTATCAGAGTTGAAGGACCCATTCAGCAGACTAATGACATGGGTATTAGACCCAGTGAGTTTGAGTACAAAGTAGTGTGCAAGCCAGGGATGAGAAATGGAAATGCAGACACATTAAGCAGGAAGCTTGCAGTAGTACAAGTAGTGCGTCAAGGCAATGACGAATGTCAGGTGGCACAGAATGCTCAAATGGCTCTGAGCACTAGGGGACTTAACTTCTGAGGTCATCAGTCCACTAGAACTTAGAACTACTTAAACCTAACTAACCTAAGGACATCACACACATCCATGCCCAAGGCAGGATTCGAACCTGCGACCGTAGTGGTTGTGCAGTTCCAGACTGTAGAGCCTAGAACCGCTCGGCCACTCCGGTCGGCTACAGAATGCTGACAGTGCTGTAAACAATACAGGATGCAACTGCAGTTCAGCATATGCGATGGTCCGTTGTGCAAGGAAATGCATGATCATGTGCTGTCTGGTCATGGAGAATGCAGAGCATCAACCCGAACGGTATCAGAGAAAAACTGGCGGACAGGAAGAAAGATATGGATCGGTATGTGAAGAATTGTGTGCGTCCTCGAATGTGAGTCACAAGAAACTACTGTTACAGGGACTGTCAGAAGCTTCAAAACCACTTAAGATGGTCGAGCTTGATGGATTAGGACAATATAAGCGGTCTCCAGTGGGGACTCGTTCTGCGCTGATAATAGTTGTTCATTTCTCTCGGTACGTCCAAATGATACCTATGCCAAACCAGCAAGCGGTTAGAGTTTCACAGGTTATGGTTGATAGGCGAATACCGGAATGTGGAGCACCATACACTATGGTTATGGATCAGGGGATGAACTTCATGTCAGACTTGATGAAGGTATTAATATCCTTTGTTACATGTGACGAAATTAAGAACTAGTCCACTTCATGCTCAACTGAATTGAGGTATGGAACAGGTGTACCGGACGACTGGGAACTTGCAGAGTTACTATATGACCTCTCTCCACAATTATTGGGGCACTTATCTTTCGTTTTTGTGTGTGCGTATAATCCAATGGTCAAACACCAGGACAGGGTGTCACAACATGTGTTGGTGTATTCCATCACCATTTCATACGATTAAGACAAAAAAGTTCCCGAGACCAGTGGAAATGGTAACTAAGCGAATACAGAGAGTGAGCACCAAAACATTGAAGAGATAAGATGAAGTTGTGAAACGCATGGGAATCCTCTGAAGTATAGATAGGTGATGTTGTCTACTCTTTAGACACCGAAATGCAAGACGAATAAATTTTTGATAAGGTACCAACATCCCTATCGTGTAATAGAAACCACATCACCAGTAAACGTTAGGCTACAGTTGCTGACAATGTCGACAACGGTGAGTATTGGACACCTACAATCATTCAGTGGCAGTTCGGAGTCGATCACAGGGATAGTAAGAGTAGAACGAGAGGCAAAAACAAAATGTAAGAAATGGAAGAGTACATGGGAAACACTAAATGGGTCTAAGCATTGAGATCAAGACTATAGTAGATGTACTTTTATTATGTTTACTGGTGATTGTTTAGGATATTATTTGTGTGATACTAGGGGCAGTGTGTTAAGGGTCACTGTATGAATTGTGTATTAAAATAATAATTCTTTAATTTTATTTTTATGGAAGATGACGATCAGTGACAGCAGACTTCTTATGCGGGAGGAGTGGGGGGGAGGGGGGGGAGGGGCGATGATGCTAGTCCCTTTCCTGCTGTACACTGAGACAACACACAGCACACGCAGGTGACTATGTCATTAGCAAAGGCAGGACAATTCAACTTTGGCAACATTCGACGAGCTATGCTCAAGTATACCGGCTTCCACCCACACAGCAGGTAACTCCACATTACTTGAATCAGCCACGAGTCTGCAGTACTCACACCTGTTGTCACGACGTAAACTGCAGAAATGTTTCAGAAGTGAAAAAATCGCTCTCCATTGATACACTACATGATGGTGGGTCACTACAGATGTCAGCTCGCAGCAAACAATAGACATATAGCAGTCGCCTCGCATATAGGTCATCGGCTTTAGGCTCTGTCTGCACACTTTCTATATGACGTGACCCTGTCGGTAGTCGCCGCAAGACCAGGTTGTATTCGCGGTATCGTAGCAGCGTACATCACCTCCAAAAAATTAACTGACGCAATTAATTATTTTGTTTTATTTACGCGCACGTGCCTCCAGTCCCGGTACACATTTAATTAGTCACGCCATATTACCGAAGCACACCCGTACAAAAGCCAAAACGAAATGGCGCAGCCGACTGAAGAAGTGGAGTATCGTATGGCAAGTCCCCCCAGCTAGCCGCGCTGTCTAACGTGCTGCTTCCCGAGCGGAAAAGCGTCCCGGTCTCCGGCACGAATCCGACCGGCGGATTAGTGTCGAGGTCCGGTGTGCCGGCCAGCCTGTGAATGGTTTTCAAGGCGGTTTTCCATCTGCCTCGGCGAATGCGGGCTGGTTCCCCTTATTCTGCCTCAGTTACACTATGTCGATGATTGCACCGCAAATACTGTCACCACTTACGCATACACCATAATTACACTATTGCGCAAGCACTGGGGTTACCCTCGTCTGGTATGAGACGTTACCAGGGAAGGGGGATCCACTGTTGGCCGAACCGCACAACAACCCTGCGTTCGGTGTGGGGCGGCGGTGAGGTGGGTGGACTGCTGTGGCCTGTTGTGGGGTTCTGAGCCACTGAGGACTATGGCGAGACGAAGCCTCTCCGTCGTTTCTAGGTGCTCGGTTCAATACACACAATCGTGCTGCAATCCTTTTCTGCATTTAAAGGAGAAGCACGCTGCAACTCTAACACGTCAGTACTGAACTGGCAAGTCTCAAATTGCATTATGTTTAAATCAATAATTCATCTCAAACTGAGTCATACTCCTGACGATTAATTGCTGACTGGGTAATATCAGTGACTGCAAGGATTAAGCCAGCAACTCCTATCTTAAGATTTTCTTTTCTGGTGGTAGTTTGCATGTTGCATATTTCTTAGTTCGACATTTGGGTGGGTTATAATGAGCTTAGGGGGAACAGAAGTGTAGGGCACCGACTATAAACCCCATAGAATTCCCCATGGCATACAGTCTAGCTTTTGGAGGAAAAAGCATGAACTGCTGGGGAGATGTTTCCCATTGTGCTGCAGCAGATAGACAGACAAGTTCAAAAATGGTTCAAATGGCTCTGAGAACTATGGGACTTAACATCTATGGGCATCAGTCCCCTAGAACTTAGAACTACTCAAACCTAACTAACCTAAGGACATCACACAACACCCAGTCATCACGAGGCAGAGAAAATCCTGACCCTGCCTGGAATGGAACCCGGGAACTCGGGCGCGGGAAGCGAGAACACTACCGCACGACCACGAGCTGCGGACAGACAGTCAAGTATTATGGAGCTGTGTGCCTCGTAGACAGGGGCCGTAAGTTTTACTAGTAGCTATGTCCAGTGTGAAAGTTTAGCACCAACTCGGTTCCGAGAGTTACGTAACCTGTGCAGAAGCCGGTCGTAGTGGCCGAGCGGTTCTAGGCGCTACAGTCTAGAATCGCGCGACCGCTACCGTCGCAGGTTCGAATCCTGCCTCGGGCATGGTGTGTGTGATGTCCTTAGGTTAGTTAGGTTTAAGTAGTTCTAAGTTCTAAGGCACTGATGACCTCAGAAGTTATGTCCCAAAGTGCTCAGAGCCATTTGAACCATTTGAACCTGTACAGAAAATTGGAATAGAGATCAACATAAACATCATTTCCGCTCTTTTTATTGCATATTGTACCGCCATACTCACCGAGCGACGTGGCGCATTGGTTAGCACACTGGACTCGTATTCGGGAGGACGACGGTTCAATCCCGCGTCCGGCCATCCTGATTTAGGTTTTCCGTGATTCCCCTAAATCACTTCAGGCAAATGCTGGGATAGTTCCTTTCGAAGGACGCCGTCGACTTCCTTCCCCATCCTTCCCTAATCCGACGAGGTCGATGACCTCGTTGTTTGGTCTCTTCCATCAAATCAGTCCTATCAGACCACCATACAGTGAGACCTTCAGAGATGGTGGTCCAGATTGCTGTACACATCGGTACCTCTAATACCCAGTAGCACTTTATTAAATAGGATATAAACCATCTGCGCATAAACCCGTCAGTTCCATAACACTTGAGTTTTTCTAAGTGAGTAACATGATTTACACACTCAAACGGCTTGGAAATATCACAGAAAATATCAAGTGGCGATATTTAATATTTAAATCTTGCGCTGTTTAATGATTGAATGTATAAATAGCATTCTCAGTCGAGCAGCCCTTGTAGAATCGAAACTGCATATGCTAAGTAAATTGTTTCCACTTATGCTAAGTACATTGTTTCCACTTAAGTGTGACATTACTGTTAACATTATTTACTCGAATATTTTGGGAAAAAAATGTCAGTAAGGAAACTGGATGAAAATGTTCAATTCTACCTTGTTTTGTTCCATAAGGGCGTCACAGATCATTCTGCCCAGGACGCGGACATTCATGCTGCTTCATTTTTGTATCAAATTTTGCCCCTTGACATGGCACCTCGCCACTTCTTCCCTTTCTTCGTTTTCAGGATAGCGACGAGGTGATTTCCAAGTTTCCCACATACATACAAGGTCTTCGCCAGGTCACCCATTTTTTGAGAAATGAACGGTCAGAATGCAAAGAAGAATCAATTTTGCTAGCAAGTTTCATGGCCGCAGCCTTATTTTTTCGAAGTGATAAATAACACTATGTGGTTCTCTTTCGTGAAATGAAGTATGAGCCATTATCACGCGATTTAGCTTTTTACTATCATTTATTTATGCCTCTCTCTGCCAAATCTGTTTTGTTACAAATTTGTTGCTACAATCCAACAACAACACAAGACTGACAATATGGCAGCTGCTCAATTCCGTATGAATCTCGCCTGTTAGAATGTGTCTATGATCTTCCACAGCATTCTATGATAATCATTCCCCAGGATCATTTGTTCACCTTAGCAGTCCAGACTCTTTTCTAGCCTTCAAAATATCAAAGTTGACCGTCCTCTCAACGTTGCAGTTAGTGGTACTTTTGTGCAGAACTTTTATGACAATAATCTTCACACTTTTCGTGTCAGTTGCCTTATGTTTGCCAGAGCTACTTCAGTTTCGTAACATTTCTATAATTTACGGATGCCTGAACACTAAATTCAGGAAGACTTTTGCTCTGATCGAATGAGAAATTATGCCAGACCTTTTCCCTAATCAAATGTGCTATTGATCTGAACAACTTTGTCTGTGTAAGAACACACCAATAATTCCAAAACGTATGCAACAGTTTTCACAATGCCGAGCGGCATATTTGTCTTACCCACGGCATTTGGCGGTATGTTGTACTAGTGCCGCGAGAAGGTAGCCGCTTCTGCACGTCATTGCTGCGAGCATTCCTCGCACCGAGGTCGAGGAGTGACAGATAAGAGGAAGTCAGTTGGTGCACGGCCAAGAACAGGAAGCTTGCACAGGATGGTTCTGTAAGGAGCTGGCTACGGGATGCAGCTAACGGTCACATTGGCTTGGCCACTGTGCACACACAAGCAACCCTGTGGAAAGGCTGGTGTCATTTTCCGGGCCAGAGGACGACTATTTCAGGAGAGACAGAGAAAGGGGCATCTGCATTTTAAGAGGGATAGTACCTGTGTGCTTTTCTAGCTGAGGGGTGTATCCTAGTGGTAAAGTGATTGAATATACACTGAGGTAACTAAAGTCATGGTGTAACTAAATGCACACACCCATATGGTGGTAGAATCACGTACACAATGTATAACAATAGCAATGCACTGGCGGAGCTGTCATTTGTAGTCAGGTGATTCATGTGAAAAGGTTTCCGATGTGATAACTGCTGCACGACGAGAATTAACAGACTTGGTAGTTGGAGCTAGGGGCACACTCCATTTCGGAATTCGTTAGAATTCAGTATTCCGTGATCCACAGCGCCAGGAATGTACTAAGAATTCCACATTTCAGGCACTACTTCTCAACATGAAAAACGCAGTGATCGACGGCCTCCACTTAACGACTGAGAGCAGCGGTGTTTGCATAGAGTCGTCATTGGTAACATACAAGGAGCAGTGCGTGAAATAACCGCATGGCCATAAACCAATGCGGCACGTACGACAAGCGTTAGGACGGAGCGGCGAAATCTGGTGTTAATGGGCTATGTCAGCAAAAAAGCTAAAAGCACGACATCGCCTGCAGCGCCCTCTCCTGGGCTCCTCATTATATCGGTTGGGCCCTAGACAATTGAAAAACCACAGCCTCGTCAAATGAGTCCAGGTTTCAGTTGGTAAGCTCTGGAGATAATGTTCGAGTATAGCGCAGACCTCTCGGAGCTCTGAACGCAATTTGTCAACAAGGACTGTGCAAGTTGGTAGTGGCTCCATCATGGTGTGGGCTGTGTTTACATGGAATTAACTGAGTCGTCCGGTTATCTTATGCCACTTGGAGACCATTTGTAGTCATTCGTGGACGTCATGTTCCCAAACAACGATGAAAGTTTTATGCATCAGAATGCTCCATGTCACGGGGTCACCATTGTTCATGATTGATTTGAAGAACTTTCCTGAAAATTCGCGATTAATTTGGCCACTCAAGTCACCCGTCATGAATCCCATCGAATACTCATCATAATCATCATCATCATCATTTAAGACTGATTATGCCTTTCAGCGTTTAGTTTGGAGCATAGCCCTCCTTATACAGTTCCTCCATGATCCCCTATTCAGTGCTAACATTGGTGCCTCTTCTGATGTTAAACCTATTACTTCAAAATCATTCTTAACCGAAAACTTCTCCTCGGTCTGCCCCGACTCCTCCTACCCTCTACTGCTGAATCCATGAGTCTCTTGGGTAACCTTGCTTCTCCCATGCGTGTAACATGACCCCCAGCATCTAAGCCTGTTCGCCCTGACTGCTACATCTATAGAGTTCACTCCCAGTTTTTTCTTTGATTTCCTCATTGTGGACACCCTCCTGCCATTGTTCCCATCTACTAGTACCTGCATTCATCCTAGCTACTTTCATATCCGTAAACTCAACCTTGTTGATAAGGTAACCTGAATCCACCCAGCTTTCGCTCCCATACAACAAAGTTGATCGAAAGATTGAACGGTGCACAGATGACTTAGTCTTGGTACTGACTTCCTTCTTGCAGAAGAGATCGTAGCTGAGCGCTCACTGCATTAGCTTTGCTACACCTCGCTTCCAGTTCTTTCACTATGTTGCCATCCTGTGAGAATATGCATCCTAAGTACTTGAAACCGTCCACCTGTTCTAACTTTGTTCCTCCTATTTGGCACTCAATCCGTTTGTATTTCTTTCCCACTGACATTACTTTCGTTTTGGAGATGCTAATCTTCATACCATAGCCCTTACATTTCTGATCTAGCTCTGAAATATTACTTTGCAAACTTTCAATCGAATCTGCCATCACAACTAAGTCATCCGCATATGCAAGACTGCTTATTTTGTGTTCACATATTTTAATCTCACCCAGCCAGTCTATTGTTTTCAACATATGATCCATAAATAATATGAACAACAGTGGAGACAGGTTGCAGCCTTGTCTTACCCCTGAAACTACTCTGAACCATGAACTCAATTTACCGTCAACTCTAACTGCTGTCTGACTATCCATCTAAAGACCTTTAATTGCTTGCCTTGTATTCCATAATCTTGTAGAACAGGCAATAACTTCCTCCTAGGAACCCGGTCATATGCCTTTTCTAGATCTATAAAGCATAGATACAATTCCCTGTTCCACTCATAACACTTCTCCATTATTTGCCGTAAGCTAAAGATCTGGTCCTGACAACCTAAGAGGCCTAAACCCACACTGATTTTCATCCAGTTGGTCCTCAACTAATACTCGCACTTTCCTTTCAACAATACCTGCGAAGATTTTACCCACAACGCTGATTAAAGAGATACCTCTGTAGTCGTTACAATCTTTTCTGTTTCCATGTTTAAAGATTGGTGTGATTACTGCTTTTGTCCAGTCTGATGGAACCTGTCCCGACTCCCAGGCCATTTCAATTATCCTGTGTAGCCATTTAAGACCTGACATTCCACTGTATTTGATGAGTTCCGACATAATTTCATCCACCCCAGCCGCTTTATTGCACTGCAATCTATTGACCATTTTCTCCACTTCCTTAAATGTGATCCTATTTCCATCATCATTCCTATCCCATTCTACCTCGAAATCTGAAACATTACTGAACGCATTTTCACCTACATTGAGCAACTCTTCAAAATATTCCCTCCATCTGCCCAAGGCATCCACAGGATTCACCAGCAGTTTTCCTGACCTGTCCAAAATACTTGTCATTTCCTTCTTACCTCCCTTTCGAAGACTGCTAATTACACTCCAGAATGGTTTTCCAGCAGCTTGACCCATAGTCTCCAACCTGTTTCCAAAGTCTTCCCACAATTTCTTCTTCGATGCTGCAATTATCTGTTTGCCTTTGTTTCTTTCTTCAACATAACTTTCTCTGTCTACCTGGGTTCTGGTATGTAGCCATTTTTGATACGCCTTCTTTTTCCTTTTACAGGCTGCCTTGACTGTATCATTCCACCAAGCTGTTTGCTTCATCCTACTTTTACACACTACTGTTCCAAGACATTCTTTAGCCACTTCTAGTACTGTGTCCCTGTACCTTGTCCATTCCTTTTCCAATGACTGTAATTGACTACATTCAACTAACTGGTACCTTTCTGAGATCGCTGTTATGTACTTGTGCCTGATTTCCTTATCCTGAAGTTTCTCCACTCTTATCCTCCTACATATGGACCTGACCTCCTGCACTTTCGGCCTCACAATCCCAATTTCACTGCAGATTAAATAATGATCAGTGTCATCAAAGAATCCCCTGAATACACGTGTGTCCCTTACAGCCTTCCTGAATTCCTGATCTGTTATTATATAGTCAATGACAGATCTGGTTCCCCTACCTTCCCAAGTATACCAGTGAATGTCCTTATGTTTAAAAAAGGAGTTTGTGATTACTAAGCCCATACTGGCACAGAAATCCAAGAGTTGTTTCCCGTTCCTGTTGGCCTCCATATCCTCTCCAAATTTACCCATAACCTTTTCATACCCTTTTGTTCGATTTCCAATCCTGGCGTTAAAATCACCCATGAGCAGAACACTGTCCTTGTCCTTTACTCTAACAACTACATCACTGAGTGCCTCATAAAAACTATCCATCTTATCTTGATCTGTCCCTTCACAATGCGAATATACTGACACAATCCTAATTTTCTTGCTAGACACTGTCAAATCTATCCACATCAGTCGTTCGTTTACATACCTTATTGCAACTACGCTGGGTTCCATTTCTTTCCTGATGTAAAGCCCTACACCCCATTGTGCTATTCCTGCTTTGACTCCTGACAGGTAGACCTTGTATTCTCCCAGTTCCTCTTCTTTCTCACCCCTTACCCGAATGTCACTAACAGCTAAAACGTCCAGCCCCATCTTACTTGCAGCCTCTGCCAGCTCTACCTTCTTCCCAGAGTAGCCCCATTGATATTAATAGCTCCCCATCTCATTACCATTTGTTTGGAAAGTCGTATCTTAGGAATACCTATGGGACAAAATCTAGAGGTCAGTTTGCGCACCAAATCCTGCACCGGCAACATTTTCGCAATTATGGACTGCTATTTAGGCAGCATTGCTCAGTATTTTTGCGGGGTCTTCCAACTATTTGTTGAGTCCATGCCGACTTGCTGAACTACGCTGGACAAAAGGAGGCATAACATGATATTATGAGGTATCCCATGGCTTTTGCCTTCTCAGTGCAGTGTCCAGTGCAGAGTACAAGCGGTGCATTGAATGTTTTGGTTAACAAGTAATACTGTACACCGAAAGTCAATAGCTGTAGTACGATGTGATATGGTTGTTGTGTCGGGGTAATTTAATTAATTACACGCCATGAGCGTGATTGATTTGTAAGTTTCGTCGTAAAGAAGGTGATCTTGCTTTTATTACACTGTGAGTGTGATTGATTTGTGTTGTGCTATTTGTACAAACAAAGTTATCTTGTTGTTTTTATCTGTAAGAATCTTTCATTTATATGTTTTATTGTACAGAAGATTCTACTATAATAAATCCCGTAGATAGCCGATAGTAGCTTGTCGTAGTGGCTAGTTGGTAAGGGAGTAACCATAGCAGTGTTTATCTGTGCGCTGCGTACTCGATCTTAATTAAGTGTGAGAACAATCTCACAGTCCTACGGTTAATTTCAGAAGCTTCATTTATCGTCTTTTCCTGTCTGTGGCCAAGTGCCGTATATTATAATTATTGTTGTTGCTGCCTGAGTTTATTTAAATTCCGTTTCACTGAATTCTGTTTCATTGTTTTGAAAGTATTTCAGTTGTTATTCTCTTGTTTGAGCAATGCTCTCTAGAACTACATTGGGCTGCAAATTAAGTTCTGTTTAGTTGTTATTCTTCTGTACTGAATTATGTTTCATAACATAGTTGTTAAATTGAGGACACGCCTGCACAATCCTCAGCCGAAACACCACTCAGCGCATATCCTACTTCACAAGTTAAAATGGAAACACCATGTTGTCTGTGAAGAAGCTGAGAAACACTCGTATCAAGCAAACGGTTATCGCTGCTAGACTGTCTAAAAGCTAACAGGGCTGCTTTACTGACATAGTCGTTCTATATTATTAATGCAGGTCTTTCACCAAATTCATTTTTCATGCAATTATAGCCTTGCTTTTCTCTCACAACGGAATGTGTTTGTTCCACCAAATGTTGGGGCTTTTCACTTGACATTTATTGATGTCTCGATGCATTATTCGCGGCTTGTGACAAATGACTTGAGGGCAACAGGTCGATAAGCGGTGACTTCTGGACGGGAATCAAAAGCAGAAATTCGAAGGACAACGGGGTGGTGATAGCAACAGCCTACAATCACAAATTCAGGCAGACTTCACTTCGCAGTAGCGAAATGCGATTAAAACTCTGACGTCGATTATGTCATACACGTTTCGACAGCCGAAAGACTATGTCTTTAACACGTACTCCCTTGGTGGAATCGGCATGCAGTAAGATAGCTGCTGGAATAACCAGGTACTCTTGGCGTCAAACATAAACAGGAAGACAACCACTTACCACCGAAAATAGTTGCTGTTATTGAAGGGGCTTGTTCGCAAGCAGCAGCTATGAGACATTGCTTCGTCACAGGGCCATATAGGCCTAGGCAAACTATGGCAAACCTGAATGCAACACCAATTTACTGAAAGAAATTCTACATTACGCGCCGCGACAGTATAGAGGATGCGTTGCAAAATATTTCAAAGTTTACTTTCACCAATCGAATTTGAACAGTGACTCCATGTCCCGCCTTTCGTTATGTCCAGTGTAGCATCATAAATCGCGGAGACGCCAGTGGAATTATTATATTTGAATAAAAGTGTATTTTCTGTTCATCGCATTGCGTATTACCTTCTGCTGTTTTCTGTATTATACTGTGTCACTTCTTTCTGTTACATCGAGCAACGTCATTTGGCCGAACCACATCAAGCGACGGTTAATTATAATTACAGTCCAGTGTGGGCTGTAGTTATCGTATGAGAGCGGAACTTGATAGCTATTGTAATGCGTAAATGCTGAACTGATTTACGGTAAAAAAATTTAAAGAAGTTCCAGTTTTGGCCACCAGGAGCAAATCTGGCGCTGTGAAGCCAATAAAGATGTACAGACATTTTTCCAAATGTAATGGACTAGCAGTGGCAGAAAAGGTCAAGTAAGTGAGAAAGGCGTAATGTTGATTTTATTATTAGCCTTCGCTTACATAGGTTGTTCAGTATGAGCACTGGAGACGTCGAAGAGATGCTGTACAGCGGCAGATTTGTACCTGGTGGCCAAAATTGGAACTAAAGCATTAGCATATCTACCAAGTTTCTCTACATTACTGATAATTGCAGCCCACACTGGATCTCCGAAAATAGCTGCAGTTTAATGGTAATCACCCAGCACGTGACACTGTGAGCCTGCTTATCAGCATGACGTCGCACACCTCTGGCCTTGATGTATGCCCCAATTCGGCTGGTAGGCCGTTGGGCCCTCTTCTGAGGTAAGCTGGACCACAACAGTTGAAAGTGGTGCTAGATATTCTGGGTACTGGCGCGAGGACGGAGTTGACGTACGAATTGGTCCCACGTTGTACTCATGGCATATCTGGGTGTCTTGCTGGCAGCGCGGTACCTCAACATCTTGCACACATATCATTGAGACATGTACAATGTGTGGACGAGGATTGTTCTGTTGGAAAATGTCATCACGATATTTTTCGAATGAGAGGTATCACGTGAGGACACAGAATGTTTGTGACGTACCGATGTGCCGTCAGGGTCGCCTCAGTCATTACCAGCCATGACATTGTGGTCTCCCCTCTCCTTCTCTCTCTCTCTCTTTCTCCGTCGTCATCGTTCTCTTCTTTTCTCCTCGGCTCTCCAAACCTTCTTCCTTCTTCCTTCGTCGTACCGCGGCTATATCTCAGGGTTTTCGACAAAGGAGAGGGAGAAGCGGGCACATATGTGGTTCATCACGATGACGTAGTGCTATGTGTGTCACCCTTATCTCCGTTTTGGGAAGATTGATGACTAAAGCTGAAACATTTCTCTAAAAAGGTGAGTGCTCTCTTTTCCAAAAGGTGAAAATCGTAGTGTAGACTATAATTTTTATCGATCTACTAAACTGAAGGAACACGACACAGTTTATAAAGTTCCAACTTTGGATGAAGTTTATTGATCCCAAGGAGCTGAAACAAAACTCATCCGTTCCAAATGTCATTCACCACGAGCGTAGTTAGTTTTCTGGTGTGGGTTTACTCGTCACCGGTGATTGGAATGATCGTTCCGGTAATTGCATCACAATCTGTTTATTGGTTGCTAACCAAAGTATCAATCAATCGACTATTGCGTGATTCATATATGTCGTATTCAAACAGTAAATGTATGTCGCATTCAGACAGTAAATCAAACCCCATTTACTTTAAGCACAAAGAACGATTACTGTTACCTCCAATAATTCTTTAATAATTATTACCAAGTTAATGTCGAGAAATTACGGGGAGTATCAATAGATCCTTCACGCGACTATAACGCGCGATAGCATACCGCGTATCTCAAATTTCGCGCCGTTATTTCAAAGTATAATACAAAGTTTTGCCGTGGTTCTCTAGAATGTCTTCCAAACCACGTCCGGATTATAGATTATCAGTTTTAGGTCAGTTCTTTAAAATTATAGAGGACCGGCACTTGATTACAACTTGTCCGCGCACTTGAGCAACTCAGAAGTTATTATCTTTCTCACAGAAAAAAAATCACTCATAACGCAGCATTGTGATCTGCTATGTCAAAAAGAAACTCATTACCTATTGATTCTTATACAGCGTCAATCACTCAGCAAAGATTGTACTACCAAAAAATTCTCGACTTCAGATGACGTCACGCGTTACTACCTGGTTTGACTCTCCTACTCTCATGTTACACAAAGTATATCTGACTTTAATGGACATCACGACAAGATTATTGCTACTCGGACGATTACCCATGTAATGCTACAACCTTAAGTCATACCCGGTGGCTTTCCTACGCCGCTGGCCGGTGTGGCCGAGCGGTTCTAGGCCCTTCAGTCTGGAAACGCGCGACCGCTACGGTTGCAGGTTCGAATCCTGCCTCGGGCATGGATGTGTGTGATGTCCTTAGGTTAGTTAGGTTTAAGTAGTTCTAAGTTCTAGGGTACTGATGACCTCAGATGTTAAGTCCCATAGTGCTCAGAGCCATTTGAACCATTTGATTTCCTACACTAGCGCGCCAGGAGCAATATCGCAGTGCCTCTCCAAAACAACGGAAAAGCGGTACTTCTCCCCATGTCGTCGCTATACTCGGCGAACATAGCCACCTGGGGTAGCGCAGAACCTTAATTCATCGCCGAACACAATGGGGCCCCATTCATCTGCAGTCCATGCTTCTCAGTCTCGGCATAAAAATGTTCGGACCTGTTACCAGACGGTGGTTACTAGATATGATGAACAAATGTGTTCTTGAAATGAAAATCCCCAAGATTTGGCGGAAGGCAAATATAGTAGCTATACCAAAACCTGGAAAAAAACCCACAGACCCTAAAAATTTTCGGCCTATCTCCCTGCTCTGTCAGCTCTATAAAGTCTTAGAAAGAATGATCCTTAACAGCATCTCAGAACATGTAGACAAGGATATAATTAAAGAGCAAGCAGGATTCCGCCCAGGAAGGTCATGCTGTGGACAAATCCTCAACCTTACACAGCACATAGATGGATACGAGCGGAAACAAATTACAGGTGCAGCCTTATCGACCTTACAGCAGCTTACGACACCATAAACCACAGTTAGTTAATATCAAAAATATATAACACCACAAAAGACTACCGACTGGCGCAATTCATCCAGTGCCTGTTGCAGAATAGACGGTATTATGTCACGCTGCAGTCGAAGAAGAGCCGATGGCGGACCCAGAAAAACGGCCTACCTCAAGGTAGCGTCCTCGCCCCATTGCTGTATAATATTTATACCAATGACCAACCGATCAGCATGGACGCTCGCTCCTTCATCTATGCAGACGATACAGTCGTTGCCACCCAGGGAAAAACCTTTGAAGAGGTAGAAAGTAAATTAACTTTAGCGATTGAAAAGCTGGGTGACTATTATGATAATAACCACCTCAAACCAAACCCAGCAAAAACCCAGGTCTTTGCTTTTCACCTACGTAATAAGGAAGCAAGGAGGAAACTCAACATAAGCTGGAAGGGGCAACATCTATCTCACTGCGACACACCAAAATATCTTGGGATTAAACTTGACCGTGCTCTCACCTACAAGGAACACTGTTTGGCCACAAAGATGAAAGTGAGTACCAGGAACAACATCATCCACAAGCTAACAAATAGCAGATGGGGAGCGCAACCTACAGTTCTCCGCACGTCAGCTTTAGCTCTATGTTTCTCCACTGCGGAGTACTCGGCACCCGTTTGGCAAAATTCCACCCACGCTGAACAAGTAAATATAGCATTGAATGAGACTGGACGCATCGTGACAGGATGCCTCCGCCCAACTCCCACAAAGCAGCTGTACCACCTCATGGGCATAGCCCCGCCAGACATCAGAAGAAGGACTGCCGCAGAAATCGAGAAACATAAACAGGAGACAGATCCCAGGCATCCAATGTTCGGATACAATCTTCAACCTCGCCGACTTAAATCAAGGAAGAGTTTCCTACGAACAACTGAAGCAACTCTTTTATCGCCTAGAGCACGACGAGAAGAGCTGTGGTACAATGTGGGCCCAGGAAGATCAGGGAATAGCCCCAGGGAAGAACCCACAGCTGGCTCTGAACTCCCATATACGACCTGGAAAGACCTGAATAGACTACGAACAGGCGTATCAAGATGCAAAGCAAACATGGAAAAATGGGGCTACATCAGTGCAGACGAGCCCTGCGAGTGTGGAGAAGAGCAAGACCCACAACACCTACTGGTCTGCAGGAAACTAAACAACCCGTGTTCGACTCAAGACCTATTTGAAGCAAATGACAAGGCTATTCAAGCTGCAGTGTATTGAGCTTCACGTGGGATATGAAAATCGCTCTGTTTCGCATCCTAAGCGCTTATCATTATATGTTACATACTTTCCTATATTATTGTAGTTAATTTACCTTATAACCGTGTATTATTGTATTATAACTGCTTCTCTTGCATTGTAATATAATTTTTTTTTAATGGTGATGTCTTGATACGATAAATAAAGTCTCGGCAATGTTGTGTTGTGGCACTAAAGGCGACTTACGCTTCAGACGTTAATTTCGCAGTCTGGCGCCTACAGGCGTCCGACTAATGGCGCGGGAAGAAACATGATATTGCAGGGACGTTTTGCGATGGCACGCGCGGATGTGAAGTGCTTACCACGTGCTTGTTGCGCAGTACGGCAGTCTTGGCCAGGAACATTGACGAGCATGCCTACCCTAAGTTCCCATGCAGTGCATCACCGGCCCACTGTCTGTTCCGAATGCCCCACAAATTTGGATACAGCACGATTGGACCAGCCGGAAAAATGGAGACCTGCAGTGAGGCCCCTCTCAAACTCTGTCATATGCTAATAACGATGTCTAATACGAATAAGTGGCATCTCCGCGTTTTTCACAGTGATCACTCAACGTCTGACACTGTTCACGTCTCTTACATAACCTACCAGACTTTGTAACAGCACTATAACCGAACAACACTACTCTGCTGTCCGTCCTACCTGTCAAACAGAGATGCAACTCTAATTATTTATATATTTTCCGGTGGTGTGTATGTGTACGAAGTAATATTGAAATCAAATCTTCTTCATGCTTCACTTTTTTTTGCCAAGGAGTATACATACCTTTCTCTGTGACTCTGAAGAAAATTCTCCAAGATGACTTCGAGGTAGGACTGTTCATATTTTTAAAAATAAGGAGATCCGATATATCGATATTTGGAAAAACTGCATCCGCCATCGTAAATACACAACTGGCCATTAAAATTGCTACACCACGAAGATGACGTGCTACAGACGCGAAATTTAACCGACAGGAAGAAGATGCTGTGATATGCAAATGATTAGCTTTTCACAGCATTCACACAAGGTTGGCGCCGGTGGCGATACCTACAACGTGCAGACATGAGGAAAGTTTCCAACCGAATCCTCATACACAAACAGCAGTTGACCGGCGTTGCCTGGTGAAACGTTGTTGTGATGCCTCGTGTAAGGAGGAGAAATGGGTACCATCACGTTTCCGACTTTGATAAACGTCGGATTGTAGCCTATCGCGATTGCGGTTTATCGTATCGCGACATTGCTGCTCGCGTTGGTCGAGATCCAAAAACTGTTAGCAGAATATGGCATCGGTGGGTTCAGGAGGGTAATACGGAACGCCGTGCTGGATCCCAACGGCCTCGTATCACTAGTAGTCGAGATGACAGGCATCTTATCCGCATGGCTGTAACGGATCGTGCAGCCACGTCTCGATCCCTGAGTCAACAGATGGAGACGTTTGCAAGACAACAACCATCTGCACGAACACTTCGACGACGTTTGCAGCAGCATGGACTGTCAGCTCGGAGACCATGGCTGCGGTTACCCTTGACGCTGCATCACAGACAGGAGCGCCTGCGATGGTGTACCCAACGACGAACCTGGGTGCACGAATGGCAAAACGTCTTTTTTTCGGATGAATCCAGGTTCTGTTTACAGCATCATGATGGTGTTTGGCGACACCGCGGTTAACGCACATCGGAAGCGTGTATTCGTCATCGCCATACTGGTGTATCACCCAGCGTGATGGTATGGGGTGCCATTGGTTACACGTCTCGGTCACCTCTTGTTCGCATTGACGGCACTTTGAACAGTGGACGTTACATTTCAGATGTGTTACGACCCGTGGCTCTACCCTTCATTCGATCCCTGCGAAACCCTACATTTCAGCAGGATAATGCACGACCGCATGTTGCAGGTCCCGTACGGGCCTTTCTGAATACAGAAAATGTTCGACTGCTGCCTTGGCCAGCACATTCCTCGGTACTGATTTCTCAGGACCTATGCACCCAAATTGAGTGAAAATGTAATCACATGTCAGTTCTAGTATAATATATTTGTCCAATGAATACCCGTTTATCATCTGCATTTCTTTTTGGTGTAGCAATTTTAATGGCCAGTAGTGTATATCGAGAAAGTTATCAACATATCGGAACGATGTCGAAGAAAATATCGATGTACCGGCCAAAAAAGATATCGACTGCACATTATAAATATACTGCCACTTTTAGGGCTATGTATTTAAGTACTGATTTATTCTTAGATATTCTGTACATCATCAACAAGCTAGCATCCTTTTTATCCCTCTTAGAGCAAGAACTGAAAAGATAACAGCTTTGATAAAAATAGTAACTCCAAGTAAGCGGCACAATAGAAGGCGTCCGATGGGTACAGTTCCACACTGTAGCGCCTAAAACCGCTCGGCCACCCCAGCCGGCGGTGGGGGGGGGGGGGGGGGGGGGGCGGTGTGAATCGAATAACAAGATATCCTCCGATGTGTGAAGCCTTCTGTACTTGCTTCATGCAGTCAAAGAGAAAGATTGGACGTGATCAAAGCTCAAAAAGCAGCATGTCTCCTTCACACAGCGAAAGTAAATTTATGTTTTACAACAATTTCAAATAAACAATTTCAAATATTTACCAAAAATAGCAAAAAAATATAATATAAAATAAAAATATTGGCACTCGATATTGCATATTCGGTATCGACATATCGGTGAAAAAATCGACAGTCCACATCGATGTTTCTTGTAAGAAATATCGATATATCACTATATCACTACTTTGTCAACAGCCCCACTTCGAGGTCATAACATGTCTCAAACTTTTTCAAGTAATAACAAAATAACAACTCCATGAAACACTGAACCACCATCAGGGGATGTTTCCAGAATGAGATTTTCACTCTGCAGCGGAGTGTGCGCTGATATGAAACTTCCTGGCAGATTAAAACTGTGCGCCCGACCGAGACTCGAACTCGGGACCTTTGCCTTTCGCGGGCAAGTGCTCTACCATCAGAGCTACCGAAGCACGAAACATCCCCCAGGCTGTGGCTAAGCCATGTCTCCGCAATATCCTTTCTTTCAGGAGTGCTAGTTCTGCAAGTTTCGCAGGAGAGCTTCTGTAAAGTTTGGAAGGTAGGAGACGAGATACTGGCAGAAGTAAAGCTGTGAGTATCGAGCGTCAGTCGTGCTTCGGTAGCTCAGTTGGTAGAGCACTTGCCCGCATAAGGCAAAGGTCCCGAGTTCGAGTCTCGGTCGGGCACACAGTTTTAATCTGCCAGGCAGTTTCAGTGTTTGACACTGTTTACACCCTCACACGTTTAAACCTTTCTCCAAGGATTCTGTGGGGCTGCATCCACACCCTTTGAAGTGCAGCACGACTGCCGTTTTTACTCTCTTGTACAAGTTGGAGACACTAGGGTCCATTCAAATGCATTTATGTCGATGTATAATTGATGTTTGTTTTGTAAATATTATTTGTATTTTTACGCTGGGTCTTGCCTAGGGAAAACTAGCCGGCCGGAGTGGCCGAGCGGTAAAGTCGCTACAGTCTGGAACCGCACGACCGCTACGGTCGCAGGTTCGAATCCTGCCTCGGGCATGGATGTGTGTGATGTCCTTAGGTTAGTTAGGTTTAAGTAGTTCTAAGTTCTAGGGGACTTATGACCACAGCAGTTGAGTCCCATAGTGCTCAGAGCCATTTTTTTAGGGAAAACTATGCTATCGAACGATTACATCGATAGGTTGTGTGGAGAACCAAAGTGTTTAGGATCTTTGGTAGTGTCAACTCTGCCGCGTGGAGCGCGGGCAGAGCGGAGTCTCGCTGGAATAGGGCGGTTGAGCAGGTGTGTTGAGTGACGCTCCCGCGAGTTGCCGCGCTTCCGGGGTTTGGCAGCACGTAATTGCGCTCGGCCCGCTATGATGGTTTGTGGCACGGTGTCGCGGACGGGAAATATTAGCAGGCACACATCAAGAGCCCGTTTCGCCTGGAGACCGTGTCGAGAAGAAGGCGCGCCAACATCCAGCTTCTGCAACAGCTACGGACGACAATGAGTGATTGTCGCCACCTCCTCGATCAACGACTTCAAACCTTCAACCAACCACCAAGGAAGACTGAAAGCACGTAAAGTTTTAGAACTGTATGGCAGACCTCAGCTTTTCAAACTGTTCCAATAGCATCACTAAAATACAGCAAACTTTGTTGCTCATTGTCCCAATTGAATTACCAAGCAGGGTCCCTTCCTTTTCCAAAATGAACTCGAGTGTCGTTGAAATTCAAACTCCAGCATTAAACTAATATCATTCGATTTCACTGCTTTAATTTCAAAGTTCAGTTAAGGTATTCACAGCTGGGTTCAATATTTAGATTACACAAGCACAAGTTAAAGAGTGCGAGTTTTGTTACCATATATTAGCTTACCTGTGACTTCAGCTCAGCTTGGTACGTACTAAATTTTACTATTGTTCATTGTTCAGAATCATTTATTTCAAGTTCAAAGTTAAATCTCTTATTTCTTAATTTCTTTTGAAATGATTGTTGAGGTAGCCCAAGACTAACCTTATTTTATTGAATTTCGTAGTGCTTCAGAAACAAAGTTCACTATTAATTTCAGTCACTAAATTAATTTTCAATTTTCCGGTTTTATTAATTCTTTTGCTAAATTTAGTCAGAGTGTAGCGAAATTTATTACATCTGACAAACATTCAGTTTTCACACAACACGTGTCAACCTTCAGTTGCCACGCTTTTAGTGCTAATTATATGTGCATTAACATTTCTTTTTCAGTTAGTAGAGCAGTTGTCCATAGGACTGGCGACCGTAATTTTCGCCAAATCTCAAATATCTAATTAGCGCCCGTTATGTGTTAACGTAATGACGGCACATTTAATTTCTTTATTAACTTCACCCTTTTTTTTATTCAAAATTAATTTCCACCAGTTTCACTTGCATTTTTCCTTTCATTTAGATGTAACCCTTTCCCCCAGAATATTAACTTCGGTGACGATTGCTTTTCCCAAATTTCCATTAGGTACACGCGGCTTAATTTTTAGTGTCATTAAGGTAGATAAATGAGGGGGAGGTTACAAGGCACTTCTGTCAAATGTCGTTTTTGCCTGTGAAATGTATTGGAATCAAAGCCCTAGGGAGAGCGGTGGTGACACGGACACCCTTTATGTCACTCCCTGAGGCATTTTCGTGTCGAACGGCGGTGTGCTTGAAATGTTTTCCTCGGCCACTCACAAAAAATCCTTGTGGTTTCAATGCCAGGTGTCGCGGTTCTGACCTCCATCGCAGAAGCACCAAATGAATGGGTGAAATGCGGATAAGAAAGTCTGTGACGACCTTTTCATCGTGTGACACATCCACGGTGGCGATGGGTGGAATTACGGTGACATTTGGTGCCAATGTGACATCATTCACCCACGTTACAATTCACATGAACTTCCGAGTTGTGGGCTTCTTTTTTGCGTGTGTCGACACTTTACTGTTTGAAGCGTAAGCCAGCACGAGGGTGATGTAGCAGGGCGCCACTCTTTTGCACGGTCACAGAAGAAGTTCGTAGGCACCTTTAAGCCAAATTTAAAACTAATGCGTCGCAATATGAGGCAATTATGGGGATTCGAAAAAGTGATCCCTTAATTCTTTTGTGCACTGTAGATGTAACTACAATATATAAAGGATTAGCCCGCATCTCGTGGTCGTGCGGTAGCGTTCTCGCTTCCCACGCCCGGGTTCCCGGGTTCGATTCCCGGCGGGGTCAGGGATTTTCTCTGCCTCGTGATGGCTGGGTGTTGTGTGCTGTCCTTAGGTTAGTTAGGTTTAAGTAGTTCTAAGTTCTAGGGGACTGATGACCGTAGATGTTAAGTCCCATAGTGCTCAGAGCCATTTGAACCATTTTGTAAAGGATTATCAGAGACGGCAATTGCTGCAAATACATTTAAGATACAACAACTAATAATTTCTTGTTCACCTTTTTTTCTCCTTATTTATTTCACTTACTTTCGCAGATATCTCACCTATCGATGCTACTTTCTCCAACTAACGCTACGGATGCAATGTTGTTTTGCTCCGTGCAATAACAGTGGCGAGCGCAGCGATGACCTTTTTAAGCTGAACATCTCTAGGAGATCCAGATAACAGGATAACGAAGACTTTAATGATTAAAAAAAACGATAATGCATTAACAGTGCAAGTAGATTTGCGATGTTATTATTTCTAGGTCCTCAGTTTCAATACATGAATAAGGAGTTCACTGAAATTGCTTTCGAAAGAATATTTAACGAAACCTATCCAACATCGTAGAATGAAGGTTCCTTTCTCCAAGTTCAATGAAGCACAAAACCGACGATTGAATATTTTATGCGGATGGGTCAAAAAAAGTTCCAGAATTTCGTTTTTGGTGCGTTGCAGGTTTCGTTAGGGGGAAAGAGAACATGCCTTATTTACTGGAGATGTATTTTAAAGCGATCATTAGAACTGCTGGTATTGCTAAACAGTTTAAATGGTGTGTTTAACCTTTACAGAACCGAGAGGCTATATAGAATTAAAGTTGTTCTCAACTGGGTCTGTAAATAGATCGTAATGGCTACAGTAAAAGGGCCAGAGAAAACAGCTACCGCAGAAGGCAGGAAAAGGCGCCACCAGAGTATCTGTAAATAACTGTGGATAGCTGAAATGCCGAAATTGTTCTATTTTGTACGCTGTTGTTCGTATAAGACACATCCCATCTCTCGAGGGAGAGAATTTTGAGAAGAGGGAGGTCACTGCCCAGAGAGAGGGCGGAAAATTAAAAGCGTTAAAAAGGAAGCGAGGGAAACTGCAGACAGAGTAAGTCGGTGGGTGTGACGAGGGGTGGTGGTACAGGTACCCGCAGCAACGTAATCTGCGGCTCCTTTGTTCTGCCCGGCCTCTACACACGTAGCAAAACACATCCCCCGTGGTGGAAATGCGAGCTCCCTAGTACCCGTCGGCCTCTCAGTTAACGAAAAAGTTACGCAGACGAAAAGAAAGTGACTCAGTTACAGACAGAATTCGCTTTTTACAACCGAGGTGCTCAATGAGGTCCCTGAGATAGGCAGTTCGAACCCTCGTGACAGAAGAGACTGTCGTCAACAATATTTGCTAGGAGTGAAAGTTATTTACCGTAAATATTAAAGTAATACTAAAATGTGCCACCCTGTATGCAAGATATATGACATGGGTGAAATACATTCAACAGAATATAGTAAGTCCAAATCCAACAACCCATTAGTTTAATAAATCATGGTTGCAAAATAATGACACAGAACATTTACAGAAGTCGACATTTTTGAAGATCAGTCTAGGTTCCAGAAAAACGTATGACATGCGAGGCAATACCGGCCCTAAAATTTATCTTGTAAATTACGTTTTATGACATTTTAAAATTTGGACAAAATTTTTTTCAGTGTTACTATCCCTGTTGTTATTTAGTCTGTACACAGAGCAAGCAGAAAGGAAACCAAGGTGAAATTTGGAAAGGGAGTTCCAGTTCAGAGAGAAGAAATTAAATTTTTGACCTATGTCGACGACATTTTAATGTGACAGATATTGCGAAGGACTTGGAAGAACAATTGAACGGACTAAATAATATCTTCAGAAGAGATTATAAGGTAAATACGAACAAAAGTAGAAGAAGGGTAGTGGAATGTAGTCTAACTGAACTAGGCGATGCTCAAGGAGCTGGTGTAGGGAATGAGTGTATAAATTTTGTTATTTGGGAAACGAAATTACTGACGATGAGCAAGTACAGGCGACGCAACATGAAGACTTTGCGGCGCCACTGCTCTCTGAAACTAAACTAAACTATACATGTTTTAACTACTGATAATCTTTATTTACGTACAGGGTGGTCGGAAATTTCCGTGACAAACTTCTAGGACATGTAGAGGGTAGTGAGTGCAGAACATTTTGAATAGGAACCCATGTCCAGAATCGTATCGGTTCCGTTCTACGACAGTTTCAATTCAGATGTGTACCTCGTCAACGTCTGCTTAGGGCAAGAGAAACGTGTCAGAGTTCCCTGTCCTGGTATGCAACAAGGTAGACACGATGACGTGTACTACGTCAAACGATCCCCAGATGACAATTATTGTCCGCTTTGCTGTGAGGCCGAGTCAATACCTGTGCATCGCCGGTAGAGGAAACATGGTGCAGTACACGTTTGCGGAATACACGGGCATGCTCCTTGTGTATGGCGAAGCTGGAGGTAACTGAAGAGCTGCTAGTCGGCTGTATCGCGAACGTTTTCCACTCTGTCACACTCCATCAAACAAACTGTTTGCCCAAGTTACACAACGGCTACGAGAAACGGGTACCTTCACCGTGAGGAGGCTGGACTGTGGTGCTCCACGCCGACGCCGCACTCCCGAATTTGAAAAAGGTGTACTGCGTCGCTTTGAAGATAGCCCGTCAACGAGTTCGCGGACAATTGCGCGTGCAGTGGCAGTACCGTCTTGGACGTCCTGCATGACAAAAATTACATCCGTACCACTTACAAAGGGTACACTCTATGGGTCCAGCAGACTGTCCACAACGCGTCGCCTTCTGCACGTGGTTCCTGCACCGTTGCATCGACGAGCCCATGTTTCCACGTCGAGTTCACTTCACAGATGAATGTAGGTTCACAAGGGATTGTGTTCTGAATGCTCGACATAGCCATGTCTGGGCGGGCGAAAACTCTCATGCCACGCATCTTCAGGGATTTCAAAACAGGTTTGGAATTAACGTGTGGGCAGGTATTCTGGACGGTCATGTGATTGGACCATACCTCCTTCCATGCAAGCTCACGGATCCCGCACACTTAGTCTTCCCACGACACGTAATGGACACGTTCTTGGAAGCTGTGCCATTGAATGTCCGTCAGGAAACGTGGTTTCAGCATCATGGATCACCATCTCACTTTTCACTGGCTGTCCGGAGACAATTCAGTAGACGGTATGGTAAAAGATGGATAGGCCTTGGTGGTCCAACCGCGTGGCCGCCACGATCGCCGGATTTAACCCCTATGGACTACTTCTTGTGGGGTCGTATGAAGAGCGTAATTTATGAGACACCTGTAGAGACAGAGGAAGATCTGCTGGCAAGAGTTCTGGCCGCTACACAAGACACTGAAGAGACACCAGGTGGGATGGAGAGAGTGTACCGGAACATGCTTCGGAGGTACAGTGTGTGTAACTACGTTGGTACTCGCCACATCGAGCCGCTGTTGTAATGCATCGGTACGCTGCACCTGGTGCCGCAATGCTGGGTTCTTGTTGTCGACTAATGTAAACCATAAGGTGTAAGTTGTAATGCAAATGCGTAAGTAATAATGCAACGAGTCTGTATTCTTTTCAAATGGATTGCAACAATTGTACTGGGTCTCGCCTAAGTACTGTCCTCACGTGGGTGTGGATGAGAGAATCATCTGCACTGAAACTGTCGTAGAACGGAAAGGATACGTTTCCGGACATGGGTTTCTATTCAAAATGTTATGTACTCACTATCCTCTACATGTCCTAAAAGTTTGTAACGGGAATTTCCGATCACCCGGCATAACAGAGAAATAGAGGAAAATGTTTGTCACCCATTTCTGGGTGTTTTGGTTGCTCGGAGGAGTGATTGCTCTCAGGAGCATTCTGTCTATAGTAAGCCCACTCACACTGATTTGTACTTACTCTCTTCAAGTGGCCATTGCCCATCCCAAAACCATGAGCATGCTCAAATTCTTTGTACGCAGATCCCATACAGTGTCGGATGCAGATAGCGTGCCTAAAGAGCTTGCGTATTTAAAGACAGTGTTCAGATACAATGGATATTCTATCTGGTAAATTACCTGGGCCTTCTCAGCTGAAACCAACAACTTGGAAGTCGATAAAGGGAAGAACGTACCAGTAAAGTCCCTGCTTTTCTTCCCTTCGGTGGAAATATTTTCTTCAAAATAGCAAGAATCCTTAGTAATTTTCAACTAAAAGCGATTTCGACCCACTATGTAAGATTCGGAACTATTGGTATCAGTAAAGGATAATTTGTTATTGCGTAAGGCGGGAATTTACAAAATACCTTGCCAGAATGGTGTGGCCTATATAGGATAAGGCTGCCTGCAGTACTCCATGGCCGTCTGCGGGCACTGATGGTGAGATATAGGTCTTCTTGTGGTGTTGTAGACTGTGGACGTCCCGTACTGTAGCGCCTGGACACGTTTCCTGTCTGCTGGAATCGTTGCCATAATCTTGAGATCACACTTTGGAGGGCCCGTGGTACAACCTGCTGTGTTTGACCAGCCTCCAGTCGCCGTAGTATTCTACCCGTCATAACGTCATCAATATGTATTCTTCAAGCCATTTTCAACACACGGTCACCTTAGCACGTCTGAAAACGACTGCACACTTACTCGCTACTCGGTACGCTGACATGCTTCAACACACCTCTGCGTATGTGGACTGTTGCCAGTGTCACCGTGCTACGACCGAAGGTCAAATGCACCGCATGGACATACCCCGAGGTCATTTAAATCCGCAGACCACCCACCAGGGCGTTGTTTCACCATGTATCAGCATTATCCTTAATTTATGAGCATGAGTGTTCTTTACAGTGACGTAGAAAAAGTATCAACACCAAGAAGGAGTTCCGCGAGATAGTCAAAAGTTAGTAGACATGTTTCTACATCTAAAAGATGACGTCTACAGAAATTTCGTGCTAGTTGCATAAGAGTAGCAATGGTAGCGCCAACATGACGATTCAAATCAGGTTTGCTTTAATTATGTCCTCTAATGGTCGTGACCGTTACGTAATTTTGAGACTGGCCTTAGTGAGTTGATGTTAGTCAAGAATACCATCTTGAAGATGACGAAGACGCCATTATCAGGACAATGAGTTTGAACGACGTCGTGTTATACGGCTACGACAAGTTGTATGCTCCTTTCGCGATACTGCAGACAGACTTGACAGCAACGTAGCCACTGTACATGATTGCTGGCAGCGGTGGTCAGGGGAAGGTACGGTCGCAAGAATACCGGGATCCGGGCAGTCACGTGGCACTGCCGAAGGGAAAGACCGAAGTGTTCGGCGTATGACTGTGGTGCATCGTACTGCATCCGCAGCAGCTATTTGAGCAGCAGTTGGCACCACCGTGACACAACGAACTGTTATAAATGGATTACTTCAAGGATAGCTTCGAGCCAGACGCCCATTAGCGTGCATTCCACTGACACCAAATCACCTCCGTTTGCTATTCCAATTGTGTCAAGTGGGAGATCATTGGAGGGCGAGGTGGAGTTCTATTCCGTTTCCCGATGAAAGACAATGAAATTTCGGTGCTGGTGATGGCCGTGTGTTGGTTAGAAGCAGGCCACGTGAGTATCTGCAACCAACCTGACTGCGGCCTAGACACACTGGACTAATATCTGGAGTTGTGGCCTGGGGTGTTTTTTTTTTGTGGTTTTAGGGCGCACAACTTCAATGGTCATTAGCGCCCAGACTACGTTAGGAATGCACCGCGAGGCACAAGTTTAAAACAGCAACTAAAAGGGAAAACACGATAAAAGACAGACTGACAGGCATAGGATTAAAAAAAAACAGCATAATCAAATGTCCTTAGAGAGGTTGGTCAAGTTGATAAAACGAAGAACGCGAGCAGCTGCTCGTGGGTCATCCGCTAAAATGGCATCTAGACTACATGGCAGGCCAAGATCAAGACGCAGTGTGTTAAAATCCGGACAGGACGTTAAAATGTGGCGGACCGTCAGCAATTGCCCACATGGGCAGAACGGCGCCGGTGCAGCCGTCAGCAGATGGCGATGGCTGAACCGGCAGTGTCCAATTCGTAACCGGGCCAAAACGACATCCTCCCGCCGAGAAGGGCGGGAGGAGGTCCAAGCGCGGGAAGAGGTTTCAAGGCCCGAAGCTTGTTGTCCGTAAGTGCAGCCCAATCGGCATGCCACAGCGATAAAATGCGCCGACAAATGACCCTGCTACAATCTGACGAAGGGACACAACAAGAAGCTGTCCGAGGCTGGAGGACCGCAGCCTTGGCCGCGGCATCTGCAGCTTCGTTCCCAGGGATACCGACATGGCCAGGAACCCACATAAAGCTAACCGGAGAACCGACGTCCACCAGCTGCTGAAGAGAGCGTTGGATCCGGTGCACGAAAGGGTGAACCGGATACGGATCACTGAGGCTCTGGATGGCGCTCAGGGATTCGGAGCAGATGACATAAGCAGAATGTCGGTGGCGGCAGATGTAAAGAACAGCCTGGTAGAGGGCAAAGAGCTCAGCTGTGAAGACTGAACAATGGCCATGGAGCCGGTATTTGAAACTTTGTGCCCCAATAATAAAAGAACACTCGACCCCGTCATTGGTCTTAGAGCCATCTGTATAAATGAAGGTCATATTAATGAACTTCGAACGAAGTTCGACAAAACGGGAGTGGTAGACCGAACCGGTGGTAAGTGGGGTGTGATTTTGTGTGAGAACAGGAACACTCTCATGATTATCCGACACATCCTGACTGCAAATTTGTACACCAGCCTGATAATCCAGCCTTTTGGGCTGTCATTCATTAACAGCATAACAAGGATAACGTTCGCCCACATGATCTACAGACTGTTGGCATGTTACCTTGGCCTCCTAGATCGATCAGATCTCTCTCCATCCGTGCTCGCACGGGGCATCACCGGACAACTCAAGCGTCATCAACAACCATCAGACAACAAGACATGAAAGTATGCGTCTCCTTTTGAAACTGAATCATTGTTTTCCTATACAATTATGAAGCTGGTTTGTGCCGTAGTATACACCTCCAGAAACCGAGCATAATTTATTAATAACAGAATCTCACTACTAATATCTGCTGAAGATGGCAAAAATTTGGCAGTGTGCAACGAAAGGAATGGAAGGGGGGGAGGGGGGGGGGGTTTCTCGTAAATATCACGACTGATATTTCAATCAGAACATTGATTGCAAACGCAGTACTATACTGTCTCAAAGTTATAGAGACACAACATTATTTTTTCTTTACTTCCTTGTTTAAATGAAATTTATTTCTTTGTAGAACAGATGTAACAGTTTGATTAAGAATGTTCAAAACTATTCGTCGGCTAAAGCCCAAAAGCAATTTCAAAATACACAACGGCTGAAGGCCTGACTTACCAATAAGGTGGACAATTACACGCAAAAAATTCCAAAAACCCTTTTAACAATCTTAATAACTGTAACAAGTTACAGTGACGGCTGAAGGCCTTATGAAGACAGAACTGCAATGTTACAACAAATTAACGGCTGAAGGCCAGAATTACAAGTTCAAAAATGGCTCTGAGCACTATGGGACTTAAATCTGTGGTCATCAGTCCCCTAGAACTTAGAACTACTTAAACATAACTAACCTAAGGACACCACACACATCCATGCCCGAGGCAGAAATCGAACCTGCGACCGTAGCGGTCACGCGGTTCCAGACTGAAGAATTGCAAGTGGGGAAGACAATAACATGTTAAAACATTAGGGTAAATTTAAAACAATTATGACAACTCGTCCAAATCAGACGGAGAGATTCACAGACAGCGCTCCCTGGACTGACCTGAGGAAGGTAAGTACAGCTGTGTAATCGGTGAGACAGGCAGCCACGAGCTGACTCACTTAACAGGATGGTATCTCTCACTAGGGGTAGCTTAAGCGCCGACCGACCGACTAACAAATTCGCCTAACGTCCAATCACCGGTACAACGATGGAATGTTTTTAGGCAAGGGCGAAGAGACGGACAGCACTACGTCTTCAGAAAAATACCAAAGACCGAAGGAAACACAAGAACCAAGGTAGACCTCCCGAAAACATATGCACAGCACAACTGAAGAGGCAGTCGAACTACACGCCTTGTCGGACAGCATCAACACGACGAGGAAAGGTACACTGCCGGAAAAGTATGCTAACCTCCAGTACAGGTAACGGGGGCGTTAGCAGCCACAAGGCAGAAAATACCGCTGGTTGCACTTCACTAATAAGAATAATACTAAATCCAAACTAAAATCAAGGAGTAGAAGGCGGCTAATAGCTTCGGCCAACCAGACACTCTCCTCTTGTTGTGGTTGGTCTCACCGACCCCGGTAGCAGCAACACGCAAACAACAGCGAGATCTCAACAGTGGATGTTTCAGTACTGGATACGGTTCATTCGACTTCAAACGCCATGGGTTCGGTCGTCGGCTACAATCCCTCGATCCCAGTGCTGCACGGCGCCAGTGGTCCTGGCCTCTGCTAGCGCTGCGTACCTCCTCGCTGCTCCGTCCGAAGCCGACTGCCTCGCACACACGACGACGACAGCATATAAATAACTGCACTTTAAAAAACCACACAAGATACGTACGGACCTGTGAAGACAATTCCACAGTGTTTCAAACCATACTAAAACCAGTCAATGTGAAACTACACGGACGAATTACAAGTCGACACAAACACAGAGAAGGCAAAAGCGGTCGGAAAACCAAATGCACCTCGTCCGCTCCGACGACTGACCGAACGACCAACCAACGGTCGTCCTCACGCAAGTTCAAAATGGTTCAAATGGCTCTGAGCACTATGGGACTTATCATCTGTGGTCATCAGTCCCCTAGAACTTAGAACTACTTAAACCTAACTAACCTAAGGACATCACACACATCCATGCCCGGGACAGGATTCGAACTTGCGACCGTAGCGGTCACGCGGCCCCACGCAAGTCAGGCACGGAAAAGATCCCAGTATAAATCGTTCCCTGACATCTTATTGCCATGAGGGTACTTCGACGGGTGGACACACACACACACACACACACACACACACACAGGTGAAAGTTGCACTACTCGAATATCACGGCGAGTCAACTAAAACTCGCTGAATCCGGTCCTTGACGTGGTCGTGCAATCTCGCGACCACATCCTTCCGTCCGCAGCTCGTGGTCGTGCGATAGCGTTCTCGCTTCCCGCGCCCGGGTTCCCGTGTTCGATTCCCGGCGGGGTCAAGGATTTTCTCTGCCTCATGATGACTGGGTGTTGTGTGATGTCGTTAGGTTACTTAGGTTCAAGTAGTTCTAAGTTCTAGGGGACTGATGACCATAGATGTTAAGTCCCATAGTGCTCAGAGCCATTTGAACCATTTTGAACCAAATCCTTCCGTCAGACAACACATGTGTGTCGCCAGCAGTCGGGTGATTACTGGTTGTCCGGCCCTCACTGCTGCTCCGTCCCAACGCAACTCGCTCGACACACGACAACCCGGAAATACTAGAGGCCGCTGCAAGGATGGTACCATAGAACGCGCTATCTATAAGCGCTGTTGCTGCCACCCACGGACAGACGAGGTGAGCAAACGTAGTGGCGCCGGTGAATACACTAAGAAAACGAGACGCCACTATCGCTATTACAAGATACCAAGCTATGAACGGCACCAACGCGAGCCGCACGCGGCTCAGTCTCGCTTGAAGTCCAGAAAATGTTTTCTAAGGGTCTATGTAAACAACAACAACACAAACCAAAGGCTAGACATGTGGAGAAAAAGAGTAGAGACTGCTCCTCCAGGCTGGAGGCAACCTACGGAAGAACTACCTGCCGGTGATAATGAGAGGTGGTGTACCTGGAAGTCCCTCAGCAGATTACGATCTGGTGTCGGGCGTTGTAAAGAAACCCTTGAAAAATGGGAATACGCTAGAGGACTCCCAACTTAAGAGTGTGGGGAGGAACAGACGATACACCGAAGAAGAGTTGATACTGACCAGTTCTAACGCTTTGGATGTTGCCCGTTTCTGGGCGAAGACAATTTAATTCAATGTCTGTTAGTCTTACTTAAGTGTATTTATGAATGTTCATTTATGTACAATTACTTCTATCTGTATGCAAACTGCCGGCCGGAGTGGCCGAGCGGTCCTAGGCGCTACAGTTTGGAGCCGCGCGACCGCTACGGTCGCAGGTTCGAATCCTGCCTCGGGCATGGATGTGTGTGATGTCCTTAGGTTAGTTAGGTTTAAGTAGTTCCACGTTCTAGGGGACTGATGACCTCATCAGTTAAGTCCCATAGTGCTCAGAGCCATTTGAACCATTTTTTGTATGTAAACTGTAATGCTTTGGACGTAGCTCACTTTTGAGCAAAAGCATTCATTGTCCTTTTTCATGTTTACGTTTTAATGTCCATTGTCTACTTACATGTTTCATAACTGTTAATTTCTGTTAATTCCCTCGTAATTGAGGTTTTGTTAATCAGGCGATAGTGAGGAACTGTTTCGAACGCCTTCTAGAAATTACGGAGCACATCAACTTGGGCGCTGGTATCTACTAGTTACTCGGTCGCGTGGTCGAATTGTTATATCCTAGCCAGTAATGCCAACCGAGTCCGCTGCCAAAAAGTTTGGCAGCATCAAAGTCCGGACGCCGTCCGCATAAGCAGCGCCAGCGATACAGGAATCGCCGAAAGTCTGCGCGCGCCACCGCTGGCTTCTAGCATCTTAAGCGCTGGAGTCGCGAGCGCTAGGACAGTTCTGTATTCGCCGCTCAGTTGTATACTCGCCACCGATTTGTGTACTTGCTAGTCAGTTGTGTGTTCATAGCAGCAGAGTTGTTGTTTGTCGTCAGCCGACGCTGACCTAGCCGCTCCGACTCGAACGGGACAGATTTCTGTAGACACGGAGTTCACTACTGTGTTTCTGTATCTTCGTTAATAAAGATAAGTACCGACTTTTATTTAAGTGTTTGGGTTTTCATCTTTCTGTTCACTGTTCCAGCGGACTGGTCGGCCCGCTATTAAAAGTGTGGCGGTGACTTCGTAAGCCGTTTCTACAGCGAAGTGTTTGTCGCTACGAACGCCGCCACAAAACGAATAGAGCGAGTGGGGTTTCACAAGATCGTTGCTTTCAGACTTCATGTTGATTCCGACAGAGGACATTTCTGGTGTACGGAAATATCGTAGTATACGGGCATAAGCCCACAGTTAAATTGGACCGTTTGCCGTCTACTTCTTTGGCGAATCTCATCTTGTTAATTGGGGAAGGAGGAGGAGAATAGTGTTTGACGTTCCGTTGACAGCGAGGTCATTAGAGAGGGAGCACAATCTCTGATTAGGGAAGGATGGAGAAGGAAAGCGGTTGTGCCCTTTCGAATGAAACATCCTGTAATTTGCTTTAGCGGGTTTAGGGAAGTCATGGAAAATCTAAATCAGGATCGCCTGACGCTACTTTCAACCGTCGTGCTACGGAATACAAGTCTACTGTGGTAAGACTTCTTAAATAATAGAACCCAGTATGTTGTTCTCGACGGCGAGTGTTCATTAGAGACAAGGCTCTCGTCAAGAGTGCCCCAGGAAAGAGTAATAGCACCGCTGTTGTTCTCTGTATACATAACTGGTTTGGCGGACAAGGTGGGCAGCAAAATGTGGTTGCTCGCTAATGATGCTATTGTGTACGGGAAGGTGTCGATGTTGAGTGACTGTAGAAAGGTACAAGACGACTTAGACAAAATTTCCTGTTGGTGTGATGAATAGCATCTACCCCTTAATGTGGAGGAATGTAAGTTAATGAGTATGGGTAGGAAGATCAAATCTTTAATGTTTGAATACAGTGTTATTAGTGCCCTACTTCGCACAGTCAAGTCGTTTAAATATCTGGGAGTAAAGTTGCAGAGCGATATCAGGTGGGATGAGCATCTGAGAACTGCGGTAGGGGAGGCAAGTAGTCGGCTTCGGTTTACTGGGAGAATTTTAGGAAAGAGTGGCCTACCTGTAAAGGATGATGATGATAATGATGATGATTATGATTATGATTATGATATTTGGTTCATGGGGCACTCAACTGCGCGGTCATCAGCGCCCGTACACTGTTCCATTTGCTGCACAGGCCAATTTTTTCACATTTCACTCTAGCCACTGCCACAAATGATGATGATGATGATGATGATGATGAAATAATGAGGACAACACTAACACCCAGTCCCCAGGCAGAGAAAATCCCCAACCCGGCCTGGAATCGAACCCGGGACCCCGTGATCCACAGGCAGCAATGCTAGCCACTGGACCACAAGCTGCGGACACCAGTAAAGGAGACCACATACAGTACGCTGGTGCGACCTATTCTTGAGTACTGCTCGAGTGCTTGGGATCCGTACCAGGTCGAATTGAAGGAAGACAGCGAAGCAATTTATAGGCGGGTCGTTATGTTTGTTATCGGTAGGTTCGAACAACATGTGTTACGGGGATGCTTTGGGAACTCAGATGAGAATCCTTGGAGATAATGAGAGGAAAAGACAACCAGTGGCACAGTGTACCCTCCGCCACGCCTCGTACGGTGGCTTGCGGAGTATCTACGTAGATGTAGATGTAACCACTGTGCTACTCTGCTCGGTCCGTTAGTTAACATCCGAAGTTTTTGCGTCAAAATAGAGTCTGGCGGCGATTCTTGAGAGTTGACGCGTGTTGATGCGTTTCGTTTTAAGGACGTTGCTTTCGATTCAGTCTACAGCGGTCGGACAAAAGTATGGAAACACCTAGAGAAATGCAACATTGAACGTAAACGCAGATGCTAACCAGACCTCCAGGTTGCGCTGCTGTATTTGACCAAGAACGGCACTTGTTGAATGTCCTCAATACTTTTCAACTGTCATTCATGGTCAGAACAGTATTCTCTGTCGTTGCTGAGCCGTTGCGGCGCGCACACGATCCTATTAGCGCCTCTTGTGCGCGCGTTCCTTCGATTCTGGCCCTCGTCGTATCATCTTTGCTTGGTTATACACTATGTGGTCTGAAGTATCCGGACACTTGGCTGAAAATGATTCACAAGTTCGTTGCGCCCTCCACTGGTAATGCTGAAATTCAGTACGATGTTGGCCAACCCTTAGCCTTGATGACAGCTTCCACTCACGCAGGCATACCTTCAATCAGGTGCTGGAAGGTTTCTTGGGGAATAGCAGTCCATTCTTCATGGAGTTCTCCATTGAGGAGAGGTATCGATGTCGGTCGGTGAGGCTTGGCACGAATTCGGAGTTCCAAAATATCCCAAAGGCGTTTATAGGATTCAAGTCATGATTCTGTGCAGACCAGTCCATTACAGCGATGTTATTGTACTGTAACCACTCAGCCGTGCATTATGAACAGGAGCTCGATAGTGTTGGAAGATGCAATCGTCATCCCCGAATTGCTCTTCAACAGTGGGAAGCAAAAAGGTGCTTAAAACATCAATGTAGGCCTGTGCTGTGATAGTGCCACGCAAAACAACAAGGAGTGCAAGCCCCCTCCATGAGAAACACGACCACACCATAATATCACCACCTCCGAATTTTACTGTTGGCACTATACACGCTGGCAGATGACGTTCACCGGGCATTCGCCATACCCACATCCTGCCATCGGATCGCCACATTGTGTACCGTGATTCGTCACTCCATACAACGTTTTCCCACTGTTCAATCGTCCAATGTTTATGCTCCTTACACCAAGCGAGGCGTCGTTTGGAATTTACCGGCGTGATGTATGGCTTGTGAGCAGCCGCTCGACCGTTAAATCCAAGTTTTCTCACTTTCCGCCTAACCGTCATAGTACTTGCAGTGGATCCTGATGCGGTTTGGAATTCCTGTGTGACGGTCTGGATACATGTCTGCCTCTTACACATTACGACTACGACCCTCTTCAACTGTCGGCGGTCTCTGTGTCCCTTCACGTTTCCACTTCACTATCACATCGGAAACAGTGGACTTAGGTATGTTTAGAAGTGTGGAAATCTCGCATACAGACGTATGACACAAGTGACACTCAATCACCTGACCACGTTCGAAGTCCGTGAGTTCCGCGGAGCGTCCCATTCTGCTCCCTTACGATATCTAATGACTACTGAGGTCACTGATATGGAGTACCTGACAGTAGATGGCAACACAATGCAACTAATTTGAAAAACGTATGCTTTTGGGGGTGCCCAGATACTTTTGACACGTAGTATATGTTCTGTCTGGGGCGGTATGATAGTGAATGCTGTGTGGGACACTGACCTGTACGGGACTGCCCGAGTACTCGGCGTCCTCTCGATTACAGCGAGCTGGAACCATTGACCGTTGGGCCTTGGGAGGATCGCGTTTTCCTGCAGTGTTGACCGTTGCCATTTGCAATTTTTGCATGACCCAAATATCCTTACGCATTGTGATATTAATTTAAAAACCTGAACTATTTGCATCAATTTCGCAAGAATCTTGGTAACTGTTAGTTGGCTTATGATAGAATTGTTGTAGCAAAAAATATTTGTTTATGAATGGAAAACGACGCATCAAGTTTGGCCACTATTCCATGTGTTTTCCTTAAATTAATGCTGATCCTTGTCCTGGGTCTCAATTGGTAGCAGAGTGTGGTTATATTGTGTTTGGCAGGGGAGGAGGAGGCAGGGGGTTCAGAGCTGTCTACATGTTGACGTCATTTGTCGTTCCTTTGAGTTATTGTGCTAATACGTTTGTCATTCCTTCAGTTATTATATTAATTGTTTTTGTCATTTTCAGGAGGTCACTACCTATAATGGTTTCTAGAGGGCGCCTCAGGATTTCGCATATTAAGAGGGAGCATTTTCAGTATGAATGCCTATGGAATATCGTCTCAGTAATGTAACTGGATTCGTGAATTCCTGTCAGAGAGGCCACAGTTCGTAGTAATTGACTGAATGTCATCGAGTAAAATAGAAGTTATTTTTCCCAGTTCATAAAAGTAGTGTTATAGGCCTTTTGCTGGTCCTTATCTATATAAACTATTTACGAGACCATCTGAGCATCCGTCTTTGGATGCTTCCAGATGACGCTGTCGTTTATCGTCTAGTAAAGTCATCAGAAGATCAAAACAAATTGCAAAACTATTTAGAGAAGATATGTGTATGGTGCGAAAATTGGCAGTTGACACCAAATAACTAAAAATGTGAGGTCATCCACATGAGTGCTAGAACGTGTCCATTAAATTTCGGTTACACGATAAATCAGTCAAATCTAAAGGCCGTAAATTCACCTAAATACTTACGAATTACAATTACGAACAACTTAAATTGGGAGGAACACATAGAAAAAGTTCTGGGGAAGGTTAACCAAAGACTGCGTTTTATTGACAGGACACTTAGAAAATGTAACAGTGATGGTAAGATCCCATGGGACCAAAATGCTGAGCTCGTCGGTCTTTAGGCTTACACATTACTTATTCTAACATTAACTTGAGCTAAGGACAACATACACACCCATGCCCGAGGGAGGACTCGAACTTCCGACAAGGGGAGCCGCGTGAACCGTGGCAAGACGCCTAAGACCGCGCGGCTAGCATACGCTGCTAAATGTAACAGATCTACTAAGGATACTTCCTTCACTACGCTTGTCCGTCCTCTATTAGAATACGCCTGCGCGTTGTGGGATCCTTACCACATAGGATTGATGAGTACATCGAAAAAGTTCAAACAAGGGCAGCACGTTTTGTATTATCGCGAAATAGGAAAGAGTGTGTCACTGAAATAATACAAGATTTCGGACGCACATAATTAAAACAAAAGCATTTTTCGTTGCGGAAGGATCTCCACACGAAATTCCAATTACCAACTTTCTCCTCCGAATGCGAGAATATTTTGTTCACGCCAGCTACACAGGGAGAAACGATCACCATGATAAAATAAGGGAAATCAGAGTTCTTACGGAAAGATATAGGTGTTCGTTCTTTCTGCGCGGTATACGAGATTGGAATAATAGAGAATTGTGAAGATGGTTTGATGAAACCTCTTCCAGGCACTTAAATGTGATTTGCAGAGTGTTTATGTAGATGTAGATGAACTACAGGTTCGTGGCCTGCCTATAGAAGGCAACGTCACAAAACTGACAGTCAGGACGCATGCAGCAGTGGACAGTCCACTTTAACATGTTGTTTTGTAGGCGGGCAACCACAGCCAAACTTCGACGTTTTTACAAAGAAAATTCCGCATTGGCTGTTGAATGATTTTTATTAAATCTGCGACCGGTTTCGCACCACTTACCGGTGCATCCTCAGGTAATATACGCTATTTTAATAAGCCACAGCTGCAAAATACTAACACGAATTCTTTACAGACGAATGGAAAAACTGGTAGAAGCCGACCTCGGGGAAGATCAGTTTGGATTCCGTAGAAATACTGGAACACGTGAGGCAATGCTGACCTTACGATTTATCTTAGAAGAAAGATTAAGGAAAGGCAAACCTACATTTCTAGCATTCGTAGACTTAGAGAAAGCTTTTGACAGTGTTGACTGGAATACTCTCTTTCAAATTCTGAAGGTGGCAAGGGTAAAATACAGGGAGCGAAAGGCTATTTACAATTTGTACAGAAACCAGATGCCAGATGCCAGTTATAAGAGTCGAGGGGCATGAAAGGGAAGCAGTGGTTGGGAGGGAGTGGGACAGGGTTGTAGCCTCTCCCCGATGTTATTCAATCTGTATATTGAGCAAGCAGTAAAGGAAACAAAAGAAAATTTGGAGTAGGTATTAAAACCCAGGGAGAAGAAATAAAAACTTTGAGGTTTGCCGATGACACTGTAATTCTGTCAGACAGCATTGGACTGAGAAGAGCAGTTGAACGGAATGGATGGTATCTTGAAGGGAGGATATAAGATGAACATCAACAAAAGCAAAACGAGGATAATGGAATGTAGTGGAATTAAGTCGGGTGATGCTGAGGGAATTAGATTAGGAAATGAGACACTTAAAGTAGTAAAGGAGTTTTGCTATTTGGGGAGCAAAATAACTGATGATGGTCGAAGTAGAGAGGATATAAAATGTAGACTGGCAATAGCAAGGAAAGCGTTTCTGAAGAAGAGGAATTTGTTAACATCGAGTATAGATTTAAGTGTCAGGAAGTCATTTCTGAAAGTATTTGTATGGAGTGTAGCCATGTATGGAAGTGAAACATGGACGGTAAATAGTTTGGACAAGAAGAGAATAGAAGCTTTCGAAATGTGGTGCTACAGAAGAATGCTGAAGATTAGATGGGTAGATCACATAACTAATGAGGAAGTATTGAATAGGATTGGGGAGAAGAGAAGTTTGTGGCACAACTTGACCAGAAGAAGGGATCGGTTGGTAGGACATGTTCTGAGGCATCAAGGGATCACCAATTTAGTATTGGAGGGCAGCGTGGAGGGTAAAAATCGTAGGGGGAGACCAAGAGATGAATACACTAAGCAGATTCTGAAGGATGTAGGTTGCAGTAGGTACTGGGAGATGAAGAAGCTTGCACAGGATAGAGTAGCATGGAGAGCTGCATCAAACCAGTCTCAGGACTGAAGACCACAACAACAACAACATAACATAGTAGCGTTGAACATTGCCCTATAGCCACTCCCCACCATTCACGTCCAATATACCGTCATCTGGTGAAAGTGGTCGTTAAAATTTAAAAAAGTTTTTAATTTTTAAATAATGGGAGCGGCAATGCCCATGCAAGCCGAGAGGAGCCGCGCGGCAGCGGACACGGCCTGCCTGGCCGAAACCCGGAACCAATCATTTATGCAGTCAGTGCGGAATTTTCTTTAGAAAACAGTCCACTTTGCCTTTCTTCAGACACCACTGGGGAGGTAGGTGCCTTTCTTCTTAATATTTCAACCACGTTAGATGATGTCCAACGTAATGTGTCTTTCCTGGAGGGCAGCCAACCCACGTATAAGCAATCTTGTAGGATCCAGGCACATCTAGCACATTTGGAGAATGGCTTAATGTATTTCAGTCACATTGAACTTACGGATTTCGAAAAGCAAGGGTTTAAACAGTTACTTAATCGGGTGAGAGACTTGTGGGTTAGATTGGCATCCGTGGGTTTAGAGAAAGAGGGTGCGGGGTCAAATGGTTCAAATGGCTCTGAGCACTATGGGACATAACATCTATGGTCATCAGTCCCCTAGAACTTAGAACTACTTAAACCTAACTAACCTAAGGACATCACATAACACCCAGTCATCACGAGGCAGCGAAAATGCCTGACCCCGCCGGGAAGCGGGGTCAGAGCAGGAGGTTTTAACTGCAATCAGCCCATAATGATCAGCAGTCAGATGCCCAAGATCTTGCTAGTTTGCCCTCTGATATCCGCTCCTGGTAGCTGAATGGTCAGCGAGACGGAATGTCATACTTAACGGCCCGGGATTGATTCCCGGCTGGGTCGGAGATTTTCTCCGCTCAGGGACTGGGTGTTTTGTTGTCCTTATCATCATGATTTCATCCCCATCGACACGCAAGTTGCCGAAGTGGCGTCAACTCGAAAGACTTGCACCAGGCGAACAGTCTACCCGACGGGAGGACCTAGCCACACGGCACGGCCCTCTGATCATTTCGCCAAATTGCTCAACCCTAATCTGTGCCTCCTTACCGGTATATCTGAGTTGTCTATTGATGATCTGCATCAAGTGCTGCAAGTGCTGTGGCTGTTTGTCTGGTTTGAGTATCATGCTAATGCCCTGCACATACAGCACCCCATGATCATCGTTGCTTTATCCACTGACAAAAGGGACATTGATTATCTTGTTCTCTGAAACCTTGAGACATCCGAGTTCCATAGTACAGCTCAGGCCTCGAACTCTAGACAGGAAGTTGTCGGAGCGTATGCGTAATGAGCTTGAGCGGTTGGTGCAGGCATCTTCGGAAACATTGAGCCAATATGTTGAATGAGTGCTTATGGCTGTGTCAGCACTCGATATGGGGTTACCGAATCTGATAGTGTCTCCAATATTTTAGAAGGCATGAGCCCAGAGGATTGGTCTCACTTGGTGTTTGCAAGCCGCTATTCTACTTTTAATTCTTATACCGACAGTGTTTCTTTCCAGACAACGAGTGATCTGTACCAAGTTTTGTTGAAATCGGTCCAATGGTTTAGCGGGAGATGTCGAACGTACCCACATACTTAAATATACATGTAAATCCATTTTTATAATAAGTGTGGATTATACGAGGAGTACGAACACACATTGATTTATCAATAAAAAAATTACCAGGAATATCAGTTCACATTGTGATTTAAGACTGTGTTGCCACAAGCGTCCCGTACGCTAGTATACGACCAGGTGGGAAGTTCTTCAAACTAGCAGCTAATGAACGTAAATATGAGTCCACAGAAACAACAGCAATAGTAATCCACGTTTGACCATCAGCAATTTCAACATCAGTCAAGTTTAAGTCATTGCGACAATCACGAAAAACGTTTGCACATGTGAAACATCAATTAATTTCGTTGTATAAACGTTCATGTTATAGTAACTTTCAACATCAGTAACAGTTTTCTAGGTAGTCGGACGTCACCCGCACACGTGATGTACAAGACGGTGAGGCACCTCAACGAATGAGTAACGAACAAATTTGTACTTACTTATATAGCAACGTGCCAACAAAATGACGTATTCATCCTGAAGACGATCATAACAAAGGGCTCGAAATGGCGATCTTGTAAGAAGATCTAGAGTAGCAACGTGACGCGGCTTAACAACGTACAAGGTTTTACCTACAATGACAAAGCTGTCGAAAGGCTGCGGGATTATGATATTTTTTAGCATCGACTGGTAACTTCCATTGTCCAATTCAAATTGAGCACTGATGCTCTATGACAGTGTCATAACAGATATGAGCCACCCGCGGTGGCCGAGCGATTCTAGGCGCTCAGTCCGGAACCGCACGACTGCTACGGTCGCAGGTTCGAATCCTGCCTCGGGCATCGATGTGTCTGATGTCCTTAGGTTAGTTAGGGGACTGAGTTCTAGGGGACTGATGACCACAGATGTTAAGTCCCATAGTGCTCAGAGCAATTTGATTTGAACAGATATGAACAGGAAATCATTAGCTCACGGATGCAAAAACGAAGGACTTAAATGAAGTAGTTGCAACAAGTTTAATTGTTGACCGTAAACTGTAGAAATTGTTAACAAAAACACAACATACAGAACTGGAATGACCGCATGTAAAGTCAGTAAAATACGAAAGACCTCCCATGTACATACCGCCTCTATCACACGTCAGCTTTGATGTTAAATGCCAAAGAGCGTTGACTGTTCCGAATTGCTCAGCTGACCTGCTGTATCACATTGGTTGCAATGTCTCATTTCAGTTGGAATGGCCCTCTGTGATACAAAGGTAAAATGTGTTACTAACGCTAATGGGTATGTAAAACCGACGTCATTAGATACTCCTGTTAAATCGATTCACTGGCCAATCACCCATGGCATATGCCTCTCAAATGAGCGGCAATAGCTCTTTGAAACGCAGGCGTTAATCTCGTACCAATCAACCGTCATTATTTCCTATCGTCTCTCTGATCGCTCATTTGCATTTATTGCATGGGAGAGGTTGTTCACTTCGGTATAGTTAGTAATTAGTGTTTGCTGTCGCAAGTACAGACAATAAACAAAGGTTTAGACTGAATTGTTTTTTTATGGTGTCTAGTTTATCGAGTGCTAAGGGTAACACGCCAGAAGTCAACGCTAGCTTGTGATGCATCGGTTAATATGATTATCAACTGACAAGTATGCTGTTGCGATAAGAAGCAAGAAACTCAACTATCTCCTCATGTCAAAAATACTGTCTTCACGTTTCCTTATTTTTTTCTTTTCAGTCTTCTCATCTTTCTAGCTTAGCTAGGATGTGCTGTTGTACACTGGCAAGAAATACACTGATCGGCAAGATGGTTATGACCACCTACCTAATAGCCGACATGTCCACTTTTGGCACGGATAACAGTGGCTTGCAAACAGTGAGGCTTTGGTAGATCTCTGGAGAGAGTTGGAACCACATCTGCACACACAATTCACCTACTTTCCGTAAATTCCGGGGACGGGGGCGACAACTCTGACGCCACGTTCAATCACATCCCAGATATGTTCGATCGGGTTCAGATCTGGTGAGTTGGTGGGGCAGCACATCAATTGGAACTCGCCACTGCGTTCCTCGAACCACTCCATCACACTCTTCGCCTTATGACTTGGCGCATTATCTTGTTGAAAAGTGCCACTACCGTTGGGAAACATGATAGTCATGAAGGGATGTAAGTGGTCTGCAACCAGTGTACAATACTCCTTGGCCGTCAAGGTGCCTTGTACGAGCTCCACTGGACCCATGGATGCCTTCGTGAACGTTTCAAAAGCGTAATGGAGCCGGCAAAAATTTGTTTGCGTCCCACAGTACAGGTGGAAAGGAGCTGTTCCATCAGAAGACAAAGGCTTCACGCCTTCCCATCAGCATGAGAATGCATCGGGATTCATCAGACCATGCAATCCTCCGCCACAGCGCCAACGTCCAGTACCAATGGCCGGCCGCGGTGGTCTAGCGGTTCTAGGCGCTCAGTCCGGAACCGCGCGACTGCTACGGTCGCAGGTTCGAATCCTGCCTCGGGCATGGATGTGTGTAATGTCTTTAGGTTAGTTAGGTTCAAGTAGTTCTAAGTTCTAGGGGACTGATGACCACAGATGATAAGTCCCATAGTGCTCAGAGCCATTTGAACCATTTGAACCAGTACCAATGGTCACGTGCCCATTTCATGCGTTGCCAATGTCATGCTGCTAATATTGGCACAATCATGGGTCATCGGCTGAGGGGTCACATCGTTAGGAGTCTTCCGTACACTGAGTGTTCCGATACACTTGTATTCTGCCCAGCATTAGAGTCTGATGTTATTTCCGTCATAATTTGCCGCCTGTCCTCTTTTACAAGTATGCCCAGCCTACTACGTCAGACCTCTATAATGAGGGATGGCTGCCCAACCTCATGACGTCTGGTTTCGCCACGTGTTAAAGAGACCACAGTACTCCTCGAACACCCGACAAACCATGCAGTTTCCGAAATGCTCGTGCCGAGCTTGGTCAAATGTGTCAAATGGCTCTGAGCACTATGGGACTTAACATCTGAGGTCATCAGTCCCCTATAACTTAGAAGTACTTAAACATAACTAACCTAAGGACATCACACACATCCATGCTCGAGGCAGGATTCGAACCTGCGACCGTAGCGATTGCGCGGTTTCAGACCGAAGCGGCTAGACCGATCGGCCACACCGGCCGGCTCGTGCCGAGCCTCCGAGCCATTACAATCTGCCCTCTGTCAAACACAGATAGTCGCGCGCCTTCCGCATTCTAACATGGACAGCTCGCTCAGTGATACTACGCGCACCTTGTGTGTCTCTGACTAGAAGCAGTTCCTCAACAGGTGACGCTGCTATCACCTGAATGGGTTCGTATCGATAGTAGGTCGGTGATCATAATGTATAAGTATAGATACCCTCCACACTGTAGATGTAACAGCTGGTGTAGCCCCTGCACTGGTTGGTTTGCTCAACGTTACAGGCAACCAGCCATTGTACTACGCGTACATTTGTGCACAGGATGGACAACAATAGATCCGGAATAAATCAGCAGCAGATAGTGTGCTATTTTAAGACTTCCTGACAAGTGAAAAATATGTATCGAAGCGAGACACGAACCTAGAGAGTTACCTTTCGCTGGCTATGGAGACACGACTCAGAAAGTGCCCCCCCCCCCCCCTCCCTACATGCTCCGAGCTTCACTCCTGCCAGTGCATCTCTCCTGTTTTCCAAACTTCACAGAAATTCTCCTGGAATCCTTGTGGGGCCAATACTCCTCGAAGTAAGGACATTGCCCAGAAATGGCTTATCCACACCCTGGGGGTTGCCCACAGGAAGAATCTTCCACTCTGCAGTGGAGTGTGCGCTATTTCCAAACTCCCTGCCAGTTTTAAAACTGGCAGGGCCAGAATACGAACACCGACCTTGCCTTTCGAGTAAGGAAATTGTGATGTACAGACGGTAGCAGAGCCAGGATGGGGAGGGTGTAGGCACATTTATTTGGTCCAAGCCTTGTTGACACAAATTTATTATTTAACAATAATTGGTTATACATCCAAGTTAATACAATTAACAGTTTAAAAGGAAATTTTAGCAATAAAAAGAAATTTTTAAACATTCTCTAGAAGAACATGCAGCCCCACTCTGAAACATTACATAAAGGTACTGTTAGTAAAGGGTATATTATATCGTACAATAGTGCAACATGTACAAATATTAACAATTGCGCCAGAAAAATATTGAACTTGTGATTTGTACTACATGTAAATCAAACCTTTAAAAATCCAATTTGGCAAGAGTGCAAAAAATTCCCTACTGTCTGCTTAAAAATAAAATGTGGCAATGATAATAAGTTTTTTTTTTTTACCTTCTGATTTTACTTAAGCTTACGTAAACCCTAAACAAATGTCACTTATTTTTCTCTCATGTGACATCAGTTCACCTTTCGTGACAAATACACAAAATTTCTAAATTATTTTATATCAGTTAAGTAAGCTACAAGACAGAAATAACATTAACGACTGGTAACATGAGTAAACACTGTCAGGTTTTCACTTTCACGACGGTTGTGTAATCTAGCAAACTTTCATTTAAATACTCGCCACATGTGTTCCAAAATCGATTCAGTCAGTCTCGAGAAGAAACACAACTTAATACACAAATATGGCAATATCAAGAAATAGATGGGTTTATCCCAAGCAATATCAGTAGAATTAAAAAATTTGCAATTTAAACGCACCACTTTTAACAAAGTCTAATGTAATAATAATTTGGATAGAACTTTAGAATGAAATTTTCACCCTACAGTGGAGTGTGCGCTGATAAGAAACTTCCTGGCAGATTAAAACTGTATGCCGGACCGAGACGCGAACTCGGGACCTTTGCCTTAAGCGGGCAAGTGCTCTACCAACTTTTTTTTTATTTATTTTTTTTTAATCTCATTTTGTTCGCTTTCGTTCGTTCCATCTGCTCGGGGTGGACGTCGTAAGACATCCGTTTACGTTCGTTGTTGATCCATTTACTCAGTTTTTTTATTACAGAGGGCTGATAACCCTCTGACCGAACACGCTGAGCTACCGTGCCGGCACCAACTGAGCTACCCGAGCACGACTCACGCTCCGTCCTCACAGCTTTACTTCTGCCAGTACCTCGTCTCCTACCTTCCAAACTTTACAGAAGCTCTCCTGCGAACTTTCATAAAATGATCGATGTTAGTGGATACCGTGCCATACACTATGAAACAAATTATTCACAGTAAACACCTGGCACATGATGATATTCTCTGAAGTATTTCAAATCACGAAATGTTGGCTACAAGTACCATCCACATAATAAAGTAATGATCATTAATATAAAAGTATATGAAAATTCCGGCATTAGCCAGGTGACGAGAACCACACCAATGCAGTTTCCTGTTACACTCGAGTGCTAGGCCCAACAAACAACAGCTGGTCATGGAGATCCACGCTAAGCAAGCGAGCATTCTGTCCTCCCCACATGCTCGCAAACAGCCACACTCATCGCAGTCCTTAATCGGCAGGCACCAGTTGACTCCCCGCCGCTTCCGTCCTGTCGCCATCTTCCCTCTGAGCCGTCCTCCAAAACGCTTGCTTCGCGCACCAGCGCAAACTGCGCTCAGCGGTCACGCGCGCTATCGCTGCGGCGAAAACAAGCGAAATAATCTCGCGGGTAAATCAAATGAGCTGAGCCCTGACGGCTCAGAAATGCTGCGGATTCGTGTGGCGATCCGGAATACAGTTTTAAATTGCCAGGAACTATCAAGGCAAGAGATCTCTGTGAATGTGATTTTGATTAGATCGTTTGGATAACACGATCTCTTGTTCTCGATATACAAAGTTGTGCAGCACAGCATTTTAAACAATTCATCGAGTCGGAGTTATGTAGCGACGTAAAGCCTCTGTGGTTAATTCGTTTAGCACAGGGAATATAATGCTGATGAGATGGGCTAGTTCGATAATGGCGAACAAAATAGGAGTTTACCGAGTATCGGAACAGATTTGCGACTGGATTCAAGACTTCCTTGGGGATAGACTTCAACACGTCCCTCCGAACGAAACAAAATCGACGTTGTAAATATAATTTCTGGACTACCCAAAGGAAGTGTGGTACAACCGTTACTCTTATCAACATGTTCTAGTAGAAAGCGTCGGGGGTCCTTTAAGATTGTTTGCAGATGATGCGGTTGTCTACAAGAAAATAGCAACGCCAGAAGACAGTATCGATTTGCAGAATGACTTGCAGAGGATAAATGAATGGTGCAGGGTCTGGCAGTAGACTGTGAATAATGTAGACCTAACATACAGTGCATGCTTACGAACAGAAATCCACTACTGCACAACACCACCGTTGACGATAAATTGCTGGAAACAATATCTACCTTAAAATAGCTAGGAGTAACTATCCAGACCGACCTTAAGTGGAGGGACCACATACAACAAACAGTAGCAAAAGCAGATGCCAGACTGAGCTTCACAAAAAGTATGTAACTCGTCCACGAAGGAAGTGGCTTACAAGGCGCTTGTTCGGCCAATTCTTGAGTACTGTTTATCAGTCTGGGACCGTTATCAGATAGGACTGATAGAAAAGAGAGAGAGAATATCCAACGAAGAGCGGCGCGTTTCGTCGCGGAATCCCTTAGTCGGCTAGAGATGTTACAGAGATGGTACACAAACTCAAGCGTCAGATGTTACAAGAGAAACAGCCTCATGGAGACGCTTACTATTGAAATTTCGAGAGAGCCCCTTCCGGAAAGAGTCGGTCAACATACATCTCGTGAAATGACCACGATGGGAAAATTCGAGAGATCAGTGCATTATTAACAGAGACTTACCAGCAACAACTTTTCCCATGCGCCATTCGTGAAGGGAACAGGGAAGGGGGAATCACTTAGTGGTGCTAGGAGTGCCCTCCGCCACACGCCGTTAGGTAGGTTGCGGAGTATGATGCAGATGTAAAAGAGAGCAGGTCACAGTGTAGCAGATCATTAGTGACTACGACGATGACTTTCTCTGTCAGAAGCTCTAGCCACTTGGGCGTCAGTTCCAGAAGAATCACATGTATGGGTACCTTCTACTTCCTTGAAAACATCATCCAATTCATCTTCAGATTCGGCTGTGAGCTAGCAAAAATTTCCAACAGTTTGTTTCCTACGTGTTGGTGTAAAGAATGCAAATGAAAATCTACATATCGTAATTTTTTCACAGCTGGCGTCAGACATGAATAATACTTCCTACATCCAATCACCATAATGAACAGCCATATACTCTGCTGTTGTGCTCCTCGTGTGTGCCATTTCTAATGTATGAAATTCAAAAAGACATATTACAGTATGACTCTCACGGCAACATTATCTAAAACTGGCGAATATCTTGTACTTTTCACACACTTACCTGTAAATAACACTCATCTCCATTCCACGCTGACTTCTGAGTATCCTCCCCCCTCTCCCTGGACCAAAATTGTTTCAGGTTTGACTACTTGTAAAAGACAATTAAAAGAATAGAATCCAAAGATAATTTTTATTTTTTATAATATTTTAGGTATGTCATCATCATCATCATCATCATTTAAGACTGATTATGCCTTTCAGCGTTCAGTCTGGAGCATAGCCCCCCTTATACAGTTCCTCCATGATCCCCTATTCAGTGCTAACATTGGTGCCTCTTCAGATGTTAAACCTATTACTTCAAAATCATTCTTAACCGAATCCAGGTACCTTTTCCTCGGTCTGCCCCGACTCCTCCTACCCTCTACTGCTGAATCCATGAGTCTCTTGGGTAACCTTGCTTCTCCCATGCGCGTAACATGACCCCACCATCAAAGCCTGTTCGCCCTGATTGCTACATCTATAGACTTCATTCCCAGTTTTTCTTTGATTTCCTCATTGTGGACACCCTCCTGCCATTGTTCCCATCTACTAGTACCTGCAATCATCCTAGCTTCTTTCATATCCGTAACCTCAACCTTGTTGATAAGGTAACCTGAATCCACCTAGCTTTCGCTCCCATACAACAAAGTTGGTCGAAAGATTGAACGGTGCACAGATAACTTAGTCTCGGTACTGACTTCCTTCTTGCAGAAGAGAGTAGATCGTAGCTGAGCGCTCACTGCATTAGCTTTGCTACACCTTGCTTCCAGTTCTTTCACTATGTTGCCATCCTGTGAGAATATGCATCCTAAGTACTTGAAACCGTCCACCTGTTCTAACTTTGTTCCTTCTATTTGGCACTCAATCCGTTTATATTTCTTTCCCACTGACATTACTTTCGTTTTGGAGATGCTAATCTTCATACCATAGTCCTTACATTTCTGATCTAGCTCTGAAATATTACTTTGCAAACTTTCAATCGAATCTGCCATCACAACTAAGTCATCCGCATATGCAAGACTGCTTATTTTGTGTTCACATATCTTAATCTCACCCAGCCAGTCTATTGTTTTCAACATATGATCCATAAATAATATGAACAACAGTGGAGACAGGTTGCATCCTTGTCTTCCCCCTGAAACTACTCTGAACCATGAACTCAATTTACCGTCAACTCTAACTGCTGCCTTACTTTCCATGTAAAGACCTTTAATTGCTTGCAAAAAGTTTGCCTCCTATTCCATAATCTTGTAGAACAGACAATAACTTCCTCCTAGGAACCCGGTCATATGCCTTTTCTAGATCTATAAAGCATAGATACAATTCCCTGTTCCACTCATAACACTTTTCCATTATTTGCCGTAAGCTAAAGATCTGGTCCTGACAACCTCTAAGAGGCCTAAACCCACACTGATTTTCATCCAATTGGTCCTCCGCACTTTCCTTTCAACAATACCTGAGAAGATTTTACCCACAACGCTGATTAGAGAGATACCTCTGTAGTTGTTACAATCTCTTCCGTTTCCATGTTTAAAGATTGGTGTGATTACTGCTTTTGTCCAGTCTGATGGAACCTGTCCCGACTCCCAGGCCATTTCAATTATCCTGCGTAGCCATTTAAGACCTGACATTCCACTGTATTTGATGAGTTCCGACGTAATTTCATCCACCCCTGCCGCTTTATTGCACTGCAATCTATTGATCATTTTTTCCACTTCCTCAAATGTGATTCGGGCGCTGATAACCGCGCAGTTGAGCGCCCCACAAAACCAAACATCATCATCATCATCATCTCAAATGTGATCCTATTTCCATCATCATTCCTATCCCATTCTACCTCGTAATCTGAAACATTACTGATCGCATTTTCACCTACATTGAGCAACTCTTCAAAATATTCCCTTCATCTGCCCAAGGCATCCACAGGATTCACCAGCAGTTTTCCTGATCTGTCCAAAATACTTGTCATTTCCTTCTTACCTCCCTTTCGAAGACTGCTAATTACACTCCAGAATGGTTTTCCGGCAGCTTGACCCATAGTCTCCAACCTGTTTCCAAAGTCTTCCCACGATTTCTTCTTCGATGCTGCAATTATCTGTTTGGCTTTGTTTCTTTCTTCAACATAACTTTCTCTGTCTACCTGGGTTCTGGTATGTAGCCATTTTTGATACGCCTTCTTTTTCCTTTTACAGGCTGCCTTGACTGTATCATTCCACCAAGCTGTTTGCTTCATCCTACTTTTACACACTACTGTTCCAAGACATTCTTTAGCCACTTCTAGTACTGTGTCCCTGTACCTTGTCCATTCCTTTTCCAATGACTGTAATTGACTACATTCAACTAACTGGTACCTTTCTGAGATCGCTGTTATGTACTTGTGCCTGATTTCCTTATCCTGAATACTGGACTCGCATTCGGGAGGACGACGGTTCAATCCCGCGTCCGGCCATCCTGATTTAGGTTTTCCGTGATTTCCCTAAATCACTCCAGGCAAATGCCGGGATGGTTCCTCTGAAAGGGCACGGCCGACTTCCTTCCCTAATCCGATGAGACCGATGACCACGATGTCTGGTCTCCTTCCCCAAACCAACCACCAACCTTATCCTGAAGTTTCTCCACTCTTATCCTCCTACATATGGACCTGACCTCCTGCACTTTCGGCCTCACAATCCCAATTTCACTGCAGATTAAATAATGATCAGTGTCATCAAAGAATCCCCTGAATACACGTGTGTCCCTCACAGCCTTCCTGAATTCCTGATCTGTTATTATATAGTCAATGACAGATCTGGTTCCCCTGCCTTCCCAAGTATACCGGTGAATGTTCTTATGTTTAAAAAAGGAGTTTGTGATTACTAAGTCCATACTGGCACAGAAATCCAAGAGTTGTTTCCCGTTCCTGTTGGCCTCCATATCCTCTCCAAATTTACCCATAACCTTTTCATACCCTTCTGTTCGATTTCCAATGCTGGCGTTAAAATCACTCATGAGCAGAACACTGTCCTTGTCCTTTACTCTAACAACTACATCACTGAGTGCCTCATAAAAACTATCCATCTTATCTTGATCTGTCCCTTCACAATGCGAATATACTGACACAATCCTAATTTTCTTGCTAGACACTGTCAAATCTATCCATATCAGTCGTTCGTTTACATACCTTATTGCAACTACGCTGGGTTCCATTTCTTTCCTGATGTAAAGCCCATCGTGCTATTCCTGCTTTGACTCCTGACAGGTAGACCTTGTATTCTCCCACTTCCTCTTCTTTCTCATCCCTTACCCGAATGTCACTAACAGCTAAAACGTCCAGCCCCATCTTACTTGCAGCCTCTGCCAGCTCTACCTTCTCCCCAGAGTAGCCCCCATTGATATTAATAGGTCCCCAACTCATTACCATTTGTTTGCCAAGTCGTATCTTAGGAGTCCCTGGTTTGTCAGTTAGGGGTGGGACTCCGTCACCTCCAAAGGTCCGAGGCATTTTGCTCTGATTGTTGCCAGCATCATATTTAAAGTACCAGGTAAGCAGGTTGCTAGCCTTACTTGCCCCGAGTCCCATTGGGTTTTACCCCTAACGGCTGAGCACGTATGAGCACAAAGGTGATCACGACTCAGAATATGTCCGAGGTGCCCAGCCTTATTCCAAAGTAACTGGTATCCCGACTGTTGGGACCACTTACTTGGCCACTCATACGTTGCCCGTGGTTCATGAACTAGGACATGACTGCAGGAACCCACACCATGAACCAATTTTTTAGGTATGTATCATGATTTTTAAGTAGTTCAAAACAAGAGGACTCCCTTAGTTCTGAAGTCTTGATCCCCGACTTTGGTTTCAGGATTCGCTTTCCCAATTAATATACTGTGTATACTGTATACCTATAGACAGTCTTTGAAGTTCTGGAGCACATGAAACTTCTTGAAATCAAAGAGTTTCTCATCTGCTCTGTTTTACTTAATGTCCCATTTGCTCTGCTGCAATGGAGAAAATTACTCAAAGTATTTTGGACGCTATTCTACTTTTTCAACGTCAGGGGAAGCAGATATGATACTGCTGGGTGTCTGAACTTGGGAACCTGGTGAATCGAGTAAGTGGACCAAGTAAGCAATGAGGTACGCAGCGTACATGGCGTGAACATTTCCCTGTAGGCTGTCATTTACTTGTAGTGTTGAATTAGCCATGCATCTGTGAGGGGAGGGATTGCTTGGTGGTGAAGGACAATAAACTGTGGCCAGCGACGCAAACGATACTGCCATTGCGTATCTCATAGCGGTCACTTCGATAGGATGAAGTAACACTGACCCACTTCTGAACAGCACACACTGTCCCATAACACATGCCTTCCTACTCCAGCGAGATGACGCCCTCAGTCTGACGCCTGTAGCACGCAACTCAACTAAGAGCATTTAGATTGTGATGAGAGGGCACAACAAATTTTTGCGGGGATGTTCCCTTTATTTCAGAATATAATAAGACGAGCTTGGTAAGGCATTTAAAGTTTAAGATTAGTGGCTCTGAGCACAATGGGACTTAACAGCTGAGGTCATCAGTCCCCTAGAACTTAGAACTACTTAAATCTAACTAACCTAAGGACAGCACACACATCCATGCCCGAGGCAGGATTCGAACCTGCGACCGTAGCGGTCGCGCGGTTCCAGACTGCAGCGCCTAGAACCGCTCGGCCTAAGAGTAGTGTCTGGACGTTAGCGTAAGCTTGTAGGTTTAAAGCTTTACTGTGTAGGAGAGCGGCTGGAAACAAAAGGACGAGCCTCTCACAGCTATCTGCTGAAATATTTTATCCTGTTAATTTTGACCTCTCGAGTTTTCTCTCTCTCTCTAACACCGTCCCTCCTCTCCGTGTGTGTGTGTGTGTGTGTGTGTGTGTGTGTGTGTGTGTGTCTGTCTGTCTGTCTTTTGCATGACGCTTTTATAAATTATTCCAATTCTTATTAAAATTTTAGAGTTCTGTCAAGTTTGTCCACAATCGTCTACGTATAAAAAATTAGCATGGGTACTACAGATCTTACTGTCATGCAACCAAACAAATATACCATACGCCATCATTACAAATAACGCTAATCGCTTAAAAATAGTCGGTCGATGGCGGTGCCGTGGTGGATACATCGATTCCCGTCGGATCAAATGGTTCAAAGAGCCCTGAGCACTATGGGACTTAACATCTGAGGTGACCAGCCGCCTAGAACTTAGAACTACCTAAAACTAACTAACCTAAGGACATCACACACATCCATGCCCGAGGCAGGATTCGAACCTGCGACCGTAGCGGTGGCGCTGTTCCAGACTGAAGCGCCTAGAACCGCTCGGCCACACTCCCGTCGGATCATCGAAGTTACGCAACACTGGGCATAATTGGCACTTGAAGGGGTGACTATCCGGGCCCCTATGCGCTGTTGACTCACCGGAGTGCATTCAGCCTCGTGATGATAATTGAGGAGCTACTTGACCGAAACTGAGAAAGGGCAGTGTTCTGACCTCACGACCCTTCATGTCCGCATCCGATGACGCCAGTCGGTTCAGGTTCGCACAGTGGTCGGTCAGCACGATGGGCGTTCGAAGGCCATTTCGGACGCAGTCATAAGACATATCACACTATCTGCCGCTATATATCTACCTCCACAAGCACTAAAATAAAGAAACACGCCTTCCTTGAGTTCTGCTGTATTTAAAATTGTCTTATATACGTTATCATCACACTATCGACTAAACCACTATCGGATGCGTCATCTCACGCTTCACAGATTTTAGGTAGTGTGATACACAGGAGAAAAGTGGAGAAGTAATGGAAAAAAATAAGTTCTGTATAATAAATAGTATTGTATTTTGTCTGGGTGTTCGTAGATATAAAAGGTAAAAGTGTTTCTTAGTGTATCTGCCAGATGAGACACTCAGCCAAGGCTCATATACAATACTCCATTGACGCCGAAGCCGGCAAATACCTGTGCAGGTTGGAGTCGCACACCGAGAGACGCCACAGGGCATTCATCCAACCTGTATTATACGTCTGAACAGATATAATTCCGGTCTAGCTCCCATACATTGTCAACCTGGACTGGAACTAGACGTTTGCGTCCATATGAGACGGGGCGTAGATACCTAACGGGCGAAATGCAGCTTGCCAAACTAGTATATGCCTTCTAGCGACAACTTTCATGGCGTATTTGAGTCGTCTTTCTGCCGTCAGAACTGCTGGCGGTACTCAGAAGCTGAGAAAAATGTCTCAAAATCATTTGACAGGTTAGAAGAAGAACATGAGCTGGCCAGTTGGGTGCACGGCCTTTCCCAGACAGACAGAGATCTATGCAGAGAGCTAGGAGCTGGACCGAAATTACGTAGGAGTAGGCGGGCTAATGCCCCGGGGTCGTCGAGAACAAACATCTTTTTCGCACCCAAAGAAAAGAAGGGAAAGAAAAGTTAGTGAAAGTGCACTTACGGTGTCAGCAGCTTTTCAGTGATGTGCAGCTGTTGGTAACAGCTCAACGAGTCATTGTAAATCAAGACTGCCAATAATGAGCCAGATATCGGTGGCCAATGAGAATGTCGTTCTTCATTCACTTTGTACATTAAGCTGTCTGATGTTTTATTTCTCCAGTAGGAATTAAAATTTGAGTTTTGATGTTACTGGTACGCATGTTCGCCCCCTATATCTGAGTGGTCAACGCGACAGAATGTCAATCCTAAGGGCCTGAGTTCGATTCCCGGCTGGGTGGGAGATTTTCTCTGCACAGGGACTGGGTGTTGTCATAATCATCATTTCACCCCCATCGACGCGCAAGTCACCGAAGTGGCATCAACTCTTAACACTTGCACCAGGCGAGCGGTTTACCCACCTGGAGGCCCTAGTCACACGACATTTACGTTTTTACTGGCATGCATTAAAAAACGAAAACCTAAAAAGTTGTGACATGTTTGGAAGTAATAGTCAAATATATCTAGGAACCAACAAACTAAATACGAGAAACCGTGGTTCAGTTTTTGGCAGTTGTGTTAGGTTCCTTCCTAACCACAACACGGAAGTACGAGCTACCTTTGTTTACAAAGCGGAAGAAATTAAGAACGACATTATCACTGGCTATATACAACTAACTCATCATTGGTCGTCTTGATTTCCCGTGATTTATCAGGCCGTTACCAACAGCTGCGCGTCATTGAAAAGCTGCCGGCATTTTATTAAAAAATAAGAACTAATTAAAATGGAAAGGCGAATTGAAAAAATTAGTAAAATCTGTAAGTCAAGTGGCCCTTGTTTCCTTTTTTGCCTTGCTCAGCATTAGTCAATATACACTTATCATGTGCCACTGCTGGTAGGAATGAAAGAACTTCTCGACATAGTGGTGTTCGAAGTACAATTTGAAACTGCTTGATAGATCTCTGGTGTATGGCGGGGTCAGTGAGAACGACTGAAATGAAATGTCGCGTGGCTAGGGCCTCCCGTTGGGTAGGCCGGTCGCCTGGTGCAAGTCGTTTTAGTTGACGCCACACGGGTGACTTGCGTGTCGATGACAATGAAATATGGATTGAGACAACACAACACCCAGCCCCTGAGCGGAGAAAATCTCCCACCCAGCCGGGAATCGAACCCGCCGCGCTGACCACTCCGATATGGAGGCGGGCGATGTGAACGACTGATGGCGGCCGATAGTGCTGTCGAGATTCACAGCGGTATATCGCTTGTGTGGCGGGCTTTAAGTGAACTCTTTGTCTTCGTGACTACTTGTTTTGCGCCAACAGCGCAACAGCATAAAACGTTGTGTTCAAATGATAGTTAATGCTATAAACTGTTTACTACAGAAAACAAACAGAGAGCGAAGCAATGACGTCTGTACACTGTGATGACAAACGTCATGTAGTAGTGGTTTGCGTATATACAGACGACAGTAGCGTCATGAACACACGATGTGCAAGGGCAGTGCATTGGCGAAGCTGTCATTTGTACTCACAAGGGAACCTCCCCATCGCACCCCCCTCAGATTTACTTATAAGTTGCCACAGTGGATAGGCCTTGAAAAACTGAACACAGATCAATCGAGAAAACAAGAAGAAGTTGTGTGTAACTATGGAAAAAAAGCAAAATATACAAACTGAGTAGTCCATGCGCAGCATATGCAACATCAAGGACAATATGAGCACAGGAGCGCCGTGGTCCCGTGGTTAGCGTGAGCAGCTGGGGAAGGAGAGATCCCTGGTTCAAGTCTTCCCTCGGGTGGTAAGTTTACGTTCTTTATTTTCGCAAAGTTATGATCTGTCCGTTCGTTCATTGACGTCTCTGTTCACTGTAATAAGTTTAGTGTCTGTGTTTTGCGACCGCACCGCAAAACCGTGCGATTAGTAGACGAAAGGACGTGCCTCTCCAATGGGAACCGAAAACATTTGATCGCAAGGTCATAGATCAACAGATTCTTCCAAAGGAAAACACATCTGATATATTCTATACGACACTGGTGGCGGCATGTGAGTCGCATGATAGGAATATGTTGTAGACCCACCTAACTTGTACACTTAGCGAATGGGTAAAAAGATTCTTCTACCTTGCCCGATTTAGGTTTTCTTGTGTATGTGATAATCACTCCCAAGAAAAGTGATGAAAACATAAGAGTTTGTCACATAAACTGAAAATAAAAAATTAAAATTTCCAGTTGAGGGAAGTCGTGAACCACAGACCTCTTGTTCCGCAGCTGCTCACGCTAACCACGGAACCACGGAGCTACTGAGCACACATTATCTTTGACATTACGTATCTTGCGCATGGACTACTCAGTTTGTATATGTTCCTTATTTTTTGGTTGTTCCACACAACTTCTTCCTGTTTTCTCGATTGCTCTGTGTTCAGTTTTTCAAGGCCTATCCACTGTGGCAACTTATAAGTAAATATGAGGGGGGTGCGATGGGGAGGTTCCCTTGTCAGGTGATTCATGTGACAATGTTTCCGACGTGACTGTGGCCGCGCGACGGGAATTAACAGACTTTGAATGCAGATTGGTAGTTACAACTAGGCGCATGGGACATTCCATTTCGGAAATTGCTACGGAATTCATTATTCTGAGATCCGCAGTGCAAAGATTGTTCCGAGAATACCACATTTCAGGCATTAACGCGAACAACGCAGTGGTCGGCAGCCTTCACTTAACGATCGAGACCAGCGGCGTTTACGTAGACCTGTCAGTGCTAACAGACAAGCAACACTGCGCTGAAATCAATGTGTTGCGTACGATGAACAAATCTCTTAGGATATTGCGGCGAACATCTGCAGCTATTTGAGGTACGCCAGCAGACGACCGACGCGAGTGCCTTTGCCGGCAGCACGGCATAGTCTGCAGCGGCTCTCCTGGGCGAGTGACCGTATAGGTTGGACCCTAGACTACTGGAAAACCGTGGCCCCGTCAGTTGAGTCCCGATTTCAGTTGGTAAAAGCTCATGGAAGAGTTCGAGTGTGGCGCGGACTCCACAAGCTACCAACAAGGCGCAGTGCAAGATGGTGGTGCATCCATAATGGTGTGCGCTGTGTTTACATGAAATGAACTGTGTCCTTTGGTCCAGCTGAACCATTGACTGGAAATGTCTATGTTCGATTACTTGGAGACCATTTGCAGCCATTCATGGATGACAATGCGCCACGTCACCGGGCCACAGTTGCTCGCGATTGGTTTGAAGAACATTCTGGACAATTCGAGTTAATGAATTGGCTACCCGGATCGCCCGACATGAATTGAGAGAGGTCGAATCGGGCGTAAAATCTTGTAATAGGAAGTCTTCCGCAATTATGGACGGCTATGGACGCAGTACGGCTCAGTATTTCCACAGGGGACTTCCAGTGACTTGAGTGCATGCAATGTCGAGTTGCTGCGCTACGCCGGACGAAAGGAGATCCGATGTTAAGAGATATCCCATGACTTTGAACACCTCAGTGTAGTGTCACTAGCATCGTTTGATTGTCAAAGTTGGCAGTGACCTCTACCGATCCAGTACTAGAGAGAATGTGAACGCACTGAACTGAGACTGAGGGTGCCAACTTTATTTTCACAAAAGCGATAAATTTAATCATTCGTCAGCAGAAACAACAATTTCAAATATCATGTCATATCGTTAATAGCGAAACTTTTCAGGACGTCCATGATTTAAAAGGAAAATTAATTTCCGGTGGAAAACACAACTTAATACGTAAAATCCATCTACAAATACTTATGAAAATGTATGATTTCTTATGATATGTGCACGGAAACCGCGTATTTCAAGACCCCATGGGGACATACTCGACTGGTCGAACATTTTCTGTAAGAGCTTGTGCAAAACTCCACTTATCATTGAGAATGGATAAGTTGTAGTAGTCCAATATGTTTTAATTACCAGATTTATAAAGTCCAGCCTTCCCCAAGGTGAAGTGCTGAGACAAGACTTGACAAACAGTTAGGATGACTGGCCTGCAGTATCAGATTACATTGAATGTAACTGCCGCATCGAAAATATGAATATTTATCATTGAAATAATCCTGTAATAACACAGACCAACGAAAGAATATTTTTGAAAAAGTTTTTTTACTTTGATAGCTGATCTTTATAGATTTTTATGAGCTGAATCCAAATCTAACCTTAGGTTTTTTATATCATCCATAGTTTTCGAACAATATGGTTTTCATAATATGGTATAAAAATTCTATGCCATACGGTAAACGGGGAAATTAATGAAACGCTTTGTTACAACATAAGGATGGTTTGTATTTACAGTTATTTAAAACAAGCCGGCCGGAATGACCGAGCGGTTCTAGGCGCTTCAGTCTGGAACCGCGTGACCGCTGCTGTTGCAGGTTCGAGGCCTGCTTCGGGCATGGACGTGTGTAATGTCCTTAGGTTCGTTAGGTTTAAGAAGTTCTCTCAGTTCTAGGGGACTGATGACCTCAGATGTTCAGTCCCATAGTGCTCAGAGCCACTTGAACCATTTGAACTTAAGACAATGCTATCTGTTAACAGAGGTTTCACTTGTCAGCTAGACTAGGTTTGTATTTCCTTTCTCTTTCTTCTTTGAAGCTTCTTGTGTAGATTTTTCTACGATGCTGAACTCCTCGGTGAAGTATCCAACACTAGTCCCCCATTATGTTGGTGTTCCAGTGACCTTAGTAGCGTTTTTCCATCACTTTAATGTCCTGGTGGAAACTCTCTCCTTGCTCCTCACTAACATCTCGCATATTGTCCGGGATGTAAACAAGGTGACTGTTCAAAAAGTGAACTTTCAGGCTCGTTAAACAATCTTAAGTTTTGAACTTCTGTAACATTGTAGCTATAATAGAAACATATTCTGGGTCTTTTTCATGTCCTAAGAACTTTCTAACGACTTGCTTGAATGATACCCATGCTTATTTCTCATTTAAGGTCATTGTGGATTCAAAGATAACGTCGAACATCAACTTTCTAAAGTCATGACCGACAAAGACACCTTCTTTTAGTTTAGCTTCTGAAAGGTGTGGAAACTTTTGGCAGAGATACTTAAAACATGGTCCATCTTTAGGCCTAACTTTATATGTATAGATGGTAGCAGTACGTTTTTTGGAGCTAAAAGGTTTTTGCGTAGAATGTTCTTCTCACCAAGTTTTAGAGACTCTCTCACAGACCGGTTCTTTCTGCACCAGTATTGATCCCTAGCCCTACTGTACCATTCACAGAAGAAACATGGAAATTTGGTAAGGCCACCTTGCTGACCAAGAAGCATCCATGTTACTTTTAGATCGCCACATATCATCCAACCATGAGCAGAAAAGCCTACTTTATTTAGCACTGTTTCTAGGTTTTCATAGCTTTCTTTATATGTACAGAAAGTCATATCTGATGAAAGTAGTTTAAAAGACGAACTTTTACATCTGAAGAGAGTTTTTGAGGACAACGGGTATTCTCCACAACAGATACGTAAGGCACTACAAATAAAACCTAAGGTGTCCGTAAGGAATGCAGAAGATGACGAGGAAACATTTAAATCCATGGCTTTCCTGCCGTATGTGGGAAGCCTTTCATCCAAAATAGGACGGATCTTCACTAAACATAAAGTAAAAGTGATTTTTCGTCCACCGGCGAAGACGGCTGCACTCCTGGGTTCCATTAAAGATGACTTACTATTCCGCAAGCCTGGAGTTTACAAGATACCATGTGAATGTGGCCTTTCATATATCGGACAAACGAATCGTACAGTCTAAGAGAGGTGTACGGAACATCGCAGGTACACTCGGCTCTTACAACTCAGTAAATCGTCTGTGGCAGAGCATTGTATTGATTCTGGTCACTCTATGGTATATGAAAATGTCGAAATTCTGACTTCTGTTTCTTCTTTCTGGGACTCCGTAGTAAAAGAGGCCATTGAAATCCGCTTGACGAAGAATTTAATTAATAGAGACAGCGGTTTCACATTAGATAAATCATGGAATCCGGCACTTTCAATATTGAACTTACAAAGACGTCGCTACAGTTCAGCTCCCAGTAATACATCGACCTCCCAGCATGGATCGAATGCGCAGCCACAGACGTAACTCATGCATATTGTACGTCTTTGCCGCCGATCAACATCATTGGCGCCTTGTTTATCTGTGGCCGCATGCGCAGTGGCGCGGTCCGCAAGTTTAAAAGGATGGAGCGAGCGCTGGAGCGTCAGTCGTACGGCTCTCTCTGAAGATGGCTGAAAGGTATACAGCCGAAATATTAGAAGAAGAAGCAGAATTCATGCGGCTGCATTCCCGAAACTTAATGCAGCACTTTTTCACAAAGTCTGTAATGTTTCTTTGGTGCTTTTTAATCACAAATTCACCACAAATATAATAAACTGTCAGCAGAGTTTTTACAACCACGATTAGACATTGTACGGAGCACATGTACAGGAAACGGGAAAGTGAGGTTAGATTGACAGTAAAAAAAAAAAAAAAAAAAAAAAAACATCTGTTTACACAAAAATAGAATCGACCTTTTCTTGCCAGCAAATATTTTTCAGCAGTGCTACCAACGTCATCTGCATTCATTACACCTAGTTTTTAAATTATTTTAAATATATAAAGGCTGTTAAAGTCTTTAAAAATCGCTTAATATAGTAAATTTAACTGTAAAATGTGAAGAAATGGTGGGTGATACAGTTTTTAAGTATCATATTTGTATTTCCCATACTTAAAAACATAAGGTTTTTCAGCAAAAAAGTTTTTTCATCATTGGCCTGTGTAATTTACGTTCTGTGTCCGCGAAAAGGTGTAATTGCTCTGAGGTTTGTGTTTCATTTCTGCCACAGACTAGAAGAACTCAAATATTTTTTGACAGCTTACCACTTGAGTGTTTTCCTTTGCACGCTCTTGCTGCATCTCACAGTTTTCTTCAGGTTTCTGTGAATAGTTACGGAGACGTTCGCGCTGCTTGCTAATCGTCTCGTCTCATACTGTTACCAAGCAACGGCCTGGGCCGTAGCAGGGACTTCTGTCTGTATTGTTGAAAACCGCGCAGCTAAGGAAACTATCCAGCGATAACAAGACTTAACAGAGCTGACATCGGGTTACCCACACGTGTATGCTCAACCGTCCTAATGCGTCTAACAGAACCTACAGCTATTACAAAAGCTGAGCTCACTTTTTAAAAGCTAAAAATAGTTTCAACAATTGAGTTCTGATGCTTGGGGTCTACGGTCAAAATGAATTTTTTGATAGACATCACCTCTCCGCCTTTGACTTTAAGGATTTACTTTTTCGATACATTCAACGGCGAAGGATGTTTTCCTTCAAAAAATATGAAATGTACTTACGTTCTTCAGTGAGTAAGGAACGATTAAGGGGAGGTGGAATAGTGAGGCCAGTCTAAAGGAAAAAGAATTTTCATCAAACCATTGCTACTGATAGTAGTTTGCGCTTACAGATTTTAAGCCTACATGTTACAAGATATCACACTAAATATTTTTAAGTGAAAACAAAATATATAGGAACTATATGCACTTTTCTGGAAGCTTACATAGTGGTCACTTTTCCCTATTGTAATATCCACGCCTGTATTTTATTCAGAATATTATTCACGACAGCACTGCGTGTGGAATGTGAATGAACATTCTCGTGATATTAATAAAAAGGGTTTCATCGTTAGTAAAATAATAAATAATTATTGTCAGTGACATAATTTAATATTTTGTAAAAAAATATATCTCAGACAATATCCATGGGGAAAGATAATGAAAATCTCTATCTTCTGTTATCTATGATTCTTGTAGAATAATTCCTTCTTCTTGCTCGAACTGTTGTACTGATAGGATGTGATTGATGTATCGTAACACAGAGGTCTGTAAAAACGGTATTCTGTTGCTAATTTAGTATTTGAAAAATAGAGTTTATGTGTCATTGAAATGAATCTTCTTTGTTTGGAGTTTTATTTCATTGTGATTCTCGTCTTATATCAATGTTAAGTTTTCTGATCAGCTATGAAGGAGCGCACCCATTAGCGCTATTGTTCTGCAGCATTGTTTATTGGTAAATGCTGAATAAAAGGCCATTAACATTGAGAATTATTTTCAAATGTTAATGCATCTAGTGAAGGCACAAAAAGATTTAATGTATATACTTGTTAGTAATAAAACAGAGCCTGAAGGAGAATCAATAAGTGATTGTCTTATGTTAGCATCCATCTTAGTGAAGTATTGAAGCGGCAGTTTTAAATTGACTTTTTATACAGTAATAAATGTTGTCAGTCATAATTGTGAGAATAATTGTGTACTGGTGGCCTAGAACCCACTCTGAGGTGATAAATTCCAGTCAGACTGAATAATCTCTAAATATAGTGAGCTTCTATGAACGCAAACAGCATCTTACGTGATACAAATTCTTATATTCTGATGTATGAAGCGCTGTTATTTCGTGACAATTTTATGAAATATTTTGACAGGAAAAAATACATTAGTGTTGTGTGCGTGTGGTATTGTGTGACAAAACTGTTCATTCTGTTTAAAGAAAAGTGTTTCCACCTCGAATAATAGTAGCGTTAAATTCGATAAACGATCTGCAACTAGTAAAGAGACTATTATGCAACAGCACAGAAAAGTACTAAAGATCATTACTATTGTTTAGTTCAGATTACTTATCATACATTTAGCTTGTTTGCTGGTGTATATATATGTGATTACTGTTGTGCATAAACTTAGTGCCACTTACGCTGCTTGACAGACAACATTGCTACGCGTTCTTAGGTGGAGATTTCTTAAACAAAATAACGATCACTAGCCGGGAAAAGGAATGATTAAATAAAATCTCATGTTAGATTAATAACGAGTAACTAGTTTTATTGTAATTTTGCTGAAATTGTACAACACGCAATCAAACCACATCACAGCACGCCACACTACCTACGAGGGTAACGCGGCCAGTGTAATCGCAACACAATCCAACTTCTGTTGTTCTGATTTTCTGACATATTTTAAGGCGTTCTGATGCCCTAGTGGCTGACGCAATACTAACCGGCTGTAGAAGACCATTTTCAGCCGGATTTTTGTATCAGGCCAAATATAAGTGGACAGAGATGATTTTAAATAATTTGAATTAGTTAATTCAAAATATTCACAAAGAGATAGAATGACGGCGATAGCTTTGTATGTAAAACCACACTACTGGCCATCAAAATCGCTACACTACGAAGATGACGTTCTACAGACGCGACACCTTGCTAGGTGCCGGGGCTAGCAGTGTATATAACACTAAATTCTTCTCGAATCTTCATATGGAAATGATGCTCTAAGCCCTCCCCCCCCCTTTTCTAACTCCTACTTTTCCTGTTGCACATGGATTAAGAAGAAACACGAACTGACTGTAATCGACCCTGCAAGTGGAGTAGAAGAGAGTTTGGCACCTGCAAAAATTTAATTGGATAGAAATTAAGGAAAGTTTCATTAACGTAGTGAGAAATGAAAGGGTTGCTCTACCGATTAACAGAACGAAAGTTCCGTCCAAAATAACAATTTGATTTATTATGACTAAACTCAAAATAATAAACAAAACACACGAAACATTTACAATATATTAAATTGGATACTCAAATAAAGGCTATGAAGGTGAAGTTGTCCATAAACTAGATTGTGACAATTATCACCAAGTGGTATGTGGAGCCAATTCCTTGCAACTCAAATCTTAAGAGAAACACCCAGCTAACCCAACTTTAATTGCTGCTACAGTAGTGACAACTCAGACAATGAACACCCAAGACAGAACAAAGTTAGAAAAGACGAACAGGCGCGCTCTGCTGAGCTCTGATTATGACCTAGCAAAATTGCCTGCTTTGCCGGTGCTGCGGACGTACATTACCAAGCTGTCTTCTTAACTGTAAGGACACGATCTGGCATACCGGAGGCGATGGCTGGTTGCTTCGACGTCCCGTCGTGGTGATGAAAATGTCGTGAGTATAGCCCGAAACAAATTCTCCTGGTCTGGCTGCTCCAGACTAAAGACTTCCTAGCAACACAAATACGCCTCTGAGGGAGACGAAGAAGGCCCGCCATACAATCACTGACGGTACAGTGATTGATTTTAACAAGCAAAGTCACACAGTAACTCCGATACAGTCAAATTTAGCCAAAACTTCCCAAGACAGACAACATAGGCCGCTTGTACGCAGAACGCTCAGTTGCCAACTGTACTCGGAAAGTTACGTTGAAGTCGAAACTTCAGCAACTTCGTCAAACAGTTACAATAAAAGTATATTAGCCAACGGAAGGCAGGCTGTCCAGAGCAGCGAGAGCTCAGTCTTGTAACCTACTCCGACCGAAAGGCGAGAGCTGACCCTCTTAAGAGCACCCGTACAAATCGAACACAGAACATTCCCGCCCCCACGACAGTGGCCGTGGTTAAACGTTCCAATCAGCAACTCGAAAACTGGCGGAAAATTCCACTCTATTGCCGAAGCACTACCATACCACCAATGGAGATTCTTTTCGCCAATTTCTGCGCCGATTTTGCTACGTCACGGAGCTATGCCCTGAGCAAGCCAATCACAGTTACGATTTTGCAGAAAACGCGGGAATTTGCCCACCAAGACTGCCTGGGAGCACAAGTCATTCCCACGCCTCGCTGGTAGCCCGCCAGAAACGGTATTCACTAAGTTTCTGCGAAGTAACGGAATCTCTAGCCCAGCTGCCCCTTCCGGCTCATCTGGGCATGTCGCTCCCGCTCTTATGACAATGTCGGCGTCTGGAAAGCATCCACTCGAAACCCTCACACCCGTCGGCTTAACCCTTCCAAGCTCAGCAGAACTCGCCTGTCACCGGACCACCCGGGTGACGAGAGACGCTGCATGGGAAGTCCGCGTGTGAAGGAACAGCAACTTTTCACCGCATGCAATTAGAGAGGAAAATCGAATTACTCAGAGTAAGATAGAAATATGAGAGGGTGCTCATGCCACCTCTCATAGCCCCTACGCCATTTTAGATTGTAATTGGTGAGCGGTTGGCTCACTTAGGAGCAAGGTAGTGAGTCAATCGCCCAAGAACAATCTTGCAAACTGACTCCACATGCTGCACTCTATAAAAAAAAATCACTGCAACTGAAAAATGCAGCTCATAATTTATGATGTAGCCAACTTCATCTTCTTAATATGGATATCTAACACTCACATCACACATCCATACCCAGGGAGCCCCTCCCAAACACCGATTCACACAGACATTCATGCTCTAAATATGGCCCGGGCATGTGAGCCAAATATGGAGCAGTTTATTCTTTATAATCAGAGTTGGAGTGCTCTGCAATTAAATGACCAAGATGTTACAACAATTTCAATCATTAAACTAACCTGAACTCAATGACACATGATACTATTTAAGTTAACAATCTCTTTGTGAGCTTTCAGAATCTAATTACAACCCCCGATTCATTCTGTCTCCTTGCAGCAAGAATAACCTTTACAAAATGTTCCCTGAACTGATGGTCCATTCACAATGACGTGGTATCTGCTTAAGTTTATGGGGACTTCAGGCACACTGTTTGCATACATACAACAATAAATACAGACTACAAAAAAAAACAACATAGTGTGGAGAACAATACAGTAATTTGTAATCTGTGCGCCCTACTCTATCACTTACATAATAATTGCAGTGCAAAACACACACATACAAGGTATAACATACATTACGAAAACAACACTGGAGAAAGAAATTTAAGAAAAAAAACAAGGTTCATGGGGTGTCAAGTTGTGCTTGAACATTGCACAATGTTCACGACTGTGCTGAGAATGAGGCACTAAATCACATTGTTAGAAATATTCGAAGCACTTCACAAATTCGTTAGTTTCTCTGAGGGGGTTGGTATGTCGAGTCATATGCATTGATGCATGTGGTTCCATGTCTTGAGCATCAGAGGGGGGCTTTTGGGATTGGGCCACAGTACTGACATGACATAGTGCTAAACGTCGGGTGTTGTTGCTACGTTGTTGCAACAGCAATAGGGTGTGCTGGAGCATCTGCAGTACGCTGTTGAGATTGCAGCAAGACCCACGCATATGATAACGGCAGTATGGTAGGAAGAATAGTGATAGGCTCTCCTCACGTCGATTAATTGTCTCTGAGGTCTACTAGTTGGGATACATCACTAGTCCAGATCTCTACCTGGACAGTATTTTACGTTTCCAAATATTGCAGTTCGACGAGGGATGATGGCACGTGGAGTGACTCCACAAGTGTGTGAGGTCATCCAGACAGGATCGAACTAGGAGCGACGACTGCTACAACTGCTCTGTAAGTGCTTTGTGTACGCAGATCGGCCAATGCTAGTGAGTTGTAAAAACTCAAACAGGTGAGTATATAGCGTCCCTTTCTGTCCTGAGGCACATGAGGCGCAGGTTCTGACACCGTACGTGATCTTCTTCGTGTACTCACGACAACGTGGTCTGCCGCAGGGAATCCCTCCAAACGGCTGCCGCGTCCGGAGAGCTAGCCGGCTGTTGCATCCTGGTCGCATGTCAGTGTCAACGGCCAGCCTCACTTTCGCTTGTGGCCCGGCGAGGGTTGTCTGCCACCTAATCCCTCAGGTATATGGCCCGGTGACTGTCAGCTTGTAGGACTGGACGCTCCTGCACCCTTCTCGTCAGGTGGCACGCTGACGCTCCCCTTCTTGCAGATAGCCGATGATCTCTTGCTTTTGCTCCAGCTGGCCTCTGCATTGCCACAATCCCGTCATCTGCACAGTTCTGACAAAAATCTTATGCCTAACTTTTCCCCATGACCTTCTATGTTATAATAAATTTACATAACGATACATTAATGGTCTGTCATTTCAGACACTCTTATTTTAATTTTATAGTTATCAATCTATGGCTATCAATATAACAAAATATTGGTGTATCTAATCTAGACATGGAAATAATTTATCTTAATATTTGTGTAGAGACCGACCTCAGTACTGTACATGGTGTGTGACGCTATATTGGATGAACAACTAAATGTGCGGGCCCACACTAATATTGCTATTACTTATATAGATGGACAGTAGACATGCTCAAGAATTAACTACCATTTGCCAACGATCTACATTCTATGTCTTTTGAATAAATTATGTTTTTATGCAGGTTGAAGTTTTACTGAGCTATAAAGAACAAGCAACTATTCTACTTTCGCTCGCCCGTCCTCCCTCCATCTTGGGTCTGTGGTTTGGTGACCTGAAAAATAGCATCCCAACAGGCGCGCGCCAAACACTTGTGGTAGAAAACCCCCACAATATTAAGGATCTAGTTATTGTTAAATCCTAAAATTTAACTTATCCTAGTATATGGTACTCTCCTTTTTTTCCTTATACAATACTCTTACATAATTCCTGTTACGCTGAGATGTCTCGCTGCTCGCCGCTATTGACGACGACAGTGATGTGCGCGCCGTACGACACGGCCTCCGACTTCTCACTACGCCTCACTGAAACTCCAGAGACTGGGTTAGCCATGGCTATACAAGACAATAATTTACAGTTGCAACTTCTTTTTCTATGTGACGCTGTTTTTAGCGATCAAAGGGCACCTTTCCAGAGGCAATGTAATATGACCCAGCCAGGACTGGTTCCTGTTGAGGATTCAATCGCCCACCACATGCCAGCTACACGGTATGTCACGAATCTCCAAGTATAATTCCTTGGCTATTCATCTGTTACACTCACGAGCAGCACGCTAAATCCCCAACCAGCACATTGGCGTGGTGGGGTTTATGCCCGCATTTCTACCGTCTACCATTGGAGTCAAACGCTCACAGGTTCACCCCGACTTGCAAGACAACGATGCTGGCGCATCACTGTAACAACTATACTGCCCATATTCATCCTCGAAATCACGCAATATACCACAATCTTGCAGTGCACTGACGCGTGTCTGCAAGCATTGGTATGAACGTCTCACGAACTGGTTGTGGCCACTATGGAGCGTATCACGACTTCTCAGAACGCTTCTAAGAGCACGTTCTTGTATGCGCCCGTTTGTGCGACATCTCCTCACTCATCATTATCCCTCAACATGGATACCAGACAGGAAAGGACAAAAACATTGCTCATGGAAAGGTTGTGTCTCCTACTCCATCGACATCGTAAGTTGCGAACATAAACCAAAAAAAAAAGTTAGCAGTAGTAAATTCTTATGCGAGAAAACGCAGCGTGTTAATACTTTAACAGTCTTAATCTATTAATGCAACGATTATTGTTCCCCGAAGAAAGGTTCATATATTAGCCCATTCTACTATGGACACCACTTAAACTACTATTATTCCACGAACTTCTTTGTGTGAGAGATGTGGTGGAGTCCTATGGACTAGCGCCAATCCCTTGATAGACTCCCCCTCCTCTGACGTGCATTAGGATTTGCAGGTCTAATTTCAATCTCCCGGTTCTCCTGTTGTCCTTGGTTTCGCTCTCTCCAATTACGGTCGCTTTGCCGTTCGTTATTCCTCCTGTCCCAGATTCCTTGTCTAGATTGACCCTGTTCCCTGACGTTCTGGTTTCCGTGTCTCTGGTTTCCATAACCTTGAATAGCGTAACCTTGATTTCCGTAACCCTGGTTTCCTAACTGACCAGTGCGATTATGCGATCTGTTGTCGTCTTCCCTTGCTGGCCCGTGGTATTTGTTATTTTGCGCCTTCTTCCTGTCCTTTGCGTCTTGTTTATCAAAGACTACTTCGAGTACGCGCAATAGACTCTTGAATGTTTCTATGTCAGATCTACACTTCCCGACAGGTTTCTGTTGATACCTAAACGGCAATTTGGAAAAGAAAAATTTAATGATTTCTTCGTTGCTATATGGACTATCTGAAAACTGATTCTTCTTGAGTAAATCATCAAAAAATTTGGTTGCGCTCCTATGCCCGGACACTTCCAGTTCAGGACAAAATATTATTTCCTCTTTAATCCTGTCTTGCGTTTCCTTTGACCAGTAGGTCCGCAGGAATGCACCAACAAATTCCTGATAAGTCCAACATGTCGCTGCCACACCCCGCATCTTTTCCACAGCTTGCCCTTCGATGTGTCCACACATGAATTCTAATTTTGCCTGGGTTGGCCATGACGACGGTAATGAATTTGTACACTGCATCACCCAGCTCTTCGGATGCATCGACCCTCCATTGTCTTGGAACTTCTGGAATTTTAGTATCGACAGGAAGTTATTCTGATCAAAATCCTGTCCGATCCTCGCACTGGTGTTGTCACTCGTTTCCGATACTTGCACGTCTGCTGAGTGTCCTGATCTATCTTGCTGATAACTGTGATGTGCTACCTCTGTATCAAAGTGGAAGTGGCACTCCGAATTCACTCTCCTAAGTGGGCTACAATTATTGGAGCTATTACTCGCTGTTTCTGCGTGTGCATTGTTAGTTCCCTACTCTGTCACTGGGCTAGTGCACGGCGGGCTTTTCCTCGGAGACACAATTCTGTGTACTCCATCATTGGTATTCGAACGTGCAGTGCTCGTGTGCCCGTTTCGCTCTAGTTTTGCTATCCGACTCTCTACTTCTTTAATTCGTTTCGTGATGTTCGTAACCGCAATATTACCTTGAGTTTTTAAGACCGTTAGGGATTTTGAGTGGGCTTGTGTCGCACGTCGCTAGCGCCTTGCGAGAAGTTACTTTTGCGATTTTCATTGCCCCTGTTGTTGCCGTTTTGGCTAGGCCTGCTACTTTTTGTGCTACTATTGACATTTGTTATGCTTCTCCACATTCTTTCTTTATTGTTAGTAATTCCCCACGAATTTCCCCTATATGCGAAATTATAGTCTGAGTGTCCTTCTTACGCTGTTCGTCCGCTTCTTCCTTCTCCTTCTTACATTGTTCGTCAGCTTCTTCTTTCACTGATCGTATGAAGCTCAGTATTGGGTTAATATCATCTTTTTGATCCTCGTCACACATGGGCGATGTAACTCTGGACACCTGGGCGCTAGAGCTCTGACGTGACCGAATTGGCCTCTGTCTGCCCTCGTCCGTTTGACTATAAGCTTCTGCTACCGTTTCTACCTGTGTACCTGTCTCTATTTCATCCTCTAGCTCACTATCATAAACACGGCCGCGACGTTGCTCTAAGATCTCGTCCAAATCACCTTCCTCATCAATTAACCTGCCACCCTGTCCCGCTAAAAATGTGCCCATCTCATCTCCGAACCTATCACCGGCAATAACTAGCCCCTTATCCATTATGCTATCCACTTTTGTTTTAGTTTCGCTCGCTAATAGTCGTGCCTTACTTCTCGTGATCATGCCACCTCTCAACCTACAACGTGCTGGCATGACGAAAGTTTCCAACCGATTTCTCATACACAAACAGCAGCTGACCAGCGTTGCCTGGTGAAACGTTGTGATGCCTCGTGTAAGGAGGAGAACTGCGTACCATCACGTTTCCGACTTCGATAAACGTCGGATTGTAGCCTATCGCCATTGCGGTTTATCGTATCGCGACATTGCTGCTCGCGTTGGTCGAGATCCAATGACTGTTAGCAGAATATGAAATCGGTGGCTTCAGGAGGATAATACGGAACGCCGTGCCGGATCCCAACGGCCTCGTATCACTAGCAGTCGAGATGGCAGGCATTTTATCCACGTGGCTGTAACGGATCGTGCAGCCACGTCTCGATCCCTGCGTCAACAGATGGGAACGTTTGCAAGACGACAACCATCTGCACGAACACTTCGACGTCGTTTGCAGCAGCATGGACTATCAGCTCGGAGACCATGGCTGCGGTTACTCTTGACGCTGCATCACAGACAGGAGCGCCTGCGATGGTGTACCCAACGACGAATCTGGGTGCACGAATGGCAAAAAGTCATTTTTTTTCGTATGAATCCAGGTTCTGTTTACAGCATCATGATAGTCACATCCGTGTTTGGCGACATCGCGGTGAATGCACATTGGAAGCGTGTATTCGTCATCGCCATACTGGCGTATAACCCGGCGTGATTGTATGGGGTGCCTTTGGTTACACGTCTCGGTCATCTCTTGTTCGCACTGACGGCAGTTTGAACAGTAAACGTTACATTTCAGATGTGTTACGATCCGTGGCTCTACACTTCATTCGATCCCTGTGAAACCCTACATTTCAGCAGGATAATGCACGACCGCAACTTGAAGGTCCTGTACGGGCCTTTCTGTATACAGGAAATGTTTGACTGCTGCCCTGGCCAGCACATTCTCCAGATCTCTCACCAATTGAAAACGTCTGGTCAATGGTGGCCGAGCAACTGGCTCGTCACAATACGCCAGTCTCTACTCTTGATGGACTGTGGTATCGTGTTGAAGCAGCTGTACCAGTACACGCCATCCAAGCTCTGTTTGACTCAAAGCCCAGGTGTATCAAGGCCATTATTACGGCCAGAGTTGATTCTTCTGGTTACTGATTTCTCAGGATTTATGCACCCAAATTTCGTAAAATGTAATCACATGTCAGTTCTAGTATAATATATTTGTCCAATGACTACCCGTTTATCATCTGCATTTCTTCTTGGTGTAGCAATTTTAAGGCCAGTAGTGTATTTAGAAGTGAATCTGATCTGAAATACTATGAGTGATATATGGACGTACGTAACTCTTATTTGGGTAAACACCCATTCGACTTTTCCTGCCGAGTAGTGAGGCCACTTCTCGTGATCGGACGCATTGTCGGCATCATTGGTTCACAGGCGAAACTATCAACTCGAAAGAAGCAACAAGGAACTACAATCAGAGGCAAATAGACGTTGTTTAAACATTCATAAGATAAAAATCATAGCCCTACATACGAATGAGGCACCAAGAATAATGTAAATAACTTAAATCAGACGACTGAAAATCAGAAAAGGTTTTACTTTAAAACTCACTGACAACAATGACGGTATATATTAGAAGTAGTCACACCACTTCTTGGCAGGTAACACCACTGTTCAGGGGAACAAATATGCATTGACAACTTTTCCCGCCCTGGTCATTTTACCTCACCTTCTTCTGCTTGTGTAGTAGAAGGACACGGTGCGGTTGTTAACAGGATAGTTTGACTGCAGAGCGAGTGTAACAGAAATGTAGAAAAAATATTAAATGGCAGAACTCAAAACACGCCGCCTTGATACATACACAAAAAACGTGCTGTGAGAGAGGAAGTATGGGCGATGTTTCGTTGACTTGAGAATGGGGCAGCTGCAGGGGCAGGAGGAGGAGGCGACCCCATTCTTGAAACTTACTCTGGGGCCCCCATGAGTGTCGTTACGATCCTGGCTATGCGGGAGATCGTCCTAGGATGGGGCCCCCAGGCTAGTGGCGTTGTCTAAGGGCGCCTTGCCACGGTTCGCGCCGCTTCTCCCGTCGGAGGTTCAAGTCCTCCCTCGGGCATGGGTATGAGTGCTGTCCTCAGTGGAAGTTAGTTTGGTTTAAATTACGTAGTGTGTAAGCCTAGGGACCGATGACCTCAGCAGTTTGGTCCGCTAGCAACTTACAACAAATTTACAAGTCGGCTTCGGGAGAGCAAAGTACATACTTCGAGGTGAGACTCGATAGTAGAGACTTCACTTCACTATTGTAATTAATAATGAGCATACTGTTATTTCATTCAATTATAAATGATGTTCTGTAAAGTATTTAATAGTGTGGCATTTATTTAATAAATGAAGAGTGGAAGTCCGCAGCTCGTGGTCGTGCGGTAGCGTTCTCGTTTCCCACGCCCGGGTTCCCGGGTTCGATTCCCGGCGGGGTCAGAGATTTTCTCTGCCTCGTAATGACTGGGTGTTGTGAGATGTCCTTAGGTTAGTTAGGCTTAAGTAGTTCTAAGTTCTAGGGGACTGATGACCATAGATGTTAAGTCCCATAGTGCTCAGAGCCATTTGAACCATTTTTTGAAGAGTGGAAATGGAAAGCATTTGTCAGTGAAATTATGAGGAAGGTCAGCGTTGGCCGCAAATTTGATGATTTGTTAACAACAAAATTGATTTTCGATCACATAATGATCATCTTCAGTGCTTTAGCGTACAAATTAAAACTCGTAGGCACTGGTGTCTAGTTATTAGCAGTAACAGAAGCTATGAAAAGATTATTGTGATCGTTTCATAGCTTCTGTTACTGCTAATAACTAGACACCAGTGCCTACGAGCTTTAGTTTGTACGCTAAAGCACTGAAGATGATCATTATGTGATCGAAAATCGATTTTGCTGTTCATAAATCATCAAAATTATTGCTAATGCTGACCGTCCTTCTAATTTTATTTATCGTATGGTCGTTGTGCACTCAGCACTCTATGGAGTCGCCAATCAGTTTGTCAGTGACATTTTTTTAAAAACGCGATTTCAGTTCTATTTTGTTCTTGGTACTCCGATGCATGTCCCTAGGCTCGATTCAGGTTCCAAACCACGAAGGAAGGCTTTCAAACATACGTTAGAGGGTCGTGCGCGGTCTTTGTGTCAAGTTGTGGTCCCCTCTGGAGTTCAAAAATTTAAAACGTGTGAGAAGTGGTTTTTATTGACTACAGTTCTAATAGCTAAAAATCTAATGCTGTACTTCTGTGCTTCTATTATCGTTACACAAACGTAGTGTCTCATTTTGATATTTGTAACTTCTTCCTTATATTTTGTCGAAAACTGCATTTTGAGACCATGGATGCGAAAAAAATACCAGTTGATTCTTGCAAAGTACGAGGGCTGTTCAGAAAGTAAGCTCCGATTGATCGCGAAATGGGAACCACAGTGAAAATTAGAAATGTTTTATTTTTAACAGTTAGCTACACCATCCAGCTACTTCTCTACGTAGTTGCCGTTCTGACTAAGACATTTGTCGTAGCGTTGTACCAACTTTCCAATACCCTCATCATAAAAGACAGCCGCCAGTGCTTTCCGCCAATTCTCTACGCTGGCCTACAGCTCGTTTTCTGTGCCAAAATGTTGTATTCATAGCCAGCGGTTCATGTGAGCAGAAATTAAACGCTGGGGGAGTCAATTACTGGCTGTATTGTGGGTAGTCAAACATTTCCAACTGAAAACGATGCAGGAGCATCTTCATTGCCCCTTCAGAATGCGGCTGAGAATATTGCCTTGTAGAAGAAACTGCACGACAGTTATGTAATGTTGGCTGTATAGCTTCAGGCGAAATTTCTCACCAGGTCCTCGTACTTGGCGGGAGACACTATTCTCTAGCCAACTTTACGCGATCACTGTGAGCTCAGAAATGAGAGGAGTGACGTGATGCTATCTAGGGTCATACTAGAGACACTGCCCAACACATCTGTGCAAAGCTTTATCTGATTATCATAGTCGTTTCCATTTCGCGGTCAATCGGAGCTTACTTTCTGAACAGCCCTCGTAGAAAACAGCAACCAGTCACTGTTAATAAAGCTATTTACTGTATTTACATTAGTAGCGCCATTACCGATTTCAAACCGACATGAACATCTTCAGACGTCTGCCCACGTTTATATTACGTTTCTTGTTGTGTACATCAGTTGTTGGAACAAAAACTGAGAGCAGCTGACGTAACCTACAACTCAAGTAATATAAACGTGGATAGCCGTCTCAAGATGAGTTCGTCGGTTTGAAACCGGTGCCGGAACTATTAATGTAAATTAGTGGCATTGTTAACAGTGGATGATTCTCTTTGTAAGACTCAGTTTCTAAGAATTTTCTCATTGGCACCCAGAACCAGTCAGTTTCTTGGTCTAGCACTTAGGATCTTCTTAATAAATTATTTGTTTCCTAATTTGTCTCATAATTCTTTTGCGGTGGTGCGGTGAGCAACATAAGCCAGTCGTATCAGAATACCTTCTCAATGTTTTTTTTTATTATTATTATTAAGGAAATTGTTTTCCGTCCTTCTGACATTTGTGAGATTTGTCACTTACAGCCTTTTCACTGTCCGCTCTTCGTATATTTCCGTGATTCTACTTACATTCTTGTGGCGGGCACTCCCAGCCCCTATCTTTCGTACGCAAATACCGCCCCCACGTGGAAATAAAAGAAATGGTTCAAATGGCTCTGAGCACTATGGGACTTAACATCTGAGGTCATCAGTCCCATAGAACTTAGAACTACTTAAACCTAACTAACCTAAGGACAGCACACACATCCATGCCCGAGGCAGGATTCGAACCTGCGACCGTAGTGGTCTCGCGGATCCAGACTGAAGCGCCTAGAACCGTGGAAATAGAATTAAATAATAATTAATAAATGTCAATAACTCAAACTCAAGTTAGTCGCTACAATCTTTACGACGAAGACTGCTTTGAAATTCACAGTGCTTTAATAGGCACGTTTAGTTGGAAGCTGTAAGCCCTAGCCTTCAATCCATCAACTGAGGACCACGAACAGTGCGGAAAGTTGGCGTTTCTCACATTAACAGATCATTACCGGGGGTGAAAGAAGCAACACATGAGAGAAACGTTCCTAATAGAAACAGATGATTGAACCCAGAAAGCCGGCCGCTGTGGCCTAGCGGTGCTAGGCGCTTCAGTCCGGAACCGCGCTGCTGCTATTGTCGCAGGTTCGAATTCTGCTTCGGGCATGGATGTGTGTGTTGTCCTTAGGTTAGCTACGTTTAAGTAGTTCTAAGTCTAGGGGACTGATGACCTCAGATGTTAAGTCCCATAGTGCTTGGAACCATTTGAACCATTTTTTGAACCCAGAACGTCTGAATTCATATACACCACGTTTGCACTGAGTCATACACAGTAGCGGAAATATTTTAATGAAATAGGAAAATTTTGAGGAGTGTGTCAAACCAGTAAGAAGATTGATAATTTAAAAAAAAAGTATAGCCGCTGTACGGTTAAGTATAGTTTTAATAAAACTGTTCTATAATAGAATCACATTCATTCTCTTTATCTTCTGCCACTCACGTCTTCTGTCGGTGTTCTTCAATTAAGAAAAAACAATATTTCATATATGTTAAGTTTGTTTGCACGCAATCATCGCAATCATTTTTATATGAACGTGGTAATCCCTAACAACAATGATATATCACGTTATTTTAGCTTTACTCTAGAGAGATGGAAATCAATTTGCAGGAACATCAACAATTTTTATTCAATAACACTGTCCTGTCACATTAATGTGACCTCTTGCCAAAAGCCTGAATAACCACCTTTTGCAGAGTGAGACATGTACGAAGGAGGTGAATCAGGTTCTGAAAGGTATCGACAGGGATGAGAAGCCATGCCGACTGCATGCCGTGGCCTGCTGCATTAGGTTTCTTGGGTAAGGATCCATGGCACAAACAGCCTGATCGAGGTGATCCCACAGATACGTGACTGGATTTAAATCCAGAGAGTTTGATAGCCAAGTGTATGAACTAAACTCAGCTCTTCGAACTACGCATGTACAATGTGAGCTGTGTGGCACATAGGACTAAAATAAATGGCTCTGAGCACTATGGGACTTAACATCTGAGGTCATCAGTCCCCTAGACTTAGAACTACTTAAACCTAACTAACCTAAGGACATCACACACATCCATGCCGGAGGCAGGATTCGAACCTGCGACCGTAGCAACAGCGCGGTTCCAGACTGAAGCGCCTAGAACCACACGTAGGACTGTTCTGCTGGTAGATGCATTCTTACCGAGGAAAAGAAATAGCGTGTAGGGGAGGACGTGGTCACCAAAGACAGATGCACACTTGTGCTGATCCACTCTGTCTTCCAGATAACCCACGGAATGCCACGAAAACATAATCAGACCATAATGTTCTCTCCTGGTTGCAAGGTGTTTGGTTTCAGACGTTTCACGCCGTCCACTCTAATGGTCATCTGTCCAATGGCAATCGTGTGAGAGTTGCGTTTGCGTGAGTGTGTGTGTGTGTGTGTGTGTGTGTGTGTGTGTGTGTGTGTGTGTGTGACCGTATGTCTATTGTTGACGAAGGCCTTAAAGGCCGAAAGCTACAGTATAATTGTGAGAGTGCGACTCAGCATCTCCGTCATATGGTGAGTAGCAATTTCCCTTCTCATAATATTGGAGCACAAAACGTGATGCACAGGACAATGCCGCCTGTCGCCACTCAGTTGTGGTACTGGTGTGTACATTCTAGTTCAAATGGCTCAAATGGCTCTGAGCACTATGGGACTTAACAGCTATGGTCATCAGTCCCCTAGACCTTAGAACTACTTAAACCTAACTAACCAAAGACGTCACACCATATCCAGTAATCACGAGCCAGAGAAAATCCTGACTCTGCTGGGAATCAAACACAGGAACCCGGGCGCGGGAAGCGAGAACGGTACCGCACGACCACGAGCTGCGGACCGTGTGTGTGTGTGTGTGTGTGTGTGTGTGTGTGTGTGTGTGTGTGTGTCGTCTCTTTTTCACATAGGCCTTGCTGTCCGAAAGCTTAACTTATTTTCTGACAGTCTTTTTTTTTGTACCTATCTACGACTCAGCATCTCCACTATTTGGTGAGTAGCAGTTAATAAACTTACGGTTTTCAGAAATGGTTCCACTCTTGGCCTAAATCCATCCATCATGCCCGTCTGAATGTCAGATAAATTGCTCCATTTCTGCACTCTGACAATGACTACACTGTTTTCCGCGTCTCCCCCCCCCCCCTGCCGCCCGTGTCACGCTTTATAAATCCTCCACTGATAGTGCCACTACCTGCCATCTGCAAATGGTTACTCCACGATGACGTCGCTCCTAGCCGGTGGTCACATTAATGTGACTGGATCGTAAACTGAGATGGTAAGACTATAGCTGTGCGAAACTTCAGGGTTTAAATTAAAAACTAAACTGTTAATATTGGTATTTTTAGGGATAAACAGTACCGTTACACGTCCCGAACTCGAAGCTGCTTCCTCGGACAGCTGGTCGCATTTGAAATTACATTTTGATTTACATGCATTAGCTGACTGTGGTGGAATTCTCTGAGGTTGGTGTCGCTCTACAACAATACCTGGTCACGTACAAGCGGAGCTCGCGCACTTATGGTTCACTTAAAACTTAATTATGTACACTCCTGGAAATGGAAAAAAGAACACATTGACACCGGTGTGTCAGACCCACCATACTTGCTCCGGACACTGCGAGAGGGCTGTACAAGCAATGATCACACGCACGGCACAGCGGACACACCAGGAACCGCGGTGTTGGCCGTCGAATGGCGCTAGCTGCGCAGCATTTGTGCACCGCCGCCGTCAGTGTCAGCCAGTTTGCCGTGGCATACGGAGCTCCATCGCAGTCTTTAACACTGGTAGCATGCCGCGACAGCGTGGACGTGAACCGTATGTGCAGTTGACGGACTTTGAGCGAGGGCGTATAGTGGGCATGCGGGAGGCCGGGTGGACGTACCGCCGAATTGCTCAACACGTGGGGCGTGAGGTCTCCACAGTACATTGATGTTGTCGCCAGTGGTCGGCGGAAGGTGCACGTGCCCGTCGACCTGGGACCGGACCGCAGCGACGCACGGATGCACGCCAAGACCGCAGGATCCTATGCAGTGCCGTAGCGGACCCCACCGCCACTTCCCAGCAAATTAGGGACACTGTTGCTCCTGGGGTATCGGCGAGGACCATTCGCAACCGTCTCCATGAAGCTGGGCTACGGTCCCGCACACCGTTAGGCCGTCTTCCGCTCACGCCCCAACATCGTGCAGCCCGCCTCCAGTGGTGTCGCGACAGGCGTGAATGGAGGGACGAATGGAGACGTGTCGTCTTCAGCGATGAGAGTCGCTTCTGCCTTGGTGCCAATGATGGTCGTATGCGTGTTTGGCGCCGTGCAGGTGAGCGCCACAATCAGGACTGCATACGACCGAGGCACACAGGGCCAACACCCGGCATCATGGTGTGGGGAGCGATCTCCTACACTGGCCGTACACCACTGGTGATCGTTGAGGGGACACTGAATAGTGCACGGTACATCCAAACCGTCATCGAACCCATCGTTCTACCATTCCTAGAGCGGCAAGGGAACTTGCTGTTCCAACAGGACAATGCACGTCCGCATGTATCCCGTGCCACCCAACGTGCTCTAGAAGGTGTAAGTCAACTACCCTGGCCAGCAAGATCTCCGGATCTGTCCCCCATTGAGCATGTTTGGGACTGGATGAAGCGTCGTCTCACGCGGTCTGCACGTCCAGCACGAACGCTGGTCCAACTGAGGCGCCAGGTGGAAATAGCATGGCAAGCCGTTCCACAGGACTACATCCAGGTTCTCTACGATCGTCTCCATGGGAGAATAGCAGCCTGCATTGCTGCGTAAGGTGGATATACACTGTACTAGTGCCGACATTGTGCATGCTCTGTTGCCTGTGTCTATGTGCCTGTGGTTCTGTCAGTGTGATCATGTGATGTATCTGACCCCAGGAATGTGTCAATAAAGTTTCCCCTTCCTGGGACAATGAATTCACGGTGTTCTTATTTCAATTTCCAGGAGTGTATATAGATTGTTCATCCACCCCGGGAATCGAGAATTGCCTATTACGATTTTGCCTATTACTAGTACCGACACTGGCAAAATATGGGTTCAGGGAACCCCAAGAGTGAATCAAAATCTCTACAGTATTCCCTGATAGAAACCTGAACTTGTAAAAAGAAGCGAGCAGGGGACTTCATTTTATATATGTAGAATGGGAAGAGTTGATAAAATATTTTTCTTTACTTACTAAAATACGACAGCAACTTACATTTTACGCTTCCATGCTGTAATAATTTTCCCTTATGCTTTTGATGGATGATGACTGCAATGTAAGCTCTAATGGAAAACAGATATTTTTACGTATACAATTATAATTTAAGAATTTTAAGTTATCTTCCGCTTACTTGCACAGTAAAACTTAGCTTTCTGCTAAATTTTTTGATTGTAGATCAGTGGGAAGTACCCTACATATTTTGATGAGTGGGTCTGCGAGTATCAAGATATGTGACGTAAATGGCTGTATCTTTTAATAGCATTGACTGAGAAGGTTAAATTTTTTACACAGTCAAGGGACCGTAGACTTTTTGACATACTAAATTTCAATTCGATACAGTACAACCGGCCGCTGTGGCGGAGCGGTTCTAGTCGCTTTAGTCCGGAACCGCGCTGCTGCTACGGTCGCAGGTTCGAATCCTGCCTCGAGCATGGATGTGTGCGATGTCCTTAGGTTAGTTATTTGTAAGTAGTTCTAAGTCTAGGGGACAGATGACCTCAGATGTTAAGTCCCATACTGCTCAGAGCCATCTGAACCATTTATGATACCGTACCCGTTACTGAGAAAAAGGAATCTTAGCAGTCGGACATACAGACAGGCAGACATACGGACGACTAAGCGATCATATAAAGGTTCCGTTTTTATTGGTTGAGTAAGGTACGGAACTCAGAAGGAGCCATTTTCTTGTGAACTCCTTCTAACAACTTATTATAATAAGAGGCACAATTTCCTAAAGTAGGAACTGAAATTGTATACGTTACCACAACTTATTTGAGATCTGTTTGCACGGAATTATTTTTTTGTTCCATCGTTTTGCTACAGAGTGCTACCACACCAAGACAAATTCGCAAAATCAGCGAACGTCACATGCACGTCTTAACACAATCTAACTGTGATCAGCCATCTGGAGAGGAACCGTCAGATCAAAACTGTTAAAGACGCTGTTTCGTCTTGATAAAGCAAATTATTAACAGTGACTGGTTATTGTTTGTATTTTATTATAAGGATTAACGTGTACCATACCTGAACCTGTGTTCGTTGTTCGGTCCTATCCTACGGACATAAACACGCGGTTGTATTTGGACGGATGTCGTTAACTGTGCAGCAAGATAACTGACGATAGCCAAAGACGAGACAAAATAAAATGTCGCCTGTGGAGGAGGAGGATATTGGTGTTCAACGTCCCGTCGACAACGAGGTCATTAGAGACGGAGCACAAGCTTGGATTAGGGAAGGATGGGGAAGGAACCATTCCGGCATTTGCCTGGAATGATCTAGGGAAATCACGGAAAACCTAAATCAGGGTGGCCGGACGCGGGATTAAACCGTCGTCCTGCCGACTGCGAGTCCAGTGTGCTAACCACTGCGCCATCTCGCTCGGTGTCACCTGTAACGAGAAATACCTTACAATTTAACATCAACTTAAATGTCAGGCAGCCTTTTCAGAAGAATTTATCTGGAATGCAGCCTTGTATGAAAGTGAAACGTGGACGACAAACAGTTCAGATAAAAAGAAAACAGAAGCTTTTCAGGTGTGGTGCTACACACAAATACTAAAGATTACATGAGTAGATTGAGTAAGTGATGAAGAGGCACTTAGTCTAAGTGGGAAAAAAAGAGATTTGTGTAATTTTTTAACTCTTCCTATGCAATTTTGTAAAATGTAACAGCTTGTAACAGTAGCTATAGATTTCTACAAAATCTGGGAAGCTACAGTTTCAATATCTCTATAAAAAGTCTGTGCTTCAGCCAAGCACAGACCTACTCTGCTGGCACTCACCAGGATTGGTGGAAGTGGAAACGAGCTCAGGGCAGGACGCAGTGACTTGCAAAGCTCACCTTTTATTGCACTTCATCACACACTGCTCTTTTTCTGGTGGTACAGTTTTTCACTGAAAGAAAACTGATGGGTCAGTGTAGAGGTTTGCTAGTCTATTAGTAAGTACCACCTACGTTGTTTAAAAGAAAAAAACTATAGTGTTAAGACCTTGTATTCTTCAGTGAAGTTGGTTAGTGTAAATTTCCCATTTCGATCAAGGTAATTCGTCCTTAAAACTAGAATCCAATGAACTTTCACTGAAATGATTTCTTTTTCTTTTTTCTAGACTATTCACGTATCATCCTGTGGTTATTCTGGATTTGCCAATGTTAGTGGTAGAGATTGTCGGGATGCAATTGCTAACGCCACCCCATCCACCCCCCCCCCCCCCCCCCCAGGATGGTAATTGTGTACCCCGTCTGTTTTCGTGTAGTAGCCAGTGCAAATGTGAGAACTTTTTCGAGATGATTGTGAATCGTGCAAATGAAGCGGGACTTGGCTGCCAGCCTGGCGTTCATCTAGTTGTAAATCGCCTAAAAACCAGATCCAAGCTGGCTGGCGCACTTTGCCCTCATCGCTAACCCGCCGAGAATATTCGATCCAGCGCCTCCCTGAATCCCGCAAACGGCGTCCTAATGTGTGCAACTATCTGTGCTGGTCTCTCACTGAAGTCTTTATTTCAGAGCAATAGTCGTATCATGTATCGATACCAACCCACAGGCGTCATAGAAAAGTAATTATAAGTTTCCATGAGATGCCGATAGCGGTCGCGCGGGATCTGGTGGACCCAGTGGAGCTCGCCCGCTTCGCCATAGCACGAGTGGCTCTGTACCAGGAGCGCCCTCTGCCGCCGCAATATAGAAGGCCCGGCGGCAAAGACGCGGGCCACTGGCGCTTGTAATCAGTTCACTACGGGAGGCCACACTGACGCCGCATATCGGGGCTCTCACATCATCGTTTTTGCTATTGTACTATATAGACTCTCTCTCTCTCTCTCTCTCTCTCTCTCTCTCTCTCTCTCTCTCTCTTGCTGCAATATTAGTTGTGTCTTCGTTCGCTTGGAGAAACACAAGTTAAGTAAATCTTCTGTTTCCTGTGATTGCTTGTCCGCTGATCATTTCTACTCCTGTCCAACTTTCTTGCGATGACAGCTGCTCCAACACTCTGTAGCCCACCTCTCCTTACTGTTCTGTACGAATTCGTACGCAACAGTAATCGTCTTCGCAACGTACTCTCCGAGTACCCATGAAACCCGCAGAAAACATACAGGTTGCTACAGTCGCCTGTTACAATATTCTTGCCACCTTGGACTTTACTCATAAAATACGATGATATTGAAACACTGCTTCGCCAACATGGCAGTACTAAATTCTGCTGCTGAGAATTTTTCCGGGTTTTATGGTCGTGGTCCGTGGAACTCTTCAGTTCCTGACGTTTCGTCCAGGGCTGCCTTGGACAGCTTCGGAGGTGCTCCTGGTTGTGCTGAGTCTTGCCGACTCGGAAGGACTCAGCACCTCCGAAGATGTCCAAGGCAGCCCTGGACGAAACGTCAGGGATTGAAGAGTTACATTGACCACTGCCTCACAACCCGGAAAAATTCTCAGCAGCTGAAAAATACGGTAGTGAAAGCCTTCATTGTATGAATACTAAATTCTCCCCATTTGTGATGTCTTATACCCACATTCGCAACCAGTAAATATCTACATAGCACTGAGAAAATCGTGCATCAAACTAGCGAGCATAGCCCAACTTACCATCACAGTAGTGAGAAAATACGCAGATGCATGGAGTAGTAATCATTGTCTACTGACGTCCAAGTCTGGAAGTAATATCATTATGAATGCCAAACATTTCTTCACAAGGTCAAATGCCTTTTCCTCAATGATTCAAGATATTTCATTCTTCAGACACAATCAAACTTCTATGACAAGTTACTACGCCATCCACAAGTGGACCGAGCCTACTCGTCATCGCTGATTTCGTCCATATTTATGGCATATACTGGGTTTGGCCAAAAAAAAAAAAAAAAGTGACGAGATGGCCAAGCGGTTAGAAAACAATAACATTTTTGCCTGAGCGAGACATGAGGCATTTATTTTAGCGTAGTTCCGAGGCAGAGGTTTACGCAAACGGGAAGACTATACAACGGTGAACCGAGGCTCGTCAGTTGGCGTACCCACGTCATTTTTTTATATTCAATTTTTGTCTTATTTACACGCAAATAAACGGAAATAATGGTCAAAATATTATATTCAGTTATATTTTCATAAAATGGAAAAAATGAAACGCAAAGAAAATTTGGGAATGGAAATAAATTTCGAGGAATGGATTCTAAGGCGTAAAAAAGACCTTCCTGTATAAAAATTTATAGTTTTATTATTTTACTTTTGATGATTCACTCATACTGGTGTAATATTCAGCGCAAAAACAGGAGAAGCAATAATTTTGCGGCATCTTGCACACATTATAAACGCTGCCAATTTACAATTACATGGTTGTTTTAAGGTTTCTATAAAACGCAAACTTCGTTCGCATCATTAAAAGGTTCTCTATTATCGCAAGTTTTGCCAGAAAACCACGCCTAACGTATCAAGTCGCCGAATATTGGCGAGGCTAGTTGGTGATGTACAGTGGAACGTACTTTTATGCAGTCTTCTCGGGGTGTGATTCTCTCTCTCGATGAAATAAGAGCAGGTTTGAAGGTTATCGATCAAATTCTTTAGCTGGCGATAAAGACAGATATCAAAGTGTTGCTCTGGGGTTTTGCGTTTGGGGAGAACGATGGCAATTTGGGTGGTTTGTTTTGGGGGAGGGGATCAAACAGCGAGGTCGTCCGTCCAATCGGATTAGGGAAGGGCGGGGAAGGAAATCCGCCGCGCTCTTTCAGAGTAAACATCCCTGCATTTGCCTGCAGCGATTTAGGGAAATTACGGAAAACCTAAATCATGATGACAGGACGAGGGTTTGAATCGTCATCTTCCCGAACGCGAATCCAGTGTGTTTACCACAGCGCCACATCGCTCGGTCGATGGCAATTCTTCTTCATCTTGGAGAATCTCCGTATAATTGTGGATTTGTTTGCCATTACTACAAGTCAGTTAACAGAAGTAATTTGTTCTTCTGGATACAGGGTTTGCTCACATCATGTGCAATACACTGAGCATCAGCTCTGTTTAATTGAAAACAGAAGAAAGGTCTACAAATAGGGAATCGAACCTACAAGCTTCATATTGCCGTTCTGTACTCTTCCCGTTGCGCTAAATGGTGCATGGAAACTACGTTAAGATAAATGACTCATGCCTCGCCCGACGACGCCAAGTATTCTGTTTTCACTCTCTCTAACGCTTGGAGCTCATACTTCAGTCTCTTTCATTTCTGAATAAGCCTTCCATATACCATAAATTTGGACGAAACAGGTGATGACATATAGTCGTGGTTCCCTTGTCGAATCGGACCGGCACCGGCGACATTACCTGCTCTCTATCGATCGCTTTCACGATCTCATCTGAACAAGCGCTGCTACTACTGCACGTTAATTGTATTTAACGTCCGTGCTGTCATACATGGCAGTTTTCTTTGCTTACACAACCTGAACATTTTTACTACTACAAATTGTAACGAATGTTTACTCCCACTCGATCAGCGATTAGGAAAATTTTATTATGTCTGCTTGCCTTTCAAATATTACGTTCCTTGAACGCACTATCCTGTATCATTGCCTCTTCGAGGAAATAGGCGAGTCAATCTGCCCCGACCCAAAGACTTTCCCTTTACTTGTGCTGCGTTTTATAACCTTTAAACCAAACTGTACACATACGTCAAATATCTAGAAGATTCTAGGAGACATTTTGGTACCGCCATGTGGAACTTCATCCTGCAAACAATTTACGCAATCCTGTACGCCATCACCTCTGCTCGCCACGTAGGTCTTCTCGCTACCCTTCCGAACGCTGGAAAATATGGCTCTCGTGTTCGTATCTGAATTTTGCTTCTTTGCTACCGATCAAATAGACTAGGTATTATTGGGATATGGATTGGAGATATTCAGCTAAATATTATTAAACAACAGCATCAGTTACCTTTCGAACAATCTTAAGTATTACGAATATATACATTCTAGAATGAACGTGGCCAAGGAAATAGCAAGCAGTCGTAAGCTTTGTAATGGAGTTCAGTGTGTGAGTGTGTGTGCGGGGGGGGGGGGGGGGGGGGGCCATCAGTCCCTAAGCTTACACACTACTGAATCTAACTTAAACTAACTTACGCTAAGGACGACACACACACCCATGCCCGAGGGAGGACTCGAACCTCTGACGGGGGGAACCACGCGGACCGTGGAGGTGGAGGGGGTAGGCGGTGATTGCAGAGGGAGGCACAGGCTTGATCGTAGTAAGCGGGATGGAATGGATGTACGTAGCAATCGTTATGCACAGTTCAATAGTCTTGCACGGGATAGCCTTGTGTACGGAGCTGCATCATACCGTCACTGAAGTACACAACATTTCTAACATGGGTGGGAAATGAAATGAAGCAGTACCATAGTCGATACTGAGCCGTGTCGGCTCGTCCTACAGTTTTACATCTTTGCCTACTGGTGCTATCCGTCCCTGTCCAGACGCCGGGTGGCACTTCGGTCGCCTGTTAGTTGCGTGTTTGGTTCAAATGGTTCAAATGGCTCTGAGCACCATGGGACTTAAACATCTACGGTCATCAGTCCCCTAGAACTTATAACTACTTAAACCTAACTAATCTAAGGACATCACACAACACCCAGCCATCACGAGGTAGAGAAAATTCCTGACCCCGCCGGGAATCGAACCCGGGAACCCGGTCGTGGGAAGCGAGAACGCTACCGCACGACCACGAGCTGCGGGCAGTTGGGTGTTTGTTTTTTAGTTTCTTGGAGCGGGTTGTTTACCACATGAGCAGGCAGTCGGTCCCTGTTAGGGCGAGAGAGAAAAGAGGAAAATGTGACGTACAGTGAGGTGTTCGCGGAGCTTACGGGTGCGCGATTATCTAAGGAGCCGCTGGTCGGTAGAGTTGTGTTGGTCGGCAATACGTGAGCCTAATGTCGACGCAGCCGGTTTACTCTGGATTAAGGAGGCATAATAGCTGATGTGGGTGTTGGAGTGCCGTTCACTTTCTGGTACCGTCTGTTTTGGCCTGTGGGGGTAAACTATTATTTACTCGACAGATACGCTCCCGTGTTGAAGTTGCTCTCGCTACGCTGGATTGCCTATGGTTCTCTGTCACTCTGTCCCAAGTATTAAATTTACCTATTTCATCCTCTGTTTGGGATTGTCTGAATGTCATATTTGCTGTGTTGTAAAATTTCTTTTCACTGCAAAAAAAATGGCTCTGAGCACTATGGTACTTAATATCTGAGGTCATCAGTCCCCTAGAACTTAGAACTACTTAAACCTAACTAACCTAAGGACATCACACACATCCATGCCCGAGGCAGGATTCGAACCTGCGACCGTAGCGGTCGCGCGGTTCCAGACTGAAGCGCCTAGAACGCTCTTCCACAACGGCCGGCTTTTAACTGCAACTTGTTTAATATTTCTTTATCTTGTAACTCGGACCTGAAATAAATTGTCATATGTCCTAGGCCACCACGTGTATTAGTGACCAGTGAGGTCGTAATTGCGTCGTATTTGTACTGGACGTTGTTGCTTCACTGACTAATGGAACAACTACAATATTGTCTACGACCTTGGTAAGCAAAGGCTAGCAGCACAGTGAATCTTGGCTCACGTGGATTAAGTTCCATTACTCTGGTGAGATTTTGCCCCTTTAAAAAAAATAATAATAGTATTTGTTGTTCTAAATGTAATTATTATTGAAGCTGTTTGAATGCTAACCCACAGGCTTTGCTTGTTACCTTTTAAGGGATTTAAGTTAACGTGTTTGAGTACTTTGTGAGTTCTTGGTTATTACAGTAAATTGTTCTCGTATTTAATTGTAAGCTTAACTGGTTAATCCTCTTAGCAGTTTTTATTGTAATATTCTTGTTGTAATACATAAGAATATCCTAAGAAATTTTGGTCTTATGTCAAAGCAGTAGGTGGATCAAAACAAAATGTCCAGACACTCTGTGACCAAAATGGTGCTGAAACAGAGAATGACAGACTAATGGCCGGAATACTAAATGTCTTTTTCCAAAGCTGTTTCACAGAGGAAGACAGCACTGTAGTTCCTTCTCTAGATTGTCGTACAGATGACAAAATGGTAGATATAGAAATAGACGACAGAGGGATAGAGAAACGATTAAAGTTGGTCAAAAGAGGAAAGGCCGCTGTACCTGATGGGATACCAGTTCGATTTTACACAGAGTACGCGAAGGAACTTGCCCCCCTTCTTGCAGCGGTGTACCGTAGGTGTCTAGAAGAGCGTAGCGTTCCAAAGGATTGGAAAAGGGCACAGGTCATCCCCGTTTTCAAGAAGGGACGTCGAACAGATGTGCAGAACTATTGACCTATATCTCTAACGTCGATCAGTTGTAGAATTTTGGAACACGTATTATGTTCGAGTATAATGACTTTTCTGGAGATTAGAAATCTACTCTGTAGGAATCAGCATGGGTTTCGAAAAAGACGGTCGTGTGAAACCCAGCTCGCGCTATTCGTCCACGAGACTCAGATGGCCATAGACACGGGTTCACAGGTAGATGCCGTGTTTCTTGACTTCCGCAAGGCGTTCGATATAGTTCCTACAGTCGTTTAATGAACAAAGTAAGAGCATATGCACTATCAGACCAATTGTGTGATTGGATTGAAAAGTTCCTAGATAACAGAACGCAGCATGTCATTCTCAATGGAGAGAAGTCTTCCGAAGTAAGAGTGATTTCAGGTGTGCCGCAGGGGAGTGTCTTAGGACCGTTGCTATTCACAGTATACATAAATGATCTTGTGGATGACATCGGAAGTTCACTGAGGCTTTTTGCGGATGATGCTGTGGTGTATCGAGAGGTTGTAACAATGGAAAATTGTACTGAAGTACAGGAGGATCTGCAGCGAATTGACGCATGGTGCAGGGAATGGCAATTGAATCTCAATGTAGACAAGTGTAATGTGCTGCGAATACATAGAAAGATAGATCCCTTATCATTTAGCTACAAAATAGCAGGTCAGCAACTGGAAGCAGTTAATTCCATAAATTATCTGGGAGTACGCATTAGGAGTGATTTAAAATGGAATGATCATATAAAGTTGATTGTCGGTAAAACAGATGCCAGACTGAGATTCATTGGAAGAATCCTAAGGAAATGCAATCCGAAAACAAAGGATGTAGGTTACAGTACGCTTGTTCGCCCACTGCTTGAATACTGCTCAGCAGTGTGGGATCCGTACCAGATAGGGTTGATAGAAGAGATAGAGAAGATCCAACGGAGAGCAGCGCGCTTCGTTACAGGCGAAAGCGTTACGGAGATGATAGATAAACTCCAGTGGAAGACTCTGCAGGAGAGACGCTCAGTAGCTCGGTACGGGCTTTTGTTAAAGTTTCGAGAACATACCTTCCCCGAACAGTCAAGCAGTATATTGCTCCCTCCTACGTATATCTCGCAAAGAGACCAAGAGGATAAAATCAGAGAGATTAGAGCCCACACAGAAGCATACCGACAATCCTTCTTTCCACGAACAATACGAGACTGGAATAGAAGGGAGAACCGATAGAGGTACTCAGGGTACCTTCCGCCACACACCGTCAGGTGGCTTGCGGAGTATGGATGTAGATGTAGATGTAGATGAAGGTTTGGTTGGGGCTTGGGGGCACGCTCACAATGAGTTTCTTGCCTTGATCTGAGAATTTTCGTATGTTCTATGATTATTATGCATGAAATATATGTTTGTTTGTTTGCTCTCGGCTTTCCGGGTTGTTCGTAGCGTCCCTATATGTTACGTTACCCACCGGTTCATTGGGCGCAGCCTGTTCGCTTCGGCTGTGTACGCGCGGGCGGCGCGCCTCTTCCCGTCTCACTGTAGCCTCTGAGACGTTGCGGCCTACTGACTTGCTACGGCATCCCTCAAGAGTTGAGTTGCTACCTCTTAACAGTCGAGCGTCAGTTTAACCAGAAGTTTCCGTTATTCTACACCATCTTACACAGACCTGGCCGGGCATTTGAAGTTTGGTATTAAGATATAGTTTTAATATTCGTGTAACGCTCAATTTGTTAAATGATACTTCACTTTTCCACGTCAGTATCTTGATACTGCGCAACGGGCTTCTCTGATTGATCAAATACTGGATATTTGTGCTGAGAAATGTTCTGTGCTCGTTGCACGAAACATTAGTTGTCAACGGGCCTCAGCGCGCCGGATACCAGACTTGTGTAATTTTATGCTACTACACTTCTTGTAAATTATATTCATTAATGTCAGGCACCTCCTTTGGTCAGCCAAATGTTGGAATTGCTTGCCCTGCGTTAAGCTCCTGTTTGAGTTATAATTGATTTTACTACTTGCTCGTTAATCGTTACTAAGTCCGCAGCTCGTGGTCTTGTGGTAGCGTTTTCGCGTCCCGCGCAGGGGGTTCCGGGTTCGATTCCCGGCGGGGTAAGGGATTTTTCATGTCTCGAGGTGACTGTGTGTTATTGCGTCATCTTCATCATCATCATTCATCCCAATTACGGTCGGAGGAAGGCAATGACAAATCACCCCCACAAGGATCTTGCCTAGTACTGCGGTGCGGGTCTCCCGCATCGTCCTCTACGCTCCTCGGAGTATGGGACTTCGTCATCAATCGTTCCTAAATTGGGCATTTTATTCGTTTAAATTAATCATAAATTGGTTTAATTGAAGAAATTTTGGAGTGAATGCCTGAATTATTTATATGTTATTAGTGTGTTTGGTATCTGTGCAATAAGATTGTTGGATTCTCGTGAAGTAACAAATGTGAAAAATTGCCTGCACCTTTCCCAATGTCCGCTCAGTTGTTTCGTTATCCTGGGGCGTCACCTGACATTGCAGATACAGTTTTTGAATTGCATGTATATTCCTATCGCTCATTGTTTTAGCTTGTTTACCTGTATGTATTGGTTTTTCTGATGACGTTGAAGGACTTCGCCTCACAGTATCACTACTGCAGTCGTATCACATTGTTATACATTATCAGATGCCACGTGGACTAGGCACCTTGGCCCCCCCTCACCGGAGGTTTGAGTCCTCCTTCGGGCATAGGTGTGTGTGTTTTCCTCAGAGTAAGTTAGTATAAGTTACATTAAGCAGTGCATAGGTCTAGGCACCAATGATCTCAGCAGTTTGATCCCATAGTACCTTACCATAAATTTCCAAATTTCCATTATCAGATGAAAAGCATCCCGACCACCATTGCTGGACATAAATATGGGGTGTTTCGCCCTTCGCCCTTGTGACGTCTTCAGCTCTGCTGGGCACCCTTTCAATGAGGTTTCTGAATGTCTGTGTAGACAGCCCATTCCTATTCCAAAGCCGAAACCAGAGAAAGTACTGACGTTCAATTTTGGGGAATGAAGCGAAGTCAGCGTTCTAATTCGATCCAAAATACACTACTGGCCATTAAAATTGCTACACCACGAAGATGACTTGCTACAGACGCGAAATTTAACCGACGGAAAGAAGACGCTGTGAAATGCAAATGATTAGCTTATCAGGGCATTCACACAAGGTTGGCGCCGGTGGCGACACCTACAAGGCCCTGACAGCAGTAAAGTTACCAACCAATTTCTCATACACGAACAGCAGTTGACCGGCGTTCCCTGGTGAAACATTGTTGTGATGCCTCATGTAAGGAGGAGAAATACGTAACATCACGTTTCCGACTTTGATAACGGTCGGATTATAGCCTATCCCGAATGCGGTTTATCGTATCGCGACATTGCTGCTTGCGTTGGTCGACATCCAATGACTGTTGGCAGAATATGGAATCGGTGGGTTCAGGAGGGTAATACGGAACACCGTGCTGGATCCCAATGGCCTCGTATCACTAGCAGTCGTGATGACAGGCATCTTATCCACACGGCTGTAACGGATCGTGCAGCTACGTCTCGATCCCTGAGTCAACAGACGGGGACGTTTGCAAGACAACAACCATCTGCACGAACAGTTCGACGACGTTTGCAGCAGCATGGACTATCAGCTCGGAGACCATGGCTGTGGTTACCCTTGACGCTGCATCACAGACAGGAGCGCCTGCGATTGTGTACTTAACGACGAACCTGGGTGCACGAATGGCAAAACGTCATTTTTTCGGGTGAATCCAAGTTCTGTTTACAGCATCATGATGGTCGCATCCGTGTTTGGCACATCGCAGTGAACGCACATTGGAAGCGTGTATTATCATCGCCATACTGTTGTATCACCCGGCGTGATGGTATGGGGTGCCATTGGTTACACGTCTCGGGTCACCTCTTGTTCGCATTGACGGCACTTTGAACAGTGGACGTTACATTACAGATGTGTTACGACTCGTGAGTCTACCCTTCATTCGATCCCAGCGAAACCCTACATTTCAGCAGGATAATGTATGACCACATGTTGCAGGTCCTGTACAGGCCTTTCTGGATACAGAAAATGTTCGACTGCTGCCCTGGCCAGTACATTATCCAGATCTCTTACCAATTGTAAACGTCTGGTCAATGGTGCCCGAGAAACTGGCTCGTCTCAATACGCCAGTCACTACTCTTGATGAACTGTGGTATCGTGTTGAAGCTGCATGGGCAGGTGTACTTGTACACGTCATCCAAGCTCTGTTTGACTCAATGCCGAGGCGTATCAAGGCCGTTATTACAGTCAGAGGGTACTGCTTTCTCAGGATCTATGTACCCAAATTGCGTGAAAATGTAATCACATGTCAGTTCTAGTATAATATATCTGTCCAATGAATACCCATTTATTATCTGCATTTCTTCTTGGTGAAGCAATTTTAATGGGCAGTAGTGTAGTTCCAATGGGTGCAGGTCGGTGATCCGGGCAGGCAAGTCCGTTTCAGAAGTGTTATTATCTACAAAGCATTACCTTACAGACGCTGCTTTATGACAGAGTGTATAGTGATCCTCATACAAACGACCGTCTTCTCCGAGCTGTTTCTCTGCTGGACACAGAAGGCAATGCTGTAAAATGTTGCGAAATAGATTCGCATTTTGCGATGATGCATTAATCACAACTGTTTGTGACACATGCCACTTTGTGCCGGAACGGGACTCGAACCCGGATTTCCCACTTATTGCTAGTGGTCGTCTTAACCAGTCGCCTATCTGTGCACGTTTCCAGACCAAACCAAACTTAAATATGATACCTAGTCACAACCCTTATGCTCCCTCAATTCGTTATTCCCACACAGGGAGAAAATTATTACATTGTCGTTTAACCGTTCGAGGCATGAACATATCGTTGATAATTACAATGTACCCATGCCTCGACAGGTTGAAATGGAAATATATTTGTGTCCCTGTGTGGGAATCAAGAAGTGTACCAGCATAAGGATTGTGACTACCTGTCATATGTAAGTCCTCCTGATCAGTTCTGGAAGCGTGCTTGGATAACAGAGCTTGTTAACGCGACCGCTCGCTATAAGCAGGAAATAAAGGCTCAAATCCCGGTCCTGCACAAAATTTACTTGTGCCGCAAACAGCTGACATCAATGCACAATCACGGAATGCGGGTCTATTTCGTAATGTTGACGTCAATTGTAAACGTTAGTGACAGTGTCATCCCTTCAGACACGGATGCCAGCCCGAAGAACATGTATTTTGGAGGTACAGACTGTATAAACACACACTGTAACCATGAATGCTGCAAAATTTTGTTATATACTTCGGAATTAAGATTTTTCTAAGTGCAATAATGGGAACAGATCCTACGCACGAAAAATAAGCTGATACTATAACACCACCTTCTCTGTATTTCATGGGTGGCATTACTTATGATGGACGGTAGTCTTCTCCAGCCATTTGTCAAACCAAAATCGATCTATCGAAATGTCACAGTGTACAGCGTGATTAGTCACTCCAAAACACTTGTTTCCAGTAACACTGTTCAATAGCGTTGCCTTTTACACCACCTCAAGCGTCGCTTAGCACAGACCACAAAAATGTTTGGCTTATGAGAAGCTGCTATACAATTGCACGCTACAGATCTTTATTTATGGAAATACAAAGTACAATCAGTTACAAATTTTACATATTCTCATACACCTTTACCTTTAACCCAAATAAATACAGACTCATTTTGATTAATTTTTCTTTTGCTACGAGTATACAAGACAAGTGGAGAGGTTGAGTCATAAGCTGATTTACCAAAATCTTTACTACCAATTTCAAACATATGATAGGTACGATAGGCAATTACATCTCTATCATTAAAACTTTCAAGACCAGGTACACTAGGAACTCCGCTAGCACCTCTTACTATGGCAACGGTGAACCATCCATTCCCATGAGAGAAAGTATCGTTCATATCCAAGCTAAAATTAAGAGAACATCCAAGAAATACACAGGGTCCACCGACGAGGGCGTTGACTGCAACACTCTTCACTGGAATGCGATTCTTCTTGGCTCCTGATGTTGTAAGTTCAATGTTTTCTATGGTTTTATAGACTGTAGTGCGAGTACGACGATACGTCCTGTAGGGCAGTCTATAAAACCATACAAAACATTGAACTTACAACAACATCAGGAGACAAGAAGGATCGCATTCCAGTGAAGAGTGTTGCAGCCAACGTCCTCGTCGATGGACCCTGTGTATTTCTTGGATGTTCTCTTAATTTTAGCTTGGATATAAACGATTCTTTCTCTCATGGGAATGGATGGTTCACCGTTGCCATAGTAAGAGGTGGTAGCGGAGTTCCTAGTGTACCTGGTCTTGAAAGTTTTAATGATAGAGTAACTCTGCTAGTTTGAATGCTGCTAGCAATTTGGAACACACAGTGATTCCTCCGATTGATTTCGTGACGTTTTTTGCGACCACCGTCACTGCTCGATCATGACCTATCCGTCAGTAAGTGAGGTCTGTCTGGTCTTTGTTCAACTGTGATTGTTCGTTCGAGATTCCACTTCACAATCACATCACAAACAACCGACTTCAGCAGCTTTGCAAGATGAGAAATTTGCCTGATAGATACACTATGCGATCAAAAGTATCCGGATACCCCCCAAAACATACGGTTTTCATATTATGTGCATTGTGCTATCACCCATTGCCAGGTACTCCATATCAGCGAATCAGCGACCTCAGCATTCATTAGACATCGTGAGAGAACAGAATGGGGGGCACCACGAAACCCACGGACTTCGAACGTGTCAGGTGAGTGGGTGTCACTTGTATCATACGTCTGTACGCTAGATTTCCACAATCCTAAACATCCCTAGGTCCACTGTTTAAGATGTGATACTGAAGTGGAAACGTGAAGGGACACGTGCAGCACGAAAGCGTACAGGCCGACCTCGTCTATTGAGTGACAGAGGCCGCCGACAGTTGAAGAGGGTCGTAATGTGTAATAGGCACACATCTATCCAGACCGTCCGCCGCTCGTGGTCTCGCGGTAGCGTTCTCGCTTCCCGAGCACGGGGTCCCGGGTTCGATTCCCGGCGGGGTCAGGGATTTTCACCTGCCTCGAGATGACTGGGTGTTTGTGTTGTCCTTATCATTTCATCATCATCCAGGAAAGTGGCGAAATTGGACTGAGCAAAGGTTGGGAAATTGTACGGGCGCTGATAACCACGCAGTTGAGCGCCCCACAAACCAAACATCATCCTCATCTATCCAGACCACCACACAGGAACTCCAAACTGCATCAGGATCTACTGCAAGTACTATGACAGTCAGGCAGGAAGTGACAAAACTTGGATTTCATGGTCGAGCGGCTGCTGATAAGCCACACATCATGCCGGTAAATGCCGCCCTGCTTGGTGTAAGGGGCGTAAACATTGGACGGCTGAACAGTGCAGAAACCTTGTGTGGAGTGACAAATCACGGTACACAGTGTGGCGATTCGATGGCAGGGTGTGGGTCTGGCGAATTCCCGGTGAACGTCATCTCCCAGCGTGTGTAGTGCCAACAGTAAAATCCCGAGGTGGTGGTGTTATGGTGTGGTCGTGTTTTTCATGAAGGGGGCTTGCACCCCTTGTTGTTTCGCGTGGTACTATCACCGCACAGGCCTACATAGATGTTTGAAGCACAATCTTCCCACTATTGAAGTGCATTTCGGTGATGGCGATTACATCTTCCAACACTATCGAGCACCTGTTCATAATGCACGGCCTGTGGCGGAGTGGTTACAGGACAACAACATCCCTGTAATTGACTGGCCTGCACAGAGTCCTCACCTGAATTCTACAGAACACCTTTGGGATGTTTTGGAACGCCGACTTCGCGCCAGGCCTCACCGACCGTCATCGATACCTCTCCTCATTGCAGCACTCCGTGAAGAATGGTCTGCCATTCTCCAAGAAATCTTCTAGCACCTGACTGGGCGTATGCCTGCGAGAGTGGAAGCTGTCAACATGGCTGAGGGTGGGCCAACACCATATTGAGTTCCAGCATTACAGAGGGAGGGCGACAAGAACTTGTAAGTCATTTTCAGCCAGGTGTCCGGATACTTTTGACCACTTAGTGTATGTTGCTCAGGTGACATCCAGTGCCTATACTGAGCTCCACGACCGACCCAATCTGATGTTACTTCTCCTCTGTTGACAATACAATTCTCCCTGACCATTTTTATACTGGTGGGTCAGCCCCTCGTGCATCTAGGGGACAGATCCGCGTTATATAGGGGTGTCCGGATACTTCTCATCACATAGCGTAGACTCCTCTCTTGTTTAGCTTGTATCTATACATGTACTGTGCCGTAATTGATATTTTTTCTTCACACTGGAGACAGTTGAAAACTGACGCAAAATATGAAACATGCCCTATACTTTGAATTAAAAATAGAAGTAGGAATGTTTTGTCACTTCAAGGCGTGGAACGTGCTAGAGATTCGAGTTACCAATGTGAAGGTCTGTTTATTGAAGCAATACTTTCTCGCTTTCTGGGCCCACTAACGAGAGTAGCGACCAAGTGAGCTCCCCAGCCCAGCCGGACGGCACGCCACTTGTCTCACTGAGCTACGGTGTGACGTGTGCTCCGAGAGCTCCCGTGGGCCACGTTCTTGCCAAAGTAATTTGCGCTGGTGGCTGCACTCTTAGCCGCGCTAAGGGTGATTTGTACGCGTGCCCTACAGTTTCCCACGTCGTAAATCTACTCTTGACGTTATACGTCTCTCCTACAAACATGCTATTTCCAGTATCTCAAGATGTGTAGCCGCCAGCCTTATTTAGAAAGGGATGTCGCTTGTCTTCGGAAACCTTGGTGGAAATTGAAACTGTTGCACGATGAAGCACGAGTCCAGTATTTATCATACTTTCTGGAGATATCACATAACGAGTATTATATGATTAAGCCCTTTATTGTTTTATTTTATTTGATTTCAGGCGCAGCCTATTATATCAGATACAATTATTGTCCATAATGATACAAGCAGAACATTGCACCGGTTTCATTACAAAATATAAAACATAATTAAACGAGGTATGGAATCAACAAAGTACGTTAATGTGACTGCTCCGTAACAATAAAAGCAACGAAATTTTGTCATAAAATCCAATTGTATACATACGTAATGGAATATAAAAGATGTTCTTAAATTTTAAAATTTCCTTTTACATCCACGTCTACGTCTACGTGATTACTGTGCAATTCACACATGAGTGCGTGGTTGAGGATTCATCGAATCACTTTCACACTCTTTCTCTACCGTTCCACTCTCGAACAGCTGGCGGGAAAAGCAAGCAGTTTGATATTTTCATGCAAGCTCTGATTTCTCTTATTTTATTACAGTGATCGTTTCCCCATATGTAGGTTGGTGTCAACAAAATATTTTCGCATTCGGAGGAGAAGGTTGCAGATTAAAATTTCGTGAAAATATCTCGCCGCAAATGGTTGTTATTCCAACTCGCGTTTCATATGCATGATACTCTCTCCTCTTTTTCGCGATAACGCAAAACGAGCTGCCGTCCTTCGAATTTTTCGATGTCCTCTATTAATCCAATCTTGTAAGGATCCCATACCGCACAGCAGTACTCTAGCGGAGGATGGACAAGCATAGTGTAGGCAGTCTCTTTAGTAGACCTGGCTGGCGCGTCTTCTAAGTGTTCTGCCAATAAAAGGAAGACTTTGGTTTGCCTTCCCCACAACATTATCTATGTGATCTTCCCAGTTTAAGTTGTTCGTTTACCAAATTCCTTGATACTGAGTTTAACTAAAAGATTTGTGTGATTTATCACGTAGCTGAAATCCGACGCCCTCCTTTTAGTACGCATGTGGATGACTTTCCACTTTTCATCACGTAGGGACACTTGCCACTTTTCACTTGTCTGTATTATTCTGCAGTTGGTTTTCATCTACGAATGACTTTGCTAGGTGGTAAATGGCAGCAACTTGTGCAAGCATCAAAGACTGCTGCTCAGATTGACTACTAAAACGTTTATATAGATTGGATACAGCAGATGGCCTATAACACTGCCTTGCTGAACACCGGATATCAATTCCGTTTTACTCGTTGATTTTTCCGTCGTTTGTTACGAAATGCGATATTTCCTACAAGAAATCACGATTCCAATCGCACAACTGAGGCAATACTCCGTAGTTACGCTGTCTGACTACAAGCCATTTGTGAGGAACAGTGTCAAAACCCGTCAGGAAATTTAGAAACATGAAACCAATTTGAGATCCCCTGTCGATGTCACTCATTACTTCGTGACAATAAAGATGGGGCTGTGTTTCGATATTGCCTGATTCCGTGATGACTGTGTGTCAACAGATGATTGTCCTCGATGTAATTCATAATAAAATCAGTGAAAAAATAGTCTTGATCGCGATAGTTATTTTATTAAAATGACCAGTTTCGGCCTAGGCTCAGGCCATCTTGGGACAGCACCATCAGCTGAAGTTGACGATGCGTGGAACAATCAGTTAGCCTCAGTCGCTGAAACTGACACAGTATACACTCCTGGAAATTGAAATAAGAACACCGTGAATTCATTGTCCCAGGAAGGGGAAACTTTATTGACACATTCCTGGGGTCAGATACATCACATGATCACACTGACAGAACCACAGGCACATAGACACAAGCAACAGAGCATGCACAATGTCGGCACTAGTACAGTGTATATCCACATTTCGCAGCAATGCAGGCTGCTATTCTCACATGGAGACGATCGTAGAGATGCTGGATGTAGTCCTGTGGAACGGCTTGCATGCCATTTCCACCTGGCGCCTCAGTTGGACCAGCGTTCGTGCTGGACGTGCAGACCGCGTGAGACGACGCTTCATCCAATCCCAAACATGCTCAATGGGGGACAGATCCGGAGATCTTGCTGGCCAGGGTAGTTGACTTACACCTTCTAGAGCACGTTGGGTGGCACGGGATACATGCGGACGTGCATTGTCCTGTTGGAACAGCAAGTTCCCTTGCCGGTCTAGGAATGGTAGAACGATGGGTTCGATGACGGTTTGGATGTACCGTGCACTATTCAGTGTCCCCTCGACGATCACCAGTGGTGTACGGCCAGTGTAGGAGATCGCTCCCCACACCATGATGCCGGGTGTTGGCCCTGTGTGCCTCGGTCGTATGCAGTCCTGATTGTGGCGCTCACCTGCACGGCGCCAAACACGCATACGACCATCATTGGCACCAAGGCAGAAGCGACTCTCATCGCTGAAGACGACACGTCTCCATTCGTCCCTCCATTCACGCCTGTCGCGACACCACTGGAGGCGGGCTGCACGATGTTGGGGCGTGAGCGGAAGACGACCTAACGGTGTGCGGGACCGTAGCCCAGCTTCATGGAGACGGTTGCGAATGGTCCTCGCCGATACCCCAGGAGCAACAGTGTCCCTAATTTGCTGGGAAGTGGCGGTGCGGTCCCCTACGGCACTGCGTAGGATCCTACGGTCTTGGCGTGCATCCGTGCGTCGCTGCGGTCCGGTCCCAGGTCGACGGGCACGTGCACCTTCCGCCGACCACTGGCGACAACATCGATGTACTGTGGAGACCTCACGCCCCACGTGTTGAGCAATTCGGCGGTACGTCCACCCGGCCTCCCGCATGCCACTATACGCCCTCGCTCAAAGTCCGTCAACTGCACATACGGTTCACGTCCACGCTGTCGCGGCATGCTACCAGTGTTAAAGACTGCGATGGAGCTCCGTATGCCACGGCAAACTGGTTGACACTGACGGCGGCGGTGCACAAATGCTGCGCAGCTAGCGCCATTCGACGGCCAACACCGCGGTTCCTGGTGTGTCCGCTGTGCCGTGCATGTGATCATTGCTTGTACAGCCCTCTCGCAGTGTCCGGAGCAAGTATGGTGGGTCTGACACACCGGTGTCAATGTGTTCTTTTTTCCATTTCCAGGAGTGTATATTCTATAATCCTACTGAAAATCGACTTCAGCTATATGGGTTTAGAATTCATCGCGTTACTTCTGGTTCCTTTCTTGACTATTGGTTTTATCTGTGCTACTTTTCAATCTTCCGGTAAGAATCTCTTGGCGATCGAGCGGCTGTATATGGTAATTAAGTATGGAGCTATTACATCTGCATTATTTGAAAGGAATCTAATTAGTATACAATCTGGACTGCAGAACTTGCCTTTTTTAAGTGATTGCTTTGCTACACCGAGAAAATCTGCTTCTATATTACTCATTTTGCCAGCAGTTGTTCCGAATTCTGGACATTTGCTGCTTCTTCTTCTTTGGTGACGGAATTTCGGAAAACTGTGCTTACTAACTCCGTTTTGTGCCACTGTCATCGGTAACATTACCTTCGCTGTCGCAAAAGTGAAAGTATTGCCTTTTTGCTGGTGTACTTCACATACTGTTACAATATCTTTCGATTTTCTCCCAGATCTCAAGAGAAAGTTCCGTTGTACAAACTATTTAAAGCATCTCGCAATTAACTACGCTCTAAATTTCAAGCTTCTGTTAAACTTCGCTATCTTGTTGATTTTGCGTTATTTTGAATTTGGCATGCTCTTTTCGTTGCTTCTGCAACAGTGTTCTGACCTATTTTGTGTACCATAGTGTCAGTTTCGTCTGATATTACTTGGTCGAAATCTCTCCATTACTATCGATACTATTTCTCTGAGTTCAACTCACATCTGGTCTACACTTCCATACTTATTGTGGAAGGAATGGGGACTGTCTCTCCAGAAGGCGTCAAGCAAACGTTTTTATCAGCTTTTTTGAACCGATGCATTTTTCGCTTATTTTTGGTGGGTTCGGGTGTCGCTGTATTCAGTCTTGTTACAACGACCTTGCCGTCATTAATCCCTGAATCCATCATAACGATTCCCATTTGTCCGGCGGTTATTTGTTACTGAGAGGTCGAGTAAGTTTTTGCAACCATTTTACACTTCGAATGGAATCCTGAATCAACTGTTTAAAATAAATTTCGGAGAAAGCATTTGTTACGATTTCGGACGATGTTTTATACCTACCGCCGACTTTAAACCTGTAATTTCGCCAACATATCGAGGGTAGATTGAAGGCAGCACCATGTATAGTTGTAGGAATGAGGTACATATTTGAAATGAGACTCAATTCATCTTTTAACTGTCGAACAACTGTATCGTCTGAATCTGGAGGCCTGTAAAAAGAAGGTCTGTCAAATATAATCTCTACCCAGACTAACTCACTGGAACTCTCTACTTCAATTTCGTTACCGTACAGATTATTCTTATACGCCACCAACTGTATTTAATGTAGCCTTTCTGTACGCCGTCAGGTCCTTTGGAAAAATTTCGGCTGGACTTATCTCCGTTTTAGCCACCTTTCAGTACCAATAACGATATGTGCTTCAGAGCTTTCTATTAGCGACTGGGGCTCTATTTCTTTCCCAAAGCAGCTACGAAAATTTACTACTGTAATGCTTATGGTTCCTACATCAACCCTTGTCCTGTATTTGACCAGTACCCTTTGAGACTGAAATTATGTTCCTTCTTGAGGCACTCTAACCTAAAAGCCCGCCTGTCTACTCCACACAGCCCCCGCTGACTTTTAAGCAGGACCTGAAACGCCACCACCCTATGATAGAAGTCGATTAATCTGCAGATTACACGGTCGCAGAACCATCCGAGCCTCTGATTCATACCCTCCACTCGACTCTGTACCAAAGTTCCACAATCGGTCGTGTCGAAGATGCTACAGATGGTGAACTCTGCCTTCATCTCGCAAGCAAGACTGGCAGTCTTTTACCAGTTCATCTCTCCGCCCGAAATCAGAGAGAATCTCTTCCGACAGAAAGCAGCCGACGTCATTAGAACCTATATGAACCACTATATACAGTTGGCTGCACCCTGTGTGACCATGGCAACCGGAAGGATGCGTTCCACGTCCTGGCTGAGAAACATTCAGTTTGATAGAGATGATCCCGCCATTAATGGATTCCTTACCGAGAGCTCAGTTGTTCAGGTTTCCAGAAACAACAGCTATTGAAAACACCACTACTGTTTTGGTCTCTACTCCCTGGAGCGTACACAGCCTTCCTTTCTTGGGTTACGAAATGGCCACCTCCTCTCCAGTGAGTCTAACTAAATTCAAGAATATCCAGTTCATTCGCTCCCATTTCTCTTTCATCGTTTATTTTAAAAATGTGCAGCCTCCGTCCATCCGAATGTCCATTAGAGTACAGTATACAAATGTGAAGCAAATCGGTCAAGTCCATTTCGAAATGTTTGGTACCATTGTCGATGGACTGTGATAAATCTTACAAATAAAAAACTGGATGATGTCACGGTTACAGTATTGGAAAAAAGTTTAAACTTTGCACCCAGGCCTAGAAGTGTTCCCGCCATACAATTCATTGAGTAAACAATGTCACGTTTTCCAGAAAAACGGGCGGAAGAGATCAGACAGGATGTTTCTCACCTTTTGTGTCGGGCTCGGCCTCCACTGAGTAACGTTTCCTCTGCTGAACGGATAGCTATTCGGTCTATTATAGAAGATCCTGAATTATTAATTTTACCAACAGACAAAGGCAAGGCTATTGTTTTAATCGCAAAGATCGCTTATGTGAATAAGATGTATGATTTACTTAAGGATCAGTTGTGTCGCATATTACAGGAGGATCCCACGGATCGCATAAAACGGACGACGATTTCACTTCTGAAGAAGAGCTTGTTACCTGAGAACACTATTAAAAAACTTCATTCTAATGCGGCCGGTTCCCACATAGATTATATGGACTGCCGAAGGTCCAAAAAAGATGGAGTCCCGTTACGTCCGACTGTCAGTAATTTGGGTGCGCCGACTTACAACTTGGCAAAATATTTAGCGTCGGGCCTCAGCCCTCATATGGGTAAATGTGAACACCATATTTCCAATTTCATGGATTTTATTCAGTGTTTAAAGTCGCTTCGTTTTGGTCCCTCTCCTTTACTTGTCAGTTTCGATGTGGTGTCTCATTTTACTCGGGTCTTCCTTGAAGTCATTGATTTTAATTAATCGAGGAGGTTTTGAGTTTTGACAATTGCCTAAACCAGCTCTGTGGCTTTCCTTCTACGTGCTGAAAACATGTCTGCCAAGATAGGCAGATATGGAAATGACAAGGCTCTGCCACCCATGTACTTACGCCCACCTATTTTTTATTCAATGATAAATATTTTGAACAGACTTTCGGTGTGGGTATGGGGACTCCTATATTCCCCTTAAACGCCAGACGTTTTATGGAAGACTTTGAGGATACATCCTGGAAAGGTCTGTTTCAAGTCTAATTCCTTTTTGAGGTATGCGGAAGATATGATTCTTGTTTGGCCACATGGAGTAGATTCTTTGCATCGAATCTTTTTAATTGTCTTCATCCTAACATCAGATTCAGGCTGTAAATTGAAAAGGAGGGGAAGTTACCGTTTTTGGATGTACTGGTTTATAACAAAGATGTCGGAACTCCTGGACACAGAGTTTATAGGAAACCGGCATATGATAGACATTTACATGTTATCAGCCGTCATCCACCATTTCAACGTACAAGAGACCTACGGACCTTGGTCAAAAGAGTATACGCTATCTCGGTGCTGACAATTTACCTCAAGAGCTGCTACAATTTAAGGTCGTGTTTAATCATAATAGCTATATGGACAGACTGATTCGATGTGCTTTTGAGTTTTCCATTGTCTAAACCAACTCAGAGCTTTTGGCTCTGTAGCTTTCCTTCTAGATGCTGGTAACGTGTCCGCCAAGATAGGTAGGGTTTTGAAGAAACATGAAATCAGATATGAATTTCGTCCGCCAGCTAACATTAGAATACTTCTTAGCTCCGTTACGGACGATATAGGTTCGAGGAAGTGTGTCGTTTACCAAATAGCATTTGAGTGCGTTAAAATATATATTGGCCAGACTACTCGTACCATCTGACAGATGTGTTGATCATAATTGTCATGTGTGATTATTACAACTTGACAAATCTGCGGAGGCTGAGCACTGTCTTGCAGAGGAACATAGGATACAATACAATGAGACAAGTGGCTGGAAACGCCTCGCGTTACTGCGATTGTGTTTTGAAAGAATCTGTCGAAATCAGACTGACAGATAATATCGCTAACGGTAATAATGGATACCTGTTATGTAAAACTTAGAATCCTGTTTTATGAGATATGCAGAAACAGCGGCATCTGAATCGGCCGGCTATGAGTAAATAATCTTTAACGATATATCGTTTTTCGATAGTATTCACCACTGAAGGATCTCCAAGTCTTCTTGGGCCAGGGGCCAGCAGTAGCGATTATCCGCTTGCACATTTTACCTTAGCGCATGCGCTTTCGTATTTTTGCTGCATATAAAGGCTCCGTTGTTCACGGTTTGAATCAATGATCCGCGAGAGCGCCTTAGCTTTTCTCACCTGATGATGGCGGCCAGGTGGACTGCGGAAATATTGTGTGCAGATGAGGGTTTGATCCGGTTGATGACCCGACAAGACTCTGATCTGTTTGGTAACAACGTTAGAAAACGACTTGTCTTTATACAGTAATAAAGAAGTAGGGGTCTATATTTCTTAAATATATTAGAAATAGGTAGCCTACGTTCTTCCGAATATTATGTACATCATTTGTAAAATTCGAAGGAAATCGGTTAGGTACTTTTCGAGATTTTTGATAAGAACATTAAACAACTACTTGCAGTATATAAGACGTGCATTTTAGTTAGTACACTCCTGGAAATTGAAATAAGAACACCGTGAATTCATTGTCCCAGGAAGGGGAAACTTTATTGACACATTCCTGGGGTCAGATACATCACATGATCACACTGACAGAACCACAGGTACATAGACACAGGCAACAGAGCATGCACAATGTCGGCACTAGTACAGTGTATATCCACCTTTCGCAGCAATGCAGGCTGCTATTCTCCCATGGAGACGATCGTAGAGATGCTGGATGTAGTCCTGTGGAACGGCTTGCATGCCATTTCCACCTGGCGCCTCAGTTGGACCAGCGTTCGTGCTGGACGTGCAGACCGCGTGAGACGACGCTTCATCCAATCCCAAACATGCTCAATGGGGGACAGATCCGGAGATCTTGCTGGCCAGGGTAGTTGACTTACACCTTCTAGAGCACGTTGGGTGGCACGGGATACATGCGGACGTGCATTGTCCTGTTGGAACAGCAAGTTCCCTTGCCGGTCTAGGAATGGTAGAACGATGGGTTCGATGACGGTTTGGATGTACCGTGCACTATTCAGTGTCCCCTCGACGATCACCAGTGGTGTACGGCCAGTGTAGGAGATCGCTCCCCACACCATGATGCCGGGTGTTGGCCCTGTGTGCCTCGGTCGTATGCAGTCCTGATTGTGGCGCTCACCTGCACGGCGCCAAACACGCATACGACCATCATTGGCAGGCACCAAGGCAGAAGCGACTCTCATCGCTGAAGACGACACGTCTCCATTCGTCCCTCCATTCACGCCTGTCGCGACACCACTGGAGGCGGGCTGCACGATGTTGGGGCGTGAGCGGAAGACGGCCTAACGGTGTGCGGGACCGTAGCCCAGCTTCATGGAGACGGTTGCGAATGGTCCTCGCCGATACCCCAGGAGCAACAGTGTCCCTAATTTGCTGGGAAGTGGCGGTGCGGTCCCCTACGGCACTGCGTAGGATCCTACGGTCTTGGCGTGCATCCGTGCGTCGCTGCGGTCCGGTCCCAGGTCGACGGGCACGTGCACCTTCCGCCGACCACTGGCGACAACATCGATGTACTGTGGAGACCTCCCGCCCCACGTGTTGAGCAATTCGGCGGTACGTCCACCCGGCCTCCCGCATGCCCACTATACGCCCTCGCTCAAAGTCCGTCAACTGCACATACGGTTCACGTCCACGCTGTCGCGGCATGCTACCAGTGTTAAAGACTGCGATGGAGCTCCGTATGCCACGGCAAACTGGCTGACACTGACGGCGGCGGTGCACAAATGCTGCGCAGCTAGCGCCATTCGACGGCCAACACCGCGGTTCCTGGTGTGTCCACTGTGCCGTGCGTGTGATCATTGCTTGTACAGCCCTCTCGCAGTGTCCGGAGCTAGTATGGTGGGTCTGACACACCGGTGTCAATGTGTTCTTTTTTCCATTTCCAGGAGTGTATTTTAATGTTGACAAAGTTGAAAATGTTACATTCTTCATCTTTAATAGTTATTGGGTTGGTGATTGTGATTGAAAACTAGAGACAGTGATTGGAAGTTAAAACTAAATTGTAGTTTATGCCCTTGCAGTTTTTACTAGCCATGTACGTCTCTGTTTTAGCAAAGGCGATAATAACCTCGTTACAAGTAGCCGTTTCGAGTCGTGTGGTGAAACAAAGCAGTACTTGGCCGGAAAGGGGATGAGAGATGGCCCTGTACAGTTCCTGATTACCAGACTTGGCTTCAATGTCCCGCAATGTCGTCCCTGGGGTTCGTCATGATGTCAAGCCTTGTTGATGATGATCCGTACGTCGGATCAGGACGTCGAATGGTGTCAACCTTGATGCTACTGAAGAGCTGTAGGTTACGTTACGGCACCGACTTTCACTCTTGCCCTTCTCTCATCATACAACACAAACATGACACCTCACCCAGTACAGTCACCTACACGCGTCATATAGTATAGTTACGACACAACTCACGCACCGAGTGAAAAGTGGCCATTGCGCTCGCAGCTCGCTGGTGTGTGTGTGGAGGGGAGGGGGGGGGGGGAGGATACTTTCCCGATTAGGTGCCTGAGGCTACCCCTCGGAGTATCTCATCAACAATGCTTATCAGAAACGTTTAGTGACATATCGTTTTACATCGTCAGAAGCAGTGAACTACACGGAATGGAACTCAGTGACAACTGCCCAAATTTTACAACACGTCATACAGATTCAAATTTGTTCCCTGTCTGTTGACATTAGAAGACAACCTTCTGATTCCTGTTTAGCTTATAAGAAAGGAACCATTGTTAATTCCATGTCACTCCGAGTTGTTAGTTACCTTCATTTCTTTTGTGTTTGCGAGTGCAATTCTGAAAAATGTACACACGTGCACGTGACGCGAGGAGATGTACAACACGTTAAAAACAAGTGTTACTCGTTTTGAGAGGTTGTAGTACCATCTAAGTCGGCCGAAGTGCTAATCAGATGGCGACATGGATATTATGCCCCTTAGAGAGCACAGTCTCACGAGCTGCTCCTATTTGTTAAACTGTAGTAAATAATATATATGAAGGTAGTATCTGTTCCCGAAAGAGCAGATACAATTGATGACAGAATGAGATGATAATTAAACCGACACCCTAGCTGCAAAGAGGCGTTGTATACATCATTGGGGACATGTTGAAAATGTGTGCCCCGACCAGGACTCGAACCTGGGATCTCCTGCTTACATGGAGACGCCTAATAGATGTTTGTTCATCACACTCATTACTCGTGACACCACTGACCTTCTTGTGCGAACGCGCACACCATGCCCCAACTCTTATTAATGTGCCACGAGTAATGAGTGTGATGGGCAAACATCTATTAGCAGCGGTACGAATGTAGTGGTGTTGACATGTTGGGAATGTGGATCTCAAGGGGAGCGTGCAAGGGATAAGTCCCTGCAGGCGCACTATCCTCTGTGCCCTCGGTGGCTCAGATAGATAGAGCGTCTGCCCTGTAAGCAGGAGATCCCGGCTTCGAGTCCCGCTCGGGCCACACATTTTCAACGTGTCCCCAATGATATATATCAACGCCTCTTTGAAGCTAGGGTGTCGATTTAATTATCGTCTCATATAGTAAATAAATTTCACTTGTGGAGATGTAGCGAAAATAAGAAAACAAAATGTGCTGAACCATACGTATGTGCAAGTAGCTCAGTAACAGTACAGACAAAAGTAACGTCATTTTTATGTAAGAAGATAGTATACTACGGTACATAAACCAGATTTACGTGTAATTTTGTGTAAAATAAAACGCACTAACACTGCTGAAAGTACAGTACGACTCAAACCGCATAAGAGTTCAGACATCTTAACACATACACTAATGTGTACTAATAGTTCTGTGATAAAGACATCCAAACATTGATTGTGTTCACAGGTCGCAAATAAAGCGACTGTGATCATATCAGCAACCAGACGACTTTCAGTGCCGATGATGCCAGCTGGGCTGCCTGTCCTAAGGTGTGTGGAATATTTTCCTGGTCAGTTTTGTCTTCCACACCGTATATAATTACAGAGCCCGGCGCCATAGCCGAGTCAGGGCCCTTGTCTTTTAATATTAGCTACTTTCGCCAGTGTTTTTACGAAAAATTCCGACGTCAACAATAACAAGCGTTATCACTTTCAAGAGCTTTCGAAAAGCGCTTTGGTTTGTTTATATCTTATAAAGTATGTGGGAGTCGCCATCGACGTAAAAGTGCCTGTGTCACTTGATATTTAACGATACGGGTAAGCACACATTATGTTTTCCAGAGCAGTGCCTGCCACAAGAAGAAAAAAAAAGCACGACCCCCACAATAGTACAAACTAAATTGTATCATCTGATGATGAATCGCCAGACGATTCGAATTCGGTCATGAATAAATAAAAGTTGAAGAAAAAACGGCGATTTGTTGCAGTAATTCCTGAAACCCTTAACAAGACAGTCGCAATGTTCCAAATCAAGAATGGACAAAAGTTTTATTTATTTCAAATATCATTTGTCACAAGAGTTGAAAGGACTAACATGAAACAACATCTTGCGCCCTTCTGCACACGATCAGCTAATGTCGTTTCGATATCTTGAGCTGTTCACGAAGTAAAATAGGTGTTATATCTCACGCGAGACGCGCCTTATAAATCCCGTAGAGGAGGGGTGAACGACAGAGCTGAGCATGCGCGAGGTATCACTGCCGCTCGTCGAATCCTAAGAGCTGTGGCACGAGTTTACGAAGTCTGAGCAGAAACGAATGGATCCCGAATGTGGTCGGCATTGTCGTGAAACCACTGACCGAAAACAGAGTAATGCCACTGCTGAGATGAGACTATGGCAGTCGCGTGACGCGGAGAGCGCCAGCAGTCGTTAACACGGCAGTTGCCTGTGTAATGTGACGTCAGTGGGGGATAATAAACACCTCATAACATGGCGGACACGGGCTGTAGAGCGCCATCTTTAGAGAGCGGACACGGTGATGAAGCTCCATCTGCGTAGCTCTCACGCAGTGCGGTTGGTGGTGGTTAAGTGACTTTTAACGTCACTGCTAATACCAGTAGGTCTTCGGTTTTGTTATTTTATACATGGTGATTCCGTGATTATGTTAAAAGCTTTCAGGGATTTTAGAGAAGGGTAAATGTATCCGTTTGAGATAAGGTACCCTGATCCGGAAATGACCGAGTCGAGCGTTATAAGCGAAAATCTTTCTGATATCTCTCCCTCTCCCGAGGTGGCTTCCGCCAGCTCCCCCTCCCTGATGATGTCCTCCTCCCCTCCATCTACCCCTCCTACCAAATTTGATCCTCCCTCCCTCTTCCTGTATCTATTCCTTTGGGCACCCTCCATCCCTCTCCCCCCTCCTCCCCACTTCTCCCCCGGGCCTCCCCTCCCCTCCCCTCCCCTGTCCTTCTACTCCTCCTCCCCTCTCCTCAGCCACTGGCATCTCTGTTCTCCTCTCTCCTCCCTCTCCACCCACCCTCACCCTGCTTCCCCTCTTGGCAGGTCCCCGGACTCGCACACGCTACGTGGACTTTCGCGCCATCTGTGTCTCGTGTGTGTGTGACGTCGTTTCGTGTTTTTAGTGTCCGCCGTCACGCTTCTCCGTTCACTTGTGCCATCGGATTCGTCAGTGTTCTGTGCGCCGTGTCAACGTGTTTTCAGTGTCTTTCTCGTCGAGTGTGTACGGCTCCGTGTTTTTTGTGTGACTGTGACCACTGTTTTTTGCCCGTCACTATGTTCATTTCATTCTCCATTTTTTGTACTGTGATTGTCAACTCTCTGGCTAAAGAGCGGCGTAGCATGCCGCTGTCAGCCTACCTGTTTTGTTCAGGTGTTAAAATAACAATAAAGTAAAAAAAAAATGATATCTCTAGGAGTGGAATATCGGTACCGTCACTGCTAACATTGTAGGGTAACCAACTTTCAGATGTGGTAGTATGAACCAAAACAAGACAAAAATTTCTGGTAAACATGAATTCTCAGCCAGAAACTATGAGCATTTGTTAATCTTCGATACTGTTAAAAACATCTCTTGGATTACAAGCTCTTTGGTCTCCATGTTTTTGGAGAAGGTAATATGGACCGAAACAAAAAAGGTCACTAAATATTGGATCAAATATGTGTGGTGTCACCGCCAGACACCACACTTGCTAGGTGGTAGCCTTTAAATCGGCCGCGGTCCGTTAGTATACGTCGGACCCGCCTGTCGCCACTATCAGTGATTGCAGACCGAGCGTGTAGAGAGATTCCCTAGCACTCGCCCCAGTTGTACAGCCGATTTTGCTAGCGATGGTTCACTGACTACATACGCTCTCATTTGCAGAGACGACAGTTTAGCATAGCCTTCAGCTACGTCATTTGCTACGACCTAGCAAGGCGCCATATTCAGTTAGTAATGATAGTATCTTCAAGAATGTATTCTGAACAGTTAATATTGTGAACCATGTACCGTCAAGAGCGACTTTCATCATTAATGGATTAAAGTTAGGTATCAAACTAATTACACCCGCTTTCCGAATTCTCATTCTCTCACGTCAGTATAGTTCTTCCCTCCTCATGCCAGCCTGCGTGAGGTAAAACGCGTGCACTTCGGCCTCCACTCGTAACACTGTGTTGGCTCGTCTGCCAACACAACAATATGCATACCTTAAGAGCTATGAGCTACCTCCACTATTGTGAAACGTATCAGTTTTAGTGAACAAGCTCTTAAAGTATGCGTTAGCCCATATTTGCTGCACTTTTTTTTCTCGTTTTGATCCATACTGCTTCCTCTCATATATGGAAAGCAATGAGCTTCCAGCAGAAGAGGTCCGCTGTCAGAGGTATCGGAACGATTTTCGCTTATAACTTCCGAATCGATCGCTTTGGGGCCAAGGTACCTTCCTTCAAATTGGTGTATTTATTCTTCTCCATCACTCCCAAAGTTTGTAACATCACGGAATCACCTTGTGTAGCAACACTGATTTAGTTTGCAGACATCACATTGAAACGTCCCCTTAGAACAATTTGTACATATGAAACGTCCACTTATAACAATTGTACAAGACTGTGCTTAACCTGGCACACAATAATTTTTAGCGCAACGCAATCTGACTTTCAATAACCCCTACAAAACAATGGCCCTGACTAACTTTAACCTATACCTTTTACAAATCACTTACCTCACAAAAATCTTGGTTGCTCGAACTACTGCAATACAGCGAGCGCCACTACTGCCAGCTAAATAAAAGATTCAAACTACTGAAGGTACTAACTACTGATAGGGATAGTTAGCAAATGAAAGATATTAATAGAGAACAAACACTGTATTTACCTTAATAGTCATCAATAGTCATAATATATACAGCAGCTCATGACATCAATTTTTACAAATTTCAAACTCCGCCATCTCTGTCCTCACATCCGCCACTGCTGGCGGCTCCCCTCCAACTGCCCGACGCTACGCGCTGTTCGCATCCAGCTATAGCAGTTCATGACAACAATGGCAGACAACAATTCAAACTTTTCATATAGAGAGTGCTACGTAACGTTGCCAATAAAAAAACATAAACAGCAAACTTACATAAAGAAAACATAAACAGCCTACTTACATAAAAACATAAACAGCAAACTTACATAGCCCCCATGCTCCCCACAAAAAATTTTTACAAATGGTGTTGGGCACTGGCCAATACAGATTTGAAAAAATTTTTCATAATTACAATCACAAAGATATCAAATGCACACACTTATTAATACAATGTTGGTCAACAGCTAAAATTTTCTCACAGTCCATAAAGACAGTCCAGATTGTTCATCATAATAGTAATTACAGTTTCTCATTAGTAAAAGAAATTGCACACAGAAGTAGTGGATTTCCATGTAGTATTGAAGAAGTAGTGTTGTCCTTCCAACGGAAAGACAGTGCTGACTCCTGAAATGCTGACAGGTAATGGGCCACAATGGAGCAAACCCACAGCAGAGTCATTCGAAGTTCTGACGAATATTGGTAGATAGGTCATCACAGAGCAGACCAACTGCAGTCCTGGTAGAGAGTATGGTATTGGTGGGCCACCAGAGGTGCAGACCCACTGCAGTCCTTGTAGAAACTGTGGTACTGGTGAGTCAGCAAAGGTGTAGACCCACTGTAGTCCTTGTAGAAACTGTGGTACTGGTGAGTCAGCAAAGGTGTAGACCCACTGTAGTCCTGGTAGAGATGGCCAGCAGCCATCTGCTGCGACTGTGCAGGTGCACAATCACCATCGAAGAGTCTTGCAGAGAAGATAGCAAGTCCATAAACCACCACTTGTGCACGCACAAAGTTTTTGGGAATTGTCCTTAGAACCAGCAATGCTGTTATCCAGTCCCTTGCTGAATTAGTAACACACGTGCAAACACTAACAGTCCCTACTTCTCACATATTGTCCATATACTATGACCAACAGAATGTGTGCAGTGAAATGAATGCTGACAAGTTAATAATATGATGAACTGGTGTCAATTACAATTATATAACATAAGAATACAATTACAAAGATACAAAATACATCATTAAAAACATAACAATACAGATAATATTTGTAGTAATAGGGGCTTTACAAAAGAATAGAAATAAACATATACATCAGTGTTACAGGAATGATGACATGAGTACATACATAAAAGATCAGAATAACTTTTGAAACGTCAACTTCACACATGAGCATTAAAACAAAGCAGAATAAATAAAGTCTAAGCATCTTTACAAAGAAAATAACAGAGTATTAGAAAAATTCTACAACATAGCTCTCATCAGCTAAACACATAAAGACAGGAAAAACACAAATACACACGGGTACCCAAACACATAGTGGGATAACACCAAAAGGAAAGGACAACACACAATTACATATTGGGAAAAAGCAGCAAAGAGGAAAGGACAGGGTTTGTTTTACTGCAGTATTTTGCTTGGAGATCTCCCTTCATTCCATAGATCGTTCGTCTTATTTCAACCTTTGCTTCCACCAAAAAAATCCTATCTAAGCATGCTTTCTGTATTTATATGTTCACATATTGCTTACCCCATCATTTATTTACAAGAAAATCCTACCTATACCTCGTTCCTGTATTCTATTCATATTTCTTTCAAAATAATTATTTCTGATTGTACAATACTCATTGGGGCCCAAATCTTCCTTCGCAATGCATTCTTTACCTTTTCTCCATAGTCAGTTTCTTATATAGTCTACCCCCTCTTAAGCTAACTTAAATCTACTGAGCTCAGATATATATACCAAGGGACGAGGCAATGCAGCAAAAAAAAAATAATTAACACAAACATCAATGACAAAAAATAGAAATGGCAAAGCAAGCAGCATAAATTAGCAAAGCAAGTGCAATATCACAACTAATATAAGGCAATGCAGGAAACAAGAAAAACTAGCTTAGAAGAGTAACACAAAGTCAAATTCAGTAACACTATGCCTGACAAACAGCAGCAACTTATACCTAAACATGACATAGCGCAAGCAGAAAAAATATTACAGTAAAAACAACAATGCAGACAAGGGAAATGCATATTCACATCTTAATGTCTATGTAATTAAAGTGGTCATCTTAATGTCTATGTAATTAAAGTGGTGCACCATAACAACTTATTGTAAAAAAAATATTACCATGTACCTGAAAAGAAAATTAAGTGTTACTGTTACGAGTTACTTCTTATTGTTCTTTCCTTTCCAAGTGCTCCTTTTTTAAAGAATGTGGATTACAAAATTATCATTTAATAGATCTGTTGACAGAAAGAGTTCACATTAGCAAATGCATCTCATTTTATAAAAGCAATGCTGCAACACAGCTGGAAACCAGACATCAAATGAAATAAGCAATTACACAAACCAAAGCATAAAAATGTCATTCAGTAGTCATGTGACATTTCATTTCATAAGTTAATTGCTCTCAACTCTCGTACAAAGACTCTTGTCATAATCAGGTGTGCAGATGTAAAAAATATTTCTTGTCATTTTGTTAGGCATTTCAGTAAATATCATAAATTTTTAAGTAACGAGGGTGTCGCATTAGCGATGAAAGGCACATCCTAATGGTTTATTCTCCAGGTGTTTGACACAGCTGTGTGCCCACAACGCATTACAAAAATCATATGTTTTCAAGTAACGAGCGTGTCGCATTAGCGATGAAAGGCACATCCTAATGGCTTTCTTTTCTACCTGAGCGTCTGAAAAGGCTTGTTCTCCAGGTGTCTGACACACCTGGGTGCCCCCGTCGCATTATGTGCAGGTGGTCACTTAACTTTCTTACGGAAATATTTACGACAGCAGTTTCTGCTACAGTGACAGTCTCATATAAAAATATTTCACAGGTCAAGAATTTGCGTTACAAATCTGTAGAAACAAAATGCTATTGATATGACAGTGTCCAAAAAATTTTCGCTTGCATTGTGATACATTCACGCATTTACACACACATTTCATAACTCTCAAAGTACGATTCTTGGTTTCCAACATCCTTTTTCACAAGTCAAGAGTCCCTAACCACTATTCATTACTCCTTACCTAATTCGTCGACACTTTTTTTTATATTTCATCATAACAGATACATAGCATAATCAAATAACTCATATAGCATTAGCTTATTGATCATAAACATACATCAGCAGCATAATACACATCGTCGTCGTAAAAATAACATCATAAAACCTCAGTCAAATCTCAAAATCGTCGTAGCTTCCTCCAATAATTTCAAAACCTAACAAAATTCTCTGTTCATGTCAAAGGTGTCATCTGCCTCAAACGTACTTTAAAATCATACTCCCTTACCAAATACATCATTCAAAGTTCTCATAGTATCACAATGGTTCCAAAAAAATATGAACAGTGCACAAAGTACAGACAAAGTACAATTTCTTAAGTGTGAAGTTATCCAACGGTGTAATCACGTAAACATCTGTCACTGACGAAATAAACAAGTTTGCCTCTCTCAGTTAAATGATCAGATAGCTGTGTAATTTATGTGTTAGAGAAATATGGTACCGATGTGTTAAATTGTATAAGCAAATACCATATTAGCTAGGGCTCCTTGTGCTTGCCAAACACATAGTACACAAAGTAGGCGTGTACCCCCCTGAGGTTTATTGTAATTATACCCTCAGGTGTTACAGATTACAGCAATGGAATGAAATGTATTGCGAAAAACTTTCTTTGTAATTCAAAAATCTGTAAAAATAAATGTTTTAAGTACAAAATTAATCACTCAAATACGTGTCCTGTAGCGCTAAATGTGCGTCTTGCTGTAAGATAATCTCTGGGAAGTGTCGTAGTTATTGTCCTCCGAAAGCTAAGTTCTGCAGAAGTCAATGTACTTACCTCATGATAAACAAAGTGAAATGCTTTCCGTATAGATAACTTAGTTATTACGCTTATTGCCGTGATGAGGAAAGTACTGTGCTGTAACGTATTGTTGTCCTACGGAAAAGGCTGTCTCCTTGTAGCAATAGCACAAAAGTCACCACTAAAACATGTCTCACTTTATAGAAGAATTCAGAAAAACTGTGCAGATATCAAACAGATACACCGCAAAAGCAACATTGTAAATTGTAACTCATTAGTAACGTCGTGATATAATCGTGTAGCTGTCACACAAACCAACCACTGTGTCATCTGGCATTTCACAGAAAGCACCTCAAATCCAGAATCCACTCGTAAGCAAACCAAAATGTTGCATGTTAACAGTTTCTTAACTCTGACAAATTGTACAAGTAGCGTGAAGTGAAAATTGCAAAGACTAAGTTAAAAAGCAGATTATCTGTCAATAAATGGTTTTACATGAGAAATGTGGTGTAAACCTTTACTCTTCCTAGTACGCAGAGTTTCAACTTCAACGCAATTATCATGTGGCATACGTCGGATTCTGTAAGGTCCATTGTAAACTAGAAAGAATTTGTGACTCAAGTGTTTCTTCTTATGTGACAATGAATGAGCTTTAATGAGAACTTTCTGACCAATATATAATTTCTTTGCATTTGCTTTACCATGTAGTTTTCTCCTTTTGTCTGCTGCAGATTTTATATTTTTTAGAGCCAAATCAATTATGTCTTTGTGTCGAAGTTTACGTGTATTCGGGAAAGGTACAAGCTCTCTGATTCTGTTCGGAGGTTCTACATTCTTCAGTACAAGAGTAGGTGGTAAAGCAGTGGAATCATGAGGCATTTCATTCAGCACATTTTGAAATAAGTGTAAATATCTGTCCCAATGCTGATGCTTTCTGTGACAATAAAGTCTGCAAAGCTTATTGATTTCTTTCATAATCCGTTCAGACGGGTTACAATGTGGTGAATACAATGAAATAAAAACAGGTTTGATTTTATGATTCCGAAGCATGCGTGACCAAACAGCAGATCTGAATTGCGGTCCGTTATCTGAAATGACTTTACTAACGTGTCCCACTTCACGTAAGAAATTTTTAACAAAGGCGTTGGATACAGACCGTCCAGTGGCTTTACGTAACGGAGTGAAAGAAACAAATTTTGAAGTAAGTTCAACAGCGACTAGAACGTACGAAAATCCATTCGATGTTCTGACAAGGGGTCCCAAGAGATCAACAGCAGCAAATTCTTTTAATTTAGAAGGAATAATAGGAAACAACGGAGCACGATGTGAGATAGTAGATGGTTTCGCCTTTTGACAAAGTTTACAAATAGACAAGACTCTTCGAATTCGCTTTTCCATATTGTTAAAATAACAAGTCGTTCGAAGAATATGATAACATTTTCGTGGGCCAAAATGTGCGTAGCTGAAATGAATGTACCAGATGAGCTTATTAACAAAATCGTCTGGAATGCAAAGTACCCATAGCTTGTCATCAACAGTGCAGCGTTTGAAGAGTATGTTGTTTCTAACCAGGTAATAATGCCGAATCTGAGTGTGTGTCTTTTCATGCCATTTACTTTTGATGTCTTTCCAAATCGGATCTTTATCTTGTTCATGAGCAATGTCCTTTAAAGATGTGGTGATGAAGTTTTCAAAGGCGACTTTCTGAATGTAAAGAATACTGAAATTTTTCTCGAGGTTGCCTTCTGTGTTACTTTTCTCAAGCCCAGCCGGTGCGCGTGACAGCGCGTCCGCAACAATGTTCTCCTTGCCGGGAATGTAGACTATTGTGAAGCGGAATTCTTGCAGAAACAATGCCCAACGTTTTAACCTATCATGATTTAATTTTGAAGACATAAGAAATTGTAATGCACGGTGATCACTGTATACTTTTACGTGCTTACCAGAAAGAAAGAAACGGAATTTGTTAAATGCCCAAACGATAGCTAAAGCTTCTAATTCAGTAACGGAATAATTTTTTTCAGATTTTGTTAGCACTCGGCTAGCAAAAGCAATGGTTTTCTGAACAGTAATGTCATCTTCTATGGCTTCTTGAAATAAATGGGCACCAAGACCAACTTTGGAAGAATCAGTGCTAAGGCAGAAATCTTGTGACAGATCTGGATGAGCTAGTATTGGCGCGTGAAGTAACGCTTCTTTCAAAGAATTGAATTCCAACTGTGCTTGTTCGTCCCAGTTCCAAATAGTATTTTTTCCAGTGAGAGAACAAAGTTTTGGTGTAACTAGAATTTGCATATTCAGAAAACGACGGTAAAAATTTACGAGACCTAGAAAACTGCGGACTTGTTTTTTTGTGGATGGAACTGGAATGGCTCTGATTGCTTCTAACTTTTCTGGATCCGGCTGAATGCCTTCAGAAGAAATAATATGTCCCAAAAACTTCACCTTTGACCTACCGAATTCTGACTTTTCCAAGTTAACTGTAATTCCAGATTCTGCAAAAATACGTAACAAACTGTTGAGGATGCGGTTATGTTGTTCCCATGAAGCTTCTGCTATTAGAATATCGTCCACATATAAAGTGATGTGACGTTTTAAGAACTCAGGTAATATGGAATTTAGCCCCCGAATGAATGCCGCTGAAGAAATGTTCAAACCAAAAGGAAGTTTCCGAAACTGATAACAAACGCCGAAACAAAGGAAAGCTGTGTATTTTCTGCATTCTGGATGAAGTTCGATCTGATAAAAGCTGGATCTGAGATCAATGGAAGATAACACTTTTACACCATTAAAATTTTGAAGAAGTTCTTCCATCGTCTGCGGCCTGTCTGTTTCAGGAATGATGATAGTATTGATTTGTCTCGAATCTAAAACAAGCCTGATCGATCCATTCTTCTTCTCAACAACATGTAATGGGTTGTTGTATGAGCTTACTGCAGGCTCAATAATGCCCTCGACAAGCATAGATTGTATTTCTGTTCTAACACGGTCCCTATAATGCGCCGGAATTACGTATGGTCTAACACAAAATTTAGTATGCTCACGAACACGAAATTGGTATTGAAATCCCTTGATTGTTCCTGTTTTGTGAGTAAAAACTGTGGAATGTGCTTGTAAAATCTCAAAAAGGTCCTGCCTATCAGTGTCATTACAATTCTCAATTGTCTGAATTTTATTCTGAATTAACTCATTAATTTCAAATATGCCGTCGATGTCATCCCTGTCAGTACTTGCAGAGTGATTGTTGGTGTCTAGTTCCGTAGAAAATTCCGAACTGTTGTCTAACAGAACGTAAAGCCGATTAATTTCCTCATCATGGTTTGAGAGCCAGTCTTCAAATTTCAAAGCTATTGACTTACCTTCTTTCTCTAAACTTATTTCAGCATCGTGAAACCTTAAGATTGCTTTATATTCATTCAAAAAGTCTACTCCCAGTATAATTTCCGTCGACAATAATGGAACAATAAGGAAGTTCATAGAGAAGCTGTGGCTTTGACAAAAGAATTCTAAATTGGTTTGTTGGCGTACATCTACACTTTTTCCAAAGATTGCACCTTGTAATTTAATCTTACGTAACGGAAGTGTGGGGCAATCGTTCGCTTTGTTGCATTTGCTAAAAGCTGTTTCGCTAATTACTGAAATGGGACTGCCAGAGTCAAGTACTGCCGTAAATTTTACGTCATTTACAGTAATGTGAATCACAGGATATGCAATGGTGTTACGTGTTACGTCGTGTTCCTGGAGTAAGATGTCCCTAATGTCTTCCATTTTTACGTAATTACTAGCTACGGCAGCTGCGTCATCAGTTTCATAAGTACGTCTTGTGGCTGCCAGTGGTGTGAGTCATCGCCTATTGTCTCTTTGTTGGCGCGCGTCGTTATTGGGATTTGGAGACCTAACTTCTACAAATTCATCGTGACGAGAGTGCTCTGCTCTGTTTAAATCTCGCCAGTTCTGATGCAATTCAGGTCTGTCGTTACGATCATATCGTCTGTCGTCATGTCGGTAGTTTCCATAGTTTCTTTCTTGTCGGTCACATGGTGGAGAATTTCTCCTTGAATCGTAACTACGCGCTGGACCGTTGCGTCTAAAGTTATTCTGTCTCCCTTGATAATAGTTATTTTGGTTCCCATATTGTCTGTTTCTCTGATTGTCTCTGTGATAGTCATTACCGCGGAAAGGTGATCTTTCCCTGTAGCTATTACTCTGCCAGTGGTTATCATATGGGTGGTGTCTGTTTTGGTCACGATTTACGTTGTAAGAATAGGTTTGTCGTGGCCATTTATTGTTTCTGTCGTCACGGAATTGAGACGGATGTGACCTGTAGTGATTGTTTTCCTGTTTTCGCATTCCGCGACTGTCTGTGTCAATTTCCAGTTCTTGTAACAGTCCCTGAAAAGCTTCAATGTCATCTTTGCAACGTCCTGCTAAAATAATATGTCTCAAATGTTCAGGCAGTTTGATTAAGCAAATGCGGATGAGTTCTGAGGGGCTGTATGGGTTTGACAGGTATTGATTCTTGTGCAACATGTCTTCAAAATATTTGACAAGACTGGAAAATTCAGATTGTTCAAAGTGTTTCATCATCATGATGCTATGTTTTACGCGGTCTTGTGTGGCTTGAGACCAATATGCTGAGAGGAAGGCATGATAAAAATCTCCTTCACTGTGACAATCGTGAATGACCGATCGCATTCTTACAGCTGGTTCATTCTCCAAATAGCCACACATAAATTCTAATTTGTGTTCTAATGACCAGTTGGGAGGAAAACAATGAGAGAATTGATGGAGCCATGCTTGTGGATGAATGTCGTTGCCAGAATTCTTAAATGTTTTGAATTTACGTGTAGTAATGAACAGCTTATAATCAAAATCATCGTGTCGGCGAGTAGCATATCGGTCATTGTTACGTCGTGTCGGCGGTTCCATCTCAAAATTCGGTGCACCTTGCCAGTTCCTTTCATAATTACCGAAATGCTCTGTGTTATTATTTTGTGGCTTTTCCGTATTTATATGTCCCTCTTCCCTTATTGGGGCGCGAGTGTCCTCTGAAATACGTAATTCTTGTATTACCTGTGTCAGCTGATCTTGTACTTCCCGCATTTCTCTTTTGTATTGCGTATTAATTTGATTCTGATTTTGTTTGAATTTTCTTATTTGTTCATACTCTTCTGTGTCCGTGAAGGCTACGGGTCTTGTGTCATTCAGATCATCATCTACCTTTGTAGATAAGTTAGTGACCTGATCCGAAAGTTCAGCTACTTTCTCCGATAGTGAACACATTTCCTCAGTGTGTTTTTCTGAACCAAGTTTCAGAGTGTCCATTTGTGTTGCAATCGAATCTACTGTGTTCTTTAAGTTGTCCTGAGTTTTTGCCAGTTGCGTAACCGAATCGGTAGATGCAACTGAGTCAATTTTAGCCCACAAGGTCTCATGATTTTCATGAACAATGGTTTGCAGCTCTTTTATGGCTGCTTCGTGATTCTGTAATGCATTTTCATGCCGCGAAAAAATAGGCTGAAAATGCTCACAAATTTGTGTTTTTACGTCATTACAGACTTTTTGACATTTCGATTCAATGTTATGTAAGTCAGTAGTTAAATCTTCACGTGTTTGTTCAAGTGTGGTGTCTAACTTCCGAAGATTTTGTTCCATTGTGTCTAACTTTTGCTGTGTTTGTCTCTGGTGTTGTTCCATTGTGTCTAACTTTTGAAGATTTTGTTCCACTGTGTCTAATTTTTTAAGATTTTGTTCCATTGTGTCTAACTTTTGAAGATTTTGTCCCATCTGTCTCTGATTTTGTTCCATTTGTTGCATTAATTGCAATAATAATGTATTAGTGTCTGGAATCTGTTTCTCTATGCTTTTTAGCAGTGCATTTTGACCGGCAACATTCACATTTTGACAAGCAGAAAATGTGTCTTGACTCATTTGAGAAAAAGGTGAGGACCCAAAACCTGAATCTACAGTATTTGCAAAATTGTGTCCTATCATTTCGGATTCCTGAGGCGAGCTGTTGCCGACCGATCGATCGATAATGCTTCCCTGTTCACTACCTGTTTGACTGTCTACGCCATTGTTTGACGCCCGCTCCATTTCCCTATGCACAGTTACCAAATTACTACTTTGAACATTAGTTAACTCATTACACAGTGGCGCTAACACATTGCTTTCGTCTTCACTGTCGTTTCTTAGTTTACTTTGGAGCCGAGTGTTACGTTTTTCACACGCCATTATTGAGACAATATTTCACACGATAACACACGAAAACACAATTTGAAGAGCAAAAATAAGAGAACACATTAACATAGCACTGAAAATAATATGTAGTTAATTACAAGCGCAGCTGCGAAATACTTGTTGCAAATCTACATGCATGCCACAACTGTTTTACATTACAACAATGAAAGACTGCAACTACAAAGGAGATTCTCTCTACAATTACGCGCTAGCAATAAACAAAAGCTACACTAAATACACAAACTACAAGAAAAAATCAGAAGATTCCAGTGAGGTATCCTAGGCTAAGGGTCGACATATGAAACGTCCCCTTAGAACAATTTGTACATATGAAACGTCCACTTATAACAATTGTACAAGACTGTGCTTAACCTGGCACACAATAATTTTTAGCGCAACGCAATCTGACTTTCAATAACCCCTACAAAACAATGGCCCTGACTAACTTTAACCTATACCTTTTACAAATCACTTACCTCACAAAAATCTTGGTTGCTCGAACTACTGCAATACAGCGAGCGCCACTACTGCCAGCTAAATAAAAGATTCAAACTACTGAAGGTACTAACTACTGATAGGGATAGTTAGCAAATGAAAGATATTAATAGAGAACAAACACTGTATTTACCTTAATAGTCATCAATAGTCATAATATATACAGCAGCTCATGACATCAATTTTTACAAATTTCAAACTCCGCCATCTCTGTCCTCACATCCGCCACTGCTGGCGGCTCCCCTCCAACTGCCCGACGCTACGCGCTGTTCGCATCCAGCTATAGCAGTTCATGACAACAATGGCAGACAACAATTCAAACTTTTCATATAGAGAGTGCTACGTAACGTTGCCAATAAAAAAACATAAACAGCAAACTTACATAAAGAAAACATAAACAGCCTACTTACATAAAAACATAAACAGCAAACTTACAACATTCCCAGTCTTGTGATTATGATTTATATGAATTGACCACCTCACACAGTCATCAAGGAATCGGGTCGCTAAGAACCTTTCACCAGGCCTGGCCTAGACCTCATGATCGACAGCTTAAGGCAGAAGAATGTAATGATTCTGCTATTTTTCAAAATAATATTTCTTCCGTCAAAATTTACCCTGTATCGTTCAGTAGTGTTGATGGTACAAAGTTGGGCGCCTTTGGATCTTTTGCACAGCAGACAAAGAGATAATGAGATGAGCGTTACTAAGATCAGAAGAGAACAAAGTCATTGGCGGAAAACATGAGAGATTAATTCGAACAAAAACATTTTCTCTTATTTTAAAATTACCATAAACAGTTTCGACCGCAAGAAACCTTTATTCTTGTGGTTACCATGTTGGTAGGCGGTGGCGGGGAACGGAACTGTTGCAGTTGACGTTCGTGGAGCTCGTAGCACCTGCTCCGTTCACCGCAACCGCCTACAAATATGAAATGAGGTCTGAAAATGGTTAGTAACTGACCGAAACCGGTAACCGCAAAAATAAAAATTTCTTGCGGTCGAGAATGTTCACAGTTCAAATGGCTCTAAACACTATGAGACTTAACATCTGAGGTCATCGGTCCCCTAGACTTAGAACTACTTAAACCTAACTAACCTAAGGACACCACACACATCCATGACCGATGCAGGATTCGAACCACCAGCGCGGTTCCGGACTGAAGCACCTAGAACCGCTCGGTCACAACGGCCGGCATGAATTGTTTATTTTCATTTTAAAGTGATAAGAAAAACCTCTGTTCTCCACGAGAAATGTTCTCAAAAATTACATTTTCTCTTAGGTGTATAACCTATTATAGTATAATATGTATTGTTATATAAGATAGTAACGGTTTATTTCGGCCAGTGAGAATAAGTACTGAATGATTGTACACTACTGACCATTAAAATTACTACACCACGAAGATGACGTGCTACAGACGCGAAATTCAACCGACAGGAATAAGATGCTGTGATATGCAAATGATTAGCTTTTCAGAGCATTCACACAAGGTTGGCGCCGGTGGCGACACCTACAACGTGCTGACATGGGAAAAGTTTCCAACCGATTTCTCATACACAAATAGCAGCTGACCGGCGTTTCCTGGTGAAACGTTGTTGTGATGCCTCGTGTAAGGAGGAGAAATGCGTACCATCACGTTTCCGACTTTGATAAAGGTCGGATTGTAGCCTATCGCGATTGCGGTTTATCGTATCGCAACATTGCTGCTCGCGTTGGTCGAGATCCAATGACTGTTAGCAGAATATGGAATCGGTGGGTTCAGGAGGATAATACGGAACACCGTGCTGGATCTCAATGGCCTCGTATCACTAGCAGTCGAGATGACAGGCATCTTATCCGCATGGCTGTAACGGATCGTGCAGCCACGACTCAATCCCTGAGTCAACAGATGGGGACGTATGCAAGACAACTACCATCTGCACGAACAGTTCGTCGACGTTTGCAGCAGCAGGGATTATCAGCTCGGAGACCATGGTTGCGGTTACCCTTGACGCTGCATCACAGACAGGAGCGCCTGCGATGGTGTACTGAACGACGAAACTGGGTGCACGAATGGCAAAACGTCATTTTTTTCTTGGATGAATACAGTTTCTGTTTACAGCATCATGATGGTGGCATCCGTGTTTGGTGACATCGCAGTGAACGCACATTGGAAGCGTGTATTTATCATCGCCATACTGTCATATCACCCGGCGTGATAGTATGGGGTGCCATTGGTTACACGTCTCGGTCACCTCTTGTTCGCCTTGACGGCACTTCGAACAGTGGACGTTACATTTCAGATGTGTTACGACCAGTGGCTCTACCGTTCATTCGATCCCTGTGAAACCCTACATTTCAGCAGGATAGTGCACGACCGCATGTTGCAGGTCCTGTACGGGCCTTTCTGGATACAGAAAATGTTCGACTGCTGTCCTGGCCAGTGCATTCTCCAGATCTCTCACCAATGGAAAACGTCTGGTCAATGGTGGCCGAGCAACTGGCTCGTCTCAATACGCCAGTCACTACTCTTGTTGAACTGTGGTATCGTGTTGAAGCTGCATGGGTAGCTGTACTTGTACAACCCATCCAAGCTCTGTTTGACTCAATGCCCAGGGGTATCAAGGCCATTATTACGGCTAGAGGTGGTTGTTCTGGGCACTGATTTCTCATGATCTATGCACCCAAATTGCGTGAAAATGTAATCATGTGTCAATTCTAGTATAATATATTTGTCCAATGAATACCCGTTTATTATCTGCATTTCTTCTTGGTCCAGGAATTTTAATGGCCAGTAGTGTATTATTCTAAATTCTGCAATAGCTTAATATACAAAAGTAGGACTGATGACGAGGAACGAGGGCGTTTCTTGGTAAGGATAACGAGTGGTGGAAGATACACGAGAATGAGACAGAAGCATGTGGGACGTTGGCCACTGTGCGTGGGCGAAACAACGGACGGGTGTGGTGGCCAACAACGTTTCTTCGGCAAAGGTCGGCGAAGAGTGGCGCGGAATCCATTTCTGCTTGATTCTGCCATCGTAGAAGACACGTCCGTCGCTCTTTTGGAAACTCCATCGTGAGTTACAGGCTAATTTAGCTCGTAACTCCTAGGCTCTAAAGACTGTATGGATACTAGCCTCGAAAGTAAAGGTTGCCCTCATTTGGTGCACCATATAAGGGAAAGGGACCATCGCCGTCTTGTGTAACGACCCCTCTAGGTTCAAAGACTGGGTAGAATAAATATGTTAGTAACTGATCTTAACGCTGTAGCGATGATTCAGAATTGAATTAGCATAACCTATAATGTTTACTTAAATACGTCATTCACAAAAGATATTTGCAACAGTGAGTTATTACATCCCTAGTTCATTGTAAATTACTGACTCTGACTCCATTGCAAACCTGCTTTCAGAAGTTTTAGCGGGAACGATATCAGGACAAATAGGGAGCAGCCTGGAATCTTCTTGTAGAAATCATTGCTATGAACGCATGGGAAATGAGTGAACATTCCGAGTACTTGGAAGTGTGACCAGAATAATTTCAAACATACCTAACTCCTGAATTACCTTGGGCTAAATTAATTGTCACTGTTGTAGCTTATTGCTGGAACGGTAATTACAATTTTACTTCGTTAAAATCTCTGCAGTAACATTAATAAGATACTTTCATATCATCCATGTACAGTCGTGCTCAAATGTATCTAAATATTCTGAAATGCATATCGCCTGAGTCACATGCAACCCGCATAACGCAGCTGTCTAGCAGGTCATCTAATCGCTCATCGGTACAATCGTGTTACTATTGAAAATGGTTCCAACAAGTCACCACTAGAAAACACTGCTCTGTATCGCAATAACCCAAGATGGAAAGTAATACCACGATACTACAAATATCAGGGAACACCTTATCACAGATAAGACTGTCCTTAAGCCTTATAAGCTCACATTTATTACAATAACTGATATACCTGAAATGTTACCACTCTCATTATTACGTCAGATAAGTAATGCATGTAGTAAGTTCGTCGTATTCATGATTTCCTCTTCAAAATAACATACCGTACTTATTAATTAACACAAAATGACATTAAAAATTTACGTTATTCACGAGCATCTGGTTGAAAATACGTATGAACTTCAAATTACACGACGAATCCTCTCCTTCTGCATGTGGATTCAAACCTAGGTCATGCAGACTGAGCAAACATTTCGTGACTGACGGAAACTAGCAGTCATTCCTTATTAGGCATACAGAGAGTGATATACCTCGATTTTAGACAGTATCAGTTAGCAAATATCAACTTTAAATTACATAACATAAACATTTTTAACGCACGGGAATTCCTACCCAGCATGTATTGTCCCTGTTAACGAACTACAAGAAATATTAAATATTGCTTCTTCACAAGTAACTTACTTCAAATGCCTTGAGGTAAAACTTTGTGTTGGACAGGGATTCTAGCCCAGAACCTAATCGGACTGATATCGAAGCACAATCAACTGTGACATATCGGATTTTTCGGCAGTAGCTACATGTTTTAACTGAAATGACGAGACTAAACATTAATTTTTTTCCTTCCCATGACTCCAAGCCGGCCCCGATCACTTTTATATTCTAGAGAAAACGAACGTTAAATATGGGTTTGTTACACCAGCAGCGGCATGAGAGCATGTCTGAACTAGAAATAATATGGCAAAGAGTTCAGTTCTGACTGGAATCGAACCCCACACTTGTCGTTGTTGACTATACAGAAAGAGACGTCAGCTACCGGATTTTTCTCCACCAGCAGCTCGGAATAACATCCATGAACTTACAGTGATCTCGCAAATAGTTCTGTGTCTCACTGGGAGTCAAGAACGTAAGATATCGTTAGTGTTGACAACGAATGAAAATACATTAAAACTCAAAATTATTATCCATCAGCAGATAGGTGTTCTCATGCTAGAGCTTCATAATACATAATGAAAACTTCAGTGCCGGGCCCGGATTGGGACCCATTCACGCGCGATATGTGGGGGATGTTGAGGAATCTGCAGTTTTGAGGAAACAACAAATTGAAGTCGAGCGTAAAGGGCGGTCTGAGTTGCATTCCCAGTTCAGAACCAATTTTCTCGACATACAGAAGCTCAAATAAAAGATAGAATAAGGGTCCTGTGACTGAACATAGCGTTTGATTCGTCACTAGAAATAAATAATTAGTATAAGAAAGGTTACTGGTGATAGAGTTTCTGACTTTATTGCGGTTCAACCTAATGTCTACTTGGGATAGAAGGAATATATTGTTTAATGTGAATTTCAGACCACAGTGCCATTATACCTTCTTCAATTGGCGTAGCCAGAAGAGAATAGATCTGTCTCTCCCTATCAAAAATCATCGGGAGAAGTTGGAATCAAACCCAGACCATAAGTATATGAACCTATCAATCCAACAGACCACCAAATCCTCGGCTCTGTGAGTCAATTTTCTTTGGTAACGCCGTTGCGCCAAACTGCATGAGAATTCTGACACACAGGCTCCCTGTAGTGGTTTGCAGCATGTTCAGTACATTCATTCACTTGCTTGACCGTATCGCCATGAACTAGCTGCCTCGGCTACCCAGTACATATATTCGACTCAGTTTTGTAATCACCTAAATAAAATCACGTAACTGTCACCTACACAGAACTGCCAAGAGTGTAGGATGCAGAAATTTAAATAGGAAGTGTTCCTTTCCACTTGACCTACTGTATTGCGCTATCTGTGTTTTGAAAACAGTGCAAAAGAAAAGCTGTAACTGTCTGTCTCTCAGAAGTCTAGATACGGCCATATGCATTATCTCACAGCACTGTTTTCTGGAGCTGCTGTAATTGTGTGTCAGTTAGTAGCGTAACGATAAGCGTCCCGCACCATGGATAAGACGTCGCGAGTTTGAGTACATTAACTGCTACATTTTATAAAACGCAGTTCTGCTGTCTGCAGAAGTTATCAATCTAATAGAACTTTAAACGTAATTCCCTTCACTTCTCAACCCAAAATAATCGCATGTGGAAGAAGGGCTAATTTCTGCGACATTTTGTTCCTTTCAGATTTAATAGATGACCAGGCAGCAGATGTTCTCGAAACTTTTGTGTTATATATGGGGAGAGCGCATCGAGTTAAAATACGTCAGAAAAGTATTTTCTACATTAGCTGTCGTGTGGTAGTGGCATTTTATTCTTCTCCAAACCTTGTTTGACAGCTTTAACTCAGAACAAGTTTTCTACATGCATGTAATCAATAAACTGCATGTGCATTGTCAGACTGTCATAGATAACATCAGAGAATTCGCATATATCGTTGATGATCAATTTCTCTCTCATGTTTACTATTGTTTTAACAACACTAAAAGAAACCTTACGAAAATTGTGCACTGTATTATAATAAATGAAATAAAACTACCCACGATAACCTTACGACGAAAGTCTGTTTAAATAAAACTAAGTATCTGTACACAAGCGTGCTTCAGTCAGCACAAATTAGTCACATACTACTCACTTAGGTTTCGATCGGGTCTGTGTTTAACTGGTATGCTGTGTCATATTCAAGAGGTATGCAAATGTGGCTTTTCATAAATAAAGTTATGCGTTCCTAGAAACCCAAAGTTTGCTTGTCAACAGCGGAAAGATTCGTTACCTGTTGGGAAGCGTAGTAAGATTTTTATCATTACCTATATGATGTAAGTATTTTCTAGCGATTTCCTTCTCGATGTTTGATCTGATTGCATCTAGCTCTTTCAAAGAAGGGATAAAAACGTTATAGTCAGCAAGACTGGAACCGCGAACGATAACAGATGCTTTTTAACAGGTTACCACAGAGCTAGCAAAGAGATGTGTATTTTGGCTTCCTCTTACGAGATCAATAGTTGCTAGAACTCGTCAATCGCATACTTAAAGGACGAAATTAGTTGCGTTTTCCACATGCAACGACTATCCTGGGCTTATCCTGGGCTGAAAACCGTAAATTTACAATCTTTTGTTACACCTCAAGCGAAAATAACTCAGATTATTCAATGGAAATGACAGGAAAAATCAAGTGAACTTTGAGGCTTATTCCATGCACACCAGAAAGCAACTCGTCGATCACAGAGCTGCCAAACATACCCTGCCTTGTTGCCAAATCTCAGTTACAGTACCAGCAGGAAGAAGACGAACCGATGTGATCCTACAGTGGGCTGGGAAGTGATCATAGCTGGTGTCTCAAAGAGGAGGCTGCTACAACCGGGAATACGTAATGCGTCTGATGCGCATTTCTGCAACTAGGTTTAGGGACTGGAGCATAGTTCCTAACAATACTCAAAACCGACTGCAAACCAAGCATCATAAATCAGTAACTCCCATAGTTGTTTTTATATTTCTTTCGTAAGTGTACATAAAACTAAGAAACTCATTCACGGACGTTTTCATGGCTCGCGGATAGTCGAGCAGAAGAAATAATTCAAAATAAAAAAGAATGTGTGTGTGTGTGTGTGTGTGTGTGTGTGTGTGTGTGTGTGTGTGTGTGTGAGAGAGAGAGAGAGAGAGAGAGAGAGAGAGAGAGAAATAATAAAGGATGAGAGAGAGAGTAACAAAGTGTGCATACATTTAAAGATGAAGCCCATGATGTGAAGTTCTGTGACGGAGATACGAACCCAACACGTAATCGGATTGTTAACTAATTAAAATCAAATGTTATGTATCGGCTTTTCTTACTAGCTGATAGGTTCTGAATCTAAAATAAGGATACAAATTTTTGTGCCTGAGCGACAATCGAACCGCACACCTACCGTCCTTCTTTATCACCCACGAATATGGCTTAAGTATCAATTGCTTATTCACCAACAGTAAGATATGTACGTGTTTGATCAGAAATATTGCGATTGTTGGCAACACATGAACAGACATTAAAAACGCACGTTAATTTTCACTAACAGGTCAGTGAGCACGTGATAAGGCTTGAAATGAAATTATGAATATTTTTCCACTGGATCAGGATTCGGACCCACATACTTACCTTTGGAGATAAGTATACAATATGCCTGAGCTAAACGGACCCTTTATTTTTCTACATTCTCGTGCAATTCATGAAATTCTACTTGAATGACTGCACATAGATGCAATCAGTTTCGAGGTGCAAAGTGTTTGTTATCTTACTTTTCGTGACAGGTGGGCAAAGTTGATTTCCAAAGACTTTTTATTGTACTGAAATAATATTTTGCCACAAAGTAACAGGGTAAGTGTTTTATATGTATATACTTTGTGGTAAACTGTAATCGTGATGGAAGATTATACACCTGAATGTTTGACACAACTGGTAGGAGAAAACGCTGCATATTAACCAAATCCCGCGCCTTCCCTCCGTTTCCTCCTATGACTCGAGCACGGGATTCTCCTCGCATACCTCTACAGAGCTGTTCCTAGCACAGCTGAGAATTGGCAACATCGTCACAAACATTTGGCAACACTGTGACAGTGTAATCACATCCACTTATGGTACTGAATTGACTCTCTAAATTCACTTGATATTCCCTTTCCATTAGAATGACTCGTGCTATATAATCCTGATGTAAACTAAGACACTGAGACAGAAAATTCAATTTTTTGGCTAAAGAAATACTGTTCTTCACCTAAGTGACAACTTTTATTATCTTTCACGATGCGCTATGAGGCTGGGCGACCAATACCATGATGAGAGTGGCGTGTTAGCAGCAGTGTGTCCGTAGCCCCATGGTACCGCCCGTATCTCATGTCGCAATGGCTCAATGAGTCGTCAGATCTAACCGTTATAGGGGTCAACGAGTGTGAGCTTTTTATACCGATTTATTTTTGGAGCTCCGAATTTCCAGAAAAAATTCTGTAACGAAATCGGAAGAAAACTTTTACACATCAACTCCTCTTGGTAGCTCAACGCAGTGAGTTGTGTTAATGGTCATAGATCTCGGCTTTCCGACTGCCAAGGTGCTTCACAATACAAGTGTCTCTCAAGAAATTCGAATCGACCGTCAACGATACGAATTTCAATATTGTTCTTCACTTAAGACTTACATGCCAGGGTGATAAGTATGAAGGACATGAATCTCTTGATTACTACATTTCCACAATAGCAATTAGGAACTCTCTGTAGACATTTGCTAACAGTGGCTCTAGCAACTTACTTTTTCTCTGGGTAGCTTCAAATATGGGCACTTTTCTCGCCTTAAATCAAATTGAATATTTTAAATATCACTTTTGAACAGTGTTCACTTCCCCATTAATTAATGTATGGACCTCGAAACAAGCAAATTGCATGAGTAGCTATAGAGCAGGTTCTGAAAGGTATTGACACAATGTTTCGCATCCATTTACCATAGAGAATTAAAGAAAAAAACCAAACACATTACGTTGCATTTTCTTTTTGTGCCTTGGCTAACACCTATGAATCCATGACAAAAATAAATTATTTGAAGAATCTCCTTTGAAAGAAAAAAGAACAAGATGTGAGCCTTTAATTATAGCACACTGGATCAGAAACAATGAAATTAATTCTGTACCACATTGATGTATTGCACACTAGTGTAATAAAATACTCATCAAATAAAAACGATTTTGTGCCTCCATTGCTGTCGAGTGTGAAACACAAATTGTAGACAGATTTTATGGGTCACCACTCAACAACATTAAAGCATTTTACACCATCGAGAGTGAGGAGTGTAGCAGACGTTGTCGGCAGAAGGCGAGGCAGCGCAGTGCCTCAGCCCCCGCCGGTAGGCAGCAAACGGGTCCCAGAGAACTCAGACGCATGCGGTGTTCAGAGGCAGATGGTCGGCCAAGAAATCTCTTGCTAAAATATTGTTGAACCAAACCGGTAATACCAATGTGACAGAAAGCGAAATATATTGTAGATTAGCTTGAATTACACTAATAGCTTCAGCACCGAGAGGAAAGGGGCGATAAAAATTTTGTTGACATGTGCTTTCGGTTGCCAGACGTCGTATTAACTAGTCTCGCGTTTTAACTCAAGACTATGGTCATAGTCAAGAGTGATGCACTGAGACTGCAGTCAAGATCTCCTCTGGGAAGTGCCACAGTCTACAATGTTGCCAGATCGAGCATATTGCTGGACATAGAATTCTGAGGGGAGCACGACTGTATTGTCCACCTTAAGTGAACGACTCGGCGGTCAATTTTTTTGTCTAAGACTGAATCTACAACACATATTGCGCGCTGAAGACCCAGAAGATTTAAAAAAATTAGTTTATGATAGCAACGTTAACTATAGTGTTCGAAGTATTCATAGTATTGTAAACGTGTGTGTAAACGCCTTCCAATGCCCACTCAAGGACGACAAGGATACACAGTCTAGCATCAATATTATAAATACGCCTCAGTTTGTGGATGAACTCAAACTTAAGGTCTATAATCGTTTTGAATATTTACCAGTACTGTACTCATTGGATTTAAGAAGAAACTAAATTCCTTTAGCTATGCCAATGTTTAAAGAAATCGTCTTAACGGCACTAAATCGTGGTTTGAGAATCGTTTACCGGCCATATTCTGCCGTATTTTGCTGGTTGGAAGGCAAAAAAGCTTACTGACAAATTTCATAGAAGAAAAAGGGGACGAAATGTGTCCCACTGGAAGGTCATGTTGTTTTATTTAAATGATTACAAAATCAGGTAAAACGAACAATGAGGTTGTCAGTATAAGCACGTTACTGTTGTCAGTATGATGTGCACTGCCCATGGCCTGTAATGATAAAGGGACCGTTTACGTCAGGCATATTGTATACAGAAGTGGAAGAGAGAGCACCACTAAATTCTACAATCCGTATGCATTGCATACAGACAGCAATTACTGTTACAGTCGGCTTATGGAGCCCAATGAGTGAATGTCGTATTTTCCGGTGAGAAAGAGCACTGGCAAACAGTCTTCGCTACATTAGGATACTGGTGTCACTCTGAGCTAGAATATATGGTCAGCGACGAAGTGCAAGGTCAATGAGTCGGATGCGAGTTTCGCAACTGTGAAATACTTTCCTATATTATAGAAGCGAATATTAAATTTGAACTAATATTGCGAAAATTTTGAACTTGGATAGCTTAGAATGAAAATCTTTCTGTTTTTTGCAAAGGAAAACAATTGAATTTCTAAAACATTCTCTGTCATACACAATTTGAAACGGGTCACGTCGACCAAATCATATGGAAGAAGTGACAGCAACGTGTATCGAAAGGCAGTAAGATCGCTTGGCTTTTGGTTTGGCAGTATTAGACAGCCATTTCTAGGCGCAAACAAATGAAGAAAGGCAGCGCGCTTTTGTTATCGGGTACTATGTTCATCAGTTACTTTAGTTTTAATGTAATCTGCGAGTAATCGCTGATGTTTTATATTAACATGACAAGGATTCCGTAGACAGGGAAAGAACCTGTTCTTGGGCAACTACTTCTATAATGACCAAAAGGCCCACTCCGCCATCTCGCCCAAGTACGTCTTACCAACGGACTCTGGCGTCATGAGTGCCGCCGAGACGTCCTCCGCTCCTACGGATGACGTGGAACAAATGAACGACATAACGACAGCGCCCTCAATGCCGTGGAGTGACGGTGTCGACGATGACCAGAACCACACTATGGGGACGGAGTTACCCCACACGCCAAAGCCATCAGCTTGTGTAAGGCACGGCCTGCGCCGCTGCCTCGCCCTTCCTCATGTCTCCCCCCCCCCTCTTCCGCTGATGGAGTTCCCCTCCACGCTGGGGCTCCAAATCTACCAAACAGCAACAATCAGCACTATTAGCATAAACAACATTAGCTCCCATGTGAAAATTCAACTGCTGCAAGAGAAGATATGAGCATCGGACGTCGACATCGCACTACCGCAGGAAGCGCATTTGGCCACGCTTCCAGCCATCTACGACCGTGGGGGGCATCCCAGTAGCTGACGTCACATACCTTCCGTTCAACAGAGGTGTGGAGATCGCCATCATAGATAAGCGAATTGTCAAAATCTATGCCCCATCAGGCCCCACTCGTAGACATGACAGCGCACGATTCTGGTCAGAAGATAACGCCCCTTTATTTCTCGGGCGCTGTGACCATCACTTGCTAGGGGGTGGTTTTAATTGCGTTTTGCACCTTAAGGATCAAATACCTCACTAAAGTACCTGTCAAGAACTGCGCCCTGTCTTTCGTGATCTGCAACTCTTGGGAAGTTAGGCACAGCGACGCACTTGGGCATTCTTAGCAGGCAGGTCACTCCACTAGCCACCTTGACAGGATTTTCTCCTCTCGGAAATCCACACCTGCGCAGAACGTTCGCCATTGGCAGTTCTGGACCACTGTGCCTATACTTGCAATATTCTCCTCTCACAACCAGTGGTCTGGCGCAGTCGTGCACCATGAAAGTGAAACACCTCCCAACTCCACGATCCCGAACGTCTTCAACGCGTTACCATGATATGGGCCACCTGCGATCGTCGCTTGCCTAAGTATTGACTTGGTGGCTGCCATATGCCAAACCTGCCATTCGACATACCATGATTCAACGAGGCAAGAGGTAGCTGCATGGCGGGGGCACACCACCGACTAAGCTGTTCTCCATGACCCAGACGCCCAGCCGCCCATCCCTGAAACTCAGAGGAAATGCTGGAGGTTTAGGGCTCAAATCGTGACATTGACACGGCACAGAATGCAGGTGGTGGTGGTGGTGGTGGTGACGTCAAGATTCAGCGGAACAGGTACGCTGCATCAGGCATCATATCGCCTCCAACGGGAACAAACATGACAACCACTCATCACTGAGATCCTCAGCTGTCGTGCACAGCACGTCACTTGATAGGCCGAAATCGTCTGTCGATCACTACCTCACAATGCCCCAGGAGGAGCCTTCGAACACCAGTGCTGAGGTGATTATGTTACGACACGTCACACGCGCCCACGCCGCGACGAGGCAGATGAGATGATGAAAGCGGCTATATGTCAGGAGGTGCACGATGCAATCAACTAAGGTGCTTTGAATAAGTTGCATGGCGTCCACGGACTACCAATAGCATTTTATCGCACCTCCCTTGCGCTAATGGCGCCGTGGTGGACGGCAATGTTTCATGAATTGTTGACGACGGACAACGCCGTACCACCAGCCTTTGTCACGGGAATTGTTACATCCATCCACAAACCGACGCCGGGAGCGTCGACTGCACATTACTGCCCCTAACCCTGCTTAACTTCATGAATGGCGACGCGTTGCCGCAAAACATTCTCTTGCATTCTATCGCTGGACCAGACAACTCAGGGTGACCCAGATATTATACAACCGACCACATGGGAAGGTCGCGATTTAATCGCACTGGCAGCAGCGTGTAGACTCTGCGCCACGGTGATTTCCTTTGAATTTGATGGTGCATTCGACAAGGTGCAGCATCGTTTTCTATTCTCTGTAATGGGCTAAATGGGTTATCCACCCCCCTTTTGCTGCTATCATCCGGCGCCTGCGTGGTAACGCCGAATCCCTGATTCAGGTCAATGGCCGTGGGGCGGTACCAGTCACCATCTGCCACTCCATATGGCAAGGTAGCCCAGTTTTGACACTACTGTATGCCATAAACCTGCAGCCACACATTGGGACCCTGACGACCCACCCTTCTGGTCTCATGTTGCGACTTTGTGTTCTCGTGCATATGATCTCCTCCTCTCAGTCCACTCACAGACCGAAACACAGAGGGTACTCGATTTGGTGTCAACAAATGGAACAGCAGAGGGCTCTCCATGAATGTGGCTAAATCCTAGGCGATCACAACTGGGTGCGGCCTCTCACACGACGACTTAGCACGCCTCCAGTGCGTATAGAACTTACCATACCCTGGTATCATTTTCGCCTGCACCATGCGCCGCTCTACTCTCATTAATTTTCGAAGTACGCTACAACTCATCCGCATGGCGGTGTGACAAAATCTGCCGGCCGCGGTGGCCGTGCGGTTCTGGCGCTGCAGTCCGGAACCGCGGGACTGTTACGGTCGCAGGTTCGAATCCTGCCTCGGGCATGGGTGTGTGTGATGTCCTTAGGTTAGTTAGGTTTAAGTAGTTCTAAGTTCTAGGGGACTTATGACCTAAGATGTTGAGTCCCATAGTGCTCAGAGCCATTTGAACCATTTTGTGACAAAATCTCGTGTGCCGACTCGATTCTTTACAGTGTGTTGAATACCTTAATCAACATGTGGCGTCCAAAATGATCCACTTAGAATAAATGCTCCCACTGCCCTCAACTATTGGACACAACATTCAGCACGCATTCAGATACTGTCTTACGGCCAGTACGCTGTTGAAGGTCCGTTAGAAAACGCTCGGCCTCCCGTCGCCCTCCAGGTGACGGTTCCAGATTATAAGTAGTGCGGTAGGCGTGTTTACCAACTAAGCTCCCTGGAATTGTCTTCCAGGTCGCATTTGTTACTCTGCGACTCCAAGACATCTCATTTGTAGGCAACAAATGTCAACTGCAAGGGACACATCCCTGGGAAGGAGTTCGTAACACAAAACACCTTCTTTGTGCCTTCGGATGTGTATCAGTAGCTATAAATTTTTTGGGCGTATACAGGTCATCGTTTGAGATAATGTTTGGTATGGCTTACCCACTATTTTCTCCTTATAAATCTCTAATCTCGTCTTTGATGAGACGTTGCGCCGTAATCCTCCTTCCTTTCTCTCTTTGACCACAGTAGTAAATCGCAGAAACGTCCTTCCTCAACACTTGCTTGCCTTCCTGAGTGTGGTGATTAATTTATCTCAAAACGACCGTACTTGAAATGATACAAATTGACTTTCTCATCAGCTCTCACTTCGTATTGGGAACAGGTGTTTTGAATTGCCTCCACAGCTTTCATCCTTAACATATTGTCACAAATTTTATACAGTAGTCGCTTTTAGACTCCGTTTTCTGATACATAAACGACGCTCATCATAAAGTCAAAAATTAGAAATATTCAAGTTGTCGAGGCACGAACTATACTGCAAACATGAACAAAATAAGACCTTAGTTAAATACACTTATAGCAACATGCTATAAAAATCGTCACAGAGAATGCTGAAACATATTATACCATAACAATCCTACATAATCTTATATCTGCTAATTCAAGCACTGAAAAATCTGCTAGCGATCACAGGTTCTAAGCCCGATGCGTTGTGATCAGTAAGACGGACGCTGGTCTTTGTCAAGCGCCCGCTGACTGATGGCCTTGAAACTGGTCTTACCATGACAGACACCCACGAGCCCTTTCATATACATATTTCTGCAACCTTTTTTCTATTACTGGGACCGAGCGAGGTGGCGCAGTGGTTAGACACTGGACTCGCATTCGGGAGGACGACGGTTCAATCCCGCGTCCGGTCATCCTGATTTAGGTTTTCCGTGATTTCCCTAAACCGCTCCAGGCAAATTTCGGGATGGTTCCTTTGAAATGGCACGGCCGACTTCCTTCCCCATCCTTCCCTAATCTGATGAGACCGATGACCTCGCTGTCTGGTCTCCTTCCCCAAACAAACCAACCCTCTATTACTGGATGGTTACAAAATGAACGAAACTGTCTCTGACCTTCTGTCAGCCTGATGCTCTTAGCAGAGAGACGGGATGTGGCTTTAAAAAAAAAGGAGATGGATGGATATCATAGCTTTGGGTTCGCATTGCATACGTTGACTACTAGACCACGAATACGTTATTAACAACAACAGCTCAAGTGTAAGTCAACACTTCTCGTAAAAAAATGCTGCGTACGCCATCGTGACAAAAACAAGATGCTAACACGTGAAATTCGCTGGAATTAGGCTAGCTTGTATTGGTAATATATGAGTACCAGTTTTTAACAGCCACAAACATACTGTCTTCACCCCCAGTAACGAAAAGTAAAGAATTTAAGATTGTGCCATGGTTCCAAATGAACATTAAACATGTCCATTCGCTAGTGACTGGAGCACAGTCGTCAGAGGTGGAAGTCGCTGCTTGCAGAACCTCTGTCTCTAGTAAGCTTTCTTACAGTAGTAATGCTATTTTAGTTCACGAATCAGTCATCATGTAAGGTCATAGGACCTTCATATTTTATTCTAAGTGACTTTGACATCTTGAGAATATTGGCAATGAACTGGGGTTCAAGCTCCGGTTGCAGTTCTTCTCTGGATCTAAACCGTTCACGATGATACTGTCCGATCATTTCGTTGTTTCCTCACAATGCCATCTCCCCCAGGTCTCTACGAACGGCGCGATCCTAGCTACTAGTGAAAGAGATTATGATAGCTGAGACTTCTTCATGGGGGGGGAGGGGGGGGGGGAATCAATCTCAGTCAGCACAGAACTACTCATTGCTTTACCTCTAGCCGAACGTGTTCACGTCTCGCTACTGGTGAAAAAAAAATTATAAATATTTCAGATCTATTCGTAGCTATAGGACAATAGCGAGTGACGTGAGGTTAGAATCCCAGCCAGATAAAAGTCATTTGTATCATCGTTTAAAGTTCCAGTATTGAGGAAAGTATTTTATATCTGACAATTCATATAGGTACTGAGCTCTACTCTCCGTCTATCAACACACTTTTACTTCATGGCGTTTCACACTTGCGAATTGCACTTTATTATATACAATTCGTGGTTACTTCTCGGGGGCAATATAAGCTTCTTGGTGTTCCTGGTTCAGTGCTAAACGAATCGACATTTGTTTTCAGGTTTGGACATTTGTTCTTATAAACTGGTATTGGTGAACACTTCGATATTTTACGTGTCTTTATGCCTAGTCGTGTCCCGATCAGACACCAAGCCTTGTTTGATTAACGGTGGGTTCAAATTCGGACAACGAACAACAACTCGCCATTTAATGAGTGTCACTTATTGTAATGAAGTTTAATTGACAAGCGTTAAGGACAGTCTCATCTCTAATAACGTGTTTTCTAGTCTTTGCTATATGATGTTATTGGTTTACATCTGGACTGACTGCGATAATGAGCGGTGTTCTCTAGTAGTCTCTTGTGGTATCCATAGTATGTAGTCAGGATTTAGAGGACCTGCGACACAGCTGCGCTATGTTGGTTGCATACAGTCAGGTTCAAAATGGTTCAAATGGCTCTGAGCACTATGGGACTTAACATCTGAGGTCATCAGTCCCCTAGAACTTAGAACTACTTAAACCTAACTAACCTAAGGACATCACACACATCCATGCCCGAGACAGAATTCGAACTTACGACCGTAGCGGTCACGCGGTTTCAGACTGAAGCGCCTAGAACCGTACGGCCACTCCGGCCGGCAGTCAGGTGCAGCCTACAAACTGGAATTCAGGGGTGGCCCAGTTTTTGTGCTGTCGAGTGTACATTTCTCAGCTTTGTCTTACGCTGCATTCTTATGCCATAAATCTAATGATGAAGTAATACGAAACGCGTTATGAAAGAAAGGAAAATTTGGCGAAAGGATATGTGAATAATCATTGATCTCATGAAAATTGAGTATTAGTGTTACTGAATAAGCCAGTGTTTTAGACACAGAAATTTGTAGTTGTTTCATAAGTTGAAATATTTATGTGCAAGCGTGCCTGATACTGTTTGTCGAGAGCACCACCCCTGCTCCCGCAGGTCTATCGGCATCACGTTGTACACTGTTGTCAAAGTGCGGAAGTCACAGTAGCCACACCGATTGTCGACAAAGTGAAGTTATAAAAATTCTTGACATATAAACTTCTTAATATAACACTTTTTTGAAACGAACTGAAAAGTATAAAATGATATCTGGTTGCCCCATACAGATTCCTAACCCCATATAGATAGCCAATGAAACTTTCCCTAGTATCTGTTTGTGATTAGGAATCTGCATGCGGCTAGGGAAATTGTTTTATACTTTTTAGTTCGTGTAAGGAACGTAATTTATCAAAAAGTCTTTTTATGTAAATAATTGTTTCCTGATTTTTATTCCTGTGTGTGTGAAGCTTTTGAATCGATTTCAGACACTTCCATGAGACTAAAACACAGGCATCTGATAAATTTCAGGTTTATTTCAGTTTCTCTTCTCCTAAGGCAGCCAATATATTGCTTCCTCCTACGCATATACGGTTCAAAAAGTCTCTCCGTAGTGCCGTATGATTGTTAATCGCGCGTGCCGCATGCCGCAGTGAATATACCGAAATGTAACTCAGTGAAATGCAAGTTATTAATTTCATGAATATTCATTTTTACTTGCAGATTTTCACATTAAATGTTGAAAGTGTCCCCCCTGTTGTTGAATACGCAATTCAATTCGTCTAATCATGTATCCAAACACAAGCTGTAACATTTCTTCTGTCACAGAAGAAGTGAAACTAGATATTTCAGTTTTCAGTTCATCGATAGATTTTGGACGGTTTTTATAGACAGTTGCTTTCGCTGCACCCCAGAAGAAAAAGTCAGGCGGTGTTAGGTCAGGCGATCGTGGAAGCCAAAGTCCTTGTGAAATCATGCGATCACCAAAAACATCAGTAAGCAGTGACGTTGCAACGCGATCTGTATGCGCGGTTGCACCATTTCCTATGAATGGGTACAGAATATCACTGCAGTATCGTTGTGGGTTTATTGTTTCGTTGAAAAATATGGGACCCACAATCCGACGTCTAGAAATTGCAATCCAGACTCCTACTTTCACAGAATGAAGTGGTTCCTCATGAATACACAATGGATTTGCAGTACTCCACATACGAGAATTTTGCGAGTTCATGTACCCGGATAAATGGAACCATGCCTCATCAGTGTAAAGCGTTTCATTAGGAATATCCCTTCCATTTTGTTGAACGAAATTTTTGAACCATTGACAATAAAGCAGTCTCTTACCATGATCAGTATTTTTCAGTTCTTGCACGACTGTCACTTTGTATGGGAAAAGTTCTAATTTTTACCTTACAGCTGTGTGGGCCGTTCCGACACTAACATCGATTTCCTGGGCGAGTTTTCTTACTGACTAGTTCGGAGTCATGGACATTTTATCGGAAATATCGAGGAGTTTATCCTCGGACAATACGCTAGGCCGACCACTTCTCGGTGCATCTGTCACTGAACCCGTACTTCGAAATTTGTTAAAAAAAAAAATCTCGCACAGTATCGCGATATGGGAATGTTGTCTCCGGGAAAACTGAATTAAATGTTTGACGAAATGAAACTGTGTATTTACCGCCAGCTTCGAACACTTGTTCGACTAAAAACACACGTTCTTCAATGGTTAGCATTTGAACGGTGACAAAAACGAAACAAACGGACATAGGAACTAAACTTAAACGTTCACGTCAAACAGTGGAATGTTGGGAGAGTCCACTTGAAGGGAAATAACCCATGCAGGCGAACAATCATACGGCACGCGCGGCTAACAATCATACGGCACTGCGGAGAGACTTTTTGAACACCCAGTATCTCACGTGAAGATAAAAATTTAAAGTGAATCGAGCTGATACGGAGGCTGAACAACGATCATTTTTGCCGCGAAACGTTCGCGACTAGAACAGGAAAAGGGGTAAGTATCAGTGGTACTCAAAGTATTCTTCGCCACTCATCAGACATAAAAGCGAGTTAATATTGTATTTTCATTCAGTTCTGAGCTCTGTTGAAAGTTTAAAGTCTATCTCATCTGTACCCTAGTTTGAAATCAGTTGCAAAATTTCTACTGAACTGACAAACAGCAACCTAATGGTCAGCAGTGTATTTTGTCCTTAGTTAAGTTGATGAATAAAGGTTTTGTCTCGCTAGCATCTGAGACAATAAATAAGTAAGCCACTAATTCCCATGTACTGCTGCGCCTTGTTGCCGCCAGCTACTATCCTTTGCAACCATCGCATTCGCCTTTTCTCCCCGCCTGTCGGAATTCGTGTGTCCTTGTCTCGCGAGAGCTCTCCATCGTCGCAGCACACACAGCGTCTCTGTCCGGCTGAAGAGGAAACGTCCAAAAGCGACTTCCGCGCCGTTAGCCTTCTGCGGTGAACGGCACAGTGCCGCAGCGTCGGATGTTTCCCTCTGGCCGCCAGCCTCTAGACAAAAGACTCCCACAAATGAATTTAGCACAGACCGTGATCAAGCGCTTTGTCTTCGGACAGACTGTGCATATTACTTCAGTGATTCGGAGTGTACACATCTTGTCGCAATTATTCCACGATGTTAACGATTGCAGAGAGGGTCGATATCATTTCCGCGTACTTTGAGCCTCATAGAAATGTTGACGAAGCTCGTCGAAGGCATGCTACTCTGATCCCCGACATAAATGTTCCGTCTGCAAAGACGTTTCGCAGTATTGTTCACTTGTTTACTGAAACGGAAGCTGTTAAACCTAGAGAAAGAGTCCGGCCGTGGCCTGTGACAAACGAAAATAACACAGTGAATGTTTTAGCTGCGGTTGCTGCAGATCCTCACATTAGTTCTCGGCAAATTTTGCGAGATTCAGGAATTTAGCAAAGAAGTGTTCTACGCATAGCGCATGTACACAAATGGCATCCATTCCAATTATCGCTGCATCAAGAACTGCATGGTGACGATTTTCACAATCGCCTGAATTTCTGCAACTGGATACATTAACAACTGGAAGTCAACGATAATTTCTTTTCACAGATACTTTTCTCCGATGAATCAAATTTTACGAATTGTGGTCAAGTGAATCGACATAATATGCATTATTGGCTAGTGGAGAATCCCCGTTGGGTAAGGCAAGTTGAATATCAACGCCCATTGAGTGTCAACGTTTAGTGCGGTATTTTAGGTACGCAGGTAATTGGTCCATACTTCATAGAAGGTAATCTGACTGGTCAAATGTACAGTAACATTATGGTGTTTTACCCATGCTAATGGACGACTATAGTGGAAGTAACCAGCGCAACTGAAATTCACAAACATAAAATATCACTTGAGCGAGTCCATTTACCAAAGTAATATGATTCTATTACACTTTATGTGTAACCAAGAGGACTAGTACACCTGTAAATAATATAAGTTGGGATTTTGTATCAAAAAACTTCCACCAGAAGCTAATGTTCGGGGATACTAACATGGGGGACGTCGGCTTTAAGTTTGTTGCGTCATGACAACACCCTTTGTTATACCTCCATGGTTATATGACCACAGAAAATCTTCTTGAATAATAAGCCGCTTGGCTGCTCTTGTAAATAAATTATTTAACGACACGTTTCGTCGGTTAGATGGCACATCATCAGGTTAGATATGTTAAACCGTGACATTAAATCTGCGACGTCAACAGGACCGAAAATTCCTTGTCTATGAATTAATAACACAATCAGCGATTCGTCAGGAAAGCAAAAAGCACAAGTCCACAATTCCTCAATCGTGACATGAGTCTGGATAGGACGATAGTAGCCCGAGCATAAATGGTTGGCCATTACGTTGAGGGTCACAATGGCACATCCGAGTAGCGATAATAAACTGTTTCTTATTTAGTGTTGACGTGTTTCATCAAGCACCAGACGAAAATTATGTTAAGTGTAGTGTGTCATAATTAACGGACTATTATTTCATCTACTCACATTCATGAACGGAAAGTAATTTTCTTCAGATTATGTTTCCCAGAGTTTCCTGACCTACCAAACAATATCCTTAAAATCAAACCCTTTGAAGTCGATGAAACTCCAGACGGCGCTGACTAACTGACATCCGCTCATCTACTTTACCAGGATTATTTTGGATGTCAGTGCCCCCGAAATTGATCACATAAGGCGTCAGCCACGCTACGAGATCAAAAATCCTGTATCTTAGCAAGATTCTGAGACGATGGATGAAGGAAGACTGTAATATCAATCACGAATAGGCTTCCCGCTTCCTAGGTCATCTGGCAGCAAGTGAATATCGCAACCACAGATAAAATGATATGCGACCCAAGTATGCGACTTACATAGATATTATTCACGCAGTTACAGAATATGATGGAGGTAAAAAAAGGAGAGGTGTCATTACGTCACAAACTTCAAGCCGATGTCTGCCATCTTAAGTAGCCCTAAACATTAGATTCTCCGCGCCGATACTTCTCCGTGACATCACTCTGATGTGCCCCTACCTTTCACAGGTTAGGCTACCATTACTATCAAGTTACTCATATATACGTTAAAGCAAAATATCCATTTTAAGAGGTGTTAAGCGATTGAGACCACTCCCTAAATCGCATTTATAGCATTTCACAATGCTGGAAGATGTTTAAAAAATTATATCTTTTCTACCCTGTAAGTTGCTATTATTGGCCACACACTGAATGACACATCATAGGTAAGAATTCAAAGACATAATATGGCTGAACTACAGTGAGACTAATGCATTGACAATCTAACAAAACAGAACTCTATTCTGCATGGAGGTATACCTCTACGGAGTTCTGTTTCTTTGACATTTCAGTAATCATTACTCTGCTGACATGCACAAGGTACGATAGCATGCGTTGCTTCTTTCTCATTGCACACGTTTATGGGCTAGCAAAGAACACGAAGTAAGTTTTTTGTAACTGTGGACACTAAAAATGTGCGTACGAGTTGAAAGCTGAAAATGTAACGAACATGAAGCGGTACCAATAACAGTAAGCAAACAAGCATTGGTTTCGGAGTTCCAACTTCATTTTGTATCAATATAAATACAGTGAAAGTGGAATTAAATGGATTGCGGAAACATGTTTTACACATCACTTCCTTCCGATTCTTGTCATCCGAAACAAAGCAGCAAAAAACAAGTCACGTTAAAGGGAAATAATGTGTCATATTACTAGAGCAAATGCGCATTCAAGAGCAGAAAAACGCTCGAAACTGCCTTCATGACACTATGTTATTCGTGTAAGCTCTATAATTTTTATTATTTAAAAAAGATGTTGCGCGCACACGACAGAAATAATGAACAAGAAGCAATCTTAAACAGTCGTTTGCTAATATTTTGGGCTACATAAAATGGCAGCAGGTACTCTGGCTTCAAATCAAGGACAGCGTAAGTCTCTAGCGCCACCTCGCTTCTTTTCTTTTTACCTCCATGCAGAAGATATATAAAAACATAAGACACAGAATGTTAACAAAGGATAGTTTGTGTCAAGCGAAAATTTTATCATTCAACTAAAACTGAAAAATAAAGTTATGCTGATATCGTTAAGTTTTACATGAAATGAAAATTGCAGCTATAACGTGACATTTACATAACCGGAACATAATTAATTTTTATAATTTATGATACTATTTTCATTCTGCTTTCGGTGAAGAGCTGAAACGGCAGAAAACTGGAATAAAATGGAAACAGAGCACTTCTCTTTGTAGAAATTCGAATGAAGTGCTTGTATCATGCGAACACAAAGGACTCAGTTATACGCTCCTGGGCTTAAGGCAATGTCGAGCAATAGAATTCCGCTTGGAATCGAGCACGAACGCCAAGAGGAAACTTCAAACGAGAGACTGCTGCACGGTTCTCTCTACTCTAAATGCATCTGCCTACCTCGTATGACCAAAGCATTCTGCGCAGCGACCTGTGAAATTGAACTTAACGTTGTGGATCAAATTAGCCATCTACTAATAAACAGGTAGAGCGGATGGGAGTACAAAATTTTTGTAAATGTGTCGTCATAGGACACTGATTACCGTCACGACAGCTGAACCGAAAAGCCAGAGGCATTACACGGAATTGACCTAATTGGCAACAATGAAATTACTATAAAGCAGAAATCACGGTTATCATCAGTAGTGTCAGAATGGTAAAATGACGCACAGCGTTCATAGTAGGCACTGTTAGTTCCAAGTACCGTTCATCTAGCACTGTCCATAACATACGGTTTTGGCGTCTTTAATTTACACTGCGTTGATGGCACTTTTCACTTATAATAGATGGAAAACATAGTAAAATAAAAGCATCTATCTCTCAGTCAACAACTTCAGCTAAACAGTACTGTCCGATTTTGGATTCACTAAAAATATGAAACAAGTACATTACACTACTGGTCATTAAAATTGGTACACCACGAGGATGACGTGCTACAGACGCGAAATTTAACCGACAAGAAGAAGATGCTGTGATATGCAAATGATTAGTATTTCACAACATTCACACAAGGTTGGCGCCGGTGGCGATACCTACAGCGTGCTGACATGAGGAAAGTTTCCAACAGATTTCTCATATACAAACAGCAGTTGACCGGCGTTGCCCGGTAAAACGTTGTTGTGATGCCTCGTGTAAGGAGGAGAAATGCGTACCATCACGTTTCCGACTTTGATAAAGGTCGGATTGTAGCCTATCGCGATTGTGGTTTATCGTATCACAACATTGGTGCTCGCGTTGGTCGAGAACCAATGACTGTTAGCAGAATATGGAATCGGTGCGTTCAGAAGGGTAATACGGAACGCCGTGCTGGATCCCAACGGCCTCGTATCACTAGCAGTCGAGATGACAGCCATCTTATCCGCATGGCTGTAACGGATCGTGCAGCCACGTCTCGAACCCTGAGTCAACAGATGGGGACGTTTGCAAGACAACAACCATCTGCACGAACAGTTCGACGACGTTTGCAGCAGCATGGACTACCAGCTCGGAGACCATGGCTGCGGTTACCCTTGATGCTGCATCACAGACAAGAGCTCCTGCGATGGTGTACTCAACGACGAACTTGGGTGCACGAATGGCAAAACGTCATTTTTTTCGGATGAATTTTACTGCATCATGACGGTCGCATCCGTGTTTGGCGACATCGCGATGAACACACATTGGAAGCGTGTATTCGTCATCGCCATACTGGCGTATCACCCGGCGTGATGACATGGGGTGCCATTGGTTACACGTCTCGGTCATCTCTTGTTCACATTGACGGCACTTTGAACAGTGGACGTTACATTTCAGATGTGTTGCGACCCGTGGCTCTACCCTCCATTCGATCCCTGTGAAACCCTACATTTCAGCAGGATAATGCACGACCGCATTTTGCAGGTCCTGTACTGGCCTTTCCGGATACAGAAAATGTCCGACTGCTTTCCTGGCCAGCACATTCTCCATATCTCTCACCTACTGAAAACGTCTGGTCAATGGTGGCCGAGCAGCTGGTTCGTCACAATACGCCAGACACTACTCTTGATGAACTGTGGCATCGTGTTGAAGCTGCATGGGCAGCTGTACCTGTACACGCCATTCAAGCTCTATTTGACTCAATGCCCAGGCGTATCAAGGCCGTTATTACCACCAGAGGTGGTAGTTCTGGGTACTGATTTCTCAGGATCCATGCACACAAACCGCGTGAAAATGTAATCACATGTGTAGCAATTTTAATGGCCTGTAGTGTACCAGATTGAGCATATTATTAGCTTAACCACTCCGAGAATTCGAAAATGTTGCAGAGTTCTTTGCAAAGATGAACACACGGGACAAAAAATTTCTCCCCTCCAGAAACACCGTGTAATCCGCCTCTAGCCGTGATAATGACCCGCCTTCGGCGAGAAAGAGTCCACAAGTTCCTTAAAGCAACCCATTAATGATTAGATCTTGAAGAGCTTCTAAATTGCGGGGATGGTGTTTACTACGTTTCACTGCTGTCCGAAATAGTTTGACATTTTCTGTAGGACATACCGAGCCATCCGAAGTCGATAGGATGCCTCAGCGTCAGTCAAACCAGGAACGGTTGCGCACGGCTCTATGAATACTGTTATTGTCGTCTTGGCAAACACAAATCTCCACAACATTCTCATCACAATGATTTAGAAGAAAACACCTGATCACGGACAACCTTGAGATAAACAAGCTGATTCATGTCCATGGTAACTTGAATGATTCTATAACAAACAATCTCTGGCCTGTCTTGAAGCCGCCACACATTGTATATTAATTGAGCCTTCTGGGCACTCGGCGCATTTTCTCACTTGGAAAAAGGCAAAATCACGATTCGTCCGACTACACAACACGACTCCAGTTAGCCACTGTGCAGTTTCTATATTGTTTGGCCCACTGGAGGCGTGTAACTTTGTGTACCGCTATCAGAAATGATCTTTTGCGAAGTACTCGACTTAAAATCCCAATAGCATGCAGTCCCTTTCGTAATATTCGCTGGAAGAGTGGTTGAGATGGACGTGCCACTGACAGAAACAATTCTTGCCAGGTTAGAAACGGATCCTCATTGATAAGGTGTGACATTGCTCTCCTATCCTTCTCCGTTACGATATTTTTACGCCGACTGTTCTTGCGCATGGGTACATGGCTGCGAGTGGTGTACCATTCCATGTAGACTGCTTGGACAGCCCACTTTCATACACCAGAGAATCGAGAAGCCATATCCTGTGTGCTCCAAACACGACAGGTCCTTTCTCTCATTCTATCTCATGTCGACGCCGATCCATGTTAGTATGCTGTTCCCATACAACCGTCTAGCGGCTTCACCGCCATGAATTGGAAATTTGTGATAAGGTCTTATGGGACCAAACTGTTGAGGTCATCGGTCCCTAAGCCAACACACTACTTAACCTGCCTTAAACTTACTTACACTATGGACAACACACACACCCATGCCCGACGGAGGACTCGAACCTCCGACGGGGGGAGCCGAACTGACCGTGACGAGGCACCCCAGACCACGCGGCTATCCCGCGCACCGCCATGAGTTTCGTCAGTGGCGGACGGTACCATTACCGTCTCGAACCAGCTCTACACCACCCGCAGTACAACAGAACAACCAGGAATGAATAAGATTTTGTTCGGAGGGATTGTATATTTAAAAAAAGTCACCCATGACACAAATTTCGGACAAATTTAAGGAACTAAAATAAAACACTAGTAAATTTTGTATTTTCTTTTCCGCCGGGCCCGGTACAACATAATTAATCTAAGTTCTTGTCACGCAAAATCGCAAATATATGTCTATTTTAACTCAGTAATCAACAGAATAATCAATTTACCACTCCAACACCAAACATTACAAAATGAGCTTACAATACTCCAATATAAAGCTCAACAAAATAATTTCAATCCTAATATAGTGCACAAACTGTATGGAAAACACCGAAACCTAAAAGCCAAACCATACAAAAGGACATAAAATTAACCGAAGAAAACGAAACTAAACAAAAAGCAACATAGCAACCGACAATATACATGGGACAAATACCAAACAAAATAAACCAAATCTTAATGAAAACAACCGTAAAACTAGCATTCACAACAAACAGCAATAAAAAGACGAAAAATCGATCTGGAAAAACCAAAATTTCTGCTTCTGCCTAGTCAGAAATATGCAAAATTTCATGTAATGACTGCGCTAAATTCTATTTCGGTCAAACCTAACGGAACTTCACCATTAGTTTTAAAAAACAAGAAAGAAATTGCGACAGCAATCAATCAAGTTTTTACTTACATCTAAAAAACTAAAATCGCAAAGTAGAACATCTCGAAAATTCGTTACATGTTCTTCACAAAATGCCAAACGGACTTCCTATGGACATTACGGAAAAATATAGATGCACACGAAAAATCTCCATACGATATTCTCTACAAACAAATCGTTCTTAAACATAACAATTGTCTAGAAAATTTTGTTGACATTTTCGAAAACGAGACCCGATCGAAAGAAACAGTAAACGAAAACAAAGATAACAATAGAAACAAATAATAACAAAATTATAAGATCAATGACACATAACTAACATCACTGACTAGCAAAGATTACACTGTAGAGATAAATCATCAACGAAAATAAACTGTCAGTCTAGCTGTCAAAAGTCTTTCACAGAAAGATTATACACAAATAGAAATTACGTGACGTAACCCTCTAGTAACAAATAGACAGTCGGCAGTTTACTCACTGATGCCATATGGTCGTCTATTCCAACTATATGTAAGTATATATGTAAACTGACCTTTATGTACAATTTTTACAAACGTAAGTAGACTCACCACTGTAACACTTACAGGTTTACTTGAGAATGGCGCTATAGCCGAAACAAGCTTGTAGTAAGGAAGAAGTGCTACTAATTACACTATATGCAGTCTGCCTGGAATAAATCATCATAAAGCTAAATTTGTAATTTCGTGAAAAACCGTTAATATAGGCCTGAAAACTCAGCAAAGTTACAAAATTTTCGATTTAAAGAAAATAGTTACTTGCTTAGAAATAAGTACAATAATTTTAAAAACATTTTCAAATGCTGTTGTGTCTATGTATGATGATATTTGTGGTGTCCGACAGAACAGACGCCATTGTTTTGGACAAAGTGGCCGCAGATATCAGTATTTGGGGGAGATACCGACGCCAGCCGCAGTGGGAGACTGAGATATTCAGTGCCGAAAGTTGAAAATTTGTGCCGCATCGGGACTCGAACCCGGATTTCCGTCTTATTGCGAGCGGTCGCCTTACCGTTCTCTTTGTTTTCTTTTTTTTTCTTTTTTTAAGTGTTTGCCTTAAATGCCTTTTCTTCAGACAAGTGCTCTACCGCCTTTTTTCACATTTAAACAGGAAAGATAGAAAACAACAAAACTGCCTTTCTGTTGGGAATACAAAATGAGATTCACAATTTTTTTTATTTTAAGCTGAACAGTATAATTATAAACCAAACTGACATAAAACTAGCATTGCAATAAGTAGTAATCTTTGGAAAATTATGCATACATCATAAATTAAAAAACAATAAAATTATGCTAAAAAGAAGTACTTCCCCAACTATGCTTCAAATTTTAATGAATACACCAGTCAACAGTGGTTTTGGTACAGACAAAGTACATATAAAACTTAATTCTATATTGTAATGTGACATAAAATGTGAAATCAGAATGTGTCCATCACGTCAGAATTAAAAGTTATGACCTGAAAGTTACATAACATAGTTGAATTTACTGTATAATTTTAAGTGCTTTGTGTTTGAAAGGAATGTGATGAAAGTTAGTGTAGTGATCTTTTTTGTTCTTAACTTTAATGTGAACTTCTTTTTAAATGTAATATGTAACATTAGTGTATTTTACACTGTGTATTTAAACCCCTCAGTCACTTACATTTGCTTACTCTTCCTTCTATATTATCTCAAGTCTTTGCATTTTTCTTTTCTTTTTCAGGAATTGATCTGGCTAAGTTCATTCCACGGAAAAGTGTTTTGTAGGCATTGAAAATACAGCATGAAGAAATCAAAACGTGGATGTACAAACCACCCCGATTTATTTTGTTATATATGTGATGAATTCACGACAAGGAAATAAAGACGACCAATTTCTAACTTACTGAAGACTTCAAAAGCCAACTGGGAGATCAGGATGAAGATTGGGCACCTCACATAACTTGCACGAGGTGCTATTCTGAACTAACAAAACGGCTGAAAGGAAAAAAAAAAGATCACTTACCATTTTGCATAACAATGATTTGGCGACTGCCTCAATATCATTTTGATGATTGCTACTTCTGTTTGACTAGTGTAATTGGCTTTTCATCAAAGAATAAGAAACAATTAGTCCTGTTTCCGACGGTGGAGACCTGCCAGTTTCAACTCCTCCACTAGTGTGGGAAGAAGTCCCTAATTCCGATCATGAATCTACAAACGCTGAGGAAGCACAATGTCAATCAAGTGAAGAGGAGCGCTTTCCAGAACAAAGACCACATTTAATTACATAAGCAGACTTGAATTACCTAGTTTGTGATTTATACTTAGCCAAGGAGCATGCAAAAATTTTATCTTCACGTCTTAAGGAAGGGAACTTACTTCATGAAGAAACAAGAATTACTCACTTTAGGCAGCGTAATAAAGATCTGACAACATATTACCGTATGGTGGGCAAAAACATACCATACGATGCTGCTGAGTGGCGCTTGTTTATTGACGTTCTCAAGACAAGTCTCAAGGCTGTACTAGTGCATAATGGTAATACGTTTCCATTTGTATCTGTAGGGTACTCTGTGACCATGAAAGAGAACTATGTAACTTTGTCAGAGATACTTGAAGCTATTAAGTGTAAGGAAGAAAATTGGAAAGTACGTGGTGATCTTAAGGTGATTTGTTTACTAAGTGGTCTCCAAAGTGGTTTCACAAGGTATTGCTGTTTTTTTTTTTGTCTTTGGGACAGCCGTGTAACAGATACACATTATACAATTAAACAGTGGCCATCATGAGAGAAATTGGCTCCAGGGAGAGAAAATGTGAAATATGTACTTTTGGTGAATTCTCAAAATGTTGTCCTTCCCCCACGGCATATTAAGCTCGGCCTTATGAAGAATTTTGTCATGGGAATGGACAAAAATGCTAATGGTTTCATGTGTCTACGTGAAGTGTTCCCTGAATTAAGTGACGCCAAATTGAAAGAGAGGATTTTTATTGGGCCAAAAATCAGGAAGTTAATGCATGATAAGAACTTCGAAGAAAAATTAAGTCACTTAAAAATTGCAGCCTGGCGTTCTTTTAAGGATGTCGTTAAAGCTTTCCTATGGAATATAAGAGCGGAAAACAGTGACATATTAGGGGGAACTCTTTTAGAGAAATATAAAAATCTTGGACGCAGAATGTCGCTAAAGATGCTCTTCCTTCATTCTCATATAGATTTCTTCCCCACCAATTGGGAGCGGTTAGTTACGAACACGGAGGAAGGTTCCATCAGGACAGTTTGCGAATGGAAAGCCGCTATAAAAGTAGATGGAACCCTTCAGTGTTAAGTGACTACTGTTGGTTTTTGAAGCGTAAAGGATGTCTGTCCCGAAGAAGTAAGTTGTCAACAAAAGGACTTAACCCTCCACCATCAATAACATCATAGACCAAAGAAATCAAAACGTGGATGTACAAACCATCCCGATTCATTTTGTCATATATGTGATGAATTAACGACAAGTGAAAATGTACATTAGGCCCAGGACACTTGAGTAAGATAGTTTTACGGCATTATGTTATATATTGTCTAAATTTAGTGTAGACCACCCTAGTCTCTGTTTTTAGATATAGCCATTTAAAAACATCCTTAATAAAAAAAACTGGAGGGTGATGGCGAAAATCGAACGGAATTTTCAGATTCAGCAAGACCAAATTAGTTAAGTCCACCATGTTTTATCTCTGTACCTGAAAAAAGTGTTTTTTTTCGTATAGTGATATCTTTCACAAATTAAAGCAAATCCTGGTACATGCATAATACCAGGGTTGGAACTTACATAGTGGCAACAATTTATTCACAACCGATACAAAAGAGTTACATGTTTTCACCTGTTACTGTCCTTCAGAGCAGTCACCAGCGTTGTATAGAAACCGTTGCCAGCAATGTGGAAGGTGTAGTATACCGTTATCAGAGCCTGTTATGTTGATGGTGCGAATGGAACTACTGCCTATCGATTCTCTGGAAGTCTCTGAAGCGAATGTCACGAAGTGGTTCCTTCATCTTCGGAATCAAATCAAAGTCACAAGGACTCATGTCCGGGGAATATGGTGGATGGTACAGTACTTCTCAGTCCCATCGACAGAATAGAGCAGCCACAGCTTGCGCAGTATGCACCCGCGCATTGTCGCACAAAATGATGGGTGGGTACACGTTTACGTGTACTTTCACTCCCTCTCCCTTACCCTCTTCCAGTTTCGAAAAGTCTGCAAATGAAATGGTGGTTGGGAAACCAAAGCGCTATCTCGAATCTCTCTATTTCGGTCTCTAGAAATGTAAGAATACACGAGAATTAAAATGTGTTACAAACTTCTGCAATAGATTGACGTCAGAGATACAGTAATTAGGTTATGTACATCTGTTCGACGATCCTTCTTGGAAACAGTAATGGTCTGCGCATTTTTCCACTCACTTGGTACACTTCGTTCCATCAATGGCCTACGATAGATTGCTACTATAAGAGTAGAAAGTTCTTTCACAAATTCGGTGTAAAATCGTACGGGATACCATCAGGTCCTGTCACCTTGGCCTGTTGAGCGATTTAATTTGATTTTCTAGCCAAAGGTCACGATTAGATTAGATTAGATTAGATTAATACACATTCCATAGATCATGAATACGACACTTCGTAATGATGTGGAACGTGTCAGGTTAATAAAAGATGTCTGTACAAGATATTACACTACAAAAATATTGCATTACACTAATGTATCTCGATATCTGTCATTTTTGCGTCCCTGCGACGATGGAAGCTGAATGGAACATTTTCGGAAAACAGCGTAATATTGTAGCCTGTTCTCTATCATCCTCCGTTTCGATAACATCCCTGATTTACTGGATAGATGGCTTTGACCAGTTTACCATTCGCGCGCCAAGGAAACTCGCAGCACCTTCCTGGCTCGTTAGATGGCGCGGACGGTAAAGCCTTGACTACCAACATCGGTCTATTCACCACGTTACTGCTAGTAACAATGAGACAGCTGATGTTTGTCGCAAGGACTTAATACTCGTGTTGCGCATACGCACAGGGCTCTTTCTTCTTACCACGTCCCTCTCCCTTCTAAGAGTGGACTTTTCTTAGAACGGAGATAGTACCCTGCTAACTCCCAACGCTGTGACGTGCGTCACATTAGGCCAATGTGCTTCTGACACTCCATAAGTAAATTGATATAGGGAGGTTTTTGAGGTTTTTCTAAAAATGGAGACAAATTGCAGGAAACGATCCGTGACAGGATATGGAGTGAAATAGATCGTGTGGGCATATGCCTGGAAATGCCATTCAGCTGCTTGAAATGGCTCAAATGGCTCTGAGCACTATGGAACTCAACATCTGAGGTCATCAGTCCCCTAGAACTTAGAACTTCTTAAACCTAACTAACCTAAGGACATCACACACATCCATGCCCGAGGCAGGATTCGAACCTGCGCCGTAGCGGTCGCGCGGTTCCGGACTACAGCGCCTAGAACCGCTCGGCCACACCGGTCGGCTACAGCTGCTTTAAGGTGATGATAACAGACCTATTACAGTGACCCGGTAACAGCATCAGAAAGTGGGTTTTCCAGCATGGGGTAAACCAGACGATCGTGTGGAACATTCTCCTCAGCAGCTGCCACTATCCGTATCACTTACAAAACGTTCAAGCCTTATTTCCTACGGACATGCTCTTGTGAAGTCGATTTGGTTGCTGGTTCATCGCACAGGCTATCACAGTGTTGGGATTTCTGCCATCCACGTCATTCACAGATGAGGAAACTTTTACGAGGAGCAGGTCTATCAGCCCTTTGGGCTACGGAGAGTCGTCGTTGTATGGCGGCCACGAACCATCAGCATCGGTTCTACCTGACCGTGTGGGCGGGGATTATTGGCGACCGCCTCGTGGGACCCAACATCCCTCCACAACACCTCACATGCAAGGTATATCTGCCCTTACTGTTGGTGACCCTGCCTCCCGTGCTGAAAGCCGTTCCTCCGGTGGTACGAATGGCAGTGCGGCTACTCCAGGATGGTGCTCCAGCGCACTGCCCTCTTCACTGTGGAGCTCAAATACTAGTACTTGCTGCGGCCCGCGGTCTTTGGCCATATTTTATACAAAGGGTGATCAAAATGTGTCCGCCTGAGGGAGTTGCTGCAGCGTATATGCAACGTACCGCGATTTCTATGCGGGTATATAAGCACTGACACGTAGGCAAGGGATTAGTCTGGCATGCGTTCAATGCGGAAACGTTAACTGTGGCGACGTTATTACCGAATGCGTCCGAACAGGACCAACGTGCTCTTATTCTATCCTCGGCTGCCGAAGGACAAACACCAATCGACATCCACCGCAGGATGAGGAATGTGTATTAGACAGCATGTCTGTCGAAAACTGTGACACTGGGTACTGCTACCCTGGAGGTATAATTGGGGAGTTGGCGCTAAAAACTTAGCTGCATATAGCTTTGAAGCCGGCGCCGCCATGTAGGTGGCCACTGAACATTACGATTACTTCTTGTTCTTAATTTCCGTGGTGTTCACGTAACACTTGTTTTAAGTAGCAAATATTACTGTGCGTTTGTTAAAAACATTGTGTCAGGAAGGCATTTTCAGACGTTTCTTTTATGTTAGCGGAATATTTCATCCAGTAATACGACACATTTGGATTCGTTAATGTAACCGCCTTTTTGATATACGTTTCGAATAACAAAAAACCCAAGTATGTGATGTCAAAAGGCTGCTTTCGTAATCCAAGAATTTCCTTAATACGGAATGACGAAACATTAATTCTTCACCCTGAAAATACTGGGAACGTCTTGCTACCTCTGAACGGTTTGTAATATTTCCTTCCGAGCGGTCTGAGGCGCTGCAGTCATGGACCGTGAGGCTGGTCCCGGCGGAGGTTCGAGTCCTCCCTCGAGCATGGGTTTGTGTGTTTGCCCTTAGGATAATTTAGGTTAAGTAGTGTGTAAGCTTAGGGACTGATGACCTTAGCAGTTAAGTCCCATAAGATTTCACACACATTTTGAACAATATTTCCTTCTCACAGTGTTCATCCAAAGCGCACTCCGAGTTGTGTTGCTAGGCAAACTGAAGTCAAATTTCAGAAATAAAACCACCACACTAAAAGTAGCCAGCGAAACTAAAATTCATGTACATACTTTAACGAGTCCACTTATGACTGAAACATGATTCTTTTACGCTTTAGACTGCAATCAGGACGACTAGTACAAGCTGGCGTTTTTTGGCAAAACAGTTCCACCGTAAGCTAATTTTTGGGGCTGCTAATATAACGGACGTTGGATTCAAATTTGTGGCTCCCCTTATTATACACTCCTGGAAATTGAAATAAGAACACCGTGAATTCATTGTCCCAGGAAGGGGAAACTTTATTGACACATTCCTGGGGTCAGATACATCACATGATCACACTGACAGAACCACAGGCACATAGACACAGGCAACAGAGCATGCACAATGTCGGCACTAGTACAGTGTATATCCACCTTTCGCAGCAATGCAGGCTGCTATTCTCCCATGGAGACGATCGTAGATATGCTGGATGTAGTCCTGTGGAACGGCTTGCCATTCCATTTCCACCTGGCGCCTCAGTTGGACCAGCGTTCGTGCTGGACGTGCAGACCGCGTGAGACGACGCTTCATCCAGTCCCAAACGTGCTCAATGGGGGACAGATCCGGAGATCTTGCTGGCCAGGGTAGTTGACTTACACCTTCTAGAGCACGTTGGGTGGCACGGGATACATGCGGACGTGCATTGTCCTGTTGGAACAGCAAGTTCCCTTGCCGGTCTAGGAATGGTAGAACGATGGGTTCGATGACGGTTTGGATGTACCGTGCACTATTCAGTGTCCCCTCGACGATCACCAGTGGTGTACGGCCAGTGTAGGAGATCGCTCCCCACACCATGATGCCGGGTGTTGGCCCTGTGTGCCTCGGTCGTATGCAGTCCTGATTGTGGTGCTCACCTGCACGGCGCCAAACACGCATACGACCATCATTGGCACCAAGGCAGAAGCGACTCTCATCGCTGAAGACGACACGTCTCCATTCGTCCCTCCATTCACGCCTGTCGCGACACCACTGGAGGCGGGCTGCACGATGTTGGGGCGTGAGCGGAAGACGGCCTAACGGTGTGCGGGACCGTAGCCCAGCTTCATGGAGACGGTTGCGAATCGTCCTCGCCGATACCCCAGGAGTAACAGTGTCCCTAATTTGCTGGGAAGTGGCGGTGCTGTCCCCTACGGCACTGCGTAGGATCCTACGGTCTTGGCGTGCATCCGTGCGTCGCTGCGGTCCGGTCCCAGGTCGACGGGCACGTGCACCTTCCGCCGACCACTGGCGACAACATCGATGTACTGTGGAGACCTCACGCCCCACGTGTTGAGCAATTCGGCGGTACGTCCACCCGGCCTCCCGCATGCCCACTATACGCCCTCGCTCAAAGTCCGTCAACTGCACATACGGTTCACGTCCACGCTGTCTCGGCATGCTACCAGTGTTAAAGACTGCGATGGAGCTCCGTATGCCACGGCAAACTGGCTGACACTGACGGCGGCGGTGCACAAATGCTGCGCAGCTAGCGCCATTCGACGGTCAACACCGCGGTTCCTGGTGTGTCCGCTGTGCCGTGCGTGTGATCATTGCTTGTACAGCCCTCTCGCAGTGTCCGGAGCAAGTATGGTGGGTCTGACACACCGGTGTCAATGTGTTCTTTTTTCCATTTCCAGGAGTGTATTTCCATGCCTGCTGCTTCATGATAACACACGACCACATATCCCAAATGTCGAAACGCACAAGCTTCGCCAGTTCCAGTGGGACACTCTCTAGCACTATGTAATCTTGATCTCTCACCACGCGATTATCACGCCTTCGGTCCTTTAAAAAAAGGCCTTGAAAACGCGACGATTCCTGTCGGACGCGGATGTGCAGCAGGTAGTTATAGATTTCTTCACGCAGCAGGACACAGTTTTTTAGCAAACTGGTGTTTTCATGCTGGTGCGTCGGTGGGATGGTTGCCTCAACGCTCACCGCGATTTTGCTGATTGGCATACCGATTCTGGACCGTACGCCCTTCGAACAGAAAGTTTTTGATAGCGCCTTATAATAATATTCATCTAGTAACCAGCAGCCCAATCTGAAAACGCCGAACAACGTATAGAGCGTCTTAGGAGTGTAGTTTTTCCTGCTAACTGTACTAATTTAGGATCTCCTTCACTGTAATTGACGTTGGTGAATTTGACTGAGTTAACAAAGGAAACTTCCCATCGCGACCTCCTCAGATTTAGTGGTAAGTTGGCCAAGTGGATAGCCCGTGAAAAGCTGAACACAGACCGTGTCTGAAAATAGGAAGAAGGTGTACTGAACTGTGAGAAAAAAGCAAAATCTAAACAGTGAACGGCCCAAGCTCAAGATGTGGAACATCGAGAGAATTTGAATAGCCATGGCATCGTGGCTATGGGGTCATGGTGTTGTAATCCGTGTTCAAGACCTCTTCGTGCCCCATATTTTTTTCCCAAAATTATGAACTGTGCGTCTGTAATGTATTCAGATTTGTGCCTGTGTCGTAGTGTAACGTCCTTTTGCAACAGCGCAGTGTAAGGAAGAGAACTCCTGAGTTTTTATTTGTTATACACTAGTATCACATGTTACCACTCCTGCATTCCTTTTTGGAAATTTTGACTCTTCAATTCGTTGGTTGTAACACATATCACACGATTTTATTTGTAGTTTTTATTTTCTGTAAGAGGTCTATGCGGCATCTCGGCTACACTCACTATTCATCACATTTACTTGAGACGGTAATACATTAGTACCACATGAGTCCTATTGTATAACCAATGTATAGTACGACACTTGCCAAGGTTACATAAGACCAGTTAAATCAATGACCGGACGGAAAGCTCATAATTTTTTGAAACACTATAAGACACGAAGGAAATTTGAACACGGACTTTCCGCTTTGCATTCAGACACTATGGCCACCCAACCACGACACAGTGATTGCGCAATTCGCTCGATGTTGCACATCTTGAGCTTGGACTGTTCACTGTTTGTGCCATGCTTCTTTTTTCATAATTCAGTATACCTTCTTCCTGTTTTGATGGTTTAATGGCTAACGCTCCTGCGTAGTAAGCAAGAAACCCGGATTCCCGGCCTTGTCGTAAATTTTCACTCGCTGTTTTAGCCCATATTCATAAAATATGGTATAAATATTGACAGGAAAGTAATAACAATTAGTGAATTCGCAGTGCAGTGATTGCCATATTCAAATGCAGTACTTATCTGTAGCAAGTAATATTAAATTAAATGACCGCGCGACTGCTACAGTCGCAGGTTCGAATCCTGCCTCGGGCAAGGATGCGTGTGATGTCCTTAGGTTAGTTAGCTTTAAGTAGTTGTAAGTTCTAGGGGACTGATGACCTCAGATGTTAAGTCCCATAGTGCTCTGAACCATTTGAAATTAAATGAATGCTGTTGTAATAAAACGAATTCACTAGAACAAAAATTTCATTCAAAATATTTACTAAACCTCTATCATCTTTTCTCGTATTGCATAATGCATTTCAATAATTTCGACGACCCCTGCTCTAAGGTATACACTGAAGAACCAAAGAAACTGTTACACCTGCCTAATACTGTGTAGGGCCCGGAGAGCACGCAGAAGTATCGCAACACAAAGTGACATTGGCTCGACAAATGTCTGAAGTAGTGCTGGAAGGAACTGACACCATGAATCCTGCAGAGCTGTTCATAAATCCGTAAGAGTACGAGGGAATGGAGATATCTTCTGAACAGCACGCTGCTAGGCATCCCAGATATGTTGAGTAACGTTCATGCCTGGGATGCTTAATGCCAGCGCAAGTGTTTAAACTCAAAAGAATGTTCCTAGAGTCACTCAGTAGCAATTCTGGACGTGTGGGGTGTCGCATTGTGCTGCTGGATTGCCCAAGTCCGTCGGAATACACAATGAACATGATTGGATGCTGATGATCAGACAGGATGCTTACGTATGTTCATCTGCCAGAGTCGTATCTAGACGCATCAGGGTTTCCACATCAACTGCACACGCCCCACACCATTACAGAGCCTCCAACAGATTGAACAGTCCCCTGCTGACATGCGAAATCCATGGATTCACGTGGTTATCTATATACCAGTACACGTCCATCAGCTCGATGCAATTTGGAACGAGACTCGTCCGACCAAGCAACATGTTTCCATTCATAAACAGTCCAATGTCGATGTTGACGGGCCGAGGCGAGGCGTAAGGCTTTGTGTCGGGTAGTCATCAACGGTACACAAGTTGGGCTTCAGCTCCGAAAGCCCATGTCGATGATGTTTCGTTGAATGTATCGCTCGCTGTCACTTGTTGATGGCCTAGCATTGAAATCTGCAGCAATCTGCGCAACTGTTGCACTTCTGTCAGGTTGAACGATTATCTTCAGTTGTCGTTGGTCCCATCCTTGCAGGATCCCTTTTCGGCCCCAGCGATGTCGGATATTTCATGTTTTGTCGGATTTCTGATATTCACGGTAAACACACGAAATGGTTCCACGGGAAAATCTCTATTTCATCGTTACCTCGGAGATGCTGTGTCCCATCGCTCGTGCGCCCACTATAACACCAAGCTGAAATTCACTTAAATCTTGATAACCTGACATTGTAGGAGCGTTAACCGATCTATCAACAGCGCCAGACACTTGTTGTCTTATATAGGCGTTGCCGACCGCAGCGCCATATTCCACCTGTTTACATATCTCTGTATTCGAATACGCATGCCTATAACAGTTTCTTTGGCGCTGCAGTTTATCCCCATTTTGGAAAATCTCCCTCTACACACGGAAAACTATCGCTGTTGCTGTGATTACGTAGGCTTTCCCGGCGTAATAAGTCTTGAAAGTCTCTTCGGGTTTGCTGCCGGATCCTAAAATCGATCCAACTGGTCGCCATCTTCAGGAAAAGGCTGCTTCTGCTGATGAGTCCCGCTGAGAACTTCTCAGCTTCTTACCGTAGTACTTCTCGTGCTTGATTTATACCAGCCATAACGAAAACATTGGTCACTTATCTTTACCGTACCGAAACCACCGCCAAAATCAGACCTAAATGTTCTATCTGCACATCGCACGCTACGGGGTGTCCATTAAATCCGGGTACATACGGAATTCTAATAAATAATAATTAAGCAGAATTTAGCCATTTTAGTGTTAATGAATAATATTTTCAAAATGAACTCCGTGCTTTTTGGTGCATAATTTCATGCGCTTTGCAAGATTAAGGTTAACTCGGTGTAATAGGTCTGAATTGCCGTCGCTTTTAGTACACTGACTGGCAATGAGTTTCATCAGGTGATTTAAATTTGTAAATTGTCATCGAGTAAACTTTCTCTTTCAGAATACCCCAGAAGAAGAAATGAGGGGAGAAAGGTCTGAGCGGTTCTAGGCGCTACAGCCTGGAACCGTGTGACCGCTACGGTCGCAGGTTCGAATCCTGTCTCGGGCATGGATGTGTGTGATGTCCTTAGGTTAGTTAGATTTAAGTAGTTCTAAGTTCTAAGGGACTGATGGCCTCAGAAGTTAAGTCCCATAGTGCTCAGAGCCATTTGAACCATTTGGCAGTATAACAAATAGCATGAGGATGAAGGTGTCGAAGGTTAAGTGTTTCGAAAATTTTGCGATACGACCATCCTTCTCGTGCACTTAAGAGTACCTGCTCCACTCTAGCTTCTTTAGACAGAGTCATCATTCAATCTGGAAAAACATTATTAGAATTATTAGAATTTATTTTATTATTATATATTAATATTTATAGAATATTAATTAGGATTCCCTATGCACACAGACTTTGTGGACACCCTGTACAGTCAGACGCGCAGAACGACGGCATTGGCTGAACCGCCACTAGGCAGACAGCCCACCGCCACTGCGCTTCGTCCCAACACTCGTCTACTCTTATGCACACCACTTTACGAAACGAATCTGTATACCGTGCACCTACCTATAGTACATAGTGGCACCCTTCAAAGGAGGACTGTAAATATCACTCGTGAATACTGCAATTACGTTATAGAGATAAGAGGAGATTTTGCTTTGTCATCTGCAGAATGCGAGACACTTGGTTTCAGAACGGAACCTCGTGGCATTGAAGCTAACTTATTTTCAGAAAAATATATTATGAACAAATCACCCGTGAGGTAAACATTTTGCATCTGTTAGCAACAAAAGACTCAAATTTCTTATTCCGGAGAACGAAGAGACAAGAATCATGGACCACAAGGTCGTTGTCCCTGGCGTTGAACGAAAAGAAAAGAAATATATTTCTCCTTAATAAATGCCACTAGCAAATGATCAAAAACTGAGCAGCAGCAGCAAACATTCGGCTCTAAAGAGGAGTATGTTGAAGATCTCTGACACAAATTCAGAAGTTTTAAAGGTCACGTGTTAAATACGTTTGTACAGTGAGGGATTGGGTAGGCCTCTCCATGGTTCAGTAGCAATATTAGGACGTTATAACGAATGCAAGGAGAACTGCAACCAGACGAAACTGAATCCTTCCTAACTAAAAAAAATCTGGACGGAGTGAATACAAGCTAAGTTTTCCATGTATTCGAAAGTAAGATGCTACCTACACCAACTCTAACGCAGTATATCTGATCTAGTGTCCACTGGAATGGCAGACTGGAATTTTATCCTGGCCTGAAAAACTCCTACTGCCGTTTGTAAGTGAAAGTACTCAGTTGGCGCAGGCACATCTCGCCACAAGATACAGGAATTAACTCAGTCGCAAAGTCACTGTGTAGGGTACAACCATGAACAAGCACCTGTCTACCGTGAAGTGTCCACGTGCAAAGGACTTGCATAAGGAAACTGAAATTGTTTAATGGCACAACAAGTGGCAAAAGGCGACACATATTTTCATTGCTAAAACATACAGAAAGAGAAAATAAACGAAGGATGATTAGGGTTTTATTCCCAGCCAACAACGAGGTCATTAGAGACGGAGTTCTAGGTTGAATGAAACAGAAATGAAGAAAATCGGCTTTGTTAGTTCCAACAAACTCACATCACACATATACGGAAACTCTATATTTAGATGGTCGGACGGTACTGGACCCTACACATCCCTGTTTCAAAGACAGTGCGTTTATCACTACCTCACCTCCCTCGGCTAGTATTAGTGAAACAAATATCCTGACTTATGCTGTCATATTTCGAAACAGTAGTTCCTTCGAACCGTATAAACAAGTAAACGGCCTTGCGTATAGCCTCATCTACAGCAATAATATTTCATTCGGTGGCACTGAAGCAGTTATCAACCTTTCCTAAGAAAACAGAGTAGGCCTTTCTTAAATTGTCTATGGACGTCCTGTGACGCCAAGAATATGGATATCAACGTTTGATCGAACACGAATTGTTACTTATGTTAACAACGACTGTCAGCAAGAGAATTTGCGAGGCGAATATCAGTGAGGCAGATGATGTGATGGTGTTTTTAATTTGCCTCATACTGGTTATCTCAGGGCAAATACCGCGGAAAATGAACGCTATCTGAAACTCCTAGCTCCCAAGAACTCCCACCGTACTGCCACCATAAGAACCAAGGCACACGTCCAACCAAACTGCACTAAACAAGACTCTACAGCGCTTGTCTTTATTCTAGACTGTTACGGAGAGGAGCAGCCCTTAAACCTAGACACCGTGCTGAACGGTACAGTTGGACACAAAATCGCCAAGAATGGACTATGGAAACATGGCGCGATGTTTTCTTCGCAGACGAATGCTTCTCATCTTTGACAACAGATGACAGTCGTCACTCTGTTTGGAGACAGTCTGGTGATATTACACGCCAGAGATAAGCCCTCAGTCGAATACAGCAATGGGGCGGCTCCATGTGGGAGATCCCAGTTGCCATGCTTGTGAAGCCAGGGAAAACACAACGCTCCACTTTACTGAGATAACATCCTCCGACTCATCGGTGAGCTGTTTACTCATCACTTCTGGGAAGAGGTCCAATTTTGTGGATAAGAACTGAAAAGAATATGTACATACAGGAATAAACTTTTATCACACAATATTTCATCACGCTGCTGGTACTGCTTCAGCATTCAGCATACGAAACGTCTGTTGAAGCAAAGGTACTGCTTGACTCTATCGATTGCGGGAAAGTGTTTCGGCCCGGGACGTAGGTGCGTTGTATTTTCAATGGTGAAGTTAGACGGGGAATACGATGTTCGTATCCGTTGACGGAAACGGTAGGAAATGTCCTTGTGAGGAAAGGGACCACTTTGCTGGTGAGTGAGGTGGTGAGAAGAACTGTTGTGGATGAGGTAGGCGGGCCGCACATGTGTAGTGAAGTTGGTAATGAATTCCTTCACTATTCTTGTGCTTGTTTCGAAAAGTCATTCAGCTTACCTCTCATTTAAAAGAAGTGTGTAAATGCCTACTTTTTTGTTGATACCAACGCGTTACTGTTATAGACTTGTAACCTCCCCCTCACTTATCGACCTTAATGACAGTGAAAAATTAAACCGCGTGTACCTAATGGAAATTTGGGAAAAGCAGTCGTCACCGAAGTTAATTTGTCGGTAAAGAGGGAGGAAAGGGTTACATCTAAATGAAAGGAAAAATGGTAATTAAACTGGTGGAAATTAATTTTGAAAAGGGGTAAAGTTAATAAAGAATGTAAATGTGCGGCCATTACGTCAACAATTAACTAGTGGTAATTAGATATTTGAGATTTGGAGGAAATTACGGTCGCCAGTCCTAAGGACAATTACTATAGTAACTGAAAAAGAAAGGTTATTACACACATAATTAGCACTAGAAGCGTGGCAACTGAAGGTTGACACGTGCAGTGTGAAAACTGAAAGTTTGTCAGAAGTAATAAATTTCGCTACACTCTGAATTAATTTAGCAAAAGAATTAATAAAACAGGAAAAGCGAAAGTTAATTTAGTGACTGAAGTTAATAGTGAGCTTTCTTTCTGAAGCACATCGAAATTCAGTAAAATACGGGTAGTCTTGGACTACCTCAACAATCATTTCAAAAGCTACTTGAATCTACGCAATTTAGAAATAAGAGATTTAACTTTGAATTTGAATTAAATTTTTCTGAACAATTAACAATAGTAAAATTTAGTACGTACCAAGCTGAGCTGCAGTCACAGGTAAGCTAAAATATGGTAACAAAACTCGCACTCTTAATTTGTAATTGTAACCAGCTGTGAATACCTTAACTGAACTTTGAAATTAAAGCATTGAAATCGAATGATGCTGGCGTTTGAATTTCAACGACACTCGAGTTCATTCCGGAAAAGGAAGGGACCCTGCTTGGTAATGCAATTGGGACAATGAGCAACAAACGTTCATGCTACGTTGCTGTAATTTTGTGATGCAACAATTTTAAAAGTTTGAAAAACTGAGGTCTGCCATACAGTTCTAAAACTTTACGTGCTTCCAGTCTTCCTTGTTGGTCGATCGAAGTTTTGAAGCCGTCGATCGAGGAGGTGGCGACAGTCACCCATTGTCGGCCGTCGCTGTTGCAGAAGCTGGATGTGGCGCGCCTTCTTCTCGACACGGTCACCAGACGAAACGGGCTCTTGATGTGCGCCAGCTAATGCTTCCCGTCCGCGACACCATATCAGAAACTATCATCGCAAGTCGAGCGCAATTACATTCTGCCAAACCCCTAGAGCGCGGCAACTCGCGGGAGCTTCACACAACACACCTGCTCCACTGCACCACCCCAGCCAGACTCTCTCTCTGCCCGCACTCCACACGACAGAGTTAACACTACCAAAGATCCTAAACACTTTGGTTCTCCACACGACCTATCGATGTATTCGTTCGATAGCATAGTTTTCCCTAGGCAAGACCCAGCGTAAAAATACAAATAATATTTACAAAACAACCAATTATACATCGACATAAATGCATATATATATATATATATATATATATATATATATATATATACAAACAGTAAAACAATTACAATGTATAAAGAGACAGAAATGTCATATCTTGAGGTAACAAAACAAGGAAAAAAATTATAGTACAATAGATGGAAATAGGAGGATATGCATTTCCGGCGTTACAGACTTGTTGTCGATGCTTGAAAGCAAACACGTGTGTTTACGTAGAGAAATTATATGTTTCACAAACCCATAACCTTCCTTAGTCAACCGCACTACGTACGTAAATCATCACTCCAAGTTGTCAGCAACAATTAGGTCCTATTATGATTGCGGAATTTTGATCAACTGCTTTTTGCGGATCGTACACTTGGATCTTAAAATGTATAATGACCAACGCGTGTTCTGTTCCACATGGATGTACTTGCTTCCTTCTTAATACCAGCTTCTCCTCTCTCTTTCTTGGTGTGTTTTATCTGTTCTTTTGCAGTTATAATTAATGAATAAGTTTGTCAGAGTTGTACTGTGAGTTAAAAGTGGACTTACATGATTGGGTTTGAACTATTGTAACGTCTGATTGTAACCCCCATTTTTCTTCGTTCTTTTCACTCAACACTGGCTTATGGGAAGTAGCTATTACTAATTTTAGCAATCTTTGCATAAATTTCTGTAACCTCCGACCTATCTTTCCCAAGATTACAACCTCACACTTCGTATAGACTGAACTGACTGAGCTGTGTACGTTGCACATACAGCAGGTACCATTCTTCCTTTTTTTTATTTCAACGCGTGAGGTAAACAGTTCGTTGCTGTAAGAATCTAAGAGTTGCAGGACAGACAGGGCACAGATTAGTCGTTGCGCATAATCACAGATCCCAGAAAAAAGGTTTTCAGTTTCTGGGCACAATGCTGTCAGTAAATTCAAATTAAATCTTTTTCAAGGAAAAAGTGAAATGAGCGTATGGCATTGCTGCCCGGGAGGCCCCATACGGGGAAGTTCGGCCGCCGAGTGCTTATTTCCGTCGGTGCCACATTGGACGACTTGCATGCCGGTGATGAGGATGAAATGTTGATGAGGACAACACAACACCCAGCCCACGAGCGGAGAAAATCTCCAACCCGGCCAGGAATCGAACCCGAGCCCGCGGCATGGGAAGCAAGCACGTAACCCCCTTTTTTATTCATTTTGTCCTATATTGTTCATTGAATTCGTTCAGGGCGGACGTCCGATGACACCCGTTCAGGCTCTACGTTGATCCGTTCGCATAGGTTTTTTTTATTTTTATTTATTTTTTTTTTATAGAGGGTAGCTAACCCTCTGACCGAACACGATGAACTACCAAGCCGGCACCACTCAGCTAAGCAGGCGGACTTTTCCAAGGAATAAGTTCGTGCATTCTAATAATGCCGAGGTCAAGTCAGTTTCTTGGAAAAGTGGAAGAGTAACTTACAAGCATTATCCTAGGTCCAAGTTTCAGATAGTCATTTTCATTCAGCGGTAGGCTCCAAGAATTCTCACAAGTACAACTGGCCAAAGGCACTCCACAATTGCCGAGTCCATCGTGCAAGCATCGTCAATGATAACATCAGTCGTGCCGGTACTAGCCGACTGGATTCGCCTGGACGTTCACCCGACATTAATCTCGTGGAACTTGCTTCGTATCGATTGAAGAGAGTTGTGCGAGTGCTTTCTGATCCATCACGAAATCTATGGGAGTCACGCATAATTGTCACTGACGAAATCCAAAAGAAATTAATCTCTCTTTTATTGACATCCAAATCCAACAAATTACTTGTATCAAGAAGCAATAGAAACAAAAACCACTTTTCCTCATCTAAATACATTGTGTGCCAGCCTCATTTAATACAGAGTAACATGCATCTTGCATGGCCAGCAGTGGGGAACCATCCCATGTAAGGTCACGCTTGTGCTCATGCAAGAGGCATGTTACTTTGTATTAAATGAGAAGATTAATTTCTTTTAGATTACTACTTCGACAGTGTACAGAAGAATGCATTAGAAAGTTTGTTTGGCGAGTTTTTGTTGTGTGAAGAAAAATACAACAAAAATCTCATGCCGCTTCAGTTGTCATGAGTTCTGAACCACTAAACCCTCCTATGAGATAATGCCTGAAAATAGTTGGTATGTCAGACTACCATGACATTTGTCCAGCTAAAAAAAAGAACCAAAAACATGTTCATGGAGAATGTTTAACGCATTTTTCTTAGAAAATGCCTTAGACACAAACAAGCTAGCTTAACAGAAAAGATTACAGTATTTAAAGCGGTTAGTCCTGGATAAAGTCTTGCCCAGAAAGTAGGTCTTTCTTAACTTCAATGCGATCTGTTACAATGGTAATAGTAGCATATAAGTATTACTTCCTGAATACGTTTTCCTATAACGTTATCTTTGTTCAGTCGCACTAACGAACCATAACACGAGGAGACGAAAAGATATTTGAGAGAATTAAAAGACGCTACGTTTCAGATGATAAAGACAGTCCTTATTGAGAAATCCGAAAGAAGAATGGAATGAGAACGTTCAACTAAACCTTCGTCATTTTGTATTTTGGATTTTCTGTTTTCTCTTGATGCCTACTTATATGAAATAAAAATCTCCGCAATTTTTAGAATATTACCCTCAATCCCAGGACTAACTAGGCAGCAGTTGTCAGTTACATAAATTTCTTTGCCCAGTAACGTTTCAAGGACAGTCCTCTGGGTCTGACAATTTCAACCACATTTAAAACTTGGTATTGCGCTTTAACACGTGTAAGTAGGCTGTTCATGTTTTCTTATTGGCAACGTTACGTAGCGCTCTGTATGAAAATCACTGGCTGTGCTGTGTGCAGTCTGTGGCTAGTTTGCATTGTTGTCTGCCATTGTAGTGTTGGGCAGCTGGATGTGAACAGCGCGTAGCGTTGCGCAGTTGGAGGTGAGCCACCAGCAGTGGTGGATGTGGGGAGAGAAATGGCGGAGTTTTGAAATTTGTAAGACTGGATGTCATGAACTGCTATGTATATTATGATTTTTCAACACTATTATGGTAAATACATTGTTTTTTCTCTATTAAAATCTTTCATTTGCTAACTATGCCTATCAGTAGTTAGTGCCTTCCGTAGTTTCAATCTTTTATTTAGCTGGCAGTAGTGGTAGTTCAAGTAACGAAGATTTTTGTGAGGTAAGTGATTTGTGAAAGGTATAGTTTAATGGTAGTCAGGGCCATTCTTTTGTAGGGATTATTGAAAGTAATATTGCGTTGCGCTAAAAATATTGTGTGTCAGTTTAAGGACAGTCATGTATAATTGTTCAAAGTGGACGTTTCACACGTTTCAAATTCATGAAGTCGGGTGGACTAACTTTAGGGGCACAGATGAAATTACAAACGGTTGTACCTGTGCTCCGTCGCGGCATGACCTCATAGCAAACATGTGTGTTGCAAGGGCCGTGTCGCCAGTCGATTGGCGGATTCATTAGGTTTTAATCACCTGTTAATCCTATTACGTCACCTCGTGTGAAGGTCGATCATCGATCCCGCAACCTCACTGTGCTGTGCTGCACCTTCGACGACCAGCCTGATGACGCACAGACGTCAGAAAGACACAGTTCAACAAAAATACACTAACAGATTTCCCATCGTCGTGAGCTGTTCGTTTTCTACAAAATACACCAAAAATGCCGAGTATTTTAGCTCCACAGTAAAGCTGGCTAAGCATTCTATTTTTTATACTGTTTCCGAAGTTCTCTGAGGTCTATTTCTTATCATGTCGTCTACTGCAGGGGGCAGGAGGGTGGTGCCACCCCTCCCCCAATGCATGTTGACCAAGTCGGGATGGGGGAGGGGAGAATATTCATTTACTACTAAATTACAAATCGCTTTCATAAAATATATTTTTTAAAATCTCTGTAACGGTCGAAACATAAATTTTGTGCGGAACACCAGTTAATTCCTGCATACGTAATCTGGAAAGCCGAAAAGGCTCTAAAAATACTCAGCGATTATGAGTAAAATTAGACACTCAGTTCTTCAGTTCGATAAGGATGAAAGCTGAAGTAATGAATTTAAGTTTGCGACGAAGCCGGAACGTGAACCTAAGCCTCTTGCTTACTAGGCAGATGTGCCAACTGCTACACCACCATGGCATTGGGGTTCGCACAGCTGGACGGCATACACTAGGCCAGTGCCCTTCCTACACCAAACCTCATTCATCCCAGCTTTTTTCATAATGGGGAACTCCTGCCTGTGCCTCAGGGGTAGGTGGTATATTGATCTGACGGAATTACATTTTCTTGGAGACATATGAGTCTCAACTATCTTCAATAAATGTACAGGCAGGATTTCAGCGTTACGTACAAAGCTAGGGTGCTATTCCAATATCAGAGGGACCCTCAGCAGTATTAACGATTTAAGAAGGGGAAATCGGTCGAAGGTGTGAACTGATGTTTGTGTTATGTACAGCACTGAACTAGAGTAATCCGCGGAGCTCTGTGAGCTATAATGTCACAGTGGTGTATTGGTTAGCACATCTGTCTAACAAGCCGGAGACCCAGGTTTCGTCGAATTTTAATTCATTACTTCACTTTCTATCCCTATCGAAGTTAAGCTGAAATTCATACGTCCCCAGCAAAATCTAATTCCGTCCGTCCAATTCTAGAGTTAGTACAGCATTTTGAAACAATATTCTAAATTTGTCTCGAATAGATATGTGATATTGCACTTTCGTACGTGCAAATAAAGTTGCGAGAAAATAAAGTTGCAGTTTAGTCAAATACTAATAAATGAAGGATAAATTCTTCGAAAATTGTGAAATACACGTAGAAAGACGGTTGAAAACATGTGAAGTTAATAAAATGTTATAAATAATACGGCCGGAAGAGCGTTGTGCTGACCACATGCCCCTCCGTACCCTCATCCAGAGACGCTTGTGGGGTGAGGATGACACGGCGGCCGGTCGGTACCGTTGGGTCTTCATGGCGTGTTCGAGTGGAGTTTAGTTTTTAGTGCGACTGACTTTCCAAGAGTCGAGGATATATAAAAAAATCTGAGAACATGTTATCTACTGTGATCAGAAAAAGGTGAAAAGTATAGTTATATGTACCAGAAGAAGAATAAGGAAAAATTAACAATATTTCTTAGCGTTTGCAGAGCCAAAACAACCCTTCAACAGAGAAAGGTAGAATAACATGTTCCAAATTCTGAGAAATCCAGTGAAGGTTGAGCAAGTTTAAATGTCTAAAAAACTAAGTGGAAGTAATATCTCGTGGAATGTGAATGAGAAGCACTTCGTGTTAACTTATAAGTCAAGCTCATAGCTTATGACCACTTACTAACTAACTTATATTTCTAAGAAGAAAAAAAATTGTGGTTGGCAAGGATAGATTTAGAAAAGTGGAAGGGGAACAAATGGCAATATTGAGCTCAACACACAGACAAGGGCCACACATAAGACGCAACAGACCAAAAACCCACAAACAAAAATTAACGATACATACTTACCTACAATAATTCAATAGTTCACAGAATGGGCAACATTTTAAAGTAACAAGGATTTCCAATAGGATGCGTAATAAATAACATAACACAGAAAAGACTCAGAACACAGGAAACATCCACAGATACGTTCAACCGATCAGGCATACATGAACTAACGTACAATTCTTGTCATTTAGTTTACATAGGGCAAACATGCAGGAACTTTTAAGCAAGGTATTCACAACGCCTCAGAGCTCTAAACAGTAATAGCCTCCACAGTAAATTTCCAGTCCACTTCATAGTGCACAGCCATTATCCATCTGAAATAGGAACATATTTAAAAATACTAAAAATACAGCCACAATCTATATTACAAACTTAGAATAGAAGAAAGCATTCGTACACAGCAGGCATTAGCAGAAGGAAAACAGATTATGAACGACTATACAACAGAAAGCAACGCCACTCCATTTAACACATTAAAGGACTGTACAGAAAAGACGACACAAACAGAAATACAGTCACGCAAGCAGTGAGAGATTAAGAACGTTCAGATCTGCTGCTAAATTGATAGAACAAGTAAACATCAATAGGGGCTCGATACGCAGCAATTCTGTTTTTGTAAAGTGAAAAAGTGTTATTTGTGAGTGAAATTTGACAAAATACGTATGACGATTGTGTATTTCCACAACAGATGAGAAGGGATATTTCGCATTTACTGTAAGTAATCGCAAAATTCAGTCGTCAAATACTTTCGCACAAAAAACTTAAATAATCTATTTGTTCACTGGCAAACAAAACTCAGAACGGCATCACTTAGTTGCAGATAACAAGCTACTAATATTCAGTAATGTACATAGTTCAATGCCAACGGCCTTGCCTCAGTGGTCACACCGGTTCCCGCATCTCACCGAAGTTGGGCTGGGCTAGCACTTGGATGGGTGACCATCCAGTCTGCCGAGCGCTGTTGGCAAGTGGGGTGCACTCAGCCCTTGTGAGACAAAACTGAGGAGCTACCTGATTGAGAAGTAGCGGCTCCGGCCTCGGAAACTGCCAAAAATCCGGGAGTGCGGTGTGCTGACCACATGCCCCTCCATATCCGCATCCAGTGACGCCTGTGGGCTGAGGATGACACGACGGCCGGTCGGTACCGTTGGGCCTTCATGGCCTGTTCGTATGAATAACAAACGGTTCAAATGGCTCTGACCACCATGGGACTTAACATCTGAGGTCATCAGTCCCCTAGACTTAGAACTACTTAAACCTAACTAACCTAAGGACATCACACACATCCATGCCCGAGGCAGGATTCGAACCCGCGACCGCAGCAGCAGCGCAGCTCCGGACTGAAGCTCCTAGAACCGCTCGGCACAGCGGCAGGCTGGAATTGAAGAAGTCGCAGTAGTGGAAGAGACGAATGTTTCCTTTGTCTAACAAGCCACATTGTGCATTGTTAACAAAGTGAACAGAGTTGAATAGGTGGACTGATAGTTGAAGCAAGTGTTCAACTAAAAATATTTACTAGCATCGATGTTGGCCATGGCACTGTATTGTTTTACAATTTGCTTTTTTTTTTACATATTTGCTCCGTGTTATTTTATGGATGTGCAGGACACAGAATTTTACCAATCGAGTGTGTTCGAACGGGTGCGTCGGTGAGATGATTGTCTCAATGCCCACAGCGATCTTGCCTGACTGGCATCCCGATTGTGAACTGCATGGGCTTCAAACGGAAATTTTTTGATAGCCCCTTATATTCATAGTATCGAACTTACGCGCAAGGTCCTTACTGTTTTAACTGTAATGAATTTCTGCAGTGCAGTTGGCCATATTTACTCCATACAGGGTTTGATAATACGAGAAAACTGAAGAACCCACATGTTCAATCATGCAAAACATGCATCTCATCCCTTCCGTTTATTGAGCTTTCCTTACAAAAAATATACTATGTGTCGAACTTCGCTAACTTGGATTCTCTGTCCATATTCAGCTTTAACCAAATGCCGACAATTCACAAAATACACCTAGCTTTTTCACTACCTTTATATTGAACCATGGTTTTTAAGAAATAGAACCTAAATTAACTTAATACCAGAACTATTAAGCCTCCTAAAGTGCACCAAACATTCTTTGTTACACAGTAAGTATGGACACAGTCATCGAAAGCTCCTAAGCCAGTCTACGCTGGTCGTCGTAAAATTGTTGACACACATTAAGAGAAGAATTCACATAGTTCATGGTCACGGCCGTCTGTTGGCGTCTGAGTATTCGCAATCCATAGAGTTGTCAAGTGAGATCCACTAAACAGCCCGGTTATGAATGCACAGCTCAATATGAAGTGAGTTCGTGCTGGCAAGACGGCTGGTTTTGTTTTCTGCATGACGTCAGAGATCAGGCCCTTTTGATTGCTCACGAAGGCCTTTTATCAGCCACAGGTGAAGTCTTCGACAACTTGTATCGTTGACTATCGACCTCGCTGTTTGAGCGTATAGATATAGCACCCCCTTCACCCTTTACCTTGCCCTTTGAGTCAAAAGTGTCCCTGACGGTAGCTGGATCGCCGTAGGGTGGTTGTGGGGTTGGGAGGGGGGTGGGGTGGATGTGAGTTGTAGGCTGGCAGGATAGATAGGGATTCGAGGTCCATCTTGACTTCGGAGGGTGTATGTGGTTGGAGTGTGTCTTCTACTTCTAGCATTGGCGCCGATGTTCCAATCCCTGGGTACTTGCTGGGCGTCATTGGTGCTGGAGGTGGGACCACCTTCGACGACGGTTGACCTGGGGGTTGGTCTGTCTCTGCCTGGTTTCTAATGTTGTATCAAGCCGACTCTGGGGCCGACGGTACTTGACCCGAGATGAAAACCGCTAGGTTTGGGCGCAGTTCCCACATGCCGCTATAGTCTTCAACGGTAACATCTGTCGTCCTTGAGTGACTCTGATGACGCCTCGTAAGCATATTGTGACTCTCCTGCAGGTGCGAGCCGACAGCTCTGTGCTCAGAGAGTAGCGAGGGTGTGGCTGTTTTGTGATGTGCAGGAGTTTCCAGAGTGTCCGCTGTCGGTGTCCGTGCAGCGGTTGCGCCAGAGTGAATCCCTGGTATGGTGTGCTCCTGTAGGAGGCCGGCATCTGGGCCAGGAGGCCGGCTTAGGTCGCGACTGACATTATTTCTCACATCTACCGGATAGAATGGCACTGTTTTCAAGTGTGTTCGTAGGTTAGAAATCCTGAAACATACTAGACGAGGATTGAGGCACATCGTCGGAAACGATTTTTTTTCTGACGAAATTTTCTGAAAGTCGATTAAGGTTTCCTTCCAGTGATATTCGTCATTCAAATTTCCTGTGGGATATTTGAGTATGCACTGATGACAACGAGCCATATCTGTCAAAGGAATGGGACAGAAAATTCCATGGGGACAGTAGCACTGCCAAGTTGCAGTGAATCAATTGGAAAGTCTGTTTCATCTGTAGTACGTAAGCCACCTATGGTGTGTGGTGGAGGGTACTTTGTGTTACTTCCCCATTCCAACCACGAATAGTTTGCGAGAAGAATGACTGCTGGTAAGTACCCATGTGAACTCTAATCTCTCTAATGTTATCTTCATGGTCTTTCCGTGAGATACGATGCACTTAGGAGGAAGCAATACGGGGTGCATCAAGAAGAATTATCCGATTTGGCATGTCTATATTTCTGAAACTAGTAAACATATAAATGAATTTTGTTTTTTGATAAAAGGGAAACTCAAAAAGCTTTTTCATACCTTTTCATAGGTGTTTACTATGTCCCCCTTGAGATGCACAGCGTGTGTCACTGCGGTATTCAAACGGTCCCCACACAAGCGAGTATGTCTTGAGTTACAAGTGCTTCAAATGGCTCTGAACACTATGGGACTTAATATCTGACGTCATCAGTCCCCTAGACTTAGAACTACGTAAACTAACCTAAGGACATCACACACATCCATGTCCGATGCAGGATTCGAACCTGCGACCGTAGCAGTAGCGTTTTTCCGGACTGAAGCCCCTAGAAGTGCTCGTCCACAGCGGCCGGCTTTGAGTTACAGCTTCTTTTGTGTTGACAGAAGAGCCAACACCGTGTTACGAGTGGAGGCCGAAATGCACGCGTTTTAGTTCACGCAGGCTGGCGTGAGGAAGGAAGAACTATACTGACGTGAGGCCTGGAACATGACAAGGAATGAGAATTCAGAAAGCGGACGTAATTGATACTTAACTTTAATCCATTAATGATGAACGTCGCTCTTGACGGTGCATAATTCACAATATTATCTGTTCAGAATACATTCTTGTAGTAACTGAATATGGCGCCTTGCTAGGCCGTAGCAAATGACGTAGCTGAAGGCTATGCTAAACTGTCGTCTCTGCAAATGAGGGCGTATGTAGACAGTGAACCATCGCTAGCAAAGTCGGCTGTACAACTGGGGCGAGTGCTAGGAAGTCTCTCTAGACTAGACCTGCCGTGTGGCGGCGCTCGGTCTGCAATCACTGATAGTGGCGTATACTAACGGACCGCGGCCGATTTAAAGGCTACCATCTAGCAAGTGTGGTGTCTGGCGGTGACACCACAGCTTCCACAGCTGCTCTTGTGCGATGTCTCAGTTCATGCATTGTTGTTGGTAATGGAGGCACATAAAATGCCTTTTATAAACCCCACACAAGAAATGATCGCATAAAGTCAGGTCCTGTGACCTTGGAGGCCACTAATTTACGGCTGAATCAATTGGTTCAGTGCTACCGATCCAGCGTTTAATAATCCGCACTTCCAGATACTGTTGGTAAGTGAAGTTGTTCGAACAGTTTCCCACTGCGAGATATGTGTTTCCTGTAACAGTATTCTTGGCAAAGAAAAATGGACCATACATCCTTTCTTGTGAAACTGCGCAAAACGCATTAAATTTTGGAGAGTCCGTCTTGTGGGGCGGCGGTTAACTTGTGAAAATTAAATTTTGCTGTATAAATGCTTGCAATACAAATGTTTGAATGTTGAATCAGTTTCAGGCTTTTAGAATGTTGTTAATGCTGTCTTTCGCCGTTCTCAACACTGGCTCTCTATTTACTTTTTAGCACCCAGAAAGTGATTTAACAAAACGTGAAGCCTGTAATTAGAGTTCCTAGTGCCCACTTCATCTGAGAATACCATTATAGCTGCAGCTTATAGCTCTGAGGAATTAGGAGATTGTCCGGGATTTCTAATCAAAAACGATTTTCCAAAATAGTTGAGTATATTCTGAAATTCACTGATAACAAACACAAGTATCCCTACAACCTAACTAACAGAGCAGTTCAGAGTCTAATGCGCTGATGCAACTATAAATGTCCGAATTAAATGTCATAAAGAATGCTCGCCAAAATTTGATGAGAATATTTCATCAAACGTCACGCTAAATAATTGGTAGAATGTCTGTCCCGCGACGGCACGTGAAAATACGACAATACGCAAACTGAAGCTAGATAATGAAAAACATCCCAGAATTAACCCTTCACTTGAAATGATTTCATGGTTCCGCGTATCTCTAGTAACTTACTACGGCACCCGAGGCTGTTTGTAGCAGTGATACCGATGCGACGCGACTCCCGACACAGCTGACGTGCTATTCAGCGTCTGGAGAGAACTGGGGCCTTCCTTCCTCGCGCAGCGCTCTTATATACACTCCTTGAAATGGAAAAAAGAACACATCGACACCGGTGTGTCAGACCCACCATACTTGCTCCGGACACTGCGAGAGGGCTGTACAAACAATGATCACACGCACGGCACAGCGGACACACCAGGAACTGCGGTGTTGGCCGTCGAATGGCGCTAGCTGCGCAGCATTTGTGCACCGCCGCCGTCAGTGTCAGCCAGTTTGCCGTGGCATACGGAGCTCCATCGCAATCTTTAACACTGGTAGCATGCCGCGACAGCGTGGACGTGAACCGTATGTGCAGTTGACGGACTTTGAGCGAGGGCGTATAGTGGGCATGCGGGAGGCCGGGTGGACGTACCGCCGAATTGCTCAACACGTGGGGCGTGAGGTCTCCACAGTACATCGATGTTGTCGCCAGTGGTCGGCGGAAGGTGCACGTGCCCGTCGACCTGGGACCGGACCGCAGCGACGCACGGATGCACGCCAAGACCGTAGGATCCTACGCAGTGCCGTAGGGGACCGCACCGCCACTTCCCAGCAAATTAGGGACACTGTTGCTCCTGGGGTATCGGCGAGGACCATTCGCAACCGTCTCCATGAAGCTGGGCTACGGTCCCGCACACCGTTAGGCCGTCTTCCGCTCACGCTCCAACATCGTGCAGCCCGCCTCCAGTGGTGTCGCGACAGGCGTGAATGGAGGGACGAATGGAGACGTGTCGTCTTCAGCGATGAGAGTCGTTTCTGCCTTGGTGCCAATGATGGTCGTATGCGTGTTTGGCGCCGTGCAGGTGAGCGCCACAATCAGGACTGCATACGACCGAGGCACACAGGACCAACACCCGGCATCATGGTGTGGGGAGCGATCTCCTACACTGGCCGTACACCACTGGTGATCGTCGAGGGGACACTGAATAGTGCACGGTACATCCAAACCGTCATCGAACCCATTGTTCTACCATTCCTAGACCGGCAAGGGAACTTGCTGTTCCAACAGGACAATGCACGTCCGCATGTATTCCGTGCCACCCAACGTGCTCTAGAAGGTGTAAGTCAACTACCCTGGCCAGCAAGATCTCCGGATCTGTCCCCCATTGAGCATGTTTGGGACTGGATGAAGCGTCGTCTCACGCGGTCTGCACGTCCAGCACGAACGCTGGTCCAACTGAGGCGCCAGGTGGAAATGGCATGGCAAGCCGTTCCACAGGACTACATCCAGCATCTCTACGATCGTCTTCATGGGAGAATAGCAGCCTGCATTGCTGCGAAAGGTGGATATACACTGTACTAGTGCCGACATTGTGCATGCTCTGTTGCCTGTGTCTATGTGCCTGTGGTTCTGTCAGTGTGATCATGTGATGTATCTGACCCCAGGAATGTGTCAATAAAGTTTCCCCTTCCTGGGACAATGAATTCACGGTGTTCTTATTTCAATTTCCAGGAGTGTATATAGCCGCGGTGCGGACGGCTAAGGGAACGACTAGCCACTGGGCTAGTAACGCACCACTTCAAGTTACATAATAATTTATAGCTTCTTTTGCTGATGGCCGATGACGCTCTTAATTTAAACGTGCATTCCGCACGCAGGTAAGTATTGATAACAAAATTTTGACGTGGCTAAGTTAAATATTTTGGGCGAGAGAATTAATTAAATTACACTGCACGCAGTAGATGAGCTCTGAACTGGCCCTTTTGAGATCCGCTATCGCTATAATTTTATAGGTATTCAAAAGAAACTTTTCACATCTTCACAGTCATAGCGGACCTCCAACCTATTTAAATCTAAACATCCTAGCCTTATTTATTAGCCTACTTAATCTATCTTGCTTCCTTCAGTTTTGAGCGAAAACCAGAAAATCATGAATTTCCACTAAAGTCTCAATTTGTGAAATCCAAAGTACTGTTTTTATTAAATCATTATGAAAGATGAATCTAAATATAAATTTTGAAGTCTCTAGCTCTTTTCTGTTGTGACAACGATTTTTTTAGAAAAACGTCCAAATTTCGAAAATGGCTGAAGTTATCGAACTGATATTTAACACACATTAATTTAGTATTATTACTGACATACTAGAAAAGTTTTAGGTCATTTGCTTGATTTTTAAGGTATTGCGCAACATTTATGACGTCAGAGCTAGTTACAGCAGACTGGCTGGCACACAATGGAAACTGATGTGAATTTACTACAGCGTGAGTAGGCTGCTTCCCTACAGTCTCATGTTGTACAACTTCATGTTGTTGTTCTGTATCCCATATTCTCCCATTATGAAAGTTCTCCTTTCCATTTAAAAGGAATGTTGCCTCGTACTAACCATTAAGTGTGGAAGAAAACTGTCATTCTCCATTTTGCCAAGAACGAAATTACAGAACTCCACACGTTGTTGTTTGTCACCTTCACGAAGAACTAGCAGTACCTGAATTTTGTATGTTTTTATGTGTAAACGTCGATGCAACACACGCCAGGCGGACATCAGTGACATGTTGAGGTTTCGAGCTGCGCGGTGAACAGATTTGTGCCGGACTGCTTTTGAAACTACGACGAGTGCGTTCGACGTCTGTGTCAGACACTCGGGGACAGCCCGGCGATTTGCCTTTACACAAACAACCTGTTTCTCGTAATTGTTCATGCTATCGCCTAATGCTCTGTGTTGTAGGAGTATCCACACCATAATTAGTACGAAAGTCACGCTGAACAGTTATTACTGACCCGCACTGCGCAAAACGAAGAACACACAACGCTTTCTGTTGTCCCAACACCATTTTCACTAGAACTGAAGTGGGCGCACAGTGCTGCTGCCGAGCGGGAACGATGTAAAACTCGAGAGTTTGCTCTTTCCAACAATATCTCGTTCACGCACATGTCTCAAATAATATAATAGTTATGATTTTTTTAAAATCGGATGGTTCTTTTTGATACACCTTCTATATTGGTTGACTGTTCTACAAATATATGATCTGGGAACTTTAACAGCAACCCACACCGCGATGTAGAACGCCATTCGATGACGTATCTGCCACAGGAGTTGTCTGAGTACTTCTGTGATCCTTTCGTGTATACTAAATGACCCTGTAACGGAATACGCTATCTTGTTCGAATCTTCTGTTTTCCTCTATCAATCCCGTCTGGTATGGATCACAGAGGACGTGCAATATTAAAATGTTGGTGAGACAAGGATTTTTTAAGTATCTCGTTTGTTGATGAAGTACATTTCCTTAGGATTCTTCTAATGAATCTCAGTGTGGCATCTGCCTGGTGAGCGGCTCAGCCAGCCGACAAAATAAGCTATTTTTACGATATTTTTTAGAAAAACTAATGAAGCAATGAAAGTAAATCTTTTTGCACATTTTTTACTGTTTCTTGGACAAAGTTTCTGGATTTTTTAAACAAATTCAGTCATCATTAACCCTCAATACGAGTTCGAAATTTGACGAAATAATAAAGTAAGGGACGTTTGAAACAAAGATGTAGTTTGGTGCTATGTTCTGGTCACGTTTTTTGCAGTAACTAATGAACAAATTACAATAAAAAATATCCTATTACTCCTTGTGAACATATCTGAGGAGTAATTCAGCCATATTTCAGAAATATATCTTTATTAGTATGCCCGTTTTTCTACAGTTTGGGTGGAAATATATTAACAAAACCTTACCCGTTCGGGAAAAATCTGAAGTGAACAACCTATTTGAATTACCCTCAGTACATACAGTACAATCCTTTGTGGGTGTGGGTGTGTGTGTGTGTGTGTATGTGGGTGTGTGCGTGTGTGTGTGTGTGTGTGTGTGTGTGTGTGTGTGTGTGTGTGTCTTTGAGACCAGTTGTCTCTTAATTCGTATTACAAGCTTCTTGTGATTGTAGAGGGGACTTACGTGTTAGTACATTAAGTTTTGGCAAGGAATTTAAGTCCGGGAACCTACCGTTTGGATATAAAATCACTTTCAAATCCGCAGCCTCGCGATACGACACGTACTGCTAGACCTACACGACATACGCACCGAGAACTTTTTCCGAATCGCCTCAGTCCATCACACCCCATTTGCATCCGACTACATCGGTTGACAGAAATCCGTACGTTCACAGCAAGTAGGCTCGTTCAAGGGACGCGCACCAGGATCCGTGAACGTTGTGTATGGAAGCGTGCGTCACAGATACACCTCTACACTCTGTCCAACGGACAGAAGAGTCGCCATGCGGAACAGCTGCTGTACGCCACATAAGTCAGAGCTCATTGTATTCTCTGCATACGTACCGTGATGCGGGAGAGTTAAAAGTGATGTGAGCTGCAAACTTATTTTACCTTCAAACGGTACATTTATGCACATGAGTTACTCACCGAAACTTAATCATGTTAAATATTTTTATATGAAGTTGGGTTTTCTTGAAACCAGTTACTAAAATTTAAATTTAAAAAAATACGCAGAGGTAGAATAACAACCGGTATCAATCACAGTAATGTCTAATAGCGGATGTTATGCCACACACTATAAAGGAACAGCTACGGAGCCGGCCGCGGTGGTCTCGCGGTTCTAGGCGCGCAGTCTGGAACCGCGCGACTGCTACGGTCGCAGGTTCGAATCCTGCCTCGGGCATGGATGTGTGTGATGTCCTTAGGTTAGTTAGGTTTAAGTAGTTCTAAGTTCTAGGGGACTGATGACCACAGCTATTAAGTCCCATAGTGCTCAGAGCCATTTGAACCATTTTTGAACAGCTACGGAGTTCAAATGTTTCCAGCATCGATAAAATTCTTGTACACTGTGTTTCGCTCCAGCGTTGGCATATCGTGGGTGATTGTGTATAGTTTTTCTTGTTAGCTCCACCAGCGTCGATGCGGCAGGCAACTGAGTGTTACGAAACGTCTTCTGTTAACAGACTTATTATTTGAAAGGTCACTTCGCACACGTGGCTCGTGATATCGTCTCATCTCTCTGTTTCTGTCTTGACGATGAACGATGGGACTTGGCTCTAAGCAATCATTTTGCCATGGCACGAATGTTTAAAAGAGTTATCACTTGAAGACGCATCTCTATTGGTGCGAAGACGGTAGTAACTTTTTGATAAAAGTATTTTAACAGTCTGTGCCGAAGATTTTGTTCTCCAGTTTACTGAGTAATTTCAGTGAGACCCTTCAAGTAGTTACCTCGTTAAGGCCACATACAACAGTTGCCGAGAAGTTCGTTGTTATTTTATCTTACAGCATGACCTGATCATATAGACGAAATAATTTTAGAGAATGTTTGGAATATTATTCAAACAATCAACTCAACGGCCATTCCTTTAATGATTTGTTACGTTTAAACTTGTTGTGTAGACAGTGGTTGTAGGAATACTTTTATACTGTAGCAACGAAACATTTCTATTTATTCCTAAGTGTATTTCGCAATTGCTTTTCTACAAACAAGAACAAAATGCTAGGAGATGTTCATTTCTTTCGTTGTGCTCTCAGCAGAATTGCTTTCCGTGAAATGATACAGCGAGAATAAAATGAATGGAGTGTCATATCGGGTTTTTGCGAGATGAAAGCACGGCGTCAAATACACCATTCGCTCTACTAGTAGCTCTATGAAGTTCAATTCTGTGAAAACGACTGTTTCGTAAGTTTACTTACAACACAAAGTCAAATTTTCTCGTGGCTATTCAGTGTTCATCTGTTATTGCCTTTCTCCATAATAACTGTAATTTATTCGGCAGCTATCTAGAAAAGCTTCATAAATGACACAAAATATCCAGCGTACCGGCCTGCAGAAATTTCATCGATACGAACACTCTCTTTATGGCCAACTATTACTTCAAACACGAACTATGGAAACATTTTCATTGGTGTTAGCGGTTCTTACGCTTCTGGCCAATAAAACTGCAACACTAATAGGGATCTAAAAGAACGAAATTTTACTTATTGGGCATATAAACGAACCCTCCAATCTCATGTGCTCTCAATTTTCCGCAACAAATCGCGGGTAATCGAGCCAAATGCTTTCATAAAAGTATCTTATTTTGCTATTACGGAATGATGCATGTAACCTAGTACATTTCACTTCCTTTGACTTAATGTTGTGCTTAAATACCACGTCTAACGTAATTCTACAATATGTGGTGCACACAACTGATTAGTTATCTATTACACTCAAAAGCGGTCGCGTTGCGTGCAGTAACGTAAAATTCTGTCGCGGGACTCTTGCTCACTAAGCAGATGCACTAACCACTACGCCATCCTTGCATAATGGCTCCGAGCAACTATGGACTACCTTAGCGCCCCTCCCTTTTCAATCCAAATTCCAATTCATGCCTCAGACCACTCAGAGAGATTAACAAAGTGCTGGGGCGTGAATCTGAATTTAGGCTGAGGAGAGAGGCGTGGTAGGGTAGTCCATAGTTGTGCAAAGCCAGTGTGCCAGAGTGGAGCAGTGGGAGGTGCATCTACCTAGTGAACAGGAGACGTAGGTTCGAATCCCGGCCTTCGTACAAATTTTCATGATCGCTTCAGTCAGTATATATATCATAAATGTCTGAGACTTGAAAAGGTCTCTGGAACCGTAAAGTTTCATTTGAACAGTATTGTTGTTAGAAGTTTGGTTGAAATCTGGTATAACCTTACTGTAAGACAATCCCTGTACAATGAATGTTATTCTAAAGGAGCAAAAGTTATTGGGAAGAACAGAAATTTTATAAATGTTTCTGAACTTTATTTTGAAATTCTGAAATCCGAAGTTTTATTTAGTGAGTTTACTCGAAACCAACACGAATGCAAGCAGTACAGTTGAAAACACATATTCAACATAAAATATTAAATATAAAAATTACCAAAAAGGCAGGATAAGTAAATGACTGGTAATGAATTAACACAAGAATGTACTAAGTTCTTTAAACTGGAAAAATGAAAAATTTTTGACTGTAATACCCTCAAATATTACTAAGAAAGTTGGTCACGATGAAGTTCTTAGCTTGAAATGTGCGGTGTCGTCGAAAACTATGGCGCCAGATTTAATATACACCAGCTCTGCAGGTCTCTGACCGCGTAGATTAACAAAGGCACACCATGATGCCTGAAGAAGCCATTGTTCGACCTGCAACTATGACTCAAACACTCCAACAGATATTATGTTTGGAAAATCTTGCGATCCGCGACCGATAATTTTAGGGACGACTGTTATGCATTCTCTCAATAACCATATCACAATGAATGAGATTCGAGGGATCTTTTCTACGCTTTATAAAATCACAACAACAGCAATGGAAACGACGTTTAACCCGCACGCGAGGCTACACGTCTGTGACTCCTCTCGTTCTGCCCACCACGTGGCACTACTGACAAGGAGAGCACGCCTACTCTTCATCGACGAATTCGTCCAAATTCATGGTACATGTAAGGCGTGATCAGACCTGAAAGTGCCTTAAGTGGAACTTCAGATGGCCAAGCGTTTAGGAAATAAAGGGAATTTTGATACGGACCTATCACCATGTGCACTTTATCGACTGTCCCTGTGAAAACGCATTTCGGAAGCACTGTTTGGCTCAGCGGGAAGAGAACGGATTTCTCTAAAATGGATCGCGAGTTCGACTCCGGCTATCAACAATACTTTTTGTGCTCCTTCTTCCAAATCCGGTAAACTGACAACAGACTTATACAAAAAATATTTAACTGATGTGATGAAGCCCTACGTGCAAGAGAATAAATGTCTTCTGTTGACCTACTCGTGGGAAGCATAAACAAAACCACAAATATACGACGAACAGTTTCAAGATGAAGACGGATTGCTAACGTGTAGTATCAAAGTAATTCCCGCCAAATGTACGTCACTAGTGCAACCTTGCGACGTATATTTTTATAGTCAGGTAAAAAATCTAATTTTTTTTTCTCATTAGTCTATTGACTGGTTTGATGTGGCCCGCCACGAATTCCTTTCCTGTGCTAACCTCTTCATCTCAGAGTAGCACTTGCAACCTACGTCCTCAATTATTTGCTTGACGTATTCCAATCTCTGTCTTCCTCTACAGTTTTTGCCCTCTACAGCTCCCTCTAGTACCATGGAAGTTATTCCCTCATGTCTTAGCAGATGTCCTATCATCCTGTCCCTTCTCCTTATCAGTGTTTTCCACATATTCCTTTCCTCTCCGATTCTGCGTAGAACCTCCTCATTCCTTACCTTATCAGTCCACCTAATTTTCAACATTCGTCTATAGCATCACATCTCAAATGCTTCGATTCTCTTCTGTTCCGGTTTTCCCACAGTCCATGTTTCACTACCATACAATGCTGTACTCCAGACGTACATCCTCAGAAATTTCTTCCTCAAATTAAGGCCGGTATTTGATATTAGTAGACTTCTCTTGGCCAGAAATGCCTTTTTTGCCATAGCGAGTCTGCTTTTGATGTCCTCCTTGCTCCGTCCGTCATTGGTTATTTTACTGAGTAGGTAGCAGAATTCCTTAACTTCATTGACTTCGTGACCATCAATCCTGATGTTAAGTTTCTCGCTGTTCTCATTTCTACTACTTCTCATTACCTTCGTCTTTCTCCGATTTACTCTCAAACCATACTGTGTACTCATTAGACTGTTCATTCCATCCAGCAGATCATTTAATTCTTCTTCACTTTCACTCAGAATAGCAATGTCATCAGCGAATCGTATCATTGATATCCTTTCACCTTGTATTTTAATTCCACTCCTGAACCTTTCTTTTATTTCCATCATTGCTTCCTCAATGTACAGATTGAAGAGTAGGGGCGAAAGGCTACAGCCTTGTCTTACACCCTTCTTAATACGAGCACTTCGTTCTTGATCGTCCACTCTTATTATTCCCTCTTGGTTGTTGTACATATTGTATATGACCCGTCTCTCCCTATAGCTTACCCCTACTTTTTTCAGAATCTCGAACAGCTTGCACCATTTTATACTGTCGAACGCTTTTTCCAGGTCAACAAATCCTATGAAAGTGTCTTGATTTTTTTTTAGCCTTGCTTCCATTATTAGCCGTAACGTCAGAATTGCCTCTCTCGTCCCTTTACTTTTCCTAAAGCCAAACTAATCGTCACCTAGCGCATTCTCAATTTTTTTCCCCAGTCTTCTGTATATTATTCTTGTAAGCAGCTTCGATGCATGAGCAGTTAAGCTGATTGTGCGATAATTCTCGCACTTGTCAGCTCTTGCCGTCTTCGGAATCTAATAAAAAATGTTAAAACTGCTCTTACCTCATCCAGAACGAAGAAGAAATCACTTCCCCGAGAGGCTTGCATCGAACTGCGTTCCATTACATCACCAGCTATCCTGGGCACGAATTCAGCGACATGCTGCGTTAGGCGTGATTCGCGGCTGGACTGTACGGTGAAAGAAGCAGTTTTCAGAATGTCAATCAAGTTTGTTTTTCTATGGAGGCATTAAAAAAACCATGTCGCTGCAAAAAAGCGGCGTTTATAACGTGCGCAAGATGCACTCAAAATTATTGCTTCCCCAATTTCTTTGTAGAATATTACCCCGGTACATTAAATTGATCAACCGCAAAAGAATGGAAGTATCGATTTACATGCACCACGTTCCCGTGTAGCCGTTAATTACCATCCCTTTTTAAATGTTTGCAGTCCCGCATTCCATCCTATGCCCATACTTTTTGTGCTTACATAAATTAAGAAATTAACCTATGAGATGTTGCGGTTAAAAGTGTACCTTCACAGCGACAATTTACTCCACATGGTGATTACTTTTATTTCCTAAACGCTTGGCCATCTGGAGTTTCCACTTGGGGCACTTTCTTGTCTTACTACGCCCTACATGTACCATAAATTTGGACGAATTGGGAGATGACGAGTAGGCGTCCTCTCCTTGTGAGTCATCAAAATAACCGGAAAAGTAAAATCCTGTAGTAGATCCCCTCCTTGCGTTACTAATGGTCTAGAAATTTACAGTTTTTTTGAATAATTTACTTCCGTTTTGTGCAGAGCCGAGTGGAGGGTCTGAATCAGAGGCTCAGGCGGGTCTGTGACCGTGCAGGTTGCAGATTCCTTGACTTGCGCCATCGGGTAGTGGGTTCCACTTAATAGGTCGGGAGACCACTAGACACAAGAAGCGGGGGTTGTGTGGAAGGGACAGGGCGGTTTTTTAGGCTAGAGGGTCTCAGGAAACCACAGAAAGGGTGACCGTCTAAAAAGGAGCAGATGGAGCACAGTAACGTAGTTGCAGAAGCGCTAAGCACTCCGTCTTCAGGCCACGAGTGGCCTACCGGGACCATCCGACCGCCGTGTCATCCTCAGAGGAGGATGCAGACAGGAACGGCGTGCGGTCAGCACACCGCTCTCCCGGTCATTATGATGGTATTCTTGACCGAAGCCGCTACTATTCGGGCGAGTAGCTCCTCAATTGGCATCACCTGGCTGAGTGCACCCCGAAAAATGGCAACAGCGCACGGCGGCTGGATGATCACCCATCCAAGTGCCGGCCACGCCCAACTGCGCTTAAGTTCGGTGATCTCACGGGAACCGGTGTATCCACTGCGGCAAGGCCGTTGCCAGGGTAGTTGCAGAAACGATAGGTATTGTAGTTGTAAATTGTCGTAGCTGTGTTGGGAGAGAACCAGAGCTCCAAGCCCTAATAGAAAGCACTGAAGATCAAGTAGTTATAGGTACGAAAAGCTGGCTAAAGCCGCAAATAAACGATGTAACAGTGCCCCGAAATGATAGACTAAATACAGTTGATGGTGAAGTATTTATTGCTGTCAGAAGTAGTTTACCTTGTAGTGAAATTGAAGTATATAGTTCCTACGAAATAGTATGGGTAGAGGTTATACCTGACAATCGGACTAGACTATTAATTGGATCGTTTTACCGACCCCCGACTCAGAAGATATAGTTGCTGAACAGTTCAAAAAAAACTTGAGTTTCATTTCAAATAGGTACCCCACTCATAAAATTATAGTCGGTGGTGACTTCAGTCTACAATCGATAAACTGGAAAAATTGTACGTTTAAAGCCAGCGGCAGGCATAATACGTTATCCGAAATTGTACTGAATGCTTTCTCAGAAAATTATTTTGAACAATTAGTTCATGAGCCTAGTCGAAGCGTAAATGGTTGCGAAAGCATACTTGACCTCTTAGTAACAAATAATCCTAGACAAATAGGGAGTATCATGACGAATACATGAATTAGCGACCACAAGGCAGTTGCTTCTAGGCTGAATACCGTAACACCTATAGCCATCAAAAAGAAACGAAAAGTAAATCTATTTAAAAAGAGTCGATAAAAATGCCCTTAATGCCTTTCTAAGAGACAGTCTCCACTCTTTCCGATCTCATCATGTAAGCGTAAGAAAGATGTGGAATTATTTCAGAGAGATAGTATCGACGGCAATAGAGAGATATACACAATATAAATTAATAAGTGATGGTACTGACGCCCCATAGTACACAAAACGGGTCAGATCGCTGTTGCAGAAGCAACGAAAAAAGCATGCCATATTTGAAAGAACGCAAAATCCCCAAAATTGGTAAAGTTTTCCAGAAGTTCGAAATATATCGCGTACTTCAATGGGAGATGTTTTTAATAATTTCCACAACCAAACTCTGTCCCGGTATCTGTCAGAAAACCCAAAAAGATTCTGGTCATACATAAAGCACATCAGTGGCAAGACGCAATCAGTACCTTCACTGCGCGATAACAACGGTGAAGTCACTGATGACAGTGCCACTAAAGCAGTGTTATTAAACACGGTTTAGGAGACAATATGTGTAGCCATCTTAAATTGTTTGCAGATGATGCAATCATTTACCATCTTGTAAAAAATAATTGCAAAATGATTTAGATAAGGTATCTGTGTGGTGCGAACTGACCCTGAATAAAGAAAAGTGTGATGTTATTCACACGAGTACTAAAAGAAATCAACTAAATTTCGATTACGCGGTAAGTCACACCAGTCTGAAGGCTGTAAATTCAACTAAATACTTAGGGATTCCAATTAACCTAAATTGGAACGATCACATAGATAATATTGATAATATTGTGAGTAGAGCAAACCAAAGACTGCGATTCATTGGCAGAACACTTAGAAGGTGCAACAGGTCTACTAAAGAGGCTGCTTACACCACGCTTGTCCGGTAGTATTGTTGTGCCGTGTGAGATCCGCGTCAGGTGAGTGTGACGGATGACATCGAAAAAGGTCAAAGAAGGGCGGCTCGTTTTGTACTATCGCGAAATAGGGGAGATAGTGCCACAGACATGATACGTGAATTGCAGTGGCAATCCTTAAAACAAAATCGTTTTTCGTTGCGACGGGATCTTCTCATGAAATTTCAATCACCAGTTTCTCCTGCGATGCGAAAACATTATACTGGCACCCACCTACATAGGGGGAAATGATCATCACGATAAAATAAAAAAAATCCGAGCTCGCACAGAAAATTTTAAGTGCTCATTTTTCCCATTCGAGAGTGGAACGGTAGAGAGACAGCCCGAAGGTGGTTCATTGAACCGTCTGCCAGGCACTTTACTTTGAATAGCACACTGGTCACGTAGATGTAGATGTACTCCTAAGAGATTGCAATAATTGTAAATAACTGTACGAAAAATGTTATAAATTTTATGGTGATTATTTGTTAAATAAAGGTGTTACGTTACAGATCTATGCACTTTAATAGGAAGAATACATGATTAAATTTGTGCGTCATTGGAGGGTATACAGCTTACGAAATTTAGCACATTTAGCTGCCACCTCTGGTAACAATAATGGCTCTAATCAGGCAGAGCATCGAGTTAAAGCGAGCTTCGATGACAGATACGGACACGTCAATCTGTGTTGCTCATTCTTCGCCATAGACCTTACACTCTGCTCGCATACCACTGTAGACGCTGAATGTGAACTATGACATAGGGTAGCAAAGCAAAAGCAGAAATGCAGGACTCCATTTTCAATTGTTCCAGGAGTGTCGCACCAAAGCTCAAAGATAATCTGGAGGTAGTACGGTGTATTAGGAAGTTGTGACGGTCGATATCTTTGCCCGCCATATTGGTGACCGTCTATATCTGTCTCTGTTCAGTTGTCAGTACACAGCTGAATCGCAAGTAGACTAGAAAATTTTGCTTACCGATATCGTACGCATAGTGTATCGCATTTTGTGTGAAATTCGTATTTTTGACATTCGTCACTGTTCAATCGAGCAAATACCTGAACATTAAACACCCATAACAAATAAAGAACTATTGATATATGCTCTTCACGTTGATCGTTTCATTATTTGATAAACTTTAAAGTAGAAACTCCTGGAAGACGTAATATTTCTGTAACTTCGTTGCAACATTTATATGATGTCAAATTACAAATTAAAATACCCTCATTGCATTATGTGCTTACAAAGAATTTAACGTTCTGGAATTTCTCATCTTTTGTTCTAGTTTTGATTGTCACACCGAGTTTTTCAACTGGTTGGAAATGAAAAGCAGTGGAAAACCACTAAAATTAAATCTCACATGATTGTACGCATCAGTGTTAGGATGTCCTTTTTTCGTAAGTTTGTCAATCAGCTGGGTCATCGTTGAGATCTTTTCGTTTCTTCGGCTTACAGCCATTTGTAGTATTCTTATATTTTTCCTCAAATTTATTTTTGTTGGTGAACAGAGAGCTGTCTGCGTTCCTCTGTTTTCACCAAGTACTTCAAGAGACGTTACCAAATGTATATCCGCCTGATTTACATCTCGCAAAAAATATCATTACAATATTTCATACACAATAGTTCACAATTATAATAGTTTCTTAGGCATGCTATTTTGTTGAAACAATTATAAATTCATGTAATATATTTAACGTACTTTAATGTTTCTCGAACCAGTTGTCTACTTGTATCAGGAATTTAAGAATGTCATAGACAGACGGGACAGTATCGTCTTTTAACAATCTTATCAGTGCTTTTGGTCTCGCTTTGTAGCAATTTTCTGTGAAGTGTCAGGTGAGTATTGTACCGTACGCAGAGGGGGCCAGTTATCTCTGCGAATTGCTTATCCATAACTTCAGAATTTCCGGCCAAGAAAATGGAAATGTGCATAAACAAGAGGCAAATATAAAATTTAATACGATAATTACAGAAATGCAATTTATATATTAAATACAATGCGGTAGAAAAACTAGTTCTGAGCAAAAATATAAATTACCTATGAAACTGAACTAAACTTCCTTTCCTTGGAGATCTCTAGAACCATGATCTACACAATAATTCACCATTATACACTGCTGGAAAAAGTTAGTACACCCCTTTAGAAGTTACCAATTCACTCAAGATTCACTGCTGCAACAGCGTGTGGATTACATGAAATGATTATATTTACATCAATAGCATAAGCGGTTCAGAGATACCAGGTAGTGAACTACGCAGCAACACCCGTGTTAGTACACGGTGTAACCTCTACGGGCGGCAATGCAGGCGCTGACGCTAGCATTCAGTCGACCGCACAGATGACGAAAACTGTCCTAAGGATACGTTATTTCGCGCCTGTTCGACCTGTTCAAGTATTTTTGTAATAGTTGCTGAATCACGAGTCACTTCTTGTGTCATCATATCCCGCATGTGCTCGATTGGAGACGAGTTTAGAGATCATGCTGGACAGGGAAGTTGCTGGACTTCTTGCAGAGCACACTGAGTTTCACGAGCAGTGTTTGGGTGAGCATTATCCTGTGGAAAAATACATTATCTTCCTGTTGCGATAACGACAAGGAACGGGTCTGACAACATTTTGCATGTACCGAGCTCTAGTTAGCGTCCTCTCCAGAAACACAAAAGTTGTAGCTTATCGTACACCAGGTTGGAGCCAGTGTGTCTTGGACGAATGCATTCTACGAAACAGCGCTTACCAGGTCTACGTCATAAGCGTAAGCGACCATCACCTGCGTGCAGGCAGAATCTGCTTCCATTGCTGAAGGTCATGGCGCACCATCCCATCTTCCAAGCGATCCTCTGACGGTACCAGCCGAGCCGTGCACGTTGATGGTATGGCGTGAGTGGAAGATGGGCTAGAGGTGTGCGTGCCCGTAGTCTCACTGCTAATAACCGGTTCTGAACAGTTTGTGTTGACTTGCCTGGGCTCACAAGCCCTGTTTTCTGTACTGTGGTATCTGCACAATCTGCTACTGCTGCCCTCACAACACGACAGTCCTGGCGGGCGTCTGTGCAATGTGGACTTCCAGAACCTCGTCTAGGAGTGCGAGAATGTTCATGTGACGACAGATACCTGCATCGTTACACGACTGACGCAGTACGTCCAACTTCTGTGGCAATTCTCCAAAATGACCATCCCGCAATTCGGAAGGCCACAAAGTGACCCCTTTCAAATTCGATTGTCTGTAGGAACCACAAATGGGTCTCCATGGCATAGTTGCCTGCTTGCTTCTCACGTTTGCATCACACTGAGCCTTCCGGGTGTGAATATCCCATGTTATAGGCTAGACACAGATGTGTTAGCTATGCCACTGCGCTGTCTGTTGGCGGACGACGTTGAAACTATTATCAGTACATCTGCTATCCTCCCAAGTGAGATACGCCGTCATCGGGTTAAAATCGATGTCGTCTTTCCAGGTGTATTAATTTTTTCTGACAGAATGTATTTGTAAAAGTAATCAATTGTTCACACCTTATATGAGAATGCAGAGTTTCTCGGCGAATCTAAATGACAAAATCTTCTCGGGTTGACAGCCGAGTCAATGTGTTGTTCTCCCGCAACGTTTCAGCAAGCTTCTTACTTGCCATCTTCAGGCCTGAAGTAAGAAACTTGCTGAAACGTTGCTGGAGAACAACACATTGACTCGTTTGTCAACCCGATAAGATTTTATCATGTTCACACCTTATTTTAAAACGTTAGAAAGCACAAAACAACAACATGACCCACACTACGGACTTGCCAACCTACCAATAATTGACCTTCACGATTTACACAGATGCAAAGCACAACAGTTCTGTATCATTTTTTGTCTGAGCTCACTGACCCCAACCAAGTTCTCGCATCACTGCAAATATGAGTGACGTAGGTGTTATTGTCAGTGATATACACTGACCCGTGCACTGTTCGATATACACTCCTGGAAATTGAAATAAGAACACCGTGAATTCATTGTCCCAGGAAGGGGAAACTTTATTGACACATTCCTGGGGTCAGATACATCACATGATCACACTGACAGAACCACAGGCACATAGACACAGGCAACAGAGCATGCACAATGTCGGCACTAGTACAGTGTATATCCACATTTCGCAGCAATGCAGGCTGCTATTCTCCCCTGGAGACGATCGTAGAGATGCTGGATGTAGTCCTGTGGAACGGCTTGCCATGCCATTTCCACCTGGCGCCTCAGTTGGACCAGCGTTCGTGATGGACGTTCAGACCGCGTGAGACGACGCTTCATCCAGTCCCAAACATGCTCAATGGGGGACAGATTCGGAGATCTTGCTGGCCAGGGTAGTTGACTTACACCTTCTAGAGCACGTTGGGTGGCACGGGATACATGCGGACGTGCATTGTCCTGTTGGAACAGCAAGTTCCCTTGCCGGTCTAGGAATGGTAGAACGATGGGTTCGATGACGGTTTGGATGTACCATGCACTATTCAGTGTCCCCTCGACGATCACCAGTGGTGTACGGCCAGTGTAGGAGATCGCTCCCCACACCATGATGCCGGGTGTTGGCCCTGTGTGCCTCGGTCGTATGCAGTCCTGATTGTGGCGCTCACCTGCAAGGCGCCAAACACGCATACGACCATCATTGGCACCAAGGCAGAAGCGACTCTCATCGCTGAAGACGACACGTCTCCATTCGTCCCTCCATTCACGCCTGTCGCGACACCACTGGAGGCGGGCTGCACGATGTTGGGGTGTGAGCGGAAGACGGCCTAACGGTGTGCGGGACCGTAGCCCAGCTTCATGGAGACGGTTGCGAATGGTCCTCGCCGATACCCCAGGACCAACAGTGCCCCTAATTTGCTGGGAAGTGGCGGTGCGGTCCCCTACGGCACTGCGTAGGATCCTACGGTCTTGGCGTGCATCCGTGCGTCGCTGCGGTCCGGTCCCAGGTCGACGGGCACGTGCACCTTCCGCCGACCACTGGCGACAACATCGATGTACTGTGGAGACCTCACGCCCCACGTGTTGAGCAATTCGGCGGTACGTCCACCCGGCCTCCCGCATGCCCACTATACGCCCTCGCTCAAAGTCCGTCAACTGCGCATACGGTTCACGTCCACGCTGTCGCGGCATGCTACCAGTGTTAAAGACTGCGATGGAGCTCCGTATGCCACGGCAAACTGGCTGACACTGACGGCGGCGGTGCACAAATGCTGCACAGCTAGCGCCATTCGACGGCCAACACCGCGGTTCCTGGTGTGTCCGCTGTGCCGTGCGTGTGATCATTGCTTGTACAGCCCTCTCGCAGTGTCCGGAGCAAGTATGGTGGGTCTGACACATCGGTGTCAATGTGTTCTTTTTTCCATTTCCAGGAGTGTATAATCGAAAGCCTGTAGCCAAGTAGTTGTCTGTTTCATGTCTCAGAAAGAGGCATCCGCGGTCTGTGCGGCGCTGACTCACTCAGGTGACAAAAGTCATGGCATAGTGATATGCGTGTACATAGCTTGTGGTACTATCGCATACACAAGGTGTAAAAGAGCAGCGTATTGGCGGAGCTGTCATTTTTGCTCAGGAATGGTAGTTAGGGCTACACTCATGGGACATTCCATTTCGGAAATCGTTAAGGAATTCAATATTCTGCGATCCACAGTGTCGAGAGCGTTCCGAGTATATCAAATTTCAGGCATTCTCATTGTATTCCGTCTCCCACGAAGCAACGGACACAAGTTGTCAACGAGGCACTGTGCAAGCTGGTGGTGGCTCCATAGTGGTGTGGGCTGAAATTACACATGGAATGAACTGGGTCCTCTCGTCCAGCTGAACTGATCATTGACTGGAAATGGTTATGTTCGGCTGTTTGAAGGCCATTTTCAACCATTCATGTGTAAGTAGGCTGTTTAGGTTTTTATATTGGTAACGCCACGTAGCGCTCTGTATGAAAATCACTGGCTGTGCTGTGTGCAGTCTGTGGCTGGTTTGCATTGTTGTTGGCTATTGTAGTGTTGGGCTGTTGGCTGTTAACAGCGCGTAGCGTTGCGCAGTTGGAGGTGAGCCGCCAGCAGTGGTGGATGTGGGGAAGTGAGATGGCGCATTTTTGAGAGCGGATGATCTGGACGTGTGTCCATCAGAAACAGTACATTTGTAAGAATGGATGTCATGAACTGCTGTATATATATTATCATTTTTGAACACTATTGAGGTAAATACATTGTTTGTTCTCTATCAAAATCTTTCATTTGCTAACTATGCTTATCAGTAGTTAGTGCCTTCAGTAGTTTGAATCTTTTATTTAGCTGGCAGTAGTGGCGCTCGCTGTATTGCAGTAGCTTGAGTAACGAAGATTTTTGTGAGGTAAGTGATTTGTGAAATGTATAGGTTAATGTTAGTCAGGGCCATTCTTTTGTAGGGATTACTGAAAGTCAGATTGCGTTGCGCCAAAAATATTGTGTGTCAGTTTAAGCACAGTCATTCATAATTTTTCTAAGGGGGCGTTTCATATGTCGACCCTTAGGCGAGGATACCTTACTGGAATCTTCTGATTTTTTCTTGTAGTTTTTGTAATTAGTGTAGCTATTGTTTATTGCTAGCGCGTAATTGTAGAGAGAATCTCCTTTGTAGTTGCACTCTTTCGTTGTTGTACAGTAAAACAGTTGTGGCATGCATGTAGATTTGCACCAAGTATTTCGCAGCTGCACTTGCAATTAACTAGATATTATTTTCAGTGCTATGTTAATGTGTTCGCTTATTTTTGCTCTTCAAATTGTGCTTCTCTGTGTTATCGTGTGAACTATTGTGACAATAATGGCGTGTGAAAAACGTAACACTAGGCTCCAAAGTAAACTGAGAAATAATAGTGATGACGAGCGTAGCTTATCAGCACCACTGTGTAATGAATTAACAGACATTCAAAGTAGTAATTTGGTAATAGTGCATAGGGAAAAGGAGCTGGCGGCAAATAATGGCGTAGACAGTGAAACAATTAGTGAACAGGGAAACATTATCGATCGATCGGTCGGCAACAGCTCACCTCAGGAATCCGAAATGACAGGACACAATCTCGCAAATACTGTAGATTCAGGTTTTGGATCCTCACTGTTTTCTCAAATGGGTCAAGACGCATTTTCTGCTTGTCAAAATGTGAATATTTCCAGTGAAAATGCACTGCCAAAAAGCATAGAGAAACAGATTCCAGACACTAATACATTATTATTGCAATTAATGCAGCAAATGAAACAAAATCAGAGACAAACACAGCAAAAGCTTCAAAAGTTAGACACAATGGAACAAAATCTTCGGAAGTTAGACACCACGTTTGAACAAACACGTGAAGATTTAACTACTGAGTTACATAAAATCGAAGCGAAATGTGAAAAAGTCTGTAATGACGTAAAAACACAAATTTGTGAGCATTTCCAACCTATTTTTTCGCGTCATGAAAATGCATTACAGAATCACGAAGCAGCCATAAAGGAACTGCAAACTATTGTTCATGAAAATCACGACACCTTGCAAGCTAAAATTGACTCAGCTGCATCTACCGATTCGGTTACGCAACTTGCAAAAACTCAGGAAAACTTAAAAGGACACAGTAGATACTCTGAAAATTAGTTCAGAACGACACATGGAAGAAATTAGTTCATTATCAGAGAAAGTAGTTGAACTTTCGGATCAGCTAAATAATTTATCTACGAAGGTAGATGATAATCTGAATGACACAAAACCGGTAGTCTTTAATAATACAGAAGAGTGCGAACAAATTAGGAAATTCAAACAAAATCAGAATCAAATTAAAACGCAACACAAAAGAGAAATCCGGGAAGTACAAGATCAGTTGACACAGGTAATACAAGAATTACATATTTTAGAGGACACTCGCGCTCCAATACGGAAAGAGGGACATAGAAATACGGAACAGCCACTAAATAATAACACAGCGCATTTCGGAAATTATGAAAGAAATTGGCAAGGTGCACCGAATTTTGAAATGGAACCACCGAAACGACCTAACAATGACCGACATGCGACTCGCCGACACGATGATTTTGACTGTAAGTTGTTCATTACTACACGCAAATTCAAAACATTTAAGAATTCTGGCAACGACATTCATCCACAAGCGTGGCTTCAACAATTCTCTCATTGTTTCCCGCCCAACTGGTCATTAGAGAACAGATTAGAATTTATGTGTGGCTATTTAGAGAATGAACCAGCTGTAAGAATGCGATCGGTCATTCACGATTGCCACAGTGAAGGAGAATTTTATCATGCCTTCCTCTCAGCATATTGGTGTCAAGCTACACAAGACTGAATAAAACATAGCATCATAATGATGAAACATTTCAAACAATCTGAATTTTCCAGTCTTGTGAAATATTTTGAGGACATGTTGTACAAGAATCAGTACCTGTCAAACCCATACAGCCCCTCAGAACTCATCCGCATTTGCTTAATCAAATTACCTGACATTTACGACATATTATTTTGGCAGGACGTTGCAAAGACGACATTGAAGCTTTTCAGGGACTCTTACAAGAATTAGAAATTGACACTGACAATCGCGGAACGAGAAAACAGGAACACAACAATTACAGGTCACATCTGTCGCAATTCTGCGATGAAAGAAATAATAACTGGACACGACAAGGCTATTCTCACAACATACATCGTGACCAAAACAGACATCACCCATATGACAACCGTTGGCAGAGTAGTAATAATTACAGGGAAGGATCACCTCTCCACGGTAGTGACTATAACAGAGACAATCAGAGAAACACACAATTTGGGAACCAAAATAATTATTATCAAGGGAGACAGAATAACTTTAGACGCAACGGTCCAGCGCACAGTTACGATTCAGGGAGAAATTCTCCACCATGTGACCGACAAGAAAGAAACTATGGAATCTACCAGCATGACGACAGACGATATGATCGTAGCGACAGACCTGAACTGCATCAGCACTGGCGGGATTCAAACAGGGCAGGGCCCTCTCGACAAGGTGAATTTGTAGAAGTTAGGTCCCCAAATCCCAATAATGACACACGCCAACAAAGAGACAATGGGCAATGACTCACACCGCTGGCAGCCACAAAACGTACTTATGAAACGACCCCTTAGAAAAATTATGAATGACTGTGCTTAAACTGGCACACAATATTTTTGGCGCAACGCAATCTGACTTTCAGTAATCCCTACAAAAGAATGGCCCTGACTAACATTAACCTATACGTTTCACAAATCACTTACCTCACAAAAATCTTCGTTACTCGAACTACTGCAATACAGCGAGCGCCACTACTGCCAGCTACATAAAAGATTCAAACTACTGAAGGCACTAACTACTGATAGGCATAGTTAGCAAATGAAAGATTTTGATAGAGAACAAACAATGTTTCCAGAATGAGATTTTCACTCTGCAGCGGAGTGTGCGCTGATATGAAACTTCCTGGCAGATTAAAACTGTGTGCCCGACCGAGACTCTAACTCGGGACCTTTGCCTTTCGCGGGCAAGTGCTCTACCAACTGAGCTACCGAAGCACGACTCACGCCCGGTCTCACAGCTTTACTTCTGTTTTAACAAACAATGTATTTACCTCAATAGTGTTCAAAAATGATAATATATATACAGCAGTTCATGGCATCCATTCTTACAAATGTACTGTTTCTGATGGACACACGTCCAGATCATCCGCTCTCAAAAATGCGCCATCTCATTTTCCCACATCCACCACTGCTGGCGGCTCACCTCCAACTGCGCAACGCTACGCGCTGTTAACAGCCAACAGCCCAACACTACAATAGCCAACAACAATGCAAACCAGCCACAGACTGCACACAGCACAGCCAGTGATTTTCATACAGAGCGCTACGTGGTGTTACCAATATAAAAACCTAAACAGCCTACTTACATAGGAAATGTGTGTAAATGAGTGAATGTATCACAATGCCGACGAAAATTTTTTGGACACTATTATGTTGATAGGATTTTGTTTCTACACATTTGTAACGCAAATTCTCGACCTGGGAAATTTTTATATGAGACTGTCACTGCTGTCGTAAATATTTCGGTAAGAAAGTTAAGTGACCACCTTCACATAATGCATCGTGGGCACCCAGCTGCGTGACAGTCGCCTGGAAAAAAGCCATTAGTGTGTGCCTTTCAGAGGCACAGGTGGAGAAAAAAAAAGAGGCCATTATCCTCGCTATTGACATTTCTTTGTAGAAAGCATCACAAATATGACATGCTCAAACTTGGAAACATATTATTATACTGTGAAGCATGTGCTTTGTGCTACTTACTGAAATGCTTATGAACTGATGGGAAATATCCTTACATCTGCACACCTGATTATGACAAGTGTCTTTCTACGAGAGTTGAGAGAATTTCTACTAACTTATGAAATGCCATATGGCTAGTGAATGACGTTTCACGCCTTGCTTTGACTATTTTGTTTAATATCTAGTTTCTAGCTGCACTGCAGCACTGGTTAAAATAAAATTTTATAGATGTACTAATATAAATATTTTCTGTCTACAGATCCAGTAAATAATAATTTTATGATTTACTCCCAAGAAAATGAGGGAGCACAAAAAGACATTTCCCTTCACAGGAACTGCATACATAATTTTCTTTTCAAGTACTTGGCAATTTATTTCATAAAATAAGTTTTTGTCCTGCACCACTTTAATTACATAGACATTAAGATGTGAATATACATTTCCCTTATCTGCATTGTTGTCTTTAGTGTACTATTTTTTCTGCTTGTGGGTTTGTCATGTTTAGATATAAGTTATTACATTTACTGCTGCTTGCTTTGCCAATTTGCATTTCTTTGTCATTGCTGTTTGTATTAATTGTTTTATGCTGCTGCATTGCGTCGTCCCTTAGTTTAGCATCTGAGCTCAGTAGATTTAAGTTAGCTTAAGAGGGGGTAGACTATATAAGAAACTAACTATGATGGATTGGAAGAAATGCATTGAGGAGCTATAAGAAAATGATTTGGCCAAAAAAGTAGTGTACAGTGGAGAAAAACTATTTTTGAAAGAGGATGTGAACAGAATACAGAAACCATGCTTGGATAGGATTTTTTTTTGGCTGGAGCAAATGTCGAAATAAGAGGGACGATCTATGGAATGAAGTTTTGGGTTGGACTGCAGTACCAAATGTTACACTGAAAACTAACCCTGTCCTTTCCTTTTGTGTTATCCCAATATGTGTTTGTGTACCCTCGTGTATTTGTTTTCTTCCTGTCTCTGTGCACTGTTTCATAGAATTTTTTTCTCTTCTAATACTAAGCTACATTCACTATGATGAGGAATACTGTTATCCTCAAATATAATTGGCATTAATAATATGTTATTTACTTTGTAAAGATGTTTAGACATTATTTATTCTGTTTTGTTTTAATGCTCATGTGTGAAGTTGATGTTTCAAAAGTTACTCTGATCTTTTATGTACTTACTTATGTCATAATTCCTGTAATACTGATGTATATGTTTATTTCTATTTTTTGTAGAGCCCCTATTACTACAAATGTTATCTGTATTATTATGTTTTTAATGATGTATTTTGTACCTTTGTTATTGTATTCTTATGTTATAAAATTGTAATTGAGACCAGTTCATCAAATTAAGTAACTTGTAAGTTACATTTCACTGCACACGTTTCTGTTGGTCATAGTTTATGCACAATATGTGAAAAAAAGAGGACTGTTAGTGCTTGCATTTGTGTTAATAATTCAGCAAGGGACTGGTTAACAGCATTGCTGGTTATAAGGACAATTCCAAAAACTTTGTGAGTGCACAAGTGGTGGTTATGGACTTATTATATTGTCTGCAAGACTCTTCGATGGTGATTGGGCACCTGCACAGTCGCAACAGATGGCTGCTTGCCATCTCTACAAGGACTGCAGTGGGTCTGCACCTTTGATGATCCACCAATACCATTATTTCTACAAGGACTGCAGTGGGTCTGCACCTCTGGTGGCCCACCAATACCATAATCTCTACCAGGACTACAGTGGGTCTGCTTTGTGATGACCTACCTACCAATATTCTTGAACTTGGACTGACTCTGCTGTGGGTTTGCTCTGTTGTGGCCCATTACCTGTGTGCATGTCAAGAGTCAGAACTGTCTTTCCGTTGGAAGGACAACACTACTTCTTCAAGGCTGCGTGGAAATCCACTAGTTCCGTGTGCATTTTCTTTTACTACTCAGACTTTGAGAAAAACACTGCAATTTTACTCATATGAATGATCAGGACTGTCTTTATGGACTGTGAGAAAATTTTAGCTTTTGACCAACATTGTATCAATAAGTGTGTGCATTTGATTTCTTTGTTATTGTAATTATGAAAAAATTTTTCAAATCTCTATTGGCCACTGCCCAAAACAACTTGTAAATTTTTTTTGTGGGGAGCATGGGGGCTATGTAAGTAGGCTGTTTAGGTTTTTATATTGGTAACGCCACGTAGCGCTCTGTATGAAAATCACTAGCTGTGCTGTGTGCAGTCTGTGGCTGATTTGCTTTGTTGTTGGCTATTCTAGTGTTGGGCTGTTGGCCTTTAACAGCGCGTAACGTTGCGCAGTTGGAGGTGAGCCGCCAGCAGTGGTGGATGTGGGGAAGTGAGATGGCGCATTTTTGAGAGCGGGTGATCTGGACGTGTGTCCATCAGAAGCAGTACATTTGTACGAATGGATGTCATGAACTGCTGTATATATATTATCATTTTTGAACACTATTGAGGTAAATACATTGTTTGTTCTCTACCAAAATCTTTCATTTGCTAACTATGCCTATCAGTAGTTAGTGTCTTCAGTAGTTTGAATCTTTTATTTAGCTGGCATTACTGGCGCTCGCTGTATTGCAGTAGTTCGAGTAACGAAAATTTTTGTGAGGTAAGTGATTTGTGAAACGTATAGGTTAATGTTAGTCAGGGCCATTCTTTTGTAGGGATTACTGAAAGTCAGATTCCGTTGCGCCAAAAATATTGTGTGTCAGTTAAAGCACAGTCATTCATAATTTTTCTAAGGTGACGTTTCACATGGACTTCATGTTCCCAAACAGTGATGGAATTTTTTGGGATGACAATGCTCCTTGCCACATGGCTCAATTGTTCGCAGTTGGTTTCAAGAAGGTGGACAATTCGAGCGAATGATTTGGCCACGCAGATCGCCCAACATGAATCCCATCGAATTTTTATGGAGCGTTATCGAGGGTCAGTTCCTGAACAAAATCCAGCACTGGCAACACTTTCGCACTTATGGACGGTTATAGAGGCAGTATGGCTGAATAATCCTTTAATTCCAACAACTTGTTAAGTCCACGCCACGTCCAGTTGCTGCACTACGCCTGGGGAAAGGAGGTCCGACAAGAAATTAGGAAGTATCCCACAACTTTTGTCACCTCAAAGTCCAGCGAAGGCCCGCACTAGTTTTTACAGTTTTACTATGTCTGGAGGAAGGCGCTCCAAAGACTGCTGACAGTCATATGAGGCAAGGACGCTATGAGCAATTGCTGGAAGTGAAAACTACTTCGAACGAGCGGGTGGCGCTATTCTATAAACTTGTATGTCAGAGAAGCACGGTGCTCTGATTTGATAGATGACCACAAACGAACTTAATCTGTTGTTTATGGCTACTCAGTGCAAAGGAAAAGTGGAATTACTGAATTACAGGATTGGGCCCAGTTGGACTAACTTGGTGAAGACCGTAGGGTATAGACTGTACAAATATTCGGAACCATCGACTGTGTTGTAACGATTATCACATTATGTGTTTTAGGTTTCAACTACTTTGATTCCTTACCGGTGGCTAACCTACACTGCTCACTGCTATGGCTGGCTGTTAGTGGCTTAGGCACCTTTTTGTGACGAGCTTGAGTTAGATTTTTAATCTATCAATTTTTGTGCTGCCTTCGCGTAATTTAATTTGATACTCAGGCCTAATGCAATTGCTTTTGCGGAAGTCTTCTGGGCGCTGTTGTTCGCATTTTATTTACACATTCTAATATGAAGTAAACCTGAGTCGTTTCTGTTTTATCTAAAGAGTTCAAGTAGTGTTTCTTCCGAATTAGTTAAGAGCCATAAGTTACCATTGCCCATTGGTTGTTCCATTTGCTGAGCTTACAGCTCTGTTGTGTTTACTATTGAAGTATTCGCTTTGGAATATGTATTAACTAGAAAACTGCTATTTGTTCTAGTAGTTCTAATGTCTGAATTTTCAGACTGAGCTGTTGAAATAACTTTGACAGATAGTCGACATAATGAAATGTTTTCAAATGTTAACCGAAAATCGTTTAAATTTCAAACATTAATGATTCATTGTTAATTTTCTTCTATTTGTCCAGTTTCATGTCTCAAAAAAGAAATTTGAACCGTACCATCTTCATCTTTGCCTAAGTGTGGTGTGTCGTCTTCCGGAGCCTTGGCTTTGCTCTGCTGCGATTGGTCCGTTTGCTTTTAAATTTCGGAGGGCGCTGCGTTCCTTGGAGAGACCTGCTGACGACGATAGTATCGAGTGCTGCTGCCGGAGTGAGACGGGGAGTTTAGTTTCCGGTTGTGTGGCAGCGCAATGTTGTGGGAAAGGTGGTATAACTTCCTGTGAACGCACGTGATTGCTACGAGCGTTTGTACTCGGGACGACGGCAGTCGTTCTGGACGGGCTGTGTGATAAGAAAGCTCGGTGTGGTAACTGTTGACGCGGCGTGTCCGCGTTGCTATGGCGGAACTGGGGCGATTGACATAACTCGAGTTGATGCTGGTTGCAACCTGTCGCCGAATGCTTGTCTGCATTCTGGATTAACGATAAGAATTTCTTGACTTGATGTGTCTCACTCAATTTCTGCCCATGTCGTCGGGTGTGTTTTGCTCTAAGGTAGTGTGCCATGGTGTTTCGCAATTTTAGTAGGCTCAGGCGTGCCCGAAATTTCGATTCAATGATCTGCTGTTATTTTGTCAAGTGTAACTATCGCTAGACAAGAGTGTTAAATCTCTGTGCCTTAGTAACTGAACCTAAAATATTATCTGTGGTTGAAATTTTATTCTGACCCAAGTGCAATAACGATCTTGTATTTTACAATTTGTTGAGTGGTATTATTATTATTTAGTACTGACCGTCACACTTACTAAGTCGAAGATTTACGAAGGCTAGTGGGCGTCATTAACAGTTCCTGCCTAGATAGGCGTTATATTTTGAACCATGTGTTTCAATGTTTAGTAATTTTTATTTTATGTGTTATAGAGAGTTGCTGTCATGCCCTATGTGGACGATTCGCTACGTTGGTGAAGTTTCTAGTTGTTCTGCTGGTCTGTGCCATATTGCTAAAGCAGGCAGTCCTAGCACAGCTGATTGTAAATTTTTCCTAATGGTGAGGAGCACGGGCTGGTTTTAAGTGCTAACTCACTAACTTCAACCATTCTCAAATATTTATTACTACTGATATTCGGGCTCTTCAAGACGAGTGGCGACGTCACTACCCCGTTTTGGTTATTAATTTTATCTTGTTAGATTGTTTCATTAAAAAAAACCTTTGGTATATGAGTTGTCTTTTGGTCTTTACTGCTCCTCTGGACGAAGTAAATTAACTGTTGGTTTTGCATTCTTGTAGCATTATGAAAACAGCATTTGTGGTTATATTTGATTGGCCCTTCTGGCCGAATGATTAAAGTCATTCCTTTCAGTAACTTATTGTATTGGTCAATAATTAATCAAAAGTGTTGGGTCCTTCAGATCGTGATTATCTTGAATCTTAAGATTGTCATTCTGACATTACAGTTGTGAATGTTCAGCGGCCCTTCAGGTCTGGAGTTTAAAAAAAATTTATTGTGCTATATATATATTTGTAGAAGTGAACAGGTGTTTTTTTAATGTTTAGTAAAATTAAATTGTGTTTGAAGCTGTCACCTCATTTGGGTCTACACTTTCACTCCCTGCAGCCTTGGAGCTCTGCTTACCTTACGTTTTGGTTAAGTTTTCCCATACCACGACGTATCAAAATTCATAAGACTGTAGCAGAAAATTGTTAATAAATTACCTTTCTGGATTAAATGCTGTATTTTTGCGGCTTATCACTCAGTCACTCCCAGCTTCTTGCTAGCTACAATATTTCGCATGCCGTAGGTTCCTTCAACAACAAAATTATAGTATCTCGAACAGAATGACTTTCTCCAGCCATGGGTCGTGGCAGACTATTTAGTTAGCTCTTGATAAGATTTCAATGATTGACTGTGATTGGGACTTGCTTTAAATGTTTAAAAATGTAAAATAGCACACCTCACAAAACTATAAAACGTAGTATCCTGATTTATTAATGTTAATGAGTCTGAATTGGCTGCATTAATATTCATTCAAATCTTGATAAAATTTGAGTGATGTAACGACTGTCAATCCTTTTTAAATGTTCAGAAATGTAAAATTGTGCACTTTACAAAACAAAGAAACATACTATTTTATCACTGCCGAATCACAGTTGAAATCAGTCAACTCATATAAATACTTGGGTGTAACGGCTTGTAGGGACTCGAGATAGAATGATCACATAGGCTTGTGCATGGTGTATTTAAACCGGGGACCTAGAAACGACGGAGAGGCTTCGTCCCGCCATAGCCCTCAGTGGTTCACAACCCTACAACAGGCCACAGCAGTCCACCCACCCCACCGCCGCCCCACACCGAACCCAGGGTTATTGTGTGGTTCGGCCGGCCCCCAGTGGATCCCTCTCCTCCCCCCCCCCCTCCCCGGGAACGTCTCATACCAGATGAGTGTAACCCCAAATGCTTGCGTGGTAGAGTAATTATGGTGTACACTTACGTGGAATCAGTGTTTGCACAGCAATCGCCGACATAGTGTAACTGAGGCGGAATAAGGGGAACCAGCCCGCATTCGCCGAGGTAGATGGAAAACCGCCTTATAAACCATCCACAGGCTGGCCGGCACACCACCTCTGTTGGGCGCATTCGTGCCGGGGATCAGCGTGCCTTCCCGCCCGGGAAGCAGCGCGTTAGACCGCACGGCTTTACATGCATGCAAAGAAAGGCGCCACAAATGTTCACAGGTTCTTTTTACCCATGGGAGACCTTCATGAAGATTCTGGAAAAAAATGAAGCGGCAGATACTTGAAGACACATGCAAGCTACTTACAAAGTTACAAGAACAAATATTTAAAAAAGGCTCTAGGAATATACTACAATCCCTTATGTATCGCTCTGGAAGCAACGGCGAACACCAAATTAGACTATTACGGAGCGTACAGAAGAGCTTAAGCAGTCATTTTCCACGCTTCATACGTGAAAGTAACGAGAAGAATCCTAATAACTGTTCAACCGGAAGTACCTCTTGCCATGCACTTCACATTTGTTTGCAAAGTGTACGTGTGTATGTACAAAGGGCGTTCAAATAGTTTTCCACACTCGTCTCCATCTTTTTTTTAATTTTTCGCACGAGGAGAATGAAATTTTTTGTGAACGTACTTGGAACATTTAGCTATAAGTTGGTATATAAAAGTATTTTATTTACAGGTCAGCCATAATGGACAGTGAAGTAGATGTCAGGTTGCGACAACGGTCGGTGATGGAGTTCCTCTTCAAGACCGGCGATGACTCTGCCACATCTATTCACAGGAAGTTGATCCCTGTTTATGGGGAGGACACAGTGGATCACAGCAGAGGCTTAAAGAAGGTGACTTCTCTCTTCTGGACAATCCACGATGCGGTAGACCATCGACGGCAGTGAGTGATGTGAATAAGGAGACCATGATCAAATCATCCTCCCTAAAGTCCGGACTTGGCTCCGTCTGATTTTTACCTCTTTGGTCGTCTGAAGGCCCACCTGCAAAGTAAAACATTGGTAGTGAGATAGACCTTATTTCCTGTGTCAAGTGATGGTGTAAAAGTCAATCCCGAGAATTTTACCAAAGTGCATTTACATCATGGAAAGAACGTTGGACAAGATGCGTCACAACTGATGGAAGCTACATTGAGTAGGCTCAATGTATAGCTAAATGTTCCAAGTATTTTCACAGAAAATTTCATTCTCCTCCTGCAAAAAGTAAAAAATTTAAAGACGACTGTGCAAAACATTTTGAACGCCCATTGTAGATACATTCTCCTTCATCAGAGGGCTGTGCGATTTTGTTTGAGTTCCTCTAGCGGTGTGCTATAGTACTACGGCTCAGAGATTTCAATATGTACTAGAACATACATACAAAAATTAAGACATGAAAGAATCGCCTAACTTTCTCACTTGGAGGTGATGAAAGCTTCACTATTCTCATATATTCGAGGTTACCTGAAACAACCAGTTTATGTGGTATAAATCTCTAATGCAGAGGCGCTTCTTAAAGAAATCATGGAAGCCTATGGACATTGCGCCATTGAAGAGAAACAAGCGACAGACATTTTGAACATTTGTTTCTAGTTTCCCACTTGACAACTATGTTTTCTTTCATTAATACCTTAAACGCAGAAGGTTCTTTTCTAGATTCGTATGCATGTACTTTTTTGTTTGGGTGTGAGGTATCTGTCCCCGAAGTATGTAAAAGTATACCCAACATCCTATCTCTTATTGATCCGTAACAGTGAGATGTAGCTAGTGTTTGGTAGATTTGATAGTTAATCAGCAAGTGACTCAAATTTGTTCAGAAATGTCGAGTCATATAATTAATTAATTAGTTAATTATACCAGAGATCAATCTGCACGATATGTCAATGACAAACTATCAGTCAGTTTACAGAGTATTAACTGAATGGTCCTGTCTCACTCCTTTCTCAACTATTGCTTCCCTTTCGTCCCCCTTGACTGTTATAACTGCCATCTGGTTTCTGTACAAACAGTAAATAGCATTTCACTTCCTGTATTTTATCCCTGCCACCTTCAGAATTTGAAAGTCAGCATTGTCAAAAGGTTTCTCTAAGTCTACAAATGCTATAAACGTAGGTTTGTCTTTCCTTAATCTAGCTTCTAAGATGAGTGGTAGGGTCAGTATTGCCTCCCGTGTTCCTACAAATGGCTCTGAGCACTATGGGACTTAACAGCTGTGGTCATCAGTCCCCTAGAACTTAGAACTACTTAAACCTAACTAACCTAAGGACATCACACACATCCATGCCCGAGGCAGGATTCGAACCTGCGACCGTAGCAGTCGCGCGTTTCCGGACTGCGCGCCTAGAACCGCGAGACCACCGCGGCCGGCCGTGTTCCTACATTTCTACGGTATCCAAACTGATCTTCCCCAGGTGGTCTTCTACCAGTTTCTCCATTCTTCTGTAAATGAACTACAGGAATACAAAACACTTATTTAAAATGGGTGTGTCAAGAGTGCAAAGCGAGAATTACAAACAAGCGTTAGGACTAATGACGTTCAAGGTGCTGATCCGCCTTTAATGTGTCGGCCAAACTACGCCAGTAGAATGATCAGGCAAGTCCAACAAACAACACCTACAAGGGAAGATCTGACATGTGTATCAATTACTTTGATGCAATTTGCCAAGGAAGTTCTGAACTGAAAACAGAGAGGTTTCGGATTTTTAGAAAACACTCCCTAGTATCTGAAAAATCGGAAGCCGAAGTTGATGACAGAAAATCGTATTCTCAATACATCTAATGATTGTCTAAAAACAAATACCTCGGCACGAGCCACGATTCCAAGCACAGCTCCGTCCAACGGCGAACTCCCCGCCGACCTCCAACTAACTGCGCACTCAGCAGACTGCTCAGCCGCGCGCCGGGCGCACGCTTACATCGTACTCGCGTTGCTGCAAAACCGCCTCCACAGGGGACGCCCGAGAAGCTGTTACTTAGCAACGCAACCAAAGAGGGTCAACAATTACCAAAATCGATATCAGGACTCGCGTACGGCTCACGCACCCTAAGAACTATGAGCTCGTTCATCTTCAATACTGTGAAACACATCTCTTCTACTACAAGGACTTTGGTTTCCATATTTTTGGGGGAGCTAATATGGACCGAAACAAGAAAATGCTTGTAGCTCTTAGAGTATGCATTTTAGAGCCCTCATCAGTTGACTTTTTTCTTGTATTGCTCCATACTAACTCCTCCAAAAAATATGGAATCCAAGGGCCCTGCAGTAGAAGAGATGTGTTTCACAGTACTGAAGATGAACAAGTGCTCATAGCTCTTACAGAATGCCCGTTAGAGCTCATGGTTGTGGTCCATTCCTCTGAAAATTACCTGCCCTACGATCTTAGCAACAACAGTACTGGTTCATGTTTCTCACCGTCAGACGTATCAGAACTATTTCCGCTTATCACTTTCGAATCGGTCGTTTTCGGGCCAAGGTTCCTTAATCAAACTGATACCTTTATCCTCCTCCATCATTCCTGATAGTCTGTAACATAATCTCGGAATCATCCTGTATATGTGTAGGGAGCTGAGCATAAAAAGAGCTCTATCGTCGGATATATGCTGGCGACATGCACAACGTGTTACTGCTCAAGATGATGGGATGGATTGTAATAAAGTAAGATCAGTTGTTTTACTATTTAGAGGGAAGTTCAGAACAGCACTCACCCCAATCCAGAAAGTGTGCACTGACGAAAGTTTTTCGTCATTCAAGGTACACTTGGCTTTCAAACAGTACATTCCATCTAAAAGACGTCGTCTTGATACAAAAGTATTTGTTTCGTTGATTGTGAAACAGGATTTATACTTGACGTTTTCGTATGTACTAGTACAAAGTGTGACGCAGAAGTCAGTGAACACTACTAGAAAATTACCGGCAACATTGTGAAAACACCTTTGGAAGTTGATTCTGGGACAGTCTGTACAGGGTGACTCAGCTGCCCCTACAGATGTCATCTATGGAACCCCACATTACAGTTTAGTGTTGCTGGTCAGTTCACTCTGGAGGTGTCAAGCACATTGTCAAAAAGTCGGAGAATAACTGATCAAGTATACGAAGATTTCTTAGATCTATTGTACAAATTCTATTTGTGAAACTACTTTATTGTACGTATTAACGCAGCAAGTCACATATTAATCTTTTCGGTGGGTTATATAGCGGAAAGTTGTTACTTCCACACTTCTCATGTAAATATCTTCCGTTAATTTCTTTATTTCAGATGGTGAAGCAGACTTCATAAGCCACGTGTCTAAATCATTTACCAAAGATTAAGTACTTTAAACGAAATACAGACATCCAAAACCCATACGACAACACCGCTAATTACACAAAGAGGTATTAGAGACACATGGATAAGTATGGTGAAGTAAGGTATATCTTGCCCGCCCGGTTGGCCGTGCGGTCTAACGCACGGTTTTCCGGGCGGAAAGGAGCGCCTGGTCCCGGCACGAATCCGCACGGCGGATTTGTGTCGAGGTCCGGGGAACCGGCCAGTCTGTGGATGGTTTTGGGCGGTTTTCCATCTGCCTCGGCGAATGCTGGCTGGTTCCCCTTATTCCGCTTCAGTTACACTATGTCGGCGATTGCTGCGCAAACAAGTTCTCCATGTACGCGTACACCACCATTACTCTACCACGCAAACATAGGGGTTACACTCGTCTGGTGTGAGACGTTCCCTGGCGGGCCCACCGGGGGCCGAACCCTGGGTTCGGTGTGCGGCGGCGGAGGGGTGAAGTGGACTGCGGTAGTCGTCGTGGGGTTGTGGACCACTGCGGCTGCGCGGGGACGGAGCCTCTCCGTCGTTTCTAGGTCCCCGGTTAACACACAATACAATACAATACAATACAAGATATATCTTGGTCCAAAAATACAGTGTAACTTATGTCCAATCCTCACGTGCCTCTTTACAGTATGATTTCGTTAGCACACAGTCGCCCAAAGCTCTGAGGGGGAGCTTACATCCATTACATGGCTGTCATCTGTCCGGATACCGTTCCTAGTACAGACGTAATATGGGTTGCATAAAACGTTACTGATAGGGGCAGCTGAAACCCTCTGTGTGAGTACAATTGGTATGTAAGTACATCTCTTTCCTACTTTTTGTATTAAAGAGGTTTAAAAGCAGTATGTATAGTGTACATGAACAGGAAAGGTATGCCAAAGCTTTAACTTAAACAACAAGGAGAAAAGATGGAGTTTAGGTCAACAGATATGAAGTGGCACGACAAAAGAGATACATGTATGTTGACGGATGCCACACAGCTGAAATAAACTCATCTGGGATAATGCATCGCTAAACTAACACCGAGAAATTTGAACCAAAATGCGTGTTGGGTTACAGTAGCACTTACTATGTACCTCCATGATTAGTTTGGTGTTGATACTACATCAGAATATTTTATGATTTGAAGATGGTAGTAGCCGAAACCAATACTAGTGAAGTGTAGAAGTTTGTATGATCTAAACGGACCTGTAAATTAAAGTGAAAAAAATATGATCACGGACTCATTTTCAGACTTTATTCCTTCAGTTGATATGGTTATAGTGAGTCGATAGGCCCATACCATCACGAAAGCATAAACATGCATCAGATGAAGAAAATTGATTGAGTCTTCGAGCAAGGCACTTTCCAAACGTCGTTGAATCGTCAGTAAAACAACATGGACTGTAACAAGGTACACCATGTGCAGCAAAGATAAACAACGAAAGGAATCGTGTTATTGCTGTAAACAACGTGTCAAAGGACAGTGCGTTGGCCTTGTTTCGGAGTATATCAGCCGAAAAAAACGTTATGAATTGTGCTCCCTTGTAATGTTATATAGCTTTTGAAAATCCAGCAATATAGAATATTCCGAGTGTTGTGGGTTGGCAAGAGAGCCAACCCGGTACTACTAGAGGAAGCCGAAAGGCACGCGTTTTAGCTCACGCAGGCTGGCGTGAGGTCTGGAACAGGACAAGGAAATTAGACTTAGAAAAAACTGACGTAGCTGGTGGAATACTTAACTTTAATCCATAAATGGTGAACATCGCTCTTGACGGTACATGTTTTACAGCATCAATAGTAACTGGTAATGGCGCCTTGCTAGGTCGTAGCAAATGACGTAGCTGAAGGCTTTGCTAACTATCGTCTCGGCAAATGAGAGCGTATTTTGTCAGTGAACCATCGCTAGCAAAGTCGGCTGTACAACTGGGGCGAGTGCTAGGAATTCTCTCTAGTCCTGCCGTGTGGCGGCGCTCGGTCTGTAATCACTGATAGTGGCGACACGCGGGTCCGACGTATACTAACGGACCGCGGACGATTTAAAGGCTACCATCTAGCAAGTGTGGTGTCTGGCGGTGACACCACACCGTGTACTTTTTATATTAAGAGCTTACTAGTGAGAATAAACACTGCAAAGCCTGCGCTACACTGCTCAGCACCATATCGTGCCCAGCACGGCGAACAACGCTGCGCGGAGTGGCCTGATCGCACACAGATGTGGGCACTGTTATGGCGCACCCACCAGTGAAACGGTTAAAAAAAAAAAGTTTGTAAGTGTCCGTCTGGACGCCATCACATCATTTTGGACGCTACCCCCTCCCCACGCCTTAGACAAATCCGTCAGTTATTTATGTCTGCTCAGCGTCTGTAACTCGAGCTCGCCAAATTTTTGAAAGGTGTATTAGCATGATTCCCATTATTATTCTGAAATAGGCCTTGATCAAGAGTTAGTAAGCAAGGCACGTCATTGGCAAAAAATCTGTGTCGTCCAAAAGACAGTGTCCACATTTATAACAATAATTGGAGTTCCACAAATCATAATTTTAGGCCCTCTGTTGTTTCTCATGTGTGATAAGGTATTACATTTAATAGTGTTATGGCACAGGTAAGAAATCAGAAATTTTTATTTACACTCATTAACATTACCACAAGCAAAATCAATCATGTGAGAGACAGATGTGGAGCAGGAAGCGAGTCGGTATGTCGCAAGTGAGTCAGGCCCTCATCACATTAAGACACTGTCTGCTGAGTGAGAAAAGAAAACCACATTCATTAGCTCATAAGACATTGTGCGAGAAACTCTCCCTTACACAAGAGCACCTAGTGACGAACTCACACAGCAGTTAACAGCCTGCTGAATGAATATAGCACAATAAGGAGGACACATGTTACCATTACAAACTGAACCTCACATTATACTCTCTCACTAGCTCCCTTTAATTACTCCAGCGTTCCAACTCTCATGATGAGTTTATCATTGGGATCAATGGCATTCACTGTCATGTTACTCTATTCCTTGATTACGATACTGTAATGAATTTACATCCTAGGTGAACTAGCTGAAGATATACTCAAGATGATGGTATTTACATGATGAACTTCATACTGCCCGTTGTCTACCATCTACTGATGGAGAAACTGACTCCCTTCTGACATGACTACACTGCAGATTACTACCAGCACTGAAATTCAACGCAGAAGGCAGCAATAGGATCTCTAGGACTCCATGTTCCTGCTCAACATTCGTGTTTCTCTGGGTGCTGAAACCCACCAGGCCAATAGGGAAGAAATCAACTGACCACATGACCACTGATACCAGGTACACTGCTAATGAATCAAGTGTTATCGTAGAATTCAGATTGGGACTGAAGGCACTCCAGCAGCCAGCACGAGACCACTTCACGCTGGACAATGGCTGTGCCTGCTGTCAACCTGCCTAGACGCTGGAGTCGTTAACACACCGCCTGGACATGCAGATGCTGAGCTTACTCCACAGACGACAGGCAGAATCCAATATGCACCTGAACGAAGCACCAGCCATAGCTGGTGCCAAAAACGATGACTTATAACTATTGTGAATAAGTGATTGGACTAGCAAAAAAATGGTTCAAATGGCTATGAGCACTATGGGGCTTAACAGCTATGGTCATCAGTCCCCTAGAACTTAGAACTACTTAAACCTAACTAACCTAAGGACATCACACAACACCCAGTCATCACGAGGCAGAGAAAATCCCTGACCCCGCCGGGAATCGAACCCGGGCGCGGGAAGCGAGAACGCTACCGCACGAACACGAGCTGCGGACGATTGGGCTAACGTCGCAGACACTTCACAGGTTCCCAACAGCTATCATGACTTCACACAGACGTGTCTCCGATCAGTTGCTTTGTAATACACATCAAACAGACTAGCGATAAATTTAAAGCCTGATCAAATGTTGGTGATCAAGGTAGGTCTTCAGACTTTTTTGGGTGAATTAATGAGAATCTAAATTGCAAAGAAAACACGCATTTAGAGCTTCTTAGGAACCTCAGTTAAGCCATTTGGCACTTCTTGGTACTGCATAACACGGACAGATAAATAAGTTAACATTATTTGCTTATATCACAAGGAAATGTATTCTGGGATAAATCGAATTTAAGAAAGAAAGCGTTCATTGAAAAAGTGTGCCCTAAGACTAGTACACTATATAGCGCCCAGCCTCTACCACTTTCTAGCCAAATGGTTCAAATGGCTCTGAGCACTATGGGACTCAACATCTTAGGTCATAAGTCCCCTAGAACTTAGAACTACTTAAACCTAACTAACCTAAGAACATCACACACACCCATGCCCGAGGCAGGATTCGAACCTGCGACCGTAGCAGTCCCGCGGTTCCGGACTGCAGCGCCAGAACCGCTAGACCACTGCGGCCGGCCTTTTAGCCAAATGATTAAGGAGTTAGGTACTTTTATTTACAACATCACAGTACATATTTGCTCTCAAGAAACTTGTTTTCAAAGAAACGGTTGGAGTTCTGTAGGAAAAACGATATTCATAATTACCATACTAGAAGAGAAAGTGATCGCCATTAAAACTGATTTTAGCTCAGAAAAGACTGAATGCTCGGCTTGCCAATATCTTTGATCACTTACTCAGTGATGTTAATATTATACACAGAAAAAGTTAAAGTTGAAAGTAAACTGAAGAAGTTCCCACGCTATATTCCATAAAAGAATTTTTATTTAGAAACTTGTAGCCTGTTTAGTGCAAAAGTGTTATCCTCGATGTTATTCAATCTGTACATCGAGCAAGCAGTAAAGGAAACGAAAGAAAAAATTTGGAGTAGGAATTAAAATTCAGGGAGAAGAAATAAAAAACTTGAGTTTTGTCGAGGACAGTTTAATTCTGTCAGAGACATCAAAAGACTTGGAAGAACAGCTGAACAGAATGGACAGTGTCTTGAAAGGAGGGTATAAGATGAACATCAGTAAAAGCAAAACGAAATAATGGAATGTAGTCGAATTAAATCAGGTGATGCTGGAGGAATTAGATCAGGAAATGAGACACTGAAAGAAGTAGGTGAGTTTTGCTATTTGGGCAGCAAAATAACTGATAACGGTCGAAGTAGAGAGGATATAACAAAACTGGCGATGGCAACGAAAGCGTTTCGGAAGAAGAGAAATTTATTAACAGTATAGATTGAAGTGTCGGGAAGTCGTTTCTGAAAGTATTTGTATGGAGTGTAGCCATGTATGGAAGTGAAACATGGACGATAAATAGTTCGGACAAGAAGATAATAGAAGTTTCGAAATGTGATGCTACAGAAGAATGCTGAAGATTAGATGGGTAGATCACATAACTAATGAGGAGGTACTGAACAGAATTGAGGAGAAGAGGAATTTGTGGCACAACTTGAGTAGTAGAAGGAATCGGTTGGTAGGGCACGTTCTGAGTTATCAAGGGATCACCAGTTTAGTATTGGAGTGAAGCGCAGAGGGAAGCCAAAGCCAAGCAGATTCAGAGAAATGTAGATTGCACGAGTTACTGGGAGATGAAGAGGCTTGCACAGGATAGAGTAGCATGCAGAGATGCATCAAACCGGCCTTTGGACTGAAGACCAAAACAACAACATTTCTGTAGTTAAACACTTCCCCTCAAGTTTGTCACATGTTCTCTATTTCCATGGTGTTCTGGGGGAGGCCTGTGCGGTCTTTCACTTGCTACCTGATTTGCGTTCTGGGTATGTTTTAGAATAGATAATGGTTGGTGGTGGTGGTAAGCTCCTATGGGGCCAAACTGCTGAGATCATCGGTCCCTAGGCTTCCACACTACTTAATCTAATAATTCATCTTACGCTAAGGACAAGACACACCCCATACCTAAGGTAGGACCGTGGCAAGGCGCCAAAAAACGCGCGGCTTCCCCGCGCGGCTAGAGAATGGTTCTGTATTGTGTTCACGAAAGCAGACAGTAATGCTTTTTCTTAATGTTCAAGTTTATATTCTAACATAAAGGTCTCTTCTGTCTACAAGGGTTGGAACTTTAATAGTGGCAAATATTTATTTACAGTTCGTACAAAATAGATACGTGTTTCAAAGTTTTACTGACCTTCAAAGTAGTCATCAGCATTGTGTATAACCCGTTGCCAGTGATGTGGAAGTCGTAGGATACTCTTAGCAGTGCCAGTTGTGTTGACAATTCGAGCGGCGTGGTCTATTGCCCGACGAATTTGTAGTACTTGTGAAGCGAATGCCGTGAAGTGTTTCTTTCAGCTTAGAAATGGAGTTGAGCTCATGAGGGCTTAAGGGAGTGCAATAAGTGGTATAGCGCTTTGCAGCCCCATCAGTCAAACATATCAGTAACAGGTTGCACTGTACGTGCTTGAGCATTGTCTTGCAAAATGATGGTAGGGTCCTACAGAAACTGTCGTCACTTCTGTCTCTAAGCTGATCGTAGGTTGTGTTCCAATAATGAACAGCATGGAGACAGAAGCAATGACACTTTCTGCAGGACCTGACCATCATTTTGCAGGACAATGCTTAAGCACGTACAGTGAAAGCTGTTACTGATTTTGCCGGCCGAAGTGGCCGTGCGGTTAAAGGCGCTGCAGTCTGGAACCGCAAGACCGCTACGGTCGCAGGTTCGAATCCTGCCTCGGGCATGGATGTTTGTGATGTCCTTAGGTTAGTTAGGTTTAACTAGTTCTAAGTTCTAGGGGACTAATGACCTCAGCAGTTGAGTCCCATAGTGCTCAGAGCCATTTGAACCATTTTTTTGTTACTGATTTGTTTGACTGTTGGGGTTGCAAAGCACTATATCACCTACTGCACTCCCCTGACTTAAGCCCTTGTAAATTCAACTCGATTTCTAAACTGAAGGAAACACTTCACGGCATTCGCTTCAGAACTGCTACAAATTCGTCGGGCAATAGACAGCGCCGCTCGAACTGTCAACACAACTGACACTGCTAAGAGTATCCTACGACTTCCACATCGCTGGCAACGGGTTATACACAATGCTGGTGACTACTTTGAAAGTCAGTAAAACTTTGAGACACATATCTGTTTTGTACGAGCTATAAAAATATTTGCCACTATTAAAGTTCCAACCCTCGTATTTACTGTAAGTAAAAACGTTATTTAATTGTAATTTGCGCTATTGGAGGGTATATCTGGTAATCTAAAAGTCAGTTTCACCGAATTTATGTATTTCCTTTGGTTTACTATTTGTGAAATAAAGGCTTCTGGTGCATATTCACAAGTTAATGTTGAGTTTAAGGAGCCTGTGAACGGTTTGTCTGACTTCGTACGTAAATCTAATTTGTATACTGTATGTTCTAGAATATGTTTGAATCTAGCAAACGCCTATGCTCCTGAAAGTAAAGTTCTTGGTGAATTTTGAAGGAACTAAGGAACGACGAAAAACGAAGAAAATGACATATTAATAATTGAAAATTTGAAGTTATATTACAGTGTTCTGTTCCGTCCTCTTCAGAAACATGCATAATTTATTTTCCTTTAAAATATTTTTACTAACATCCAGCTCTGTCTGCTTCACAGACATGTTCATTTTTATTTCTTTTTTAAACGTCACTTTGTTTTAGCTGCTTTAGTAATGATCATAAAAAATCTATTTTGTTTCCCAAGCGTGTACAAAACGTTCTCTTGTAAAAACTTTGTGTTGATGGTTTCACTATCTGCTTCACAGATATGCAAAAATTTTTATTCTTTAGAAATTTTGCTCATTAGTGACTTCACTTATGTGCTTTGATAAATTTTTAACTTACTGTAGGGTCTCTTTCACCGACAAGTGCAACCTACCTTAAAAATTATTTTGCAATTATAACTTCACTGTTTGCTCCGAAGATGCGTAAAGCACATTTAGCGTCAGCTACCTGTAACTGTTATTACAGGAAATGTTGCTAAAATCTTTTATACTCTTGTATATTTATCAGAGTGTAAAGATTTTTTTCAATATGCTGACCCTTGTAATCAAGAGTTTTCCCGTTGTGGCGATTCAGTTTTACTTATTTTGATACTTTTAAGAAAGGCCCTTCTGGTAAAATTATTGTTTTAAAATTATTTTGATTACGTTCAGCATTTTACTACTTCCAGATCATAGCTCCTCAGCAGTTCAGTACGCACCTTAGAGCCCATATTTACGAGAGAGTTTTTCTTGTTTTGGTCCACACTACCATCTTTAAAACTTGCTACACTAAAATCTTACTGGTACATCTATTCCACTGTCAAAGGTATGAGAATGATCCTAGATTATAACCTCCGACGCGGCCGTTTCTGGACCAGGATCCCTTACCTCAAACTGGTACATTTATCCCTCTCCATCGTTCGTGAAAATTAACAACAGGGATTCAACTTGTATACGTCGTTAGCGAGGGAGGCCCGACGACTGAAGGAATATAAAGGATGGTCAGAAACAGTCTGAAAAACTGGGTGTTGGGAGGGGGGGGGTAGGTTTTTTTAAGAAAAAATTCTATGTCTTCTGGTGTTTCCTAGTTAATTGACATTGAAATTAGCCAATCGGGCCGCCGCACGTGCAAATTCAAGGTGCCCGCCAGAGATGGTGTCGCCAAACGCGTATTTCGTTTGGTTTCCTAAAACCAGACAAGAGAGCAATACAACAACTGGACACGCGACGGTAAGGATTGAATCCGAGCCAGAGGTTGAGCGATCTGTTGCGTTATCATCTACCATATAAGATCAACCGACACTAACTGTATCTGGCCGGTCGCTTGAATTTGCTTGCGCAATAGCCTGAATGACTAACCTCAGTGCTAATTAACTCTGAAGCGGGGAAATTGGTTGAGTATTTTCTTAATTATTTCTCAGCGTCATCTACTCTGCAACACCTTTACAAACTTTTCAGACTGTTTCTGACCACCATGTATACGTAGCCAGCAGTTGAAGGGTTAAGAATGGTGGCTATAAATAAAGTTACTGTTTCAAAACGCTGTAAAAACCAAAAAAAGCTGCTCAGAACTATGTCAGATTTGAACGGAATATTACCGAAGAAGTGGGGACGAAAATTTTCCCACTAGATAAGCGTCGTAACGTATACGGGTTCGGCTACAAATGAGAGATGAATCTCAACAGGACGACTATGATATGAGTTGTACAGCAAACCAACCTGTCTGTAGAATGTGCTTGATCGCACACGTTTCACATTCAACAGTTGTGGCACTGTTAGGCAATCCCATCGACCACGGCAAGACCATACAACATCGTATGGAAGAAATCATTCTTTAACTATCATAAGGCCAAAAACGCCATTAAAAGCAACAAGATTTTGCGCATTCTGCCGTTTACAGCGCCACCTAGTGAGGAAAGTTTCGTTAAATTGTTTTTCTTTTCCATAATATTTCACCCTTCTTCGACAGTATTCCGTTCAGATTTGACATTCTGCTCAGATTCTTTTTTCACAGAATTTTGAAATTAGAGCTTTAATTACAGTTGCCCCGTACATTGCGCAACAGAAACACCCACGTTGACGTGAAACTAAACTTGAGCCTCTTGCACGACAGAGGCGATACGGGTACCCTAAGATACAGCAGTCGGAGCAACTGCACCCTCGTCAGCTGTGCCGAAAGGTGTGGTTTCCACCGCAGGCTCAGCTGAGACAATGTACGGCGGCACAGGCCGTGGCGAGGTGGCCCCTAAAATCTCAGGAAGAGCTCCGATCCTTGCGGCGCCGGCGCGCAGCCCTGGCGAATGTCCAGCAAGGCTTTACCTTCGGTCTGTCCTAGCCAGAAGACGATGCTGCTTGGGTGTTTATCTTCACGGGGGCGAGTGAGTGTTCGAGTCAGTTCCAGAAGTATCTCAGGGCCTGTTACGGTCGCGCGGGACGCGTACCGCGAGTGGGCTGTGGGATCTCTATTTAATAATATGTACTCGTGTGCGTATTAAACGTATATTTTGATTCCATATAAAGACGAGCTGAGGAAGTAGCCCTTACACGGCTTAGAATTGGACATTGTCCTTTGACACATGGTTTTCTGTTACGTCGTGAGGAGCCACCAACGTGTCAGACATGTGGGACACAGCTGTCGATACGACATATTTTAACTGAGTGTGTTTTATATGTAGGTTTGAGGGAAGATTTAAATTTACCACCAGACCTGCCCTCTATTTTAACTAATAATGAGGCGAGTGTCGCTAGAGTTTTACGTTTTTGTGTGATGTCTGGCCTTCTTCCCAAAATATTGGGATTGAAGCCTTAATGTGCTGTCCACTGGTTTGGTCACCCATTATTTGTAAGTGGTCACTCAGCCACCGTTAAATATTTTTACCTGTTTGTACTGCTATTTTATTTTTCGTTTTATCTCCCTGTTTTGATGTGCTGTGTCCAATCTTGCCATTTGAACGATACCAATTCCCTCACTGTTTGGCTCTGAATTGAACTTTTGGGAACGGGCACTGATAACCTCGCTGTTGTGCGCCCTAACACACCAATCATCATCATCATCATCACGATTCCATATAATACTTGCGAGGTGGTTATTTTCTCAGCAATTGATGCAAGCACAGGACTACTATAAATGATTCATTCGTTTTCAGAGTTGTAAATTTTGCAAAGTATCACATGTAAAAGTACAGCGAGGTGGACAAAATAATATAAACAATTGACATACACACAATAATTACTCCCTAATAAGGCGTTTCGCCGCCATTGGCTTTGAGAACAGCTGCAATTCTTCGCAGAATAGATTCGTAGGGTGTCTGAATAGTTTTCAACGGAATGTTGTCCCATTCTCGTACCAAAAAATCCACCAATTACTTCAGCGTTGTTGGAGATGGAAATTGCTCCTGACCTCTGCTCTAAAACACCCCACACGGTTCAGTGATTTTGAGGTCTGTCGATTGTGCTGATGCTCCACAAAGCACGCCTGAACTTTTCTGGCTGTATGTGTGGGCGTATTATCATCGTGGAATACGGCAGTATTTGGCAGCAAAATTCTGGTCATAGAAAGCAGTTTGTGGTGGACGTCGAGATATTCATTATCAGAAGTCCAGTCAGTGATGGTAATAATAGGACAAGATAAATACCACAGAATAAAATCGACAGACGTATAGTTAATTTCCTGAGCACCCCATGGAAGTGTGAAAGAACTGTTATTGTTTACAGTGTATATTAATGATCTAGTTGAAAGAGTCGGATACTTTATTCGCAGTTGATGTTAGCAACGTCAGAAGATAGTATCGATTTGCAGAATAACCTGCATAGGATTGCCGGCCGTGGTGACCGAGCGGTTCTAGGCGCTTCAGTCCGGAACCGCGCGACTGCTACGGTCGCAGGTTCGAATCCTGCCTCGGGCATGGATGTGTATACTACGTCCACATAGGAAAAGAAAGCCGCTACAGTACACCTGATGGAAATCGTACCTGCCGTAAAATATCTAGGAGTACCTTTCCAGAGCGATCTTAAGTGGAATGACTACATACAAAAAACAATAGGAAAGCAGATGCCAGACAGATTGATAGGAGGAATCTTAAGGAAATGTAACTCACCCGCGAAGGAAGTGGCTTATAAGACGCTTGTTGGATTGATTCTTGAGTATTGTTCATAAATATGGGATCCTTACCGGGTAGCTTACTTAGCTTGCATTTGTCGCGAATCTCTTGCCCAACGTAAAGTCCCGAGCGACTGGAAAAAAGCGCAGGTGACGCATGTATATAAGAAGGGTAAAAGGACGGATCCTCAAAATTACAGACCAATATCCTTAACATCGGTTTGTTGCAGGATTCTCGAACATATTCTCAGTTCGAATATAATGAATTTCCTTGAGACAGAGAAGTTGGTATCCATGCATCAGTACGGCTTTAGAAAGCATCGCTCCTGCGAAACGCAACTCACCCGTTTTTTACATGATATCTTGCGAACCATGGATGAAGTGTATCAGACGGATGCCATATTCCTTGACTGCCGGAAAGCGTTTGACTCGGTGCCCCACTGCAGACTCCTAACTAAGGTAAGAGCATATGGGATTGGTTCCCAAGTTATGTGAGTGGCTCGAAGACTTCTTAAGTAATAGAAATCAGTGCGTTGTCCTCGATGGTGGGTGTTCATCGGAGGTGAGGGTATCATCTGGAGTGCCCCAGGGAAGTGTGGTAGGTCCGCTGTTGTTTTCTATCTACATAAATGATCTTTTGGATAGTGTGGATAGCAATGTGCGGCTGTTTGCTGATGATGCTGTGGCGTACGGGAAGGTGTCGTCGTTGAGTGACTGTAGGAGGATACAAGATGACTTGGACAGGATTTGTGATTGGTGTAAAGAATGGCAGCTAACTCTAAATATAGATAAATGTAAATTAATGCAGATGAATAGGAAAACGAATCCTGTAATGTTTGTATACTCCATTAGTAGTGTAGCGCTTGACACAGTCACGTCGATTAAATATTTGAGCGTAACATTGCAGAGCGATATTAAATGGGACAAGCATGTAATGGCAGTTGTGGGAAAGGTGGATAGTCGTCTTCGGTTCATTGGTAGAATTTTTGTAAGATGTGGTTCATCTGTAAAGGAGACCGCTTATAAAACACTAATACGATCTATTCTTGAGTACTGCTCGAGCGTTTGGGATCCCTACCAGGTCCGATTGAGGGAGGACATAGAAGCATTTCAGAGGCGGGGTGCTAGATTTGTTACTGGTAGGTTTGATCATCACGCGAGTGTTACGGAAATGCTTCAGGAACTCGGGTGGGAGTCTCTAGAGGAAAGGAGGCGCTCTTTTCGTGAATCGCTACTGAGTAAATTTAGTGAACCAGCATTTGAGGCTGACTGCAGTACAATTTTACTGCTGCCAACTTACATTTCGTGGAAAGACCACAAAGATAAGATAAGAGAGATTAGGGCTCGTACAGAGGCATATAGGCAGTCATTTTTCCCTCGTTCTGTTTGGGAGTGGAACAGGGAGAGAAGATGCTAGTTGTGGTACGAGGTACCCTTCGCCACGGACCGTATGGTAGACTGCGGAGTATGTATGTAGATGTAGATGTAGATGTAGATGTAGCAGTAACAGCACGGGATCGTTTAGTCGGCGCAACAGCATTACCGAGATGCTCAACAAACTCCATTTGCAATCGTAGCAAGAGGCGTTGTGCATCACAGAAAGGTTTGCTATAGGAATTTCGAGAGAGTACTTTCCAGGAAAATTCAGACTGTATATTACTTCCCCCCACATACACATCTGGTAATGACCATGAAGAGAAAATTTGAGAAATTAGTGCCAATACATAGGCTTACCAACAATCATTCTTCCATTCTTCCCGCGCGCCATTCGTGAATGGAAGAGGACAGTAGGGGATCAGCTACATCAGCCGCAGACCATCAAGTGGCTTGCGGAAAATGAGGCAGATGCAGATCCATTGATTGATTAATTGAGGGGGGAAGGGTTATGGGACTAAATGGAGAGGTCATCAGGCATGTGATTCCAAAGTTACACATGGGAGAGAGAGGGTCCGCTAAAAGTGGAGAGGAGTCAAACTATAAAACAGTAGATGGTAGAAAAGGGTAGCTCAAATATAAAAACTTGGAAAACAGAGGGACAAAAGTGCAGTCTTTGCAAGGGGGAGCGGTCATGAATCCCACACCGAGAAAACATGAAGAGGGGCGTCAATCACAACCACACTGCTCCTGTTCCAGGAGTAAGCAAAACCTTATATCTGAAAATAAAAACCACTTTCAAGGGGGAAACGGAGGACCAGTTCAACCATCTGCGAACCGTCTGCAAATATTAAATTTATGGAATCGGGAAGGCTATACTTAAAATGAAGGGTCAAAAGATATATAGAGGATACCGTCAGTCTGACTCCAGAACCACATTGCGGGCGTGGTTCGTGACACAAGAGAAAACAATGGGTGAGCCTGGTATGACCAATGCATAGACGATATAGACGATGTAGGACAGTGGACCCCTTCTGAGGGGTGCGGAATGAAGAGCGTCAAACCACAATAGACTCGCTGACTGTGCGAAGTTTGTTACTGAGAGCCTAGTGTACCAGATGTCATTCCACTTTCAGGCAGAGAGAGATTTGATGTAGTTCCACATATCTGCAATTGTAATCGTGAAAGGGAATTGGGGGTAGCTATCTGATTCTCTAGCCAAACTGTCAGGCAGGTTATTCCCTGGGATCCCAAATGAGCAGGCAGACGGTCAAGGACAGAGGGAAAGTCATTGAGAGCAGAGGCCAAAGGGTGGCGAGAGTAGTATCAACCGATAGCCTGCAGGCTGAGAAACAAAATGGATGGCTCTGTGAATGGTTAGGAGCTCTGCTGCAATCACACTACATAATCCTGGCAATAAATGGTGTTCTAAGCCAGTAGGAAATGTGAAAGTGTATCCTGCGTTATCTATCGTCTCAGAACCATCAGTGTAGAAGATGGTTGCAACATGAAACTCTGCAAGAATGGAACATACAAGACGCCAGAAAACCCTAGGGGCGGCAGCGACATCAGGGCCCTGCAATAGATCGGTCCTAATCCGTGGTCTAGGCACCTTCCAAGGAGGGAGGGAGGGGGAGGAAGTACACAGGGTGCATTCTGGTGAGTGTGGAGATGCAGATCCCGACAGAGGTAACAGACACGCCTTCCAACCAGCAGTCCCACCCATGGCGGTTATCATGAGGGAGACATCCTTCGTTTACAAAAGGGACAGAGTTCACGTTATGGTCAAGGAATTGGCGAATGGCGATTGCGTAAGAAACCAGGAACTGCCTCCATCATATTTGTAGAGGTGGAATCCCCACTTCTTCGAGGAGACTGTCAAAGTGACTAGTGCAAAAGGCACCAATAGCCAGATGCATCCCACAATGATGATGACGATGATGATGATGTTTGGTTTGAGGGGCACTCAACTGCATGGTCATCAGCGCCTGTACAAAGTCCTAATGTTTACACAGTCCATTTTCTTTTCGCAATCCAATCAGCCTAATAGGCTGGGAATCAAACCGGAGACCCCATGGTCCAAGGCAACATCGCTTGCCCCTAGATCAGGAGCTGCACATCCCACAATGGTGAACAGGGCCAAGTATTGTCAGAGTGGAAGGAGCTTCTAAGTCATAAACCTATCATAATCTAGTCTGGACAAGAACAGAGCATGGTAAAGATAGAGAAGAATAGTACGGTCTGCACTGCAAGATGTGGGCCAAGAGGCAGAGAACATTAAGCTTCCACATGCATGTAGTTTTTAGGTGACAAAAAAAATGCACTATGGAACTTAACTTCTGAGGTCATCAGTCCCCTAGAACTTAGAACTACTTAAACCTAACTAACCTAAGGACATCACACACATCCATGCCCGAGGCAGGAATCGAACCTGCGACTGTAGCGGTCGCGCGGTTCCAGACTGTAGAGCCTAGAACCGCTCGGCCACTCTGGCCGGCCTGGTGACAAATATGGGGCAGCCACTTCAGCCCAAAAACTGGACTGTGCAACAACATCAAGGAGCTGGTCGCTTACATGGAGTCCTGGATTGGAATCTACTGTCGGTAGACGACAAAAAATGCATAACCCGCGTTTAGGAGGGAGAAAACTGGAAGCCAGGGGAGATGGCCTATGTAGACCCAGTGGATGGCGCCTTGAAGCCAGAACTCAGCAGATGCTATCAAGTGGGAGCTGCATCATATGCAAAAATCGTCGACATACAACGCCAGGGTAACCACAGGCCGAACAGAGACTACAAGCCCATACATGGCTATGAGGAAGAGTGTGAACTTAATACAGAATCCTGTGGAATACCATTCTCCTGAATCCGAGGAGTGCTGAGTGGAGTGCCAACTCAAACCTGGAAGAGTCAGTGCGATAAAAATCTGTGGATAAAAACTTGAAGGAGCCCACAAAAGCCCCAGTCATGGAGGTTAACTAAATTGTAATGGCACCAGGCCATCTCGTATTCCTTATGTAGGTCACAGAAGACTGCGACCAGGTGCCTGCGGTTAGTAAAAGCCTGTCGGATTGCTGTTTCTTCTCTGATAATATGGTCAGCTGGAGATCGTCCTTCCTAGATGCCACACTGATACAGAGAAGCCGTCCTCTCAAGGAGTTTACAAAGTATGTTCGTCAGACTAATCGGGCAGTAGCTGCCAAGAGACTTTGGGTTCTTCCTGGGATTAAGGACGGGGAAAACTGTACTGTCTCGCCATTGCGACGGGAAAACACCCAGGAGCCAAATGCGGTTGAAGTCCCTGAGTGGATGTTGCCTCTGGGTAAGGTTCAAGTGTTGGATCGTATGGTTGTGGATGGAATCCGGGCACGGGGCTGTGTCATGCGAAGAGGTAAGAGCCTGAAAGCTCCATTCAGTGAAGGGTTCATTATAGGGTTCAAAATAGTGCACTCTGAAACAGAGGGTGTCTGTTCATCTCGGTATTTCTGCTATAGAAAGGTAACAAGATAGGAAGAGGACGTCAGTGCCATCGCAAAGTGTGTCACGAAGCATTCTCAAAGGACCAGTGGATCAGGGCACAGAACACCTTGGAGGTTAAGACCCTGGACAGCTGACCGTCGCTGGAGCCCGAAAGGCTACAGAGAGTGGAGCAAATCTGTGATTAAGAGGCATACATCCCCAGGGAAAAAACATAACTCTCCCAGCATTCCTTTTCATTCTGCTTAGTAAAGTAACGAGCCTTAGCATGGAGATACTTAAAAGCGAGGAGTTTGGTTGTGAACGGTGTCGTTTAAATCGCTGTAGTAACCGTTGGCGCTCCTGGACAGCGACTGCTACGTCCTTGGTCCACCACAGTACTGGTCGACGACGTGGGGACAGCAGTGCCAGCAGTATGAGAATAGTGGCAGAGACGCCCTGCACTACCGCATCCATACAATTCGAGAGGGAGATATCAAGGTGCACAGCAGACATATATAAAGGCGAATTAGACCTGCAGAATGCCCAGCGTGGGGTCCTGTTTTTCTGGCAGCGGTAGGGGAACGAAAGAATCACCAGAAAGTGGTCACTGTCACAAGGATCATTATGGGAGTGACCAATGTAGGGGAGCCACGAGAGCAGGTGAGGAGATCATAAGATCAATAGCAGTAAAGGCGCCATGAGCAGGACTGGAGAGGGTATGGGAACCGTCATTGAGGAGACACAAATCGGTCTGTAAATAGTTGGTCAATTAGAAGGCCCCCACCCATTGAAGTGGCACTCTTCCACAGGGGTGGTGGGCACTGAAGTCCCTAAGCAGGAGGAACGGGGGTAGGAGTTGCTGTATTAGGGTAGACAGTTCAACGTTAGGAAGTGGACTACCTGGAGGGAGGTAGACATTGCAAAACAGTGATTGCCAGTGATTGCCAGTGATTACACTCTAACCCTATTGCTTCCAGGCTGGTACGAAGGAAAATCTAGTCACTAATGACATCGTAGCAAACCAAAGTGCAGACCCCTCCATAAGCTACGTGACACGGTTCTGACAGAATGCCCAATAAGGACGGAAATTTGGAGAGTGGTCATCACAGAAGTGTGTTTCTTGGAGATCAAGGAAGAATGCAGAATAGGAGGAAACAAGATGTTGTATTTCTGGTAGATGACGATAGTATCCCTTGCAGTTCCATTGAATTATCGTGTGGCGAGTGTCCAGGTTAGAAACAAAGAAGCTGAGAGGAGGTCATGTCACTTGGTCAGTGGTCATCACCGACAAGGATGGGGTGACATTCATAAATAAGTAATCAGACTCAGGTTTTGAGGGAGAGATGGTACCTTTTGGGGGCAACAGATGTGTTGACACTTGCCTTGGAACTTCTTCTTGTTCTCCTCTGGAGGTGGAGGAGGACAGGGCACAGTGGGAGTACAGTCATCTTCAAGATGTGGAACCAAAACAGAGCAGGTGACCTTGGGATGCAAAAATGGTGCATCTCGTCGCCAAGTAGCGGTAGTAGGCTTCTGGCCTGAGAGACTTTGGGGAGAGGGGTCCATGGAGGAGTGGCCTATCAACAGCAGGTGCCAAATTAGGGGGAGGGGGGGCACTTCTTCAGCAAGAGTGGGGGAGAGACTGCCAGAAGGGAAGTCGTGGGACTACAGGGGAGGGAGAGGGGGGAGGGGGATGGAGCTTGAGTGAGGAAGAGGTAGCAGGGGGAAAGATTGTAAAAGTGGCAAAAGTTGACGAAAGTGACACTGGATGGAGTCTCACATATTTTTGGCGAGCCTCAGCATAAAACAGGCGATCCAGGGACTTGTAGTATTGGGTCTTCTTTTCTCTTCTGGGTGCTGGGCAATCTAGTGAACGAGGGGAGTAGCGGTCATGACAATTGACACACGCAGGTGGTGGAACACAGAGGTTTCCCTCATGGAGTGTGAGTCCAGTCACCACACAGTCCGCTGTGGAGCAGAAAGATATATGTCCAAAACACAAGCACAGAAATCACTTCACAGGTGGTGGGATGTACAGCATCACGTCACATGTGTAGCACATAACGTTGACATTCTCTGGGAGGTTATCCCCCTCTAAAGCCAACACGAAGGCATCTGTACTGGTCTCGTTGTTTTTAGGATCTTTATGCACACGTCGAAGAAAATGAACGCTGTGTCGCTCCAGATTAGAAGACACTGGGTAATAGGGGTACACTGGGACATAGCCAAGACCATTACAAGCAAGGAGAGCTGCAGATTGGGTGCCAGAAGAAGCTTTCATCAACAGGGAATCCAAATGCATCTTACCGAGAGAGTCCACTTTACCAAACTTGTCCTCGATATTCTACCCAAAAACAAAGGCTTTGCGACGCTGAATGTGCCCCAATCCGTACTAGTACAGACGAGGTAGCAGGGAAAGTGTTTCATCCGAAGACGGCGAGCCTGGCCCTCCTCCCATAGTGCAGCCAGGGAAGGGAAAGCTGATGGGTCATATGAAGCAGCATTCAATGATCCTTCACCATTCGAAGAGATGGCTCTTTGCGAACAGTCAGGTTTTATGCATCTTGATACTCTTCATGTGCCAAACAACCACCCTGATACCATCCACTCCGATCAGGGCCCCTCCCCATGGGCGCCACCCAGACATAGCAATGGCCACCTGGCATGGCGGTTGTTGGCTGGCTCTAAGCACTATGGGACTCAACATCTTAGGTCATCAGTCCCCTAGACTTAGAAACTACTTAAACCTAACTAACCTAAGGACATCACATACATCCATGCCTGAGGCAGGATTCGAACCTGCGACCGTAGCAGTCGCGTGATTCCGGACTGAAGCGCCTAGAACCGCTCGGCCACCGCGGCCGGCGGCGGTTGTTGCCAGGAGTTCCAATGCTCCAGTAAGACAATCAACCACTCCTTGCCATACATAGGGAGGAAACAGCTCAGGTATTAGTGTGATCCCGGTATTGTCAGGGAACTCAGCCGGATGGGTACATAACAGTCCCACCATATGGACTGGCTACATGTTGTGGTGACCTAGCAGAGTGGAAGGGTGGCTACGGAGAGGAAGGAAGAGGGGAAGGAAGGGGGCGACTGGAATCCAAGCCGCAGACGATAGAAAAGCAGGGAGTTCTTCCCCAAATGGCTCACACTAAAAACAAAAAAATTAGAAGTGGAGGTCAAACCTCAGGCAGTGACCTAATAGCCAGAAAGGGTGAAAGATAACAGGCAGGAGGAACAACACTGCAAGCTGTACAGGGTAAGTAGGTTGATAGCCAGGTCGACATAAATCACAGCACCGAGAGAGTGGAGGGAGGTGTCAGCAGAGAAGGAGCGAGGATAGGGAGTGAGGAGCAGGGTGAAGGAAATGCAGCCAGGGAAAGAATAATGGGCTGCAATAGCTCTGGGCCCCCGTGTGCACCACGCACGAACTCACGAAAGAACCGTGAGCCTCTAGGGGGGGGGGGGGGGGCAGATCTATATATAGCCACCCAAATCATAACGGAACGTTCCTCGTGCTTGATTTAGGAAGCAGGCACGGTCAGATCATACACTTATTTTGTGGTTCTCCATGCATAAGCCCGGCTGTTTGTAGGAAAAACTGTAAACGATGATTGATGGGATGATACCACATTCTTCCAGTCAACAAGTACTATTTCGTTCGTAGCTTTTCTTCGGCTTTCGTTATTAAGAGTTTCGCAATTGCAGCCCTTCCTTGTGTCTTGTTAAACTCCCGCCCTAGAGTTCTACTCAATTGAGCGTTGTTCTGCAGTCACTTACGCCGTGGTAGTCCTAGTAACTATGACAGTTAACTTCGACTTTTGCCCTCTATTCCTCTTCGCCTATGATGTTTTACCATGTTTTGTGTATGCTGTCGCTGCCCTGGGTACTGTCACTCGTGAAACGTTAAATAGTTCAGCTGTTTTCGTCACAGATGGTACCGAGCACCAACAGGTTGGCCTTTTTTTTAATTCTGAGAGATAACACATTTCACCAACCACTTGTGTTAACCGTAGCAGAACAAAGCGTTTAATACACTGCAGGATAACCCGCAAGACTTGGCACGTCAGCTATGCACTGCAACCGTATCGTAGTATTTACAAGTAAGCAGTGGCTACAACTTGCAACAGGATGTACTAAATTGCATGTTGTTCATGTTATTTTGTCGACCCCCGTATGACTGATGCATGAATGGACTGTAAACTCAACGAGGTTGCGTTCTGCTTGGCATTTGGCTTTTTGAGGTCAGAGCGTTGACAAAAGGGCGATAAAACAAGAAAAGAGTTGGCGTCGAAAATTTAGGGACACTGGTTGTTTCTGTATACAGAGAAGTACAGATTGACAAAGTGTGCCAGACGTATGCGTGGAGATGGTGAAGAAAATTTTGAACTCGGTACGAAAAAAATCAATGGTCCGAGCAAACCACGAACTTAGAATATCGCGGCAAACTGTGTGGAAGATTTTACGATGTTAGTTACACTTCAGACAGTGTCATCTACAGATCGCACAATAATGACCAGCGCCTTCACTTCCCAACAATAGGGGCCACCCCCTCATTAGAGTATCGACGTTCGTCGCTACCTAAAAGACGAACTTTCGCATCGTTGGATTGGGCATAGTGGTGAAGATGATGTGGCTCTGTTCACCTGTCCTCCCAGGTCGCCCCCTGGTTGTCCTTTTGGGGTACAATGAGGACCGGACATAATAGTGTGTGTTGTTCAGAAACGCGATGCAATGTTCCTTCCGACATGTATGCATGTACGGCGAACACTGCATGATCCTTGCAAGGGTCAAGGCGAGGCACAAGCGCCTCAGGGAAGGGTGGGTATCGGTAGCCGATGATGCACGGTCGGGAGCGCCACACTGCATTACCGATGACATGGTCCAGATGGTGGATGCACTCATTACCCAGAACCTCTCTCCCTGTGATTACGCCGTTTTTGGTTCCCTTAAAAAGGCTCTGAGGGGCAAACGATTCACCTTGGACGACGACATCCAGCTGTACGTGAGGAACTGGTTAACATCACAGCCCCGGGAATTTTATGACACAGCCATTCACCGCCTTCTGTCACAGTGGGACAAGTGTCTCAACAGTCAGGGTCAATACTTCTAACATACAGGTACTGGTTTCTGTAATTATGCCTCCAGCTTGTTTCTTTAGGAACGCCCCTTATTTTTGTCCACCTATACCATGCAGTGACTTTCAATTAAAAGTCCTCCCCTGTACAGGAATTACATAATGCGTGTACGAGTAGATGTTGTATCGCAGGAACAACGACGTATGGAAGGTTGGGACTGGCTGTGATTCGTCCACGGATAGCCAGAACGATTAAGGAGGCCGCTCGCTTAAAGCAAGATAAGTCCCTGTCAAGCACAAATTTTCATTGTCATCATTCTCTTATAGAGCTTATGATATTCGTCCTCGTTACTGCGAATACATTTTACGTATTGCATACATTGAGGAACAGCTCAGAGAATGCGTCAGTTCTGCTGTGATGACCAATGACAGGATGTTGCTATATAAGGTATGGAAAGAACTTGACTACCGATTGGACGCCTGTCGTGTGACCAGAGTGGCACTCATAGAAAGTTATAGAGTGAAAAATACAAACTTTGTGAGTTTACGGTTCTATTCATGCATCAGTCATATTTGTACATGGAATACTTTGGAAAATATAGCGCTTTTAAATCGAACGAATCATTTATAGTGGCCCTGTAGTATGACTCATCCTTGATTTAGTGAAGCAATGCCTTGTTATAAGCAATATTCATGAACCAGTAATGAAGATTGTAAAGCTGACTTCATAATAAAAAAGGAATTTAAATAAATAGACCGCACTTAGATAAATCGTGCAGTTAATGAATACCAGACATAGCACGTATACCTATAATTAAAAGCAAATGGATGTGAAAATCACTGGAAGGATCGTATCCAAATTAATAGATGTAATACAGGCGACCAATGTTCAGTGTGTATCGATGCCCTTCTTGTAATCACGATAGTAAACCATGAAGATGAATAATAGCTGGGAATACTTCTACAAGTTTACTGAATAATGATGAGATTCGTAAGAACTGAATATGGGTGAACTGTTATATAGTCCCGGAACATCGATAATACTCTCTGCAAGTCAGTTATGTGGAACATTAACACACAGTATACAGAATGTGTCACTCAATGCTTCACTTAGCCACCGATGTTAACTCTCACCTTCCCTATTGAGAAATTTGCTTGCAGAGAACGAGATATTTATTATTGGGATCAGGGGAGAACTATTTGAGAACTGAATGATTTCGTCATCTTCATCATGTGACGCAGATAGACGAAAGCGGCACTTACTAATATGCGACTGCGGGAAGCAGTAGACAGAATCACACGTCAAAATATACGTAAATGTTCAATAAATTACTTAGGAAAGTGGAAATAAAAAATAGCGATAGTAAATTGCATACTGATTTCAAATCAAGAAGAGGAGACAAGCGACTTGGCATTCCAGGTACGTCCATAAGACATCAATAGAAGCACAGTATAACCTAAATTTAAAGGAGAGTGCCCAAACTGAATGCGTAATGCTTCGGATTGAATGAGCAGAACAATGATACTGAACTAGCTCCTTGCTTAATGAAAACACAAAGAATCGAAAATTTTGTAAAACCACAGTCCTGCACATCAGCTCACCTTGACAATTCGTAGCAAGTTTAAGATAAGCCGTGGGGTGCAAACACTACGCGAATAAATTGACTGCAAAATCGAATAAACACTTGGAAGAAATGAAACGTTCTCACCAATAACTACACTCCTGGAAATGGAAAAAAGAACACATTGACAACGGTGTGTCAGACCCACCATACTTGCTCCGGACACTGCGAGAGGGCTGTACAAGCACTGATCACACGCACGGCACAGCGGACACACCAGGAACCGCGGTGTTGGCCGTCGAATGGCGCTAGCTGCGCAGCATTTGTGCACCGCCGCCGTCAGTGTCAGCCAGTTTGCCGTGGCATACGGAGCTCCATCGCAGTCTTTAACACTGGTAGCATGCCGCGACAGCGTGCACGTGAACCGTATGTGCAGTTGACGGACTTTGAGTGAGGGCGTATAGTGGGCATGCGGGAGGCCGGGTGGACGTACCGCCGAATTGCTCAACACGTGGGGCGTGAGGTCTCCACAGTACATCGATGTTGTCGCCAGTGGTCGGCGGAAGGTGCACGTGCCCGTCGACCTGGGACCGGACCGCAGCGACGCACGGATGCACGCCAAGACCGTAGGATCCTACGCAGTGCCGTAGGGGACCGCACCGCCACTTCCCAGCAAATTAGGGACACTGTTGCTCCTGGGGTATCGGCGAGGACCATTCGCAACCGTCTCCATGAAGCTGGGCTACGGTCCCGCACACCGTTAGGCCGTCTTCCGCTCACGCCCCAACATCGTGCAGCCCGCCTCCAGTGGTGTCGCGACAGGCGTGAATGGAGGGACGAATGGAGACGTGTCGTCTTCAGCGATGAGAGTCGCTTCTGCCTTGGTGCCAATGATGGTCGTATGCGTGTTTGGCGCCGTGCAGGTGAGCGCCACAATCAGGACTGCATACGACCGAGGCACACAGGGCCAACACCCGGCATCATGGTGTGGGGAGCGATCTCCTACACTGGCCGTACACCACTGGTGATCGTCGAGGGGACACTGAATAGTGCACGGTACATCCAAACCGTCATCGAACCCATCGTTCTACCATTCCTAGACCGGCAAGGGAACTTGCTGTTCCAACAGGACAATGCACGTCCGCATGTATCCCGTGCCACCCAACGTGCTCTAGAAGGTGTAAGTCAACTACCCTGGCCAGCAAGATCTCCGGATCTGTCCCCCATTGAGCATGTTTGGGACTGGATGAAGCGTCGTCTCACGCGGTCTGCACGTCCAGCACGAACGCTGGTCCAACTGAGGCGCCAGGTGGAAATGGCATGGCAACCCGTTCCACAGGACTACATCCAGCATCTCTACGATCGTCTCCATGGGAGAATAGCAGCCTGCATTGCTGCGAAAGGTGGATATACACTGTACTAGTGCCGACATTGTGCATGCTCTGTTGCCTGTGTCTATGTGCCTGTGGTTCTGTCAGTGTGATCATGTGATGTATCTGACCCCAGGAATGTGTCAATAAAGTTTCCCCTTCCTGGGACAATGAATTCATGGTGTTCTTATTTCAATTTCCAGGGGTGTATAACCGTGTCGCACGGGATCAAGTGTGTTTCAAAACTATCGGCGAGCATGCACTGTCCACCGCTAGCAGATCGGCTGAAAGAGCCAACAAGCATACAAAGGTGAACATTTTTCCTCTAAAACATCTCAAAAAGAGGAACAGCTCGAAGAATTTACACTGTATATATCAATACTGGCTACCATACCCTTAGGAAAGTACGAGTGTGAGTTACTGAAAGCAAATTACTGCAAAATTGAAAGTACCCGTTGACCAAGCAACTTTCAACGTGAAGTTAACATCTCATAAAAAAGTAGTTTTCTAGCTTCGATTCGTGAGATTCTAGCGGGATGCGTGCAAACTGGGCCTTGCACTTGACATACCTTAAATACCCTCCAAAACAAAAACATAGGAACTAAACGACTATTAAATGAAACAACAATCATAATTAATTCAGTTTATTCCGCTGAAGGAAACATTTGACCAGCATTGATAATACACTGACGGGAAAAAATGTAATGCTGAGTAATGAAATTTTTGGTATACCCTTGTCTGGGTAACATTGCAAAATCACACGTTAACGTAAGCGTGAGATAAGTAAATGTTAAATACTGGTACATCAATAACCGGTGGAATCGCTGGAATGTTAAATGCAAACATGCAAACTGGCATGCGTTGTGCTGTAAAGGTGCCAAATGTCAGTTTGTGGAGTGGAGTTCTATGCTCGGTGCACTTGATCGGTCAATATAGGGATGATTAATGCTGTTTGTGCATGACGCAGCAGTTGTAGTCCGATGATGTCCCATATGTGCTCGATTAGAGACAGATCTGGTGATGGCGGTAGTTTTGGATCAGTGTAATGCACGCTACAGGGCGTCTGGCTCGCAGCTGTCCTCGAAGTGACCGATTTGTAACAGTTCGTGGTGTCACTGTGGTGACAACTGCTGCTCGTATTGCTGCTACAGATGCAGTACGATGTCACAGAGCCATACGCCGAACACAATGGTTTTCCCTCTCGGCAGTGCCACGTGGCCGTCCCGAATCGGATATTCACGCGACTGTACATCCTCGTGATCACCGCTGCCAGCAATCACGTACAGTCGCTACATTGCTGCCAAGTCTTTCTGCAATACTCGCAGAAGGAACCTCCAGTTCCCCGTAGCATTTTACACGACCTCGTTCACTCGGTGAAGTGTCGATAATGGCGTCTTTGTCACCTTAAAAATAACATCAACTCATCACATCCAATTTCAATGGCAACCAACGCTGACGAATTTTTTTTTGTTTTTCTTTCTTTATTGTAATTTCATTCCCCTGCCCCATATGGGCAGGGGGAGTAGGAGGGGAAATCCGCTCAGAAGGAGGGAGGGGGGGGGAGAGGGAGCCCTGAGGAGGAGGCAGGAAGAGGGGGTTAGAGTTGGTAGGAAGGGTAGATGTCAGGGCGAAGCTCTTCAGCCGAGTGTCATGACAACTAAAACAAGAATAAAATAATACATACATAAGGAAATAAAAAGGGGAACATAAAACAGAGTAAGGGGAGAAAATGAAGGTTAAAATACACTGACACGTAGACGTTCATTGGGGACAGTTAAAAAAGTCACCAGAAAGTTAAAAAACCCAACTGGCGATTCTTAAAACACAGAGAAGACACTGGATGCGCATGCACAGGTTAAAAGTTGGCCACAGTATTAAAAACACTCCGAAACAACACACTTAAAACCCACTTGGAGCACACACGACGAAGAATAAAACTACCAGGCGGGACCTGCCGAGGGAAAGGTCAGAGAGGATGGGAAAGGAGGGGAGAGCATGGGGCAGCTGGGGAAGCGGCGGGATGAAGAGAGGAGGGGCAACCGTGGGTTCACGAAGAGGCAGGAGACACATGGGGTGGGAGAGGAAAAGGGAAGACAGGGCAGGAGGGAGCGCAGAGACACTGAAAGAAGACACAAGAGATGGAGGGGGAGTAGGAGGGGAAATCCGCTCAGAAGGAGGGAGGGGGGGGGAGAGGGAGCCCTGAGGAGGAGGCAGGAAGAGGGGGTTAGAGTTGGTAGGAAGGGTAGATGTCAGGGCGAAGCTCATCATCCGGGAGGGGTAGACGGTTGAAGTTGTGCTGGCAAAGGAGATGGAGGGTGTGGAGATGGAGAGAGGGAGGGACACAACGGTAAATCGCGGCAACTGGTTGGGAGTGGAGAGGAAGGGAGACACCAGGGGGTGAGGGGGATCAAGGCGGCGGACAATATATAGTGTGCGGATGTGTTCAAGGAAAAGGAGAAGGTGGAGGAAGGGGATGAGGGCATAGAGGATGCGCGTGGGGGACGGAAGGCGGATGCGGAAGGCGAGGCGGATGCATGACGTTCGAGGATTTGGAGGGCTTTATAGAACCGGGGAGGGGCGGAAATCCAAGCGATGCTGGCATAACAAAGGATGGGGAGGATCGTGGATTTGTAGGTGTGAAGGATGGTGGAAGGATGCAGACCCCACGTCCGGCCGGACAGGAGTTTCAGGAGGCGGAGGCGGTTGTGAGCTTTGTTTTGGATGGTAAGGAGATGGGGAGTCCAGGTGAGGTGGCGGTCGAGTGTGAGGCCAAGGTACTTGAGGGTAGGAGTGAGGTGGATAGGACGGCCATAAATGGTGAGGTAGAAATCATGGAGGCGGAAGGAGCGGGTGGTGTGGCCTATGATGATCGCCTGGGTTTTGGAGGGATTAACACGGAGGAACCACTGGTTGCACCAAGCGATGAATTGGTCAAGGTGGGTTTGGAGGGTACGTTGGGACCGTTGAAGGGTAGGATAAAGGGCTAGGAAGGCGGTGTCATCAGCAAACTGGAGAAGATGAACAGGAGGTGTAGGTTTGGGCATATCAGCAGTGTACAGGAGATAGAGGAGAGGGGAAAGGACAGAACCTTGGGGCACGCCGGCAGAGGGGTAGAAAGTACGGGAGTTGGAATTGTGGATAGTCACATAGGAGGGACGATGAGAGAGGAAGGAAGCAACGAGACGGACGAAGTTGATGGGGAGAGCATAGGTCTGGAGTTTGAAAAGGAGCCCGGGATGCCAAACACGGTCATAGGCGTTCTGGAGATCAAGGGAAACAAAGATAGCTTAGCGACGGGAGTTAAGTTGGAGGGAAAGAAGATGGGTAAGGTTAAGGAGCTGGTCGTCAGCAGAGAAGGAAGGCCGGAAGCCACATTGGGTAAGAGGAAGGAGGCGGTGCTGGTTAAGGTGGCGGTGGATACGGCGAGAGAGGATGGCCTCAAAGACCTTACTGAACACGGAGGTGAGGCAGATGGGACGATAGGAAGAGGTAGCAGAGCGGGGTTTGTTAGGCTTAGGGAATAGCAGGACATGGGAAGTCTTCCACAGGTCAGGGTAAAATCCAGTGGAGAGGAGGACATTGTATAGGGTTGCAAGGACAGACAGGAAGGATGGAGGGGATTCCTTGAGGTGACGGTAGGTGACGCCATCATGACCAGGGGCGGTGTTGCGTTTGGAGCGGAGGACAAGTGTGATGTCTTGCGTGGTGATGGGAACGCTGACGACTGTTACAGTGTCTAGTTAAAGAAAATCTGATTTGCATCCTCTCATTCACATGACAGGTACAAATCCGAATAAAAGAATAAATGAAGTTTAAATTGCATAAGTCAGCTATCAACGATCGCTAGTACTGTTATATGCAGGGTGGTCCATTGATCGTACCGATCCAAATATCTCACGAAATAAGCGTCAAACGAAAAAACTACAAAGAACGAAACTCATCTAGCTTGAAGGGGGAAACCAGATGGCGCTATGGTTGGCCCGCTAGATGGCGCTGCCATAGCTCAAATGCATATCAACTGCGTTTTTTTAAATAGGAACCCCCATTTTTATTACACATTCGTGTAGTACGTAAATATGAATGTTTTAGTTGGACCACTTTTTTCGCTTTGTGATAGATGGCGCTGTAATACTCACAAACATATCGCTCACAATTTTAGACGAACAGTTCGTAACAGGTACGTTTTTTAAACTAAAATACAGAACGTTTATTTCGGATCTTCCAATGCGATACATGTACCTTTGTAAACTTATCATTTCTGAGAACGCATGCTGTTACAGCGTGATTGCCTGTAAATACCACATTAATGCAATAAATCACCCCCCATGAACAATGGACCTTGCCGTTGGTGGGGAGGCTTGCGTGCCTCAGCGATATAGATAGCCGTGCCGTAGGTACAACCACAACGGCGGGGTATCTGTTGAGAGGCCAGACAAACGTGTGGTTCCTGAAGAGGGGCAGCAGCCTTTTCAGTAGTTGCAGGGGCAACAGTCTGGATGATTGACTGATCTGGCCTTGTAACAATAACCAAAACGGACTTGCTGTGCTGGTACTGCTAACGGCTGAAAGCAAGGGGAAACTACGGCCGTAATTTTTCCCGAGGGCATGCAGCTTTACTGTATGATTAAATGATGATGGCGTCCTCTTGGGTAAAATATTCCGGAGGTAAAATAGTCCCCCATTCGGATCTCCGGGCGGGGACTACTCAAGAGGATGTCGTTATCAGGAGAAAGAAACTGGCGTTCTACGGATCAGAGCGTGAAATGTCAGACCCCTTAATCGGGCAGGTAGGTTAGAAAATTTGAAAAGGGAAATGGATAGGTTAAAGTTAGACATAGTGGGAATTAGTGAAATTCGGTGGCAGGAGGAACAAGACTTCTGGTCAGGTGACTACAGGGTTATAAACACAAAATCAAATAGGGGTAATTCAGGAGTAGGTTTAATAATGAATAGGAAAATAGGAATGCGGGTAAGCTACTACAAACAGCACAGCGAACGCATTGTTGTGGCCAAGATAGATACGAAGCCCACACCTACGACAGTAGTACAAGTTTATATGCCAACTAGCTCTGCAGTTGACGAAGAAATTCAAGAAATGTATGATGAGATAAAAGAAATTATTCAGATAGTGAAGGGAGACGAAAATTTAATAGTCATGGGTGACTGGAATTCGAGTGTAGGACAAGGGAGAGAAGGAAACGTAGTAGGTGAACATGGATTGGGGCTAAGAAATGAAAGAGGAAGCCGCCTAATAGAATTTTGCACAGAGCACAACATAATCATAGCCAACACTTCGTTTAAGAATCATGAAAGAAGGTTGTATACATGGAAGAACCCTGGAGATACTAAAAGATATCAGATAGATTATATAATGGTAAGACAGATATTTAGGAAGTAGGTTTTAAATTGTAAGACATTTCCATGGGCAGATGTGGACTCTGACCACAATCTGTTGGTTATGACCTGTAGATTAAAACTGAAGAAACTGCAAAAAGGTGGGAATTTAAGGAGATGGGACCTGGATAAACTGAAAGAACCAGAGGTTGTACAGAGTTTCAGCGAGAGCATAAGGGTACAATTGACAGGAATGGGGGAAAGAAATACAGTAGAAGAAGAATGGGTAGCTTTGAGGGATGAAGTAGTGAAGGCAGCAGAGGATCAAGTAGGTAAAAAGACGAGGGCTAGTAGAAATCCTTGGGTAACAGAAGAAATATTGAATTTAATTGATGAAAGGAGAAAGTATAAAAATGCAGTAAATGAAGCAGGTAAAAAGGAATACAAACGTCTCAAAAATGAGATCGACAGGAAGTGCAAAATGGCTAACAGGGATGGCTAGAGGACAAATGTAAGGATGTAGAAGCTTATCTCACTAGGGGTAAGATAGATACTGCCTACAGGAAAATTAAAGAGACCTTTGGAGATAACAGAACCACTTGTATGAACATCAAGAGCTCAGATGGAAACCCAGTTCTAAGCAAAGAAGGGAAAGCAGAAAGGTGGAAGGAGTATATAGAGGGTCTATACAAGGGCGATGTACTTGAGGACAATGTTATGGAAATGGGAGAGGATGTAGATGAAGATGAAATGGGAGATATGATACTGCGTGAAGAGTTTGACAGAGCACTGAAAGACCTGAGTCGGAACAAGGCCCCCAGAGTAGACAACATTCCATTGGACCTACTGACGGCCTTGGGAGAGCCAGTCCTGACAAAACTCTACCATCTGGTGAGCAAGATGTATGAAACAGGCGAAATACCCTCAGACTTCAAGAAGAATATAATAATTCCAATCCCAAAGAAAGCAGGTGTTGACAGATGTGAAAATTACCGAACAATCAGTTTAATAAGCCACAGCTTCAAAGTACTAACACGGATTCTTTATAGACGAATGGGAAAACTAGTAGAAGCCGACCTCGGGGAAGATCAGTTTGGATTCCGTACAAACACTGGAACACGTGAGGCAATACTGACCTTACGACTTATCTTAGAAGAAAGATTAAGGAAAGGCAAACCTACGTTTCTAGCATTTGTAGACTTAGAGAAAGCTTTTGACAATGTTGACTGGAATACTCTCTTTCAAATTCTAAAGGTGGCAGGGGTAAAATACAGGGAGCGAAAGGCTATTTACAATTTGTACAGAAACCAGATGGCAGTTATAAGAGTCGAGGGACATGAAAGGGAAGCAGTGGTTGGGAAGGGAGTAAGACAGGGTTGTAGCCTCTCCCTGATGTTATTCAATCTGTATAATGAGCAAGCAGTAAAGGAAACAAAAGAAAAATTCGGAGTAGGTATTAAAATCCATGGAGAAGAAATAAAAACTTTGAGGTTCGCCGATGACATTGTAATTCTGTTAGAGACAGCAAAGGACTTGGAAGGGCAGTTGAATGGAATGGACAGTGTCTTGAAAGGAGGATATAAGATGAACATCAACAAAAGCAAAACGAGGATAATGGAATGTAGTCGAATTAAGTCGGGTGATGTGAGGGAATTAGATTAGGAAATGAGACACTTAAAGTAGTAAAGGAGTTTTGCTATTTGGGGAGCAAAATAACTGATGATGGTCGAAGTAGAGAGGATATAAAATGTAGACTGGCAATGGAAAGGAAAACGTTTCTGAAGAAGAGAAAATTGTTAACATCGAGTATAGATTTAAGTGTCAGGAAGTCATTTATGAAAGTATTTGTATGGAGTGTAGCCATGTATGGAAGTGAAACATGGACGATAAACAGTTTGGACAAGAAGAGAATAGAAGCTTTCGAAATGTGGTGCTACAGAAGAATGCTGAAGATTAGATGGGTAGATCACATAACTAATGAGGAAGTATTGAATAGGATTGGGGAGAAGAGGAATTGTAACGTCCCCTTAGAAGAATTGTATACGAGACTGTGCTTAAACTGACACACAATATTTTCGGCGCAACGCAATCTGACTATCAAAGATCCCTGCAAAAGAATGGCCCTGACTAACATTAACCTGTACCTTTCACAAATCACTTACTTCACCAAAAATCTTCGTTACTCGAACTATTGCAATACAGCGAGCGCCACTACTGCCAGCTAAATAAAAGATTCAAACTACGGAAGGCACTAACTACTGATAGGGATAGTTAGCAAATGAAAGATATTAATAGAGAACAAACAATGTATTTACCTTAATAGTCATAATATATATATAGCAGTTCATGACAAATTACAAAACTCCGCCATCTCTCTCCCCACATCCACCACTGCTGGCGGCTCACCCTCCAACTGCCCAACGCTATGCGCTGTTAACATCCAGCTGCCCAACAATACAATGGCAGACAACAATGCAAACTAGCCACAGACTGCACACAGCACAGCCAGTGATTTTCATACAGAGCGCTACGTGGCGTTACCAATAAGAAAACCTAAACAGCCTACTTACAGAATTTGTGGCACAACTTGAGTAGAAGGAGGAATCGGTTGGTAGGACACGTTCTGAGGCATCAAGGGATCACCAATTTAGTATTGGAGGGCAGCGTGGAGTGTAAAAATCGTAGAGGGGGACCAAGAGATGAATACACTAAGCAGATTCAGAAGGATGTAGGTTGCAGTAGATACTGGGAGATGAAGAAGCTTGCACAGGATGGGGTAGCGTGGAGAGCTGCATCAAACCAGTCTCAGGACTGAAGGTCACAACAACAACAACAACAATGCAATAAATGCTCAAAATGATGTCCGTCAGCATCAATGCATTTGGCAATACGTGTAACGACATTCCTCTCAACAGCGAGTAGTTCGCGTTCCGCAATGTTCGCACATGCATTGACAATGGGCTGACGCATGTTGTCAGGCGTTGTCGGTGGATCACGATAGCAAATATCCTTCAACTTTGCCCACAGAAAGAAATCCGGGAACGTCAGATCTGGTGAACGTGCGGGCCATGGTATGGTGCCTCGACGACCAATCCACCTTCAAGAAATATGCTATTCAATACCGCTTCAAGCGTACGCGAGCCATGTGCCGGACATCCATCATGTTGGAAGTACATCGCCATTCTGTCATGCAGTGAAACATCTTGTAGTAACATCGGTAGAACATTACGTAGGAAATCAGCATCCATTGCACCATTTAGATTGCCATCGATAAAATGGGGGCTAATTATCCTTCCTCCCGTAATGCTGCACCATACATTAACCCGCCAAGGTCGCTGATGTTCCACTTGTCGCAGCCATCGTGGATTTTCCGTTACCCAATAGTGTATATTATGCCGGTTTACGTTACCGCTGTTGGTGAATGACGCTTCGTCACTAAATAGAACGCGTACAAAAAATCTGCCATCGTTCCGTAATTTCTCTTGTGCCCAGTGGAATAACTGTACACGACGTTCAAAGTCGTCGCCATGCAATTCCTGGTGCATAGAAATATGCTACGGGTGCAATCGATGTTGATGTAGCATTCTCAACACCAACGTTTTTGAGATTCCCGATTCTCGCCCAGTTTGTCTGCTACTGATGTGCGGATTAGCTGCGACAGCAGCTAAACAAATACTTGTGCATCATCATTTGTTGCAGGTCGTGGTTGACGTTTCACATGTGGCTGAACACTTCCTGTTTCTTTAAATAACGTAACTATCCGAAGAACGGTCCGGACACTTGGATGATGTCGTCCAGGATACCGAGCAGCATACATAGCACACACCCGTTGGGCACTCTGATCACAATAGCCATATATCAACACCATATCAACCTTTTCCGCAATTGTTAAACGGTCCGTTTTAACACGGGTATTGTATCACGAAGCAAACCGTCCGCACTGGCGGAATGTTACGTGATACCACGTACTTATACGTTTGTGACTATTACAGCGCCATCTATCAGAAAGCGAAAAAAGAGGTCCAACTAAAACATTCATATTTCTTTACGTACTACTCGAATATGTAATAAAAAATGGGGGTTCCTATTTTTAAAAAATGCAGTTGGTATCCGTTTGACCTATGGCAGCGCCATATAGCGGGCCATCCATAGCGCCATCTGGTCTCCCCCTTCAAGCTAGACGAGTTTCGTTCTTTGTAGTTTTTTCGTTTGACGCGGTCACTATCAGTGGACCACCCTGTATAACATTTCTCAGTGTCGACTGATCATTCTGATCGAATGAGTTCTTGCATTATAATTTTACACACATTAAAGGACTCTATCCAAAAAAAAAGAAATTTAAACAGTAACAACTCTTTGATGTTTGAACCATTATCTGAACTACGTAAGTAACGTTATTCAATTTGTTAAAATAAATTTTCCTTACTCCTTGAGCTATATATGAAATATTTAATTGCCAGGTCACCATTTCCTCACAGAGCCCATTGTCAGTGGCATATTATACAAAGGACAAACATAAATTACAAATGCGTAAATAACGAATACTTTGAATCTCACGATCAGATTATAGGTGATGCTGGATTTTAGGGCATCCGTCTTAGGTATGCTCTCCCCTGCATGCAAGGTGCGAGACGGCGACAAGGATCAAACTGTGATTTTTCCGGCGTCTGTGCTGGAAGACAGAATCAAACTAATGTCATGCTAAGGGGGCAGATATGTTGGTTGGTTGGTATTTTGCTCTGCTTTTAATGTGTTTACAATTAACATGCTGAAGAGCACAGACACTGTTTTATTACTTGCTTTGATGTGGTCCTCCACGGATTCCTCTCCTGTGCCAACTTCTTCATCTCAGGGTAGAAAATGGAACCTACGTTCTCAATTATTTGCTAAATATATCCCAATCTCTGTCTCCCTCAAAAGGTTTTTCCCTCTACAGCTCCATCCAGTACCATGAAAGTTATTCCGTGATCTCTTAACAGACATCATACTATCCCTTCTTGTTGTCGTCGTTTTCCATATATTCCTTTCCTCGCCGATTCTACGGAGAACCTAATTTCGTACTGTAGCAACCTACCTAATTTCAACATGCTATTGTATTACGACATCTGTAAAATGCTTCTATTCTGTATTGCTCCGATTTTCCCACAGTACATGTCTCACTACCAAACAATGCTTTGCTCCGAACGTACATTGTCATAATTTTTTTCTCAAGTTAAGTCCTAGGTTTGATACTAGTACACTTCTCTTGGCCCAGAATACCCTTTTTGCCAGTGCTAATCTGCTTTTTATGTCCACTTTGCTTCATCTGTCATGGGTTATTTTGCTGCCTAGATGGCACAATTCCTTAACTTCGTCTCCTTCGTGATCACCAATTATGACGTTCAGTTTCTCGATGTTCTTTTTCTCATTACCTTCGTCTTTCTAGTTTTACTCTCAATCTATATCCTGTACTCATTAGATTGTTCATTTCATTCGACATGTGCTGTAATTCTTCTCCAATTTCACTGAGGATATCAGTATCATAAGCAAATCGTAACCTAGATATCATTTCACCTTGAATTTTAATCTCACTCTTGAACATTTCTTTTATTTGCGTCATTCCTTCTTTGACGTATAGCTTCAACGGTAAGGGAGAAAGACTACAGCCGCGCGGGATTAGCCGAGTGGACTGGAGGGCTGCAGTCATGGACTGTGCGGCTGGTCCCGGCGGAGGTTCGAGTCCTCCCTCGGGCATGGGTGTGTGTGTTAAAGTAGTGTGTAAGCATAGTGACAGATGACTTTAGCAGTTAAGTCCCATAAGATTTCATACAGCTTTTTGAGGAAGACTACACCCCTGTCTTGCGCCCTTTTTTGTCCGTACGCTTCACTCTTGGTCTTCCACTTCTATTGTTCCCTCCTAGTAATTGTACATATTGTATATTACTGATCTTTCCCTATAGCTTACCCCTCTTTTCCTCAGAATTTCGAACACCTTGCACCATTTTACATTGTCTAAAGCTTTTTCTAGATCAACAAATCCTATGACGATATCTTGATTTTTCTAAAGTCTAGCTTCCATGCCTCTCTGGCACCTTTACCTTTCCTAAATCTAAACTGATCTCTCCGTCTCATACATTCTATACACCAAAGTGAATAATCTTTTTGTTACTACTTCCCGCAATGCTTTCAGAAATTCCGATGTAATGTTATCTATGCCTTCTGCCTTATTTGATTTTAAGTCTTCTAAATCTCTTCTAAATTCTAATACTGGATCCGTATCTCATTCCTATCGACTCTTCTTCTGTCATGTTATGAGACTACTCCTCCCTCTCACAGAGGCTCTCAGCGTACTCAGCGTTCTTTATTCTGCATTTAACAGTGGAATTCCTGTTGCACTCTTAATGTTACCGCCTTTACTTATAATTTCAGCGAAGGCTGTTTTGACTTTTCTATATGACGAGTCAGCCATTCCGACAATCATTCCTTTTTGATATCTTCACATTTTTCATGTAGCCATTTCGCCTTAGCTTCCCTGCACTTTCTATTTATTTCATTCCTGAGTGATTTGTATTTCAGTATTCCTGAATTTCCCTGAACGTATTCGTACTTCCTTCTTCCGTCGATCGACTGACTTATTTCTTCTGTTACCCATGGTTTTTTCGCAGTTACCTTCCTTGTACCTATGTTGTTTTCAAGTTCTGTGACTGCTCTTTCTAGAAAGGTCCATTCCTTTTCAACTATTTTGTCTATTGAACTATTCATTATCCCAGTACCTACGGCCTCAGACAACTTCAAGCGTATCTCTTCATTCCGTATCCCACTTCTTTGCACACTGAATCTTCCAATTAGTCACATAAACTTCAGCGTACTTTACATCATTAAATTGTGATGTGCTCCTATATCTGCTCCTGGGTACACCTTAGAATTCAATATCCGATTTCAGAATCTCTGGCTGACCATGATGTAATCTAACTGAAATCTTCGCTATCTCTTGCCTCTTCCAAGTACACCTCCTCCTCTTGTCATTCTTGAACAAATAATTAGCTATTAGCATCTGAAATTAACTGCGGAACTGAATTGGTCTTTCTCCTCTCTCATTCCTATTACCAAGCTCGTAATTTCTCCTACTTTATCCCTCCAACAGCATTTCAGTCTCCCATGAGTAATAGATTTTCATCTCTCTTTACGTACTGAATTAGCCGTTTAATAATTTCATGTACACGACTCCTAAGACCCATTTAACGTAAGCATGAGACATATATGTGCTTGCAACCTCACACTGTTATTAAATGCTCCGACCAATTGCTAGAACAATCTATCACACCTGCCTAACACACTATTAGGATTAGGTTAACCACAGTAACGTATGAAGATAGTATTCAGGCTTCAAATCAGGAAAGAAGCCACTTACTACTGCTCTTATCGAACCCTTAGGTCCAGTTACACTTCAGAATGAGTGTGACAACCAGGTATATGCATATAAAGCCAGATGTACTAGGGTCTTCCAGAAAGTAAGTTTCGATCGGTAGCGAAATGGAAACCACTGGGAAAATCTGGTAAAGCTTTGCACAGATGTGTTGGGCAGTGTCTCTAGTATGTCCGTCGATCGTGTCGCGTCGCTCTTTTCGGTTCAAAATGGTTCAAATGGCTCTGAGCACTATGGGACTTAACATCTATGGTCATCAGTCCCCTAGAACTTAGAACTACTTAAACCTAACTAACCTAAGGACAGAACACAACACCCAGCCATCACGAGGCAGAGAAAATCCCTGACCCCGCCGGGAATCGAACCCGGGAACCCGGGCGTGGGAAGCGAGAACGCTACCGCACGACCACGAGATGCGGGCGCTCTTTTCGGTTTTGAGTGAACAGTGAACAGGTAAAGGCGCGTAGGGAATAGCGTCTCCCGCCAAGTATGAAGGCCTGGTTAGAGATTTCGCCTGTGTCATGCAGCCCACATAACATAACTGTCGAGCAATTCCTTCTCCATGCCAATTCTCGGCCGCACACTGCAGGGGTAATGAAGACTCTCCTGCAGCGTTTCCGATGAGAAGTGTTTGATCACCCACAATACAGTCCGTAATTGGCTGTCCCTGAGTTCATCTCTGCTCAGAAGAACCGCTGGCTATGAAGACAAGATTTTTCCACAGACAAAGAGCTGCAGACCAGTGCAGATAACTGGCCGAATGCACAGGCGGCTGCTTTCTATGGCAAAGATATTGGAAAGTTGATACAACACTACGACAACACTCGAAGTTGGAGCAGCGACTATGTAGAGAAGTAGGTGGAAGGTGTACCTAACTATTGTAAATAAAAAGTTTCTGGTTTTCACTGTTGTTTGCCGGCCGGAGTGGCCGAGCGGTTCTGGGCGCTACAGTCTGGAACCGCGCGACCGCTACGGTCGCAGGTTCGAATCCTGCCTCGGGCATGGATGTGTGTGATGTCATTAGGTTAGTTGGGTTTAAGTAGTTCTAAGTTCTAGGGGACTTATGACCACAGCAGTTGAGTCCCATAGTTCTCAGAGCCATGTGAACCATGTGAACCACTGTTGTTTCCATTTCGCGACCGATCGGAGCTTACTTTCTGGACAACCCTCGTATAAAGTCAATTATTAACCACAGTCTATAGGGGTACTCAAGTAAATTTTACGAGTCCTTTTTAATGATCATAGTCTCCTGTAGACTGGTAGTCATCCAAGGAGCTGGCTTCATTGTACCTCGAGGTCGAACTTTCCAGCTCGCTGGAACTCTGCCCTGTTTGTCGACTGGTGACCTTTATATACTGTTTGCTAATAGATGATACGTGCCTGCACACACAGTCACTGCAGTCATATTTACTCTTCAAAGGTATTATTGTTCGATCCTGTCTCCTCACTATCCTCTAATTGAAGTGTCATATTGAATGAAAAGAGACAAGTGGAAAGAGACAAGCCAAATGACTTGCTGATTCTCACTTTAGTCAGACTGATAGTATTAGTCAGACACTCACGGTTAGCCGCTTGTATTAGTCTGTAAATAGCGATTCTTAAATTGGTACTGTAGCAGTCTCAGTGGAAGTGGTTGTACTTGTAGAACTGTGTAATAGAAGGAATTGCTCCATAGCAGGATCTGAGTGGGTGTCCGTGGCGCGTCGTCTTTTACACCAGTTCGCAGAACCATCTCCACCCACGCCAGTACTGGGCGGTTGCAAAAGTATTCCACAGTTGACAGCGCTCTCTGGCGGCTGGCAACAGTATCGACGGACCAATACGACGATCTGAAGGATGTGGGGCGGAAGCAGCAGATATTCCCTATTAGCGAGCGCCATCTGCAGGCGGCTGATCGGAAATGAGACAGCAACTGGCAACTGATGTGCCTGTGCAGTGGCGGCAGTTTTTCGTCGGCCGTATGGTTTAATGTCACCTCTGTGTACTGCATCCCTTCCAGTTTAAAAACGGCGCAGTTTGTGTAGTCTTTCTCAGCCTTGTGAAAATCAGTTAATGCAGTACTACATTCTGTCGCTGCTTTCCCAAATCGCTTACTGGAACTAACGTTCAAAATTTTAAAGCCCTGTGTTGAACAAGCATCGACGTCATTTGCATTAGAATCGATATTAATTAATAATGCACAAGGTGAGGTTCATATGCACAATGAAACTTTGGCACAGTTTCTAAGACAGTATCGGGAGACAATATATAACTATTCTGACGGCTTCAAAACCAATTACTCTGTCGGAAGCGCTGTGTTAAGTCTGTGCTATCAAAACTGCCAACAGGGGCAAGCATCATAACTGCGCCGCCCGGTGTGGCCGTGCGGTTCTAGGCGCTTCAGTCTGGAACCGCGTGACCGCTACGGTCGCAGGTTCGAATCCTGCCTCGAGCATGGATGTGTGTCATGTCCTTAGGTTAGTTACGTTTAAGTAGTTCTAATTTCTAGGGGACTGATGACCGCAGATGTTAATTCCCATAGTGCTCAGAGACATTTGAACCATCATAACTGCGGAACTTGCGATACTACGAGGGCGTGCTGAAATGTAATTACTCAGAATTTTTATGTGAAAATTCTCGAAACTTTTTAAGTGAAACAAAAGTTATTAACATACCACAGCGTTCTTCTTCATGTCTACATATGTGCAGCCTCCTCCCGCTATAGGGCTTCGAATATTGTCGTGTAACATTGTGGTGTGTAACGTAACTGTGCCAGTACGTAAGAAAAGAATATCCTGTAATCGAGTTTCGAATAGTTCGTTCACACATGGAGCCCGTGGAGCATGACAATACTAGACCACCCACGAGCGCTGCAGCATCTGAAACAATTCTACTCCTTGAACTGTACAAGCCGAGGTGAGATTATGGCTCCACCAACAATGTCAAACATTCTACAGTGACTTTATCAACGAACTGGTCTCTCGTTGGGAGAAATGTGTTCGTCACCAGTGTGGCTATGTTGAGAAATAAATATTTAGATATGTAGAATAAAGATGCAGAACGTTAATATTCTTTGTTTTTATCTAAAAAGCTTTAAGAGTTTGACATAAAAAATTCGGAGGCATTACTTTTCTGCACGCCCTCGTAGAAGCACCTTTCGCTGCTCGCGGATGACAGCATTTCTGTATTCTCCTCTCGGAGACTCTTTATCTGCTGGAACAGTACATACAAACCTTAGCTTCTGTCTGAGCGTATACAGGATTATCGAAGTGCTGGAGCCGATGGCGAAGGAGGCCATTCCGTTAACTTCGCTTTGGTGAAATCACACTGTGGGATCACTGGCGACGAAGCTGTCGACCACTTAGCCAATGTGGCCGCTGCGACAGGATGTATCACGTAGACTGAAATCCCAGTTACCGGTATGTTGTACACAGGCGCATGATAAAAGGCTGGCAACGGGAATGGTAGGAAACAACACTCGAAGGCAACAATTACGCAACAGTTCATCCGTCGGTCCCCTGTTCCAGATTCCAGAAAATCTACAAATTTGATACATAGGCACCTCGCCTCTCTAGTAACCAGTTTAGCCACGGATGTTTCCGTAAAAATCGTCACAGGCTGCACATCATAGAGACAAATTTCTGCTCTGGTGAAGGAGAACAGGGCGCAAATCACCTTTGGCTTTGGGTGACCCAGTCTACATGGAAGTACTACAATTCTTTTACAAAAGCTTGTGAAGCCTTGCCAACCTGAGTGACAGGTTTGTTAGTAACACAGGAGCGCAGACTTTTCTACGCGATGTACAGATTCACTGTTACCACAAGCATCCGCGTCTAAGACCAAAATATCACTGAGAATGGACAATAATTATATTCTAACACTAATTTTCTATCAGTGCGTGTATCCGTGCATGTGAGTTGCCTTTGTGGTGTAAGTTAAAGACCAATAAATTCAATTAAACGCAAATTCACCTCCTCTGGCCTGGATTCATGAATTGATTCGACTGGGAAGGTTGTCCTAAAACCGTTGCATCCACTCGTTACGCAGGCTGGCCCACGTCTGTTGTAAATGGTCCCTGAGATCCCAGATGCCGACACTGGGACAGAATTGACGTCCGAGCTGGCCACACACTTGTTCTGTTAGAGACAGATCTGAAGATCTTACTATTGGAGTTCTTCAGCGTCATACGGACAGTTCACAGAGGCTCGTGCCGAGCTTGGATGAGTACTGTCCTGCTGAAATGTGGCACCACATATTGTAGCATGAAAGATAGTACACGAGGGCGCAGATTGCCCGTGACGTACCGTCGTGCCGTCAGTTTCGTCAGTCACTACCAGCCGTGGCTTGCAGTCATATCCAATGGCTCCTCACACTGTAACACTGTTGCGCCTTTTCAGAACAGTGGATGAATATGACCTCACCCCAGGTCGCCACCATACTCGCAGGCGATGGTCATTCAGGGTGGTACAGGACAGCGATACAGCGCTTAAAACAATGCGACGACATTCATTAGCAGTCCATCCTTCTCGGTCACACGAAACCATTACAAATTATAACTGTTTGCGTTGTCTTGTTGACGGGAGCCTACACATAGGATGGTAATTCCGTAGTCCAGCTACTGCTGGTCTCGAACCAATACTGCAGAATGACACATTGTTGCAGGTAGTCCATTACTTTTTCTCAAATGGCAGGCACAGAAGGATTTACGAAGAGTATACACGCCCTCATGTTCCCTTGTAGTCCAACGTTGGGGCACGGTCACATCCACTGATATGCCGGAGCCAAGGCAGCCCCTGAGGGCCGGCAACCCATATTGCACCACAGAGGACGGCGTTGTCTATTACCAAGGCGTAACAAAAGCACCATGGTAAACACCACTATTTACATACAACATAATGGAAACAGACATTCCGAGCACTACTTCCTGCAGGGGGAGCTCGAGCCACGGCATACTTAAAGTATCACCCCGCAAAAACCTGATTGGCTGGAGACAGCTATTTAGGGGCTAGAACCAGCCTCGAAGTTCAGTTCAATCCGGATGCCGACCTCGTGTACTTCAACCGCTAAAGATTAAATCTTGATCTCTGAACTGGACTCTTACTAGCGTTTGTGTGTGTGTTTTACCACGAACCTTTGTGGAAAGTTAGAAGTGAACTTTTGTTTGCCTCCATTAGGAGACTTTTACTGGCATCGTTATTGCTACTTTTTCGTTTGTTGTTCAGTCATCAACCTTGTTAACTTACCTCAATAAAAGTAGTGTTTCTGAAAAATTGCGAATTGTCAGTCACAACACCCACGTTGTTTGGGAGTGGAGGTACTGTTTATCTAGGGACATTAAGGTCCCTCCAGACAGAGACCTGCTTCCCTAGATAATACTTATGACTGATTCCAAGGAGGTTCTCCAGAGACTGTCGGCTTACGACTGCTCCACCTCAACGGCCATGCATTTCATCAGTGCGCAGCACATCTTGAGACTGAGGAGTTTTTTTATAGAGATTTTGGCCATCCTCGCGATACAGATGGTTAAATCAGGATGCCTGTTTCTTATGATACACAACGTTTCAATGCCATGCCACATGGTGATCGCTGCAGCGGGCGCAGACTTATGGTTACAGTCGACTGGTGGCGCTCACCACTCCCCGGCTAAGGAAAAATCCAGGTGCGCTAAGTCTGTACCGAGTCAATAAAGACTGAGCTTCCTGCGGTGCATGCCATTTGGCACGACCAGCAGAGTGAGAGAGTGGAGGAGGGGCCAGTGTCGCTTATCGAATGCCTCCGACGCGGCTAGCATAAGTCACCTTCTCTATTCGTGTCGCTTACCCAATATTCACTTCGTTTCAGCATAACTGCAACATCCTACAACGTTGATGATCTTCCTTATACACTTATCTCCCTGCATACCCCTGCAGTTCTTGCATTCCACAATGCAGCCAATACGTTTTCTACATGATAAGCACAGTAACATTGGACTGAAAAATACACCTTGAGATAGGCAACCAAACTTACGTCATCTGGCCCATCTGTGGAGGAAGCACGTTGGGTTGCCTATCTTAAGGTGTATAAATATTTTCTGGGACAGTTTTATTTTAGCCTCTCTGTACTATAGATGACGTCTGACAGTGAATCCAACTATTGTATCTTTTAGTCATTACGTTCATTAATAGACATTTTTTTTCTTTAGCACGTGTTTCTTTTAACAGAAAACTTGTCTTCAGCAATTCTTGTTGCCAAGTCTTTCTTCCTTCCTTATCTATTCTATTTTCAAGAAATAAAAATCCATCTACCTATTCAAAGCCCGCTTGTCCAAGTTTAAATATTTATCAACCTAATATGGGAATGAAATCTGCTGCAAAATATTTCGCACTAATGGTTTCATAAGAACGCAGAAGATACATGAAGCAATTAGCGTGCTAATGACTCTCATCGTGAGTAAAACACACCGATATAACACTGGGCAGGCAGAGGTATTTAGGTCAAGAGAAGGTCTCGTATAACGTACCTAAGCGTTAGGTTAAAATTAAGGTCAGAACTGTAGAAAACAGTTACGCAGCTGTAACGATTTCCAGTCCCGCCGAGCTACATGACGCATGGGACTAACAACCGGAGGTGTACTCATTCAGGAAGACTAATGGGACAGCTATTCGATTATGTTGGGCGTTGACGCTACGAACTGGAACAATTATTCAGGTCCCACCTGCAGCGAGCAAATATACCTCTTCACACGCTACGGTCGGACATCTGCAGGTCCATACGTAACTGCAACTCACCATCGGTGTACATTCAGACAGGAGGTAAATGCCGTTTCCTGTGCTGGAATGAGGTATTCAGATACCTAAATGCGGCACAATATGTAAATATTAAGTCACGTGATCTAATGAAACAGTTTATATCTGGTGAACGAAAATCTCCACGGTAGAAATCAAACAAGGATTCAACAAATATTCTCGCAAAGAAACTAAGTTCACTCTGTTCATTCATGAGATTCACAAGGCAGTAGATAACGCCACTTTCATTGTATCGTGTTGTAAGCCGCCTATTCACTTACAACTGTGAGATGCTAGCTGTTTGCTATACCTGCTGGTAGGACAGTAAACATTTCTTGTGTGCTTAAATCTCTCGTGGCTGCCACATAATGAGACGTACGTGAGCCCACAAAATTTCGAGAGTTCGTTCAAGTCACTCACCTTTGCGTTGATTCACATTTCAGGAACACACTGTACTCCACCTGTAATTTCACAACACTTCACAGCTGAGGGACGCGTTAAATAACGTTCCACAAGAACAAAAAGCATGCAGATTGTTGTACTAAGATACTCATGGGGTGTATATAATGAAATAGTGTCGTCAGGATAGGGGATAATTACATATGTCCCCCAGGGATCGATATTTGTTTCGCTCATGTTCCTGTTGTATAGAAATGATATTCCATCATACATTCAAGGAGAAGAAATACTTCTCTTTGCTAACAATGTAAATATCATAGTCTATCCCAGTGGACTAGCTTCAACACAGGAAAACGTAAATAACATTTTCTTGAAAGTTAATAACTGGTTCTCTGCAAATTGACTGACAATGAACCTCGTTACAGCATAATACAGGCAATACAGCACTGCACAAGGCCTGACCACATTTTTAGAAATAATGCATTTTGGTAAAACTATAAATGAAACAGAATATTCTAAATTCTTAGGTGTTTATGTCGATAAGAAACTGAGCTGGAAATCACATGTTATAGACATTTATAAACGCCTAAGGTCTGCAACTTCTGCGCTACAGGGGCATTTTGCACATGAAAGTATCAAAATGTTGACTTAATTTTCCTATTTTCATTCATTAATGCCTTGTGGCATCATAACAGGGAGTAACAGAAGTGTGTAATAACGACAATGAGTTTTGTAGACAGCTATTTAAGCAGACTTACTGCCAGCAGCCTCACAATACATTTAGACCTTTTTTTTGTTTTTTTGTCAACAGTCAATCACTGTTTGAAAACAGAAGTCTTGTCCTCATACTCAGGCGTTTACAAAAGAAAATTCAATAAATGCCCAATACACTACGTGAGTCAGAGTGGAAGAAACTTCTGACATAGATATAGAGGACACACAAATGCATTTAGATACAACACTACCATTATGTCTGCCAATAGCTACTCACATTAACGACATAGGACATGCTTGTGACGACATAGAAAATAGTCTACTAATACTTCACAAACTAAACAAAGGCCACAAACTGAATCTCTATGGAGAACTTGAAATTTTTAGTCACAACAGTGAACATGGGCGGAACTCACTGAATAACAAAGCTAAGACGGTGGTAGTTACCTTTTTAAGAAGCTACTTAAATGTATTAGATGATGTACAAGGTGCATTCAAGTTCTAAGGCCTCCGATTTTTTTTTCCGGACTGGAAAGAGATAGAAACACGCGCATTGTTTTAAAGTGAGGCCGCATTCATTGTCAATACGTCCCAGAGATGGCATCACCGTACGGCAGATGGAATTTTACCGGCAGCGGCGAGAATGAGAACTGTTTTAAATACTTAAAATGGCGACGTTTTCCTTACTTGAACAGCGTGCAATCATTCGTTTTCTGAATTTGCGTGGTGTGAAACCAATTGAAATTCATCGACAGTTGAAGAAGACATGTGGTGATGGAGTTATAGATGTGTCGAAAGTGCGTTCGTGGGTGCGACAGTTTAATGAAGGCAGAACATCGTGTGACAACAAACAGAAACAACCTCAGGATCGCACAAGCCGGTCTGACGACATTATCGAGAAAGTGGAGAGAATTGTTTTGGGGGATCACGAATGACTGTTGAACAGATCGCCTCCAGAATTGGCATTTCTGTGGGTTCTGTGCACACAATTCTGCATGACGACCTGAAAATGCGAAAAGTGTCATCCAGGTGGGTGCCACGTATGCTGACGGACGACCACATGGCTGCCCGTGTGGCATGTTGCCAAGCAATGTTGACGCGCAACGACAGCATGAATGGGACTTTCTTTTCGTCGGTTGTGACAATGGATGAGACGTGGATGCCATTTTTCAATCCAGAAACAAAGCGCCAGTCAGCTCAATGGAAGCACACAGATTCACCACCACCAAAAAAATTTCTGGTAACCGCCAGTGCTGAGAAAATGATGGTGTCCATGTTCTGGCACAGCGAGGGCGTAATTCTTACCCATTGCGTTCCAAAGGGCACTACGGTAACAGGTGCATCCTACGAAAATGTTTTGAAGAACAAATTCCTTCCTGCACTGCAACAAAAACGTCCGGGAGGGGCTGCGCTTGTGCTGTTTCACCAAGACAACGCACCCGCACATCGAGCTAACGTTACGCAACAGTTTCTTCGTGATAACAACTTTGAAGTGATTCCTCATGCTCCCTACTCACCTGACCTGGCTCCTAGTGACTTTTGGCTTTTTACAACAATGAAAGACACTCTTCGTGGCCACACATTCACCAGCCGTGCTGCTATTGCCTCAGCGATTTTCCAGTGGTCAAAACAGACACCTAAAGAAGCCTTCGCCGCTGCCATGGAATCATGGCGTCAGCGTTGTGAAAAATGTGTACCTCTGCAGAGCGGCCGGCCGCGGTGGTCTAGCGGTTCTGGCGCTGCAGTCCGGAACCGCGGGACTGCTACGGTCGCAGGTTCGAATCCTGCCTCGGGCATGGGTGTGTGTGATGTCCTTAGGTTAGTTAGGTTTAAGTAGTTCTAAGTTCTAGGGGACTTATGACCTAAGATGTTGAGTCCCATAGTTCTCAGAGCCATTTGAACCATCTGCAGAGCGATTACGTCGAGAAGTAACGCCAGTTTCATCGATTTCGGGTGAGTAGTTAATTAGAAAAAAAAATCGGAGGCCTTAGAACTTGAATGCACCTGGTACAGTATCTTTTGCTACTATCCTACGTTAACAAATAAATATTTCTCTGCCTCGTGATGACTGGGTGTTGTGTGATGTCCTTAGGTTAGTTAGGTTTAAGTAGTTCTAAGTTCTAGGGGACTGATGACCATAGATGTTAAGTCCCATAGTGCTCAGAGCCATTTGAACCAACAAATAAATAATATGAATTATACGTATATAAGTTTTTCATTCATCGTATTTTTACTTTTTCCAATAATGACACTCTTAAGCAAAAACTCGTAAACAGATAAACATTAATATATTTGCTATCTGTAGCTTTGATTCACAATTTATTCTAGTAACGAATGCTCTTTGACTTACAGATCACTGCATTTTTACATTGTGTAATCTCTGGGCTATTTATGTCCTTGTTTCGTGTTTGAGTAACATCTAAAGATGAAAATGAGTATTTATGACGAAACCCAAGGTTCTTTCTGCTGAAGCATTGAAAGGTGGCTACACTGAGTCACAGCGCCAGAGATTGCGCCAAAGAGTATTATTGCGCCGCCTCCACTGGGGCAGTAGTAGTTCAGAGGTTGCCGTGGGCAAAGCTTGTTGAGAGGATGTCGATGGCAGTACTAGTTGTGAACATATCGTGTGCAGTTGTTCTGTTGGGCGAGACAGCAGTTGCTGTTTGATTGGGAATGTTGCAATGATCACAGTGTATTTTCCGTCAATATATATGAAGGTAACAAAAACTTTTTATTTCAAATTTCCTAAAAAACAATGCCTCTTAGTCACAGGTTCAGTCAACAAAGCATCTGGCTTGTGTTCATGTATTAGACTGTAATTCTGGTTTCTATATGCAATTATAGTATTTCTGGTTTTTTTATTACTTCATTGTAAATGGTGTTTAAAATATCTTGTCGTATTGAGGAAGAACCGTGCCAGATCTGTACGTTGAATCACACTTCCACACACAGAACAGTTACACTTGTGCTTTGTTGTTTCGTAGTTTTTATAGTTGCTGGGTACTTAATCAATTGTGTTAGCGGAAATTTCCTTTCATTCTTTGTTGTTATTCTACGCAGTCAGATTGCGTACTAATACTACTCAGGGAGAACCGGTTACGAGACTTCGTAACCGGACAAACAGCCACTAAAATTATTTGCATTTTATTTAATCAAGCCCTCATGCACGTGGCGACCCTGCTTCGGATCGTCCCTTGGAATTCTTTTGATAGTAAAAATAGCAGACAATAGTATCGTTGTAGTAATTTGTAGTTTAGTAATTGTAGTCTATATTGCATGTGTAAATTTGGTAATTGAACATTTGTAGTTGTCTTGTCAATCTTCTAATGGTATTTTTGCAGAATTTAATTTTTGATGTCTCGCATACGGGTTTGACAATTTTGTGCAATTATGAAGGTTCTAATTGTTCGTTAATCGTGTTTGTCGGGAAGCATTTCGTGTGAATGGTATTGTTGGTGATAAAGCGTTATATTGTGTGTAATTTTCGTATAGTGACGAATTTTGTATGTTTTGTAAATGATTACGTGATCGATGAAAAAGGCAAAAGTGATGGATAGTCAGTCCTCAGGGGATTCGCTACACTGAGTATGTGCCGTAGCGTGCACAAGCCCCGAGTTGTAGTGGTGCTATTTCCCTTTTAGTTTTCTGCACCGCTGCCTACTCTTTTATTATTCTTTGTATCTATCAAAACAACTCTTCAACTATCAATCTATCTAGAGAGTCGGTAAAGAATAACCGGATATGACTATTTTACCCAAAAGTGATTTCGTCCGTAGCTCGTGGTCGTTCGGTAGCGTTCTCGCTTACCGCGCCCGGATTCCCGGGTTCGATTCCCCGCGAGGTCAGGGATTTTCTTTGCCTCGTGATGACTGGGTGTTGTGTGGTGTTCTTAGGTTAGTTAGGTTTACATAGTTCTGAGTTCTAGGGGCTGATGACCGTAGATGTTAAGTCCCATAGTGCTCAGAGCCAATGAACCATTTTTTGATTTCGAAAATTACCGTTTGGACTTACTGTATCTTCAGCAGCATTCATTCGTAGTTTAAACGAAATTTTACCTGTTTATCTTCGTAACAATATTACTTCATATGTTGACGATATTCTTATTGCTAAACGTTCCTGGAGTGACCATAACAAAATTTTGGATTCATTATTGCGTATTTCTGCAAGAGTTGGCATTACAGTGAACTTGGAAAAATCTGAATCTGGTCGTTCTCAGAAGAAATTTCTTGGTCATATTATTTCTACAGAAGGTATTCTTCCTGATCCAGAGAAACTAGACGCTATTCGTAATTATGCTGTTCCTACTACAAAACGTGATGTTCGTAGTTTCCTTGGTGTCTGTAATTTTCTTAGACGCTTTGTTAGATTGGACAATTTGGTCACACCTCGTTTATGTGAACTATCTGGAAAGAATTCTAATTGGTGTTGGGATGAGGAAGCTCAATCAGAATTTGAACAACTTCGTGATGCTTTAGTTGCTGCTCCACTTCTTTCACATCCGGATTTATCTAAAGATTTTTGTTTGGCGACGGACTCATCATACAAAGGCCTAGGTGCACACTTATTTCAAGAGATAGAAGAAAACGGCGTTGTAGTACAGAAAACTATTGCATTTGGAAGTCGTGTTCTCTCTAAATCAGAAAAGAAATATTCGATTACGGAACTTGAGGCCTTGACTGTTGTATGAGCTTTCACAAAATTTCGCATATTTTTGTATGGCAGACATACTAAGGTTTACACCGATCATCGAGCTTTGGAATTTATTATGTCAACAAAATTAAATTGAAACTTCTTGGCAGATTAAAACAGTGTACCCGACCGAGACTCGAATTCGGTTTCTTTGCCTTTCGCGGGCAATTGCTCTACCATCTGAGCTACCGAAGCACGATTCACATCTGGTACTCACAGCTATACTTCTGCCAGTATCTCCTACCTTCCAAGCTTTGCAGAAGCTCTTCTGCGAACCTTGCAGAACTAGCACTCCTGAAAGAAAGGATACTGCGGAGACATGGCTTAGCCACAGCCTGGGGGATGTTTCCAGAATGAGATTTTCACTCTGCAGCGGAGCTTCTGTAAGGTTTGGAAGGTAGGAGAGGAGATACTGGCAGAAGTACAGTGAGTCGTGCTTCGGTAGCTCAGATGGTGCCGGCACGGTAGCTCAGCGTGTTCGGTCAGGGGGCCAGCTGCCCTCTGTAATAAAAAAAACTGAGTTAATGGGTCAACAACGAACTGAAACGGGTGTCTTTCGACGTCCGCCTAGAACAGATACAACGAACACAAGCGAACAAAATGAGTTAAAAAAAAAAAAAGATGGTAGAGCACTTGCCCGCGAAAGGCAAAGGTCCCGAGTTCGAGTCTCGGTCGGGCACACAGTTTTAATCTGCCAGGAAGTTTCATGTCACCGCACATTCCGCTGCAGAGTGAAAATCTCATTCTGGAAACATGGAAGATTGTCACGATGGGCGCTGTATCTACAGGAATTTGATTTTAGTATTGTTTACATACAGGGTTCTTCAAATATTGTTGCTGATGCTTTATCACGTGCACCTATGGGTTTGAAACAAAGTGCTGAGGAGGACTGCAAAGAAAACAATTATTGTTTGATGTATATTCAAGGTGCTGCGTTTGAAAATTTTATTTCGTCTTCGCTCCAGGACATCGCTAAGGAGCAAAACAAGGATCCAATCTGGAAGGACATTGAGGAGAAGTGGAGGAGAAAGGAAAGCGTAGCGATTAGACCATATTATTTAGTTCACAATGATATTTTTTTTAAACGAAAATCAGTCGACAACTCTGTTTGGTTAGTTTGCATTCCTGATGAGTGGGTTAATAAATTGATCTGGTATACACATTTCAGTTATGCACACTTTGGTCCCAGAAAATGCTTTCATAAATTACGACAAAATTGCTACTTCAGTAATATGGAAAAACGTATTCGATCTGTTCTTGCTAAATGCAAATTATGTCAAAAGGCTAAGCCGCCAACTATTTCTCACAGAGCACCGTTGTTTCCTATCATTCCAGCGAAAGTAAAGGAGATGGCTGCAGTCGATTTGTTCAGTACAGTGGTTCGTTCTATTAATGGTTTTGTGTACATTTTGGTAGCAGTGGAATTGACATCAAAATATGTGTGTTTTACACCTTTGCGCAAAGCAACAGCTCGTTCAGTATCTAATGCTTTCATCAAACATTTTCTTAAAGAAGTGAGTCATGTTGACAAAGTTATATCAGATAATGGATCACAGTTTCGGTCTAAAATTTGGCTTCATACTCTACGGCATCGTAAGAGTAAACCAATTTTCATTTCACTTTTTCACCCTCAAGCTAATGCTTCAGAGAGATGGATGAAGGAAATCAATAAATTGTGTCGTCTTTATTGTCATCAGAATCACAGAACGTGGGATCAGTATCTTCATATTTTTCAAAACATTCTGAATGAACTCCCTAATGATATCACTTCTTTACCGCCTATATTGATATTAAAAAATAAAGCACCGACAAATCGCATTTCTGAAATCGTTCCTTTTCCGCCTACACGGAAACTGCGGCATTCTGAAGTTGTCAACCTGGCTCTACAAAATATTGCATCTGCGGCTGCTAGAAGAGAGAAATCAGCTAAACGTCCTGGTCGTTTAAAAACCTTGTCAGTTGGTCAAAAGGTGTTAATTAAGTCTCACCGTTTGTCTCACAAAGGAAAAGGCTTGTGTCGCAAATTTTTTCTGCTTTATAACGGTCCATATAGAGTTCGCAAAATTATTCATGATAACACTGTCGAAGTAGAAACTCTTATATCTCGGCGCTCTAAGGGAATACATCATATATCGAACGTTAAAATTTTTGTGGAATGATATACTTTTGAAAAATTAACAGTTACACGTAAACATGCAGTGAATACAAGGATACCGCGCCGTGTTCCGGCGGCGGCACATACTCAAAGCAACAGTCAAGTCTGCGCGCCGCACAAGGCAGTCGTTGACCGCAAACAGTTACTTCCTACGTCACGCGTACCTACAGCTGATTGAGCGCTCAGTGCGAATGCACTGACAGCCGTAAACAAATACACAGTCTAATTTCTCTGATTAAATTCAGTATAAAGCTATAGTGACTTGATAAATTATGTTATTAACGTTCAGTTTTTTCAGGATACAGTTGTATAAAATATTTAAGAACTTCAGGTAAATTCTGTGTGTGTCCGACGTTAAGAGGACTTGCTATCGAGAAAATTTCAGGAAGAATGTAATTTCGAAGAAGAAAGTAATAAACTAAAAAGGTAACTACTAAGTTTATTTTTCAGGTAACATATTTCCGCTCAGGTACGTACTTTAGACTTAATTTGCTGCTCGCGATTACGTGATTTATACTTTGTGTTAACTGATTTTGACAAATGATTGATTAATGAATAGGGTTATTACTTATGTATATTATGCATCGCTTGGCTGCTCTACTTTTTCACTGATGTCATATTTTTTTTATTATTTGCCTGCTGTGCTTATTTATTTAAATTATAATTGTCATCTGATTAATTGTGCTGATGTGGTTATGTATGTAAGTTATACTTTGTGATTTATCTGCTTGCGTCTTCATGTTTACTTATTAAGATTACATATGAACATTTATTTGCTTATGCTGATATGATGCTAATGACCTGTTTACTGTATAAGATATATATTTGCTGCTTTACGTATGGATTGCATATTTACACATTTCTGTTTTGTTGTAATAACTGCTCTTTAATTTGGTATATAGAAATGCTGATATACGGTGTACGAACATGGAGTTTAGGTCACACTATGGTATTAATTATAGATTGTTCGCCTGGCAGAGCCTCGTTATAGGGATTGTGTTACATCCACTTGTTAACATTCTTTTCTCTACTGGTATATTTACTCGCTATTGTATGTTTTGCTTACGCTCAGTGCCTTATATTTTAAGATAAGAAAATGAACTGCTATAATTCTACGAACGACATTGGTACAAGAAACTTCATTGAAGTCACATGAGCTGGAGGTTTTATGGAAGCTGTATAAATTTTTGCTAATAGGAAGGAAGCTAACGGCATGACATACCAACACTAGGTTTAGACCATTGACATTTATTACACTGTATTCCCCGTGAGCAATTGAAATAGCAAGTGACACTTGACACAAGAAATACTCCACATGTATGCTTCTGTTTTGCCATGATTCTTGAGGTGGTGTACACACTGTGAAATATTACGATCATTCACACTCCATACTCGTGCTTACTTACTGAAAGTTATTCAAACTAAAGGACGTTAGAGGTCATGTATGCATTTTTTTTATTTAATGATGGACAGGGTAACCAAAATGTATTTTATAATTCATAATGAGTAGAAGATTTGGGTCAGATGGATTACACAGAGGTTGTGTGTGGACATTGTGTCTTCCGATTGTATGGGATGATGAATTGAAGTTTGCACTAGGTTTTTATCTGTACTTGTTCGAGGAGACTGACTAGAGAAAAGAGTTGTTATGGAAGTGAAATGATATTGGTGATAAGGTTTATATGTATCGACGTATTGAAGAGGTATTATTGAGGTATTGAGATTGTGTGAAGTTGATGATTATTGGAGTTTTGGTGGACAAGGGGTAAGATAAATGATATTGATGATAAGGTTTATATGTATCGACGTAAGACGTATTATTGAAATATTAAGATTGTGTGATGCCAATGATTATTGGAGTTTTGGTGGATAAGAGGTAAAGTAAGTGAGGAGCATATTTTTTTTGTTGGTTTACATGGAACAAGGAGGATGAATATGGCAGACCAGAACACTCAAGTGGAAGGAAGATTGTCTACACACATACTTTGTTACATCAATAAGCAGTGTATACCTTTTTTTTTTTGAGAGAGGGAGTATTTGCATATCTTGGCACACTGACAGTTGTTCGGCAACCATACATTTGATTTGGCTTGACAAACATTGGTCTTGACATGATGACTATGACGTTGACTAACTATTATTGACTCTTATACACTGCTGCCACTACTACTTGATACACATGTTGAACATCAAATTTTTGACAGAATTGCATTTACATAGTTAGCACTATTCAATTAGAAATATGAGTGTGTTTTGCGTGTTTTCCTTTCCTAATCCCAAATAATTTGGTACCGACCTACCTCCTAAATATTATTTTACTTGTTTGTTGTGGCTTTCACTGACACCCATAAATATTATAGGTTTACTGATATTTGTGTATTTGTTAATATGACAATTATCTGATATCACTTGTGTGTTTAGTGTAAGAGCATTGATAATAATTTTGTAAAAGCAATTGTGTGTGCATTCAAACTCTTTTTGCTTGCACCTATCATTATTGATGGGCGCCACTTGGAAATGTTTAATTTCTGCTAATGAACTCTGATGAACTGTCTGATTAGTAATAGTGAATGTTATGGACTGTTACCTGCACTTGTTCAACATTGCTGGGTGCCACAGATGGAACTGCTTCTACTGAAATAATGTCACTTGTTGCTGTCTGCGCCTGTTCAACATTGCTGAGTACCACTGATGGAACTGCTTCTACTGAAATGATGTCACTTGTTGGTGTCTGCACCTGTTCAATATTGCTGGGTGCCACTGATGGAACTGCTTCTACTGAAATGATGTCACTTGTTGGTGTCTGCACCTGTTCAACATTGCTGGGTGCCACTGATGGAACTGCTTTTACTGAAATGGTGTCACTTGTTGGTGTCTGCACCTGCTCAACATTTCTGGTTGCCACTGATGGAACTGCTTCTACTGAGATAATGTCATTTGTTGCTGTCTGCACTTGTTCAAGATTGCTGGGCGCCACTGATGGAACTGCTTCTACTGAAATGATGTTACTTGTTGGTGTCTGCACCTGTTCAACATTACTGGGTGCCACTGATGGAACTGCTTCTACTGAGATAATGTCACTTGTTGCTGTCTGCACCTGTTCAACATTGCTGGGTGCCACTGATGGAACTGCTTCTACTGAAATGATGTTACTTGTTGGTGTCTGCACCTGTTCAACATTGCTGGGTGCCACTGATGGAACTGCTGCTACTGAGATAATGTCACTTGTTGGTGTCTGCGCCTGCTCGCCATTTCTGGGTGCCACTGTTGGAGCTGTTTAAATACTGCTGATGAAATGTTATGAGACTGCTATTTGCACCTGTTGACCATTGCTGGGTGCTACTGTTGGAACTGTCAAATACTCTGAGAAGTGCTATTTGTTTATTGAACTATTGAAAAGATTTTATGTGAATATTTGTATGTACTGATTTTTTGTGTATTTACTGTTTATGAAATGTTATGAGACTCTTATCTACACCTATTCGTCATCGCTTGTGCCATTAATTGAATGATACTTGTGTAAACTATTATGTAAAATCACATGTATGCAAGCATTTGTATTCCTTACTGTATTTTATATATTAGGTTATTGAAGGGTCAGTGCAAAGCCAAAATTTATTTAGTTATATTTACTTATTGATATTATCTTTTATTTTTGTCTGTATTTTTTTGGACGATTTTGGTGGTATTTTCACCACCAGTGCTGGCAAAAATACCATCAAATTCTAGCCTACGGAGGAGGGGCATATGAAAGGTGGCTATACTGAATCACAGCGCCAGAGATTGTGCCAAAGAGTATTATTGCGCCGCCTCCACTGGGGCAGTAGTAGTTCAGAGGTTGCTGTGGGCAGTGCTTGTTGAGAGGATGTCGATGGCAGTACTACTTGTGAGCATGTTGTGTGCAGTTGTTCTGTAGGGCGAGACAGCAGATGCTGTTTGATTGGGGATATTGCAATGATCACAGTGTATTTTTCGTCAATATATATATATATATATATATATATGAAGGTAACAAAAACTTTTTTAATTCAAATTTCCTAAAAAACACTGCCTCTTGGTCACAGGTTCAATCAACAAAGCATCTGGCTTGTGTTCATGTATTAGACTGTAATTCTGGTTTCTATATGCAATTATAGTATTTCTGGTTTTTTTATTACTTCATTGTAAATGGTGTTTAAAATATCTTGTCGTATTGAGGAAGAACCGTGCCAGATCTGTACGTTGAATCACACTTCCACACACAGAACAGTTACACTTGTGCTTTGTTGTTTCGTAGTTTTTATAGTTGCTGGGGACTTAATTAATCAATTGTGTTAACGGAAATTTCCTTTCATTCTTTGTTGTTATTCTATGCAGTCAGATTGCGTACTAATACTACTCAGGGCCAACCGGTTACGAGACTTCATAATCGGTCAAACAGCTACTAAAATTATTTGCATTTTATTTAATTAAGCCCCCATGCAATATGTTGCAAGTAACTTTATTACTGTTTAAAAATTTGTACTCCTAGTGCCATATAACGTTAGCAAGTGCTGATTATACTTTACTTATAGCGAAAAGAAAATGAAAAACAGACAATTGGCTACATCCAGCAAACAAAAGAAGTGTGATGTAATCCAGTGATCCACCTGAAGACGCTCTAAACGCTCTGAGGGGAAAAATGAAAAGTGACTGACACAGGTAATTGTTTTAATTTATTCCTTAATATAATTACTGTTATATTTGATCTTTGCATGTTTGTAAAAGTTGAGTAATTACCTCGGAATGCTTAAGTATTGAAAAATTGAGAAAATATAATCTTGCAATTAATTATGTACAAAGACGTGAAGGAAACCAAAGTAAAAAAATAAGTTTTAACTAGTGCAATCTTCCTTTCAAGGTTATTACACCTGAACATCTTTCTTTATTGTTTGTTTTCTGTTACAGTCTTTTGCCATTAGAGAAAAATACAAATACGATAATTACTGCTTGATTCTGAGTGATTAATCCCCTACGTTCGATCATTCCAAATCTCACAAAATGGCTAACAGCAGTACACAACACACTACTTTACCAAAATCCTACCTGGGAAGCAGAATCAATCAAGAGAGTGTAATTAAGTTTCCTCCTCTAAACAAAAATTTTCAGTGATAATTTTTAATTGCAATGGTGACTTTCGTCTTACAATATCTGATAGCTGGTAATTCTCTGGTGGCAAATCTTGGAAATAGTGATTTAACCTGGCAACTATTAGGCGCCAGTCACGTCGCATGGAAAGTCAATAGAACAGAAGACTGCTTTTCTAGAGATGCGTGCGGACCATAGTACCGATAAAATAGAAAACAACATTTGAATATTTCTTCATATCAGCTAAGGTACCCGACCTAACGTTATTAAGTTGCCTACATAAAGTAATAAAATTATTCACGGTTATCTGTCCAAATCTATTCGTCAGTATTCAATGCACCTAAATTACGGTGTAATGAACCATGATAAATAAAAAAACACAAATTTAAATGACAAGATAAAAGTTGTCTAAAAATGAAAACTTGACAGCAAAAAAGTGGGCCACTGCTGAATGCATCCAAGAAAAAGGAGCTGTATCGCATGCCCTATAAACTGCAGGAGACCACTAGAAAACACGTTATTAGGGATGAGACAGTTCTTAACGCTTGTAAATTAAACTTCATGACAATAAGTGACTTTTCAGAAGACTTATCATTACCGCTACCTGACATGATGAGTTGTTTGTGATCAGAATTTAAACCCATTGTTAGCCAAACTAAGCTTGCGTGTGTGATCGAGACTCGCCTATGCATAAAGAGACATAAAATATCTAAGTTTGCACCACTATCAGTTTACAAAGTCAAATGTCAGAACCTGAAAATAGATCACGATATGTTTAGCATTGCACTGGGAACCCCATGAAGCTTATACTGCCCTTGAGAAGTAACGACGAAAGATATGTAATAAAATGCAACGCACAAGTGTGAAATGCCATGAAGTGAAGTTGTGTTTATGGACGGGGACTAGAACACAGTACCTATATGAGTTGCTAACTAAGCACAGTCGGATATTTAGTACCAGGTGGTTATAATTAAATGTTCCCTACTTAATACGGAAACTAAATACTGTACAAATACCAATCTTCGTAGCATTAATGTCAAGGACATGGGGAAGGGAAATAATGCAGGATCCATTCAACTGAAAAACTTTTAAGTTTTGTCGGCCCTGAGTGTTATAAAGCAGTGAATTATTTGAGGAACTGCAATTTGGTGACAAGCTTTTAGTGATTCAAGTTGCCTTTTTACGTTCCTTGATGACTGATATACGTTTGATTATTTTGCCACTGTAGATTGTGTATGTTGTACATGTGTCCATGCTAGCTAAAGTTGTTGATTGTAGTGGGATGTCCTTGCATCACCTTGTTGACTAGTGTCTGTTGCTGTGAGTTACATTGAGTGCCCGTTTTGTAAAGCTGTTTTCAGTGGCGAGAAGTAATCACATTGGATGACGTATACAGGGTGAGTCACCTAACGTTACCGTTGGTTATATTTCGTAAACCACATCAAATACTGATGAACCGATTTCACAGACCGAACGTGAGGAGAGGGGCTAGGGTAATTGTTTAATACAAACCATACAAAAATGCACGGAAGTATGTTTTTTAACACAAACCTACGTTTTTTTTAAATGGAACCCCGTTAGTTTTGTTAGCACATCTGAACATATAAAGAAATACGTAATCAGTGCCGTTTGTTGCATTGTAAAATGTTAATTACATTCGGAAATATTATAACCTAAAGTTGACGCTTGAAACCTCCGACGTTCAGTTGCGAGAGCCGGTGGACTGAGTCAAAGTAGTGTCATGCGCATACTACATCGTCACCGCTTTCACTCGTTTCATGTGTCGCTACATCAGCAATTACATGGTGATAACTTTAATCATCGAGTGCAATTCTGTCAATGCAGAGAATGCGTTGCAGTTCTACCTGTTTACCGATGAAGCGGGTTTCACAAACCACGGGGCAGCGAATCTACGGAACATGCATTACTGGTCCGTGGACAATCCTCGCCGGCTCAGACAGGTAGAGCGACAGCGAGCGTGAACTGTAAATGTATGGTGCGGAATCATTGGCGACCACCTCATTGGTCCTCACTTCATTGCAGGGGCCCAAACAGCTGCAACATACATCGCGTTTCTACAGGATGATCTGCCAATGTTGCTCGAAAATGTCCCACTGGAAACGCGTCGACGTATGTGGTATCAGCATGATGGTGCACCTGCACATTCCGCAATTAACACTAGGCTGACTCTTGACAGGATGTTCGACGGGCGTTTCATAGGACGTGGAGGACGCATAAATTGCCCAGGCCGTTCTCCTGATCTTACACCTCTGGACTTCTTTCTGTGGGGTACGTTAAAGGAGAATGTGCACCGTGATGTGCCTACAACCGCAAAGGATATGAAACAACGTATTGTGGCAGCCTGCGGCGACATTACACCAGATGTACTGCGGCGTGTACGACATTCATTACGCCAGAGATTGCAATTGTGTGCTGCAAATGATGGCCACCACATTGAACATCTATTGGCCTGATATGTCGGGACACACTCTATTCCACTCCGTAATTGAAAAAGGAAACCACGTGTGTACGTGTACCTCACCCCTCATGGTAATGTACATGTGCGTCAGTGAAAAAGACCAATAAAAAGGTGTTAGCATGTGGACGTAATGTGCTATTCCAGTCTCTTCTGTACCTAAGGTCCATCACCGTTCGAACAGGGGAGGAGTGGTACTCAATCGTCAACTTTAGGTTACAATATCTCCGGATGTAATTAACATTTTACAATGCAACAAACGGCACTGATTACGTATTTGTTTATATGTTCAGATGTGCTAACAAAACTAACGGGGTTCCATTTAAAAAACGTAGGTTTGTGGTAAAAAACATACATCCGTGCATTTTTTTATGGTTTGTATTAACCAATTACACTAGCCCCTCTCCTCACGTTCGGTCTGTGGAATCGATTCGTCAGTATTTGATGTGGTTTACGAAATATATCCAGCGGTAATGTTAGTTGACTCACCCTGTATATATTAGGCTAAGATTTTCTGGTTATACGCAAATGTGCTGAAAAGTAATGCCTACCATTTTTTTTACCTGAAACTCTTCAAGGTTTTTAAATAAAACAGTCGTTTTTAGCACTCTTAATCTTTACTCTTTATGTCTACGTATGTGCAGCCTTCTGCCACCAGAGGGTTTCTAATTATAGCGTGTAAAATGGCGGTGTATAACGTAACTATGTCGGTGCATGCGAAATAGCGTGGTTCAGTCGAGTTTCGAATTGGAAGAGTTCGTCCACACATGGAGCACCATCTGCTTCAGCATGACGATGTAAATTTTAATGTGTATGGGTTCGTAGTAGTGTAGCACTGATATACAAGGTGTTCGGAAATTCCCGTTACAAACTTCTAGGACTTGTAGAGAAAATAATTCGTAGAGATAATACTTTGAATCGGAACCGATGTCCGGAAACGTACCGTTTCCGTAGTATAACCATTTGATAACATTTTGGTAACATGACCACTTTTGCAAGTATCTGATGGGGCGTGACCCATTCATTAATAGCCAAGGAAATTGCTCATGTTTTCGTTGACGGGTTCTCTCCAAAGTGATGCAGAACAACCCCTACCAATTCGGGTGTGCGGCGCTTCTTGGAGCACCGCCGTCACGCCTGCTAACGGTGAAGGTCCCCTTTGACGTAGCTGTTGCGTAATTGTGGCGAAAAGGGTATGCGATGGAGGTGGACGTTGTGGAGGACGATCGTCATAAACGCGACGAGCAGCTCTACCACATTCGTGAGCTTCGCCTTCCTAATGGTCATGTTGGTGTGTTCTACAAACGTGTACTCAACGATATTGCTCTGACGTTCACAGACACGTGAATTCGGCTCGAACCCGGTCACATGGATAGAGCAGACGTCAAATGATATCAACCGATCCGGTGTAATCACCTCCGACCGCGACCACCCTGTTGCATATCTGCCTAGCAAACATTTCCAAACGGCTGTAGCATGGAAACGTTCCCCTAAATTGGTTCCTACTCAAAATATTACGTACTTACTCCCCTCTACAAGTCCTAGAAGTTTGTAACAGGAATTTCTGAACACGTTTTATTGCGCTACCTAGCCGCAAAACATTTAGAAGCACAGCAGGAGCTGGTCTAGCCCTCTCAAGAAGGGAAAGTGTACACATAAAATTTAAATACTTTCGACTACAGATACAGCTTTGCCTTCAACTTACGAGTCGATTACATAAGTCACGGGCAAATAGGTCCAGTAGTTTAAAACTCAATTTAATTAAATACCGATTAAATCATATCAAATGAATTTTTCCCCGGCAACTAGGAATCTCGGTAGGCTTGCCTAACCACAGGATCCTCAGCTCGTGAAGATATAATTTTCTGATGCCTGGTTTTATTAATATAGAATGTTTATAATGAGACGCGTTCCTGGAAGGTCAAAGGAGCCGTTAGTTTGAATTTCAGTTCTTCTTCCCCAGCGGAAGGATGGACACACTCTGCCCGCCGTTTTCGTAGAAGTCCCACTAATCGAGGTCTCCCAGCCTGTTTATTCATTTCTGTTCCCTTAATTTGTTATTATTAATTTTATTATTGTTACTGGATGAACTTATTTTCCTGGACTTTTATGTTACTGTGTCTGGTGTTAAGTACCAGCCCAGATAACCGCATGTGGGTTAGCACGCCGCTTCCACGACTCGGGCAGGCACGCCGGCCCCGGTTGAAATTCGCCCATGGATTGACGACGAGAGGCAGTGTGCCGGCCAGTCTGGATGTGGTTTTGTGGCGGTTTTCCACAGCCGACTAGCTGAGTAGCGAGCTGCCTGCTGCCGGCCGTGGTGGCCGAGCGGTTCTAGGCGCTTCAGTCCGGAACCGCGCGACTGCTACGGTCGCAGGTTCGAATCCTGCCTCGGGCATGGATGTGTGTGATGTCCTTAGGTTAGTTAGGTTTAAGTAGTTCTAAGTTATACGGGACTGATGACCTCAGAAGTTAAGTCCCATAGTGCTCAGAGCCATTTGAACCATTTGAGCTGCCTGCTGACAGTTTGCGTACATAAATTCCGTCCTGGAGGGTGGGCTGGGGAGGGAAAAGCAGTGGCGACGGGAAGGGCATTCGGTCACTGTTTATCCTTAGCTATGCCAGATCCGCTAATAACCATGGTGACCCCTTGTAGGTGTGGGATAAAAGCAAGAGAAAAGGAAGGAGATCAGATGCTAAGTCATTTGGAAAACTGAGTGCGAACCCCTGATTTATTTTGTCTCACATATGCTCTCGTGCTCTCTGGTAATAACATGGCTCACACCGTTAATAAAATTTAATTCCTGTTGGTTAAGAGTCAGCTCTTGCACAACCCCAGGTGAAACTCCACTCCCACCGAAATACTGTACCACAATATTATTCCTCAGTTTCACGATACTTTCATAGGTTTTTTGACTAATTGAAAAATCGCTAGTCTGAGATGGCAGTTTTATTTATAAGGCTCATGTGTGAAAATTGGCCCTTGTAGAAGTTCATGTCGTTTCTTAATCTTAGCCCGAAGTCCACACAGGATGTGGCGTGCTCGGGATTTTCACCATTAATGGTATAATCAGGTACTATACGGTTCTTTCTCTTTCTTCTGGGCAGACGTTCGGAATAGAATTTCACATACTGTCTTCCAACGACGGTATTTGCCTGCACTATACTGCGTTGTCAGCGATGATTTGTGCGTAATGGGTGCAGTTTTAGCTGAGCTGTTATCTCAGCGTCGTGGAGTTGGCTTCCTCGTACTCTGGGGCAGCAGCGTTAGCAGACTGGGTGCTGGCTGGCGCAGCGACGCGCCCGGCAGTCTTCTCCAGCTGTCAGGTACACGGATTAAGCCCGGCCGTTCGCGCCGGGCGCCTCATTAAAGACGTGCTACGGCTGTGAGTTTCCAGTCCGGCGCCCTCTCTCGCCAGGATTCAGCGAGAGCGATCCCGACCGATGAAGCAATCAGCGTTAGACCCGTCGCCACCGAGCAGTATATCGGAGCTGGGTGACGGCGGTAACCGTTCCACAGTCTTAAGCGGCTGCTAGAGGCCTCTTTAATCCCACATCAGACTCGTCGACTTCGTGTAAGGGGCACAAGACTCATTCTGTCCCAGTGGAACTGAGCAGTCGGCACTGGTGGCGGGCACTTTCGTCAAAGTTGCAGCCACGAGCTCAACCAGAAGCATGAACTCAGGCGAGCAAAGTGAACAGCCTGACTCAGCAGAGTCATACTAGTAATAAAGCTCTGATATAGTGTAGACGCTCATAAAATCCGCGTTCCACCACCTTCACCTTCCCTCTGTACCACCATGGTTCTTTCCTCTGCACTTGGCTGGAATCCCTGCATTTCTCCACCAACCACAAGCACCGTTGCATTCACTTTATCGTGTCTTGCTTTCCTTTCGTTTCTTGGCGAGTCCGTTTTTGTTTAGACTACCAACTTCCGCAAGTCCTTTTCCAAACACCAAAATCATTGTTCATTTATTCAGTCACCGCATTCGATTCCGACCGCGTTCAGATGCATCTATCTGTGCCCAAGTGGTTAAGCCTTTATTGGGCAAAATTACGTTGTTTTCTAGTCGTTGTGTGGGCAACGACGCTTACAGGCAACATTTAAACTCTCTGATCCAACGATATTTTGTTCTCGAAAGTGCAAAGTTTCTAAATAGTATGCATCTTTAGCAGGCACCATGCAAGGTTATGTGTTTGTTACCACTATAAATGTTTCTTTCGATTTTGTGGCGCTACATTATCTTGTGCAACAAAAAGTGGTTATAAACAGAAAGAGGCAGTTTTGATAGTGAGTTATTAGACAAATGTGCGAGCAAATTCTTATTTGCGACATGCAAATCGAGATTTTTTTTTTATAGGAACAGCTTGTCAGATAACTACAGGATGGAGAACCAGTACAGATGAAGAACAAAACTCCAGCTCCTATAAGATCCATTACACAGGTGACGAAAGTCATGCGATATCTCCTAATATCTTGTCGGACCTACTTTTGGCGTAGTGCAGCATCTGGATGTGGTATGTCGTTGGAAGTTCCATGCAGAAATATTGAGCCATGCTGCCTCTCTAGCCCTCCATATTTGCGAAAGTGTTGCCGGTGCTGGATTTTGTGCACGAACTGATTTCTCAATTATGTCCCTTAAATTTTCGATGACATTCATTTCGAGCGATCTGGGTGGCCAAACAATTGGCTAGAAATGTTCAGAATGTTCTTCAAACCAATCGCGAACAATTGTGGGCCGGTGACATGACGAATTGGAATCCATGAAAATTCCATCGTTTTTTGGGATTATGAAGCCCACGAATGGCTGAAAATTGTCTCCACGAAGCCGAATATAACCATTTACAGTTAATGATCGGTTCGGTTGGACCAGAGGACCCAGTCCATCCACGTAAACACAGCCCACACCATTATGGAGCCACCAACAGCTTGCACGGTGCCTTGTTGACAGCTCGGAGCGTGGCTTCATGGGGTCTGCGCCACATTTGAGCCATTACATCAGCTCTTATAAACTGAAATTGGGACTCGTCTCACCAGGCCACGGGTTTCCAATCGTCTGCGGTCCATCTGATATGGTCACGAGCCCAGGAGAGGCCTCAAAGGTGATGTCGTGGTGTTAGCAAAGGCATTCGCGTCGGTCGTCTGCTGCCTTAATCTATTAACACCAAATTTCGCCGCTCTGTCCCAACGGATATGTTCATTTTGCGTCCCTCATTGATTTATGCGATTATTTCACGCAGCTGTTGTTTATCTGTTAGTACTAGCAACTCCCCACAAACGCCGCTGCTCTCGATCGTTAAGTGAAGGCCATCAGTCACAGCGTTGTCCGTGGTGAGAGGTTATTCTCGGCACACTCTTGACACTGTGCATCTCGGAGTACTGAATTTCTAAACGATTCCCCCAAATGGAATGTCACATGTGTCTATCTCCAACTACCATTTCGCCTTCAAAGTCTGTTAATTCCCATCGTGTTGCCATAACTGCGTCGGAAACTTTTTCACATGAATCACCTGAGTACAAACAACAGCCCTGCCACTGGACTATTCCCTTATACCTTGTTTACACGATGCCACCGTCACCTGTATATATGAAGATGCCCGAAAGAACAGATACCATCTTCATATAGTTAAGGCTAACCGGCCATTGACCTCCTACTTCTGTGCTGGATGCACACGCATTGCCCGAGCTCTTGCGAGACTCGGTAAGATTGTCTGCCGCGAGTAATGAGTGTAATGTGCAGGGGCACTGTGAATGTAGTGTGTGGACATTAAGTTGGGAATGTGGGTCTCACGGGGTACGTGCAAGGAATAAATCCCTGCAGTCACACTATCCTCTGTGCCCTCGGTGGCTCAGATGGATACAGCGTCTGCCATGTAAGCAGGACATCCCGGGTTCGAGTCTCGGTCGAGGCAAGCATTTTCAACTGTCCCCGTTGATGTATATCAACGCCTGTCGCCAGCTTAAGGTCTTGATTTAACTATCGTCATCTGTATATGTGCATATCGTTATGCCACGACTTTGTCGCCTCATTGTATGTACGATACGACAAGAATACAGCAATATGAATCACCTTGTAATGAAATAAATGGAAGGTGCAGGGTGCCAAGGCAAAAAAGCTGCTGAAAAAATGTGAAGAAATCGGATAAGAAATGATCATCCCTGGGACTGATTCAGAAAAGTAAAAAACAAAAATCAGTCTTCGGTGAAATTAAAAAGCACTCCGTCTTCAGGCCACAATTGGCCCACCGGGACCATCAAACCGCCGCGTCATCCTCAGTTGAGGATGCGCATAAGAGGGGCGTGTGGTCAGCACACCGCTCTCCGGTGAAATTAAAAACATTGAGAGCGCAGTTTGAATTCCACTGTTAAACGCAGAGGAGAGTGCGGGTAGGTGCGAAGAAAACGCTGAAGGCCTCAATGAGGGAAAAGACTTGTCTGATACTGGATAAAAGAAAATAAGGAAGACATAAGGGATCTAACATTCGAGTCAGAAATTAAAATAGCGATGGAAGACGTGACATCAAATAAAGCAGAAGCTAAAAGTAACATTGTAGAAGCAATGACAGAAATAAAAAGAAGGTTCAAGAGTCCGGCTAAATGTGAGGGTGAAAGGTTATCAATGACTGTATTCGCAGTTTCTAAAAATCATGGAGGGAAATGACAGCCAAATGACTATTTAAGTTGGTGTGTAGAATACATGAGACTGACGACGTACCATCAGACTTTTGGAAAAATGTCACCCACACAGGTAGGTGCGAAAACTACTGCAAAATCGGCTTAAAACTCATCCATCCAAGCTGCTGTCAAGAACAATATGGAAAAGAAAATCTAGGATCTCTTAGATGGCGATCATCTTGGCTTTAGGAAAGCACCAGAGGGGCAGCTGTGACTTCCTGCTTGGTAATGGAAGCAAGACTCAATAAAAATCGAGACACGCTCTTGGGAGTTGATCTGGAGAAAGCGTTTGACAACGTGAGACGATGCAAGACGTTCTAAATTCTGAGAAAAAATAGAAGTAAGCTACCGGAAAAGATGGGTGATATACGATATGTACAAGAACCAAGTCTGAATAATGAGACTGGAAGACCAAGAATTAATTGCTCGGATTATAAAAGATTTATGACGTGGATGCCATCTTTTGCCTCTACTGTTCAATCCCTACATTGTAGAAGCAATGACAGAAATAAAACGAAGGTTTAAAAGTCGGCCTGAATTTAAGGGTAAAAGGTTATCAATGTCTATCTTCGCTTATGACGTTATTATCCTCACTGAAAGTGAAGAAGAATTGAATGGAATGAATATCTAACGAGTACAGAATATCTAATACAAAATAAGCGAGCAACTTAAGATGAACACTGTTGATCACGAAGCAGAAGAAATTAAGGAATTCTGCTACATTGGAAGCAAAATAACTCACGACAGACGAGGCAAGTAAGAGATAAAAACAGACTAGCACAAGTAAACAGGACATTCGTAGCCAATATAAGTCCACTGGTGTCAAACATAAACCTTAATGTCAGGAAGAGATTTCTGAGAATGAATGTTTGGAGCATAGCATGTTAGTGAATCATGGACTGTGGGAAAATGGGACCAGAAGAGAATCAAACCGTATGAGATCTGGCGCTACTGAAGAACACTGAAAATCAGGTGGACTGATAAGTATTGAAATTTGAAAATTTGTGATAAGGTCTTATGGGACCAAACTACTGAGGTCATCGGTCCCTAAGCTTACACAGTACTTAAACTAACTTACGCTAAAGATGACAGACACACCCATGCCCGAGGGAGGACTCGAACCTCTGACGGGGGGAGCCGCGTGGCCCGTGACAAGGCGCCTCAGACCGCGCGGCGATAAGTAACGAAGAGGATTTCATGGAAAACACCAACAGGAAGAAGGGACAGGATGTTAGTACATATGTTAAGGCATCAGGAAGTAACCTCCAAAGTAGTAAACAAATGCAGATGGTAAAAATTGTACGAGAAGACAGAGATTTTAATACATCCAGCAGTTACTTGAAGACGTAGGGTGAAACCACTAGTCTGAAATGAAGGGGTTGGCGCAGGACAGAGATTTGTGGTGGCCAACATCAAACCAATCAGAAGACAGATGATTAAAAAATACAGGGGTAAAAAGAAAGACGGTTTTGGCCACTGGGCAGAGTACGGGGCCAAGGGGAAATGTAGGGTTTGTCCTCATAGGTTTTTCACTGCAGAATATGGAGCTGTTCTGGGCTTTGTACCAAAATTGTCTTAAGATATTTCACATAAAATACTGCAAACTGCTACCATTTTTTCAGTCACAGAAACAACAGAGTAGACTAGTATTTGTACTGTAACATTCCTGCGCCTTTTAAAGGCAATTATACTTTGAGGAGACATTCTGCATTTTGCGAAAGACCCAACAAGTGCGAGTAGCACCCGTGCACTGATGGTTCCGTACGAACTTAAACTGTGTGTACATCAGCTCCTCAGTAAGTTTTGTGGTTGTCTTTTGGAGTATCAAAATATGGGGCATAAGTGGGCATATCTTTTTACTTAATTGACTTAGAAGCTTCATACTTTATACCACCAATATACCGGAAACCTTAGTATTTGATATAAATTTCATTTTGATATCTCTTGCCGCCCCTGAGAAAAATGTATCTTAACAGGCTGACATACAGAGCGACGGACAACAAAGTGATCCTATAAGGGTTCCATTTCTAGCGATTGACACACGGCATCCTAAAATGGATGTTAAGATATTAAAGTATCCATCTACAAAAAAAATGGTTCAAATGGCTCTGAGCACTATGGGACTTAACATATATGGTCATCAGTCCCCTCGAACTTAGAACTACTTAAACCTAACTAACCTAAGGACAGCACACAACACCCAGTCATCACGAGGCAGAGAAAATCCCTGACCCCGCCGGCAATCGAACCCGGGAAACCGGGCGTGGGAAGCGAGAACGCTACCGCACGACCACGAGCTGCGGACTATCCATCTACACCATTGGCCATTAAAATTGCTACGCCAAGAAGAAATGCAGATGATAAACGTGTATTCATTGGACAAATATACTAGAACTGACATGTGATTACATTCTCACGCAATTTGGGTGCATAGATCATGAGAAATCAGTACCCAGAACAACCACCTCTGGCCGTAATAACGGCCTTGATACGCCTGGACATTGAGTCAAACAGAGCTTGGATGGCGTGTACAGGTACATCTGCCCATGCAGCTTCAACACGATATCACAGTTCATCAAGAGTAGTGACTGGCGTATTGTGACGAGCCAGTTGCTCTGCCACCATTGACCAGACGTTTTCAATTGGTGAGAGATCTGGAGAATGTACTGGCCAGGGCAGCAGTCGAACATTTTCTGTATCCAGAAAGGCCCGTACAGGACCTGCAACATGCGGTCGTGCATTATCCTGCTGAAATGTAGGGTTTCGCAGGATCGAATGAAGGGTACAGCCACGGGTCGTAACACAACTGAAATGTAACGTCCACTGTTCAAAGTGGCGTCAATGCAAACAAGAGGTGACCGCGATGTTGCCAAACACGGGTGCGACCATCATGATGCTGTAAGCAGAACCTAAATTCATCCGAAAAAATGACGTTTTGCCTTCGTGAACCGAGGTTAGCCGTTGAGTACACCATCGCAGGCGCTCCTGTCTGTGATGCAGTGTCAAGGGTAACCACAGCAATGGTCTCCGAGCTGATAGTCCACGCTGCTGCAAACGTCGTCGAACTGTTCGTGCACATGGTTGATGTCTTGCAAACGTCCCCATCTGCTGGCTCAGGGATCGAGACGTGGTTGCACGATCCGTTACAGCCATGTGGATACGATACGTCATCTCGACTGCTAGCGATACGAAGCCGTTGGGATCCAGCACGGTGTTCCGTATTACCCTTCTGAACCCACCCATTCCATATTCTGCTAATAGTCATTGGATCTCGACCAACGCGAGCAGCAATGTCGCGATACTATAAACCGCAATCGCGATAGGCTACAATCCGACCTTTATCAAAGTCGGAAACGTGATGGTACGCATTTCTCCTCCTTACACGAGACATCACAGTAACGTTTCACCAGGCAACACCGGTCAACTACTGTTTGTGTATGAGAAATCGGTTGGAACTTTCCTCATGTCAGCACGTTGTAGGTGTCGCCACCGGCGCCAACCTTGTGTGAATGCTTTGAAAAGATAATCATTTGCATATCACAGCATCTTCTTCCTGTCGGTTAAATTTCGCGTCTGTAGCACGTCATCTTCGTGGTGTAGCAATTTTAATGGCCAGTAGTGTATGTTACAAGCGGCGAACTCGGTTCGTGGCTAATCGTCAAGATGCAAAATTTCAGTTGCAGGTTGCCTATCTTACGGACTCCAGGGGCAACAAAAACTTGAGTTTCAATATTTATAGAACTATTGACAGAATTTAAAAATTTAAAATGCTGTCATAATCTGCTCATTATGAGGGATAATCTCATATGAAAGGTTTAACACAGTAAGACAAGTACTACAGTTAGAAACTGAATATATATCTTCAGGCAGTGTAACACATGACGCGCAAATTACCAAGACCACATTCATCCAGTATTTGAGAATGAAAGGTGTATGTTACAAGCGGCGAACTCGGTTCGTGGCTAATCGTCAAGATGCAAAATTTCAGTTGCAGGTTGCCTATCTTACGGACTCCAGGGGCAACAAAAACTTGAGTTTCAATATTTATAGAACTATTGACAGAATTTAAAAATTTAAACTGCTGTCATAATCTGCTCATTATGAGGGATAATCTAATATGAAAGGTTTAACACAGTAAGACAAGTACTACAGTTAGAAACTGAATATATATCTTCAGGCAGTGTAACACATGACGCGCAAATTACCCAGACCACATTCATCCAGTATTTGAGAATGAAAGTACTTAGGGACTTCCAACAAACTTTACACATAGTTTTAAACCTTTACGAAACTACTTCTCTCTGGCACCGCTTCACTCCCACCGCTTACAACATTTTCGTTGTTCATGCAGTAGAACTTCAGCATACGGCGCGACATTTCATTTATTATTTCTTTACAACCAGCTCCATGCTTAGCAAGTTTTGCAGGCAGTATTCACTTATACCACTGAATGTACCTGCAAATTTATAGGATAGTTCAGGAGATACAACGTCATAAACATTGAGAAGCATGGAGAGTCTTTTGTTTAAAAGGGAGCGCAAGTTACCTGAACTATACTCATACACTGTTTGATAATGAGAGCGCTCCGCGACTTCCAACAAATTTTACACGTACGTTCGAACCTTTTCTAAACATTTTCTCGTTTAAATGCTTAACGTTAAATATAAAACACATTACCTCATTTGTAAAATAATCTTAATTGTTAAGCGTTTTACGCATGGTAGTTCGATTCTTTAAATAATAATTCCCATTTTCCCACAGTCCACGATTCGTTAACATACACCGCTATGCTCCAAACGTTCATTCTTAGAAATCTCTTCCTGAAATTAAGGTATACATCTAGTATACATCTAGTTTGACTAACTTCTTCACAATACTTCTGTGCATTTTCAATAATTGGTTTTGGTGGTGCGAGGTGAACAGATAAATTTACCTAAAATACACTCTCCGTCCACACGTTGTGGAGAGACCATCGGTTACGACCAACCGCCTTGTCGTCCTCTGACAATGGCGTCATCGGATGCTGTACGGAGGAGCGTGGGGTCGGCACACCGTTCCCCTAGCCGCTGTCAGTTTTTGCGACCTGAAGCAGCTACTACACAATTGGCGTCAAAAGTGTGAATGTTTTCATTCCGGCCACCATGGAAGAATCTCTAGCAGTAATGGAAATCCAACCGGGGTTCTATACATGGCAGTCGGTCGCGCTGAAGATTCAGCTGAGAAGGCGCACTTAAAGTACACTGGTGGCCGTCAAACTGTGAAATCATGAAGGCGGAATGCAACAAACGTCAGAGTGGTATGGATTGGGATATATTCTCCAATATGAAAATGATCATCATTTCAGAATAACGGCACTAAGTTTGTATAACTAACGAACTATACATACTGTTTATAAGGCAAAATTATTCACCTGATTTCTCGTTCAAAAATCGCATTTGAATGTTGGTGGCGTGTCAGAAGATCTTGTTTTGCTTCGTGTAAGAAGAACAAATGTCTACTAGCATGTGTCTTAATACAGCAGTGGCAGGATCGAGGCAGCAACAGCCGGCCGAGACAGACGCAGCAACAGGGAAGTAACAGATTTTGTGACTTTTACGAGTTCCTAACCAGGCGCGAATTTTATAATATCATCTGTGTGCTTTAACAGTTTAATTTCTTGAGTTTCTGCTTGTTAATTTAACAATTAATAGCCTCAGTTCTCGCGTTTTCGTTTGCATCTGAAAGTAAACCGATTTTCTGACATATTACATCTACATCTACTACATCTACATTTATACTCCGCAAGCCACCCAACGGTGTGTGGCGGAGGGTACTTTACGTGCCACTGTCATTATCTCCCTTTCCTGTTCCAGTCGCGTATGGTTCGCGGGGAGAACGACTGTCTGAAAGCCTCTGTGCGCGCTCTAATCTCTCTAATTTTACATTCGTGATCTCCTCGGGAGGTATAAGTAGGGGGAAGCAATATATTCGATACCTCATCCAGAAACGCACCCTCTCGAAACCTGGCGAGCAAGCTACACCGCGATGCAGAGCGCCTCTCTTGCAGAGTCTGCCACTTGAGTTTGTTAAACATCTCCGTAACGCTATCACGGTTACCAAATAACCCTGTGACGAAACGCGCCGCTCTTCTTTGGATCTTCTCTATCTCCTCCATCAACCCGATCTGGTACGGATCCCACACTGATGAGCAATACTCAAGTATAGGTCGAACGAGTGTTTTGTAAGCCACCTCCTTTGTTGATGGACTACATTTTCTAAGGACTCTCCCAATGAATCTCAACCTGGTACCCGCCTTACCAACAATTACAAGTTCCTCATCAGGGGCGAATTATTTTGTTTCACCCGAGTGCTTCGGTGGTTAGGTTTCTGAATCTCTGCGTAGTAATTTAATTTATTAGACACAGTTCCTGCGTTTTCGTCATGGTCTACAGTAGAGTTCCGCAGCACGTGACGATAGTCTATTTATCTGGGTAGTTTAGTTTTCCACGGTCATTAATATGGATAGGAATTGTGATTGTTACGTGCAGATGCGAGCCGAGTTGGTGACACTTCGCTCTCAGCTCCAGGCTGTGATGGCTTCGGTTACACATCTTGAGGCTGCAGTGGATGGGCAACACTGTAGTGCGCTGGTTGTGGCGATCCAACGAACGTCCAGCACGACCGAGCCCTCCGATCGGTTCTCACCAGTGGCCAGCCCAGCCCAGTTACTGCTTGCACAGAGGTTGACCCCTTGACAAGTGGTCGAGTGGAAGGTCGCCCCGGGGCGTAGCAGGCGGTGAAAAACTTCCCAGGGGACCATATGTAAGGCGTCCCCAGTTAGTCTGACAAACAGGTTCCACGAGCTGTCTGTGACTGACACTGTCGCTGAGCCAGATGCCAGCGCCTGTCCTGTTTCAGAGGAAACCTCTCAGCCTGCAAGATCTGGGCAATCACAGAGGGTGGGATTATTGATAACACTGTTCGACATGGGTTCTATTTCTGATATGAAAGTATGTGATTCTAGACCATTTTACCGTGGGAAATTCAAATATGTAAACAAAATATCGTTGTCAGGGATACTTTTTATGTAATATGTATATATATGTATATTCACAATTCATGGCATCGAGTTTACAAGAGTGGTGTTAGCCGCAATTTGTGTCAGTCTTAATGACTGGCTGTTTTGGCTGACAAGTAACTATCTGTCATATTTCCGAGCACGGTTGAATTTCACTTATATTTCACAGGAGTGGAGACTTTTCATAGATGCATCGAAAACAAGTCTGAAGGGTGTTTTGCTCCATAACGGAAATAAAATACCCTCTGTTCCAGTAGCTTACGCTAGTTTGACAAAAGACAATTACGAATTCGTACAAAGGATGCTAAATTCATTAAAATACAATGAACACAAATGGAAAATATGTGCAGATTTCAAGGTAATTGCTATGGTACTAGGAATGCAACAAGGCTACACAAAGTATGCCTGTTTTCTTTGCGAGTGGGATAGTCAAGACCGAAATTCTCACTACGTGAAAAAGAAATGGCCTAGGCGAAGATAAAAAGTTGGCGAAAAGAATGGACAACGTGAAAGTCTGGTAGCTTCTGAATATATACTACTTCCACCGCTTCACCTCAAACTTGGCCTGATGAAACAATTCGTGAAGGCCATGGATCCAACAGGTTGTGGGTTTGCATATCTAGCTACCAAATTCCCCCGTCTTTCAGCTGCAAAAATAAAGGAAGGTGTATTTGTGGGCCCACAAATCAGGGAACTGCAAAAAGATGCAAATTTGGAAGCATGTTTAACTGATAAAGAAAAAACCGCATGGGACTGTTTCAATGTGGTGTCGGAAAACTTCCTCAAGAAGAAGAGCTACTAACTACAAAGCAATGGTGAAGGATATGATCAAAGCATATCAAGGTTCGGGGTGCAATATGTCTTTGAAGGTACATATAATGGACTCTCATCTGGACTACTTCACAGAGAGTTGTAGTGACGTATCGGATGAACATGGGGAAAGATTCCATAAAGACATATCTACCACAGGAAGGCGCTATGAAGGGAAGTGGGTACCTTCTATGTTAGCAGATTATTGCTGGAATATCATTCGAGAGAAGAAAGATTCACAATACAAGAGAAAAAGTGATGTGCATTACAAGGTAGTGGCTCATTGTTTGTCAATTTTCTGTAATTTCTCATGTCAAATAAATGCTTCAAAGTGTATACACAAAGGTTACCGTGTTATATGTTAGATCCCACCCTTCATTAATGTGATGAACTTATAACATCATAAAGATGTGCATTTGTTTGTCGAAATTCACCTCATGTTTGCTGCACTATATCAGAAACTGAAAAGAGAAATAAAATTGCTATTACTCATAAACTATCCCTGACAGAAAAAAACCAAAAACAGTTTTCAATTCAGCACTCAAAATACACCTAGGATCACAATATTTTTTATCAGAAATAGAAAAAAGGTTTTTTTTGTAGAACAGTGATAATTGGGAGCTGCAACGTTAGACGCGTTATGGAGCCCCTTAGGGACTGCCAAGAAGGGAAAGAAAGCCAATGTGCACTCCATGTGCATACTGGGTGGAGTCATTCCAGATGTGGAACGAGTCCTTCCGGGTGTCATGAAGATCGTAGGGAGCAGCCAACTGCAGGTGATGGCTCACGTCGGTACCAATCATGTGTGTCACTTTGGATCACACACACCGTCAGGTGACTTGCCGAGTATGGATGTGAATGTAGATGTAGATGAAGTTCGCTCTGGTTCCGAGTGACTAACAAAAGTGGTAAAGGCCGCCAGTCCTGCTTGCGAGATGAAAGCAGAGCTGATCATTTGCAGCATAGTCGACAGAACCGACTGCAGACCTCTGGTACAGAGCCAATGGAGCGTCTGAACAGAGGCTCAGACGGTTCTGCGACAGTGTAGGTTGCAGATTCCTCGACCTGCGCCATAGGGTGGTTGGGTTTCAGGTTCCGCTGAATAGCTCAGTAGTCCGCGACACTCAGGAGGCGGCTACACGGGTGGCAGGGACAGTGTGGCGTGGACTGGGCGGTTTTTTAGATTAGAGGGTCTCAGGAAAATACAAAAAGGGCTTCAGTGACAAAGAGTGCAGGCCGAACACAGGAAGAACGCAGATACAGGAACCATCGGTATAACAGTTGTAAATTGTTGTAGCTGTGTTGGGAAAGTGCCAGAGTTCCAAGCGCTGATGCTCAAATCGTTATAGGCGCTAAAATCTGGCTAAATCTGGAGATAAGCTCAGCCGAAATTTTTGCAAAGAACCTAACGGTGTTTTAAAAGGATAGGCTAAACATGTTTGGCGGTGGGGAGTTTGTTGCTGTTAGAAGTAGTTTATATTGTCGAGAAATTGAAATAGATAGTTCCCGTGAGTTAGTATGGGCAGAGGTTGTTGTTGGCAACCGGAATAAAATAATAATTGGATCCTTTTACCAACCTCCTAATTCAAAAATTTATGGTAAGATCTTATGGGACCAAACTGCTAAGGCCGTCGGTCCCTAAGCTTACACACTACTTAATCTAACTTAAATTAACTTACGCTAATGACAACACACATACCCATGCCCGAGGGAGGACTTGATCCTCCGACGGGGGCAGCCGCGAGGACCGTGACAAGGCGCCAAAGACCGCTCGGCTACACCGTGCGGCCCAATTGAAATGATACAATTACTGAAAGGTTCAAACACGTACCCATCTCATATGATTGTAGTTGGTGGTGACTTTAATTTACCCTCGATATGTTGGCGAAAGTTCATGTTTAATTCCGGAGGTATGCATAAAACATCACCAAAATTGTGCTAAACGCATTCTCTGAAAATTATTTCGAGCAGTTAGTTCATAAGCCCATGCGAATAGTAAACAGTTGTGAAAACACACTTGACCTCTTAGCAACAAATAATCCTTAGTTAATAACGAGCATCAAAACGGATAAAGAGATTAGTGAATACATGGTTGTAGTAGCGAGACTGAATATTGAAACCACAAATCCTCCAAAAATAAACGAAAAATATACCTATTCAATAGAGCAGATAAAAATTCACTTGACGCCTTCCTGAGAGACAGTCTCCACACCTTCCAAATTAACAATATAACTGCAGACCAGATGTGGCTTGAATCCAAAGGAACAGTACCGGCAGCAATTGAAAGAGTTATACCAAATAAATTAGCAAACGACAGAGCTGATCCTCCTTAGTACACAAAACGGGTCAGAACACTGTTGCAGAAACATCGAAAAATTTAGTCAAAATTTAAACAGAAGAAAAATCTCTAAGAATGGTGATCTTTTACAGAAGTTCGAAATTTAGAGCGGACTTAAACGTGAAATGCTTATAATAGTTTCCACAACGAAACTTTGTCTCGAAACCTGGCAGAAAATCCAAAGAGATTCTGGTCGTATGTGAAGTACGCTAGCGGCAAGCCAAATCAGTGCCCTCTCTCCGCGATAGCAATGGATATACTATCGAAGACGGTGCTGCCAAAGCAGAGTTTCCAAACACCGCCTTCAGAAATGCCTTCACAAAAGAAGACGAAATAAATATTCCAGAATTCTAATCAAGAACAGCTACCAACATGAGTAACGTAGAAGTAGATATCCTCGGAGTAGTGAAGCAACTTAAATGGCTTAATTAAAGCAAGTTTTCTGGTCCAGACTGTATAACAATTAGGTTCCTTTCAGAGCATGCTGATGCAATAGCTCCACACTTAGAAATCATATACAACACTTCGCTCTACGAAATATCAGTACATAAAGACTGTACAGGTCACATCAGTATTCAAGAAAGGTAGTAGGAGTAATCTACTAAATTACAGGCCCATATCATTAGAGTCGATATGCAGCAGAATTTTGGAACATATGTTCGATCATTGAGAATTACCTCGAAGAAAACGGTCTACTGACACACAGTCAACACGGATTTACAAAACATCGTTCTTGTGAAACACAACTAGCCCTTTACTCGCATGCAGTGTTGAGTGCTGTTGACAAGGGACTTCAAATTGATTCAGTATTTCTGGATTTCCGGAAGACTTTTGATACTGTACCACACAAGCAGCTTGTAGTGAAATTGCGTGCTTGTGGAATATCGTCTTAGTTATGTGACCAGATTCGTGATTTGCTGTCAGAGAGGTCACAGTTCGCAGTAATTGACGGAAAGTCATCGAGTATAACAGAAGCGATTTCTGACTTTCCCCAAGGAAGTGTTTAGGACCTTTGCTGTTCTTAGGTTGTTTGCAGATGACGCTGTCGTTTATCGACTAGTAAAGTCATCACAAAGATCAAAACAAATTGCAAAACAATTTAGAAAAGACATCTATATGGTGCGAAAATTGGCAATTGACCCTAAATAACGAAAGTGTGATGTCATCCACATGAGTGCTAAAAGGAATCCGTTAAACTTTAGTTACACGATGAATCAGTCAAATCTAAAGGCTGTAAATTCAACTGAACCCTAGCAATTACAATTACGAATAACTTAAGTTGGAAGGAACACATAGAAAATGTTGTGGGTAAGTCTAACCAAAGGCTGCGTTTTTTGGCATGACACTTAGAAAATGTAACAGATCAACTAAGGAGACTCTATACTACGCTTGTCCGCCCTCTTTTACAATACTGCTGCGCGGTGTGGGATCCTTAAAAGATAGGATTGACCGAATGCATCGAAGAATTTCAAAAAGAAGGGCAGCACGTTTTGTTTTATCGCGAAATAGGGGAGAGGTCTCACTGAAATGATACAGGATTTGGGGTGGACATCATTAAAACAAAGGCGTTTTTCGTTGCTGAGCAATCTTCACACGATATTCCAATCGCCAGCTTTCTCCTCCGAATGCGAAAATACTTTGTTGACGCCGACCTACATAGGGAGAAACGATCACCATGGTAAAATCATGGAAGTCAGAGCTCGTACGGAAAGATAAAGGTGTTCGTTCCTTCCGCGCACTATACATTGAAATAATGGAGAACTGTGAAAGTGGTTCGATGAACCCTCTGCCAGACACTTAAATGTGGTTTGCAGAGTATCGATGTAGACGTAGATGTAGATGTGGATGTGCCGATGTCACTCATTTATCATTCTGCAATGTCGCTGCTCGTCTATTTCGATGGATTCACGATGACCATACTCAGCGCCAAAGCAAAGGCCCCTTTGCGACTAGCTCCTGAAAGAACAAACAGGTATTCACTAGGGCTTACAGGACAGTATAGATATGTTACCTATATGGAGACATGAAATGAGTTTTATTGCAGCTAGACAAATATCCACACCGATTGTGTGATTACATCTTGACCACTGCAAGAGGTCTCTTATATTTTGTTGTAATCGTAACTATATTCTGGCTGTTATTCTTATTTAACAGTCACTCCCTGGTACGCCTCTACGCAACACACCATGAAATTTGAGGAGATTTATGACTCTTAGAAACGGGGGAAATGGCATTTGTAAGCTTCAGTTCCATTGTTATTTGTCTGCCTGGAAACATGTTCTTGCTTAGGTAGCCCTTACCTGTTCACCTCAGGCAACATGATGGTACGACCACAAACAAACCTCAGAGTCATCCATTTAACACTAAATGTCCTACTGGCACCCTACCATCATTTGAATCTTTCACATCCACCTTTATTTTTTCATATATTTCAGCATTTATTGTGTGTTACTTTCTCCTGTTCCACTAGAAGTGACTATCGGTCCAACATCTCATACAGCTTTAAAAGCTTGAATATGTTACCCCGCTCATTTCATTGATAACGCATTAATAGATAAGGCGAACTTCTTGTCTCCATGTAAGGAGATTTAATTCAATGTTAGGCCTCTTATTTATCTTGTCATGGTCTTCAGTCCGAAGACTAGTTTGATGTAGCTCTTCACCCCGCTCCATCCTGTACAAGCCTCTTCATCTCCCAATAACTACTGCAACTTACAGCCTTTTTGATCTGCTAACTGTATCATCCCCTTGGTCTCCCTCCACAATTTTTACCCCCCCCCCCCTCCCCAACACACACACTTCCCTTCTATTCAATGCCTCCTGATGTCACCACAATATCCTTTCTTCCAGAAGTGCTAGTTTTGCAAGGTACGCAGGAGAACTTCTGTGAAGTCTGGAGGGTAAGTGACACGATACTGCGGAAGTAAAGCTGTGAGGACCTGTGGTGAGTCGTACTAGGACAACTCAGTCGTCAAAGCACTTGCCTGCGAAAGGCAAAGATCCCGACTTCGAGTCTCGGTCAGGCACACAGACTAGGAAGTTTCATATCAACGCCTACTCATTCTGGAAACCGCCAGATCGGTTACGTGATCCACCCAAGTAATCTTCAGCACTCCTCTGCAGCACCAAATTTCAAACGCTTCTATTCCCTTCTAATCTAAACTGTTTATTATCCATGTTTCACTTACACACATGGCTACACTCCATACAAATACCGTAGTACTCAAATCTATATTAGATGCTAGCAAATTTCTCTTCTTCAGAAACTCTTTTGTTGCCTTTGCCAGTCTACATTTTATACGCTCTCTACTTCGGCCGTCATCAGTTAGTTTGCTGCCCAAACAACAGAACTCATCTACTACTTTAGACGTGTTGTTTCCTAATCTAATTTCCTCAGTGTAGCCTGATTTCATTCAGCCACATTCCCTTATCCTTATTTCGCCTTTGTTGATGTTCATGTTACATCCTCCTTTCAAGACACTCTCCGTTCAACTGCTCTTCCAAATCCTTTGCTGTCTCTGGCAGAATTACAATGTCATCGGCACACATCAAAGTTTTTATTTCTCCTTCTGAACTTTAATTTCGACTCCAAATCTTTCTTTGGTTTACTTTACTGATTGCTCAATGTACAGAATGAATAACATCAGGGGTAGCCTACAAGCCTGTTTCGCTCTCTAGTCAATCACTACTTCCCTTTCATATTCCTTGACTCTTACAACGGCCGTCTGGTTTCTGTACAAGTTGTAAACAGCCTTTCGCTCCCTGCAGTTATAGAATTTCAAAGAGGGTATTACATTCAACATAGTCAGAAGCTTTCCCTATGTCTACAAATGCTATAAACGCAGTTTTACTTCCCTTAACCCATCTTCTAAAATATGTCGTAGGGTCAGTACTGCTTCACTTGTTTCTACATTTCTCCAGAATCATACTAATATCCAACATCAGCTTCTATCAGTTTTCCATTCTTCGGTGCAGAATTCGTGTTAGTAACCATGACTTAATAAAATGACTTATGAAACTGATAGTTCAGTAATATTCACATGCGTCAGAACCCGCTGTTTTTGGAATTGAAATTATTACATTCTCCATGAAGTCCGAGGATATTTCGCCTGTCTCATAATCTTGCACACCAAATGGAACAGTTTTCTCATGACTGATTCTCCCAAGGCGATAAGTAGTTCTGACGAAATGTCGTCTATCCTCTTAGGTCTTTCAGTGCTCCATCAAATTCTTCTCTCAGTATCAATCTCCTATCTCAGTTCCATCTACGTCCTCTTTCATTTCTATAATACTGCCTTCAAATTCATGTCCCTTTTACAGACCATATGCATATATTTATTTCTTCCAACTTTCAGTTTTCCCTTCTTTGGTTAGGATTGGTTTTCCATCTGAGCTCTTGATATTCATACTACTGCTTCTCTTTTCTCTAAAGACCTCATTAACTTTCCTGTAGGCTGTATCTATCCTTCTCCTAGTGAAATATGCTTCTCAGTCTTTAGATTTGTCATCTAGCCATTCCTGCTTAGCCATTTTGCACTTTCTGTCAATCTCATATTTTAGACGTTTGTATTCACTTCCGCCTGCTTCATTTACTGCCCATCTATGTTTCCTCCTTTCATCAATTAAATTCAATGTCTCCTGTGTTGTCCAAGAATTTCTTCTACTACGCCTTATCTGTTTACCCATTTGGTCCTCTGCTGCCTTTACTATTTCATCTCTCAAAGCTTCCCATTCGTCTTCCACTATATTCCTTTCCCCTGCTCTAGTCAATTCTTCTGAAAATTTCAACGTCTTCTTCTTTCAACTCATCCAAATCCCGTCTCATTAATTTCCTTCCTATTTGCAATTTCTTTAGTTTAAATTCACAATTTATAACCAATAAATTGAGGCCAGAGTCTGCATCTATACCTGTAAATGTCTTACAATTTAAAATCTTATTCCGAAACCTCTGTTTCACCATTATATAATCAGTCTGAAACCTTACAGTATCCACAGGTTTCTTCCAATTATACAGTCTTCTTTCATGATTCTTAAACCAAGTGTTAGCGATGATTAAATTATGCTCCGTGCAAAATCCTACCAGACGGCTTCCTCTTTCATTCCTTTCCCCCAATCTATAGTCACCTAAAATTTTTCCTTTTCTTCCTTTCCCTACTACTGGATTCCATTCCCCCATCACAATTAAATTTTCGCCTAACTGTCTGAATAACTTCTTTTATCTCATCACACATCTTCAATATCTCACCTGTGGAGCTAGGTAGCATATAAACTGGTACTACTGTGGTGTGCGTTCGCTTTGTGTCTACCTTGGCTACGATAATATGTTCACTACGCTGTTCATAGTAGTTTACCCGCATTCCTATTTTGTTATTCGTTATTGTGTCTACTCCTGCATTACCCCTGTTTTATTTTGTATTTATAACCCTGCATTCGCCTGGACAGAAGCATTGCTCTTCCTGCCACCGAACTTCACTAATTCCCACTATATCTCAATTCAACCTATCCATTCCCTTCTTAAATCTTCCAACCTACCTGCGCGATGAGGGGCTCTAACATTTCATAGTACGATCGATCTGTAGAATACCAGTTTTGTTTCTCCTGATGACGTCCTCCTAAGTGGTCCCGGCCCGGAGATACAAATGGGGAACTGTTTTACCCAAGAGGATACCACCATCATTTAACCATACAGTAGAGCTGCATGCCCTCGGGAAAAATTACGGCTGTAGTTTCTTCTTGCTTTCAGCCGTTCGCAGTACCAGCACAGCAAATCCGTTTTGATTTATGTTAGAAGGCTAGATCAGTCAATCATCCAGATTTTTGCCCCTGCAATTAATTAAATGGCTACCGCCCCCCTTCAGGAGCCACACGTTTGTCTAGCTTCTCAACAGATACCCCTCTCTTGAGGTTACACCTGCAGCACGGCTATCTGTATTGTTCAGGCACGCAAGCCACCCCACCAACGGCTAGCTCTCTGGTTCATGGCGGGGTTGTTATTCACACAACTTCTAATCTCACTAAGTATCCTTAATTTCTGTTTGTAGTTTGATCATAATATAGTTATTAAGCGGGATGCCAAAGTTAGGTACATTTTTTGCTACGAGAGAATGCTGACGCCTGAGCAATGATCAGCAGTGGAAGCAGTTAGATGGCTGCATATTCTAGCAAGAGCTAGATGCAGCCAGGGAGGCTTTTATGCAGCATCGTTACATATCTTAACAGGTCATCTGCTAAAGTCATGCTTGTAGTTTGATATGGAAAGCATCCAGTACTTGCAGTACCCGTGTCCAGTTTTTTTATCACAAAAATGTTTTGTCATAAATCTTTACGCTATACGATTATCCATTAAGCTCCTGTGGTAACGTCTGAAATAACGACTTTGAATATTAATTTTATAAATCATCGGTATGGAATCACAGACTTTCGCGATATAAGTTCAAATAACATAACATTACAGTAAATGCAGTAAACTGATCTAATGTTTTCAATACTTTAAGAATTGGACCAACGGAAAAAATTTAAACTACAGTTTTTTTCTTGATATTAATCAATTAGCCACTATGCAGTCATTTAAGCAGTTTCTCATAACAGTTACATCCAGCAACATCGCTCTCTGTATACCGAAATCCATGTAAGATTGGCACTGAAAACCAGTGCAACAATCCATCATAGCAAGGAGCAGTACTTTCTAGGAACGTCTGTTACATACTGTGCTCTGCAGCTTGTTGTTCGAAATACATAGGCTGCCTGACAGAAAGTAAAACTCCTACAAGACATGGTCAGAAGCCTGTGTAACTTCGCGTGCAATTACACGCCGACGGCAGGTATGTAAATGATTAGGGAAGCGATTCTCTGTGAAAGGTATCACAGCCACCAGAGTGCGTTAACGTTGTTCGTGTTTAGTGTTGTTACCAGACTGGGTAGTGTACGTAAGAGGCGTGAACAGCGGCAGATGTTGAATGGTCTCTGTGAAGGACAAGGCAATGCCGAGTGCTCGTGTGAGACAGCTTTATCAGTACCTTACAGTTTTCAAGGGAGCCTCTTTGTGACTCTTCATTGGACCGCTGGTCGAGTATTGCAATATTCAAATCAATGAAATATTTTTTAATGCATTTGACTTTGGGGTGGGTACTTGAAATCTTGCCCCACTCGGCATCATGTCCCTACATCAACATCCACATCTACATCTACATGATTACTGTGCAGTTCACACTTAACTGCCTGGCAGAGGGTTCACCCGAACCAGTTTCACACTATTTCTCTGCTGCGAGCAGGCGCGGACCGCAGAGGGAACGCCTGCAACCGCCGGTGGAGGGGGAAGGCCACAGACATAAATACTGGGCCAGGTCCACTCGAGGAGCAGTCTCACGTCGTTACCGAAATATCGTGCAAGAACGACGCTGATATCCGGCAGAACACTCGACAACCCAAGATGTCATTAGATCGCCGGGAAGGCCTGAAGAGTTAACGTAACTTTTGCTTGTCAATATTTGCTTCCACCTTCCGTCTCTTTCTCTATCCGCACTATCACATCTTTTTCCTTCCCATTGTCAGTAAAATTAGTGACGTTAACAGTGACTTCCCGCACCTTACCGCAAAAGTATTTTCCGCGGTAGTTTTCACGACCGCCTGCCGCGATCGCACTGCAAGGTGGCAACGCGTGCTGCTTTGAACCGCGACGTGAGAGCACCTAGTCACGTAACCAATTTATTTCTTCTTAAGGCCCGGTAACCAGTCTTCTTTGCGAATAATACCAATTTTCTTTGAAAAGCAGAAACATGGTGTAAATATTATGCTCGATACAGCTGAGTCTAAATACGATTTGTCTAGGTATCACATTAAAATTATTAACATTGCAAGTGCAGGATAACCCATTGCAAATGTGAAATTCTGGTACGTTAATAACAGGTATAAACTCTAGAATGTTGAATGCAAGCAGGTAAACGTGCATACATTGTGTTGTGCAGGTGCCGGATGTTACTTTGTGGGATGAAGTTCCATGCCTGTATCACTTGGTCGATTAAATACATGGATGGTTAACGCCGTTTGTGGAGACGTCCGATGATGTCTCATTTGTGCTCGATTGGAGATAAATCTGGTGTTCGAGCAAGCCAAGGCAACAGGCCAACACTCTGTAGAGCATGGTGGGCTACAACAGCGAGCGAGCGTTATCGTGGGGGAAAACACGCCCTGGAATGCTGTTCATGAGTAGCAGCACAACAGGTCGAATCACCAGACTGACGTACAGATTTGCAGTCAGCGTGCGTGAATTAAATATGAGAGTGCTCCTGCTGTCGTGTGAAATCGCATCCAAGACCCTAACTCCATGTATAAGTCCAGAGTGTCCAGCACACAGAAAAGTTGGTTACGGGACCTCGACCACCACACAGCCATCACTGGCACCTAGGCAGAACCAGCTTTCATTAGAAAACACAACGGACATCCATCCTGCACTCCAATGAGCTCTCGCTTGACAACACTGAAGTCACAAATGGCGGTGGTTTGCGGTCGGTGGAACGCACGCCGCAGGGCGTCTGGCTAGGGGCCATCCTTGAAGTAATCGATTTGTAACATTTCATCGAGTAACTGTGGTGCCAACTCCTGCTCAAATTGCTGCTACAGATGCAAAACAATGCGCCAGAGCCGTACACAGAACGCGATAGTTTTCCCTCCCGTTAGTGGCTGTCCGGAGCTCAGCCTTCTTGCAACCGTACATTCTCGTGACCACTTTTGCCAGTAATCAAGTATAGTCGCTACATTCCAGCCAACTCTTTCCCCAATATACAGCTTCTCGTAGCTCTATTACACTACCCATTCAAATACACTGAAGTGTTGACAATGGCATCTTTGTCACCTTAAAGACATTCTTGACCAACACCAACTCATCACGTCCAATCTCAAAGATAATCTGATGTAAATAATTATTGAGGCATACCCCTACTACAGGTCGCATACAAAGTTATATCAGTCTGTCTTCTTCAAAGAGCACAAGAGCAACTGGAAAACAAAATTGGTGACTACCAAGGTGGCTTTCGCCCCTGTAGATCCTTCACAGAACAAATTTTCAGTCTAAAAACAGCGCTAAAATGCAAAGCAGTCAAAACAGCCCAATAATTTGCACGTTTGTTGACTTTAAAAGGCTTAAGACTCAGTTGACCGACAAGTCGTTTTCGATATCCTTGAAGAACAAGGGTTAAATCCAAAAACTCTGAACCTCATCAAAGAAACATTGACTGATACAACCTCCAAGGTGGTTCAATGAACCCTCTGCCAGGCACTTAAATGTGATTTGCATAGTATCCATGTAGATGTAGAAGATGAAATTAATGGGTGAAATATTCGAGCCCTTCCTGATCAAAACTGTCGCCCGACAAGGTGATGGTCTGCCACCTCCCTATTCAACCTTTACCGGAAAAGGTCATCCGCGAATAGGAAGAGAAATTGAAGCATAAAAACTGCTGGAAACCTACTCAGATGGAGCGAGTCAAGGATAGCATAAGAATTTCATGTTTAGCTTTTTCTGACGACTTAGCCTTACTAGCGGACGATAACACCAACCGAACAGGTTGAAACCCTTAAAGAATGTGCAGAGGAAGTAGGTCTGCAAATATCTTTTCTAAAGTCTGAGTTCATTGCCACAAAAACTGACACCCAAAACTTGACTGCAAAATACGGTCATATCAGTAGAGTCGATTATTCTAAATACTTAGATGAAGTCCTTGAACCGACGAGACGAGAGAAAATAGCACAAAATATTTGCCTCCAAAAACTAAAGAGAGCCTATGGAAGGAAATACAACGCGTAGAATAAAAAATTCTTGTCCAAAAACACTAAAATTAGGCACTATAGTACAGTATTAAAACCTGGAGTCCTGTGCGCCAGTGAAGCCCTGACAGTCCACGTAAAAGGTGACCTAGAAAACTTATTAAAGGAAAAACATAAAATCATCAAAAAGATACTAGAGGCAAAGAAAACAGAAGAGGGTTATAGACTACAATCTCCTCAAACAACCGATAAATTGTCCAACCTTGTAGCAGACATTAGAAGAAGATGATAAAAATTTTATGGGCACATCTCTAGGCTTCCAAAAACAAGACTTACGCACAAAATTCTTAAATTTTGTAGATAGAAGTACATAAAATTATGCCCTGGATACAAGAGGTCAAAAAGCTACAAAAAGCTCAGATAAATTATTCAGATATTTTGGACAGAAAGGTATTTAAGCGGAAAGGTGACTGATGGGAAGTCAGAGAACGAAGCTCCGAAGAAAGCAGGAACGAAATGGAGAGAGGAGAGGAAGAGAGCCCATGCAGAAAAAATGAGAACAGTGAGGAAAAAAAAGGAAAGCTTTGCGTGAGTGAACAGGGTCTAATCGTACACACACACACACACACACACACACACATATATATATATATATATATATATATATATATATATAAAGTTTTCCATCAGCTCGGTTCCGAGAGAGATCAACATAATCATTTCCGCCCTTTTTATTGCTCATGAAAACCACTCATTGCATGTTGTACCACCATACAGTGAGACCTTCAGAGTTGGTGGTCCAGATTGCTGTACACACCCGTACCTCTAATACCCAGTAGCATTGATGCATATCTGTATTCTTCGTGGCATACTGCCCCACTCCTCAACGACGATTCGGCATAGACCCCTCAGAGTGGGTGGTGAGTAATGTCTATCCCAGGCATTTTTGATAGTGTTCATGTCTGGATAACATGCTGGCCACTCTAGTGGAGCGATGTCGTTATCTTGAAGGAAGTCATTCACAAGATCTGCACGACGGTGGCGCGAATTACCGTCCATGAAGACGAATGTCTCGTCAATATGCTGCCGATATGGTTGCACTGTCGATCGGAGGATAGCATTCACGTATCGTACAGCCGTTACGGTGCCCTTCATGACAACCAGCGGCGTATGTCGGCCCCACACAATGCCATCCCAAAACAGCAGGGAAGCTTCACCATGCTGCACTCGCTGGACAGTGCGTCTAAGGCTTTCAGCCTGGCCAGGTTGCGCTGCATGGTGTCGTGGTTGCAAAGACGGACCTTGCCATGGACGTCGGGAGTTGTGCATCATGCAGCCTATTGCGCACAGTTTGAGTCGTAACACGACGTCCTGTGGCTGCACGAAAAGCATTATTCAACATGGTGGCGTTGCTGTCAGGGTTCCTCCGAGCCATAATCCGTAGGTAGCGCTCATCCATTGCAGTAGTTGCCCTTGGGAATGACTGGAACTGATCGGCTGTCGGAACCCTGCCGTCTAATAGGCGCTGCTCATGCATGGTCGTTTACATCTTTGGGCGGGTTTAGTTACATCTCTGAACAGTCAAAGGGACTGTGTCTGTGATACAATATCCACAGTCAACGTCTGTCTTCAGAAGTTCTGGGAACCGTGGTGATGCAAAACGTCTTTTTATGTGAGTGTTATACACTCCTGGAAATTGAAATAAGAACACCGTGAATTCATTGTCCCAGGAAGGGGAAACTTTATTGACACATTCCTGGGGTCAGATACATCACATGATCACACTGACAGAACCACAGGCACATAGACACAGGCAACAGAGCATGCACAATGTCGGCACTAGTACAGTGTATATCCACCTTTCGCAGCAATGCAGGCTGCTATTCTCCCATGGAGACGATCGTAGAGATGCTGGATGTAGTCCTGTGGAACGGCTTGCCATGCCATTTCCACCTGGCGCCTCAGTTGGACCAGCGTTCGTGCTGGACGTGCAGACCGCGTGAGACGACGCTTCATCCAGTCCCAAACATGCTCAATGGGGGACAGATCCGGAGATCTTGCTGGCCAGGGTAGTTGACTTACACCTTCTAGAGCACGTTGGGTGGCACGGGATACATGCGGACGTGCATTGTCCTGTTGGAACAGCAAGTTCCCTTGCCGGTCTAGGAATGGTAGAACGATGGGTTCGATGACGGTTTGGATGTACCGCGCACTATTCAGTGTCCCCTCGACGATCACCAGTGGTGTACGGCCAGTGTAGGAGATCGCTCCCCACACCATGATGCCGGGTGTTGGCCCTGTGTGCCTCGGTCGTATGCAGTCCTGATTGTGGCGCTCACCTGCACGGCGCCAAACACGCATACGACCATCATTGGCACCAAGGCAGAAGCGACTCTCATCGCTGAAGACGACACGTCTCCATTCGTCCCTCCATTCACGCCTGTCGCGACACCACTGGAGGCGGGCTGCACGATGTTGGGGCGTGAGCGGAAGACGGCCTAACGGTGTGCGGGACCGTAGCCCAGCTTCATGGAGACGGTTGCGAATGGTCCTCGCCGATACCCCAGGAGCAACAGTGTCCCTAATTTGCTGGGAAGTGGCGGTGCGGTCCCCTACGGCACTGCGTAGTATCCTACGGTCTTGGCGTGCATCCGTGCGTCGCTGCGGTCCGGTCCCAGGTCGACGGGCACGTGCACCTTCCACCGACCACTGGCGACAACATCGATGTACTGTGGAGACCTCACGCCCCACGTGTTGAGCAATTCGGCGGTACGTCCACCCGGCCTCCCGCATGCCCACTGTACGCCCTCGCTCAAAGTCCGTCAACTGCACATACGGTTCACGTCCACGCTGCCGCGGCATGCTACCAGTGTTAAAGACTGCGATGGAGCTCCGTATGTCACGGCAAACTGGCTGACACTGACGGCGGCGGTGCACAAATGCTGCGCAGCTAGCGCCATTCGACGGCCAACACCGCGGTTCCTGGTGTGTCCGCTGTGCCGTGCGTGTGATCATTGCTTGTACAGCCCTCTCGCAGTGTCCGGAGCAAGTATGGTGGGTCTGACGCACCGGTGTCAATGTGTGCTTTTTTCCATTTCCAGGAGTGTATATGGTGTGTGTGTGTGTGTGAGAGAGAGAGAGAGAGAGAGAGAGAGAGAGAGAGAGAGAGAGAGAGAGTAGTAGGGTACTGGTGGTATCAACGGAATTTTGGTTTCAAATTGATATGCAAATTAATTAAGTTGATCAATTACTTACCCCTCGACCACACCCACCCCAACCCCTAAGTGACGTCATGTGCTTTCGTCAGCTTGAACGTAGATCCTAGCCACTATCCCCCTCCCTACCCCTTTCCCTAAATCAACTCCATCTACCCTGCTGGTAAGAATTTCGAATTCTGGCAAGAATTTCGTATTTTGGCGGAAATTGCGAATTTTGGTGGTCGTTTCTTTGTCCCATGGCTGTGCTGACGACCCACCCCACCCCCCACCCGGGAATTGGCGGGAAATTAAAGATCGCGGTGCCCTTTCTGGGACTTGAACACTGATCTTCTGGATGGAAAGCTGTAGTGCACCCCCCAACACGTGGCAATTTTCCAGATGCAGGAGAAGAAGGTTAGGTTAGTATACTTTATTTATTGTGGTTGGCAAACTGAAATAAAGATCGGTCCTAATTGCGTAATTAGTTGTAAAGATCGGCCTAATTACACAACTGTATGCATAGCGCTACATATGGACTGCCTAAAATCGCAAAAATTGACGTCGCCATACAACAGGTGTTAGTCTTCTGAGAATAAATTTCATAATACCACTCAAAGCTAGCGGCAGATGCACTCAAACCCTACTCTTCACCTACAAACTGGCGGGAAAAAGGCTACCACAACTGGTGGGAAAAATGCATCACTGTTCTAATTACTCTTCGAAATAATCATGAAAAAATCATCAACACAACTACCGCAAAAACCGACCCCAGAAGATTGCAGAGGGGCAGTAGTTGCCTTTGTGTCCTCTTAGATGGGCGCTCACGAACTAACCAACTTGGAGATAGTCCTAACCACATACTCCCACCCCTCATCTCTCCATCCCTGTCTCCCACTCCTCCGTAGGGTGGGATAGAGGCCTTTTCCATATTGCTGCTGGTCGTCCAAAACAGAAATCTTCTGATGGCACTGATATATTGTCTCAAGTCTGCAGAAATCAGTCGCAGATAGACAAAAAGCGAGAATAGAACGCTTCTTGGAATCTATTAAACGTATTTCTTGGAAATACTGGACCCTCCCGCCATGGAACAACAGCGACTTAGAAAAAAAAATGCCCTCCGCCTGAAGCGACTGCAGATCCCACCATATCGTGGAGCACAGTATTACTCAGCTGCGGCCGGACCAGCCTGCAAGGCATGGCATTAGTTCAGTGCAGTCGCTGAACACCTTGAGGCAACGGTCCTCCGCCAACACAGGAGCATATATAGTCAACTAAACAATAGGAGACAAATGGAGGGCCGCCCCAAATGCAGCTTTTTCGTTTAAAATGTAGCGACACAGACCCGCCACCCACACACTGCCCTCCCCCTCCCTCCCCCCCCCCACCCCTAGTCGCGTGCAGCTGCTCAGTGATCTACCAACCACTGAACTGTCATCCACGTCACCCCACGGGGCAAGCGATCGCACATCTGCGATAGAGAACGATTGCATTTAATGTCAACGCATTGTAACGCAGCAAGTTATTACGAGATAACATCCGTTGCAATAAGACACGCTGCCTTCTAGTATGGGGGCTGCAGGATGGCTACGGGTTTTTCTTTTTTTTTCCTTTTGTTTGCTTGTTTTTTTTTTCCCTCACTCTGCTCACAGCATAGCTGACGCTGCCTGGCGTGAGAACTGCACAGCGTAACATTCAGTCGATACGAAGATTCATACCCTGTACGAATCTAAAAATCCATATTAATTATTATCCGATTTTCGTCAAATTTGGTACACAGCTTTATGTTATTAATGGAATGATGCTGTCAAAATTTCAGATTTTTTTTTATTACAGTTCCGGAGGTATAGAGCATTACCTAACAGTCCTCAAACCTACGCTTGGTTTTTAAAACCAAGTTAGGAACAATAACAGATTGACTTTCATTATCATTTGAAGCCATTACAAAGTTGTCAGTGCATAAAAATTAATTAATTAGAATTTTCTTTTTAAAACTTTAGTTACTTTGCATTACGTAATACTAAAATCGCTCAAAATTATTATTTGATTATATTTTGTTGTGTGAATGCGTGAGAATGATTGAGAGAGTGTATGTGGGACATAAGTTAAAGTTTAATATTTCATTTTACGTAAAACCTTGTACAAACGAACAGTGGGAAAGTTATGTTGCAACCACGATTCAGGTGACGTATGTCTGTGTGAGCATGCTTTTGTATAAAAGCAGCCAGAACGAAAGTTAGAGGTTTATTTATTAATTTGAATAATATTTCGCACTTTGCTTATTTTGATTAAACATAATACAAGAAACTTAATTTCTACTGACGTTAATTAGTATCAAATTAGTGATTGGATAAGGCAAGATTTGCCGCGAGAATGATCAGGAAGGAACGTTCTGATTGGTTGCTTAGATCAACAGCCAATCAGAATTAAGCTGTGCTCGTGCAAATAGAGGAGTTTCCAGAGAGGAGAATACCTTGATGGAGTCACTTGCTAGCCGGTCTATGGATAACACGATGTTAGATTGCTCCTTAAAAGTACACTGTAAGGTGAGGAAATAGTGGGCTAATTTCGGTTCGAACATATCAGGACTGAAGCGACTGGAATTATGAACACTTTAATGAAAATTTGGTGTTCCTAAGTTAAATAGTTCGAGAGATATGAGCATGTGAACTTTTTGCTTGTAGTAACAACTCGGCGTGGCGTGTTTCGTGCTCTGTACGGCAAATTTGGCGAGCACTTCATACGAAGAAGACTACAGAAACGACCGAATGTTAAACTCGCACAGTCATGTAGCTGCATTCGCAATCTAGTATAACGTAGCTGCAAAGTAGTGGAGAGGTGATTTAGAGATGATGCAGAAACTGGAAAGTGTTCTGGTGTGTCATTGGCTGGTATTGAAATTACAGAACAATTAGTAAAATTGATCACGCTATCAACTGTGCTGTGTATTACTGTAAATCACCCAATATCAACAGTGTCTTTCTCATCCCTTCAATTCTCTGATATTCTGTTGATTACCGCCTAATGATTGACTGACAGCACTTGGATGAGATAAAGGGAGACTTGGTGGAACACTGGATATCTGGTACTTGTCACTGTGAAGCATGGGATTAAATGTAGAAATCATCACGTTCAGACAGTCATTTGGAAGTGTTTCTCAGTACTGCAGACTCATCCTGTTTCCATATACTGTGATGCCCTCCACATGTTTTTATTTTTTTTAACAATAAGATAACGGTACCTCTTATTATTTTTGCTATCTTGCATGTCTTGTGAAAGAAGCCTTCCGAAGATGGTCGACACTGGGACGCAATTATATACGTGTCTACAATATGATGAAACATGGCTCGTTGCAATTGAACACTGATTCATCTGCTATCCCATCACTGTGGTAGATGAGGTTATCTGTATAGGTCATCACATTTGGATAGCTGTTTGAAACCCTCTATAATGCCACAAACTGTTCCAGTTTCCATATGTTACAACGCCTTCCACATTTTTGTCAATGAGAAACATCGCCTCTGTGTTTTATTTTTACCAGCCTGTGTGTTGTGGGAGCTGCATAGCTTATGCCATGCGATGCACAAAGTTCTGTGAGAGTTAAAGGATCGAAGCGTGTTAATGTCAGTTTAGCATCTGACACAGACCTCGAAGTCATGGTAAAAAAACATGTGTATGGCAGTTTACGAAACTGTAGTCGTACACTGCTTGGATGTGTTACAGCCACAAAACAATGTATTAAGATGAAGGTACAATACAGGCACCCTCTCTTGTGGTTGATAGCCTGCAGGATATGGTCTTCCTTCAGTACAGTCAATAAAACTTTACACCATCTGTAGAAGGGACTTCGAGCACTAGCCACCTGATCCAATGGAGCGATACATGTATGTGTAATATACTCGACGTCAACATGCAAAAGGTATTTGTTTATTCGATATATCGGTAGAGAGAGATGTGGCAAAATCTTATAGTAAGTGGTATAACCGGTTAAATTTTCGATACAGACAATTCTCTCAAAACTACACCAGTTTTGCTCATAAAACTAATAGAAGTCGCCTGTCTCTATTCTTGTGGAAGCATGACTGCTTTTATTTTTATCATGATTGCATGTTAAAACAGCAGGTGTTGCCCCAAGCCCTGTGTTATTTCATACTTCATAATCTCTAATTATAAAGCACACACAACTTGGGTTATAGCTCGTGTGGAACCTGGAAATGATTGTGTTTTTTCCCAACATGTGAGTAGATTGCATGATACAGACTGCGATGATCAAATTGCTTACACACCTAGAAAACAATAATCTACTGTGTGATTACAAACTTTACAGACATGACGGTAGAGGGGAGTTATGAAACAAAAATGTCAAATGTAAGCACGCAGATGATAACTGGTTTGAAAGAGAGAGAGAGAGAGAGAGAGAGAGAGAGATGCGGTAAAATCTTATACGAGGTACTATTACAAGACAGGCTCTCACGATTTGTTTTGTAAACGTAGGTGTGATATAGCTTTGGCATTTTAAAGTGTAATTAGAACAATGATGAGTTTTTTTCCACCAGTTGTGGTAGTGTTTAGTAGCTTCGATTGCCTGGACTGTAGGGTGATTGTCGAGCAGGCATCTGTAGCGAACTCTGACGTCAAACAGCGGTAGATACAGTCCTCATGCATGCTTACAGTTAATACAGTTATTAAACTTCTTTCTGACCAACACCAGCATCTTGTCAGTTTATTTACCACAAAAAAATTAATAAACAATTTTTAATCTGCCAGGAAGTTTCATATCAGCACACACTCCGCTGCAGAGTGAAAATCTCATTCTGGAAACATCCCCCAGGCTGTGGCTAAGCCATGTCTCCGCAATATCCTTTCCTTCGGGAGTGCTAGTTCTGTAAGGTTCACAGGAGAGCTTCTGTAAAGTTTGGAATGTAGGAGACGAGGTACTAGCATAAGTGAAGCTGCGAGGACGGGCGTGAGTCGTGCTTGGCTAGCTCAGTTGGTAGAGCACTTGCCTGCGAAAGGCAAAGGTCCCGAGTTCGAGTCTTGGTCCGTCACACAGTTTTAATCTGCCAGGAAGTTTCAATAAACAAATAATTTCGAAATTTGTGGTAAGTTCCAAGGGGACCAAACTGGTAACGTCATAGGTCCCTAAGCTTACACATTACTTAATCTCACTTAAACTACGCTAAGGGCAACACTCACACACCCATGCCCGAGGGGGGACTCGAACCTCTGACAGGTGGAGCCGAGTGAATCGAGGCGCCTCAGGTCGTGTGGCTACCTCATGCAGCAATAAACAAATTAAGATAGTACCTTACACCACAGCCTTTTTCCTGGCTGCTTGTGGATGAAGGGTAGAGTTTGAGTACACCTGTCACTAGTTCTGAGTGGTATTGTGAAATTTTTCCCAGCAGCATAACACCCGTTGTATGGCATCGTCAATTTTTGCGATTTTAAGCTGTCCTTGTTTAGCGCTATGCGTATAGTTGTGTAATGAGGCCTGATCTTTATAACTAATTACACAATGAGCACCGATCTTTACTTCAGTTTCCCAATCAAAATAAATGAAGTACACTAACCTAACCTTCTTCTCCTGGATCTGGCAGTTTCCATGATTTAGGGCGTGCACTAGGGCTTTCCAACCAGAGGACCTGTGTTCAGTCCCAGAAAGGGCACCGCGATTTTTAATTTCCCGCCAATTCCCGGGTGGGTGGTGGGGTGGGACGTCAGCACAGCCCTAGGGCAAAGGAATTCTCACCAAAATTCGAAATTCCCGTCAAAATTTGAAATTCCTGTCAATAGGGTAGGTGGGGGAGGGCAAAGGAGAGGCTTTGGGAGGGGAAAGAGGGCTGGAACCCACGTGCAGGCTCACGAAAACGCATGATTAGTTCATAAATTTAATTAATTTGCATAATAATTTGGCGTCAATTTGATATGTAAATTGCTCTGATACTGCCAGTATCCTACTACCGGTGTGTGTGACTGTGTGTGTGTGTGTGTTTGTGTGTGTGTGTGTGTGTATTTCGAACATTATGAGATATCTCAAAAAAAACGTTCTATTGTCTCATGTTCAACATGGATTCAGAAAATATCTTTATTGCGAAACACAACACTCTGTTCACACAAAGAAATGAGAGTTGGGTCAGACGTGGGAGTTATATTTCAGTGATACTTTTTAATTTATATTTAGACGGCACTGTGAGGGAACTCAGGCAACGGATTATAATAGTTAATACAGAGAACTGCTTCAAAGGAAGAAATTTCATCACAAGTCTGCTGTTTGCTTTCTGTCGCCGTAGCTGAGTGAGCTGTGTTTTACGCTGCTGTGCAGAGGACCAACGTTCTATTCCCAGTATTGCTAGGGATTTGTTTTTCTGTTGGAAGTATTGGAATTGCACTCAACCTCCTGATGCCACTTGAGAAACTACTTGAATGAGAAGTAGAGGAGCCTTATGTTTGCTGACGACCATATACTAGTTGCAGACTGCGAAGGTAATACACTCCTGGAAATGGAAAAAAGAACACATTGACACCGGTGTGTCAGACCCACCATACTTGCTCCGGACACTGCGAGAGGGCTGTACAAGCAATGATCACACGCACGGCACAGCGGACACACCAGGAACCGCGGTGTTGACCGTCGAATGGCGCTAGCTGCGCAGCATTTGTGCACCGCCGCCGTCAGTGTCAGCCAGTTTGCCGTGGCATACGGAGCTCCATCGCAGTCTTTAACACTGGTAGCATGCCGCGACAGCGTGGACGTGAACCGTATGTGCAGTTGACGGACTTTGAGCGCGGGCGTATAGTGGGCATGCGGGAGGCCGGGTGGACGTACCGCCGAATTGCTCAACACGTGGGGCGTGAGGTCTCCACAGTACATCGATGTTGTCGCCAGTGGTCGGCGGAAGGTGCACGTGCCCGTCGACCTGGGACCGGACCGCAGCGACGCACGGATGCACGCCAAGACCGTAGGATCCTACGCAGTGCCGTAGGGGACCGCACCGCCACTTCCCAGCAAATTAGGGACACTGTTGCTCCTGGGGTATCGGCGAGGACCATTCGCAACCGTCTCCATGAAGCTGGGCTATGGTCCCGCACACCGTTAGGCCGTCTTCCGCTCACGCCCCAACATCGTGCAGCCCGCCTCCAGTGGTGTCGCGACAGGCGTGAATGGAGGGACGAATGGAGACGTGTCGTCTTCAGCGATGAGTGTCGCTTCTGCCTTGGTGCCAATGATGGTCGTATGCGTGTTTGGCGCCGTGCAGGTGAGCGCCACAATCAGGACTGCATGCGACCGAGGCACACAGGGCCAACACCCGGCATCATGGTGTGGGGAGCGATCTCCTACACTGGCCGTACACCACTGGTGATCGTCGAGGGGACACTGAATAGTGCACGGTACATCCAAACTGTCATCGAACCCATCGTTCTACCATTCCTAGACCGGCAAGGGAACTTGCTGTTCCAACAGGACAATGCACGTCCGCATGTATCCCGTGCCACCCAACGTGCTCTAGAAGGTGTAAGTCAACTACCCTGGCCAGCAAGATCTCCGGATCTGTCCCCCATTGAGCATGTTTGGGACTGGATGAAGCGTCGTCTCACGCGGTCTGCACGTCCAGCACGAACGCTGGTCCAACTGAGGCGCCAGGTGGAAATGGCATGGCAAGCCGTTCCACAGGACTACATCCAGCATCTCTACGATCGTCTCCATGGGAGAATAGCAGCCTGCATTGCTGCGAAAGGTGGATATACACTGTACTAGTGCCGACATTGTGCATGCTCTGTTGCCTGTGTCTATGTGCCTGTGGTTCTGTCAGTGTGATCATGTGATGTATCTCACCCCAGGAATGTGTCAATAAAGTTTCCCCTTCCTGGGACAATGAATTCACGGTGTTCTTATTTCAATTTCCAGGAGTGTAGAATGAGAGGTCTACGAATTACATAAAGTAGCAAAGAAATATAATTTGACCATAACGACAAATAAAAGCAACTGAATGACAGTCAGTGGCCCACAACCTTTAAGATTTAAATTCACATTGGTAAACAAAACTAGCGCACAATTTAATACCTATTGATCCTCGGCCTGTGGCGTGTCATATCTCAGCGAAGTTGATACTGAAAGAAGATAGATTCAGCGTGATGTGTAGCACCATCAAAAGAACACTTGGATTTTGAGAAAAGCGGAGGTAGTAACAAGAACGGACAGATTAAAAAATGAGAGCATCCGTAAAGTTGCAGGAACTTACAACTTAAATGAAAAGATTAAGGAAGACAAAAAGAGAGAAAATAACATGCAGAAAGAATGGCCGATGATCGCATTCCAAAGCAACTGCTGCAGTACTCCCTAAAGGAAAAAGGAAAATTGGTAAACTCAATAGAAAACGAATGGATAAAGAAGTCGCAAGCATATTTCCTGAAGAAATGACACCATTCCTCAGCGACAGGTTCTAATCAAATAGTGAGTCTATGAGAAATCGGGAATGGATCCGTGGTTTCCTGTCAGACAGCAGTAGTACTTAATAATTTACAGGAGCTCATGTAGCCTAGCCGAAGTTATATCTGACGTTCTCCAAGCATTTTGGTGTTCACGATGATAAAGATGATAACGATTTTATCCACGCACTGCTCGAGAGTAAAGCAGTAGAGATATAAGAGTACTTTGAAAGGTTTTCTTTCACCCAATCTACATCTACATCTACATTTATACATCGCAAGCCACCCAACGGTGTGTGGCGGAGGGCACTTTACGTGCCACTGTCATTACCTCCCTTTCCTGTTCCAGTCGCGTATGGTTCGCGGGAAGAACGACTGCCCGAAAGCCTCCGTGCGCGCTCGAATCTCTCTAATTTTACATTCGTGATCTTCTCGGGAGATATAAGTAGGAGGAAGCAATATATTCGATACCTCATCCAGAAACACACCCTCTCGAAACCTGGACAGTCCGCAGCTCGTGGTCGTGCGGTAGCCTTCTCGCTTCCAACGCCCGGGTTCCCGGGTTCGATTCCCGGCGGGGTCAGGGATTTTCTCTGCCTCGTCATGACTGGGTGTTGTGTGATGTCCTTAGGTTAGTTAGGTTTAAGTAGTTCTAAGTTCTAGGGGACTGATGACCATAGATGTTAAGTCCCATATTGCTCAGAGCCATTTGAACAATTTTTTTTTTTTTTTTGAAACCTGGACATCAAGCTACACCGCGATGCAGAGCGCCTCTCTTGCAGAGTCTGCCACTTGAGTTTGTTAAACATTTCCGTAACGCTATCACGCTTACCAAATAACCCTGTGTCGAAACGCGTCGCTCTTCTTTGGATCTTCTCTATCTCCTCTGTCAACCCGACCTGGTACGGATCCCACACTGATGAGCAATACTCAAGTATAGGTCAAACGAGTGTTTTGTAAGCCACCTCCTTTGTTGATGGACTACATTTTCTAAGGACTCTCCCAATGAATCTCAACCTGGCACTCGCCTTACCAACAATTAATTTTATATGATCATTCTACTTCAAATCGTTCAGTACGCATTCTCCCAGATATTTTAGAGAAGTAACTGCTACCAGTGTTTGTTCTGCTATCGTATAATCATACAATAAAGGATCCTTCTTTCTATGTATTCGCAATACATTACATTTGTCTTTTTTAAGGGTCAGTTGCCACTCCCTGCACCAAGTGCCTATCCGCTGCAGTGGGACGCAATTCACAGAGAAGAACAGAATAATCTTGCATTTGCAAGTAAATAGTTCCTGTTTTCTACACAGTCCAATTGCATTTATGTGATCGCCTGTCTAAAGCCTGAATAACCACCTTTTGCAGCGTGGCACGCTGCGAGAAGTGGAGGACCCATGGCGCGAATAGCCTGATCGAAGCGGCCCACAAATTCTCGGTTGGATTTAAATCCGGGGAGTTTAGTGGCCAGGGGAGTACGGTCAGCTCATCCCGGTGGTCTTCGAACAACGCACGTTCACTGCGAGCTGTGTGACACGTTGCATTGCCCTGCTGGTAGATGCCAACGTGCCGAGGAAAAGTAAACTCCTTGTAGGGGTGTACATGGACCCCAAGGGTATATGCGTACTTGTGTTCATCCGTTGTGCCTTGCAGAATGACGAGATCTCCCAGGGAATGCCACGAAAACATTCTCCAGACCAGGGGAATGGCTCTGAGCACTATGGGACTTAGCATCTGAGGTCATCAGTCCCCTAGAACGTAGAACGACTTAAACCTAACTAACATAAGGGCATCACATACATCCATGCCCGAGGCAGGATTCGAACCTGCGACGGTAGCGGTTGCGCGGTTCGAGGCTGAAGCGCCTAGAACCGCTCGGCCACACTGGCCGGCAATTTAAAGACAGTGCTAAAATACAAAGCAGTCAGAAACAGCCCAATAATTTGCACGTTTGTTGACTTTAAAAAGGCTTACGACTCAGTTAACCGACAAGCAGTTTTCGATATCCTTGAAGAACAAGGGTTGTATCTAAGGCAAGAACAAGGGCATTGAACGTGCCCCCATCCATAGTAGTACAGACGAGGTAGCAGAGAATGTGTTTCATCCCAAGACAACGAGCCTGGCCTTCTAATGGTTCAAATGGCTCTGAGCACTATGGGACTTAACATCTGAGGTCAACAATCCCCCAGAACATAGAACTACTTAAACCTAAGTAACCTAAGGACATCACACAAATCCACGCCTGAGGCAGGATTCGAACTTGCGGCAGTAGCAGCAGCGTGGTTCCGGACAGAAGCGCCTAGAAACGCTCAGCCACAGCGGCCGGCGGCCTGGACACTTCCGACGATTGTTGCAGAACCGTGCACACCAACGGCCATGTGTTCAGTCGAGCAGAAATAGTGATTCATCTGAAAAGTCCACCTTTCGCTACTCAGCGGACGTTCAGTTGCAGTATTGCCGTGTAAACACCAGCCTTCGTCGCCGATGAACTGCAGAGTGTGGGTGTTAACCAGGCGCCTGCTGCGGAGACAGGTACGCAGCAACGGTTGCTAAACATTCTTTGAGGAGACACTGTTGGTAGCCCCTTGATTCATCCATCAACCGTTCAACAGTTGCATATCTATTCGCCCGTACATACTGCGCAGCCATCGTTCACCCATGTCATCTATGGCCCGCGGTGTACCACAGTTGCCTCGGCGCCGCTTTTGGATAGCGCCATTTTGCAATGTACGGTATACATTAACCATAGCGATCCGAGAACAGTTTCCAGACTTCGCCGTTTCGTAACTGCTTCCATCCTTCGCCCGAAAGCCAACGATCATGCCCTTTTTAGACGTCAGATAAATAGCTCCGTTTCAACACTTAGACAGCGACTGCCCTGCTTTCCGAACACGCTTTATACAGGGTGGTCCACTGATAGTGACCGGGCCAAATATCTCACGAAATAAGCATCAAAAGAAAAAAACTACAAAGAACGAAATTCGTCTAGCTTGAAGGGGGAAACCAGATGGCGCTATGGTTGGCCAGCTAGATGGCGCTTCCATAGGTCAAACGGATATCAACTGCGTTTTTATAAATAGGAACCCCCATTTTTTATTACATATTCGTGTAGTATGTAAAGAAATATGAATGTTTTAGTTGGACCACTTTTTTCGCTTTGTGATAGATGGCGCTGTAATAGTCACAAACGTATAAGTACATGGTATCACGTAAATTCCGCCAGTGCGGATGGTATTTGCTCCGTGATACATTACCCGTGTTAAAATGGACCGTTTACCAATTGCGGAAAAGGTCGATATCGTGTTGATGTATGGCTACTGTGATCAAAATGCGCAACGGGCGTGTCCTATGTATGCTACTCGGTATCCGGGACGACATCATCCAAGTGTCCGGACCGTTCGCCAGATAGTTACGTTATTTAAGGAAACAGGAAGTGTACAGCCACATGTGAAACATCAACCACGACCTGCAACAAATGATGATGCCCAAGTAAGTGTTTTAGCTGCTGTCGCTGCTAATCCGCACATCAGTAGCAGGCAAATTGCTCGAGAATCGGGAATCTCAAAAACGTCGGTGTTGAGAATGCAGCATCAACATCAATTGCACCCGTACCATATTTCTGTGCACCAGGAATTGCATGACGACGACTTTGAACGTCGTGTACAGTTCTGCCACTGGGCACAAGAGAAATTACGGGACGATGACAGATTTTTTTTTCATTCGTTCTATTTAGCGACGAAACGTCATTCACCAACAGTGGTAACGTAAACCGACATAATATGCACTATTGGGTAACGGAAAATCCACGATGGCTGCGACAAGTGGAACATCACAACCTAGGCGGGTTAATGTATGGTGAGGCATTATGGGAGGAAGGATAATTGGCCCTCATTTTATCGATGGCAATCTAAATGGTGCCATGTATGCTGATTTCCTACGTAATATTCTAACGATGTTACTACAAGATGTTTCACTGCATGACAGAATGGCAGTGTACTTCCAACATGATGGATGTCCGGCACATAGCTCGCGTGCGGTTGAAGCGGTATTGAATAGCATATTTCATGACAGGTGGATTGGTCGTCGAAGCACCATACCATGGTCCGCACGTTCACCGGATCAGACGTCCCCGGATTTCTTTTCGTGGGGAAAGTTGAAGGATATTTGCTATCGTGATCCACCGACAACGCCTGACAACATGCGTCAGCGCATTGTCAATGCATGTGTGAACATTACGGAAGGGTAACTACTCGCTGTTGAGAGGAAAGTCGTTACACGTATTTCCAAATGCATTGAGGTTGACGGACATCATTTTGAGCATTTACTGCATTAATGTGGTATTTACAGGTATTCACGCTGTAACAGCATGCGTTCTCAGAAATGATAAGTTCACAAAGGTACATGTATCACATTGGAACAACCGAAATAAAATGTTCAAACGTACCTACGTTGTGGTCATATTAATGTGACTTAACCGTGTATAACTGAAGAATTAGTAGCTTTTTTTCCATTACACTGTTCTTTCTGCTAATTTGATAGTTTACATTTAGTTGGAGTAAGTTCGAATAGCACCTAGCAGATATTTGGCTGTCAATATTATGATTCTAAGACGTTCTTCTCTTTTCGTAACGTGCTCTTTACCTGTTTCCCCATCCCTGAAAGTTATCCATCTTGATGCTATCTGTGGAACACAATGAGCGCATGATGGATGTCCTTAATGCGGTGCCGCCCCTGCTCCACAAAATGGTCCATGATGAACCCCCCCCCCCCCCCGCCCCTACTGTGTCCTGCGTCAAGGACATTTTGACGAAGTTCCGCAAATGTTCTGCAACATCAACTCCCTATCTTCGTTATTTCGCGGCGTATTGACTCATCCAATAGAGTTCGGGCATATACCCGTAGCACCTCCATTTACTCAACTGTTAATCCGGTGTGTACCTTCAGGTCACCTTCTCAGTGAGCTGACAGAGGGAAGCTACAGTACTCGCATCCACTACACAAGGGACAGAGATGTTTCTCGGTGGCAAAGGATTCCTTATGAACTAAATTCCATACTGGTATATCGGCCCAATCAATACGAGCTACAAATGTGGTCTTTCATATATCTGTCAGACGACTCGTACAGTCCATGAGAAACGTACGGAACGTTACAGGTACACCCTGTTCTAGAGCCCAATAAATCAGCTGGGTTCGACTGCAGCATCGACACTGGCCATTCTATGATGTATGACGATGTCGTTATTCTTGCGCCGACTTCATCATCCTAGGACTCGATGGTGTAGTTACCAGTGGAAATTCGTTTGGCGAAGGATTTGATAGCGATTTCACCCTGGACAAAAAATATATTTTGGTATTTTCATCGGCAATCTCGCAAAGACATCGCTACGATGCAACTCCTAGTGGTTCATCGATGTCCTAGCAAGGATCGAGCGGTTAACCACAGATTCAGTTGATTCAGAGCTGTTTGCCACCTGCCAGAGATAGTGAATGCTACAGAGAGGCAACACCAGACGACAGTGAAGCAAATTTAACAACCCTCCGGCATTTTTATGCTGTCTAAACATATCGGCGCAGTTTATTGTTGGTGGCAGGTAATATATCAAGTAGCTACGAAATAACATCCAACTGTTAATGTTCAACAGTTACCGCCAGAATACACATCGTCTTTTAGCAATGACTGTTACACTTATGTATGAATACTCCAGTCCCACACGGTCTATTGCTTGACATTCAGAATAAGAGGGCCGGGTCTGGATAATTCTTTTCGCAGTCAGTGTGCGTGTTGTTTTAATACATACATTAGTATACGTAGTATCTGTCCAACACAGAAAAATTTCAGGATCAGTTGAATACTTGTTCATAGAACAGCCAGCAGAGAAAACCTTTTAGGTAAAAGTCTGCTTTTATATAAATTGTGTGTATAATAAATTAATTCTTACTTGAATCTGAAATAAGGGAAATAAACTGCGTGTTATGTTGTTCAAATACGGAAAATACGATTCACGGCTCAGGTACATTACGGTCTAACTAGTCCAGCCAGTCGAATATACAAGTTCATTGTGGGATAATCGTAACTTGATAAATTAATATTTAAGATACTAACTTCCTAAACTAGCTTTCTGCTACATTTAGGCCGGCCGGAGTGGCCGAGCGGTTCTAGGCGCTACAGTCTGGAACCGCGCGACCGCTGCTACGGTCGCAGGTTCGAATCCTGCCTCGGGCATGGATGTGTATGATCTCCTTAAGTTAGTTAGGTTTAAGTAGTTCTAAGTTCTAGGGGACTGATAACCTCAGAAGTTAAGTCCCATAGTGCTCAGAGCCATTTGAACCATTTTGCTGCATTTATTTAACATCTTCTCATAATATACACTCCTGGAAATTGAAATAAGAACACAGTGAATTCATTGTCCCAGGAAGGGGAAACTTTATTGACACATTCCTGGGGTCAGATACATCACATGATCACACTGACAGAACCACAGGCACATAGACACAGGCAACAGAGCATGCACAATGTCGGCACTAGTACAGTGTATATCCACCTTTCGCAGCAATGCAGGCTGCTATTCTCCCATGGAGACGATCGTAGAGATGCTGGATGTAGTCCTGTGGAACGGCTTGCCATGCCATTTCCACCTGGCGCCTCAGTTGGACCAGCGTTCGTGCTGGACGTGCAGACCGCGTGAGACGACGCTTCATCCAGTCCCAAACATGCTCAATGGGGGACAGATCCGGAGATCTTGCTGGCCAGGGTAGTTGACTTACACCTTCTAGAGCACGTTGGGTGGCACGGGATACATGCGGACGTTCATTGTCCTGTTGGAACAGCAAGTTCCCTTGCCGGTCTAGGAATGGTAGAACGATGGGTTCGATGACGGTTTGGATGTACCGTGCACTATTCAGTGTCCCCTCGACGATCACCAGTGGTGGACGGCCAGTGTAGGAGATCGCTCCCCACACCATGATGCCGGGTGTTGGCCCTGTGTGCCTCGGTCGTATGCAGTCCTGATTGTGGCGCTCACCTTCACGGCGCCAAACACGCATACGACCATCATTGGCACCAAGGCAGAAGCGACTCTCATCACTGAAGACGACACGTCTCCATTCGTCCCTCCATTCACGCCTGTCGCGACACCACTGGAGGCGGGCTGCACGATGTTGGGGCATGAGCGGAAGACGGCCTAACGGTGTGCGGGACCGTAGCCCAGCTTCATGGAGACGGTTGCGAATGGTCCTCGCCGATACCCCAGGAGCAACAGTGTCCCTAATTTGCTGGGAAGTGGCGGTGCGGTCCCCTACGGCACTGCGTAGGATCCTACGGTCTTGGCGTGCATCCGTGCGTCGCTGCGGTCCGGTCCCAGGTCGACGGGCACGTGCACCTTCCGCCGACCACTGGCGACAACATCGATGTACTGTGGAGACCTCACGCCCCACGTGTTGAGCAATTCGGCGGTACGTCAACCCGGCCTCCCGCATGCCCACTATACGCCCTCGCTCAAAGTCCGTCAACTGCACATACGGTTCACGTCCACGCTGTCGCGGCATGCTACCAGTGTTAAAGACTGCGATGGAGCTCCGTATGCCACGGCAAACTGGCTGACACTGACGGCGGCGGTGCACAAATGCTGCGCAGCTAGCGCCATTCGACGGTCAACACCGCGGTTCCTGGTGTGTCCGCTGTGCCGTGCGTGTGATCATTGCTTGTACAGCCCTCTCGCAGTGTCCGGAGCAAGTATGGTGGGTCTGACACACCGGTGTCAATGTGTTCTTTTTTCCATTTCCAGGAGTGTAGATCCAGACTTTGCACAATGTCTACCCATGTTCAACAGGATATCAAGATTGTTCCATAGAGTACTTCGCAGTTTTTACTTTGCATACAAATGATTCCTATTACAATTTGAAGTAATACTTTAAGACAAGTAACTATCTGTTCTCTGGAAATTAGAGGCCTATCTGTCTGTAATATATATTTTGTAATGTGAAAGAATACTTCATTTAAAATTTCCAGAAAGGAACAAAAACAATTACTGGAATAATGCCTATTGCAACAATCGAAAACTGAATCACTTTATAATACTCATACCAAAAAGACGTAATCCACCAACTTCCAGCAACTAAGTTTCCAGTATCAACAAAAACTTAGGATTATGCTCCCAATGTTTTGGAAATATTACCAAGTATGATGCAAAATTATGGATCACGTCGGTTTGCTGCAGGATTCTTGAACATATTCTCAGTTCGAATGTAATAAATTTCCTTGAGATGGAAAATCTTGTGTCCACAAATCGGCACGGATTTCGATAGCGTGGTGCTCATTTGTACTAAGATTGAAGTACACACGAGGAGCCTAGTCGCTGCCAGCGCCCTGAGAGTAACGTATAAGCTCTGAGTAACGTTCACCAACCTGCAGTCATCTACAGTTGTTGGCCCCTGCGCAGAAAAAGGCATGCAGGTCGTGAGTCCGTTATGTTGACGCTGTAATAAACTGTTATCGAGGAACTGGTACTGTAAAAATAATTAAATTTTGAATTGGTCCACTCGTTGTTTTATTATCAGGATACGATAAACTGCACCATTATAGTCCATTTGAACCATTTTTTGTGAATCTGTGATTCATAGATTATTTTGCTGTAACTATAAACTTGTTTCATTAGTTTTATTTATTTATTCGTATGGCCCACATGCAGTTTAAAACTACAGATATATATCACTAGTAACACTGTATATAACAGGAATATGAAAATAAAAAACAACATATAAAACTAACTAAATGTCAATATCTAGGTTCCTAATCCACATAAGAGCCGTATCATCAGGTCGCTCCAACTCCCCTGGTAGGAACACAAGGGGCATTCATCTCTAATGTGCTTGATTGTCCGATTCGGAGCCCCACAGTCGCAAACCGGAGACTCTGTAGCACCCCATTTGTAAAGAGAGTCTGCGCATTGTCTATGCCCAGTGCGAGCTCTGTTCAACATGACCCACAGTTAACTGTCGAGTTCTGTGCCTTCAGTATCACAGTTTTACTCTTGGAACCTGTAACGCCGGTAATGCATATCCTCCTATTTCCATCTATTGTAATATAATTTTTTTTCCTTGTTTTGTTACCTCAAGATATGACATTTCTGTCTCTCTATATATTGTAATTGTTTTACTGTTTGTATATATATATTTATGCATTTATCTTGGTTTGTTTTGTGAATATTATTTGTATTTCTACGCTGGGTCTGGCCTAGGGAAAACTATGCTATCGAACGAATACATCGATAGGTCGTGTGGAGAACCAAAGTGTTGAGGATCTTTGGGAGTGTTAACTCTGTCGCGTGGAGCGCGGGCAGAGGGGGAGTCTGGCTGGGGTGGTGCAGTGGAGCAGGTGTGTTGTGTGAAGCTCCCGCGAGTTGCCGCGCTATCGGGGTTTGGCAGCATGTAATTGCACTCGACTTGCAATGATAGTTTCTGACATGGTGTCGCGGACGGGAAGCATTAGCTGGCGCACATCAAGAGCCCGTTTCGTCTGGTGACCGTGTCGAGAAGAAGGCGCGCCAACATCCAGCTTCTGCAACAGCGACGGCCGACAATGAGTGACTGTCGCCACCTCCTCCATCGACGGCTTCAAATCTTCAATCAACGAACAAGGAAGACCGGAAGCACGTAAAGTTTTAGAACTGTATGGCAGACCTCAGCTTTTCAAACTTTTAAAATTGTTGCATCACAAAATTACAGCAACTTAGCATGAACGTTTGTTGCTCGTTGTCCCAATTGCATTACCAAGCAGGGTCCCTTCTTTTTCTGGAATGAACCCGAGTGTCGTTGAAATTCAAACGCCAGCATCATTCGATTTCATTGCTTTAATTTCAAAGTTCAGTTAAGGTATTCATAGCTGGCTACAATATTTAGATTACACAAGTACAAATTAAGAGTGCGAGTTTTGTTACCATATTTTAGCTTACCTGTGACTGCAGCTCAGCTTGGTACGTACTAAATTTTACTATTGTTAATTGTTCAGAATCATTTAATTCAAGTTCAAAGTTAAATCTCTTATTTCTAAATTGCATAGATTCAAGTAGCTTTTGAAATTATTGTTAAGGTAGTCCAAGACTAACCGTATTTTACTGAATTTCGATGTGCAGAAAGAAAGCTCACTATTAACTTCAGTCACTAAATTAACTTTCGATTTTCCGGTTTTATTAATTCTTTTGCTAAATTAAGTCAGAGTGTAGCGAAATTTATTACTTCTGACAAACTTTCAGTTTTCACACTACACGTGTCAACCTTCAGTTGCCACGCTTCTAGAGCTAATTATGTGTAATAACCCTTCTTTTTCAGTTACTATAGTAATTGTCCTTAGGACTGGCGACCGTAATTTCCCCCAAATCTCAAATATCTAATTACAGCTAGTAAATTGTTAACGTAACGGCCGCACATTTACTTTCTTTATTAACTTTACCCCTTTTCAAAATTAATTTCCACCAGTTTCATTTGCATTTTTCCTTTCATTTAGATGTAACCCTTTCCTCCCTCTTTACCGACAGATGAACTTTGGTGACGATTGCTTTTCCCAAATTTCCATTAGGTACACGCGGTTTAATTTTTCACTGTCATTAAGGTCGATAAGTGAGGGGGAGGTTACAAACCACTAACGATCTTCAGTATTTTCAATATGTTGACAGCTCTGGTACCACAGGTCTCTCACCGCAGTATTACAGGCATCCAGCTGTTCTGCTTGCCGTAATGGTAACAGAGTCTATTTCGTCTTCAACTTGGTATGTCTTCCTGTGTGAGTAATTCCAGGTTCTCTTGTAGCTTGCAGTATTTCCTAAGCACGACCTCGCTTCTGCGGATTGTAGGTGGATAGATGTTGCACAGCAGAGGAAGCCAGTAACTAGGTGTTGATCGGTGCCCCAGTTATTAACCGCATAGTGTGGTTCAATTGGACGTCGATGAAGCTGGTGTGGCAGCTGTTTAGCCACACGAGCATAGTATTCAGCTGCTGAGAAGACCAGCGCAATGGATGATGTGCCCAAGGTATCTGCTGACGCTCCTCAATTTTTGAATAATATTGTTACGAGTTTTTATCTTGGCAACAGTAGTTTCAACACGTTTTCTATATGAAAGTGTGCGGTCAAGAGTGACATCAAGGTATTTACGGTACTTGTTATGACAAAGAGTGTTTCCGTTAAGTTTCACTCTGAGCTCGTCAGCTTGTTTGTTTGTCGGATGCAATGTACATAGCCGGCCGCGGTGGTCTAGCGGTTCTGGCGCTGCAGTCCGGAACCGCGGGACTGCTACGGTCGCAGGTTCGAATCCTGCCTCGGGCGTGGGTGTGTGTGATGTCCTTAGGTTAGTTAGGTTTAAGTAGTTCTAAGTTCTAGGGGACTTATGACCTAAGATGTTGAGTCCCATAGTGCTCAGAGCCATTTGAACCATTTGCAATGTACATAGTTCAGTTTTACTTGTAATGAGTTTAAGTCGCTATTTTCTAAAATAGCCGCTCGTCCAAGATCCTTGGTTCTATGAGCAATTATCGGTCGCGTAGCAGAATTTTCTTGACCTCGTATTCGGGAGATCGGAGATATATAGGTTGAATAATAGGGGCCTAAGACAGAGCCCAGTGATAGACGATTACTTTATTTTCTGTCTTTGCTCACATTTTCTCCCAAGTAAACACGGAAATATCTATTGTTCATCATGGTCTTGATGAGGGTTACAGTTTTTCGTCATCGGATTGTTTTTAGTAATTTGTATATCATCCCTTCTCTCCAGACTGTGTCACAATCCGCGGTTAGGTCTACGAACGCGACAGATGTCTTCACGTTTTCTCGGAAACTAGCCTCTATCTACATCTAAATGGACACTCTGCAAATCACATTTAAGTGCCTGGCAGAGGGTTCATCGAACCACCTTCACAATTCTCTATTATTCCAATCTCGTATAGCGCGCGGAAAGAATGAACATCTATATCTTTCCATACGAAGATTCGCGAGAAGATTCCGTCGCAACGAAAAACGCCTTTTTTTTTTTAATGATGTCCATCCCAAATCCTGTATCATTTCTCTGACACTCTCTCACATATTTCGCGATAATACAAAACGTGCTGCCTTTCTTTGAACGTTTTCGAAGTACTCCGTCAGCCCTATCTGGTAAGGATCCCACACCGCGCAACAGTATTCTAAAAGAGGACGGATAAGAGCAGTCTCCTTAGTAGGTCTGTTACATTTTCTAAGTGTCCTGCCAATAAAACGCAGCCTTTGGTTAGCCTTCCCCACAACATTTTCTATGTGTTCCTTCCCATTTAAATTGTTCGTAATTATAATACCTAGGTATTTAGTTGAATTTACGGCTTTTAGATTAGAGTGATATATCGTGTAACCGATGTTTAACCCGTTCTTTTAGCACTCATGTGGATGACCTCACACTTTTCGTTATTTAAGGTCAACTGCCACTTTTCGCACCATTCCGATATTTCTTCTAAATCGTTTTTCAGTTTGTTTTGATCTTCTGATGACTTTATTAGTCGATAAACGACAGCGTCATCTGCAAACAACTGAAGACGGCTGCTCAGATTGTCTCCCAAATCGTTTATATAGATAAGGAACAGCAAAGGGCCTGTAACACTACCTTGGGGAACGCCAGAAACCACTTCTGGTTTACTCGATGACTCCGTCAGTTACCACGAACTGTGACCTCTATGACAGAAAATCACAGATCCAGTCACATAACTGACACGACATTCCATAAGCACGCAATTGCACTACGAGCCACTTGTATGGTACAGTGTCAAACGCCTTCCGGAAATCCAGAAATACGGAATCGATCTGAAATCCCTTGTCAATAGCACTCAGCACTTTATGTGAATAAAGAGCTAGTTGTGTTTCACAAGAACGATGTTTTCTAAACTCATGTTGACTGTGTGTCAATAGACAGTTTTCTTCGAGATAATTCATAATGTTTGAATCCAAAATCCTGCTGCATATTGAAGTTAACGATATGGGCCTGTAATTTAGTGGATTACTCCTACTACCTTTTTTGAATATTGGTGTGAGTGCAACTTTCCAATCTTTGGGTACGGATCTTTCGGCGAGCGAATGGTTGTAGATGATTGTTAAGTATGGAGTTAATGCATCAGCATACTCCGAAAGGAACCTAATTGGTATACGGTCTGGACCAGAAGATTTGCTTTTATTAAGCGATTTAAGTTGCTTCACTACTCCAAGGATGTTTGCTTTTCTGGAATATTTACTTCGTCCTCTTTTGTGAAGGTATTTCGGAAGGCTGTGTTTAGTATCTCTACGTTGGCTCCATTGTCTTCGATAGTATCTCCATTGTTATCGTGCTGAGGAGGCATTGATTGTTTTTTCCCGCTAACATACTTCACATACGACCAGAATCTCTTTGGATTTTCTGCCAGGTTTCGAGACAATTTTCCGTTGTGGAAACTGTTATAAGCATCTCGCATCGAAGCTCGAACTAAATTTCGAGCTTCTATAAAAGATCGCCAATCGTGGGGATTTTGCGTCTGTTTAAATTTGGCATGTTTGTTAATTTATTTGGTATAAATCTCTCATTTTCTGCCGATACTATTTTTTTGAATGTAAGCCACATCTGGTCTATACTTATATTATTAGTTTGGAATGAGCGGAGATTGTCTCTCAGGAAGGCGTCAAGTGAATTTTTATTTGCTTTTTTGAATAGGCACATTTTTCGCTAATTTTTCGAGTATTTGGGGATTACAATATTCAATCTTGCTACGACAGCCCTGTGTTCACTAATCCCTGAATCGGTTTTGATGCTCGGTATCAACTCAGGATTATTTGTTGCTAAGAGGTCAAGTGTGTTTTCACAACCATTTGCTATTCGCGTGGGCACATGAACTAACTGCTCGAAATAATTTTCAGAGAACGCGTTTAGCACAATTTAGGATTATATTTTATGCGTACCTCCGGAATTGAACACGTATTTTCGCCAACATATCGAGGGTAAATTAAAGTCACCACCAACTATTATCGTATGAGTCGGGTATGTGTTTGAAATCATACTCAAAGTTTTCTTTGAACCTTTCAGTAATTGTATCATCCGAATTGGGAGGTCGATAAAAGGATTATTTTATTCCGGCTGCTAACAATGACCTCTGCCCATACTAACTCACAGGAAGTATCTACTTCAATTTCTCAACAAGTTAAACTACTTCTGACAGCAGCAAACACGCCTCCGCCAACAGTGTTTAGGCTATCCTTTCGGAACACCCTTAGGTTCTTCGCAAAAGTTGTCAGGGCCAGTACTGATTCCATCAACTTCTCTGTGGCCTGAAACCCGCTTGCTCAGCTGGGATGGGTTCCAGAATGAAGGCGCTAATTCTGTTATAGATGAGCCTCTCCAAGAGTTTGTAAGTACAGCTCAAAAGGCAAAAGTGGTCTGTAACTTTGAGAGTGGTCGACTGGTTTACCTGGTTTCAAAATTTCCAATATTTTTGTTCTCTTTAGCTAGTTGGGCAGTGGTCCATCACCTAGGAGTAGAAGTGGACTAGCCATTTTTTTTCACCATTACCCATGTTTATCAGAAATTCCGGGTGTATATTATCCGGACCAGGTGCTTTATCATGATTAGTTTGTTTCAAGGCTTCACCCAATTCAGTGAGTGAAGAGAAATTGGGTTCGTTTAGGCACTGAGCTTTTAGAAAGGTAAGTTCTCGTTTTATTTAGGAAATATGTTGTTTGTCACGGGATGATCTAGATGTTTCAACTACATGGTTAGCGATTTGGTACCTGAAATACCAGGTTTCTGCCTGGGTTTAAAATGGTCCAAATGGCTCTGAGCACTATGGGACTTAACTTCTGACGTCATCAGTCCCCTAGAACTTAGAACTACTTAAACCTAACTAACGTTTAAGGACACGACACACATCCATGCCCGAGGCAGGATTCGAACCTGCGACCGTAGCGGTCGCTCGGTTCCAGACTGTAACGCCTAGAACCGCTCGGCCACCCCGGCCGGCTGCCTGGGTTTATTGGAGGCTCCGCCAATCTTACGCAGAAGACTTCATGCCTTTCTATTTGAATGTCTGAAATTTACATTTTCTACCATCTCACACCATCGCACTCTTCCAGCAGCGTCAAGACTTTGGAGGAGGTCGTCTGTAATATCGCTGTCGCCAGTTTCGCTATACTGTTCATAAAGTTGTTCACAATGTTCATTTCAGCCTGGCATATATTCCTTTCTGTACCCACGAGGATTAAACCTCTTCGCAGCGGTACGAATAGCCCCGACGAATCGAGGGTAGTTTTTAGGTTCTGGTGGGATAAGACAAATAATCTAGGTGGTCAGCAAAATTCCGACAATCAATCCTGCGGAAATTCCATCTGCGTTCTGTACGGATCTCGCTATTGGGACAGAGAGCCCCACATCGAGGATTACTGGCCTGTGCTTGCTATCAGGGAAATTAAGTATGACTTCTCTTGATATAGGCACTGGATGTCCTCTGCTGTCCTGGGACACAGAGCAAAGATCAGGGTTATAAGCTCTTCGCCAAGCGACCGATTTGAAAGTTTCCAAATCGTTGGCATCATAAAACAGGTACAGATTTTCAATTTCAACCCAATCGTTGAGCGCAATACCACAGTCATTGTCAGGTGCGTAGTTCCAGTGACCGTGGTGACTATTAAAATCTCCAGCATAAATCGATGGGTGGGCAGTAACTGGCAGAACATCCAGTGGCTGCGGCATATTTTGTGGATTGTAAATATTATTTATGATGGTCTCCTCCACTTGTGTAGGGACATAAGTGATCTCATTTTCTTATTTGTCGAAGTGAGACGAGTATGCTCGATATTGCTCCTTACATAGGTGGCAACACCATACACTATGTGATTTGTAGCACCCATAAAATTGTAGCCATTGATCCTACCTCTTTTCAGCAGATCTTCCACAGTGGAGCGTGTGTTTAATGGATTAGAACTACATGAATGCCATTACCTACAAGGAGTCTAGAGAGATATTCGCTTTTAGCTCGGCTAAGGCCTTCTATGTTTAAATGGCGTATTCGGATTGAAGGGTCGAGTCTTTTAATCAGTTGGTCCTGGAAAGGTCCATTTTTAAAGCTTTTGCTGCCTATTCGTCTCATTAGTTATAAGTATATGGTACATGGTGATATAGGTAGTTAGTATGGGCTGACCTCCAGTAAGTGGTTTTACGTTTCACTGTTATATCACAAAATAAAAATAAATATTTTACCTTCAGATGGTACTCGTCAGTATATGACTGTGACTTTTTTGCTCCAGTTGATACACGGGCACTGGTTGTTTGTCAGTATGTGACATCGCGCTTACCTATGCATAATATGTAATTTTGACCTCCGATTAGTAGATTCTCCTTACTGTTGTATGGCATAAATATTTTGTTCCAAAAACGCAAAACTGTTCTCCCATTTTATTCCTTAATTCAGCTTTAACTTTGATGTCACTCACTATATAGTCTAGTTTCTGTTATATGTTTACTACATATTACCACTGTCCATAATATTCGATTTGTTAAATTTTACACCGCCGCTTTTGTTACTAGTTTACACTGTTATTGTTGTTGACAGAGGCCAGAAGATGTAATGTGACGCCGAACCGGTCTTTTTGACTTGACATTTCAAGAGAAATTAGGGCTCTTTGGAGGCATACATACAGTCGTCTTTCACTCACTCTATTTGCGACTGGAACAGGAAAGGAAATACCGTAAAGGATGAGCCAGATAGTAAGAGATCTTACTTTATTATATGTGCTTCCAAACGGTAACTTCATTTTTCCATTGCGGCCAAGCCACGGCCGGCAGTGTTAGCTGCCTGTAAATTCTTTCGTCCCACGGTTTAGCAACAGGAAGTCAGCACCGATGAAGGGCACCTTGTTCACGCGCCTCTCTCATGTGCTTATGAGGTAACGCCGCCCCATGCATTGCTTAGCAGGCAACGCTCTAGAAAGTTCCATGCCGCCCGCACGGTTTTCTCGGTCCCGACCAATCAGGGCGGAGGAAGCTGCGTGGTGCGTCGAATATACCCGGCCGCCCGTCGCCGGGCTCGCGCTCTTGTATTCTTGCTCACCCGCGAGTCGGATGCGCGCCCTGTAGCATTGAACATCTCCCGCTTCTCCCGGTGCTGCGGCACTGTGGACTTAGTTTTGGCAGACAACCACTTTCGTTAGCTCCGCGAACTACACTCCTGGAAATTGAAATAAGAACACAGTGAATTCATTGTCCCAGGAAGGGGAAACTTTATTGACACATTCCTGGGGTCAGATACATCACATGATCACACTGACAGAACCACAGGCACATAGACACAGGCAACAGAGCATGCACAACGTCGGCACTAGTACAGTGTATATCCACCTTTCGCAGCAATGCAGGCTGCTATTCTCCCATGGAGACGATCGTAGAGATGCTGGATGTAGTCCTGTGGAACGGCTTGCCATGCCATTTCCACCTGGCGCCTCAGTTGGACCAGCGTTCGTGCTGGACGTGCAGACCGCGTGAGACGACGCTTCATCCAGTCCCAAACATGCTCAATGGGGGACAGATCCGGAGATCTTGCTAGCCAGGGTAGTTGACTTACACCTTCTAGAGCACGTTGGGTGGCACGGGATACATGCGGACGTGCATTGTCCTGTTGGAACAGCAAGTTCCCTTGCCGGTCTAGGAATGATAGAACGATGGGTTCGATGACGGTTTGGATGTACCGTGCACTATTCAGTGTCCCCTCGACGATCACCAGTGGTGTACGGCCAGTGTAGGAGATCGCTCCCCACACCATGATGCCGGGCGTTGGCCCTGTGTGCCTCGGTCGTATGCAGTCCTGATTGTGGCGCTCACCTGCACGGCGCCAAACACGCATACGACCATCATTGGCACCAAGGCAGAAGCGACTCTCATCGCTGAAGACGACACGTCTCCATTCGTCCCTTCATTCACGCCTGTCGCGACACCACTGGAGGCGGGCTGCACGATGTTGGGGCGTTAGCGGAAGACGGCCTAACGGTGTGCGGGACCGTAGCCCAGCTTCATGGAGACGGTTGCGAATGGTCCTCGCCGATACCCCAGGAGCAACAGTGTCCCTAATTTGCTGGGAAGTGGCGGTGCGGTCCCCTACGGCACTGCGTAGGATCCTCCGGCCTTGGCGTGCATCCGTGCGTCGCTGCGGTCCGGTCCCAGGTCGACGGGCACGTGCACCTTCCGCCGACCACTGGCGACAACATCGATGTACTGTGGAGACCTCACGCCCCACGTGTTGAGCAATTCGGCGGTACCTCCACCCGGCCTCCCGCATGCCCACTATACGCCCTCGCTCAAAGTCCGTCAACTGCACATACGGTTCACGTCCACGCTGTCGCGGCATGCTACCAGTGTTAAAGACTGCGATGGAGCTCCGTATGCCACGGCAAACTGGCTGACACTGACGGCGGCGGTGCACAAATGCTGCGCAGCTAGCGCCATTCGACGGCCAACACCGCGGTTCCTGGTGTGTCCGCTGTGCCGTGCGTGTGATCATTGCTTGTACAGCCCTCTCGCAGTGTCCGGAGCAAGTATGGTGGGTCTGACACACCGGTGTCAATGTGTTCTTTTTTCCATTTCCAGGAGTGTATGTCTCGCTAAACTCTACGCTCTGGCTCACCCTCACCTCCCTAGGCCTAAGTAGCCCAACATGCTTTCGCCAATAAATGGCCTTTCTCTAAAAAAATGCTAATCATTCCATAACGCCCAACGCCTGCCCATACGCCCGTCCTGTACAATACTATGGCTTGCTGATATACGGATTCCTCACGTCAGCGAGAAGTGTAGGAAAGATTGACCCGACCGGGATTCAATCCCGTGACCTCTCGGTTTCCAGGCCCTACGTGTTGAGATGATAATTATCATTTTATGTCTACCTCCGGTGCATTGTGCGTGATATACTCGTTGGTAGGAGACAGCCAGCGGGCAGCGCCTTCAGCGTGCCGGCCTAATTAACAGCCATGCGTCAGGCCGACGGAATGCGAGAGAAGCACGAGCGTCAGCATGCGGGGCGGGCAGAGCTATGCCGGAGGCAGTCGTTCACGGTCATCGATCCCGGTACCTGCGCTGCCACGTCTGCTGCCCGCTGAATATGCAAATCACCGTGCCGTCCGACGGCCTACCACGCCCCAGTTCCCAACCAATTTCGCGCAACGAGAGCGTCCGCTTGTCACCAACATGCATCGATTCGAGACGTTGCAATTACACCCTCTTTACCTTGACGAAAGCTTACTACCATAGTATGGAGAATTTTACACCATGAGACAGCAGTTACTCGGACAAATTCTGCTTACAATATCTCCTAGGGAAGTAGTTCGATAGTTAGTCAAGCAGGTGGATTCTTTCCTCCTGTTAGGTTTTCATTCCCTCCAAAACTATTTTTTTTTCTTTTGCAGATATCTTCAGTCTGGTTATTTATATCGCATGTGCACAGGTCCCAAAAATTTCGGATATTAACTCAGGGGTTAATCCAATTAACTTTCTTATACGTTAGATTATTTTCATCAATTAGACCTCATCAATACAATTATTTTTCCTAAAAGCTGTACTAATCACAGTCGCCAATAATTCAGATTTAGATGTCATTGGTTATTAGCAAACATACACATGGTTATCAAATTACTGATGAAGTAGATGAAAAAGCCACGGAAAGGCCTACAGCAATTATACACTTGCTGTCGAAAATATGTTAGCAATTTTTGCGCTCATTCAGTTTCAGAGTAATTATAATTCTTAATAAAAACATTGTTACTGCCGGCCGCGGTGGACAAGCGGTTCTAGGCGCTTTAGTCCGGAACCGCGCGACTGCTACGGCCGCAGGTTCGAATCCTGCCTCGGTCATGGATGTGTGTGATGTCCTTAGGTTAGTTAGGTTTAAGTAGTTCTAAGTTCTAGGGGCTGATGACCTCAGATGTTAAGTCCCATAGTGTTCAGAGCCATTTGAACCATTGTTACTGAGGTAGAATCCCATATTTTGGTAAACTAGAGAGCATAATTCAATAGCAATTATTTTTGTATCAAAAAGTTGACATTCATGAGAACCTTCCTTCGCCATTCTGATATTCAGAAGTGTAAAATTTTGTTTGTAACTTTGTGAAATCTAGCAGACAACAATAGCAAACTTTAATTCTAAATATTGCAGACCGCAAAGGCTGCTGGAAGCCATTTTAGTCAGTTAGCGGAAGTTTACAATACGAGCGAGATCTGTGTCCAAAATTACTGCACAATGTGCGAAGACGAGTTAGCACAAATTACAGATCAAAAAATCTACCGCGATTTATCTAAATTTTGCATCCGAAAGGTCATTCTATAATTTAGTGATTGTTTTGAATGGGTAATTGGACAGTGAATGTGTAATTAGTATCATGGACAGTGGTAAACTTCAACAGCAGCTACTGCGAACTGTAACAGTACTACTGGACTGTGAACAGTGTTATTTACAAATTATATTTACTGTGTACTGTGTTCGTTTTAATAAAACTATATACTTGGATAGACAGTGTAATTACTGGATGTGTTGATGATATACTAGCCACAAGTAAATTATTGTTAATCAGTTCGTCTATTTTAGGATACTAAACGCGTACCATCTGACTAGAGGACATCAACAGAGTCTAGCATGCGACCAACCCTTTGTCTCTGCATAAATTATAATACACACATCAAAATAAGTTTGGCATCACCTCGGTTTCGAGAGTTCCGGAGCCGGTACAGAAAATCCGCCCTTTTTATCGCTCATGAAAACCACACAATGCATGTTGTACCACCATACAGCAACACCTTCAGAGGTGGTGGTTCAGATTTCTGAACAATCCGATACCTCTAATACCCAGTAGCACGTCCTCTTGCACCGATGCATACCTGTATTCGTCGTGGCGTACTATCCACTAGTTCATCTAGGCGCTGTTGGTCCAGGTTGTCCCACACCTCAACGACGATTCGGAGTAGAACCCTCAGAGTGGTTGATGGGTCACGTCGTCCATAAACAGCTCTTTTCAATCTATACCAGGCATGTTCGATAAGGTACATGTCTGGAGAACATGCTGACCACTCCAGTCGAGCGATGTCGTTATCCTGAAGGAAGTCATTCACAAGATGTGCACGATGGGAGCGCGAATTGTAGTCCATGAGGACGAATGCCTCGCCAATATGCTGCCGATATGGTTGCACTATCGGTCGAAGAATCGCATTCACGTATCGTACAGCTATTACGGCGCCTTCTATGGCCACAAAAGGCGTACGTCGGCCCCACATAATGCCACCCCAAAACAGCAGAGAACCACCACCTTGCTGCACTCTCTGGACCATTTGTCTAAAGCGTTCAGCCTGACCGGGATACCTTCAAAATGCGTCTCCGACGATTGTCTAGTTGAAGGCATATGCAACACTCATCCGTGAAGAGAACGTGATGCCAATCCTGAGCGGCCCATTCGGCATGTTGTTGGGATCTTTTGTACCGCGCTGCATGGTGTCGTAGTAGCAAAGATGGACCTCTCCATGGACGTCGGGAGTGAAGTTGCGCATCATGCAACTTATTGCGCACGGTTTGAGTCGTAACACGACGCCCTGTGGCTGCACAAAAAGCATTATTCAACATGGTGGCGTTGCTGTTCCTCCGAGCAATAATCCGTATGTAGTAGTTATCCACTGCTGTAATAGCCCTTGGGCGGCCTGAGCGAGGCTTGTTATTGACAGTTCCTGTCTCTCTGTATCTCCTCCATGTCCGAACAACATCGCTTTGGTTCACTCCGAGACGCCTGGACACTTCCTTTGCTGAGAGCCCTTCCTGGCACAAAGTAACAATGCGGGCACGATCGAGCCATGGTATTGACTATCTATGTATGGTTGAACTACAGACAACTCGAGCCGTGTTCCTCCTTCCTGGTGGAATGACTGGAAATGATCAGCTGTCGCACTCCCTCCGTGTAATAGGCACTGCTCATGCATTGTTGTTAACGTCTTTGGGTGGGTTTACTGACATCTCTGAACAGTCAAAGGGACTGTGTCTGTGATACAACATCCACAGTCAACGTCTATCTTCAGGAGTTCTGGGAACCGGGCTGATGCAAAACTTTTTTTGATGTGTGTAGATGAGATTCGATCTTGTCATACACGTAGATTATTCAACATTTAAGTGCAATTAAAGTGTGTGAACATCAGATCACGTGTAAAACTCGTCATTTAAAATAGCGCACTGTCGGAAACCACTTTCAGTCAGATTCGACAGAATTGCAGTTACTGAGAGCAGATTAGTACAGGTAAATACGGTTACGTTACAGTAACATACGATAAACATTATGACGTGTGAACTGAACAGAGTTTAGCAGAAACAATTAAAACGTATGTACAGAATGTCTGAGAAGTCCCCATACCGCTAAAGCAAATCAACATAGTCCATATCACAGTTATTACATACAGAAACCATAGACGGGGCAAAAATATGGAATTGCCGAACGAAATGCATGATTGAACGTAAACGGAGCTGCTAACCAAATGAAAATGAAATGCGTTAAGCACTGAATGACATAAGTCGAAACACGGCCCCGGGAGTAGACAACATTCCTTTAGAACTACTGACAGCCTTGAGAGAGCCAGTCCTGACAAAACTCTACCGTCTGGTGAGCAAGATGTATGAGACAGGCGAAATATCCTCAGACTTCAAGAAGAATTCAATAATTCCAATCCCAAAGAAAGCAGGTGTTGACAGATGTGAAAATTACTATCAGTTTAATAAGTCACGGCTGAAAAATACTAACGCGAATTATTTACAGACGAATCGAAAAACTGGTAGAAGCCGACCTCCGGGAAGATCAGTTTGGATTTCGTAGAAATGTTGGAACAAGTGAGGCAATACTGACCCTACCACTTATCTTAGAAAATAGATTAAGGAAAGTAAAACCTAGGTTTAAAGCATTTGTAGACTTAGATAAATCTTTTGACGATGTTGACTGGAATACTCTCTTTCAAATTCTGAAGGTGGCAGGAGTAAAATACAGGGAACGAAAGGCTATTTACAATTTGTACAGAAACCAGGTGGCAGTTATAAGAGTCGAGGGACATGAAAGGGAAGCAGTGGTTGAGAAAGGACAGAGACAGGGTTGTAGCCGCACCCCAATGTTATATCTGTATATTGATCAAGCAGTAAAGGAAACAAAAGAAAAATTCGGAGTAGGTATTAAAATCCATGGAGAAGAATTAAAAACTTTGAGGTTCGCCGATGACATTGTAATTCTGTCAGAGACAGCAAAGGACTTGGAAGAGCAGTTGAACGGAATGGACAGTGTGAATGGACAGTGTCTTCAAAGGAGGATATAAGATGAACATCAACAAAATCAAAACGAGGATAGTGGAATGTAGTCGAATTAAGTCGGGTGATGCTGAGGGAATTAGATTAGGAAATGAGGCACTTAAAGTAGTAAAGGAGTTTTGCTATTTGGGGAGCAAAATAACTGATGACGATCGAAATAGAGAGGATATAAAATATAGACTGGCAATGGCAAGGAAAGCGTTTCTGAAGAAGAGAAATTTGTTAACATCGAGTACAGATTTAAGTGTCAGGAAGTCGTTTCTGAAAGTATTTGTATGGAGTGTTGCCTTGTATGGAAGTGTAACATGGACGATAAATAGTTTGGAAAAGAAGAGAATAGAAGCTTTCGAAATGTGGTGCTACAGCAGAACGATGAAGATTACATGGGTAGATCACATAAGTAATGAGGAGGTGTTGAATAGAATTGGGGAGAAGAGGAGTTTGTGGCACAACTTGACTAGAAGAAGGGATCGGTTGGTAGGACATATTCTGAGATATCAAGGGATCACCAATTTAGTATTGGAGGGCAGCGTGGAGGGTAAAAATCATAGAGGGAGACCAAGAGATGAATACACTAAGCAGATTCAGAAGGATGTAGTTTGCAGTAGGTACTGGGAGATGAAGAAACTTGCACAGGATAGAGTAGCATGGAGAGCTGTATCAAACCAGTCTCAGGACTGAAGACCACAACAACAACAGCCAAGACCGCAGCTGCGCTGCTGTATTTGACCACGAACGGCACCGGTGTAATGTTCTCCGTACGCCTAAGTGTCAGTCATCGCCATAACAGTGCCTTGTGTAGTTATGAGTGCATTATGTCGGAGTTAAGTGAATTCGAACGAAGGTAAATTATTGGTGCTCGTTTAGGTACTTTCGTAACCAAGGCAACTGAAGTGTTTGTCGCTTCAAGACGCATCCATATCGAAGATTTGTACCCAGTGGCGGCTCCTAAGTATACATTATGGGTGTTCACAAATTTTTAAATTCAGATAAATATGAGAATCTGCAAGCAATTTGTACAACTTTAGTCGCTGTCAGTAACTCGCAATAATAATAATAATAATATGCATAACTTGTCTGAAAACAGAAAGAATTGTTTTGTGGAATTTTGTTGTTTTGTACGTAATTGGATACAGTTTATGGCAAGAACGAAATAACGTTCAATCTTTCACTACTCTCCTTTTCCCATTTTTGTGTAAGTAGGAGTTTCCTTGCTTTTTCATTTTTTCGGACAAATGTGCAAGATCTCTAATGCATGTGTTAGTTAACGTAATGGTTCAAATGGCTCTGAGCGCTATGGGACTAACATCTGAGGTCATCAGTACCCTAGAACTTAGAACTACTTAAACCTAACTAACCTAAGGACATCACACACATCCACTGCCCGAGGCAGGATTCGAACCTGCGACCGTAGTTCTAGGGGACTGATGACCTCACATGTTAAGTCCCATAGTGCTCAGAGCCATTTGAGCCATTTGACAAACTCACTTTGACTGTTCAGAGAAGTCACTAAACCCGCCCACAGATGTAAACAACAATGCATGAGCAGCACTAATTATTAGACGGAGGGGGTCCGACATCCGATCAGTTCCAGTCTTCCACCAGGAAGGAGGTACACGAATCGTGTTGTCTGTAGTTTAACCATGTCTAGACGGTCAATACCACGGAAGGTCTCTAAACAAGGGAAGTGTCCAGGTGTCTCGGAGTGAACCAAGGCGATGGAGGAGACACAGAGAGACAGGAAGTACCAATGACATGCCTTGCTCAGCCAGCCCGAGGGCTACTACTGCGGTAGATGATCGCCACCTACGAATTATAGCTCGGAGGAACCCTGACAGCATCGCCACCATGTTGAATAATGCTTTTCGTGCATCCACAGGACGTCGTGTTACGACTCAAACTGTGCGCAATAGGATGCATGATGGCAACTTCACTCCCGACGTCTACATCTACATCTACATCTACATTTATACTCCGCAAGCCACCCAACGGTGTGTGGCGGAGGGCACTTTACGTGCCACTGTCATTACCTCCCTTTCCTGTTCCAGTCGCGTACGGTTCGCGGGAAGAACGACTGTCTGAAAGCCTCTGTGCGCGCTCTAATCTCTCTAATTTTACATTCGTGATCTCCTCGGGAGGTATAAGTAGGGGGAAGCAATATATTCGATACCTCATCCAGAAACGCACCCTCTCGAAACCTGGCGAGCAAGCTACACTGCGATGCAGAGCGCCTCTCTTGCAGAGTCCGCCACTTGAGTTTGTTAAACATCTCCGTAACGCTATCACGGTTAACAAATAACCCTGTGACGAAACGCGCCGCTCTTCTTTGAATCTTCTCTATCTCCTCCGTCAACCCCATCTGGTACGGATCCCACACTGATGAGCAATACTCAAGTATAGGTCGAACGAGTGTTTTGTAAGCCACCTCCTTTGTTGATGGACTACATTTTCTAAGAACTCTCCCAATGAATCTCAGCCTGGTACCCGCCTTACCAACAATTAATTTTATATGATCATTCCACTTCAAATCGTTCCGCACGCATACTCCCAGATATTTTACAGAAGTAACTGCTACCAGTGTTTGTTCCGCTATCATATAATCATACGATAAAGGATCCTTCTTTCTATGTATTCGCAATACATTACATTTGTCTATGTTAAGGGTCAGTTGCCACTCCCTGCACCAAGTGCCTATCCGCTGCAGATCTTCCTGCATTTCGCTACAATTTTCTAATGCTGCAACTTCTCTGTATACTACAGCATCATCCGCGAAAAGCCGCATGGAACTTCCGACACTATCTACTAGGTCATTTATATATATTGTGAAAAGCAATGGTCCCATAACACTCCCCTGTGGCACACCAGAGGTTACTTTAACGTCTGTAGACGTCTCTCCGTTGATAACAACATGCTGTGTTCTGTTTGCTAAAAACTCTTCAATCCAGCCACACAGCTGGTCTGATATTCCGTAGGCTCTTACTTTGTTTATCAGGCGACAGTGCGGAACTGTATCGAACGCCTTCCGGAAGTCAAGAAAAATAGCATCTACCTGGGAGCCTGTATCTAATATTTTCTGGGTCTCATGAACAAATAAAGCGAGTTGGGTCTCACACGATCGCTGTTTCCGGAATCCATGTTGATTCCTACATAGTAGATTCTGAGTTTCCAAAAACGACATGATATTCGAGCAAAAAACATGTTCTAAAATTCTACAACAGATCGACGTCAGAGATATAGGTCTATAGTTTTGCGCATCTGCTCGACGATCCTTCTTGAAGACTGGGACTACCTGTGCTCTTTTCCAATCATTTGGAACCTTCCGTTCCTCTAGAGACTTGCGGTACACGGCTGTTAGAAGGGGGGCAAGTTCTTTTGCGTACTCTGTGTAGAATCGAATTGGTATCCCGTCAGGTCCAGTGGACTTTCCTCTGTTGAGTGATTCCAGTTGCTTTTCTATTCCTTGGACACTTATTTCGATGTCAGCCATTTTTTCGTTTATGCGAGGATTTAGAGAAGGAACTGCAGTGCGGTCTTCCTCTGTGAAACAGCTTTGGAAAAAGGTGTTTAGTATTTCAGCTTTACGCTTGTCATCCTCTGTTTCAATGCCATCATCATCCCGGAGTGTCTGGATATGCTGTTTCGAGCCACTTACTGATTTAACGTAAGACCAGAACTTCCTAGGATTTTCTGTCAAGTCGGTACATAGAATTTTATGATGGAGAGGTCCATCTTTGCAATCACGACACCATGCAGCGCGGTACACATGGGCCCAACAACATGCCGAATGGGCCGCTCAGGATTGGCATCACGTTCTCTTCACCGATGAGTGTCGCATATGCCTTCAACTAGTTAATCGTCGGAGACGTGTTTAGAGGCAACCCGGTCAGGCTGAACGTCTTGGACGCACTGTCCAGCGAGTGCAGCGAGGTGGACGTTCCCTGCTGCTTTGGGGTGGCATTATGTGGGGCCGACGTACGCCGCTGGTGGTCATGGAAGGCGCTGTAACAGCCACTATTCTTCTCAAATTGTGATGGATTATCTATGACAAATTTGATTAGGGATTGTATGTGTTGTGATGGCGCAGTTAAAACGCCTAGCTCCTTAAAGAAGTACCTTTGTAATGCTGGCTTTCATGCAATCAATATTTACTATCTAAGTGATGAGTTATGCCAGGCAATTATTCCATAAGACAGTGAACAAAAAAAAAATAAAAAACAATCACCGTCCGAACAGGCCTTGAAGGTCCGTCGGTACCGACCGACAGCCGTGTCACCCTCAGCGCACAGGCGTCACCGGATGCAGATAGGGAGGAGCATGTAGTCAGCACGCCACTCTCCCAGTCGTTGTCAGCTTTCGTGACCGGTATCGCTACTTCTCAATCAAGTAGCTCCTCAATTAGCCTTACAATGGCTCAGTACACCCCGCTTGCCAACAGCCCTCGGCAGACCCAGATGCTGACCGATCCAGGTGCAAGACAAGACTAGCAGGTCTATGAAGATCAAAAGTATCTGAACTCAGTTGTTTGAGCAGCTCAGTAACATGTTTTTTACCGTTCAAGTTTCGATCAATATGTGCATCTAGAAATGTACTCTGTTTACCGACTGCTGTCCATGTGCTAAGGTTCTATTCGTTGTACAGAACTGAATATAGTGTGTTTTCTCAAAATTTATGGATAACCCATTTTCACAGAACCACTCCAACAATGTATGAATTATTTTGCTAAAGTTTTTGCGCTCTGTTTGTTACATGTGGTTCAAACCAGTTGTGTGTAAAGCCAGCAGTTCCACAAAACTGATGTTTCTCTAAGAGAGTAGCGTAATCTATGGAATCAAACACCTCGGAAATAGCACAAAAAATACCAGCTGGCTGTATTTTATTATTTGACGGTTGTAATATTTGGTGAGTGAAAGTGAGACGCCCTGCTAAACTCACAGAGCAGAACAGGTACTTTAAATTGTGGAAAGGTGCCAAAATAAACAGCTGTCAGTTACACTCTAACATACAACTTTATTTATTTGCCCAACCATTACAAGAGCAAAGAAAATTTAAAAAAAAACACAGCATTAATTTTTGGAACTTAATTACTGGCTGAACGTGCCATACAATCTCTTGCCTTAAGGGCAAGACCAGTTTAATTTAAAATGGGCTGAAAGCCAATAACTTAAGACACAGACCAAAATCAGGAATTTAAAGGGCAGCAGGCCTTATCTTAAAACAGTTCTTTAATTAGGCTGAAGGCCCAAACAGTCTTAAACCTTAAGGGCAAAACAACCTTAATTTAAAAATCGGCTAGAAGCCATACAAGTACAAACAAAAAGGAGAAATAAGAAATGGCAGTACACCCAATAGTGCTCAGAAGTTTCCGAGGGTCGGCCTGGAATTCAAACACTAACGCTCGCTTAAGTGATACAGGCAGTCGGCCCAACCATTCTCGATCCGACGACAACCCAACCAACTGACAGTCAACGGACCCACCGACAAAATAACTTCTGTTCCACCCGACCAGCACACAACAGGGAGTTCGGTGGAACAACATACAAGATCTTGGCTCCCACAAGCAATTATACATTGATCTGTCAAACTACACACAGTGCCAGACAGCGACAACACGATGAGGAAAATACACTGCCTGAATGTACGTCAACGGCCAGGGCAGGTAACTGGTACGTTAACGACCACAAGGCAGAAGATTTCGCTGGTGCGCTTCAATTCAAAATAACCGAGTACAGTTAAACTCCACCGGAAGGAACTTGATAACATACGTTGTTGCCTACGGGAATGTCCCAACAGCCGACAACGAAATCCAAACGACACAATGTGAACAGTCGTGACTTGCTGGTAGATTAAGTCAAAACTCAACTTTCGTGTCTAGGATCGGTGAGCCATGGACCTAGTAGCAATGGGAACAGCAGCACACACTCCGAACGCGCTCGGACGCCGCCAGCGGCCTCGGCCAAACCACGCGCCGCGGATATTTCCTCGCTGCTCCGCACTAACCGACCAACTGTTCGCACAACTTACAGCCGGAAACTATAAGCGCCAGGCCAAAGATAGAACAAGCTGCGAATATCGATATACACCACTGCTGCCACTCACGGAGAGAGGATAGCAGCATAATCGCGATAACTACGGGAGACTACATACAGAATAGCAACCAAGGTTTAATCCAATGCATAACATAAGCCAGCCATGGCTCAGAAAGTAAACAGCATTCTCATTCACGCAACCCTTCTGGAACCCAAACTGTGATGTGCTAAGTAAACTGTTTCTACTTGAATGTGAGACTACCTTGAGTACACCACTTTTTTAAATATTTTGGGAAAAGACGTCATTAAGGAAACTGGACTATAATTATTTAACCTTTCTTGTGATCTTTATTATAAGGAGGTTTAACAGTTATATATATATTAATCTGTCTGGATAAACGCCCTGTGCCAGTAATGCATTATGTGTATCACTAACGACATGATTTTCTTAGTTAGAACAACTTTTCAGAATTCTATTTGAAATTCCATCGACAATTTACAAAATTTTGTTTTCTGGAATTTTTAGAGTACTATTTAAATCAGTGAAGGACGTTGGTGCTATTTTTAGATGTCTTACGTTTTGTGGAATGGAGTTTTTACTATATTCTCTTGCTTCTTAAGCTAAACAATTTAATCCTTTTTTGCCGCTACATTTAGCAAACGACTGTTAAAAATACTCTTAGCTTGTGAATTATCAGACACAACATTGTCGTTTGGTTTAATTGGTATAGTATCTTGTACACTGTCTTGCTGTCCTGTCTCCTATTTCACAATATGCCATACAGTTTTAATCGTATTAGCTTCCCCCATGAACCATGGACCTTGCCGTTGGTGGGGAGGCTTGCGTGCCTCAGCGATACAGATAGCCGTACCATAGGTACAACCACAACGGAGGGGTATCTGTTGAGAGGCCAGACAAACGTGTGGTTCCTGAAGAGGGGCAGCAGCCTTTTCAGTAGTTGCAGGGGCAACAGTCTGGATGATTGACTGATCTGGCCTTCTAACAATAACCAAAACGGCCTTGCTGTGCTGGTACTGCGAACGGCTGAAAGCAAGGGGAAACTACGGCCGTAATTTTTCCCGAGGGCATGCAGCTTTACTGTATGATTAAATGATGATGGCGTCTTCTTGGGTAAAATATTCCGGAGGTAAAATAGTCCCCCATTCGGATCTCCGGGCGGGGACTACTCAAGAGGATGTCATTATCAGGAGAAAGAAAACTGGCGTTCTACGGATCGGAGCGTGGAATGTCAGATCCCTTAATCGGGCAGGTAGGTTAGAAAATTTAAAAAGGGAAATGGATAGGTTAAAGTTAGATATAGTGGGAATTAGTGAAGTTCGGTGGCAGGAGGAACAAGACTTCTGGTCAGGTGACTACAGGGTTATAAACACAAAGTCAGATAGGGGTAATGCAGGAGTAGGCTTAGTAATGAATAGGAAAATAGGAATGCGGGTAAGCTACTACAAACAGCATAGTGAACGCATTATTGTGGCCAAGATAGATACGAAGCCCACACCTACTACAGTAGTACAAGTTTATATGCCAACTAGCTCTGCAGATGACGAAGAAATTGAAGAAATGTATGATGAAATAAAAGAAATTATTCAGATAGTAAAGGGAGACGAAAATTTAATAGTCATGGGTGACTGGAATTCGAGTGTAGGAAAAGGGAGAGAAGGAAACGTAGTAGGTGAATATGGATTGGGGCTAAGAAATGAAAGAGGAATCCGCCTGGTAGAATTTTGCACAGAGCACAACTTAATCATAGCTAACACTTGGTTTAAGAATCATGATAGAAGGTTGTATACATGGAAGAAGCCTGGAGATACTGAAAGGTATCAGATAGATTATATAATGGTAAGACAGAGATTTAGGAACCAGGTTTTAAATTGTAAGACATTTCCAGGGGCAGATGTGGACTCTGACCACAATCTATTGGTTATGACCTGCAGATTAAAACTGAAGAAACTGCAAAAAGGTGGGAATTTAAGGAGATGGGACCTGGATAAACTGAAAGAACCAGAGGTTGTACAGAGTTCCAGGGAGAGCATAAGGGAACAATTGACAGGAATGGGGGAAAGAAATACAGTAGAAGAAGAATGGGTAGCTTTGAGGGATGAAGTAGTGAAGGCAGCAGAGGATCAAGTAGGTAAAAAGACGAGGGCTAATAGAAATCCTTGGGTAACAGAAGAAATATTGAATTTAATTGATGAAAGGAGAAAATATAAAAATGCAGTAAATGAAGCAGGCAGAAAGGAATACAAACGTCTCAAAAATGAGATCGACAGGAAGTGCAGAATGGCTAAGCAGGGATGGCTAGAGGACAAATGTAAGGATGTAGAGGCTTATCTCACTAGGGGTAAGATAGATAATGCCTACAGGAAAATTAAAGAGACCTTTGGAGATAAGAGAACCACTTGTATGAACATCAAGAGCTCAGATGGAAACCCAGTTCTAAGCAAAGAAGGGAAAGCAGAAAGGTGGAAGGAGTATATAGAGGGTCTATACAAGGGCGACGTACTTGAGGACAATATTGTGGAAATGGAAGAGGATGTAGATGAAGATGAAATGGGAGATACGATACTGCGTGAAGAGTTTGATAGAGCACTGAAAGACCTGAGTCGAACCAAGGCCCCCGGAGTAGACAACATTCCAGTAGAACTAATGACGGCCTTGGGAGAGCCAGTCCTGACAAAACTCTACCATCTGGTGAGCAAGATGTATGAAACAGGCGAAATACCCTCAGACTTCAAGAAGAATATAATCATTCCAATCCCAAAGAAAGCAGGTGTTGACAGATGTGAAAATTACCGAACAATCAGTTTAATAAGCCACAGCTGCAAAATACTAACACGAATTCTTTACAGACGAATGGAAAAACTAGTAGAAGCCGACCTCGGGGAAGATCAGTTTGGATTCCGTAGAAATACTGGAACACGTGAGGCAATACTGACCTTACGACTTATCTTAGAAGAAAGATTAAGGAAAGGCAAACCTACGTTTCTAGCATTTGTAGATTTAGAGAAAGCTTTTGACAATGTAGACTGGAATACTCTTTTTCAATTTCTAAAGGTGGCAGGGGTAAAATACAGGGAGCGAAAGGCTATTTACAATTTGTACAGAAACCAGATGGCAGTTGTAAGAGTCGAGGGGCATGAGAGGGAAGCAGCGGTTGGGAAGGGAGTGAGACAGGGTTGTAGCCTCTCCCCAATGTTATTCAATCTGTATATTGAGCAAGCAGTAAAGGAAACAAAAGAAAAATTTGGAGTAGGTATTAAAATCCATGGAGAAGAAATAAAAACTTTGAGGTTCGCCGATGACATTGTAATTCTGTCAGAGACAGCAAAGGACTTGGAAGAGCAGTTGAACGGAATGGACGGTGTCTTTAAGGGAGGATATAAGATGAACATCAACAAAAGCAAAACGAGGATAATGGAATGTAGTCGAATCAAGTCGGGTGATGCTGAGGGTATTAGATTAGGAAATGAGACACTTAAAGTAGTAAAGGAGTTTTGCTATTTGGGGAGCAAAATAACTGATGATGGTCGAAGTAGAGAGGATATAAAATGTAGACTGGCAATGGCAAGGAAAGCGTTTCTGAAGAAGAGAAATTTGTTAACATCGAGTATAGATTTAAGTGTCAGGAAGTCATTTCTGAAAGTATTTGTATGGAGTGTAGCCATGTATGGAAGTGAAACATGGACGGTAAATAGTTTGGACAAGAAGAGAATAGAAGCTTTTGAAATGTGGTGCTACAGAAGAATGCTGAAGATTAGATGGGTAGATCACATTACTAATGAGGAAGTATTGAATAGGATTGGGGAGAAGAGAAGTTTGTGGCACAACTTGACCAGAAGAAGGGATCGGTTGGTAGGACATGTTCTGAGGCATCAAGGGAGCACCAATTTAGTATTGGAAGGCAGCGTGGAGGGTAAAAATCGTAGGGGGAGACCAAGAGATGAATACACTAAGCAGATTCAGAAGGATGTAGGTTGCAGTAGGTACTGGGAGATGAAGAAGCTTGCACAGAATAGAGTAGCATGGAGAGCTGCATCAAACCAGTCTCAGGACTGAAGACAACAACAACAACAAAGCTTCATTAATAATTTCTGTGATGGTACACATACTTATGGGCATTTTAATGACTTTCTTAAAATATTGCAATATTTTTCTACTTTGCAAGTAATGTCCGATAGTAACTTGTCTGGCCTTATATCCGTTTCCCTTTTCCTCTTACATGGGATTTTAATCCTTTTAGTGATCAGTGGCACCTTTTTTACTTTTTTAATGTAACTTTTTCGTAAAGCTACTTTCAAATATTGAATAAATTTACTGCTGAAAGACTGAGTTTCACATTATCTTCTCTTTCCATGTATACCTCAACTCATGCCATCGCTTTTAACTTATTCTTAAAACACTGTACCCTTTCCTCATTTATAAGCTTCACTTCTTTGTGTGAATATGGCTCAGAACCGTAAAGTGCCACATTGTTTATTTCCATTAATTTTGTATCATGTTTAGACATTCCGTTGGTACACATTACTTGTTTCACCCTGAGCATTGTCTACATAAATGTTCTCAACCAGGAGCCTTTTATCTGCTGCTCGCATCTCTGAAAATCCACTACTGAAATCAGATTCAAACAGCCAAATAATGATCCCAATTCATTTTTGCAGCAGAATCTTCTAAGAAATCTTTCCAGAAATCTCCAAAAACTTACTGTTTCTTCTCGTTTCACAGATAACTTAATAGTGCATCTAGGTTTCTTATAAATAGTTGAAAGTTTCTTAGAGAGGAACTATAGATTGGTAAAATTATCAAAGAAAGTATTCTGCAATAACTCACAAGCACAGCTTCTAGGTTCTGATCTAGTCAATGCTGCTCTTTAAGCTCATATATTCAGTTTCTCTACACTTGCTGTTCGGTGAGGTACAGAACATCTACCACTTCAGAATTTTCGATACTTCCTAGACACACAAGGAGCTCTTGTTGTGTTCTAACGAAACAAATTAAGATGTTCTCCTAATCTATCCTTCCCCTCCTATTCTGGCGAAGGCCATGGTTTGTGTCTTCCCAGCTCCTAGTTGCAGCAACAGACACAAAACGAATATGAGACTACGTTTCAGTCAGAAGTTATCCATTAATTCTTTGTTTACAGGGTTGACAGCTACGTTACCCAAGGGCTGACCACGATGTGTGGATGGCAGTTGTCGCTGAAACAACCGGTTTTCGGTTACATCAGTTTTTCATCTCCAGTTACTGTTAAAACCTCTCAAAGTAACCGGTTTGTGAAATCACCGAGTTATAGTGTTTTATTGTTATTATTTTCTGTAGTAAAAGTAGACATCGAACAAACATTGAAAAATTACTAGTCTCCCTCAAACTCGTGCATTATGTATTTCAAGGTATCTCGAATCAAAATATCAAATAAAATAGGTAAATAAAAGAAAACTTAGTATGTATATTGTGCACTGCTGTTCTCGAAAAGTAATGATAGGTTAAATACCATAAAAAACAACCTGTATTCTCCTACTGGTTCTAATTTTTTGAAACTCTGATCGATAATCATATTGTACTGAGAATCACACAAGTATTTGGACATTAGAAGTAGTCAGTGCTAAAGGATGGAAACTGAAGTTAGAGAATTCTATTTTTCGTGTTGTGTTTTCCATTTCCAAGGGCGACAAACAGGTAAATGCGTTTGATGTAAACTCAGGTAACAGGACAGCTACTTTCTATTTTTATTACAAACAATGACGAATTGTATAGTTTGTAAGTAATTATGTTTACCTTCGTATCCTTTTTCTTTTATTATTTCATAGAACTAGCAGATACAATAATAATAATTATTGTAAAAATTTGAAGCGTTCTTTTTGTTTCATTACTTCAAATGAAAAACCCGTTTTGTAGTCAAATACATTTATTTACTATTTAACAGGAATTTGAATTTTTTGCAACAAATTAAAAATGCTCTTTCAGAACATTCAGATGAACAGCTTAGACAGCAGGCAAAGCAGAACTTTTACCAAGACTAATTACTTGACAGTAGTTAAAATTTCAGTAATGAATTAATCCATTGGTCAATATTTATTGTGCAATTTTCTGACATGCGTTCATTCTATAATGTGTTAATTTGTAAGTCGACTCCTTTAATCGGGAGCAATATCATTCAAAGGAGATACCAGTCCTTCAGAACCCACAGAATTTCCTTGGAACGATAAATATTTTCGGACTGCAAATGACAAGCCTGACATATACTATCTACTTTGCTCTCAAAACACGAAAGGATCACTGCTTCTGGATAGTAAAGGGCGACAGGTATATAACTGTCTCAGCAATGCTGTACCAATTCTTACATCATGTGTTTGTTGCTCATTTCTAAATGTATATGTCGTCACTAAATCAGCTCTGATACCATTTCTTATTTTCTATAATAAACCCAACATTTCGAAGAAACGGAAATTTTACAAATAAACATTACTCGTTTTTAAAAAAGTTTTATTTGAAACCCAACACTTTTGGCAAACACTGCTATAAAAAATTGATATACCGGCTTTTTCCCTAGTTATTAGTAAAAAATAACTGAGACCGAACAAATACCACCTGCTGAGACCTAAAATACTGGTATGGTGTTTAACAAGTCGATGTTTCCCATCTCTGCCATGGTGCTGTGAAACCCCCAGAAGATCCACACGGATGTGTGCTTTTGCTGCTCCTCTTCCCTTCACATCACATTTAATGCAACACCGAGTCGCCAGCTAGGCTCTTTCCTCCTCCTACTACTTGGACTTCTTCATAAAATCGTTACTCAAAGCCCTTATGTTCTCTGTCACCGGGCTAAACTTGGCGCTACGTTTCACGATGCTTGTGACCTGGAATTTTACATCTAGCTATTTCTGTAGCACTTGGGCAACACCTCTCCCGTGGCTCCTACTTAGTAGTGGGATTCTTTTCTTTCTCTCCAACTTTCCTATCCTTCTACCTCAAAGTTGCTCCTACGAATCTGCTGCTCTCTACTTTTCACAAAACCGGTCACACTGATTCTTGTCTGCTGCAGACGTTAGGCAGATTAGCGAAGTAATTTAGAAATAAACCAGTTGGATACATCCCGTAGAAGTAATAATGTTGTCGATAGACTCCACTAAGGACAAGGCGTTTACAAGGTGCAATGCGAATGTAGAGAGGCATACATCGGCGAGACTGGCAGGCAAATAGCAACGCGCATTCGGGAACACGTGTGCTATATTCGTCTAGGGCAACACAACAAATCTGCAGAGGCAGAACATCAGCAAGACTGCGGAAAAGAAATAAAATTCAGCGAAGCCTGTGTGTTGGCCAAGCAGCCGGTCACGACGAAATGCAAAATCAGAGAGGCCATCGAAATACTTAAACACCCTAATAACATGAACAGGGAGGATGAATTCAGGCTTGCCCCATCTTGAGTGCCAGCAATCAGAGCCCGACAGACCGCACTGTCAACACGAGGCACCAGCACTACCGGCGAGTAACTGCCCCCGCTCGGCCGACGTGCAGCAATTGGTAAACAGCAGCCAACTTCTCATTCGACGGTGACCACCAATCATGGCTCATAAAACAAGAGCCAATAGACAACAGAGGTTGCGTTCTCCCTCCACCGCAATAACCTATTAAAATAAAGTTCCCTCTCCTTCTTCCTTAAGTGACCAATGAAACTAACCACCTTTTTGAAATTATGACGCAATGGCATGCGCAGTGAACAGTAACAACAAAATATAAAGGACACTGCATAGCTAGAACGCACTATTAGACCCAGAAGAAGGCCGCTGCAACCGTGGCCGAAACGTTGGTTTTTCTCCAGCAGCAGTAGTTCTATACATTATGACGCGGTACCATACGCAGAAAACTTTTATGTCGACTAAATAATTATCATTTAAATACTGAAATGTTTATTGTAAACAATTCACACATTCATAATGGTGACCTTTCACAGCGGCAGATTCAAAATAAAACAAAGGTAAGTAATTATTAGTGTAGTGCAGCATCGTACACAGAACACACGTGTGCAAAGGTCATTCGGCAGTCCATTAATCACGAAATTCGAAAGAACACTCAAAGCCCGAAAGCACAGTTTCTCTCTATTAATCACAACGTAAAACTAAATTCGTTATCTTAAATGACCACTGCAAAAACAAACAAACAATTCCAACATACGCGAGTCTCAATATTAACTACAGAAAAATATATAAAGTTCTCAACTGCCTGAAGTTCAACAAATAAAGTTAACTACTCGAAGTCGAGTGAAAAGTTAAAGTATAAATTTTCCCTCAATCAAGTCCCACAATCAGCAACCAGGCAAAGTTACGCGCCTTAACTAGTGCTGCTACTTCGGTGCCCAGGCTGCCTTGACGGCGCCACTGGTACAGCTGCCAACGGTGAAAGACTACCCACCAGAGACGAAAGAAGAAAGGCCACGCACACGTTGCCGCTCGCCCTTAATTATGCTTCATGACATCACGCACTACTGTAGCCAAGCTAGATACTGATAAGATGACCACCATTCAAAACTAAAGCACGTAACGTTAGAATTAGCCCACAATTATTGCCAACATTTTGTGACTTCTCACTACAAAAACAATACAGCATTACGTAAGTTATTAGTAAAAGTACATGCTTGCAGCCAGTTCCATAACACCAAATAATTATATTGGAATTATAAATTTAAGGGAAACAGGGGGATACCGTCACCTTAAGAGATTCTTTCTTTGTTTTGGAATCTGGCACTTCCTGAAAAAATTCGGACACCTTATGTTATCAAGGAATATTAGACGCTTAGCTGTACCAGAAAAATCAAAAAATGTTGAATACCTTCGGAACTTTACCAACATTTTGTTAAGTCTGCAATCTGTCGGTATTGCCCTGAGTATTCTTACACGGTTTTATCAGCAGCGTGAGATACAGAAAGAATAAAATTTCTGTTATGAGAAAGTAATATATTTTACTATCTTTGCATATATCTAAATATGTGCACAGCATGATGTCTGAGTTGAAACAAATAATTCATCTTCAGCATTATTGAGACAGATAAATCTGTTGAGACACGTTGCTCACGGTTTTCTTAAGCTTAGACTGAGATTTCTATTTTTAAAATCAGAAACCCAGTCTCCTCAGGTGATTTCGGTAATTTTATTGAAATTATGCTTAAGATCTAGGTTTTCGGCATACTTATAGGCAATTCGCCACAATTTAACTAGGAAAAATTCATAAAATGATTGCACCAAAGTACTCACTTTGTTGACTAATTCCTGTTTATGAGTAAAAACAGGTCTTCTCCCCGAGGACGGTATCTTATTTGAATTCCATTTTAATTGATCATCAAGTGTAATTCTTGATATATTCAGCACCTTTTATATGCTGTTCAGTGATATCATGACTTCACTAAACTTAATGCCTTTTTTACTGTTTATTCAGTCCATTTAGTCAATTCCGATTTTCTTTTTCTTGTCTTCCCCATCTGAAATCAGATATAAGGTCTTACATAAGCGTAAACAGCTTCTTTCTGAAGTTTAGAGCATGAGGATATATTCATACAATGAAGGCTTTCACGACCGGATGGTACTGTTGTTGATAATTCTTCCGGGTTATATGGCCGTGGTCCATGGAATTCTCCTATTCCTAACGTTTCCTTCAATACTACGTTGGACATCTTCAGAGGTATGGCTGGTCCTGGTGAGTCCTGCCGACTGACGAGTCGGGCGTCGGAGAGCGGCCTAAATACCGAGGAAAGTGGGCGTGGTCTAGCTTGCACATAGTAGCAGAGACAAAACTAGTCAAAGATAAAATGTAACTATCGATAACAGTCCGTCATAGTGGCGTTACAGAAGCGATAAGTTAGGAATAGAAGAATTCCATGGACCACGGCCATATAACCCATCAGGATATATTGACTCATATCCATTTGTTGATTGTAACATTATGTGATTGCCCTACCATTTTAAATCATTCACTAACGGAGCAGTCGCTCGGCAACAGCTACAGTTAGCGAATAACGTCCTGTGACGTGACGTGTTTATTGTGGAAGCGCCGTCAAAGATACAGTGAGCTATTGACTTTGAGAGCCGCTGCGCGAAAGGCGGACAAAAGAAGAACATTTTTACACATTCCTCTGATGTATGAGATATTCTCGATGAACAGTTACTCATTCTTCTGTCTCTCGTAATTTGTGTCGGACACCCATGTCTCGCCACACTATTATTATTGTTTAAAAAATATTATTTAGTGTAATGTGGAAGTGCCATACTCCATAGCAGTAGATTCATATGAGAAGCTATATTGTGCGACGTGTACCTGGAAATGTTAAAAAATGGAAGTTCGTTCTATATCGATTGCCATAAATTCAAAGTTAAATGGAACTTGTGTATGGACTAATTGTTTAGTATATATCCTATGTCTCACTACTTCATGACCATACGTATTTGATTTTCTTTTATGTTTCTGCAAATTTTGATGGTTCAGTCACAAACTGTTTCTTCGAAATCGGACGGAAGTTGCATATGGCGAAATAGTTTCTCAGAGCCTTATTCTACTGGTAAATGCATGATAAACTTCGGTCCCTTAGGAAATTCATGTTGTGCTATCCAAAAACAACTATATTTTCAATAGTCATTTAGCCCTGACCAGTAAAGGTGTCCAGAACCACTACAATAACTAGTTATATCTATTGGCCTAATATACAATATATATCATTATGTGCTTTTCTCTGCAAATATATTTCCACCGCCGATTACAGCTGCATGTTAACGCACAAGAGTAAATATATGATGCTACCCAATTCAGACATCATTGCAGGGAGCAGACTTCGGTGGCTTTGCTATTGCTCTAAAGTCACAAACCCTTGCTAAAAGATGCACTAGAAAATATACTGTCTACCTGTAATATAATTAGAGTAAAAAATGTGTTTAAACATTTACCTCAATTTAAGTACTTAACTTAGTTTAAATATAAACCAAAGATAACATCAGAATTCAATAAAAATTAATTTTTAACGACTTCATAAGACTGTCTTTTACAACAACTCGTCGCTTCCTCGACTTAGTTCTGCCATTCTCAGCTATGCTGCAGCACCATCTCCCACTGAGTATAGTACTACTCAAATGAGAAGGGGATGTAAAGCAGTTTGCCCAAAATGCGATATCAATCTAATATTTTGTCCTTGGTATGCCAATATACCTATGTTCTATCAAGCAAACGTTTTATTCTTTATTACTCAAATTCCATAGTGATTTAACATAATTTTTGTTAAATACAATTTACTTACACGGTGGCGTAATGTATATCTGGCGAATAGAAGAATGTCGACCTGAGATTATTAGTTGAGGAACCATGCTAACTTCACGCAATATGTAGTTTGTAGATGATTTAACGCTATGGCACATTTGCAGATCTATATTTTATAAAATCGTCTGTAACTAGACATGTAGGACTTGAAACGTAGCATAATGTGGTGTTTGCTGATGTCAACAGCTTTCATTTGATAGTTCTTATGATGTGTTTGCTGTAATGGTTTAATTTTTTTTTAATTTATGTTGTCCAGCAAAATATTTATATTAAAATGAGTTGTAAATTTCTGAATATTTGTTGTAAAATCATGCTTAACATTGCAATAAGCTCCTCCAATTGCCCTCCCATTGTCTCATGTTTGTAAGGTCTGTAAAACAGTTTTCCCAAAACTGTGAAGTCTAATATTTTGCGCATTGCAGTTGCCATTGCGTCTTCTTCAGCTACCTCACACACGCCTGCACTGACCAGCCAGGGAAACCCCACGCCCACCTGTCACTCTGTTTACCTGAGACCAGCCCTTTCTGGCTGCCACACTGACTTTTTATGTCCCCTTCTCCAGCCCATTCTCTGTGAGCCGACTACTCGTAATGTCACAGGGCGCATCTTTTAGACAGTGGAAACTGGATGAGCTATGTACGAGGTGCATTCAAATTCTAAGGTCTCCGATTTTTTTCTCTGGACTGGAAAGAGATAGAAACATGCGCATTGTTTTAAAATGAGCCGTGTTCATTGTCAATACATCCCAGAGATGGCAGCACTGTATGGCAGATGGAATTTCACCGCCAGCGGCGAGAATGAGAACTGTTTTAAATACTTAAAATGGCGACGTTTTCCTTACTTGAACAGCGTGCAATCATTCGTTTTCTGAATTTGCGCGGTGTGAAACCAATTGAAATTCATCGACAGTTGAAGGAGACATGTGGTGATGGAGTTATGGATGTGTCGAAAGTGCGTTCGTTGGTGCGACAGTTTAATGAAGGCAGAACATAGTGTGACAACAAACCAAAACAACCTCAGGCTCGCACAAGCCGGTCTGATGGCATGATCGAGAAAGTGGAGAGAATTGTTTTGGGGGATCGCCGAATGACTGTTGAACAGATCACCTCCAGAGTTGGCATTTCTGTGGGTTCTGTGCACACAATCCTGCATGACGACGTGAAAATGCGAAAAGTGTCATCCAGGTGGGTGCCACGAATGCTGACAGACGACCACAGGGCTGCCCGTATGGCATGTTGCCAAGCAATGTTGACGCACAACGACAGCATGAATGGGACTTTCTTTTCGTCGGTTGTGACAATGGATGAGACATGGATGCCATTTTTCAATCCAGAAACAAAGCGCCAGTCAGCTCAATGGAAGCACACAGATTCACCACCACCAAAAAAATTTCGGGTAACCGTCAGTGCTGAAAAAACGATGGTGTCCATGTTCTGGACAGTGAGGGCGCAGTCCTTACCCATTGCATTCCAAAGGGCACTACGGTAACAGGTGCATCCTACGAAAATGTTTTGAAGAACAAATTCCTTTCTGCACTGCAACAAAAACGTCCGGGAAGGGCTGCGCGTGTGCTGTTTCACCAAGACAACGCACCCGCACATCAAGCTAACGTTACGCAACAGTTTCTTCGTGATAACAACTTTGAAGTGATTCACCTGACCTGGCTCCTAGTGACTTTTGGCTTTTTCCAACAATGAAAGACACTCTCCGTGGCCGCACATTCACCAGCCGTGCTGCTATTGCCTCAGCGATTTTCCAGTGGTCAAAACAGACTCCTAAAGAAGCCTTCGTCGCTGCCATGGAATCATGGCGTCAGCGTTGTGAAAAATGTGTACGTCTGCAGGGCGATTACGTCGAGAAGTAACGCCAGTTTCATCGATTTCGGGTCAGTAGTTAATTAGAAAAAAATCGGAGGCCTTAGAACTTGAATGCACCCCGTATTTTACATATTTGACTTTAGTTCATTTTTTTTTCAAAACCAGTTAATAACTGTAACATAAACATCATTTACTACTTTTCTTGTGGTTGTTTCTCTGCATAGTTTGACAATAATACAGCTGAGTAGGAAAACAAACCCGTAATCTTCGGATACAGCCTTAGTACTGACCTGCTTGTCACAGTCATGTCGTCTAAATATCTGGGCGTAACGTTGCAATGCGGTATGAAATGGAACGGTCATAGGAGGATTTTGTGGTAGGGAAAGCGAATGGTCGACTTTAATCATTGGGAGAGTTCTAGGAAAGTGTGGTTCATGAGTAAAGGAGACAGCATATCGAAATTAGTGTTCTGTATCTAATACCACCCCATACCAACACAGGAGGTGGTGGGCCATTCTGGCGATGATAACAGCCATCTGGCGACGTTCTGTTTTCCTCAGAACCTTCACACACGGATATGTGCATATGATTACTGAAAAGACGACTTGGTGCTCTCTGCTCTCCTACACCCAATGTTGACCAGATATTCTTGCACTGTGTGTGAATATTTGTCTTGCTGCAGACAAGACCATGTTCTGACACACCATGTTCTGGTCACAAGTCCTACACAGCCGAGTGACCAAAATGTCTTTCCTCTCAGTTGATAGTCATGCAAGGCTACTGAGGTCCTCCGATTGGTTGAGTATGGCACTCCTGAATCTCTCAGTTCAATAATTGCGTGACAGCCGTAGAATCTTGGGCAACCGTGTGTCCCGATCCTACAGCTGACACATGATAAATTATTAAAGTCTCCTCTGTCACACTTTTTAAATTTGTATTTGAAGGCTCATCTCAGGAAATGTTGTGTGGGTTTCGATACGATTTTCGTTAATAGATACGCAGGTTCACGAGGAAGGTTTGCATATATAATTAGTTACTACTATACCAGATAAATCATTGGGCCGCATTTACACCATGTGATCAAAAGTATCCAGACACCGCCAAAAATATACGTTTTTCATACTAGGTGCATTGTCCTGCCACCTGTTGCCAGATACTCCATATCAGCGACCTCAGTAGTCATTAGACATCGTGAGAGAGCAGAACACGGCGCTCCGCGGAACTCATGGACTTCGAACGTGGTCAGATGGTTGAGTGTAACTTGTGTCATACGTCTGTACGCGAGATTTCCACACTCCTATACATCCCTGGGTCCACTGTTTCGGATGTGATAATGAAGTGGAAACGTGAAGGGACATGTACAGCACAAAAACGTACAGGCCGACCTCGTCTGTTGACTGACAGAGATCGCCGACCGCTGAAGAGGGTCGTAATGCGTAGTAGGTAGACATCTATCCAGACAATTACACAGAAATTCCAGACTGCATCAGGATCCACTGCAAGTACTATGACGGTTGGGCGGGAGGTGAGAAAACTTGGATTTCATGGTCGAGCGGCTGCTCATAAGCCACACATCACGCCGGTAAATGCCAAATGACGCCTCGCTTGGTGTAAGGAGCGTAAGTATTGGACGATTTAACATTAGAAAAACGTCGTGTGGAGTGACGAATCACGGTACACAATATGGCGATCCGATGGCATGGTGTGGATATGGTGAATGCCCGGTGAACGTCATCAGCCAGCGTCTGTAGTGCCAACAGTAATGATGTTATGGTGTAGATGGTGTGGTTGTGTTTTTCATGGAGAGGGCTTGTTGTTTTGCATGACACTATCACAGCACAGGCCTACATTGACGTTTTAAGCACCTTCTTGCTTCCCACCGTTGAAGACCAATTTGGGGGTGGCGATTGAATCTTTCAACACGATATGGCATGTATTAATAATGCACGGCCTGTGACGGAATGGTTACACGACAATAACACCCCTGTAATGGACTGGCCTCCACACTTACCTGAATCCTAAAGAACACCTTTGGGATGTTTTGGAACGACGACTTCGTGCCAGGCCTCTCCGACCGACATCGATACCTCTCCTCAGTGCAGCACTACGTGAAGAATGGGCTCCCATTCCCCAAGAAACCTTCCAGTACCTAACTGATTGCGTGCCTGCGAGAGTGGCAAAGGGTGGGCCAACACGATATTGAATTCCAGCATTACCGATGGAGGACTCCTCGAACTTGTAAGTCATTTTCAGCCAGGTGTCCAGGTACTTTTGATCACATAGTGTAGTTATTGCTACACACGCCAAGCTGGTGTGGGTTGCTAGTTACAACATAATCCGTATACAGATCTGGGCTCCAGGTTCAAAACGGTTTGGTCGCAAGTTGTTTACGATAGGGCTGTCCCAATGGCATTTCCCAGACAGTTTTCTTTGACAAATGAATTTCGTGAGCAAGTTGACAGGTGCTTATTGAGGGATCTTCTCCCACACTAACCAACGCCATCTTCTCAAATTCTACTCTGTAAGCACTTCTTTATCGTGAAGCCTTCACCAGTTCTCCGTGGCTTGAAAGACCAATGTTTTTCGAAATTAATATCCACAGCAATAAGATCATTGCAATTTGGATGATGTCTGTTGCAAAACTTTTCTCTGCATATTCTTTCCGACTTAGACGAGCCTTGTTTGTTATGGAATATAGGTAGTTTTCAAACACCTGCCCCATACCTGTGGTACATTCAGGATCCTGTACTGTCTGAAATATTTACGTCAGATCATTGTTTCCTTATCACAAAAATACTCTGTTTAAGCAGTATAATTTTGAACTTCAGAGTATTTGGAAATAATCAAGTTCACACCAGATGCCATTACAAAAAAGTGTAACTGTGCTGTCTTAGCACTGCGTGTAGACAGGTGTGGATCCATGGTTTGGTTCTGAGCGACCAGTGGGAAGGGGATAGGGTGGGAGGGTATCACAGAGTGATGCACCCTCCCCCCTGGCCCTAAAATAACTTGCAATCAATTCCACTTTCGACGTTTTACAGATACTCAGGATTTTAATTATAAGAATAATAAATGTGTTAATATAAGTATAGTTATAATGATAACAATGATAATATGTTTATTTAAGTACTTGATTCACCATTATAATAAGGTTTACAATAAAGTTCAGAGAAATACATAGTTTGAAAATTTAAGAGCTCTATGTGCGTTGATGTTGATTTAATAACAATAATAGAAACAAGCTTCCACAAGTTTGGAAACGCTGTAATTTACGTGACAGAACTCGAAATGCACACTCACGTTACCAGCATTACACTACCACCACGACTGTGAACACATGACTGACATTAAAAAATAAATTGAATGGTACATCACAGATATGAGTGTGTTAATGGACTCATTGAGAAGATGTAACAAATGGCGCAAGACTTTCAGCAGAGATCTGAAAAATCCAACACCTCTGGGAAAGTGCCAATTACATCAAGAAAAATGTTGGATCTCGAGAAGCTTCATATATTTATTCCAGACGATAAAACTAGATTTTGCGAAGAGAGCCTGAAGTGACATAAAGAGACGTGGAAAGAACTAATAGTAGTTAATGTTCTCTGCAGAAATCATGATATATTTTACATGCTCAGTTTACTATCAGTGTAAAGTTATCTTGTTATTTGTGTACTTCCTAAGACAAGTGAAATGTTTGTACTCAAAACAGTTCTTTTCTTCGCTCAAAAAGCGCTCTTTTTTTAAAAGAACACTACCCTAATAAATTAAGACTAGTGCAATTTTTATGGCGGTTGCGTATGATGCGCCAGTCTTCGCATCGATATCTGCATCTGCATTTATATGAACACTCTGCTATTCAAATTTTAACTGCTTGGCAGAGGACTCATAGGACCTGTTTCAGGCTATTTCTCGGCCGTTCTACTCCCGAACAGCACATGGGAAAAAAGCTCCTAAGTGTTCCCGTACGAGTTCTTATTTCTGTCATTTTATTACGATGGTCATTTATTATGTACATAGGAGTCAACAAAATATTTTCGCATTCGAAGGAAAAAATGATTCCATAATGAATTTTTACTATGTTGCTCTGATATGAAACTTCTTGGCAGATTAAAACTGTGTGTCAGACAGAGAACTCGAGACCTTTACCTTATACGGGCATGTGCTATACTACCTGAGCTATCCAAGTACGGTTCTCGGTGCCTCTTCACGGCCGTACTTCCGTCAGTACCTCGTCTCCTAATTTTCGCAGGAGGACTTCTATGAAGTTTGGGAGGTAGGAGACGAGGTACGGGCGACAGTAAGGCTGTGAGATCGGTTCGAGAGTGGTGCCATCGAGACATAATCGCTCTTGCTCACGCTCGTCGTATGCGAGGACTTTTGGCGGCTCTTGACTTCAGCCAGGCATTTGATCGGGTCGCTCACGACTACTTGGAAGGGATGCTGCGCAATACGGGATACCCTGATACTACCGTTGACATCGCAATGTGCCTCCTAAGCGGACCGACGTCCCGTGTACTCTACAAAGGTCGCCTCACTCCTCCAATCTTGATCCGCTGTTCATTGCTTGAAGACTGCCCGCTCTCTGTACTGTTGTATGCTTACGTCGTATTCCCCTGCTGCCTCCGTCAACGCCCGTCTGGGATGTCTCTTGGTGGCCATGTATTCAGCTGCACTGCTTATGCGGACGGTCTCGTCCTCGTTCTTTGTAATGATATTGAGGTCCGGGAGACATTGGCATGGGTTACCAGCTACGGCGAAGCAAATCGAGCGCTGTCTATAGGTGCTGGGCTTTCTGCGGACAGCGCTGTACCACTGAGTGTAGCTGCTACTATCCCACGCTTAGGACTCGATTACGCAAGTATCTGTGGCGCACGATTGCTCTCAACTGCCACGCATATCGCCCCAATTGCGAGCTATGTTCCTAGATATTCATTTACTAGCCCTCGATCGTCTGTAACGGACACGATATGTGTATGTATGTTTGGTGTCACGTGTCCCCCACGCGGCAAAAACACTCCCCATTCCGCGATCGATGGCCCTCCACAAGCTAGTGGCATTGAATTCATATGTTTGTCACGGCTGGCTGTTGAAGATACTGCACGATACTCTCAGGCTCTCACGGTGCGGGGACGGCTTTAGCCTTTTTTTTTTTTTTTTTTGTATCTGCTCGGTGCGGACGTCGCAATACACCCGTTTCAGTCCGTCGTTGATCCATTATCTCAGTTTTTTTTATTACAGAGGGCAACTAACCCTCCGACCGAACACGCTGAGTTACCGTGCCGGTAACCTGGATCAAATCTCTGACAGAGCGATAGCCCTTTTCGTCAGCTCTCAAATGGCGCTGTGGTGCCGTTGTCCCACGTGCCCTACCAGCCTGCTGATGGAGGTGCTTGGACCACGCTCTCTCTCAACCCTTGTAATGTTGTAACTTTAATTTGGTATGCTGAAATCGGTGCTAATTGACAATTAAAGTGGGTTAAAAGCCGTGATCTGTCTGGGGACGTTAACCGTGGATTACTGGGCAACTGTTTCATCAGATATTTAGTCTAGGTTTACCAAGCAGACTAACATTAATGACAATCTTTTAATAGTCATACAAAACCGGTAATATATATATATATAAAGGAGAATTTAAATAAAAAGAAAGAAATTAGTTTATATTTGGAAATTTATTTTAAGATTGTTCATTGAAATTTCAGCATATTATACGTGAGTTATAACTGAGCTGGTGCCTTATTTACGATTGAAAAAATGTGAGATTGTAATCTTACGGAATACATAAAATATGGAGCCAAGATTGGGAGACTGCATACAACACTGCATTCATAAAATAACACACGAAGAACATTGAAACATAAGCAAGAAGAAATTAACCACAACCAACAGATTCAGTTTTTACCCAAAGAAATTACGTTCATACCACAATCCTGTCCGTCATGTAATTACCACACACTGGTATACTAAATTCATATTAACTCTTTGTGAAATCTTCGCAAAAAGAATAGCTGAGGGCTCCTTTGATGATTATACCACATGCTTCACGTGGTCAACTTGGTTTACACAAAGCGTACAACTCCACAATAATTTTGATAATTAAAATAAATTAGATCGAAAAGCAATTGACAAAAGAAAAACCTTGAACTGGTTACTAACGTCTTACTATTAACCTGATGGGTCAAACAGTTATATAAGCACGTGGTAGTGGTCTCGCAAAGTATACCCCACGTGGGCTGAACATAAAGAAAAGTTGCTATATTGAAAATATAGTCAAGACGAGACGTTATAATCCCACAAGCATTCGCATTTAAGATTGATCTTAGTTAGAGTTACTGATCAAGACGTAGTTCCACTTTACTCACAAAGTAGTAACAAAGCAACTACCGGAAAATAATCTGAACTTCACACGAGAATTATACTGCGCTGCAATTTAAGATAACATCGGATATTTTAGACCTAAACCCGAAATAAAGGTGATTAAATTTTCAGTTAGGCTGAACTTAAGAAATCCATTGTCCTACGGACTTAACAGACACGCGCTTAGCCGGAGATCTTACCACTTCAGACGCTCGCCACGGCCACACTGCAACTGCCCTACTGCCGAGCGTGCTTCCTGAGGGTGGCTCACAAAGACCAACGGAAGTGGCCAGAGGGGCAGCTTCCTATACCAACATGACAACGGACGGACAGGACCATACTAAGGATAGAAACCTCTTTGCTTTTAGGAAGCGTAGCTACCTGTTCCGACGTTGGTCCTACTGTTCTCTAGCAGACAGCCTTGTCTGCTACCCTCAAGCATGCAACTAGAAATACATATGCTCATTCATCATCCTCTCACACAAAAGGGAAGGGGGATGACAGTATCTTATCATATACAGTATATAAAAGAAAGCGGATGTAGGTTCCGTATGAGACTGTGTGACATGAATTACATATAAGAATTACATATAAACTGTGCTTTAAAGTGTAGTAGTGTGACAGATCGTTCTTGTTTATGTGTAAAAGTAACACGTTCCACTGCTCAGTCTCCTCCCAGATAGGCAGAAACGCCACAGTACATTTGGAAGAGGAATTTATTCCATAAATGGCAACAGATTTAAGAAATTAAACATGAAAGGAATCCAACAGAGACCTTTCACCCTTGTCCAGCTTTCGGGCGTTCCGCCGCCATTCTTTTACTTCCACTGCTTTTTTTTTTTCCTTGAAATAAGCTACGTCCGCGCGGCGATATTGCTAACGCGCTTGGTGTCCATGAAGGCGATCTATGTATGGCTTCCTTCAGCAGAACAGATCACCAAATGTGGTTCATGGGAAGCATTCTCACGTCGACTAGAGTCCCGTCTGGCGATCGGTGTGCGCCTCTTATCTTGCAATTGACGTCCAGTTTGCATGCTACCTAACGGTCAGTGGGAAGCAAGTACGACGATCACGCCTTCCCAGGATTCACCTTGCAGACGCCCTGTTGTGTGTCGCATGTGATGTTCCGGACACGGGCAATCATCGGTTGTTGTGCGGGCATGCGATCAGTGTCTGGTTCTTGGAGAGACAGATGCTGGCCTTAATTAACCGTACTACTCCTCATCAGATAACTTCTCACCTGCTTCTCTTTCCGGACTCGGAATACTTCCCACAAACGAAAACCAACACCGTGAAGTGGATTTGTGGACTCGCAGTTCACTACCTGTTTGCTGATGGCGAGGAAAATGCCCTTGATTTTTTGCACTTTCTTAATGAACGACATTGTAATCCCAAATACAGACAATTTTTGTCTAATTTTCTTTGTAGTGTCTTTCCTCACCCACTTCAGAATTAGAGTGTTATTGGAATGAAGAGTTGGTCCACTCTTAGTGCCGGTTATTCTCTGGTCGTAGGAACATTCTTCTCCGAAAAACTATGTGTCTATAGTCCCACTGAGTATGACGAGTTGCCGCTTCCTCTTCCTCGTGAAGTCGGTTTCCTGCTACGCTAGGTGGTACACTACTGGCCATTCAAATTGCTACACCAAGAAGAAATGCAGATGATAAACGGGTATTCGTTGGACAAATATATTATACTAGAACTGACATGTGATTATATTTTCACGCACTTTGGATGTGTAGATCCTGAGAAATCATTACCCAGAACAACTACCTCTGGCCGTAATAACGGCCTTGATATGCCTGGGCATTGAGTCAAACAGAGCTTGCATGGCATGTACAGGTACAGCTGCCCATGCAGCTTCAACACGATACCACAGTTCACCAGTTCCTCGGTCACCATTGACCTGACGTTTTCAGTTGGTGATAGATCTGGAGAATGTGCTGGCCAGGGCAGCAGTCGAACATTTTCTGCATCCAGAAAGGCCTGTAAAGGAACTCCAACATGCAGTCGTGAATTATCCTGCTGAAATGTAGGGTTTTGCAGGGATCGAATGAAGGGTAGAGCCACGGGTCGTAACACATCTGAAATGTAACGTCCGCTGTTCAAAGTGCCGTCAATGCGAACAAGAGGTGACCGAAACGTGTAACCAATGGCACCCCATACCATCACGCCGGGAGATACGCCAGTATGGCGATGACGAATACACGCTTCCAATGTCTGTTCACCGCGATGTCGCCAAACACGGATGCAACCATCATGATGCTGTAAACAGAACCTGGATTCATCCGAAAAAAGTGCACCCAGGTTCGTCGTTGAGTACACCATCGCAGGCGCTCCTGCCTGTGATGCAGCGTCAAGGGTAACCGCAGCCATGGTCTCCGAGCTGATAGTCCATGCTGCTGCAAACGTCGTCGAACTGTTCGTGCAGATGGTTGTTGTCTTGCAAACGTCCCCATCTGTTGACTCAGGGATCGAGACGTGGCTGCATGATCCGTTACAGCCATGCGGATAAGATGCCTGTCATCTCGACTGCTAGTGATACGAGGCCGTTGGGATCCAGCACGGCGTCCCGTATTTCCCTCCAGAACCCAACGGTTCCATATTCTGCTAACAGCCATTGGATCTCGACCAACGCGTGCAGCAATGTCGCGATACGATAAATCGCAATCGCGATAGGCTACAATCCCACCTTTAAAAAAGTCGTAAACGTGATGGTACGCATTTCTCCTCCTTACACGAGGCATCACAACAACGTTTCACCAGGCAACGCCGGTCAACTGCTGTTTGTGTATGAGAAATCGGCTGGAAACTCTCCACATGTCAGCACGTTGTAGGTGTCGCCAGTGGCGCCAACCTTGTGTGAATGCTCTGAAAAGCTAATCATTTGCATATCAGAGCATCTTCTTCCTGTCGGTTAAATGTCGCGTCTGTAGCACGTCATCTTCGTGGTGTAGCAATTTTAATGGCCAGTAGTGTACATAAAATAAATAAATAAAATATAAAAAAAATAAAGAAGAATTTATCTCATTTATGTGCTTTGTACCTCTACTCCACGTCCTTGCCCTTTTCTTGGTTCCTGGGCGGAAAGAACGGGAGATGGTGGCCAGTCGCCAGGTTGTGACCCGTGCCCACTTTGCCCCTTTCCCTGCCTTTCGGCGCTAGGAAAGTTGCTCTGGCGAAGGAAAAAGAAAATGTTGGTAGAGCACATGCCCGCGAATGAGAGGTCCCGAGTTCGAGTCTCAGTCTGGCACCAATGAAACGCTGTCTTTGATTCACGCTCCACATAACATTGTGTACGTGATGGCCTTATGGGATAATCTACCTTCTTCAATTAAGAAAATACGTTGCAAAATAAACAGATTTTGTAATGAAGATTGAGGAGTATATTAATTTTCTTTTAATTCGATCTGACCTACTGACGCCCTATTAAAAAAATAATTCACTTGTCGAGACAACGTCGCAGCTTTGGATATTAAAAGATCAGACGATAACATATTTAAATCAGACAGTGCAGGGTTTATGGAGATTTTGATATAGAAACGCGGAAGGAAATTCTGGTGCCATACAGTCTGCAGTGCGTCAGGTGCTAAGTCATAAAATGTCACTACAGATTTAGATTACTGTTGCCTGCCGCAGGTATCATTATAGAGTCAATTTACAGTACGAAATTGGTGGAACCCTGAACGTAACTGAGCTGCGACTGCTGCGTATGCCTTCCGCCTTGTGCAGATTACACGTCAGCATAGCTACGACCGTAGGGATCCTCTTTCATTTCGGAAAGCACGGAATCGAAACTACGTGGTTGAACGTCCGTCCCCGTGCCTCCGCGCATGTTTGTAATAACGTGCGCTCCACGCGCTTCCTACACGTAGTGTGCCCTGTGCTGACTCCAGAGATGCAGCTTTCACGACGCGCGGGCCAACGACCAAGCTATTGCCATGCAAATGCACCGACAAGCTCTGCGCAGTAGTGGTGGTGGGGGGAGGGGGGGGCCGAGGGAGACAGAGGTGGGGGATCTGGCGTACGTGTCCTATTCCTGTGCAGGCTGCTTGTTAGAGAACTAGTAATGCCCGCTGCGGTAATCCCAACATACTTGTTGCGTGTCTCACTCCCGCAATCTCGGTGTTTCCAGTTGCTGGCTTCCTTCACACGGAAGTACCACAATAACTCACAAGTGCGTCATCATTGTTCTTGTCCAAATTTATAGAATACGCAGGGCTTACCCAGAAATAAATGTGACGGAAATGGGATCTCCAAATTGCCGAGCGTTTAGAAAAAATAGCATGCTGTTGGAGCGAGGCATAAATCATTTATATCTGACTTGTTTCCAGGCAGTGGTTGGCTCACAAGAAAGTGTACAGAGGGTTAACTGGGGGTAGCGGGGTCCAGTCCGTAGGTGGGAATTGTGTATTTCTATTTTGATTTTCAAATTTTACGTTACTTACGCTGCAGATAAACCAAAATGATATCCTGTTTCTTGTGTTTATTGATATTTTCTGAAAAAAATCATAAAAAAGATACTCAAAGGCAAAATACTGGAGTGTCATTAGTACTTTTGGGACTCATAACAGCCCTCTACAAAAAATTATTAACTGATACAATGAATTCCTACGTGCAGGAGAACAACTATCTGCCGTCAGTTGACTCGCCGGGAGGACAAACAAATCAGTAACTGTACGGCGCGAGTTTTCAATATGAAGAAAAATAGTCATCGTAGAGTATTAAAGCGATTTCCCCCAAATGCGTTAGGCTAATGCACGGCCGCAATATCTATTTTTATGATCAGATAAATAATTTCATGAGAATACTTCAAAACGTCTCCTGTTTCATCGAGAGAGAAAAGGAAATCACGTCCGAGAAGACTGTATCAAAATACATTCCACTGCAAAAAAAAAAAAAAAAAAAAAAAAAAAAAAAAAAAAAAAAAAAAAAACCTACGGACCTGACAGCCATTTACAAACATGTTACGGAGGCAATAAAGCCTAATCAATTGAACTGAACTTTAAAACTGTTCAAGCAAGTTGTTAGAATACCGGACGCCCGATAATTTTAGGAACTTTCAGATGCTACCTCCGAGCTTGAGTTATGCGGCCTTTACTCGAAAGTAGCCAGAAGTTTCCCAGTCTGACGCAAAACATTTTCACGTCCTACCCAGTCACTGACACACATCTATTCGCGAGTCACTACATCAAGTCGTTCAGTTATTTTCTTAAAAAGAAGTGCTCAGTCAAATGTTCCAAAATGCCCACGAAACACGTACCACTGTATCTTAGTACGTAAAGAAAGGTCAGACGCAAACAACTTCGAAACAAATTCTCTTAAAATTTTCGGGCTTTCAATATAATGTTCAAAATTAAATCACTTCACAATGGCCAGAACGGAACCGATAGAACATAAGATTTCCTTCATCTTAAGAAAACTTTAAGAGCAGCGGTTTCGTATTAATCTGTCCAGTGATACTGTCTACGAGCGACTCCCAGAAATACATAACCGTTGCACAAAGCACTACACAAAGCGCGGAAATGCTTACGAGCTGCAGATTTAGGCAGACAATCAGCACCGCTCGAGCCCTCAAATACTCACCGTCACTCCTACGTCATCCCATTTAATCGCAGAAAACAATTTATAAAAGAACGTTTGTCTTTAAGAAACCAAATATAATTTTAATAAAACAAACTACGGATTGTCCCAAGAAATGAAATACTAGGTGAATGGACACCCAAATTTCCTTCTGGCTCCTTTTATACAAAAGCATAAAAAGTAGGACATACGTCACATAATTCATGATTGCACAAGAACTTTCCTACGAGTATATTTTACGTAGTACTAATAAAATAAAACATTCATATTTTATGTATGTCCTCCATACACTCTCGCACTCTCTCTACAACATTCATACAGCAGAACATAGTTAAATAACAATTTTTGAAAGAGATTTATGTTATTAGCTATTGTAAGAAAAGCAAAAAGAAATCTATAAAATTAATTTCTCTGAACTAAATATTTTTGGTTACAGTCCAATGATATTATAAATGAAAGCATTACAATCCCAAGCTCAGTTCTATGACACCAAAAAATTAGTTATAGGTTTTAGGTAACAGTTTATATCTCGAAAATTGTTGAACATATTGAACTGAGATTTTTACAGTGTAGTTATATTATCAATACAAGTTTCCGTGTGAAGTATGGACAAGATCAGTTAAAATTTAATACTATTTCTTTAGGTTCATAGGGAGCGTGCATAACGAAAACGTACGCACAGGATAGGCAAGCACATTGCCACAGCGGCCAGCGACAGCTCTCCTTCCGGCTATATGACAAGACACACTTCAATACAAGATGGAAACACTCTGAATAATTTTCCACGTTGTACCTTCCATGATTATTATCTGTAGGTTAGCCGGCACGGTAGCTCAACGTGTTCGGTCAGAGGGCTGCTTGCCCTCTGTAATAAAAAAACTGAGTAAAGGAATCAACGATCAACTTGAACGAATGACTTGTGACGTCCGCCCAGGCAAACGCAACGAACTGTATCGAACCAAAAAGAAAAAGGGGGGAGGGGCTTCAAATGGCTCTAAACACTATGGCACTGAGGTCATCAGTCTCCTAGACTTAGAACTACTTAAACCTAACTAACCTACAACTAATACCAACAACGATAGTTCAGATATACATGCCGATGTCGCAAGCTGGAGATCAAGAGATAGTGTATGAGGATATTGAAAGGGTAATACAGTATGTAAAAGGGGATGAAAATCTAATAGTCATGGCGAACTGGAATGCAGTTGTAGGGGAAGGAGTAGAAGAAACTGTTACAGGAGAATATGGGCTTGGGACCAGGAATGAGAGAGGAGAAAGACTAACTGAGTTATGTAACAAGTTTCAGCTAGTAATAGCTAATACCCTGTTCAAGAATTACAAGAAGAGGAGGTGTACTTGGAAAGGATCTGGTGATACGGGAAGATTTCAGTTAGATTACATTATGGTCAGACAGAGATTCCAAAATCAAATACTGGATTGTAAGGCGTACCCAGGAGCAGATATAACTCAGATCACAATATAGTAGTGATGAAGAGTAGGCTGAAGTTTAAGACATTAGCCAGGAAGAATCAATACGCAAAGAAGTTCGATACGGAAGTACTAAGGAATGACGAGATACGCTTGAAGCTCTCTAAGGCTATAGATACAGCAATAAGGAATAGCTCAGTAAGCAGCACAGTTGAAGAGGAAGGGCATCACAGAAGTTGGGAAGGAAAACACAGGTACAAATAAAGTAAATGTGAAGAAACCATGGGTAACAGAAGAAATACTTCCGTTGATTGATGAAAGCAGGAAGTACAAAAATGTTCCGGGAACTCAGAAATTCAGAAATACATGTCGCTGAGGATTGAAATAAATAGGAAGTGCATGGAAGCTAAGACGAAATGGCTGCAGGAAAAATGTGGAGAAATCGAAAAAGAAACGATTATCGGAAGGACAGACTCAGCATACAGGAAAGTCAAAACAACCTTCGGTGACATTAAAAGCAAAGGTGGTAACATTAAGAGCGCAACGGGAATTCCACTATCACGGCGTGTACAAACCTGTTTTTGCAGTCTTCTCCGGCGCTCTGCGGCACGTTTGATGTTGTTCAGCGCAATGTCAATTATTTCATGGTGTCGTAGTCGACGAGATGTAGGAAAGGTTACTAATTCTTTAATTTTGTTAGGTGGTTCAACATTTTTCAGTATAACAGACGGAGATAGCATAGTAGATTCATTTGGTAGGGAATTAATTACATCCTGGAATGAGAGTATGTATGTGTCCCAATCAATATGTTTTTTATGGCAGTATATTCTACACAGTTTACCAATTTCTTTCATTAATCGTTCACAAGGGTTCGAAGAAGCATGGTACCTGGATATATAGATTGGAGAAATGTTTCTAGCTCGTAACATACGTGTCCATATAGCAGATCGAAACTGTGATCCATTGTCGGAAATTACTTTCAACACATGCCCTACATGAAATAGAAAATGTTTTACAAATGCTTTCGAAACAGTTTTAGCAGTACCTTTCCGTAACGGAGTGAAGGTAACAAATTTTGAAGTGAGTTCAACAGCGACAAAGATGTAGCAAAAACCTCTATTAGTTCTGGGAATCGGACCAAAAATGTCTACAGCGGCCATGTGTCTCAATTTAACAGGCACAATGGGATATAATGGAGGAAAATGTGAAGTCGTGTCTGATTTAGCTTTCTGGCAGATTATACATGACGCTAAAACTCGTCGTATACCTTTCTCCATGTTGGTAAAATAACAGTTCTGTCTCAGTATAAGAAAACATTTTCTGGCTCCGTAATGTGCGTAACTTAAATGAGTATACCAGATTAATTTGTTAACAAGTTCGTCAGGAATGCATAATAACCAATTGTTGCTGTCAGGATGAGAGTGGCGAAACAGAATGTCATTGCGTACAGTGTAATGGTTTCTAATGGTAACATTATTCTTATCTTGCCAAAGGTGTTTAATTTCTTTCCACACGTTGTCTTTACTCTGCTCTTGTGCTATGTCTTATAATGACGACGAAATGAAATTTTCAAATGCAACTTGTTGAATGTACATGACGCTGATTACTTTGCAGAAGTTGGTTGCGATGTCTTGCTGATTGTTGTTAAGAGAACGGGATAGTGCGTCTGCTACAATATTTTGTGTGCCGGGAATTAAATTCCTGCATATAAAGTTTCCATCTACTTAATCTGTCGTGTGTAAATTTAGCCGAAAGTAAAAATTGTATCGCTCTATGATCTGTGTAAACGGTAGTGTGTCTTCCATAAAGAAAATGCCTAAATCTGATAAAAGCCCATTCAACACATAATGTTTCAAGTTCTGTAACAGAATAATTTCGTTCAGCAGGTGACAGAATGCGACTAGCAAAAGCGATGTTTTTAATTACTGTACAACCATCTTCTTCAATTTCCTGAAAAATGTGTACGCCTAAAGCGGTGTTAGAACTGTCGGTGGCAATGGAAAAAATTTCTGGTAAGATCTGGGTGCGATAAAAGTGGTGCATTCAACAAAGCATGTTTCAAATAACATTCTCGTGAACAAGATTCTGCGTGTCAAAATTATTGCTTGCGTTACTGGAATATGCAACCTGTACTGTATGAACCATGGACCTTGCCGTTGGTGGGGAGGCTTGCGTGCCTCAGCGATACAGATGGCCGTACCGTAGGTGCAACCACAACGGAGGGGTATCTGTTGAGAGGCCAGACAAACATGTGGTTCCTGAAGAGGGGCAGCAGCCTTTTCAGTAGTTGCAGGGGCAACAGTCTGGATGATTGACTGTTCTGGCCTTGTAACATTAACCAAACCAGCCTTGCTGTGCTGGTACTGCGAACGGCTGAAAGCAAGGGGAAACTACAGCCGTAATTTTTCCCGAGGACATGCAGCTCTACTGTATGATTAAATGATGATGGCGTCCTCTTGGGTAAAATATTCCGGAGGTAAAATAGTCCCCCATTCGGATCTCCGGGCGGGGACTACTCAGGAGGACGTCGTTATCAGGAGAAAGAAAACTGGCGTTCTACGGATCGGAGCGTGGAATGTCAGATCCCTTAATCGGGCAGGTAGGTTAGAAAATTTAAAAAGGGAAATGGATAGGTTAAAGTTAAATATAGTGGGAATTAGTGAAGTTCGGTGGCAGGAGGAACAAGACTTTTGGTCAGGTGATTACAGGGTTATAAATACAAAATCAAATAGGGGTAATGCAGGAGTAGGTTTAATAATGAATAAAAAAATAGGAGTGCGGGTTAGCTACTACAAACAGCATAGTGAACGCATTATTGTGGCCAAGATAGACACAAAGGCCATGCCTACTACAGTAGTACAAGTTTATATGCCAACTACCTCTGCAGATGATGAAGAAATAGATGAAATGTATGACGAGATAAAAGAAATTATTCAGGTAGTGAAGGGAGACGAAAATAAAATAGTCATGGGTGACTGGAATTCGTCAGTAGGAAAAGGGAGAGAAGGAAACATAGTAGGTGAATATGGATTGGGGGGAAGGAATGAAAGAGGAAGCCGCCTTGTAGAATTTTGCACAGAGCATAACTTAATCATAGCCAACACTTGGTTCAAGAATCATAAAAGAAGGTTGTATACCTGGAAGAATCCTGGAGATACTAAAAGGTATCAGATAGATTATATAATGGTAAGACAGAGATTTAGGAACCAGGTTTTAAATTGTAAGACATTTCCTGGGGCAGATGTGGATTCTGACCACAATCTATTGGTTATGAACTGCAGATTGAAACTAAAGAAACTGCAAAAAGGTGGGAATTTAAGGAGATGGGACCTGGATAAACTGAAAGAACCAGAGGTTGTAGAGAGTTTTAGGGAGAACATAAGGGAACAATTGGCAGGAATGGGGGAAAGAAATACAGTAGAAGAAGAATGGGTAGCTCTGAGGGATGAAGTAGTGAAGGCAGCAGAGAATCAAGTAGGTAAAAAGACGAGGGCTAATAGAAATCCTTGGGTAACAGAAGAAATATTGAATTTAACTGATGAAAGGAGAAAATATAAAAATGCAGTAAATGAAGCAGGCAAAAAGGAATACAAACGTCTCAAAAATGATATCGACAGGAAGTGCAAAATGGCTAAGCAGGGATGGCTAGAGGACAAATGTAAGGATGTAGAGGCTTGTCTCACTAGGGGTAAGATAGATACTGCCTACAGGAAAATCAAAGAGACCTTTGGAGAAAGGAGAACCACTTGTATGAATATCAAGAGCTCAGATGGAAACCCAGCTCTAAGCAAAGAAAGGAAAGCAGAAAGGTGGAAGGAGTATATAGAGGGTCTATACAAGGGAGATGTACTTGAGGACAATATTATAGAAATGGAAGAGGATGTAGATGAAGACGAAATGGGAGATAAGATACTGCGTGAAGAGTTTGACAGAGCACTGAAAGACCTGAGTCGAAACAAGGCCCCGGGAGTAGACAACATTCCATTTGAACTAATGATGGCCTCGGGAGAGCCAGTCCTGACAAAACTCTACCATCTGGTGAGCACGATGTATGAGACAGGCGAAATACCCTCAGACTTCAAGAAGAATATAATAATTCCAATCCCAAAGAAAGCAGGTGTTGACAGATGTGAAAATTACCGAACTATCAGTTTAATAAGTCACAGCTGCAAAATACTAACGCGAATTCTTTACAGACGAATGGAAAAACTGGTAGAAGCCGACCTCGGGGAAGATCAGTTTGGATTCCGTAGAAATACTGGAACACGTGAGGCAATACTGACCTTACGACTTATCTTAGAAGAAAGATTAAGGAAAGGCAAACCTACGTTTCTAGCATTTGTAGACTTAGAGAAAGCTTTTGACAATGTTAACTGGAATACTCTCTTTCAAATTCTGAAGGTGGCAGGGGTAAAATACAGGGAGCGAAAGGCTATTTACAATTTGTACAGAAACCAGATGGCAGTTATAAGAGTCGAGGGGCATGAAAGGGAAACAGTGGTTGGGAAAGGAGTAAGACAGGGTTGTAGCCTCTCCCCGATGTTATTCAATCTGTATATTGAGCAAGCAGTAAAGGAAACAAAAGAAAAATTCGGAGTAGGTATTAAAATTCATGGAGAAGAAGTAAAAACTTTGAGGTTTGCCGATGACATTGTAATTCCGTCAGAGACAGCAAAGGACTTGGAAGAGCAGTTGAGTGGAATGGACAGTGTCTTGAAAGGAGGATATAAGATGAACATCAACAAAAGCAAAACGAGGATAATGGAATGTAGTCAAATTAAGTCAGGTGATGCTGAGGGAATTAGATTAGGAAATGAGACACTTAAAGTAGTAAAGGAGTTTTGCTATTTAGGGAGTAAAATAACCGATGATGGTCGAAGTAGAGAGGATATAAAATGTAGACTGGCAATGGCAAGGAAAGCGTTTCTGAAGAAGAGAAATTTGTTAACATCGAGTATAGACTTAAGTGTCAGGAAGTCGTTTCTGAAAGTATTTGTATGGAGTGTAGCCATGTATGGAAGTGAAACATGGACGATAACTAGTTTGGACAAGAAGAGAATATAAGCTTTCGAAATGTGGTGCTACAGAAGAATGCTGAAGATAAGGTGGGTAGATCACGTAAGTAATGAGGAGGTATTGAATAGGATTGGGGAGAAGAGAAGTTTATGGTACAACTTAACTAGAAGAAGGGATCGGTTGGTAGGACATGTTTTGAGGCATCAAGGGATCACAAATTTAGCATTGGAGGGCAGTGTGGAGGGTAAAAATCGTAGAGGGAGACCAAGAGATGAATACACTAAGCAGATTCAGAAGGATGTAGGTTGCAGTAGATACTGGGAGATGAAGAAGCTTGCACGGGATAGAGTAGCATGGAGAGCTGCATCAAACCAGTCTCAGGACTGAAGACCACAACAACAACAACTGTATCTAGTCAAATTCTATCTGACGTGCTATTATTTTCAGGAGGATGTTGTGGCATTTCAACTATTTGTACTGTTCTGTTATTTCGTCCTGACGTATTGCGTTCGGGATGATATCTACTGTCTGGTTCATTCATGATAATATGTTGTTGCGGATGATTTTGCTGTTGGTAAGACCGACTGTTATTAAATGTACGCAGAAAATTGTGCTCATTATTTTTACGTCTGTCATGATAGTCATTTCTATACGGTGCAGTGCGATAGGAATTGAAATAGTGTGTTTTCTGTACGTACTAATTCCCTTGTTGCTGTGCGTTACTATTTGTTGAAGCTGTTGCTATACGCGTACGCGGCTTTCATGCTGTTGCGGTGAAAAACGTCTATTGTTACCAAAATGCGTTCGCTATTGCTGATAATTTTGACGATTGCTGAAAATGCTATACGTACTGATGATTACAATTTTATCTGCTATTACAATTACGGCGATAGTTGTCATTTCGGGAGTGTCTAAAGAGAACTGTCACTTTCAGTAAAATTTGTCATATCAGGTTTTCTTTACTCATTCTTAATCCTAGATAGAGCAATAGTTAAAGAGCTGTTTTGATAGATATAAAGGATAGTAGAAGAGAAGGCAGCAGTGCAGAAAACTAAAGATGAAATAGCACTACTACGGCTCGGGGTCCTTTGCATGCTACGGCACATATTCATTAAAGCGTAATGAATCCCCTGAGGTCTATTACGCGCTGCAAATAAATTTCAGTTTCTGCGTTACAGGCAATGCCGGTGAAAGTTCAAAAACAAATTGTTGTATCCACGCCAATGCTAGTTTCTGCATTACAGGTAAGGCGGTGAAAGTACAAAAATAAATGGACGTATCCAGTTCAAAGCGTGTACCTGTGCTCTGTCATTTTTAAATACCTTAGATTTTTTTACAAATTGCTTATAATCAACGTTTTCGTCACTGAATGTGTGAACAGGTTCACGATGGCATAAGAATCTGTTTGTCTGTATCTTTTCGGATTTTAAGTCGCGTAGTCTCTGTAAATTACCCAAATTATACTGGCTGTGTGAGTGTGAGAAATGTTCGGAATGTGCCGTATGCTGTGACGTGTTATTAACTGAAATATTTTTTATCTCTGTCACTTCTTGCTGTAAAGCGGACAATTTTCTACGTAATGTATTATTAGACGAATCTATCTCATTGATTGTCTGGTGTAGATTTTGGAATTCAGGTGTTTGATTAAACGAAATCGGTGAAGTATCGTCTGATTTGCTGTCATTATTACTTTCAATAACGTCAATACGACTGGCCAATTCATCATATTTTTCAGTCAGTATTTTTACCTGTTCATCGTTTTTAGTGTCACAAGCATTAATTTGTTTTTGTATTTTACGTGTGGTTTCGTTCAATTTTTTAACGTCAGCTTTGATGACTTCGAGATCCTGAATTAGTTCTAATTGTTCAAGTCTGTCGGTCACTGTCTGAAAGTCTACTGTGTGTGTGTCTGCTTTTGTTTTAAGATCGGAAATTTCATCACGCAATTCGGTGTTCAATTGTTTGATAGTATTAATTTCGACTGATACTGTAGCAATATTGTTGTCTTCGTATGTTTTTGCTTTCGTAAATAATTTACGTTTATCTTCCTGTCTCTGTGCGGTAATTGTTTCCATGACTTGTCGCTTTACTGTATTCTGTTCCTGTATAAATTTACGGAAACGCGTTTCACTGTTTTGTAGGTGATGATTAAAACGTTCGTCAATTTGAATGTTTTGTTGGTCGAATTTCGCGTCTACTTTTGCATCCAGTGTGCGCGAAAGTTCTTCTGTCATTAATTTAAACTCGTCGCGTAACTGTGTTGTGTTTTCAGATCATTGTTTAGCGACTGCACTAATTTCGTCTCTAAGTGATTCTGTTGTAGCTGTTTGCATATCCCTTAATTCTTGAGCAACAGATCTAATTTCTTCACTACTTTTCCTAGCACAAGCCTCAATTTCCTCACGTAATTGTTCTTCAGTATCATGACATTGCCCGGCAACGTCTGTAATCTGTTCACGAAGCTGTCTGGAATTGTAGTCTAATTTTTCATTCAACTGTTTGGAATTGTTGTCTAATTTTTCATTCAGGTTGTCTTGTTTTTCATTAAGTTGTTTGTGATTGTTGTCATATTCTTTCTTAAACTGTAGCAATACTGCCATAATTTGACCCAAGCCAAAAGTAGCTGCTGCATTCTCTGTGCTGTGTGATGGTGTATATGCATTTGTCACGTTTTCTGTAACCATTTGTTCATTCTGTAATTTTTGAAAAGGTTTGCCAATCGGATGTGCACTGTTAGTCACTACACCGGAATTAAATATATCTGTCGTACTCTGACTACACTGTTCATTTTCATTAGAAAAATTTTTCTGTTCATTACGTAAATTTTGCAAACCGGGTGAGTCAAGCTGGGCAGCGTTCATTGTAACAGAACGTGCCGCGTCATCAATTGAAACAAAGACAATGCAAAATGCAACAAACACAAATACAACAAAGAGCAACAAATTGCCGATGATCTGTGAAAGAAAGAGTGACAATTTAGTAAATGCGTTGCGCCAGATGCAAACTACGTTTAAGTAAATAAGAGCAGATATATGACTACTTCTCAGAAGATTCACAAAGAAATACGATCCTGGCCGGATGTCGCCAAGTGTAACCTCCCCACAGAATTATAATTAAATGAATTTTTAATATTGTGACCTCTGAACAAAATTGGCTCCCATTTATAGTCTGTGTGCAGAAATGCATTTACGTTTAATGTTCCCACAAAATTCTTTTCTTATTTAATGTCAAGTTCGAAACAGAAAAATTCCTAAACACCAAAATAATAAAAAAGTTTAGTAACCTGATAAATTTTATGAGGACAGCAGCGCTGCCCTTCGGCCCTGTATTCTGAATAAAAAAAGCAAAAATTCTTATCTCAATAAAAACTGCAAATATATCTGCTCTTAATTAGATATTTTTCGACACAGCTTCGTGCAATGCTGGCGTATTTTTTTTTTATTCTTGGAATGAATGATCATGCTTTGGAAATATTCTTTAAATTGAAATGAATGCTTTTCTTTAAAGGAGTTACTTTATATTATAAAAATTATTATTGGGGCATTTTTTTGGAACAAATTAAATTACAATTAACATACATTATTAGATATGCGCAAGGCTGCTTCTTCACCTTCTACAACAATACTTATCCTCCAGAGTCCTGACCAGAGTCGCGAGCAGAGCACACAGCCGACACATGCCGACTCCACCAGACTACACCAGACTACTGTCGACTCGCGCAGACAAGCGCAGACTAGCGACAAGCAACAACTAACGACAAACTACTCTCTGGTCAGAGATTCTGTCATGCCTCGCCCATCGCTGGCAAAGCATACGTCTTACAACCTTTAAGTCGGAAACGTGACGGTACGCATTTCTCCTCCTTACACGAAGCATCGCAACAACGTTTCACCAGGTAACGCCGGTCAGCTGCTGTTTGTGTATGAGAAATCGGTTGGAAACTTTCCTCGTGTCAGCACGTTGTAGGTGTCACCACCGGTGCCAACCTTGTGTGGATGCGCTGAAAAGCTAATCATTTGCAAATCACAGCATCTTCTTCCTGTCGGTTAAATTTCGCGTCTGTAGCACGTCATCTTCGTGGTGCAGCAATTTTAATGGCCAGTTGTGTACGTTAGGAAGGTAATTAGATTGTTTCAAAGATGAGCAATTATGAGAAGAGCAAAAGTAGCTGAACTTAATTGTTTGAGAAGCTCACTTACATGCTTCTTCCAGTTCAAGTTTTCAGCACTACGTACACCCAAAAATTTGAAGCACTCTGCCGTTTGATAAGGTAAGGTTTTTTCATGTCTCCTTTTCATTTGACTGCCCTTTAGTAGTTGTTCTTTGCTTTTTCCCCCATAGTCACCTAGATGAAACAGTCGGAAAATGATTATATACTAAAGAGTTAAAGAAACTGGTACACCTGCCTGAAATCGTGTAGGGCCCCGCGAGCATGTAGAAGTGGCGCAACACGACGTGGCATGGACTCGACTGTCTGACGCGGTGCTGCAGGGAACTGGCACTATCAATCCTGCAGGGCTGTCCACAAGTCCGTAATGGTACTGGGTGGTGAAGATCTCTTCTGAACAGCACGTTGTAAGTCATCACAGACACTCTCAATAATATTCATGTCTGGGGAGTTTGGTTGCCAGAGGAAATGTTTAAATTCAGAAGAGTGTTTCTGGAGCCACTATGTAGCGATTCTGGACGTGTGGGGTATCGCATTGCCCTGCTGGAATTGCCCAAGCCTGTCGGAATGCACAATGGACATGAATGGATGAAGGTGTCAGACAGGATGCATACGTACGTGTTACCAGTCAGAGTCGTATCTAGACGTATCAGGAGCCTCCACACGCCCCTCACCAGTACAGGGCCTCCACCGGCTTGAACAGTCCCCTGTTGACATGCAGGGGCCTCGGATTTATGAGGTTGCCTCCATACCCGTACACGTCCATCCGCACGACACAGTTTGAAAGGAGACTCGTTCGACCAGGCAACTTGTTTTCAGTAATCACCAGTCCAGTGGTGTTGAGGGGTCCAGACGAGGCGTAAAGCCTTGTTTCGTGCAAGGTACACGAGTGGGCCTTCGGCTGCAAAAGCCCATATCGATTATGTTTCGTTGAATGGTTCGCTCGCCGACTCTTGTTGATGGCCCAGCATTGAAATTTGCAGCAATTTGCAGAAGCGTTGTGTTATGATGACGACAGTCGTCGCCAATGTTGACTGGTGGCCTATGCTAAATAGAAACATATAAATCACAGCAGGTTTTTTTCAGTAACGACGAAAAAGTGCTGACTGCATGGTCTGGATCTCCAACGACTAAAATAATTAGAAGTCATTGGTAAAAAATAATATATATTGTACTTAACTAGTTGTACAGGATTCTTCTTGGCTGCTTACATATAAACAGATAGCTATTGAGGCCTCACTTAGGCCATACGTTACTAAGCGCCTTGTTAGAGGTTGCTTCCTATCAGCTGAAGGCTATGCTACTTTACTATTTGACGTCCCGTTCAAGAGTGGACGAGAGCTCGCCAGAAACTTGATAAAAGCCTCGGAGCGGCGCGAGCGGCGCTGGTCGCGACTCGCGGGTCCAGCAATGCTAATACAGACCGCTGTCGAGTGGTGGTGGTGGTGCGTTGGGGCTTATGGGCGCTCAACATCGAGGTCATCAGCGCCCTGACACACATTAAAAGGAACGAATGTGGACAGACCTAAGAAAACTAAAGCACACACTCAAAGAAAGCAGGAAAAGAAGGAAAATGCTACATAAGAAAGTAAAACCTAAGGAAAAGGGAAACATAGCAACAAGAATGTCACAGAAAATTGTTATTGGCTGGCCACTTACATAAAATATGGGCGAACTTGTCACACAGTGAGCAAATTAAAACCCTCTCCCTAAAATCTTTGTAAAAACATTTGACAGGGCACAGAACTTTAAAACTTTAACCACATTCGTCCGAGTGTTGCCTAAAAGAGATGGCAGGTCCGCTGGCAAGTCATCCGCGACCCGCTGGTCAGAAAATAAAACGCAATCCAATAAAACTTGGCGCACAGTGACCTGGACGCCGCAAGCACCACACATTGGAGGGTCCTCTCGCCGGAGCAGGAAGCCATGCGTCATAGGGCTGTGGCCTATTCGAAGCCGAGTGAGGAGAACCTCGTCCCGTCGATGGGGCTGAAGGGAAGTACACCACACACGCGTTGTGGGCTTGACTATACGGAGCTTATTGTCAGTCACTTCCAGCCACTCATCCTCCCACCGACGCATGACCCGTGAGCTCAACAGCGAGGTGAGTGCGTGCAAGGGGATAGCACACTGAGATACTTGTGGGGCGAGACACGCCTCCTTGGCTGCGAGATCTGCCCTTTCATTCCCAGTAATGCCGACATGCCCCGGAACCCAGCAGAAAGCTACAGCCTTCCCCAATCGCTGTAGTCGGAGGAGGGCATCCTGGATGGTCTGGACAATTTTGTCTGCCGGATACAAACATTGCAATGAGTGAAGAGCACTGAGTGAATCGGAACAGAAATTTAGGAGAGGAAGAATGTCTCATGTGCTCCAGTGCCCGCAAGATCGCAAACAATTCTGCATCAAAGACAGTAAAAGTCTGAGGCAGTCGGACCTTGAGGACACGATATGGAAAAACAACTGAGCAACCAACAGAATCCCCTTGTTTCGACCCATCCGTAAAAACAGCTACATAGTCGTGGTGTTTGTCCGCCGCTCGCGGCGGGGTCAGGGATTTTCACCTGCCTCGAGATGACTGGGTGTTTGTGTTGTCTTCATCATTTCATCATCATCCAGGAAAGTGGCGAAATTGGACTGAGCAAAGATTGGATAATTGTACGGGCGCTGATAACCACGCAGTTGAGCGCCCCACAAACCAAACATCATAATCATAGTCGTGGTGCTCAGATAAAATGGCAGAAAAAGCTGCATTAAAAACGGTGGCAGGAGTGCAATCTCTCTTGTACTGCAATAAATCTAAAATCACTCTGGGCCTCTTCAGTAACCAGGGTGGCAGGCGGTTAAAGCCTTGGATTTGGAGTTGTACAGACTCCACACCGCTGTCGATAACTGCAACTCTAACAAGTGCGGTATCGAACGTTCTTTCCACAGGTTGCACTTCTGTCACGTTGAACGATTCTCTTCAGGCGTCGTTGGCCCCGGTCTTGCAGGATCTTTTTCCCCACGGTACTCTCTTGTCGTACGGGAAAATCACCACTTCATCGCTACCTCGGAGATGCTGTGTCGCATCGTTCGTGCGCCGACTGTAGCACCACGTTTAAACTCACTTAAATCTTTATAAACAGCCATTGTAGCAGCAGTAACCGATCTAACAATTGCGCCAGACGCTTGTTGTCTTATATTGGCAGTGCCGACCGCAGCGCCGTATCCTGCCTGTATTTGAATAGTTTCTTTGGCGCTTCAGTGTACGTCTGACACCAAATAATTTACCCTAGTTGGCGTCGACCAAACGCTGATAGATTCTTTTTGTTTCGTTTTTCTTTCAAATTATGAGCACTGATATTAGCTTTGCTTAATGAATGGCGGCAATAAGGGTGTAGAGTTCTGTTGTAGCTCTTGCAGTGTTTTAGAAGTATGTGAGCACACGTGGCCTTAGAACTTTCGCCATAGAATAAACCACATCAACATTGGAGCCCACGATATTTTACTGCATTTGCTGTCGATCCTCTCCTCACAGAACACCTGAACAACTCGCACGGAGGTTTGCATGTGTTATACACTCCTGGAAATGGAAAAAAGAACACATTGACACCGGTGTGTCAGACCCACCATACTTGCTCCGGACACTGCGAGAGGGCTGTACAAGCAATGATCACACGCACGGCACAGCGGACACACCAGGAACCGCGGTGTTGGCCGTCGAATGGCGCTAGCTGCGCAGCATTTGTGCACCGCCGCCGTCAGTGTCAGCCAGTTTGCCGTGGCATACGGAGCTCCATCGCAGTCTTTAACACTGGTAGCATGCCGCGATAGCGTGGACGTGAACCGTATGTGCAGTTGACGGACTTTGAGCGAGGGCATATAGTGGGCATGCGGGAGGCCGGGAGGACGTACCGCTGAATTGCTCAACACGTGGGGCGTGAGGTCTCCACAGTACATCGATGTTGTCGCCAGTGGTCGGCGGAAGGTGCACGCGTGCCCGTCGACCTGGGACCGGGCCGCAGCGACGCACGGATGCACGCCAAGACCGTAGGATCCTACGCAGTGCGGTAGGGGACCGTACCGCCACTTCCCAGCAAATTAGGGACACTGTTGCTCCTGGGGTATCGGCGAGGACCATTCGCAACCGTCTCCATGAAGCTGGGCTACGGTCCCGCACACCGTTAGGCCGTCTTCCGCTCACGCCCCAACATCGTGCAGCCCGCCTCCAGTGGTGTCGCGACAGGCGTGAATGGAGGGACGAATGGAGACGTGTCGTCTTCAGCGATGAGAGTCGCTTCTACCTTGGTGCCAATGATGGTCGTATGCGTGTTTGGCGCCGTGTAGGTGAGCGCCACAATCAGGACTGCATACGACCGAGGCACACAGGGCCAACACCCGGCATCATGGTGTGGGGAGCGATCTCCTACACTGGCCGTACACCACTGGTGATCGTCGAGGGGACACTGAATAGTGCACGGTACATCCAAACCGTCATCGAACCCATCGTTCTACCATTCCCAGACCGGCAAGGGAACTTGCTGTTCCAACAGGACAATGCACGTCCGCATGTATCCCGTGCCACCCAACGTGCTCTAGAAGGTGTAAGTCAACTACCCTGGCCAGCAAGATCTCCGGATCTGTCCCCCATTGAGCATGTTTGGGACTGGATGAAGCGTCGTCTCACGCGGTCTGCACGTCCAGCACGAACGCTGGTCCAACTGAGGCGCCAGGTGGAAATGGCATGGCAAGCCGTTCCACAGGACTACATCCAGCATCTGTACGATCGTCTCCATGGGAGAATAGCAGCCTGCATTGCTGCGAAAGTTGGATATACACTGTACTAGTGCCGACATTGTGCATGCTCTGTTGCCTGTGTCTATGTGCCTGTGGTTCTGTCAGTGTGATCATGTGATGTATCTGACCCCAGGAATGTGTCAATAAAGTTTCCCCTTCCTGGGACAATGAATTCACGGTGTTCTTATTTCAATTTCCAGGAGTGTATTTGTTGTTCCTCCACATTGCCGAATAAATTCTGGTAATGACGCCCTTGCTGCTTAAATTACGAAATTTAAATATTTATATTTCTAGTTATCCCTGCTGTTCTTTTCACGTTTACAACACAAATTTAGTGTTTGGGTATATGACCCTAAATTAAAATACTGCAAAAAACGTCTACTAACACATATTTTTGCACAGTTGTTGACGTTGTTATACATCAGACATTTCGAAAATAATAATAATATACAAATCTTGCTTTAATAAAATTCCATATTCACTTCGAGTAAATTTGGTACAACAGACGATTTCATTGCTTAGGAAGCATTACATACTTTTTTTGTTAGTTTACTGATTACAGTTTCAACACAAGTGGTCACATACGTGTTGACAAAATTATAAATGTGAAAAAATAGTTTTCAATAAAGATCATTATTTTTGAATGCATTAACATTTATTGTCTAATTTTTATTCTTACTCGTTGCAGTTTGGACACAAGTAGGAGACATGTGTCTTGCAAACATGTTGACTGAATTTCGACACAATGTTGCTATGTTGCGCTGGTGGGTGTAACTGCCGTTCTGTATTCCTATTTTTTGAATGAAAGACTGTATACTACTTTGCACAGGCTGTGGACTGTCGTCACTGTCATAAGGACACATGCTTTCAGATGTATTACTTCCACGATCTACAAACATCGAAAATATTCGTTCATGTTTCGAGAAATTTATTAATTCTTCCAACTCAACATCTGTCAATGATCTAACTGCTATGCTGTCGCAATTGAAACTGAGCACATCAATTAAAATTCAAATAATTGAGAAGTGCTGCACAATGTCTTGGAAAAAGCAAGGAGCTAACACACTGTTATATAGCAGAGGCTTTATTGATTTTTCAGAGTAAGTTGGAAAAATTCATTATTACCATAAATTATAAAATGAAGCTAAGAAATACATTTAACATTAAAGTAATAATATTTGTATATTGAGATTGCGAATCAAACGTTACATATGTAACATATGTTCTATGACCGAACTACTTATAATATTTTAATACACGTGTTGCATATGCGTTTCCAGACTTAGTCACCAAATTTCATAAAGCTGTCTTGGTATTTAAGTAATGAGAAACGAAATTTGTAACCATTTCGTGTTGTGCAGGCCATCGGGGTTGCCGGCCACGGTGGTCTAGCGGTTCTAGGCGCTCAGTCCGGAACCGCGCGACTGCTACGGTCGCAGGTTCGAATCCTGCCTCGGGCATGGATGTGTGTAATGTCCTTAGGTTAGTTAGGTTTAAGTAGTTCTAAGTTCTAGGGGACTGATGACCACAGATGTTAAGTCCCATAGTGCTCAGAGCCATTTTTTGAACCATCGGGGTTAAAATGCATTTTCAGTCTTGATTTTCATTATTCTGGTGTTTCTGTTGCTTTGTTCAGAACATTTGGTCCCGACACCAGTGACGGAAATTTTATCTAGGAAACGTAACACAATCTTATTGTCAGCTTGTAGTTTAATTCCTTCCTGAATTTCCTTCATTATACCTTCAGAAGGATGTAGGCTGCAGTAGGCACTGGGAGATGAAGAAGCTTGCACAGGATAGAGTAGCATGGAGAGCTGCATATAAACCAGTCTCTGGACTGACTGGGCGTTGCCTCCGAGTGTAGTAAGAAGAAATACCGCTGCCGATTCAGTCAGCTGGGCCGCACAACTTCACTTAATTTGTGAGCGAGTCCGCGGTTTACTCTGGTACGTGCTCTTTGCCAATCTCGCTGGGTTGATTTTTTCAAGCGCCTTGTGTACATAATACAGACTTTACGATGGTGTTTCGGCGACGCCCCTGCTATCGCTACTGCTGCTGCGTTAACAAATTATAGAGACGTGCCGATCTGCGCTACCCAGACCTGCTTACCTAGTAACAGGTCATCTGCTCATCGTTGGATGCTGCCAAAAAAAATTATTTTTGGAGCGCCATCGTGCTGAGTTCCTGCAACGTTCCTCGCACGGATGAACCAGCGAGAGTTCCTTCTACAGCGCAAATACGATCTCCACCGATGAAATGTCTGAGGTTCTGCATGGTTATTTTCCGAGTATATTGGTGTAAGGGACCCGTAAGCGACTCGAGTAATAATGTAATCATGATGTATTCAGCTTGTTACGACAGTTACTTTGGTTTCGTTGATATGTCCGCAATAGTGGAAACGTCTGTAGTGTGCAGTCACCAAAAGGAACAACGCAAAACGCAGAGTAACGTAACAATCCTCAGATTCGAAAGTGTTACGATGTCGCTGCGGAAATAACTCGGCTTAGCGTCCGCGGCTGCACCTCTTTTGTTTCCCTTGCAGCCACCTTCGTTAGTAAACCTGTCCATGCAGTTAGTTGTGTATCACTCACTACATATACGTGGGGTCCCCAAAACTGCAAGTCGTGAACTATTTCAAAGTACCATTTCTGGTCGTATAAACCTTCCAATATTTATTGTGGAAATGCGTTTCTACATAGCTGCTAAATTTCCTCTTCCGCAAACGATTTTCGATTCCACGTAAAGGCTCAATTGGTTTTGAAATTTGTTTGGGATTTCAAGTTACGACTAGCTTCAAAAATTGTCTTCTAGTTGTAAGGTGCCTATTACGTGAGGAAGACATTTTTACCAGTTTTAATAAATTATTAATAATTAATAAGTAATTAATTAATTAATAATTAATAATTAATTAATAAATTATTATTTAATAAATTATTGTCTCTTATTGATGTATTCACGATAGTGAGGAAGTGCTGTAGTCCGTAGCCGTCCATGAGTCGGAGAGCATTTCCCACGCTGGCTGGCTAGGCGACGAAGCGACCAAATGTTGCGCGTAGTGGGGTGGGGCTCGGTGCTGGACCGTAGCAACAAGCGTCAGCCTCGGAAATATACATGCCGGGAAGCACCGCCATCTTGGCGCCAAAGTCACCGACTTTGTTTATTTATATTTAATGATCCATGAACCATGGACCTTGCCGTTGGTGGGGAGGCTTGCGTGCCTCAGCGATACAGATGGCCGTACCGTAGGTGCAACCACAACGGAGGGGTATCTGTTGAGAGGCCAGACAAACATGTGGTTCCTGAATAGGGGCAGCAGCCTTTTCAGTAGTTGCAGGGGCAACAGTCTGGATGATTGACTGATCTGGCCTTGTAACATCAACCAAAATGGCCTTGCTGTGCTGGTACTGCGAACGGCTGAAAGCAAGGGGAAACTACAGCCGTAATTTTTCCCGAGGACATGCAGCTCTACTGTATGATTAAATGATGATGGCGTCCTCTTGGGTAAAATATTCCGGAGGTAAAATAGTCCCCCATTCGGATCTCCGGGCGGGGACTACTCAAGAGGACGTCGTTATCAGGAGAAAGAAAACTGGCGTTCTACGGATCGGAGCATGGAATGTCAGATCACTTAATCGGGCAGGTAGGTTAGAAAATTTAAAAAGGGAGATGGATAGGTTAAAGTTAGATATAGTGGGAATTAGTGAAGTTCGGTGGCAGGAGGAACAAGACTTTTGGTCAGGTGATTACAGGGTTATAAATACAAAATCAAATAGGGGTAATGCAGGAGTAGGTTTAATAATGAATAAAAAAATAGGAGTGCGGGTTAGCTACTACAAACAGTATAGTGAACGCATTATTGTGGACAAGATAGACACAAAGCCCATGCCTACTACAGTAGTACAAGTTTATATGCCAACTAGCTCTGCATATGATGAAGAAATAGATGAAATGTATGACGAGATAAAAGAAATTATTCAGGTAGTGAAGGGAGACGAAAATTTAATAGTGATGGGTGACTGGAATTCGTCAGTAGGAAAAGGGAGAGAAGGAAACATAGTAGGTGAATATGGATTGGGGGGAAGGAATGAAAGAGGAAGCCGCCTTGTAGAATTTTGCACAGAGCATAACTTAATCATAGCTAACACTTGGTTCAAGAATCATGAAAGAAGGCTGTATACATGGAAGAAGCCTGGAGATACTGACAGGTTTCAGATAGATTATATAATGGTAAGACAGAGATTTAGGAACCAGGTTTTAAATTGTAAGACATTTCCTGGGGCAGATGTAGATTCTGACCACAATCTATTGGTTATGAACTGCAGATTGAAACTGAAGAAACTGCAAAAAGGTGGGAATTTAAGGAGATGGGACCAGGATAAACTGAAAGAACCAGAGGTTGTAGAGAGTTTCAGGGAGAGCATTAGGGAACAATTGACAGGAATGGGGGAAAGAAATACAGTAGAAGAAGAATGGGTAGCTCTGAGGGATGAAGTGGTGAAGGCAGCAGACGATCAAGTAGGTAAAAAGACGCAGGCTAATAGAAATCCTTGGGTAACAGAAGAAATATTGAATTTAATTGATGAAAGGAGAAAATATAAAAATGCAGTAAATGAAGCAGGCAAAAAGGAATACAAACGTCTCAAAAATGAAATCGACAGGAAGTGCAAAATGGCTAAGCAGGGATGGCTAGAGGACAAATGTAAGGATGTAGAGGCTTGTCTCACTAGGGGTAAGATAGATACTGCCTACAGGAAAATTAAAGAGACCTTTGGAGAGAAGAGAACCACTTGTATGAATATCAAGAGCTCAGATGGCAACCCAGTTCTAAGCAAAGAAGGGAAAGCAGAAAGGTGGAAGGAGTATATAGAGGGTTTATACAAGGGCACTGTACTTGAGGACAATATTATGGAAATGGAAGAGGATGTAGATGAAGATGAAATGGGAGATAAGATACTGCGTGAAGAGTTTGACAGAGCACTGAAAGACCTGAGTCAAAACAAGGCCCCGGGAGTAGACAACATTCCATTAGAACTACTGATGGCCTCAGGAGAGCCAGTCATGACAAAACTCTACCATCTGGTGAGCACGATGTATGAGACAGGCGAAATACCCTCAGATTTTAAGAAGAATATAATAATTCCAATCCCAAAGAAAGCAGGTGTTGACAGATGTGAAAATTACCGAACTATCAGTTTAATAAGTCACAGCTGCAAAATACTAACGCGAATTCTTTACAGACGAATGGAAAAACTGGTAGAAGCCGACCTCGGGGAAGATCAGTTTGGATTCCGTAGAAATACTGGAACACGTGAGGCAATACTGACCTTACGACTTATCTTAGAAGAAAGATTAAGGAAAGGCAAACCTACGTTTCTAGCATTTGTAGACTTAGAGAAAGCTTTTGACAATGTTGACTGGAATACTCTCTTTCAAATTCTGAAGGTGGCAGGGGTAAAATACAGGGAGCGAAAGGCTATTTACAATTTGTACAGAAACCAGATGGCAGTTATAAGAGTCGAGGGGCATGAAAGGGAAGCAGTGGTTGGGAAAGGAGTGAGACAGGGTTGTAGCCTCTCCCCGATGTTATTCAATCTGTATATTGAGCAAGCAGTAAAGGAAGCAAAAGAAAAATTCGGAGTAGGTATTAAAATTCATGGAGAAGAAGTAAAAACTTTGAGGTTCGCCGATGACATTGTAATCCTGTCAGAGACAGCAAAGGACTTGGAAGAGCAGTTGAACGGAATGGACAGTGTCTTGAAAGGAGGATATAGGATGAACATCAACAAAAGCAAAACGAGGATAATGGAATGTAGTCAAATTAAGTCGGGTGATGCTGAGGGAATTAGATTAGGAAATGAGACACTTAAAGTAGTAAAGGAGTTTTGCTATTTAGGGAGTAAAATAACCGATGATGGTCGAAGTAGAGAGGATATAAACTGTAGACTGGCAATGGCAAGGAAAGCGTTTCTCAAGAAGAGAAATTTGTTAACATCGAATATAGATTTAGGTGTCAGGAAGTCGTTTCTGAAAGTATTTGTATGGAGTGTAGCCATGTATGGAAGTGAGACATGGACGATAACTAGTTTGGACAAGAAGAGAATAGAAGCTTTCGAAATGTGGTGCTACAGAAGAATGCTGAAGATAAGGTGGGTAGATCACGTAACTAATGAGGAGGTATTGAATAGGATTGGGGAGAAGAGAAGTTTGTGGCACAACTTGACTAGAAGAAGGGATCGGTTGGTAGGACATGTTCTGAGGCATCGAGGGATCACAAATTTAGCATTGGAGGGCAGCGTGGAGGGTAAAAATCGTAGAGGGAGACCAAGAGATGAATACACTAAGCAGATTCAGAAGGATGTAGGTTGCAGTAGGTACTGGGAGATGAAGAAGCTTGCACAGGATAGAGTAGCATGGAGAGCTGCATCAAACCAGTCTCAGGACTGAAGACCACAACCACAACAACAACATGACAACATGAATACTAGGAGGAGCCTCTGGATGTTTAAAACTATTTATCATAATTTTGCCTCGTTAAAATTCACACCAGTTCATTAACAAATGCATATCTTAGTAAGTACGAACTTGATCGGAAATCCACGAACTGTGACGAAACTAGTAAGAGATACGGACTGCGCGCCAAAGTCGGCAGTCGGCGTTAAGAGCTCTTCCTGTCTTGTTCGATGGTAGCCATGCTCTCGGTTACGAGTAGTTTGTGACATGAGTGTTTCATTATTGATCTAATAAGAATAAAAGTGATATTACGGCATTCTGAATGTTAATTTCGAGTAAATAGATACCCCAAAGTTGATCGACAGCAATTTCAGATAATTAGCTTCCACCGACAGTGACATCCAATGTGCCAATGAAGAATCTGCACGGTACGACATTTACGAGAGATGCACCGCGCACAGGTGGGAGGAAATCCGACGACACGACTCACCAAGGCGGATTAAGGAAGATCCGACTTACACTCGCAAATTCCGGGAGGAAATGCTGACCAATTATACTGTACGACACATATACCACCCTCTACGGACTCGCGGCTAAGCTGGGTAATAACAGTATCAGTTTAGAAGCAGGGGATCATGCATAGTCAAGAAGGAGTGAATTTTTGTTCAATGTAGAACATGCATGAAGTTGTCTACCTCCAACATTTGACTGAAGAGAAGCAGACATTGTGCTGACTAAATCAGAAACCGCAACAGCCGATGTCCAAAGGCCGTTTGTTTAAAACAACTGACTAGCGGCTAACCGATATTTGACCGGTCTAGCAAAATTGCTTCGGGCTTTAACGTGTAAACACGACAGCGAAAAACTGTTGCCCAACTTTGGTTTTCATCTTCCGGAAGCTGTGGCTCACGTAAATATAGCAATTGTTAACGTACAACTAACATTGCTGAAAACACCAAACCCGAAACAGATCGAAAGAAATGTTTGTGTCCAAACGCGACACACACTGCATATGACTGTCTGCATTCGCACTGGTGCCATACAGACACAAAAATAAATGGGTAATAAATCAAACCAGTTGAAATCATTGAGTAACAAGCCACCAGAGATTAGGAATCTCTTATACCAACATACTCGGCAAATATCCCTCAATATCAGAAAATTTGTCAGTGGAATTGGGGATACAACCTGTATAATCGTTGCCGTTCAGGAAAGGCGCGTACACACAACCCCCGCGATAGAGCAGATAAAAAACAAAAATAAACCAGGTAGTAAAACTGGGATACGCAGATGAAAGTTGTCCACCTCTCCTTTGAACGCGAATGCATTTTTCGACTTCTGAAACAAACAGCCACAACAATGGACAGTTTATTGCAGTAACCGTGTGTCAGCATTCTTCTGTGCGCATTTCATTTTATTTCATCAGTGAAGTTAGATGTTTCTCTTTGTGGTCTGCAAATGACTTTCTCGATAGACGAAAGAATTGAAATTGTGGAAGCATATGTTCTAATGGTTCAAATGGCTCTGAGCACTATGGGACTTAACATCTGATGTCATCAGTCCCCTAGAACTTAGAACTACTTAAACCTAACTAACCTAAGGACATCACGCACATCCATGCCCGAGGCAGGATTCGAACCTGCCACCGTAGCAGTCGCGCGTTTCCAGACTGAAGCGCCTAGTACCGCTCTGTCACAGTGGCCGGCGAAGCATATGTGAGAACAGGTTCGATTTAGGGAACTCGTGAAATTTTCTGGTCAAGTATCCGGGTAGAGGACTACTTGCAAAGAGAGCAATACAGATTCTGTATAAATATTGACATACCTACGGATCTGTGCAAAATCTAAAACGACAAAGAATTCCTTCAGTTCCCACACCAGAAGTCATTGCAGACATTCGCTGAAGAATTATTCAGAACTCAAAGAAGTCAACACGTAAATTGCCTCAACGGCGCATGTAAGCAGGAGGAATTGCCAGCGGATATTGAAAAGTGTTAATTTGAAGCCATATCGTTTGAAGGTTATACAGCAGTTACGGGAGGATGACAGTTATCAAAGTGTAGATTACTACACGTGGCTTTTTCAGTAACAGCAACGATGATTTGTTACACCCTTTCCGTTACATCATGAGTGATGAAGATTGGTCGTATCTTTCTGGTCTTCTGAACTCACAGAGCACGAGGTACTGGGCAACGGAGAACCGTAGATAGTGCGCCAGCAACCACTCTATTATGAAAAAAATCTGCGTTCTGTGCAGTGTGACGACAACGCATATCATTGAACAAGTATTTTTTGACACTACTCTCAATACGGTTGGATATATGGAAATTTTTGACCCATTATGTGCTCAGTTCATTGGATATGAAAGAATATTGCTTCGTCCAGTAAGATGAGGCAACATGCCAACACGTCTAAGGTATCCCTGGAACGAGTCCATGATGTCTTCACTGAGAAACGAACTGTCAGCAAACATTTATGGCCACCACGTTCGCCGGAACTAACAGCATGATTTTTTCCTGTGGGGACACTTAAGGGCAAGGTCTATGAAACAAATCCACACACAATTCGGGAAACGAAAGAAAACATCAGCTGCGAAGTTGTCGCCATCGATATCCGAGCTTTGCATCAGGTGTACATGAATATGCTTAAACGCGCTCGGTCGCAGGTTCGAATCCTGCCGCGGGCATGGATGTGTGTGATGTCTTAGGATAGTTAGGTTTAATTAGTTCTAAGTTCTAGGCGTCTGATGACCTCAGAAGTTAAGTCGCATAGTGCTCAGAACCATTTTTTAGACGTGCTCAACTGTGTATTTACGTTCCAGGGGTCACTTTCAACATCTTCTATAAATATATTTTTCATTGTATTTTTCATTGTAAATAAATAGTAAGTCCATTTCAGCTCTTCGTTTCTGTAATTTCACTGCATTACTTATACTTATATGGGCTACTTTTGTTTGCGACACCCTGTATTACATCATGTATCTAGGGCCGTGAAAGTTTTGCGTACCTGAAGAAGCTGGGTGAGCAACCAGACTGAGAAGCGAAACCAAGGATTTAGGAATTTTTCCTTCAAAACTTTATTACATTGCATTTTATGATTTTAGTACTGCATTCTATGACGAGACAGGGGCTGTACCTGGGTTGATGCGTACCAGATGTTATTCGACGCACCCCTGCTCACACCTGTTTCCCACCGCGGGTACTGCTAACAGGCGTTGCTGACAGTCTGACGCCTTGGGTTATCACACTGCCAACCAATTGGAAAGCTGGAAAGTGTCACACGAGGGAAGCGGAGCGAGCCGGCTGTAGGCGTCCGGGACACATGGTAGCTCTTCTCTCTCGCCCATCAGCTCTGCTCCCGGTTCCATGTGTTTGCTAGTTCCTCATTTAGGGCACCGCGCCCTCAGTCTGGTTGCGGCAGCCTCCCGACGCCATAGCTCATCCCTTTTGTTGTATCCCTTAGTAGTAGGGCTTGGTGCAATTAACTCCAAATGCAGCACTGAAGTCCTTGTTATGTTTCTCATTTCGACAAATTCTCTAGCACACACGTGCGTCCACATCCCGCCTCCATCCTGACTCGGCCTGTCTGGCACAAAGCTTGAGAATAAGTTAAGATACGTATCATTCATAAAATCTATTATCTTACTTTTAATTACCTATGTGTTGTGAAACAGATGACAAATGAAGCGCTGGAGCTGGTCTCCTTAGGTGCTTCTTCAATAATATCAAAGTTTGCTAATGGCAGTGTTGCCAACTCAATTTCTACCATGCGCCTACACAACATTGAAATGTAACTGCATCAGCTTGGAAGGCCCTATGGAAGCAAAAACCGTTCCTGTACACTGAGATGACAAAAGTCATCAGATACCTCCTAACACCGTGTCGGGTTTCATTTTGCCTGGCATATTGCAGCAACTCGTCAACCCAATGAAGTGTCGGAAGTCCTCTATAGAAACAGTGCGCCATGCTGCCTGTATAACCATCCCTAATTGCGAAAGTGTTGTCGGTGCATGGTTCTGTGCACGTACTGACCCGTCCGCAGCTCATGCTCTAGTGGCTAGCGTTGCTGCCTCCTGGGTTCAATTCCCGGCCATGTTGGTGATTTTCTCCGTCCAGGGACTGGGTGTTTGTGTTGTCCTCATCATTTCATTATCATCATTCGTGATAGTTGCTAGATTGGACTGAGTAAAAAAGTTAGACTGCGTAAAAACGTTGGACTGTCTAAATATTGGGACTTCATATGGGCGCTGTTTGGTTTGGTTGTTTGGGGGAAGAGACCAAACAGCGAGGTCATCGGTTTAGGGAAGGACAGGGAAGGAAGTCGGCCATGCCCTTCCAAAGGAACCATCCCGGCATTTGTCTGGAGCAATTTAGGGAAATCACGGAAAACCGAAATCAGGGTGGTCGGACGCGGGATTGAACCGTCGTCATCCCGAATGCGAGTCCAGTGTGCTAACCACTGCGCCACCTCGCTCGATGGGCGCTGATGACCACGTAGTTGAGCGCCCCACCAAACATCATCATCATCAAACGTACTGACCTCTCGACTATGTCCCATAAATGTTCGATGGTATTCATGTCGGGTGACCTCGATGGCCAAATCATTTGCTCGAATTGTCCAGAATGTTATTCAAACCAACCGCAAACAATTGTGGCCCGATGACACGGCGCATTGCCATCCATTAATATTCCATAGTTGTTTGGGAACATGAGGTTTATGAATGGATGTAGATAGTCTCCAAGTAGACGAACATAACAATTTCTAGTCAATGACTGGTTCAGTTGAACTAGAGGAGCCAGTCCATTCCATGTAAACACAGTCCACACCATTATGGAGCCACCACCGGCTTGAAAGGCGTCCATGGCTTCGTGGGATCTGCACCACGCTACCGTCAGCTCTTACCAACTGAAACTGGGATTCATCAGACCAAGCTACATTTATATCATAATCTGCAAGCCACCTAATGGTGTGTGGCGGAAGGCTACGGTTTTACAGTCGTCTAGGGTCCAACCGACATGGTCACAAGCCCAGGAGAGGCGCTGCAAGCGATGTCTTGCTGTTAACAGAGGTACTCGCTGAGGTCATCCGCTGCCATAGCCCATTAACGTACATTTCACCGCACTGCCCTAACTAATACGTTCGTCTTTCACGTAGTGTTACTTGTCTGTTAGCACTGACTGCTCTACGCAAACGCCGATGCTCTCGGTCGGTAAGTTAAGACCATCAGCCACTGCGTAGGTCATGGTGAGACGTAACGCCTGAAATATGGTATCTCGCCACACTCTTGACCCAAAATATTGAATTCCCTAACGGTTTCCGAAATGGAATGCAACATGCATCATCTCGAACTACCATCCCGCGTTCAACATCTGTTAATTCCCGTCGTGCATCCACAGTCACGTTGGATATCTTTTCATGTGAAGCACCTGAGTACAAATGACTGCTCCGCTAATGCACTGCCCTTTTATTTCTTGTGTATGCGCTACTGCCGCCATTGTATATGTGCATGTCGCCATCCCATGACTTCCCGGTGTACAACAATCTTAAACACCTATCGGTGAGAAAAATATTTTGTAATAAATAAAGAACACGCAAAATATGTATCTTCCGTCACATGGAATAGTCTTTTCAGTCTAGACATTGTGATTTAGCAGCGTTTACACGCGCAAAAAAAGCAATGAACTGACTTTTTCCTTCTTTGTCTGTAAGTTCCCTCATACCCTTTTCTTTCTCTGTTTTGAAACCAAAATCAATTGGTATTTAAATTAAGACTATACGAATGAAACCTATGAAACCTTATTTTGGATCTGAAACAACCAGATTGCACAGTACGAACTGTTAATCCAGTTTTGCCGTATTTCACATGGATTGCATTCCAACAACTTCATTTAACTGATACTTCTCGCTACAATAAATGACCGCGCTCTCAGGACTGCTTGTTTTGAGCCATAAAGCGACGTCAGAAAGCATGCCTTCCGATATCCCGCCAGAGCCGTTTTCAGCTTATGTACTTCGGACACACTAAGTAGGTACTCTCGATTTATTCACTGTTTTCTTCAACAAATCAAGCATTTGTGTGTAAGTTACTCGTTGTCCTATTACCTTTCACTTTGTACGGCAGAAGCACCACTAATACCGCCGTCAATGCAGCAGTCAGCAGGTCTCGCGCCGAACGCCCCCATCTGCTCAGGGAACTGGAAAAATGAGCAGACTTTACTGTATACTCTAAGACAGAAGTAACTTAATTTTGGTTGACATGATTAAGTTTGATGTCATTATAATGAAAACCTTTCACGTCCACTTCATTAACTGGTGATCCAGACCTGACACTGGCCTTAACATTTGGTTCCTGTTCTGGGGTTTCACACACCTCGGTCGATGTATTTCTCAACGTCGTCATAAGTTGACGCATAATTTGTACTTTAACACTTCTTTAGTTTACGTTGAACAAGCTGTAGATGACGTGATTGTAGTTACCATCAGTTTAACTCCCTTTTTGGAGGAAGACAGACTGCTATTTTGTCACTATGGTCTTTTAAACTCCACCACAGTACTGGCGTCTCTCTCTTCCCACAAATGCGGTTAGTGGAAATACGTGCAGTAATGCAAATTGTGTAATGTAAAGTCTATGAGCTGATTATTTGTATCTCAGCCATGAACATCTGACGTAGGGACTTTCCCTGGAGTAAGGAATTTTGATCTAAATGTTCAACCGTGGCTGTAAAGGATGTGGAACACAAATCCCAGTAAAACTGGCCCTAAGAAATTATCATCAGAAAGCGTGTACTTGGTATTTCCTAGCTCCACAGACAGAAAAACTAATCATCGGTCCCCTACATGCAGTACATTTTTGACCTAAGAATATATTGTTACAGTGTGTGAACGCTGTTTCAGCAATTAATAAAACATTGAATGAACATTATTGACACCAAATATTACGTGTAAGCAAACTGTACATAAAAATTAAAATTATGGCAATATACACTCCTGGAAGTGGAAAAAAGAACACATTGACACCGGTGTGTCAGACCCACCATACTTGCTCCGGACACTGCGAGAGGGCTGTACAAGCAATGATCGCACGCACGGCACAGCGAACACACCAGGAACCGCGGTGTTGGCCGTCGAATGGCGCTAGCTGCGCAGCATTTGTGCACCGCCGCCGTCAGTGTCAGCCAGTTTGCCGTGGCATACGGAGCTCCATCGCAGTCTTTAACACTGGTAGCATGCCGCGACAGCGTGGACGTGAACCGTATGTGCAGTTGACGGACTTTGAGCGAGGGCGTATAGTGGGCATGCGGGAGGCCGGGTGGACGTACCGCCGAATTGCTCAACACGTGGGGCGTGAGGTCTCCACAGTACATCGATGTTGTCGCCTGTGGTCAGCGGAAGGTGCACGTGCCCGTCGACCTGGGACCGGACCGCAGCGACGCACGGATGCACGCCAAGACCGTAGGATCCTACGCAGTGCCGTAGGGGACCGCACCGCCACTTCCCAGCAAATTAGGGACACTATTGCTCCTGGGGTATCGGCGAGGACCATTCGCAACGGTCTCCATGAAGCTGGGCTACGGTCCCGCACACCGTTAGGCCGTCTTCCGCTCACGCCCCAACATCGTACAGCCCGCCTCCAGTGGTGTCGCGACAGGCGTGAATGGAGGGACGAATAGAGACGTGTCGTCTTCAGCGATGAGAGTCGCTTCTGCCTTGGTGCCAATGATGGTCGTATGCGTGTTTGGCGCCGTGCAGGTGAGCGCCACAACCAGGACTGCATACAACCGAGGCACACAGGGCCAACACCCGGCATCATGGTGTGGGGAGCGATCTCCTACACTGGCCGTACACCACTGGTGATCGTCGAGGGGACACTGAATAGTGCACGGTACATCCAAACCGTCATCGAACCCATCGTTCTACCATTCCTAGACCGGCAAGGGAACTTGCTGTTCCAACAGGACAATGCACGTCCGCATGTATCCCGTGCCACCCAACGTGCTCTAGAAGGTGTAAGTCAACTACCCTGGCCAGCAGGATCTCCGGATCTGTCCCCCATTGAGCATGTTTGGGACTGGGTGAAGCGTCGTCTCACGCGGTCTGCACGTCCAGCACGAACGCTGGTCCAACTGAGGCGCCAGGTGGAAATGGCATGGCAAGCCGTTCCACAGGACTACATCCAGCATCTCTACGATCGTCTCCATGGGAGAATAGCAGCCTGCATTGCTGCGAAAGGTGGATATACACTGTACTAGTGCCGACATTGTGCATGCTCTGTTGCCTGTGTCTATGTGCCTGTGGTTCTGTCAGTGTGATCATGTGATGTATCTGACCCCAGGAATGTGTCAATAAAGTTTCCCCTTCCTGGGACAATGAATTCACGGTGTTCTTATTTCAATTTCCAGGAGTGTAAGTATTCTTATTATTTCTCTCATTGCTGACAATGTATTATGACTTAAAATTACAAAACCTTCCAGAACTTTACGAAGTTAATGTTGTTCTGAAAAATAATACTTTTGTAATTGATACGTGTTGTGAAGTTTCATTGATAATAATGTTTTCAGTAATATATTGAACAATTTTTTTTTTAAATTTCAAATAAGCAATTTAATTTGATGTTACACAAACCCCACCACACTAATACTACACCCTTGGCCAAAAGTCATGAGCACCCTAGTTAACTCTGAGTGTTGTAGAGCGGATTATTTGCACTTGCATGTTGCATATGCATTTGAATATTTGGCTCCTTTTCACCGGTTATTGCATATTTTAACTACAAACTAGTGACGATGCATTATTTCGCTCTATGTTTACAATATTTTAAAATGCTCAAATGGATCAAATGGCTCTGAGCACTATGGGACTTAACTTCTGAGGTCATCAGTCCCCTAGAACTGAGAACTAGTTAAACCTAACTAACCTAAGGGCATCACTCACATCCATGCCCGAGGCAGGATTCGAACCTGCGACTGTAGTGGTCGCGCGGTTCCAGACCGTAGCGCCTAGAACCGCTCGGCCACCCCGGCCGGCTACAATATTTTAAAAATTAGACAGGCGATCTCCAGTTCGATCTAGTTTTGATGCCTCACAGATTGACCGCGACCAAGAACTGCGTGCAATCGGTAACCGAGAGGCCACTGCCTAGCGAAATCATTACAGAAGAGTAGCACGAACAGGCAGACAGAGTCAATGCTCTTGCGCCCGCGCACCCGATCATTCCCCACCGCTGTCATACCGCATCCGGCGGCAACAATTACATTAAATTACGCAAGCTTTTCGTCGCATGTCCATTGTTTAAGTTTAGCTTTCTATGTACTTGTACACAGCTGGACGTTTTTACGACGTGTAGTGTGAAACGTGTTGTGCGCCACGCCGCCCGAAAAAAGAAACATCGTTTCGTTGGTAGCAGACCATCATGGAACATTTACATATGACGGAATTGTTTTATACTGTCGAGTTTGCGAAGAAAACGTTTCGTAAAAAAAAGTTTCAAATTGAGCAGCATGTCAAGACAAATCTTTATATCGCAGGGATGCAGAAGAAAGCGCACGACAACTTCTGACAACAGCAAGCTGCAGTAGCAGGGATTTGTCCAAAGGTAACCAAAGAAGTCGGTTTAACAGGGATCTATGTGAAGCATTCATTACAAGCAATATTCCTCTTCACAAACTTCAAACCCTATCCTATGTTTACAATAGTAGAAAAAATGTAAAATTAATTGTAAATGATGCTTTGGTCCAATAGTATTCATTAAAAGTTAATGCTGTTCAAACAAATTCATGATTGTACTCTGTTTTTTAAGTAAAATATTACGAAGTTTTTGAAGATGCCCCTATGCATGTGGATATATCTCGAAGTTGGTCCTGTACACACCGTTTGTTTCGCTGCGACTCACTCGCTTCGCATCCAGCGTTGCCAACTTGACGGATTTCCCTTCAATTTTATGGGATTTCATGTTGTGTGACGGGTAAAATTTAGTTTTGACAGTTGATGATTTTTTGACGGATACTATTAAAACTGGGCCTTTTCTGGTTTCATTTACTTTTGAAAAAAAATTATCTTTGGTAAAACTGTTACGAATAGAAATCTTTGTGCACCTACAAGACAGTGCCAGTGACACTAAAACTCGTCGTTTCACTCAGTGTGGTGCGAAAACGGGCTGAATTTCTGGTTTGTTCATTCAAATCAAGTACATTAGGATATAACCGGAAACTGAACTGAAATTCTCCCGGCTGCTGCCGACTGCTACCGATCATAACCCCAGTTATGATAACTGGGGTTATGATTGGTTATAGACTACAGTGCCGTAGTGAGTTACTGAGTGTTTAACAGCTAGTGTGTATTGCTCTTTTTGTTTGTTTTTACGACTGACTGTACATGTCTGAAAAGAATGTAAAGCTGAATGTATGACATTTTAGGAAAGAGTTACAAGTGATAAACAATTAAAGGATTAGTTGTTAGAGGTGCCCGCGGAACCTAGTAGTGCATGGTGTAAATTTGCCAATGCAACCTGAATTTGCATGTGTCAGATTTAATTCTGCATGGAAAAAGTAAGAAACATTTAAAAGCAGTTGAACTTTTTTCATCTTCACGACAGTCAACATTGCCTTTTCAGACTATCAAACATACATACAAACGTGTAGCTGCTGAAGCTGCTCTTATTAAACGTGCAAAGTTGACACTCGGCGCGGTGGCTCATGGGAGTGACGGTAAATGGGAAATCCCTTTACAGTCGGTCCCATCAGCCACCGCGGCGAAGGTCAACTGTGTTTGCGCGTACAGTACATCGTTTGTAGTTAGTCACTGTGCAGTTAGATCCGTTGATTATCTTTCAGATCTAACCAAGAATTTTTTTCAAAGTGCTGGTTATGCATCTCTTTATGACTACACTGTGCGAAGAGCAGTGCTTTGATCAGGAACATTCTCTTACAGCACTTTAACTCAGAACTACAGAACGATGTTGCTAATGGACATTTCAGTCTTCTTATAGATGAATCTGCAGGCATTTCTCAAGCCAAATTGTTGGCTGTGTGCATTGTATATTTTTCAAAACAACAAAGCAGAGATATTTCCACCTTTTAGGAATTGTTGAACTAGAACAGGAGAATGCTGAATGTATTGTTACTGCAGTAAAGTCACTACTTTAAGATTATGGTCTAGACATTAAACAAATGAGAGGAATTGGTTGGGATAATGCTTCATTAATGGTAGGTATTAAAAATGGGGTTTACCAGAAACTGAAATGTGAGGTCCCTAATCTTGTATTGATACCCTGTGTTTTCCATTCAGTTCAGTTAGCAGTGTCCTTTGCTGCCCAAATGCTACCAAGGAATCTTGAGTTCTTAATCTGTGAAACTTATACTTGGTTTCTAAATCTTCTTCTCGAGAAGCCATGTATAAGGAGTTGTTTAAAGCGATAAACGATGGAGCCGACCCCTTAAAATTATACATCAATCAGACACAAGGGGGCTATTGATCGAACTTGCTGTTAATCACATTATACGTCAGTGGCTTGAACTACAGGCACATTTTGAAGTATCCAGACATCAGACCAAGTGCTACACAGCTGAACTGTTATATAGTATGCACTCTGATGCCATCAATAAGCTTTATCTTCTGTTTCTTAGACCAACTCTAGAAGAATGTCAAAAAGTCAATAAATCATTTCAATCAAGTAGAGCAGACCGTTCAAAGCTACTGCAGATCTTCTTATTCTAGGTCTTACGAGGCGGAATGTTGTCTCAGGTTGTAAGGGGGATTTGCTAACGGTAGACATTAGAAAATACAAATCTTGGCCATGAAGTAGTGGTTTCATTGGTAAATATGATAAAATAACATAAAATTAATGCAGAAAGAGAAAAAGTTTTTCACAGTAGATGCAAAAATTTTCTGCTTTGCTTAGCAGGTGAGCTCCAGAGGCGACTGCCGAATTATGTTGAGGTTTTGCAAGAAGTGTGCCTAATTGCCCCAGAACAGTGTTCAAGCGTGGAGAAAGAAAGTACAATCCCACTAGCTCAGGAATTTCAATCACCTAACACAGAAATAACAAAAATTGATTTTCAGTAGTCAAAATAAACTGCTGTTCAATGGAAATTTTGTCAATACAGTAGAACTTTGATAATAGATTGCATCATAAAAAGACGCTAGTTCCCAAAATCCATTTCAGGAGCCCTCAGATTTTGCAATGAGGCTTTTGGTGTAACCCTGGTCAAATGCTGAGGTCGAATGTGCATTTAGCATGTTCAACAATGTGAAAGTCTCTGTCAGGAATAAACTTAAAACCAATATAGTAAACGCAATTCTCGCTGTGCGGGCTGGACTTAAGAGTGTCAACAAGTGCTGTCATAATTACGTCTTACCAGAGCAAGCTTTGAAGCAAACTGGCATAAGGGCTGTGTGCCGAGAGGACCAACAATCCAGCACGTCAGCTGAAGAAGAGGCAGAGGACGATGTGGATGAACTGTTATTATTTTAATCAACATAGGTTAGTAAATATCTTCAAATCCCTGCATCTTCATGTTGTCGTGGCGCAATGACAGCTCCGTTTAATTTTAGGCGCGTTGCGCATAATTTCGGCTTCTTCTAATATTTCTGCTGTGTACTGTCCTGCCATCTGTCTGTCTGTTAATTCTGAAGATGACTGGACGTTATATAGCCGAAATATTAAAAGCTGAATGCGTGCGACTGCAGGCTCGAAATTTAATGGAGCATATTTAAATTTGCTTGTTACTGTTTCATTAAATGTGATGTAGTTATATAAAATACACAGGGTGTCCATAAAGTCCCTTTAAACTTCAAAATTTTATTACAACGGCAGTTGTTGAAATATTGTAACAACATTTCTTTTATTGTAATCAGTGCTTATAAAAGTTTTTTTGACAGTGTTTAATAGACCTCTATATGGGTGCGTTTAGTTGCACGAAGCACATCAAGACGGTACTCGATTTCTTGCCGTGTTCGCTGTAGCATAGCGTCATCAATTGTGGCAATGGCATTACGAATCCTTTGCTTCAAGTCATAAATGTCCCGTATTTGTGTTTGATACACGATATCTTTTACATACCCCCATAAAAAAGTCCAAGGGAGTGATAACTGGCGAACGCGATGGCCAATTTCCTCCCAATCCATCTGCCTGGAAATGTTTCATTGAGGAACCGACGAACATGCAGTCCCCAACATAGTGGTGCACCATCTTGCTAGAAAATGATAGCTGGTTGTAAGTCAATCAGTTGTGTTGCTACATATTCGATCAGAAGGTCGAGGTAAACACCTCCAGTAACTGTCGACTTGTTGAAGAAAATGGACCAATTACCCTTTTGCACATGATTCCACATCACACATTCACTTTTGGGCTATCCCAGTGAACCTTCCTAGTCACATGGTGGTGTCCAGATCCCCAGATTCTCATATTGTGTCTGTTTAATGTCCCAGAAACATGAAAAGTTGCCTCTTCACTGAAACAAACTCGCTTGAGGAATGCTTCATCCACCGAAAGGCGTTCCAGCATGTCGAGTGCAAACTCTGCCTGTTTTGGCTTATCATTTGGCTCAAGTGTCTAACAGTTGCACTTTGTAAGCGTACAACCGTAAGGTCTTGTGGAGGACCTTATGCACAGCTGAACGTGGTAGTTGCAACTGTCTCGCAGCAATGCGGATGGACTTCATAGGTGAACGAGAGAAGACGTTTAAAACGCGATTGATGTTTTCCTCGGATGTTCTTGAACGCCCACTCCTCCCTTTATCCAACACTGTCCCTATCTCTATAAATTTTTAGTGCCATGCACGAACTGGATCTCTTCCATACTTCGTTCTGAAGTTTCGTTGAGTCTGAACATCCGATTTGGTCTCAATAAACCAGGACACACATTATACCTTCTCTTGAGTAGTTGCCATTTCATAGAGATTCACTTTCTTCCATCAACAGAGTATCTGAAACACAAAATTTTAGTATATATAAAAACTTCAGGAAACAGTGATTACAATAAAAGAAATTTTGTTAAAATATTTCAACAACTGCCATTGTAATAAAATATTGAAGCTGTAAATGGACTTCATGGACACCCTGTATATTTTATATTTCGGCCGAGTTCGGCCAATTTTTAAATGTTTGTCAGTCTCGTAAACTAGGTATGAGTATAATGTTTAAAATAAACTTTCATATTGTCTTTTTATGCGCAAGAAAATACGAAGATATCTGATTTTGACGGATTTTGGCGGATTTTTAAATGTTTGCGCAATGCGTGCACAAAGTATTGATTGTAATGTTTAAGTTTTATATTTACTTTATTTTTGCAAGAAAATATGGAGATATTTCATTGTGACGGATTTTTGTTTGTTGGTTTGATGGAAAAAATAATCACGTGTTGGCAACACTGACCGCATCCGCTTGTTAACGACAACAATAGCAAGAACAATTTTTGAAACACGGTATGCATCCCTATTTTGTAAATTTTTAGAAAATAATCCCAGAAACGCCCACTTCCTAACCTCTACCAGAAAGTGTTCAGAAAATGATACTACATTCTAAATGTACCAATTTTCCTCGTAATTGATATGAACAAGTTCGACTTTGAGATATAATGCTTGCAGGAACTACCACGTCTTTTTATTATTTAATCTTGCATATTTCGACACTTTTAATGCATTTGTAAGCATTTTCACGCATAGTTGCATGCATGTTTTAAGGTTTTTATGATGCGTATAATCCAGCCTCTGGTTATCATAAATCATCAAATTGCATTCGCTATGCAAAATGGCAGTGTACAACAATGCCGCTAGTTAAAATTCCCCTGCGACCCAGTTCTCTGGAATTCTCAATCAGAGATAAGAAGTCCGTTGTACATGTTATGTTCGACATTACATCCACAGAGTTTTTATATCACGAGCCAGAGATAATCTGTTTCTCGCACTCAAAATGAGTCTTTGAGCCATATAAATCACTTGTGCAGCTATGCATAAACATCTGTGCTATAAAACGAAAAGTAATGGGAAGTGCCCGTCATTGGAGCAACAGACTTTAAGTGCCAATTAAATTTTGTTCTAACACTTAAAAAAGATAGTCCAATATTATTAATTTAATGAGAATGAACAACTATTATTCATGTTTATTTGCAAACAGACCAAACTTTGGTACATTAACCATACCACCCCCCACCCCTCCCCATGAACCATGGACCTTGCTGTTAGTGGGGAGGCTCACGTGTCTCAGTGATACAGATAGCCATACAGTAGGTGCAACCACGATGCGAGGGTACCTGTTGAGAGGCCAGACAAACATGAGGTTTCTGAAAAGGGGCAGCAGCCTTTCCAAAAGTCGCAGTGACAACAGTCTGGATTATTCACTGATCTCGCCTTGTAACATCGACCAAGAGGCCTTCTTGTACTGGTACTGCGAACAGCTGAAAACAATGGGAAACCACAGTCTTAATTCTTCACAAGGGCATGCAGCTCTACTATATATTTAAATGATCATGGCTTCCTCTTGGGTAAAATATTCCGGAGGTAAAATAGTCCCCCATTTGGATCTCCGGGAGGGGACTAGTCAGGATGACGTCATTATGAGGAGAAAGAAAACAGCCATTCTAAGGATCGGAGAGTGGACTGTCAGATCCCTTAATCGGGCAGGCAGGTTATAAAATTTAAAAAGGGAAATGTTTAGGTTAAAGTTAGATATAGGAGTTAGTGAAGTTTGGTGGCAGGAGGAAAAAGACTTCTGGTCAAGTGAATACAGGATCATAAATGTAAAATCATATAGAGGTAATGCAAGAGTTGGTTTAATAAGTAATAAAAAATAGGAACGCAGATAAGCTACTACAAAAAGCATAGTGAACGCATTATTGTAGCCAAGAGAGACATGAAGCTAACGCCTACCACAGTAGTACAAGTTTGTATGCCAAATACCTCAGCATATGGTGAAGAGATTGAAGAAAGGTATGGTGCGATAAAAGAAGTTATTCAGATAGTTCAGGGAGACGAAAATTAATAGTCATGGGTGACTGGAATTCGATATCAGGAAAAGGAAGAGAAGGAAAAGTAGTAGATGAACTTGAACTGTGGATAAGGAATGAAAGAGAAAGCCGCCAGGAAGAATTTTGCGCAGAGCATAACCTAATTACAACCAACACTTGCTTTAAGAATCATGAAAGAATTTGGAAGAGGCCTGGAGACACTGAAAAGTTTCATATAAATCATATAATGGTAAGAGAGAGATTTAGGAACCAGCTTTTAAATTGTAAGACATTTCCAGGGGAAGATATGGACTCTGACCACAATTTATTGGTTATGAACCGTAGATTAATACTGAAGAAACCGCTAAAAGATAGTAATTTAAGGAGATGGGACGTGGAAAACAGAAAGAAACAGAGACTGTAGAGAGTTTCAGAGAAACTATCAGTGAGGGATCGACAAGAACAGGGGAAAGAAATACAGTAGAAGAAAAATGGGTAGCTTTGAGAGAAGAAAAAGTGAAGGCAGCAGAGGATCAAGTAGCTAAAAAGACGAGGGCTAGTAGAAATCCTTGGGTAACAAAAAAGGTATTGAATTTAACTGATGGAAGGAGAAAATATAAAAATGCAGTAAATGAAGCATCCGTAAAGGAATACAAACGTCTCAAAAATGAGATCAAAAGGAAGTGCAAAATGGCTAAGCAGGGATGGCTAGAGGACAAATGTAAGGATGTAGAGACTTATCTCACTAGGGGTAAGATAGAGATACTGCCTACAGAAAAATTAAAGAGACCTTTGGAGAAAAGAGAACCACTTGTATGAATATCAAGAGCTCAGATGGAAACCCAGTTCTAAGCAAAGAAGGGAGTGTAAAAATATGGAAGGGATATATAGAGGATCTATACAAGGGCGATGTACTTGAGGACAATATTATGGAAATGGAAGAGGATGTAGATGAAGATGAAATGGGAGATACGATACTGTTTGAAGAGTTTGACAGAGCACTAAAAGACCTAAGTCGACACAAGGCCCTGGGACTAAACAACATTCCATTAGAACTACTGATAGCCTTGGGAGAGCCCATCCTTACAAAACTCTACCATCTGGTGAGCAAGATGTATGAGACAGGTGAAATTGCCTCAGACTTCAAGAAGAATATAATAATTCCAATCCCAAAGAAAGCAGGTGTTGACAGGTGTGGAAATTAAATGGTTCAAATGGTTCAGAGCACTATGGGACTTAACATCTTAGGTCATCAGTCCCCTAGAACTTAGAACTACTTAAACCTAACTAACCTAAGGACATCACACACATCCATGCCCGAGGCAGGATTCGAACCTGCGACTGTAGCAGTCGCACGGTTCCGGACTGAGCGCCTAGAATGTTGAAATTACCTAACTATCAGATCAATAATGCATGGCTGCAAGATGCTAACACGAATTCTTTAAAAAAACAAATGGTAAAACTTGTAGAAGCCGACCTCAGGGAAGATCAGCTTGGATTCTGTAGAAATGTTGGAACATGTCAGGCAATACTGTCCCTACGACATATCTTAGAACATAGATTAAACAAAGGCAAACCTACGTTTCTAGCATTTGTAGACCTAGAAAAAGCTTTTGACAGTGTTCAACAGACTACTCTCTTTCAAATTCTGAAGGTGGCAGGGGTAGAATACAGGGAGCGAAAGGCTTTTTACAATTTGTACAGTAACCAGATAGCAGTTATAAGGGTCAAGGGGCATGGAAGAGAAGCAGGGATTGAGAAGGGAATGAGACAGGATTGTAGCCTATCCCCAATGTTATTCAATTAGTATATTGAGCAAGTAGTAAAGGGAACAAAAGAAAAATTAGGAGTCAGAACTAAAATCCATGGAGAAGAAATAAAAATTTCGAGACAGCAAACGGCTTGGAAGAGCAGTTGAACGAAATGGACAGTGTCTTGAAAGGGGTGTATATGATGGACATCAACAAGAATAAAACGAGGTAATGGAATCTCGTCAAATTAAGTCAAGTGACTCTGAGGGAATTTGATTAGGAAATGAGACACTTAAAGTAGTAGATGAGTTTCGCTATTTGGGGAGCAAAATAACTGATGATGGTCGAAGTAGAGAGGATACAAAATATAGACTGGCTGTGGCAAGAAAAGCGTTTCTGAAGAAGAAAAATTTGTTAACATCGAGTGTAGATTTAAGTGTCAGGAAGTCATTTCTGAAAGTATTTGTATTGAGTGTAGCCATGTATGGATGATAAATAGTTTAGACAAGAAGAGAATAGAAGCTTTCGAAATGTGGTGCTACAGAAGAATGCTGAATATTATATGGACAGATCACGTAAGCAACGAGGAGGTACAGAACAGAACTGGGGAGAAGAGGAATTTGTGGCACTGCTTGACCAGAAGAAGGGATCAGTTGGTGGGACACGTTGTGAGACATCAAGGGATCACCGATTTAGTACTGGAGGGGAGCGTGGAGGGTAAAAATCGTAGAGGTAGACCAAGAGATGAATGCACTAAGCAGATTCAGAAGGATGTATATTGCAGTAGTTATCTTGGAGATAAAGAGGCGTGCACAGGATAGAGTAGCATGGAGAGCTGCATCAAACGAGTCTCTGGACTGAAGACCACAACAACAACAACCATTTTTGACAGTGTTCCTATTCATTATCTTAGTATGGGTTTGCAAAAAAACTACCTAATTTAGTACAAGGTTGATGACTTGCACGTGTGGAGAGGGGTATATCTCACTCTACCACACAACCATTGAAGATCACAATAAATTCAGGTCTACACATTACGGAGGTTTTTTCCAAAGAGAAAGCATGGAAAACCCTGGAATATTGTTACACAATATTAAAATTTTGAAATTTGGCACACAGAAAAGATAAAACTGTAATAGTATATACAAAACCCCTTGGGTGTTTTAAAAAGTTGTCCAATTTCATTGGGTAAAGTGTTTGAATGTTCATATTACTAACAGAGAATAAACTTTAGTTTGTGTGTTTAAAACAGTTCAGTGAACAAAAATAACCTGTTGGCTTGAATAGACGTATTCGATGAAGCTTGGTGGATCTGGATGGTGTTGGTCATCAGATGGATGGCTGGAAGGTGGATCTTAGCTGAAACTGTTGGAGGTTGATGTAAGACGAATCTTGTGAGAACCAGGAACCAGGTTGTAGGAAAGTTGGATGATCTTGAACCTCATGGCACCAGATTGGATCCATAGGACACAAAACAATTTCAAACATTGGATCAATCAGAGATCTTTACTTTACACACTGCAAAATAACGGGTTAGTGGCACATTTATCCAGTGGATCCTTTATGAATTCAGAAGATACACAAGAGGTATGATCCACTGCAGTGTCCACTGCATAGCAGTCGATTTTATCTATTTAAAATAAGGGTTTCTAAAGTAAATCACTGCTCATGATCAATTCATTACATTCATGTTTTCGTGGACCAAATGAAGTCTGCAGATCATCCAATACCTTTTATAACTTATACCGTGTAACTCGACACACAATATTTTTTCGTATGAATCGATATTTAACCAAGGTCATCTTTCATTTTAAGTATCCTTCACTCTTTGCCTCGATATCACATTATCATCCTTCATAGCAAGACAAGACAATTTGTTTTGTATCCAAAGTGAATATTTCACCAGGGAAACGCCTCGGACCAAAACTACAAATCACCTTGCCATTGCACCACTTCTATGCCTTCCTCATACATTTCTCTCTTAAACTCCTATCTCTTCTTAGTTTTAGACCAAGTCCAAATTGAATTCACGTTAGAACAGATTGATAAATTAATTTCCCTTACATTCATGGCCATTTGAAATCAAATAAATCACACAAACATATATAAAGGATTTCATCTTCTCGAAAGTAAAACTCATTATGGTCAGTAATCACCAAACCAATCCCATTTTACACCTTATACTCATATACCAACCAACTTGCAACTACACTAAGTGGCAGGAATGTAGCAAAATTTAACTGTTCATTACCATTGATTCCTGCAAGTCTCTAAAATGTCACCATCATTATAAATCAAAATATCTCCTTCGGGTAAATTATGTCAATCCAGGTATATTTCCTCTCACACAAAAGAATAACTTATGGTGCATGACACTGAGTGGATAAAACACATAGACAAGATCTAAATCTAAACTTCAATAATTAAAATTGCAGGTCACACAACGATGCAAATATATATATACACTCTTCCTAAAAATAAAAAAATAACTTAATCATCAATAAAAGAATTAATTAGTTACTTACTTGATAAACACTACCATTACTTTTCAAAAGCTCTCACTATGCGGTGCAAACTCTTTTATTAGTTACTCTGATCTGATGAGTGCATCATAGCCCAATACAACACGTAATTACTATAAATTTAATCATAGTCTGTCATCCCTCACTATGTAATTTCTAATCACTATGAATTGAATTATCATAGCCCTTTTCACACGATTAATCACTTCTCATGATATTTTGTTAATTTCTCATTGTGGACACATTCCTTTGGTCTGTAAACTTTCTGGATACGCCAATAAAAACGTACCATGGTTTGGAATCTTCAAAATCACGAACACTCCAGTGTAAAATAATTGCCACTTCCCGTTGTTTTTGGAACGTAATGTAGATCGTGGATGTGTTCACAGCAATACCTTTTTGTCGATCCTGAATGGTTGCATCTGTTTGAGTTTGCTGCCATAAGCCTTTTTTCAGATCCAAGCCTTCTCAGTGAGACTAACCAAAGCTTGTCTAATTTTCTCTTCCCAAGGTATGTCAGTATCTTCTGTGTCGGAATTTTGTATACCCATCCATTTCTTTCCTTTCTTCTAAACATCAGTCAAGCAGGCATGAATCTGGTTGATTTGTGAAGCAAGTTGTTCATACTTTCCTCTTCTTAAGCTGCCAGGACACCGGATAGAAGCTATGACCGTATGACCTATGTGGCATAACATCAAAATAACACACATATCCTTTGATAGTTCCAAGTGTTTTTTTTAAAAACAGTTGTATGAGATAATAGGAGGCTTGATAATTGCTGTTTTTGTTCATCAGTGGGGTAATAGGTTCCTTTAATTTCTCAATTACTTGATCTGAAAATGTAGATACTTTTATTGTGTTCAGGGACAACCTTGTTCGGCGTTTATTATATGTGATGATCAAACCTATGCCCGCTGAATGGCAGCACCGCTCATGTACCTCTTCTTTCCATAGTAAGTCAAACTCCACTGAAGCACTGTAGATCCAAAATTTCGCTCTCTGCTCTCAGAAGTCGATACTTCCACCCTCTCTCACATGTTACTAATGCCCAGGATACAATCCACGATCAATATTTCAACAACCAGGAATGCGCATATAATTGTTGCATTTCCTACATTCAATTTCAGTTGTGTGTGCTTCCCGAAACTTGTGGGCCTTATGCTTAGTCCTCCTATAATTCCCCAGTTCTCCACTGGCAAAATTGGTGATTTTGTGTTTTTAGACAGAAATGAAGGCATTTTCGACACAAATCCTCTGTAAAGAGCTGGAGCATACTTCCTAGATGTGAAACAAAATCCATTGCATCACACTGAGAACACATCAGGTCAATTTGTTACACAGGAACCTCGACACTTAGCTCTGGACAAATACGCTTCATGAAACATAGAAAAGTTCATTCAAAAATTGTAGTTAATTACCCTTCCCACATCACTTCTTTATAATCTTTAAGAAATCCTCCCAAAATTTCTAAAGGGCAGAACTTCATTTTTCATTTTACTATTACTAAGTATGGGGCTTTCCCTATAAATTTTATCAGAAATAGATGAAGTTGAACCTCACAAAATTGCAGAAGAAATGTAAAGATGTACTGTTCTTAATAAAATATTATTTCCTTTTCTATAGTTACAAAATCAAAATCAACTGCAGCACAGCTATCAACTAATTATTTATTAGATTTTCCATTATATGTAGGACAACCTGAAACATCAGCTAGAATTATTTTAAAACTTATGTAACACTGGGCATGATTTGGATGAACCTGGTCGTCACCAATATTTATGTTAATTTCGATATCGTTTATCAGTAATTATTTTTTTCTTTCCTTATTCACTGGAAAAACATAAAATTGATAACCCTCAATGTTGTTCATTTATAAAGATTAAAATCTTTAATTTAATTCAAAAGATAAAAATACTTTAAAATTTCTTCTAAACTTTAAAATTTTTTAATTCCTTACTAAATTCATTGATACATCACCACTATTCAAATATGTCAATTATTATTTGCATCAGTAATACTTATTTCTAAGACCTGCTTTCTTATAACATGTATTGGAACAAATAAAGAATATTTTGGTTCATAAATTGTAGGAGCACCAAACTCTAATTTAGGTTTAAAAGAAGCAATTTATTAGTTTATTGATGAAAATATTTTTATCCATTTCTGCAAACATTCTGTCAGCTGAATTTATATTTGTATTTATAAATTCGTGTGGAATACATTTTGGAAAATTTTTAACAATGATTTTTTTCTTACCTTCAATAATTAGTTTATTAATGATTGAAATTTCTGCAATTCTATCATTCATATGCATGTAACATTTATCATAACTTACCACAGTAACCTTCTCTAATACTTCATACACACACACACACACACACACACACACACACACACACACACACATATATATATATATATATATATATATATATATATATATATATATATATATATATATATATATATATATACAACGTATTTTACAATGAATAAATTCATCTACACGCAATTAATCTTTATTGGCCACTAGTAATTATTATAGTTTTTCCAGTTTATTATTTTTTGAAGTAATGGTGTAAAAACTTATATAAACACGAACTACTACAAATTTCTATAATTATCTCTTATAAGAATCAATAACATTTCATGACAACTTTTGCATTACTTCTTAATTGAATTTTGTGGCTAATTTAATATTAATGTAAATTAATTAGTACCAACAAAATTTATTTAATTAACCGAAATATGTTTGAGAACTAAAAAAAAGAATTTCAAAAAATAAATTGAAAAATAAACAAATAGTTAAATGGGGTTAAAATTAAAATTTAAATATTATTGTAGGTCTTTGCCTCGAGTAACATATCAAGAGTTTATTAAAGTGTGTAAAAAAAAGCTTAAAAACATAGACAGATTGTTCACCTTTGTTATCTACATTGAAAATAATAAAATGATTATACCATTAGAGATATGAGAAGATAATGTGGATGTTTTTATTTGATGATTATATTCTTGAAAGTCAAGGTCTAGTTAAAGAATATTTTCCGAGAGGTAGACATAAGTAATAGGTAGTTTTAATTTATCCCAAATGTTTAAAACAATACCCAAAAAATAGAGATAAACTAATTTTCTAAAAATATTTTTAGACAAGATGATACAAGTTTGAACCATATATCCCATCAACCTGTTGGTGGTGATTTAAAATTTTATGATGTAAAAAAATGACGGATAATGAAAAATTTGGACTTATTACAATAGATATCACTACAAAATGTAACGAAGGTAAATTTATAACTAAAATTAAAGTATTTTTAACAACATGAAACATATAAATCTAGAAACACAATAATATAATGTTATAGGAATATAAAACACAAAAATGTAAAGTTATAAAAACAAAATGTTATATTAACGTTTCATATGTCAATTAATTGTTTCCAGAGTATGATCCTCAAGTTGTTAAAAAAACTAACCAAAAAAGAGAAAAAAGAATTAAAAGACAAACTTAGAAGCACAGGAAATAACCTAGAACAAAATATGAAAGATATGAAAAAAGTAGAAAAACTGTCATTGCAGCAACAGAAAAAGTTAAAGAAGCAGTTCAGAGTTTAGATGCTAATGTATTAAAAGCTAAGGAAGAAAATAGAGGTTGAAAAACAAATGGTTCTTACAGTCATCAGAAATATTTAGAAGAATTTGATGATATGACACCAGGTAAACAATACCTTTTGTAATATCTTTTATCCTAATATGTTTAATTGGTTTTTCTGTATATTTTTTTCTTAACCTTCACCCAGTTTCTCATTTCCACTTGATTCTAAATCTGTCAATAATTACCTGAAGCTGAAATACAAGCTCCAATGAATAAACATAAGAAGAGGGCAAATGCAGAAAAGAACAAAATGTTTTAAAAATATAGGTAAAAAGGGTGCTAGAATATACCAATTATAGTGAAGATCAATTTTTAGGAGTGGGCCTCGCAGTATATCTAAATTTCTTGGTAAATTATCAGTAAAATTTGATGAATATAAATTAACTGTTGGTGAAACGACATATGGGAGTACAGATGGTTTAGTGAATCTTTTCACTAAAACACAGATTACTATGGCTGAATTGATACAAAATTTAATAGTACAAATTCATCAAACTATGCTGCTATATTGTTTCATTTAAGAGAATTATTTTCTGAAAAGAATAAAAATAAATTGAAATAAACGGTATTAAATATAATATATTATATCAAAATTTAATAATTTGAAATGAAAGGTATTAAATATAACATATTATATTAAAATATGATTATTTGATAAACGAAATGATTAATTCCCATTTCCCAAAATTAACAGCAGATTTAGACTCAAGTGTAGATTAGAAAATAGGTTAATGATTAATAAAAAGTATTCATAAAAATATTTGGATATAAGAAAGTATGAGGAATTTAATAGATAGACTAGTTATTAGTCATAGAAAAGAATTACCTAGAAATAAATTTGTTTACAATGCAAATGTTGGAAGAACAAAATTGTTAACAAAAAATTTTATTATATCATTATGAACAATGGAAAATGTATACATAACTATATTACATTTTTGAATAATCCACATCATACTCCTCAGAAATCAGAAAAACATAGTAAAAGTTTAGTAAATATTATAATTAAAAAATAACTATTCAAAATACATCTTCCTGGATATAATTATTGTGGTCCATAAACAAACTTAGAAGATAGTCCAGGTAGAGGAGATTAAGCAGTAAATAAATTAGACAAAACTTGAAAAAAACATAATTTTTATCTAGATAATACGGAATTTAAAAAAAAAACTTATGTAGCATTAAGCAGTTTCAAAAATATCGAAAAAAGAAATGTATTAAGACAATTCAACATTAGGTGAGAAATTAACAGTAACAACTCTAATGTTTGGTAAAAGAAAATTTGGTATAACCCAAGTTGACAGTGGTTGAGGTTACAATTTCTTACATAAGATAATTTTATAAATTTTAAGCACATTTAATTTTTAAATCAAAATTCATTTTAAATAATATCCATAAAATTTTAATCTATGTAAATGAACGATTTTAGTATCGAATATTCTTTGCTGCTGAGTGATATGTCACAACCTAAAACAATTAAAATTAAACTAAGTAGTGCACAGCTAAACAGTATTGATAATCTTAATGGATAATTAAGAAAGAGAGAGACCAAAAATTAGTGTAAATTTACTTATAACTCTAGGTGTTAGATCACAAAAAATATTGTTGAACATTTAACAAAAGAGACATGAAGGAGGAGTTTTCCTTATTACTGGGTGTATGGCCACATCCACATTTAAGTGCTGCTGGTTCATAAACTGGTAGAATGGCTGCTAATATAAATAAGGTAACAAATAAAAGATGATAAAGAACTGCAAGAAAAAAATGACACAATTTAGCATTTGAGAAAGAAGGAACTGGAATGAAAAGGTTTCCAAGATATAATTAAAAATCTAATAATCTTTTACCATTTTTATACAGTAAATTTTACTAGTCAACTAAAAATTAAACACTTTTTTTGGCGTCTTGATAATTGGCAAATTGCCTAATAAGTCAAAAAATTCGAATTTGTTACAATTAACTTAGATTTTCTGATAATTTTGGTATTCATTGCATTTCTTATTATAAAGCAATAAATACAAAACTTGCTATTGGTCAATTGGTGGCAATAAAAAGAAAAAATTAAACAGTAATTTGGAATAAAAGATTTATAATATATTGTTGAAAGAATACAAAATTTTGATGATTTTATTTGTGGTCATGTGTGTTTAGTTGTGTTAATACCAATATCAGGTAATTAAAGATTTAATGATATTTTTGATTTAATAAATGGACATTTTCGGCAATAACATAAAAATGGAAAATCAGTCAAATCAATAACGCTAGAGACAAACATTAATGAACATGAACGAGAAAAAATAAATTTAGGAGAGATAGAATCAGACATGAATAAACAATTAGAATCAAAATATAATAAACATGAACTAGAAATAAAATCAAAAATTAATAAAGAATTAGATTCAAAAATTACAACCATCATTTATAAATAATAAAAAAATTAAACAAACCAAAATATAGAAAAAGTAGATAAACAATAGAAAATACAATCAAATAACTTAATATAAAAATTGGGTGAGATCTATGGGGTGATAAGAGTTACATTACTTTTCGTTGGCAGAACACTAGTAAATGTAAGTGATCCAGTGTAGTAAGCAAAATGTATTTAGCGAATAAATTAAGTAATCTTGTTACCAAACCTGAACACACAAATATTGTCTCAAACTTTACAAAGCAAATAATACTAAAATTAAGTTTTGGATGTGAATAATATTAAATTAAAAACGTACATCATAAATGATCTTATTTCCTGTATCCTGAATAAACTGTTCTGGTGTACATAATATAATCGAATACTCCTTAATTGCGGTCATTATCAGTTCTTAAATTTTCTCTATGTAATGTCAGTTCATTGAATTCGGATAATAAACATGTCTCAAAATGCCTTTCATTAGGGTGTTTATAACTATTGTCTTTTAATTGTTTTCTAGTCTTTTCTATGTGTTCTATAAACATAATAATTATATTGATGATACCATCATAAACACTTAAGGGGACCACACCATGCCTGTCTAACCCATGATAATTTAGGCAAGTACTTGACCCATCTCTAAAAAAACTATTTGATGCAGGACCTCAATATTTTTACTATATGTTACATGAGTCAACTGTACTAAAACGTACTTTTTCCATTTTATAGTTTTTAAGAAATACTTTTTTATGCGGAAATGAATACAAACATCTCAAAAATGAGATCAAAAGGAAGTAGAAAATGGCTAAGCAGGGATGACTAGATCACAAATGTAAGGATGTAGAGGCTTATCTTACTAGGGGTAAGATAGATACTGCCTACAGGAAAATTAAAGAGACCTTTGGAGAAAAGAGAACCACTTGTATGAACATCAAGAGCTCAGATGGAAACCCAGTTCTAAGCAAAGAAGGGAAAGCAGAAAGGTGGAAGGAGTATATAGATGGTCTATACAAGGGCGATGTACTTGAGGACAATATTATGGAATTGGAAGAGCAAGTAGATGAAGATGAAATGGGAGATACAATACTGCGTGAAGAGTTTGACAGAGCACTGAAAGACCTGAGTCGAATCAAGGCCCCGGGAGTAGACAACATTGCATTAGAACTACGGACAGCCTTGGGAGAGCCAGTCCTGACAAAACTATGCCATCTCGTGAGCAAGATGTATGAGACAGGCGAAATACCCTCAGACTTTAAGAAGAATATAATAATTCCAATCCCAAAGAACGCAGGTGCTGACAGATTACCGAACTATCACTTTAATAAGTCACGGCTGCAAAATACTAGTGCGAAATCTTTACAGATGAATGGAAAAACTTGTAGAAGCCAACCTCGGGGAAGATCAGTTTGGATTCCATAGAAATATTGGAACACATGACGCAACACTGACCCTACTGCCTACAGGAAAATTAAAGAGACCTTTGGAGAAAAGAGAACCACTTGTATGAACATCAAGAACTCAGATGGAAACCCAGTTCTAAGCAAAGAAGGGAAAGCAGAAAAATGGAAGGAGTATATAGAGGGTCTATACAAGGGCGATGTACTTGAGGACAATATTATGGAATTGGAAGAGCAAGTAGAAGATGAAATGGGAGATACAATACTGCGTGAAGAGTTTGACAGTGCACTGAAAGACCTGAGTCGAATCAAGGCCCCGGGAGTAGACAACATTCCATTAGAACTACTGACAGCCTTGGGAGAGCCAGTCCTGACAAAACTATGCCATCTCGTGAGCAAGATGTATGAGACAGGCGAAATACCCTCAGACTTTAAGAAGAATATAATAATTCCAATCCCAAAGAACGCAGGTGCTGACAGATTACCGAACTATCACTTTAATAAGTCACGGCTGCAAAATACTAGTGCGAATTCTTTACAGATGAATGGAAAAACTTGTAGAAGCCGACCTCGGGGAAGATCAGTTTGGATTCCATAGAAATATTGGAACACATGACGCAACACTGACCTTACGACTTATCTTAGAAGCTAGATTAAGGAAAGCGAAAACCTACGTTTCTAGCGTTTGTAGACTTAGAGAAGGCTTTTGACAATGTTGACTGAAATACTCTCTTTCAAATTCTGAGGGTGACAGGGGTAAAATATAGGGAGCGAAAGGCTATTTACAATTTGTACAGAAACCAGATGGCAGTTATAAGAGTCGAGGGGCATGAAAGGAAAGCAGTGGTTGGGAAGGGAGTGAGACAGGGTTGTAGCCTATCCCCAGTGTTAGTCAATCTGTATATTGAGCAAGCAGTGAAGGCAACAAAAGAAAAATTCGGAGTAGGTATTAAAATCCATGGAGAAGAAATAAAAACTTTGAGGTTCGCCGATGACACTGTAATTCTGTCAGAGACAGCATAGGACTTGGAAGAGCAGTTGAATGGAATGGACAGTGTCATGAAAGGAGGATATAAGATGAACATCAACAAAAGCAAAACGAGGATAATGGAATGTAGTCGAATTAAGTCGGGTGATGCTGCGGGAATTAGATTAGGAAATGTGACACTTAAAGTAGAAAAGGAGTTTTGTTATTTGGGGAGAAAAATAACTGATGATGGTCGAAGTAGAAAGGATATAAAATGTAGACCTGCAACGGCAAGGAAAGTGTTTCTGAAGAAGAGAAATTTGTTAACATCGAGTGTAGATTTAACTGTCAGGAAGTCATTTCTGAAAGTATTTGTATGGAGCATAGCCATTAATGGAAGTGAAACATGGACAATAATTAGTTTGGACAAGAAGAGAATAGAAGTTTTCGAAATGTGATGCTACAGAAGAATGCTGAAGATTAGATGGGTAGATCATATAACTAATGAGGAGGTATTGAATAGGATTGGGTAGAAGAGAAGTTTGTGGCACAACTTGACTAGAAGAAGGGATCGGTTGGTAGGACATGTTCTGAGGCATCAAGGGATCGCCAATTTAGTATTGGAAGCCAGTGTGGGGGGTAAAAATCGTAGAGGGAGGCCAAGAGATGAATACACTAAACAGATTCAGAAGGATGTTGGTTGCAGTAGGTACTGGAAGATGAAGAAGCTTGCACAGGATAGAGTAGCATGGAGAGCTGCATCAAACCAGTCTCAGGACTGAAGACCACAACAACAACATGATCACAAGGATAAACTCCTCTTTTGGGTTACTAAATTCAATAGATCTTCAGGGAATATTTTTAATATCTTTTTTGTTTATTAAATTTGAATAAAGTCTATAAAGGCTTGAAGCTATAAATTTTAATATATCAATAAATCTTATTTTCACATTTTCTGTTTTTACTAAAACAAATATACCCATTTTCATTGTTTGGTATTAAATCTGTCTTTTTCATCATAACCAAGTATTTTTTACAAGTAAATGAGAAATATATTTCGATAAATTATGTAAATAAACTAGTACAAAAGTTGGATGTTTTATTTGTAAATTACAGTTATTACACAATGAACTTAAATATTTTTCTGTTAAATTACCATGCTGACAAATATTTTTATTACTTTATGTGTAATGTTTTCTACATAAAGAACAAATTTTAGATTTGGTATGTCTTGCTTTTTCTTCGGAATTTTTTAGTATACATATATATGAGCCTTTCTCTGGAAAATCTCTTTGTTATTTTATTTATGTAAAAGTTTATTTACGAGACATAGGCTCATTATAAATATGGTCTAAAAATTCCTTTTTGATATTTATGCAGTTATTTAAAGATTCTTATTAAAATTAATTAAATATAAATATTCATTAATGTATTAATTAAACAATGATTAAGCGATTGTCTAACTTTTCTCTATTAGTAAAATTTAATGAAGGTAAACCACAAATACATTTTGATTCTCTATGCTTTGATATCTGAGTTGAAACAAGTTTAAATAAATCTTCTACCCAGAACAGTGTGAGTTAACCCCTTCTTTGAAATATAACAAATTAATGTTTCCTTTTTAGATTTTGTTATTTCTTCTATACCTGATAATTTTCATCAAAGGAATAAACATTAATAGTTATATCAATTATAGACTCAATTTTTGAAATATCAATTGAAACAGGAATGAAAATGTTAGGTACATTTTCTTCAAGCTCTTGTTCTATCTCAACTTTACGTTTTTTTCGATCTACAAAATTTAATACTGAAGCTATAGAGTAGAGAAAGCATTTTTGGTTGTTTGTTTAATATTAGTGTTTGTCTTTTATTTTTCTGGTAGTTGAACATAAGAGGAAGTACATAATGGAACATATCTATCAATAGATAATTGTTTTCCAATAATTCTCTTTAATGTCCACCCTGATCTATGTGTCTGACAATTAGAAATTTGTGTTACAATATTTTGTTTATTAAAATTTTTAGATGCATATTTTTCTACAGTAACCCTGTAATTATGATTTTATGCCTCAGTTACATAACTTTATTGCTGGTCTGCATTCTCTACTCTCAGTAAAATAAAAATATATTTCTAGCCACTATAAACTTCTAATTTTTTTCACTACTTTTAAAATTTTTGGTTTCGATGCATTTAAGGAAAGATTAGGCTCAATTTAGTTTATCTTATTGTTTAAATTTTAGTTTGTAATATTTTTAATGCTTCATTAACTAAATATCGATTAACTGTTTTCTGTTTTTTGTTTCCCCAAATATATATTACTAGAAAAAGGAAATATTTGCTTTAATTATTTAGATTTATCAGTTTTTAAAAATCCCCATTTTCGATATTAGGATAAAGAAATTAGTTCCAATTTATTTTATTCTTCTCTGATTGATGATGATGTACATATATCACAAAGTTATGCCACAGAAATCCTTTTAAAATTGAAGAAACCGGTATAAATTTTTATATAGTTTGTGTATACTATATTTGGGGAGCTAATTTGCAAGATAAAAAAATGTAATGGATGCTTCAAAAAATAAAAAACGAGTTTATATTTTTTATTATATCTATAATTTTAGTTTCTTTTTTAAATGCATTAGTTTTATATTTTTAGAGTCAATACTTTTTAAATTATTTTGTCCATGAGATATTTAACTGATTTTCAGTCACTTTCAGTTATATTTATAATTTAAATTTATAATCGAACTGATTTTCAAATCATTTCATTTTTAGTTAAATTTCATCTCATTAAAAAGAAAAACAGACTATGAAGACTGTACAGTGATTATCACATGTTAAATACTTGCATCATACCAGACAGCTACCCCATACCCAATGTTAAAGATTGTACAAATGCACTAGCTGGAGCAACTATAGTTGGTGGTATGGACTTCACGTACACTTACTATCCAATTCCAGTGTAACCACAGGATGGAACAAAGACAGTGATAATAATGTCTTTTAACCTGATCAGATTCCTACAAAAGCCCTTTGGGCTTAAAAATTGGCGCATTCTTAGCTACAATTTGTAGACGAAGCATTGCATGTACAATCTTTTTGTTTTGCCTATCATGGCACTGTACTGCTGTTTCCACAAAGCGCTGTGAACAGGGTGGCTGGACTTTTTATGTAGTAGGCATCTGCCTCTTAATGAGAAAGGGCACTGTAACACATGCAGTGCAGACAGCAAGTTTGGCAGCTCACATCACTGGTCGGTGTCCACTGAGGAGGACTCCAGAAACGAAGCATATCTTTGAACCGGTAAAGGTCTAGTGCTTTTTTGGCACACACTATACAGATACCTCCTCTTGTTGTAACTCTAGACATTAATCAGCCAGCAATCGTTTGTTAGGCTATGAAAACTGATTGTGGCTTATCGACTAAATCTTGTTTAGTATGTCACACAACCAAAGTCGATTGCTACTTTCACGAACCAGCAGGCGAATTTTCTGAAACATCACACGGTTTTTCATTTGTCCAATTGACCTGGTGGACCCACTGCTATTTCCACTGCAACAACAGCAAGGGCACTCTTTGCTACAGTGGTCTACCAATTTGGCTGCAGGTGTATATGTTACGACAGATCAAGGACGACAGTTCGAATCTGCCCTACTTCCTGAACTCACTAAATTATGTGGATCACAACATCTTCACACCATTAGTTATCACCCAGCCAGCAACTAGATTGTAGAGCACTGGCTAAGGATGCACAAAGGTCCGCTTATGTGCCATAACACGACTGGACAGCAGCACTATCACAAGTGCTGCTTGGCCTCCACACTGTCGTCTAGCAAGGCATCGACATGTCAGTAGCTGAGTGGTCAATAGAGAGCCACTGAGGATTACATCAAAGCTTTTCGCATCGCAACAGTCCCTCTCCACACCCAATCCGCCGTTCCTACTGCAACAAGCTATCAGTTAAATCTGCAAGCTTCATCCTACACTGGCATCCAGCCAAGGAGCAGCCAACATTTTCATTAATAAAGGTTTAAAAAAGAGCTCACATATTAATGTCAGACATTGTCCACTCATTATTACTACCTCCATACTCTGGCCCTTACCTCGTTTAGAAGCGTAACAAAAATTCTAAGCTAGTGTTATACAACAGTAAACTTACGACAGTGTCACTTGAAAGGGTCACGCCAGCTTACCTGTTACTTGTCGACTACACACCAAACTGGCACCCTCCATCCCAAACGCGACGAGCGAGTTCAACTAGCCGACCATTTCAGGGATGCATACACAATCAGCGTACCATTTGCATCTATTTGACTACTCTCAATTCACAGTTAAGTGGCTGGCAGAGGCTTAACCGATCCACTTTCGAATTAGAGGAATCAGAGCTCACACAGAAATATTTAACTGTTCGTTTTTCTCGAGCGCTGTTCGAGAGTTAAACCGCACATCTAACGTTCATCTCTCGGACCGCATGTGGGAAGAATGAACACTTAAATCTTTCTGTACAAGCTCTGACTTCTCTTATTTTATCATTTCTCCCAATGTAGGTGGGCGCCAACAAGATATTTTGGCATTCTGAAGTTGATGATTGAAATTTCTTGAAAAAATCCTGCCATAACGGATAACTCCTTTGCTTTTATGACTATCACCCCAACTCGTGTAACATATCTGTGTGACACTCTCTCCCCTATTTTCCGATAGTACAAAATGAGTAGTCCTTCTTCGAATTTTTTTGATTTCCTCCATCCATTCTATCTGATGCAGTTCTGTAGCACACAGTAATACGTTACAAGAAGATGGACAAGCATACAGTAAGCAGTCTCTTTAGTAGAGTTGTTTCTTTTCCTAAGAGTACTGGCAATAAATCGCACTCTTTTGATAGCTTCCCTCACAACGTTATCTATGTGATTTTTCCAATGTATGTTATTCGTAATTGTAATCCCTAAGTATTTAACCAAATTTACAGCATTTGGACTCATGTGATTTATCGAGTAACCGAAATTTAGCGGATTCCTTTTAGTATTCATGTGAATGACTTCACATTTGCCATTGTTTAGAGTCAATTGCCCCTTTCGCACCTTACAGATATGTTGACTAAACCATTTTTCAATTGCTTTTGATCATCTGGTAAGTTAATAAGATGGTAAATTACAGCATCACCTGCAAACAATCAAGATGGCTGCTCAAACTGTTTCCTAAATCGTTTATATACACTGAAGAGCCAAAGAAACTGGTATACCTGTCTAATATCATGAACGGCCACTGCGAGCAAACAGAAATGCCACAACATTACATGGTATGGACTCGAACAATGTCTTAAGTAGTGCTGCAGGGAAGTGATACCATGAATTCTGCAGGTCTGTCCATAAATCCGTAAGAGTACGTGGGGGTGAATATCTCTTCATAACAGCACATTGCAAGGCATCCCAGATATGCTCAATAATGTTCATGTCTGGTGAGTTTGGTGGCCAGCAGAAGTGTTTAAACTCAGAAGAGTGTTCCTGGAGCCACTCTGCAGCATTTCTGGACGTGTGGGGTGTCACACTGTCCTGCTGGAATTGCCCAAGTCCGTCGGAATGCACAATGGACATGAATGGATGTAGGTGATCAGACAAGATGCTTGTGTACATGTCACTTGTCAGAGTCATATCTAGATGTATCAGGGGTCCCATATCACTCCAACTGCACACACCCCACACCATTACAGAGTCTCCCCCAGCTTGAATAATCCCCTGCTGACATGCAGGGTCCATGGATTCATGAGGTTGTCTCCATACCCGTACACGTCGATTCGCTCGATACAATTTGAAACGAGACTCGTTCGACCAGGCAACATGTCTCCAGTCATCAATAGCCCAATGTCAGTGTTGATGGACCAGGCGAGGCATAAAGCTTTGTGTCATGCAGTCATCAAAGGTACACGGGTGGGCCTGCCCGAAAGATCATATCGATGACGTTTCGCTGAATGGTTAGCATGCTGACACTTGTTGATGGCCCACCACTGAAATCTGCAGCAATTTGCAGAAGGTTTGCACTTATGTCCCGTTGGTCCCGTTCTTGCAGGAACCTTTTCCGGTCGCAGCTATGTCGGAGGTTTGATGTTATACCGGAATCCTTATATTCACGGTACACTCGTGAAATGGTCGTACGGGGAAATCCCCACATCGTCGCCACCTCGGAGATGCTGTGTCCCATCACCCATACGCCAGCTACCATACCACGTTTAAACTCACTTAAATCTTGATAACCTGCCATTGAAGCAGCAGTAAACGGTCTAACAACTGCGCCAGACACTTGTTGTCTTATAAAGGCGTTGCTGACCGCAGTGCCGTGTTCTGCCTGTTTTCGTATCTCTGTATTTGAATACGCATGCCTATACCAGTTTCTTTGGCGTTTCAGTATATATTAGGGACAGTAGAGGGCCTGGAACACGCCGTTCGGGAATACAAGATATTACTCAAATTTTACTCGATGACTTTCTGTTAATTACTACGAACTGTGGCGTATTGCTAATACATATAAGAGGTGCTCAATAAGTACTGCAACACTTCTTTTTCTGGAAGTAATTTGGGTTTATTCAAGATTCCAGAACACTATATTAATCCCCACTCTTTTGGCTACAAATCCTATTTTGCAACTAATCTCCATCCAGTGCGACCATCTTACGCCACCTTAGGACCAACATCTTGATGCATCAGTAACCTGCTCTCCACAGAGTGCATCCTTCATTGAGCAAAATGGATGGAAGTTGGAAGGTGCGATATCTGGGCTGTAGGGTGGATCAGGAAGAACAGTACAATGAAGATTTGTGAGCTCCTCTCCGCTGTATAGACTTGTGTGAGGCCTTGTCATGCTGAAGGAGAAATTCTTTTGCATTTTTGTGGTAATGAACACGCTGAAGTCGTTTCTTCAACGTCCTTAGTGTTGCACAATACTTAATTCTTGCACACTGAGGGAAAAGCGTCATGAAATTTGCACCCAGTGAAATTCGCACCCAGTGAATTCCCACCCAGAAAAGGTCGAGGAAAGGCCCTCTAATCTCCCCGTCCGATCTCCGCCCGGCTGGTAGAATCGCCGTCCGGCAGGTATGGGAGCTGAAGACCTTATTTTACGGCAACGTGTGGCCCAAATAGTGTTGTTAGTAACATTGCTGCAACGCATCAATGCCCAAGCCATATCCGTCTCAGTTTTTGTCTGTATGTGTTTGTCTTTCACTCTCAGCCTTGTCTCCTCGTCCTCAGCTGACAGTGCTGCAGTGTCTAGTCACTTGAAACAGCATTATTTCGTTCTTGGAGGTTAGGTTCGTCTAAAGGATTACACAAACCACTGCTCCAAGAATACAGAAGCAGCTACAGGTATGTAAAATTGGGCATACGAGACAACAAATAAGAAATCCGTGAAGGTGATAAATACATCTACAACTTGAGCTAAAGAAACAGAAAGTAATGTATACAAAGAGCGAATTCTGTAAGAGGACGTTCTCATTGCTAAGTTTTAGATGATTTGCAGTACTGAACAGAAATTTTATTCCACATCTGTTATTAAGAGGGCTGAACGTTTTTGAAGCTTCAGCACGCGTTATAAATGGGCATCAATTTTTTTAACTGTTATTTTTTTATTGCGACGGCTGTATACATTTCTTGTCATGCCCCATAATTCTGGCCAACTCGTGTCTACTACTTTAATAAATTCTTTGGTGAATAGTTATTTAGTGTTGGTTGACTAGTTTCGGACTTTGCCCGTTTTCACAACCCACTTCTTACAAAGAACAAAATCTGTTTGTTACAAGTAGATGCCTTGATTGTAGATAATAAAGGTGTCATAAATAATATGGTTCATTTGATAACTACTTACGTATTTTGTATTTAGGATGTGTTTGGTGCGGACAGTTCTATTTATGTCACAACACTTGAATGTATCTCAGATCTGCATTCGAAGATGTCACAATTGTATTTACACCTTACTGTACCGTACTATATATATATATATATATATATATATATATATAATTGTGGTACCTTCATTACCCAGCATGATGTGATCCACATGACAACGATATTTTATATACAGTCCAGAACTTGTTCCCATTGGATTACATTTGCTTATTGATTGCAGGCATTACCGCAATTTTGGCAGAAACATACTCGACACCAAGATCGTTTATAACGTAGTCAAGACATGACAATATAACTATTCTGGTGGTTAAAAAATAAATGCAATGAATATAACAAACCCTACGTTGGACAGATGCGCTTTAAATGGACCTGGACGTGAAATGATTGAAATTTTCGAAAACATATTTTTGTCACCATCTGAAAGACAAATTTCTCACGTTTCAAAAAACGTATTTTTATCTACTTTTCAATTGTTGATTTGGTCTTAAACAGGCGTTGAATATCACCAAAAACATTTCTTGCCTGCTACGGTCATGGAAACAATAAAGCCAATATACAGGGACCTTGCAGATACAAAATTATTTAGCAGATGTCTACATGGCCATGTACCAAACCCTAAAGAGATTTTTAACAGCTGCATGTGGCAAAGAGTACCAAAAACAGTATCTGTTTGATTGACAGTACTCAGGTGTAATGGGTGCTGTCATCTGTTTCAGTGATGGTGTAACTAGCAAGACAGAACTAATGGACAAACTAGTCATCCAGCCAGAAAATAATACGATAATGGTGTTGAATGCAAAAGATTGTTGGCAAGTAGCTGAAGCTTAATGGGTTGCAAAATTCAGCACTAAAAATCCAGAGTCAGGAAAAGATTCCTGAAAAAGTCTACAGAGGATGAAGAAGCATCTTGCTGACAAGAATAATGCTGCTGCAATGTTCTAAAAGAGTGAGAACAGTCTTTTCTCATTTTCTCGAAACTACATTTTCAGGTCATTAGGTGAATATATACCTTCACAATGATTTGAGCTATGTTCACCAAATTCCTCCAAAGTGAACCATCTATTGTATAGAATGTCGTATTTCTTAAACTATAACAGATAATTAATTAGCTTTCCTTGTACAGCATTCAGTGTTGTTACAAAACTGCAACTTTCTTCGCATTGTAGATCAAGAGTAACACATGATGAAACTGAGGCATAGATATGCAGCCTGTTGAACTATGGGTATTCTTAAAACGAGATATACAGGATGCATAACAGAAGCGTAAGTAACATTTCAATTTTCAGCACATACACTCAATTCTCGAACGAATTGCTTTTAAATGGTATATTCGAAATCGGATTTCAGCATTCTGGAAAAGAGATGTTCCCAGTTTTGGAAGCAGTTCACCTGCTTTGTTCTTGCTAATTTTTTTCCTTGTACAATACAAATGTAGGAGAACTCCACTCAGATCCATTATCTTGCTTTCATTCATTACGTGGCCATAGTGTGGCTCATGTGAACGCATTTGGCGCAGAAATGTTTTGTCACAAACATTGCCAGGCAACAGTGACCAGCAATGTTGCCATACATCTGACTGCAATTCGTGTGGCTGTGATATTACGAGACAACACTGCTAGCCTATATTGTCAGCAATAGCCAATTTTTACAGTCTGTGTAAATGCACTTTTTACATGTTGTACAAGTGAGGGGGACTAACGATGAAAGAATAAGATTCGTGATGCCACGTTACTTATTAAGAGAAGTGATCATTTTTTCTGTTAGATTATTTTTACTTAGTACTATATGCTCAGAGACCACAACCGAAAACAGAAAACCAATTTACAGACACAGAATTTAAAGACATAATCATTTCTACTTCACAAAGAATAGTTTAGACTAAACATAAAGTAAAATATGGTCCACAGCCATGGATCAGCGTACAGAACATGTAATGTATCTAACTAAAAGTCCAGGGTTAGGCGTGAATATAGGTGAAATTAGCCATACACGGCTTCTTGTTTCAGCCCTCATGCAGGATGCATTCATCTTCGCACACTATGCGACAATGCATGTTATGTAATTTACATTACATATACATGATATACCATCTGTAGTTATGAGCCATACTTTATTTTATGTTTATTTTAAAGTATGCTTTTGACAGGTAGAAGAGATACGATTTTTAAATTATACATTTGTAATTTTATATATGTGTTTTACATTGTTTCTGGAGATGAACAACATTGGCCAATATAGGCCATATGTGCAAATTTTGTGATAGTGTCAGAGAGAAAATAAAAAAAATATCAAACAGTCAGTCATGGTACTCCATACATGAAATGTTGTTTCTTATAGGAAGTGATAACGTTGAGGCTATGGATTTTTCGCAATAAACGGACTCCCATCACACTTTATGCAGGCTCTGGACTGGCTCAATGACAAGAGCAAACTGTCATTTTGGCGTGTTTAAAATCTTCTCTATTTTTTCATATTTTTCATTTTTTTGTATTTAAGTTAATATGAGTATTTACATTTTGTACATTCTTTTCATAGATATCGTCCAACACTAACATATGCCTTCATTCAAATTTTTGATATATGAGATTGCTTTCAAATAAACCGTGATGTGACCATCGTCCTCATACTTTTCTACTATTTTTTCCAGCCTTCCATCAAGTTTCGAGTAAGTTGTTTTCTTTAGTTTACCTTCCATACTTGTTTCTTCGTTTTCTCTGTATTCACAAGTAAGTCCCATGCCATTCACTTTCCTCCCGAGTTATTTCTTCATGTGGAAATAGTAGCCATGCACTTGAGCCGACGGGATCACAACTTTTAACGCAGAAATCGCAGCTGATTCGAAATCAACGGTGACATTATTAGGTTTCCATTCTGGTGCATTATCCACAACATTGCAGAAAAGACATATATATGTTTCTTTTCTTTTGTTTGGTAAGAATGCAAAAATCACTGGATAGACGTTTGTTTCGTACTTCCCAAGTCTGCATGAATTGTATATATTTGCGAAAATTGCTTGCTACAGCATTTGAAGATTCCATCCATAAAAAAGTATTGTTTAGTCTTTAGAGTCTCTCTTCTTGCCTTTCATCAAAAAATCTATGATCCTGTCTCCAAAGCTGTCATCACTTAAGAGAAAACTGCTGGCATCATTCGTGGTTAGTAACTCTGCTTGAAGATCAACTTCTTGTCATGTTTCTGGCTCTTTCTGATTGTGGTGTGATTTGGCCCAGTGTGTGTATAACATCCTCTTCATTGCTGGCTGTTCTGGGATTTCGGTAACAAGATCATATCCTCGATTGTGCAAGTCACCTAACTCTTTGGTATATATTTTAGAAATCGAAGTCTCTTCCTCTCGTAATCTTTTCTTCGCCTGACTCAACATCTTTCTTACTTCCAAGCGAGTGTCATCCGGTGGCCCACATTGATGCTCGTTTGAACTAAGCATGATACAGTCTTGGGTCTTAAGCATTCCTTGGCAATATGTTGTTCTATGTTTCGAACAGCGCCATATCACAGTCCCAACTGCTTTGGTTCTCTTTACGATGTACGAAACCATCATAGTGGGCACATGTTTTACCGAGGGTGGAGTTGTTGACAGTTCCATATCTAACATTTAAACACACAGATGCACCAGGCGAACGAGTTGAACCCTCTGAAAGCTAGACTCACACTGAAAGTGATTAGTCAAGCGGTCAGTCACTTGAGTGGACGAGGACGTCCCGAGTGATGGTAGGCTGTGCCACAAAGCTATCGTTGCCAGTGGATGACAACTCCCAGGGGTGCAAGTAGGTTGTGTGTGAAATCCTAGGGGACTTAACTAAAAATGGTTCAAATGGCTCTGAGCACTATGGGACTTAACATCTATGGTCATCAGTCCCCTAGAACTTAGAACTACTTAAACCTAACTAACCTAAGGACAGCACACAACACCCAGCCATCATGAGGCAGAGAAAATCCTTGACCCCGCCGGGAATCGAACCCGGGAACCCGGGCGTGGGAAGCGAGAACGCTACCGCACGACCACGAGATGCGGGCGGACTTAACTGCTAAGGTCATCAGTCCCTAAGCTTACACACTACTTAACCTAAATTATCCTAAGGACAAACACACACACCCATGTCCGAGGGAGGACTCGAACCTCCGCCGGGACCAGCCGCACAGTCCATGACTGCAGTGCGAGTAGGTTCTGCCCTTGAACACGTAGCTCCCAGCAAAACTGGGTGCGAATTTCATAGGTCTCTGGCTGGGTGCGATTTTCACATATCCGAGGTAGGACATCAAACAGAATTATTCCTTTAGAGTCCCAGAAGACTGTCACCAGACTGCACCGATTGAGGGCGCGGCTTTGAACCTTTTCTTTAGAGGATAGGTGATGTAGTGACACTCCATGAATTGCCATTTTGTTACTGGTTCGAACTGATGAATCCATGTTTCATTGCCACAAAAAATTGTCATGATCAGTCCTGTAACACGTAAGCAACTCCACACAGATGGTCATTCACTGTTCTTTATGGTCTTCTGTTAGACAGTGATGAACCCAGTGGGAACACACCTTTGAGCACATCAACTGGTGAACGAGTGTTCCAGCACTACCAAAAGGGACGTCCATTTGAGCAGCGAGGTGTTTGATTGTGATTCATTGATCACCTCAAGTGAGAATAGCCTAAACTTCCGGCTTTGCAGGAGTCAAAGTTGTGTGTGGCCGACCGGCCTAGGATATCGGACAGGTTTGTGCGACCTTGTTGCGATCATTATGGAGGTGTCGCCCAACGATAACCGTGCTTTTGTTCACTGCCATGTCTCCGTAGACATTCTGTAAGTGCTTATGAGTATCTGCGATACTCTGGATTTCCGCCAACGCACCTCTGCTACAGACGCTATTTTCAAGGCTATGTATAGTGCCAACTCCTATCGGAACTTCATGAAACTATGGGGACTGATGCGAAAATATTCCACAATGCCTCACAACAAATTACGCACTTTTTCAACCGAAACTGGCCGAGAAAAAAAGTGTTACGTTACTTATTGAACGCCCCTCGCAGGTATAGACCTCCACCACTGTATAACTACACTATTGATGAGAAATTTCTGGAAACAGTATTTACTGTAAAACATCTAGAAGTAACTATCCAGAACGATCTTAAGTGCAACGATCACATAAAACAAATAGTAGGAAAATCAGTTGGCAAACGGACGCATAGGAAGAATCTTAACGAAATTTAACTCACCCACAAAAGAAGTGCCTTACAAGGTGCTGTTCGTCCAATTCTTGCGATTGTTCATCAATCTAGAATCCTTACCAAGTAGTAATGAGATCAGAGATAGAAGATCCAACGAAGATCGGCACGTTTATCACGGGACCGTTCGAACGGTGGAGAGCGTAATAGAGAAAAGTCTAGTGGCAGACGTAACGAGAGGAGCGTTGTACTTCACGAAGGGGTTTACTACTGAAATTTCGAGAGAGTACTTTCCAAGAAGAGTCCGATAATATATTGCTTCCTTTCATACACATCTCGCTAGAGGACCATATCGAGAAACGAAATTTGAGGTAACACAGAGTCTTACCGACAATCATTCTTCCGGCTTACCATTCCTTAGTGGAATAGGAGGGAGGGAAGAGGGGGAATCAGACACTGGTACGAGAGGTACACTACGCCATACACCGTCAGGTGGATTAGGGAATCTTGATGTAAATATAGATGTAGATCTGGACCGGAGGACTTGCCTTTATCAAGTGATATAACCTGCTTCGCTACACCAAGATTATCTGCTTCTAAAGTTACTCACGTTGGCAGCTGTCCTTGATTTTAATTCTGGAACATTTACTTCTTCTTTGGTAAAGGAATATCGGAAGAAACATCGAAAAACAGTGTTTAGTAGCTCCGCTTTACTGGAATTATCATTGGTAACATTACCAATCCTGTCACACAGAAAAGGTATTGATGTAGCTTGCCACTGATGTACTATAACTACGACCAGAATTTCGTTGGATTTTCTGTCAGATTTCGAAACAGAGTTTCGTTGCGAAAACTGTTAAAAGAATCTCGCATTGAAGTTCGCGCGAAATTTCGAGCTTTAGTAAAACATCACCAGTCTTGGATATTTTGCTTTCTTTTAAATTTGGCATGCTTTTTTCGTTGCTTCACAACAGTGTTTTAGGCTCTTTGATTCATATAACATGGATGGTCAGTACTGTCTCTTAACAATTTATTTGGTAGAAATCTTTCTATTGCTGTCGATTCTATTTCTCTGAATTTGAGCCCAGCTGGTCTATGTCTACATAGTCTGTGTGGAACGAGTGGAGACCATCTCTTAGAAAGATATCACCTGAATTTATATATATATTACCTACCTTTGGTGGATCTGAATGTTATGGTATTGAGTCTTGCTACAACAACCTTGTGGTCACTAATTCCTGTATCTGTCATGATGCTCTCTACTTGCTCACGATTGGGCCTATTCGTTGCTAATAGGTCAAGTATGTTTTCGCTTTGAGTGGGCTCATAAACTAATATTGTTCAAAATTATTTTCGGGGAAAGCGATCAGTACAAAGTGCCCCCAGCATCACCACATAAGTACACTAACTAGGAATAATGATCACCACTGCCAGTCTATATGAGAGTCAGACGTTGGGTTTGACACCAGTTCCCTACATTGCTGATGCTCAACTCTACTGTGGCAAGAGGGAGGGAGGGCATGTGGAAGTAGAAAATCAACAAGTGCTTCAAGAGTAGAATGTTCTCTTAGGTTCACTTAGTGAATTGCTGTTCTTTCCAAGTCACACCACACAGTTTGGTTAGTCTTTGGTACCACTTATGATCATTTGTGTTTCTTCTGCACATTGAGGCTATGTAATTATTTGCAAGTTGTAAATAAATTGTCTTCTTACTCATCGGTGCTGAGTTCATGTTATTTATTTTGATTAACTTACCCCACAGACACAGAAACACACACACAAATGTATATATATATATATATATATATATATATATATATATATATATATATATATATATAAAACAAAACTGGTACTGTGGTTATTATATAATGTTTCATTTAACTTACAGTCTCCCAAAGAAATAATATCAATCATCTTCAAGAACTATCAGATTCAACCACTGCACAAAATTCTATTGCATTATGTATGTGTACTAATTATGTTACTGAATTTCCTGATAACCGATACTTCACCAAATAATATTCTCAGTATACACAAACACCTTCTTTCAGTATTTTCATATTAATGAATTGATTAATATTTCATTCTTCTTTATGATACCCAAATAGCACTCACAGGGTATTAATCACAGATTTTGATGAGTCTTGGGTATGTTGCAAAGGGACATATACTGAGTGTGCTTCCTTTGTCAGTAATAGAGCAACAAATCAGGGATTTCATTCAGGTACAGCTCACTCTGTATCAGGGTTCTGTTCAATAATTTTATTTAAGAATTTATATAGGTAATTTATTGTTCTTAAAAACAAAATTTCTTTATGTTATGATTTTTATCATACATCTGACTGAGTAATTATTCTTCTGAAGGCAGTATTTTTCATTAAGTGTGTGTAGTCTCTACGGATTTGTGTTTTGCTTGCTTCTACAATAAACAGCATCCAGAATTCTCTGTAACAAACTATACAAAAATATGTAGACAGTTTGATGCAATGATTGGTTTATTAATGAAATTCATATGTGAAGATGACATTTTTGAATAATTTTTTCTGACATATACTATTTAATGGTAGTCTGTACAATAACAGTGGGGGAAAAAACAAGTATATTGGCAGGATATGAACCTGTACCACTTGTGTAGTATTCCTGAATCTTAGCCGCTGTCCAACACCCACTACATCAAAATATGACTGACATTATGGGTGTAGCAGGTATGCACAAAACTCCAATGTCGATGTTCTTGGAAACAATGGGACACTGCATGGAGAGGCGCTATCCGTGTACTCAGGGTAGTTGTCTGTACAGAATACATGATTAACAGATCAGATTGTCGCCTTGTGAGTCTATTTTAGCACTTACACTGAAAAAACAAAAGAATAAGTGTGTTTAAATAACCTCCAAATCTGTCTGACATGTAATTTTCCTCATGATCAACTAATGATCACTGTTTCCTCCCAAAAATATTGTACTCCATTAACTGGGTTAAATATTACTGCTGTAAGCAATGGTTTTGTCTCTTCTCTCCTAAACATGCAGAAATAAAAAAAAAATGAGAACAACATTAATTGGAACTCAGCTACTGAATATGGCAAGATGTATCCAGTTTACTCCAAAGATAATGCATTCCTATTATAAATCAGATTCCCATGCTCCACCAACTAATACACCCAATCAAACTCAAACCCAGAACTTGGTTGCCCTAAAAAAATTTGTTCTCATCCTGAGTATGAATCTGGCACAGTGTTATTTGAACTTTTTTAAGAGGCTTCATTGTGTATTATGGCCATCTGTTGGTCATACACTAATCAGATTTTATGCAGTGGGCGTTCATTAGCATCCATGACGTGTACTTCAACATTATTCATCGTTTCTCCATCCAGACAAGCTGGGAGAACTTTGTTTTACTCATAAACCTCTATAACATTATAACAAAACTTTCACATTAATTCATAATAATATTATAATTATGTAAAAATCACAATAAAAGTAATTCAAATAACAAAATTTTCCTTGTAGTCAACCTACTGCTGTTAGCTGACACTTTGACAAACTGTCTCTATATAAGGTAGTGTCACACATTTCCTACATGACACATCCTTATTTTAGCTGTCATGCAGTTGCAGTATAAAAGTATGAGGAAGTCCACTTGGAATTCCCATACTTGCTGTTTAAGGCATATAAGACATCCAGGGAAACTTGTGTTTTGGTAACAATGTGATTAACCTGTTTGGTGCAAGATAGTTTGGTTTCCAGGTGAAACCCTAGTACCTTTGCTGATGTTCAGCGAACATTAAATCTAAATGGTCTCAAGGTTTTTGTATTTGTTGGGTACATTCATTATTTACATCTACAGGAAACCATCTAAGATTTTCTAGCCTGATATAATTCTGTTCTGGTCACCATATTTTACATAAATCTGAGGTCAAATGCGACCATATAATCTATTCCAGATCTATTACTTCATGTGAAAACTCCTGTGTTTGTCATAACCTAAATTCTGTGGAACAAAAATTGATTCTTATGTTAAAGAACACACACTTTCTGCCAATACATAAATTTTTTTGAAAGTTTCATAATACTGGTAGATCCATTTTACTTGTTTTTACTTTAACAACTTTCTTTAAGTGGTTCAAGTTTCCCTATTTGGTTTGTCTTCTAGAAATTATTCTCAGTTTCACTAACATCTATTGGACTGCAGTAGCATCTCCCATTCACAGTGACATTATAGGTTTTGTAGGAGATAGTTTCCATTAACTAATCCTGTAAAATATAATATCAGAACACTGCCTACCTTAATTTTGACACTTACTTAGAAGAGTCTTTTGAGTAATTGACGAGTTTCTATCGAAGCAGGAGGACACAATGTAGGGATTCCAACTGTTGATTTCACTTAAAAAGTGTTTAATTGTTGTTAATTGATTGAAATATCAATAAATGTCTATTAATAACTTTTTAATACTCTTTCTACACAAAATCCACTTTCAGTTTCATAGTCCTTTCATCAAATGGAATCATGTGATATGTATTACGAAAGAATTCTGTTTGACTATTGTTTTGGTATTTTTCTAGTGATTTTTGGTTTTGTCTGTTTTAATCCTCCCACCCTGGTTCAATCAGCATGCTATAAACGTGGTTTGTTCCTAGTGTCATTTGAATGTATTGAACATCTGTATAATTAGCGACCAACGTAATTTACATTTACACTGCACTTAATTTGATTTATACAACATGTTGTAATTCTGATTTCGGGTTTGCCTGACACCATGGAAATAATGTCATGACCTCTAGAGTACAAGCAGCAGCCTAAACTGAAAGAGAGTACTTTTGGCAGGGGCACTTGTGCAGTTGGCGAAACAGTCTTGACAGATGTAGACAAGTGTTAGCTGACACTTTGACAAACAACAAAGTGTGTATGTTTCCAAGATGGTGCTGTGTTGTTTTATCAAGGGTGAATGACTCATAGAGGTAGCAGTACATCAGTTTCATGTCATTATTTATCAACACAACAAAAATAAATCAAGATCATTTGGAGTATTTGTTGGTTATTTGTAAAGTTATAAAATCATCTCTCAAATGACAATAAGGTAAGGATATTAGTTAAGTCTGGTTTCATTTAGTTTATTTCTTGTCCATAGAAGATATTTCACAGTTATATTAGAGATGTCACGTTTACAGTTTTATACAGAAATAAAACAAATATCTCAGAAATTTGTCATTGACACGGAAAACCTATTTTTCTGTATGATATATGCTAATAGCCTGCATTAATATGTGCAACAGTTTTACATACTAAAGGAAAGTCTACAAAGTTATATTTGTACCATACTGCTGAAAATACTAATACATTTTGACAAAATGAAAACTAATTTTTTAGATCATATATTTTTACCATACTGCAGAAAATACTTAGACATATATACACAGAGGACGCTCATTTAAATCATATTTGCGTCAATACACTTATTCTATATGTTCTATTCAGTATTTTCAGCGACCACTTCGTTTTCTGTTTTCCTTCTTTCAGGAAACTTGTTTCCACATGAAAAAGGAAGCTTTTCACTCCATTTCCAACTTTACATTTACATCTGTCCTTTGGATTTGCCTGCAAGTACTTCTTCACCTTATACCAACATCTAGAGATGATATGTTCCTTGAGTTTTTTTAAAGTGCTCATTTTCTTTATGCTCTGTATGCTAAGTGGCAGTCTGTTATAAAATACGTTTTCTGCATTTATAGGGTCCCTGTCTGTCATTTCCAATATATCACTGTAATACTTTCTCTTTAAAAGAACTTTCAAAACATGTTTGAGAAGTATGAAGTCAGAAATAATTGTGAAGAAGAAGAAAGTTTCGTTGTTAGGTAATTCATATGGTAGAAGTGGTGACCAACTGCTGCAGGATGAACTAGGGTCAGGTGATAGAGTATGTAGGTTCACTTGTTTTTATCCCAGTGCAAATCTGGGTCAGGTGATAGAGTATGTAGGTTCACTTTGTAAAGACTTCACAAAGTAAGACACCAATGTAATAGTGCATGGTGCAGGCAACAGCATAGACAGGGACCCTAATAATTCAACTCAGCTGACCAGGTAAAGACAGCCTCAGCAAAGAGACATACTTGTGTTGGCCTTGTATCTGTTCTGAGTCGCCATGACCAGCCTCATTTAAACTCTTCTATGAGGAGACTTGATTTAGAGGAGGGGCAGCTGCTTGAATCAGGGATGAGGTCTTATATCAGTGTCATTCCTGTTGACTGTATCAAAAGGTGGGGCTATAATAGGCTCGCCCTTCAGCTAGCAGGAAAGGAAGGGAAAACCGTATGAACTAATAGCAAATAACTGAAGAGGGGGCACTATTACAAGTGGTAAAGTACCAGTAGTTACAAGTGGCAGACCAGTAGTTTTTAGGGTAGGGAGGGCAGAAACAAAATATGTTCAGAGACAGGCTGAAAATGACATTCACATTGATAAAACAGGCACCCAATTCATGCAGACAGCCTGTGATTGATATTGGAGATATTCAAAAATTGCCAGAAAAATTAGGCCGATCCAGCTGTAATTCAGCCAGTGCACAAAATCAGTGATTCTTATTGCATCAGAATATCGAAGGACTAAGGGGTAAGCTTAATGAGTTGCTTATTTGTGTTGAAAAATTAGAGTTGAACAAACTACTTGATATACTCTGCCTCTCTGAATATTGTGTGGCCACTGGTATAGATATGTTAAATGTTACAGGATTCAAGTTAGGTTTTTACTGTAGAAAATGTATGGAAAAAAGAAGATGTGCCACATTTTTCAGATACAGTTTTGATTTCAAGAGTATTGATATTAACAAATTTTGCTCAGAGCAGCACTTAGAATCTCATGCAACTGAAGTGATATTTCACAATAAGTCTTTTATAATGATAAATATATACGGTGCACTCTCAGGAAACTTTAAACACCTCATAAAAAAGTCTGGAAGCTCTGTTCTCCCATCTGAGCTCTGTTGTCGCATCTTATACTAAAAAGCAAGGAAATAGTGGTTTCTGGTTATTTTTGGTGTGAATTTATTGAAAAACTCTGTCAGTGAACAATTATTGCAATCAGTAAGATTGTCATTCAGTTTGGTTCCTACTGTGAACTTTACAGATGCTCTGAGACTCTTATTCATAATATATTTGTAGACAAATCTAGAAGGAAATGTCATATCACAAAACCAATAGTAAATGGATTGTGTGATCACGACATTCAACATCTTGTGTTAAATGTTGAAACTTCTCATGATAAAAAATCTATTAAATCTGAAGTTCCAAATTAGCATGGACATCATAATTCCCACAGAAAAACTTCATCTCGAAACCTGCCAGAAAATCTGAAGAGATTCTGATCAGACGTAAAGTGTGCTAGTGATAAGACACAGTCAATGCCTTCTCTGACAGATAGCAATGGAAATACTATCGACGACAGTGCACCAAAGACGACGAACTAAGTTAATCATTGGCTTCTTCTACCAACCCCCAGAATCTGATGATATAGTTGCTGAACAGTTCAGAGAAAATTTGAGTCTCGTAACAAATAAATACCCCATTCATACGGTTATAGTTGGTGGGGACTTCAACCTTCCCTCGATATGTTGGCAAAAATACTTGTTCAAAACCGGTGGTAGGCAGAAAACATCTTCTGAGATTGTCCTAAATGCTTTCTCCGGAAATTATTTTGAGCAGTTAGTCCACGAACCCACGCAAATTGTAAATGGTTGCGAAAACACACTTCACCTCTTAGCCACAAGCAATCCAGAGCTAATAGAGAGTATCATGACTGATACAGCGATTAGTGATCACAAGGTCGTTATAGCTAGGCTCAATACCGTTTCTTCCAAATCCACCAGAAACAAACGCAAAATAATTTTATTTAAAAACGCTGATAAAGTGTCACCAGAAGCCTTCCTAAGAGACAATCTCCATTCCTTCCGAACTGACTATGCAAATGTAGACGAGATGTGGCTCAAATTCAAAGATATAGTAGCAACAGCAATTGAGAGATTCATACCTCATAAATTGGTAAGAGATGGAACTGATCCCCCATGGTACACAAAACAGGTCTGAACGCTGTTGCAGAGGCAACGGAAAAAGCATGCGAAGTTCAGAAGGACACGAAATCCCGAGGATTGGCTAAAATTTACAGACGCGCGAAATTTGTCACGGACTTCAATGCGAGATGCCTTTAATAGGTTCCACAACGAAACATTGTCTCAAAATTTGGTAGAAAATCCGAAGAAATTCTGGTCATATGTAAAGTACACAAGCGGCAAGACGCAGTCAATAACTTCGCTGCGCAATGCCGATGGTACTGTTACCGACGACTGTGCCGCTAAAGCGGAGTTATTGAACGCAGTTTTCCGAAATTCCTTCACCAGAGAAGACGAATGGAATATTCCATAATTTGAAACGCGAACAGCTGCTAGCATGAGTTTCTTAGAAGTAGATACCTTAGGGGTTGCGAAGCAACTCGAATCGCTTGATACAGGCAAGTCTTCAGGTCCAGATTGTATACCAATTAGGTTCCTTTCAGATTACGCTGATACAATAGCTCCCTACTTAGCAATCATATACAACCGCTCGCTCACCTGCAGATTGGAAAATTGCGCCGGTCGTACCAGTGTTTAAGAAGGGTAGTAGGAGTAATCCATCGAACTACAGACCTATATCATTGACGTCAGTTTGCATTAGGGTTTTGGAGCATATACTGTATTCAAACATTATGCATCACCTCGAAGGGAACGATCTATTGATACGTAATCAGCATGGTTTCAGAAAACATCGCTCTTGTACAACGCAGCTAGCTCTTTATTCGCACGAAGTAATGGCCGCTATCGACAGGGGATCTCAAGTTGATTCCGTATTTCTAGATTTCCAGAAAACTTTTGACACCGTTCGTCACAAGCGACTTCTAATCAAGCTTCGGACCTATGAGGTATCGTCTCAGTTGTGCTACTGGCTTCGTGATTCCCTGTCAGGAAGGTTGCAGTTCGTAGTAATAGATGGCAAATCATCGAGTAAAACTGAAGTGATATCAGGTGTTCCCCAGGGAAGCGTCCTGGGACCTCTGCTGTTCCTGATCTATATAAATGACCTGGGTGACAATCTGAGCAGTTCTCTTAGGTTGTTCGCAGATAATGCTGTAATTTACCATCTAGTAAGGTCATCCGAAGACCAGTATCAGTTGCAAAGCGATTTAGAAAAGATTGCTGTATGGTGTGGTAGGTGGCAGTTGGCGCTAAATAACGAAAAGTGTGAGGTGATCCACATGAGTTCCAAAAGAAATCCGTTGGAATTCGATTACTCGATAAATAGTACAATTCTCAAGGCTGTCAATTCATCTAAGTACCTGGGTGTTAAAATTACGAACAACTTCGGTTGGAAAGACCACATAGATAATATTGTGGGGAAGGCGAGCCAAAGGTTGCGTTTCATTGGCAGGACACTTAGAAGATGCAACAAGTCCACTAAAGAGACAGCTTACGCTACACTCGTTCGTCCTCTGTTAGAATATTGCTGTACGGTGTGGGATCCTTACCAGGTGGGATTGACGGAGGACATCGAAAGGGTGCAAAAAAGGGCAGCTCGTTTTGTATTATCACGTAATAGGGGAAAGAGTGTGGCAGATATGATACGCGAGTTGGAATGGAAGTCATTAAAGCAAAGACGTTTTTCGTCGCGGGGAGATCTATTTACGAAATTTCAGTCACCAACTTTCTCTTCCGAATGCGAAAATATTTTGTTGAGCCCAACCTACATAGATAGGAATGATCATCTAAATAAAATAAGAGAAATCAGAGCTCGAACAGAAAGGTTTAGGTGTTCGTTTTTCCTGCGCGCTGTTCGGGAGTAGAATGGTAGGTAGATGGTATGATTGTGGTTCGATGAATCCTCTGCCAAGCAATTAAATGTGAATTGCAGAGTAATCATGTAGATGTAGATGTAGATGTGAAGTAAATACTCCAGAACTTAAACCGAGAACAGTTGTCAACATGAGTAATTTAAAAGTAGATATTCTCAGAGTAGTGAAGCAACTTAAATCACTTAATAAAAGAAAGTCTTCTGGTCCAGACTGTGTACCAAATACGTTCATTTGATGTGATAGCTTCATACTTAACAACCATCTACAACTGCTCGCTTGTTGAAAGATCTTTATACAAACACTGAAAAGTTGCAGGTCACTCCAATATTGAAGAAAGGTAGCAGGAGTAATTCACGAAATTACAGCCCCACATCATTAACGTCGATATCCAGTTATATTTTGGAACATATATTGTGTTTGAACATTATCAATTACCTCAAAGAGAACGGTCTATTGATACACAGTGAACACGAATTCAGAAAACATCCCTTTTATGAAACACAGTTAACTCTTTACTCACACGAAGCGTTGAGGGCTGTTGACAAGGGATTTCAAATTGATTCCGTATTTCTAGATTCCCAAAAGGCCTTTGACACTGTACCATGCAAGTGGCTCGTAGCGAAATTGCATGCTTATGAAATATCATCTCAGTTATGTGATTGGATTCATTATTTCCTGTGAGAGAGGCCACAGTTTGTAGTAACTGACAGAAAGTCATCGAGTAAAGCAGAAGTGATTTCTGGCGTTCGTGAAGGTAGTGTTATAGGCCCTCTGCTGTTCCTTATCTATATTAACGATTTAGGAGATAATCTGAGCAGCTGTCTTAGGTTGTTTGCAGACGATGTTATCGTTTACTGTCTAGTAAACTCCTCAGAAAATAAAAACAAATTGAAAAACAATATAGAAAAGATATCTAAATGGTGCAAAAATTGGCAATTGACGCTAAATGACGAAAAGTGTGAGGTCATCCATATGAGTGCTAAAAGGAATCCATTAAACTTCAGTTACACAATAAATCAGTCTAATCTGGAGACCATAAATTCAACTAAATTCCAATTACAAACAATTTAAATTGGAAAGAATACACAGGAAATGCTGTGAGGAAGGCCAACCAAAGACTGTGTTTTATTGTCAGAACACTTTCAAAATATAACAGGTCTACTAAAGAGACTGCCTACACTACACTTGTCCATCCTCTTTAGGAGTACTGAAGTATGGTCTGGGATCCTTACCAGATGTTGTTAATGTAGTACATTGAGAAAGTCCAAAGAAGAGTAGCACGTTTTGTATATTGCGAAATAGGGGAGAGAGTGTCATGGTGATGATACAGGATTTGTGATGGACGCCATTAAAATGAAAGAATTTTTTCGTTGCAGCAGAATTTTCTCACGAAACTTTCATCACCAACTTTCTCCTCCGAATGTGCCGACGGCGACCTACATAGGGAGAAACGATCATCATAATGAATTAAGGGGAATCAGAGCTCGCACAGAAAGATGAAAGTGTTCGTTTTCCCGTGCACTATTCGAGAGTGGAACAATGGTCCCGTGAACCCTTCGCCAGGCACTTAAGTTTGATTTGCAGAGTATCCGTGTAGATGCAGTAGACGTAGATGACTACAGGAGGGTAATAAATCACTAAAAAATTGAAAATTTTAGGAGAGTTCTCACAGACATTAACTGGAGAGACGTTTACAGAATTTCTCAGTGAAATGGAAAGTGCAAAGCATTCATCAATTCCTCATTACTTCTTCTTTTGAAAATTGTTTTTCCCTAAAGGTAACTCAAATCAAACAGAACCCTCGAAATAAACGATGGATTACACAAGGAATAAAGATATCATGTGGGACAAAAAGGAAACGGTATCTATCATCTAGGAACATATCTGATGTTAGCATTGTAATGAATCACAAAGAATACTGCAAAATACTGAAAGTAATCCAGAAATAGAAGCAGCTTTATTATGAAAAAAGATAATTACATCCAGCAACAAAACTACATGGCATATAGTGAAGATAGTGAGAGGTGGAGCCAAAAAGGAAGAGGAACAGATAGCGCTAAAACTAAATGAGACATTGGTAACAAGTGCATGTAGTGTTGCAAACCTCCTAAACAAGTACTTTGTTTCTGGTACTGACAGCTTGAGGTTATCAAATTCAGTAAACAGTGTAATAGGGTATCTCAGACCAGTATTTACAACTTCAGTGAAATGAAATGACACTCACATCTCCCAAAAAAGCAGTATTCCCCATAAAATCCTTATAATCGAAGTATTATAGTGGTTATGATAACATATCAATGATGTTAATCAAAGAGTGATCACGCAAATTAAGTTCTATCTTAAGTTATTTGTGTAATCAATCTCTTATCAGCAGAACATTTCCAGACTGGCTAAAATATGTACGTTGAAGTTAAGCCTCTTTATAAGGAGGGGTAAAGAGATACCATGAAATCGACCAATTTCACTTTTACCAGATTTTTCAAAAGTATTTGAAAGTGTCTGCTTAAGTATATGGTGGCACATAATATATCGTCCAATTCACAGTTTGGGTTTCTTGAGGCCTATGATACTTAGAAAGCTATTTACATGTACAATGGAAATGTACTTCATTCATTGGTTGACAAATTAGGGGCTACTGGCATTTTCTGTGTCCTGTCAAAAGCCTCTGAGTATATGAATTACAGAATTCTCTTAAGTAAATTAGAATATTACGGTGTCACTGGCAGTGATGGAAATGGTTTGGATCATATCTAACTACCAGCAAATAAAGAGTGCCATTGCGAAATACCTGGGCAGTAAGCAGACAGTGTTCATCTGATTGGGAATTAATTACATGTGGTGTTCCTCAACATTCCAGATTGGGTCTGTTGCTTTTTCTTGTGTACATTAATGACCTCTTGTCTGTTACACTGCCAGATGCTAAGTTTGTTTTGTTTGCAGATGATACAAACATTGCAATAAGTAGCAAGTCAAGTACAGATTTAGAAATACCTGCTAATCAAATTTTCAGTGACATTAATAAATACTTTAAAGCTAATTGACTGTCATTATACTTTCAAGGGATCCAAAATATGCAATTCAAAAATTGTAAGAGATTTACTTCATGTATGTGCATAATATATAAATACATGCAGATCGAAAAGGTTGACAGTGTTAAATTTGTGGGATTACAAGTTGATAATAAATTCAGTTGGGAAGGGCATATCACAGAATTGCTGAAGCGCCTAAACAACTCTGTATTTCCAGTGAGAATGATGTCAGATGTAGGAGATATAATATAAAAAAACTTGCATACTTTACTTACTTTCGTTCTATTGTTCCAGGGTAATTTGTTAAACTGGGGAAAAGTTTGCAGCTTGCAAAATCATGTAGTATGACTCATTTGTGGTGTAAATTTAAGAATATCATGTAGAAACCTGTTCAATGAATTTTGTTTCCTAACCACTATATTTATTCCTTAATGAAATTTGTTGCAAGTAATATATGTTTATTCCAACCAGTAGCTCAATGCATAGCATCAAACTATGAATGAGAATAATCTAAATGAAGTCCTAAAATCACTTACCTTAGTCCAAAAAGGGGTCCAATATTCAGGAATATACATTTTCAGAAAATTGCCAGTAACCATTAAAAATAGTTTCAGATAAAGCACAGCTTAAACATTGTTTGAAAGACTTTTTAATAGGCAACTCCTTCTACTGTATAGATCAATATCTTAACAAGGATTGATAGACCAGCTTAAATAAAAATGTCTGTTAGATATGAGTTTTGACAGCACTTGGTCACAACAGTAAAGATTAGGTATCCTGTGTATGATAAATTAATTAAAAGTGCATTGCATAACTGTGTCTCATTCTGACAGTGTATTAATTCTGTAAATATTTGCAGTTTCAGTTTACTGTAATTCAAAATTGTTAAGGCTTTTGTGGCCACTTGTTGACAAACTGCCTATTGGCTTCTGTCTCGGGTTCTTCGGCCGACGTTCATCTAATGATTTTTCTGACGTTTCGCCAGCACGAGTGGCTGGCATTGTCAAAGCTTCACCCACCATTGCCGGTGGTGAACAGGAGGCGAGCTCGCGGCCGCAGACTATATGTATCTGGCGCGCCAACGTCCGAGGGCTTCTCCGCGGTCATTGCTCTTGCTACCTGCGACGGTCGTTCGCTGCAGTACGGGAAGCCAGGATCCGTTTACATTAAGGCTTTCCTCTTTCTTGTTGAAACTGTTCGCGTGTTTTTGGATTTCTACAGCTTCTCTGAACAAGCGCGTGTGATAGTGCTTGTCTACAGCCAGAACTTCCGTGTCGGCGAATTTTATTACGTGGTCGGTCTCATTCAGTGCGTGCTCTGCCACGGCCGATTTCTCCACCTGCCCCAACCTGCAATATCGCTTATGCTCTTTGATCCTGGTGTTAATTGATCGTCCAGTCATTCCGACATAAACTTTTCCGCATGTGCATGGTATACAGTATATTCCCGACATTGCAAGTGGGTCTCTTTTCTCCTTCGCCGATCTAAGACACTCTTTGATCTTCCTTGTCGGTTTGAAAATCGTCTTTACGCCGTGTTTGCACGATATACGGCCGATTCTGTCCGTCACTCTGGGAATGTATGGCAGAAAGGCCATACCCGACATTTCTTTTTCTGGTTCCTTACTCCGCCGAGTGTTTGGCTCTGTTACACTTCTAATGTAATTTGTGGAGTACCCATTGCTCTTCAGAACAGTTTCCAGGTGTTGCATTTCTCGTTTGAGGTGTTGAGGCTCACATATTAGTCCTGCTCTCGTTACGAGCGTACTAATCATGCCTCTTTTCTGGCTCGGGTGGTGGTTTGACAGTTTGTGCAGGTATCGGTCCGTGTGTGTCGGTTTTCGATACATGCTGTGTCCCAAGTTTTCGCCGTCCCTTGTGACCAGCACATCTAGAAATGGCAGTTTCTTGTCCTTTTCTACTTCCATGGTAAATGTTATGTTGGCATGGAGCCTGTCACGTGTCTCAGGAATTCACCGAGCTGTTCTTCACCATGGCTCCACACCACGAAAGTATCATCGACGTACCTGTACCACACCTTAGGTTTGCAAGTCGCCGAGTCCAGTGCCTGTGCTTCGAATTGTTCCATGAAGAAGTTGGCCACCACTGGACTGAGAGGACTACCCATGGCGATGCCTTCCAGCTGTTCGTAGAAATCGCCATTCCACGTGAAATAGCTCGTGGTGAGACATGCATGGAAGAGCTTTTTGATGTCTTGCGGGAACATGGAACCGATGTGCTCCAGAGCGTCACTGAGTGGCACTTTCGTAAATAACGAAACAACATCAAAACTGACCAGGACGACGTTTGGCGCAAGTTTCAGTTTCTTCAGCTTCTCAATGAAATGTCCTGAGTCCTTAATGTATGTGTCGGTCTTCACCACGTGTGGCTGGAGCAGAGAGACCAAGTGTTTCGCCAGTTTATACGTTGGTGAGCCAGGAGCGCTAACGATCGGTCTCAGTGGAACGTTGTACTTATGGATCTTGGGTAATCCATACAGCCGAGGTGGTAGGGCTTCTGTGTTGCGCAGGTTTCTCTGTATGTCCGCCGGCAGAGAAGACGCCTTGATTAATCGATTCCTCTTCCGAGTGATACGCTGCGTCGGATCTGCGCTTAGTTTTCGGTACGTCGTCGGATCTAATAGGTCTCGGATCTTTTGCTCATAATCTTCGGTCTTCATTACGACGGTCGCATTCCCCTTATCGGCAGGCAGTACCAATATGCTCTTGTCGGCGTTGAGATTCTTAACGGCTTGTACCTCTTCTTTCTTCAGGTTGCAAGCTGGTGGTTTTGCTCGGCGCAGTATCCTGGCTGTTTCAGTGCGTATTTCCTCTGCCCTTTCACAAGGAAGGGTAATGGCTGCTTCGGTGTTGGCAATGATGTCCTCCATAGGTATAGTTCTCGGGATGATAGCGAAATTCCCTCCTTTTTGAAGAACAGACACTTCCTCTTCGGTCAATTGTCGTTCATTGAGGTTGACCACTGTGTGTGACATGTCGGGGATCGCCTTGTCGGTCTGTTTCCGGCATTTTACAAACTTTTTCTTTTGCCGCTCGGTGCAGCGCTCGAGTTCGTTCTGCATGCTCCTGTGAGTGATGCTGTCGATCTTGTCCCAGTCGTCTCGATGCATTCTGCCACACATTCCCAGAGTGACGGACAGAATCGGCCGTATATCGCGCAAACACGGCGTAAAGACGATTTTCAAACCGACAAGGAAGATCAAAGAGTGTCTTAGATCGGCGAAGGAGAAAAGAGACCCACTTGCAATGTCGGGAATATACCGTATACCATGCACATGCGGAAAAGTTTATGTCGGAATGACTGGACGATCAATTAACACCAGGATCAAAGAGCATAAGCGATATTGCAGGTTGGGACAGGTGGAGAAATCGGCCGTGGCAGAGCACGCACTGAATGAGACCGACCACGTAATAAAATTCGCCGACACGGAAGTTCTGGCTGTAGACAAGCACTATCACACGCGCTTGTTCAGAGAAGCTGTAGAAATCCAAAAACACGCGAACAGTTTCAACAAGAAAGAGGAAAGCCTTAATGTAAACGGATCCCGGCTTCCCGTACTGCAGCGAACGACCGTCGCAGGTAGCAAGAGGAGAACCGCACCGGAAATGACCGCGGAGAAGCCCTCGGACGTTGGCGCGCCAGGTACATATAGTCTGCGGCCGCGAGCTCGCCTCCAGTTCACCACCGGCAATGGAGGGTGAAGCTTTGACAATGCCAGCCACTCGTGCTGGCGAAACGTCAGAAAAATCATTAGATGAACGTCGGCCGAAGAACCCGAGACAGAAGCCAATAGGCAGTTTGTTACTGTAATTCATTCACTCATTTTGACAGTCTCCTGACAAATGATCAGGGTAGTGAGTATTATATTCAAATGCTTTGTGTTTATAATGTTATACTTTCTGACTTGTTAGACATCCACGAGAATCATCTCATTTTTGGGTCTTTGGAACGAAAAGGGAATATAATCTAATCTAACTGTGCACAAGACAGAACTTAAGAACAAGAAGCAGTCATAAAAAGTAGCCTGCTATTGTTTGGGGCATCTAACATAACGGCGACTGCTTCAAAGCAATATGTCAATCATAGAGGTAAAAGAAGAAGGGAGGAGTCATTACATCACAATCTTGAAGGCAATGTCCACTATCTTACTGACCCAAAACGTTCACCACATTGATACTTCCCCGTGATGTCACTCTGATGTCCCTGAGACCACTTTCGAGCGAGTTGGGTGCTTTTATTGTGTGGAGAAGTAGTTGTTTAATCAAAAACGCCAGCTTGAGTTGTTTATGTTTGTTCTAATCGGTCCAATCTCAATCTAAAATTGGAAGCAAAAATTTCAAGCAATATTTTCCTTCATATACATGAATTATTGTTGACTGTTTACTTTATTATAAGGGTATCATTTCTGTCAGTTGACTTTAGATTTGCCTTACATTGCCTCAGTGTCTGTTCTTTCGCTACTTTTCTGTGTTTTTCATTGACTTCAAAGTCAAACGCTCCTACATCCAAGCCACACAGTATCAACAGTCTCATTAGTGCACAACATATGGCTGTGTAACCACTGTTGGGACAGCATCTAATGCTCTAAATTCCTGTTGCCGAATCGTATTATTCATTTTTCGCATTTTCCCCCTCTTTAAAAAAGATTCTGACTAGAGCAGGCAGACAGCGGTCATGTGTGTATGAGTTTTGTGTGTCTAATTGTATAAATGTGTATCTGTGCTGTGCTTCCTTTCTGAAAAAGTCTTTGGCTGAAAATTATGTGAACTCTCTTTCTGTCATGCCTGCCTTGTGCCTGGCGTGTGAGTAGCAAGCTATCCATTTCACAGTATAATTAGTCCCTCATGAAGTTTTTTTGTAAATAATTCACTGCATTTCAAAAGGTACAATGATACACATACTTACAATACCAGAAGGAAAAAATGACATTGATTACTCCACATTAAGGTTGTGTGTAGCACAGACAGGGGTTTACAATGCTGAAACCAAAAGTTTGTATGCCTTACCCATTGATATAAAAAGCCTGATACACAAGAAAGCAAAATTTCAAATAAGACTGAAAACGTTTCTCTTTGATAACTCCTCCTATGCCACAGGCGATTATGTATTACTGTAACGTGTAAGTGGTTATTGGTAGGAATTACTATCACCTGCCTGTCTTTAATTAAGAAACGTAAAAACTTATAAATGATCAGCATGGAGGCATACTTGCAAAAAAAATTACTGTCAATGTATAATGAATCATTCCATATTATTACAATTTATCATGCAGATGATACATGGGACTTGAAACTAAGTAACTAACCAGTTGTGTATCACAAAGCATGGTATAGATTTATATACTTTGAAAACCTCAAAATGAAATTCAAAAATAAAATGAAGCAGATGATCAAAGTGGACCCATATTCCAATTGTGCTATGTTTGGTTATTCCTGAAAAACTGACAGAGTTACTGGCGAGAAATATATCGGTAAAATAATCAAACCGGTTACTATTGGAAAGGTAGTCCTGCATCTCACACAGATTAGGTTACCATTACTAAAACGTTAACTCACGTATGTGTTAAAACAAAATATCCATTTTAGGGGATCTTAAGCATTTGTGGTCATTCCTTTAATCACATTTATAGCATTCCAAAGTTCTGGAAGATGGTTAAAAGTTATATTGTTTCTTTTTACCCTGTGCATAGATTACTGGCCACACACTGAATGATGCATCATAGGTAAGATTTCAAAGTGGAAAGATGGGTAAACTACCATGAGACTAACGCACTGACAATCTAACAAAACAAGAAGTTTATTCTGCATGGAGGTATACCTCTATGCACTTCTGTTACTTTGACATTTCAATAATCATACATTTTGTTGGCTTGCACAAAATACCATAGAACGCCTTGCTTCTATCCTCATTGGACACGTTTATGGACTAGCAAATAACGCGTAGATAAGTTTTTTTTGCAAACGTGAACACTAAAAATGTTGTACATATGAGTTGAAAGCTGAAAATGTAATGAACAAGAAGTTGCACAGATTTCTGTAAGCAAACAAGCATTAGTTTCAGAGCTACAGTTTCATTTGATATCGATATAAATATACTAAAACTGGATTGCGAAAGCATGTCTTTCACACCACTTCCTTCTGTTTCTGGTTATTCGAATTATGGCAGCAAAAAAAAAGTTACGTTAACGACGCCGAATGTGTCGTATTAGTAGACTAAATACGCATTCAAGAGTAGAAAAGCGTTCGAAATTGCGTTCTGGGCACTATGTTATTCATGAAAGCTCTATGTATTTATGTGTATTGTAATATTATTGTGCTTTCCGTCGTATGAAAGCTGTGAGTACCTGTGGAAAGGCATTCACCTAGCTGTGTATTAAATGATCAACTTATGAGATGAGACCTATTCTTTGAAAGACATTTGTTTTATATATACTGTTATACTGTTCATAAGTAAGCCTTAATTGATTGTGAGAATTATTTGAATATATTTAGTGTTTACCAGATTTCTTATTCTATTCTTTCCCTTTATTTTCTTTTACCTCCATGTCATATTATTTTTATAAATGTCAAACAGCCTTTAATAGAGCAGAGAATACTGTGGCGTCCTGGTCGTAGACAGAAGACTGCTCCTTGCTTCATATGCAACTCATAGCCACCCCATTTATTAATGATTTCATTTGCAAATGCAATTTTTTTATTGTTGATTGTTAAAGGTCTCTTAGGTAATTATAAAATTCATACTGATTACGTAAAGGAATTCGAGTTGTTCTTTTCCAAGTAATAGAAGCCTTTGCATAATCAGAAACTAGCCTCCTTCTGACAACGATCAGGAGCCGACCAGAAGATGGACATCTTTGACCTCTTTCATGTTTCCTGTGGCAAAGCTGTGCCAAACTGGGAACATGACATTCTAGTACAAAACACAATACATATATAATTATCAGATCAAAATTGAAAAAATTGAAATACATTTCATTTAATTTTTTTCTTTTATCATATTAGAATATGTAAAATGATGATGTGAGTAAAATGTACAAATTACTAAATACTAAAAAGGTATATGTATATGTATGCATAATGTATAATGCAAACATTAGTAACAACTATACTTATATGAAATATGTAAAATGTATCTTGACAAAACCAACTGCATGGTAAACATTCTGAACGGCTAATAAATAAACATATAAGCATAAACATATAATGTTTACTATTTAAAACAGATATTGTGTACTCGTGGCAGAAATAATGAACCAGAAGCAGTGCTCTGCTAACCTTTATGTATACTTAAAATGGCGGCAGGCCCGGCCCATTCTGGCTTCAAAACAATGTACAGTGCATAGTCTAACATAACAGTCATGATACTTCGCCTCGATTTTGTTGCCTACTGCGCCAGCAGCCCGCAAACGGCCAGTAAGTTAAAAATCTTTGAGTTCGGCGCGATCGTGAAAGCGAAAGCGAATAGTATTTGTTTATATTGGTTTGTACAATGGTTTTATAAATGGGAGCGTAGCTTAGCGCAATAAATAGCAGCTTTTGGTAGCCTTGTCCAAATGACAGAATTCAAACTTTCATTTGGGTTTTGAGTTTTTCCATGGAGACACTTTTTCAAGAGCTCTTGTTGGCTAAGGTCTCTGAAAATGGGTTTCACAGCTAGCAGGATTTTTTCTGGAAATGAATGTTTGTGCTTATAGCTGGAAGATGTAGCTGGGTTGTTGAATTTGCACCAGCGTTCAGGTCCCCATGGGCAAAGGTTATGTTGTGGTTCCTCAACTGTTGAAATTTTATGAAAGAATATAGCCCAGATGGCTGTCCTCACTGCTTCTACATTGTTGGAGTTATTTCTAATGGCCATACCATAATAAGTCTGTATCCTGTCTATTTCAGCCTTTGTCAGGCCCCCTTTACCACCTAACTTTTTTTCCTTACATATCTTTAGAAGTCGTGATCCCATTCTTTTCTGTGTCCTATACATTCCAGTTTATTGATTTTGACTCTAGGCCCATAAGGTTTATCTTCTGCCACTTTCTGAAAAGCCTTACTGTCCCCGCCCCCAAGATAGTCTGTATAGAGGATACCTCTAGACTGCACAGACCTTTTGAAAATATTAGCAACACCAGCCACTTCCATGCCTCCACTAGAATCATCGTAGTCCTTTTTGCACACATGTTGTATAGTGGGATTTTTGCTACAGATGTCACAGAACTTAGTAATAATTTCAATATCCAGAACCTTCCCATTATCAAAAGAAGTTGCTGACACAATGCCATTTAGGGATGTATGCCCACGTTTCTGCCAACGGCCATCAAAACCAGCAGAAATTTACCTTGGATCAGATTTCGTATCATTCAGCTAAATTGCTTCTTTGGCTGCTTTCAGCATTGTAGATTCACTTACCTCAGCTAGAACTGCACCAGTAGTCTTGTTGTAAACATCAAACTTTCTTGGAGGTGGAGGAATGTTCATCACTGCACAAAGAACAGCACCTGCACTTCGCCCCTTTCCAATACATCTAAGTGCATACACTAATGTTATATTGTTTTCATACAATCTGCTTCTTGTTACATGGGATGACATTGTATTGGCAGCTACATTCCAAACATGTCAAAACTAAATTACAAACAATTCTCTTGGTTTTCACCACATCTTCGTACAAGGTAACGTTTCCACCACAGTTTTTACAATTTGTGTGTTTTTCGATAAGTTCACGTAATAACCTCATAGAGATCAGAATGTTTGTGTCAGTAACAACAGAAACACTGTTCACACCACATATTCCATTGTCACGCATTTGAGAGGCACTTGGAAAACCGGCAGCACCTAGAAGCTTCTTGCTTGAAGCACTGACACTCGCACTGACTTCACTTTCAATATTATTTTCTGCTCTCTGTTCAAAACTAGCAGTTTCGCGGTTTATTTTTACATATTTATTTCCACGAAACTTAGGCTTATATCCAAACTTCCTTATTCTGCCCATTGTGTTATAATGTTTGACAAAATCATTACATTTGTATCATCAAAACGTAAACAACTAGGATGAAGAAACTGACAAACGATAGTCGACAATGCAGACAGGCTGGCAAACATCAGAATAATAATTCTCTCTTGCAACCCAAATAAAGAGTATTTATATCTGTGGAACATAAATGATTGTTGTACTACAGTCAATGCTGACTACTGCGCAAGACACAGCAAAAATGGACGTGGCGCTGGTTACCATGCTTCACGAACAAATTAATACTCCGAATCTAATAATCAGATTTGTATGAAACAAACAGCATTTTGTAGCCAAATAATTGGAGCATAGATTAAGACTAAAAAAAATTTAGATTTCTTTGAGCCTGTTCGCGACTGTGTCCCCTTAATGCAGACAGTAACAAACTCATGTGGAATGCAGTTAACCACATTGTTTAACATTCTAAATACGCCACCTCAACTGACGATGAAGAGGAGACCGCCATAAAGGTTCAACAATCCGTCTAAAGGTGTAAAACACTCCTGTGGCACATAAGCAGCCAGTTCAACTCCCCATATATCAGTGTCTGATTTATCTGAATTGTCAACATAGACCTGCTTTGACAATGAAGTGGTAAAATTAAGTGCAGTTATTCCTGTTTAGAACAAGCGTGTGGAGTATCAGAATGTGCAGATCGCTAGACTTTGTACAAAACTGTTATGGGACAAGGAAAGTACCTATCATTTTAACTACAGACAGCAACAGAAACTGAATCAGAAGTATCACGTGAAGAAGGACAAACAAATTCTGAAGACTTCAAGATCCCAATATTTAAAAAAAAAAAAAGATGCCCTTGGCTTGTTGTTAAACCAGATTAGCATGCTATCTGCAAGATGTAAAGACAAACATAAGCTGTTTACTCTAAATTTATTACATTACAGCACTCAGGCATATAGGTTTTGTCAGAACGTTTTATATTTCCATCAGTGTGTGCATTACAGAGGTATGCAGAATGCATACAAATAAAATATGGGACAAGTAACAATATGTTCCACCTTTTAAAGCAGAATTACAGAATTTCTCCGATACTGATAAACTAGTGCATATGTCATTAGATGAAAAGTCTCTAATGGCAAATTTAACACATGATAGCACTTCAGACAGTGTTATTGGCTTTTAAGGACTTGGGATTTACACACACAATACATTTCTCCCACTGTTTGGCAGTTGCTTGTCCCACTTAGAATAGTATAAAGATGAAGGTTGTACTCGTGGCAACAGGCGACAATAACTAAAACGCAATAGGCCTATGGAACGACAAATGGGGTGTCGATTCCTTCTGCATGTAGAGGTACCTCTCTGTGCTTCTTATGTGTGAATCTAATATGTGATTATATTCCGTTGATATCAACGTGGTAAGTGTTTCTTCATGGATGTATTGTAAGTTGCCACTGGATGAGTTTTATCCCTATTTGCGTTTATTTTAGAATCATTTTTAGAAACATCTATGTCTTCTGATACTAAATAAACTCTTGAAGGCAAAATAATATTAATTCAGATATTTCGTAAATCACGTAGGAAAGGGATGCAAAACAAAGACTGTGCATACGACGCATGTGAAGTTCTCCTTTTTCACCGCTTTGAGTGCTAGTGTCGCTCCAGCTGTCAAACGGTAACAACTTTTACAGCAGTGAGTGTCTCGACTGATATTAGACTGTGGTACAGTGTATGTCTACAGTGCCAGCATCTTTAGTAGTGCCACCTCCCTTTATTTTTCACCTCCATTATGGCCATAAACAGTGTTAGATGTCTAGCGCCATCTCCACAAGAGATTAAATAGTTTTTAGTTTATGCAATGAGGGTACTACACAAAGTAACGGATTTAATGGTGAAGAAAACTATATATCACGCGTATTTCATAACACTTATAAGATATGAAATAATTTTTTGGGGTGCTGAAAAGACAAACCTCCTTCGAATCTTCAAACTACAAACAAAAATAATCAGAGCAATGACAGGAACGAATAGTAGACATTCTTGCAAACCACTTTTCGAAAGTCTGGACTTCATGACAATCCCTTCCATCTTCATATATGAAATACTTCTCTTTGAACAGAAAAACTCGCATCTGTTTGAAGGAAATACATTCACACATGCCTATGAAACTAGACATAAATTGAAATGTATGCTACCTTGTCACCAACTCACAGTATATGAACATACTCCATATTACATGGCTCTAAAAATCAGAAATAAGATAAGGTCAATATTTGAGGAAACCACATTGGAGACCATTGGCACATACCTAAAAAGCAAATGTTATTATAGTCTAGAAGAATTTCTAAATGAATAAAGAGCAAATATCATAGTTTAGAAGAATTTATAAATAGGAACAGGGAGTAAGGGTACAAGTAAAAATGATATACTTTCGAAGCCATATAGATACAAAGTATACATGGTCACTGTATATTCATTTTTATATATAGAATTATAGTTTGAATGGCAGTTTGTTTTCCGTTCAGTACAGCCATACTTCATATAGGTGTGTGAAGGCTATGGTAATGATTCAATGAGTTACGAAAAGATTTAAAATATAATGTTGTATTTATTATAATAAGCAATGTACGTATTTCATGTAATATGTAAAATACTGTAACAACTTAGGTTAAAGACTGACGAGTCACCAATGTTCTCAATCGAATGATTGTATAAAAACATGTTATGTGACAATAAAATATCTTATCTTGGAATGCTGAAGATTAGATGAGTAGATCACATAACTAATGAGGAGGTATTGAATAAATTGGGGAGAAGAGGAGTTTGTGGCACAACGTGACAAGAAGAAGGGACCGGTTAGTAGGTTATGTTCTGAGGCATCAAGGGATCACAAATTTAGCATTGGAGGGCAGCGTGGAGGGTAAAAATCGTAGAGGGAGACCAAGAGATGAATACACTAAGCAGATTCAGAAGGATGTAGGTTGCAGTAAGTACTGGGAGATAAAGAAGCTTGCACAGGATAGAGTAGCATGGAGAGCTGCATCAAACCAGTCTCAGGACTGAAGACCACAACAACAACAACATCTTATCTTATTTTATCTTAACACAAGTCTGCCAGTGGTGGTGTAGTGCTACATCTGTGGCACTGTGGCAGAGTAGGTTTTTCACTTGTTTTTTGCATAGATCACTAAGGTCTATGGTTTTTTGTGTGCATTAAGTAGTAATCTCTGGTAAATATGGCTGCGTTAAAGTTGTGGGAGGTGGGGAAAGCAGGTAATTTAAGAATTTACATGGTGTAGTTATATTTCTGTTAGACGTATGGATAAATAAACGAAATCAAATTTTATGGAAGAGATTCGTGTCACAAAGTCAATGTTTTTCTATTCAAGGTCGGTTGTTGAGACGTGTATATGGCATAACCTGTGTCACCCCATCCCGCAGTAATTATAAATATGTGAATGCAGAGGAAGAAAGTATGGAATTCAAGGATATAACAGACCGTGCAGCTCAGACTATGTTTTGGACTGAACTTTTCAGAGGTAATTTACTGTACTAGAATGAACTTCGTGGGTTCTGTGCCATGGTAGGCGCTAAACTTAACTCACTCATGACAGGGGCCGGCGTAACATTGGCACATATATTTAAGGAGCCAGCGACAATAAATTATCCTTTCGAGAAGGGCCCACTGAGTCCGAGGTTCCGCGGTGAACATGCCCTACGGAGGTATCCATCAGGTGAAGAACGCTGTATAGCGTGTAAACTCTGCGAGGCAATTTGCCCAGCACAGGTGAGACTTTTACTATTTACTTGTTTCATTGGTTGCTGAATCGTGAGGTAATTATCAGAAAGAATTCCATAGGCCATAATTAGCCTAGTGCACACACAGACTCACACCTTCCTATGTCCCTCAGACTTTTGGATTACTGACGTCAGTTCGAGCATTTTTTATGACAAGCAAAAATAACCTGGTTTACTATTAAATTTTTCCTCGGTGAGATTGTGTTTCATTCGAGCAGTATCAAAACTTTTAACCCATGAAGTTCTCCTGTACTTCAACTATTTCAGAACACAACGTAGCTAACTTTGCATTGCATTATATCTTATTAATGGAGATTACTAATAACCAGAAGTAGTGATTCATTGGTAAGACACTATTAGGTCAGAGTGTTTACTTAGTATGAGTTGTAGAAGTTAGTCCCTAAACATTTGTTACACAGAAGTCATTGTCAAATAGTGACATGGAGGAAATACCTATTCATTGAAAGTGTAACTTCACAAACTATAAAGAAGGTTGCTTTACATGTGATTATCATGAAACTGAGATTAAGGGTAATACATCAATTCATTTGGAGCTCTGAAAATAATAATATTCTATGGATCTTATGTATTCCCAAATGTGAATTACAGTATTAACTGTGAAAACGTAGTTTACACTCAGCATGCTGTCTGATGGGGGCAGCTGTAAATGGGAAATGCGTTTACAGTCACTCCCATCAGCCACTGTGCCAAATGTCAACTTTGTTTGCATGTACAATATGTCATTACATGTTAAAGAGGTAATTTCCATTGTAAACAATATTGTTCCATCTTGCAGCCATAATGATGTCATTTATAGTACAGAACACTTTAAGATATCCAATTGTTCAATTGGACTTCATATAGATGCTGAAATCAGCAGAGCAACATGCTTCCTCCTTTTTATGATAGAACTTGTGCTGTATTAGCAAATTTGTCATAGATTTTTTATTTGCTTTCAGAGTTTCTTAGCCTCAGTGGTGTTAAAGTTGACTTTTACAGCTGAAGTGCACTTAACGGTGTCGGTGGCTCTTCCATAGCGTGCTAAAGTTTGCAATTCCTTCTCATTATTCATAGGTAATCAGGTGATAGTATGCAATAGCCACTGAGAATCGATGAAGCTAATGACTTGTTTTGGCAGAAGATAAGAGTTGATTACTTTTGTGTTCAGTGTAGCATAAATTGACGATTATCGAGGTGTCTGTTGTGGATTGTGAAATTGCTTTCTGGTTTATGTATGTATTTGCTGTGTTGTATGTTGTTGTATGTTTCTTAGGCTATGTCAGGATGTTGTGGCGTATTGTTTTTTATTCCGTGTTATAGTTTGGTTGTGAGGTGGCAAAGCCAATAGATGTGACAGGCTGTGATAACCAACTGATCTTTAGCGTATCGTTCTGAAAAGTTTGAGTATTTGTGAAATGTCCCTATACCAAATGTTGTGGTTATGCAGGAACATAAGAGTACAGTTTAAATTTTATGGAATATTCTGTTTTACACATCATCCTGCAAGCAGGTGTGTAATTTGAAACACTCCACATCATGACATCATTTATCAATCATTGTTTTCTCATTGGTTCCTCCATCTTGTCTAATCATCTGTTGTTAATTTTCCACTGTTCAAACAGTTACGAATGGCAGCATGCAACATAAAAGCCACTGATGCAATAAGTGCACATTTACCAACTCCTACTTCTGGCAAACAGTAAGTTCTGTAACTTTCAGAATCCACACTAAACTGTAGGTAATCTGTAACTGGCTATAGTTTGTAAATTGAAAGTCGAGAAGAGGAAATTGTACCCTTCCTTATTAAACCACTATGTGTAAGATACTGAACCATTCAATACCAAGCTTCGGCTTTAACCTGTGATATCATCAAAGAGGCAAGCATAAGCAACTTGACTATGTCCAATATTGCAGCCATGTCACTTGTGCAACGGTAATGAAATCAGATTAATAGCAGTTTTATCATAATAAATATGACCTAAAGCACCTGAAAAGCAATAGTACCCAACACGATATAAACAGGAATTTTAAGGTTTTGGGTGGGCACTCCCTCCACATTTGAAATAAATTAAAAAATTCTTTAATCTCACATTATATAAATCCTCCAAAGAACATCATAGATTTGGTATTCTTATTTTCGCTTAACCTCTATAACAAAACTGGAATAAAGAGCATAGCTAACCACAGGGCAGTAATACTCTCAGGGAGGACTGGAGAACACATTACTGATGATTGATTCACTTCATATCTGTATGGCTAAAATGAAATTAATTCCTGCCAACTGTGAAATGAATGAAGATATTAGGAAGATAACATACCAGTTATGACAGAAGACTGGTATAGTTACATGCACTTAACTAACTACAGTACACAGCAATACCGAACAATTACAAAAATACCGTATTCACACTGAATCCAAATAACACTCCAGTATAAATTTACATTTGATATCATTAGCTTCAGTTTATGTGTATAGCTAAAATGAAATTCGCGATACCCACTAAACATGTATCAGTACATTCACAGTAAAATTCACATACTAAATAAACACATCTTAATAGTTTACATTTTAGATAGAACAATACGTGAAATAAAGAAAAGACAACCACTCACATAACAGACTGTGGGGTGCAATGATACACGTACGGCAATAGAAAACATTGTTGAGCAGCTTTTGAGCTGTGGCTCTTTTTTTTTTTTTTTTTTTTAGTAGAACATAAACACGTTCACACCCAGAAACACACTACTACAGTGACTGTGAATCGTAGTGAGTGTTTGGATGGCAGTGTAGTTCCATGTGTGAATTTGTGCTCTTTCTGGTCGATTACAGTGGTTCCCAACCCTCCTTAGACCATTACCCATGACTGCACTCATACATTAGGTAATAACCCTGCTCTCCTTAACACCCCTCCTCCTCCCCCCCCCCCCCCCACTCCCACCCCACCCAATGCCCATCACTGACTTTAGCACCTAACTAAACTGTAGAATGAATGACTTCTTGGAACACTTTTATTTTTAAAATGGTGAAAGACAAAGTATGTGTGTGTGTGTGTGTGTGGTGGAGGAGATTTTAGAATGAATGACAAAGGAATTCTTGGTATATTGCAAATGCTTCCCTCAGCTCTTCCTTAGATAAGAAAGCTAACTATCCGCAGTGAGGGTAGACACTTGTTACAAAACATACTTCCCCTGCATTACTCCTCTCCATTGCTGCAGTTGCTTCACCTGCACACTGCAACCACATTTAAAATCAGTCAAGTTAAAATGTGTGCACTGTACATACTGTTAGTAAATTACTTGATTGCTGCACTGCTTGCCTCTGAACTGGCAGAAATTAGAGGACTTCAGGCTGTTAATGCTTTGTCTGACCACAGCCACTAATAGCAGCAGTAATAATATCAATAATATTGAAACTGTGTATGGCACTATAGCAGCTGTGAGGTAGTTGCTGCTGTGTTGTGCTATCAGTTAATTCCTTTATCTGTTTCAAAGCAAGTGATGAAGCAATTTCTAGACTACTGCAGGTACTGTCTACCACTTCGAGGAGACATTTTCTTGAGACATTTTTCAATTGTTATATTTATTTTTCACTTTTATCATTAGCAATATACGGGACAAAGTACAACATTTGTATGTAGTGGGTGGACTATGTGAGGAATCTGTAACCTCCACTGCATTAATGCTACTAATTGAGAAAAATTAATTATTAGTAAGCTTATGTAATCACTATTTGAGTCTTACAAAACTGTAATAATAATGACAATGATCTTTTGATAATAATTTAGTTTTGTGACTGAAACAGAATCAAATCATTTAGTTTTTACCCCTCAGAAAATCTCATTTAACACCTCTGGGGGGGGGGGGTAATTACCCCAGGTTGGGAGCCACTGTACTAGAAGAGCCAGAACTGGAAAGCTAGTGAACACGGCATTCTGTTTGTGTGTGTGTATGCAATGCACACCAGTCTTCTATAGGTAAATGGTTTCATTTGGCTTACTTTACAAGTTGTTCTCTCTAGGAATTTTCATTATATGGCTTATTTCTTACCAAAAAAAAAAAAAAAAAAAAAATGCTGCAGTACGTAAATATCTGTAGCCTACTAAACAAAAACCAAAAATAAAGCATGATTCAGTATCAAACTAAACATCCCAAAAGTGAATACTATCAAATTAAATACCCATCCCACATTCCTTCCCCCAACCAACCACCTCCCCATCAATATGCAGGCACTGACAATCGTAGCAAACCTGTGTTTTGAGACAGACTGGTGCTTAGTGCAAAGGCTGGCCAGTTGCCGCAGCGCCAAGATTGCACTCTGTGTGACCAACACAATGCAACAGCATGCATTTCAGTGACACGGCTTGCCTCCCACGGCTCAAGGTCACAAACCATATTCTGTGTGGCCAGGTCTTAAGCTAATTTTTCTTCCAAAAATTCTGACACTTTGTCATTACTGGGACAATTTATGCGATGTTTGAGGATGTCAGTTTCCAGAGTCACATACAAGGAATTTTGTAACTTTTTTTTTGTTTTCTTCAAAGAGTTTTGCATCCAAAAGCAGTTTTACATTTTGTTGATTACTGCAGACCCACAGTACCAGCTAAAAGTAAAATATACCACTTTGGTCTTAGTGAACAAAAAAAAAAACCATGTATATATTCTTCCAAATGCTAACTTTGTCTTTTGCTGCTGGTAACATTTGAGTATATTCATCATTTCGGTAAAAATCGGTTACAAACTTTACAACTTCTTCAGCAATCATTTATTTACTTTTGAGTTAGGAATTGACAAAATAGCGATTTATGTTTTCAGTCTACATACTCATTAATGTTGAGTTATAACTTATCGTTCTTACATTAACAATATTGTATCAAAGTCTGCAGATTTCTCAATTTCAACATCTGCTTTATCCTCTTTACTGTCATAAACATCAACCTTATAATATATGCGGGGAACACTCCCCCCCCCCCCCCCCCCCTGCCGCCGAAGTATGCTTCACTTTTTCTAGCTGCAGTTTGCCACATGAAGTCTTGCTGTGATTTGAAATGGAATGAATGTTTAAGGGAGAACAGCTCAAATCATCCAAAGTTTTATTTGTGTCCTCATGCTTTGATGTTTTAGTGCGGACTCGTGAAATGTTGCCTCCGGGTCACCTGCATCGCTTTCATTTCCATCAGTGATTTCAGTTGTTCTTACAATATGTTGTAGAGTGTCTTTCTTTTCTTGGTTGTATATAGATTACCCTTGCATTAATTAGACAAAGTCAAGCTTACAGACCTCAAGGATTTTTTAATTGTGTGTCTGTATTTTGATATCACAGCAAGTTCTTTGATAGCTTTCAAAAACTTGTAAGTAATAGTATTTGTGAATCCATGTCTAGTAGTTCTTTCATCATCTTCTGGGAAGTTTGTATTGGACCATAGAATATCGACTCTTTCTGGTCTTCACTCATCTCTGAAAGTTTTTGAAGGGTTTTTATGAGGTGTGGATCGTCAAATGATAGTGTTTCAAGTAATTTTTCAACACTACATGAATTCGTAGTTTCCATTGTAATTATCTGAACACTACTTCATTTAAAACATACTTCATTACAAATATTGGGTTGGTGTGTAAGTTTGTAGTGTTTTTCCATAAGTTCAATAGACACAACAAATACACGTAACAGAGATTTAATGATTAATAATATATTCTCCTTCACTGCTTACAACAGCCTGCCGATGCTGGGGTAACTTTTCAAACCCGTCTGTAGAAATCACTTGGTTTTGAGGCGAAGAACCCATCGTGCCGTGCTTGGAGTGTATTTTCATTGTGGAAACCGTGAAGGTTGGTAAACAGAGCGGAACAAGTGAAAATCTGAGGATGGGTGATCATGTGAATAAGGTGGGAGCGGAATGACTACCAACCCAAATGCTGTATAGTGATTTTTGTCAGTCTAGTAGAATGCGGATAGGTGTTATCATGGAGTAGCATCTCTTCATACAATCTTCCTGGTCATCATTTTTGGATTGTTTCTTCAATATGTCTCAGTTGTTGACAGTAAATATGAGCCATGATGGTTACACATGGGGGGGAATCAATTTGTAGTACACCGTCACTATTCCACCAGATGCATAACATTATCTTTTGTGGATGCGTGCACTTCATTGTGCGGAGAGTTGCTGCTTTGTTTGGGCTCAGCCATTCCTTTCTTTTTCTTGTGTTAGCATAAAGATGTCATTTATCATCACCAGTAATGATGCAGGATAGGAATGTTCGATGTTGTTCACGAGTCAGTTGGTGATGATCACACAGAGATGCACAGTGGCCACCCACTGATTTTTGTGATTTTTGGCTTAGAGCATGCAGTACGTACACATGCAATTTTTGAACCTTCCTCATTGCATGCAAATGTCACACAACGGTATATGATCCCAGATCATCACATTTGCCAGATCGCGATCCACTTATGTGGATCTTTGCGGATTAATGTGCTTGAACAATCTTCATCAAATCCCAAAGGTCTTCCTGATTGTGGAGTTGCTAATGTCAAAGTGATCCTCCTTAAAACAAGTCCATGCTCTATCAGATGGCGTTATCACTGTAATGGTGCAGATTTTCCTGGTTGCTTCTGCTTACGTCACCCCACTATTGAACTCAAGCAAAAGAGTCTGATGGAAATGTTCAGGTTTCTCCACTTGGCACTCCATTTTCTAGCTTCCACAGTTCCACTCACTATCTCCAGTCAACAAAGCAATACAAAAATTCAAGAAGCGATAGAGAACTACAATTGAAAAATTACTGTCAGTAAATAAACTTTAGCAACGAGAATACCAATATTCAAAACAAAAATGCCACGAACTTATGCGCCAACTTAATATAATGATAAATGGTTGCATCACAGACAAACAGTCTCATAGGAAGACAAAGAGCAACTGAGGTCAACTGGACTGATTCTTGCATACTTTCCATGTCTATATAGGTTTCAAGCAAGCTCCTGCAGGCACAGAGAACATTTTCTTATCTATGGGTTCAGCAACACAGATAAATGCAATACATTATAGTCTTTCAGAAATTACTAGATAATTAGTAAAATGAAATAAATTTTTCACACTTACATTTAATTTGTCAGCCCATAATAATTATTTAAATATACTAATTTTGTACCCTTTCAGCAGAGGAAGTGGGTATTAGGCCTGGGTGAACTTACTTTGAATGACCCTTTTTTTATCACAGGAAAAAGTATTTTGGTTTCATATTTATTTGTGTGGCCATTCATAAAAACACACACACTTTTTTTTATTAGAAAGTCTACAAACTTGGGGAATTACTTAAGAGTAAAACTAGCTTCCCAGCAGGTTGCAGAAAAGCTATATAAGCTTTTTTCAACTTGTTTGTAATTTTTCCCAAAATGGGAAAGTGACATAGGTGGTCTGTTCAGAAAATTCCCTAACATTGTCCACAATTTTTTTTCTATACTTGTCTTTCACTTATTGAGCAAGGTCTCCTTCAAAATACTCTCCTCCACAATTGATACTCTGCTCTCAATGCCTTTTCCACTTCCGGAAACAGTATTGGTTCACTTGTTGCTGCATTGGATGAAGCGCCATCTGCAAATTTTCTTGTCTCTCATTTATTGTTGCAAATCTTTGTCCTTTCAATAGGGTTTTCAACTTTGGAAATAAAAAAAGTCAGCAGGGGCCAGGTCTGGAGAGTACGAAGGATGAGGCAGCTCACTAATTTCGCTTTTCGTGCAATAGTCGCATACCAACAGGGATGAATGTGTGGGAATGCTGATGTGATCCAAGAGCCACGAGCTATCTCACCACATTTCAGGCCATTTCCTTCTCACATTTTCTTACAGGTGTTGCAACACATCCTGATAGTCCCATCGACTAACAGTTTGTCCCTGTGGCACGAATTCATGATGAACTAATCATTCAGAGTTAAAGAAGACTATCAGCATGCCTTTCACATTTGACCTGATCTGAGGAGCTTTTGTTGGTGTTGGAGGACCTTTCCTGACCCATTGTGGAGGCTGAACCTTGGTCTCAACAGCGTAAACATAGACCCACATCTCATCAGCAGTTATGATTCTCTTAAGGTACATCTCTCTCATTTGTGAGACCCAAAAGCTCTTCAAAAACTGCAAGGAGAAGATCTTTTTGGCCTTTACTCATGAGCTGCGGGATGAACTTGGTTGTAACACTGCTTTACAAGATGCTGTGTCATGATTTTGTGACATGATCCAACTGAAATGTTACATTCTTCTACAATCTCTTGGACAGTCAGTCTTCAGTTGGCACACACAATTTCGTTGATGTGACATGAGCATCATCAGTAGACATCGAAAGGTGTCCTGAATGAACACCATCTTCAACTTCCATCTGGCTATTTTTAAACCTTGTGAACCATCCATAACACCGAGTATGGCTTAAGCACTCATCACCATAGGCTTCGTGCATCATTTGGGGTGTGTCTCTGCAAAGGTTTTCTCGAGTTTCCACGCAAAACTTAATGCAGATGAGTTGCTCCTCTAACTTTGCCATCTTGAAATTCACCAACTGTGCTACACTACATTCTACTCAATAAAGCACTGAATAATAACTAACAGAAATACAACAACGAAACTTCCGGTAGTTGTATACTAAATACAGGCGTGTGCAGGGATGCCAACCACATTTCGCTCCAATACACCATTGGCACGAAATCACGAATGTTCTGCAATTTTTTGAACAGAATCACACTTTAGGATTGTTTTGTAATTTTATTTGTGACTTTACTGCATGAATAATTATGTGACTCGTAACTATATGCTCCTAATCTTCTGAAGAAATTTCAAATCAAAAGCACCTCAAAGCTCTCAGTTATTATGAGTGTTTCTGTAGAAAAGTACCACTTTGCAAGTACATTCTCACAGAGCCAAATTGTCAAAACATCACTACGCTGAAAATTCAGGACAAAAGACGAAAAAAAAATTGCAGAAGGTCTTACGTTTTTTGGAAATCTGAGACGGGGGGGGGGGGGGGGGGGGGGGGTTAGAAGTCCTAGAATTCAACATGATCTGATAAATAGTTGTTGGTGTGCCAGTCGGACAATGAATGGACATCATTTAATTCCAATATGACAGACATAGAGGAATTGTGGACAAAGTTTAAACTAATTGTAAATCACATTGTGGAGGAGTGTGATCCAAGTAAGGGAACAAGGATGGAATAGACTAACCGTGGTTTTAATAACAAAATTCAGAAAGTGCTAAATAAGCAGTGACTATTGCACTTTTGGTTCAAAGCAGAATGTACCTATAATGACAGGTAAAAGGTAGTAGAAATAAGTGCATCTGTAAAAAGATGCAGAAAAAATAAAACTATTACCACTGCCATACCTTAGCAAAAGAGCCTGCTGAACCAGAGAAAATGCTGGTCCTACGTAAAATCACTAAGCGGGTTGAAGTCTCTTATCCAGTCACTCGTAGACCAATCTGGTGTGGCAGTAGAGGACAGTAAAAGGAAAAATGTAGTTCAAAATTCCACATTTAGGGAGTCATTCATGAAGAAGGATCATACAATCATGCCGTCATTTGACTATCGCACAGGGTCCCATATGGAGGGCATAGTAATAGGCATCCTTGACACAGAGGAACACAATGAAAAGAATTTGAAAACAAGTAAATCTCCAGGTCTCGAGGAAATTCCAGTTTAGTTTACACACAGCACTTTAAGGCGTTGGTCTCTTATTCAGCTTACATTTTCACGAATCTCGCCCAACACCAAGTCCCAAAGTGACTGGAAAAAAAGTGCAAGTGATTCCTGTATGTAAGAAAAGTAAAATAAAGAACCTTGAACATATGCTGAGTTTGAATATAATTAAGTAGTTCAAATTCCACATTTAGGGAGTCATTCATGAAGAAGGATCATACAATCATGCCGTCATTTGACTATCGCACAGGGTCCATATGGAGGGCATAGTAATAGGCATCCCTTGACACAGAGGAACAAATGAAAGAATTTGAAAACAAGTAAATCTCCAGGTCTGGAGGAAATTCCAGTTTAGTTTACACACAGCACTTTAAGGCGTTGGTCCTTATTCACGTTACATTTATCACAAATCTCGCCCAACACCAAGTCCAAAGTGACTGGAAAAAAAGTGCAAGTGATTCCTGAATGTAAGAAAAGTAAAATAAAGAACCTTGAACATATGCTGAGTTTGAATATAATTAAGTTTGTTGGGAGGGAAAAGCTTCAGTCCACCAGTGAGCATAGATTTAAAAATCACTGCTTGTGCAAAACTCAGCTTGACCTTTTATCACGTGATATCCTGTGAACTATGGATGGAGGGCAACAGGCAGATTCCAAATTCCTAGATTTCAGAAAACGATTTGACACCGTGTCCTGCTGCAGACTGCTAATGAAGTTACGAATATACGGAATAAGTTCCAGATATGTGAGTAGCTCAAACACTTCCTAAGTCATAGAACTTGTACGTTGTCCTCACTGTTAGTGTTCATTAGGGACAAGGGTATCAGCAGAAGTGCCCCAGGCAAGTGTGATATGACCTGTCTTATTCTTTATATTCATAAATTATCCAACAGACAGAGTGAGTATCAATTTATGGCTGTTTGCTGATGATGCTGAGGTGTAAAGGAAGATGTGATTGAGTGACTATAGGATTATGCAAGTTCATTTGGACAAAATTTGTACTTGATATGATGATGGCAGCATGCTCTAAAATGTAGAAAAATGTAAGTTAATACAGATGAGTAGGAAAAGCAATCCTGTAATGTTAGAACACCAGCATTGGTATGGTGAAATGGCCAGATTGATTAAATGTCTAGGTGTGACATTGCAAAGCAACATGAGATAGAATGAGCACGTAAGACAGGTAGTAGGGATGACAAATGGTAGACTGTATCGGTATCACAGAGGTACTTCAGGAACTCGAATGGGAATTCTAGAGGGAAAGCAAGATTCTTTTCAAGAAAAGCTATTGAGAAAATTTAAACAGTCTGCATTTGAAACTGACTGCAAAATTATATCTGTTGTATAAGGACCCTGAATATATGAGAAGCTAGGGCTTGTAAGTACGACAATCATTTTTTTTCCATCACTCTATTTGCAAGTGGAACAGGATAGGAAATGACTATTAGTGATACAAGGTACCCTCCATCATGCACCATACGTTGTGTACCGCATGTAGTATGTAGATGTATGTTGTGTAGTATGTATGTATGTAGATGTGGAATGAGTAAGCTGTATTCATAAAACCTGTAAGAAATTCATAATGCAATGGACCAATTTTTATAAGCAGAAAAAGAAATGCCTAGCAGCAGTCTTTGAATTCCTGTTTCTAATCACAAACAGTTTAACAGTTGATCAGGAGAATTAAAGGGAGATTAGAACTTTACTGTGATTTGGGCATAATTCCTACTTGTTGTGTAGCATTTCTATACTACCATTGTTCATGAGATATGGCTCGAAGTAATCTATTGAGGAACCTGAGTGTTTCAGTCTGACAAACTCATGTTATTGACATTTATGTTTTTAAAAAGAAAAAGATTTTTGCAATCTGTATTTATAGACTCTTCCAAAAAATTGGATTTCTTTGATACACCCTGCTGTCACTGATCCATCAGTCATAAGCTGCAATACTGTGGGAATTAATAAATACCACGGCAGATTGAATTCCCACATACATGTCCAGTTGCGGTGTCCTGTAATTGGATGAGGTCTAAAAACTACTTGTGAATATACAGTATTTCATTCACTTTCCTAATAATAATTAACAGGAAACTTATTTGCATGTTCCGTAGATCATAATCGCAACTTTTCCATACAGTAAGTAACAACTCGGTTTTAGTTATTAGTATAACTGTAAAACATCTTCTCACTATAAATATGGTAATATGCTGACCATTTACAGTGCATGATTTCCAGTGTTATTTTCATACATGCATTCAAATTGATTTACAGTTAACTACATTCAATCTAGCTCTCTCTCTCTCTCTCTCCTCTCTCTCTCTCTCTCTCTCTCTCTCTCTCTCTCTCTCTCTCTCCCCCCCCCCCCCACACTCTCTCTCTTTCTCTCTCTCTCTCTCTCTCTCTCTCTCTCTCTCCCTCTCCCTCTCCACACCACCACCTCCCCATTGTTCTTACCTTAAAACTGCAGCTCCACATCATGGCTGCAACTTTGTCCTGAGTGGACAATATCAGCCAGTAGTAAATGAATGACAAATTTCATAATTCTCATGTCAGGTGATGTAAGAACTGGAAGAATTTAATAAATCTAAAATGAAATGACATCATTATGAAGGCCACTTTCTGTAGTGGCCAAAATATTTGTTCATTTTAAAACATGACTCTCAGAAATTCCAATTAGCAGACTATTTGGAGGACCTGCAAACTGAAGCTTTCAGACACTCTTGGATCATAATAAGTGGAACATTACTGCTGAAAGGTATAGGTCTGTGTTGCGAGTCCCAGCTTAACCTATCAGGAATTTCTAAATAGGTTCATTTACAAATTACAGTAATAGGTGATTCAATTACACAAAAAACTTAAATTGTTTATTTGCTAGTTTGCTCAGGACACAGTTGCAGCCATGAATGTGGAGCTGCAGTTTAAGGTAAGAACAATGGGGAGGTGGTGGTGTGGACAGGGAGAGATAGAGGGGGAGGGGAAGAGAGAGAGAAAGAGAGAGAGCTAGTTCTTTATATTTCACTTATGCAGATGTTGTTATTTATTGTATAATTCCTTACTAAAATTTTATGTTCAAGGCTATCACTATTGAAGCAGAGGAACGAGAAGATGGAAGTCGCCGAACAACACGCTATGATATTGACATGACAAAATGTATATATTGTGGATTCTGCCAGGAAGCTTGTCCTGTTGATGCCATAGTGGAGGTTTGTTCAGATATAAAAGTATCCCTCATACGAATTTTAGATTCATTATAAGCCTGCATTGTTTTGATAGTTCCATTTTAAAAGTCACTGGTTCTGTGTGTTGCACAACTGAAGCATTTACAAACAAATGAATGTTATCTAGCAGAATGGCATATCACAGTTTGTGAGAACATCTGTGCAGTTTGCTCTAGGGTAACTAAAGAGAAGGTTACAGTGTACCTGGCTCTTCCATTTTTTGCTGCAGTTGGTAACTGTGTGATGAGTGATGGGAGGTGAATGATCACTAGACCACGGATTTTTAGGTCGTAAAAAAGTGTGTTTTAGGCACCTAAAATAGGCTCCTTATGTAGTTCATTTAGGCTATATAAAGCCTAAAACAGGCTCTAATAAAAATGATGCAGAGAAAATAAAAATAAATTAAAATACAGTGTTGACAGTATGAACATCTTATTAGTCATTAAAACAAGGAGAATGAATATTTACACAGTTACAGAGCACAGCAATCTACAACATTAATGTTGAACGTAACTCCAAATATTTTTGAGTTCCTGCAAGATAAAGATCTCTGTAAAAAAAGATGTGGCAATGGTTTAATTAATACATTCGTAGTTTCACATATTCTGACCATAGTTGGCTTCACAATAAATAACCAAAATCTTTTCTAGGTTTTCTAGTGAAAAACTGTGGCGCTTGTCAGTCAGAATCAATTTATACGCTGAAAAAGAACGTTTTACATCAACAGATGTGACAGGGGCATACTTCATTTTCGGTACATGTTTGACAGGAATGCTGCAGTCAGGAGTGCTGGATTTTCCACTATGTCGGCAGCTGCACACAATTCCTTCAGGCCAGTGTTCTTCTGCAAAACCGTTTGCATTTTTGCCCGCACTTTTTCCACTACTCCACCTGGGGCTTCATTAATTTTCATTTTGACTTCTTCAAGCAAAGAAATATTGTCGTAGATAGGTCTCCCTGAGCCTTCTAAATGTGAAATTATTCTTGCCATAAATGTGTAGTGGGCCCTAATATAAGATAAGTCCCATTTTAAAGAAGAATCTTTGAGTAACTCCATCGCTGCAGTTACGGATGCAGCATCCTCCAGTATATTTTCAACCACCTTCTGGACAGCTGAGAGATGCGTAGTATAGTATTCTGCTGCTATCAGCCACGTGCCCCAGCGGGTGACAACAGGCTTAGGGGGCAATGGGACATCTGGAAGCTGTTCTTTGAATGCCTGTATTCTTGATGGTGCCTTAACAAAAATTTTCTTCACCATAGATATTACTTACTTACTTTAGGAAATTGTAGCCTTACTTGCTCTGCTATGCGGTTGAGCACATGCACTACACAAGTTACGTGCAGCATCAGTGCGTAGAATACTTTTAATAGTTGAAATGCTCTAATCATACACTCCTGGAAATGGAAAAAAGAACACATTGACACCGGTGTGTCAGACCCACCATACTTGCTCCGGACACTGCGAGAGGGCTGTACAAGCAATGATCACACGCACGGCACAGCGGACACACCAGGAACTGCGGTGTTGGCCGTCGAATGGCGCTAGCTGCACAGCATTTGTGCACCGCCGCCATCAGTGTCAGCCAGTTTGCCGTGGCATACGGAGCTCCATCGCAGTTTTTAACACTGGTAGCATGCCGCGACAGCGTGGACGTGAACCATATGTGCAGTTGACGGACTTTGAGCGAGGGCGTATAGTGGGCATGCGGGAGGCCAGGTGGACGTACCGCCGAATTGCTCAACACGTGGGGCGTGAGGTCTCCACAGTACATCGATGTTGTCGCCAGTGGTCGGCGGAAGGTGCACGTGCCCGTCGGCCTGGGACCGGACCGCAGTGACGCACGGATGCACGCCAAGACCGTAGGATCCTACGCAGTGCTGTAGGGGACCGCACCGCCACTTCCCAGCAAATTAGGGACACTGTTGTTCCTGGGGTATCGGCGAGGACCATTCGCAACCGTCTCCATGAAGCTGGGCTACGGTCCCGCACACCGTTAGGCCGTCTTCCGCTCATGCCCCAACATTGTGCAGCCCGCCTCCAGTGGTGTCGCGACAGGCGTGAATGGAGGGACGAATGGAGACGTGTCGTCTTCAGCGATGAGAGTCGCTTCTGCCTTGGTGCCAATGATGGTCGTATGCGTGTTTGGCGCCGTGCAGGTGAGCGCCACAATCAGGACTGCATACGACCGAGGCACACAGGGCCAACACCCGGCATCATGGTGTGGGGAGCGATCTCCTACACTGGCCGTACACCACTGGTGATCGTCGAGGGTACACTGAATAGTGCACGGTACATCCAAACCGTCATCGAACCCATCGTTCTACCATTCCTAGACCGGCAAGGGAACTTGCTGTTCCAACAGGACAATGCACGTTTGCATGTATCCCGTGCCACCCAACGTGCTCTAGAAGGTGTAAGTCAACTACCCTGGCCAGCAAGATCTCCGGATCTGTCCCCCATTGAGCATGTTTGGGACTGGATGAAGCGTCGTCTCACGCGGTCTGCACGTCCAGCACGAACGCTGGTCCAACTGAGGCGCCAGGTGGAAATGGCATGGCAAGCCGTTCCACAGGACTACATCGAGCATCTCTACGATCGTCTCCATGGGAGAATAGCAGCCTGCATTGCTGCGAAAGGTGGATATACACTGTACTAGTGCCGACATTGTGTATGCTCTGTTGCCTGTGTCTATGTGCCTGTGGTTCTGTCAGTGTGATCATGTGATGTATCTGACCCCAGGAATGTGTCAATAAAGTTTCCCCTTCCTGGGACAATGATTTCACAGTGTTCTTATTTCAATTTCCAGGAGTGTATATGCAGCAGCATCAGTGACGGCCAGAAGCACCTTATTCTCATCCACTCCTTTTGGGTATAGCACCTTAAGCCCATTGTTCACCAACTATGCTATTGTTTGTTGGTTAGTTTTTGCAGGCTGTTTTGAGTAAATCAAATGAGCCCTGGATGGAGCATTTGGATCTAGCTTGCCCATAATCAAGTTTGCAATGTAACGGCCAAGACTGTCAGTAGTTTCATCCACAGAAATCCATACACAAGATTCTCCAACATTTTCTCCGATTCTGTGCAATGCAGCATTGTAAGCTGAATCCACATAATTCTTACGTAAAGTTGACTCTGCAGGAATAGACTGATGGCAGTACTTCTCAAGAAAACCTCTGAAAATAGGGTTTTCTAGTTTCCGAAAGGGGATGTTTGCTGCCACAAGTGCATGACACAAACCACTGCAGAACTTGTTTTTTTCGGAGGATTCACCAGATTTATTGGTTAAAGGAGTTTGCTTCAATTTTGACTTTCGTTCAACATTAGCTTTATGTGCGATTCCATCTGCATGCTGAGTTTAGTGAGATTTCTTAACACTCGAAACCTAATACGAGAGAAAAGGGAAATGCAGTTTAGAATCACATATATAAAGAGTATTTTGTATTACTGAAGGATAGCGATAAAAAAGAATCCTAAGTGACAGGAAAATAAGAAGTCTAAGAAAAACATCAACTAAGCTCCTTGTGGCATGCTTGGTAGAAAATAATTTTCCCATCTGTTGTATAATGCGGAAAATCTTGCAGCCACTGCCTTATATGAGTAGACTTTGAACTAGCTGTTTTCGGCATGGCGTAGTATTCTCACACAGAAACTAGAATTTATTTTGCACTTAGAACGTCAGTAACATAACACTTAACACGTCGGTCGCTACACAATGTACTGATTTGTTTTCGCTGGGAAAAAGTGAACGATGACTTTTTCTTCCTCCTGCGGTGCACTGGAGCCGTAGGGGTAGTACCGTACTCACTGCTGGACATATGGTACCTGACAGATGGCCGCCCCTTCTGAACAAACGAATGGAATCTACCGGTGCTTCAGATGAAAACATCTCACTACTGGCAAATTATTTTTCGAACCGGAAAATTCACGTATAATACCTTTCACGAAACAGAGTAGTTTGATAAGACTGCCTGTAGACAGCAGCGAGAAAATGCGCGAAGGGCAGTAATTTAGCTATAGAGGGCGTCTACGATTAACATTGTGATTTTTTAATCCGTGCTCAGCTTAAGGCCTATGAAACCGTTTCTTTGTGAAAACACACAGCTGGCCAGAATCCTATGAACGAAATATTTTCAAATATAACATTTAGTACTCCCACGTTTCATTCTAATGTGTAACTCAAATCTTTGACCGGTTCCCATTCGCTCACCGAAGTTGAGCACTGTCCCGCTCGGCACGTACTTGGATGGATGACCATTCAACTGTGCCGACTGCTGTTGGTAGTAAGGCAAGCAAAGGAATTGTAAATAGTCTGTAACGACCTTCGCCTTCTACGAGACGTAAAGCCCTAAGTTTACTTCATTTTTCTAATCTTTGAAAACACAAGAACCCTGTCAGATTAACGAAATAGTGACTTTTTAGGATTTTGATGCCGAAATAGGCAAAATTAGGCGTCAACGTCGAAATACACAATTTTAAGTCCTATAGAACTAACGGTATTCAGTTTAGTTAGTCATGAAACGCATAAGTACCAACTTGTATGCAAATTGGAGCTTAGGAAAAAAATAGGTTTTAATCTAAAGATCTGTGATCATATTTTTTACATATGAATAATAAAACACCTATAAAGAGTATTTGGTATTAACGGGGTTAGCGATATAAAAAAATAAAAAAGACCAAAGTGTTAGGCAAATATGAAGCATGAGCGCATATCAACTAACCACCTTGCTGCACGCTGGGCAGAAAATATTTTTTCCATCTGTCGTATAGTGTGGAAAAACTTGGAGCCACTGTCTTATATGATGAAATAGGCACTTTTTAGGATATTAAAGCCGTAATAGGCAAAAATAGGTACTAACGTCGAAATAGGCTTTTTTAGGTCCTATAGAATTAACGCTATTAAGTGTAAATAGTCATGAAACGCATAAGTACAAATTTTTATGCAAAAATGAACTCAGGAACAAAATAGGTTTTTACCTAAAATCCGCAATCTGATGATCACATTTGTTTTTGACACAGAGAGCAGGAAGGAAACTAAATATGGTGACACTAACCTGTAGTGAAGCCTGGGGTTAGGTTGGAATGTGACAATTGAGCTACAAATGGACGAAGCCAACGAATGTGACTGGAAGAAACGTAGACGTGCTGTCAGAATGACCTAAAGTGATTCTCAAAGCTGAAGTTAGGTTGGAATATGACAATTTGGTTGAGAGTTGGCAAAGCCGATGAATGTGAAGAAAGGAAACTATATGTACCAACAGACTGACCTGTAGCAAGCTCAAGACTTATGTTAAAGTGAAAACAGACAATTTCAATGCAAGTTGGCTAAGTTAACAAATCTTAATGCAAAAAATATAATTGCTGCAATAGATTTATATGTAGCATATATATTCATCTTTGCAATGACTGCTTCTGTGTTTTTATTTCTGATTTTACCGAAAATTCTGATGATACATTAAATTCTAATTAACGAAATAAAATAATACCTAAATTCATCTGCAAACCATAGGAAACTGACAGTCATTTTAATTGACTACTGACAACCAGCTCACCATTTGTCAGTTTCATTTTCCATCATTCATTGTGCAGTTATCAACACAGTGAGTTGCTTTTTAATCATTGGCTTCCTATCTTTAATTTACCTGCCTTGTAAATGAGAGACTCCATTCTACATCTTAAAGATTTAGTGGGGCTTGCAGGTTTCATAACATTTACAAAACTGTTGTGGTTTCCACACCTAAAGGCAATGTCCCTGAAATCATGGAACAATCTTAGTGTTTTAACCACAGGTTGGGGAGAGGACAGAATACATCTGCCCCAGTTTTATAAAGTAGTCATGTGATAAGGCTAGATTATGGGTACATAATGTGTGGACCAGCAACAGCTACTTACCTCAAGATCATAGATGCTATCAACCATGACACCAGGCTGGTCACATGTCTACAGGACTAACCCTATAACCAGTTTTTGTACTGAGGCTTGGGTGCTAACCTTGCTAGCTGGTAGCAGTTCATGGTGCATGAGGCATATAAGATTGTCATTGTACCAGCCTACTACACCATTGCTCGTTGTATAATGGAATAATTTTTTTGCAAATTGTCAGTGATCATCAAGCCCATTTGGAAACCATGTGAAGAATGGGATGAAAGAATTTGGTGTGCAGCAAACACCTTCAAAAATTGAAGTTTGATAATCAACTACTACACTGGTTACTGAAAAGACCCATGGTAATTTTAAATTTAATGAGATGCAGGAGTGACTGCACTCCTGCACATGTTTTATGAAATTTTAAATAAGAACCACAACTGTATTATCATATACACAGGCGAGACTATGCAATGAAACTCCCTTGAGTGCTCTGGTTTGCACTGATCGTATCTTCAAAATGTGACTACCTAAGGTATTTACTGTGTGTGGTGAAGAATTATATATGATTTTGAGGGCACTGATGCAGATTAAATGTGTTCAAACTGAGACTCCCTGAATGCCCTTCTTGCTCTGCAATACTTGTACCCACCAGATTCAGTAATCCAGAATATTCAGGTTGTCCTTTTGTGCCTATAAAGGCTGGGGAAGGATGTTTCATTCTGCTGTGTACCAGAGCACAAGAGAATATGGTAAACAAATCAGCATATATAGCTACCATGGAGAGATGGTGTGTCAATTATGTAGTTGTGTGTGGTGTCCCCAACTTCCTGTCACCACACTTTTGAGGTAGTCATGTAAGGGTGTGTAGAAGAATGACTGGAAGTGACAGACAATAAGCTGCAGGTAAGAAATGTCAAAAACATGGCCATGACATACCTATTTTTGGCCACACAGATGAGATGAGGTCTTTTCAGTCTTCTTCACATAGAGCAGAGCCCTATGGTGAATTGCTTCTTGCTCTGGTGAGAGAACTGTCCAGTTTGTAATGCATATGGTGTACAGATCAGTGTGCCACATTGTGATTGACTGTATTTCATATTCCAACTATAGAGCAGCAGCTGATTTGCCTGCAGATTTCCCCTGTATTTAAGCTGACAATGAGGCAAATGGGGTGCTACTTTTACAATTCTGTAAAATGTCCCCTTATTACATAAAATAGTAGAGAGGATTTTTTAATGTGTTACCTGAGTGCCTGGTTCATTACATTTTGTAAGTGATCAATCAGCTATTTACCACTGTCACTATTTTAGCTTTCACTCTTGTGTTATCCATCCATGTTTAAAGAAAAGTGTGAGAACAATTATCAGGTTGCATGACAATGTGAATGTGAGTGAGATTGGGGGAGAGTGTTTGCAATATTAAGCAAGATTGAATTTTACCTCTTGCTAAATATTTGGACATTTTAACCAAATAGGGGGAAATCTACAATGGAATAACAGCATGTAGTTTTGTCATATGAAGACATGATGGATACCGTGGCTGTTGTTTGAAGACAAATGTTGATGGTGTTGGGACAGCAACCAGCCACAAATTTACTTTCAGTTCCTTTATTCAAAGAGTACCATTACTGGTTTCGAAGTATTGTGATTCATCCTCAGACGGTTTACATGCTTTCTTTATGGCATGTGGTGTGTTTTTTATAGATTAATTGTCCTAAAATATAAAATATTTTACGACAATTAATCTAAAAAAAACACACCACCCGTCATAAAGAAAGCGTGTAAATCGTCTGAGGATGAATCACGGTGATTCGAAACCAGTAACAGTACCCTTTGAATAAAGGAACTAAAAGTAAATTTGTGGCTGGTTGCTGTCCCAACACCATCAACATTTGAATAACAGCATTATCAAAGAGATTGGTAGCTACTCATGACACAGAAGTTCAGTCACAGACAAGCACAATGGAAAAATACTGCTTAACATTCAGCTTACAAAGTCTATAATGTGGTACAAGTTGAGGCAGACTCTGGTTGTCTGTAGCCCTGTACTAATAGTGTATAAGTTATGCTGGAGACCTGGCGGTGATTCGAATGTGAGAAGGCCTGTAATCAGTGAAATTGACATTCAAGCTGCCTGTAAGATTTTGAAATCGTGGCTAGCACACCATCCAGACTGGGACCTGAGAGCTTGAGGGCATATATATTTACCAGACCCATATGAGGATATCTGCACACTATTTTCCACAGTTATTAACTGTGCAAGTGAATTTTCAGCATCATCTTATGCCCTGAAGTTCAGTGGCCCTAGATTCTTGGAACAGTGAAAGCATTAGTCTCACATGTGCTACTTACTAATATAATAATGGGTTAGCTCATCCAGGCTGAAGGTAGAAGGTTCCTGCTGAGGGACAAGCTTCCATATCACTTGGTAAACCTCTGGAACACATCACGAAAGGAAATATGCCTGGAGTTGAATAACACCAGTGTTGTGTTCTGCCACAAGGGGAAGCACAGGCATACTGCATGCAAAATCCAGTCCCTGTTGTTGCTGTCAGACACTGGGAATGGTGTAAGTATGGACTTTGATGAGTTCAGTGGGGCTACCTCCTGGTAGCTCAGGAGCTGCTTCAAGGGTTGCTCCATCTGTTTAAAAACTTAGGCAGTGTTGCTATTGCATCTGGCTGTGCTGTTTTAAAAAGTCTGCCCCTGCAGGGCCCATAACGTAAACTTTTTCTCTACAGTACTATAGACACAAAGTCCTTGACACCCCATCACCAATTTCCTCTGATCTGCAGCAAATAATGAACACTTCTTTGGATACTCTTAGGTTGTTAATGCACTAGATATAAATAGAAATGAAAAATGTATCAGCCTATTCATGAAAAACGCCACATTGTGCATTAAAATATTAGAGTTGTAGTTCTAGATAATAAATATTCACCAGAAGACCGCTGCATTTACTCAGACCTTTCAGTCATTAGTAATACTTTTAGTATCAGTAAACATTTAGAGTCTTCTAGGTAAGACCATTTCATTTGAATCCTAGCAACTTCCCTAAATTAATCACATGGTGAGCATGGCAGTTGGAATCTGTCTGTGGAGGAGTCACAGGGCGAGACAGCAATGAAGTAGTGTCGCGGAATGATATGCTATGAAAAAGTACGATGTCAACTGGTTGGTCCACTCTGCTTTGTAGCTAGTTACATTTCCTTTCCGTAGTTTGCTTTGAAATTCGTTGACATGTTTGGCAGTAATGATACCCTTTTACTGCTGGTCATGGCAGAGCAGTCAAACATGTCATCCATACCAATACCTGACAGAGATACAAGAAGTACTTGTTGTGTCCTGTTTCGGTCACTTATGTTTTAATGATTTAATAAACAGAAATTTTAACAAAGTTATTCTACTGCTAATCTGATCTGTAGAATACACATCTTGCTCCCAGAAGGTTATAAAAATAATTTTCCATATTGTAAACTGAGAACTATACTTAGTTACTCACAATGAATAAAATTAATAGCTCATCAGAAATTGATAACTTCAGATTTCTGCGAATGGCTGCCTCCTATGCTGCTCAACGGTATTCCATTACCATACCAGAAAACAGTTAAGAACTTGGATGTAACTTTGGATGAGCATCTCACCTGGGAAGAGAATACAGTTGCTGTGTGCCAGAAGACATCCATCCAGTTGTCTCTATGCTCTCAGAAAGTATTCCATAGGATGTGAAGCGCCAGCTCGTGCGAGCTCTCATTCTACCGAACCTCCACTATTGTCATGTAATTCAACAAGGCATGAGTAGTGGAAACAAAAGACGGTTAGAACTAACCATGAATACCTGTGTGCATTACACCTGCAAGATTCGCTGATATGATCATGTCCGTGCTTCATACTCCCACCTAGGGTGGCTGCGGCCAGACAAATTGCATGACTATCACACACTGTCTACTTCACCGGCTCCTTGTCGCTCTAGCACCCCAGTACCTTGCTTCAGACATTAAACACCTTTCATGCCATCATAATTGAAACACGAGGTCACTGTTATTTGGTACCCTAAGTGTGCCCACTCAGAAAAGAAAAACATTTGCAAACTCCTTGTCTATTGCCGCTGTTCGTCTCTGGAACAAACTGCCCCTTATCTTGCGCAAAATTCAATCCCCTGCTGCTTTGAAGAAGTGGTTGAAGCATTTCCTACTGTCATCCTCGTAACGTTTTTCACAAAATTAATGTACAAGGCCAGTCCTCCCCTGTCCAATAGCAAAGCTAGTGTTCCGATCTTGCTCCTCTCTCTTCTTCCTCTTCATCTATCTCCAATAGCCGCGTAATCTTCTTTTCCTTTATATTTCCTTAACTGTGTTTGCTCATGTCTCTATTCCTCTCCTCCGTTCACCATCAGTTTCCCTCGTACCCCCTGCTGTTAGCACTGCTATCTAAAATATGTCTCTATCATAATGTCTAATTATAACAGTACTTATCATCTGTGAATATAACTGTATGTGTGTGTAATTTTCCTGAGTGTACCTTTGTAATAGTTTATTTCACTTTTTGTACTAGATGTAGTTTAACATGCCTATTAAAACATATGAAAGCAGAATAAGTAGAGTGCCTGGTTAGATGTAGGCCTAAGAGAGGTCCTGATGGCCCTAATCTTGGCAGGTTAAATGAATCAACAAATAAATAAATAAATCAATAAATGTTTATAGTAAGATAAATGGAAAAAAGTGACAACTTTGAGAATCATTTGTAAAATTTCAGTGCATTTTGTTAAAGTTGTCAGAATAACTAATGGAAATTTCTAAACATTGAGACTGTGTAGGCATATTTTGTAGCAAATAAAAATATTACATTAGTATGTTGAGTTTAAGCAGAAATGAGGAATACCACAATCTCTACGATACCATTTGCATGTTGTTCAGACAAAGATGAGTGTTAGCATCCTACTTAGTAGTCTGTTACCATTGCCACTTTCACCTGTTTTTGCATGTTCTATTTAAATTGTTCATCTATCTATGTAAACAACACCAATAAAACTGAAGAGCCATTTTTTGCCCAAGCTGTAACCATCTCTGAAGATGAATGTTCATGCTGACAAGGGAACCTCCCCATCGAACCCCCCTCAGATTTAGTTATAAATTGGCACAGTGGATAGGGCTTGAAAAACTGAACTCGGATCAATCGAGAAAACAGGAAGATGTTGTGTGGAACTATGAAAAAAAAGAAGCAAAATATACAAACTGAGTAGTCCATGTGCAAGATAGGCAACATCCAGGATAGTGTGAGCTCATGAGTGCCGTGGTCTCGTGGTAAGCGTGAGCAGCTGCGTGACGAGAGGTCCTTGGTTCAAGTCTTCCGTTGAGTGAAAATTTTACTTTCTTTATTTTCGCGAAGTTATGATCTGTCTGTTCATTCATTGACGTCTCTGTTCACTGTAATAAGTTTAGTGTCTGTGTTTTGCGACCGCACCGCAAACCCCTGCGATTAGTAGACGAAACGACGTGCCTCTCCAATGGGAACCGAAAACATTTGATCGCAATGTCATAGGTCAACCGATTCCTCCACAGGAAAACACGTCTGATATATTCTATACAACACTGGTGACGGTATGTGCGTCACATGAGAGGAATATGTTGTTGACCCACCTAACTTGTACACTTGACGAATGGGTAAAAAGAATCTCCTACCTTGCCCAATTTAGGTTTTCTTGTAGATGTGATAATCACTCCAAAAAAGTGATGAAAACATAAGAGTTTGTCACATAAACTACAACAAATTAATGCAACAGTTTCACAGTCGCACAGTTTTCCCTGTGCTCTGTCAAAACATATGTTTTTAACGTTTTCAAATTTTTCCGTGTGTAGACCGTCAAATCCTGCATATGTCCAAGCAAATCTGAACATGTCCTGGAATTTTGGAGAGCCAAGTTGATTATGTGTGAGTGCCTGAACTTTGATAATTGTCTGAAAATAAAAAATTAAAATTTTCACTCGAGGGAAGACTTGAACCAAGGACCTCTCGTTGCACAGCTACTCACGCTAACCACGGAACCACGGCGCTTCTAAGGTTACACTCTCCTGGGTGTTGCATATCTTGCCCATGGACTATTCAGTTTGTGTATTTTGCTTATTTTTTCATAGTTCCACACAACTTCTTCCTGTTTTCTCGATTGATCTGAGTTCAGTGTTTTCTCGATTGATCTGAGTTCAGTTTTTAAAGGCCTATCCACTGTGCCAACTTATAACTAAATCTGATTGGGGTGCGATGGGGAGGTTCCCTTGTGAGAAGTTTCTCATGTGCTGTCAGTTCCAAATATGCATCTGCTGTAGAATGCATCACAAATGTACTTTCCAGGTTTCAACATAGTTTATTTTAGAATTTTATGCTAAATACTGAAACAATTATGTTAAAAAATTTAGTTGTTTGTTATTTTCTAGTGACCACCTTTATACCACGTAGTCTTCTGATTTCACATGTGCATCACCATGGAGCCCTCAGTTGTGTGATGCTGCATTGCAAACTCTATGGAGCTACTAGTAGCCGATATCAGATTTCTATGATGTGCTTTTATGTTTCTGTCACTAACAGTTATGACCGTATTATATAGTACCTGATTTTCTATTTTAATTTTTGTATAAACCCAGGAGCAGTAATAATTATCGATTTTATGCAAATTGTTATAGAAAATTTGGTTATGTTTCTTCTTAATTCCTTACTGTCTTTTACACTGAGATGACAAGTCATGGTATACCTCCTAATATTGTGTCCAATCTTGTTTTGCCCAGCATAATACAGCAGCTCAATGTGGTGGGGACTCAACAAGTTGTTGGAAGTCCCCTGCAAAATACACTACTGGCCATTAAAACTGCTACACCAAGAAGAAATGCAGATGATAAATGGGCATTCATTGGACAAATATATTATGCTAGAACTGACACGTGATTACATTTTCACACGATTTGGGTGCATAGATCCTGAGAAATCAGTACCCAGAACAACCACCTCTGGCCTTAATAACGGCCTTGATACGCTTGGGCATTGAGTCAAACAGAGCTTGGATGGCGTGTACAAGTACAGCTGCCCATGCAGCTTCAACACAATACCACAGTTCATCAAGAGTAGTGACTGGCGTATTGTGACGAGCCAGTTGCTCGGCCACCATTGACCAGACGTTTTCAATTGGTGAGAGACCTGAAGAATGTGCTGGCCAGGGCAGCAGTCAAACTTTTTTTTGTGTCCAGAAAGGCCCGTACAGGACCTGCAACATGTGGTCGTGCATTATCCTGCTGAAATGTAAGGATTGAATGAAGGGTAGAGCCACGGGTCGTAACACATCTGAAATGTAACATCCGCTGTTCAAAGTGCTGTCGATGTGAACAAGAGGTGACAGAGACGTGTAACCATTGCCACTCCATATCGTCAAGCCGGGTTATACGCCAATATGGCAATGACAAATACACGCTTCCAATGTGCTTTCACTGCGATGTCGCCAAACATGGATGCAATCAGCATCATGCTGTAAACAGAACCTGGATTCATCCGAAAAAATGTTTTGCCATTCATGCACCCAGGTTCGTAGTTGAGTACACCATCGCAGGAGCTCCTGTCTGTGATTCAGCGTCAAGGGTAACCACAGCCATGGTCTCCGAGCTGATATCTTGCTGCTGCAAATGTCGTCGAACTGTTCATGCAGATGGTTGTTGTCTTGCCAACGTCCCCATCTGTTGACTCAGGGATCGAGACGTGGCTGCACAATCCGTTACAGCCATGCGGATAAGATGCCTGTCATCTTGACTGCTAGTGATACGAGGTCGTTGGGATCCAGCACGGCGTTCCGTATTACCCTTCCTGAACCCACTGATTCCATATTCTGCTAACAGTCATTGGATCTCGACCAATGCAAGCAGCTATGTCGCGATATGTAATCGCAGTAGGCTACAATACAACGTTTATCAAAGTTGGAAACGTGATGGTACGCATTTCTCCTCCTTACACGAGGCATCACAACGTTTCACCAGGCAACACCAGTCAATTGCTGCTTGTGTATGAGAAATCGGTTGGAAACTTTCCTCATGTCAGCACGTTGTAGGTGTCGCCACCGGCGCCAGCGTTGAGCGAATGCTCTGAAAAGCTAATCATTTGCATATCACAGCATCTTCTTGCTGTCGGTTAAATTTTGCGTCTGTAGCACGTCATCTTTGTGGTGTAGCAATTTTAATGGCCAGTAGTGTATGTAGCCAATCTGCCTGTATAGCCATCTATAATTGTGAAAGTGTAGCCCATTCATAATTTTGTGCATGAACTGACCTCAGTTATGTCCAGTGGCATTCATGTTGGACCACCTTGGTGCCCAAATTATTTAAATTGTACAGAATGTTCTTCAAACTAATCACGAACAATTGTGGCCTAGAGACATGGTGCATTGTCATCCGTAAAAATTCTATCATGTGGGAACTTGAAGTCCATGAATGGATGCAAATGGCCTCAACGGTGCCAAACATAACCATGTCCAGTCAACAGTCAGTTCAGTTGGATCAATGGATCCAGTTCATCCTATGTAAACATAGTCCATGCCAATTCTTAGCCACCATCAGCTTGCACAGTGCCTTGTTGACAACTTAGATCCATGGCTTCGTAGGATCTGCGCCACATTCAAACCCTGCCATCAGCTCTTACCAAGTAAAATCAAGACTCATCTGACCAGGCCATGGAATTCCAGCTGTGTACGGTCCAACCAGTATGGCCATGATCCCAGGAGATGCTCTGCAGGCAGTGTCATGCCCATTAATGCCATATTTCACTGTACTGTCCTAATGGATTTGTTACTTATACATCACACATTGATTTGTATGGATATTCCATGCAGTGTTGCCTGTCTGTTACTATTGACAACTCTTTGCGAACTCTGTTGCTCTTGGTCATTAAGTGAAGCTGTCAGCCACTGTATCACTACTATGAGAAGTAGTGCCTGAAATTTGATATTCTTGGCACACTCTTGACACTATGGAGCTCAGAATATTGAATATCCTAAAAATTGCTGAAATTTAATTGCCCATGCATCCAGTTCCAACTACCATTCTCAATTCCAAGGCTGTAAATTTCCATCACATTGGAAACCTAATGACAGTTCTGCCAATGCATACTCTTTTATATCTTGTGTAAGCTATACTATCATCGTGTGTATATGCGCATATTGCTATTCCATGACTTTTGTAGGTTGTTTCTTAACTGCCCAAATTATCAAAATATGGTATCTTTATGTTCCAGGGCCCAAATTTTGAGTTCTCTACAGAAACTCACGAGGAATTGTTGTACAACAAGGAAAAACTGTTGAACAATGGTGATAAGTGGGAATCTGAAATTGCGGCAAATATCCAGGCGGATCACTTGTACCGATAAGCAGCTATTTGTAATGTGTATTATATTAAGTAGGCAAAAAATTAAGAAATTTGTGTTATTACACTTGTTGATGTGTGTATATCAGTTGTTGATGAAGAAGAAATAAATTGCTGTTTGTGACAGCCATTATTTATAGCAATTCAACTATGACCTATAACTACTAGTGTCTCCACTTAGCATTCACAATAAAAAATTACAGAAGTCGCTCTCTGTGTTACAGTTCAATTTCCCTCAGTTTTGTGCCCTCATCACGTAATCATTGCATGTGTGATGCTGCACTAGACTCCTTGATGGACCTACTTTGTGTTGGCTAAAATGTTTAGAGTTTTAATTAAGAGATATGTGGCCTGTTTGCTTTTCACAACCATCCATTCCATCAGTCCAGAATTTACTTTTAATAATCCGGCTTCTTTAACATAAGGTTTGTCCATTTTGACGTGAGGATCATATTTCATAATTGCTGGAAATTTGTTTTTCTTTTCATCTGCTACAGAACAGGAAGTGACATGAGAGGAAACAAGCACGTAAAGTCAGTTGTAAGGAAGGTTAATGGTGGACTTGGTTTATGGATAGAATTCTAAGAAAGGGTAGCCCATCAATAAAGGAGACTGCACACAGAAAAGTTTTGGGACTCGTCTTGAGAGCTGGTAGTGTTTGGGAGCCCCACCGGGTCACATTAAAGGAACACATTGAAGCCATTTTAAGGCATGCTGATAGATTTGTTACCAGTGCAAGTATTGTGAAAACTGTCCATAGATTTATTTGGAATCCATAAAGAGAAGAAGGTATCTTTTTTGTGAAATACTATTGAGTAAGTTCAGAAACTGAAAAATGATCCAGCTACCACCAACATACATTTGGTTAAAGGACTGTGTATTTGATCCTGTACCTCAGGTACGGATTTTCGTGAATTTAAATTTATTTATGAGAGTATAATTTTATGGAAGAAAGCCTACACCACATTGCCAGCAAGAAAAGAAAACATACCGTATTTACTCGAATCTAAGCCGTACTTTTTTCCGTTTTTTTTTTTTTTTTTTAATCCAAAAAACCGCCTGCAGCTTAGAATCGAGTGCAAAGTAAGCGGAAGTTCTGAAAAATGTTGGTAGGTGCCGCCACAACTAACTTCTGCCGTCGAAAATATGTAGCGCTGCACAGGCATTCTTTGCAGGCACAAAGACAAATACTGGCGCCAAAACCTCCGCATCAGTAAAGAAATATAAAAAAAAAAGGTGGAAGACGAGCCTTCTTCTCCGCCCCGAGTTTTGACCACTGCATTTTATACATTATCCAACGAAGTAAATAGAAATTCCGTATTGTTCATTTTTGAATGTAGCAGCATTTCAGTGTACTACGAAAATCGGACTGGCAAGACTGTTTGGGATGTTTGTCAATATGGCCAACTCTAGGTTCTGAATTTTTTCAACCTGTGAGAAGAGATGGTTGCTAATAGGAACTTTCATGAATTGTGAATCACATACAGTATTCTCTTCGCCATAAGAATAACATGAATATAAACATTTTGCCATGTATTCTTTCCTGTTTGCTGCTATCTCATTTAAATCCTGTCTGCCTAATAAACTACGAAACTAGGGTGATACAACAGCAAACGCGGAAGAATATACGTATCGTGTCATGTTTATATTCGTATTATTCTTATGCCTAATAGTGATACAGTCAGAAATGAAGCACGGCAATTGACTAGATTTTTAAATCTAAGATGTCTCTAATTTCTGTCCAGAATTTAAAGTACTAAAGAGGCGTCTGCAAAGATTTTCAAACGGAGAAAAATTTTCGCTGAACTCTCGGTCAGAACGTCTTCTATCAAAAGCAGTCTATTATTTGGTTCTTGTTGATCATTATCAAAGAAAGCAGCAGTGTAAGTTACAACAAATAGCAGTCTCTTGCCATTGTTTTGCTAATGAAATGATTCCTCTCTCTTTTTTTTAATTGTAAGCGGCGGTAGCGCGCACAGAAGCAAGCCATGCCGCGAGCGGGGGACAGGCCGTAAACACATTTTTCAGGTGCGGCTTAGATTCGAGTAAATACGGTATGTATTTACAAAATTAGAAAGAAGGTATTGGATCTTTCACTCTTCTAGCATAAAATGATTCTGTAAGAAATTTCTTTACTCATGTGAGTTTGATTTCATTCTCATACAATAGTTGGCTGCAGGGCATGATGTCATTGGAAAGCAGTGAGCTTAGTGATGCAAAATTGGGTTATTGTTAATTTTCAGTTTAAAGAAATATAACAATCACCACCACAATCAGACTTCATTATAAACATTAACTGCAGGCTCGATTCACCAGTATTGAAATGGAAAAAAGAAGTGTGCCCTCACTGAATTGGTTACTTCCAGCTAATTTACAGACCAAGAATTTAACACAATAAACAGCATTAGTGCAGGAATGTAGGGTTTTGTACTATGCTGCCCAAATAAAGAGGGAAAAGTGCAGTTAACATTATTTTCTAAAAATGCAAATTACAGGAACAACGAAACCTTACATTACTGAGGCTCAAAGAAGGGTACACATTTCTATTATTTTAACAAAAAAGTATCTTTCACAGACATTTATTATACAAAGATGAAATTGATTACCTGCTTAAAATAGTGTGTTTTGCTGCACAGCCCCCTTGAATGACAGAGACAGTATCTTACCATAGTACATGGATGCACCATTCAACATCACTTCACTCAGGAGTTTGAAGAAGTGACATAAAAGTTACATAGCCATTGTAAAAGGAACATAAAGTAGTTTTGTTGAAACAGTTATTTTATTACAGAATAATAATTGTTCCCTGAAAGAAGTTCAGTAAATCACTATGGTTCCTATAGGGCTCATCACTCTTCATTGAATTCATGCTTGGCTATCATGAAGATCCAGCCTGTGCAGCACCTCATCCCTTTCTGTGCTGCATGTCTGTCCCCCTTCCTTTTTTTTTTTTCTCCTCTCTTGGAGAACATGTCTGTGATGTTTTTGCAAATGTGTTGTACATTTTCAGTAGCCGACATCACAATAGTTTCTCCACTGTCTTTTGTTCCTTTTTGTCTTTCTTCACTCCCCTTCTCCTATCCTTCCTCCACTTCGGCATTTGAGGTTCCTCTTTTTTTCTTCTTCCTACCTGCATGCTCCTGAAGGTCAGTCCACATGTCTGAAACGTAATGGGTGACAGGGTAACACACAATTCCCAGCCCCGGGTCGACAGATTCGGTTTGCATGTACCCCTTGGTACAGGCCAGGACCAGGAAGAGCTGATTGCGTGAGCAGCTACTTTCCCAAATCGCCAATTGGTCCCTCTGTTAGGTGTTCCTGAGGCGTGACCTGAGGTGTGAAAAATCTGATAAGTCGCCTAAGACAGATGTGCCCCCCTCTGAGGAGGTGGAAGGGGGGGGGAAGGGGGTGGCCTCCAGTTGGAAGTAGCACCCCATTGGAGATGCAGGCAATCATGGGGATTTTTCTCGCAGTGAGCCAATTATATTCTTCAGTCAACATCTACTAAACATAAACGGAATGATGCTCACAATTCAAAGACCCTCCCAGCTGCACCACAATTCCTTCTGGTTTCATGTACTGAAGATAGTCAGTTCTTCACCACAGTAAATCCGTTCATTACTCAGTGGCCTGTGAAATCCTGTTCTTGTTTATGCAATGGCACTTTGGTTTTGGAGGCTACTACTGATTCTAAAGCACGACAACTGCTTGAGATTTCACTCCTCCACAGCTACCCTGTTCGTGTTAAGGACCATCAAACACTGAATTCGTCCCATGGTGTTATTTACACTAGCGTGCTCAATAGTCTGATAGGGGTGTCATTGTAGTCCATCAGGTGATGAAAAAGGTAGATGCATATTTAGTGCCCGCAAAGCCCCCTTTCTCTCTCTTTTGATAGAGTGGTGCTTCCGTCAAAGATTAAAGCGGGCTATGAAGTTATCACAGTCAGACCATACATTCTGAACCCGATTTGCTGCTACCAGTGTCATCGTTACCACCACACTTGAATGTGCTGTTGACACTTGGCCAAATGTGTAACCTGTGGTAGAGATGCTCATTTGATTGTCTGCCTCCTTCTCCCCATAGTATCAATTGCAATGAAGATTGTGCAGTCCTTTCCTGAGATTGTTCCATGTATTTTGATGAGCAGACCATCCAGGAGATCCGGATGAAGGAAAAAATGCCTTACATGGTTACTCGCACGTTGTTGGCTAGTCGGAAAACCTGCATTCTACCATGTGGCATTTCCAGTACTGTTCTTGCTACAGCTCGCTCATGGAGGACATCGCCATGCAGACATGTCGTTGTAAAATTGTCCAGTGTCACGGTAGCATCCCCTATCCTCCTCCAGCTGTGTAAAAAGCCACCAAACTTTTGCCTCATGGGGTGGAGTCACCTGCTACACAACTGGCAGGCTGGAAAGGACACAAGAAATAGTCCCATGGAGACTTCTTATGTCCTTCCAGCCTACAAACATCTGAGTCTTCCCCTGACGACCAGAATGGCTCCAAGAAATCTAACAAAGGGATGTGGTCTTCTCCTTCACTGACTTGGTGATTCTCTTCAATGGTCTCGCCAAGTGATACCCTCATGTGGCCAACTTCCATGTCACTGGTGCGTACCACCAACCATTTTCCTGCCCTGGACTCTGCAGATTGACAGGGGGAATGCCATTGCCTCTGTCGATATCGTGGAGCATTATCCTCCATCCTCGAAGGCTGGCAGTCAGCATCCATCAAGGTGGCACCTCTCCATTTTTTTCCCTCCTCTCCTTTCCTTGTCATCGACTCACCTTCAGTGGAATGTTCCTGGCCTTCAATCCCACAGAGGATATACGGTTGCTCTTGGAATCACAGCATCCAGGAAACAAAATTACGTCCTCAGGACTGCTTTGAGCTCTTACATTTCTTTCCAGTCCACTTTGACCTTCCTCCCTCCTCCCGCCCCCCCCCCCCCTCCACTCCGCACCCTTCCAAGGAAGGCATTCCATCTCATGGGAGAGTCATGCTGCTCATCCTGGATTACATTCAGTCAAACCACCTCCTTGACTTCCTTGCTTCAACCTGTTGCAGTCCACACCTTCCTTCCCGGCGTCACCATTTCATTTTGTACTGTGTAGATCCCCCCATCATTCAGTGCCACCAGGGCAGATTTCTCCAGCTTATTGGGCAAATCCTCACCCCTTTTTGCTGCTTGGTGACTTTAATGTGCACTATCCCCTATGGGGCTCTCCCAGAACCTGTCAGAGAGGTGTCCATTTGGCTGACCTCAATCACTTTAACCTCATCTACCTTAACACAAGAGCACCCACATTCCTTCCAGACACCATGGACACTTATTCCCATTCAGACCTCTCCTTCTGCACTGCCCAACTTGCCCATCGTCTAGAGTGGTCTGTTCTCTCTGACTCATACTTGAGTGGCCATTTCCCATGTGCTATCAGATTCCTGACTCATACTCCACCTACATGCACACTAAAGTGGCAACTTTCTAAGGCCGACTGGAGGCTTTACTCCTCCTTGGCGACCTTTGATGAACAAAATTTCCCCGGTTGTGAAGACCAGGTAGAATATCTCACAAACGTCATCCTTACACTGCAGAACATTACATTCTTCGCACTTCCTCTTTACCTTACCTTGTCCCAGTCCCTTGGTGAACTGAGGCATGCCACATCACCATTCGCACGCGGAGATGTGCTCTCTGCATTTTTAACCATAATCCTACAATGGCAAACTGCATTTACTATAAAGATTTGCATGCACGGTATCATCGCATTCTTCGGGATAGCGAAAAAGCTTGCTAGATTTTATTTACTAGTTCTTTTAACAGTTCCACTCCCGGCTAACCTCAGGCAGCTCTCTGGGACCAAAGTCCATACCCAAATTTGTATCCTGACCATATCAGATGTCATAGTGGACCCTACTGCTATCTCCAACACCTTGGCCACTATTTCGTGGAGATTTCGAGCCCCACCCACCATAACTCCGCCGTCCTCCACTGGAAATGAGCAGAGGAAACACTAGTGATACCATTCTCTTCTCAGAATCATGAGTGCTACAATGCTGCCTTCACTATGAGGTAGCTAGATCATGCTCTCAGTGGATCCCGATCCTCCGCCCGAGGGCCTGATGACGTTCACATTCAGATGTTGCAGACCCTTTCTCTTTTGGACAAGCACTTTCTCCGTCATACGTACAATCGCATCTGGGCAGCGGACATTTTTCCTAGACAGTGGCGTGAAGCCACTGCAATATCCATACCTAAAGCCAGTAAGGACAAACATATTCCTTCTAGGTATTGGTCCATTTCTCTCACCATCTGTGTTTGCAAGATGATGGAATGTATGATTCATGGCCGGCTGATATGGTGGCTGAACTCTTGCAATTTACTAGCCACTGCACAATGTGGACTTTGAGCACGCCTACAGATGACCATCTCATCACTTTGTCAATCCATGCCGTGAATGGTTTTCTGGAGGAGTTTGTATCCTATGTGCACTCTACACGTGGGTCTTCTGTGGGCTTTGCCGTGTTGGACACCTTTATCAAGGGAAATGGTGTGCCTCAGGGTTCTTTCCTGAGTGTCATCCTCTTTGCTATTGCCATTAACTCACTTGTGGCCTGTCTCCTGCCGGGCATCACCGGCTCCCTTTTCGTTGACGATTTTGCCACGTATTGCAGTTTTCCACAGACTTGTCTCCTTGAGTGGCGTCTCCACATTGTCTCAATCGTCTTTACTCATGGATAACTGACAGTGGCTTTCGCTTTTCCACTGGCAACCAGTTTGTATGAATTTCTGGCGGTGCAATTGGTTTCTTCTACTGTCTTTACATCTTGGGCCTGTTGCTCTTCTGTTCATTGAAACTGCTAAATTCCTGGGGCTCATACTCGATTGTAAACTTTCTTGGTCCTCCCATGTGTCTTATCTAGCCACCCGCTGTACGTGGTCCCTCATTGTCGTACACGTTCTCAGCAGTATTTCCTGGAGGATCGGACCACCCTCCTCTGTTTGTACCAGTCCCTTGTCCATTCAAAACTAATCGACAATGCATCTGCACAGCCATCCCTTGTATGCCGTCACAATGCTATTCGCCATTGGGGCATTTGTTTGGCCACTGGTGCCTTTTACACTACCAGAAGCTACCAAACTACCTCTGCCATGCCCCTGTGATTTTCTCCTTAGCAGATATGTGTGCCGTTTGTCTACCATGCCTGTACCCATCCTATGCCTCCTTCTTCAATGACTCCTTTGATCGCTTATATGGGGCGCATGCCTCATCTCTGTTACCTCCTGGAGGTCGCTTTAGGCTTTCGCTCTGGCAGCTTAAATTCACACTACCTGCCACTTTCCCAGTGAGTGTGAACCCTTTATCACCTTGGCTTCATGCAGCAGCCTATGTTCACCTTGGCCTTCATTCGCTTCCTCCAGCCTCATTCTATCGCTGTACATTTCTCGACCTTCACATGGAACTTGCGATAGGACCTTTGTGTACACTTTTGGACTGGTGTCAGGTGAGTCTTTGGCATTGGCACCGACATTTTATGGTATCAGTTTCCTGAACACTGCTCAGCTTTTACAGCAGAGCACTTCTCTCTGTATCAGGTCATGCAGTACATCTGGCAACACAGGCTTTTCTATTGCATCATCTGCTCTCTCACAGTGCCCTTCAGAACCTCTGTGTACTGTACACAGTCATCCCTTAGTGCAATGGGTCCAGGAAAGCTGTCGCTTGCTCAGTCTCGATGGAGGCACTGTGTGTTTGGGCACTATCTTTTTAGCCATCGCCATTTGTTAAGTGGTGTTCACCCACCACTTTGTGCTCATTGCCCTCAACTTATGACAGTTCGCCATTTCCTGACAGAATGCCCTTTTTTTAAGCACTTGCGTTCCAGTGTTTGCCATAGAGTTATTGGCCTTTTTAGTGAATAACACAGGCTGTTGACCATGCTTTATTTTTAATCAACTGTAACAGTAAGACAAAGGACATTTAATCTTTGCTGCAGGAACTCGGCCGCCTCTATGGCGAATTTTGTGGACCTTTCTCCAAGGGAAAGTCCGTGTCTTTAGCTGTCTTTCCTTCCGCTGATTGGGCTTAATGTTTAGTCACTTTTAGGTTCTTTTCATCATGATGGTGTAAGATTTTGACATGAGCTCTTATGACCTCAGTTGTTGCACCCAAACAACAGAAAAAAAATAAAATGTCAGTATCGTAAGGAATGTTCTCTTTATCATGACATTCATTCCAGTGATTCTGAGCTACAGATTTGATAAAATTTTACAGTAGAATACCAGGTGTCATAATGTAGCATTAAGGGTTAAAATCTAGATTTAGTTCTATGTTCAGTAATGTATTCAAGTAAATTTGCCACCCCGTGCCCCCATTTGGCTGCAGCCATCAGGAAAACAGAAAAAAACTGTGACGGGCCCTTCAGACAACACTTAATATGATTAAAAACTGCACAAGTAATTGCAAAAATAAATTCACATTCATTTAAAATTCAGTATGAAATACAGTATAAAAGATGAATCTTCTAGTCATCATTCTTGGCAAGTTAACTTAGCAAAATATAATGCTCAGAAAAGTAACATATGTTTACAATTCACTGCCTGTGCAATTTATACCCATTTGAACATTTTTTGTATTATAAAGTCAACATAGATGTATAAGACTTTAGATATTGTCATTGTTTTTTAGTTCATTTATTGACACAGATAGCATGGTATAAGTGACACATAACATGCAGTTTAAATATAGTAAGAAAATTATTTTAGTTCATATTTTATGACTATAGATATCAGAAGTTAGGAGATCCTGGATTTTTCTGGTTGTCAGATGTTCAGCTGACAAAGGAGAGGTAAGATTGACCCAAGGACGGGATGTAGACAACAATTATTGGCAACACAAGGACATGTGGTTATGAACAAGATCCGGACAGTGGGGTTGATGACCAGAATAGCAGACAGGATGCCTCAATGTAGTTTGGTTGCCTCTCAAGAAGGCATCATGTACTCTTATCTTAATCAGGTTACCTGTAACAATTGTACAGAAGAATAAGAATTACATAATGAACAAGTTAACATAAGGTGTGCTAAAATAATTAATTTCATTAACACACAATCTTTCACATAAGTAAGAATAACAGAGAATGACTTCAGTGCATGAAATGGCTCTGTGTTTAGCTCAGGGGGACATTTTATATCTCATTTTTAGAGGCCTGCTTGAACTTCCATTGGATTCAGACTTAAATTGTTTATTGCTTTGAATGAGCAGTCTTATAAATGTAATGTCCAAATATGAACTGGGAAATCTTTCTTGTGGGCAAATTTTTCTCTATTTACTGTACAGTTAGTCAATGGTAGCATGCATAATATTCCGCGTCGACTATAGAGTTTTGCTGGAAGGAGATTGGGTTGTTGGCTACTCCACACCAAAGTACTATTGTTGTTGTTGGTTCACCACTGTTATTTAGTGAGTGCTAGTGCAAATAAAACTTTCTCACCACATTCTGAGAGGATTCGAATCCACACAGCACAACAAGTGTGAAGACAGTTTGGTGATCTTGATTCAAAGTGCATAATTTTTTGCATGGTATCTGTTGGTGTAATGCTGTGGTTGCCTATTTCAACACATGCTACCAGTGCCTTACAAGATTTCAAGAACAGTTCTCTGTATCACAGTCATTCGACACTTATTACTGACAAACTTTGTATTAATGTTGCTCCCAAGGAACGCAGTATTCTGGTGCGACAGAGTACAAGCAAAGTATTTGGATGAGATTCTGAAAAACTATACATTGGGTAAAAATAGTGGCTAGACAAGTTCGTAAGCTCAAAGGGGGACATCAAATGATACTACATGTGACCTCCAGCCCCCGCCCCCTTGGGTGGGATGGGGGGCAACTTTTAAATCTTACATGGAAACCCCCATTTTTATTACAGATTTGGATTCTCCATAAAAAAGTAATCAAGTTTTGTCTGAAACATTTTTTTAAAACCATTGACAGATGGTCCTGAAATCGAGAAAAAGTAAAATTGGGGAAGAATTCTGATTTAGGTAGAATGATCCAAGAAAGACGCATCAAATCGATACAGAATGTGCACCAATTCTTTCATTACTCTAAATTAAGAGTATCCTACCTGCCACAGTTTTTGATGGAGGGAGGTGGAACGGTATTAAAATCTCGTTAAGGAACTCTTCACAATTGCATTACTCAATCGACTGTGGCGCTACCACGGCCAAACTGCGAACTATGGCGCAGTATGAAGGTCAGTGCAGTGCGATCAGATGTCACTTTGCTTTCAGATTGTGAACCGTAAACATCAACAGACGAAAGTAAATTATTCTTTAGCAAAACATGGCTCACTATCCTCCTACAGAGGTTGATATGTTAATTTTAGGTGAATGCCATAACAGCTCTGCAATTGTATGTGGATTGTTTCCCAAGCAGACAACATCCAAGCGAAAAACTTATTTGAAATTGCACTCCACGAGCTTGAAATGGATACATGCACCGTCCACCTCGTCATCGCGAATACAATGAAAATGACGCTCATACCCTCACCTGTGTTCAACTGGATCCCGAAATTAGTAGTCCTGCGATTCAGAGACAAACTGGAATAACGTTGTCAAGATTTTGAATGCACATAAATATCATGTGTATCATATCACACTGACAGCCATTAATGCCAAAAGATATGCATATAGGTGTGCATTTCTGACAAAGGGCCTTGGAAATGATAAGAGGTGACAACGATATTTTTAGATACGTTATGTTCACCGATGAAGCCACATTCAAAAACAATGGTGAATTAAATTGTCATGATTGTCAGTCCACACTGGCACAGACCCATTGACAATCAACACAAATGGTCGTTAATCGTCTGGTGTGGAATTTTAAACGGTTACTTGATAGGACCGTATTTTTTTTACCGAAATGTTACTGTGGAATCTTATTTACAACTTCTCCTCGATGATTTGTTGGAGCTAATAGAAGATGTCGATTTAGAAACTAGGCAACAAATGTGGTTCCAAAAGGATGGAGCAACTCGCCATTATGCTTAAAATGTGCAGAATGTTCTAAATTTATGGTATCCTGGTTGGTGGATAGGATGTGGCAGACCAATATAGTGGCCTCCATGTTCAACAGACCTGACATCTTCTTTTTTTTTTTTTTCCTTGTGGGGTTATTTAAAAAATATTGTTTATGAAAGATAGTTCACAACCAAAATAATATGGAGCAACACATTCGAAGAGCGTGTGCAGCCATACCCCGGGATGTGCTGCTCAAAACTGTGGACAACTTTAGCAGATGATTGACTTTGTGCACTGAAGCAAATGGGGCTAATTTCATTAATTAAGCACCCCAAATTGTGAGAGGCAAGGGGACTCAACGCTAGTGAAACACCCCATGGGAACATCATTCTACTGTGTCCATGTCGTCATTCCTGTGTAATGCTAAAAGTACGGTAAGTACATTTTGTACAAAAATAATCTTAATTTGGTGTAACGAAAGAATTGGTGCACATTTTGTATCGATTTGATGCGTCTTTCTCAGATAATTCTAAGTAAATCAGAGTTCTTCCCCAATTTTACTTTTTCTCGATTTCAGCGCAATCTGTCAATGGTTTAAAAAAATGTTTCAGACAAAACTTCATTACTTTTTTATGGAGAATCCAAATCTGCGACTAAAAAAAAAAAAATTGGTTTCCATTTAAGATTTAAAAGGTGCCCTCCGCCGCACCCAACTTGTCTTACCCACTATTTTTACCCGTGTATAGTTTTCAAGATAATCTTATCTTGAATTAAAATCAAATCTAGGAACAGAATTCCTTCAGAACACAGAAAGGACAGTGTGTGAGCTCAACCAGAGCAAAACATTTATTTGGTGTTCATGAAGTGCCAAGTTAAAATGCAATTGTTCAAAGGCAACATATATTTAATAATAGTTATTTGTTGGACTTTGAACACCATTAATACAAATCCAAAATTTCCCCCTCATATCATAGTAGTGAAGGCATATTACCCTCATGTACCAAGCTATGATTTTATTTAGTTCAGAGGTACTACAAAAGACAAATATTTCTAACAGCTGAATAGTTAACACTATGAAAAGAGAGAGAATAAATTATGTACACACTGACTGATCTAGCTTTATATAAAAATATCTTCCTTTTTTGAGAACACACGTGTAGTACTTTTAAATCACATACCATCAAAGTAATTCTAATAAATTACCACAGTTAGTGGGAAGTTGTTATTCAAATCATGACACTCTACGTTGACCTTCCAGAGTACTACAGCAGGTAGCCTTTAAGTGCCATAGTTTACAGACCGAATAACGTACATACTAACACGAAGAATGTCTTATTGCTTTTTGTCTCTAGTACTTATTATTTACATATGTATGTTTCAGTCAGGCATTGTGAGACAGACAGATAAGTGCCCGGAATTCACTTCATCAGATACGTTTAAATACTGCAGCAAAGACTGTGTAATCTATGCACATGTCGTCAAAGTTATCCACACGCAAAGAATATTTGTAATAGTACTGCGGACAGACTTCCCCTAGTCCATGTGGAATCTATGTATAAATATGGTACAAGATTGTATATAGCACCACAATTTAACTACTGACATACAACTGATTGCTCATGTATTAACAAATATTAGTGAAAGATAAACAAAATTAATTGCTAGTGTAGATATTTCTTAAGCTTGTGATGGAAATGTAGTATCTTTATTTTGTTGATTCTGGCATAGGCCAGCAAATAGCTTTCTTCGTGTGGAAGTCTGATGATTTTGTAAGGACTGGTGTGAAGCAGTTGCCATTTATGGTTCTTATTCTGAAGAAAAGATTTTGGGTGAGTTCTCAAACATACACAGTCTCCTACCTGTAACTTTTTATCACAATAAGCTCCTCTCAAGAGTGCATCTTCCGCACTTCATCTCCCCAAGAACATTCCTGTCTTGGGACCTGTAGAAGATGATGTGTCCACTTGTTTCTTTCCTTTACTTTTGCATATAAGTTCAGCTGGTGTATATTGTGCAGAATAGATTGACAAATGGTTTATTTGCTCGAATAGCCCAAGACATTCTACCCAGTGTGTTTGTTGAATAGTTGCATAAGTGTGCATGAGTTTGTTACTCTTGAAAAAATTCTCCAGATTGCATCACTTTCTGGATGACATTTTGACATTAGAATTTGTTTGACTTGGTGTTCGTGTAAAAATTCTTTCCATGTTCTACCACCAAAATTTGATGTGTTGTTGAAAAGTAGGGTAGGAAGCTTTTCAGTAATCAGTATATAGCCATTTAGAATTCTGTTGATAATCAGAGTTGCAGTGGTAGATTCTGTATTATATAATCCGATTTTTTTTGGGGGGGGGGGGGGGGAGGAGGAAACCAGTGCTACTAGATATTTTACCCGAGCCTTAGCTGAAGGCAATGGACTTGCAATATTGATAGATAAAATTTGCACTGATTTTGTGTCCCTGATAATATAGGGTGCTGTTTTGTGTGGCAACGTTTGTCTCGTGCTTTGTTTTCTGATATATCATACAGGTTTTCAATAGCTGCTGCACATGCCTTTGCATGTTAGGAAAGTAACTGTAAATATTTTCTTTCTCAAACGTTTTGCTGAACTGTAATGTCCCCATGCGTGATGTGTATACTAAATTAAAGTATTTTCACATGCAGTGGGAATACAAACACAGTGACAGACTGCACATTTTGCCTATTGATCAAGAGAGTATTATTTATTTTGTGATGGTGCATTAGTTTTCCAGTGGGATCCTGTGAAATAAGTTACTTAACTTTCTTCCCCCAATGGTCAGCATCCTGTAAAGCTGCCATATTTTTATACATATTCAAGAAATATTGTCTGTAATTACTGTCTTTTTATCAATAAAACTCTTGAGCTAACCGAAACAAAGCACAGGGTTATTTGGTAAGCGTGATAGCGTTACGGAGATGTTTAGCAAATTCAAATGGCAGACTCTGCAAGAGAGGCACTCTGCATCGCGATGTAGCTTGCTGTCCAGGTTTCGTGTAAAAATACTTTCCATTTTCAGGATGAGGTATCGAATATATTGCTTCCCCCTACTTATATCTCCCAAGGGGATCAAATGTAAAATTAGAGAGATTCGAGCACACACGGAGGCTTTCCGGCAGGTGTTCTTCCCGCGAACCATATGCGACTGGAACAGGGAAGGGAAGTAATACAGTTGCACGTAAAGTGCCCTCCGCACACACTGTTTAGTGGCTTGCGGAGTATAAATGTAGATGTAGATGTAGAAAGCATCTGCTACTACATTGTCCTTTCCACAGACATGTTCTGTTTAAAAATTGTATTCATGTAAGAATTGGAATCTACATGCCAGGTGTGCATTAAGCAGTTCACACATCATAAGAAAACTTAAAGTTTGGTGATCACAGAAAACTTCAATATGTTTGCCATAAATATAGCAATTAATCATTTAAATGCCCAAACTAAGCCAGGGTTTCTAACGCTGTGGCAGAATAGGCCCATTCATGTTCAGAGAGTGTAATGCTAGCAAAACTTATTACACAAGTATCACAATTACCATTTTCTTCATGAAATTGAAACAGGCACGATCCCATGGCTCAGAAAGAGCCATCATTGACAATACAGATTCTTTTTTTTACAAGTCAGGGTGATACAAAATTTCAGAATTCACTAGTGTGTGTGAGATTGCCTCAGAGTCCACCTGAAAGTTCTTTTGACCTACTCCAATGTCGGTTTTTCTTCAATAAACATAATAGTGCTTTATTTTTCAGAAGTTGATCAAGCAGAAAGTCTATAAAAATGAACATAATCGCAGGAATGCTATAAGCTGTTTCGTATTTCTTGGAATCGGACAATTCTGTATTGTTCAAATGTTATTTAGATCCAATGTTATACCTGTGGAAGAGATCACGTGCCCCATAAACATGATCTTGTCTCTCCTGAACTTTGATTTTTGGAGATTTACTGCATTTGAAAACTTTTTAATGTCGTCACCAGTAAATCAATACATTCTTCCCAAGGAGGAGTAATTATTAACATTTCACCTACATGTAAGCTGCTTAGTCCAATAGATCAGGTCCTAATTAAAGGTCTAATGCAGAGATACACTTAACTTACATTTACTCCAAAAGTTAACACACACAATTTCTAGCTTTTTCCTGGAAATATGAATGCCATGCGAGGGTCTCAGATCAGTGCTTGTAAGGATCTTAACACCATGAAAATTTTATAGTTGTTCATCTACAACACAGACATTACCACTGGGCTTGGGTACTGCTAATATAAGGTTACAACAAGGTGACAATGATACACTCCTGGAAATCGAAATAAGAACACCGTGAATTCATTGTCCCAGGAAGGGGAAACTTTATTGACACATTCCTGGGGTCAGATACATCACATGATCACACTGATAGAACCACAGGCACATAGACACAGGCAACAGAGCATGCACAATGTCGGCACTAGTACAGTGTATATCCACCTTTCGCAGCAATGCAGGCTGCTATTCTCCCATGGAGACGATCGTAGAGATGCTGGATGTAGTCCTGTGGAACGGCTTGCCATGCCATTTCCACCTGGCGCCTCAGTTGGACCAGCGTTCGTGCTGGACGTGCAGACCGCGTGAGACGACGCTTCATCCAGTCCCAAACATGCTCAATGGGGGACAGATCCGGAGATCTTGCTGGCCAGGGTAGTTGACTTACACCTTCTAGAGCACGTTGGGTGGCACGGGATACATGCGGACGTGCATTGTCCTGTTGGAACAGCAAGTTCCCTTGCCGGTCTAGGAATGGTAGAACGATGGGTTCGATGATGGTTTGGATGTACTGTTCACTATTCAGTGTCCCCTCGACGATCACCAGTGGTGTACGGCCAGTGTAGGAGATCGCTCCCCACACCATGATGCCGGGTGTTGGCACTGTGTGCCTCGGTCGTATGCAGTCCTGATTGTGGCGCTCACCTGCACGGCGCCAAACACGCATACGACCATCATTGGCACCAACGCGGAAGCGACTCTCATCGCTGAAGACGACACGTCTCCATTCGTCCCTCCATTCACGCCTGTTGCGACACCACTGGAGGCGGGCTGCACGATGTTGGGGCGTGAGCAGAAGACGGCCTAACGGTGTGCGGGACCGTAGCCCAGCTTCACGGAGACGGTTGTGAATGGTCCTCGCCGATACCCCAGGAACAACAGTGTCCCTAATTTGCTGGGAAGTGGCGGTGCGGTCCCCTACGGCACTGCGTAGGATCCTACTGTCTTGGCGTGCATCCGTGCGTCGCTGCGGTCCGGTCCCAGGTCGACGGGCACGTGCACCTTCCGCCGACCACTGGCGACAACATCGATGTACTGTGAAGACCTCACGCCCCACGTGTTGAGCAATTCGGCGGTACGTCCACCCGGCCTCCCGCATGCCCACTATAAGCCCTCGCTCAAAGTCCGTCAACTGCACATACGGTTCACGTCCACGCTGTCGCGGCATGCTACCAGTGTTAAAGACTGCGATGGAGCTCCGTATGCCATGGCAAACTGGCTGACACTGACGGCGGCGGTGCACAAATGCTGCGCAGCTAGCGCCATTCGACGGCCAACACCACGGTTCCTGGTGTGTCCGCTGTGCCGTGCGTGTGATCATTGCTTGTACAGCCCTCTCGCAGTGTCCGGAGCAAGTATGGTGGGTCTGACACACCGGTGTCAATGTGTTCTTTTTTCCATTTCCAGGAGTGTAGTTCTATAATTTTCCATTGTAAGAACTGTTATATCTCTATGGTAACCACCTTTTATTGTGTTCATGGGATGGAATATGAGGCTTGGCAGCAGATTTTGAGTAGAAATACTTCCATATGATATTGGTAAGTACTTACAATACCATGCTTGTTATTAAAAACATGTATATACTTCAGTAATAATTCTTTTAGTATGGCCTGCTGTTGTGTGTCAAGTTAAAGATTCAACTGCTATCTCATTTATGTGATCTCCATTCTTCACAGTACCACAGTAAGGTGGCTAACTACTAGTTTGTGAAGCTTTCATCTCAGCAAACGTCACTGTTAAGCTTTGGTAATATTTAGAATGTTCAGCTTTTGCCTTTATGAAACCTACATCTTCACCATCGATAGTCAGATAGCACTTGCTCAAGAGAAGTCTAGTTTTGCATCCTTCTCTGTCAGAAACACTATGCCAAAAATGCATTTGACCCTTAATCCATTTACGACTAGGAACGTGTAACAGTTCTGCCTGCTTTTATTCTTCTTTTTTTGTCCTCGGTGTCGACGTGCTGGCTGAAAAACTAGGGGGGTCTACAGTACACTGTTGCGTTTCACAGTCTTTTACTTTCACTTTTCACAACCCCCCCATATACACATTTATATTTGGCCAGTGCAATATTGTTTAACCTTCGATAAGCCTCATTAATAGGTTTCAGGCAGACATCCACATACTGCTACAATAGTTTCCTGTTGAACATCTACGAGCAGCAAAACTTCACCACAAAGTTCACAGTTCTTGAAGAATAATCAGGTACGTGTGGAGCAGACACTCATTGGTTTAACACACGGCCTATTGGTGTAACACTTATTTCACTGTTAAGTTGATGAATTGTTGTCATTCTAACCAACACAGGTTCCTCATCTAAAACTAAGCCGTGGACTGAATGTCTCGGGACCAAACATCAGACCCTTATGTATCCTCACAATAATAGGTACTGAAACTATACATTGTTTGAAGTTAAAGTTACAGAAATTACAATTAAAAATTAACTCATTAAATTAACTGAATACATCGAAAAATTGGTTCTTTTTAACAGTTTCTTCTACTGCAAGGGTTAAGCCAAATTATTTTTCTAATTCGTGAAACTAACAAATATATTTAAGTAAACAATATTTTTGACAAAAATATTAATTACTTTGGAATTAATCAACGTCTGGCTTTGCTAACATGTTTTCGAATAGATCCAGATAAATACTTTAAGAATACTGTTAGTTGTTCCTCCAAATGTTTATAACTAGTGCAGGATTTATATTTGTTTATACGTCAACAATGGAATTTAAGTTATGAAACAATTACTGATTTCACCCTATAACAAAAGATACTAACTAGGAATAGTCATACTAAATTAGAAAATCAATTACATACATAAAACTAAGCACAAAATTAGATCTGATGTTACATTCTTTTAAACTGAGAGCCAACCTTTCTCTTTTATGAAAATCCAGATTATACTCAAGTATGTTAATGGTAATTAGTTAAAAGTGAAAAAACGAATTTAAGAAGGCAGATGGCAAAACTTGAGGGGAAGAAAAAATGTCCCAGCTTTCTTCGTCACAAAGGGGTAGACTATGGCTTCATTTCCTATAACTACCCCAACCTGCATCTGAGGTTTGACATGTCATGAACTGACACTGAATGCTACAATAGTTCTGCGGTTTTGTACTGTATATGTAGGTAACCTCATAACCTCAGTAATTTATTAAATAGACTTGCTGATATCACATTTACAATAGCACATGTGTCGGTAACAACTGTAGTCAGAACTTTTTCTACAGTAGCATTAAGCATGGCCCGAACTATATTTTTAACTTTGATCAACACATTTTCTGGTTAGTATCTAACTCACCCGTAATGTCCATATCTTCATTATATCTTAACAGTTTCACTGAATTGTGTTTTGTGCTCCCACTCCATCTCACAATTGTAATTGGATGGCATAATTTGGTCAGTTCTAGTTTGCTGATGGCGTCATGATCACGTGGGATTCTTCCATCACGTCAATAATATTGATTGTTGGAATCTGTGTTTGCCGGCTTGTGCCAACAGCACAGTTTCGTGCTGGACCACTTTGCTGCTCAGTACCATTTACATTTAACTGTATATGGTTTCTTGTGTTGGAATTCCACTGATTATCATTGTTTTGATGCCTTTAACCTCTCTGTTACTACAATATCCAGTGTTACCTATTATCTGCCTCTTCTTCTTTTGTTTGACTTCAGCAGACTCCAGTTAGCATGCAGAGTGTTATGTAGCGAAGGTACCACCAGCTGTGTCATGAAGTTAATGTGACAGTCTTTCACTATGCTATGATGGCAGAACTGTGTGCATGGTGGAATGGACGGGCCTATGCCATCATTATTGTTATCATTATTTACCTTTGAATCCTCGTGTATTAAATGAATAGAATCCAGTATGGACATGGAGTATTCTAAGTTTATCTCTGGAACATGGGACAGTTTTATTTAAATGCTTTTTGAAATATTTTCAAACACCGCGTTGTGTGTGGAATGCCTCTGGATTGAATGCTTCTTTATGGAGTTTTTCCTGTAAGCAATTTGAGCAATACTTTGACAAAGAACACTTTCACAAGTTGCTCGTAAGTCTGGCAGGTTCCAGCTGTTTCAGTTGCTCAAAGATGCCCACTCCATGGATAAAACCTGTAGTGTAATGTATTTTCTGTTGATGTGGCCATGATCTAGGCAATACTCGCATAAAATATTGTATGAAAATTACAGGATAATGGTTTTTTTGTATCTGGTGTGAGAACTTGGAACTGTTGGTGCTTCAATAAACTTTCTTCTACTCCAAAACTGTTCATAAAAAAGAATCTGCACCTACCCATACCTTATATAGTTTGGTGGCAGACCAGCATTATCTATTTCATCTTTATGCATACAGCATACAGTGGTGTGGTACCAGACTATCACTGTCACCACTTGCCCTAGTACAAGATGGCAGTATGTTGTGTACCGTTTCTTGACAGCAAACAACTCCTACTGCATCTGAGAAGTGACTTTATTATGCCATTCAGGCAAATCTTTAGTTTACTATTTTAAAAATCAGACAACTGCAGCCAAAATTCAACATAGTGAATAAAAGAAACAGAGACTAACTGCATAACAGGTATGAAACAAAGCATAGAACTACAGATACAGAGATATTGACTGAAAAGCATTTGGCTGTCAAGAGAGCAATGTGTGAAGCCTTTAATGACTACTGTGGCAGGGTATTGTCAACTGATATTTCTCAAAACCCAAAGACATTCTGGTCATATGTAAAGGCTGTCAGTGACATCAAAGTTAGTGCCCAGTCCCTAACAAATGATATAGGAACTGCAGCTGAGGGTAGCAAAGAAAAAACAAATGCTCAACTCTGAGTGGTACCAAAAGCACCCTCCACCACACACCATGAGGCAGCTTGTGGAGTATGATGTAGATGTTTTCAAATGATACTTTACAAAGGAAAATCCAAGAGACTTGCCCCAATTTAATCCTTGTGCCACTGAAAACTTGAGTAAAATCATTATTAGTGTCAGTGGTGTTGAGAAGTAGCTGAAATGGTTAAAACTGAACAAAGCTTCAGGACACAAAGAATTCCTGTCAGATTCTGTACTGAATTCCTGGCCAAGTTAGCCCTTCTTCTAGTTAGTTCCTTCAAATAAAGAACTGTGCCCAGTAGTTTGAAGAAAGCACAGGTCACACCTGTCTACAAGAAGGGTATTAGAAGTGATACACAAAAACTGCTGTCCACGATCCCTGATATCAGCTTACTATAGAATCTTAGAATATATTCTGAGCTGAAACATAATGAGGTATCTTGAACAGAAGGATCTCCTCAATCTCAACCAGCATGGATTTCGAAAACATCGATTGTGCAAAACCCAACTCACACTTTTCTCACATGAGGTGCTGAAAGCTTTGGATCCAGGCACTTGGGTAAATACAGTATTTCTTTATTTCCAAAAAGCATTTGACTCAATACCACATCTACACTTATTGTCAAAAGTTTGATTGTATGGGGCACTACGTGAACTTTGTGACTGGATTGAGGACTTTTTGGTTGGGAGGAGAGTCATCGTCAGATGTTGAAGTAACTTCAGGCGTACACCAGGCAAGTGAATTGGGACTCAAGCTGTTCACGTTGTATATAAGCAACCTTGTGGACAATATTAACAGTAGCCTCAGAATTTTTGTAGATGATGCAACTATCTATAATGAAGCACATCTGAAAAGAAGCTGCATTAACATTCAGTCAGATCTTGATAAGTCTTCAAAGTGGTAACTGCTTTAAATGTTCAGAAATGTAAAACTGTGCACTTCACAGAATGAAAAAAAAAGTAGTACCCTATGACTACAATATCAGTGAGTCATAGGTGGAATCAATGAACTCGTACAAAAACCTTGATCTAACACTTTATAGGGATATGAAATGGAATGATCACACAGGCTCAGTCTTTGGTAAAGCAGGTAGTACGCTGCAGTTCATTTGTAGAATACTGGGGAAGTGCAATCAGTCTACAAAGGAGATTGGTTACAAATCACTTGGGCGACCCATTCTAGAATATTGCTCTAGTGCATGGGACCCATACCAAATAAGACTAACAGGGGATATTAAACGTATACAGAGAAGGACAGCATGAATGGTCACAGATTTGTTTGACGCATGGGAGAGTGTTAGCAAGATGATGAAGGAACTGAACTGGCAGACTCTTGAATACAGGTGTGGACTACTCTGAGACAGCCTACTAACAAAGTTTTAAGAACAGGCTTTAAATGAAGACTATAGGAATGCACTACAATCCCCTATGTATCACTCACATAGGGATTGTGAGGAAAAGATTAAGAATAACAGCACACACAGAGGCATTCAAACCATCATCCTTCCTGCACTCCATACATGAATGGACTGGGAAGAAACCCTAATAACTGGTCCAATGGGATGTACTGTTTGCTATACACTTCACGGCAGAGTGCAGATGCAGGTGTAGGTGGAGATGTAGACTGCAATCTGGGAATGTTCATTTTTGTCAGCGTCTCCACCCTTGGATATACCCATCATGATGCTATAAGTAGCACTGGGACTTGCTGAAAAGGAAAAATGGTGCACTCCTGCTACCCGTGTTGCCATTGTGTGCATTACTGTCAGTGCACATCACTGCTGCTATTTCCAGGGAAGCTGTAACAATTCATCAACAAAATCTGTGGTGTTCCATATTTCATAACACAGCCTGTGTTGTTACTTGTCTTGCTGCAAACAAGCCTATTTCTGGACTCAAAATATGTGACATTACTGTACAAATATGCACAGCCTGAATCAACAATATGTCTGCTAGTTGTGCAAGGCCACTGAGATCCTTCAAAGTGTTGAGTATAGCCTCCCTGAATCCATCAATTCTATATTTTCATGATATTTGCGAGATCCTGACCTGTATGAGCAGCAATCATGGAACAATAAACATAGTCTTGAGTGACTATGATCCTGTCACTCTCAAATTCTTACATGAGCTGGTAGACACTTCTAAGAAATTTAAGAAATCGAACATTCTCTTAAAAAACAATTTCTTTAAGCATTTATGAAAAGGAATGGGTCTGTAATTTTTTCTTTTCTTATGAAGTGATTTTACTTTTACAATTTTTAAGCAGTCTGGAAATATGCCAGTAGGGTAGAACAAATTTTTAAGTCAGTTGTTCAAATATTATGTGTGCCTATTTTAAAAAATAAAGTCTTATTACATTATCTAATCCTGCAGACTGTTAAATTTTGTACCTTCTGCCTGTCCTTTCATTTTTCTATATGAAGATTAGAAGTTCATCCTTTTTATTAATAAAGTTTGTGATGGAAAATATTAAAATAAGTGTTCATGAATTCTGCTTTTATTAGACTGTGTGCTAAAAAATCTTGCACAGTCTGTTATTAAAAAGTAAAACACATCCCTTACGCTACAAAAAAAAGCATTACAGGACTAAAGGAAAACAGTATGAAATATTATTCACCAAGAAACAAATAAAAACAGCAAAGCAAATTATATATTGGCCAACAAATTAAATAATTAATTCATTGCAGTGGCAGCAAACTTTCCTCCTCCTAATAAACAACCAAATAAAATGCATTAGATTTACTTCAGTGAAAATTTACGCATCACTAACAGACATCAGTTTAATAATTACAGGCATTAAGGAGGTCACAAATTTCATCAGGCCATTAAAATTTAGTAATTCAGCTGGTTATGAAGGTGTTCCCAGCAGAATATGAAAATCTTGTCTAACTTGGTAGGAATATCTTTAAACTATCTTTGTACAGTCAATGATAGAGAACAGATTTTCTGACAGACATAAATATTATAAAATAACTCAGATATAAAAAAACTGGAAATGAGAAAACAACCTCTACTTACAGACCCATTTTACTCCTACTGACCTGTTCAAGAGCTTTTGAAAGAATTATCTGGATAGGATACTGACTCATTTTTCCAAGCACAGCCTATTAGTTTGGCCTTTGTAAAGAATTTTCCACAGAACCAGACGTTTCAGAGAGAGCATTAGGGAACAGTTGTCAAGAACAGGGGAAATAAATATAGTAGAAGAAGAATGGGTAGCTTTGAGAGATGAACAGTGAAGGCAGCAGAGGATGCAGTAGGTAAAAAGACGAGAGCTAGTAGAAATCCTTGAATAACAGAAGAGATATTGAATTTAATTGATGAAAGGAGAAAATATAAAAATGCAGTAAATGAAGCAGGGGAAAAGGAATACAAACGTCTCAAAAATGAGATTGAGAGGAAGTGCAAAATGACAAATATAAGGATGTAGAAACATATATCACTAGGAGTGCCTACAAGAAAATTATAGACACCTTTGGGGAAAAGAGAAGCACCTGTATGAATCTCAGGAGCTCAGATGGAAAACCAGTGCTAAGCAAAGAAGGGAAAGCGGAAAGTTGGAAGGAGTATATAGAGGGTCTGTAAAGGGTGATGTACTTGAAGGCAATACTATGGAAATGGAAGAGGACGTAGGTGAAGATGAAATAGGAGATATGATGCTATGGGAAGAATTTGACAGAACTCTGAAAGACCAAAGCCGAAACAAGGTCCTGGGAGTAGACAACATTCCATTAGAACTACTGATAGCCTTGGGAGAGTGACCCATGACAAAACTCTTCCATCAGATGAGCAAGGTGCGTGAGACAGGTGAAATACATTCAGACTACAAGAAGAATACAATAATTTTAATCCCAAAGAAAGCAGGTGTTGACAGGTGCGAAAATTACCGAACTCTCAGTTTAATAAGTCGCTGTTGCAAAATACTAACATGGATTCTTTACAGATGAATGGAAAAACTGGTAGAAGCTGACCTGCCTAAAGGAAAATTAAAGACACCTTTGGAGAAAAGAGAAGCATCTGTATGAACATCAAGAGCTCAGTTTGGATTCCACAGAAATGTAGGAACACGTGAGGCAATACTGACCCTATGACTTATCTTAGAAGATAGGTTAAGAAAAGGCAAACCTATATTTCTAGCATTTGTAAACTATGAAAAAGCTTTTGGCAATGTTGACTGTAATACTCTCTTTTAAATTCTGAAGATGGCAGGGGACAATACAGCGAGTGAAAGGTTATTTACAATATGTACAGAAATCAGATGGCTGTTATACAAGTCAAGGGGCACAAAAGGGAAGCAGACATTCAGAAGAGAGTCAGACAGGGTTGTAGCCTGTCCCCAATGTTATTCTGTCTGTATAGTGAGCAAGCAGTAAAGGAAACAAAAGAAAAATCTGGAGTAGGAATTAAAATCCATGGAGAGGAAATGAAAACTCTGAGGTCTGCTGATGACATTTTAATTCCGTCAGAGACAGCATAGGACCTGGAAGAGCAGCTGAATGGAATGGACAATGTCTTGAACGGAGGATGTAAGATGAATACCAACAAAAGCAAAACGAAGATAATGGAATGTAGTCAAATTAAATCAGGTGATGCTCAGGGAATTAGATTAGGAAGTGAGACACTTAAAGTAGTAAAGGAATTTTGCTATTTGGGGAGCAAAATAACTAATGATGGTTGAATTAGAGAGATTATAAAATCTAGACTGGTTATGGCAAGGAAAGTGTTTCTGAAGAAGAGAAATTTGTTAACATTGAGTATAGACTTAAGTGTCAGGAAGTCTTTTCTGAAAGTATTTGTATGGAGTGTAGCCATGTATGAAAATGAAACATGGATGATAAACAGTGTAGATGAGAAGAGAATACAAGCTTTCGAAATGTGGTGCTGCAGAAGAATGCTGAAGATTAGGTCGGTAGATCACATAACTAATGAGGAGGTACTGAATACAATTGGGGAGAAATGGAATTTGTGGCACAACTTGAGTAGACGAAGTGATCGATTAGTAGGTCAGGTTCTGAGGCATCAAGGCATCACAAATTTAGTACTGGAGGGCAGCGTGGAGGGTAAAAATCGTAGAGGGAGACCAAGAGATGAATACACTAAGCAGATTCAGAAGGGTGTAGGCTGCAGTAGATACTAGGAGATGAAGAAGCTTGCACAGGATATAGTAGCATGGAGAGCTGCATCAAACCAGTCTCTGGACTGAAGGCCACAACAACATCAAAGTAATAAGACATTACAAGTCAAGTCCTGGGAGACCCAACCTAGGAAAAACGTCCTACTGGTGTATTCTGTGACCTTGTCAAGGAATTTGACTGAGTGGATGACAGCAGTTTACTTGGCTCACTAAAGTATTATGGCATTAAAGACATCCCTCTTGCATGGATGGACGGAAAGCAAAGGTTCAAATCAACTGCCTGTGTCATGGGACAGAAACCTACCTTAGACTGGGCGAACAACTGTACAGAATCCCACAAGGATTAGAACTGGGCCCACTCTTGTTTTTAATCTAAGTAAAAAAATCTTACAATGACTTCAGATAATGTTTCAAAAACTGTAAAGATTGCTAATGACACAAATATGCTAATCAATGGTCTGAACCCCACCTTAGTAGTTACATCTCCATTGATAACGGAACAGGCCTATAACTGGTTAACAGAAAACAGTAATGCTTGCAAACACTCATATTACAAAAATAATATGAAAAGAACAGGTAGCTGGATGGCACAACTCATACACACATGGCCACTGTTATCTCTAGATTCTAATACCTTAGCACCCATTAATGACATTGGCTGTGTGTGTGTGTGTGTGTGTGTGTGTGTGTGTGTGTGTGAGAGAGAGAGAGAGAGAGAGAGAATTCTGTCCAATTTCTCTATTAAATAGAGACTGGTAATAGGAAACTTGTTGTTTCATTTGATATTAATAACAGTAACTGTAAAGCCTAAACAAAAATGATTGGATTTACAAATCCTCTGCAAAATCCCTTGGCATCTGACTTGGTAAACAAATAAAAATAGTGTCAACAAATTGATAAACTAGTCAATAAGTTTAGTTCAGCATTTTTTTGCCCTTAATGGTATCTCTCACTGTATTGACCTTAAGACAGATGTGTTGGATTTTTTTATGTACACAGCCTGACGAAAAAGTGAAGTCCCCAAAAGATTTCGTCGGATGTCGATGTACCCTCATACACATAAATACCATCAGTGGGTATGTAAATGATTAGAGTTGCAATTTTCTGTGACAGGTTGAGCAGCCACCGGAGAGTGTTACTATTGTTCGTATTTAGTATTGTTACGAGGCCTGGTGGGGTGTATATAGAGACACGAACAGTGTAGAGTGTTGAGTGATCACTGTGAAGGACATGGAGATGCTGCATACTTATGTCAGACTGCATTAACAACACCTGACAGGGTTTGAAATGACCCTCATGTGGGTCTCCATTTGGCTGGCTGATTGAATCATGCAGTATTCACATTTTTGCGGCATTCAGATGTGACAGTAGCCTAACATTGGATGTATGTGAATGTGATGGCAGTGACAGTCATGGTCAAGATTCTGGTCAATGACATCTGACCATAAGAGAGTATTACTGTATTGTGCACCAAGCATACCACAACCCCTTCACATCTGTGCCTGTTACCGTATTTACTCGAATCTAAGCCGCACTTTTTTTCCGGTTTTCGTAATCCAAAAAACCGCCTGCAGCTTAGAATCGAGTGCAAAGCAAGCGGAAGTTATGAAAAATGTTGGTACCTGCCGCCACAACTAACTTCTGCCATCGAATATATGTAGCGCGACACAGGCATGCTCTGTAGGCACAAAGATAAATACTGGCGCCAAAACCTTTGCGTCAGTAAATAAATTAAAAAAAAAAAGTGGAAGACGAGTTTTTTTTCTCCACCGCGAGTTTCGACCACTGCATTTTATACATTATCCAACGAAGTAAATAGAAATTCCGTATTGTTCATTTTCGAATGTAGCAGCATTTCAGTGTACTACGAAAATCGGACTGGCAAGACTGTTTGGGATGTTTGTCAATATGGCCAACTCTAGGTTCTGAATTTTTTCAACCTGTGAGAAGAGATGGTTGCTAACAGGAACCTGATGAAATTTGAATCACATACAGTATTTTCTTCACCATAAGAATAATACGAATATAAACATTTTGCCATGTATTCTTTCGTGTTTGCTGCTATCTCATTTAAATCCTGTCTGCCTAATAAACTACGAAACTAGAGTGAGACAACAGCAAACGCGGAAGAATATACGTATCATGTCATGTTTATATTCGTATTATTCTTATGCCTAATAATGATACAATCTGAAATGAAGCACGGAAAGTGACTAGATTTTTAAATCTAAGATGACTCTAATTTCTGTGCAGAATTTGATGTAATAAAGAAGCGGCCGCAAAGATTTTCAAACGGAGAAAAATTTTCGCCTAACTCTCGTTCAGAACATGTTCTATCATACGCAGTCTATTACTTGATTCTTGTTGATCATTATCAAAGAAAGCAGCAGTGTAAGTAACAACAAATAGCAGTCTCTTGCCATTGTTTCGCTAACGAGACGATTCCTCTCTTTTTTGTTTTAATTGTACGCGGCGGTAGCGCGCACAAATCAAGCCATGCCGCGAGCCGCGACAGGCCGTAAACACGCACTATCAGAATGCGACAAACAATGCATGACACAGTGCAGTAATGCATTTTCAGCTTAAGAGTGATGCAAACACCTATAACAAAGAAAACGGAACTTATCAGATCAAAGCAAAATAGGCAATCGATTCAAACCAGATGAAGCACGTGAAAAAGGAAGGGTACCCGTATAAATACGGACGGAGCGCCTGACGCATAGCAATGGCTACGTGGTAAAGCTTAACTGCTAAGCTTATGACTCGAACCAAACTACTGTAGCTGTATTGTCATTCATTCGACCTAAATTGTGTCTCATATTACAATGGACCAACTTTGTTTCGATTTGGAGGTGTCGCCTAAAACTTTTCTCTCCCCTTGAATTTCGAGTCTCAAATTTCAGGTGCGGCTTAGATTCGGGAAATTTTTTTTTTCCTTGATTTCGAGTCTCATTTTTCAGGTGCGGCTTAGATTTGAGTGCGGCTTAGATTCGAGTAAATACGGTACCTGAGAACATATAATTGACTCACTGCAACATTCTGTGTCATCCCCACACCATTGGCTGGAGACTAGCAGCTGCCAAACTACAAAATTACTGCTCCATGTGTAGGCTGCCACTGATGTTCCAACAAAAATGTCTGCATTTTGAGTGGTGCAGTGGCCAGTAAGAATGGGCTGCTAATGAATGGAACTGCATTGTTTTCAGTGATGAACTGCATTCTTACACTACCCCAGATGACCATCACCAGTGAGTGGTGGCCACTTGGGGAGAGGTTCCACACTTCCTATGCTTTGGGGAGGCACCATGGTGCTACTGCTGGCATCATGGTGTGAGGAGCCATTGGGTATGACTTCAGGTAACAGCTGATAATGATTGAGGGAACTCTGATGGCAAAACAGTATTTCACAAACATTCTGTGTTCTCATTTTATCTCTCATGCAAAAATAGTGTGCTACCTTTTTCAACAGGATGATGCTTGTCCACACATGGCATGTGTCTCTATGAACTGTATATGTGATGTTGAGGTATTTACAGGGCTAGCAAGACCTGCAAATGTGTCCCTGATAGAACACGTGTGGGACTAGCTCAGATGTCAAGTCTATACTAATGCCAGTATCCAGGATATAAAGGACCTGTCACAATAGTTGTGAGCCAACTTGACTCTGGAGAGGATACAACAGCTTTATGACAACCTTCCAATCAAATTAGTGCATGCATCCAGGCCGGATGGGACACAAAGTCATACTGCTAAAAGGGCTCATATTGCCAAGTTATTGACTTGATATTGTCAGCGTCGATATAACATCACACACCCTCTCAACCCATGGAGATTCATTTTGTTTCCTCCTCCACTTCTGAGTCCTTCACTTTCTCATCAGGCAGCATAGATATTTTAACTCCTTGTTGTCTTATGGATTTATCTCCTGCACTGCACCTAAAACAAATAATTACATTATTCAGTAGAAGTGAACAGTGAGAATACTATGTAAAGTAGACAACCATACATCTCACAGAAGATTTTTTAATGGTCCTGGTATTATTACATTCATTTTCCAGTACATTTATTCTTTAATGTCTTTTTCTGCTGGCAATGAAACTCAGTTTGAACTTAACTGTGATCTACACTGTTACAACAGAAGGAACAAAAACAATTTTCAGTCAGACATTTGGAAAGGTATTCAACAAATTCCCACCCAACAAGAAGCTAGAAATTGAGAAGCCTTACTAATTCAAAAGAAAATGAAAAATGTACTGTATTTCATTAAACCCTCTTTTTTTATAAATTATCTAAATATCAGATAATTTGTGGAGAGGCACAGTGGTTAATGAGGTACGTTTATCATTTTCTTTTGGGACTTCCAATTTATTTCATCATATTAGATGGGAGTCTGTTCAATACCTTTCCCAGTGTTTTCTATTGTAACTGTGTAGAACACAGTTCAGTTCAAACTGACTTTTATTGTCAGGGTAAAACAGATATTAAAGAGTAATTTAAAGGTTCTGGGAAGTGAATTTAAGAATTCTAAGGTCCTAGAAATGGCTTCTGCAAGATGTTGGCATACAGAGTAGAAATTCAGCTTGGACATCAACAATGTAACAACTCACTGTCAACTATTAGCACCCAGCTTTAATATTTTTATACACAAATTACAATACAGTCTAGTTTTCATCACAAGATTACTAACACTAAGATGAAGCTGAGTGTATAGAATGTAAACAACCAACTTACATGATAGATTAGAATGAGATGCAAATACTGAAAAAATCCTATTGGTGTAAGTGTTAATGAATCAGATGAACATTTGAGTGAGGGTTCAAAAGTAGAGAACACCAAACACGAAATTATGAGCAGGTCGATACAGTATCAGTCCCAACAACAACAATAAAATGCAAAGTTAAATTCTTCAAGATCCTTCAGTATATGTATTTAGTGAGAAAGAGGGTTTGAATGTAGACTTCCAAAATTTTTGTGCCAATACACTTATATTTTATTTTATTTTTTCTGGCAATCTGTTATGGGAGGGAATATGGATCAGCTGTCAATGAGTTATTTCACTTCTCAGACACCTCACAGGGGTAAAAACAGGCTTTTTCACTGTGTCAGTGACTAGGCCATTTGTTTGTTTAACAATGTCTGAAGAAACAAACGTTGATGATGATCTTCCAGCTGTACTAAATTTATGAAATTTATTTGCAATTGCAGAATCTTTCTGACATTGGCTGCATTAGATATTAAGATATTACCTGTTTATGATGTGTGAAAATTAGTGTCAGATTGGGACTCGCACCCAAATTTCCCACTTGTTGTCTTAACAGCTTTGACTATTCAAGCACACTTCCAGGACCAATGCAAACTTCCATGTGTCATACTGTCTTCAATGCCACTGCTAACTACTTTACTTGGATTCTCAGAACAAGGTTTCCAGGACACAAGCGTGTGCGACATTAGTATTATGATTGTATTTTGCCTTTTGAGGCTTGTAATACTTATTTCTAACAATGTCTAAAGAAACAAACCAATGCCTGTTTGTTCCGATATTATTAAAAATAAGTATTCCAAGCCGCAATGGGCAAAATGAAGATGGAATATGTTTGTCTGCTTGAAAGCCTGTGAAGGGAATCGAAGTAAAATAGCGAGCAATTAGATTGTAGACAGTGTGATATATGGAAGTTTGAGTCAGTCCTTGAAGCATGCTTGGATAACTTAAGTGATTAAGCCAACCACTTGCAACAAGTGGGAAATCGGGGTTCGAGTCCCAGTCCAGAACAAATTTTCATGTGTCACCATGTGTCTTCATACCTAATGTAGCTAATGTCAGAAAGATTCCACAAATTGTAAATAAATTTCTGAAGTAGGTCATTTGTGTTACAGCATATGCTCAGATTGGCAAAGAAAATTGCCCACGTCTTTTTCAAATGAATCATACTGGTATTTGCCTTAAATAATTTAGGGAAAACCTGGATGACAGGACAAGGATTTGAGCTGCCATTCTCCAAAATGTGGGTCTAGTATCTTAACCACTGCACCAACTTGCCCGGTACAACACACTGCAATCAAATCAATGACCCTTCAAAATTACCAATTGTGGACCACTTCAGTAGCAGAATTATGTTCCGGGTCTCTGCATTGACCAATCAGTGGTTTTGTGGTGTGGTCTTCCGTTTTTCTGTTAGTGTATAATATTTAAAAAAAAAAAGTTAGTATGGTGTGAAAAATTATCAAAACTATGAATCCAGTGAAGTGGGTTTCAAAATAAAAATATACTGTGGCAAGTCAGAGGAAAATACAAAAATTGGTCATGAACATGGAGTTATTTTACATTTGGTGGAAGCCAACTTGAACAAATGATACTTGCTTTACATGGGCAACTATTGTAACTTTGTAACTCTGATAAAACTGTTCTCTACCCTAAAACACAAGGTTTAGGGGGCATTACTTAATAATTCAAAGGATTTTAAAAATCATCAGTTACTTTGTAACTGAAGAAAGGTCAGAGGGCTAGGAAAAGAAATGACTAGGTATGTAGTTTGCAAGTTGAAAGACAAAAGGAAAATCCACAGGATTTGTATCATATACATGATACAATGGTCAAAGGTCATAATTGAAGCAGGAAAACTTTCTTGAAACATAAATGTAGTAGTAGTAGTAGTAGTAGTAGTAGTAGTAGTAGCAACAGATCCGTAGATCTCTTTTTACAAGGATATAGGACATGTCTAAGTACTTACAAATTTATCTAAAAACAAAGATGCTGTAACTTACCAAACAAAAGCATTGGTATGTTGATAGGAGACAATAAAAAACACACAAACACACACAAATTTCAAGCTTTCGCAACCCAAGGTTGCTTCATCATGAAAGAGGGAAGGAGAGGGAAAGACGAAAGGATGTGGGTTTTAAGGGAGCGGGTAAGGAGTCATTCCCATCCCGGGAGTGGAAAGACTTACCTTAGGGGGAAAAAAGGACAGGTATACACTTGCACACACACACACACACACACATATCCATTCGCACATATACAGACACAGGCAGACATATGTAAATTGGGGATTGGAATGACTCCTTACCCTTTCCCTTAAAACCCACACCCTTTCGTCTTTCCCTCTCCTTTCCTCTTTCCTGATGAAGCAACCTTGGGTTGAGAAAGCTTGAAATTTGTGTGTGTGTTTGTGTGTTTTGGCATTTACATATGTCTGCCTGTGTCTGTATATGTGCGGATGGATATGTGTGTGTGTGTGCAAGTGTATACCTGTCCTTTTTTCCCCCTAAGGTAAGTCTTTCCACTCCCGGGATTGGAATGACTCCTTACCCTCTCCCTTAAAACCCGCATCCTTTCATCTTTCCCTCTCCTTCCCTCTTTCCTGATGAAGCAACATTGGGTTGCGAGAGCTTGAAATTTGTGTGTGTGTTTTTTATTGTCTCCTATCAACATACCAACGCTTTCGTTTGGTAAGTTACAGCATCTTTGTTTTTAGATATATTTTTCCCGCATGGAATGTTTCCCTCTATTATATTCATATTTACAAATTTAGATCAATTTAAAATAAGCTAATTTGTATACACATATATTTACAGACTTCTAGTTAGAGACAATCATTAGATTTACTCCTGGTATACAATAATTTTTTTACAAATAACTTATTAAATAATGTAATGCCACATTGTTCACTCATATCTCACTATCAGTCACTGCACACACTATAAACACATTGTTTCGTAACACTTCACTCACTACACACACACACACACACACACACACACACACACACACACACTGGTTATCTCTGGGCCAATTTCTGTACCGCGACTTCCCATTTGCTATACTGAAAAATTGAGTCAGCATCCCTCCATAATGAGTGATATGTTGAGCTCAGAGGAAGAGATGTTAGTATTGTGCTATGCATAGCTTGGGGGTAAGTATTTCTAGAAAGGAAAAAAAAAAACATAAAGTGAAGGTGTTATGTGGAATGTTGGATATTTTATAATCATTATTATTATTATTATTATTATTATTTGTATAACATTTTTTATCAAAGCCCTACTCTGTTTTAGCTAAGTAATCCTTCAATGTATAAAACGTATTGCATAACAGGTACTTTTTTAGCAGCCTTTTAGCAAGGGATTACACAACAGCACATCAAATGGTTTCCTATTATTCATTTCTGCGATAAAACCATCACATGACTGACAAAGCTTCTGCCACATAGCATGGAAATATATCTATACAATGCTTATCTGATTTTCAGTCTACAACTGGAAAGAGTATTTTTAGGGAAAAATTTGTTCAGATGTTAATAATAGAGAAGATGCTAGTAACCCAGAAAAAACTAGAACATATGGCAAGTCTAATTATTTAGAGGCCATATCTGGGGCTATGAGAAAATTCAACAATGCCATGCAGAGTGCAAACTGGATATACTGTCCCATTTATGAACTAATATGTTAACGTTTGCAGTACACTGAATACATATTGTCTCTAACACATATTTTTTATGAGCCTTTGTATATGGTTTAGCTACTTCATTTTCATTTTGAAAAGAAAAATTCTGTTCTATCAAATCCAATTTATGATACCTGTCTCTGGCAATGGCAACCTGTAAATCAGATATCTTTACATATCTGTTTTTGTACATGTACTCACTTTGTATGAGTTAACTTGTAGTTAAAGCCAGCTGCCAGATCATCAAGAGTGAGGTAACTTGTAGATGGCTCCCAATGTGTTAAATTTAGTGTATTGGAGTTGACCTGGTGGATTCCTCTCATCCTCAGACCTGACTAACTAGCCCCACATTTTAAAACTTCCTCACCTATTGCTTTCCCTTCCCAGTTCTGTCTCATAATTTTTTAGATGACTTGAGAGAGGATTTTAATCTTGTTACTATTAAAGATATTGTCATCCAAAGTGGTGAATGGTGTCTTGTGCTCGCTTTGCAGGTGATTTTGCTATTCTTTGCTCTTCCTCTAGCTATGTAGCCAGTGGCATTCAATTGCAATTTTTGATAGTCATTGAGGGAGTGAACAGATAGTGCCATTTTTAACTCTTTTTGTAGAAAAAAGTATTTCCCTTCATGTAGGACAAACTTTAGTGGCCACCACATCTAAGGCTCTTGAAAGACAAAAACATTAAACTATTCAATTTCCAAAAGTGCCCTAGCCACATGCTGTACTGAGGCGGCTCTTAGTCTGTAACAAACTGTATGGCTTAGTGAGGCCAACATACCTCAGAGTAAATATGGTAGGAAAAGTTCTAGCAGAATGTAAATAATTTAGCAATAAAGGGGACAATTTACTGGTAGTAGAAGCATTGCGTCGTTGACCAGCACACACAAAAGAGTGAGGATTTTTATAGCTTTCAGATGAATCCTTTAATGAGCTACAGTTCATCAGTTCAGCTGGCACAATGTAGTGACACACACACACACACACACACACACACACACACACACACACACACACACACACACCAGAGAGAGAGAGAGAGAGAGAGAGAGAGAGTTGGGGAGGGGGGTTAATTTTCATTCTCTTTTTTGCATGCCTGACGATGACTCAAGGATTCTATAACTCATTGAGTTGTCTACTGTACTCCTAAATTATTTATACCTCACAGTAACATGAGTATACAACATCAGGATATAAAAGTTTTTAAAAACAGTTTTACAACTGCACACAGAAACAAAGTACAAGTTAGATATTCTTGACACCAAGTCAGTTATAAAAAATCTCCATGTTATCATAATTTAGATGGACCCAGCATCTACTTGATAGTGCACACTGGTAAGACCACAGAAGGGTCTCCCTATGGTTTTCTGTGGTATTACTTGGAGCTTTCATCAAGGTTCAGCACAGCATAAATTCATGTTTTTGATGTGTTGTTACTGTAATCAAAGGAATACCGGTTCCAATGAGATATAATTGCGTCGTAAAACTCATAAGGCCTTAAATGTCTTTAAAATTACCCAGGACATGTACCTAGGAGAGATACAAGTCCAGCCTACAACAGCAGTGCAAGTTTGAATCATCCTGATCAGAATTAGGACACATGATTATCTCATTTTAGCTGTTATTCTACTAACAATTTTCTTCAAAATAACACTGAATGAGTGTTAAGTGTCCCCCCCCCCCCCCTGTCCTATGACCTCCTCCCCATTCGTCTGCCAGTCTCTTTGTTTGCTGCCCTCTGCCAACATACCCTCCCTCCCTTTTCCTGCTCCACTCCAGTTTGCTCATTGGCATTCTAATCCCTGCACACTCTGCCAGACAGCATTCCTCTGACCCCACACCCATACACTACTATCCCTTCCCCTTCCACTCCAGAATTCTGCTGCCATCCCACATGATAGTTGCATTCTGGCCTGAGCTACCGAAGTTGGCAGTTATGTGTGGATCAGGTGTGCTTGCTTGTGTGTATGAATGGTGTGTGTTTCTCTTCTGCAGATGAAGTCTGTGGCCGAAAGCTTTGTGTGTCTTTTAACTGTGCCTGTTTGCAACTTAAAATGTCTTCTTTATGGTAAGTAGCAATCTATCTCTTCATATATTGCTGAGTGTTATTTTTGAATGGTTAAGAGTAAATGAATGAGAACAGCAAGACAGGTCAGTCTTAACTAAGTTATTTTAAATTTTATAAATATTATGGCTCTGGCTGTAAAATTTTTCTAAATGACTTCAGAAACTACACTTGCAGCAACTGTTCCAAAAGCGTATAATTTTATTCATCATATGATATGTTTCAGTTAAGTCACATCCACAATTTAAATAATGAAAACGGCACAAGTCACTTATTTTTTGATGCTTATCATAACATATTTCAAGAATTTGTCCTTATTTTCAAGTGTATTTGTGCATTTGTTTACATGGCTATGTTTGGTGATGTCTGTATGTGTGATTTTCTGACTATATTGCATCTTTTTGAAGTTAGCAAGTGTTATGCATCCTCCATCATACAGAATATTACATACACGCAAATCATAGCACATTTTGTAAACAAACAGTGTAAGTGATGATTTGTGTGATGTTCTGTATAATGAAGGAGGCACAATACCTTCTAGCTTCAAAAAGAAGCAAGAGAGGTAGAAAATCACATGTGAACACCAAACATATTCATGTAAACAAATGCACAAATACTCTTGAAAATGAGAATAAATTCTTGAAACACATTGCACTATGCATCGAAAAAATAAGTAACTGGTCATGGTGATCCTTCCTTGAACTAAACTTAATCCTTTTATTTTTTTAAATATGCCACTTTTGTTTTAATGGACTGTAACTATGAAGAACTATATATTCCTCGTGGCTGGAAATCTTCTGATATCAATAAAAATTAGTCAAGCATAAGCTCATAAAACTCCTCAGAAGACCACTTGACATCCACACCTTTCAACATTTCAACTGTCTTTTTATGCTAGGTGAATAAACTGCCGTTTTTTCAGTCTCGAATTTTTCAAATGATGTTCTCCATGTCATCAGTTATTGGTCTGCCTCTTCATCTATTACGCACAGGTCTCAAGATATATCTTGGTCCAAGGTCTAGGTTTTTGACGTATCGTCTGTGAATCTGAACAAGACAAGATTCTTCCTATTTTGTATGACTAGGAAGGACTCCTCTGTGTGTCCCCACAAACAGACTTGCATTTGAAGGTGCCATGCAAGTGCCCACAAATATGCCACTAATTTGTTGTATATCTTCTCCATGAAGGTGAAAAGTTGCAGGTAAGGATACAATTTATTGTTTGTGTAAGGAGGGAATCAGTAGAGTTGCATCTGAAAGGTTATGAGGGATTGTATGTTTGACATGTAGCAAAGTTGAGCTCCTATACTGGCTCTGGTGTAAATGATGTTTTTCTTACTTGTAATTTACTTTTAGATAATTACCTTGTAGTAGCTCCACTGCCCGGTCCAGATGTGGGAGCTCATTCTGCAAGAGGAGAAGAGGCAGGGGGGGGGGGGGGCAAGGAGGAGGAGTAACAACTTCATATAAAACTTGGGGTCATCTTTATTCAGATGATAGCACTTTGTAATGGCCACTATGGCCACTGCCAAAGGCTGTAGGTGTAAACTGGTCAATAGACTTAGTGGCCGAAGAGGACAGTGCTCTGTGTAGAAAAGCCTAGGACGTGGACCACACAAGGGAAGCTATGCAAGACCAGAAGTTCAAAGATAGCAATCCAGCACTGACCTACTCCAGACGATATTAGTAATGTCCACAGACTTCATATTGCTCAGAAGTCACAAAGGAAAAATAAACTGGATGGATACACTGGTAACAAACCTAGATCAAACAAGGAATCATTTGGTATTCCTGAAAATTTTAAATCTGGCTACATGGAATGTTGTATCCTTCTCTTGCAGAAAATTATTGCCTAGTAAATATAAAAATTACTTTACAGTCTATATTTCCCAATAGACCCTATCAATCCAAAGAGTTTTGAGACTAGATTAATAAAAAGTAGAGAATATTCTACATCATCCCCCCTCCCCTTTCCTACCCTATTTGAGAACAATGACTAAAATATTTGCTTAACCATGTGAAACTGCCAGAAACATTTTCCTTTGAGATGATGATCAGCTCTCATTTCACTCTGGCTTGAATGTAAGTTATGTCGCTAAAGGGTTGATCCTTCATGTGAACTTCTGCACTTTTGTGTTAGGTTAGTAATGACAACACCTTCTTGTCACCTGTGATTCATTTTTTCAGGGAATAATTGTTTGCACTTTAACTTTCTATCAATCTCAGCAGGCATCCAAGTTTTTCTTCAGGAGTAAAGGTGGGCATGGCAGACTTTGCACACAATTTTCTCTTCTTCAAAAGATACTGGAGAACATCCTTAACACTTAATTTAGAGATGTTTCATCACAGAGATTTGTAACAACAACAACGATGTTTACGCACTACAGCCTCATGCCTACTACTTGACACTGCCTGCTCCCAAGTGACTTGTTGAATGCATATCTGTTGTTTACAGTTGTTATAGTAGAAAGCACATAAGAAGGCAGCAGCATGATGGGTTCTGCGCAGGGAAAGACAGAATACTTTGTGGCACTGTCTATGTGCACTCCTTCTGTCCCACACCTCATAATCCAGCTGATGCCTACCCTACCAAATGGCAACACATAGGTGAGTGCTATGCCTGGCCACTTCCCTACTCCTGACTTTGCCTAGCAGAATCTATATGCTCATAAAAGTGTGTCACTTCTTGCTGTAATACTTGTGTTTGCTTTATGTTACCCATAATAGACATTAAAGCATCTCAATAATCTCACCATATTTAAACTAACATGAAAATTAATGCAAAATGTCCTACATGCCCCCAATGTATGTGCTATTGGCTCAAGCATCATGTGGTACAGTGCACGCAGAATACCGTGGCTGGTAGATGCGCAGACGGCAGGGCACGCATGGGGAGAGCGGTAGTGGTGGGCTCTGTGGGCAGGCGCTGCAGGCGAAATTCCGAGCACTGGAGGGGACTAAACTGAAGACTACATTTAAAAAGATCTGTCACCTCTTTTTTGGTTAGCATCTAGAAAGAATTCTGCCAAAAATGTAGCAACTTATTTTCGCCTGGTTTGCTAACCATTTGTAACTTTCAGAGAAATGTCTCAAGTGGGGAATTTTGAGTAAAACCTACACATTTCTCTCGTTGCCATGTTAAAATTTGCTTCTTTTGCCAAAACTCAGCAGAGTTCACACAGTTTCACCTCACTAACATGTAGTGCAGATGCAATTGCGAGAGAATTCTGAAACAGTGGTTTATTAAGTGAGGAACGGAGGAAAAATAACGTCAGCGTCTTATGAAAAAGCAAATCCTTAGTACAAAATAAATGTCTGTTGAGTTCACTTATGTTGTTCCAAGACCCATAGCATTTCTCGTTTCATTAGTTATTGTTGGTCCTTAAAAATTACATTATTTAATTGGAAAAGTCTGTACCAGTGGAATAGTGCGGTAGATAATGAAGTTTTTCATAAAAAACATTCAGAAGAATACTCTCCTCTGTGTGTGCTATCATTTGCCAAAATCTCATTTCAATATCTCAAACCATTTATGAAATGTGAGGTATGTTGAAGGTATTTCACTCTGGCTTTATCGCTGGTGTGGTACGATGGCAAATGAGTGCACTACATCAGATCAGTTTTCTTGAGATTGGTGACTGACAGAGACCTCCACCCAAGCCTACAGAAAAATTCAATACGTTTGCTAAATTTCATACACAGCAACATATTATGTAATATGCACTAAATGCAAAATCATAGCGACCCATATTTTTCATTGTAAACTCTTCCAAATTTCGTGCAGTGTCTTACTTCCACTTACAAGTTACAATAACTATGACAATTAACAAAATGAGGGGCACATGGTAATGAACCTGACATATAAAGCTACAAGTAAAACAAAAATGAAATTATTTAACAATTAGTTACTGTAAAATTGTTTAAGAAAGATTGCAGGCCGTGCGTGTCGATTCTGTCATCGCTGACCAGCCAAAAGATGGCCCTCCCCCCCATTCTGAACAAACGAATAAATTCACCTATCACTTTGGATGAAAATTGGTCACTGCACATCAGCCCCTGTATCCTGCACCATCTGTACACTGCTCCTTGCCACTTTGCATTGTCCCATCATCTACCTTCGTATGTGCACACCAATATAGTTCAAGTTGCAACTGTAGTTACTGTCCATATATGCCAGTAATAAAAATCAGTCTTGGAACTTTTTTGAGGGATGGTGTCTTCTTCTTCTTCTTCTTCTTCTTATTATTATTATTATTATTCAGACAGTAATTTATGTTTTGCTGGTTCCTATAATGTAGTTAGTTTTGACCAGGAATTTTAATTTTCTGAAGAACATGATATTTAAAGCTTCATCGTAATATATTTTCTAAAAAAAAAAATTGTCCCCTCTTAATATAATACTGGAACATAGAGCTACAATGATTTGAAGTTCAGGGTGATCAATCCTTAATGCAACCAGCTGGAGATTTTTCTCCCTTGGCAGCTTCACTGGTGAGGTCCTTGTTGTAGCAAGTGTTTGTTAAGCAATGCACTACAGTGTAATGAGTGAAATTACAAAACAAGTTTTATATTCTCCAAAGAGTATTCGTATATGATTCATATGTACATACGTAATCTGTGCGTGCAACAAACAGATTATTTGAAGAGGAATTTCCTAATATTACAAGTTCCTAATCAGAGTATGATTCATTCATTGATAAATAAATTTCATGAAGTGGGATGCATTCTTGACAGGCAACACCGACTATCCTCTACAGCGCTCACAGAAGAAATTCTGGATAACATAGGGCATGTTCTGGAATGGTCTCCTAGAAAAGCAGTTAGATGTCTTTCTCCTATAAAATAACTGTAGTGCAAGACCCTGTGAAAAGGTTTAAGTTTTGTGAATGGTTTTTAATATGGTGCATGACAGAGAAAGTTACCCTCATCTAACCACCTTTTTGGACAAATCATGATTCCACCAAAGTGGGTATGTTAATTAACAAAATAACTAACTGAATTTCTGAAAAGCCTAACACAATACACAAGGCACCACTGCATGATCAAAAAATTGGAGTGTGGTGCATTATTAGAGAGACTAGTACACCCTATTTTTTTTCCAGGAAACTCACAAGAGTGAGAGATATGTGAAAAACATTTTGCAGCCTCTTTTTGGACAATTAACTGAACGAGAGCATGATTTCATGATCTTCCAGCAAGACCCTGCAATAATACATAAAGCCGATGTGTTATTACAGGAAATTTATGATAAGTTTCAAGGCAGTGTTATCACTAACAACATATGGCCTCCTTGTTCCCCAATTTATCCTGCGATTATCATAAAGGGGAGGCATTAAAAGAGGAAGTGTAAAAATCAAATCCACACGCTTTAGATTACATCTGTCAAGAAAGTGTTGCCATTTCTCAGAGGAAACAATAGAGTTTAATGATGAATTTTCTAAGCAGGTGTCAGAAATGCTTGAACAACAAAGGAAGCAGTTACAGGGTGTCTACATGGACAAGGAAAAATAATTCCCGGATTTTTCACGGATTTCCCGGTTGAAAATACACTTTCTCCCGGGTGAAAATACACTTTTTCCGTGTTAAGTGACAGTATACTTTTTCTCGGCTCTTATCAATCCTTTTATGGTTTATGGTTTTATACACCTGTGTAGAATTTCCCGGCACTTTAGAAAATGAAACTCAGGGGAAAAAACACGTTTTGGAAAGATCTTTGATGTGCAGCAACATATGCACTGCATATTTCCGGGTTACGAAGGTATAAATTCGAATTCCACTAAACATCGCTTGTTGCTTTCCAAAGCATTAAAATCGAGATTGCGACGCGCTTTTGTTAGCGAGTCACAGCTCATGTCACCTGATCTCGCCAGCTGATGACAGCATTTGACACGCGATGTAGTCAGATCACTCTTAAGTAGCGCGACCACACAAATAAGAAAAATTAATGGATTAAATTAATGTACAATTGTTGCTACACGAAAACCAAAGCTATCACATATAATATTGGTCTCTAAGATTAATAAGCTGCAAGAGAAGCTAAGCTTCCACATGTATTGTTGATCTTTTTTGCGCGTCATACATCACATGAATGTGACAGTAAATTTTTTTAATAACGACGTAAATGTCTAATCTTCTGGGCTCCTTATTCTTCATATGGTCGTCCCCAAACAGTTGATTTTTAAATGAGAGTCAAACGCTCTGTGATTTAAGAAATTCGTCGTACACTCTCTCACATAGATTATCTTACATAAAAGGAAATTTACTTTGAAAGTAACGCTTTTTAAAGCAATATTCGCAATATTTTTCCGTGACCTGTTAGAAAGGTACGTTTCAGTAGTTGCCAGAGAGCGCCAGATAATAGGCGTCACTGCACTTGCGCAGCTACGATGACGCAGGAAGCCCGCATGTTCGTACGTGTGAATCATTAAAAGATCTTGCATTAAAACGAATCTAATGTAAAAAACTGTCACGTCACGCTCATTGGAGGCAATTTGTTGTTAAGAAGCACTGCACAGTCTTCCTAAAGCCTTTGACACACTTTGCTGTTGGCAGACGCTTGTAAGAGCACTGTGTTTTGTTGTTGCATATGGCGCATTTTCTTTGCGACCTATGTTTTATTTTCGTTTTTTCTCTCGTTCATGTTTTGTTGCTGCAGTATTATTCTGCGCAGAAGCGGGATACAGTAAATTTTTTTGTTAGAGTATTAATTCTTACCAGTCAAAATCACAAAAATTTAACTGAAAACTAAAACAATGAAAAATTCCCGGAACTCAAAAAGATTCCTGGGTTTTTCCCGGTTTTCTCCCGGATGAAAAAATTCCCGGGTTTTTCCCGGATCTCCCGGGTCGTAGACACCCTGAGTTACATCATCTCCTTGATTAATATGAGGGTTGTACCAAAAGTTAGGTTCCCATATTTTTTACAAATAGAAAATATAGTTTATTGTTATTAATTTATACGTCATTGAAAAGCGTACACTTTTGTCTATTTTTCAACAGTCTCAATTTTTTTCGACACACCTTTGAAGAGAGTGTTACAGCTTTTGTCTTCCTAAGTCGAAGAAGTCTCCTGCCAACCCATTGAGGAAGCGTGCAACCTCTGCTCGGACTTCATCGTCACTCTTTAAGCGTTCACCTAAGTGTTCCTTTAGCTTGGGGAAGAGGCGATAATCGGTGAGGGCTAAGTCCGGGCTGTACAGGGGATGGGGCATAACAGTCCACCCAAATTTCTTCACAAGCTCCTGTGTTTGATGAGCAGGGTTCGAGCATTGTCGTGAAGAAGCACTACTCCCTCCTTCAGGCATCCTCTACGGCAATTCTGGATTGCTCGCCGGAGTTTGATCAATGTTTCACAATATCTGTATGAGTTTATCATCATCCCAGGTTGCATGAAATTGATGAGGAGTGGCCCCTTCTGATCCCAAAACAGTCGCCATAACCTTTTCTGCCAACTTGGTGGTGGTGAACCAGAGTGACGCCACTGACGAGATTTTTGTGTTGTTTCAGGGGTGTAATGAAACATCCACATTTCATTCGTGATGATAGAGTCCAACAACTTCTCCTTGTTGCCTCCCTCCTCACATTGTTGAAGAAACTTGCAAGCACAGTCAAGCCACGTTGCTCCTTGTGTCTGTCAGTCCGCATCTGGGAGACCCAGTGAGCACATACCTTGCGATAACCCATTGTTTCTGTTAAAGTTTTTTTCGATTGTGCTGTGGGAAACTTCTGGAATGCATTCAACAAGTTCACCGACAGTGCCCCTCCAATCTTCGAGCAGCTCACTGTTGATCAACTGGGCAATCGCATCTGAAACCGGTGGTCTTTCACTCTTTTCTTCAGCATGAACTTATGTGGGACCTTCAGCAAAATGCCGATGAATCTCCGAGGGCAGTAAGTTCCTTGTGCGGAGAAACTGGAATACTGCTCGAACCTCACACTTGGCGAGAGCGGCAATCAACACTTCCATCTCCAACGGCTGCCAAGCCAACACTGAGTGACATAGCGAATCGTGGACAGGTTGGCTCAAGAGTGAGGGAACCACTGCACACAGCACTGTTGTCAAAAAATGGCTCTGAGCACTATGGGACTCAACTTCTTTGGTCATAAGTCCCCTAGAACTTAGAACTACTTAAACCTAACTAACCTAAGGACAGCACACAACACCCAGCCATCACGAGGCAGAGAAAATCCCTGATCCCGCCGGGAATCGAACCCAGGAACCCGGGCGTGGGAAGCGAGAATGCTACCGCACGACCACGAGATGCGGGCAGCACTGTTGTCAGATTTGGCCTAGCACCTTCCCTAGAGAATGTAGCTCATTGGGAACCTTACTTTTGGTACAAACCTCGTATATGCGTGTTATTTATTTTTAAATGTTTATGTTATGTACATTAGAAGTGATTAACATGACAAATCATACTATTTTTACTGTGGACCTCCTGTCACCTACACTGTGGGCACAGCAGCTGGCCTCACCAGCCACCTTCACACTGTGAAAGCAATTGCGTAAACAACTGATCAGCCTGTAGTAAGTTTCTTGACATATACATACTATATATATAATTTATGAGTAAAGACAACAATTCATCAAAGAGTAGAGGCACTGAGGCAGAATGTGCACAGGACAAGAAAGTGACTTATGGGCACTGTGAGCTCATGTAGCGCACGATGACAATGGTGTGCACTAGCTTGGGATAGGTTGATAGAACAAAGGAAGGGGAGACTGAAGATGAGAGTGTGGTTGCAGGCTAAATGAAATTAAGCTCCTGAGACAGGGTGGAGTTGGGTACAGGGCAGGGTACTAGTATATGCTATTCTGTCGGTTCCTCTCAGTCCACTCTTCCACAACATTGTCATTTTGTGCTACACAAACTCACCCGTGTAAGTGTCCATGTGTTGCATTCCGCTGTCTACCTCTGAGCTGTCAGCTGCTCTTTCTAAACACTCTCATGGACTCTTTGCATCCTTTGTGCCCTCTCCCATCCCACCTAACACAATCCCTCAAATCAGTAATTCTTCTAAGTTGATGGTGAGTATCCATAACTTTTGCATAAATGTTCTGTTTAATGAAATATGTTTTAAGTGTGTTGTTTTCTTGGAGCCCAATAAAGCCTACTGTATTTACTCGAATCCAAGCCGCACTTTTTTTCCGGTTTTTGTAATCCAGAAAACCGCCTGCGGCTTAGAATCGAGTGCAAAGTAAGCGGAAGTTCTGAAAAATGTTGGTAGGTGCCGCCACAACTAACTTCTGCCGTCGAATATATGTAGCGCTACACAGGCATGTTTTGCAGGCACAAAGATAAATACTGGCGCCAAAACCTCTGCTTCAGTAAATAAATTAAAAAAAAAAAAAAGAGGTGGAAGACGAGCTTTTTTTCTCCGCCCCGAGTTTCGACCACTGCATTTTCATACATTATCCAACGAAGTAAATACAAATTCCGTATTGTTCATCATCGAATGTAGCAGCATTTCAATGTACTACGAAAATCTGACTGGCAAGACTGTTTGGGATGTTTGTTAATATGGCCAACTCGACGATTCTCTTCACCATAAGAATAATACAAATATAAACATTTTGTCATGTATTCTTTTGTGATTGCTGCTATCTCATTTAAATCCTGTCTGCCTAATAAACTACAAAACTAGAGTGAGACAACAGCAAACGTGGAAGAATACACATATCATGTCATGTTTATATTCATATTATTCTTATGCCTAATAGTGATACAGTCAGAAATGAAGCATGGCAATTGACTAGATTTTTAAATCTAAGATGACTAATTTCTGTGCAGAATGTAATGTACTAAAGAGGCGTCTGCAAAGATTTTCAAACGGAGAAAAATTTTCGCTAAACTCTCGTTCAGAACATCTATCATACGCAATCTATTATTTGGTTCTTGTTGATCATTATCAAAGAAAGGAGCAGTGTGAGTAACAACAAATAGCAGTCTCTAATTGTAAGCGGCGGTAGCGCACACAAAAGCAAGCCATGCCGCGAGCGGCGACAGGTCGTAAACACTCATTATCGGAATGCAACAAACAATGCATGACACAGTACAGCAAGAGTGACGTACACACCTATAACAAAGAGAACGGCACTTATCTGATCAAAGAAAATAAGCAATCAATTCAAACCAGACGAAGCACGTGAAAAAGGAAGGGTACCCGTATAAATACGGACGGAGCACCTGACGCATAGCAATGGCTACCTGGTAAAGCTTAACTGCTAAGCTTACGACTCGAACCAAACTACTGTAGCTGTATCGTCATTCATTTGACCTAAATTATGTCTCATATTACAATGGACCAACTTTGTTTTGATTTGGAGATGCGGCCTAAAACTTTTCTCTCCCCTTGAATTTCGAGTCTCAAATTTCAGGTGCGGCTTAGATTCGGGAAATTTTTTTTTCCTTGATTTAGAGTCTCATTTTTCAGGTGCGGCTTAGATTCGAGTAAATACGGTAGAACCCAGGAATTTTTTAGTAAATTTTGTGGTTCTGGAAAAGAGTTGCTAATAATATTTATTAGTGAGACAGCTACTGACTACTATGAGTGGACACACAGCAAAAGAAACAGATGATAAACAGCCTCGAGTGCTTTTAGTAAAATATAATTTTAAAAACTAAGCTTCCAACTCATTTGAAATTGAGTTTGTAATCAGGATGTATTATTAGTTTTGACTTAGAACAAAGATGTAGATTTATTGGTGCAAAAACCATCCAAAAACTGATTGTGGTGGAGGAAGCAATGGAGACCTACCTGTGGGGTGAAATATGAAAATAAACATATATATCATGGAACAGACTAGAGTGGAGTATGTAATTATAACTTCCATGTAAATGAAATGAAGGTAAGTAGGACACACAACCAAATGAATAGATGGCAAGTGACTGAGAAAGTTCTCTGCTGCATTCCAAAACACAAGAGAAGAACTAGACAATCACAAGGGAAGATCATTAGATATAGAAATGGCATGGAGGCCTGTAACCGAAGACGGTAAATGAATAGAGAAGTCAGAGAGCTGCTTTATCCAGCAGTAGATGTGAAATGACTGACGATTATAGTATGACTGATTTTTTAATAGCATTTACAGCTAGTATAATGATAAGATTATTTTTTTTCAAATTATTAGTTTTGTGACTCAACCATAGTTGAACACTGTTTTTATTCCTCACAAAATTTCATTTGCTGATTTCCAGATAAAAAGGAAAACTTGTACCTTGTAAACACTTGGAATATTTGATATTTGTGTCCTCTTTCAAAATATAATTTTCCATTAATAACATTGCACAATAAATGGTTATGCAATAGGTAATTCACCTTCACTAACTGAGTCCACTTAGCTTGAAACCCAATCTGTCAATTTATTTTATGTTATTACTCTTAAGTTTCAATATGCCACATAGTGGGGAGATAACACCAAATACTCAGAGTATTATACTTATTAACTTGTCTCCATGACTGATACATATGCCACAATTTGTGTGTGTGCGCGCCTCACAATGTATGTATATAATAGAGGGAACCATTCCACGTGGGAAAAATATACCTAAAAACAAAGATTCTGTAACTTATCAAACGAAAGCATTGGTACGTTGATAGAGACAACAACAACAACAACAACACACACACACACACACACACACACACACACACACACACACACAAATTTCAAGCTTTTGCAACCCACGGTTGCTTCATCAGGAGAGAGGAAAGGAGAGGGAAGGACGAAAGGATGTGGGTTTTAAGGAAGAGAGTGTGTCATTCCAATCCCGGGAGCGGAAAGACTTACCTTGAGGGGAAAAAGGGAGACGTATACATTTGCGTGCACACACGCGCGCGCGCACACACACACACACACACACACACACACACACACACACACACACACACACACACATCCATCCGCACATATACAGACACAAGCAGACATATGTAAAGGCAAAGAGTTTTGACAGAGCTGTCAGTCGAGGCGGAAGTACAGAGGCAAAGACGTTATTGAATGACAGGTGAGGTATGAGCGGCAGCAACTTGAAATTTCATTTTTGTTTTACTTGTAGCTTTATATGTCAGGTTCATCCGTTACCCACCAGGCCTCAACCCCCACTAATTTCAAGTTGCCGCCGCTCATACCTCACCTGCCATTCAATAACATCTTTGCCTCTGTACTTCCGCCTCGACTGACATCTCTGCCCAAACTCTTTGCCTTTACATAAGTCTGCTTGTGTGTGTGCGTGTACGAGTGTATACCTGACCCCCCCCCTCCCCCCCGCAAGGTAAGTCTTTCCGCTCCCGGGATTGGAATGACTCCTTACCCTCTCCCTTAAAACCCACATCCTTTCGTCTTTCCCTATCCTTCCCTCTTTCCTGATGAAGCAACTGTCGGTTCCGAAAGCTTGAAATTTGTGTGTGTGTTTGTGTTTGTTGTTGCCTTTATCAACGTACCAACACTTTCGTTTGGTAAGTTACAGAATCTTTGTTTTTAGATATATTTTTCACAATGTATGTATATTTTATTGATACCTTCTCTGCAGGATATTGGTTTTCTTTTGCAGTGCTGCTCTCTCAACAAGCAGCGTTCTCTTGTGCAGATTTAAGCGAACCAGAATGATTAGGGTTTAATGCTCCATCAATCATTACATTGTTAAGACTGAGCACAAGGAGAGATGGAACAAGGATAGGATGTGAAATAGGCCACATCCTTTTTTTAAGGAACTATCCTGTTACTTGTCTTAACTAGTTCATGAGAATTACAATAAACCTCAATAAGAATGCCTGAGTAGTGATTTGAACACAGTTCCTTCCAAATGCCAGTCTTGTACTTTAACCACTGTGCTATCTTGGCTCAGCTACAGCTACCTAACTGTTCCTTCAAGACACTTCTGACTGCAGAATGGTCCATGTTTTGCTCTCACCAATTCTTTCTCTGTTTACAATGATATGATAAAAATTAACTGGAAGAACTTGTCAATGTGGTGTGCTCACCTGTAATCATCATTGTTTCTAATGTGTCAAGTTACTGTTAAAATTGTCAGAGACACTATTTTATGAATGCTATGCCATACAGTACCAGTTTGAAGTGAAAGGAGATCACAAAATTTACAGAAGGCAATATCTGTTTACACTTATGTTGTGCCCTGCAGTAATCACAAACTTAAAAAACAAATTATACAATAAAACATTGCATTTATTTATCTGTAGCAATGCTACATACCCTCACACATGTACAAAACATTACAAAAACTGTACATATGTTCCACATGAAGTCATGAATTTATGATACATTATCTTTAAGAAACAATACATTTCAATTCCCCTTTGGCATTCCAATTCTAGACGAATGTCTTTTTTAAAAAAATTTACCATAAAGTGGTAAAACTTTACAAAAGAGTCAAGCATACATGTAAAGTTGTATGTTTCTATATACATGTATCACTCAGTGTGTGAGATCACTTTTAATAATGTGTAACTTGCTTTTTCCAGGATGTGTCTTATACATGAACTACATATAAGTGCGGTTTGAATATCATGCTTAGATCACATTGGTAGAGAAGAACACAAAACAAAAGAAAAGGGGAGTCAAAACACTCCTGGCATCTCTGTATTTCAATGTAAGAACATACAGCAGTGAAAACATACTTTAAATATACAATTCAATACAACTAATTTTTAAAGACTTACGGACAGGATACTCTATAGTAAATGTGGCATGCAACCTAATCCATTACAAAGTGAAAAAGTATTTCAGAGACATATCTCAAGAATAATTTCATCACAGGAAATGCCAATTTCAAGTTTTTCCATTTAGGGATTGACTCAAACTATAAAAAATACAATGAACCATTTCTATTTACGAGAAACAAGTAAAGATTGTGCGTTGCTACCACTAGGCAGAAAGAGAGAGTTCACAGGGTTTTTTAAACTCTCATTCAGCTATGGCATATTTACAATTAGTATGGTATAATCTCCAAAGCCACAACAGTAACATAAAAAAATAAAAATTGATCGGCACAGACTTTAAGATGACAGGTATTTCATTGCTGTATGCCATAAGGAAATTTAAATTGCTTCGTAACAGTTACTGGTTATGGCTACAGTGAAAACTGATAGGCAGAAGTATTTTTTATTCCACATACATTGTAGAACAGAAGCAGGTAACTTTAAGGCTTCCCTGTACATATTTTACAGAAATCACACAACTCTTTGAAATGAGGAAAATTGCTTGCACTTCTGAGAATTCTGGTCAAAGGTTTATAGTATAAAATATTGCACAGTTCTTTATCATATATTAAGAAACAGTTTGTCTGAAAGACTTTTTACACTGAAGTGCTCTTAGATCAGCAATTTTTCTTTCAGCCTTGAATTTAAAAATGTTAGTGTAGAAATATGGAACATTATAAAAACTTTGGTCATTGTAAAATGTACATATATGTATATAAAAGCTGCAAGAGGTTCCCTGACATAAAAGGCAAAAAAATAAAAAAAGAACAGTAATGTGGTTCATTTCAATGTGAAATTTAATGTGCACAAGCCTCAGGTTTCAGTTTAACAATAACTGAAGTGCTTCAAACACAGCATTTGTAACAATACCTAAATAAACATACCATTAACACAAATCACAATGGAATGAGGAAAATAAATATTTCTATCAACAACACAGACATAGGACTCAAACATTCAGTAATGGACAAAGTCACAAAATGATCCTCATACTGAATAAGACAAAATGCAATTACATTTTTCAATGAGGTAGAGGGTAATTCAAAATTAAATTTAAACAGATCTCTTCTACATTTCTCAAATTTTATGCATCCAGGTATCAAATTCTCTGCCCAAGCTTTCAGGCTGACTTCCTGTTTTAAATTTTTTAATATTCCAGTACACAATCAAAAAAGCTTTTCATCTCTTACGATGATTATGAACAAAGAATAATGCAGTGAGAATATTTTTCTGAACATCTCTTCAATTACATAAGAACATGATGCACAGTAAAGATATTTCAACTAACTTGATAACTTAAACAGACTTCACTATATTGTTAATTCTTTGAAAATTTTTTCTTGACAGCTGCAGCAGGGAAACTATGTACCATCAGAGTAATAATATTAAAAGGTATGAACTCGATATCGCTCTCTGTTAGTTTGTGTCACACATATTGTAATGATTAGTGCATAGAATACTTTAATAGTTACAAAACAGAAGTAAGTAAAATTAAACATAAATAAAAATCATGGAAAGACAAAGAAATGTATTCTTTAAACATACTGGGAACATCTTTAAATTCTGAAGAGCACTTTGTCTTAAAATACTACAGAAAGACATAAGAAACAAATGTGAAATCTAACAGAGGTGCAAATTCAGTTGGAACTACAGATCAAACAATATAATACGTTGATTCCATCATTTGTATTTTCTCTGTTTTGTATGTAATATTTATCTTTGGGAGTAGGACTAAGTAACTCATCATAACTTACGTTATTTTTCTACACTCGTTCCTTGCTTACATTATCACCACAGAACCAAAATAAATTTAATAGCTCCAAAAAATCTCGATTCAAAGCTTATCTGGAAGGCCTGACTGATTTTAAGGCAATATCAACACAAATTATCACCTTTTTCTATCTAGTTTATTAATGTTAATAGCAGACTACACAAGAAGGAAAGTGTTATTTACACGAATCTGTGTCACTTAACATTTGCAACCTCCCATTACTAAGACATGAATGAGCAGAATATAGTGAATGGAATTAGCAACTTCAATAAACAGGCTCAATGAAACTGGAATAATAATTGTGCAAAAGGTTACAAGTATGGCAGTATACAGAACATCATTTAAGGAAAACCAGAACATTAAGGAAACAAGTATTACAGCCAATCTGGTAATGTCACCAGCCAAAAATGCAGCATTCAGTTTTTCAAAAAAGTCTATAAACCTTTTATTTCAAGCAATCTCTAATTTGTGTAAGAAGTTCCTTAATTTATGTGCTAAAATTTAACATCAAACAGAACTAAAATGAGAAAAATCAAATTGGAATATGTATAAAAAAACATGAATTATTACCAAGTACAGCCTGGGCAGAAAATTTGAGGGCATTCGAAATACGGAATTTATATACAAACACACAAAGGGAGACTGTTTTGAACTTGATCAGTCAAAATTCAGCCACAATTCAATTAGGTAATATAAACAAAATAACATTCCATCATTTCACTTTGAGGGCCATCTTTACTAAATAACAAATGGAGCTTGACACTTCTTGTCCTCAATGTATCTACACAGTTTCTGGTCCTATTAAGAAATATTGTCTCTATAGCTCTTACGAAATCTTACAGCTAAAATTATTCACCCAATATGAGGAAAGTATTTAAGATACTACAAAACTATAACTTGGCTTTAAGTTGCTATATACCAAGGAAAGAAAGGTATAATAATACTGCAAAAGTGTTTTAAAATTATTATATAATGGAATGTTAAAGGGAAGTACATTTTCTTTAAATCCAGTATAAATGAATATTCTATGGAATAGGTACACAAAGGTTAAATTTGGCTTTTTATTTAAAATCCAAAATGAAAGCCAATATTCTATTACTCTCTTTCTTCATGCAAAGGACCTGTGTTCTGATTTATGCAAGTACACCATAATATGGGATTTAGTCAAGAAACTGTCGAGTCTGTGTGCAACATTAGGAACTGTATTCTCAGAAAAATAAAACAATCTACTTGGATCTTAACAATGACTAATTATACACATTGAGGATGCTGAAGTCAAGTTTCATTTGCTACACACACACACACACACACACACACACACACACACACACACACACACACACACACACTCCCATCAGTATGGCAGCAGATACGTGAAATGAGATACTGCACATAACACCATACCCCATCAATAAGAAATTGCTATATTCAGTGACCACTGTCAATCAGATGCTTGTTTCCCAAGTTTTCTTCTTTTATGCAGTCGTTTATGATAACTCTGAGCTAATGAGTTTATTATTGAAATGATAAAATACAAAACCATTGCAATAACAAATTTTTCAAATATGGATGCCAGCAAATTACTTTCCTGAAAAAGAAGAATGTCACTTAACAAAACAGCTATTACACATTAAATAATAATTACAAATAATTTTACAGAAACATATGACAAACTTAACTTTTTGTAGTTGAAAATAACTGGTGACATTACAGAATTGAAACAAATGAAGTTTAGAAGAAAAAGTAGTGGTACCGATATAAGTGGAACCAATTTTTATAATGACCATTACACTGAAACTCACGCACACCCCCTCCCCCCCTCCAGCTCCCCCCTTTCCCACATCCACATATGCAACAGAGTTGTATGTAAGCAAGTGGGCAAGTGGGGGACGTGTTCTGCACATTTTTGCGTTGTCACTACTGTGCGCTCTGTTCCTGACCAATAACACCAGCCTTAGTGTACTGCAGCAACTGGAAACAGCAGGTTAAGGGTCACATTCATTCACTCTTACAGAAAAATACAATGCACATTCCGTATTTGACATTACAGTCAGAGGTGGCATGATGACACTATTGGCTGGAGCATAACATGGCACACTGCTCTTGCTACTGTGCTACAAGATACCACCCATATTCTTATGTGCATTTCCTTTTACACTTGAAACTTTTTGAATTATTGTGATGCAAATGGTGTTCTCATTTCGAGAACATTTTTTTCCCCTCATGGACAGACTGCCCCATCACTCTCACCCACAGATGGTCAGATTGTAGGTTCCAGAGGGACAATGAGCACATACATTACTCCAGAACCTCAACAACTTTTCACCTATTTGTTTTACATGGTCCACATCTGTAGTGTAGGTCACTTTCCTGGATGTAAAACACTGCAATCGCTGGTTCATAAGTACTTCTGTCTACATCAAATCCACCAAAGCTAGCAATACCTACATGTGACTGTTGTGTCACATTCAATACCAAAACTTTTCTACCACTACAGCATAGTCATCTGGGAATATCACACGAAAATCAGTCCTCCCAGTATTCTGCAAGTCTCGCTGATGCTTTTGCAGGTCAAAACTACTCTCCCCAACCTGACCAGGAAGAGCTTTACTGTGTGAAATTTAAAACTTGCCCAGCATACAGATTGTTCCATAAAATTTTGGGAAAACTGCCAAGTGTATGCAACTTGCTGCCATGATATTTCAGAGCAGAGTCTTCTGGCCATCTTCAGGTGAATACTGACAAAAATGCATTGAGCTCATGTAGTTAAGGCCTTGCTGGCATGTATTTATGTTCTAAGTATATGTGCTGCACTGCGTACCTTCCAAGGTGAAAGATTGCCACATCAGTATCAAATCTAATGTCTTCATACAATAAAATTGCAGAGCACAAACTATGAAGAGCATGATGTTTTTTTTTATGACAGGATTCCATGTAGAATTTAACTGGAAGCCACTGTCTCGACTGATAAGGGACTCAAGCAATTTAATTTCTACTGGTTCATTTACGATTGAGTTCCAAAAGTTTCACAAATAGGGCCACCATTTTTGATTCATTTTATTTAATCAAATGAGCAGTGGAAAAGCAATGTTCAGTGACTGTGTACTTCTTGGCTTCCAGAAGGCAAGTATGCTGCTAATCTACAATTTGATGATCCTGCACAGTGCACGTAGCTTGCCCTGTATAAGCCGTGCAAATCTTGCACTTTCACATGAAATACTGTAAACACCTGCCTTGCGGAACTATTAAACTTTAAGTCTTTATAGTATTCCGTCTATTTTCACTGAAACATTTTCAGTATATGGTAGATAAAAAGTAGTTTTGAAGGCCTCATCCTCTTGCTCTGTTGTTCATATGTCTGCAACACTTTCTGCACTTGCCAAGACAAATATCTGTTGTTCAGGAGCACAGTCTGCATATGTTCCTACTCCTTTTGCAAATTATGCAAATTATCTGTATCCAAGATGGTTCACATTAGGTGGATTAAGGTCTTTAGAATGGCCATCATTTGTACCAGATGGTGGCAACCAGCAGCCTGAAAGTACAGGTCTGTATAAATGGGTTTTTTAAACACCAATTGCCAAGTATGCCATTGCTCTTATGTTAAACCAAGACGTCTCAAAATGGCAAGCAACCATCTTTCTGAATCCCGGTAGTAAAGTTTATTTTTTCTTGTATGGAGTTCAGATGTTGAAGGAACTCTGAAACCGTACAAAGTGTGAGGCCACACTATAAAATTGTTGTCATGTGTCACAAATTTGCTGTTGGTTTTAAAACAGCTGAGGCGAGAACTTGTCCCTCAAAATCTTCCTTAAAAAGATGGGCCGTCAGGGAAGACAAATGACTCCCCATGGTGACACTGTCAGATTGTTAAAAAAACTCACTGTTAAACACAGAGTACAGTGGAGTGGGTGTGTTCAAACAACACTGTAATGTCAGCCCCAAACGTGCTGTCGATGAGTCCATCAAAGGCACATTAGTAAAACACAAAACAACAACGAAGCTGACTAATCCCAGCTTAAGTGACTCAAGTCTGCTGACAAAAATCACTATACTTTCTTGTATGGTACAGACACTTGCCTACAGTAAAGATAACGTCAGTAAAGACATCAAATACTTTAAGAAAATCATATGTGGCTGCTGCAATATTGCTCACTACAGGGTGTAAAGGCACACCTTCTTTGTGGATCTTTTGCAGTCCGTACTGTCCAGGTGGAACTAAAGTATTTGATCTCAGTCCTTAATGACCTACTTTGGTACATAAATGTTAGATATAAATCTGTTGTATTTTACAACGGCCTTGGAACGCTATAGAACACTGATTTTATTAACATAGACCTCCAGTGGTATGGACTTTAATAGTACTGTACCCATGTCTGCTGTAAAGTTACGGAAGCTGGCCTCTCCATAGGCAACATGCTGCTCTCTGGTGGTGCAGGTCTTGTCAACATGTGGCAAGACTCCCAACATATTTTCTCTGCTGTGTCTGTTACAACACAGCACACAGCCTCTTCGATGGAACTGATGAAGTCCACTAGTTGTGGTGAAACAAGAGTAGGAGTAAAATTAAGACCTCCTGCCAATATGCACACAGTCACATCATCCATAGATTTCCCTATCAATCAATGCACAGCATTCTAAGGTATGGCCACATCAAACTAGATCAATTATTTGTGGAACATGTTACTTAACATAATGTTTTTGTCAATGGCTGCTTCACTATTTGTGTCACCTGGATTCTGCCCCTAAACACACACAATTTTGCAGGTGGAGACTCTTCCTATGATATATACCTCATAACTGCAATCCAATGGTCTTAATGTCCTATACTTCCTCATCACCATTCTTTCTAACCTGTCTACTTTTTTAATTATCTGCTTCAACCGAACTCACTCTTATCTTCCTTTTTCTACACCTTACTTCAGACAGTTCACCTTCCCATTGTATTTTATTTCCAGAGTGCCGTCTAATATACCATTACACCACCACTAAGCTTCCTAGCGTGAGTGCCAGTTATCCTCACCATGCTCCCAACTGGTACGATCTTTTGAAACCCACTCCCCCTTACTGTACCTCCCTTTCCCAATCTCATGTTCCTTACACGTTTATTTCACCTACACCAACCACTATGGTTACATGCCCCACTAAGGTAACAATCATGCAGACAACAATATGTCTGGTAGAAGTGAAGACATGAGGGTTTGAAGCTTTTTTATTACCCTTCACTGATTACAAGTATCTTACTTAAATGTACCAAAATGCTGTGGTACAATGGAATATGAAACCAGATTGATTGAGGTGGGTTATGGGACTAAACAACGAAGTCATTAGTAACACAATTCAAGAGTTACTTGCATAAGACAAAGGCACCTGGTAAAAGTGGGTGCTAAAAGTGAGGAAGCTAAAAACACACAGAGTAGAAAGGCATAAAGGAGGCCCCAACCACAACACTCCTGCTCCTGCTCCAGGAATAAAACAAAACCCTATAACTAAAAATAAAGACCACTTTCATGAAGGAAACTGATAACCAGTTCAACCATGAATTATCTGCCAATATTAAAGACAAGGAATCTGGAAGGCTATATGTATATGAAGGGCCAAAAGAGGGGGACATTCCACCAATATATGGGCTACTGTCAGTGTGGCCCCACAACCACACTGTGGGGAGTGGCTCATTACACAAGAGAAAACAATGAGTCAGCCTAGTATAACCGATGCATAGCCGGCATATGACAGTGAACTCCTTCCATGGGAAGCGGAAGGAAGAGGGCCAAACTGCACTAGTTTCCTTGGATGTGTGGAGTTTATTACTGAGACAATAGTGCACCATAAGTCATTCCACTTTTGGGCAAAGAGAGATCTCAGATGTAACCACATATCTGCACTGGGAATATTGAAAGGGAAGGGGGGTAAGTATCTGTCTCTCTAGCCAGTTCATTTCCTGGGATGCCCACATGACTTGGGACCAGAGAAAGACAACAGAGCAGGTGGGACGGTCAAGGGCAAAGAGAAGGTCATAGACAGCAGAGATCAAAGAGTGATGAGAATAGCATCAGTTTATAGCCTGCAGGCTACTCACTGAGTTGGCACATATAAAACCACTGTGGAGGGAGGCCTGAGTGTTGGGGAAAAAAAAACAGGGCCCAGCTAATGGCTAGCATCTCTGCTATGAACACACTACATGATCACAGCAGTAAATGGTGTTCCAATAGGAGTAGGAGACGTAAAAGTGTATTCCGTCTTTTCTATCATTTTAGAACCATCAGTGTAGAAGATATTAGCATCCTGGAACTCTTCAAGGATGGAATGTACAAGACACCACAATATCATAGTGGCAACAGACCACAGGACCCTGGAACAGGACATGTTCAAATTGACAATCACACCCAAGGGTGGGTGTCAGGTGGAGACATCCCCTGTTTGCAAAGAGAGGGGTACACAGGATGGTCAGGGAATTGTCTGATGCAATTGGATAAAAAAACAAGAGTTGGATCCGTCATATTTATAGAGGGGGAATCCCCGATTCTGCAAGGAGACTGTTGACGGGACTAGTGCAACAGGCACTGATAGCCAGATGCACCTCGTAATTATGAACAGGGTCAAGTAGTTTCAGAGTGGAAGGAGCCACTGAGCCATAAACCTGACAACCATGATCTAGTCTGGACAAAACCAGAGTGCGGTAAATATGGAGAAGAGTAGCACACTCTGGACTCCAAGATGCATGGGTCACGAGGCAGAGAGCATTAAGTTTCTGCAAGCAGGTAGTCTTCAGGTGGGAAAATGGGGCAGCCACATCAGCTTCCTGTCAAAAAGGAGGCCCGAGAAACAGGACAGTACTACATCATCTAGGTGCTGGTTGCCTAAATAAAGTTCTGGATCAGGTGCGCTGTGGGTCGATGGCAAAAATGCATAACCCGCATTTTGGAGGAAGAAAACTGGAAGCCATGGGAAAGGGCCAGGAGGCCAGTCAGATGGCACTTTAGAGCTGGAATTCAGCAGATGCTACCAAGTGGGAGCTGCATCAGATGCAAAAATCATATAACGCTGGGGAAACCAGAGGGCCAACAGACGTTTCAAGCTCATTGATGGCGACAAGTGAGAGTGTGATACTTAACACAGAACCCTGCGGGGCACCCATCGAAGTGGCACTCCCCACAGGGGATGGTATGCATTAAAGTCCCCCTGGAGGAGATACAGGAGTGGGAGTTGCTGTATTAAGGCAGGCAGTTCAACATAAGGAAGTGGCACACCTGGGAGGGAGGTAGACATTGCAAATGGTGATTGGTAGGGTTGTCTGCACTCGTACCACTATTTCTTCTAGGTTGCTATGAAGGGAGATCCAGTAACTAATGATATCGGTGCAAACCAAGGTGCAACCCCTCCAGATGCAATCTTGGGGCCAAACTAGAGTTATCAGTCCATTTTTCCTGACGCAAGCAAGGCTCAAGGCACAAAAACACCAAAAGAACATTTGAGAATGTAAAAGAGGGAAAAGGAATGGGGAACCACACCTAAAAAGAAAATGAATGGAACAAACAAAAAAAACAGGGAAAACATACACCACAAGGAAAAGTAGAAGAGGTTATTAAAACCATAGAGCAAAAGGTCTAGGCTGGCTGATCACAATAATAAAAGAGGATGAGCCAGCCACCCTGCAACACATTAAAATTTCCACCATAAAAAGACAAGGCGAGATGAACACATGTAGGTAAAAGATGATCACCAAGACAAACAAAGCGCAACAGAGTTAAAATGGAGGGAGGGTGGCAGCCTCCTAGAGAAAGCTAATGCCCACCATTAGATGATATGATAAACACCCTCCCCCCCCCCCCCCCTCCTGCTCAAGAATAAAACGTGAAACTAAATTTGCTGTTGAGGCATTGTTGCCCAGCACCCGAAGGTAGGGTGCTGGGAAGGTTAAAAAGATTGTCACAGAGGGGCTAAAAGTGGGCAGTCCAGCAAGATGTGGACGACAGTCATATGTGAGCCACAGTGACTCCGAGGTGGGTCCTCACAACTGATGAGGTAGCCATGTGTTAGCCACGTATGGCCAATGTGGAGCCGGCAGAAAACCACAGAATCCCTGCGAGAGGCCCACATTGAGGACTTCCACACATTCGTAGTCTCCTTAATGGCACACAATTTGTTGTGCATACTGAGATTATGCCATTCAGTCACCCAAGGCTGAAAAACCTTGTGGCGTAATAATGATTGCAGGTCAGTTACAGGGATGCCAATCTCCAGAAGAGGTTTCCGTGTAGCCTGTTTGGCCAGCCTGTTGGCACATTCATTTTCTGGGATTCCGACGTGGCCTTGAGTCCACACAAACATCACGGAGTGACTGGTATGTTCCAGGGCATAGATGAACTCCTGAATGTTCGCTAGCAAAGGATGGAGGGGGGTAGCATTAGTTGATAGCTTGTAGGCTACTCAAGGAGTCAGTACACAGAAGTGTATTGCTCCCTCCTATGCATATGTCGCGAAGAGACCATGAGGATAAAATCAGTGAGATTAGAGCCCACACAGAGGCATACCGACAATCTTTCTTTCCACTGCCCTTCAGGTGCAGCTGAAAAACGCACAGGAGGAGCTAGATAGGATGAGGAGGGAGAAGGGGATTGGGTAATGGGAGCTGGCTGTTGGCAAGAGATCTGCTAGGAGAAGGAGATGGAGATTTTCAGATAGTTTTACTATTGGTGTTTGTAATAGATTTGACCAACTGTCAGAGTCTAGTGGAGAGGAATCTCTAGTAGCTGTACATGTAGGAAGTATGCAGCAGACCTCAGCAGTCACAGTGGCTAGGACAGTTGCAAAGTCTAAGAGAAAGAAGAAGGTTCTGCTGTTAGGTAGTTCTCATGGTAGAGGTGTAGGCCAGCAGTTGCAGGAAGTTTTGGGGAGTGAGTACCAGGTCACCAGCATTGTGAAGCCTAATGCAGGATTGGCTCAGGTGACTTTTAACATAGGGGGGGTTATGTAGGGTTTTTACAAAAGAGGACCAGGTAGTGATTGTGGGTGGGGCTGGTAATAGTATTGATAGGGATGGGGAGTATGACATAGATGGTGACCTGGAAAAGATAGCCACTCAGACTGGCAACACGAATGTGCATTTCGTGGAACTGTTTCAGCGTCACGACCGGCCTCATCTTAATACAGCCATCAGGCGTAATAACATGAGACTTTGGGGTGCGCTAATGACAGATGGTATGAGTTACATTTCAGTGGTGTCGGTGGAGTCTTGTGCATTTCGTGGAACTGTTTCAGCGTCACGATCGGCCTCATCTTAATACAGCCGTCAGGCGTAATAACATGAGACTTGGGGGTGCGCTAATGACAGAAGGCATGAGTTACATTTCAGTTGTGTCGGTGGAGTCTATCAGCAGGACGGGTTTCACTAGACATGGCCTGCACCTCAACAGGTATGGAAAGGGGAGGTTGGCAAAGCTTATAGGTGACAGCATAGGTGGGGGTGGTGGGATCACTCATGGGAAAATTCTGGTAGTTGTGGGTGTTAGAGCTGTACCTTTTTTAGATTGAAGTCAGCTGACAGGTATTCCTGCTTAAGGGAAGTCTCTCTAACAAAGAAACCACTTTCGACACAGCTTAGGTATCCGATTAATGAGGGAATTAGTATATTTCATCAAAACATACAAGGCATTAGAGATAAAGTTAGTGAACTACTTATAGATGTTGACTCTGAAATTATTGGTATATCTGAACACTTCTTAAATAAGGAGATAATTCAGAGGCTTCCTTTACCAGGATACAGGTTGGCTGGCAGCTTTTCTAGGAACTCTTTGCGGTGTGGGGGAGTAGCCATGTATGTGAAAAACGGTATCCCATTTGAGTCAACTGATGTTTCAAAGTACTGCACTGAAAAGGTGTTTGAATGTTGTGAAGGTGTGGTTAAATTTAGTGGAGCTAAACTTCTTACTGTTGTTATTTATAGCTCCCCAGACTCCGATTTCACAATATTTTTGCTAAAGCTAGAGGAGGTTCTTGGTTCACTTTATAGGAAATACAAAAAATTAGTTATATGTGGTGACTTCAATATAAATTGTATAAGTGATTGTGCAAGGAAAAGGATGCTGGTAGACCTACTTAATTCATATAATCTTATGCAAATCATATTCTTTCCAACGAGAGTGCAAGGGAACAGTAGAACAACCATAGACAATATTTTTGTTCATTCGTCATTACTAGAAGGGCATTCTGTTAGCAGAATGGTGAATGGCCTTTCAGATCATGATGCACAAATTTGAAGTCTAAAAGATTTTTGTGCTGCAACGCAGGTTAAATATAGTTACCAACGTTTTAGGAAAGCTGATCCAGTTACTGTAGAGACTTTTGTAAACCTTATCAAGGAACAAGAGTGGCAAGATGTTTATAGTGCGGATACAGTAGACGATAAATATAATGCTTTCCTCAAGACTTTTCTCGTGCTCTTTGAAAGTTGCTTTCCGTTAGAACGTTCAAAACAGGGTACTAACACAAACAGGCAGCCTGGGTGGCTGACTAAAGGTATAAGAATATCTTGTAGAACAAAGTGGCAATTATATCAAAACGTTAGAAACAGTCACAATCTAAATGCAGTAGCCCATTACAAACAGTATTGTAAGGTGCTTAAAAAAGTTATTAGGAAGGCAAAAAGTATGTGGTATGCAGATAGAATAGCTAAGTCTCAGGATAAAATTAAAACCATATGGTCAGTCGTAAAGGAAGTGGCTGGTCTGCAGAGACAGGTCGAGGATATAGAATCAGTGCGTAGTGGGAATGCCCGTGTTACTGATAAGTCACATATATGTACAGTATTTAATAATCACTTTCTGAATATAGCAGGTGAACTAAATAGAAACCTTGTCCCAACAGGGAATCATATAGCGCTCGTAGAAAAAAGTGTTCCGAGACTGTTACCTGAAGTGCTCCTCCATGATACTGACAAGAGGGAGATCGAGTTAATAATTAAATCACTAAAGACCAAGAACTCTCATGGATATGACGGGGTATCTAGCAGAATACTGACGTATTGTTCCATGTATGTTAGCCCAGTACTTAGCCATATCTGTAACTTTTCCTTTAGGAGTGGTCGGTTTCCTGACCAATTAAAGTACTCGGTAGTGAAGCCACTTTATAAAAAGGGAGACAGGGATAAAGTTGATAATTATAGACCTATTTCTATGCCATCGGTGTTTGCTAAAGTTATCGAGAGGGTTGTGTATACAAGGTTACTGCAGCATTTAAATTCACATAATTTGCTGTCAAATGTACAGTTTGGTTTTAGAAATGGCTTAACAACTGAAAATGCTGTAGTCTCTTTTCTCTGTGAGGTTTTGGACGGATTAAATAAAAGGTTGCGAACGTTAGGTGTTTTCTTTGATTTAACAAAGGCTTTTGACTGTGTTGACCACAAAATATTACTGCAGAAGTTGGAACATTATGGAGTAAGGGGAGTAGCTTATAATTGGTTCGCCTCTCACTTGAAGAACAGAAAGCAGAAGGTAATTCTCCACAATATTGAGAGTGGTAATGACGTTCAGTCCCAATGGGGCACTGTTAAATGGGGCGTTCCCCAAGGATCGGTGCTGGGGCCACTGCTGTTTCTTATTTATATAAATGATATGCCTTCTAGTATTACAGGTGATTCAAAAATATTTCTGTTTGCTGATGACACCAGCTTGGTAGTGAAGGATCTTGTGTGTAATATTGAAACATTATCAAATAATGTAGTTCATGAAATAAGTTCGTGGCTTGTGGAAAATAATTTGATGCTAAATCACAGTAAGACTCAGTTTTTACAGTTTCTAACTCACAATTCAACGAGAACTGATATTTTAATCAGACAGAATGGGCATGTTATAAGCGAGACGGAACAGTTCAAGTTCCTAGGCGTACGGATAGATAGTAAGCTGTTGTGGAAAGCCCATGTTCAGGATCTTGTTCAGAAACTAAATGCCGCTTTATTTACCATTAGAACAGTATCTGAAATAAGTGACATTTCAACACGGAAAGTAGTCTACTTCGCATATTTTCATATGCTTATGTCATATGGTATTATTTTTTGGGGTAGTTCTTCTGATTCAAAAAGGGTATTTTTGGCACAAAAACGGTCTGTTCGAGCTATGTGTGGTGTAAGTTCTAGAACCTCTTGTCGACCCCTATTCAATAGTCTGGGAATTCTGACATTGCCCTCACAGTATATATTTTCTTTAATGTCGTTTGCTGTTAGCAATATTAGCTTATTCCCAAGAGTTAGCAGCCTTCACTCAGTTAATACTAGGCAGAAATCAAATCTGCATGTGGAATGCACTTCCTTGACTCTTGTGCAGAAAGGAGTGCAGTATTCTGCTGCATCCATTTTCAATAAGCTACCACAAGAACTCAAAAATCTTAGCAGTAGCCCAAACGCTTTTAAGTCTAAACTGAAGAGTTTCCTCATGGCTCACTCCTCCTATTCTGTCGAGGAGCTCCTGGAAGAGCTAAAAAATTAAGCAAATTCCAGTGTTACATTCTTGATTTTCTTTATTTAAACTAATGACGTGTCGCCTGAATATATTTCTTATATTTCATTTTATCTGTTTCTACAACCGTGTTATAATTTCATATTGACTCGTTCCATGACCATGGAGACTTCTCCTTAATGTGGTCCCACGGAACAATAAATAAATAAAATGAACAATACGAGACTGGAATAGAAGGGAGAATCAATAGAAGTACTCAAAGTACCCTCTGCCACACACCATCAGGTGGCTTGCGGAGTACAGATGTAAATGTAGATGAAGAAACGACTCTCCAGGGCATGAATGGATGTGATCAAGACCACGAGATATAGCTACCAGCACTGCAGCCATTGGGCAAGGAGTGCTGTTCAATATGTCCTCCATGAATATACACGAATCCAACATGACCATCAGCCATCGAGCCGTCGGTGTAAACCACTTCATGGTCCCGGTACTGGTCAAGAAATGGGAGGAAGCAACAGCAGAGAGCTGCGAGGTTAAATGAATCCTTAGGACCATGTGAAAGGTCCAGGCGAAGCTTCGGCCTATGTGTACACCATGGAGGTGTATGTGAATGGACCTGGACTATAGGTGGTAAAGGCAAGGACTCCACTTCAGACAGAAGAGACTGGGTAAGAACTGCAATCGTAAGCCCTGAGCTGGGCCTCCAATGCGGGAGATGAACCGCCGTGGGTGGGAGAAGGAGACGGTAATTCGGATGCTCATGAGAACTATGAATGTGTGCAACATAACTGGCAAGCAGTTGTGCACGCCTAGCCTTCAATGAAGGGACCCTGGCCTCCACCAGGACGCTGATTGCTGGACTCGTTCTAAAAGCTACCGTTGGCAGTCAAACGCACTGGGTCCAGTAAACGCAATGCTGAGGGTGCCTCCCATAGTCAAGGCGGGATTGAACAAGGGCTCTGTGGAGCTGCAGCAGCGTAGAGCGATCTGCACCCCAGTTGGTGTTACTCAGGCAGCAGAGGGCATTGAGGTGCTGCCAGCACTTCCGCTTCAGCTGATGAAGATGAGGAAGCCACGTCAATCAGGCACTGAAAACCAGTCCTAAGAATCTGTGTGTCTCCACTTAAGTGAGTGGATCATCATTAACGTAAAGTTCTGTTTCCAGATGAATGGTACGATGCCGACAGAAGTGCATGGCACATGACTTCGGGGCTGTACACTGGTAGCTCTGTAGGTGCTGCTCAGCAACACCTGTACTGGAGGAGCAGTACAAAGTCATCTGCATACAGAGAAGGTGAGATGGACAGCCCGACAGCTGCTGCTAGACTGTTAATGGGCACTAAAAATAGAGATACACTCAATACAGAACCCTGCGGGACCCTATTCTCCTGGATATGGGGGGGAACTAGGGGAGGCACCAACTTGGACTCAGAAACTAAAGAGCTATAGGAAACTTTAGATAAAATCGGAGACCCCACTCACATAATGTGGCAAGGATATGATGTCACCATGTCGTATCGTAAGCTTTTCGTAAATTAAAAAAGATGGCAACCACATGTTGCCGTCTGGAAAAGGCTGTTTAGATGACAGACTCAAGGGAAACTAGATTATCAGTGATAGAGCAACACTGGCAGAAACCGCCCTGGCATGGAGCCAGCAGGCCACATGACACCAGTACCCAACACAACCACTGACTTACCATACATTCTAACAGTTTACAATGAACATTGGTGAGGCTGATGGGTCGATAGCTATCCACATAAAGCGGGTATTTGCTGGGTTTGAACACTGGAATGATGGTGCTCTCTTGCCATTGCAATGGAAAGATGCCATTGCACCAGATCTGGCTGAAGATGACGAGGAGATCTTGCTTGTAGTCAGACGAGAGATGTTTGATTATCTGACTGTGGATCCGATCTGGCCCAGGAGCTGTGTCGGGGCAATGTGCAAGGACAATGAGGAGCTCCCACTCTGTAAATGGAGCATTATAGGGTTCACTGTGATATTCAGTGAACAAGACGGCTTTCCTTTCCATCTGTCGTTTGAGGGTGCCAAATGCTGGGGGATAATTCTCTGACACAGAGGCTCGAGCATACTGCTCAGCAAAGTGCTTGGTAATTGCATTTGCGTTGGTAGATAACACGCCTTTGATGTTAATGCCAGTGACACCTGCTGGGGTCTGGCACCTACAAACATGTCTGATTTTCGTCCAGACTTGAGAAGGTGACGTATGGTACCCAATGGTCAACACGTACCTCTCCCAACACGTCTCTTTCCATCTTTTTATAAGCTGGTAAATGCAGGCACGGAGCCCTTTAAAAGCTATTAGGTGCTCTAGAGGAGGGTGCAGCTTATGTCTCTGTAGAGCTCACCGACGGTCTTTAGTGGCCTTGGCGATTTCCGGCGGCCACCAAAGTATTGACTTTCGCCAGGGGCACCTTAAAGAACAAGGGATCGTGTTTTCCGCCACAGAAACCATCGTTCTAGTGATCACTCAACTACCATGAGCCGTGGTAAAATTTGCTGTTTTGAAGAGCGTGCCACAGCGCGTAGTGTAAAGTAGTCGCTTTTCGTTTCTGGTGGTGGCGCTGCTGTGGCAATCACAGTGTGGTGTCTCCCTCTGGTGGGAAAGGGAAAAAGATGCCTGTTCACGTGTATTTAAGGGGCGCTATGAGCTCGGTAGCGGTCAGTCTGAGTCGGTTAGTCGAAGCGAGTCTGGGGGTAGTCTGTCAGTCTCGGCGAGTCGGTCAGTTGGTCAGCTGCATCAGTGTGGGGCAGTCAGTGTCTGTCAGTCATCCGGAGTGCTAGTATGTGTTAGGCCACCAGTCTGCTCGAGTTTGTTCAGGCAATGGACATTGGCGGTTGGATTGTTCGGTCTCTTCCTGGGGCAGGGATGTCGGGTAGCCTGAGGGCACGTTTCCTCTCTGCAGGGGTGGGTCCGACCGAGTGATCGCTTAGTCAATGTTGGTCTGCCATCTGGAGTGCCAGGATGTCTGTCGTTCGGATCGAACTTTAAGGCTGGTTGGATTGATCGGTTGGTCGGTCATGCACTGGGACACAAGATGCCTTGTCCGTCTTGGGCGTCGACGCATGCGAGGTCGCCACGTGGCAGCCAGTGGGCCGCGCCGTATAGCGAATAGTGGCTTCGCAGCCGACGTGAGAGCAACAGGAGTCAACTCACCACATCGGTCTGGTCGGCGCTAGCTGCAACGCCGTGAGACGGGAGATTGACACAGCTTCCTGCGTCCATTGAAGCGGCTGGCAGCGGACGGTTCGGGAGAGCGTTTTGGGGGTGCTGCGCTAGGTCTTTGCCAGACATCGCCGTTTATTAGAAGTTAAGTGATTGCTAATATGTTGTTTCATTTAATTGTTAAATTCTACTTGTGTTCTGGGTCAGTCTCTCGTCCCCAGCTTGCTCGTCTGTCTCTAGTTCGCATTTATTAGGCAGTTAGTGTCTGTCTGTCTGCCGTATGTTGATAGCTGCCTCTGTCATGTTTGTCGGATTCGGTGTTAACGAATTTATAGAATGAAGGTGTAAAGGCCGAATCCCTGAAATATGTTTTTATCTTGCCTCTCATCTTGCGAAGCAGTATATATGTAATGTAGAGCATGTTGTACATATTATGTAAGTCTGAATTTCATGGGTTTTATTTAACTAGTCATTTTTTATAAAGTTGCCACCCTTCCACCGTAAGAGTCCTTTTAAAAACAAATTGCACTTTCGGTGGCAAATAATTTCTTAGTGTGAGTGTTTGGACCATTTCCATCCCTCTTACAGGGTGCATAGTTAATGTGTTTGTGAGAGTTGTTAAATATTTTAGTTTAAAGTAATCTGGTGTGTTGCAGATTTGCACAAGTGTAGTCTCTCAAAAGTTGTTGCGAGCGGTCGTGACTACGGCCGTGTTGAAAGGGAGCGGCAAGCTTCTCGGCCCGAAGGCTCATACTGTCAATATTGTTCTTTCTGCCTCTAAATAAAATTGTAACTTGATGTTTTGAGGGGGCTTTTCTGCTTATAAATTTTTAATCTGTTTTGAAAAGACTTTTATGAATAAAATTCCCTTTTGTTAAAGGTAATTTCATTTTCATCAGTTACACCCTGGCAACTACTTCCATGCTCACCTAGTGTAATTAAATGTGTTAATGTTCTTGATGAATCACTAGTAAATAAAGTAAATTCTTTAAGAAAAGAAGTTGAAAGTAAAATCACGGTTCATACCACATCGATGGTACCATATGGGGGAGATCCAAAGGTGACAGCAGAGGTGAAAGCTTCCCAGTCTGCCTCGTTTAAAGCCCACCTTGGTAGACGTCCAGGGGAATGGTGCTTGGGGAGTGACAGAAAGATGGGAAAGTGGGCACTACCATATAAGTCATCATGGGCTCTCCAGTGGACAGATGGGAGAAGTCCTGGGCTGCAGAGCGATAAATCAATGGCCGAATAAGGGCCATGAGCCACACTGAAATGTGTGGGGGCCCCAGTATTTAAGAGGCAGAGGTTGAGTTGAGACAGGAAAGTTTCGACATCTCTACCTCGGCCAGTAAGCACAGTGTCACTCCACAATGGGTTATGGGTGTTAAAATCTCCCAAAAGTAGGAAACGTTTAGGGAGTTGATGAATCAGTGCAGCCAATGCGTTCATAGATACTGCACCACCTGGAGGAAGATAAACGTTGCAGACTGTTATTTCCTGTGTCATCCTTATCCTGACAGCCACAGCTTCAAGAGGGGTTTGAAGGAGCACAGGTTCACTGCATACTGAGTTCAGGACATAGACATAAACTCCACATGACACTATTATGGTTGCTACAGTTCTTGTTATGTCCCCTACAGCCGTGGAGGGCAGGGGTTCCATATCGCCGGGAACCAGGTTTCCTGGAGGGCAATGCAGAAAGCACGTGTAAAGCTTAAGAGATGCTTTAGCTCAGCCAGGAGGTGGAAAAAGCCGCAGCAGTTACACTGGAGGATGATGATATTGTGAGTCTGGGAAGGCATGAAGCATGCAAGGAGGCAGGTTACACCTCAGGGTCACTTGCTGCCGCCGATTGAGTATTTGTATCCATTCCTATTGTGGATGAGCCATCAGTGAGATCCTGGCCCTCAGGGGATGCTAAGATCTCCACCTCATCCTCAGGAGCAGAACTTGTAGGGAGCGGTGGTGTTGGGGCAACCGGAGGGTCCTTTTCCTAGGCAGACTTCTTTGTTTGCTTCTCTTTATGCACTTGCTGGGAGGACTTCTCCAAAGTAGCTTCAGGCACAGAGGAAGACTGTGAAGCTCTTCGTCCAGCAGCTTTTGGCTCGCCCAAATTACCAACACTTAAAGCACCATAGAGGAAGGGACGTACGGTTTAACACCACAGCGGTACACCATAACCTTGACCTTTTCAGGCAATGAATCACCCTCAAAGGCCAAGATGAAGGGACCAGTAGCAACCCTGTTGTCGTTGGGTCCCCTGTAAATGTGCCAGATGAAATGAACACCCCGCCGTTCTCAATTGATGCAGAGCTCATTGTCAGATTGCAATGGGAGGTCATAATGGAAAATAATCCCCTGGACCATGTTGAGGTTTTTATGGGGTGTGGTGGAAACAGGAATATCACCCAATCGGTCACGAGATAGTACCGTCCTGTATTGGTCTGGGGATACTGTCTGAATCATGACTGTACCACTTCTTGGACAGCACTGTCACTTCCCCAAACTTATCCTCAACATGTTCAACAATAACTTGAGGCTTTGTAGGTAGAAAGGAGTCCCCGTCCATTCTGCTACAGACTAAATACCAAGGTGAATATGGCTCTCTTCTTTCTGTAGCCCTATGTTCCTCCCATAGTGTAGCGAGGGAGGGAAACGATTTAGGGTCATACCTGTCACCACTGTACTCAATCTTGCCCTTCTTCGAAACTGCTGGTGCCGTATGGTCGCCAGTAAGTCATTTCGGGTCATCTGCCCTGATGCCTCATATTCAGATCCGGGCCTCTCCCCACGGGTGCCACCACCCAGCCACAGTAAAGGCCCTTGCTGGCAGTCCTGATGCCCCAGAAAGACAAGCATCTACTCCTTGGCATACGTGGGGAGTTTACAGCTCAGACATCAGCAGTTCGATCCCTGTGTTGGCAGGGGGCTACCACCAAATGGGTACATGACGGCCCCACCACAACGGACTGGCTACCGTGTTGGATGTTGGGTGCAGAGAAATCCAATATTGTCATGGGGGCAAAAGAACACAGGAGAGAAAACGGAAGAAGATGACATACCCCAGAAAGTTTCCTCGCCCAGATAGTTTAATTGCAGGTGGAGATGCAGAGCCATGACAAGAGGTTCAGGAGATTGAATCTCAGGGCACTATGGACAACTCATGCACCACGTAAGGTGTCCTTCCCCATATGGCCTGCACTTCTGTAGAATTTGGAAAGTGACAGGTCAAACCGTAAAATGGGACCTTAACTTAAGGCCAAAAAGCGAGATTTCTTTTAGTTGCCTCTTACGACAGGCAGAGATACCTCGGGCCTATTCTAACCCCCGGACCCGCAGGGGGGGGGGGGGGGGGGGGGGCACAGATGGGAGTGGCATTGCATAGGGAGGACGTGTGACCGAACCTGAAGTGACAGGGGAGATGGAATGGATGATTTGATGTCGCATCTGCATACCATCACCCTAACTTTCTCAGACAGAGTATCCCCCCCTCAAAGGCTATGGTGAATGCGCCTCTGGATATGCCAGATGAAATGAACACCACATCGTTCAGATGAACCCTAAGTTAATCATCAAATTGGAGGAGGAAGTCCCTATGGAAAATTACATCTTGTGTCATATCAGTAAGACTTGTGAGGAGCAATATTCACTGGAATGTCTCCTGAATGGTTGCACGTGTGGAGCAAGGCGAATTGGATGGCAGAAGAAGGGAGCCATATCTCATCTTGTTTAAGGGCTCAACTTCACTGGAATTGTCCTTAATGTGCAAAAAGCTTGGGGACCTATGCACACCACACACATACCCACCGAAGAGTTGTTAGGCCTCTGGGAAGAGAGGGGGAGGGGGGGGGGGGGGAGATAGGGACAAAGTCATACACACAATTAGTGGCATCATTATACACATGCCTCTCAAAGATACAAAGACTCAGCAGGTTACCATGGTGCTTGTCCACCAATCATTTTTTGTCACATACTGTGTTCTACACACAACATTAATACTAATTACATTATTTCTATTCACATCAACATTTGGAGCTTTCACATTTAGTTTACTAAAATTCAAACACTTGTAATGTCGAATATTGTACATCTATAGTGAAATTGTGTTTTATGGAATTATGAGATGAAAAGATATACTCACTGATGGCAAAGGAGATCCTGATCTTCGATGTAGTTTCAGTTTCTGCTTTACAAGATATTCTTTAAAGGGTTCCTGGAGTTTGGGACCGATGTAAGGAACATATGCTAACATGCTTACTGCTTTCTCCACCAGTGTTTCATTAAATGCAATTATCACAAACATCTTCTGAATGTGCATTTTTATCACAGCCTTCCCAATCAGTGTAGCACCAAAGAATGTCCAAAAAGGAACTAAGAAATGCCCACAGGTTATTCCAGCTAAGTCAAATAATGGATTTGGTATCTGAAAAGTGTAGAACAAATAAGGTTTCACAGAAAAATACCAAATGATGCAACAATAAAACTATCAATCTGCCTGAATACTTACTGATGCACATGCTAAGATCCCAAGAAATCCAACCTTCTCAACCATCCTTTCAATGAACAGCTTTGCAGCATCAAGAGTCGTCTGCAATTCAAAACATTCGTGAACACTAGAAAATAAGAGAGAAGAGAGGAGGGGGAGGGGGGGGGGGGGGGGAGAGAGAGAGAGAGAGAGAGAGAGAGAGAGAGAGAGAGAGAGAGAGAGACTGACTTCAGTAAAGAAAATGTATGTTTGTCATGACAGCATTAAGCTTTTCACTGCTCAAATGTAAGTGCTCCAAGAGAAAACATTTGCTGTTAGCAATGTGTGCATCTACGATCATAAATTTCCAATTATTTTTTGTACGGATGCATTCTTTCAAATTTTCTCTCTTCTCAAAGTTATTCACTGAAGTCAAATGTTGAGCCACAATGAAAATATTAATTGCTACACTATCTGAACAACTTTTAGCAATAGGCTGTACCACTTCCTCTGCTAATACATCTTGAGGTTTAATGTTTAAGTTTTCCTGAACAGTAAAATTTCCTTCAAAACAAAAGCATCCGATATTTCTCCATCCATCAGGTCATCATAGTGTATCCACCAAATGACATAACTTTCAATGGCATAAGTTATGTGAGAAATATTTACGAATACAGAAAGCAAAACATTTAAAGTACTATCTGTATAGAAATGAAACCCAACTCATTTGAAAAGTGATAAGTGTTTGCTGGAACCTGAAAATTATGATTTGGGGCTGCAGAAATACAAGTATAGCAAAAGGTAATAGAGTTAGCATGTTGATTAAGTAGCAACAGTTAACGACAAACCCGAAGACAGGAAAGAAACAGGAACAAAGTACGCGAAATTTGAAGTATGTGGTAGTTTAATGTAAAAAGCTATTTTAAACAAAAATATATGTTACTCATTAAATATCAGTTTACATCACACGAAGTTACAACAAAACTTCAAAATATGTGTGGGTGTTTTTATTGTTTCAGAAAGTTGTAAACTCTGAAGAAAATTGTTGTCAAGTCCATCAAAATCTGAATGGAATATAGAGTTAGTATGGAAAATCTAATAAGCACCCTACCATCCGCTGTGGATCATTCTTCTTGCGCTGCAATTCTTCAAATTCATTTAAATCATCCTCATCATCAGGATCATAGCCAGAAAGTCTAGCTGCACGTGCCATGAAGTACGGAGGCAGCTCACCTAGGGCTGTGCCCGCACCCCACATCATTGCCTCCAATCGCACCTTTGCCATGATATTCAAGATGCTGGCCTTCCACTGTTGGTCTGGGTGATCACTGCATATGATTCTGTGCAAGAATGATATTTATTTTGGTATGCTCAAATAATATGTAACATTCCAGAATAATATACATATATTGCCTCTAAAAACACAATATTTTCTCGAATCATTCAATCTTTCATTTACACTAGGTGATATTACACATATTTTACATTATTGTAGTATAGTTTTACTTCAAAACATATTAATATGACAACATGTGTACATAAAATTAATTAAATGATTCTCCGCCCACTTGGAATGCTTATAACAGATTGAAAAGTTCATGAGCCTGTGATTTGATGCGGCACATGAGTAACAAATATGATTATGGGATTATAATCTATTCGTAAGCAGGCAGCAAAGTGAAAAACAGATACATCAGTTTCCTGCATGCTCTGTGAATCACACATGGGAAAACAGGCTATAATTTGAAGTGCATCAGTAGGTCCACAGGAAACAAATTTTGTGTGTGAAAATGTGGCTTCAGTTTGGCCATTTACTTAACTAGACTTTAAAAAATCTAAATCCCCAATAAAATTTGATAAATCCAACCACATAGAGATACCATGTATTCAGAAATTATTACGATTTCAATTTCTTTTTGAATCTCTCATTACCTACCAGTATCTTAAATTTACATATATAAGGTGGTCAAATATTGTTATGCTTACATACTCTGGCCCTTTCTGTGAAAGAGTAAGCTTAACTTGTGGATAACTGAAGCTATGTTTGTTTCCAGTGTTATAATTGTGAATGTTACAGTCATTTTCAAATTGTGCCAGTTTCTTCACAATGAACTTCATAAGAGAATAAATGTACTGTGAGGCTGCTGATAGTAAGCTTATTCTTTTTTGAACAGTTGGCTGCATGAAGTTCAGAGAACGGAAATCAAATATTACCCTTACAGCACATTTCTTTGCAACGACTACCTTTTGTCCGAGTGTGGAACTGCGCCAGAAAATTATTTCATAGGACATCAATGAAAAAAAGTATGCAATGTAAGCTAATTTTGTAACATTTTCAACAGCAAAATCAGCAATTAAGTGTTTGAGGAAGATCTAATCCGTGACTTCCGATTCTAGTTCTTATCAATATGAACACCTAGGAATTTTGAACAACTGGTTTTACACAGTCAACCCCCCACCTGCTTCTGTATCGTTATTGATGTGATGTATCTTGCCTTGTAAAGAACAGATTCTTTTAAAGTGATAGATCTTTTACCAATAATCAATCAATAATCTTTTGAATGTATCATTTATAGCTCTTACTTTTGTTGCAGCACTGTTGGGTTTGATTATGATGCTTGCATTATCAGCAGAGAGCACTATTTCTGCTTTATAAGCTTAATATGGAGAATAGTTTATACAACTGTTTCAAAAATACTTTTACAAACTATGGGAACAGGTTTGTTACAGTAAAACAAGAAAAACATTCTGATAAATGTATGTCCGAAAATCCTCAGTTTTCGAGTTATTAATGGAAATTGACATTCAACAGCTTTGCAGGTACAGCCTGAACCCTTCATTATCTCTGTACCCTCTGTGCCCCTAGGGTGTTGTATTACCAGACAGACTTGTTTACATTTATCATTCATCTGCCTTCAATGTATTCATTGCATACATGTACTGCACATAGTGAGTTAACTGAAAGTGCTCCACTCAAATGTGGCAGGATATTCATTTTGTAAGGTAATGGACACGAGGCAACATGGCTGCATCAGATAGTGTTTCCAGACTGAAGACAGTAAAGTCACTTGACTTACGGCATTGTGTTTTGTCGTGTTGCCAAGACAGGATCCGGAGCATCACAGGCTACTGACCGAGGAAGCTTGCTGTTACACCTAACCATGAAGAGCAATTTCTATCAGCTCTCTAGAACAAGCCAGAGATCAGTTCAAGACAAATGACATGAGGGATACTTCATAAGCAACCTGTGTATCCATATCATCTTCAATGAGCAGAGGGCCTTACGCCTACCAGTCATCCACATTGGGAGAACCCTTGCCAATGGTTTGCTGCACAACCTATCAGTTCATTGAAACTTATTGGCAGACTGAAACTGTGTTCCGGACTGAGACTCTAACTCGGAACCTTTACCTTTCGTGGGCAAGTGCTTTTGTACGAAGTTGAAGCAGTACTAAATACATTCTTTAATTCATATGGATGTTTTAGTCCTTTGTATTTCCTTTTCAAAATATCATTATGACTACTTACTCATCAGGATAAGGTGGCTCTGGGAAGTTCAAGCTGCCACATTCATAGGCTGCAAGGGTAACAGACGCAATGTGCGGGCCGAGGTAGAGCAGGAATGTATGCAGGCCTGTGCCAAGGCCTACAGAAGACAAGACTCCCAGCCCCACCCAGTACAGGCACCATACCATCTTTGACCGCAGCACCTGTACATACTGATGAAATCCACAATAAGCACAGAGGAAATTCAAATATATATAATTGCTTCACAAGGCAAAATGTTTAGCTGACCCAAGAGACACACATCAAAGTAACTGATGCCACAGTTCTGCCTTTTGGAACCATTTGAACTATTACTTCTTTCCTCAGGGAGGAGAGAGGGATACACTGAAGAAATTTAAAAAGTAAGGCCCACACACTCTAACTTTAGTATGAGAGGGACCTACCTACATGTTGTCAGTTAAAATTTAATTTCCTACCATTTACATTTTCTCACAATTTATACCTATACATCCTTAGTACAAGTGGATCCTTCTTATCATGTCGTTAGTGTCCTGCCCTTCTTTTTGACGTTCTCCAAGCCATCTCCCCCTTTCTCTGAGGAAGGAACTAATAGGTCCAAAAGCTAGAACTGTGTAAACATTTCACCTTCTGAAAGTAAGCGATCACCAGAAATTCTGTCCTTCATTGAAGCATATAATATAAAACTAAAAGGTCAGACAGACAGCCATTATTCCATCACAAGTTACTGAAATGTCTAACTTTTCAAGAGTAGTTACCTGAGGCCAATTATGCCACCCATCTATACTCGCATCACATCACGTCACCATTGAATACAATACTTAACGCAGTGCTCATTTGTATTTGAATTCTAGCATCACAACATCCCTGCACACCAATATCTTCTTATTGCACGCATAACCAAAATATTAACTCTACATATGGTTTTACTACAAGCAGACAAATGAAAAGCTGTAATGTTTATTATCTCAAAGTAATCTCAATAATTACTGAGACATTAATTTAACAAAGCAAGCAAAATATTTTTTCCTTCCGTAAGTCCTTTGACCACATGCGTGAATACTTACCACATCCAATCACACAAATCTTGATGTAGTGGAAAATAATGTGCACGAATGTGTTTCTTTAGATAATACAAGGAAAGATATGGACCTAAAGGAGAATGTTTAAACATTTTTCAGAGAAATATAAGAATTAGTCCCCATATTGTTTTCAAAATGTGAAGTAGAATGAAATCAAACAATGGAAAATCCAGGATGGAATAATGACAATATTATGGAAAGGATAAATTGCTACTCACCATATAGTATAGGCACAGAGTTACAACAGGCACAACAAAAAGACTGCTAACAAACAAGCTTTCGGACAAAAGGCCTTCTAAATCAACTCCAACACACACGACCACTGTGTCTGGCATCTGGCCTCGGCAGCCAAAAACTGTGATCAAATAGAGGGTCCACCATACAGTGGGAAGACATATGCTGAAAATGCAAGCGGCAAAAGTACCTTAGGGGTGGTGGGACGTACAGCTCCATACCACACCTGTAGCACATAACCTTGACCACCTCTATCTCCTTCAAAAGCCATAATTATGGTGGGTATCAGTGCGGTTGTCTTCTATACACATCGAACAAAATGAACGCCACGTCGCTCCAGATTAGGCCAGAGTTTCTCATCAGCTCGCAGGATGAGGTCCCTATGAAAAATCACTCCCAGGACTATATTCAGAGACTGGTGGAGGCTAATAACCACTGGGATATCGCAAAGATTATCACAAGCACGAAGAACTGCAAATTGGGTGGCAGAAGGAGCTTTGACCAACAGAGAACCCGACCGTATCTTAATGAGAGATTTCTCTTCACCAAACTTGTCCTCCATATTCTCAAAAAATATGAAGCAACATTCAATGATCAGTTATCATTCAAAAAGATTGCCATTTGAAAACAGCCAGATTTTTGCAGCTTGACACACTTCATGCACCAAGCATTTATCCTGATACCACCTACTTTGATCAGGGGCTCTCCCAAGGACACCACCCAGCCACAGCAAAGACCACCAGGCACGGCGGCTGTTGCCAGGAATTCCGATGCTCCAGCAAGACAAGCAACCACTCCTTGGTTTACATGGGGGATTGAAAAGTTCATGGATCAGTAGTGTGATCCCTGTGTTGTCAGGGGCTTAGCCAGATGTGTGCATAACAGCCCCACCACACTGATTGGCTACACACGCTGGTGACTTAATGAGGTCGAGAGGGGCTACAGCAGGGAAGGAAAAGGGGAAGAAAGGGGCGAGAAGAATCCACGTCATAGCGCTAGGGAGGGCGGGAGTTCTTCCCCAAATGGCTCACACTAAAAACACAAAATGTAGAAGTAGTGGTCAAACCTGAAGCTGTGACCTCAACTCCAAAAGGGATGAAAGAGAACAGGCAGAAGGAGCAAAATTGCAAGAAATGCAGGGAAATAGGTAGATAATAAGGTTGACATAAATCAGACCAAGAGGGGAAAGGAGGGGTAGCAAGGAAGGAGTGAAGATTGGGAGGGGGGGGGGCATGATGAAGGAAATGCAGCCAGGGCAGGAAGAATGGGCGGCAATAGCTCGGGGCCCCACTTGCGGCATGCACGAACTCACGAAAGAAACACAAGTCCCCTGGGTGGCTGTTTATATTGTACAGGGTTGGCTAAACATATTCAGATTTGCAAGATAAAAAGGATTCAGAACAAGAAAAGTACACCTTATGCAAAACTGAAGGATTTATTTAAACTGCCTGCATCTGACATTAGAACCAGAAATACTGACAGTCATGGAAATACAGTACAGTAGGCAAAACTTTTGCTAATTACTAAAAAATAACATGCCATGAACTAGCCAATTATGCATTAAGATTTTATAGACACCATCACTAGTTACTTAGTGCAGAGTAACAATTCCTATTAAAACAATTATCTGACGCATAATAAAGAAACAAAAAATTCAATTTTCACCATAGGTTCTCTGATAAGTATGAATATCAATGTTTCTAAGTCAGCAGACTTGAGACATCAGCAAACAAGTGAGTAATGGTATGGATATTTACTGCCTTTGAGGCACTCGTCTTCAGAGCTTGTTTTGCACTCAGCAAACATCTGCCACCTGTGGATTTACTCTTCTAATATTTGCCGATTTAAATAACAGTAATTCAATCCGCAGTAACATTTCCTATATTATAAAGTATAAAATCAATTTGGGAGTTATTTCTAAGAATTTTATTACCAGTTTTTTTTCTGTGTGTGGTGTAGTAAACAAAGACTGTTGACAACATAAGAAAAGCATAGACTGCTACTCACCATAAAGATGACACTGAGTTGTAGACAGACACAATGTAAGGACTGTTACACATTTAGCTTTCAGCCAAAGTCTTCTTCAGAGAAGAAACACACACACACACACACACACACACACACACACACACACACAGACACACACACAGAGAGAGAGAGAGAGAGAGAGAGAGAGAGAGAGAGAGAGAGAGAGAGAACACCTGATGCACCCAAGAGTGTCACGTCCAGCAGCTCGGGCCAGAATGCCACAAAGAACTGCTGGAGATGGTGGTCATATACGTGTGTGAGGTGTGCTCGCTTGAATGACTCTCTCTCTCTCTCTCTCTCTCTCTCTCTCTCTCTCTCTCTCTCTCTCTCTCCCCCTCTGTGTGTGTGTGTGTGTGTGTGTGTGTGTGTGTGTGTGTGTGTGTGTGTGTGTGTTTTCTTTTCTGAAAAAGGGTTTGACCAAAAGCTAAATATATCAGTCTTTTCATTGTGTCTGTCTTGAATTCAATGTGTCATCTTTACGACGAGTAGCAATCTATCCTTTTCCGTATAGTGTGTTGAAATTCCAATCAAACAGATTATCGTGGATTCAGTTCCTTGTTACACCCTATCAAATTCTTCTACTAAAGAGGAATGAACATTATAAATAATATTGTGCCACAGATTATCTGGAAAATTTTAACGTTGAGATAATATGAATTATTTCCATAACAGTTTTTTTTTTTTTCTTTTCTGTATGGTGTAGTAAACAAAGACTGTCGACAACATAAGAAAAGCGTAGACTGCTACTCACCATAAAGATGACACTGAGTTGTAGACAGACACAATGTAACTGGAAATATGTAACATGATGAAAACAGTTTCTGCACTCCAGTGCAGTACACATATTATTTACTCCTTTTTGGTTGGTTTTTATGGTTGATCAGATCATGCTGACATTTGTGACTATTTCTTTTAGCTCTGTGGGAATGACTTCATCGGGGTGGCATAGTTGTAATTACGTAAAGTATGAAGGTCTGGCTGCTCATGTTATGAATTGCTGGGGAGAGGTATAAAAAAAGCGAAGCAAGTTTCATTAGTCTTGGGAGGGACTGATGCAAATGGTGGAGCTACTATTTCTACAGTTTCAAATACTACTACAGTAACTTATGGTAATCTGGTAACACACCGTGATGTTGACCCTTGGGTGAAATGTCTAGTACAGGTGCAGCAGGTAGACTTATACCCTGTGCTTGAAGAAACATTTTTGGAAGTCATGAAACTCATTGATACTGGAGTGGCTACAAATGGGTACTTATATGCATGGTCTAATTGTGGTTGCAAATCCCATTCCTTTGGGAACTTCATCTTATTGAGGGCGTACGTTTAACTAATGTAAGTTGATATTGTCAATTAGCTGCAGATTTTATAAAACTTTTCAGCACAGGCTTTACGCTCCTGATCCATTGGTATGAATATTAATCACCCCATAGCTCATAGTGGACTTCGAAATATATAATAGGTTGAACAGTTTTATTGACTTCCTTTCACAAAAGAGTACATATTGGCATGTTTTTCATTATTATATTACGTAAAACATTTTCTAACTTAAAGGATTAAGGCAACAAATTGGTGGCCAGTAGGCACAAGACTGAAAATATAGCTCAGCTCCAAAAAGCGCCATGCACGCATCTGTACACTGTACATCATCTGGGGTGACAAGTCTTATCAGACACATGGGACAGAGGAGAAAGGAGGATGAGAGGAGGGATGGAGAGTTGTAGGGAAAGGTAACTGACAGCTGGTGGCAGGAGGGCAGAGAAGGAGAAGAAGAAGAAGAAGAAGAAGAAGAAGAAGAAGAGAGGAGGAGGAGGAGGCAGATGTTAGGGATATGAATTTGGCAACAGTGATGTCACTAAAATGACAGATGGGTGGGCTAGATACAGAGAGAGAGAGAGAGAGAGAGAGAGAGAGAGAGAGAGAGAGAGAGAGAGAGAGAGAGAGAGAGAATACAGAGGAGGATATGAGAGTAAAATGAGTGCAGCTGGTGGCATGGGAATAGGGTTGTAAGTGGGACGGTCTAGCACCGATTGAGACTAGAGGACTGCAGGATCAGACAATGTGTTTAAGGACAACTCCCATCTATGCAGTTCAGAGAAATTAGTAATGGGGGAAAAAAAGATTTTTTTTTTTTGCGGGGATGGGGTATAGATTGCACAGATAGACTGCACAGGCTGCAAAAGAGCTATCCTAATTCAGCACGGTTTGCTTATCAGCGGGTTTCTGCCACTGGTTGATCAATGCTGTTCTGGCTCCTGTCCTAAACCTGCCTATTACGGGTGAGGAAGACATTGGGTATGTGTTATAAACCACAGTGACTGGGAAGTCACAGATATCACGTCAACTTAACAGAATCTAGCTACAATTTCAGTCACAACTAGGAGCCACAAGTAGCACTTAACATTCAGTGTCATGTGCCATCTGTTGGTCAAATTTTGTACTTCTTCCTGTGAACCTTTTATCTAGCTGTGATTTCAGTGACAAGTCTCAAGTAGCAACTAAAAAGTGCAGTCAACGTTTGATGCCATGTGCCATCTGACAGCCTATCTATGTACTACTGTTTTTCTTTGCGACACGCTACTGAGTCTTAACTCTGATTTTTGTGACATATCGCAAGTAGAAGTCCCATGTAATAACTAAAATTCACAGTTAACATTAGATGCCATATGCCATCTGCTGATCTATATCTGTATTTTGTTCTAAGCACCTTGTGTCTCACGATATGGATGTATTACATACTTATGGTCAAAAAACTGAACCAAGAAGCTAATTTGCTCCGAGAAAAATTTTTATACTCAGTTGAAAATTGGTGCAGCCGAGGAATTTGAAGGCCGAATAAAGGTTGTGCTAATAGACAAACCTATAGTGTAGCCAGGAATTTTTGTTGCGTGTTTAAATGCACTTTTCCCCATAAAAGCTAAAATTGCATGGTAACTTCAGAAAATGGATAATGGGTACAGCTCCAATGAGTATTCTGTTGCATATCACACACATATATCATACATAAACTACTAAAAATGCAATCTGGTGTCGGCTCTGTAACTTTTACCAAATTTTAACAATTGTATTTACAAGATGGATATTTCTTCTGATAGTACAATAAACAGTTAAAATTTTGTCTGTATTTTCAAATATTGCGTTAATACTATTCCTAATGTCAACTTTTAACTGTAAGATCAGTACTTTCCACTGTTTTCACTTGCATATCGTCAACCATAAAACACACAACCATCCAACCTAACCTAGACCTTGGGCTGTGCTGAAGGTAAGTCTGCCATCACAACCAACATTCGAGGTGGGATGAATGGACAGATCAATATCACACTCTTGCAAGTCTTTATCACTAAATACATGAGGTGTAGGACAGCTTAAACATGGTGTGAATGGAATTTTCACAGTGTAGTTCACATTTATTTATCATCTTTTTCAATATCCCTTTCATATCACATAAAGACTTCAATGACACAGTGCACCGCTACTCACTTTGCATACTTACGTTATCAATTATGGCTCTTTTATACTGTGAATTTTTTAAGAGTCATTTTGAATCTCAACGATTATCTCTTCTAGACGTGGAGGAGTATATAGAGCAGCCAATAATCAAAATGGAAACTATGTCTGGAAAACCAGGAGGATTATTAAACTTTTATACTGCTGCTAATTACTGGCAATATAATTCACAGTATACAACTGTTACTATATCTTGTAATGAAAGCAATTCAGTGGGAGGAGGTTTCACACTTTGCATAGACGATGCTCCTGTGTTCAGCCACAAACTTAGAAACTAACCTTACTTCTGACGAAGACTGTGTAAAGATGCTGTGCAACTTTCCAGTTCTGCTGTCACCGATATTTTGAATTATCACTATGTCGAATGACTGACAATGTGGTTCAGATACTTGTGAATGTATCAACGTGGTGAGAACCGTATTCTAAACATAAAATCTTATGATACTGTGTGGTAATTTGTATATGATTCTCAGCATCACACTATCAATATTTTTACACTAGTTCCATTAATATAAAACTAAAACCAAAGGAAGAACATATGTAAAACATAATACTTAATACAAACTGTTTTATTCAGATGAAATTTTGTCTATTAACAAGCATATCTTTTGTGTATCATGTAACAACTGATGACTCAGACATATTAATAATACCATGTCATGTAATACTTTGCAGGCTCGGTTACTGCAATGTTAACCTTAGGCCCTGACAAATAATCACCTATACAGGCGAGAACGTATTTCTCAGTTGCACTGACACAGTTCACTTCTTACTTTCAACTGCTGACAGTTTACCATCTAAGATGACAAACGACACGCGCCGCAAAAACGACACGCGCCGCAAAAACGACACGCGCCGCAAAAACGACACGCGCCGCAAAAACGACACGCGCCGCAAAAACGTCACACGCCGCAAAAACGTCACACGCCGCAAAAACGTCACACGCCGCAAAAACGACACACGCCGCAAAAACGACACACGCCGCAAAAACGACACACGCCGCAAAAACGACACACGCCGCAAAAACGACACACGCCGCAAAAACGACACACGCCGCAAAAACGACACACGCCGCAAAAACGACACACGCCGCAAAAACGACACACGCCGCAAAAACGACACACGCCGCAAAAACGACACACGCCGCAAAAACGACACACGCCGCAAAAACGACACACGCCGCAAAAACGACACACGCCGCAAAAACGACACACGCCGCAAAAACGACACACGCCGCAAAAACGACACACGCCGCAAAAACGACACACGCCGCAAAAACGACACACGCCGCAAAAACGACACACGCCGCAAAAACGACACACGCCGCAAAAACGACACACGCCGCAAAAACGACACACGCCGCAAAAACGACACACGCCGCAAAAACGACACACGCCGCAAAAACGACACACGCCGCAAAAACGACACACGCCGCAAAAACGACACACGCCGCAAAAACGACACACGCCGCAAAAACGACACACGCCGCAAAAACGACACACGCCGCAAAAACGACACACGCCGCAAAAACGACACACGCCGCAAAAACGACACACGCCGCAAAAACGACACACGCCGCAAAAACGACACACGCCGCAAAAACGACACACGCCGCAAAAACGACACACGCCGCAAAAACGACACACGCCGCAAAAACGACACACGCCGCAAAAACGACACACGCCGCAAAAACGACACACGCCGCAAAAACGACACACGCCGCAAAAACGACACACGCCGCAAAAACGACACACGCCGCAAAAACGACACACGCCGCAAAAACGACACACGCCGCAAAAACGACACACGCCGCAAAAACGACACACGCCGCAAAAACGACACACGCCGCAAAAACGACACACGCCGCAAAAACGACACACGCCGCAAAAACGACACACGCCGCAAAAACGACACACGCCGCAAAAACGACACACGCCGCAGATATCAGAAAATCACAGTTTAGCCCATCCCTACTGCCTACATCCCTGATCCCGTGTCCCTCACTTCACATCATCTTTACCACAGTCTACCTGTCTATCACTTTTACAATTCTGTATCCCCACTAGAGTCCACTCCTGCACATCTAAGTGTGACATGCAGAACTTCCCCTGACTGCATCAGAGCTTGCTCACTAGTTCCACATGAGCTTGCTGTCTCTTCCAGCCATCAACAACCTTCCCTTCTCCTCTTAGCTTCATTTCTCCCTCATCTACTCCAACCATTACACCACCACTTGAGCTGCAGTGCTGCTACAATGTTGTCAGCCAGAAAAATGTAGCTGTGCAAGTGTTAATATTGGGTGCATGCATGTATCAGCTGGTCCTGAAGGAAACCTTCCACAAGCTTATTAGCATTTAGAGTCTTTTTATATGCCTTAGATCACTCAATGCCTCACCTATGAAGCAAGTTGTTACCCTTACTCTGTTCATTTGTTTTATACAGTTAAAACAGCTAGACAAAATAATATGAACAGACTGGCATAAGCGACACGCTTCCAGAGATTTTTATCCAATTTATCCGTAATGCAATGATGCTATTATAAACATATTTTTCAGTATTTTGAGCCAAGAATGCATCTCTGATTGCTATGGTGGTGTGTTGATCAATAAACGTGTTGTACCTTACAGACTTGCAACATGAGGTTGAGTATCTGTGACAATAACCGCCAAATGTACAAAACATACCTATATATCTACAGCAAATAAATATAGTGTCACAGTACTGAGTTCATGACACTCCTTTGTTCAATGGAGTACTGAAGTAGAGTGGGTAGGGTGTGAGAGGGCGGGGGGGGGGGGGGGTGAGTGGGGGGGGGGGGAGTGAGAGGGAGGGGGGAGTGAGAGGGACGGGGGGAGTGAGAGGGACGGGGGGGAGTGAGAAGGAGGGGGGGAGTGAGAAGGAGGGGGGGAGTGAGAGGGAGGGGGAGTGAGAGGGAGGGGGAGTGAGAGGGAGGGGGAGTGAGAGGGAGGGGGGGAGTGAGAGGGAGGGGGGAGTGAGAGGGAGGGGGGAGTGAGAGGGAGGGGGGAGTGAGAGGGAGGGGGGGGGGCAAGTGGTGCTTGACTTATTGATGAAGATGCAGGAGGACAGTGTTACAGAAATGATTGCCGATATGCTTCGAGTGATTCAAAGGAGTTTGCCACTTCATCTAACTGGAGTAAAATTACATTAGGTGTTCCACAAGGTTCGATCATAGGTCCCCTCCTGTTCTTGATATATGTGAATGACCTTCCTTCTTATCTGAAACAAAATGCTCAGCTGACACTGTTTGCTGATGATACAAGCATAATTACTAATCCAGTAAAAGAAAGTCCAATAGAAAATGATATAAATAAGGTCTTTGGGAAAGTTATTAATTGGTTTTCTGCAAATGGGCTTGCTCTGAACTTAGAAAAAACACATTACATCCAATTTTCTGCTGCAAAAAGTATAATTCCTTCAATAAACATAACACATCAAAAGAAGTCAGTAGACATGGTAGAGCATACTTAGTTTTTGAGTGTACATATAGATGAGAATCTTAATTCGAAAATTCATATTTTGGATCTCCTGAAGCTACTAGGTACAGCAACTTTTGCAATCAGAACAATTGCAAATTTTGAGGATGTAGAAATTAGTAAGCTAACATACTTTGCATACTTCCACTCTCTGATGTCATACGGAATAATATTCTGGGGCAACTCAACACTTAGGCAAAAGGTATTCACTGCTCAAAAGAAAGTAGTTAGAATGATGTGTGGGGTTCATAGTTGCACATCTTGCAGGCATCTGTTTAAAAGTTTAGGAATTCTTACAACTGCTTCACAGTACATTTACTCAGTTATGAAATTTTTTCTCAACAGCATGGACCAGTTTAAAATCAACAGCGACATTTACGATTACAATACCAGAAAAAAAGAAAGACCTACACTATCCTTTACTTAACCTATCTGTGGCACAGAAAGGGGTAAAATATGCTGCTATAAAATTTTTTGATAAATTACCAGATGAAATGAAATGTCTGCCAGACAGCAGTGATAGTTTAAAAAACAAATTGAAATCATACCTCCTTGACTACTAATTCTATACCATAGATGAATTCTTGAATATGAGTAAATAAATATGGATATATAATATATGCATTTTGTGCCTTTTAAGGGAATGGGATAGATAATAGAAATATTTAGGTATAACACTATAATGTAAACAAAAAAGAAAAAGAACTTGTTTCCTGTGTACATTTCTTGTGCATTTGACACATTCCACATCATAAAGGTTTTCTGTGCTATTGATCAATGGAACATGTAACTAACTAACTACCGTAGCTGAAATACAACTGTTTCTGACTACAGGAGGTCTTTATGTATTGGAAAATCTAGTCACATCTTCATCCGCCTGTGACACTTGGTAGAGATTCTGCAATAATTTGGGCAGTAATAATATGATGTTCAAAGGGGTTAAATAAACTTAACAATGCAAATGATGACAAGAAAGGTCTATGATACCATTGGAAGTGACCATGTTCATTCAGGGGTGCATGAATATCTCAGTAGGAGATTGGCAGATGATAATGCCTCCACTCACATTGTAAGACATAGAATGAGATATCTGACAAGAGAACAGTCTGACATTTCATACGACCATTTTTTGGTGAGATGATCCCTGAATGAACAAATAAATGAAATCAAACCAAATGATGGTGGAGATGTGACTATCTTATTATAGGTGCAGGTTTAGTTAAATTGCTTCAGCTGATTCTTTTTTTACTTTTCTGCCTCCAAATGCTTTATAAAATGCTTCATAAAATTAAGGAAACTGTCAATAGTTTATAATAACAGAAATTATAGATACCTGCTGATGGGGACCAGCTGTATTGAAAAACATGAAGAAGAAAACTAGAAGCACAATACATGCAGCAACAGTTGTCCGATGATACAGCAACCTGTTGGAACAAGAAGAAAATACAAGCAATTAATGTATAAAGAAGTTCGAGTTACGCACACAACTGTTTCTAATTCTGTAAGTGGAAACTGTTTTTCCCCAACTACTCATGCTCTTACTACTACTACTCCCCCACCTCCTCCTCATGTGCTGATGACAATGTAATGGAGAGAAATTACTTTCAATTTTGGGAACAGTTAGTAAGATCATGACTTTGTCCAAGCTTACACACTCTTTACAGTCTTCATTTTAAAACTGTTTCCTGGTTTTATATGACAAATCTATTTTCTGAAAACATGACAACTGAAGTCATTTTAAATTAAAATTTTGAAGTTTGGATTCAATCTGCCATTTTCCAGCAGCACTGTCAAGACATTAGCTGAAAAGAGTGGGCAATAAAATAACCTTTTAATATGCTTACATTGGTTTTTGCTGTTGCTTTAAATCTTTTGCTGTCTAATTAAAAGGCACTCATAATACCGCTGATGGCGGCGGATGTAGTGGACAGCCTGGAGAACAGCGTAAAGCTCCGCAGTATAGACCGAACTCTGGTCGGGAAGCCGAAAGTGATTTGGGGTGTCGCTAACAACAGAGGCACTCCCTACACCTAACGATGTTTCCGAGCCATCGGTGTAAATAAATGTGACTTCCTTCATTTGTGCACACAGAGCAGCAAATGCCTGACGATAAACAAGTGAAGGGGTACCATCCTTGGGAAATCGACAAAGGTCACGGAGCAGGCAGATCCGGGGACGGAGCCAAGGCGGTGCTGTACCCCAAGTTGTCAAGAAGGTTTTAGGAAAGCGGAAGGAAAGAGAATGGAGCAGTTGACGGAAGCGGACTCCCGATGGTAGTAGGGAGGAGGGGCGGCCTGCATACCCTACATCAAAGGAGGCGTCGAAAAAAATGTCATGGGCTGGATTAGCAGGCATGGAAGACAGATGGCTAGCGTAACGACTCAGAAGGACTGCTCGCCGATTGGACAGCGGAGGTTCAGCAGTCTCAGCATAAAGGCTTTCCACAAGGCTGGTGTAAAAAGCTCCAGACACTAAATGTAATCCACGGTGGTGGATAGAGTCGAGACGCCGAAGAATAGACGGCCGAGCAGAGGAGTAGACTATGCTTCCATAGTCCAATTTCGAGCGCACTAAGGCGCGATAGAGGCGGAGAAGGACCACTCGGTCCGCTCCCCAGGAGTTACCATTCAGGACACGGAGGGTGTTGAGGGATCGCAGACAGCGAGCCGAAAGATACGAAATGTGGGAGGACCAGCATAGTTTTCTGTCAAACATAAGACCCAAGAATTTAGCGACGTCTGAAAACGGAAGGTTGACATGTCCTAGATGTAAGGAGGGTGGAAGAAACTCCTTACGTCGCCAAAAATTAACACAAACGGTCTTACTGGGAGAAAAACGGAAGCCGGTTTCGATGCTCCAAGAGTGGAGGCGATCGAGACATCCTTGAAGACGTCGTTCAAGAAGGCTGGTCCGTTGAGAGCTGTAGTAGATCGCAAAATCGTCCACAAAGATGGAGCCCGAGACATCAGGAAGGAGACAATCCATAACTGGATTTATGGCAATGGCAAACAGTACAACACTCAGCACGGAGCCCTGGGGTACCCCGTTTTCTTGGGAGAAAGTACGGGAGAGAGTAGTGTTCACCCGCACCCTAAATGTGCGCTCTGCCATAAATTCGCGAAGAAAAAGGGGCAGCCGACCTCGAAAGCCCCAAGAGAACAGTGTGCGGAGGATGCCTGTCCTCCAACAGGTATCGTATGCTCTCTCCAGATCAAAAAAAATATTGCTACTGTTTGGCGTTTCCGGAGAAAATTGTTCATGATATAAGTGGAGAGAGCAACAAGATGGTCAATTGCAGAACAATGCTTTCGGAATCCGCATTGGGCAGGTGTTAAAAGACTGCGGGATTCCAGCCACCAAGCTAAACGGTAATTCACCATACGCTCCAAAACCTTACAGACACTACTCGTGAGAGAAATGGGGCGATAGCTAGAGGGGAGATGTTTGTCCTTTCCAGGTTTCGGAATAGGAACGACGACAGCTTCCCGCCATCGTCTGGGAAAAGTACTGTCGGTCCAAATTCGATTATAAAGGCGAAGGAGGTAACGCAGACTATGGGTTGATAAATGCAGCAACATTTGGACGTGGATACCATCCGGTCCTGGGGCGGAGGAGCGAGAAGAAGAGAGTGCATGTTGGAGTTCCCGCATGGAGAAAACAGTATTGCAGCTTTCGCGATTTGGAGAGGAGAAAGCAAGAGGTCACACTTCCGCTGCACGTTTCTTCGGGAGAAACGCTGCCGGTAATTGGAAGAGCTCAAAATCTCAGCAAAGTGCTGACCAAATGAGTTAGAAATTGCGACGGGGTCCACTAATGTATTATGCGCGACAGTGAGCCCAGAGACCGGGGAGAAACTATGCGCGCCTGAGAACCGTCGAAGCCGACTCCAAACTTCCGAGGAGGGAGTGAAGGTGTTAAATGAGCTAATAAAGAATTTCCAGCTTGCCTTCTTGCTATCGCGGATGACACGACGGCATCGTGCACGGAACTGCTTATAGCGGATACAGTTGGCCAAAGTAGGATGGTGGCGGAAAACGCGAAGAGCACGTCGCCGCTCACGTATTGCGTCAAGGCATGCCTCGTTCCACCAAGGAACTGGGGGGCGCCAGGGCAGCTATAAGAATAATGTCGGTAATATGTGTGACCTCATCATCGACGCTGGGAAAGTGACAGTCATTGAATGTCGCTAGAGACGAAAAAAGTGTCCAATCAACTTGGGCAAACTTCCAGCGCCGCGGGCGCATACATGGCAGTTGAGGCTGCAGTCTGAGGACACGTGGAAAGTGGTCACTCGAGTGTGTGTCATCAAGGGCGAACCATTCGAAGCGCCGAGCTAGCGGAACAGTACCGACCGCAAGGTCCAAATGAGATAAATTTGTCGTGGAGGCAGACAAAAATGTAGGGACCCCAGTGTTGAGGCAAACTAGATCCACTTGGTGGAAGACGTCTAGCAATAGTGAGCCACGTGGACAAGGATGTGGAGATCCCCAAAGCAGGTGGTGGGCATTGAAGTCCCCAACCAGCAAATACGGGGGTGGAAGCTGACCAAGGAGATGAAGGAGATCAGCTCGTGCCATTGGTGTGGACGATGGAATGTATACAGTACAAAGAGAGAACGTGTATCCAGAAAGGGAAAGACGGACGGCGACAGCTTGGAAGGAAGTGTTTAAGTGAATTGGGTGATAATGGAGAATATCATGGAGAAGAATCCTGAGTCCTCCATGGGCTGGAGTGCCTTCAACAGAGGGGAGATCATATCGGACGGACTGAAAATAAGGGAGAACAAAGCGGTCATGGGGACGCAGCTTTGTTTCCTGAAGACAGAAGATGACCGGCGAGTAGGATCGTAAGAGGATCGACAATTCATCCCGATTGGCTCGAATGCCGCGGATATTCCAGTGGATAATGGACATAGGGTGAACAGAAAATGGAGGAATGTGACCAAGGTTGCTGTCAACTCAACGACTGCTCAGAGCTTGCGACTGACAGCATGGAACGGCATGCAGCCGAAGGCAGAAGATCCTGATCCATAGGTTGTTCAGGAGCAGCTCCTGCCACCAGCGATCGGCTGGTTGATCGGCCGTCAGCAGTGTGCCTCGGCGACACAGAAGACGGCCGAGGGCGATTTCCGCCAGGTGGTGCTGTAGATGGGACACGCCTTGGCAGAGAAGGAGATGAACTGGGTTTCTTTGTAGCCTTCTTGGAATTATGATGTTTAGATGAAGGAGGAACCGATGGTTGTGAAGTTGGGGTACGTAAAAAATCTTCAAGAGTATGCTCTTTTTTCGAAGTCTTGGTGTCTGACTTTTGGGCTCGAGATTTAGCAGAACCCGATGAAGGGTGAGCCATAGAGTGGGCAGGCGAAACTGGTGAGGTTGAACAGGCGATCTTTGCGCTGGCCGATCTGACGACCGTGGCACTAAAGGTGAGGTCGCAAGTCTGCGTGGCCGCCTCCTTTGTTGGCCGAGGAGAAGCAAGGACAGTGCTGTATTTTCCTCTCTGAGGCACAGTGGGCTGTCGACTGGCGAATAATTTTCGAGCAGCAAAGGTCGACACCTTTTCCTTCACTCTGATTTCCTGGATGAGCTTTTCGTCCTTAAAAACGGGGCAATCTCGAGAGGAAGCAGCGTGGTCACACATACAGTTGATGCAGTGAGGGGATGGAGGTGAACAAGCACCCTCATGGGCATCCTTGCCACACGTAACACATTTGGCCGGATTGGAACAGGACTGGCTGGTGTGATTGAACTGCTGACACCGATAGCAACGCGTAGGGTTTGGGACGTAAGGGCGAATGGAAATTATCTCATAGCCTGCTTTGATTTTCGATGGAAGTTGAACTTTCTCTGAGGGCACTCCCGCCTTAGGTGACTGTTCACACCTCAGGTCACACCTCCCGACAAACGGACGGAGGGACCAATCGGCACTTTCGGAAGGTATCAGCTCGGGTAATCACCCCTCCCTGGGCCTGGCCGTTACCAGGGGGTACGTACATGTCCTAGCAGTCTACCCGGGGCGAGGAATTACGCGTTACCCCGTCACCGGCTACGCACAAAAATGCGTGGGTCGGCCTTCAGACATGCACAGGGAGGAAGAAAGAGTAAGGGAAAGGAAAGAAGAGAGGTCTCAAACGCCGCAGCGGAGAAAAGGGTAAAGAGAAGAGGTAAGGAAAAGAGAAGGACAAAGGAAGGAAGAAGACACACAAGCAAAGAAGGCGAAGAATGCGTTACATTTTCGAGCGTCCGTCTCCGGACGTAGGCACAAACCATACTCCCAGATGGTGAGAAAGGGAAGGAAAGAGCCAGAGGTGAGGGGAGGAGGGGCGAAGATGGGGGATGGGGAAGGATGCGGAAAGGGAAGGTATGCAGCCCGGAAAGGAAGGAAGGCCACATTAGCTCGTATCCACAAAAGAGTTGTGGACCCCCTGGGGGGACTATACAATTGTGATTCTCAGTGTATAGTATTATTTCACAACTTCATATGTGTATAACTACGTTGAAAGCACTTTATACACAAAAGTTTCGGGATTCTTGGCTTCAACACCCACATTGAAAAGATTGGCTTCAAGGTATTGAAAGTACTACAGGTCAGTAGCAAATTGCAAATTTTGTTGTACAGTTTTTAGGTGTAACTATGGAGATATGAAGTGTCATGGGATGTCAAAGAAGCACCTACAAAATAAAAAGGTAAGCAACCTTTTTTTAAAAAATTGATTAGTCATTCATTGATCAGCTTTAAATCATTGACCACTCTTTCACTAAGTAAATCGTTGTACGTTGTAACAGGTTTTAACTATGCAGCCTAAAATTGCTTTTTAAGTCCATTAGGAATAAAAAAAAAAAGGAAGAAGCAACACTTGCATTATTCACAACCATGCATACTACTACATGTGTAGTCAACCATTTGGGAGAGGTCATTAATCACAGCAATGAAAAAGATATCTAGAAAGTTCAGCTGCACTGCACTAAGTGCACCTCAGTTATAAAAAACTTATTAGCACTGCATTTCACTGACGTTCTAAAACAAGATTGCGAAGGTCAACCATTTAGCTTATTAACTGATGAATGTGCTGATATTGCTGCACATAAATATTGAAACTGACTATAGTTTATTACAGTAAATTACACCTAAAAATGGTATCTACACACCTTGACCTTGATGAAGTGCATGAATGTAATGCTGGAGCTATTGCCTCTGCTATAAAGAAGACACTTCAATGATTCAATCTGCAACTTGAAAATTTAATGGGCATTGATCATGGTTGGAGTAAATAACGGAGTATTTATGAAATTGAAAGAAGAGGTATTACACATCTGATTTTAGTAGGCTGTTTCAGCTGCTGCAACACAATTTTTACCAAGAAGTTTGGGGTTTTTAATTAAAGAGACATACGATTGATTTAGTCACTCTTCTTCCAGACAATCTCTTTAGAAGTCTCTTTATAAGGTGATACAAAACCATCAATGATGGACAGAAACCATTAAAAAAAGTTCAAGCATGCCAGACAAGGTGGTTATCAATTGAATATGCTGTATCAAGAATATACATGCAAGGTCAGAGCTAGAAACACATTTTTCCGCAGCTAAAGTGCGCAAAAGGTGTCACATGGCAGAGTTATTGAACGCTATAGGATGTGGATAAACTGACTAAAACAGAGGTTGTACTGAGTTTCAGGGAGAGCATAAGGGAACAATTGACAGGAATGGGGGAAAGAAATACAGTTGAAGAAGAATGGGTAGCTTTGAGGGATGAAGTACTGAAGGCAGCAGAGGATCAAGTAGGTAAAAAGATGAGGGTTAGTAGAAATCCTTGGGTAACAGAAGAAGTATTGAATTCAATTGCTGAAAGGAGAAAATATAAAAATGCAGTAAATGAAGAAGGGAAAAAGGAATACAAACGCCTCAAAAATGAGATCGACAGAAAGTGCAAACTGGCTAAGCACAGATGGCTAGAGGACAAATGTAAGGATGTAGAGGCTTATCTCACTAGGGATAAGATGGATACTGCCTACAGGAAAATTAAAGAGACCTTTGGAGAAAAGAGAACACCATGTATGAATATCAAGAGCTCAGATGGAAACCCAGTTCTAAGTAAAGCAGGGAAAGCAGAAAGGTGGAAGGCATATATAGAGGGTCTATACAATGGCGATGTACTTTAGGACAATATTATGGAAATGGAAGATGATGTAGATGAAGTAGACAACATTCCATTAGAACTACTGACAGCCTTGGGAAAGCCAGTCCTGACGAAACTCTACCATCTGGTGAGCAAGATTTATGAGACAGACGAAATACCCTCAGACTTCAAGAAGAATATAATAATTCCAATCCCAAAGAAAGCAGGTGTTGACAGATGTGAAGATTACCGAACTATCAGTTTAATAAGTAAAGGCTGCAAAATGCTAAAGCGAATTCTTTACAGACGATTGGAAAAACTGGTAGAAGCCCACCTTGGTGAAGATCAATTTGGATTCCGTCGAAATATTGGAACACGTGAGGCAATACTGACCCTACGACTTATCTTAGAAGAAAGATTAAGGAAAGGCAAACCTATGTTTCTAGCATTTGTAAACTTAGAGAAAGCTTTTGACAATGCTGACTGGAGTACTCTCTCTTTCAAATTCTGAAGGTGGTAGGGGTAAAATACAGGGAGCGAAAGGCTGTTTACAATTTGTACAGAACACAAATGGCAGTTATAAGAGTTGAGGGACATGAAAGGGAAGCAGTGGTTGGGAAGGGAGTGAGACAGGGTTGTAGCCTATCTCCGATGTTATTCAATCTGTATATTGAGCAAGCAGTAAAGGAAACAAAAGAAAAATTTGGAGTAGGAATTAAAATCCATGGAGAAGAAATAAAAACTTTGAGGTTTTCCGATGACATTGTAATTCTGCCAGAGACAGCAAAGGACCTGGAAGAGCAGCTGAACAGAATGGACAGTGTCTTGCAAGGAGGATATAAGATGAACACCAACAAAAGCAAAACGAGGATAATGGAATGTAGTTGAATTAAGTCGGGTGATGCTGAGGGAATTAGATTAGGAAATGAGACACTTGAAGTAGTAAAGGAATTTTGCTATTTGAGGAGCAAAATAAGTGATGGTGGTTGAAGTAGAGAGGATATAAAAGGTAGACTGGCGATGGTAAGGAAAGCGTTTCTGACGAAGAGAAATTTTTGACATCGAGTATAGATTTAAGTGCTAGGAAATTGTTTCTGAAAGTATTTGTATGGTGTGTAGCCATGTATGGAAGTCGAACATGGATGATAAATAGTATGGACAAGAAGAGAATAGAAGCTTTCAAAATGTGATGCTACAGAAGAATGCTGAAAATTAGATTGGTAAATCACATAACTAATGAGGAGGTATTGAATAGAATTGGGGAGAAGAGGAGTTTGTGGCACAACTTGACTAGAAGAAGGGATCGGTTGATAGGACATGTTCTGAGGCATCAGGGTATCACCAATTTAGTATTGGAGGGCAGCGTGGAGGGTAAAAATTGTAGAGGGAGATCAAGAGATGAATACACTACGCAGATTCAGAAGGATGTAGGTTGCAGTAGGTACTGTGAGATGAAGAAGCTTGCACAGGATAGAGTAGCATGGAGAGCTGCATAAAACCAGTCTCAGGACTGAAGACCACAACAAAAAACAACAACATGTATGCAAACGAGATTAATTACGCATATATTTCATTTTTATATCCAATATTAACTGAAATAAACAGAGTCAGTAAAATGTTTGAGTCGAAGTTACGTTACCTGCAAATCAAGTTTATATTTTTACTCAAAATATCCATGATTTCTACATCAGAGATGGTATCAGGGATTCTGCTTTGACAAGCAGTTGCTTGAAATGAAAGGGAAAGGATTACCATGGGAAGACGAAGAAATGTTGCGTAATCGGGGCATAACATTTATAACAAATGTGATAAAAAATAATAATAAAACCAACAACACACACACACACACACACACACACACACACACACACACACACACACACACACACGTTACCAGAAAATTGGTCACTGACGAAAATATTTCCATTGTAAGTGTTGAACAAGCACTTTATCACAACAAAGAAAATCCAATTGATATAATGGCTCAGTGCAGTAAAAGTGTAGAATTTGTAGCAAGAGTAGATAACCAGTGGCGGCAAATTCATTAGTTGAACTAGAATGTGACCAAAGGTACAAAAAAATTTTTTTAATGAAGTACTGCATTTTAAAGATGCTCAAGGGGAATCCAAATTTGAGGAATTAGCGACTTTTGTGATTATTCTCTTAATACAGTGTCATTCCAATGCCGATGTTGAGAGACTATTTAGCAGTACGACTGTAATAAAAAACGAGCAGAGGAATAGAATGAAGTCAAATCTTTTAACTGCTATATTAAGAATACACCGTGGTTTGAGGTTGGAAGGAAAATACTGCAATGAATATGAAATTCCAATAAACATTGTAAAACAAATTGGTATCAAAGAATTATATCAATCTGAAACTGACGATGATGACGATGCAGACAAAAATGATTCATCTGAAGAAGACAAACTCATTTAAATAAATAGCTGTTGTTTTAGACCTTTTTGTATGTCCCTGACCTAGACTTGCTGATTTATTTCTTGTATGTTCTTTTAGTGATTGTGAATATTTTATTGCTTAATAAAAATGAAAACTAATTACTAATATACTTATTGTTTTCTTTCATAATAATTTAAAAATTTAGTGGAAATTTTATTGATTACGAGAGTAGGGGAATTTTTGTTAATGGGTTTCTGGTGGTTTTTGCACTTTAAACTGGTGGGGAGCTCACTTTAACTTTTGGCAACACTGCCTCGTTCCTTATAGACCTTGCCAATTATATCCTCACATACTCCTTTGAAAGGAAGCTACATAAACAGATATGCAGCCACATGCATCCACAAGGCATTCTCCTATGCTAACTCTTTATGGATCATGTACTTGAAATCTTCCTTGCTTCCCAAAACCCCAAATTACTCATCTGGTTCAGGTTCACTGGTGATAGCTTCATGATCTGGACTGATGACCAAGACATCCTCTTCCTCATTCTTCCACAACCTTAATAGTTTCTATCCAATCTGCTTCACCTGGACCTCCAAAACCCTTCCTAGACATTGACCACTTCTGATGGCTCCGTCCATATCTCTGTGCACATTAAGCCCATTAACTACCAACAGCACCTACATTTTGACAACTATAATCCCTTCCACAGCAAACAATTGCTGCCGTACAGCCTGGTCAACCATGATAGTGTACCTGCAGTTGCAAAAATCCCCCCCCCCCTCTTCCAATCAGATACATATTACATACGACTTAGGATGCAAATTTCATCAGCTCTTCAATTCTGCCTGTAGCTGTAATGGTTTTAGTTGTGCCACAAATTCCTCTTCTCCCCAATTCTATTCAATACCTCCTCTTTAGTTATGTGATCTACCCATCTAATCTTCAGCATTCTTCTGTAGTACCACATTTCAAAAGCTTCTATTCTCTTCTTGTCTAAACTATTTATCGTCCATGTTTCACTTCCATACATGGCTACACTCCATACAAATACTTTCAGAAACGACTTCCTGACACTAAAATCAATACTCAATGTTAACAAATTCCTCTTCTTTAGAAACGCTTTCCTTACCATTGCCAGTCTACATTTTATATCCTCTCTACTTCGACCATCATCAGTTATTTTGCTCCCCAAATAGCAAAACTCCTTTACTACTTTAAGTGTCTCATTTCCTAATCTAATTCCCTCATCATCACCCGACTTAATTCGACTACATTCCATTATCCTCGTTTTGCTTTTGTTGATGTTCATCTTACACCCTCCTTTCAAGACACTGTCCATTCCGTTCAACTGATCTTCCAAGTCCTTTGCTGTCTTTTGACAGAATTACAATGTCATCGGTGAACCTCAAAGTTTTTATTTCTTCTCCATGGATTTTAATGCCTACTCCAAATTTTTCTTTTGTTTCCTTTACTGCTTGCTCAATATACAGATTGAATAACATCGGAGAGAGGCTACAACCCTGTCTCACTCCCTTCTCAACCAGTGCTTCCCTTTCATGTCCCTCGACTCGTAACTGCCATTTGCTTTCTACACAAAATTGTAAATAGCCTTTCACTCCCTGTATTTTACCCCTGCCACCTTCAGAATTTGAAAGAGAGTATTTCAGTCAACATTGTCAAAAGCTTTCTCTAAGTCTACAAATGCTAGAAACATAGGTTTGCCTGCAGGTTTGCCTTTCCTTAATCTTTCTTCTAAGATAAGTCGTAGGGTCAGTATTGCCTGACGTGTTCCAACATTTCTGCAGAATCCAAACTGATCTTCCCTGAGGTCGGCTTCTACCAGTTTTTCGTCTGTAAAGAATTCGCATTAGTAATTTGCAGCTGTGAGTTATTAAACTGATAGTTCGGTAACTTTCCCATCTGTCAACACCTGCTTTCTTTGGGATTGGAATTATTATATTCTTCTTGAAGTCTGAGGGAATTTCGCCTGTCTCGTACATCTTGCTCACCAGATGGTAGAGTTTTGTCAGGACTGGCTCTCCCAAGGCAGTCAGTAGTTCTGATGGAATGTTGTCTATTCCCGGGGCCTTGTTTCGACTCAGGTGTTTCAGTGCTCTGTCAAACTCTTCACGCAGTATCATACCTCCCATTTCATCTTCATCTACATCCTCTTCCATTTCCATTATACTGTCCTCGAGTACATCGCCCTTGTATAGACCCTTGTATAGACCCTCTATATACTCCTTCCACCTTTCTGTTTTCCCCTCTTTGCTTAGAACTGGGTTTCCATCTGAGCTCTTGACATGTTTGTCTGAATTAATTTTTGTCTTTAAAACAATGTGACTGGTTTCTCTGTCACTGGTTTTGTTTAGTTTTTATTTAGAACTGCCCTTCTTTCATATTTTCTTTATTCAGTTAGTTCAGTCATGGTGACTATCCTCGGCTATTCATTCAAACCGTTGGGTTGTACCCAACATGTGGTATGCTAGTTGACCTGCAGACAGGATTTCTTATATAAGATACAATCATTGCGCATCAAAGGTTCCACTACTTTGTGCCTGTTGGCGACAGAATCAGGTCTTTGCGTTGGTGGGCAAGGTCTAGTGGTCCCAGGGGTTTAAAATGCTGCAAGAAGCATCCCTAACACAACCCCCCCAGCCCTGATTTGTTGTAGTCAAAGTGTTAAAGATAGGAATGTAACTCACTTTCAGAGGAAGAATAAAACCCTGGAAGAAGTGGAAGACCACCACCATTCTTTTTTCATTAGCTAGTGTTGAGGGACAGAATCCTTATGGTCTTGCCTTCATGAGAGTGTTATATGAAGGAGCGGTCCTAAAAACATGAAATAGGGTACAACAGAAAAAAGGGTTAATTGCATTTAAAAGTAACTAAAAACTGGTTGAAAGAGGGACGACTAGGTAGGTTGAGGGCTCCCAGGGCCCTGTGTGTGGTGGAAGACCCCAACCCCAGCCAATCGCGTCTGCCATGAAAGCAGTTTAAAGGCCTTTTTCGCCTAAAGCTTACTTGCTGAACAGTCTTTTTGTTGTGCCTATCAGTGATTCAGTATTTGTGCTGTATGATGAGTAGCAATTATCCTTTTAATAATATTGTCATCTAACTGCAATTGATTATTCTTTTAAGCAATTTTCTACCTGAATATTTAAATATGTTGCCAATCAAAGATGGGTGAAAGGTAGAAATGCGTACTGGTATAAATAAAAATACATAATGTGACAGGTTATTGTATTTCTTAAAGTAAAGGGGATACCAGTTCCAGTGGTGTGGCAGATCACATTGGAGACGTCTTTGAAAATCTTGTCCATATAAAGTAATGCAGAGGGGACAGAGGTGATGGTTGAGGTATATAATTGCCAGCTGGGCCTTTGGAGAGCCCATCGCGGCAACTGGTCCATCGGGTGTTGATGAGGAAGAGAGAGTATCACAGGAAAGTGATCACGGTCACAAACATCATCATATAGCAACTGTTGTGGTGAAGCTGCAAGATAGGAGAAAAAGATCATAAAGCCAATAGCTGAAAAGGTATCATGAGCTACACTAAAGTGGGCAGGGGTATTATAATTGAAGAAACAAAGATGAAGATTTTCTAAGAAAGCTGGTCAATCAGAAGGCTCATGCCACATGGTACTCCCTTGTAAGTAGTGGTGTCTGTTAAAATTCCTAAGAACGGTAGGAAGTGGTGGTGGGAGTTGGAGGGGGGTGGAGGACATTTGATTGACTAAGGTCCTTAATTTAAGGTGGGTAAATGTCCTGCCTGGGGGAAAAATAAAAATTGCAAATAGCGAGCGCTGAGGTTATTCACAACACACTACTATTGTTGTTGCGGTACGGAGAGCATCCAATTGCTGATGACAGATGTCCAAAAAAACATATAAATCCCTTTTGCTTTATTGATAGCAAAACTTATGTCTGGACAAGTTGCTATTGAGAGATACGTAAGACATCCAGTTGCCTTGCTATAGGGAATGGAGGACGAAATTGCTTCTGTTTCATTCTGATCATTTTCTTCATATCCAATGGGAGTTGAATTCATGTTACATTCTGCCATTCGAAATCTTTCCAGTATTTCTTTCGTGTACTTTTCTGGACTTATCATAATTGCGCCATTTTAATTTTGTTTTATTTTTATGCCAAGAAAACTGTCAAGAGTCCCTAATGTTATATCAAATTCACATTGCAAAGTGTTCAGAAACGCTGCTATTTCTTCTTCGTCACTGCCAACAATTAGGCCGTCATCAACGTAAATAGCTACATAAAGTCTTTTTTCAATGCATTTGCCATGAAACAAACAAGGATCTGCAGCACTGTTCCGAAAACCTGCTTTCTCCATAACACCCATAAACCGTTTGTTCCAGCAGCGTGGTGCTTGTTTTAGTCCATAGAGACTCCGTTTCAGAAGACACACTCTATGTGAACTAACTTTAAAGCCTTCTGGTTGTTCCATGTATACTTCATCTTGAAGTATTCCATTCAAAAATGCCGTCTTCACATAAAACTGTTTCAACACCAGTTTTTTTTTAAAGCAGCTACCGCTAGCAAAACTCTAATGGTGTCATAACGTGCAACAGGACTAAATGTACCTTCATAATCTATTCCTGCTTGTTGAATATATCCTTTAGCAGCTAATTGGGCTTTGAAGTGAGTGTTTCCATCAACTGAAACTTTTCGACGTAGAAACCAACGATTTTGTAATACTTTGGCATTCATAGGACGTTCAACTAACACCCAAGTATTGTTTCTCTTTAGTGATTCTAGTTCTTCATTGACAGCTTGCATCCAATTTTCTTTCTTATTCGACTGTAATACATCAGAAAAACAGTTTGGATCTTTTTGTTCGCCAGCGGTAAGTTTTGAAAACATCAAGAACTCACCATTTTCTATCCAGGCTGGTTTTCTTCGTTGTCTTCTGTTCTCCAGTTCATCTACGTTACAAGATTCTGATGCTTTGGTTTTCAGGAATTCTGCTGATTTTTTTGTTATTGCCATCTGATCCTGACTTCCTCCAGGTTCAAGTCTGTTAAGGTTTTCTTCACTTTGACTTCCTCCAGAAGCAGACTGATGAGGAATGTCTAAGGTAATGTGATCACTGTATGAGCTACACACTATCTCTGGTTTAAATTTTATATCATGACTCAAGACAACTTGCCTTTTGGAAGGAACCCAGACCCAAAATCCATATTTGTCATTGACATACCAAACGAGTTGTCCAAAAACAGCTTTGTCATCAAATTTTGAACGGAACTGTTTGCTTATATGAACATAGCAACCTGTGCCAAAAATTCTGAGATGATCAAGTTTTCACAGTGATCGATTGTACCACAACTCATAATGGAAATTTGTCTGGAACTGAAGACCTTCCAGTACAATTTAAAATATAGATGGCTGTATTGCCTGCTTCTGCCCACAGTCCTCTTGGTAGCTTTCTTGTGTTTAGCACCGAACATGCAGCTTCAACAATTGCTCTGTTTTCACGTTTGGCCACACGGCTTTGTTCAGGAGTATACGGTGGAGAAATCAGTAATTCTAATCCTTTATCCATGAGTAATTTCTTAATGAAGTAGTTGTTAAATTCCTTACCTCCATCACATCGAAATTATTTAACAACATGTCGTCTGGTTTGTGCTTCATTTAAAAACTGCTTAAGCATATCGTACACTTCATGTTTGTGCTTAAGAAATAAAATTCGACGAAATTTACTGAAATTATCTTTAAAACATGCATAATATCGAGCATCTCCAAACGAGACTGTACTCATTGGTCCATTGACATCTTCCTTTTTCGTGAGTTATACGCAACCAATGCAGTTACATCCATTTTACTTTGTTCACGCAGTTCAATAGCACAAAGTTTTTCAATAATAAGTTCAATTTCTGGTTTTCAGTCGGTATTATGTCCCAGAGATCTTTAAAATTATCATATTCCTTTCCCAGAGTAGATAAAATTCGACCATTTAATATTCTTTCAGACAACGTATTCTCTTCATGTTCGTTAATTCATCATTTAAATTTACAAATAGCTTTTGTAACTTATCAACGTGTGAGCTAATATCTTCTGTTTAGTCACATTTGAAACGGAAGAATGTTTCAATTAACATGTTCAAGCGTTGCATGCTACTACATTCAAATCTCTCATGTAGTTTGTCCCATATTTCTTTCGAGTTTCTGCACGTCAATACAAGTTCAGTTACTGCTTTGCTTAGCGCACTTGCTATCAAACTTGCCACTTTCACGTCATTCTTTTGCCATTCTGCATACGCTGCCTTCTGTTCACTTGTTGGTTCCCGAGGCATCACCGCGGGTTGACGCATACCAATAATAATGTCTTCCAGTTCATATGAATGGAGTACCATAGAGAGAAAAAAAAAAAAAAAAAGCTATTTGTTCAGTTTCACATATCCTGGGCCCATAACCTGTTGCAAATTATTGAGTCTGAACAATATGGCTTCATTTAAAATGGTACATTTCTTTAGGATACGCTTAACTGGGAAAAACGAACTTCAAGGAGATCATATATACACAAAACATACTTCATGAAAATACCAAGGATTACTACATTGAACATTAAAAACATTTTTCCTTTTTTACAACACCTGTCCCGAGATACAGGCCCCCAAAGATGACACTGTGAACACCATTTTGAAGATGCAAATTTTGGAAAAATATTTAATATGCTGTATCTCTGTAACAGTTCTAAATAATTGATTACAGTTTTGTTTTATTTGAAAGATAATTGCTTTATGATTACAATGGTATCCTCCGTTTGGACATATCTGTCAAAGTTCTTTTACTGTTGGCTTTGAATTTTTTTTATAATCTACAAATTTTATTTCAAAAATGCTAATCCAGAAAAGTTAGATTTTTTTTCTGTTGATTAGTACCATGTCTGTAAAGGAGAGCTTCAACTTTTAAACTGGATAGGTTTTATTAATTTTTTTTTTTAACTTTTAAGGGTATTGTATGTCTTCACTGAAGTTGTTTCTTACTAAATTCTTTGTTACAGTGTTTATTTCTATTGTCTTTGTTGTAGTTATTTCTTTCACTTTGTTGTGGCTGATCATTGCAGGTTTCTGTATTGCAGTTGTTCAGTGCTTATTTGTTTACTGAAGAGGCTTGTAAGAAATTTGAGACCATCCAGTGCATTCTGTGTTTTTGTGAGGAATTTGCCAGTTGACACAGTTGCAGTGAGTTTTGTGAAAAGGACTTTTTGAAATGTCTTCTGACTGGGACCACAGGAGAGTGAAGTGTGCTCACTATTTGCTTATCCATAAAAGAGTGATATATAAAACAAAAAACAAAAACAGACTTTGCTCAGGTTGGGAATAAGTGTTTTCATTTGAAGACTCTGTTGCAAAGTGAAGATGTTTCCAGTGACGACTTTGTGTGTTCTAAATGTTTTGACAGAATAACAACAATGATAGTACCTGAACAAGGTAAAGCCTCCCACAGTGCAGATGATGCAGATTTTGCATCAATAGAGGAAGAATTAAATACCTTGAATTATTCAACTACAGAGGTAGGTGTTAGTCCTGTTCAGAAACCATGGTCAGTTGAGTCATACGCTCTATGCATCAAGAAAGCACAGAGAAATTACTAAAGCTATGGATGAATACACTACAGCAAAACTGACCACACTCTTCGAAGTAGAAATTCCATATTCAGCAGAAAATGAACCAAAGCACTCTTGCACCTCTTGCCAGAGATTTTTCACAAATATCAATTCACCTGTTGAATACTGTGGATCCTACAGTGAAAAGGTGCGAATTTTAATTATTATTCCAGAGACATTTTCAAAGAAAACAATTTTGAACCACATTCCATTAGTATCAAAGTAAATGGTAGACAAATCAGGAAATGTGAGCTCTGTAAAAGGAGTCTTTGGAAGACCAGATCTCTATTATGGTCATCCTGTAGAAGCAGATTTCTTCTGGAAGATAAATGGGATCGTTCTCGCCCGAGTGCCAGCAAGAAGGACACTATAACTATAACAGTTGAAGGTCAAAAACTTGTGAAAGTGAAGAGGTACATGACTCACAGCATTAAAGAATTTTCTGCAATTTATAAGAACTACTATACAACTTCACATATTGGAAGACCAAATTTTATGCACTACGACCTAAGTGGGTAGTTTCATACCCCCCTAGAGACGTCTGTGTCTGTACTGCGCGAATTTTGAACTTTGTGTGGTAACTGTGAAGAACTTACAGGAGCATGTGACATATGACACAATGGTTGGCGTGTCAAGTCAATAGTAGTCTGTGACATAAAGGGAGATGATGATAAGGATTATGTTTGGTTTGTGGGGTGCTCAACTGTGCTGTTATCATTGCCTGTGCAAATTCCCAAACTTTGCTCAGTCCAATCTCGCCACTTTCATGAATGATGATGATGAAATGATGAGGACAACACAAAGACCCAGTAGTCTTGAGGCAGGTGAAAATCACTGACCCCGCTGGGAATCGAACCCGGGACCCCGTGTTCAGGAAGCGATAAAGGGAGAGACTTGTTTGTTTCAAGTATGTGGTGACTGCCCTGGAAAGGGAGGACTGTCTTTACAGACACTTGGCCTGGAAGTCATAGCAGATAACTATGGAGAAATTACATATGCGACACGGGAGGAAAATAAACTAATTAAGAAAACCGTTGCCTTCGACAGTTTCATTGATGAACTTTGTAAATGGTTAGTGAAAGCAGTATCACACCACCATCTGAAGAAATTGCAACAACACATTGCAGAAGTGAAAGGACTCTGCTTAAATCTACCGCACTACGCTACACTGCTAATCCTCTACACTTCATGAAATTTGGCATCAGGGTCGCAAGCACACCGTCAGCTGCGCACTTTTTAGGAGCTTTTTTTGCACGCGCAACTGGCATCACGCAATTGCCTTACAGGCCAAAAACATACAGATCTGATTAACGATGTGACGGTTCTCAGTATGCACATCTAGCACATACCACTCAACTACAAGTTTATGTCAGTTGCCACCAAGTGGTACCAAACGGTAGCAGACTTTTATCCCCATTTGCTTGGCATAAATCCCTCTAGACGGTAGCACACTTTGCAGACTTGCCAGTTCACTCACTATATAGTAAAATTAGATCAGACATCAGTACATGTTCTAGTTATCCTGATAGAAAAATCAATTTTTTGGAATTCTAAAAGAGATGTAGTATGGTGTAGTTTATTAAGTTCTGTATTTTTGTCATATAGTAATTCGTTTCAGGCACTGAGAACCATAAAGCACATCATCATCGATTGTGAGACTGTAGCATTTACTCATGCTTCTGACATCTGTTGATCTTATGGCGAGTCAGGTTTATCTGTGCTGTAGGTCCACATTATATATATGAATGTTCACAACAAACTGTCTCACTGGTTTCTCTAATATTCACTTAAATGTGTGATAAATGACGGTGTGCTTTTGGCCTTTATGGTTCTCAGTGCCTCATTTGTGTTCTAGCCAAATTACCATATTGGTAGATGGTATAACCTGAATTTAATCATTTCCCCATATGGCAGTTTGAGTTTGGACTTTGTTGTTTACTGTGCAAAGACTGGCTTTCATGTGGTGCCAACATGAACTCTGTTGAATCTGTTTCAAGTGTTAACAGAAAACAAAATTACCTGTAAAAGTTAGCCACAAAGGAATTAAGGACTCCCATACCACATCTGTTGACTGAGAAAGGGATGAAATTAAATAAGTGTGCCTACAAGCAAAAATTTAACATTTAAGTGTGTAATAAGTGTAAGTTGTTGTTTGGGTGCCACATAAGAACTTTCAGCCGGGAAATTACTTCCTTAACTAGTACATGTGTTAGAGATCTTAAACAATTATCCAAAAAAATAAAATAAAAATGCACACAAACTCCCACTTACACAAAAATGTGAAGCAGAGAGGAGCAAAAGCTTTAACATTATTTCGTTCTTGCCCTAAACTGCATTTAATTTCGCACAAAACATTAAAATTCAACAAAAACAATTCTTTCTTTTTTCAGACAAGTTATATAATAATAATAATAATTCCCGTGGAGACCCGGGAAAAGAATAGGCCTTCGGTATGTTCTGCCAGTTGTAAAAGGCGACGAAAAGAACAAACCACTAATAGGGCTAACCCCCCTTTTAGTGTGATTACTTGGTTCAGGACAGAACTAAAGAAGCCTCGGACAAGCGCCGTCATGGTCGGGGACGATGCTTGAACCCTATGCCCGCCCACAATGGTAACGACACTGCTAGCCAACTGGAAAATGATTTAAATCCAAATAGAAGTGTTTTGCAAGATATGCTTCCTGCAACCACCCTAGAAGGAAAACAAAGACAGAGGAAGAGATGGTCAGATGAAGTTAATCAACACCTCATGTTCTGTTATTACCAAGCAACAAACCTAGGAACCAACACAACTGGATACAGATCACAAGTATACACAACATTTATTATTAGATACCCAGACTTAAAATTTTTAACAGAACAAGATACCCCAGTCAGAATTAGAAAACATCAAACAACAAGTACAACAAATACTAGAACAAAATAATGTGCAATCAGAAGAAGAAGAAAATATAGTAACGGACTCAAACATCCCAGAGAAAACAAACAAACAAAGAACAAAACGCGTCAATTAAACAATCAGAGGAAAACGACATCTTAAGACAGCCACCAGAACAAGCACAAATAGAACACGAAGTGACACACATGTTAGATATAGAAGAAAAATTTCAGCTGACATATGTAGAATACAAAGACACAAATACAGACAATTAGACCATTCTTGCATAGACCACCAAATAACCCACAAGTCGAAACAACAATGACAACTATCAACACAATCATACACAACAAAATAAATGAAAACAACTATGGAAGAGTTACAACTACTGGTTTATGTAGGAGCACTCACTACACTAAATATACACACTAGGCAGAGATCAGAACCAACCAACCCACAAAACCAGTATGGCAACACAGGCTACAGATCAGAATAGAAAAACTGAGAAAAGACATCGGACAGCTAACACAATTTATAAGAAATGAAATATCAGACAAAAAACGAAAAAGGTTAGGTAAAATCTCACAGCAAGAAGCAATAGAGCAATTAGATGAAAAGAAGCAGAAATTACAAGCATTGGCCAAACGACTTAGAAGATACAAAAAAAGTGAAAATAGAAGGAAACAAAACCAAACATTCAACACAAACCAAAAGAAATTTTACCAGACAATAGATAACACACACATAAAAATAGACAATCCACCAAACATAACAGACCTGGAACACTTCTGGAGCAACATATGGTCAAACCCGGTACAACATAACAGGCATGCATGGTGGATACAAGCAGAAACAGACTCATACAAGATGATACCACAAATGCCTGAAGTGATAATTTTGCAGCATGAAGTCACCCGAGCAATTAATTCTACGCACAATTGGAAAGCCCCTGGAAATGATAAAATAGCAAATTTCTGGCTAAAGAAGTTCACCTCAACACATTCACATCTAACTAAATTATTTAACAGTTACATTGCAGACCCATACACATTCCCTGATACACTTACACATGGAATAACCTATCTGAAACCTAAAGATCAAGCAGACACAGCAAACCCAGCAAAATATCGCCCCATAACATGCCTACCAACAATATACAAAATATTAACTTCAGTCATTACACAGAAATTAATGACACATACAACAAAGAACAAAATTATAAATGAAGAACAAAAAGGCTGCTGCAAAGGAGCACGAGGATGTAAAGAGCAACTGATAATAGATACAGAGGTGACATATCAAGCTAAAACCAAACAAAGGTCACTACTCTACGCATACATTGATTACCAAAAAGCTTTTGATAGTGTACCCCACTCATGGTTACTACAGATATTGGAAATATACAAAGTAGATCCTAAATTGATACAGTTCCTAAACATAGTTATGAAAAACTGGAAAACCACACTTAATATCCAAACAAACTAATAATATCACATCACAACCAATACAGGTTAAGCGTGGAATATACCAAGGAGACTCATTAAATCCTTTCTGGTTCTGTCTTGCTCTGAACCCACTATCCAACATGCTAAATAATACAAATTACGGATATAATATTACTGGAACATACCCACACAAAATCACACATTTGCTATACATGGATGACCTAAAACTACTGGCAGCAACCAATCAACAACTCAACCAATTACTAAAGATAACAGAAGTATTCAGCAACGATATAAATATGGCTTTTGGAACAGACAAATGTAAGAAAAATAGCATAGTCAAGGGAAAACACACTAAACAAGAAGATTACATATTGAATAACCACAGTGACTCCATAGAAGCGATGGAAAAAACAGATGCCTATAAATATCTACGATACAGACAAAAAATAGGAATAGATAATACAAATATTAAAGAACAACTAAAAGAAAAATATAGACAAAGACTAACAAAAATACTGAAAACAGAATTGACAGCAAGAAACAAGACAAAAGCTATAAATACTTATGCATACCAATATTGACCTACTCATTTGTAGTGAAATGGAGTAACACAGACCTAGAAGCACTCAATACACTTACACGTTCACAATGCCACAAATATAGAATACATCACATACATTCAGCAACAGAAAGATTCACATTAAGCAGAAAGGAAGGAGGAAGGGGATTCATCGACATAAAAAGCCTACATTATGGACGGGTAGACAATTTAAGAAAATTCTTTCTAGAGCGAGCAGAAACTAGCAAAATACACAAAGCAATCACTCATATAAATACATCGGCTACACCACTGCAATTTCATAACCACTTCTACAACCCTTTAGATCACATAACATCAACAGATACGAAGAAAGTAAATTGGAAAAAGAAAACACTACATGGCAAGCACCCGTATCATCTAACACAGCCACACATCGATCAAGACGCATCCAACACATGGCTAAGAAAAGGCAATATATACAGTGAGACGGAAGGATTCATGATTGCAATACAGGATCAAACAATACACACCAGATATTACAGCAAGCATATTATTAAAGATCCCAACACCACAACAGATAAATGCAGACTTTGCAAACAACAAATAGAAACAGTAGATCACATCACAAGTGGATGTACAATACTAGCAAATACAGAATACCCCAGAAGACATGACAATGTAGCAAAAATAATACATCAACAGCTTGCCTTACAACATAAACTTATAAAACAACACGTTCCCACATACAAGTATGCACCACAAAATGTACTGGAGAATGATGAATACAAATTATACTGGAACAGAACCATTATAACAGATAAAACAACACCACATAACAAACCTGACATCATACTCACCAATAAAAAGAAGAAAGTAACACAACTAATTGAAATATCCATACCCAATACAACAAATATACAAAAGAAAACAGGAGAAAAAATTGAAAAATACATCCAACTGGCTGAGGAAGTCAAGGACATGTGGCATCAGGATAAAGTTGACATTATACCAATTATACTATCAACTACAGGATTCATACCACACAATATCCACCAGTACATCAATGCAATGCAGCTACATCCAAACTTATATATACAATTACAGAAATCCGTAATTATTGATACATGTTCAATTACCCGAAAGTTCCTAAATGCAATATAACATATACCATACAGTTAAAAGGAAGTGATGCTTGATCAAGGTCCGCGTCACTTTCCATTTTTAACCAGACTTAACGTCTGAGAAAGTAAAGAAATAATAATAATAATAATAATAATAATAATAATAATAATAAATACTACTACTACTACTGATCTTACTATTGTTGATGGTGGTTGTAGTTGTATAAATATCTTCATAAGCATAACTGTTACACAGAAGATACTATTAATTTCACACTCTCATATTTATCTGAATCTAAAAATTTATGAACACCCAGACTGTATACTCACGAGCCGCAGCTGCTCAAATGCCTGACCAGGTAAAGTAAACACTAGGTGCTGTCAAAGAAGAGCCAGATATCAGTGCAAGACAAATGGCCATGGCATGCAGTACATCTCCAAGGTCAGCATGGAGAATACTTCACAAGCAACTGGTGTACCAGTATCATCTACAATGTGTGCAGAGCCTTACGCCTGCCGATCATCCACCATGGGAGAACTTTTGTCGATGGTTTGTTACACAACCTATCAATCCATTGTTTGTCTTTTCAGTTTTGTTTACAGATGAGGCAACTTTGAGAAGAAATAGAGTATCAAATTTACACAACCAACAATCCCCAAGCTATAGTACAGGATAGACTTCAGGTCAGGTGACTCAGGTGGTGAAACAGGCACCAAGGTCACAACTGTGAAGTTGTAGAGCATGCTCTGCAACACAATGATGTGTGTTGTCGGTATGGCATAGGTATGGGCATAAGCAGAGGGTGTATACTGAAACTACATAATATCCTGTTGCAGAGCATGCTCTACAATATGACTGTCATCATCTCAGTGCCTGTTCCACCACAAGGGCCATCTGGATTCTTCCCCTGGGCACCAGTTTATCAGAACTCCACGGGTGGGAACAGTGCTCCAACATATTCTTGGTTCTCGCCACCCACCTGGCCTCAATTTACATCAATTTCTTCCATGTCAGCAGTTCTTCACAGTAACTACTCCATTTTTGAGTCTGTTTTAGTCTTCTGAATCTTTCATTTTCTGGCATGTCGATTTTTCAGTCCTCCTTCCACCTCAGTAACATACAATGCACTTTGCTTTTCACTCTTCTTAAGTTGTGCACGGTGTTTTAGCAGTAATATCTTTCTTGCATATTACTCTGCCTCCCACCTTTAAGATCTCCAGTTTTCAAATCTGGTCTGGTGCAGTTCCCAACAGTCAGTCTTTCCTTTTCATCCTATCCGGTAAGTCTCTCCCGATCCGGGGTTCTGGATGTCTTGATGAAACTCTTACCCCTTGTCCTAAGCCTCTCTAGTTCCTTTCCCTTCACCTTTCTTCCTTCACCAACAACCCTTCTGCTGAGAGGAGGAGCCATTGGCTCTGACAGCTTCCATAAGTAAAATCTTTTTTGTATTTATGTTCTCCTGCTGCCACTTAGTAAGTAGATTTCTTATCTATTCAAAATCTGTTCATATTATTCGTAAGGAAATCATTTTTGATCAGTATTAATCAATCCTAGAAAATATCTGTATGTTTGTTTGTCAGCTACTGAAGTTGTGTTGAAGAATAGGAACAAACAAGTACTATGCACACATTAAGAAAATTAAAATTTACACAATACAATGTTTCAATTTTTGAAATGAATGTCAATATTAGGTCTATCTGTTTATAATTTAAATAAATATTGGAAATCACAGATAAAAGGTTTCACTTACTTTGAACCGTAATACTGGAGATCAACTATCAATTCCTGAAGAAAATACTTTGATGTCCTAAAAGGCTGCCGCCAAAGTACTAATTTTTTTCTATCTAGTACTTCTTCTTCTCTACTCGTAAAAACCTGGTAATCTCTAAGGGAGGTACTTTCACCATTTGAATGCCTGCTTGATCCTTCGGGTTTCCTTTTAAGTGTTGTAGGCATAGTGTTATTCAGTCTCTGCAACTGAATATTAAAGAAAGTCACTTTAAGGAAGACAATGTTTGTGCAAACGTGTACATGAAGAGCATATTTTTATTTTTATGAGATAATTCAAGAATCATTTCAATACAAAGTATAGGATGACATCAGCTCTTTGTAATGGCGCTATTGTGCATTGCAAACAACTAGCACAAAAATATAAGCACTTACATACCTAAAACAATGAGTTCAGCCATCAACATACAAAAGTGCAAGAAATAAGCCAAGTTAATATCATTCTTAAAACAGTTATGGAATCATCTACATGGAATTTTAAATTCTGCAGATTTTCAAACTTAATTATCAATTTTGCAGTGAAAAATGTTTAGTTGAACTATTGTAGATGTACCCTGCAAACCTGGATTTCTGACATAATACTATATTGTACACAACTAAGTAGTGACAGTGAAAACACTATCTCAGTAACAGGTGTAAAGAACATCTTTGAAAGCAATTCTCTGAGAACTGATTCAGCAGCCAATCCTTTGGCAATAAGATCAAGAAATAAGTTTCTAAAGAAACACCAAGCTATTCATCATTACTGCCCATACCACAATACATTTAGCCATATCCACATCACAGAAGTACAGCTTAAAGTAAGTTAGTTTATGATATACCAGGTGTGTCTCCCAAGAGTTGTAAAGTACATTTCCTCTCCCACTTTGGCAGATAATTGCAAATTTTATGTTTGCGGTGTGTAGATGTAGTGAGCCCAGTTGCAGTTCATGGTGTTTTTTCTTTTGGGTTTACTGCAAGGTGGACTACCAATTTTCAAGTAATGTCCAATGTCTAAAAATGAATACACTAGTAAATGATACACAGAAGCTCACTTATCTTATGCCTACTGTTTGTATGAAGAATCCATCCTCCTCCTCTTTAGAATAAAGAGTGTAACAGCGATGCATTTATTGAAGTTACAATTCTGTTTACTACGTCTCTCTCCCAATGGAAAGACTTCTAATGTTATTACCGTATTTACTCGAATCTAAGCCGCACTCGAATCTAAGCCACACCTGAAGAATTAGACTCGAAATCAAGGAAAAAAATTTTTCCCGAATCTAAGCCGCACCTGAAATTTGAGACTCGAAATTCAAGGGGAGAGAAAAGTTTTAGGCCGCACCTCCAAATCGAAACAAAATTAGTCCATTGTGATATGAGACACAATTTAGGTCGAATGAATGACGATACAGATACAGTAGTTTGGTTCGAGTCGTAAGCTTAGCAGTTAAGTTTTACCAAGTAGCCATTGCTATGTGTCAGGCGCTCCGTCCGTTTTTATACGGGTACCCTTCGTTTTTCACATGCATCGTCTGGTTTGAATTGATTGCTTATTTTTCTTTGATCTAATAAGTGCCATTCTCTTTGTTATAGGTGTTTACGTCACTCTAAGCTGAAAATGTATTACTGCACTGTGTCATGCATTGTTTGTCGCATTCTGGTAATGTGTGTTCACGACCTGTCGCCGCTCGCGGCATGGCTTGCTTTGGTGTGCGCTGCCGCCGCTTACAATTAAAAAAAAAAGAGAGGAATTGTCTCATTAGCTATACAATGGCAAGAGACTGCTATTTGTTGTTATTTACACTGCTGCTTTCTGATCAACGAGTACCAAATAATAAACTGCGTATGATAGAAGATGTTCTGAACGAGAATTTACCGAAAATTTTTCTCTGTTGAAAATCTTTGCAGACGCCTCTTTAGTACATTACTTTCTGCACAGAAATTAGAGTCATCTTAGATTTAAAAATCTACTCAATTGCCGTGCTTCATTTCTGACTGTATCACTATTAGGCATAAGAACAATACGAATATAAACATGACATGATATGTGTATTCTTCCGCGTTTGCTGTTGTCTCACTCTAGTTTCGTAGTTTATTAGGCAGACAGGATTTAAATGAGATAGCAGTAAACACGAAAGAATACATGGCAAAATGTTTATATCCATATTATTCTTATGGTGAAGAGAATACTGCATGTGATTCACAATTCATAAAAGTTCCCATTAGCAACCACCTCTTCTCACAGGTAGGAAAAAATTCATAACATATATTGACAAACATTGCAAACAGTCTTGCCAGTCGGATTTTCGTAGTACATTGAAAAGCTGCTACATTCGAAGATGAATAATACGGAATTTGTATTTACTTCATTGGATAACGTATGAAAATGCACTGGTCGAAATTCGGGGTGGACAAAAAAGCTCGTCTTCCACCTTTTTTTTAAATTTATTTACTGACGCAGAGAATTTGGCACCAGAATTTATCTTTGTGCCTGCAAAGCATGCCTGTGTAGCGCTACATATATTCGACGGCAGAAGTTAGTTGTGGCGGCACCTACCAACATATTTCAGAACTTCCGCTTACTTTGCACTCGATTCTAAGCCGCAGGCGGTGTTTTGGATTACAAAAACCGGAAAAAAGTGTGGCTTAGATTCCAGTAAATACGGTAGTCATTCCCTACTACCAGTACTTCACAGAACAGAGAAATAGTACACTGTTTCAGATGTTGTCATGTGTACAGTAATAACAAATACTGAGTGTTCTAATTTCAAACACAGGAGGATTGTGAGCACTGGACAAAATTTAAGCCTATTCTACCAAACAACTTGGTATAGCATGCTTCCTGGACAAGAGTGTTCAGGAATGCTCCAGAAGCAGGCCCAGCCACCTGCAGACTGAAAATGATGCTCATTGATGGATTCTTTTGCTCTCATAAAGAGTGAATAAAAGCAATGTTGAGACACATCAGGACTGAAAGATGGATGCTTGCAGTCAGGACTCATCTAGAAAAGCTTATCTCTTGACTACTGTTAGCATGTGTATCATGATGGTACATGGGTCCACTGACATTCACCTTCAGTTCCTTCAATTAGGTTCATCTGAAATGCTCAAGAAGGCATGCTTCTGCCAATGTGTATATGTTGTTGTTGCTGTCTTCAGTCCTGAGACTGGTTTGATGCAGCTCTCCATGCTACTCCATCCTGTGCAAGCTTCTTCATCTCCCAGTACCTACTGCAACCTACATCCTTCAGAATCTGCTTAGTGTATTCATCTCTTGGTCTCCCTCTACGATTTTTACCCTCCACGCTGCCATCCAGTACTAAATTGGTGATCCCTTGATGCCTCAGAACATGTCATACCAACCGATCCCTTCTTCTAGCCAAGTTGTGCCACAAATTCCTCTTCTCCCCAATTCTATTCAATACCTCCTCATTAGTTATGTGATCTACCCATCTAATCTTCAGCATTCTTCTGTAGTACCACATTTCGAAAGCTTCTACTCTCTTCTTGTCTAAACTATTTATCGTCCATGTTTCACTTCCATACATGGCTACACTCCATACAAATACTTTCAGAAATGACTTCCTGACACTTAAATCTATACTCGATGTTAACAAATTCCTCTTCTTCAGAAACGCTTTCCTTACCATTGCCAGTCTACATTTTATATCCTCTCTACTTCGACCATCATCAGTTATTTTGCTCCCCAAATAGCAAAATTCCTTTACTACTTTAAGTGTCTCATTTCCTAATCTAATTCCCTCAGCATCACCCAACTTAATTCGACTACATTCCATTATCCTCGTTTTGTTTTTGTTGATGTTCATCTTACATCCTCCTTTCAAGACACTGTCCATTCCGTTCAACTGCTCTTCCAAGTCCTTTGCTGTCTCTGACAGAATTACAATGTCATCGGCAAACCTCAAAGTTTTTACTTCTTCTCCATGAATTTTAATACCTACTCCGAATTTTTCTTTTGTTTCCTTTACTGCTTGCTCAATATACAGATTGAATAACATCGGGGAGAGGCTACAACCCTGTCTTACTCCTTTCCCAACCACTGTTTCCCTTTCATGCCCCTCGACTCTTATAACTGCCATCTGGTTTCTGTACAAATTGTAAATAGCCTTTCGCTCCCTGTATTTTACCCCTGCCACCTTTAGAATTTGAAAGAGAGTATTCCAGTCAACATTGTCAAAAGCTTTCTCTAAGTTTACAAATGCTAGAAACATAGGTTTGCCTTTCCTTAATCTTTCTTCTAAGATAAGTCGTAGGGTCAGTATTGCCTCACGTGTTCCAATATTTCTACGGAATCCAAACTGATCTTCCCCTAGGTCGGCTTCTACTAGTTTTTCCATTCATCTGTAAAGAATTCGCGTTAGTATTTTGCAGCCTTTACTTATTAAACTGATAGTTAGTTATCTTCACATCTGTCAACACCTGCTTTCTTTGGGATTGGAATTATTATATTCTTCTTGAAGTCTGAGGGTATTTCGCCTGTCTCATACGTCTTGCTCACCAGATGGTAGAGTTTTGTCAGGACTGGCTCTCCCAAGGCCGTCAGTAGTTCTAGTCCTGGGGCCTTTTTTCGACTCAGGTCTTTCAGTGCTCTGTCAAACTCTTCACGCAGTATCACATCTCCATTTCATCTTCATCTACATCATCTTCGATTTCCAAAATATTGTCCTCAAGTACATCGCCCTTGTATAGACCCTCTATATACTCCTTCCACCTTTCTGCTTTCCCTTCTTTGCTTAGAATTGGGTTTCCATCTGAGCTCTTAATATTCATACAAGTGGTTCTCTTTTCTCCAAAGGTCTCTTTAATTTTCCTGTAGGCAGTATCCATCTTACCCCTAGTGAGATAAGCCTCTACATCCTTACATTTGTCTTCTAACCATGCCTGCTTAGCCATTTTGCACTTCCTGTCAATCTCATTTTTGAGACATTTGTATTCCTTTTTGCCTGCTTCATTTACTGCATTTTTATATTTTCTCCTTTCATCAATTAAATTCAGTATCTCTTCTGTTACCCAAGGATTTCTACTAGCCCTCGTCGTGTTACCTACTTGATCCTCTGCTGCCTTCACTATTTAATTCCTCAAAGCTACCCATTCTTCTTCTACTGTATTTATTTCCCCCATTCGTGCCATTTGTTCCCTTACGCTTTCCCTGAAACTCTGTACAACCTCTGGTTTAGTCAGTTTATCCAGATCCCATCTCCTTAAATTCCCACCTTTTTGCAGTTTCTTCAGTTTTAATCTACAGTTCATAACCAATAGATTGTGGTCAGAGTCCACATCTGCCCCTGGAAATGTCTCACAATTTAAAACCTGCTTCCTAAATCTCTGTCTTACCATTATTTAATCTATCTGAAATCTGTCAGTATCTCCAGGCTGCTTCCATGTATACGACCTCCTTTTATGATTCTTGAACCAAGTGTTAGCTATGATTAAGTTTTGCTCTGTGCAAAATTCTACCAGGTGGTTTCCTCTTTCATTTCTTAGCCCCAATCCATATTCACCTACTACGTTTCCTCCTCTCCCTTTTCCTACTACCGAATTACAGTCACCCATGACTATTAAATTATCGTCTCCCTTCCTTATCTGAATAATTTCTTTTATTTCGTCATACATTTCATCAATTTCTTCATCATCTGCAGAGCTAGTTGGCATATAAACTTGTTCTACTGTAGTAGGCGTGGGCTTCGTATCTATCTTGGCCACAATAATGCGTTCACTATGCTGTTTGTAGTAGCTTACTCGCATTCCTATTTTTTTAATTCATTATTAAACCTACTTCTGCATTACCCCTATTTGACTTTGTATTTATAACCCTGTATTCGCCTGACCAAAAGTCTTGTTCCTAGTGCCACCGAACTTCACTAATTCCCACTATATCTAACTTTAACCTATCCATTTCAATTTTTAAATTTTCTAACCTACCTGCCCGATTAAGGGATCTGACATTCCATGCTCATATGAGGTAAAAAAAAAACCAGATTTTCCCAGTTAAAACTATACTTTTCTTTGGGTGAAAATATGCATTGTCCTGGGTGAAAATGCAGTTTTCCCGGGTGAAAATACACTTTCTCCGTGTTAAGTGGCCAAACGAAACAATGTTACGCAATCTCGCCAGCCAATGACAGCAGATATTCAGAGCATAGGACACTTAGTGTAGTCAGCCAGTAGGAACATTACTGTTAAGAGTTCGTGGTAATTATAGCTACAAGAGAAGCTAAGCTTTCACATATAATATTGGTCCTTTTTTGTGTGTGTTATGTTTGAAGATATCAAACACAAATGTGCCAGTAAAAATTTAAATAGTGACATAAATGTCTGGTCTTCTGGTCTGAAATATTTCTACGTGGCTGGACCTCAAAGTGCCAACTGACAATCAAATGCTCCGTGATTTAAGAAAGTTAGCACACATTTGCACACATGGCATAATTGATCTTGGATAAAAGGAAATTTACTTTGAAAGTACTGCTTCTCAAGCCACCATTCGCAATGTTTTTACACTCGTACAAAGCAGTTTGTTGTTACCAAATATTGCATAGTCTTTGTCCTGAAGCCTTTGACGCTTTTGCTGTAGGCATATGCTTGTGTACATACCCAGTTTTTTGTTGTAAATGCTATTTTCTTTGCAACTTAAGTTTTATTTTCATGTTTTTCTCTCATGACTTACGTTTTATTCTGTAGATGCAGGCTAAACTAAAATTATTTGTTAGTGTATCAGTTCTTACTACTCAAAATTACAAAAATTTAACAGAGAACCAAAACAACGAAAAATTCCCAGAATTCGAAAAGATTCCTGGTTGTCCCGGGGCATATACATCCTCTTCCGCACACTGACAAGCAATCAGAGGCCTTCCTTTCATCAGATGATTGTGTCACTAACCACGTGTTACAAAGAGGAGCACACACACCTCTCTTCTGTTACTGTTCTCTTCTTCTGAACAAACATCTCCAGAGGAGATCCAGATGCACAATTGCTACTTTGCCTCTGAGCCACAATGGCGTAGCACTATTTAATCACCAATTATGATGCAGAATACTGATTTAACACTGCATAACTAAATATATGAATATTTACTGACAGAACTCCAATGCTAAGTTCGTCTGTTCCTGCATTTGAAAGTGAGGCATCCACAAATTGAAAATCTTACCAAGCTTCTGGTAAGGCCTCAAGATTGTCACCAATTCTATGCAAAGACTGCAGTACATATGCATAGTTAAAAATGCTGTCCTCTTCGACTGTTCTCCAAGCAAGATATAAATTTCATTTGGCAATGGAAGTTGCTCAATGTCTGGAATGGCTTTCATATTCACAATAATTTCTTTACTGTACAATTTTTTTTAACCAAATATGGTCACAATCACAGAAAGAGGACTATCAAATGCCAAACAAAACTGTTCAAGGTGATGATCTGCAGAGCACTCTACTCGAGCTTTCGTGTCACAGATGGCAATGACTAGATACCACGTACAAGGCAACGGACTTTTATTTCAGTTATAACAGCTGTACAATGTTTGGACATGCACTTGATTAGACTGGATACATTATCACATGGCTATCTTGGAAATGTAGCTACAAACCCACACCATCCATTCTCACAACTTTCTCACTATAAATCGCAAACCTGCTCCAATAAATTACAGCTCAATGAACACAAAACAAGATTCCACTATAATGTCGCTCAAGTCCTTTAAGATAGGTATTTTAACTCTTGCAAGCATTAAAAAAGACTTGTCATTTTTGGTTACTGCATTCATTTTTCCTCCAAACCATGGAATTGCCTGAATAGTTAACATGCACAATGGTTGGTGGGTTGGATAGAAAGGGACCAAACTACAGGGTCTTCAGTCCCTATAAGCACAATGAAGCAGGCCATATAGTTCCTCACACACATGCTGCAATGTCAGAATTCACACAGTTTATTTGACCTACACATTACAGAAACATTTCACAGAAATATTTCCCATGCAAATTTGCGTGTACAAAGGGACACAAGGACACATCAAACACACATTTCTTTTCCTTCTAATGCAGAAAATATATCAACATGATGTTTTCCAAATTTCTTATCTGAATTTTGGACAGAATTTTCTCTGGGGCAACTAGCCTTACCAGTCAAGGTTCCTAATATATATTACTGATGTGGCATTCCCCTCAGAAATGACCAGTTCAAAACCTGGTAGGATGCTAGAGACATGGCAATAAAATTACCTGTTGCTAGTACTTGTGCCAATGTTCTGAGTTAAAATAAAAAACTTTTCTGTGTTGTTTCATGGAACAATGGCATCCATTACTGTTGCCATTAATGCATCTTCTGGATGGCGATTACAATCCCTGCACGGTTCTGGTTTCGGTCTACCCAGCTCATGTCTCTTAGTATGAAACTGACAGTGCATCGGCCAGCTTGTATAGGTTCCCAACACTAAGCAGCTGAGTGCAACCTGTCACCCGCAATGGGTTGATGGTCTGTCACTTTCTTAACCTGCTGGGTTGTATACCAGGACAGCTTGTTGCCTCTTCTGCACTACATCCTGCCTCGGTGTGCAAATTTTATTATTTCTTTTCCTTTATTATAATTTTTATTAAATATTTAGGGACTGGTGGGCAGCAGTTACAATTAATGTTTTAGTGTGTTTCAAGAAAGTACAGGTTACATATATTTTGTAACTTCAACAAGTTATAGCAGTCACACAGGTACGGCACTTTTTTACGATCAGAAGAGTTCATGTGACAGCAATAATAATCATAAACTATGTAAACTAAGGGAAGGCAATCACTTACCTATAGAGGACTGTGTCTGGCATACCTGTAATAGTAATGCTACATACAATTCTGTGGGTACTCTTACTAGAAAAAGAGGAAGAGCTCAAAAACTATTGTTCACTGTTTTCTATTATGTGTTTCTGTGTACCACACACCAGTCCTATATAGCTATAGGTAAATGGTTCTCTCTCCCTTATTGTACTTCTTTTTCCATCCAGAAATTTCCATTACATATTTAGACAGATTCTTCATTTCTAAATAGAAGAAGTGAAGAATACACTGATGGAATTATAAGGACTGCATTCCAGTAGGGCAAAAACACTTATAACTACAATGCATAAGTCAACTGAAGCACAAAGTAGTAAACAACATCAAATTCAGATTCTTTCCGCTTAAGTTTAGGACACTGCAGACAGATGCTAGGCACCCCACAGCACAGTAGGTGTGCTGGAGCAATGAATACCGTAAGCAGCAGGCATAGTGCAATGGGGTGGTTAGCAGACAGCTGCTGCTGCTGCTGCTGCTGCCTTAAGGTGTAACACAGCTGAGGTCGTAAGTGTTCATGTCATAACTTTAAGTGGTCAATTACCATATGAAGTTCACGTCGATAATACTCACGAGCCTAATTGGTTGCAATAGATGGGTAGCTAAAAACGATCATTTCGCCTTTGAAGAGAATGCTCAAATGATTGAAAATTAAACTTTCTTCGCCAGATTATTACAACAAATAAAAAGTAAAACGCGATCTCCAGCTCATGCTGTATCTGCTAAAATATCTGGTAATTCAGATGGCAAACATAGCTTAAAATGTAAACAGTTTTAAAATTAGCATTGGATTATAAAATGGTACACTGTCAATGGTTGGTTACAGTAAACACAGAGTGGTGCGAGGTTTGCACTTAACAAGTAAGTGTCCAATAAGCAGGTCTTCCCCCCCATGAACCATGGACCTTGCCGTTGGTGGGGAGGCTTGCGTGCCTCAGCAATACAGATGGCCGTACCGTAGGTGCAACCACAACGGAGGGGTATCTGTTGAGACGCCAGACAAACATGTGGTTCCTGAAGAGGGGCAGCAGCCTTTTCAGTAGTTGCAGGGGCAACAGTCTGGATGATTGACTGATCTGGCCCTGTAACATTAACCAAAACGGCCTTGCTGTGCTGGTACTGCGAACGGCTGAAAGCAAGGGGAAACTACAGCCGTAATTTTTCCCGAGGACATGCAGCTCTACTGTATGATTAAATGATGATGGCGCCCTCTTGGGTAAAATATTCCGGAGGTAAAATAGTCCCCCATTCGGATCTCCAGGCGGGGACTACTCAGGAGGACGTCGTTATCAGGAGAAAGAAAACTGGCGTTCTACGGATTGGAGCGTGGAAAGTCAGATCCCTTAATCGGGCAGGTAGGTTAGAAAATTTAAAAAGGGAAATGGATAGGTTAAAGTTAGATATAGTGGGAATTAGTGAAGTTCGGTGGCAGGAGGAACAAGACTTTTGGTCAGGTGATTACAGGGTTATAAATACAAAATCAAATATGGGTAATGCAGGAGTAGGTTTAATAATGAATAAAAAAATAGGAGTGCGGGTTAGCTACTACAAACAGCATAGTGAACATATTATTGTGGCAAAGATAGACACGAAGCCCATGCCTACTGCAGTAGTACAAGTTTATATGCCAACTAGCTCTGCAGATGATGAAGAAATAGATGAAATGTATGACGAGATAAAAGAAATTATTCAGGTAGTGAAGGGAGACGAAAATTTAATAGTCATGGGTGACTGGAATTCGTCAGTAGGAAAAGGGAGAGAAGGAAACATAGTAGGTGAATATGGATTGGGGGGAAGGAATGAAAGAGGAAGCCGCCCTGTAGAATTTTGCACAGAGCATAACTTAATCATAGCTAACACTTGGTTCAAGAATCATAAAAGAAGGTTGTATACCTGGAAGAATCCTGGAGATACTAAAAGGTATCAGATAGATTATATAATGGTAAGACAGAGATTCAGGAACCAGGTTTTAAATTGTATGACATTTCCAGGGGCAGATGTGGATTCTGACCACAATCTATTGGTTATGAACTGCAGATTGAAACTGAAGAAACTGTAAAAAGCTGGGAATTTAAGGAGATGAGACCTGGATAAACTGAAAGAACCAGAGGTTGTACAGAGTTTCAGGGAGACCATAAGCGAACAATTGACAGGAATGGGGGAAAGAAATACAGTAGAAGAAGAATGGGTAGCTCTGAGGGATGAAGTAGTGAAGGCAGCAGAGGATCTAGTAGGTAAAAAGACGAAGGCTAATAGAAATCCTTGGGTAACAGCAGAAATATTGAATTTAATTGATGAAAGGAGAAAATATAAAAATGCAGTAAATGAAGCAGGCAAAAAGGAATACAAACGTCTCAAGAATGAGATCGACAGGAAGTGCAAAATGGCTAAGCAGGGATGGCTAGAGGACAAATGTAAGGATGTAGAGGCTTGTCTCACTAGGGGTAAGATAGATACTGCCTACAGGAAAATTAAAGAGACCTTTGGAGATAAGAGAACCACTTGTATGAATATCAAGAGCTCAGATGGCAACCCAGTTCTAAGCAAAGAAGGGAAGGCAGAAAGGTGGAAGGAGTATATAGAGGGTTTATACAAAGGCGATGTACTTGAGGACAATATTATGGAAATGGAAGAGAATGTAGATGAAGACGAAATGGGAGATAAGATACTGCGTGAAGAGTTTGACAGAACACTGAAAGACCTGAGTTGAAACAAGGCCCCGGGAGTAGACAACATTCCATTAGAACTACTGATGGCCTCGGGAGAGCCAGTCATGACAAAACTCTACCATTTGGTGAGCACGATGTATGAGACAGGCGAAATACCCTCAGACTTCAAGAAGAATATAATAATTTCAATCCCAAAGAAAGCAGGTGTTGACAGATGTGAAAATTACCGAACTATCAGTTTAATAAGTCACAGCTGCAAAATACTAACGCGAATTCTTTACAGGCGAATGGAAAAACTGGTAGAAGCCGACCTCGGGGAAGATCAGTTTGGATTCCGTAGAAATGTTGGAACACGTGAGGCAATACTGACCTTACGACTTATCTTAGAAAAAAGATTAAGAAAAGGCAAACCTACGTTTCTAGCATTTGTAGACTTAGAGAAAGCTTTTGACAATGTTAACTTGAATACTCTCTTTCAAATTCTGAAGGTGGCAAGGGTAAAATACAGGGAGTGAAAGGCTATTTACAATTTTTACAGAAACCAGATGGCAGTTATCAGAGTCGAGGGGCATGAAAGGGAAGCAGTGGTTGGGAAGGGAGTGAGACAGGGTTGTAGCATGTCCCCGATGTTATTCAATCTGTATATTGAGCAAGCAGTAAAGGAAACAAAAGAAAAATTCGGAGTAGGTATTAAAATTCATGGAGAAGAAATAAAAACTTTGCGGTTCGCCGATGACACTGTAATTCTGTCAGAGACAGCAAAGGACTTGGAAGAGCAATTGAATGGAATGGACAGTGTCTTGAAAGGAGGATATAAGATGAACATCAACAAAAGCAAAACGAGGATAATGGAATGTAGTCAAATTAAGTCGGGTGATGCTGAGGGAATTAGATTAGGAAATGAGACACTTAAAGTAGTAAAGGAGTTTTGCTATTTAGGGAGTAAAATAACCGATGATGGTCGAAGTAGAGAGGATATAAAATGTAGACTGGCAATGGGAAGGAAAGCGTTTCTCAAGAAGAGAAATTTGTTAACATCGAGTATAGATTTAAATGCTAGGAAGTCGTTTCTGAAATTTATTTGTATGGAGTGTAGCCATGTATGGAAGTGAAACATGGATGATAACTAGTTTGGACAAAAAGAGAATAGAAGCTTTCGAAATGTGGTGCTACAGAAGAATGCTGAAGATAAGGTGGGTAGATCACGTAACTAATGAGGAGGTATTGAATAGGATTGGGGAGAAGAGAAGTTTGTGGCACAACTTGATTAGAAGAAGGGATCGGTTGGTAGGACATGTATTGAGGCATCAAGGGATCACAAATTTAGCATTGGAGGGCAGCGTGGAGGGTAAAAATCGTAGAGGGAGACCAAGAGATGAATACACTAAGCAGATTCAGAAGGATGTAGGTTGCAATAGGTACTGGGAGATGAAGAAGCTTGCACAGGATAGAGTAGCATGGAGAGCTGCATCAAACCAGTCTCAGGACTGAAGACCACAACAACAACAACAACAACAACAAGCAGGTCTTGACTCATGATGAGAGGGGTGGGAAGTCCTCCAAGCTGTCAAGTTGTTCCCATATAGAGAAGACCGATGTTCATGCCAGAGGACCCAATGTGCCTATGTGCAACAACGCAGAGATCATCTGAAAGGACAGAATAGCTGAACAGCCTAGGCAGTCAGACTGCAGCCTTAGCGCCAACAGCAGCTCCATTCCTTGACACTCTGACATGAACAGTCAGTTTTAGCAGAAAACGTGTATGTTTGTCTAAATATTTATTACAGTGTCATGTAAATATTTCAAGTAAATCAGTCAAGAACATTAGGAGATTTTTTTTTTTTTTGTAACAACATTAGATGACGACTAAACACGCACTCGCACACAATGATTAATGTTAAAAAACACTGAGGCGGCGTAGATGACACCGAGACTAGTAATTTTATACAAGACACATGGGGTAACAAATCATCATCATCATCATCATCATCTTCATCTTCATCTTCATCTTCATCTTCATCTTCATCTTCATCTTCATCTTCATCTTCATCTTCATCTTCATCTTCATCTTCATCTTCATCTTCATCTTCATCTTCATCTTCATCTTCATCTTCATCTTCATCTTCATCTTCGTTTTCCCTCTATCCAACATCTGGTTGGGTTGGGGTATCAATGGTACTCCGCCACTTTGATCGGTCTTTCCACCATTTGGTTCCATAGCAGGTTTCTCCTCCTTAAACCCATCTTTATTGTATCAATCCATCTTGTTCTCAGTTTTCCTCTTGTCTTCTTGCCCTCAATCTTGAACTCCATCATTTTTCTTGGTATTCTTCCCTCTCCCATCCTCTTGACATGCCCAAACCATTTTAATCTATTCATTTCAATTTTTTTAGTGAACTTCTCCACTCCAATTCCCTTACTAACATCTTCATTTTTCATTCTCTCCCTCCTCGTCTTCCCTAGCATACTTCTCAGAAACTTCATTTCACTGGATTGCATCCTATTCTCCTCTCTTCTAGTCATAGTCCAAGTCTCTGAGCTGTAAATTAGTATTGGTGTGAAGTAAGTCTTGTATAGCACCAGATTGCACCTTATTGGCACTTCCCTTCCCTACACCAAGCCCCTCACACTCTGGTAAAATGTACTACTCTGTTGTATTCTTTTGCTAATTTCTGTCTCCAAACAAGCATTCCCCATTAATACACTTCGCAAACATTTAAAGTTGTCCACCATTTCAACATCCTGTCCCTCAATATGAATTTGTCCCTCGCCCTCTCTATCACCTCTGGTTACCACCATGGTCTTGCTGTTCTCCACAGTAAATTTCATTCCATATTTCTCGACCTTATCATGTCTTTTTTTTTTGTACCTCCTTACTGCTTGTGCCCCACACCACAATATCATCCGCAAATAGTAACAGCTTCATCTTCCTTCCTCTATGGGCTTCTTTCATCTCTCTGACTGTTTCAACCATCACCATTATAAATAGAAGAGGTGATATCACACTTCGTTGTCTTAGTCCCGTAACATTCTTAAACCATTCAGTTCTCCGCCAGTGCCGGTCCCAAGCCCGGGGCCTCACCTTGCAAGTGGTGAGGAAGGAGGAGGAGGGGGAGGAGTAACAACCTCGTTAAAAAACCTGGGTCCATCTGGATCCAGATGGTAGTACCCTGTAAGGGCCCCTCACCAGGGTAGCAGGTGAAGACAGGCAATGGTTGGAAAGCAGAAGAGGATTTTACAAGTCCCAACGGTGGAAAAGCAGAAGAACTGTCTTCGTATCTTACTTCCTGTAGCGTCTGTACTCCAGAGGGACAGCTACAAACAGCGTCTGTTCTCCATGTTAGGAGCAGCCTAAACATATACTGGCAGCAGCTCTAAAATGCCTTTGGGAGTGGCGACCCCATCGTAATAATAGCCTATATATGAAATGGTACTTCAAAACAGTGTCCCAAATGTAAGGAAATATCCCAAAAATAGGTGAAAAATTTGAACATATGATGTCACCGGATGACATATCTCACTGTAAGTGCAGTGGTCGGGCCTGTGCCTACAGGGATGATTGAGTGATGCAGGTGTTTTATGTGGGGCCCTCTGATTTGATTTGTAGCAAATTGTGTCAATTCTGAACACATTTTGTAAATGTGATCTGCTGTAAACATAGAAGTTTACTGTCCTCACTGTAATGAAGTAAAAGCTGTTGTTATTTTGCATTTCTTTCCTTCTGTTCCCTTTTTTTGTTTACTGACATTATTTAGTATAGAAACCGTATGCCGTTTCCTAGTAATGATGGGATTTGGAAGCTTATACTCATCTACTAGTGACACCTTACAGCAGACTTTTGTCGTACTGTACTTTACAACAAACCAGTGGAGACAGCAAGACCAGTAAATAATAAGTGTTACCTCAATGTAAACAAACAATTGTTTAACATAGTGAAAAATGTACTGCCAGCCAAATGCAAGACTCGAACCCCGAGCTCCACAAGCTAAAGCTGTGCATACAGGCCCAAATCACACCAACATGAATACCTGACTTGGGTTGGGACGATCAGGTGTGACAGACCAACAGCCTCAATCGCTGCACATGCTGCGATGAACGTCAACTGGTGACGTGAAATCACACATTCAACATCTGTCATCCACTTTTGGGGCATTTCCCGACATTTTCAACCCCATGTGTCTTAGATTACTTGCCTCAGTGTCATCTATGTCGCGTCAGAGGTTTTAAACATTAATAAGAATCACCCTAAGAAATATGCAGATGCAGCCCATGTCTGAACATTTATTGGAGTATCTTGTAAAAATTTGAAGTAAATCAGTCAAGCACGTGTGTGCATGTGCAGGGAATATAATTACTCGAGGGCTGAGGGACGAGGACTGCAGCTTTCGTAGAGCCTCGTTCCCGAGCAGATCGACATGACCAGGAACCCACAGAAACATCACACTGGCTCCAACAAGAGTGAGCAAGTGACAGTTTTCCTGAACCCACTGCACTAAGGGATGGGCGATGTACAGCACAAATAGACTTTGAAGGGCACTGAGTGAGTCTGAGCAGAGGAAACAATTGAAAAGGCTGTTTGGCCGGATGTATTCTGTGGCCTGATACAGGGCAAAGAGCTCAGCTGTAAATATTGAGGAGTGTGCCGGAAGCTGATATCTAAAGACACGGGTGCCAATGACGAAGGCACATCCAACCCCACAGTCAGTCCGAGAGCCATCAGTGTATACAAAGCTACTATCGCGAAGCTCCATGTGAAGGTCTTGAAACTGAAAGTGATAGACCAAGGCTGGAGTATTGTCCTTAAGAAGCAAATGAAGGCTAAGGTTAACATGGGCCGCTTCATGAAGCTAAGGTGGTGAAGGGCTCACACTCACCAGGAAAAGTGCAGGTAGTGTGCAGTTGGCCCACATGGCAGAGGAAGGGGTGGAACTGTTAAAAGAACTAGCTCATTTGCTATCGCCTTGCAAACGCATCTGTTTATAATGAATGCAGTTTGTCATTGTGGGATGACAGTTAAAAACGCAAAGAGCACGTCTCCGTACACGAACTGCATCGCGGCATGCTTCATTCCACCAAGGGACTGAGACATGACATGGAAAAAGGAAGTGTGACAAATGGAACTTTCTGCAGCAGTAAGGATAACATTGGTGAGATAGTCCACCTGGTCATCACAACTGGGGAAATCTTGTTCCTAGAAGGTCGCCAGGGAGGAGTAAAGCTGCCAGTCAGCCTTAGTAAGCTGCCATTTGAGCAAGCACGCAGATGGGGTAGGAGTGAGCAAACAGAGAGCACACGGGAAATGGTCAGACGAGTAGGTGTCAGTAAGAATGTACCACCCGAGACGATGGGCAATTAGGCAGTGCAAAAGGATAGGTCCAAATGGGAATAGGTGTGAGACGAGTTGGAAAGGAAAGTGGGTGCTCCAGTGTTAAGGCAGAAGATGTTAAGCTGGTTAAGAAGGTCAGCCAAAAGGACACCTCTCTGGCAGGTCCTGGGAGAACTGAAAAGGGGATGATGTGCATTAAAGTCACCGAGTACCAAAAATTGGGGCGGTAGCTGCCCAATAAGCTAAAGGAAGTCTGCCCTGGTGACACTGAATGATGGAGGTACATAAATGGTACAGAGGGAAGAAGTCAGGTGGGGAAGGAAAAGGCGAACTGCAACAGCTTGAAGATCAGTAGTCAGGGAGATGTGTTGACTGTCAATGTCAATGACACCCCATGAGATGGAATGCCGTCCTCAGAGGGAAGGTCAAAACGAATCAGTAAGTAATGTGAAATCTCAAAGCGGTCATGAGGGCACAATTTCACTTCCTTCAGGCAGAGTACAAGGGGACGCTGAAATGCTACAAGCAGCCATAAATCCTCCATTGGAGGAGAGTCGTGATGAAGAGACGTAGTGGTGTCACCTCAGTGGCTGCCAAGTGACAGCCGGTGAAGAATCGCTACTACAGGACACAGAAGGAGGAGGATAGTGCTCCATGGGGTCCAACATAAGAATCGGCTTGCTTGTGTGGTTGGTCTGTGGAGTCTTACACTGAAAAACAGTTGGTGGGGCGCACTGGCGACACAGAGGCCAGCCAGCCGAAGGTTTCATGTGGCGGCACCGTCGAAGAGAATCTTCAAGTCGGCAAAGGAGAAGACCGTTTGCCCTTGGTGGACTTCTTCGAGCCTTCCTGGTTAGAGGAAGTCTTGGGTGTTGTTTGGCTGGAGGGATGGAGGAAGTCTTCACGGGAGTACTCTTTCTGGCCTACCGGCTGTGTAGCTGGTGGCTTCGCCCCTTGAGGCAAGTGTTTGACAGATTGTTGCACATCTGGATGGGAGAATGGCGATGTTACCTTGACACTGGGCAATTTCACAACCTCAAAGCTGAATTGGAGAGCGCATGTCTGCATGGACATGTCCTTCATGGAATGAGGGGTAACAAGAACAGAACTATAAGTACAAGACGGGAGAACGCAGGTTTTACGACTAGCCAGTAACTTGCAAGTGACCGGATAAGGCACCGAAACCATGATACTGGAAGCAGCGCATCGGGTTCGGAATGTATGGCCGGATGGTGATAACTTCATAAGCTGCTTTGAGCTTGGACGGAAGCACCACGCTATCAAAGGTGAGAAAGAGAGTGCGGGTGGACACTAAGGCGGAATCTACTGTTTTCATTACACAATGGATGGCAATGACACCCTGATCAGAGAGTTAAGAATGGATTTCAGCCTCTGTTAGACTGTCGAGCAGCCTAGTGTAAATTACACTGCGGGAAGAATTCAAAGTCCTATGGACTTCAACACAAACAGGGTAGCCATGGAGAAGTGAGGCAGCAAGCAGTTGTTGCACTTGAGAATTGGAAGTGGTCTCCAAAAGCAAGTGCCACTCCGTAAACGAGATCGGATTTCATAGGGCCAGCAACTGCATCTAAACCTTTCTGAATAGTAAATGGATTTACTGTGGCGAAGGACTGTCCATCTTCAGTACGTGAGACCACGAGAAACCATGGTGCAGTGGCAGTCTTTGAATCATTAGCTTCATTACATTTACATTTTGTAGATGCTGAGTGGGAAGAGGATTGACTAATCGTGAGGAAATCCCCCATGATTGCCAGTGTCTCGGATGATGCACTCCTTTCAACTGGGGGCCCCCTTCATAAGGGGATGCACCTGCCTTAGGTGATTGTTCACACCTCAGGTCACACCTCCCAAACACCTGGCAGAGGGACTAATTAGCAATTATGGAAGGTTACAGCTCAGGCCATCACCCCTCCCTATGCCTGGCCTGTAACAGGTGGTATGTGCGAACACTACCTGTCGACCCATAGCTGGGAATGAAGAAAAATAGGAACCTCGAACACCGAAGCAGAGGAATGAGAGGAAATGGGAAACAAAGAAAGGAAAATGGAGTGAAAAACAAATGAGAGACTGTTCTTGTGTCAGAGACAGAGAATGCAGAGCATTCCCAATAACATCCCAGGCGTGTTCCCCAAGTGAGGAGAAAAAGAACAGCAAGAGGATAAACATGCAGCACAGATGGGAAAAAATGCTGCAAAGGCTGGGGCCCTGTGGTAGCCAAGCATGAACCCGCCAGCGAGTGGCGAGCCCCCTGGGAAGTGCTTAAGACATGTGAACAGTGAGTATAACATTAGCTTATAGTGATATGCGTTAAGGTGACGATGACATATGTACTTGTCAGGGGATTTTAAAGACTGACATGTTGAAGCAAAATATTTTGCTGTATCACTTGATAGTGGCTTTAAGGCTGAATAACAACAGTGAAATAATTTCTACAGTAAGTGAAGAAAATCATGTCCTTTACAAAAATCTCATGTACAATTCAGTATGAGACATTTGTAAGTTCAAAGCAGGCAAAACTGCACTTTTTGAATGACTTCTACAAGTACTGGTGCCATCTAAGCTTATTATCCACCTTGATGCCTCTGAATTTCACGATGAAGTACTGTTTAAGGTGCATTCATTGATCTCTACTTTTTGTACCTGGAAGTAATTTTTATTTGTTTGGAAGTGCTTAGTATTATTTTATGTACAATTAAGAGTTTTGCTGTTTGATGCGAAGTTGATGTACACTTGTTCCACTATCATCCAGATGTGCCTGGTGTGGATGTGTCGAAGCAGTTCATCGACACATTCATGTAATCTCAGACAAAGTTTTTGATAAGTTCTCTCAGGTCTTTGACAAATCAGTTCCACAGATCAAGAACACGAGTGGGAAAAGTATTCAGCTTCACAGAATACTATATTTTTCCCTCTTCCGTTCCAAATTTAAACTTGTTCGCATGCTATCGTTTGTTAATGTGTGCCTCCATTTTCAGTTGTTTAAGTAAGACTCCATCCATGCAAGAAGGATGCTTTAATGCCTAATATTTTAGTTTTCTTAATAAAATTTTATGATCTGCACAAAAGAATTGGCAATGTCACAGAAAATGTCAGCACAGAATACTTTTCTCATTTGAATCTACTACAACTGTGTTTGTGAGGTCATATGTTGCTTTCTGTGAATTTTTGTACAGAAGCCAAAGTAAGAAGTTAATAAAAGACCACTCTAAAAAAAAGCTACCTACTGGAGGGAAAGGGAGATGAGTTTATCATTAGATTTCACTTATATCTCCACTATTAATATTGCATTATTATGAAAAGGGAAGTTGCTATTCATCATATAGCGGAGATGCTGAGTTGCAGATACGCATAACAAAAAAAATCTCACAATTAAAGTTTTCGGCCATAAGGCATTCACCTTTTCATAATAATGTTACATTATGTCCTGGATTTTCATTGTTCACTTTTAATATTGGCCTTTTAAAGACTACAGCTTGCCTCATATACCAATAACAAAGGTAACTTTGGGGGTGGGGAATATGAATGATTTTTTTGTATCTGACTTAATAATTCAGCAGCCAAAAGTAATGTCTGCTGATGAACTATGTTACACCTAAGATAATCAAATAGATCTTTTCAGTAGTTCATTCTCTGGTATTGTCAGAAAGAATTCAGAAGCTAAAGATTTGAATCTAACTCTGTTTCAAATTTGATACAAATGATATCTTGTTATACCCACAGATTGCACTTCAAAAGTATTTATTTGTCAAATTGGTTGTTTAGTTTGGGGTATAAAGGGACCAAGCTACAGGGTCATCAGTCACTTTTTCCTGACGCAAGCAAGACTCAAGGTACAAAAACACCGAACCTAAAAAGAAAACAAATGGAATGAACAAAAAAATGGAGAAAACATACACCACAAGGAAAAGTAGAGGAAGGTATTACACCCATAGAGCATAAGGTGTGCAACACATTAAAATTTCCACCCCAAAAAGACAAGGTGATAGGAACACATGTAGGGAAAAGACGATCACCAAAACAAACAAATGCAAAGAAAGTGCAACAGAGTTAAAATGGAGGGAGGATGGCGCTCTCCGAGAGAAGGCTAAATGCCCATCCTTCAATAATATGATAACACCCCCCAACCCCGCGCTGAAGAATAAAACGTCAAACTAAATCTGCTGTTGAGGCACTGTCGCCCAACACTGAAGGTAGCGTGCTGAGAAAGTTAAAAGGGCGCCGCAGAGGGGCTAAAAGTGGGCAGTCCAGCAAGATGTGGATGACAGTCATATATGAGCCACAATTACTCTGAGGTGGGTCGTCGCGGCAGAGGAGGTAGCCATGTGTTAGCCACATATGGCCAATGTGGAGCTGGCAGAGAACCACAGAATCCCTGCGAGAGGCCTGCATGAAGATCTTCCACACATTCGTTGTCTCCTTAAGGGCACACAGTTTGCTGTGTGTACTGAGATTATGCCATTTTGTCTCCCAAAGTTGAACAACCTTGCGGCATAATAATGATCGCAGGTCAGTTACAGGGATGCCGATCACCAGAAATGGTTTCTGTGTAGCCTGTTTGGCCAGCCTGTCAGCCAGTTCATTTCCTGGGAGTCTGACATGACCTGGGGTCCACACAAACACCAAGGAGAGACTGGACTGTTCCAGGACCTGAATGGTCGCTGCCAAAGGATGGCGGGGGTACCATTGGTCGATAGCTTACAGGGTGCTGAAGGAATCATACAGAGAAGAAATGACTCGCCAAGGCACGAGCGGATGCACTCAAGAGCACGAGAAATGGCCACCAGCTCTGCAACGAGAACACTGCAGCCATCTGGCAAGGAATGCTGTTCAATACGAGCTAACATAAACGTACGCGAAGCCAACGTGACCATCAGCCATCGAGCTGTCAGTGTAAACCACTTCATGGTCCTGGTACATGTCAAGAATTGAGAGGAAGTGACAACAGAGAGATGTGAGGTTAACTGAGTCCTTAGGACCATGTGAAAGGTCCAGGCAAAGCTTTGGCCTAGGTGTACACCATGGATATGTACATGAATGGACCTCGAGTGTAGGTGGTGAAGGCAAGGACTCCCCTTCAGACAGAACAGATCGGACACGAACCGCAGTCTTAAGCCCTGACCTGGGCCTCCAATGTGGGAGATGAACTGCTGTGGATAGGAAAAGGAGACGGTAATTCGGATACTCAGGAGAACTATGAATATGAGTGCAACGTAACTGGCAAGCAGTTGTGCACGTCAGATCTGCAATGGAGGGCCTCCACCAGGATGCTGGTTACCAGACTCGTCCTAAAAGCTCCTGTTGCCAATCAAATGCTACAGGGGTGCACTGTAAACGCAACACTGAGGTTGCCGCCGAACCATAAACCAGACTCCCATAGTCAAGGCGGGATTGAACAAGAGCTCTGTAGAGCTGCACCCCAGTTGGTGTTGCTCAGGCAGCAGAAGGCATTGAGGTGCTGCCAGCACTTCTGCTTCAGCTGATGAAGCCACGTCAATCAGGTGTCAAAAACCAGTCCTAAGAATCAATATGTCTCCACTGCAGTGAAGGGATCATCATAAAGGTAAAGTTCTGGTTCCGGATGAATGGTACCACGCCGACAGAAGTGCATGACACACAACTTCACGGCTGAAAACTGGATGATGATGATTTGTGTTGAGGGAGCACTCAACAACACTGCCATCAGTGCCCTGACGAAAAGTCAACATGAAGTCTCACAGGTGAGGATGAAGGCTGTCCCCACATGCAGAGCAGTTTATAACGTACTAAAGTCTGCCGCCCTTCCCCACCAGTTTAGGGATGACACCCGATAGGTCACAAAATTTCACCACCCTGTTAACACTAGTATCGGTATCTGCGAGGACGGTGGGCAGATCTCCAGCTTGACCCAGGGCTGCCCTAATACCAGTATACAGGACACACGTAGCCACAATACGCTGAACTGAAAGCGGCACACCACAAACTTCACAGAAAGGTGGAGCCTCTCCCCCTGTAGGAGGAAGCCATGTGTGAAAGGGCTATGCCTGATGCGCAGTCTGGTAAGCAAGACCTCCTTCCAGCAGCAAGGCTGACACGAAGTGCGCCAAGCTTTTGTGGTCGGTTTGAGCGACTGCAGTTTGTTGTCTGACACCAGCAACCATTCAGTCTCCCACTGACGCATGATGAGTTGGAACAGACAAGAAAACTCTTACAGTTATGTCTATGAAGCCTCTCCAGTGTCATTAAAATGCCATATAATTCCGCATCATAATTTGTAAATTGTTCTGGAAGACGCACTTTAAAAACCCTATCAGAGAAAACCACACAACAACCGAGAGCATTCCCCTGCTAGGATCCATCAGTATAAATAACGATAAAACTATGGTACCTACTTAAAATAGAAGAAAACAAAAGTTGTAGAAACCATATCTGGAGTACAATTTTTCAGGTACTGTGTCAAGCTTCAAATCACTTTGGGCCTCCGAAGACGGCAAGGCAGCAGTGCGTTACACCCCCGAGTGTGTATTTTCATGCCTGAGAGATCCAGATCCTTGAGGCAGTCTGTAGCACGTATACCAAATGGTTGGGTCGCTTGGGGACGATTCCTGAACAGTCGTTCGAAGGTGGGTTGGATCACTGAACTAAATACGAATGACTGGGGTGACGCTGAGATTTTCAGTGCCTGTTGAGCCAAAAAGATATGCCGCCGAATCCAGAGTGGTGGTTCACCAGCTTCTGCACACAGACTCTGAACTGGGCTAGTCCGAAAGGCTCCAGGCGATATCTGAATGCCCGCATGGTGGACAGCATCTAACATCCAGAGGTAGGAAAGACGGGCTGATCCAGAGACCACGCTGCCATAGTCTAAGCGTGATAGAACAAATGCCCTATAAAACTGAAGGAGGTGGGACCTGTCAGCTCCCTATGTTTTTCCCGCCAAGGAATTTCAAAATGTTCAACAACTGGAAGCCCTTTGTTCGTAGGTCTTTCAGGTGTGCGAGCCATGTTAATTTCGAGTTAAATAATAAACCCAAAAAGTGCACTGTGTCTCGAAAAAGTAAAATACGGTCCCCCATTGTAAGCCCTGGCCTAATGGTCAGCTGTAGCTGCCTCGTCGTCATCGTAAGGTCAGAGGAAGAGTAGAAGATAGCAAAGTCATCCACAAACAAAGAGCATTTGACAGGGCTCCTGACTGCAGGAGAAATACCACTGATAGCGATGGCAAACAATGTGACACAGAGGACACGTGGCCCAGGGCATTCTCCTGAACAAAGCAATCAGACATGGCATCAACAATGCGATAATGAAAACGCCTGTCCTCAAGAAAGGATTGGATCAGAAGTGGCAAGTGTCCACATAGTTCCCATTCATGAAGTTGTCGAAGGATATTGTACTTCCAAGTAGTGTCATATGCTTTCTCGAGGTCAAAAAACACACAAACTAAACGGTTTCGGTGCAAGAAGGACTCCAGGTACGAAGTGGTATCTGTTATCAAGATAAATAGCCACTCAACCTTTAGCCCTGCCTACAGTAGTATCGTCTTTCCTGTATATGTGGTAGCCTCGTAATGTAGGTGTGTCTGTGACAGATGCGTTTCTTGTAAGCAGATGCAGAAAGGTTTATCATGGACCAGCAGCTGCAATTCTTCCAAATGTGAGCAAATCCATTCTAATTCCACTGCAACACAGAAGTCCCTATGGAAGCCATTGGCTAGTGATGGTGGTTCTTTCCTTTCTCCCTCGGTGGCGGTGATTTACCGGGGAGGTCAGGAGGAACGTTACCGGTTCCGCGTTCTCTAGTTCCTGCGAATGGGAGTCCATATCTTCAAGAGCATTGTCGTCATTAAAAATGGAGAGTGCTCGTCGATCCGAAGGCTTACCTACCGCTTTCTTGGACTTAGGATTACTTTTAGAAGTATGTCTTTCTTTACTGACAGGAGGAGGAGGCTGCCGGGGTTGCTGGGATGGCTTATCTTAGGTTGCTTCTGAAGTTTGGGGAGTGGTATGTGGCTTAGATGGTAAGGCTACTGCTGACAGCTTCCGAGCGACATCAGTTGCAAGTGGAGCGTTTCCCCAACAAGTACAGCGACAAGTGCCATGTGCTCGTACTTGAATCTGTGGTCTGAGTTTGTGTGAAGGCATCACACTTAACTATTGGTGTTTTAAGGGCTGATGCAAAAGAAGTTGCAAAACCGGTGGTTGCATGGCTTTGTAAGCCTTTTTAGCTTCACCATAGGGTATGCATCTCTGTACTTTCCACTCTCGAATTTTCTTTTCCTCATTGTAAACCCCACACTTTCTGCTCAACACTGGGCAATACCCAGAGCAGTTAACACATTTCAGAGGAAGTGTATAACGTAATGTAATCAACTGTGGAGATACAGTTTATCTGAAGCGAAAAGTACGATGCCCACAGTAAAGAGTAAGGTAATTTATTACATTGCCAGAAAATGTGTTTAATTTATTTAATTTTGAATATGTTCTTTCATGATAAATAATGGACTTGTTTAAGATGTTAGGAGTTTATAAGGACAGTAGACCAAAGAATCTAGGAAGCAGGAATGTCTGCAACTTCCGGGCACATGTTGGCTTGCCCGCCACTTCGTCAGTATTGGAGGAAGATGGACGTGCTTTTGTGAGAAGTGTAGTATAATGGATTTAGATTATGAATGTTGATAGTGAAAATGGTGAAAGTACGAATATATATAATTTTTACCTGAAAGTATTTCAGATCCGGTGGAGTCTATTTCAAACAGAAGAACACCCAGGCCATGCTTGATATTGGAAAGATTATTTTGCAGACAAAACTACGAAAACCTCCTAGACAAACGAGATCTGCAGTGTATAATCTTTCAGCAGCAACTAAAAAAATAATTCTTGCTGAAATTGTGCTGGAACTGGTCGTATTATTCCCATTCAAAAACACGTGGTGAGAGTGTTGTCCTACCACAATATACCGCGTAAGATTCCACAAACAATTTTTCAGTTATCTAAGAAACAAGAAAGATAACAACCAGTACAACAAGAAGTCCCTCACTCATAAGTGGAGCCTCCACAATTGCCACACACAGCCTTCCCGTTACATCCTGTAGTTGTATGGCCAAATCTTTGACATTTATAGCATCACATGGGGGTTAGAAACAAAAGGGCGAACCTTAAGGCGGATATAGCTGGCAAGAATATGTTTCGGTAATACGGGAGTACTAAACGTTAGAATAAACGTTGCCGATTTTTCCGATTTGCCACTAACTCTCTTCATATAATTCTGCACCTTTGTGATGCCCACAGTCTTCCACTCTTCACGCAACTCCGTGGGGCCAACCTCCATTATATCGGAGCAGGTAACCATTCCCTTACTATAGTTAAGGGTGTTATGCAATTCAGCCTTGATTGGGTAGTCACCCAAGGCCTTACATCCCAGAAGCTTTGATATTTGGGTAGAATTAGCAGTTTCAACCAAAAGCGTTGCATTATGTAGTCATCTGACACTTTTCAGAGACCCAGCAATACCTTCCAATGCCTTGTTAATATAGAATGGGGACATCTCAAAGCTTCCCCCGTTTCGCTTGACTACAATGAAAGTGTTATGGCACACTAATGCCCTGTTACTATTACTCTGAGACTTCTTTTCGGGAGGACTGACCAACCTAGCTCTCTTTGAGGAGTGGGTGTAAGTGTTGCCTGACGGTACACCCATCCTGTCAGGAGTAGCAGTTTCATGAGGAAGTTCTATAAGGATCCCACAAGATGCTAGGGAAACAACCATCGACCCAAGCAGAGCCCTGCATGCCTGAGCAAGCCTGATTCAACTGGGGTGCAGCAGGCGCCCCAGAGGTTGCTCGCTAAAGACTGTTTCACCTCAACAGACATTCACCTCCTCAGCACGTAGCACACCTTGAGGTTGAGGGTTTTTTTTTTAATAAGAGGTGAGTACCTTCCTCGCAGTCCAGGCGGTGAAGCCAAGACCCCCATTCTCCGAAACACACAACATTCCACCGCTGCGCCACACGGTGGTCATTTAAGTATAACCAGAGCTTACAGTGACAGAGGACTGGTGGCACTTACCAGTCCCCAGCTCAGGAACCCCAGGGTCGCCAAGCCCGTACTCAGCAAATGAATGCTGAGCTCCTGAGGGGTGAAAACTGGAAGCTGTGGGCTACAGCCCATGGCTGCACCTTGTGTATGGCTCCCTGTAGGCGCCCCTCGGCAACACCAGTACTGGAGGAGCAGTATGAAATGCAGAAGTTGCCTGCGTACAGAGAAGATGAGACCGACGCCCCCCACCTGCTGCTACACTGTTAACGGTCACTAATAATAGAGATACACTCAGTACAGAGCCCTGTGGTACCCCATTCTCCTGGATATGGGGGGGGGGGGGGGGGAATATGGGAGGCACTAACTTGGAGACAGAAAGTACGGAGCTACAGAGAATTTTGGATAAAAATCGGGAGCGGGCCCCGGAGACCCCACTCATATAATGTGGCAAGGGTATATCGCGAGGTCATGTCATAAGCTTTTCGTGAATAAAAAATGATAGCAACCAGGTGTGGGTGTCTGGAAAAGGCTGTTCAGATTGCAGATTCGAGGGAAACTAGATTATTAGAGGTAGAGCAACCCTGGCGGAAACCGCCCTGGCATGGCGCCAGTAGGCCACGAGACTCCAGGACCCAACACAGCCGCCGACTTACCATACAGTCTAACAGCTTACAAAGAACGCTGTTGAGGCTGATAGCTATCCACATCAAGAGGAGAAGATGTCGCTTGTAGTCAGATGAGAGATGTTTAATCATCTGGCTGTGGATGTGATCAGGCCCCGGAGCTGTGTCGGGACAATGTGCAAGGGCAGTGAAGAGCTCCCACTCAGTGAACGGGGCATTATAGGATTCACTGCAGCGTTTAGTGAATGAGAGGACGATCCCTTCCAGCCGCCGTTTGAGTGTGCGAAAGGCTAGGGGGGGGGGGGGGGGGGGTTAATTCTCTAATGCAGAAGCTCGAGCAAAGTGCTCGGCAATCGTGTTTCCGTCGGTACATAGCTTGCCATTTATGGTAACACCGGAGACATCTGTTGGGGCCTGGTACCCTAAAAGACATTTGATCTTTGCCCAGACTTGGGAAGGTGACGTGTAGTGCCCAATGGTGGAGACTTCTCTCTCCCAACACTCCTTCTTCCATTGTTTGATAAGGTAGCAAACACAGGCATGGAGCTGTTTAAAGGCTATGTAGTGCTCCAGGAAAGGGTACCGCTTATGCCACTGTAGAGCTTGCTGACGCTCCTTAATTGCTTCAGCGACTTCCGGTGACCACCAAAGGACTGCCTTACGCCTCGGGTACCCTAAAGAGCGAGGGTCGCGTTTTCTGCCACAGAAACAATTGTGCTAGTCGCCTGTTCAACCACCACATCGATGTTACTGTGTGGGGGAGATTCAGCGGTGACAGCAGTGGTAAAAGTTCCCAGTCCGCCTTGTTCAAAGCCCACCTGGGCAGGCGTCCGTGTGCCTGACACTGGGGCAGTGACAGGAAGATGGGGAAGTGGTCACTACCACACAGGTTGTCGTGTGCTCTCCAGTGGATAGATGGAAGAAGTCTTGGGCTGCAAATTGATAAATCAACGGCTAAGCAACTACCATGAGCCACACTAAAATGTGTGTCGGCCCCAGTATTTAAGATGCAGAGGTCGAATTGTGACAGTAAAGTTTCGATATCTCTTCCTCTGCCAGTAAGCATGGTACCACCCCAAAAGGGGGTTATGGGCATTAAAATCTCCCAGAAGTAGGAAAGGTTTAGGGAGTTGATCAATCAGCGCAGCTAATACAATCAGGGGTACTGCACCATCTGGAGGAAGATATACATTGCAGACAGTTATTTCCTGTGTCACCCTTATTCTGACAGCCACAGCTTCAAGAGGGGTTTTAAGGGGCACATGTTCACTTAGGATATAAATGCAAACTCCACCTGACACTTGACAATAGTCACTACGGTTCCTGTAATATCCCTTATACAGGGTGTATACAGGGACAAGGAAAAAAAATTCCCGGATTTCTCCCGGATATCCCGTTTAAAAAATATGCTTTTTCCCGGGCGACCTACTGTCACTTAGCACAGAAAAAGCTCCCTCGGAACTGTAAAACTTATCAATCCTTTGAATGGTTAACGTTTTATATAATCGCGTAGAACTTCCCGGAAAAAAAAAGAAAAGCCGGAGCAGAGAAGTTTTGGAAAGACCTTTGATTTGCAGCAACATATACGCTGCATATTTTCGTATTACGAAAGTATAAATTCGAATGGCACCAAACACAGCTTGTTAGTTTCCGGAGCGTTGCAACCGAGGTTGTGATGTCCTTTTGTAAGCGAGTCATATCTCAAGCCACGAGATCTCGCCAGCCGATGACAGCAGCTATTCAGAGCATAGGACACGTGTTATAGTCAGCCACTAGCAAGATTACTGGTTACATAGCGCGAACATACAAGAGGAAAAGTTAACGGTTTACATTAATGTACACAGTACCGTATATCTACAAGAAAAGCTAAGCTTTCACGTGTAATATTGTTCTTTTTTTGGTGTGATATACTTTAAGATACATCACACAAATGTGCCAGTAAATTTAAAATTGTGACATAAATGCCTCGGCTCGAAATTCTTGAAGTGGCTGGTCCTCAAACTGTTCAGTTTCGAACGCTCTGTGATTTAGATATCCATCCCACTTTCACACACGTAACATAATTCATCTTGCGTAAAAAGAAATTTACTTTGAAAGTAACGCTTTTCTAACCACCGTTCGCAATACTGTTAGTTATAGGTTCGATTTACCAGTTGCCAGAGAGCGCCAAAAACGAATTATTGTGCGTGTGCAACTGCAGTGGTGTAGGAAGCCCGCATGTTCGTGTGTATAAAGCACTAAGAGAGCTTACACTACACCATAAAAGAAACAGGACATCAGAGGATACTCCAAAAGGCATCAAAATTTCGTAAATCATACTAAAATGCATAATTCGGCTTGAAGTGCACATTTGTTTTTTCCAGATTCACAATGAAGTAGGTCCCATCTGATATTAAGCTTTTCAGTGTGGTTTTTGGGATGTAAATTTTCTTGGAGTACCAGTACTCTACGATCTCATGTTTGGTTCTTTATTATGGCATAATGCCATACATGGCAGAAGATGATAACGTGCACTTGAAATTCACCGAACAGTTGGAAGTACCCAAAATTGTTAAATGAAACACTTCGTTTCAAATAAAATGATTGCCTCAGCGGAATTTCTTTAGCAAACTTGCAAAAATAACTTCATTCTTCTGCAAGGCGATTAATGCTTGACTGCTACTAACTTGGAAATAAAATAAAATCAGAAACTGAAATTAATAATATATTTTTGCCCTCTGTAATTATGTGAATGCATTTTAATTCACTTGATAGCTCCCGGCCACAGAAATCCGTTTTGTTTTCATTTGATGTGGGAGCTGTACACGAAGAGAAGCAGCGAAATCACTTAACGTAAACACGGGTCACGTGGAGACTAACCCCCTCCCCACTACAACTCAGACAACTCTGTGCAAGCGCGAATCTGGCAGCTAGGGCGCGCGAGAAAAATTTTTCTCGTTTGCATCTGGCTGCTTGCTGCTACTACTGATGCAGCTAACAGCCAAACTTCAAGAAGCGGGAAGCGAGAGAAGGTACTGCTTATACGCGAGTCAAATGCGCATGCGCAACAGACCGCTGGCAACTGGTCAAACGAACCTAATGTGAACAGTTGTGACGTCATGCTCATAGAAAGCAGTTTATTGTTACGAAGAATTACAGTCTGCGCCCTACGGCCTTTAACATATTTTTGCTATCTGTAGACGCTTGTGCGTGCACGGTGTTTTGTTGTCGTAAAATGCACATTTCCTTTGCCACTACAGTTTTTTTTCCTCTCGTTTATATTTTATTGCTGCAGTATCATTCTCCAGTAGCAGGATACAATAACATTCTTTGCTAGAGAATCAATTCTGCAGTCAAAACTACAAAAATGTAACTGAAAGCTAAAACAATGAAAAATTCCCGGAATTCCGAAAAATTCCCGGGTTTTTCCCGGTTTTCTCCCGGATGAAAAAATTCCCGGGTTTTTCCCGGAATTCCCGGTTGTCCCGGGTCGTATACACCCTGTTATAGCCACAGAGGGCAGGTGTCCACAATGCTGGGAACCAGGTTTCCTGGAATTCAATGCAGATAGCAGGTGTAAAGCTTAACAGATGTTGCAGATTAGCCAGGAGTTGGAAAAAACTGCCACAATTCCACTAGAGGATGACATCGTGAGACTGGGAAGGCATGAAACATTCAATGAGGCAATTTATGCCTCAGAGTCACCTGCTGCCACCGATTTACTGCCTGAGCAGTCTATATCCATTGTATCTGAGGGTCTGGCGAGATCTAGGTCCTCAGTAAACGCCAAAATCTCCAACCCCATCCTCAGCTGCACAGCTTGTAGGTAGTGGGAACCAGACCATATTGGTCTTAGGTGTTTTCTTTTTGGATTTCTCTCGCTGCTCCTTGGGTTTCCCTGCCTGGGAGGACTTCACTAGCTCAGTCTCCGAGACTGAGGATGAGCGTGAAGCCCTATGACCAGCTGCTTTTGGTCTCTTCAGCCACTGGTGGGTGTCATCTTTCCCACGAGAAGAAACCTGGGGAGTCACCCAAGGGATCCCTAAGCCACTTCCCCGGCTTAGAAGTGGGGACGGACATCCCCGATGGTTGGGGAGGGGGGGTGCTCCCAAAGTAGGTGGTGCAGGAGCGACAGGGAGGGAAACGCCCCTCACCATAAAGGGGGCAGGTGTAGTCTTCTGGTTCTCAGAGGTGACCTGGGTTGGCAGAGCTGATGGTGCCAGAACTGTTGAAGTGGAGGTGTAAGACGATGTCATATGCACAGGGTGCAGGCGGTCAAATTTTCTCTTAGCCTCAGTGTAGGTCAGTCTGTCCAGGGTCTTGTACTCCATGATTTTCCTTTCTTTCTGGAGAATCCTGCAGTCAGACGAGCAAGGCGAATGGTGCTCTCTGCAGCTGACACAGATGGAAGGCGAGGCACACTGAGTATTGGGATGTGATGGGCATCCGCAACCATGGCATGTGGTGCTGGAAGTACAGCGGGAAGACATATGGCTTAACTTCCAGCACTTAAAGCATCGCATCGGGGTAGGGATATAGGGCTTTACATCACACTGGTAGACCATCACCTTGACCTTCTCGGGCAATGTATCACCCTCAATGGCCAAGATGAAGGCACTGGTGGCAACATGATTATCCTTCAGACCCCGGTGGACACGCTGGGCAAAATGTACACCTCGCCGCTCTAAATTGGCACGCAGCTCATTGTCGGACTGCAAAAGAAGGTCTGTGTGAAGTATAATATCCTGGACCATATTTAAGCTATTATGGGGTATGATGGTTACAGAAACATCCCCCAGCTATTCACAAGCGAGTAACTCCCATGACTGGGCAGAGTATGCTGTTTTCATCAAGACTGACCCAGATCTCATTTTGGACAAGCCCTCCTCCTCCCCAAACTTGTCCTCTAAATGCTCAACAAAAAACTGAGGCGTCATCATCATGAATGATTCCCCATCAGCTCTCTAACTACTATCATACCACACAATATCCACCAGTACATCAATGCAATACAGCTACATCCAAACTTATATATACAACTACAGAAATCTGTAATTATTGACACATGTTCAATTACTCGAAAGTTCCTAAATGCAATATAACATATACCGTACAGTTAAAAGGAAGTCGCGCTTGATCAAGGTCTGCGTCACTTTCCATTTTTGACCAGACATAACATCTGAGAAAAGTAAGAAAGAATAATAATAATAATAATAATAATCTCAACTTACAACATAATGCTTCAACCACAAAACCAACAGGAATTTTACACTTCACTCCACCTGTAACACTAACACCCAGAACACCTCCATATTCACTACATTAATTAAAACACAGGAAACAGTAGGAAAAGGGAGAGAAGGAAACATAGTAGGTGAATATGGATTGGGGGAAAGAAATGAAAGAGGAAGCCGCCTTGTAGAATTTTGCACAGAGCATAACTTAATCATAGCTAACACTTGGTTCAAGAATCATAAAAGAAGGTTGTATACCTGGAAGAATCCTGGAGATACTAAAAGGTATCAGATAGATTATATAATGGTAAGACAGAGATTTAGGAACCAGGTTTTAAATTGTAAGACATTTCCAGGAGCAGATGTGGATTCTGACCACAATCTATTGGTTATGAACTGCAGATTGAAACTGAAGAAACTGCAAAAAGCTGGGAATTTAAGGAGATGGGACCTGGATAAACTGAAAGAACCAGAGGTTGTAGAGAGTTTCAGGCAGAGCATAAGGGAACAATTGACAGAAATGGGGGAAAGAAATACAGTAGAAGAAGAATGGGTAGCTCTGAGGGATGAAGTAGTGAAGGCAGCAGAAGGTCAAGTAGGTAAAAAGACGAGGGCTAATAGAAATCCTTGGGTAACAGAAGAAATATTGAATTTAATTGATGAAAGGAGAAAATATAAAAATGCAGTAAATGAAGCAGGCAAAAAGGAATACAAACGTCTCAAAAATGAGATCGACAGGAAGTGCAAAATGGCTAAGCAGGGATGGCTAGAGGACAAATGTAAGGATGTAGAGGCTTGTCTCACTAGGGGTAAGATAGATACTGCCTACAGGAAAATTAAAGAGACCTTTGGAGATAAGAGAACCACTTGTATGAACATCAAGAGCTCAGATGGCAACCCAGTTCTAAGCAAAGAAGGGAAGGCAGAAAGGTGGAAGGAGTATATAGAGGGTTTATACAAGGGCGATGTACTTGAGGACAATATTATGGAAATGGAAGAGGATGTAGATGAAGATGAAATGGGAGATGTGATACTGCGTGAAGAGTTTGACAGAGCACTGAAAGACCTGAGTCGAAACAAGGCCCCGGGAGTAGACAACATTCCATTAGAACTACTGATGGCCTTGGGAGAGCCAGTCATGACAAAACTCTACCATCTGGTGAGGAAGATGTATGAAACAGGCGAAATACCCACAGACTTCAAGAAGAATATAATAATTCCAATCCCAAAGAAAGCAGGTGTTGACAGATGTGAAAATTACCGAACTATCAGTTTAATAAGTCACAGCTGCAAAATACTAACGCGAATTCTTTACAGACGAATGGAAAAACTGGTAGAAGCAGACCTCGGGGAAGATCAGTTTGGATTCCGTAGAAATATTGGAACACGTGAGGCAATACTAACCTTAAGACTTATCTTAGAAGAAAGATTAAGAAAAGGCAAACCTACATTTCTAGCATTTGTAGACTTAGAGAAAGCTTTTGACAACGTTAACTGGAATACTCTCTTTCAAATTCTGAAGGTGGCAGGGGTAAAATACAGGGAGCGAAAGGCTATTTACAATTTGTACAGAAACCAGATGGCAGTTATAAGAGTCGAGGGGCATGAAAGGGAAGCAGTGGTTGGGAAAGGAGTAAGACAGGGTTGTAGCCTCTCCCCGATGTTATTCAATCTGTATATTGAGCAAGCAGTAAAGGAAACAAAAGAAAAATTCGGAGTAGGTATTAAAATTCATGGAGAAGAAGTAAAAACTTTGAGGTTTGCCAATGACATTGTAATTCTGTCAGAGACAGCAAAGGACTTGGAAGAGCAGTTGAACGGAATGGACAGGGTCTTGAAAGGAGGATATAAGATGAACATCAACAAAAGTAAAACGAGGATAATGGAATGTAGTCAAATTAAATCGGGTGATGCTGAGGGGATTAGATTAGGAAATGAGACACTTAAAGTAGTAAAGGAGTTTTGCTATTTAGGGAGTAAAATAACTGATGATGGTCGAAGTAGAGAGGATATAAAATGTAGACTGGCAATGGCAAGGAAAGCGTTTCTGAAGAAGAGAAATTTGTTAACATCGAGTATAGATTTAAGTGTCAGGAAGTCGTTTCTGAAAGTATTTGTATGGAGTGTAGCCATGTATGGAAGTGAAACATGGACGATAACCAGTTTGGACAAGAAGAGAATAGAAGCTTTCGAAATGTGGTGCTACAGAAGAATGCTGAAGATAAGGTGGGTAGATCACGTAACTAATGAGGAGGTATTGAATAGGATTGGGGAGAAGAGAAGTTTGTGGCACAACTCGACTAGAAGAAGGGATCGGTTGGTAGGACATGTATTGAGGCATCAAGGGATCACAAATTTAGCATTGGAGGCCAGTGTGGAGGGTAAAAATCGTAGAGGGAGACCAAGAGATGAATACACTAAGCAGATTCAGAAGGATGTAGATTGCGGTAGGTACTGGGAGATGAAGAGGCTTGCACAGGATAGAGTAGCATGGAGAGCTGCATCAAACCAGTCTCAGGACTGAAGACCACAACAACAACAACAACAACAATTAAAACACACAACCAAAATAATATAAAAAAGGCAAAACAGAAGAATTAAAAACAAAAGTTACTTGCCAACAAAAGACTCCAACAAAATGATCTAGGTTGGACACACACACACAAAAACCATAACAACTCACTGAATACAAAGCAAACACTTCCAAATCCACGTTACGGCACTGACTACCCAAACTCAAACAAATCCGTGTTACCACAGTGAAAACCAAGGATCAAATGCACATGTTTAGCTTAATGTGTAACATCCATCACCAGAAGGTGTCATCAAATACAACATATGAACAAATTCAGAAATACAATGCCATAATGTTTTAACACGTCACACACAACACCATTAAGTCACAGGTCAAAGAAGACAGTTAGAATCGAGTGCTCCCAATGATCCTCATAACTAACACAAAAGGAATTACTGTACATTTGTTCTAACGGTTCAAATGACTCTGAGCACTATGCGAATTGCCTTCTGAGGTCATCAGTCATCTAGAACTTAGAACTAATTAAACCTAACTAACCTAAGGACATCACACACACCCATGCCCGAGGCAGGATTCGAACCTGTGACTGTAGCGGTCGCACGGTTCCTGACTGAAGCGCCTTTAACCGCTTGGCCACACCGGCCGGCACATTTGTTCTACATTTTTTATTGAATGCTATCCGTAAATACTTTTCACTGGACATGGCGAGGATTTCACAGAACCCCACACATATGCATTCATCATCAAACATTCAGAAAATATCAAAATCGCTAACTAAAATTGATTTTTACACTACATACAAGTATTTACCACTCAGATAATCACACATGTTAGCAAGCCAAGATTGGGATTCGGGAAGGCGGTCCTCGGATAAAATCTGACTGACAGATTAATGATGCAGGGAAGTATACTGGCCAGCCTGGATGTGGCTTTTGGTAGTTTCCTACGTCCAGTTATGTGAATATTGGGCCACCAACCTATATCTTATCTGAGTTACATGACTCGCAAACATTTCAAAAATGACAAGACTATTTCACATGGGATAACAGACACACAGAGATGGAGCACACAAACTGATTCCCTGTGGGGGAGAGAGGGGTGGGGAAGAGGGGGACAGGGTGCATGGTGGTGACAGCAGGGAACCCTCTATCACTGATACTACCAAATCACTCTCGGGTGAACACTTGGAATAAGGCCAGGAGAAAAAAGAAAAAGACATTACATTTTGAATACCTAACCACACACCAGCATGTTTACAAGCTTCAGAGATTATATGTATAAATTAACACAACTGCATTGTGAGTACAGACTATTTGAGCTCAAACTTCCATGTCTGCCCATCTTAATTGCATATTGTTCAAACAACATAATAATAAAAGTATTTCTCAGATTAAGACACGAGTTATTCTGTTTTACAGTGGTTTATATATTATATAATGCACCAATTTAAGGTTGTAATTTGCATTTACTTAATTTAAATAAGACACAATGTTACTAAAATTAAATGTAAACAATGACAAGACTATGCACGAGATTAGCAAATATTGCAGATCTATATTAAATGAATTATGTTCATTGCTTACAGAGTAATTATATGACAGTCCTGGGATATCTATCACAATATCTGGCGACTCACTCATTTCTGATATTCAGAGGCATTTCAGAATACATTTGCCAGCTCAGTAAGAAAAGATATTACATGGCCTGTCAAGTAGTCAATTAAGTACCACTGATAGCAAAGGTCACAGACATGGAGATAAAGACCCTGTTCAGAAATAAAACAACGTACTACCATGGGCAAATTCACAAAGAATTATGAAGCTCTAGCTGTTTCTAAACGTCTGAGCAATTACAAGCGAAAAAGTTACCATTTGAATACTTCTTTCATATTTGTGAGAAATGATAGTTTATTAATTATTTTATATACAGTATTTAGAAAAAAAAATGGTTGCTCTTGTAACCTGCATACCTTAAGGGCTTTCATTACCTCCCACAAAATACTAGCTCACAAAACTCTGTAGCAACAATAATACACATGCATTTCCAAAATAAAAGAAAGACAACGTAGCAAATCTACCAAGTAACTACACAGCAACATATAAAAGTTGGGCATACCAAGTCCGCTTTACTCCCGTGCACTTTTAAGCCACGTTTCTTCAATTCTGCTTTAAGCTGTTCTTTAGTCAAGTGATGAAATTCCGTGCGATCAGTTCTGTCATCAGATGAGGAACCAGCCTCATTGTGAGCACGTGACAAATATCCTTGGCCCTTTCTGAAGTTACTGTTAGAGACTTTAGTTTTGCTTTGAGATGGGTTCTTCTTGGTGCCCATTACTCAGCATTACTCTACTACTTTCCTCTCATACGCTAACCTTCCTCCACCATGAAGTACATGCAACTAAAACCACCAGATACAGGTCTGTTAGTATTTTAGACATGTTAATATACATGCTACCAGTTTTAAAGATTTTACTGTTACTAGCAACTCGTGTAGGCATAGTAAAAAATAATTTTCCCAACAATATACAAACGCGCTGAGAGAAATATATTTATTTACCTCTTATCGTGTTTTAAACGTATACAACTTAGATTATTTCTCGCTGCGGCATAGTCAAAATAGACTAAAATGAAAAAGCACAATCTTCATCACACACCACACATCGCTCACATCAGGTGATCAAAACTACAAAATTGAATATACAGCAGACGTCATCATAATCGTTGATTGTACAAAGGAACTGTGATTACACAATTCACACCTAAACCCATTGGTCAAACATGTTGCCAATATTAACCGAAAGTCGTTCCAGAATTTTTAACAAGTAATGTATAAATTATACATTCATAAAAACTGACAGGGAATATCACATGTGCTATTTTATTTGAAAACGCACCACTTATCCGAATATTATCGTGTTTAGTCCGAATATTCTGCTTTATCTTTTAACTTTTCATAAATTAAATAAACGGAAATAAAATATCTTTATTGCTTCCTGAGCGAAATACATTTTGAAAGCTCCTCCTAAGTGTATATAACGTTCACGATTATCACTTTTCCTCTAGGAGGGGGAGCGGAAGTATCGCAAATCTGAAGAGGGCGCTAGTGTTTTTGTTGTATGGGGCAAAGGTCAAAAGTGTAGGGTTGTGGGAGGTTAATACTAATGTTTACATTTTGCTGGTTGGTAAGTTGTCACCACGATTTGAAATGCAGTTTATCACGGAACTATTTTCGTTGTATGTAAACCATTGCTTCTACAAATGCAGTGATATATACCAAACATAGTTTCAAAATTTAAGAACAGAATAATGGCTGCCAAGCCCTGGAGTTGAACCCAGGCCCGTGTTGCTAGAGCAGCGAAAAAGGCATATATTGTGTTAAATGGTAGTATCTGTAATTCTTTTCATGACACATCTGAGTATTATATTTGTTCTTATGAGTAAAGAATGTGCTAATACGTGTTTCAAATTTCGTGGTCAGATTAATCACCATGTATGAGTAATAAATTGTATAGAAATTATTGAATGACTAAACATACAATATTTTATACCAGAGAAATATTCAGTAGGTCGTCACAGGCGTATTTAGAGCGTCAAGTGTGACATTATTTAAGAGGACGCAGTGGAATGAGGCCAAGGTGGAAAGTGAAAATTATGTAATGGTTTAGATCGCCAAAAACACCGTAATTTACGAAAATCTAAAAACCAGCTTCCAAATAACGTTTGAAAATTTGTTGCTTATTTGATGTGGTCGACTATGACGACAAACAGTCCTTGTGCTACCAAGTCTACGGCAAATGTAAGAATACTCGCTGCATCCGGTAACATCGCTGTCCTGTTGACATGACAAGACGCTTGTGGTAAATTGTAGGTTATAAACGCTGTAGTTTGCGATTGTTGTGCTTTAAATCACATCATTCGAAGTATGTCAATGTATAGTGAGTTTGTGCGGTAATAACGTTGATCGTACCTGTTTACAGTGTTTCCTTGAACTAGTATTCTCGAGCAAGAGAACACACAGAAAGAGAGCTAGAAAGTGTTGAATATAATTTAATTACATTTAAATTCGATGTATAATATGTTGTCAGATTGTAACCAGGTTAGTTTTATTTTACCAAGAATGTAATTTAAATACCTAAACCATCGTACTTTTCAGTATAATATTTACATAGCTTGCTCTCATGGGCCTGAGAAACGCCCCTTGTTTAAAATTGTTTGATCAAGGAAATTGAAAGAAATATTATTATTATTATTATTATTAATTTATTATAAAAAATGACGTGTACATTTACTTAGTATTTCTTGTGGCTTATCAACTTTTTCCAGTTCACAACAGGACAGTATTGAGAGAGATCTTTTTTTTTCATATTTGTTTCAGTCCTGGAAATCGCCCCCTCCATATGAAGACAAAATGAGAAGAAAATTCGTTTTATTTGGGTTGAAAAGTTTTTATTTACATTCATGATAGGCAAAAAGAAATGGGGGAAAGAAAGATGAGGCCAAAATCTTGAAAAAGAGAACAATTTAACCATAATGTATACAACTAGTTCTCAGGGACAAGCCAATAAAATATTTTTTTCATAGTCAAAGGACCTTACTAGTCCACATTATCAAGAGGAATCTGAATTCAGGAACAGATAAAGCCAGTACAAGTAACACAAACATATTATGCCTTATTATATAATCCTTTTTTGTCTTACATGCAGATGTTTATAGTTTTATGTTACAATAGTTAAACAGGGATAATTTTTTAAACAGATATACTACAAACTATATCTCTCTTTTATATATATACACACACACAAAGCATATTTTCCATAGTTATTGTTGACAGATTCACTCTTTGTTCTGTTGGACAAAGTAATTTTTTACAATGTTGTTATACTAGATAACTAATTCCTTTTACAATTCTATTGAATACCAAAGAAGACTAACATACTGGGTGCATCACTTCTTTAAATAGGTTTCTTTCAGTCATTCATCCTCAGTAAAGAAAACCCATTTTACACAAGTCATAATTGCCTTGTTATATACATTACTATTATTTTAAAGCAGTATCTATACCTGATCCAAGAAAGGATATTTCATTTTAAACAAACCACTCCAAAAGAATAAATGTAGATAATTGGTTCAGTTTGTTTGTTGTAAATACAGCCTAATAGAACCATCTGATGAACGTACAAAGGAAACTATACTTTTTAAGTCACAACTGGTTATGCCTTTTGTAACTAGTTGTTGCCAAGAATGAGTGATGACCATGAGGGGAGAGACGGGTGCCTGGAGAGAACTAGTTTCCCCTTATTTCACCCAAAGAAAAGTAAAATACTCTCCAGAACTGTTACAGGAAGTGATAGAGCTAGGAAACTTGACAGGTATGGAGGGACAAACATTGAGGAGTTGGAAGATGAAGGGTACAGGGGGAGAGAGGACTTGCAAGCTGAACAGTTGACAGGCAGTAGTGCTGGCAGCAGTAATATTGGTATGAGGCTTCCAGTACCAGAAGTAGCCAGTGCTGATCTCCTCATGAGTCAGGGATCATCTGTTTCTTCGGGAAGTGGCCTTGGCCAATATGTACTGAACCCATTTCTAGCCATGGGCATTCAGTTGCCACAGCTGGCCCTTCTGCTGCAGCAACAACATCTTCAGCGGCAGCAGCAACACCACCACCACCATGAACAGAAGCATCAACAACAACTTGGACAACATACATTGCACCAGCCAGCCACCACACCTGCCATTGGTCATTCACTGGCATCAGACCATATACGTGATATTGCTCCTCCATTAGATCACAGCAAGACCTGGTCACATAACATTCCAGCTTTTCCTCACCTTGGGAACAGTACCTCAACCAGAACTGCTGCAAATCCAGTATCTTTGGCTGGTGCCACCTCAAATTTAGTAACATCACAGATCCGGCCAATGGTGCAAGTGCCCAGAGAAAACCAACCAGTGCAAGCAAACAAAGACGATTCAGTTTCTGGTAACAATAGCAGTGCTAACAAACACCCATTTGTATGTGAAATATGCCGGCAGTGGTTTTTTGCAAAGGAAAAGTTCATTATGCATTTAGTTATGAATCATAACATGCATTATTGTCGCTTTTGCTCAGAATTGTTTGATGTAGTTGAGATGCGGGATGTGCATATTGTGAGGACACACTTACCCTTACAATGTGATATGTGCGAATCTCAGCTTCCAAGTTCTGAATCATTGTCAGAACACTATCTGAGTTCTCATGATGTACAAAGTTGTCTTTATTGTGGAGTTCTGGTGCGCCCAAAATCCTATTACAGCACACATGCCAGAAAGAAACACTTTATATCAAATGAAGACATGTTGGAAAGTGAAGCAAGAATACGAATTTTTCAAAATTGGGGAACAGAAATAGGCAGTGGTGGCTCTGTTTGGAACTTTACTTGTAACCTCTGCGGCAAAGAACGTAAGAGAAGTGAGACATTTGGACATTTCTTTTCATATCATCGTGTGTCGCTACCATGTTTAATGCAACTTTTGACAGGAGAAGGAGTTTCTATTTCTGTGCAAGGCACGCCACCTACTTCCACTAGTTTTCAGCATTCTGCAGATGAAACTCCATTGTCTGTAGTGCCAGAGTCTTCTGTTATCTCAGGGAATTCATTAACTATTGATGAAAACCGAAGTAGTCAACTGTGCTGTACTGTGTGTGGAAATTCATTTACACAGCTTGTGCCAAAGTCTGCTCATGAACTTTTCTGCCGTGGACTGAGTGTGTGTCGTGTCTGTGAACAGGCGTTTCCAAATGTGATAGTGCGAAATGCTCATATGCTTGGAGAGCATGGAAAGTTACCATGCCGCATCGGGTGCTCTCCAGATTCAGCCAGTTTCTCTCAGGATGTGGAATTGTCAACACATTATTGGCACGAACACAATATTTTTGTCTGCACATATTGCAAAGCTCTGGTGGCTGCTGATAAAAAGCTTTTTGCGGAGCACCTGAAAAGGGAACATAATTGCTTACCTGATTGCCCTGCTTTGCAGGGAAATGGTGTTGGGAATGGGATCTTCCAGTGCAGGTCTTCTAAAATGAGTTTATTTGTGTATTGCACTCTTTGTGATTTGGATTTAACAACTATCATGAAAGATATTAATCTCCTTTTTAAACACTTTCAGTATCATAAGATTAGTGTTTCTGCTGCACTGGAGCTTCTTGAGAACCATTCAACATTCAGTAGTAATTCATTTCAACATACAGATGACAAAGGAGAACAACTTAGTGAAAAGGATACTTCAGTAATTGGTGATGAATTTCAGACTAATTCCAACAAATTGCCTGCCATAGACGAGAGAGAAACATTAGAGGCTTCATCAAGAGATGACAAAGAAAAAACCAAATCTACACCAGACTTGTCTTCATCTGTAACTGATACTTCACAAATCAGAGGAACTGATGATGTGTTCAATGATGACATATCAAATGTAAGAGAAAGTAATTCAACATCAATGGATTCATTTCCTAGAGTGAGTATCAAAGAGAAACGAGAGTCTTGCAGGAGTAGTAAACAACTTAAAGCTAAGTTAAATGTGGTAGAAGAAAGAGATGATGAAAGAAGTGGTTCAACCAGAGTAAATGATGATGTAATTGATGACTCGTCTAGTGATCTGCAGTCATCAGATGAAGAGTTTGGAATATCTGAGGCAGATGCAATTGATAATGAATACACAGAAGAGGATGAAAGCACAGCAACAGAGGAGCTCAAACCGGGAGGTGGCAGTAGTGGTGTAGGCAGTGATATTGCCGAAGCAGAATTTGATCCACATGATGTTGAATGTGTGTTTACAGACACAAGTGATGATGAATGTGATGATGCAGAGTGTTCACTAAACATCTCCGTGAAGAGAGAACAACTTGATGCGCAAGAGAGAGAAACAGAACCGGAAAATACTCTGGCCACAGCAGCTGGGACTGATGAAAGCAGTGATGTGCAGGTGAAAGTAGAAAAGGCAGATCAAGGAGACCAGAAAAACAAAACCCATTCACCACCAGCAGAAATAATGTGTGAAATCTGTCAAGGACAGTTCGTCACAGAAGATGGTGCACCCGAACTTGCACGCCACATGAATGTTTCGCATGGATTTGCAGTGTCTACCTATGGTGTTCGTCAGTTCACATGTGATGTGAATCAGTGTGGTGAATCATTTGTCTCCCAGACTGCTTTAGACCACCATATGACAAGATTGCATGAAGGACCACCTGCTAGTTCCAGTTCAGAAAGTACAACCGAATACGGATGTCCATTTTGTGCTATTCGATCATGTGTGAAAGCTGCTCTGCGTCAGCATATTTTCTCTGCCCACTCTAAAGAAAGCGCACGTGAATCACCACCCCAAGAGCTCAGATATCAGTGTCGACATTGCAACATTGGATTCTGGAGTGTAGAAGAGAGAAATGACCATCACGTTCTGAAGCATGAAGACCAGATTGAGAGCTTCTACAAGTGCTGTATCTGTCAGCGGGTGTATGCCAGTAAGGTAAGTGTCTTCCTGCAATTATTTAATAGAACCAAAATTGAGTTGCTTGTCTATGTGGGATGCAGTGGATGAAGAGGAATGTTCAGTGCTAGTCATTGGCTTTGACCAATGGTGTGAGAAGTATGTGACTAATGTCATAAGCAGTTTGGCAACTATAATATGATTTTGGTGGTGACTTTTTTTTTTTTTTCATAAAGGCTAAGTTACAGCTCAGTCTGTCACCACAGCCAGGTGTTTTGCTTTCACATTCATTAGCTTTCCCAGCTAACAATCAAATTGTGAAAATGCACACTAAAAGGTGATGTCACTGGTCAAAGCTGACCACTAATATTGAATATTTCTGTTGAACTGATCAGTCATATGATTTTGTGTTGTTTGTGAGTAGCATATCGCTATTAGTTACACGTGGTTTTTCCATTTCAGTGTTCACTATCACAAAGATTTGCAGGCTTCTTGCTTAAGAACAGGCATTTGCATGCACTCATCTCCTTTCTTTCTTATACGTTATTATACTCTGTTTTTTGTTTTTGCACAGACTTACTTTTACCTTTGGCACATTATAATTTCTTCACTTTGTTATTAGTCCTTTGCAGTTGCTTCTTCGGTCTACTTGTCATCTTTTTATGGTTGTCATTATACTGATTATGTAGATTATCATCATACCAATACCAAGCTTAAAATAAGTTGCAACTTTTGAAATTTAGCTTGCAGAAGGGTAGATGACACTACTGCTCTGGCGATGATTGTGAGGAGCCAATTTCCCCTCCTGTGAGACCAACAATTTGGTTGGTATGTTACATGTTACCACACCATCAATAAACATGAGCAGATTCGGTCAAATATGAGTGACGTGTGTGGCATGCATGTTGCACATTTGCAAGAATGTTATCTTCCACCAGGACTATCTGTAAAAGCAGTCATGTTACCTACATGCTAAACTGGTACTACTGTGCTGCTTTCTACGTGGGCATGATATCTAACAAGCTGTCTGACTGCATGAATGGGCACTGACAAACTAGGCTGAGAGATAGTTGGAATATCCAGTTGCTGAACAAGCACCCCAACACAGTGTGCTTCACTTCATTGACTGCTTCACAGCCTGCGTCATCTTGATTGTTCCTACCAGCACCAGCTTTTCTAAATTACGCAGGTGGGAACTCTCCCTGCAATATATCCTACATTCCTATAACCTCTTCAGGCTTTTAACCTGCACTAGTCCCTGTCCTCCACCTACCTATGCCGTTTCCTGCTCCCACTCCAGCCCCACATGGCGTTCTATTCTGCCAGTGCACACAACAGTCTTCTTTCCGTGTCTCTACTTTCCTGCTTCTCACAAACCTCCCACCTGCACCTACCTCCTCCACCGTGCACCATGTCCCTGCATGCCCCCAGAGGCAGCACTATACCTTCCCCCACCCCTGTTCTGCTATCTCTCCCTTTCACCACCCCATGTTGCCTCTGTATCCCCAGATCCCCATGTGCCCCAGATTGCTGGACACATCAGACGCTGGCACAGTTCACAGTCTGCATTCTAGTCACAGCTGCTAGAAACAGTGATTGTGTGTTTGTTTGATTTTGTGTGTGTGTAGGGGGGGGGGGGGGGGCATGTCTCTCTCTCTCTCTCTCTCTCTCTCTCTCTCTCTTCTTTGTGCTGTCTGTGACTCATCATCTCCTCTGTGTAGTGATTAGCAGGCTATCCTCATAGTACTGTTCTTATTCCATTATGTACTTTCTGTTGTGTAATATAGTGGTTTGGAAGATACCTGGTGAGCAGAGGTTACTTATGTCTCACATTCATTTGTTTCTTCATTGTGGCCCTGTGTCATGTGCCATAAAGTGATTGTGATGCTGATTATCTCGTAAACGTTTCAAATTGTGATGGCTGTTTATTTTTTAATTCAGAAGTAGTTAGTCTTATCTTCCATGGACTATTTGCACAATAAATTGCTCTGGCATGGAATGAATTTTTTTTCATTTACATCGCAAATTAGTTTGTGAATATGGGTTCAGGCAGAATATTTTTGTCCTCCCTCCTTACCGCCCCCACCCCCCTCCCCCAAAGAGCTATAATCATGATATTATTTGATTATCGCAATGTGTTGCTAATATCACCCAGCTATTGGCACACCATACTTCACTGCCAACATAGCTTCACAAAACATGCAAGCAAAGACAGTGCCCGTGATCTAGAGCTTTAACCCAACCAGATCAGATTAGGAGAATTCTGCTACCTCTAAGCAGACTGGTGGTCTACAATGAATCTGATCCATGCAGGAATGTGTGTCCTCTTATGAAATCTCCTAAGCCCTAAATGTGAATCTTCACCTCAGTGAAAAATACTAGATGGCCTGAAGTTGTTTGGGTAAAGCACTGCCCATAAAAGACAAGGGTCCAGTTTCAATCCTGGTGTGGCACATTGCCTGTCTGTCTGGAAGTCTCAGGCAGATGGTGTGTGCAGTCAGAGTAATAACAGTATATCAATCAGAAAGACTTAAATCTGTTTGGCAGTCTTGAAACTGTATTTTTGCTATTTGGCTGTTTATGAGTGAACTCTTCTGTCTTAAATGTGGTTGTCTTTGAGCCCAGCAAGAAGCATCAGAGAACACACACTATGCAACTATTATTGAAAAAAAGAGAGGAAGAAAACAGGAGGAAGGACATGTATTCTCTAGGACAATTCCTAAACGAATGTGTATCTTTCAGCAAAGTTAAAATACAGTTCTGTCCATAACACCTTCGATCAGGACGTCTAAGTACAGGGATATTCAGAGATCGCACTGAATCATTTTGCTAAGATACTGCACCATCTTTTCTCATCTTGAAGTGAACACAAGCATAGAACACCAGCTCGTGGAGCCTCAGGACTTTCACATTTATGAATCATGTGTTTACTGATATGGCAATATGATTGCAGTGTGCTTCTTTCTTCTCCTGTAATCATGCTAAGCAGTTGTAGTCAGATATATTGCACACATCTCATTGTTGTAAAATGCTAGAATCAGATTGGAATACATATGATCCCCTGGTTCACAGCGATCATTGAATAATGATAGTGGAGAAAAGAACAGCAATCAGTCATGAAATCCATCATTTTATTACAGCATATCTAGATTTCCACCATTATGTAGTTATCTTCAGTGGATAAAACAGCAGGTGACACTAGCCTAAAGTATCATGTAATGAACAGTATTTGGTTGCTGTAGAGCATACAGTAGTCAACATTAGACTACTGCATGCTTTATAGCAACCAGTATTGTTTATTGTGTGATACTTTGGTCTAATGTCACCTGTTGGTTTATGCACTGAAGATGACCATGTATTAATAGAAATCTGGATCTGCTCTAATAAAAAGTGATGGATTTCGTGATTGACTGCTGTTTTTTCTCCATTGACTAAATGTTAGAATATCAAAGAAATTAAACAGAAAACTTCCTGTAATATTGACTAATCATGTTCATAAAGCATTTTATGAAATTACTGTTTTTGGCCTTCATTTTCAGAACCTCATCTTACATTTACTCTCTGGTACCACACCATCTTAATGTAAATTTTCTACTGGCCACCCGCTTCTGTCCTGTTAGTTGTCTGTTTGTGTGTGGATGATGCACGTGTACCGTAGATAGATAATTTTTGCTGTTGACTAAGCCATATGGCTATGTCATCGCATTTCTATGGATCACACAATATGTGACACGTAACTTTATTTTATATTTGCAATGTAAGTAATTTTTGGGGTTTCTGTTTTCTACACATATGACTTCGATGTATTGGTTGAAATATATCCTATTTTAATGTTGCTACACCTTCTGAGGATGACTGTTCTATATCTGTCGAAACGTAGGTAAAGGTTTGAAGAAACTTTTGATGTGCAGATGGTTGGCTGTATGATCCCCATTGCATCAAACTATATTTGAAAAAGATCAAAAAATACAATTCATGCCCATGGAAAATCAATGTTTCAATTTAAAAAAACAACATATTGTAACCACTTGCAAACATGTTTGTTAAACAAATGCAAGGCTATAAAAGAAATCTAACAACAAAGCAAATTGTACTTCAGATAAACAGCATTAAAATTAAAGTTTGACATAATTATCATATTGTTTAATTGGTTTGCATCTACAGTTCATACTAATGAAGGCACTTATATTTTCACTAATTAATTAGCTGTCTTAAAATACCTCTTTCAGTTCTGAACAAGGCCAAAATGTCAAGCCTGCATTGAAATATAGATGCTTGAAAGCAACTTCATTGTTGAAAATGACTTTCCTCCATTGCTGATTGTGGCCATGAGTAACAGGTGTGTTCTTAGATCGATCTTGATATTAGGAAAACAGTCTTAGATTTTTTTGTGTGAAAGGTAGTTTACACAGTCACATTTCCTAACTGCTATTTCAGTTTTGTCATCATTTTGATGCTTTCTAAATCTGCTCCGATTTGTGGAAAGAAGCTCTTCTATCGCAAGGATATTTATTGTATTTGAACTCAGCGTATGTTCAAGAATTCAGCAGCAAACCAATGTTAATGATATTCGTCTGTAATTTGGTGGGATCATTCTTTCACCCTTCTTGTTTGCAAAAGCCATCTGAGCTTTTTTCTGGTTGCATGGGACTTAACACTGTGGAGAGATTCACAAGAAATTCAAGTTAAGTAAGGGATTAATGCAGCAGAGTACTCTTCTGTAAAACTGAATTAGGACTCCATCTGGGCCTGGTAATGTATTTCTTTTAAAATCTTTCAGTTGTTTCCCTGCATCAGGGATGCCTATTGCTATTTCCTCTATACAGGAATCTGAACAATGGTCAAATGACGGTATGTTTGTGTACATTCCTCCTGTGTGAATGAGTTTTTAATTGCAAGATTTAAAACTTCAGATTCTTTTTGCTGTTTCTAATGCAGCACCAGATTCGTCAATGAGTGAATGAATAGAAGTCTTCACCTTCTAAGTGATTTTACATAGGACCAGAATTTTCTTATGTTCTCAGCAAGATTTTTTGCTAAGGTATGATGGTGGTAGTTGTTGCATGCTTCCCTGATCGATCTTTTTGTACATGCATGAAATTCTGCTAAAATTTGCTTGTCGTCATCTGCACTTTGTTTTTTTGGTCCGAGAGTGCAACAGTCTCTGCTTTCTCGAAAATTTCCAAATTTTGCTGTTAAATCATGATGTGCCTTTTCCTTCCTTGATGACTTACTCAGCACATACTTCTCCAGGGTGTGATTTACAGTCCATTTAAACTTTGCCCGTAATATCTCTTTGTCTGTTGTGTGGACTTGATGATGTCCATTCATTGTCTTAGTGGGTGCTAACAACCACTTATCTGCTGGTTTTAGCAAAAATACGCTCCTACCCTTCATGATGGATTTATTATTAACTTTGGTAACCATTGTCACTATGATAGGATAGTTGCTAATTGTCTCTATACTAACATGGTACATAAGCTCAGTCTCGCATCTCCAGACAGTTTTCCGGAAAAGTGTTCGAAAGGAAGTACTTTCAAGACTGTCTGTCCATACCACCTGCAATGTATCCATAGGTGTCCCAGTCTATACTCAGTATGTTAGTCACCTCCAACTAATAAGGGGTGTCTCTCAAACCTCTTTGATTTCAAGGACCCAGGAGGGAATAAACCACAGTAGATACGACAGTGAAAAATGCACCGCATTGTAGAGCACCTCAAAGACTTTATATTCCCACGTCAGAAGTGCCAAGTATCATCGCCAGAGTGCAGCATGCTCGCATGAAGTGAAAATGGCGACTCCACAGCAGTGCTCACAATCAGTAGTATGGTCTACAGAAACAAAATCGCCAATTATTGTGCAAAGAAATCATCGTCGTGTGTATGAATGTGATCCACCTGATGTGAAAACAATTAAGGAATTGTATAGGACGTTTATGGCAACAGGAAGTGTTCCGAAACATTCTGGTGGTGCACGTTATGGTGTTTCAGAAGAGACAGTGGAGGATATCGGACAAACATTTCACAGAAGTCCACGTAAGTCAATTCGTCAAGCACCTAAGCAACTTTATGTACCTTGATCAATATTGCATCGTGTACTTCAACAGCATCTTCATATGTGTGCTTACAAAGTACAAATTCTGCAACATCTTGACGCTGAACTACAAACCACATTGACAACAGTTTGCTGCAGATATGCTGCAGCATATTGATATGGATGTCAGCTTCCTGGAAAGATGTTTATTCTCAGATGAGGCAACCTTTCATCTATCAGGAAGGGTTAATAGGCATAATGTTCAGATTTGGGGTTCACAAAATCCACACATTGTCATTGAACATGTTCATGATAGCCCTTAACTAAACATCTGGTGCGGGCTAATGCACCACAGGATTGTTGGACCGTTCTTCTTTGCGGAACAAACAGTGAATGGGTATGTGTATCTGGACATGTTGGAGCAGTTTGTCCAGCCCCAGATACAAGACTGGTAACCCAACATCATTTTTCAACAAGATGGAGCTCCGCCGCATTGGTCAACAGCTGTTCGCAAGTTCCTAGATAGGAAATTTCCCAGTCGTTCGATCGGACACGGAGGACCCATTGCCTGGCCACCATGTTCACCCGACATTATGCTGCTTGATTTCTTCATGTGGGGATTCGTGAAAGACCGCGTGTATCCAATCGAAGGGGACGATATTCCTATGTTGCGACATCATATCACTAATGTGATTGCAACAATAACAGAGGAAATCTTACAAAGAACTTGGCAAGGAATTGAATATAGACTCAGTAGTCTTCGTGCTACAAATGGTTCACACGTAGTAGAGGTGTATTGATGAAAAATGTATAAATCCTTTGAGATGCCCTACAATGTGGTGCAATTTTCATTGTCATATTTACTGTGTTCCAACCCCTCTAGGTCTCTGAAATCAGGAGGGTTTAATTGGCACACCCTGTATTGCATGTTTATGATATTTGTATGCTTCTGTGCATAGACTTTCTTTGAATGATTCTAAAACTGTCACAGCAGGATTGGTTGACTGGTAAAAAGTTGGATAATTAACTTACAGTTCACCTAGGCCTTATTCATTTGTCCATATAACTTCACAGTCAGACTCTACAAATACTCCGCTATGTGAGTAGCTGCTTCCTTTGTGTTGTGACTCTTGACATGTCAAGGGGACTCCTACAACTCTCCGAGAGAGAGAGAGAGAGAGAGAGAGACTGGACTGTGGTAGGAGATGGTGGCTGGATAGGAGAGATCTTTCTACCAAATCTTCAAAAGTGGAGTGAACTTAAAGCCCTCTAACACTTGCTTGTATTAGAATTGTGCTTATGATCTGTCTAACATAGCTAGTTGATTAAATTCGAAATTGTTCTACAAAATAATAATAATAATAATAATAATAATTCAGTTATTATTATTATTATTATTATTATTATTATTATTATTATTATTATTATTTAAAATAGTCTATCATTGTCATTGGTTTCCCCCTTAATAGTTTTAGTATTGATCATACAATGTAAGATTTCAGGGCCGGTACTGACATCACATAAAACTTCCAGGCTATTAGGCTATGGTTGATGTATAAAATTTCCCCTAACGGAGACATCTTCAGAGGGAAAATGGCGAACTGAAACCAGAACTCAAAGGATTGCCAATTATATATACAATGTAGTGGACGCAACTTGTCTATCAGGTGACATTGGGTATCACTGGTAATGCCAACATTCTCGATTGAAAGTAATTGATCGTCATTCTTATGTAGCAGTGTTGATGTCCAAATTTTGTCTAATTTAACACCTTCCTCTTTTAAATTATAAAATTATTATGGCGTTTATAAATGTCAATTGTGCCCCTCTTTATGCATGCGATGTTGTCAATATGACACTCATCTCAGTGAATTTTATTTCATAATCACTTTCTTGGTAAAGTTGTTCCACTATGGCTGATTTATCCTTTGCCCTAGGCAGCAATTCCTCTTGCTTTCAGTGACATAGGTGTCAACACTTTTTTTTCCCCCCCCTCTTCTACCAGTCCACAACTACAAGAAATTTTATATACGCCCATTGTAGCCAAAGGACGTCATATATCTTTTGCAGATCTTAAACATTCTTTTATCTTCCTGGTGGATCTGAGCATAGTTTCCATTCCTTATTTGCTCAACATTTTCCCAATGCAATCTGCAGTCGTACTGTTGAACAGAAGGAAAACTTTCCCTTTGGGTGTCCATCATTCCTCACTGGTCCAGATTCTCTCACTAGGGCGAAACGCTCTATCCATCTCCTTGTTAGAATAACCATTCTCCTTGAATGTTGAAAGTAGATGCTCAAGCTCATCTTTAAGTAAGTTGATTCACAAATTTTGCGTGTCCTACCGAGGTTTTAATGACCCCTCTTTTTTGTCTGGAGGGGTGGTGGTTAAAATCTTTATGCAGGTAACCGTCAGTATATGTGGCGTTTCTGTTCACTTGCTTGACAACACACACATCCAAGAAATTCAGCTGGCCGTTACTCTCCATCTCCACAGGAAATTGCTTTTTCGTATTGATGCTGTTGAGATGTACCAGGAAGGAATCCAATTTCTCTGCACCGTGTGCCCAAACTACAAAAGTATCATTGACATAGCAGCCCCAATTGGCTGGTCTTTTTCTGGCAGTCTGCAATAGATGTTGATCAAAGTTCTCCATAAACAAATTGGCAACAGATGGACTAATGTGTTCATAAAAAAAACTAGTGATATTCTCATAGCTGAGGTCACATAATAGACTGTGTTGCCCTCTATGCTGCCTATATAATCAGTGTTCCCTCGAGATCTGGTTGCAGTTTGCCATTTAACTCTGAAGATATCTTCCACAGTTGGTGGAGAGGAAATGTTAAGAGAGAGTTTTATACATCAACTATGGCCTAATAGCCTGGAAGTTTTAAGTGAAGTTTCAGCATTGTCTCTTAAAGTTGTAACTGATTATTGTGTAATTTGTTGTTTACAAAATTGAGGGTAAGGCCTAGTTATAAAATATGCTGTTATTAAAGCTACTCTGCCACACATGTTCTGTATTTTTCCATTTTTCCATTACCCAAAAATTCTCTACTCTTAAAATTTTACTTTTAATAACAGACATTATGAAAATGTAATTGCCGAATTACTTAAAAGCTGATATTGAATTCACAAAATGAAGTACTTTAAGTTCCTAAAATCTTCTACATAATTGTTGTGTGCGTTTTTCTTCATTTAAGGACTTATACAGTTCATACACTAAAATATTTAGCCTGTTTTTTTGTTCCTTATTTGGGATAGTGAAGTGCTTATTTGGGATAGTGAAGTGCTTATTTGATTCATTTATATGTTAAGAATATGCAGAATCATCAATACCGTTCTGTATAAGTCATCTTGCCAGCAAGTCATTATTAGAGTGATTATGTTTCAACTGTTTAGAATATTTTCCCAAGTTTGACAGATGTAAGCAATTTCAAAAACTTTATATCCTATATGTTTATTGTCAGAAGGGGCTTTTTTGGTAATACTGCAACGTTATTATTTTGTAGTAGTTCTGGTGTTGTGGTGTTTGTACTGTGCACAAACTTTATTATGAAAGTTGTCCTACACAAGTTTCCAGGCATGTCGGTGAGAATTTGATGATGATAAGTGGCTTCAAATCGTGTACTTCACCGCTAGATGCATTACATTGACACATGGAAATTCTTTTAAATCGTTCTTGGAAAATTGCCTTTTACATTGTTACATTAAGATGTTAAAATTTTTGTGACCTATTGCTTGAAATCCTTAAGTTGTGCATAAATAATGGACTGCAGTATTATATTTAGTCATTTAAAATACTGACTGGGAGGAGGAGGGGGTGGGGGGGAATACCTTATGCTCTCCTTTACTAAATACTGTAATGTAGTTGTGAGTCGTGCAGTATATTTTAAGATTTTCAAGGCGTATATATTGTTTCTAAGGAATTCTTCTAGCTTAACATATTGTACAGGTGGTTATTTTAATTTTTTTCACTTGAACTTGATCTAAACATTTAAGTGTTATTGAAGTGGTCCTTGAAGTGGTCATTGTGCCCCTGGCAATAGTAGATGCGACTTTTCACAACAAATGTATTCAGTACTTTCAGGTTGTGGACTTTTTCACAACCATTATCATTCAGTATTGTCAGGCGCTGGACCCTGCTAATGCATCAGTATCATATGTTGTTAATAAAAGTCAGTAACCACAATTAATAAAATTTGTATATTTTTTAATATTCTCTCCCCTCCCCTCTGCTATACACTCACCTTTGTTAGTATAAGTAGTTGAAAATGTGTTGGTATTGCTAAGTTTAAGCCATGGGAGATTGTTTCAACCCATAATTTTTGCAATAGTGTTTGGAACAATGTCCTTTATTATTTGGGGTGTTTCTTATCATTTTCACGGTCACTCTTTAACATGAGGAACAAATACTGACCACAGCAGGCAGTGTTGGTAGTAATCATCTGGTGCATATAAACTGTACTCCTTCATGCCGTCATGTCTTGCAATATGTGCATGTTTTACTGTGGCATTCACCTACCTCAATCAGATGTGGCAGAGTGATAATTATATGTCAGTGTTCTGGATACTGAGAGTTATATTTAGTGTAATGTGTTCCTCATTGAAGTTGATTCTTATGTTAGCAAGGACATTGTAGGTAATGTAGTGAGCATTTAATTATACTTATTTAAACTCGGAGACTTTATATAAGTAAAAAATGTTAGGAACCCAGTAGAATTTTTCAAGTAATACTTCGTTTAGGTTAATTTTCTGTATTTGAAGTACTCAAAGAAAATAAAATGTACATGTGAAACATAACAAGCAATGATTCTATGAAACTTAGGAGAGAGGCCTGCTTCTTCAGAGGAATATGATTCTTTTTTGTGGTGCCCAGTTACATTTTACAGTGCCATTCACTTCAAATTATCCTTTATCATGCCAGACTTCTTTCCTGTATATATGTGCTGGGTGGTTATAGTTCAACTTTCCCTGTTTAACACGTTACAACATGGAAACTAATTACCGTATGAGTACCAAATATTAATGTCCAGATTATGGAGTGCACGCTTCCATACATCACAGCGCCACCATCCAGTTCCAGCTATGGCCACCAGGTGTTGTGATCAGTCATCATGATTCGTAGTCTCCCTCACCTGATGTCTCAACATGAGCTTGGACAAAAAGAGTAGGACATTATTGGTGAAGCCCTGTTATCAAAACAAAAGTAGTGCTGCAGCTGCACTTTGAGAATACTGCTGGCTGATGGGAGTACAGAAGGGTCCTCTTTCTCCACTAGCTATGCGGAGTATGAAGAAATGGACATTGCTCCGGGAAGGGGCTGACGACTGGGTGCACCACAGTGATTTATGAAACCGCTCTTTCTATGGCAGACAATGCTGCGAGCAATTGCCATTCATCAGGCAGTGTGTGTGCTGTGTGATGACAGTTGGACCATCCCATGGTCAGCTGTACGGAAGGTGCTTCAAACCATCCTCAAATGGTATCTGTACAAGATCCATAGCACAACAACGTGTTGACTTCGCTCTCCACTTCCTCACAAGGATTGAAGTTCATGAGGGCTGGCCCTGGACCATCCTACGGACAGATGAAGCTCATTTTTCTCTGACGGCTGAGGTGAACACACAAAATTGTCAAGTGTGGGGGAACTTCACCTTCAATCACTGTGCATAAAGTTCCTCTGCATGGTGAACATGTCACCGTATGGTGTGGCCCATTCTTTTTTGAAGAGGTTGGCATTCAAGGACCAAAGATGTACAGTGTGACTGGCCAGTGTTACTATAGTATGCTTCGCAAGCATGTCATACCTGCCATACAGGAGAACGATGCATTGAACTCAGCAGTTTTCATGCAAGATGGGACCCAGCTGCACATCACTCGTGAAGTTCACCTTCTCTGAAACACTTTTGGAAACAATCAAATTATCAGCCGATTTTTTTCCAAATGCTTAGCCGGCACGGTTACATGATCTCTCCGTCTGTGGTTTCCGGTTGTGGGGCTACCTGAACGACAGGGTTTACCAGGGGAACATTCACATACGTGCTGAGCTGAAGTGCAGGACATGCTTCATTCTGCTTTACAGAATTCAATCCTATGCTTTCAGACTCTTCTGGACATTGATGGACGCCATATTGAGCCCCTTTTGTAGCAGTGTTGGTACTGGTATGTAATGGTATGATGTACTGTAGCAGCACATTAAAAGTGCATTATTTCTTTTATGTTCTTGACATTAATGCTACCAAGTTTGGTACTCGTACAATAATTAGTTTCCGTGTTATAATGTGTTAAATAGGAAAAGTTTAATTATAACCACCCGGTATAAAAAGTCAGCCTTGCCATCTATGTCTTCAGACAAATGTCCATACTTAAATCGTCAACGGGATCATCTCCAGTTATATAATTCATCAATTTTATGATGTATATATCAGTCTTGTCTTCAAATTGAAGATGGACTTTTTTGAGCCATCTCTGTGTAACATTTATATTATTTGCCAAGGGTAACAATTTATTCTGTCTAGTTTCTGCCCCGAAGAGGGAGTCTTGAAATAGTTCTCATATTTTCTATAACACTGAAGGAATTCGTTTTAAGGAAGTAATTTTTGATAATTTTACTAACCGTGAGCCAGACTATCCCTACCGCCATGTATTTGTAGCTTCAGGGTCTCCATTTTAGTTGTATTTTATTGGATTATCTTTAAATGGTGCAGTAGTACCATTGTTTCTAAAATATTGAAAGAGGAAAAAAATACCGTTGTCTATTGGCAACAGATTAGCGAACACATACAGTAGCTGACACGTTTTTGAACTTTTGGTGCTTCAGAAAATAGGAAAAAGGATGGAAGGAAACAATAGTTCTTGGACATGAAAGTCCTTTAGGTTACTGAGTCAGTAGAGCTTCCCTAGCATGTATTGGCATTGAAATTAATGCTAAAATACCAGCAAGAGACAAATTTGAAAACCTAACAAGATAGGGCTTATAACCATGAGGACTATTTCATTTTGTAGCTTTTTTTTAGACAGATAAGTTTCTTATTTCAATGGAGTTAGTTAATTTCATATTCCATAGATTATTATGGCTGCCATGATAAATCATGTTCATTGGTCGCTTTGCATTAACATCACAAATTATTTTGTAAATATAGCTGTATTGCTGTTTGTCAGACACTTTATGTCACAAGGTAAGTAATCTTTTTGCGCTGAAGACAATCTTTATGTGGAGTAGTGAATGCATTTTTTCTTCTGGTATTGTATGTACTTTATTTTTACTTTTGAACTGCAGTGGATTATTTATGACGAACTCCATGAGGGAATAAATATACTGTGACACTGTGGTCGAAATGCATACCTTCTTAAGCAAATGTCTAAAAGATGATTGCAATTGAACACCACCTATTTTTACAGCGTGTTTTTGAACAGTGAAGACTTTCTGTCTCAAAGATGAGTTACCTCAGAATGTTATTCTATAGGACATTATTGAATAAAAATATGTAAAGCACATCACATTATTAATTTGTCTCTCCAGAAGATTTACAGTGATTCTAAGTGCAAATTTGGTTGAACTAAGTTGCTTTGTAGGAGTTCCGAAACATGCTTTTTCCAGTTTAAATTCTCATCAATATGAATATCTAAGAATTTTGATGTTGCCACCCTATTTATTATTCCCTCACTCTGTGTTACACTTATTGATGCAGTAACTATAGATGTACAGAACAGAAACTGCAAGTCAGTGATAATTTTAATGACATTGTTTATTATTTCTTCCATTGCTGTATGTCTGGTTGGATTGATTACAACACTAGTGTCAGTTGCAGAATTCTTAAATTGCTACTGCATTTTAAAAGTTAACTAACAAATATTTTTATATTGTTTAGTTTCTATGTTTGTCAAGCTATTACAGTTCTAGGTTGCAATTTGAATATACAGATGTTTAATATTAGAATACTGACATGTGATACAATATTAAGCTGTCAGGTACTAAAATGTATTAATGTTAGACATTGTTTTTGTTAATTCTTGCAAGACAAATAAATAAAATAAAATACATACTACTGGTGTCTCAACAGTTGTGTCTCAATCGTCACATGCGCCTGGATCATGCAAGTGAGCATCTGTATTCATCTCTGGCATACAAATGCCGTCTCTGCCTGACTCTCATCCCATCAACATTAATGTTGCGCCAACATTTCCGAGAAAGTCATCCATCATCTCTGGTATTCCACTGCCATCGATGCAACACCACACTCAAGACTAAGAAAACACTGAAATGCCACATAAAGGTAAGTCATTCTTCTGCATTATTGGATAAATCATCTTAGAGTGCTTTAGTTTTATCACTTTTCCATTGTCTGTAGTATTTAATTTTATTTGTTTTCTGTTTATAATGTAACCATTGTCACTTTCTGTTTGTGTGTGGCACTCATTATAGAATAGTTATCTCTGTGCCTCCTCTTTACAACACTCTGTACTTGCGTCAATGAAAGGTATACTTACAATCATTGTATTCTAGGATTGTATCTAACATACCATTTTAAACTTACTGCCAGCAGATAAACAAATAATTAGAATAACTAAAAAGACAGTTATTGAATTGTGTGCCTGTGCAAGTAATTTGATTCTAGATACTTCCGTTACAGTTTTTATTCTTTTCCCATCCCTAATAACCTGACTAAGTAATGGTAATGGTGATGTAAAAGTTGTGGAAAACTTGAGTGGGACTTTCACTTTTCAAACTGAACACCTTCTTTAATGAAATACAGTAGTAATCCTTGAATATGAGTGATACAAGCATAACAACATATTCTGGTTATGGTATGGAAAAACTGTTGACTCTGCAATAGGCATCGACCAATTTTCTCTTAGCATTCCTCCCTGGGGCTAGGGGGTGTGGGGGAATTCTACTAACCTCCTGTGGGTGAATACATTGCAGGTGTGGTGCCCCGAGCCATTACAGTGCTGCTACTACTACTTTATAGTGCAATTTTTGCCTCCCTTTGTTTTGTTCCATCCCCTCACACTATCTTTCCCTGCTTTCCTGATTACAGCATGGCTTTCAACTAGGTCTCTTCTTGGCTACTTCCCATGACCCATCACGTTACCTCTTACCTTTCTTAATTACTTTTGATCTCTGTTCAAGTTTCAAATCCATTCTTTTCCAAATTTCTCCAAAGTGCAATTGTGCAGGGATTGGTATCCAACGTTGTACATGGATATCAGCTCAGATGCAGCCATGCTGACACCCAGTTCTGCATAAAACTGCCTGCCAAGCACAAAACCTAATACAATAACCAGTCCATTGGTTCACTGGAGGGGGGAAGGGGTGGGTGCCATGTTGTAGCCCCCTGACAATGTAGCGGCCACATTGCTGGCATCTGTGGTATACTGTCCACATGCATACTCCAATAGTCACAAGGATTCATGGCGATACTTGCCATGACAAGTGGATAACGCCATAGTGGGGTGGCACCCTGGGAGAGCGACCCCCATTTGGTATGGGTGACATCAGGGTACAGCCCCCATGAAGTGACTCAGAGTTTGCAAGCCAGCAGTTGCAAGGCCCTGCTGTCTCTTCAGATCTTAACTCTCACTACAATACTCATTTAGTGCAACCTCAAAGTGTCTCAGTCATTGGTTCCATCTTGGGAGGGGGGGGATAATGCCATCGGAAAACCCTATGCATCACAGTTGACAAAATTATAGATAAAAAATCTACTCACCAAGTGGTGGCAGAAAACACGCATAAAAGACTGTTGTAATCGGCAAGCTTTTGGAGCTAGTGGCTCCTCCTTCAGGAAGAATGGTTGAAGGGGAAGGAAGAATGGTGAAATAAAAGGACTGGAGAGGTCTAGGAAAAGGGGTATATTTTGGGAAAGTCACACAGAACCGTGGGTCAGGGCAGACTTGCCGTATAAGTATTGACTTATAAGACTTGCCGTATATGGTAAGTCTCCTCCGACCCGCGGTTCTGGGTGACCTTCGAGAAATCTAGACCTTTTCCTAGACCTCTCCAGTCCTTTTCCTTCACCATTATTCCTTCCCCTTCAACCCTTCTGCCTGAAGAAGAAGTCACTGGCTCATAAAGCTTGCCGATTACAACAGTCTTTTATGTGTGTGTGTGTTCTGCTGCCGATAGTGAGTAGATTTTGTATCTATCCAGTTAAATAATGTTGTCAATAATTGACAGTACATAGTGCTAGAACAGACAAGATCTTTCTAGAGATGAAACCTGGTGGTGTGGCACCATCCTGATAAATGCAGAGGACTCCACTTGGTCTTGAGCCTTACGTTCATGTACTACTTCGATTGGAATTCCAGTTTCTTTTACTTCCCATTGAAGTTTAAACAAAACAAAGAGCATTATCTTTGAGTGGGACTTGATATTACAATCTGTTGAAGAGCCCTGTGCCATCCTAGCAAGGATGCAAGGAGTCCATGTTGTCTTTCATATCCAAAAGGGACGATGCTCTCAGAAAATGTGAAGATCATAGGTTACTCCGACATTGAACCTAATGTACTACCATCTATGCATTACTTTAAGCTCTTCCGTTTCAGAGATATTTTGATGTCCCACTGAACCAACCTGTGGCAATTGTGAAAATGCTGAGCATGACAGAACATCTTGTGTCCATCCTGCACCTCATGTCACTTGTTCTCACTGGCATTGCGCCCACCTGCCAACGTGTTTCATTTATGAGTGAAGGAAGAGATAATCTAAGCATACAACTCCTTTGTCATATATCAATGTTGAAAACAGGTACAAATCTCTTAACCATGTTGTTATGATGACAATTTTATCAAAATTGTGGCAGGAATTGTTGTTGCCGCCGGCCGAAGTGGCCGTGCGGTTAAAGGCGCTGCAGTCTGGAACCGCAAGACCGCTACGGTCGCAGGTTCGAATCCTGCCTCGGGCATGGATGTTTGTGATGTCCTTAGGTTAGTTAGGTTTAACTAGTTCTAAGTTCTAGGGGACTAATGACATCAGCAGTTGAGTCCCATAGTGCTCAGAGCCATTTTTTTTGTTGTTGCCCACGTAGGTGACATAGACTTCTTGTCACAATGCAGTGAATAACACCTGATTTGAGTTGACCTGACCATTTTATCGTGTCTTCTGTCTAAACTTTGCTCCTCTAGATTTGTCCAGAGAAGCACTCTACTCCAGTGTCTCCTGGTATAGGGACCCTCTGTGGGAAATCCTCCTATCGCCATGTGGACTTGAGGCTCAACACGAACCAGCAACTGAAGGAAATGTTTGCTGTGAATGCAGGGCAGCCCACTCTTTTTCTGCCCTCAGGGGCTCAGCATTTGTTTGCTGCGTGAGGGCTTGGCAACCCCGTGGTTCCTGAACTGGGGACGGGTAAGCGGCGCCAGTCTCCTGTTACCGTAAGCTCTGGATATGCTTCAACAACCACTATACCGTGCAGCAGTGGCTGTTAAGGTGGAACCTGCAACACCTTAGTTGTATAAGGCTCACTCAGGCATGTGGGGCTCTATCTGAGTGGACCATTGTCTCCTTAGATCCTCATAGGACTGAGATGGAACCCTCGAAATCATAATCTTCTTCTCCTTCCAGTGGGAAGGGTGTACTGTATGGGAGTATTCATAACAAATCCTCCAAACAAATGAGGGAGGCTAGTCCTTTTGGTAACCTGCATCAGTTGAATTACAGTAACAGGGCTCAAGGAGTCATAAATTAAAATGTGTTTTTGGTCATTAAGAGGAAGGAGGGGATGTTGGAAAAAGTGTCCCCCTTCTATATCAATTCAGAAGAATGCAAAATCCCCAAGACTGGCTAAGTTTCACGGAAGCTCGAAATTTAGTGCGGACGTCAATGCGAGATGCTTTTAACAGTTTCCACAATGAAACAATGTCTCCAAATATGGTAGAAAATCCAAAGAGATTCTGGTCGTATGTAAAGTACACCAGTGGCAAAAAAAGGGTCAATACCATCACTGCGCGATAGCGTTGGAAATGTTACCGACGATGTGCCACTATAGCGTAGTTACTAAATACAGTTTTCCATAATTGCTTCACGAAAGAAGGTGAAGTAAATATTCCAGAATTTGAAACCAGAACAGCTGTTAGCATGAGTGACATAAAAGTAGATATCTTAAGTGTTGCGAAACAACTCAAATCACTTAAGAAAGGCAAGTATTCCGGTCCAGATGGTATACCAATCAGGTTCTTTTCAGAGTATGCAGACACAATAGCACCTTTCTTAGCAATCATATACAACTGCTCACTTGATGAAAGGTCTGTTCCTAAAGACTGGAAAGTAGCACAGGTCACACCAATATTCAAGAAAGGAAATAGGAGTAACCCATTGAATTACAGACCCATATCACTGACCTCAGTTTGCAGTAGGATTTTGGAGCATATACTGTACTCGAACATTATGAAACACCTTGAAGAAAACGACTTATTGATACATAACCAATACGGATTCAGAAAATATTGTAATGAGTGCTGTCGACAAGGAATCTCAGATCGATTCCATATCCCTACATTTCCAGGAGGCTTTTGATACCATTCCTCACAAGCAACTATTAATCAAATTGCGTGCATATGGAGTATCGTCGCAGTTGTGTGACTGGATTCATGATTTCCTCTCAGAGAGGTCACAGTTCGTAGTGATAGACGGTAAATCATCGTGTAGAACAGAAGAGAGATCTGGTGTTCCACAAGGTAGTGTCGTTCGCCCTCTACTGTTCCTGATTATATAAATGATCTAGGTGGTGATATGAGCAGCCCCCTTAGATTGTTTGCAGATGATGCTGTAATTTACCATCTAGTAAACTCATCAGACGATCAATTCCAATTACAAAATGATCTAGATAGAATTTCTGTACAGTGTGAAAAGTGGCAATTGGCACTAAAAAAAGAACAGTGTGATGTCATCGACTTGGGTACTAAAAGAAATCCAATAAATTTTGAGTATACAATAAATCGTACAAATCTAAGGGCTGTCAATTCGACTAAATAAGAGCAACTAACAATTAAGAGCAACTTAAATTGAAAAGACCACATAAATAATATTGTGGGGAAGGCAAAACAAAGACTGTGCTTTGTTGGCAAAACACTTAGAAGATGCGACAAACCCACTAAAGAGACAGCCTACATTACACTTGCCCGTCCTCTGCTGGAATATTGCTGCGCGGTGTGGGATCCTTACCAGGTAGGATTGGTGGAGGCCACCGAAAAAGTGCAAAGAAGGGCAGCCCATTTCGTGTTATTGCGCAATAGGGGTGAGAGTGTCACTGATATGATACACGAGTTGGGGTGGCAGTCATTGAAACAAAGACGGTTTTCTTTGCGGCAAGATCTATTTACGAAATTTCAATTACCAACTCTCTCTTCTGAATGTGAAAATATTTTGTTGACACCTACCTACATAGGGAGAAATGATCATCATAATAAAAGAAGAGAAATCAGTGCTTGAACGGAAAGAATTAGGTGTTCCTTTCTCCCACGTGCCATTCGAGAATGGAATGGTAGAGAAGTAGTACGAAAATGGTTTGATGAACTGTCTGCCAGGCACTTGAGCATGAATTGCAGGGCAACCATGTAGATCTAGATGTAGATGAAAGGTTTGGAAGGACTTGCGGGAAGTCTAAAGTCTGTTAAGTGGCTGCGGAGTAGTTCCCTACTGGTTGAGACTAACAGGGCAAAGCAGGTGGAACTACTTATGAAGACAAAAAAATTGGGTGAATATGATGTAACTGTTGAAATGCATAATTCCTTTAACTTCAGCAAGGGTGTGATCACAGGCCGTGATATAATGGATATCGACATAGCCAAACTTAAACAGGAATGGGCATTACAGGGGATAGAGGACGTAGAGCAAAGGATGGGTAGGAATAATGGAGAAATTGAGAAGACCACCACCTTCTTTGTGACCTGTAATTCTCCAACGTTGCCTGACCACATCATGGCAGGTTTCCTCCAACTTAGGGTTAGGTCTTAGGTACCTAACTCATGCGGTGCTACAAATGCCAGTGTTTTGGTCACACTACGCTGAGTTGTAGGGGTGAAGTAACCTGTGGGAAATGTGGAAAGGCAGTCCATGAAGCTGGTATTGACTGTCCATCTCCAGCAGTCTGCATTAACTGCTCTAGCAGCCACCCATTCTGGAACTGAGTCTGCCCTGTTTTTACAGAGGAACGAAAAATTCAGGAACTGTGTCACAAAGGGGATCCCCTATGCTGAAGCCAAAAAGGAATATAAGGTGGCGAAACCTCCCATCTTTACCAATGCTTATGCTTACATGGCACAGAAACCTGTTCCTAAAGTCGACACCTTGATGCAGACGTTGTCCAGTGCACAACCATCCACCACCAGCACCTGTACTTGCATGTGTACATGCCAAGGCAAAACGAGTAAGGATAAAGCAATCCAAGCAGCCACCACAGAAAAGACACCCCTGCGGGCCTGATGGTTAGAATAGGCCCTAAGTATTCCTGCCTGTTGTAAGAGGTGACTAAAAGGAGTCTCTCATCTTTCGGCCTTTATGTGATGGTCCCCTGTAGGGTTGACATTCATTTTTCAAAATTTTCCCGAAGAGTGAGCCAATTGGGGAAGGGCGCCTTACATGATGTGTCGTGTCCATTGTGCATTGAGAGCTTTAACCCACTTTCTCGTAATGGCATTGCAGTCCCGCTCTCCTCCATCTCTAGAATGAAGACACCTTCTGAGTGCGTTTTCCTCCATCCGCTGTGCAGTGTTGTTTTCTCCACCGACGAGGACCATGGAATTCTTTGCACTTCATATCCAGCACAGTAGCCAGTCCACTGTGGTGTGGCCGCCATGTACGCTGTTGGTTGTAGCTCCATGACTACACATGGATTGCTCTGCTGATGCCTGTGCCGCTAACTCCCCACATATGCGAAGGAGTAGTTGCCTGTCAACCTGGGGCATCGGGACTCCCAGCAATGACCATCCTGCCAGGTGGCTTTTGCTGCGGCTGGGGGTGCCTGTGGGGAGGGCCCCTGGTCGAAGTTGGTGGCATCGGGGCAGATAACGCGCGATGAAGTATACCACGTCATCACTTGCTGGTGGTCATATGCAAGCAGTAACTAAGCATTCCAAGTCTCAGTACAATGCAAGGAAGTATGATCCTAAATCGTTCCCCTCCCTGGCCACACCATGGGAGGAACGCCAGGTTAAGGATGGCACTGAACCTTATTCGTCCCGGTACCATGTATGTACGAGACCTGATGGGGACTTCTTTGTCTCAATGAAGCCTCAGTTTTTTGTAGAGCATTTAGAGGACAAGTTTGGGGAGGTGAAGGGATTGTTCAAAATGCGGTCAGCGTCAGTCTTGATAGAAATGGCATCTTCTGTCCAGTCACGGGCATTACTCACTTGTGACAAGCTGAGAGATGTTTTTGTTACCATCACACCTCATAAGAGCTTAAATATGGTCCAGGTTGTTATATTCCACAGGGACCTTCTTTTGCTGTCCAACGACAAGCTGCGTGCCAACTTAAGAGCGACGAGGAGTTCATTTTGTCTGGTGCGTCCATCGGGGTCTGAGGGATAATCAGGTTGCCACCAGTGCCTTCATCTTGGCCTTTGAGGGTGACACATTACCTGAGAAGGTCAAGCAGATGGTCTACCCCTGTGATGTCAAGTCATATATCCTTGCCCAGTGCAGTGCTTTAAGTGCTGGTAGTTCAGCCATATGTCTTTCCCCTGTACTTCCAGCATCACAGGTCAAGATTGTGGACGTCCATTCCATCCCGATACTCCATGTGCCCTGCCTCCCGTCTGTGTCAACTGCAGAGAGCATTGTTCCCCTTGCTCACTAGACTGCAGGAAAGGAAAAACATGGACCTACACTGAGGCCAAGAGGAAATTTGGGCTCCTACATGCTGTGGCTATGACCTCCTCTTATGCTGCTGTTACGAGAACAGTTGTAGCCCCATCAGTTCTGCAAGTTCCAGTCAGCTCTCAGAGCTGGAAGACTACACCTGCCCCCTTGATGGTGGGGCAGCACTTCCCTCCATGTTGCTCCCGCACCACATACCTCAGGAGCACTGTCTCCCCAACCATCAGGGACACCAGTCCCCACTTCTCAGCCGGAGAAACGTAAGTCTTCTTTGGCTCCTCTCGCTACTTAGGGGTCCCTTGGGTCACTGCCTTCCCAGGTTTCTGTTAGTGGGAAAGATGACACCCGCCAGTGGTTGAAGTGCCCAAAAGCAGTTGGTTGTATGGCTTCACGATCATCCTCAGTCCCGGAGACTGAATCAGTGAAGCCCTCCCAGCCAGAGAAACCCAAGGATCAGTGAGAGAAATCCAGAAAGAAGACCCCCGAGACTAAGGGAATTGTGGTGGCACCCACACAACCACTGCCTACAAGCTCAGTGTCTGAGGATGAGGTGAAGATTGTGGCATCTGCTGAGGACTTAGATCTCGCCAGACCCTCAGACACATTGATATAGCCTGTTCATCAAATAAGTCAGTGACAGCAGATGACCCTGAGGTGTAGACTACCTCATTGAGTGTTTCATGCCTTCCCAGTCTCACGATCACGCCATCCTCCAGTGGAATTGCAGCGGTTTTTTCCACCACCTGGCTGAGCTATGGCAACTGTTAACCTTTACACCTGCTTTCTGCATTGCCCTCCAGGAAACTTGGTTCCCAGCAGTGCAGACCCCTGCCCTTCGCAGCTATAAGGGACATTACAAGAACCATAGCGAATATAATAGTGTGTCAGGTGGAGTTTGTGTTTGTCCTGAACTCTGTATGTAGTGAACCTGTGCCCCTTCAAACTCCTGTTGAAGCTGTGGCTGTCAGGATATGGATGATGCAGGAAATAACTGTCTGCAATGTATGTCTCCCTCCAGATGGTGCGGTACCCCCTGAACTTATTGGCTGCACTGGTTGATCAACTCCCTAAACCTTTCCTGCTTTTGGGAGATTTTAATGCCCATAACCCCTTGTGAGGTAGCACCATGCTTACTGGCCGAGGCAGAGATGTTGAAACTCTACTGTCTCAGTTCAATCTCTGCCTCTTAAATACTGGGGCTGCCACACATTTCATTGTGGCTCATGGCAGTTACTCGACCATTGACTAATCCATTTTTAACCCTGGACTTCTCCCATCTATCCACTGGAGAGCACATGATGACCTGTGTGGTAGTGTCCACTTCCCCATCTTCCTCTCTCTTGGCGTCATGCCCACAGATGGCTACCCAGATGGGCTTTAAACAAGGCAGTGTGGGTAGCCCATCACCTCTGCTTTCACTGTTGAATCTCCCCCATGTGGTGTCATCGATGTTGTGATTGAGCAGGTCACTACAACGATAATTTCTGCAGCGGAAAACGCGATCCCTTATTCTTTAGAGTGCCTCCAGCGAAAGACAGTCCCTTGGTGGTCCCTGGAAATCACTGAGGAAATTAAAGGGCATTGGCGAGCTCTACAGCAACATAAGCAGCACCCTTCCGTAGAGCAACTAATAGCCTTTAAGTGGCTCTGTACCCACATTCACCTGCTTATAATAGACAGAAAAAGGAGTGTTGGGAAAGGTACGTGTTGACCATTTGGTGCCATATGTCACCTTCTCAAGTCTGGACGAAGATCAGATGTGTTTGTGGGTACCAGGCCCCAACAGGTGTCCCTGGCATTAACATCAATGACTTGCTCTCTACCGATGCAAACGCATTTGCCGAACACTTTGATGAGCACTATGCTTGACCCTCTGCATCGGAGACTACCGCCCAGCCTTTCGCACCCTCAAACGGCAAATGGAAAGGAAAATCCTCTCATTCACTACACGCCACAGTGAACCCTATAATGCCACATTTACAGAGTGGGAGCTCCTCAGCACCCTTGCACATTGCTCCGACACAGCTCCTGGGCTGGATCAGATCCACAGTCAGATGATTAAACGTCTCTCGTCTGACTACAAGCGATATCTCCTCGTCATCTTCAACCGGATCTGGTGCGACGGCGTCTTTCCATTGCAATGGCAGGAGAGCATCATCATTCTGGTGCTAAAACCTGGTAAAAATCCACTTGATATGGATAGCTATCAGCCCATCAGCCTCACCAACGTTCTCTGTAAGCTACTGGAACATATGGTGTGTCGGCGGTTGGGTTGGGTCCTGGAGTCACGTGATTTACTGGCTCCATGTCAGGGCGGCTTCCGGCAGGGTCGCTCTACCACTGATAATCTTGAGTCCCTCAAGTCTGCCAACCGGACAGCCTTTCCCAGACCACAGCATCTGGTTGCAATCTTTTTTGACTTTCTTAAAGCATAAGACACGACCTGGCGGCATCGTATCCTTGCCACGTTGTATGAGTGGGGTCCTGATTTTATCCAAATCTTTCTGTTGCTGCATTCTTTCCGTGTCCAAGTTGGTGCCTCCCATAATAACCCTCTGTATTCAGGAGAACGGCGTTCCGCATGGTTCCGTATTGAGTGTATATCTATTTTAGTTGCCATCAATGGCTGTAGGGCCATCGGTCTCCCATTCTCTGTATGCGGATGACTTCTGCATTTCGTATTGATCCTCCAGCACTGGTGTTGCTGAGCGGCGCGTACAGGGAGTCATTCACAAGGCGCAATCAGGAGCTCTAGCCCACAGCTTCCAGTTTCAGCCCTGAAGTCGTGTGTCGTGCACTTCTGTCAGCATCGTACCGTTCATCCATAACCTGAACTTTATCTTAATGCCGATCCACTCACTGTAGTAGAGACATATAGGTTCTTAGGACTGGTTTTTGACACCCGATTGAGTTGGTTACCTCACTTTTGTCAGCTTAAGCAGGAGTGCTGGCAGCACCTCAATGCTCTCCGCTGCCTGAGCGACACCAACTGGGGTGCAGATCGCTCTACACTGCTGCAGCTCTACAGAGCCCCGTTTTCAATCCTGCCTTGACTATGGGAGTCTGGTTTACATTTCAACGGTGCCCTCAGTGTTGCGTATACTCAACCTAGTGTACCACTATGGCATACGCCTAGTGATGGAAGCTTTAAGAATCAGTCCAGTGACCAGTGTCCTGGTTGATGCTGGAGTCCCTCCATTGTGGATCCGGCATGCACAACTGCTCGCCAGTTATGTTGCACACATTCGCAGTTCTCCTGAGCATCCGAATTACCGTCTCCTTTTCCCACCCGCGGCAGTTCATCTCCCACATTGGTGGCCCGGGTGAGGGCTCATGATTGCAGTTCGCATGCGATCCCTTCTCTCTGAACTGCAGTCTTCCCTTTACCACCTCTACTTGAGGTCCATTCATGTACACCTACATGGGGTACACCTCGGCTGAATCTTCGTCTGGACCTTTTGCATGGCCCTAAGGACTCTGTTAACCCCGCCACTCTCCGCTGTCATTTCCTCTCGATTCTTGGTGTGTTCTGGGGCTCAGAAGTTGTTTACACCAACGGCTCGATGGCTGATGGTAATGTCGGCTTTGCCTATGTCCACAGAGGCCATATTGAACAGCATTCCTTGCCCACTGGCTGCAGTGTATTTATTCACTGCAGAGCTTGTGGCCATATCTTGTGCACTTCAGTACATCGATTCGTGTTCAGGTGAGTTGTTTCTTCTCTGTTATGATTCCCTGAGCAGCTTACAAGTTATCGACCAATGCTACCCTCGCCGTCCTTTGGTAGCAAACATCGAAGAGTCCATCTCTGCCCTGGAATGTTCCAGTTCTTCATTGGTGTTTAGGTGGACCCCAGGACGCGTAAGAATCCCAGGCAATGAACTTGTTGACAGGCTGGCCAGACAGGCTACACGGAAACTGCTCCTGGAGATGGGCATCTCTGAAACTGATCTGTGTTCTGTCTTACACTGCAAGGTTTCTCGGCTTTGGGAGACAGAGTGGCATAACAGTATGCACAACAAACTGCACGTCATTAAGGAGACTGCGAATGTATGGTAGTCTTCCCTGCAGCTTCTTGTCCTTTGTAGACTCCACGTTGGCCATACATGGCTCACACACGATTACCTCCTCCATCGCGAGGACCCACCTCAGTGTCGCTGTGGCTCCCAAATGACAGTCGTCCACGTCTTGCTGGACTGTCCACTTTTAGCCACTCTGCGGCAGACTTTTAACTTTTCCGGCACCCTACCTTCGGTGTTGGCCGACAATGCCTCTACAGCAGCTTTAGTTTTATGTTTAATTGCATGGGTGGGTTTTATCATTTGATCTGAGTTTCAGTACATGTCCTTTGTCCCTCTGTGTCCTCCACCCTAGGGCTTTTAGGGTGCAGGTTTTAATGTGTTGCAGAGTGGCTGGCTTCTTCTTTTTTTATTCTCATGGTCAGCCAGCCATGGTAATCTGCTTTCTTGTTTTTAATCTCCTCTCTCTGTTTCTTGCATCACCCAGAGGGTTTCTTGTCCTGTTTTGTCCATTGTAGTGTTTGTTGTCCTTCTGTCATTCTTCTGGTTCTTCCTATCTCCTGTTATTGTGCCGTACATCATCTTTGTTTTCTTCCTTTCCTTGGGTAATTGTTCTACTGGAAACAAGGGACTGATGACCTCGCAGTTTGATGCCCCCCTCCCTCCTCCTTTCTAAACAAACCAACCAACCAACCAGAGAACACCAGCAACAGTTCTGTAGTGAGTGTCAAGAAGGCACACAACAAGCACAGTGCCTCTCAACGCCCCCTTTCTGCCTCACCCATGAAGGGATAGGGTGCAGGGAAAGGTTCAAGACCAAGTGCCGTCAGACATCATTCTTTCACATATGACTGATGAGGAGGACATCATGGGGTTAGAAGCCTTGGATCCAGGCAGCCTTCTGTTCTCCCTTAGTCTATAAATGTTTCACCTCCTCAGTGAAAAGATAAGGGTAAATTAAAACCACATCAGTGAAATGGCTCTCATCCTACAGTGGAACTTGCAGGGGTTCAGGACACATGTGGAGGAACTCCGTCACTTATCTCGGTGTAGACCACAGTGTGTGTGTCTCCAGGAGACTGATTTCCGTCAATTGTACATCCCTGAGCTACAAGGCTATGTACTTTACAAAAAGGATGTCCTGAGCGGAGAGAGAGCTAGAGAAGGCATAGATATTTTGTTCAGTTATGACTACCACTCCTGCCTCCCTCACTGATGACTTCACAAGCAGTTGCTGTATCAGTGTACGTGCATCATCCGTTGACAATATGTTTCCTTTACTTGCCACCCCCCCTCCCCCCCACATGATACACTTGATGAAGAGACCCTAACCAACCTTATTACACATCTCCCCCACTGCTTCATCCTCTGTGGTGATTTTAATGCACACAATGTGCTTTGGAGTTCTGCAACTACCTGCACCAAGGGTAGAGGAATTGAGAAGCTTCTCGTGTCATCATATGTATAATTGCTAAATGCGGGGCAGAGCACTCGCTTCTGCACAGCAACTGGGTCATTCTCTGCCATTGATCTCTCGCTTTGCTCTCCAGCTTTTGCTCACACTGCTCAATGGGAAGTGGTTGATGACTTGCATGGAAGTGATTATTTCCCGATCTGGATTAACTTGCGAGATGGGATGGAACCTGAAAGGAAACCGCCGTGATGGGTGCTCGGTAGAGCTGACTGGACACTTAATAGCCAGTTAGCCCAGTTAGAACATTGTGCGAATGTCGAGGCATGGGTGGATCATATTACCAAAATGATCCACCATGTGCTGCAGCTTCCATTCCACAGTCCATGGGACAACAGATGAGAGGCAGCCGGTCCCTTGGTGGAGTGCTGAATGCTGCTCGGCAATCAGGACCAGGTATGCGGCACTGCATAGGTTGAAGTTTTGGCCTACTACAGAGAGTCTTGCAGCCTTTAGTTGGTGAGGGCAAAGTGTCGTTGAATTATTGGAGAGAGCAAGAACAGGTCATGGTGACAGCTCCTGAACACCATTAATTGTTCCCCCAAAAGTTCCATTGTGTGGGAGACCGTCAGGAGAATTTCTGGGAGAGGAGGCTGGTGCCCCATGGCTGCTGTAATGGGGAATGGGATTCTCCAAACCAATCAGTGAGACATTTCCCAGATTACAGCCGCATATTTTGCCAGTTACTGCAAGATCCACCGTATTTACTCGAATCTAAGCCGCACTTTTTTTCTGGTTTTTGTAATCCAAAAAACCGCCTGCGGCTTAGAATCGAGTGCAAAGCAAGCGGAAGTTTTGAAAAATGTTGGTAAGTGCCGCCACAACTAACTTCTGCCGTCGAATATATGTAGCGCTACACAGGCATGCTTTGTAGGCACAAAGATAAATACTGGCGCCAAAACGAAGACGAGCTTTTTTTTTTCTCCGCCCCGAGTTTAGACCACTGCATTTTCATACATTATCCAATGAAGTAAATACAAATTCCATATTGTTCATCTCCGAATGTAGTAGAATTTCAATGTACTACGGAAATCCGACTGGCAAGACTGGGATGTTTTTCAATATGGCCAACTCTACGTTCTGAATTTTTTCCTAACTGTGAGAAGAGATGGTTGCTAATAGTAACCTGATGAAATGTGAATCACAAGCAGTATTCTCTTCACCATTCACCATAAGAATAATATGAATATAAACATTTTGCCATGTATTCTTCCGTGTTTGTTGCTATCTCATTTAAATCCTGTCTGCCTAATAAACTACGAAACTAGAGTGAGACAACAGCAAACGCGGAAGAATATACGTATCTTGTCATGTTTATATTCATATTATTCTTATGCCTAATAATGATACAGTCTGAAATGAAGCACGGCAAGTGACTAGATTTTTAAATCTAAGATGACTCTAATTTCTGTGCAGAATTTGATGTACTAAAGAAGCGCCCGCAAAGTTTTTCAAACGGAGAAAAATTTTCGCCTAACTCTCGTTCAGAACGTGTTCTATCATACGCAGCCTATTATTTGGTTCTTGTTGATCATTCTCAAAGAAAGCAGCAGTGTAAGTAACAACTTGACATTGCTTCGCTAATGAGACGATTCGCCTCTTTTTAGTTGTAAGCGGCACTAGCGCGCACGAAAGCAAGCCATGCCGCGAGCGGCAACAGGCCGTAAACATCCACTATCAGAATGCGACAAACAGTGCATGACACAGTACAGTGATGCATTTTCAACTTAGAGTGACGTAAACACCTATAACAGAGAAAACGGCACTTATCAGATCAAAGCAAAATAAGCAATCGATTCAAACCAGACGAAGCACGTGAAAACGGAAGGGTACCCGTATAAATACGGACGGAGCGCCTGATGCATAGCAATGGCTACCTGGTAAAGCTTAACTGCTAAGCTTACGACTCGAACCAAACTACTGTAGCTGTATCGTCATTCAATGGACCAACTTTGTTTCGATTTGGAGGTGCGGCCTAAAACTTTTCTCTCCCATTGAATTTCGAGTCTCAAATTTCAGGTGCGGCTTAGATTCGGGAAATTTTTTTTCTTGATTTCAAGTCTCATTTTTCAGGTGCGGCTTAGATTTGAGTGCGGCTTAGATTCGAGTAAATACGGTAGTCAAGGTCCAGGTTTCCAGCGCCATAGAGCGGTTGCTGAAAGATGTAGTTTGGACCTCTGTCCACCTCTGATGAAGATTACAACTGCCCATTTTCCATATGGGAACTGGATTATTCTGCATTGTCTGTGGCTCGTGACACATCCCCTGGTCACAACAGGATCCATTACTGTATGCTGCGGCACCTAACAAGACAAAGTAAAAATATCCTTTTCGCACTTTTTTATGCCGTTTGGGCATGAGGCAACTCTAACTCCTCTTTTAAAACCTGGGAAATACCGTACATGCCCAAGTAGTTACTGTAGTGTTGCCCTCACGAGCTGCATGGGGAAGGCCTTGGAGCGGATGGTCAACTGCCGTCTTGTCTGTTTCTTAGAATCCAGGCAACTCCTTAGTCGCTTTCAATGTAGGTTCAGGAGGTATCACTCCACCTTTGATAATCTTGCCCTCCTGGAAGCAGCTTATACAATAGACTTTCCTATGAAGGCATCATCATCTGGGTACATTTTTGTTCTAGGTTTATATTCTAGGTATATTTTCTAGTACATCAAGAAGGCCTACGATACTACTTGGAGGCATGTTCTCCTGGAGCAGCTTCACGAATGGGGTTTTCGTGGTTGTCTTCCCCTTTTTATTCAGTCTTTCCTCTCACCACGATATTTTAGATACTGAGCTAGTGACGTCCTGTCTGATTTCTTTGAGCATGAGAACGGTGGCCCTCAAGGTAGTGTTTTAAGTGTGACTGTCTTTGCCATAGCTATTAATAGCATTACATCCATAGTGAAAAGTCCTGTCCAGTACTCTTTGTTTGTGGATGACTTCTCTGTGTTTTGCTCTTCTTCAGGCCTCACAACGACAACACCTCAGTTGCAACTAACTCTTCGGCATTTGGATGAATGGGTGCAGAAGAGCGGTTTTAAGTTTCCCACCGAGAAGTCTGTGTGTGTTCTTTTTAACCGTTCTTGTCTCATTTTAACACTTACAGAGTTTGTAGTTGCCGTCACCTGCGGACTGGGTAAAGTCAGTGTCTCTCTGTAATTTATTACTGCTTTACAGCTCACTGTTACTGGAATTCCAAAACATTTTTATGTTTATTGAACTTTTTATGTTAAGTACTCAAATTTTGGGGTCAATAATTTAAAATTTGAAGGCACCAATGAAATTTCAAGTCAGTGATATTTATTGCCAGAAAAAAATTGAAAAAGAATTACAGTACTGCTATGTACAATGAAACATGTTATTATCTTCTAAAAATATTTACAAAACACTTGAAATAAAGAAAAATAACAATAAGCATAAGTTCAGTACACAATTTTGTGGTGGACAACGGTGTGATAAACTTTGAAGCAGCACAACCCAACATTACATTCAGTGCACTCATATGAGGTGTCCTTTCTTCCAGCCTTTCCTGTTGAACAGGAGCATAATTCGTAATATAAAATTCTGGGAAGCTAGCAAAAAAACGACGTGCAGCATTAAAATCTGCAACAAATCTTGACTTACTGCTATTTTCGGATGACGTGTAATCTGAATCATCATTAGACAGCCATATTTCACCATCTGAAAACTCATCAAGGACTTCATAAATCTTTTCCTCCAAACATTTATCCTGTTCACTGCACATATCGAAAAGAAAATCAAAACGAAAACACTCAAAACAAATGAAACTGAGAGGATGCCAATGTCTATAAAGTAAGCTACAATAACAAAGTCTTTCATAAACACAAAGTATTCCACTGAGTTCACTGCTGCCATCTAGCGCTCACAGTTGAAACTACGAAGCCTGCAGACCACTCAGACTTCGCGGTAGTCGTAAATATATGTTTGATGCCCCAGAGAAACATTGTAACTGCTGAGATGTAACATTACGTCGGCTGCACGCTAAGTGTGAAACTTTCCTGAGTTGAGGCAGAGGGACACTGTCCTTACTTTTAAAGACACGATGAGGTATCTGGGCCTCATATTTGACTCTAAGCCTATGTGGTTACCACATCTTTTAAGGATCTGAAAAAACGGTCACTTACGGCGTTAAGTATTTTAAAATGTCTTAGCCACAGTATATGGAGAGCAGACAGGACTTGTCTGCTCTGATTTACGGGGAATTTGTGCAATCTCAGGTCTACTATGGGTGCGCGTATATGGGTCTGCAAGATGTTGAATATGCTGCACCATGAAGGGATTCGGTTAGCCCCTGGGGCATTGAGAACAAATCCTGTACTAAGCCTCTGTGCAGAGGCTGGTGAACTGTCCCTTCCCATAAAGCGACGGCCACTTATGATGCGCCAGGCGTATAAAACACTGCCCACACCATACAAACCCACCTACCATACCGTTGCTCAGTTACCATTGGAAAGACTTTTTCGTAACCGGCAACCGGCAACAGGCAATGAGGCCCTATGGGATTCATGCACAGAACAGTCTTAATGTGAGGATTCACCTTCCTGACAAGTATACTGTTTTCTCAACAGAGCTCCACGCGATCCTGAAGGCACTGGAGCAAATGCATCATATTCGGGCAAACAGTTTCTCATTTGCTCCAATTCCCTTAGTGTCCTACAATTGCTAGAGAACCTGTAACCAGCTGAGGAGTTGGTCTGGCTGATACATGACCAACTGTACTTGCTCCAATGGCAGGGTAAGCAGGTGTCATTCTGCTGGGTGCAAGGTCATGTAGGGATGTGGGGAAATGAACAGGTCAGTCAGGCTGCCAAGGAGGTCTGCAGAGGGCAGGATGTGGCACAGTGTCCTATTCCCTTGCAGGCTGTAGTTTCTGCACTACACAGGAAGTGCAAGCAGCTGTGGGATGAGGAATGGCTGGTGGTGACGGCCAATAAGCTGCGGTTATTGAAGCTAACAACCCAGCCATGGCGTTCCTCCTGTCAGTTGCTCAGGCGGGATGAAGTTACCCTCACATGTCTTAGAAAGGGGCAGTGCCCTCATACACACAGCTTTTTACTACGGCAAGAGGATCCCATTTTGTGATGCTTGTGGCATGCACATCTCTATCCGCCGTATTTTAACGGAGTGAATTTTATATCGTGATGCAAGAGCGGAAGCAAATATTGGTGGGGATCTGCCCTCTATTTTAGCTGAAGATGAGACAAATATGACTAAGGTTTTAAAGTTTTGTGATGTGTCTGGACTCTGGGTTAAACTTTTAGGCTGGAGGTTTTAGTGTGTTGCAGAGTGGCTGGCTTTTCCTTTTTTTTTTATTCTTGTGGTCAGCCAGCCACATCCATCTGCTATATTGTTTTAGCTCCTTGAACCACATTCTTCCTGTATTGTTAATGTTTTACTACTGATGCAATACTTCGTTCCATGCTTCAGTGTGGATACGCACATGATTTTCCAACTTTTGTTACCTGTGTTTTACATGCTGTTTTATCTTCCTGTTTTGTGTATTTTACTGACACTTGTCTCAGTTTGTTTTCACATGGGTGCTAGAGACCTTGCTGTTATGCGCACATACAAACATGTTCATGTCCATATCCATACACCCTGTTTCTGTCACCTATCTTAAATTCAACAGATCTTAGACCTTGAAAACCTTCAATAGTTTGAAAGAAAAGTTGACAAAGAAATCAAAGATGGTGATTTCAGCAGACTCATAGATACTCATGATCTGCCAAACACAGACCTTATGTACCTGGACATTATACCTACTCATTTAGAGGAAAACTGGACTGTGATTCACTACTCTGGCCTCTGCATCCTTCCCCTCCTTTTGCCCCACACCTTTTTCTCTCCCCATGTTACCCCCAGGGTAATTGTATAGTGGAACTGTAAGGGTACTACGGCCACCACCCTGAACTACAACATTATGTTCACTCTATCATGCAGTTTGTATTGCCTTACAAGAAAACCATGATTCTTGTAATCAATGTCCTGAGCTCAGTTCCTATTTATAATGTAGGAATCGTGCCAACCTCCAGAGGGGCATCAGAAGTAGTCTGCTTGTTTATTTATACAGTTGTGTTTAGTGAATGGGTTCCTATTCAAACAGTGTTAGAGCTGGCAACTGTGCAAGTTTCAACAACCATTGATATCAATATTTGTGGTATTCACTTGCTGCCAGACAGGTACTCTGATTACTTAACCTGATACAGCAACTCACCTCCCTCCCCCATCCTTCCTACTTCTGGAAAGGGAATACCAGACAATATTTTAGGGGTCTCCTCATCAAACGGTTGCTTGATTTTGAATTGTGTTATCCCTTATGCATATCATTCTTGACCATTGATCTCACACTTGGTACCCTAACTTGTGATGACTTCTAATGGTTCTATCATTCCTGTTACACTCCTTTCCTAAGCAACTGCCCTAATGGGGTGTTCCACAGAGGAAACTGGGAGACTTACAGGGTGTGTCTGGAAAATAATGCAGAACTTTTTTTTTTTTTTTTGCTACACGACTGCACATCGCAGAGCGCTTTGGACCGACTGGCAGTTTTGGGGGAGGAGGTTGACCTTGCTGCTTTCCAGCAGTAGATTTCTCAATTGCCACCATGGTCTTGGAGGGTTAGGGCTTATTCTTCCATGAACCTCTATATAGTGGTTGCCTTGAACTTAGGATGGAGAAAATTCCAGCACAGTGCCATGCAATAAAGTTTTGTGTGAAGCCTAACGAGGCACTGGAGGAAACTATTGGATTGCTTTAGGAAGCCTTTGGGGGTGATTGCCTTTCCAGACTGCAGTCAAACAGGCGGCACTAGATGCTTAGAGGAGGTCAGGAGAAGGTTGCCCGTCAGCATTGCAGACGGATGACCATGTATGACAGTTGCTGGATTCAGACCTTTGAATGAGTGTTCACTTGATGTCAGAATTATTAGACTTGCCAAAAACAGTTTTTCATGATATTGTATTGGAAGATTTGTGCATAACTCATGCCCAGAGTTTTGATTGATGTACAGAAACAAAAGTGTGTGCAGTACACGAACAACTCTCTGAAAATGATCCCAGTTTCCAGGACACATGATCACTGGAGATGACCCGTGAATTGTTCAGTATAATCTGAAGTCAGAGGCAGAGTGCAGAATGACATAGCACGTCTTCGCTGCGCCAGAGGGAGGTTTGCATGAGCAAGTCCAGGGTGAAGTCGATGCTGGCCATATCGCCTAGGCTCAGTTTTATAAGTCACTGCTCCAGAGACTGAATCACGGGGTCGCCCAAGTTTGAAAGGAGTTCCACACTTCATGGAAACCGCATCACATGCCGGCCCATACTGCCATTGTTGTCACGGCTTACCTGACCTGTATCAGTGTGACAATGTGCAGCAGATGCCCTACAGTCCCAAAGTGGCCCCAGGAGACATTTTTTTGTTTCCTAGGCTGAAAAGGGATCTCAAAGGAAAGCATCTCGAGTTGATGAACAATGTACAAGCTACACGGTGGCTTCCATGAAGTGCATGCCAATTGGGAAGATCTGGAAGGCTTATGATGTATGGAAATCGTGCTGGCAAAAATGTGCTGAGGAAGAAGGGTCATACTTCAAACTATTTTAAGTTGTTGAACATATATGATAAAAAAAAAAAAAAGTGATGTGTTACTTTCTGGACAGGTCCTGTATACTTCAGATGTCACTTTTGAGTTCCTCTGTCTGAACCTATTGTTGATGTTCTTCATGGTCTAATAGTTACAGTTACCAATTCTGCTGATATAGTGATCCTTCTATAAGGGCCTTAATCGCTGATGACTGATCCTCTGTTAGGTTGAGGATTTGGCAGTGACTGCTGGTGAGCTCTTCAATGATTCAAATGACACCCTTTATGGTCAGTCTCATAATCTTCAAAAAGCTGTGTACAAGGGCGTGTTTATTAATTAAACGTGAAAAGAAAGAATGCTGGGAACATCTCCTCTCTCGGAATGCGTGTCCTCTCTATTCAGGTAGAGGCAAATTTTCATGTGTAGCTTGACCACCAGCAGCTCAGCAGCTGATGGCAGTTTTAAACCTTTTGCATCGTAGTATTATTTTCACTGATTCATCTCATCTTGTGGAACAGTTTGTTCCACTTTGTGATGCCATTAGAGATAGTCTCTTTCCCTTCCACCTTCCAGGCACATGAACAAAGGACGGAAGACCACTTTCTGCTCTTCACTGAACACTATTAGCGCTGTATAACAAACCATTTGCAGAAATGAAATGGCTTCGTGCCTTCAACTTGTCCCACGTCGTCGTCTGAGGCCCTAACTTGACCATTAATCAAATAATCCAAAACCTGATTACAGAACATAAATATTTTCTTTTCAATGTGTTCCATCTGGCACAGATATGAATTCTCCACATGGTGGGGGAACATATTATTATCCCAGTCCTTAAGTCAGGAAAGGACACAACTTCCGGTGATGTTGTTGTTGTTGTTGTTGTTGTTGTGGTCTTCAGTCCTGAGACCGGTTTGATGCAGCTCTCCATGCTACTCTATCCTGTGCAAGCTGCTTCATCTCCCAGTACCTACTGCAGCCTACATCCTTCTGAATCTGCTTAGTGTATTCATCTCTTGGTCTCCCTCTACGATTTTTACCCTCCCAGCTGCCCTCCAGTGCTAAATTGGTGATCCCTTGATGCCTCAGAACATGTCCTACCAACCGATCCCTTCTGCTAGTCAAGCTGTGCCACAAATTCCTCTTCTGCCAATTCTATTCAATACCTCCTCATTAGTTATGTGATCTACCCACCTAATCTTCAACATTCTTCTGTAGCACCACATTTCGAAGGCTTCTATTCTCTTCTTGTCCAAACTACTTATCGTCCATGTTTCACTTCCATACATAGCTACACTCCATACAAATACTTTCAGAAACGACTTCCTGACACTTAAATTTATACTCGATGTTAACAAATTTCTCTTCTTCAGAAACGCTTTCCTTGCCATTGCCAGTCTACATTTTATATCCTCTCTACTTCGACCATCATCAGTTATTTTGCTCCCCAAATAGCAAAACTCCTTTACTACCTTAAGTGTCTCATTTCCTAATCTAATTCCCTCAGCATCACCCGACTTAATTCGACTACATTCCATTATCCTCGTTTTGCTTTTGTTGATGTTCATCTTATATCCTCCTTTCAAGACACTGTCCATTCCGTTCAACTGCTCTTCCAAGTCCTTTGCTGTCTCTGACAGAATTACAATGTCATCGGCGAACCTCAAAGTTTTTATTTCTTCTCCCTGGATTTTAATACCTACTCCAAATTTTTCTTTGCTTTCCTGTACTGCTTGCTCAATATACAGATTGAATAACATCGGGGAGAGGCTACAACCCTGCCTCACTCCCTTCCCAACCACTGCTTCCCATCCATGTCCCTCGACTCTTATAACTGCCATCTGGTATCTGTACAAATTGTAAATAGCCTTTCACTTCCTGTATTTTACCCCTGCCACCTTTAGAATTTGAAAGAGAGTATTCCAGTATTTGGTGACATTAAAAGCAATGGTGGTAACATTAAGAGTGCAAAGGGAATTCCACTGTTAAATGCAGAGGAGAGAGCAGATAGGTGGAAAGAATACATTGAAAGCCTGTATGAGGGTGAAGATTTGTCTGATGTGATAGAAGAAGAAATAGGAGTCGATTTAGAAGAGATAGGGGATCCAGTATTAGAATCGGAATTTAAAAGATCTTTGGAGGACTTACGGTCAAATAAGGCAGAAGGAATTCATAACATTCCATCAGAATTTCTAAAATCATTGGGGGAAGTGGCAACAAAGCGACTATTCACGTTGGTGTGTAGAATATATGATCTGGCGATATACCATCTGATTTCGGAAAAGCATCATCCACACAATTCCGAAGACGGCAATGGCTGACAAGTGCGAGAATTATCACACAATCAGCTTAACAGCTCATGGATTGAAGCTGCTTACAAGAATAATATACAGAAGAATGGAAAAGAAAATTGAGAATGCGCTAGGTGACGATCAGTTTGGCTTTAGGAAAAGTAAAGGGATGAGAGAGGCAATTCTGACGTTACGGCTAATAATGGAAGCAAGGCTAAAGAAAAATCAAGACACTTTCATAGGATTTGTCGACCTGGAAAATGTGTTCGACAATATAAAATGGTGCAAGCTGTTCGAGATTCTGAAAAAAGTAGGGGTAAGCTATAGGGAGAGACGGGTCATATACAATATGTACAACAACCAAGAGGGAATAATAAGAGTGGACGATCAAGAACGAAGTGCTCGTATTAAGAAGGGTGTAAGACAAGGCTGTAGCCTTTCGCCCCTACTCTTCAATCTGTACATCGAGGAAGCAATGATGGAAATAAAAGAAAGGTTCAGGAGTGGAATTAAAATACAAGGTGAAAGGATATCAATGATACAATTCGCTGATGACATTGCTATCCTGAGTGAAAGTGAAAAAGAATTAAATGATATGCTGAACGGAATGAACAGTCTAATGAGTACACAGTATGGTTTGAGAGTAAATCGGAGAAAGACGAAGGTAATGAGAAGTAGTAGAAATGAGAACAGCGAGACACTTAACATCAGGATTGATGGTCACGAAGTCAATGAAGTTAAGGAATTCTGCTACCTAGGCAGTAAAATAACCCATGATGGACGGAGTAAGGAGGACATCAAAAGCAGACTCGCTATGGCAAAAAAGGCATTTCTGGCCAAGAGAAGTCTACTAATATCAAATACCGGCCTTAATTTGAGGAAGAAATTTCTGAGGATGTACGTCTGGAGTACAGCATTGTATGGTAGTGAAACATGGACTGTGGGAAAACCGGAACAGAAGAGAATCGAAGCATTTGAGATGTGGTGCTATGGACAAATGTTGAAAATTAGGTGGACTGATAAGGTAAGGAATGAGGAGGTTCTACGCAGAATCGGAGAGGAAAGGAATATGTGGAAAACACTGATAAGGAGAAGGGACAGGATGATAGGACATCTGCTAAGACATGAGGGAATGACTTCCATGGTACTAGAGGGAGCTGTAGAGGGCAAAAACTGTAGAGGAAGACAGAGATTGGAATACGTCAAGCAAATAATTGGAGGACGTAGGTTGCAAGTGCTACTCTGAGATGAAGAGTTTAGCACAGGAAAGGAATTCGTGGCGGGCCGCATCAAACCATTCAGTAGACATATGGCCAAAAAAAAAAAAAAAAAAAAAAAAATTCCAGTCAACATTGTCAAAAGCTTTCTCTAAGTCTACAAATGCTAGAAACATAGGTTTGCCTTTCCTTAATCTTTTTTTCTAAGATAAGTCGTGGGTATAAGGAGGGTATAAGATGATCATCAACAAAAGCAAAACAAGGATAATGGAATGTAGTCGAATTAAGTCTGGTGATGCTGAGGGAATTAGATTAGGAAATGAGACACTTAAAGTGGTCAAGGAGTTTTGCTATTTGGGGAGCAAAATAACTGATGATGGTCGAAGTAGAGAGGATATAAAATGTAGACTAGCAATGGCAAGGAAAGCGTTTCTGAAGAAGAGAAATTTGTTAACATCGAGTATAGATTTAAGTGTCAGGAAGTCGTTTCTGAAAGTATTTGTATGGAGTGTAGCTATGTATGGAAGAGAAACATGGAGGATAAATAGTTTGGACAAGAAGAAAATAGAAGCTTTTGAAATGTGGTTTCTCCATATGACTGAACAGAATTCATGTCTGTATTTTGCAGCTGTGACTTATATAACTGATAATTTGGTAATTTTCACATCTGTCAACAACTGCTTTCTTTGGGATTGGAATTATTATATTCTTCTTGAAGTCTGAGGGTATTTCGCCTGTCTCGTACATCTTGCTCACCAGATGGTAGAGTTTTGTCAGGACTGGCTCTCCCAAGGCCGTCAGTAGTTCTAATGGAATGTTGTCTACTCCCGGGGCCTTTTTTCGACTCAGGTCTTTCAGTGCTCTGTCAAACTCTTCACACAGTATCGTATTTCCCATTTCGTCTTCATCTACATCCTCTTCCATTTCCATAATATTGTCATCAAGAACATCACCCCTGTGCAGACCCCTCTATATACTTCTTCCACCTTTCTGCTTTCCCTTCTTTGCTTAGAACTGGATTTCCATCTGAGCTCTTGATATTCATGCAAGTGGTTCTCTTTTCTCCAAAGGTCTCTTTAATTTTCCTGTATGCAGTATCTATCTTACCCCTCGTGAGATAAGCCTCTACATCCTTACATTTGTCCTCTAGCCATCCCTGCTTAGCCATTTTGCACTTCCTGTCAATGCCTACTTCACTTACTGCACTGCATTTTTATATTTTCTCCTTTCATCAATAAAATTCAGTATCTCTTCTGTTACCCAAGGATTTCTACTAGCCCTCGTCTTTTTACCTACTTGATCCTCTGCTGCCTTCACTACTTCATTCCTCAAAGCTACCCATTCTTCTTCTACTATATTTCTTTCCCCAATTCCTGTCAATTGTTCCCTTATGCTCTCCCTGAAGCTCTGTACAACCTCTGGTTTAGTCAGTATATCCACGTCCCATCTCCTTAAATTCCCACCCTTTTGCAGTTTCCTCAGTTTTAATCTACAGTTCATAACTAATAGATTGTGGTCAGAGTCCACATCTGCCCCTGGAAATGTCTTACAATTTAAAACCTGGTTCCTAAATCTCTGTCTTACCATTATATAATCTATCTGAAACCTTCTAGTATCTCCAGGGTTCTTCCATGTCTACAACCTTCTTTTATGGTTCTTGAAGCAAGTGTTAGCTATGATTAAGTTATGCTCTGTGCAAAATTCTACCAGGCGGCTTCCTCTTTCATTTCTTACCCCCAATCCATATTCACCTACTATGTTTCCTTCTCTCCCTTTTCCTACTCTCGAATTCCAGTCATCCATGACTATTAAATTTTCGCCTCCCTTCAATACCTGAATAATTTCTTTTACCTCATCATACATTTCTTCAATTTCATCATCATCTGCAGAGCTAGTTGGCATATAAACTTGTACTACTGTAGTAGGCATGGGCTTCGTGTCTATCTTTGCCACAATAATATGTTCACTATGCTGTTTGTAGTAGCTTACCCGCACTCCTATTTTTTTATTCATTATTAAACCTACTCCTGCAATTTCCCTATTTGATTTTGTATTTATAACCCTGTATTCACCTGACCAAAAGTCTTGTTCCTCTTGCCACCGAACTTCACTAATTCCCACTATATCTAAGTTTAACTTATCCATTTCCCTTTTTAAATTTTCTTACCTACCTGCCCGATTAAGGGATCTGACATTCCATGCTGCGATCCGTAGAACGCCAATTTTCTTTCTCCTGATAACGACGTCCTCTTGAGTAGTCCCCGCCCGGAGATGCAAATGGGGGACTATTTTACCTCCGGAATATTTTACCCAAGAGGACGCCATCATCATTTAATCATACAGTAAAGCTGCATTCCCTCGGGAAAAATTATGGCTGTAGTTTCCCCTTGCTTTCAGCCGTTCGCAGTACCAGCACAGCAAGGCCGTTTTGGTTAGTGTTACAAGGCCAGATCAGTCAATCATCCAGACTGTTGCCCCTGCAACTACTGAAAAAGCTGCTGCCCCTCTTCAGGAACCACACATTTGTCTGGCCTCTCAACAGTTACCCCTCCGTTGTGGTTGCACCTACGGTACGGCTATCTGTATCATTTACGCACACAAGCCTCCCCACCAACGGCAAGGTCCATGGTTCTTGGGGGGGTTATAGCAAATAGGAGAATGAAAATGTCAATGTAATACAAGTTAACTGAGGGGATGCCTATCGAAAGGCCCCAGAATTAGTCTCGCTTAAAAACAGTAACAGTGCTCTCATGATACTAGGGCAGAAAGCTGGCTGAAACCAGACATTAAGGGTAGTGAAATTCGAAATTCTGATTGGAATGTTTTATCTCATAGGTTGGTTGAAAGCTGGTTGTGAATGTGTGTTTATAGCCATAAAAATGTATTATGATGATACATAGTGAGGTTAGTACTGGTTACAAATGTGAAATAATATGGGTGTAGATGAATGGATCAAACATGGTCATCAGATGCTTTTATAAACCCCCTACATTAGCAGCAGTAGAGACAGAATATTTGAGAGGAAACTTGGAGAGAATTTTGTGTAAATTTCCAGGCCATTTTACAGCACTAGTTTGAGACGTCAACTTGCCAGCTATAGACTGGGAGACTCAAAAGGCCAAGGAGGGGTAATAGGGATAGGGAGTCAAGTGAAATTTTCTAAATGTTTTATCCAGAAATTATCTTGAGCAACTAATCAGAGAATCAACCCGTGAAAATAACATATTAGATCTCCTTGTTACCAGTATGCATAAATTTTTTGTCTTGAACAGTGAATCAGTGATGTTAAAATCATTGCAGCATCACTCAGTAAGGTTGTAAATAGGAGTATAAAGAAAGATACAAAGGTATTTCTCTGCCTAGTAAGAGTGGCAAGAAACAAAATTCAGATTATCTTGTGTGGTCAGTGTGAAAATTTTATCTCCACCACTGAAAATGTTGAGCATCAACATACGAAGTTGAAAAGTATGTTTGAAGCAAAGTTGTGGAGGATGGGAAAGAACCTGCAGTGATTCAACAAATGCAGAGAGCATCCCAGGAAATTTGAACGTAGCCCAAGCCTCAGAAACAATGAATGAAGCCAAAATTAGCATAATGAGAACCATGCATGAAGTAAAATTCTGTCTACTGACATGCCAGAAATCCTAATAAATTTGTTTGAAAGTGAAAGCAGAAACGTACTGAAGCCATTTTGTCCAGACGCTCTGCCAGCAAAGACAATGAAATGGAGGATGATACAGTGAAGACCAAAATACTAAACAACTCAGATCTGTTTGACACTGCAGAAGATTACACCTACTCCAGTCTGGTCACTAACATCACCTCTCCCATCAAAGGCAGGGCTACCTCCACCACACACCGTTGGGTGGCTTGCGGAGTGTAAATGTAGACGTAGATGTACTTGTGTGGTCTACAAGCTAAGCTGCAACCACTGTGCTGCATTCTATGTAGACATAACAACCAGCAAGCAGTCTGTCCGCATGACTGACCACCGACAAACTGTGGCCAAGTAACAATTGTACCATCCTGTTGCTGAACACGCTGCCAAACATGATATCCTTCATTTCATTGACTGCCTCACAGCCTGTACCATATGGATCCTTCCCACCAACACCAGCTTTTCTGAATTGTGCAGATGGGGACTTTCCCTGCAATACATCCTACGTTCCCGTAGCCCTCCTGGCCTCAATCTTCATTGGTCACTGTCCTCACCCATCCATCCTCTTCCCTGTTCCCATTCCAGCACTACACAGCCGTCATTCCATCACCACACCCAGTCTCTTCATTTCTCTCCTTTTCCTCTACTCTCCCCAGCCCCCCCCCCCCCCCCCCCCACAGCCCCAACCGCACCTCTCCCCTATCCTCAGTCTAACCAGCAACGCTTCGCTGTCTGCCACACCCACCATACTATCCCTCGCCCTCCCGCTCCAGCCACTTCTTTACCCCCACCCAGTCATCACTCCCTTCATGCACTGGTGCTGCTGCTCACAGTGTGGTTTCAGTTGCTTGAGATTGCAGTCGTGTGTGTGTGTGTGTGTGTGTGTGTGTGTGTGTGTGTGTGTGTCGGGGGTGGGGGGGATGTGCATGTGTGTGCTTTTGTTTCTGTCTTTTGTTGACGAAGGCCTTAATGACCGAAAGCTATAATTGTGAGAGTCATTTTGTTGTGCGTATCTGTGACTCAGTATCTCTGCAACACTATTATGAAATATTAACGTACCCGAATAATGTAATGGCACAACAATGTGTGTCAAACAACTATTTCATAATATTATTGAAGCAATGATTTTAACTGGTAAACAAAAAGGAGAATCAGTGTTCACGCCAAGAATCCCATTGGTAACTCATATGCCATTTTCTTAGAAAAGAGTAAAATTTCCTGTGAAACCAGCAATTAATAATAATAAGGCTCAGGGCCAAATATTTCACCACTGCAGAGGTAATTTGAAGCAAGCCTGTTTCTCACATTGTCAACTCTACAATGGGTTTTCACATGTTGGACAAAACAGAAAGTATATATGTGTACGCACCACACAATCAGACCTGAAATATAGTGTATAAGAATGTAATTTAACAATATACTTTATATGTAAGATATTTGTCCGAATAAAAAAAAGAGCAAAGAAGTCTCTTTCGCTCCAATTTTTTTGTCCATTATTACATTTATAAAACTACTGACAGAAAACTAAAACCATAGTGAAGTGGTTTATCATCAGCTAGTAGTTGGTAATTGTCATAATAAAAGAGTAACAGTTTTTAGTGTAATTTCAGAACATTCCAACTTTTGCTGAAAATGATGATATTGTTGCAGAATGTACATTCAGAGGAGAGGAGAAGAGATTGTGGCTTATGTGGAAAAGTACTGTGGAGCAAACGAGCTTACGCTATTCACTTCCGTATGAAGCACAGTGCTCAGTCTAAAGTTGGATTCCGGTGTCGTATTTGTCAACAACGCTTTGACTCTAAAGATGAAAGGTAAGTTACAATATCTTATAAGACTGTGTATGTCCTTTGGGCTAATATAACAAAGAAAATAATTGATTAGTGACAGTATAATGTAAATAGATAGATAAAAAATCTACTCATCAAGTGGTGGCAGGAGAACGCACATACACACAAAAAGGTTTAACTTTTGCAAGCTTTCAGAGCCAGTGGTTCCTTCTTATGGCATAAGAATTAAAGGGGAATGAAAAAGGGTGAAGGGAAAGGACTGGAGAGGTTTAGCAAAGGGGATACCGTTCAGGTAACTCACCTAGAATGCCAGGTTGGGGGAGATTTACTGGATGGGATGGGAAGGAAAACTTTTCCTTCTCATTCCGTCCATTAAGTCTCGACTGATCCAGGTTCTGGATGACTTTTCTGAACTGTACCCCCTTTCCTAAACCTAAATCTCTCCAGTCCTTTCCGTTCACCTCTCTTCCTTCTCCTTCAACTCCTTTCCTCAGAGGAGGAGGAGCCACTAGCTCCGAAAGCTTGTAAAAGTTAAACCTTTCTGTGTGTATGTGTGTTCTCCTGCTGCCACTAGGTGAGTAGATTTTTTTTAATCTATCCGTTTACGTTATACGTATGCCCTTTGTCAGTTTTAGGGATATGAACCTAAATTTCTCTAATTTTGCCACTGGCATAGATGACACAGTGCTTAAATTGGATGATGGGGAATGGGCCATTTGGATTTAGACTTTCCATTGTTTCTCTATAAACATAAAGGCTGGATTGTCCCTACAACAAAGCCATGATTGATACCTAAGAATATTTGTGTTGCTGTTTTGTTTAGTGGGAAACTATTCGTAAAAGTATCAAAGATTTTCCAGAAGTCAAGAAATTAGATGTCAAACAGGTTTCTACTACATACAGCATTTTCAGTCTTCTAAATGAATAGAACAAAGTTTCACATAATTGGTGCTTGTGTATCGATGTTGGTAATGTAAGTCTGTGATCATACCTAGCCACAAAACAATGAATGAACTGTTTCTTTTTCCACCCACATGTTGAGCTTTGTTGTTATAGAGATCATATGTAACTTGATATGCATCTGGACATTTCTGGTTAAAGGCTATTTGTGTAGCTCATTACTAGTTACATTCATTTTGACAAAGACAGTATCCATTCTGTCCCAGTAATGTGATTGTTTTCATTGGGTAAGCTTTTTAAAACAAAAATGCTGCAGAATAGGTGTTAGAAATTGCCAGCGCAGCAGGCTATTACATCTTGTGCAGATAAGTGTGTAATTCATCAAAACTGACACTTTAGTATCAGTAAAGCAAAATGAAAAGGAAGCTGGAATATAATATTTTACAGGCTACCAGTTGAAAGAATATTGAGTTCTGTCAAACAGTTTGAAAGCATTAGTAGTCTAATGCTCACTTCATGCAAGATTCATTTTTCTTCAATATTGATTTCCTGTCAGATAGTACTGTTGGAGGAGAGCTAGAGTTATTGGTGTATGGCTTTGGATTATTTTCCATAGTAATGTTCCAAATGAAATTTAAGAACATAGTTCCCTCGCCCTTTTTGTAAGTGGATCAGGAAATGAAATGACTAGTAGTCATCATACTTTAGCTTGCAGAGTATGTAAGCTATTGACAATTTAGACCTGAATACCTTTGGTGATAGAAGATGTAAAAGTGATAGCAAAGGCACTGTCTGTATGGTGTCAACAGTTGACATTGAAACATGCAAAGCAGTTATGTTTAGATCATGGGAGAGAAAAAAGTGTCTCATGGAAACCTTATTTTACAGTATTTACAGAAAACATCTGTAAGAAATACTTCGAAGTCATTACTAAGCAAACAGTGTTGATCAAAATTTTATTTCTCAAATGCACTTTTGCATAAATCAGTGGTGGTTACAGAAAAACCTCAAGGACGGGGCACTAAAGGTATCTTGAGCTACCTTTACTTTTACCGTAATAAAACATAATCAAGTCACATGTAAAGTTTTAAGAAAGTTTTATTTAAACTGATTATATACTTATATAAGACAATGCCATCTTATGATATAAAAATGTGACAGTCATGGTTCTCTTCCTTAAATGATGAGTTCTATACACCTATTCTTCATGGCAAGTTGGTTAATTAAGTCATCAATAGGACAATCAATGTCAGGGTGAGTGTTCAACAGAGCTAAGCTATTAAGTCGATCCTCCTTCATTGTCGACCTCAGCCATGTCTTTGTATGCCACAATGCTGGAAAACTTCTTTCTGTTGTAGCAATAGATGCAGGTAGACAAGCAAGTATTCTGTATAGCGTGTGCAAAGTAGGAAAGTCAGATCTAGGACAACCGTTTTATTATTCACAAAAAGTGAACAGTTGATGTACAGAAGTGCCTTTTTGACTTGAGAGTAACAGCCATGGATACTGTTCAAAGTGATTATCGTGCACTTGTCTGTGTTCAGCCTGTCCCCTCCTGTTGTGCTTGGAAGTAGGAAAGATATAACCTTTTTCAGGTTTCCTTGGAGCTGTGAGAAGCTTGTGTTTTATATCATCACTAATATTTCCTGATGCTAATATATCCAAATAATTGCCAATATTTGTGGAAATAAAGGAATCAGTTGACGAACTTCGTTGTGGAAGTGCTGAGTTCTGCCTGTTCATCTGGTGGTAGTTTTTGCAGCTGAACGGTGACCAGAATCTTCACATGTTTCTACATTTCTTTTTCTTATTACGTAACGATACATTTTATTATACTGTTACGACATAGGTAAATTAGATGCCAATTATTCTCAAATAAATAAGTTATTTGCTCTGAAAAACGCAAGACTAGTGCACTTGGCACTAAAACACACAGTCATACTCCACCTATTTCTAATATCACTAAGCACAACACTGACTGAAGTCTGTGGTAATAGCCAATAATTGCAAATTTTAACTTGTTATCACTTCCAAGTTATCATGACGATTGTTGCTTTCAAACTGACTACTCTGCTTGCCTTATATATGTCACTCAGTTGTTTCAAGAACATTCCCTGCCAGAATATTCGCTTTTGGACTTTTATGGAGTGTGAACAAATACCTACTATGAAAGCGACAAGCCAATATGTACCAATATAAGGGGGGCACCCATATGTATCCACCACTGCCATCAATACAGTACTGGATATGCCTATTACCTTAGTCTGTCCTTTGTTGTTGACTCTCTTCTTGTGTGAAACCTTTTGTTATCCACCCTTTGTTGTCATGATCACTAACAGTTCTGTGTTTCCCTAGAAAAGGGGGTAAACTTTAGAAGAAGAGCAAGGAAACAGATAGCACAAGGAGAACTTCTTGATAACGCAATATTCTAAACCAGTTGTCTCTTTAATGTCATCATAATACCATTATAATAAAGACCCTCTGTGCTCATTCTTCCATAGCATCAGTACTTTCTCTCTTAGCCACTTCATCTGCTCCTCCATAACCCAGTGTATCACATTTTTATATATTGACCACCACCTCTCCAACAACTTCCCAAAAACTTACGCCCTATAAAATTTACAAATGATAAACACCACTTCCATCTTGATATGCACAATACCCTCCAGCCTAAAATGTTTGTTCTGTAGTGTCTGGCTCAATATGATGAAGATCTTGCTGAGCCCATTGTAGCCAGTCATTTCCTTCCAAATGTAATCTGCAAACAGATCTCTTGTCCATTTCCACATTTTCCCGTAACCGTCCGAGCACTGTTATGTAACATTTGCAAAGGAGCACTGCCTCCCAAACTCCACCTCCCCTCACTACCACATCCTCCTCCAGGATGTCAACTATCTATTGTCATACCCTCCCCTCTCCCTCCAAAGTGGTGTTCCACTCCCCACCCAGTTTCAGGAATATTGTAGCCCATCTGTATGCCACATCTATTCCCAATCTCTCTGCTACATGGATCATATCCTTGTTTTAGAACCAGGTGCAAGACCTACCTTTTGCACACACCAGCAAGTCCTACTGTAGCCCCATCACAGGCATATCCTGTCATATCAGAGGCAGGCCTACCACACCAGTCAAAGCAGTCATATCAGCTGATTTTTTTTTTTTCATGGCTTCATGTGCTCAGGTCATTTGAAAGGCCAGGAGCAAAGTTGACAGCACAGTGGTGGAACACACTAATATTCACAACATGCTTGACCTCAGTAGCTGCTTCATAAATAGTACCATCAGTCCTACTTTCCCCCTCCCCCCGACCCCTCTTTCCACCAGTCTGAACTACATAGACGAGAATTGTCCTTACAACATTTCCTTCGCTCTGGCAATCTTCCTGGTGTCAATCTTTACTAGTCCCTTTTCCACATTGGATTCTACCCCTGTTCCTATGCCTCACCCCCACCCCTCCAATTTCTCATTTTACACTCTCAACCATATTATCCACTGTCCTCCTTTTCTTTTGTTCTGTCTGTTCATCCCAAATCATTCCATATCATTGTGTACCACATGCCACTCCCTGCATCTGCACCAAAGTTAACTCACATGTGGCATAGTCCTACTTGCTGCCTTTCCCTCCCTGCCATCCCCCCCCAACCCTCTTTTTTTCTCCCCACCTTCTTTCCCTCTCCTCACCCACTCCATCCAAAACAACCTCCAGTCTAGTTTATGTGCCTGCCAACTGATCAGCGTCTCAAATGCAGTGTGAACTGTTCCCAGTACTCTTGTTTTGATGAATGCAGAATTTGAGTAGGAGCAGGAGTGTATTTAAAATTTGATACACTGTCTTTTCAGAATACCCATTGTTGTCCATTTTGAGATTATTAACTTTGTTAACACACAAAATAAGGGAAAGGCAACCACTCACCTGTAGCAGATCTATGTTTGAAGCACAGAAACTCACAACAGAAAACAGCATTCACACTAGCTTTCAAGCAGTAGCACTTTGTCTTAACATGGCCACGCACTTTGTCTTAACATGGCCACGACAGTGTGCATTTGAATGTCTATGTGGTTGTGTTTGTCAATTGTGTACTATGCTAGAAAAAGAGCTAATGCACAAAAGCTAGTGTGAATGCTGTTTCGTGTTGTGTGTTTCTGTGCTCCATGCACCAATGCGCTATAGGGGAGTGGTTGCCTTTCCCTTATTTTACATATTTCTCCAGCTTTGAATTTCCGTTGTTGTTATTTATTTTTCTGAGTTGATGCTTGCCCAAATAGCTGCAATTTCTGAAAATATTATATCGTCTGTCAGTGGCTCTCCCTAGTCTCTTTCATTTTTTTATTGACTGTGATTTCCATTTACATATTGTGATCTTTAAGTTTCAACCTTCATCTTTGTCAGTAGCCTGCAGTTCATTATCACCGCTACAGAACTTTTATTCTCACCTGTTGCTTTTGTGTCATTCTTGTACCTTTCCCCGCCGTCTGTTCCCGTGATATGTAGTGACTTCCAGCTCGAAAGAATCTCACACTCTGTAATGTAGTGCATAGAATATGTAGTTAAATTGTGTGCTGGATTAATACTTTGACTAGACCCTATTAGGTATTACAAATGATGATGGCATTGCGCACAAACTACAAGGTAATGGGTTTGAGTCTTGAGTTAGTATACTCTTTTTGACAATAAATTTCATAATTTTCCATCAGTAAATCATTGCCACCTATCATTTTTAATACTAACAATGGCCTATCTATCTCACGATCCAGTTTCTTTGTCTACTTATCCATGGCAAGTTCAGTTGATATTATTGTAACAAGTAAGAAGGTTCCCCTATTCTACATTAAGAAATGGTCTTTGTATATTTCAGGAAACTGCATTACCAAGTAGATCATTCAGGAGAAAGTCCATACCATTGTGCTGAATGTGGCAAGGGGTTTGCCTCAAAATCTGGAATGTATGGCCATCGGCAGCTGCATACTGGTTCTGGTATCTCAAAGTGCGAGTATTGTGGCAAGGAGTTCACCGTAAGTAGAGTAATATAGTCAAAAATCAGTGTAAATGACACATTTTCAAATGGATTTTCAAGTTTTGTTCACTTCATTCAAGAAAATAGTTTCAGCATGGGGGGATCCTTATGAACGCTTTTTTAATTTTCGCAATTCATCACTCTTCTCTCCTCCCCCAGCTATTCCTTTTGCACAGTTTTGCATTTTACTGTCGCATGTCACACCTCGACACAACGATTTAAAATTATAAATGGGATCTAAGAAGGAAGTTCCTTGTCACCACTTCTCTTAATAATTGTAACGGGTTAACTTACATAAACAGTAATGAAAAAGTGCCATACTAGGACATATCAGTGTTTTTGGTTTTACTTTTGGGGGTGTGATGAAGGGAAGTTAGAAACCAAAAATAAAGTACTATAGACTTCTGACAAGCAGAATTCCACAAATTGAGACTATTCGCCAATAGGACAGGCAGTTGGCTTGATAACAACTAAAAATCTGTTAGTAATCCACTTTAATGGTGGAAATTAAGAAGTCAATATGGTAAAAAATAGTAATTATATAGGCAACTTTGTTGATTCAGACAATAACATGGATCTGGGAATTGCTAACAGAATACTGTCTGCTTCCAATTTCTACCACTATGTTCTGCTGTTACTATGGGACAGAAGTTTTCCTTTATCCTCCATGACCAGTCTTCACAAAAACATACCTTTTCCCAATTTTGGCACATGCTTTTAAAACAGTGATGTTAATTGTGCCAGTCAGAAATAATGCTTTCCTAATATTGTCTCAAGATTCTTTTTAAAAGAAAGATTTAGATGAAGACCTTGCAGTTTAGGTAGAAGCATAGGTTCGAAGATGTACCCATATATCAGTGACGTCAAAAACCAGGCACATTCTGTGTTCATACACACTCAGTGGAGTTCATGCACAACCACATAAAGCCTGCTCAAGTGAAGAACAGATAATATGGCCGTCGTGGTGGTGGTGGTGGTGGTGGTGGTGGTAGAGGTGGGAGGAAACGGGATGGTGGTTTTGGAGGGAAGGGGCTATCATAGTGAAAATCTTGGATTCTGTGGTCTCTCTTACTTCCGCTGATAATATTATTGCAATTGCCACTTTCAACGTATATTTTTTTCTGAAATCTATTACCCACAGTTGTTGATGAATCTGTGTAGATGATTGACAGATATGGCTATTTTTATTCAAACTCCACAAAAAGATGAGATTGTTTGAAGAATGTTGGATACCTCAGATGAAGTATATGTCATTACTGCTTTGTTGTGAATTGGATGCTTGTGAAATTAAGTCAAATAATCAGTATATACACATTACTCTTAAATCTTCGGCATGTGTTTGCACTTTTATTATTTGTTTTGATCTCGGTATCTAATTTGAAAGATAAAAGTAAAGAATAAAAAGCTGTATTCATACAAAGAAAGTTCACTTGCCAAAAAACTGCAGTAATAAGAGGGTGTATACAACCCGGGACAACCAGGAAATCTGGGAATTTTTTCATCCAGGAGAAAATCGGGAAAAACCCGGGAATTTGTTGGAATTCCAGGAATTTTTCATTATTTTAGCTATCAGTTGAATTTTTGTAATTTTGACTGGTAAGAATTGAATCTCTAGCAAAGAATGTTACTGTATCCTGCTACTGGAGAATGATGCTGCAGCAATAAAATATAAACAAGAGGGGAAAAAAAACTTAAATGACAAAGGAAATACACCATCACATAATTACAGAGGGTAGAAGTATATTATTAGTTTCAGTTTTCCGATTTCATTGAATTTCTAAGTTATTAGCAGACAAGCATTAATCACCTTGCAGAACAGTGAAGTTATTTTTGCAAGTTTGCTAACAAAAATTGGCTTTATTAAGGCAATCATTTTATTTGAAATGAAGTGCTTCATTCCACAGTATTGGGTAGTTCCAACTGTTCGCTGAATTTCAAGTGCATGTTATAATCTTCTGCTGCCTGTGGCATTATACCATAATGAAGAACCAAAAATGAGATCATACATACTGGTACTCCAAGAAAATTTACATCCCAAAAACCACACTGAAAAGCTTAATATCAGATGGGACCTACTTCATTGTGAATCTGGAAAAAAACAATGTGCACTTCAAGCCGTTATGCATTTTTATTATGGTTTACGAAATTCCGATGCTCTTGGGAATATCCTCTGATGCCCTGTTTCTCTTATGGTGTAATGTAAGCTCTCTTAGTGCTTTATACTTAGGAACACGCTGACTTCCTACACCAATGCAGCTGTGCATGCGCAATAATGCCTGTGTTCTGGCACTCTCTGGCAACTGCTAAATCGAACCTATTTCTAACAGTCTCCAGATAGTATTGGGAACGGTGGTTTGAAAAGCTTTACTTTCAAAATAAATTTCTTTTTACGCAAGATGAATTATGTTATGTGTGAGAAAGTAGGATGAATTTCTAAATCACAGAGTGTTTAAAACTGAACACTTTGAGGACCAGCCACTTAAAAGAATTTTGAGCCCACAAGACCAGACATTTATGTCATGATTTTAAATTTACTGGCACATTTGTGTTATGTATCTTAAAGTATTACACACGCAAAAAAAGATCAATGTTACATGTGAAAGCTTAGCTTCTGTTATAGCTTGTTAATCTTAGAGACCAGTATTATATGTGGAAGCTTAGCTTTTCTTGCAGCTTTACTATGTATAGTAATGTAAACAGTTAACCTTTCCTTATTTGTGTGTTCGTGCTACGTAACCAGTAATCTTGCTATTGGCTGACTATAACAGGTGTCCTATGCTCTGAATATCTGCTGTCATAGGCTGGCAATATCATGTGGGGTGAGATATAATTGGATTATAAAAGGACATCGAAATCTCAGTTTCAACGCTCCGGAAACTAATGCAATGCGTTTGGTGTAATTCGAATTTATACTTTCGTAATACAAAAATATGCACCGCATATGTTGCTGCAAATTAAAGGTCTTTCCAAAACTTCTCTCCCCCATCTCCCCTCCCCCCCTCCCCTCCCCCTGCCTCCCCTCACCCCTCCCGGGAATTTTTTTCCTTGTCCCCGTATACAACCTGAATAAACGAATAGACAACTAGTCTTTTGATGGGAAATTCAGACAGGAAATGTTGTATAAGAGCTCCAAATATCAAATGGAGGACGGGCTCTTCACTACTGCTGGAATTGAAATATACCTCCTCCAACACTGAGACATGTTATAATATATGGGGCAGTCAGATGAAAATGAGACTTGTGGGGAAAAAAGTAAACAAACTGTTCGTTATTTCAAAAGTAATCTCATAACTGTTAATATATGTATTTCACTCTGATACAAGACAGTCAGTGTCTTCGTGGGAAAATGGTTGCTTTTCATGGAGAACCATGATTGTACCGAGATGTGCACCTCTTCTTCAATTTACTTCAGACGAAGAGGTGCATACCTGGGTTCAGTCATGCTTCTGTAGGCAACCAAAAATGGTTTTTTGTGAAGGAATTGATGATCACGTCTTACAGTGGGATAAACGTATTAACAGTTAGGGTGATTACTTTCGAAATAATAAACAGTTTACGTAAACAGTGGAAAATCCAGGATGAAATGACAGTGTTATGAAAAGGATAGATTGTTACTTATCATACAGTGAAAATGTTGCATTACAAACAGGCTCAACAGCCGAAAAGCCTTCTTCTGAATTAGACATTAGACAAGAAAAATGTTTTTTGTCTAATGTCTAATTCAGGAGGAGGTTATTTGACCAAAGCTTACTTGTTTAGTAGTCTGTCTGTCGTATCTGTGTGCAACTCAACATTTCCAGTACATGGTGAGTAGCAACGTCTCTTTTTCATTGACTGTGCCCTATACAAATTGATGTCAGTCATTTATTTTATGCTACAGTAAACATAGTAGTGCTGCTGTATTATTCTCTAGAGATTTTGGCAGAAGTATAATGCACTGTTACTGCTTTTACAGCGAAAGGACAGCTATAATGAACACCTTCTCATCCACAATGGTCCAAGACATAAATGCCCTCACTGCCCAAAAGAATTTGTACAAAGATCAAACTTAGTCAGACATATAAGGATACATACTGGTAAGTGCACCTTCTCTTCACTAGTTTTGTCTCATTCATCAAATGATGTTTGTAATAATTATAAAATTTTAGTATCTGCTGAGTTTTCCAATATTTTATAGTAATACATCTCTGACTTTGGAATTTTTAAGATAATGTATTCCACCCAGGACATTTCAGTAACACATTTGTGTTTATGTTAGCTAAACATATCTGCTGGCTTAGAAATACTATATATTTCAGCCTGCTTCATTGTAAATATTTATGGATTAAGTCAGATTGTGAAAGTAGGAGACTGCAAAATTGATGGATTACTACTTCTACAATCCATTTAAAAGAACAGGTCCTTTAGGGCAAATTAAAACTGTACTTCGATAAGATTTGCAACCATACTGCATTTTGCAGGTAATGCTTCACTGTCTCAGTTATTACACCATTCTTCAAGGACTGATACAAAGTTCTGGTCATTTCACCCAGTAGTCATAATGTCCAAACAGGATGGAAGTGTGAAGAACTGATTTGAAATGAGTATTGATGTTTCGCAGTTAATATTAACCAGGATAAGAAGTTTTCAATCAGAATAATTATCTTCCACACTTTCAGGTTCTGTAATAAGAATGGATAGACTGAGGGTTATATCAAAATATTATTGGAAAAACTGAAGTGCAGTAACAGATATATTAGTACACGAGACCTGTCTTGATGAGTAAATGTGTCTTGATGAGTAAATGAAGTGCTAATGGAAATAAAAAATGTGATACAAATATAAAATCACTATTCATGAATTTATTAGTAGCAATGATTTTCATAATTCTCATGTTTTGCAGCAAGTACCTCAGGTTCAGAGTGAATTATGTGATATTTGCATTCAAAAACTAGCCAGAAAATATCCTGACATCCTGTAATTTTACACAAACCTTTGATAGTATTGTGGACATAATTATATTTTATGTGATGTATTGAAAGGAGGGGCTTGTATTGACAATATGGAATCTGAAAGGTAAAGAGATAGTTGGGGCAGCTGCCTTTCCAGTAGTTGCACAGGCAACAGTCTGGATGATTGATTGATCTGGCCTTGTACCAACAACCAAAAGCGGCTTTGCTGTGCTCGTCCTGTGATCAGCTGGAAGCAAGGAGAAACTGCAACCATAATTTTTCATGATGGCATGCAGCTATACTGTGTGAGTAAATGATGATGGCATCATTTGGGTAAACTGTTCTGGAAATGAAATAATCCCCAGTTTTGATCTCCAGGTCGGATATCATCATCGGGAGAAACAAAACTGATGTTCTATGGATATGAGCATTAAATATGCAGATTGTTTAAAAAAATTTAAAGAGGGAAATGATATTAGGAGAAGAATTGATTGCTGTTCACTGTCAAGATGATGCATTGAATTGCCAATTGGCACAACGAAAAGACTGTTACACATAGCTTTCTGGCAAAGCCTTCTTCAGCAAAGAAAGCACACACATTCACACAAGCAAGTTTACCTCATGCGCACATGACTGCTACCATTGGCAGTTCCAACCGGGGTTCCGATTGGAGCTGTTGATGGTAGTGGTCATGTGTGCTTGAGGTATGCTTGCTTGTGTGAATATGTGTGCTCTCTTTGCTGAAGACATTGCCCGAAAGCTATAATGTGTAACAGTCTTTCCATTGTGAGAGTCAGCAACTCAAGGGGTCATCTTTACAGTGAGTAGTAATCTATCCTTTTTCTAATATTGTTGATATTCCTACGTGGAGTTTCCATTTGTTAGAAAGGGAAATTGCTAAGTTAACGTTAGATATACTGGGAATTAGTGAAGTTGAGTGGCAGGAGGAAAAGGGCTTTTGGTCAGGTGAATACAGGGTTATAAATATAAAATCAAACTTTGGTAATACAGGAGAAAGTTTAATAATGAATAAGAAAATATTAATGTGAGTTAGCTACTATGGACAGCACAGTGAACGCAGTATCATTGCCAAGACATGACACCACACTAGTAAAAGTATATATGCCAATTAGCTCTGTAGATGGTGAAGAGATTGACAAAATGTATGATGAAATAAAAGAAATTATTCAGGTAGAACAAAAAGTTAACAGTTGTAATGTGGGATGGAATTCGGTAGTAGGAAAAGGAAAAAAACATGGGTGAATGTGGACTGGGGAAAAGAACGCAAGAGGAAGCCCTCTGGTAGAATTTTGCACAGAGCATAATTTAATCATTGCTAACACCTGTCTTAAGAATCATGAACGGTGGTTGTATACGTGGAAGAGACCTGGAGGTATCAGAAGGTTTCAGGTTATTATATAATGGTAAGACAGAGATTTTGGAACCAGATTTTAAATTGTAATACATTACAAGGGGCAGATGTGGGCTCTGACCACAATTTATTGGTTATGAGCTTAAAATAAAACTAAAGACATTGCAGAAAGGTAGAAATTTAAGATGATGTGACCTGGATAAGATGAAAGAACCAGAGGTTGTTGCGAGTTTCAGAATGAGCACTGGGCAACTACTGACTAGGACAGGAGAAATGAATACAGTAGAAGATGAATGGGTAGCTTTGAGAGATGAAATTGTAAAGACAGCAGAGGATCAAATAGATAAAAAGGCCAAATCATTGGATAACACAGGAGATATTGAAATTAATTGATTGAAGGAGAAAATATAAAAATGCAGTGGCTGAAGCTGACAAGAGGAAGTGCAGAGGTCTAAAAAATGAGATTGACAGGAAGTGCAAAATGGCTTGGGGGAAGTAGCTGTAGGATAAATATAATGATATAGAAGCTTATTTCACTAATGGAATGCTAGATACTGCCTACAGGAAGAATGATAGATACTGCCCACAGGAAAATTGAAGAGGCCTAAGGAGAAAAGAGAGGCAACTGTTTTAAAATCAAGAGCTCAGGTGGAAAAGAAGAGGAGAAAGGAGTATATAGAGGGTCCGTACAAGTAAATCAACTTGAAGGCAATATTATGGAAACGGGACAGGATGTAAATGAAGATGAGAGAGGAGATACGAAATGGTATGAATAATTTGACAGAGCACTGAAAGACCTAAGTCAAAACAAGGTCCCAGGAGTATTACTGAACTATCAGTTGGAAAATCCTAATATAAATTCTTTACATAAGAATGAAAAAACTGACAGAAGATGACTTCAAGAAAGATAAAGTTGGGTTACAAAGAAATCTAGGAATGCGCAAGATAATATTGACCATACAACTTAAAAGATAGTTTAATTTTTCAAATGCTATAAACGTGAAATTGTCTTTCCTTAGAGAGCTTTTGAAACTGTTGACTAGAATACTCTCTTTGCAATTCTGTAGGTAACAGGGGTGAAATATAGGCGGTGGAAGGCTATACACAACTTTTACAGAAGCAAAACAGTGGATACGAGATTTGAGGGGCATGGAAGGGAAGCAGTGGATGAGAAGTGAGTGACAGGGTTGTAGCCTATTGCCAATGTTATTCAATGTGTACATTCAGCAAGCAGTAAACGAAACTAAAGAAAAATTTGGAGTAGGAATTAAAGTTCAGGGAGAAAAAATAAAAACCTTGAGGTTTGCTGACGACATTGTAATTCTTTCAGATAGGGCAAAAGACTTGGAAGAGCAGTGGAATGGAATGGACAGTGCTGTGAAAGGAGAATATAAAATAAACACCAGCAAAATCAAAATGATGATAATGGGATATAGGTGAATTAAATCAGATGATGCTGAGGGAATTAAATTAAATAGCAAAAGACTAAAATTAGTAAATGAGTTCTCCTATTTGGAGCAAAATAAGAGGTGATGTCCGAAGTAGAGAGGATATGAAATGTAGACTGGCAGTGATAAGAAAAGCATTTCTGAAGAAGAGAAACTAGTTAACATCAAATATTGATTTTTAAGTTAGGAAGTCTTTTCAGAAAGTATTTTTGTGGCATGTAGCCATGTATGGAAGTGAAAAATATTGATGATAAATGGTTGAGACAAGAAGGGAATAGAAGCTTTTGAAATAGGGTGCTACAGAAGAATGCTGAGGATTAGATTGGTAGAGCACATAACTAATGAGAAAGTAGTAATGTAAAATGCTTGGGGCAAATGCCTACAATAAATGCCTTGGCAAATTCCCAAAATTCATGTGTCGGGGCGCGTTAAAAAGTTTTAAAGATTAATTGATAAGTGGTGCTAATAAAAAAATTTCAAGCTGATATTTTTTGTTTGGAAAGGTGTTTTTCAACACTGCTTCTTTAGTGGTTGGGTAAGTAAGTTAAAAAAGCTGCCTGAGCGTTAGTAGAGAGTTGTTAGGGGAAATAAATTGGACTGTAAATATAACTGTTTACATGTTTAAAGAGGTCAATTCTTGGGGTAGTACATAAAAAAAGAAAGAAAACAACATTCAAGTTAAAAACTAATTTTTGAAATAAAGTATAGTTTATATTAAGTAGCTAGCCTGTAGGTAGTATTTTCACTTACACTGTAGTATTGCAAAAAAATTAAAAAATTATTCTCAGTCAGTTTCTTGATCATCATAAGTTGAAGAGTCATGAAGTTCTGACACTGCCTCGGATTCTCCTGAATCTGATTCCTCACTGACTACTGGGTTCCTTTCCATTTTGTCTTAGCTTGGACTGTTCAGTATGGGTTTTTCCTTGGAGTCAACAGGCTTAGGTCATGTTCATGCTCTATTCATCAACTTAAACGTGTGTCTGTTTCTTTTTTACTGTGCATCCATCCAAAAGTGCTGAAAGAATGCTTTGTAGCAGCAGATGTAACTGGTGCACCCAGAATTTTTATGGTGACTTCTGCCAATTTGCAAGTTCCTCTTAAACCGTGCCAATACAATAAAGGATTTACACCATGATTTTTATCTTTCTGAGGGTGTGGAACCACTTCTTCCCACATAAATTGTCTGGACCTAATTCCTTGTTGGTCCCTATAATCAGCCAGGTTCTCTCTAACCTGAATAACATTTAGTCCCTTGTTCTTTGTTGTGCCACAAACAAAGGTTATTGCATCAAGAATATCGATAGGCTTCAGGTTACTACCTTGTATTGCTGAATGATGATGATTAACTGCAAGGTGGATAGAAGACCCACGCATTTCCTTCATAGCTTGGAATTTAGATAAGCTCGACTTTCCTTCTGCAGACTGTAGTGGAGAGGATGTTATTTCTCAGTGAGAACTACTTTCAACTTATTGACTTTCATCGCAATTTTATGAACTTGATGCTCATTTAACTCTAAAGCTGTAATCAAATGAACAGTTGTGTTCATGAGTTGTATCATTTTATCGACTTTCACCCAGAAAACATCATCATCCAGAACTTTCTTCATTTCAGGCTGCGGATATGACTGCACCTTTTTGTTTACAATTAAGACAGCTTTGTTTGACTACAAACTTTCAAGACAAAATAGATGACTCCCCCATCTTGTCTTCTCTGGAAACTACAATGTAATCCTATCTTTGAAATTTTTTTCAGCTGATATTTCATTGAACACTGCTTGTTAAATGTGGCTGTGTTTTACTGTTTTGACAACTTTTACTACATTTGCCATTAAAGTTTTGATTGTTTGACAGCCTAAAATATCTGAGCACTACAATTTTAATAGGTGAGCTAGGCACCTGAGTGGATCGACATGAAGGGACTTATCCTTTACCAGGTTCAGTGTGGTCACCTATTACCACCAGAAACTTTTCTGGTCCATGCTTCTTTGAAACATTTGTGGTAAGCTGAACGAGGTAGTCGGCATAGTGTGGCTGTTGCTTTTAGTCATTACAAACTCAACAAAATGTGGTTCAGGCTTTGAAATTATGATGTTAATAATGGATTTATTGTTGAGATTTCTCTAGCCATTGTACAGCAGATGATATCTATAACACAGAGATGAGATTAACTTCCTTCTCGCTCAACAACATAGACTTGAATGGCTGTCAGTCAGTCAGACCAGTGTTGCCAATTCTAATTAACTAAATAACCAGCAGAATTGCATGAATTAACTGAAATAGGAGCCACTCATTCAAAATTTCATCTGCTATTTGCAGTATCTTGTAAAAGTTAAATCTGTGTGTGTGTGTGTGTGTGTGTGTGTGTGTGTGTGTGTGTGTGTGTGTGTGTGTGTACTGCTCATTTATAAATGTCCTGCCCACATCACTATGAGGAAGTACTGAACAGAATTGGGGAGGAAAGAAATTTGTGGCAGAAAATGACTAGGTGAAGAGTTCGGTTGATACGACATATTCTGAGACGTAAAGAGATCACCAATTAGTATAGGAGGGGAGTGTATGGTAGGTAAAAATTGTAGAGGGAGACGCAACAGATGAATACAGTAATCAGCTTCAGAAGTTGCCATAGTTATTCAGAGATGAAGTGGCTTGCTCAGGATAGAGTAACATGGAGAGCTGCAACAGACCAGTCTTCGGACTGAAAACAATAACAACAACAAATGTTAAAGGAGCTATCATGTGACACAAGGAAAAAATGTGTGTTATTGTAAAGGTCAGGTATTGCCCTGTGTGGATGTTTTTTTGTAGTGACTGTCATAGGCCAGAAATAATAGACAGTGCACACGCCTGTATCTGACTTGTTGAGGTTTAAAACCAACAGTAAGTCATGTGATGAATGGCAGGAAGCTGAGTTTCTGTCGTGTGAGGTGGAGCTAACAGGTATTCTCATTTAAAGCTGAGATGAAGCATTTTGTGTGCATAGTTAAAGAGGTAGCTTAACATACGAGACATCTATGCACTCCGTCTTTAGGCCACGAGTGGCCTACCGGGACCATCCGACTGCCATGTCATCCTCAGGGGAGGATGCAGATAGGAGGGGCGTGAGGTCAGCACACCGCTCTCCCGGTCGGTAAGATGGTATTCTTGACCAAAACCGCCACTATTCGGTCGAGTAGCTCCTCAATTGGCATCACGAGGTGGATAAAATATTAACACTAGGAGGACTGGCATTAGTGAACTATATAGGAGAACAACGACCTGTCATTTTGACAGATGGAGTTTTCCTTCTTTGTTTTCAGTTTTACTTCTTAAGTTACTTCAGTATGGTGTCTTTATAGGTCAGTAGTGCATTATGCTTATTGTACAAGTGCATTATGCTTAAAAATTTCTAAGAAAGTGTATTTAATTAAATAAAGACGATTGAAGTAAAGAATACACTGTAAATACAAAATCAGTTTAAAATGAACTAAAAAAAAAAGAAACACATTTTTTTATCTGTGTGACTTCTACTGAGTCAAAGCCTCAAACAGTTCATTAATGTATATTTAGTAGGAAAAATAAAGTAAAATGGACACAAATTGCTGTAGAAATAACGAGAAAATAACATTCTGTCTGTGTATGACACCTTTTCAGTTAAAGCCACCATCTTTGTCAGAACACTTTCCACACACATATTGAGCACTACCAAAACATGGATGACATAGAAATTTCTTGCACTGCACACACAGATTTTTAGTTTTGTTCTAACTTTTGCATCCTCCTATCTGGCACTTTTTCTGTACTGGTGCTTTACATATTTCAATGGTCACAATGAGTGTTTGAACAGGTTCTTTTCTTGATTGTACACACACAGAGGAGAGTTCTTCTGCTAATTTGAAAAGAAATGTTCGCTCATTAATTATTTCTCCTGTTGTCTCTCTGTAAAGGATCCAGGTGTTGATTCCAGTAAGGCCTAGGATGTCGAAAAGCACGTGCATACGACGTCTGCAACAGCCAAACTTGACAGTGTACAGACAAAACATCTGGTCCAGAACATCAACTCCAAATGTAGTGGAATTGTAGAAGCTCACAGTTTCAGGGACTTTCTTCTGTGTTTGTTTGTCCACTGCAACTGACTGGTGCATTGTGCTCAACAGAACATTTTTCTTCATATTCCTCTGATAGGAAGTAATTTTTGTGTCACGAGATTTGTATAAAATAGTATCGTACAAATATCCGGCGGTAGACTTCACTGATGGAGGAACTTCTCTTCGGGTTTTCTCCAGTGTACCCATCATGATCGTGTTCTCCCACTTCAGTTGCTCTGCAGGCTGTTTGGCTGTGAAGAAATTGTCACATGTTACATTTCTTCCTTTCAAAGTGTAATGCTGCATGAGCTGTTTAACAACATGCTCTGCAACACATATGTTAGTGGGTGTTTCACTTAGTTTACCCAAGTAAGGAAATTTGTTCACCATATAGTGACTACTGCCGTCTGCTGCAGGCCATAACTTGAAACCAAATTTTTCTGGTTTATTACTCATGTGTTGTATATAGCAGCACAAGGCTTTGCATGCATAGAGCTGCTCATCTGAAGTTATAAATGCACCTGCTTTATAGTTTTGGATACAGTTAACTACAAATGAATTCCAGCCTGGGGTAGCTGCTGCGAAGCCATTGATATTTAGTCTTTCAGACCAAGTGTGCTTTTCGTCTAATCTTAAAAATTGCATGACTTCTATGAACTTATTCCTTCCCATAGTGCGAGAAAAAAATGACAGCCCCCACACTTGAGACCTCAGAAGCTTTAGGGGGAAATTCTTTTCTCCATACAGTCCATGTACATACATTATACCCATGGCAGCTTCTATTAGGGCAGTGTTAAATACTCATGTGTCATCCTAGAAAAGTTCTTGGGCTCCAATTTGTGTAAAGTTTTTTATGTTCTGTAGAGTATTATTGTCTGTCAACACCTGTCATGCACTCGAGTAACTATCTACAACTATAAGTTCCTTAGCATGTTGCGTAGGCCCATAAGTTTCTACCAACACATTGTGACACCCTAATCTTTCCAGATGCATTCCCTGGTGCAATTAGAGTCCACACTGTTCCATCGGCTCCAGTCTCTGCATTTCCAACTTCCAGATGCTGAGATGGATGCGACTTTTTCCGCTTCTTTCCTTGACTGGGAGTAGAAATTTGTAGTGCCACTGGAATCAAACATCTAAGAACTGGCTTGTATGGGTTCTGAATATTCATCTTCCAATTCTGATGATTTGCCTTATTCTGTTTCATGGGCCTGATATTCAGTGTCATCATTACGACCTTTGCCATCGTTACGACCTTTTGCCATCGTTATCAACCAATTCATCACATTCAAAAATATCTTGTGCTTCAGAATCTTGTTCTGGTAAATTGTTCATGTAATTCAGTAACTCTACATCTGAACAAAAACACTGGTGTGCCATAAAAATGAGGAGGAGCGCTAAACTTCCGCAGAGCACAACAGCGTACTGACAGAGAACAGCAGCTAAAATATGTTCACCCTTCCACTAATTAAAGTAAAATGTAAAGAGATAGAGCAAATGAGATCACAACAGTGAAATAAAATAAGTCAAGTGGATGAAAAATCAGTCATTACTCCTTTACAGACATAAAACATAAAAAATATCGCACCAGTCAGAATTACCAGCTGCGGCCCTTTAAGGTAAAAACGATTGTAATTCATTCAGTTTTTGTAATAGATGTTTGTCTTTTACAGAAATTATAAACCACCAAGGTACATTAAAAGTCATAAAAAATAAGACCCATAAATTAAAATGTGTGCTATTTATTAAATGATAAACATCGCTCATCGGTAAGATTGACCGGTACGCTCCTTCTACAGGGTTATTACAAATGATTGAAGCGATTTCACAGCTTTACAATAACTTTATTATTTGAGATATTTTCACAATGCTTTGCACACACATACAAAAACTCAAAAAGTTTTTTTTAGACATTCACAAATGTTCGATATGTGCCCCTTTAGTGATTCGGCAGACATCAAGCCGATAATCAAGTTCCTCCCACACTCGGCGCAGCATGTCCCCATCAATGAGTTCGAAAGCATCGTTGATGCGAGCTCGCAGTTCTGGCACGTTTCTTGGCAGAGGAGGTTTAAACACTGAATCTTTCACATAACCCCACAGAAAGAAATCGCATGGGGTTAAGTTGGGAGAGCGTGGAGGCCATGACATGAATTGCTGATCGTGATCTCCACCACGACCGATCCATCAGTTTTCCAATCTCCTGTTTAAGAAATGCCTAACATCATGATGGAAGTGCGGTGGAGCACCATCCTGTTGAAAGATGAAGTCGGCGCTGTCGGTCTCCAGTTGTGGCATGAGCCAATTTTCCAGCATGTCCAGATACAAGTGTCCTGTAACGTTTTTTTCGCGGAAGAAAAAGGGCCGTAAACTTTAAACCGTGAGATTGCACAAAACACGTTAACTTTTGGTGAATTGCGAATTTGCTGCACGAATGCGTGAGGATTCTCTACCGCCCAGATTCGCACATTGTGTCTGTTCACTTCACCATTAAGAAAAAATGTTGCTTCATCACTGAAAACAAGTTTCGCACTGAACACATCCTCTTCCATGAGCTGTTGCAACCGCGCCGAAAATTCAAAGCGTTTGACTTTGTCATCGGGTGTCAGGGCTTGTAGCAATTGTAAATAGTAAGGCTTCTGCTTTAGCCTTTTCCGTAAGATTTTCCAAACCGTCGGCTTCCTGCTTGCTTTATTCGTCGACTTCCGCGGGCTACGCGTGAAACTTGCCCGCACGCGTTCAACCGTTTCTTCGCTCACTGCAGGCCGACCCGTTGATTTCCCCTTACAGAGGTATCCAGAAGCTTTAAACTGCGCATACCATCGCCAAATGGAGTTAGCAGTTGGTGGATCTTTGTTGAACTTCGTCCTGAAGTGCCGTTGCACTGTTATGACTGACTGATGAGAGTGCATTTCAAGCACGACATACGCTTTTTCGGCTCCTGTCGCCATTTTGTCTCACTGCGCTCTCGAGCGCTCTGGCGGCAGAAACCTGAAGTGCGGCTTCAGCCAGACAAAACTTTGAGTTTTTCTACGTATCTGTAGTGTGTCGTGACCATATGGCAATGAATGGAGCTACAGTGAATTTATGAAATCGCTTCAATCATTTGTAATAGCCCTGTAGTGTTAACACATTTATTTACAATATATAGAAGTTGAAACATGGGGAATACATAACTAGGGGATGCTATGAGTCCGTCATCGGTGTTGTGGTAGATAAATTGTTGAATTGTCCTTTGCACAAATTGGTTCACATTCTAGCATTTGCAAGATACACTCACTGGCTAGCTGTTAAGACTAATGGCATCATACTATGTTGATGTATTCTCACTGCAAGTCCTCAGAGATATGATATGTGAGCTTGGTGTGTGGTTCCTTAAGACTTGTTGATAGAACAAATGAATGTAGTTGGTGATTTGAAGCAATGTCATCTGATGGTGTCCATGGTGCCAGCCATCGTAGATGGCAAGCTGTAGAGAGAGTGCAGGTGTGCTCGTGAGTGTTAAGTTGTACCATCTGCTGTGGAGATGTGAGCAGCACGCTGTGAGTGGTCAATGAAGACATCATTGATACTGCAGATTTTAACAATTGAGTGAATTGTTGTTACTTTTTCATGTATTATAGTACAGGTAACATAATTTCTTTGTAATTCCTATCGTTAATGTAGCAGTTATTGTTTTAACATGTGCCCAGGTGAAAAATTTTGACCACTTTTTCAGTGACAGAATTAGAGTTCTTCAGTGGCTATCTGTTTTTGTGAATCTTTAGTTTATGGTTTTCCATGGGAGTAGAAGAAGCAGCACAACCTTGGCAGACAGCACTATATTTCTGGTAATTCCTTGACATACATGTGAAATGTTTTATTATAATTTTATAAAAAAAAAGAAATCAATTTATAGCCAACACATCCCATTTTTATAAAAAAAAAAAATAACATTTACATTTTATGACTTTCACTTAGTCCAATACAGATCTTGAAACAATATGATGATAGGAAGCATAATAATTTGAAAACATTGGTTATAGAGGAAACTCGTGTGTTGTTTAGTTAGATGTAAACATTGTCGTATTAAAATCATGTTATTCATAGAGTTCTACATCTAAGGACTAACATACATCCTAATTTTCAACAATGATAAATATTTCTACAAGGATTTTGAAATAGTTCACTTTCAGAGCTGAGATTTTTGGCAGTTAGCCTAATGCGTAGATTGCAGGAAAAGAATTCTCTGAGAATACATGAATGTTTTTACTTCTGTTTCTAGTGCAAAATTCAGGATTTCACCTGTGATAAATCTTTCATTCATTGTGCACTGTAGATCTCATCAAGTAATATTAATCTACCTATCACTATTCAGGGTGTCCAAGGAGAAATGGTCAATATTCTGTAATATGGCAGGAGTGATCATTCAAAGCGAGAAAGTTTAGTAAACATGGCCTCTAAAGTGCGTACGTCAAGAGCTGTCAGCACTTACCACCTTCGCTGCTGTGAAACATATGTTTTCTACTGAACAAGTGCTTATAGCTATTCAGATATGCCTTTTAGAGCCCATGTTTAATGGACCTTTTCGCTTTGAATGTTTGTTCCTGTCATATCCCCGAATACTGACCATTTTTTCTTGGGATATCGTGTATTGCTTAGTATTATTTTTGTCTATGCCATTTAAATGGAATCAAGTAAAGTAAAAATAAAGCTACTACTATGAAAAAAGTTACTGCCTCCTCAGCTATACTAAACTGTTGCTTCTATTCTCAATACAAATATTGGTCTGCCCACTCCACTCCTTTCATTTATTTGTTGTAGTCTAATACACTTTCAGGTTTTTTAATTGGGTAATTGGTTTTTCTACCCCCCCCCCCTTTTTTTAGTGTCAGTCAAAAGTGGCATTGTGTATTGTAGAGATCATTCGTATTGTTTCAGTTTTCGAAGCTCTCCATACCTGTGCAAGTACTTCACCTTTCTGTTGATGACAAGCTTCAAACACATTGACTTTTGCACCCTTTAATTTTTCTGGAAATCCTCTATTTTGCCGTATCGTTCCACAAACTCAAGTTTTCATTTCAAGTAACTTCTCTGCAAATTCTACACTGCTATAATAATTATCCATGTAGAGGTGATGTCACTTGCTATAAGAAGCTTCAGTAGTTCCATCACTATTTTTGCTAAAGGCTGTCCAGTGCCGGAATATATCTTGAATGAGGAACTGTATCCCGCATTTGAACCACACAGCATCTGAATGAGTATGCCATATTTTGTAATTTTCGACGGATTGTAGACTTTAAAATTTAACCGTCCATGTCCCGGTATAATTCCTTCATCAATTGAGATGTTTTGACATAGATTAAAAGTTGCTTTAAACTTTTTGGAGAAATAATCAGTTATGAATTGCACTTTGAAAAGCTGGTCGGCATTATCCGGTTTATTGTTGTTGTCGGGAAAATGTAAAAATGATGATATTTGTCTGAATCGGTTGTGGGACATCGGTGTGTCTATAAACGGATTTGTTGACCAATAATCATTGGTCCTTACTTTTTTTACAATTCCCATAAGGATAGCAAGCCTAAAGCATTTTCTAAGTTCGGGTCCCGTAACGTCGACAAATTGGGCATTTTTTTATCCAGTTTCCTTCTGTGGCCATTTTGACTGTAGTACTTGCTGGTTTCGTTGCCAATATATTCAGATAGATCTTTCCCAGTATATAATTCTGCGATATCCTTTACACTGTGTGTATCTTTGGAAAATGTGTTTGGACCCGGAGATCCTTCAAATTTATTACTGGACCTCTGTAAATCGAAAGTCTGACCACTATGTATGGTATTCTTCTGACTCATCTGAATCAGTTGTAAACTGTAGCATTCACCAAATTCTTCTTGGACGTATTTCACTATCTTCCGACGATTCTGCTTCACTTTCATTTTTTTTATATTCAATGTCTTCTTCCCAATCAGCAAGTCGTCCGGAACGTCAGACAAGACATCCATGCATTCATCATAAATTATCATATCATATCGTCTCTTTCGTCTGCCATGATGAAGGGGTACAAGTACTTATCAAAACAAAAAACTTGTTGACGTGTGTAACTTATTGTTACCTAAACAAAAGACCAACAGAATGCAAAAGATAATAAAGTGCTGTCGCTGGCCACTGCGTGATACTATGCTCACGACACCACTGTGGTGCATGACACCACTGTGGTGCATGACACCACTGTGTTGTCGCCTGACGGCTCCACAAAGGATGACTTGTTTAGGCGCTTCAACAATTCTGTGATGCGCCCTTCACAGCTGAATTTATTATCGAGTTGTAATCCCATAAATTTAACACTGTCAACCTCTTTGATTAGCATGTCTTCAAGTGTTATACACATGCTGGAAGGAAATCTCTTACAGGTTCTGAATTGCATATAGTGGGTCTTTTCAAAGTTAATGACAGTGGATTAGCTTTAAACTATTTATTAATGTCAGTGAAGATTTGATTACCAGCTATTTCTAAATCTATACTTGACATGCAATGTTTGTATCATGTGCAAACAAATCAAACTTAGCATCTGGCACTGTAACAGATGAGAAGTCGGTAATGTACACAAGAAAAAGCAACAGACCCTAAATGGGACCTTGAGGACCACTGTGTGTAATTAATTCCCAATCAGGTGAACACTGACTGTGTACTGCTCAGATATTTCTCAATGACACCCTTCATGTCCTGTTAATTAGGTAAGACTCGAACCATTTCATAACATTGATGGTGACTTGGGGGTACTGTGCATCATTTTTTTTCATCTAAACCAGCTGTGTCTTCATCTCTGACAGTTTTATTCAATTAATGTAATAATTAGAGAAAGTTGCAAAGCATATATAGAAATAATTAAATGGAGACTATGTCTGATCTCTTTATTAAAAATGCGTTGAAGGTTGATTTTTGTTGCTGGGCAAATGAAAGGAAAATGATAGTTTTGTATCAGCAAGAACTTGATTCATTTTGTACTTTTGACAATATATAGATCACCAAAGTACCCTATCAGACTATTGTATTGGTGCTCAAAAGGAGCCAGACAAGAGTAGAAATTGTTAATCGTAGATTTGGAGATACAGTACAGCAGTATTTTCCTTGGAGTATCAAATGTATATCACTCCTTGAAATTACAAATTGTACTAAATATGTGTAGGTTGTTGTTGTTGTTGTCTTCAGTCCTGAGACTGGTTTGTTGCAGCTCTCCATGCTACTCTATCCTGTGCAAGATTCTTCAGTATCTACTGCAGCCTACATCCTTCTGGATCTGCTTAGTGTATTCATCTCTTGGTCTCCCTCTATGGTTTTTACCCTCCACACTGCCCTCCAGTACTAAATTGGTGATCCCTTGATGCCTCAGAACATGTCCTACCAACCGATCCCTTCTTCTAGTCAATTTGTGCCACAATCTCCTCTTCTCCCCAATTCTATTAAATACCTTCTCATTAGTTATGTGATCTACCCATCTAATCTTCAGCATTCTTCTGTAGCACGACATTTCGAAAGCTTCTATTCTCTTCTTGTCTAAACTATTTATCGTCCATGTTTCACTTCCTTACATGGCTACACTCCATACAAATGCTTTCAGAAACGACTTCCTGACACTTAAATTTATACTCGATGTTAACAAATTTCTCTTCTTCAGAAACGCTTTCCTTGCCATTGCCAGTCTACATTTTATATCCTCTCTACTTCAACCATCATCAGTTATTTTGCTCCCCAAATAGCAAAACTCCTTCACTACTTTAAGTGTCTCATTTCCTAATCTAATTCCCTCAGCATCACCTGACTTAATTCGACTACATTCCATTACCCTCGTTTTGCTTTCGTTGATGTTCATCTTATATCCTCCTTTCAAGACACTGTCCATTCCGTTCAACTGCTCTTCCAAGTCCTTTGCTGTCTCTGACAGTATTACAATGTCATCGGCGAACCTCAAAGTTTTTATTTCTTCTCCATGGATTTTAATACCTACTCCGAACTTTTCTTTTGTTTCCTTTACTGCTTGCTCAATATACAGATTGAATAGCATAGGGGAGAGGCTACAACCCTGTCTCACTCCCTTCCGAACCACTGCTTCCCTTTCATGTCCCTCAACTCTTATAACTGCCATCTGGTATCTGTACAAATTGTAAATAGCCTTTCGCTCCCTGTATTTTACCCCTGCCACCTTCAGAATTTGAAAGAGAGTATTCCAGTCAACATTGTCAAAAGCTTTCTCTAAGTCTACAATTGCTAGAAACGTAGGTTTGCCTTTCCTTAATCTTTCTTCTAAGATAAGTCATAGGGTCAGTATTGCCTCAAGTGTTCCAACATTTCTACAGAATTCAAACTGATCTTCCCCGAGGTTGGCTTCTATCAGTTTTTCCATTCGTCTGTAAAGAATTTGCATTAGTATTTTGCAGCTGTGACTTATTAAACCGATAGTTGGGTAATTTTCACATCTGTCAACACCTGCTTTCTTTGGGATTGGAATTACTATATTCTTCTTGAAGTCTGAGGGTATTTCCCCTGTCTCATACATCTTGCTCACCAGATTGTAGAGTTTTGTCAGGAATGGCTCTCCCAAGGCCGTCAGTAGTTCTGATGGAATGTTGTCTATTCCCGGGGCCTTTTTTCGACTCAGGTCTTTCAGTGCTCTGTCAGACTCTTCACGCAGTATCTTATCTCCCATTTCGTCTTCATCTACCTCCTCTTCCATTTCCATAATATTGTCGTCAAGAACATCGCCCCTGTACAGACCCTCTATATACTTCTTCCACCTTTCTGCTTTCCCTTCTTTGCTTAGAACTGGATTTCCTTCTGAGCTCTTGATATTCATGCAAGTGGTTCTCTTTTCTCCAAAGGTCTCTTTAATTTTCCTGTATGCAGTATCTATCTTACCCCTCGTGAGATAAGCCTCTACATCCTTACATTTGTGCTCTAGCCATCCCTGCTTAGCCATTTTGCACTTCCTGTCAATCTCATTTTTGAGATGTTAGTATTCCTTTTTGCCTACTTCACTTACTGCATTTTTATATTTTCTCCTTTCATCAATAAAATTCAGTATCTCTTCTGTTACCCAAGGATTTCTACTAGCCCTCGTCTTTTTACCTACTTGATCCTCTGCTGCCTTCACTACTTCATTCCTCAAAGCTACCCATTCTTCTTCTACTGTATTTCTTTCCCCCATTCCTGTCAATTCTTCCCTTATGCTCTCCCGGAAGCTCTGTACAACCTCTGGTTTAGTCAGTATATCCACGTCCCATCTCCTTAAATTCCCACCTTTTTGCAGTTTCCTCAGTTTTAATCTACAGTTCATAACTAATAGATTGTGGTCAGAGTCCACATCTGCCCCTGGAAATGTCTTACAATTTAAAACCTGGTTCCTAAATCTCTGTCTTACCATTATATAATCTATCTGAAACCTTCTAGTATCTCCAGGGTTCTTCCATGTATACAACCTTCTTTCATGGTTCTTGAAGCAAGTGTTAGCTATGATTAAGTTATGCTCTGTGCAAAATTCTACCAGCCGGCTTTCTCTTTCATTTCTTAGCCCCAATCCATATTCACCTACTAAGTTTCCTTGTCTTCCTTTTCCTACTGTCGAGTTCCAGACACCCATGACTATTAAATTTTCATCTCCCTTCACTACCTGAATAATTTCTTGTATCTCATCATACATTTAATCAATTTCTTCATCATCTGCAGAGCTAGATGGCATATAAACTTGTTCTACTGTAGTAGGCGTGGGCCTCGTATCTATCTTGGTCACAATAATGTGTTCACTATGCTGTTTGTAGTAGCTTACCCGCACTCCTATTTTTTTATTCATTATTAAACCTACTCCTGCAATTCCCCTATTTGATTTTGTATTTATAACCCTGTATTCACCTGACCAAAAGTCTTGTTCCTCCTGCCACCGAACTTCACTAATTCCCACTATATCTAAGTTTAACTTATCCATTTCCTTTTTTAAATTTTCTAACCTACCTGCCCGATTAAGGGATCTGACATTCCATGCTCCGATCCATAGAATGCCAATTTTCTTTCTCCTGATAACGACGTCCTCTTGAGTAGTCCCCGCCCGGAGATCCTAATGGGGGATTATTTTACCTCCAGAATATTTTACCCAAGAGGACACCATCATCATTTAACCATACAGTAAAGCTGCATGCCCTCGGGAAAAATTACGGTTGTAGTTTCACCTTGCTTTCAGCCATTCACAGTACCACAACAGCAAGGCCGTTTTGGTTAGTGTTACAAGGCCAGATCAGTCAATCATCCAGACTGTTGCCCCTGCAACTACTGAAAAAGCTGCTGCCCCTCTTCAGGAACAACACGTTTGTCTGGCCTCTCAACAGATACCCCTCCGTTGTGGTTGCACCTACGGTACGGCTATCTGTATCGTTGAGGCACACAAGCCTCTCCACCAATGGCAAGGTCCATGGTTCATGGGGGGGATGTGTAGGTGTAATAGCTAAACTAATTTTGGCAGTGGTTTGAGTGGAATCTGACTGTTCTAAATAGTCTAAAATGCCCCATCCAATTCATCTAGCTCTGTGATGGTAGTCGATGAGGAGGTCAGTGATTATTTTAATGCTGGTTGCTTCAGGGTATGGTGGTACACTTGTGAAAACTGTATTTTCCATACTTCCTCTGCAGAGGAACAAGACTGCTAATGAACCTGAGTAACTAAGCTGTGCTAGCAATGAAAATCTTTGCAAAATTTACAGATATTAATGTTTCTTAGGGTGTGGGGGAGCAAGAAAGGAATGTGTAACTTGACAGGGATGAAGGAAGTACTAGAAAAATGGAAGCAAGTTGAGTTAAAACAAATCCTATACAGCAATTATGTCATTGTATATGTACTTAATCTTTGTTTCTCACATCAAGTGAGCATTGTATTTAGTAGCTGGTTGCCCGATTTGATCATTATTTGCTACAATGACACCAATGTTCCCTTCTGTTTTATATCAGTATACCGTTAACTTAAATTTTATGAGCTTGGACACTTCTTACATAAAATACCTCTTCTTTCAATTGAGAAATCATTAATGCATATGACCATGGATGTGTGTCCTATATGTTGATGTTGGTCTTGTGTTTGTCCTTTAATTTATGATACTCCTGTAAGGTCTTATGATAACAGTTGTTGATGGGAAAGGAGAAATAGTGTTTGCCAGTATCTCAGTGTAATGTAGGCTATGTATACTACGGGGAACAATGAATATCATACAGGACACTGCCCATATCTGGTATCGATGGATTTATGTGAAATATGTACAATGTGGGTGTTTTTGAAGAATGGAAGAAAAAGTTTAGTTTAGGAATAGAGTTCAATGGACACACATCCATGATGATAATAGGAGAAAACAGCAAGAATTCTCCTGTATGATTTTATCAATTTCGTTTCTTCGAGTAGATTCCATTCTTAAACTGAGAATGTAGAAGATCTACAAAATACTCGTGTGTTGTTGTGGTCCTCATTATGAAGATTGCTTGATGCAGTTATTTTGTTTCCCCAAATAGTGTTAATTATACAGCTGCCATACCATATTCATTGGACTTAGCAGTCACAGATTTCTGTAGGCTTGGCAGTAGGTGAATGTAAGAAGGTAGATCCAAATGATTTGCATAGTTTCACCAGTATTGTTCTAGCATTTGCAAAGTAATCGATAGGAAGAATCCTTTTGCCATCTCAGAAAACAGTGACTGTACCCAACACCAGTAGCAATAAATAATAATAATAATTTGTGTGGCCCAGCGGTCTTGTGCAAATCTTTCAGTTGGACGCTGCTTTGACCTGTATGGGTTACAGCACTTAATTAATTATTTATCGTCATTGAAAAGTAGAGGGAAACATAGAATAATTGATAGAAAGTAGACCTTTCAGAACATATAATTTTATTATACATATTTCACATTTCTTGTCAGCTGCTGGTCTCAGGATAGTATTTTTTTGTTCCGTGAAATTTCACAGTCTTTTTATTTATGTCTTTATGCAATTGATGTCCATGTGACATGTTCTTTCATTTCTGTAAAGTTAAAAATTCTGCACTTAGCAGTAACTGCCTGATTATATATTCAAAGTTTGCTTTACGTACAATACGTGGAGTGTGGAATAAGTATTAGATGTATTATTTATACTTATTATGACTGACAGTAATATTCTGCAGAAGATGAAGATGTTCAGTATGGTTACCTTACATTTTATGAATATGCACAGAGTTCGAAGATAATTATGAATCTTCATTATTCCAGGAGAAAAACCTTACAAGTGCCTCTACTGTGAGAAATGTTTCTCTGACAAGGGAGCTTGCAACTCCCATATTAGAGTACATACTCGTGAAGAAACATGTAGTTGTCCGTACTGTGGGCAGACCTTCTCAAAGAAACAGGTTTGTAGAAAACCTTCATGTACTGTATTATAAACTGAATAAATTGCATAGTCCTTCTTAAGTGTTTAATGAAACATAAGCAAAACTGAATAGTTAGAAATAGCTAGCAGTTTCACAGAGAGATTGCCATGGTCTAACTGTAGAACATACTCTATGTGTACCTATCTTCAGGTTTCTCTTGAATTGTATGTGGAAAGTCATTGCTAATGTTTCAGAAGTAAATGGTACCTACTATATTAGTACTGATACATTTAATTTTGTGTGTAATGTAACTCTCCACTTATCAGACAGTGTTCATGAGGGTGGACAACTGTAAAACAAAGTAGTGTGTTCTAAAACCCAACCATGAATACTCTTGTAAAAGGTCCAGATGTCATGCAATTTCTGAAGTTTTGTTGTATAACTGTTACTCTCCACACATGTGCATGCAAATAAATTTGTTTTCTGTTTATTGTGCAACATCTCTGGAGGAGCTTACTAACTACGCAGACATCTCAGATCTTGTGGGTGTTAATCTGTTATATGACTGTATATCTCATAAGCATGTGGTGGTCTCTTATCTTTCTTTCATTTTAATTAGTCCTTAACGTTGCTGCATTATTACTAATACATTCAAAGATTTTTTCTGAAAGTGGGTAGCTGGACTCCATTTGCATGTTAGCTGTATTGTTGTGAAAGTCATTTGACTTGAAATAACTATGCTATTTGATTTCAGAAACTGAAGTACCATATCCGGAAACACACTGGGGAAGGTTTAATGACTTGCGAGATATGCAATAAAGTAAGATAATATATTGTTACAGATTTATTTTTGTGTGGATTAAACATAATTAAAAAAAATTAATCAAATTCATTTACTTCCATATATTTGCTTTATTCCAGACATTCACAAATAGTTTTGCACTAAAAGAGCATCGCGTCATCCACAATCGGCAGACCCAAATCCTATGCCAGCAGTGTGGAAAGGGATTCAACAGTGAAAAATACCTCCAACGACATGTGGCCATAGTGCATGAGCCGACAAAACTTTTTGCTTGTCCTTTGTAAGTACAACTTCTTCCTTGTTTTCAAAATGTTTCACCACCCTTGCTGCCTACAGCTCCCTTCACTTCTTTCTCTAAGATACTGAACTACCGTATTTACTTGAATCTAAGCCGCACTCGAATCTAAGCCGCACCTGAAAAATGAGACTCGAAATCAAGAAAAAAAATTTTCCCGAATCTAAACCGCACCTGAAATTTGAGACTCGAAATTCAAGGGGAGAGAAAAGTTTTAGGCCACACCTCCAAATCGAAACAAAGTTGGTCCACTGAAATATGAGACACAATTCAGGTCGAATGAATGAAGAAACAGCTACAATAGGTTCGAGTCGTAAGCTTAGCAGTTAAGCTTTACAAGGTAGCCATTGCTATGCGTCCGCGCTCTGTCCGTATTTATACGCGTACATTTCCTTTTTCACGTGCTTTGTCTAGTTTGAATTGATTGTTTATTTTGCTTTGATCTGGTAAGTGCCGTTCTCTTTGTTATAGGTGTTTACGTCACTCTAAGCTGAAAATGCATTACTATACTGTGTCATGAGTTGTTTGTCGCATTCTGATATTGAGTGTTTACGGCCTGTACCCGCTCGCGGAATGGCTTGTTTTCGTGCGCGCTACCGCCGTTTACAATTAAAAAAAAGAGCGGAATCGATTCATAGCAAAACAATGGCAAGAGACTGCTATTTGTTGTTACTTACACTGCTGCTTTCTTTGATAATGATCAACAAGAACTAAATAATAGACTGCTTTTGATAGAAGGCATTCTGAACGAGAGTTTAGCGAAAATTTTTCTCCGTTTGAAAATCTTTGCAGGCGCCTCTTTAGTACATTACATTCTGCACAGAATTTCGCTTCCCGAGCACGGGGTCCCGGGTTCGATTCCCGGCGGGGTCAGGGATTTTCACCTGCCTCGAGATGACTGGGTGTTTGTGTTGTCCTCATCATTCCATCATCATCCAGGAAAGTGGCGAAATTGGACTGAGCAAAGATTGGGTAATTGTACGGGCGCTGATAACCACGCAGTTGAGCGCCCCACAAATCAAACATCATCATCATCATTCTGCACAGAAATTAGTCATCTTAGATTTAAAAATCGAGTCAATTGCCGTGCTTCATTTCTGACTGTATCACTATTAGGCATAACAATAATTCGAATATAAACATGACATGATATGTATATTCTTCCGCATTTGCTGTTGTCTCACCCTAGTTTTGTAGTTTATTAGGCAGACAGGATTTAAATGAGATAGCAGCAAACAAGAAAGAATACACGGCAAAACATTTATATTCGTATTATTCTTATGGCGAAGAGAATACTGTATGTGATTCACAATTCATAAAAGTTCCTATTAGCAACCATCTCTTCTCACAGGTAGGAAAAAATTCAGAACGTAGGGTTGACTATATTGACAAAACATCACAGTCTTGCCAGTCGGATTTTCGTAGTACATTCAACATTGAAATGCTGCTACATTCGAAGATGAACAATACGGAATTTGTATTTACTTCGTAGATAATGTTTACAATGCAGTGATCGAAACTCGGGGCGGAGAAGGAGGCTCGTCTTCCACCCCTTTTTTTTTTTGTTTTAATTTATTTACTGACGCAGAGGTTTTGGCGCTAGTATTTATCTTTGTGCCGACGAAGCATGCCTATGCAGCGCTACATATATTCGACGATGGAAATCAGTTGTGGCGGCGCCTACCAACATTTTTCAGAACTTCCGCTTACTTTGCACTCGATTCTAAGCCGCAGGCGGTTTTTTTGATTACAAAAACCGGAAAAAAAGTGCGGCTTAGGTTCGAGTAAATACGGTAACCAAATCTTCCCTTCATAGAATTCCAAATTTAATTTTCTTCTGCTTTGCCTAAATTGCTTCGTTTGAAGGGACATGGCCTATTTCCTTATCCGATCCAAACGTATTCTGTCTTTCAAATCTAACAGTAATTCCTTCAGACCTTAACTGCACTAATGAAAATCAATATTATTTATTCACAAAACACTTCTTAATCGTAAAATTTGAAATTGTGACTAGGTGAAATGTTATTCTGGGTACAGTACCTTAACACGAAATAAAAAATTGTGGTAGGTTTTCTGCAGGGTATTTCATGTACACTGCATGCACTGAATCTGGCATTGCATGGGAAACAATGCAGTGGATCTAGACTCGGAGGGCCGCATGTAGTACCGCCTCTTTCTTGGTCCCTGGCAGATTATGTAACAGTTTCAACCATTCTAGATGAATTAAGAGCTGACTGGAAAGCAGTTCAAGAAAATCTTCGTTATTTACCTTGTCAGTAGCATTTACTCAAACAGCAGTTCAGGTATTGTTACTACTTGCCTCCCACATTTTGGTTCCCCCTGCAATGCAACACACAGTGCTAGTGAAGTATGTGGAGCACCCTGTGTTTTGAATTTTGATTCAGAGCTGAAGGAGTTCTGAATTACGTTAAAAGTTCTGCATTGTGTATTGTGCCTAAATAAAGATTGTGTATTAGTGTATTTCATTCAATTATAGATAGATAGATAGCCTTGGCTCACAACTCCAGATCTGCAGATTGTAAAGTGTTTTATTACATTTCCCCTAGCTTATGCAGACAAAGATGTTTTCATTTTCTTCCAAACATATCTGATTCAGCAAATGGCCTTTCTTGACAAAATATTGTGTTATATCATGAATGCTGAAGTTGATTTTTCCAGCTGGGGCTACAAGGAATAATCAGATGAAGTGGTTATCACTGTTAGCATTCAACCGTGATTCTTATACATATATTTTAACAAAGCGTTTCAAGAGACAATGCTCTCATCATCAGGTTGTAAAGACTATGTCATGAAATTAAACGGACTAAAAAGACAAAATACCATCACAAATAGTTGGGGAATCCATAGAGTAAAACATAATTAAAAGTATATTGGACTGTGGGTCCTCGTCTTAACATTGAAGTTATTGACACAAGTTGATGGCCGTCCCATAGCTACCAAATATGCTGTCGCACTGTGCCGCTCGGGAGCTGTTGTGGACTGACGTGCCTAGGTGTTGTGGCGTGGTTACAGCCGTGTGCTTGACGGTAACGCTATGCTATTGGGCGCCTTATTTCCTTATTGCATTGGTCTGCCATCGTTAGCCTCCCGCAATAAGGAAATAAGGCGCTCAATAGCATAGCGTTACCATCAAGCACACGGCTGTAACCACACCACAACACCTAGGCACGTCAGTCCACAACAGCTCCCGAGCGGCACAGTGCGACAGCGTATTTGGTAGCTATGGGACGGCCATCGACTTGTGTCAACAACTTCAATGTAAGACGAGGACCCACAGTCCAATATACTTTTAATTCTGTTTTACTCTATGGATTCCCCAACTATTTGTGATGGTATTTTGTCTTTTTAGTCCGTTTAATTTCATGACATAGACTTTCCAACCTGATGATGAGAGCATTGTCTATTGAAACGCGTTGTTAAAATATAAGAATCACGGTTGAATGCTAACAGTGATAATCAGTATAACGACAAATGCTACCTCGACTCCATAATGGATTATATTAAATCAGATGAAGTGTTATAGTGATTGGAACACTGTACTTCTTTTCATGAGGAGTGGCTTTCAGATATGCACAACAAATCATTTTCTTTTCTCATCCTTGTCTAATCGAAACTAGTAATCTTCCCATGGTAGTGCATTACTAGTATTATTTCTCCAGAATTTGTGCTGATTTCAGGTGAAGTTTGGTTCTCAGCAGCTAGCATACAAAATTGTGTAACTATAATGGGTACAGGTATACTAACTTCTTGTCAGTATGTGATTTACATCATTCTGTGGGCAAGTAGTAAATACAGATACATCAAGCATACAGAATATTCTTTAATCACATACCAGTAATACATTACCAAGAACTGTTCTTAAAATGCAACACTGCAAACTCAATTTAATTTTGATGTCCTATGATGCATTAATGTACATTATCATAACTGTAGGTAACATCTGTAATTTATGTGACCAGATATCAATTCTGTGGATTTCATTTTGTAGGGGCATTAACACACCAGTATATTCAGAGTTGGGAAAAGAAAGATCATGTTGTGCAGTTCAGGGAGTGCAAATTTTGGTGCCTAATAGATCTAAATAACTTCGATGCAGATGAGCCATACATTTTGAACAATTTACCTAAGAAATTGTGAAGCAATTTTCTTCCTTGTGTGGTAGTGGCCTCCATGTATGATATTGTTCCATACTTTTGTTAAATTCTGCACATGTGAGGATCAGTTTTTGTTTTGTTAGCATTGTTTGCCCACATTTCATTCTTAACCACATTAACACTAATTTTCCTTAGCATTGAATTAAAACATTTTTGTGGCTGACATTTTATGGGCTGTTAATAAGCCAGAACAATTACACAAAACTTAGTAGGAAAGTTTTGCAGTACAGCTCCATTTACATTACTTTCTGCAGGGATTTCCTTTACTTTGATTCCCCTTGAAAACATTTATGAGATCAATTTGCCAAGTAGCTGTCGTTAGCTCTCGGTCCCCATCCAGCAACTGCTGAAATTCACCTGTAGATACCCTTTCACTTACCACATGGAGTGAGAGTAGGTTTGCAAATACTAACAGAAAAACATCTGTGGGGGCAGAAAGGGAGAGGAGAGAAACCAAAAAGGGGAAATGACTATGTAGATGTGCTGGGAAGGGGAGGGGGATGGGTGAGAGGCTGGAATGGGGTCAGGGAATGGAATAGAGCAAGTGAAAAACAAGGACTAGTGAATGTTGAGGCCAAAGGAGTTACAGGACTGAAGGTTAGGTTGCAGGGAAAGTTCTCACATATGTAATTTCAGAAAAGCTGGTGTTGTTGGTTAAGGATCTAAATGGCATGAGCTGTGAAGCATACATTGAAGTCAGCACACCATGTGGTGCAGCATGCTTGGCAACTGCATGGTCCAGCTGTCTCTTGGCCACTGCTTGTAGATGGCAATTTATGCAGATGGACAGCTTGTTAGTTCTCATGCCCGCATAGAATGCTGCACAACCTTTTCAGCTAATTTGACAGACTACTTGGCTGCTTTCAAAAGGGGCCCTGCCTCTGATGGGATAGGAAATGCTATTTTTTACATAAGAGGAGTATATGGTCATGGGCGGATGTGTCGGACAGTTCCTGCAACTATGCCCTTGACACAGATATCAGACATTGGGTAAGCAAGCAGTTGATTGCCACATGGCTTATAGCCCTGTAAAAGACCTAGATGCAAGATGTGTCCCATACATGCTCCCACTACTGCCTACTGCAGTCATCTGCCCTGCCCTGCCCCGCCACCACACTACACTAAACTACACTATTCCGTACCCCATCAGAGGCAGGGCGACATGTGAAAGCAGTCATGTAGCTTATCAACTAAGATGCAACCACTGTGCTGTTTTATATGTAAAAATAGAAGCATTACTTCCAAATCACAGTGACCAGTTAAAAATGTTGCACCATGATGAGCTGGGGTGGGAGATAATTATCCCATCATTTCCCAGTGGCACTTTTGTTGTACCTTGTACTGTGTGGTTCAACCAGAATTTTGTCATTGATTGACAGGAGTTAACCGATGTCTGTCAAGCCACCTAATGTCTTTGAACAAGATTTTTCTTAATGACATACAAATACTGGCATTTCCAGAACATGAAGTCTCTTAATTTGTTGATAACCACCCAAACAAAAAGATATTCATGTTTGAAATATAAGTTTGTGAAGGCAGGTTAATCATTGCCTTGATAATAATGATTACTATATGTGTAATGTATCTGCTGGAATGCTTCCATCTTGGCTATTCATCTGCTGTTACTTCCCGAGTTTCCAATAAAGAACGAACTAAGAAACTTCCTGGCAGATTAAAACTGTGTGCCGGACCGAGACTCGAACTCGGGACCTTTGCCTTTTGCGGGCAAGTGCTCTACCAACTGAGCTACCCAAGCACGACACAAGCCCCGTCCTCACAGCTTTACTTCTGCCAGTACTTCGTCTCTTACCTTCCAAACTTAACAGATGCTCTCCTGCGTACCTTACAGAACTAGCACTCCTGAAAGAAAGGATATTGCGGAGACATGGCTTAGCCACAGCCTGGGGGATGTTTCCAGAATGAGATTTTCACTCTGCAGCGGAGTGTGCGCTGATATGAAACTTCCTGGCAGATTAAAATTGTGTGCCGGACTGAGACCCAAACTCGGGACCTTTGCCTTTCGTGGACAAGTGCTCTACCAACTGAGCTACCCAAGCATGACTCACGCCCCGTCCTCACAGCTTTACTTCTGCAAGTACCTCGTCTCCTACTTTCCAAACAGTTTTAATCTGCCAGGAAGTTTCATATCAGCGCACACTCCGCTGCAGAGTGAAAATCCCATTCTGGAAACATCCCCCAGGCTGTGGATAAGTCTCTGCAATATCCTTTCTTTCAGGAGTGCTAGTTCTGCAAGGTTCGCAGGAGAGCTTCTGTAAAGTTTGGAAGGTAAGAGACGAGGTACTGGCAGAAGTAAAGCTGTGAGGACGGGGCGTGAGTCGTGCTTGGGTAGCTCAGTTGGTAGAGCACTTGCCCGCGAAAGGCAAAGGTCCAGAGTTCGCGTCTCGGTCCGGCACACAGTTTTAATCTGCTAGGAAGTTTCATATCAGCTCACACTCTGCTGCAGAGTGAAAATCTCATTCAAGAATGAACTAGTGTTGTTTCATTGTATCATATATTGTACTTTAAATTTCCATTTCCAGTCACAATACTGTAGCCATGCAGATGTCAAGTACAGTAATGGTTCTGGATTTTTTTTTTTTTTTTTTTTTTTTCCCCTTCTACATCTAAAATTGGACCCTCTTTACTTACCCTCCAGTTCAAAAAATACTTGCACATGTAACACACGCATATTGGCCTCTCCCAAGAATTGTAATTCCCTTTTCGACCCTTTTTATCTTTGAAGCAGGTGAATGTGTTCTTTGACAGCCTTTTGTGTGGATCTAATTTTTCACATACCACACTGCTCCACAAACAGTAGAAATACAAAAACTATAATGCGTAACTCTATTGATGAAAAAATATTACTCTAAGTATCAGCAGCACAACTTCATTGCAAAGACTGAAAAACACAAACTATTGGCATGTAGCACCAAATGCTTTTGTTTGCTAATGGCATGGCGACAGGGTGCATTCTACCTGCAGACTGAAAGGTGATGTGGGAGGGGAATCAAATTTGTCACTGACATCTGTGTAGCTACAGCATTGTGTCAACTTCAGTGCATTAAATGTCAGTCACTAATTATTGTAATCATTCTGTAAGATTTTGTAGGTATTCTTTTGTGACAGTTTCTAAATTATATATACTGTGTATGCTAATGTTGCCAACATTTTAACACCGAAACATCTTCAATTTTCTTACTACAGAGAACCGAATATATTTACCATGTCATTCGACATGACTATAAAACTCATATAAAATCTTTGCTTTTTAAATTGACTGATATATTTTCTCTGTATTTAGGTGCCCTAAGGTGTTTTCACAGCACGGTCGTCTTAAGGCACACCTGATGACACATACTGGTGTGAAGCACATGAAGTGTCTGTTATGTGAGAAAGCTTACTCTGTTCGGAAGTCATTACGCAGACATTTATTGGAAAAGCATCAAGTTTCACCAGAACACCCACAGTATAAAAACTGCTTCTATGCAATGTCGGCCGCAGAAGCGGGCCTACTTATTCCAGAGGGAGCAGGTCCATTTGTGCCCCCCGATGATGATTCCACCAGTCAGTCAAAGGATGATGAAGATTATCATCCAAAGAAACCACCACCTCGTAAATTCCCTCGAAAAACACCTGGCAGGAAAGGACCAGGAAGAAGAGGTGTATCAAAGGGCTCTGCAGCGTTTGAAGTGTATAACTCGCAGGAGGGTGGTTCACCGTCGGGTGAAGTAGGTGAAGTGAAGAGGACCCGTAGAAAATATAACACAAAAAAGAGGCAGAGAGAAGCAGCAGAGGCAGCTGCCTTGGCGGCTGCTGCTGCAGAGGGAGGTGTCACTGGTACAACAACATCTGACTATGCCATTCCTGCCCTGTTGGATACAGAACCTGTAAGTCCATCATCAACAGATGGACCAGCTAGGAGAACACGCCAGAAGTCATCTCCGAAAGTAGCACCGCCGTTGATCTTTCATATGGACTCCAGCAGCAGTGCAGATGAAGCTCCTAATTCTCCTCCTCCACCTAAAAGAAAGGTGGGTAGGCCTCCCAAACGTCAACAGCCATCTACAGCACAGATGAAGAAACTCCAATTGGCAGGCAAAAAGAAACGCAGGGTGGAAGCAATTGTGGAGATTCTTCAGAAGACTAGCAGTTCTCCAAGTAGTGCAAGTCCTAGGGAAGAGGAGGAAGACCGAAGCTTAAAAGGCTCAGAAATGAAATCTGAGTCCACAGGTAGAACTTATCCAGACCCTGACAGTGACGATGCGCCAGTCTTGGCCAAAATTTTGCCTCTTAATTGTCCTCAGAAGCAAAGAAAAAGCTCATTCGAATCTCAGCCTAGTGTTTTCAGGGAGGAGGACAAGATGTGTTAGTTTAGAATCTTTAAATAATACAATGCCAAATGATAGCATAAAAATTTTTGTTTCGGCAGACATTTTTAAACATCTTTTTGTATTGTACCCAAAAATTTCTTAAATGAGTCTTTTCTTGTGAATGTTCATAAGACATTATTGTGATGTTTATCTTTGTCCCTGTTCAGAGAAGTTTGTTATGGACGGGTGACATGGTTGTGAAAATTTCTTTGCCATTATGAGCAGAGTGCATATTTGTCAGATACAGTAGTAATGAGAAAACAGACAGGTGCCAGTTACTATCCAAAGCATTTATAGTACAGATGTTTGCATTATTTCATTGTAGGATATATTGCTTATTCTGATATATTTAGGAGGCTGCTGTTTGTTTTTATGCTTATTTTTTGTTTTCAGAAACTGGGAAATGGAACTATTTTGTAGCAGATTTAAAGCTGTTAATTTATATATTGCTTGCATTATATGTCATTTAAGTACATATCCTGTGTAGTAATACCTTTCAGGTACTTAAGGGTTTTGTTAAAATATTTGACTGATTATCTTTGAAATTTGTCACTTAATGTCTAACAGTTATTACAAAGTAATACAGAACTGAAACTATCACTGCCACTAGAGATTGATGATAATTAATTCTGCATAAGTAAAATGTGTGAGCAGAAGTTGGGTGGAGCACTGGTCACGTTCTAAAACTTTTAGTTGTCAAAGGACAGAGAAATTCCAGTTTACATAGATGAAATAATTAGAGAGTTTATCATTAACCGTTCTTTGTAACTTTCTCAATAATAACAGAAATCATTCATAATTTGAGGGAACACAGCTCAGGATGGGAGTGCACTTTTATAGACAAAGCAACGCTGACAGTGCATAGCCAGTTTATAGGGAGGTGGGAGAGGGTGGGGGGGAGGGAGAGCTTGTGCAGTAATGAGTTACTTGTGTACAGTTCATTTTGCAGGGTCTTTTTACTATCATCCTGGTCATACCACCTCTGTAAAGCATCAGTTAAGTTGTGATTGTCTTCATCAGTTTTTCATTTATTTTCTTTATTTTGTTGCTACTTCTCACAACTGAAATACATAACTTGCAGAGCAATTCGATGATGTAAAATTGGCCTTCGTAGTTACACAACATTGTGACATCAGAAAATATTGCTTGGGTAGAACCTTATTCCTTTGTGTCTGGCTGTTAGTGAAGTGGGAAGTGACTATTTTCTGTTTAACTGGAATTTTTACTTCCTCTGTTAGAGATAGTAATACATTTTAACATTTTATTGTTTCCACATTTTTCTATAACTCCCAATAATTTGTGGGGCATTTCCTGTGTTCTCTTGACATGAATCTGATGGGGAAACAGTTACAGCTTAGTGGTTCACCTCCTAAGAAAAGAACAAAGTTTTTTTAAATATTGAGTTTGTAAATTGCTTTATCACAGTACATGGGTAACCCTTCTGTGCAGTGCTGTAGAAATCATTTTATTGCTGAATTAGTCAGCATAGTTTAAAAGATTCGAGCATTTTTGATTTAATGCATCAGTGCATTATTTAAAAGTAATGTGTATGATGCGGGGAAATGTTTCTGCCAGGTTTAAGTTCTCTTTATTATTGTTACAGACATTTAAAATAAGACTGTTGCATTTGTAATACAAGTAAGGCATGATTATATAGTCTCTGTTGTCTTATGTCATATACTTATAGTATTGTGGATGTCTATGTAAAATATGCATATGCACCATATTGGTTTGTTAGCATCTTCACACTCCTCCCTGAAAACAGGACAAAATACTTACGATCTTCAATAAGCAATGACATATTTATTTTATATGGATCACTCATTGTGCTATTATTTTAAGGCTCACACACACTGTCTCCCATTTGTGTGTGGAAATATTAAATGTTTTGTACAATCCTGGCAATGGATGAAATAGTATTTGGCAAGCAAATTCTGTTATACTTGAAAGCGATAACGTTTTGGACAGAAATTGGCATAAAACTGCTCAGTTAGAAACTTGTATGTGGTTGTATGTGCTTGTATGTGATCATATCTTTGTTTTATTAGCCACAAATATCAGGCAGCGTGTGATGTATTTCAAGAGGGCTCAGAACAGTGATATCAATTACATCAATATTTACGTGATATTTTTTTAATGCCCTAAGAATTAGCAGTAATACCATGTGTTAAGTGAAGTGGTATAATCTCAAAAATGTACTCGAAATTATCTTGTGGAACAGACAGTAGTCACAACAACAAAAGAGGAGGAAAATCATTTCATTTAAGACTTTCTGTATGCAATATTAGGAAAAATCAATTCTGACATTTGAATGTCAAAAATAATTTTTGTATATTCTGGTCGATTGTAAAAAAATAACTTCCTAAATAATACATTCCCCTGGTATAGTAGTTTCTAAAATTTCAATTTTAGGTAAGGCTAGGAATATTCGTATTTAGGAGGAAATTGTATGGATAGTTTTTTTTAAATGTTGATATCTTTGTGACTTCACAAAATCTGATTTTGGCAACAGATATTTTGGTATATGTGAGTGAACTGTATTAATGATGAAAACATTGTATTATCTTTATATATCTATCTTTCCATTCTAAAATATGTACGGCCCTTAGATGTGTTGACCAGTATTTGTAAGAGGTAATATGTACATGATGCTCACCAAATGACTACTCTTCTCTACTTATTATAATGTAATTCATACCAAATTATAGTTTCATGTAGTTTATGCTCGAAGAACTAAACAGTGTTCTTTACTGCAGTAAATTGGTATATACGTTTGTGACTGTAAATCATCATCTCATTCACAGTGAGCAGCTTTTCTGTACCTCGATTTTGTGCCAGCAAATACTGGGAAGAATGCAGGGAAGGAAGAATGAGCCTTCATCTTAAGATCAGAATGTAGCTTTTTCTCAAAGATATTAGCATCATTTACATATTTTCCTCACAGTAAATTTATAGAAATAATGAATTTTGTGTGGAATGATTGTTTTTGTTCTCACCTTTTCCCCAATTTCTTTTGTTATACTGTCATTGGTTTGTTTACTCAGAGATAAAGTTAATATATCAAGTGACATTTAGTTTCATCGCAGAAACTCATTGAATCAAATGTATCATTCTTTTTTTAAATATATTCATGTAAATGCTGTTTTTTCCAGTGTGTATAAACGAACAGGGATACAGCTAGCGCATAAGCACATTACTTTTAATGTTATGTTTTAGACTCTTATGACTAAGTATAATTTAACCCAGTCGGCTTTCCATTTTCCCCCTTTTTAAGTGTATCATATCACTTAAGAACTGTTCATTAGTTATTAGTGTATGTATGTTTCATACATTCTCTTATATTGTATATTGTGGCTCATGTAGGTCCAAGAAGTGCTGATAATTTTGCATAATGCTTATTAGTATTGTAAATTATATTCTATTGTGTGTTTCCTGCTGTATGTCATTTTCAGTATACATATTGTGCTAGCACTAACAGGAAACATATGCTGTAAAGTGCAGTTCTATTGACAGTCATTGTGCATACTTGACATCTGTGTGAACTTATTACAGTTTCTCTCTTAGCTCTTCATTACTAAAGCCATGAGTTGCATTTGCAGTTCTGTGCTATTTAGAAACTAGTAATTGTCATTTTTTAATAATTTGAACAGTACTGGGGAAATGGGGATTTCTGTGCAAATGACTGACCAAAGTAGCAATTATTATTAGTTTTGCAAATATATTACAGCACTAAAGCTTCTGTCAGCTTACCCTATATTTTTACTGAAAGATACATTCAGCTTGAATCATTATAGTTCACATGAAGCAGGCTTTTACTGTTTAGTGTTGTGTGATAGGCAGGTAGGCAGCCTTCTTGGAACTAAAATGACTGCAGGTATTCAACCATTTATAATAGAAACTAACAAGGTATTTTTAACACTACAGATACAATTGACTGATGTTTACATAATAACCGGGTATATTTTATAAATACAATTTGTTACCAACAGAATGCAGGTCTATTTCAGCAATACACTCACACACAGGTATTTTATGATATATGCAAGGTGGCTACTGTGTTTATCTGTCTGACCTCTTTACAGCAGAATATATTGGTTTTTGTAGAGTTGTTGTTGGTTCTGTTGATACTTTAACTGTTCAGTTGGCTGACAAAATACATGGATGAATAATATATATTTAGATATATAAGATAGTGTTGTTTATACAAGAGTATACAGCTATAACTGTGTTACTGATTCACAGATTCATTGAAAGACACAGCAACTCATAGAAGAGTTGTCACAGTTTTCTTGCTTCATTGTTATAGTACCAGACCAATTTCACGTGTATTTATGAATTCTCAGAAGTATCTGACTTATTTGTGTGGTGAAACAGTTTGGTTACTGACAGGATTGAATTTATCAGAAGTAATGAGACACAGAAGAGAGTACTATTTTTTGATGTTGATATTTAAATAAATAGTACAGTAAATGACATGTTTGAGAAATATTTCTTGTTACTTCTGATAAATACCTTTGTTCTTACACTCACAGTGAGATGAAGTGGTTAGATTCTGTTATTTAAAAATATATTTATATGTACGTGTATATATATACCTCATGTTACCTGCTCACCAGGTAACTTACGCATTGTGATATCAAACGTTCATTTGAACGATTCTTGCAATGTACTTCCTGCAGTATAAATAAGTTTATTTGCAGCTATATTATGACATTGTTTTAAAGTCAGCACATTCTGAACAGGATGCCAGGTCCATAATCATATATTACAGTTACATGCCAATACATAGAAGGCAGCAGGTGCAGTTTATACACAGGCTTTGCTGATTTATGTTGTTACAGAGATAAAGTGTAGTGTGACTGACCTTTTTATCTTGTAACATTATTGAGCATAAAGGAGAAAGTGAATGTTGTCATCCAGCAATAATATTTATAAGAGAAGATTTTTGATACTTATTGGATTTCAGCTGTGACTTTTTGCAAGGCTGCTGTTCTGATAGTATGAATTTAGTGACAGGCATTTGTAAGTAACTATTTTATTTACAGGACTTTAATATTGCTATACCATAGATAGTTTTACATGTTGTTTGAATGTCATAATAAGCACTTAGTGACGAAATGGGTTTTTTAATCACGGGGTTGTTATATTACAGATCAGCATATCCTGTGTTTTACATCTGTTGCCTGCAAAATATTTTATATATTGTATATAGCATTCAATGTAGATAAATATATATAGATCTATATTTATACATGTGCATTTCTATGCTAATAACTGTTCATTTATAAGGAAAGAGGCTGGATAAACATAGTGGTCACCTTATTCTGGATATATTATTTTGTTGACAGTTAACACATTGCAGTTTTTCTTACATGAACTGTTTCTACCTCAAGCCATACAGATATACCAATAGATTATAAAGCCAAGTAAATAAATGAATGATTGTTTTTATTCTTGTTATTGTGTATCTTTTTGTGCATTGTGCATAAGCCATTATGTAAATCATTGTCATCACATTTTCCCTGTGCTATGCTGCAGGTGAAATATTTTCATCCCATTTATTCATGTGTCTTACTGTTAATCTTTTTTGATATTACTGTGTTTTTATGGACAGAAGACAGCTGATTTTGCAGCTGTATTTGGTTTCATAAATTCATAAATGGGTTCCTCTTTTTCTGGAGCTCATTTTCACATTTTTTATTTAATGTATAGTAAAGCTAAAGTGTAAACTTTTACAACCAAAAATTATTTCATTATTGGGAACACCTTAAAGCATTTAATACACATAGAATATGTAAGTTTGGCAGAAAGTAGTTTTACTGTGGGAACAGCTGAGGATTGACGAGTTCTTTTTGTGCGATTTCTTGAGAGACTACATAAAGTTGACTAGTTTTGTTGAAGTAGTACACCTGAACTGCTAGACTGGTCACTTAAAATAGCCATAAAAATATGAGTAGCTAAATTTTTTTGTGTACACTATTTGATTATTCTTTGCTTCTCTTCACTGAATTGGCATTACTACCTGAATGTTAAAAATTATTGCTTAATTTCCTGTCTGACGGCTGTCTTCTGCCTTTAACTCTTTTTCCCACCACACCTTCCTTTTGTTTGCATTTCATAAACATTGTTGCAGACAGTATCTAAAGTCTGAAGTTTTTGAGTTGTGTACATAAATTTTCCATTTTTGTCTTATTTTATATTTTTTCTAGTCTTTTGCCTCAGTCTGAAGTGAAGCAAAAGTTTGGGATCTGGACTGTGATACACATGTAAGAAATTATTCATAAGAATAATATTTGAGTATGTTGTTGCTTCATTCCTATTCATGAATTGTGGTAGCAATTTTTCTCTTTAACTGACAAAAGGTTTTTTTTTTTTTTTTTTTTTTTTTTTTTTTTTTTTTTTTTTTTTTTTTTTTAAATTGATAGTTGTGTTACTGTTTAGTATGCCATTCACGTGAAGAGAGGTATCTCTCAGAGTTTAAAAATCATATTTTTATGGTCACCAAATGACAGACAACAATGTCAAAGAATTCTACTTTTGCTTTATCATGTGGACATGGGTGCCCACAAACATCTCTCTTGGGTGGGAATGGGGGGGACTGCAGGACTCTATAATTGTCATTTTTTTATATGAAGTACAAGTTCTACAGCAACTGGTAAAGCACTGCAGTCAGGCATGTAGTGCTACAATTGGCTAAATGAAAGCTTTAGTGGAATTTTGGGAAATAACTTCTAGAAGTGTATGAGGAATAAAAACTCCGTACACTAGATTCCAGGAGGGAGCAAATGCCCCCTCTTGCCACCTCCCTGGAGGTTAGCTTAAAGAAATATGCTGCACCTAAAACAAATAGTGTGCCTCACAACTTTGGTGCCATTGATTCACTATACTTTCATGTTTCTTGTAGAGGAACCTTTTGCTCCCTGTCACTTCCCCTCCCTTCTCTTTCCTTCCATTTTTTGCTGTTTACACCCATACACACAGCTGATATTTGTATTCTGTGAAACTCTGCAAACAAACATTATTCCATAATTGTTTAGAATTTTCTTACAAATTTTTGTCAGCTGTCAATTTAAAATTCTAAATATACCTGTTGATATTCAATAAATATAAATTATAATTTCATACCTCTACCTGATTTAATGTGCAGAAGCTTCTTTGGATTTAAGCATGGTCATAATTTACTGAAGTTACATCTGTTTTTTTATTTTTTTTATATTGTATATTTACCATGGTGGATTTATCGTATTATTGGGACTGATTCCCGTAACTGTACTCGTTGAGGCCTTCAAAGGTTTAGGTTGATTACACTCCCCTGCCCCCCACCCCCCACCCCAAATGCTTCCTGTGTGTAAAGAAAGTATTATACTTTGACGTTTCTGTTTGGTGTATCGCTCAAAGGTGGAGTTTTGTTAACTTTTTATTTGTTCTGGTGGGATTGTATTTCAAGAAGTGAAGGTAAATAAGTACAAAATCTGTAACAAAACATTTTTCTTAATACTAATGTGAGTATATGGTATGTTCTTCTATTTCATGGTTTCTTATTACATATTTGCAGAATATATGTATATGTTATATGTGAAATCAGCTTCTGTCTTTTGCATAATATATTGCAACAACATGTTCTACAAAGTGCCAGTATGAGTGGGTAGGGAAAATGTATAAAATTTTATTGTTGTAAGTTTATTTTTCTTATTGTAGTTATGTTTTATTGTTTTTCCCTCAGTGTATGAAATTGAAATCTTCAAGTATTAAAAGGTCATCTTCTAAATGTCATAATTGGCATTGAATATTTACAGAAAAATAAATGTAGTCAACAAAATGAAATTGTGTTATATTTCTGACCTTCGCATTTTTTTTTAATGCAGCAGGGTGTGTTGATAGGATAAAATAATAACCACCACCACCACCCTTCCATCACGCCCCCCCCCCTCTCTCTCTCTCTCTCTCTCTCTCTCTCTCTCTCTCTCTCTCTCTCTCTCTCTCTCTGTGTGTGTGTGTGTGTGTGTGTGTGTGTGTGTGTGTGTGTGTGTGTGTGTGTGAATTTAAAAATTAGTCATTGGATAGAAACAATGTTATCAAGAGTTTTAATCATTAAAATTAGGAAGCTGGACAACAAAGTTGACTTGACGTATTTCTGCCTTTGGTCTTCCAGCATCAGGTAAAATTTACATCTTCTCATCTTGTGCTATGAAGCACCTAGTAATATAAACTACTTAAGCATTGTAACTTCACTGGTAAAGTCTCACACACAGGTAGTGCAGGATGGTTATGCCCTAATCTTTTCTGCATTCAGTTTGGTTGTAGTACGTGGAAGTTATGAAGAGAGCATCATTGTGCCTCCTCAAGCCAAGAAGTTACAACAATGAGTTATTCAAATGATTAATTAATTATAATATTGCAATATTGTGTCAGTTAATCTCATAGTGGGCTGTTGTGTGTAATGAATGAGGAATTCTAGTTGTGAAAGAGAATGAACATATGACGATAAAGGGCAAGAACTGTGCAAACTTTTGAAAAGTATCAAAAAGCAGACAGGGAATACATTGTCACAGTGTTCCTCTGAGAATTATATTATTTGTAGTTGCTAGCAGGACTGCCATTCTTCCTGGTGGCAACTTGGCTCTGGTTTGGTTCTATTTTGTACTAAAAGTCTAATTGCCACAAAAAATAAATCAATCTGACCTTTCATAATGCCATACAATTATGTCTGTCTATGGAAGCTTAAGAGAAATGGCATATATTTTAGAAGAAGAAGGAGAAGGTACATTTGTTGTTCCTCATCTAGGCAAGCTTTCTATTCTGAAGCAATTTAAGCAGTTTATGTATTAATCATTTTGTTTTGCATATTGCATTGATCTTTGTCCATGGTTTCAACACAGAAAAAATGTTGTTGTTGGAATTTAACATGAAACTGCCACACTGTGGCCACCTATGTTAAGTATTAGCCAACAGAGGTAGGCCTCACCAATGGAAGAATCCAACAATTTAAAGAGCTATCGGTGTTTTCGTGTTTCTTGAAGTGAACATGAAATGAAAGCAGTAAAAATTTTATAAGGGGGACTCGTTATTCCTTAACAAAAGGGATTTCTATAGCAGAGCAGAAATTTTTCATGAATTCACACTTTTGAACAACAGTGGCTGATAACAAATAAAAGCCACTTGTACACAAATAAGTCAATAACTAAACAGTACAATAGTAGGATAACAACATGCAATTGGAACAGGTACTGTTTTCAGATGCTTTGAGAGTTCTTTGAAGAAGTCCACTTGTTTCACTCCCATGACAAAAAGGCATTAATATGGCGCTTCATTTACAAGTGTTCAACAGCAAAAATAGTGATACTTATTAAAATAGTAGAATATTGTTGTGGTAGATGATGTAATGTCTGGCAGAGAGAAATAGAATACTGTTCATAAAAACTTTACTTAAGAAAACTGAAAATTCATGATTAATTACAATATTTTGTGCAGTGTGCTTAGTTTAGCTTTCCCTTACAATCTTTCCTTTGGAAGTAAGGAGCAAATAGTTTTGTGTCTGTATAGTGCATTATAATTTCTGTACTTACTTCTGTATTCATGAGAGCAAGGCTTGTAATGCAAGTATTATAAAGGACAGAGTAAATCTTATCAAACAGGAAACTTAAATTTCAAAAATTATCAGTGACACTGAAGGCCAATTTTCGGCATGATTCGGTGGACCAAAATGGAATTTGGGGACCATCAAAAATTGCTGGGTCTGTTTGCAAACAAATCACATTTACAATAAATTGATTGAAATGGGTGCACATTGGAATATGGCGAAGTTATCAGTGCATTAGTATTAAGGTTTTAATTAATTAACAAATTGACTGCTGTGAGACTGCCAGTGGATGTGGCAGAGGCTCACACCTGGCACCATGTGCCTGATGGCGGCCATGCAATCCAATCTGTCTAGATGGAGTGTAAAGTTGCAAAAAGCAGAGTTCCAATCATAGAAAAGATATTGTACTTGATTTATTGTACATTGGCAGCATCTCAATTAAGAAATAGAAATTGATGTAAAATTCTGCATTATATACTGCACTAAACTAACAAGGGGAGGCCATGACATTTGGATCACGAATTAACTTCAAACTTTGTACACCTTAAGTAAGCCATTAAAACGACGTTACTTGCAAGTAGTAAGGTGCACTACTCCGGCAATTCCTAGAAAATAACAAGAGAAGTTTTGCACGCACCTATTATGTACCTGATACATCTGTGCGTAAGTGCTGGATGTTTGAGTTGATGGTGGTCAAGTGGTCATCGTTCGAGCTTCGTAAAAGGGATGTGTACAAGGCAATGGTCCGACTCCCACTCAAACCTTTATTTTTGTAGTACAGTTTTAAATTCTGTGATATTCAAAAAATTTGCACCTATACTATTCGTTCTTGCTACATTAGCAATGCCTCAATGCTACACAAGTTAACTGCCAAATGGGGCCTGCCTCTGTGTGTGCAGCTCAAAGTGTTGAGGTGCAAAGTAGTTCCGGTACCTTACAAAATTGCATGTATAAGGGATTTCACAATTCACGACATTTTCAAGAAAACACTATGCGTTTCTTCGTTTACTTGTTGATGGTTATAAATATGTTTGTCCTGATGGTTAAATTTAATTAAAAATAGTAAGTATTCAAATAATATGAAATTCACTAACACTTCATTCTAATACACGTAGCTTCTTTTTATTATATTACATCTCAAATGTCATATAAATTAATAATAAGACCAGTGATAAAAAAAGAACAATAGTTCAGTTCTGAGCAGGAGTTGAACTGTCACCTCATACACATTCATCATATGAAGCACAAATCCTAACCAGTTGACTACCATGAAGGGTAATGTGCAGAACCTACACACAGATACATCAGGTATATAATATATGCATAAAACTCGTCTTGCGATTTTCTTGGAGCTGGCAAAGTAGTCCATCTTACTATTTGCCCATTATGTTGTTTTAATCGTCAACTAAAGGTGTACAAAATTTGAAGTAAATTGTGATCCTAACGTCATGACCTCCCCTTGTTAGTTCAGTGCTTGGCCACCAGTGGGCATACAGTGTCAGGCATAGACATCTGCTGTGTCTGCAGGTAGCCTCATTGCGGTCATCATGTTAAAACATAATCTTTTAGATCAAATGAAAGACCTGTATTGAGGCATTTCAATGTTGTGCATTGACTGTGATACTTCAATTACTTCAGAATATCTTTCAGAAAAAGGAGGTTGAGCAGTGTTGTCATATCAGGCTTTGCAGGATTGGTTCATGGATGCTATACCCTACAAAACCTTTCATGTTACTGTGTGCAAAAAAGGTCATCCTGCGAAAGATGTCAGATTTTGTACATGTGTTCGTACATAGTGTCTTTTATGTTTTCAGACAGTAGTCATTACCCGAGTCTGCAAAGGATTCATGTTGAGTTTGTTACAGAAATATGATCATGAGAAATTAAGATAGCTAACACTCGAAGTAAAAAAGATTGGCAGGATGTCAGAGCTAGTCCCTTTTGACACATTTCCAAATGAATATTTCTGGTGGAACTGCTCTTCATGCTCATTTGGAATGGAGCTGGAAAGCAAAGAGACTTACTTCCTCCTGTCCACAGAGCTGTCAGTAGGACAACTAGGTTTTCATGCTTGCCTGCTATATAATGACACTGTAATAAGATGGCAGGTAGTATGTCCACCTGGTTGAAACTGCAACTGTTTTAGAATAATGAAAATTCAGGGACAATCACATCAGAATGGTTCAGAAGATCAGTAATTTGATCTAACTGGAAAAACTGCCTGGAACAATTAGCCTAACATCAGGGATAGCATTGTCACACCTGGTGTGATGAGACAGTGGCACCACCAATGTCAGATAAAAGTCCATTCTGTACCACAGTGAATGACAGCTGCTCTTAAGCGGCTCCATGTCACGAGAAGGCTGATTAAAATTTTGTCCAGTGAATTTCTTTTTTGCTCTCTGTTCTGCAAGCCACTGCATGGTATGTGTAAAGGGGGTAACTTGTACACCAGAATCAACCCAACCTCCTCCCCTTCTTCCTGTTTTGACTCATGGAAATACCACTGTAAATTCTCAGCCAGTGATTATGCTTAAATTATTTTATTGGTTTAAATGCAGTATTGGGTTGTATTAGTAAAATAAAATGTTCCATTTGTAACTTTGTCAGGGAGGGATCATGCAGAAGTAAACCTGTAGCTACGGTACAGGGAAGAAAATGCAGCTAATCTTGAATATGAGGGATTTCTGAAAAGTGATGCTTCTGAATTTTCTGTGTGAAAACTCTTAAAGCTTTTGAAATAAAACAAATTTATATTCTACATCGTTACTCTTCCTGTCTACATATGTCTCAACATAGTCACACTGGTGATGGACATATTTCACTCAGCAAGAGACGGATTTGTTGATATTGTCACTAGAATGTTGAAGCTACCACCTCACCTCTGCTTGCACTGCTTCATCACTATCAAAGTGAGTTCCTCACAGGTGTTTTTTAAGTTTTGCAAACAGATGGAAATTGGATGATGCCAAGTCAAGACTGTATGGAGGATGATCGATCAGAATCAGCCCAAGGTGATAGATTGTTGCATTCATTGCAGTGCGTGTGTGTGGTCTGGCATTGTCATGCTGAAGGAAAGCGTGCTCCATGTGTGGATGAACTCTTTTTTAATTCATGCTTTCAGTTTTCTGAACGTCTCTATGCACTGATATAGTTACGTTACACACTACATGCTACAATTCAGAGTCCTCTGGTGACAGAGGATTGCAACTTGCATCAGCAAAGTGGTAAAGTCACCTGAATAATATGCATGACTTGTAATGCCTCAACTGAAATTCAGAACAGAATAAAAAATTCAGAGGCATTACTTTTCAGCACACCATTGTGCCACTCTTTAAAGAAGTTGCCGATAGTGGATGCTTCTGCCTGTAAATGTATAACTTGACACATCTTTGAAGGCTCTTCTCCGTGCTAGGATTTGCAAACACTGTGAGTGGATGACAAGCCATGTATGAAGCATTATGTGAAACCTGTACACACCACTGCCTTGTGGTTAATCTTGGTAAGGAAGAAGGCTAAAGGAGGAACCCGGAAAGGAAAACTGGAGTGAGGCCCCAAAGGTCAATGGAAGGTGTACTATGTCCCCTCCCACCAGCTCCTGCAGCTTAGGTGATAACAGGCATATTGGCTTGCCTTTCCTCTGGACACTATCACATAGGTCAAGAGGCAGACACATGATTGGGCAAATTCATGTGTCTTTATACACTGTGTGATCAAAAGTATCTGGACACCTAGCTGAAAATGACTTAAAAGTTCATAGTGCCCTCTATTGGTAATGCTGGAATTCACTATGATGTTGGCCCACCATTAGCCTTGATAACAGCTTCCACTCTCACAGGCATACGGTCGGTCAGGTGCTGGAAGTTTTCTTGGGGAATGGCAGCCCATCCTTCACAGAGTCCACCCCTATAGCTGAGTGGTCTGCATGGCAGCTTGTCATGCCAAGGGGCCCGGGTTCGATTCTTGGCTGGGTCGGAGATTTTCTCTGCTCAGGGACTGGGTGTTGTGTTGTCATCATTATCATCAGTGGAAGGCAATGGGTAACCACCACTGGAATCACTTCCCAAGACACTCATGCGGTGGACCTCTCTGACGAGGTTCCCCCTTGACAAAAACCTGCCATAAGGCAGAACACACAAGAAACACTGAGGAGAGGTATTGATGTCTGTCGGTCAGGCCTGGCACGAAGTCAGCGTTCCAAAATATCCCAAAAGTGTTCTGTAGCATTCAGGTCAGGGCTCTCTGCAGGCCAAGCTATTACAGAGATGTTACTGTCATGTAACCACTCTGCCACAGGTCATGCATTACGAACAGGTGCTGGATCATGAATGATGCAGTCACCATCCCCGTATTGCTCTTCAGCAGTGAGAAGCAAGAAGGTTCTTAAAACATCAATGTAGGCTTGTGCTGTGATAGTGCCATGCAAAACAACAAGGGGCGCAAGCTCCCTCCACGGAAAACACGACCACACCACACCATAACACCACCGCCTCTGAATTTTACTGTTGACACTACACGCGCTGGCAGATGACATCACCGGGCATTCGCCATATTCACACCCTGCCGTCAGATCGCCACATTGTGTACCGTGATTCGTCACTCCACACAACATTTTTCCACTATTCAGTCATCCAATGTTTACACTCCTTACACCAAGCGAGGTGTTGTTTGACATTTACCGGCATGATGTGTGGCTTATGAGCAGCTGCTCAACCATGAAATCCAAGTTTTCTCACCTCCTGCCTAACTGTCATAGTACTTGCAGTGCATCCTGATGCAGTTTGGAATTCCTGTGTGATGGACTGAATAGATGTCTGCATATTACACATAACGACGCTCTTCAACTGTCGGCGGTCTCTGTCACTAAACAGATGAGGTCAGCTTGTACGCTTTTGTGCTGTACGTGTCCCTCCACATTTCCATTTCACTATCACATCGGACACAGGGGACCTAGGGATGTTTAGGAGTGTGGAAATCTCGTGTGCGGACATATGATACAATTGACACCCAATCACCTGTCCATGTTTGAAGTCCATGAGTTCTGTGGAGCATCTCATTCTGCTCTCTCACAATGTCTAATGACTACTGAGGTCGCTGATATGGAGTACCTGCCTGTAGGTGGCAGCACAATTCCCCGTAATATGAAAAATGCATGTTTTTGGGGGTGTCCGGATATTTTTATCACACAGTGTATTTATCTCAGGCATTTAGCATCCTGGTGAGGATACTTCAGTGACATCCAAGGACATCAGTACAACACAGGAAGATGCTCTGTCTGATTTGTGTAAGATTTGAGTACTGGGAGCCATTTCTGTCAGTAGGAGAGATCGTTGCATCTCATTCGACAGCTACTGCCACTCAAGCTGGGCAGCTCCAAGCCAATAAGGTGCTGTCCTGCACCACCCACCTGCTGCATAAGATGTGTGGAGCTTAAAAGTAATCTTCAACAAGCAAGTTGATTTGATATATTACACCTATTGAAAACAAAAAGGAAACAATAAAGAAATCAACATTTCATATTGCCACCTGGAATGTTAGGACCATGTGTGCAAGGTACATTGATGATAGCCGAGAGGTTGGTTTCATTTGTAAGAATGCTGTAATTGACAGTTCCATTGCTTGAATCTGGACATGGTGGGACTGCAGGAGACTTGTCTTGAGATGAGCCAAGACTCAATGGAGTAGTATTTCCAACTAAAAAACAACATCCTGAACAGTGAAGAGTAGATTCTTACATTAAAAACATGCTCTTCAAGTGGCGCTATCAACATTTTCAATGTGCACACTTCCACTTTATCATCCAGCACAGAAGAGGAGGATTTGTTTTATGATTTACTCAGAAACAGAATTCCCAAAGTACCTGACTCTGTGTCACTACATATTCTAGGGGACTTTAATGTTCAAGATGGATCAGATAATGACACGTGGCCAACAAGGCTGGGTCATCATGAAGTGGAAAAATCAATGAAAATGGCCAGAGACTGCTAGAAGTCTGCTGTTTTTATGGGCTATGCATTACAAATAAGTATTTTCAACTTAGGATCAATACAAGGTGTCCTGGACACGACTCCGCTTTCATCACTGGCATCAACTTGATTTTGTCATCGCTAGGTGTACAGATCTCAAAAATGTCCTACTGTCGCAAAGCTATCATGGTGCTGACTGCAACACTGACCATGCTCTGGTGGCCTGCACTATGAGGCTCACCCCTAACAAATATTGCTACACTGAACTAAGAGGTCACCCTCGGATCAATACATATCATGTTCATGAGCCAAAACTAAAACAGTACGTGAAATAAAATATAATAGAAACAATGACTGGCTCAAGCAAAATTTGGAGGAGATGGAGCCAGTCATTAAGGCTAATGGAAAGCCTTGCTTGTTTGCAAAAGAAATCCAAATGGAAGATGTCAGATGACTTGCAAGAAGCAAAGAATAGGGCACAGAAAACATCCAGGAGATGGGCAAATAACACTGAAACAGTGCATGATGTCATTAAGAATGCAGTTGATTCAACTGTCAGAAAAACAGTTCCTCTGAAGACCAAGCTGGGTTAAACACTACCTTATGTTGCTGCAGCTGAGAATTAAGTTGGCAATGAGAATTAAGTTGGCAAGGATGCACTTGATGCCATCAAACAAATGCCAATTATGGAAGAACAGGATGCAATGTCTACTGTGGAAGAATTCAGCAAAGCAATAGATTCCATTGCTAATGGAAAGGGTCCAGGTAAAGATGGGATCCCTACAGAGGTTATTAAATATACCAAACCTGTCCTCAAACTCCTACACTCACTTCTAACAACCAGCTGGGAACAAGGTTACGTTCCACTGAGTGCGTGGAATCTGAAGATCATCATTCTGTATAAACTGAAAGTAGACAGAAGTGACAGCAACAATTGTCAAGGCATTTCACTGCTAAGTGTAGCTGGAAAGACATATGCAAGAGTCATCCTATTGCAATTACAAATCTTAGCTTCCAGAATCTCAATGTGGCTTCAGATCTGGCCGATTAACCATGGATATGATGTCTCTCTGACAGCTGCAAGAGAAGTGCCACGAAGCCCACTTTATACTGCTCATTAAAGCATTTGCTTTAGTGAGCATAATGGGCTCTTCAAGTTACTGCAGAAGATTGGATGTCCATCCAAATTACTTCAAATAAGAAACTTCCTGGCATATTAAAACTGTGTGCCGGACTGAGACTCGAACTCGGGACCTTTGCCTTTCGCGGGCAAGTGCTCTACCAACTGAGCTACCCAAGCATGACTCACACCCTGTCCTAACAGCTTTACTTCTGCCAGTATCTCATCTCCTACCTTCCAAACTTTACAGAAGCTCTCCTGTGAACCTTGCAGAACTAGCACTCCTGAAAGAAAGGATATTGCGGAGACATAGCTTAGCCACAGCCTTGGGGATGTTTCCAGAATGAGATTTTGACTCTGAAGCGGAGTGTGCACTGATATGAAACTTTCTGGCAGATTAAAACTGTGTGCCAAACCGAGACTCGAACTCGGGACCTTTGCCTTTCGCAGGCAAGTGCTCTACCAACTGAGCTACCCAAGCACGACTCACGCCCCGTCCTCACAGCTTTACTTCTGCCAGTACCTCGTCTCCTACCTTCCAAACTTTACAGATGCTCTCCTGCAAACTTTGCAGAACTAGCACTCCTGAAAGAAAGGATATTGCGGAGTCTCGGTCCGGCACACAGTTTTAATCTGCCAGGAAGTTTCATATCAGCGCACACTCCGCTGCAGAGTGAAAATCTCATTCTGGAAACACCCCCAAGGCTGTGGCTAAGCCACCTCTCTGCAATATCCTTTCTTTCAGGAGTGCTAGTTCTGCAAGGTTTGCAGTGGTAGCAAACACAGAACGTGACCTGAAGTATCTAATTAACAAATAATCACATGCATGTGAAAAATTTGGTGTGACAATCAGCCTCCAAAAGACTAAGATCATGGCACAGGACACCACCAACCTTGCATCTATCAGCAATGACAGCTATTCATTCCAAGTAGTTGACGATTTTACCTATTTGTGATCTGAAATATGTAGCAACATTTCTGTGGACAGTGCACAAAAGCAACATCTGTCAAGGCTGGACTGAAAAACATAGTATCAAACAACGGACTGCTGACAATAAAAACTAAATTATAAGTATTCTATACTTATGTTATTAGCACCCTTCTCTGTAGCTGTGATACATGGAAAACTCTTACTGAGAATGAGTCTTGAGTGAACAGCTTTCATCTCCATTGTCTCTGGAGAATTCTTCAGGTCTCATGGAGAGATAATGTACCCAACAGCAATGTCTTACAACTGACAAACACAACTGGCATTCATTCACTCCTAAGCCATTGATGTCTAAGTTGGCTGGGACATGTCAGGCACATGGATCCTGACTGAACACTGAAAAACCGCTGTATGGAGAACTTCAGGAGGGTGTGACACCATTGGGAAGACCACACTTTCACTTCAAGGATGTCTGCAAGAGATACCTGACCAAGGCCAGTATTAATCAAGTCACTGGGAAAGTACTGCTGATGATCATTTCAAATGGTGACTAAAGATGCGAAATGGTATCAAGCTTGAAGAGGACAAATGCACACACGAACGAATCGGGTAGAGGATAAGACAGAAAGGAAGAGCGGCTTCTGTTCGAAGCCCTCACATTTCATTTGCCCAGACTGCGGTAGTAACTTTCTAGCCACAGCAGATGTTGTGGTCTCTGAACAAAGTATGCAACACCACCATCTTTTGAGGATGCATGGATGCCACATAATCACAATTGGTAGTAAAATCTGACTCAGGTGAAAGCATATGAAGGAAAAGAGTAGCAGGGGATGGGGGGTGGGGTGGGGGGGGGGGGGGTGCTGAACTGTAAATCACTTGTGCGGAAAGATGTTATCAAACTGGTGCTGGATCTGCCACCTGCTTTACCTATGACTGAACCTATGTGGTAATTTGATTTCATACCACAAATAATTATTATACCTAGATATTTATATGAGTTGGCAAATTACAGTTGTGGCTCGTTGATATTGTAGCAGTAGAGTATTATGTTTTTGTGATTTCAAGCAAATTTTCAGTTGTTACACAGCTCTGAAAGCTTATCAAAGTCTGACTGGATATTTGTGCAGCTTTTTCAGATAGTACTGTGCCTGTGCAGTGTGTATCCTGTAAGGACAGCCAAGGTGTGTGTGTGTGTGTGTGTGTGTGTGTGTGTGTGTGTGTGTGTCAGTTTTTTATGAACCATAAGAAAGTTTATTCATTATGTGAGATTCAGTTGGATGCTTACAAATGTCATTGTATGTCAAAGAATTCAAACTACAGTATGTTTTTACATTCACACCTCATTTTTACTATTAATTTGATCTAACAACTAGGATTTTGCAATTATGGAAATCATATTGCAGGACATGAAGGGAAGTGCAACACTTTGTATGAGAAAAAGGAAACAAGATAGACCTAGAATACCATAAGACTGAAGAGAGAAAAATAGGAATTGCTTAGCAATATAAAATAAAAGACCTCCCAAGGAAAAAAAATAAAAAAATAAATAAAAAAAATTGTAGTGCGAGTTCACAGCCTAACGACCAGAGAACAGAATGACCATGAGACCATGGAAATGGTAAAATGAACACTTCTTTAAGGTACAGGCATATTATGGCAAGGAATGGAGTCCATCAGGATAAACAAAACACAGTTATCATGATGCTGGGAATATCTAATTGTGACCCATGGCAACAGAAAACAATGAAAGAAACAGCAAAGTCATTGACAGGAAAAATACAAATTGTAAACACTCAGTGCGGTGTAAATGTTGTGTGCTGCACGGGTTTTGAGTGTGATGGAATTAGAAAAGGGAAACAACATCACTGATGTTTTAAAGAGCATTATCTCATCTTTTGAATTCGAGTAGAAACAAAGCTGCTGTTGGAGCTACTTCCCATCATTAGTTCAGCTTCTCTTCTAGCACGTATGCAAGAAAGGAGGAAGGAAGAAGGAAATGGAATGAGTATGAAAAATATAAGAAATAACACCCATTCTGACTCAGATACTCTGTGGTGGTTGCCTCATGTACTCAAAAGACATAAGCTCCTGGAGAATCTGCATGGTAAGATCAAACACTCTGACAAAACAAAATAATAGCACAATGTAGATAGGTTGGGGGGGGGGGGGGGGAGGAAGGAAGAGGATGAGGAGGATTTCTGACTCAGATCCTTGTTCTCAATCAATAACAATATTTTGAGTGCAAAGCATATTGATGTGGTGCTAATGGACGTCTGCATTAATTTTCCCAGGAGGGGACAAGATTCAAAACCTGTCAGTTTTGATACAAATTATGCAGTGAGTTTGAAAATGTGTCCTGCCCCAAGAACTAAATGTGATGAGAAGTACATAAAACTAATTGTACCTCAAAAAACTGATAGTTATCTACTTAATATTTTTATGGTAGATTACTTTGTATCCAAACAGTAAATGTATTTCAGTAGTATATGCAAAGTACATTTTATGTATTAATATGAATACAGATACCTCCTTTTTGATTCAACAATCTGAAATTACATCCTAAGGCTCCCATAATGTTAGGTTGCAACTGAAAATTAAAAAGCTGAAGTAGGAAAAAGGAATGACACAGAAATTCCTGTTAGCTGTCAATAGAAATGGTACATTAATACCCTTCGAGTGGAGAAATGGAATAAATAAAAAAAAGTCTTATTCAGTGTTGATACTACCATATTTATAACTTAATATTTGTGTATAAAACTTCACAACTGTTCTTGTTACTGAATTTATTGTGTTACTTTGTGATTTCTATTATTTAGTATCTCTTGGTGTAACTGAAGTTAAACAAAACATCTTTTGAAAACTACATATTTTCGTATTGGTTAGTTAAAGAGTAGTCCAGGGCCAATATACAACAACATGAAAGTGGAAGACCTACCAAAACTATCCTCAAATTGGCCAGTAGAATCAACTTTTAGCAGCCTAGGATTGAACTAAGGTAATCCTCATACCTCCAGTTTGTCACTCTGTTGTGTAGCATGCCAACTAGAATGCAGTATTCATTGTGCTCTAAGTGTGCTGTTGTGATGTACCCATTGACTTTGATATGGCCCCAGTCCTAGAGACCACAGTTTTTCAACCTTGAAATCCCTTACTTTCCCCCTCTCTTCTAATGCAGAAAACTGTATTTTTTTTTTTTTTATGATGTGTTTGGGGTTGAGTATGGATGTACACACATACAAAATAGCAGTGTTGTTCTGAGTGTACTACAGTATGTCTGTAGTGTAAAACTGAGTGCACAACCAGCAAGTCATCATGGGTTTCTTTTTCTACAGATAAATGATATACTATTGCTGTATCAAGTGGAGAGGGCATCTTTATGGGAATTGGGGACAAATGACAGGCATGTATACCGCTGACAAGTGTATGTGCTGGAAAGCGGCAACGGAATCTGTGCACCAGGGTGTTACACTCCTTTCTGCAACTTGGTAAGGGCTCAACCAGGAAGCAACAAAGTAATGATTGAAAATATTATGTTGGTATGGTTCTCTAAAGGTTCACATCCATCTTGACTGCAGATCATTGCTAAAACTGCAGTTGCATTGTGGAATTAGCGTAATTTCCTGTGAACAGAGTTCACAGTCTTTACTATATAGTCTTTACTAAAGTGACTGTGCTGTGCTCCAGACTGTTCAGAAAGAAATTTCTGTATTTTCATTTCTAGTAGTCACAACTGTGAGGAGAGATGACATCAGACTCAAAGCCTACTTTAGATTGTTTGCCTTTCCTTGTAATGACCTACTAAGATGAAGCAACAAAGGTAACTCTTCATCCAGAGTGAACAGTAATATTATAAACTTAGAATCCTTTAATGCTAAGGATGAACAGGATGGTTTGATAGCCTTCTTTATGGGTCTTCATGTGGCTATTTCCTTAACACTTCTACCACTACATCTAAGTCTTCAGAAAAGTGATGCACAGATTCATGACTCTCTACCTACCTGCATTCACACAGGGACAGCAAAGAAGCACCTAACTTTGACAGCAGTAGAATTCAACATTTTTGGTTCTGATTGTGACAATAGCATTTTTCACTTGGGCTACCTTGTTCAAGAAGATAAGCAACTGTTCAACTTACAATTGAAATGTGACATCTGCAATGCATTCAGTGCCTCCAACTGGATTTCCTTAACTGCTCCATGTCAGTGCATTCACCAGTGCTGATGCCAAGCCCTACCTTCTTCTGTTTCCTCAATACAGTTTGACCAACAGCCTTTCCTGTAAGGCTCAACTCATAATCAAGTTGATTAGATTGGCCACCATGATGAGTTATCCCCAATCTCTCTTTTGATACTCCTTTATGGATGGCTTCATATTATTCTTCAGTGATATGAGAATTGTTTCCATATTTCTTAGCTTCCAAAAGGCTCTCAAATGTGCTTCACGCGCCTTTTGGTGGTAAACTTAATGTCAAACTAGGCTGACTTGAGAAATTTCAGCAGTATCTGTGTTTGCACCAAACTCCATTGAGTAGGTGCCATTCTCGCTAACTGTCTTCAGAATCTCCTGCTTTGTTTCCTGTTCACAAATGCCATAGATTCATTCTGGACAGTCTTGCCAATATAAGTACAAAAGATGTTGAAAAAGTTGCCTTCAGATGATTTTCTAGTTTTGTGTTGCAACTATCTACTCTAAATCAGAGAACTGACTGGAAGTTCCTGTCATCTGAAACTTCACTGTGGCACTCTTGGCTAGTAAAAACAAAAGGCTGTCATTTCAGTAATCTATTAATGGGATACTTTGATGGCCTAAAATTTATACTATAAACAATTGGCTTAACTTCTCTCTATTTCCTTTTATTCCTGACAGAAGCTTGTGATTCATTCTGCAAATAATATCCTCTCATGGATTTTCATAGTTATGCAGGAAATCATGTCCTGAGTAAGCATCTTGTCTGTGATATTGATTTTGGTCATGAACTGAAAGAGCACCATCCTTCCCTATGATTTGTTTTTAGGATTTCAAAGCTATGTGATGAGATCTGTTAAAGTTGTAGAGCAGAGACTTTTCTCTAACCTAGCACAAGCTATGCAGAAGAAACTGCTGCAGCTCTTCCTATTTTCCTGACAGAGAGAGAGAGAGAGAGAGAGAGAGAGAGAGAGAGAGAGAGAGAGATCAAGTTAAATATAATTTACATTTCTAAACCCAGATTTGGATTGTCCATAAAACTATGAATTGATGCACATAGGTCATGGGATGCCATGATTGTCAATTTAATTAATTGTTAAATTAAAGGCATCAAACCAATGTTCTGTGGCAATTAGAAGTCATTGTCAGCTTGCCTAATAAAAGGTTTCTCATCTCATGAGCACTGAGAAAGTTTGTGAAACCCGGATTAATTACGCCTGATATTTTGCAAGATGGCAAAATCTACAAAGGCTGGCTGAACCTGAAATGAAAGAGCAGATTGTTGCCATGTGTTGTGGTAGGGTTTGACAATTACAGTTTTATACATTTTTGTCAATTTGAGAAATATCAGGAAATATACGCATACCAAGTTTATTGTCTAGTTTCAAACTTTTCCTGAAAAATGTCACTTTACATTCAGATGACTCTTTTACAGTTCTAAAGATTTTCCCCATAAAATATACTTCTTTTTTTGTCTGAAACTCTACTAAAACATCATGATGACCTGAAGGAATCTTAGCCTTTATGTTGTAACTTACCTCTCACAAAAGCTGTAACTGTTTTTATTTATTTATTTATTTATTTATTTATTATTTGTCCCGTGGATCAAATCAGTACAATGGCTTGTACAACTGATATGGGATAAGTCAATACAAATATACAGTTTACAGGAGTCTAAAATAGTAAACAAGAATACAGAGGAAAGATTATTTTACATTACCTACAAAATTATGTTACTTAAAGTTACAGCTTTACAGAGAATTGTTACATGATGCGACAAAACTGACTTAACAACATTCAGCTTTGATACTTTATCATGCACTAAGACAATTTTGATTCCAAATATTCCTGGATGGTATAAAAGCATTCTTTTAATAAAAGAGATTTCACTGTCTGTCTGAATTTATTTATTTCTTGGATTTCTTGTATAAAAGTTGGAAGATGATTATATAATTTTATTCCCATGCACTTGGCACCATCACTGTACAGTTTTGTTGAGTGGGGAAGTATTCTTAGAGAGGTTTTTGATCTTGTGTCATAATCGTGGTAGTCCATATTTTTGCTAATTTTGTTGATACTTTTTTTGGTAAAGAATAATAATTCTAGTATGTATTGGCATGGGAGGGGCAAAATATTTAGTTTCTTAAATAATGGTTTACTAGTGTCTCTTTGTTTTTTGAACATAATTGTTCTGACTACCTTCTTTTGCAGTTTGAATATCTTAATTGATTCAGAATTTTGGCCCCAGAAGATGATTCCGTAGTTAAGTACGGAGTGAAAGAGTGCATGGTACATTGTGGTTAGGGTACTTGTGTTAGTGACGTTCCTTATTGATCTAATCATGAAGCATACTTTACTAAGTTTTGTGCTGGTAACGCCAATGTGCCTTTTCCATGTGAGCGTATCAGTAATAGTGACCCCCAAAAATTTTATTTCATTTTCAAGTTTAACATTATTTTTTTCCAGTGGTATAGTTGGTTGTAATGGATTTCTGTTTTGGGCAGTGTGAAAGGTTATTCCGATTGTCTTTTTTGCATTAATCAGCAGCCTATTACTTTGAAGCCATCGACTTATTTGATCTGTGGTTCTATCTATATTGGATTGGAGAATTTGTTCGGGCGCAGATATGAGTATAGAGGTGTCGTCAGCAAATAAAAGGGTTTTTGTGTTTGGTAGGCTGTGAGGAAGGTCATTTATGTAAAGTAAGAACAGCAAAGGGCCCAGGACGGAGCCTTGGGGAACGCCTTGCTTTACGGTATGTACGGAGGAATGTACAGTGCTAGCTGTACCTGAGAGCTTAGTTTCATTTAATTCGACATACTGCTGTCGATCTTCCAGATAGCTTTTAAACCAGTCATAGGCATTTCCTCTTATTCCATAGGAATGCATCTTTTGCAGAAGTATACTATGATTAACCATGTCGAATGCCTTTGTTAGATCTAGGAATATACCTATGGCTGGGAGTTTTTTGTCCACAAGCTCCAGTGCATGATCTAGAAATTCTTGTATTGCATCTGTTGTAGCTTTCTTACTTTGGAAGCTGAACTGAGCAGGTGACAGGATATTTTCTTTGTCTAGAAAGGACATGATTCTGGTGGCCATTATATATTCAAATACTTTACTAAAAGTTGAAAGCAGTGCAATGGGTCGATAATTACTGGGATCCTCTTTGCTTCCTTTTTTGTGGACAGGTATAATTTTTGCAATTTTGAGCATGCCAGGAAATGTACCATTCAGGAATGAGAAGTTTATTATGTGAGCGAGGGGTTTACTGATAGAGTTACTGCAATTATGAAGGAGGAAGCATGGGATTTGATCTTGTCCAGCAGATGATTTTTTTTTTAATTTTGCTATGAAGTGTCTTTTCTATTTCAGTTTCAGATGTAGGCCTTAGAAATAGAGTCTCAGAGCATAAGTTTGGTTCTAGTTGTAAGGGACAGCTATTTTTAAGATGGTTAGCCAGGTTTTCTACTGTTTCTGTAAAGTAGTTATTGAATTCCTCTGCTGTTTCTTTCCCACAGGAGACTAATTTTCCATTTATTTTTAGGCTAATATCACTTTGTAGCTGTTTTCCTCTATTAGTATTCATATTAATAAGTTGCCACATGCTTTTGCTCTTATTTGATGACAATTTGAGGTAGTTATCATTCTGTAGCTTTTTGGCTGCATTTACTACATTCTTTAATATCTTTTTATATAGAGTAAAGTATGACTTAAATGCTTCACTACTGCCTAGTTTGGATTTGCTCATGTAAAAAAGTTCTCTTTTTCTTTGTAATGATCTAATGATTCCTGGGGTGATCCAGCTGGAGAGTTTTCTATCTTTGGTGATACATTTTGTTTGTAAGGGAAAGTGGCAATTAAAATAATAACAGAAAATATCCAAGAATGCTTCATATTTGCTGTCTACTGTTTGAGCCTCATATACATTTTGCCAGTTTTCATTTTGTATATCAAAGAGGAAAGTATGCATGTGGGTTTTATTGAAGTTTCTCCTCTGTACAGTGATTTTATTGTGTTCGTGACTGTTATTTTGCAACCAGACCTGCATGATTAATGCATTGTGGTCTGAAAATCCTAGTTTGACGGAGGATACAGTACAATTTATATTGCTTGCTACTTGATGCAGACAAGTGGTACTGTGATTTGTTATCCTGGTTGGAGTGTTAACCATTAGGTCTAGGTTGTAGCTGTTCATAAAATTTTTAATGCTTAAATGGCTGGGGTTTTCTGAGAGAAAATCTATATTATAGTCACCACATATTAGAACACTATATGATTTTCTTTTACTTAGATTTTCTATTACTGGTGCTAGATTTTTGTAGAAAGTCCCTATGTTACCAGAGGGTGACCTGTAAAGTGCTATTATATAAACATTTAGATCTGTAAGCTCTACACCTGACAGTTCTATATCTTTTTCAATACTATACGAATTGCAAATATCAAGAGGTGTAGCAGTAATGTTGTCTTTTACAAATATGCAACTGCCTCCACCTTTGTAAGATGTTCTTGAGAAGTGACCCACGAGTTTAAAATTTGGTATCACAACACTTTCTATTTCAAAATACCTCAAGAAATGTTCATTAATACATAATATCTGATTATCTGACAGTTCACTTGCACTTGATAACAAAATTTCTAATTCATTAAGTTTGCTTTTGAGCCCTTGTACATTATGGATGTATACTTTTAGATCAAGAATTTTTTTTGTTTAATTTTTTTACACATTGGTGAGGAGGTTCAGACTTTACCTTATTTACTACAATTTGCTGATGGAGTCCTTTGCCAGTTTTATGGTGTATCTTTAACTTGTTTGATGATGCTAAGTTTTTTCTTTTCTCAGAGGGGGATAGAAAAAATCCTCCTTCTTGGGTATATTCCGCCTTGATCTTAAATTTACTCTTACAGGTGTAGCTGCTGCAATCCTTTGTGGATCTTCTGATGTCTCCTCTTTCCTGCTTTCTTCGTTCTTGTCAAATTTGCTTTCCTTATTTTTGCTTGTAAGTCTTTCAGGAAGCTGATAGACTGATCTATTTCGTAATAGTCTTTTTTTAATTATTTCACTGATGTGATCGCACATAATACTTTTTCTGTCATAATTAAGGTGCATTCCGTGTTTGGTGTGTAGGTTTCGATGTAGTTTACTTACGTCGCACTTAGGGTATTCTGCACACAATTTCTTAATTTTGATGTTAGTTTTCCTGATTTCTTTATTAACACATGATCTGTAAATTAGGTTGTGTCTATGAGGCACAGTGGCTACTATTATGTTCCTAGATTTATTCACTTCTAGAAAGTTCTGTATCGTTTTAACGCAGGCATCGGCTTCATTTTTAGCTATGTCATTCGAACCCGCTATGCATACAATAAAGTCATTATCCTCTATTGTGTTCATCTGAAGATCAATGTCTACGACATGGTGTGTTCCCGCTCCAGGTTTCACTATGCTAGTCACTGCCGTTTTTCGATTTTTCTCTCGGAGCATGCTTGATAGCTTTCTGCCGTGGCTGTCAGCAAGCAAGAGAATACCACACTTTTCCCTTAATGATACGTGTTTGCCCTTACCACTGTTTCCAAGTTTACTGTTTTAATATGTCAATATGTGACATTCAGTAATACAAATCATATCAAGAACCAGGTGTTTTTGTAAATTTTATGTGTTTTGTTACCTTGAACACCATACTTTCATAACACCCAAGTTATGGTATGGAAATTTTCAACTATGAAGCCTAAAATGGGGACTCCCAAGTGCCCCACACTGAACACTAACAATACTGGATAGCAGTTCTGCTCTCTTCGATACTTCATGTGGCATCAAAATTTAATAGAAGAATATTCTGTTATATTTGATATAATATGCAACAAGGGTGCTCTCTCAGGAATGAGTTGCCATTAGCAATAAAATACAAATTAAGCATGAAATATGCAAATATGAGTAAAGACATGATTATCTGGTAAAACAAAGTTCCAACTCAAAATAAAAAACATAAAAAAGACTGACACATTTGCAAAAGATTTGAAAGGTAACTTAGTCTCAGCCATCTGTAAAGCATACAGAAAAGTTGTGAACTAGTTCTTTTGCCAAACAAGGATGTCTTCAATTAAAGTATATCTGTAACCACCAATATGATGTCTTTCGTCAGTTTGTTACAACTAATTGTACCAATGCTGATGCTTTTTTGAGAGATTCTCAGTGTGCTAATATTCTGAAAAACCATTTTTTTCCCATAGAACATAAGTTACATGTGCTGCGACTTTAACTAGTCTGCTAGAATACAGTGGTCGCACTGTTTCCTGTCAGATCATCAAATTTAAATACTATTGGGCTTGGCTAGCACTTGGATGAGTCACTGTCTGGCTCTGCCAAGTGCTGTTGGCAAGCAGTGTACACTTAGCCCTTGTGAGGCCAATTGAGGAGCTATGTGATTGAGAAGTAACAGCTCCGGTCATGAAAACTGACAATAGTCAGGAGAGTGGTGTGCTGACCACATCCCCCTCCATATCCACATCCAGTGATGTCTATCAGCTGAGGATGACACAGCAGGTACCATTGGGCCTTACAAGGCCTTGTCGGATGGAGTATGTAAAATAACTATCCATGCTTTTTAATTACAGACAACTCCTGAAACTAATTTTCAGAGTTTGTTTCTAAAAATAAACTTAAGATGTTGAGGCACCTTAATGAGCAATGTTTTTAATCTCTCTCTTATTCACAGTCCAGTTCACATGAACACAGAACTTTACGAAGTCTTGCGAAATGAGTGTTACCCATACTATGGGGTGGGGCTGCATTAATGAAAGTGTCAAGAGAAGTGCTCGCTATCTCTATTGGTGACAGTTCTTGGTTGGAGCACATCGTTATCCTCATTAGCACAAGTATTGTTGCATTTACATGTTGGTGCACATGCTTCCTGTAGTTGGTAGCAGCCATAGACTATGTAGCTCATATTAGTGCAGCATTGATTAGTGATACAGTCATGAGTGTTTTGGCTGTTGTTTCATAGCAATGCAATTATTAGCATCCTGAACAGTAGGCATGATAAAGCTAACTCTGCATTCACTGTAGGTTATTTGTGTTGCCCCAGCCTGGGCTCCAGTCATCTCAGTTCTCTTAGCTACTTATCATTTTAATGTAACTCTCAGTGCATTCCATCTCTAAACGGAAGTTAGATGAGTTATTCAGATGCTTCTTTATGTTTCAGTTACTTGTTTTAATTGTCTTGATCTGCAGCAAGACATTTTTATATCAGCTCTGATTTAATTGTGGGGGTGTAACCTTTTTCATATTGTAACAGACTACCACAAATTTCAGTGTGTTTTTGGAATAAAATATTTAAATTTTTACCAGATCTGTCTGTCATCTGGTCTGTAGAATTCCCCTGTTGACCCCCATAAATGTTATTTTTAGCTGTCAGGAACCTTTGTTAAACAAAATGAAGTCCTTTGCCGGTAGGTGAGACCAAGTGAGCCAGCTAATTGGGAATCAGGGGGCAGCCAGCTATAATGAGATTTCCTAAAGTCACTGTTTTGTGGATACCACCAATGTGCCATACTACTAACCATGGAGTGTTTTTATAAAACAGTCTACCAAATGGCAATGAACAGATGACCCATTCATACAATTCTGAGTGGGACTGCTTCAAGTGTCAATGTGTCCCAGATCCCCTCCCCATATTTATGAAATATGGCAACTCAAAAGATTTTGGCAGAACTCGGAGCTGTTTTAGTGACTGATGTGTAATGTAATTTCTAATGTTGTTACTTATGACTCCCCCTATATCATTTGAAACACTAAGACTGCTACTTGAATCCTGTGACTTGACCTGTTCAACTCTGAAATTGTCCCACATTAGGGTCATGTAAATGTCCCATCTGGCTGAATAAAATTTCTGGATTTTCTAAAAGCAATTCCTTTACACTGATATCAAGAAACACTATTTAAATAACTGCATAGTCTCTTAAAATTTCATATAATTTGAATGATCAAGACGCAAAAATTATTGATTTCATTTTATCTTATCAGCAAAGTAAGTAAACTATCAAATTATCTCCTCTTCCTGTGTACTTATAGTTTTCCTGCTTCCTTTTTCATTAAAGTACTGGAAAGAATCTTGTTCAGTTATCTATGTTTTAAGAAGAAGAATCTTTAGGAATTCAGCCTGATATTTTGGTAAGTGACTGGTATTATGAACTGCGAAATATTTAACATTTTTAAGGCCCTGACAACAAAATGGCAAAACAACATGTAAAGATGAATATGCTAGAGAATTTTCTTCAGTGGTTGATGTGAGTGTGAAGCAGAATGAATACTCTGCAAGTAATCTTCTTTGTATTATACTGTAAGTAAGAAGTAGAACAAATAACTGGTGAAACAATACATAGGGCTCTCCTTCCCCAACACACACTTAGAAAATTTTAAAAATATTTTTCCTTAAAGTTTCTGTGCTTCAACTGTACACGTGGGGGAAAAGTGATGTAAGAGACCACATAGGTACAGTGAAGCACAGGAATTCTGTTACATTGAGCATCATCTAATAAGCAACTGATGAATTATTTCAGTAACAGTAAGTCCGAAAAAAGTAGAGTAGCTATTGCTGAGCCAACTATTGCTTTTCATTCAGTAAGGTGCCACCTTACTTACAACTCCACTATGTGTACAAGAAAATTATTCCCAACAATATTCAGTGATTTGACAACTGCAAAACCCTTCTCTAGTTCAAAGATGAAAACCATAGTAGAGGTAAATAATGTAATCTTGCCTTTAGTACTAGCAGAACTGGAAGAAAACCATTCCAAAGCAATTTTGTAAGTATCAGTACAGAGGCTAGTAATCATAAGTATCATAAGATATTTGCTGTGATAATTCAATATTTGATAAAGCTGAAGATATTCAGTCAAAACTATTAGATCTGGTTGAATTTAAGAACGAGCAGTCTGACACAATTTCTGAATTTACTCCTAATGTTATAGAACACAACAAGATCAATGAGGAAATAAGTGCATATAGGAGATGGATAGTACAAATGCTAATTTTGGGGGTGTGGCTAGAAAAGGTCAAAATGATATTTCTACAAAATGGCAGTCTAAATATGTAGACGAATTGTAGGGGTCCAGCCCATATTTTACATAACTCTCCACAAATTGGTACTGACTGGCTTCCTGTGGATGTTCAAGCTTAAATTGTTGAAGTGTACAATAAATTTTCTATGTAAACTGCTACAGCTGTATCACTCATGGAATATTGCAAATTTCTTAATGTTATATACTACGTTGAGTTAGTTATGGCAGTTGACAGATTTTTTCGTATATTTGAGTCATTAAAATCATATTTCATGTCACAGGACAAACATCCAGTTCTCTTGAAGTCTTTTTCCTCAAATGACATTGGTGAGGCATTTTTCTGGTTCCTCATGGCCCAGATTACTCTGATTCAAAAGTTCATTGCTAGCACTGAAATGAAAGAGATTTCATTGAATGAGATTTTCATGGCGCTACATGAAGTAATTGGCACTTTGATAGAAAGACAGAATACTGGTTTTGTTAGTATAAAAGTGCAGAATTTGCTAGCTTGATGGCTGATCTGCCAAAAGCACAATATCTGATGTTTCAAGATGAATGAATAAAATGTCATGAAACAGCTGCTGACTATTAGAGAAAATGGAGTGAGTCTCTGTCACAACTGCAATATTTTTTTGGTTACTTCTGCAGATGACAATGTGATCAGACAGAATATTCTTTCAAATTGCTAGGTGAGCATAGTAGCTGTAAGCTGAAAATTTTGTAACTGTAAGTTGAATGAGAGTATTTTATTCAATCAGGTCATGAAATTATTATTTAAGAAGGAAAATAAGGCAAATGCAGAATTCAGTGGTTTTGTTAGCTAGCAAAAAGTTGTTCTGTTCTCCAAAAGCTGTGTGTCAGAAGAGTGGTAGTCTGAACTGCTGAAAATAGTCCATTTTTACTTCTCTGTTCCTGGCCACAATGCTAATGTAGAGAGAGTGTTTGCAGTAGGTATCACTGAACGCAGATATGGAGGGGCTGTCCTAGCCGTTGTCATTTTTCATGACCAGTGCCACTACTTCTCAATTAAGTAGCTCCTCAATTGGCCTCACAAGGTTGAGTACACCCCACTTGCCAACAGCACTCAGCAGACCTGGATGGTGGCCTATCATGGTACTAGCCAAGCCTGACAGCACCCTTGATCTGTACAGTCATCACAAAATTACAGTTTTCACAATAAAACATAAATCACAATTTTTGTGAATCATTTCACATTAAAACTGTATCAAATATATTTGTGTTACTGTATTTATTTTATTGACAGTACATCATATTTAATTGCTAATAAGCATTGGTCCCGTGTTTGTGGAAGAGAATTATGGCAACCCTAAACTTTCACCATTTTCTTGCAGTCTGTGGTGTCTAGATGTTGACTTGCTGAAGCTACAATTTGTAACAAATTTGCATATCTGGCTACAGTAACAACTACACCATTATGCTGAGACTTGTCACCATTGCCATTGGGCATTACTGTAGAAGAAGATTCCAAGGAAGCCAAATGGCTCTCTCCATTTATAGATTCCACATTAATATCAAGACGATTGGGATTCATCTGCTGTGTGGAAGAGAAGAGTGATTCAGTGACTCACTGACTTGATGTGTGTTTACTCTGTGTTCAGTGAAAGAAGAAAATAATTACAAATTAAAAAAAAAAAAAACTGAAGATAGTTACGGACATTTTCCTCAACTTTACACCTATTAATATCATTTTATGAGCTCTTTGTTCTGTTAATAAGGCATGCATGATATTTTGTATTACATATCAGGCTGATTAGCGTATCTACCAGTGTGATGATGATTCTTTCTCACTTACAACTTCCATCACATTCATGATGAATGTCTCATACTTGTGTTGAATTTCTGAGCACTGTGCACATTCTGCCAGCCACTGCACTCACTACAATGCTGCTATCAAACATACACCAACAGTGTTTGCAATACTTTAGTTGACCCCTCTGTGCACAGGAGCTTAGGGAATGGAGGAAGCAGCTTAGGGAAATACAGTTAGAGGAGAGCAGAGGGCAAGAATTTCTGACACTATACTCCATGCTAACATCACACACATACTTCCTATTTCATATCTGTCATCTCATACAGTATGGTAAAATTGACACATGAAAGTAACAAGGTTTTGTTAAAGTGCCATATAAAGATATACTTAAAATAATATTGTAAGTTATATTTTTTGTACAAAGATGGTAAGGTTTTTGTTATTACAGCTTGTAACCACAAGGTATGCAGGGTTCCCCACCTAACTTTGCAATTACATTGTTTGCTCTGTCAGAAAAAGTTTGCTATATTAGAAAATACTGTGAAATGAACCGCTAAAGTCAATCATGAGATACAAGGTGCAGTTAAACTGTTAAGGAGTTATTCCCATAATTTTAAAAGTTAATGATAAATGTCATGAAATAAAATACTGTCTTATCTTAACGGTGTTTCTTTAACAGGTTTTAAAATGTAAAGTCACAAAGTGAAGCTAAAACTACACTTACAGATTAAATTCATGGGTGTTATTGTTGTTACGTCATGACATTATGGCTCAGTAGCTTCTTCTTCCCAGAGTTTCCTTTTAATCACTTAATTCTTGTATGATAGCATCCTGGGGATCCTATAAATGTCTCCTTAATAAAACAGCACTGATCGATGCTTCTATAAGAACACTAAATTGTTACAGAATTTGTGCTTCAGCCTGGTATGAAATTGCTGAAATGAGTGGACAAATTCTCTGAATTGTATGAAGTTGGACTGGAATGTTTTTATTAGCAAGGCAGTTATACTGAATTTTTGGGACATTGTGTTTAAATTGTGTCTTCGTGCACCTGAAAATTTCTGTAAAGAGTACCCCCTCCCCCTCCCCCTCAATGAAAACTATGGACAGCCATAAGCACCTCATACTGTACAGAGGCTGCAGTTTGAAATTAATCAGAGAAGAAAATAGGAATCCAATAATAGGATGGCATCTCACATATCTCCCACATACATAGTATCATTACATAAAATTTACTCACTGACAATTTCCATAAGCCACAGGAAGTGTGATGGTCATGAATTGATGATTTGTGTTCTAACTGTGGATTGCAACCAAACTGGAACATTCATACTGGGTGCTGCATGTTTATGGGAAAGGAGGTAGCAGGGTGGTGTGCTGTAATTACATGAGATTGGTCAAACCACATGTGTCATGCCCTGCCATTCTGCCTGTTTACCTGTTGCTCTACATCAGACAGCTTTGGTTAATCCAGTGAGCTGGCTATGAAGAAGCATTAATTGGTGCTATATTAATGACATATTTTTGGATCCCAAGGATGCTGTATACAAGGATAACTTGATTAATAGAAAACTCTGGAAAGAAGAAACTATGGTGCCATAGTATCATGGTGTAAGAATAATACTTATGAATTTAAACAATGGAAACTTCAGGTAGGAATATCAACAGTGTAGGAAAAGACAGACACAAAAGCAAGTACACCTCACACACACGTGACTGCCACCTCCAGTGTCTTGGGCCAGATCAGAATGCAACATCACATGGGGTGCAAGCAGCAATCTAGAGGAGGCGGGGAAGTGATAGACATGTACGGATGGGGAGAGAGGTGAACACTGGTGGAGTGTGCAGGGACTAGGCTGCCAACAGGACCAGCATCAGGAGGTTGTGGGGCAGTGAGATGGGGAAAAAAAGGATAAATAAAGAAGAGTTGGGAAATATGGGTAGGTGCTTTGGCAGAGGGCTGCAAATAAACAGGATGGGAGTTGAGAACAGGGAGAAGATGATGGGACAGAAGGGACGGAAACGAGTGGAGGATGTGGGAACAGTATAAAAGCTGATGGTGGAGGAAACAATCCATATGGCTCGAGTAGTGAAGCAGCCTTTGAAATCTAGTGTGTTATGTTCAGCTGCATGTTGTGGCACAAGGTAGTCTATTTTACTCTTTGCCACAGTTTGGCAGTGGCTGTTCCTCCTGGTGGTAGCCATATCAATATTAAAAGCTGTGCACTGATTGCAGCAGAACTAGTAAATGACATGGCTTCTTTCACAGGTGACTTGGTCGCTGTTGGAGAAGGATAAATCTGTAACATGACTCGAATAGGAAGTGCTGGGTAGGTGGACTGGGCAGGTTTTGCTCCGCAGTCTTCCACAGGGGTATGATCCTTGTGGTGAGGAGCTGGGATTGGGACTAGCATAGGAATGGACGAGGATGTTGTGGAGATTGGGTGGGCAATGGAACACCACTTTACAAGGGGTGGGAAGTATCTTGGGTAGGATTCCCCTCATCTCAGGGCCTGATAACAGGTAATCAAAGCCATGGCACAGTATGTGGTACAGTTGTTCCAGACTGGGGTGGGACTGGGTGATGAAGGGGACACTCCTTCACGGCCAGTTCTTGGGGATGGTGGGAGGCTTGGGGATGTGAGGGAAAATGGCATGGGAGATCTGTTTGCAAACTAGGTCTGGGGTATAGTGCTGTCTCTGAAGGCCTTGGTGAGATGCTCAGCATACTGAGCAAAGGAGTTTTTGTAACTGCAGATATGCCATCCCAGGTGGCCAGGATATGGGAGGGACTTTTTGGTGTGAAAGGGACAACAGCTGTCAAAACGCAGGCACTGTTGATGGTTGGTGGGTTTAATGTGGACAGAGGTGTGGATGAAGCCATCACAGAGGAGGAGGTCAACATCTAGGATGGTGGCGCACTGGATTGAGGAGGGCCACACGAAGGAGATGGGAGAGAAGGTGTTGAGGTTGTGAAGGAACGAAGAGAGGGTGTCTTGGCCCTGAGTCCAGATCATGAAGATATCATCAATGAACCTGAACTAGACTAGGGGTTTAGTGTTTTGGGAGGAAGCTCTCTAGATGACCTATAAAAAGGTTGGCATAGGAGGATTTCATTCGGATATCCATGGCTGTGCCACAGATTTGTTTATATATCTTCCCTTCAAATGAGAGGTAGTTGTGGGTTAGGATAAAGTTAGCAAGATGTATGAGGAATGAGGTAGTGGGTTTGGAGTCTGAAGGACATTGGGAAAGTTAGTGTTCAATAGTGGGCATGAGGATGTTGGTGTATAGGGAGGTGGTGTCAACAGCAACAAGTAGGGATCCCAGAAGTAAATGGGTCAGGATGGTGGAGAATCGGTGAAGGAAGTGGTTGGTGTCTTGGGGGTGGGAGGTTAGATTACTGGCGACTGGTTGGAGGTGTTGGTCAAAGAGGGCTGCAATTCTTTTAATGGGCAAACAATAACCATCTACAATGGGTAGTCCAGAATTGTTGGGTTTGTGGATTTTGGGAAGCATGTAAAAGCTGGCTGTATGGGGCGTCATAGGGGTGAGGAGGGAAATGGATTCAGGGGAAGGGCCTAAGCTTTTAAGCAGAGATTCAAGTTTATGTTGGACTTCTGGGATGGGATCACTCTGGCAGAGTTTATAGGTGGGGGAGCCAGATAATTGGAGGAGGTCTTCTGCTAGATAGTCACTGCAATTCATAACAACAGTCTGCAGGTAGGATGATTTGGTCAGGATTTGTTTTGAGATTGTGTATGGCTGTTCTTTCTTCTACTGGAAGTTTGGCGTTCTGAGGAAGAGACCTGGGGAAGGATGGTGAAGCTAAGTTGGCAGTAAGAAATTTCTGGAAGGTGACCAGTGGGAGGGGGGAGGGGAAGGGGGGAAGGATCACAGTTGGATGGTGGTATAAAATGGAAGAGGCAGAGTACATCAGAATTAGGGCGGTTTTCATTGCTGGGATTGGTGGAAAAAAAGTATTTCCATTGCAGGTATCAGGAGAAGGAGAGTAGGTCTTCGACAAGTCCAGCATGGTTAAATTTGATTGTAGGGCTAATGGTGAGGCCTTTGGGTAGGATGGAAACTTGTGTGCAGCTAAGGGTTTTGGTGGAAAGGTTAACAACAGTGTTATGGGAATGTTTTGGCTCTAGATTTGGTGGAGAGATGGTAGAGAGTTTTTGGGGGTGTGGCAAATTGAAAAGGTCAGCTAGGCAGGTTTTAGCTGCTATGAGGGATGGATGCAATAGGGGTTGGATAGTGGTGCCCTCAGGTGGCAGTAGGATGTCAACAGGTTGGATAACTTATGGAGCTGGTGTCTGAAATGCTCCTGCAGGTGCAGGAGAGCAAGGGATTCAGTTTCAGAGATGTTATGTATGGAGGAGGGATTGCAGAGTAGTAGTATGTTGAGGAGGAAGCAGGGATGGTTCTGGAGGTGTGTTTTTGCAGTACCAGTTTTGTGAGGGCAAGGGATTGGTGGCATCTGAAAAGGTGTAGGTCAGTGTGAAAGGAGGGATGGGATCCAGAGAAAGGAATCTTTACAGTTAGGCTGTTTGAGGGGATTCCATGGTTTAGGCAACATTTGAGAAACAGGGTGCAGGATTGGGTTTTACCCAAGGAAAGGGAAATTTTTCTGAACTGGTGCAGAAAGATGGAGCAAGGGTCCATTGTGGCAGGAATGGTGTAAGGGAGTGATGCAAAAATGGGAAAAATAGTTGATGATTGTAAGAGGAGCTAGATAATTTGCACATGTGATACTACCTTCACTTGCATGCTTACAATTCAGAACTTGTTAAAGAAACAAACATAAAACTGAAAATTAACCATTAATATTACATAGAAGAGATGCTGAATCACCGACAGACACAACAAAAAGACCACTGTACATTTCAAACTTTCAGCCAAAAGGCCTTTTTCTAAAGTAGAAAAAAAACACACACACGTGTCTGGCCACTGACGCCAGACTGCAAATAACTGAGCATGACGGGAGAAAGAATCTGTGGATGCTGTGGGTAAGGAGGTAGCTGAGGCAGGGAGGGGAAAACTAACAGAGTAAAAGTGGGGGAGAGTGTAGTGCTGCTTGCAGAAGCATGCATGGACATGGTGAGTACAGAGTAGGGCTGCTAGTTGCAATCTGGCAGTTTGAGGGAGGTGGGAGGAAAGGGAGTGGAAAAGGAGAGAATTAGAGGTGGGAGAAGAACAATGGGTGTGTTGGTGGATTAGAATGCTGTGTAGTGCTGGAGAGGGAGTGGGTAATGGGATAGGTGGGTGAAAGACAGTGACAAGTGAAAGTTGAGGTCATGGGGCTATGGGAATATAGGATATATTGCAAGAAGAGTTTTAACCTGCACATTTCAGAAAAGCAGGTGTTACTATTAAGGATCCAGATGGCACAGGTTGTGAAGCAGTCACTGAAGTGAAGAAGATTGTGCTGGGCAGCATATTCAGCATCTGCAGGGTCCAGCAGTCTCTTGGCTACAGTTTGTCAGTGGCCACTCATGTGGACACATAGCTTGTTGGTTGTCATGACCAGTTTAGTTTGTAGATCACATGACTGCTTTCACCGGTAGCCCTGGCTTTGATGGGATAGGCAATGCCTGAGACAGGACAGGAGTAGGTGATGGGGGGAGGATGTACAGGATAGGTCTTGCATCTAGGTCTGTTGCAAAGATATGAGCCATGAGGCAAGGGGTGGGAGCACAGGTGGAGTAGGGATGGACAAGGATATTGTGTAGGTTCAGTGGGCAGTGGAATATGACTGTGGGAGGGGTGACAGGTCATGACAAGAGGTAATCAAATAATATATTGTTATTAGTCCATCCTGGATTTTCCATTCTTTGATTTTTAACATTACTGGAATAACTCCCTAATAATTAAGCTATATCTGGTTTCTCATTTCTGAACCCAGCAGTTTCTTCTATAATGTTTTATAGTATAGCTTACTTTTCTGACAGATCACACAATGTGATTCCAAAGTTAGGTGTGGCACCCTATAGACCTTATGGTTGTGAGCTATAATAATAGAAACCTTGTCATCTTTTTGTAAAATACCTAACTTGCCATTAAGCTGAGGAGACAGAGCAGAATCATGATTTTTATTTCCCTTGTTATTGTTTAATGATCTTCCATTAAATAAGTCTACTGCCTGCTGCCAAGCTTGTTGACAGCAAAGTCCAATAAAGAATAAATTTCACACCAAAATATGTTGCTATTTATAAATAAAATCAGGAGTAGCTGAGGATCCAGCTCTGTTATCCAAGCATGCAGAGTTCTTACCTTCTCGACCAGGAAAGCCATGCAGTCTGGGTTTGAGCCCACCTTATAGCAAAATTAACAAGACTAGGGCACACACCAGTTTGAATGTGTTTTGCAAGTAAGCACTGGGCGTGTTCCCCACTATTACACAACACACGTAAAATAGAACGTTATCACCCAATAACAAGAAATTATACTATCACAGACACACATGGGCTACCCCACTTCCTTCCCTTGGAAGAGGGAAGGGGAAGATAGTGGTGTTACGGTGTCACAAAAGGCTACTACCCAACAAGTATACTAAAAATGCACAAGCCATATAATAAGTAATGAGTCTATCCCATAAAATAAATGGGAAAATGTTACAGAAAATAAAGATGAAGAAGGAATCACTGTGGTTGTTTTTTCCTCAGTGAAAATAAAAAGATGGTGACAAGCTCTCAGAAGGGAAAATCACTGTTCTGCAGGCTGAGTTTGACATACCTACAGAAATTACATGGGACATGGGTGTACAAAATGAGAAAATGAAACTTCACTACTATTGCTGCCTACCACGTGAAATCATAGGTAGTGAACAATGGCAGTGTATCCATTGCAGTGCCAAATGATTTTATTCTATATACTTTGACCGTGGAAGCCCTGACATAAAATGCTGCCTGGCCTTTCCACAGTCCAAAACAAACAACATTTCTTCATGAGACAATAGCTTCTTGAAATTCCATATTTTAATGACCAACAACTCTACAAAACTTCTCTTCCTATCAACATTAATGATAGGAACGATCCTGTCAATTTCATCAAACTCCTGATTCGGAGTTTGAATAGGACTTGAGATCAACTTACTTTCATTTATTCCACTCCTAACAAGAAATAAAAATATAATAATAAATGAGTCATCAATTAAATATTTTATGGTCCAAGCAATAGCATTGACAATACTATTATTTTCAATTTTGTTGATTCAAATAAAGTACCCAATAGGGTGGGAAACAGAATTTATTCCATCAATAATAATCAGATCTAGATTAATATTAAAGATTGGGGCTGCACCTTTTCATTTCTGATTTCCAGAAGTAATAGGAGCTTCAAGATGAAATAATTGTTTAACACTAATAACATGACAAAAAGTTGCCCCAAGAATGGTATTATCTTATTGTATTCAACTAAGAACTTTCATTTGAACAATTATCATTCTAAGAATTATTATTGGGGCAATAGGTGGTTTAAATCAAACATCTCTACGCCAACTTCTAGCATATTCCTCAATTAGACACTTAGGGTGAATAATTAGATCCCTAACAGTCAGAGAAAACGTCTGAGAACTATATTTTATTATTTACTCACTATTAAGATTAATTATGGTTTTATTATTTAAGCAAATAAACCTATTTTTTATAAACCAAATTTATTTGGCCAGAAATATAAAAACTGAAATTAAATTCATAATATTTTTATCTCTCCTATCCCTAGGTGGTTTACCACCGTTTCTTGGGTTTCTACCAAAATGAATTGTAATACAATCATTAATAGAAAACAACATAACAACTATTATAACCATTATGGTTGTATTAACTACAATTACACTTTATTATTACATACATATTAGATTCTCAGCCGTAATTATGTCATACACAGAAAATTCATGATCTATAAAGATAAAGTCTCAAAAATCAAGAATTATTCTTTCTATAACAGTAATAATTTCAACAATAGGATTAATCTCAACATCAACCTTAATTTCATTATACTAAGGACTTAAGTTAATTAAACTAATAACCTTCAAAGTTATAATTAAAAGAATAATCTTTTAGGCCTTAGTAAAATTTTACACCTCTAGAATTGCAGTCTAGAATCATAATTGAATATAAGGCCTAAAGCATGGTAAGAGAGAAAACATCTCATAAGTAGATTTACAGTCTACTGCCTAAAATTCAGCCATCTTACCGCAAAAATGATTATTCTCAACAAACCATAAGGATATTGGTACTTTATACTTCCTATTTGGAGTCTTAGCAGGAATAGTAGGAACATCAATAAGAATACTTATTCGTGCTGAACTTGGCCAACCAGGATCTTTAATTGGAGATGACCAAATTTATAATGTTATTATTACAGCCCATGCATTTGTAATAATTTTCTTTATAGTAATACCTATTATAATTGGTGGATTTGGTAATTGACTTGTACCATTAATAATTGGTGCACCAGATATGGCATTCCCACGAATAAATAATATAAGATTTTGATTATTACCACCTTCATTAACCCTTCTTCTTACATCTTCCATAGTAGATAACGGTGCTGGTACAGGATGAACAGTTTACCCACCTCTAGCAGGAGCTATCGCACACGGGGGTGCATCTGTAGACCTAGCTATCTTCTCACTCCATTTAGCAGGTGTATCATCTATTCTTGGTGCAGTAAACTTCATTACAACAGCAATTAATATACGATCAGAAAGTATAACTTTAGATCAAACACCTTTATTTGTATGATCTGTAGCTATTACAGCCCTTCTTCTTCTTCTTTCACTTCCAGTATTAGCAGAAGCTATCACTATACTACTAACAGACCGAAATTTAAATACATCATTTTTCGATCCTGCGGGAGGGGGTGACCCAACTTTATATCAACACCTATTTTGATTCTTCGGGCACCCAGAAGTTTACATTTTAATTCTACCAGGATTTGGGATTATCTCTCACATTGTATGTCAAGAAAGAGGAAAAATTGAATCATTTGGAACATTAGGTATAATTTATGCTATATTATCAATTGGACTAATAGGATTTATCGTATGAGCACATCACATATTTACAGTAGGAATGGATGTTGACACACGAGCATACTTTACATCAGCAACAATAATTATTGCTGTACCTACAGGAATTAAGGTATTTAGATGATTAGCTACACTATATGGAACTAAATTCAAATTCAATCCACCACTATTATGAGCTTTAGGATTTATTTTTCTATTCACGATTGGTGGACTAACAGGATTAGTATTAGCAAATTCATCACTTGATATTGTATTACATGATACATATTATGTAGTAGCCCACTTCCATTATGTATTATCTATAGGAGCAGTATTCGCAATTATAAGAGGTGTTATCCAATGATACCCACTATTTACAGGATTAACCATAAATAATACATGATTAAAAATCCAATTTACAATTATATTTATTGGAGTAAACTTAACATTCTTCCCTCAACACTTCTTAGGGTTAGCAGGAATACCACGACGATATTCAGACTACCCAGATGCATACACATCATGAAATGTAGTGTCAAGAATTCGGTCTACAATTTCTATTGTAGGAATCATTATATTCATTGTAATTATATGAGAAAGAATGGTTACAAACCGAGCAATCATATTTAGAGCTAATATAAGAAGATCAACAGAATGATTACAAAACAATCCGCCTGCAGAACACAGTTACTCAGAATTACCATTAATTTCTAGATTCTAATATGGCAGATTAGTGCAGTAGATTTAAGCTCTACAAATAAAGGTTTGACCTTTTATTAGAAAATTCATTAATTTCAAGCTCAAGTTTTTACACTGTGGACAAGATAGTATATTCCTCAGGCATACCTGATCTTTTGTGATTAACTAAGAAAGAAACAATAATATCATCAAGACATAAAAAATACACTGATGTAAATATCAGAAATTTTTATGTACTTTATGTAAAATATTCAAAGATGAGTAAATTCAAATTCATAGTGGCCCTTAATCCAAGTAATACGGTACCAAATCTGCAAAGTGCTGAAAACTTACAGGCTTGTTCTTTCACTGAAAAATCATTATGAGTAATTCATATAGCTCAGATGACAGCGTGAGTACCACCTTGGTGACGTTTAACACCAATCTCCTCCACCTGCTCCAATATCATCTTTGGTTCTATCATGAACTGCTATGAGTATCTGATAGTATTTTGACCTCATACCTGAGGCAGTAAAATACTTACAGTTGCCTAAATGGTAGAGCATCTCATCAGTACTGGGGCAAAGATATATACACACATTAAAAAAAGGTTTGCATCTCCTCAGTTCCAAGAGGTCCAGAACCTGTACATAAAATTGGCATAAACATCATTTCTGCTCATGAAAAACACACATTGCATGTTGTACCACTATACAGCAAGACCTTCAGAGCTGGTGGTCCAGATTGCTGTACATACCGGTACCTCTAATACCGAGTAGTACATCCTCTTACATTGATGCATGCCAGTATTCTTTGTGGCATATTATTCACAAGTTAATCAAGGAACTGTTGCTTCAGATTGTTCCACTCCTCAATGGCGATTCAGCATAGTGGTTGGTGGATCATATCATCCATAAACAGCCCTTTTTAGTCTATCCCAGGCACGTTTGATAGGATTCATGTCTGGAGAACATGCTGGCCACTCTAGTCAAGCGATATCATTATCCTGAAGGAAGTCATTCACAAGATGTGCATCCACGAAGACGAATGCCTCACCAATATGCTGCCAATATGGTTGCACTATCAGTCGGAGGATAGCATTCACGTATCATACTGCCATTATGGTGTCTTCCATGACCACCAGTGGCGTACGTCAGCCCCACACAGCATGGAGCCACCCCAAAACAGCATGGAGCCTCCACCTTGCTGCACTCACTGTACAATGTGTCTAAGGTGTTCAGCCTGACTGGGTTGCCTCCAAACACATCTCCAACAATTGCCTGGTTGAAGGTGTATGCGACACATGTCAGTGAAGAGAACGTGATGCCAATCCTGAGCAGTCCATTCAGCATGTTGTTGGGCCCATCTGTACCACACTGCATGGTGTCATGGTTGTAAAGATGGACCTTGCCATGGATGTTAGAAGTGAAGTTCCACATCATGCAGCCTATTACACACAGTTTGAGTCATAACATGATGTCCTGTGGCTGCACGAAAAGCATTATTCAACATGGTGGCATTGCTGTCAGGTTTCCTCCGAACCATAGTTTGTAGGTAGCAGTGATCCACTGCAGTAGTAGCCTTTGGGAGGCCTGAGTGAGGCATGTCATTAACAGTTCCTGTCTCTCTGTATCTCCTCCGTGTACAAACAACATTGCTTTGGTTCACTCCAAGATGCCTGGACACTTCCCTTTTTGAGAGCCCTTCCTGACACAAAGTAACAATGTGGATGCAATCGTACTGGGGTATTGACTGTCTAGGCATGATTGAACTACAGACAACATGAGCCGTGTACCTCCTTCCTGATGAAATGACTGGAACTGATTGGCTGTCAGACCCCCTACATCTAATAGGCACTGATCATGCATGGTTGTTTACATCTTTGGGCAGGTTTATGACATCTCTGAACAGTCAAAAGGACTGTGTCTGTGATACAATATCCACAGTCAATGTCTTTCTTCAGGAGTTCTGGGAACCAGGGTGATGCAAAACTTCTTTTGATGTGTGTATTTGATGTAGTAAATTTGTTTGTCACAGAAGCAAGAACTATTTTCCTCACTCATACTCTACATAGATACAATATTAATGGCTGATGCCCAAGGTGTTTAGGAAGGGTGGATTATGCACCCATGTAACTACTGTCTTGTAATATCTAGATCTACCAACTGTGAATGGTAATATGTAAAGCTTCTGTCAGAATTTCATCTTATGTTGAAACAGTGAAAGGGAAATAATGCCTTCTCATGAACAAGCATAATTCTGCTAATACCTGATCAACATCTATTCTAATATGACAAATGCAATAAATTCTCTTTCAATGAATCTTAATGACTGGTATGTTTGCATATATTCTTTTATATGCCAGTGCTTGCTTATTATTTATGCATCTGGGTTTATAGTTCTGTATCTCAAGTGGTAAAACTGGAACTCTTATATGATCACTTTGTTGCCCATCTGTCTGTCTGTCTGTCCATTAGTCTGACTGCTAAGAACCCCATTTTCTCAGGAATGGGTCAATGTATCAAGTTGAAAATTAAGTAACATACTAAGATCTATGGTCCTTTGGTGGTGTGAAAAGTTTAAGCCTCTAAGTCAATGCAGTCAAAAGCTGTGATTATTTAGATCACACATTTTGATACTTGAAAACTCATTCACCAAGACCTATAGGGTAATTTGCATTGACCTACAATCATGATTTTTGGCAAGCCACAAGGTCTCACAGTTCAAGTGAAGGAAAAATTTGAAAATTATTGATTTGTAATTATGTCACACAAAAAGTATTTTCTTTGTCATTTGTTATCTGTCCTTCTGTCTGTCTGTTGAGACCTCTTTCTCTCTGTAACAGGTAGATGCATGAAGTTGAAATTTATATTACACACAAGGTGTACAGTCCCTTGATAGTATAAAAAATTTAAGCTTGTAAGTCAATGAAATCAAAAGATAAGGCCATTTGCCGTATTTGTCTGATTATAAGATGGGCTCTTCTCTCAAACATGTTATTTGAAAAATACAGGGTCATGTTATATTCGCAAATTAAACTACTGGTGCTCACATCAACATTTTTACATTGTTTAATAGATTAATACAGGGGTTGTCTTATATTTACAGATGAAGTGTGGTTATTAAGGTTCTGTACAAATTTATTTTGAGGGGTTAGGCTTATGAAACAATGCTTTCAGTTTGAATAGGCTCAGGATTTCCCAATATGCAAAAGCACTCGATGCAGTATCGACTTTACTAAAAGAAGTATGTGACATTTGACTAATGGTGCTATAGTTGGAGTGATAAATGATGGCAGCTGAGTTTAGGCTTGTTCTGTGCACCTATGTCATGCATACTCCAACAGCCAATGAGCATTCAGAGCACTCTGCTCTGAATGCCATAGCTTATGCATGCATTAAATGTGATCATAGTGAGTTGTTTAGTGAATTTCTGTTCCATTTGTTGTGAGGTGTCATTGCTGATGGTGGTGATAAGTGCTAAATTCTGCATAAGGAAATGAGAGACATAATTTGCAGGATATACACTTTCTTCAAGTGGAAAGCAGGTGCATGTGCTTAACGAAACTGTCAGCTGGAATTGCCAACAATACAGTCCCCATTTGTGCCTTGACATGCACAAACTGCCATTGTTTGTGGATTCAACTGTGGTACAATATGCAAGGGATATGCAAGAAACTATGAACTAGCCACTACAACAATATAATGCTCTGCTTAAAAATTGATAATTTTGTGAAACACAGGAGGAAATGACATTAAATTATATCAACTTGACAAATTATTGTTGTATTTGAACAGGTTCAAAATAAAAGTTCTTGTACATGCATGGGTACTGTATAATATATTTGCACCAACAAAGCTGACATTTGGTGCAGTGGCTAATGGGAGCAACTGTAAACTGGCAATGCCTTTATGGTCGCATCAGCCACTGTGCCCAGTGACAACTTTGTTTGCACATGTAGTACATAGTGTACATTTACACTGCTTTTGAGTTTTAAAGTCAAGGCAAAAATCTTGTCCATTACTTGATTCTGAACCGAAAACAGTATTCTGCTTGGCTATGAGAAACTGTAATAATTTATTGGGTAGGTTGAAAATGAGAAATTTGGTCTCTGTTTGCATATTAGATTACTGGGGAGAAATGTCACCAGCTTTTAATCAGCTTTAGAGCAAGGTGGTGACATTAAGATTAAGATGAAATGAGAAAGAAAATTAGCTCAGAATTAATTGTCTAACCAACAAAATAAATCATATGACATTGACTGCAATTGTTATTGCAAGAATAAACTACAGCAGAAAGGCCTATTGTGGAGATAATACCAACAGAGGTCACTCAATCGCAGGATGGGGGAAAGTTCCAGAACTGCAAAGAATCATGATTGCAATCTTTTATTTATGTATTAATTGCTGTCATTATATTTACCTATTAATTACAGCACTGTGAAAGGGTTGGAGGGTGGAAGGAGGGGGGGAGGGGAGGGGGGGGGGGGCAGACAGTGACTCAGTTTGACTGAGAACTACAATGACTGTGGGGTTAATTTTCATCATGTTGCTAATCATGGCACTCTTTATTACATACTTTGGCTTTTTATGAATGTCTACCACGTTTAAATTGCAGTTTGCTTGAATGCATTTGTACTAGGAATTAAAATAACTTTAAAATTGAACAAACACTCAACAATAGCATAAAATTATGCAGGAGATACTGGAAGTCTAGACGGTGTGGCCAGTAAATATTCCCACATTTCGGTGAAGCAATATTGTTGATGCCCACCATCTTCTATGACAGTTGGCTGCTGATGTTGTAACATTCTCATGGCAGCAAAGAAGCAAAATCTACTATGTGTGTTCTCAGATCCCACTGTAACCACACCTTCAGAAATGGCAACAAATACAGAAGAAATTGCCAAATATTTGTGGCAACAAAGATACGAGTTATACATATGTCCTGTTAGGATGATGATTATGATGATTAAAAATATGGATACTACAGATGACAGGCTAAGCAAATAAAAATGGCAGTATTGATAAAAATTGTTGTAAACCATTTCCTTTTGTTTATTTTATTATTCCTTGTTTTATCAAAATGTAGACACTGAGTATATGACCTAAGTTTAGGGCAGGTGGTATGTAAACTTTTTAAGTAGATACCTTATGTCAGTATAAGATTGTAAATTTTATTTGCTAGGATATGTTAATTTTTTTCTCAAGGAGTGTCATAGAGAAAAGGGAGTTGTCTTACATTAAGGGTCCTCTTATACTCAGGTAAATATGGTATGTCATATTTTGACACTGTACTTGCAAACTCGCTCATCAAAGCATTAGGGTACTTCCTGTTCATCTAGAATCAAGATATTTGGCAAGAAATATGGTTTCGTGGTACAGGTAAGGGTGAAAGCCTGAAAAATGTTTGTAATTATGTCACATGAAAAATATTTTCTTTAAAAAAGTCTTTATTTTCCAACTGTCTGTTTGTCCATCTGTTAAGATACTTTTTTCTCAGGAAGGACAGTAGTAAATGTGAAATTACATAACTAAACTTAAAACTTATAATTAAAACATTCTCAGAAGTCTTGGTAATACTGACACTGATATCTTGCCAGTATTGAGAATTTAGGCATTACACTACATTGTTATCTAAGGGAAATCTTACGAGTTTTATATACTATCTTTTGGGTTGCACATATGTGTAACCATTTTTATTTGTGTTTTGGACAAATCTGTAGGTGGGAATTATGTTCCCATAACCCTCCTGGCCTCAACCTTAGTCATTGTCCTCACCAATCCAGCCCCCTCCCTGTTCCCATTCCTGCACTGCACAGCCGTCATTTCACCTTCAAACCCAGTCTTTTAATTTCTCCTTATTTATCTCATTTCCACTACTCCCCCCCCCCCCCCCACCCCTCCCCAACTTCTTTCCTGCCTTCCATCTAAACTGCAGCACTTCACTGTCTGCCACCCCCACCATACTATCCCTCCCCCTTCCTGCCCCAGCCTCCTCCATATCCCCAACCAGTTGCCACTCCCATCATGCACTGCTGCTGCTGCTCGCAGTGTAGTTTCAGTTGTCTGAGACTGCAGACGTGTGTGCGTGTTGCATTTGTGTGTGTGTGTGCGTGTGTGTGTGTGTGTGTGTGTGCCTGTCATTGACAAAGGCCTTAATGGCCAAAAGCTATAATTGTGTGAATCTTTTTGTTGTGCCTATTGTGACTCATTCCTTATCTTATCAGTACACCTAATCTTCAACATTTGTCTGTAGCACCACATTTCAAATGCTTCAATTCTCTTCTGTTCTGGTTTTCTCACAGTCTGTGTTTCACTACCATACAGTACTGTACTCCAGACGTACATTCTCAGAAATTTCTTCCTCAAATTAAGGCTGATATTTGATATTAGTAGGCTTCTCTTGGCCAGGAATGCCCTTTGTGCCATTGCTAGTCTGCTTTTGATGCCCTCCTTACTCTGTCTGTCATTGGTTATTTAACTACCTAGGTAGCAGAATTCCTTAACTTAATCTACTTCATAACCATCAGTCCTGATGTTAAGTTTCTCACTGTTCTCACTTCTACTACTTCTCACCTTCATCTTTATTCAATTTACTCTCAATCCATACTCTGTACTCATTAGATGTTCATTCTGTTCAGCAGATCATGTAATTCTTCTTCACTTTCACTCAGGATAGCAATGTCATCAGCGAATTGTATCATTTATATCCTTTCACCTTGAATTTTAATTCCACTCCTGAACCTTTCTTTTAGTTCCATCATTGCTTCCTCGACGTACAGATTGAACAGTAGGGGCAAAAGGCTAAATCTTTGTCTTATATCTTTCTAATATGAGCACTTCGTTCTGGGTGTCCACTCTTATCATTCCCTCTTGGCTGTTGTACTTGCTGCATATGGCCAGTCTCTCCCTATAGCTTACCCCTGCTTTTCTCAGAATTTTGAACATCATGCACCATTTTACATTGTTGAGCACTTTTTCCAGGCCAACAAATCCTCTGAATGTGTCTTGATTTTTCTTTAGTCTTGCTTCCATTATTAACCATGTCAGAATTTCAGAATTTCCTCTCTCATGCCTTTATCTTTCCTAAAGCCAAACTGACCATCATCTAGTGCATCCTCAATTTTCTTTTCCATTCTTCTGTATATTATTGTTGTAAGCAACTTGGATGAGCTGTTAAGCTGACTGTGCAGTAATTCTCACACTTGTCAGGCCTTGCCATCTCAGGAATTGTGTGGATGATGCTTTTCTGGAAGTCAGATGGTATGTTGCCAGACTCATACATTGTACATACCTATGTGAATAGCCGTTTTGTTGCCACTTCCCCAAATGATTTTAGAAATTCTGATGGAATGTTATCTATCCCTTCTGCCTTATTTGATCTTAAGTCCTCCAAAGCTCTTTTAAATTCTGGTTTTAATACTGGATCCCCTATCTCTTATAAACTGACTCCTGTTTCTTCTTCTATCACATCAGACAATTTTTCCCCCTCATAGAGGCTTTCAATGTATTCTTTCCACCTATCCACTCTCTCCTCTGCATTTAACAGAGGAATTACCATTGCACTCTTGCTTTTAATGTCACCAAAGGTTGTTTTGACTTTTGTGTATGCTGAGTCTGTCCTTCCAGCAATCATTTCATTTTTGATGTCTTTACATTTTTCCTGCAGTCATTTCATCTTAGCTTCCCTGCACTTCCTATTTATTTCATTCCTCAGTGACTTGTTATTCTCTATTCCTGAGTCCCAGAACATTTTTGTACTTCCTCCTTTCATCAATCAATTGAAGTATTTCTTTTGTTACCCATGGTTTCTTTGCAGTTACCTTCTTTGTAACTATGTTTTCCTTCCCAAATTCTGTGATGGCCGGTTTTAGAGATGTCCATTCCTCTTCAACTGTACTGCCTACTGAGCTATTCCTTATTGCTGTATCTATAGCCTTAGAGAACTTGAACTGTATCTTATCATTGCTTAGTACTTCTGTATTCCACTTCTTTGCATATTGATTCTTCCTGACTAACGTCTTAAACTTCAGCCTACTCTTCATCACTACTATGTTGTGACCTTAGTACACCTTAAAATCCAGTATCTGATTTCAGAATCTCTGTCAGACCATGATGTAATGTAACTGAAATCTTCCCATATCACTCAGGCTTTTCTGAGTATATCTCCTCCTCTTGTGATTCTAGAACAGAGTATTCACTATTACTAGCTGAAACTTGTTAGAGAACTCAATTAGTTTTTCTCCTCTCTCATTCCTTGTCTCAAGCCCATATTCTCCTGTAATCTTTTCTTCTACTGCTTCCCCAGCAACTAACTATATTCCAGTCCCCTATGCCTATTAGATTTTCATATCCCTTTACATACTGTATTACCCTTTCAATATCCTCATACACTTTCTCTATCACTTCAACTTCAGCTTGTGACATCGGCATGTATATGGTACCTGCACTTTCATTGTCGGTGTTGGTTTGCTGTCGAGTCTGAAAAGAACAACCCTATCACTGAACTGTTTGCAGTAATACACTGCCTGACCTTCCTTCCTATTGATAATGAATCATGCTATTGTTGATATTACTCTATACTCATCTGACCAGAAATCCTTGTCTTCTTTCCACTTCACTTCACTGACCCCTACTATATCTAGATTGAGCATCTGCATTTCACTTTTCAGATTTTCTAGTTTCCCTACCATGTTCTAGCTTCTGACATTCCCTGCCACAACTCATAGAATGTTATCCTTCTGTTGATTATTCAATGTTTTTCTCATGGTAACATCCCCCTTGGCTGTCCCCTCCTGGACTATTACGGAATCTTTTTGCCAATGGAGAGATCATCATGACACTTTTTCAATTACAGGTCACATGTCCTGCAGATACATGTTACATGTCTAATGCAGTGGTTTCCATTGCCTTCTTCATCCTCATGCTGTTGATCATTGCTGATTCTTCTGCCTTTAGGGGCTGTTTCCCACCCATAGGACAAGCTATTTAAACCTCAATTTGGGAGAGAAATATTAAAGCTTCTGGGTCATATTATAGGGATAAATGGTATACAATGTGCCCTGGAAAGAATGTGAACTATAAAATAATGTCCCAAATTCAAAAATGTAAAAAAGTTATGTTCTTTTCAGGACTAACTGGATTTTCTAGGCAATTTATAAGAGGGCAAACTATGAATGATCCATGTCCATAGAATTTACAAGAGCAGAGGTGTAAGTGAATTTTGGATGAAGGATGATGCTTTTAATAGCACTAAACAAGCACTGTCAGATTCTAAGATATTAATTAGTTTGAGATCCTGAAAAAGTAGAGAATAAGACTAAAGCCTTCGCCAGTTGAAACCTAACCGAACATGAGCTAAATTATTCAGATACAGAGAAAAAGATATTGTCTATTGTTTGGAGTTTACAAAACTTCGGATCTCATTATACACACAGTTCATCAAGCTCTATGGTAGGTAGATTATTACCTAATTGATTAATGGGCTGGAATATGTTCCTTTATGTTCCTAGAAGAACTGAAATTAGAAACAAATTACATTAAAGATACATTTAATGTAGTGCCTAATGCACTTTTTTGATTACCTTTAGGTATGTTTAGGTAAAGTACAAAGGGAGGACCTGCAGTAATCTTTAGATTAAGTCTGTAAGTTATACTAATAATGAAGTCTGATGATAGTTAAAAAGTTAAAAGTATGTTTAAAGTCTGATCAACAACTCGATGATACTGTATCATCTTGGGACCAAGGAACATTGCCAGAAAAGGATAATAAAAGATGGTTGTTATGTGAAGATGCCTTTTTTTTAGGGTAAATGAGAATTCAAATCATTGGATGTTGTGAATTCCTCAAATAACATTAAAATAACATTAAAAGACATAATTTGGCTTTTACATAAAGGTTACGGCCGTTTTGGTATATAAAAGTGTTACAAATTTTTGTATATGTCTGCATTTAATTAACAAATGAGGTTGGCAGCATTTCCATGGTAGAGTCTTTAGAGAAACAAGAAATGTAACTGAGATGTTTGTAGGAGCGTGTCCTTGTGCAGTGTGAAATAACAAAATCTTCAGTGGAGTAGTTAAATATTTCATTCTAAAACAATTAAATGTGATAGGAAGTATATTGGACATATCAGTAAATTTTTCTTCTTTTAGGACTTAAGTAGGGAAATAAAGAGGATTGTAAGAACAGGTGAGTTATATCAAAAAGTTAAGGAAGACAATATAGCTCATAAAATGTATCTTGTAATGTCAAGTGTGTTAAATGATCTAACTGCTGCAGATTTATTTGGACCTTTATCTAATGTCAGATGTGAAGTGTCTTATATATTTGTTTCAATTGACTGCGGGTCAAAATATCTTATATTTCACTGAAGAGCCACCTGCCTAATGCCGTGTAGGGCCCTGCGAGCACGCAGAAGTGCCGCAACATGACTTGGCATGGACTCGACTTAATATATGAAGTAGTGCTGGAGGGAACTGACACCATGAATCCTGCAGGGCTATCCATAAATCCATAAGGGTATGGAGGGTTCAAGAGCTCTTCTGAATGACACGTTGCAAGGCATCCCAGATATGTTCCATAATGTTGATGTCTGGAGAGTTTGGTGGTCATCAGAAATGTTTAAACTCAGAAGAGTGTTCCTGGAGCCATTCTGTAGCAATTATGGATGTGTGGGGTGTCAGATTGTCTTGCTATAATTGCCCAAGTCTGTCAGAGTGCACAATGGACATGAATTGATGCACATGATCAGTCAGGATACTTATGTATGTGTTACCTGTCAGAGTCATATCTAGACATAACAGGGGTCCCATATCACTACCACTGCACATGTCCCACACCATTACAGACCCTCTACCAGCTTCAACTGTCCCTTGTTGACATGCAAGGTCCAAGAATTCATGAGGTTGTCTCCATACCTATACACGCCCATCCACTCAATACTCTTTGAAATGAGACTTGTCTGACCAAGCAATATGTTTCCAGTCATTAATAGTCCAATGTCAGTGTTAACAGGCCCAGGTGAGGCATACAGCTTTGTCTCGTTCAGTCATCAAGGGTACATGAGTGGGCCTTCAGGTCTGAAAGCCCATATCAATGATGTATCGTTGAATGGTTCACATGCTGACACTTGTTGATGGCCCAGCATTGAAATCTGCAGCAATTTTCAGAAGGGTTGCAGTTCTGTCACATTGAATGATTCTCTTCAGTCGTCATTGGTCTCATTCTTCCAGGATCTTTTTCTGGCTGCAGCAATGTCACATATTTAATTTGTGCCAGATTCCTGATATTCACGGTACACTCATGAAATGTTGATATGGGAAAATTCCCACTTCATCACTACCTCAGAGATGCTGTGTCCCATTGCTCATGTGCTGTCTATAACACCACAATCAAACTCACTTAAATCTTGATAACCTGCCATTGTAGTAGCAGTAACGGATCTAACAACTGTGCTAGACACTTGTTGTCTTATATAGGCATTGCCAACCACAGTGCCATATTCTGCCTGTTTATCTACTTCTGTATTTCAATGTGCATGCCTATTCCAGTTTCTCTGGGGTTTCAGTGTATATAATATGAAATTAAGAAACATAACCATTAAATTGATTGTGTAGAGGAATATTTTGCAGATGTAATCAGTTTGTACTGCCAAAAAACTCCTCGAGTTTGAGGTAGCAAGTCCAGTTATTAGTAAGGCTCATTTGAAAGTGTAATGTTAACAGGTATGACAGGAAAAATATTAGATGCTAATGACTCGCCAAGTCCATTAGTAGAGTGACAGAAAACAGAAAATATGTGTTTGGGATGTGCACAGATCAAGTTCTAAGGGATATATGTATTACAGTTCACAAAATGGACATTGTTGACATCTGAGAAATGAAGAAATGTTCAAAACAACCTATTACCTTGCACCATGAACATGAAATGAAAAATGGGAATCATAGTGATCACAAAGGTTCGCAACACCAAGAGTGAAAGTGAACTCTTTGGGAGTTACAAACTGTACGGGATATTCAGCTAGATATCCACTGTTAACGAATGAGTATGGAATCATACTGGTATAGCAGGATGATGAGAACTGATGATATGTGATACCATGAAATCAAATGTAAAACAATCTGTCATCGAGCTTATCGTGAAACTGGCTATCCTTTAAGGCGTAGTTACAGATAGTGTGAAAATATGTTTGATAGGTACAGAAAAAATAAACATCCAGTGGCTGAATTTGTCCAGTGGTTCCACATGATATGAATAACAATGTCACACACTTTTGAGGAGGGATAGTTTGTTCTAAGGAAGTATGATTTTTATACGCCACAAATCAAACAAAAGCAACTTATTTTGACCCACTCTTGCCTGCTATGATTCTCATCTACAAATTTTTGGGCTGATTCTGCAGTTTGTTGTACAGCATGAAGTCAACACTTTGTTTGAAATCTTATCTTACATCTTCCAATTCTGTGGCACTGTTGGAAGTTATGCAGCTATCCCCTGCTTCCCTTGAAGTCACTGTAATCTATGTTGTGCCCAGTTTGATGTGTATATCGTAGTATGTCACTGTCATGCACATCATGTAAATTGTATCAAACATCCTTGAAAGGCACCGCCCACTGATCTACACAGTATCCTCATACATCCCTACGCAACTCCCACTCCTAACCCCTTGCTTCATGGCTCATATCCCTGTAATAGACCTAGATGTAAGACCTGTACCATATATCCTACCACTGCCACCTTCGCCAGTCCAGTTGCAAACATTACTTATCCCATCGAAGGCAGGGCTATGTGTGAAACCAGTCATGTCATGTACAAGCTAAGCTGCAACCACTGTGCTGCATTCTACATGGGCATGACAACTAACAAGTTCTCTGTCTGGATGAATGGCCACTGACAAACTGTGGCCAAGAAACAACTGGACCACCCTGTTGCTGAGCACACTCCCCCTGAAATACTTGACTGTCCCTCACCCTTATCCTACTGTCCCTCCCCATCCGCACCGCAGCCTCCTCCTTACCCCCACCCGCTTGCCTCTCCTATGAAGTGCTGCTACTCGCAGTCTGTTTCCAGCTGCCGGGGTCTGTGGTCTTGTGTGTGCGAGTTGTGTTTGCGTGAGTATATGTGTGTGTGTGTGTGTGTGTGTGTGTCTATTTTTGACAAAGGCCGTGTTGGCCAAAAACTCACTTCTCAACAGTCTTTTTGTTGTGCCTATCTGTGACTCAGCATCTCCACTATAGGGTGAGTGGCACCTATCCTTTTCACAATATTGAGCTAGACTTAAACTGTTTATATAGCATTATGAACGTCAATATATAAATACTAAGGATGGTAAAAGAATTTGTTTGGAACTCAATAGTGAATTTAAAATGTTTTTGCCAAAAAGAAATACTAGATTAATTGATGAATACAATTTTCAATTTTTTAAAGAATAGATTTTAAACTAAAATATGAAGGACTGAAAAATAATAAGATTTCACTAGAAATCAGTAAAATGTTCAATGCTAAAGAAGATTGTGACTTTCTCAAGATCAACTTCAATATAAATGAACTTTGTGATTATTGTAAATTAGAAAATTTGAAAATGTGTTATAAGTTAAACAATCAAAATTTAATTATCTTTATAATTAATAATCATGTAATAAGTAATACTATATAATAAGAAGCAAAAAAAAGAAATAAAAAATTTGACATAGATGTCTTATTCTAAAATTGAAAATGACGATGAAGTTTTTAAAAATGAGAAATCTTAACCAATATACAAAATTATTTCTATTTCATAACAATTTATTTTCATGTAAACAAAAAATAGGAAAATAGTTAAACTTTAGTTGGTCGCAAAAGCATTTAAAAAAAGTTTACAAACCATAAATTTCGAAAGTTATATAAAGTCAGCTATTGATAATAATTTCTTGGATGCCATGAAACCAAAAATGATGAAAATAGTTTAAAAAATTTAAAAAATATTTAATGTTTTTGAAAATAAATTTGAATTTATTTTGTGAAAATAAAATGCCAACAAATAATAAAGTTATGGAATGTGGACATTGGCACCTAAATTATTGGATTACTACTGTTAACGATATATGTAAAAAATTTAAGAAAGTGATAATCGGTATTTTACAAAAAAGGCTAATTTTCAATCTCAGATGTTGCTTTATGAATTTCATCTTACAGAAAAAATAAAAGAAAAACCAACTTTTATTAACGCCAAAAATTGTGATCGAAAACGTTTCTGTGATCTATAGCTTGCGCATTAAATCCAGTAAATAGACAGAAATGTAAAAATCTACATGGAACAGGCAATTATTAAGAAATTGTTGGAGAGCTTGAAGAAAAAAAATACCTGATATTTCGCTAGCTGTTGAAACTAACGATATTCCAAAAATTTAGATTATTATTAATATGTCTACTATGTTTATTCTTTCGATGAAAAATATCAGTTGTAACCATTAAAAATAAGAAATTCTAAGAAAGAAAAATATATTAATTTATTATATTTTAAAATCGAAAGTAATTCACATTATGGTTGGATAAACTTGTTTCAAGCACCAAAAATGTATTTGTGATTAAGTAATTTACATTTTAATAACAAAGAAAAATTAGACAACAACCAAAATATTTGTTAAATAATAAACAGTAAAAATAGAACTATGAAAAAAAGATCAATACATAGAATTTAAAAATTATAGATTTACCCAAAAAGTTCCTTTTGTTACTTCTGCAGATTTTGAAAGTTTTGTATTAAACATGGATAATAGTCAAACTGATCTAGAATATGCTTGTATTATAAAATATCAACAACATGAACCATGTGATTTGTATTATTATATTAAATATGTAAATGGACATTATAAAAATCTAGTTCTTTATAGAGGAATATTGTCATAAAATTTTCTTGCAATACATTAAAGACAATATTTATTCTGAATATATCATGATGATATTTGACTGGAAAAGATATAAAAGCATTATGTTATAATTGTAATTTACACTTAAAACAACCTAGTTATATACTCGGTTATTTAGATACTTATCAGGATGTGATTCACATTTATTTGTAAATGAACTTGGTTATGATGAAACAGAAATAAATTTAGTACCAAATAGTCAAAATAAATGTATTAGTTTTGTTAAAAAACAGAAAATTTGGAAATTACATTTATTGATACTTTTAAATTTATAGCTTGAAGCCTTGATAAAACTTTCTATGAATTTAAGGAAGAAGCAAGTGAAAAATGTTAGAATTATTTTTCCAGAAGGACTATTAAATTTGGTCACTGAAAAGGGGTTGCCCTTATGATCACATAGTTAGGAAAAATATGAAGAATCAAAGCTTCCACAAAAAATAATTTTATAATAAAGTAAATGAATGTAATGTTAGCGAAGAAGTTATAAACATGCCAATCTAATTTGAGAAAAATATAATATAAAAAATCTTAGTTAATATCAAGATTTATATTTAAAAATTAATATCTTACTATTAGCTGGTTTTAGAAATCCATGTATAAAAAAATATGATTTAGATCCACATTGGTATTATGCAGCACCTAGTACATCTTCTGTTTTGATGCTAAAAATGACTGTATCAACTAACTGAATTATTACACAATTATGATAAGAATTTTATGATTGAAAAAAAGAATAAGAGGTGGAATAGCTCACTGTTGCAGAAGATATGTTTAAGGGAAAAATAAATACATGAAAAATTTTGTTAAAAATAAGGTACCCAATTATGTAGCACATTTAGATGAAAATAATTTATATGATAATCCATGCATCAATATTTTCTGTATGGTGGTCTTGAATGGGATGGACCAAAAAATTTCGTTCTTTTTAAAAAAAATAGTGATATTACAGATATGTCTAGAATTGATTATATTTTTGAAGTAGATTTAGTATACCCAAAACATTTACATGATTTACATTAAGTTCAGCATTATCCCCCAAAAATAAATGAAGAAAAATCATTAACTACTTTATATAATAAATATAATTATCTTATTCGTTATAGAAATCTTACATTTTATTTATTTTTAGGAATGAAAAGAACAGGAACATACAATGTTTTAAAATGTAAACAATCTGATTGGCTAGAAAGGTATTAGATTTAAACACAGAAATGAAGAAAAAAGAAGAAACTGATTTGGAAAAGATTTCTGCAAATTGATGAATAATTGAGTGTTTGGAAAAACAATGGAACATATATGAAATAGAGTCGATATAAAATTAGGATCAGATCAAGATAAATATGATAAATCAATAGCTAAACCAAATTTTAAAAATAGAGCAATATTTAATGAAAATTGAGTTGCTATCCACATGAATAAAACAAAGTATCATAAGAACAATGTATGAATTTTCAGTATATTGTTATCAAACCAATATATATATATATATATATATATATATATATATATATATATATATATATATATATATATATATGGTTTCATAATAATATATTGAAAATTATATTATATTATATATAGAATAACTTCAATCGTCTCTCAGACCAACATATTTGGCGTTGAAATTGTAAAAAGAAATTACTGATACACATCTACCAAACAGCAAAACAACAAAAAATGGAAGATAAAGAATTGAATGAATTTGTTCAGTTTGTAAAATTAACAAAGGCAAATTTTTTTAAAAAAGTTGTGGGTAATTGTTTACAGCCAAATATTTAAGAAAAAATAATTAATCAAGTGCATAAACAGATAAGAAAAACTTTTACAAGAAGAAATATTATTTATTTTTGTATGCATGGCTTATGGAAAGACAATTTAGCAGAAATGGATTCAAGTAATTGAAAAGGGAATTTTGTTAATAAAGGATGGACACATTTGCTAACTATAACTGCTGTTTTCTGCAAATATGCTTGGACTACACAAGTTAAGGATAAAACAGGTAAAAATGTGGGTGATTCTTTTGAAACAGTTTTAAAGCAAGGATGAAGTCTGACGACTGTTTTAACAGATAATGGAAAATCTTTTTGTAATAAAGATTTCCAAGAACTTATGAAATTAATGTCTATAATATACAAATAATAACAATATAAAATAAAATTAATCATTATTCACCTTTTACTGAGTTTCAAGCATCTGTTGTTGAAAGATTTAATACAGCATTAAAAGAAAAAAAAAATGTTGAAAGTAGCTGCTTTTCAAGGTAATTATAAATGGATTAAAATAGTTGTAAAATTGGTTGATGAATGCAATAACACAAAACATTCGACAATAAAAGTGAAGTCCAAAGGTGCAAATGATGAAAATGAAAAAAATTATTGCAAACTATTGAATTAACAAATTTTCAAGATAGTAAGCCTAGGTACAAAATAAACATTAAAGAAGAATAGGTAAGTTAATAGGAATTCGGTCAACAGAAATTTTCGAAATTGCTGAAGTCATTCATTCTGACACAATCACATACAAATTAAGAGATGTTAATGGAGATGAAGTTGAGAAAATTTTTATGGATAAGAACTACAAAAAAGTAATTATGCACATAATATATCTTGATGAGAAAGTTATAGAAAAGAAAATGGATAAAGTTTTTGTTTAAAACCTTGATTTTGGTAATTCTCATAATAGTTGGGTAGCAAAAATAAAGTTATACTACAAAATAAGAGGATTATTTTTTAAAATAAATTTTTTTCTTAACAAATGAAAGATGTTCAATCTGAGATTTGTGAAAATTGTAGGGTGAGAAATCAACTGATAATTATGCTTCACAGAAATATACAAAAGATGGCTGTAGAACAACATGTAGACCTTGTTTAAATGAATATCATGAAAATATGCAATAATAATCAAGTTCTTTGTGTATGTGGAAAATATGTTTCTAAATACTATTACAAAGAACATTTAAAACGAATTCTGAGTGATGAACATTCAAATTTATTGTTGTCATTTAAAAGTGATGAAAATGTAAAAAATGAGGAAGAATATGTTAATTCAAAAAATGTATAAATTGCCAAGAAATTAAAGGTTTTAATTGATTTTATAAAAATTCAACAACTAAAGATAACTATTCAAATAAAAGTAAAAACTACTCAAACGTATAAAATTGTATTCTAGAACATATAAAAAATAATTCTATATGAAAAGCTCCTTTTAATGTTTTAGAAGAGTTAGAAAGCTTTAATATAAAATATCAAAACATCAAAAGTACTATTTGCTAAATTTTCTAAAATGCTGTTTATCACATACACATTATGTATTAAAAATTATGATATGAAGTCTTTCAAATTTTATTGGGGGTCACGAATTGTAAAGATGATTATGATGATTGAGAATATATTTTGGGAATCAAAAAACATATCATTGATTTACTTTTCTATGGAAAACATAAATATGTTAAATGTGAGTTTTTAAAAAATGAAAAATAAAAATGTTACAAAATTAAAATCGTTTTGTTTGTTAGGTTTTTAATTGTTTTATATTTGGTTAATATTAATAATTTGAATTGATATATTTACTGATGATTTTTTAAATTTTAATTAATAAATTGAATTGAATGGTTACAGTGTTTTAGCAAGTAGGTGGAAATTACTGTGTTGATAATTTCCATTTAGTCAGAACATTATGACCACCTACCTAATAGCTGATACGTCCACTTAGCTTGGATAACATGGCAATACATCATGGCAAGGAGGCAGTGAGGCCTTGGTAGGTTACTGGAGGGATTTGATATCACATCTACACACAGAAGTCGCCTAAATCCCATAAATTCCAGGGACTGGGTCAATGAGCTCTAATGCCTGTTCAGTCACACCCCCAGATCAGTTCAGATCTGGTGAGCTGGGGGCCACCACATCAATTGGAACTCACCACTGTGTTCCTTCAATCACACCATTGCACTCCTGGCCTTGTAACATGGTTCATTACCTTGCTGAAAAGTTCTACTGCCATTGGAAAACATGATCGTCATGAAGGGTATACATGGAACTGCAACCAGTGTACAACTTTATTCTAATAATGTGCAGCAGTGTAGTTGAGATCAGTGGGCTTCTCGTTGTTAGCATTACTAAACACATATGGAAGGAACACACACTAGAGAAAGAGAAATATAAAAACGTAAAATAATTAACATACAAAAGGTAACAAAAACAAGGAATAAATGGTACGAGCTTTGCGCGAATGAACCCAGCGCCGCTGGCGGCACGCACAGAACTAATAACACATGCGCGAAAATTGACAATCACACACACACACGCACACACTCACACACATTGTAGGCGGCTGCGGGTCGTCACATCGCTATGCAATGAAACCAGCTTTTGTTTCATGAGAAACAATAACAAATATGGAATCATTTATTCCACACAATATTCCATACACATAAGAAAATAAATCAGAATAACATACTGACAATGCAATTCAGGGAACGCAATACGCACAAGCAGTCGTAATCATTAAACAATGCGATGAAACCAGATTCTGTAACACATATTTAAGTTTTGCTATGTGCTAAAGCTCAATTATACCTACTTTATGATGGCCACAAGTTCGAAATTGCTATATTAGGTTTTACAAATAAATTAACTTACAGTCAAAAGAGGACCACAACGTCATTTCTGTTACCAGAAGTCATTCTTAGTTTCTGATTGAGATCTTCGAGTAAGGTCAGAGAAACATTCCTGTTTCCAGGCACGCAGTCTGCTGCTAGTACTCATGGTCCACTCAGAAAGTAACAATGAAAAATTTTGTCATCTAAATCGCGTATTGAATTAAAAATACAGATTTTCACGACTTATTTTCTCGTATCTAAATCTCCTTGCCAGGCGCTAGGAGCGCAGCTGCCGTTCTTTGTTTCTGTACCGCAACATGGACTCTGCGGAACTCACTGACTTCGAATGTGGTCAGGTGATTGGATGTCACCTGTGTCACACATCTGTACACGTTATTTCCACACTCCTAAACATTCCTAGGTCCACTGTTTCCGATGTGATAGTGAAGTGGAAACGCGAAGGGACACGTACAGAACAAAAGCGCGAGGCCGACGTCATCTGTTGGCTGGCAGAAATCGCCGACAGATGAAGATGGTCGTAATGTGTATATGTGATACATCCTGCATCGCAGGACTAGAATATTAAACTCATTTTTGGCTCATGTCGGAGTGAATAGGCAGACATCTATCCAGACCATCACACAGGAATTCCGAACTGCATCAAGATCCACTGGAAGTACTGTGACAGACGTCTCACTTGGTGTAAGGAGCGTAAACGTTGGACGACTGAATAGTGGATTAACGTTGTGTGGAGTGACGAATCACGGTACACAATGTGGCGATCCAGTGGCAGATGTAGGTATAGTGAATGCCCGGTGAATATCATCTGCCAGCGTGTGTAGTGCCAACAGTAATATTCGGAGGCGGTGGTGTTATGGTGTGGTCGTGTTTCTCATGGAGGGGCTTGCACTCCCTGATGTTTTGCGTGGCACTATCATCAGCAGAAGCCTGAATTGATGTTTTAAGCACCTTCTTGCTTCCCACTGTTTAAGAGCAATTCAGGGATTACGATTGCATCTTTCAACACGATCGAGCACCTGTTCATAATGCACAGCCTGTGGTGGAGTGGTTACACAACAGTAGTATCCCTGTAATGGACTGGCCTGCACGGAGTCCTGACTTGAATTCTATAGAAAACCTTTGTGATATTTTGGAACGCCGACTTCGTGCCAGGCCTCTCTGACTGACATTGATACCTCTCCTGAGTGCAGCACTCTGTGAAGAATTGGCTGCCATTCCCCAAGAAACCTTCCAGCACCAGATTGAATGTATGCCTGCGAGAGTGGAAGCTGTCCTCAAGACTAAGCGTGGGCCAACACCATATTGAATTCCAGCATTACCGATGGAGGGCGCCACGAACTTTTAAATCATTTTCAGCCAGGTGTCCGGATACTTTTATCGCGTAGTATATATTTTGATGTTCTGTAATGAAGTGTTCGATATATGCCAGTCGTTCATATGGAATCATTGCAGTAAGATGGGCTGACTTGGAGACGTGACAGAATGGGAGAAATGAGTGATAGTATTGCACACAGTCATGACAACACCGTGATTAAAGTTGCTTATTTTGTTGGTATATCATTGCGGACTGTCGAATGTATCTAAAAGGAAAATGTACTACTCATAGACATGTAACAAGGCTTAAGGTCAGTGCTTGCAAAGAGATCCAAATCAATGAGGACTTGAGGTGAGTGTTATACCTTCTTAAGGAAGATCGATTTGAAACCGACAAGAACCCCTGCTGCCAGTGGATGCACGTCCATAGCACGTACACTGTCGCGAAAATATGCAGCGCTCTCAAGGACTGTACTCAGTGACACTGAGATATGAGGTGTACTTACTCAGTGTAGTGTAACGACGTAAGTTCTTTATAAATTATTTTCGTTTGGCATATGACCATGTGTAGACTTCGTCACCTACGTCAGTTACAACCCACTTCAAAATTATTTATATTCTTTTTAAATTGTCTCAGAATGGTTCTTGAACGAAACTGTAAAACATCATTTGAGTCTTATGCGCAGAATTACGTCACTCGGGCCAATTGGTTTTCGTAAACTTTTTCAATTTTAGATGTCGTTTGTTTCTCCTCAGAAATTATATTGATACACGTTATCTGATTTAATCGATATTAGAACCACATTGAATAAACTTTTGAAATTCAAAGTCGCGATGAACGCTGTCAAAATTCAATAATCTTGTCAAATATATTATTAACTCATTCACATAATTCTTCATAAATAAATCCTCAGAACACGTATTTCAACTTTAGTAGCATCCACTGGTTTATTATCTTCCTACATACAGACGTGAACCTGAGCCTTGACGAGACAAAACTAACATTTTCAATAAGATTAAACTTCCTATGATGTCATTGTTGTACAAAACATTACAAATTTTCATTTATTTTATTTTTTAGAAGCACGACGCAACAACTAGGTTCCAGGATCTTCTGTTGCTCTTTGGCTGTCGACCCGCGACGTATAGTGGCCAGCAATTTTTTCTCTGGTCCCGGCAGCGAAGATGCTGTCTCCGTTCGTTGCGCCGCCCTCTCCGTACATGAAACATAAAAAAAATACAAAAACTTTAGACAATTCACAACCATTACAAAATATTACAAAAATACATAAACAAACTAAATTAAACTTATATTCACCTGCAAACTGGGCTGACACTGGTGGATGGGTGACGCTTCAATTTCACGTCTCACTACATACCCCACCCACAAGCTCAGTTTGTCAGGTTTTAACCGAAAATAAAACCTTTTCTATATACAATATTTAACTGTTAATACATTTTCCTCACATTTTACGTAATCTAGAGTCCTTGCTCTTAGATAGATTTAATCCTTTTACTGCGATATTGTTGTGACTATTTGTCATTTACTCTTAACTGTGCTATTATGGTAATTCATAACCGAATATATGGAGATTACTCCTTTTCATTTAATATTTGCTAATAAATAATAATTTAGTACGTTCTTTTAACGTTGTTACATTAGGACAGAGCGTTCAAATTGTGATAAATTAGTTTCAGTTTTATTCATTTACTAGAGTTATTCTTTCCAAAAATGTATATTACTAATAAGTTTCTCACAATATCTAATAGTACTATTTACTTTACGTCATTCTTTTCCCTAATGCCTTATTTATGCCTGAGGTCAAAAAGAAATCACGCAAAACTTTCCTTAGAATCTCGGCACGGCTTTCTTTACCTTTGGACACCTTGTTGGGTAATGGCAATTTATTTAGGAGAAACAAGCGAGAGAGCCCCGTTTGGTGTGTTCTATATTAACACTATTACAAACCTCTATTAAAGGCACTCTGCTAAGTTCTCGTGAGCCATATATCTCTGGACGCCCATGGTCCCTAAAATTATTAACCGCCCCTTTGGTTCCTACTATCCGAGTAAATATAAAATATACAAAATTCCTTTTGACCTAATAACAAAATTTCTTCCATATATATCCCCCTTTGGTTATCTTTCTCTTTTTGAAGTACCAGTAGATTATTGTAGAACACTTGTTTAAACTTTCTGTTATTTCTTTAAAATAAAATGTAACTATCACGAAAAACTTCACATAAATAAACTATGAACGCTCTTCCGCATGTAACATCTACTAAATATTAACTTATTTAGGGATGAAGGGTTTCATTTGATCAACACTATATAATCCTTTAATTACCCCTGACGAAGGTTCCATAAGAAGTAACGCTTTGGGGTGTACAATCTTATGTGCAACATATGGACCTTCAAAGATAAAGAAGAATTTTCTACATTCTTTATTGATCTTCGAACTTTTAGGATGAGATCGTACTAATATAAGATCTCCTACCTGAAATGAGGGTTCTATAGCATGTTGATTATAACTTTTAATTCTCCGTTCAGCATTTTTAACAATCTGTTCGCAAACTTTTTCGTCTGGGATGCATTGTTGGATCTCATTTACTGGTGGCCAAGGTAGAGCAGCTAGTAAAGGCTCACCTATAATTCGTTTGCCTAAAATTTCTATAGGGGATAATCCCGTCGTTAGGTGAGGCAATTCATTTAATATCTTTTCGAATTCAGGCGTTAGTTTGGCCCACCGAGTATGTTTATGTGCACAATAAGTTCTACATAATCGTCCTAATTCTTTCATGACTCTTTCTACTAAATTACTTTAAGGGTGATATTTCGAAATTAATATATGTTTGATTCCATATTGTTTTATCATATCTTGAAATTTTTGACTAATAAAGGCACTACCGTTGTCAGACATAAGTCGTTTAGGAATGCCCCAGTGAACAAAGTAATTTCGGGTGAGGCAGCGTATAACGCTTGCTGTATTCGCTCGTTTCAAAATATATAGCTTCACATGTTTGGACCAACATTCCATTACAACAAACACATAAGCAAATCCTCCTGAACTACGAGGCAGAGGGCCGAAAAAATCTAATGACAGTAGATCCCACAGACCTCGAGGAATTACAGCATATAATTTATAATGCTTAGATTTGTTATTAACTTTAACCTTTTGACAGGTTTCACAAGTCCTAATAATACTTCTCACAATATGGGACATATTTTTGAAATAATAATACTTCATTAGATGTTTAATACATTTATGAATTCCAAAATGCCCGTAACCTTCCTGAATATAAGTAATTAACTTGTACACAACAGTTTTCGGAATGCAGATTTTCCATCTCTGGTGTTCCCTCTGTGCTTTCCAATACAACAAGTCGTTGAAATATAACCACACACCCCGGGTGTTAATTGTTTCGTCCCCATTATTAAGGTTTTGTATAAGGTCCCTATATTGATCATCATTTCTTTGATTGCATCTAATAGCAGTTACTATCCGTTTAACCTTACGTTCGTTCTCCTGAGTTAAAAGGAAATAAACATGGTAATTTGTTCCTGGTTCTTCTGCAATGTTAATATTCTCTATTCCTACGGGAAGTCTCGACAAAGCATCCGAAACTACATTCTGAGATCCTTTTATATACCTAATTTCGTACTGAAATTCTTGCAAGCATAATACCCAACGTAATAGCCTACAGTGAAGTAACCGACAATTGTTCAAAAAGATTAAAGCCTGATGATCAGTATATACAATTGTTTTTCTTCCCATAACTAATCCTCTAAATCAGGGCCGCACAAGGTGCATGCACCGGTGCATCGCACAGTGCAGAGTGCAGAAGACGGCTGCGCTACGTTGACGACGGTGCAGACCCCCCCACTCCTCGGCTTTGCGGAACAGCGCTGACTCTCACTTAGCTTGTGTCGCTCGCGCCGGCTGTCTCGACCTGTTTCAAAGCTTTTACCCTGTTGTCTTCGTCATTGCCAAATACTAATGTACACTAGGTGGAGAGCTTAGTTTGGTGTACCGATACAAAAGAGATTCATACAATAACTGTAATGGTAACAATTTTAAATTTGGTTTCAACACAAATGTATCTTCCTATGTGCTCTTTATTTTATTTGCAATTACGCTACTAAGATCTGGAACTGGCTGACAGCAATTCTGAAAGAATTTTTTAAATTACAGTTAGAAATACTCGCACGCAATCTAGTTTTTGTACAGGACAAAACAGAAAAAAAACCTTTCACATACACAAGTGGAACCAAACATAGAAATAATCTTCGCTGCTTCTCTGTGTAACTTGGGAAATTCTTCCTTCGGCAAATTCTGGTAGAATTGGAACAAACCCTTTGTATTATAAAACACATCCTTTCGGTGAACATCGCTTTGCAAATCAATTAGTTCGAAATGTAAATCTGAAGGCGCACTTTCAATATCCATCGAAAAAGGTTTCACAAAAGCATCGAAAATTGGCTGCAGGTAGGTAATTTCCTGAAACAATAACAAAGCCAATGTTAATAAATGAAAGTAATGTAAGCCGTTGTTTCGAAGTACTAAAATGCGATAGATTTTAATAAACATGTAATGTGTACTATTGGTTTTAATGTAATGTTACACTTGCATATGTAACGCAATCTCCTTTATTTAGCTGTATGTCATATACCGGCACATTACCTGGAATCGATCGTTAAACGCATTTTCAAGGGATTGTAGCACCTCGACGTATTTTTCAAAGCGCGCTCCTTCCTGCACAGATGCTGTCAAACAAAAACATAGTATCGTTTTGATTAGAGCGGTTATAAAAATCAGGCTGTTTTAATAAAGGTTCAATTTATATCTCGCTTACCTAGTTCAGGAAAGTGTTGCGTATTTTTCTCTGAAAGGAGCTTCAGTTTATACTGGAAAGCGTTTATTTTGCTGATCATATCGTTGATGAGATTGTTTTCGTTTTGGAGTTTCAGACTTAAATCATTTAGGAGAGCCATAATGTCTGCTAAAAATCCTAAATCAGCTACCCATTCAGGGTCATGAAAAAGTGGCTCTGGACGTCCTTTGCTCTCCAAAAACTGAGCCACAATGTGGCGTAGTCGAAAAATTCGGGAAATCACTTTCCCTTAGCTCAGCCAGCGCACCTCAGCGTGGTAGGGAATATCTGGATAATATCTGGATACTCCTCTTCAAAGGAAATCAAAACTTCTTTGAATTGACGATGAGTGAGTCCATGAGAACGAATGTAGTTCACGATACGCACCACTACCTTCATCACATCTTGAAGACCGATAACTTTGACAGAAAGAGCCTCTTAGTGTGCAAAACAATGAACGGAAGGTAAATTCGGCATGTTAAGTTTTTTCCGCAGTAGGCCAATAAACCCTTTTGCTTTACAGCACATTGCTGGTGCCCCGTCTGTGGTTACGGAAAACAGCTTTTCCCAAGGGAGTCCTATTCCTTCAGCTGCCATTTCAACAGCTGCTAAAATATCCGCCCCTATAACAGTGTCCTTCAACGAAATCGTATCCAGGAGCTCTTCCGTTACACGTAGGTCGTCGTCCACGTCACGCAAAAATATTGCTAGCTGAGCCGTGTCGTTAATATCCGTGGACTCATCAAGTGCGATGGAGTACGCTAGGAAGTTTTCAATTTTGGCTGCCAGTTGTTCATGCAAATTCTCAGCAATGTCGTTGATTCTCCAATGTATTGTCATTCTGGAAAGTGGTATTCTGCTGTACGTGGGAGCTAATGTGGGATTCATTGTCTCTACTACGTCCAACATAATGTTTTTTATTAATGGCCCGTCCATAAATGGCCTCCCAGCTCTTGCTAAACGTAGAGCAACTTTGTAACTAGCTCTGAGAGTCCTTTCGCAACACCCCTCACCTTCTTCACCCTAAAGTAGAGAAAAAAAGATATGTTAGAAATAATTTATGCGAAAACGAAAACTAAGGAATCTAAACAAATGTTATTTCGTTTCGCATGACCTTTAACCAAAATATACATGCTAAAGTACTTGCAACAAACCTCGTTTGTAGATACAGAATTGTCTTCTGCAAGAGTTTGCAACTTCCCTAATTCTTCCTCTCTGGCATCCGTTGTTATATCACTATACTTTTCTGAATGCAATTTCCTGTATTGCCTTTCAATAGACGATTTTCTGACACACGTAATTAGTGTACCGCAGATTAGACATTTGGCTTTATCGTCACAACGCACAAAAAAGTAGGAGAGTTCCCATTCCGGTTTAAATTGACTTTCGGCAATTTTCCCTTTTTTTGGAGCAGATGGTTCCATTATCCGGTAATTGTCTTGCGCTTACGTATTCCAATGTTGACTAAGCCGTCTGGCAGCGCATTCGGCAGCGCACAGCTTCGGCCTCACCTTGCAAGCGGAGTTGAGGCGAAGTATGCCGAGTTGAACCGATGCACTGTGCAGGCACTCGCTGCACCTCGCTTTGCACGCGTGCAGTTTTCCGTGTTTGTGCGGCCCTGCTCTAAATCGTTGAAAACCCCATACCACTGCGAGAGCTTCCTTCTCGGTTACAAAATAATTTATTTCATGTTTATTTAAAGTTCTACTAGCGAATCCAATAGGCCGATATAATCCCTTTTCATTGGTCAGATCACCTTGGAATATTACGCAAGACACACCATAATCAGAGGCATCTGTACACATACAAAAGTCCTGATTGAAATCTGGATGGTATAACATTTTGGCTTCTGTTAACGCTCTTTTTATCTTATTAAAAACTTCCTCTTCCTCTTTTCCCCAGAGCCATACTGACTTCTCTTTTAATAAATCCAGTAATTTAGGATTAACAATATCCTGCCCTGGAAGAAATCTTCTCAGAAATCCTACCATTCCTAAGAATGATTTCAGTTGTTTCCGACTTCTAGGACTCGGGCATTGAGCAATAGCTTCAATACTGTCCACTATATGCCCCAAAAATCTCACTTCCTCCTTTCCGAAGTAAGACTTAGATAATTTTAACGTAATTCCTCTGTCAATTAAACGGTCAAACAATTCCCGTAATATCGTTACGTGTTCTTCCCACGTTTTAGTGGCTACCAAAATATCATCCACATATAAAATAATCTTTTGTAACAATTGCTGACCCAAAGCAGAATCTAATGCCCTAATGAAAGTTGACACTGATATATTAAGTCCAAAAGGTAAAACTTGGAACTGATATGATCTGCCTTCAAAAAGAAAAGCCGTATATTGCCATGAATCTGGGTGTAACATTACTTGATGGTAGCCAGCAGTTAAATTCATTGTACTCATATAACGAGAACCAGCAATCTGAAGAAGTATGTCCTCCATAGGAATAGGTCTCTCTCTTTCCATCTCTATAATTTTATTTAATTCACGGGCATCCAGAACCAGTCGTACCCCACCAGTAGCTTTCTTAACTACCCACAAAGGACTGTTAAAAGCGCTACATGATCGTTCGATAATGTTTTGTTCTAGCATCTTACTTATTTCTCTACTAGGCGGTTCTTTGAATTGTACTGGAATAGGATAAGGTTTCTTAAAGAATGGTTTTTGATCTTTAATCTTAAGTTTACAAACGTAATCTTTAATTCTCCCTGGTTCATCTGAGAAGACGGCTCTAAATTCTAACAACAAAGATTCCAACTCTTCCTTTTCTTGTTCGGATAGACAATTCGTAGAATAACATTTTTCTTTCACTTCGGTTTCGATACTATTACTAACCTAACATTGGTATACTTCATATTCAAGATCACTAAAATCTGTTAATACGTTTATGGTCTGTGTGTACTTAATCTGTAAGGATTCGTAGAAATTTTCAGGTACTCGATTATCAGAAAACCTCACATTAAAGGCACATGCCTCCTTATGGATGGTTAAGGAAGAGACTTTAAAATCTAATATAGCTTTATATTCTCACAGTCAATCTATACCTAAAATTATGGCCACATTTAAGTTGGCTACGACAAGTACAGAGTGAGCAATTAATTGTTTAGCAATTTCAGAAGTTAAATAAACTTCCTCAGTAATATTTTGACTTCTTTTACCAGTAACTCCTATAATTTTCACCCCAGTTACAGGTAAGGTTGGGAAATTCCAATATTTTCTTTTAAGTTGAAATAATTCTTTAGATAAAATACTTACTTTGCTACCCAAATCGATTATAATATTTACTTCGGTATCTTTAATATAACCTTTAATAACGGGTTTATAAGTTACATTCTCCCTTATCTGATTGTCTTCCTGAAGTAAATCTTGTTGCCAATCACCTTCCATCTGGCAGCTTAATGATAAATTGCAATTGGGCCTTGTATAATCTTGACTAACAGTTCCCTTTAGTTGACCCGTATTGAAGGACTTTACTAATTTTCCGATTTTTCTATGATAACGTCACCTACAACTTGACCTTCATTAATTACTTGAGGGTGATTTATCTCATTATCGTTATTGCGTAAATTCCGCAGTTTAGAGTTATTACCATGATTTTGTTGGCTCTCTTTATCTTTGGATTGACGTTTTATATAACAAAACCGGCTATGATTGTTGTTGTTAAATTTTCGTGGTTCTGAATTATTATTATTTCGAGGATGGCCATTTCTACCAAATCTAAATTTCTCGTCTTCCCTTTCTCTGTTAAGTATATCTAACTGTTCTAAATATCCTAATAATTCGCAGGGTTGTGACCATTCTCTTTCTATCATTCTTTCCTTTACATAATACGGTAACCTACTAATTAGGACTCGTATTAGGTGACTTTCAATAATTGGTTCTTCAATTAATTTAGCACGGTTTAAATGCCATTCGAAATAATTCCTATAACCTCCCCACCGTTTAGAATATGGAGGAGGGTCTAACAACTCTAAAGTTAAGTGTTGTTGTTTTCCTCTTGACCAATAATTTTGTTTAAACTGCTTAACAAAATCACCCCAGTCCCTAAATTCAGTTCTATGCAGTACTGCCCATTCCGCAGCTTCTGCTTCTAAATGTCCTATTACAAATTGAATCCGTTTTTCATTACTCCATTTAGGAGATAATGATGTTTCAAAAGCTTTTATAAAGATTATAGGGTGAAGTTCGTCTCCTGGTTTGAATACACGAAATCGACTTGCTACATTTGAATTTGTCGTTATATCATCCCAACATTCTGCGAGAGACATAGTTGGATTTTGTTTAGATTGCAGAGACGGAGTTGCATCGGATTGGCTTGCCGTGATTTCTTTATGCGTATTGTTGTCGTCCGAGCTAGCAAACTCGATGCGACTGTTGTCTCTGATTACGTTATTGCTTCTACTACTTGAAATGTTTTCATTATTATCTAATTCCGATAACCGTTTAGTAATTTCCTGTATTCGCATTTCTGTATTGGATACGCGATTAGCTAATATCGATTCTTCACTGTGTTCACGATGTGAACGCTCTGTACCTTCGTCAATGTTATTATCTTTGGCAGTCTCAAGGTTACTGCATATTTCAGTAATTAAAAATTTCATGTTTTCTATTTCGGTATGATCTTTTTCTACTCGATGAGTTAATGTCTTTAATTCTACATTATCTATTGAAGAAATCTCTACAGGTCTGGTAGAAACCTCTTTAATAGATCCTAATAATTCTCTATGAACAGTTTCTGTTTGCATAGAAAATTCATCTCGTAACTTATTGTTATTTTTCTCTATTTCATTTACAACTAAGACATTGACATTATCTAGTCTCTTGGTTAAGTCAGTAATATCATTTCGCATGCGAGCTTTTTCCTCACGTGATTCCTGGATATGTTCTTCTAACCTTTTACAATTACCAGCAATCTTATTACTAAGTCCTACTAGTTTTTCCTGCATTTCAACTTTGGAAGCCTCTATTTTATCACTTAATTCTCGACTGGTTTCATTAAGACGTTCCTGTAACCTGTCTGTCGATTTTTTAGCTCTCCTTTAAGTTCCTCTTTTAATCTAGCCGTAGATTCTTCGTTAGACTGTTTTAATCTAGCAATAGATTCTTTGTTAGACTGCTTTAATCTAGCAATAGATTCTTCGTTAGACTGTTTTAATCTAGCAGTAGATTCTTCGCTAGACTGTTTTAATTCCTCTTTTAATCTAGCAGTAGATTCTTCGTTAGATTGTTTCAATTTAGCGATCGCCCTAAAAAGGGATCTCATGCTCCTATCGGACATAGATTGCTCTTCGTCTGACATTTCACTTCCCGACATTATTGTAAGATATTAACTAGTTACACACGCAGACTTGTAATCAACAATCCTGTAAAAGCACACTATGTACAACACTCCACTTCCAACTTGAAACAAACTCACCGGACACTAATATTGTAGTTTGTAGTTCTCGGTGATCAGTGTGCTGCTATGGGCTGCAGAAGTAGCAGCCGTCGATGCAGCCGCTGAGATGCTGCGACCCCGATTCCGCAACCGGCAGGACGCTGAGTCGAACACCGGAGACGTCACTGGCTGCAACCACGCCCGGCACCGCCGTAGACAGGCGAAGCCCTCAGCAACACCTCTAATACCAGCCGGAGGAACGCCCTCCAGCTGACGTACTGGGCTTGTTAGTTTAGGAGAAAAAGGTTGACGGGGTTTGCAGCGTTCAGCTGCTGCCCAACAGATGCGCCTTCTAGTGGAATAACTGCGTGACCGTACTGCTTGGTTGCGCTCCGTCAGATGCCCACACCCGCGAAGTCGCCGCTGGCTGGTGAAGGCTCCACGAAAACTCGCGTTGACTTCCGAAGGACTCTTGATGTTTTAATTGTTTCGTACCTGTGTGTCTTAGTTGCACACAAGTCCTGTTTCTAAGGTCGCCACGGTGTAGTGTAACGACGTAAGTTCTTTATAAATTATTTTCGTTTGGCATATGACCATGTGTAGACTTCGTCACCTACGTCAGTTACAACCCACTTCAAAATTATTTATATTCTTTTTAAATTGTCTCAGAATGGTTCTTGAACGAAACTGTAAAACATCATTTGAGTCTTATGCGCAGAATTACGTCACTCGGGCCAATTGGTTTTCGTAAACTTTTTCAATTTTAGATGTCGTTTGTTTCTCCTCAGAAATTATATTGATACACGTTATCTGATTTAATCGATATTAGAACCACATTGAATAAACTTTTGAAATTCAAAGTCGCGATGAACGCTGTCAAAATTCAATAATCTTGTCAAATATATTATTAACTCATTCACATAATTCTTCATAAATAAATCCTCAGAACACATATTTCAACTTTAGTAGCATCCACTGGTTTATTATCTTCCTACATACAGACGTGAACCTGAGCCTTGACGAGACAAAACTAACATTTTAAATAAGATTAAACTTCCTATGATATCATTGTTGTACAAAACATTACAAATTTTCATTTATTTTATTTTTTAGAAGCACGACGCAACAACTAGGTTCCAGGATCTTCTGTTGCTCTTTGGCTGTCGACCCGCGACGTATAGTGGCCAGCAATTTTTTCTCTGGTCCAGGCAGCGAAGATGCTGTCTCCGTTCGTTGCGCCGCCCTCTCCGTACATGAAACATAAAAAAAATACAAAAACTTTAGACAATTCACAACCATTACAAAATATTACAAAAATACATAAACAAACTAAATTAAACTTATATTCACCTGCAAACTGGGTTGACACTGGTGGATGGGTGACGCTTCAATTTCGCGTCCCACTACATCAGGGGTTGCAAAGTTAATTATTCATTTGTCACAGTCATGGGTACTCAGACGGCTCTCAGGACGCCTGTCTGTGTGTCCTTTGTTTTGACACTGCAGGCAGTAGCAGTATTGATTTAGAGATGAACAGTGTGCGCAACGTCCATTCTAGGAAATAACCATGCCCTGCCAACGAGGACACACTCCTGTTGAACAACCTCAGACATTTGAATGGTGTTGCATTGTGGACCTGTGGAAAGCTGTGCGGCTATATCAACGGATTGCTGCACATGATGGGCATAATGTATCGGTGGCGTGTCTCCGCTGTCAGCGGCGGTCTGTGGAAAGTTACCATGCTTGTAGAGAAGGTTCTGGGTGCCTGCGTAGCACAGACACACGTCAAGATCGACGAACTGTGGGAGCAGCAGTGGCTGACCGAACATCAAACAGTAGAGAAATCTGGACAAATGTTGCACATGCTGTGTTACGAAAGACCATTGGGAACATTCGTCTTCTTACACCGGATCAAGGCCATGTGTGAATCTGGCAGGGCTACCACTGACACCTTGGCACTGCGAAATAAGGCTATCAGGCGTTGTGAAAGAGTTGACTGTAGAATGGAATGGTGCTGTGTTGTCTTCAGTGATGAGAATGGGTTCTGTCTACACGTGAGTGGTGGACATGTGTATGGTGTAGACCAGGGAGCAGTTTATTCTGGAGTGGCTTCACCCACTGTACACATGTCCCACTGCGGGCTTCATGATGTGGGGGCCCATCAGTTACAACTCGCTGTCACATGTGGCGTTTCTGCACGTTGAAGTGACCAGTGACCATTACATTGTACAGTTTCTTATCACTGTGTTACTGCCTTTTCTTCGACAGGAACGTAGGTTTTCCAGTAGGACAATGCACGTCCATATGCGGCTGTTGTGATGCAATGTCCACTCAGTTCTGTACAAGAATTTCTCTAGTTAGCAATATTATGGGATCTCTCTCAAATCGAACACATATGAAGAGCCCACGGAAAAACGAGGTAAGTCACATTTAGCATATTTCTCAGGAGAGTTAATTTAATCTTTCAAGATTATAAAAAATAAAAGATTCCAATCGAGTGTAACCAATACAGTTATGATGTCACATTTAGTGGCTGTGGAGAATATACAGTGGAAGAAATAACGACTGAAATTGTTCGATAAAGAAAGACAATACCTACAAAGCAGGAACATCTTTACCACGAAAAGAATGTGTTGATTCCATCACTTTTTGATAGCCTTTCGTGCCTTTTTGTGTTGTTTACCATTGGAGTCTTTTTTTGTAGATCTTGGATTTTGGTTGGTTAACAATACCATCTAGCTACTGATCCTAGACCCTGGAATAATAGTTTAAAATTGATGGCTTGGTTGATTTACGTAAAAATGCGTCGAACTCCATCCGTCTGAAGCTCCATCCTGCATAAAAAATCACCCTTTTCTATGTAGTTATTTTCCTTCTTCTTAACCATATGCTATTAGATCACAACACTTTCAAATCTGTTACTATACATCGATAAGGAGTGCTAATCTCCTCGACGTGGGTACATCTCGAGAAATCTTGTACACTTGGATGGGTGAGGACTCAGTGAGCTCCATCCATTCATGAGACGTGAAGTGTAGTGGACTCCTTCTGGTCGGTTGCAGTTTAAATAGGTACCATTGCCTCAGGGTGGGTTGGTCAATGAAGTGTGAGGGGGTCTTTCAGTCTCTAATTTTAGTATAAGACTGTGTGAATGCTCTGTGACTCCCATCAGCATAGACATAGATCGTAAATTGAGCAATATGCTCTATGTGTTAGAAATATGTAGAGCACTGTCTGATATACTTTGATAATGTATGTGTTCGAGAATTAACAATGAATGTACGTACTGCACAGTCATCTATACAGATTCGCAAAGTGGTGTAAGAGTAGTTTAGCTATGATACAGAAATTGGGAAACATGCTCTTACATCATTGAGTGGAGTTGAAATTAATTTAGAATTGGTAAAATTGTTCATATAATCAATTGTATTGCTTATTATTTCAATAGATCGGCGGTGTCTTTTCCGTCCACTGGCACTTTGTTGGTTACCACATAATGATTGACTGACAACGAATCTTTGAGCTGGAGAAAAAGTTTTGTGTAGTGATCGCATACATGACTGCAATATGAGGAATCAGTCGAAACGCACGCATAGCAATCAGATTCGGACTGTAGGTTGGAAACCCATGTGAACGCGGCAAAACTATTCCAGATTCGTTATCTTGGAAGTGAATTTTATTTAAAATCATCGAGTGCGTGTTATAGTAGCAGCAGTAACAAATTTATTTAAGCCATGCAAAGTCTACAGGTGTCCCAATTGACCTACCTCACCTTCAAAATTCAAACTTCCCGCAAAGGGGGATTAGCAGTGAGGCGCGGCAGTCTTCTGCGATCTTGGGTAGCGGAACTCGTGTCATCAGCTGATGTCAATCACATCACTGTGTGAACTCTAGTTTTATGTGAGAGGCCATGTTAATGTCAGTTTAGAACCTGACACAGAACTCGGAATCGTGGCGGGGAAAAATAAATAAAATGTTCGACAGTGTACAAAGCGTGTTAGAGCATAAAATTGTTTCAAACAACGAGACAAGTTCACAGGGGGCGTCTCTTGCGACATGCAGTATAGTCCTCAGGATACGATCATTGTCCTATGGTACAGGTGATGAAACTTTAAACTGAGGTGTGCAGTTGATCAAAATGTGTATATTCAGTAGGATCGTCATAACTGCTCGAGTCCGCCGCTCGTGGTCTCGCGGTAGCGTTCTCGCTTCCCGAGCACGGGGTCCCGGGTTCGATTCCCGGCGGGGTCAGGGATTTTCACCTGCCTCGAGATGACTGGGTGTTTGTGTTGTCCTCATCATTTCATCATCATCCAGGAAAGTGGCGAAATTGGACTGAGCAAAGATTGGGTAATTGTACGGGCGCTGATAACCACGCAGTTGAGCGCCCCACAAACCAAACATCATCATCATCATCATAACTGCTCGATGCCTGCACGCTTGCGGTATTTTGTTTTCGATATATGGTAGGAGAGAGATGCGGTGGAAATCTTATTGATTTGTCTATCGGATGAGCTTTTATGGTTGGAAATATTTCTCTGTTGGATGGTACAGAATACCGAAGATAGATGTGAATGGACGTGGATCTGTAGTACTTGTATGTAGTTTGGGGGCGCACCGCAGTATGGTAGAAAAAAATCATTGACTTCTAGCAGTTCCGGTTTCCATCAAATGGTCAAAAAACAGCCCTGTCGCAGTAATGCAGCCTAGCCTGTTTCTACATGGGTTGCAGAAAGTGGTAGATATATTTTCCCCCGACTCCTACTCATTTGCTTGGGTGCTAACTAAATCGAGGTTGGAATTTTACTGCAGCAGATCGGCTCAACGAAGGTGAGTCGTTTTGAGATATGAGACTGCTAGAAATAAGATGCATTAGTGGCTGTAATAAAGGACTTCTCCATAGGATCTTACACAGGTCATAATTCTTATGACCTCAATCAGCACATCATCTGCTGTTTGTGATCCTTCTCAATCAACCACCGCCTATAGCCCAGTCGACATATCACGGAACCTCTGACATGGTATATAGAGAGAGAATGCTTTACAAATACTGGATAAATATCTAGCCACAGTGGCTTCAGGGGATCGAAAATACCGGTTTCATAACACGTTCCTTATAAGAATAATTTTCTAAATTGGGAACATCTGGTTTATAAAGTATGTGTTTGTGTTCTGAGATGTGTAAAGGAGATAACTCTGTCCAGTGGTAATGAAGCCTTATATTTGAAGTGGAATACTGAGATAGCAAAGAGAAGAGTGTGTTAAGTGATAAGAATGGTACAGATATTTCTGTTTGCAGAGCCGTAAGCTTGGTGTATTTCGGATACTTGCCTCATTGTCGCATGTCATTCAATTGTAAGTATAGCGATCAAATATATATGTGTTCGATTTGGTAGGATGATTCTGTCTATGTGTTGCCTGTGCTGTTAATGATTAAAGTTTCCCACTAACGGTGGGAGTCCGACCGAATGGAGAGGGCTGTTGCAATGTGGGATTTTATTTGACTTAACCGTGTAGTCGTCTAGACGACCGAATAGCGAACTAATACTTAATATGTGTTGCACAGCTTTCGTGATCAAGTGGGAATTTTACAAGATTGAATGTGGATGTGTGTTTGCACTGTGTCATTATTCGGTTATCAAGCAAATTGTTCGGTAGAGTGCTTCTTCGCATTTGACTTCTTTATTTAGTTAAGAGGAGGTCGATTGTGGTGTGTGCATCTATCAGGTGGAAGAAACATTTGCTCGTTGTCTAGATATGAGAAAGACGTTATTTGAATTTGTAAATTATAGGGCATGATTTGGAATCTGCTAAATCACTGAAAACTGTATTCGTGAGTGGAAATATTGGTTTAGACGTAAATGTGTTCGCAGAGGTGATAAATTTGTAAGTCTAACGTGAAAAACTATACATATATTTTTGCTCATAAAACTGGACATTGTCTGTCTTCGTGAAAAATAGGACATTTGTCGTGATCGGAAATGTTTTGTTCTATTATAGGAGCGAAGTTGATGTTAAATAAATAATAATCGAATGCTGAAAGCTGGGTCTCGTCCGGCCCTGCTCGAGCATACTACGTGATGTAAAACAAAGTCTGTGAATGCGAGGCGTTGTGGGACTGTGCTAGCGATGCTTCATAGCCATTAGGGTCAGTACACATTTAGAGGAACAGGATGCAATTGGCGGGAAAGCAGGGCTTTCGCAGTGAGGCATTTCAGCGAGTCAGCTGTCGCGAGGCTGTTAGTGTAGTAGATTGATCTCTTAGTTTGTGATTGTATATGGATGAAAAGGCAGTCTTTTAGGACGAAGATCTCCCACTGGCTTCGGTTAGGGTGATTTTTAGTAGGCATGTGTAGTGAACTCTGACGTCAAACAGGGATAGATGGTATATGCTTGGAGCTACGAGGTGCATTCAAGTTCTAAGGCCTCCGATTTTTTTCCTAATTAACTACTCACCCGAAATCGATGAAACTGGCGTTACTTCTCGACGTAATCGCCCTGCAGACGTACACATTTTTCACAACGCTGACGCCGTGATTCCATGGCAGCGGCGAAGGCTTCTTTAGGATTCTGTTTTGACCACTGGAAAATCGCAGAGGCAATAGCAGCACGGCTGGTGAATGTGCGGCCACGGAGAGTGTCTTTCATTGTTGGAAAAAGCCAAAAGTCACTAGGAGCCAGGTCAGGTGAGTAGGGAGCATGAGGAATCACTTCAAAGTTGTTATCACAAAGAAACTGTTGCATAACATTAGCTCGATGTGCGGGTGTGTTGTCTTGGTGAAACAGCACATGCGCAGGCCTTCCCGGACGTTTTTGTTGCAGTGCAGGAAGGAATTTGTTCTTCAAAACATTTTCGTAGGATGCACCTGTTACCGTAGTGCCCTTTGGAACGCAATGGGTAAGGATTACGCCCTCGCTGTCCCAGAACATGGACACCACCATTTTTTCAGCACTGGCAGTTACCTGAAATTTTTTTGGTGGCGGTGAATCTGTGTGCTTCCATTGAGCTGACTGGCGCTTTGTTTCTGGATTGAAAAATGGCATGCACGTCTCATCCATTGTCACAACCAACGAAAAGAAAGTCCCATTCATGCTGTCGTTGCGCGTCAACATTGCTTGGCAACATGCCACACGGGCAGCCAGGTGGTCATCCGTCAGCATTCGTGGCACCCACCTGGATGACACTTTTCGCATTTTCAGGTCGTCATGCAGGATTATGTGCACAGAATCCACAGAAATGCCAACTCTGGAGGCAATCTGTTCAACAGTCATTCGGCGATCCCCCAAAACAATTCTCTCCACTTTCTCGATCATGCCGTCAGACTGGCTTGTGCGAGCCCGAGGTTGTTTCGGTTTGTTGTCACACGATGTTCTGCCTTCATTAAACTGTCACACCCACGAACGCACTTTCAACACATCCATAACGAATGATTGCACGCTGTTCAAGTAAGGAAAACGTCGCCATTTTAAGTATTTAAAACAGTTCTCATTCTCGCCGCTGGCGGTAAAATTCCATCTGCCGTACGGTGCTGCCATCTCTGGGATGTATTGACAATGAACGCAGCCTCATTTTAAAACAATGAGCATGTTTCTATCTCTTTCCAGTCCGGAGAACAAAAATCGGAGGCCTTAGAACTTGAATGCACCTCGTAATAGACTTTTTTTTTTTAAACTCATCTCTGTCGAACAGCAGGATCTTGTGAGTTTAACGTTTTTCCCCTAGCTTGTAGGTGTAAGGTAGAGTTTGAGAGTTTCGGTCGCTCGTTTCGAGTGGTATAATTTTTTCCCCAAACAGGATAAGACGAGTTGTCAATTTTTGTGTAATATTGTGGTTCTTGTGCAGTGCTATGCGTATAGTTGTGTAATTAAAGCATGATAAGGTGAGTTGGATATTTAGCTTTTGCAATTTTAAGTCGTCCTTACGCAACACTATGCATGTAGTTGTGTTATTAGGACCGATATTTGTGATTAATTATGTAAATAGCACAGATATTTGGGTCAGTTTCCCGAGAAAAATAAGTAAAGTAACTAACCTAACCTTCCTCTCCTGCATCTGGAGAGTTTCTGTGCGTTAGGATGATTCTGTCTATGTGTTCAAATGGTTCAAATGGCTCTGAGCACTATGGGACTCAACATCTTAGGTCATAAGTCCCCTAGAACTTAGAACTACACAAACCCCTGCCCGAGGCAGGATTCGAACCTGCGACCGTAGCAGTCCCGCGGTTCCGGACTGCAGCGCCAGAACCGCTAGACCACCACGGCCGGCTGTCTGTGTGTTGCCTGTGGTAGTAATGATTCAAGTTTCCCACTAATGGTGGGAGTCCGACCGAATGGAGAGGGCTGTTGCAGTGTGGGATTATATTTGACTTAACCGTGTAGTCGTCTAGACGACCGAATAGCGAACTAATCCTTAGTATGTGTTGGACAGCTTTCGTGATCAAGTGGGAATTTTACAGGATTGAATATGGCTTTCCATTCAGTGGAATCAGGGTTCGAGTGGTTGATAAGTTGGGTTTTTTACTTAAAGTGAGTGTTTGTGCATTAAATTATTTTCTGCTGATTAAGCACTGTGAGCATGTTTGCATGCATTATTTCGGTATCTACGAGTAATTTGTATGTCTGCATGGTATGTACTGGTTTATTTCAGTAATTTAGGAGTTGGGATGTTTGAAGGTGGAGACCGGACAGAGAGGTTATCAGTCTCATCAGATTAGGCAAGGATGGGGAAGTAAGTCAGCCATGCCGTTTCAAAGGAGCCATCCTGGCATTTGCCTGGAACGACTTAGGGAAATCATGGAAAACGTAAATCAGAATGTGGCCGAAGGTGGGACTGAACTGTCGTCCTCCCTAATGCGAATCCAGTGTGCTAGGTCCAGTGTGTTAGCCACAGCACGACTTCGTAATTTACGAGTTGTTTGCGTCTCGGCACATCAGTGTAATGTATTATTATTTAGGAGTAGTTTTGAGGTCTGCAAACTGTATATAGCGACTCTAAGCACATTAGGGTGAGTGTCTTGCATCACTATAATAAATAAATTAGGTGAAATGCGAAGCTAAATAAATTGTTCAAAAAAATAAGTAAATTACACTCCCTCCTCTCTCCAGCAGTCCAGAACAGGCTGATTCATTTTTTCACACCAATTTTCCTCCCCTCCAGACCACTGGCATGGCGAGTGTTTTGTATCACCGAATAAACTAGGAGAGATCTGTAATGCGATGTATGTAGGAAATGTGGTTGGATAACCTTGAAAAGTAGTTGAAACTAGATATTTAGGAGTGCCTATATGAATGAGCAGCCTCTAGTGGGGGCGACACCATACTAACTTCCCTCAGAAAAATTCATGCACGTATTCCGAGAGGATGGCAAACACATTTGATAGCGGTAGTGGGTATAATTGTTTAAATAAAGACTTATGTTCAGAACTGCATGAGTGCATGTAATACAGCTATTGAAACACTGAGAAACGGATATCCGAGCCTCTTGTGGCGGTAACACAACACTAATGCTGTAGGTAGATAATAAATTTAAACAAATTTAGACAAATTTATACTAATTTAAAGAAATTTATACAAATTTAAAGAAATTTATAGAAACTACATTCGAACTGAATATAAACAGGATAATAACTCACATCAGCTGTTACAGCAAATTTCATGAACAGATTTGATGGTTTTTGTGGCTCTAATTGTATAAATAAGGACTTACGTCCAATGCATGTAATACAGCTTTCGATATCTCAGCCCATTGTAGGCGTGTGCAGCTAGCAGGCGAGAGTGTTCTGAGAGAAAGTGAGAATGTTTGTGTCTGGCAGACATCAGCAGGTGTGAAAGTAGGCTAATAGGCTGTCGTTCGTATTATCAGCGCGCAACACACACACATACAGCCGGACGACAATGTGACATATCACGAAGTGCTGTAGTAGCAACAACTAGGTCATTGCCTCTTGTGCAAAGCAGGACCATATTCTTCATATGTTTAAGCATTAATGAGTGTATGTAATACAGCTATCGATATCTCAGGCTCTTGTGGCGGTAACATGAAATTAATGATGTAGATAATAAAGTTAATAAATTATGTTCGAATTCGATGGAAAAACCATACTAACACCCATCAATTGCAGGATTAAGCTGTTAGAGCAAATTTCGTGAACATTCTTAAAGAGGATGGCAAACACTCTTGATGGATGTAGTGGTCCTAATTGTTTGAGTAAAGACTTATGTCCAGTGCATGTAATACAGCTATCGATATCTCAGCTTCTTGTGGCAGTAACATGACACTAATGCTTTAGGTAGGTAATAAATTTAAGCAAGTTTAAACTAATTTATAGTAATTTAAATAAATTATATTCGAATTGAATGTAAGCTCTTGGAGCAAAAAATTCGAAATTCGAAGAGGGCGTGAACCCACTTGATGGTGGTACTGTTCGTAATTGTTTAAATAAAGACTTATGTCTGTAGCTGAATGAGTGCATGTAATAAAGATATTAAAAGACTGAGAAAATGATATCTCACTCTCTTGTGGTGGTACGACAACAATAATGCTGTAGGTAGATAATAAATTGAAACAAATTTAAATAAATTTAAACAAATTTATAGACATTTAAAGAAATTTATACAAATTTAAACAAATTTGTAGAAATTATATTCAAACTGAATTAGTGGCCTCTAGTGGGGAGCGACACCATACCAACTCCCCTCAGCAAAGTTTTCCATGAGAATGGCTAACATAGTTGATGGTGGTACTGCTTGTAATTGTTTAAATAAAGACTTATGTCAAGTTCCTAGGAAGAGGTGACAGGTGACTTAGGTTAGTGGAGGTAGCCCAAGTGCTGTCTCTTTGCCACCATTTTCTTACGTTAGTAGAGGTAGCTCAATTGACTTATCTCCCCACCAAAATTCAAACTTCTGGCCAGTTCCTAGGACAAAATGACTTAGTTAGTGGAGGTAGTCCAACTGCCTATTTTCCCGCCATCTTGAATGACGTCAATCGCGTCATCAGCTGACCTCACGTGACGCCATATACTTGCGTCACGGCCGCCGTCTTGGATAACGGTACTGTGGGGTGGGGGTGACGCTTGGGCTGACCTAGTTTGGGGTGATTCCGGCCTTGCCCTACTACTGTTACTGTCCTTCAGAGTACTCACGAGTGTTGTGTAGAACGCATTGCCAGCGATGTGGAAGGCTTAGTGTACCATTAGGAGAGCCTGTTTTGTTGATGGTGCGAATGGAGTCGTCTACTGCCTGTCGAATCTCGGGAACAGTACTGAAGCGAATGCCACGAAGTGGTTCCTTCATCTTCGGAATCAAATCCAAGTACCAAGGACTTAAGTCCGGGAAGTATGGTGGATGGTACAATACTTTCCTGCCCTATCGACCGAACAGAGCAGCCACAACTTGCGCTGTATGCGCCTGCGCATTGTCATGCAAAATGGTGGGCTGGTTAAGCAGAAAGTATGGCGTCGATCACTGACCACTAACGCAGCAACAGTATGCACTTCTTCTTCAGAGACGCTAGGACCACATGCCTGATGCATGTTTGCCACAGTTTGCTGTCTTTCGTTCAAGGCTTTTACCTAATCTGTCACTGTTCTGTATGGTAATGCCAATTTCCTGCACGCATCTTGAAGACATTGATAACACTGTAGTGCTGTACGACCACTGGCACATTCAATCATGATCCAACTCCGTTGTTCCTGTTTCGAAAACATAGTGACACGGTTACGTTAGACCGCTCGCTCAAAAGTGACTGTGTTTCCCTCGATTGTGCGCACGCCGGTGACGTGGGACGGAAGAGTGTATTTGCTTGGAGGTAAGGTAGTTATGTCAACAACGTGTGCTATCAGCGACAATAGTAGATTCCATTGCATAGTGTCTCCACAGCAGTGTTGGCACTATTTAAGTTCCAACCCTCGTGTTTTGACACTACCTAACTTCTTGATAATGTAAACGAGACAGTGAAAATATAAACACTTTATAGTTCTTATTCTGCCTTCAGTATGTATCACAGGATATTAAAAGAACCCTTACTTTTGGATCGTGGATTTAATTCACGTAATTGTGCAAAAAACTAATAACTTCATTCGCTCCTTTATTTGCTACATCTTCATGTAAGTATAAAATGTTGCATCGCTTTTGAACTTTTTTGATAAATGTTGAAACTGCAAAACGATAAATCCATGAAGACCATGAAGAGAAATGAAGACCTTTTGCCAAATAGGGATTTCACTCACTTATCACTTCGTTGGATTCTTATAATGTATCTGTCTTGCATTGGAATCGTCATGCTTGGCCCTCTACGAAAAATTAATGGCACAGAAATAAAGCTGGTTAAATAGGAAGATTGATCATTCTAGTTACCTAACTAATTGAAATTATCCGTGGGGTTTGGTTTGTTTGAAATACTCAAACAACGAGCATTTTCGGTCACTGCCTACCTTGTCCGCCGCTCGTGGTCTCGCGGTAGCGTTCTCGCTTCCCGAGCACGGGGTCCCGGGTTCGATTCCCGGCGGGGTCAGGGATTTTCACCTGCCTCGAGATGACTGGGTGTTTGTGTTGTCTTCATCATCATCCAGGAAAGTGGCGAAATTGGACTGAGCAAAGACTGGGTAATTGTACGGGCGCTGATAACCACGCCGTTGAGCGCCGCACAAACCAAACATCATCATCATCACTGCCTAACTTATGAGACATTGCCCTACATTTCTTACGAAGACTGGCTAGCAGATGGCTTCTCATCTTCATTTTGAGATGACCCACACATTTTAAAGATCCGAAAAGAACCAAACTACTATCACACTTCAGATTAAACTACTCTAAGGGAACAATACAAGTAAAAAACCCAGCTGATCACATTCGCAATCGCAACCCAGCTCACCTAACAGATGTAATGCAAACAGTGGAACAGGAGAAGACCAAATTTGGCGCTCTTACCGTTACCACTAAAAGTAAAATCCTTTTTATCTCGCCGACTTGCCATGTTATTTGAAACTAATTCCAAATGCCTTGTACTATCGACAGCTGGCCATGAAAATATACCATAAACTCATTTCCGAATTAATTGTACTTACCTCGTTTTATACGTGGGTTCTTCATATGGGACATGGTGACGCAAAAACCTACTCGTTCCCCAAGGCCTGCAAGAACCATTGCCAAATTACAACAAAAGGTGCAATATGCTTGGCACAGCAGGAAATCATTTGGCAATTTTACGATCGCTTACATGCGAGAATATACACCTGAACTGTCGACAAAGGTGGGTGACACACTGTGTGCTTATGCAACTGTGACGTGTGTTTTTCGGAATTTGCTATCAATCACATCTTTTGTCAATAAAATGACGTTGTACCCAAGGGCACCTCAATTTTTTTTAACAACGCAGAAACTAGACAGTAGCTGACTAGAGGCATGAAGTGCGATTAGACGACTCGTCATTTTGCCTCTTTTCAAATGGTGCATGTTACAGAGTGCACTGACAACACGATAAGGAATTTAACCGGCAGTGAGTTAAGGGTTAGTTCAGGCCGCAAGTTACGTAGCTGTTTTCCCAAATCGATTCAATAATAAATGTAAAATAAAGACTCATTGTTGTTGTTGTTGTTGTTGTGGTCTTCAGTCCTGAGACTGGTTTGATGCAGCTCTCCATGCTACTCTATCCTGCGCAAGCTCCTTCATCTCCCTGTACCTACTGCAACCTACATCCTTCTGAATCTGCTTGATGTATTCATCTCTTGGTCTCCCTCTACGATTTTTACCCTCCACGCTGCCCTCCAATACTAAATCGGTGATCCCTTGATGCCTCAGAACATGTGCTACCAACCGATCCCTTCTAGTCAAGTTGTGCCACAAATTTCTCTTCTTCCCAATCCTATTCAACACCTCCTCATTAGTTATGTGATCTACCCATCTAATCTTCAGCATTCTTCTGTAGCATCAAATTTCGAAAGCTTCTATTCTCTTCTTGTCTAAACGATTTATCGTCCATGTTTCACTTCCATACATGGCTACGCTCCATACAAATACTTTCAGAAACGACTTCCTGACACTTAAATCTATACTCGATGTTAGCAAATTTCTCTTCTTCAGAAACGCTTTCCTTGCCATTGCCAGTCTACCTTTATATCCTCTCTACTTCGACCACCATCAGTTATTTTGCTCCCCAAATACACTCTTGGAAATGGAAAAAAGAACACATTGACACCGGTGTGTCAGACCCACCATACTTGCTCCGGACACTGCGAGAGGGCTGTACAAGCAATGATCACACGCACGGCACAGCGGACACACCAGGAACCGCGGTGTTGGCCGTCGAATGGCGCTAGCTGCGCAGCATTTGTGCACCGCCGCCGTCAGTGTCAGCCAGTTTGCCGTGGCATACGGAGCTCCATCGCAGTCTTTAACACTGGTAGCATGCCGCGACAGCGTGGACGTGAACCGTATGTGCAGTTGACGGACTTTGAGCGAGGGCGTATAGTGGGCATGCGGGAGGCCGGGTGGACGTACCGCCGAATTGCTCAACACGTGGGGCGTGAGGTCTCCACAGTACATCGATGTTGTCGCCAGTGGTCGGCGGAAGGTGCACGTGCCCGTCGACCTGGGACCGGACCGCAGCGACGCACGGATGCACGCCAAGACCGTAGGATCCTACGCAGTGCCGTAGGGGACCGCACCGCCACTTCCCAGCAAATTAGGGACACTGTTGCTCCTGGGGTATCGGCGAGGACCATTCGCAACCGTCTCCACAAAGCTGGGCTACGGTCCCGCGCACCGTTAGGCCGTCTTCCGCTCACGCCCCAACATCGTGCAGCCCGCCTCCAGTGGTGTCGCGACAGGCGTGAATGGAGGGACGAATGGAGACGTGTCGTCTTCAGCGATGAGAGTCGCTTCTGCCTTGGTGCCAATGATGGTCGTATGCGTGTTTGGCGCCGTGCAGGTGAGCGCCACAGGCCAGCAAGATCTCCGGATCTGTCCCCCATTGAGCATGTTTGGGACTGGATGAAGCGTCGTCTCACCCGGTCTGCACGTCCAGCACGAACGCTGGTCCAACTGAGGCGCCAGGTGGAAATGGCATGGCAAGCCGTTCCACAGGACTACATCCAGCATCTCTACGATCGTCTCCATGGGAGAATAGCAGCCTGCATTGCTGCGAAAGGTGGATATACACTGTACTATTGCCGACATTGTGCATGCTCTGTTGCCTGTGTCTATGTGCCTGTGGTTCTGTCAGTGTGATCATGTGATGTATCTGACCCCAGGAATGTGTCAATAAAGTTTCCCCTTCCTGGGACAATGAATTCACGGTGTTCTTATTTCAATTTCCAGGAGTGTAGCAAAACTCCTTTACTACTTTAAGTGTCTCATTTCCTAATCTAATACCCTCAACATCACCCGACTTAATTCGACTACATTCCATTATCCTCGTTTTGCTTTTGTTGATGTTCATCTTATATCCTCCCTTCAAGACACTATCCATTCCATTCAACTGCTCTTCCAAGTCCTTTGCTTTCTCTGACAGAATTACAATGTCATCGGCGAACCTCAAAGTTTTTATTTCTTCTCCATGGATTTTAATACCTACTCCGAATTTTTCTTTTGTTTCCTTCACTGCTTGCTCAATATACAGATTGAATAGCATCGGGGAGAGGCTACAACCCTGTCTCACTCCCTTCCCAATCACTGCTTCCCTTTCATGCCCCTCAACTCTTATAACTGCCATTTGGTTTCTATACAAATTGTAAATAGCCTTTCGTTCCCTATATTTTACCCCTGCCACCTTCAGAATTTGAAAGAGAGTATTCCAGTCAACATTGTCAAAAGCTTTCTCTAAGTCTACAAATGCTAGAAACGTAGGTTTGCCTTTTCTTAATCTAACTTCTAAGATAAGCCGTAGGGTCAGTATTGCCTCACGTGTTCCAATATTTCTACAGAATCCAAACTGATCTTCCCCAAGGTCGACTACTAGTTTTTCCATTCGTCTGTAAAGAGTTCGCGTTAGTATTTTGCAGCCGTGACTTAATAAACTGATAGTTCCGTAATTTTCACATCTGTCAACACCTGCTTTCTTTGCGATTGGAATTATTATATTGTTCTTGATATCTGAGGGTATTTCGCCTGTGTCATACCTCTTGCTCACCAGATGGTAGAGTTTTGTCAGGACTGGCTCTCCCGAGGCCGTCAGTAGTTCTAAGGGAATGTTGTCTTCTCCTGGGGCCTTGTTTCGACTCAGGTCTTTCAGTGCTCTGTCAAACTTTTCACGCAGTATCATATCTCCCATTTCATCTTCATCTACATCCTCTTCCATTTCCATAATATTGTCCTCCAGTACATCGCCCTTGTATAGACCCTCTATATACTCCTTCCACCTTTCTGCTTTCCCTTCTTTGCTTAGAACTGGGTTTCCATCTGAGCTCTTAATATTCATACAAGTGCTTCTATTTTCTCCAAAGGTCTCTTTAATTTTCCTGTAGACAGTATCTATCATATCCTTAGTGAGATAAGCCTCTACATCCTTACATTTGTCCTCTAGCAATCCCTTCTTAGCCATTTTGCACTTCCTGTCGATCTCAGTTTTGAGACGTTTGTATTCCTTTTTGCCTGCTTCATTAACTGCATTTTTATATTTTCTTCTTTCATCAATTAAATTCAATATTTCTTCTGTTACCCAAGGATTTCTACTAACCCTCGTCTTTTTACCTACTTGATCCTCTGCTGCCTTCACTACTTCATCCCTCAAAGCTACCCATTCTTCGTCTACTGTATTTCTTTCCCCCATTCCTGCCATTTGTTCCCTTACGCTCTCCCTGAATCTCTGTAGAACCTCTGGTTTAGTCAGTTTATCCAGGTCCCATCTCCTTAAATTCCCACCTTTTTGCGGTTTCTTCAGTTTTAATCTACAGTTCATAACAAATAGATTGTGGTCAGAGTCCACATCTGCTCCTGGAAATGTCTTACAATTTAAAACCTGGTTCCTAAATCTCTGTCTTACCATTATAAAATCTATCTGAAATGTGTCAGTATCTCCAGGCTTCTTCCATGTATACAACCTTCTTTTATGATTCTTGAACCAAGTGTTAGCTATGATTAAGTTGTGCTCTGTGCAAAATTCTACCAGGCGGCTTCATTTCTTAGCCCCAGTCCATATTCACCTACTACGTTTCCTTCTCTCCCTTTTCCTGCTACCGATTTCCAGTCACCCATGACTATTAAATTTTCGTCTCCCTTCACTATCTGAATAAGACTCATTATATTGGAATAATTAGTGAACTCTGAGAAATGCAATGCATATGAGTACCGGTGATTGACAGAATTCAGTTTGAGCCGTGCCGGCTCGTATCGATTGAACTGTCGGGTCGGCATGGTGTGATTTTGGAGTTCGGCCGTTTGACGTGACTGTTGGCCGCGACGGGCGTGGGGGCTAGAGAGGGACAGCCGGAGAGCCGCGCGGCGCTGCAGAATCAGGGGGAGCGTGGTTGAGCAGGCTGGGGCGCGACACAGAGGCTGTGGTGTGTTTGACACGTTTGCAAGACCGAACCTGGCGTGTAGTGTGGGAACTGTACTCGGCCACATTACCCGAATCGAGTCGTGCGGTCATGATTTGGATCTGTAAAGGATTTCATAAAAGATTTGGTGAGAATTGCTTGTCATGTTTTTGGTGCGCGTATTATACTGATCCTTGCTTCCCAAGTATCGGCACCATGACTGGAAACTGTTGTCTTGCCAACCAAAAGGTCCCGTCTATTTAGTGCTGTTTAAGTAAACACGTGTTATTGTGTTTGGTTAAAGGTTTATCCGGATTTTGTGATGTGATACAATCCGAGTAAGCGCGAGATGTATTAACTGGTACTATTGCCGTCCGGAGTGACGGACGGCATAAGCCAGTATGGTGAAACTATAATATTTTTCCTGGTACACTGAGCTGTGTGGACGTTGTTATAGTTGGTTCAAAGCACATGCTGAATCTGTACGTTCTGTGTTATCTAATTGCATTACTTGTTCACTCGTAAACAGCGAAATGGTAGCTTTACTTGAATGTTTATCAGTATCCTGTTAAGGGGTGATTTAAATGAGCTCCCCAGTTTCGGTGAGCGTATGTTAACCTACTAGTGGAGTTTAAATTTCTAAGCTGACTTGGTATTATGCTATTTGCCCTGGTCCTTTAAGGTTACGTCAAGGGCATTAGCTATTGATTCACCCTCGACTATTTTATATCAATGTTCGTGAAATGGGCTATTATTTTATACATCGTAGCTATTTTACGTTTGAGGAATTAATGTTTGTCGTTTTCTACCCCCCCCCCCCCCATCCCCCCCCCTTTCTCTGAAATTGTGTAGTAGCACGGGATCTAAGACATTTATTTTCAGTGTGTTATAGTGTACTGTGTGCGGAACCCTGTCCAGCTCGTCCGCTTGCTGTGGGTTCTGGGTCTAGCTGCCTCTGGTATGGATCCAGTGGGGCCCCCTTCTGCTACTTGAATTAGCCCGTGCCTATGTGACGTCACCTATTTTGAAAATCTGTCACGAAGGGATGTATCTGTTTGTATTTTATTTTTAAAAAAATTGTGATATCCATGATCGGTTAAACTTTATCTCATTATTGTAGTCTTCTTTTGCGAGTTTTACTGCGTACAGAATTTAATTAACTTGAGAATCACTTAATGCCTGTTTAAAGATTAATGTTGTTATTTCAACAGGGCGCTTGCCCGTGCTTGTAAGAATTCTTTGCTAACTTACGTTATCACAAAAATTTTAAAGATAAAATTTTATTTCCTAAAGAAAAGTTTAATAAAAGTGTTGTTATTGTAAATTGTGAATGTAACTTATGTGGCCCGGTCCTCCCGCTCAACAGCCATTGCCTGATTAGGGTAGAGAGACCACCACACAGTTAACGTAATTACATTTGTATTCGAAATTTCGTACTTTGTGTAAGTAGGAGGACTTTGGACGCACACTGGGATGAGGTGACAGTGCTCAGACGAGCAACAGAGACACGTAGACGGACTGAGGGGCTGCCTTCAGGGTATTTCTCAGGTGGACGCTCTGGGAAGGGCCGCAGGTCAGTACTGTGCAGTCTACTGGACTTACTTTTATAGCGCAGCGACTGGGCGCCAGACACACCACAGGCAACACGGATACGTTCCCTTGTGGAGTAAGGTCTCCAGCAGCGACCGATTTACGACTCAGAATTGGAAACAGAAGGAATGCCGTTTTTATCGAGGTCTAGGAAGGCACTATTTTGTACAAAACGTAGAAATCTGTGTTTCTTCGGAATGCACAAGACGCTATAGATAACATCTAAAAAAATGCCGCGAGAACCCATAGTTTGGGACGCCTTTGAGAACTTGTGATGCTGCCGTAATCTAAATGTTTATGCATCATAAGGATTGACGGGATTGGCTAACGAAAATAAACTGGAAGTTAGAGAGAGAAACTCGATTGTGGTGCTGGGGACGCACTTCACTGGCCACAGAGAGAGATAAAAAGAGAGTCAGATGCCTTTTATAAAGACTAGATGGTAGGAAGCAGAGGATCAAGTAGGTAAACAGACGAGGGTTAGTAGAAATCCTTGGGTAACAGGAGAAATATTGAATTTAATTGATGAAAGGAGAAAATATAAAAATGCAGTAAATGAAGCAGGCAAAAAGGAATACAAACGTCTCAAAAATGAGATCGACAGGAAGTGCAAAATGGCTAAGCAGGGATGGCTAGAGCACAAATGTAAGGCTCTAGAGGCTTATCTCACTAGGGGTAAGATAGATACTGCCTACAGGAAAATTAAAGAGACGTTTGGAGAAAAGAGAACCACTTGTATGAATATGAAGAGCTCAAATGGAAACCCGGTTCTAAGCAAAGAAGGGAAAGCAGAAAGGAAGAAGAAGTATATAGAGGGTCTATACAAAGGCGATGTACTTGAGGACAATATTATGGAAATGGAGGAGGATGTAGATGAAGATGAAATGGGAGATACTCTTCAGTTTGACAGAGCAGTAAAGGACCTGAGTCGAAACTACAGACGGCTTTGGGAGAGCCAGTCCGGACAAAACTCTACCATCTGGTGAGCAAGATGTATGACACAGGCGAAATACCCTCAGACTTCAAGAAGAATGTAATAATTCCAATCTCAAAGAAAGCAGGTGTTGACAGATGTGAAAATTACCGAACTATCAGTTTAATAAGTCACGGCTGCAAAATACTAACGCGAATTCCTTACAGACGAATGGAAAAACTGCTAGAAGCCGACTTCGAGGAACATCAGTTTGGATTCCGTAGAAATATTGGAACACTTGAGGCAATACTGACTCTACGACTTATCTTAGAAAAAAGATTAAGGAAAGGCAAACCTGCGTTTCTAGCATTTGTAGACTTAGAGAAAGCTTTTGACAATGTTGACTGGAATACTCTCTTTCAAATTCTAAAGGTGGCAGGGGAAAAATACAGGGAGCGAAAGGCTATTTACAATTTGAACAGAAACCAGATGGCAGTTATAAGAGTCGAGGGACATGAAAGGGAAGCAGTGATTGGGAAGGGAGTGAGTCAGGGTTGTAGCCTCTCTCCGATGTTATTCAATCTGTATATTGAGCAAGCAGTAAAGAAAAGAAAAGAAAAATTTGGAGTAGGAATTAAAATCCTCGGAGAAGAAATAAAAACCTTGAGGTTCGACGATGAAATTGTAATTTTGTCAGAGACAGCAAAGGACTTGGAAGAGCAGTTGAACGGAATGGACAGTGTCTCGAAAGGAGGATATAAGATGAACATCAACAAAAGCAAAACGAGGATAATGGAATGTAGTCGAATTAAATCGGGTGATGCTGAGGGAATTAGATTAGGAAATGAGACACTTAAAGTAGTAAAGGAGTTTTGCTATTTGGGGAGCAAAATAACTGATGATGGTCGAAGTAGAGAGGATATAAAGGTAGACTGGCAATGGCAAGGAAAGCGTTTCTGAAGAAGAGAAATTTGCTAACATCGAGTATAGATTTAAGTGTCAGGAAGTCGTTTCTGAAACTATTTGTATGGAGTGTAGCCATGTATGGGAGTGAGACATAGACGATAGATAGTTTGGACAAGAAGAGAATAGAAGCTTTCGAAATATGATGCTACAGAAGAATGCTGAAGATTAGATGGGTAGATCACATAACTAATGAGGAGGTATTGAACAGAATTGGGGAGAAGAGGAGTTTGTGGCACAACTTGACAAGAAGAAGGGACCGGTTGGTAGGACATGTTCTGAGGCATCAAGGGATCACCAATTTGGTATTGGAGGGCAGCGTGGAGGGTAAAAATCGTAGAGGGAGACCAAGAGATGAATACACTAAGCAGATTTAGAAGGATGTAGGTTGCAGTAAGTACTGGGAGATGAAGAAGTTTGCACAGGGTAGAGTAGCATGGAGAGCTGCATCAAACCAGTCTCAGGACTGAAGACCACAACAACAACAACAACAACAACAACAATGGTAGAAAGTGCGTTACTGGTTAATCACCTGAAGATAAGCTGAGGGAAAGGGACCAGTATCTTTTAAGGAATATTGTTACCGACCGGCGCTCAGAATATCCATAGCGCAGACAATCAGTAAAATGACTGAATCTGCTGCATCAACTTCAACTTTCAAATACAGTTTGATACGGTGAATCGAGTAGCGACCGTTAGATGATGCGCGGGGGCAGTAAAGTCACTCTTTTTTTTGTCGCCAGTCTTCTGACTGGTTTCATGTGGCCCGCCACAAATTCCTCTTATGTACCAACGTTTTCATCTCAGAGTAGCAGTTGCAACCCTAGTCCACAACTATTTGCTTGGGTACTCCAATCTCTGCCTTCCTCTACAATTTTCATCCTCTACAGCTCCCTCTAGCATCATAGAAGTTATTCCCTGGTGTCTAAACATGTGGCCTATCACCCTGTCTCTTCTTATTGTCAATGTTTTCCACATATTCATTTCCTCGCCGATTCTGCGCAGGAATTCCTCACTCTTTACCTTATCAGTCCACCAGATTTTCAACAGTCTTCTGTAGCACCACACCTTAAATGCTTCGGTTCTGTTCTGTTCTGGTTTTCCAATTATCCATGTGTTTACTATAACATGTGTTCCAAACACACATTCTCACAAATTTCTGCCTCAAGCTAAGGCCTTTGTTTGAGACTAGTAGACTTTTCTTGGCCAAGAATGTCGGTGTACTTTTTATGTCCCTCTTCCTCTGTCCATGATGGGTTATTTTGCCGCCTAGATAGATGAAGTCCATAGCTTCGTCTATTGTAGTTCTGATCTTATGTTTTTCGCTATTCTCATTTCTTCTACTTCTCATAATTTTTGTCTCTCTTCGATTTGCTCTCAGTCCATATTCTGTACTCATTAGGTTGTTCATTCCATTTAATATATCCTGTAATTCTTCTTCACTTTCACTCAGAATAGCAACGTCAACAGTGAATCTAATCACTGGTAGCCTTTCAACTTGAATTTTAATCCCACTCTTGAACTTTTCTTTAATTTCTGTCACTAGTTCTTGGATGTAAAGCCTAAACGGTAGGAGTGAAAGACTACGTCTCTGCCTTACACCATTTGTAATCCGAGCACTTCGTTCTTGGTCTTCCATTCTTATTGTTTCCTCTTCGTTCTTGTACATATTGTATATTACATGTCTTTTCCTGTATAATTTATCCTTATTTTCCTCTGAATTTTGATCATCTTGTACGATTTTACATTGTCTGACGCATTTCCAGGTCGACAAATTCTATGACGGTGTTGAGATTTTATCACTCCACCTAATTTTCAACCTTCTTCTGTAGCACCACATCTCAAATGCTTCGGTTCTCTTTTGTTTTGGTTTTCCCACAGTCCATGTGTCTACTATACAATGTGTTCCAAACATACACTCTCAGAAATTTCTGCCTCAAACTAAGGCCTTTGTTTGATACTAGTAGACTTTTCTTGGCTAAGAATGTCTGTTTTCCAGTGTCAGTCTGCTTCTTGTGTGTGTCCTGCTTCCTCTGGCTATGACGGATTATTTTGCTGCCTAGATAGATAAATTCCTTAACTTCGTCTACTGCAGTTCTGATGTTAAATTTGTCGCTGTTCTCATTTCTGTCATTTCTCATCACTTTCGTCTGTCTTCTATTTATTCTGAGTCCATATTCTGTGCTCATTAGACTGTTTGTTCATTTCATCCAACACATCCTGCAATTCTTCTTCACTTTCGTTTAGGATAACAATGTCAACAGTGCAGCTAATCATTGATAACCTTTCATTTTTCAATTTTAATCCTACTCTTGAACCTTTCTTTTATATTCGTCACTATTTGTTCATGTACAGATAGAACAGTAGGGGCAAATGACTACATCCTTGCCTTACACCATTTGTAATCCGAGCACTTCGTTCTTGGTCTTCTATTCTTAGGTTCTTGTCTATATTGTCCGTCTTTCCCTATAGCTTACCCCTATTTTTCTCGGAATTTATATCGTCTTGCGCCAGGTCGACAATCTTGCTTCAATGACCAACCACAACGGCAGCACTGCCTCTTCTAAAGCCAATCTGATCGTCATTTTACAGATTCTGTATTTTTCATTTTTCTGTTTATTATTCTCGTCAGCAGCTTGGATGGATGAGCTGCTAACCTGATTGTGCGATAATTCTTCGGGATTGTGTGGATGATGTTTCTCCGAAATTCTGATGGTATATAACCAGTCTCATATATCTTATGCACCAAAGTGAATGGTCGTTTTGTTGCCACTCCTCCGAAAGACTTTATAATGGATTGTTATTCACCCCTTCTGCCTTAAGTCGTTCAAAGTCCTTTTAAATTCCGATTCTAATACTGGGTCCCCTGTATCTCCCGTGTCGACTATTGTTTCTTCTTCTATCGCGTTAGCAGACAAGTCTTCCCACACTTAGAGGACTTCGATGTACTCTTCCCACCCACCCACTCTCTATTCCAAATTTAAATGTGGAATTACCGTTGCGTTCCTAGTATTACTGCCCTTGCTTTTAATTTCGCCGAAGGTTGTTTCGACTTTTCTGTATGCTGAATCAGTCCTTGCGACAATAATTTCTTTTTCGATTTCTTATCCTTTTCATGCAGCCATTTCGCCTTACGTGCGGGGAACCTAAGTGATTTTTATTTCTGCATTTTCCTGAACATTTTCATATTTCCTTTTTTCGTCGATCAACTTAAGTATTTCTTCTGCTACCCACTGATTCTTCGCAGTTACCTTCTTTGCACTTATGTTCTCCTTTCCAACTTCTGTGATTGCCCTTTCTGCTGATGCCCATTCCTCTTTACTACCGCAGTACTTAGAGAACTCCAAGCATCTCTCTTCCATCCTTAGTACTTCCGTATCTCACTTCTTTGCGCAATGAATCTTTCTGAGTAGTTTCTTAAACTTAAGCCTACTCTTCATCATTACTCAACTGTGATCTGAGTCTATATCTGCTCGTGGGTATGCCTTACAATCCAGTATCTGATTTCGGATTCTTTGCCTCATGGTGGTGTAATTTAACTGGAATCTTTCCGGATCTCTTGGCCTTTTGCAAGAGTATCTGCTCCTCTTCTAATTCTTGAACAGAGTATCCACTGTTACTGATATTTATAGCAGAACTCAATTAGTCTTTCTACTCTCTCCTTTCTACTACCAATCCTATATTCTCCTTCCCCTACAACCGCATTCCAGTCCCCCATGACTATGAGATTCTCATCCCCCTTTATGTACTACATTACCCGTCCATTATCACCATATACTTTCTCTGTCTCTTCGTTTTCCGCTTGCGACATCGGCATATACACCTGAAATATTGTAGTCGGTGATGGTTTGCTGTGGATTCTGATGAGAACAACCATATCACTGAACTGTTCACAGTAACGAATCTCATTCCTGTTATAGCGCTTTCTGCTACTGTTGATATTAACCTGTGCTCATCTGACCAGAAATGCTTGTCGTCGTTCCATTCACTACGCTGACCCTCATTATAACTAGATCGAACCTTAGCATTTCCCTTTTCAGATTTTCTGTTTTCCCTCCGACGTTAAAACTTCTGACATCCTACGCTCCAACTCTTTCGTTGGTTATCGTAACAGAATTTCAGTAACCTCAGGATTCACTCTGAAGTCTTGTTCTCAGATTCGCATGTCCAGCTTGCTTCGAACTCCGGATTACGTTGCACCCACACAACTTACTCTTATTATACATTTCTTCTTTAAATGTTCGCTTGTAATTACGCTTACTTGATTTCGTCACTTTCTCAGACAGCGGATCTGGTCTGCGAGGCCATAGATATTTTGGGGATAACTTTTCTCCGTAATTTTCTTTTCCGTTAGCACTTTAAACCGATACAACAGAGTCCATGTTGACCCTGCACAAACAAGCCGATTCCTGCACGGTAAACAACCAACTCCAAACACAAACTGCCGTTTGTGGAAATGATTAGATTCAAACAGTACTATCTATCAATAAAAATCATTTGACTAGAATACAAATAAGGCGCTCAGAACCATAAGCACACTGTATTCGATCCCATATTCAAGTGAATACCAGAAAAAACAGTGAGAGAGCTTTTCGTGAATGTTCACATATGAGTACCATGTGAGCCTACAGTACAGATAAAACTTACCGACCATAACATCAACAAATGTCAGAAGCATGAATAAATACCACAGTCTCACGATCGAGAAAGATGTGCTTTATGATTCTCAGCGCCTCAATGGATTACTGCATGATAAAATCCAAAATTTAATATACTGTATCTCATTCAGAATCCCACAAAATAGGTTTTTCTCTAAGTATAACTGTAACATATATTGATGTCCAATCTAATTTTACTATATAACGAGTGAGTGGCATGTCTGAGGAATGTGCTATCATCTAGTTGGGGTTAGTGCCAAGTGAATGGGGATAAAAGTGTGGTGCAGTGTGCTAAGTTAGTAAGTAAACTTACAGTTCAGTGGTAAGGACTAACTGTGCACGCTATAAACCGTGCACGTTGTTTATCAAATACGTATATATTTGACTGCAGAAGGTAATTGCGTCACGCCAGTCGCGCATGCGCAAAAGCTTCTTAAAATGTGCAGAACTTGAGGTGTGCTTGCGACCCTGATGCCAAGTTTCACTGACAGTGGGTCTAGAGGAGTAGCAGTGTAGCATAGCGCAGTAGATTTAGTGCTGTGTATTTCATATTATCGCATCTCCATTATGTTTAACAGCATTACAAAAAAAAAAAAAAAAAGAAAACCAACAAATGTGCAGGGTATCAAACGTTAGGACGTTCGCGTGGTCTTGTGTCTTGCACGACAGCCGCCACTGACACTAACATCATGAAAATCACGGCACAACTTCGAGACTGCAACTGTTTTATTTTAGGCGCGATAACCAGAATCTTTTTCGAAATCCTTTCATCGGATATTTCAAGATTGTACCTTAATATTACTATTGCTTGTTAGATGATTTGTGAGGCACTTCAATCGTCATAAACCGAATTGATTGCGATTCTTATTTCATTGGGTGGTCATTGAATTCCTAATTCATCATATGGGATGGTGTCTAATTAATTCGTATCAGGCCACAGGGCCAATTTACATACATCCAAGTTAGACAACTCGTTAGCCTACGTTCACAGGGCTACACGCACTTGTTCCTTGTTCTACTGATACTCAGGAACCTTTTCGAACCTTGACTGACCCGCTAAATCACCTGTTTTTAATACCGTAGAGAATTTTTAGGGGTACATGGATCAGCATGTGAAATGTTGCAGGCAGTATCCTTAAGATACAAGGTAGTTCTACAAGGTCCACTCATGGTTGAGTGGCTTCAGCTGCATATAGCAAACCTGAGGAAACTTGTGGGCTCTCTCTCTCACGGACCATCACGGAAGGCTGCGTTACTTGGTGTCAGCATGATTTCTCTTAGGATGACAAATTTCTTTTATTCGGAGTACTTAAATTTCACGTTCCCATATTTGCTTCAGATTGCGTTGTTAAGCATAATGGGAGATTAAAAAGTTTTCGTTCGAAGTCGTTAGAGTCCAGAATCGACATGCCAGCCAGGCAAAATAGCCGTGAGCCTTGAGGCAATCGCCGGCCGCTGTGGCCGAGCGGTTCTAGGCGCTTCAGTCCGGAACCGCGCGACTGCTACGGTCGCAAGTTCGAATCCTACCTCGGGCATGAATGTATGTGATATCCTTAGATTAGTTAGGTTTAAGTAGCTCTAAGTTCTAGGGGACTGATGACCGCAGATGTTAAGTCCCATAGTGCTCAGAGCCATTTGAACCATTTTTGAGGCAATCACGCCACCGACGCATAAGTAGAAGATACATGCTTTGTAAAGCACCGTATCCTGCTGCGTGAAGAAGTTCTCAACTGCCAGCTACACATCCTCGTCTCAGTGCGTTTTCTTATCACCAGAAGTCCACAACACATGGTACAAGATTGTTAACAGGGTAGTAGCTGCCAATGAACACTTGCAAACATACACCTGATAAGGACAGACGCATGTGACACGTGCAGCGAACCAGACACGGAAGTATGGAAAACTAATAAACTAATTATTAGCCTGATAAACAGAACCTCGTCGAACCAATTCGCTGCAACAACAATCACGGCTCCAGACATAAAGTCATTCCCTGCCTGAAAGAGATCCGCCACCAAATGCATAGTGGCCCACACAGTGCACTCCGTATATATCACCTGTGACGAACCGAGACTTTACAGTTTCTAACTTTCAGTGGGATCAACATGTGAAGGAAATATCCAAATGAGAAGAAAACTTTATAGATTTTTTAATTGCAGCGTTAGACATAGCTTCCAAAGAATATGCGGCAACCAGGCCAGTCAACAAATTGTTTAACGACAAACCGGCGGTTTCCTATCAACATCAGGACACAGCAACAGCTGGACGAATGAGGCATGCCTCTTCAACACGACTGGCCCGACGTGCCAAACTGTATGAGTTTGCAGTGTGGGGGCCCAGTGCACAACTCTGTAGCCAGAATCAGCATGTCGCTATGCGTATGCACACACCCTGCTCTGCTCTCCTCTCCTCTCGACTGCTGTGGATATTACTGTTCTGCTGTTGCTTTCGATTGTACGGGTGTAAATACGTACATGAACATCCCACATACCAATGTGGGAATTTCGACTATTATTTTGCTATCTCATGTATTACTCAAGATATGTTGTTGTTGTTGTTGTTGTTGTTGTGGTCTTCAGTCTGATGGCTGGCTTGATGCAGCTCTCCCTGTTCCTCTATCGCGTGCGAGCCTCTTCATCATCGAATAACTACTGCAACTTACATCGTTCTGAATGTGCTTACTGTATTCACCTCTTGGTCTGCCTCTACGATTTTTACCCCCTACACTACCCTCCAGCACTAAGTTGGTGATCCCTTTATATCTCAGAATGTGTCATATCAACCGATCCCTTCTCTTGGTCACGCTGTATCAAAAATGTCTTGTCTCCCTAATTCTGCTCTGTACCTCCTCATTAGTCACGTGATCTACCTATCTTCAGCATTCTTCTGTAGCACCACATTTCAGAAGCTTCTATTTTCTTCTTATCTAAACTGTCTATCACCGATGCTTCATTTCCATTCAAGGCAATACTCCAGACAAATACCTTCAGAAAAGACTTTCTAACACTTAAATCCATAATCGATGTTAACAAATTTCTCTCCTTAAGAAATACTTTTTTACCGTTGCCAGTCTACATTTTATATCCTCTCTACTTCGTCCATCATCAATTATTTTGCTGCCCAAATAGCAAAACTCCTTTACTACTTTAAGTCTCTCGTTTCGTAATCTAATTCCATCGGCATCACCTGATTTAATTCGACTAGGTTCTATTATACTTGGTTTGCTTTTGTTGATGTTCATCTTATATTCTCATTTCAAGACACTGTCCATTCCGTTCAAGTGCTCTTCCAAGTCATTTGCTGTCTCTGACAGAATTACAACGTTATCGGGAAACCTTAAAGTTTTTATTTCTTCTCCCTGGACTCTAACTCCTACCCCAAATTTTTCTTTTGTTTCCTTTACTGCTTGCTCAATATACGGATTGAATATTGAATGATTTCGGGGATAGGCTACGACCTGGTCTCCCTACCTCCTCAACCATTGCTTCTCTTTCATGCCGATCGATCCTTGTAACTGCCATCTGATTTGTGTGCAACTGTAAATATCCTTTCGCTCCCTGTAATTTAGCCCTGTCACCCTCAGAATTTCGAAGAGAGTATTCCACTCGGCATTGTCAGTAGCTTTCTCTGAGTCTAAAAATGCTACCTACACTACTGGCCATTAAAATTGGTACACCAAGAAGAAATGCAGATGATAAACGCTTATTCATTGGACAAATATATCATACTAGAACTGACATGTGATTACATTTTAACGCAGTTTGAGTGCATAGATCCTGAGAAATCAGTACCCACAGAAATGACCTCTGGCCGTAATAATGGGCTTTATACGCCTGGGCATTGAGTCAAACAGAGCTTGGATGGCGTGTACAGGTACAGCTGCCCATGCAGCTTCAACACGATACCACAGTTCATCGAGAGTAGTGACTGGCGTATTGTGACGAGCCAGTTGCTCGGCCACCAATGACCAGACGTTTTCAATTGGTGAGAGATCTGGAGAATGTGCTGAGCAGGGCAGCAGTCGAACATTTTCTGTATGCAGACAGGCCCGTACAGGACCTGCAACATGAGGTCGTGCATTATCCTGCTGAAATGTAGGGTTTCGCAGGGATCGAATGAAGGGTAGAGCCACGGGTCGTAACACATCTGAAATTTAACGTCCACTGTTCAAAGTGCCGTCAATACGAACAAGAATGTCGAGACGTGTAACGAATGGCACCCCATACCATCACGCCGGGTGATACGCCAGTATGGCGATGACGAGTACACGCTTCCAATGTGCGTTCACCGCGATGTCGCCAAACAGGGATGCGACCATCATGATGCTGTAAACAGAACCTGGATTCGTCCGAAAAAATGACGTTTTACCATTCGTGCATCCAGGTTCGTTGTCGAGTATACCATCGCAGGCGCTCCTGTCTGTGTCGCAGCGTCAAGGGTAACCGCAGCCATGGTCTCCAAGCTGATAGTCCATGCTGTTGCAAACGTCGTCGAACTGTTCGTGCAGATGGTTGTTGTCTTGCAAATGTCCCCATCTGTTGACTCAAGGATCGAGACGTGGCTGCTCGATCCGTTACAGCCATGCGGATAAGATGCCTGTCATCTCGACTGCTAGTGATACGAGGCCGTTGGGATCCAGCACGGCGTTTCGTATTACCCTCCTGAACCCACCGATTCCATATTCTGCTAGCAGTTATTGGATCTCGACCAACGCGAGCAGCAATGTCGCGATACGATAAACCGCAATTGCGATAGGCTACAATCCGACCTTTATCAAAGTCGGAAACGTGATGGTACGCATTTCTCCTCCTTACAAGAGGCATCACAACAACGTTTCACCAGGCAACGCCTTTCAACTGCTGTTTGTGTATGAGAAATCGGTTGGAAACTTTCCTTATGCCAGCACGTTGAAGGCGTCGCCACCGGCGTCAACCTTGTGTGAATGCTCTGAAAAGCTAATCATTTGCATATCACAGCATCTTCTTCCTGTCGGTTAAATTTCACGCCTGTAGCACGTCATCTTCGCGGTATAGCAATTTGAATGGCCCGTAGTGTACAAATGTAGGGTTACCATTCCTCGGCCTGTCTTCCAAGAGAACTCGTAGCGTCAGTACTGCATCGCGTTTTATTTCTCCGGAATCCAACCTGATCTTCCCCGAGGTCGGCTTTCCATTCTTCTGTAAAGAATTCGTGTTAGTGTTTTGCAACCATGACTTATTAAACTGATACTTCGGTAATATTCACACCTGTCAGCACATAATTTCTTTAAAATTGGAATTATTATATTGTTCTTGAAGTCCGAGGGTATTTCGCCTGTGTCATACATCTTGCTCACTAGATGAAAGACTTTTGTCATGGCTGGCTCTCCAAAGGCTATCAGTAGTTCCAACAGAATTGTGTCTGCTCTCGGGGCGTTGTTTCGACTTAGGTCTTTCAGTGCTCTCTCAAATTTTTCACGCAGTATAATATCTCCCATCTCATTTTCATCTACGTTCTTTCATTTCTATCACATTTCCCATTGGCCTAAAGTGTATCTCCTTTGCATAGACCCTCTTATACTTCCACCTTTCAGCTTTCCCTTCTTTATTCAGGACTGGTTTTCCGTCTGAGCTCTTGATATTCATACAGGTGGTTCTCTTTCTTTCAAAAGTTCCTTTAATTTTCCTGTAAGCCTTATCTATCTTTCCCCTAGAGCTATATACTTCTAATTCCTGACTTTTGTCCTCTAGCTATCCCTTTTTAGCCATTTTGCACCTTCTGCCAGTCTCATTTTTTAAAGACGTTTGTGTTTCTTCTCGCCTGTTTCATTTACCGCATTTTTGTGTTTTCTCTTTCATCAATTAAATTCAATGTTTCTTGTGTCACCGAAGGATTTCTGCTAGGCCTTGTCTTTTTACCCACTTGATCCTCTACTGCCTTCACTATTTCGTCTCTCGAAGTTACCCATTCTTCTTCTACTGTGTTCCTTTCGTCTGTTGTTATCAGTCGTTCCCTAATGCTTTCTCTGAAACTCCCAACAGCTTCTGTTTCTTTCGGTTTATTCACGTCCCATCTTCTTATTTTCCTAACTTTTTGCAATTTCTTCAGGTTTAACCTATAATTCATTACCAATAAATTGTGGTCAGAGTTCACACCTGCCCCTGGAAATGTTTTACAATTTAAAATCTGGTTCCGAAATCTCTTTCTTACCATTATATAATCAATCTGAAACCTGCCGGTGTCTCCAGGTCTCTTCCGGGTATACAACGTTTTTCCACGACTCCTAAATCAAGTATTGGCGATGATTAAATTATGTCTGTGCAAAATTCTACCAGGCGGATTCCTCTTTCGTTCTTTTCCATCAGTCCGAATTCAACTTTCCTTCTCTTCCTTTTCCTACTATCGAATTCCAGTCCCTCATAACCATTAAATTTTCGTGTCCCTTAACTATCCGAATAATTTATTCTATCAGGTCATACATTTCCGCAAACTCTTCGTCATCTGCGGAGCTTTTTGTCATATAAACTTATGCTATTGTGGTGGGTGTGGGCTTTGTGCCTACCTTCGCTACAATAATGCGTTCAGTGTGCTGTCCGTAGTCACCGAAGTTAAGCGCTGTCGGGCTTAGCTAGCACTTGGATGGGTCACCGTACACGTCAGCCGAGTGCTGTTGGCAAGCGGGCTGTGCTCAGCCCTTGTGAGATCAATCGAGGAGCTACTTGACTGACAAGGGGAAGTCCTCAGAGACGGCCAACCGATTCGGCTCAGATTTGGCAGGTCGCTTATGTACAATCTAAAACGAAGGATTCTAAGATATTTTGGGTCAACACCCCCGCGTTTTTGAGAAAATAACCTCTAAAGGTTATGACGAGCGATCGACTCAAAATTGGCGGGATCGATAGATAATTGTAAATAGAGCATTTTTCGTCACCAGGTATGGGGTCCGAAAACGCATACTTTCCAGAAATTGAGGTAAGAAACTTTTACAACTGCCGCTTCTGTACCCACATGGTTAACGCCTGTCGTCGACAGCGCCGAAAGAAAAAAAAAATAGCGCAACGGCCAAGGTAACTGGCTGGGAATCGGAAAACCCGGGTTCGAATCCTGAAGAAACCTAGTGGATGTTATTCTTTTAGTTTGTATTTATCCATATCTCAATTGATAGGGATAGGAGGGTTAATAAGGTAAGTAAATCAATTAGGAATGATAATAATAAGGTAGACAAACTAATTTCCCAAATGCCGTGAGTTAGTATTAAACTTTTAAGCCTTGTCACATGAAAACAACTCCGAGTAAAAGTGCTGCGACTTCCTGACGAGGGATCACAGATAGCCAAGCGTGGGACGCTTGTTTACAGCGAGGCACGTGATAGAATGCACGCGGGGAGAGTTATGTTGTCCCGGTTGCCTCTTCGTCATATCATAGGGAAGGAACGGTGTAGCTGTCGAAAGATTGCATTCATTAGATGCTCTTGGTGCCGTGAGTATATTTGTTTCGAATGTTTACATGACAAGTACCATCCATCTAACTGTTCGAAGAAAAGTGAGGACACGTAACAGTGACACTTGTAAAGTGACCTGGAATAACATTTTAGTTGTTTACTATCCCAAGAGATTTGAGAAATTTGTCTACCTTATTATTATCATTCCTTGTTAATTTGCTAACCTAACTAACCCTCCTATCCCTATCAATTGAGATATGGAAAAATACAAACCAAAAGAATAACATCCACTACGTTTCTTCGAGATTCGCAGCCAGTTACCTTGGCCGTTGCGCTATCGGTGCTGTCGGCGAAAAGCGTTGACCATGTGGGAACAGAAGCGGCAGTTGTAAAAGTTTCTTACCTCGATTTCTGGAAAAGTATGCGTTTTCGGACCCCATACCTGGTGACGAAAAATGCTCTATTTACAATTATCTATCGATCCCGCCATTTTTGAGTCGATCGCACATCATAACTTTTAGGGGTGATTTTCTCAAAAACGCGGGGGTGTTGACCCAAAATATCTTAGATTCCTTCGTTTAAGGTTGTACACAAGCGACCTGCCAAATCTGAGCCGAATCGGTTGGCCGTGTCTGAGGCCTTCACCTTGTGAGAGGTAGCGGCACCGGTAACGAAAGCTGACAACGGCCGGGAGAGCGGCGTGCTGACCAGATACCCCTCTGTATCAGCACCCGGTGACGCCTGAGGTAAGGATGACATGGCGGCCGGTCGGTTCCCTTGGGCCTTCGAGGCCTGTTCGGATGATGTATTCTTTTTTTGTTCTGTTGGTAGTAGCTTATGTTGTTCCTGTTTTATTATTCATAATTAAACCTACTCCTTCATTACCTCTATTTGATTTTGTATGCACCTGGCCAGAACTCCTGCTCGTTCTAGCCACCAAACTTCACTAATTCCCACTACATACAACTTTAACCTCTCTATTTCCCTTGTTAAATTTTCTAACCTGCATGCCCGATTAAGGGATCTCTGTCTTAGCAGTCTCTTCCACGTTTACAACATTCTTTCACGCTCCGATCCGAAGAACATCAGTTTGCTTTTTCCTGATGACATCGAAATAATACAATATAAATTGTGTTCCTCTGTGTCCTCACCCTGTTTGGAGGAAAAATGGAACCACATTAACTAACATGTGTTTGTATGAACTTTCATTCTCTCCTCTTAAGGGGTTCCGGAAAGCCCTATCTTTCCAACGTTGAAATGGCGCTTATGAATTACATTTTTTCTCAGAAAGTATTTGAGCTAGGAATTTGAAATTTTTACTTGTTGTTTATCGGAGTATTGCCTTAACACAAGGATTTTAAAAAATTTGAATTCAGTTGTTAGAGATTAATTTTTTCTATTGTAATGAAAATTCGCTACTGTTTTGCGCCATTTTTTGTTTATAAATCCAACAATATACAGATGTTTGGAAAAAGACTGTGTTAAAATACGCAGAAGGGACTGTATAACATTCCATGAAAATTTGAAGCAAATTGGTTTGGTAGACACTGAGAAAACATGTAATGTGTATGAAAAAATAAAACTTTTGGGAATCGAGCGACAAAGTTTGGATTACCTTTTTAGTGCACGGATGGATGGATTATCTTCATCTTATGCAAACTCCTCCTCCAGCTTCCTCTTCGTCCTCCTCCTGTTCACTCTGGGCTATATTTCTAGGCTATTTACAGCCCTGTCAGCAGCCTGAAGACGTTCCTTGTCTAAAGCAAGTATCGTTCGTACCATGTTGAATCCTATCTTCATTCCCATATTTCGAAATACTTTCCACCTTACAACGTTGCCATCAACGAAAGTAGCAACAGCATCATATACACCAAAGTGTTTCTATTCCAATAAACACAGTCTTGGGGATTCTTGATCATATAACACTGTTTACGCTTTCATTGAGGTTTTGAGATTTTCCATAAACACACTTTTTCAGCATTTCAGGTGCTGCTAAGTCTCTGAAAATAGGTTTTATCACCTCCATTACTGCATCAGGCACACCATGTTTATGAGTGTATACTTCACCAGTTAGCAATCCCTTACTGTACCTACACCAACTGTTTTCTCCTTTGGGACATAAGTGATAGTGGGGACTTCCATCGACTGAAAAACTGATAAAAAAGAGCCATAACAGCCTTCCTCATTTCATCCACAGTGCGTGTGTTTTGCCTAATAGCCATTTCATAGTTCTGTATTTTGTCTATTACACCGCCAGTTAACCTTTCCTTCCCATCCAACCCTTTACCATCACTGAGTTCTTGTTTCTTGTACGAAACTTTCAGTCGCTGAAGTCTTAATCCCATTCGTTTCTGTACTTGTCCAATACACTCAAATTTCTGCACTACAACATGTTTGGAACTTTTAGGATCACCGTCATCAAGATAATTCACATATCGCACTTTCTCACACGAAACAGAACGTTGAAATATGCTAGCAACACCAACCACTTCCATTCCCCCACTACTGCCACTGAAGTTAGCTGTGCAATTATTTTTATGTATCTTTATATCTTTATGGGCACCTGCAATATTTAAATGTGACTGCTACATCTAAAACTTTCCCTGTATACATGCTGGTGACAGATACTACACCGTGAAGAGATGTGTGTCCCAGTTTACGCAAGGTACCACCGAATGCTGCAGTCAAGTCTCTATTACCAGTGTTTTCTATTACTGCACCTTCCACAGCTTTCTTCATAGTTTTATACAGACAGCTTCTACTTTAGACCCTACAAATCTATTATAGTTCGTAAACTTGGTTGGAGGATCTGGAAGATTCATGGTGCCACAGAAAACTGCACCAGCAGTAGCACCCTTACCAATTGTAACCAAGGCATAAACAAATCTAATATTGTGCTCATAGATTTTGCTACCATTTTCTTCACTTGGAGTTCCTGCAACACGGTTCCAAAAGGTGGTCATATATGAACACTTACCACACTTCAGTTCCATTTCACTGACAAGTCTTACGTGATATTTTTATGAAGAGTTCCAGACGGATTTCAATACACTGAATAAATCTTACACAGTTTAGAAAAATTCCGTTGAGAACTGGCATGTCAAATATTTCATTCACATCCGATTCGCCCATAAAATATTCATACTTTTCGATAACTCAACCAAGCTTCCTCTGCGAAATATTTCTCACTTTTCATGGCAATGTACATGTGCACCAGCAAGGTAAGGTTTACACACTCGGTTATCGTCTTTATTGTTTACGGTAATAACACCTACCTTTGGCTTTCCAACATTTCTCTTTTTCTCAAAAGCCTTCAGAGGATTTTTAGTCATTTTACGTTTACCGATGATTATCCTTCAATAAAACAGAGACTCCAATGAACAGATTTCACTATGAATGTTATCAGGATTACAAAAGAGTAAATAAACATGAAACACACGACAATCGAATGATCGATATATACCGAACTATCACAGGTTAGACGCAACACTTATTTTGTAACACACATTTTATCTCACATCACTAAAATGTACATGACGAGCACGTAGATTCACAATTACAACATTTGATTGCAGTTTAACAGCGCCACAGTGGATTACGCGCATGCAGAATATATTTCAAAAATATTTTGAAAACAATTGTAGTCTTCTGAACTGAATAAATTATATATCAAGTGAAAGGGGAAAGTCTGCAGATTTTTAAAATGCAGGAAAGTAAAGCTTGACCATTTCATCATTTTGAGCCTTTCCAGAGCCCCTTAACATTTCTGCGCGATTTTGGGGACATCGTACTCTTTAGAATAATAATACGAATGTTGCTGTAAAATGAAACATAAATAAAATTAAGCAAATAACACCACCTGAAAATAAAACCCAAACATAACTAACTGGATTCCCAAAGAAGCTTCTTCTGATGCGTTAGGAACTTGTTACAGGGCATAACCATAATGTTCTGGACTATCCATATAATGATGCAGTATCACAGTTCACTCTGACGAATGAAGTCACTTTTAACAGGCTTACAAACCGATCGTTTATTTAAAAGGCTTTATCTTGTATACACTGTGTGTGTTCATTAACTGTATATAACACTACATTCATTACAGTGGCTAGTTGTAGTCTCTGGTGGAGTAGGAGAGACCTCTTCCTCATGCCCCAATGGCACAGGTTCGAGCAGTGTGTTTAGAAGAGTTTCCAGTGAGTCTGCACCTGTTAGTAACTGCTTTCTTGCCTTTTCCTTCTTTTACACAACAAAGCCCCTCATATTCTCAGTGTTCTCATTTCCATGGCATACGGACTGTAGAGGTAACTGGAATCCTTGACCTTGCCTTGAAGCATTCGAAATGGACGGGACACTTGATTGTTTTTCCTAGTTATGTTAACGTCTTCCATTGTTATATTATTTACGATAGCATGAACTTCTGCCGATTGCTCGAAACCAGAGTACTTCTGAAGTGTGACATCTGTTGTTTTGAAATGTTGACAGTGTGCCACATAAGCGACCTGTAGTGAAATTGCGTGCTTATGGAATATCGTTTGTTATGCAACTGGATTCGTGATTCTCTGTCAGAGATTTAGTTAATAGTAATTGACGGAAAGTCATCGAGTAAAACAGAAGTGATATTGGCGTTCCCCAAGGTAGTGTTATAGGCCCTCTGCTGTTCCTTATCTATATAAAAGATTTGGGAGACGATCTAAGCAGCCGTGCAGATGATGCTGCCGTTTATCGTCTAGTTAACTCAACAGAAGATCAAGACAAAGTGCAAAATGATATAGAAAAGATTTCTGAATGGTGTGAAAATTGTCAACTGATCCTAAATAATGGAAAATGTGAGTGAACCGTTAAAATTTACTTTCAAAATCTTGTCTTAAAGAATTTACTTTATTTACTAGCTATTCATCAAGAACATTAACACACTATGTGAGCGTGGAAGTAGTTGCCAAGGAGTAACTGATGGAAACAAATTAAATTTCAACCAATGGAAAATTTATCCATAAAAGCCTTTTCAAAAACAGGTTTAAAATCTATAAGTAGAAAGGCACCCTCGAAATATCAAGTTACAATTTAACAAATGTGAATTTTATTCCTAAAAGCTTTTTCAAAACAGATTTAAAATTATAAGCAGAAAAGCACCTTGAAATATCAAGTTACAATTATTCAGAGGCAGAATAAAAAAATTTTTTGGTTACAGTAGGAGCCTTCTGGCTAAAAAGTTTCCACTCCCTTTCAACACGGCCGTAGTCACGACCGCTCACAACGACCTCTGAAAAACTACACTGGTGCAAATTTGCAACACACCAGATTACTTTAAACTAAAATTTTTAACAACTCTCACAAACATGCACCCCCTAAGAGGGATGGAAATGGTACAAACACTCACACTAAGAACTTATTTTCCACCAAAAGTGCAATTTGTGTTTAAAAGGGCTCTTACGGTGGAAGGGTGGCAACTTTATAAAAATGACCATTTAAATGAAACCCATGAAATTCAGACTTACAGAAAGTGTACAACATGCTCTACATTACACACACAGTGCCTCGCAAGATGATAGTCAAGTTAAAACTTATTTAAGGAATTCGGTCTTTAGCTTACTTATGTAAATTCGTTAACACCGAATCTGACAAACATGACAGGGCATCTATTAACATATGGCAGACCGACAGACAGACAGACCGACAGACAGACAGACCGACATTAACTGCCTAACAAACGCGGACTAGAGACAAACGAAAGCAAGCTGTGGATGAGAGACTGACCAACAACACAAGTAAAATTTAACAAGTAACTGAAACAACATATCACTAATCACTTAGCTTCTAATAACTGCGATTTCTGGCGAAGACCTGGCGCAGCACCCCCAAAACGCTCTCCCGAACCGTCCGCTGCCAGCCGCTTCAATGGACGCAGGAAGGCGCGCCAATCTACCATCTCACGGCGTCGCAACTCGCCCCGGCCACAGCGATGTCGTGGGTTGATCATTGTTGCTCTCGTGTCGGCCACGAAGCCAATGCGCCTCGCTATACGGCGCGGCCACTGGGCTCACGTGGCGACTTCACATGCGCCGACGCTCCAGGCGGACAAGTCATCTCGTGTCCCATTGCGCGACCGACCAACGAACAATCCAACCACCAAAGACCGTTGCCCGAGCAACTCGAGCAGACTGGCGGCCTAACGCGCAGACTCAGATGCAGGAACTCAGCCCCGACCGGGCGACCACTAGCTGAGTTCTGTTACTGGCAGAGTGGCAAGACTCTCATTTTCTGGATTTAAGGTTTGATCCAAAAGACAGACATACTAGCACTCCGACGACAGACAGACACTAACTGCCGCACAAATGCAAAGGAGAGACAGACCAGCAATTGGTGACAGGAGGCTGATCTAGCCTCACTCTGACTGACCAACTGACTAGACTCACCGAGACTGACTGACTCTTCCCCTTAACGTACGGCAGACCGACAGACGGACAGATACTGACTGCCCAACACTGAGCCGGCTAATCAAGTGACTAGATGTAGGCTGACAGACTGACCGACTGCGGTTTTTTTTTCCTTTATTGTGATTTCATTCCCCTGCCCCATATGGGCAGGGGAAGGCTGTCAGTGGCACAATCCGCCGCTCTTCAGCCGAGTGACAGGACAGCTTAAAATAAGAATAAAATGTTACATACATAAGGCGATAAAGGGGAACGTAAACAGAATAACGGGGGGAAATGGAGGTAAAAAATATAGACTAACACGGAGACGTTCATTGACTGCAGAGCTCATAGCGCCCCTTAAATGCACGTGAACCAGCCAACTTTTCCCCTTTTAACACCAGAGGGGGACACCAAAGCTGCGATTGCCACAGTGGCGCCACCGCCAGAAACGGAGGGTGACTGCTTCACACTACACGCTGCGACGCGCTTTTCAAAACAGAAATTTTTACTACGGCGCAGTGAGGTCACCAATATGAGTGCTAAAAGGAATCTGTTAAGCTTTGGTTACACGATAAATCAGTCTAATCTAAAGGTCGTTAATTCAACTAAATACAATTGCGAACAATTTAAATTGGAAAGAACACACTGAAAATATTGTGGGAAAAGCAAACGAAAGACTACGTCTTATAGGTAGAACACTTAGGAAATGTAACAGATCTACTAAAGGTACTGCCTGCACTACGCTTGTCCGTCCTCTTTTGGAGTACTGCTGCGCAGTCTGGGATCTTTACCAGGTAGGATTAATGGAGTACATGGAGAAAGTTCAAAGAAGAGCGGCACTTTTTGTATATTCGCAAAATAGTGGAGAGAGTGTCACGGACATGATACTGGGTTGGGGATGGTCACCGTTAAAACACCGCGCGATATTAGCCGAGCGGTCTAGGGCGCTGCAGTCATGGACCTTGCGGCTGGTCCCGGAGGAGGTTCAAGTGCCCCTCGGGCATGGGTGTGTGTGTTTTTCCTTAGGATAATTTAGGTTAAGTAGTGTGTACGCTTAGGGATCGATGACCCTAGCAGTTAAGTCCCGTAACATTTCACACACCGTTAAAACAAAGGCGGAATCTTCTCACGAATTTTCAATCATCAGCTTTCTCTTGCGAATGCGAAATTATTTTGTTGAAGCCGACCTACACAGGGAGAAACTGTCTTCATAATAAATAAGGGAAATCAGAGCTCGCACGGAAAGATATAGGTGTCCGTTTTTCTGCTCGTTGTTAGAGAGTGCAACAATAGAGAATTATTGTGACGGTGGCTCGACGAACCCTGTGCCAGGCACTTGTGATTTGCAAAGTATCCATGTAGGTGTAGATGTGCTTACCTGCATAATACACAAGAGAACACTACCAGCTTGACCTCATATTTTAAGAAGAAAAAGACACTCATGCGAGATATCAGCTCCAGCAAGCGACCCCACTTGAAAATTTGGCTCATAATTCTGGCAGTACGCAGCTACGACCTTCTGATTGTACAGCTTTCAAACATTCGCGCGCAGCGGTTGTTTTTAACTCTCCATCCCGCTATAGCCGCAGGGAATGGCAGGCTTGGCGCATGCGCAAGGTGAGGTGCGAGTGATGGCTCCGAAGTGTTCTCACCGTTCCTCCTCAGACAGCACTGCGGGGTGGCGGGAGAAGCGTGCAGTAGTTAAGATTGGTGGGAGAAGCGTGCAGTAGTTAAGATGAGAGATAGCGGCCCACATGCTTAAGGGCCGCCGCGTGCCGAGATTCTGGTGCCCCCTCCTTCCCCCCCCCCCTCCCCACTCTACACCGAGTTAGCCTCCTAGTAACACGTAGGCACAATGAACTAATTAAGTGTCAAAGTATTTCCCATTTACAGTGTTGAATCAAGTATGTAAGCTCGTAAGATAAAATAGAATTCTATTTTTCTCAAAAAATAAAAAGAGCTTGAGCGCCTCCTACTTGAGTTGGTGTAACTTCTGCTTTACGACATTTGCGAAATTGGGACGTGAGATATCGTGAAGCGGCAGAATCAGTTGTCGTATTTTTCCCTGATGTTTCGCCCTAACTGCACGCCGTAGTTTCTCCGGCGTCGCGCAGTACCGTTCCTTGAAATCAACAAGCAATAGGTATCGGTTATTGGTAATCCAGACCCGGATCTAAGGAAAGGGGGAAAGGGGGGGGGGGGGCAAACCGGGCTATCTGCGCCGTTTGGCAATTTCACGGGGCGTCAAATTCATATTCTTGAAGAAGAAAACCTTGTTTCACAAAGCGCCTAGTATCCAGCGCATGTTGGTTTGTCGATTATTCATATGTGTAGATTAGAGTCATGACTCACATGCTCCAAAATAATGAAAATTGAGATGCCGACGTATTCTCATACAGCTTTATACAAAGAACATAATTCACGAAACACTTCTTCACATTTGGCACAAGATCCTTGAGAAAACCGGTGTTAAACTTCATGGTTAGTTTCAAAAGTCTCATGATCCGCGGGATCGTGTGAGTTTTCTCCCGTACCTCATCTTGACCAATCAGCGATTAGCCCACTCGGTGCCATTTTCTTGTGTAGTAGTAAATATTGATGCCAGTGGAGTGTATTTAATGTTCTGTTCAGTTATTGAGACACAAGTCATGGAAGAAAACGTTTCACCCGTTGGAGAAAGAGGAAGGCCATGGAAACGTTCACAGCATCCAGAAATGTGGAAGCCAAACGCACGAGGTTAGAATATCCTGTTTTCTTCCTTGTTTTCAAATTAAACTGATTCTTCTTATTGGCTTGATTTGTTCCTCCACGTAAGAATGTATAGGACTCTTTCTTTGGAGCTTAACAGTGAGGAATCGCAAATTCAATATTTTAAGTCCATTTTTGAAAAATAAGCAGAAACTCACAGTGTGGTTTGTTCTATCATTATAGGTACAAACCTTCAGTGCTGCCCCAGTATCCGACATGTCAACACTGTGGAGGAGCATTTAATTGCTGTTCAGTTTCTATGAACGATATCAGATACTTTCATGATCTGCACATCTAGTCGCAACACGATAGTTCCCGCGAAATCAACATCGTCCAAACAGCTCAGTACCAAAACTCATAAGATCCATAATATGACCTTTAATAATTGTAATTTCTCAGTAAGCAAACATAATCTGAAATATACATAATGATTTATAGCCATTGTTATTGCACATACTGATGTCAATATAGGGGACATGGGCACGACGCATGTAAAACACGTTTTTAGTCATTTGTGAAAATTTATGTTTTTGGAGCATGTGAGTTATGCTTCTAACCTACTCATATGATTTTGAAACGCATCTCTGTTGATTTTTGAACACATTCTAAATTGATTTCTGAACGAATCATAAGTTCTTGATTGCGTGCATACTGTACGTGAAGTCTCTGCCAGGGGAATCCCCGTCCCATCTAAAATAAAAAACTTTCCCGCAGACAAGTAAACCCGAACGGCTGAATGCCAATCGCTGTTTGTTTTGTGGTTGATTGGGTTTGCGAATGATAAGTGCTGTTATAATTATTAACGAAATCCATAGATTCAGACTACCAGAGTGGAAATAGACGACTAACAGGAACAACAGGTAAGAAAGATTAAATATATATCTTCTCGCCAATTGCACAGTCCCCAGTTAGTAGTCGCTTAAGTTCTATTCTCGGAATAGGCGGATAACGCTGTTGTACGAACACGTAATAACGCCTAACCGGAGAGTAAACGCAGGATAATTAAACAGGTGATTCTGGCAGGGTTAGTGAACTTAATCGGTGAATAGCTTTCGACATTTCCAGGAACAGTTACAGAATTAGTGACGACAAGATTGTGTGTTAGAACGATGAAGGGGAAGAAACGGGGACATCACACAAATTATATGGAAGAATTTGACTGTTCCAGATTTATATAAAAATTTCGTACTACTACTACTACTTAACGATTTCATGCTTGAAAAACTGGAGCGTATGAATGAAATGTGAAACTATTTCCTAACACAAAATTTTTTGCTTGTAGTAGGCCTACTAGGCATTTGATATTGGTACTTAGTGAATTATATTCTGTCGTGTTATTTATGTAAATGAGGTAGATAAAAATGACCACTCGTGCAAAACAGTCTCGCTTATTTGGCAGCGTGTTACAATTGCTGTAATATTAGAAAGGCCTATTTCATTTTATCTAGCAGACAGTGACAACACAGACGTACTCAAATCGAAAAACCACATCAGTCTTGTGTGCTATTCATATTAACAGCTTTTTCAGTATCAGACAATTAGACAAGGACATTTTGATTTTACATGTAGCAAAACGTTTGACGAACTTTGACGTGATTCTTTCGCAGAAAGGACAGCGCCCTGTGTAAAGCTGTAGCAAGATTAGAGAGAAGAAAATGCAGGGACCAAAGGATTGGAGAAATGTCTATTGTCTTGCTTGCCTCTTGTCTTACTGGTTTTATGTTTTCTACGTTTTACTTTATGCCACACAAAAGAGAAAATTGTTAGCTAATAGGCAATAAAAAGTGCAAATTTTCTGAATAGTTCATATTCTCCAGGTCACAAATAATCCCTCCCAGTACTAATTGTGAGTTTTTTTTAGTCAAACCGGCCGACTGGGAGCAGGAGAGACACCGCAAGACATTTTAATTTCCACTGTCCTGGATATAGGCTTGATGGCTTCCATTACAAAATATACACATTTGAATTACACGGAGTGAAATACAGTGACGTGCGGTAGAAGAGTGCTGTGTGAAGAGGTGTGGCTCTGCACTTTGGCACATGTAAGAGTAAATAACATGTCTTACATTTTCTCGAACACATATATTTTATATATCAAACTCTTCAGAAAGATGTGCGCTACAAAATGAACTTATTTGTGAAAAACCGATCTTTTAAAATTTTTGGCGTCCTATCTCAAGCTTTCCAGGATGAGGGGGGCGGGCGCAACTACCAAGTTTTTATCCCGGTTCGAAAATATCGTAGATCTGGGACTGCGGTAATCAAAGAACAGGGTGAGCATCACGTTCCCCACAGATGGCTGGATCTTGAACTTCTTGGGACGAGGGTTTTAGACAGAGAGGCTGCCCAATTCACATACTCCATTCTCCGGAGGATATTTACCGGTTTTTGTCCTTCGGCTGCCAAAAAGAATTCTGGTAATAGCGTTTCCATAGTTGAGGTTTCCTCATTTACCGCACGCACGTCGGAAAAACACGAATGCCACTCTAATCCCTTTCATACATGTCGGTGCTTATATACCTGCATCGGAGTCACGCTACATTGCATGCACGCGGCAGCAACGCGCTCAGACGGAAACTTTTTGATCGCCCTTTAAAGCTGGAACACACTGCTCCACAAACTACCGTAACAGTCGTGGTAAATATCATAAATACTCGATCTCTGAGTCCATATTTTGAAAGAACGAAAGTCTCTCTGATTTTCCTACGTTGTAACAAACAGCTCTCAATCTCCCGTCGGTTTAGGGTCTGGCCTATTGCAGACTATGAAGGAGAGTCAGAGATACCCCGCACTTTGCTGAACAGGCTCACGTCTCATTTCCCTGGGGACCGCTTGTAACTTAGCAATCTGTTATTACCCTGCAAGAGGCAATATTTTACGCGTGTACAGAAGCTGTGGGGAGGAATCCCCGAAAAGCCTGACGATAAATCATCTATAAACCTGTGATTCAACTTCTCCTTGTTTGAATATACCACTTGTAATAACGTTTTACGCAACTATGTCATATAAAATAGTAGATCGGCATTCCAGTTTCAGTTTGACTACTGCAATAGTCACTGACAAAGAAATTTATTTAAATCTAGAAATTATCCGTACTGCATACCTATATGTTTCATGCAATCAGAATGTGTGAAGGAGTCAGTGAGGACTTTTTATTAAATCTGCCTCTGAAAACCCTGTAGCTTTGTATTCTTGCAGTATTAAGATCACATTTTCAATAAGGTCAAGAGTTAGATAGTAGAGTGGCTCTGTTAATGGCTGCCGAACTAATGTTCTCGGCCAGTTCGAGGGAAAAAAAAGGCCGCTATGGAAGACGTAATTATATTACAAATATTTTTTTGGCACATAAATATTTGGAAACACACACACACACACACACACACACACACACAGCTCCCAACAAAAGAAAAGGAAAATTAGCTTATGTTTTCTAAGGTGAATATTAGACGTCTATGGCAAATTAACACAAAAAACTGAAAACGCTAGAAAGTACTACGCTAGTGAAGGTACAGGATATTTGTTAAAAGTTCGCAAATAGTTTCTTGATGGTGTCAAAGTACGACGTGCGAACTTCTCGCTCAATAGACGAGCGTACTTTTATCTCCTTCCACTAAGTTCTTTTTCGGCAGTCTACAGATAACACAAACAACTGAAGTAGTGGAGATCAAGGAGGGTACTGGAAGCTTATAGCCGCCAGTTACTGTATGGAGTTTATCTAATTTATAAATAGATTTAGGTTCACCTAACACTCAATCAAAATTAAACAAATTTTGCACCGAAAACGTACAAAAGTGAGTTATTGCATTATCTCCAGCCGTAAGCGTCCGAGAGTCACTATGTTCCAGAATAGAACTGAAGGTATGACGACACATGCGCTGCCTGGTGGGAGAATGGTGAACGTTTGCTTTAGGGACCTGAAAACTTGATGTATACTGTTGAACCATGCATACTTCAACCCGCACCTATCCTGTATCTGACGCTGTGTAATCAAGGAATGGATCACTCAAGATATATTAAAGGCATAATTTAAAAACAACAACCGGCCTCTGTGACTGAGCGGTTCTAGGCGCTTCAGTCCGGAACCGCGCTGTTGCTACCGTCGCAAGTTCGAATTCTGTCTCGGGCATGGATGTGTGTGATGTCCTTAAGTTAGTTAGGTTTAAGTAGCTCTAAATCTAGGGGACTGATGACTTCAGATGTTAAGTCCCATAGTGCTCAGAGCCATTTGAACCATTAAAAAAAAATACAACAGGCATTTTGTGCCAAAAGTAATATCCTTACTCCAGTCCTTCGTAAACGTAAAGATATTGTTACTTAAAGTTTGTCTAGCATTTTTAAAAAATATATTTTGGCAGATTACGTAAATTCATTTAACGCTTATGACTGGTCAAGTATGTGAAGTACCTTGTTATATGAGAGCACATACAACTATCATTTACCATAGCCTGTCTGAGCCAAGAAGAGAACGGCGCGTTATGGAGCCGGGGAACGACTTCGCAGGCTGAAGTATCGAAGAGTCGTGATCTATACTTCGGAGAGTTGAGATATGTCTGTAGTATCTCTGAAAATTTTGGCAACATGTTGCAACAATGCGCTTTGGCGAGAAATAAAGTGTTAGCGGATAACACGTATAAAGCGGATAGGAGCATTAATATCTGAGTTGGTTGAACAGTTTATTAAAATTTTTGCTGCCTGCAGCGAAAATTGCCTTTCTTACTACATGTCGTAATACAGCATGAAATGCTATACAGATTTTGCTTTGAGACATTAGCTCGGAAATCAGTTGGTAAATGTCAATATTTTAGCTAGCACGATTAATCATTGAAAAATGTATGAACATTAGACTGTCAACAAACTAACTGTGTCGTGATTTCTTAACGGAAGGCCTTTGGTTCGTTATAGTCACTGATAGTACAAGTATTTTGTATGAATGAACTGAAAATTAAAGGAATATTAACCAAGAACTCTGCGCCAGGAACGTGTACTTGTTTTTTTAGTGTGGATTTGGTGGTTTTTCTATGTGAAAGTACATGTCAGTTATTTTTCAAAGAACTTTTTTAGTAAACCTAGACTGATGTATAAGATTTCAGCAGATTAAGCCATTAGTAATCTAGTCAAGTTTTTGTTTATGTTTTCACATTTATTACTTTCACCTTGTTTGCATTTAAAGTGAAAAAGCGATGTTTACCTTTCTACACTCCTGGAAATGGAAAAAAGAACACATTGACACCGGTGTGTCAGACCCACCATACTTGCTCCGGACACTGCGAGAGGGCTGTACAAGCAATGATCACACGCACTGCACAGCGGACACACCAGGAACCGCGGTGTTGGCCGTCGAATGGCGCTAGCTGCGCAGCATTTGTGCACCGCCGCCGTCAGTGTCAGCCAGTTTGCCGTGGCATACGGAGCTCCATCGCAGTCTTTAACACTGGTAGCATGCCGCGACAGCGTGGACGTGAACCATATGTGCAGTTGACGGACTTTGAGCGAGGGCGTATAGTGGGCATGCGGGAGGCCGGGTGGACGTACCGCCGAATTGCTCAACACGTGGGGCGTGAGGTCTCCACAGTACATCGATGTTGTCGCCAGTGGTCGGCGGAAGGTGCACGTGCCCGTCGACCTGGGACCGGACCGCAGCGACGCACGGATGCACGCCAAGACCGTAGGATCCTACGCAGTGCCGTAGGGGACCGCACCGCCACTTCCCAGCAAATTAGGGACACTGTTGCTCCTGGGGTATCGGCGAGGACCATTCGCAACCGTCTCCATGAAGCTGGGCTACGGTCCCGCACACCGTTAGGCCGTCTTCCGCTCACGCCCCAACATCGTGCAGCCCGCCTCCAGTGGTGTCGCGACAGGCGTGAATGGAGGGACGAATGGAGACGTGTCGTCTTCAGCGATGAGAGTCGTTTCTGCCTTGGTGCCAATGATGGTCGTATGCGTGTTTGGCGCCGTGCAGGTGAGCGCCACAATCAGGACTGCATACGACCGAGGCACACAGGGCCAACACCCGGCGATGGTGTGGGGAGCGATCTCCTACACTGGCCGTACACCACTGGTGATCGTCGAGGGGACAATGAATAGTGCACGGTACATCCAAACCGTCATCGAACCCATCGTTCTACCATTCCTAGATCGGCAAGGGAACTTGCTGTTCCAACAGGACAATGCACGTCCGCATGTATCCCGTTCCACCCAACGTGCTCTAGAAGGTGTAAGTCAACTACCCTGGCCAGCAAGATCTCCGGATCTGTCCCCCATTGAGCATGTTTGGGACTGGATGAAGCGTCGTCTCACGCGGTCTGCACGTCCAGCACGAACGCTGGTCCAACTGAGGCGCCAGGTGGAAATGGCATGGCAAGCCGTTCCACAGGACTACATCCAGCATCTCTACGATCGTCTCCATGGGAGAATAGCAGCCTGCATTGCTGCGAAAGGTGGATATACACTGTATTAGTGCCGACATTGTGCATGCTCTGTTGCCTGTGTCTATGTGCCTGTGGTTCTGTCAGTATGATCATGTGATGTATCTGACCCCAGGAATGTGTCAATAAAGTTTCCCCTTCCTGGGACAATGAATTCACGGTGTTCTTATTTCAATTTCCAGGAGTGTAGATTTAATATCATATAATTTAACACGTAATGCTAAGCATACTGAAAGGAAAACATAAATGTACATGAAAAGGTTATACATATTTGTACTGAATGAAATAAACCAAATATGAACACGAATTATAAATAAAAGAAAAGTAACAAATTACTTCGTAGGATAAACAACAAAACATACAAGGTATTGTCGCGCATTACATTCCTGTGTTCGTAGTGATGTGGTTCCAACACATTGATTTCTTTTCAGTTGCTGTATTTTCACTATCAGATGATTCGTTCCAGGACTGTTGATATTTTAAAAAATATCGGGTATCTGATATAGCGATATTTATAAAAGTATCATTATCGACTTTCAACATGTCGAAAATGTAGAGAAATATCAAAGGAAATGCTATCGACCTACTGCCCTATAAAAATATCGGATGCACTTATAAATATACTGCCGGTTTTAGAGCTGTATCGTTAGGTATTGATTTATTATTAGATATTCTGTACGTCAGCAAGCTAGCAGTCTGCCTCGCTCCTTTAGAGCAAAAATCGAAAGGAATACTATGCACTTGGCGATAACCACTCTGCTAACAATTGTAATCGCATGTAAGTGGCACAGTGGATGGTGTCCGATGGGCCTGTGGTTCTGTTTCGTCACGTATAGGATTTATCCGGACACTTCATGTGTAATTCCCCGTTTTTCATTTCTGCCAACGCCAGCTACTTAGCAGCTGTAGTGTCAAAATTTGCGTGGCGAAGTTAAACGGTTGCAGTTTCTATTGTAGCGCCGAGCGCCGGTTAGGTCAACATTCATCCTCACACGTCTCCGTCCACTGAAAAGACCAATCTTGACATTTAGATGTTCATTCTTCATTTTGAGCAACTGTTTTTGAAGAACACCGACCTGTAGAAATAACAGACTGGTTGTGTTAAAATTTGTTTTTGATCACAGCTAGTGTGCTATTTTTTCACATCGGAAATCTTCACACCGCCGCCCCCCTAGTGCAGTCGGATTTCATCATTGTAACAATTGTACTTGCTACATACAAAGAGACAGACTGGACGTGATGAAAGCTCAAAAAGTAGTAAGACTCCTTGACACAGTGAAAGTAAAATTATATTCTACAACAATTTCAAAAGAACAATTTGAAAATATTACCGAAAATCACAAAAAAATATAATATAAAATAAAAATATATGCAGGAGATATTGCCAGTTTTAAATTGCCATATCGATATGTCCAGGAGAATAGTCGCCGACGTATATCGTTCTATTTCTAAAATACCGATATATCGATAGGTCGATTTTGTACTATCAGCCTTAGCTCATTCCATCAACTTGGAGCTCATCTGCTACAGTAATGCTACAGGCCTTTTCGGTGGCATCGCATACAGTCTCAGGTACACCCACTTTTAAAATTTCTGTGAGACATTGTATTTCCATTTTTGCTGTAGGATATCGAATAACAACTGAAAAGTGTCCCGTACCATTTCCTGTTACCGATATATATCGTGTACTGATGGACATTTCAATACATTCAATCAGTTCCACCCTAGGGCTTGTTGTATTCTGTCAGGATGGAGAGTTGAGGAACTTCAAAATGGTTCCTTGACTGTTGAGAATATCTTTCAACGATTGTTGCTGGGTTCACACCAGTCGTATTTTATGCTGCAGAAACAACCGAGTCGACATACCAATTACGTAGCAACAGAATATTATTCTTTGCTGTTGCTGAACAAATAGTACCTCTTTTATCTTTTATTTACCTCTCCTTTGGAAGGGGAGCAATATTTGGAGATACATTTTCTCTCGAAGTCATATTGACTGAAAAACCTGTTTCTCTACAAAAAATTTATATGCGAAAACTTGTGCACAAATGATCGTTACAAAAATAAAAATGGTTAAAGTGCTGTCATTAGTGCTCAGCATTACTTTTTTGTAACACTGAATATGTACCACGTGTCATTGCAATACAAATAATTTTACAAGAAGTTCAATAACTGAGATGTGATTCTTTTCTATTAAGGTGCTTTTTCACGTTTTAACCTGAATGACAAAATATTTTGATGCTTATACTTACTCTAAATCCATGGCGTGGTGAAATTCTGACCGTGGAAGAAAAATGTTTAAATTCAAGTGTCAGTTGTTTCCAGAGTGCACTGCTTCTCGCACGTATTGACGCTCCTTAATTAAGTATAACAAGATTATAGAAGTTCATTGTTCTCCAAAAATCAATTATTATCCAGTCCTGTTATGTATACCGTGACTGTAACGCTGGCAGTTTAGGGACACAGCTTTTAGCAGTTTTCCTTGATTCAGATGTATTGTCATCGCCCTATATCAAGCTATGGAATTGTAGATCTTCTGTGGTAAATGGCAATGAGCAGGAACGCAACTGCGCCGCCTCAAGCTGGCAAAAATTTTAGGTGTTTTCAGAAAGCAGTCAAAGTGATTTATATCGAAGAGTAAATTTCAACTATGTTTGAACAGTTTTGCCACTGTTAGCGCACGTGTGTTAGGGAAATAGGAAAGCAATTTGAAGAAAATTTTAACTGTCTTCTGTAACTGTTTTGCCTCTACGTCGTACCTCTTAGTATGGCTTGAGTATACAAATTATGCATTCGTTATAAAATTTTCATGACGTCAGAGTCAAGACTCGAAGTTTCGAGGTTATTCATCGTTTCTTTGGGCGTGAGCAGGCTGATTACCGGACTGTTTTCTAAAATGTACTTTTCATTGTGTACTTTTCATTGTTTACCCTAGGAGCTAGAGTGGTCTGTTCGGACACCGAACAGTTGAACAATAATGATCTTTTCGCTCGAATACCATGCGAGATAGTGTAGTGGAGTACAGAGTATCCCAATTCATTGGCAAATGACTTCCATTTCCGCAGGTTTTTTACAAGCAGAAAAAGCGCTTTCGCCATTGTTGTGAAACAATGGGAGAGATATCCTCCCCTCTACCGCCCCAAACACACCTACAAAATGTCAGAAATTTCTGAAGTATGAAAATTTTAAAGTATCAGTACCTCGAATCCACGTCTACACATAAATTTTGTCTTACATATTAAAGTCATTATTGTTTCAACTAGTTATAAACTATCTAATCAAAATTATCTGGACACCACTACGTAACACGGAATTAAGTTCTAAATGTCACGAAAGACCGGGCTATTATTTTGTCAGTATAGAAGCGTAGAATGAATCGGGCAGGAGAGCCCTGAGACTTCGAACGTGGACTAGTCATCGGATGTCGCCAGAGCAACAAATGCATCAGGGACATTTCAACCCTCCTATAGCTGTCCAAATCGACAGTTGGTGATCTAGATGAAAACAGGAAATGCGAAAGAACAACCGCAGATAAAAGAAGACCATGTGGACCTCATGTACTGATGGACAGAGTACGTCAATACTTGGGGTGAATGAGTGTAAAAAAAAATCGCGTAAAATCATCCGAAGGAATCACTCGTGAGTTCCAAAGTACTAACAGCGGTACAGCTATGAATTAAAAAGGATGACGTACCACATGTTTCTCTTGGCAGTGCTAACCGACACTTGAGATGGTGTAAAGAAGGATGTCACTGGTCAGTGGACGCTGGAAGCGAGTGATTTGGAGTGATGAATGACACTATCCCTGGTAGCCATCCGATGGAAGGGCTCCAGACTGGCAAATGTTATCTACATCCTGTGTAGTGTCATTAGCCATCTACAGAGGAGTGGTAAGGTGTTGGATGTTTTTTGTGTATAAGATGTGGTCCCCTTATTGCGCTTAAGAAAGCGCTAAATGCGGAAGCATTTGAATACATTTTACAGCACTGCGTGCCGCGTAAGATACATGAACAATTCAGAGACAATGCTTGTTTGTATTAGTGTGACAGAGCACCCTGTCATAACACAGGATCTATGAGGCAGTGATTTGTGGAGAACAATATTGCCGAAATAGTCTGTTCTGCATGAGTGCCGATCTGAACCTAATGGAACACCTCTGAGAGGAGTTAGAACGTCGACTTTGCTCCAGACCTTTGCGTTCAACTAGCATTGCCTCTGAATTGTTCATGTATCTTACGCGGCACGCAGTGCTGTAAAATGTATTCAAATGCTTCCGCATTTAGCGCTTTCTTAAGCGCAATAAGGGGACCACATCTCATACGCAAAAAACATCCAACACCTTACCACTACCTTCTCTGGTTTCGGATCTCGAGGAAGAATGGGCTTCCATTCCTCAACAGACCTTCAGGCTCTCCATTGAACGTGTTCCTAGCAGATTTCAAGCCGTTATAAATACGAGCTGCCCGCACGCTGAATAATAATCTCCACTAAGAAATGTCTGGACCATTTTTAACAGATAGTGTAAGTCACAAAATGGTTCTTACAAAGCTAGTTGCAACAGTGATTATTGTCAATTCAACTACCTGTTACTATCTTTACGCTTCGCGAAAAATAAGCGGAATGAAAAAATGGAGAAGGAAGGAGGTTAAAGAAGGAGTGACGAAGGGTGTGGGGAATAATATAAGCAGAAAAATAGGAAGACTTCTCCATCGAAAAGTGAAAACGTGTCTACAAGTTGACATAAAATTGCACAGTAGCAACATCTCTGCGCAACTGTAAGAGTGTTGCCTCCTGAAAATCTTAGTCAGCACCAGGGGATGCAAACTGTTTGATCTTGCCCACTCGTTGATTGTAGGGTGCCTAAAGAATGCTATGTTCTCGGAATGCTATACAACAAATCAAACAAATAACATTAGTATTATTTCAAATAACACTCTGAGGTTTACAAGTAGTAGTCGCAAACGTAGGACGACATGCAATATGATTTAGAGTCCTTGGCTATGTGTAATGTTTCTGGAATTGACATAGGTCACTAAAACTGCTCGGCAAATTCTGTCCACTATTGTCCGTATACGGAGCCGATATGAGCGACTGGGGCTGGCAGGCGCTGCGATTGTATTCACTTCTTGCAGGGGGCGCTTCTGGCGGTGCTCGGTCCTAGTCAGCGGGCTATTGGCTGACGTTTCCTCACCGTCTTCTCTGGTTTCCCGTTCTTTGTCTTCGGTCCGGCGCTTGTGGTTACGCCAAAACACAAACTATCTTCATTTTGATTCTGGGGCAATAAAACGCATACAAAAATTTTAAAGTCTAATGTATGTGCAAGTTTATTAATGTATATGTTACGGACAAAGTCCGAAACCTGCCAAAGCCCGAGATCGGCCAAAGTGGGAACTGACCTGCCAAGTAGCGAAGTGGTAAATGTCGCTTTCAATTGGCTTGCAATGTCCGATATTTTCCTCATTTCGAGATTCGGCCGGCTAGTTCGCGAAGCTGCCTGGCCCGATCGGCCGACATACAAAGAAATAAGCAAAGCAGATCTGCCTGAACAATTTCGGATTATGTAACTCGGGGAATGGTCAACATCACTGTAAGTTGATCGGCCATTGTCCGATCTTTTCTTGAGTTCGGGATTTGGCCGGCCAGTTTGCGAAGAGGCGTAGACAGATCGATCAGAATCTGAAGATAAACAAAGAGTGGATGAATATGAATAATATCAAGTTGTATGCATTATATTTATTTTATCACTTTCCCTTATAAAAAATATAAACTTTATACAATCTATTCACTTCATAAATATATTTTTATTACATCGGGTATTCACTTATTACAACAAGCTAAGCTGTTATGACATTTGGAATTACACAATATTTTCTTGTTTCTGAATTTGCATCGACTGTATTTTTGGTGACGGGTTGATGACTAATGGTTTTTCTTCTTTGGCCGCAGATTCCAGAGTGAGCAGTTTCTCGTGCAGAATAGAGAACTCGTTTCCAGAATATAGTTGCTAGAGAACATCATGTTCTGTTCCCAGATTATGGAAGGGACCTTCGACGTTCATGACAACTGCAAGAACGCAAACGGGCGAAGTGGGAAAAAAATAAACAAAAAAGCAGCTCACCTAATTAGCCGTTGTTCCCTTACCGCATCTGAAAGATACGCAAAGACCACAAACAAAAATACTAGAAACCCTAACAGTCTCACAATTAATCCAGTTTTTCAGGAAGAAAAACATAGCGCAGAGGCAGGACCTTCTCTGAAAAGCAGCAGTTGCCACGTGCGCGGTAGATTTAAGACTGAAAGTGAGATAAGTGCTGTCTTCCGCACATTATTGCCTCATCACACTCAGTACGATTTGGCCAGGGATTTCCCGACGTATGTGCAATCACATCGCGTTTTCGTCAGGGTTCTCCGGCCAGTTCGCGAAATGACTGTCCAAAGTCGGACATACGCTGATTCTTTCATGTAACCGGACTTTGGCCGATCCTCTCGGCCAAAGTGCGAAGTGGCTGGCCAATTCGCGATCTGGCTGGTCCTTGGGCTTTGGCCGTAACATAACCACATTGTAATGTCGATAACTCGCCGGAAATTTGCAGTGTCTCAATGTCGCTGTCAATTGCAGGCGATGGGATCGACGCGGCGAAACGTGGTTATATTGCCAGAACACTATTTTCTTATTTATTGTTATTTTAATTCTCTACGCGGCGTATGGTGCGTCAGCGGATAAGATCACTTTTCAGACCAACTTTTCACATGTTTAACAAATACTGAATAACATAAACAGGTAAAATTAATTCTGAAACTTGCTGGGAGATGCAAACTGTGTGCCAACTCTGGATCTTCGCCTTCCGCGGATAAGTGCTCCTGAGAAAATCATAGAGCACTTGCCCCGGTCAGCCACACAGTTTTAATCTGCCAGGAAGTTTCAAACCAGCGTTCACTTCGCTGCAGCGTGAAAAATTCATTCTGGAAAATTAATTCGTTTTTAAAAATACATAGTTAAGATTTTTTTAACAATTAAAAAGATTAGATGATTTTACTCAACTGTTGAAATGCAACCAGAGATGATATTTTGGTTGGCTTTATTGCTTAATTACTACTTAAATTTACTTGGTCGTTCTTTACTTTCCTACTAACTGAAAGGGCTTTTTGTATGTAGAAGTTGCATTAGTAGCTTTCTGTTGTGATTGTTCATTCTTGGAACATTAATTTCTTGTTCTGTCACTTACTTCATGTGGGATACATCACAACCATGAATTTCCTGAAGGACATTGTAATGGTTCCTCCTGGCTGTTGCTTAATTATTAAATATTTGGTTTATTACATTCCGCACGATAGGCCAATTTCAGCCATACAGCCCATTCTCAAGTGCTACAGATGCCAACAACATGTAATATGCCCAACGCAAGTAGCGGACATGATTTTTAGTTCGGGTTATGTTACGATACGACATGTTGTTGGCACCTGTAGCGCTTCAGAATGGCATGTATGGCCGAAATTGGCCAACCGCGTGAAACGTTATAAAGTAAATACCTGAAAATTAAGCAACAACCGAGGTGTCCTTCTTGTTCCCTGTTTGTTGCTGTCCACATTTTGATGCTCCGCTATTTTAACACCTTTTTATTAGGTCGCTTTCTTATCTGTTCGGTATACATTTTGCAGTTGATTTTAAACTAAGTTTCCTGATAAGCTGGAGACTTGAAACTTTCATTGTTAGCTCAGAGCTGGGTGACGAAGCAGTGTTAACGCCCTTTCTTGTCTGTTGTGCGGCAAAGGGTTCTTTGTTTACCACTATCATTTTCTGGCGAATTACAGACTTGACACTTTCAAGTTCGGAACTGCATGACAATGCAGTATTAACTCACTTTCGAGTCTGGTGTGTGGTTGAGTGTACTTTGTGCACCACTGATATTTCTCCCTTTTCCTGTCCCACTTCAGAATGTTTCGTGTCCAGAACGGTTGCTGGTCAGAGTCGGCAGATTATGTTTGAAGTGGTCCCTGTATCAAATAGAAATCTACAGATACAAGTCTTTGAATGCTGGTCCCTATTTTGATCGGAACCGGTGTACAAGTCGGTCAGGGGGCCTGAAGATGGCGTAATATGTCGCCGAAACTGGTAGCCCAATAAAATAAAAGTCTGGAAATTTGACGGCTGAAAGGTGTTTCATTTGACATTTTATTCTGGATTCATTTTATTTACTTAGCAGTCCCCTGACGCGACGACGCTTGGCTCGAAATATTACAACTTACATTAAACTTAAAGGGATGATAGATATTTTTTACTTTTTAGAGTTTTTTGTAGGCTTTTTTAATTTTTAGTTTAAGTTTTAATTAATGGTTTTGAAACTTCATATTTTTCTAGCAGATCGACACACTGTCGGAACACTCACCCTAATACTTCCCGGAACGAAACACGACACTCCGACGCGAAATCTTTCTCGCCGAAATCTATTGTGACAACAGATGTATCTTCATAAATAGTATTACAGTTACAAGATTTTCGCTATACAGTATCGTACATGCGGTCTTGAGTATCAACCTGAAATTATTATTTCGACTTTTTTGTTTTCTTTGATATTTAGTTCACTTGTGCGTTTTACGTGTTTCTTTTTTTTTAATCCACACATACTGTATATTCATTGACCATGTTTTTGTATGTATTTAGTTAATTTAGGTACATAAGCAATAAGCAGTGGTGATATTTCTAAATCAAGTCTGAAGGAAGTGGGCTGTCATTGTGCTCTCTTGCAATAGACTACCTAAACTTTTAGAGCAAAATCATTTGATTTAGTACTGAATTGTAGACCTCAAAACGATTTACAGAAAAGTCTGCGAGAGCATGCGTTTACCTTTTACAGTTGAGTCACAATCATGGTTTTTCTACTTCGTGGGTACTGAAGCGAGCGACTTCAAAAGACAAATATCATCGTTGTTGGTCAACCGTAAAAGATAAGCATACGTTCTCGCGGACTCTGGTTTAGATCTTTCTCAGTTTTAGTCTCATACTATGTAACTTGATGTAACTCTTATGTTTTACGTAACATATATCAAGAGAGAGCGCTGGTGGAAAATATTTTTACGTAATTTAGCAACTGAAATTCAAACGGCTGAACATACTTTCATGGAACATACCGAAGAACCGTCATGACTGAACCAGCTTTCAAATAAAAGAACTGCACTAAAATCGGACCTTTCGTTTGGGAGCTACGATGCTACTGACGGATACAGATACACATGTTTAACTTGTAGGAATTGAGCTGGAGAGAATATAGATTTATGCCACAACTTGGCGTAAAGAAGGAATCGGCTTACGGGATACATTGTGAGGAATCAAGGAATCGTCGGCGGTAAAAATTATAGAGAGACACCAATGCTTGACTACAATGACTAGGTTCAAAGGATGAAGGTTGCAGTAGTTGTACAGAGGTGAAGAGGCTTCCACAGGACATATTAGCTCGGCGAGCTACATCAAACCAGCCTTCGGACTGATGACCACCTCAGCAAGAAGTTTTTTCTGAAGAGAAAATTGATCATCGCTGGACGTAATGGATGTAGCTCGTTGGTGAATGTCTTGCGGATTGTTTTTCGGAAATGTTAATTAATAATTCTGCCAATTTTTACAATCCACTCTCGTTATTATTCAGTTTTTCTAATATCCATTAATTATTGTCATAGAGTTGTATCATTTATTTCTGGTTGAGTTTTAAATGATAATAAAAGCAGATAAAAGTAGTCATAACTAAGTCCGTGTAAGCAGACAGACGTAGAAGATTGATCACCTCCGCACGCGCTAGAGCCGTGGCTGTCTTATTCAGGGAAGGGACCCGCTGGCGAAGTGTCGAGTGCTCAGCGAGTCCCTGTTCTAGGCTCCCGAATAACTAAGAGCGTGATGACGACGATTGGTTTATTTGAAGGTAAACTGCTGAAACGGAACATTCCGCATGACATCATCTCGTCTGAACGTGCTCGCGCTACGAAATGAGACAGCCTACTGAAAGTGGAGAGTTTTATGTTCGTGAAATCGAATCTATTACTCCGAGGAGAATTGGACCTAGGCGTGATACTTACGCCACTATCCACAGACATTTACACTATGAGTCCAGAAAATTGTCATATGTGTGTCGCTGTGCATTCCATGCGACTGAAACGTTTTTTAAAAGTTGAAACATTTTTTGATACGAACCGTTGTCTTCTTGCTACTCTTGATTCTTTCATTGCAATCTCAAGAGTCTACAACCTTTCCCCTTCCACCTTTTCTTTATTTAAATAAATTATGGGTTTTCCTCGTGCCTATGAATGCCAAGTATCTCTTCTGCTCTCTCCTCTTCACTGGTAAGTTGTTGTCAGGTCGGACATTTTCTCTCTACTTCTTTCGTTTTTAGAGCTGTGTATTTTCTGAAAATTGATCACTGTCGTCTAATAGTAGGAACGCACTTTTTCACCACACCAACTCGCTCACCATAAACAAGAATAATGAAACAAATAACATCTGAATATGGACTCCCAGAGTAAGTAAGCCACAGTGAAATACAAATGAAACACAAATTTGAGAGTCTGGAGGTTATGATCTAATTATTGTTTTGATGGAAGTTACCTCATTATTTTGAGCAGATGAGTTAATTCCTAAAGAGCAGTAGTTTATGCAGGTTAGTGTTCCGGTGAAAACATTGCCATAAATATTCATAGCAACAGGAGCCATAAATAGGATGGAAAATATGATTTACCCATATCTCTATTGTAGACCTCTGCGATGTGAAATGTCCTATAAGCGATGACGTCACGGCTGTTAAAATTTTCTAGCCCTGGAACTTTATCGACTTCAGGTCCACGGACGAGGGCTACGGTTACCCAGCCGTTACCATGCTGCAAGGTATCATTGTTGCTAAGGGTAAAGTTAAGAACTCCACCACAGAACACTGTTGGACAATGCGGGATGACTTGTGCACCTACGTAGTTCTCAGGATTAATATAAATGTTGTCTATTGCTTTATAGACTGTAAGGCGGGTACGCATTCTCCTCCTATAATATTGTGGCATCTTCTGTGTGAGCGGTCCAATGCTGTTGATGCACGATATTATAGAAGCAGAAAGCGTAACCCCCTTACAGTCTATAAAACAATAGACAATATATACTAAGATTGTATCTGTTCTTTCGGACATGTCCGAACGAACAGATACCATCTTAGTATATACATTCCTGGAAATGGAAAAAAGAACACATTGACACCGGTGTGTCAGGCCCACCATACTTGCTCCGGACACTGCGAGAGGGCTGTACAAGCAATGATCACACGCACGGCACAGCGGACACACCAGGAACCGCGGTGTTGGCCGTCGAATGGCGCTAGCTGCGCAGCATTTGTGCACCGCCGCCGTCAGTGTCAGCCAGTTTGCCGTGGCATACGGAGCTCCATCGCAGTCTTTAACACTGGTAGCATGCCGCGACAGCGTGGACGTGAACCGTATGTGCAGTTGACGGACTTTGAGCGAGGGCGTATAGTGGGCATGCGGGAGGCCGGGTGGACGTACCGCCGAATTGCTCAACACGTGGGGCGTGAGGTCTCCACAGTACATAGATGTTGTCGCCAGTGGTCGGCGGAAGGTGCACGTGCCCGTCGACCTGGGACCGGACCGCAGCGACGCACGGATGCACGCCAAGACCGTAGGATCCTATGCAGTGCCGTAGGGGACCGCACCGCCACTTCCCAGCAAATTAGGGACACTGTTGCTCCTGGGGTATCGGCGAGGACCATTCGCAACCGTCTCCATAAAGCTGGGCTACGGTCCCGCACACCGTTAGGCCGTCTTCCGCTCACGCCCCAACATCGTGCAGCCCGCCTCCAGTGATGTCGCGACAGCCGTGAATGGAGGGACGAATGGAGACGTGTCGTCTTCAGCGATGAGAGTCGCTTCCGCCTTGGTGCCAATGATGGTCGTATGCGTGTTTGGCGCCGTGCAGGTGAGCGCCACAATCAGGACTGCATACGACCGAGGCACACAGGGCCAACACCCGGCATCATGGTGTGGGGAGCGATCTCCTACACTGGCCGTACACCACTGGTGATCGTCGAGGGGACACTGAATGGTCCACGGTACATCCAAACCGTCATCGAACCCATCGTTCTACCATTCCTAGACCGGCAAGGGAACTTGCTGTTCCAACAGGACAATGCACGTCCGCATGTATCCCGTGCCACCCAACGTGCTCTAGAAGGTGTAAGTCAACTACCCTGGCCAGCAAGATCTCCGGATCTGTCCCCCATTGAGCATGTTTGGGACTGGATGAAGCGTCGTCTCACGCGGTCTGCACGTCCAGCACGAACGCTGGTCCAACTGAGGCGCCAGGTGGAAATGGCATGGCAAGCCGTTCCACAGGACTACATCCAGCATCTCTACGATCGTCTCCATGGGAGAATAGCAGCCTGCATTGCTGCGAAAGGTGGATATACACTGTACTAGTGCCGACATTGTGCATGCTCTGTTGCCTGTGTCTATGTGCCTGTGGTTCTGTCAGTGTGATCATGTGATGTATCTGACCCCAGGAATGTGTCAATAAAGTTTCCCCTTCCTGGGACAATGAATTCACGGTGTTCTTATTTCAATTTCCAGGAGTGTATATAGTTAAGGCGCACCGACCACTTGACCATCTTCTTCTTCTGTGCGAATGCACAAACAATACCCGAACCCTTACGGGAATCGGCAACGGGCCGCGAGTAATGAGTATAATGGGTGGGGGCACTACGAATGTAGTGCGGGACAATACGTTGAGAATGTGGGTTTCGCGGGAGGCGTGCCAGAGATAAATCCCTGCAGACGCGCTGTCCCCTGCGTCCTCGGTGGCTCAGATGGATAGAGTGTCTGCCATGTAAGCAGGAGATCCCGGGTTCGAGTCCCGCTCGGGGCACACATATTCATATGTCCCCATTGACGTATGTCAGCGCCTGTAAGCAGCTAAGGGTGTTCATTTCATTGTAATTTCACAATAGACAATATTTATTTTAATACTGAGAACTGCGTAGCTGCACTAGTCGTCCGTCATGGTCCAACAGTGTTCTGTGGTGGAGTTCTTAACTTTACCCTTAGCAACAATGATACCTTGCAGCATGGTAACGGCTGGGTAACCGTAGCCCTCGTCCGTGGACCTAAAGTCGATAAAGTTTCAGGGCTAGAAAATTTTAACAGCCGTGACGTCATCGATTATCGGACATTTTACATCGCAGAGGTCTACAATAGAGTTATGGGTAAATCATATTACCTGTCGTCCATGCCATTTGTTCTCAGGACCAGGAATCATCGTAAAATAAATGACTCTGAATCTGTGTTAGTGTGGGTTAAAGGTGTTGAGAACTGTAAAAAAATTAAACTTGTTGCTGATCTTACCCATTATTATAGAAATTAAAATATTGCCTTTCCTTTATCCTTATAAAAAAAAAAACTACAGATCGCTTACTTAATTAATGAGCATGTTTCATCAGCCACATGGTATACACTCTGTGTGAGCTTTGACCTCAGTGATTACGCAACCGCTTATCGCTCTGTGTTTATAAACTGACATGAACTAGTGGCTAGCTTTGCTGCCTCCGTATCACGGGGTCCCGGGTTTGGTTCCCGATCAGGTCGGGGATTTTCTTTGCCCAGGGACTGGGTGTCTGTGTTGTCTTATAATTTCACCATCATCATCATCATCATCATCATCATTCCTCATCAGGGGCCACCGCCTTAACGTAGCACTGTACGTGTGGGCGAGGAGGTTTGCGTGATCCGAATCCAGAGGGCTATGCCGGCGGTAGCGTAGCTACCAGCAGGGTCACCCATGCCGGTCAGGCCGAAGGGGAGGAGGCCACAACGACCTATCGAAAACCTGTCTCCTATCCTTTTCTTATCCCTAGCCCATCCTATTTCTTTTCTTTTCCATCTCCCCCACTCTGCTGGTGGTTAAACCATGTATAGAGGCGTGGAGGAAATGCTAAGCCCATGTGCCGAACATCAGGTAAATCGTCAGTACCTGGACGATAAGATGGCAGCCACACCAAGGCAATCGGAAGCGGTGGGCCAATCGCCCGCCCTTCTTAAATAACCTGATTACAGAAACCGAGACGAGACGAGAATATAAAACCGGATGGATAAACTGGTGACGACATTTGGCATGAAAAGTAAAACGAAAATTGGCTTTTGGAATATACGAACTTTGTGTGAGAGTAGCAAGCTGAAAGATGTGACTAGGGAAATGAATAACTATAAGCTTGATATCCTGGGATTGAGTAAAGTGTTTGGTGAATTGCAGACATCGGATGGAATTACGTTTTTATACTCTGGATGTGAAGAGGAAGAGGAACATCGGGATGGAGTTGGGCTATTGTTGACCAAGGCAGCAAAGAAGAGCCTTCTCAATTGGAGACCTGTGTCCAGTAGGATAATGACTATCAGATATAAGATGAAGTCCGGAACGTGACGCTCATCCAATGCTATGCCCCCCAGAGAGATCAGAGATCGAGAAGAAGGAGTTCTATTATCTACTACGAAAGACTGTAAGGAAAGTGAGCAAGAAAGATATCCTCTTTGTTATGGGAGACCTAAATGACAAGGTGGGAGTAACAATGATGGGTTGGAACAGATAATGGGGGTACATGGCTTGGGTGAAATGAATAATAATGGGGCAAGATTTAGTGACTTCTGCGCAAGCCGTGACCTTGTAATCGGAGATGTCACAAGATAACATGGGTATACCCACATCATATTACAGAAAATCAAACTGACCACATCGCAGTATCCAGGAAGTTCAGGAGGAGCCTGGAAGATGTGCGGAATAGAAGAGGAGCAGACGCAAATAGCGATCACCATATTGTTACTGCCAGTTTCCGAATGAAGATTGTGGCTTCCAGAAAGAAATTACAGCCAAGGAATAGAATATTCGACGTAGGTAAACTGAAAGATCCACAGATACCTGAGGGGTTACAGCTGGAGCTCTGGAATATATTCCCGGCGCTGGAACTAGAGGTGACTGAGGATAAGGACATGGAGGAAATTTGGACAGAAGTTAAGAATACATTTGTTCAAGTGAGTGAGAGACAACTTGGCTTTAAAAATCGCCTGCGGAGAGATTGGATGTCCGAACATACCTGGAGGAAGATCAGCCATAGAAAGGGAGCCAAGAGAAGAGTAAACCAGAGTAGGACCAGGCAACAAAAAACACAGGCACAAGCTAATTATAGAGCAGCAGATAAGGAAGTGAGAAGGAGTGAGAGAAGAGATCACGGAAGATGGATAGATGAACAGGCTGATAGAACAGAACAGGCGGCGCGGAGAGGGTATGTGAAAGAACCATATGATATCACTAAGATGCTCTCAAAGAAAAGCTTCCAGAGGAATAGACCAGTAGGGAATAAGAAGGGGAAATACTAACTACACATGGAGAACAATCACCTAGGTGGAAGGAACACTATAAGGAAGTTCTAAATAGAGATTTTGGCAGTGAGGTAGAAGAACAAGAACAAACGGAATACAACGATCCTAGTCCCAGGATTGGTGTAAATGCACCCATGAAAGCAGAAATTCGGATAGTGCTGAGATCAAGAATGGGAATGCACCAGGACCAGATAATATAACATCTGAGATGCTGAAAACAGACTTGGACACCACTGTCGAGTTATTGCACACCCTCATAGAGAAGATATGGAGAGAGGAGAAACTGCCAGCAGATTAGAAACGAGGTATTATCGTGAACATACCCTGCAACTGGCGGGGCATTACCCTATTGTCAGTATCGAGTAAGTCACTTTCGAGGATCATTTTAAACCGCATTAAGGATTCTGTGGAAGCACAATTGAGGAGAGAGCAGGCGGAAGCTGTGTGGACCTTATCAATACTCTCAGAGCTATTCTGGAACAAAGTGCGGAGTAGCAACACATCCTCTACCTTACCTTCATTGACTTTAAAAAGGCTTTAGACTCTGTCAGTCGAAGAGTCATTTGGGATACACTTACAAAATGTGACATTCCAACGAAGATCATTAACATCGTCAAGGAAAAGTATGAAGACTATGAATGCCAAGCACTACATAATGGATAAATAACAGAGCCTTTCCAATTTTATTCGGGAGTACTACAAGGGCGTATTCTTTCGCCAACAGTATTTCTTTTGGTGTTGGACCATCTGATGAAGAGGGTGATGGGGGAACGGAAGAGAGGTGTACAATGGGGGAAGCGGGATAGACTCGAAGATCTAGATTTCGCAGACGACATCTGCTTAATGGCACAACGGTATCGAGACATCGAAGAGAAACTGGCCAGGTTACAGAGAGAGTCAGAAGTTGCAGTCCTCAAGATAAATGTTCGCAAAACCATAGAAGTGCGGATAAATTCGACCATCGCGAATAGGCTGGCCATTAAGGGAGAGGACGTAGAACAGGTCCAATCTTTCCTCTATCTCGGAAGTATAGTCACGACTTATCGTACTTGTTATCTAATACAAAGGAGCATTCAAATGGTTCAAATGGCTCTGAGCACTATGGGACTTAACATCTACGGTCATCTACTTAAACCTAACTAACTTAAGGACATCACACAACACCCAGCCTTCACGAGGCAGAGAAAATCCCTGACCCCGCCGGGAATCGAACCCGGGAACCCGGGCGCGGGAAGCGAGAACGCTACCGCACGACCACGAGCTGCGGGCAAAGGAGCATTGACGATTGAAGTTATTCATATGTCGTGAGACTCGACCGCAATACTAAGCATCATTGTTGACTAACCGTAAAGAGACGTGATATAACTTATTTTTAGCCAGTATCTGTTGGAAAATTTGAACTTAAAATTGACGAAAATTTTTGTGGTGCACCAGGCCAACTATCCAGAAACTGTGTACCCTGTTAATTAACCATGAAAGATGCTAAATATGATTTCATACCCGATAACAAACTTGAAATGACTGAATGTATGTGTTGGATGGCGATTCGGGTACAGCATGTAACGACACAAGTATACGTTACTCATTGTAGGAACTGTTCAATTTCATTTCATAGAAGTTATTTCGTTATTCTCTGTCATAACTTAAAAAAATACGATCAGTAGAAGGAGAATTGTAAAAACCTACATAAAGCAAGCAGTAAGATGATAGAGCGCTGAGGGCGCATTTGCCATTGAACGACAGGCCGTGCGGGATTAGCCGAGCGGTCTAGGGAGCTGCAGTCACAGACTGTGCGGCTGGTCCCGGCGGAGGTTCGAGTACTCCCTCGGGCATGGATGTGTGTGTTTGTCCTTAGGATAATTTAGCTTAAGTAGTGTGTAAGCTTAGGGACTGATGACCTTAGCAGTTAAGTCATATAAGATTTCACACACATTTGAACTTCGAACGACAGCAGGGTAAAATAAGGCGGCTCGCCGTTGTAAAGTGCGGCCACTAGCCTGTGAAGTACGCAAACAATAATCTGTGATTGTGTTTTAAATGTATAGCTGTAAATAATTTTTTCTATTAATCTCTTCATTTGTTAAGTAGAAAAATGGTTCAAATGGCTCTGAGCACTATGGGACTTAACATCTGAGGTCATCAGTCCCCTAGAACTTAGAACTACTTAAACCTAACTAACCTAAGGACATCACACACATCCATGCCCGAGGCAGGATTCGAACCTGCGACCGTAGCAGTCGCGCGGTTCCGGACTACAGCGCCTAGAACCGCTTGGCCACCACGGCTGGCTGTTGAGTAGATCTTAGCTTTAGAAGTTTTATGACCCTTTGTAATTAAAGCTGTAACGAGTCATGGCTAAAAGCTTGAGTCAAAATCTAAAGGGACTTCCTCATGGAAGGTTAAGGCGGGAGAAACGTTGAGACAGAAAGTTCCAGAACAGTTCCCTTCGTGAGTTGGAAGGGTTGTGAAGTAGCGTACGGTACGATGCCCACGTACTGTATTGTGTGCCGATTAAAACGAGCACAAATGGCCTCAGAAGTAGTAGAAATTATTGCTACACATTCTACAGTATTAAGCAGCTATTTGTCAAGCAAGCAGAAGTGGTGATGTTATTACGGGAGCCAGTGGCAAGTCGTCGTTTACTGTGAAGGAGGCAGACGTTACATTGCAGCGCTACCCGCTGTATTGGCCAAATATTACGAGGGCTATCCACAAAGTACATTACGTTTTGGAATTAAAAATAAATAAAGTATTGGAAATTTTTTTATTATATACAGATGAAAGCCACACTTAAATACTACTTTTCTACATAGTTGCCATTGAAATTAAGGCACTTATCGTAGCGATGGACGAGCTTGGAAATTCCTTCGTCGTAAAATTCGGCCGCCTGCGCCTTCAACCACGTAATGACTGTCTTTTGGGACAGAAAAGGTGTGATTTTTGAGGATTTCCTGGAAAGAGGCACTACAATAAACTCTCAAAGGTATTGTCAAACTCTGCACAACCTCAGAAGAGCAATACAAAACAAGCGCAGGGGAAAGTTGGGCTCAAAGATCTTGCTGATTCACGACAACGCTCGGGCCCACACAGCAAATGCCACTCGTGAAGTTCTCGAATCTTTTAAGTGGGAGTTGTTTCCTCATCCGCCGTACAGTCCCGGCCTGGCACCGAGCGACTTACACTTATTCCCAGCAATGAAGAAGTGGTTGGCTATGCAGCGTTTTGATGACGACGCACAGCTTCAAGAAGAAGTAACCACGTGGCTGAAGGCGCAGGCGGCTGAATTTTACGTCGAAGGAATTTTCAAGCTCGTCCATCGCTACAATAAGTGCCTTAATGTAAATGGCAACTATGTAGAACAGTAGTATTTAAGTGTGGCTTTCATCTGTATATAATAAAAAAAATTCCAACACTTTATTTATTTTTAATTCCAAAACGTAATGTACTTTGTGGATAGCCCTCGTATAATGGGAATTACGTCTTGGAAGCCACTATCTAAAAGCTGCAAAGCCATCCATCGGTAGCAAAATCTCATCATCACACAAGGACTGAAGTATTTATTTCTGTGGTAAAATTCAGTATATTCTATTTTCCATAGTGACAGACATATTGTAAAAGTCATGATTCACGTTAAAGTAATACAAGGAAGTGTTTAAAAGCAACAAATTAGTCGTCAATTCTGTGTAAAGATGATGTTAAAGAAAGATGTTTATTAGTTATAAAAATTACAAATACTACCACCAGAGTAGCAATGCGTCTTCAGTGCTTAGCAGGATCTTTTCACTCAATATTTCAGTGTTATTTTACATAAAAGTTGCCGGCTGGACTGGCCGAGCGGGCGCTACAGTCTGGGACCGCGCGACCGCTACGGTCGCAGGTTCGAATCCTACCACGGGCATGGATGTGTGTGATGTCCTTAGATTAGTTAGATTTAAGTAGTTTTAAGTTCTAGGGGACTGATGACCTCAGAAGTTAAGTCCCATAGTGCTCAGAGTCATTTGAACCATATAAAAGTGTCTCAAATTTAAAATAGATTTATTCTGTACTGATAAAAGTGTCTTTTGCTGCGGTAACGAAATTAATACACGTGTAGGATCCATACTGTCCATACGCAGTGTATGTCGATATTTAAAAGTGGTTATGACTTTTATTGTTTGCTAGTCAAGTTACTACATCGGTTCCAATTATTAAAAATTAAAGATTGTGTGGTAAGAACTAAGCTTTTCAGTGGTTAGAGCGATTAGTGAAATCAACACTGAGGTCTTACTGCACGTGAATGTTGGTCCATTATAATTACGAGTCCGATTGCCAACCACATTTATGGGCGAAAACTGATTCACATAAGGATAGAATGGGGTGGCGTATCGCAAGCACTTAATCAGATTGTTATGTAAGCAGTGACAAAGAACATGTATGGAATTTTATCAGCAGTAGGGAGATGTTTGAAATTGCAGTGGTGAACAAAATGAATAATACTTCCCTTCCTGGGTTCTAGCCACTAGTGGACATTAAATGTAGGTCTCTTTCACTAGAAGCGAGATATGAGAATTTTTGAACTTCAGGTGACGTCAGAAAGAGTACAATGATGACTCAGGAATTGAACTCCACATATATCGCTGTAGATTACACAAGAAACAACGTTAACTATCAAACTGATTTTTACCAGTTATTAGAAGTCGTATGTCTGGACTTGAATGGTGTGACGAAAAGATCTGTGTCTCTCTGGGAGTCGAAACCGTCACATATCGTTGACAATCAATGAAAGACGTTAAAAATCAAAATAGCCTGAAAGAAAATTACGAAAATCTTTGTGCCGAATCAAGACTGGAATTCTGACAAACGCCTTACGTGGAGAATTTGAGGAGTTTGGAACCGTGAGCAAACAACGAACGGACAGCACTATTTCGTCACGAAGAGATCAAATCCCGTCGAAACAGAACCATTATATTCAACATCTCAATCTGAAGTAAAAGACGGCATAAGTGCCCTCTGACCTTGTGGCGTTTCGTTCTTTAACTATAATAAAAATACTGGTGTAAGAAAGGTTACTGGTGAGAGAGTTTCTTCATGCTGTCACTTACATCTCTGATACGACCAAACCAATACCGAAGTTGATAGCGATGGGACATCACCACGTTTAATGTGAATTTGGAACCACAGTGGACTCTTACGTTCATTTGGCATAATCAGGGGTACGTAGGAGCTACTAGTGCCTACTAAAAACCTTTGTCTGTAGTGGGAATCGAATTCTCGACCTACATACACTAACCTAGTATCAAACTCCCTAAATTCCACATATGGCTGTGTCTCGATTTTGTCGTAGCACTGGTGATCCATACTAAGTGAGAATTCTGGTTTCCTGACTCCCTAGAGTCACAGTCGGTTCAACACATCCATTTATAGCTCGATGGGGTCGCCATTAACCGGCTGCCTCAGCTACCCAGTGCGTACATTCAACTCGATTTTATAATCGCTGAAATAGAATTACATAAAAACCATCTACACACACTGCCTACACTGTAGGATGCGGAAGTTTCCATATGAATTTCTGTCCCACTCTAGCTACTTGCCGAGGTAAACGTCGCTCAGTGCAAAAGAAAAGCTGCATTACTGAATCTGATTCTCCTGTATTTTAGTAAACTACAACTCGTCGGTCTGCTAACAATATCAATCTTCTGGAAGCTCAGAAATAATTTATTTCATTTTGTAGCCCGCCAGTTTCAGCAAAACCATGGGAAAATGTTGATCAGAAAAACTAGTGGCTGTCTGTCCTGATCAGAAGAATTTCTGCTGCACCGGTCTCCGGCCGCTCGACGTCAGCCCAGGTGATCGCTATGGATCGCGCCTTAAGCCTACGATCTACAGCGGACGGTTGTACACTCACATTGGCAAACATGAGATTATCTAATATTGTAGTTTGGTCTTCAGCGTGAAACATCTTCTACAAACCAGTGCCTACACTATGCAGTTACAAAAATGTTGTAAACCAGTATTCTGGCAACATATTACGTGAGGAATACTAACTATGTAATCTACCATTCCGGGAAAAATTTACCAGGAAAAAGAGGTTTAGTATATAGATTTTTAAAGATTTTGGATTTAAGAAGAGAAGGAAATCAGGAAGCTCAAACATCTGTGCCATGTATGGGACGAGTGTTATCGAAGAGTTGAAGTCGGATAATAGCTTTCTTGTGTCATGTAGGATGATTTTAACTTTAATTATTTGCCACGTTCAATACGTCGAACCGCTGTAGCTCTATCACATAAAGAGTTAAAATGTTAGTCTCCTGCGAGATTAGAATCCAAGACCAACGCATCTTCTGCATCGCAAAGCGACATCGTTTCAATCCAACTGCGGCGTTCATTGCTCCCTCATAGCGGTGGTGATAGCTAAGAGAGATAATTCGCAATGAAGGCGAGATTAGTTGCAATTTCTGTGTCGAATGATATTCCTGGACTAAAAACATACATTTGGTAGTTCTTGCCGGCCGATGTGACCGAGCGGTTCTAGGCGCTACAGTCTGGAACCGCGCGACCGCTACAGTCGTAGGTTCGAATCCTGCCTCGTGCATCGATGTGTGTGATGTCCTTAGGTTAGTTAGGTTTAAGTGGTTCTAAGTTCTAGGGGACTGATGACCTTAGAACTTAAGTCCCATAGTGCTCAGAGCCATTTTTCATAGTTCTTCTGGAAATCTAGAAATATGGAATCAATTTGAGATCTGTCAATACCACACGTTACTTCATGTGACTTAAGAGCTAGCTGTGTTTCACAACAACGATACCGCTGAGTCCGTACTTACTGTGTGTCAATAGATGGTTACCTTCGAGGTAATTCGTCAAGTTCGAATAGAGGTAATTCGTCAAGTTCGAACACAGTATACGCTCCAAAATCTTACTGCAAATCGACATCAGAGGTATGGGTCTGCAATTCGTCGGATTATTCCTATTTCCTTTCCTGAGTATTGGCGTGACTTGTACAACTATCTAGTTTTTAGGTCCGAATCTTTCGTCGAGCGAGCGTTTGTTTGGAGCTACTGTATCAGCATACTCTGAAAGGAATCTAATTGGTATACAATCTGGACTGGAGGACTGGCCTCTATAAATGAGTTAAGCTGCTTCGCTGAACCGAGACTATATATCGGGATTTGCATTTTGTGTCCTTCAGCTGGTTCAAATGGCTCTGAGCACTATGCGACTAAACTTCTGAGGTCATCGGTCGCCTAGAACTTAGAACTAATTAAACCTAACCAACCTAAGGACATCACACACATCCACGCCCGAGGCACGATGCGAACCTGCGACCGTAGCGATCGCTTTGTGCCCTTCCTCTATGGAACAGTTCCCTGCTTGACACAGAATATTGAGGGACCAGATACCTGGTAGTTTGATCCTTCAACCCTGTCAGTCCATCCATCCATCTACTTCTAAGTTATTCATGTTGGCAGTTGTTCTTTAGTCTATTTCCGGAACATTTACTTGGACTCCTTTCGTGAAGGAATTTTGGAAAACCGTATTTAGTAACTCCGCTGTAGTGTCACTGTTACTTATAACATTACCATTGCTGTCTCACAGTGAAGGTATTGATTGTGTCTTGCCGATGTTATATTACATACAAGCAGAACCTCTTTGAATTTTCTGCCAGATATCAAGACAGAGTTTCGTTGTGGGAACTCTTAAAAGCATTTCGCACTGAATTCTGTAAATCATCGTCAATCTCAGAGATTTTGCGTTCTTTAAAATTTGGTATGCTTTTTTCGTTGCCTGTGTAACAGTGTTCTGACCTGTTTTGTGTACCATAGGGGACCATTACTATCTCTTACTAACATATTGGTACATTACGCTCAGTAGCCGTCGATATCATTTTTCCGGACTGAAGCAATATCTGGTCTTCGCTTATAGTTAGTTTGGAAGGAGTGCAAACAGTTTCTTAGGAAAGCTTCTTTAAATAAATATATTTAACATTTATTTTGTGTGGATTTGAATGTTACGGTATTCATTCTTGCTACAATGACCTTCTGGTCGCTTATCCCTGTACTGTCATGATACTCCCCATTTGCTCAGGATTATTTGTTGCTAAGAGGTCAAGTATACCTTCGCAACCACTTACACTTCGAGTGGGGTCCTGAACTAATTGTTTAAAATAATTTTCTGACAGATCATTCAGAAAGACTTCGCACCTTGTTTTAAGCCTACCATCGACTTAAAACATGCGTTTTCGCCAACATCTGATAGAGCTGTAATAGCACTTAGGAGTAATATCAGTATGAACACGCCATGTCAGTCGTCAGCCAGTTCTTAATGGGGACTAAACATTTGCATTAAGTCGATTACAGGCTCACTTACACAGCTTTTTCTCTCAGTTGTTTTTAATTATTGCCACAAAGTGCAACGACGCTCTTGATAATGTGGGTTCCAGTTCCTAGCAGTCGTTGGCCCCGGCTGAAATAGTGCACCGACCGGCGCGGCAACACTCCCAGTCACTCCAAACACCAGGCCCCACGTTGTCACGATCTCGAAAATACCACATGAAACAGAAAACAAATTGTGTGAATATATTTACTAAAGATAGCGTTAACACATCGACTTTTTTAAAAATTTTTTCTTCAGTCATCCAGACGGGAAACACATCAGTGTCACCATTCACTACAGAACCTGCACAGTGAACGCACAATTTCCGATGGTATACATTCGACATGTGTCTATAAATCAGATCATACCTCAGAGAACAATTACCTGAGTCGACTGAAGAAGAGCTGCATCTGTGTTACAGCCCGTCCTGGACTCTGAATGTGTATCAAAGCCCGTCCTGGGCTCTGAATGTGTATCTCAAACATTCGAATTGCGAATTCGTAAAAAAAAACTGAAAATTAACAAAAATGGTTCAAATGGCTCTGAGCACTATGGGACTTAACTGCTGAGGTCATCAGTCCCCTAGAACTTAGAACTACTTAAACCTAACTGACCTAAGGACATCAAATACATCCATGCCCGAGGCAGGATTCGAACCTGCGACCGTAGCGGTCGCGCGGTGCCAGACTGTAGCGCCTAGGCCACTCCGGCCGGCTGAAAATTAACAGCTTTAGTTAAAGCATCTTGACATACAAGGACAAAGCAGCGACAGTATGAATTTGGCACAAACATCCAAATAATGTCACCAATAACAATGCGATACTGTCGCTTATATGGGCCTCGTAATCGCGCTTCTTGTACATCCTGAATGGAATCCGATGACTACGAGTCCACTGAGGATGCGAATTTTGTTGCTGATGAGATGGAGTGCGCGGTAGAAATGTACCCAAACCTTCGGGACCCATTTGACATACCCGATATGACAATGGGAATCTAAAATAAACCTGGTGCCGGTACCAAAAATCACATATCAATATGGTACATACTGTGATACTGATAAGGAAATTCGAGTCGATGTACAATTAGTTGAACTTAGGAGAAAGACTGAATAGAGACAAAACAACACTTACTGCATTTTTATATTTCGAGAAATTTTTACCTTGTTGACAGAAACACATTCTTTGAAACTCTGAAAATAGCACAGTAAAATACAGGTAGCGAAACGTTATCTACAACTTGTGAAGGTCATGAAAGGGAATTAGTAGTTGAGAGAAGAGTGAGGCAGTATCATAGCATATTCCCGGTGTTATTCAATGCTTACGTTGGGAAACGGTAAAGAAAACCACTGAGAAATTTGGAAAGGGTATTAAGGTTCAGGAAGAAGAAATAAAAACTTTAATGTCAGCTTTTGGCATTGTAGTTCAGTGAGGGACGTCAAAGAAATTGGAAGTTCAAGTTGAACGGAATGGATAGTGGCTTACGAAGAGATTATAAGGCGAATATCAAGTAACACAAAAACAATGAGAAGTACTTCCATTAAATCAGGTGATGCCGAGTGTCTCCCATCGTGACGCAGAAGTGTGAAATTTGGCTCGAAGGTGTCTACAACCTTCCTCTGTAACGGTGAAAAACCTACACTCAGACTCCACAAGTCCGCAAGCAGGCTTTGGAACAGTGCAGCTCTGCTGAACGGTGTCAGCGGGTTGCCTGCCTGCAGGCGCCTAAGAATCATTCAATGGTGGTGTATGTACAGTATTTTTTAAAGTGCTCAATAAAGTTGCGTGGGTGCCACGGAGGGAAGCCTTTGCTGCTATGGATCGCACACAAATTTCTTTGAATGATTATGAAGGGTCCTTAGTGACTCCATCCTGTATACCGGAGCAAAAACTGTGGTCATCTTACACTCCAACGAGGTCATGTATGCGGTGTGTCAGCTGTGTCGAAAGTTGTCCAGAACGTCATTCTGTTCCACATCGCTCTGTAACATGTCGTCTCTGTCCGCGAGAAGTGTGTGAATGAACACCCCCAGGGAAGCGGTGGTTTCGGCGACGCCATTTAGGGCACCCCGTGTCGATTCTAAACTGCGGTGCATCTGAAATGTTTTCCTCAACCACCCACAAGGAAACCATGTGATTTCAATGCTGGGCGTCACGGTTCTGACTTAAAGACGGTATGTGGACCTTCCCGTCTTGTGATCCAGCCCACGGCGACGTTGAGAAAAGTTTGGTGCAATTTGGTTCCAATGTGACATCATTAACCGACCATACACCTCACATGAACAATGGCCCTTTCTTCACATGTGTCAACATCTTGCTATTTGAAGCGTCACCGAGCCTGAAGATCAAGTCAGTGGAGTATCGTAACAACACGTTCAAAATGATCTCACAAACGGCTCGTTTTTACTGGAAAGTTTCTCCATCATCTATCGCGTGAAGATCTTGTTGCGGTATGAGGTCTTCATTAGAGGCCTCACAGTCTTCAAGATCAGACAGATCTGGATCAATGATTTTGAGAATTCTCACGATATCAACATTACTCAGAACTAAAGTGCAATACATACTCATTTTCATCTTCAACTGACGTGAACGAGACTTATTTTTAATTAAAATATTGTATAAAGTAAAACAAATAGAGCATGTGCAATGCTCAGAAAACTCAAACATCTACATAAGTATGAAAACAGTGCCACTGGAATGTGAAAGTATGTTTCGTTGCCGAATGTAGAGCCACTGCTACATCGAAAAAAAAACCTTTGGCTGTACTGTTATGATGAAATAAAAAATCGCTTATTCGTAAATGTAGGGTATATTGCAGCATATTCTAAACACATAGTTCAGAATTACTAAAAACAAACAGAAATCAGATTTATTTGTAGAAGCGGTGCTGATAATGAGCTGAACAGCTTTCTTCAAGCAGATGCTGACGTCTACTGGGAATAGGCAGAAACGAAAACAAGTGATACACAGAAAGCACACAGTGTAATGTATACGATTCAATCAGGTACATCGCGTTTATTCCCTGAGCTAGAAAAACTTGAAATCTGTATGTAGCATATATGCTACCTAAGAACTGAGAAGACTATAGAAAAGCCAAAATAACTTTCAGAGATTTTATGATGATTACGAATACAAAAGTGTTTCTGATGTTAAATGCAGAGGCGAGAGCGGATATTTGTAAAGATTTCAAAAAGAGCCTCTACGTGGGTATACCACTTGCAAGAATTCAGAGAAATGGAAGTACCAGACCTGAAAATTCAATATACAAGAAAAAAAGTTGCATCACGAAGAAGTTATGCAAATTAGTCACAAATTGATATCCGAACAGGTATCGACGGTAAATGCAGAACTTTAAACTCTGATGGCCGGTGAACAAATGTGTGACGCTGTAGCGCAGTACCACTGCACAGCTGGCAAGGATAGTAAACAGGGGACATGTTGGTACAGGTGCATAACTTTTTGTTCTCAGTTTACTATGCTTCGCAGACAGGCGCGAGAACAATATACGCAGATGTCAGCATTTGAAAGAGAACGTGTAGCTTCGTTCGAAGAAGCTGGTTGGAGAAATCGGCGAATCGGTTGACATTTGAATAGGAGCGATGTCACCATTCGACGATGTTGGGAGGAATGGGTGAACCATGGGCAAACACAGCGTCGAGAAGGAAGTGGTCGACCTGGAGAGATGACAGTACATGAGGACTGAGCTGTTGTGAGAGAAGCACTCAGGGTCCAAGATTCATGATTATCGTTCTGTAGCGGCACCACAGTTTAGGACAGGGAAGTTAGATTTGGTGCAATATTTCGGAGCCGACAAGTTACAGCCAGGTGCGGGCCGGATTGCAGTAAGTTACGCTGACCAGCGGTTGTGAAGTGGAATGAAGGCCTCAGGGGCCATCGAACCGCTGAAAAGAGTAAACGCACCGGTTAGCATGTCACACGCTATAGGCAGAAGGGGACCACTGGTGCAACCAGGGTGTGGGGCGCACTTGACTCGGAGCGATGCGTTAGCGAAACAGAGGTGCGCAGCCAAATATAAATAGGTGTTGTTTTCTAACGAGATTCATTCATGTGTGGCAGCTCTCCTGGACGACGGCGCGTGTCACACCACCGGGCTAAACACGGCAGCAGATGGGGTGCCAGCGTCCCAGTCCACGGCGAGTCGTTGGTTCGACCCTCTGAGGTCGATGCGGGGTCTGCAGCCAGCCAGGGTGGACCATTCTTCGGCTCGCTACCGCGGACAGTCGTCTCGGCTCCCGACACACACTGGAGACTTTCGTGGCGAGGGCCCACAGATTCCGACGGAGGATCGCGGGCGGTCATTGCCGTCCGCATTCCCAGCTACGCCAGCCGAGGAAGAAGCAGCAGCAGGGCCGGCCGCCTATGGCTCTCGGTGGAGCAGTGCGGAGTTAACGGGGATGGTGGCCGCTGAGTCAGATGCTGGTGCAGCCATCCTGATGTATTCGGAACTCTACAGCTGGCGAAAAAGGCCGGCACGAGACAGCGTTGCGTTGCACAGGTCGCTGGGACAGTGCGCTCAGCATTGCAGGGACTGTGACGCGGACAAATGGTTCAAATGGCTCTGAGCACTATGGGACTCAACTGCTGTGGTCATCAAGCCCCTAGAACTTAGAACTACTTAAACCTAACTAACCTAAGGACATCACATACACCCATGCCCGAGGCAGGATTCGAACCTGCGACCCTAGCAACAGCGCGGCTCCGGACTGGAGCGCCTAGAACCGCACGGCCACCGCGGCCGGCTGACGCGGACAGAGGTCAACGAAGCACTGTAGTGGAAATGAATAAATCATTTGAAAAGCTCGGCTGAGTTTTAATACGGTACCTCCTGGTAACCATCCACTAAAGTTCGATCTGAAGTGCAATTAGTGCTTCAGTCACCACGAGGACCATTAACAGGTGGCTCACAGAAAGGAGCCTGAGCCCACGGCGCCTGACACGAACAAGCACATTTGCAGTGGTGTCGGTGACATTCGGCCTGGAATTTCATTGACTGCAATGAAATTGTCTTCGGTGACGATCCTTGTTTTGAACTGAGCCCAGCTGACCAGCGAAGATGTGTCTGTAGATACTCCAGACAGTGGTGGGACACCAACCTGACTATCGCCCGCCGTATGGCACAACAACCAGGAATAATGGTCTGGGGTGCCATTTCATTACGTAGTAGGTCCCTTTTGGTTGTCGTCAGTGGCACCCGGACAACACAATAGTACGTCGACGAAGTTGTACACTCCGTTTCGTTGTCCTTCAAGCCAATCCGTCGTTGGCTTACACTTAAGCAAGATAATGCCCGCCCGTACACAGCGAGAGTTCCTACTGCTTGTCTTCGTGCTTGCCGAACCCTACTTTGGCCAGCAAGCTCGTCGGATCTCTCCCCAACTGAGCAGGTTTAGAACATTACGGGCAGGGCTCTCCAACCAGCTCGGGATTTTGACGATCTGAGGCCCAAATTGGGCAGAGTCTGGCACGATATCCCTCACCAGGACATCCAGCTGCTCTCTCAACCAATGCCAAGCTGAACAACAGCTCGAATAAGGGCCAGAGGTGGACGAACGCATTATTGACTTGCTCAATTTGTGAAGCTCTTTCTATTGAATAAATCATCAAATTTTTCTGCTATTATAATCGTTTGTTCTGTTTTACAGTGTATTTTTGTGAAGAGAGAAAGCAGAGGAAGAAGAGAGTAAAGTAGATGATGAGGAATTTGATGACAGAGTTGAAGCAGTACCAAAGAGGAAACGGCCGAAAACACCGAAGCCTGGATAAATACCCACAGCAAGGAAGTTCCATGCCAAGCTTCCACCTCAGATGATGAATGAAACATAGAATCGCCGTAACACAAGGAGGTTGCCTGGGTGTATGGCTTTCTCAGTTGCGCAATGCACTAAGACAAAATACATCTCGGTTTCATAGAAAAAATAACTGTTTTTTTGCAAACTGATAAAAAAATAGCTTACTTTTGAAAAATTTTCTTACAGTATTTTCACATCTAATAACAATGTACACTATGTGATAAAAAGTATCCGAACACCTGGGTGAAAAAGACTTACATATTCGTGGCGCCCTCCATTAGTAATGCTTGATGACAACTCCCACTCTCGCAGGTATACGTTCAATCACGTGCTGGAAAGTTTCTTGGAGAATGGCAGCCCATTCCTCACAGAGCGCTGCTCTGTGGAGAGGTATCAATGTCGGTCGGTAAGACCTGGCACGTTCCAAAATATCCCAAAGGTGTTCTGTAGGACTGAGGTCAGGATTTTGTGCAGGCAAGTCCATTACAGGGATGTTATTGTCTTTTAACCACTCCGTCACACGTCGTGCATTATCAACAGGTGCTCGATCGTGTTGAAAGATGAAATCGCCATCCCTGAATTACTCTTCAACAGTGGGAAGCCAAAAGGTGCTTAAAACACCAATGTAGGCCTGTGCTGTGATAGTGTCACGTATAACAACAAGGGGTGCAAGCCCTCCTCCATGAAAAACACGACCACACCATAACACCACCGCCGCCGAATTCTACTATTAGCACTGCACACGCTGGCAGATGACGTTCACCGGGCATTCGCCTTACCCACGCCCTGCCATCGGATCGTCACGTTGTGTACCGTGATTCGTCACTCCACACAACGTTTTTACACCGTTCAATCGTCCATTGTTTACGCTCCTTACACAAAGCGAGGGGTCGCTTGTCATTTACGGGTGTGATGTGTGGCTTGTGAGCAGCCGCTCGACCATGAAATACAAGTTTTCTTCCTTCCCACCTAACTGTCATAGCACTTGCAGTGGATCCTGATGCAGTTTGGAATTCCTGTGTGACAGTCTGGATAGATATCTGTCTATTACACATTACGACCCTCTTCAACTGTCGGTGGTCTCTGTCAGTCAACAGACGAGGTATGTCTGTACGCTTTTGTGCTTTACTTGTCCCTTCGCGTTTCCACTTCACTATTACATCGGAAACGATGGACCTATGGATGTTTAGGAGTGTGGAAATCTCGCGTACGGACGACACAAGTGACACCCAATCACCTGACCACGTTCGAAGTCCACGAGTTCCGTGGAGTGCCCCATTCTGCTCTCTCACGATGTCTAAAGCCTACTGAGGTCGCTGTTATGGAGTACCTGGCACTAAGTGGCAACACACTGCACCTAATATGAAAAACGTATGTTTTTGGGGGTGTCCGGTTACTTTTGATCATATAGTTTAGCATTTTGTGGTACTTATGAGGAATTTACTTTTATATTTCCGATGTTAACTTATAAGTAAAATGGAGAGAAGCAAACCTCGAAAACTATTTTTTTACTACGTTAAAAAGAATACATTTTACGAATCCTAATTCTGGCGAATCTCTTCAAATTTTCGAATATAGCAATTTAGTATTATTTCGCTCTTGGACAACACATTAACGACTAGTATAATCTTCTCACTCATAACATATGAGCACAAGAGAAGAGTATACAAAGTTTTTCTTCCCGACGACCAATACCATTTTGTTTTCTTCCTATTTTTCTCGCAACTAGTTCGCTGTAGGTTGATTATGGAAAGGTCACGCAGGACTTTCAGCGGCATCTGCAATCAGACGTGTGATTTCCCGGAACGTGGCTAGCAGGCTGCCCAGGTTATAGTTTTGTTGCGGACACGCCTGGCCAAACTGGTTGTTGGGGGCGACCGCGTGGCGACGTGCCAGGTTTCCGGGAACCGGCCAAGCACTCCTGCCTCCCTCCCTCCTTTCCCCCCCCCCCCTCACGCCACACTCATCGGGACGGGGTCTGCGCGCGTGTCATCGGTCGCTTCAAAGAGGTGCCTCGATGGCCTTGTCCTCCGGCACACTGCCTATAAAAAAGCAACTACTGCCGGGCTGCACTCGCTTTAGCCAGAAGCCGAGAACCTGTTTCTGGAATAGGGTGTGTGCTGTAGAGCACGGACCAGTCTTTTCTCGGAACACCCAGAAGGATGACTTCAAGTCTGTATGTGGTCAGAGTGGACCCGCCTCATTGTACGTGTTACGGAGCACGTCGGCAGCATTGCTTCTTTGCATCTACATCTACACTCCTGGAAATTGAAATAAGAACACCGTGAATTCATTGTCCCAGGAAGGGGAAACTTTATTGACACATTCCTGGCGTCAGATACATCACATGATCACACTGACAGAACCACAGGCACATAGACACAGGCAACAGAGCATGCACAATGTCGGCACTAGTACAGTGTATATCCACCTTTCGCAGCAATGCAGGCTGCTATTCTCCCATGGAGACGATCGTAGAGATGCTGGATGTAGTCCTGTGGAACGGCTTGCCATGCCATTTCCACCTGGCGCCTCAGTTGGACCAGCGTTCGTGCTGGACGTGCAGACCGCGTGAGACGACGCTTCATCCAGTCCCAAACATGCTCAATGGGGGACAGATCCGGAGATCTTGCTGGCCAGGGTAGTTGACTTACACCTTCTAGAGCACGTTGGGTGGCACGGGATACATGCGGACGTGCATTGTCCTGTTGGAACAGCAAGTTCCCTTGCCGGTCTAGGAATGGTAGAACGATGGGTTCGATGACGGTTTGGATGTACCGTGCACTATTCAGTGTCCCCTCGACGATCACCAGTGGTGTACGGCCAGTGTAGGAGATCGCTCCCCACACCATGATGCCGGGTGTTGGCCCTGTGTGCCTCGGTCGTATGCAGTCCTGATTGTGGCGCTCACCTGCACGGCGCCAAACACGCATACGACCATCATTGGCACCAAGGCAGAAGCGACTCTCATCGCTGAAGACGACACGTCTCCATTCGTCCCTCCATTCACGCCTGTCGCGACACCACTGGAGGCGGGCTGCACGATGTTTGGGGCGTGAGCGGAAGACGGCCTAACGGTGTGCGGGACCGTAGCCCAGCTTCATGGAGACGGTTGCGAATGGTCCTCGCCGATACCCCAGGAGCAACAGGGTCCCTAATTTGCTGGGAAGTGGCGGTGCGGTCCCCTACGGCACTGCGTAGGATCCTACGGTCTTGGCGTGCATCCGTGCGTCGCTGCGGTCCGGTCCCAGGTCGACGGGCACGTGCACCTTCCGCCGACCACTGGCGACAACATCGATGTACTGTGGAGACCTCACGCCCCACGTGTTGAGCAATTCGGCGGTACGTCCACCCGGCCTCCCGCATGCCCACTATACGCCCTCGCTCAAAGTCCGTCAACTGCACATACGGTTCACGTCCACGCTGTCGCGGCATGCTACCAGTGTTAAAGACTGCGATGGAGCTCCGTATGCCACGGCAAACTGGCTGACACTGACGGCGGCGGTGCACAAATGCTGCGCAGCTAGCGCCATTCGACGGCCAACACCGCGGTTCCTGGTGTGTCCGCTGTGCCGTGCGTGTGATCATTGCTTGTACAGCCCTCTCGCAGTGTCCGGAGCAAGTATGGTGGGTCTGACACACCGGTATCAATGTGTTCTTTTTTCCATTTCCAGGAGTGTATATTCAGCAAGCCACCTTACGATTTGTGGCGGAGGTCGCTTCGTGTATCACCATCACTTTATCTTCTCCAGTCGCGGGAAGAACGATTGCTTCTAAACCTCCGTGTAAACTCGAATATCTCTAATTTTACCTTGACAACTTTTCGCGAGGTGTACGCACAATGAAGCAGTATGTAGGTTCTCCGAACTTTAACGATATACCACACCGCGTTGCAGATCGCCTCTCTTGCAGCGTATGCCATAGGTGGCCGAGTATCTCCATGATCATTTCGCGCTTACTAAATGAACCTATAACGAGACTCGCTGCTCTTCTTTGGAGCTTCTGTACTTCCTCTATCAATCATATCTGGTACGAATCTGAGACCGATAACAGTTTTCAAGGATTGGTCGAACTAGGATTCCGTAAGACTCCTAACTAATGTACGAACATAGGGGATTGGTTCCCAAATATGTGAGTGGCTCGAAGACTTCTTAAGTAATAGAACCCAATACGTTGTCCTCGATGGTGAGTGTTCATCGGAGGTGAAGGTATCATCTGGAGTGCCCCAGGGAAGTGTGGTAGGTCCGCTGTTGTTTTCTATCTACATAAATGATCTTTTGGATAGGGTGGATAGCAATGTGCGGCTGTTTGCTGATGTTGCTGTGGTGTACGGGAATGTGTCGTCGTTGAGTGACTGTAGGAGGATACAAGATGACATGGACAGGATTTGTGATTGGTGTAAAGAATGGCAGCTAACTCTAAATATAGATAAATTTAAATTAATGCAGATGAATAGGAAAAAGAATCCCGTAATGTTTGAATACTCCATTAGGAGTGTAGCGCTTGACACAGTCACGTCGATTAAATATTTGGGCGTAACATTGCAGAGCGATATGAAGTGGGACAAGTATGTAATGGCAGATGTGGGGAAGGCGGATGGTCGTCTTCGGTTCATTGGTAGAATTTTGGGAAGATGTGGTTCATCTGTAAAGGAGACCGCTTATAAAACACTAATACGACCTATTCTTGAGTATTGCTCGAGCGTTTGGGATCCATATGAGATCGGATTGATGGAGGACATAGAAGCAATTCAGAGGCGGGCTGCTAGATTTGTTACTGGTAGGTTTGATCATCACGCGAGTGTTACGGAAATGCTTCAGGAACTCGGCTGGGAGTCTCTGGAGGAAAGGAGGCGTTCTTTTCGTGATTCGTTACTGAGGAAATTTAGAGAACCAGCATTTGAGACCGACTGCAGTACAGTTCTACTGCCGCCAACTTATATTTCGCGGAAGGACCACAAAGATAAGGTAAGAGAGATTAGGGCTCGTACAGAGGCATATAGGCAGTCACTTTTCCCTCGTTCTGTTTGGAACAGGAAGATGCTAGTTGTGGTACGAGGTACCCTCCGCCACGCACCGTATGGTGGATTGCGGAGTATGTATGTAGATGTAGATGTAAGATACCTCTTTTGTAAGTAGACTACATTTACTGACGAGCTTGCAACCTGAAGAAAGAAGAGGTACAAGCCATTAAGAATCTCAACGCCGACAAAAGTATATTGGTACTGCCTGCCGATAAGGGGAATGCGACCGTCGTAATGAAGAACGAAGATTATGAGCAAAAGATCCGAAACCTATTAGATCCGACGACGTACCGAAAACTAAGCGCAGATCCGACGCAACGTATCACACGGAATACGAATCGATTAATCAAGGCGTCTTCTCTGCCGGCGGACATAGAAACCTGCGCAACACAGAAGCCCTACCACCTCGGCTGTATGGATTACCCAAGATCCATAAGAACAACGTTCCACTGAGACCGATCGTTAGCGCTCCTGGATCACCGACATATAAACCGGCAAAACACTTGGCCTCTCTGCTCCAACCACACGTGGGGAAGACCGATACATACATTAAGGACTCAGGACATTTCATTGAGAAGTTGAAGAAACTGAAACTTGCACCAAACGACATCCTGGTCAGCTTTGATGTTGTTTCGTTATATACGAAAGTGCCACTCAGTGACGCTCTGGAACACATCGGTTCCATTTTCCCGCTAGACATCAGAAAGCTCTTCCATGCATGTCTCACCACGAGCTATTTCACGTGGAATGGCGATTTCTGCGAACAGCTGGAAGGCGTCGCCATGGGTAGTCGTCTCAGTCCAGTGGTGGCCAACTTCTTCATGGAACAATTCGAAGCACAGGCACTGGACTCGGCGACTTGCAAACCTAAGGTGTGGTACAGGTACGTCGATGATACTTTCGTGGTGCGGAGCCATGGTAAAGAACAGCACGGTGACTTCCTAAGACACTTGAGCAGCCTCCATGCCAACATAACATTTACCATGGAAGTAGAAAAGGACAAGAAACAGCCATTTCTAGATGTGCTGGTCACAAGGGACGGCGAAAACCTGGGACACAGGGTGTATCTAAAACCGACTCACACGGACCGATACCTGCACAAACTGTCAAACCACCACCCGAGCCAGAAAAGAGGCATGATTAGTACGCTCGTAACGAGAGCAGGACGAATATGTGAGCCGCAACACCTCAAACGAGAAATGCAACACCTGGAAACTGTCCTGAGGAGCAATGGGTACTCCACAAATTATATTAGAAGTGTAACAGAGCCAAACACTCGGCGAAGTAAGGAACCAGAAAAAGAAATGTCGGGTACGGCCTTTCTGCCATACATTCCCAGAGTGACGTACAGAATCGGCCGTATATTGCGCAAACATGGCGTAAAGACGATTTTCAAACCGACAAGGAAGATCAAAGAGTGTCTTAGATCGGCGAAGGAGAAAAGAGACCCACTTGCAATGTCGGGAATATACCGCATACCATGCACATGCGGAAAAGTTTATGTCGGAATGACTGGACGATCCATTAACACTAGGATCAAAGAGCATAAGCGACATTGCAGGTTGGGGCAGGTGGAGAAATCGGCCGTGGCTGAGCACGCACTGAATGAGACCGACCACGTAATAAAATTCGCCGACACGGAAGTTCTGGCTGTAGACAAGCACTATCACACGCGCTTGTTCAGAGAAGCTGTAGAAATCCAAAAACACGCGAACAGTTTCAACAAGAAAGAGGAAAGCCTTAAGGTAAACGGATCCTGGCTTCCCGTACTGCAGCGAACGACCGTCGCAGGTAGCAAGAGGCAAACCGCGGAGAAGCCCTCGGACGTTGGCGCGCCAGGTACATATAGTCTGCGCCCGCGAGCTCGGCTCCAGTTCACCACCGGCAATGGAGGGTGAAGCTTTGACAATGCCAGCCACTCGTGCTGGCGAAATGTCAGAAAAATCATTAGATGAACGTCGGCCGAAGAACCCGAGACAGAAGCCAATAGGCAGTTTGTTAATGCGTGATTAGTTTTATGTTATCATTTCACTTTAAATCGCTCCGTACTCGTGCTGTTAGATATTTTCTAGATATGACTGCTTCCAGTGATTGTTCTGCAATCGTCTAATGATACAATAATGGGTCTTTCTGTGTATCTTTTCGCCATGTGGTATTGTTTATGAGGAGGGTTAGCTGCCAGTCCCTGAAACAAAAGTCGATACTCTGCAGGTCTTCTTGTTTGTCGCTAGAATTTTTTAGCGGTTTGACTTCTCTGTATACAACAACATCATCCGCAAAATGAGTCATGGAACTTCCGACTTCATCCAAAAAATGGTTCAAATGGCTCTAAGCACTATGGGACTTAACATCTGAGGTCATCAGTCCTCTAGACTTAGAAATACTTAAACCTAACTAAGGACATCACACATCCATGCCCGAGGCGGGATTCGAATGCGCGACCATAGCAGCAGCGCGGTTCCGGACTGAAGCGCCTAGAACCGCTCGGCCACAGGTCCTTATATAGAGGGTGGGCATAATTAAAGTTAAACATTCAAAACGCTGTAGAAATAACACCACTGATCAGAATGACGAAAAATTGTAGGGAATTTAACGGAGGAGGGCTGTGTGTGTCAGAATAAGTAAATGAAAACATCTGTCATGGACACGAACCATTGAAGTTGGTGAAGAGGTGAACACTAACAGTGATTGAGACCACTCATGTCTCAGTCTTGTTTGTAAGTTCATAGTGAGCAGAGTGTAGTCTCTTGGTGAAGTTGACGACATAATGCCACTAAACGCCACTTGGACGCTGTTTTTCAGGGTAGAACACTTGGAAGTAGGCCAGACACAGATCAAAGTCACAGTACCATTGGGTGTGCTACAAAGTGTCGTTTCGAGACGTTATCAATGGTTACCTCAAGATACGTTGTATGTAGAGCGCAGTGTAACAATTTTTATTTTTCATTTATGGTGCTTAATTATATGGAGAAAAATAGAGGTAAAATTACAAGCCTTGTAGAAAGTGAGTTGCGATACCGGCCATTATCTATTCTGTGATAATATTGGTTGTTAATGGTACACTCCACTTATACTTACTGAATAACAATAGAACACATAAAAATGGAAACTTATTGTTACTATTCATTCAGTTCACCAATATTTAGCTCACTGTTTAAGAAAGATCGCAAATAAAATAAAAAAAATATTATCCTTATCCACACATCCAACATCTTTCCAGCCCCGCCTACAGCTGGTGCACTGCACACAGTCTTCTTCAAATGTCTCCAGACAAATAAGGCACTTTTCAGTCTCTTCCGTTGATCCTGTATTGGCAATAAATTCCAGTTTTGTTCGCCGCTTTGTTGGCTTTCCATTGCCACCCTTTGCGTATCTATTGTGGAACACCCGACTTAAATTCTGTATTTTTAGTCCTCTTTCAAATTTTATTTATCTATTTTTTTTTTAAATTTTGAATCTCTTATCTTCTGTGGCGATCTTTCTAATCGAGTAAAAAGCCACAACTGCCACGCTCACGGTCGTTTTGTTGGACTTAATCTTGCACAGAGCTATTTTAATGCTCTCTTCATTCCATTTTCCTCCTGCTTATTTCTCATTTTCCGTCATTTCACTCTGAAAAGGAATAAGAAGAAGGAAATATAATTTAAAAATAAAATTACTTCCGGCTGATACTGAAAGACAGTTTGGTGGCCTGTACTGTACGACAGCAACGCAGTAGAGTCTAGTCATATTGAACATTCTTTTACAGAAATTGTCATGAAGCATTTGTTAGATGTCATTCCTTAGATAACCGAAATATAACTATGAAATTAATCACTTGCCTTGGAAATGGAAATGGCGTGTGGCTAAGGCCTCCTGTAGGGTAGACCTTTCGCCTGATGCAACCCTTTCGAGTTGACGCCATTTCGGCGACTTGGGTGTCGATGCGGATGAAATGATGATGATAAGAACAATACAACACCCAGTCACTGAGCGGAGAAAATCTCCTACGTAGTCGGAAACCGAACCCGGGCCGTTGGGTATGACATTCCGTCGCCCTGACGGGCAATCACTTGTCTTAAAAATGGGCAACAAAGGCCTCAAAATATCCTCTGTGCGTCAAGAACTAGAGCAACACTATCAAGCACTCAGAGCAGACAAAGCACTGAAGAGAGGAAGAAGTTACCTGACTCCTAAGCATAAGGACAGACAAAGTTGTAAGTGCTTTCTGTACACTTCTGCCATTTGGAGCCGGAAAGAGAAATTACAGAGCGGCCAACACTATAAGCCAGCTGATATTGCGCTGCTCATCTCTACACCTGCAAGACTCGCAGCTGCCTCATAAGTTGCCGTTTCCTGGCACATTGTGTATTGGAGGATCACAACGGCAGGGCCTTTTGCCAGATGTCCGGCCGCGGGCACCCCGCTCACTTCAGCAGCCGCGCAGGGTAGCCATGCGGTGTAGGGAGCCTTGCCACGGTTTGCGCCGCTCCCCCTGTAGGAGGTTAGAGTCCTCCCTCGGGTATGGGTGTTTAGATTAGATTAAGTAGTGTGTAAGCCTAGGGACCGATGACCTCAGCAGTTTGATCCCATAGGAACTTACCACAAATTTTCCAATTTTTCACTTCAGCACCAGCAACAGGCTCATGTATTGTGGAACCGGCTACATCAAAATTGGACAGCGAATGAACGGAAGAATGCGCTATCGACGGATGAATACCGCTTCACATTGCAAAATGATTCTTGTAGCGCATTGCTCCGGAGAGAAATGGTTCAAATGACTCTGAGCACTATGGAACGTCTGAAGTCATCAGTTCCCTAGAACTTAGAACAACAGGGCTATTACAAATGATTGAGGCGATTTCATAAATTCACTGTAGCTCCATTCATTGACATATGGTCAAGACACACTACAGATACGTAGAAAAACTCATAAAGTTTTGTTCGGCTGAAGCCGCACTTCAGGTTTCTGCCGCCAGAGCGCTCGAGAGCGCAGTGAGACAAAATGGCGACAGGAGCCGAGAAAGCGTATGTCGTGCTTGAAATGCACTCACATCAGTCAGTCATAACAGTGCAACGACACTTCAGGACGAAGTTCAACAAAGATCCACCAACTGCTAACTCCATTCGGCGATGGTATGCGCAGTTTAAAGCTTCTGGATGCCTCTGTAAGGGGAAATCAACGGGTCGGCCTGCAGTGAGCGAAGAAACGGTTGAAAGTGTGCGGGCAAGTTTCACGCGTAGCCCGCGGAAGTCGACGAATAAAGCAAGCAGGGAGCTAAACGTACTACAGCCGACGGTTTGGAAAATCTTACGGAAAAGGCTAAAGCAGAAGCCTTACCGTTTACAATTGCTACAAGCCCTGACACCCGATGACAAAGTCAACCGCTTTGAATTTTCGGCGCGGTTGCAACAGCTCATGGAAGAGGATGCGTTCAGTGGGAAACTTGTTTTCAGTGATGAAGCAACATTTTTTCTTAATGGTGAAGTGAACAGACACAATGTGCAAATCTGGGCGGTAGAGAATCCTCACGCATTCGTGCAGCAAATTCGCAATTCACCAAAAGTTAACGTGTTTTGTGCAATCTCATGGTTTAAAGTTTACGGCCCCTTTTTCTTCTGCGAAAAAGACGTTACAGGACACATGTATCTGGACATGCTGGAAAATTGGCTCATGCCACAACTGGAGACCGACAGCGCCGACTTCATCTTTCAACAGGGTGGTGCTCCACCGCACTTCCATCATGATGTTCGGCATTTCTTAAACAGGAGATTGGAAAACCGATGGATCGGTCGTAGTGGAGATCATGATCAGCAATTCATGTCATGGCCTCCACGCTCTCCCGACTTAACCCCATGCGATTTCATTCTGTGGGGTTATGTGAAAGATTCAGTGTTTAAACCTCCTCTACCAAGAAACGTGCCAGAACTGCGAGCTCACATCAACGATGCTTTCGAACTCATTGATGGGGAAATGCTGCGCCGAGTGTGGGAGGAACTTGATTATCGGTTTGATGTCTGCCGAATCACTAAAGGGGCACATATCGAACATTTGTGAACGCCTAAAAAAACTTTTTGAGTTTTTGTATGTGAGTGCAAAGCATTGTGAAAATATCTCAAATAATAAAGTTATTGTAGAGCTGTGAAATCGCTTCAATCATTTGTAGTAACCCTGTACTTAAACCTAACTAACCTAAGGACATCACACACATCCATGCCCGAGGCAGGATTCGAACCTGCGACCGTAGCAGTCGCGCAGTTGCGGACCGAAGCGCCTAGAACCGCTCGGCTCCGGAGAGAACCTCGTAGCCGATACAACACCAGGAATATCGTGGAAGGAAACTGGTTTGGTAGGTAATGGCGTGATGATGTGGGGAGACATCGTGTGAAATGGCCGTAAGGAGCTGCACGTCTTTGTTGGTGGTCGGAAAAATACTTTAAACGGTCACAGGCACAAAAATGAGGTATTGCTACCACATATTCGTACTTTCAGAGTTGCAGTTGGTCCATACTTCATCTTTATGCGCGATAACGCCAGTATGCACCGAGCAACTATGGTAGATGAAATTCTTGAAGGTGAAGATATTCGTTGCGTCAACTGGCCTGATCTGAAACCTACATGTGGTGTGCGTACTGTAAGACCTTCGGTACACACACCATCAGATTATTTGACTTGTCGCTCTAACGAAGAAGGCGAGTGTCAGCAATATGTCTCATGGTTGTACCGTGGCGTGTTTATCTTCTGACGTTAGGTCAGACGATAGAAATGTCACCTGCATGCTTAGAGTAGCAGATTGACAGTGACCAACTTTAAACAGAACTTGATTAATTTTCACACACATTTATTAAAATAGTAACAAGCATAAACATTAATTAACTTGATTCTGGATGCTATTTACAACTGACAGTTTGAAGTTCCTTTGGTCTTGGTACGTTAACCTTAGTCTCACATTATGTCTGATAATTGACAAAGTGTCTATACATTTATCTTCATGCCTATGTTCAGGAATATGATAATCTTCTTAGGTGCAGACTGAGACTTGACTATAGACTGGTACAGACTAATGCAGACTCATGCAGACTGACCAATTGGAGGTCTGTACACTCGTTATGAGACCTGAGTTTCTCCTGGCGTATACAACTTTCAAATAACTTCCGGGAATTCAGCCAGGTAACACTTTCAGCAACCGACCGACGGTCGCTGAAAGTGTTACCTGGCTGAATTCCCGGAAGTTATTTGAAAGATGTACACTCGTTATAATACCTCGCTCGTTCAGGTATCACTGCGCGAGTGTGATCCACGAGGGAAGAGTACTACATTAGCAGCAATCTCATTGGCTGCGTTACATATTAATACATTGATCGACGGAAGCTGAATTTGGTCCGTCTCTAAGGCAGCGCCATCTCGTAGTGCAGAGACGCACGTGCGCTGCGCCTGCACTGTTGTGCTCAGCGGGGAGCACTCTAGTGGGAAAGCTGTGTACGCGATGACTATGTGGTTCAAATGGCTCTGATCACTATGGGACTTAACATCTGTGGTCATCAGTCCCCTAGAACTTAGAACTACTTAAACCTAACTAACCTAAGGACATCACACACATCCATGCCCGAGGCAGGATTCGAACCTGCGACCTTAGCAGTCGCGCGGTTCCGGACTGAGCGCCTAGAACCGCTAGACCACCGCGACCGGCTTGACTATGCGGAACTATGTACACAACACTACAGAACATGCCTGGGATGCAGGAAAGAAGCGAACGCCTCCAGCCAGACTTCACCAACGACATTTCCAGAATTCTGCATTGCTTTTTCTGAGGAATGCGATCGACTGCCAAGAGAGCTTTTGAACTATCTAACAGCGAGCATGCTTCGTCACTGTGTAGCTCGTGTGGCAGTTAGGAGCAAACCATCTCCCATGTTAAAAGCTTGTCCACAGCTCGTGGCCGTGAGGTAGCGTTCTCGCTTCCCACGCCCGGGTTCCCGGGTTAGATTCCCGGCGGGGTCAGGGATTTTCTCTGCCTCGAGAAATCTGGGTGTTGTGTGCTGTCCTTAGGTTAGGTAGGTTTAAGTAGTTCTAAGTTCTAGGGGACTGATGACCATAGATGTTAAGTCCCATAGTGCTCAGAGCCATTTGAACCATTTTTGTTAAAAGCTTATTTTATAGTGGGAGTAATTTCCCAGTTGTGTTATTTTCGTACAAATGTGTAACTTAGCTATTAGAACTTTTTTAAGATTTGTTTCGGGCACTGTTGTATGCGAAGTGTCTTGTGATTAAGCTGTAACTTTTTCAGTAATTCCTTCGACATCCTGATTAAGCACTATGTTTTCTTTTCGTGATTATGCTTAACTTTTGGAAACTAGTGTAAATGATTGCTGTAGCTGTCTGTTCAGCAAAAAACGAACGGGTAGTAAATATGTCGGGAACAGCGGATACTACCTGAAGCTCCGGAGTGTCTCCCTTATGCTCAACTCTGGTACACGGGTGCTGTGTTCCCTGTATTCTTGAAAGTACCCTCCAGTGCTTTCAGCTGTAGGAACTGCAGTGCCCTGCAATCGACCAGTACCACGCCTCGCATTTGCAACTGATTTGCACCTATTGAAGAGAAGAATGCAATACGCCTTTTATTTACTTCGTTGTCGATATCTCGACTCGACGCACAGTTGGTAACGAACGAAGGAGAGAACGAGAGAGCTACCTGTATAAGGGTGACCCCTACCTAATTACACAAAAAGGAAACCTACAACTGTAATTAAGGTAAACCTTTAGTTTTCGCGCGTAATTAACTTACCCCAAGTGTCTAGCTTCATTCATGTAGAAGATACAGTCTTGTGAAATTAGCTGAATCTTTTTCAGACACCCTGTATGTGATCTGTTGTGAATTGGCAGGAGCCAATTCACGGAGTTTGGAGGAAGCCGAAAGGCAAGTGTTTAAGCTCACGCAGTCTGGCGTGAGGTCTGGAAAATGACAAGGAATTATAGTAGCCAAAAATAGTACATAGCTTCTGGAACACTTAACTTTAATCCATAATTGGTGTACATCGCTCTTGACGGTACATGATTCACAATATCTATAGTAACTGATAATGGCGCCTTGCTAGGTCGTAGCAAATGACGTAGCTGAAGGCTATGCTAAACTATCGTCTCGGCAAATGAGAGCGTATTTGTCAGTGTAGCTTCGCTAGCAAAGTCGGCTGTACAACTGGGGCGAGTGCTAGGAAGTGTCTCTTAGACCTGCCGTGTGGCGGCGCTCGGTCTGCAATCACTGACAGTGGCGACACGCGGGTCCGTCGTATACTAGCGGACCGCGGCCGAATTAAAGGCTACCACCTAGCAAGTGTGGTGTCTGGCGGTGACACCACATGATCGTTGCCTTCAAATGGTACCAGTTTGAATGTAAACACATCTATATTCGTTTCCTGCATTGATTAAAATATGAGAGGCTATCAAAAAGATTTCATTCGGAGGCAATGCAGTTCAGAATTGTTACGCCAGTCAGACAAAAATATCTGTGAGTGTTGAGGCAATCATCCTCCCGACGCCCCAGGTTGAATACAGCCGTTTGGTGAAACACTGTTTCCGTAAGTGCTTGCTGCCCATCCTCGTCTGACAGGAAGCGCCCACCCTTCAACGCCTTCTTTAAGGGATCGAAGGCGTGGTAATCTCATGGGGAGGGATCAGGACTATGTGGCGGGTGCTAGAAACTCTTCCACTTGAGTTGGCGTAACTTTTGCGGCACGACATTTGCGATTTGGGGACGTGTACCATCATAAAGCAGCAGCACCCGTTGTCGCATTTTTCCCGCTTTAATTGCACGCCATAATTCGTTGCGCAGTATCGTTCCCTAATGATAGGGGCACCAGGTTCCTTGAAATCAATAATTAATGGGCCTCGGTAATCAAAGAAATGGGTGAGCCCTCACCGATCCAGCAGATGACTGCCTCTTGAACGTCTTGGGACGAGGGGGCGATGGACGATACCACTGCGTCGTCGACGCTTTCGAACGCCATTCCCAGTGGTGGCACCAGCTTTCGTCGCCTACAAAAACGCGCTCGAAGAAAGTGTTTCCTTCTACATTGAAACACAGCAGGTGCTTCAGGCAAACAGCCATTCGATTTGCTGTTTTTTCGGCGTTCAGTTCCCGGGTTATCCACTGGCTGCAAAACTTTCGTTTATCCTGCCGGATACTATAGTGCTCGTTGCAGATGATGACAGGATTCTTTGCTAGAGCACAAATGGCTATGTGCCGGTCCTCTGTAATCACTGATAACCGCCTGCTTGTTGTCACACGTAACGGATGAGGCTGGCCTCCAAGATCGACCAGCCTCTTATTCGAACCGCTACCAGAACGGAAGTTGGCGCACTATCCCACAACGGTGGTTATCTACAAAGATGCTGCCCCATACACATTCTTCATTCTCTGCCATTATGTAGTCCTCATTCTCTACTGACATGTACATGGACAGACAGATAGACATTCGGATAACAAATGACAAAAAAAAAATATTTGTCTCGTGTGATATAATTAAAAATTAAAAATTTTTGAAATTTATTTCTAGACTGGTACTGTAAAAGCTTGCTGCTTGCCAAATTCCATTATTCTACGCCAATAGGAAGTACCCTATAAGTTCTGGTGACTGAGTTTGTGAGTGTCAAATAATGTGACATCAATGGACGTATCTTTTGATTGCTTGACTTCGAGGTTTAAAGTTTTCTCACCGTCACCGTCCGATATGTAACATACATTTCAGTTTGATTCGTCTAGTCGTTCCTGAGAAAAAGGGGCCTTAACAGACGAACAGACAGACAAACAGTCGGGAAATAAACGGCAAAAAGAAAAGAATGCGTGTGATAAGATTACAGATTAGCTTTTTTCAGGTTTTTCCTTTGCTTATACCGTGAAATACTGCTTCTTGTCAAATTTTATGCTTTGAGTCAAGGGAAAGTACCTTATAGTTTTTGATGAGCGAGTTTTTGAGAAGCAAAGTATGTGACCTACTTCGCTTTCATTGACGTAAAAGCTTAAATTATTCACATCACCAAGAAGCCATAAACTCTAGTATGTGACAAAAGTTTCAGTTTCGTACGTGGACCCGTTCCTGAGAAAAGAAGAACAGTCAGACAGATAACAAAGTGATCCTATAAGGGTTTAGATTTTACTGATTAATGTCTGGAACTCTAAAAACCATGTCTCCGATAGCGCATTCATGTGGCATATGTAATTACGTTCTCAACAATAATAATCGTAAATCTATTTATTACTTAATTAAAAAATCGATAGGATAAATTGGTCATTTATATATTAAAATCAATTTTCCCACTCAAGGAGACCACCGATGGCTTGCATAATTAGGGGCGGGTCAGTTTCCATGTTCACTGATCATCTAATTTACAAAAGCCACAAGAGGGCCGAAATCAATAGACGTTTGGGGCCATTACCTTCAAATATTCGCTGTAGGCACACCGGTGCCTAAGAACTTTATTTTCTGCCACATCCAGTGACCTGGCCCCATGATAGGTTACCCATCTTCAATGCCAGGAATGTGACTTAAAATCTACGTGTCGGAATTCCAACAATAGCACTTCATATAACCAAAAGTAATTAATCTTTAAACCCAAATAAGAAATAACCTTTATCTTATGGAAAATACAAACACCTGCAAGAATAATTCTACCAGAAATAGGGGCCTCTACATGAGCCATAGAAAGTCATAGATGAATCAAAAATATAGGCATCTTAACCAAAAAGCCCAAAATACTACAAACATAAAACACAAAATGATATAAACCAAAATCAAAGAACAAAGGAAAATATAAAGTAGTAGCAAAATCATAAACCTTAAACAAAAACAACAATAAAGGAAATCTAGCAACTAATGTATAAAAAATCAAATGAACCCCAGCCTGTAAATGCTCAGGTTGATAACGCCAACCCAAAATTAAAAGTAAATTAGCCTAAAAATATAAAAAGAAAGAAGACTCAATCTAGCAAATGAACAATAAAGTATAATTATTAAAATTAAAACCATAAAAATGAAAAAATTAGAATGATGAGAAGTAAAATAAACTGAACCCCTAGCAGTAATGATTAATGAACAAATCCAAAAACTCAATAAAATTAAACTAAAAGAAAAATAATCAATACCACAATAAATTAAATCTATTCAAATCAGCATATGAATGAAAACAAAACATAGAAACAAAACTTGACAGAAACATCAAAGAATGAACCAACCATCATCAATTATTTAACAAACAAAGAGGGATAAAAACAGTCATGAATAAATACTTTAACATAAAAAAACCAAAATAATTAAAAAAATCATTACAATGAGACCGAATCATTGAAACTAAAATAGAAAGACATAAACCACCCTCACAAACAGAAAAGACTAAAAAAATAACAATGAAAAAAATTATCATAATCAAATTCAATAAGAAAAGTAATAATCAACATAAATATCGAAAGAACAATATATTCTAATCTCAACAAAAATGTTCAGAAGTAAAAACAAACACCAGCAAAATAAACCAATAAAGAAAAGAATATAATTAGTTTTACTAGTTTAAAAAAACACCGGACTTGTAAACCAGAAATAAGTCTAGCTCTCACTTTTAAAACTTCAAGGGTGGAAAAGCTTTCTATCGTCACTGGAAGCAGCAAGAACCATCACAACAGTAAAATTGGCTATAGGAACCTTTTTCACTACGGTGCTACGCTCGAATTAAAGAAACTACCGTAAGACGTGCTCCGAGTCCCACTCGGTTGCAGTTCCTAGTCAATACCACATCGTTACTGGTAGTAGTGCGGGAACTGACGTCATCTTATTGTACACGTGTTGCCTCCCACCACCCTGGAAGAAGCCATGCGCCGAGTCAGTCCGTTTCAGCCAGTTCACTGCGCAATAGAATGTTAATGGATACTTCGTTTTTATTACGCAATTATTACACCACTTGCACAGTTTGCAACTGGCACCGCGATTTCATCAATGCTGACGCAGTAAGCTTTTTCCTGGCGTCCCCGATTTTCAGTTCGTGTCCCTATTTTCTCGTGCAGGTCACCTCGTTTCATTATATTCTTCTCTGAGGGTTCATCTCAGTTCTCCACACACCACTGTCTAGGGAATGAACGTATTATCATTTGTTTACACAGTTTTTCCGTGCATTTTTCATGTCGTACAGCAAGTCGGCTGCGTACAGAGTAATCCAGAATTGTGGGCCGACTACATCTACATCTACATCTACATCCATACTCCGCAAGCCACCTGACGGTGTGTGGCGGAGGGTACCTTCAGTACCTCTATCGGTTCTCCCTTCTATTGCAGTCTCGTATTGTTCGTGGAAAGAAGGATTGTCGGTATGCCTCTGTGTGGGCTCTAATCTCTCTGATTTTATCCTCATGGTCTCTTCGCGAGATATACGTAGGAGGGAGCAATATACTGCTTGACTCTTCGGTGAAGGTATGTTCTCGAAACTTTGACAAAAGCCCGTACCGAGCTACTGAGCGTCTCTCCTGCAGAGTCTTCCACTGGAGTTTATCTATCATCTCCGTAACGCTTTCGCGATTACTAAATGATCCTGTAACGAAGCGCACTGCTCTCCGTTGGATCTTCTCTATGTCTTGTATCAACCCTATCTGTTACGGATCCCACACTGCTGAGCAGTATTCAAGCAGTGGGCGAACAAGCGTACTGTAACCTACTTCCTTTGTTTTCGGATTGCATTTCCTTAGGATTCTTCCAATGAATCTCAGTCTGGCATCTGCTTTACCGACAATCAACATTATATGATCATTCCATTTTAAATCACTCCTAATGCGTACTCCCAGATAATTTATGGTATTAACTGCTTCCAGTTGCTGACCTGCTATTTTGTAGCTAAATGATAAAGGATCTATCTTTCTGTGTATTCGCAGCACATTACACTTGTCTACATTGAGATTCAGTTGCCATTCCCTGCACCATGCGTCAATTCGCTGCAGATCCTCCTGCATTTCAGTACAATTTTCCATTGTTACAACCTCTCGATACACCACAGCATCATCTGCAAAAAGCCTCATTGAACTTCCGATGTCATCCACCAGGTCATTTATGTATATTGTGAATAGCAACGGTCCTATGACACTCCCCTGCGGCACACCTGAAATTACTCTTACTTCGGAAGACTTCTCTCCATTGAGAGTAACATGCTGCGTCCTGTTATCTAGGAACTCCTCAATCCAATCACACAATTGGTCTGATAGTCCATATGCTCTTACTTTGTTCAATAAACGACTGTGGGGAGCTGTATCGAACGCCTTGCGGAAGTCAAGAAACACGGCATCTACCTGTGAACCCGTGTGTATGGCCCTCTGAGTCTCGTGGACGAATAGCGCGAGCTGGGTTTCACATGACCGTCTTTTTCGAAACCCATGCTGATTCCTACAGAGTAGATTTCTAGTCTCCAGAAAAGTCATTATACTCGAACACAATACGTGTTCCAAAATTCTACAACTGATCGACGTTAGAGATATAGGTCTATAGTTCTGCACATCTGTTCGACGTCCCTTCTTGAAAACGGGGATGACCTGTGCCCTTTTCCAATCCTTTGGAACGCTACGCTCTTCTAGAGACCTACGGTACACCGCTGCAAGAAGGTGGGCAAGTTCCTTCGCGTACTCTGTGTAAAATTGAACTGGTATCCCATCAGGTCGAGAGGCCTTTCCTCTTTTGAGCGATTTTAATTGTTTCTCTATCCCTCTGTCGTCTATTTCGATATCTACCATTTTGTCATCTGTGCGACAATCTAGAGAAGGAACTACAGTGCAATCTTCCTCTGTGAAACAACTTTGGAAAAAGACATTTAGTATTTCGGCCTTTAGTCTGTCATCCTCTGTTTCAGTACCATTTTGGTCACAGAGTGTCTGGACATTTTGTTTTGATCCACCTACCCCTTTGACATAAGACCAAAATTTCTTAGGATTTTCTGCCAAGTCAGTACATAGAACTTTACTTTCGAATTCATTGAACGCCTCTCGCATAGCTCTCTTCACACTACATTTCGCTTCGCGTAATTTTTGTTTGCTGTGAAGTTCCCTTTGCTTCCGCAGCAGTTTTCTAACTCGGTTGTTGAACCACGGTGGCTCTTTTCCATCTCTTACGATCTTGCTTGGCACATACTCATCTAACGCATATTGTACGATGGTTTTGAACTTTGTCCACTGATCCTCAACACTATCAGTACTTGAGACAAAACTTTTGTGTTGAGCCAACAGGTACTCTGAAATCTGCTTTTTGTCACTTTTTCCAAACAGAAAAATCTTCCTACCCTTTTTAATATTCCTATTTACGGCTGAAATCATGGATGCCGTAACCGCTTTATGATCACTGATTCCCTGTTCTGCGTTAACTTTTTCAAATAGGCAAAAAGACCACTTTGCATTTAAACAAACTGCATTGGCAGACGTTACAAGAGAAGCGTTGTGCATCACAGAGAGATTTACTATCAAAATTTCCGAACAGCACTTTTCAGAAGGAGTCGGACAACATATTACTTCCCCCCACATACATCTCGCCTATGGACCACAAGGAGAAAATTCGAGAAATCAGAGCCTATACAGAGGCTTGCCGACATTCATCCTTCCCACGGACTATTCGCGGGTGGAACAGGGCTGGAGCGATCAGATAGTGGTACCGAGAGTACCCTCCGCCACACACTATTATGTTGCTTGCGGAGTATGATGTAGCTGTAGATAAATAACATAAAAAATGAATGATACAGAGGGGAAGTCTACAGAGCCGTAACAGCCTGAAAATTTCAAAACAATCTCTTTGGGTTTTCTGCCAGATTTCGAGACAGAATTTCGTTGTGGAAATTATTAAAAGCATCTCGCATGAAAGTACGCGCTATACTTCGAACTTTTGTAAAACTTTGCCAATCTTGGGGATTTTGTGTTCTTTTAAATTTGGCATGCTTTTTTCGTTGCTTCTGCAACAACGATCTGACCCGTTTTGTGTACCATGGGGGATCAGTACCATCACTTATTAATTTATGTGATATATATCTCTCAATTGCTGTTGATACTATCTCTTTGAAAACATTCTACAACTTTTCTATACTTACATGATCAGATCGGAAGGAGTGAAGACTGTCTCTTGAAAAGGCATTAAGAGCATTTTTATCAGTTTTTTTAAATATACTTTGTGTTTCTTTCTGATGGTTGTAGGTGTTACGGTATTCAGCCTAGCAGCAACTGCCTTGTGGGCGCTAATCCCCGTATCCGTCACAACACTCACCATTTGTCCAGGGATTATTTGTTGCTAAAAGGTCAAGTATGCTTCCGCAACCATTTACGCTTAGTGGGCTCATGAACTAATTGTTCAAAATATTTTCTGAGAAAGCATTCAGTATAATTTCGGATGATGTTTTATGCCTGCAGCCAGCTTTAAACATAATTTTTCGAGCATATCGAGGGTTGATTGAAGTCATCACCGACTATAATTGTATGAGTGGGGTACTTATTTGAAATGAGACTCAAGTTTTCTCTGAACTGTTCAGCAACTATGTCTTCTGAGTCGGGGGGTCGGTAAAACGATCCAATTAATAGTTTAGTCCGTTTCTCAGGTATAACCTCTATCCATACTAATTTACATGAACTATCTACTTCAATTTCGCTTCAAGGCAAACTTCCTCTGACAGCAATAAATACTCCACCACCAACCGTATTTAATCTATTCTTTCTGAAAAAATTTCGGCTGAACTTATTTCCAGCTTTAGCCAGCTCTCTGTACCTACAAATATTTGAGCTTCAGTGCTTTCTGTTAGGACTTGGAGCTCTGGTTCTTTCATAACACAACTACGACAATTTACAACTACAATACCAATCGTTTCTACAACTACCTTACTGTGTTTTACCTGCCCACTTTCTGACGGACGCCTCTTCTGTGGTTCCCTGAGACCCTCTAACCTAAAAAACCGCCTAGTCCCTTCCACACAGCTCCCGCTACCCGTGTAGCCACCTCCAGCGTATAGTGGACACCTGACCTATTCAGCGTAACCCGGAAACCCACCACCCAATGGCGCAAGTTAAGGAATCTGCAGCCTACACGGTCACAGAACCGCCTGAGCCCCTGATTCAGACCCTCCACTCGGCTCTGCATCAAAGGACCACAGTCGGTTCTATCGACGATGCTGCAGATGGTGAGCTCCTCCCTAATCTCGGAAGCAAGACTGGCAGTCTTTACCATTTCCGCTAGCCGCCCGAAACCAGACAGAATCTGCCCCGATCCAAAGCGGCACACGTCATTGGTACCGACATGAGCCACCACTTGCAGTTGGCTGCACCCTGTACTCTTCATGACATCCGGAAGCCCCCTTTCCACATCCGGAATGACTGCCCCCGGAGTGCACACTGGCTTCCTTCCCCTCCTTGGCAGCCATGTTGCTAAGGGGCCCCATTACGCGCCTAACGTTGGAGCTCCCAACTACTAGCAAACCACCCTCTGTGAATGCGCAGACCTTGCGGGCCGAGAAGCTTCCTCTGGAACAGGGTGGACGATTGCATCCGGCTCAGAGACATCGTCAGCCACAGATAACGTCAGAACCTGTTCGTAAAACGAACTGGGGAGTCACTACAATCGGCCCCTCATATAGTTTTTCGCTGCCTGCCGAACTTTCGAATGATCTCACACTCGACCACGGGTGAGGGGTCAACCTCAGTGAAGGCAGTACCCAGGGAGGTCACAGCAGTGGACATATCGAAGGACACGTGGGACGTTCTCGACGTCCGTCGCATCCCCGCGTCCGATCCCCCCACAGTAACGCCCCTTGGCAGCAGCCTCAGGCTGTGTGAAAGAAGCCACCGCTTCAGGTGAGCGAAGGGTCGCCAGGTCAGCTCGCATCTGTACACAGCAATCACAGTTCCTATCCATTACTGCACTCCTCCTGTTTGAAGCTCCTGTTACGGAATCCATGTTCATTTTTGATAGAGGTGATGCCCATTTTCCAAAAACGTCATAATTCTTGAACACAAAACATGTTCCATAATTCTACAATAGATTGACGTTAACAATATATGTCTTTAATTGTGTGGATCTGTCTTACAGCCTTTCCTGAAAACGGGAATGCCCCGCGCTTTTTTCCAGTCGTTAGGTAAAGTCGTGCTCAAAAGTATCCGAACGACCTGAATTGCATTTCGCCTGATTCGCATGCAACTCACATAATGCAGATGTCTAGCAGGTCCTCTAATCGCCCCTTAGTACAGTCGTTTGACTATTGGAAATGGTTCCAACAAGTCACCACTAGAAAACACTGCTCTGTATCGCAATAACTCAAGATGTAAAGTAATACTACGATACTACAAATATCAGGGAACACCTTATCACAGGTAAGTCTGTCTTTAAGGCTTATAAGCTCACATTTATTACAATAAATGACATACCTGAAATGTTACCACTCTCATTATTAAGTCAGATAGGTAATGCACGTAGTAAGTTCGTCGTATTCATGATTTCCTCTTCAAAGTAACATACCGTACTTATTATTTAACACAAAATGACACTAAAAATTAAAGTTATTCACGAGCATCTAGTTGAGAATATGTATGAACTTGAAATGACACGACGAACCGTCTCGTTTTGCATGTGGATTCAAACCTAGGGCATGCAGACTGAGCAAAGATTTCGTGACTGACGGAAGCTAACAGTCATTCCTGATTAGGCATACAGATAGTAATAAACCTCGATTTTAGACAGTATCAATTAGCAAATACCAACTTTAAATTACATAACGCAAACATTTTTAACGGACGCGCATTCCTATCCAGCACCTATTGTCCCTGTTAACGAACTACGAGAGATGTTAAATATTGGTTCTTGACAAGTAACTTATTTGAAATACCGTAAGCTAAAGCTTTGTGTTGGACAGGGATTCGAACACAGAACCTAATAAGATAGATATCGAAGCACAATCAACAGTGACATATCGGATTTTCTCGGTAGTAGCTAGATGTTTTAACTGAAATGACGAGACGAAACATTAATTTTTTCCTTCCCAGGACTCCAACCCGGCACCTATCGCTGTTATAGTCTAGAGAAAACGAACGTTAAATATGGGTTTGTTGCACCAGCAGCGACATGTGAGCATGTTTGAACTAGAAGTAATATGACGAAGAGTTCAGTGCCGACTGGGAATAGAGCTACACACAAAGAGACGTCAGCTACCGAATTTTTCTCCACCAGCAGCTCGGAATAACATCCTTGAACTTACAGTGATCTCGCAAAAAGTTCTGTGTCTCACTGGGAGTCAAAAACGTCAAATATCGTTAGTGTTGACAACGAATGAAAATCCATTAAAAATCGAAATTATTATCCATCAGCAGATAGGCGTTCTCGTGCTAGAGCTTGATAATACATAATGAAATCATTAGTGCGGGGCCAGGATTCGAACCCATTCATTCGCAATATGTGGAGATGTTGAGGAATCTGCAGTTTTGAACAAACAACAAATTGTAGCCGAGCTGTATTGTCACGAAGGGATCAAATTCCGCGTTAAGGGCGGTCTGAGTTGCATTCCCGGTTCAGAACCAATTTTATCGACATACAGAAGCGCAGATAAAAGATGGAATAAGTGTCCTGTGAGCCTATATAGCGTTTGTTTCGTCACTAGAAATAAATAACTAGTATAAGAAAGGTTACTGGTGATAGAGTTTCTACATGTCGCCACTCCAGACTTTATTGTAGCTCAACCTAACGTCTACTTGGTAGAGAAGGAATATAATTTTTAATGTGAATTTCAGACCACAATACCATTATATCTTCTTCACTTGGTGTAGCCAGAAGAGAATGGAATCTGTCTCTCCCTATCTAAAATCATTGACCAAAGTTGGAATCGAACCTAGACCATAGATTTATGAACCTATCACCAGCCCAACAGACCACCAAATCGTCTTCTCAGTGGCTCATTTTTCTATCATAAAGCCGTTGTACCACACTGGCTGAGAATTCTGACACGGCACACAGGCTCCCAGTATCAATTTGCAGCATGTTCAGTAAATTCATTTACTTGGTTGACCGAATCACCATGAACTAGCGGCCTCAGCTACCCAGTGCATGCATTCAACTTAATTTTATAATCACCAAAATAAAATCACGTAACTGCCAACAGTGCAGGATGCAGAAATTTAAATAGGAAGTGTTCCTTTCCACTTGAGCTACTCTATTGCGCTATCTGTTTGTTGAAAAAGTCGTGCAGTGCAAACGAAAAGGTATAACTGTTTGTCTCTCATAAGTATTGACCTGGCGATATGCATTATCTCACAGCGCTGTTGAATGCAGAAGTTCTGGAGGAATTATTGTGATTTCTGGAGCTATTGTAGCTAGGTATCAGCTTGTGCATAATGGTAAGGATTGCACACGGTATATAAGACGTCGCGAGTTCGAATATATTCACTACTATATTTTTTAAAACGCAGTTCTGCTGTCTGCTAAAAGTATCAATCTACTGGCAGTTGTAACATAATTTCCTTCACTTCTCAACCCAAAATAGTCGTATGTGGAAAAAGGGCTAACTTCTGCGACATTTTTTTCATTTCAGGTTTAATAAACAGCCAGACAATAGACGCATCTCAAAACTTTTGTGTTATGTACGGGTAGAGCGCATCGTTCCAAAATACGTCGGAAAAGTATTTTCTACATTAGCTGTCGCCTGGTAGTGGCATTTTATTCTTCTTCAAACGTTGTTTGACAACTTTAAAAAATGGCGCAAATGGCTCTGAGCACTATGCGACTTAACTGCTGAGGTCATCAGTCGCCTAGAACTTAGAACTAATTAAACCTAACTAACCTAAGGACATCACACACAACCATGCCCGAGGCAGGATTCGAATCTGCGACCGTAGCGGTCACGCGGTTCCAAACTGAAGCGCTAGAACCGCAAGGCCACACCGGTCGGCGACAACTTTAACTCAAAACCAGTTTTCTACATGCATGTAATCAATAAACTGCATGTGCATTTTCAGACTGTTATAGATAACATCAGAGAATTCGAATTTATCGTTGATGATTAATTTCTCTCTCATGTTTACTATTGTTTTAACAACAATAAATTCGCCCGCATCTCGTGGTCGTGCGGTAGCGTTCTCGCTTCCCACGCCCGGGTTCCCGGGTTCAATTCCCGGCGGGGTCAGGGATTTTCTCTGCCTCGTGATGGCTGGGTGTTGTGTGCTGTCCTTAGGTTAGGTAGGTTTAAGTAGTTCTAAGTTCTAGGGGACTGATGACCATGGATGTTATGTCCCACAGTGCTCAGAGCCAACAACAATAAAGGAAACCTTACGGAAATTGTGAACTGTATTATAAAAAAATGAAATAAAACTACCAACAATAATCTTCAACGAAAGTCTGTTTTAATAATACTGAGTATCTGTACACAAACGTGCCTCTACCGTCACGAATTGGTAAAATACTACTCACTTAGATTTTGATTGGGTCTGTGTTTTATTGGTATGCTGTGTCATACTCAAGAGGTATGCAAATGTGGCATTTCATAAATAAAGTTATGTATTCCTAGAAACTCGAAATTTGCTTGTCAGCAGCGGAAAGAGGCGTTACCTGTTGTGCAGCATTTTAAGTTTTTCACCATTGCACTATGAGCCGAAAGTACTTACTTGCGATTTCCTTATCGATGTTTGATCTGACTGCTTGTAGCTCTTTCACAGAAGGGATAAAAACGCTACACTCAGTGAGCCTGAAACTGCGAACTATATCAGACGCTTTTGCACAGGTCAGCACGTTACCACAGAGCTGGCGAAGAAGTATGTGCCTTAGCTTCCACTTACGAGACCAATAGTGGCTAGAACTCGTAAACCGCTATTTGAAGGACGAGATTAGTTGCGATTTCCACGTGCAACGACTTTCCTGGGCTGAAAACCGTAAATTTACAATCTTTTGTTACACCTCAAGCGATAATAACTCAGATTATTCAATGGAAATGACAGGTAAAATAAAGTGAACTTTGAGGCTTAATTCCGTGCACACCAGGAAGTAACTCGTCGATCACAGAGGTGCCAAACATACACTGCCTTGTTGCCAAATCTCATTTACAATACCAGCAGCAAGAAGACGAACCGATGTGATCTTACAGCGGGCTGGGAAGTGACCATAGCTGGTGTCTCCAAGTCGCGGCTGGTCCGGCCTGGAATACGTAATGCGTTTGATTCGCATTTCTGTAACTAGTTTTAGGGAGTGGAGCGTAGTTACTAAGAATACTCAGAACTGACTGCAAACTAAGCATCATAAATCAGTAACTCTCATAGTTGTTTTTATATTTCTTTCGTAAGTGCACTCAAAACTAAGAAGCTCATTCACAGAAGTTTTCGGGCCTTGCCAATAGTCGAGCACAAAAAACAAATAAAAAAAGTGTGTGTGTGTGTGTGTGTGTGTGTGTGTGTGTGTGTGTGTGCGACAGAGAGAGAGAGAGAGAGAGAGAGAGAGAGAGAGAGAGAGAGATAAAAATCAAAAAGAATGAGAGAGAGAGAGAGAGAGAGAGAGAGAGAGAGAGAGAGTAAAAAATTGTAAAGAAATTGAATCATGGTATGTAAAGAAATTTTTCATTAAAATGACACGTTCCACATCATTATGAAATATCGTATTCATGATCTATGAAACAAGAATTAATCTAATGCAATCTAATCTAATCATATCATATTGACGACTAGCCATGAAGTGTCACGAATTACCGAAGTTTTTGCCAATACCAGTAACCAAACCTCAACTTAAAAATAAAAGACGACAGTTTTTGTAATAAACCGAGACTTCTATCAAGACCCTTTCGTCCCTGTCAACTGTTCACATAAGATGTCTGATATACCTCTATTCTGAAGTATCAAAGTGTGCATGCATTTAAAGATGAAGTGCATGACGTGAAGTTCTGTGACGGAGATAAGAACCCAACACGTAATCGGATTGTTAACTAAGTAAAATCAAATGTTACTTATCGGATTTCGTTACCAGCTGCTAGGTGTTTGACTCTAGAATAAGGATACAAACTTTCGTGCCTAAGCGACAATCGAACTGCACGCCTACCGCGCATCCACGAATAAAGCTTAAGTATCAGTTGCTTACTCACCAATAGTAAGATGTGTGCGTGTTTGACCAGAAATAACGACACCTATTGCGATTGTTGGCAAAACACGAACAAACATTAAAAATGCACATTAATTCTCACTAACAGGCCGGTGTGCATGTGATAGGGCTTGAAATGAAATTATGAATATTTTTGTACTGGATCAGGATTCGGACCCATATGCTTACCTTTGGAGGAAACCTAGCGAAGATTGCATTCTTGAGAAAAGGAACGGAATGATTCAACTATACTGTTCCGAGACATTCAGATCCTCGAAAGAGGAGATATGAATTCGAATCACAATCCGGCACCAAATTTTTCAACGTCTCTAGTTCAATCAAGTACAAGTAAAGTAAGAGCCCTGTTCCTTTAAATGGCTATCGGTTCATCAAATAAAGTAAAATTTTCTAATGTAAGTAAGGTTACTGGCGACTCTATTTCTGTTTACCATGACTTCCGCTATGTCATTTCCCAACGTAAACCGGCTCTGCCCAGTTGGTAATGAAGGAACGTGATGTTTAATGCGGATTCTGGATTATGACGTCTTTCTCTTGATGTTACCAGGGGTAAAGTAAATCTGTTTGTGCCTCTTAAAAGTAGATGCCTGAACCCACGCATTGCACATGTGATAGTTCGTTCCGCCAGACCATTGTGGCCACATTTCCCGGCCCCAGGAGTGTGCTGTAACAGGAGATGTGCTTAGCTTACAAAATTAGTCATGGTGGAAAAAACGCGAGGCTATTAAATGATTAAGTAGAAGCAAGCTTCTGAAGCGGAGATTATGCTATTCTCATGTCAGCAGTATGTAAAGACTCTTCTAGGCATCATAGGCTCGATGTGAAGCCATTTTGAAATTTTCACAAATTCAGCAAATTTCTTAGTTCGAGAAAATCCACTGGGAAGTGTGAAGTTACCGGATAATTCGATTATTACCGTCGTTATTACTATCATTTTCTTCATACTGCTGCTGGAACACTGTACTTGAAGATCATTTCATGCTTTTTGGTCACTATAGAAGTAGTTTCCCAAGACCAGGTTCTTTCAATATCTACAGAATCCTTTTCATGTTAATATCAAACATCAGTAATAACTCGTAGATTACGTTAAATTAAAATAATTGATGAAGACGTTACTTGATACCAAAAACACGCTGCATTTCTTCATTTACTTGGGCCTAGAAATGGCTATCGAGTACTGGCAAACCAAAAAGTAAGAGATCTTACTGCCTTCCGATATAGGTCGCTGTCAGTTCTTTCATGTGATTTGGTCGACATGACCTGTTTCACGTTGTGTATGACAGACAATGTTTTAGAAAATCATTTGTTTTCCTTTGCAATAAACAGAAAGATTTTAATTCTAAGCTGTCCAAGCAGAAAATTTTCGCAATATTAGTTCAAATTTAATATTCGCTTCTATAATGTAGGAAAGTATTTCACAGTTGCAAAACTCGCATCCGACTCATTGACCTTACACTTAGTCGCTGACCATAAATTCTAGCTCAGAGTGACACCAGATTAAGTAACCTAATGTAGCGAAGACTGCTTGCCAGTGCTCTTTCTCACCGGAAAACACGCAATTGACTCATCGGGCTCCATAAGTACACTGTAACAGTAATTTCTGTGTGTATGCAATGCATACGGATTAGAATTTAGTGGTGCTCTCTCTTCCACTTCCGTATACAATATGCCTGACCTAAAGGGGCCCTTTATCATTACAGGCCCCGGGCAGTGCAAAATCATACTGATAACAGTAAGGTGCTTATACTGACAACCTGACTGTTCGTTTTACCTGATTTTGTAATCATTTAAATAAAACAACATGACCTTTCAGTGGGAGACATTTCGTCCCCCTTTTCCTTCTGTGAAATCTGTCAATAAGCTTTTTGCCTTCCAACCAGTGAAATATGGTAGAGTACGGCCGGTAAATGATTCACAAACCACGATTTAGTGCCCTTAAGACGATTTATTTAAACGTCACAAGACTGCACATAGGTCCAATCGATTTTGAGGTGCCAAGTGTTTGTTATCTTACTTTTGTGACAGGTGGGCATAAGTGATTACCAAAGACTTTTTATTGTACTGAAATAATCTTTTGTCACAAAGTAACACGGTAAGTGTTTTATTCGTATATATTTTGTGGGAAACTGTAATCGTGATGGAAGATTATACACCTGAATGTTAGACACAACTGGTAGGAGAAAACGCTGCATATTAACCAAGTCCCGCGCCTCCTCTCCATATCCTCCTATGACACGAGCACGGGATTCTCCTCGCATACCGCTACAGAGCTGTTCCTAGCACAGCTGAGAATTGGCAATATCATCACAAACATTAGGCAACACTGTGACAGGGCAATCACTTCCGCATATGTTACTGAATTGACTCGCTAAATTCACTTGATATTCCCTTTCCATTTGAATGACTCGTGCTATGTAATCCTCATGTAAACTAAGACACTAAGACAGAAAATTCAGTTTTTTGCCTAAAGAAATGCTATTCTTCACATAAGTGACAACTTTCATTATATTTCACGATGCGTTATGAGGCTGAGCTACAAACACCATGATGAGAGCGGCGTACAGACAGCTGTGTCTGTAGCCCGGTAGTACCTCCCGTGTCTCGAGTCAGAACGGCTCAATCAGTCGTCAGTTCTAACCGTGGTAGGGGCCAGCGTGTGCGAGCTTTTTTTCTGATATATTTTTTCAGAGCTGCTAATTTCCAGAAAAAATTCTGTATCGAAATCGGAAGAAACCTTTACACATCAAATCCTCTTGGTAGCTCGACTCAGTAAGCTGTGTTAATGGTCATAGATCTTGGCTTTCTAACTGCCAAGCTGCTTTGCAATACCAGCGTCTCTGAAGGAATTCGAGTCGACCATCAGCGATACGAATTTCAATATCGTTCTTCGCTTAAGACTCACATGCCAGGGTGATAAGTATGAAGGAAATGAACCTCTTAATTACTTTAGGGCCTCTATGCTAAATTTCCACAGTAGCAATTAGGAACTCCCTGCGGACATTTGCTAACAGCGGCTCTAGCAAATTACTTTTTCTCTGGGTAGCTTCAAGTATGGGCAATTTTGTCGCCTTAAATCCAATTGAATATTTTAAATATCACTTGTGAACAGCGTTCACGTGTCCATTAATTAAGGTATAAACCTCAAAACAAGCAATTTGCCTGAGTAGCTATAGAGCAGGGTCTGATAGGTATTGACACAATCTTTTGCATCCATTTACCATACAGAATCAAAGAAAGAAACCAAACACATTACATTGCATTTACTCTCTGTGCCATGACTAACACATATGAATCCATGACAATAATAAATTATTTGAGGAACCTCCCGTGAAAGGAAAAAGAACAGAATGTGACGCTTTAATTGTAGTGCACTGGATCAGAAACAATGAAATTAATTCTGTGCCACATTGATGTATTGCATTCTAGTGTAATAAAATAATCATCAAATAAAAACGGTTTTGTGCTTCCTTTGCTATCAAGAGTGAAACACAAATCATAGACAGATTGTATGGGTCACCACTCAACAACATTAAAGCATTTTACATGGTCGAGAGCGCGGAATGGAGCAGACGTTGTCGGCAGAAGGCGAGACAATGCAGTGCCTCAGCCCCCGCCGGTGGGCAGTAAACGGGTGGTCCCAGAGAACTCAGACGCATGCGGTGTTCAGAGGCAGATGGTCGGCAAATAAATCTTTCACTAAAACATTGTTGGGCCAAACTATTATTAGCAGTGTGACAGAAAGCGAAATCTACTGTAGATTCGCTTGAATTACACTCATAGCTTCAGCACCGAGAGGAAAGGGCGATAAAAACTATGTTGACGTGTGCCTTTAGTTACCAGACGTCGTATTAGCTACTCTCGCGTTTTACCTCAAGACTACGGTCGTAGTCAAGAATAAAGTACTAAGACTGAAGTCAAGACTTCCTCTGGGAAGTGCCGCAGTCTACAATGTTGCCAGATCGAGCATATTGCCGGAGATAGGATTCTGAGAGGAGCACAACTGTATTGCCCACCTTACGTGAACGACTCGGCGGTAAATTTTTTGCTCTAAGTCTGTATCTACAACACATATTCCACGCTGAAGACACAGAAGAATTAAAAAACAAAAATAGTTTATGAGAGCAACGTTAACTATAGCGTTCGAAGTATTCATAGTATTGTATACGTGTGTAAATGCCTTCCAATGCCCACTCAAGGAAGACAAGGATACACAGTCTAGCTTCAATATTATAAATTCGCCTTAGTTTGCGGATGAACTCAGAGTTAGGTTGATAATCATTTTGAATATTTAGCAGTACTGTACCCATTGGTGTTAAACTCGTTTTCAACCAATGATTCCCACAGCTACATGAACACTACTTGCGATACCTCATAGACAAAATACTTACGCAGTGCTATCAGAAGAAAAGATCAATCTGACACAAACCGTGGGAAGTTTGTTTTACAACCTTTGTACCTGGATAATTTGAGATGTCTGTGAACGTTGCTGCTTGAGAAGATTTAAGACGAAACTAAATTCCTTCACCTACGACAATGTTTAAAGAAATCGTCTTAACGGAACTAAATCATGGTTTGTGAATCGTTTACCGGCTGTACTCTGCAGCATTTCGCTGGCTGGAAGGCAAAGAGCTTACTGACAAATTTCACAGAAGATAAAGAGGGACGAAATGTCTCCCAATGAAAGGTCATGTTGTTTTATTTAAATGATTACAAAATCAGGTAAAACGAACAGTCAGGTTGTCAGTATAAGCACATTACTGTTGTCAGTATGATGTTGCACTGCCCAGGGCCTGTAACGATAAAGGGTCCCTTTAGCTCAGGCATATTATATACAGAAGTGGAAGAGAGGGGACAACTAAATTCTAATCCGTATGCATTGCATACACTCAGAAATCACTATTACAGTGTACTTATGGAGCCCAATGAATGAATTGCGTATTTTCCGGTGAGAAAGAGCACTGGCAAACAGTCTTCGCTACATTAGGTTACTTAAACTGGTGTCACTCTGAGCTAGAATTTATGGTCAGCGACTAAGTGTAAGGTCAATGAGTCGGATGCGAGTTTTGCAACTGTGAAATACTTTCCTGCATTATAGAAGCGAATATTAAATTTGAACTAATATTGCGAAAATTTTGTACTTGGATATCTTAGAATTAAAATCTTTCTGTTTATTGCAAAGGAAAACAATTGATTTTCTAAAACATTGTCTGTCATACATAACTTGAAACAGGTCATGTCGACCAAATCATATGGAAGAACTGACAGCGACGTATATCGGAAGGCAGTAGGATCTCTTGCCATTTGGAAACACACACACACTCACACAACACACACACACACACACACAAACACACACACACACACACACACACACACACACATTCTTTTTTATTTTTGTTTGTTGTGCTCGACTATCGGTGAGGCACGAAATCTTCTGTGAATGAGTTTCTTAGTTTTGAGTACACTTACGAAAGAAATATAAAAACAACTATGAGAGTTACTGATTTATGATGCTTAGTTTGCAGTCAGTTATGAGTATTCTTGGTAACTACGCTCCACTCCCTAAAACTAGTAACAGAAATGCGAATCAAACGCATTACGTATTCCAGGCCGGAACAGCCGCGACTTGGTGTGCACGGAATTAAGCCTCAAAGTTCACTTGATTTTACCTGTCATTTCCATTGAATAATCTGAGTTTATTATCGCTTGAGGTGTAACAAAAGATTGTAAATTTACGGTTTTCAGCCCAGGAAAGTCGTTGCACGTGGAAATCACAACTAATCTCGTCCTTCAAATAGCAGTTTACGAGTTCTAGCCACTAATGGCCGCGTAAGAGGAAGCTAAGGCACGTACTTCTTCGCCAGCTGTGTGGTAACGTGCTGACCTGTGAAAAAGCGTCTGATATGGTTCGCAGTTCCAGGCTCACAGAGTGTAGCGCTTTTATCCCTTCTGTCAAAGAGCTACAAGCAGTCAGATCAAACATCGATAAGGAAATCGCAAGAAAATACTTTCGGCTCATAGTGCAATGGTGAAAAACTTACAATGCTGCACAACAGGTAACGCCTCTTTCCGCTGCTGACAAGCAAATTTTGGGTTTCTAGGAATACATAACTTTATTTATGAAACGCCACATTTGCATACCTCTTGAGTATGACACAGAATACCAATTAAACACAGACCCAATCAAACTCTAAGTGAGTAGTATTTTACCAATTCGGGACGGTAGAGGCACGCTTGTGTACAGATACTCAATATTATTATAACAGACTTTCGTCGTAAAGTTATTGTGGGTAGTTTTATTTCATTTTGTATAATACAGTTCACAATTTCCGTAAGGTTTCCTTTAATGTTGTTAAAACAATAGTAAACATGAGAGAGAAATTAATCATCAATGATAAATTCGAATTCTCTGATGTTATCTGTAACAGTCTGAAAATGCACATGCAGTTTATTGATTACATGCATGTAGAAAACTGGTTCTGAGTTAAAGTTGTCAAACAAGGTTTGAAGAAGAATAAAATGCCACTACCAGACGACAGCTAATGTAGAAAATACTTTTCCGATGTATTTTGGCACGATGCGCTCTACCCATACATAACACAAAAGTTTCGAGATGCATCTACTGTCTGGCTGTCTATTAAATCTGAAATGAAAAAAATGTCGCAGAAGTTAGCCATTTTCCACATACGTATATTTTGGGTTGAGAAGTGAAGGAAATTATGTTACAAGTTACAGTAGATTGATACTTTTAGCAGACAACAGAATTGCGTTTTAAAAAATGTAGCAGTGAATGTATTCGAACTCGCGACATCTTATCTACCGTGCGCGATACGTACCATTATGCACAAGCTGACACCTAGCTACAATAGCTCCAGAAGTCATTATAATTCCTCCAGAACTTCTGCATTCCACAGCGCTGTGGGATAATGCATATCGTGTAGTGAGACGTGAAATTGAAGCGACACCCATCCACCAGTGTCAGCCCAGTTTGCAGGTGAATATAAGTTTAATTTAGTGTTTTGTTTATGTATTTTGTAATATTTGTAATGGTTGTGAATTATCTAAAGTTTTGTATTTATTTTTATGTTTCATGTACGGAGTGGGCGGCGCAACGAACGGAGACAGCATCTTCACTGCCGGGACCAGAGAGAAAATTGCTGGTCACTATACGTCGCGGGTCGACAGCCATAGAGCAACAGAAGATCCTGAAACCGAGTTGTTGCGTCGTGCTTCTAAAAACTGAAAAAATAAGAATTTGTAATGTTTCTACAGCAATGACGTCATAGAAAGTTTAATCATGTTGTAAATGTTCAGTCCTATCTTGTCAAGGCTCAGCTTCACGTCTATATGTAGTATATAGGAAGATAATAAACTAGTGTATACTACAAAAGTTTAAATACGTGTTCCGATAATTTATTTATGAAGAATTATGTTAAGGAAGAAGTATTACTAATTTATTTGACAACATTATTAATTTTTGCAACGTTCAACGCGAGTTTGAGTCTTGAAAGTTTATTCAATGTGGTTTTAATATTTATCAAAGCAGATAACTTACATTAATATAATGTCTGAGAAGAAACAAACGACATCTAAATTGAAAAAAGTTTGCGCAAACTAACTGGACTGAGTGACGTAATTCTGCGCATACGACTCAAATGATGATGTTTTAATTACAGTTTCGTTCAAGAACCATTCAGCGACCACTTTAAAAAGAGTTTAAATAATTTTGAAGTGTTGTGTAACTGACGTTGGTGACGAAGTCTGCACATGGTCATATGTCAAAAGAAAATCATTTATACAAAACTTACGTCATTACACTACACCGTGGCGATCTTATAAATAGGACTTGTGTGCAACTAAGACACACAGGTACGAAACAAAACATCAAGAACCCTTCGGAAGTCAACGCGAGTTTTCGTGGAGCCTTCACCAGCCAGCGGCGACTTCGCGGGTGTGGGCATCTGAAGGAGCGCAGCCAAGCAGTACGATCACGCAGTTATTCCACGTGAAGGCGCATCTGTTGGGCAGCAGCTGAACGCTGCAAACTCGGACAACCCTTTTCCCCCTAAACTAACAGTCCCAGTACGTCAGCTGGGGGGCGTTCCTCCGGCTGGTATTAGAGGTGTTGCTGAGGGCTCCGCCTGTCTACGGTGCGGCCGGGCGTGGTTGCAGCCAGTGACGTCTCCGGTGTTCGACTCAGCGTCCTGCCGGTTGCGGAAGCGGGGTCGCAGCATCTCAGTGGCTGCATCGACGGCTGTTACTTCTGCAGCCCATAGCAGCACACTGATCACCGAGAACTATAAACTACAATATTAGTGTCCGGTGAGTCTGTTTTAAGTTGGAAGTGGAGTGTTGTACATAGAGAGTGTGCTTTTAATAGGATTGTTGATTACAAGTCTGCGTGTGTAACTAGTTAATATCTTACAATAATGTCGGGAAGTGAAATGTCAGACGAAGACCAATCTGTGTCCGATAGGAGCATGAGATCCCTTTTTAGGGCGATCGCTAAATTAAAACAGTCTAACGAAGAATCTACTGCTAGATTAAAAGAGCAATTAAAACAATCTAACGGAGAATATACGGCTAGATTAAAAGAGGAACGTAAGGGGGAGCTAACAAAATCTACAGACAGGTTACAGGAACATCTTAATGAAACCAGTGGGGAATTAAGTGATAAAATAGAGGCTTCTAAAGTTGAAATGCAGGAAAAACTAGTAGGACATAGTAATAAGATTGCTGATAGTTGTAAAAGGTTAGAAGAACATATCCAGGAGTCGCGTGAGGAAAGCGCTCGCATGCGAAATGATATTACTGACTTAAGAGACTAGATAATGTCAATGTCTTAGTTGTAAATGAAATAGAGAAAAATAACGATAAGTTACGAGATGAATTTTCTATGCAAACAGAAACTGTTCGTAGAGAATTATTAGAATCTATTAAAGAGGTTTCTACCAAACCTGTAGAGATTTCTTCAATAGATAATGTAGAATTAGAGGCATTAACTCATCGAGTAGAAAAAGATCATACTGAAATAGAAAACATGAAATTTTTAATTACCGAAATATGCAGTAACCTTGAGACTGCTAAAGATAATAACATTGACGAAGGTGCAGAGCGTTCACATCGTGAACACAGTGAAGAATCGATATTAGATAACCGTGTATCCAATACAGAAATGTGAATACAGGAAATTACTAAACGGTTATCGGAATTAGATAATAATGAAAACATTTCAAGTAGTAGAAGTAATAACGTAATCTGAGACAACAGTCGCATCGTGTTTGCTAGCTCGGACGATGACAATACAAATAAGGAAATCACGGCAAGCCAATCCGATGCAACTCCATCTCTGCAATCTAAGCAGAATCCAACTATGTCTCTCGCAGAATGTTGGGATGATATAACGACAAATTTAAATGTAGCAAGTCGATTTCGTGTATTCAAACCAGGAGGCGAACTTCACCCTATAATCTTTATAAAAGCTTTTGAAACTTCATTATCTCCTAAATTGAGTAATGAAAAACGGATTCAATTTGTAATAGGACATTTAGAAGCAGAAGCTGTGGAATGGGCAGTACTGCATAGAATTGAATTTAGAGATTGGGATGATTTTGTTAAGCTGTTTAAACAAAATTATTGGTCAAGAGGAAAACAACAACACTTAACTTTAGAGTTGTTAGACCCTCCTCCTTATTCTAAACGGTGGGGAGGTTATAGCAATTATTTTCAATGGCATTTACACCGTGCTAAATTAATTGAAGAACCAATTATTGAAAGTCATCTAATACGAGTCCTAATTAGTAGGTTACCGTATTATGTAAAGAAAAGAATGATAGAAAGGGAATGGTCACAACCTTGCGAATTATTAGGATACTTAGAACAGTTAGATATACTTAATAGAGAACGGGAAGAAAAGAAATTTAGATTTGGTAGAAATGACCATCCTCGAAATAATAATAATTCAGAACCACGAAAATTTAACAACAACAATCACAGCCGGTTTTGTTATATAAAACGTCAATCTAAAGATAAAGAGAGCCAACAAAATCGGGGTAATAACTCTAAAATGCGGAAATTACACAATAAAGATAATGAGATAAATCATCCTCAAGTAATTAATGAAGGTCAAGCTGTAGGTGACGTTTTCATAGAAAGTTCGGAAAACTAGTAAAGTCCTTTAGTACGGGTCGACTAAAAGGAATTGTTAGTCAAAATTATACAAGACCCAATTGCAATTTATCATTAAGCTGCCAAAAGGAAGGTGATTGGCAACAAGATTTACTTCAGGAAGACAATCAGATAAGGCAGAATATAACTTATAAACTCGTTATTAAAGGTTATATTAAAGATACCGAAGTAAATATTATAATCGATTTGGGTAACAAAGTAAGTATTTTATCTAAAGAATTATTTCAACTTAAAAGAAAATATTGGAATTTCCCAACCTTACCTGTAACTGGGGTGAAAATTATAGGAGTTACTGGTAAAAGAAGTCAAAAATATTACTGAGGAAGTTTATTTAACTTTTGAAATTTCTAAACAATTAATTTCTCACTCTGTACTTGTCGTAGCCAACTTAAATGTGGCCATAATTTTAGGTATAGATTGGTTGTGTAAATATAAAGCTATATTAGATTTTAAAGACTCTTCACTAACCATCCATAAGGAGGCATGTGCTTTTAAAGTGAAGTTTTCTAATAATCAAGTACCTGAAAATTGCTACGAATCCTTACAGACTAAGTACACACAGACCATGAACCTATTAATAAATTCTAGTGATCTTGAATATGAAGTATACCAATGTGATTGCTACGAATCCTTACAGATTAAGTACACACAGACCATGAACCTATTAATAGATTCTAGTGATCTTGAATATGAAGTATACCAATGTGAGGCTAGTAATAGTATCGAAACCGAAGTGAAAGAAAAATGTTATTCTACGAATTGTCTACCCGAACAAGAAAAGGAAGAGTTGGAATCTTTATTGTTAGAATTTAGAGCCGTCTTCTCAGATGAAGCGGGGAGAATCAAAGATTACGTTTGTAAACTTAAGATTAAAGATCAAAAACCATTCTTTAAGAAACCTTATCCTATTCCAGTACAATTCAAAGAACCGGCTATTAGAGAAATAAGTAAGATGCTAGAACAAAATATTATCGAACGATCAGGTAGTGCTTTTAACAGTCCATTGTGGGTAGTTAACAAAGCTACTGGTGGGGTACGACTGGTTCTGGATGCTCGTGAATTAAACAAAATTATAGAGATGGAAAGAGACAGACCTATTCCTGTGGAGGAGGTACTTCTTAAGATTGCTGGTTCTCGTTATATGAGTACAATGGATTTAACTGCTGGCTACCATCAAGTAATATTACACCCGGATTCGCGGCAATATACGGCTTTTCTTTTTGAAGGTAGAGCATATCAGTTCCAAGTTTTACCTTTTGGACTTAATATATCAGTGTCAACTTTCATTAGGGCATTAGATTCAGCATTGGGTCAGCAATTATTACAAAATATTATTTTATATGTAGATGATATTTTGGTAGCCACTAAAACGTGGGAAGAACACGTAACGATATTACGGGAATTGTTTGACCGTTTAATTGACAGAGGAATTACTTTAAAATTATCTAAGTCTTACTTCGGAAAGGAGGAAGTGAGATTTTTGGGGCATATAGTGGACAGTAAAGGTATTAGGTCAGACCCAGCATGTATTGAAGCTATTGCTCGATGCCCGAGTCCTATATATCGGAAACAACTGAAATCATTCTTAGGAATGATAGGATTTCTGAGAAGATTTCTTCCAGGGCAGGATATTGTCAATACTAAATTACTGGATTTGTTAAAAGAGAAATCAGTATGGCTCAGGGGAAAAGAGGAAGAGGAAGTTTTTAATAAGATAAAAGGAGCATTAACAGAAGCTAAAATGTTATACCATCCAGATTTCAATCAGGACTTTTGTATGTGTACGGATGTCGCTGATTATGGTGTGTCTTGCGTAATATTCCAAGGTGATCTGACCAATGAAAAGGGATTATATCAGCCTATTGGATTCGCTAGTAGAACTTTAAATAAACATGAAAGAAATTATTTTGTAACCGAGAAGGAAGCTCTCACAGTGGAATGGGGTTTTCAAAGATTTAGAGGATTATTAATTGGAAGAAAAACAATTGTATATACTGATCATCAGGCTTTAACCTTTTTGAACCATTGTCGGTTACTTCACCGTAGATTAATACGTTGGGTATTATGCTTACAAGAATTTCAGTACGAAATTAGGTATATAAAAGGTTCTCAAAATGTAGTTTCGGATGCTTTGTCGAGACTCCCAGTAGGAATGGAGAATATTAACATTGCGGAAGAACCAGGAACAAATTACCATGTTTATTTCCTTTTAACTTAGGAGAACGAACGTAAGGTTAAACGGATAGTAACTGCTATTAGATGCAATCAAAGAAATGACGATCAATATAGGGACCTTATACAAAACCTTAATAATGGGGACGAAACAGTTAACACCCGGGGTGTGTGGTTATATTTCAACGACTTGTTGTATTGGAAAGCACACAGGGAACACCAGAGATGGAAAATCTGCAATCCGAAAACGGTTGTGTACGAATTAATTACTTATATTCATGAAGGTTACGGGCATTTTGGAATTCATAAATGTATTAAACATCTAATGAAGTATTATTATTTCAAAAATATGTCCCATATTGTGAGAAGTATTATTAGGACTTGTGAAACCTGTCAAAAGGTTAAAGTTAATAACAAATCTAAGCGTTATAAATTATATGCTGTAATTCCTCGAGGTCTGTGGGATCTACTGTCATTAGATTTTTTTGGCCCTCTGCCTCGTAGTTCAGGAGGATTTACTTATGTGTTTGTTGTAATGGAATGTCGGTCCAAACATGTGAAACTATATACTTTGAAACGAGCGAATACAGCAAGCGTTATACGTTGTCTTACTCGAAATTACTTTGTTAACTGGGGCATTCCCAAACGATTTATGTCTGACAACGGTAGTGCCTTTATTAGTCAAAAGTTTCAAGATATGATAAAACAATATGGAATCCAACATATCTTAATTTCGAAATATCACCCTCAAAGTAATTTAGTAGAAAGAGTCATGAAAGAATTAGGACGATTATGTAGAACTTATTGTGCATATAAACATACTCGGTGGGCCAAACTAATGCCTGAGTTCGAAAAGATATTAAATGAATTGTCCATTATAATTATCCGGGCTGTTATGCCGTGGTCGGTTGATGAATTCTGTGGTGATTCCCAACGTTTCGTCTCCGACTGCGGGAGACATCTTCAAGGGGGTCCGTAGCTTGATGGAAGGTCCAACACTGTGTTATGCCGTGGTCGGTTGATGAATTCTGTGGTGATTCCCAACGTTTCGTCTCCGACTGCGGGAGACATCTTCAAGGGGGTCCGTAGCTTGATGGAAGGTCCAACACTGTGTGTTGGACCTTCCATCAAGCTACGGACCCCCTTGAAGATGTCTCCCGCAGTCGGAGACGAAACGTTGGGAGTGTTGGACCTTCCATCAAGCTACGGACCCCCTTGAAGATGTCTCCCGCAGTCGGAGACGAAACGTTGGGAATCACCACAGAATTCATCAAACGACCACGGCATAACAGCCCGGATAATTATAATGGACATGATATTTCCGGCCGTGAAAGTTTACATTTTAGTATTAAATGAATTGCCTTATCTAACGACGGAATTATCACCTATAGAAATTTTAGCCAAACGAATTATAGGTGAGCCTTTAGTAGCTGCTCTACCTTGGCCACCAGTAAATGAGATCCAACAATGCATTCCAAACGAAAAAATTCGCGAACAGATTGTTAAAAATGCTGAACGGAGAATTAAAAGTTATAATCAACATGCTCTAGAACCCTCATTTCAGGTAGAAGACCTTGTATTAGTACGATCTCATCCTAAAAGTTCGAAGATCAATAAGGAATGTAGAAAATTCTTCTTTATCTTTGAAGGTCCATATGTTCTTCATAAGATTGTACATCCCAAAGCGTTACTTCTTATGGAACCTTTATCAGGTGTAATTAAAGGATTATATAGTGTCGATCAAATTAAACCCTTCATTCCTAAATAAGTTAATATTTAGTATATGTTACATATGGACGAGCGTTCATAGTTTATTCATGTGAAGTTTTTCGTGATAGTTACGTGTTATTTTAAAGAAATGACAGGAAGTTTAAACAAGTGTTCTACAATAATCTACCGGTACTTCAAAAAGGGAAAGACAACTAAAAGGGGATTTACATGGAAGAAATTTTTGTTATTAGGTCAGAAAGAATTTTGTATATTTTATATTTACTCGGATAGTAGGAACCAAAGGGATTTTAATAATTTTAGGGACCATGGGCGTCCAGAGCTATATGGCTCACGAGAACATAGCAGAGTGCCTTTAATAGAGATTTGTAATAGTGTTAATATAGAACACACCAAACGGGGCTCTCTCGCTTGTTTCTCCTAAATAAATTGCCATTACCCAACAAAGTGTCCGAAGGTAAAGAAAGCCGCGCCGAGATTCTAAAGAAAGTTTTGCTTGATTTCTTCTTGACCTCAGGCATAAATAAAGCATTAGGGAAAAGAACGACGTAAAGTAAATAGTACTATTAGTTATTTTGAAAAACGTATTAGTAATATATATTTTGGAAAGAATAACTCTAGTAAATGAATAAAACTGAAACTAACCTATCACAATTTGAACGATCTGACCTAATGCAACAACGTTAAAGAACGTACTAAATTATTATTTACTAGCAACTATTAAATGAAAAGGAGTAATCTCCACATATTCGGTTATGAATTACCATAATAGCACAATTAAAAGTAAATGACAAATAGTCACAACAATATCGCCATAAAAGGATTGAATCTATCTAAGAGCAAGGACTTTAAATTACGGAAAATGTGAGAAAACTGTATAATATTAACAGTTAAATATTGTATATAGAAGAAGTTTTATTTTCGGTTAAAACCTGACAAACTGAGCTTGTGGGTGGGGTATGTAGTGAGACGTGAAATTGAAGCGTCACCCATCCACCAGTGTCAGCCCAGTTTGCAGGTGAATATAAGTTTAATTTAGTGTTTCGTTTATGTATTTTGTAATATTTGTAATGGTTGTGAATTATCTAAAGTGTTGTATTTATTTTTATGTTTCATGTACGGAGAGGGCGGCGCAACGAACGGAGACAGCATCTTCACCGCCGGGACCAGACAGAAAATTGCTGGCCACTATACGTCGCGGGTCGACAGCCAAAGAGCAACAGAAGATCCTGAAACCGAGTTGTTGCGTCGTGCTTCTAAAAACTGAAAAAATAAGAATTTGTAATGTTTCTACAACAATGACGTCATAGAAAGTTTAATCATGTTGTAAATGTTCAGTCCTATATTGTCTATACGTAGTATATAGGAAGATAATAAACTAGTGTATACTACAAAAGTTTAAATACGTGTTCCGATAATTTATTTATGAAGAATTATGTTAAGGAAGAAGTATTACTAATTTATTTGACAACATTATTAATTTTTGACAACGTTCATCGCGAGTTTGAGTCTTGAAAGTTTATTCAATGTGGTTTTAATATTTATCAAAGCAGATAACTTGCATTAATATAATGTCTGAGAAGAAACAAACGACATTTAAAGTGAAAAAAGTTTGCGCAAACCAACTGGACTGAGTGACGTAATTCTGCGCATACGACTCAAATGATGATGTTTTAACTACAGTTTCGTTCAAGAACCATTCAGCGACCACTTTAAAAAGAGTTTAAATAATTTTGAAGTGTTGTGTAACTGACGTTGGTGACGAAGTCTGCACATGGTCATATGTCAAAAGAAAATCATTTATACAAAACTTACGTCGTTACACTACAATCGCCAGGTCAATAATTATGAGAGACAAACAGTTATACCTTTTCTTTTGCACTGCACGACGTTTTCAACAAACAGATAGCGCAATAGAGTAGCTCAAGTGGAAAGGAACACTTCCTATTTAAATTTCTGCATCCTGCACTGTTGGCAGTTCTGTGTTGCTGGCAGATCGGTGATTTTATTTTGGTGATTACAAAATAAAGTTGAATGCATGCACTGGGTAGCCGAGGCAGCTAGTTCATGATGATTCGGTCAACCAAGTAAATGAATATACTGAACATGCTGCAAATTGATACAGGGAGCCTGTGTGCCGTGTCAGAATTCTCAGCCAGTGTGGTACAACGGCGTTATGATAGAAAAATTAGCCACTGAGAAGGCGATTTGGTGGTCTGTTGGGCTGATGATAGGTTCATAAATCTATGGTCTGGGTTCGATTCCAACTTTGATCAATGATTTTAGATATGGAGAGACAGATTCTATTCTCTTCTGGCTACACCAAGTGAAGAAGATATAATGGCATTGTGGTCTGAAATTCACATTAAAAATTATATTCCTTCTCTACTAAGTAGACGTTAGGTTGACCCACAATAAAGTCTGTAGCGGCGACATGTAGAAACTCTATCACCAGTAACCTTTCTTATACTAGTTATTTATTTCTAGTGACGAAACAAACGCTATATTGGCTCACAGGACACTTATTCCATCTTTTATCTGCGCTTCTGTATGTCGATAAAATTGGTTCTGTACTGGGAATGCAACTCAGACTGCCCTTAACGCGGAATTTGATCCCTTCGTGACAATACAGCTCGGCTACAATTTGTTGTTTGTTCAAAACTGCAGATTCCTCAACTTCTCCACATATTGCGCGTGAATGGGTTCGAATCCTGGCCCCGCACTAATGATTTCATTATGTATTATCAAGCTCTAGCACGAGAACACCTATCTGCTGGTGGATAATAATTTAGATTTTTAATGGATTTTCATTCGTTGTCAACACTAACGATATTTGTCGTTTTTGACTCCTGCCCCTAAGGAGGAAGAATCAGCAATGATCAACGGCAAGGGGATGTAGAAGGCAATGGAAGCCACTCCATTAAAGACACGTAACGTGTATCTACAGGATGTGTGACCTGTAATTGAAAAGTGTCATGATGATCCCTCCTTTGACAAAGATTCCGGAACAGTCCCCCTATCAGATCTCCGGGAGGAGGTGACCATGAGAAAAAGTGATCGTGGTGGGGAAGCTAGAAAATCGTTAAAGGGAAATGCAAAGGGTAAATCTGGATATAATAGGGATCAGTGAAGTGAAATAGAAAGAAGAAAGGATTTCTGGACAGATGAGTGTAGGATAATACCAAAAGCAGCAGAAAATGGCATAACGGGAGAAGGATTCGTTACGAATAGGAAGGTAGGGCAGAGAGTGTGTTACTGTGAACGGTTCAGTGATGGGGTTGTTCTTATCAGAATCGACAGCAAACCAACACCGATGTTAGTTAGGGTACATATGACAACGTTGCAAGCTGAAGTTGAAGAGGTAGAGAACGTATATGACGATATTGCGTGGGTAATACAATACATAAAGAGAAATGAAAGTCTAATAGTCATGGGGGACTGGAATGCAGTTGTAGAGGGAGGAGTAGAAGAAACGTTTACAGTAGAATGTGGACTTGGGACAAGGAATTAGAGAGGAGAAAGACTAATTGAGTTCTGTAATAAATTTCAGCTAGTAGTAACGAATAATCTGTTCAAGTATCACAAGAGGAGGAGGTTTACTTGAAAAAGACCGGATGATAAGGGAAAATTTCAGTTAGATTTCAGCGTGGGCAAAGATTCCGAAATCAGGTACTGGATTGTAAGGCGTATCCAGGAACAGATATAGACTCAGTTCACAATGTAGTAGTGATGAAGAGGAGGCTGAAGTTTAAGAGATTAGTCTGGAAAAATTAGTACACAAGAAAGTTGGATGCGGAAGTACTTAGGAATGACGAGATTCGCTTGAAGTTCCCTAAGGCTATAGAGACAGCAGTACTGATTAGCTCAGTAGGCAGTACACTTGAAGAGGAATGGACATATCTAAAAAGTTCTACCACAGAAGTTGGAAACAAAAACTACGAAGAAACTATAGGCAACAGAAGAAATACTTCTGCTGATCGGTGAAAGATGGAAGCACAAAATGGTCTAGGAAATTCAGGAATATAGGAATACAAGTCGCTGACGAGTGAAATAAACAGGAAGTGCAGGGAAGCTGAGGCGAAATGGACGCATGAAAAATGTGAAAAAGTCGAAAAAGAAATGATTGTCGGAAGGACTGACTCAGCATATAGTGAAGTCAAAACAACCTTCAGTGAAATTACAGGCAAGGGTGGCGACATACCATCTGTATTTTGCAAAAATATCATCCACACAAATCCGAAGACAGCAATACTTGACAATTGCAAGAATTATTGCACAATCAGCGTAACAACTCATGCATCCATATTGCTGATAAGAACTATATACAGAAGAATGGAAAAGAGAACTGAGGGTGTGTCAGATGACGACCGGTTTGGCTTTAAGAAACGTAAAGGCACCGGACAGGCAGTTCTGACGTTGCGGTTGAAAATGGAAACAAGACTAAAGGAAAATCAGACACGTTCATAGTATTTATCGACCTGCAAAATGGTGCAAGATGTTCGAAATTCTGAGAAACATAGGTGTAAGTTATAGGGAAAGACGGTTAATATGTAGTATGTACAAGAACCAAGAGGGAATAACAAGAGTGTACGACGAAGAACGAAGTGCTCGGATTAAATAGGGTTGTAAAACTGTGACGTAGTCTTTCGCCCATAATGTTGAAACTGTACATCAAAGAAGCAATGATGGAAATAAAAGAAAGGTTCAGGATTGAGGCTAAAATTCAACGTGAAAGGATATCAATGATACAATTCACTGATGGCATTGCTATCCTGAGTGAAAGCGAAGAAGAATTACATCACCTGCTGAATAGAATCGTCTAATGAGTATAGAGTATGGATTGAGGGTAAATTGAAGAAAGAATAAAGTAATGAGAAGTGGCAGAAATGAGAACAGCGAGAAACTTAATATCACGCTCGATGGTCACGAAGTAGATGAAATGAAGGAATTCTGCTACCTAGGCGGCAAAATTACCAATGACGGACGGAGCAAGGAGGACATCAGAAGCAGACTAATATTGGCAAAAGGACATTCCTGGCCATGAGAAGGCTACTAATGTCAAACATAGGCCTTAATTTGAGAAAGAAATCTCTGCGAATTTACGGTCTGAGCAAAGCATTGCATGGTAGTGAAACATGGACAGCGGGAAAACAAAACAGAAGAGAATCGAAGCACTTCAGATGTGGTGCTAGAGAAGAATGTTGAAAATTAGGTGGCTGATAAGGCAAGGAATGAGGAGGATCTGCGCAGAATCGGGGAGTAAAGCAAAATGCGGAAAACACTGACAAGAAGAAAGGACAGGATGACAGGAGATCTGTTAAGACATCAGGGAGTGACTTCGATGGGAGGAACTGTGGAGGACAAAAACTGTAGAGGAAGGCAGAGATTGGAATACATCCAGCAAATACACACATCAAAAAAAGTTTGCATCACCCTGGTTCCCAGAATTCCTGAAGACAAACGTTGACTGTGGATATTGTATCACAGACATAGTCCCTTTGACTGTCAGAGATGTCACTAAACAAGCCTAAAGATGTAAACAACAATGCATGAGCAGCGCCTAATAGACGGAGGGGTCCAACAGCTGATCCGTTCCAATGATTCCACCAGGAAGGAGGTACATGGCTCGTGGTGTCTGTAGTTCAAGAATGCCTAGACGGTCAATACGGCTGTTCGATCGCGTCTGCATTGTTACTTTGTGCCAGGAAGGGCTCTCAACAAGGGAAGTGTCCAGGCGTCTCGGAGTGAACCAAAGCGATGTTGCTCGGAAATGGATACAGAGAGATAGGAACTGTCAATGACATGCCTCGCTCAGGCCGCTCAGGGGCTACTACTGCAGTGGATGACGGTTACCTACGGATTATTGCTCGAAGGAATCTTGACAGAAACGCCACTATGTTCAATAATGCTTTTCATACAGCCGTAGGACGTCGTGTTACGGCTCAAACTGTGCGCAATAGGCTGCATAATGCGCTACTTCACTCCCGACGTCCATGACGAGGTCCATCTTTGCAACCACGACACCACAGAAGAGCTCAACAACATACCGAATGGACCGCTCAGGATTGGCATCAAATTCTCTTCACCATTGAGTGTCACGTATGCCTTCAACCAGACAATCGTCGGAGTCGCGTTTGTAGGCAACCTGGCCAGGCTGAACGCCTTAGACACACTGTCCAGCGACTGCGGCAAGGTGGACGTTCCCTGCTGTTTTGGGGTGGCATTGTGTGGGGCCGAAGTACGCCACTGGTTGTCATGGAAAGCGCAGTAACGGCAGTACGATACGTGAATGCCATCCTACGACCGATCGTGCAACCATATCGGCAGCATATTGGCGAGGCATTCGTCTTCATGGACGAAAATTCGCGCCCCTGTTTATAGACGACGTGACCCACCAACCATTCTGAGGGATCTACGCCAAATCGCTGTTGAGGAGTAAGACAAGCTGGATCAACAGTGCACTGACGACCTTGTGAATAGTATGCCGCGACGAATACAGGCATGCATCAATGCAAGAGGACGTGCTACTGGGTATTAGAGGTACCGGTGTGTACAGCAGTCTGGACCACCACCTCTGTAGGTCTCGCTGTATGGTGGCACAACATGCAATGTGTGGTTTTCATGAGCTATAAAAAGATCGTAAATGATGTTTATGTTACTCTCTATTCCAGTTTTCTGTACAGGTTCCGGACCTCTCGTAACCGAGATGATCCAAAACGTTTTTTGATTTGTTTAACTGAGGACGTTGGTTGCAAGTGGTACTATGAGATGAAGACCTTGGCAAAGGAAAGCAATCCGTGGCGGACCACATCAAACCAGTCAGGAGACTGACGATAAAAAAAATTGTATTTATTCTTATTTGGAATAAAAACCATGAAAAGGAAAATTTGAGATGGTAAATAAATTTCAGGTAATTGGTTGTAAAGCGTACTTGGGAACTTCGTACATAAAATGATACTTCTATTAATTTGAAGTTGATAAGTTGCATGTGCAGGGGCAATATTCATTGTCAAAACAGGGGAAGCAATAAGTTTCTTGGCATCTTGCTCAAATTATAAACGCCACATTTTTACAATTCCGTGTTTGAAGTTTAAGTACACGAACAAATGAACACCTGTTCGAAAGATTCATTTGCTTGTTCGTTCAAATCGATACCCACTAGCTGGTTTGGCTGCCAAATGCGTGCTTTTCACTTGATTTTGTAATAACTGTAATCACGGTAACCACTGAAAGAAAACCACCCAACAGCCAGCTGCACTAGATGACAACACGGGAGGATGTGAAAATTTCTGCTGGAAGTGTTGTTTTCCAGTTGCAACTCTAAAATGACGTATGTACATTATTTATGGTCTTGAAACCAGATTGGTGGGTACTCAGAGAGCACACAGAATAAGGTTATGATTGTGAATGGGGCCATAAACAGTTACTGTGAGTTGCTCAATCAAACACACAACTTTATTTTTCTAAGAACCACTCATTTACACATTGCTTTAAAAGATCAGAACTAAACAATACAGCTGAAGACCGAGTTAAAGAACTTGAGATTCTTTCTGGACTGAAGGCCCAAAACCACACCAAAAATAAGAATGGCTGAAGGCCTGGTTTGGAAATCAAAAGCAATTAAAAATAGAAGGTAAACTGTTTTTTTCCTTAAAAAAACATGCAACTGAAAACAATTAGCGTCTGAAGAGCTCCACTACACGTCTGAATGAGAACTATAATTTAAACACATTAATAATCAATTTTTCCAACCAAGAAATTTCTTTTTAAACTTACGACAGAATGGCCGAAAGCCTAATTAAAGGAATATTACCTTATTGCACGGCTGAAGGCCACAAACAAATTTGAAACAACGGCTGAAGGCCTGAACAACAAGTCCGACAAACAATTTCAAATAAGCCCCTTCCTTCTTATAAAAAATTTTCCCTTAAAGAATACACACGGCTGAAGGCCTTATTAAAAGGTCACGTAAATCCCCGGCTGAAGGCCACACATAGTACATTGAACAACTAACGGCTTAGGGCTTGGATTACAAACAATTTCAGATAGAACCAATTTTAAGGAATAAAATTATTTTTTTCTTTTTTAAAAATAAAATCAGTCTTCGAAATTTTAATTTAACACGACTGAAGGCATTTATGTAAAATTTAAAAAGAACTGAATTAATACACGGCCGAAGGCCTTGCACAATACTTCAAACTAAACTGAAAATCACAATCTAAAACAAACAGAACAAGTGGTGCTTAGAAGTGTTCCAAGGGTCAGCCTGAGAAGGTAGCTCAAACGTAAGGTGAGGTGAGACAGAGAGCCAAGAGTTGAAGTTAAATATCGGACGGCAACCAAAAGTAGGGATGGCCCAAGGGCCGACCACCAATTTAAGCAATTCCCTTCCGTCCGACCAACGGCACAACGATGGAAAATATCGGCGGAGGACGAGGATACGAAGAGCATTACGTCTTCAGAAATTGGCATCTAAAAGCAGCCAAGGGAACAATAACCACTCTAAGCAAAATATGAACCAAACAACTTAAAAGGCTGTTGAACAACACGGCGTGACGGACAGCATCAACACGACGAGGAAAGGCACACTGACGGAAAACTACGCTAACGACCAGGGCAGGTAATTGGTGCGTTAACGGCCACAGGGCAGAAAACACTGCTGGTGCACTCCACTGGCAAGAAATAGTCAATTTAATAATTAATCACAATGTAGGCGGACGGCTGCAAGCTTTCGCCGATTCCAACGTTGCTGATGATGATGATGTTTGGTTTGTGGGGCGCTCAACAGCGTGGTTATCAGCACCCGTACAATTGCGCCACTTTCCTGGATGATGATGAAATGATGAGGACAACACAAACACCCAGTCATCTCGAGGCAGGTGAAAATCCCTGACCCCGCCGGGAATCGAACCCGGGACCCCGTGCTCGGGAAGCGAGTCCAACGTTGCTGCTAGCCCTAACGGCCCAGGGAGCAACAACCTGCAAATGAATCAAGAGATGTCACAATAGCTGAGGTTTCGTAACAGGTTAACTGATCACTCAGCTTCAGCGTCCAGGTTCGGTGGGCAACGAACTTTGTCGCTCTCACAGCCAGCGCCTCACGATCCGACAGCGCGAGCACGCCGCCTGCGGTTCCGGGAGAGCACTGGCTATACGGACCTCACTGCTGCTCCGTCCCAAATCTCTCCACTCGACACACGACGAGCCGAAAATACTTGAGGCCGCTCCAAAGATGGTACCACAGAACGCGCTATCAATAAGAGCTGCTGCTGCCACTCACGGACAGACAAGGCGAGCAAACGTAGTGGCGCCAGTGAACACACTAAGAAAACGAGACGCCACTACTGCTGTTACAGGATGCCAAGGTATGAGCGGCACCAACATGAGCCGCGCACGGCTCAGGTCTACTCATAAATATGGTGCAGTGTAAATGCAGAGGCCAGATACCAAGTTGATTCTCATCTTTACGTTTCTACATCGCATTTTGTCTCTTAGAACTACGTAGGTAAGGTCGTAGTGGCATTTTCTCTTGCAACATTTCATTTGAAGAATATTGACGTGTATAATTCACGAAGGCCAAATATGCCTGAAAGAAGTAGTTTTGTGCATTGCTTCATGGAGATTTTGTTTGGTGCGTTATTAACGTATTTATCAGTTGTCACTTTTACTAAATTGTTTTTTCAATGACCTACTAAATGTTGTGTATTTAAGGTTGCTGGGATCGTAGTTTAAGCGTTAGAAAACGGAGAGTGGAATGGGAAAAACTCTAATATTTGTGTTACTTTTTTATCTTAGGACTTAACAGATTACGGAGGGAGCAGGAACGATTTGTGCCATGTATGCAGTACGTGTATAGAAGAAATAATCAAACATTGTTTATTCATTTCGAGTAGAATCTCAGTATATCCATTGTGTATAATGAACTGCGACTGTGATTTAAATTAGCAATTTATCCGTAAATAAATATGCAATGAGTTGCTTTTTCAGTTTTTTCTTGAAACGCTATTGAACCATAAACGTGTTTTCGAGCCACTGCAGACTCATAATCGGAGGAGGCGTTACGACAACATTATGTTGTGGACCAAGTGTAGCTGGACACAGTGCTGATAAGTGGACTGCCTTGTGGTATCCACATCAAAGCTCTTTCTATAATTACTTTTGAATACATTGTGGGATCAGACAGTGATCAAAGTTATTACCAATGGTTACTATTATGTGCATTATTTAGCTATGCACACGAATATACACAGTACTCTATTAGTGATGAATAACGCAGTGAGTGTGTACTCAGAGCAGCACCACCTCTCTCGTGAAATGGTAACGCCGTCGCTTTGTGCAGAAAACGATGCTTCTGCACGAGGTTTTAATCTCGTAAGAAGCCTAAACATTTTGTCGGTTTTTTACTCCTTCTCTTATCGAGCTATAAGCTTCTAGATCCAAAACCATTAAGAAAATCTTAACTTCACCATTTGAAGTCCCATAGCCAGTTAGGAAATTGTGACCTTGCACCATTGTAAAAACTGATATTTTCCTGCTTACACGGACACACATGGCAATAGCATTGCCGCAGTGACTACACCGGTTCCCGTGAGATCACTGAAATTAAGCGCTGTTGGGCGTGGTCGGCACTTGGATGGGTCACCATCAGGGCCGCCATGCGGTGTTGCCCTTTTTCGGGGTGCACTCAGCCTCGTGATGCCAATTGAGGAGCTACTCGACCGAATAGTAGCGGCTTCGGTGAAGAATGCAATTATAACGACCGGGAGAGCAGTGTCCTGACTGCACGCCCCTCCTACCCGCATCCTCCCCTGAGGATGACACGGCTGTCGGATGGTCTCGGTAGGCCACTCGTGGCCTGAAGATGGAGTGCTTTGTGAGTGTACACGGACACACATCTTAGTTTTTTCTGAATGCACAGTTCAACTGATTATGAGTTGCATTGAATAATGTGGTAATTGCGTTTCTTTTTGGGTCTACTAATTGCAAGGTTTATATATTTTTGTGGTAATCCTGAAATGATTCTTGGGTAGGACACATGACTCCCGGTAGACGGACTATATGGGAATCAAAAGCTCTTAATATCGTGATAATGTATGATATTTTGGGCAGTCTCATGTAACAGATATTATTCAATTTATGAAATCCTGGTAAGCTTCAATTCATTTGTATTAGAGCATTATTTTATAGCGTTTCTCGCTGGTATATGGAATATAAGAGAAAAACATAAAAGACGGCCTCGTTAACTAAAATAGCCTCACGACGGTTTTTGGATCCGACGCCTGTTCTATTTTAGTTTGTAGATAAACATGTCGATAATTCAAGTTTAAAATGCATTTTTGTCCACAATGAAGTGGTTTTGATGGTTGGTCGATAAGGAGCGAGTAGGGTATTCGTTTAAGGGCGCTAGACCGGAAGAATAAATGCGGTGATGATTGCTTTCCAGTCAAGCTCTTGGATAGGTCATTTTGTGAAATCAGCAGAATGTATAAGGGCGTCCCGTTTAGTATGTGACTGGATTTGTGATTTCCTGTCAGAGAGGTCACAGTTCGTAGTAACAGAACTGATTTCTCTGCCTCGTGATGACTGGGTGTTGTGTGATGTCCTTAGGTTAGTTAGGTTTAAGTAGTTCTAAGTTCTAGGGGACTAATGACCATAGCTGTTAAGTCCCATAGTGCTCAGAGCCATTTGAACCATTTTGAAAACAGAAGTGATTTCTGGCGTACCCCAAGGTAGTGCTATAGGCCCTTTGCCGTTCCTTATCTATATAAACGATTTGGGAGACAATCTGACTAGCCGACTTCGGTTGTTTGCAGATGACGCTGTCGTTTATCTACTAATAAAGTCATCAAAAGATCAAAACAAACAGCAAAACGATTTACAAAAGATATCTGAATGGTGCGAAAAGTGGCAGTTGACCCTAAATATCGAATAGTGTAGGTCATCCACATGAGTGCTAAAAGGAACTCGTTAAACTTCGGTTACACGATAAATCAGTCTAATCCAGAAGCCGTAAATTCATCTAAATACCTAGCTATTACAATGACGAACAACTTAAATTGCAAGGAACACATAGAAAATGTTGTGGGGAAGGCTAACCAAAGACTGCGTTTTATTGGCAGGACACTTAGAAAATCTGACAGACCTACTAAGGTGATTGCCTACACTACACTTGTCCGTCCCATTTTAGAATACTGCTGCGCGGTGTGGGATCCTTATTAGATAGAACTGACGGAGTATATTGAAAAAGTTCAAAGAAAGGCAGCACATTTTGTATTATCGCGAAATATGGGAGAGTGTCACAGAAATGATACAGGATTTGGGCTGGAAATCATTAAAAGCAGGGCGTTTTTCGTTGTGACGGAATCTTCTCACGAAATTCCAGTCACCAACTTTCTCCTACGAATGCGAAAATATTTTGTTGACACCGACCTGCATAGGGAGAAACGATCACCACTATAAAATAAGGGAAATCAGAGCTCGTACGGAAAGATATCGGTGTTCGTTCTTTCCGCGCGTTATACGAGATTGGAATAATTGAGAATTGTGAAGGTGGTTCGATGAAACCCCTCTGCCAGGCACTTAAATGTGATTTGCAGAGTATCCATGTAGATGTAGATGTAGATGTAGTAGCAATATTAGTTGTAGTTTCCTTGGTCGCTTTTCATATGCTGCGTCTCATTTGTTGACAACATATACCGACCGCGAAGGACACACCCCCGGGATACAGTTCTTGACACAAAACGTCTTCTTTGTGCCACTTGATGGACAACATTATATTGTGAGCACTGATACTGGTCTATGTTTCTATTTTTTTGGTAGAGCTATTTTCTGTTTGTGAGGTTAATACATAGTGCTTCACCGTTACTTCCTTAAATCGACTTTTTTCTTTTTTTTGCATTTGTTGTTCGTCTGCCTGTCTGTCCGACTTAAGATCTCTTTTTATCAAGAAGAGGTAGAGGTTCAAGTTGAAATTTATGTCAAATAATAATATCTAACGTGTTTGGCGGCGCTAAAAATTTAAAATTCTAAGTCATCGCAGTCAAAAGATATGGTGATACATGTCACATATTTTGATACACGCAAGCTCATCCATGTAATCCGATAAATGAAGGCCTTTCTACATGTCGGTTTTGATGGTCTAGCAATTCGGTAGGCGCTATGAGAGGGGGTGGGGGGTGGGAGGGCAGGGGAGGCAAAATCCACAGGGCCCAAGCCTTACTGGGGTGAGTGGGGGAAGTTTCTCAAGGGATCGGATACGCCAGGATGCTCAGTTGCAAATATCAGACTGCTATTGTAAAATAAATTTTGTAACATATAATTAATTAAGGATATTACCCAAGCACCAGCATAACCAATGTAGCTCTGGCTTTTCACCTAAAACAAAAAAAAAAAAAACTTAACTCCTACCGAGCAGGCCATGAAGGCGCAACGGTACCGACCGGCCACCGTGTCATCCTCAGCACGTAGGCGTCACTGGATGCGGATATGGAGTACCATGTGTTCAGCACACCGCTCTCCCGGCCGTACGTCAGTTTACGAGACAGGAGCCGCTACTTCTCAGTGAAGCAGCTCCTCAGTTTGCCTCACAAGGGCTGAGCCCACCCCGCTTTTCACCTCAAGAACACTTTTATATTTTTCTTAGACCAGTTGAATAAAGACCTATTTCGTATTTAATCCTGCATACACAAGATTTTCTTCGACCTCGGCCACTATAACCGCTTTGTCGTGGAGCCAAAACTGCAGTGTCCTTCGATCTTGATGGAAATGGTACCAAAAAATTAACCCGACAAACGTACACAGCAACAGCAGTGGAACTTCGTTATAATTTGGTAGGACTGCCAACGGTATTCAAAGATAAGGCGCTTCTGATTCCATCACAAGGTGATTTTAAACGAAATATTCAAAACATATTTTCCATTCAAGAGTAAACACAAAATAAAATACGGTCCAGGGAAAAAAAAGACGCAAAAAGGTGTAATTAGTAGATGTGATGTACATAGAGCATAGATGTAGGGAGAGCATAAAGGAACAATTGACAGGAATGGGGGAAAGAAATACAGTAGAAGAAGAATGGGTAGCTTTGAGGGATGAAGTAGTGAAGGCAGCAGAGGATCAAGTAGGTAAAAAGACCAGGGCTCTTAGAAATCCTTGGGTAACAGAAGAAATATTGAATTTAATTGATGAAAGGAGAAAATATAAAAATGCAGTTAATGAAGCAGGCAAAAAGGAATACAAACGTCTCAAAAATGAGATCAACAGGAAGTGCAATATGGCTAAGCAGGGATGGCTAGAGGACAAATGTAAGGATGTAGAGGCTTATCTCACTAGGGGTAAGATAGATACTGCCCACAGGAAAATTAAAGAGACCTTTGGAGATAAGAGAACCACTTGTATGAACATTAAGAGCTCAGATGGAAACCCAGTTCTAAGCGAAGAAGGGAAAGCAGAAGGGTGGAAGGAGTATATAGAGGGTCTATACAAGGGCGTTGTACTTGAGGACAATATTATGGAAATGGAAGAGGATGTAGATGAAGATGAAATGGGAGATACGATACTGCGTGAAGAGTTTGACAGAGCACTGAAAGACCTGAGTCGAAACAAGGCCCCCGGAGTAGACAACATTCCATTGGAACTACTGACGGCCTTGGGAGAGCCAGTCCGGACAAAACTCTACCATCTGGTGAGCAAGATGTATGAAACAGGCGAAATACCCTCAGACTTCAAGAAGAATATAATAATTCCAATCCCAAAGAAAGTAGGTGTTGGCAGATGTGAAAATTACCGAACAATCAGTTTAATAAGCCACAGCTGCAAAATACTAACACGAATTCTTTACAGACGAATGGAAAAACTAGTAGAAGCCGACCTCGGGGAAGATCAGTTTGGATTCCGTAGAAATACTGGAACACGTGAGGCAATACTGACATTACGACTTATCTTAGAAAACAGATTAAGGAAAGGCAAACCTACGTTTCTAGCATTTGTAGACTTAGAGAAAGCTTTTGACAATGTTGACTGGAATACTCTCTTTCAAATTCTAAAGGTGGCAGGGGTAAAATACAGGGAGCGAAAGGCTATTTACAATATGTACAGAAACCAGATGGCAGTTATAAGAGTCGAGGGACATGAAAGGGAAGCAGTGGTTAGGAAGGGAGTGAGACAGGGTTGTAGCCTCTCCCCGATGTTATTCAATCTGTATATTGAGCAAGCAGTGAAGGAAACAAAAGAAAAATTCGGAGTAGGTATTAAAATTTATGGAGAAGAAGGAGGATATAAGATGAACATCAACAAAAGCAAAACGAGGATAATGGAATGTAGTCAAATTAAGTCGGGTGATGCTGAGGGAATTAGATTAGGAAATGAGACACTTAAAGTAGTAAAGGAGTTTTGCTATTTGGGGAGCAAAATAACTGATGATGGTCGAAGTAGAGAGGATATAAAATGTAGACTGGCAATGGCAAGGAAAGCGTTTCTGAAGAAGAGAAATTTGTTAACATCGAGTATAGATGTAAGTGTCATGAAGTCATTTCTGAAAGTATTTGTATGGAGTGTAGCCATGTATGGAAGTGAAACATGGACGGTAAATAGTTTGGACAAGAAGAGAATAGAAGCTTTTGAAATGTGGTGCTAAAGAAGAATGCTGAAGATTAGATGGGTAGATCACATAACTAATGAGGAAGTATTGAAGAGGATTGGGGAGAAGAGAAGTTTGTGGCACAGCTTGACCAGAAGAAGGGATCGGTTGGTAGGACATGTTCTGAGGCATCAAGGGATCACCAATTTAATATTGGAGGGCAGCGTGGAGGGTAAAAATCGTAGGGGGAGACCAAGAGATGAATATACTAAGCAGATTCAGAAGGATGTAGGTTGCAGTAGGTACTGGGAGATGAAGAAGCCTGCACAGGATAGAGTAGCATGGAGAGCTGCATCAAACCAGTCTCAGGACTGAAGACCACAAGAACAACATGTACATGGTGTAATATCCACGACACTATGTTCTAGCCATAGGATGTTAAAATGAACTATGTGTACAAACTTCAACAAATATTTTCGATACTACTTACAAAAGGACTGTATTGTGTAAAAATGACGATAATTATTTCATTATTTCTGTAATAATTTAATTTCCGTCTGAATTAAAACTATTATCAGAGAACTACATTCATGGACAACGACAATTATAATCTTTTTTTGTTATCTGTGATAATTGTGGTTCAGTTGTTCTTCCTGCGCTAACCGATGGACTATTCGGACGTGAGACGTTTGAGGTCTGTAAAGAGAAAACCTGTAACTATATATTGTTAATTATTATTTGAAAAATAGAGTCGCTATTGTCTAGAAGTGGATTTGTATTTATTTCAGTTGTAATCCAACATAATTAATGTTTTTAGGTATTAATTTTCAGCTCCGCAATTAAGAGCGTAGCCGTTAGCGCTAGTAACTTACAGCGGAGTTTACTAGTAGCTGGTATAGAAAATATGACGGTATTTATCACTGAAAATGATTTTAAATGCTAAAGAATAGAGATAAAAGGCTTAAAGAGTTTTATCTAAATATATTACCTTGATATAAAATAAATCGAGAATAACAATAGACAAATTGACTGTCGTCTGTCTGCCGCCATCTTAGCAAAAATATCTCCGCGGCAGTTTTGAATCGAGAATTTTAACAAAGATAAATGTTGTTAGATGTAAATGAATGGAAGTAAATGTGCACTGGTGGTCTCGAATCTACTTTAAAAGACAGAATTCAACTCAGATTGAATCTTTAGATTCAGTGCTCACAGCACGTTACGTAATATCAATTTCTTATTTGCTGATATATGAAGCCTAATTATTTCAGACGATTTACATGAAATATTTTAATAGGAGACATACGTCAGTGTTGTTTGCGGGTAGTATTTTATGACTAAATGTTCCCTTTGCTAGAGAAAAGTGCTTCCATCTTAAGTAACAGTTGTGTAAAATCTGATAAATGATATGCAATTTAGTGCCACTCACACGACTTTACAGACAACATTTCTACACAGCGTTAAGTGGAGATTTCTTTAGCAGAGTGACAAATAGTAGCCGGGATAATCATTATTGAGATCAAACGAATTGTTACGCTGACAATGGTCAAATGCTTCTATATATATATATATATATATATATACATATATATATATATATATATATATATATATATATATATAAGCGTAACAATATATATATATATATATATATATATATATATATATATATATATATATATATATTGATCTACCTGAAATATCATTTATAAGTAATTTAAGTCACAAAATACTATAAACCGGTTCCACCACAATGGACAGACAAACAAATGATTACAATTTCAGAAAAAATTGATGATTTACTCAAGAGAATGAGCTTCACACAATGAGCAAGTCGACAAAGCGTTGTTACATATTTTTCTCTTATGAAAGCAGTTATTCGGCTTGGCACTGATTGACAGAGTTGTTGGATGCCTTCCTGAGGGATTTCCTGCCAAATTCTGTCCAATTGAAGCTTTGGACCGTGTGAGTAATTGGGGAGAGATCCGCAGACCTAGTAGGCCATGGCAGGGTTTGGCAAGCACGAAGACAAGCAGTAGAAACTCTCGCTGTGTGCGGGCAGCCATTATCTTGCTGAAATTGTAAGCCCAGGATGGCCTGCCACGCAGGGCAACAGAGCGGGGAATAGAATATCGCCGATGTACCGCTGTGATGCAAGGCTGCCGCGGATGACAAACAAAGAGGCCGTGATGTGAAAAGGAATGGCACCTAAGATCATAATTTCTGGTCGTCGGGCTGTATTGTGGGCGACAGTCAGGTGGGTATCTCACGACATGAAAGAGGTACATTGGTCATGCTATTGCTCAGAAATAAAGAAGTAATGTTCTTTTTTGTTCATCCGTGGAATAACCATCTTACATGGAAAGCCTCATGTTACTTGATGTGAGATTATTTCTTGGACGAAGAAGTTTGGCCTTCAGAGGTTCATTTCAGAAAACTGGAGATCTAAGTGATGGAAATTTCCTCGGAATACTAGAGTTCTTGCGTCACTATGATCAAGCTCTTGCAAAACACATGAAGGGTCAGTGGTGGACAAGAAGCTATAAAGCGCTGCGTGCAAGAAATCACGTTGAACAGGAAAACGGCTTTAGAATTCGTAGATTGTAATCAGAAAACAGGAGTTGCTATTGCACACTTAATTGGATCAATACCTGTGAAACAGTTCCTATCAGTGTATGCCGCAAACGAGGTTATTATAACAGAGGTAATACGAGAAAATGTTATGAAGGAGTTCGGACATATTATCTTCAGGGAATCATCTTGCAAAATTCTCTCTATGTGCCTGTCATAGCCTTATGTGGTGCACAGGCAGCTGAGAGTTGTCATGAAGCAATACTTTTTTCCGGAGTGATTTAACTTAGAGCTTATTTCCGAATTTATGTGTAGCCATGGGAATCTTTTACACTCTTCTATCGTATCTGAAGCAGAAATGTCATTCAGCGCTCTGGCGCCTGCTAGAAACTATCTCAGATCAATTATGCATTGACAAAGTTTCACAGGTTTGTTGCGTTCAGCAGCTGAATATAATATGGGAAGGCAACTAATCTTTGATGTTGCGATTCAAGCATATTCTGATCGAAAAGCCTGCAAAGCGCCATTAACAGTTTTGTAAACAAGTAGCTTACAGTACGCCAGCCGTTTACCGATTCATTGCGGCGTACATGCGAGTGCACTGAAATGTGTGGGGCATGCTGTACCTCTGTCGCCCAGGTCTGGACAGCGTTTCAAGTATACTTACGGTCTCCTCAATGAATGTGACGAAAAGAGTGTAAGATCTTACCGCATAACTTTACTGATATTTACGCCCGGCAAGAGCGTGAATAGATCACTTATTTGCCGCAGCGGACACAAGAAAGAATCATGATAATATGTGGGACCTGAATCTATACTTTCTATGAACTCTGATTATTTAACAGCGCGTGACTCACCACCTCGTTATTATAGGATTGCGTGAGGTGCTTTAAGATATTGTTAACAAAGTAAACATAATCTCAGGGATTGTATTTCGTGTTATCACAGTAAAATATTGCTGCAGGATATCTTTACGGTAGTGAAATTTAATTAAAAGAAACACTGTAATGAAAGAATTTCCCTTTTTTAAATGTAATAATCTTCGTCTTGCCGAGATGCGGCCAATATCCGAACTTAATTGAATGTTCTTAGTTTTAACCTTAGTTTTTATGAATATATTCACTTTCTTTTCCTTGATAATTATAGTGCGAGTCTTTTAAAGCATCTGTTGATGACGGAACGCAATGAAATTATAATGAGATTATTCCTACGCAAGGTGTCTGCCAACCTTACAAATAGTATTTTTACTTCTGCATGAAGGTCACTAGGCATACGAAAGAAAAAATGCACGATCAGTATAAATTATCATGTTGTTGTTGTTGTTGTGGTCTTCAGTCCTGAGACTGGTTTGATGCAGCTCTCCATGCTACTCTATCCTGTGCAAGCTTCTTCATCTCCCAGTACCTACTGCAACCTACATCCTTCTGAATCTGCTTAGTGTATTGATCTCTTGGTCTCCCTCTACGATTTTTACCCTCCACGCTGCCCTCCAATGCTAAATTTGTGATCCTTCGATGCCTCAGAACATGTCCTACCAACCGATCCCTTCTTCTAGTCAAGTTGTGCCACAAACTTCTCTTCTCCCCAATCCTATTCAATACCTCCTCATTAGTTACGTGATCTACCCACCTTATCTTCAGCATTCTCCTGTAGCACCACATTTCGAAAGCTTCTATTCTCTTCTTGTCCAGACTAGTTATCGTCCATGTCTCACTTCCATACATGGCTACACTCCATACAAATACTCTCAGAAACGACTTCCTGACACCTAAATCTATATTCGATGTTAACAAATTTCTCTTCTTGAGAAACGCTTTCCTTGCCATTGCCAGTCTACATTTTATATCCTCTCTACTTCGACCATCATCGGTTATTTTACTCCCTAAATAGCAAAACTCCTTTACTACTTTAAGTGTCTCATTTCCTAATCTAGTTCCCTCAGCATCACCCGACTTAATTTGACTACATTCCATTATCCTCGTTTTGCTTTTGTTGATGTTCATCTTATATCCTCCTTTCAAGACACTGTCCATTCCGTTCAACTGCTCTTCCAAGTCCTTTGCTGTCTCTGACAGAATTACAATGTCATCGGCGAACCTCAAAGTTTTTACTTCTTCTCCATGAATTTTAATACCTACTCCGAATTTTTCTTTTGTTTCCTTCACTGCTTGCTCAATATACAGATTGAATAACATCAGGGAGAGGCTACAACCCTGTCTCACTCCCTTCCCAACCACTGCTTCCCTTTCATGCCCCTCGACTCTTATAACTGCCATCTGGTTTCTGTACAAATTGTAAATAGCCTTTCGCTCCCTGTATTTTACCCCTGCCACCTTCAGAATTTGAAAGAGAGTATTCCAGTCAACATTGTCAAAAGCTTTCTCTAAGTCTACAAATGCTAGAAACGTAGGTTTGCCTTTCCTTAATCTGTTTTCTAAGATAAGTCGTAATGTCAGTATTGCCTCACGTGTTCCAGTATTTCTACGGAATCCAAACTGATCTTCCCCGAGGCCGGCTTCTACCAGTTTTTCCATTCGTCTGTAGAGAATTCGTGTTAGTATTTTGCAGCTGTGACTTATTAAACTGATTGTTCGGTAATTTTCACATCTGTCAACACCTGCTTTCTTTGGGATTGGAATTATTATATTCTTCTTGAAGTCTGAGGGTATTTCGCCTGTCTCATACATCGTGCTCACCAGATGGTAGAGTTTTGTCATGACTGGCTCTCCCAAGGCCATCAGTAGTTCTAATGGAATGTTGTCTACTCCCGGGGCCTTGTTTCGACTCAGGTCTTTCAGTTCTCTGTCAAACTCTTCACGCAATATCTTATCTCCCATTTCATCTTCATCTACATCCTCTTTCATTTCCATAATATTGTCCTCAAGTACATCGCCCTTGTATAAACCCTCTATATACTCCTTCCACCTTTCTACTTTCCCTTCTTTGCTTAGAACTGGGTTTCCATCTGAGCTCTTGATATTCGTGCAAGTGGTTCTCTTTTCTCCAAAGGTCTCTTTAATTTTCCTGTAGGCAGTATCTATCTTACCCCTAGTGAGACAAGCCTCTACATCCTTACATTTGTCCTCTAGCCATCCCTGCTTAGCCATTTTGCACTTCCTGTCGATTTCATTTTTGAGACGTTTGTATTCCTTTTCGCCTGCTTCATTTACTGCATTTTTATATTTTCTCCTTTCATCAATTAAATTCAATATTTCTTCTGTTACCCAAGGATTTCTATTAGCCCGCGTCTTTTTACCTACTTGATCGTCTGCTGCCTTCACCACTTCATCCCTCAGAGCTACCCATTCTTCTTCTACTGTATTTCTTTCCCCCATTCCTGTCAATTGTTCCCTAATGCTCTCCCTGAAACTCTGTACAACCTCTGGTTCTTTGAGTTTATCCAGGTCCCATCTCCTTAAATTCCCACCTTTTTGCAGTTTCTTCAGTTTCAATCTGCAGTTCATAACCAATAGATTGTGGTCAGAATCTACATCTGCCCCAGGAAATGTCTTAAAATTTAAAACCTGGTTCCTAAATCTCTGTCTTACCATTATATAAACTATCTGAAACCTGTCAGTATCTCCAGGCTTCTTCCATGTATACAGCCTCCTTTCATGATTCTTGAACCAAGTGTTAGCTATGATTAAGTTATGCTCTGTGCAAAATTCTACAAGGCGGCTTCCTCTTTCATTCCTTCCCCCCAATCCATATTCACCTACTATGTTTCCTTCTCTCCCTTTTCCTACTGACGAATTCCAGTCACCCATGACTATTAAATTTTCGTCTCCCTTCACTACCTGAATGATTTCTTTTATCTCGTCATACATTTCATCTATTTCTTCATCATCTGCTGAGCTAGTTGGCATATAAACTTGTACTACTGTAGTAGGCATGGGCTTTGTGTCTATCTTGGCCACAATAATGCGTTCACTATGCTGTTTGTAGTAGCTTACCCGCACTCCCATTTTTTTATTCATTATTAAACCTACTCCTGCATTACCCCTATTTGATTTTGTATTTATAACCCTGTAATCACCTGACCAAAAGTCTTGTTCCTCCTGCCACCGAACTTCACTAATTCCCACTATATCTAACATTAACCTATCCATCTCCCTTTTTAAATTTTCTAACCTACCTGCCCGATTAAGGGATCTGACATTCCACGCTCCGATCCGTAGAACGCCAGTTTTCTTTCTCCTGATAATGACGTTCTCTTGAGTAGTCCCCGCCCGGAGATCCGAATGGGGACTATTTTACCTCCGGAATATTTTACCCAAGAGGACGCCATCATCATTTTATCATACAGTAGAGCTGCATGTCCTCGGGAAAAATTACGGCTGTAGTTTCCCCTTGCTTTCAGCCGTTCGCAGTACCAGCACAGCAAGGCCGTTTTGGTTAATGTTACAAGGCCAGATCAGTCAATCATCCAGACTGTTGCCCCTGCAACTACTGAAAAGGCTGCTGCCCCTCTTCAGGAACCACATGTTTGTCTGGCCTCTCAACATATACCCCTCCGTTGTGGTTGCACCTACGGTACGGCCATCTGTATCGCTGAGGCACGCAAGAAGAGAGAGGTCTTATTTAGTTCCTTTCACCAGCGAGAAAAGGAACAATTAATTACCACAAAGATCCTATACAGTTATCTTATAGAGTCTGTTTGTACCATTATTATTTCATTTCATTATAAATTACAGTTATGACAGCTAATTAGACGCACATTTCCAGAGTTTTTTACAATTTTCATTTTACTTCATTTTGTAACTGACTTGTCGTCACACGATTTGATATTTTATTTCGTGTATGGGTACAAGGGCCCCCTCGTATGAATGGGCCAAAAACACTTGTAGTTTGCGAATAGTCATACCACCTTCCTAATAAAACATGTTACTTCTCACACGTATGTTTTTTAGACACGTGTCACTTTACGTCTCGTTTGTTTTTACGAATTTGCGTATATATACACGCTTAACAATGGTTGATAATTTACATTCATTTTGTTACAAAGGACATTTTCCTTTTTTACAAGGTTTCATTTGTTTCGACTACGGGCATTGCTCTACCTTTCGCTCTTACACTACGCTGTGGGTGAGAACAGTTTGTCGAACAATCCCGGTAAACAATAACTTGACTCCCCTATTTAGGTTACGGACAACGGGAAAAAACCGGGTTAAAAAACCCCACCCGGACTCTTCAAACTGTTCACACTCCCGTTACTATCAAGTAATGATTGTGAATGATGTTATCATTTGATTATTATGATCTGTAGACGATCATTTCTAGAGGAATCAGTTTTACACAATATTTACATGTTACATATCTGATTCATTTATCAGGCATACAATATGAAAATATGCAATTGATGGTTAATTTTACTAAGTTCGATCACTTTTCTAGTGCATCAACTTTCAATGTAGTACCACATTACAAAGGTAACATAGTTTTTAGGAGTTACATACAGCGCAAAACCCTTCTCATTCATGTCTCTCGCAGTCAATACTGCAGAATATATCAATAAATTGGATTTACAGAACTTCACGTGACTGTATTGTAAGATATCACCACGGACTACAAGTCCTTTAATAAAGTAAAACCAATTCACGGAACTTCTGCACCAAAGTTTAACGTTGCTCGCGCTGGTTGCCTTTGTGGTTAGGCGCTTGTGGGATGCGCGCCAAGCGATCGGGAACTCGCCTTCCGCCACCGGTAGTTGACCGCCGGACAGCAGCTCATGATCAGCTGTTGGACGGCAGGCCGGCTCCGTCATGGTGCTACGGCGAAACATGCATGAAACAAGTTCACCGCGCATCAGCTTTCTTACCAAATGATGGTTGAAATGGCTCTGAGCACTATGGGACTTAACATTTATGGTCATCAGTCCCCTAGAACTTAGAACTACTTAAACCTAACTAACGTAAGGACATCACACAACAGCCAGTCATCACGAGGCAGAGAAAATCCCTGACCCCGCCGGGAATCGAACCCGGGAATCCGGGCGTGTGAAGCGGCAACGCTACCACACGACCAGCTTTCTTATCATGAAGATATATGCACATATAAGCTGAAAAGATGTTTTGATTAATTCACGACCACTCTCAGCCACACGTGTCGCTGCCTTGTTGTTTGTGTATGTACATTGTTTTGAACGTCACAAGTCCAGCACTTCACAACATCTAGGATTAGGCTTCGACTATCTGACTGGTTAACAGAACGCACAGCTCATAGCTTGTCAACACCTCCCGTCATATACGCACTGCAATTTCACTTCCTAGAACGTTCATGTAGTCATCGTGTTCCGTTAGGATTTCCTGTTGTATGTTGGTCCACCTGTCACTTCAAGTGTTCAGATGTCCCGTGTTTTACTCACTGCCGTATGCGGATTCCGCAGTTTGACAGTACATCTAACACTTTCATGAATGTGATGTTTCAACAGTTTTGTACACTGCATATAACTATTTTGTACGTGAAACTTCACATTAATAGTTAGACATTTCCACACGTGACGGACTTTGGCCATAAATTTACATACTATTTACAGATTCATAATCTTTTTGTGTATCACAGTTATTACTTGCTGTGGTTGCGCTCACTGCTTTTTCCACCTACACAGTTCGTGCATTTGTCTTGTTTGTTTAAAGGTTTTGACCTTTCCATGTCGCTACTTTAGCGTCCAGATTGTTCGACACTTAAAATGCACTTTACGCACACAGTTTGTACATTGTACGTATGAAGAGTCCATTATAAGCACTTTCACTTTTATATTGTGTAGCACACATTGTACATATTTTACAATTAAAGTATTTATATTTCGGTAGGATTCATGTAGCTCATGCAGAAAGTTCGACCAATTGGCCACCTGGACTATTCAGTTCAGTATATTTAGCCGTCATATTAGCTCTCAACACTGATTCGTTCTCTAGTGTTTACTTTGCTTTCTGATAACCGGATCCGAGCACATTACTCCCAAGTATCTAACGCATGAAGGATTTATACCCTCCACCGTGATAGAAGTTTAATTTCAATACCTATGTTTGACAATTCTGTCATTATGGTTTTTCTAAAATTCTTTGATATTGGTCTATGATTTATAGGCGCACATTAGTCACCTAGGGACAACGCAAACTGCCTACATTTCCCTACTCAAATTTCGATTTTATGAAATTTACACTAAGTAAGTGTACTGTCATTAGTAATTCACTTTTTGTTGCCATTGTTCACATGTTCTCCGTGTATTAATGCAGACATCCTGCTTTCATGCACAGACACATATATATACATATACATAAACATTTAGACACATATTTACAATATACGCACAAGAAAGAGAAAAGAATGAACCTAAAATTAATGAAATAACATTACACTACTGTAACTACTTTTGTTTCGTGATCTTCATTTCAGGTCGGGTTCTTACAGACATAACGATTTTGTTAATGTCTCGGGCATCCAGCACTAAATCTGCTTGTCGACTGCGAGCAGAGGGCTGCTATATGGCGACAATTAATGTTCTACACTCCTGGAAATTGAAATAAGAACACCGTGAATTCATTGTCCCAGGAAGGGGAAACTTTATTGACACATTCCTGGGGTCAGATACATCACATGATCACACTGACAGAACCACAGGCACATAGACACAGGCAACAGAGCATGCACAATGTCGGCACTAGTACAGTGTATATCCACCTTTCGCAGCAATGCAGGCTGCTATTCTCCCATGGAGACGATCGTAGAGATGCTGCATGTAGTCCTGTGGAACGGCTTGCCATGCCATTTCCACCTGGCGCCTCAGTTGGACCAGCGTTCGTGCTGGACGTGAAGACCGCGTGAGACGACGCTTGATCCAGTCCCAAACATGCTCAATGGGGGACAGATCCGGAGATCTTGCTGGCCAGGGTAGTTGACTTACACCTTCTAGAGCACGTTTGGTGGCACGGGATACATGCGGACGTGCATTGTCCTGTTGGAACAGCAAGTTCCCTTGCCGGTCTAGGAATGGTAGAACGATGGGTTCGATGACGGTTTGGATGTACCGTGCACTATTCAGTGTCCCCTCGACGATCACCAGTGGTGTACGGCCAGTGTAGGAGATCGCTCCCCACACCATGATGCCGAGTGTTGGCCCTGTGTGCCTCGGTCGTATGCAGTCCTGATTGTGGCGCTCACCTGCACGGCGCCAAACACGCATACGACCATCATTGGCACCAAGGCAGAAGCGACTCTCATCGCTGAAGACGACACGTCTCCATTCGTCCCTCCATTCACGCCTGTCGCGACACCACTGGAGGCGGGCTGCACGATGTCGGGGCGTGAGCGGAAGACGGCCTAACGGTGTGCGGGACCGTAACCCAGCTTCATGGAGACGGTTGCGAATGGTCCTCGCCGATACCCCAGGAGCAACAGTGTCCCTAATTTGGTGGGAAGTGGCGGTGCGGTCCCCTACGGCACTGCGTAGGATCCTACGGTCTTGGCGTGCATCCGTGCGTCGCTGCGGTCCGGTCCCAGGTCGACGGGCACGTGCACCTTCCGCCGACCACTGGCGACAACATCGATGTACTGTGGAGACCTCACGCCCCACGTGTTGAGCAATTCGGCGGTACGTCCACCCGGTCTCCCGCATGCCCACTATACGCCCTCGCTCAAAGTCCGTCAACTGCACATACGGTTCACGTCCACGCTGTCGCGGCATGCTACCAGTGTTAAAGACTGCGATGGAGCTCCGTATGCCACGGCCAACTGGCTGACCCTGACGGCGGCGGTGCACAAATGCTGCGCAGCTAGCGCCATTCGACGGCCAACACCGCGGTTCCTGGTGTGTCCGCTGTGCCGTGCGTGTGATCATTGCTTGTACAGCCCTCTCGCAGTGTCCGGAGCAAGTATGGTGGGTCTGACACACCGGTGTCAATGTGTTCTTTTTTCCATTTCCAGGAGTGTATTATCCGCCATTTAAGCATTTGTTGAATCCCTTTATCTACGGCTTGCTTTTTAGCCCATGGCAAGGAATACGTGGTGCGGCAAAACGTATCATGCGGTTTAATTTGCATGTCGTAAGTGTATCCACTTATTATACCAGACTTCTCGGAGAATACCTGACTATATTTGTTTAGCAGATGAGTCAGTTCATTCTTTTGGTTACGGTCGAGGTAACTAGATTCCGACACCTTTACTTCAATACCTTGTCTTTTTTTTCAGATTCAGTACCATAGACTATCTTATTTATAAGTCCCCCCCTGTAGCAGTCATTTTCTACATTTGGTCATAGACATCTACCTAAACCTGCCTACAGCAATTGTTATGTGTGGCAGCACTCTTTATCAGTGCCAGTTTAATAACCTTATTGTGGTTTTTCAAGGTGCTTGTCGCACGAGAGAGGTCTATCTTCGCGTTCGTCTCACGCAAACCCAGGATACAGAATACCGCTAAGTTCCTAACGACCAAGAATGAACATTTCATCGCTTCTTTTTCTATGCCTAGGACGGCCTGTACCTGAGTTTTAATGATCTGCACCCTGTCACGTATGGCCCCAACAATTTTTTATTTTTCTGTGTCTAGGACGGCCTGTACCTGATTTTTAATGATCTGCACCCGGCCACGTATGGCCCCAACAATTTTACGGTTTAGCACTGGTAAAACTGGCAGTCTCTTAACCTGGTCTACGCATTTATAGAATTCACAATCCGTAAATGAAGCACTTGCTCCTGTATCAATAATGACAGTTATGGGTATTCCGTTTATTAGAGCCTTAAAAGCAGCTTTTACTAACTCAACCTTTTGTTGCGGTGCCTGTCTCGGTTCGGCAATTAGTTCCTCCCTGAGGTATTCACCTACATTATATCTCAACACGAATGTTTGCACGCTTTGCCTGCCTTTGCCACGTGCCATACCGATCCTATGTGGAAGGCTTACATAGGTCGGTTGGAGTTTACCGCCCCCAAACATCCGGGTTGCGGTTCTTCAACTGATTCCACAATGCATACTGCTTCATTTTGTTTCTGTTGTTGCTGTTTTGGGACATATTGCGATTGTGATGTCCAGTGATGCTGCGTAGTTGGCGGCGGCATTGGTGTAACGTTTATGTTATTCGCTCGCACGTTCCGGTCGTCGGAAGAGTCCTACGTCTGCCAATTTGCAGGGCCAGATTTGTTCAACTGCTCATTTGCAGTTCGCGTATTTTTGTTAGCGAAGGAATTGTTAAAACTTCCTTCGTTCCTCCATTTCCTATCAAAATTTCCGTGTCAGCAATCCACAAATTGGAAACTGAACAGAGTAATGTAGAGGGAATAGTGCCTGCTGCTAGCGGTCAACAGCTGGAACAGCAGACAGGCGTCAGCTGAGCTGACGATTCAAACAAAACAACATCAGTTGTAGACACAGCTGATGTGCTGCCTCAGCCAGCACCGACGAATGATTTTCTAGCCGTGTTGCTGGCAAATCTCGAGTTGAGAGAACGGGAACGAGAGAAGCGTGAGAAAGAGGAACGTTTAGAAAAACAGAGACGCGAAAAAGAGGAGCGTCTCGAAAGAGAAAAGTCTCTAATAGCTCAAGCGAAGGGGATATTAGAATGAAAACGCTTAGAGAGGGAGGAAAGAGGAAAAGCAGAATGCTTATCTTCCGATATGGTGAGTGTAATCCGACTACGGAAAAAAAAATTACTTGAAATGCAAAGTGACTCTCATGATCAATTAGTCTATCAGTTTGTTATCAATGATGTGGCACTGGGCGGGTAGAGGCGATTTGGTATCACGGATTTGAGTCTTGACTTGGAGTGGTAGTCAGGTCTTTATTTTTGTTACGACGACATCTATTAACGAAATTTCAGTCTCCCGCGTAGACATGGAGAGACGACCGTCATAACAAAATCAGACGTATTACGGAATTTATAGTGATACATAGTATAAAACTGATATTAACAACTTCTCTGTGCTGTTGCCTTAAAAAAATTTCTTATGTGGAGAGGCATCTGGTTACATTAAGGTATTTGACAGTGAGGAGACGTCTTTTGTCAGAGGTGAATCTTAGCACTCCATCATAAGCCAACCATGAGTTTAATATTCTAGTCCTGTGATGCATGAGGTAACAAATGTTAAGCTGATCAGACCTTTTCTCTGCCTGAGGAAATGTAGTCTACGGCATACTGTTAAAAGGTTTTTCACAAAAAGTGACTATACTTTAGCGATGTGAAAAGGCGTGTATGCTCTGATTTCTTCTGTCTTCGAAAATATGTTGTATAAAAGGGAGAAAATTACATTTCGCGTGAAAAATTCGAGGTGGCTGGCCAAAACAACATTGTTGTTTTGGACTGGGTAAAATGGATTTTTAAACTGGGGATCTACGTCTGAGTGGAACTGGGTAGAACTACTGTATACATCCAAGCCGCCGCTGTTTGTTTCGCGGACCAGGAGGCTGACTGCAAGGTTGGTCACAAGGAGTAGGCTGCTAGAAGTAAAGGATTAGCTCAGCAAGTGATCGGCGGTTAGGTACAAAGAATGCGTCGGCCTGTCTGATCTTGTCTGCGGTAGCGGAGACTAGCGAAGAAAGCACAGTGTTCTGCGTGAGCGGGGGTAGAACTGGACGAGCGTGTTGCGTGAGTGGAGATTCGAAGTGATATGTGTTCGCGCTGGTCATATCGATAACAACTGAATTTCTACCGCTCCAATCATCCCCTGAAGCCCTCCCTGACCGGGAGCCATGGACTCTTGCATACATGCGGGTCCACGACTGCTGCTGTGGTCGCGACAGTACTTTTCACCGACCTCTGAGAGTTGGCGCCGGCGGCGTATGAGCAGATTCGCACGCTGCATGTGGACGTCGGCACATGAACGTGCGGTATGTGTGGACGATTCAGTGACCTCTGACATCTAGCCGCCACTGCTACTGCTACGGTCTGGATCGTGGTTCAAGTGTATCATGTTTAGTGCTTCTCAGTACATTGCAGTGGACTCAGTCTTGCAATGGTATTTGCTGTTGTCTCTGATCTATGATTCAGAAGGTCCTTTCTCCTCCTTTTCCTTCTGAACGTAGTGGAGAGAACCAATTTAGAAATTCTATAGTGCTTTAAAAACCCAGTCATGACGTCAACTTCCCGACTGATAGCAATCTCCGACATCTTGATATGTCGACTGCTATTACTACGGATTGGGTCGTAACTTAAGTGTGTGGTGTTTAGTGCTTCTCAGTAAATCACTGTGGACTCTGTCTTTCACACGCATTTCTTCTTGTTGTTGTCTGTTTCTTATCAAGTGATAAACTCTTTCTTCCTTTCTTCTTCGTCCTGGTGTAACTGAGACCTGTAGTGATCAGAAATGCCATAACCATGACGCTCTAAATTCATGTCGGAATTTGAAATTCCAACTATCATTTCATACAGCACCACTTCCAGTTGTGACGTCAAGTAATAGTTGGTTTGGAATATATAGTGAAATTTTTCATCAAAAACATAACAATATTGTTTATGCGCACAAACTATTGTGCAGTGTCGCTCTTTTTATTTCGAGTAGTTTCAAACTGTGTCTGCATGAAGCAAATTGCTTAAATGCTTACATTAACGATTTAATTAATATTTCCTGTGGCACATATTCTGAAGCAACATTTTTGTCATCATCCAGATGTGATACAGTGCACCAGATTTAATAAGTCCTGAAACAGTTCATGAATTTTTTCCACAGAAAGTGTGTCAAGAAAGTTGGGGGCAGTTTGGATCCCATGGTGGAATGAAGATGTGTAATTGTTTAAATATCCCATTTTAGGTCCTATGCCATTTGCAAATCAAACTATAGCTGTCTCTCTGTCTCTTTGTACACAACGATCTTTTTAAAGTGTACTTAGAGTCAGCCTGCAACTAATTTTCTGACATCGTCAATTTGTGTGTGTGATACAGCTACAGTGTCCACCTTATGTTCCCTCAATCACGATCATGTGACTGGAAATTAATTATTTATTAACTTCTGCAGTATTTCTGGATTGGTTCCCTGTCAGGCATTTGTTTTGGAAGGAAGGCATGTCTCGTACGTGCTGCTGTCTGACTGGTTGGTTCCCGCATATGGAGGGGAATGGTGACAAGATGCGTACTTTTGTCCCAGGGATTAGCTCGCTGCTCCTTCTAGCGGCCAGCAGGGACACGGGCGATTCCATAGTCCGCCTGCGCACCGCGAATCCGGGCACCCTGCGAGGACGGCGAGATGCGAGGAAGTTTTTGAGAGATGTTTAAGCGATCTGTAATGGTGTAATTACGTTTTTCCTTACGTGATCAGAATGAAAAAGCACTGTAATTGTTTAAATATATCAAACATTATAAACGATTTCCTGACAAATTCTGTAAATAGACTGTATTTCATACACCATCTTGTATCCTGTAAACTGTTTAAATAAACAGCATTCTATACACTGCAGTCAATTTCTCACCAAATTCTTTAAATAAATAAATAAACTATGTTACATATACTGTCTTGTATCCCATACATTGTTTAAATAAACAATATTCCACACATTGTCTAAATTGTTTAAACAATATTCCATACACCTGCAATCGAGTTCTTGACAAATTCTTTAAATAAACTATATTCCATGCACCACCTTGTGTCATGTAAATTTTTTAAATATACATTATTCCTTACATTATAGTCAACAGCCAATAAACTGAGTCACTTTCCCTGTAATTTTCAGGTGGGGGAGGAGAGGGGTGGCTGTGGGGTTTCCCAGAGGGGGAGAGTTAATTGATTAGTCAAAGTATTTGATACCAAAACTTGCTTGTATCGGCGAAGGGAGTTCCAAAAGGGGTGAGGGAGGACCATGGGGGGGGGGGAGTATGGATTATCTCCAGGGCGTCCTAATCTATTTAGCATAACAACAGGTTAAGAGCATGTCAATCAAAAGGACAGATTATTCCCAGGCGCGGTCTTAATCCTCTTAGCAGAACAATAGGTTAAGGACCTGTCAATGAGAAGACAGCAATAGGTTTGGCTCTGAATGTGTGCTTGTCCCGGATGCAGGCATCCCATACTAAGAGTACGCTCTCATGGTGCCATTATCCTGCCACTTACGTGGCTGAGTTAACAGAAATATGTCATAGTAAATATTTTGGAAAAAAAAGCAAAGGAAGCAAGACCTTACATTAAAAAGAAAACAGAGATAACATGAAGTCGACTGACTCGGAGTTAAATTCGCTTTTTGGTTTGAGTGGTCAACATTAATTGACGAACTAACGAGAAGCTGTTGCAATAATGTACTGTTGAAGACTGTAAGTGGAAAGAATTTCTCAAGCGGTAGATTTGCCCGGGGTTAATGAACTGTTTTTCAATGAAGACTGTAGTTGGATTATGTATAACGTGTATTGAGTGGCTCATCGTTATGTTACTGAATCGCTCACAATGGTCAGCGAAGGAATTATGTTCGAACTGCGCATCATTTGGTCTTAAATATCAACAGGAAATCTAATTTTCAATTGACTATTGTTGAAAGTAAATTAAATAAGGCTGTGTTTACATAAAGTTGGCAAAAGGTTATTAACATGTAATCAACTGTGGACAAGGCTATGTATTAATACGGTACAGGTATATCGTTTTCTCAAAATAATAATATACATACTGCTTACAAAAGCATAGTGCCCTGTAGCACACGAAAGAAAAAGCAGCAGAAGGATGGGTAATCATGACCTACAAAGCGGTTCAGATGTGGTCTTGTGCACAGTTGCTTTACGAATTAGAGTAAGTGCTGGAACGGGATAATGTCAGTTCTGTGAGCAGGGCTTCCCCCCCCCCTCCCCTGAACCATGGACCTTGCTGAGGGGGGGGGGGGGGGTGCTTGCGTGCCTCAGCGATGCAAATAGCCATTATATAGGGCCAACCGCAACGGAAGCGTATCTGTTGAGAGGCCAGACAAACGTGTGGCTGCTGAACAGGGACAGTGGACTTTTCAGTAGTTGCAGGGGCAACAATCTAGATGACTGACTGAACTGGCCTTGTGACATCAACCAAAACAGCAATGCTGCGCTGCTACTGCGAACGACTGAAAGCAAGGGGAAACTACAGCCGTAATTTTTCCCGATGGCATGCAAATTTTACTGTATGGTTAAATGGTGATGGCATCCTCTTGGGTAAAATATTCCGGACGTAAAATAGTTCCTCATTCGGATCTCCGGGCAGGAGCTTCTGAGGAGGATGTAATAATGAGGAGAAACAAAACTGGCGTTCTATGGATCGGAGCGTGGAATCTCAGATCCCTTAATTCGGCAAGTACGTTGGAAAATTTAAAAAGGGGTAATTCAGGAGGAGGTTTAATAATGAATAAAAAGTAGGAATGCGGAAAGCTACTACGAACTGTATAGTGAATGCAGTGTTGTAGCCAAGATAGACGCGAAGCCTATTCTTACCATAGTTGTACAAGTGTAGATGCCAACTAGCTCCGTAGATGATGTAGAGATTGAAGAAATATATGATGAAATTAAAGAAATTATTCCAACAGTTAAGGGAGACGAAAATTTAATAGTCATGGGGGACTGGAATTCGATTACAGGAAAAGAAAGAGAATAAAAAGTAGTAGGTGATTATGGGCTGAGGGTAATGAATGAAAGAGGTAGCCGCCTGGTAAAATTTTGCACTTAATCATAGGTAACACTTTGTTTAAGAATAATGAAAGAAGTTTGTATACGTGGAAGAGTCATAGAGACACCGGAAGGGTTCAGTTTGATTATACAGGGTGGTCCATTGACGGTGACTGGGCCAAATATCTCACGAAATAAGCATCAAACGAAAAAAACTACAAAGAACGAAACTCGTCTAGCTTGAAGGGGGAAACCAGATGGCGCTATGGTTGGCCCGCTAGATGGCGCTGCCATAGGTCGAACGGATATCAACTGCGTATCACGAAGCAAATACTGTCCGCACTGGCGGAATGTTACGTGATACCACGTACTTATACGTTTGTGACTATTACAGCGCCATCTATCACAAATCGAAAATGTAGTCCAACTAAAACATTCATATTTGTTTACGTACTACACGAACATGTAATAAAAAAAACGCTGTTGATATCCTTTTGACCTATGGCAGCGCCATCTAGCGGGCCAACCATGGCGCCATCTGGTTTCCCCCTTCAAGCTAGACGAGTTTCGTTCTTCGTAGTTTTTTCGTTTGATGTTTATTTCGTGAGATATTTGGCCCAGTCACTATCAATGGACCACCCTGTATAGTGGTAAGAGTGAGATTTAGGAACCAAGTTTTAAATTGTAAGATATTACCAGGGGAAGATGTGGACTCTGACCACAATTTAGCCGGCCGGAGTGGCCGTGCGCTTCTAGGCGCTACAGTCTGGAACCGCGTGACCGCTACGGTCGCAGGTTCGAATCCTGCCTCGGGCATGGATGTGTGTGATGTCCTTAGGTTAGTTAGGTTTAAGTAGTTCTAAGTTCTAGGGGACTGATGACCACAGCAGTTAAGTCCCATAGTGCTCAGAACCATTTGAACCATTTGAACCACAATTTATTGATTATGAAATGTAGATTAAAACTGAAGAAACTGCAGAAAGGTAGGAATTTAAGGAGATGCGACCTGGATAAATTCAAAGAACCAGATTTAATATTTTTTTTTTGATCTGAAATTTAAAAACCTCTCTAACACCAGCCTGGTTTAGCTTCGCTGATCAGGACAGTAAAAAACATGCGTATATTAAGGGAATTTTCATTCACGAAGCAGGCTTATCACATTCGCACAGTTCAATACTGTTCTGTCCTGATTAGATTGAGCTTAACTTAAATTCCATAAGGCAGAGAAGCAATTTCGAAATCTCGGTGCGACGAAAATTGTCAGTCGATTTCCTGAAAACATTTGTAATAACTTAACTTTCGGTGATCACATGGGGAAGACCGGAGATTTGCTGGTAAGACCGTGTTAGCCCATTTATTGAAAGTAATAACCTGGATATCTTGAGCGTAGAAAACGGCAGGTTCGTCCAGTGTAAATCAGACGTTCCCCACTGATCCCGTGCAACACAGCGTAGTAAGCAGACACTGTCAATAATAATCAGTTAAATAATACGCGAACACACTTACTTTAGTTTACTTCATGTATTAAATTACTTCTCATACAGAATCTCATCAATACATACATATACATCTTCGTTCTTTCACGGCTAATCGGCAAGATCTGAATCATTCTTTTCATAAGAGAAAACATACATAGCAGAGAAGCTATTCCATGGAGTAAATGCACGCTCAAAGGAATAATAGGGCTTGAAACTACTTTGCATTGACATTCATCGTATATTAAAGTTTAGGAATCGGTAAGATAAAAAGAGATATTTCGAGATATGTACTGAGTTATATAATTTATAAAATTTCTGAAAATATCGCGGAGAGACCGCTGCAAGAGACATTACACAGAGGTAGAGAGTTTCAGAGGGAGCTTTACGGAACGACTGAAAAGAACAGGATGAACAAGGGAAAGGAATACAGCAGAAGAATGGGTAGCCCTGAGAGAGGAAATAGCGAAGGCAGCTGAGGATCAAGTAGGTAAAAGAGCGAGGGTTAGTAGAAATCCTTGGGTAACAGAAGAGATATTGAATTTAGTTGATGAGAGGAGAAAATATAAAAATGCAGTAAATGAAGCAGACGAAAAGGAATACAAATGTCTCAAAAATGAGATCGACAGGAAGTGCAAAACGGCTAAGCGGGAATGGCTAGAGGACAAATGCAAGGGTTTAGAAGCATATAGCACTAGAGGTAAGATTGATGCCGCCTACAGAAAAATTAGAGACACCTTTGGAGAAAAGAGAACTACCTGTATGAATCTCAAGAGGTCAGATGATAAACCAGTCCTAAGCAAAGAAGACGAAGCCGAAAGGTGGAAGGAGTATATAGAGGGTATATTCAGCGGCTATGTACTTGAGGGCAATATTGCGGAAATGGAAGATAACATAGATGAAGATGAGATGGGTGATATGATACTGCGTGAAGAATTTGACAGAGCACTGAAAGAGGTAAGTAGAAACAAGACCCCGGGAGTATAAAACATTCATTCAGAACTACTGATAGCTTTGGGAGAGCCGTGAGTAAGCTCTTACATTTGGTGGGCAAGATGTATGAGACAGGCGAAATACCCTCAGACTTCAAAAAGAATATGATAATTCCAATTACAAAGAAAGCAGGTGCTGACAGGTGTGAAAATTACCGAACTATCAGTTTATTAAGTTACGCTTGCAAAATACCAACACGAATTCTTTATAGACGAATGGAAAAACTGGTAGAAGCCGTCCTCGGGGAAGATCAGTTTGGATTCCGTAGAAATGTTGGAACACATGAGGCAATACTGACCCTACGACTTATCTTAGAGAATAGATTAAGGAAAGGCAAACCTATGTTTCTAGCATTTGTAGACTTAGAGAAAGCTTTTGACAATGTTGACTGGAATACGACTTAGAGAAAGCTTTTGACAATGTTGACTGGAATACTCTCTTTCAAATTCTGAAGGTGGCAGGGGTAAAATACAGGGAGCGAAAGGCTATTTACAATTTGTTCAGAAACCAGATGGCAGTTATAAGAGTCGAGGGACACGAAAGGGAAGCAGTGGTTGGGAAGGGAGTGAGACAGGGTTTAGCCTCTCCCCGATGTTATTCAATATGTAAAAGAAACAAAAGAAAAATTTGGAGTAGGTATTAAAATCCATGGAGAAGAAATAAAAACTTTAAGGTTCGCCGATGACATTGTAATTCTGTCAGAGACAGCAAAGTACTTGGAAGAACAGTTGGACGGAATGGACAGCATCTTGAAAGGAGGATATAAGATGAATACCAACAAAAGCAAAACAAGGATAATGGAATGTAGCCAAATTAATTCAGGTGCTGCTGAGGGAATTATATTAGAAAATGAGACACTTAAAGTAATAGATAAGTTTCGCTATTAGGGTTACAAAGTAACTGAGGATGTCCGAAGTAGAGAGGATACGAAATATAGACTAGCGATGCCAAGGAAAGCATTTCTGAAGAAGAGAAATTTGTTAAAATCGAGTATAGTTTTAAGCGTCAGGAAGTCTTTTCTGAAAGTATTTGTGTGGAGTGTATCCATGTATGGATGGGGAACATGGACGATAAGCAGTTTAGACAAGAAGAGAATAGAAGCTTTTGAAATGTGGTGCTGCAGAAGAATGCTGAAGATTAGATGGGTAGATCACGTAACTAATGAGGAAGTACTGAATAGAACTGGAGAGAAGAGGAATTTGTGGCACGCACGTCTTCAGCTCTGTGTTCCAACTCTGTTCATGAAGTGTATGGTGTATGTTGGATTAGATGTCTGACAGTGCATCAACTAACTAATAACTGTTGTTAAGATATTACTTCATGCACCCAAAGTTCTAGTTCTGCGATACCCTTTCTGATATCCCTGGTGTCGTTTGAGCAGTGACTTAGGCGGCAAGAATTCTTGCCAGGAGATGCTCTTTAGTCTGGCCAAGCGTCTCGTACGAAAGTGTTTTCACTTGGCCCTAGAAGGAGAAATCAAGTGGGGTAAGTTCAGGTGAACAAGCTGGCCACGAAACAGGACCTCTGGCTATCCGCTTTTCAGGGAATGTCTGATATAGGTGTTCACAAAACCTGAGTTTAAAGTGAGGAACCACATCAGCTGACGAATGACAAATGGGATATGTACCAGGAACAGGGTAGCGTGTCTCTGATAAAAACTGTGTAAACTGGTGCATTTAAATGTGGAAGAAGAAGAAACAGGCTTAGTACTTAATCACCTACTATGCTTGGTTCATTTCGAATTACTGTCGATGTCTCTTCACAATTGTAGCTCGGGGAGTCACAAGAAAGGGACCAAAACAATTTTCGCTTATAATTTTCTATTTGGACATTTTCAGACCAGGATTCCTTGTCTCCAATTGCTACGTTTACCCTTCTCCATTTTGCCCGCATCTCGTGGTCATGCGGTAACGTTCTAGCTTCCCACGCCCGGGTTCCCGGGTTCGATTCCCGGCGGGGTCAGGGATTTTCTCTGCCTCGTGATGGCTGGGTGTTGTGTGCTGTCCTTAGGTTAGTTAGGTTTAAGTAGTTCTAAGTTCTAGGGGACTGATGACCATAGTTGTTAAGTCCCATAGTGCTCAGAGCCATTTGAACCGTTTGAACCTTCTCCATTATTCCCGAAACTTTATAATGTCATAACGGAATCACCCCGTATAATGTTCTATCCTGTTTTCCGATTATTAGCGCCGCAGAGCATTAAAGCAGCGTTCGCAGGCTGTGTTCGTTATCTTGCGTTCTCTTCCTGTACCTGTAGTGTAAATGCTTGTTCACAGATAAAAGCGAACGTTAGTGGACGTTGGCGAATTGTCTGCGAACACGCAGTAGACTGTGTTCGCTTACTTTCGCTCCGGTGTGAAGGTGACTTGATTGTTTTCTTGTTTCAGTTCCACTTCATTGCCTAATACGACGTTAGGAAGAACCACCCGATTCCAGTTGCTAATGTTCATCTCAAGAACCTTCCCACAGTGGAGGAGAGGACAGACTTAGTCCGGTGCTCAGTGGCGGTAGCAGTGCATCCCGGGAGCGACTACCGCGAAGGACATGGCCCGCAGAATCGAGATCAGGTTCCGCCTGTTACGCCATCTTGATATTGCTGTATTACTGAGTGGCGGACAGGTTTTGCCTCTTTCAAGGCTCTCTGGTTGTGCGCTCCTGATGCAATCTCGACAAGTTCGTCTGTTGCTTGTGTTTCAACAAATAAACACTCTTCTCGCGTCTGATGCAAAAAATGCCGCGTGTGGTTCTAAGGTGACCCCCGACAACGACGTTATGATTTGCCTTTCGCTAAGCCCTCGCATTTATTTCAAAAAGACCACTACGACTAATTTTCAATCATTTTACAGGCTCTAGGCCAACAATTTTATAGCTCGAACAAGCGTACGATGCTGTTCGTTGCACTGCACGCCCCTCTGCAGACTGGCAAAGTCGCAACTGCGGTCGCAGCTTTGTTACATGACAACGGCCCTTACTTAGCGCGAATCTCTCGTCCAGCGCGAAGTCTCAAGCGTCTGGCAAAAGCGAAGATGACTCTTGTATAAAATTACAGACGAATATCTTTAACATCGGTTTGCTGCAGATTTCTTGAATATATTCTGAATTCGAATGTAATAAATTTCCTTAAGACGGAAAAGCTTCTGTCCACGAATCAGCACGGTTTAAGAAATCATCGCTCGTGTGAAACTCAGCTTGCCCATTCCTCATATGATATTCTGCGAAGTATGGATGAAGGGTTGCAGGCAGATACCATATTACTAGATTTCCTGAAAGCATTTGACACCGTGCCCCCCCGCAGGCTCTTAACGAAGGTACGAGCTTACGGAGTAGGTTCCTAATATGTGAGTGGCTTGAACTATTCATAAGTAATAGATAAATGATCTGGTGGACGTGGTGGGCAGCAATATCCGTCTGTTTGCTGACATTGTTAGGCTGTACGTGAAGATGTTGTCGTTGAGTAATTGTAGGAGGATACAAGATGACTTAGACAAGATTTCTAGTTGGTATGATGAATGGCAGCCAGTTCAAAATGTAGAAAAGTATAAGTTAATGCAGATAAGTAGGAAATGAAAACCCGTAATATACAGCGTTAGTAATATGTTGATTGACACAGCCTCGTCGATTAAGTATGTTGGTGTAACGTTGCAAAGTGACATGACGTGGAACGACCATGTAAGTATTGTAGTAGGGATGACGAATGGTCGACTTCGGTTTATTGGAAAGATTTTGGGAAAGTGTAGTTCATCCTTAAAGGGGAGGGCTGTAGGACACTAGTGTGACACATCCTTGAGACTGCTCGAGCATTTGGAATCCGCACCATGTTGGACTAAAGGAAGACATCAAAGCAATTCATACGCGGGCTGCTAGACTTTTTACCGGTGGGTTCGAACAATACGCAAATGTTATGGAGAGGCTTCGGGAACTGAGCCGTGCTGCGGCTCGCGTTGTTTCTGTTTGTAGGTTTCCGCCCTCTGTTGGAGGCCAGACGGTATCGTTTAGTTGGCATGGCTGCGGTTGTTTGTCTTCTTCTCGTGTTGACTGGCGCCACTCGGTTTTGCAAGCGTTGCCTGTCTGCTAGTGGCAGCAGTGGTGCTCATCGATATGTAGTAACTGTTGCCCTATCTTTGGGGCTATGTCGTTGTTTCTCCGTGTCATGTGAATGGTTGGGGGCTCAGGAGGAGCCAGGTCCACACAGTGCGCGAACACGCCGGGATTGCTGGCGGCACGCATGGACTGCCGGATGGAAGGGCTGTGGTCACGAGAGTGCACGACTTCGTCGTAAACCGGATCCAGCAAGCTTTAAGATGAGGGCCTTTCAATCCAAGTAGAGAAACCACTACCATTGTGATATCCCGCGATTCTCCAGTGACTTGGGTTCGTGTTGCTGCTCGTAGTGTCGCCGAAGCGAAGAGCAGCGTGTGGAGTGCTTGGGGAAGGCGGATCTGATTAGCTGTCCTCGACTTCTTATTACTATTTACTGAGTTCACTTATTACGATTTGTTAAGTTTAACCAGCGGTAATTTTTCTTGCCTGGTGGCCACTAACGCCCCAGTTACCTGCCCTAGGGGTTAATGTATGTAACGGCAGTGCACAGTTCCTCGTCTTGCCGCTGCTTTCCGGTAAGGCGTGTAGTTTTGACAGCTTTCTTGACTGTAGGCCAGTTGGTGGTTCTTCTACTCTGGTGGTAGTGATTCTTGTTTCAGGCGCTCTAAACACAGTATTCTGGACGTAGTGCAGACCGCCGGTTCCGGCTTTGACGCGTTGTTCCATCGTTGTATTTGGTTTATCGGACGTCAGGTAGCTTCAGTAAGATTATCATTAGTCATTCGACAGACTCCCACTAGTCTGAGTTACCATCTTGTGAAGCGATTGCAAATCTTGGCTGCCTATCTCATCGCTCGCGGAAGTTTTGCTTGCCAGACCTCCTGAGAGGTCGACTTCTGGAGCACCGTTTGGATCAGTTGCTTGTTTTTTTAATTAACTTTTGCCATTGTATTTGCTGTTTCACAGCAAAAAATCAAATGGCTCTGAGCACTATGGGACTTAACTTCTGAGGTCATCAGTCCCCTAGAACTTAGAACTACCTAAACCTAACTAACCTAACGACATCACACACATCCATGCCCGAAGCAGGATTCGAACCTGCGACAGTAGCGGTCGCGGGGTTCCAGACTGTAGCGCCTAGAACCGCTCGGCCACTCCGGCCGGCGTTTTTACAGCAGGTTTCATGAATTTTTTTTTATATTATTGCCGCTCCTAGCGTGTAAGGCTTTCAGCCGTGATTGTGGTTACTTGCCTTAAAATTCTAATTTGGTATTTGTATTTACGCAGTAATTCTTAAAAACCTTATTTACTGCCATTCCTGTCGTCTGATGTCGTCTGCTGTGTTTGTGGCGACTTGCCTTTAATATTGCGATTCCTGCGTGTAAGGCCTTCTTCCCAGATCACAGTGGCTTGCTTTTAAAACATTATCTGTTGTATCTGTATTTAACGGTGATTTGCTAAATTGTAACCCACTGAAAACACTATTATTTACACAGTTGTTTATTCCTTTATCAATAACATGTGGTATGTTTTATTCGTTGTCGAGTCTGGATTCACTAGTTTAAAATAAATTGTGTGTAACTGTAAAAGGCAACCAATAGTAACTGATTACAGGCCCAGTTCACAGTCGTAACCCAATCTTGCCTTCCCTTGACTACCAGGTCACAGGAACTGAGATGGAACACCGGCGGGAAAACGATGTTCTTTTCGAGGAAAACCACTGATAAAATTTAGAGAAAGGGCATTTGAAGCTGACTATAGAAGGATTCTGCTGCCACCAACGAACATTTCGCGTAAGGACCACGAAGCTAGGAGAAATTGGGGGTTGTACGGAGGCATTCAGACAATCGTTCTTCCCTCACACTATTAGCTAGTGGAAAAGGGAAGGAAATGACTTGTAGCGGTACGGGAAACCCTCTATCACGTAACATATGGTGGCTTGAGGAGTATGTGTGTAGATGTAGATGAGCAAGCTTTCGGTAAGCAGCTCTGGATGTTGCATTTCCGTTCCAGCTACCAACTTGCTGTTATTTTTGAAAGCCATCTTAAATGCAACTCATAATTTTCAAGTGGAAAAGAAGTCATCTCAAATGTCAGACGGGTAGGGAATCAGTCTGCAAAAACAATCATGCCTCTCACTTGAGGATAGCTGTATTTATTCTCGAGTTATGAATGTGTACAGTGTAAGGAATGAGCGAGCTTAATACAGTCAAAGTTTGCACTCCTTTAGGGGGCTTTGAATCGTAAGATGTTGACTCTTATGAAGAAAAAGGATGTTTATTCGTTATTCGGAGTACAATTTGGCGCGCCCACACTGGTGTGAAAGGCATCAGCCACTCATACCGGAGTCGGAAGGTGATAATCACTATGCACATTTTCGTGTTAGACTTCTTTTCCTGTTCTTAAACCAAGAAATTTAAAGCTGATCGCACCGTCTGGTTCGTAGTCGTCCTATCCTTCATCTACCATTTATGGTCATGGGTTTTCCTCGGTATTCGATTTTAATCCATACGTTATCGATGGTCGTGCCATTACTTTGCATACTGTTGGATCTTTCCTACTACTCCGAAAACATGGATCTACTATCTTATCTCACTGTTATTATCTTCTAGTCTGTATCCTACCAAAATCCTTATAAACATCTGGTCTGCTGCTTCAGTTCTTCATAACTGGTCATTCAAGTCCATACTCGCGTTTCATAGAACCGTAATGATACGACCATAGTGCCACAGTGTTTAGGTACTGTATCTTTTCTAGTTTAGTTCAGAAGTATTCACTTAATCGTATTTGGCACGTACCTTTGAAGTTTCTTTTCAGGATCATTATCGTAAGCGTAAAAAGTATCCCAACCCAGATAGTTGAATATATGAACCTGCTGCAATATGTTATTCTAGATTATGGTTTTTGCTCTAATATGTTCTTTTTCGTAGAAGGTCATTAGTTTTATTTGCGTATATGTTTCAACCAATTGTGTTGGCAATCCATACAAGGACAATACAGATCGTTGTAAATTGTTTTGCCGGTCGGGGTAGCCGAGCGGTTCTAGGCGCTTCAGTCTGGAACCGCGCGTCCGCTACGGTATCAGGTTCGAATCCTGCCTCGGGCATGGATGTGTGTGGTATCCTTAGGTTAGTTAGGTTTAACTAGTTCTAAGTTCTAGGGGACTGATGATCTCAGAAGTTAAGTCCCATAGTGCTCAGAGCCATTTGAACCATTTTTGTAAATTGTTTTCCTTATCCTCCAGTATAACCTGGTCATCTGCAAAAAGGAGTTAGTTAAATATTGTACATCTTGGTAGGTAGGAATCTTCCATTTTCTTGCACCATTTATTGACAGTGTCACTTACATGTATGTTAAGTACTGTGGACGTTAAATGACACTCTCGTCTGACTCCTTGCGTGATTATTCACACGCCTGTACTAATGGTTGAGTCGATGCATATCTCGATATTGTTATCAGCATACAAACTCTGAACTGACCATATTAAACCCTGAGAAGTGCCATACTCTCCCAAGATTTCTCGTAACGTAGATCTCGCCACTCAGTCGAAGACTTATTTATAATCCACAATAGATACACTGTGTGATCAAAAGTATCAGGACACCCTCAAAAACATACGTTTTTCATATCAGATGCATTGTGTTGCCACCCACTGCCAGGTACTCCATATTAGCGACCTCAGTAGTCATTAGACATCGTGAGAGAGCAGAATGGGACGCTCCGCGGAACTCACGGACTTCGAAAGTGGGTGTCACTTGCGTCATACGTCTGTACGCGAGATTTCCAGGCTCCTAAACATCCATAGGTCCACTGATTCCAATGTGATAGTGAAGTGGAAACGTGAAGGGACACGTACAGCGCAAAAGCGTACAGGCCGACCTCGTCTGTTGACTGACAGAGCCCGCCGACTGTTGAAGAGAGTCGTAATGTGTAATAGGCAGACATCTATCCAGACCATCACACAGGAATTCCAAACTGCATCAGGATCCACTGAAAGTACTATGACAGTAAGGTGGGAGGTGAGAAAACTTGGATTTCGCGGTCAAGCGGCTGCTCATAAGCCACTCATCACGACGGTAAATGATAAACGACGCCTCGCTTGGTGTAAGGAGTGGAAACATTGAAAGACTGAACAGTGGGGTAACGAATAACTGTACACAATGCAGCGATCCGATGGCAGGGTGTGGGTACGGAAAATGCCCGGTGAATGTCGTATGCCAGCGTGTGTTGCGCCAACAGTAAAATTCGGAAGTGGTGATATTATGGAGTGGTAGTGTTTTTCATAGAGGGGACTTGCACCCCTTGTTGTTTAGCGTGGAACTATCACAGCACAGGCCTACATTGATGTTTCAAGCACCTTCTTGCTTCCCACTGTAGAAGAGCAATTCGGGGATAGCGATTGCATCTTTCAACACGATCGAGCACCTTTTCCTAATGCACGGCCTCTGGCGGAGTGGTTACATGACAATAACATCCCTGTAATGGACTGGCCTGCACAGAGTTCTGACCTGAATTCTGTAGAACACCTTTGGGATGTTTTGGAGGGCCGACTTCGTGCCAGGCCTCACCGACCAACATCGATACCTCTCCTCAGTGCAGTACTCCGTGAAGAATGGGCTGCCATTCCCCAAGAAACCTTCCAGCATCTGATTGAACGTATGCCTGCGAGAGTGGAAGCTGTCATGAAAGCTAAGGGTGGGCCAACAACTTACTGAATTCCAGCATTACCGATGGAGGGCGCCACGATCTTGTAAGTCATTTTCAGCCAGGTGTCCGGATACTTTGGATCACATAGCGTATATATGCTTCTTTGTTGTCTATTTTATAGGGAAAACTATACATGATCTTCCCCATCTAAAACGTGAGGCGGCTTGCAAGTCTCAACGATACAGATGGCCGTAAAGCGGGTAGAACCGCAACGGAGGTGTGTCTGTGGAGAGGCTAGACAAACACATAGTTCCTGAAGTGGGTAAGAGCTCCTTCAGCCGTTGCAAGGGCAACAGCGTTGATGACTGACTGACCTGGCTTTGTAACATTAGCCAACGTGGCCTTGCTCCGTTGACATTGCGAACGGTTGTGAGCTAGGGAAAGCCACAGTCGTTACTTTTGTTACTGTGTGGCGTTTTACCTACTTAGGTAAAATATTCTGGAGGTAAATAGTCCCCTTTTCGGAAGGGGCTACTCATGAGGATGTCATTATCGGGAAAAACAAAAGGCATTCTATGGATAGGAACGTGGAATGTTAGATTCCTTAATCGGGCAGGTAAGTGAGGAAATTAAAAAAGGGCAATTGATAGGGTGGAGTAAGATTTAATGGATGTTAGTGGATATTCGGTGGCAGGATGAACACGACTTCTGGTCCAGTGAGTACAAAATTATAAGTACAAATTAAATATACATAATTCAGGAGTAGGTCTAGCGCATCTTTGGTCTAGGGATAGCTTTTTTTTACTAGTATTCAAAACGTTCTGGGTCTGGGTCCTAGGTTAGACCCCCGCCACTGCTTAAATTTTGAGTAAAAGTCGTCAGCAATGGCGGCCAAACACTTACACCATAAGAAGTCACCATTGTTCTGCCAACGGCGTTGTCAGAGAGTGTGAAAGAGCGGATAAAGATTCAGGGCGCTCTCTTGCCTTTGAGGTGGGGAAACTGCCTCTAAAACCGGAAGAATCAGCAATAACCAACCGCATGAAGATGCAGAAGGCAATAGACACTACTCAACTAAAGACACGTAATGCGTGTCCACAGGACATGTGGACTGCAATCTAAAGTGTGTCATGGTGATCTTTGGGGTGGAAAACTGTCCCTAAAGCCGGAAGAATCAGCAATGATCAACGGCATGAGCATGCAGAAGGCAATGGAAACCACTGCATTAAATACACAAATGTGTACAGGACATGCTGTCTGTAATTGAAAAGTTTTATAATGATCTCTCTATTGGGAAAAGATTCCGGAATAGTCGCCCATTCTTATCTTTTGGATGGGACTGCCAAAGCCGAGATGACCGTAAGAGCAAGACTGAATAACCAAGGAAAGGATAACGTTCTGCGAGTCGGGGTGGGGAATCTCACAAGTTTGAACGTGGTAGGAAAGCTATAAAATCAGAAAAGGAAAACTCTAACGCTTAGTCTAGATATAATAGGACTGAGTGAAGTGAAATGGAAAGAAGGAATTCTGGTCAGATAAGTATAGGGTAATATCAACAGCAGCAGAAAATTGTATAGTGGTAGCACGATTCGTTATGAATAGGAAGGTAGGGGAGAGAGTGTGGTACTCTGAATTATTCAGTGATAGGGTTGTTCTCACAAGAATCGCCTGCTGTATCTACAGCAAACCGACGCTGGAAACAATCGCAGTCGCAGTCAGAAGTTGAACAGTTATAGAAGGTGTATGAGGATACTGAACAAGTAATTCAGTACCTGACAGGAAATGAAAATGTAGTAGTCATGGGGGATTGGAATGCGACTGTAGAGGAAGCAATAGAAGAAAGAGTTGCTAGAAAATATGCACTTGGTACTTGGAAAGAGAGAGGTGAGAGACTAATTGAGTTCTGCAATAAATGCCAGCTAGGAATAGCGAATACTCTGCTCAAAACTCACAAGAGGGTGAGGTATACTTGGAAAACGCTGGGAGTTACGAGATTCCAGTTACACGACATCATGATCAGGAAAAGATTCAGAAATAAGGTAGAAAAATAGGCTAAAATTTAAGAGGCTAGCTATGAAGAATAAATTCGCAGGGAAGTGGGATACGGAAGTACTAAGGATTGAAGAGATACGCTTGAAGCTCTGAGGCTATAGATACTGCAACAATGTAAAGCTCAGTAGACAGTGCAGTTGAAAAGGAATAAATATCTCTAAGAAGGGTAAGCACAGAAGTTGGAAAGTAAACCACTGGTACAAGAAAGATAACAGTAAAGAAACCATGGGTAACGTAAGAAATCCTTCAGTTGATCGACGAAAAGGTAGTACAAAAATGTTCAGGGACATTCAGGAATACAGATATGCAATTTAAGAATGAAATAAATAGGAAATGTAGGGAAGATAAAGCGAAATGGCTGCATGAAAAATGTGAAGGAATCTAAAGGAAATGATTGTCGGATGGATTGATTCCACATACAGAAAAGTCAAAACAACCTTTTGTGAATTTAAAAGCAGACAACATTAAGAGCGCAGTGGGAATTCCATTATTAAATGCAAAGCAGAGAGCGAATAGGTGGGAACAATACACTGAAGGCCTCTATGAGTGATGACATGATGGAAGAAGTAACAGGAGTCATTAGGGAAGAAATAAGGTATCGAGTGTTAGAATTTAAGAGCTTCGGGTGACTGAAGATCGAATAAATCACGACTATTCACGTTCGTGTGCTGAATGCAGGAGACTTGCGATATACCATCAAACTTTCGGAAAACGTCAACCACAAAGTTCCGAAGATTGCAAGAGCTGACAAGTACAAGAATTATCGCAAAATCAAGTTAACAGCTCATGGCTCCAAGTTGCTGACAAGAATAGTGCACATAAGAAAGGGAAACAAATTGAGGATCTTTTAGACGACGATCTGATTGGCTTTATAAAAGGTAAATGAAGCAGAGAGGCAGTTCTGAGGTTGCGATTGACGATGGAAGCAAGAATGAAGAAAAATAGAGACACCTTCACCGTTTTTGTCAACCCAGAAAAAGCGTTCGGTAATGTGAGATGGTGCAAGATGTTAGGAACTCTGAGAAAAATAGGGGTAAGGTATAAGGAAAGATCGGTAATACACAATATGTACAAGAACCAAGAGGGAACAAGAACAGTAGAAGGCCAACGACGAAGTGTTCCAATTGAAAAAGATGTAAAGCAGCAATGGTCAATCTGTACGCCGAAGAAGCAATGACGGAAATAAAAGAAACTTTCATTAAAATACAAGGTGAAGGGATGACAATGGTAAAATTCACTGACGACATTACTATCCTCAGTGAAAAAAAAGAAGAATCACTCGATGTATTGAATGGAATGTACAGTCTAATGATACAAAATATGGAGTGAATCTCAGAGAGACGAAACTAATGGAAGTAGTAGAAATGAGAACAGCGATAAACTTAACATGAGAATTGATCACTAAGTAGATGAAGTTAAGGAATTCTGATGCCGGTGCAGCAAAAAGACCCATGACGGAAGAAGCAAGGAGGACATAAAAAGCAGACTAGCACTGACAGAAAGGGGATACCAGGACAATAGAAGTCTACCAATATCAAACATAGGCCTTAATTTCAGGAAGAAATTTCTGAGGATGTACATTGGGAGCACAGCGTTTTATTGTAGTGAAATATGAACTGTGGGGACCTGATCAGAAGAGGATTGTGTCATTTGAGATGTGGTGCTACAGACGAAAATTGGAAATTAGGTGGCCTGATAAGGCAAGGAATGAAGAGGTTCTCTGGAAAATCGGTGAGGAAAGGAATATGTGGAAAACACTAAGAAGAAGAAGGGACGGGATGGTAGAACAATTGTTAAGACATCAGGGAATGACTTCCATGTTACTAGAGGGAACTGTAGAGAGTAAAACTGTAAACGGAGACAGAATGGGATACGTGCAGCAAATAATTGATGACATAGATTGTAATTGGTATCCTGAGATGATAAGGTTGGCACAGAAAAGGAATTCGTGGTGGGCTATAACAAACCAATCAGAAGACTGATGACGAAAAAAGAGTCTAGTTATGAATAATCTGTGGAACCAGTTCGACCCTAACTGGAACTAGATGGAAAGTTATTCAATAGGTAATGACAATTAAATATTTTTGTCCTGAGCTGTCCAGCAGTGGAAATGTAGAAAAGGAAGATAGAGAACAAGTAGCAAAATCAAACAAAATACCAGAGCTTTTAAATGATGCTATTTGGAAAAATAGACATACAGCAAAAGATGCAAAGGTAAGAATGTATGGAACTATAATGAGACCCGTTACGACATACACAGCTGAGACAAGACCTGGAACGTTAAAAACTCTGAGAGATAGAGAGAAGGGATGGAAGGAACACATAGACAGCACGGGTGAAGAGAAGATTGCGAAAATTATAAAATAAATCACCAACTGGTAAAACAAATATTAGCCGTCCAGAGGCAAGATAGAGTGACAATCTCAGGGTAGAATGATGGGTTCTGAAGGAACAGGCTTTAGCCTAGGAAAAAAAAAAAGAATGTAGGTAAGCTAGTATGATCAGCATAGTGAACGCATTATCATAGTCAAAATGGACACAAAGCCCATAGCCGCGAGCTTAGTATACGTTTACGTCCTAACTAGTTCCGCATATGGTGAAGGTGTCGAAAGAAAGTGAGATGAGATGAAAATGGAATTAGACTATGAAAGAGAAATAGGACAAAAAATAATAGCAGAATATGGAATGGGGGAAACGAATGAAAGAGGAATCCACCTGGTACAATTTAGCAAGGAGCATAATTTAATCATCGCTAACACATGGTTTAAGAATCATGAAAGGACGTTGTATGCATGGAAGTGACCTTAGAGACATCAGGAACTTTCAGATAGATTATATAATTCTTGAGGGTATTTTTGTTCTGTCATTGCAATTACAAAAATGTGTTTTTTTTTTCACCAGATGCGCTTCGCTTTATTGAGGTAAAGCATCATCAGTGGTCTTTACCTCAATAAAGCGAAAAGCGTCTGGTGAAAAAAAAAACACACATTTTTGTAGTTGCAACGACAGAACAAAAATAGCCTCAAGAATTGTAAAACAACTACGGACAACATGGCCGCACAAATGAAGAAGATTATATAATTGTACGAAAAAGATATAAGAGCCACATTTTAAACTTACAGATGTTTCCAGGGGCATATGTGAACTCTAACCGTAATTTATTGGTTATGAACTGTAGATTAAAACTGAAGAATTTGTAGAAGGGTAGGAGTACACGACATTTCCTCAGAACTGCTGACGACATTGTGAGAGATAGCAACGACATATCTATTCCACCGGGTGTGCAAGATGTATGAGATAGGGTAGTTACCCTCAGACTTCAAGCAGAATGTAATAGGAGTACACGACATTTCCCCAGAACTGCTGACAACATTGTGAGAGATAGCAACGACATATCTATTCCACCGGGTGTGCAAGATGTATGAGACAGGGCAGTTACCTCAGACTTCAAGCAGAATGTAATAATTCCAATTACAAAGTAAATGGATGCTGGTAAGTGCGAATAGTACCAACCTATCTGTTTAATAAGTCATGGTCTCAAATTACTGACACGAATTATTTGCAGAAGATGGGAGAAACTAGTAGAGGTTGTTTATGTGGAAGATCAGTTTGGGGTTGAGAGAAATGTTGGAACTGATGAGGGAATAGTAAACATAAAGCTTATCTTAGAAAACAGGTTGAACAGAGGCAAACGTATAGCTTTTGTAAGCTTAGAGAAAGTTTTTGACAATGTACACTGTGTGAGGAATCGGTTGAGCCTGTTTGGCATACCCCTAAGATACTGCAGGTAAGGGAAGCTCCACATAAGACCATGAAAATTTAAGAGAAACAGAGGCATACAACGGATGTGTTATTGAATGAAAGTTAGTAGGGAAGGGTGGTCCAATTAAGAACAAAATTACGTGTACCACATCTGGTACCGATATGTTAATAAAAGGACTCATTTAAATAAAATAGAAAACTAGCAGTCACTATAACTGTTTCGTTTATTGTCATAAGACATCAGATAAAGTGATTTACCCATTGAATCAAGCATATAACATTAAATAAACGGTCAAAAGGTTATTATTTTGAACTATAGTCTTGGCACAGATGGGTGGTCATTTGCAGGCATAATATAAAAATACGAGGGGCACTCCAAAAGAAATGCACACTATTTTTGTAAAAATACAGTTTTTTTCTGCATGTGTTAAAGTTTTACAGTATGTAGATACATCCTTCCTGCTTGTTTTCAAACTTAGTTCAACCTGTTTCTGTGAGTGGCGCCGTCACAGCATGTCTTCAAGATGGCTGCTACACTTGACGTTCGTCAGAAGCAACGTGCTGTCATAGAATTCCTGTGCTGTGAAAACGTGACAGTGGGAAACATCCACAAGAGGTTGAATAAGGTGTATGGAGATGCTGCTGTTGATCGCAGTACAGTTAGTCGGTGGGCAAGCAGGTTACGTGATGAAAGCGGGCACGACAAAATTGAGGATTGTCCTCGCAGCGGCAGGCCTCGTACGGAACACACTCCAGACAATGTGCAGAGAGTTAACGAATTGGTGACTGCTGACAGACCATATGTGACGAGACTGAAGAAACTTCAAGTTCGACTGTCGTGTTCGACCACATCGGCAAAAGCAGGATGTTTTGCTGTTGTACGACAATGCACGGCCACATGTCAGTCAAAAAACCATGGAAGCGATCACAAAACTCGGATGGACAACACTGAAACAACCCCCTTACAGTCCTGACATGGCTCCATGTGACTATCATCTCTTTGGCAAACTGAAAGACTCTCTTCGTGGAACAAGGTTTGAAGGTGATGACTCCCTTGTGCACGTTGCCAAACAATGACTCCAACAGGTTGGTCCAGAATTTTACTGTGCGAGTATACAGGCGCTGGTTCCAAGATGGCGTAAGGCAGTTGAGAGGGATGGAAATTATGTGGAGAAATGAAAATATTGTTCCTAAAGGATCTATCAACACACTGTAAAACTTTCAAACATGTAGCATAAAAGATGGATTAAAAAAAAATAGTGTGCATTTCTTTTGGAGTGACCCTCGTATATTACGAATACGACCTACGACTGCACCAATTGTTTGTTATTTGATGGACGATTTACATCTACATCTCCATTCATAATCCGAAAATCCCTGTACGGTACATGGAAGAATGGTAGAGGGCATCTTGTACCAATGCTAGTAATTTTCTCTCCTGTTCCACTTGCAGACACATCGAGGGTAAACCGACTGTGTAAAATCGTCTGTATGAGCTCTAATTTCTCGAATCTTATCTTTATGGTCCTTACTAAAAATATCCATTCGCGGTAGTAGAGTCCTTCTGCAGTCGTCCTCAAATACCAATTCTCTAAATCTGCGCAACTATTGAAAATACCTGCAGTCTATTCTCGCATCTGATTAGCTGGAAGAACTGAAGGTTCAATAATTTCCTAGTGAAGAGGAGAATCAAGATACGTAGCTGGTTTGAATGTGGACATACCGTAATTTTTTCGGACGTTATACACATATAAACGATAATTGCAGTGCTTGTCTGAAATGTTTATGTGTTGGAGAGTAACGTTACTCTGATCGGTGTTCCGACATGCCCAAAGAAAATGATGTGGATGGGACTATGTCTGGTGGTGAGGGAGGTATAAGTTTGACATGGTATACCGCCTTGTCAATGCATCGACAGCCGTAAGGGGGATGAAAGATATATATTTACATGAGAAAGTGATATTTTCAGAGCCACAGTTGTCAGGAGGAGGTATTTCAGATACTTCGATCATTGTCGAATGTCACTAGATTAGCGCTAAGATTGTACTATTTAATTGTAATTACACTGATAAATATGCTGCTAGTTTCCTAGGACGACTCTGCTTGTGATACATATGTATTTAGTTTCCTAGGACGAAACTGGCGTTCTACGGATCGGAACGTGGAATGTCAGATTCCTTACTCGAGCAGGTAGGTTAGAAAATTTAAAAAGGGAAGTGGATAGGTTAAAATTAGATATAGTAGGAATTAGCGAAGTTCGCTGGCAGGAGGAACAAGACTTTTGGTCAGGCGAATACAGGGTTATAAATACAAAATCAAATAGGGGTAATGCAGGAGTAGGTTTAATAATGAATAACAAAATAGGAGTGCGGGTAAGCTACTACAAACAGCATAGTGAATGCATTATTGTGGCCAAGATAGACACGAAGCCCACGCCTACTACAGTAGTACAAGTTTATATGCCAACAAGCTCTGCAGATGACGAAGAAATTGAAGAAATGTATGATGAAATAAAAGAAATTATTCAGATAGTGAAGAGAGACGAAAATTTAATAGTCATGGGTGACTGGAATTCGGTAGTAGGAAAAGGGAGAGAAGGAAACGTAGTAGGTGAATATGGATTGGGGCTAAGAAATGAAAGAGGAAGCTGCCTGGTAGAATTTTGCACAGAGCACAACTTAATCATAGCTAACACTTGCTTCAAGAATCATAAAAGAAGGTTGTATACATGGAAGAAGCCTGGAGATACTGACAGGTTTCAGATAGATTATATAATGGTAAGACAGAAATTTAGGAACCAGGTTTTAAATTGTAAGACATTTCCAGGGGCAGATGTGAACTCTGACCACAATCTATTGGTTATGAACTGTAGATTAAATCTGAAGATACTTCAAAAAGGTGGGAATTTAAGGAGATGGGACCTGGATAAACTGAAAGAACCAGAGGTTGTACAGAGTTTCAGGGAGAGCATAAGGGAACAATTGACAGGAATCGGGAAAACAAATACAGTAGAAGAAGAATGGGAGCTTTGAGGAATGAAATAGTGAAGGCAGCAGAGGATCAAATAGGTAAAAAGACGAGGGCTTGTAGAAATCCTTGGGTAACAGAAGAAATTTTGAATTTAATTGATAAAAGAAGAAAATATAAAAATGCAGTAAATGAAGCAGGCAAACAGGAGTACAAATGTCTCAAAAATGAGATCGACAGGAAGTGCAAAATGGCTAAGCAGGGATGGCTAGAGGACAAATGTAAGGATGCAGAGGCTTATCTCACGAGGGGTAAGATAGATACTGCCTACAGGAAAATTAAAGAGACATTTGGAGAAAAGAGAAACACTTGTATGAATGTCAAGACCTCAGATGGAAACCCAGTTCTAAGGAAAGAAGGGAAAGCAGAAAGGTGGAAGGAGTATATAGAGGATCTACACAAGGGTAACGTACTTGAGGACAATATTATGGAAATGGAAGAGGATGTAGATGAAGATGAAATGGGAGATATGATACTGCGTGAAGAGTTTGACAGACTACTGAAAGACCTGAGTCGAAACAAGGCCCCGGGAGTAGACAACATTCCATTAGAACTACTGACGGCCTTTGGAGAGCCAGTCCTGACAAAGCTCTACCATCTGGTGAGCAAGATATATGAGACAGGCGAAATACCCTCAGACTTCAAGAAGAATATAATAATTCCAATCCCAAAGAAAGCAGGTGTTGACAGATGTGAAAATTACCGAACTATCAGTTTAATAAGTAAAGGCTGCAAAATACTAACGCGAATTATTTACAGACGAATGGAAAAACTGGTAGAAGCCGACCTTGGGGAAGATCGGTTTGGATTCCGTAGAAATATTGGTACACGTGAGGCAATACTGACCCTACGACTTATCTTAGAAGCTAGATTAAGGAAAGGCAAACCTACGGTTCTAGCATTTGTAGACTTAGAGAAAGCTTTTGACAATGTTAACTGGAATACTCTCTTTCAAATTCTGAAGGTGGCAGGGGTAAAATACAGGAAGCGAAAGGCTATTTACAATTTGTACAGAAACCAGATGGCAGTTATAAGAGTCGAGGGACTTGAAAGGGAAGCAGTGGTTGGGAAGGGAGTGAGACAGCGTTGTAGCCTCTCCCAGATGTTATTCGATCTGTACATTGAGCAAGCAGTGAAGGAAACAAAAGAAAAATTCGGAGTAGGTATTAAAATCCATGGAGAAAAAATAAAAACTTTGAGGTTCGCCGATGACATTGTAATTCTGTCAGAGACAGAAAAGGACTTAAAAGATCAGTTGAACGGAATGGATAGTGTCTTGAAAGGAGGATATAAGATGAACATCAACAAAAGCAAAACGAGGATAATGGAATGTAGTCGAATTAAGTCGGGTGATGCTGAGGGAATTAGATTAGAAAATGAGACACTTAAAGTAGTAAAGGAGTTTTGCTATTTGGGGAGCATAATAACTGATGATGGTCGAAGTAGAGAGGTTATCAAATGACAAGGAAAGCGTTGCTGAAGAAGAGAAATTTGTTAACATCGTGTATTGATTTAAGTGTCAGGAAGTCGTTTGTTAAAGTATTTGTATGGAGTATAGCCATGTATGGAAGTGAAACAAGGACGATAACTAGTTTGGGCAAGAAGAGAATAGAAGCTTTCGGAATGTGATGCTAAAGAAGAATGCTGAAGAATAGATGGGTAGAACATATAACTAATGAGGAGGTACTGAATACAATTAGGGAGAAGAGGAGTTTGTGGCACAACTTGACTAGAAGAAGGGATCGGTTGGTAGGACATGTTTTGAGGCATCAAGGGATCACCAATTTAGTACTGGAGGGAAGCGTGGACGGTAAAAATCGTAGAGGGAGACCAAGAGATGAATACAGTAAACAGATTCAGAAGGATGTAGGTTGAAGTAAGTACTCGGAGATGAAGAAGCTTGCACAGGATAGAGTAGCATGGAGAGCTGCATCAAACCAGTCTCAGGACTGAAGACCACAACAACAACAGGACGACTCTGCCTGCCTGCTGTGAAAAATAAGAGGCTAGTTTCCTAGGACGATGCTGCCTGACGTCTGGGCGAGAGACAGAGGTAGCCGGTGACCAGAACAAATGGATATTTCTTGCTTAAGGCTCGAGCCGCCACTGAGCCTCCGGAACTGGACAGGCGGCGTATGAGGGTGCAGTTAACCTTACCATGTCGTCGTCTCGGCGGGTGAATAGCTAACTGATACTCAGTATGTGTTGGGCAGCCTTCGCAATCGCATGTGTTGCAATAATTCTCCGATTTTTAGTGGAAATTTGAGGAGATTTAATATGGCGAGTGTTTGCGCTGTACGACTATTTCTCCCATGTAAACTGATCGATTGATGACTGGGAAGTCATGTCGACCTCTCTCCGACCTCAGAACTTCCGGAAATGGCGGTGCGTGGGTGGTAGAACATCAGCGTGCAGTTACCAGCATGCCCAACGTTCGGCGGTGCCCTAGGGAAAGTTCCGCAATCTTCAGCAGCTAACTGTGACAGTTACAGTGGAATGGATCGCAGTTTAAGTGTATGTGCTTTTTCGATACAACCTGCCGGACTCTGCCTTGCAGTAGTATTTGTTGTTGTTACTACTCTGTCATGTAGCAGGTCTTTTCTCCTCCTTTTTCTGCTCCAGAGGGAACCAACTTAACAATTCTATACTGCTTTAAAAAAAGCATTTGTCAGGCCTGCAGTAGTTGGGAATTCCATAACCATGATGGCATAAATTCCGGTCGTAATTCCAACTTCCATTTTATACAGCACTGCATCAAAATTAAACGTCAAATTCCCGATTGATCAGTTTATCATTTCAAATAGTGGTATTGTCAGCATGCGTTTGTCCAACCCCTCTTGCATCTTGTTCAATGACATGGCGCAATTGAACTGAAATCTGAAATTCTCGACATTACAATTATTTAGGTTTGAAAATAGTTTGTTTGGTGCACCCGTTGCTTTGTTCTGCTGTCGATACCGCTAGAAGCGTATTACATCGACTACTGGTTTCTTCTCGTACAATGAAAGTTCTGCTGTTACTTGGATTCCTGTCATTCCTACCACTCTTGGCAACTATTGGCAATATGGCACATGCGAGATGAACTTAAACAATGCAGTTTTATGAATGATTATAAAAAACTCTCTAGTCAACAATAGTACATCATTTACGCCAAGGTATTTGAGTCAAAGAGAAGTTACGACCACTACGTACATATAGATTATGACGCTACTTTGATCTAACCCCATACTTTCATAATACTAGCGTCTGTAGGACACTAAAGTCGTTTGCCATGTGGAATCGTCCTGTATATGACTGCTATCCCAAATACACTATTGGCCATTAAAATTGCTACAACACGAAGATGACTTGCTACAGACGCGAAATTTAACCGACAGGAAGAAGATGCTGTGATATGCAAATGATTAGCTCTTCAGAGCATTCACACAAGGTTGGCGCCGGTGGTGACACCTACAACGTGCTGACATGAGGAAAGTTTCCAACCGATATCTCATACACAAACAGCAGTTGACCGGCGTTGCCTGGTGAAACATTGTTGTGATGCCCCGTGTAAGGAGGAGAAATGCGTACCAACACGTTTCCGACTTTGATTAAGGTCGGATTGTAGCCTATCGCGATTGCGGTTTATCGTATCGCGACATTTCTGCTCGCGTTGGTCGAGATCCAATGACTGTTAGCAGAATATGAAATTGGTGGGTTCAGGAGGGTAATACGGAAGGCCGTGCTGGATCCCAACGGCCTCGTATCACTAGCAGTGGAGATGACAGGCATCTTATCCGCATGGCTGTAACGGATCGTGCAGCCACGTCTCGATCCCTCAGTCAACAGATTGGGACGTTTGCAAGACAACAACCATCTGCACGAACAGTTCGACGACGTTTGCAGGAGCATGGCCTATCAGCTCGGAGACCATGGCTGCGGCTACCCTTGACGCTGCAACACAGACAGGAGCGCCTGCGATGGTGTAATCAATGACGAACCTGGGTGCACGAATGGCAAAACGTCATCTTTTCTGATAAATCCAGGTTCTGTTTACAGCATCATGATGGTCGCATCCGTGTTTGGCGACATCACGCTAAACGCACATTGGAAGCGTGTATTCGTCATCGCCATACTGGCGTATCACCTGCCGTGATGGTATGGTGTGCCATTGGTTACACGTCTCGGTCACCTCTTGTTCGCATTGACGACACTTTGAACAGTGGACGTTACATTTCAGGTGTGTTACGACCCGTGGCTCTACCCTTCATTCGATCCCTGCGAAACCCTACATTTCAGCAGGATAATGCACGGCCACATGTTGCAGGTCCTGTACGGGCCTTTCTGGATACAGAAAATGTTCGACTGCTGCCCTGGCCAGCACATTCTCCAGATCTCTCACCAATTGAAAACGTCTGGTCAATGGTGGCCGAGCAACTGGCTCGTCACAATACGCCAGTCACTACTCTTGATGAACTCGGGTATCGCGTTGAAGCTGCATGGGCAGCTGTACCTGTACACGCCACCCAAGCTCTGTTTGACTCAATGCCCAGGCCGTTATTACCTCCAGAAGTGGTTGTTCTGGGTACTGATTTCTCAGGATCTATGCACTCAAATTGCGTGTAAATGTAATCACATGTCAGTTCTAGTATAATATATTTGTCCAATGAATACCCGTTTATCATCTGCATTTCTTTTTGGTGTAGCAATTTTAATGGTCAGTAGTGTATTAAATTAGGAGTAGACTACGAGAGCATGCTGAAAAGTAACGTCTCCGAACTTTATATGTGAAAACTCTTGAAGCTTCTGAAACAAGACAAACGTTATTAACATTCTACATCGTTATTTTTCATATCTATATATTTACAGCCCTCCGCCGCTAGAGGGCCCCGAATTGTAGCGTGTAACATGATGTTACGTTACGTAACTATTTCTGGCGCGTGTACAACAGTATGCTGTAATCTAGTTTAGAATTCGAAGAATTCGTCCTCATGTGGAGCACCGTGTCCTTCAGCATGAGAATGTCAGACCAGACACGAGCGCTGCGATATCTGCAGCAATCCGACGTCTTTGGATCACCGATCATCCGCCATACAGTCCCGAGATGGCCCATCCGATTTTCATCTGTTTCCACAACTTAAAGAACACTTTCGAGGAATTCACTTTGATAGTGATGAAGCGGTGCGAGTGGAGGAGAGGCCGTGGCTGCGTCATCAAAGTCAAACATTCTACACTGACGATATCAACAAACTGGTCCCCCGTTGGGAGAAATGTGCTCGCCCCCAGGGTGGCTACGTTTACAAATAAATGCGTAGACATGGTTGATAAAGACATAGAAATGTTAAAAATGACTCTGTTAAAAAATCTTTTCGCACAAAAAATTCGGAGGCATTACTTTCCATCACGTCCGTGTATAGAGCGCGTCCGCTATCACGAGGTATACTGTATGTGATTTATTTCGTTCAGCACACCAGCGCGTTCCGACCACTTTCCATCGCCTGCAATGGATGTTTTATGCTAGTTACTGGGACATGTAGGAGTTCAGGGCAGCCCCGGTAAAGAATTGGCGTATTCAATGGCCCTGTTTCATAGTTTCTCCTGATAACTTTCTGTCACTTTACATGCACGGTCAACGCTGCTGAGTCTCACTGTCATAGATAATTGGGAGAAAGAGGGGCCCAAAACTGATGAAATCAATCTGCGATTTTTGGACCCAAATACACGGCCGTGGTGTAGATTTTTACATGTTCCATCCACTAACGCAGAATAAAATACTGCCAGCACAACTCTGAACAGAAAACGGCTCTCTCACACAAGGGTGCTTTCTCCAGCCAGAGGAACTTGCAGTGTGCCGTGCTTGCGTCACATGGCCATCTGCGCCCCAAATAAGGGTGAGGATCATATTTGCTACAGAGAGAGTGGTGCATTATCTGGCAGGTGATTTGCCCAATATCGAGGATACCATGTGTACCAAGGTCTTTATAAAACTTCGTTGTACATTTCGCAGGTACTTATCAATACATAAATGTATTCTGAGTTGCGAATATCGACAAGAGTCAGCTATATGTTGTGTGTATGATTACTTAGTTTATTCGTCAAATAGAGAACAAAAGTAATTCTCATTCTCTTACTTTTGGATATACTTTTTATGCAATTACTATTGTTAACATTTCCGTTGATTTATTATGATTAAACGGAGATTATGTTAGATTTCTAAATTAATTCCTATGTATTTATGTCTACTCGTACTGGACACGTCTGTTTTTGAACATACCCTGTTCTCATGGATATCACTGAATAAATACGTATTATTTGTGATTGTTAGGCAACTCACCTATGACGCAAAGCGTTAAGTGTCAAATAAATCTCTTCTACTCAAGATACCGGCGTTCAGAAACTTCTTTTAAGTGATACACTGGCGATCTGCAGCGATTTTGCTTTACAGGTGTGAAGCATGAAATTTTATTTAGCGAACTGTTCGTCTTTGTGGTACCATTTTCATTTCCTCCGGAATATTTGTTACAGTGCAGCGTACAAGCCGCCGAAGAATCGGAAATGTCGATGTGTGTTTTGTTTAATGCCAACATTATCGTTATGCGAGGTTCCAGTTTCTTTGCCGCAGTATTTCTTTGTGTGGATGTGCGGCCTTGATGTTCCGCTGCACAATTACACTTCATAATATGTTACGGCAGAATTCCATGATCAGTAAAAGTACTCGGCCTCTAAATTGTACCTGGTAAGCGAAACTACTCCACAGAATCGTCAGTTACGTCATTTTTCCAGTAGAAAGATACTCAGTACGACCTCTGGGATCCATAAATTGAGTCATAGCCATGTTTCACAATGCGGAGAAGCTGGAAAAATGTCACTTCTCAGTAGGAAAATTTTACTGCCCTGCGGTGTCATTTTATGCTAAGCAACACAATACTCGTGCCGGATAATAAATGTTTATTTTCTCGTTTCTTGACTAACACTTTGTTGTTGTGAAACATATCTGCGCAGAGCCATGCACAAACTTCAGCAAACTTATGAACACTGAACAAAACGAAATAGCTCTTACTCTGTACTTAGGTTTATACACTGACGCAATAAAAACGCAACACCACCAGTTAATAAAGAGTAACGAAAGTTCTGGAATACATTTGTTAGATGACATATTAAAGTGATTAACCTTACAAGATCATAGGTTAACGTCAGCGAGAGTAAGCTATTGGAAAATGGAAATGCTGGAAGGGTGTATACAGTTTTGTGTGGAGGTACCCAGTTCAAAAAATCATAATGACAAGTGTTACATTACATATACTGGATAAACGATGCCTTCTACTTCTATTGACCGTATGTAAAAGAATGGGTGAATTAAACGTTTTTAGATATATAAAAACAAAAATAAAAATCAATTACTAATTATAACAAAATAAAGTTTCGTCTGGAGACATACATATCCAAAAAATCATTATGACAAGGGTTACATTACGCCATACTGGACAGCCGACACCCTCTGATTTATTGTCCATACGTAAAGGAATGGGTAAAAAAAATTATTATACATAAAATACAGTAATTCAAATGACAGCTATAATAAAATACAGTTTTGTCTGGAGACATATTAATTCAAAAATCATTATGATAAGTGTTACCTTCCACTTAATCACGTAATTTGAAATACATCGAAATATTAAACTTTGTTTCCTTAATACACTGAATTGACTAGTCTAAATGTAGATCATAATAGCTATTGTACTTTTTTGGAGACACTATGTGATGAAATTCTGAAACAAAATTAGAAATAAAATAAAATTACAAAAACATGAAAATAGCGGTAACTGTACATGATACACACTAGGAAAGAGAGGATAAGCGGGAGAGATGACTGGAATGTTATCAGGCAATGAAACATTAACGTTGGTAATTACGTATATGGAAACACTGCGTATAAGCATAAACAACATGACGAAGAAATACAAATATTCGTTCTTAGAGTCAGATTATCTGAAGGCTTTTCACAGTTTTACACAGGATCGCCACAGAGGCCGGCTCGATGGCGAGCTGGCAGGGGGCAAGTACCGGCAGACCAGCGGCCGTGACGTCACCAGGAACCAGGAGCACTCAATTGATGGGGTCCCCCCGTCTCGTTTTGGAATACCCTTGATAGTGCCAGCAGCAGGGTAGCGTGTGGACCAGGCCGAATTGGCAGGCAAAGCTACCGTGTCGAAGCAGCAGTGGCTAGTGAGGCATCTTGACTCCTCCAAGACTCGAAAAGAACTACTTACAAGCGTCCTACTCCAAACTGAGCAAAACTGCCTCTCATTAAGAATAATGCCGATCTGCAATGTGTTTCGGAGCCTATGTTAGACTGTAGTTCCCCGTATAACTAACTCATCGCGAGAGTCAGTTCAAAGGTCACAGGCAGACCATGCCACACCCTCTGCAATGGGATCATGCCCAATAAACCACTGCAGTGTTTAAACCAACCTTTTGGTTGAGGACGCCACTACTTATCCAAGAGACAATAAAAGAAGAGGGAGCCATGTTCATGACAAGAATAAGAGTTTACGAAAAAATAACGATGTCAGGATTTTCATTGGATGTACACTCCTGGAAATGGAAAAAAGAACACATTGACACCGGTGTGTCAGACCCACCATACTTGCTCCGGACACTGCGAGAGGGCTGTACAAGCAATGATCACACGCACGGCACAGCGGACACACCAGGAACCGCGGTGTTGGCCGTCGAATGGCGCTAGCTGCGCAGCATTTGTGCACCGTCGCCGTCAGTGTCAGCCAGTTTGCCGTGGCATACGGAGCTCCATCGCAGTCTTTAACACTGGTAGCATGCCGCGACAGCGTGGACGTGAACCGTATGTGCAGTTGACGGACTTTGAGCGAGGGCGTATAGTGGGCATGCGGGAGGCCGGGTGGACGTACCGCCGAATTGCTCAACACGTGGGGCGTGAGGTCTCCACAGTACATCGATGTTGTCGCCAGTGGTCGGCGGAAGGTGCACGTGCCCGTCGACCTGGGACCGGACCGCAGCGACGCACGGATGCACGCCAAGACCGTAGGATCCTACGCAGTGCCGTAGGGGACCGCACCGCCACTTCCCAGCAAATTAGGGACACTGTTGCTCCTGGGGTATCGGCGAGGACCATTCGCAACCGTCTCCACGAAGCTGGGCTACGGTCCCGCACACCGTTAGGCTGTCTTCCGCTCACGCCCCAACATCGTGCAGCCCGCCTCCAGTGGTGTCGCGACAGGCGTGAATGGAGGGACGAATGGAGACGTGTCGTCTTCAGCGATGAGAGTCGCTTCTGCCTTGGTGCCAATGATGGTCGTATGCGTGTTTGGCACCGTGCAGGTGAGCGCCACAATCAGGACTGCATACGACCGAGGCACACAGGGCCAACACCCGGCATCATGGTGTGGGGAGCGATCTCCTACACTGGCCGTACACCACTGGTGATCGTCGAGGGGACACTGAATAGTGCACGGTACATCCAAACCGTCATCGAACCCATCGTTCTACCATTCCTAGACCGGCAAGGGAACTTGCTGTTCCAACAGGACAATGCACGTCCGCATGTATCCCGTGCCACCCAACGTGCTCTAGAAGGTGTAAGTCAACTACCCTGGCCAGCAAGATCTCCGGATCTGTCCCCCATTGAGCATGTTTGGGACTGGATGAAGCGTCGTCTCACGCGGTCTGCACGTCCAGCACGAACGCTGGTCCAACTGAGGCGCCAGGTGGAAATGGCATGGCAAGCCGTTCCACAGGACTACATCCAGCATCTCTACGATCGTCTCCATGGGAGAATAGCAGCCTGCATTGTTGCGAAAGGTGGATATACAATGTACTAGTGCCGACATTGTGCAAGCTCTGTTGCCTGTGTCTATGTGCCTGTGGTTCTGTCAGTGTGATCATGTGATGTATCTGACCCCAGGAATGTGTCAATAAAGTTTCCCCTTCCTGGGACAATGAATTCACGGTGTTCTTATTTCAATTTCCAGGATTGTAGTTCTGCCGGCCAGAAGTATTGAATACGATACGTGTACAATCGTCGCAAAATCGTCGCAAAAAAGTCTTCTGATCTCAAATATCGTCATAGAACTGTTGGTAGATGCTTAGAAGTGTATGGTAATGATGAGTGCAGATTGAGAAGAGTGGAGAGTCAGAAACGAGCGGCATGAGTGAGGAAAATTCAGAGGGCAAGTAAAATCCCCAGTGAAAAGATACAAGAACGAATACCTGGGGATGGCAGTCTATGGAGTCTCTTACCAGAAATGTGGACAACTTATTTGGGAGGAACAGTAGAAGTAAGAACTTCAGACTTTTGACTATTGAGTGTAGTAGGAAAGTGCAGGCCGAGCTACTGGTAAAATACAGGGGAAAGATAGTGGGTACATAAAACGGACCAAACGCTGATGACTGCGCCCCCCCCCCCATCCCTCCCCGCCCCCCCCCCCCCGCCCAAAAAAATACGACGGGTGTTCAGTAAGTTATACAACACATTTTTTTCTGGAAGAAGATTGGTTTTATTCACGATTCCAGTACACCATGTTATTCCCCACTTTTAGGCTTGCGGCGGCGCGGTTCCTTCCGTCCCTTTACGACGAACCTGCACCTACCTGTGAACATTGCCTCAGCAGATCATAAGTAGGGAAGCCGAGCGAAACCTACTGTACTTCGACGTGAACCAGGCTGCAATTAAAGTCACTAATTTACGTTTCGGGAGAAAGTTTTCACACGAAATGAAAGGTTGGAAATTTTGCCCTTAATTAATTTATTCTGAAACTTAGATGAACAAGTATCACTGCCAAGCCCGTGATAGTCTTAACACAGTCACTCACAATCCCTTTCACTCACGTTAGCAAGTTTATGGTGTTGCATTTCCCGAAAACGTAATAGTTACAAAAATACGGATTGTTTTTGATTGAGAATGCTCGCCAAATATTTAGTCTGTCGGTACCTAATGCAGTCACAGTTTTTAGCCATCGACCTGTTCAATACGCCACGCGGAATTTATGTCTTTCCTCGTCACAGAATTCACTTAAAAATTCCGAAATTTCTACACACCCATTGGAATAATTATGCCGTCACTTTACAACACATTTGATGTATGAAACACTGCTGGATCCGGTAACTTATCATTTCCATCGGAACTACTACTACACACGTCCGAACTGTTTCATGGCTAGGCTCCGACTCCTCTCTAGAATGTTCTAAGTCTTCTCTACCTACAGAGAAAGGTGCGCGAAGAATATTGCTTTACCTTTGGTCAGTTTACTCAACAGCCAATAGCAAAACAACATTCTCCCGCGACAGTCCGCGCTTTTCATCAATAACCAATCGCAAAATAGTAAACCTAACGACTGCGCTTTTTACTGACGTAATTATCTAATATGCTGAAGTTTTGTTTATGCATAAAGTTATTCACTATTGTTATTTATACCTGAATTAACTTTCCCTTTACCATAAACTTACTTTACAAATCTATTCTACAAAAATCCCCTTTGTTCACATCCATACTTCTTCGAAATGCTACCACACTAAATCCCACTACATAAATCGTTAAACAATTACCACACTCACGCATCATTCATTCTGCTAAAACACATTTATTACATTTTACATACACACAAAGACATAATAACACTTTATGAAAATACTAGAACAGTTTATGCAAAACGTTCTATTACTTTAGTGCACTCTAGTGGGCACAATCGAAACTAAATCACAGTTCCCTATCCAATACTGTCTTCTATCGGCTGATACATAAACTACGTGTGCGTCCAGTCTCGTGTCACCATCTGTCACTATCGAGCTCTGAGACACATCTTCCACTTAACCGCCTCCAAGGCAGGATCGGTATAAGGCGCTACGCCTCACACCCCCTATGATAATAAAATTTTATTCCAAAAAATTTTAAAATTATACTAATATCGATCCTGACTTAAAATTACAAAATATTTCACAAAAATATTCTCATTCTTATAAACTAAAATCACAAATCTCTTACTTCGGACTTGGCAGTCTATAACTAACCTAGTCTAAAATCTTTAATTTCTTGTATAATAAACCTCTCTTACTTGAAAACATTTTTGCAAATCTCTCAAAAACATTCCTAACTTTTTTAATAACTTTTTACATTTACTTTTTGAATGTCTTTTTATAAGGCACTGCGGTTGGTGTCCTACAATTTAATAATAGTATTTTGTCCTACCTTAAAAAAACTGCACATAACTATCGCCTCTTTATCACACACTTTTCTGTGTGTCTTGAGTATGACACCTTGCATTGTAGCGTCCATAACACACCTCCATTCTCCACTTATTGGTCCCTCCATGGTTTACATGCATTGCTGTCGCTGAAACCATACTTTGGTCTAAGCCTACATCCTTTAAATACATCCTAATATACAATTACTTATAGTGTAGGAGATTATTTATATTTTTTGCTATTTAGTTTAACTTGAATTCAAATGAAAGTAAATTAACAGAGTATTGTTTACTCAAATCAGCAAGATCAAATCTATTCGAAAATATTTTCTAAAATTTACTTCTTTATCGAAAACTTAATGAATTTAATAGAACCAGTTGCTATTGCAAGCAAAGGTTATATTAATTTTTTCTGTTTAATTTTCATTCAATTTGAAAATATTTAATGGTAAAAAACACATTTCCTATAAAGCAATTACTTACAAAAATTTTTATAGTACATAGTTACCACTTTTTATGTAGTGTCTCTTTTCATCACTTCTTCCTCATAGTTTCACCACTATGTAACAAAAATCAATAATTGTATTTACAAAATATACATATATTCTCCAAATTCATTCATATGCCACTCGTAAAAAAATGTTCTTCACCCAAATCTCCTTTACTAACTGCCCTTGTCAGGTCTGGTTACTCTCATATTTGTACATGTCACTCAGCCTTCAATCACAAACTCACCCCCATCTAATCATATTCTGTATAAGGTCCCTAACAATTTCCCTGTGTCTTTCAGCGGTAGGTATAGGTTTTTTGAAAAAAGGAGTGTAATCTTTTACATTTAAGTAGCATCCATACCCCTTGACTAAGCCAGGTTTATCACAAAAAACATTTTTACCATCTAGTAACACTTCTCTTAACCGGTCCCTTTGATCCTCCTCTAAATCTGGCACCTCTTTCACTTTTTGTTCTATTTTTTCTTGTACCACCCTCATTTCCTCAGGGTCCACCCCCACATCATCTCCGTAATCATTGTAGTCCCCCAAATTCTCTGTCCTTCTACAATACCTAACTGGTATACTGGCTACTTCTTCATTGATCACATAGTCTTTGCGAAAAAATGGCGCCCGTGCGGTACGAGACTGAAGCGCCTAGAACCGCTCAGCCACACCGGCCGGCGAAGGACAGTCCAGTGAAGTCTTGTGAGCTCGTCTCGGGTGCGAAGACTTGCGTGAGGCATTGTGCTGTCATGGGCCGAGGTGTTTGTGTTCCGGTGATCACCTCGGATGAGAGCGTCCCCACATTCTAACACTGCAGGAGTCACAGCTGTGTGCGGCCGGCCTGTACGTGGGAGATCAGATAGGTTTGTCCGACCTTTTTGCGATGACAACAGACGCCTCACCCGACGACTCATTATGCTTTTGTTCACTGCCATGTCTCGCTAGACATTAGATTAGATCAGAGATTAGATTAGATTAGTACTTGTTCCATAGATCATGAATACGACACTTCGTAGTGATATGGAACGTGTCAGGTTAATAAAAGGTGTCTATACAAGATATTACATTACACAAAATATTACATGCCACATAATTTTTTTTGGGGGGGGGGTTAGGGTAGTTACCCGCTTATTAAATCCAAAAATTCATCTAATGAGTAGAAGGAGTTGCCATTAAGAAATTCTTTTAATTTCCTCTTAATGCTATATGGCTATCTGTCAGACTTTTGATGCTATTAGGTAAGTGACCAAAGACTTTCGTGGCAGCATAATTTACCCCCTCCTGAGCCAAAGTTAGATTTAACCTTGAGTAGTGAAGATCATCCTCTCCTAGTGTTGTAGTCATGTACACTGCTATTACTTTTGAATTCGTTCGGGTTGTTAATAACAAATTTCATAAGTGAATATATATATTGTGAGGCTACAGTAAGGATCTCTAGCTCTTTAAATAAGTGTCTGCAGGATGATCTTTGATGAGCTCCAGCAATTATTCTGATTACACGTTTTTGTGCAATGAACACTCTTTTACTCAATGATGAGTTACCCCAGAATATGATGCCATAGGAAAGCAGAAAATGAAAATAGGCATGGTAAGCTAATTTACTCATATGTATATCGCCAAAATTTGCAATGACCCTAATAGCATAAGTTGCTGAACTCAAACGTTTCAGCAGATCCTCAGTGTGTTTTTTCCAGTTCAACCCCTCATCAATGCATACACCTAGAAATTTTGAATATTCTACCTTAGCTACCGATTTCCGATCGAAGTCTATATTTATAAATGGTGTCATTCCATTTACCGTGTGGAACTGTATATACTGTGTTTTGTCAAAGTTTAATGAGAGCCCATTTGCAGAGAACCACTTAATGATTTTCTGAAAAACATCGTTTACAATTTCACCAGTTAATTCTTGTCTGTTGAGTGTGATGGCTATACTTGTATCATCGGAAAGAAGTACCAGCTTTTTCTGCGACCACGTATGAATATCTGCGATGCTCTGATTTCCCTCCAAAAGAAACTCTATGATGCTCTTGCATGGAACCCATCTCCATTAAAGACGCTATTTTGAAGGCTACGTATATCACCGCCATCTGTCGTAATTTAAGAATACTATAGTGGCCGCAGCGAGAATATTCCACGATGTCCCGCAGAAGTACTGCCATTTTCCAACTTAAATTTGTCGAAGAAGAAAATGTATTGCATTGCTTATTGAACGCCCCTCGTACCTATAGTTATGGATGATAAAGAACATGTCACATTAGACAAAAGTAGGAGCTTGAGGAAAGGGAGGAACAAAGACAAGAATGTCTTGCCGTACGTCGGTGGTTTTCTTCAAAAATAGGAAGACTGCTGAAGAAAATAAAGTGCGTCTTCTGTCCTCCAAAGAACTGAGACCTCTTTCCAAAGACAATCTTTGTTTAAGAAGACCCGGTGTCTACAAGATTTCCTGTAGCTGTGAGACAGCATACATGGGACGAACTTGTGGCACCATGGAGGACAGGTGCATCGAACATAGACGACACACACCTCTGGACCAACCAAAGAAATCTGCGGTGACCGAACATTGTCTCAGTACAGGACACACTATAGACTACAAAAATTCCAAAATTCTGTCATAGACGTCTTCGTACTGAGACTGCGTTATTGAAGAAGCAGCAGAAATTCGCAGCTCGCGCAATCTGTTGATCAGAGACACAGGATACCAACTTAACACGACATTGGATCCAGCGCTGGCCGTGTTAAAATCACAGTGACCACAAACAGAAACTCTTGGTCGTACACAGATATTTGAATGACAACGGCGAGGGTGGAAACGTGCCGGTTCTGACAGGTATATCGCGAGGCAGCTTCCGACAGAAGGCCCTGGGGTGGCCGATGGTAAAGCACAGTATGACTGACAGTCTTTGCGCGTGCGTCGGAGCTGTTGGACCACCGTCGAACAGGTGGCGTAGATGTCTCCCTCGCTACCTCATTATCTGCGCTATTTGTCATGAAATTTAGAGCGATTACGCCTGCACGGATTCTTCTTAGACTGGGAAAAATAGGAGGCTTCGGCCACAGCCCAGCAGTGTGTTCGCCGGACTTGAAGATGTCGATCAGCTGCGCCGATGAAATATTGTGGAAATTTCACAACCACCTCCGACATATCCCCACTTTCCTCGCTCTTAGATATCCGAAAGATGAAGGTAAGTTGCATTTTATAACTTACTCCGGTGGTTTCCATTGTAATGAATTTACTGCTGCTTTGTTTGACCTATTGTCTGCTGTCATTTTCTTTCGGCAACAGTCTAATTATGGACAACATTATAGGACAAACTAGAGCCCGAGGTACACATATCACTATAATATTCTTCCTTGCCTTGTGGCTATGTAACATGAGTCCTCTCTTCAATATAACTTGTTCACCACGCACGGTGTCCCAAGAGAAATGGTGAATAATGACAGATATAACAAGAACGAGCATTCGAAGCAAAAACGTCTGGTAAACATAGCATTTCAAACGCACATCTTAAGAGCTTCATCTTCGCTACTGCGAAACAAATCTCTCCTACTGCAAACTCTTTCCTAGATTTTGGGAAGAAGACGACTGGACCATAATAAGAAAAAAATGTCTGGTAAACATGGGCTCTAAAATGCATACCTTAAGGTACAGGAAATCTGTTTGCTGTTGCGAATATGAACTGCCTTACGCTGTATAGTAGAACGACGACAGTGAAAATTTGTGCTGGACCGGGACTTGAACCCGGGTTTCCTGCTTTACGCGAGTGGTCGCCCTAACCGCTTCGGCTATCCATGCACGACTCACGGAAATATCCAAGCTTCCAAGCGTCGTCCTTGCATGCATGTCCGAAGGAACATCGCACCGTACTACTTAATAACACAGGCACTAATATTACGTGCATAACTTAACCCTTTCGGGGGCACATTTTTCTGAGCCTATTGCAGGTGACAGTTTGTAGTGTAGTGAATTGCTATGAACGGTCTATACCATACCATGCAAAAACAAAAAAAAAACTTTAGGCACCCATTTTTTTGAAACTTTATGTGGGAAGATTGCCTTCCATGGACCGCGAGATGATACTATCAAATTTTCAGGAATTATTTTAAGGTAAATATTGACACTGCAAAAGAAAATAAAAAATATACATTGTTGTGGCGTAACAAGACAGCCACGCCACTCGGAAGTAGCCGAAAGGCACGCGTTAAGCTCACGCAGATGGGCGTGAGGTCTGAAACAGGATACGTAATGAATGCTATAAAGAAAAGTAGGTAACTGCTGGAATACTTAACTTTAATCCATCATTTGTATACAGCATTCTTGATGATACAAGTGAGACTCTCTCTAGAAATGTTTAATGGCGCCTTGCTAGGTCGTAGCCATGGACTTAGCTGAAGGCTATTCTAACTGTCTCTCGGCAAATGAGAGAAAGGCTTCGTCAGTGTAGTCGCTAGCAAAGTCGTCCGTACAACTGGACCGAGTGCTAGTACGTCTCTCTAGACCTGCCGTGTGGTGGCGCTCGGTCTGCAATTACTGACAGTGGCGACACGCGGGTCCGACATGTACTAATGGACCGCGGCCGATTTAAAGCTACCACCTAGCAAGTGTGGTGTCTGGCGGTGACACCACATACATCATTGCTAGATTATCTTTTACTCACAAAATATTAACAAAAATTCAATTACTGGATGTTATGGAACAGTCTGAAACACGGATCTAGACACAAAGCAACATTTCAGTTTGAATACATTATTCTCGCTCTTTTTTCTTCTTTTCTTGTGCTGCACATCTGACAACGTCTATACTTCACAATTTTGTTTGGCAGGTGTTCCCCCACATTTGAAGTCTGAGTTCATCAGGAACACCAATGCTGTCTGCTTTTTTAAAATGAATCCAGTTGGACGTCCACGTCGTTTCCTTGATGAGAATCCTGACAGTAATTGTCTTGCCAACTGTAAACGAAATGTTAGCTGCTCTCCTTTTCTTGTGACTGCTGAGTGCATTATAAACGCATGCACAATAGCAGCATCAATCAGAAAACAAAAATTTTGTGCCACCATTTTAGCGATCACCGTCCGACTTCATATCATTCTTGCTTCTGGTCGAAGAGATCCACACCGCCCATTACAATGCTGCACAAACTTATGGCACTTGGACAAACAATGCTACATGTGGCTCCACCTCTTCCTTTTCTGAAAACGAATGTTACTCTTGGGAGATGTTCCTATAGACAAAATGGTCACTGTCTTTGTGTCTTGCCACTTTATCACAACGACTGAATCTTTTACCTGCGGCTTGCCTCGTGAAAGTTTGTGATTTTTCTTCGTCGTTTGTGGAAGACCTTTTCTGTTGACTGAAAGTACCTACAGAATATATTTCATTATACAGAAGTGTTTTCATTAAGGCATACGAAGTGAAATAATTGTCAAATGCAACAACACATTTGCTGTTTTTCAAAGATGAATAAAATCCAAGTACAACCCTTTCACCAAGCTGAATATTGGCAATATCGTCTCCCCCTTTATCACAATAGATTTGGAACTTCAGTAGATAACCTGTCTTACCATCAAACAGGCACAAGACCCTGTACCCTCTTTTCATAGGCTTATGCTCGATCTTCCCTTGAAAGGTTATCTGCCTGAATGATTACATGCCTCTAAGAAATTAGCATTTATGGTGTCAGTCAGGGGCCTCACTTTATATAGTTTATCATATCCATGAGCACCCTTCCCCACTGCCTTGTATTATTTTTTTCTAGCCGGCCGGTGTGGCCAAGCGGTTCTAGGCGCGTCAGTCTGGAATCGCGCGACCGCTACGGTCGCAGGTTCGAATCCTGCTTCGGGCATGGATGTGTGATGTCCTTAGGTTAGTTAGGTTTAAGTAGTTCTAAGTTCTAGGGGACTGATGACCTCCGATGTTAAGTCCCATAGTGCTCAGAGCCATTTGAACCATTTTTTATTTTTTCTAGGGTTTCCTAAATTTTCTAAAATTTTTTGAACTGTTTTAGACTCATCACTTTCGACACTGATTCAACATGCAAATGGTATCTGAAATGCAGTAATTTGAGAAAAGTGGCTATTTGTGGATGCCCGTAACGATAAGCAACCGAATAAACGCTTTTATTTCAGAGTCTGTCGGGTGCACCCAATTCTTTGTTCTTACAGGTGTTCCAGAGCTCAATCGAAAATTGTGTCGCTCTTGGGATGCATACGACTTTGTCTGTTCCACAATATCCTGTATGATGCTTTCACTGAAAATCTCAAGAAAATACTAATATGGACGATTCGTTTTAGAAAATGCTTTTTTTGGTAGTGCTAAGCTTTCTCTAACAGGTTCTATGTCCAAACACTGAGGCAGTGTTTCATTCCAGTCAGTTTCAGCTCATCACTATCGTTCAAAGCTGGAATATTTTTCGACTCTGTGGGAGAACTTGCGGAGACTGAACACACTCAATGGTCTGAAACGTTGTCCCCTACTGAAGGCAGCACGAGATTGTGGGTGGACGCTCAGTGTCATGAGTTGAAACATCGTCTGATTCAGAGTCTGAAACTGATTCATTCTCAGGAAGAGAGAAGAGATATTCTAGTACGTCTTCCTCTCTGGTAAAGTAATTCTGCAATGATAAATACCTAAGCTAAGTGAATATCCCTAATAACAAAGCAGTAAACATGCCTATTGTCTACACTAAAAGTTTTCAATAGTGCCGGACGTATGGCCAAGTTGGGCCGTGGGAGCAAATATACCCACATGTTTAAACATATTTTTGATATGTTAGAAACGACTAGAAAATTTCTTTCATGCCTTAACGTGAAGAAAATCGCATAAAATATCGAATAAGTAGCGTGGAATTACTTAGAAATGCTATTGTCTTCTAAGTATACAAACAAAATCACGAAACTACATCAAAAAGAGGTCTACTCGCCATCAGAATGTGCGCAACAGATGTAACACTCCGTCAATTCTTGCCAAAGCGACTGTTGGCAGCGGCGGGAAATTTCATGTGTCGTCTCTAATTCTAGTCTGCAGATGGTAGCACCAGCTAGACATGGGAGTGTGAAGTCCTTTGGCCCCTAGAGGATATTAAAGTATGTGGCAAGATAACTTCCCATTGCCCATGAAAGGGTTAAGAGCTATGAGCACTTGTTTACCATCAATGCTTCACAGCAGTGCAGATGAAAAAGTACTCGTACCTCTTACGGTGTGCGTTTTAGAGTCCATGTTTAGGACACGTTCTTGCTTCAAATGATCGTTGCTCTCATATCCCTTAATACTGACGATTCGTTCCGGGACATCCTGCATACAGGGTAACATCAATAAAACCGACAAACTGCAGGGACGAATTCCTGATTGTCTATGTGATGACAGGTCCTTTCAGACAGACGAACGCGAGGGGTAACGATGGACTGTGCGTGCGCCAGATTTGGACTACGATGTACAGGGAGGGGGAAGATTTGTCTGATGTTATAAGAGAAAAAAACAGGAGTCGATTTAGAAGAGAAAGGGAATCCAGTATTAGACTCAGAATTTAAGAGTGGTTTGGAGGACTTAAGATCAAATAAGGCAGAGGGGATAGATAACACTCCATCAGAATTTCTAAAATCATTGGGTGAAGTCACAACAAAACGACTATTAACGATTGTGTGCAGAATGTATGAGTCTGGCGACATACCATCTAACTTTCAGAAAAATATCATCCACGTAGTTCCGAAGAGTACAAGAGCTGACAAATGTGAGAATTATCGCAGAATCAGCTTAAAAGCTGATGCATCCAAGGTGCTAATGGTACAAATGGCTCTGAGCACTATGGGACTTAACAGCTGTGGTCATCAGTCCCCTAGAACTTAGAACTACTTAAACCTAACTAACCTAAGGACATCACACACATCCATGCCCGAGGCAGGATTCGAACCTGCGACCGTAGCAGTCGCACGGTTCCGGACTGCGTCCAAGGTGCTGACAAGAATATTATAGAAGAATAGAAAAGAAAATTGAGGATGTCTTAGATGACAATTAGTTTGGCTTTAGGAAAGTAAAGGCATCAGAGAGGCAATTCCAACACTGCGATTGATAATGGAATCGACATTAAAGAAAAATGAAGACACTTTCACAGAATTTTTCGAGCTGGAAAAAGCATTCGAGAATGTTAAATCGTGTAAGATGTTCGAAATTCTGAGGAAAGTAGGAGTAAGCTATAGGGAGAGACAGGTGATATACAATATGTACAAGAGCCTAGAGAGAATAATAAGAGTGGACGACCAAGAACGATGTGCTCGGATTAGAAAGGGTGTAAGACAGGATGAGTGTTTGCCCCTACGGTTCAATCTGTCATCGAAGAAGCAATGATGGAAATAAAAGGAAGGTTTAGGAGTGGAATTAAAATTGAAGGTGAAAGGGTACAATGATACAATTCGTTGATGATATTGCTATCCTGAGTGTAAGTAGAGAAGAATTAAATCATCTGCTGAGTGGAATGAACAGTGTAATGAATATAGGATATAGACGGAGAGTAAGTCAAAGAAAGACAAAAGTAATGAGAAGTAGCACAAATGAGAAAAGTGAGAAACTTGAAGTCAGTATTGATGATCACGAAGTAGATGAAGTTAAGGAATTCTGCTACCTAGGTAGCAAAATAACAAATGATGGACGAAGCAAGGAGGACATCAGACTCTTAATTTGAGGAAGAAATTTTGAGAATGTACGTTTGTAGCGCAACATATTATGATAGTGAATCATGGAGTGTGGGAAAACCGGAACAGAAGAGAATCGATGCATTTGAGATATGGTGCTACAGACGAATGTTGAAAATCAGATGGAATTATGAGGTTACGAACGAGGAGGTTCTGGACAGTGGAAAACCCTGACAGGGAGAAGAGACAGGATGATAGGACTTCCATGGTACTAGATGGAGCTGTAGAGGGCAAAAACTGTCAAGGAAGACAGAGATTGGAATTTTTTTTTCTTTCCCCTGCTCCACGTGGGAATGGGTTTGCAGCAGCACAGTCCACCACTCTTCAGCCAAACAGCTTTATAAAATACAGAAAGGGAGATTCTTACATAAAAAGGGGGACAAAAAAGGGAGGTATAAAAAACACTAGAGATGATGGGAGTTAAAATACACACTAATATGTTGACATCCACTGTGGGACAGTTAAAAGTGGACATAAAGTTAAAAGAACACAGCTGGCAATTTGAAGCACACTTAGAAAACACTCAATGCAAAAACAATGTAAAAGGCGGCCACAGCATAAAAAGCACATAAACAATCATGGACAATATACAGGTTGAGCAAACAATTAAAACCACATCATTAGATGACACTGTATAACAGCACCGAAAACACTAATCCACACACCTGATAATGAATAAAAACCTGGGAACATCTGCCAGTGGGTGGGGGGGGGGGCAGGGGGACAAGGAAAAGAAGTTGGGAAGGAGGGGAGAAAAAGGGGGATGAGGTGGGGGCGTGTCAAAGGAGGGATGGGGGGAGGGAAGGGATGGGAGAGGAAAACAGCCAAGGAGGAAGATAGGGACTTATGGGGGGAAGGAGGAAAATCCGCTCTGGGAGAAGGAAAGGAGCAAAAAAAAGGGGGCCCTGGGGAAAGGGGAGGAGAAGACCAGCCTAGTAGAAAGGAAGGGGAGATGTCATGACAAAGTTTAACATAAGGAGAGGGAGGTGCTGGAAATTGCCCTGATGAAGGAGATGGAGGGTGTGGAGGTGGAGAGAGGGAGGGTCACAGCGATAGAGGCATGGCAATAGGTGGGGGGTGGAGAGGAGGGAGGAAAGCATTGGGGTGGGGGGATCAAGCCTGTGGACAGTGTAAAGAATGCGGAGATGTTGGAGGAAAAGGTGGAGGTGGGGAAAGAGGATGAGGTCATACAGGAGTATGAAGGCAGATACAGAAGGCAAGGTGGAGCACGTGCGTGGGGTTTTTGAGGATTTGGTGCGGGGGGGGGGTGGCCAGAGATCCAGGCAATGCTGGCACAACAGAGGATCAGACGGAAGAGGGATTTGTAGGTGTGGAAGATGCAATCAATCCCCATGTCTGACCAGACAGGAGATTCAGGAGGTGGAGACAGGAATGGGCTTTCTGCAGGATGGCCAGGAGATGAGGGGTCTAGGTGAGGTGACGATCGAGGGTGAGGTCAAAGTATCTCAAGGTGGGGGTGAACTGGACGGGACGACCATAAATGGTGAGATAGAAATCGTAGAGACAGAAGGTGGTGTAGCCTATGATGATTGCCTGGGTTTTGGAGGAGTTGATACGAAGGAACCACTGATTAGTGGCCAAGGTGGGTTTGAAAGGTGCGTTGGGACCGTTGAAAGGTAGGATAGAGAGCCAGGAAGGCGGTGTCATCAGCATATTGGAGGAGATGGACAGAAGCGGGTGGCTTGGGCATATTGTATACAGGAGATGAGAGGGAAGAGGATGGAGTTCTGGGGGACATCAGCTCAAAAATGGCTGTGAGCACTATGGGACTTAACTTCTGAGGTCATCAGCCCCCTAGAACTACTTAAACCTAACTAACCTAAGGACATCACACACATCCATACCCGAGGCAGGATTCGAACCTCTGACCGTAGCGGTTGCGCGGTTCCAGACTGTAGCACCTAGAACCGCTCAGCCACTGTGGCTGGCGGGACATCAGCATTGGTGTCATGGAGGGTGATGTAGGAAGGACGGCATGAGAGGAAGGAAGCGACCAAATGGACAAAATTGACACGCAGGGCATAAGGTTGGAGTTTAAAGAGGAGACTGGGATGCCACATGCGGTTGTAGGCATTTTGGAGGTCGAGGGAAACAAAAATGGTGAAGTGATGGGAGTTAAGCTGGAGGGAGAGTAGGTGGATGAGGTCAAGTAGTTGGTCTTTCATGGAGAAGGAGAGTCAGAAGCCGCACTGGGTAAGGGGGAGGAGGTGGTGTTGATTAAGGTGTTGATGGATATGACAGGAGAGGATGGATTCGAAGATCTTACTGAAGATGGAGATGAGGCAGATGGGACAATAGTAAGAGCTGATGGAAGTGGGTTTGTTGGGTTTGAGGAATGAGTGGACATGGGAAGTCTTCCACAGGTTGAGGTGGAAGCTGGTAGAGAGGATGACAGAGTTTGGCAAGAACAGTCAGGGAGAAGAAGGGACTTTCTCTAAGGTGGCGGTAGGTGACACAGTTGTGAGTAGGGGCCGTGTTTCGTTTTAACCGGAGGATAAGTTTAATGTCTTGTGCTGTGGTAGGAGTGTTGATGTCGGAGGGTGGCAACTGTACCAAGTACTGGAGACTAGGAGCAAGTGGAGTGACTGAGGCATCAGCGCATTCCACGATGGTGGGGAAAAGAGAATAATCAAAGTGGGGATCATCAGGGATGGAGAAGACCTCAGAAAACTGGGCAGCGAAGTGGTTGGCCTTGCTGAGGTTGTCAGGAAGGGGGCAGTTGTTACAGAGATGGGGGTAATGGGTGCGGAATGGGAACCAGTAAGACGATAAAAGGCGGACCAGTACTTGGAGGAGTTGATGGGGAGGGTGGCGTTGAGTAGTGTACAGGTCTGGCTCCAGTCCTGGCGTTTGTTTTCTGTGATAAGGCTACATACGTGTCATTGTATTTGCCGGTGGCATAGGAGTGTATCCCTGTCACGAGTGCAAAGGAAAGAGCAATGTAGGCAGCAAGATTCACGGAGGAGGGGGACAGCCCACGGAGGAAGGGTGGGACGGTGGGGGTGGATGGTTTTAGTAGGAACATGGGCCTCCACGGCGTCAGTAATGGCCTTCTGAAGAAAGGATGAGGTGTGGATGGTGTCGTTAGGATGGTAATAGGTAAGTGGGTGGCGTAAAATTTGAAATTTTCCCGGCGAATCAACTGTTAAAAAAGATTTCGGGCTTGCAGCCGGTCGTCGTAAACTTCATTGCACGATATTTCGGCTGGACAACTGCCAGCCATCTTCAGGTGAGCCGAACGAGGACTGACGAAGACGTTCTCCGCTCCAGCTTATATAGTACGCTGATAGTAGTGCCGCGCATGCGTTGCAGTCGCGGAGAGAGAAGGGCCACACTGCCCAGCAGCAGCGCCCTCGCTGGTGGAACTGCAGTACTCAGCTGCCGTCGGTATTGTCGCTGGCCGCAGCTATCAAAGTCTTCTGGCGTCTTCGTGTAGAGCAAATTTCGGAGATGACGGGATTCCATGCGTTATTCAATTAGTAACCACTGTTACGGTTCATTAGATTTCCCGCAATGCGTATTTCAACTGATTCTTTGATAATGGAGCCCCAAAAAGTTGTTGCAGTGGCCAAAATCAAAAATTTGTCGTACTCCATTGAATGTCCGTTAGAAATACAATGTTCCGCAACTGCAGATTTACTGGGTTGCAGTAGGCGAGTGCAATGTTGATGTTCTGTACAACGCTCTTCCACTGTACGCGTTGTCTGTCCTATATAGGCCATACCACATTGACGCGGTATTTTGTAAATTCCCGCCTTCCGCAGAAACAAATCATCCTTCACCGATCCCAGAAAATCCGAAATTTTAGAAGGCGGACGAAAAACCACTTTCACATGAAAATGATTAAGAATCCTTGCTATCTTGAAGGAGGTATTTCCGACAAAGGGAAGAAAAGCTAGGGACTTGTCTGTCACGTCCTCCACTATATCCACTTCCCGGTTCATGGCTCTAGTTGAGAAGCCCTTGTTAATTTGCCGGGTCGAGTACCCATTGTCTCTCGAATACCGTCCTCAAATGTGCCAGTTCCTTAGGCAAATTCTCTGCATTCGACACCGTGTGTGCCCTGTGTACAAGGGTTTTAAGTACACTCATAGTCTGGGATGGATGATGGCAACTTGAAAAATGCAAATACAAATCAGTGTGAGTTGGCTTGCGATATACAGTGTGTCCCACAGTGCTGTCACTCTTCCGTTTAAGCAAAACACCCAGGAATGGTAGGCAGCCATCTTTCTCTAATTCCATAGTAAATCGAATATTCTCATGGATGGAGTTAAGATGATGAAAAAACTCGATTAACTTTTCTTCTCCATGGGGCCACACTATGAAAGTGTCATCGACGTATCTCCAAAAAACAGTTAGTTTACAGACCGCTGATTCAAGTGCTCTCTCCTCAGAATCTTCCATAAAAAGGTTAGCCACCAGAGGAGACAGAGGGCTGCCCATGGCAACACCGTCAGACTGTTCAGCCGTGGGGGAAGGGTGTAAATGTGGGGGTAAACAGCATGGGATGAGATGGGGGAATGGGTGAGTGGGGGGAGGTGAGGCGAGGTATAAGGAGGGGTACTCCAGGAAGTGACAGTGGAAGTGGGGGTGGGGAAGGTGTAGATGATAGTGAAGGTGAGACGGCTCGTGACGGACGGACGGATGGCGAAGACCATGGACGGAGGCAGACGGACAGCATGCGGCGGCTAACAGACAGGCAGGCAGGGAGTTAGGTGGACGGACGACAACAGCGGCAGGTGGCGGCGAGCAGCGGACGGCGGCTGCCGACAGACGGACGGTGGCGACCATCGGGCGGCGGCGATGGCGGACGGACGACAGCGGCCGGCAGGCAAGCAGGCAGGCAGGAAACCGTAGATTACACGCTGAGGGTAGCCCAGACAGTGTAATCCATCGACTTCGAATGAGGGGCTCCAACCCTCGAGATGCAGATTAGAATATATGCAGCAAATATTTGAGGATGTAGGCTTCAAGTACAATTGTGAGATGAAGAGGTTGGCGTAGGAGAGCCATTCGTGGCAGGTCGCATCAAACCAGTCAGAAGACTGATGACTAAAAACTTAAAAAAAGGGAACAGTACCCTGCGTCACTCACACAGCCTGCAAAATACAAGGAAAACACGGCACGTGGACATCTTTCTTTTGTCAGCGCCATCTACCGGGCAACGATACATTTCCTGACAGATCTTCGAAAGACCTTTTTTCCTGCATTTATAGTCAGGGATATGTCCCTGCAGGATATCGGTTTTATCAATGTTCACATTGTATGGGTCTGAAATCAAAATTAAACACCAGTACATTATCAGAATTAAATTGTCAGTGGCGTGAACGTCGAAAGTCAAATTTTCTGAAGTGCATTTCAAAATGGCTGCCACTTAAAAATACAGGTCCTGACAATCTAACTGTTTTGTCGTTTGAGTATTTCGTTGCCTTTAAATATCAATAAATGACAAATGTTATGAAAAATATATTGCTTTTTGAGGGTCATAGCAAAGTTACAATTTTCTCTTTTATTAAATCCAAAACGGCATCCAATTTTACTGAGCAGTTTTTTAGTCATGCAAGTCAATTGTCTTGAGAAATACGCATTTAAAGCTTTGAGTTCTATTTTTGTGTATATGACTTTAAAATTTTCCAAGTTACTATTCATCGGATGTTCATGCACCATATAGCAAACCTTCCTCTTCTTCGAAGATCTCATTTTAAAGCGCGGGTCTCTCTAGCGGCAGTTCTAGCCCCGACGCTGCTCTGGAAGGAGCGGTTGTCCGAACGCTTGAGCCGTTTCTCTTCCCTTTTCGTGGTGGATGAGCAAGTTGTGCAGCCGATAACGACTCCGATGATCTTCATGTTATACAGGACACCCTTAAAAATTACCACGTGCGACTGTTAGCTGTTTGGAGGACTTGTTTGGAAAACTTGTGTTTTGGAACATACGTTGAAATTAAGGAATCCAGTGTTTCATCGTTGTTCTGCGTTTAGGCTCCGATGCATCTCACCATCGAAGTGTCGTCAGTCAGATGTTTGTACACATCAGCAATATCTTCAATAACGTCACACCTGTGGTACCTTATGATGACAGATCTCCATTATCCATTTACCCGTTCGTGTCAGCTTGCTTCCATTTACACCAACCTTCAGAACAGTAATCGTCATGCAGATTGTCATGTGTTGAAGACCTGTAATTAAGTGTCGCCATAGCCGCTGTTTTCATCTCAGTTTTGTCGAAAGCTGGTACTTAAGACATCTGCAAGCCTAGATTTACTTCAGGAGGATATAGAATGTTTACTACAACACACATACAATATTATTAACACGAGTAACTTGGGTGGTATGCTTGGCCACTTTAATTATAATTTGTATGTATTACTGTCGTCGAGCGCTAGTATATCTGTTACCGGAACAGTACTGAACTACAGTTACATAATTACTAACTTTAAACTTTGGTGCACAGTTGTGACTAATAACATAAGCGCTGTTGGACCTGAGCCATGTTGATGCTGCAGTCTTCGTTGACGATCACAGAGTGGGGGGAGTGGCGGTGAGTAGTCTTCCGTTTGGAGACTCTTGACGGCGTGTCTTCGGGGACAAGTTTCACTCGTGGATGGATCTGCCAGCTACTGTCCTTACCTCTTCGTGCCATTGTGACGTACCAACTGTAACCCGAGACATCGCTCTCCGGACGACAACAAACCTATGTTGTTATTTTCTTCGATCTAGAATGTTGTCTGCCAGTGACAGTCTGGTTTTGGGGCCATGGAGAGGTACCAATTGTAACTTCAGACCTCACTATTCGGACGACAACAAACCCATATCGATATTTTCTTCGATCTAGAATGTTGTCTGCCAGCGACTGTCTTTAGCTTCTGGTGCCACTACGAGGTACCAACTGTAACTTGAGACCTCACTCTTGTGACGACACGAAAGCTATATCCATATATTCTTCGATCTAGAATATTACGAGACCATTGCAGAGAGAGGAACAGAGAGATCGATCGGTGTCGCAAACGGTCCAAGAACCGAGAGCAGCTTGCGTGCTTCTATTGAAAGATAATTTCCAGGTATAAAGCATAATTTCCGGACAGAATCCTTTTTGTCACATATTCTTAAGATTATAAAGGGACAAATTACAATTTTTTGAAGCGTCGAGACCGGAAAATCGCTTTAAACACCTACTCCGATCGGAAGTTGGCGTCAAGACTGGTGAGGTGTTCCCGCCACGGCAGAGAGCGCACAAAACACCAAATCAGCCGAGCGCATCGCCACCGTGAGGCAACAAGCGGCCTGAGGGACAGCCGAAGTGAGTCTGGTGTAGGATAGCGAAGCTGTCTACAACGTGGATCCAGAGCGGGAGGCGGGGAGCGGGGGCGTGAGGGTGTGGGTACCATTAGCAAGACAACACTTCCAGAGCGGCGATGGTCCATGCACGGCGCACCACGCGGTGTGCTCTTGAAAGTTACATGTTTCGATTTATTGTAGAGAGTGAAAGCGGATCTGGCATTGAATCTGAATCTGTGCATAGCTTACCGCGAAATGTTGGCGGCAAAAATTCCACTGCGAGAAAGCATAGACAAATCACAATGCGAGAATCTTAAGAAAATCGGTACCTGTCTGAAATTTATTGTACTCACAAAATCTGACTACGAACTTCGTTAAATACGTGATTACTTTGGAAGTACAATTGCTCCCTGAGAAATTTGATCAAACGAAGATTCTGTTCTCTACACAGTTTATCTTACCTGGGTGCAAACTGTTGTAGCTACAGTGCTTTTCGATAACAGAGCTGTAAAATCCAGAGATACGTAGAGGTGGGATGCATACTATAAAAACATTGCTATCGTTCTTGGCTCATAATTTTTTGATCATGGTTTTTAGATAAATTGAAAATTAATTAAGGTGTGGACAGTGACTCTGGTGTAAATGAACTCAATTCCAGTTTTATTTTCTCTAACTTAATAATATTTAATGCAATTTCAGAAATAGTTAAGCTTTCTCTGAAATCATGTAACACTAATGGAGGAATTACAAAAATTTAACTTCACATCTCTCCTTAAAAAATTCCAAAATCTAATTCTTAAAGGACATTTCTCTCTCAATGATCGACAAATCCTAAGCAAAGAGATTCCTAATCTGGATATCTGACGGACCAAGAATGCTGCATTATCCAACAGCTGCTGCAATAAAACAAAGTTAAGCGTTAGCTGTAGTCCGTTCCTCAGAAATCTAAAAAAAAGTACTTGAGCGGGATATGAACCGGTACTGCCAAGATGACGGCCTTGAATCTTAGGCGCTGCGTTACGCTCACTTCCTCGAAGGATGGCTAATTTTACAGGTATAGTAGGTACGTATAAAACTTCAACGTCGATTTTCTCTATAATTGTACTCACAAGGGAACCTCCCCATCGCACCCCCCTCAGATTTAGTTATAAGTTGGCACAGTGCATAGGCCGTGAAAAACTGAACACAGGCCTATCGAGAAAACAGGAAGAAGTTGTGTGGAACTACGAAAAAAAAGCAAAATATACAAACTGAGTAGTCCATGTGCAAGATAGGCAACATCAAGGAAATTCCGAGATCAGGAACGCCGTTGTCCCGTGGTTAGCGTGAGCAGCTGTGGAACGGGAGGTCCTGGGTTCAAGTCTTCTCTTGGGTGAAGAGCTTGATTTTTTATTTTCAGATTATTATTATCTGTCACCAGTGTCGTATAGAATGTATCAGACGTGTTTTCCTGTGGAGGAATCGGTTGACCTATGACCTTGCGATCAAATGTTTTCGGTTCCCAATGGAGAGGCACGTCCTTTCGTCTACTAATCGCACCGTTTTGCGGTGCGGTCGCAAAACACAGACACTAAACTTATTACAGTGAACAGAGACGTCAATGAACGAACGGACAGATCATAACTTTGCGAAAATAAAGAAAATAAATCTTTCACTCGAGGCAAGATTTGAACCAAGGATCTCCTGTTCCATAGCTGCTCATGCTGACCATGGGACCACGGAGCTCCTCAACTCCCGCTTTCCTTGATGTTACCTATGTCGCACGTGGACTACTCACTTTGTACATTTTGCTTATTTTTTTCATAGTTCCACGCAACTTCTTCCTGTTTTCTCGATTGATCTGTGTTCAGTTTTTCAAGGCCTATCCACTGTGCCAACTTATAACTAAATCTGAGGGGGGTGCCATGGGGAGGTCTCCTTGTCAGCACTGGTGCCTCTACAACATACCTAAAACTCATCGAAATCCGTGGTTAACGGGTCTAATGTTCCCCTTGTGAGTATGCGGACAGTGACTGGCATCTTGGCTACAGTGAAGAATACTATCTATAGTGTATGCTCCTGAAAGACGGTGCACAAGAAGAGTGAGCATCACCGACTCAACGAAAACATCGGTTGTGGATTTGCCTGTGGTCTGTTAGTAATTCACCGTTAAGGTGTGCTAGCATAGGATTCAGTGCTTCCCTGTTAATTATAGTCCTAACGGCGGTGACACTGCAAGATCACATTTCTGACTGAAATACGCCACCGGCCATTGAAATTGCTACACCAAGAAGAAATGCAGATGATAAACGGGTATTCATTAGGCTATATATTATACTAGAACTGACATGTGATTACATTTTCACGCAATTTGGGTTCATAGATCCTAAGAAATCAGTACCCAGAACAACCACCTCTGGCCGCAATAACGGCTTGATACGCCTGGGCATTGAGTCAAACACAGCTTAGACGGCGTGTACAGGTACAGCTGCCCACGCAGCTTCAACACGGTACCACAGTTCATCAAGAGTAGTGACTAGTGACTAGTGTATTGTGACAAGCCAGTTGGACCAGACGTTTTCAATTGGTGAGAGATCTAGAGAATGTGCTGACCAGCGCAGCAGTCGAACATTTTCTGTATCCAGAAAGGCTCGTACAGGACCTGCAACATGCGGTCGAGCATTATCTTGCTGAAATGTAGGATATCGCAGGGATCGGATGAAGGGTAGAGCCACAGGCCGTAACACATCTGAAATGTAACGTCCACTGTTCAAAGTGCCGTCAATGCGAACAAGAGGTGACCGAGATGTGTAACCAATGGCACCCCATACCATCACGCCGGGTGATAAGCCAGTATGGTGATGACAAATACACGCTTCCAACGTGCGTTCACCGCGATGTCGAAAAACACGGATTCGACCATCATGATACTGTAAGTAGAACCTGGATTCATCCGAAAAAATGACGTTTTGCCATTCGTGCACCCAGGTTCGTCGTTGAGTACTCCATCACAGGCGCTCCTGTCTGTAATACAGCATCAAGGTTAACCGCAGCCATGGTGTCCTAGCTGATAGTCCATGCGGCTGCAAACGTCATCGAACTGTTCGTGCAGCTGGTTGTTGTCTTGCAAACGTCCCCATCTGTTGAATCAGGGATCTAGACGTGACTGCATGATCCGTTACAGCCATGCAGATAAGATGCTTGTCATCTCGACTGCTAGTGATACGAGGCCGTTGGGATCCAGCACGGCCTTCCGTATTACCCTCCTGAACCCACCGATTCAAAATTCTGCTAATAGTCGTTGGATCTCGATCAACTCGAGCAGCAATGTCGCGATACGATAAACCGCAATTTCGGTAGGCTACAATCCGACCTTTATCAATGTCGGAAACGTGACAGGACGCATTTCTCCACCTTACACGAGGCATCACAACAATGTTTCACCAGGCAACGCCGGTCAGCTGCTGTTTGTGTGTGAGAAATCGGTTGGAAACTTTCCTCATGTCAGCACGTCCTGGGTGTCGCCACCGGCGCCAACCTTGCGTGAATGCTCTGAAAAGCTAATCATTTGCATATCACAGCATCTTCTTCCCATCGGCTAAATTTCGCGTCTGTAGCACGTCATCTTCGTGGTATAGCAATTTTAATGGTCAGTAGTGAATGTTGCGATTGTGGAACGTTCTGCAATAAATTACATCGTGAAGGCGTGTCCTTGTATTACAGCTACGTTCAACTGCTTAACTTGTCTTATATTTAGTCGGTTGGACTTAAGTTTTTGCTTTTGCTGGACCAGTCTATACTTCACCATATCTCAACATTATGCAATTTTTTCAGTGCTACTTAAATTGACTATCTCTTGCCTATTTTTTAGTTTTGACTAGCAGAATTAGCTTTGAGTTTGGGATATATTTTGTCATTTCTCGTTTATATGTTATTTATGAAATGATTTTTCCTACCCTTGTCCCCAGTAACATTGTTTTATTGTTGGTCATTTGTAGTGGGACTAAGTATGTGTCAGCGCACTCTGCATTGTTGCCAAATTTATTCAAGGTGGCGGCGATGACGTCATCCAAGATGGCGGCATACAGACTTGGCTACAGCGCATGACGTCATCCAAGATGGCTGATTACGGCTGGAAAATAGGCCAATTGTGATACGTCTACTAACCTAACCTCAAGAAAAAACGGTGGGAAATTTGAATTTTGGCGGTAAAATAGGCCTATTGTGCTACATCCACTAACCTAAGCCTCCAGAAGAAAAAATTGCGGGAAGTTTGAATTCCAACAGGATAATGCATGCAAAAACCTTACTTATCTTTATTATTATTGATTATCATTTATTAACATTCATTATCATTCATTGTCATTCATTATCATTCATTATCATTTATTATCATTCATTATCATTTATTATTATTATTATTTATTATTATAGGCCTACCTCCACTAGAAATTTGCGTCAAATTCAAATTACAGCACGATAATGCCTCGAAAACTGTACTTGTATTTACTATTATCATTTATTATTTATTCAAGTGGTCCGATTCTCTCGTCGAAGAAGCCATTTTCCTTACATCCGTAACAAAAATCTATCACAAGTTCAAGTCCCAACACCATAATTGATCACACGTACGAACTTTCTCCGTCACTTATCTTTTTTCACTGGTAGCCTATCATAATCGCGTCAAATAATAAACTGCACTTATAGTAATGTAAGTCACGTCCTATGACTTTGCAGGGGGGAAGGGACTGAAGACTTTATTTCAAGCAGTATGGTCATCACTTGTTCTTCAACACAGTCAGCACACACATCTTTGATATCGCAGTGCAGTCGCCACGATGTCCGCGCTCCAACTGAATTAGTTCAAATCCTCGCCACCCCCTGGTCAGTGTGCAGAGACAAGTGTCACGTGAGGCGGCTGGCCTCTCCCGGTGGACTGTCAGTATGTTGGGGGTGAGCCCAGCGATCGCTCCCACGTCGTAAACACGTTTTTGCTGGACACGCTGGAACTTGTCGAGTTTGACGTCACAGTGGCCCCTTGTCCGCTCACCACGTGTATTCTTCGCCTCCGCACGTTTCCCGCCAAAATTGTTTGCCTCGGACCCGAATCACACAACGGTCGGCCGTTCCCTGCCAAACTTTTGGCGCCAAAGCTGTTTTCCTGGGCACGTCCAAACCTGTCGATGCCGACCGCTCACCGTCCACCACGTGTCCTTGTGCAATCGAGAATGCAGTTCTACACTTTTGGCGGCAAAGTTTGCTCGACAGTGGAATCCGCCATGACTATATAACAGTACGTTTGGTCCGCGCTAGAACACTCGCTAATTGACTATGTCTCTCGCGCGTGCGTAATAACTGTACAATCGCTGTGCCGCCGCCCTGCTACATCACACACCCTCCATACACGCGACGGACATAGTCTTCTGTAAATACCTAAGTACTTAATTCCATTTCGTTTTTAATCATATTAAATAATTCAATTTACAGTTTCATATACGTATGAAAAGGTGTTCAACTACCTAATTTCAACTACTTTTCGAGGACCAGACAGCCACCTCTCCCTAGGAACCAGCGCCGAGTTTGAATTCTGGCAGTAAAGAAAGGTCACTTCTGCTTTCTCAACCAACCTAACAAAATTGTTGGAAAGAAAGGGCACTTGTACGAACCTCAGCCGCGTGACCGCCACTTCTCACTTCGTCCTAGGAAGCAGCGCCAAGTTTGAAATCTGCCAGTAAACGAAGCTCACTTGCACTCCCGCCACCAACCTAAGAAAATTGTTGCAAACGAAGCTCATCACCACTAAACCAGCCACCAGCTCTCAACCTCTTCCTACACGTTTCGGGTGAAAGGACTCACCCTGCACTAGGCCCATGAATGGAGGATCCAATTTACTTTATTTAGGAATGGAGTATATGTATCACCCTGACATGTTCCACACCATACAGATCTGCAAAACACTCCTACATAACTCATTTATAATGGTCTAGACACACGCTTGCTAATTGTAAACAGTTAAAAATAACTCATAGCACAGCCTACAGACATGCGAACCGCTCGTTAATAATACAAAACATTTACGTCCAAATAGCGAAACAACTGCTAATTTTCGGAAATAATTTCAGTCTATAGGCTGATAGAAGGAGGAACGAGTGTACTTTATTTATTTGGTGCATATCTTTTGGAAACTTTTGCTTCTCATAGGTTTCGATATGTAAGGCCGACGTAAGGCATGTTCTCAACTCCAGTAGTGCACTACACTTGGCAATACAACCACACCCACCAAGATATTCATTCCAATGCAGACCTGTAACTCCTATACAGATAAATTTGTCCAGTTATTTGTCGACTCACTCACAGTCTGACCAGATTGCCATTGTTGCGCAAAAACCGCTCAGACTGCGCTGTGCTGCTCGGGGAAGTAAGGAAGGACTGCACTCTATTTATTACAAGCCCTTTTATTTAGTCGTGGAGTACATTTGTCACAAAACACCCGCACTGATCCGACTGTGGTCATCTGACACAGGCCAAAAATACGTAAACAACTCCTAATTTCACCACACAATAGGAAACAGCTCTTAAATAATGCAGTACACAATATCCGCAGACGAGCTCTGTACTCTTTAACTGTCCAAATAAAGCACAGCTGCCAAACCGACCAAAAGACTCTGCTCGGTCCCCCCTAAACATGACCACAACACAGTCGCATTCGCGCCTAACACCGGGGAAATTGATATCGCCTATGCACCTTAGATTATGCTCCAAGACAGGCGGGAGAGAGGGTTCCAGAGCCTCCACCCAAGTTGCTTCCGCGCTCGCTCGTGACAGCCGACCAGAAAGGGCAATTCACGCACCATAATCTCTGGAAAACCGTACTTCTACTTATTATCATTATCATTTACTATTATTTATTGTCACTTATTATTATTTATTATTATTTATTCAACATATTCGATTTTTGCGGCAAGAAAGTCAATTCCCTTACATCCAGAACAAAAAATCTCTCACAAATTCAAATTCAAACACGACAATCTGTCACACCCACGAAAAAGAAAAAGAAAAAAAGAGATCATTGGGGCCACGTGCATTAACCTAAGTCCACCTCATCCTACAAAGTTTGAATTTTTCGCCCTCACTTATTTTTTCACTCCTAAGCTATGAAAATCGCGTCAAATACTAATAAAGTGCACTTTTACTAACGTAAGTCACGTCCTGTGAATTCGTGGGAAAAGGACTGAAGCCTTTATTTCAAACAGTATCGTCATCACTTGTTCTCCAATAGAGTTCTCCAATCGCAGTCCAACCGCCACGAGGCCCCCAGTCCAGCTGAATTAGTTCATGTGATCGCCACCGACCCGCGCGCCACCGGCAAGACAGCGGTCGCCTCACGTGACGGCCGTCAGCTGCGTCCGCGCCCGCTGCCCGTCCAGCGGCCCCCCACGTCACACCCCACTGCCGCCGACTCGCGTCTCAGGCCTGCGCTGGTCCAGCGATGTAAATATGTGTTCCTGGACTGTGGAGTCCACCCCCACCGACCAGTAGGCGCCAAAGCTGTTCGCTGGACAGGTTGGAACCCGCCGATTTCATAACGGTCATTCGGTTGATCCAGCACCTGGTTGACAAAGAATGCCCTGCCGCGCGATTGACGCCAAAGTTTGCTCCAGAGTGGAATCCACCATGACGTCACACAGGTGGTCTAGCACATGTGCTCGCCACGACGTCCCTCGCTAAGTTAATTGATCAACCGACTCTCATTATTCAATCCACATTCTGCACTTACCTAATCGAAGATCGTCACGAAAACACACGCCCGTACACGTGAGCCTTCGCGCCGCCGAGCTTAGTACCTCCGCAAGTGAATGTAACGAAGTTCCCATGACTAATTAATTAAATTGATCAATTAATTAACCTCTCTGATGCGGAAAACTGCCACGTCCACCTAGTCCGGGAATCAATTTTCCACCAGTGCCACGCCCACCTGGACTCGGAATGAAACAGTTAAAGTCCCTACCGTCCACCAAGGCCCCTTACCGACCCATGTTCGTCGGCTAACATGTACCAATGAGCACTGTGATTTACTAAGGTGCACCAATCTACGTTAACGTATATCACATTTTTTTCTATACAGATAAGCCAAGTCTGAATTCTGATGGTCAGTTCGTGTTTCGCTACCAACACAAGAAAATTGTGGCAAACGAAGCCACTAACCTAAGTTACCTGTGATGATTCAAAATCGTCTGCTTTGCCTCTCTCACACACCACGAGCGCGAGACCGCCCACGTCACTGCCTGGACCTTTATACTCGCGTCGGACATACTCCTCTGTAAATATTCTAGCTAAACTATGACCCGAATACTGTTGTTCAATCCACACAGTCTAGGACATGGCCAGAGCACACCCCCAGTACCGAAGCCGAGAACATCGCTCGCTCCACCTGTAGTTAACCGCTGAGGGACGGAGATATGCTGCAATCCCATCCCTCGCTCTCTCGTTGCTACTTGCCTCAGCAATTCGATCTAACAAAACCTCCAAATAGAAGAAATAATAACCAACTCTCTCATATTCTATATCGTGCTTAGGAAATTAGACCTGTAAATTCGATAAGAAGGAATAAGAATGATTAATCGGTGTGTGTGTGTGTGTGTTTGTGGGTGTGTGTGTGTATAGATTGAGGGGGCTGTGGAGGTAATTTAGCGATCTCTGTAAAAGTAAGCACAGAAAGCATCAGAAAGAAAAACAGTATGGTATCTGTGCTTACTTTTACAGAGATCGCTAAATTACCTCCACAGCCCCCTCAATCTATACACACACCCACCCACAAACACACACACACACACACACACACACACACACACACACACACACACGCACGGTTATCTTCTCTACTCATCCCAAACATAAGCAATACTAACTTTACAAGCCATTATATACAAACCCTACACAATGTAAGCCACAGTAATTTTGCAATACCGACTATATGCCCCAATGCTCTCCATTCCTAAGGAAACGCTGTGAACCTGCTCTTTCTTTCTACAAATGTGACACTCAGCGGTAATCAGCCCTTCTACATCAACGGACGGAAGTCCCTCTCAGAAATGTTCACAACTTCGGCGATCGCTTCCTCTCAACATAAATAAGTTACTTTCTCTTCTTCCTTGCCTTCTCGCTTTTTTTTTATACAAACATGTCAAGACTCATAGACTACAAGAAAACACCAAAATTTTTCGACGTACAGTATCCTGTAAACCACTGAGTAACTAGAAACAAACAGACAAAAAAAATATGTTCGCACTCTCGAATACCGAAGACGTTGATGTCATTATACTTACAGTTAAATGTTACGATTGCGCTCTCAATTGCTTGTCATTCGACAATGAGCTAAGTACTGGAAATACACTCTCTTGACCCCTGTTACTCTGGAAATATCTCTACCGTTCTTACGTCTTCCCCTCTACTCATCACATAACATAAACAATATTAACTTCACAATGCAATGTATACAAACGCTACACAATGTAAACCACATTAACTTTACAATACAGTATATACACATTGACACAAAACAGTGCACTTATCCATTGTATCACCACAGCATACGAAAAGAAAATTTCCTATTCCTACAGCGTCTATACATCCAATTGCTCTCCAATCCTAGGAAAGCTCCGTCAACCTGCTCTTTCTCTCTACACACCAGACACTCAGAGCTAATCTTCCCTCTTACATCAGCAGACCTAAGTCACCCTCAGAACTCTTTTTACAAATTCAGTATCGTTCCCCCTCAGCACAAACGCATTACTGTCTCTCCTTCCTTGCCTGTTCGCTTTTCTACAAACAAGCTCAGACTCATAGATTGCAAGAACACATGTACTTCCTCCGTAATATTACACCATTTTAGCTGTACTTCTCAATATCATGCACTAGGCTACACCCTACCGATTACTAGTTCATCATAATTCCCAAAATATAGACTTCAAATTAATTCTATACAAACGCCGAACTTCATCTATGTGTAGCATGCTGTAAACCACTGACTAACTAGAAACAAACATACGCAAAATGATATTTCCACTCTCGAATACCAGTCTCAGTGATGTAACATATTGGAGATCGTGGCTATAATTTACACGTCAACTAAGTTCTGTCCCAGGTCTAGAGAACAGACAAGCGTGTATCCAACACACCACAATCGATCTTCACTCAACTAATTAAAGGAAGCAAATGTGCAGAAGTAGTCAACCGAACAATATACATCCCATCGAATAACACTCCAACCCAAATCAACCATCATCTCAAATTCTGACTTGATCACCAAAGCCGCCCAACACATACTATTATTTAGTTGAGTGAAGATCGACTGTGGTGTGCTGGATACACGCTTGTCTGTTCTCTAGACCTGGGACAGAACTTAGTTGACGTGTAAATTATAGCCTGCATCTCGTGGTGGTGCGGTAGCGTTCTCGCTTCCCACGCCTGGGTTCCCGGGTTCGATTCCCGGCGGGGTCAGGGATTTTCTCTGCCTCGTGATGGCTGGGTGTTGTGTGCTGTCCTTAGGTTAGTTAGGTTTAATAGTTCTAAGTTCTAGGGGACTTATGACCACAGCAGTTGAGTCCCATAGTGCTCAGAGCCATTTGAACCATTTTTTTTTTTTTTGTAAATTATAGCCATGATCTCGAATGTGTCAATGTGTATATACTGAATTGTAAAGTTAATGTGGTTTACATTGTGTAGCGTTTGTATACACCTGTACGGGCGTGTGTTTTCGTGACGATCTTCGATTAGGTAAGTGCAGAATGTGGATTGAATAATGAGAGTCGGTTGATCAATTAACTTAGCGAGGGACGTCCTGGCGAGCACATGTGCTGGACCACTTGTGTGACGTCATGGTGGATTCCACTCTCGAGCAAACTTTGGCGTCAATCGCGCGGCAGGGCATTCTTTGTCAACCAGGTAGTGGATCAACCGTCCGACCGTTATGAAATCGGCAGGTTCCAACCTGTCCAGCGAACAGCTTTGGCGCCAACTGGTCGGTGGGGGTGGACTCCACAGTCCAGGAACACATATTTACATCGCTGGACCAGCGCAGGCCTGAGACGCGAGTCGGCGGCAGTGGGGTGTGACGTGGGGGGCCGCTGGACGGGCAGCGGGCGCGGACGCAGCTGACGGCCGTCACGTGAGGCGACCGCTGTCTTGCCGGTGGCGCGCGGGTCGGTGGCGATCACATGAACTAATTCAGCTGGACTGGGGGCCTCGTGGCGGTTGGACTGCGATTGGAGAACTCTATTGGAGAACAAGTGATGACGATACTGTTTGAAATAAAGGCTTCAGTCCTTTTCCCACGAATTCACAGGACGTAACTTACGTTAGTAAAAGTGCACTTTATTAGTATTTGACGCGATTTTCATAGCTTAGGAGTGAAAAAATAAGTGAGGGCGAAAAATTCAAACTTCGTAGGATGAGGTGGACTTAGGTTAATGCACGTGGCCCCAATGATCTCTTTTTTTCTTTTTCTTTTTCGTGGGTGTGACAGATTGTCGTGTTTGAATTTGAATTTGTGAGAGATTTTTTGTTCTGGATGTAAGGGAATTGACTTTCTTGCCGCAAAAATCGAATATCTTGAATAAATAATAATAAATAATAATAAGTGACAATAAATAATAGTAAATTATAATAATAATAAATAGAAGTACGGTTTTCCAGAGATTATGGCGCGTGAATTGCTCTTTCTGGTCGGCTGTCACGAGCGAGCGCGGAAGCAACTTGGGTGGAGGCTCTGGAACCCTCTCTCCCGCCTGTCTTGGAGCATAATCTAAGGTGCATAGGCGATATCAATTTCCCCGGTGTTAGGCGCGAATGCGACTGTGTTGTGGTCATGTTTAGGGGGGACCGAGCAGAGTCTTTTGGACGGTTTGGCAGCTGAGGGTGTTTGGGCACGTCTGTTACACTATTTTGCGAGCATGTCTGTGCACTGTGCTGTGCTTTATTTGGATAGTTTAAGAGTACAGAGCTCGCCTGCGGATACTGTGTACTGCATTATTTAAGAGCTGTTTGGTATTGTATGGTGAAATTAGGAGTTGTTTACGTATTTGTGGCCTGTGTCAGAGGACCACACTCTGATCAGTGCGGGTGTTTTGTGACAAATATACTCCACGACTAAATAAAAGAGCTTGAAATAAATAGAGTGCAGTCCTTCCTTACTTCCCCGAGCAGCACAGCGCAGTCTGAGCGGTTTTTGCGCAACAACGGCAATCTGGTCAGACCGTGAGTGAGTCGACAAATAACTGGACAAATTTATCTGTATAGGTGTTACAGGTCTGCATTGGAATGAATACCTTGGTGGGTGTGGTTGTGTTGCCAAGTGTAGTGCACTACTGGAGTTCAGAACATGCCTTACGTCAGCCTTACATATCGAAAACTATGAGAAGCACAGATTTCAAAAAGATATACCCCAAATAAAGAAAGTACACTCGTTCCTCCTTCCATCAGCTTATGGACTGAAATTATCTCCGAAAATTAGCAGTTGTTTGGCTATTTGGACGTAAATGTTTTGTGTTATTTACGAGCGGTTCTCATGTCTGTAGGCTGAGCTATGAGTTATTTTTAACTGTTTACAATTAGCAAGCGTGTGTCTAGAGCATTATAAATGAGTTATGTAGGTGTGTTTTGCAGGTCTGTATGGTGTGGAACATTTCGGTGTGATACATATACTCCATTCCTAAATAAAGTAAATTGGTTCCTCCATCCATGGGCCTAGTGCAGGGTGAGTCCTTTTACGCGGAATGTGTAGGAAGAGGTTGAGAGCTGGTGGCTAGTTTAGTGGTGATGAGCTTCGTTTGCAACAATTTTCTTAGGTTGGTGGCGGGAGTGCAAGTGAGCTTCGTTTACTGGCAGATTTAAAACTTGGCGCTGGTTCCTAGGAAGAAGTGGCGGTCAGGTGGCTGAGGTTCGTACAAGTGCCCTTTCTTTCCAACAATTTTGTTAGGTTGGTTGAGAAAGCAGAAGTGACCTTTCTTTACTGCCAGAATTCAAACTCGGCGCTGGTTCCTAGGGAGAGGTGGCTGTCTGGTCCTCGAAAAGTAGTTGAAATTAGGTAGTTAGACACCTTTGCATACGTATATGATATTGTAAATTGAATTATTTAATATGATTAAAAACGAAATGGAATTAAGTACTTAGGTATTTACAGAAGACTATGTCCGTCGCGTGTATGGATGGTGTGTGACGTAAGCGGGGCGGCGGCGCAGCGATTGTACAGTTTTACGCGCGCGAGAGAGAGAGAGAGTCAATTAGCGAGTGTTCTAGTGTGGACCAAATGTTCTGTTATATAGTCATGGCGGATTCCGCTGTCGAGCAAACTTTGCCGCCAGAAGTGTAGTACTGCGTTCTCGCTTGCACAGGGACACGTGGTGGACGGTGAGCGGTCGGCATCGACAGTTTTGGATTTGCCCAGGAAAACAGCTTTGGCGCCAAAAGTTTGGCAGGGAACGGCCGACCGTTGTGTGATTCAGGTCCGAGGCAAACAATTTTGGTGGGAAACGTGCGGAGGCGACGAATACACGTGGTGAGCGGACAAGGGACCGCTGTGACGTCAAACTCGGCAAGTTCCAGCGTGTCCAGTGAAAACGTGTTTACGACGTGGGAGCGATAGCTGGGCTCACCCCCAACATACTGGCAGTCCACCGGGAGTGGCCAGCCGCCTCACGTGACAGGCGTCTCTGCACACTGACCAGGGGGTGGCGAGGATTTGAACTAATTCAGTTGGAGCGCGGACATCGTGGCGACTGCACTGCGATATCAAAGATGTGTGTGCTGACTGTGTTGGAGAACAAGTGATGACCATACTGCTTGAAATAAAGTCTTCAGTCACTTCCCCCCTGCAAAATCATAGGACGTGACTTACATTACTATAAGTGCAGTTTATTATTTGACGCAATTATGATAGGCTACCAGCGAAAAAAGATAAGTGACGGAGAAAGTTCGTACATGTGATCAATTATGGTGTTGGGATTTGAACTTGTGATAGATTTTTGTTACGGATGTAAGGAAAATGGCTTTCTCGCCGAGAAAATCGGATATCTTGAATAAATAATAAATGATAAGTACAGTGTTCGAGACATTATCGTGCTGTAATTTGAATTTGACGCAATTTTCTAGTGGAGGTAGGCCTATAATAATAATAAATAATAATAATAATAACAAATGATAATGAATGATAATAAATGATAATGAATGATAATAAATGACAATGAATGATAATGAATGTTAATAAATGATAATGAATAATAATGAATAATAATAAACAAAAGTAAGGTTTTGCAGCCATTATCGTGTTGGAATTTGAATTTGGAGGGAATTTTCTAGTGGAGGCAGGTCAATAATAATAAATAATGATAATAAATAATAATGAATGATAATAATTAATAATAAATGATAATGAATGTTAATAAATGATAATCAATAATAATAAAGATAAGTACGGTTTTTGGATGCATTATCCATTTGGAATTCAAACTTCCCGCTATTTTTTCTTCTGGAGGCTTAGGCTAGTGGATGTAGCGCAATTGGCCTACCTTCCCGCCAAAATTCAAATTTCCCGCCATTTTTTCTTTCAGGTTAGGTTACTGGACGTAGCATAATTGGCCTATTTTCCCACCATAATCCGCCATCTTGGATGACGTGATGCGCTGTTGCCAAGTCTATATGCCGCCATCTTGGATGATGTCATCATTGCCATCTTGAATAAATCTGGCAACAATGCAGAGTGCCCTGACACATACTTAGTCCCCCTACTGCCATTTGCAGTTTGTATAGTTATATTCGTTGCACAGCATCAGTAAAAAATGTTTCTGGGTTGGGTTAGTAAAAAGGAGAGAAAATTTTATGTTACACGCTTGGATATCGGTGCATGTTAAGGTGCCGCTACGATGATGGCGAGATGCGTTTGTCCTAGGTCGATGTGTCGGCCAGCCTGGATGTGGTTTTCGGGCAGTTTTCCATACCCCACTAGGTGAATACCTGGATGGTATCCAGCCTCGCCTCTTTTTAGTAATTCACAAACATTTAGAAAACTTTAGTTCACTTTCACACGAATAACACTATACGCAGGCTGATCGGATGCACATATTCCGTCGCAGTGGGTAATGGGATGAGATACTTTTCTAGCGTAAACCTTTTTCTCGACAAAGCACCACAAATAGAAATCTGAAGGCGTTGTGTCTGGTGATCTTGCAGGAAAGCAACTGGGACCATCACGCCCAATCCACCTGTCAGGAAATGTTTCATTAAGAAAATTTCTAACATGCAGGCCCCAATGCAGTGGTGCACCATCTTGTTGGTGAATCTCATCTCTGATGAACTTCCGGAAACTGATCTAGCATATCCAGATAGGCGAAACTGTTATTGATTTTTTGGCAAAAAAGAAAGGGCCAGTGATTCTGTTGTACATTAAACCGCACCAAACGTTTACACTAGAGGAGTCCCTAACATGATCTATGGCAACGGGTGGACTCTCCGAACCCCATATCCTCACGCTGTGCTTCTTAAATTTACTTGTTATGTGTAAAGTAGCCACATCTGAAAAACAAATTCGTTGAAGATACTCATTGCTGTCGACTGGTGCCAATATCTCAGTCGGAAAGGCTCCTCTACAGGTTACGTGATCCGTAGTGATGCATGTCTTACGCGTACATTATATGCATTCAGGTGCAATCTATTGTGCTGAATTTTTCACTAATCACGAGGTGTGCGTTGAGTAGATTTAAAAGAGCTTCGTAAGAACGCCTGTTGAAAAGGTCCGACACTTTTCTTCACTGACTGAAGACCGTCGTGTTCGCGCGCGGAAGATTCAACGCACAGCCGTTCTTTTTGAACTTCATGTACCGCGCAGAAATACTCATGCCAGGTGCTTCTCCTCCGTATTGTCTTCGAGAAATTCGATACGCAGTAACTGGAGGTTTTGTCTCGTGATACGACAAAAGACACTGTGCTTTTTTCTCCCGTGACGCCATATTACAACAACAGCGATTATAGTGCTCATTATCTAGATTCTACCTGCAACAAAGATACGTAAACAGTTATGAGTTTTTCATCTTCCGTCGTCCTTAGTTGGTTCAAAATTCGTGGAGATACATTCCGTCTACGAAACTAAATCAAAAGCAGATTGTTTTTAGCCATATGCCTTTCGCTTCTTTTATTTATGGAACATTATCTATGGCCTGTAAATGCATTGTGTAGTGGTTACAAATGAGTTACTACGTTACTTTTTCTCATGATTTTCTCTAGTTTTTCAGATTAGGACCAACTTATGTAGCACAAGTTTCGTGAGATTAAATTATCATTTGGTGTTACGAGTTCCAACGCTACTAGTCCATGTGTATGGTTCTGGAGATGTGTTCATTCGCTCCCCATCCTCCAGCTGACCAGATTGTGGCACCCACATGTATTACAGCACATCGCTTACACTTTTCATTGTCTAATGTGTAATTAACATGTGTGTGTTCACAGTGTGTAGTGTTGGCAACAGTCACTGATTGTTTATCTTTCGTCTTTTGTTTGGGTAGAGTGTGTCGCTCGATATTTTTCATTTGTTTTTTGTGTGTGTATTTCTTAATGTGTGAATGTGCCATTCGTTGTGAGAGCGCTTTTTAATTTTTTTTTAAATTTGTGGTTATGTTATTCTTTGTGTGAGTGCATATTTATTTGTTTGTTTGTTTGTGTGTGTGTGTGTGTGTGTGTGTGTGTGTGTGTGTGTGTGTGTGAATGAGAGGGGGAGAGAGAGAGGAGGAGAAATTCATTATTTATTTTGGTTGTCTTTCACATTTCTGTTTGTTATTGTTTTAGTGGCTAACATGACCAGTGAGTTAGTGGTTATATTGATTTGCTCATTAATTATATTCGTTTTCGTTGCCAGGTTCCTATAATGTCAGGACTTTTTTGCTGTAATAGTTCATGTGTCTTTCCATTTTGGATGGTTCATATCCGTGTTTTATCAGGTGTTCAGCAAAGGTAGAAAGGCTATTTTCATACTTCCAGCTTCTTATATGTACTTGATACCCAGTTTTGAAATTCCTGTGTATCAGTATATGTGGGGATGACAGGTGGGAGTTTCAAAACTGGGTACTTTATACCGAGGAATTTCAAAACTGGGTACTTTATACCCAGTTTTGAAATAAATACCTGTCATCCCCAGATATACTGATTCACAGGAATTTTAAAACTGAGTGTCAAATACGTATAAGATGCTGGAAGTATAAAAATAGCCTTTCTACCTTTGCTGAACACCTGATGAAACACTGATATGAATCATCCAAAACCAAGTGAGACATGAAAATTGTTAGGGTGAACTATTACAGCAAAAAACTCGTGACATTAAAGGAAAACTTGCTACGAAACAGTACGTAATTAATGAGCAAATCAATACAAGCATTAGCTGACTGATCATTTTAGCTACTAAAATAATAACAAACGGAAATATGAAAGATAACCAACACACAGCAGCTCTTGACAACATTACACCCCGTAAACACACACACGTTAATCACACAATGAAAAGTGTAAGTGATGTGCTGCAATAAATGTGGGTGAAAAAACGCTGGAAATCACCAGCTGGAGTATTAGGAGCGAATGAATTCACATCCAGAACCACACACAGAGACTAGCAACGTTGGAAATCGTAACATCAAACTACAATTTAACTTCACGAAACTTGTGCTTCAAAAGTTGTTTCTAATCTGAAAAACAAAACGGTACATGTACCTGTAACAACTAGATAATGCATTTATAAACATATATTACAGGCCACTGAAAATGCTTCATAAATAAAAAAAAGTGAAACGGGTGTCAAAATGACCTGTCTTTCATTTAGTTGCAAAGACTTAACACCCCTTCATGAATATGTAAACAAACTTGATGATTTATTTTTTCATTTGTCGCAAACCACATATTTGTAAGTTCTATAGTTTTTGTAAACTAAATATTGATAATTGTAAAAGATTTTAGGCCCAACTGTACAACGATTACAGTTTTTGAAATAAAAACGAAGAGCTTCGTTTCAATGGAGCAAGTTGCAGCAGGAACCACATCGTAGACGGTGAGGGCTCTTGAAAGACACTGCCTTGGAGAGGATATGGGATGAAAAAGGTGGCGTAGAGGACCTCAGAACAAGCTTCTGGAAACGGAGAAAGGAAAGAGGGGCGAAAAAAATACTGACGTGGGGAATGAAAGAAGTGTTCAATTAAAGTCGGTAGCATGAGTACATGTCTGGGCGAATTTCGTGTTCAAGTTGGGGAAGTGTGATAAAGTATCGTTGGGGTAAAGTGTCGAAAGAGTGTAGCTGCGAGAGTGAGAGGATGTTTTGGTGCAAGAGCGGCAGAATACTAGGATTAATAATCAGGAATTAAACGATAGCCGGCCGAAGTGGCCGTGCGGTTAAAGGCGCTGCAGTCTGGCACCGCATGACCGCTACGGTCGCAGGTTCGAATCCTGCCTCGGGCATGGCTGTTTGTGATGTCCTTAGGTTAGTTAGGTTTAATTAGTTCTAAGTTCTAGGGGACTAATGACCTCAGCAGTTGAGTCCCATAGTGCTCAGAGCCATTTGAACCATTTTTTTTAATTAAACGATAGAGCGACTAGTGTCAAGTTTTCAAGAAGTGTAGTAAATAGGGAGGTGTTCGCTATGGGCCTGCCGCTGTGGTCGAGCGGTTCTAGGCGCTTCAGTCCGGAACCGCGCTGCTGTTACGGTCGCAGGTCCGAATCCTACCTCGGACATGGATGTGTGTGATGTCCTTACGTTAGTTAGGTTTAAGTGGTTCTACGTCTAGGGGACTGATAACCTCAGATGTTAAGTCCCATAGTGCTTAGAGCCATTTTTTTTTGTTCACTGTGGGAGAAGCGAAAGGGTGAATTAGGAAGTTGACACAGGATTCGAGAGGAGGAGGAAAGGACACGCAAGAGAAAGTGCAGTCAACATTGTTCGAGGAAACAGAGAGAATGACAGGATTTTGGCAGAGCGGAAATAAGGTGAAACTGGTATAAACGAAGATAGGCTAGACAATGCTTCCATTGTCGAATTGGACTTTGCTCACGCTGAAGAGCAAAAGATTAAGCGAATATTACATTTCCCGCATTTAAACGACGACTCGTGTACTCGATAGTTGTGTTTCCGTTTTTGGAGTAGATTTTTCTGAGGAATTTAATAACTTCGTGAACACATGTGCTGAGGTGACCTGTATTCAAATGTCTGCTTATCGGCGTCGACAGTGGCATGCACATCGGTGTGGAGATGCTCCCGCTAAATTTAGTGCACGTGCTGTACGTCGCCTGTGTCAATTGTTGTTACAAATCACTGTATTTGTTTATGTTCCCTGTTGGCTTCCGTAGTCTAAGGCCTTCGCTGGCAGTGGTGTCACATATTTCTTTCGCTCCTCCATCAATCTCCCATATCTAAGCTTATGCGATATACCGTTCCCCGATGAAATATGAGTTTAACAGGAGATGGAGCAGAAGGGAGATCGATACTTCACAGTGTCCCAAAGCTTCGAAAACTGGTATCTAGCAGCCTGACCAGACAATTAAAACTTTATACATGAGAGGTAGCACTTCCAAATTACAGTAAATCGTCTTCATTCTGCTGTTAATAACACTACGAGAGTAGTATCTAAACTCATCGCATTTAGTACTGCATGGAGCTGTCGATGAAGCATACCCACCTCTTATATAATGAATTTACTATCGTAACGAATGATAGAGTGATGTGGCGCATTGGTTAACACATCAGACGCGCATTTGGAAGGTGTGAGGTTCATAACACCATTAGGCTTCCCAGAGTTATAGTTCCCGTAATTTCCATTAATCATTTCAGGTGCTGATTCCTTTAAAAACAGTCGGTCAGATTCCTACCCCACTCTTGCGATGTTCGAGTTTGTGCTCTGACTAATAATTTTATCAAATTAAGAACTTAAATACACAGTACTGATGTTGCACAATAATATTTATTTTATGGTTCATTATGAACCAACTTTCGAGGCTACCTTCTTATAACTTAAGACTAAACGATGTGCTTTACTTGAGGACCAGACAATTAAAATTTTTTCCAGCATTTAAATTCAAACCACAGTAAAATTAAGTTTACAGTTGAATTGAGAGTAGACTCAATCAACATCAGCAAGCAAAAGCATTTATTTAAGATATAAAGGAAAGTAATCATTGCAAAGACAGTAACAGCTGCCAATTCCGAGCATTCTGTAATACACAAACATGCAGCCTTCCACTCCATGGTCTATCCCCTGCTGTCTATGTTGAAAATGAATTAAAATTATTTAAAAAAATCGTATGGAGTAATGGTCATAGTTCTATTCTGCTTGATAACATACGTAATAGAAAGAAGAGCGAAAGAATAGCAGGATATCTATATTTTCCTCAGAAGGCACGAAATCACACTGACAACAAATGAGCCCCCATGCTCTATGTAGCGAGAAATTCACGGTTGCTTGTCAGGAAACTAAAGGCCAGGAAATACATAGCAGCTTTCTATACTAGTAATGCTGTTTTACACATACTGTTCAAAGACGAGGTTTCTTGTAATTAGTCTGTCATATACATATTCATTCGTAAAAGGTTACATGTCTTTGGAGAAACAATCTTTCTGCAGCTATAAACTCTCACTGATATACGGGACTATCTGTTTAGTCCTAAGTTGTCTCAGAAACCCTAGAAAGCCGAAAGCTGTTCCGTAACGAACTACAAAAAACAATAGTGTGACTCATCGGTACCGTCGGTTTCAGTTTTAATATGTCGATATCTATGTAAGTACAGATGGAATATTCCATAAATAATAACCTTATCATTGAGGGGGCATTAGACCTTCAACTCGCTTCCCTCGTCCTCATGAAAGTAAGCTAAGGACGAGTTCAATGTGTCTATATATACGAGTTACATGTTAGAAACTGAGACAAACAGAGTTCTTTGCGTTGAGTTGACGTAAGGGCACAAAGTCCACACATATTTTTACAAGTGGGTGAATGTATGTACGTTCTGTACCTCCTCCTAAACCACTGGATGGATTTCAACCAAACTTGGAACACATATCACTTATTGTCTCAAAGAACCGCTGTGGTGGTAAGAACCACCCACCTCTTAAAGGGTTGGGGGTGGGGCGAAAAGAAGCGTAACTCACAACGCGCAGATAGCCACACTTTACACATAATTTTAAATACTTACGAGACTTTTTCTCGTTGACATGCTCCCCTCCCTCCCCACACCTACACAAAATAATGAAAGGAAAAATGTTTGTTGCTACTGTATTTTCGCCGTTCATGCAGTAAAACTGACGCATCGGATATGAGCTTCTAATTTCTTATTTCTTTAATAGCGACTACACTCCTGGAAATGGAAAAAAGAACACATTGACACCGGTGTGTCAGACCCACCATACTTGCTCCGGACACTGCGAGAGGGCTGTACAAGCAATGATCACACGCACGGCACAGCGAACACACCAGGAACCGCGGTGTTTGTCGTCGAATGGCGCTAGCTGCGCAGCATTTGTGCATCGCCGCCGTCAGTGTCAGCCAGTTTGCCGTGGCATACGGAGCTCCATCGCAGTCTTTAACACTGGTAGCATGCCGCGACAGCGTAGACGTGAACCGTATGTGCAGTTGACGGACTTTGAGCGAGGGCGTATAGTGGGCATGCGGGAGGCCGGGTGGACGTACCGCCGAATTGCTCAACACGTGGGGCGTGAGGTCTCCACAGTACATCGATGTTGTCGCCAGTGGTCGGCGGAAGGTGCACGTGCCCGTCGACCTGGGACCGGACCGCAGCGACGCACGGATGCACGCCAAGACCGTAGGATCCTACGCATTGCCGTAGGGGACCGCACCGCCACTTCCCAGCAAATTAGGGACACTGTTGCTCCTGGGGTATCGGCGAGGACCATTCGCAACCGTCTCCATGAAGCTGGGCTACGGTCCCGCACCCCGTTAGGCCGTCTTCCGCTCACGCCCCAACATCGTGCAGCCCGCCTCCAGTGGTGTCGCGACAGGCGTGAATGGAGGGACGAATGGAGACGTGTCGTCTTCAGCGATGAGAGTCGCTTCTGCCTTGGTGCCAATGATGGTCGTATGCGTGTTTGGCGCCGTGCAGGTGAGCGCCACAATCAGGACTGCATACGACCGAGGCACACAGGGCCAACACCCGGCATCATGGTGTGGGGAGCGATCTCCTACACTGGCCGTACACCACTGGTGATCGTCGAGGGGACACTGAATAGTGCACGGTACATCCAGACCGTCATCGAACCCATCGTTCTACCATTCCTAGACCGGCAAGGGAAGTTGCTGTTCCAACAGGACAATGCACGTCCGCATGTATCCCGTGCCACCCAACGTGCTCTAGAAGGTGTAAGTCAACTACCCTGGCCAGCAAGATCTCCGGATCTGTCCCCCATTGAGCATGTTTGGGACTGGATGAAGCGTCGTCTCACGCGGTCTGCACGTCCAGCACGAACGCTGGTCCAACTGAGGCGCCAGGTGGAAATGGCATGGCAAGCCGTTCCACAGGACTACATCCAGCATCTCTACGATCGTCTCCATGGGAGAATAGCAGCCTGCATTGCTGCGAAAGGTGAATATACACTGTACTAGTGCCGACATTGTGCATGCTCTGTTGCCTGTGTCTATGTGCCTGTGGTTCTGTCAGTGTGATCATGTGATGTATCTGACCCCAGGAATGTGTCAATAAAGTTTCCCCTTCCTGGGACAATGAATTCACGGTGTTATTATTTCAATTTCCAGGAGTGTATATTCGGAAAACATTTTGCAGACAGTATTTACATATACCACTGATGTACCAGCAAAAATATATCGTTGAACAGCATATAGTTCAGGAGATATAATGTCATTACACTGAGATGCGTCAAAACCTGCCGCACCTTGCGTGACGTTTTCATTTATTACTTCTTTACTACTACCTCTATTTGCAACACATTTCGTAGACAGTATCCAGACATACCACTGGATTTAACGTGACGTCATAAACATTGAGCTACGCGGAAACGCAACTGCAGGGTGAAATTCGCTAGAGAAAAAGGTGAAACATATGTGCAGATATGTGTGAAATATATTAAATACGTGTAAATTATACGAAATATACGGCGAAAAGACGGTTAGCGACTCTAACCAAAAGTCAGGAAGAAATAATAGGAAAGTTGGTAAAAGTCGTGGAAAAAGTTGGCTCAATAAAAAAATACCCTACAACAAAGGAACACGAGGACGCCAACGAAAAAGGAGAGCGTATAGCTCAGGATCAAAGTAAAATACTTTCGCAAATAGCAGCGGAAGTAACAATAAACAGCGAGGAGAACACTTAAACAAGACGGAAACACAGCTGATAGTAGCAATCACCGGAATAGAAGAAGTACGCCTAGAAGGTGAGACCAGAAAAGGCAGATGAGTTCATTTGAACCTGACTTGATTGAAGTCTCAGTTTATACTTATTTAAACACATCACTAAAACGGATAACTTCTTCAAAAAAAGACCCAGAAATTTCACTAAAAAGCTGAAGGGCCTAGAACCTACACTGGCGTGTGCAATGGCGAATTGTGATCTGCGATCTGCAGACAAAAGAAAGAAAGAAATGCTCTACGAAAGAATTGTGACAGAGATCGGTAGATGCTTTGTACATTTAAGACAAACAAATGATTGCAATTTCAGAGAAATTGGATGATGTATTCAAGAGAAAGAGCTTGACAAGTTGAGAAAGTCAAGAACGCGTTGGGCCACCTCTGGCCATTTTGCAAGCAATTATTGATTGTTGGAGTTGTTGGATGTCTTCTTGAAGGGTATCGTGCCAAATTCTCTCCAATTGGCGTGTTGGATCCTCAAAATTCAAAGCTGGTCGGAGCGCCCTGCCCATAACGCTCCAAACGTTCTCAATTGGGAAGAGATCCTGCGATCTGGCTGGCCAAGGTAGGGTTTGGCAAGCACGAAGACAAGTAGTAGAAACTATGGCCGTTTGTGGTCGGGCATTATCTAACTGAAATGTAAGACCAGTATGGCTTGCCATGAAGGACAACAAAACGGGGCGTGCAACATCATCGACGTACCGCTGAACTGTAAGCGTGCCGCGGATGACAACCAAAGCGAACTTGCTGTGAAATGAAATGGCACCCCACCCCATCACTCATGGTTGTCGGGCTGTATGGCGGGCGAAAGTCAGGTTGATATCCCACTACTGTCCAAGGCGTCTCCAGACACGTCTTCGGTCTGGAATTTCATTCACTGGAGTAGAATTGTCTTGAATGATGGGCCTGATTCGAACTGAGATCCGAATTCCGTCCCATTCGAATAATTCCTTCGTGGTGCGCCGAATTTTTTGTTTGTGAATGTATATATATATATATATATATATATATATATATATATATATATATATATATATATATATATATGTAGTATATCCCTGCACACACACCACACACCTCACATTCTGTCTACCCAATAGTCACCTCAACACCTACCTTTATATATATTGTGAGCAATAAAACTGTTGGTAGAAGTAGGTATGTAAGACTGAGATCAAAGGACCGGCCACTGTGGCCGAGCGGTTCTAGGCACTTGAGTCTGGAACCGCGCTGCTGCTACGGTCGCAGGTTATAATCCTGCCTCGGCCATGGATATGTGTGATGTCCTTAGGTTAGTTAGGTTTAAGTAGTTCTAAGTCTACGGGACTCATGACCTCACATGTTTAGTTCCATAGTGCCTAGAGCCATTTGAACCATTTTTTGAAGGCAGAGGAAAAGAAAGCAGTAATTAAAGGAAAAAATTCTATATGGGACTTTAAATGTGAAGTAATTAATAACTCATAGCGAGTTCAAAGTCCAACGAAGGACGTAAGACGTCGTAACTAAGAACAAATGACAGAAGTAGTACAAACCTACCTATGATAAGCCTAGATAGATGCAGGACATATTATGAAGAACTGTATAAAGAAGATCCATCCGAATTTCAGGATATATGCTCCTGTGAGGGCAACTAACATGACACAGAAATCCAGGAGATAACAATAGCGGAAGTACAGGACACAGTTAAACAATCCAAAAACGGCAAAGCATCAGGACCTGGAGTTGTATATATGGAATTGTTAAAGGCCGTGCGAAAAGTGTTATTTGAATATCTCGCAACGCTACTTAATCTCTGTCTTAGCGGAGAGGAAATCCCTGTCGAGTTTAAAGAAGTGTTCATATCAAACATACATATTTAAGAAGGGATGGAAGGATGACTGCGCAAATTATCGAGGCAATCACAGTTCTCTGTTCTGTTCGAGACTATGTGGTAAGATCCTTAAAACTAAAAATGAGACAGAAACTGAAGAAGTAGAAAAACAAAGTGACATTCGGGCAAGGAGGTGTTGTATCGATATTATCTGCAGCATTAGACAGGGGCTGTCGAGAGAATGGCACTTAAGTTGAAGACACAGATGGTTTTTATAGGCTTGCAGAAGGTTTATAATAGATTATCTCTTTCTAGGATGTGGGGAGCAATGAAATACCAGAACATTCATAAATGTTATGTGGAAACTGTTAGAAAGCTTTTTTCAGATAACACAGTATTTGTCGTGTTAAATTTGGTAAACTACTATCGCAGTAACTTAAGGATATCAAAGGAATGAGACAAGGATGCTGCTTAGCGCCTAGCCTCTTTAAAATATTTTGAATGAAGAACTCAGAAATTGGAAAAGGAATTTAAAAACATGGGAATTACAGTAAGTGATGTCATATTGTTTTCCCTAAATTTCTCCCAAAAGCAAATCATTTTCGCCTAGGAAGAAGAGGATGTGTCTTATATGTTAAGAAAGCTTAAAGAAGACTGTGAGTAGTGGGCACGAAAACTAACTTTACAACGACTGAGTACTCGGTTGTTAGAAGTGTTGGAAGACATCTTGGTATCTATGATGGATCTGTAGTATAGAGTAGTCGATCATATAAGTATTTACGGGCAATCATTTCAGATAAAGATGGAAGCAACGAGGGAATAAAGTTCAGCATAGGAAAGGGAAGGGTGACAATTTTTGGTATAAATCCGCGCCAAAAATTTGAAAAGAGGATATACGAAACTACAGTTGGGGGCATTGCTTTCTGCAGTGCTGAACTGTGGGAAGTCTCCAGAGTGAAAGAGAAGAAACTAAAAGCGATGGACATGGAGTTTTGGAGACGAAGTTGTGAAGTAACAAGAAGAGGGGGAATAAGAAATGAAGTGCTACGAGAACATATGAGAGTTACGAAGAATTTTGCAGACACAACTGAAAACAAACGCCAATATGGTATGGACACCTTAGAAGAATGCCAGATGAAATATGGCCTCCTAAAATATGGCAATGGACACCTCCACGACGCAGAAAAAGATGGACTAGGACAATGCATTGAGGCGTGCGATGCAGGATAGACCCATACAAGAAAAGGACTAGCAAGATAGGAGATGGAAACTTCTATGTGAAAGACGCCGCATCTCGTAGAAAGAGTAGAAGAATACACACGGAGGAAAAAAAAATTGCAACATCAAAAAATAATTAGTGTAGAGTAATGAAAGTTCTGGAATACCTTTTTCTGGATAACATATTTAAGTAATCAACATTACAAGATCACGGGTTAATGTAAGTGCGAGACAAGCCATTGCAAATACGAAATTCTGGTACATTAATAATTTGTGTAACCACCAGAATGTTGAATGCAAACATGTATTCATTGTGTTGCACAGTTTCCAAGTCGTCAGTTTTTGTGGTGGAGTTCCATGTATGTCACACTTGGCTGGGCAATACAAGGACAGATAATGCTGTTTGTGCATGACACTTTAGTTGTTGTTAGATGATGAACCATATGTGCTCGACCGGAGATAGATCTGCTAATCGAGCAGACGATGACACTCTGCAGAGTATGTTTGGTTGCGACAACGCTATATGGGCGATCGTTATCCTGTTGGAAAGCACTCCTGCAATGCTGTTCTTGAATGGCAACATACAGCTATCACCGAGGCATAACCAACAGACCTCTACCCTTCCCTCCAATGAGCCCTCTCTTGACACTACTGAAGTCGCAAATGACGGTGATTTGAGTTGAATGTAATGCACACTACAGGGACTTTGCTTCGGAGCTGTCCTGAAAGTAACCGACTTGGAACAGTTCGTCGTGTCTCTGTGGTGCCAACTCCTGAACAGGTTACTGCTGCATATGCAGCTGCCGTACTGTGTTGAGCAGCGAGGCAATTTGCTGGGCCTGAAACTGAAACATCTGTGTTAGCTGCATTGTATCTATCGCTTGCAGCTGAGGCGCCTGAGCAGGGGGTGGGTAAGTTGGGCTGCTCATTGTGATAAACAGACAAGACAAGCAATAAAAATAAGCACACAGGCAAAGAAAATTTCTGCAGCACTCACCAGAAAACAATGATTAGCAAAAATACTATAAGAAACACCGTGAAAACACAAATCTTTAACATATTGCAGCGTGTCAGCAACTGTGAAATGTACAGCAAATAAACAATTTTTTCAGCCTTCAGTTGCAAGGTAATTTTACTCGTTTACCTACGTTTCGATTCCACTAATGGAATCTTCTTCAGAACCTATAAATTAAACCACATACGGACATATATTACTCATTAAAATGCATTATCAGTCTAATTATTGAATAATAAAGAAATTGTATTACTTACAAAAAATTAAATTATTTTGTGAGCCAAACACTGGCCATGTCACAGATTAAAAATTAAAACAATAAAGACGCATAATCATAAGATTATGTCAGTCAAAATTAAAACCATTAAGGCGAACGTAGACGGAGCTACGCCGGCCAGAAATAAGGACCACACGTGAGCGGCTCGAAAACTAGGCGTTGTGAGCAGTTACACGGCGAGGCTCGGCCGCGGCCAAGTGCATGCGCGAGCGCAGGCGCAAGCGCAGGCGCGAGAGACAAACTGTCTCAAAATTACTTAGAGCAAATATACATATAAACAAAATGTGACTGAAAGCCGTCCTACAATTGGACAAACCTACCTATTGGTATAGCAACATTAAACAATTTACCTGAGAACAAACTACAAAGCCATGGTATAAAATTTTTTTTCATTTAATTATTATAGTAAGAGGGCGTAGCCCCGCTACAGTAACTAAAAATTAGTGTCAAAACCATGCGTGCTAAGCATAAAACGTCTTTAACATAAAAACGCCTTAGCAACTATGTGTCATTACCAAGCATATAACGAAATACAAAGACACACATGTACAATCGCATTACAAGAAAGGGACAAAGCAGATAGGGAAACAGCATCCTATCCGTCCGATCGTTGACAGTACCAAAAGTGCATACCACAAACTAGCTAGGTTCCTACACCGTAAATTAAAAGAGAATTTTGTGTTTGAAAAAAATTTTTCCGTCAAAAATTCGGTAGACGTGGCCAACAAACTTAAAACTTTAGCCTGTTCTGACATCACAAAACTCGTATCATTTGATATTAAAAATTTATACACTAATGATGGACATTATAGAAACCAATTTGCGATACCATAAAAAATTATCGGCCCCTGAGATCGATGAACTAATGGTTCTGTTACGCACCACCCTCAAGTACAATTATTTCTCTTTCAATAATAAAATATATTCGCAACCCTGTGGTCTAGCTATGGGCAGCCCGTTAGCTGGTATCATGTCAGATATTTTTATAAACTCAAGGGAGCAGATGTTTTTTCGGAATTATCCAGATTTGGCAAATAATATAATATTCTATGCGAGATATGTAGATGACTTGCTGTTTGTGTTTGAAGGTTCCCATGAAGAGCTGGAACTGTTATTTACCACTTTCAATAACTTCCATGAAAAAATCAGTTTCACGCAAGAAAATCAGACAGCTGATAGGACCTTAGACTATCTCGATCTGACTCTATCCATTATTGGCAAAAAAATAGATTTCAAAATTTTTCGGAAAGCAACCTATTCCGACATTATCATCCCAGCTGATTCCACCCATCCTCAGGCCCAAAAAATGGCCTTTTTTCACTCGAGTATCCATCGAGCTCTTTCCATTCCGCTTTCGCCAGTCAACTTACAGAACGAATTAAAAGTCCTCGAAAACATCGCTCAGAATAATGGATATAATCCCAGTATAGTGAGACAGTTGTTCAACAAAAAAACACGAAAGAAGACTACCACCCTTTCCAGTTCAGGTATTCACAATCAACACCAGGCAACGAAATACATATCAGTTCCCTTTATAGGTAACATATCCTATAAGGTAGGTCGTTTATTAAAAAACCTAGGGTGTAAAGTTTCATACTCTACCACCAACAACCTCAAAAAGAACTTAGTTCATTCTCTGGATAAAGGTAATGATAAATCATCGCTGTCAGGTGTGTATAAAATCACGTGTGCTGAATGTCCTTCTTATTACATTGGCCAGACAGGAAGGGCCCTGTCTGTTAGGTTTAAAGAGCATCTGCCGACAAAAAGCGGTGATGGAACTCGAGGATCTACATTTGCTGAACATCTGGTCCAAAAGGCGCATGCTCCCAAGCCTCTAAAAGACGCAGAGCTTTTGCATAATGAAGTAAAAGGATGTAGGCTAGACACCCTCGAAGAGTTGCCAATTTTTAAACATCTTAGTATTGATAGAGACAACTTACTTAATGATCAGCTGCAATTAAAAAATAGAAGTTATTTCGAAGGATTTCAACCTTTACTCCAGCGGAGTTGACCCACAGTCCGCTTCGAATGGCCGATGCTGTTTCCCTATCTGCTTTGTCCCTTTATTATAATGCGATTGTACATGTGTGTCTTTGTATTTCGTTATATGCTTGGTAATGACACATAGTTGCTAAGGCGTTTTTATGTTAAAGACATTTTATGCTTAGCACGCATGGTTTTGACATTAATTTTTAGTTACTGTAGCGGGGCTACGTCCTATTACTATAATAATTAAATAAAAATAATTTTTATACCTTGGCTTTGTAGTTTGTTCTCAGGTAAATTGTTTAATGTTGCTATACCAATAGATAGGTTTGTCCAATTGTAGGACGGCTTTCAGTCACATTTTGGTTATATGTATATTTGCTCTAAGTAATTTTGAGACAGCTTGGCCGCGGCCGAGCCTCGCCGTGTAACTGCTCACAACGCCTAGTTTTCGAGCCGCTTACGTGTGGTCCTTATTTCTGGCCGGCGTAGCTCCGTCTACGTTCGCCTTAATGGTTTTAATTTTGACTGACATAATCTTATGATTATGCGTCTTTATTGTTTTAATTTTTAATCTGTAACATGGCCAGTGTTTGGCTCACAAAATAATTTAATTTTTTGTAAGTATCACAATTTCTTTATTATTCAATAATTAGACTGATAATGCATTTTAATGAGTAATATATGTCCGTATGTGGTTTAATTTATAGGTTCTGAAGAAGATTCCATTAGTGGAATCGAAACGTAGGTAAACGAGTAAAATTACCTTGCAACTGAAGGCTGAAAAATTGTTTATTTACCGTGAAAACAAGTAAACACACCCCTGCAAGGAAAAGATAAAGTAGAATTAAGGTGCCAGCAAAACAGAAAGGAGAATCCGTGGTAGCCAGGTACTGAGTTCTTCTTAATACTCGTCGACAAATGTTGAATCCTGCCTAGTCGTCGAATGTGGGGTGTCTAAGAAACCTGATTTCACGTATCGCTAGACAACAATTCAAGCATATCGTATTGGTTCAAAATGGTTCAAATGGCTCTGAGCAGTATGGGACTTAACTTCTGAGGTCATCAGTCCCCTAGAACTTAGAACTACTTAAACCTAACTAACCTAAGGACATCACACACATCCATGCCCGAGGCAGGATTCGAACCTGCGACCGTAGCGGTCGCGCGGTTCCAGACTGTAGCGCCTAGAACCTCTCGGCCACTCAGGCCGGCCATATCGTATTAATGAGTTTTATTACAAAAAAGTAAATGACAATACTTTGACAATAACACAGAAGTGTTGCAAGCACAGTGTAGACAGTGCTACAGAGTAGAAGCAAAATGACTAGACTTGAAGCTAGCCTTGAACTTTCCGTGATTAGTTGGGCGTGGCGCTTTCGTCCTCTTCGCATAGAGGCCGCTGCTGTCGCGTTGTCGTCTTGGAGAGAGGTCGGTCAGTGTGCAATTGGCTGACGTCGTCTCACAGCCCTCTCTGCTTTATCGTTCCTCACTGGTGGGTCGGCGCTTGACTTTACGTCATGACAGGATATAAAATGCGGGAACTGGTACACACAGTAGTGGCAAAGAATGGACAGGTAGAATGGAACCTATTAGGTGAACATAGTTAATTATAGCTTCATATGTCTGGAGTTTGAAGAGGAGACCAGAATTCCACACACAGCCGTAGGCTTTTTCGAGGTCGAGGTATATGGAAATTAGTGTAGCTCTTCAGGCTTTTCCGGTGAGATCTTGACATGTGGAATAATCAGATCTACTGCCGGATGTTTGTGTCGCTCTGGCACAATATTTCGGCCACGTAACTCGTTGCCTTCTTCAGGTGCTACCTGAGACTGCTGTATTGGAGGATCTTGTCCAGTATTTATGCTCAGAGGGCGCTGGGTGCTCTCTCTGCCGTCCGCGCCCGCCTGGCGCTGCCTGTAATGTGTTGTCTCTTCCCCTGTGCTCCCTCGGATGTCCACGCCCGACTTGGTCGCCATCTGTGGCAGCTGTCTGAGGCCCGTCCTGTGTCGGGCGTTCCGCTCGCGGTCCGCGCCCACCTGTTGCTGCTCCTGAGGTTTTGGCCCTTCCCTGGTGGTCCTACGGACGTCCGCGCCCGGCTCGTCCACCATCTGTGGTGGTGGCAGTTGTCTATAGCCGGACCTGCGTTTGTCGTTCTGTTCGTGATCCGCGCCCGCTAGGCGCTGCTCCTGAGGTGTTGGCACTTCCCTGGTGCTCCCACGGACGTCCGCGCCCACCTCGTCCACCATCTGTGGTCGTGGCAGCTGTCTGGGGCCCGTCTCGCGTCTGGCTCTCCGCTCGCGGTTCGCGCCCGCCTGGCGCTGCTCCTGAGGTATTGGCACTTCCCTGGTGCTCTCACTCAGCAAGGGCCTCAACTTTGCAGTGACTCCCAGAAGCATACCTGTTGCAGCCTTCATCAGTTCGGTTGAGCAGGTCGTCAACACGCTATCTTTCAACGTGTCTGAAGAGATCCGCAGGGAGACCTGCAGGGCACTCACCATATCCAACATCTCGAGCGAGGAGAGGATGGCACTCAGGCAGCTATGGGCGGATGACAGCATTGTAGTTCTGCCGGCTGATAAGGGTAACTCCATGGTCATCTTAAACAAGTTGGAGTATGATAGGGAGGTGCAACAACTTCTGGAAGACACTGCTTGCAAACCACTAGATGGCGACCCCACTGACAAGGTGGACAAGAAGACCCAGAAGTTGCCGAAGGAGACAGGTCTACCTGAACAGGTCATCAAGAAGCTTCATCCCAAAGCACCTGTACCACCCAGACTCTATGGACTCCCCAAGGTCCACAAGGAGGGGGTCCCTCTTCGACCTATTGTCAGTAACATCGATGCAGCGACATACCTCACTGCACAATACCTGAAGAAGATATTGGCACCATATGTGGGCATATGAGCACACCACATTCGGAACTCAGAGGACTTCCTACAATGGCTAAGGCAGCTACACACCGTGGACATCTTGATCAGTATTGATGTGGTGTCTCTCTTCACACGAGTGGCACTCACCGATTCACTCAATATCATTGGAGAGAAGTTCGATGGTGCCCTGCTCGACCTGTTCAAGCTTGCACTGACCTCAACATATTTTTATGAGCAAACGGAAGGAGTAGCAATGGGCAACCCTTTATCACCAGTGGTAGCCAACCTTTTCATGGAAAGGTACGAAGAGGAGGCACTTTCATCAGCTACTTACCAACCCAAGTGCTTTCTTAGGTATGTCGATGACACTTTTGTCATTTGGCCCCATGGCAGGGAGAAACTAGATGACTTTTTGGAACATCTAAATTCATGCCACCCAAGTATAAAATTTACTATGGAGCTAGAGAAGGATGGACAGCTCCCATTCTTGGATGTCCTGGTCAAGAGGAAGGCAGATGGCACTCTGGGGCACAGAGTGTATAGTAAGCCCACCCACACTGACTTATACCTTCAAGCCAATAGTTGCCACCACCCGGCACAGAAGAATGGAGTCTTGAAAACATTAGTTCACAAGGCTCGGGCTCTGTTGAAGACGGAAAGTCTGGCCACAGAGATAGAACATCTACTGCTGGTGTTCAGCAGAAATGGATACTCCTCCACAGACATCCAAAGGGCACTTCGTGCTACCTGCCAACCACAGGGTACAGAAGAGGAGCCAGAGGATGCGAAGAAGGTGGCATACCTGCCCAGAGGACGGCAGCATCTGGCGCACGGTGAAGTCGTTCCTGCGCCGACGACAGTGCAATACTGGTTGGCAAGACGTTGTCTGCAGCCCAGACGGAAAAGCAGGTGTCCTGGCGGACCAATTCCATTCGTCATTCACCCTGGTGGACGACAATCTGCATGAAGACCACATCCAGCGGGTAGCCGAGCAACTCCCAGTGTTCCTGGAGGCAAGGGACGACGAGGACGTCATCGAAGCCATCTCCGAGGCGGAGGTGGCCGCACAGCTGAAGGCGCTCAATACTAGGAAGGTCGGAGGTGCTGATGGGGTCACCAACCATCTGCTGAGGAACGTACCAGCAGGGGCCCATCCGCTGCTGGCGGGTATCTTCAACCAGGTACTTCGCTCGGGTGTCTACCCCTCTGTGTGGAAACATGCAGAGGTGGTGGCCATCCCCAAAGCGAACAAGGACCCGCGTGACACTGCCAATTACAGACCCATCAGTCCGCTACCGGCCCCTCCAAAGTGTTCGAGGGCCTCTACGCCAGGCGCCTGCTTCGCCACGTGACAGCAGAAGGATACCGGATGAGCAGTTCGGCTTCCGGAGGGGTAACTCCACGGTCCATCAGCTGATGCGGCTGGTGGAAGAGGCCATGCGCGCCCTGGAGACGCGGGAATACCTTGGGGCGGTGTTCCTCGACGTTTCCAGGGCATTCGTGTCGCACGACGGCCTCGTGTACAAACTTTTTGTGCACGGGGTCCCGACGTCGCACGGGGTCCTACTACAGTCGTATCTGGCCGACAGGACTTTCCACGTCCGCCTGGACGAGGGGACGTCCACGCACCGACCCATCCGTGCTGGAGTGCCGCAGGGGTCCGTTCTCGGCCCCCAGCTCTACTCCTTATTCACGGCGCCGGTGAAGTTGGCACTCTACGCCGACGACACAGCGCTATTCGTGCGGAGTATGAAGGCAGTCGAGATGCGCCGCCTGCTCCAGCGTGGATGTGAGGCCCTTGGTGCGTGGTCGACAAAGTGGCGCCTGAAACAGAATGCGGCGAAGAGCCAGGCAATGGTGTTCACCACTGCCACCAGATCTTCCGTCAGTCACCGTCATGGGAAGCCCCGTCCCATGGAGCAGGACTGGCCGCTACCTGGGAGTCATTCTCGATCAGAAGCTAACGTGGAAAGCCCACATCGAGGACGTCAGGGGCAGAGCAATAGGGCGCCTACGCGTTTTGTACCCTCTTCTCAACCCGTCGTCTGCCTTGCCTCCCCACCACGGCATCACGCTGTACCTGACGCTGGTTCGTCCAGTGCTGGAATATGCGGCCGTGGTGTGGGGCAACGCAGCCGACACACACATCAACAAGCTGCAGAGGGTGCAGAACAGGGCGCTCAAGCTCGCTCTGCGCCTACTGAGGCTCTATTCGACCACTCGGCTACACCGCCAAACCGGCATCCCCTTCCTCCGCGACCGATTTAAACAATCGGCGCGGGTCTTCTATGAGCGGACTGTACAGTCCGACAATAGGCTCATTAGGGACTTGGGTCATCCTATTCACCACAGGCCAACCACGCGTTGGCCTGACCTGTTACGAGATTAATATCTCGTGGCAGAGAGAGGACAACTCCACCCCAGCAAACACCTCAGGCCAATTCGTACCGTGAGGAAGCCACTCCACAGATACAGGATTATGCAGGAACAGCTGTATATGCTTAGCCTGCTCCCAACACGGGTCAGGGCAGACCCGTATGGATAAGTGACAGTGACAGTGACAGTGCCACAGATGGCGACCAAGACGGGCGCGGACGTCCGAGGGAGCACTGGGGAAGAGACAACACATGACAGTCAGCGCCAGGTTGGCGCGGACGGCAGAGAGAGCACCCAGCTCCCTCTGAGCATAAATACTGAACAAGATCCTCCAATACAGGTAGCACCTGAAGAAGGAAACGAGTTACGTGGCCGAAATATTGTGCCAGAGCGACACAAACATCCGGCAGTAGACCCGATTATTCCACATGTCATGGAAATTAGTGTTTACTGTTGTTAAGTTTAAAGGAGCAGGAGTTGTGTGAGGTACTATGGTTGGCATCAGAAGAGTCTTTGGGAAGTAAGTTGTTACAAAGATCTTATGCTAAAATATACGCAGGCATGAAGAGACAATGTTGGCGATGTACATAAGTGATGTACATGGGTGTAATGAATGTTGTATGTTTAATAATTTCCTTCATGTATACTTTGGGGTAAATAGATAGATTAAATTAAAGGGGCAAGATATATTAATCAACCAGTCGTGTAAACTAAAATGCAATAAATGGTACTCTTACAGGTATCTAATGAACCAACAGCTTGTAATTATTAGGGCATGTGGTCTCCTGCTTTGTGTCCACACACCTCGTCAGTCCAAAAAGTTCTGAGACTTTATTAATAAAAAAAAATAAAGAAAAGGTAAGATGATGGTCTTAATCCTTCAGGTATTTTACACAATCCTCCTCGCTTGATACATACCACGGAACATTCACACAAACATGTGACACTGTCAAAAACTTTCTCCTTAGAATGTCGTCCCACTCGTGTGTCACATTAGCTCGAATGTCGTTTAGATCGTCAAAGAGTTGAACTTGCAAGTTGTTTCTGCACTGGGTCGTTTTGTGGTGGGTTCGAATTGACAATACCATGTGTCGTCGTCACCCGTGATGATTATTTTCCAGAAAAGAACTGTCGGCGTTTTGCATTTCACTGAAGTCACGGCAGGCGTCCACGGCCAATGTTTCTGTTTGGGCGTCAAGGTGTACTGTAGAAACCTTGCACACACTTTTCTCTTCTTCAAAACGTTCTGGAGAATGTCTTTAACACTTTATTTAGAGAAGTTGCTCCGTTACGGCTTGTGACAAAACAACGTTGAGACACTACGGTCGCACTGCCACTGCTTAACACTGCTTGCTCATAACTGACTGTCGAATGTACATCTGTTGCTTACAGTTGTTAGTTCAAACTACCACAATAGTTACTGCACTGCCATTGCTAGTACGCCAGGAACAGAATAAGTTTCGAAACTTCTTGGACGGACTGTGTGTGTCTGTCACCGCAGCGACGGCTGTGCGCCCTCTGACCTGCAACGCCTTGTCACATAATAGGAGTAAAATTATTCAAAATTGTTCCATTTTGCAATTATTTTTGATCGTTTAGAAAGCAATCAGACTGATTCCTAAGATGAGTACAAATTTCTATCTACTTCATCACGTCCATTACTTACCCCTTGTGCACTTTCTGCAAAATCGGCAACGATTCATTAATACTAAGTACGGCTACTTTGTTAATAGAGTCCTTTAAACGTGGAACGAAGGTGGGATGGTTACGGACATTTATTGTCGTGTACTCTGTAAACTGGATTCTGAGTCTCCTGTGTCAATATAAAACTTGTTGCAAGTGGAATAAATTTTACAACTGTGTTATTGTGGCAATGATTCTGCGTTACGTGGCATATGTCTCAGTAGGCCCTGTAAAAAAAAAAAAAAATTGTAAATTTGTGGTAAGGTCTTATGGGACCAAACTGCTGAGGTCATCAGTCCCTAAGTTAACTCACTACTTAATTTAACTTAAACTAGGGGGAGTCACGTGGGCCGTGACAAGGCGCCTAAGACAACGCAGCTACCCCGCGCGGCTAGGCCTTGTAAACAACTGCTGTTCCTGTAACTGTTTCTAACTTTTGTATTCTTAAAGCAAAGAGGAATTTTGCCGTAAAAGGTACCTATGTACGAGCATTCAGGAACTCTGTTTTTCTCCTATTACGTGTTCTTAGGAAGACCGTTATTTGTAGCCACGTTCCTGGGAATGTTTAGTTCCTGTACAGTTTTTCCTTCCTACAGTGATAGAATGACCAATCAATGAATCATAGTGTGAAAATATGCGAGTTCGTGGCCCTCGGGTGACGCGACTGGTTGTGAATAATATTATATCCTTGTGGTGGGTTTGTGAAATGTATGTTCAGATCTCTTGTACTAAATTTTTAGGTCCAAAAAATTAAGGCATTTCCTTTTCTCTACTTCCATTGTGATCTTGATCTTACGTTGTAAGCTGTTGATTTGTGAATGCATAACATTACCCTCATATACTGTGCCGTGAAATGAGATTAAAACGTCGTCGACATACCTTTAACGATAAACTATTTTCTTGGCTGTTCGAGTGAACCAACTAAAAAATCGTCTTGAGGTTACCTTCCATTCAGAAAACTGTTGCACTCAGCGAATGTTATATTGACTTGTAAATTATAGATTGTAGCGATCAGTCGTCCTTTTTAAATTTTATTGTGCAGATCCAGATTTCTGCTAGAAGCTAGCCATTACTTTTTATATCATCTAACTATATACTTCTTGTATTCTTAGCACTGACCGGCCTGGGTGGCCGAGCGGTTCTAGGCGCTACGGTCTGGAACCGCGTGACCGCTACGGTCGCAGGTTCGAATCGTGCCTCGGGCATGGGTGTGTGTGATGTCCTTAGGTTAACTAGGTTTAAGTAATTCTAAGTTCTAGGGGACTGATGACCTCAGAAGTCCCAAACTGCTCAGAGCCATTTGAACCATTTTTTTCTTAGCATTGAGAATGGCTAGCTTCTAGCCGAACTCTAGATCCACACAATAAAATTTAAAAAGGACGGCTGATCACTGCAATCTATAATTCACATAAAAAGTCGTCATCTACAGTGCTAACAAAAATATCAGCTGAAGTGCCTGCAAGGCACGAAGCCATTTTCACCCCATACTCTCGGAGATAAATTTCATTCTGCAATGAGAAAGAGTTGTATGCCACGATCAATTATAAAAGTTCTACTATTACAGAAACTTCAACTTGACTATTCTTATATTTAAGAAAGTTATTTTAATTTTTCAGTAGAATCTGTAGACAGACAGTTCTTACAAAAGTTTGATATGTCGAGTGATATCAATTTCCCATTAACAGTAGTCTTTATATTTTTAATTTATCGATGATATCGTCAGAATTTTTATTCCGTTTTCCTCCTAAAGAGTGTATTATGTTTTTTTACTAATGACATATGCTGAGACTTTATTTATATTAAAGACAGATTGAACAGGCGTTCCTGTTTTGTAGTATATTTTGGGCTGAGAATATATACATGGTCGTTTCAGAATCGTTATAATACATTCTTTTTGTCCTATTCTGTAAATATGAATTAGACATCTTTAGTCCCACCATCAACTGTTGTTAAACTTGTTACTTGGGTCATAGTTCTGTTGATAATACTTTCCTGTTGTAATCCTCCTTCAACATTATCACCAATGTATTCGTTTTACCAGCTTGAACACTAACTAGGCTACGCTCTTCAAGCTCGTTATTAATTTACTTTATGACTTCAATATCTGTTTGTTCCTGTATTGGCCTTACTTTTCTGTTCTACTTGCATGTATTATTTTCCCTATTTTACAAATAATGTTGTTTTGCTGAGGTGGACCATGATGATCAATACTTTATAATTTTTTTAACGTACTGTTTGCCGAGGGGAGTTCTGTGTTAAATTTAAGGCCTTTGTTGGTATGAGGGTTAACCTAATGTTAACCTTTGAGGGTTAACCTAATGTTAGGCAGATCTTCTCCACTATGAAAGAATTAAAATTACTTTGTAAGCGCTGCTTATTCCTGATGATTGTAATTGGTTCATTTATATGAATAAGTGTTTTTAACACCTAAGTATCTCTTAATCGATTTTTGAAGCCACATAATGCTGAATTTATCAGTCGATAATAAAATGCGTTTTACTTGTAATGGTAATATGGTAATAACAAGTTCGAAATGAACTAAATATAGTTTAACTTCTAAAATCTTTTTACGTTTAGATTTGTCATAAATTTCACCAGTCACACGGTGCAGTAAGAGATATGATTTTAAATTTGATCCTAGCATGTTTCTGGTTGATTTTATTTTGTAAACTTTATTTAACCTGATGGGTTTTCAAGCATTCAGTGACTTCATTTTCATGAATTGGTAATGCAATACTTAATTCTGTGCATGGCTGGGCAATGAGTCAATCATCTTCAGTAAAACAGAGAATTGTTTAATACTACTTCCAAGAGTCGTTTATATTTAATTAGCGATCTGTTACAGGTTAAACATACTAAAAAGTCAAATCTTAAAATGTCTAGAATTAATAAAACTTTACTTTACAAAAAATTACCGATGACACATTCATCCATACAAGTCATTACACCTGGTGCCTACTGTCGCTGTGCCTGTGGGCGCAGATGTAGTAGTTATCATAAAACATTATCTCTAGCGCCTTTATTCAAAACGATCTAGACACTTTCAAGTGATTGTCAAAAATGTTTAGATTGAGGTTATGTTCTACGCGATTATGTGTATGGAAATAGTAACTCAAAAAGTTCTTTTTTACCACATTCATAAATGTTCAGTGCGTGAACCGCTAGTCATACGGCACACGTCCAATCTATAGTCCAACTTGGCTGACACTCGCTGTAAAGTGTCCGCATCGATGTCTGACACAGCTGCCCTGCTACGACCTCATATGTTAGTGATGTTGTGGAAGTGGAGATGTGAAAACACGGCCTTTGTTGTAACCCCAAAGATAAAAATCACACGGTGTCAGGTCCGGAGAATATGGGGCCCACACCTGATCATTCGTCGTAGCAGGTCAGTGTGCAAGAACTCATCAATACCTTTGAGGAACATAAGTGGAGCATCCTCCTGTTGACAAATGAAATTATCACTGTCCTCTTGCTTTTGCGGTATGAACTACTCAAAATGCCTTCTCCATAGGTCTGCAGCCATGCTACTAGAGAGTACAATAACAAAACAAATTTCTTGTTGCTGTTCCAAAAAAATGGCTCAAATGGCTCTGAGCACTATGGGACTTAACTGCTGAGGTCATCAGTCCCCTAGAACTCAGAACCACTTAAACCTAACTAACCTAAGGACATCACACAAATCCATGCCCGAGGCAGGACAAGAACCTGCGACAGTAGCGGTCGCGCGGTTCCAGACTGTAGCACCTAGAACCACTCGGCAACTCCGGCCGGCGTTGCTGTTCCCTGTAACGGAACCTATTAAAGGCTTTATTATAAAGAAGTATGCGATACCCTCCTAATTCAACCAGTTTAACTAACAATTATGATAATAGAAAAGTAATTGTGTATTTTAGCAATGATTGCATAACATGTCTACATAAACAGTCAACCCATTAAAATATAATTAATAACTGACCAACACAAAAGTTGATGAACACTGATGCAGCAGATGTCATTATGTAAAACACTATATTCAACTGAAATTATTAATATGAGATACGAATAATATTGGTCAACTTACGTATTTTGGATCTCCTTAAATAAAAATTATCCAGTTTATTCACTAGGACTGTTTTCACTCACTATTCACGTAAACACATCTATTTTAAACGAGAACCACTGCAATTTTTAATAATTCACGTTATTTACTTATGTATGCAAATGAGAGAAGTCAATAGATGTACCTTTGAAAAACGGCCTTTTTTGCAACAAAGAATTGTTCTGACAAGTTGACAAATCTGTCTGTCATTTTAATGACCTGTTAAATTATGTCACTCGATGTAAATTAATAACTTTTTTGCACAAATTAAGATAACAGATGGATGCCTGACTTATAAACCACATCTCTTCTTAGGAGCTCTTTGACAAGGTTATAAATACCAGCAGCAAGAAGCCTCGTCAGCTCAATCTTGCTAGAACTTTTGTAAAGTGTGTATGTTATTGTCTTATGTGGAAAAACAATGTAAAGACGTCGTAAAAGAAGTGTTACTCTGTACTGTGACAATGTCTTTGGGTGGTCAGCGAAGGCTACCATGCCAATAAATAGTTGAAGTTGACTTAGGCTGTCGTGCATTATTTATCAACAAGCACCTCAGCAACACGGGACCTCATCTTTTTACCCCTAGACAAATACATATAGAGCCGACATTAACATCAAGATACAGCAGTGAACCAGCCAGCAGCAGCAGCAACTACTACAATACAATTTAATGGCGCCAACCCAATTCTCTACATCAAGTGCTAACAATCTTCGTGTATTGGAGTGATATACTGCGAATATAGGAATATCAACGACTGGGTGACCGTTATATCCCGTACACATAATCATATAATATGTACCTCAATGCAAACATCTTTTAAAATCACTTGAAAGTGTCCAGATTATTTTGAGTAAAATTGTATTTAACATACCACATTACTTTACACAGTCATTATGACCGCGAAATTTCCACTGTTGGCGTGGGACTATAGAAGTGATGTAACAAAGGTCTTACGCTAAAGTGTACACAAACATAGAGAAACGATGTACTCGATGTAGAAAGCAATGAAAAAGAGTGTCATTAACATTCTATGTCTAATAGCTTCCTTCATGTAGGCTAAAGCGTGACAAGATAGGTTAAACTAAAAGTCCAAGATGTATAATTTACCCCTTGTGTATCCCACATGCTATAGTTTGATTCTGTATGAGTGTTTACCAACAAGGTTGAGACACGCATGTCAGATGGCCGGGCCGGTAGTTGAGTAATCCTGACTCCCATCCAACTGGCGGACCAGCTCTAGGCTGTTGTGAGCGCCTTCTTCACGCGGACCTGGGATCGCGCGATGTTTCCTTCCGGTGTGCGAAATTTCTGCACAGGAAGAGCCTTATCTCCGAGGCAGCCGCAGCTCTGCGTCCACCCTCACAGGCTAGAAGGAGATCAGTTAACAGCCGTGCGGACAATTAACGATACGAGCTACGCACACGATGCTGGCAGGTCGTTGCCTAATTGCCGCCGCTCGTAAAGTAGATAACGTGATGAGATTGCCATGCCATAAAACGAGGCTTACTGCGAATAAAAGGACTTTAACGATCATTAGTAAAATTATATCTTGCCTTGTAAAGACGGGAGAGAGATGGTGGTACAGTGATGTCGATGACTGCCACGTGTTGTCTTTACACGCCATGGAAACTGGTATTCCACAAAGAAAAACCGCAAAAGTATTCATATCAATAAAAACAAAACTCACTGCTATATGGAAGTGAAGGATACCTTCTGATAATTGGTCATCAATTGTAGTATGAAAGCGACCCATAAATTTCCTCGTATTTTCCATCTCATGTGCAGTTGTCGATAATAGGTATCGTTATGAAATTGCATCTACATAGATATTAGATCAAATCACTGTGAAGTGCAAGGCAGAGAATACCTGTTATTATTGCATCCACCAGTTCCATTCACGTATGACGTACAGGAATAATGCTTACTTCAACGCATCTGTGTGTGCTGTAAGCAGTCTCATCTTGTTTTCATAATCCCCACAGGAGCGACACGTGGGCAGGTTGTTGTAATTCCTCTAGACTAGTCACATAGTGCTGGTTTTTGCAACTTTGTAAGTGAGCCTTCACAGAATAGTTTCCATATATATTCAAGCGCCTGCCACTTCAGTTTTTTCAGCACCTCCATGAGACCATCCCATGGGTCGAACAACCCTATGACCATTAGTGCTGCTCTTCTGTATACACATACCAAATTCCGTGTTAGTATTTTTTAGTATGGGTCTCAGAGACATGAGCAATTGTTACAGCCCCTCCAGCTAACGGGTTGTAACATGTCAGAACGACCCAGAGGTGTGGTTTGGGAGAGAGGGGTGGCTTACCCCGAAACACGCAGGGAAACACAGGGAAGTGTGTTATAGGCTTCACTGCATCGAATACTTTCCGCTGATCCTAGTGATGGAGTCGCACAGGGTGCATGCATGGGTCAGCACAAACGCCAATGCCAGAATTTCCCCCGTAGGCATCCGGCCGCCCATCCTTGCAGATATAGCACTCCTACTCACACCACGATGAAGTGGCTGCCGCACATGTGCTGATAGTCCGGGACAAGGCTAACTGCTTCCTTAAGCACAGCTAGTGGACCCCATGTAGAGCATTGCAGGGAAACAGCTGACCACCAACGTTGTAGTGAGCCTTAGCAGCTACAGCTGTCTGTCCAGGGCAGCCCAGTCAGTGACCACAAACAGCACTGCATTCTGGAGACCGTGAGTTCGACTCCCAGTCCCTCCTCTGCAGACGGAAGCTTGCAGTCTGCCCGACGATGTCACCAAGAGAGTGGAGTCTGGTAGCTATACGGTCCTCACGCCTGTGAAGCTCCTACGTGCGGCCCGCTCCACTGCAGCTATGGCGCATCCGTGCAGTGGTAGTCGCTAGTAATTTCAGCAGGTCGGTTGGCCGCCGATATCCATCACCAGAAGATAGTCGTGGCTGGCCTGCGACTTAAACAATCGTCATTCTCTGCGATTCTAGATGCGGACGTAATGGTGACACGACTGACTCCATTTGAGCATCCATGGTCACCTATTTCTTTTCCCTATGTCTCTGATGTAGTTCCTCTGGAGGGGGCAAATAGAATGCTCTTTAAAATGTTAGCTTTCCTCAGCCCACTTCGGCCCCTACACGTAGGTCACTAGGCGCCGCTGTAACTGCAACATATGGGTTCTTCACAGCACATCAGTCCCCTGCGTTGTCATTGCTTCACATTTGTATACAGTGCTCGCCAGGCCATGCCTTCTCGCCTGTGAGCAGTGTCATAAACCTGCCTCGAAGAATTGTTTCCTAAATATCAGTATTGCCTGCGCCTGCCACCCGACGTGAGAATTGGTCTCTTAACTACTACCTCCCATAGCTACCCACTACTACCCACCCATAGCTGCACGAAATTTACAAGAATTTCACAAACCACACCTGTACTTATTTGTAGCGCAGCATATCCACTCCCTTCCGCGAAGATTCGTCCCACATTTTCAATAGTGTGCTCTCGCTCAACTGCTATAACTCTAATAATTTACATATGCAGGACAATTTACGAAATTCACCAATCAGGACTTCCGTTCACACTTTACTACTACCAGGAACCTCTTATCATACCCTTATACACTAATTACCATCTTAAATCTAATTGCTTTTCCGACCAATGCCGGTCAACCATTCCACAGCCTTTACCCTTTTGCGTCTTACCCAGAAATACAGTACACAAAACCCTGCTAGAAACACGCCACAAAAGTGGCTGATACGCTTCCTGCTATTATTTTGTTCTCCTGTTCTTCCCGGAAGTGGTGTACATGCTGCCACATTTGTTCCATCGAAATTCGTTCTTGCTGGGAATCAAATTATCTGTCCAAGGACTGCAAAAGCTGTGCGTTGAGTCATTTAAATACGTCAAGATTTGAATGAGTAATACACTTCTGGTCAATGCAAAGTATTCTGCGACAATGTCATAATAGCTGAGTCTGTAAGCGTAGACAGAAGGCGAAAATGCATCCAGACTGGCTCACAACTAGTGCCATTAATGACCATTTCGCTTCCCCCAGCTCGAGTTTTTTCAACCCGGCCGGTCTGCCTCCTAAGTAGTAATTGAACCACACAGTTTCTGGCGCGAATATGGAATACAACCAATGTGAATCCATGCTATGGATGTTGGTTCGGGCTGGCAGAAGTTACTTCTCACAACTCATCCCGTTTATGTCTCCCGGAAACAAACTCGCCTCACATGTCCACATATCTGTCAGTACTTGCCTAACCACAATCTTCCCTTGTACGCATCTTTCCAACTCTACATGTGACATTACCATACGAGCCCCTCTGTCCTTTGAGACTAGCAACACTTTGCATGTTCTCACCTACACTGACTTTCCCCCATTTCAATAGATACGGATGTATGCTGTAGTAGCGAGCCTCCGACTTCTCCCCACAGCAGGTACGCAGATACTATACGCACACTGACTCCATAGGTTTCCACCTCCACCTTAGCTATATGGGAGAACAGTGCCAGATTCTTCTGCGACACTTTGCCTACATGCTGTAACTCCATGGGAAACTGCGTTTCTGTCCATGGCAATGCCATCATGAATGCCCTCAGTGTAACCAATATGGGACGTAGATGTCCGATCACCACATGAAACATCGTCTCCAGTCATATCGCCAGTTTACTCCTAGCATCCCCAGATTGGTCCGCTAGCCCACAAAGCGTTGAGTGCTACTTCGCAGCGCCCTTCACAGAACTTACCGTCTGCTGAACCTGAACAACTGTGCTATTTAAGTAACGGCACTTCCTCTTCATCTGCTGTTCCTGATATTGTCTTTAACAATTTTCCTATGTCATTTACGCAGCCCCTCTTCCGTCGACTCCACATCCATCAATTGTGACGACTGCACACTCAATTTACTGTAATTGAACTGAAACTCATGGTTCCTTTTTCCCCTAAATAACTATTCTCCTGTGCCTTCTTATACAATTCTGAAAAGGCATCCTCCAACCTAAGCATTTCATTCCTAATCTCCTAGATCTCCACTGTTTTAGCGTCAATTTGTGGTTAGTAAGTCACACATCCGGTTGTCTTGAGAACATAACACCTGATTCTAGAGGCTAAACAACCTGCCATGCCTCGCCATAGCAGACGTACAGCAACAGCAGGACCATCCCCATTCCCCAGCGTGTCCTTACGTATTCACCACCTGCAGAAAAAAATTACTCTATCACCCCTTCCTTCTTCTCAGAACGGACAGTCGACAGAAAGAAAACAATATCTGTAATAACGACATGGAGAACTAACGACTCAGCAAAAAAGAACAACCATACCTATTGTGAAAAAAATACGTAGTCGCTGATATACTAAAAAACCCATCATATTGCAGTTATACAGTTTACTTACTCGACCTTAACCTATACGGCACATCACGCACCTTACGTTGGTCACCAATCCAGGCTCCATCTTTTTACCCATTGTATCTTTGAACTCCTGGTCGGCTCCAATAACTATGGCATCTCCTCTACCATTCCTTTAAAGAGTTGTGTGCGACTGACATGTATAACAGACGTTTTTGTGGGGAACTGTATCTTCATGTTGACCTTTGAGGTCATATCCAGGACTTGGTATAGTCTCTGGTATTTTGTTAAAAATTTCTTCGTGTTCTCCTTTGACGTATTACGAACTAGTGACCGTTACCCATGGCTCATGTGGTACTGTGGCAGTTTTCCGATGCGTCTGTTTGGATGTTCATGCAATTCTAGTGCCTTTGTGTTTGCCTTTTGTACATTCCTCCAAATTTCCCTAATCCTTCTGGCAAACTTCCTCACCAACGCACCATCTGGTCCTAATTTAGAAATAAAAACGCCACAGAGAGATGACATTCTCCTGCTGTACACACCGCAAATGACGACAAGCTCGTTGCAATATGAATCTTCGAATCATAGGCACACTGTACATAAGAGAAATAGGCGCCCCAGTCAGCATGCCTGGAACATACGTAATAGCTCAACATTTTTGAAATTGTCTTGTGCACACGTTAGGTCTCTCATTAGTGTGCAGTTGACATGGAATTGCCTGTAACTTCAGTGAACGCAACACACAGCATAGTTGGTTCATCACATTCGAGACAAAATTCGCACCCTAGTCCGTAATTATGGTCTCAGGCACTCCACACTTTAATATCCAGTTGTTTACTAATGACTGTGCTACAGTACTAGCCCGTTGGCCTGGAATCGGTACTATTGGCAATAACCGAGAAAATGATTGCTGATCGTGAGAACGTACCTTATTCTTGCAGGTGTTTTATTAAATGGTCAGAGGACATCCAAGCCTAACATAAAAAATGGACTGAACACCTCTGGTAAGCTTTGCAGTGGCACTTTCTGATGTGTAATGTCGGTCCTCTGCATGCATGGCACACAGCCATCAATATACTGCTCCACATCTTACTTCTTGTTCCTCCACCAAAACTGCTCTGATACACATCTGTTCATTGCACATTATCACCATGACCTGACAACATATGGTCGTGAGCTTGCTGCGAAATTTCCTTCTGAAAACCCTCTCGAACCACCACACATGGACCACACCACATTGTTCTACACAACAATCCCTCATGCATAACGAAATGTGGCTGTGATTTAAATTCCTAGCAATCCTTATCCCTTGCCTGTGCCCACTGCCACTCTTCAGCGCTCTTCCCTGGCACTTAAATCGCTATCCTGCAACTTAACAAATCTGGTCACTTGTGTGATGTCCCTAGCTTATGGAGTGCCTCATACTCGAATTCACTAATATAAGTGCCACCGACTTAAACTACTAGATGGATCTATCAAACCAAGCAACCATTTCAGTGAAGCATAGCCCATCTTGACCTTCAACTTCCTACCATACCCTCGAATCGAATATACGTAATACCATACATGACCACCAACAACTCTTTCACCATTGTTGAGTAGTTATGCTCTACCTTGTTTAACTGAAATGTAAACTGAAATGTAAACTACTGTTTAACTGAAATGTAAACTACCATACATTCTTGAATATCTACCATCCGTTCCAAAACACAACTGACTGCCTCATTTGATGCATCACATGAAATCATAAATTCTTTCTCGAAATATGGAAAAACCAATACTGGACCTGAACCTAATATTTCTTTCTATTTTTCAAATGCTTCCTGACATTCCTGCGACCAATGGTGTTTCATCTCCTTCTTCAGTAGCTTGATTAGGGTTTAGGTTTTTTTTCGCAGTCCTCCACGAATCATCTATAATAATTACAGTGGACACTTGTCCACACTTAACATCGTAAATGCTGGAGTAAAGACATACTCCAATCGCCTCTGTAAGAGGTCCGAGCAGATGTAATTTCGATGTTTTGCTCATGCGCTGCCTGCGATATGCAAGGTATAAGAGAATCTCTGACCAGAGAGCAGTGTTGACTGCAGTACGAACTGTGTAGCTGTAGCAGTAAATTGTTGCTAGTCTGCAGTCTGCTCTGGTCTGGTCTGGTGTATCGTGTTGGCTGGGCCGCTCGCGGTGCAGCGATGCCGGAGCCTGAGTATTATTGTATAAGGTAAAAAGCAGCCTCGCGCATATGTAGTAATGCCATCTCAAGTCCCATGTAAATGTTTAAAAAATCTCGTAATTATAATCTTTCTCATAAAAAGTAATTTTTAACAACCATTCATTTCAATTTAAAGAATTTACTAATTTCTCCCATCCATGATCATCCCGATTGTCGCAAAAGATAAATCAGTTGCTTCCTTTCATAAATGACAGATCTATCGGCCAGCATTGCACAGGGCTATGCCAGAAAACATTATTTTAAGAGCAGATATATATGCGTTATCCGGCGACTTCATTGAGATAAGAATTTTCTTTTTTTTTATTCAGAATGATCTTTCAGGGCCATGACACAGCACTGCTGACGTCCAAAATTTACCAGGTTAAATTCACAGTCAATTATTGAAAAGTCATAAGTGAGTGACAATTTAATTGAGGGGTTAGTTACATTGTATTATCACCAGGTTACTGAATTTACTTTTTTGTTGGGACGTTACACTGAATGTGAACGACATAATTATAATTTTTACTGTTGAGAAGATTAGCAATTTTGCTGTTTTGAAGTTACACTAAACGTGAATATTATTCATATTATTTATTTTATTTTGTGGGGAGGTTACACTTGGCGACAACCAGCCAGGATCGTATTTCTTTATGAATTTCTGAGAAGTAGTCATATATCTGCTCTTATTTACTTAAATGTAGTTTGCATCTGGCGCAACGCATTTACTAAATTGTCACTCTTTCTTTCACAGATCATCGGCAATTTATTGCTCTTTGTTGTAATTGTATTTGTTCCATTTTTGCTTTCTCTTTGTTTCATTTTGTGCTTAATTTTGATTTGTGAAAAATGCCGCGAAAAACTGTTAATAGTACATCGCGATGTGCAGTGAGTGAAATAGCCGACCGAATAATTTGACAGATAATACTAGCGACACTCAGTGTAATAGTGATAATCCCCTAATTACAGATAATCAGTGCCTGCCGATCACTAGTAATGATTTTGATCCTAATGATGAACAAACAAATTCAATTATGTCCACAGTAAATGTAACAATTGATGACGCGGCACGTTCCGTTACAATGAACGCTGTCCAGTTTGACACACCCGATTTGCAAAATTTACGTAACGAACAGATAATTGTTTCGAACGAAGGTGAACAATGTACTCAAAGTACGTCAAATTTATTTGATTCCGATTTAGCGACCAACAGTGCACATCCGATGGGCAAACCTTTTTGTGAATCAGAGAATGACCAAATGGTTACACAAAACGTGACAAATGCAGACACACCACCACACAGCTCAGAAAAAAGAGTCGCTAATTTTGGCTTGGATCAAATTATGGCATTATTGCTACAAATTAATGAAAACAATGAAAAACAAGACAACAATTACAAACAACTTAATGAAAAACTAGATAACAATTCCAAACAGTTGAATGAAAGTCTCAAACAGTCGAATGATAAGCAAGACAACAATTTCAAACAACTTAGTGAACAGATTACAGCCGTTGCCGCGCAATGTGATGATACTAAAGAACCATTACGTGAGGAAATTAAGGCTTGTGCTAGGAACAGTAGTGAAGAAATTAGATCTGTGGCACAAGAATTAAGTAATACACATGCAGCCACAACTAAATTACTTAGAGACGAAATTAGTGCAGTCGCTAAACAATGTTACGAAAACGCAACACAGTTACGCGACGAGTTTAAATTAATGTCAGCAGAACTTTCACGCACGCTGGATGCGAAAGTAGAAGCGAAATTTGACCAACAGAACAAACAAATTGACGAACGTTTTAATCACCACTTACAAAGCAGTGAAACGCGTTACCGTAAATTTATACAGGAACAGAATAAAGTAAAGCAACAAGTCATGGAAACAGTTACTGCACAGAGACAGCAAGATAAGCGTAAATTGTTTACGAAAGCAAAAACATGCGTAGACAACAATATTGGTACAGTATCGGACGAAATCAAACAGTTGAACACCGAATTGCATGATGAAATCTCCGATCTTAAAACAAAAACAGACACACACACATTAGACTTTCAGACAATGACCTTCAGACTTGAAAAGTTGGAACTAAAACAGGATCCCGATGCCATCAAAGCAGATGTTAAGAAATTGAACAAAACCACACGTAAAATACAAAAACAAATTAATGCTTGTGACACTAAAAACGACGATCACGTAAAAGCACTGACTGAAAAATATGATGAATTGGCCAGTCGTATTGACGTTATCGAGAGTAATAATGACACCAAATCAGACGATACGTCACCTGTTTCGTTTAATCAAACACCCGAATTTCAAAATTACAGCAGACGATCAGTGAGATAGGTTCGTCCAGTAATACATTACGTAGAAAATTGTCGTCTTTACAGCAAGAAGTGACGGAAATGAAAAATGTTTCAGTCACTAACACGTCACAGCGTACCCCACGTTCCGAACATTTGTCACACTCACACAGTCAGTATAACTTAAGTAATTTACAAAGAGTACGTGACTTGGATTCCGAACAGACGCAGACAAACGGATTATCATACAATCCTGAACCAGTTCAAACATACAGAGACGATAATTTTTATTACAAACACTTTCTATCCGTGAGAAAATTTAAGGTATTTAATAATGACAGAACACAGATTCATCCTTTCGACTGGATACGACAATTTGCTTTTGTATTTTTACCAGCTTGGCCTGTAATGCAGAAACTAGAATTGGACTGGATACAACAATTTGCTTTTGAATTTTCACCGCCATTGCCTGTAACGCAGAAACTAAAATTTATTTGCAGCACGTAATTGACCTCAGGGGATTCATTACACTTTGATGAATATGTGCCGTAGCGTGCACAGGGCCCCGAGCCGTAGTAGTGCTATTTCATCTTTAGTTTTCTGCACTACTGCCTTCTCGTCTACTATCCTTTATATCTATCAAACCAGCTCTTCAACTATCGATCTATCTATAATTATGAGAGAGTAAAGAAAACCTGATACGACAATTTTTACCGAAAGTGACAGTTTTCTTTAGACACTCCCGAAATGACAACTACCGGCGTAATTTTAATAACAGATAAAATTGTAATCATCAGTATGTACAACATTTTGAGCAATCGTCAAAATTATCAGCAACCACATTTTGGTAACAATAGAGGTTTTCCCCAACAACAGCAACAAAACCAGCCGGTTAGCATACCTAACCAACAATATAATGTGCAAGGTCAACTAAGCTTTAATGTTTCGCCGCCTACACGTATAGCGTCGGGTCCGCGAAATAGTAACGCACAGCAACAAGGAAATCAGTACGTACAGAAAACACACCATTTCAACTCATATCGCAATGCACCGTATAGAAATGACTATCATGACAGACATAAAAGTAATGAGCACAATTTTCAGCGTACGTTTAATAACAGTCGGTCTTACCAGCAGCAGAATCATCCGCAACAACAGATTATCATGAATGAACCAGACAGTAGATATCATCCCGAACGTAATACGTCAGGAAGAAATAACAGAACAGTACAAATAGTCGAAATGCCACAGCATCCTCCAGAAAATAACAGCACGTCAGAAAGAATTTGACTAGATACAGTGCAGAATGAATCTTCCAGCAACGCAAGCAGTACTTTTGACACAGAGAATCTTGTTCACGAAAATGTTATTAATTCTGACGACATCTGAGACACACTTTTACATGAAAAACCAATAGTCTGAATTTGCTAGTCTGAAACAAGCTTTGTTGAATGCACCTCTTTTATCACACCCAGATCTTATACTAGAAATTTTTCCATTGCCACCGACAGTTCTAACACCGCTTTAGGCGTACACATTTTTCAGGAAATTGAAGAAGACGGTAATACAGTAATTAAAAATATCGCCTTTGCGAGTCGAATTCTGTCACCTGCTGAACGCAATTATTCTGTTACAGAACTTGAAACATTATGTGTTGTATGGGCATTTACCAGATTTAGGTATTTTCTTTATGGAAGACATACGACCGTTTACACAGATCATAGAGCTATCCAGATTTTACTTTCAGCAAAATTTACACATGGCAGGTTAAGCAGATGGAAACTTTATTTACAGGAGTTTAGTTTTACAATTGTTCATATTCCCGGTACACAAAATGTTGTAGCAGACGCACTATCCCATTCTCTCAGCAACAATCAGCAAGATATCGCAATCAACTTCTGCAAAGCAAATTTTAGCGTCATGTATATTCAACAAGTTGCATTCGAAAATTTTATTTCGGCATCATTACGAGATATAGCACAAGAGCAGAGTAAAGACAACGTGTGGAAAGAAATTAAACACCTTTGGCAAGATAGGAATCATGTTACCATCAGAAACCATTACACTGTACGCAATAATATTCTGTTTCGCCGCTCTCACCCTGACAGCAACAACTAGTTATTATGTATTCCTGACGAGCTTGTTAACAAATTAATTTGGTATACTCATTTAAGTTACGCACATTACGGAGCCAGAAAATGTTTTCTTATACTGAGACAGAACTGTTATTTTGCCAACATGGAGAAACGTATACGACGAGTTTTAGCGTCATGTAAAATCTGCCAGAAAGCTAAGTCAGACACGACTTCACATATTCCTCCGTTACATCCCATTGTACTTGTTAAATTGAGACACATGGCCGCTGTAGACATTTTTGGTCCGATTCCCAGATCTAATAGAGGTTTTTGTTACATCTTTGTCGCTGTTGAACTGACTTCGAAATTTGTTACCTTCACTCCGTTACGCAAAGCTACTGCTAAATCTGTTTCGAATGCATTTGTAAAACACCTTTTTTCATGTAGGGCATGTCTTGAAAGTAATTTCCGACAATGGACCACAATTTCGATCTGCTATATGGACACGTATGTTACGAACAAGAAACATTTCTCCTATCTATATATCCAAGTATCACGCTTCTTCGAACCCTTGTGAACGTCTAATGAAAGAAATTGGTAAACTATGTACAATATACTGCCATAAAAATATATTGATTGGGATACACACATACTGTCATTCCAGGATGTAATTAACTCGTTACCAAATGAATCTACTATGCTATCTCCGACTGTTATACTGAAAAAGTTGAACCACCTAACAAAATTAAAGAATTAGTATCCTTTCCTACATCGCGTCGACTACGCCACCATGAAATAATTGCCATTGCACTCAACAACATCAAACGTGCCGCAGAGCGCCGGAGAAGACAGCAAAAACAGGTTTGTACACGCCGTGACTTTCACATTGGACAGAAGATATTAGTACGCACACATTATTTATCCAACAGAGGAAAGAGTAGATGTAGTAAATTTGAGCTTCTATACGCAGGTCCATATCGAATTCGCAGCATTCCTCACCCCAATGTAGTACACGTCGAAACTTTGAGAACCAGAAAAAGCAAGGGCAATCACCATGTCTCCAGTATTAAACCCTTTATTGAATGAATATACTTTATGATTTATCACACTGTAATGCCATTTCCTGATTTATATATGACCACTTATATGAACACTTACTGATGTTTATCATATTTTTTCTTGGCAAGTGCCCGGCAAGGTAAGGTTAGCAGGTCGCTTTTCTTGTCGTTGTCCGCCCCTCGTGGTCTCGCGGTAGCGTTCTCGCTTCCCGAGCACGGGGTCCCGGGTTCGATTCCCGGCGGGGTCAGGAATTTTTCCTGTCTCGAGATGACTGGGTGTTGTGTCGTCCTGATCATCGTCATTCATTCCCATTACGGTCGGAGGAAGGCAACGGCAAACCACCTCCATTAGGACCTTGCCTAGTAAGGCGGTGCGGGTCTCCCGCATCGTTCCCCTACGCTCTGTAAAGAAGCATGGCACTTCATTTCCGTTTCCATTTTTTCTTGTCGTTACACGTCAGACAGTGCACATTTTTCCAGATAAACTTACATATTTTGTGACCAATTATGCAATTCTGTCTATGTGATTACTTACTGATGATTATCATATTTTTTCTTGGCAAGTGCCCAGCAAGGTAAGGTTAGCGGGTCGCTTTTCTTGTCGTTATATATATCAGACCGTGCACATTTTCCATTTTTCGTGTATGTATGATTGTTATCCTGTTTTGTCTGTATCCACTATGAAATGTTTAAGATGTAACAAACACCAGTTGACTTTGACATTTTTCCTTATGATATCTCAATATCTTGATTATTTTACATTTTTTTTTGCTACAACATTATGATACTCTGTGTACATTTTTTTTTTGCACTTGAAAACTGTCTATGGTTTTGACAATACGTTTTCTGTCATGCTATGCTGTATGCTTAATTATATCACTAGAAACAAGTTTTTATTTAATGAGTATATGATTTAAATGCAAGATATTAATCCTTATTCATCATTTTCAGAAAGCAATAGCGTTTAAAAGAAATAAATTAAACAAACCACAGTGGATTTCATTCACCTTCGTAATGAACGAAAGAAAATGCAATACCATGTCATGAAGAGTAAATGGATCAGAATTAACAAGCATTAACAAGAATATACTATACACATCGTATGATAGCAGTCTTAACTAATTATTTTTCTTTCAGAAGACGAGGTGATTGATGCAGGCTGTCAGACAGAACTACACATCTTAGTTTTAGTGATGAAATATGCTAGAAATAAGAAACTCCATATTATGAATAGTTGTATGAAGTAAATGGTAATATGAATAATGAATAATGAAGTGTCTTTTTTGCAGATGATAATAAATGATGATGAATAATTATATGAAGAATATACCAATGTGAATAATGAAGTTTTCCTGTGCAGGTGATGATAGTAATGAAGTTATGGTAATATGAATAATGAAGTTTTTCTTTGCAGATGAGGATAATGATGAAGTTTATGTATTTACTGTTAGTTAAGAAATGCTATGTAGTTATTTAAGAATTTGTTGCAGTTCGTTTTGACAGTATGTCTTATGTCGCATGGTATAATGACTGAATGTTTTGGAAGGGACAGCTAGAGTACATACATATTGAGTACACGTTTCATTACCTGTTAATTCGAAGTTCACTACTTTTCAGCATAATATGCGTTTCTTCTTTCAGCTCAATAGTCCATTTTGTATTTTTTCCAGGAGAAGCTATTCATGAAATTAATGTGCTATAAGCAGTTAGTCATTAAACCTGTTCTGGTACTTGCAGTTTTTTTTACCCATTTGTGTGTGTCATTCATGAATGTGATCACATATACTCTACTTGTTTCATAACCTTGCTACAGCTAACTTGTGACGAATGACGTTACTAATCCTTATATCCAGCAATAAGTCAAAAGCAAATATTTTCATCCTCCAGAAATTAATTATCGATACCAACGCAATGCATTGCTACCACTAAAAAAAAAAAAATTACCAGTCCCAGCTATTACCAGTATACTACCAAATAATGCTACTAGTTTAAGAGATATTTCTAGTTCTAAATATAATGCAAATTTCTCAGATGTATTGAATCCATTATATCTATGTATTATTGGACCACAGACCTTGAGTAATAGTTACAGTGTGTTACATTTTAAATATGTCCTATGTCACTTGCATGATGAGTTCTGAGTAATACTGAATGATGATTTCTAACCACAGACCTTGAGTAATAGTTACAGTGTGTTACATTTTAAATATGTCCTATGTCACTTGAATGATGAGTTCTGAGTAATACTGAATGATGTTTTGTTATAATGCATAAATGCTATGCCAATAATTTCTGTAAATAATATTTTTGTTATGTCACTTGAATGATGACTTCTGAATAATACTGAATAATGTTTTATAAAACGATATGAATACTTTGTAACTGGCCAATGAGTGCCAATAATTATTTTAAATAATGTACAAGTATGTCACTTGAACGATGAAAAATTATTTGTAATATTCAATACTTGCTATATGTTTAGTAACTCGCCAATGAATGCCACTGTTTCTTATATTTTAAATTTGTCTGATGTCACTCACATGATATCATATATGAATACCAGTAGCTTGATGCTACACTCAATAGCTCCTGTTTTGAATGATGACTTCTGAATTATGCATAAAAATGGTTTGTAACTGGCCAATGAATGCCAATGATTACTATAATTAGATGAATTATGTAAATGCTATGCCATTAATTAACTCTTGTTTTGAATGATCACTTCTGAATAATGCATAAAAAATGGTTTGTAATTGGCCAATGAGTGCCAACATTTACTGTCATCAGATGACTTATGAATAATGTTCTGTAATACTTCATACATAGTACAGAAATATTTAGTAACTAGGCAATGAGTGCCAACAATTACTCAAATCGGTTGATAGACTAGTGTAATTCTCAATGATGACTAGCATAAGACTTAATGTCCTTCACCTTCTGACCTAATTACCGGAAATTACTGCAATATCCGTTTGTCCTGTCCATCCTCATGATCATGGAGCACTATATTTGGATTTTGCACTAATTCTACGTTGGTGAAAGAGTACGGATTCTACAAGAATGTGGTGTTGACACATCATGCTGTCCACCACCTTGAACGATGGAGATGTTATTATGGTCCCACTGTTAGGTGTACCTAATGTACTACCAAAACGATAACATTGAATATTAATACGACATTTCAGTGTCTTGGCTACACTGATTAATATTTCAGGGAAGATAACTTCAGATTGTCTCACTTGGTGTTGTGCTTCTATAGAAAGATATGGACTTTCAGTGCAGCTACGTGCAACCTACTGTGCTACAACCATGATGCAATCCTTCCCTTTCCTATCCTAGTTCTTGTAAAATGGTAAAACATATATACAGTGTGTGTGCGCTTTATGTCATTTGTTAATATGTTTTGTACTCATTGCGTATACATTTTGTTATTTCTTGATATGTTCTGTACTCAGTGCAAGTGCACTCTATTTCATTTCGTGTTCTGCACTTATATATATATGTATATACTCTGTAGATTTAGTTAATTAAGTAGATTATAGAAAAATTTGTTGCTCATGGCAAGTCCAATTGACTCACCATGGCTGCCAAATTTTTGCCCCCCCCCCCCCCAGTGGAGGGTTATGTAAGAGGTCCGAGCAGATGTAATTTCGATGTATTGCTCATGCGCTGCCTGCGATATGCAAGGTATAAGAGAATCTCTGACCAGAGAGCAGTGTTGACTGCAGTACGAACTGTGTAGCTGTAGCAGTAAGTTGTTGCTAGTCTGCAGTCTGCTCTGGTCTGGTCTGGTGTATCGTGTTGGCTGGGCCGCTCGCGGTGCAGCGATGCCGGAGCCTGAGTATTATTGTATAAGGTAAAAAGCAGCCTCGCGCATATGTAGTAATGCCATCTCAAGTCCCATGTAAATGTTTTAAAAATCTCGTAATTATAATCTTTCTCATAAAAAGTAACTTTTAACAACCATTCATTTCAATTTAAAGAATTTACTAATTTCTCCCATCTATGATCATCCCGATTGTCGCAAAAGATAAATCAGTTGCTTCCTTTCATAAATGACAAATCTATCGGTCAGCATTGCACAGGGCTGTGCCAGAAAACATTATTTTAAGAGCAGATATATATGCGTTATCCGGCGACTTCATTGAGATAAGAATTTTCTTTTTTTTTATTCAGAATGATCTTTCAGGGCCATGACGCAGCACTGCTGATGTCCAAAATTTACCAGGTTAAATTCACAGTCAATTATTGAAAAGTCATAAGTGAGTGACAATTTAATTGAGGGGTTAGTTACATTGTATTATCACCAGGTTACTGAATTTACTTTTTTGTTGGGACGTTACACGACATAATTATAATTTTTACTGTTGAGAAGTTTAGCAATTTTGTTGTTTTGAGATTACACTAAACGTGAATATTATTCATATTATTTATTTTATTTTGTGGGGAGGTTACACCTCACATGCTCCAGTAAATCCTTTGAACAGACAGTTATGTCGTCGTGATAGACCAAACAAGTTTTTGGCTTTAATCCTCTCAGTACTCCATCTAAAAACCGTTGAAAAGTTGCGTTATTTAGTCCCAATGGCATGTGTTTGAAATAAAAATTTCCTGCTGGGCTGGTAAATGCTGTTTACGGCTTATATTTAGGTGGCACCTCCAATTGATGGCATCCACTCCTAAGATCCATATTGCAAAGAACTGACACTGACCTGGATTATCCAAAGTTTATGTGAAGTTTGGAATTGGAGAAGCGTCTGAAATTGTCTTTATGTGTAGGTATCTGTAGCCAGAGTAAAATCTGTATTTACTGTGTCCTCTGGATCATGGTGTCCCGGGTTCGATTCCTGGCTGGGTTGTGGATTTTATCTGATCGGGGACTGGGTGTTTGTGTTGTCGTCGTTTCGTCCTCATCATCATCATTCGTGTTAGTGACTAGATTGGACTGTGTAAAAACTTGATTGCGTAAAAATTGGGACTTTGTATGGGCGCTGATGACTACGCAGTTGAGCGCCCCATAAACCAAACATCGTCATCCTATCCATGGTTGCTGCTGCTTCGCATACAGTATCGATTCTTATAAATTGGTGCCCTATCCCCTGTTGGTATGTGGCGTTGCGTCAGTGAGGTTGCTGGTAACCCTCCATTCACACAAAATAAGTCACTAAACCTTGAGAACACGTTCTGCATAGCCATTCGATCACAGCCCTTCAAATGACCTCCTTTCTCTGGTAACACTTCTGCATCAACGGTTTGAGGACCTATCAAAGTCCTCATTTTCAGACTTCCAGAGTGGCTATTATTGCACCCTTTCACAGAGTCACCTCCACTCCGCCAAAATTATCCACTCTAATCAGAATCATCTGTTACCCATTAATGTCACTAGCATGCACCAAACTCCTGTGGATAAAACAATGCGAACTGTCTAACTCTGCATTGCTTAAGAGCGGTTCAACCACATATAATGTTTTCCTCAGCAAGTCAGTATCCACTGAAACCCACACTATCTTTCCCATACCTGGTGGTATTTTATCCTGCTGATGGATCTTTACTGAAAATGTACCCAGTTTAGTTGGTCTCACCCCCATGAAAGGTAAACCTTGCGCCCTTGTCCCATTTGCAACTACTTCCCCCAGTTGAAACAAAATGCCATTGAGATCCACTGTGCATTGCAAAAGATCAATCTTAGTGTGATATTTGTCGAGGAAGTCTAGTCCAAGAACCACTGAGTAAGCTTCGCCTACACATGGTAACACCTCCATGCGTTCGATGAGATTTGTTCCCTCAGCCGAAAACTCCAGTACTGCCGTGCCCAAAGATTACATCCCTATTATCACCAACCCCACGTGACCTATGCCATGGTGGCCCCAGTTTCTTCTTTCCCAAGAGGGGGAGCAATCCAGAGTGCCACGATCCTACGTAAAATCGCTAAATGGGCTAAGGCTGCTATCCAGTCACTCGTTGAGCCTTCTGTTATGGAAGTAAAAGACAGTAAAAGTAAAACTCAAGTTTTAAATTTCGCATTTAAGAAATGCGGGCCTGTAATCGCTGAGAAGAGATTTAAGAAATCGTTCACGCAGAAGAGTCGTACAAATCTGCCGTCGCTTGACCATCTCAAAAGCTCGTGTGGAGAACGTAGTAATCGCTTGTGTAGAGGAACAACTGAAAGAGTTGAAAGCAAGTAAGTCAGCAGATCCAGATGGAATCTGTAAACCCACGTTACATATATCACCGTTTCTGAAACTAAAATTTATTCAAACTGGCCATGAACAATTCCAATATTTCATATAAAATCAAGAATTCTTGTTTTAAAGCAAAAAAATTAAACAAAAGAATAATAAGAGCCAATTGAATAGAGTGAAATAAAATGAATGCACTGAAGCGCCAAAGAAACTGGCAAAGGCATGCGTATTCAAATACAGAGATATATGAACAGGCAGAGTAGGGGGCTGCGGTCGGAAACGCCTATATAAGAAAACAAGTGTCTGGCGCAGTTGTTAGATCCTTTAACACTGCTACAATGGCAGGTCATCAAGGCTGAATTTGAACGTGGTGTTACAGTCGGCGCACGAGCGATGGGACATACCATCTCCGAAGCAACAATGAAATGGGGAATTTCCCGTACGACCTTTTCACGAGTGTGCCGTGAATATCAAAAAACCGTAAAACATCAAATCTCCGACATCGGGCGGCCGGAAAAGATCCTGCAAGAATGGAAGCAAGGGCAACTGAAGAGAATCGTTCAACGTGACAGAAGTGCAGCCCTTCCGCAAATTGCTGCAGATTTCAATGCTGAGCCATCAACAAGTTTCAGCGTCCGGATCATTCAATTAAACTTCATCGATGTGGGATTTCGGACCCGAAGGCCGATTTGTGTACCCTTGATGATCGCATGACACAAACTTTACGCCTCGCCTGAGCCCGTCAACACCGACATTGGACTGTTAATGACTGGAAACATGTTGCCTTGTCAGACGAGTCTTGTTTCAAAATGTACCGAGCGGATGGACGTGCGCGGAGGCAACCCCACGAATCCATGGATACTGCACGTCAGCAGGGGACTGTTTATGCTGGTGGATGCTCTGTAAAGCTGTGGAGCGTGTGCAGTTGGAGTGATGTCGGATCCCTGATACATCTAGATACGACTCTGACAGGTGACACATACGTAAGCATCCTGTCTGATAACTTGCATCCATTCATGTCCATTATGCATTCAGACGGACTTGGGCAATTCGAGCAGGACACCGCGACATACCACAAGTCCAGAATTGCTACAGAGTGGTCCAGGAACACTCTTCTGAGTTTAAGCACTCCCTTTGGCCACCAAACTTCCCAGACATGAACATTATTGAGCATATTTGGGATGCCTTGCAGCGTGCTGTTCAGAAGAAATCTCCACCCCCTCGTACTCTAATGGATATGTGGATAGCACTGCAGGATTCATGGTGTCAGTTCGCTCCAGCACTACTTCAGCCATTAGTGGAATCCATGCCACGTCGTGTTGCGGCACTCCTGAGTGGTCGCGGGCCCTACACGATAATAGGCTGGTGTACCAGTTTCTTTGGCTCTTAATGTATAAACACAATGCACGTATTGTTAACGTCTCTAGCGTCTGTGGGTCTCTAGAGCCTTGGAGTCGTCGTGTTGGAGATTCTAGTGTAGCAGCTTTTAGCGTTGTAGTTCTGAATATTCGCGACTCTTAAGTTCATGCGCCACTGCGTGAAATAATTAACCTCATTGGAAGCCAGGCTCCTTAAAAGCTTATTATCGGGCTTAAGTATAACTATCCATCGTAGTGAGTTGTATCAATTAAACTGTGTTAAATGTACCTGTGATTTTTGAAGGAGTTAATTCAGTTTACATGTGCTACGCAAAATCAAAAACATCAATTCATTTTGAAACACGAATCGGTAGCCTAATAACTATTGATGAGCATCTTTCGTAGCAACCGCTAAACAACGCAGCTAGCTGATGGTAGTAATATGAACAGATGACTTAGGAAAAAATTTCTAGTTGGTGTGGGCCGTGGTAGCTAGCTCTAAATGTAATAAAATGTAAGTTAATGCGGATGAGTACGGAAAACAAACAAATAATGTTCGAATATAGTATTAGTAGTGTGTTGTTTGATACAGTTACGTCAATTAAATATGTGGTCGTTAAGTTGCAAAGCAATATGAAATGGAATGAGAATGTAAGGACTTTAGTATGGAAGGCGAATTTGTGACTTCCATACTGTGATAGTTTTAGGTTCAAAATGGTTCAAATGGCTCCGAGCACTATGGGACTTAACATCTGAGGTCATCAGTCCCCTAGAACTTAGAACTACTTAAACCTAACTAACCTAAGAACATCACACACATCCATGCCCGAGGCAGGATTCGAACCTGCGACCGTAGCAGTCGCGCGGTTCCGGACTGAGCGCCTAGAACCGCTAGACTACCGCGGCCGCCATAGTTTTAGGAAAGTGTGGTTCATCTGTTAAAGAGACCACGTATAGGACACTGGTGCGACCCATTGTTGGGTACTGTTCGAGTGTTTGGGATCCGTGCCAGGTCGGATGAGATATTGAAGCAGTTCTTTTGGACGAGCACTATCGAGAAAATTTAGAGAACGTACATTTGAGTTTCACCGCAGAGCGATACTACCGTAGCCAACGTATATTTTGCGTAAGGACCATGAAGGTAAGATTAAAGAGATTAGGGCACCCTATGGAAGCATGTAGACAGTCAATTTTCCCTCACTCTGTTTCCGAGTGGAACATAAAAGGAAATGACTAGTACAGGGTACCTTCCACCTTGCACCAGCGGAGTATGTATGTAGATGTAGATGTAGACATATCTAGCATTAGGTGACAATAGCAATTGTGAGTTGAGTTGTAGGATTTTACGAGGGCTGCTTTTCTGTTAAAAGTGAGAGCAGAAGATGAATCGAGCTAGTTGTAAGGGAAGACTTGGGAAAGTTGTGGAGCATGTCTGAACACAGAGTGAGAGAGCTAGAAGCTTCATAGTAATCTCGCAGCTTCTGAACTTTATGGTTCAAGCCATCTAGTACTTAGGAAGGAAAACTGTAAATATGGTTCATTGTTAACCACGTTTGCTGAGATCTGTTGCAGGGTGGAGATCCAGGGGCCGGGTTAAGCAAAGGAGGGAGGTTTTGTAGCGTCACCACTGTTTTCTGGGCGTTATTGCGGTAAACAACAGTCGCAGCAGCTGGAGGAGGCATATCCAGCTGGCAGGCCCTTAGATGTCGGCAGGCTGGTTGCAGCAGTAGGGCCGTTTGTATAGTTACAATGCGAGGCGTACCAGGCTAGCCACCATAGTCCTGACAATTAAGCAGTAAGACAGTGCTCTTGCAGGTCACGTCCAGAAGTCTCCACATCACAGGGCCACGGATTTATTATCCCGAATGCGGATGCATTGGCTCTTCAGGTGGACAACTAGCTCATAAAAATTGCCTTCAATTTTAGCAGAGGCATAAGCAGGCTGGCAGCGCCTAGGGCGAAAGGGCTGGTCCAGGCGCCAGAGAAATATGGGACAACAATAAGCCACCACGAGTTCAGGACTCCACCACCATACCATCTTCTAGTACCAAATATTCGTTCTGTTACTTGGTGCCTCTACAACGACGGACCGCCTCCAGGCTCAGTCCAAAGTAGTAGACACACTCCTGTCCCGGAGGGTATCAGATCAAGACTAGAGCCATACAACTGCTCACCGTCTTATGCTGGTATGGGGGCCTTGCTGTTGTGTGCTGCCACTCACTGGGGCGAGATTCACCACCAGAGACTGTCATACCTGTATTCCGGCTGTCTTCCTTGCCACTATCATCTTTAGCGAGAAGTCGGGTGGGGGGGCAGATATCATGGCTCCCTGGACATCAACTAGCCGCCTTGATGTTCTTTATCGGAGCTGCCATCTGTCTCCAGCTTCGCCACGATCCACTGCCGCAAAGCAACCCTGCACAGAAGTGACCCTTCACTCCGAGTCCACTTCACACATGTGCTCGAAACGGTGTAAGTCGGAGGAACGGGCAGGCCAGTGCATTCGCCAAATATCCTCTGTTGCGAAATCTCTTCCACCTGCGCAGTTTGAGGCCATCAGCACATTTTCATCCATGAAAATGACGTCAGGATCGAATGCACCACTCACAAGACGTGCATAGGGAAGGAGTCCAGTGAGCGTGCTGTGTTCAAAGATTTGGAGGTCAGTACGCCCATGCAACGTTGTGCCACCCAGCACCTTAGCAACTGATCCACTAAAAGGACCATATTAGACAACGTACCTGCGTGCGTCACGTGTTCCCTCCTCTCGCCATATGAGGGTACGTCCAGAATCACTACGTAGACTGAAGCTGCTCTCATCAAAGAAGGGCACGCGACCCCACTCCTCGTTGGATCAGTCCCTGTGCTCTTGGTTCCATCGTAAATCTTTGAACAGGGTTTACTCACCGGTCAGTGTCACGTTGACACTGAACTCCTTCATCATATGCGCCGTTTCAGCGGTGCATTCGGCTCTGACGTAATTTTTATGGACGACAATCCGAGGCAACATTGAACAGCAGGAAGAGCTCGGAGCGAGAGGATATTCAGAGAAAGGACTCGCCTGCCCACTCCCCATCGAGTACGTGTGGTAGTATTGGGGTGAAATATTGCCTCAAGTCCATATGCAAACGACCATCCAACAGTTGTCAGCTGCTCTGACGGAAGATTGGAGCGTGCGACCACAAGAATTCCTTACTGACTTGTGCCCAGCATGGGAACACGTTGCACGTTGTATGCATTGCCATCTGTAGTGATTACATACGTAATTAAGGATTACCTCCTGCCTTTCATAATGACAAGTCGACTATGACAACCGCGGTTAATTCAGAGTCATTAATGTCTTTGAATAAAAGTGTCATTTCTGGTCGTCTCATTGCGTATTTCTTCCGGGTACCTTCTGTATTATAGTGAAGTAGTTCATTCTATGTACGGTCCAAGTTCCACAGAGCTGTTACTTGGCAGTAGCAAATCATGCCGAATGTACTTTCGCCCTTATGTTCTGCACACCAGTGTATAAATGCCAGATCCACGAACCATCTATGGTTTGAACAAGATGGGCTTGTCTTTGCCGCGTCGTACGCTGAATCATGAAATTGAAATTATTAGTAACTATACAAAAATTGGAAATTTGTGGTGAGGTCTTATAGGACCAAACTATTGAGGTCTTCGGTCCCAAAGCTAACTTACGCTAAGGACAACACACACACCCATGCCCAAGGGAGGACTCGTACCTCCGACGGGGGGAGCCGCGCGGACCGTGACAAGGCGCCTTAGACCGCGCGGAGTAACTACACAAAATACACATTCTTTACACTTGTTGCTGTGTTGCAGAAGCGGTATAAATACGAATGGAATAGTTCACCTTTGTATCACTACCATCGCTTAATTTTTTCTTCATCTACTCACCCCCACCGACATAGACCAAACACCGCTAACATCAGAACCACACTGCTGATGAATTGAGCACACATTTACGGGTCGGAAGACGGCAATGTTTTAAGAAACTCCATTAAGTTATTCACAAGATGCGGACTGGATCCCTAGAAGGCAATTCAAAGAAATTACGTATCTTGTTTTCTCCACTTACGTGCATTTCAGACAAACAGCTAACTTCAAAAGATTCCGTGGTTGTAGGATTATATTTTACTCGCTTTTGACATTAATTCTAGTCTCTTATCTGAAGAAAATGACTGTCTCGTTACAGTGATAGCAGGCTCCACCTGGACACTGCCTGTGATATTCGTGCTATCACCAAAAGGTTGCCGCGAAGCTGCTGATTGAAAAGTACCGACGTTGTTCAGTCCGTCAGGGAGCCTGTTATCAGGGTTACGCCAGTCATGATCGTAGCAGACCCTGAGTAATGAGTCACTAGGAACAAATGGACGTAAAACTGGAGTGAAGCTGCGTGGTCAAGGTTAGTCAAAAGCTGCCAACAGGTGCCGAAATTTGGCTGACTGGAATTTTCTTGCGAACCAGTTATCTCAAGAACGACATTCCTGACACGAGTGCGATGAAACAGATTAAATAAATCAATTTGTAATTTGGGCTAGACACTGTTCCATTCTTTAGTAACGTTCCCGCTTTTTCTGAACACACAGGTAATTTCTTCAAAGCTCCTGCTGTGAGCCGAAATTAAGTATTTATATATGTATTCAACCACTCGTTTTCGTTGATATGTCACGCTGGTTACTTTTGCGCTGATACATAGAATAACGGAAGAAGAATGTACCCTTAAAAAAAAAAAACATTCTCGGACTGTATGATGTGATATTACAACGCTTTATATACCAGAAGTAAGTAAAATATATCAAAGTGTTTTTTACATACATTACAAAGATTTGATATGGGCGTTCTTCGTGACATGGCAGATATCATTTCCCTGCAGACTCGAATCAACATGTCTCTTATGAATGAGATTTTCACTCTGCAGCGGAGTGTGCGCTGATATGAAACTTCCTGGCAGATTAAAACTTTGTGCCCGATCGAGACTCGAACTCGGGACCTTTGCCTTTCTCGGGCAAGTGCTCTACCAACTGAGCTACTGAAGCACGACTCAGGCCCCTTACTCACAGCTTTACTTCTGCCAGTACCTCGTCTCCTACCTTCCAAACTTTACAGTAGCTCTCCTGCGAAACTGCAAGTCTCGGTCGGGCACACAGTTTTAATCTGCCAGGAAGTTTCATGTCTCTTATGATATTGCAGCTCAGTCGGATTTCGAGGCAATGGTGGGAGATAGACGAGGTCTTTGATAAAACTCCTGAAAGGAAGCCGTATGGTGTCATTTCTGAACACATAGAGGCCATCCCAACAACCCTTCATCATAAGTACCAGTGCAGTCTATCCACCAATGTGTGACATGTTCATGCAAATATCCTCCCATTTCAGTGTGGAACTGGGATGGAGCTGCATTCTACTGGAAAATTAAATCTCGAGAGTCCTCTTCAAGTTGTGGTATCAACCGCATCTGAAGAATGTCAAGATAGAAGTGTCGCGTTACAGTCCTTTCAACAAAGAAAAGTAGCCCATAAAGCATAGTTCGGTCCAATTTTGGAGTATCTCTGACAAGGTCAGTCGTTCGGAGATGCTGTTCTGAACACCAGATTCAAACATCATGCCTCCTGATTTTTGTCTTTGACATAGAATGTCGCCTGCTTAAACAAGAGTTTCATTTTTACTAAATTTATTTCAGGATGTTAAAAATATTATAAACATTTAAAACTATAACATAATCAACAGAGTCCATCAGCAATTCCTCTTTGTTCCCAGTGAATGCCCCATTTCGGCACTTACAGGTGTTCTGCTGGATAGTTTATTGTTCACAACTCTGTCAGTAGCTGAGCGAGGTGGTTATAATTCTGCGTATCTCCTACACGGAGTTAGACATACAGTTCAGTCTATCTTTCATTAAAACCGTCTACACTCTCAATCTGGTTGCCTCTGGTTGCCGGTATGGAGGTACTACGTAGCTCGATAGGCAGCAAAGATGTTTGTTTCTAAGGGTTCCCTTTATAACGCGAATGGTATGATATGTATCGAGGAGTCTAGTGTGACCTCTGTTGTGGCAAGCTGTGGCGTAGTAATTCGCTATAGTACACACAAACGCAAGAGAGTAAGATTTCGGTGAAGAAGCCGATAATCTTCAAGTCGATCCACAGAGTTCCTGTAAGATATTAATTCTTATTCGTAGCTCTCTGAAGCCGTGTGCTCTGTTTAGCACAGTGGTCCCAAACAGAGGGTGATTACACCCCTGGGGGTAAAAAAATATTTTTAAAGGTGAAAATAGAAAAGCTTTATTATAGTTCATACATGCATCAAATTTAATTATTTACTAAACCATTCAATTATATTATTTATTAAATCATTTTTAGTAAGATTATAATGAATATTAGATAACTGACTTCATTATCATCTCACAATCTACCATTTGACATCCAATTCAGGCTAAAGGACTTCTCTACATTTTTCCACGCATTACGATCTTTAGTAAGGACGAACCGATCCGACAAAATGGTTCCAACTATGTTACAGGTTCCAGAAACCTTTTATTTAGCAGATTCAACGTAGGCCATGAAGAACGAGAATAAATGATAACTGGAAATCAGAACACGAAAAGTATACGAATGTCAAATCAGGACTCCTTATTACAGCTGAAAACATCTACTTCGCCACACATATATGTGAAATACAAAAAATAATGGAAGTTAGCTACATAGGTGTGACAGCACGCTTCATAACAGCTTATTTGAGTTGACGAACAGCACTTTGCCATGCCAGATCTGAAGATAACCTGCAGCGCAGATTAAAACCTGTAGTCGCTAAGTGATTCAGACTGGTTTTGTTTATTATAACAGAAGCGATCACTGTCCCTAGTGAATTATGAGCTTCCTCACAGTTTTTCTGTAAAGACGTAAAGCTCTATATGTTGGCTCTGAGCTGTGCCACACGCAATAAACTGATTCTGGAGAAATAATACTGTTCGTTGATTACATCAGGAGATTACGGTGGCACAGGCCTTTGTTGTAAGGCATTTCATACTTTCGGAAGTCGTCTGCGTTTTCTAATAGACTTCTTGTTTTAATTTTCGCTACAGATAAAAGTATAGAGTTATTAATTTTGTTGAGTGGGTGGACCATTTTGTGCTTCCTGAACGACCGTATCAATGCTCTCCACGTGTAATCTTAAGAAGGTCTGTCATTACATATTCATAATGGAAGGGACATTCATCATGTCGTTACCACATTGATCGCCTGATGTACAGTCTTTCAATAAATGCAGCAGTAGCATACAAGTATCATAGGAACAAGAGACACAGTGCGTTCATACACAGGGACCAATGACGGGAGTCTTGAAAAGCTTGCACCAAACGTTGATGGATCAAGAGCGTTGCTTTTATCCACTTCTTTGAGTCACCGTGGACTTTCAACTGACGATTAGTGCATATTGCGCAGATTGGAATCCTTTACAAATCAGAGATGCTTCTTTCTTAAACAAAATTTTTCATTGGCACAATCTGATACTCTTCAGCATAAAACAGCACCGCCGCTCTAATAATTTGGCAACATTGCCATAAACGATATTAGTTTTCCCGACTGTTGTGTACATTGTGAATATCTTAATAGTTTCACGCGCAAGTTACCTGAGTGCTACAGCAACAGAACCAGACCTATTGCTTCAAGTGGACAGCTAAACACCAGAATCATACCTGAGTTACGCGTTTGCTTACATTTGGTGTAATAGGGCAGACGTTTTTAATCAAGTCCTATATATGTTATGTCACTGAAGTTGCATTTGAAGCTTCTTTCAAATGCCACAGAGAAAAACATATATTTCCATTAGAAAAGAAAATAAGGTCGGTGTAGCAATTCGGAGACGATAAACGACAAACCTTACATGGGAAAGTCAGGAAATTCGCCATATTGTCCACTATAGCTTGGCAAAAACTGCATTTATACACTATGTGATCCAAAGTATCCGGACACATGGCTGAAAATGACTTACAAGTTCGTGGCGCCCTCCATAGCCCTCCATTGGTAATGCTGGAATTCAGTATGGTGTTGGCCCATCCTTAGCCTTGATGACAGCTTTCACTCTCGTAGGCATACGTTCAATCAGGTGCTGGAAGGTTTCTTGGGGAATGGCAGCCCATTCTTCACGGAGTACTGCACTGAGGAGTGGTATCGATGTCAGTCGGTGAGGCCTGGCACGAATTCGGCGTTCCAAAACATCCCAAAACTGTTCTACATGATTCAGGTAAGGACTCTGTGCAGGCCAGTCCATAACAGGGACGTTACTGAAGTGTAACCACTCCGCCATAGGTCGTGCATTGTGCACAGGTGTTCGATCGTGTTGAAAGATGCAATTGCTATCCTTGAATTGCTCTTCAACAGCGGGAAGCAAGAAGATGCATAAAACATCAATGTAGGCCTGTGCTGTGATAGTGCCACGCAAAACAACAAGGGGTGCAAGCCCCCTCCATAAAAAACACAACCACACTATAACACCACCGCCTCCGAATTCACAAGCTGGCAGATGGCGACCGGGCATTCGCCATCGGATCGCAACATTGTGTAGCGTGATTCTTCACTCCACACAATGTTTTTCCACTGTTCAGTCGTCCAATGTTTACACTCCTTACACCAAGCGAGGCGTCGTTTGGCATTTACCGTCGTGATGTGTGGCTTTTGAGCAGCCGCTCGTTCGTGAAATCCAACTTTTCTCACCTTCCTCCTAACTGTCAGAGTACTTGCAGCGGATTCTGAAGCAGTGTCGAATTATTGTGTGACGGTCTGGATAATTGTCTACCTATTACACATTACGACCCTCTTCAACTGTCGGCGGTCTAAGTCAATCAACAGACGAGGTCGACCTGTACGTTTTTGTACTGTACGTGTCCCTTCACCTTCCCACTTCACTATCACATCAGAAACAGTGGACCTAGAGACGTTTAGGAGTGTGGAAATACCACATACAGACGTATGATCCAATGACACCCGATCACCTGATCACGTTCGAAGCCCATGAGCTCCGCGGAGCGCCCCATCCTACTCTCTCACCATGTCGAATGCCTGCTGAGGTCGCTGATATGGAGTAATTGGCAGAAGGTGGCAGGTCAATGCACCTAATGTGAAAAACGTATGTTTTTGGGATGTGCGGATACTTTTCATCACATAGTTTATCTCTGCGCAATATGTTGCGAGATGGAAGATTGATTATGCTTGTTGCGGTGACAAGTTTATCTACCAGGAACCTCACGTTCTGAAGACGACACTAAGACCTCTCAAGAGGGTGACGGAATCTGATAAATCAACGCAAAATGATTCTGGGACATTTTAGTGAGAAAGTAGGATGAAAACTAACTAAGTAGGCTTACAGATTCGGTAGTTAAGTTTTGGAATATCTGCGTATTACTAGACACAGTTCATGCTTTTCCGTCAGGGTCTAGAGTAGAGTTAGGCAGTACGTGCCGATAGTCCGTTTGTCTGCATAGTTTAGTTTTCCACGGTCTTTAGTAGGGACAGGGACTGCGATTGTTGTGTGTGGATGCGAGTTGGTGACACTTCGCTCTCAGCTTCAGGCTGTGATGGCTTCGGTTACACATCTTGAGGCTGCAGTGAATGGGCACCACTGTTGTGGTGGGATCCAACGGACGTCCAGCACGTCAGAGTCCTCCGATCGGTCCTCACCGGTGGCCAACCCACTTATTGCTCGCACTGAGGCTGACCCTTCACCTGTGGTCGACTTGGGAGGTCGCCCTGGGGCGAAGCAGGCGGCGAAAGACTTCCCAGGTGGCCGCACGTAAGGCCTCCCAAGTTTGTCTGACAAACAAATTCTTTGTGCTGTCTGTGGCTGTCGCTGAGCCGGATGCTGTCGCCTGACCTGTTTCAGAGGAAACCACTCAGCCTGCAAGATCCGGGCAATCGCAGAGGGTGGGATTAATGATAGTTGGGAGCTCCAACGTTAGGCGCGTTATGGGGCCCCTTAGGGACTTGACTGACAAGAAGGGAAAGAAAACCAATGTGCACTCCGTGTGCATATCGGGTGGAGTCATTCCAGTTGTGGAAAGGGTCCTCCTGGATGCCATGAGGAGCACAGGGTGCAGCCAACTGCAAGTGATTGCTCACATCGGTACCAATGATGTGTGTGACTTTGGATCAGAAGAGATTCTCTCTGGTTTCGAGCGGCTAACAGAAGTGGTGTAGGCTGCCAGTCTTGCTTGAAAGATGAAAGCAGAGCTGACCATTTGTAGCATAGTCGATAGGACGATTGCGGACCTCTGGTACAGAGCCGAGTAGAAGGTCTGAATCAGAGGCTCAGACGGTTCTGCGACCGTGTAGGCTGCAGATTCCTGACTTGCACCAAAGGGTGGTTGGGTTTCGGGTTACGTTGAATAGGTCAGGTGTCCACTATACGCTGGAGGTGGCTACACGGGTAGCAGTTGCTGTGTGGCGTGGACTGGGCGGTTTTTTAGGTCAGAGGGTGTCGGGAAAACACAAGCAGGGCTTCAGTCACAAAGGGTGCAGGCTGAACACAGAAAGAACTTAGATACAGGAACCATTGGTATAACAGTTGTAAATTGTTGTAGCTGTGTTGGGAAAGTACCAGAGCTCCAAGCACTAATAGGAAGCACTGATGCTCAAACCGTTATAGGCACTGAAAGCTGGCTAAAGCCGGATATACGCTCAGCCGAAATTTTTGCGAAGAACCTTACAGTGTTCCGAAAGGATAGGCTAAACACGGTTGGCGGTGGCGTGTTTGTTGCTGTTAGTAGTAGTTTATCTTGTCGCGAAATTGAAGTAGATACTTCGTGTGAGTTGGTATGGGCAGAGGTCATTGTTGGCAACCGGAATAAAATAATAATTGGATCGTTTTACCGACCTCCCAATTCAGTTGATACAGTTACTGAAAGGTTCAAAGAAAACTTGAGTTTGATTTCAAACACGTACCCGACTCATACAATAATAGTTGTTGGTGACTTTAATTTACCGTCGATATGTTGACGAAAATACATGTTTAATTCCGGAGGTACGCATAAAATATCATCCGAAATTGTGCTAAACGCATTCTCTGAAAATTATTTCGAGCAGTTAGCCCCACGCAAATAGTAAACGGTTGTGAAAACACACTTGACCTCTTAGCAACAAATAATCCTAAGTTAATAACGAGCATCAAAACTGATTCAGGGATTAGTGAACACAGAGTTGTCGAAGCGAGATTAAATATTGTTACCTCCAAGTCCTCGCAAAATAAGCGAAAAATATACCTGTTCAAAAAAGCAGATGAAAATTCACTTGACGCCTTCCTAAGAGACAATCTCCACTCACACCAAATTAATAATATAAGTGCAGACCGGATGTGGCATAGATTCAAAGAAATAGTATCGGCAGCAATTGAGAGATTTATACCAAATAAATTAACAAACGACGGAGCTGATCCTCCTTGGTACACAAAACGGGTTAGAACACTGTTTCAGAAACAACGAAGCAATTAAAAGAAAGGCGTTATTCGTTGCGACAGAATCTTCTCACGAAATTCCAATCACCAACTTTCTCCTCGGAATGCGAAAATATTTTGTTGGCACCGACCTACATAGGGAGGAACGATCACCACGATAATATAAGGGAAATAAAAGCTCGTACGGAAAGATATCGGTGTTCATTCTTTCCGCGCGCTATACGAGATTGGAATAATAGAGAATTGTGAAGGTGGTTCGATGAACCCTCTGCCAGGCACTTGAGTGTGATTTCCAGAGTATCCATGTAGATGTAGATGTCCAGAGTCAGATTCAATTTTCTCCAGTGATAGTTATTTTACAATTGACTCAGCACCATATATCAAATAGATCATGAAATAATAATCCAAGAAAATGAAGATAATCTTAAAGCGTCATTTATCACCTTCATTTGTTAGCTTCTGAATATAACATGAATATCTCCATTAAGAAAATAAAGGTCATCCATGGGATCGAATATTATAGTAAACAATGTAATAGTGACAGATAATCAACTTCCAGTGTCTCGTCTGTGACACAGGAGGAAATTTCGACACTGAAGTTGATAACACAGCAACCTAAAATTTAACACAGTTTGTGGCACAATTAGAAATGGGCTGCAAAAAGTAAGCCACGAAAGAGACACGCAATAAGTTTAACAAAGTATGGTGGTAGCTGCTTGCACCTGGATTCTGATGCAAAAGCATACCAGCATTATCCAAGCTATGCAAATGAAGAAAGAGTTAAAACAGTCGGCACAATATCCAGAAAAATTGTATATAAAAAACTAAAGAACGAATCTATCAATAATGATACACATGTGTAGAATTTGCTGAGAAGAATACGTTTGGTTCTTTTTACATTGCACCGTAAGAAAATGGAACTGACAAGAACCAAATGAAATTGAAAAAATAACTAGCTGCATTTTAGGATGTATTTAAATTTGTGCTAACTGATATATCAGACTTCTTGTACTGCTGTCCTTGATGAGCTGTATATGTAAGCTGTTTAAGGAGACACAACGATTTCAGTTCCTCTGACGCTATTTATGGCAATTCCTGCAACTGTGTCACACACATGTTTCTCGTTTTTTAGCGTCATTCTTCTGAAAGATGCAATTCAGTTCCATCACCGACACTAATCCATTTATCTAGAAACTCCTTACAGGAAGCTAGGTGAAACTTCAACGAGGCCACTCTGTCAGTCATGACAACGTGCCTCGTGCTAGAATCTCTTTATAAGAAAGAACATACGCTACAATCCAATAACTGGACCATGGGGAACTTTCTGTTCTTTAGCCAGGAACAATAGACAGCATGGCATTATAGAAAATTGATCTGTATCGTCTACTATCAACGTTTTTTCACATTAGCAGTCGTCTGAATAAAATCGTTAAAAGACACTGTCGCTTTCGGACTGATTTACGCCATCACTCAGTAATCAAATGCTCAGTTTGAATGGGTTTCTTTCCATTATATTCCTCAGTTGATCCATTTTTCTCTTTTGACGTAAAAATTATGCCATTTCGATTTTCCTACCAGCCATTTAATTTTCATGATTTAATTTTGTGTTAATTTTTGCTGTCTGACCGACTGAATGTCCTGTCAAGCATTTATTTGATCTAAATGGAGTTTTTAATTAAATATGATGTTGTAAAATGTTAACAGTTGTGATTTGACTACCCACAGACACGTGAGTTAATATGAGTCAAAGAGAGAAAGAGCGAGAGAGAAAATGTTGCATTGTGTGTTAATTCCAAATGGACCAAACTGCTGACGTCATTGGTCCCTAGAATTAAACACGACTTAAACTAACTTATGCTAAGAACAACACACACAAGCATGCCCGACGGAGGAGTGGCCGCGCAGTCCATAATATGGCGCCTCTAACTGTGCGACCACTCCGCGCGGCGAGAGAGAGAGAGAGAGAGAGAGAGAGAGAGACCATAATGTGATGGGTTTTGATTGTTCGTGCGAAAATGTCATGGGATTATAATCCATCTGATATCACTGATGGGTGTATCAGTCTGTAAGCCGTCCGTCAACGCATCGGTACGTACACCATGTTTGCTGGCTCCTACTGTTACTATTTTCTGAAGAAAGCGATGATTTAATTTTTCATATGTTTTTGTAATATTAGAAGGAACGTGGATTTGGACGTGTAACACTGAGGAGCACACTTTTACCATAAAAAATAACGCTCAAAATGATAGACTTAAATTACTACTAGATACGAACTATGGTTATAAAAAGGTAAAGTTCGAACACAATAGCTGTTTACTGGAGATGGTCCTGCTGCAGGTGGTATGGAGTTGCGTCTCTCCGATCTTTGAACTGACTTACCCAGGCAGTTACAAGGACACCTATGGTTAACGTGGGGTTTGAAATAAAGTGCAACTCGGGATTTTTTCTATTAAGAAACATCGTTAGAGGTGATAGACTTGAGTAGTGACAGGTCAAAATCCTATATCGAACTTGAGTTTTTTGAGTCCTTATTGTGTTTAATAAGCCGCCAAGCCATTTAGCCACAGCAAAAAAACGACGAACAAAAAACAGTGACAGATTTTTCGGGCATCTCAACATAAAGCTCCTGCTATTGTTTTCGTTTTTGGGGAGGGGGAGGGGGGGGAGGAGGAGGAGGGGGATATGTGGTTGCTCGAAATATCCACTATCTGATCAAAAGTATCCGGACACCCCTATGTAACGCGAAGTTGTCCACTATATGTAAAAACAGTATAGAAGGAGGAGCATAATGCTGTCTCGTCTGTATAGAAGCAGAAACAGCAGAATGGGTGTGTCTTGAAAGCTCAGTGACTTCGGACTTGGACTAGTCACTGGATGACAAAACAAGACCAGGAGATCTCATGCAGTGGCGGACAGTGACCTTCGAGTATTGCGGAGGGTGGCTGTGAAAAATCGTACAAAATCAGGGGAAGGAATCGCTCGTCAGTTCCAAACTTCGGCTAGCAGTCCAGCTAGAACGATGACTGTTGGTAGGGAACAAAAGAATGGGGTAAAATGGTCGAGAAGCTGTTCATAAGCCGCACAATTCCTGTAATCAGTGTTAAGTGACGCTTGAGGTCGTGTAAAGAGCGATGCCATTGGACAGTGGATGACTGTAAACGAATGATTTGGGGTGGTGAATCGCGCTATACGTTGAGGGAAACCGACGGAAGGATTTGGGTTTAGCGCATGAATGTAGAACGCTACCTGTCAACAATGAAACACGAAGGAGTTGGTATTAAGGTATAGACATGTTTGCGTACTTACGGTGTGGTTCCCTTATTGCGCTTATAAAAACGCTGATTCGGAGGGATGTGTACATGTTTTCCAGCGTTGTATACTACGTATAGTAGAAGAACTGTTCAGAGATGATGATCGTTTGTATCAACATGTACCCTATCATAAAACAGCGTCTGCAAGGCAATTGTCTGTGGACATCAACGTTCATGAAATGGACTGGCCTGCACAGAGTCCCGACTTGAATGCAATGGAACACCTTTTGGATGTGTCAGGACATCACCTTCTCTCCACCCCCAGCTTTCAACATCACTACCTTCTCTGGTTTCGGCACTTGGGGAATAACGGGCTATCATTCCTCCAGAGACATGCAGACACGTCATTAAAAGTCTCCCCAGCAGAGATCAAGCCACCATAAACACAAAGGACGGACAAATTATAAACTCATCAAAAAAGTTTTACATCACCCCGGTTCCCAGAACTCCTGAAGATAGACGTTGACAGTGGATATTGTATCACAGACACAAACCCTTTGACTGTTTAGAGATGTCACTAAGCTCGCCCAAAGATGTAAACAAACATGCATGAGCAGCGCCTATTAGACGAGGGGAGGGGGGTCCGACAGCCGATCAGTTCCAGTCATTCCACCAGGAAGGAGGTACACGGCTCGCGTTGTCTGTAGTTCAACCATGCCTAGACGGTCAATACCGCGGTTCGATCTCGTCCGCATTCACACTTTGTGCCAGGAAGGACTCTCAACAAGGGAAGTGTCCAGGGGTCTGGGTGTGAACCAAAGCGATGTTGTTCGGACATGGAGCAGATACAGAGAGACAGGAACTGTCGAAGACATGCCTTGCTCATGCCGCTCAAGAGCTACTACTGCAGTGGATGACCGCTATCTACGGATTATGACTCGGAGGAACCCTGACAGCAACGCCACTACTTTGAATAATGTTTATCACGCAGCCACAGAACGTTGCTGGTTGGTTGGTTTGGGGTATAAAAGAACCAAACTCCAGGGTCACCAGCCCCAGGACCTCGTGTTACGACTCAAACGGTGCGCAATAGGCTGCAATGATGCGCAACTTTATTCGCCACGTCCATGGCGAGGTCCATCTTTGCAACCACGAAACCATGTAGCGTGGTACAGATGGGCCCAGAAACATGCCAAATGGACCGCCCAGGAATGGTATCACTTTCTCTTCATCGATGAGCCAGCCGGTGTGGCCAAGCGGTGCTAGGCGCTTCAGTCTGGAACCGCGCTACCGCTGCGGTCGCAGGTTCGAATCCTGCCTCGGGCATGGATGTGTGTGATGTCCTTAGGTTAGGTTTAAGTAGTTCTAAGTTCTAGGGGACTGATGACCTCAGATGTTAAGTCCCATAGTGCTCAGAGCCATTCATCGATGAGTGTCGCATATGCCTTAAACCAGACTGAAACGTGTTTGGAGGCAACCCGGTCAGGTGAACTCCTTAGACACACCGTCCAGCTACTGCAGCAAGGTGGAGGTTCCCTGCTGTTTTGGGGTGGCATTATCTGGGGCCAACGTACGTCGCTGGTGGACATGGAAGGCCCCGAAACGTGAATGCCATCCTCCGACCGATAGTGCAACCATATCGGCAGCATATTGGCGAGACATTCGTTTTCATGGATGACATTCACGCCCCCTTCGTGCACATCTCGTGAATGACTTCCTTCAGGATAACGACGACGCTCGACTAGAGTGGCCAGCATGTTTTCCAGACATAAACCATATCGAACATGCCTGGGGTAGATTGAAAAGGGCTGTTTTATGGACGACGTGACCCACCAAACACTCTGAGGGATCCACGCCGAATTGCAGTTGAAGAGTAGGGCAATATGGACCAACAGTGCCTTGATGAACTTGTGATCAGTATGCCACGACGAATACATCCATGCATCAATGCAAGAGGACATGATACTGGGTGTTAGAGGTACCGGTGTGTACAATAATCTGGACCACCACCTCTGAAGGCCTCGCTGTATGGTGGTACAACATGCAATGTGTGGTTTTCATGTGCAATAAAAAGGGCGGACATGATATTTATGTTGATGGCTATTCGAATTTTCTGTACAGGTTCCGGAACTCTCGGAACCGAGGTGATGCAAAACTTTTCTTGATTTGCGTATTAATGTGCACTAATGGGCGTCCAGACACTTTTATTCAGATAGCATAATTTGTGACGCTCACCTGAAGTAATGCAATCACAACGCAATGGGAAGATATACTAACATTTTATAGTGTACATGTACGTAGAGTGCCCCTCCGCGTTTTCTATTTGTGTGTGAAGGCTAATCTTAGGAACTACCATACAGATTTTATTACGATTTTAAAGATAGGCCGATTTACGAGGAAGGTTTGTGTATATAATTCATAATTACAGAAATGAAAGATGTGTAACATATTTGCTGTTAATTGTGGCATATTTAATTAGTGTTTGGACCGATATCTCATGGGAGTGATGGGAGCTACGAGCTAGCCGGCCGTTTGGCCGAGCGGTTCTAGGCGCTTCAGTCTGGAACCGCGCGACTGCTACGGTCGCAGGTTCGAATTCTGCCTCGGGCATGGCTGAGTTTGATGTCCTTAGGTTAGTTAGGTTTAAGTAGTTCTAAGACTAATGACCTCAGATGTTAAGTCTCGTAGTACTCAGAGCCATTTGAACCATCTGAAGCTACGAGCTAATTAGCTACAGAGGAAGCGGCATCTGGAGCAAAAATCAGTAATGTAAACAGCCGCCCGAACTCCAGAGAGCAGCGAAGCTGTACCAGAATGTGTACATATCTGTCTATATCTGTATATATGTTACTGCTGTATACAGACAGGACACAACGTTAGAAAATTGCACCGAAAAGCAAGAAGAGCGGCAGAGGATGGAAGTTTGGAACAGGGGTTGGTAGTAGATCTCCTACAAAGGAGGCACCTTACAAAACCCTCCTTTGACGAATACTTGAATATCTAGTTATTTTGGGTTCCGTAAAAGTTAGTACTGATAGAGCAAAGCGAGACGGTTTTGTGAGTAAATCCACTTAGATTGTTAAAAATTTCTTAACTTATTACACAGTTTCGACTACTACCGTCATCAGATACCAAAAAATTTTTCAGCTTGTGAAACAAGTCTCAGTAGCATTATTAAAAACTGTGCCTAATCGGGTTGTCAGTTGAATAGAGAATATACAAAGAAGAGCAACACGTTTCGTTAGAGGATCATATGTTGTTGTTGTTGTGGTCTTTACTCCTGAGACTGGTTTGATGCAGCTCTCCATGCTACTCTATCCTGTGCAAGCGTCTTCATCTCCCAGTACTTACTGCAACCTACATCCTTCTGAATCTGTTTAGTGTATTCATCTCTTGGTCGCCCTCTACGATTTTTACCCTCCACGCTGCCCTCCAATGCTAAATTTGTGATCCCTTGATGCCTCAGAACATGTCCTACCAACCGGTCCCTTCTTCTTGTCAAGTTGTGCCACAAACTCCTCTTCTCCCCAATCCTATTCAATACCTCCTCATTAGTTATGTGATCTACCCATCTAATCTTCAGCATTCTTCTGTAGCAACACATTTCAAAAGGTTCTATTCTCTTCTTGTCTAAACTATTTATCGTCCATGTTTCACTTCCATACATGGCTACACTCCATACAAATACTTTCAGAAACGACTTCCTGACACTTAAATTTATACTCGATGTTAACAAATTTCTCTTCTTCAGAAACGCTTTCCTTGCCATTGCCAGTCTACATTTTGTATCCTCTCTACTTCGACCATCATCAGTTATTTTGCTCCCCAAATAGCAAAACTCCTTTACTACTTTAAGTGTCTCATTTCCTAATCTAATTCCCTCAGCATCACCCGACTTAATTTGACCACATTCCACTACCCTCGTTTTGCTTTTGTTGATGTTCATCTTATATCCTCCTTTCAAGACACTGTCTATTCCGTTCAACTGCTCTTCCAAGTCCTTTGCTGTCTCTGACAGTATTACAATGTCATCGGCGGACCTCAAAGTTTTTATTTTTTCTCCATGGATTTTAATACCTACTCCGAATTTTTCTTTTGTTTCCTTCACTGCTTGCTCAATATACAGATTGAATAACATCGGGGGGAGGCTACAACCCTGTCTCACTCCCTTCCCAACCACTGCTTCCCTTTCATGCCCCTCGACTCTTATAACTGCCATCTGGTTTCTGTACAAATTGTAAATAGCCTTTCGCTTCCGGTATTTTACTCGTGCCACCTTCAGAATTTGAAAGAGAGTATTCCAGTCAACATTGTCAAAAGCTTTCTCTTACAAACGCTAGAAACGTAGGTTTGCCTTTCCTTAATCTGTTTTCTAAGATAAGTCGTAGGGTCAGTATTGCCTCACGTGTTCCAACATTTCTACGGAATCCAAACTGATCTTCCCCGAGTTCGGCTTCTACCAGTTTTTCCATTCGTCTGTAAAGAAATCGCGTTAGTATTTTGCAGCTGTGGCTTATTAAACTGATAGTTCGGTAATTTTCACATCTGTCAACACCTGCTTTCTTTGGGATTGGAATTATTATATTCTTCTTGAAGTCTGAGGGTATTTCACTTGTCTCATACATCTTGCTCACCAGATGATAGAGTTTGTCAGGACTGGCTCTCCCAAGGCCGTCAGTAGTTGCTATGGAATGTTGTCTACTCCTGGGGCCTTGTTTCGACTCAGGTCTTTCAGTGCTCTGTCAAACTCTTCACGCAATATCGTATCTCCCATTTCATCTTCATCTACATCCTCTTCCATTTCCATAATATTGCCCTCAAGTACATCGCCCTAGTATAGACCCTCTATATACTCCTTCCACCTTTCTGCTTTCCCTTCTTTGCTAAGAACTGGGTTTCCATCTGAGCTCTTGATATTCATACAAGTGGCTCTCTTTTCTTCAAATGTCTCTTTAATTTTCCTGTAGGCAGTATCTATCTTTCCCCTAGTGAGATAAGCCTCTACATTCTTACATTTGTCCTCTAGCCATCCCTGCTTAGCCATTTTGCACTTCCTGTCGAACTCATTTTTGAGACGTTTGTATTCCTTTATGCTTGCTTCATTTACTGCGTTTTTATATTTTCTCCTTTCATCAATTAAATTGAATAATTCTTCTGTTACCCATGGAATTCTACTAGCCCTCATCTTTTTACATACTTGATCCTCTGCTGCCTTCACTACTTCATCCCTCAAAGCTACCCGTACTTCTTCTACTGTATTTCTTTCCCCCATTCCTGTCAATTGTTCCCTTATGCTCTCCCTGCAACTCTGTACAACCTCTGGTTTAGTCAGTTTATCCAGGTCCTATCTCCTTAAATTCCCAGCTTTTTGCAGTTTATTCAGTTTTAATCTACAGTTCATAACCACTAGATTGTGGTCAGAGTCCACATCTGCCCCTGGAAATGTCTTACAACTTAAAACCTGGTTCCTAAATCTCTGCCTTACCATTAGATAATCTATCTGATACCTTCTAGTATCTCCAGGATTCTTCCATGTATACAACCTTCTTTTATGATATCTTATCTTCAGTCTTCTTCAGCCTTATTCGACTGAGAGATCGTCTGGGCATGTACATAATGAAAAATATAGGTCGTGATGCAAGTAAATACATAGAAAAGTATATTTCGTAAAGGGTATCAAACTACTATCTTACTTAAGGTGAAATGTTATCATTGCTTACAAATAATTTTTACGATGTTGGGCCATTTGCAGGGTGACAATTACTGAACTATAGACTACATATAACGTAAATTAGTTACAAAATACGTCGTGCACCCACTTTTTTCAACATGTAAACGTCACTACAGATATTCGGATTTAGGTTATGACATGTTCGATACGCCGGCCATCACTGGCGATGATGAGACACAGACGAATAGCGAAATTCTGCATGACCCGCTGAAATGTCGGAACGTCTATGCTGTCGATGATCTCCTGAACGGCTGTTTACAGCTCAGAAATGGTTTTTGCGTTATTGTTGTACACCTTGTCTTTAAAACAGCCCCACAAAAAGGAGTCGCATGTGTTCAGCAAATGAGAATATGGCGGCAAATCGAGGCCCATGCCAGTGGCCTCTGAGTACCCCAAAGCCAGAATGCGGTCCCCAAAGTGTTCCTCTAGGGCATCAAACACTCTCCTGCTTCGAGGGAATCGATCTCCGTCTTGCATGAACCACATCTTGTCGAAATCAGGGTCGCTTTGGATAACGGGGATGAAATCATGTTCCAAAATTTTCGCGTACCGTTCGGTAATCGCCGTGCCATCAAGGAACATCGCGCCGATGATTCCGTTATTGGACATTGCACACTACACAGTCACCCGTTGAGGGTGAAGAGATTTCTTGATCGCGAAATGCGGATTCTCAATCCCCAAAATGCGCCAATTTTGCTTACTGACGAACCAATCCAATTGAAAGTAGGCTTCGTCGCTGAACCAAACCATGCATGCGCATACTAATCTCCATCATGCCCTGCGGCCAACCGTGCCGTTTGAACGTCCTAACGCAAACCGTTCAGAAGTTATGACGATTTTGTTTCATATAGTTCAATAATTGTCACCCTGTAAGTGGCGATCCCGGATTCGAATTCCGGTTCGATACACATCTTCACTTGGCGCCGCTAATTCCGTATTTTGTCCCGATGCAGTTGACATTGGTAACCCCTTCCCTTGTCTTTCTTTTCTCCTCCCCATGTCCCGCTCGCCCAGGTTTTATGTAATGCGTCACAGCTATTATTTCGGACACGTCCGAAAGAACAGGCACCACGCATTCGTATAATAAATGTATCTTGTTACTGTCCGCTTCTTATATGATACTTTCTGTATTTTAGATTTTGAAAGTCCTTCGTCAACAAGCTCAGACTAGTTACCAGTGAAGTTACTTTTACAATCTTGATCTAGGAATTTTAGTCCACACATTCCAATATATTACGTCCAGCTACGATATCTCGGGAAAAGAAGATCCACGTAAAATTAGTGGCTTAAAATTAGAGGCTTTCCAGCAATCGTTCTTATCGCGAAACATTCACGACTGCAACAGAAAAGAGGAAAAGTGACAGTGGTACAGAAAGTACTCTCCTCCGCACACCGTAAGGTGCCTTGCGGAGGATGCATGCAGACGTGGATGTAGATGTGTATGTGTGGTCCGCGCTGTGCCTAATCGCTTTTCTCATTTCCTGTTACTGACTGGGGAACACTAAGTAACGGCACCGACACGTTACCCAAGGTGCGATTGGAACCCTGGAACTACAGAGGCCGACAACATTTTTTTCTCGGTTGCGGAGAAACCTTTGAGATATGACGAGTGTCCTGCATTCCTGGCTCCTTTTCCTTCCCCCCACTGGCGCCAGATAACTCCCGCTGTAGAGTCGTATTCCTACCTACGGTAGCTTTCCGGTTTGGTGCCTGTCGGATGGAAGCAGGAGGCTGGTGTCCTTGATTTGTGGTCGTATCATAATTACGCGGAACTCGCTCGCGGTATCAGAGCAGCGCCGGCTTACGACTGCAGCGCTTTCAGAGGTGGTTTCAGCCTTTAACAATGGGTACCACACGCTCCCAGACACGTTCACCACGAACAGCTGGCGGTGAAGTTGCAAGTCTATGGCCGAAACAAAAATTTCCCTCTTTACATAGTCCCTTCCCAAATATTCTCAATTGGGAATCTGGGTTATTAGCCGAACAACCGCTCTGCTGCAGAAGGAGAGGGAATGAAAGTGAAATTAAAAGATCGGACAGCGGCGCTCACGTACACTTACATTAGAACAAGTCGTCGATTTTGCTACCTTAGACACATTAATATGTCTTCACATTTTTTTTTCATGACCTCACACACATTGTTTACAACATTGCGCTGTTCAGTGGTGCATGCAAGACCTCTTGTAACCATGTATGAGGCCCTTTTGTGGAGCACGTTGACACAAACGTTAATCTTCGTTGTTACTGTATGTTAATCTTTAGTTTTGCCAGTAGCGCTTGTGTTGTTCTTGTGGTATTTAGTCCGAAGACTGGTTTGACGCAGCTCTCCACGCTAATGTTTTCTGTGCAAGCGTCTTCATCACCGAATAACTACTATTGCCTACTGTATTATGCTGCGTCCATACACGTTCATCACGAACAGCTGGCGGTGAAGTTGCAAGTCTATGGCCGAAACAAAAATTTCCCTCTCTACATAGTCCCTTCCCAAATATTCTCAGTTGGGAATCTAGGTTATTAGCCGAACAACCGCTCTGCTGCAGAAGGAGAGGGAATGAAAGTTAAATTAAAAGATCGGACAGCGGCGCTCAAGTACACTTACATTAGAACAAGTCGTCGATTTTGCTACCTTAGACACATTAATATGTCTTCACATTTTTTTTTTCATGACCTCACACACATTGTTTACAACATTGCGCTTTTCAGTAGTGCATGCAAGACCTCGTGTAACCATGTATGAGGCCCTTTTGTGGAGTACGTTGACACAAACGTTAATCTTCGTTGTTACTGTATGTTAATCTTTAGTTTTGCCAGTAGCGCTTGTGTTGTTATTGTGGTCTTTAGTCCGAAGACTGGTTTGACGCAGCTCTCTTCGCTACTGTTTTCTGTGCAAGCGTCTTCATCACCGAATAACTGCTATTGCCTACTGTATTATGCTGCGTCCATACACCAACACCTAAATTCTCACAGCTAGCCACTAGCTTTTAAGTCTTACATCCTACCTGCAACAGAGCGCAATGGCAATTTCTACTGCGCTCCGCGCACCCCTAATTACAGTCAATTCTGCCAGTTAGGCTACATCTTTGAGTCAGTGGTATCAAAGATACAACCTCTTCTACATGTGATAACCATTTCATGTCATTTTTCATGAAATATATTACAAAATCGGGCTCCACGTACAAGTGGACCCCTCACAACTTCTGTAAACGAAGTAAAGTTTTTGGTTTTCTTTGAGTTTTATGTTCTTGTGTAATAAGAGTTTAATATACAGCATTTTCATTATAACGAACGGATTAGTATTTTCATTTCAAGTAAGAATTTTTCCTTTTATTATGAGAAAGTCATCCCTATCTTTCTCCCAGTAGTTTAGTTTTACGCTATCATATTTTAGCTGGCGTGATTTCTTCATGCGTGCTGTTGCTTCTGATTATGCTGCAATTTTTCTGGTGAGATTATTTTCATATTTTGTTGGTTCTTTCGTTTCCGATCTCATGTTTCTATTCCGCAAATTCTAAGCATTTTCTTCGTCATTCAGATTTTTAATGGGCCAGTGAACAGTGTATGTTTGACAGTGTGGCTACGTAATTACGATGTTTCAGTTGTCTTTGGCAGTGCACAGTTTTATTTTGGTAGAAGTTTTTGAGTAACAGCTTTGATTTAATTTCCTGCACAGCGAAACGCCAATCAGTTATGTCTTTATGTAGATGTGTGCACTGAGACACGCTGTTCATAATAGTAATTTCAGCTGAACCTATTTATAACAGATACTATTTGAGTAAAAAGCAGGCAAACATTTTAATGTTCGTGAACGAACGAACGATCGAGCCAGAGCAAATAACTTTCGATACTAAGCTCTTTTGTTCCTTGGTGGGTTGAAAAATTTAAGCTTTTAAGTCAGTGCAATCAAGAGATGCGGCCATTTATGTCACATATTTTGATAATCGCAAACTCACTCATTAAGACCTATAGGGTAATTCTTGTTGACATAGAATCATGAAATTTGACAAGAAGCAAACTTCACAGTTCCGGTAAAGGGAAAAAAAAATCCGAAAAAGTGTTAGTTTGTAATTGAATCACATGAAAAAAATTTTGCCAATTACTATCCATCTGTCTCAAGAACGGGTAAACGTATGAAGTTGAAATTTGTGCCACATACGAAGGTCTATAATCCACAGAGTGTGTAAAACCTGTAAGATTCCAAGTCAATGCAATAAAAAGATACGGTCATTTATGTCACATATTTTAATATCTACCTAGAATCGATATCGATGACAGGCAAAAGTTGTCGAAGTGCTAGATTCAAGGAGTAGATGAATTACCTAAATAAATAGTTTGGACGGAACCCTCCGTACTCGAGTCCATCTCGCACTTAGCTGCATTTTTTTAGGTATACATGTGCTGTAATGAGCAAAGACATGGGTGTGAACACGGAAAAATACTGTTCAGCACCAAAAACTCATTGGTCTTGGGAAAAGAACGTGTTTACGAAGCGACAAACAGCGTAATATTGCAATTGTCACGTGACTTCTAACCGTTAGTCTGACCTCTTCATACGTTGGCAGTAACACATGAAGTGTTTCCTTGCAGTGGTTGCTCGAACGAATGTAATGCAGCTTCTGTTTTCTGAGACATTTATTTTCATGTGGGCGACTTTCCGATCGTACAGTTGTGGCATGCTCGTATAATGAAGATCTGCGACAATTAAGGGGAATTATTGTGACTCTTTGGCACTTGTGCCATGAACAATCACGTACTGTGATTTTGTTTGTTTCTAGGCAGCTGCGGCTTTCAGTCATGTTGCCGCTGTCTTTTACGTTTTATATAGTTGCGAACTGGCAACAGCGCTGCTAGGGTCGGAAACCTTCTCTCACCAAATGGATTACAGGCGTAAGTAATGAAGACGGCTTCCCAGGGCGCTCAATTACTTTCTGGGAACTCATACATATTTCATTTACTTGTGTCTCAATTACAATGTTATAATTTCCATTAAGGGCACTATGGACGTAATTGATTACAGCAAAAATACTTCATCTGAAAAAGATTACTTGCACAGTTGATTACATCATGAACATATGAATGTTTCCTTTTGCAGGAGCCAAGTAGTACATATACATTGTAATAACCCAGCACTTCGTTGTCAGCCCAAGCAGAAGAAAAAGCAAAGACTGTCTTTGGCACGACGTAAATGAACAGTGGTGAACTCTCGTGGAAAGCTGCACAACCGCTAGGTTTACCGTCAATATTACACATTCCTTGCAGTTGTAAGGTTTGTGTATTTCTTTCCATTTTAGCTAATGTTGCCTATACAGGGAGCAAAAGACAGAGAAACATGAAGGCAGTGGTGAGAAATAGTCGATAAAAATGTCTGTAGTGAAAAAAATTGTTGACGATGGCCGTCAATTGGGTAGTGATGGAATTTGATTTTCACACCAGCTGACATTGTTTTAACCATCTTGAAAGTCAGTTCTTTAAGAAATTCACCTAAGCAGCTAATAAAATTGAATATTTAGAAGATCACTCAGTGATACTGACATAATGTTAACACAGCTCAGTAGTATGTACTAACATTAATTTCACCATGGAGCTGGAAAAAGACACGCAATTAATTTTCTGGATCTGTTTATAAAGAACGATAATGGAGTTCATAAATTTGGCATCTATTGTGAGCTCATTTGCACTACAGAAAATCCTGCCAGGCACGAACCCGTAAGAATGCCAACTTCCATTCTATATTTCATAGTCAGTCTTCAGCTAGAGCGAAACGAGCGAAACGAAGTTGACAAAGGACTAGGGATGCTTAGAGATGTAGCACTTAACAATGGTTTCACTGCATAGATTATTGATAAAATGTTTGCTGCAAAGTTACTTAACCGCTATGCTACTGATGAGATCACGTGTGGGAAGAGGAAGAAGCTAAAACTAAATATTTATTTCTATCATGTAGTGGTTCTATTTCTGAAAGAATAGCTAAGCAGTTTCGTAACAGCAAAGCATGAATAGGCTTCCGTACTGACAAGACTTAATGTCCGACCATACGTCATAGCACCGAACACAATAAACCTTACACCCAGTCTGGGTTTACAAAATTAATTGTAGAGAAGGCAATAACGTTTATACGGTACAAACTGCTACAAGTTCTAACTTTAATTGCAGAGAACACAGTAACACCAATGGTAAATGTAGACAGTCGGTTGTGAATCTTATTTTGGCGACTAAACGTAAGTTAGATAACATCGAAAACTCTTTAGGAATTTTCCATAGATTCGGAAAAGGAAAACAGATTCATTATGTAGAATAGGTCTAAATTTATGGGGCATATAGAGACCAGCCAGAATACATTTTGAATGAATGACGTGTAAAATAGGGGGTTTCTGGACTGTCTTAGGAACATCTTTTAACGTACCGGCGATTCTTAGAGTCAGTTCTCCACCACCTGTCACGCAGGGAACGCTCTGGGCATGTGTAGAAGTGTTTATGTTCTGACCCTGCCAGGTAGGTAGCATGAATCGTGGAATTGATTGGACATAAGAGGAACGGTTATTTGTGAATTCCTGAAAGAATTTCTGTAACAAGTAATTTAAGTTAGTGAGAGTGGGTAGCCTACTTTCAGGACAAACGACACGTTCCCTGTGCTGTCATACTATACTGTTGTTTACAGAATGATTCGAGATAGAAATGGTTTACTGATAATTAAATTTAAAAGAAGCACTCACAGATCTTGATACAAGTATTAGATAGTTATCGATGACAGTGCTTTTCTACTCAGTAAGTTAATACAAACAAGTAAGAAAAGAAGTAAACTCTGCAGCAATGGGGTTTGCGATATGCACAATATACTTAAACAACGTAAATTAACGTAACTGGACACCGTTCCTAACCGACATTCAGTATTATGATCTTGCTTGGCTCAACGCAACACAAAAATGGGTTTAGTATTCTACTCCAAATTAAACACCGAACTGGACGAAGAGGCACACTTGTGACACCATCATGTATAAGATATTACCTGTGTGATTGCAGAGTGTCATTTGCCTTTGCTGCACGGTATGTCGTTGGATGTGCGATATGCCTGAGACTGTATCTGCTCCGCACTGCCTGTCAACTTAAAAAACTACTTACTCTTCAGTGAATTGTCAGTCATATACTCTTCCCGAATTCTTCGGTGAGGCTGAAGGCTGCTTGTTCCTAGTCTGTCTATAACGCTGTGTACACTCGCCTGGTTGGCGAGGCGACGTGCACAGTGACGTACTTAGAATCCATTGTGATAAAAATGACCACAGAATAAATCTCTCTCCATACCCACTTCAGTGTTAAACAATTTGTGTATCAACACAGTGTTTCAGACAGAGAACCCTTTCTTGTCTGCAAACTGCATATGTCGAGCTACCTCTCCCTTTTTTGTGACGAGCACTGCCTCCCTCCAAAAGTAGAGTCTGCCAAAGAAACTGCTACACACAGGAATTATTCTCCCACCCTCAAAACATCACTTGCAGTCCTCCTATCCACTAACTCCACCTACATAAAGAAATGACGTGCAGGTTGCAGTCTCCGTGCCCTCGAAACTTCGAGACTGTTCCGCAAATAGAGCATCCTATGAAAGGCCCAGGCCTTTACTAGAATTCATATATACGAGATATCACGCACTCTTCACATGAGTGGTGCATGCTATTTTAACTATTTATTTCCTTCACTGACTCCAAAAAAGCGGCCCATCTAGTTAGTGTGAACTGCGCAGTCGCCCCGCCCTTGGGACACCTGAGGCAGTAAATGCGCCATTGCGCCCTTGTGGTGAAACAAGCTATGCGTCTCAGACAAGAACAGCACTGCATCCCTTGCTGCCCTGTATTTGTGATTCATCCTTATTCTTTGAGACAAGTCTGCAAAGTGTTTTTTAAAAAAAATGTTGCGTCGTGGCTCGTCTTCTCCTCTCTGTTCCAGGTCTGCATTGCTGCCGAAATGTATATACTCTGACTAGCCAAGTACGCTTTCATTATAGTTTCATATGTATATTCAGTGTGTCACAACCAAAGTATGGTGTGTGACACATATCATTCGAATTATCTCTCTGAGGAGATGTTCATGGAAGGTGGCAAAATGGAGTGTCAGCGTATCTGTTGCCCATGGAAGATGCGAAAAATGGACTTTGCATACCCTACCTCTACTAGTTAATTTAGTACTCATTTTAGTCAAGTGTTGAGACTTTGACTAAAGCAGCACCAAATTAAATAAGCGTCTAAATTACATTACTGAGCTGTCTCAGCATTGTCTAACTGCCTTGTCTTCAGTTAAGGTGAGTCATCTTACAATATTATTTACCTTTAATACATAAACATTTTAAAGAAGCGATTGGCCTTATAATTTAGTATATCTTAATGTCATTATACTGAATTGTTATATGTTCATGGACTAAGTGTCTACAATAATTGTTTGGCTTTCAGAAGACTTTTTATAAGCTGCTACACTAGAATATCTCTTTCATACTTGAATCAGTATCTCATTATCCTCTCTAGTCTAACTATGTTTCAGATTTATGAAAAGTAAGGCCAACAATCAATCCACTTCCCAGTAATGGTAATGCATAAGGTTAAATTGAACAAACCTTTGTCTAATCTATCATCTTATTTTCTCTCAACCCTCCAAATTGTAAGTGCATTTAAAATATTTGTGTCTCTATACCTACATATGGAATATTATTAAATTCAACCTTGTTGATGGTAAACACAACACACGCCCATAAAATAATGGACGCTTACAAGGTTATACACCTACATAAAATAAGTGGTTGCAAAAGAATGCATTTGCATAATATAACCGAGGTTTAAGAAAAGTGTACCTGTACATAAAATAATGGACGTTTATACCAGACAGTAGATTATATACTGACATGCAGGTGACATCGAGATAATGTTTCTTCACACTTATAGAGGACAACTCTTTTTTTGGGGTGATGGTTGTCAAATATACTTTTTTCCAGTAATACAGTTGCACTCTTACGTTTATTTGTGGACTTTTATACAATTCCCGTTCTACTCCTGCACTTATATGTGGGCTGTGGTATAATGTTCCCACAATACTTGTGCACTTATTCGCACCATCAACAGAACAGGCTCTGCTAACGGTATACTACGCTTTCCACATCGCTGGCAACGCGTTCTACACAACGCTGGTGACTGCATTGAAGGACCGTAACAGGTGAAAACATGTAACACTTTTGTATCGGTTGGGAATAAATAGTTGCCACTGTTTAAGTTCCAACTCTCTTAATATTGTATTACCAAGGTCATCGTTTCGGTGATGAAACAAACCATGATCGTGGGCTCTCGTTCTTGATGATTTGCCCATGAAGACCAGGAGCAGTCCTTTGTTGACGTTTGCTATTTGACAGTCCGAGTAATACGTGTTCATGCTGTTGGTTGAGCATTACATTGTGTTAAGGAGTTTTTGCATGGTCTCTTGACATATTTGTCTTTAATGATCTTTGGAAATAATTGTGGAAGGGATCCCTCATTCTTCTAGCCCAAGTCTTCTTCATTCTCCCTTACGGTGTCCTCTTCTCTTCTTACTTGTATTTCATTCTTGTTGGCTTGGAATAGGGTATGATCTCAGTATACTTGAGTTGACAATAATGTTTAGCTTTGTCAGGTTCTATGTGAAATTTTGATAGGATTGAACAGATGTTCATGGTGACCTTGCTAACTTTTTGTTCAACGATTTGCCGTTATGTATCGCTCTTGTTCCTATATCTGCTGTTACGTGGATCTATCGTTTTTCATTATTTTCCGAAAGCTGTTGTCGTCTGATGTTGTTTCTACTTGGAGTAAGGTTCCACATTCGCCTTCATACTACCCCTTTTTGATTCATTGCTTGTATTTTATTGCTCTTTAACTCTCATGTCATTTGCTACCCATAATGAGTCATTGATGTCTGCACCTTGTACCTGTGCCGTCTCCTCGACGTTCTGTTTGTTGTCACATGATTGTTGCGCCCCTGGCTCGATGATCCAGAAGGGCTGTACTCTTCCTTGTGTCCACATCTCGTGTGTACAACGTTGTATACAGAGTTTATACCTCATCTACGTAATAATAAGTTTCATGTTGCTCTGAAGAACAAAGACTTTCGTAACAAGTTATATGTAAAGTTGTTAAAAAACTTTATTACTTCTTTGGCCTATATTTTAGACTTTGTACATAAGGCGGTTGATTCTTCATGTTTTGCGTACCATTTAACGCTGTCAGGTTCCCTTATCTTCCTAGTTCATAGTTTATTACTGAAACGTGTTCATGGTGCATGGATGTAGGGTTATAAGTTGCATGCTGTTAGTATTCGTTTCATACTTGTACTTAATTATTAGTTGTGCATGCTTTATATGTCCTTAGTTACTCTTTGATAATATTTTCTCTCCATCCACGTTGACGATTGTCCATCAGCATTCACCTGTACGTTTTTTATCTGAAACAGAGTGTTTGCCATCCCCTCTTGCTGGCATATTAGTAGAAATGGTTCTTTTTCCCTTCCTTAGGTCTAATCATCCAACTGATTCACGTATCTGTATTTTTACTTACTACATTGATTTTCTCTATTATTTAGTTACCTTCGTCTCATATTTATATACAAATCACCCTTTTTTCATTCTCTGTTTGACTCATGTCCACCTATAGTATAGAAATCCATTAGACTCGCATATCCATTTACATATTCACTTGTGGTGTCATATATTGTCTCTGGTTTCCTTTCTCAACTGCTGTTCCTGATCCAGTCCTCCATGGTTTCCATCTCCAATCATGTTACATAGTTCTGCTGCTGCACTAACCTTACTTTAGCCGGCCGCACGGCCGAGCGGTTCTAGGCGCTTCAGTCCGGAACCACGTGACTGCTACGGTCGCAGGTTCGAATCGTGCTTCGGGCATGGATGTGTGTGCTGTCCTTAGGTTAGATATGTTTAAGTAGTTCTAAGTTCTAGGTGACAGATGACCTCAGATGTTAAGTCCCTTAGTGCTCAGAGCCATTTGAACCATTTTTAACCCAACTTTATTTTCCCCTAAGTACAACATTTCGTCTGTGGTCCATCCTAATCAACGTATTAATAATAATTAAGGTCCTCGCATCCTGAAGAGTCCTGTTAAGTGGATTTCATATCCTTTGCTATGAGTCCGTGATTCTTTCACACCTTCTGTCGCTACCTACGTACAAAGTATACTTCACATATTGATACAAATGGCTCTTGCGTCCACCACCCTTCTTTTATATTATTATGACAACTCTTACTACCTTTTCATTCAGCGACCTCTTCACTTGGGCTCTTAACCTTCGTTTACTTACCTATTCATTAAATTGTTGACAATAATCTTAATGTCTGATCGGTTGTTTGTATTCACATAATTTCTCCACCCTATGTACATAATTATATAGCCATTAAGCAAAATTACATATCTTTATGAACACATTCGTTAACAAATATTGCACCATCAAATTTATTTTGTACCAAGTTGCTGTTAGGACTGTCTGCCTTCACTTTTTCCAGCTTATTCTTTCACTACCACTTCAAAATACTATGTATGTTCTTTTTTTCTGAAGACTGAAGATCACACTGTCGTCTCCTATGTAGAGTACATTATGGAATGTTTTACATTAAACCCAAGGCAATCATTTGCTCTTTAGCAGAATTTGTTCCATATTAACTTTGCTAGCCATAGCTTACATAACAGTTCTTGATACGCGATAAGGTGGCTTATATGATGCACTCCTAATGACTTCTGTGCTTTGGAGTCAACCAGTTCTATGGCATTTGTATGGGCGATATGACAAAGTTTGATCGATCCGCTGTACACAAGAAAGAATTTGTGACATCTCTTGATTTTGTTTATTTGACAAGAAATGTGTTTTGATTAGTACCTACTGTCCTATTTTAAATTCTCGCCTACTTGCATTTCTGTCTGCTCTGTTTTTTTAGATCATGACCCCACATCGAATATGATGTATTGCCTGTGCTGTGACTTATCTGTGTTGTTATCTCGCGCTTGATGAGAATTTAATTGTTTCACTCATTCTGTTTGATCGCTGTTGGTTTTTTAGAACAATTATGTGTGGTAATTCAGTTGTGGCATGGGGAAATTCGTATATCGTATCTTGGAAGTCTCAAATGGATAGTCCAAGTGTTGTGCCTTTCGGTACAATGTAGGCAGCATAAGGCATCTAAATCTTTTATTGTGCATACTGATGAGTTATAACTAGGTTGATATTTCGAAATACATACTGGCCTGAATCTGTGCCTTTTTAGTGCGGCTTGCCACTGAATCGACCTGTATTGTGGTCAACTGTCTGACAACCGGGTGTTTTAGAAAATCCAGTGTCAGGGCTTTACTGATGTTCCTGCCTATTACTTTTTTCAAAGATATGAGCGTCATATATTTTGTAGTTCTGTTATCACAAAAACGTACATGGGTCAGTTTGTTGTATGGGGAAGAGAGTCCATCAGGTCTATTGTGGCTAATTGTTTCAATTTTTTAGGTATTATAGAGTGCATGGGTGTCCTTGTTTGTAATGTTTCATGTTCAGCCCTTCGATAGTTCTTACACATTACTGGTGCCGTTCTAATTCACCTTTCCATGTTATTTAAGTCGTACGACCTTTTCATTTTCAGAAACCATTTCTTTGGTCTAAAATGACCATAGTTTAGATGGATGTACCAGCTGTATTTGTTAATTAATTTCTTTGGTAGTCCATAAGGTGCACCCTATACTTCGTTGATAAAACAAGATATTATTACACAACAAATACTGTTGCCTAATCTCTACCTCATTCTTATTCTTCTACGTAAACTTGATCTTTAAGATTTTTGAATCCTTGTCTTGTTCTGTTTTCATATTGTAAAAACCGCTAGCGATAAAGTTTCGAAATAGAACATTCCTCATATAGTAGACAGGAAAATTTTCCTTCTGTTGATTTTGCCTTGTGTCATCTGTGCTACACTTTGCTGAATGTGATAAGGTATCTCCTATTACACTTGTTGCCCCAGGAACATAAATCACTTTGAAATCATGTTCTTGTACGATCAGCACCAATAAGATGAGTCTACCATATGTAGTTTCGCCGTCAGTAAACAATCTAACGCTTTGTGATCGGTGTACTGTCTTTTTTGCCAAAAACAAAAAAATCTAAATATTTGAAATTGACGTACTATAGCTAAAGCTCCTAGCTCTCTTATGGAGTAGTTTAATTTATATTTGGACAAAGCTTTGCTTGCAAATATAATAATTTTATGAATCATTCGTCCTTCTTGTTCAAACTGTTGATATATGACCACTCCTAGTACTGTATTGGCGCTGTCTGTTGCCATGCAGAAATCCTGCAACAGGTCTATATGTGATGAAATCGGCGGTGCTAACAGTTCTGTCTTTAACTTTTTAAATTATTCATCGACTTTCCTGTCCCGCTACCAGGGCGTATTTTTCCCTGTCAGTTCACATGAATGTGGTGTGCCCAGTGTGTCAGTTCATATATATTTTATGTAAAAATTTCAATCCCTAAAAATCCAACAGTGTTCCTTGATTTCAGAGTGTATTATAATTTCTGCTTTTATTTTGTCTGGATCAGGGGCAGTTTCCTTTGCTGAAATGATATGTCTCATAAACTGTAACTCTTTGGTCGCAAAGGTAGACCTCTTTATGTTTGCCGTTACCACATAATCTTTTAACTTTTGAAGGAGTTTACTTAATGTTTCGTTCTGTTGATTCCACATTCCCTCGGCTATCAAAATATCATCGACGTAGCAAGTTACTCTCTGTTGGAATTCCTTGTCTAGAATTGTTCTCAAGCCCCTTTTAAATACCGATGAGGAAGTATTGTGGCCAAACGGAAGTCTTTTAAATTTGTAGCATCTACCAAACGCAATGAAGGCTGTGTACTGTCTACACTCTGGTGCTCATTCAATTTGGCAAAAACTGGACCGCAAACCTGATGATGTAAACACACTAACCCCATGGGATTTTTATATTAGCTCTTGTAAATTTTCTTGTCTATGTGTTTAGGTCATAGTTATTGTACTTATCTGCTTAGAGTCACCAATTTATAGCAGACTATTGTACATGGACTATGCTAAATCTGTCACCCCACCGTCCATAACTTTATGTAACTCGAGAAGCACTTGTTTTCTGTAACATAATGGTATGGTATAGGGTAGCACCATGAAGAGTTTATGTTCTTTGATTCTGAACTTGTATTGATTGTTCTCAATCATATCTGCCTTTGGAAGGAATACCTCTGCATTGCCACACAATGTGTGTTCTAACTCTCCGCTTTCTTGATCAGAGATACCGTCTAGGATATTTAATTCATTTCACTATCTACTGAGCCCGATTCCTCAGTCCATACATAGTGCATTTTTCATTAGTTTCCCCATCATCACGTGCAAGTAAACAACTTTCCAACCAGGCACCCACTAAGAAACTGAAATCTTGTCCTAACTGCTTTCGTCCCCACTCACGAGAGTTGCCCATCCCGTCATGCACAGTGTTATTTTTGCAATAAGAAACGACATGTGCAAGCTGTGTGTAGTAAGACACTCTACTTCTCAGACTGTTTCACGTTCGCGTGACTCGCGTTGGTGTCACCGCAACGGAAACCGCCGTGATCATAGTTCCAATCATCAACCTATGGACATTAATGACATTTTTTTCAAAGCCTTCTGCTTCTCGTGCTTCTACAGTTCGCGATGCGAGTAAACTTTTTGTGACTTTGAATATTTGTGGACGTTCTGTTCGCATGCAGCTGGACACTGGTGCGTCTGTTTATTTACTCAACAGATCAACATATGACTTGCTTGGTTCGCCCCCGCTTCGTCGTTCGCATTCCACGCTGACTGCCTTTACTGGACAGGAAATCTCAAAGCTAGGCGTGAGTAGTTTGCAAGCCACGTAAAGTGCAACCACTAAAACTGTGTCTTTTCATGAGCTTCACTCTAGTATTGCTCCGAACATTTTTCGCATGGACTCATCTGAACTTTTTGGCCTCGCTATTCAGGACAATGTGCTTTTCGTCAACACTTGTGACTGTGCAGACAGTGTGGCCGCACTATGCGATGATTTTGCTGAACTCTTTTCTGATGGCCTTGGTTGTGCCACAGACTTTGCAGCGTCTTTTAGTTAGAGAAAATACCGTGCGTATTTTTCGACGCGCACGCCCGGTACCGCACGCACAGCGCGACGCCGTAGCTGCTGAACTTCAGCATTTGCAAGACAGTGGTGTCACTGAACGTGTTTCTGCTTCGCAATGGGCTTCGCCTATAGTGTGTGTGAAAAAGCAAAACGGTCGGCTCCGTATTTCTGCTGACTTTAACTTTACAGTCAATCTCCAGACGGTGGTAGCTACGTTTCTCTTACCGCGTCCTGAAGACATTTTTGATAAGCTTGGTGCGGGTAAATTCTTTTCCATGATTGACTTGCGGGACGCATACTTTCAAATTCCGCTCGATGAACAGTCGCAGCGATATTTTGTGATAAACACCCGCTATTCAAGTTTCGCTGCCTTCCGTTCGGTAGTGCTTCGGCTCCTCCTACTTTGTTCCAATTATCTGGACGATATTGTGGTATCAGGTTGCACCCCTGACGAACATCTGCAGAATTTCCGTGCCTTATTTACTGTAATTTTGCAGGCAGGTCTCAAGTGTAACAGTGACAAGTGCAATTTTTTTTCAAACTGAGATTCAGTATTTAGGAAATATGATCAACGGACAGGGTATGCACCCCTCACCGTCACATCCCTGTGTGATTAGCTACTTGCCAGCACCCAGGAACTTGAAAGAACTTCAGTCTGTGTTAGGCAAAATTACATATTCGGTTTATACCAAATGCAGCGCACATTGCAGCGCCTTTGCATCGCCTTCGGCGTAAGACTGTTCCTTTAGTTTGGTCTTCGGAATGTGACGCTGCTTTGTTGAGTGATCGCTATTTGATTCCTTTCGATCCCTCCAAACCAGTTGTTTTGGCTGTCTATTCGTCTTCTCGCGGCATCGGAGCGGTTCTCTCGCACCGCATTACTTCTGTCACTCGACCGATCTCTTTTGCGTCTAAATTGCTCAACTCCGCCGAGCAAAACTATTCTCAAATCGAGAAAAAGGCTTTAGCTATTGTATATGGAGTGACCAACTTTCATGATTTTTTGTACGGTCGCAAGTTCTATTTGGTCACCGACCATAAGCCCTTGACTTCGTTGTTTCACCCGTCAAAATGTGTTCCAGCCCGTAGTGCACAAAAGTTGCAACGCTGGTCTTTGTTTTTGTCTAACTACCACTATGAAATTTTGTTTCGGCCTACAGCCTAGCATGGCAATGCCGATGCTTTGTCTCGTCTACCTATCGATCCTGACGAAGTGTTTGATTCTTCCGAATTGTCATGCATGTTCATTGATTCGCAAGATAAGGAATTAGCTGATGGTTTTTCGGTGGATTTTCGTCGCATTGCTTCCGCGACAGCCGCTGATGCCTCTTTTCAGATTGTTTGGCAGTATATTCGTACTCAATGGCCTCCATGTGCTATGCAGATTAGTGATCCCCTTGTTCGACGTTACTTTGCGCAACGTCACAACTTGTCTGCACACCACGGTGATATTTTGTTATGAACTGACACTGATTAGTCTCGTGTGGTTGTACCTGTTTCATTGCAGTCGGAAATCCTCCGCTTACTGCACTTTGGTCATTGGGGTATAGTGCGGACGAAGCAATTAGCGCGTCGTCACTGCGCGTTGGTCATTATTGGTAACCAAATTGAGAATTTGCTTGATAATTGTCACTCTTGCGCGGAGCACCAATCTGCTCCCCGCCAACGCTTCTTTGCGTAGCCGACTCCTACTGCACCTTGGGAGCGCGTTCGTATTGATTTTGCGGGTCCTTTCTGGGACACCCGCTGGTTGATAGTCATTGATGCTTACAGCAACTTTCCTTTTGTTGTACCTATGTCTTCTACTACATCTACCAGTACTATTCGGACCTTGACGTCTAGTTTTTTCATTGAGGGCCTTCCTGAAGTCGTTGTCTCTGACGGCTCCGAGTTAGAACCGTTCTGTGCTGCGGTGGTCTAGCGGTTCCAGGCGCTCAGTCCGGAACCGCGAGACTGCTATGGTCGCAGGTTCGAATCCTGCCTCGGCCATGGATGTGTGTGATGTCCTTGGGTTAGTTAGGTTTAAGTAGTTCTAAGTTCTAGGGGACTGATGACCACAGATGTTAAGTCCCATAGTGCTCAGAGCCATTTGAAGCCATTCCTTCTGTGCTGCTCTTGGCATTCGCCATCTGACCTCATCCCCGTTCCACCCCCAGTCGAACGCCGAGGCTGAACACTTTGTTCATACGTTTGAGTCGCAGATGAACAAGTTGTGTGCCATGCACTCTTGTGAGCCTGTGCTATGGAATTTCCTTGCTTCATATCACTTTCAGCTGCGCGGCGCCCGTTCCCCAGCGGAGCTGCTATATGGCTTCACACATCGGTCGCTATTGCAGCTGTTGCACCCGCCGCTGCACGCTTTCGCTACTTCGCGTCATTCTGGCTTGGCGCCACACGATTCGGTTCTCTATCGTGTTTTGTCTGGCAGGCAGCACTGGGAACAGGGGCGCATTCTTCACCAGCTTGGCCGCGCCTTGTTTGTAATTAGTGGTCCCTCTGGCACTGTCAAGCGACACCGGAATCAGATCCGTTTGTGCCGTCGTCGGTTTTCTATGGCTGCTTCTTTACCGGCAGAACTGGGTGTTTCGCGGCTTCCGCCGCCACAGCCCACGACTCCGCCGACGGCGCCTACGATGCTGGCACCCCTTCCTGCGCCGCAGGTCCGGTCTGCTGTGCCGGGCGGGCGCCTCTCGCCGCCGCCACGGACCCACCTCCGGCTGCCGTCCTCCACGGTGCCGGAGCCGATGGAAGCTGAGGCCAACTCCGCCGTCGCCCATGGAGGTTGTTGCTCCGCCTCTTTGTTTGAGCATGCCCAGTGGCGGTGCGTGTCCTAGGCAGGTTTTGCAAGGGCGTTTTCCTCGCCCCCTCACGAGCAATTCGGGGACGCAGGTGTTCAGCATGTCCCGGCAGTTCAGCTGTCCGCCCACTCAGTTGCGCCGCACCTGGGTCCCTCCCCTCGCTGTCAAAGCCCTATTCCACGACGGTGCGCCGTTTCAGGGGGGAGCGGTATGGCGTTGATAGTAACGATGCCACAACATAGGTGCACACTCTCGTAAGTTGGCACTACGGGAAAAGACTAACTACGCAAACCACACCGCCCTCTGGCCGATGCTGTGGAGCTCCGCGAGTGGCCTCTTGTTTTTCTGCCCCATTTTCATCACGAGCAGACAGATGGCCTGGAAATATCGCTTCTGCTACCGAGTGGGCTAGCTTGCTATTGAGACTTTGAATTAGTTACGTTCATTTAAAGTTTGGACAGCAACGAGTATTTGTTAGCTATGAGATTATACAGAATAGTCACCCTAACTACACAGGATTAGACAGTGACTAAGGCTTCACACCTACATGCTCATCCTAGCCAAAGTTAAGTATATATTTGATATTTAATTGTGTTTTTGACTCTATTAAAAGTGTTAAAGTTAGATGCAGTACCGAAGTGATTCACCTCTCCTGCTCCTACTCGCTTCCTTCACTCTCGGCCTACATTACAGAAGCAGTTCACAGGAGCAGCCACATGCGCCGTCTATTAAGGTGGGATACAAAACACGCCACGTTCTTCATTTTAAATTTTACAAGCATTATGGCTATCAAAAATCAAACTTTCAGGGTTCAGGAATCCGTATGCGGCTAAGAAAAATTTTTGTACTCTTAAGTTGGATTTAAAAACGTGTTACGTTAAATATTTACTTTTGTTTAAATAATTATTTTGTGTTAAAGTCTTGTGTATGTGAAATTTTTCAGTGGATCTTAAACATAGTGACGAGAATATAAGCGAGACATGTGTTAATTTCCTAGGCGCTACAGTCTGGAACCGCGCGGCCGCTACGGTCGCAGTTTCGAATCCTGCCTCGGGCATGGATGTGTGTGATGTCCTTAGGTTAGTTAGGTTTAAGTAGTTCTAAGTTCTAGAGGACTGATGACCTCAGTAGTTGAGTCCCATAGTGCTCAGAGCCATTTGAACCATTTTGTGTTAATTTCATGTTTATTTTAGCGTCTTTTCACAAATAATATTTAAAACAGAACAGTGTTATCCTACCAGCTAATAAGAAATAAATCTGTTTAGTTGTTATTTTTCTAAAAAATAAAATATAGAGGCAAACAGACTTCATTTTATGTAGTCTATATATGATCTATATTTCGGCACTAGTTTTATACTTATGGCTTTACATTTGTGCACATGTTCACATGTATATTAAACATCTCTTCCTTCCAGTCCCTCTGTCTACGCCCTCATCCCCCACTCTCCCTCCATCTCATTCCTTTGTCCATCGCCTCCTCAAACTCTCTTTGTCCATCACCTAGTGCCCCCTCTCTCTGACCATCTCCCCTAATTCGTCTCTGCAGATATCCTCCTGTCTATCTGTTCATCTACTCCTCCTTCCTATCCCTGTCCTTCTCCTCCTCACCCCTGCCTCTATCAATTTCCTCCTCCCACCTCTGAGGCTCTGTTTGTCCTCCCTCTCTGTGCCCATCTCTGCCTAAGCTATCACACTGCCCATCTCCTCCTCTTTTGTTTCTCTGTTCCTCTCCTCCTTCCCCCTCATTGTCTGTCCATCACCTCCTCCCACCTCTATCTACTCATCTCATCCTCATCTTGTCACTGTCCATTTCATTCTCCCCCTTTCAGTATCCATCTCCCTTCTCTGTCCAGCTGTGTCCATTCACCTTCTGAGAAGCATTTCACACAACATGTTGGTCATGCAAGACAGCCTAGATTTCAAACATTACCAACATTTTGCATCCCAACCCCTAGTCCTGCCAAACAGACTGACAAGAAAGCGAGTCATCCACTTCTGAGGAATTTTTAAAATTTCAAGTATCTAGCTTATCTAGAAGTTAGTTTACTCATCATCATTCATCCTTTGGGCCTTTGTCCCACTTCAAAGTGGGGTCGGCCTTGTTACTACAGATTTGGTGATGTTAGAGTCAGAGGGTGGCAGGATAGCCCACCCGCCCCCCCTCCCACCCCCTTGGACAGGATTAGTGTACCCCAGCTGTCTGCATCTAGTGTCAGCTGTGAAATAGTGTGAACGTCTTCAAATTGCGAGTCATGTAACTGAGGTGGGAAGTGGGGACCAGCCTGGTATTCACCTAGTGTGATGTGGAAAACAGCCTAAAAAGCACACCCTGGCTGGCCAGCACACCAGCCCTCATCGTTAGTCTGCCTGGCGGATTTGATCTGGGGCCGGCGCGCCTACTCGAGTCCAGGAAGCAGCGCATTAGCGCCCTCGGCTAACCTGGTGGGTCCTAGAAGTTATTTTAATACCAATTACGAATTGTACCGAACAGACAGACAGACAAGAAAGCGAATTAATAAAAATGTGACAAAAATTAGGAATATTGCAATACACAACATGATCTCAAAAAGATTTCACGAAATTTTGAAAGTGTGATTTGGTTTCCGAAAGACTTCGTGAATACTGTATACCTGTATTGCATATTTATTCGTGACAAATTTTCTATTGTGTGATTACGAACCGATGACTAATAGCCTCAAGTATACACAGAAACAGTTACACAACATCACAACAAAAATACTTCATATAGATATAGAAAATATGCCGATTGGCAAACCATTACGATGACCAGTTTTATAGCACGCTGGCCAGCCTCTGGAACGCATTACAGTGGTGACTTGGTGTACAGTGGATTCGGCAAGTACTTGGAACAGGTCACGCAATTCCCACAAGTTACAGGCTGGTGGATGGTGAACATTGAGCGGGTGGCCGATATCATCCCAGATGTGTTCCATCGGATGCAGACCAGGCCAATTTGGTGGTCAAGACAGGAACATATCTCGTCCCTCAAATCACTGCAGTACGATCTGGCTTTGTGATGGACAGTAAACCTGCTGGCAGATATCATCACTGTCGGGGAAGGCATCATGTATCAAGGGATAAAAATGTGTCCTGCGTCTAAGTCGCTCATGTCAAAGGATTTACTCATTTTCGGTCCGTACAGTCGCTAGATGATTCTCCATTCGGCTCTGCTCCACTTACGTACTTCCGTTATTGTACCACGTGGCAGCAGCGGCACCAAGCGGTTGGCAATGGTCAAAAAGTTTTAGCTCATCAGTGTATATTATAGTAGAAGGTAAATAAAAGCAAATGGATTAATGCATGCAGAAACACAAAACAATACAGTAATTATTCACTTAAGTAGGTAAGCGCAAGGATAACTCGAAATTACAGCCCTTCTGCTATTTTCAGCGTATCATTGCACTCACCATATCTTTCGTACTACTTTCTCACATGATGTTTCATATTTCCGTATGCACTTTCCGCTATTTGTAGAAGTCCTTTGTCCAAAGAGTCTTCTGAAATCTACAACTTACCTTCCCATCTGTCACTTATACACATAAAAACATACGACATTCTTCGCAATTAATTTACGCATTATTATAAACTACTTCGGTTTATAATGCCTGCGTATTATTATCCCGATTTGCGTGAAGAAAAACTGCCTCATACTGAGAAAGAATCCGTATTATTTGTCGATTTGAAGTTTCCACTTTTCTCATGCCTTATACTAATACACTACTGGCCATTAAAATTTCTACATGAAGAACAAATGCAGATGATAAGCGGGTATTCATTGGACAGATATATTATACTAGAACTGACATGTGATTATATTTTCATGCAATTTGGGTGCATAGATCCTGAGAAATTAGTACCCAGAACAACCACCTCTGGCCGTAATAACGGCCTTGATACGTCTGGGAATTGAGTCAAACAGAGCTTGGATGGCGTGTACAGGTACAGCTGCCCATGCGGCTTTAACACGATGCCACAGTTCATCAAGAGTAATGACTGGCGTATTGTGACGAGCCAGTTGCTCGGCAACCATTGGCCAGACCTTTTCAGTTGGTGAGAGATCTGGAGAATGTGCTGGCCAGGGCAACAGTCGAATATTTTCTGTATCCAGAAAGGCCCGTACAGGCAGTCGTGCATTATCCTGCTGAAATGTAGGGTTTCGCAGGGATCGAATGAAGGGTAGAGCCACGGCTCGTAACACATCTGAAATATAACGTCCACTGTTCAAAGTGCCGTCAATGCGAACAAGGGGTGACCGAGAGGTGTAACCAGTGGCACCCCATACCATCACGCCGGGTGATACGCCATTATGGCGATGATGAATACACGCTTCCAACGTGCGTTCACCGCGATGTCGCCAAACACGGATGCGACCATCATGATGCTGTAAACAGAACCTGGATCCATCCGAAAAAATGACGTTTTGCCATTCGTGCACCCAGGTTCGTCGTTGAGAACACCATCGCAGGCGCCCCTGTCTGTGACGCAGCGTCAAGGGTAACCGCAGCCATGGTCTCCGAGCAGATAGTCCATGCTGCTGCAAACGTCGTCGAACTGTTCTTGCAGATGGTTGATGTCTTGTAATCGTCCCCATCTGTTGACTCAGGGTTCGAGACGTGGCTGCACGGTCCATTACAACCAAGTGGGTAAGATGCCTGTCATCTCGACTGCTAGTGATACGAGGCCGTTGGGATCCAGCACGGCGTTCCGTATTACCCTCCTGAACCCACCGATTCCATATTCTGCTAACAGTCATTGGATCTGGACCAATACGATAAACCGCAATTGCGATAGGCTACAATCCGACGTTTTATCAAAGTCGGAAACGTGATGGTACGCATTTCTCCTCCTTACACGAGGCATGACTACAACATTTCACCAGGCAACGCCGGTCAACTGCTGTTTGTGTATGAGAAATCGGTTGGAAACTTTCCTCATGTCAGCTCTTTGTAGGTGTCGCCACCGGCGCCATCCTTGTGTGAATGCTTTGAAAAGCTAATCATTTGCATATCACAGCATCTTGTTCCTGTCGGTTAAATTTCGCGTCTGTAGCACGTCATATTCGTGGTGTAGCAATTTTAATGGCCAATAGTGTAGATACAAATCATTTCAGAACTGTGTGTCCCATTTCACAAATACATAACCGTAGTTCCCAAGAAACTAATACAAAATTACAAGGCCGTTTCTGAAGCAATTTAATGCAACTGTTTTCAGTGCTTACTTACGTGATGTTTCTGTTGGATACTTTTACCTTAGAACTGCAATGTTAGTCTTTATAGGGGTGCGAAGTGCAGATCACCTCCCCGATGGTGCACCTGGGCAACGCTACGTCATGACTCAGCGGCGATGAATCTACACAAAAACTGCGACCGAAAGCACGAGTGCCTCCCGGTACAAGCAAAGGCGAACGACAAGTAGGAGAGACCGCTCCGTACAAGCGGGACATTAAGAGATTATGTCTATGCCATCTCCATATAGAACGATACACGAAGACGAAAGGAAAAATCCTGGAAAAAGTCTTAGTAAGGGAAGGAGTAAATGTAGTGTTTTTACAAGAAACCCATCTGACGAAGGAAACGATTTAGAAACTTAAAACCCCAGGTTTTACTTTCCTTTAATTGACAAACATGACCTAGAGATCCTGATCCAGCAAAATCATACAGGAAATGTAAATACAGACCTAGAACAACCGGAACATGCCATAGAAATCAAAGTGAAAGAATAAATTCTATTATAATGTGTGCTAACCTCCTTCTGAACTTTGGCCATTGGAGATACTATCCAAAGCCGAACCCCCAGCTGTGTACGCTGGTGATTTCAATTCGCATCACACTAAATGGGGTTATTTATAATGCAATACAGAAGATGTAAGGCTGAGTAACATGGCTGAGGGGAGAGATCTTCACCTCCTGTACGATCCAAAAGACCGAGCGACCTTTTCATCAGGAGCATAGGGATAATAAACAACACCTGACTTACCCTTCGTTACAAGAGGAGTAACAGGAGACGTGGCGCCATAACGGCCTATCACTTTAGGACATGGTGTAGAAAAGGTACGCTTTACCGTATTTTATCTGTACATTTCCCTAGTTGTATGATAGTATATTGTGATACGTAATGCTTTATTGTGTTGAGAGACACACTGCTCACTCGATGTATATAATTTTATATTGTAGATCTGAGGATGGTCATTACTGACTGAAACCGGTCATCTTCAAAAGAGTTGATATTGTGATCAAAGACTGGAAAAAAAAACATTTGATAGTTACTTTACACACTGATATGTTACTACTCTACAATTCAGAGGCCTCTAGCGGCAGAGAACTGCGAATTCTTGGTTCGAAGAATAAAGTGTAGAATGTTAATAACGCATGTTTTGTTTTAAAAAGTTTTAAGAGATTACGCGTAAAAGTTTCGGAGGCATTACTTTTCAACACGCCACTCTAAAACTGTCTCGGAAATGTTTCATGCAATCCAGCTTGTATCATTCACCTCAAGTGCACGGAATATAAGTTGCGTTGCCTATCATAATGTTCACGAAGTATTTTCTGCACCAGTTTTATTTTGCCCACAATGTATGTTGGTGTACATATCACCCGATGATAGCCTAATAGTTTCCATTCCTCCTAGAGTCGGCCTACGTGTTGGGTGGGTTTGCTTACGTTGCGTTTAAAAGTATGATTGCTGTTTTGCCAGCATGTTGTGTGTGTGTGTGTGTGTGTGTGTGTATGTGCACGTCCGTAAGGAGGCTATATTTAACATTTGATTGTAATGCACTTAAAGTAATTCTTAGACGCCTTAAGAACTCTGTTTCGTGATTATTGGATGTGGTAGGTGTTGAAGGGAGAGTGGGCTCAGTAATGTCACTGGAAGCATCTGAACACGCTACAGTTCCAGTGTAAACATGAGCACTGGACACTTGCAATCGTGGCAGTAGGCGCTAGCTGAACAATCATCGTAATCGGAAAATTCCTCTGTTGGTCAGTGTTTTCGTTGAACAATATAGGATTGTTGAGTTATCCTAGACGCAAAACACCTTTGTTTAACTTTTTCCCCAAACTATTTTCGGGGAACATTAGTGGGTTTCTTTACTCTAAAACAAAGAAAATTAGCGTCGTTACAGATCATTTTTTTGGTTCCAGATACTGAATTCTGCGAATAGTTTTATAATACCTTTTTACATTTGAGTCACTGTATGGTTTCTATGTTTGTTGCCGTTTTATCGTCATATTTTTTAATTTTGTTGCCATTTTTTCGACATACAACATGTCAACTGCAACGGTATGAGCTTTCGAAACCTTCTATTGACATGCGTCACATCTCGTGATGAACCCGAACAAAATGCTGCGGGAATGTTTTGAAATATTGCCAGAGTGTTATTTTATGTTTTTCTGTGTCTTTACAGCAACGATTAGCCGATCAACGAATGTGGGTACATGAGAGATTACGTAACAACATAGTGCCCCCCAGAAGTGTTTGCACAACACTAACACAATTCCAAGTAGTGAGAAACTGCTGTACATGAATTCACATTTTCCTATTTGTTAATAACAGTCGCTCATACTGTTGCAGGTGACATGAACGCAAAAAAAAGAAATAAACATAAAAATTGATAAATATAGAAACCAAGCTGTGATTCAAATGCAAAAAGATGTAATAAAATCACTCCACAATACAGTTGTTGTTGTTGTGGTCTTCAGTCCTGAGACTGGTTTGATGCAGCTCTCCATGCTACTCTATCCTGTGCAAGCTTCTTCATCTCCCAGTACCTACTGCAACCTACATCCTTCTGAATCTGCTTAGTGTATTCATCTCTTGGTCTCCCCCTACGATTTTTACCCACCACGCTGCCCTCCAATACTAAATTGGTGATCCCTTGATGCTTCAGAACACGTCCTACCAACCGATCCCTTCTTCTGGTCAAGTTGTGCCACAAACTTCTCTTCTCCCCAATCCTATTCAATACTTCCTCATTAGTTATGTGATCTACCCATCTAATCTTCAGCATTCTTCTGTAGCACCACATTTCGAAAGCTTCTATTCTCTTCTTGTCCAAACTATTTACCGTCCATGTTTCACTTCCATACATGGCTACACTCCATACAAATACTTTCAGAAATGACTTCCTGACACTTAAATCTATACTCGATGTTAACAAATTCCTCTTCTTCAGAAACGCTTTCCTTGCCATTGCCAGTCCACATTTTATATCCACTCTACTTCAACCATCATCAGTTATTTTGCTCCCCAAATAGCAAAACTCCTTTACTACTTCAAGTGTCTCATTTCCTAATCTAATACCCTCAACATCAACCTACTTAATTCGACTTCATTCCATTATCCTCGTTTTGCTTTTGTTGATGTTCATCTTATATCCTCCCTTCAAGACACCATCCATTCCATTCAACTGCTCTTCTAAGTCCTTTGCTGTCTCTGACAGAATTACAATGTCATCGGCGAACCTCAAGGTTTTTATTTCTTCTCCATGGATTTTAATACCTACTCCGAATTTTTCTTTTGTTTCCTTTACTGCTTGTTCAATATACAGATTGAATAACATCGGGGATAGGCTAAACCCTGTCTTACTCCCTTCCCAACCACTGCTTCCTTTTCATGTCCCTCGACTCTTATAACTGCCATCTGGTTTCTGTACAAATTGTAAATAGCCTTTCGCTCCCGGTATTTTACCTCTGCCACCTTTAGAATTTGAAAGAGAGTATTCCAGTCAACATTGTCAAAAGCTTTCTCTAAGTCTACAAATGCTAGAAACGTAGGTTTGCCTTTCCTTAATCTTTCTTCTAAGATAAGTCGTAAGGTCAGTATTGCCTCACGTGTTCCAATATTTCTACGGAATCCAAACTGATCTTCCCCGAGGTCGGCTTCTACTAGTTTTTCCATTCGTCTGTAAAGAATTCGTGTTAGTATTTTGCAGCTGTGGCGTATCTGGTAGTAAACAGCGCAATGTAATAACGTTTTTATAATGGTTCAAATGGTTCAAATGGCTCTAAGCACTATGGGACTTAACATCTGAGGTCATCAGTCCCCTAGAACTTAGAACTACTTAAACCTAACTAACCTAAGGACATCACACATTTCCATGCCTGAGGCAGGAGTCGAACCTGCGACCGTAGTGGTCGCGCGGTTCCAGACGCGCCTAGAACCGATTGGCCACACCGGCCGGCTTTTTATAATGTTTTGTAACGATGCGAGAGTATATGTTTTATAAAGATGTGAAAATATTTTATTGACATCAACTTGAATAGGGAGAAATGATGACCGTAATAATATTAGATAAACAGAGCTCGCACGGAAAGATTTAAGTGGTCGTTTTTCCCTCGCGATGTTAGAGAATGGAACGATAGAGAAACAGTGTGAAACCATCTGCCAGGCACTCAAGTATGAATTGCAGATTAATCGCATAGATGTAGATACAGATGCTAATTGTGCGTATTGTAGAACAAATCTGAATCTGTAGAACAAATCTGAATCTGTAGAACAAATCTGAATCTAGTTTGGGAAGAAATTAAACCAAAGTGTTTTGCACCAAGGCAAAAACCCTTACGGGTAAATGAACAAGGATGCCTCGGCGAGGTAATGAGTGCAGACCTTGGCGCTATCTGACAGAACTGTGAGAAGTGGCGGAATTTCCGAAGGTCGTGTGCTACCGGCGTGAAGACAGCGGTACTACTGAAGGTAATATTACATCAGAGGTGAGAGATAATGCTTGTGCGAAATCCGTCCAGAACAACTGAAAGGTTTGTACCAGAAGAAGCGTGTGCAGATGTCTGGTAGTAGAAAAAGAAGGAAAGCCAGTATTCATAGGATTGGATCAAAGTTTGAATAAATGGACGTCTTATCCAACGTGCTTCGTTTGTTCATAAGATTCAGCAGGCGATAAGAAACGGTGTCCAGGTTCTAGGAATGTTTCTTAACTTTGAAGATTTTGACATAGTTTTGTAAATTTACCTCGTAAACAAGTACGAGCTTACGTTATACCGGGAAAGCTATGTGACTGGGCAGTTGATTTCCTAGTAATAAGAGCTCATTGCGTCGCTCCCTATAGGAATGCTCAGTCAGAAGTGAAAATAGTGTCCATTGTAGATCAAAAACAGGATTTTGCAAAAATGTATGTATGCTAGTTCTTATTTTGGATTGGTCCGTTCGTGTTTTTGGTCCTATTGTCAAATTACATAATAGTAAATTTCATTGCTATTGAGTTAACGTTGTTTTGCTCCGGGCTGCAAACACACTATCTAGAAATAAAGTGTCCTTCAAAAAGGTTAGAAAAGTGCTCATTTTATTGATACCTCTCTCAGAATGTGTCCTTTTGTAGAACTGCATGTTCAGTGGAATTGGAACATCTTATGAACTCTTGACAAAGCACTTGATCGTTCGTTGTGCAATCTCGATAACTTGGAGACCGAGAAGTCTTATTTCCATCTCACAGCGGCAGTAGCGATTGACATCTATGTGCGTCAGGGATTTTCTCTGCCTCGTGACGACTGGCTGTTGTGTGACGTCCTTAGGTTAGTTAGGTTTAAGTAGTTCTAAGTTCTAGGGGACTGATGTTAAGTCCCATAGTGCTCAGAGCCATATGACATAATTGTATGAATATCTGCATTTCTTCCTATCCTTAGGACTTCCTTTGTAATCGCATATTACAATTTATTCTTCAATGGGACACGGTCCACAGATATTTAGTTCTCATCTGCGTATGTGGATCAAAGAAACAATGCCACTTGGAAATGTTTTCTACAGTAGTGGGTTTTTCTTCAGTTCTCTCGCCCTAGACTGCCCTAATCTTCGGCTGTTTTCAGGAACTAGGTCAAATTTTACAACAATTCCTAGGTACTTATGTAAAGTAGCAAGTGCCTACAATTATCAATATTAAACGTTTGTGACAAAATGAAACTTGAGTCAGGACATGAACCGGGAACACTAAATTTCACCCGGAGTCGCAACCAATGTTTTAGACTTACCGACTTTTTATTTTAAGATTTTTAGCTTTGTCCCTAACCTCCCAGCCTTTCCACCTCTTTCACCTAAGTTTGACTCGTGGCACTGGTGTCTAACATTATGTGTGATTTATTCCGCAGAAAAACACTTCTTGATTCAAACTGAGTTGCGAGAAATAAAATAAAGATGCTTCTGCGATGAAAATAAATGATCTATTCTTCGACATTGTTTGAAGATAACACTCAAAGCATTCTGTATCTTCCGCCTGTTTCAAGTTCTTTAATCACACTCTTTTCCTTTTCGACTTTTAAAAATCAATAGGGTACCAGCTTCAGTACTTGGGTGGTTATCAGATGTCTCCTTAAACGTCCTAAGAGTCCATAACCAAACTAACAATTCAAAAGAAACTGGATTCTTAATATTTTTAAGATAAGTTATGATGGTGACCGCTGCATCAAAATCGATAACTTATCGTGAAGGAGTGCAACTAAACTTTTCTTTGGAAGAGGTCTGATGGTAAACAATGCATTAAAACCGATAACTTACCATAAAGAAGGAATACAGTTATTTACAGATGATAGAGACCTCCATTAGTGACTCTAGGAAGAAATAAGCGGTACACTGTGATATCAGCGGATGAGGTCCAGTTAAAATTATACCAAAATTAATTATTTTCTGGACTACGATATACAAACTAGCATAAGAAGATGTCTAATATTTTTTTTGTATTGAGTTCTTCATCTACAGCTACGTCGACACTCTAGAAATCATTGAGAAGTGCATAGAAGAGGGTACTTCTCATTACACTACTTGTAAGGGCTTATTCCCGTTCCATGTACATACGGTGTGCGGGAAGAATGATGCCTTAATGTCCTCTGTACATGCTTTTAAAGTTCATCTTGTCCTCGCTGACTCTACGGGAGCGATACGTGCGGCTTGTAATATATTACTAGATTCAACACTTAAACCTGGTTCTCGAAACTTTGAAAGGAGGCTTTCTTGTAACAGTTAGCCTCTGTCGTCAAGTGTTTCCCAGTCAAGTTTTCTCAGCATCTTCGTGACATTCTCCAATGGGTCAAACAAATCTGTGTTAATTCGTCTTGTCCTCCGTTGTATACGTTAAACATCCCCTGATAGTCTTGACTGGCACGGGTTCCTATATACCTGAGTAATATTGAAGAATCGATCGCACGAGTCAGCAATTTCCTTTGCAGACTTATGGCATTTCTCTAGTATTCCACCAATAAACCGATGTCTACTACTTGCTTTTCAGACAGTACTTCATTATAGATAACCAATATTTCCGTCCGAACTGGCCATGAAGGCCCAACAGTACCAACCGGCCGCCGTGTCATCCTCAACTCGCAGGCGTCACTGGATGCGGATGTGGAGGGGCATGTGGTCAGCACACCGTTCTCCCGGCCGTAAGTCGGTTTGCGAGACCGGAGCCGCTACTTCTCAGTGAAGTAGCTCCTCAGTTTTGCCTCACAAGGGCTGAGTGCACCTCGCTTGCCAACAGCGCTCGGCAGATCGGATGGTCACCCATCCAAGTGCTAGCCCAGCAAGACAGCGCTTAACTTCGGTAAATGTAAATGTCGTGTGACTAGGGCTTCCCGTTGGGTAGACTGTTCGCCGGGTGCAAGTCTTTCGATTTGACGCCACTTCGGCGACTTGCACGTCTATGGGGATGAAACGATGATGTTTAGGACAACACAACACCCACTCCCTGAGCGGAGATAATCTCCGACCCAGCCGGGAACGAACCCGGGCCCTTTCGATTGACATTCTGTCGCGCTGACCACTCAGCTACCGGGGGCGGACTTAACTTCGGTGATCTGACGGGAACCGGTGTTACTTCTGCGGCAAGGCTGTTGGCTAATATTATGTGCAACGTCATTTATACATAAAAAGAACAGCAAGGGTAATAACACACTTCCGTGGGGCACATCTGAAGTTACTGCTACATTTGTCAATGACTTTGCATCCAAGATAACATCTTGCACCCGCTCTGCCACGAAATGCTCAATCCACTCACAAATTTCGCTCCATAACGCATACGATCGTACTTTCAATAATAGAAGTAGGGTGTGGTGCTAAGTCGAACTATTTTCATTACTTGAGGTAGTCGACCTCAGTACTTTGACAATTGCTGTTGCTACATCTGCCACATAGTCACTAATAGCAATTTCATTGCATATATCGTCGAACAAGTCAGCTCTGTTTGATGCCATTCGATACTACATTTTTTCATCACACTTAGGCTGTTGAACTATTTGTACTTGGTGGTTTTCAGAGAAGGCATTTAGTAATATTTGACAGGATGTCTTGTCACAAGCCCCACTTACGAAACTATAATTTTTACAATGGATTGTATTTAAAGTACCCTCTGATGGTGACAGGTGAGGGAATTTACGTACTAGAAAACTAACGTTTCCTCTGAAGATTTTCGGTTACTTATGGTAGTGAGTCTAGTGATCGACATGAGGGTAGGATCGTATGTTTACCCCACCCTTGATAATAAGTCTTGCCGAAACAATCTCACCCGTAGCTTCAACTCGTACCTCAAATGATTTGATTTCATTGTCTATTGTGACATTTATTTCCTATTAGCTCATCCTCTCGTTATACTCTTCAAATTTTCTCCCAAAAATCTCACCGCTGTCAAATTTCGGCTTTTACGTAGCTTTTTGCTCGCAGCATTTTGTATATCCGCTGCTATCTAGGAGCATTTCAAACTATCGCACTTCGTTATAAACTCTTCAACCGGTATTCACTATGATTTTAGTACTCTCGCCTGTATGGGGTATTTCTTTGGATGTTATACCCATATTTCTATAGGGTATCTGTATATAGACTGGATGGAAAGTCGCGTAATCTAAGAAATTCTTATGTACGCCCAAACACATTGTCGGTTACCTGATTAGCAACTCCTAATGAGTAGTTCACACCTTGCCCATTTAGAGTGATCCTAAATATCTCTGACCTATGGAAAAAGTCTAGGAAATTGCATTCCAACTTGTCACAGAACCAGAATGAGATTTTCACTCTGCAGCGGAGTGTGCGCTGATATGAAACTTCCTGGCAGATTAAAACTGTGTGCCCGACCGAGACTCGAACTCGGGACCTTTGCCTTTCGCGGGCAAGTGCTCTACCAACTGAGCTACCGAAGCACGACTCACGCCCGGTACTCACAGCTTTACTTCTGCCAGCGAGCACTTGCCCGCGAAAGGCAAAGGTCCCGAGTTCGAGTCTCGGTCGGGCACACAGTTTTAATCTGCCAGGAAGTTTCTTGTCACAGAACATTAAGCTCATATCTCCTGGGTTAAAATTGCCCTTTAGTTTGTAAATGAGTCCTAAAACATTCCAAATAATAATTGTGATATTCAACATGTTGAAAAAGCTGTTCTAGCAGCCTAATAACCAGGGGGTCACGATAAATTCTGGGGACAATGCTGGAAATTTCGAGCCTTTTGAAACTCAGTGCGCAAGGCTCACCTCTCTACCAATCGCTAGAATAATCCTAGTATGATCCCAGAGCCCGGACGACAAGCACTGTGTGTTACAACTTGCTGCAGAATATGTAGTTGGTTGCATCCTGTTCCTTCGGTGGCTCCTAGAACAGCTTTTTCAACATGTTGAATATCACAATTATTATTTGGAGTGTTTTAGGACTCATTTACAAACTAAAGGGCAATTTTAACCCAGGAGATATGAGCTTAATTTTATGTTGAACAACTTTCCTCTGCTCACAAACCACCAAATTTGTGAAGGTAACATCTTCTAGGATGTTACGCCTCGTCGCGTTCCTCTTCAATTTATACGAGATGGCAAAACTGAGTTACAGGTTTTTTCCATATTGTTGTCTACTGATTTATTCTTGGGGCAGCTCTTCGGCTGCTGGCTGTACATATGTTTGCTTGCAAAACGTTGCATGTTTCCTTGTAAGTAGCTTAAGTCTACATAATACTGACACAAACGAATAAAATAATTATTTAAATCCTTGTGTTGATAGGCCGAATTATTTGCGTTGTTTCCAAGTTTCTGGATAAACTCTTCGTTACCGTATTTTCATTGCAGAGAAAGAAGTTGAGATACACTACTCCACAGCGGAATGTACCACTCGTAAAGTCCAGGCCGTCTAGATCTGGGGGAAGCGTTCTAGTTTCAGAATATTCCCTCTGCTCACATACCACCAACTTACTGAAGGTAACATCTTCTAGGCTGTTACGCCTCGAAGCGTTCCTCTTCAATTTATTCTCCGCAATTGACTTTCGCCCCCTCTGCTGCGCTCTCGTGCAGCAGTTACCCATGTTTATGGTTAGCAGACGTAAACCAAATTACCTTTTTTTGTATTTTTGTAGCTAACCTTCGTATGGGGTATGACTGGTATTGTGATTCATATTATTAAAAAAGTAAATATTTAAAAATTCCCACTTTTGTGACTTACCTAAATTCCTTGCACTATGTTAATTGTCCCTGTCATGTTACGAATTTTGTTCACCGAAATAGCCAGACACATCGTGCGTGCTCCGCTATGATATAAATGCGCTAGTGTCTTCTGTTATACTTCCTGCAATGAATTATGAGTCAGTCATTTGCTTGCCCTAGTTCTAAATTCTGTCATTTTTGAGGACTTATTTTTTCACCTGATATTTCGAGAAAACGGATTCCTTATGTCTTATTGTTCAGAACAATCACTGATATTTAAACTATTGACGTGTGCCCAGACTTCAAGTACAGAATTTTCTCCGAAGTGTTTTACATCTGTTAACCGTGTATGTTACATTCTAAGGAGGGGCTCCCTTGTCTTAAAGAGTAGTTTCAAACAATTAATTTCTACTTTCAGTAAGATCCACATTAAAAAATTGTGGATCATTTGCTTGAAGCTTCCACCAAAAATTTACTCATTTAATCATGTTTATTAAAAATTTGTGCTCTGTTATATCGTAACTTTCTTCAAGCCACACTGGTATGACATGTTCACGTGACATAAATAACGTCTCTGATCGCTATTGCCTATATTTCTGCCTTTTATCCTGGTAGCCGGACGTTGTCCGGTCATTTTTATTAGTAACGCTTTTATCCTGTCGTAAATCAGTTATGAAATTATGTCAAACTCCGTATTTAACAATACTTCGATTAGTAGCGAGCTCCATTCATAGTTCACAGAACAGTTACATCGATCATACATTATTACTCTGTAGCGAGCTATCGGAGACGACAGGCTGCTTGCATCAAACCACTCAGAATATAACCCTAAGCAACCTTCGAAATTTGGGCGGGTCAGAGCTACCCTGTAGTATCTAATAAGAGTACGTCTGCATACATGGTTGGTAACGTGCTTTCTTCTCGTGCAGCTCGCCTCCCATGCAAGCGGATCCGGGTTCGATTCTCGGCTGGGTCGGAGATTTTCTCTGCACGTGGACTGTTGTTCTCATCATCATTTCATCCTCATCACCGGCGCGCAAGTCACCCAATCTGGCGTCGGATGAAATAAGACTTGCACTTGACGGCAGAACTTCTCCGGAGGGGACCTTCCGGCCAACGGTAGCATATGCTCGTTTTTCATCTAATAACAGAAGTGAAGATGAAGAAGAAAATGCTACCAGCGTGCTTCCTTGGTAACTGAAAATGGTGAGAAATAACTCTTTCCTGTAGTGTCGTCAAGACCTTTTCAGCTTTTGGGAGCAGACTAAGCTGAGTTGAATCCTGTTTTTGAAAGTTAGTCGCACATCTATGGTCGTTCTGTGACAAAAAAAACTGTGAGAGAACTTTGTGCAGAAGGAGAGGTGGTGAGCTACAACTGGATGAGGGTAAGGGAAGTAAGAGGATAAATAGAGATAGAGCTTGACCCCTTGCACGTTACGTTTAAATTCTGCAAGGTAATGTTAACTGCCCAGAAGTGTAGTTTTTTAGAGTTTTAAAAATTTTTTCGCAAGTGAGTATAATCAGTCCCCATGACCATTGCATCCTTTCAGGAACTAAAACGACTGACAAGTTCTTCTGTGATCATCCTTTTGCAAATGAGCCAGTAACCATGGAGAAGTGAACAGGTAGGTTGTCAATGAAACCACCACACGCCTAGCCGTAGAACCTGTTCTCGCAGCCTTTTCCTTACCAGGAAAGCTAATTAGAATACTAGCTTCTGCACGATGGGCGTCTCTGAATGCCAGTCGAACGAGGTTTCTTTTTTTTTTTTTATTTTCGACAACAGCTCCACCTGCGAAAAGTTCTTCACGTGAGTGACGTTTATGGGACAAAAGATGGCCTTTATTTTCGGCTCTGGCTTTAGTTAGGAGACCGATTAAAGGTTCACAACACCTGGCGTCTTTTCGTGGGGCTCCCCCCCCCCCCCCCCCCCCCCCCCGCGAAGGTCAAGTGGAAAACGGATGAGTTCCAACTTCTCTTTGAAACTCTGATAACTTGCCGTAAAATGCGACTGGTAACCTCTACTGAAGTCAGAGTGTAACATGTCTGATTCATTGTCTTCTACGTCGGAGTGTGTAACCGATGAACCACTCTTGAAAACAGATGTTGGTAACAACATTACTCCTTTTCTTCATATTAACATAATATCTGATATAGGTTTACTTACAAAGTAGCACATAATCATGATCACAAATTCGTTATAGATTACTATATTATTATTATTACTGTTATTGGTGCTTCATTTCTCACGCCCCATTTGGAAGAGAATTCCATCCGGACAGATCTCGAAAGCCCAAATGATGGCGACCGAAGGCCGTGTCCTCCTCATCCCGAAGGCATCATCGGATGTCGATATGTAGGAGCGGGTAGTCAGTACACCGCTCCACCGGCCGTTGTCAGTTTTCGTGACCTGGGGCCACTTCGCTCTGTAGCTGACCGCACAATGCCTGACCGTACCCCACTTGGTAACAGCGCACGGTAGACCCGGACTGTAGCCCATCCAAATGCTAGCCACGCCCTATGGTGCTTAAGGCCGGTGGTCTGACGGGAACCGGTCTGTCCACCGCAGCAAGGCGGTAGGAATTTGGGACACTGAAAAAATTCAAAAGAGGGAACTAAAGGCAATCACCAAAATTTTAAGTCCACATTATACTGAGGAAGGAACATAAGCATATAATCGCTCTTTCCGTTTAGTAAGTAGTCAATATTAAAGTCAAAAGACAGAAAGGGCGATTGTAATAAGGAGATGAAAGACAAAAATCGGAGAAGCCTATGTTGTTTGCCTATCTTTAACAAGATTATGCGAGTCCGTGGAAAGATGATTGAACAATTTTGTGCATCAGAATTAGCTTTGCAATAAAATGACGCCCATATTTCGACATCGGTCTTCGTTATCATGCAACTGAATGAAGATAGGTTCTTTTTCTGAAACATGCCATGAGCACTGAGGACTGCGACAGTGGTGACGATCCATTGTATCATCGTACTGAGACGTCCTACAACGAATATTTGCTGAAGAATATGAATAATTATCAAATTAGGACAAAGTGTAAATTAATTGTAGAAATGAATAAAGTAAATGTTCAGAATAATGTGATTCATCTTAGTTAACTGTACATCACAAGACACCATCTTTGATATCATCCATTCAGCAAGATGACTGCGACGGAAGACAGTGCAAGGAATTAAATAATCTTTAAGATCGGGATGGTGTCATGATGGTAATGAATTACGAGAATTGCGATGGCACAATTTCTGACCATGAATTTGACAACGCCGTTCAACAAGCCACTACATACTGACTTCATTGAGTTGTATTCATTATTCATCATTATTACCATCAATTCATATCTTTCTTCCTGAATTTCTGTAGAACTTACCACATTTTACCACATACATAAACCAACAAATACGCTGATTTCATTTACATAGGTAAAAGTTGTTTATACACACAACAAAAGGTCTTCTTTCTTAGAATGGATAGTTTTTCATTTGTATTACGTTTCAGTATCTAAGTATACTAGATTAATTGACACAGTCTGTTTTATCACTGATAGGTGAAAAGGTGGACCACATGGCCATGGAAGTCAGGTGACAGGATGCCACAGAAGCTGGCCCGCAGTTCCACTTGGGAGGATGGGATCCAGACGAGTCTCTTGTCCGTACTGTACCTAAATACCGCGACTTGACCAGGATGTCCTTCAAGTAGTTGTCAAATCTTCCACAAAGGCCAGGAACAGTTGTACGACAGAATCAGTAATGATTTTTCACAACTCAAGATGGTTGGGTTGAAACAAACGGTACAATGTCTCCATTTCTAAAATAACATGAAAATCGATGTGTACACGTGTTTATGTACTTTTTGATAGATCCTAGGTGATTTTAAGAGAGTTTACAATAACCTAGGAGATCCGCTGAGTTTTATTTATGGACGCAAGTTCCTTTTAATCATACAGCACAAGAAGTGCCTAGATAGTGTAACAAGTTACGGAGATTATGTCTGAAGAATACATTCGTCCTTTTGCATATAAACTTTCTAGCTTAAGACTTCAATGCTTTTCATGTCAGTTCTCTGTTAATGCCATATTTACGTACACTGTACCTTCAGAAAGACTTCAGTAAATAAAAGCGGTATTCGCTAGAGTGAACAAAGTTTGTACATATTATAGAAGGATTATCTTAAGTAATAATCTATTCTTTTGTATTGTTCTTACACATATTCGATTAATCTAAAATTCACAATATAAAACTGTAGATTACATACATCTTATTTGTAAAAAAACGTTAGTGCATCTAATTGTTTCTCAGATCAGACCGGTACACATATGCAGGATGTTCACCAGTTTCCGCTACAAACTTGTAGGACTTGTAGAAGGTAGTGAGTACATAACATTTTGAACAGAAACCTATATCCGGGAACATACTGTTTCCGTACTAAGCCGTTTGAAAACGTTTGCTGGGTAGGTATGCAACAGGATAGTCGCAGTGGGGTGTCATTGCCTCGAATTGGGTGATGTCATTTGGCGTCTGTCATACTTCTATGATCTCGTTCGAGTCTCATTCACTTGTCTATGAGCGTTAGGGAAACGTGGTTGAGTTCACGTTTGCAGAATACGCTGACATAATCTTCTGAATGGCTGAGCTCACAGTAATGTAAGAGTTACTCGTCGCCTTTATCAAGATCGTTCTCCACAACGTCCGACTCCATCGCGTATTCTTTACGTGGTAATTACGCAATGGATTCAAAAAAGGGTACCTCTATCATCAGCAGGAGTGACTGCGGTGCTCAAAGGAGACGCCGCTCACCCGAATTGGAAGAGCGTGGACTGCATCACTTTAAAGGGAACGAATCAAAGAGCACACTACCAATTTCTATGGCTGTTAGAGAAGGAGATTGTAAAACAAGTGATGCACCGGGTCACGCCTAATCAATTATTTGTTACAGTGGTCGTGTTACCAACAAGCATTAAAATGATTGTAGAGCTGAAACGGTATGTTTCTGTACATGGGTTACAGTTCAAAATATTATCTACCCGCGCTCCTCTACAAGTCCTAGAAATTTGCAACGGGAATTTCCCAACACCCTGTAGATACATTCTGGTGACAATGAAGTCCTTTAATTTTACCAGATTTAGGAAACGTCGAAAGATAAATACCTGGTCGTGGAGTGTTGACTATTCGATAGGGTCCTTATAGAATAACTGCCATTCGCTATTTCTCTTATGTAAAGCAGACGATTTTGGATGAGATCTAAGTAGTATTGTTTCTCCAACTAAATATTTCTAGCACATACCCGTTTCCTACTGGGCAGGTAAGCACATCGTCTAATTCTTTAATCTTTTCAAACAAATTTTGCACTTAGGCATTAATAGAGGCACCAGGATCGAAAACTATTTTGATAGAAATTTTTTCCCATTATAGCATGTATTGAGTCTTGTACTAAAAGGAGCTTTTGTTTAGTAGGCGTAGGCTCACCCATAGTCAACACATTTTTGATATCAGTACCGTCATTACAATGAGGTGAACAAAGTCATGGGATAACTCCTAGTATCGTGTCGGACCTCATTTTGCCTAGTGTTGTACAGCAGCTCGAAGTGGTATGGACTCAAGGAATCGTTGGGTGTCCGTTGCACAAGTACTGCACCATGCTGTCTCTTTAGCCATCCATAATCGCGAAAGTTTTGCCGGTGCAGGATTTTACGCACAAACTGACCTCTTGATTACGTTCCATTAAAGAATGGGATTGATGTCCGACGATGTTGGTGGCCAAATCATTCACTGGACTGTCCAGAATGTTCTTCAAACCAACTGAGGACAGTTATAGACTGGTGACATACCGCATTGTCCATCGTTGTTTGGGGACATAAAGTCCATGAATGGCTGCAGATGGTCTACAGGCAGCCGAACATAACCATTTCCAGTCAGTGATCGGTTCGACTGGGCCAGAGTTCCTTACTGACAGCTTGGAGCCATGATCACACTCGAACCCTGTCAGCAGCTCTTACCAAGTGAAATCGGGACTCATCTGACTAGGCCAATTTTTTCCATTCGTGCAGGGTCCAACAGGTGTAGTCACGAGCCCAGGAGAGACGCTGGAAGCGATGCCGTGCTGTTAATACAGATTTTCATGTCGTTCGTCTACTGCCATAGCCCATTAAAGCCAAATTTCGCCGCACTGTCTTAACGGATACGTTCGTCGTACGTCCCACATTGATTTATGCTGTTACATCACTCAGTGTTCCTTGTATGTCAGCACTGACAACACTACATCTACATCCATACTCCGCAAGCCACCTGACGGTGTGTGGCGGAAGGTACCTTGAGTACTTCTATCGGTTCTCCCTTCTATTCCAGTTTCGTATTGTTCGTGGAAAGAAGGATTGTCGGTATGCCTCTGTGTGGGCTCTAATCTCTCTGATTTTATCCTCATGGCCTCTTCGCGAGATATACGTAGGAGGGAGCAATATACTGCTTGACTCTTCGGTGAAGGTATGTTCTCGAAACTTTAACAAAAGCCCGTACCGAGCTACTGAGCGTCTCTCCAGCAGAGTCTTCCACTGGAGTTTATCTATCATCTCCGTAACGCTTTCGCGATTACTAAATGATCCTGTAACGAAGCGCGCTGCTCTCCGTTGGATCTTCTCTATATCTTCTATCAACCCTATCTGGTACGGATCCCAGTCTGCTGAGCAGTATTCAAGCAGTGGGCGAACAAGCGTACTGTAACCTACTTCCTTTGTTTTCGGATTGCATTTCCTTGGGATTCTTCCAATGAATCTCAGTCTGGCATCTGCTTTACCGACGATCAACATTATATGAACATTCCATTTTAAATCACTCCTAATGCGTACTCCCAGATAATTTATGGTATTAACTGCTTCCAGTTGCTGACCTGCTATTTTGTAGCTAAATGATAAAGGATCTATCTTTCTGTGTATTCGCAGCACATTACACTTGTCTACATTGAGATTCAATTGCCATTCCCTGCACCATGCGTCAATTCGCTGCAGATCCTCCTGCATTTCAGTACAATTTTCCATTGTAACAACCTCTCGATACACCACAGCATCATCTGCAAAAAGCCTCAGTGAACTTCCGATGTCATCCACCAGGTCATTTATGTATATTGTGAATAGCAACGGTCCTATGACACTCCCCTGCGGCACACCTGAAATCACTCTTACTTCGGAAGACTTCTCTCCATTGAGAATGACATGCTGCGTCCTGTTACCTAGGAACTCCTCAATCCAATCACACAATTGGTCTGATAGTCCATCTGCTCTTACTTTGTTCATTAAACGACTGTGGGGAACTGTATCGAACGCCTTGCGGAAGTCAAGAAACACGGCATCTACCTGTGAACCCGTGTCTATGGCCCTCTGAGTCTCGTGGACGAATAGCGCGAGCTGGGTTTCACATGACCGTCTTTTTAGAAACCCATGCTGATTCCTACAGAGTAGATTCCTAGTCTCCAGAAAAGTCATTATACTCGAACACAATACGTGTTCCAAAATTCTACAACTGATCGACGTTAGAGATATAGGTCTATAGTTCTGCACATCTGCTCGACGTCCCTTCTTGAAAACGGGGATGACTTGTGCCCTTTTCCAATCCTTTGGAACGCTACGCTCGTCTACAGACCTACGGTACACCGCTGCTAGAAGGGGGGCAAGTTCCTTCGCGTACTCTGTGTAAAATTGAACTGGTATCCCATCAGGTCCAGAGGCCTTTCCTCTTTTGAGCGATTTTAATTGTTTCTCTATCCCTCTGTCGTCTATTTCGATATCTACCATTTTGTCATCTGTGCGACAATCTAGAGAAGGAACTACAGTGCAATCTTCCTCTGTGAAACAACTTTGGAAAAAGACATTTAGTATTTCGGCCTTTAGTCTGTCAGCCTCTGTTTCCGTACCATTTTGGTCACAGAGTGTCTGGACATTTTGTTTTGATCCACCTACCGCTTTGACATAAGACCAAAATTTCTTAGGATTTTCTGCCAAGTCAGTACATAGAACTTTACTTTCGAATTCATTGAACGCCTCTCGCATAGCCCTTCTCACACTACATTTCGCTTCGCGTAATTTTTGTTCGTCTGCAAGGCTTTGGCTATGTTTATGTTTGCTGTGAAGTTCCCTTTGCTTCCGCAGCAGTTTTCTAACTCGGTTGTTGTACCACGGTGGCTCTTTTCCATCTCTTACTATCTTGCTTGGCACATACTCATCTAACGCAAAATGTACGACGGTTTTGAACTTTGTCCACTGATCCTCAACACTATCTGTACTTGAGACAAAACTTTTGTGTTGAGCCAACAGGTACTCTGAAATCTGCTTTTTGTCACTTTTTCTAAACAGAAAAATCTTCCTACCCTTTTTAATATTCCTATTTACGGCTGAAATCATCGATGCCGTAACCGCTTTATGATCGCTGATTCCCTGTTCTGCGTTAACTTTTTCAAATAGTTCGGGTCTGTTTGTCACCAGAAGGTCTAATATGTTATCGCCACGAGTCGGTTCTCTGTTTAACTGCTCGAGGTAGTTTTCAGATAATGCACTTAAAAAAAATTTCACTGGATTCTTTGTCCCTGCCACCCGTTATGAACGTTTGAGTCTCCCAGTCTATATCCGGCAAATTAAAATCTCCACCCAAAACTATAATATGGTGGGGAAATCTACTCGAAATATTTTCCAAATTATCCTTCAGGTGCTCAGCCACAACAGCTGCTGAGCCAGGGGGCCTATAGAGACATCCAATTACCATGTCTGAGCCTGTTTTAACCGTGACCTTCACCCAAATCATTTCACATTTCGGATCTCCATCAATTTCCTTCGATACTATTGCACTTCTTATCGCTATAAACACGCCTCCCCCTTCACTGTTCAGCCTGTCTCTGCGGTATACATTCCAATCTGAGTTTAGGATTTCATTACTGTTTACGTCAGTCCAAGATGCGATAATACGCCTTTGAATGCTCGTAGAAACACAACTGATTGTAGAGTATTTCCTCCAGTACTGTATATGTTTGGATGTGTCTAGTGTTGAGCAAGCTTCCTTCAAGACAGAAGAAAGTGATTGTGCAGTCGTTACTCCGTATGGTATACGGCTGGGCGATAAGCTATCGAAAATTGTTTCGTTAGCATATGTTGTATGATCCGCTTCAGTAGGCTCTGGCTCTGAGCACTATGGGACTTAACATCTGTGCTCATCAGTCCCCTAGAACTTAGAACTACTTAAACCTAACTAATCTAAGGACATCACACAACACCCAGTCATCACGAGGCAGGGAAAATCCCTGACCACGCCGGAATCGAACCCGGGAACCCGGGCGCGGGAAGCGAGAACGCTACCGCACGACCACTGCTTCGGTAGGACTGTCGTAGCTATCACATACTTTATTAACAGTCGGTGGAGTGTATTGAACAATGCCTCGGGCTGTAGAAAATTGCTGTTGTACGTCTGCAACTTGCACATTTATTTGGTCAAGCCAGTGTGGCAGTTTTTTTCTCGTGCTAATTCGGACTTTAAAGATTTACTGTCATCGTCTCGTTCTGGCATAGCAGCATCGACAGAATCATTTACAACACGGCCTAATGCGGAATTTAATTAATCATTAATTTTTACATATTTGTGCGAAAGGTATGCGAAAAATCATCAACAATGTGCTTGCATTGGTCATTGAACTGGTTTTGTACTTTCGCGTCCCGTTCTTCCACAAAAGTATCGACTTTATTTTGTAGTTTTTCAACAGTACACTATAATTTTTTCCATATTTGGACAATGTCTGTACAGCTTCAGGAAGATCACCATAAGCTTTCTTTAATTGTGTAACATCATTGGCCACAGTATCGAGCTGTGATGAGAATATGTTGAAATTAGCAGTCAAATTCTGTCACTAGATTGTTTCTTCAAACGATTAAACTGTTGTGATTCTTTGGATTGTGTTTGTAATTCTTTGGATTGGTTTTCTAATCGGGCGGTTATGTCGTGCTTGATTGCCTTAAAATTTTGTAACAACAGAGCAATGAGATCAGTCGTTGACCGCCTCTTTGTACGTTCGTTTCACCTGAAATATCACCCATCGAACCTTAACTTCAAGTGAAACATTAACATCGGATTGATGAGTTACACTACTGGGAAATACCATGTAAATGAGCATCATTTTCACACAATGGATTATGTGCCATAACATCCGCATCAGTTTCAGAGGGTGATTCGAGACCGAGTTCCGAAACTAGTGCATTTTCAGCTTCCATGTTAGCAAACTCTCCTTTTCAATGTTAGGCTCTACGTTACTATACTCCTGTTTAATTATTTTAGAAATCTTGCCAATTTTCACCATGACATGAATGTAAGTAAAAAAAAAAAAGTTTTCAAAAATTCTGAATACCTACGATCTGAACTGCTGGTACAACAATGTAAAGCAGCATAGGTCATTACTGATAAAACTGTGTAATGTCAGCCATTCTGGCACTTACAGTCAAGTAATCGTATTAACAATTCCAAAATATAACACAGAAAATACTATTATTTAATGGCTTGGACGAAAATTTCAGCATTACTCATTGTACGCAGCATGAGAAGGTAGAATTATGTGTTGCATGTTCCTCTTACGTGCTTATAAGTCTTTTCGCGGTCTCGACATTTCCATTTTCTAAGTTGTTAATAACGGTTGTATTCAGTATAAAACGCAAAAGAGAGAAAGGGTGACTATAATAATGAGATGAAAGAAGAAAATCGGAGAAGCATATGTTGTCGGCCTATCTTTAACAAGATGATGCGAGACCGTAGAAATATGGTTATACAATTTCATGTATCAGAATTAAGTTTGTGATAAACTTACGCTCATAAATCGGCATCGTTCTTCGTTATCATGCAACTGAGGGTCGTTTTCTGGAACGTGGTATGAGTACTTACAGCTGCGACGATCGCAGCCGATTCATTGCAGCTCCGCATTAAGACGACGAACAGGACATTTGCTGAAAAACATTAACAATCATCAGATGAGGACAAGCAGTAAATTAAATAAAGCAAACGAACAACGCAAATGTTCGGAATAATGTAATTGACTTAGTTAAATGAACATAAGACATCATCTTTTATTCTACCTGTCCACTGACACGGCGATGACAGAAGAGTGTGCGAGATAGTACTGAGAGACTAAAATTTGTCCTAAAAACAAATTCAGAGCGAGAAATAGTCATAGGACACACTTATAAGATTAAATTATCTCTGAGATGGGGAACTGTTCAAAAAAATGGTTCAAATGGCTATGAGCACTGTGGGACTTAACATCTATGGTCATCAGTCCCCTAGAACTTAGAACTACTTAAACCTAACTAACCTAAGGACAGCACACAACACCCAGCCATCACGAGGCAGAGAAAATCCCTGACCCCGCCGGGAATCGAACCCGGGAACCCGGGCGTGGGAAGCGAGAACGCTACCGCACGACCACGAGATGCGGGCTGGGGAACTGTAATGACGATAATAACCTGTAGGATTACAAGGATTATACCAAAGAAAGAAATTGAAACGTATACCACCATTTATTCAGATACCAAAAATCTAAAACTAAACTTCTGTGGTCTTATTAGAAAAATACAACCAAGCAGATAAACTAAACAGGGTCTGGAACTCTACGGTATTCATAGTAAAGCTAAAAGTGAAAGAATGAAATTGATTTCTACAGTAAAAAAAGACCTGAAGAAAGCAGGAATAACCCTACTTGAGACACTAAAACGAAACATTTTTGGCAGATAACTAAAGAAGACAACTCGGTCTGTCTAGAGGGAAAGAGATCATCCAGGAGGAATGAGTGTAATATCGACACAGAAAATCTACAAACAAACTGAAAATGCCTCTTGTTGTACACAGTGCCTCTTCTAAAAGTCGTCAGGCATGTTGGATCTGGTGTTTCAGCAAGTACCTGAAACTTCGTTTTAGCAATATGTAGCTGAAATCATACCAAAAAATACTGCTCATCACGTTTTTCAAGAGATATACAGTGTTAAGGGATGGCGTCATTTTGTTTCTCATTTAAAACAAAAAGATTTTTAAAAGCAAAATACGAGTAATATTCCCATTCGATAGAGGCGATATTCGTTTTATCGATATTCGTTTTTATGCCTTCTCTCCACTTGTTAGCAGCAGCCACAGTGGCTGCGCCAAAGACTGAGACGGCGTGGAGTTTTAGAATGATTTATTGAACTTTCTTTACAATTTCTCCCTCATCGTCGCTGCCCAGCCCTGCGGATCCTTCCGCCTGGCTGCTGCTGTGTAGATTCTCCGACAACGCGCGCAACGCGCGCCGCTGTTCGCACTCGGGAGCCTCAGGCCACCAGTGCTCCTCTGAAGCCAGGATGCCGTGTGGTTCAGATGAACTCGTCGCCGTGAGGTCAACTGTCGATGCTTGCTGCACCGGCGGCTGGGAAGCCGTCAGCCACGCGCCGTGGTGCCGGGTTGCCGTGACGTCCGGGCGTCAGTCCCCGGCGGCGCCTGCGGGCGGTCCTGCTGGAAGTTCTCGCTGTAGTTAGTCAGCCACGGTGCCGCCGAACTCGGGCCGACCCCCAGAGCTAAAGTTAACATCTGGCGGCGAACGGATGACTCCTGCGAGCTGGAACAGACTACCGGAATCGTCACCTACGAAGATTGAACATTCGGACATGGACCACGTCTGTCCTCTGATCCACACTGCTTCCTAATGGCTTCTGTCCGTTGCTGCCTGGGCTCCACTAGTTATATCCGGCAGGAGAACGTTTTTTACCCTCGGTGGTAGCTTTTTGTTATCACTCCTGTAGTATATTGCAGCGTAACTTAGCGTGCTGGTCTAACTTCCCCTTACTCAGCACTCTCCAGGCTTCGCTCGGAGCTCGATCTGTATGCGTCCTTGCGTCAGCTGGTTGGTAGACTGCTGCTGTCAGCAAAGCTATCTCTGCTTGCCTACTTCGCAATGCCTCGGGCGCCGGCGTGCTTCTGTTTTGCCATTCTCCACTGCATGAAACAACGCTTACTACATGTGGCCGCAACATTATTAACAGGACTGTAAAATAGTTTTTTGTCAGTTATAGTCTCCCTATTATGTCATTCAAGTCTTATAAATGTAGTCTGGGTTCTGTAAAAATTGTAGATAGTGGCGGCTACATATGGGGGGCACGCGGGGCGCCCGACCCCCCCTCCCCACCCGCTTGCGAGGCCGCTGTCATTGCCACCCTCGCCGGCTTCATCAGTCAGCCAGCACAGTATCCGTTTGTTTGTTTCGTTTCGGCAGTCGACTCGACTGAATCGAGTTATCGAGTAGTTGTGCTTTCCTATGTAGCACGCAAATCCATGACATCGTATTTTATAAGTTTCTATCTGGCACATAGATAGCTAACACATACCTACGAGATAAGTCACGGGCATTCTAGTGATCTCGGTACATTATTCTGTCTGGCATTTGTTCGAGAAAAGTCGCGAATATTCTACTGTTTTCTTGTACAGAGAACCTTCGACACATAGCGTTATAAATACGGACTATTCGCCAAACAGGAAGCTAGTTTACACTTAGAAGCAGAAATATTAAGACTGAAGAATGAATAAGTAAAAAGTCCTAGTTGCAGCAAGTGAAAGTGTGAAGATTGGTCAAGAGTGAGAGTGATCAGTTGACTGTGAAGTACTAATATTAGTAATTCATAATAGGGAAGAGAACCACTATTCTAACTTTTTTATAAGATGGCATTGTCCTGTATATGTGTATAATCAATTTAAATAAAACTTTCTTAAGCTTTGCATGTGACTTGATTATTTTTTATTACGGTAAAAGTAAAGGTAGCTCAAGATGTCTTTAGCTCTCCCCTCCTTGACGTTTTTCTGTATCCGCCACTGGCTGTAGACAGCCATTACCTCACTGTATTTTTTTCTTGATAACTTCAGATTTGTATTGAATGTATTGCAGTCAGCACTGGCGAAAGCATTTTTTATTTGAACATTCCATCAAAGAAAATATCAATATAAGTATAATAGTACACCCTACGAAATATCCTAGGTGTGTTCTGGTGCATACAGTCGTACAAGAATCCAATCCATATCGTTTTAAATAAATAAATTAAACATGAAACTTGAGATTCATAGCAGTTACAGAGAGCCCGTGTAGTCACCAGACGGCGGTGGAAATGCAACGTGCAGTATCGTGCATTGGCCGTGACAGAGAATGTTTGTATTTTCAGCGGATTGACTCCCCTCCCTCCACACATACACAAGCTGGACAAGGCAGAACGTACACGAACATTGTATCACAAATATCGTGGAAATTAGTACTGTTCGTTACTATTTTATCAGAGTTTTTCTTTTTGAAGGAAGGTATTCAAAAGACCAGTTGCGTAAGTATAACGACTAGTCGATTAACTATTTAACTGCACGTGAAAAGGTAATAGAACACCATGGAGTTTCGCGTAAAGTCAATGACTCAGACTTTCGAAAGAAAAGCTGTGTAGCTACCTACAAAGTGAAACCATAAAACTACATCGATACTCTTTTGACTGGTCTGCGACCAAACTGCTGTATAACTTTTTTTCCTCTCTTTTAATTCTCCACTCCAAAGAGTAGAGCGAACTGTTTCAGATCCTGCTCATTACAGAGTCACGGTTCTTTTCAACCAATTGGTAGACGAATTGGTAGTGGGCGCAGAGGGTGTTCCCAACTGAGAATAAATGGGAGGGAGCTGGTGGCCAGTTCCAGCGTTTACGTGATAACCCAGGAAAACTCCCCGAAACCACGGTCTGAATTGTGGAGTTCAATTATTTTGGTTTCATTTCTGATACAACGTCCATCACACTACCATACCAAAATTAAAATGTGGTGTACGAGGTGCATTCAAGTTCTAAGGCCTCCGATTTTTTTTCTGTGGACTGGAAAGAGATAGAAACATGCGCATTGTTTTAAAATGAGGCCACGTTCATTGTCAATACGTTCCAGAGATGGCAGCACCGTACGGCAGATGGAATTTTACCGCCAGCGGCGAGAATGAGAACTGTTTTAAATACTTAAAATGGCGACGTTTTCCTTACTTGAACAGCGTGCAATCATTCGTTTTCTGAATTTGCGTGGTGTGAAACCAATTGAAATTCATCGACAGTTGAAGGAGACATGTGGTGATGGAGTTATGGATGTGTCGAAAGTGCGTTCGTGGGTGTGACAGTTTAATGAAGGCAGAACATCGTGTGACAACAAACCGAAACGACCTCGGGCTCGCACAAGCCGGTCTGACGACATGATCGAGAAAGTGGAGAGAATTGTTTTGGGGGATCGCCGAATGAATGTTGAACAGATCACCTCCAGAGTTGGCATTTCTGTGTTTTCTGTGCACACAATCCTGCATGACGACCTGAAAATGCGAAAAGTGTCATCCAGGTGGGTGCCACGAATGCTGACGGACGACCACATGGCTGCCCGTGTGGCATGTTGCCAAGCAACGACAGAATGAATGGGGCTTTCTTTTCGTCGGTTGTGACAATGGATGAGACGTGGATGCCATTTTTCAATCCAGAAACAAAGCGTCAGTCAGCTCAATGGAAGCACACAGATTCACCGCCACCAAAAAATTTCGGGTAACCGCCAGTGCTGAAAAAATGATGGTGTCCATGTTCTGGGACAGCGATGGCGTAATCCTTACCCATTGCGTTCCAAAGGGCACTACGGTAACAGGTGCATCCTACGAAAATGTTTTGAAGAACAAATTCCTTCCTGCACTGCAACAAAAACGTCCGGGAAGGGCTGCGCGTGTGCTGTTTCACCAAGACAACGCACCCGCACATCGAGCTAACGTTACGCAACAGTTTCTTCGTGATAACTTTGAAGTGATTCCTCATGCTCCCTACTCACCTGACCTGGCTCCTAGTGACTTTTGGCTTTTTCCAACAATGAAAAACACTCTCCGTGGCCGCACATTCACCAGCCGTGTTGCTATTGCCTCAGCGATTTTCCAGTGGTCAAAACAGACTCCTAAAGAAGCCTTCGCCGCTGCCATGGAATCATGGCGTCAGCGTTGTGAAAAATGTGTACGTCTGCAGGTCAATTACGTCGAGAAGTAACGCCAGTTTCATCGATTTCGGGTGTGTAGTTAATTGGAAAAAAAATCGGAGGCCTTAGAACTTGAATGCGCCTCGTATTTGTATTGTGTATGTACGCTGTGTAGGTGCAGGTGTGCTATTACGAGTATAAAGAGTGACGTATTGTGCAACGTTCAACGACACGGCTTTTCTGTTATATTTCCGAAATGTTCCTGCGAGATTGTTCCACTTACCTCAGTAAGCGACAAACATAGCGCTGCCTGATCTAGGAGGACACACGAGCTCAGTTTGATGGCATTTAATTCTACACTCTGGGACATGGTTCTTTGCTAGCTGATGCAAGTTTTTTCAGGAATAGTAAAGTTAGAAAACTTGCAGGGCCGGTTGAAGAACATTTTTCCTCACAGGCGGCTTTTCATTTGGCGCCCCGCTACCCCTTTTCCCTTATCCACATTTACCCATATCAGTTTTTGCTACTAATTGCAACGCGCACTGTGTACAGATCTTGAACTACGACTCGCCTGACTCTCTTTTCAGCTTAGCGCCCCAACAGCCGCTAACAGAAATCACAATAGTTGTGACGTCTCTGGCGCCCCTTTCAACTTGACGCACCAAGCTTGGGCTTGAAATGGCTCTAAAAATTTGATATCAAGTCCGTACCATATTACAAGTTTTTTCATGTATAATTTACAGAATACAATTTAATGTTCATCTGTTAATGATTTCTTCTAATTATTGCCATGACCCTGACACTAAGAGTCAGCATCTGCATTGAACGTTCTGTTAAGAAATATAGCAGTCAGTTTATTAACAATCTTAACTTTGTATGATATTTAATAGTTTGCTGTTATCGTCATCGTTGTCATCGTCGTCTTCGTCGTCTTTGTTGTTGTTATTCTGGTCTTTAGTCCGAAGACTGGTTTGATGCAGCTCTCCACGATAATCTATTATGGACAAGCCTCTTCATCATCGAATAATGACTGCATCCTAACTGCTATTGAACCTGCTTATTGTGTGTTCCTCTCTTGGTCTCCCTCCTCAATTTTTACCTCCCCCCACCCCCAACAAACACTTCCTCTCCAAAACTAAAATTCATGACTCCTCGATATCCCAGAATGTATCCTATCAACTGGTTCCTTTTTTTAATAAAATTATGCCATAATTTTTACTCCCCCAATTCTATTCATTACTTCACCAAAAGTTACGCATTCTTCCTGTAGTGTTGGCAGAAGAGCCAACACCATGTTGCTAGAGGAGGCCGAAATGCACGCGTTTAAGCTGGCGTGAGGTCTGGAACAGTTAAAGGAGTTGAGTCTAATAAATAAAGTACGAAGCTCTTGCAATACTTAACTTTATTCCATAATTGGTGAACATCGGTCTGACGGTACAGGCTTTATAAGATAACCAGCAAAAGATAAATGGCGCCTTGCTAGGTCGTAGCAATTGACGTAGCTGAAGGCTATGCTAACTATCGTCTCGGCAAATGAGAGCGTATTTGTCGGTGTAGCTTCGCTAGCAAAGTCGGCTGTACAACTGGGGCGAGTGCTAGGACGTGTCTCTAGACCTGCCATGTGGCGGCGCTCGGTCTGCAATCCTGACAGTGGCGACACGCGGGTCCGTCGTATACTAGCGGACCGCGGCTGATTTAAAAGCTACCACCTAGCAAGTGTGGTGTCTGGCTGTGACACCACACTTCCCATTTCGTATTCATCAATCTTATATAACACTACATTTCAAACGCTTCTTTTCTTTTCTTTCCTGATTATCATTTACGTTTTACTTCCGTACATTGCTACACTTCAGACCAATATCCTCTGAAAGACTTCTTAACATTTAAATTCATATTCGATATTAACAGTTTCTCTTCTTCAGAAACGCATTTCTTGCTATTGTTAATTTATATTTTGCCCACTGCCTACCTCTGGCACCATCTGCCATTTTACTGCCCATATAACCAAATTCATTTCCTAATCGAATTCCCTCAGCATCATCTGATTTAATTCAACTACTTTCCATTATGCCTGTTTTGCTTTTGTTAATGTTCATCTTACAAGCTACTTTCAAAGACACTGTCCATTCCGTCCAACTGCCCTTCCAAGTACTAAGCCTAACAGAATTAAAATGTTATCGGCAGAATTACAAGGTTTTTTTTCCTTCTCCCTGAACTTTATTTCCTTTCCCAATTTTTTCTTTGTTTTCCTTTACTGTTTGCTCTTGTCCTTGGCATGGGGAGCAGCACATAAAAAACGAAAGAATCAGCAATGATCAGTGGCATGTGGATACAGAAGACAATGGACACCACTGCAGTAATGACATATAATGTGTATCCACAGAACATGTAATGTGTAATTTGAAAAGTGTCATCATGATCCCTGCATTGGTAAAAAATTATTGATTAGCTCCCATTCGGTTCTCTGGGAGGGGACTGGCAAGGGGGAGGTGATCATGAGAAAAAGACTGGGTAAGCAACGAAAGGAAAACGTTCTATGAATCGGTGCGTGGAAAGTCAGAAGTTGGAACGTAGTAGGAAAACTAAAAAAAAAACTGAAAAGGGAAACGCAAAAGCTCAGTGCACATATTGTGAGGGTCAGTGAAGTGAAATGGAAAGAAGATAAGGATTTATGGTCAGAAGGATATAGGGTAATATAAACAACAGCAGCATATAGTTAAACGGGTGTGGGATTCGTTATGACTATGAAAGTAGGCCAGAGTGTGAGTTACTATGAACAGTTCAGTGAGGGGGTTGTTCTCATCAGATTCGACAGAAAACCAACGGCGGCAACGATAGTTCAGCTAAACAGGCCAACGTCAAAAGTTGAAGATTAAGGGATAGAGAAAGTATTTGAGGATATCGAATGGGCGATATAGTATGAAGGGATATGAAAATCTAATGATCAAGAGGGACTGAAATGTCGTCGTAAGGGAAGGAATACGAGAAGGGGTTACGGAGAATATGGGGTTTTCAGTAGGAATGCAAGAGTGAAACCTGGCGAGCATTTTCTCGCATCCCATGCCCGGGTTCCCGGGTTCGATTCCCGGCGGGGTCAGGGATTTTCTCTGCCTCGTGATGGCTGGGTGTTGTGTGCTGTCCTTAGGTTAGTTAGGTTTAAGTAGTTCTAAGTTCTAGGGGATTGATGACCATAGATGTTAGGTCCCATAGTGCTGAGAGCCATTTGAATTTGAACCTGACGAGCATTCATTGATGATTTGGACAGCCGTATCGTAATACTCCGTAAGGTTTATGGTTACTCTGCAAGGCCAAATTCCTTCCGAGGATTATGTGACCATTTCGGCTGATCAGGTCCATTTCATGGTATAATGTTTGTTCTCCAATGGTGATTTTGTCTTACAAGTCGGAAGGGTTCTATTCACACAGTTCGCATCGTCCTGAGCTGGTTTTGGCAGCGAGAGGATGAGTTGTCGTAACTTCCCTGCCCACCACAGCCACCAGAACGCAATATTATTGAGCCTTTATGGTCTGCTTCGAGAGAAGGGTGCGCGGTCGCTGTACACATTCATCATCGTTACCCGAATATGGCACAGGACCTGTATTTATTTATACTGAGACGACAGGAAGCTGCTTTGAATGCCGACGGGTTTCTTAACCTTATTAGGCGTGGTAATGTATTCTGTTTGTAGTGTTTCCATATTTTTGTCGGGACTCTTTAACTGTTTGCGATTAATATGTCAAAAATCCACCTCAGTTGCGAAATGTTACTGGTCTTTACCCAGGTTTCAGCAAGAGTAATCTAGCCTTACGTAAGCGTAAATTTTATGGTAATAAGAGGCGTACAATATGAGAGGCCGTGCTTTTCCATCAGAGTTTTGCGGATATAAGGACAATCGGACTATCTTAGTGAGTCGTCGGTTAGGATTCTTTCTACCTATTTTGCCGACAAGCTCTCGAAGTTTATGTCCCTCGCAGAAACAGTATCAGCTCCTTAGGGTTCTCTGCAAAGGGGAAGTCAACTTCTTACGAAACTTAATAAACTAACATATGCCAGAATAAGGCACGGTCAAACATAAAAAAGCCAAAATACCGTGTTACCATGTCAAGAGAAACATTAGTTCTAAGAAATCTGAAATGACGCGTGTTCATTCCTTGTTTATATTCATTATGGTGCAGGGGTTGGACGAACTGCGCGAGAGCCTTGTCAAGCGTGTTGTGACGTCAGAGAAAAGGTTTAAAGAACAGGTGCAGACGATGTAATGCTAATGGCCACTGAACGGCACAGCTGACGCAGCTGGCTGAATGCCTGAATGGAAGCTGGCGTGACGCAGCCAAGAAATACATCTGTTAGTAAACAGATGAGATGACAGGTACTGAACCAAATGAAGAGATATTCACAAAATTTGTAAACACAGTTGTTTCATGTAGGAGATTAGTAGCTACTGTTAAGTGATCAATTAAAGAGTAATGTAATGAAATCAGTATCTAACAGACTGGAAAATAATTCTAAGGAAATAGAGAAAATAGTAGTACTTCATCTAATGAATTAGTTGTTTTTTACGGACTAATCAACAGAAAAAATATTTAAAAACAAAGAATTTACAAATTGATACTACTAGCAGTTTGAAAAGTTTTATGAATCTTCCACTTGGGCAGAATAAGAACTATGATGATTAAAATATTCTTTGTATGGGAAATGTAAACTATTGTTCTTATTTGGTTTTTAAAACATGTGTTTTTGTTGTACGTACTCATACTAACTGTAACGATAGGTGGAAAGACGGGAAAATTTGGAACACACATAACCAGGTGACGTGCACTGAGGGACAAACAAGATATACAATCAGCAACAAGTCCATCGCCTAGGACCAGCAACTTTGGCCACCAATAACACCATTTCACGCAAAATAATTGTGTCATTGCCATGAACTCTCAAAGAACGACCTTGAGTAGTAAATGCTTCTTAAAAAAGTGGCGAGCAGTAATGCTCCATGGGAGGGCGAAGACAAATTTCCTGTGTGCATCGCGTGTAATGCGTTTGTGTATTCTGTCCATATTGTAACTGCGAAAAAATACTCCGATGATTTTTTTTGGAACCGCCAACTAGCTACTGGAAAATGCGAGCGAAATATTTTTAATTATTCTGCTAAGAACATGTAAAAGCAAACAATATTTTGCTGATGTGCTGAGATGGATGGCTCTAAGCACTATGGGCCTTAACATCTGAGGTCATCAGCCCCTAGACTTAGAACTACTTAAACCTAACCAACCTCAGGACATCACACACATTCATGCCTGAGGCAGGATTCGAACCTGCGACCGGAACAGCAGCGCGGTTCTGGATTGAAGCTCCTAGAACCGCTCACCCACAGCGGCCGGCGATGTGCTGAGAAAATTTTATGCAGCTAACCCATATTCGCAAACTTATGTGGCTCTCTTTGATGTTGTATTTGAAGTGTTATGTTCGATATGTTATTGATGTTCAATGATCGTCTATTTGAAAGAGAAATGCTATTTGATTTTGCGAGAGCATGTAAGATAAAATTGAAAGGTTAATACAATTAATCAGAAATATTATAAAGTTGTTTATAGTCTGCAAATGTGACAGTAGTGCATGAACAACTAATATTTATTTTTAAAACATCTGTTAACGAAATACTGAAATTAATTTGGTGGAAAAGGATAAATACATAGAACAAATGGCGTAAAGGAATGAACTGACCGAAATGGTACAGGCTGCATTCCAGTTTTTTCTAAATTACGGTTTTGTTTAAAAAAAAAATCACAATTTTGAAAACAAATTACCGAACGCGATCTGTAAGGTACTCCTTTCGTTCAAGCCACATTTTATTTCCTTGTTTTCCAGTTTTACAATTTTGTACAGCGTCTGCAGATATCATGAGGCATTCTGTGAGTCAAGCGCCACTGCAGAACGCACGCAGTCGCGAGTAAGGTTTCGGACCCCACACTGAAGGAGTCGGTGGACGTTGGCGTGTGGCGCTGTGCCCATACAGGTGAACGCCAGTTACGTCAGAAGCGAGGTACGTAGGGAAAGCACAGTTATTGCGGTGTGAAGCATGTAATCTTGCATAATAATTATTCGCTAATGAATGTCGCTTTTTCCAATTGATATATTAGGGGAACTTTCTTACAATAATATTACAGCGCCAGAAATCCACCATGTTACTAAATAAATAAATGAATGACGTTTAAGATAACGAAAATGTACGAATAGTTTCGAAATATCACGAGTATAAGTACGAGGTACAGGCTGCACGCCATAGTCGCCAGTCGCCGATAAGATGCCTTCCGATCTAGTTCCGTCGTAAGACCATGTTCTCAGTAAACTGTTAGTTTTAGTCATTATTAATTGTGTAGATATTATCAGTTTACGGTGTTTAGCAAATAAATACATCATAATGGCGTCCCTCTTGAACGTTATTTCCGATAACATAGTCTCCTCCACACCACTAAGAACCGCAAGTGTACGGCCAGTCATACTGCAAGCTTAAATCATTGGATAGCGACATGCACGTATTTCAGATGACGGTAGTACAACGTACACAAGGTATAAAAGGACAGAGCATTGGCGGAGCTGTTATTTTTACTCCAGTGATTCATGTGAAAAGCTGTCCGACGTGATTATGGCCGCACGTCGGGAATTATCAAAATTTGAATGCGGAATTTTAGCTGGAGCTAGACACATCGTACTTTTTTTCGGAAAGCCGTAGGGAATTCAATATTCGATCCACAGTGTTTAGAGTGTGCGAGAATATCAAATTTCAGGCATTACCTCTAAATACGGACAACGCAATGGCCGACGGCCTTATCACCGAGAACAGTGGCGTTTGCTTAGTCAGTGCTAACAGTCAATCAACAACGCTTGAAATAACCGCAGAAATCAATGTGGAATGCACGACGAAGGTAGCCGTTTGGACAGTGCGTCGAAATTTGGCGTTGATGGGCTATGTTGGCAGACAACTGATGCAAGTGCCTTTTCTAAGAGCACCTGCAGTGCCTTTCCTGGGATCGTGACCATATATTCGACAACTGTAAAACCGTGACCTGGTCAAATGAGTCCCAACTTGGTAAGAGATTATAGTAGGATTTGAGGTCACAGGGCCGCAATTGTACACGATTGGTTTGAAGAACGTTCTGGACAATTCAAGCAATTGACTTGGCCACCCAGACCTCAATCAATTCCATCAACCCCATAGAATGTCTATGGGACATTACTGAAAGGTCAGATTGTGCAAAAACTGTGGAACTTTCACAATTATGGACAGCTATAGAGGCAGTATGGCTCAATACTTCTGCAGGGGACTTGCAATTCCACGGCGAATTGTTGCACCACGACGGGCGTAAGAATGCCCAAAATGATATTGGGAAGTATCTCGTGACCTCAATGTACTATTGCCTACGAACTCAATAGCTAAACTGAGACATTTCTAGAGATTCAGCACAAGTGAGAGTTCTTGTGAAGTATGTGTCTCTATTCGTGGTACACATTGCCATCCCTGTGTCACAGTACCGTAGATTGGGGATAGAGGGAGAAAATAGCGCAACTAATTCGTAAAGTGGAGATGTTTTGCGCCATTCTGTGGTGCCTTTTCTAGTGGCGTGCTACAGTAATGTCGCACGGGGATTTTATTGTTTTAGTTAGTTACTTAGTTGCACAGCCCAGAGGTAATTTGAAGTATTTTTTATCGAAATTATGTAGAACGTGCCAGTTCACAGGATATACAGGGTACAATAAAAATGTATTGCCAAACCCTCAAGCAACATTCCTCACAGTTAGGAGAAGAGAATATGTTATATGGACACGGGTCTGGGAAAGTTTTTTCTATGTTACAGCTCAACTCAACACATTAATCATGGGAAACACATAGGAAACGCAATGTTCCAAATACTTTCGGTTCATACAACTATGAACCCGTCATCGCAAAGAACCATTATCGTGCTGACGTGTATTTGTCGAAATGCATATTGTTCCACAGCCTGCCATAACAGGGGCACGAAGACTGTACATATTTTACCGGCGTTTCATAAAGATGAGCTCTGAAATGGCCTCACAAATAAAATTCTAATGCTGTGGACGTCAAATTTTTGTGCTCAAGCGCCAGTATTGATATTGTGGGTGACACCTTGGGCTGCAGGAGCAGGGGATGCGAGGGGATGGGGAAGGGGGGGGGGCTGAATGGGGCAGAGAGCCCACTCAAACGGAAGTACAGTTTTCACCAAACCATGGCTTTTGATAGAAGCTTACCACTTACACATTTTGAATCTACGTATTAAAGGTTATCAGACCAAATATTTTTGGGGAAAATCAGAATAATTTATCGGATCTCTTGCATTTTTTGAGGGCTTACATAGTGATCTATTTTCCGTATCTAAATGTCCTACGTTCGTTTTTCTGTTTTTCGAGCCTATGTTACAGGCATCTTCACGCCCTACTATTTGAAAAAATACCAGATGCCTGCAGCAGACCGTATGCAGTCTGACTTTTGTATTAGGCCAACTGAGACGGTTCTAAATAAAACGAGATAATCAGTTAAAAACTGCCACGAAGAGATAGAAAAGTGGGTGATAACTTCGTATAGAAAAGAGTTTACAAATCAGTTTTATCTGTTATATTATGCGTGCTTTTTGGAAGTAGCTAACAGTTTTGTTTGGATAACGAGTAGCGTTGCCACTTTTTCCGATCTGACGCCATGTTGACATTAATGATCCACAGAAGTTCGTAACAAACTGAAAAAACAGCAAGGAACTGCGTTTGTGGGCCAAAAGACGTTGTTCAAACATTGATGCTGTAAAAAATTATTACTCTCCATACAAGTGAGTTAGTGACATACGAGTATTTTACATCGCACGATTCAAAATGAAAAAAGTCTTTGCTAAAAAATAACGAAACATACTTCCTCTATCAATCTCACTGACCACAATGCCGATGTATATTAGAACTAGGGTGACTAATTCTCGGCAGGCAGCAGCACTTTTGAGGGTAAAAGTTATACAGTTGCCACTTTTCCCGTCCTGGCGACTGTACCACATCTTCTGCTACCGATGTTACCATTAACTGGTAACATAGTATATTATATTAATTATTAATAGTAAGTGAACTATGAAACACGACCACAAATGCTTTCTCGTTTGAGCCCGAGTGGGTGAACATGAGGCCCTAGCAAACAGTCACCGATAATGCCGGCCTAAAAGCTGACACAAAATGTATGTTGATGACGTGATCGCACAATTTTGTGACGATTCTCGACAGCCCATGACGCAGAACAGGATTGGATCCAAAATTGAACCCTGTGGGAATCCCTTCGTGACTATCACTTGTCACTAAAGTTTTTTCCATTCCAACATTGTTTGAATTGCAAAGAAAACTGTTTGCTTGCTGTTGGTTAAGGAAGATTCAAACCAGTTGTGTTTCTCATGATTACTGTGATTACTAAGCAGAAAATGTGCTCTAACTTGGAAGTAAAGCGTGTGTCTGGGTGGGGAATGTTTCCTGAAAGTATGGCGATACCACTAAGACCTCTGGCTGTGGGGACATGCCTGTCCCAGGCGTGACCAAATACGTGGGCAGCCCCGTGTGTTGGCACGAGATCGTGATTCTTTGAAGAGAAACACTGAAGGTTATGTAAGAATGAATGGTGATGAGCACTTGCTGTTGTGGTTAACATGCACCTGGTAATCATAGGACAATGATTTGTTTTGGGCCATATAAAAAAATTAATTTTTTTGGTTTATGTCCTGTTCTCAAAAGCAACATTTACATAGGTAAGTGATCGGCAAATTACATTTTGGTTAAACTCTTTCATTTAATACATCGTCATGTAGCACGTCAAAAAGCTTGGAACCACGGATACCCCACATACCACGGAAAGGATTTTTATGAAAGTTGTTTGGCGACCGAATAGGTCATCGTCTCTAAAGCAGCGGCAGGAAAGGTGAGATTCGCGTGGTCCTTGCGTTAGCTGCCGTACTTAAAGAGTCAACATGACCTGCCCCTGTCTTCTGAGTTATTCACTGACCCGGGTCCAACGACATGTACGGGCCCTGCAACGAACTTGTGACGTTACACTGATCGGCTTGTCCGCCACACTTCGCGAGTGTTATGCTGCATGCAGAGCCCACGAGAAATCAATATCTAATTGAAAATGGACCCACTAAAGGTCTTAACTTTATCGTGTGCTGTCCAGAACTTGCATGAATTTGAACACGCTGTCAAGAATTATTAAACTCGTCTGAAATAGGTACCGGCTCCCCGCCGGAGACGGGTGTTCGCACTCGTAAGACCAGTAGTTACAACGTGCTGTGACGTACCCGCCGTGACCTGTCTTCCTTGTGGGCCTCGGATGACCAAATATAGCGGAATGATTCACAACATGGTGTCAACAAGAACACACCAAGCACCACTATAGACTGGAATAAGAGCTAACTAAGAGCAGTTACATACATAAAACTCGACCCGAATATTCACAGCTACCAATAACGTACGATCACAATCCAACACATATAGCCACGACCTTCCCGCTCATTTTTGTTACATACTAACATATGTCATTACATTTACTTTCTTTCTTTGACTAAGGACCCTGGGGGGTATGAAACGGTGCTTTAGAGGACAACTTATTTAATACTCTCTTGCAACGTACAGATATTTACTGAAGAATGACCTTTTTCTTTAAGAACAAGAAATGGGTAGCAGTATATCTGATCTTTTTCAAATGGTTCTGAGCGTTATGGGACTTAACATCTGCGGTAATCAGTCCTCTAGAACTTAGAACTACTTAAACCTAACTAACATAAGGACATCACACACATCCGTGCCCAAGGCAGGATTCGAACCTGCGACCGTAGTGGTCGCGCGGTTCCAGACTGAAGCGCCTAGAACCGCTCGGCCACAACGGCTGGCGATATTTTTCAGAAGCACGTTTTATATCTACGCAACAACGTGAAGTTTGTTTGCTACGCTTCCAGCCAAATGATTTAATGTGGAATGTAGGAAAGTTGCAATGGAATGCAAAACCTAGATTATTTAAAGTACCAAATAAGTCACATTAACTGTATCTGAAGAGAAAAACACAGAGACCTAATAATAAAAAGTCAAAAGCATAGCAAACCAATTTCGCAGCACAAAATAAACCAATTCTGCAATTACTGGTGACTCTGTGCCAAAAGCGGTAGGAATCTTCAACACAGTCGTATTTTAGATAAAAAGTGATTACACCAACAAAAATATTCCTGTATTAGAAATTCGAATGAAGTGCAAGAAACTGCGCATCAATAGACTCCATTATGTGTCGATGAAAATGGTTATAACTATAAGAACAGACAGCAACAGAAACATATGTTTCTCATACAGGGTGTTTCAAAAATGACCGGTATATTTGAAACGGCAATAAAAACTAAACGAGTAGCGATAGAAATACACCGTTTGTTGCAATATGCTTGGGACAACAGTACATTTCCAGGCGGACAAACTTTCGAAATTACAGTAGTTACAATTTTCAACAACAGATGACGCTGCAAGTGATGTGGAAGATATAGAAGACAACGCAGTCTGTGGGTGCGCCATTCTGTACGTCGTTTTTCTGCTGTAAGCGTGTGCTGTTCACAACGTGCAAGTGTGCTGTGGACAACATGGTTTATTCCTTAGAACAGAGGATTTTTCTGGTGTTGGAATTCCACCGCCTAGAACACAGTGTTGTTGCAACAAGACGAAGTTTTCAACGGAGGTTTACATTAAACCAAAGGACCGAAAAGCGATACAATAAAGGATCTGTTTGAAAAATTTCAACGGACTGGGAACGTGACGGATGAACGTGCTGTCAAGGTAGGGCGACCACGTACGGCAACCACAGAGGGCAACGCGCAGCTAGTGCAGCAGGTGATCCAACAGCGGCCTCGGGGTTTCCGTTCGCCGTGTTGCAGCTGCTGTCCAAATGACGCCAATGTCCACGTATCGTCTCATGCGCCAGAGTTTACACCTCTATCCATACAAAATTCAAACGCGGCAACCCCTCAGCGCCGCTACCATTGCTGCACGAGAGACATTCGCTAACGATATAGTGCACAGGATTGATGACGGCGATATGCATGTGGGCAGCATTTGGTTTACTGACGAAGCTTATTTTTACCTGGACGGCTTCGTCAATAAACAGAACTGGCGCATATGGGGAACCGAAAAGCCCCATGTTGCAGTCCCATCGTCCCTGCATCCTCAAAAAGTACTGGTCTGGGCCGCCATTTCTTCCAAAGGAATCATTGGCCCATTTTTCAGATCCGAAACGATTACTGCATCTCGCTATCTGGACATTCTTCGTGAATTTGTGGCGGTACAAACTGCCTTATACGACACTGCGAACACCTCGTGGTTTATGCAAGATGGTGCCCGGCCACATCGCACGGCCGACGTCTTTAATTTCCTGAATGAATATTTCGATGATCGTGTGATTGCTTTGGGCTATCCGAAACATACAGGAGGTGGCGTGGATTGGCCTCCCTATTCGCCAGACATGAACCCCTGTGACTTCTTTCTGTGGGGACACGTGAAAGACCAGGTGTACCGCCAGAATCCAGAAACAATTGAACAGCTGAAGCAGTACATCTCATCTGCATGTGAAGCCATTCCGCCAGACATGTTGTCAAAGGTTTCGGGTAATTTCATTCAGAGACTACGCCATATTATTGCTACGCATGGTGGATATGTGGAAAATATCGTACTATAGAGTTTCCCAGACCACAGCACCATCTGTTGTTGACAATTGTAACTACTGTAATTTCGAAAGTTTGTCTACCTGAAAATGTACTGTTGTCCCAAGCATATTGCAAAAACGGTGTATTTCTATCGCTGCTCGTTTAGTTTGTATTGCCGTTTCAAATATACCGGTCATTTTGGAAACACCCTGTATATGAAATACTGTGATTATTCACTGATCAGCCAGAACATTATGACCACCTACCTAATAGCCGGTATGTCCACTGTGGCTCGTCATGGCATGGAAGAAATGTGTCCTTGGTAGGTCGCTGGAGTGGAGGGAGTTGGCACCACATCTGCACACACACACACACACACACACACACACACACACACACACACACACACACACACGAAAGTCACCTAATTCCCATAATTTCACGGGAGAGGTTGACGAGCTCCTACGTCAGGTTCAGTCATATCCCAGACGCGTTCGATCGGGTTCAGATCTGGCGTGTTGGGAGACTAGAACTTGTTTTCCTCGAACCACTCCATCAGACTTCTGGCCCTGTGACATTACGCATTGTCTTGTTGAAAAATGCCTCTACCGTCGGGAAACATGACAGCCATGAAGGGGTGTACGTGGTCTGCAACCAGTGTACTACACTCCTTGGACGTCATGGTGTCTTGCGCGACCTCCACTGGGCCCATGGATGCCCACGTAAGTGTTACCCAAAGCATAATGGAACCGCCGCCAGTTTGTATCTGTCCCGCAGTACAGGTGTCAACGATCTGTTCCCCTGGAAGACGACGGATTTGCGGTCTCCATCGGCATAATGAAGTACTATATGAACCGTGCGTCTGTTTGACTTGCGGTCATTCTTCGTCAAATGACGTTACTATTGCATAGACGGGATTATAGCTTACCAGTGTGGCTGAGTGGTTCTATGCGTTTCAGTCTGGAACCGCGGACCGCTACGTCGCAGGTTCGAACACTGCCACGGGCATGGATGCGTGTGATGTCCTTAGGTTAGTTAGGTTTAAGTAGTTCTAAGTTGTATGGGACCGATGACCTCAGATGTTAAGTCCTATAGTGCTCACAGGGGAACCTCCCCATCGATACCCCCTCAGATTTAGTTATAAGTTGGCACAGTGGATAGGCCTTGAAAAACTGAACACAGTTCAATCGAGAAAACAGGAAGAAGTTGTGTGGAACTATGAAAAAAGTAAACACAATATACAAACTGAGTATTCCATGTGCAACATAGGCAACATCAAGGATCATGTGAGCTCAGGAGCGTCGTGGTCCCGTGGTTAGCGTGAGCAGCTGCGGAGTTAGAAGTCCTTGATTCAAGTCTTATATCGAGTGAAAAGATTAATTTTTTATATCATCAACTTCGCTCTCCAAAATTCCAGGACATGTTCAGATTTTCTTGGGCATACGCAGAATTTAATGGTCTACGCACGGAAAAATTTGAAAACGTTAAAAACATATGTTTTGACAGAGCACAGGGAAAACTGTGCGACTGTGAAACTGTTGCATTCATTTGTTGCAGCTTATGCGACAAACCCTTATGTTTTCATCATTTTTTTTTGGAGTGATTATCACATCCACAAGAAAACCTAAATCGAGCAAGGTAGAAGAATCTTTTTACCCATTCGCCAAGTGTACAAGTTAGGTGGGTCGACAACATATTCCTGTCATGTGACGCACATGCCGTCATTAGTGTCGTGTAGAATATATCAGACGTGTTTTCCTGTGGAGGAATCGGTTGAGCTATGACCTTGCGATCAAATGTTTTCAGTTCCCATTGGATAGGTCCTTTCGTCTATTAATCGCAAGGTTTTGCGGCGCGGTCGCAAAACGCAGACACTAAACTTATTACAGTGAACAGAGACGTCAATGAACGAACGGACAGATCATAACTTTGCGAAAATAAAAAATAAACTTTTCACTGGTGGGAAGACTTGAACCAAGGACCTCTCGTTGCGCAGCTGCTCACGCTAACCAAGGGACCACGGCGCTCCTGAGCGCTCATTATCCTTGATGTTGCCTATGTTGCGCATAGACTACTCAGTTTGTATATTTTCATATTTTTTTCATAGTTCCACACAACTTCTTCCTGTTTTCTCGATTGATCTGTGTTCAGTTTTTCAAGGCCTATCCACTGTGCCAACTTATAACTAAATATGAGGGTGGTGCGATGAGGAGGTTCCCTTGTCAGAGCCATTTGAACCATTTGAAGGGGTTTATAACGATAGTAGGTCGGAGGTCACAATATTCTGGCTGATCAGTGTATTCTTTTGCTTTCAGTGGAGTAAGCTGCAGTTGTGTCTTATGCCACTGAACGACTGACATTTAACTCTTTTTTCATTTATTTCACCACCGTTAATATCTCTTGATAATTTATTGAGGCTTGGAACGCAAAAACGTAATAACCTTTCTTTAATTAAGTAGAAATGTAATCAAAAGCAAACGTAGCGTTACAGCTGGCTTTCTCGCTGCTAGGGGCGCTAGTTTCGTTCCAACTGTCAGACCATAACGTCTTCCACGGCTATGAGTGTCACGGCTGTATATCTTAGACTGTGGTACGATCTTGGTTTACTGACAAATAAACATAATGTATCTGTCTAAAATATCTGCGAAAATACTGTTTCAGTCATCCACTTTTCCTCGTCTGCAGACGATATTATTCAATGTTCTACATCTACGCCGTAAAGGAGAACCACTTTCAAGGTGAGCCACACTATAAACCGGTTCGCATTATTTCCCTATCCGCAACGAGTTGTTACCGTATTACATCAATGCAGCTGCATATATACTTAATCAGAGCATGTAATGTGATCGTCTGTAGAAACCTGGAAAATCTGTTAAGGAACGTATCTTTTCTCTTGCTGGTGAGGACGCTTAATGTAACTATGGTGCAAATATGGGCGTGAGGGAGAGACTGCACCTCAACAATTTTTTGCAAGCTTTTCTACTCTATTCCGCCACTTTTCAATAGAGAAGGCTCTGTCTTTCCTTATTTACATTAGTCTTCCCTGTATTCATCACACCAGCGTCAACGCCTTTTTTAACATGCTCACTTTTCCATTTTTTATTGTGCTTTCTTTTACGAAATATAAAACTAGGCCTACACACCAGAAACGAAAGCAACTACTACTGCAACAAGCTTTAAAGGAACAACTTAGCTCAGCTGTTATTAGTAGAAACTCTAATAATTTTATTATGATGGGCAAAATTTATGAATAAGTATAATACTTCAGAAGTCTGCTGGAAACATCTGCTGTGCGTTGTGGAGAGAACGTGAGTGGGTAAAAATCTTTCAGTATCCTATAACGCCAGTGAAGATGGTTTTCCTAGGTGGCAAGGCAAATGCAGGAAGTAAAACACCCCTCCCGCACTTACTTCCAAGTGGGACTACCTCAGCCCCACTACTAGTCCCACTGCTGTTTAGCTGAAATTACCCTGATTCTACGAGGGCAGTTCAATAAGTAATGCAACACATTTTTTTTTCTCGGCCAATTTTGGTTTAAAAAACCGGAAATTTCTTGTGGAATATTTTCAAACATTCCCGCTTCGTTTCGTATAGTTTCATTGACTTCCGACAGGTGGCAGCGCTGTACGGAGCTGTTAAAGTGGCGTCTGTAACGGATGTGCGTTGCAAACAACGGGCAGTGATCGAGTTTCTTTTGGCGGAAAACCAGGGCATCTCAGATATTCATAGGCGCTTGCAGAATGTCTACGGTGATCTGGCAGTGGACAAAAGCACGGTGAGTCGTTGGGCAAAGCGTGTGTCATCATCGCCGCAAGGTCAAGCAAGACTGTCTGATCTCCCGCGTGGGGGCCGGCCGTGCACAGCTGTGACTCCTGCAATGGCGGAGCGTGCGAACACACTCGTTCGAGATGATCGACGGATCACCATCAAACAACTCAGTGCTCAACTTGACATCTCTGTTGGTACTGCTGTCACAATTGTTCACCAGTTGGGTTATTCAAAGGTTTGTTCCCGCTGGGTCCTTCGTTGTCTAACCGAACACCATAAAGAGCAAAGGAGAACCACCTGTGCGGAATTGCTTGGTCGTCATGTGGCTGAGGGTGACAATTTCTTGTCAAAGATTGTTACAGGCGATGAAACATGGGTTCATCACTTCGAACCTGAAACAAAACGGCAATCAATGGAGTGGCGCCACACCCACTCCCCTACCAAGAAAAAGTTTAAAGCCATACCCTCAGCTGGTAAAGTCATGGTTACAGTCTTCTGGGACGCTGAAGGGGTTATTCTGTTCGATGTCCTTCCCCATGGTCAAACGATCAACTCTGAAGTGTATTGTGCTACTCTTCAGAAATTGAAGAAACGATTTCAGCGTGTTTGTAGGCACAAAAATCTGAACGAACTTCTCCTTCTTCATGACAACGCAAGACCTCACACAAGTCTTCGCACCCGAGAGGAGCTCACAAAACTTCAGTGGACTGTTCTTCCTCATGCACCCTACAGCCACGATCTCGCACCGTCGGATTTCCGTATGTTTGGCCCAATGAAGGACGCAATCCGTGGGAGGCACTACGCGGATGATGAAGAAGTTATTGATGCAGTACGACGTTGGCTCCGACATCGACCAGTGGAATGGTACCGTGCAGGCATACAGGCCCTCATTTCAAGGTGGCGTAAGGCCGTAGCATTGAATGGAGATTACGTTGAAAAATGGAGTTGTGTAGCTAAAAGATTGGGGAATAACCTGGTGTATTTCAATGCTGAATAAAACAACCCCTGTTTCAGAAAAAAAATGTGTTGCATTACTTATTGAACTGCCCTCGTACTGTGCCGTACCCAACAGCATGGCTATTCTCCGCGGTACCAGCGATCTTGTTCTTGACTATGTGGTGCTGATACCACCAGAGTGCAGCTGCTGCGAGACAAGTGACTGACGGGAGCACTGCCGTGGCCAAGCTGGGAACGGGCACGGACGGCGGTGGGCAGTCAGCTGGACTCGTGTAGAACGAATACGTCTCCCTGAAGAAAGTGGCGAGTATGTTGTTGGGGCCCGAAGCAATCGACAATCAGCATGGGACGTAGTGAACTGCGGCGGCAGCCGGTGGTGGCTGTGCTTACAGATGGATAGTGAGTAACATAGGTTTGCTGGAAAGACACCAAGGAAAGCAATTCTGCCGTAAGCCAAGTCCAAGACCCATACCGAGTTGACCTGCACATGAAACGTGATGGCAACGGCTGATGCAGGCGGTGCTGGTGTGTGGATAATAACCTGTTGGGATGCGAGTTATTTTATCTGGTACCGCGCGGCTGCTACGGTCGCAGGTTCGAATCCTGCCTCGGGCATGGATGTGTGTGATGTCCTTAGGTTAGTTAGGTTTAAGTAGTTTTAAGTTCTAGGCGACTGATGACCTCAGATGTTAAGTCCCATAGTGCTCAGAGCCCTTTTATCTGGTCACACACATGGCATTGTAGGTAGACGAGGAATGGCTTCAGCAAATTGCAAGGAGCAAAATCAGAGGGTTTCGAATTACTGTTGGTATCGTGGTAGCCTTGTGTTCCAACTGAGTCACAGTGTTATATGCAAAGGTGCATTCAGCGAAGTCAACATTAATTCACTTTGCTTGGAAATTGTGGCTATTACACACTGACCACACTAAGTAAATGTTGTGTCATAAAGCAGGCTGGGTCACATCGATATACATAGTGCATGTGATTGTGCAAAAGTTAAAGATAATTTAAAATCGACGCCCCCAAGGCTGAGTTTGCTGATCCTTGTTTTGGACACCGCTACTGAGCCTCTCTTACATCGCATAGACGAGGGCTCTGGCGCCGACAGTGTCGTGGCATACACCGATGACTTGTCAGTAGTGGTTTCTGCAGACAACCGGCCATCACTAGAGAGCAATACAAAATAGGTGCAACACCAACATACTAACAATCAAAGCACACATGACAGCATATATATTACTGAAAGGCACATTATCAAACTACCAAACATAAACATTAAAAGAGAAACAGCCAAACGATACTTGGAAGTACACACTGAAGAGAAACATAGTTTAACCCAACACATACACATAACTACCAGTAGAGTAGAGAAAACACTCAACTGATTCTCAGTATAAACACTTTACAGTACAGTCTACGAATCACACGCATCAGTGCATACCACTGCACTCTCTATGAATTGGTGGAGAGCTTCACAACAAGTACTTGGGCAAATATGCTTGCTCTAGTGACCAACAGAATGGGGTGGACAAAGGTCTGTACGCCTGTGGCTGTTGGGGGCATATCTGCACTACCTCACCATAGGCACTGTGTTTGGTGTTGGGTATCTTCCCGATCGACGTAACAGTCATGTATTGGACTGCATGGTACTGGCTTAAGAGAGGAAGACTTGATAAGATCACGGAATTAATAGTGGAAGACTCTAAAAACAAATCTGAACCAAACAGTTCTCTTTGGATGTCTGGCGTTGGGGATGGAACCAATGTGATACAAGGTCGCAGGGTTGTACATCTTTTCCCCGAACATCAGGGCACGATTACAGATGAATCATGCGAATCCGAAGTGTGGCATGGTTCATTTCCTGACTCGTCATGTGTCATATCCGGTGCACCTACACCACTTCTCACTTTCTGCAGACGGCAACTGCCAATGCGAAGAACATGGATGGCCTGAACACACCATGCTGTAATGTGAGCAGTACTCACATGCACAGCGAAATGTAACAGTAATCACGACAAGTCTGCAACAGACATTTTCGGACTCACACAAATGGCGGCAACTAAATGAACTAACCGAACACATTCCGTAGACAGAATACACCATCTTTAAGAAATGAGACATTACAAGCATCATAGCAGACGTAAAAGAGACGACTCGGTTAGTTCAGATGAGGCCTCCACTACTACGGACCCTTCCAGCATTGACACAAAGGCCATGACACAAAAATAAGAACATGTAAATTCCCAAATATAGGAAGGTTAAACATAGGTCAAATCCGAGAGACCTATATTTTCAAATCATAATGGCTGGTTATTGTACCAGGCACCACTTTAAACCTGTTCCTATAATCAGATGGATCTTTAGCGCATAGTGTAAGTCAGAATAAGAGTAAACTTACGATAAAACACATGAAGAGACACAATACATAGCATTCACAACACATATCAATAGTAATCCTTTAGCACACAGTATACAGACACAATGTACAATGTGTAACCTAGTGTGGCCTGCTGTTGTATCAGACACCACAGTAGACCTGTAAAACACTAACTAGAATTAAGTAGATCAGCATCTACATATACATTCATACTCCGCAAGCCACCGTACGGTACGTGGCGGAGGGTGTCCCCTGTAGCCCTATTAGTCATTTCTTTTCACAATACATGCATTCGACGTATTTTCTTGGTTTTGTATATGAAGCAGGAGAGTTTTTCTCTCTTTCCCTCCCTTTTACTCTGTGTGTATTTTAAGACTGGTTGCCTCGTACAAAGATATCGCACATAGTATACAAAATTGCTTAACTTTTGCTAACAAAAGATATTCATCCTCACAAGGATAAATAATACTGTTTCACATTAATGTTTTTGTGTCGTCACATTGCTTTACTGTGAGCCACTTTATCCATACTTAATTAGTGACTAAAGTGCATGAACACAGCCTGCTCACTAAGAAATTTGTTTTATTTACAACGCCAAACATTTTAAATGTCATCAGCAATTATACAATATTGTACGGTGGCTTGTGACTCCTGAAGAGGCATATATGTCACTTTATCTTTTTAGACTGTACACTTCTGTAAGACCAGACGGAATGACGACTGACGCTTTAGTGTAATGAATTTCTTTTGACAGGTAAAACAATAATTTAGCACATAAGCCATTATTTTCTTCCTTAATCTACATTTCTTCTGTATAGTTCCTCGAACTACAAATTTTTGTAGGAAATTGTATTATGTTTTATGCTTACTGTACGCAGTATGCTAGAAAACATTAAGAATGTTTTACTTTTGGAACTGCATTTTGACAGATATTTGTACGAAAATGCTATGATTTTTATTCTCAATTCATGTCCTATATGCAAACAATGTTCTTTTCACGTTTTCTTACCTAGAATACTGACTAACACTGACGTAAAGAATTTTCATGTACTCGTATATATCTTGAATGCCACCAACAAACTTGTTCTTTTATGGAAACTTGTTTTATGTATTTGTTTCTATTGACTATGGTAAACTTAGGATAAGACACATGAAGAGACACGATACATAGCATTCACAACACATATCAATAGTAATCCTCCTTCAGATTTTATTCTGGGTTACCTGTTTACTCATTTGCAACACTGTTCCCTGTTTGCTTACTCTGTCTTATCATTAATAAGAACATTTATGGGGCTATATAGGCATACTTTTCCGCACCATTTTTGTAACAACCGTATGTTAGTTTACTTCAACTAGATTTACGCAGTTATTTCAGAGACATATGGTTAAAAAAATGCCGCTCTTTTGCACTTTACCATACTATTATGGTAGATTTTGGCTCTGAGTTGAGAGTGGGATATTTATGGACCAATATTGCATCCTTTGACTCTGTCATTAGCCTCCTCACAAACAATCCAGTACGATGACACAAATGTTTTTACACTGAGTGTTCAACAAAACATGTTTACTTCAAGACACACTTCGACAAGTTTTCTTTAATGGTGTGCTGGGTACATTCAAGTTAACGACGATTTTCATTGAATACATATAATTCAACGAAGTCAACATAGATTTTGCAACGGTGTAAAAAAGCTGTGAGGTAGTCACATGATGCTTTGAGTACGCTGATGTTTGTCGACTGTTGGCGTGTCTGTGCAGGATGCTTTAAACCAATCTGTCATCGACTTTTTATGCACTTTTTCACGATGATTTTCATGGAATGCTTATCCGCCTGTGCACAATGATTTAAAACAATTTGTCAAGTACTGTTAGTGCGCCTGCGCACGACAAACGAAAACAATTTGTATATTATAATTTTTATTTTTGTAGGAATTTTTCTTATTTTGGATGTCTGAAATTGCGCTCGTAAAGTTTGAATTGCTTGGACATGCGCCGCCAGCCTCGACACAGATGGTGCGCCGCACAGAGTTGAGTCAGAGATGATCTGTGCTCTGCGAAGACGAGCATCAGATTTATTTGTTGATAAGTAAGTTTGTTTTGTTTGCGGTAGATATTTGATGATGCAGCATTCTTGGTTCCTCAGACATCCGTATCAGGAATACTTTTTAATTTTTTTTCTTTAGGATTTATTGATGACTGAGAGAGAAATAGAATTAAAAATTAGATTTCGGAATTTCACTTAAAGAGAGATTATTTGTGTGGAGTTCACTTTCTGTAACCTAAAGTTTTGTAAGTTCAGTTTTTATAATTATTGTTACATGATTTCACAGAAAGTTTAAATATTTTTGAAGTTTCATTAAATGTTATTAAGCCTAAGGAAATGAAACTGGAATTGAGTTAATTAGAACCAGAGTCATTTTCCATACCCCAAGAATCAATTATGTTTAAGTTATTTAAAAACAAATATAAAAAATTATGAACAAAGTATGGTAGCAACGTTTTTAGAGTACGCATTGCGCCTCTGCACATCTTTGTAGTTAGATTTTGCAGTTCTGTGATCGAGACGCGCTGTAGCTGTGAGAGCAGTATGCATGGTGTAACAGTGCTACACAGGTAAGACAAATTGTGCAGAGTACTGATTCTGTCTTTAATCAAATTTCGCAGGGACCAAATTTGCTTTCAAAGTAATCTGTTTTCTTTTATCAAAGTTCATAGTCGGATTTTTTGATTACAATAATTTCCAAGCAGGGCATGATTTTCTTAAGATTCTCGCAGTTAGATTCATCTATGCGTTCTCGCAGTTGATTTTTGTTACCAACAGTTAGCGTTACGCTACCAACAGACTCAGATTGACTTAACCCAGCTGAAGTGGAGAGGGGGCAGGAGGATCGTAAATTACAGTGTGTAAGTAATTACCAAACTGACGGCCATAGTATGACGCTCGTTCAAGTGTGGTGTGAGCATCCATAACTTGGCACCAAAAGTCGGGCTTGGGGAGCTCCCTGTCACTGAAGAGGTATGCAATCGTCAGGCCCTTGAACCGTGTGATAGTATGGTGTTTGGTAAATGGAATATGAGTGTCCCCTGGAAGGAAAAGGGATTGTGAGCTAACAGTCGGTGGTGGGGCACGGAGATAACCTGTCAGTATCCGTTGCACGAGATGCCGTACATCGTGCGTCGATAGAAATGTGAGATGATGCTCATCAGTGTCCTTGCTGTGGCAGCGAGTACATAATGGTGATTCGGCCAATCCAGTGCGGTGAAGTCGCTGGTTTGTCCCTGTTTGCCATTAATGACACTTTAACACAGGATTTGTGCATCAGTTGTAAGAAAAGGCACATGGATTTTCTTCCACCCTGTTGTCCATTGGATATCAGGGTGAAGGTTCTGCAACACTTTTTGGGAACTGCGTTGCCAAAAAAACGTGTGAAAATCTTTCACTCATGGTGCACCTGTTGCCAGAAGGATATCATGTACTTAGCTAAGTTCGACATAGCAAGTCTGCATGTGGGAAGTTGTTGGGGCAATGTGGACCACATTGGCCGGCGAAGCAGGTTAGGCAGGCGTAAGGATCTCCAAGAGGCTGTGCGTAAGGGACACTGAAGGCTCACACAAATGCCTTGTCGTAGTGAAGTGCAAAGCGGATGTTCTGCCACTAATATGGACGATAATGAGCCTTGCTGCTGAAGTGAGGAGGGTGTGGGTGTCATAGCGCACTATAAAGATGGTAACTGCTGATACAAAGTACGCGGCTAGTCCCGGAGGAGGTTCGAGTCCTCCCTCGGGCATGGGTGTGTGTGTTTGTCCTTAGGATAATTTAGGTTAAGTAGTGTGTAAGCTTAGGGACTGATGACCTTAGCGGTTAAGTCCCATAAGATTTCACACACATTTTACAAAGTACCCAACTGCCACGTGGAGTTGTCGTCCTAGGTCCATTGACAGAGGGAGGATTTAAGCAGCGTTTACTAGCTTGGATGTGAATAGTTGTTGATTTAGGCCACTCGCTGGAGCAGTGGAAATCGTGTTGAATGTAGCTCGTATCATCTGAAACGAACAGCAGTAGGCGTACGTCGCCGTACCATGAGTATGACTGGTAAATGTGATACCCAGGTAATGGCTTTGTCCACTGTAGGCAGCAGCAGTGCCCCTTCGTTTTGAAGGCCACGACTGCTTTTCGCAAGCGTTGATTTGGCCACACTAAGGATGCTTACCAAGGATCTTCCAATATGACATCATGAATTTCCATAGGTGTACGTGCCAGGAGCAGGCGGTCGCCCACATATGCGCGGCAACGGAATGTATGACTGTAGGGTGAGTCCCATAAGGCGAGGTAAAGTGGTTCAAATGGCTCTGAGCACTATGGGACTTAACTTCTAAGATCATCAGTCCACTAGAACTTAGAACAACTTAAACCTAACTAACCTAAGGACATCGCACACATCCATGCCCGAGGCAGGATTCGAACCTGCGGCCGTAGCGGTCACGCAGTTCCAGACTGTAGCGCCTAGAACCGCACGGCCACCCCGGCCGGCAAGGCGAGGTAGGAGGTCTCTGATAAGAGGTTCAAGGGTAATAGAGAACAGCACATTGGATGGGGGCATTCTGTAAGTTGGCACCATGGCCAAATGTGACATCTACTCCAGTGAAAGGACTGAAGCCAATACCGTGTGAATGCGTGGCATGCATTGTTATTATAGTCTGCATTGAGAAGAATAAGTAGGCGAAAGTATGTGATCGCCGGACCTTGGGACAGTTTTTGTACTAGAATTAAAATGACGCCATTGGCACGGGGAAGTTGGGAGTGAGCAGCTCCAAGGTCATTTCGGTTCACTGCTGGATCATCAGGTCACAGAATGCCTGGTAGAGTTCCACTGGAAGCCCGACTGGGCCTGGAGATTTTTTTGCGCGCTTTAGGCGATAGCGTCTGCCACCTCGTCTGTAGTAATTGCCACTGTCAAGGATGTTGCCTCTGCTGCGTCGGGAGTATGTGTGATGCGTCAGAGAACATTCTCGTAATTTGCATTTCCCAAGGTTCAATCATCATAAAATTGTCGATAGTGGTCAGCAAAGGCGGAAACAATAGTCACCTGTGTACTGATATGGCTGCCATCTTTCTTGAGGAGGATGGTGATAAGCTGTTGACGACAACGACGATGGTCGGATGTGGTATGTAGCTTAAATAGTGGTTCCTCAGCTGTGATATCCTGTCTCAAGTGCATATACTGTAGCTTACTGCATGTCAACAATAGGAGCTTGGCTTTATCGTCCCCAATGTGTTTCGGGTGATGGATGTCAATGTAGGACAATGTAGTAATAATCCATAATGTCACGGGGCCATGCAGCAGATTCTTTCCCGCATTGGACCAACTCACTCGTGATCACTGATTTGGTGCAGCTGAGCCACCACATCATTGTAGAGGGGTACCTGGGAAGACGGCGTTCACAGGAAGTCCCCACTGCTGCAGCGAGCTGTCGACAAAACGGGTCACGGAGCAGGGATGTGTCCCAGTGCTGCACTAGACTTCCTGTGATGGAACTAAGAGGGAGGATATGAGCGCGCGATGATCGGAAAAGATAAGTGACCATATTTCTGTAGCGAGCTCTTCGGATTGTAGAAGGTCAGAGATACAGATGCGATCTATTTTGCTTGCAGAATGGCTTTTAGGACGTGTGTGGACAGGGGTGTCGTCGTGGACCTTCTCCATGGCGTCGATAAGGGGGAGTTCTTTCACCATGGTGTATAGCGCCAGGCACAGTGAGTAGTCGTGATAGTGATCTTCAGATGCAATGCGCAGTTAAAGCCACTTCCAACTATAGTGTGGTTGGAACGTCCAAGGGATTGGGGCTGACGTCTACAGAGTAATAGGCAGAAAACTGACCTCAGTTTGATGTGTCCGACTGACAATATAGACTGATGATACACATTCGAAATATGGTAAGGTTCATGCCCCATGCAGATGGGAGTATGGTCACGTATGTGATTAGTAGTCCCTCTCAGATGTAGATCACCACCCTGCACCCTGCCTGATCATCAGTGGAATGCTACAAGTCGTATCCATAAATATCCAAAATCGTCACAATATGAACGTCTTGTAATAGCGCAATGTCGATATCTGATGTGCAAATAAAGTCTGGAGTAACTGTTCTTTCACTGTCCTTTGAATCATATTGGTATTGACTGGACATTCTGTATGCTTGTTGCAGGTTCTCTGAAACTTGATCCACAACTTCAGAGAGAGGAAATGGATTTAGGCAACGAGTGACATCACGTTGATGGGCCCAACCACAGGAGGGCACACTTGCAAGTAATTGATGGGAAGGGCTAACTGGGTGTGTCAATCTCAATGGGATTGCCCCTGTGTGTGTGTGTGGGGGGGGGGGGGGGGCATCGTTGTGCGATGGTAGAGACAACTCTCTCCATCCACTCGTTGCTCATTATGCTGTCCATAGAGGGGATGGGTGCTGGTGTGATTGTTGGCAAGGTTGTTTATCACTGCCACTGTCTGTGACATTGGAAGGTTCGCATCATCTGCATGTGGAACGTCATCATTCTTGTGCATGGGATTGTCGCTATTCCTGGTATCGACCTGCACTCCCGCTTGCGCCACTGTGGCATTGCTTGTGAACTTGGTCCTTCTGCATCAGGTTGGGTGGGGACATCACTTCCATAGTTTGTAATTGTCCGACCCATCGCTGTATACGTTCTGACCGTGGATGTCCTTCCATTCTGAATTCTGAGAAAGTGCAGGCTTGACTGTTGTACATGATAATGGCTCTGTAGTCCCTGATCCAGAGAGGAGGAGGGCATATGGCTACGGAGATCGATACACACTTGTCAGAGACTATTCAAAGCCAGATATGTCATGAACTGAGCACATTTATTGGCTATGTGTGCCATAGGGGCGGAGGACAGCCTTGGCAGCTGGTTCAAAAGAGAGCTCGAAAACTCTGTTTGGATGACGTAACCCACATGATAAATTTTCACAATTCCCTCCAGCATGTGTTGGAAGCCAGGACGCCTGCCCGCGGTAGCGAGCCGTGGAGTGGCCCGCCACTGACTGGCTAGAGACTCCACGTTGGCCTCAGATGGTTGAACGAGCGATCCGTCATGGACTGGAACGCTGGCGCCACATCTGCTGTTGTGTCTACCTGGTGGTGTGACATGCCCCGCTACCTGGTGGTGTGACATGCCCCGCCGTCCAGAAGAGCTACCACACTTGAAAGAATATCATTAGAAACCCACACCTATTTATATGTGGCTGTGTACCTCTGTTTTGCCATACTTGCCACGTCACATACTCATAACATGCTAGGTTAGCCAGTGTGCCCTTTCTGCCTGTGATTTGCGACACGCAAAACCGCTATGTATACCCTTTCAGCAATTTGATTGCCCTGTGGCCTCTATTCTACTTCACAACTGTTAATAAGCATCTCACTGCAATACTTGTGCTCAGAATATTGCACAAAGCTAACTTTCCCTATCCTAAACGGTGGTACCGCTACACTGGAATGTTTATCTCGTCTCTTAAGAACCATTCCTCTTCGATTGCTTTGGGTTGTGCAAAGTCGGGTCAGAAGGTTTACCATAGTGTTGCTTTACGCTATTGGTTCACCATGTGGCCTTGCTATTACATCTGGGGCGCGTGTAGTGGCCGATATGAAGACAAAAACAGGCAAGCTTTGCCCTGTGCACAGAGCACAGGCACCTGTCCACCATGTAGCACTGCCAAAGGCAGACTGCCATTAGACTATGAAGAACCCTTCTTCTTCTTCGTCTTCTCCGAGCGCAGTAGCTGCGCGGGCTGAAGCGCCTTGCCACAGTTCACATGGCTTCCCCCGTTGGAGGTTCGATTCCTCCCTGGGGCATGGATGTTTGTGTTGTCCTTAATGTAATTACTTTAAGACAGATTAAGTAGTGTGTAAGCCTAGGGACCGTTGACCTCAGCATTTTGGTCCCATATGAACTTACCACAAATTTCCAAATTTTTTTCTTCTTCTTCTTCATCATCATCATCATCATCATCATCATCTTCTTCTTCTTCTTCTTCTTCTTCTTCTAATACTAATAATAATAATAATAATAATAATAATAGATTTCTATTTTGCTTATCAATTACTTGTCGTAATTCAAGGAAGAAGGAACTGTTCTGGTTGCATGTTGAAGCACTTGAAGCATCTGGGCGAGCGTGGGAGCGCAATATGAACTAACAGAATATTGGCATTGGAGAAGGGGTAGCAGACGCCTGTATTGAGCACAATGCATGTCAGCATCTAATTGGTAGTGACAATGCTGGTTAATCTGAAGGACTGCAAAATATATTTGCCATCAACCCTCTCAACTACCCTGTTGGTGAACTTGACTTCTTCAACAGCGACACTGTGTGCCTGATGCATTATGGAAGACTGAATAACATGGACAAAGTCGATTTCCAAAATAGTTGTTTTATCTAACGTAATTTTTTGGTGTCTCTCTCTCTCTGCATCCAAAGACGCCTCAGAAGAATCAAAAGTGCTGCCGACCGCCTTCTCACCCTTTTTGTGTCACTGGTCGCACATCTGGAGGGACATGTGGTCAGCACACCGCTCTCCCGCCCATTGTCAACTTTTGTAGCTGGAGCTGCTACTCCTCAATCAAGTAGCTCGTCAGTTTGTCTCAAAAGGGCTGAGTGCAGCCACCCCACTTGTCAACAGTGCTCGGCCACCCATCCAAGTGCTTAACTTCAGTGATCTGACGTGAAGCAGCGTTACCAATGTGGCAAGGCCGTTGGCAGTTTTTCTTTCCATATGCACCCAGTAGAAAAACAGCAAATATAAAAAAGTTATTCATTTGACTTTGACAGTTCCTATTCACTTGAATTATAAAAAAAATAGTGTTTGCTCTCTATAAGGTGACTATTGAGCTTCTATTGTTAATTCGTAAGAGTATTTAGTTATCAAAGAATTTATTGTTTTCTCTCTATAAGATGAATGTCGAGGCTCTGTTGTTAATTCGCAAGAATGTTTAGTTGTCAAACACAAAGTCATTAATTCGGGTTACTGTCTAAACGATTTTTCATAAGTGAATGTAAAAATAATACAGTCGGTCTGTGATGCCACAGTTAAATAAAACTTTTCAATTTTTTTTTAAACTTTGCTATATTTGTATTAGGATGTTGAAGTATCGATATATTGTATTGAAGATAAATATAAGTGGAATCTGACTGAGAAAGTAGTACATTTTTTGAATATGTTCTTTGAACATAGAAATTACGAAAGAGTTAATAATTAATGGAACTAAAAATGCTATGGCAATACGATGTAATAGTTGTACTGACTGTAACAACCACAGGGCTATTTAAATTGTAATTTATTTAAACATCTTAAAGTAAACAAATAGGGAAACCACTTTGGGTTTTATATGTCCAGTTGTGTGGATGAGCTTGGCGAGAGCTGCGCCAAGGGGAAAAGGCAAGGATACCAATTTAGTTGCGGTGGAGCCGTCACAGAGTGTACGTCCTGTTGTGTCATGTAAGACGACGTATGGCTCAAACAATGTTAATAATGTTTAAAAAAGCGCAGCTAATACTCGTGCTGCAGCGGCATTTATGTCCTAAAGTCGTCTCCAGAAGTTTAAGTTCGGAAAGCAAGAATATCCGACTGTTTCATATGATGCAATCCAGTCGACATATCACCAAGTAGAGATGCGTCAGGTTGCATGTGTATCATATATTAATTTCATCACTGGAGACGAGAAGAACCAATGGAAATTATTCTGCAGGAAGCATTGGTGAACCACCGAAAAGCTGCTCAAAGCAAGAAACATTTAATTAACATTTCCGTCTCAGAGTGTATGCAGTGTGTTAAAGTAAATTTGTTTGCTTCAAAAGATGTGTAAAACGCACAATATTGAAATCTTCCATGTTACAACTGCTTCACAGTTCATAAGTAAATAGTTTTTCAAAGGTGGTGAGTAATTTAGTGTAAGTAACGAACTTTGGTCGCATTGTTAAAGTCATTTAAAGCCAAATTTTATGAAGTTTTGCTGTTTCAAATCTAAACTTGCTTTACTTAAAAAGTGTGCACTATTCGTAAATTTTGCTAAAAGTAATGATGGCTGCCACCAGTAGGCCAAAAAAGTTCTCAGTTTGTTATCATATTGTTTCAAAGTAAATTCACTTTAATTAAAAGCAATTAAGACCATTTAAGGCACTGTCAAAAGTCATATCAACGAAAAGAAAGATTCAAAAGTGCTCCTTTAGAACTGGGGACCAAAAATAGTTTTTTAGAAGTAGTTTTTCTTTCAGTGGATCTCAACCAAGTTAAGGTTCCGTATCTAACGTGATGTGCTACGGCGGTGTGGATGGATCTCATGTCAGGTAGGCCGTACTGAGTGTGAAATTTGTGTGTCCCAACAGTAATTGAAAATCGAGTCCCTTCATCCACATTGCACTTTGGAAAAAAGCCCAAAGTAAAGGAAAACTTTGTACTGAAATTCCATTAGGCAACACGGGTGAAAAGTTTATTTTTTGTGGTTCAATTTCAATAATAACATTAGTAGTAACGAACAGTGTGAAATCCATACTCGAGTGAGTAACTCAGCAACAGCATTTTGCACTTGGGAAGTGAACACCAGTGAGGCCAGGGATGTATCCCGTCTTTTGTTTTTTGTTTTTTTTTGTTCTTTTTTTGTGGCATTCCCGCGGAGCTTTTGGGGTGCCCAAAGAAAATTTCGCTTTTGTTGGCACTGCGTCAGCCGTAACTTCCTTCTCTCAAAAGAATAAGAGCGTTATTCTGGACACTGTGAGTTCATTTATTTAAACAAACTCAGTTGTACTAAGCATTTTCTTCCCCAACTACGTTACGGAATTCAGTACGATTCCACGCGGTTCGTACACTCTTAATTACTATTACTAATCGGTCACGCATGAAGACGGTGGGGCCGGCCGGTGTGGCAAGGCGGTTCTAGGCGCTTCAATCTGGAACCGCGTGACCGCTATGGTCGCAGGTTCGAATCCTGCCTCGGGCATGGATGTGTGTGATGGCCTTACATTAGTTAGGTTTAAGTAGTTCTAAGTTCTAGGGGACTGATGACCTCTGAAGTTAAGTCCCATAGTGCTCAGAGCCATTTTGAAGTGGGTGGGTTCGGTTACAAGTCAAGAAATAATACTTTGGGAACACCTTTTTGCTTCTGAAGTGTATGATAAATATGAATCCATGTATTACCCTCTGTTGTTTCTGTTTGAGTTAGAGAAAACTGTTTATTTTTACATTAAGGACGCTCTCAACCATTCTGGCTACAGACAGGCGAGTTATTTCCAACTGACCGGTGTGCCATTCACCAGCCAATGGAGTCACTTGGATGTCGTATGTAGGGGTAGTGGTGTCAGCACACCAGTCTCGCAGTTGGTTAGTTTTCAGACCTGCAACCATTACTATTCGTTAATGTAGCTTCTCAATTGGCATTGTAGAGCTGAGGGGACCCCGTTTTAGTCCTCTCACCAAGGAATAATCACTGGGGGGTACTGGGTATTGAAAGTCGGTCCTTCACATGCCAGCCATTTACACTGATCACTCGGATACAGAAGCAAGCAGATGAAGGTTATATTTCCTCACAACATGGAATTCAGTTTCATCTCGATTTTGTTAAGGTAGATACAGCTGTAAAATCTTGTGTAGCTGGTGTATATATCAGAAATATTTACTAGAATTGTAACAGCCTACAAGAGATGATATTCTAAAATATGTTGAAGATGAATAATAGTGTGTAAAACACTCATATGTTTGCACTGTATGGTAAATAAAATGTCAGTGCAAGTCAAAATTAATTGTGACCTTTGTGCATGTGTGAAATTGTGATTATTGTATGCAAATGTAAAAAAAAAAAATTTAGTAAAATTGGTTACTCATCCTTTCATTCCATCTCCAATACATCATAATGTTATTGCCTCATTAGAGTAGACATCGCACAGAGAGAGAAAGAGAAAAATAGAGAGAGAGAAAGAGAATTTACTAAGGCAGTACATTGTTTAACACAAATATTATATTTTTTATGGTGTATAACTCGGAGAGGCTAAATTTACTCATCACGATGATGATGAAGCACATGTGGAAGTACTGTATATAGGTTTTTGTTGTTGTATGCACATGTCAGATGAAGTTAGAGAAATGGTAGTGTGTGTGCTCGCACGTCTACTGTGTATGTGTATTTACGAAGAAAATGTGGTAAGGATTCCATAGAAACACACAATTCCTGGATTACTTCTCAAAAATTAAATGGTCAAATGGCACTGTTGGCCTGGAGACCACATGTAGAGTTGTCCAGCCACGTAGTACAACTAGTTACACTCCTGGAAATGGAAAAAAGAACACATTGACACCGGTGTGTCAGACCCACCATACTTGCTCCGGACACTGCGAGAGGGCTGTACAAGCAATGATCACACGCACGGCACAGCGGACACACCAGGAACCGCGGTGTTGGCCGTCGAATGGCGCTAGCTGCGCAGCATTTGTGCACCGCCGCCGTCAGTGTCAGCCAGTTTGCCGTGGCATACGGAGCTCCATCGCAGTCTTTAACACTGGTAGCATGCCGCGACAGCGTGGACGTGAACCGTATGTGCAGTTGACGGACTTTGAGCGAGGGCGTATAGTGGGCATGCGGGAGGCCGGGTGGACGTACCGCCGAATTGCTCAACACGTGGGGCGTGAGGTCTCCACAGTACATCGATGTTGTCGCCAGTGGTCGGCGGAAGGTGCACGTGCCCGTCGACCTGGGACCGGACCGCAGCGACGCACGGATGCACGCCAAGACCGTAGGATCCTACGCAGTGCCGTAGGGGACCGCACCGCCACTTCCCAGCAAATTAGGGACACTGTTGCTCCTGGGGTATCGGCGAGGACCATTCGCAACCGTCTCCATGAAGCTGGTCTACGGTCCCGCACACCGTTAGGCCGTCTTCCGCTCACGCCCCAACATCGTGCAGCCCGCCTCCAGTGGTGTCGCGACAGGCGTGAATGGAGGGACGAATGGAGACGTGTCGTCTTCAGCGATGAGAGTCGCTTCTGCCTTGGTGCCAATGATGGTCGTATGCGTGTTTGGCGCCGTGCAGGTGAGCGCCACAATCAGGACTGCATACGACCGAGGCACACAGGGCCAACACCCGGCATCATGGTGTGGGGAGCGATCTCCTACACTGGCCGTACACCACTGGTGATCGTCGAGGGGACACTGAATAGTGCACGGTACATCCAAACCGTCATCGAACCCATCGTTCTACCATTCCTAGACCGGCAAGGGAACTTGCTGTTCCAACAGGACAATGCACGTCCGCATGTATCCCGTGCCACGCAACGTGCTCTAGAAGGTGTAAGTCAACTACCCTGGCCAGCAAGATCTCCGGATCTGTCCCCCATTGAGCATGTTTGGGACTGAATGAAGCGTCGTCTAACGCGGTCTGCACGTGCAGCACGAACGCTGGTCCAACTGAGGCGCCAGGTGGAAATGGCATGGCAAGCCGTTCCACAGGACTACATCCAGCATCTCTACGATCGTCTCCATGGGAGAATAGCAGCCTGCATTGCTGCGAAAGGTGGATATACACTGTACTAGTGCCGACATTGTGCATGCTCTGTTGCCTGTGTCTATGTGCCTGTGGTTCTGTCAGTGTGATCATGTGATGTATCTGACCCCAGGAATGTGTCAATAAAGTTTCCCCTTCCTGGGACAATGAATTCACGGTGTTCTTATTTCAATTTCCAGGAGTGTATTTGATGGTACTTCATTTACTTGTGCACCGATGATGATGAAATGGTGATGAGTGTAACCACTACATCCAACCGTCAAGCAGTTAAGATCTCTTGCCCCCCAAGGCTTAATTGTGAAAACCCTGCAAATTGATCATTATTGCCCCCCAGGCGGGACGGTGGCCATCTTGTAAATTAACCCTCATATCCACCCCTCAGAGGAATGGTGCCAATTTATACAATTAAGGTGAAAGTTACATATTTTTATATATATTCCGTATGGCAACAACTTAAGCTCATAGCAATTATTGTGAGTAGTGGTCACCAGTCTGAATGGACGCACTGCAACATAATCCATTCACAGATCTGAACTCTGGGACCAAAACCATTTGGCCTCAGAACTTACATATGATTTAGGGAGGTGTAGTTTCTGTTCCATATGTACTCCATACTTCATTATTTCAATGTGTGTGTTTCACAGGCTCTTTGACCATTACATACAGGATTTATGAGTTTCCCACTGACTGCAACACCACCTCTGCAGACTTTAATGTGAGAACACATTTTTGCCGAGAGCCTGGCCAACTCTGTAGCATGAAGGACTCAGTCTCTTGCAAGTTTATATCTACGTTGGTAGCTATCTTCCAATTAGGAAGGAACGAAGGTTAGCATGTAATGTCCTGTCGACGACGACGTAATTAAAGGAGGAGTACAATTTTTTGCGTGGGAGAAGCATGGAGGGGAAAATAGGACGTCTTCTACAGATATTCAAAGTAACCAACTCCATCTTTAGCTTAAGAGAATTAAAAAAAAAGTCCTGTTTTTCGGTGACTGTTTATTTCAGTTAAGAATTTTCTGTTGATGTATCATGACACTGTTGCTACTGTAAACCGGTTCTGAGTCTCGAGGAAATTGTTTTAGAGCTCTTGATCAGCACGAGCGCATCTTTTTGTAACTCGGCGATGTTATCGTCATGTAGTTTCATCATTTTCCGGTGTTATTCATTTTTTAGTGCTCTCCCTTCTCTGACCTGAGACCGAAATGGATACACATACGTAGAAAAACGAAATGTGAACTAAAGGGAGAGAATGCCGCAAAATGATAAAACATATTTAAGCAAACGCAAACATATAGCTGTGTTTCTGAAGATGGTGAAGCCTATTAATAATAGTATTTATGCTTTTCAAATATGGACAAATTTAAATATGGCTAACGTATAAATTTAATGAGCTATAGAGGGCATCTCAGAAGATAGGATCTGGACTAGTTGAGGCATAGTTTCTGATAAGTTTCAATGGGAACATTAGGCAACGTTCGACTGAAGCGGGGCAAACGAATACTAGAAAAGACGAATGGATAGCTTTGACAGAAGAAATAGCGAAGAAAGCACAGGATGCAATAAGCGAAGCGACTATAGTAATAGTTGGAAAACACACAAGATATCCAATTTATCTGCTGAAAGACAGTTATAAAAATTCAGAAAATAAAACTAACGATAACGAATAGACGTCTAAAAAAGTGCGACTGATAAGAAATGTAGAATGGCAAATTGGGAATGGCTACAGAAGAAATACAAAACAGTAAACATACTCATGACCATAGGACTGATAGATTCTGCCTGAATTACTATTAAACAGACCTTCGGAGAAAAGAGATATGCATGCGTGAATGGCAGACAAGTACTAAGCTAAGAAGAGAAGGCAGAAAGCTGGAAGAAATCTGTACGGGGAATACACAAGGGAATAAAATTGAAGCTAATATTAAAGAAACGAAAATAAGATACAGCATTCTTCCCTGAGTTTTGTGTGCCTATAAATAGATGGACTCATGTCTTAGCAGGTGGACTAAATTAACGTCTACATATATATGCATACTTCGCAAGCCATCATACGGTGCGTGGCGGAGGGTACCCAGTACCACTACCAATCGTTTCCTTTCCTGTTTCACTCGCAAATAGAGGGAGGAAAAGAATACACACTGCATATGCCTTTGTATGAGCACTAGTTTCTCGTATCTTACATCCATGGTCCTTAGGTGGAATTTATGTTCGTGGCAGTAGAATCGTTCTGCAGTCAGCTTCAAATCTCGGTTCTTAATACTGTTCCTCGGAAAAAAACATTGCCTTCCCGTCAGGGGTTCCCATTGGAGTTCTAAAAGCATCCATACACTGATTCTACGAATAGAAAGGCTTCTACAGGGCTTTTTTTTTAGGAAACGCAGGTCTGGATGCTCCTACACGTTTGGAATGGGATGGTTGCAGACAGGTTTTCTGCTACTGTTCACTGGGTCAGTCTCTCCGGCATATTTTGCAAACACACCTCAGAATGTTTCAGTGACATTTAAGCGCCTAGTCCTTCTGAGAAGCATACGACAACTTCTGCAGGTCTGAAATCGTTAACAGCTGCCCGGCATGGCGATTAGCGGCTGGTCGTTCTTGAGCGGTACAGCCCCAGAAATGTGGGCAGGGGTTCGCGAACTGTGCTGCATTGGCGGCCATTCGCATGCGACCTGATGCAAGTGGTCGGGGACGTGGGTGGAGGCATTGTGGGATGGAGAAGAGAGTGAAACATCCTACTGCCCCTGTCGACTAACGGGTCTCAGCAAGATAGTTCGGGAGCAATATACCAGAATTCTAAGTGACTTACTTCCACAAGCACGACAAGGCAACCGACAGACAGAACATAATTAGCGATGGATATCTTCAGCTATTTGACGATGGGTTGCCACCCATTTTGGTATCAGAGAAAGTGAGTACGTAACCTATGTGAAGCCGCTAAGGACATCACAGAAGCGTCTATAATCGTCACCTGCCGAGTGTAATGTGATTGCAGAAAAAAATTACTCGCCACGCAAAGGGACTCTCATGATCAGTTTAATTAATTAGTCAGTCAGTTTGATATCAATGACGTGCCGTTGGGCGGGTGGGAGTGAGGGTGAGAGTGCAATGGATATTCAGGGTAAATCGCAGGTTCGAGTGGTAATCAGGCGTTTTTCCGTTGCAATGAGATCTTTTAACGAAATGTCAGTCTCCCAAACACACAGGGAGAGATGGCCATCGTAATGAAATCAGCAATATTACCGAATTAATAAAGTGATAAATAGTACAAACCTAAAATTTATAACTCCTCTGTCCTGCTACCTTAAGAGACTTCAGAAGTGACGAGACATTTTCCTACCTTATGAGTGTTCGAAACTGAGGAGGCATCCTGTGACAGAGGTAGAGCTCTTAGCTCTCTGTCACGAGCCAAAAGTGAGTTAAATATTCTAATCCTGCGATGCAGGATGTAACAGATATTAATCTGATAAGATTTTTCTACGTGATCAGAGAATAAATAGACGAAACATAGCCTATATTATGCTGTTGTACAGGATTTTCACAACTAGTAAAGTTAATTTAGCGACGTGAAAGCACGTGTATGATCCGGTTTCTTCTTTCTTCGAAAATAGCTCGTATAAAAGGGAGGAATCGACATTTCGCATGGGAAATTTGAGGTGTGTGGACAGCAACATCCCCATTTCGTCTTGGTTAAAGTGGATTTTTTTTTAAACTGGGGTCTATGGCAGGGGTGGATTTGCTGTTAGAACTACCGTATACATCGAAGTCATACCTGTTTGTTTCCCAGTGTGCTGTGATCAGTGGCAGCAGTGGTTAAGAGGTTTTGATCGAATGGAAGCCACGGCTTAGTCTTACGTGACCAATGGCTACAAAGAAAGATTCTGGTTGGTCGTCTGTTGCCTGCACCTGCATGGGAGCATCCTGGTGGCGGCGATCGTAGTGTCCTCTGGGCGGCTGAATAGCAAACTAGCCAGTATGGTGTTTGAGTGGCAGCGAAGTGGACTTGTGTATTGTCTTAATTTTTACATGGAAATTTGAGAAGATTCAGTATGTTGAGTATTCGCGCTAGACGAAAATTAACCCCATGTAAATTGATCGGTTGATGGCGATGCAGTCGTGGCGACAGTCTCTCCAGCCTCTAAGCATCTGGTACGACCAGCATGTAGATATTGGGAGTTGGATGTGCAACTGCCGGCGTGGCTGACGCAGGTACCAGCCTCTAGGCCTTTCCCAGCAGTCCTGTAGTCGGCAAATGGCGTATGCTTTGCAATGTTTTATTACAAAGAAGAATCTCCATTAGATGGCAGTGAGTTTTTTAAGTGATCTGTGTGACACCTGTAAAGTGTTAAGCAGTTAATTTGAAGGGGTAGTACAAATGGGCCATTTTTGATACTGCAATTTTTCCAGCTCCCCCTTTTCCTACAACATCATGAGTGTGGGCTATTTTACCCGCCCATATACAGAGAACCACAGCCCACCATCACCCACCGATTTAATTGCTTAATTAAATAAACAATATATTGCCCTAATTTACCACCTATTTCATGTCATGAGGTCATGCCAGACTGGGTGCTGAAAGCAGACGGAGCTCTTCCCACCAGTTCACAAGTGGGGGAGGGGGTGACGAACAGGAAGTAACCAATTGAGAGAGACAGAGACAGGAAGTGTGTCTGGAATTTCCTGGTCAACAGAATGCCAGCATTTGATGCTTCACTCGGGCGGAACACACAAACGGACATCAACTGAACGTGTAGATAGATGCATCCGCTTAGACCAGTATCGGCATGCAGCTTCTATCAGTAGATTGTGTTGTCCCCGACAGTGGTTTATCGGTGTGGTATGAAGATGGACACCTCGCACCTTTTCGGTCTCACGGTAGTTACGCTGGCCACCTTGTGGCAATGATAGTGGCGCACGCTGGTTCACATAATCTTGGTGGGCACCATTAGCCTGCAGGCTTCCACAGTGAATCAAGCTGTCAGTGCTTGGTATTCTGCAAGTGACAGTAGCATCTGGCCAGCAGATGCAGATGACAATATGCCCTGTCAGGGGCAGGCTGACACAAGCATGGGCAGCCCAAAACGGGGCAAATATATCCCACTTCATCCCATTCCTTGATGCTTACAGTTATTACATCATGGAATGTGGAGGAGAGGAGGGGAGGAGTCTGGCCTCTGGCAAACTAATTAAATAAAGAATATGCAAATTGATTTTAACAGTGTATTATTATGTCAACTGACAGTGATGTAATCAAGTGTAGTGAGATCCTTCCTCTCCAGCAGCTTAACACAGACTGAGTCTTTCTCCCGCCATTTTCCAGATGAGTGAATGGAGGGGGAGTGACAGAAGGGATGGCGAGTGGTGGGGGGAGAGGGGGGTGGCGGACAGGAAAGCAGGGGATTTTCCAGGAGATGGAAAAGTGTGTCAGAACTGAATAGGGGAGGGAGTGACAAAAAAGTGTCTGTTTTCCCAGAGGGATGAGGGAGGGGACGAGGGAGTGGATGGTTTCTCAGGAGGATGGATTAGCCCAAGGGGGGTCATAAATCAACCGCCATGGTGTCATAAATGGACCCCAGGAGGTCATAAAGGAATTGGTATAATAATATCTTAAGGGGAGGGTGAAGGGACTAATGTACCCCTGAATGTATGCAACACACACAAACAGAATGGCCCAGGATCAGCTTTTCCCCATTACCAATGAAGGTCGTTGTTTTTGCTCCATGAGATGCATCATTAACTGTCTGCTGAAGCTGGAGAAGTTATTTGGTTCTGTAATATAACGTGGGGCGTTATTTTGCTGTGACGATAACAGATATTTCTGCCTTGTTGTTCAGACAAGATCGTTAAGGTTGAGCACATATATGGTGGGGACAGTGTGTGTACATAAAGCAGTACAGAAGACAGACAATATGGAAATCTTTGTTGTTGTCTGCAACTAGCCAGGATAACAGTGCATATGGTGGTGAAATATGATCAAAGAGTCGAACATCGCAGGTACAACGAACACAGGCATTCATAACCAGTTCCAAGGACCGTGGGCGCTTCTGAGAAAGACCTTGCGTGATTACAGCGCTATAATCAGTAATTGGATGTGTAAGTGGTTGTACAAGTTTCTTTTTCAGATCAAGAGGGAAGAGCTTTTATGTTTTTGTAAAGCATGGATAGGTGCTGATGCCTTCATGCACATTGCAGTTACTTGTTTGGAGCATTTTAAAGTTCTGTCTTCTCTAGCATTACTTCTAGACTCACTGCTGAAGGTAAGAATTTGATGTCTGTCCCATTTATTGTTAAAGATATTTCACACCAATGAGCATAGAATGACGAAGCAGTATTTCTTGGATTTTGGATGGGTTGAGGTACATACTCACGTTACATACTTTCAGATACTAGTAGATCTTATATAGGAACCCATGTCTGCAACGCTACAGAGCGTCAATGTTATAGGCGCCGGCGCCTGTAAATATATGTACTTACAGGGTGATTTGTGATGACGTTACCAGCTTTGTAGAATGATGGAGAAGAATAAATGAATCAGTCTCAGATAAGGATCCGTGTACCGGAAACGAACGAGTCGGAAGTTGTAAGCGAAAACAGATCTGATACCTCTGACATTGGAACACATGTACTAGTGGTGTTATTGCTGAGACTGAGGAGTGGGCAACTTTCCGAGGTGGTAGTATGGATCAAAACAAGGAAAAAATGTCCAGTAAACGTGGACTCTAAAATGCATACCACCAGAGCTGTGAGCACTTGTTCATCTTCGCTCTGTATCGTCATTGGATGGCATTTCCAGACATGAGTTGCTGTGTAAAACTTGACCTACCCAGTTCCCTCTACAACTTTTAGCAGAGTGGAACATGAATTGTGAAACGCCCTGCATATACAGTGTGAAAACTAAGTATCTCGAAAATGACGTATCGTACAAAAAAAGTGTTCTAGATAAAAAGCTACTGTTACTAGAGGAAACATATGTTTGTGCTACAACTGACCAATTCTTAACCACGCCTGCTGCGTCGAGGTGGTCAACTTCGTATTTTCAAAAGGGAATGACCCATTTTTATCCTTTTCTGATTGTACGCCAAAAGTACAAACGGTTTACTGAAACCATTGTTTTCTACTCGTGGTAGATGGCACTGTAATTGACAAATATCAAGAGGTTACTGTTTTGCAGTTAACAACCAGCGCATTTGTTTACACATTTTGTTTGCTATTTAAATGGGAAACTTTGTATTCTAACGGTTATATTCACATTCGAAATTTACTTTAGTGTTGCAAATTTGAAAGTACAGCACAATATGGTTAGCGATTCAATTTCTGGTTAGAAGTTTGTCGTGATCGAGGAACAGTTTTCTGTTCCTGTAGGGATGCTTGATATCGGAGTAACGGACATTTAACCTTATTATACTAGCTGTACTTTTCACAGAATGGATTCATAGTCATGTGCTTGTATTCTTAATCTATAAACAGAATGTATTAATACTTAGAAAGTGTACTTGTTGTGCAAACATTCACTTTTCTAAATGGAGTAAGGCCTACTGACGTTAACAAACTAAAAGTGTTGTGGTTGGCAGGAGAGCCAACACCGTGTTAGTAGAGGAGGCCGAAAGGCACGCGTTTTAGCTCACGCAGGCTGGCGTGAGGGTTGGAACAGGACAAGGAAATTACAATTTAGAAAAAACGGACATAGTTGGTGGAATACTTAACTTTAATCCATTAATGGTGAACGTCGCTCTTGACGGTACATGATTCACAGTATCAATAGTAACTGGTAATGGCGCCTTGCTAGGTCGTAGCAAATGACGTAGCTGAAAGCTATGTTAAACTATTGTCTCGGCAAAGGAGAGCATATTTTATCAGTGAACCATCGCTAGCAAAGTCGGTTGTACAACTGGAACGAGTGATAGGAAGTCTCTCCAGACCTACCGTGTGGCAGCGCTCGGTCTGCAATCACTGATAGTGGCGACACGCGGGTCCGACGTATACTAACGGACCGCGGCCGATTTAAAAGCTACCACCTAGCAAGTGTGGTGTCTGGCGGTGACACCACAAAAAGTGGAGTAAATTCGAATTTCGATTAAGTTGCATGGACTCGACTAACGTCGGAAGTAGTCATATCTAGACGTATCAGGGGTCCCATATCACTCCAACAGGTCCCTCACTATTACAGAGCCTCCACCAGCTTAAACAGTCCCCTGCTGACGTCCAGGGTCCCTGGATTCACGAGGTTGTCTCCACACTCGTACACGTCCATCCGCTCGTTCGACCAGGCAATATGTTTCTAGTCATCAACAGTCCAACGTCGGTGTTCAGGGGACCAGGCGAGGCATAAAGCTTTGTGTCCTGCAGTCATGAAAGCTCCGAAAGCCCGTATCGATGATGTTTCGTTGAATGGTTCGCACCCTGATATTTGCTGATCGCCCAGAACGAAATCTGCAGCAATTTGCGGAAGGGTTGCACTTCCGTTCCGTTGAACGATTCTCTTCAGTCGTCGTTGGTCCCGTTCTTAGAGGATCTTTTTCGGCCGCAGTGTTGTCGGAGATTTGAAGTTTTACCGGATTACTGATATTCACGGTACGCCGTGAACTGGTGGTATGGGAAAAACCCCGCGCAATCGCTTCCTCGGAGATGTTGTGTCCTGTCGCTCGTGCGCCTACTATGACACCACGTTCAAACTCACTTAAATCTTGATAACCTGCAGCAGTAACCGATCTACACTACTGGCCATTAAATGGTTCAAATGGCTCTGAGCACTATGGGACTCAACATCTTAGGTCATGAGTCCCATAGAACTTAGAACTACTTAAACCTAACTAACCTAAGGACATCACACACACCCATGCCCGAGGCAGGATTCGAACCTGCGACCGTAGCAGTCCCGCGGTTCCGGACTGCAGCGCCAGAACCGCACGGCCACCTCGACCGGCTACTGGCCATTAAAATTGCTACACTAAGAAGCAATGCAGATGATAAACGGGTATTCATTGGACAAATATATTATACTAGAACTGATATGTGATTACATTTTCACGCAATTTGGATGCATAGATCCTGAGAAATCAGTACCCAGAACAACCACCTCTGGCCGTAATAACGACTGGCGTATTGTGACGAGCCTGTTGCTCGGCTACCACTGACCAGACGTTTTCAGTTGGTGAGAGATCTGGAGAATGTGCTGGCTAGGGCAGCAGTCGAACATTTTCTGCATCCAGAAAGGACCTGCAACATGCAGTCATTCAGTCGTGCATTATCCTGCTGAAGTGTAGGGTTTCGCAGGGATTGAATGAAGGGTAGGGCCACGGGCCTTAACACATCTGAAATTTAGCGTACACTGTTCAAAGTGCCGTCAATGCGAACAAGAGGTGACCGAGACGTGTAACCAATGGTACCCCATACCATCGCGCCACTATGGCAATAACGAATACACGCTTCCAATGTGCGACCATCATGATGCTGTAAACAGAACCTGGGTTCATCCGGAAAAATGACGTTTTGCCATTGGTGTACCCAGGTTCGTCGTTGAGTACACCATCGCAGGCGCTCCTGTGTGTGCTGCAGCGTCAAGGGTAACCGCAGCCATGGTCTCCGAGCTGATAGTCCATGCTGCTCGAACTGCTCGTGCAGATGGTTGTTGTCTTGGAAACGTCCCATCTGTCGACTCAGGGGTCGAGACGTGGCTGCCCGATCCGTTACAGTCATGCGGATAAGATGGCTGTAATCTCGACTGCTAGTGATACGAGGCCGTTGGGATCCAGCACGGCGTTTCGTATTGCCCTTCTGAACCCACCGATTCCATATTCTGCTGACACTCATTGGATCTCGGCCAACGCGAGCAGCAATGTCGCGATACGACCTTTATCAAAGTCGGAAACGTGATGGTACGCATTTCTCCTCCTTACACGAGGCATCACAACAACGTTTCACCAGGCAACGCCGGTCAACTGCTGTTTGTGTATAAGAAATCGGCTGGAAACTTTCCTCATATCAGCACGTTGTAGGTGTCGCCACCGGCGCCAACCTTGTCTGAATGCTCTGCATCTTCTTCCTGTCGGTTAAATTTGGCGTCTGTAGCACGTCATCTTCGTGGTGTAGCAATTTTAATGGCCAGTAGTGCAAAACTGCGCCACACGCTTGTTGTCTTATATAGGAGTTGCCGACGGCAGCGCTGTATTCTGCCTGTTTAAACATTTCTGTGTTTTAATACGCATGCCTGTACCAGTTTCTTTGGCTCTCCGTGTAGATGGACGACTGAACGAGCATTAGTATTGCAGCCTTCTAACCGACCATCTTTCATTGATTCTAGAAGAAGTTCTGCTGCAAGCTAGCTGGAAACTGTGATAGCAACTTGATGGCTGCCCAGCCCGTAGTGCTGCCTGCTCGCACATCACCGCTGAAATGCTAGCACGCGTGCAGCTGTCGTTCCATACCAAACTGTAAACGTGTATTATAGCTGCCGGTGGTCGTCTTGAACACAACCTGTGAAGGTCAGTTGTGTCGTTACTGTTCAGAATTCGCATAACTAATGTATCTAACTGTGCTGTTCGTTAGTGCGTGCTGCCAAAGGGATTATGCAAGTGTCGGTGTGGCAACTTTTCAAAATACGATATCTCGCAATCGACTGGCAATAGAATCCTACAACAAACACCACTGACATTCTAAGTTACCCTATTTATAGTGTGTTGATGTCAATAGGCATTGTTCCCATTAAAAAAGGTGTATCCAGAATGAGATTTTCACTCTGCAGCGGAGTGTGCGCTGATATGAAACTTCCTGGCAGATTAAAACTGTGTGCCCGACCGAGACTCGAACTCGGGACCTTTGTCTTTCGCGGGCAAGTGCTCTACCAACTGAGCTACCGAAGCACGACTCACGCCCGGTACTCACAGCTTTACTTCTGCCAGTACCTCGTCTCCTACCTTCCAAACTTTACAGAAGCTCTCCTGCGAACCTTGCAGAACTAGCACTCCTGAAAGAAAGGATATTGCGGAGACATGGCTTAGCCACAGCCTAGGGGATGTTTCCAGAATGAGATTTTCACTCTGCAGCGGAGTGTGCGCTGATATGAAACTTCCTGGCAGATTAAAACTGTGTGCCCGACCGAGACTCGAACTCGGGACCTTTGCCTTTCGTGGGCAAGTGCTCTACCAACTGAGCTACCGAAGCACGACTCACGCCCGGTACTCACAGCTTTACTTCTGCCAGTACCTCGTCTCCTACCTTCCAAACTTTACAGAAGCTCTCCTGCGAACCTTGCAGAACTAGCACTCCTGAAAGAAAGGATATTGCGGAGACATGGCTTAGCCACAGCCTAGGGGATGTTTCCAGAATGAGATTTTCACTCTGCAGCGGAGTGTGCGCTGTTATGAAACTTCCTGGCAGATTAAAACTGTGTGCCCGCCCGAGACTCGAACTCGGGACCTTTGCCTTTCGCGGGCAAGTGCTCTACCAACTGAGCTACCGAAGCACGACTCACGCCCGGTACTCACAGCTTTACTTCTGCCAGTACCTCGTCTCCTACCTTCCAAACTTTACAGAAGCTCTCCTGCGAACCTTGCAGAACTAGCACTCCTGAAAGAAAGGATATTGCGGAGACATGGCTTAGCCACAGCCTAGGGGATGTTTCGAGAAGGTTCGCAGGAGAGCTTCTGTAAAGTTTGGAAGGTAGGAGACGAGGTACTGGCAGAAGTAAAGCTGTGAGTAGCGGGCGTGAGTCGTGCTTCGGTAGCTCAGTTGGGAGTTGGCCTTTGGCTGTGCTGCGGTGAGGACGCGCTGTTTGTGTTCCTGCCGCGGAGCGAGCGCTCGTGTTGTTTACATTGTATCGGCCGTTTCGCGCGTGCCGTACTCAGCATATAGATCACTATGGCGCACCAATACAGAAAATCGACGCTCAAATTTACGTTCCGCAACGAATTTGCACGGCCTAAAGCACTCGAAGTCGAACGATTTCTACGAGAAGAAGTTAAAATCCCGGCGAGCGACATTCTCGGCATTCACTTGTCCATTGTGAGTAGTATCGTATATGTCAAGATCATCAACGACACAACATGTGAACGGATCCTTCGGGACACGAAACAGGGCCTCCGTTTCTGCCATGCTGATGGCAATGTGGGGACTGTGCACGTCGATTATTCTGGCATGGGACTTCGCACGATCTGAATTTTCGAACTTCCTTTCGAACTACCGGCGGAGGACGTCGTGACAGCGCTGCGCCCCTACGGCACGGTCCATGATCATATTGCGGAAAAATGGACGCAATTCCAGACATATCCTGTGCTGAACGGCGTCCGCCAGGTCCGAATCGAACTTAAACGACATGTACCTTCATATCTGACTATCGGTGGCTGCCGTGCCATCGTCATCTACGATGGGCAACCGAAGACCTGCTCTGGTTGTGGGAAGGAGGGACACCTCAGATCAGAATGTATGCAACGTCGAATCACGCAACTGCCGCCGGCTGAAGCGGACCCGCCATCGCAGCCGACGCTGCTTCCTGTGACTTATGCAGCAGCCCTCACGACAGCTACCACTTCACCACGACAGCCGACATCCACTGCTGTGTCGCGGCTCCATGCTCCAATACAGGGCGATGATGCCACACCCGTTCCACAAGCTACGGATTCAACTCCGATGCCGCCGCCTCCGTCGACGGATAACAACATACAGGAAGATAGCATGGCCGTCGATTCGCTTATTGTGCCTACGGCTGCCTTTGTGCCGGAACGTCGTGAATCTTTGCCATCGTCTGACGCAGAAGAACACACCAGGAAGCAACGCTCTCCGAAGCGACGGAAGCGGAGGCGTAGAGCAACTTCCGAACGGGATGCGACACCGCCTCCAGAGGATGACGATTCCACCTTCAATGACGACGCTACCACAGAGGCAGCCGCCATTTGCTGCAGTGTGGCACCATCGAACGATAATGAGGACCAGCCACATATATCTACAGTGGCACAATCGGATGCCGAGATGCAGGACAGATGCTGCCCACCACCTTCTGGAGTGCAAGCACCAACGCCGTGTCCTAAGGACGCTAGGGAAGCCGATCTTGCTTTCAGTTCCCCGACGTGGGCGGATGACCACGACGACGACGGAACCATGCAAGTTACGCCAACAGGGCCCACGGCATTGGCGCCGGCTCTCTAGAACGGCCTGCAGGTGAGGTTTGGGGGGATGCGGAGGTGTCAATACAGTCAGAAGCGTCATAGGTAATTCCAGTCTTAATGAATAACTTAACACCTGCGGTTCGTCAACAAGCTTATCGTATCGCCACGCTTAACATCAACACGATACGAACGGCAGTGAAGATCCAGTTGCTGCGTGAGATGCTTCGTTCTTCGGATGTTGACATTGCCCTGTTGCAAGAAGTATATATAGCGGCCCTCCCCGTTTTCTACGGTTATGTGACATATGTGTCACCGGCGGACCGGAATGGCAGCGGTACGGCAATACTAGTGCGCGACGGAATTGCCATCGAAGAAGTGACTTACCTTCCGTCAGGAAGGGGGCTGGCGATCACAGCACTGGGCACGCGCATCATTAACATTTACGCTCCATCAGGAACTGACCAACGCCGCGAACGATCGCTGTTCTATTCTGAGGATATCGCCCCCCTCTTTATCAGCAGCTTCGAGCAATATATCTTCGGCGGCGATTTTAACTGTGTGCTCCACCCCAAAGACCAAGTCCCACATTTCTCGACTTGTCAAGAACTTCGGCTCCTGGTTCGAGACCTGCTTCTCACCGACACGTGGGAGACAGTGCACGGTGACCGTCCCGGGCCGACATACCTTACTAGTCACTCAGCCAGTCGCCTAGACCGCATTTATGTCTCACGAGCTCTAGCACCGGGAGTATTGGACGCCGAACGTTGGCCGCTTGCCTTCTCCGATCATAGCGCTTTCATATGCACACTCACTCTACAACAGCAGCGGATATGGCGCAGCCGAGGACCCTGGAAGCTGAATGTGGCACATCTTCAAGCCCCGGAATGCCGTCAGATTATTGCCAACACATGGCTGGATTGCGAACGTCGTCTTCCCCGATACCCATCGACTCTAGCATGGTGGGTGGACTGTGCAAAACCAGCTTTTCGGCGTGTGCTAACTCAATTCGGAAAAGATACCGCAGCTTGGCATCGTCACACATTGGACTTTTATTACACGATGCTTCGCGAACTCGACAGCCAACCACCATCTCCAAACCGACAAATGGAAAGCCGCCGAATTCAAGGTAAAATATTGTCTCTTACGAGGAAACGTTTGGAGGGGGTCGTAGTGCGATCGCGACGTCAAGACCGAGTGGAAGGAGAAAACCCGTCTATGCATCACATCGTGCTCGACAGCCGCCGACGCCGACAGCAGCTGATCACTGACCTCGTATTGCCAGGTGGTAGGGTCGTAACGACTCAGGCGGCGGTTACAGAAGCCTTCGCAGATCACTATCGCCGGTTTTACGACGAGGTGAATACAGAGGACGAGGAAGCGGACGATCACGACATACTGCAGCATGTGTCGCACACCCTCGACAATGCAGCAGCGGCGACGCTTTTAGGTGGAATTACACGAGACGACATCGAGGACGCGCTTAACAAGGGAGCACTCAACAAATCTCCCGGGCCAGACGGACTGCCGCTCGAGTTTTATCGTACTTTCCGCGATCTCATGATGCCCCGATGGATCATCATGTACCAAGAACTGATGACCCCTGGTTCCCACGTGCCACCTGCATTCGTGGAAGGTCTCCTTATACCGATACACAAGCCTTCCAGAGGTCGGACGGTCGAGGACTACAGGCCCATTACAATGCTTAACTCGGACTATAAAATCTTCGCCCGATTACTCGCCAGCCGCATAAAGAAGGTTCTGCCCCTGCTCCTCTCAATGGAGCAAACGACACAGGGCGGAGTGACCAACATGCAAACGGCAACCAGTGAATGCAGGGATTTAATAGCCATCGCCACATCCTGTCGCCTTCGAGCTGCTCTGATCTCCATTGATTTCGACCACGCCTTCGACAGAGTTCGCCACAAGTTCCTTCTGTCCGCAATGGCCCGCATGGGCTTCCCGCCTGACTTTATCGACATCTTTCAGCGCCTTTTCCGTGGAGCTGCATCCCGTGTACTGGTGAATGGACGGATTGCGGGTCCCTTTCCGATCCGACGGTCAGTTCGCCAAGGATGCCCACTCTCCATGATTCTTTACGCGATCGCACTCGAACCACTTGTCGGAGGGTTGAAAAACAGGCTCTCGGGCATTTCATTGAGGGATCATACCTTTCAGTGCAGAATATATGCTGATGACCTTCTATTACTTGTCCGATCTGATGACGAGGTACGCTCGGTGATACAATGGGTCAATCGCTATGGTTTGGCAGCGGGCAGCCGCATGAATGTGGCCAAGTCGGCAGCGATGCCCATTGGGAGAGGTCTACAGGAGGACGCTTTAGCCCCACTCCCACTAGTTAACAAGATCCGGTTCTTGGGCATAACATTTACACAGGATGTGCGCCGCACGGCTGCCATGAACTATGCACGATTACTACAAGCAATACGCACAGAAGTTCGCCGGAACTTACTTCGACGGATGGACCTCCTACAGCGTGTGGAATACCTCAACCTTCACGTGGCGACTAAGATGATCCACATGGCCCAGGTCCTACCGATATCGACAGCGATGGCACACAGACTGCAAGCAGCGTTTGGATATTACCTTACCGCCGGACACCTATTCAAAGTCCGCTACGAAACACTCACCCTCCCTCCGCTTGATGGCGGACTGGGACTTATAAATGTACGAGCGAGGGCTACAGCATTATACTTGTGCACAATGATGAAATTGTGGACCCACCAAGATGCTTCCCTTACGGGTCGTCTGATAGAGGAATTGCTGCCGGCGTCTCTTATGCCACCTGTCACGGTTGCACACATTACACCCTCACTCTCGCACCTCTCGGCATTTATTCTTGAGTATAGTTACGTGCACCCAGATCTTCCCAACACTCGCACTCCCAAGGCGAGAGACTTTTACAGACTGCTGCTAAGGTCCACCCCTCGCAATGTGATTGAGAGGAAGAGCCCTACGACCCTATGGCCTGCAGTGTGGAGAGCGGTCCAGAAGTCGTTCCTCCCCACGCGGGTACGAGCCGCGTGGTACCAGGTGGTGAACGGGAAGGTTGTAACACGACAAAGGCTGCACGCTATTGGGATGGCGGATTCCCCCCTTTGTCCACATTGCCACCTCGTGGATACTGACGAACACCGTTTAACATGTGGATCGGCGTTAGAGGTATGGCTGCTAGTGCAGAAGATCCTCGCCTGCTACCTACGTATCGCGCCTCGCACAATTGAGCCACGGCTCCTCCTTTGTCCAGAGGATACTTATTTCCCACCTGCGAAGACTCATGCTATCACATGGTTTAAAGGCATGTCCATATACTACCTCTTTCAAGATGATGAGAAGATGGTGCTTGATTACTGGCAATTTCTCCAGAACAGTCATAGCACACTTGAGTGTACACCCCGATACCGACAACTATTTGCGAACTATTTGCGCAGTGTCTTCGATAAACCCCCTCACAGTTGGGGAGTACCAGGCAGAGGATGATCGCCTTCATGGGGCTCCACACGCTGAGAAATGTTGTACCAATTTGGAACATTGAATCTGTATGCAGATGAGCTATGCACATGGAATGGCGTGCGGGATTTGGTTACATTTTTCTTTCTTTATTATCTATCATCACACTATTGGTTTCAAATTCTATTTCATAGTTTAGAAGGAACTCTTGTTCTGTTGTTGATATGGATGTCCATTCTAATTTTTGTTTGTCGTAACTGAAAGACGCCTTTTTCCATCATTTACAATTTAAAAACAAAAAAATAAAAAAAAAATAAAAAAAAATAAAAAAAACGGCCAAGGTAACTGGGTACGACTTGGAGAACCCGGGTTCTAATCTCCAAGAAACCTAGCGGATGTTGTTCTTTTCGTTTGTATTTTTCCATATATCAATTAATGCCCGTGAAAGGCAAAGGACAAAAAAAAAAAAAAAAAAAAGTTGGTAGAGCACTTGCCCGCGAGAGGCAAAGGTCCCGAGTTCGAGTCTCGGTCGGGCACACAGTTTTAATCTGCCAGGAAGTTTCAAAAAAGGTGTATGTTTGAAAAAAAAATACGCTTTGTGTAATATCATTGCCAACAAAATTTCGATTAGGAATGGATGGCAAAATCGGTTGAAATCATTAGTATAAAGTATATGGGAGAGACCGCTCCAGCTGTTATAACTGTGAGCCAACCGAGGTAGAACAGTTGTTAAGCGCACTGGCCTTGCATTCTGCAGGACGACGGCTCAAATGCACGTCCGGCCTTCGTGATTTACGTTTTACGTTTACAGTGATTTTCCTAAATCACTCCAAGCGAATGCTGTGATGGTTTCTTTGAAAGGACACTGCCAATTTCTTCTCCCTTTCTTGAAAAATTTCTATTCTGTCTCTAAAGAAATCGATGTCGACAGGACGTTAAACACTAATCCTGCTTTCTTTTTTGGATCTGTGGGGATAATAGCGTCAATGAGAGCATTTGGCATAGTTTCAATCTGCAAATGGGTGGCATTCAGACAATTCAAGTTCGATATTAGTATTCCAATCATAAGACAATAAGCCATGAATAGAACTTCCCAGTTTTCTGTTAAAACTGACTGAGAGGAGAAACGTAAAACAGCACGTAGACTCTAAACAGTTCTTGTTTCAATTATATACAAGCGGAAACAACATTCACTGCAAGAAAAAATTGCAACACCAAGAAGAAGCTGTGTGACGTAAACGAAAGTGGGTAGGCGTGTTTCTATTAAAATTTCAAGCCAGTCATGTAATAGTGGCGCTAGTACCTCCACTATGAAGATGCAAATTAGGTTTGCCGTAAAGACGCGCTGGAACGCTCGTGAGCGTTAGTTACATTTGTGATTGGACATCGTTAGTTGGTGGTAGTCAAGAATGCCTCTAATGCGACAAAGACGCCATTATCAACGCTTCACTGAGTCTGATCGAGGTCGTGTAATAGGGCTACGAGGAACCGGATGTTCCTTCTGCGATACTGCAGAACGAGTTGTCAGGAATGCAGTCACTGTCGTGCTTGCTGGTAGGGGTGATCACGGGAATGTACGATCACCAAAAGACTCGACTCAGGACAGCTACGTGGCACTACTGGGAGGGAAGACCATCGTGCTCGGTTTATGGTTGGCTGGGGTTGAAGGAACCAGACAGCATGATCATCAGTGCCTTGTTTTAAATGTGGTCCATTCCGATAGAGTGACATCTCAGAAAAGTCAGAACAATAAAAGGGAAAAGGCCAAAAAATGTAAAAGGGCAGTCATGTTGTCAATGGTAAAAACAAAATGAGGTAAGTCAGCAAGAGAGCGAACCCAACGCTATGCTAGAGGCAGGAAGTATCCCACCTCTGAAGCAGCAGAGGCAAGACCACCTGCGACTTAAAAGGTGCAACCGCTAGAATGTAGAAGTGCGTATGGGAAAAGGAGACTAACCAACCCTAAAAAATGATAAAAACAGAGTAAAAGGGGGAGAAAAGAGGATCTCTGTCAGGGAGGGGTGTTGGGAATCTCCAACCACGGCTTACAGTGGGAGATACCCCAACACTCACCGCCCTGCCCCAACGCCAGAGAGAGATTAAAAACCTTAAAACTGACAATAAAAACCACTTTCCCGGAGGAAAGCGAGAACCAGGTCGACAATCCGGAAATCGTCAGCCAGCATCAAAGGTAAAGTGCGGGGGAGTCTGTACTTATCACGCAGAGCCAAAAGAAGGGGGCATTCAACCAAAATGTGGGCTAATGACTGGAAGGCTCCCCACAACCACAAAGTGGGGGTGGCTCATCACCCAAAAGAAAACCATGGGTCAGTCTGCTCGGTTTATGGCTGTGGTGAGTAGTATTACATCTGCAGCAGCAATCTGAGCGGCGGTTGGCACCGCAGTGACACCACGAACTGTTACAAATCGGTTACTTCAAGGACGGCTCCGAGTCAGACATCCTGTGGTGCGCATTCTACTGACCCAAAACTATCGCCTTTGCGACTTCAGTGGTGTCAAACGACCCCTCATTGGAGGGCAAAGTGGAGACATATAGGACATCACCGGATGACAATTCCAGCGTAATCCACAAACAGCGTTAACTGACCAAGTGCAAGAGGCGTGGACTCCAACCCACTAACCGACATTCAGCACCTGTACAACAACATGCATGCTCATCTTGTGGCGTCGGAGCCTCCTAAGAGTTGACACGACGCGGAGGTGATGGTTGTCCCACTCGGTATGACGTGGAAAGGCGTCCGTCGCTCACGACAACGCCACTCTGTAACTAGTAGAAAAACAAAAACTCCTCGCGTGGTTTGGTCATATTTCACATACCGTCTTTCGATAGAGCAGCGCGTCAGAATTTATAGCCGCTCTTGCTTCTTCACTGATAAACGCGGTAATTGCACCCCTCGATGAAGCGATGATTGGCTTGACCTGAAATGGTGACCACCAGTTTTCTTTTGTTCTGAGTCCGGCTTGCGCGAACTGGCTAACTGTAGGTCTTCTTTTTTTTATGCCCAGTTAGATAATGGATGCTGAATATTAATATTATAAAGTCTTGAATCTTTAATCCATCACCCAACTCGTAGCCACATTATGGAATTGCGAGAATGTTAAGTTGATAAATTGTTATTCCGTCGTCAAGACATCGCTACGTGGCGTGATCAATAATTATGCGACGTATTTCCAGAGATGACGTATACACTACTGGCCATTAAAATTGCTGCACCAAGAAGAAATGCAGATGATAAACCGGGAGTGTGCTCCCTGCCGCCGTTGGATAAGCAGCAAGTTGTATACTCCTAGCTCACTCATTTGTTACATAGTTTAATTCTTAATTTCTTTGCGTGTTTTTGGTACTTGCATTGTTTAATTCATAAATTTCGGGCGTATTATAGTATTTGAGAGTTGTAGCATCGCGTTTTAGTACCTGAATAGTGTAAATTCGCGTAGTCGTCTGTCTTCTGTTTTTGTTTTGAACGGCCAGTGTCGGTTGGTCACAGTCAGAGTGCTCCCTGCCGCCGTTGCATAAGCAGCTGCAGCAGCAAGTCGTATACTCCTAGCTCACTCATTTGTTACATAGTTTAATTCTTAATTTCTTTGCGTGTTTTTGGTACTTGCATTGTTTAATTCATAAATTTCGGGCCTATTATAGTATTTGAGAGTTGTAGCATCGCGTTTTAGTACCTGAATAGTGTAAAATCGCGTAGTCTCCTTCCGCCGCCGAGCAGTGTGTCAGCAGTGCACAAGTGGCAGCATTACTGCATTTACTAGGCAATCTCGTATTTTAATAACCGTTTGAATTTTGTGTCGATTTGTTTGCGCTCTCTGTAGATTAGTTCAGACGTTCTTTGCACAACAGTTTTTAGCATGGTTAGGGACTGCAACTGCTGTGGTCGGATGCAGGCTGAGTTGGCATCCCTTCGCTCCCAGCTTCAGGCAGTGTTGGCTTCGGTCACACAGCTTGAGGCTGTTGCCAATGGGCATCACTGTGGGGGTCCGGATGGGGGTTTGTCGGGGACGGCCAGCTCGTCCCACGCATCCCCCGATCGGACTACGACTGTGGTTGCCGGGGATACTGCCTGCATTGAGGCTGATCCCTCACCTGTGGTAGAGTGGGAGGTCGTCTCAAGGTGTGGCAGGGGGCGAAAGACATTCCGGAGGGCTGAACGGAAGGCCTCTCCAGTTTGTCTGACGAACAGGTTTCAGGCTCTGTCTCAGGCTGACACTGATCTTCGGCCTGACATGGCTGCTTGTTCTGTTCCAGACGTTGCCACTCAGTCTGCAAGATCCGGGCGGTCGCAGAGGGTGGGCTTACTGGTAGTTGGGAGCTCCAACGTCAGGCGCGTAATGGGGCCCCTTAGGGATATGGCAGCAAGGGAGGGGAATAAAACTAAAGTGCACTCCGTGTGCATACCGGGGGGAGTCATTCCAGATGTGGAAAGGGTCCTTCTGGATGCCATGAAGGGTACAGGGTGCACCCATCTGCAGGTGGTCGCTCATGTCGGCACCAATTATGTGTGTCGCTATGGATCGGAGGAAATCCTCTCTGGCTTTCGGCGGCTATCTGATTTGGTGAAGATTGCCAGTCTCGCTAGTGGGATGAAAGCAGAGCTCACCATCTGCAGCATCGTCGATAGGACTGACTGCGGACCTTTGGTACAGAGCCGAGTGGAGGGTCTGAATCAGAGGCTGAGACGGTTCTGCGACCGTGTGGGCTGCAGATTCCTCGACTTGCGCCATAGGGTGGTGGGGTTTCGGGTTCCGCTGGATAGGTCAGGAGTCCACTACACGCAACAAGCGGCTACACGGGTAGCAGGGGTTGTGTGGCGTGGGCTGGGCGGTTTTTTAGGTTAGATGGCCTCGGGCAAGTACAGAAAGGGCAACAGCCTCAACGGGTGCGGGGCAAAGTCAGGACATGCGGGGACCAAGCAGGAATCGGTATTGTAATTGTAAACTGTCGAAGCTGCGTTGGTAAAGTCCCGGAACTTCAAGCGCTGATAGAAAGCACCGAAGCTGAAATCGTTACAGGTACAGAAAGCTGGCTGAAGCCAGAGATAAATTCTGCCGAAATTTTTACAAAGGTACAGACGGTGTTTAGAAAGGATAGATTGCATGCAACTGGTGGTGGAGTGTTCGTCGCTGTTAGTAGTAGTTTATCCTGTAGTTAAGTAGAAGTGGATAGTTCCTGTGAATTATTATGGGTGGAGGTTACACTCAACAACCGAGCTAGGTTAATAATTGGCTCCTTTTACCGACCCCCCGACTCAGCAGCATTAGTGGCAGAACAACCGAGAGATAATTTGGAATATATTTCACATAAATTTTCTCAGCATGTTATAGTCTTAGGTGGATATTTCAATTTACCAGATATAGACTGGGACACTCAGATGTTTAGGACGGGTGGTAGGGATAGAGCATCGAGTGACATTATACTGAGTGCACTATCCGAAAATTACCTCGAACAATTAAACAGAGAACCGACTCGTGGAGATAACATCTTGGACCTACTGATAACAAACAGACCCGAACTTTTCGACTCTGTAAGTGCAGAACAGGGAATCAGTGATCATAAGGCCATTGCAGCATCCCTGAATATGGAAGTTAATAGGAATATAAAAAAAGGGAGGAAGGTTTATATGTTTAGCAAGACGAAAATTTCTGTTCCGACACTGACAATGTTGAGTGTTTATGGAAAAAGTTCATCGTAAAATGCGTTTTAGACAGGTACGTGCCGATTAAAACTGTGAGGGACGGGAAAAATCCACCGTGGTACAACAACAAAGTTAGGAAACTACTGCGAAAGCAAAGAGAGCTTCACTCCAAGTTTAAACGCAGCCAAAACCTCTCAGACAAACAGAAGCTGAACGATGTCAAAGTTAGCGTAAGGAAGGCTATGCGTGAAGCGTTCAGTGAATTCTAAAGTAAAATACTAGGTACCGACTTGACAGAAAATCCTAGGAAGTTCTGGTCTTACGTTAAATCAGTAAGTGGCTCGAAACAGCATGTCCAGACACTCCGGGATGATGATGGCATTGAAACAGAGGATGACAAGCGTAAAGCTGAAATACTGAACACCTTTCTCCAAAGCTGTTTCACAGAGGAAGACCGCACTGAATTTCCTTCTCTAAATCCTCGCACAAACGAAAAAATGGCTGACATCGAAATAAGTGTCCAAGGAATAGAAAAGCAACTGGAATCACTCAACAGAGGAAAGTCCACTGGACCTGACGGGATACCAATTCGATTCTACACAGAGTACGCGAAAGAACTTGCCCCCCTTCTAACAGCCGTGTACCGCAAGTCTCTAGAGGAACGGAAGGTTCCAAATGATTGGAAAAGAGCACAGGTACTCCCAGTCTTCAAGAAGGGTCGTCGAGCAGATGCGCAAAACTATAGACCTATATCTCTGACGTCGATCTGTTGTAGAATTTTAGAACATGTTTTTTGCTCGAGTATCATGTCGTTTTTGGAAACTCATAATCTACTATGTAGGAATCAACATGGATTCCGGAAACAGCGATCGTGTGAGACCCAACTTGCTTTATTTGTTCATGAGTCCCAGAAAATATTAGATACAGGCTCCCAGGTAGATGCTATTTTTCTTGACTTCCGGAAGGCGTTCGATACAGTTCCGCACTGTCGCCTGATAAACAAAGCAAGAGCCTACGGAATATCAGACCAGCTGTGTGGCTGGATTGAAGAGTTTTTAGCAAACAGAACACAGCATGTTGTTATCAACGGAGAGACGTCTACAGACGTTAAAGTAACCTCTGGCGTGCCACAGGGGAGTGTTGTGGGACCATTGCTTTTCACAATATATATAAATGACCTAGTAGATAGTGTCGGAAGTTCCATGCGGCTTTTCGCGGATGATGCTGTAGTATACAGAGAAGTTGCAGCATTAGAAAATTGTAGCGAAATGTAGGAAGATCTGCAGCGGATAGGCACTTGGTGCAGGGAATGGCAACTGACCCTTAACATAGACAAATATAATGTATTGCGACTACATAGAAAGAAGGATCCTTTATTGTATGATTATATGATAGCGGAACAAACACTGGTAGCAGTTACTTCTGTAAAATATCTGGGAGTATGCGTGCGGAACGGTTTGAAGTGGAATGATCATATAAAATTAATTGTTGGTAAGGCGGGTACCAGGTTGAGATTCATTGGGAGAGTCCTTAGAAAATGTAGTCCATCAACAAAGGAGGTGGCTTACAAAACACTCGTTCGACCTATACTGGAGTATTGCTCATCAGTGTGGGATCCGTACCAGATCGGGTTGATGGAGGACAGAGAAGATTCAAAGAAGAGCGGCGCGTTTCGTCACAGAGTTATTTGGTAACCGTCATAGCGTTACGGTGATGTTTAACAAACTCAAGTGGCAGACTCTGCAAGAGAGGCGCTCTGCATCGCGGTGTAGCTTGCTCGCCAGGTTTCGAGAGGGTGAGTTTCTGAATGAGGTATCGAATATATTGCTTCCCCCTACTTATACCTCCCGAGGAGATCACGAATGTAAAATTAGAGAGATTAGAGCGCGCACAGAGGCTTTCAGACAGTCATTCTTCCCGCGAACCATACGCGACTGGAACAGGAAAGGGAGGTAATGACAGTGGCACGTAATGTGCCCTCCGCCACACACCGTTGGGTGGCTTGCGGAGTATAAATGTAGATGTAGATGTATTCATTGGACAAATATATTATACTAGAACTGACGTGTGATTACATTTTCACGCAATTTGGGTGCATAGATCCTGAGAAATCAGTACCCAGAACAACCACCTCTGGCCGTAAAGCGGCCTTGATACGCCTGGGCATTGAGTCAAACAGAGCTTGGATGGCGTGTACAGGTACAGCTGCCCATGCAGCTTCAACACGATACCACTGCTCATCAAGAGTAGTGACTGGAGCATTGTGACGAGCCAGTTGCTCGGCTACCATTGACCACACATTTTCAGTTGGTGAGAGATCTGGAGATTGTGCTGGCCAGGGCAGCAGTCATTCTGTATCCAGAAAAGCCCGTACAGGACCTGGAACGTGCGGTCGTGCATTATCCAGCTGAAATGTAGGGTTTCGCAGGGATCGAATGAAGGGTAGAGCCACGGGTCGTAACACATCTGAAATGTTACGTCCACTGTTCAAAGTGCCGTCAGTGCGAACAAGAGGTGACGGAGACTTGTAACCAATGGCATCCCATACCATCACGCCGGGTGATACGCCAGTATGGCGATGACGAGTACACGCTTCCAATGTGCGTTCACCGCGATGTCGCCAAACACGGATGCTACCATCATGATGCTGTAAACAGAACCTGGATTCATCCGAAAAAATGACGTATTGACATTCGTGCACCCAGGTTTGTCGTTGAGTACACCATCGTAGTCGTTCCTGTCTGTGATGCAGCGTAAAGGGTAACCGCAGCCATGGTCTCCGAGCTTATAGTCCATGCTGCTGCAAACGTCGTCGAAATGTTCTTGCAGATGGTTGTTGTCTTGCAAACGTCCCATCTGTTGACTCAGGCATCGAGACATGGCTACACGATCCGTTGCAGCCATGCGGATAAGACGTTTGTCATCTCGACTGCTAGTGATACGAGACCGTTGGGATGCAGCACGGCGTTCCGTATTACCCTCCTGAACCCATCGATTCCATACTCTGCTAACAGTCATTGGATCTCGTCCAACGTGAGCAGCAATGTGGCGATACGATAAACCGCAATCGCGATAGGCTACAATTCGACCATTATCAAAGTCGGCAACGTGATGGTACACATCACAACACTGTTTCACCAGGCAACGCTGGTCGACTGCTGTTTATGTATGAGAAATCGGTTGGAAACTTTCCTCATGTCAGCACGTTCTGGGTGTCGCCATCGGCGCCAACGTTGTGTGAATGCTCTGAAAAGCTAATCATTTACCTATCACAGCATCTTCTTCCTGTCGGTTAAACTTCGCGTCTGTAACACGTCATCTTCGTGGTGTAGCAATTTTAATGGCCGGTAGTGTACTTAAGCAATGTTCGGAATGCGTCGTAAACTTGGGAAAAACCGACAACTGTTCACTGTTAAATTATCATGAATTCTCTTTTCACTTTATAATATTCTAATAGTCAATTAATTTTGACTAATACACCTGATAATGTCTATTCAATTATGTAGGCGACACGAAGAATTAAGTTTTAATCAAATAATATTGCTCCTTGTAATTAATTGTCCCTACACTGAGCACGCACACAGATTTCTCACTCATAGATTTGCTTCCGTTTGCGTCAGTAATCCTGTTGTTGACGACAACTCCTGACAACTCGGCGCAATTGTACGTTCTTCGTGTTGCCGTTTGTCTGTTACCTACTCGTGGCTAATATATCTTGCTAACGGTTAAGGTGACTTGGCTTCAGTCTATATCGCAAAACATTCAAACTTCCGATTACCTTAAAATAGTCTAGTAGTGCTTAAATTCATGCTACGATCGCAATAGTACTAGAGAGCGACTAGATAGCAACTGAAGCTAACAAGTTCATTTCCGAGCTACATTGTAGTCACATCGAACTTCCTTTTCGATGCGGCTACAACTCTCTTCTACGGTATATGTTATCTTTGGCCACTTTTCCATCTGGGCTTTAACCTTCGTTATTAATTATTTTGCAATTCTTCCTTAGATGTTTATGTTGCGTATTTTATCAGATTCTTTAATTCAGTCTCTATTTCATCATAAATATTATTATTCACATGACACTCCTGTTCATCAAATTATCACAAGTGTAAAATTTGTCGTCAGTAGCTGGCGTCACTGTCAGGATGACTAATTTTCCTGCTTGTTTTACAACAAGATGTTGTTTATTAGGGATTCTGTAACATTCTGGCGGTTATACCACTCACTACTGTACCAACGTTTCATATTAGCAATAGCTTGTTGTATGTTAACCAGGGACCTAGAAACGACGGACAGGCTCCGTCCCCGCCGCAGTCACAGTGGTCCACAATCCCACGACGACTACCGCAGTCCACTTCACCCCTCCGCCGCCCCACACCGAACCCAGGGTTATTGTGCGGTTCGGCCCCCGGTGGACCCCCCCAGGGAACGTCTCTCACCAGACGAGTGTAACCCCTATGTTTGGTGGTAGAGTAATGGTGGTGTACGCGTATGTGGAGAACTTGTTTGCGCAGCAATCGCCGACATAGTGTAGCTGAGGCGGAATAAGGGGAACCAGCCCGAATTCGCAGATGGAAAACCGCCTAAAAACCGTCCACAGACTTTCCGGCTCACCTGACCTCGATACAAGTCCGCCGGGCGGATTCGTGCCGGGGACGAGGAGCTCCTTCCCGCCCGGAAGGCCGTGCGTTAGACCGCAAGACCGCACGGCCAACTGGGCCGGCCTTAGCAATGGCTTACTCGCGCTTACATTAATCTGTGATGTTATGTTACCTACACAGATGAATTCGCGAAATTTAATTACTTATCGAGATTATTTTTTGATGTTGCGACTTTTTTCCGTCATTGTACCGGGTGAAGACTTTGGAAACAGGTTGGAGACTATGGGTCAAGCTGCTGGAAAACCATTCTGGAGTGTAATTAGCAGTCTTAAAAAGGGAGGTAAGAAGGAAATGACAAGTATTTTGGACAGGTCAGGAAAACTGCTGGTGAATCCTGTGGATGCCTTGGGCAGATGGAGGGAGTATTTTGAAGAGTTGCTCAATGTAGGTGAAAATGCGATCAGTAATGTTTCAGATTTCGAGGTAGAATGGGATAGGAATGATGATGGAAATAGGATCACATTTGAGGAAGTGGAAAAAATGGTCAATAGATTGCAGTGCAATAAAGCGGCTGGGGTGGATGAAATTAAGTCGGAACTCATCAAATACAGTGGAATGTCAGGTCTTAAATGGCTACACAGGATAATTGAAATGGCCTGGGAGTCGGGACAGGTTCCATCAGACTAGACAAAAGCAGTAATCGCACCAATCTTTAAGCATGGAAACAGAAAAGATTGTAACAACTACAGAGGCATCTCTTTAATCAGCGTTGTGGGTAAAATCTTCTCAGGTATTGTTGAAAGGAAAGTGCGAGTATTAGTTGAGGACCAATTGGATGAAAATCAGTGTGGGTTTAGGCCTCTTAGAGGTTGTCAGGACCAGATCTTTAGCTTACGGCAAATAATGGAGAAGTGTTATGAGTGGAACAGGGAATTATATCTATGCTTTATAGATCTAGAAAAGGCATACGACCGGGTTCCTAGGAGGAAGTTATTGTCTGTTCTACAAGAGTATGGAGTAGGAGGCAAACTTTTGCAAGCAATTAGCAGTTAGAGTTGACGGTAAATTGAGTTCATGGTTCAGAGTAGTTTCAGGGGTAAGACAAGGCTGCAACCTGTCTCCACTGTTGTTCATATTATTTATGGATCATATGTTGAAAACAATAGACTGGCTGGGTGAGATTAAGATACGTGAACACAAAATAAGCAGTCTTGCATATGCGGATGACTTAGTTGTGATGGCAGATTCGATTGAAAGTTTGCAAAGTAATATTTCAGAGCTAGATCAGAAATGTAAGGACTATGGTATGAAGATTAGCATCTCCAAAACGAAAGTAATGTCAGTGGGAAAGAAATATAAACGGATTGAGTGCCAAATAGGAGGAACAAAGTTAGAACAGGTGGACGGTTTCAAGTACTTAGGATGCATATTCTCACTGGATGGCAACATAGTGAAAGAACTGGAAGCGAGGTGTAGCAAAGCTAATGCAGTGAGCGCTCAGCTACGATCTACTCTCTTCTGCAAGAAGGAAGTCAGTACCAAGACTAAGTTATCTGTGCACCGTTCAATCTTTCGACCAATTTTGTTGTATGGGAGCGAAAGCTGGGTGGATTCAGGTTACCTTATCAACAAGGTTGAGGTTACGGATATGAAAGTAGCTAGGATGATTGCAGGTACTAGTAGATGGGAACAATGGCAGGAAGGTGTCCACAATGAGGAAATCAAAGAAAAACTGGGAATGAAGTCTATAGATGTAGCAGTCAGGGCGAACAGGCTTAGATGGTGGGGTCATGTTACACGCATGGGAGAAGCAAGGTTACCCAAGAGACTCATGGGTTCAGCAGTAGAGGGTAGGAGGAGTCGGGGCAGACCGAGGAGAAGGTACCTGGATTCGGTTAAGAATGATTTTGAAGTAATAGGTTTAACATCAGAAGAGGCACCAATGTTAGCATTGAATAGGGGATCATGGAGGAACTGTATAAGGGGGGCTATGCTCCAGACTGAACGCTGAAAGGCATAATCAGTCTTAAATGATGATGATGATGATGATGTACCGGGTGATCAAAAAGTCAGTATAAGTCTGAAAACAGAAATAAATCACGGAATAATGTGGATACAGAGGTACAAATGGACACACATGCTTGGAATGACATGGGGTTTTTTTAAAACCAAAAATTACGAAAGTTCAAAAAATGTCAGACAGATGGCGCTTCATCTGATCAGAATAGCAATAATTAACATAACAAAGTAAGACGAAGCATAGATGATGTTCTTTGCAGGAAATGCTCAATATGTCCACCATTATTCCTCAACAATAGCTGTAGTCGAGGAATAATGTTTTGAACAGCACTGTAAAGCATGTCCGGAGTTACGGTGAAGCACTGGCGTCGGATGCCTTTCAGCATCCCTAGAGATGTCGGTCGATCACGATACACTTGCGACTTCAGGTAACCCCAAAGCCAATAATCGCGCGGACTGAGGTCTGTGGACATGGGAGGCCAAGCATGACGAAAGTGGCGGCTGAGCACACGATCATCACCAACGACGCGCGCAAGATATCTTTCAAGCGTCTAGCAATATGGGGTGGAGCGCCATCCTGCATAAACATCGTACGTTCCAGCAAGTGTTTATCAGCCAGGCTGGGGATGATGCGATTCTGTAACATATTGGCGTACCTCTCTCCCGTCACGGTAGTAGTTTTGCTGTCCAGCGCCATCTGTCGGACATTTAGTGAACTTTGTTTTACTTTTTTTGTTCTAATAAAACCCCATGTCTTCCAAGCACGTGTGTCAATTTTTACCTATCTATCTACATTATTCAGTGGTTAATATGTGAATGCAAACCGCACCTAATAGATACAGCTGCTAAGATACGTACAAGAAATAATATTATTGAAAAGCTCGCCAATACTAGCTGGGGAGCTGATGTACATACTCTGAAGATTTCTTCTGTAGCACTGGTATACTCTGTTGCGGAATATTGCAGCCCTGTTCGGCTTGTCGGCCACGGTGGTCTAGCGGTTCAGGCGCTCAGTCCGGAACCGCGCGACTACTACGGTCGCAGGTTCGAATCCTGCCTCGGGCGTGGATGTGTGTGATGTCCTTACGTCAGTTAGGTTTAAGTAGTTCTAAGTTCTAGGGGACTGATGACCACAGATGTTAAGTCCCATAGTGCTCAGAGCCATTTTTTGAACCTGTTTGGCTTAACAGCAGCCACACGTCTAAAGTGGATACTCAACTAAACAATACCATGAGAACCATAACTGGGACCATTAAATCCACTCCACTACCTTGGCTTCCTGTTCTCTGTAGTATAGCTCCACCACATCTTAGGCGGAAAACCGCCTTAGTTAAAGAATGGCGTAAAATCTCCTCCAGTACCAACCTTCCAATGCATCAGGACATTGCCCCAATTCTTTCCCGACTAAGATCTAGAAGACCACCATGGAGAACAGCTCAAAACCATGTGGCTATGGCTATGTCTTACGATGCTATGGATTCATGGAAAAATGAATGGTCTCAGACCGGACTATCCACCTGGTGGAAACTTACCTGGTCAGACCTGCCAAGAAGAACTTCAGTTATACTCAATAGACTCAGAACTGGTCATGGCAGAAGTGGCGAGATGCTCTGTAGATGGGGCATACGAGATTCACCACAGTGCGATTGTGGACATCCAGAGCAAACGGCCCAGCACATCGTTCAGTAATGCCCTAAACGTACGTTTAAAGGATCCATTGGAGAACTTTATGCAGCCTCCCCTGCAGCCGTCGAGTGGATGGAACACCTAGACATAGAACTTTAAAGAGACTCAATAGATTCCATATGCTGTGATTGCTGAATGACCTTATAGCAACAATTTCTATATGATAATTTTATCTTATCTATGACAAGATACCTTATTGTAACAACGTGTGTATGCCTGCTTTATCCTTAATTGAATTTCCATAAGACGAGACATTATTTATGTGTTATAATGTATGTTGATTTTATCTTTATCTGTCTGTATGTATTTAAACATGAAACCATTTGTACTTGAAAACCACAAACGCTAAATAAATAAATAAATTCCGTGGTTTATTAAGTTTTCAAATTTATACTGACTTTCTGATCACCCGGTGTATAACGATCACATTCCGCATGATAAACCAGAGTACTGGAGGAAAGGGCGCGACTGCGACTGTTTTAGCGAAGCTCGTTTTCCTGCAGCAACACCACAGCTTTTGGAGCTGAGCTTACGCAGCAGGTTACGTTTTCCGCAACAGCCGGACGTTAGTGACATTGACCTGCAGACACCAAATGCCGAGGAGCACGGTGGAGGATGAGGCCCGGGGCTCGGTGGAAGCCACGGGAGGCGGTGCGCGACGCGGCGCGCCTCGATTGGCCGCAGCACCGCAAGATGCTGCGGCGGAGTCACCTTGAGACCTCGCAGCGCGCGAGCAACTTATAAAAGCGCGCGCGACGCGCCCGGGGCGCACACATCTGCAGCCCGCGCCATGGCCACACGCACGCCTCGATCCGCCGCCGCCGCCGCCGCCGCCGCCGCCGCTTTCCTACTGGCGCTCGCCGCGGCTGCAGCCGCCCCAGCACAGCTCCGTGAGTTCGCAGCTCCCTCTCAGCCAGCCACGGCGAACAGTCGCACGATATCGTAACTCAGGCACTGTCCCATAAGGATTTGCTCCTCTGGTTCTCTAGGCTGTTAGCTCGCGTCATATTCTTCACTATCTTCTCACACTATCAATGTTTCCATCCCTCCGCTGGGATCTTCTCAAGGATCTTTTGGTGTTTCCGGATAACTGAATGTCAAAGAGCAGTTGTACCATAAAGTTTTACCTCCCTTGTTTTCGAGAAGTGGAGTTACTGAGCCAAATTTTTGCCGTAGCCATTGGTGGTCCATCTTCATTGCTTAGGCAGCAAAACAGACCGAGATAGGGGGAATGTTTATTTATTCATTTTTTATTTTAGTTTTTGGCTTTCTGTTCGTGCCCATGCAGCCACCTTAGTACTGACAAGGCGATACGACAGTTTTTTGGAGGCGACTTCCGTGTCTTAATGACAATACAATACCTAATCCCCGGGCGGAGAAAATCTGCTACACGGCCTGCAACCGAACCCGGGCCTCAAGAATGAGCGCATTATTGGTGGGCCATCTGCATTGCTTAGGCAGCAAAGCGGACAGATCGAGATAGGAGGAATGTTTATTTATTTATTTTTTATTTCAGCTTTTGGCTTTCTGTTTGTGCCCACGCAGCCACCTTAGTACTGATAAGACGGTACGACAGTTTTTTGGAGGCGACTTCCGTGTCATTAACGACGATACGAATGTAAGGACAATACAACACCTAATCCCCGAGCGGAGAAAATCTGCTACACGGCCTGCAACCGAACCCAGGCCCTTTAAGTGGATATTTATTAATACCGTATTGGGGTGCCATAATAGTTTTGTGTGTGCCTCGAGCACCGTCGCCGCGTATTTACTTCCTCACGAAAGACACAAAAGAATTACATGCACTGACTGCGAGTGGGCACTGATTGACATCAGTCAGAAAATTGAAAATTGGCTCCAGACCGGGATTCGAATACGGGTCTCCTGTTCACTGTGCAGATGCTCTGGCCACCGGGCTATAACTCTTAGGGGAATCGGCGAAATGCCACGAGCAACGAGGATAATGTCCGCGGAGCACTACGTTTGTAATTGAAAATTTGTACTCCGTACAGTTGGAATGACCTCTGTGTCCGGATGCTTAGTGGTTATAGCATCTGCCTAGTAAAAGACCAGGGTTCAAATCAAGATCCAGCACAAATTTTCAATAGTCCCCATTGATTTTAATCAGTCCCAGCTCGCAGACAATGTCTGTAATTTCTTTGTATCTAAATTCATAATTGCTGCTGGATCAAACTGATTTCTATTTTTTCAGACATGTCTGAGAGAACAGACTCCATATACATATGGAACCCTGTAGCAGTCATCTACACATATTACAAAAGTAAACTCCCCTGCACGTTTTTCTGTTTGTGTATGAAGCCTAATCTTAGGAAGTTCTATAGGAATTTTGATACAGTCTTCACTTATAGATAGAATGATTCATAAGAGATACTTCTGTACACAGTTCATCAATATGATTAATGAAGTCCCGTGCCGCGTTTTTCTATCTGCGTGTGAAGGCTAATCTAAGGAACTTCTGTAATCATTTAGATATGATTTTCAATAAGATAGAAGTATCTGTGAATAATATTTTTGTGTACTGGGTGTGCCAAGAGGAATGGTCAGTATTCAGGGATATGCCATAACCGATTATTCAAAGCAAAGAAGTCTAATAAATAAGGACCCTAAAATACACCCCTTAAGAGCTATGAGCACTTCTTCATCTTTAATAATGTGAAACAAATCTATTCTACTCTTTGCCTTCCATATTTTGAGAGCTAATAGTATCGACCAAAACAAGAAAAAAAGGTCCAGTAAATATCGCCTCTAAACTAGCGCTATGAGTACTTGTTCACCTTCACACATCTCTTCCACTGAACAAGTGCTCATAGCCCCTAAGGTGCGCATTTTAAAGACCATGTTTACTAGACAGTTTTTCCTGTTTGGTCCGTACTACCCCCTCCCAAGACATGGAAAGCAAAGAACTTGCACCAGAAATATGCTTGACACTACCGGAGACGATGAAATGCTCAAAGGTCTTAACGTTTGCATTTTACAGCCTATGTTTTCAAGACTTGTTTGCTTCGAATGATCTTTTCAGTCACATCCCCGAATACTGATCATTCCTCCTGAGCCACCATCTACAATAATTTATAAACATTTCGCGCAACATGGCGGAATTATGATGAGTTCAAGTCCAACGCCGAATTTTTCTGTCCGTATGTCACGGCTAATTTCAGAAACTTCTGCAGAATCCACCAATGCTGAATACCCTCTCGAGATATCGAAGAGTAAAGAGTTACTGTACTCTTGTCAACAGCAAGTACCCTGAGTGAATAGATCAAGTGTTTTCGAACAAGACTGACGTTGCTTGTCGTCGGTATTTGCAGTGTTATGCAGATATTTTCAGTGCAGTGCAGATACGGAGATAAATGGGGGCAAGAAATTGATCGAAATGCGATTATTCTGTAACGAGCCACGGGAGATCACGGGTCCGTTAAACCGAAACACTCGGAAAATATCTATGCATAATCTCCGAAATTTTGTTGGTAAAGATTTGGCTCACCCTGTGATAATCTATTACCTTTACGTCAGACAAGACTTTGGGGACGTAGGTAGTTAGTACTACACTTCCAAGTTCTCTGTGGCTTGCTAGATTATACTGAAGTAATATTCGTTCTTACAAATCACCAACGCTCTTCCGACTTTCCATCTATAAATGTTGCATTCGTTGGCTAGCACTTGTACTTTTTTCTGATTTATATCTCTCCGCTACTGCAAATTTCACAATTTGCTTTAAACGCTTTTGAATTTCGTGCTCTTTATTTAGTTGTTTTGCTGTTCTGTATTCATTTTGCTACATCCATTTATTTTACTTCGTTCTGACTGAAGTAATGGTCTTCATACCTATTCTCAGAATATTTCTGGTTTTGTGGTCGGCGATTCTAGAAACGAACGGTAACTTAACCCATTTTTTTCTCACAATAACGGAAAAACTCCCTTTATTAAGCGAACGCAGCACTGCTTTTGGACAGTGAATCAGAAAGACAAAAATCGCGTGAAAAATATTTCAGCAAGGGGATCGAAACTTCGATTGTGTAAGAAGGAATTAAACAAGGAGATAACGAGGCCTAACACTTCCGAATATTTTACCTTCGATGGCAAGGATCACGGAAGCCTCTTTGTTCAAGCCATAACCGGCTTCACGAGCAGGATGAAAATTCAACCCCCTTGACTTAGTCAACGATTCAAATTATCGAACCTTTCCTTTCGGTAAGTGGTGCTTTGTCTTAGATTGACATGGTGAGACCGTGGATACGTGGGAAAAAAGTCACAGGTTAATTCTTACAGTAAAATGAGAACAGCAGCCAGCAAATGTCATTTATGCTATTTGTTAGGGACAAGTAGCACCGTTTACTGGTTTAGGACAGACAGGTCCATCCCAAGGCGACTGTTCACATTTGGCATTACCGTAAGATATGCATGTGATGTTTACCGATTGTGTTCAAAATTCCACCACTCTAAGGGATTTTCCTCACAAGCGGCCAACATTACATCAAAGTAATTTCAAATGTGAACAGCCGTCGTAGGCCGAACCTGTCTGTTCGAAACCTGTGATGGCGCTGTTTATCTCTAATAAATAGATAGTTGTTTTTTCTGCTTAATGTAAGATTTAATCCGTATTTTCGGCAAATGATAATGAGGAAATGGTTTACGGGTAATCCTGTTAACACCTGTACCAACCGAGATATTGAAGGAAGTATCTTTTTTTTTTAGTGGAGCGATGTACTATTTTGACGGCATTCTAGATCTTTTGGAAACTCCAGTCCAGCGGTATTACGCTTGCTGATGATGGAATCGAAACTTTTAGAAAAAGTATCCGAGAATGAACCAAAACTGAGCCTGGATCTACATTGCACGACGTAGCTACTACTGCAAATAGAACTGCATGCTAACTTCTAGCGTATCGGAAGGGACACACCAAACGATTTCTACGGCTTCCTATAAAAACAGCTACCAACTAAGAACTTGATGCAATTATTCTTAAACACACTTATTTGTTCCTTTGCATTACCGGTTTCGAATGTTTACCATCAGAGGGCTGCGTTGCACCTACAAAACGAATTGTTGATCAGCTGTTGAATACTTTGAAAGCCATGTTGAATGAGTCCTTGTTGTTGTGAAGGATTAATTTTTTCCTTTGTAACACAAAACATTGCATTACATGTTCGTCGTGTGATACAATGCAGCCCTCTGATGTTCTCAGAAGTGATAAAAAACAATAAAATGTGTTGAAGACAATACCCTCAAGTTAGTGGTTGCTAGCTGTTTTTGTAACATACCTTTTAATACAGCCAAGACAGCGAAATTTTCTCATTTTCCGAAAACCCTTTTTCAATAACCTGAACCGTTGACGAAGTAAAATCAGTACAATTTTTAATGTGGTTCGCCCTGTATATGCATCTTTAGAAGACAGCAGATATTAAGCACTGCATGTCGTTTTCAGTAATCTGTCTGTTGTTGAAGTGTATTCTGGTTTTTGGATGAATATTTCTCTGTTTTCTGGTCATGTCATATTTGTCTGTATCCTCAACAATTCAATGACTTCTTCGTCCACGGGATTAACTGTCGTACTAATAGTCCGTGTGATACTTTTGTACGTAGTTATCTGAATTGTCAAGGAGACGTCACGAAGCTACTGAACTTCCATACGATGTTAGAGATTACTCCGATGTCTGTGACGGAGGAACATCAGTTGCGATGCTCTTTCAATTATTTGGTACATCACTCATATTATTCCCCCGTAGCCTTTCATGAACGACAGCATGACGCCGCGTTTCGCTATGGATACATTCACAGTCCCGATTCTAGTTGTACATTCTCATCCCAGCGCTTTATTGATGGTAGAATTCCAGTAGACAGATGATTGGGATAGGATTTAATTTCATCGAACATGATCATATGTTCATTTGTGAGGTTCTATTCGACAACAGAGATTTGTCAAATTCGCGATATCTGATATGGCGACGGTGGCGTGTGCAGCGTTCTGAAGTCGTACTTATAGAGTGACCAATGTAAGTGCTACATCATTCAAGAGAAATATTTTGAATGCTGGAAATACTGAGACCAACGCTATCTCTTACTGGGTATCGTAAATAAAAGAGATCCCGAGCGCAGCAAAAGACATCCTTGGCCGCAATGCCCTGGGAGTAAAAAAAGCGGCAGAATTACTTTGGTCAGGCTCAATACTGATGTTCCGCAGAGAAGAAAGTAGAGTTAACCAGCTTCTAATGGAATTAACGTCGCTGCTGATCTTACCTCATCACAGATATGACATAAACTCTAGGAACGCATGGATTTCGAACATCTCCATGACATCTGTTGCTCAACTTTGTACGAAGATAGGAAACGAAATATTAGTAGGATGATGATGGGGAAAGAAGTCATTCAACGCTTGAGTATAGAAACAAATTTGATGCAGCAAGTAAAACCGAGAAACATTTATCCTAGAATATCGCCGCGAGGAACTACGTTATCGTACTCTCTCTTTTGACTCGGGATTTCCCGTTGCCTCATCGAATAGCGTAAAACGATTATTTTCGCCCGTAGCATTTGCGTCTTTGACACGAAAGCACACGACAGTTAAAATCACTCAATTTTCAGGAAAATAAACGTCAGAAATGTGCTTCAGCGTCAATATAACAAAATATTAATGAAATGACACAGTTTCAGAAAATTTACTGGTGGCATACAGATTTAATTGTATTTGTAAAGACTGAAATTTGCACTCGTAGCTTCATCTACATCTACATCTACATCTACATGATTACTCTGCAATTCACATTTAAGTGCTTGGCAGAGGGTTCATCGAACCACAATCATACTATCTCCCTACCATACCACTCCCGAACAGCGCGTGGGAAAAACGGACACCTAAACCTTTCTGTTCGAGCTCTGATTTCTCTTATTTTATTTTGATGATCATTCCTACCTATGTAGGTTGGGCTCAACAAAATATTTTCGCATTCGGAAGAGAAAATTCGCGACTGAAATTTCGTAAATAGATCTCGCCGCGACGAAAAACGTCTTTGCTTGAATGACTTCCATCCCAACTCGCGTATCATATCTGCCACACTCTCTCCCCTATTACGCGATAATACAAAACGAGCTGCCCTTTTTTGCACCCTTTCGATGTCCTCGGTCAATCCCACCTGGTAAGGATCCCACACCGAGCAGAAATATTCTAACAGAGGACGAACAAGTGTAGTGTAAGCCGTCTCTTTAGTGGACTTGTTGCATCTTCTAAGGGTCCTGCCAATGAAACGCAACCTTTGGCTCGCCTTCCCCACAATATTATCTATGTGGTCTTTCCAACCGAAGTTGTTCGTAATTTTAACACCCAGGTACTTGGTTGAACTGACAGCCTTGAGAATTGTACTATTTATCGAGTAATTGAATTCGGACTGATTTCTTTTGGAACTCATGTGGACCACCTCACACTTTTCGTTATTTATCGTCAACTGCCACCTGCCACACCAAACAGCAATCTTTTCTAAATCGCTTTGCAACTGATACTGGTCTTCGGATGACCTTACTAGACGGTAAATTACAGCATCATCTGGGAACAACCTAAGAGAACTGCTCAGATTGTCTCCCAGGGCCGGCCGAAGTGGCCGTGCGGTTAAAGGCGCTGCAGTCTAGAACCGCAAGACCGCTACGGTCGCAGGTTCGAATCCTGCATCGGGCATGGATGTTTGTGATGTCCTTAGGTTAGTTAGGTTTAACTAGTTCTAAGTTCTAGGGGACTAATGACCTCAGCAGTTGAGTCCCATAGTGCTCAGAGCCATTTGAACCATTTTTGTCACCCAGGTCATTTATATAGATCAGGAACAGCTGAGGTCCCAGGACGCTTCCCTGGGGAACACCTGATATCACTTCAGTTTTACTCGATGATTTGCCGTCTATTACTACGAACTGCGACCTTCCTGACAGGAAATCACGAATCCAGTCGCACAACTGAGACGATACCCCATAGGCCCGCAGCCTGATTAGAAGATTCAGTCTATATACGTAAAATCATATCTGCATGAAACCAGTAAAGTCTCTGAAACTCTGTCATTTCATTCATGGGTTTCAGGCTATATCCCCCATTTACGTTTGATGCTGAGGTGCTATTCCAGAACGTGGTGAGCCTCGCCAATTCTGTTCGTGTGTAACCCGGAATTTGGATCACTGTAATCCGTGCAGTTGTATGAACCATTGCGGCGAGGTGGCTTAGCGGCAAACGCACCTGTCTGATAAGTAGGAGACCCTAGTTCTATTCCCTGCCTTGGTACAAATTTTCACTCACCGCTTCAGTTCACGTACATAAAAATATTACTTTTGCGCCACATGTAAAGCAATTGCCTGACGATTTCGGAACTTAAAATTGCGCGTTAAAATGTAAATGTCGTGTGAGTAGGGTCTCCCCTCGGGTAGACCGTTCGCCAGGTGCAATTCTTTCGATTTGAGACCACTTCGGCGACTTGCGCGTCGATGGGGATGAAATGATGATGATTAGAACAACACAGCTCCCTGTCCCTGAGCGGAGTAATCTCCGACCCAGTCGGGAATTGAACCTGGGCCCTTGTGATTGACATTCTGACCACTCAACTACCGGGGGCGGAATTGCGGGTTAATAATTGTGTAATTGTGAAGTTCTCTCATATGAAAGACACAAACAGTCCGTGTGAAAATGAATTACTTTACGCTCTTTGATGGCCGATCAATTTTTTACATTAAATATAGAGAAACTCAACTATACTTTTCAGGTAAATAACAGGCATACATTTTAATAGTAGACGGAATGCAGTGTTTAATATGTGAATGCTGCCACTGGAAAACGGTCGTTTAAGAGTGAAGCCGATTGTGCACAGAACTAAGAAGGAAACCGTAATAAACCAGTGACTTCTAACTTTTCATTTTCTTTCAAAATACGGTGATTACAACCCAATAATTTGAAAATAATGCCTACAATTATGTTAACTATATGTGATGTTGATTTGCATCTGTAGCTGCCTTAGTTATCTGATAGTTATACTTCGCATTTATGTTCGTGCATAGTTCTATAACAGTTACGTCGTCTAGCTTGGAATAATCCTCGAATGGATTATGTCAAAGTTTGGTGCGCTTTCTGTCACATAATACATCCGTTCCAGATATTTTTGCATTCATATTAGTTTTTTTTCTTGTACTCTTTGACACCTTTTCAAATTCGTCTCATATCATTCAGTTCCTTCTTCTCGGAGATTCAGTCACGCAGTAGATACGCCAGCATTTTATGAATACTGAGCCGGCCGCGGTGGTCTAGCGGTTCTGGCGCTGCAGTCCGGAACCGCGGGACTGCTACGGTCGCAGGTTCGAATCCTGCCTCGGGCATGGGTGTGTGTGATGTCCTTAGGTTAGTTAGGTTTAAGTAGTTCTAAGTTCTAGGGGACTTATGACCTAAGATGTTGAGTCCCATAGTGCTCAGAGCCATTTGAACCATATGAATACTGAGCACGTCTTTCTCACCGATTATTGGCCGCTAATAACAAGAGTCCACTTGATGTTAAAGCTTTATTTAGGCGTTTCAGACATGTGCCATCATCGGAGTATCAGAGGACTTCAGCCGTAATACTAGTGCTCATCTGCACCGGAACTTCACCAGTTGAACGCCAATGCTAAGTTTGAAATCATTTGACGCGATACTCTGTATTAAATTCCAAACTAATAATTTGGCAAGAAGTGGACTGCCAAAAAGCGCTGATTAGGGCATGTCCAATATAGACACGGTATATCCCTTCGTCTAACTCTATTTATGGTGCTGCATACTCATTACTTTTTCTGTTGGCGCTGTTACTGTTGCTTCTTGTGAGTAGTTTAATCTATTGACAGATGTTTGTTTTAACTTTATACCTTAATAACCTGATAGCCATGGCTGCAGCTGATCTCCGACTGGGATATTTTCGAGTAGCTCGACGGCCGGGTGTAAATCTCTACACCAGTTATCCATCTTGGGAAATGGGGCTTATACTTTAAGGTGAAATCCAAACCCCGTGTCATTCATTATGACTCTCCAAAAACTGAGTGTGAAGGCTAGATTAGAATCGCAGACAGAACATTTCCGTGGTCCACCCGGTATTCGATCAAGCGAATTGTCGGTTTCGAGGCACGCGCTTTACCACTAGAGAACGAGCTCCCGGTACCTGCGACAGATGTGGTGCAGAGTTGAAAACACTGGACGCGTAGCCCGGAAGATCAGCTTTTAAATCCCCAACAGACTATTATAATTTACATATTCTGTCACTTCTGTGCATCGCTTCAGTTAACGCACGGATGGTAACTTTGAAGAAATCGCCGACAATTTCTAGTGTAGAGTGAGCAAGCGGTTCTCTTTAAAAGATATCATAGCGTTCCACTATTACAATGATTTATTTTTAGTTTTGTTCGGTTTTGCCACTCCTCCTTGTGGAATAAATGCTGTTATTTTGATATGATCAGGTACGGAGACGTGGTTTCTGCCAGTCACGGTTTATTTCGAGCAATTCACCTATTTGTTAAGGCACTCCGACCAAGCGAAACTTAAGGTCGACTCGACGCTCTTATTCTGAACCTACCCATCCTTCACACTTGAACCGTAGTTAAAACTCATTATACACATATATGAAAAAAGATCACAGGCTGTCTTCCGCCATGGTCAGTATTAAGGGTTCACTAATAAAAGGAAAAACTAAATTGACCAATTTTGAAAATCAGTGTCATGGGATACGTGTTTTCCACGAACCTAACCAGGTCCATTTCTCATTTGTACCTAGAATTGTCGAAGTTATTTCTTTTGTATCTAGTGACAATTTATAACCATAATATGTAATCAGTACCAAAACACACTTATCCCCATTACAATAAAAAGCGTGAAATGTACATATTTTCAGATAAAATTTGACGATGGCTTTGACATATCACGTACCGAATGAAACAAGTTTACTGGTAATCAAAATATCCACGGGTGTGCTGCCGGTCTATAGTGTCCAACGGGCACAATATTTCGGCGGTCATACATCTCGCCATCATCAGGTGAACTGACGGACTGAGCTCCTGTGAACGTGCCGGCACGGAGATCCGTACGCTATGGCTGCTCAGAGGGAACTGGGTTCGGTCCCGGCGGCGGCCGATTTAAATACCCTCCGCCCGCGGTGCGCTCCCTCCGCCGTCCGCGCCCCGCGCCACGGTCGCGCGGTGGAATCTGTTTAAATCGGCCGCCGCCGGGACCGAACCCAGTTCCCTCTGAGCAGCCATAGCGTACGGATCTCCGTGCCGGCACGTTCACAGGAGCTCAGTCCGTCAGTTCACCTGATGATGGCGACATGTATGATCGCCGAAATATTGTGCCCGTTGGACACTATAGACCGGCAGCACACCCGTGGATATTTTGATTATCAAATACGCCGGGAGAAACTCAAGAATCACAAGTTTACTGGTACGTCATAATCTGTTTATTTCCATGACACGTTTCAACGGTTCAATCAGCAGCTGTATTTATGTGGATTAAAACACCACATACTCGTACGTGTCTATTACGATTTTGGAGTGTCCTGTGTACTGTCTGCAGTAACCACAAACTCTGTAGCATTACAATACATACATCATCACACTTTATGGAAACTGGAAGGACGAAAGATAGCCTTTCATGATTTAAACCTCTGAAACACTTCGTTGAAAGAAAATGTGACTGGTAACAGCACACTTGTTGTTTCATTCGATATTAGTGGTAGTCACGGGAAAGCCTTGACTACAAATATAAATACCCATAATATTACCGACTAGTGTAAAAGTGTTACAGAACTTCAGACATTCTTGGAACGCAGAAGATTTTCGTGAAACGGAAGCGCTATACCAGCTCTAGACACATGCCACACCACTCGGTCATTCATAGCCTTCTATACATCCAGCCTATGGTCCGTACTATTTTTTCCAAGTTGCGAAAGCTACTCACTAGATGGCAACACCAGACCGATATGGGACATAGACATTCCAACCATCAAAACTGCTTATTACTTCAGTGGGACATATTTTTCACATCAAAGGGTAACAGGAAGGCTTAACAGGACAAAGGGTTAACAGGACAATATTCCTCCTCTTGATGTCATGACGCTTCCTGCCTCGTTTTCCAAGATCTTGTTCGGCGTTCGCCTCGTCAGTTTCTCCATCACATGCCCTTCCCAAAACTCTCTCGAACAGCCTTTCGCACCTACTGTATCTCACAAGGGAAGTATATACGCATCGGGTAACGATTTTGCAGATTAACGTACGATGGTAGTACAAATGCTGCCCCAGTAACAGGCGTTTTTCAAGAATTTCTGAGGAATCGAGGTTCAAAGTTTTACTCGCCTGTCGAAAAATGTATGAAAGCGCCAGCCATCGAACTGAGCGTGAACGCAACCAGCTAAGAGGGCTGTTGTATGCATACAATAAAACATGTTTCTTTTTTATTTTATTTTCAAAAAAGGATTAATAATAATCAATATCGTGATACATTGAGGCAAGGTATTACTGAGGTATTTGTTTACCGAGAGATTCGTGTGCACATCGTTGTGCAGCCCTAACAGGCGAATAATGCACATTCTATTTGTATTGTTTCTGGAGCGTCAATAGGAAGGAACTGTGCCCACTATTTGTGGAATGGACAGAGATTGCCTGTTTTCTTACTTGTTGTGTTGCAGACCGGTCTATTTCGATACCATAAGCCAACAAGGTGTTAATTAGTACGACGCTAGTGTGGTACTGTACAATACGAGATGCATTTAGAATGCTTTTGAAACGGAGCCGTTACCAAGACCTTCAACGGCGTGTGAAGAATCATCGCTCGAGTGTTTGGTGAAACGTCAGGCGAAAAAAGGTGAAATAGTATTATGGTATTATCGGACGGGAGAACATGTCTGGCGTTGTTCGTTCACCTGGTGCAAATCTTTCTATTAGGCTCCACTTCGGTGACTTGTGTGTGTTTGAGATGAAGATGACATGAAATCATAAGGACAAATCAAACACCCAATCCCCGAGCGAAGAAAATTTCCGACGCTGCATTTAATCCAACCCGGAAACACTAGAAAATGACCTGCGAAAAGACTAGAGAAAAAATTGAATAACGAAATTCGAACACAGAATGGGCAAGTTGTGTATCTAAGAGGCTGCTATACAGCAAGTGGCCTCTTATGGTGCTAAACAGCTTCGTAAGACCATGAAGTCGATTTCTCGAAAACGCTTGAGAAGCATATCGTACTAATGTAGCGTCTATTACACTACTGGCCATTAAAATTGCTACACCACGAAGATGACGTGCTACAAACGCGAAATTTAACCGACAGGAAGAAGATGCTATGATATGCAAATGATTAGCTTTTCAGAGCATTCACACAAGGTTGGCGCCGGTGGAGACACCTACAAAGTGCTGACATGAGGAAAGTTTTCAACCGATTTCTCATACACAAACAGCAGTTGACCGGCGTTCCCTGGTGAAACGTTGTTGTGATTCCTCGTGTAAGGAGGAGAAATGCGTACCATTACGTTCCCGAGTTTGATAAAGGTCGGATTCTAGCCTATCGCGATTGCGGTTTATCGTATCACGAAATTGCTGCTCGCGTTGGTCGAGATCCAGTGACCGTTACCAGAATATGGAATCGGTCGGTTCAGGAGGGTAATACGGAACGCCGTGCTGGATCCCAACGGTCTCGTATCACTAGCAGTCGAGATGACAAGCATCTTATCCGCATGGCTGCAACGGATCGTGTAGCCATGTCTCGATCTCTGAGTCAACAGATGGGGACGTTTGCAAGACAACAACCATCTGCACGAATAGTTCGACGACGTTTGCAGCAGCATGGACTATCAGCTTGGAGACCATGGTTGCGGTTACCCTTTACGCTGCATAACAAACAGGAGCGCCTGCGATGGTGTACTCGACGACGAACCTGGGTGCACGAAAGGCAAAACGTCATTTTTTTGGATGAATCCAGCTTCTGTGTACAGAATCATGATGGTCGCATCCGTGTTTGGCGACATCGCGATGAACGCACATTGGAAGCGTGTATTCGTCATCGCCATACTGGTGTATTACCCGGCGTGATGGTATGGGGTGCCACTGGTTACGTCTCGGTCACCTCTTGTTCGCATTGACGGCACTTCGAACAGTGGACGTTACATTTCCAGATGTGTTACGACCCGTGGCTCTACCCTTCATTCGATCCCTGCGAAACCCTACATTTCAGCAGGATAATGCACGACCGCATGTTGCAGGCCCTGTACGGGCCTTTCTGGGTACAGAAAATGTTCGACTGCTGCCCTGGCCAGCACATTCTCCAGATCTTCCACCAACTGAAAACGTCTGGTCAATGGTAGCCGAGCAACTGGCTCGTTACAATACGCCACACACTATTCGTGATGAACTGTGGTATCGTGTTGAAGTTGCATGGGCAGCTGTACCTGTACACGCCATCCAAGCTGTCTTTGACTCAATGCCCAGGGGTGTCAAGGCCGTTATTACGGCCAGAGGTGGTTGTTCTGGGTACGGACTTCTCAGGATCTATGCAACCAGATTGCGTGAAAATGTAATCACATGTCATTTCTAGTATAACATATTTGTCCAATGAATACCCGTTTATCATCTGCTTTTCTTCTTGGTGTAGCAATATTAATGGCCAGTAACGTACATCTAACTGTGTAATACAATCGTGCGAAATGTGAGTAAAATCGGTGATCCATGAGAAAAGTGAATGCAAAGCCATGGGAATAGTAGCAAAATTTTCCCTTTTACAATAATTTCCCATGTGAAAGCAGCAGTGGCAGAAGAATGCGACAGAAGTGCATAAACAGCAGAAGAGGGTAATGTGCGCAGAAGAACGACTTCAGTATAACTTGGAATATATCCATGAAAATAATTTATATGTCACATGTGAACTGGAGCAACACCAGAGGTCCTTTTGTTCAGCAAAGCGAAACACGTGAATATAAAGACAATAATAATATAAATAGAAAACTTTTTAGTATGACACGTTTCTAAAACGGACTAAGTCTAAAATTTGTCGTAGCCTCATAAAGATACCAAACGCCATCCGAAAAACGTGGGGCGCAAGCAATACGTAACTAATGTGTGAGTAGTTGCCGTAAGTCACTAAAATTTTTATTTAACTGAAACTGATATGAATAGTTGTATGATTTTTCTCAATGACAGATACTCTCTACCTCCTTACCACGAAGGCTGCTTTTTCCCACCTGTGACTGGTGGTTAAATGGAAACCACGGTGAAAATAAAAAGAAAGTTTGATTTGCAACATTTAGCTACACATTCCAGCTACTTCTACACAGAGTCGCTTTTTTGAGTTAGTCATTCCAATACCCTCTGCTTTCCGCGAATTCCCTACACTGGTCTGCAATTCACTGTTTGCGCCAAAATGCTGTCTTCACAGCCAGAGGTTCACGTGAGTGAAGTCATGAAGATCAAGTGGAGTCTGCAGGAACATCTTCATTGCAGCTGAGCATTGTCATGAAGAAGGAAACTTCATTACAGCTACGTTATGTGGGTAGCGTGAGATAAGGCGGAACCTTTCAACAGGCACTTCACACTTAAGGGTAGACGCTAATGTTCCAAGCATCTTTACGCGCTCACTATGTGCTCAGAAATGAAAAGTTTGACGCGACCCAATCGACAAGTGTACTAGAGACACTCTGCAGTATATCAGTGCAAGCTGCATCGGGTTTACATTGTGAGTTTAATTTCACGACCGATCAGAAATTGTAAAAATATAGCCCTTTTATTAGCTGTTGCATGTGCTCCACGTTCTTTGTTTTGAATTTTACAAGTATTGTCTGAGCTATTAAAAGTTCAGAACCACAAAACTTTCAGAATCATCTGTAAGGGTTCAGGAATCTGTATGTAGCTAGGAGAAATTATGTTATACTTTTTTTTTTGGTCATCAGTCTACTGACTGGTTTTATGCGGCCCGCCACGAATTCCTTTGCTGTACTAACCTCTTCATCTCAGTCTAGCACTTGCAACCTACGTCCTCAATTATTTGCTTGACGTATTCCAATCTCTGTCTTCCTCTACAGTTTTTGCCCTCTACAGCTCCGTCTAATACCATGGAAGTCATTTCCTCATGTCTTAGCAGATGTCCCATCATCCTGTCCCTTCTCCTTATCTGTGTTTTCCACATGTTCTTTTCCTCTCCGATTCTGCGTAGAACCTCCTCATTCCTTACCTTATCAGTCCACCTAATTTTCAACATTCGTCTATAGCACCACATCTCAAATGCTTCGATTCTCTTCTGTTCCGGTTTTCCCACAGTCCATGTTTCACTACCATACAATGCTGTACTCCAGACGTACATACTCAGAAATTTCTTCCTCAAATTATGGCCGTTATTTGATATTAGTAGACTTCTCTTGGCCAGAAATGCCTTTTTTGCCACAGCGAATCTGCTTTTGATGTCCTCCTTGCTCCGTCCGTCATTGGTTATTTTACTGCCTAGGTAGCAGAATTGCTTAACTTCATTGACTTCGTGACCATCAATCCTGATGTTAAGTTTCTCGCTGTTCTCATTTCTACTACTTCTCATTACCTTCGTCTTTCTCCGATTTACTCTCAAACCATACTGTGTACTCATTAGACTGTTCATTCCGTTCAGCAGATCATTTAATTCTTCTTCACTTTCACTCAGGATAGCAATGTCATCAGCGAATCGTATCATTGATATCCTTTCACCTTGTATTTTAATTCCACTCCTGAACCTTTCTTTTATTTCCATCATTGCTTCCTGGATGTACAGATTGAAGAGTACGGGCGAAAGGCTACAGCCTTGTCTTACACCCTTCTTAATACGAGCACTTCGTTCTTGATCGTCCACTCTTATTATTCCCTCTTGGTTGTTGTACATATTGTATATGACCCGTCTCTCCCTATAGCTTACCCCTACTTTTTTCAGAATACTTTTTAGTTAGTTTTAAAAGGGTGTTATATTAAAATGTTTCCTTATTTAAATAGTCTTGTGTGTGTATGAAATTTTCAATCGATTTCCTTATTTAAATAGTCTTATTTGTGTGAAATTTTTCAATCGATTACACCAGACATATGGTAAATTTCAAGTTTACATCAGTTTTCTTCGTCTGAAATAAGCAATATCTTACTCCCCATAACTACATCTTGCAAAAAGATCATGAAGATAAAAATTAGAGAGAAGCGAGCTCACGCGGAAGCTTAGCAGCAATCGTTCTTATCGCGAAACATTTGCAACTGGAACGGACAGAGAGGGAATTAACGATGGTAAACAAAGTACCCTGTTTCATCTTAAAGGAATTTTTTTTGCTAATTCCAAAACTGGTCTTAGGTACTGAAAATCTGTAATATTGTCGAAATTGTGGAGAATTAAATATTGCCACTAATATATAATTAATAATAATTCACCTGAGGCTTTTAGGTTTCAGTTATTTGTTTTATGACATTGGTTCAATGAACATTACTTTTCAGAACAGTCATTAACTGAATTTTGATATTTCATCATAAATTCTCTCGTTGATTCTTGACACACTTTTTTTAAAATTGTGCAGTGCAGTAGGTCTTCCAAGGAACAGCCTATCCTATTATGTTATGTAGTCGTTACAGATCGTCAGTTTCCGCGCGGTGTGGCCGCCCGGTTAGAGACGCCATGTCACGGATTGGGCGGCCCCTCCCGCCGGATGTTCGAGTCCTCCCTCGGGCATGGGTGTGTGTGTTGTTCTTAGCGTAAGTTAGTTTAAGTAGTGTGTAAGTCTAGGGACCGATGACCTCAGCAGTTTCGTCCCTTACGAATTCACACTCACTTGAAGATTTTTGTAGATCATCAATATGGGGTGCTGAATTTAACTGGTTTCAACATTTGAGATATGGACTTCTTACGTGAATCCTAAAATAGAACTTCAGAAGTATTGTACGGTGCCTATGGAATCAGGAAGCAATTATAAATGTACTACTGTTGTTACAGATATATCTTATGTATAAAATGATACGTATTATCAATATAGGTTAGGGTCAAAGAGTCTGTCGTAAGTCGTCCTGATCGACTTTGATAAATAATCAAATGATAACATCATATAGGGTATTTATTTTTTATCATGTTATAGTGTGAAGTCTGCGATAAACATGCATTTCAAATGTTTACCAAACAGCAAAAAATATTCCCTTCGTCATAACATTCGACAGAGAGATCACTCCCATTGATCAAACAAACCGCGTTGTTACTGGCGTTCAGAGCATTGAGTTAAAGATAGAACGGACTCATGAGAACTCAGATGCCGTGTCACCCATCTTGTTTTTACGTGCCAGGCACTGCGCAACAAGCAGCTGTGCTAGCTGAATGTAAATGAGTTTTCTCTGAAAGAGCTTCAAGTGTCGTTGAGATTGCTGTTTGGGAAATACTTCAGCTAACAAGTTTTGGCCGTATCAACACATCTTCAAGTAAGAGGTGGCGGTGACGTGCTTTAACAAGAAACCACAAACAGAATACTGACAGCAGCGTCATGAAGGTCAGGCTTAAGTAAATTCTTGAGTAAAACATGTGTGCAAACAAACACGGGGTTTTGAACTGAGCTGTTTACTTGCGAACTACGCCCGGAGAAATTATTTCCTAGTCCATTTACAATGAATGTCTGTAGCATTTATCTTGTAAGAAGATATCTTTTATTCATCCGATGTAGGATGGCGATAATTTTAACAGGAATAGCTTCGGTAGTACACTACGTTTCGTCATCAGAATAAATAACACGTTTGTGGGTAAGTTGCGTTCTTTGGAAGTCTGTCGCAAACTGCACACAAAAAAATGTGTGTCTACATCACCCATATTCCAGAATCCAGCTTATAGCGTGTGGAGGAGGGTGCTTCGTGTACCTTTGTCGTTCCCGTCATTCGCGAATGGCGCACTAGAAGGAGGACTGTTCACGATTCTCCATAGGGGCTTCAGTTCCTTTGATTTTTCCCGTCTTGGGCATTCCGCGAGGAATGTGTGAGACGATTGAATTTTCTGATAAAGAACGTTCTCCATGATGCCCAACGCCTCCCTCGTAGAACGTGCAGCAGGAGTTTGACGAGCGGCTAGAGACGCTTCCTCACTTACTAATCGAATCCGCGAAGAAACGTGCCGTTATGGTTCATATCTTTGGACGGCGACCTTCAGGGTGTTTTTGGACCTACGGATGTGATTTGCACTCGTACCTCCGACCCGTATAAATTCTCCGATCGATTCGCAGGTGTCATCTAAGATGTTCCAGAACGCCGCCCGTAAAATCAGGACTCTTTCGGAGTTCATACCTCGGGTTATATTGGTGATAGAAAGGTAGGGTCAAGGGTTTTGGATACCTCTTGGGCCACGGACCATTTGTGCAATCTATAAAAGGCTCGTTTTAGTGTCACTATCCTAACAGTATAGGGTCAAAGCATAGTTTAAATCCTGCTTTGGCAATGAAGCAAATCGATTGGTTCCCTTTGGACTTGATGTGATATGCTGTGGTCTTTAAGTGGCCCACGGAGGTACCATTAGCTCATGGGTGTTCTTTAGAAAGCTCCAAAAAAGGGTTTTAACAATTTTTTTCCCTACTAAAACCGAGCCGAATATTCAAAGACGGTTATGCACAGCAAAACATGAAGATTTTCTTGATATCTTTATCTATTTCTGAGATACAGAGGTTCAAGTTATCATAATTCAACGCGTAAAATACGCTTGTAAAATCCGGTATGCGGCAAACTCTAAATAATAAATAACAGTGGCAAACCGCTCAAATTTTAAAGTTATATTCTCTATCTTTAAGCATCTATCTAGAAATTCCATCTCTTCGTTTTTAGAAATTCTTGGGGAGCCATAGATTCTAAACGGGTATGCACAGCAAATGAGGGTAATTTTTACGATATATTCCTAAGATACCGATATCCTTGAAAATTTTCTTGGTATCTTCATCCGTTACCGAGATACAGAGGTTCAGAGTTACCCTACTTGTACACGTAAAATCCGGTGTGAGGCGAAAACGTGGTTTATAGAGTGACGTAGCACGGTGATATATGTTATATAGCGTGGTCGTTATCTGGGAACCGCATGTTGTAGTATTCAAGAACATGGAAAAATTTTGTGCACGTAACTTCTGGTCTCTGGTGATTGTAATATTAGTTTTGCGTTGTTTAAAAAAACTATCAATATTTTACTGACCCATAAAGTTCTTCTCATATGAGTGGGAACCAGCGAAGAAATGCTCCTATTGGAGCACGAAACAGGCGAATTTGCTGTAGTTCACAAGTCTAAGGCTGAAAAGTGTGGCACCAGCTGCGTCATTCCACCTTCCTTGCATATTTAAAATTTTTCTCCAAAATTTTGGCAAAATTATTGAAGGTGGTGAGTAAGATACAGTGCGGCAGCTGCTAGCCCACTACTCAGCCAGTCTGTTAAACAATAGCATATTCGCATTTATCGCTTCGATAGGAACATTTATACGTTGGTAGTTTTATGTTCAGAAATGCTATCTTCCTTCAGTCAGACCTCAAGACAGTGTAAGGATAGTAGGGAATACTGAGAGGATGCCCAGAAAGTTTCGGAACTAAATACTCTCTTTTTAAATGGCAAATAATCTGGGAAAATACTCAAGTGTCGACTCTGCCATCAGGAGTGAAATCAACATTGTACAGAATACTTAACAGTAAATTAACGAATAATGACAAACTCCTCAATGGTATTCACCTCGCACCATCGTATCAAAGTGAGCGAAACGCCGAACATTCTACTAAGTGTGGAAAAATAGTGCTCAGTGAAACGAAAAGAACTTAACCGAACAGAATACACGTCAGCATAGTGATAGAACCCGACTCTAATCCTTAAGCGCTCAGCATGAAAGAAGTGTAAGTACAGGTCGCAGCTCTTAGAGCTCACGAGATTCTCGACTTGTGGTGTAAGCATTAACTCCATTTCCTAAAATATCTCACATAAACATTTAGGAACTCTACTCAGATTACAAACGTGTAATTATGTGAACGAACAATAGTACCACCTAACGCTAACATTCTCTAATGACCAGAATAAGCGACGAGACTCACATTACAAACATTTTACTAGCATTATTTAAACCTCTATATGAGGAGAAGGAATCAAATGCCCTGATTTTCCTAATTTTATCGATGAACGATAAAACTACGTACCGTGACCTTCCTCTTGCGATCAGAACAACGGTAACATCTTCAAAGTGTAATGTAAGAGAGCAGAAAGTGAACTCAAAGATAAACGATTACCATTCGAGTTAAAAAAAAAAAATGTTTCGTGGTAATGTGCAGGAAGAATATAATGCTCCTATTCAAAGTGATAGATAGGTCAAGAAACAATGAAAAGGTCTGGAATGTCTGATAAACGGTCATGGAGATGACACGAATTTAAGCAGGAAACATCTACATCTACATGGATATTCTGCAAATCACATTTAAGTGCCTGGCAGAGGGTTCATCAAACCACCTTCACAATTCTCTATTATTCCAATCCCGTATAGCGCGCGGAAGGAATGAACACCTATATCTTTCCGTACGAGCTCTGATTTCCCTTATTTTATCGTGGTGATCGTTCCTCCTTATGTAGGTCAGTGTCAACAAAATATTTTCGCATTCGGAGGAGAAAGTTGGTGATTGGAATTTCGCGAGAAGATTCCGTCGCAACGAAAAATGCCTTTTCTTTTAATGATTTCCAGCCCAAATCCTTCACCATATCTGTGACACTCTCTCCCATATTTCGCGATAATACAAAACGCGCTGCCTTTCTTTGAACTTTTTCGATGTACTCCGTCAGTCCTATCAGGTAAGGATCCCACACCGCGCAGCAGTATTCTAAAAGAGGACGGACAAGCGTAGTGTAGGCAGTCTCCTTAGTAGGTCTGTTGCATTTTCTAAGTGTACTGCCAATAAAACGCAGCCTTTGGTTAGCCTTCCCCACAACATTTTCTATGTGTTCTTTCCAATTTAAGTTGTTCGTAATTGTACTACCTAGGTATTCAGTTGAATTTACGGCTTATAGATTAGACTGATTTGTCGTGTAACCGAAGTTTAACGACTTCCTTTTAGCACTCATGCGGATGACCTCACACTTTTCGTTATTTAGCGTCAACTGCCAATTTTCGCACCATTCAGATATTTTTTCCAAATCGTTTTGCAGTTTGTTTTGATCTTCTGATGACTTTATTAGTCGATAAACGACAGCGTCGTCTGCAAACAACCAAAGACGGCTGCTCAGATTGTCTCCCAAATCGTTTATATACACTCCTGGAAATTGAAATAAGAACACGTGAATTCATTGTCCCAGGAAGGGGAAACTTTAGTGACAAATTCCTGGGGTCAGATACATCACATGATCACACTGACAGAACCACAGGCACGTAGACACAGGCAACAGAGCATGCACAATGTCGGCACTAGTACAGTGTATATCCACCTTTCGCAGCAATGCAGGCTGCTATTCTCCCATGGAGACGATCGTAGAGATGCTGGATGTAGTCCTGTGGAACGGCTTGCCATGCCATTTCCACCTGGCGCCTCAGTTGGACCAGCGTTCGTGCTGGACGTGCAGACTGCGTGAGACGACGCTTCATCCAGTCCCAAACATGCTCAATGGGGGACAGATCCGGAGATCTTGCTGGCCAGGGTAGTTGACTTACACCTTCTAGAGCACGTTGGGTGGCACGGGATACATGCGGACGTGCATTGTCCTGTTGGAACAGCAAGTTCCCTTGCCGGTCTAGGAATGGTAGAACGATGGGTTCGATGACGGTTTGGATGTACCGTGCACTATTCAGTGTCCCCTCGACGATCACCAGTGGTGTATGGCCAGTGTAGGAGATCGCTCCCCACACCATGATGCCGGGTGTTGGCCCTGTGTGCCTCGGTCGTATGCAGTCCTGATTGTGGCGCTCACCTGCACGGCGCCAAACACGCATACGGCCATCATTGGCACCAAGGCAGAAGCGACTCTCATCGCTGAAGACGACACGTCTCCATTCGTCCCTCCATTCACGCCTGTCGCGACACCACTGGAGGCGGGCTGCACGATGTTGGGGCGTGAGCGGAAGACGGCCTAACGGTGTGCGGGACCGTAGCCCAGCTTCATGGAGACGGTTGCGAATGGTCCTCGCCGATACCCCAGGAGCAACAGTGTCCCTAATTTGCTGGGAAGTGGGGGTGCGGTCCCCTACGGCACTGCGTAGGATCCTACGGTCTTGGCGTGCATCCGTGCGTCGCTGCGGTCCGGTCCCAGGTCGACGGGCACGTGCACCTTCCGCCGACCACTGGCGACAACATCGATGTACTGTGGAGACCTCACGCCCCACGTGTTGAGCAATTCGGCGGTACGTCCACCCGTCCTCCCGCATGCCCACTATACGCCCTCGCTCAAAGTCCGTCAACTGCACATACGGTTCACGTCCACGCTGTCGCGGCATGCTACCAGTGTTAAAGACTGCGATGGAGCTCCGTATGCCACGGCAAACTGGCTGACACTGACGGCGGCGGTGCACAAATGCTGCGCAGCTAGCGCCATTCGACGGCCAACACCGCGGTTCCTGGTGTGTCCGCTGTGCCGTGCGTGTGATCATTGCTTGTACAGCCCTCTCGCAGTGTCCGGAGCAAGTATGGTGGGTCTGACACACCGGTGTCAATGTGTTCTTTTTTCCATTTCCAGGAGTGTAGATAAGGAATAGCAGAGGGCCTGCAACACGCCTTGGGGAACGCCTGAAATCACTTCTGTTTTACTCGATAACTTTCCGTCAATTACTACGCACTGTGACCTCTCTGACAGGAAATCGTAAATCCAGTCACATAACTGAGACAGAAGGTCATGCGCTGACTAGTGGTGTTTTCTACCAATAAAATGAAAAACATATGGGAAAAACAAGCAGTTTGCTAGTTGCATAGACGGATTTCAAATACCTCGAGTAATTGCTATATCTATTAATTCCATGTGGGAATAAACGAAAAATTTTTCCCTCTCGAAAGTCTTTCTACGCTGTTTTGCTATCAAATACTGATCATATAAGCAATCACATATTAATTTTGAGAATTAATAAAAAATAATAAGAAATGCAAAACAAAGGCACGGAACACTGTCCACGATTTGTTAAGTGTTCCGACGATTAAAATCAGATTCAAGAGATTCGCGAGGAAAGGAGATTGTGCTATGTGTATGTGAAATAGTGGTTTACGTTTGGGAATTTCCTGCAGGATGCCAGTATATCTGCTTCAATCATCCCCTCCCACGCTATCTCTCTGTCACAGCATTACACAGAAAGGTCAACTATGGACTTGCCCAAATAATGACAGAGATAGAGACGGACTCAGTTAATTAGTGGCATGACAACTTCTACGAACAGCTGAAATGCTTCGTCATTGGCAGTTCGCTTAACCCAGCGATGGCCAACCTCTTCATGGAACATTTAGAAATAGAGGTGCTGGAGTTGACACAATGTTAACCTAATATGTGGTATGGGTACATTGACGACACGTTTGTCCAGTGGCGCCGTGATGAGGTACAGCTCGGTGGCTTCCTTAGACGTCTGAACAGTCCCAGCAAAATTCACTATGGAGTATGAAAAGAACCAACAGCTACCCTTTCTGCATGTGCTGGTTACGAGGGCTGCTTGGCACCAGGGACACAGCGTGTATGCAAACAGACACACATGGACCGATGTCTGCACACACTGTCAAATCACCACCTAAGCTAGAAAATAGGGGTGATCAGTACGCTAGTAACGCACGCAAGACGAATACGTGAGCTGCAGCATGTCAAACGCATTCTGAGGAGCAATGTCTACCACCTGTTACATACGATGTGTCATTCGGCGAAGTGAATGAAATGACCGCACGGCTTTTCTGCTACATATTCCCAGGGCGACGGACGGAATACGCCGTGTATTGTGACCAAACGGCCTAGAGACTATTCGTAAACCAACAGAGTTGATTAAGACTGTCTTAGATCGTCAAAGGACCAAAGGCACTCATCACAGTGTAGGAGATATACAACACAGCTCGTACACTTGGAAAAGTGATACTGCTATGACTGGACGATCAATCAACACCAGGATCTCCGAACACAGGCTGCTTGGCACCAGGGACACAGCGTGTATGCAAACAGACACACATGGACCGATGTCTGCACACACTGTCAAATCACCACCTAAGCTAGAAAATAGGGGTGATCAGTACGCTAGTAACGCACGCAAGACGAATACGTGAGCTGCAGCATGACAAACGCATTCTGAGGAGCAATGTCTACCACCTGTTACATACGATGTGTCATTCGGCGAAGTGAATGAAATGACCGCACGGCTTTTCTGCTACATATTCCCAGGGCGACGGACGGAATACGCCGTGTATTGTGACCAAACGGCCTAGAGACTATTCGTAAACCAACAGAGTTGATTAAGACTGTCTTAGATCGTCAAAGGACCAAAGGCACTCATCACAGTGTAGGAGATATACAACACAGCTCGTACACTTGGAAAAGTGATATTGCTATGACTGGACGATCAATCAACACCAGGATCTCCGAACACAAGCGGGTGAAGCATGCGCTGTGTGAGACCGACACCAAAACCCACCGACACGGAAATTCTTGCTGTGGACAAGTGCTAAGATACACCCGCTTGTTCAGGCAAGCCATATATGTCCACAAAAAATGACAACAGCTTCATCAATAAAGAGCCTCAAGGTGAGCAGATGCTCGATTCCCGTGCTGCAGCAGACAGCATGGAGAGAATCAGAGGGGTAATGCCCAGGGAAAAGCCCTCAGACTTTGGGGTGCCAGGTACGTAGTGATTCAGCTGCCCCTACCGCTGTCGTTTTATGCAACCCGCATTGTTATAAGTAGCTTTCATAAACATGCTGCACATTTTCATATTCTCTTGCTCGCTACGCACGACCTATTAGTCCTACGGGACAACCAGCAGCAGGACTTTTTTTTGTAAGAAATTTAATGTAGTTAAATTTGCTGGAGGCCAAAGTTTTCAAGTTACTCAAGAAACACGTACAAAGGTGACCTTTAAACGCACCTCCACGTTACGCTCATCCCTCACCAACAAGGATTTCTAATATGCTGCTCACGGCATTCCCTTCTGCCACTGTTAAAAAATTTATGACTACATGAACTATTTCTTACATTCGATCTTCTTTGTCTCTTTTAATTGGGCTGTTGCGACACCAGCAGTCAGTTACTTCATAAACACTCTTAATTTAAACGTGCCTGTCAGGGTAATTAACGCAAACCGGCTTTTGTAAACGTTACGCTAAAACTTATTACGGTGACAATTCGATCCAGATCGGTTACTGAACAAAGGATTCGTAGTCAGAACGCCTGACGAATAAAATGAATTAACTGATTATTTTACGCTGTGTAAATTCATAAAACTGTTAGGTAAAATTTACTAAACGGCAGTTTCACATTTTGTAAATGTTCGGCAAAGCCGGTGGCATAATAACAGCGGTTAGTGAAGACCAAAACAAATCGAACGTAGGAAACAATTCGTGAAGTCATAAATATTTGTACAGTGGTAGGACGGAATTCCATGAACAACAGATTAGAAATCCTGACTGGTGAGGGATGAGTGTGGGAGTGGCGGTGCGTTTGATGGTCACATTTGTACGTCCTTTTTTGAATACAACGAAAACCACGGCCTCCAGCGAAAACGAATACCAGCAAAAAATTTAACTACATTAAATTTATTACAAAAAGACTCCGTCGATATTTTCTGAAGGATTAATAGTTTGCGCGTAGCGAGCGTGAGAATATGACAATCTCGCACGTGGTTTATGAAGGTCAGCTGTAGAACTGTGTGTTGCATAGTACCACAGCGGCAGTTGTCAGCCACCTGAAATGGAGGGCGAAACTTTGACAATGCCAGCCACGCGTGCTGGCGAAACGACAGAGAAATCGTCAAACAAACGTCGTCCGAAGAACATGAGACAGAAGCAAACTGTCATTTTGTCTCTTAATTAGCTGTGCAGCTGATCACACACAATTACTTTGAGAGAGTGAGACTGCAGACTAAACATACAGAGATCATCAGAAATACCGTTGATAGAATGATAGTTTACGTCAAAATAAGAACAGAATTTTATGTAATAACGCCCTAAATTCCTTCGTTACTGGGCCAGTAATGTAATTTTACAGTTCAGAAGCTCATAACTAAAGTTCAAATAGTCACCGCATTGTTTCTAGATACGAATGAATTCGTCGGATCGTTGTCCTTTAAACACCACCCAACGTTGTCGAAGGGTTTCGCAGGCATTCATGACACAATGATGTAGCGTTTGTGCAATTAGAATCACAAAAAATGGTTCAAATGGCTCTGAGCACTATGGGACTTAACATCTAAGGTCATCAGTCCCCTAGAACTTAGAACTACTTAAACCTAACTAACCTAAGGACAGCACACACATTCATGCCCGAGGCAGGATTCGAACATGCGACCGTAGCGGTCGCGCGGTTCCAGACTGAAGCGCCTAGAACCGCTAGTCAGAATCACAGCAGCACGGGCCAATAGGCAGTAATCCAAAGGATTGGAAGAACGTGTGGACCATGAAAATGGTCCTATACTATTTTTAAATGTGTCGTGGTGAGTGTCAGTGTGTGCACAAAAATACTGTGCCTGAAATGTGATACACCACTATCTTCCTTGCTAGCAAATCTGGAAGAGCATTCTGAATAAATTCCTTGCACATTTCATGTATTAAGATTTCCTGGAAGAACATACGGCTCCGCCAGAGTCACCTGGGATTCCAACTGCTACTGATGTCTACTATGAATTGTAGCACGAAGGTTTTTGTCCTATCACAAATTTTGGGAGAGGGAATCCGTACTTGGAACGAAGTGGAGGCTATACTGAATATTTTTTGTGACCTACTGTTCTGAGAACTTGGCGAATTGTTATTTCTTTAACGACTCATAACCATAGGATTTTCCGACGTAGAGTATGTTCATATGGTATTTTTACGCTTGTTGCGCAGTAACGAACTGAATTCACTCGCAAAATTTCTACAAGTAGTAATGATATGAAAGTGAAATGTGATTTTTCTAGACGTGATCATATGAGGAGTACGTACTAAAATAGTCAAAAAATGAACAAAAGTAGCTGTTCAGGTAAATACCATTACATTTACTTAAAAAATCGGGGTATAATTTCGAACCCATAATCAAATTGCGTAAAATTAAACCCATGCACTATTTCTGAAAACGCATAGAAGGCCTGTGTCATGCAAATGACGAAACGCGTGTGGCATAGTAAATAATGAACATAGCATGGTGAAAGAGCAGTTTTGTTTGTGAACGAATTAAGGTACAAAATTGATGGTTTAGACGAACCGTCAGCAGTGAGCATCGGGCTCATTATAGACAAAGCAGCAGTTTAGTTAGAGAAGCAAGTGAGAATTTATGATTGGTAAACCTAAAGACTGTAACGAAATTCAGGAAGATCTGCAGAGGATCGACGATCGGTGAACGTACTGGTAGCTGAACCTGAATGTAAATAAATGTTACGTATTACGGATAAATAATCGAAGAAATCTATTATTGTTCGGTTAGACCAGTGGAAAAAAAGCAAGAAAAAAAAACCACTGGAAGCAGTGGCTACCGTAGAATAACTAGAAGTAACCATCGAGATAGAGTAAAGTGGAATGACAGTATAAAACAAATGGTAGAAAAAGCCGAAGCCAGCCAGAGATTCACTCTCGTTTGCACAACTGAAGTCGCAAATGGCGATGGTTTGTGGTCAGTGGAATGCTTATTCAAGGGCTTTTGCCCTTGAAGTAATTGATTTGTAACAGTTCGTTGTTTCATGGTGGTGCCAACTACTGCTCAGATTGCTGCTGCAGATGTAGTACGAAGCACCACAGCCATGGCCATCCTGCCCCGTCTTCTTCCGACCGCATATTCTCGTGACCACAGCTGCCAGCAATCATGTCAAGTGGCTACATTCCTGGCAAGTCTTTCTGCAATATCGCAGATGGAACAACTATCTTAATGACCTCGTTCAAAGCCAGTGAGTTATTGACAATGGCGTCTTCGTCGTCTTTAAGGCAGTCTTGACTAACATCAGCTCACCACGTCCAATCTCAAAGGTAACTAATGCACACCACCGTTACAGCGCGTATTTAAAACGAACTTGATTTCAATCCTCACCGTGGTATTACTAGCGACACGCTTATGAGACTGTCTTGAAATTCTTTTCCCGTCAATGTATTTGCCAGAGTTGAAAGAAGCGGGATATCGGAGAAGATACACTACTGGCCATTAAAATTGCTTCACCAAGAGGATCACGTGCTACAGACGCGAAATTTAACCGACACGAAGAAGATGCTGTGATATGCAAATGATTAGCTTTTCAGAGCATTCACACAAGATTGGCGCCGGTTGCGACACCTACAACGTGCTGACATGCGGAAAGTTTCCAACCGATTACTCATACACAAACAGCAGTTGACCGCCGTTGCCTGGTGAAACGTTGTTGTGATGCCTCGTGTAAGGAGTAGAAATGCGTACCATCACGGTCGGATTCCATACTATTACGATTGCGGTTTATCATATCGCGACATTGCTGCTCGCGTTGGTCGAGATCCAGTGACTATTACCAGAATATGGAATCGGTGGGCCCAGGAGGGTAATACGGAACGCCGTGCTGGATCCCAACGGCCTCGTATCACTAGCAGTCGAGATGACAGGCATCTTATCCGCATGGCTATATCGGATCGTGTAGCCACGTCTCGATCCCTAGTCAACAGATGGGGACGTTTCCAAGACAACAACAATCTGCACAAACATTTCGACGACGTTTGTAGCAGCATGGACTATAAGCTCATAGACCACGGCTGCGGTTACCCTTGACGCTGCATCACAAACAGGAGCGGCTGCGATGGTGTACTCGACGACGAACCTAGGTACACGAATGGCAAAACGTCATTTTTTCGGATGAATCCAGGTTCTGTTTACAGCATCATGATGGTCGCATCCGTGTTCGGCGACATCGCGGTGAACGCATATTGGAAGCGTGTATTCGTCATCGCCATACTGGCGTAGCACCCGGCGTGATGGTATGGGATGCCATTGGTTACACGTCTCGGTCACCTCTTGATCGCATCGACGGCACTTTGAACAGTGGACGTAACATTTCAGATGTGTTACGACCCATGGCTCTACCCTTCATTCGATCCCTGCGAAACCCTACATTTTATGAGGATAATGCACGACCGCATGTTGCAGGTCCTGTACGGGCCCTTCTGGATACAGAAAATGTTCGACTGCTACCCTGGCCAGAACATTCTCCAGATCTCTCACCAACTAAAAACGTCTAGTCAATGGTGGCCGAGCAACTGGCTCGTCACAATACGCCAGTCACTACTCTTGATGAACTGTGGTATCGTGTTGAAACTGCATGGGCAGCTGTACCTGTGCACGCCCTCCAAGCTCTGTTTGACTCAATACCCAGGCGTATCAAGGCCTTTATTACGGCCAGAGGTGGTTGTTCTGGGTACTGATCTCTCAGGATCCATGCACCCAAACTGCGTGAAAATTTAATCACATGTCAGTTATAGTATAATATAGTATTTGTCCAATGAATACCCGTTTATCATCTGCATTTCTTCTTGGTGTAGCAATTTGAATGGTCAGTAGTGTATATTAGTACCAACTGGGCATTGATTCACAGATCTATGAATTTGTTGTTTGACACTTGCTCACTAAGTTATCGAGTCAGGCCGTCCATACTACGAGTGCAGCATATCTATGACTCCGGCCCCTACCGAGCGAGGAGGCGCAGTGATTAAACCACTAGGCTTGCGTTCCGGAGGACTGTCAAGCTAGATTCAACTTACCTGTGTTGTCTCAAGTCGAATACGACGAATATTTAAATTCCTCCTTTGGAAATGGAAAGGCCGATTTCTTTTCCCACTCTTGCCTATTTCAGTTTGTACTTTGTTACTGAAAACCTTGTTTCAGATGGAGAACTACTTTCTAGCCTTACATCGTCGTCTTCTTCGAGACTGCCGGAGCATCTGTAGGTTGCTGTACATCGCGCCCAAGTTTATCACAAAAAATATTAGAAACTAATATAATATCGTATTATACTGAACCGTGAGACTTCTCGCCTTGAATGGAGTATGGTACGCTGAAGCTCCAGGCTCTTAATTTTTCGTAAAAGAGAACCGATTTCCGTTTCCAAAAGAACATTTCTATGGGCACCTCCCTCGAGCAGCGAAATAGGTTTCAACTGCAAGCCATATGACAGTTTACACCCGTGAATATAACTGGACAGTAGAAAATGTCAACGAGTCGCCGAAATCAACATAATTATTTACTCGTTTTAGTGTCATACACCATCTTTTACTTGAGTTGCTCATTGTATTTCTCTTAGGCATTCAAAAGAAAAAGCCGGCCGCGGTGGTCTAGCGGTTCTGGCGCTGCAGTCCGGAACCGCGGGACTGCTACGGTCGCAGGTTCGAATCCTGCCTCGGGCATGGGTGTGTGTGATGTCCTTAGGTTGGTTAGGTTTAAGTAGTTCTAAGTTCTAGGGGACTTATGACCTAAGATGTTGAGTCCCATAGTGCTCAGAGCCATTTGAATCAAAAGAAAATTTTTTTCTTAAGTCATCATTTTTCTGGATGTGTTGAAGCGGCCCGCCACGAGTTCCACTTCTGTGCCAACCTTTTCATCTCAGAGTACCACCTTCAACCTACATCCTCATTTATTTGCTGGATGTATTACAATCTCTGTTTTCCTCTACAATTTTTATCCTCTACAGCACCCACGGATGTTATTCCGCGATGTCATAACAAATGACCTACCATCCTGTCCCTTCCTCTTGCCAGTGTTTTCCATATTTTCCTTTTCTCGCCAATCTGCGGAGAACCCCCTCATTCCTCGACTTATCAGTCCACCTAATTTTCAACGTTCTTCTGCAGCACCACAACTCAGATGCTTCTATCCTCCTCCGCTCTGGTTTTTCCACAGTCCATCTCTCATGCAATACAATGCAGTTCTCCAAACGTACATTCTCAGAAATTTCTTCCTCAAAGCAAGACCTATGTTTTACACCAGTAGAATCCAATTGGACAGTAATGCCTTTTTTGCCGCTGGTAGTCTGCGTTCTATGTTCACCTTGCTCCGTCCGTTATGGGCTATTTTGCTGCCTAGGTGGCATGCGACAGTATGCTTATTTAATATGTTCAAAAACTTCGAGCGTAAAAGCGAGATTTTGGGATGATCATACCTTGGGTCCTGTTGGTGATACAAAAAGTAGGGTTAAGTGTTTTGGATAGCCCTTGCACTAGGGACCATTTGTATATGCAACATAAAGATTGTCTTAGTGCCACTATGCTACACTACAGGGTCAAAGCATGAATATTACACGCTTCCTTGTGCTTAGGGAAGTGCAGGAAATCCAGTTGATAGAGCACTTGCCCGCGAAAGGCAAAGGTCACGAGTTCGAGTCTCGGTCCGGTACACAGTTTTAAGCTGCCAGGAAGTTTCGCATCCGCGCACACTCCGCTGCAGAGTGAAAATCTCATTCTGGAAATATCTCCCAGGCTGTGGCTAAGCCATGTCTCCGCGATATCCTTTCTTCCAGGAGTGCTAGTTCTGCAAGGTTCGCAGAAGAGCTTCTGTGAACTTCGGAAGGTAGGAGACGAGGTACTGGCGGAATTAAAGCTGTGAGGGTGGGTCGTGAGTCGTGCTTGGGTAGCTCAGTTTGGTAGAGCACTTGCCCACGAAAGGCCAAGGCCCCGAGTTCGAGTCTTGGTCCGGCACTCAGTTTTAATCTGCCAGGAAGTTTTATATCACCACACACTCCGCTGCAGAGTGAAAATCTCATTCTGGATACATCATTTTTACTAACCAATATATTTCTTTTCGTATGAGTTACATGCCCTGCTGCAACACTGAAAAGAAGAGAACCAACGGAAAAATGCTCCTAGCGGAGAGCAAGCAATGCGAAAAATGCATATATGTTCCTGTTTATTTAGAAGACTCTGACTGAAAAGTGGTATGCCAATTCCTCAAGAATTTCAAATAACTTTCCCAAAAATTTTGGCGAGTCAACATATCCGCTATTTTTCTGATGGTCTCCGTCTAGCCTTGAAGCAGAGTTCTGTGGGACAAAACCTGTACAGTTTTTGCAAAGTTGATATTTGTTCATATTGTTCGCAATAGGTATAAATTGCTGCCCGATAATACATTTGTTCATATGTTGTTGTTGTGGTCTTCAGTCCTGAGACTGGTCTGATGCAGCTCTCCATGCTACTCTATCCTGTGCAAGCTTCCTCATCTCCCAGTACCTACTGCAACCTACATCCTTCTGAATCTGTTTAGTGTATTCATCTCTTGGTCTCCCTCTACGATTTTTACCCTCCACGCTGCCCTCCAATACTAAATTGGTGATCCCTTGATGCCTCAGAACATGTCCTACCAACCGATCTCTGCTTCTAGTCAAGTTGTGCCACAAACTTCTCTTCTCCCCAATCCTATTCAATACCTCCTCATTAGTTATGTGATCTACCCTTCTAATCTTCAGCATTCTTCTGTAGCACAACATTTCGAAAGCTTCTAATCTCTTCTTGTCCAAACTAGTTATCGTCCATGTTTCACTTCCATACATGGCTACGCTCTATACAAATACTTTCAGAAACGACTTCCTGACACTTAAATCTATACTCGATGTTAACAAATTTCTCTTCTTCAGAAACGCTTTCCTTGCCATTGCCAGTCTACATTTTATATCCTCTCTACTTCGACCATCCTCAGTTATTTTGCTCCCCAAATAGCAAAACTCCTTTACTACTTTAAGTGTCTTATTTCCTAATCTAATTCCCTCAGCATCACCTGACTTAATTTGACTACATTCCATTATCCTCGTTTTGCTTTTGTTGATGTTCATCTTATACCCTCCCTTCATGACACTGTCCATTCGCGTTAGTATTTTGCATCTGTGACTTTCTTTGGGATTGGAATTATTATATTCTTCTTGAAATCTGAGGGTATTTCGCCTGTCTCATACATCTTACTCACCAGATGGTAGAGTTTTGGCAGACTGGCTGTCCCAAGGCCGTCAGTAGTTCTAATGGAATGTTGTCTACACCCAGGCCCTTGTTTCGACTCAGGTCTTTCAGTGCTGTCAAACTCTTCACGCAGTATCATATCTCCCATTTCATCTTCATCTACATCCTCTTCCATTTCCATAATATTGTCCTCAAGTACATCGCCCTTGTATAGACCCTCTATATACTCCTTCCACCTTTCTGCTTTCCCTTCTTTGCTTAGAACTGGGTTTCCATCTGAGCTCTTGATATTCATACAAGTGGTTCTCTTTTCTCCAAATGTCTCTTTAATTTTCGTGTAGGCAGTATCTATCTTACCCCTAGTGAGATAAGCCTCTTCATCCTTACATTTGTCCTCTAGCCATCCCTGCTTAGCTATTTTGCACTTCACATTTGTTCATATAGTCAATCAGATACTTATTGTGAGTACGTCGTTTCTCCTCCTTTGGTGTAGAAATCCGAATTCCACTTTGTTTTGGCTTCTCGTCCCTTCTTCCGTAATTTCCAAACCATGTTAAAGTTAAGCAATTTGGTGGCAAATTTAACCACGATAACCGCAAGCCGTCGCGTCTGCCCACGAAGGCATTTTATGCCTTCACGTTACGTGCTTGCACTGCGACGTAGCAAGGCGCACTGCTTTAATACGAGTGTGGCTGTACCTAGTCACGTGACTAAATTAGTTGCCGCTACGGCCGCATTACCACTTCGCCTTGCCTGGTAAAACCCCCTTATTGTCCACATAATTTTGTTGTCTCTTTACATTTGTCTTGTAGGTTTAGCTAGTGTTGTAACCAAGTGGCTAATCAACTTCTCTCATCCATTTGTTTCAGCCCCTGAACTGAAGACATGCAAACAGACAGACCCTCAATACAACGAGTGCTTGAAAAATGCATTGCAGGGGGCTTTACCCTCGCTATCTAAAGGTAAGTTCCGCACTTGGTTTAATACTAGGAGCAAGTTGACAGATATATCTTATCAAGATTTATCGCAATAGCACTACTTTAATTTTAAGGACAACACCAAGTGTATGACAACCTTGGTCAAGGACACCTGCTTTAACTGTTCCACAAATATTGCGAACATGAAAGTGCTATTAATGTGCGGTTTTCACAGAATGGATTGGAAGTCAGGGGCTCGTTTTGTTAGCCAACCAACAGATGTAATAATACTCAGAAAGTGTACTACTTGTGCAAACATACACTTTTCTAAACGGAATAATCCCTATTGACATTAACAAACTAAAAGCACGGTACAATAGAATATTAATGGTGTTTGTTGTAGGATTCTGTTGTCAGTCGATTACGAGATATCGTATTTTTAAAAGTTCCTGATATGGTTGGGAGCAGGATACAAGGGTTGCTGGAGTGGAAGGCTGACAACAAATTGAGGATAGAATATAAAATTTAATTTATTACACAAGGAAATTCATGCAATGTACTGGTACCAACATATTGACATATAATTTGTTCAATTTAAATGCGCATCAGTTGAATCATCAACAAGTTATCTAACATCAAACAATCTGCAAATATGAGATTTAAACCTTTCCAAAAATTTTAATGCTTGTAAAATGTGATTACGAAACACAGAAAATTACCAAACTGGTCACTGTATTTAAGCCTTACATAACCTAATGGGGACAATGGCTTACAGGAAATCACACATCTGCCCACTACAGCACTGTCTTACGTGACCTTGTGTGCCACAATGATTGCCAGAACCACTTATGTAGTTAAATGGTAAATATTACCCACAATGACGCTTGCGTTATAATCTTACGTAGCCCTGTTTTACCAAGACAATGCAATTAATGCCAATTACAGTCTGGTTCAGAATAACGAGTGCCCTACCACTGCTTAAACTACTCATAATCAGTAATGAACTGTTTTACAAGGCAAGCACATTCAGTTCAGACAAGTTAATAAGACAGTGCCTCCATTTGAATTTTACCACAGAAATCCATCAATAGTCGTAGGCCAGACGGTGACTCGAAAAGGATTGATAACAAGTTACCGCACTGTTGGCGGTTGGCACTAAATCCCTGACGTGCGATAGATGTGTGGGCCAGAAACCCCGTTGCAACAGGAGCCGTTAAAAACAGTACCCACAAAACTCTTTCTAAAATCACACCGTGAAATGACGTCATAGGGGTTTCCAAAACAGTTTAACACTCAACAGCAGTGAGTAAGAGAAAAGCACAAAAAAACAAACACACACGGCACTTACAATTAGCTTTGAATTATTCTTAGCTGTGGTTAATATTGAATTAACTTTAATACAACAGGTAAACAGTGGTGTCACAGTAGACTTATACTTTACTTGACTAGCTTGACAATTTGGGCGTCTCTCAACTGACATAAGTTCAGTAACAAACTGAAATGCAATTTAAAGACATTCAAGTAAGGGTATTTTGGAATCAACAATTTAAGCAAACACGCCCACATAGGCACTCCAGTTCATGCGTAAATCAACCAGGGCACAAGTCAGTATTTCGACACGCTACGTGGGAACACTCACTGCTCAGTAGCGCAAGCCAGAATACGACGGAAAGAAGTCTCGCTGTAACTCCACCAGATGGCTCAAATGGCTCTGAGCACTATGGGACTTAACTTCTGAGGTCATCAGTCCCCTAAAATTTATTACTAAGCCAAGGACATCACACATATCCATGCCCGAGGGAGGATTCGAACTTGCGACCGTAGAGGTCGCGCAGTTCCAGACTGAAGCGCCTAGAACCGCTCGTCCACCCCGGCCGTCCACCAGATGAAGATGTACCAAACTAACAGCTCACCTTTAACAATAACAATCCAAATGCCGCTAATAAGGTAATGGCCAGAATAACACCAGCCCGTAGCAGCAGCGTGAGGAAGGTTGAACTCGTAAACAGAACGAACGACAGCGAGTCACTGCAGCACCTCCAGTTCGGCTGCTCGGCCGGCCCCAATGCAGCTGCCACACCCACACCACTTGCCGACGCGACTTCCGCGATCTTCCGGCGTCGCTCCGCCCAGGCCTATTTGTTACAGCACACATTTAAGAACAGAACAAGTGCATTTGTTACAGCACACATTTAAGAACAGAACAAGTGCATACACTAATTATGCGAATTCTGACCAGTAACGAGACAAATGACCATCGCAAATGGTGTTCAAAATGATCACCGGCAGCTGCAACACACGTTTAGTTTCGTATGGAACGACTGCTGCGCACGTGCTAGCATTTCCGAGCCGGCAGCACTACGGGCTGAACAGCCATCATGTTGGTACCACAGGTTCCTTCTACTCTGGAGAAGCACGTCTTCTAGCATCCGTTTAAGGCGGTCTGTTAGGAGGCTGAGATACTTGTGCGCCTATGAGCTCATGGCTCACTATCTAACACCACACGTTCCATCTGACGAAACCGACATGAATAGTCAACAGACCAATAGTGCATGTTTAAGTGGTCTGCCTGGCCACGATTAGTAAAAGTGGTTTCATCACGAAACGAGATGCACGTACATCTGGATTATCCTGTCTTAATGCCCATGTACAGCAGTTGACACAAATATCATAATCGTTTCCACGGAGCTCTTGATGGAGGGAGATGACATTATAATTTACCATATTTTTAGTTTGGTAATGCCAATAGGCATTATTCCATTTAAAGACGTGTATGTTTGCACAACAAATTCACTTTCTAAGTATTATTAAAATCTGTTGATTGGCTAACAATACGAGCCCCTGAATACCAACCACTCCATTCTGTGAAAACCGCGCAACAATAGCGCTTTCCATTTCCGCAATATTTTGCCACGCAAGTTTTAGGTGACTCATCCTGGATTGTTTAGCTACAGTATGGAATATGATACTTCTTTCGATTTTGTGATGATTGTTTTTGTTGTCAAATTTTACACCACTGAAAACTCCTTTGTTTAATGTTGGGGTGAAGTGCTTTTCAGTTGTGCAAATCCGTCTTGTACTCCTAGTTTCTGCACATAAAGTCAGAGAAATTAAATATCCATTACGTATACAAAAAATTGTGATTTAGAAATAATTTTACTGCCATTTTCCTGATTTTTATAAAAATACTGCTCTGTGTTGAAGTACAAGAATTTTCTTGGACTAATGAAATTTCTATCGAAATAGAAAGACATGTCTCTATTATAAACAGAAGTACTATCTACATTCAAAAAAGATGTTTACATTTAATGAGGAAGATATTGTGATTGCAGTTTATTATAATCTTTTCTTGATGTGTGTGTCGAAGAGAAAGTAGATAAAGGTTCCAAACACGAATAAAGTACACTGGAAAGAGTTGTAAAGTCCTATGACCTTTCAGCTGAAGGCTGTGAGCAACTTTTCGGTATAAATGACGCCATTATTAGCAAGAAATTTTGGTGAGGAGAAACAGAGACAGAATTTTTGATCAGTAGACGAGATTAACAGCTAAGCAGAAATTCTAGTTGGAAAGAATGATTCAGAAAAAAATGTTCTCGGGAGCCGTGAGCCAAGTTTAACACTTCTGTCTCGCTATGGGGGAAATTGATAAGTTTCAAAGAAGTGACTCCTTAATACTTTTTTGTGATGTAGGAAAAACATTTTCGAAGATGACTGGATCAAAGAACAAGTGAAACATAGGCTGGCATAGACGTAAAAAACGTCTTCGGGTGGAAACATACGCAAAATTTGTCTTACAATTCAGGACGAAAATTCTGAGCCAGTGCCATTGGACAAGAGAACTGTATGAAGTCTAAAGCTGTTAATGGGAAACTCAGAAAACAACAAATAATAAGCATTTGTAATGTCAATATATAGCAGGACACTGAAAATTAATTTTAGAGGTAAAGTGCCGTATTATAAAGTATTAGTTTGGACACGGAAAGAAGTGTGCGTGGAGTTCTGTAAGAGAGAGCACACTATTCCTTTGGAAGATACGATTGTGTATTTGCTGTAACAAGACTTAATTGGTTAGACTTTGCTGCAAATAGTATTACGCCTCTTACTTTATCTATATCGCAACCAACAGTTCTAGGAATTCTGGAAAACGCTCAGAAAACCCGAAAAGGATTACGAAACAGGCCTCATGCAGAGCGTCTGAAAAGATCGAGTTATCGTACGCTGAGACCATCTTAGAGATTATCCTGGAGATAAATCTCCTGAGGAAATTTCTTGCTAATAAGGGCGTCATTTATACCGAACAGTTGCTCACAGCCTTCAGCTGAAAGGTCATAGGACTTTACAAATATTAAAAGACAGCTACGACTCACGACGAATCATTCGATACAATCAGAGACGATCCAGGCGATGGTCAGGTGCAGCTATGAGATTTGATTTCGTTGGAGGAAAATACTCCAACTAGCAGTCCCACTATGTTAACAGCGTGCTTTTATCTGTCCAGGCATCCGAAGCCTAGAGGCACAGCCTATTGACCCGCTCACAATTACGTCGCTCTCCATCTCTGAGGAGAAGGACAAACCAGTGGCCATCAACCTTGACTTCAGCAACTTCCAGATCACAGGCATCTCCACTGCCATCATCGACTCTTTCGAGTGAGTACAAAGTATATGTGTCACATTTAGCTGTTAAGAAGCGAAAGAACCTAAACTGCGCTTCTTCAAGAAAATTATTTTGGCACCTACGGTTCTTAAAGTAATGCACCCCACCTTGGCACTGGATTAAGAAACACTTTGGCCAGATACGCAGAATGTGTTATATATGTTCAACTATTACATATTCAGTTATGAATAACTTCCTCTGAAACACTCAAATAATAATTATATCTTTAGAAGACAGAAAAGTGTCCTATTTTTTTAGAAGTACCTGAAACCGATGAAATAATATTTAGACGTATCCTTTTTCTTAATGTATTTATATAATTCCTTAAGGATCTATACATTACCTTAAAGTTCGATGTAACAATAGATGTAAACGGAGTTGAACAAAAAATAAATCGTAATACCGAGATGTTTTACTAAGATAAATTCCACGCTATTGTCTTAAATGAAAATGTCTCCTATTGAGATCATTAGTCACTGTCATAGAGAATGCTTCTTAGTAACGGTAGCGGTACTCTTCTAGCTATAACAGTGATATTAGGCTTTTTATCACTATTGCATTTGGCAAAGGAAGTTTGCCCATGGATTCAGGGTCCGCTCGGCACGCTTTCTAATGTTGCTGCGAATGTGTCATCCTACAACTGGTCTTTGTTGAAAATTTGGAACATGCTCCAAGGCTGCAGATATGTGTAACATCGAGCGACAAAAACCTCTCCAGTGTCATTTTGTTTCAAATGAGAGAGAAAAAGTTATGAAATATACACGGTGAATCATCTAAGACTTGCATCGCAAATATTGCGGAAATTGAAAGTGCTGTTGATGTGCGGTTTTCATAGATTGGATTGCATTCGACTGACAGTCAAGGGCTCGTATTTTTATCCAATCAATAAATTAAAAATAATAGAAAGTGTATTTGTTGTGCAAACATACACGTCTTTAAACGGAATAATGCATATTAACACACACAAACTAAAAATATGGTAAATTAGAATGTCAGTGGCGTTTGTTGCTGAAATCTAATGCGAGTCGTTCACGAGAAATAGTATCCTGAAAAGTTTCTACAATGACACTTCCTTGTGTTATTCAATTTGGGTATTTGCTAGGTGCGATGTTGTTATGTTTGTTTGCTTACAGTACCATTGTGTATTCCTTGTGAGCATTGCGACTAGCTAGTCAGTTTGTGACAGTCGAAGCAACAGTTCTGAGGGAACGATGGGATTTACCAATCCAAAGAAAAAGAAAAAAAAACCAACATGCTCATGGTGTTTTAAGGGTGTAGGAAGAATGCAATTCGTCCTTGTACGTTCTTGTACGACGTATGCGGGAAGATATCCCAATAGACATCAGCCATCTCGGCACTTATGTATCAATCTCTTCAACCAGTTACACGAAAGTGGTAGTGTAACACATAGACAAAGTAATAGAAGGAAACAACTGACAATAGAAGAGGGAGAAATTAAGGTTTTTGCTGCTGTTGCAGTTGATCCACACGTTAGCTCCCACGCAATCGCACGAGGAAGTGGCATAAGTCAGGCAAATGTCCTACGCATTCGGCATCGACTTAGGTTCCATCCTTACCACATCTCTCTCCATCAAGAGCTCCGTGGAAAATATTATGAGACTTGTGTCAACTTCTGTACATGGGCATTAAGTCAGGATAATCCAGATACACAAATATCTCGTTTCGCGATGAAGCCACTTTCAGTAATCACATCAGCGTCTATGAGTGTAAACGTGTAGTGTGGGACATTGAACCATGAGCTCGTAGGTCCTATTTTCACTGACCACTCACAAGTATCGCAGCCGCCTAAAAGACTATGTTCCACGGATGCTAGAAGACGTGCTTCTCCAGACTAGGAGGAACCTGCGGTACCAATAAGATGGCTGTCCAGCCCGTAGTGCTGCCTGCTCGGACATCACCGCTGAAATGCTAACAAGATTGTGCAGAAGTCGTTCTATACCAAACTTTGAGCGTGTATCGTAGCTGCCGGTGGTAATTTTGAACACAACCTGTGATAGTCAATTGTCTCGTTACTGGTGAAAATCCACATAACTAGTGTATGCACATGTCTGGCTCTTTAGTGTGTGTTAAAACAGGTGTTGTAAAGGGGTCGATGTGGGAAATTTTCAAAATACGATATCTCGTAATCGACTGACAATAGAATCCTACAACAAACGCCGCTGACATTCTAATGTACCCCACTTTTAGTTTGCTAATGTCAATAGACGTCGTCTCGTTTAGAAAAGTGTAAGTGTAGAAAACACACGCTTTCTTTGTATTACTATAGTCTAAGCGGATGAGATTCTTCTGCTGAGGGGAAATCACTGATGGGGTTCCGCATGGCTCTGTCTTAGGTCTACTACTTTTTCTCATACATGTAAATGACCTTCCGTCTAATATAAAACAAACACAATTATCTTTTTCCGGATGACACCAGTATTGCAATCAGTCCAAACATATATAAAGCAACTACAGAAATGGTAAATGTACTCAGAACTAATGAGTGGTTTACTGCAAATGGTCTCAGTCTCAGTTTAAAAAAGACGCAACATATTCAGTCCTGCACATCTAGAGGTATAGCTCCAACGATAGCTGTAACACATAGCAGGGTAATAATAACTGGGGTAGAAATTTATGAGTGTCCATATTGATCAGAATATAAATTGAAAAAAACACAGTTTGCAGTCAGGTACTCCTTAAACAACTGAGTTTAGTCATGTTTGTACTTAGAATCATTGGAAATCTTAGGGTGAGACAGAAGTTCAGCATTTTGAATACTGATTCATAGTGTATTGGTTCTGTCATGAAGTTTTTTTTGTAAATAATCCATTGGAGTTCAAAAGGAACAGTTATGTACATAATTACGATAACAGAAAAAATGACATTCATTTCTCCACACTAAGGTTGCCTTCCCCCCCATGAACCTTGCCGTTGGTGGGGAGGCTTGCGTGCCTCAGCGATACAGATAGCCGTACCGTAGGTACAACCACAACGGAGGGGTATCTGTTGAGAGGCCAGACAAACGTGTGGTTCCTGAAGAGGGGCAGCAGCCTTTTCAGTAGTTGCAGGGGCAACAGTCTGGATGATTGACTGATCTGGCCTTGTAACAATAACCAAAACGGCCTTGCTGTGCTGGTACTGCGAACGGCTGAAAGCAAGGGGAAACTACAGCCGTAATCTTACCCGAGGGCATGCAGCTTTACTGTATGATTAAATGATGATGGAGTCCTCTTGGGTAAAATATTCCGGAGGTAAAATAGTCCCCCATTCGGATCTCCGGGCGGGGACTACTCAAGAGGATGTCGTTATCAGGAGAAAGAAAACTGGCGTTCTACGGATCGGAGCGTGGAATGTCAGATCCCTTAATCGGGCAGGTAGGTTAGAAAATTTAAAAAGGGAAATGAATAGGTTAAAGTTAGATATAGTAGGAATTAGTGAAGTTCGGTGGCAGGAGGAACAAGACTTCTGGTCAGGTGACTACAGGGTTATAAACACAAAATCAAATAGGGGTAATGCAGGAGTAGGTTTAATAATGAATAGGAAAATAGGAATGCGGGTAAGCTACTACAAACAGCACAGCGAACGCATTGTTGTGGCCAAGATAGATACGAAGCCCACACCTACTACAGTAGTACAAGTTTATGTGCCAACTAGCTCTGCAGATGACGAAGAAATGTATGATGAAATAAAAGAAATTATTCAGATAGTGAAGGGAGACGAAAATTTAATAGTCATGGGTGACTGGAATTCGAGTTTAGGAAAAGGGAGAGAAGGAAACGTAGTAAGTGAATATGGATTGGGGCTAAGAAATGAAAGAGGAAGCCGCCTGGTAGAATTTTGCACAGAGCACAACATAATCATAGCTAACACTTGGTTTAAGAATCATGAAAGAAGGTTGTAGAACATGGAAGAACCCTGGAGATACTAAAAGGTATCAGATAGATTATATAACGGTAAGACAGAGATTTAGGAACCAGGTTTTAAATTGTAAGACATTTCCAGGGGCAGATGTGGACTCTGACCACAATCTATTGGTTATGACCTGTAGATTAAAACTGAAGAAACTGCAAAAAGGTGGGAATTTAAGGAGATGGGACCTGGATAAACTGAAAGAACCAGAGGTTGTACAGAGTTTCAGGAAGAGCATAAGGGAACAATTGACAGGAATGGGGGAAAGAAATACAGTAGAAGAAGAATGGGTAGCTTTGAGGGATGAAGTAGTGAAGGCAGTAGAGGATCAAGTAGGTAAAAAGGCGAGGGCTAGTAGAAATCCTTGGGTAACAGAAGAAATATTGAATTTAACTGATGAAAGGAGAAAATATAAAAATGCAGTAAATGAAGCAGGCAAAAAGGAATACAAACGTCTCAAAAATGAGATCGACAGAAAGTGCAAAATGGCTAAGCAGGTATGGCTAGAGGACAAATGTAAGGATGTAGAGGCTTCTCTCACTAGGGGTAAGATAGATACTGCCTACAGGAAAATTAGAGAGACCTTTGGAGATAAGAGAACCATTTGTATGAACATCAAGTGCTGAGATGGAAACCCAGTTCTAAGCAAAGAATGGAAAGCAGAAAGGTGGAAGGAGTATATCGAGGGTCTATACAAGGGCGATGTACTTGAGGACAATATTATGGAAACGGGAGAGGATGTAGATGAAGATGAAATGGGAGATATGATACTGCGTGAAGAGTTTGACAGAGCACTGAAAGACCTGAGTCGAAACAAGGCCCCCGGAGCAGACAACAACCCATTGGAACTACTGACGGCCTTGGGAGAGCCAGTCCTGTCAAAACTCTACCATCTGGTGAGCAAGATGTATGAAACAGGCGAAATACCCACAGACTTCAGGAAGAATATAATAATTCCAATCCCAAAGAAAGCAGGTGTTGACAGATGTGAAAATTACCGAACAATCAGTTTAATAAGCCACAGCTGCAAAATACTAATACGAATTCTTTACAGATGAATGGAAAAACTAGTAGAAGCCAACCTCGGGGAAGATCAGTTTGGATTCCGTAGAAACACTGGAACACGTGAGGCAATACTGACCTTACGACTTATCTTAGAAGAAAAATTAAGGAAAGGCAAACCTACGTTTCTAGCATTTGTAGACTTAGAGAAAGCTTTTGACAATGTTGGCTGGAATACTCTCTTTCAAATTCTAAAGGTGGCAGGGGTAAAATACAGGGAGAAAAAGGCTATTTACAATTTGTACAGAAACCAGATGGCAGTTATAAGAGTCGAGGGACATGAAACGGAAGCAGTGGTTGGGAAGGGAGTAAGACAGGGTTGTAGCCTCTCCCCGATGTTATTCAATCTGTATATTGAGCAAGCAGTAAAGGAAACAAAAGAAAAGTTCAGAGTAGATATTAAAATCCATGGAGAAGAAATAAAAACTTTGAGGTTCGCCGATGACATTGTCAGAGACAGCAAAGGACTTGGAAGAGCAGTTGAATGGAATGGACAGTGTCATGAAAGGAGGATATGAGATGAACATCAACAAAAGTTAAACGAGGATAATGGAATGTAGTCGTATTAAGTCTGGTGATGCTGAGGGAATTAGATTAGGAAATGAGACACTTAAAGTAGTAAAGGAGTTTTGCTACTTGAGGAGCAAAATAACTGATGATGGTCGAAGTAGAAAGGATATAAAATGTAGACTGGCAATGGCAAGGAAAGCGTTTCTGAAGAAGAGAAATTTGTTAACATCAAGTATAGATTTAAGTGTCAGGAAGTCATTTCTGAAAGTATTTGTATGGAGTGTAGCCATGTATGGAAGTGAAACATGGACGATAAATAGTTTGGACAAGAAGAGAATAGAAGCTTTCGAAATGTGGTGCTACAGAGGAATGCTGAAGATTAGATGGGTAGATCACATAACTAATGAGGAAGTATTGAATAGGATTGGGGAGAAGAGAAGTTTGAGGTACAACTTGACCAGAAGAAGGGATCGGTTGGTAGGACATGTTCTGAGGCATCAAGGGATCACAAATTTAGTATTGGAGGGCAGCGTGGAGGGTAAAAATCGTAGAGGGAGACCAAGAGAGGAATACACTAAGCAGATTCAGAAGGATGTAGGGTGCAGTAGGTACTGGGAGATGAAGAAGCTTGCACAGGATAGAGTAGCATGGAGAGCTGCGTCAAACCAGTCTCACGACTGAAGACAACAACAACAACAACAAGGTTGCCTTTACCACAAAAACGGTTGTACAGAGCTGCAACCAAAAGTTTTGATGAATTCCTCAATGCTACAAAATGTATGAAGACAGCAAAGTTAAATTCGAAAATTAACAAACAGTTTCCGTAGAAGAATTTCTTTTTTCGTAGACATGTAATGGGTATTAGTACAGGAATTACTAACCCCCCCCCCCCCCCTCTCTCTCTCTCTCTCTCTCTCTCTCTCTCTCTCTCTCTCTCTCTCTCTCACACACACACACACACACACACACACACACAAGGACACACACACACACACACACACACGCACACACACGCACACACACGCACACACACACACAGGCGCAAACGACCTGTAAATGGTCACTATGTAGCCATATTTACAATCGAATATGTAATATGAATGTAAAATGACCCGTTCGACATCACTAAGATTGATCGTGCAAATGACCTATGGTGCACAACACTAAGCATCTTACTATCTAACTAACTACAAACGTTCACGGAATAGAAGGGCTAATGCTTCTTAGTCGACTCAACGTGCTTATCATAACTTTATAAAAGTGGGCCCTCCTCTGACAAGCTGTTTCCGGATTGCAGGATGACGCCTGGCAGTTACGACATGAAGATCAAGGCACACACGACAGGACCGCTGACGCTCACTGGAAAGTACAAGATCGATGGAAAAGTCCTCGTGCTGCCCATTCAGGGAGAGGGCGACTGCAAACTCGTTATGGGTAAGCAACGCATCATACATATTTCGATAGCTGAAATGGAGAAACTGTGTTAACTTCATAACTTTCTCAAAATGCAACATCAGTCAAAGATCGAAATTTGAAAACGTTCTACGTGCCTAAGCTGACGTTTATCAGAAGGATGAAAAGCAAAAAGTATCTCTGTTTGTGCGAAATCGATTTTTATCCAAAATATTGAGACGGTACTTTGATACCACTGGATTATAAAGCTAACCGCATCATTGAAATTAATAATGTTACATACTAGAAAACTAATACTTCATTAAAAACGTTCTAAATGCCGTATCAGGAAACTGATCAGTTCTAATTGCCAATTGGAAAGTTAGTGCAAGTAGCTAGTCACTGTCAGTAAACATATTTATTACACAAATAGCATCGTTCGTCTATAGATATCTATTCACGTTCATATTACTTTTGTTGTTACCGTTAGTTGTTGTGTGTTTTATTCAACAACTAATGTAAACAACGACGTAATTGACAGGTAGTAGCCAGGTAAGTGGTAATGTTCCAGGAATAATTTTGACAACAGTATTAGCACAATATTTATTTACCTTATTCTTCTACGAAATTAACTAACACACAGTTTCCTGAAAAACATACCTCAACATTTAATCATAAAAGAATAATTACTGAATTTAATAGCTAAATAATGTCTGTGAGATTAATAAGAATAACGACTCACAGAATAAAGTAAACAACTTTTAATTCTAGACAATGACATATCTCTGGTTCACTGGTACTGATGTAAGCAAATTGAAGTCTTCGAGTAATATTAACATTCATACAGTATAAATAATGCACAACTCTAACACAGAGAAACCAACACAATTAAAAGCGAGAGTTCAGATCGTTGAAACAACAGTTTAAACAAGGCCTTGAAACATTTAAAGGTTACAAGAAAATATTACACGGTCCAGTCAAATTAACGTGACTACCATCTACGTTCAACGTCAACCTGCAATAACCATGACAGACGCAGGTGGCAAGACTAGTAATGCAGGGTATATAAAAAGTGTCTGAAATCAGTGCAGTTGTCGTAATGCAGAACCCGAGCAGTTTATCTGAAGATCTTTGGCATTCGGGCCAAGAATAGAAATATTTCCGAAACTGCTGAGTTTGTAAAATGTTCGCGTACCACCCCACCATGGTTAAAGTATACCGTACGTGCAAAATGGTGCTATCCAAAACCAGCGCCGAGGAAACTGTGGTACATCACAGGTCACAATTGACAGGGGTGAATTACAGCTGCCGAGATGCGTACGGGCGAAAAGAAGGGCATCTGTTAAACAACTGACCGTCCAGATGAATCAAGGGGCCACCAACAGTATTTCCTCAACGACCTTCCAGTGAAGCTTGCTGCTCATGTGCCTCCGCAGCAGACACCTGGCTCATGCTCCCATAATGACTGCTTTCGATCGGCGATGAAGGCTGGAATGTACGTCCAATACCGCAACTGGACGTCCTTTTAGTGGCGACGGGTGTCCTTTGCAAATGAATCACATTTTAGACTCCGAAACGTCTGAAAGTAAGCACCTTCCAACAGTCGTTGGAAGGGCTATGGTCTGGGGAATGTTTTCGTGGCATTCTGTCGGTGATCTCAATGTGGGAGGCACATTGGATCAACACAAGTATGCATCTATCCTTGAGGACCACGTCCACCCGTGCATGCTGTTTGTTTATGTGCCACACACCTCGCTGTGTGCGTGCGTGGTTCGAAGAGCAGTACTCACCAGACCGCCAAACTCTCCGGATTTAGACCCAATCAAGAATTCTCAATCGTGCTGTTCGCACCATGGATCCTCAACAGAGAAACCTAGTGCAGCTGGCCAAGGCGCTGGAGTCGGCATAGCTCTACATCTCTTTCGATACTTACTGGAAACAAATGGCTCTAACAAGGGAACATCCCCATCGCACCCCCCTCAGATTTATAAGTTGGCACAATGGATAGGCCTTGAAAAACTGAACACAGATCAATCGAGAAAACAGGAAGAAGTTGTGTGGAACTATGAAAAAATAAGCAAAATATACAAACTGGGTCGTCCTGTGTAAGATAGGCAATATTAAGGGCAAAGTGCGGCGAGGAGCGCCGTGGTCCCGTGGTTAGCGTGAACAGCTGCGGAACGAGAGGTCCTTGGTTCAAATCTGCCCTCCACTGAAAATTTTGCTTTCTTTATTTTCGCAAAGTTATGATCTGTCCGTTCGTTCATTGACGTCTCTGTTCACTGTAATAAGTTTAGTGTCTGTGTTTTGCGACCGCACCGCAAAACCGTGTGATTAGTTGACGAAAGGACGTGCCTCTCCAATGGGAACCGAAAACATTTGATCGCAAGGTCATAGGTCAACCGATTCCTCCACAGGAAAACACGTCTGATATTTTGTATACGACACTGGTGACAGCATGTGCGTCACATGACAGGAATATGTTGTCGACCCACCTAACTAGTACACTTGGCGAATGGGTGAAAAGTTTCTTCTACCTTGCCCGATTTAGGTTTTCTTGTGGATGTAATAATCACTCCAAAAAAAGTGATGAAAACACATAAACTGAAAATAAAAAGTTAAAATTTTCGGTCGAGGGAAGATTTGAACCAAGGACCTCTCATTCCACAGCTGTGCACACTAACCACGGGACCACGGAGCTCATCCCCTCACATTGCCCTTAATATTGCCTATCTTACGCATGGACGACCCAGTTTGTATATTTTGCTTATTTTTTCATAGTTCCACACAACTTCTTCCTGTTTTCTCGATCGATCTGTGTTCAGTTTTTCAAGGCCTATCCACTGTGCCAACTTATAACTAAATCTGAGGGGGGTGTGATGGGGATGTTCCCTTGTAAGCACTATGGCACTTAACATCTGAGGTCATCAGTCCCCTAGACTTAGAACTACGTAAACCTAACTAACCTAAGGACATCACACACATCCATGCCCGAGGCAGGATTCGAACCTGCGACCGTAGCAGCCGCGTGGTTCCGGACTAAAGCGCCTGGAACCGCTCGGCCACCGCGGCCGGCTTACCAGAAACACATTGATTCTCTTCCTGTGCGTCTCGCAGTTGTCCGCACTGTAATACTAGGCTTCAGATAGGTGGTCCCGTTATTGTGACTGGACGGTGTAATAAGAGGTAATTGTCGAAACTTCTTGGCATATTAAAACTGTGTGCCCGACCGAGACTCGAACTCGGAACCTTTTCCTTTCGCGGGCAAGTGCTCTACCATCTGAGCTACCGAAGCACGACTCACGCCCGGTCCTCACAGCTTTACTTCTGCCAGTATCTCGTCTCCTACCTGCCAGGAGACGAGATACTGGCAGAAGTAAAGCTGTGAGGACCGGGCGTGAGTCGTGCTTCGGTAGCTCAGATGCTATAGCACTTTCCTGCGAAAGGCAAATGTCTCGAGTTCGAGTCTCGGTCGGGCACACAATTTTAATCTGTCAGGAAGTTTCATATCAGCGCACACTCCGCTGCAGAGCGAAAATCTCATTCTGGAAACATCCCCCAGGCTGTGGCTAAGCCATGTCTCCGCAGTATCCTTTCTTTCAGGAGTGCTAGTTCTGCAAGGTTCGCAGGAGAGCTTCTGTAAAGTTTGGAAGGTAGGAGACGAGATACTGGCAGAAGTAAAACTGTGGGGACCGACCGTGAGTCGTGCTTCGGTAGCTCAGATGGTGGAGCACTTGCCCGCGAAAGGCAAAGATCCCGAGTTCGAGTCTCGGTCGGGCACACAGTTTTAATCTGCCAGGAAGTTTCATATCAGCTCGCACTCCGCTGCAGAGTGAAAATCTCACTCAGGTAATTGTCGTTAACCGCTGAGCTCACCTAAAACTTTAATCAAGGCACCTCAACCATTCCAACTCCAGCACAGAGCCGGGAACTCGGGAGAACGAAACGAACGATGACTACAGGCTCCTCACTGACTGTCTACGCGTCTAGACAACAATGAGTACATATGAATTGTCATTTCTTGTTGCAGACAACATTGATGCCCTACTGGACCTGAAGGGCGCACCGTTGGAGAAAGACGGACAGACGTACGCTGACATCAAGGACTTCAAGTTCTCCTTCGATACTAAGAAAATGACCTTCGACTTCAACAACCTGTTTAACGGCGACAAGGCATTAGGTAAGAAATTTTCCTCAATTTCGTAACGCACAGAACTGGAATTGCCCATGGAGATCAAGCATTGCTAAATTTTGCCATTTTTCCCACCTCTAAACTAAAAGCACTGTACAGAAAACTTGTTGTAACGGACAGAACTGAAAGTGCACACTACAGTCAGACGCAGTGGAATAACCCTGCTGCCTGAGGCGTCAAGTGATACTTTGCCACTAGTCACTGCGCATCGTCCCATCATTTGGTGGACACCGGATCCGAGTATGGTGGAGCCACTGACCATATCTTGCCTGGGGTACGGCATCATATCGTCTCCCTCTAGCGTGATAATAGTTTGTCTTCCACGGAAACTGATAATGATTTATGCCTACAGATGTTAAAGTCATTGTTTTTCTAATTCTCTCTCTCTTCAGTGGTGCTGTCGCTTCGATTTCATTTCAGACATCAACTCTTGTAACTGTATCTCTCATATGTATTCTAACAGTAGTCGGAAAAATCTGGTCTCTTCTCTTGTCTTCCAGTCTTAAACCTCATGTCGGAATACCATAAAATAAAATTGGTTTAGAGGTAGTGTATTGTAATCTAACATAAAAATAATTCATTTTATTGCTGAAACAAGAACCGATGACGTTATTTTTCTCGGAAATCATCCTAAATATTTGTAGATGAATTCACTGGGCTTATGATAGTTACTTCTTCTCCTGATTACCCCCTGTCAAGCTTAAATCTGTATAACATTTTTGGATCGACTTAATACAACACACATTTTGAATGAAGTCATTCCCACCATTTAATTGTAATTTTATTGTTATTATTAGAATCTGGCGAACTCAGGACAATGTGAAGCAGATGATATATGGCGTAATTTTTCCCATTTCTTTTTTTTGGCTTCCCAGTATACCTATATTCTTTCTGTCTGTTATTCTATTCTTTCTCCTGTCCCTTTTGTGGTTTCTTCTGGAAACTACTAACTTTTGATACTTTTTTTTCCTGAATTCATTTATGTTTTGCATCTCTCTCTATATCATTTCCCACTCCTGCAGATCTTTTTTAAGTTACATAAACCATGAGATTTGGGTTTTTGATCTTTTACAGAGCAGCTGAAAATTTTATTTATCAGCCTCTACCTATCTAATGTTTTTAAGTGGTCATAAAATGTATTTATTACCGTTCTCGTTGTATCTACTATATTCCGAGTTTTTTCATACACTTACTTCTTGCTTCTCAGTTTCCAAACACTACTTTTATATTTTTGACCCAAAGTTTTCGAATAATTTTTCGCAAGACCTCAGTTTCGAATTAAATGACAAGAATCCTTTAATGTGTGTGTTCTTTGTTTAGTGGAATGCCATAGTTTTTTGGCTCAATTTACGTTGGCATTTGAGTAGATTATCTCTGTCAAGTATTTAAATTCGGAAACTTGCTTTATTTTTCCATGTTTCGATTCCATATGTTGTGGCACACCTTCAACGTTGGTCATCTAAACTGTTTTCTCAAACGAAATTAGATATTCAGTATTTAGAGTTAGCTATTGGAGAAGTTTAAGTTTCGTTCCATTTTGCAGGTGCTCAGCAAAAGCTAAGCGGTCAGACGAAGGGTTTCTCTCTCTCTGTCCTCCAATTTTCATTTTATTTCCTCTCATCTTTCGTTCTTTTTATACATTGCCACACTATTTCCTCCAAAAAGCAAATTGAACAACAGTGGAGAAAGTCCGTCCCCCCTCCCCCCCCCCCCCAAGCATCGATTTTCGCCTAAAAATTTAACTTCGTAAAATGTAATACTCAAAGTTTGCCTAATGATTACTATTGTTTTATTGTCAGCTCCAAATTTTTCTGGAATACTTAATATATTATATCTACAGAAGAATCGCATGTGATTTTTTTTAAATCAACAAGGGATAAGTTAAGATTCTGGACTCGAAGTTTCTCTAATCTGGTCAAGGGCTTGAGGTTTAATACCTGTTCATACATGATATTCATTGGTAAAAATTTTCATTAGCCGCTTCATTCTGCATATATACATGATAGATGTTTGAGATTTCGAACCATACAGTTTTATTTAATCTGCTTACTCTTCCTACACGTGATTTTTTAATTCATTTTGCAAAGATTTTGATAGAATAGATATATAAGCAGTAGTCAAATGAAAACGAGACGGATGGAAAAAAGTAAATAGAATATTCAATGTTTCAAAAATAGTCTCCATAATTGTTAATTCGTTCCTTTCATTGTGAGACAAGATGGAAGGTGTGCACCTCTTAGTCCGAAGAATATCGATGGCATCGAAAGTCTTCTTAAGAGCTAAAAAAATATGGAAATCGAATGGGGAGAGATCGGATGTATGTGAAGGACGTGCCAGGGCTTCCCAGGGAGACTTCTACAGAGGAGTCGGAACAATACTGGCAACATGTGGGTCAGCGATTTCCGTATATTTAGAGCCCTGAAGAAAGATATTCGTGGCCCATGATTTGCTTCGTATGAAGAGGATCATGCCTTGGTACAAACATGATTTACTAACTGTTATGCTGATTACTATTGATATGATGAACAGTTTACTTACTTTATTCCCATCTCTTCCGTTTTAGTTTGACTGCCCCTTATATTAGTTGAGAGACGCAGTGCTGCCGAGGTACTTATTTATAGTTATGCCGAGGCTTTATACGCATGGGATTCATTTTTGGCGTATAAAGCTCCTTTGCATACAATATTTGAAGTAGTGTGATTGGTTACATGAACAAAGAGCTTGTTTGATTCACTAACACGGGAGAGAGCTACATAGAGCTGGCCGTGTGAAAATCAATCGACACTAACGTAACGTCCGGGCCCGCGACATACAGCGTCTGGCCTTGTCCGTAGTTTATGATCAAGACATAACATGCACTCACCGTGAATTGCAAACGTCTGAAGCGAAATGGGAATAAAAATTCGCTCATAGGCTCCACTTCGTAATATTTCCGCTTCTATGATGTTACATTGCCGAAAAGTTGATTTAAGCACCGTAGCATTGCACAGTTTCGATAGGCTTAAATTTTGCAATAGAATAATCAAGATATTGTTTTGCAAATTAATTTTTTGTGACTGAAGGCCCGGTGCGTTAAAATTCGACAGGAAAATTGGTAGAGTCATCTTACTCTACTACTCTGTTAATAGGAATGTACCCTACATTTTCTCCCTCAAGTAAGTATATCCGAATTAATTTTTGGCAGCTTCATCGTTTTGAGGTGTCAATATAACCATTTTCCAAAGTTAGGAGTTTTCTTAGGTTGTTGTTTGCATTTGATCAACGGAAATGGAAGAAACGTGGTCTTGAAGTGAAAGTATTGTACGGCATCAATTACCTCGGAAAAGCGATTTGACCGCGTTCTTTCGGATATGCACCTATGTCACTTTTTAACAATAAATTAGAAAACTCGCGCGTATTTGTGTTGCCTCGAATATGAGGCGGCAAGTCCGCTGTGAAGTGCGTTGTTACGAGCATCTGTGTGATGTGTTCCCACAGATTTGAGCTCTTCAAGCATGCTCGCGCCTCACCCACCATTGTACCCCGTGCTACCACTGGTAATGCACGCCTCTAGTAGCCATAAAAAAGGATCGCAACGATACCTGTGGAATCACAATCTGAATCTGAGGATTCAATCAAGCGCCTCTTTAGATTTTCGATAACAATGGTGCACTCGCCCCATATTATTAAGCAGCACTCTCATAGAACCCTATGGTTGTCACTGTTGGTGGAGGTATCACATACTGTGTATTCACCAATATCCAAATCGATCAGGATTTTAAACACGTTATGAGCTGTTTCACTACTGGGTGACAAAGTGGCTGCTATTATTAATGAAGCCGCAGCAATAACTACTTTTCCTTGGCCCATGATTGTGTCAACACGATTTTAGAGAGGAATATCTCTGGTGTCTTGCCAGGTGTATCCAAAAGCAGAAATTCTTCCATATTGCCGTTAACACCCTGACAAACACGTTGGAATACTGTGCACTGTTTTTCCGTTAGATTTCGGATGCCGATTTGCAAGGCTTCCGCAAGTTCTGCTGGATTGTGCGAACATGATGAGAATTTTAGCGGTTTTCTCCTTGAATAAAGGTGTCTGACGTGCGAGATAAAGGTTGACACTTTCGGCCAGAGATACGTCTCACCTCACTTCCAGAAGGAGTTCTGAAACAGCAAGTAAAAGTGCCACAGAAATCTCCCCTCACGATCTTCATTGGGTTCTTGAAATCGCATGGTCCCCAGTCGTTTAGCCGTTTTAGTGTTTTCAGGAAGACTTGACCTTTCTCAAGGCATTTTTTCGTAAACAAAACGAAATAAAAATCTCATAAGTAGGCACCAATACCACAACGCGAACTCAATGAGTGCGGTTTTTTCTAGCTAATATGTCAAATACAAATAAAACTTATCGAAAAAGCAAATTGATTTAGTTAAATTTTTAATACACACAGATGAATCAGTAATTCCTTATATAGTAGCCAAGTCTATTCAGTGTTAATCTGTATTCGTAATGATAGGATGTCCGGCGGCTAATTCTGTCACCGACGTGCATTAGTGAAATCATTTCTGTCATGAAGGTAAGAAACCTAACAGTGCCATCTGCTAGTGCTTTGACGCAATACCCCGTGATGGTCGTGTCACTGAGGTAAAAATTCGAACTACGAAGCTGAGCAGACTCTTAAAGCAAGGCGGTCGAAACTGGACACTGCGGTGCAAATTCCACACAGTGGAAACGGCTATTGACGTGTAAACGCCGCCAAGTGAGACTTTCATGCCAGACATCTTCCTTACGAGCAGCACAAAGATAAGACTACACTATTAAGATAAAACATATTTTCTCTTCGTTCTCTCTCACGCTGTGGCACATACATAGCAGGTCAGCTACTCTTGTTGTAAATGGAACCACAGTATCTGCGTCTACATCTATATAGATATTCCGCAACCCACCGTACGGTGCGTGGCGGAGGGTACCCTGAACCACTACTAGTCATTTCGTTTCCTGATGCACTCGCAAACGCAGCGAGAGAAAAACGACTTTTCTATATATCTCCGTATGACTCCTAACTTCACGTATCTTATCTTCGTGGCTCTTGCACGCAATGTATGTTGGTGGCAGTAGAATCGTTAGCAGTCAGCTTCAAATGCCGGTTCTCTAAATTTTCTGAATAGTATTTCTCGAAAAGAACGTTGCCTTCCTTCCATGGATTCCCATTTGAGTTTCCGAAGCATCTCCGTAACACTTATGTGTTGTTCAAACCTTGCGGTAACAATTCTAGCAGCCCGCTTATGAATTGCTTCAATCAGACCTGGTATGGATCCCAGACACTCGAGCAGTACTCAAGAATAGGTCGCACCAGCGCCCTATATGCGGTCTCTTTTACAGGTGAACCACTCTTTCCTAAAGTTCTCCCAATAAACTGAAGTCGACCATTCGCCTTCCCTACCACAGTCCTCATATGCTCGTCCCACTTCATATCGCTTTGCAACGTTATGCCCAGATAGTTAAACGACTTGACTGTCAAATCAGGAAACTAGTAATACTGTATGCGAACATAACAGATTTGATCTTCCTGTTCATCCGCATTAACTTACATTTTTCCACGTTTAGGAGTAGCTGCCATTCATCACACCAAATGGAAATTTTGTCTAAGTCGTCTTGTATCTTCCTACAGTCACTCAACTTCGATACCTTACCGTACACGACGGCATCATCAGCAAATAACCACAGATTGCTACACTCTCTGTCCGTCAAATCATTTATGTATATAAAGAACAACAACTGTACTGTCACACTTCCCTGATGAACACCAGACGTCGAGGACAACATACTGGGTTCTGTTATTTAAGAAGTCTTCGAGCCACTCACATATCTTATGAAATGTACCCGGCCACCTATTAGAAGACATTAACATGGGCGGTATCAGCGTTTTGCCACCTCAAATTCTGTCTTGGACACTTTCAGTGAGGTATCTTAGCGCCTCTGGATCAATGGCAGTATATTATTCCTCAGAAGCCTAAACCAGAGATGGTTGGGGGCTTGGAGCGATGTTGACGTTCTAATTCATCCCAAAGATCTCTTGTTCGGTTTAAATCGGTACTATGGATGTGCCAGTCCATTTCAGGAATGTTGTTATCCAGAAACCACTGTCTTACAGGTGCTGGTTTATGACAGCATGCATTATCGTACAGATACAATCACCGTGTCCGAACTCTGTACGCAGCAAGCGGTACTGTAAAACGTGTTCACATCCTTCCGCGTTAAAGGTTTTCTTCAGCGCAAATAAAGGAACCACATCGTAACCTCGAGAGACATCCCCATACGGTAACAACACCTCCTCACTGTTGGCTCTACATGTGTTGGCGGGTGACGTTCTCCAGAAACTCGTCAAACCGAAATCGTTCCATCGGATTGACAAAGGTTATGGCGAGATTTATCACTTCGGATAACTCGTTTCCAGTAATCCACTGAACTGCATGTCAAGTGTCGCTTACCGATGATTACAGGAATGTTTATCTTATGAGGATCTGCTTAACCACTGTGCTAGCTTCACTTTGGTAGCATTTCGGAGTGGTTCCTTCCGCTAATGTTGTGCGACTTTTTACAACCGCCCTGTGCAACGCTCGATCGTTCCTGGCTGTCGGCGCATGAGGTCTGCATGGTCATAGCTTTTGGCTATGGTTGTTCCTTCACGTTTCTACTTCACAGTCACATCGCCAACCATCGACTTGGACAGCTTTGAAAGGGCTGAAATATCCTTGATGGGTTTGTCACTGAGGTGACATCCTATGATTAGTTCACGTTCGAAGTCTCTGAGCCCTGCTGACCGATTCATTCTGGTCTTACTCTGCTTCTCTACTGTCAACACAATGATCCCCGCCTCCTTTTGTACTATTTGGTTTGCCTCTCGTGAAGTCTAGTGGAGTTTGGCATTACATAGATGTATCCGGATACATTTGATGGGAGATTGTATTTACTTCATGTAATTTTTGGAATAAAACCCACATACTGTGGGGTCCTGTACACTGGTATCATACAGGGTGCCTAAAGGATGCTGAGTTCTCGGAATGTTGCACAACAGTTCCAGAGAAATCGATTAATAGTTGTTTTTTACAAATTAGAAGAATGACAACATGTAACTTGTATTTACAACAGGTGGTCGCAAGCAATGGGCGTCATACAAATGTGTGTCCTTTGCTATACAGGGTGTTACAAAAAGGTACGGCCAAACTTTCAGGAAACATTCGTCACACACTAAGAGAGAAAATATGTTATGTGGACAAGTGTCCGGAAACACTTACTTTCCATGTTAGAGGTCATTTTATTACTTCTCTTCAAATCACACTAATCATGGAGTGGAAACACACAGCAACAGAACGTACCAGCGTGACTTCAAACACTTTGTTACAGGAAATGTTCAAAATGTCCTCCGTTAGCGAGGATACATGCATCCACCCTCCGTCGCATGGAATCCCTGATGCGCTGATGCAGCCCTGGAGAGTGGCGTATTGTATCACAGTCGTGCACAATACGAGCACGAAGAGTCTCTACATTTGGTACCGGGGTTGCGTAGACAATAGCTTTCAAATGCCCCCACAAATGAAAGTCAAGAGGGTTGAGGTCAGGAGAGCGTGGAGGCCATGGAATTGGTCCGCCTCTACCAGTCCATCGGTCACCGAATCTGTTGTTGAGATGCGTACGAACACTTCGACTGAAATGTGCAGGAGCTCCATCGTGCATGAACCACATGTTGTGTCGTACTTGTAAAGGCACATGTTCTAGCAGCACAAGTAGAGTATCCCGTATGAAATCATGGCGGTCAATCGAGAAAATACAGTACATACTGACGAAACTAAAATGAGCTCTAACATGGAAATTAAGCGTTTCCGGACACTTGTCCACATAACATTTTTTCTTTATTTGTGTGTGAGGAATGTTTCCTGAAAGTTTGGCCATACCTTTTTGTAACACCCTGTATACAATGTTCGTGCAAGCACCTGATATGGATCACATGTCACTGCTATCGTGGCACTCTCTGCTAGGCCGTGCTAATACTGTCCCAATACTGTCCGAATACTGAGCGTTCGAGGCTGGCAGGAGCGGCGTTTATATTCTCCTCTTGTAGAAGCCGCTCCTATGGTGGTGCGGTCCTAATCAGCGCACCATTGGCCGACGTCGTTTCACTGCCTTCTCTTCTCTTGTGTTCTTCGTCTTCGTTCCGGCGCTTGTGGTTACGTCAGAACACATACAACCAGGAAATTCTTTTTGAAAGTGGTTTGGGTGTAAAAGTGTTTCGTGATTCTCTTCTTGTGTGGGAACCATAGCCTTAATACAGCTTTTGAAGGAAACCGTTTCCTCCATTTGATTGTAAGTTTTTGTTATTTGTTTATTTCATTACCTCAAGATCGGCTGTAGTGCCATTTTCAAGTGCAGTGGTGAAAAAAGGTCAGTAAATACCAAACTTATGTAAGTCCACACACGTTTTTTAGTATTTCGGCGTCGACATGTCTTCCAGAGATGTTCCATATTTACTGACTTTTTTCCTCATTTAAAATGGCTCTACAATCGAAGTCATGGTAATATAATAAAGAAATAATAAAAACTTAGAGAAATGTGTTTCAAAGAGGGAGAAGGAATGCTAGCCCTGAATAATCCCGAAAAGAGCAGAATAATGGCAAGATACTTTCAGAAAGTTCTGAGCCATGAAGAATGAAAAAGGGAAAAAGAGAATTACCCAAGCAAATTCTATCACTGAAGCTGGAAGATTCACAGCCACCAAACTTTCAGAAAACTGAAGACAGGATCGTTGTTGCAAACTTGTCGAAACCTGTGGATGGTGGGATTGTCAAAAACTACAAAACGCAATCAAAAGTATCTGGATGGCTAAACAAATGTCAGAAGATTCAAACACAGCGCTTAGTCATCAATTGCACAGTAAACACGGTAAGCGTGAGTAGGACTCGTACGTATATACGTAGTTCCTCGACAGCGTTATAATGAATGAGTTTGCAAATGGCTAATTATGTGACATAAAGGTCGGTAACGTTTTATTACATTAACGCAGAATCTTAAATTACACTACCAAAGCACTGTAGACCGTAATATTTGACACGAATTTCAACTTTATGTCTCTATCCGTTCGTGAGAGAAAGGGGTCTTAAGAAACCTCCGTATCTTATGACTCAGGGATGTGTGGTAAGGTGTCGAAGTTCAGTGACTGTAGGAAGATGCAAGACGACTTAGACAAAATTTCCAGTTGTGTGATGAACGGCAGCTAGTCCTAAACGTTGAGAAATGTAAGTTAATGCGGATGAGTAGGAAGAACAAACCTGTAATGTAAGGATACAGTATCACTAGTGTCCTGCTAGACACAGCCATGTCTAGCAGCTGAACTGCTTCGGTGTCTTCCTTCAATCCGACCTGGTGCGGATCCCAACCACTCGAGCGGCATTTAGGAATAGGTCGCACCAGCGCCCTATATTCTGTCTCTTCTACAGGTCAACCAATGTCTCCTGAAATTCTCCCTGGGCAGAGCGATATGAAGTGGAATGAGCATTTGGGAACTGCGGTAGGGAAGGCGAATGGTCGACTTCGGATTATTGGGAGAATTTCAGGAAACACTGGTTGACCTGTAGAAGAGACAGCATATAGGGCGCTGGTACGACCTGTTCCTAAATGCCGCTCGAGTGTTTGGGATCCACACCAGGTCGGATTGAAGGAAGACACCGAAGCAGTTCGGTGGGATCTTACGACACGTAAGTGTTACGGAGATGCTTCTGGAACTCAATTGAGAATCCGTCGAGGGAAGGCGACGTTCTTTTCCAGAAACACTGTTGAGAAAATTTAGAAAACTGGCATTTGAAGCTGACTGCCGAACGATTCTATCGCCGCCATCATACAATGCGCATAAGAACCGCAAAGATACGGGAAATTAGGGCTCATACGGAGGTACATAGATAACCCGCCAGGTTAGTCGAGAGGCTGCTTCCTGGGCTCGGACAGGCGCGCCGGCCCCGGATCGAATCCGCCCGCCGGATTAACGACGAGGGCCGATGTGCCGGCCAACCTGGATGTGGTTGTTAGGCGGTTTTCCACATCCCCCTAGATGAAACCGGGCTGCTCCCCACGTCCCGCCTCAGTTACACGACTCACAGACATTTGACACACGTACGCACTTTTCCATGATTTATACTCTGATTCCGTCCCGGAGGGTGCGGGGTGGCGGCAGGAAGGGCATCCGGCCACCCCTTCACATTAACATGCCAAATCCGATTTAACCACGCCAACCCCGCGCAACATGCTTCACAAAGGCACAAGAAATAGATAGACAGATAGATAGAACGGAGGCATAAAGATAGTCGTTTTTCCCTCGCTCTATTTGAGAGTGGAACAAGAAAGGAAATGACAAGTGGTACGGGCTACGCACCGCCACAAGCCGTACAGTGGCTTGCGGAGTATCTCTGTGGATGTAGACGTAGATGAGTGAGAAGCTTAATTTTTTTATGACGCCAAGACAGTGTAGACCGTACTTTGTGATATGTTTAAATTTGATAATTCATCCCACCCCTGAGAAATAGAAATCTTAATAGACGTACGGACAGAAAGACGGATAACAAATGAAAAAAAAGTGATGTAATTGCAGATTAACAACTTTCGGATTTTTTCCTTTACTTGTACTGTGAAATCTTACTTTTTGCCAAATTTCATTACTCTAGGGCAACGGGAAGTATCCTATTGGTTTTTATGAGTGAATTTGCATCAAAATATTGGACATAAATGGCAGTATCTGAGAAACTTAAATTTTTTGCAGCATCAAGGGGCCATAGACTTAATCATTTGACATAAGTATGGTACTAGATTCAAGATAATCAGCCATACGATTAAGTTACGTACCCCTTTGCATGCGTGCTAGGATTTAGTGAAACATTTTTTCACTATGAAACTTCCTGGCAGATTAAAACTGTGTGCCCGACCGAGACTCGAACTCGGGACCTTTGCCTTTCGCGGGCAAGTGCTCTACCAACTGAGCTACCGAAGCACGACTCACGCCCGGTCCTCACAGCTTTACCTCTGCCAGTATCTCGTCTCCTACCTACCAAACTTTGCAGAAGCTCTTCTGCGAAACTTACAGAACTAGCACTCCTGAAAGAAAGGATATTGCGGAGACATGGCTTAGCCACAGCCTGGGGGATGTTTCCAGAACGAGATTTTCACTCTGCAGCGGAGTGTGCGCTGATATGAAACTTCCTGGCAGATTAAAACTGTGTGCCCGACCGAGACTCGAACTCGGGACCTTTGCCCTTCGCGGGCAAGGCGAAGGTTCCGAGTTCGAGTCTCGGTCGGGCACACAGTTTTAATCTGCCAGGAAGTTTCATATCAGCGCACACTCCGCTGCAGAGTGAAAATCTCATTCTGGATTTTTTCACTATTTTGATCCGTTCAAGAACAAAAGGTGTTTATCCTTTTGTGATTAACCTTTTATACAATAATATAGCCTTGAAGTTTTGGGACACCTTCCTCAGAGTTAGTTCAAGTGACTAATTACCTACCTCACGCATGCCGCTACGGCCAAAAATCTCAGGTATTTTCCCGCACATGACTTGCATCTCAATGCTGCACTCAGTATTCTAGTCTGCCAGTTGTGCCAGTTGTGGGCGTAACTTTCTCGATGGTCTGGAGTCGGTAGCCTTTGTTGACCATGTCTTCCACTTTCTAGGCGACAACATGAACAAGTTCCTGAACGAGAACTGGGAGGAGATCTTGAAGGAGCTGAAGCCGAGCATTGAAGAGGCGTTCGGACTGGCATTCAAGGATATTACCAACAACGTGTTCCACAAGGTGCCCTACACCGATGTCTTCCCACCCAAATGAAGACAGCGTCTTCGTGTCACTCATCAGAATAGCGCACCACTGCTGCTCCATTCACATATCTGTCAAACCACTTTACATGTAGTATACACCACAAATAAATAAAACTGTGTGTACTTAATGTGTTTCCTTTCATTCTCCTGATGACAGCACAGTTCCTAAAGACACGTTGAGAGTTCTCTTATAGCCAGATGAGGCGTACATAAACACCTGCAAATTTATAGTATATGATATACTTGGGTAAGTATCACCGAATGCTCAATTCCAGAACTCATAGTTGCAAAACGCTTAAGTAATTTACATGCAGAAGAATAGAGAGGCAAGTAGAAGAACAGGCAGGGAAGATCAACGTAGTTTCCGCAGAAATGCAAGGAAATATGAGGTAATATTAACCTTAAGACTTATTTTAGAATATACATTGTAAAGTGACATAAATATCTTTATACACTGAAGCGCCAAAGAAACTGGTATAGGCATGTACTCGTATATTCAAATACAGATATATGTAAACAGGCAGAATATGGCATTTCTGTCGGCAAATGCCTATGTGAGATAACAAGTGTCTGACATAGTTGTTAGATCAGTTACTGGTGCTACAATGGAAGGGTATCAAGATTTAAGTGAGTCTGAACGTAGTGTTATAGTCGGCGCATGAGCGATGGGACACAGCATCTCCGAGGTAGTGAAGAGCCGGGGATTTGCCCATACGAGCATTTCACGGGTGTACCGTGAATATCAGGAAGCCGGTAAAACATCAAATCTCCGACATTGCTGTGGCCGGGCTGAAGAGAATCGTTCAACGAGACGAAGTGCAATCCTTCCATAAATTGCTGCAGATTTCAATGCTGGGCCATCAACAAGTGTCAGCACTCCAACCATTCAACGAAACATCACTGATATGGGCTTTTGGGGCAAAAGGTCTACTCGAGTACCCTTGATGACTGCACGACACAAAGCTTTACGCTTCGTCTTGGCCTCTCAACACCGACATTGGACTGTTGATGACAGGAAATATGTTGCTTGGTCGAACGAGTCTCGTTTAAAATTGTATCGAGCGGATGGAGGCGTGTGAGGCGTATGCAGTTGGGATGTGGGACTCCTGATATGTCTAGATACGACTCTGACAGGTGACTCGTACGTTAGCGTCCTACCTGATCACCTGCATCCATTCATTTCCATTGTGCATCCCAAGCAGGACAGTGCGACACCTGACGCGTCCAGAATTGCCACAGAGTGGCTCGGGGAACACTCTTCTGATTTTAGACACTTCCGCTAGCCACCGAACTCTGCAGACATGAACATTATTGAGCGTGTCTGGAATGCCTTGCAACGTGCTGTTCAGAAGAGATCTTGACCCCTCGTACTCTTACGGATTTTTGGACAGCCCTAAAGGATACATGGTGTCAGTTTCCTCCAGCACTACTTTAGATGTTAGTTGAATCCATACCACGTCGTGTTGCAGCACTTTTGCGTTCTTGCGGGGGCTCTAAACAATGTTAGGCATCACTTTATTTGACTCTTCAGTGTATTTACAAGTATACTCTGTTCACATTCCTCATACACATTGCGTGCATGAATAAACAAATAAATATTTACATGAGACAAGCACACACACACACACACACACACACACACACACACACACACACACACACACACGTGAGCGTGCGCGCTCGGTTACTTACACTGTGATAAAAGGGTCATACTATTACGTACTATTTACATCTAGTCTCATCTTCTCTCTCTGACTCAATCAGAGTCCTCCATCCCCTCTCTCTCAACAAGTGAGAGTTTCATCCCATCACCAAAAATGACCCTTTTATCGTTTTGAGGCGACAGGCTGACATTTGATTGCAGCACGTGTACACCTCATATCCTCCCAATCAAATACTAGCCTGCTGCACCATATACTGCAGATGTGGCATGGCAATGTGAAAACCACTGTACAGGCACTGCGAAGAGTCCTCGATAGAAAGGTCACTCGATGCCAAATAATGCACACCGTTAGCCCAAGTCTGGGTGCCACCTTGCAATGTGCGATATTATTACATTTTTGGCTCGGAAACGTACAACTCCGAACTCCTCGTCTTTCGTTAGGCCAATAACCATTTTGTTTTGAGGAAGAATCTCATAAGAATTACTAGTTATTTATGAAGATATGTCGAATTCTTTACTGTGGCACCTCATGTGTTTTGCAGTTCTTCACCCAGTAGATGAAGCTGACTGTATCCACTGTTTAGGACCAGGGAAACGAAACCTTATTTCCTGGAGTTTGGACAGGTCTAGTATGCCCATCCCCACATAGATGCAACTGCAGCCTTCGATATCTCCACAGCAACAAGCTTCGCAATGAATATTGTGACCCATTTAAAATTTGGTTGGGTTGTGCATTTTTATTACGGCATAACTACCATCCTATTCGGTTCTAACCAACATTTCATGATATTCCTTCAAATTCTCCATTGTGTTAGTCGAAAACTGAATAATTCATTAATTTAAAAAAAATCTTTTATCAGTCGTACATTGCGAAAGCCCTCAGTGCGTATTCAAATCAACATACTCGTTCAGTCAGGGGATTTCTCGAAGGCAACAGCCTGGGTGATTGTAACCAATCTCATCCAAAATCTGAGACATTGCTGGAGATTGTGATATTGAATAACGTATCTCCTCTTATACCCCAGCATTGTCATCAGTTATAGGGTGTAGCCTGCTCTTGGAACTAGTTGCTTTGGACGCAGTGCCAAATCGATGTGCACATCATGCAAACGAATAGAATATGATAGTTTAGCCTCCACCACATACCTCACTTGAGAATCAATTGCTATACTCCTGATTTTTCCACCTAACCCCTTGCATTCTTATTTTGGCACCCATAGAATCTCGTCAGTCGACAGTGATTGCTGTATGGTCTGCTCCTATAGATTACTGCCATCCCAGTACATATCCTAACTAGAAGCAAGGGATTCGTTGAACCTCTCACCCATACATGGGTTATTTGAATTTGTGTGCCAATGGACACAATGAAGAAGTCCCCCACGGGTCCTTTGCTCGAAGAAAAGAAGCATGTCAGCATCCGTCAATAGTTCGATGTTCAGCTTCATTTTATTGGGCAATTGATGTTCGTGTTTTCTGTGTGCTATTCGACATTGGAATAACAGAGAATTATTATGGCGGTGGTTCGACGAACCCTCTGCCAGTCACTTAAGTTTGATTTGCAGAGCATCCACGTAGGTGAGGATGTAGATGTATATAGCGTCCATTGATAACCCAGGTCCTGTGTAATAAAGGGCAGGATCCAGAGAATATCTGGTCATCCATAGACCTGGATTTCTCGAAAACATACGTGAGCAAGCACACGTCTGCATTCATGTAAAGCTGTGCATACTCTCTTCAAGTGGAATATTCCCAACAGACATTCACAGCATGCTCATACTATGCATGCGATTTGGATGCTGGAAAATGCTATTATATAGGGTAGCCTCGTTTAATTGAGTTTTGCCATACTATCCAGATGCTCAGATGGAAAAGTCCCATTCCTAGTCACGAGTTGAAAGTTTTCCTCATCAGAGAATTTAGCTTGGGTGATGTGCATATCCTCCTGAGGCAGAGTTTCAACAAATTCCTGGAGTGCCACCTGCATAAAACATTGTGAGTCAAGGAAGCAGAGAATAATTCTTGAAATCATTCATTTATATTTCTAAACACTCGCAGGCAGAACATTATGCTTCTTGATACTGAAATTAGCCAAATGCTCAACAAGAAAGTGAGCATCATTAAACTATTAAAAAGACGGGTATATGTCGTGGGACTGATGCATCAAGTTGCATGTGTTATGTGTGGCGGCACAGAGCTTTGCTATAAGATCACAGTGGTCTCTGTGAGGAGTTTCCGTTATTGTACAAATCTTCATTGTCCTTCGATTTAGTCATGGGAATATTGTCACTATAAAGCTTATCAACCGCCCACGAAAATTTTTCAAGCTCAGTGAGAAGCCAAAGTGCATGATTCTCCCTGACATAAGATTTGTATCAGTTAAGACATAGGACGATGCAACTTTTTACACTGGCACATATGGTATGTGTTTTCCTGTGAAGGTTGTATGTGAGGCTGTAGGATCACCTTCACAGCGCGCAACAGGAGCGATTAGGCATACACCTCAAACAGGCTCCTGATGTTGAACATTCTGAATATTTATGAATTTATTTTCCTCAGTAGGCATAATAACATGCACTAGGTCCTTGGAAGTGCAGTCTACTAGAGGCTTTGTTAATATTATGTCTGAGGAAAAGGCAATGAGACACCTTAAGGAAATTTGGTTTACCTGATGATTTCTTGACAACTGGGAGTAAATGAGTTGGGACATGTTCATGATCCAGCAGTTATGTTAAATGTGTTTCTCCTTATTTTTCTTATCTGAGAATAGCAGCATGTTCACATGGATGTTATGCTCACTGGCAAAGTTTGAGAAATGGAGGGATCTGACAACTATGTGTTTAGCCTTCTTGTTTCCCTCGTGTCTTGTGTTTCTCCTGAGTATAAGAGTGAATCGATTTTCCGGTATTCTGCTCCACAAATATTAGCATTTCCTGGATGTTGACGGGGAGCTTAATACCATCAAAGTTACAACACTTATATACGTCAATACCTTTGCCGTATCGATCGAGATATGCAAGTCAGTTTTATTTTCGACATTAATACCTGCCTTCATGTCAGCTGTATTTTACTTTTAAAATATAACTGATAAGAAGGCATGCATTAATGTTAAAATTAAACCAACCAGACTTATTTTGCATGGTCAGGAGTTCAGTTACAACATAGCTACCTCCAAAATACGCTGGACAGATCTCTTATTTTCAAGAGACACTGCATGAATTGCAAGTAGAAAGTTTCCACCAGGAACAATCTGTTAAGAAAATTGGTCGGATCACAGTGGGGCAGTCAACACAAAACCATCCAAACCTCTTCACTTGCATTAGCCTATTCTGCAGCAGAGTATGCTTGTCCTGTGTGGCATAATTCATCACATGCCAAACAGGTAGATGTAGCTCTTAACGACACCTACAGAATTACAACAGGCTGTTTGAAATCTACTCCCATGGAATGGATTTACCATAGGTAAAACCGCATTCGCAGCAATTTAATTCAAGGAAGAGTTTTTTTATAACACCAAAGGCACTTACTACCATTGCTGCAAATTCCAGGACGCAACTTTGGAGGGATAAGACTTCCCTTCCCTATGATTAGAAAAGAGTTTCTGAAACTTTGCCTCCAGGACATGAGGAATGGATGATCTGGAAATCTTTGAATAGTCTGAGATCCAGTACAAAAAACAATATTAAGTGTGATTGTGGAGAAGTCCAGATAGTCCAGTGCCAACTGTGTCCAATCCTCCTGTACTGCAGAAGACCTCCATCAAGCGATAGAAAATGGGCTGGAAGTGAGCAAAGTTTGGTCAAAGACTCTATGCATGTGAACTGTGCACCTATGTATGTTTCTGACACGAGAATAATAATAATAATCAGCCCTATCTTCAGGAAGCTTGATATAGCTGGACACTACATTTACTGAATTGTGCTTATGGAAGTCAAAGTGTACTATTTAGCTGAGTGCTTTAGCTGACCCTCTGAGAGTTTCTCAGAAAACTGGCCCAGTATGGTACTCAACTTGGACACATGGTACCACTCAGGAGTTGATGAGCTTTGCATATCACACCATGTTCTCCCAAAAGACAGTGAAGTATTTTCTCACCAACGCCACCTTGCCTTTTTTGGGAGGATGCACAGCACACCACTGCATTTAATGGTGGGATACTGTGGATCATTGACAACCATGAGGAACTCCGTTTCCAGAACAGGAAGGCATGCTTTTAGAAATCCTACAGCATCTCGGTACCCTCCTGCTGGGTCCTTGATCTTAGTGAAAGAGATTTGCTCCTCAAAGGTGTCTGTCTGCAACCACCAAGTACTCTAATTGCCATAGGTTGTTACTAATCTGATTTCCTTCATTAAAAGGATGGGGAAGGGAACTGCTACTAGTCGCAGGATTTCTACCATTACAGTAACTACAACTAGTTGACAGTGATCGTGATGGTGGCTGTGACAAGGAGAAAGCATTGCACGTTCACTGCAGTTTGGGTGAGAACAGGACAGAGGAGATGGTGTGTTGTCCCATTGTGAGGAGCCTGGCTGTGGTTCCGTCTGTGGAGATGGTTGTTGCCACAAACCTAAGGCAGGTGCCATACGGAGAGTGGCCTATAGATGCCAGAGCAAAGCTGGTGCAGGTGTGGCAGTGGTGGGGGCAACTGCAGCTGCTGAGGCTTCGTGCACAGCAGTGTGTGGCATTTCAAGTCCCCTGTACCCGTGCCACAGTGTATTGTGGTGACACACCTGTTGGAAGGAGAAGAATAACTTGTTGCTGCAAGTACAATGCTATAAACACTGGTTATATGCAACCAGGTTGAGGCTGCATATAAATGACCTGTATCACTCTGGTTCCATTACATATCCCTCAGGTCACTGCGAATCACCTCCAGCATCTCTTTACGCTGACAGCTCCTTCCCTGTCTCCTCCACCCACTCTGGCATCTGATCATTCTCGCCTGTACCACCATGGATCCATCAATCCAGCTCACTGCAATCACCTGCAACATACTGACTTAATAAAATAAAAATACACTCCTGGAAATTGAAATAAGAACACCGTGAATTCATTGTCCCAGGAAGGGGAAACTTTATTGACACATTCCTGGGGTCAGATACATCACATGATCACACTGACAGAACCACAGGCACATAGACACAGGCAACAGAGCATGCACAATGTCGGCACTAGTACAGTGTATATTCACCTTTCGCAGCAATGCAGGCTGCTATTCTCCCATGGAGACGATCGTAGAGATGCTGGATGTAGTCCTGTGGAACGGCTTGCCATGCCATTTCCACCTGGCGCCTCAGTTGGACCAGCGTTCGTGCTGGACGTGCAGACCGCGTGAGACGACGCTTCATCCAGTCCCAAACATGCTCAATGGGGGACAGATCCGGAGATCTTGCTGGCCAGGGTAGTTGACTTACACCTTCTAGAGCACGTTGGGTGGCACGGGATACATGCGGACGTGCATTGTCCTGTTGGAACAGCAAGTTCCCTTGCCGGTCTAGGAATGGTAGAACGATGGGTTCGATGACGGTTTGGATGTACCGTGCACTATTCAGTGTCCCCTCGACGATCACCAGTGGTGTACGGCCAGTGTAGGAGATCGCTCCCCACACCATGATGCCGGGTGTTGGCCCTGTGTGCCTCGGTCGTATGCAGTCCTGATTGTGGCGCTCACCTGCACGGCGCCAAACACGCATACGGCCATCATTGGCACCAAGGCAGAAGCGACTCTCATCGCTGAAGACGACACGTCTCCATTCGTCCCTCCATTCACGCCTGTCGCGACACCACTGGAGGCGGGCTGCACGATGTTGGAGCGTGAGCGGAAGACGGCCTAACGGTGTGCGGGACCGTAGCCCAGCTTCATGGAGACGGTTGCGAATGGTCCTCGCCGATACCCCAGGAGCAACAGTGTCCCTAATTTGCTGGGAAGTGGCGGTGCGGTCGCCTACGGCACTGCGTAGGATCCTACGGTCTTGGCGTGCATCCGTGCGTCGCTGCGGTCCGGTCCCAGGTCGACGGGCACGTGCACCTTCCGCCGACCACTGGCGACAACATCGATGTACTGTGGAGACCTCACGCCCCACGTGTTGAGCAATTCGGCGGTACGTCCACCCGGCCTCCCGCATGCCCACTATACGCCCTCGCTCAAAGTCCGTCAACTGCACATACGGTTCACGTCCACGCTGTCGCGGCACGCTACCAGTGTTAAAGACTGCGATGGAGCTCCGTATGCCACGGCAAACTGGCTGACACTGACGGCGGCGGTGCACAAATGCTGCGCAGCTAGCGCCATTCGACGGCCAACACCGCGGTTCCTGGTGTGTCCGCTGTGCCGTGCGTGTGATCATTGCTTGTACAGCCCTCTCGCAGTGTCCGGAGCAAGTACGGTGGGTCTGACACACCGGTGTCAATGTGTTCTTTTTTCCATTTCCAGGAGTGTATATACACACACTAAACTAAGAAAACTTTTTTAAGAATATACACTAACAGGATATCTGTACTGAGGAAGGCATCACAGTCTTTACCTTTCTCTGCTTCTGTTCCTGAAAATCATTTATCACAGAAAGGAATATGTCTCAGCCGACACTGTATTACGTATACACACAGTGATATGATGAAATTTTAGAAAGAAAGATATTTTTTTCAGAATATGCCTCAGATGTTACAGATACACACAGTACTATGTTGAAGAACAAAATATACACTAACAATGCTACTGCTCCTGCCAGTGCTGCCTCGCACCTTCCAGCTGATCCATTATTTGGAAGATATATGCTAAGACAATAAGAAGAAGACATGTATTCAATATTACGAAATTCTTAGTTTCAGAATAATGGGAAAAAAAGAAACAGGTAAGCTATTGATTATAACATGTACTTACTCAGCAATTTCTACTCAAGTTTGTTTGCCGCTGGTATTACTCCTATTTGCTGTTGCTGTCTCTTTCATCTTGCAATAGCTAACTAATTAATACAGATGAGTAGCACAGGAGCAAACAAATGAATCATGGAAATGCCGAGAAGCATACAGACAACCTGACGCAACCACAAATGATAGTAGAATTAAGACAACTGGGGGTAAGGGTGGGCTTTATATAGGTTCATGGACTTGGTATTAATCAATAGGAATGTGGGAACAGTGACAACAGTTAGAACAAGTCAGAAAATGAATGCTGGACCACACAAATTGTAAGTCTTTGTTCTACAGGCAGTAACCTGCCGAGCCTTCCAATGTGCAGGTGTTCATATCGTCTTTGACAAGCAGCGACCTGTGGACTTCTTCTGAGGGGTTTGGAACCCTTTCACGTAGATTTCTAGTGAAATGAATTGGTCTGTTTCAGCCAAAACTATGAATTCCACACAGAGGAGGAGATAGCTGCATACTTTCATTGGTTGGATCCTTTGTGAGGTTAACAATTACATAGACTTTATTAGAAGGAACCTTTAGATCCCTATCATCTCTGACTGATATATTTTGCTCCATTGCAGACAAAGCTATAAGATACTCTCAGAGGGCAGAGAATTGCTGGCACGCAAAGGAGACAGATGAATACTTTTCCTGACTCCTTTTTGGAAGGAGTCTGTATAGTCTTTGACATCTACAGATATTGTTATGTTCAATTAACGGGTGGGGGAGGGCAGGGGAAGTGGGGGAGTGGAGGGGAGGAACGGGGGAAGAGAAGGCTGGGAGGTTTCTCAGGAGGGGAAAAGGTGACTCAGAATTTAACTGGGGAAGGGTGACGAAAAAAAGTGTCACTGTTTCCATCTCTCCAGAGAGGTGGGGGAGGAGAAGGGGGAGAGGAGGAAGATGATTCCTCAGAAGGACAATTGCTCCCAGATTACCATAAATCAGTGAGCATAGGTTAAGGCCATAAATCATTCAACTATCACTTTTTATTTAATTAATATACCAATTGGATGTCAAAAATGTGCCAGAACGAACTTTGTCCCACTACTAATAAGCACAGTTCAACTAAAACAAGCGTTAGAACGACGGAAAACATTCCGAGGTATCAATGATAGTTAAATTACTAATGAAGGGAACCACTGGTTGCAAAAACTGTAGGAGAGTAAAGTGTGATTCTACAAGGTACGTTCAACAAATAAAGGGAAATGTTTTATTAAAATTACGAAAATTCGACAAAGTTTGCACTTCCATGTTATTTTTTGGTGGAATCCTAGAACTATTATCAAATGGGTCTGGCACACCTGCCTCGCTAACGGTATTCTGGGGATCAGTGAAACAAGATGTTGGCACCCTTGCTGGTTTGTACCAACGCTTAGCAGCAGAGTGTATTAGATTTCTGCGTGCTCAAGAGTTGAAATCATACTAAATTCCTCTTCAGATGGCAGCGCGATATAGTGGAAGTTGTATGCCTCAAACAGAAATGTACGAATGGCAGATAATTTCAAATGGTGTGTAATAAGTAATGAAGATACTCTATGTTCAGGACACTCTCCCTGTGGAGTCACAGAGAACCACATTGGGTTGATGAGAAGATACGGCAAAACAGGCATATTACGGTGAGCGATATTACAGAAACGATGAACATTAGTGTTGTATCAGTCACATTGTTGATGAAGTTCTAATGTTCATGAAAGTGTGTGCGAGGTGGATTCCAAAACATTTGACAGTAGAAATGAAAGAACGACGCATGGATGTGTGTAGGGAGATCAGAAGATCGTCTTCTGAGCAGCACCTCCCTTATCCCGCGGATCTGGCACTTTCATTTTGTAACTTTTATATCCCACAGAAGAAAGCTCTTCGTGGCTCAAGGTTCGCTAGTGATGAGGAAGTCTGGGCAGCAGTGCATAAATGATTACGCACACGTCCCCGAGAATAATTTGCAAATGGAGCTGAGCAGATGTCCAGCGCTGGCATAAGTGTATAGAACTTAAGGGGGATTATGTTGAAAAACAATAAATGTTGCATTCCACTCTCGTAATAGATTCTTAAAAAAATCCTGTTTTTTACTGAATAACCCTTGTACCAAGCAGGTTCAAATGAACGCAGGATGGAGCAGCTATGAAGATATGAGACTTGTACGTGGGTGAGTACCGTGTAGAGCTGCAGTGATCCAGTTTTCAGACTGCTGGTTAGAACCATTTTATATGCAGATCGGCAATGGAGGCATTAGCAACAAATAAGGTAAACTTGCTGGACAGATTCGAAACATATAATGGTTGTAGGAGAACATCACTTGACATGCCTTGTCGCAACAAAAATGTTTAATTACTCAAGCTGTGGATATGCATAAAAATTTATGAAACATATTTCCTTAAGTAACAAAGTCGGTGAATATCCTCCACAGCTCCTACCTGAAATACAAACTTGGCAGCAACGTTGGATGTTCGTATGAGGTCTATCTTTAGGAAATCTCATTTCTGGTTTCCACTGAGGTCTCGATGAGTACTTGATGATGGCTGCGAGGGTGCAATTCGTATTTCCAGTGAATCCAGGACATGTTTTTCGAAATTCAGGTTCATAGACCTCGCTAGACCGTTAATGGTGAGGAAATCTTCGCTTATAAGAAACTCAGACACCAGTGCAACTCTGCCTCGTCAGACATTGTTTTATGAGAAGAGGAAGTATGGCGCAACAGCTCTTTTTAAATGTCGCACATAGCGTTGTAAGTGATTGCTAGTGCATAAAAACCGTGTGTGCGGGACTTCGTGCGTCAGGAGAATAAAGTATTTCATGTGGTGAATATTTTAAAATTCGATCGCCTCGTTACTAGGCCAAGAACTATACACGAAAGTGAAACGGACGATTTTGCTGTTGGTAAGGTAGTTAACTGGGAAGTTAAGCGCCGTGTTTCACGGGAAATACTTATTTTGCTCTCGTAATTTTTCCAGTGGCTTTACAGTGAAACAACCTGCAGTCCGCAGATAGTAGAAAAACAATGCGTATTGAAATTTTGTGAAAGACATTTCTCGCAGCACCCGCGTCACACGCTAGGGGTCCAGGATTACCATTTATAAATTGTCACTGCCTCAACTCAACTCAGACCCGTGACGAATGCTCGTAAAATGTATTTTAATTACTTAGAGCTACTCTTTCTGACAGAGATGCAATCGGCCTCCACATACGTGCAGTGTGATCCGCTTTGCAATAACTTACTTACACCAACAGCAATGCTCTAGAAATAGTATTTGTTAAAACCATAACTGAAATAGTTAAAGGAAAATAGCAGGCTGTTATCTGGAATGAAAAGAATATAAGTATTTCAAACGATTTAAATTGTATTGTCATCTAGAATGAAACAATATTCATTTACAAATATTTTTCTCTCTTTAAAAATTCCAACAATCTGTCTTATATTCCATCTCTCTTCGAACATTTCATTTTCTAAAAAAAAAAAAAAAAAAAATCATGTGAATGTGCAAATCTCTCTATCGTTATTGTGGGAGAGTCCGGAACAACTCTTCCTCTATCAAAAGACGGAGAGTTAATAATAATTCTATTATTTGTATAAAGGGCAGTGAATCATTATATCTTCATAATTACATCGATACAATTCCCATTTCTCCACTCCATTTGAAATAACGAATCGTATGCCACCAACCGTACCAATTTAACTTTATTCCTGTACTGGTTTTGGTTCACAAAACACAACTATCATCACTGAAGGGAAAGCAGGACCTTGGACATTGATTTCACGTCTGTGAACATGATCTTGTGACGTAAGTTACTGTAATGATTAGCATCTATTATGTGATCCAAAACAGAGGCAAGTTGATAGTGATCTAATAGATATATACAAATCTCCAACGTCCATGGAGGGGGGGGGAGGGGGGGAGGGTGGGAGGGGGGGGGAGGGAATCGATAGACGAATAAAATTATGTTGGTCGTACAGCTGGTGGTTTACAATACGTTATTTCAAGTACATGACTGCTGCAGTTTGTTGCTCCAAGAAAATTGTAACTCTTTGACCCTGTTTACGTTTTTTCACTCACAGATTTTACTCTCGACTTTGTCCGCCGCTCGTGGTCTCGCGGTAGCGTCCTCGCTTCCCGAGCACGGGGTCCCGGGTTCGATTCCCGGCGGGGTCAGGGATTTTCACCTGCCTCGAGATGACTGGGTGTTTGTGTTGTCCTCATCATTTCATCATCATCCAGGAAAGTGGCGAAATTGGACTGTGCAAAAGATTGGGTAATTGTACGGGCGCTGATAACCACGCAGTTGAGCGCCCCACAAACCAAACATCATCATCATCACTCTCGACTTTCTCTCTATCCTGTTCTCCCAATTCCCGACAGAGGGCAATACCACTGTCCGTCAGAGAGTGTCTTTCTGTCGGTCTCCAGCGTATATTATAAACATTTGGTTGCGGTATGAAAAACGATAAAACAAAAACTTATCTGCTACTTGTAAATAATAGATTTTAGCTATCAGTCGTCATTTTGAAATTTTATTGGCAGATATAGGTTTCAGCTAGATACTAGCCATTCCCAGTGCATTATCATTTTTTATCAATGCATGTAATGCCTGTTGGACGGGCTTCATCCACAGTTCACTGAATGATACGCCAACCCAGAGAAGAGTAGCACGATTCTTGAAGAAGTCGTGAGTCGCTTGCTCACTATTAGATATTTATTTTCATGCTGCCTGCTACCTTTAGATATGTTTACTCTCAACCGTTGTAAGTCCGGAATGACTTTACCTCCACAAGGGGAACAAGATTTCTTCAAGTCACAATTTTCACTTCACAATATTTGCACTACTCGAATGTAGTCACTCAGTTTACAGTCATTTTTTAACTTAACTTCATAACAAACTTCCTTCACACCGTCCTCGCTCGTGAGCACAATCCTTACTTGTTAGAGATTATCACCGGCCGCATATGCTTCCTTTGTTTACAATTTATTATTTACAGTACCCTTATCTGAGGTGTTGCTCACTCTCACTGTTATTCAGGGCGTAAGGCAAAAACGATTACATTAGACTGCCTTGTGCTTTCAGCATACCGAAACGCGAGTGGTGGGTACACGCTGGTCGTCTGGAAAGCACAAAAATGGTTCAAATGGTTCTGGGCACTATGCGACTTAACATCTATGGTCATCAGTCCCCTAGAACTTAGAACTACTTAAACCTAACTAACCTAAGGACATCACACAACACCCAGTCATCACGAGGCAGAGAAAATCCCTGACCCCGTCGGGAATCGAACCCGGGAACCCGTGCGCGGGAAGCAAGGACGGTACCGCACGACCACGAGCTGCGGACTGGAAAGCACGCCTTGTAAAGTTCCAGTACTCATTTTCCTCGTCGTAAATGCAATTTGCTTAACTGTTTGCATACTTTTAAATAAAAATTTCGGGCCACAGTGAAGCGCTCGGAACCGTCTCAAGGTTGTTTGAGATGGGAATTACTGTTTTTACGACGAGTTTACTGCAGAGAAGGGAATGGGTGGGGGAACGGGCGGAGGGGGGTGGGGGGCGGAGGATTTCATTTCCACGAGACCCAAAACGCAACTTCGCTAAAATTACCAATTGATTGTTTCAAATCTTAATACACACACTAATAAATGTAAGAGAAATATATACAGTAGACGAATGTAGACTACAGAAGATTATTTAACTTTTTTTCCTTATTTCTTCTTAGTTAGTGCACGAAGGTAGCTTTAGATCTAAGTGTGTAACGTTTGTTTGTTTTTCTCCTGCTCGGTGGTTGTGTCAGGTATGTTTGTTGTTCATCTTCATTTCATTGAGCGCAGTGGTTAGACACTGGACTCGTATTCGGGAGGACAACGGTTCAATCCCGCGTCCGGCCATCCTGATTTAGGTTTTCCGTGATTTCCCTAAATCGCTCCAGGCAAATGCCGGGATGGTTCCTTTCAAAGGGCACGGCCGACTTCCTTCCCCGTCCTTCCCTAATCCGATGAGACCGATGACCTCGCTGTCTGGTCTCCTTCCCCGAAACAACCAACCATTTCATTGCGTATTTTGCTTACCTTTATGATTACCTTTATGATAACTCGCCTTCCGTGACTTGCTGCATGGATCATTCCCATTCAATAAAAATAGTGTTTGCTAAAGATGAGGTATTGTGATGCTACATAAATTTATGTCTCTTCACTCGTTTCTCTGCTTCTGTCAGAGCACTAATGAATGCCAAAAATATATAAACGTTTGGGTTCTACTCCTCAATACGAAACATGCTTCTTGGCTGGTTTTTCTTGAATGGTTTGTAATTCTACCCTTCTGTAGGTTAGAAGTGGTTTTTACGTCCACTTTCAAAACTTAGACCAGAACACTCATATATGTCTCTGAAAAATAAAGGTAAAATTAAACTACTCTGCTTAACAGAATTTGTACTTTTCTGCATGTTCCTAGTAGTTAGTCGTTATTGGCGTCAAGAGAAGTATTAGCATTGAAAGTCACGTGGATTACATATGTTTATGCTAAGTCAAAGAAAAAAATTCTCGTATTCATTCCTCTATTTCATTCCTTTAAGGAGGTCATTTTTTTGTCCTATCCTTTGTCCACTTATATTACTCGATCTATAGTAAATACCTTTTTGAGGTTCTTACCCATAGACTGGATTCCTCTAACCCTTAACCTAATCTACAATGATCTATATACTATCTTGTCTGAGAATTACAAATAAGTTACCTCGCTTCTTATCTGATAATCACAAATGTGCCTTAGGCCAGTTGCCTTTTTATAATCCAGTGTCATCTGCCACAAAGTGTACTAATTTTCCGTTTTACTTAAGTACTGTGTAAAAGATAGAATAGCGCCAGCATGATTTGTGTTGTGATTTTGTTCTTTAATCTTGTGTTCCTACCTGTAGTCTTACTTTCTTCTTTCTGTTTTTTGGTCTTAGTGTTACCTACAGAAGCACTGTCTCTGCTTTTTTTCTCTTTTTACGTTTTCCTACTGGATGTATTTTTTCAGGTCGCGATGTGGATACAAACCTTTTATCTTCTCACTCTGTGGGTATGCAAGTAGATAGCTCCTATTGTGCGGCATTCTCACAATGTGAAAAGGATCGGTATACATGAACTGCCATTTCTTATTTTTCTTTTGTAACGATGATCATTTACAGTGGGTTTTTACCAGTACACTTTCCCCAAGAGAAGATGGATTAAACCTACACAGCTGCTTCTCATAATGAATGTTTCGCATCTTGCCACATTCTTTAGAAGATATTATCATTTGCCTTACCTTTTCCTCAAGGGATACCTCCTCCCGAGGCATGTGCTGAGTCGGCGTAACGCACTCGTTCTTTTCCTTGTTTTTGTGTATTAGATCTGATGGTCTACACGGCGTGTTACACAACGATATGTTTCTAACGATTTGCTCACCTTAGCAGGTTACTCATCACATGTAGACGGCCCCCACTCCTTTCCATGGTCAGCACCAGAGGGTGTAATTTGACTAATTCCAGCAGCGCGTAGTGGCCGCGCGGTTAGAAGCACAGTGTCATGGGTTGCGCGGCCTATCCCGCCGGAAGCTCGAGTGCTCCCTCGGGTATGGGTGTGTGTGTTGTTGTTCTTAGCATAAGTTAGTGCAAGTTAGTTTAAGTAGTGTAGGGACCGATGATCTCAGCTGTTTGGTCCCTTGGAATCCACACACATTGAAATACAGGGAGTTCAAAAATGACCGGTATATTTGAAATGGCAATAAAAACTAAACGAGCAGCGATAGAAATACACCGTTTGTTGCAATATGCTTGGGACAACAGTACATTTTCAGGCAGACAAACTTTCGAAATTACAGTAGTTACAATTTTCAACAACAGATGGCGCTGCGGTCTGGGAAACTCTATAGTACGATATTTTCCACATATCCACCATGCTTAGCAATAATATGGCGTAGTCTCTGAATGAAATTACCCGAAACCTTTGACAACGTGTCTGGCGGAATGGCTTCACATGCAGATGAGATGTACTGCTTCAGCTGTTCAATTGTTTCTGGATTCTGGCGGTACACCTGGTCTTTCAAGTGTCCCCACACAAAGAAGTCACAGGGGTTCATGTCTGGCGAATAGGGAGGCCAATCCACGCCGCCTCCTGTATGTTTCGGATAGCCCAAAGCAATCACACGATCATCGAAATATTCATTCAGGAAATTAAAGACGTCGGCCGTGCGATGTGGCCGGGCACCATCTTGCATATACCACGAGGCGTTCGCAATGTCGTCTAAGGCAGTTTGTACCGCCACAAATTCACGAAGAATGTCCAGATAGCGTGATGCAGTAATCGTTTCGGATCTGAAAAATGGGCCAATGATTCCTTTGGAAGAAATGGCGGCCAAGACCAGTACTTTTTGAGGATGCAGAGACGATGGGACTGCAACATGGGGCTTTTCGGTTCCCCATATGCGCCAGTTCTGTTTACTGACGAAGCCGTCCAGGTAAAAATAAGCTTCGTCAGTAAACCAAATGCTGCCCACATGCATATCGCCGTCATCAATCCTGTGCACTATATCGTTAGCGAATGTCTCTCGTGCAGCAATGGTAGCGGCGCTGAGGGGTTGCCGCGTTTGAATTTTGTATGGATAGAGGTGTAAACTCTGGCGCATGAGACGATACGTGGACGTTGGCGTCATTTGGACCGCAGCTGCAACACGGCGAACGGAAACCCGAGGCCGCTGTTGGATCACCTGCTGCACTAGCTGCGCGTTGCCCTCTGTGGTTGCCGTATGCGGTCGCCCTACCTTTCCAGCACGTTCATCCGTCACGTTCTCAGTCCGTTGAAGTTCTTCAAACAGATCCTTTATTGTATCGCTTTACGGTCCTTTGGTTACATTAAACCTCCATTGAAAACTTCGTCTTGTTGCAACAACACTGTGTTCTAGGTGGTGGAATACCAACACCAGAAAAATCCTCTGTTCTAAGGAATAAACCATGTTGTCTACAGCACACTTGCACGTTGTGAACAGCACATGCTTACAGCAGAAAGACGACGTACAGAATGGCGCACCCACAGACTGCGTTGTCTTCTATATCTTTCACATCACTTGCAGCGCCATCTGTTGTTGAAAATTGTAACTACTGTAATTTCGAAAGTTTGTCCGCCTGAAAATGTACTGTTGTCCCAAGCATATTGCAACAAACGGTGTATTTCTATCGCTGCTCGTTTAGTTTTTATTGCCGTTTCAAATATACCGGTCATTTTTGAAACACCCTGTATATTTTTCTACTAATTCTAGTTTAAAGTATTCGTAGCCACCGAATGTGTATTAGCGGTGACCTCGATTACATTCAGAGGCATTTGGATTTCCCCATTGCGGCTCTCTCTGTGGAGTCCGGACCGAATTCGATTGCTGACAAGTGTTTCTCCCCTGATTAAGCTGCTGCTGGGTTCCCTGGTGGTATTGCCACTGTGGATTCTGAAAATTCCTATTCATACTGTGTTGTGATTGACTATTTGGCGGTGGCCCCACTGGCCTCTATTGTTCTTATCATTCCAGCTGCTCTTACCGTGGTTCGAATAACCAGGATGACGCCTGTCATCATTCCTACGCCTCCCTTTATGATACGAAGAGGTGCGGCACTGACATCGGCGCAGCCTGCTGTGTATGTCGACAAACGCGGGACGCACATCAGCCGCTCGCCCGTGGTTGTTGTTATATTGCGTAGCTTGTTCTCCGGTCCCACCATTACGATACACATTCTGCTTATTATTGTTATTATTATCATTATTACTATTACTAGCATTCGTATTTCCGTTTATAAGGTGAATAGAATGGAGGACCGACAAAATGAATCCTGTTTCTCGATCCTGTACCAGTTTTTCTCTAATGTGAAATGGAAATTCTCCTTTCAAAACGTGTAGGACACATCTCCGGCGGTACACCGAAAGGTTACCGCCCTTCGATAGTGCACTTCGCGCTAATCGAAGTGTTAGGGGTTCCAGGTGCCAGCCAGCCAGCCAGCCAGCCAGCCAGCCCGCAGCAGCAGCAGCAGCAGCAGTTCGCGGTCCCGGCCTGCAGCAGTGGTCAGCCAGCCAGCCAGCCCTCCGGTGGCAGCAGCAGTCCAGCCAGCAGCAGCAGTCCAGCCAGCAGCAGCAGTCCAGCCAGCAGCAGCAGCAGCCGCCGCCGCCGCCGCCGCCGCCGCCGCCGCCGCCCCGGCCCCGTCCGCGGCAGCAGCGTCCCTGCCTCTCGCCGTCACCGTCGCCGTCGCCGTCGCCGTCGCCGTCGCCGTCGCCGTCGCCGTCCGTCCGCCGTCCGTCCGCCGTCCGTCGTCTCCCAGTGTGTGTCCTGTCCTTTTAGTGCTGTGTTTTTTTCTTTTCTTCTCCTTGTCGTCCTGTCCGCCCCCACCACCACCGTCACTACTACCACCACCGCCATCGTGTATACGTCCCCTTCCGCCGCCTCCACCACAATCACTTGGTGTGCCCAGTCCCATCCCCCTCCTTCCATCCCTCCCCTCCTCTCTATCCCTTCGCCCTCGCTCTTTGTCGCCCCCTCTCCCGCTTCCTCCTCTCGTTCTGATCCCTTCCCCCCACTCCCCCAGCCTGTCACTGCAGCTCCGGCTAGGGTGGTGGCCCGTCGGGCCACTGCCCACGCCCAGCTCTCCCCGTCGCCATCGCCATCGCCACCGCCGTCATCATCATCGTCGCCATCGCCATCACTGCCACATTCGCCTGCACCGTCACAGTCACTTCCTCCGGCGCCGACTGCTGCGTCCGTGCCGGGACCTGTCCCTTCCCACCACCTCCCCGTCGTTCCCGTCCCTCCTGTCACCACCCGCCCATCTGCCGCTGTCAAACGCCCTAGTGGCGCCTCCACTTCCTCTACTCCTAAAAAGGCTCCACCCCGCCCCCCATCCCCACCCCAAAATGCCATGGACGTCTCCCCACCAGGCCCCGCTCCCTCCTCCTCCTCCTCCTCCCCACCCGGTCTCTACAAATATCTCCTGTCCCGTCCCGATCCTTCCTTCCTCGAGGCCCGGAATCTCTCCCTCCTCCTCCGCCAACATTTCCCAGGCGCCCCCATCTCTCTCCTTACTCCCAGACGGGATTCTGTTCTTATCTCCTCCCCCAGCCCGACCCTCCATACTGACATCCTCTCCCGCCTCCCCATCACCCGTTTTGGTCCTCACGCCTCCCTCACCCCTGCTCCCTCCCCATCTCCTACCCGCCAACCCCAACCCCCGCGTCGCCCGCCGACCCTCACCGCCGTGATCACTCGGCTTAGTCCGTCGATCACGGAGGAGGAGGTGCTGGCGGAGCTGAAGGCCCATCCCACCCTGGAGGTGCGGGCGGTCCGCCGCATCTTCAACGCGACCGGCCCCACCCGCCTTATGCGGGTTTTTTCTGAGGACGCCCCCTCCATTGACCGTCTCCTGAAGGAGGGTGCCCTCCTCTTCAATCAGCGGTACAAGGTCGACCCCTCCCGTTCCCCCCCTCAATCCCTGCGCTGCCAGAGATGTCTGCGCTACAATGCACATACAACAGCAGAGTGCCGCGAGGCCCCAACCTGCCCGCATTGTCGGCAAGCGCACTTCCTCCGGCAGTGCCCCAACCTCCAATCCCCTCCCTCCTGTAATACCTGCAGCCTCCCCCACCCCACCTACTCCCAAAAGTGTAAAGCCCGACCCCCTCCCGCCACTCCTGAACTCACCGTCCCTGTCCGTCCCCTGGACGCCCCCACCCCTCCTGGCAATTCCCTTCGTCCCCCCCCCACTGCTGAGGACATCATCAGGTTCCTCACCATTGTCCTCCAAAACGTCCATCCCTTTCAGCGCCCCCACACCTTACAACAGATCTCCCTCGCCGCCCGTTCCATCTTCCACCTTAAAATGTACGCCACCTTTTCCAATAACCAGGCCCATTTCACCTTCTCCCGCCTTGACACCCTCGTATAAGTCCTTATCATGGCGCGACAGCATCGTATCCTTTTCAACAATATCCGCTCCCTTCCCGCCAACAAGAACCTCTTCCTGCACACCCTTGCTACCCACCGTGTGGATGCCTTCCTCCTTAATGAAACCTTCCTCCAACCCCACCACTCCATCCACACCTCCCCCTATCTCCTCCACCGCTCCGATAATCCCCTCCCAGTTGCGCGTGGCGGAGTTGCCATTGGCCACCACCGCCAGATCCCCGTTCGGCTCCAACCTCTCCTTCCCGACCCCACCGAACACCTGATCCTTAGTCTCTTCTTCCCCGGCCTTACCATTACCTGTGCCACCATCTATGTCCGCCCCAACGCCCCTCTTCCTTTCGACTTCCTCTCCCACATCGACCGTACCTTCTCCTCCTATGTGATCGCCGCCGACCTCAACATCCATAGTCGCTCCGCTGCCCAGTTATGGCGGTGGCATCGGTTCCTCTCCTCCCTTCAAGGCGACCTCATCCCCATCCCCCAGCACACCCGTCCCGAATCCAACTCCACTCCCGATGTTATTCTCTCCTCCCCCAACCTCCTTGGTCGCATTACGGTGGATGTCCTGGAGCCTATTGGTAGCGACCATCTCCCTGTCCTCCTCACCGTTTCAGACGGCCGTCACCCCCGCCCCGACCCTCGTCATGACCCTCCCCCTAAGTACATCCATGACTATTCCCGTGCCGACTGGAATGCCTACCGGGATACCCTCTCCACTCAGGTCGATAGCCACCCTCTCGCCTACCGCCGTCCCGATGATGTCACCCATGCCGCCTCCTTTCTCCAGCAGACCTTGTCTGAGGCCGTGGAGGCCCACGTCCCTACTGTTGCAATCCACCCCCACCGTCCTACCTTACCACCACAGGCCGTCCTCCTCCTCCGTGAATCCCGTCGTCTCTACCGTGCCTTCCTCCGCACGCGTGACCCGGACACCCTACGACGCCACCGGCAACTACAGCGACACATTCGAAATTTGCTCGCGGCTAAGAAACGCCGGGACTGGCGACAGACATGCACCCGTTTAAATGCTACCCTCCCTGTACACTCGTCCAAGTTCTGGACTGCCTTCCGTCGCCTTACCGGAACCAAACCCTCCCCCTACTATCCTCTTCTCCACGATGATCACCCCTTCCCTGACGCCCTTAGTAAGGCCAATCACTTTGCCTCCTACCTGTCCGATGTGTTTTCCATCCCTGATGATCCCCAGTTCGATTACTCCCTCTTCCCAGATATCCGCGATCGAACTGACACCTCTGTCCCTCCCCTCGCTCCTGGTTTCCAGTACTTGGACAACATTCCACACACAGACCTTAATGCCCCCATCACCACACAGGATCTCATCACTACACTCCGCACCAAACGCAACACCGCTCCTGGTCACGATCGTGTCACCTACCGTCACCTTCGTGAAGCTCCTGTCTCTTTTCTCTCCACCCTGGCCAGGCTCTACAATGTAGTCCTGTCCACTGGTTACTACCCCGACCTGTGGAAAACCTCCCGTATCCTCATGTTCCTCAAACCTGGCAAACCGCCGTCCGCCGTTTCCTCCTACCGTCCCATCAGCCTTACCTCGGTCTTCAGCAAGGTCCTGGAATCTATCCTCACCCGCCGCATCCACCAGCATCTCCGCCAGCACCGCCTCCTCCCCGTTACCCAGTGTGGCTTTCGGCCGTCCTTCTCTTCCGACGATCTTCTCCTTCACCTCACTCATCTCCTTTCCGAACAGCTCAATTCCCGTCGCTCCGCAATCTTCCTCTCTCTTGACCTCGAACGCGCATATGACCGCGTATGGCATTCCGGTCTCCTCTTCAAGCTCCAAACCTTCGCCCTTCCCATTAACTACGTTCGTCTGATCGGTTCCTTTCTCTCCCGCCGTCCTTCCCATGTCACCATCCATAACACTGATTCCTACACCTTTTTCCCCTCCGCCGGTGTGCCCCAAGGCTCCGTCCTCTCCCCCCTTCTGTACTTGTTGTACACGGCGGACATGCCGCCGCCGTCACCCCCCGTCCACCTTCTCCAGTTTGCCGATGACACCGCCTTCCTTGCCCTTGCCCCCACCCTGCGACGCTCCCAACACCTTCTCCAATCCCATCTTGACCGGTTCACCGCTTGGTGCAACCAGTGGTTGCTCAAGGTCAATCCTTCCAAAACCCAGGCGATCATTGTAGGCAAAACCACTCCCTCCTTCCATCTCCTTGATTTCTATCTCACCGTTTATGGCCGTCCCATCGCTCTCACCCCCACCCTTAAGTACCTTGGCGTCACCCTCGACCGTCGCCTCTCCTGGACTCCCCATATCCAGACAATCCAAGCCAAGGCACGTTCCCGACTCCGTCTCCTCAAGCTCCTTTCCGGCCGAACGTGGGGTCTGGACCCCTCCACCATCCTCCACACCTATAAGTCCCTCATCCGCCCTATCCTCTGTTACGCCCATCCCGCCTGGATCTCCGCCCCCCCTTCCTTTTATAAATCCCTCCAAATCCTTGAACGCCATGCTCTCCGCCTTGCCTATCGCATCCGTCTCCCTTCCCCCACGCGGATCCTGTATGACCTTATCCCCTTCCCCCACCTCCTCCTCTTCCTCGAAAGGATACGAATCCTATACACCTCCCGCAAACTCGATCCTCCTCACCCGCTCGTCTCCCCGATCCTCTCCCACCCCCGCCCGCTGCCGCGCCTGTACTCCCATGTCCCACCTGGTCTCCATCTCTCCACCCTCCATACCCTCTCCCAAGGTGGCTTCCGCCAGCTCCCCCTCCCTGATGATGTCCTCCTCCCCTGCATCTACCCCTCCTATCAACTTTGATCCTTCCCCCCCCCCTCCTGTGTCCTTTCCTTCGGCACCCTCCCTCCCCCCCTTTCCCTTCCCTTCTCTTTCCTTTCCCCCTCCCTCCTACCCTCTCCTCCGGGCTTCCCCTCCCCCTTCCTCCCTCCCCCTCTCTCCTTTGCCCATGGCATCTCTGCTCTCCCCTCTCACATCTCCCCTTCCTCCTCCTCCACCCCCCTCTTGGCAGGTCCCCGGACTCGTACACGCTCAGTGAACATTCGCGCGCCGGAGACCATCGCCACCAGTGTTCAGTGTGTGTGCATCGTTTTGTGTTTCGTGCAGTTCCGACTCAACTGTTCACATGTGCCGTCGCCGTTCGCCGTGTTTTGTGCGCCATGTTTCCAAGTGCTAGTGTTTTTTCGTCCAACGTGAACGGCTTCTTGTCTCTTGTTTTTTTTGTATCTCCATGTTTTTTCCCGCCGTCTTTTTTGTATGTCACCGCTCTATCATGTTTATTGTGCAACTAAAGGCTGAAGAGCAGCGTACCATGCTGCTGCCAGCCCACCTGTATAGGTGTTTAAATTACAATAAAGGAAAAAAAAAAAAAAAAAAAAAAAAAACGTGTAGGACATTACTAAGAGTCATGGGTTTATCCCAGAAACGAGTCTTATTTATGTACTTTCCGAAGTATTTTCTTAACGTCCCGTGCCTGTTTGATTTTAGCTCTGGACTAAATACTTGTTTTCTTAATTTTCCCGTGTACAGAGCGACGAAATTTCGCAAGAAACGCATTTCCAAATTGTGCTAATGTGTGATAGCTCTCTGCCGTCTCGGATACCCAAAGTGCGGCCTCATCTTGTATAAAACCTTACACACACGGAATCTTTTGTTATTAGCAGCAAGCTGTAAGCAACACGCGCCTAAAAGCAAAAATAACTTGATAAATTGATTTCGTTTCTGAGATGAACACTTTGAATCGTCGTCTTTATAGAATGCTTCCTTCGAATATAGCTGATGAAAGTTTGATATCTGCCCCCATATTTCGTGTAACAGCATTTTGTGGTACTAGTTTGTGCTGACTACTGTTCCTTGTGCACATACGTTTGCATTAGAATCAGTACTGAGGCAGCCATCTGTACTCTTACCTGTATAGGTGCTATCATTCCTTGCTTGCTCCTTAATGTTATTCCATTATTCTACTAATTCCTCTAATAGTGTTTCCATTCGTGTTTGCACATGATTGTTCCACTTAGATAGATCCTGTGCAAGTGTGCTTTCTATCTAACTAACTCAATCTGTATCTTTAATACTGACGTATTCTGCTCTGTGTACACTTCGGTAATCGTTTGTTCAGCAGCCTTCTGTAGCTCTGTCTCTAACTTGTTCTCAGTTAAAGTCTCTTTATCTCGTAAAAAATCGTCAACTTATTTTTTTTGTTTTGCTGCTATGTCATTTACTTGTATGACTATCTGTTGGACCGTAGTGTTGCGTGTTCTAACCACAATGCATCAAAATAATTTATCAGTTTTTTAATGTGTTGTGGCATGCCTTGTACTGTCGTTCTCAGTGTTGAAATGCACTTAGCTATCCCTTCTAGGTCGCCGCGTACTACTTCTGTGACGTGATTCGCAACGTCTGTTTTCAGTGTGTTCTGCATCTGAGTAAGATCACGAAAATCTTTACTGAAAGCCTCTAATCTTGCTGAAGTGTTGTCAAGTCTTCGATTGTTTCCGTGAAATCTTTTATCAAGTTTCTGATTGTTTTCATCTAACCTTTCATCACGTTTTTGACTGAAAAACCTTCTATCCTTTGATATAGTTGTACAAAAGGGTCAGGTGTAGGGGTTTGCTACTTCGGAAACAGTATTGCTCACCAGCTGCGATGCAGCCTCAATTGGTGGCGCGACCACATCGCTGTCGTTAACCTGAACATTTTCGGGTGTAGCATCTATAATGTTCTCTTCCTCCGAACTTTCATGGTTATTATTTCAAACTTAATTTTAACCTTAGCTACGTGTATGAATTTCCGAAATTAAGTAACCTTGTGTGCCCTATTCGTCATATGTTCACTACGCAAACAGTTCGCAAATTACGCTTAGCTGTAACTTACCTCTGCTACAGAAAACAATATTTCTTTGCAAAACGTTTACGTAATGACAAACAACAAATTTTGAAACTACTAGAAAAGAAAAAAGAAACTAAAGTCTATGCGCAGCAAACAGTGGGCCTCCTTAAAAACCAGTACTACTCCCTCATTTAACTTCAACAAGCGCTACGAATGAGTACTGGTGTTCTTTATCTGACGTGCTGTTTTGTTGCCGTCGCGAAGATATTTCAAAAAATGGTTCAAATGGCTCTAACCACCATGGGACTTAACATCTGAGGTCATCAGTCCCCTAGACTTAGAACTACTTAAACCTAACTAACCTAAGGACATCACACACATCCATGCCCCAGGCAGGATTCGAACCTGCGACCGTAGCGATCGCGCGGTTCCGGACTGATGCGCCTAGAACCGCTCGGCCATAGCGGCCGGCGAAGATATTTCAGAATCTTTTTTTTCAGATTTTTCTGTCGTGATTTTATTGTCTCAGAATTTTGGAAAATGTTTCTTTATTATTCTAATTTGCTCGGTGTCATGTGCTCAGTTGCATATATCACGAAACAAAATAACATTTACGTAACAATACTATTGTTGCTTTCTCCATATGCATGTAATAAATTTGATAAATATGTATATGTCTCCGTCGTGTGAAGGTCACCAGTGTAAAATCTCGTCTGTGAACTTTGCGTTTACTGACAGGGACGGAAACATTGCTTACTTCTTAGCAGGAAAAAATTAATTTAATAATTTTGAAAATCAGATACGCCCTCATTCTGAGGATGATCCTCAATGGAATAGTTAGTCGCAGCACACAAAAGGGAATTACATTGGCGACAGAGTTGTCAATGACTTATTTACTAGTGCCATACTTCATGATTATGGTTAGTTTTATGATGTAGAAAGAAATACCTGTTTCGCTTTAGATCTGTATAGAGGAGGCACAGGGCTTCTGTGATGAGTTGACCTGGAAAAAACTATTATTCCTTATATGTTTTGATAGTGAAACTGGCAAGTGAAGACTGCAAACTCTTGAAAAAGCTGAGAATTATACTCGCTTAATTTTTATGTACCGCGCAAGCGGCCATTTTGACACTGTCCAAGCCAGCCAGGAGTTAGGCCGTTTTCACTCACCTCCACTTACAGCCTTGGAGAACAGCTAAATTCTTTCACCTTTCTACAGTAAAAGGTGCCACAGGACTATAATAATAATTACGTACGCCGATTTCTTCACTTGAATGGTTATTATTATGTAATGAACAGGCATACTCCCATCTGCCCGAGTTCTATTCAGTGCTAAAATGTAATGATGCCAGGATGTGACAAAACAATATCAACTTTAACACATCTACTATTTATCTACAGAGATCATAATATGCCATATGGCACCGAAAGTATTGGTTGTAACGTTTCAGTATTAAAGGGCAGCCTTCCAAGTTTTTTTGAGAATACTTCTAAATTCCGTTTTACCTCTGTTTAATTGGATTAGTTCATTTAAGACACGTCTACTTAGTGCTAAATGGTCCCTCCGTTTTCCGTTAAGAGGCGTGATATATTAATAACCAATGCTTTTTATTGTAGTCACTCAAATCATCTTCTCAGTAGCGCTCTTCAGAGATAACTTGAGCTACAGCTGCTGCTAGAGAGCAACTGACTCTCCAAACTACTGTTTTTTTCTCCTGCTTACATGTTAACACGCCGCATTTAACTTTATGTAGGAATACATCATTTAACTCTAATCTACAGAGGTTGGAGATTCTACATCTACATCTACATCCATACTTCGCAAGCCACCTGACGGTGTGTGACGGAGGGTACCTTGAGTACCTGTATCGGTTCTCCCTTCTATTCCAGTCTCGTATCGTTCGTGGAAAGAAAGATTGTCGGTATGCCTCAGTGTGGGCTCTAATCTCTCTGATTTTATCCTCATGGTCTCTTCGCGAGATATACATAGTAGGGAGCAATATACTGATTGACTCCTCGGTGAAGGTATGTTCTCGAAACTTCAACAAAAGCCCGTACCGACGTACTGAGCGTCTCACCTGCAGAGTCTTCCACTGGAGTTTGTCTATCATCTCCGTAACGCTTTCGCGATTACTAAATGATCCTGTAACGAAACGCGCTGCTTTCCGTTGCATCTTATCTATAGTTTCTATCAATCCTATCTGATACGGATCCCACACTGCTGAGCAGTATTCAAGCAGTGGGCGAACGAGTGTACTGTAACCTACTTCCTTTGTTTTCGGATTGCATTTCCTTAGGATTCTTCCAATGAATCTCAGTCTGGCATCTGCTTTACCGACGATCAACTTTATATGATCATTCCATTTTAAATCACTCCTAATGTGTACTCCCAGATAATTTGTGGAATTAACTGCTTCCAGTTGCTGACCCGCTATATCGTAGCTAAATGATAAAGAATCTTTCATTCTATGGATTCGCAGCACATTACACTTGTCTACACTGAGATTAAATTGTCAATCCCTGCACCATGCGTCAATTCGTTGCAGAGTCTCCTGCATTTCAGTACAATTTTCCATTGTTACAACCTCTCGATATACTACAGCACCATCCGCTAGAAGCCTCAGTGAACTTCCGATGTTATCCACAAGGTCATCTATATATATTGTGAATAGCAACGATTCTACGACACTCCCCTGCCTCACACCTGAAATCACTCTTACTTCGGAAGACTTCTCTCCACTGAGAATGACATGCTGCATTCTGTTATCTAGGAACTCTTCAATCCAATGACACAATTGGTCTGATAGTCCATATGCTCTTACTTTCTTCATTAAACGACTGTGGGGAACTGTATCAAACGTCTTGCGGAAGTCAAGAAACACGGCATCCACCTGGGAACCCGTGTCTATGGCCCTCTGAGTCTCGTGGACGAATAGAGCGAGCTGAGTTTCACATGATCGTCTTTTTCGAAACCCATGCTTATTCCTACAGAGTAGATTTCTAGTCTCCAGAAAAGTCATTATGCTCGAACATAATACGTGTTCCAAAATCCTACAGCTGATCGACGTTAGAGATATAGGTCTATAGTTCTGCACATCTGTTCGACATTCCTGCTTGAAAACGGGGATGACCTGTGCCCTTTTCGAATCTTTTGGAACGTTGCGCTCTTGTAAAGACCTACGGTACACCGCTGCAAGAAGGGGGGCACGTTGCTTCGCGTACTCTGTGTAAAATCGAACTGGCATCCCATCAGGTCCAGCGGCTGTTCCTCTTTTGAGCGATTTTAATTGTTTTTCTATCCCTCTGCCATCTATTTCGATATCTACGATTTTGTCATCTGTGCAACAATCTAGAGAAGGAACTACAGAGCAGTCTTCCTCTGTGAAACAGCTTTGGAAAAAGACATTTAGTATTTCGGCCTTTATTCTGTCATCCTCTGTTTCAGTACCATTTTGATCACAGAGTGTCTGGACATTTTGTTTTGATCCACCTACTGCTTTGACATAAGACCAAAATTTCTTAGGATTTTGTGCCAAGTCATCACATAGAATTTTACTTTCGAATTCATTGAACGCCTCTCGCATAGCCCTCCTCACATTACATGTGTAATTTTTGTTTGTCTGCAAGGCTTTTGCTATGTTTATGTTTGCTGTGAAGTTCCCTTTGCTTCCGTGCAGTTTTATAACTCAGTTGTTGTACCACGGTGACTCTTTTCCATCTCTTACGATCTTGCTTGGCACATACTCATCTAATGCATATTGTACTATGGTTCTGAACTTTGTCCATTGATCCTCAACACTATCTGTACTTGAGATAAAACTTTTGTGTTGATTCGTCAATTACTCTGAAATCTGCTTTTTGTCACTTTTGCTAAACAGAAAAATCTTCCTACCTTTTTTAATATTTCTATTTACGGCTGAAATCATCGATGGTCACTGATTCCCTGTTCTGCCTTAACTGTTTCAAATAGTTCAGATCTATTAGTCAAAATCTTCAAATGTGTGTGAAATCTTATAGGACTTAACTGTTAAGGTCATCAGTCCCTACGCTTACACACTACTTTACCTAAATTATCCTAAGGACAAACACACACACACACCCATGCCCGAGGGAGGCCACGAACCTCCGCTGGGACCAGCCGCACAGTCCATGACTGCAGCGCCCTAGACCGCTCGGCTAATCTCGCGCATCTATTAGTCACGAGAAGGTCTAATACGTTATCGCCACGAGTCGGTTCTCTGTATAACTGCTCAAGGTAGTTTTCCGATAATGCACTTAAAAAAATTTCGCTAGATTCTTTGTCCCTGCCACCTGTTATAAACGTTTGAGTCTCCCAGTCTATATCTGGTAAATTAAAATCTCCACCCAGAACTATAACATGGTCGGGAAATCTACTCGAAATATTTTCCAAATTTTCCTTCAGGTGCTCTGCCACAGCAGCTGCTGAGCCAGGGGGCCTATAGAGACATTCAGTTACCATGTTTGAGCCAGCTTTAAGTGTGACCTTCAGCCAAATTATTTCACATTTCGGTTCTCCGTCAATTTCCTTCGATACTATTGCACTTTTTATCGTTATAAACATGCCTCCCCCTTCACTGTCCAGCCTGTCTATGCGGTACACATTCCAATCTGAGTTTAGAATTTCATTACTGTTTACATCTGGTTTCAGCCAACTTTCCGTCTCTAGTACTATGTGGGCATTGTGGCTGTTCATTAATGAGAGCAGTTCTGGGACCTTTCTGTAGTCGCTCCTGCAGTTTACTATTAACACATTAATATTGTTATTCCCTGTTGCGTTTTGCCTATTGCTACCTTGTCGCGTCTCAGGAGGCGTCTTGTCAGTCCTAGGGAGGGAATCCTCTAACCTAAAAAACCCACATGTGCACTCCACACGTACTGCGCTTCCCCTTGTAGCCGCTTCCTGCGTGTAGTGCACGCCTGACATATTCAGGGGGACTCTACATTTCTCCACCCGATACCGGAGGTCGAGAAATTTGCACCCCAGATCTCCGCAGAATCGTCTGAGCCTCTGGTTTAAGCCTTCGACTCGGCTCCAAACCAGAGGACAGCGATCAGTTCTGGGAACGATACTACAAATAGTTAGTTCAGATTCCACCCTGCGAGCGAGGCTTTCCGCCTTCATCAACTCCGCCAACCGCCTGTATGAACTGAGGATGACCTCTAAACCCAGACGGTAGGAGCATCAATTTGCAGTCGGGTGCACCCAGTGCTCTCTATCGCCGCCGGCAGGGCCTCCTCCACATCTCGGATGAGACCCCCCGGCAAGCAGACAGTGTGGCCTTCTTTCCCCATCTTTCTGCTATTTACCTAAGGGGCTCCCTCACCCGCCTAACATTGGAGCTCCCAATCACTAATAAACCCCCCCCCCCCGTGTACCGTGTGCATGCTCGGACCTTGCTGAAGGAGCGGCCACATGTCCATCCACTGGTAAAGCGGGCGATGCCACACGGCCAGCCACCTTATTGATCCTCCGCCTCGTGCGACGCGAACACCGCTGAACCCGCCACTCCCCTTGGGGACACGGTGGCCCAACCGCGCCCGGTACCCGCGAAGATGTCTCGACAGCAAGGACCGTGGGTGAAGCATGTAATACCTGGGGTGTACCATGCGACGCCACTGCCGCTTCACTCCCAGGGAGCATCCTGAAGACGGCTGACCGCGGCCATCAGCACGTTCAGCTGTTCGCGAATAGTGGCCAGCTCCTCCTGCGTGAGTACACAGCAGTCGCACGTCCTATCCATCCTAAGAAATCAACAATTTGCTGTAGAGAGTTAATCAACTTTTAACTAGACTGCTAATTCACTAAAGGCGGCTGATAGCTGACTAAACTGTGGTTACTAGACACTTCTTGTTGGAAACAATGAAAGTAAGCACCACCTGTCTCTGGACTGTATTCAATACAAACGCGAAATATATGGAACACTATTACTAGTACTCGAAAATTAAAGCTTCCTAAAAGCAAAAACACACGGAAAAAGAAGTGACAATTAAGAAAAAAAACGGTTAATACTTAAATTATACTTAAATTTACGTAGGTTGCTGCACAGCAGATGTGAAGCAAACGGCAGTTACGACGACAATGACGATTTTAAATTCTTTAACATGTCAGTATTTTGTAACAATATCACTTTGTCTGTTCTGGGATCTACACGGAACAAAGCTTAAAAAATTGCTTGTCTCTTTCTTTGTATATAAACAGCCCTTTTTCCATGGCTTCACCATCGTACATGTATGTCACATGTAATGTTCACATCTCTGTGCCCATCACTTCCTCGCCTCCCTAGCTGTCAATCTTCTCCTACCCTTTCTCTGACCATCGCTTCTTTCCTACCTATTTGTTCATATCCTCCTGTCCCTTCTCTAACACCTCCTTAGCTCCCTATCTGCCCATTTACTCAACTCTCAGCCCTTCTCCTTCACTCTTTCTGTACATATTCTCCATCCTCCCTTCCTCGTCTATTTCCTCCTCCCCGCCCTCTCTGTACATCCCATCCTGTGCCCTCCAGACCCCCTCTCTTCCTATCCATCCCGTCCTGACCACATCCTTGTACATCCCATCCTGCACCCTCTCTTCCTGCCCATCCCTCCACGCCCTTTCTCCCTATCCATCCCCTCTGGTCCCCCTCTGTTTCGATCTCCTCCTTTGGTCAACTCAACCATCTCCAGGCATGTCAATTCAGATGTCTAGCTCTTGCAAAAGTGTCTTCTAAAACAGGCTGGTACTACTCCCACAGCATGCCTCCCACATAGCACATGCTATATTTCGAGGGGCCTAGAAAAACTTTTCTCCTATGATAAGGAGGCTCCATTCAAATCAGACGAATAAAGGAGGTTGATGCAACAGAACACCCTTCTATCCTGGGAAGCCTATACGTTTGTGGCTGGAAAGCTTGGGGGTTGGAAAACCGTTTAATGATCCTGGTGTGTAGATTGCTCTGTATAGCAGATCGATGAGACAAGTCCATAATATTCCCACTCAACACACCTATCATGCATGGCTGCCTATATGGCAGGGGCTTAAATACACACATGTCTGTAGCTTCCTAAATAATAGAGCTAGAATGTTATAAACTCCCTTATATCGGTTTTCTTGGAGCAAAGAGTCTGTGCGTCAAATCTGGAACACTTAGGTCGAAGGGCCTGGGAGGAGTTTCTACACATACGAACATATTCTCAGCAGCGTTACGATAGCATGATGAACAGGACTGATTCAGCTGTATGATAAATCTTTTTTTCTGATTTAACTAGTTTCGCAATGTTAGAGCCACATCTTCAAGGATAGAGATATATAATTTATTCTAAATGATAATCAGTAGATGACCCGACATTGTTTGCTCCATTGTGATAAAGCTATTTAACCGTTAAGAGGTCGGTAGTCCAATTTAAAATAAAGCAGAATGTAGGGGACATCATCCTGATGCAGAGATAATGTTATCACGACAATGTTATTTCCTAGTTTTCCTGTGTCAGTGTGATGTCCCCTACACTCAGCTCTATTTTAAATTGGATTACCGATCTCTTGACGGTTAACCAGTTTTATTACAATCGAACATAGAATGTTGGGTCAACTAGTGCTTATAGTTTGAAATTAATTATAAACCTGTATCCTTGAAGATGTGCCTCTAACGCCCAAAACTAGTTGGACCAAATATAAAGTTTTATCATACAGCTGAAGTGGTCTTATTCTTCACGGTTCAGTTCTATAGCTGTGGATACTCACAATACATGTTAAACTGACTAGACTATAAGTGTGTCTTACTAGTAGACATCTCTTGAGTTATATGTTGTACAACGATATATTTTGTAGGTTCATTCAGCAGCATATGTGAATACTGTCCGCAAATGTGTCCCGAAGAGAATTACTAGAGAAGAAATAATGAATTTTAACGTCATGCATGATGTGGCTTCTCATTGGTTGTGACGTCGTATCTCATGGACTATAATAGGTAGCTGGATATTGTCCCTTATAACGATTCTCTTCAGACAGTAAATGATATGTGTACCAAGTCTGGTTGAAATCGGTCCAGTAATTTAGGACAAGGTGTTGAACATACAGATATTCATACATACATTTTCATAATATGTATGTATGGATGTTGATTACAATAAAACTATGTATTCAACACACTCGAGAGATTATACAGTGCCACGCGTTATGCTCGCAGGTCCAGCAATAGTCTCTAATTCGCATAACGCAACAGCTGACTCGTAATATCTGAATGCGCTGCTTACTTTGTTCGGCACGTAGTTCACAACCTCTCTTTTATCTGCAACTGGCCATTCAATAAATCGTTAATAAAGTCACAGAATCTCAGGTATCTTATAAGTAAAAATAAAGTAGAAAAATTTTAGTCTGTAGCATCTGAATGAACTCTAGAACTTTCGTTGAATCAACGACTGTTTAACTTCAAATCTAGACCTTGATGCTGAACCAACTGCTTTTTTACAGTAGAGTTTCTGCAGTGGCTGACAGAGCAATTTACAGAACAGTTTAACATATAATAGCATTCCTTGCATTATACAGAGTGTTACAAAAAGGTACGGCCAAACTTTCAGGAAACATTCCTCACACACAAATAAAGAAAAGATGTTATGTGGACATGTGTCCGGAAACGCTTAATTTCCATGTTAGAGCTCATTTTAGTTTCGTTCTTCCACCTACGCTCAATGGAGCACGTTATCATGATTTCATACGGGATACTCTACCTGTGCTGCTACAACATGTGCCTTTACAAGTACGACACAACATGTGGTTCATGCACGATGGAGCTCCTGCACATTTCAGTCGAAGTGTTCGTACGCTTCTCAACAATAGATTCGGTGACCGATGGATTGGTAGAGGCGGACCAATTCCATGGCCTCCACGCTCTCCTGACCTCAACCCTCTTGACTTTCATTTATGGGGGCATTTGAAACCTCTTGTCTACGCAACTCCGGTACCAAATGTAAAGACTCTTCGTGCTCGTATTGCGGACGGCTGTGATACAATACGCCATTTCCAGGGCTGCATCAGCGTATCAGGGATTCCATGCGACGGACGGTGGATGCATGTATCCTCGCTAACGGAGGACATTTTGAACATTTCCTGTAACAAAGTGTTTGAAGTCACGCTGGTACGTTCTGTTGCTGTGTTTCCATTCCATGATTAATGTGATTTGAAGAGAAGTAATAAAATGAGCTCTAACATGGAAAGTAAGCGTTTCCGGACACATGTCCACATAACATCCTTTCTTTATTTGTGTGTGAGGAATGTTTCCTGAAAGTTTGGCCGTACCTTTTTGTAACACCCTGTATACATATTCAATATGTGAATGTAGGCTTTCCCGGTGTATGCTGATGATTAAATCTTCTCGGGCTTCCATCCGGGTAGGTGCGTCGAAAATCCGCGACGTTTAGATGAGTATGACACTCATCGAAACGTCGCGGATTTTCGACGCACCTACCTGGATGGGAGCCCAAGAAGATTCATCATTTCATTTACAAATAAATAAATAAGGAAATGAGGCTAAATTCACATCAGATACGTAAATAACATAAATATAATTGTGTAAATGTTACGAAATAACCCGTGGAAAATTTAAAGTCTTACCAGCTCGGTCACTGGTCCATCTTCTTCTTCTTCTTCTTCTTCTTCTTGTGTTGTGGCCTCTGTAGGATCACGGGTAGCCCCTTCGTGGACTGAATTTTCCTTTTCTTCTCCCAGAAGCTCTTCACTTATTCTCTTCTTCTCTCCCGCTCTTCTTCTGATATCTTCAATGTCCTTTTCTCCTGTCGGCTCTTGTATTCTTCTCTGTCGTTGATCTCCGGCATATTGGTCGATGCATATTTGTTCCTCCAATTTTCCTATCCTTCGGCCTTGATCCCCAATCCCAACCAGTCCTTCCGAAGTTCAAGAACGGACTTTGTTCCTGTCTTCCCCCTTGTCCTCCCTGCTGTTTCCCACACTCTCTTCGTCATTCTGTACATACTCATCCTAACTACATATCCAGCAAACCTTGCCCTTTTGAGTCTGATTTCTCCGGATATTGTTCTCATGTTCCAGTACAATTCCTACCTAGGTCTTAGCATCCAACTCTCTCCACCTCTTTTGGGACCTAGTATTTTTCTCAGTATTTTTCTCTCTTATTTCTCTAGTTGTTCTGCCCCATTTCTTCCTAGTGTCATCGTCTCAGCAGCATATAATACTGCATTCCTCACCGTTGCCTTGTAGTGGATTATCTTTGCCTCTGTAGATATATTCTTTTTATTGTATATATCTCTCGTCGTACAGAAGGCTGACCTCACCTTCTTTATCCACTTTGTTATTCCCTCCTTGCTCCAATTCCTTCCTGTTATAAATTCTACCACCATTTGTACAGTGCCTTCCGGTGTTTCCCAGTGTGCAGTGGTATTTAATGTCTTTGTCTTGTTATAGGCGATCCTCAGTCCTACCTTTATGGCTCTTACTTAAGTTGTCGAGTTGTGTCTTGGCGTCTCCTTCCGTCTCACTATTCCTATGTCTGCAAGGCCTGGGCAGTCCACTTGAGCCTTGTTGTCCTTTTTGTCCCCCCATGGGTCTGTAGTATTCCTATTTCCTCGTTTATTGCTCTCCACTCCCTGATCACTTCATCCAGTGCTATATTGAACAACAATGATGACAATCCATCTCCCTGTTTAACACCAGTCTCGATCTCAAATTATTCTGATAGAGCTCCTCTGGATTTCACCCTTGCTTTTGTGTCTGCCAGAATTTCTTTTATGAGTTCTTGTGTTGTTCCATCAAGTCATCTACATCTACATCTACATTTATACTCCGCAAGCCACCCAACGGTGTTTGGCGGAGGGCACTTTACGTGCCACTGTCATTACCTCCCTTTCCTGTTCCAGTCGCGTATGGTTCGCGGGAAGAACGACTGTCTGAAAGCCTCTGTGCGCGCTCTAATCTCTCTAATTTTACATTCGTGATCTCCTCGGGAGGTATAAGTAGGGGGAAGCAATATATTCGATACCTCATCCAGAAACGCACCCTCTCGAAACCTGGCGAGCAAGCTACAACGCGATGCAGAGCGCCTCTCTTGCAGAGTCTGCCACTTGAGTTTGTTAAACATCTCCGTAACGCTATCACGGCTACCAAATAACCCTGTGACGAAATGCGCCGCTCTTCTTTGGATCTTCTCTATCTCCTCCATCAACCCGATCTGGTACGGATCCCACACTGATGAGCAATACTCAAGTATAGGTCGAACGAGTGTTTTGTAAGCCACCTGCTTTGTTGATGGACTACAGTTTCTAAGGACTCTCCCAATGAATCTCAACCTGGTACCCGCCTTACCAACAATTAATTTTATATGATCATTCCACTTCAAATCGTTCCGCACGCATACTCCCAGATATTTTACAGAAGTAACTGCTACCAGTGTTTGTTCCGCTATCATATAATCATACAATAAAGGATCCTTCTTTCTATGTATTCGCAATTCATTACATTTGTCTATGTTAAGTGTCAGTTGCCACTCCCTGCACCAAGTGCCTATCCGCTGCAGATCTTCCTGCATTTCGCTACAATTTTCTAATGCTGCAACTTCTCTGTATACTACAGCATCATCCGCGAAAAGCCGCATGGAACTTCCGACACTATCTACTAGGTCATTTATATATATTGTGAAAAGCAATGGTCCCATAACACTCCCCTGTGGCACGCCAGAGGTTACTTTAATGTCTGTAGACGTCTCGCCGTTGATAACAACATGCTGTGTTCTGTTTGCTAAAAACTCTTCAATCCAGCCACACAGCTGGTATGATATTCCGTAGGCTCTTACTTTGTTTATCAGGCGACAGTGCGGAACTGTATCGAACGCCTTCCGGAAGTCAAGAAAAATAGCATCTACCTGGGAGCGTGTATCTAATATTTTCTGGGTCTCATGAACAAATAAAGCGAGTTGGGTTTCACACGATCGCTGTTTCCGGAATCCATGTTGATTCCTACATAGTAGATTCTGAGTTTCCAAAAACGACATGATACTCGAGCAAAACACATGTTCCAAAATTCTACAACAGATCGACGTCAGAGATATAGGTCTATAGCTTTGCGCATCTGCTCGACGACCCTTCTTGAAGACTGGGACTACCCGTGCTCTCTTCCAATCATTTGGAACCTTCTGTTCCTCTAGAGACTTGCGGTACACGGCTGTTAGAAGGGGGGCAAGTTCTTTCGCGTCATCTGTTCTTCAGGATCCTAACAAGAGTGTCTGTCGATGGAGTCATATGCCTTTGTGTAGTCCACAAGGGTTATTACTGCCTTTTTGTTTTTTAAGGCCCTATGTTCTATCAGTTGCTTCAGGATAAATATCTGTTCCATACAACCTCTTCCGTTCCTGAATCCCGCTTGGTAGTCGTCAACTGTACTTTCTACCTGTTCTTCTACTCTCTTGAGCAATAGTTTTCACAGCACCTTGTATACGACCTCTAGCAGCGATATTCCTCTGTAGTTGTTTGCATCTCTCTTGTCCCCATTCTTATATATTGGTACTACAATTGCATTCTTCCATCCTTCTGGCAATTTCTTTGTTCTCCAGATCTGGTGGATTGTGTTGGTCATGCTGTCTATTGCTTTGTTGGCTCCCCATTTTATCACCTCGGCTGCTATACCATCTTTTCCAGTTGCCTTTTTATTCTTTAGATCGCTTATGGCATGTACGACTTCATCCCTGGTTGCAGGGCGTGGCCCTATCTCTTCAGTATCAGTCCCCAATTCCAGCTCGTCTTCAGAAGGTTCACAGTTTAGCAGGTCGTGAACGTACTCTGCAAAAATCCGACAGTTCTCCTTCGCACTAACAGCCAGCTCCCCTTTCTTATCTCTTATTAACAGTTCTCTACCCTTATATCCAATCAGACTCTTTTTGAATTTCCCGAAAAAGTGTCTGCTGTTCTTTTTCCTGAAGTTGGTCTCAATCTCGTCCAGTACCGGCTTCATTTACTGTCTTCTGGTCCATCTTATTGTTCGGGCCGGTTCCGTTTTTGCCCCTAAGAAAACTTCCCATTTTTCCGGGTCCTTCTTGCTGCTCCAGTCTATCCAGGCTTCCCTGCGAGTCTCTACCGCTTCCTCACATTCTTTGTTCCACCACCAGTGCTTCCGTTTCTTTTCTTCCTTTCCCCACAGTTCAGCCTGTTTCGTCACATTTCGCTTCATATCGTCCCATTCATTGAATGATTCAATTCCTTTCTCATATCTGGATCGATTGTGTCTTAATTTGTCTCTGTCTAACTTTATGTTTTCTATTCTTCTATTCGTCTGTGGCAGTCTGTCTCTGTTTGGAATCCAAAGCCACTTAACTCCGATTCTATTCTTGCATTCTTCCTACCTTTGTGTTCATGACCTCTTTAGCGTATGTCCAGCTGATTTCTATGTGGTCAATTTGGAATTTCCTAAGGCGGGTGCATAGGTTTGCCCATGTCTTTTTTGTACACGGTTTGACCCTGAAGTGTGTTGTCATCAATCTCATTTTGTGTTCTCGACACAGCTCAATTCGTCTTTCTCCATTTTTGTTTGTCCGCTGGTGTGCAGGGTACTCGCCCACTACTCCTTTATGTTGCTTCTCTCTTCCAATCTGCGCATTATAATCTCCTACGAGTATCTTTACATGTCTATATGGTATGTTTTTCAGTGTATCATCTAACTCCTCCCTGCTTGAAATGTCAGTGTTGATATCCTTTCTGACTTGCTCTTCGTTTCAGTTATACCATCCTCGTATCTCTTGTCTACTATGAATCCCGTACCAAAGCATCTAGGTGCATGTCTTTCCTTTCCTACTCTCTCCTGGTTTCCCTTTCAGTATTATGAAGCCTTCTGACTCCGCTGCATCTTCGTCAGTGTATCTTGTTTCTTGCATCGCTAATATTCCAATGCTTCTCTCTTTCATATCTATTAACTGTTTAAGTTTAGCAGTCTTATTCACTGTCTGTTCATTTATGGTTCCAATTCTGAAAGTCTTTTTAGTTTTAATCTTCTCTGAGGTTCTTGGGAGCTCCGACTCTTCCCTTATGCACTTTTTGGCAGGTCCCCCAGAATCCGAATGCGTGCTTGCGTTGACCTTGGTGAACGGGGTATTGTACCCCTGGAGTAATCTCGCTCCATAGAGCGATCCATTCCATGAGCTAAAATTTTTTTGTTTTGTTTTGATGAGACGGCTCGTGTCCTTCCAGTTATACGACTAAAGTTGTTAGCCCCAGAAGATGTGTTCAGGCCGCCCCTGACATGGGGACACAGACGCCTTTGGTAGTCGCCCCTAACATGGAGTAGAGCCGCTACCTGATATGTTTCAGTGGCTCTTCCGCTCTCTCTGTCGTTGGGAAGTGACATTCTTCTTCCGACTTCGAGACCGTTGGTCGGACTTCGCCTGTAACCCTAGGTAGGGGCCCTAATTGGGTGCTACCATCCGGAGCCAGATGGACCCAGGTTTGTTTACGAGGTTGTTACTCCTCCCCCTCTTCCTTCCCCATGACTTGCAAGATGGAGCCTCGGGCTTGGGCCCGTCAATGGCGGAGTTGGTTACTGGTCCTTGGGTGCACAAAACACTTCTAACGGCTTTTAATAGCCGTCAGTACATGATAGCCTCCTCCAGGACCAGGAAAATAAATTCATCTAGCATCATTACTATCTATCGTTGCATGAAACAACACACATATTATTAGCTCATATTGCGCACTTTCGTAATGTAGTATACCCAACGCAACAAAGTCAGTTTGTAACGAACTTCTTGTTTTCAACTGACAGTAACTGACATGACAACTTATGTAACATGTATTCGCACCTGACTTTTTTATTCATATGTTCGTTCGTAGGCCTATTCGCATGCTTAATACTCTCAAACTTAAAACCAGGATATTCTTTAGTATCGTCGCACATAATCCAACTTCACTGAAACACACAATCTTCTATTGAGTATTCATTATGGTGTACATGTTTTTCAAAATGAGGCTGAAGGACATATCCTCTACTAAGCTCACTCGCACTCAAAAATTCTGTTTGGTTTTCGGCAGTATCGCTGAAAAACTTGGTGGCTGCGATATTAGGCCCTACTTTCTTCTGTACTTTTCGTTCAACTGACGTCTGTACATGCTCCTCCAAGCTAGCTGAAGTGTTTTGGGCACTAGTCAATTCACCAAAATCTCTCTTTGTTCTACTGTCCACAATCGGCCGAGCGTACATGAGATTTGAGTGTCTCTACATTCTAGTTCACGATTTGACAATACCTCTATTCGTTGCATCTTGTCACTTACCCTTCGAAACTATTCTCAATCTTCATTCTGGACTAAGTCGCCCTGTTCTTCTATCTCAGCCTGTAACTCCTTAGGTAAATTTAATAAAGTTCCTTCTATATTAGAGATTTTATCTACTTTCGTAGCTGCCTCCTATCAGACAATGCTTGTCCAGTTGTAATAATACTAGACAATTCGTCTAATGTCTCTAATTTCTCTCTGTGGGCTACAGTGTTGTTTGACAACTATTTTATATTGGCTTCAATTCGTCCCCTTGTGGCTTAAAGAGGCGATTAATTCTTCCACTTTTCTAATGCGAACAGACATACAACTTCAACAATAATAGGTATATTCTCGTTTGTACTTAAAGAATGACACTAGATTGAGTTTCGACTACTCAGATCCAGAGAAATGGGTTCTTACGACTTTTCGCAGGACAAATTACTAATAAAAGGCATCTCAGTTCGGGACTGTTTGCAGCTGACGTCACCTCATAGGATAGGAGACACAGCGATGGGCCACTGCTTTCTGTTCAATTAGCCAGCACGACAACAGCACAGCTCCGTTTCGCAGTGCAGCAACCGGTCAGCATAGAGTACTCTGTGGTTTGTCTGCTAAACGCTTCGGAAGAAGTTCGATAGCCAAGTTGACTTTGTTAGGTAAAAGTGCAGTCCAAATTAGATACAGAGTGCATTTATTTTAGTATAGTGCTCAAATTTCACATATTGTTTGGTTTCACAGTTACATTTCTAGATGCTATGTCAAAGAAGCATGATCGTACCAATTTAGAGCTGTTTCAGAGATGCGAATTGACTCTGTAAAAAAATTAACATAAAGATAACTCTAAAGAGTTTCCGAAAGATTGGTATAGAGTCGTTATACACGGCGACTGTGGCAGGGCCTTTCAAATTTGTATTTCCTAAATCGTCACAGATTTATTAAAATTTGCTATGTCTAGTGACTATAAGTAGCGAATAGTGTAAAAAAACGTAATTTACACTAAAGGATGTGCTATTGGGTTGCATTAACACACTGGTAAAACAAGAATGTGACGAATACTATCCTCATTTAATTAGAAATGAAAATGAAGTTCAGATGGTGGTAGGCGAGAATGGGAAGAATGAATCTGAGCACAACGTATAAGGCTAGAGAAGTCAGCTGGTGTGCTACACCAAACGGCCATGCTGCCCCCTGCTGACATCTTCACCGGTAGAAGCGTCGGGTCACATGTTTATGACTTAGAGCGAAAGTGTGGGAACTGTTGGCCATTTAAGTGAATTTTGTGCAATGGGTCAAACAGCACACGAGAGCTAAACACACAAAGTTTTTAAACCGATATAGGTTTAAGAAGAGGGAATAGAAGTAACATTAAGGATTAAAACGAAAGTGGTAGATTACGAATACGATAATGACTGCTGCACGTAAATGTAAAGAAATCGAAAAAGAAATGATTTTGGGAAGGACAGACTCAGCATACAGAAAACTAAAAACAACTTTCGGTGTCATTAAAAGAAAGGGTGGTAACATTAAGAGTGCAGCGGGAATTCCAATGTTAAATGAAACGCAGAGACTTGGTAGGTGGAAAGAAAACGTTGAAATCCTCTATGAGAGGAATATTTGTCTGATGTGATAGAGGCAAACAGGACTCGATTTAGAAAAGGTAGCCGATCCAGTATTAAAATTAGAATTTAAAAGAACTTTGGAAGACTTAAGATCAAATGACGCTGAAGGGATAGATAACATTTTATCAGAAGTTCTAAAATTATTGGGGAAGTAGCAACAAAACGACTATTCACGTTGGTATGTAGAATGTATGAGTCTGGCGACATACCATCTGACTTTCAAAAAATATTATCAACAAAATTCCGAAGATTGCAAGAGCTGACAAGTGCGAGAATTGTGCACAATCAGTTTAACAGGTCATGCATCCAAGTTGCTGATAAGAATAATCTACAGAATAATGGAAAAAAAATTGAGGATGTGCTAGTTGACAATAAGTCTGGCCTTAGAAAAGATAAAGGCACCAGAGAGACTAAAGAAAAATCAAGACACGCTCATAGGATATGTTGAGGTGGAAAAAGCTTTCGACGATGCAAAATGGTGCAAGATGTTAGAAATTCCGTCAAAAATAAGGGTAGGCTACAGGGAAAGACGGGTAATATAAAATATGTATAATAGCCAAGAGGGAATAATAAGTGTACTGCCAAGAACAAAGTGCTCGGATTAAAAAGGGCGTAGGATAGGCATGTAGTCTTTCACCGTTACTGTTCAATCTGTACATCGAAGAGGCAATGATGGAAATAAAAAAAAGATTCAGGAATTACAATTCAAGACGAAAGGATATCAAGGATACGACTCGCTGATGACATAGCTATCCTGAGTGAAAGTGAAGAAGAATTACATGATCTGCTGAATGAAATGAACAACAGAACGGGTACAGAATATGGATTGAGAGTAAATCGAAGAAAGACAAAAGTAAAGAGAAGTAGCAGAAATGAGAACAGCGAGAAACTTAACATCAGGTTTGATGATCACGAAGTAAATGAAGTTAAGGACCTCTACCTAGACAGCAAAATAAGCAATGACGGGCGGAGCAAGGAAGACATCAAATACAGACTAGAGTTGGCCAAAAGGGCATTCATGGCCAAGAGCAGCCTACTACTGTCAAAAATAGGCCGTAATTTGAGCAAGAAATTTCTGGGAATGCACGTCTGGAGGACAGAATAGTATAGCAATGAAACATGGACTGTGGGGAAACCTGAACAGAAGAGAATCGAAGAATTTGAGATGTGGTGCTACAGACAAATCTTGAAAATTAGGTGGACTGATAAGGTAAGGAATGAGGAGGTTCTGCGCAAAATCGGAGAGGAAAGGAATGTGTGGAAAACACTGACAAGGATAAGGGCAGGTGATAGGACATCTGCTGAGACATGAGGGAATGACTTCCATGGTACTAGACAGAGCTGTAGAGGGCAAAAATTGTAGAGGAAGACAGAGATTGGAATAGATCCAGCAAATAATTGAGGACATACGTTGCAAGTGCTACTCTGACATGAAGAGGTTGGCACAGGAGAAGAACTCGTGGTGGGCCGCCTCAAACCAGTCAGAATACCTATCCCCCCCCCCCCCAAACCAAAAAAAAAAAAACAATGATGGAATTAAACAAGACGTCAAGATTGATCAGTCTCTTTTGAATGTACAAATGTTGTTAATGTTGCAAAATTTTAATAATGTTACTGCACAGAATGTTTCTCAAGGGGAATAATTTCAAAGATAGTCTTACACAGTGATGGAACAATTTGTCTTGAAGTATGCCAGAAGTGGATAATAAGACGAGTAAGATGGGAAAGAGCCAGAATGATTTTTTTGGTAATATTCAGGGACTGAAGATGGAAACGAAAGGAATAAATGCCCGATTAGTTAGTCGAACTGGAAAGCAAGATTAAGAGGTAAGCGGAACTGGTGCTGTCGTGGTTTATGTTCAGAATGAAATACTGAAAGTAACAAATCAAGTTTCAGAAATAAACGTTAAGTTTGACTGTGAGGTATGGAGAATTGATGATGTAAGTTTGACTGTGAGGTATGGAGAATTGATGATGATATTAAACCTTTGATTGAGGCGAAAGTAAAACAGTCTGTAAAACTAGTTAAAATTAAATTCAAGGGACAGCTGATGCTAGCACTATGAAGTTATGGACTGAGGTGCAAACTAGCATAGGTGCATGCGACAGTATGACTTTGGAGATCAGTAGCAATGTGGAGCCTTTGCAAGTCCAAAACAGATTTAAATATTCTCCTTGTGTAATTCATAAGTCTGAAGTTTTAAATAAACATAAGGAGTTTGATTCTCAGAAGCCAGAGGGTTGACATCCTAGAGATTTCATAGAAAACTGTGACAGAATTTTATGGTAGGATATGAGTGACTATGAGAAGAACTATTCAGTAATTGATGTTGTGTCTGGGAACACCAAACGATGGGCGTTAGATTTAGATATACAGAATATTACGTTTGTTGAATTTAAAGAGCACTTCGTACAGGAAGTGCAAGTCAGAACAGAAACAGGACAGTGAGTTTGCCGTCAATAGAATGCCAGAGCTAGTTGGAAAAATAATCTTAAAAGAAATTTATGAAACTTATTTTCTAAACTACTACATTTAAAGGGCAGGAAGTCAGAATCTGAAGTCGTATGAGAGATGTGGAAGAACCTGCCAGACGGTGCTAAAAGATTCGTAGGAAGAAAATATAAGGCATTTGAAGTGTTTTTGGAAAGGGTACAAGAGTACGATACGAACGATGAGTGACTTTAGGAGCGTGGTAATAGTCTCATGTTGACGTCTTTGCCACCAAATTCACTTGTTCTGACGCCGATGGAGCACGTCTGGGGCCCTGTCGGGCGTCATTTCCGTACACAAACACCACTGTTGCGTATTTACGTTGAATCTCTGCTACGCAGAATTGCTACTGTATTGCTTTCCAAAGGTGGACCACCACGGTATTAAGTACGTGGTTATAATGTTCTGGCTTAACCCCTTTGTATCGATACTTGCTCCGGCTCTGTTTTCACAGGATATTACTCAGTTTTGATACGCTCTATTTCTGTATTCCTGTGAAAAATTTGTTCTACACACCAGCAAGTCATTCTTTTCCCTGACATATTAGTCAATATTTGACTCCATATGTGGTTTTGCACTGCGTTAAAGGACTTAGTTACACAATGAAACGAGTAGTAGCATTTTTACGGTATGTCCAAGCAGTAGTAAACTGCACAAACAGAAATAAAAACATGTGTGTGAATATGGAGAAGTTTACGTGATCATGTCATATGTGTTTTTGTCAACGATAAAATATTTGCTTCATATATGCCTTTTCTATTACAGATCCGCATCACCGTTGTGTTCGTGATAGTGCCCACATGTCTCTTTATGGATAGCCTGAGTTCTTTACAAGTTTAGAATATCAGTGTATTGCATTGCACAAATCACTCACGGGAAAAGCAGCAATACAAATTTCATCGTCTTTGAGAAGAGTTTGTTTTCCTCCAGGAAGCCAGGAGGGAAGAACCTGGAATGATTTTAGACGCAGTGGTACAAAAGAATGTTACAAACAAAATGCGTCGTACTAGAAGAGGATATCGGTAGGTAACTGCGTGCAGCGAAATTTGGTGAATAATGTAGGACCCCATGATTGAGGGTTTGGCGGATCAAAATCAGGATACATGCCACACACAGGTGCGCAAAACGTAAGGGCGAAAGTAAATATCGCATGATGCGCCACTACTAAGTAACATAGCTCGATGAAATGTGGAGGTTATACAGAGATAACTGCCACAGTATAGTACAAAGGATGCCCGAAAGAAATACGCAATGAGGTGAATAGAAATGACACCTTTATTCAAACATGATAATTACTCTAAATTTACCGCGATTCATGATGGTCTCCTGGACATTACAAAAGGTGGGACATTGTTCTTAATAGGGCGTGTGAGCACCACTGTTGGTAATGCGTGCTCTGCAACGTGCTCCAATGTTGCTCGTAAGGTTGGTAAAGAATTCTTGTGGCAGAGTGTTCCATTTCCTCCAGTGTTCCAGACATCTGCTGGACGTTGGTTGTCGCATGTGGACGTGCTGCATCACGCATCACGCACGTTGTCGATGGGATTTAAGTTAGGGTAGGGGGGGGGGGGGGAGGGGAGGGCGAGGCAGGCCAGTCCACTCATTTTCCAGGAGTGCCTCCACTACCGCTGTTGAATGCGAACGCGCATTGTTATCCATAATACTGAAGTCGTGACCAAATACGCTCCTGAAAAGACACACATTCGGAAGAAGTACGGGATTACAATAACTTGACCAACTTCCCCAGGGAAGTGTCCTGGGACTTCTGCTGTTCCTGATCTATATCAATGACCTGGGTGACAATCTGAGCAGTTCTCTTAGGTTGTTCGCAGATGACGCTGTAATTTACCGTCTAGTAAGGTCATCCGAAGACCAGTATTAGTTGCAAAGCGATTTAGAAAAGGTTGCTGTATGGTGTGGCAGGTGGCAGTTGACGCTAAATAACGAAAAGTGTGAGGTGATCCACATGAGTTCCAAAAGGAATCCGTTGGAATTCGATAACGCGATAAATAGTACAATTTTCAAGGCTGTCAGTTCAACTAAGTACCTGGGTGTTAAAATTACGAACAACTTCAGTTGGAAAGACCACATAGATAATATTGTGGGAAGGCGAGCCAAAGGTTGCGTTTCATTGGCAGGACACTTAGAAGATGCAACAAGTCCACTAAAGAGACAGCTTACACTACACTCGTTCGTCCTCTGTTAGAATATTGCTGCTCGGTGTGGGATCCTTACCAGGTGGGATTGACGGAGGATATCGAAAGGGTGCAAAAAAGGGCAGCTCGTTTTGTATTATCACGTAATAGGGGAGAGAGTGTGGCAGATATGATACGTGAGTTGGGATGGAAGTCATTAAAGCAAAGACGTCTTTCGTCGCGGCCAGATCTATTTACGAAATTCCAGTCACCAACTCTCTCTTCCGAATGCGAAAATATTTTGTTGACCCCAACCTACATAGGTAGGAATGACCATCAAAATAAAATAAGAGAAATCAGAGCTCGAACAGAAAGGTTTAGGTGTTCGTTTTTCCCGCGCGCTGTTCGGGAGTGGAATGGTAGAGAGATAGTATGATTGTGGTTCGATGAAACCTGTGCCAAGAACTTAAATGTGAGTTGCAGGGAAATCATTTAGATGTAGATGTAGAGAACAACGTGCTCAGAGATATGGAGGTTAGTACGCGCTTGCTGCATTAAGCTGAAAATGTTCAAATGTGTGTGAAATCGAATGGGACTTAACTGCTAAGGTCATCAGTCCCTAAGCTTACACACTACTTAACCTAAATTATCCTAAGGACAAACACACACACCCATGCCCGAGGGAGGACTCGAACCTCCACCGGGACCAGTCGCACAGTCCATGACTGCAGTGCCCAAGACCGCTCGGCTGATCTAGCGCGGCTGGATTAAGCCTCCGCCCGACATAACACCTGAGTTACCTGAACGATCATTTTCGACAATGTTTCTGGGAGTATTACGTGTTCCCACCTCTCGGCGCACGTGAGTACATGTAGGTTTATCTAACATTGATAATTTTGGTAGCCGGGCGCTGTGACCGAGCGTTTCTAGGCGCTTCAGTCCGGAACGCGCTGCTGCTAATGTCGCAGGTTCGAATCCCGCTTCGGGCATGGATGTTAGGTTTCAGTAGTTCTCAGTCTAGGGGACTGATGAGCTCAGATGTTAAGTCCCATAGTGCTTAGAGCCATTTGAACCATTTATTGATAATTTTGGTGGTTCAGTAGTTATGGTGTGGAAATCATTCTGTTCCATGGGCGTAATGAGCGACAGATATTTCAACTAGGTATATTCGCTGGTCAGCGTTATTGTGAAACTGTAATTTTTCCTCATGTAAGTCTTTTCAGGAGCGTACTTGTCATGATTTCATTTTTATGGATGTCTATGCGAATCCGCATCGAACAGCGTAGGTGGAGGGGCTCTTGGAGCGAGACGATATTCGGCGAATGGAGTGGCCTGCCTATTCCCTGCCCCCCCACTCCCGTACCACCTGCCCCGATCCCCCTCCCCGCCACTCGCGGCCTCTTAAATCCCATCGACCACGTGTGAGGTTCTTTGGTGAGACGTGTTGTAGAACGTCACATGCGTCAAAGAACACCCAGCAGTTGTCAACCACGTTGGTGGAGAAATGGAACGCCCTGAAACAAGTACAGCTTTTTTTTTGGTCATCAGTCTACTGACTGGTTTGATGCGGCCCGCCACGAATTCCTTTCCTGTGCTAACCTCTTCATCTCAGAGTAGCACTTGCAATCTACGTCCTCAATTATTTGCTTGACGTATTCCAATCTCTGTCTTCCTCTACAGTTTTTGCCCTCTACAGCTTTCTCTAGTACCATGGAAGTCATTCCCTCATGTCTTAGCAGATGTCCTATCATCCTGTCCCTTCTCCTTATCAGTGGTTTCCACATATTCCTTTCCTATCCAATTCTGCGTAGGACCTCCTCATTCCTTACCTTATCAGTCCACCTAATTTTCAACATTCGTCTATAGCACCACATCTCAAATGCTTCGATTCTCTTCTGTTCCGGTTTTCCCACAGTCCATGTTTCACTACCATACAATGCTGTACTCCTGACGTACATCCTCAGAAATTTATTCCTCAAATTAAGGCCGGTATTTGATATTAGTAGACTTCTCTTGGCCAGAAATGCCTTTTTTGCCATAGCGAGTCTGCTTTTGATGTCTTCCTTGCTCCGTCCGTCATTGGTTATTTTACTGCCTAGGTAGCAGAATTCCTTAACTTCATTGACTTCGTGACCATCAATCCTGATGTTAAGATTCTCTCTGTTCTCATTTCTACTACTTCTCATTACCTTCGTCTTTCTCCGATTTACTCTCAAACCATACTGTGTACTCATTAGACTGTTCATTCCGTTCAGCAGATCATTTAATTCTTCTTCACTTTCACTCAGGATAGCAATGTCATCAGCGAATCGTATCATTGATATCCTTTCACCTTGTATTTTAATTCCACTCCTGAACCTTTCTTTTATTTCCACCATTGCTTCCTCGATGTACAGATTGAAGAGTAGGGGCGAAAGGCTACAGCCTTGTCTTACACCCTTCTTAATACGAGCACTTCGTTCTTGATCGTCCACTCTTATTATTCCCTCTTGGTTGTTGTACATATTGTATATGACCCGTCTCTCCCTATAGCTTACCCCTACTTTTTTCAGAATCTCGAACAGCTTGCACCATTTTATATTGTCGAACGCTTTTTCCAGGTCGACAACCCTATGAAAGTGTCTTGATTTTTCTTTAGCCTTGCTTCCATTATTAGCCGTAACGTCAAAATTGCCTCTCTCGTCCCTTTACTTTTCCTAAAGCCAAACTGATCGTCACCTAGCGCATTCTCAGTTTCCTTTTCCATTCTTCTGTATATTATTCTTGTAAACAGCTTCGATGCATGAGCTGTTAAGCTGATTGTGCGATAATTCTCGCACTTGTCAGCTCTTGCCGTCTTCGGAATTGCGTGGATGATGCTTTTCCGAAAGTAACATGGTATATCGCCAGACTCATATATTCTACACACCAACGTGAATAGTCGTTTTGTTGCCACTTCCCCCAATGATTTTAGAAATTCTGATGGAATGTTATCTATCCCTTCTGCCTTAGTTGACCGTAGGTCCTCCAAAGCTCTTTTAAATTCCGGTTCTAATACTGGATCCCCTATCTCTTCTAAATCGACTGCTGTTTCTTCTATCGCATCAGACAAATCTTCACCCTCATAGAGGCTTTCACTGTATTCTTTCCACCTATCTGCTCTCTCCTCTGCATTTAACAGTGGAATTCCCGTTGCACTCTTAATGTTACCACCGTTGCTTTAAATGTCACCGAAAGTTGTTTTGACTTTCCTGTATGCTGAGTCTGTCCTTCCGACAATCATATCTTTTTCGATGTCTTAGTTTCCCTGCACTTCCTGTTTATTTCATTCCTCAGCGACTTTTATTTCTGTATTCCTGATTTTCCCGGAACATGTTTGTACTTCCTCCTTTCATCAATCAACTGAAGTATTTCTTCTGTTACCGATGGTTTCTTCGCAGCTACCTTCTTTGTACCTATGTTTTCCTTCCCAACTTCTGTGATGGCCCTTTTTAGAGATTTCCATTCCTCTTCTACTGTACTGCCTACTGCGCTATTCCTTATTGCTGTATCTATAGCGTTAGAGAACTTCAAACGTGTCTCGTCATTCCTTAGTACTTCCGTATCCCACTTCTTTGCGTATTGATTCTTCCTGACTAATGTCTTGAACTTCAGCCTACTCTTCATCACTACTATATTGTGATCTGAGTCTATATCTGCTCCTGGGTAAGCCTTACAATCCTGTATCTGATTTTGGAATCTCTGTCTGACCATGATGTAATCTAATTGAAATCTTCCCGTATCTCCCGGCCTTTTCCAAGTATACCTCCTCCTCTTGTGATTCCTGAACAGGGTATTCGCTATTACTAGCTGAAACTTGTTACAGAACTCAATTAGTCTTTCTCCTCTTTCATTCCTTGTCCCAAGTCCATATTCTCCTGTAACCCTTTCTTCTACTCCTTCCCCTACAACTGCATTCCGGTCGCCCATGACTATTAGATTTTCGTCCCCCTTTACATACTGCATTACCCTTTCAATATTCTCATACACTTTCTCTATCTGTTCATCTTCACCTTCCGACGTCGGCATGTATACCTGAACTATCGTTGTCGGTGTTGGTCTGCTGTCGATTCTGATTAGAACAACCCGGTCACTGAAATGTTCAGAGTAACACACCCTCTGCCCTACCTTCCTATTCATAACGAATCCTACACCTGTTATACCATTTTCTGCTGCTGCTGCTGATATTACCCGATACTCATCTGACCAGAAATCCTTGTCTTCCTTCCACTTCACCTCACTAACCCCTCCTATATCTAGATTGAGCCTTTGCATTTCCCTTTTCAGATTTTCTAGTTTCCATACCACGTTCAAGCTTCTGACATTCCACGCCCCGACTCGTAGAACGTTATCCTTTCGTTGATTATTCTCATGGTAACCTCCCCCTTGGCAGTCCCCTCCCGGAGATCCGAATGGGGGACTATTCCGGAATCTTTTGCCAATGGAGAGATCATCATGACACTTCTTCAAATACAGGCCACATGTCCTGTGGATACACGTTACGTGTCTTTAATGCAGTGGTTTCCATTGCCTTCTGCATCCTCATGTCGTTGATCATTGCTGATTCTTCCGCCTTTAGGGGCAATTTCCCACCCCTAGGACAAGAGAGTGCCCTGAACCTCTATCCGCTCCTCCGCCCTCTTTGACAAGGCCGTTGGCAGAATGAGGCTGACTCCTTATGCCGGAAGTCTTCGGCCGCCAATACTGATTATTTATAAAAATTTAGGCAGTGGCGGGGATCGAACCCGGGACCGAAGACGTTTCAAGTACTGCTTACCAACCTTTTGAGCAATATGGTAGCACGTTGCAGAGATAGTATTGCTGTCCATGGTGATGGTCACACACCCTATTAAGAACCATGTCCCACCTTTTATAATGTCCAGGTGGTCATGAAGCGCGGTGACTTCAGAATAATTATCATCTTTGAATATAATTGTCATTCGTGGTCGCCTTTTTGCGTATTTCTTTCAGTTATCTTCTGTACAATACTATTAAAGTTTTTTTCTCAGTTTGGTCCAAGTTTTGTCGAGCTAAGCTACTTGGAAGTGACACGTCATGCCAACCTTTCTTTCGTCCTCAGTTTTTGCGCACCAGTGTATTTTAGTGAAGACCTTGATTGCGGATTTCACGTATGCAGGAAGAGATTGGAAACCTTACGTCAGTCCCCGAGAGACCTCGCAAGTAACCAAGGAAAGAAAATCGACTCAAGTGTTTCATCGGTATACTGGTATTACTGAAAATGGTTCCTCGTACGTAACTCAGGCGGCTCGTAACAGGGCTGCGCAACCAGTCCCGGAGCGTGGAGTACTGGCCGGACAGGATTCTGAAGGATGCGGATCGAGTCGATAGCAGGCTGGTGACTGGTTCTCTCATGTTTCACCGCAGATGCCGCACGCAATGCCTGCAGTGAGCGGCATGCACGGGGCGTCGCATGCAAAACTACGTTACAGAAAAGACTCTAAGCACATAATTACGTTGTACGCTTATAAGTCACGTAGGAAGCATCAGAATAACGTTAAGTTCTGATGTAAGGAAACATTATTATTATTATTGTTATTATTAAGCATCAGATTGAGAAGGGGAGCAACAGATACTTGCGTGGCTCCCTTTCCCGTTTAGAAAGTGCCGCATACCATTGTGGAACACTGAGGCTTTGTAAAAGCGATGTGCGGTTGGAGAAGTAAAGTTTGCTAAGAAATTTCCGGACGTCACTCGCACTGAAAATGTACCTAAGGGTCAGTTTAAAACTGAGTTTGAAGAATATTACTAGGGGGAATATAAGTACTATCTTAACGTCGGCGTCGACTGTTCTGTCCGCACAATGACATGTCGGACACGGTTGGCTCTGTAAAAAAACTTGGCACATAGAAAGTAAATGATTAACCACATAACACAAATTTAGAGTAAATATTGACACTATAAGTTACAACTTGGACTTAACGTACATATAACATGTTAACACTTACGTCAATAACAATGACAGAGCTTGAATGGTTTGAAAAGTTTAGAAATCAGGTAGAAACGTCAGTTCATTAACCACTCTGCGTTGTTCACACATGCTAGTCCCACATGCAACGAAATAACAATATTTAGGGTTTAACAAATTACAAGTCTAATAATGACGCCTACGTAATGGTGCGTCCGTATTATACAGGAGATAAAAAGAGAGTGATATCGTCCGGCAGTGGACGATGGGTTGCGCGCGTATTTTTTGTAACATTCAAATGTCGTCAGTGTCTGTCTTTAATATCAATGTTTTTACATGTGCGCAGAATTAGTCTATAGTCTCTTAGGCACGTCAGTAGCGCTGGATTCATTTCTCCTTGTAAATCGTCAAAATACATCATAATAATGCGTAGTTAAATATTATACATTGCCAAATAAATGGCTCTTGGCCTCTTTCATTACTCAAATCAGTGTTTTATGTGACGAGATGTGGCGGAGTGAAAATACAGCATCTCAAGATCAACTACAGAACGCAAGAACCCAGTGGTAAAACAAAGGTTTCGAAAAGAGGTTGCAAACTATAAAACTTTTCCAGGGGCAGATGCGGACTCTGAAACGAATCTACATATTTGTGACGCCTATTCAGTAGTTGTTGAAGCTATATCTGTGTCAAATGAACCGTTCAAAAACTACTCTTATTCTGACGTTGTTTCTTTGAAGTCTGCATACGTTATGTTCTAAAAGGGAGCTTTCCGGATTATTATCCAGTTTTGTAATCTGTTTTCCTGCATTTTCAGTTTACCTCTGAAAACATAAGTCATCCTGAGAAATCAATTTTGATTCTTTTGCCAGTTACCAACTTACTTTTGGCAATATACAAATTATTAAAACTTCGTTGTGGAAATTATATTTAAGATTATATAATCATTCATTGTCTAAAAATATGTTTATTTTCCGAATAAGATTTTCTATACAGACATTATCACAGACTTGCTACTGCAGTGTTACCTAATGGACTCTTTGTACTGTCGAAATAACGAGTCTGAATAAGTCAGTGTGAAATGTTGGAAGAGATTAGACGTTGGGAGCAAAGTCTGTGACTTGTTACTTTATTTGACAATGTAATATACACTTGTTGAAATTGCCGATGTTCCATTACGTCTATATTCATGAATTATTTTGCATATGTTTATTGTGAAATACACAAAAAGTAGATCTCAAAAAAGTATTTGTTTCAAAAGTCTACAATTTTATCCAGTCATTTTCTTACGTAATTGAACAAAATCTCATAACTGACAGATTTGATTTCGTGAATACATTATGACAAAGTGTCGTTGACAGGGTAATGTTCTACTTTTCAGCACGTCAAGATCACGGTCTCCGCAGGATAGCACTAAGAATTTTTACACAACTACGTGCCGAACCAACGATAGTATCGAGAAGATGAGTATATTTTTTGTCTTCTGTCTATTGCAACAAACAAGGTAGGCGCTACCTATAATTCTGATTTACTAGATGTAATATTACACTTTTCTCCGTCTTTTTATGCCGACAGAAATGTCCAGAAACTAATTTTGTGTTCAGTTAACTATCTTTGCATTTGTTGGACTGAGAGAGCTGCGTTCCTCGAAATCTGACCATACCTTATTAGTAATGAACATCAGATAAAACTCAAGGAAAGGCAGATGGATGGAAAATGGGGGATATCAGAAAGATCGAGAGGTTGTTCAGAGTTTCAAACGAAACATTAGGCAACAAGTGACTGAAACAGAGGAAAGAAATAGAATAGATTAGCTAGCTTTGAGAGATGAAATAGTGTTCGCAGCAGAAGATACAATAGGCAGAACGACAAGCTGCTGCAGAGATTATTCGACAACACACCAGATACTAAATTTAAATGGATAAAATATTAAAAGAAAAAAAAGACAGCAAATGGTGCTGGCGAGAGGGAATACAGTAGCCTAAGAATGAGAATGAAAATGCCAAACGATAAAAGAAAAATGATTAGAAGAAAAATGGAGGGCTATAGAACCATGCGTGAGTATAAGAAAGAAAGCGACTACATACGGAAAGCTTTCGGGAAACCAATACGAATATCTAGGACTCAGATGGCCAGAAAGCACTAACTCTCAGAAAATCTTACGTGAAAAGTCTTAAAGCTTTTTAAGGAAAACAAACGTTATTAACATTCTACATGTTTTTCTTCGCGTCCATATATTTATTGGTGAATATAGTCACCATGACGACGGAAACGTTTCTGCCAACGACAGATCTGTTTATTGATACCAAATGGCTCTGAGCACTATGCGACTTAACTTCTGAGGTCATCAGTCGCCTAGAACTTAGAACTAATTAAACCTAACTAACCTAAGGACATCACACACATCCATGCCCGAGGCAGGATTCGAACCTGCGACCGTAGCGGTCACGCGATTTCAGACTGAAGCGCCTTTAACCGCACGGCCACACCGGCCGGCCGTTTATTGATACCGTCATTGTGGAATGTCTGACTTTGTTGACGGAGCCACAACCTCACCTCTGCTGGTACTATTCCATCACTATCAAAATGAAGTTCTCGAAGGTGTTCTTTAAGTTTTGGAAATAGATGACAATCGAATGTGACCAACGCAGTATGATAGATGACACTGAACCCAGTACCTCGGATTGTTGTAGATATCACAACACTTGTGTGTGGTTTGCCATTGTCGTGCCGAAGGAGAAGGTGCTCCCTGTATCGAAAAACTCTTCAAATTCGAAATTCGATTATACCATGCTGTTAGTCACCCACCAAAATACACTACGAAAAAAAAAATCGCAACACCAAGAAGGAGTCGTGAAACATAAATGTTAGCTAGTGGGTCTGTTGCTACATCTCACAGATCAAGTCTATTCAAATTTCACGCCAGTCGCAGAACAGTGACTTTAGTAGCGCCTCGCCCGCATCTCGTGGTCGTGCGGTAGCGTTCTCGCTTCCCACGCCCGGGTTCCCGGGTTCGATTCCCGGCGGCGTCAGGGATTTTCTCTGCCTCGTGATGGCTGGGTGTTGTGTGCTGTCCTTAGGTTAGTTAGGTTTAAGTAGTTCTAAGTTCTAGGGGACTGATGACCATAGATGTTAAGTCCCATAGTGCTCAGAGCCATTTGAACCATTTAGTAGCGCCTCTACGAGGATGCAGATAAGGTTTGCTGTAAATATATGCCGTGACTTCGTGTTACTTACTTTTTAGATTGGACTTGGTGAGTTGATGTTAGTCAAGAATGCCATTAAGGCGACAAATACACAATTATCAACACGTCACTGAGTTTGAACAAGCTCGTGTAATACGGCTACGAATAGCTGGATGTACCTTCTAAAAGACTGCAAAAGACTTGCCAGGAATGTAGCCACTGTACATGATTGCTGGCAGCGGTGATGACGAGAATGTACAGTCGCAAGAAGACCGGGCTCAGGACGGCCACGTGGCACTAACGAGAGGAAGCACCATCGTGTTTGGCGTATGGCTCTGGCGCATCATACTGCATCTGCAATAGCAATTAGAGCAGCAGTTAGAACCACAGTGACACAATGAATTGTTACAAATAGGTTACTTCAAGGACAGCTCTGATCCAAAGGCCCTGTAGTATGCACTCCATTGACCCCAAACCACCGTCATTTGTGACCTCAGTGGTGCAAGCGAGAGCTCATTGTAGAACAAAGTGGACGTCTATTGTGTTTTCCGATGAAAGCTGGTTCTGCCTCGGTGACAGTGATGGCCGTGTGTTGGCTAGGAGGAGGCCAGTTGAGGGAATATTTTTCGATAGGTTAATGCTCACCCACATACCGCTGTTGTAACTCAACATGCTCTACACAGTGTCGATATGTTGCCTTGGCCTGCTCGATTATCAGGTCTGTGTCCAATCGAGCAGACTTGAGACATCGGACGGCAACATGTAACACCTCCGATTTATTTAATACCCGATCTGATCTGATCGATCAAATAGCAGCCCAATAATTATTAATTAATGTGACCGTGTACCTAATGGGGCTGGCAATCGGAATTGATTGCTACGGAGTTGTTACTTTCCAGTTTGTCCATCTCAAATGCTGCAACAATGAAATGTTTGGTAACAAGAAGAACACCAACACAATTTCACTAATCAAGAACCTATATTCGTCTCAAAAGCACAATAACAAGGAGACAGCCACTGCCTTCGTCATACACATCTAATTACGGCTAATCTCAGCACAGGCTTCTTAGTTATTCATTATCATCACACGCTAATCCAATCACTGCAATCCAACACTGCAATCCAACACTGCTATCCAACACTGCAATCCAACACTGCTATCCAACACTGCTATCCAACACTGCTATCCAACACTGCAATCCAACACTGCAATCCAACATTGCAATCCAACACTGCAATCCAACACTGCAATCCAACACTGCAATCCAACACTGCAAGCCAAAATGATGCCGGCGCGGTAGACGCGAAACCAAAATATCGGCACTGAAATATCACTGATCACTTCGTAATTATACTACTTCGTTTTCCCGGTATTATTCTAGCACAAAGGGGTTAAACCGCAGCGATGGTCACTCCCTTTGTCGGTAAAGCCTTGCATTACAGCAACAGGCCTCCACACAGCTCGGCCCGCAACATGGGACTGACTCAACTCACACTCGCTCTCGCACACGACACAATCGATTATTTGCCCTATCGACCTGTGCCGAGTGCAAACTTATAGTAAGGGCCTACGGACCCCTAACAAACTCCAGTATCATTCACAAACAGCAAAAACCGTCCTGATACTGACCAGTCAAGTACAATAGGAACGGAACTCCATCCCACAAATCGACATTTGCCACCTGTATAACACAATCGACGTACTTTTTCATGCTTGCATTCAACATTCTGGCACTTACGCTGGTTATTAATGTACCAGCATTTCACATTTTATCTCCGGCCGGCATTAACCTGATATATGATTTTCGAGGGAATCTTATACAATTCTTCTTGCAAAATATGGAAAGTTCAAATAAAGATGACGGAGATGGATGAAGGCTCAATAATACTGAGACCTAGTCAGGTCCTGACCTGGGTGATGAAAGCTGTTTGAACAGCGACCCTGTCGGCTTCGAACACAGCATCACTATTGGAGAACAGACATTGTAACATGGGATAGACATGATCAGCCAAAATATTCACATAAATCTTGCCAGTAAAGTGACCTTGCAGAATAACCACGGGACCCGTGGAATAACACGACCTGGCATCCCAAATCATCACCATCGTGTTTCACTCTTCGGACGTAAACTGCGTCAGAAGTTGGAAACAGTGTGAAACAAGACTCATCCTACGAAATAACATTCTTTCATTGCTACAGAGCACAGTTGTTATTGCTACGGCACGACGTTTTCATCTAACGGACTTTTGCGTCACTGATGAGTGTTTCTGAAATGCCAGGTCATTCTACAATTCCCTATTTACTGAGCTACCTACACCTTGTTTTGATGCTGTCAGGAACCATGTGTCCGACAATCAGTTCTGCAGTTACTTTTGCAGCTGTCGTCTTCTTATTTTTCGATTCAATCAATTGTTGTCCGTCATGATTACTCAATATGCACTTTCATCCACATTATGACGGAGGATTATTTTTTTCCCACTTTCTCTGAATGCGGTACAAATTTCGATACAGTGCCTCTCGAAAAGCCAAACACTTCTGCTACCTTTATTATGAAAGCACCTTTTTAGAACCTCTTAGGTGTTTTATAACCACTGAAATGATCTGTAGTGATTTGAATGTACACAGTGCCGGAAAACTATTTTAACTTGTTTAATATTCGTGTTTTACGTTTTAACTAATGATGTACTTTTATCGATGCTGGGAAACTGTTCTTATAATTTAATACTACGAGTTTACATTTTGACTAACGATCTACTTAGCGTATGTAAAGGTTCGACAATGAATGGATACGATCGAAACTAGTCACCGTTACCCTGAATTCTCAGTCCAACTCAGACAGGAAAGTAAAGAAAAATAATACTGAAGACAGTTACCATCCTTTCGCCAAAGCAGTGCTGAAATTCCATAAATCAATTACATATCCTGAATATTTTTAATCTTATATTTGAGATTTAAAAATCAGCAACTCAATACTAGATGGTTCAGTCACATTAATGTGACCACTACCCATGTTAGACGCAAAGTGCAACAACCAATTACAATCGGCGGGCTACAACACAAGCAGTGGAGAGTACCTAAAGAGTATCTAGGGGAGGCGCAAAACAGTGCAGTTAATGACGCGTTGTGGAAAGGGGGCGATTTATGTCAAAATGGCATGATCATTGTCTTTTGGGCCAAGAATGGAACCATTTACGAAACAGCTTTGTTAGTAAACTGTTCGTGTGACTCTGTGATTAAAGTATAGCGTGCATGGAAAAATGACGAAGTTCAAAACCTCCACTGAGGCAGCTGTGGTGTACTGTTCAGCGAATATTCCTGCTTATGAGTCCCCGTAGCAGACGCCTGGTTCATGCACGCCTAAGGACTGCTATTCATCGGCGACGAAGGCTGGAGTTTGCACGCCGGTACCGCATCTGGACATCCTTTAAGTGACGATAGGTGGGCTTTTCAGATGAATCACGTTTTGTGCTCCCTCGGACAGATGGCCATAGGCGTGTAGGGTGTGAAACGTCTAAAAGGAAGAGTCAAGCCGAAGGATGGAGCGTTATGGTCTGGGGAATGTTTTCGTGGCATTCACTCGGTGGTCTCGTCATTCTGGAAGACACAGTGGATCAACACAAGTATGCATCTGTACTTGGGAAACATGCCCACCCCATAATAGCAGTTTCTTTTTCCTCAACACGATGACATATACCAGCAGGATAATGCATTGTGTTACACAGTTTTCAGTGTACGTACGTGGTTCGATGAGCACCTGGATGAACTCACCGTAAACCCATTGCCATCAAAATCCCCGAATTAAAACCCAATCGAGAATCTGCGAGCTCATCTCAATCCGGCTGTTCAACCCATAGATCCTCAGTCGACAAACCTAGCGCTGCACTGGAGTCGACATGACTTCACATCCCTTTCAGTACCTTCCAGAACCTCATTGCCTCTCGTTAATGTGGCTGGACACTATCACGATTGCTGACTGTATTCCACATTTTCAGCAATTAGAGCGCACATATGTTTACATTGTCAGGGCCTGTTTAGGTCTCTTTATTGACGAATTCAGTGTGTGCTACACACGCAGTCCAAGGATATACTAAGCTCGGTGACTGACGGGAACAACTTTAAATGTCGGAATCCTGTACAATCGCTCCCATCAGCCACCGCACCGAGTGTCAGCTTGGACGGCGGGAATAACAACGTATTAAAGTACTTACAGGTATGTACAGAAGTTAATTTGTTATGTAGCTTCCTAGTATTTTATTCCTTTTTTAAAGCATGTAATCTAATGGTGGGTTTGTAATAAGTAGAAACCGGTACTCTTACTATCTGAGTAACGTGACGTTAGAGTAAATCTTCAGAAAAAGTCGAGGACGACAGCGTGGAAGTACAAATGTCATGTGTCACTAATTTAAGATTACAACCTCCCGGAAAAAGGTGACGCAAATGTCCATTTCTGCAAGCAAAGATGATTAAATCTCTAAAAAGCGTCCTTGATAACTATTTTGAGTAATTTGAACAGACAGTCTTTACTAGACCGGACTACCCCTGGTAATATTATAAATCTTTTGCTCTAACTCAGAAATCAACTATCAGACTCATACGACACAGGCAACCTTAACCAAAGACCAAAAAATGAGACAATGTTTGTCTTGGCCTTTTGTTTATCAGGAAACCAGTTACTAGTATACCTTCTGCAGAATTAAACATAAATATTTATACATACTGGAACAGATTGAAACACGCTGTCCATTCTAACCTGTATATCCCAGTATGATACAAAAGTTCTGCATACTTAGTGGAAAAATGGTAAAGAAGTAGAATAGCTGAGTTAATTTCTGCATTGAGTGCCAGGGGTTTTCTCAAGACACGGTTTTGACTAATATTCGTTTAGTTCTAAAATGGTGGCCTTTGGGCGAACACGGAAACGTAGGGGGGGGGGGGGATGTATAGTTATTACCGACGTGTATGGAGATGAGGTATCAAATGTGGGACATTAGAAAGGACATTTGTCCCAGACGTCGTCTACATGGAGCTCGTCGAGCTATTAAAGCTACGTATGTCTTCGGCAAGCCAGAGTACAGCGGAGGGTAGTCCTGCAAATATTATCAAATTTGTGTCCTTTTCCATTCACCTGTTGAGAGAGAGGAAGACGATTTTCTGTTGCTTCTGTACGAGTGCTAATCTCTGTAACCTAATTCTCGTGGTGTCATCATGTAAATTAAATAGACTGATTCGATACCAAATGAGCAGGGTCTTCGTAAAATACGAGCGTAAAGAGTACGTGCCAAACACTGAAAACAAAGAGGGGCAGGTTGATAACGTATGCACTAATACGGTAAGCGGGTAAGTTCCATGTTCCTAGACGAAGCCATAGATGACAAAGGTAGTAGTGGAAAGCAAAGATTTTAATATATACAACAAAAAACCGAGAATGTCTGGTGTAGTGCTAACTTGAGCTGTGGAGATTGGCTCGAGGGCTAAAATCATGGTAGACTGCAACAAACAAGGGAGAAACCGGATGACGCAAATAGATAAATAAATGGCTGAGAGCATAACGTCAGTGTCAAAGGAGACTGTTCTCACATCTTACAGTGCTGTACGGGGAGATGAAGTCGCGAGAGGCGGCCGCTGCGGCCGAGCGGTTCTAGGCGCTTCAGTCCAGAACCACGCTGCTGCTACGGTCGCAGGTTCGAATGCATCCTCGGACATGGATGTGTGTGATGTCCTTAGGTTAGTTAGGTTTAAGTAGTTCTAAGTCTAGGGGACTGATGACCTCAGACGTTAAGTCCCACACTGCTTAGAGCCATTTGAACCATCTTGAAGCCGCGAGAAACTTACTTCAAAATGCAACCTCTAGATTAACAGTACATGAGTACAAGGTGATAAGATAGGATGCTGATTCGCACCATCAAAATGTAATGTCGTACACATGAACCATCCGACGACTTGTGACCATGAGATCGGCCATCAGTCCTGGAATGAGTCATGAGTATTTGTCAGCCGCGATTATAATGGAGCGACCATATATACACTGATGAGCAAAAAATTGTTACTTCCTGCTTAGAAGCGTGTGGGCTAACCTTTGTGAAACCAAACAGTAGCTATTCTGCGTGGCGTGGATTTATTAGGTTTTCGGATTTGTGTGGCTCTAGAGGCCTACGCACAGTCACGCAGTTTGGATAAATTAACGGCCGGTGGTTTATGAGAGCGGAGCTGGAGCCTGATAGATTCCCTGGTATGCTCCAAAGGGTTCAGACCAGGCGAATTTTGTGGTCAAGAAGTCAAAGTGAGTTCGCCATCGTGCTCCTCGAACCACCGTAGCACGATTCCGGCCTTCTGACACGGACGGCGATTCTGCTGGACGATACCATCACTGCTGGGGAAGACATCAAGCTTAAGGAATGCGGTTGTTCCACAATAATGTTCACGTAGCTCGCAGCTGTTATGGTGCCATCTATTACTATCACTTGTGCAATGGAAGCCGCGAAACCTGATACTGCGTCCACTGGTACAGTGTACGCTTCGAGCAGGTTTTCGCCCGAATGACGATGTATCCGACCACGTCCGTCGATCACTAACAAGGAACGTCATTGACGCGACCAGGCCACACGTTTGATTTATTTTTCAATCTCGACTACCTCGTACTCACTGCAGTCGTAACTGGTGATGGTCAGCACAGGAACAAGTGGGGAGCCTCGTGTTACAAAATGAGCGCTTTTGCTCTGAAACACTGACACCTGCACTAATATTGTTCTCTGTAGTGAGATCTGTTACAGATCACCACCTATCTGCTTTACAGAATGGGCTAGCCCGGTGACCTCCACAATCTGTGATGAGGCATGAATATCCGACAACTCGTGGCCTACTCGTGGTTTCACCGTTCTTCAACAATTTTCCATAGATACGACAGTGGCACGCGAACAGCCGACTGGCGTCACAGTTTTCCGAAACGCCCGTTCCTAGGTGCTGGATCATAACAGTCATCCTCTTTGTCAAACTCGCTTATGTCATTGGGTTTTGCAATTTGCACCCTTATAGTCGCTAGTATGATTACCTATATGTCTCTGTTCAGTACATACTACTTTCGGACGGCATTACGTACCCGCGACGCCACTGGGTGACATTCAGTATCTCAGTGGGGAAAAATGATAATGTTTTGAGTTGTTGGTGTATGTATCTGTGCGGAAGACAGATCTCAAATTAATATTTATTCGAAGAATTACTGTTCATTATTCTGGTAACCGTACAAGTCAACGGAAGAGACAGAAAATATTCAAAGAAGCTCTTCACGATTCGCCACATGTTTGTTTACTGAGCGAGAGAGCGTCAAAGAGATGCTCAGCTAATTGCAGTCGGAGACGTTACAGGAGAGGCGTTATGCACGGTGAAAAGATGAAATTCCGCGAGTGGACTTTTCAAAACGAGTCGTCAAACATTCTACCTCTTGCAATATATATTTCGCACAGTGATCATATCGCTAGATCTAGAGCAAACTGTGCTTACGGAGGGGTAAGGACAGTTTTTCTTCCAGCTTATCTTTCACGAATGGAAAAATTTGGAAAAAATGATATTGAGAGCTATGCAACGTCGACCACACACGATATGGTGGCTTTCGGTGTACATATGTTTACGTGGGTCGTTAAGTTACTAGATTTGAATTCTGCAGGAGTAGGATGAATATCTGCAAAAGCCCATACCGATTTAGGGCTTCCGTAGTTTTCTTGCGCCACTTCAGCTTATATTCACCCTCCTCTTCCTCCACATTCTCTGTCCCACTCATTTTGGTTTAGTATGTCGTCTCTAGTGAGAAGTTAAGCTCTAACTTTTCTTTTTGTTGAGCCAGGTTATCTACAAGAAGAAGCCCCATTATGTAGTAGCGATCTCAAGTTCAACGACATCTGTAGTTCCTGTTGGACAGACACGCAAACAGTGAAACGTGTGGGTTGTTGTGTGTTGACAAATGGAGTGTTATTGTCTCCAGAATTCATTACCGCTTGACTGTGGAACATCCTTGTGGAACGTCCTTGCGGAACTGTAACAGCCAGCCAGGTTATCTCATTGGTAGAATGTCACTGACATCTAGGCCATACTGGAGGTAAAGATGGAATCATGAAATATGGGGTATAAAAATTATCGGTTATTATGAGAGCTGTCAGTACTCATAAGAAAAAGGAAAACAACTCCATTAAACACGGATCCGGGAATGTACAGTTTCTGAGATCTGAACAAGTGTTCGTACGGGGGTCTCGACGTGACTTCTAGGCATGACAAAGCCTCCGTCTGCCGTTGGGCACAAGGAACCGCTCGTTATTTAACATAAAGCAGAAAGTCCATGAAGCAAATAAAAGCCAATAGCAGTACCAAGACGAACAATGTTTAACGTCTAGCTGATTATAGAGAGATCACATAGTGAAATATCATGCTCGTCTTCTTATTGTTCTTTAAGTGCCTCGTCCTCCAAGAACATTGGAGATCAGTTCATTATCCGTTGTTTGTCCGTGGCTCTTCTGAACAGCGGTTCTGTGCTCAACCCAAACCTCTGGCTCAAGTTCTTTAAATAGGATAGTGTTCTATGTGCTCCATAACGTCTGCCTTCAGTCTTTCCTTGAAGTAGTAGGTGAACAGGTTGTGTTTGTTATTGCGCATTATGTGGCCCAAGTATTCGAATTTCCTTCTCTTGTTGGTACTAAGAATTTCTAAATCTTTGTTCATACCCCGCGATACTGCCACATTTGTGACTTTATCTGTCTTCATCTTTTCAGAATACGTCGCTTCGACAGACTGTCCCAAGTCAGTGCCACTCTTCGTTATAACAATTGAGCCTCCAGTCTGAATGATGAATTTCTAACTTAAAGCATTACTCTTTTACTCTAAGGATAGCATACGCATGCTACGTACGTGTCGCCGTACCATTGGAGCAGGACCTAAGGGAGGTCAATAGCATGGAAGCGACACGAAGTAATATGCTTGGGAATTAAGCATAATTTTAGAAGTTTTGCCTTGGTAACACAAGAGATGACCAAAGTACGTCAATACGCAATTGACAGGTACAATGCCACCAAGGAAGAACTGCTGATGTTACATGTAATGCGGGCACAAGACCGAGGGAATTGTTATACTTCATAAGAGCTGGGTGTCTAGAACGCCAGTATAGCAAATGACATCATAGAGATGGGAGGTCACTGTCATTGCCTTGACGACGTTGAGTGAAGTAACAAGCCGCAGATCGGGCGTAACAACGATTATTGATAGTGCCGACGCTGCGGAATACGTCCACCTCTGCTTCTGAAAGGCTAAGTTAAGACGCCTTTCAGCAACTGCCGAAGCGGCCAGAAAGCTGAGCTACGAGAAAAGCAGGCCAGCCGAAGTCATCGTCACCCCGTAATGTCAATGAATATGAGATCGTTCCTGTATAAATATTAGTTTTACTCAGTTGCTTGGTCTATTTGTACTCAGTTTGCAGCCAACAAACGTAGAGGTAGGACCTGTGTCGGTTTGTCCTCTGTCTGTGGAGGCCGTTTTCGAGCTCTGATGGAACAGCGAATCCTGCAAATGGGACTTTGCCATTGGAGGCCGCAGTGTTGCCATTCGAATAAAGACTTTGAGGGGAAGCTGTGTGCGACGTTCACGGTTAAGTCTTTCGGAGGCCTAACAGGTGGGCCAGGGAGCAGTCAATAACCGTCATCGTGGAAGGCCATGCTGCAGTCGCCGCCAGCCCTCTGTTTTATGTAGGCTGCGGGCCCTACCTCTTTTGGAGGTTCCAGTGCGACATAGTCCGATGTTACTCACTCTGTGCAGAGCCAGTGGTTGCTTACTGGGGCACTGTCTATGACGTGCACGAGAGCGCTCTGGTCGCCCTGGCAACCCACTGCCTCGCGCTGCTAACTCCAGAGGCAAAGCAGACAGTACCGCCAAAGCTGCGGCCAACGTGCAGTGACGTCACTGAGCGTTGAGCACGCGCTTTGCAGCGGCCAAGGCGTCTCGGCGCTCGCAAGTATATGCGCATTCTGGCGAGGCTAGCGTTCTGCTGCCCGGAGCTAGTGCTGGCTGCCGGGGAAAACATCATAGTGTATTTTAGAGCAATAAATGCTTGCCTGTTAATGACGTTTTCTTAACGCCTTCAGGAAGAGAGAAGGGCATCTTCCCCTGGACCACGCCTGACCCGTCCCCAACGGGTGATGGTCTGGTCTAACCCACCGTCCGGTCACCGGGCAGCTACATGTGGTGTCCGCAGCTCGCGTGATATAACAAAGCGTTTTGCTCTAACCTAAACCTCAGCAAAACTAGCCCTATGCCGACCGGGAGAGACACACGAAAACACTCTACTCAATGTATGCGCTAAAACGAAACTACTTGGCATAAAGACGAGTAGCAGGCGTCTAAGACCAACGCCGGACAGCTGGAAGAAAGTTTTAGCCATTACGACAGACTGTCTGTGACACATATTAGTCAGAGTACAGAACTTGATACAGAGGGTAGACTTTGTCAACAACAAAAAACTATTAAAACCGTAAGTGGGCTGTTTACGTTTTTATGTTAGTAACGCCAAGTAGTGCTCTGTATGAAAATCACTGACTGCGCTGTGTGCAGTCTGTCGCTGGTTGGACTCATTGTTGGAATATTCGCTTGTGTAGTGTTGGGCAGTTGGAGGTTAGCCGCAAGCAGTGGTGGATGTGGGGAGAGAGATGGCAGAATTTTGAGAGCGGACGGTCTGGACGTGTGTCCATCAGAAAGAGTAAATTTGTAATACTGGATATCATGAACTGATATATAATGACTTTTGAACATTATGAAGGTAAATACATTGTTTGTTCTGCCTATCAGTAGTTAGTGCCTTCAATAGTAAGAATCTTTTATTTAGCTGGCAGTATTGGCGCTCGCTGTATTGCAGTAGTTCGAGTAACGAAGATTTTTGTGAGGTAAGTGATTCATGAAAGGTATAGGTTATTGTTAGTCAGGGCCATTCTTTTGTAGGGATTATTGAAAGTCAGATTGCGTTGCGCTAAAAAATATTGTGTGTCAGTTTAATGATGATCAGAATAAGTAAAGAGAAAACTCTCTGAGTACGTTCAGTTTTACTCAGCTGTCTTTGTTTCAAATAACGCAGAAGTTTACTATCACAGTCATTGATAATTTTTCTAAGGGGACGTTTCAAAACTATAATGCATTGGACAAATACTTCCACTAGTTGAAATATAGCTAGTAAAATAAATGGCTGCAGTCTGTAGAGTGAAATCTTCAAAGTGAGGATAAATGTTATGACTGTCTTACAAAAAATTTGGAGCCTAAGTCTTAACGGATGTCGAAACAAAATGCAAGACAGTTTTGATATGGACAGCGAGGCAGCTGTGTCACAGATACTCAGACAGCGCACTGAATGGGCTTTAAAGACGTTATACTGAACAATATACAAGTTTCAATAAATTTGGGGGATATGTAAAACAGGGCGAACCACGGACGATTCTACTGGAAATAACTGCCTCACAATGCCGCATCGAACTCCCGTCCAAACTACACCAGCTGATAAGCAGCGTTGTAATAGTCAACCTTATGTAAACAAAGACTCCACCTAAGGACTGGATCATAATCTGCCGGCGGCTTCCTCCAGTGGATTTGGTGTCTCTTCCCGTGATAACGGACAAACTATATTAAAAAATATGTTGCGTGAGAAATAAATTAAGCATCTGAGATGGGCGACGCAGTTGTGCCTAGCCAGTTTCCTAAGTTTACGTATTTGGTTGCATAGCCAGGGGCATTGATGGATTTCAGCAGCCATCATCTAAAATTGGTAAGAGGGCAACTAATCATGTTTGTAAATATTACATGCTGAACCGATGAAAACCAAAACAGATTGCTGAGAAAGAAATGACCCAAACACAGCAGAACAGTGAAGCAGCCAAGACGAAAATTTTAATGGACACTCCATGCTACCAACGCGTAAGTGCTAACTGTAATCTTTGCTTTTCGGAAAGCTGTGAGTATGTACTGTGTCCGTTGCCTTTCATACATACTTCTCAGGATATCAAGTGAGAAAAGAGGAAGCTGAGCTTCGCAAGGGCGAGGCTTTCTAAAGTTCTGATGCTTTGTGGACAGAAGCTTTTCCGTCTCGAATATGAGAATATGTTCAAGAATTCTGCATTAAGCCGATGTTAGGGATACTGGTCTGTAATTTTGAAGGTCCGTTCTTTTACATTTCTCATACTCAAGATTCGTCTGTGCTTTTCTCCAGTCGTTTAGGACTTTTCGCTGGGATAAATGCAAGGTAAGTAAGAATACTGTAGAATACTCTTCGCAAAACCGAACTGACATTCCATTTGGACCTGGCGACTTATTTGTTTTCAACTATTTCAGTTGTTTCTCTACGTGATCAAACGACAGTGTGTTTGTATCGATACTTTTCACGCTTTCCTGGCATTCTGTATTTCGCACTGCAGTTTCTTTGTCCTCAACTTCGTGCGCTCGCGGCATATTTGTAATGTAAAAAATGTGGACGTTCCGGTAAATTTCGCACTTGCCCTTGGCAGTGCAGTTGCGCGAGAGGCCCAGGTATGTGTTTCCGCGGAGACCGTTGATTGGCCAGCCAGCCAGAGGGTGGCGCGTTGTCACCTTGACGAGTTCTGGACGGAGCGCAATAAAAGACGCTCCGGTCTCAAAAGGCCCGGTAGTGTTCACTGCCTTCGTCACTCTCGAGGACTACTCCCGCCATGGTGTCTCCTCCGTCTTCCGCCGTCTCTGTCGTCTTCCTGATGGCCGCTGCTGCTGCAGCTGCCCCAGCCCAGCTGCGTGAGTTGGTCTGCTGCTATAGTACCTTACTGTTTAGCGCAGAACCTTCGTACTTGAAATTGTGCAGTGAAACAAAAACAGTTACATCTACATCTACATCCATACTCCGCAAGCCACCTGACGGTGTGTGGCGGAGGGTATCTTGAGTACCTCTATCAGTTCTCCCTTCTACTCCAGTCTCGTCTTGTTTTTGGAACGAAATATTGTTGGTACGTCTCTGTGTGGGCTCTAATCCCTGTGATTTTATCCTCCTCGTGGTCTCTTAGCGAGATATACTTAGCAGGGAGTAATATACTGCTTGACTCCTAAGTGAAGGTATGTTCTCGAAAATTCAACAGAAGCCCGTACCGAGCTACTGAGCGTCTCTCTTGCAGAGTCTTCCACTGGAGTTTATCTGTCATCTCCGTAACGCTTTCGCGATTACTGAATGATCCTGCAACGAAGCGCGCTGCTCTCCGTTGGATAAAAAATAAATAAATAAAAAAGTGTGTGAAATCTTATGGGACTTAACTGCTGAGGCTATAAGCCCCCAAGCTTACACACTACTTGAACTAAATTATTCTAAGGACAGACACACACACCCATGCGCGAGGGAGGACTCGAACCTCCGCCGTGATCATCCGTTGGATCTTCTCTATCTCTTCTATGAACCCTATCTGGTACGGATCCCACACCGGTGACCAGTATTCAAACAGTGGGCGAACAAGTGTACTGTAACCTACTTCCTTTGTTTCCAGACTGCATTTCCTTAGGATTCTTCCAATGAATCTCAGTCTGGCATCTGCTTTACCGGCGATTAATTTTATATGGTCATTCCATTTTAAATCACACTTAATGCCTACTCCAAAATAATTTATGGAATTAACTGGTTCCAGTTGCTGACCTGCTATATTGCAGCTAAACGATAAAGGAACTCTCTATCTATGTATTCGCAGCACATTACACTTGTCTACATTGAGATGCAATTGCCACTCCCTGCACCATGCGTCATTTCGTTGCAGATCCTCCTGCATTTCAGTACAATTTTCCATTGTTACAACCTCTCGATATACTACAGCACCATCCGCAAAAAGCCTCAGTGAACTTCCGATGTTATCCACAAGGTCATTTAGATATATTGTGAATAGCATCGGTCCTACGACACTCCCCTGCGGCACACCTGAAATCACTCTTACTTCGGAAGACTTCTCTCCATTGAGAATGACATGAGAAATTTGTCAGAATTTTCGTGAAATAAAGTGGTACATCGATACGGGAGGAACCAAACTTTAGACAGAAAAGGAAAAGATAATGTCTGTTGTGCAGACCCGTGACATGGATATCGGCTTGACTGTGAGAAGAGTACAGCCTTGCTTCACAGCAGAACTGGAAGGCGTATGGAGACAGGCCCGTTACTCCGGCCACTTTTTAGCCCTGGGAATGGTCTCCAGTACTGATGTGATATCAAACTGAGTAGAGCTGGGGTCTTCCTGAAGTGATTCGAGCGAGGAAACTTCCCTGCTCCTAATCAGGTCTCAAACCAAGATCTCCACGATCGGAGGCCTGTGCAGTGCCCACTGAGCAGAATACATTTCCGCGTCGTACACATGGTCAAAATTATGAATCTTTCGAAGGTTCTAGATTGAATTCACTGAGATTAGGAACAGTTGGTTGGAACTGGATATTTGGATATTACTTAAAAAAACAAAAAACCTATATTGAGGTGACAAATTTAGTGGGATACCTCCAGACATCGTGTCCGACCTCCTTCCGCCCGCCGTAGTGCAGCAGCTCGACGAGGCGTGGACTCAACAAGTCATTGGAAGCCCCCTGCATAAATATTGAGCCATGATGTCTCCATAGCCGTCCATAATTAGTTACCCGTGCAGATTTTGTGCGGGCACTGACCTCTCGATTATGTCCTATATACACTCCTGGAAATTGAAATAAGAACACCGTGAATTCATTGTCCCAGGAAGGGGAAACTTTATTGACACATTCCTGGGGTCAGATACATCACATGATCACACTGACAGAACCACAGGCACATAGACACAGGCAACAGAGCATGCACAATGTCGCCACTAGTACAGTGTATATCCACCTTTCGCAGCAATGCAGGCTGCTATTCTCCCATGGAGACGATCGTAGAGATGCTGGATGTAGTCCTGTGGAACGGCTTGCCATGCCATTTCCACCTGGCGCCTCAGTTGGACCAGCGTTCGTGCTGGACGTGCACACCGCGTGAGACGACGCTTCATCCAGTCCCAAACATGCTCAATGGGGGACAGATCCGGAGATCTTGCTGGCCAGGGTAGTTGACTTACACCTTCTAGAGCACGTTGGGTGGCACGGGATACATGCGGACGTGCATTGTCCTGTTGGAACAGCAAGTTCCATTGCCGGTCTAGGAATGGTAGAACGATGGGTTCGATGACGGTTTGGATGTACCGTGCACTATTCAGTGTCCCCTCGACGATCACCAGTGGTGTACGGCCAGTGTAGGAGATCGCTCCCCACACCATGATGCCGGGTGTTGGCCCTGTGTGCCTCGGTCGTATGCAGTCCTGATTGTGGCGCTCACCTGCACGGCGCCAAACACGCATACGACCATCATTGGCACCAAGGCAGAAGCGACTCTCATCGCTGAAGACGACACGTCTCCATTCGTCCCTCCATTCACGCCTGTCGCGACACCACTGGAGGCGGGCTGCACGATGTTGGGGCGTGAGCGGAAGACGGCCTAACGGTGTGCGGGACCGTAGCCCAGCTTCATGGAGACGGTTGCGAATGGTCCTCGCCGATACCCCAGGAGCAACAGTGTCCCTAATTTGCTGGGAAGTGGCGGTGCGGTCCCCTACGGCACTGCGTAGGATCCTACGGTCTTGGCGTGCATCCGTGCGTCGCTGCGGTCCGGTCCCAGGTCGACGGGCACGTGCACCTTCCGCCGACCACTGGCGACAACATCGATGTACTGTGGAGACCTCACGCCCCACGTGTTGAGCAATTCGGCGGTACGTCCACCCGGCCTCCCGCATGCCCACTATACGCCCTCGCTCAAAGTCCGTCAACTGCACATACGGTTTACGTCCACGCTGTCGCGGCATGCTACCAGTGTTAAAGACTGCGATGGAGCTCCGTATGCCACGGCAAACTGGCTGACACTGATGGCGGCGGTGCACAAATGCTGCGCAGCTAGCGCCATTCGACGGCCAACACCGCGGTTCCTGGTGTGTCCGCTGTGCCGTGCGTGTGATCATTGCTTGTACAGCCCTCTCGCAGTGTCCGGAGCAAGTATGGTGGGTCTGACACACCGGTGTCAATGTGTTCTTTTTTCCATTTCAAGGAGTGTATGTTCGACGGGATTCGCCTCGGGCCATCTGGGTGGTGAAATAATTCGCTCGAACTGTCCAGAATGCTCTTCAAACCATTTGCGGACAATTGTGGCCAGGTGACATGGCGCACTGCCATTCACAAATATTTCAGCGTTTTTTGGCAACGTGAAGTCTATGAATGGCTGAAAATGGTCTCCAAGTAACCGATCATAACAATTTCCAGTCAATGATCGGTTTAGTTGGAGTAGAGGACCCAGTGCATTTGATGTACACATAGTCTGCACCATTATGAAGCCACCATGAGCTCGCACAGTGTCTCAGGGTCCAACCGCTATGGTCACGAACCCAGGAGAGGCGCTGCAGGCTAAGACACTCGCTGCTGATACGGCTCATTAAGCCCAAGTTTCGGCGCACTGTCTTTACGGATAGGTTTGTCGAACGTCCCAAATTGATTTCTACTGTTATGGCACGCAATGTTGCTTGTCTGTTAGCACTGACAACTCAACGGCAACGCTGCTGTCTTCTGTCGTTATATGAAAGGAGTCGACCACTGCGTTATGCGTCGTGAGATTTAATACCTGTCGGTACACTCTTGACACCGTGGATTTCGGAATATTTAATCCCCTAACGATTTCCGAAATGGAATGTCCCATGCGTATAGCTTCAACTACCATTCCACTTCCAAAATTTGTTAATTCCCGTCGCGTGGCCATATTCAGATGAGGAAGATTTTCACATGAATCAGCTGAGTACAAATGACAGCTTCATCAATGCACTGACATTTGTATCTTGGCTTTCGCGGTACTACCGCCATATGTATATGCATATCGCTATGCCATGAGCGAAGTGATCACCGTTTATGAACTATCGTACTTTTTACTAACTGTTCTAAGTGGTGAGGGGAAGTCTCAGGGTATAAATTACTACAAAATGCGTGAACTGATTGGCATTTGATGCCGTTGCTTACCCGCTTTGTGTATGATAGGGGCGTGATTGCCGTTCCACTAGTGCTTTCCACTCTGTACTGTGCGAGCAAACTGAAGGATACTTATCGGTAAACCGTTCCTATGCGATTCAATTCCATCTCCTCATATTCTGCTGCACATATAATTCTTTGTCGAGAAGCTCAGCCAGTTCCTGCTAATCCTAACGATCCAGTTGTCCACTGGCACATATCTGTTCGAGTTTGCTGGTATCTTTTTATCCACGGGGATATATTTATTTTCATTTACGAGCATTCTCATTGGAACAGATTTGTCATTAAGTAAGTCTTCAGGATTTCGTAGCCGTTGTCTTTGAGTGGAAAATCGTCGTAGTTGTTCTTGTACAAAGTTCTAGAATAATTGAGTTTCAATCCCTCTGCCAGGTCTCGATTAAATCCCATTTCAGGTTTATAGAGAGAATTATACGGCATTAGCCCGATACTTGGTTAGCATTTATAGTGAATATGGGAATCTCCCATCCAGCGGAAAGTCCCAAGAGGCTAAGAAAAAAGCATAAATGGTTACAGAGATAGATCCGGAAAATTACAAATATACTTAATGTCAGCTTGCTGCAGAATTCTTGCAGGTATTTTTAGTTCCAATATAATAAATTTTCTTGAGAGAGAAAGGCTTACCTTTCTTCGCACGGTATCATACGAACCATGGATGAAGGGCCAGAGGCAAATTTCTTATTCTTAAATTTTTGGTAACCATTTGACACTGTACCACGCTGCAGACTGGTAACAACCTGTCGATCATACTGAACAGGTTCTCAGATATGTGAGTGGCTCGAAGGCTCTTTAAATAATAGTACCAGTATGTTGTCCTGGACGGCGAGTGTTTAGCGGAGTCAAAGGGATCGTCATCAGTGCCCCAGAGTAGTGTGAGAGGACCGCACTTGTTCTCTACATACATAAACGACCTGAAGGAGAGGGTTGGCAGCGGTCTGTGGGAGTCTGCTGATGGCGCTGCAGAGCGCGGAAAGTATCGCCTTTGAGGATTGTAGGAGGACGTAGGATAACTTGGGAAGAGTTTTTGTTTGGTGTGATGAATGACAGCTTGCCTTAAACGTATCAAAATGTACGTTAATGCAGATGAGCATGAAAAACGCTTATATAAATTTTGAACACATTATTACTTCTGTGCTGTTTGACATAGCCATGCCGATTCAACATCTAGGTCTAACGTTGCAAAGCGATGAAAAATGGAAACGTCTAACTAAGTCAGTTGTAGAGAAGGTGAATGGTCCACTTAGGATTATTGAGGGAATTCTAGGAAAGTGTCGATCATATTCTCTGACAGTCATCCAGCGACAACACGTCCCCACACACCACAGCGTCATCAGCAAACAGCCGCAGATTGCTTCTCACCCTGTCAGTCAGATCATGTATGTACACGTATGTAGAGGATAATAGCGGTCCAATCACACTTTCCCGGGGCATTCCTGAAGAAATCCTTGTTTTTGACGAACACTCGCCGTCGTGGACGACGTACTGCGTTTTATTACTTCAGACGTTTTCGAGATACTCATATATCTGGGAGCCTAGCCGTATACTCACACCTTCGCTAACAGTAAGCAAAGGGGTACCATGTCTATTGCCTTCCGGAAAGCTAGGAATATGGAATCTGCCTGTTGACCTACATCCATGATTCGCATGATATCAAGTTAGAAATCGGCATCTTAGTTTCGCATGAGCGATACTTTCTCAAACATTACTGATTTGTGGACAGAAACTTTTCCATCTCAGAGAAATTTATTATAGTTCAAAATATGTTCGCAAATTTCGGATCAAACCGATGTTATGGAAATCGTTGTTATTGTCTGCAGTCCAGAGACTGGTTTGATCCAGCTCTCCATGCTACTCTAGCCTGTGCAAGCTTCTTCATCTCCGAGTACCTACTGCAACCTACATCCTTTTGAATCTGTTTAGCTTATTCATCTCTTGCTCTCCATCTACGATTTACCCTCCACGCTGCCCTCAAATACTAAATTGGTGATCCCTTGATGCCTCAGAACAAGTCCTATCAACCGATCCATTCTTCTAGTCAAGTTGTGCCACAAACTCCTCTTCTCCTCAGTTCTATTCAGTACCTCCTCATTCGTTACGTGATCTACCCATCTCATTTTTAACATTCTTCTGTAGCACCACATTTCGAAAGCTTCTATTCTCTTCTTGTCCAGACTATTTACGTCCATGTTTGAGTTCCATACATGGCTACACTCCATACAAATACTTTCAGAAACGACTTCCTGACACTGAAACCTATACTCGATGTTAACAAATTTCTCTTCTTCAGAAACGCTTTCTTTGCCATTTTTCATATCCTCTCTACTTTGACCTTCATCAGTTATTTTGCTCCCCAAATAGCAAAACTCATTTACTAATTCAAACGTCTCTTTTCCTAATCTAATTCCCTCAGCATCACCCAATTTAATTCGACTACATTCCATTATACTCGTTTTGCTTTTGTTGATGTTCATCTTATATCCTCCAAATGGTTCAAATGACTCTGAGCACTATAGGACTTGACATCTGAGGTCGTCCGTGCCCTAAAACGTAGAACTACTTAAACCTAACTAACGTAAGGACATCACACACATCCATGCCAGGCAGGATTCCGCACTGAAGCGCCCAGAACCACTCTGCCACAACGGACGGCCTAATATCATGCTTTCAAGACACTGTCCATTCCGTTCAACTGCTCTTCCAGGTCCTTTGCTGATTCTGACAGAATTACAATGTCATCGGCAAACCTCAATGTTTTTATTACTTCTCCATGGAATGTAATTCCGACTCCCAATTTTTCTTTTCTTTGTTTACTGCTTGCTCAATATACAGATTGAATAACATGGGGGTAGTCTACAACCCTGTCTCACTCCCTTCTCAACCAGTGCTTGCATTTCATGCAACTTGATTCTTATAACTGCCGTCTGGTTTCCGTACAAATTTTAAATAGCCTTTCGCTCCCTGTGTTTGACCCCTGCCACCTTCAGAATTTCAAAAGAGAGTATTCTAGTCAACATTGTCCAAAGCTTTCTCTAAGTCTAAAAATGCTAGAAACGTAAGTTTGCCTTTTCTTAAACTGTCTTCTAAGATTATTCGTAGGGTCAGTACTGCCTCACATGTTCCAATATTTCTACGGAATCCGAAATGATCTTCTCCAAGGTCGGCTTCTACCAGTTTTTTTCCATTCATCTGTAAAGAATTCGTGTCAGTATTTTGCAGCCGTGACTTATTAAGTCGATAGTTCGGTAATTTTCACACCTGGTAACACCTGTTTTCTTTGGTATTGGAATTATTATATTCTTCTTGAAGCCTGAGGGCATTTAGCCTGTCTCATACATCTTGCGCACCAGATGATACTCTTTTGTCAGATCTGGCTCTCCCAAGGCTATCAGTAGTTCTAGTGGAATGTTGTCTACTCCCGGGGCCTTGTTTCGACTTACGTCTTTCACTGCTCTGTCAAATTATGCCCGCAGTATAATATCTCCCATTTCATCTTCACTTACGTCCTCTTCCATTTCCATAATATTGCCCTGAAGTACATCGCCCTTGCATAGGCCATCTATGTACTCTTTCCACCTTTCTGCTTTCCCTTCTGTGCTTAGAACTGGTTTTCCATCTGAGCTGTTGATATTCATACAAGTGGTTCTCTTTTCTCCAAAGATTTCTTTAATTTTCCTGTAGGCAGTATCTGTCTTACCCCTAGTGATCTATGCCTCTACATCCTTACAATTGTCCTCTAGCCATTCCTGCTTAGTCATTTTGCACTTCCTGTCGATTTCATCTTTGAGAAATTTGTATTCCTTTTTGCCTGCGTCATTAACTACGTTTCTATATTTTCTCCTCTCATCAGTTAAATGCAATATCTCTTCTGTTACCCAAGGACTTCTACTAGCCCTCGTCATTTTACCTTCCTTGATCTTCTGCTGCGTTCACTACTTCATCTCTCAAATGTACCAATTCTTCTTCTACTGTACCCCGTTCCCCTGTTCCTGTCAATAGTTCCCTAATGCTCTCTCTGAAACTCTCTACGACCTCTGGTTCTTTCAGTTTATCTAGGTCCCATCTCCTTAAATTCCTATCTTTTTGCAGTGGCTTCAGTTTTAATCTACAGTTCATAACCAGTAGGTTGTGGTCAGAGTCCATATCTGCTCTTTAAAATGTCTTACAGTTTGAAAACTGGTTCCTAAATCTCTGTCTTACAATTATATAATCTATCTGAAACCTTCCGTTACCACCAGGCCTCTTCCGCGTATGCAAACTTCTTTCAAAATTGTTAAAGCAAGTGTTAGCTGTCATTAAGTTACGCCCTGTGCAAAATTCTACCAGGCAACTTCCTCTCTCATTTCTTACCCCCCTTCCATATTCACCTACTACTTTTCTTTCTATGCCTTTTCACACTATTGAATTCCAGTCACCCATGACTATTAAATTTTCGTCTGCCTTCACTATTTAAATAATTTCTTTCATCGCGTCATACATTTCATCAATCTCTTCATCATCTGAGCAGCTAGTTGGCATATAGACTTGTGCTACTGTGGTAGGCGTGGGCTTCGTATCTATTTTGGCTGCAGTAATGCGTTCACTATGATGTTCGTAGTAGCTGACCCGCGCTCCAATTGTTTTATTCATTATTAAACCTACTCCTGCATTACCTGTGTTTGATTTTGTATTTATAGCCCTGTATTCACCTGACCAGAAGTCTTGTTTCTCCCGCCACGAACTTCACTAATTCCCACTATATCTAACTTTAACCTATCCATTTCCTTTTTTTAAATTTTCTAACCTACCTGCCCGATTAAGGCATCTGAGTTCGACACTCCGATCCGTAGAACGCCAGTTTTCTTTCTCCTGATAACGACGTCCTCCTGAGTAGACCTTACCCGGAGATCCGAATGGGGGACTATTTTACCTCCGGAATATATTGCCCAAGAGGACGCGATCATCTTTTAACCATACAGTGAAGCTACATGCTCTCGGGAAAAATTGCGGCTGTAGTTTCCCCTTGCTTTCAGCCGTTCGCAGTAACAGCAAAGCAGGGCAGTTTTGGTTAGTGTTACAAGTCCAGATCAGTCAATCATCCAGACTGCTGTCCCTGCAACTACTGAAAAGGCTGTTGCCCCTCTTCATGAACCACACGTTTGTCTGGCCTCTCAACAGATACCCATCCGTTGTGGTTGCACCTACGATACAGCTATCTGTATCACTGGCTCACACAAGCCTCCCTACCAACGGCAATGCCCTTGTTACGTTGGTGCCTGTTAAGAATACTGATCTGTTATGTAATTTTGCGCATCAGTTCCTTTACCTCTTAATTGAAAAAGAGGTAAACTTTTAACCGTGGAGCTGCTAAATTTTAATTATATTTGATATCAGTTTCGGAGAATTGGTACTCTATTTTCCGTGTAAGTATTTAATTCATCTGACTTCAAGTGGTGTATAAACACCATGTCAGAGCTGTAAATAATAGATTTCTGCTATCAGTCGTCCTTGGGAATTTTTATTGGTAGATCTAGATTTCAGCTTGAAACTAGCCATTCTAAATGCACTATCATTTTTGGTCAATGCATGTAATGCCTGTTGGTCGGGCTTTGTTCACAGTTAGTTGAATATTCAGTTTTGGTGGACACGGCTGTGCGCGTACTGCCCTACATGGTGCTCCTTAAGCAGACGTTTCATACTTTTTCCCACGACGACCCAACGTCATCCTCCGTTACAATTGCAATGGCCACAGGATCAGTCATATTCGGCCGTGGATCAGTGAGAGAGTGTCAATTTGTCGGACGAATCACTTTTGTTGTTACACCAGGTCGAGGTCATGTCCAGATACGCCATTATCCAGGCGAACGGCTGCTCGAAACATGCTCCTCGTCACGCAAGCAGGCCAGTGGAGTGTATTATACCATTGATGACGTTCACATAGCCTTCAGTTCGATCTGTAGTAGCAATCGATGACAGCATGAAACCTATAGACTACGTGACCTATATTGCGGACCACCTGCATCCCATGACGCTTCCTGACAGCGATGGTTTCTTAGAGCAGGTAATTGTCCGTGTCGCAAACCCAGCATCGTGCTACAGTGGCCTGAGTAGCATGATAGTGAACTCCCGTTGGTGTCTTGCCCACAAAACTCGCCCGATCTAAACTTGATGGAACGCATCTGGGATGCTATGGGGCGTCAGGTAGCGAACCATAGACCACTGGACAGCAGTTTTTGGGAACTGAGTGAGCAACGCGGAGACAATTTATGCTACGTACCTTCGAAAAGCTGCCAAAGATTTTTCGAATCTGTTCCACGAAGAATCGCTGCTGTACAAGTTCAAAATGATTCAAATGGCTCTAAGCACTATGGGACTTAACATCTGAGGTCATCAGTCCTCTAGACTTAGGACTACTTGAACATAACTAACCTAAGGACATCACACACATTCATGCCCGAGGCAGGATTCGAACCTGCGACCGTAACAGCAGCGCGGTTCCAGACTGAAGCGCCTAGAACAGCTCGGCCACAGCGCCTGGCTGCTGTACAGGGTTCCAAAGGTTGAGCTACGTGCTATTAAGCATGTAGGCATTAAATTTTGGTTAATCAGTGTAGACAATACGAGGGTCACTCCAAAAGAAATGCACACTATTTTTTTAAAATCCAGCTTTCATCCTACATGTTTGAAATTCTTACAGTGTGTAGATACATCCTTTAGGAACAATATTTTTATTGCTCCACATAATTTCCACTCCTCTCAACTGCCTTACGCCATCTTGGAACCAGCACCTGTATACCCGCACGGTAAAATTCTGGACCAACCTGTTGGTGCCACTAATTTGGCAGCGTGCACAAGGGAGTCATCATCTTCAAATCTCGTTCGACGAAGAGAGTTTTTCAGTTTCCCAAAGAGATGATAGTTACATGGAGCCAGGTCAGGACTGTAAGGCGTTTCCGTGTTGTCCATCCGAATTTTGTGATCGCTTCCATGGTTTTTTGACCGACATGTGGCCGTGCAACAGCAAAACATCCTGCTTTTGCCGATGGGGTCGAACACGACTCAGTCAAGAAGTTTCTTCAGTGTCATCACATATGCATCAGCATTTATGGTGGTTCCACTTGGCATGATGTTTACAAGAAAGAGTCCTTCGGAATCGAAAAACACCGTAGCCATAACTTTTCGAGCAGAAGGTGTGGTTTTGAATTTTTTTTTTTCTTGGGTGAATTTGCATGATGCCACTCCATTGATTGCCTCTTCATCTCTGGTGAAAAATGATGAAGCCATGTTTCATCATCTGTCACAATTCTTCCAAGTAATTCATCTCCACCCTTCTCGTACTGTTCCAAAAGTTCGCTGCATACCTCCTTTCTTGTTTCTTTGTGAGTCACTGTCAGCATCCAGGGAACCCACCTGGCACAAAACTTTTTTAACGCCAACACTTTCAGTATTCTGCAGACACTTCCTTCCCCCTATCCCAACGTAGCGTGACAATTCGTTCACTGTGATGCGTCTGTCAGCAGTCACCAATTCGTTAACTCTCTGCACATTGTCTGGAGTGTGTGCAGTACGAGGTCTGCTGCTGCGGGGACAATCCTCAACATTGCCGTGCCCGCTTTCATCACGTAACCAGATTGTCCACAGACTAACTGTACTGCTATCAACAGCAGCATCTCCATACACCTTTTTCAACCTCTTGTGAATATTTCCCACTGTCTCGTTTTCACATCACAGGAATTCTATGACAGCACGTTGCTTCTGCCGAACGTCAACTGTAGCAGCCATGTTGAAGACATGCTGTGACGGCGCCACACACGGGAACAGGTTGAACTAAGTTTGAAAACAAGCGGTAAGGATGTATCTACACACTGTAAAACTTTCACACATGCAGAATGAAAACTGTATTTTTACAAAAATAGTGTGCATTTCTTTTGGAGTAACCCTCGTACAAGAATAATAGTCTGACCACGAAGGAAAGAGTCCAATGAATGAAACGTACTAGAAGAGCCTTCATGAAGTGTTATGACAGTTTTCTGTAATTCCGGAAGCGATCCTTGTTAATGTAAGTGTAACGGAAATGATTCAGAAGTAAGTCTGCTGTCGGTTCGTTAAAAGCACGATACACGTGTAGTTGTTCTGTAAAGCCGGAGACAGCCAACCGCCATCTTTAGCCCCTGCTTCTGCCAACAAAATATCTACTGTCTCTACGATACTGCGCGTTCTAGCCGAAATAGTGTCATTGCGTCCCGGTAATAATATTGACTTAAACACTAATAATCGTCACTATCGATCGCTTGTAACGCAACGACAGACGGAGATAGTAATATAGTTGTGGATGTCCGTGTATTTCCGCAACGGCGCAGCGTTTTAAGGTAAAGTCAGCGTTATTGCGGTATGCACATCCGCACAGATACTTGGTTACAGTAGGTTGTGTAAACGAGAATAAAGACAGAAAAGAGTCGAGCTATGTCCGGATGGAGTTGGTCCTGTTTTCCTCGACTACGTAAACCGGCTTCCCCAACCGGTAAGACAAGACCATGTGTTTTATCTGGAACTAGAAATGCTCGTCACTTTCCATTATACCAGTATACGGTGAAGGCCAAGTTAAAAGTCCTTTATAACTCACATAAAGCGCCTTCAGTAACTGTGGCAAGTCATTAAACTTGCTGATAAAGCATGGATACGATAACAATTATCCGAAGAGCATGTATTTTGGACATTACATTCTAGCATTATATCAAGTTACTAAGTATGCCATATAGATGACCTATCAGTCTGAGGAGTATTTTGTACGTGAGCTATGTAGATAAGACTTTTTTCCAGTTTGTATTAGTCTGGCCTCCACTTCGCTACAACTACATTTATATCGTCGTTCCTCTTAAAAATGGCTCTACATGAGTAACCCCATATATTTTACATTTTCGACTGATTACGATAATCGTTCATCGATGCGATAGCCAGCCTAATATCCTTGTCATTTCACCCTGTTACACTCGAGCTGAGGTTAAATGCCTTGCGGTAGAGCGCCCGCACCACCATATCATCGTCTTAGTTACACTCTTAACGTTAAGGTTGTTTATGTAGTGGATAAGTAGTCATTCCTTACAGCAAGCATTGATCTGAAAGTTTTCCTAGTCCATCCCAGTAAATGCATGTAGGCCACGGGGGAAAAGGGTAAGCCTACACGAATAAATATTACAGGAGAGTAACTGTAATGAGAAACTTCATTTTATTTTCAGTACGACACACTTCTGTGGAAACTTGTGTAAATTTGTGTGACTGAAAGGGGGAAAGAGATGATCTTAAATTATTTGTAGAAAAAATTCTTCTGACCTACTTTGTTTCAAGACTCTTACTTTATACTTGAAACATTTTCGTCCCAAATTCACCTCCTCATCGCGTTTTTCAAGGCCTCCTCTGGCGACTTCACAAACTAAAACTGAACCATTCAGGTGTACTGTGGCGATCTTTGGTGCATGCAGTGCAGCTTAGTGGGTCACCAGTTCATACCTGATCCCCATTAATTATTTAGCATTTATCAGTTCTCGCAGGTGCTGGAAATACCTTATGTTCGTGTATTTTGAAATATTCAATGTCTGTATAACTCTTTGCACTCTCAGCCCAGGAGGTCTATTCTGTTCTGGCTGTATGTCGCTGTCTTTCGGTTCTAAGCGATGTACTTCACTGAAGGCACTGCCTTCTGATTTGGATGTGACTGTGGTGTCGACGTGATAATATGGTTTGTCCACCCCGAACAGCTGAGCTGTTAAAATTTTTTATTATCTTTGATCTTTATGGGCCCTGAATATTATCAAAATAGATCAGTTTTCTGCTTTAGTCTTACGTGGCACTTATGACAGCATTCTGAGCCTCTTGTTTTAATTTTGATACATTTGACGTGACATATTTTTAGTACAATTAGTAGATGCAGTTGTGGCAATGTTTCCGACGGCCAGAGATAAACTGACTTACTACAGGATAAAAAAAAATAAAACGAAAGTTTACAGCTGGTCACCAGATCTTACTAGTACACCGCTCTAGCGAACTGACTGTTGCTAAAACAAGAAACACAATGACACTGAGCATGTGGTTTAGTTACCGCCTGGTGTTTACAGGTATTATCCGGGAACAGTCTTAAGAGATATGACGTTCACCATAGCTGACGTATTCGTCGCGAGAGAATTCAGCAACCGTGTTAAAAATATTATCACGTGATAATATTTTTAAAAAGTTACATAGACCTTATTATACAATTTCAATTGTACAAAACAGTGTAACTGAGATGGAAAAATGAGGAATGCATGGATTTTTTAAAATAAGAAGTTACAAATTGAAAAACAGAGAAATAAAAAGAGAAAAGCATAGCTGGTCTGCATTTTGCTTGCTTTGAGGCAGAGAGGACCGGAATCCAAGGTCTCGGGCTTCAATAAACCGCTTTAGCTGTATTTTGTCCTTTATTTTTAGATGACTACGAACATTCGTAAGCAAGGGCATTCTGTCGTCGATGTTCAAAAATTTTACGCCGGGAAAACAAGGGCCACACACTGAACATCTTAGAAGAGATTGAGGTTATGCAACACATTACTCGTTTTCCACAACAAACGCTAAATGGACAAAGGGAGTTAAAGGACCTAAGCATTCTGGTAAATTTCGACTGTCTACCTTAGTTGACGTAATACGCTGTTTTTCTTTTACCCGGATCCCCTGCTTTCTTCCTGGGTCTTTGCATTTTTCTCCCTCCCTCCCTCCCTCCCTCTCCCTTCACTACTCACCTCCCCAGCTCCCACAACCCCTTTATTGCGTTAGGTTCTTGTGTATCTTCCTTTCACGCTCGTTTTTAAAAAAAGTTCTCAAGTTTTAACTGTACTTAAAAAGTATCAGAATTCACTACAGTCTTTGATTCTTTTAATTATATAAAGATTTTTAAAAATAAATTTTGTTATAAAATTTTAGAAAATAATAACTATAGGATTATGAAGTTTTTTTAAAGCTCTTTAGGTTTATTTAGGGGACGTTGTTGGTGGATCTGTTCATTTCTCGTAATATAACCATATGATGTTCCTCTTTTACGTCATTAAACGCCTTTGGTTTATGAGTTTCTTTTAGATTAGCATAATTCACGGGCGTTCCTAATGAAAACAAATGTAATCTCTCAGTATTATGTTGTACAGCTTTTAAAAAAATTTTATATTTGGATAGCCCAATATTCCTTACTCTTATTCGCCATTAATAAGCTTCGCCAAAAGATTACCGATTATTCAGTTGTAGCCGCGCGTCATCAGCGCATGCCCGAGCGCTCTGTAGCCCAGCTGTTTCCTTTCATGCCGGCACTAAGAGACAGCAAGCGGTCACTTCCCCTGTTGTGCTATTGCATATAGACCGGAGAAATGGCAAGTGTGTTATTTGCGCGTCAGTAAGCTATTTACCTGACGCATTTAGGCCAGGTTACTTAGAGTATCCCTCCAGTTTACTGCAATCACTACTTGGTTTTTTTATGCTAGCCGCGTATTAAGTCTTAATAGTTTTTAATATATTTTCCCCTTACCAGTGGATCACTATGACATAATTTTTTTAGGCTCCATTAACCGTACTGGGTAGAAATCCATGCATCCGGCTGTTTAAGCAGTGTTTTGTTTTGACGGATAACGAATGCTGGGTTCCAAGTTCCGAGCTTAACTTTAACGTTTTAGTTATGTGAGTACGAGCATTTTAACATTCTTATGTAGAAGCATTTACAACATTAAAAAAATACTTTTAAAAATTTTAAATAGTTTTAGAAAATTATCAAGTCAGTGGATGTGTTAGGATTGTTACTCCTTCGTTAGATATTGTTTTGCAGAGGTCCAGAGTCTAAATCGTCACCAGTCATTCTGCAGACGCTGTACTCCAGCCCACCGTTTGTCCCATATGCCTGCAAGCCACTCCCGTGTCCCTTATACTAATGATTCGACCTTTCTCAAAGTTCTTATGATGGCGATAAGGTGCACACGCATATCGCCTGGACACGCGCTTTTGTTATCTCCTTCCAAAACTTCCAGTAACGCAAGTAACAGCCATCACGTACTCACATCATTCATTATCTGCAGAAACCAAATTTTTCTGTACTGAAATATTTACAATAAGCTGTTATAAAAATGAAATTTTAATGAATATAATCATAAACATGGAAATGATGGAGCACCAGTTTGGCAGCGTTCGGTCGAGGCGTTCATGGTGTACCACTTTCCACATCCATCATTGTGTGTTTTAATCAGCCATAAAGGCTCATTTTATCTCTTTTTCAGCTCCATAATTTAATTTTTTACCGCTGACAAAGTCGTAATTCGTTATCTTTTGTTTTCAGCTGCTGAAATGAAGACGTGCAAGCAGACCGATCCAAAGTACGTCCAGTGTCTCAAGATTGCGCTCCAGGACTCTGTACCGACGCTTGTGAAAGGTATGAAGTTGAATTATGGTCTCAGCTGCGACATAAACACATAGGCTTTAATAATATTGCAGTGTGACACATGAGAAGTTCCTTCAAAGTAAGAAATGCAAACAACACAGTATTAATTAGAAAGAGCACAAAATATCTCAAGTGGTGACAATACAGGCGGTCTGAAATCAGAAACAAAAACGCTGAAGAGTGCTATCAAATTATATTTTGAGAGTCATTAACCTTTCGACTGGTTTGATGCCTTCTCCATCTCTTCCTGTCGTGTTCTAATCTTTCCATTTCTATATAGCTGTACCACACAGCCTTTTTCACGCTATGTTTTGCACACTGTAGTCCGATTTGTTTTTTTTTATATTTTTTAGGATTAGCAGTCTGCTGACCGGTTTGATGCGGTCCACCACAAATTCCTCTCCTGTGCCAACCTCTTGCAACCTACAATTGTTTACTGCATGTATTCCAATCTCTGTTTCCCTCTACAGTTATTGACCTCTACAGCTCCCTCTAGTACCATGGAAGACATTAACTGATGTCTCAACATATGTCCTGTCATTCTGTCTCTTCTCCTTGTCAGTGTTTTCCACAGATTATTCGATTCTGCCCAGAAACCCCTCATTCTTTACCTTATCATTTCACCTCATTTTCAACATTCGTCTGTAGCTCCATATCCCAAATGCTTCGATTCTCTTTCCCGTTTTCGCACAGTACATGTTTCACTACCAAAAATTAAGCCTATGTTGGAAACTAGTAGACGTCTCTTGGCCAGGAAAGTCCTTTTTGTCAGTGCTAGTCTACGCTGCTTCTTTCCATGATAGGGTAACTGTTTATGGATGTTGTAGCACATATGTCATTATTTTGCCCTTCTTCTGGTAAAGGATTTGTTACCTAATCTATTCATTCCAGTACTTCTTCAAAAAATAATGTGTCAAAATAACTGTTAGCGCCCTTCTTAGTCGATCCTTTTCGGAAAGACTTAGAATTTATTCTTTTCCTTTTTTCCCACAGTGTACGACTGATTCACCTCCAGGTGAATGTTTTGAGAAACATACTTCTTATCCACATCACATTGTTTGTTACTTAAAAAGCTGGATTATGGTAGTAAAGATTCTTGACGCGTACCAGTCCATTCACGATACCTTTCTCATTTTATTTAAGTATTTTATTTATTCAACCTGGTGTGTTTAAGACCATCAGGCATCTCTTACATCGGACCAGGATTTAATACACGCAGTACCTCTTTTACATCACAGGTCCCTAAGAAATAACAGTTTTAATATGACAAATACCCGGTGAGCCAAATTAAAGCAACAAACGTAAATTTTTCAACGGTGCGTCTATTTCGGGACAAACCAATATAAACAGGTGATAGCAAAGTAGAAACAATGTAAAGAATACAGAACATAAATAACTGCAACATGCAAAACAGTAGACGAAAATGTTCTTTGTTTTTACCAACTTAACACATTTACACATACATTCCGACAGCCGGTTGATGTTCTCATTATGGGGTGTGACCACCTCTGGCTGCAATAGAGGCTTGACAACGACGGAGCATGCTGTGAATAACGCCATGAATGTCATGTTGAGGCAATAACGACCATTCACCCTGAGGAGCTGCTCGCAAGTCTTGGAAAGTGGTTGTGGATGTTGGAGTGATGCAGCCTGTCTCCCTACTGCATCCTAGACATGCTCTATGGGATTCAAATCGGGAGAGCAAGCAGACCACGCCATGCGTGCATTACCTTCCGTTTCCAAGAAAACATCAACCACTCGTGCTCTATGAGGTCGAGCATTATTGCCCATCAATACGACGACTGTGTGCACATAACCTCGCAGCAACCGTATATGAGGTTACAAGACCTCGTCAAGGTACCTGGCATCAGTTAAACCTTGCCGATTCACCCGTACAATTTCAGAATCGACATCGGTCTCTTTTCACAAGGTTTGGATTCCAAATTAGTGTTCCACATTTCCTCCAGATGCGAATGCGCCGAGAATCACTCTCCAGATTAGATAGGGACTCATTTGCGAAAAGAACATTGGCCCACCGTTCGCCTGTGCAGGTGGCATGTTGACGACTGCACTTTACACGTTCCCTTCTGTGAAGACGCATCAGAGGTACATACAGCAAGTCTCCGCCAAAAAAGGCCACTCTGCCGAAGCCTTGTGTACACCGTTTGTCTCGATACAACAGTCCAGTGGATGATGCGAGGTCAGATGTCAGTTGCTGTGCAGTGCTATAAGACCGTACCGCCGTGCCCTTACAGTCCTCTCTTTTTGATACCACACGTGGTCGGCTTTGAACTGGTCTTTGGGTACTTTCTCGGTCTCTATAAATTGTCGCCACATCCGTGAAATAACAGAACGATTCACACTAAGCCTTCGGATCCCATGAGTTGTCCTGTTTTCATTCTTCCTATGGTCCTCCACAACAGAGTCTGGTAGACGTGTTCTCTGTGTCATACTGCACTGTCGGACTGTGTATACACCGATTGTGGATGTAGGACTACCTGGCAAACACTACTCCGTTTGATAGGTGCCCTGACGTCACCATTGGCGTGGTTTTTCGCTGACGGAATGCCATCTTCTGTGCAGAGTACGATCGTACGGACATCTGTTAACATTTTGTATGATTATATTGCAAATTAGGCACAGGACGCGGATAAAGCGGTTTGTTGCTTTGGTTTTGAATACTAGTGTAGTATTAAACTGATATACTATTAACATGATACACGTGTCTGTAGTGGCAATGTGACTAAATAATACTGTCAACTAATGCGGTTAATACTAGCAGTATTTATACTACGGCTTCTGCTACCACTAATTGCTTTTACGTCATCCATTTTATCTTACTTTCTGCGTAGAACATTTCATTCAATTTTGTTACTAACATACTATTTATTCCCCACTTTAGATGTTAATCATATCACTAGTCTCGTTTTTAGCATTTTTCATCAACTTTGTCTTATACTTGTCTGTCATTAACTCATATTCTGTGTTAAGTGAATCGTCCATTCCATTACTTCGGGACTATTCGCCATGTTCTCAACCAGTTAGAAGTTTGTCTGAAAGTCCTGGAATTTTCTTTTATACTATCATATACAGTATCATATTGTCTGATCCTTTAGCTGCACACCAAACAGCAAACTGTTGCAATGAAACAGACATTTCATATTTCATTTGTAAGCTGACAGGAAAATAGTATTTTCCGTAAGAATTTTGTAACACTCATTTTAACAAAACAGAGTGCGCAAAATGTCTTGTACATAAAGTTATTTTCCAGGTCTTCAATTGTAGTTGTGTAGGTAGTGTTACCAATGGTTATAGGTTTGAAAACAATACTGCAATGTGAAGAGACTCCACATCATGATTAAGTGCTGGTAATTAGACAGCTGTTACACTGTACATCTGAATATGGCTTGCACATCTACAGCTATATACTTATTCCGCATTCCACTGTGCAGTGCGTGGTAGAGAGAACCCCGTACCTATATTAACGATTTTATATTCAACTGCATTCGCGTACTGCGTGACAGAAAAATAATTTATTTCTGAATCTGTGCTCATCTTAATCTCTCCTATATTACTCTCGTAAATTCCTGCGCGAGCTATACGTCTATATCAGGAAAACTTTCGCACAATCTTAGTCGTTTACTGATTTCCTAAAGTGATCCTACAGGGTTCGCCTAAATAACGTTCTTTTATTTCCAAACATTCTCGTTTAATACCTCTGGTACACATTAGTATGACCTAATCCAGCGTGTTAAAATCCCTGAAGGGCGCCCCTGAGTTCGCTTGATGTCTGCTGTCACCCCTACTTCAGAAAACCTCCAAACACTACGTGTGACCGAGATGAGGTAATGTTGAGGCGGTGAAGTCCTCTGGCGAGGACGATGATTCAGAACCCATATGGCTATCCGTGACTCCCCTAAATCGCTTGAGGCAGCTGCCGGTATGATTCCTTAGAAAGTGCACCGCACAGTTTCCATCTCTGTACGTCGACAATCCGGGCAACGGCCTTGCCGCAGTGGCTACACCGGTTCCCGTGAGATCACCGAAGTTAAGTGCTGTCTGGCGTGGTCGGCACTCGGATGGGTGCCATTTTTTCGGGGTGCACTCAGCCTCGTGATGCCAACTGAGGAGCTACTCGACCGAACAGTAGCGGCTTCGGTCACAGAAAACCATCATAACAACCGGGAGAGCGGTGTGCTGACCCCACGCCCCTACTATCCGCATCCTCCATGAGGATGACACGGCGGTCGGATGGTCCCGGTAGGCCACGAGTGGCCTGAAGACGGAGTTTGTACGTCAACAATCCGAGTTGCGAGTGCAGAATTCCTCGTCTGTTCCGACATCCCGATTTCCCTTTACTCTCTACGACGCTTGTAATCAGCAGATAAAGTAGTTCAGAAATCCAGGACGCCCTGTTCCATTTACACAACCTGCAGAAGGAGATGTCTTTCTGCTGGGTGCCAGAGCACATGGGTAGTAAGGGGAAGGAAAGGGTGGACGTAGCAGCCAAGGAGGCATGTCGCGATCCTCAGTTAGATCAGTGTGCCATCCCTCCACATGTCAACGCCTCGCCGTCGAGGAACAAAGACATGCGTCAATGGGAAGAAGACCACAGTCCTACGACACTTGACTTCTTGCTCCGGTGAGAGGACCCTCCCACGTGTGGTGCTTGTGGCGTACGGTTTACGGTACACCACATTTTAGCAGACAGTGTTTTGTATTCATACAAGACGATAGCAGCTCATTTATCAACTGATTTTTCCATTCATTTTAAATGACAATGATATGTCTTTCCAAAATTTGTACGACGTGCCCCCTGTTTCCTGAAAATTTAGGTTGACGTTTGTAATGTCTTATCAGGGTGGCTGGCTTACCCGTAACAAAATCAGGAAAAAGTGAACACTTATAGGACCACTTTATTGTCCGTCTGTCGACGGTTAAGACCATTTTTCTCAGGAATGTGTAAACGTATAAAATTGATAAGGCCTCCAATCTCTTGGCAGTGTAAGGAATTCAAACTTCTAAGTCAATGAAACCAAAAGATACGGCCATATATGTCACAATAAGTGATAATCGCAAAATCAGTGAAGAAAACATATAGGGTACTCGCCGTTGATCTAGACTCATGAAATTTGGCAAGAAGCAAGAGCCGGCCGCGGTGGTCTAGCGGTTCTGGCGCTGCAGTCCGGAACCGCGGGACTACTACGGTCGCAGGTTCGAATCCTGCCTCGGGCATGGGTGTGTGTGATGTCCTTAGGTTAGTTAGGTTTAAGTAGTTCTAAGTTCTAGGGGACTTATGACCTAAGATGTCCCATAGTGCTCAGAGCCATTTGAACCATTTTTTTGCAAGAAGCATGATTTCAGTCAAGTAAAGGAAGAAATCGGAAAATTGTCAAATTTTAATTATATCAAATAAAAAAAATATCTTTTGGCATTACAAAGTTGCGTTACATTCGTAACCTGTAAAAAACCTCTGCAAATAGTGTACGGATTTTGATCTAGTTTCTAGTAATATGTAGAGTGATTCATGAGGAAGGTTTGTGTATACAATTTGCAAATATTTCGTGCTATTTGGCTGAGCTACTATGAAATTAAGTATCATACATGTGAGGAAACGATACCTTTGTCATGTAACGGTGATGGGCATCAGGCTGCTCAACTGCTGCACCGACAGTCTATGCCTACGAAATATACAGAATCTGTAATATTTCAAAGCAAGGTAATACTGGTAACTCCTACAGGACCGCTCTTCCATTGTTTGGGATAAGGTCTAATATCCCTTAAAATATCCATTGCAGCGTTCCAAAGAACAACTGGACATTTATATAACAACAATGGCCCTATGGCCAATTCTACCGTTTTCTTTTCTGGAGACTTCAGTCAAATCTTACCAGTAATTTCAACAGGAACGAGAACAGACGAAGTCAATCCATCTGAAATTGCGATTTAACATAGCATGTTAATATAACTCCAAAATTAATGAAATAAATGAAAAATTACATTGGCGAATGTGAATGTACACGAAAAATTAAACCTAAAATTAAAGCATTGTCGAAAGTCATGGAATTCCTGTGACCGGTATCATGCCTGTATGGACACTGACAATAGGCAGACATCTGTGTTGGTTCATCATGGAGCAGAGACTGGTTAAGTAATTGTAAATGTCAATGAAGTTCACCTACAGCCGTGTAGCTTAAGATGTTATTTAATTTTATTTTGAAGGTACCAGTTTCAGCATTTCACTACGCCAACTTGGAGAGATGCGTATACATATGGGGCCTGAAGCTAGCATAGTGAAATGCTGAAACTGGTGGCCTTCCAAATAAAATAAAATAACGTCTTAAGTTACACAACTTTTAGTGAATTTTATTGATATTGATGGGCAAATATCGTCCAAATTCCTGATTCCCTGGTTGGATGGACTGTCTATGTATATAATTAAGTTTTTACAGAAACCTCGGGTGCACGAGCCCTATTCGCACATATCTCGATGTTCTCCGTAAGTGATCAGCCAACTACAAATTCATTCAATCTACTTTATTTTTCCTCTTGTTTTACTTAGACTGAGTTAACAATTGTGGACCATCTGAATAATTTCAATGCAATCTTTCATGATGTGAGCTAGACAGACTATGCGGGCGATCATGTGTGAGTTTTCTTTACCCGATCTTCCTCGCTTTAACCACACTACTTTCTGCTAATTTCGTATGATTGTTAACAACCTCATCTTCGAAGGCCCCTAGCCGACAACAATCCCGTCCCCCTTCCATACACACACACACACACACACACACACACACACACACAATACTACTATTTGGTCTTCGTCTAACGACCTCGTTAAACCCTAATGTTCCTTCGTTACTTTTATACTCTCTGACTACATTCTAGAATTGGTCGCTCTTGTATACCATTTCCTTTCGAAAAGAACTGCATTTTCCCAGAAACGTTTCAAAAAATCCTCCGTAATACTACAATTTGCTTCTTGTCTAACAATCTCGTTAAACCCTAACGTACCTTCCTTACTTTTAGACTCTTTGGCCACATCCTACAAATGGTCGCTCTTGTATACCATTTCCTTTGGAAAACAACTAGATTTTCCCATAAATATTTCAAAAATCTTGCTTAATAACGACGTAGGACGGCTTAACGTAAAACACATGTTAGCCGCTGATGTTGTAATTGGATACTATCGGGTGCTTTCTCTTTCCTATAGACCTTGTCTTGCCTCTATCCACATTTAAAGCGAGATGCCATTGATTACAACTAGAGGAATTTTGTTCAAAGCTTTCTGCACTTCCTTCTGCTTGTCGAACAACGATACATTCTTGTAGGCGGCAGCATCAACGCCGAACAATCTGATAGTGCTGCTGCCCATATCTGACAAATTATTTATGTATATTCCCAGAATTATAGTTCCTGTTACGCACCTATAAGAGACGGCGCTGCAGCTGCACAGGAAACCTGACGTCGCCGTTATGCGCAGGTGTTCGCAGTCTCGGCACGCAGCCTATCGACCCGCTCAAGATTGTGGCGCTCAGCATCGCCGAGGAGAAGAACAAGCCGGTCGCAGTCAACCTCGACTTCTCTGACGTCACCATCTCCGGCGTAGGCAGCTCCGTCATTGACGCCGTTGAGTGAGTACTCACGACGAAAAATCACTGCACAGGGTGAACGGGACGATGACGATTGCTATACTGAGAAAGGAAGCGCTGGCGTTCTTCATCAACGATTTCGTCCGAATATGGTATGTGCAGGGTCTGGCGAGAAATGGAAGTGACAGACGTACGAGCTCCACACGACCAAGTGTTTAGATAAAGTTGCATTTTTGGCGCGGGTCGACCGACTCGTGAACCGTTTACATTCTAGGCTGCGGCTGGTGCAGCGGGCAAAGTACATATTGGTAATCTGAAGGTTGTGGGGTCGACTATCTATGAGGGAGGTCGTTTTTAAAAATTTCTACATTAATTGCATTGAAAATAAACCGAAATAATGGTATACATATTGCATTTATTAAAATTTTCAGATACTGCATCAAAAAGAAACGGAGAGGAAAATTTGGATTGCAAACAAATTTTCGAGAAAGGATTCTATTTATAGCGTCCACGAAGCTTCTTCCTAATAACTTTTCAAGACAGAATTGTAATTAAAGTGTACGTGACACTGTATTCCATTAGCTGCGCTTTATCCTACGAGTAGCCCTCGGCAACTAAAGCAACCATGCGGTAAATAGTTTTATCGTTATGTAAAGAAATTGAGCAAAAAGCTTCGAAACACCTCTCATCTCAACAAGAGAGAAAAAGTACATCAAAATAATTCCGTTGTATCTACATCAGCAGCTATCCTAGTCCATTATCGGCGAAACGATGCGTTACGTGTGGTATATTACCAAAGTGTGTAATGAGAGAGAATCTGTTATGAATTTAAACCAAGTTTATTTTTCTAAAGAAACTTTAAAAACGACAATGTAATTTTAAAAATGCGGCGTTTACGATGTGTGTAGAGAAAATTACTGCTTCCCCTATTTCTACGATCAATATCACCCAACACATGTAAGACATCAAACGTAAAATTATTATGGTTCAAATGGCTCTGAGCACTATGGGACTTAACTTCTAAGGTCATCAGTCCCCTAGAACTTAGAACTACTTAAACCTAACTAACCTAAGGACATCACACACATCCATTCCCGAGGCAGGATTCGAACCTGCGACCGTAGCGGCCGCGCGGTTCCAGACTGTAGCGCCTTTAACCGCTTGGCCACCACGGCCGGCTTAAAATTATTAAATTATACCTAAATTTACATCCGAAGTTCTCGTGTTCAGCTGAAATACCGTCCCGGAAATGTATTTCCAGTCATAAATTTACGTTTACCTTTTCTTTTCGTTCCTTTTACGAAAAGATTAATAGATATAATATACTTAGCATTGCATGGATTCACTGACGGTGTAAGTAACGTTAAAAACTGAAAATAGAAGAAATTTCCGCATGAGAACTCGACTCCACAACTTTCGGATTACCCTCCTGCACTCTTCTCGCTATGCCAAGCGCAGTCTGGAAGCTATACTAACACAAATGGCTCATGCCTCGCCCGACCCATGCGAAAGACTCTAGTTTTTCTAAACACTCGCCCATCTGGATCTTGCATTTCTGTAACTTTCATTTCTGGACAAGATCTGCGTATAGCATAAATTTGGACGAAATCGGCGGTGACGAGTAGGCGCGGTGTTCTTCTGAGTGGCCGGCCAGGGTGGCCGAGCGGTTCTAGGCGCTTCAGTCTGAAACCGCTACGGTCGCAGGTTCGAATCCTGCCTCGGGCATGGATGTGTGTGATGTCCTTAGGTTAGTTAAGTTTAAGTAGTTCTATGTTCTAGGGAACTGATGACCTCAGAAGTTAAGTCCTATAGTGCTCAGAGCCATATGAACCATTTCTTCTGAGTTACACAGTAAATAAACGAATTTATCTACTCGCTGCAGTTCATGCCAAAATACTGAGTGGTTATAATGAAAGGGTTGGTGTTCCGAGTACTGCAGTGTCGGCTGTATACATTCGACGGCACCAAAACATCGCAGGTCTGTTCATTAGTCCGGTGCGCTCGCGCAATAGTCTGGAAAAATAATAGTTCCACTTTCTGCCACCAGGTGGAAATATGGCGCTGTAAGCAGTCAGAATGTGAAATGTTTTCTGTTTTGACGTTAGTATGCTGCTTGTCACTGGGCAAGATGTGTTAATTTATTTCGTGAACCCACTATTGGTGTTAAAGGGATAAGAAGGTTAAAGTTTTCTGTAGTAATCCCAGTGGCTTTTGAGAAGGAAGACTGTGCACTGCTGGTAAAGTTGTTTCATCAGAACGACAACAATAACAGTCTGCATTGTGGGAATATTGCCACAGAAATAGCTGCGAAGAGGCCCATGTCAATAAATGGGCTAATGAATATGATCAAGAAATTGGAAGAAACAGTTTAATTGGGTCGTGCAGCAGGGAGAGGCAGATGTCCCATTCTCTTGGTAATTGTTGATGGAGTTGCTATAGCTGTAGCCAACCGTGCAGAACATGCACCAAATTCTGCAGCAAGTGCTCGAGCTGCACCATGGGAACCATCTTTCCCCTGGTCAACAGTTTAAAAGATTTTTGAGTTGCATTTTACAGTGGTATGTCTACACTATTTAGAATGTGCACCCAATAAAGCCAGAAGACAGGCTACAACGTCGTGAATTTGCTCTTCGTTTTTTGGCATGCATGGAAATTGATGACATGTGGCTGGGAAATATTCCTTGGATGGATGAGGCACAATTTCTTCTGCACGGTGCAGTGAATGCACAGAACTGTCGCATATCGGTTTCTATTCCGCAACATGTTGTGCGGAACTTTCACTGCACGCAGCTTATGTGACTGTGTGATGAGATTTCACAAGCCCGTTGATTCTCAGTCCGTTTTTCTTCGAGGAGGTGACACCTCACGGACCCGTTAGGTATACAGTAACATCTACACGTGATGAAGATCTCCTTGTGCAACACGTGATTCTGGCTTGCGGATTACTGACATAGATATAGATGTAATGGTTAAGTTTTCGTCTTCCCCTTCACTGACACCGGAAGTCAACAGTCACGTATACAACCAATATGCAATGATATGATTAACATTGATCTTGTTGTGGCGGTTTCATACTGAGTCTCTGAGTTGAAAATCCATGTTCTGACTGTGCAGTACTGTCGCTGTGTTTGTTTGTGTGTCAGTGACGTCATGCGGTACGACATGTTCGCAGGATGACGCCCGGCAGCTACGACATCAAGATAATCGCGCACGCTGCCTCCCCTGTCACAATGAACGGCAACTACAAACTGGAGGGGAAGGTGCTCGCGCTGCCCATCCAGGGGATGGGCGACTGCAACATCACCATCTGTAAGTATCCATCACCAAAGCGTGACTAGCCTGCAGCTGTAACACATCACACTCATGAAAGGTCCGTTGAGTAATAGGTGTGTTGATAAAATAACGGGAAATTTTCTTTTATGGTAAGAATTCCGCTTATTCGTGTACATTAGTCATATCCCATCCAAAACGGTCACCATCAGAGGTTACACGCTTATGCCAACGCCTTTTCCTGTCCCAGAAACGTATACGAAACTCCATCTTCGGGATAATTTTTCATGTTTTAATCTCATCTATGCTTATAAAATGGCGGATCTTTTTATTTATTTTTGTCAACAGAAAAGAGTCAAATGGGGCCATGTCTGGCGAATATGGGGGCTGGGCCATCATTATATTATTACTTTTGCCCAAAAATTGATGAACAAGAAATATGAGCAGTTGCATTATCATTGTGCAAAAGCCATCAACTGTTTCGCCACAAATCCAAGCTTCTTTTTTTTCGGAATCCTTCATGCAAAAGGCGTTGCCCTTGTAAGTAGTACTCGTTGTGAATCGTTCGACTTTGTGGCAATAACTCACGGTGTACTTGGCGTCAAATTCGAAGAACACGGCGAGCGTAATCTTAATATTGGAGCGCACTTGTCCAACTTTTTACGGTCTTGTCAGTCCATAATGCTTCCTCTGGAACGACTGAGTCTTTGTTTGACGTCATATCAGTAAAGTCATGATTCATAACCTGCTGTGACACGTTTCAGAAATTCTGCATCGTTCTTAATATGAGCTAGAGACTCCTAGCAACTTGCATTCGGCGCTGTTTTTCATCGAAACCCAACGATTTTGGAACAAATTTTGCTTCACAGGTTTTAGTTACATATTCCCGACATATTCTCGGTGGAAGGGGGCTCTATACAACACTGAAAAATTATATGCTTTAGCCTACAGTCGTAGTTTATTTATTTTTCCTACTGGCTACCGGTTTCTGTACACAATATCACCCCATGACAAAAAAGGTCGATTACATACCTAGAATTGCAGCTTTGGAGCAATTTACAACAATATCATCCTCTATGTCAGCAAACGTTTCGTATATTATACCGAACAATAAAATGTATAGGTAGCCTTTGACAACAGACACGCAGTTGCTTCGCTCGCTTCCCAAGTACGAGGTGCATTCAAGTTCTAAGGCCTCCGCTTTTTTTCTTCTAATTAACTACTCACCCGAAATCGATGAAACTGGCGTTACTTCTCGACGTAATCGCCCTGCAGACGTACACATTTTTCACAACGCTGACGGCGAAGGCTTTTTTAGGAGTCTGTTTTGACCACTGGAAAATCGCTGAGGCAATAGCAGCACGGCTGGTGAATGTGCGGCCACGTAGAGTGTCTTTCATTGTTGGAAAAAGCCAAAAGTCACTTCACTAGGAGCCAGGTCAGGTGAGTAGGGAGCATGAGGAATCACTTCAAAGTTGTTATCACGAAGAAACTGTTGCGTAACGTTAGCTCGATGTGCGGGTGCGTTGTCTTGGTGAAACAGCACACTCGCAGCCCTTCCCGGACGTTTTTGTTGCAGTGCAGGAAGGAATTTGTTCTTCAAAACATTTTCGTAGGATGCACCTGTTACCGTAGTGCTCTTTGGAACGCAATGGCTAAGGGTTACGCCCTCGCTGTCCCAGAACATGGACATCATCATTTTTGTGCTTCCATTGAGCTGACTGGCGCTTTGTTTCTGGATTGAAAAATGGCATCCACGTCTCATCCATTGTCACAACCGACGAAAAGAAAGTCCCATTCATGCTGTCTCTGCATGTCAACATTGCTTGGCAACATGCCACACAGGCAGCTATGTGGTCGTCCGTCAGCATTCGTGGCACCCACCTGGATGACACTTTTCGCATTTTCAGGTCGTCATGCAGGATTGTGTGCACAGAACCCACAGAAATGCCAACTCTGGAGGCGATCTGTTCAACAGTCATTCGGCGATCCCCCAAAAGAATTCTCTCCACTTTCTCGATCATGTCGTCAGACCAGCTTGTGCGAGCCCGAGGTTGTTTCGGTTTGTTGTCACACGATGTTCTGCCTTCATTAAACTGTCGCACCCACGAACGCACTTTCGACACATCCATAACTCCATCACCACATGTCTCCTTCAACTGTCGAATTTCAATTGGTTTCACACCACGCAAATTCAGAAAACGAATGATTGCACGCTGTTCAAGTAAGGAAAACGTCGCCATTTTAAGTATTTAAAACAGTTCTCATTCTCGCCGCTGGCGGTAAAATTCCATCTGCCGTACGGTGCTGCCATCTCTGTGACGTATTGACAATGAACGCAGCCTTATTTTAAAACAATGCGCATGTTTCTATCTCTTTCCAGTCCGGAGAAAAAAAATCAGAGGCCTTAGAACTTGAATACACCTCTTAGGACTGTCAAATACTAAAGGAAAATGTCACTGTTGAGCTTTAAATACTTGTAGATGTAAATTGCAGCTAGCTGTGATACAAGTGCCGTCTTTGTACAGAGTTATTTTATTTTCATTTTTTAAAAATGTTTTCACCTTCAAAAAATAAATAAAAATAAAAATAAACTCCCTTCACTCTTATCATTGATGGCCGCAATTTACATCTATTTAAAGCTCAACAGTGACCTTTTCTTTTAGTATTTGACACTCCTGCTTGGGAAAGCCGCGAACGACTACGTGGCGGTTATATGAGACAACCTATACATATTGTGGTTCAGTATGTACCCCACGTTTGCTGTCATAGAGCTTGATATTTCTGTAAATTGCTCTTTTGCTGATCTAACTATGTAATCAAATTTTCTGATCATAGATGGGCAGTAGGCAAAATAAATAAGGTGTAATTACAGACAAAAACATATAGTCTTTTGCAATATCAAACGTAAAAATTCCAACAACAACAACAACAACAACAAAAATCGTGGTTTGCGCTAACGCGGTTTGCGCTAACTGATACGCCACCATCATCATCAGCGACTTCTATGATTATGATTCGGCGGTCTTTAATAGCCTTCTCTTTCACCTTTTTCTGCACGATTTCCTCTGTTGACGATGTGCCGGGGCGTTGAGGGAGCTTTTCAAGTTCAACGTCTTCGCAGCGTTCTTGGAAACGCTTATACCACTCCAAAAACCTTATATTACTCACAGAAAACTCACCAAAAGCAATATTTAATAAGTCTAACATTTTGTTGCGTTTTATTCCGGCCGGCCGCGGTGGTCCAGCGGTTCTAGGCGTGCAGTCCGGAACCGCGCGACTGCTACGGTCGCAGGTTAGAATCCTGCCTCGGGCATGGATGTGTGTGATGTCCTTAGGTTAGTTAGGTTTAATTAGTTCTAAGTTCTAGGGGACGGATGACCACAGATGTTAAGTCCCATAGTGCTCAGAGCCATTTGAACCATTTTTATTCCGTTCTTACAGCAACATTTAACACAAATTCCCTGATCCAATATGGGTACAAAATAAATAATCGCCGACAGCAACAAAATCAACGCAGCCTCCTTTGACAGCTGACCATAGAGTAAACATCCCATTTAGCTAACAATCTAGAGATACTTTTCAGAGAAAAAGATCTCACGAATTGTATTAATACAAAAAGTCAAATTACAAAATTCCCGTTACTGTTTCAACACACCTCGTACACTGATAACTTAGGCCGAAAGCCGTGCGAACCATAGATAGTACCGACGAACTTAGCTTGGAAGCCGCCGTCTCAAGAAAAGACAGATTAAGAGTTGTCGTCCGGATGTTTGCGACGGAACGCAAACTTGGATCGAAGAAGGATAAAGAAGGTCACGAGATTTTTTGTTTTGGAGTCATCAGTCTTCTGACTGGTTTGGTACTGCCTGCGAGAAATTCCTCTCCTGCACCATCCTCTTCACTCAGAGTAGCACTTTCACTCTACGTACTCAGTTATTTGTTGTAGGTGTTTGTCTCCGTCTTTCCCTGCAGTTCTTACCCTCTACAGCTCCTTCTAGTACCATTGGGTTTATTCTGGGTTTATTCAAAAAATGGTTCAAATGGCTCTGAGCACTATGGGACTTAACATCTATGGTCATCAGTCCCCTAGAACATAGAACTACTTAAACCTAACTAACCTAAGGACAGCACACAACACCCAGCCATCACGAGGCAGAGAAAATCCCTGACCCCGCCGGGAATCGAACCCGGGAACCCGGGCGTGGGAAGCGAGAACGCTACCGCACGACCACGAGATGCGGGCCTGGGTTTATTCCCTGGTATCTTAACACGTGTCCTATATCGTCTCCCGTCTTCTCGACGGCATTTTCTATATATTCCTTTCATCGCCGTTTCTGCGCAGATCTCCTCATTCCTTACCTTATCACGCCAGTTGGTGGGGAAATCTACTCGAAATAATTTGGAAAATATTTCGAGTAGATTTCCCCACCATGTTATAGTTCTGGGTGGAGATTTTAATTTGCCGGATATAGACTGGGAGACTCAAACGTTCATAACGGGTGGCAGGGATAAAGAATCCAGTGAAATTTTTTGAAGTGATTTATCTGAAAACTACCTTGAGCAGTTAAACAGAGAACCGACTCGTGGCGATAACATATTAGACCTTCTGGTGACAAACAGACCGAGCTATTTGAAACAGTTAACGCAGAACAGGGAATCAGCGATCATAAAGCGGTTACGGCATCGATGATTTCAGCCGTAAATAGAAATATTAAAAAAGGTAGGAAGATTTTTCTGTTTAATAAAAGTGACAAAAAGCAGATTACAGAGTACCTGACGGCTCAACATAAAAGTTTTGTCTCAAGTACAGATAGTGTTGAGGATCAGTGGACAAAGTTCAAAACCATCGTACAATAAGCGTTAGATGAGTATGTGCCAAGCAAGATCGTAAGAGATGGAAAAGAGCCACCGAGGTACAACAACCGAGTTAGAAAACTGCTGCGGAAGCAAAGGGAACTTCACAGCAAACATAAACATAGCCAAAGCCTTGCAGACAAACTAAAATTACGCGAAGCGAAATGTAGTGTGAGGAGGGCTATGCGAGAGGCGTTCAATGAATTCGAAAGTAAAGTTCTGTGTACTGACTTGGAAGAAAATCCTAAGAAATTCTGGTCTTATGTCAAAGCGGTAGGTGGATCAAAACAAAATGTCCAGACACTCTGTGACCAAAATGGTACAGAAACAGAGGATGACAGACTAAAGGCCGAAATACTAAATGTCTGTTTCCAAAGCTGTTTCACAGAGGAAGACTGCACTGTAGTTCCTTCTCTAGATTGTCGCACAGATGACAAAATGGTAGATATCGAAATAGACGACAGAGGGATAGAGAAACAATTAAAATCTCTCAAAAGAGGGAAGGCCGCTGGACCTGATGGGATACCAGTTCTATTTTATACAGAGTACGCGAAGGAACTTGCACCCCTTCTTGCAGCGGTGTACCGTAGGTCTCTAGAAGAGCGTAGCGTTCCAAAGGATTGGAAAAGGACGGAGGTCATCCCCGTTTTCAAGAAGGGACGTCGAACAGATGTGCAGAACTATAGACCTATATCTCTAACGTCGATCAGTTGTAGAATTTTGGAACACGTATTATGTTCGAGTATAATGACTTTCCTGGAGACTAGAAATCTACTCTGTAGGAATCAGCATGGGTTTCGAAAAAGATGGTCGTGTGAAACCCAGCTCGCGCTATTCGTCCACGAGACTCATAGGGCCATAGACACGGGTTCCCACGTAGATGCCGTGTTTCTTGACTTCCGCTAGGCGTTCGATACAGTTCCCCACAGTCGTTTAATGAACAAAGTAGGAGCATATGGACTATCAGACCAATTGTGTGATTGGATTGAGGAGTTCCTAGATAACAGAACGCAGCATGTCATTCTCAATGGAGAGAAGTCTTCCGAAGTAAGTGTGATTTCAGGTGTGCCACAGGGGAGTGTCATGGGACCGTTGCTGTTCACAATATACATAAATGACCTGGTGGATGACATCGGAAGTTCACTGAGGCTTTTTGCAGATGCTGCTGTAGTATATCGAGAGGTTGTAACAATGGAAAATTGTACTGAAATGCAGGAGGATCTGCAGCGAATTGACGTATGGCGCAGGGAATGTCAACTGAATCTCAATGTAGACAAGTGTAATGTGCTGCGAATACATAGAACGATAGATCCCTTATCATTTAGCAACCAAAAAAAAAAAAAAAGAAAAACAAGTCAGCAACTGGAAGCAGTTAATTCCATAAATTATCTGGGAGTACACATTAGGACTGATTTAAAATGGAATGATCATATAAAGTTGATCGTCGGTAAAGCAGATGCCAGACAGATTCATTGGAAGAATCCTAAGGAAATGCAATCCGAAAACAAAGGAAGTAGGTTACAGTACACTCGTTCGCCCACTGCTTGAATACTGCTCAGCGGTGTGGGATCCGTACCAGATAGGGTTGATAGAAGAGATAGAGAAGATCCAACGGAGAGCAGCGCGCTTCGTTACAGGATCATTTAGTAATCGCGAAAGTGTTACGGAGATGATAGATAAACTCCAGTGGAAGACTCTACAGGAGAGACGCTCAGTAGCTCGGTACGGGCTTTTGTTAAAGTTTCGAGAACATACCTTCACCGAAGAGTCCAGCAGTATATCGCTCCCTCCTACGTATAGTTCGCGAAGAGACCATGAGGATAAAATCAGAGAGATTAGAGCCCACACAGAAGCATACAGACAATACTTCTTTCCACGAACAATACGAGACTGCAACAGAAGGGAGAACCGATAGAGGTACTCAGGGTACCCTCCGCCACACACCGTCAGGTGGTTTGCGGAGTATGGATGTAGATGTAGACGCAGACGTCATTTTCAACATTCTTCTGTAGCACCAGATCACAAAGGCTTGGATTTTCTTCTGTTCCGGTTTTGCCACAGTCCATACCTCACTCCCACACAAACCTGTGCTCCAAACGTACATTCCCAAAAAATTCGTCATCAAATTAATTCCCCTCTATCAACTCAGTAGGCTTCTATTGGACAGGAATGCCCTCTTCGCCTGTTCAAAAATGGCTCCAAGCACTATGGGACTTAACATCTGATGTCATCATTCCCTTCGACTGTGCTGTACTATTTTTTATGCCCTCCTTGCTTCGGCCGTCATGGGTTGCTTTGCTTCCAAACTAGAATTCCTTAACTTCCGTCTACTTCGTGATCGCCAAATTTGATGCGAAGTTCCTCGCTATTTCTGCTACTTCTCTTTACCTTCATCTTTTTCCAATTTACTCTCAGTCCATACTCTGTACTCATTATTATTCATATTCTTGCCCCCAGAATTCTAATGTCACTCTTCTAATTTAATTCGCGCTGTCTGGAGAAGTAAGGAAAAAAAGAAATATATATTATCTATTCAACTGGCATTTGAATGTGACGGACTGAACAGGACACTATCCCATTCTGCCCCGTCCCATTCTGCCCCAAAAGCACATTTCAGGTTAACAAATCTTATGGGGTACATTCACAAATGGAACTAAATGCATTATATAATTAGCGTATAGCGAATGGCATGCACTTTAAGATTACATATTACTTAAGAGTGTACACTTAACAATTAACAGCCAAACTTGTGTTGACATTCGCCGTCGCTATACCATTCTGCCTTGAGTTTCCGTATCCATAAGGGAACTTTTATTCTCAACTTTTTACGCCCAACAGTACAACACTTATGTTTCAACTGCATCTGGAACATCTTAATGTACGGAAATACATTTTTTTAAGTGTCGAAAAGAAGAATTAGTCTATTCGGTAAATAATTAAATGAATTCGTAAATGTTTGTTTTAACCTGTCGTACCTCCTGAGATGTCTTCACGCGCTGCTGGTGGTGGGGCCAGCCTCCGAGGGTATGTTTATTCCGGTTGTATACCACTGCTTGAGTTCAACTAATGAAAGCGTTACACGCCAGTTTTACTCAGAAGGACGAATGGAACTAAAACGTTAAAGAGTGGTTTGAGTTTAAACAACGAATACATGTTTCAACCGACGATGAAACTACAGACAGGTTACACATGAAAAGAAAGAATAAAAAATTCAGTTAATATGAAAAACCATGACGATCCTTAACGACTGTTTTCATTCGATTACTCTCAAGGACTGAACACACTCGAAAAAATAGAATAATAACCCAGCCAGTATGTAAAACTACACGAACTGTAAATGGTTACCATAACATATTCAACCCCTTAGCAACAAATAGTACTGAAAAAATAGGGAGCATCGTGATGGATGCAGGGATTAGTGACCAGAATGTCGTTGAAGCGAGACTCAGCATCGTAATGCCTAAAGCGACCAAAAATATATGCGAAATATATGTATGCCAGACTTAAAAGAAAGCAAAATTTCCAAGACCGTCGATGTTTTACAGAATGTCGATGTTTAGCGTGGACTTCAGTGAGAGATACCTTTAGTAGTTTCTACGAAGAAACTCTCTTGAAATCTGGTACAACATCTAAATGGATTCTGCTCGTATGTTATGTACACCAGCGGCAAGACACAATGGAAAACTTCACAATAGTAATAGTAATGTTACCGATGGCAGTGCCACTCAAGTGAAAGTACTTGTCACGGTTTTCCCGAAATCCCTTTACCAAAGAAGACGAAGTAAAAGAGAAAGGAATGGCACTTCTCGATTGAAGTTTATGGAAAGGGTAAATGATGGACAGAACAAAAAGTGCTCAGCTGTTTTCTCTTGGTCTATGTATGCTGTATTTCCAGATTCTGGTACTCGTGGACACCTATAGGCTCCAAAGAAATAATATCGGTATTTAGACATTGCTATTATACTAACGATATCGGTCACTGCCTCATCTGTCGGTCTTTTATAGTATTACTTTCTATATACACTCCTGGAAATTGAAATAAGAACACCGTGAATTCATTGTCCCAGGAAGGGGAAACTTTATTGACACATTCCTGGGGTCAGATACATCACATGATCACACTGACAGAACCACAGGCACATAGACACAAGCAACAGAGCATGCACAATGTCGGCACTAGTACAGTGTATATCCACCTTTCGCAGCAATGCAGGCTGCTATTCTCCCATGGAGACGATCGTAGAGATGCTGGATGTAGTCCTGTGGAACGGCTTGCCATGCCATTTCCACCTGGCGTCTCAGTTGGACCAGCGTTCGTGCTGGACGTGCAGACCGCGTGAGACGACGCTTCATCCAGTCCCAAACATGGTCAATGGGGGACAGATCCGGAGATCTTGCTGGCCAGGGTAGTTGACTTACACCTTCTAGAGCACGTTGGGTGGCACGGGATACATGCGGACGTGCATTGTCCTGTTGGAACAGCAAGTTCCCTTGCCGGTCTAGGAATGGTAGAACAATGGGTTCGATGACGGTTTGGATGTACCGTGCACTATTCAGTGTCCCCTCGACGATCACCAGTGGTGTACGGCCAGTGTAGGAGATCGCTCCCCACACCATGATGCCGGGTGTTGGCCCTGTGTGCCTCGGTCGTATGCAGTCCTAATTGTGGCGCTCACCTGCACGGCGCCAAACACGCATACGACCTTCATTGGCACCAAGGCAGAAGCGACTCTCATCGCTGAAGACGACACGTCTCCATTCGTCCCTCCATTCACGCCTGTCGCGACACCACTGGAGGCGGGCTGCACGATGTTGGGGCATGAGCGGAAGATGGCCTAACGGTGTGCGGGACCGTAGCCCAGCTTCATGGAGACGGTTGAGAATGGTCCTCGCCGATACCCCAGGAGCAACAGTGTCCCTAATTTGCTGGGAAGTGGCGGTGCGGTCCCCTACGGCACTGCGTAGGATCCTACGGTCTTGGCGTGCATCCGTGCGTCGCTGCGGTCCGGTCCCAGGTCGACGGGCACGTGCACCTTCCGCCGACCACTGGCGACAACATCGATGTACTGTGGAGACCTCACGCCCCACGTGTTGAGCAATTCGGCGGTACGTCCACCCGGCCTCCCGCATGCCCACTGTACGCCCTCGCTCAAAGTCCGTCAACTGCACATACGGTTCACGTCCACACTGTCGCGGCATGCTACCAGTGTTAAAGACTGCGATGGAGCTCCGTATGCCACGGCAAACTGGCTGACACTGACGGCGGCGGTGCACAAATGCTGCGCAGCTAGCGCCATTCGATGGCCAACACCGCGGTTCCTTGTGTGTCCGCTGTGCCGTGCGTGTGATCATTGCTTGTACAGCCCTCTCGCAGTGCCTGGAGCAAGTATGGTGGGTCTGACACACTGGTGTCAATGTGTTCTTTTTTCCATTTCCAGGAGTGTACTTTTGCTAGTCATTGTGTGTAAGTTATCACAGTTTTCTAACGCATATTGTCAAATAAACTTAACAATATAATTTCATAAAGTATTTCCAGTATCTGGTGCATACGATTATAATTAAGGAGATGAGAGATTGTTGAATTCATAAAAATTACAGTGAATACAAGTGCATTTGAGACAAAAGCTAAAGATGACAGGATTTCTAAACAGAGAAACTTTTAAAATCGCATTTGAGTCGAGACCCATCGGAACTCCACACCCTACACGATGGAACAAATTTTGGTTTCGTCATATATTGTCAGCAACATGCATAGACACCTACGTCATAGCACAGACGACAGTTTCACTATCACACTGTTTCCTGATGTCAGTGTTTACATTCTGTCCAATTTTAACCCTGACCACCAACTTGGAAGCTGGATTTTTAAGGAATTTGGTACGAGGTTTAAGGACAGTGAGCTGACACGTTTAGTCGCTGTGCCAATGTTTTTAGACATAAGGTTCGTTTTTGAAGCAAAGTTTATCTCTTAGAACTATAATTTACACTCCTGGAAATGGAAAAAAGAACACTTTGTGTCTATGTGCCTGTGGTTCTGTCAGTGTGATCATGTGATGTATCTGACCCCAGGAATGTGTCAATAAAGTTTCCCCTACCTGGGACAATGAATTCACGGTGTTCTTATTTCAATTTCCAGGAGTGTAGATCAAATATCTCCCTGCAGTGGTGTCAGTAAAGGCACCATGATCAGACACAGAGAGAAAAATGAAAGAGTGAGATATCATAAGCCGCTCGAAATGAACACGACCAGGAAAATGGAGGCATCTTTTACCTTGTTCTGATAATCTCGAGTTAGCAGACTTGGCAACCAATGTAGCCGTTAATCAGAGGGCGAATCCTGTAAATGAGGGCAAATCTCGAGCATTGTGTACCCCACATTGTTACTTGTTAGCAATAAAGTAGCTGAGTGGCATTCGGAGTTCAGTACCAGCTAAGAGCCCATTACTGAAAAAGAAATAGCAAAACACTGTTCATCCTGTTTTAACTGAATGCCTGAAGTATAGCACAGCTCACTTGTCAATTTAAATCACGATATACATTAACGTTGCTGCTTTGTCGTTACTATCTGCGATTCAGAAGATTTGCCTTTGCTCAAAGCTTACATTAACTTCAGTGCCACACCGTAGCTCCATGGATTTTCTTTATTTTGAATGTAATAAAAAATTACAATGAATGAAAAATACCTTCAGGGTCACTATTGGTTTTTTAACAATGATGATCGGTTTTTACCTGACTAGAAGAAAGTCTTCAGATCTAACGTTCTAAGGTGCGGTTTATCGGTAGTGACCACTACTAATAAACTGCACGTTGCAGGACCTGATTCGAACATTATCTCCTAGTCAGACAGGAAATGGTTATCATCGATTAAAACAATAGTTTTTCATTCATTGTACGAAGAGGGACTTCGGTTTACTGAGACATTTCGCCTATTATTAAAACCATTACAGTTCTTGCACACAAAAATTAAACAAATCTCTTGAAACATATTTATAAATCAGAAATATAATACAACAAGTAACAATTTCTTGCTTCGGACTAACTAGGTTTTGTTTTTCGAAGTAGTTACCCTTTCTGATATGCACTACTGGCCATTAAAATTGCACCACCAAGAAGAAATGCAGATGATAAACGGGTATTCATTGGACAAATATATTATACTAGAACTGACATGTGATTACATTTTCACGCAATTTGGGTGCATAGATCCTCAGAAAACAGTACCCAGGACAACCACCTGTGGCTGTAATAGCGACCTTGATACGCCTGGGCATTGAGTCAAACAGAGCTTGGATGGCGTGTACAGGTACAGCTGTCCATGCAACTTCAACACGATACCACAGTTCATCAAGAGTAGTGACTGACGTATTGTGAGGAGCCAGTTGCTCGGCCACAATTGACCAGACGTTTTCAATTGGTGAGAGATCTGGAGAATGTGTTGGCCAGGGCAGCAGTCTAACAGTTTCTGTATCCAGAAAGGCCCGTACAGGATCTGCAACATGAGGTCGTGCATTATCCTGCTGAAATGTAGGGTTTCGCAGGGATCGAATGAAGGGTAGAGCCACGGGTCGTAACAATGTTCAAAGTGCCGTCAATGCGAACTAGAGGTGACCTAGACGTGTAACCAATGGCACCCCACACCATCACGCCGGTTGATATGCCAGTATGGCGATGACGAATGCTCGCTTCCAATCTGCGTTCACCTCGATCGGTCCAAACATGGATGTGACCATCATGATGCTGTAAACAGAACCTGGATTCATCCGAAAAAATGACGTTGTGCCATTAGTGCACCCAGGTTCGTCTTTGAGTACACCATCGCAGGCGCTCCTGCGTGTGATGCAGCGTCAAGGGTTACCGCAGCCATGGTCTCCGAGCTGATAGTCCATGCTGCTGCAAACGTCATCGAACTGTTAGTGCAGATAGTTGTCTTGCAAACGTCCCCATCTGTTAACTCAGGGATCGAGACGTGGCTGCACGATCCGTTACATCCATGCGGATAAGATGCCTGTCATCTCGACTGCTAGTGATGCGAGGCCTTTGGGATCCAGCACGGCATTCCGTATTACCCTCCTGAACCTACCGATTCCATATTCTGCTAACAGTCATTGGATCTCGACCAACGAGAGCAGCAATGTCGCGATACGATAAACCGCAATCGCGATAGGCTACAAGCCGACCTTTATCAAAGTCGGAAACGTGATGGTACGCTTTTCTTGTCCTTACACGAGGCATCACAACAACGTTTCACCAGGCAACGCCGGTAAACTGCTGATTGTGTATGAGAAATCGGTTGGGAACTTTCCTCATGTCAGCACGTTGTAGGTGTCGCCACCGGTGCCAACCTTGTGTGAATGCTCTGAAAAGCTAATCATTTGTATATCACAGCATCTTCTTCCCTGCGGTTAAATTTCACGTCTGTAGCACGTCATCTTGGTGGTGTAGCAATTTTAATGGCCAGTAGTGTATCTAATCTATGACGAACCGAAAATATAAATATAAGTGGCGATGAAACAGATTCTGTGCGAGAGCGTTGCTGTAGCATATATGCAACGCAGCGCGACTCTGATGCTGGTAGATAAGCAACGACATATGTGCAAAAGATTGATGTGACATTCTTCTCTTTTCGGCGGTCAACTATGGCGACGTCATTACCAAATGGGTCGGAACTCGACTAACGTTCTGTCATTCTTTCTTGCCTGCCGAAGGACAAACACCCGTAGACATCCACCGAAGAACGAAGAATGTGGATGGGACACCATGTCTGTTGAAAGCCACCATTGTGGAACGATATCCTCAATCTGGTGCGTCAGTCGGGTGATTACCTCAGTGCTCATGGCGATTTTGTCTGATTGGCATACCGATTCTGGATTGTACAGTCTTCGAACGGAAACTTTTTGATTGTCCATGACACTTCACCTTCCGTATATCGTCGGCATCGATAGCATATAGATGATTGTCGAAATGTCAGCAGTTCAGAAAGTTTTTCCATCAGCAGCGAGTACAATTAGTGAGGCAACTGCTACTGTTCCAGCCAACACCGCAGTGGAGCTCCTGCTGAAGGGCGCACCGCTGCAGCAGGACGGCACCACCTACCTCGACGTTAAAGACTTCAAGTTCAGCTTCACCACGGACCGGGTCTACCTCACCTTCAACAACCTCTTCAACGGAGACAAGGCACTCGGTGAGAACTATCGCATTCTGCTGCAACCATGAGCTGCTGTTGTGGTCTACAGCCCGATGACTGGTTTGATGCAGCTCCGCCCGCTAGCTTATCCCGTGCAAGTGTCTTCATCTCTGTGTGACTACAGCAAACTGTATCCATTTGAAGGTAAAGCCTTGGTTTCCCTTATGGTTTTTGTCCCCCCCCCCCCCTCCAAAACAGTTCCCTCTAGTATTAAATTTACGATTCCATCATGCCTCGGAATGAGTAATATCAACCGATTTCATCTTTCAGTCAAATTGTGCAATAAATTTCTTTCATGTTTTTCAGTTAGATTTTGAACGGAATGGACAGTGTCTTGAAAGGAGGATATAAGATAAACATCGACAAAAGCAAAACGAGGATAATGGAATGTAGTCGAATTATGTCGCATGATACGGAGGGAATTAGATTAGGAAATGAGACACTTGAAGTAGTAAAGGAGTTCTGCTATTTGGGAGCAAAATAACTGATGGTGGTCGAAGTAGAGAGGATATAAAATGTAGACTAGCAATGGCAGGGAAAGCGTTTCTGAAGAAGAGAAATTTGTTAACGTCGAGTATAGATTTAAGTGTCAGGAAGTCGTTTCTGAAAGTATCTGTATGGAGTGTAGCCATGTATGGAAGTGAAACATGGACGATAAGTAGTTTAGACAAGAAGAGAATAGAAGCTTTCGAAATGTGGTGCTACAGAAGAATGCTGAAGATTAGATTGGTACATCACATAACTAATGAGGAGGTATTGAATAGAATTGAGGAGAAGAGGAGTTTGTGGCACAACTTGACAAGAAGAAGGGACCGCTTGGTAGGACATGTTGCAGGCATCAGGGGATCACAAATTTAGCATTGGAGGTCAGCGTGGAGGGTAAAAATCATAGAGGGAGACCAAGAGATGAATACACTAAGCAGATTCAGAAGGATGTAGGTTGCAGTAAGTACTGGGAGATGAAGAAGCTTGCACAGGATAGAGTAGCATGGAGAGCTGCATCAAACCAGTCCAGGACTGATGACCACAACAACAACAGATTTAGTACAAGTTAATCAATTACTCATTCTGCCTATTTAATTTTCATTTTCATTCTGTAGCAGTCCATTTCAGATGCTACTACTCTGGTATTGTCAGAATAGCTTATCGTCCATTTTTCACCTCCTGACAAGTGTACACTTCAGACATCTTCAAAAGAGATTTCCTAACATCTGAACTTACATTCAATGTCAACAAATATGTCTTTTCATAAATGTTGTTTTATTACTGCGAATTATTTGTTTCATGTCTTCTGTAAATCGGTGAACATCAGTTATTTAGCTGCCGAAATAGCAAATGTAGATGTAGATTCAGAATATGCCACTTCCTACTTTCCTCATGAAGGATATGACAATAGGGTTTACCATGAGGCTTTATTTTCTCAGTCCGGAACCGCGCGACTGCTACGGTCGCAGGTTGGAATCCTGCCTCGGGCATGGATGTGTGTGATGTCCTTAGGTTAGTTAGGTTTAAGTAGTTCTAGTTTCTAGGGGACTGATGACCACAGATGTTAAGTCCCATAGTGCTCAGAGCCATTTGAATTTTTTATTTTCTCCCGGCGTTTACAATCTTCAAATAACTTACGGGACCGCAGCTGGGTTATGCCGTGGACAACCGCCGATGTTTCGACAGGAGCACACCCTGCCATTTTCAAGGCAAAACTGCAGAAAGTAAGCTCTGTGCACCGACTCCCAAGCGCGTGCCAGTGGTTGACTTTATTACTTCTGTTGAGCAGGCTGTTTCTAAACTACCTCCTGATGTTGCAGACGAGGGAGGCATGTTACGTACTGACTGAGGCACATCCACCCAAGAGTAATATCATAATGACTGAGACGGCTGCTTTACGATCAATTAGAGTTGATCCGGATGTTGTTCTTTTACCAGTGGCCAAGGGCAATGCTACCGGCGTTTTGGAAAAGCAGATTTACGTTCAAAAGATGCAATGTTTACTTTCTGATTTAACTTATCGCACAATCGGTGCCACCCCACAAGAAGTGTTGAGAGAAAGACTAAGAGCCTCCTGAAGAAAAGTTCCTTATCCCTGGAGACCATGAAGAGCCCCAATTCGATTCGTACTCTTCCCCCTAGGTTATATGGCCTCCCTAAGGTCTGCAAGGAAGGGGTTCCTCTTGACCCGATTGTAAGTAACATCGATGCTGCGACATATCGTGTAGCAAAATACCTTGCTACCTTGTTAAGCCATATAGTTCGCTTGTATGAACACAGCATTAAGATCTCGGTGGATATCTTACATCCATTAGAGGGAATGCCTTTGTGTGGCTCTGATATTATAGGAAGTTTTGATGTGGTCCCTCCATTCAGCCGTGTTCCTCTGTCTTAAATGTTACGGTTGATTGGGGTTAGGTTTGGTGCTGAATTAACGAACCTATTTCGACGTATGTCGACTTCGAGTTACTTTTTATTCAATGACAAGTACTAAGACCAGACAGATGTAGTTGCTATGGAAAGCCCATTGTCACCTATTATTGCCAATTTGTTTATGGAAGATTGCAAGGAACTTGCCTTGGAGTCGGAGTATTTGCAATCTGCGTGTTTCTTCAAATATGTAGGCGAAACATTTTTTGTTTGGGCCCATGGCATTAAGAATTTTGAATGACTTTTTAGAACAACTGAATTCTATCCACCCGAATACTCGTTTCACAATAGATGGGGTTGTCTTCCCTTCCTTGATGTGTTGGTCTTGAGTGAGGTGGATAGTACTTTGGGACATGCTGTTGTCACTATCTAGCTCAACGTGAAAAGGTACATCATACATTGTTTCAGAAAGCCCCAGTCATCCCGGACCATGAGAGTTTATCAGCTGAGTTACCCCTTTTAACAGTCACGTTTCGTCAGACTGGTTGTCCTGAAAGACAGATTAGATGTGCGCCGGACGAGTGATTAGAATACCGAGGTGGCAACATAGTTTACGGGCCTTTTGCCTTACGCAGGGAGCATTTCGAAAAGGATTGGTCGTATTTTGCGGAAATATGATGTGGAGTATATTTTCCAACCACCACCTATGATTAGTGTCCTTCGAGGCTACGCAGAGGATGATCTTGGTTTGTGCAAGTCTGGTGCCTACAGTATTTCTTGCAGTTGTGGCAAGTCAGATATAGGTCAGAGTATAAGGACTGTGGAGGACCAGTGTACTGAGGAGAAGCGGCACACACGCTTACAACAGCCAAGCAAATCCGCCATTCCACAACATTATCTTGGCACCGGTCATCCTATGAAATACAGCAACACTGAGATTCTGACATTTACTTCCAGCATAGTATTATTAAGGAAGCTGTCGATATTAGATTAGCAAGTAACCTTGTAAATTGAGATGGCGGCTTTTGTTTAAATTCTGCTTGGAATCTTTGTCAAAAGATGCTGCCTCACCCGTTGATTATTAATTTCACTATCGATAGCTTCTGACATCGGTCATCTTTGGTTTGTGATAGCGCTAGTGTTTACAGTGTGTGCGTGTTATCTTTACCTAGTTTCTGTGAAAACTGGGTTTTAATTTCACTTGCACAGCACTTATTTCGCGCAGTTTTGCCTTTAAAACGGCAGAGTTGTGGTCCTGCCGAAATATCGGCAGTTCTCGACGACGTCACTCGGCTACCTTCCCATGATTTACCGTTCTTGCTGCATCCCGGGGAGAATTCAGCTTCCTTTCAACAACTGCCAAATCAGTCCTTTTGGACTTTTCAATATCTCCCCAGACCTCGATTCCCGGAGTTGGAGAAGTACGGGTCACGAAAGTCCCTTCTGCCTGTGACCTTCCACCAGTTCGTCTACGGAGACGCAAATCATCAGAAGCGAGTCCTAAATGACTCTTGCTCTACATTCTGCAAATGTATGTATGATGTCTCTAGTAAACCACCTGGCAGCTCGAGACACCAAACGAGCATTAAGTGATCCGGTTCTGGCTGTTTGTAGTGCGATTACGCCTTGTAGCCTCTGTCAATACATCCGTCTATTTGTCAGAGAAAGTGTAACGGTCCTACGATCTTCTCGCTGTGTAACCTTCAGTAGGAGTAGTGCGTAGTCTGCTTGCCGCAATGTTCTGAGTTCCCTTTATCACAACTTGTTCTACACTCATTATTGTCTATGTGATCTGTGAATACGATTTTCCAATGTCGTTCATGCCAAGAGACGTCCACTTCGAAGCTTAAAATTACATTTTACACGCCAGGTAGCCGTCATGTACACATACCACAGGAATGGTTCTTTTCTTTGCTGAAAAAAAAACTCGTACAGGAATAAGGGTTTAATTAGCATTTCCCACAGGCATGAAAATACTGGAGTAGCAGTCAGGTAGCGTTCGAACAAGATTTTCACCGCATACCACTATCCATTTCCGTCATTGGATGTAGTACTATATCGTATGTAAGTAATGACACAGTCTAACTCAGTGTTCGTTAAACTGCGGCCAGCAGGTAAAATATTCGTGTGGACCGCGGTTCTCAGCCGTATGTTGTAATAATACGCATCTAGCAACTAACAGCCAAATCCAGAACAACAACTCGCATTAAGAGCTTCTTAAGAGAGTAATTTTGCCACTCAATAACGTCCAAAGACAACTGAGGCAATAAGAGTTTAATATATGCTTAATTGAGCTGGTGACTTCGGTAGTAAAATAACTAAAGTTGGCCACTTACCTCAGAGACAGAGGGACATGTCTTTCAATACTGACAACTCACGGTTGTCAGGGATTCGTACCGTCAGCGACTCGTACCGATCAGCCGCTATAGCATAAATTTTGACACAGACTGCTACCTGAAAATACGGTATATATTCGTAACAAGGATCACGAAAATAGCTTAAGGTAGGAAAGAAGATTAGTGTTTAGCTTCTCGTCGACTTCGAAGTTATTAACATCGAAGCCAAAATTCGGAATGTTTGAAAGGAACCGTAGCGGCATTTGCCTGGAGTGATTTGGGGAATTCAGGGAAAATCTAAATTTGAATGTCCGGACACGGATTTGCACTGTTGCCCTCACTGTTCTACCCATTGCGCCTCGGCGCTCGGTGAAATTAAATCAAGGCTGTTGCACTACAAGGCAATAGATAGAAGAAAAAATTGACATTCAGAACATTTAGTAAACATTTTGATTGCGGCTCATATTGCATAACGCATTTAAGTATAAGTAAAACTATCGTCATTAGTAAATTAGTCATTATCTCACATAGACTACACAACAATACTTCGTCAGATAATCACAGTGGCATAACTTCGGTGTCGCCGAGGCTGGCAGCAATATGAAGCAGAGAAATGTCTAAATGAAGTATTTTGAGTGGTGCCGACTTTTAATGATCAGTACTTGGGGGCCCGCGGTCAAGTTCTCGCGCCCTACTGGTGGCTAATGAACCACGTAGGTTGCCAATTAATAATAATATCGGTACAAATGCGGACCGAGGTGCTATTGAACAAGGTCAGTATCGCTCTTGAACAGAAAGGTTTGACGGCCAATGGTCTAACTTAACAGTGGAGTCAACGTCTCGTTTTTGTTACCCTCTGCTTTAGCAACGCACTAAGCGGCCAGCAGTGACACTTCTGAACATGATACAATTTTACCGATTGAACTGATTTATTAGATAGTTTTCACAATAGAGAGCGTATGTAATTCCATAAAGATGGAGGATAATTAAAAATTGACACCACATTTGTCATTCTTTAGTTTCCTAAGGACTCTGCGAAGTATGAAACGGTACATTACAGGGCAGTTTATTTATGATTAACTTGTAACGTTTAGATATTCACTGAAAAATGTAGTTTTCCTCTAATAATGAAAAATTGCTAGTAAACACCAGATGACATAACCTTTTACAGAAAGATGTCTTGAATCTACCCAACAACACGAAGTTTTGCTCGCTACACTTTTAGCTGAATCAGTGGATGTGAAACGTAGCAGACATGTGTGGAACGTAGTAGCTACATTACTTAACGTATCACCACATCCGTAGCTGAAGGGTAAACCACATAAACGTCGTAATAAAATGTCAAAATCAATAAAACTGTTTCCCAACACAGAAGAAAACAGTTCCAGTATTCTTACTACATCTGACGCAAAATGACAAGAATATTCAGCATATTCGCTGTTGAAGGAGGACTATTTATATTTACAAAAATATTCGTGTATTAGGAAGTCGAATAAAGTGTAAGAATGGGTTATCATTAGACTCCGTTAAATTTTGTTTTCACGTCAAGAAAGTGCTTATCATTACAAGAACAGACCACAACAGAATTATATGCTTCTCATGCATGAAACTGTATTTATACTCTCTTGCTGTCGGCAGAGTAAACTGCAGCTATACACATATGCAAATGTATTTCTTCACGAATAAGTTGTAGTTTATGCCGCTGAATCAATTAAATTCGGTTGTTTTTACATTTCCCGATAATTCACGTGTCTTGATAACTTATTAATGCATAGAACGCAAAAATACAACAGTTATTTCGTTAATTAAGTAGAAAAAAGAATAAAAACGTACATTATCCTTACGAAACATGTGTCTGCCTCCTTTCTTACCACTTGGAGTGCTAGTGCCGCTCCAGCTGCCAAACGGTAACAGATTTCACACCATATAGAGGGTGGTGACTGTGTACTAGGCTTTGGTAACAGTTTATTTCCGACTACTGTTCTCTGCTAACGTCTTTCACAGTTCCCACTTAGTTAAAAGTACGACGTTTCAATCTTTATCTCTGGTGCTCTGGACCACGTGCAATAGCAAGTGTAGTGCTCCTACATCGCATCTTGGGATTTACTGAATTTTTTATTTCCCGATGAAAGAGAATGTTGTGTCATACAATCCACGTACGTGACTAGATGTCAATTATTTCCTTGGGATTAATAAGCTGTTCCTTGCTAATCAATTTGCCTTTCGTTGCAGGAGACAACATGAACAAGTTCCTGAACGACAACTGGGAAGAGATCCTGAAGGAGCTCAGGCCGACAATTGAAGAAGCATTTTCTGTGGCCTTTAAGGACATCTCCAATAATTTATTTCACAAGGTGCCATACAATGACATCTTCCCACCAAAGTGAAAACTACACTCACATCATAGACTCACTTAGACTGAAAGAATACTCATTACTGATTTTCCATTTTATACATTTGTACAAAAATACGCCTGTTACCAAATAAACATGTTTTTAATACTTTTTCGTTTTTCATTCTAAAGCTTTACAAAACTCCCATTGAACAAGATATGTTATTGGTATTCCAGTAAGTTACGGAAATCTTAAAGTTTGAAAATGGAAATTCTCTGATTTCAAAATTCCGTAATGTATTATGCAGTTGTAAAATAAGCACCCAACGGTAGAAGAGCTACTAGAAAGGTTTATTCTAAATCCCATTCAAGAGGTCATTGATCAAATAATCCTTGTCGAAAAGGTGGCTTCAGCAAACATCAAGTCTACTGCTACTAGGTTTTAACATTGGCAACTCTAGCAGAAGCTGGATTTCAACGAGGTCTCAAATATGCTGCAATTTTTGTAGATCTAGTGGCAGCTTATGGAACTGCATGGAGGGAGCGATTGATGTCAAAGTTCATTGAAATCATCCCAGGCCAAAAGCTGGCGTTTGTAGTAAGCGATGTACACTGTGACAGGCGCTTTAAGATTTTCGTGAATAGAGATCAGTCCTGGCAGCAATTCGTAGGGCTATTCAATCTGAGATGATAAATCGTCAGTTTTTATCCACATTTACTTCATCTGCTGCATTTACCACTTCAAGATTTTCGTGTAATATTCTAAAGAAATAAATGAAACGATAAACTGGGTGAATGAGAGTAATTAAAATATTTTGTCTGGTGGTACCCAATGTGAAGTGGTTATGATTATATATGAATGCCCCTGCTTCCAAATAGCTTTGCGTCTAAAAATAGCTAAAATGAGTGTCTATTTAAAACGTCACTTGCAACTCTGGCAACTTTATGTTTTAGAGTTATTGGTAGGATACTGAGAAAAAGTAGTCGTTTTACAAAGGATGTTGCTTACGAAACACTCACATAGCCCTTCCTAGGCCACAGCTCAAGTGTACTGGGTCGGTACCAAATAAGACTATTAGAAGACATTGAAAATATACAAAGATGGGCAGTAACAAGAGTCACATGTTAGTTTTATGATGGGAGAGTGTCACGAAAGTGCAGAAAATGCTGAGCTGAAGAAGCTTGCAGTTACACGCAAATTATCTCTTGAGACAGTGCGTGTAACCTTTCAAGTACAAGCAATATGTGACACATTTATGAATATACCACAGCCCCCTACGTACCTATCTTGCGGTGATTATGAAGATAAAATTAATCTAATTACAGCTTGCAAAGCATTATTTAGGAAGTCATTTCTTCCTCACTCTATGCCTCAATTAATGGAACGAAGAGAAGTACCTTCGGCCATGCAGATTATGAATGCACATGGAGAGTAGAAGTAGATGTACATTGTGAAAGAAACCCCGCAGTGAGGAACAGCCAAACACGGCACTGCAAGGGTGACCTAGAAATAGCCAATCGCGGCTCAAGTTTCAGAAAATGCGACGGTAGTCGCAGTGTGTAACACAGACCTGCCCTACTACCACCTGGTGGCCCTTGTAGCGAGCAGCAGTGGAGCAGGTCACATTGACTGCTAGGACGCTGTGGGCTCGCTTCATCGTCGCTGGATCATGGCGGCGGGCAGCAAGGTGGCAGCATAATGCACCATAAGAGGCTTGCCTTTAATATTATGCTGCAGTAGGATGCGGTACCCAGAAAACGAAATGAATGTATAAGGAAAAATATTGCAACAGGCTGGATCTTAAATGGAAGAAATGTATCGCCATTGGCAGAAACTCAAGACGAGAACCTGATTACTAGACAGTGCACACCACAGAAAGAAGAAAGACAGGGAAAGTTAGGGACTTTGCCCCATGGCCCCAGATGTAAACAAATGCGAATCATTTAGTCAACCTTAGTTAGCAGACAATATTGAGTAAATGAAAGCCGACGACACAGGGAGCTGAAGAGTTTGGAAAAGTTTTATACAGGGCGAAGGTAAAATTCGCGCATTCGGAGTTAACAGTGCAATTCGTCATATACTAGTAATACGAAAAGTCTCTCGCAAAATTTCATCCTGCGCATATTTCAGGCAGTAAATGCACGTTAAAGATAGGCACTCTGGCAACACAGTAAACACGTGTACGGTAACTGTCTCTGTCTGCACACCTGATCAGCATTGAGCCATTGATGCAGTGGATAGACTTTTTGGCTTAGCGTGCAGGAGGTCGAGGGTTCGATTCTGGATCGAGGCTTATTTGTTTTAATTTTTTAAGACAGCAATTACAGTGTGTCTTCTACAAAACATTTGAAGTTACCTACTACGAACACAGGAATGGAAATACAATCGTTTTCATAGGTAAGTTTTTAAAGAAGTCTTTTGCATGGCGTGGATGTGAACGGTTTCGCACCACTCCATCCACTAAATTCCAAACTTGTTCTGCGCGTACCCTTCTCCAACGGTCCCATCGATTAATACCAACTACAATTCGGCGCGCAGGTCGCCCAGTACGGCGTCGAATGTAATAAGACCTGCACCAAGGCGGCCGGACCTGCCCCGTAACGGGCCTCCCGGCCAATGACGCCAAACGCTCATTCGCGTTTTCCATACCAACTACTATTCTTGCCAAGTTTAGGTCCATTACATTTCGTTGGGCCTTCACTGGTAAGACTAGCAACGTGCTTTGCAAATAATTTCTGTGGGAGCAATGGGGCAGGATACGCACTAAACAGGTTTGGAATCTAATACATGCAGGGGTGTGAAACAATTCGCGTCCACGACGTGCAAAATACTTCTTTAAAAGATGACCAATGAAAACGATTGTACTTCCATTTCTGTATTCATAGTATGTAACTACATATGTTTTGCAGAAGACCCACTGTAATCGCTGTTTGACGATTAAGACGCCAGTACCGTACCACGCAGACAACTTTTAGCAAATAAAAAAAAATAACACTCGACCCAAAATGCTATCAACTGCACTAACTGCACAGCTTTGCTCTACTTGCTCATAGAGGTAGTTGCCGTACATGTGATTACAGTGTTGCCAGATTGCCAACCTTTGACGTCCATTTACTGCCCGTAACGTGGGCAGGACGAAATTTTGTGTGAGACATTCTTGTATTGCCAGTACGTGAGGAATCCCCATGCGAAGTCCGAGTGCTCGAATTTTTCTTCACCCTGTATATAACTGAATTTGAAATGGTATGAAATTATTGATCCTTTCAATGGAGATAACTTTTGCACCTAGCATTGAAAGCTAAGTTTCGTATCGGCTGAGGTCAAGTGCATATCATTTTGAAGTCACACACAGTCTTTCGACCTCTATCGAAGCAGTTACTACCGTCAGTCACCGCTCCGAGTGTCCTCTCAGAGGAGAGATTAATACACAAAGCGACAGGTCAGATGGTACGCAATGGCGTATAAGGTCATGTATAAATGATATTCACTGCTATAAATTACTAATAACTGAAACGAAACACAGCACTAAATAACGGTAATGAGCTGGATTTTCAAGCACTATCAAATCATAACATATGCATCCATTCATACAGTATTAAATCTTGAGGTATAGTGAGGCAACAAAACAATAAAAATATGCGGTATTGAAAATCAGTTTTATAATTATTTCTAATTTGCTCTATAGCAGTACAAAAATCCATTTTTTCCAAATCACCTTTACTTATGCTCATACATTTTTGCACATAGAAAATAATCCTTCTGCGTCACAGGAAGTAACAGATGCACACTAAAGTGAAGAAATTTCAGTCAGACAGATCATGTTGACCGTATTTTACATTTTCACTGCAAAACGTTAATTTGTCTGCTTCGTAAACTCAAAAGCAGGATTTGATCCGATAACGTTTTTCATCTTATTTCTTTGCTGCAACTCCAGCAAGGATTTTTCAACTTCTTCAATAAATGTCAAAGATTTTATCATTTACTTTTGGTTTCCAACTTCCTTATTGTCGCAGGCAAATACAAAGAACTTTATTTGATGTAAATCAGATCTTTATTCAAATTGGTTTTCTTGCACTTCCACACGCTGCATTATTCGCTTCGAAAGTGTTCGCGAACCACAACCGACAAAAAACAACTAAATCACAGTAACTTTAAGATTTTCAATGCAATGAAGCAATCAGATGTTTACTTCAATAAATGAGCAAAAATTTACTGTTGTTACCGACTTAACCTCATCAAAATTATCACTGTAACAGATGACAGCATTTATCCAGGTACTCCATTTTGTTAAAATAGGTAGTGTTGGTAAAGCTAAATCTGGCAGTGTATTTCTAAATGCGGCAACATTGCTTTCAATACCATCACTACCAAAAAGAGACTGTGCATTTCATGTGACTTAACTAATGCTGTCAGAATTGTTAAACCTCTGAATTATGTGCCTCTGTTTACCTTTATTGTGAAGGATTGTCGTATTTTACACGTTTTGTTTCAGCTATACGATGTAGCGCATGGGTACATATGTAACGTTAAAGTGAAATATTTTAATTGTTTCCCTGGGCTTCATGCATGAGGCAGCGCTTTTTAACGACGACAGGACCTTTTACTTCTGCCAAAATCTGCCGAGCAGAATCGGGACGCCTGAGATCACTAAAAAGTTCACAGATACAATAAAATACGCGAAATTAGTCATGTCCTGCGCTTTTGGCTTAATCCTTAAGCAAAAAATTATCAATAAAAGGTGCTATCATTGAAGCTATCTGAATATACCCACTAAGGCAGAAAAATAATGTAGAACGCATTATAAGTGTCTACATTCATGTAATTATATCGACGAAATCTTTGAAATACTATTTGTCCGCCCCCGGTAGCTGAGTGGTCAGCGCGATAGAATGTCAATCCTAAGGGCCCGGATTCGATTCCCAGCTGGGTCGGAGATTTTCTCCGCTCAGGGACTGGGTGTTGTGTTGTCCTAATCATCATCATTTCATCCTCATCGACGCGCAAGTCGCCGAAGTGGCCGTCTACCCGACGGGAGGCCCTCGTCACACGACATTATTATTATTACTACCCAAATGGCAGAACCCTGGCTCCACTAATAACTATGTGAGGCCTATGGCGCACAATATTATTTCATCGCGAGAGTTGGTTGAAAAAAGAATCAAAATATTGGCAGCTTGAATTCAAGCGATTTCTACCGATACGGTACTAGGAAGACGAAGAACCAAGGAAGTATGGGCGCACTGTACCAGCATTCAGATACGAACTGCACTTGTACCGCTGACACACATTATTTATTTACACGTCAGCACAAACAACACCACATTTCATTCCTTTTATAAGACACCAATGTTAAGGCAAATTATGTCTGACAGAAAAACAGCTTAGTGTTTGAAACTAGTCTATAATCGTCAGAAATACTTTTAAAAACGTGTTATTTCTTGTAAGATCTGCTTGAAGAGCGTGTGCTTCAAGGTATCATGGTGACCTGCTCGAAATCGAACAATGTCTGTAGGAGCGAATGCCGAGATCAGTTGAAACAGAAACGTCCTTCGAGAATGTGTAACCTGCAGTATCCAGATTTTACTGTTCTTACAAGGTTTATAAAATTCAGTCGTATCCAAAGTAAACTGCCTCACACAAATATTGTTAAACGATCTGGAAGACTGGTTTCCAGAATGAAAGTATCATCAGTATAAATGCGCCGTCGAAGATCTCCATATCCATTAAACATAAATGAATATGAGATGCTGTGTAGTGCTTCCGCCAAAAGGTACAATCGAACTGACGTACGTGTTTTGTGTCGCACGGAAGGAAGGAATTTAGGCGTTTGCTGATTGCTTACCTTCTGACGGTTCTTACATCGTTGCTGTGTGTTATTACTGCAGTCCACGGTTTTCTTAATATTCTGCTGACTGGTGATGCACAAAGTCACGTTGTCCTCCAGTCACCTCGCCTCAGACTGTTGCTAGGCAGCGGCATGTGCCTCTGAAAAGACCCCTGTATTGTTAAGAACTGCGTCACCTCGCGATACGTTGTTTTCTCTAAGAGGGTGTGTGGAAAATAATAGCCGTACAGTTGAGGAAACTATCGAGTGATAGTAGCGACAGGGTTGCTACGTGAGACGACCGGTTCAGTGCCCACGATGTTACAGTGCCTCTGGAAAGAAAAAAAGAAGAAAAAGCAGAATATTAAAACGGAGAAGGAATGTGGGAAAATCAGTAAAATCGATAAGTCAAGAGAAGTCTTCCGTTATGTTGAAATAATGAAAGATTGTTTCGTAAATCATTTTGACGAAAGTCACGCGTAACATTTATTTGGTTTTCCCAGGTAGAAGATCAATCTATATTTGGACACCAACGTAAGTAAACTGGATGTATAGAAAGAAAGGAAGTGAATGTGAGCAAGTGCTTCTGCCAAGCTTTTGACGAAGCATCGACCATGAGCGGCACATAGAATGATGTTTGAAGAAAAATCAAGTCAGAATTGCAATTTAGGTCTCTGTATAGGCAAAGAGGCTAATCAAGAAATAGCCCATCTTTTAAAACAATTAAGAAAATTAAATTTTTTCGTTACATCATGGGACGGCCGTAGGATTTTAAAACTTTTTCCGAGAGTGCTCCCAAATTAACGCTAAAGAGACGAAATCCAACGCATTAGGTTGGCGACCAGAAACCATCTGTACACTTACACAGACATTCATACATATTCGTAAGGCCCAGACATGCATTCTTCGTAGGAGCAAGAAATGTAACGAACGAAGTATAGCAATAAATATTATAACACAGTTGTATGCTTTTCAGATCGAATATGAATGAAGAGGAAGAACTGATACAACACCTAAGGACTTACAATTTAAGACTGTGGACGTTGCAGCTACACATCGATTTTTAGGAACGACGTTGTCAGAAATAAAGATGGAAGGTTAACGTCTGTCGACAACGAGGTCATTAGGGACGGAGCACAATCTCGGACAGGGGAGGTGTGGGCACAGATATCGACCGTATAATTCATGCGATTTGGGGGGAGGAGGAGGAAATCCCGGAATACCTTAATCTAGATTGGGGGGGGGGGACGTCGGGGAGATGCCGGGATCTGAATAGCCACCCTCACGAGCGCACGTCCTGTGTTTCACCATTACACCACCGCAGCGCGTGACTATCAGAAATAACTGGGATCGAAGTATCATTCGGCAAATGGCTTGCCGAAACTTGCAACATGTGTGAAAGATAGGCTATACAGGAACGAAAGCCGGCCGAAGTGGCCGTGCGGTTAAAGGCGCTGCAGTCTGGAACCGCAAGACCGCTACGGTCGCAGGTTCGAATCCTGCCTCGGGCATGGATGTTTGTGATGTTCTTAGGTTAGTTAGGTTTAACTAGTTCTAAGTTCTAGGGGACTAATGACCTCAGCAGTTGAGTCCCATAGTGCTCAGAGCCATTTGAACCATTTGAACAGGAACGAAAACCTCCATCGGTCTTACGAAATTAGGAGAGACACTGTACTGCAGTGGTACCTAATGTCCTATCACATTCTTGGTACCAGAACTGCAGATACAACAGGAACTTTATAGTGACAGCTCCACAGAGTCGACTACATCACGGGTGACTCCGGGAACTACAATACCGCCTCAATGCGATCACACGTTTTCCACTTGAATGTGTCAGCAAGAAAGTTGTTAATCACATTTCCATCAGCTTACACAAAAACTAATCGAGCATCTGATGTCCTCTGGCTACAATTTTACTAACATACACTCAGCAGTGGTCTAGGGACGCCGGCACGGTAGCTCAGCGTGTTCGGTCATAGGGTTTGCTGCCCTCTGTAATAAAAACACTGAGTTACTCGATCAGCAACGAACTGAAATGGGTGTCTTTCGACGTCCGCACCGAGCAGATAAAACGAACAAAAACGAACAAAATGAGATTTAAAAAAAAGGGTAGCGTCTTTGATTCATAATCAAAACGTCTTCGGTCCCGGGTTCGATCCCCGCCCCTACCTAAATTTTGATAAATAATCAGCATTGGCGGCCGAAGACTTTCGGCATAAGAAGTCAGCCTCATTCTGCCAACGGCCTTGTCAAAGAAGGCGGAGGAGCGGATAGAGGTTCAGGGCACTCTCTTGTCCTAGGAGTGGGAAATTGCCCCTAAAGGCGGAAGAATCAGCAATGATCAGCGACATGCGGATGCAGAAGGCAATGGAAACCACTGCATTAAAGACACGTAACGTGCATCCACAGGACATGTGGCCTGTAATAGAAGAAGTGTCATGATGATCTCTCCATTGGCAAAAGATTCCGGAATAGTCCCCCATTCGGATCTCCGGGAGGGGACTGCCAGGGGGGAGGTTACCATGAGAAAAAGACTGAATAATCTACGAAAGGATAACGTTCTACGAGTCGGGGCGTGGAATGTCGGAAGCTTGAATGTAGGGTGGTAGGGAAACTAGAAAATCTGGAAAGGGAAATGCAAAGGCTCAATCTAGATATAGTAGGGGTCAGTGAAGTGAAGTGGAAGGAAGACAAGGATTTCTGGTCAGATGAGTATCGGGTAATATCAACAGCAGCAGAAAATGGTATAACAGGTGTAGGATTCGTTATGAATAGGAAGGTAGGGCAGAGGGTGTGTTACTGTGAACAGTTCAGTGACCGGGTTGTTCTAATCATAATCGACAGCAGACCAACACCGACAACGATAGTTTAGGTATACATGCCGACGTCGCAAGCTGAAGATGAACAGATAGAGAAAGTGTATGAGGATATTGAAAGGGTAATGCAGTATGTAAAGGGGGACGAAAATCTAATAGTCATGGGCGACTGGAATGCAGTTGTAGGGGAAGGAGTAGAAGAAAAGGTTACAGGAGAATATGGGCTTGGGACAAGGAATGAAAGAGGAGAAAGACTAATTGAGTTCTGTAACAAGTTTCAGCTAGTAATAGCGAATACGCTGTTCAAGAATCACAAGAGGAGGAGGTATACTTGGAAAAGATACGGGAAGATTTCAATTAGATTACATCATGGTCAGACAGAGATTCCGAAATCAGATACTGGATTGTAAGGCGTACCCAGGAGCAGATATAGACTCAGATTACAATATAGTAGTGATGAAGAGTAGGCTGAAGTTCAAGACATTAGTCAGGCAGAATCAATACGCAAAGAAGTGGGATAGGGAAGTACTAAGGAATGACGAGATACGTTTGAAGTTCTCTAACGCTATAGATACAGCAATAAGGAATAGCGCAGTAGGCAGTACAGTTGAAGAGGAATGGACATCTCTAAAAAGGGCCATCACAGAAGTTGGGAAGGAAAACATAGGTACAAGGAAGGTAGCTGCGAAGAAACTATGGTTAACAGAAGAAATACTTGATTGATGAAAGGAGGAAGTACAAACATGTTCCGGGAAAATCAGGAATACAGAAATACAAGTCGCTAAGGAATGAAATAAATAGGATGTGCAGGGAAGCTAAGACGAAATGGCTGCAGGAAAAATGTGAAGACATCGAAAAAGATATGATTGTCTGAAGGACAGACTCAGCACACAGAAAGCCAAAACAACCTTTGGTGACATTAAAAGCAACGGTGGTAACATTAAGAGTGCAACGGGAATTCCACTGTTAAATGCAGAGGAGGAAGGAGATAGGTGGAAAGAATACATTGAAAGCCTCTGTGAGGGTGAAGATTTGTCTGATGTAATAGAAGAAGAAACAGGAGTCGATTTAGAAGAGATGGGGGATCCAGTATTAGAATCGGAATTTAAAAGAGCTTTGGAGGACTTACGGTCAAATAAGGCAGAAGGGATAGATAACATTCCATCAGAATTTCTAAAATCATTGGGGGAAGTGGCAACAAAACGACTATTCACGTTGGTGTGTAGAATATATGAGTGTGGCGATATACCATCTGACTTTCGGAAAAGCATCATCCACACAATTCCGAAGACGGCAAGAGCTGACAAGTGCGAGAATTATCGCACAATCAGCTTAACAGGTCATGCATCGAAGCTGCTTACAAGAATAATACACAGAAGAATGGAAAAGAAAATTGAGAATGCGCTAGGTGACGATCAGTTTGGCTTTAGGAAAAGTAAAGGGACGAGAGAGGCCATTCTGACGTTACGGCTAATTATTGAAGCAAGGCTAAAGAAAAATCAAGACACTTTCATATGATTTGTCGACCTGGAAAAAGCGTTCGACAATTTAAAATGGTGCAAGCTGTTCGAGATTCTGAAAAAAGTAGGGGTAAGCTATAGGGAGAGACGGGTCATGTACAATATGTACAACAACCAAGAGGGAATAATAAGAGCGGACGATCAAGAACGAAGTGCTCGTATTAAGAAGGGTGTAAGACAAGGCTGTAGCCTTTCGCCCCTACTCTTCAATCTGTACATCGAGGAAGCAATGATGGAAATAAAAGAAGGGTTCAGGAGTGGAATTAAAATACAAGGTGAAAGGATATCAATGATACGATTCGCTGATGACATTGCTATCCTGAGTGAAAGTGAGGACGTACGTCTGGAGTACAGCATTGTATGGTAGTGAAACATCGACTGTGGGAAAACCGGAACAGAAGAGAATCGAAGCATTTGAGATGTGGTGCTATAGACGAATGTTGAAAATTAGGTGGACTGATAAGGTAAGGAATGAGGAGGTTCTGCGCAGAATCGGAGAGGAAAGGAATATGTGGAAAACACTGATAAGGAGAAGGGACAGGATGATAGGACATCTGCTAAGACATGAGGGAATGACTTCCATGGTACTAGAGGGATCTGTAGAGGGCAAAAACTGTAGAGGAAGACAGAGATTGGAATACGTCAAGCAAATAATTGAGGACGTAGGCTGCAAGTGCTACTCTGAGATGAAGAGGTAGCACAGGAAAGGAATTCGTGGCGGGCCGCATCAAACCAGTCAGTAGACTGATGACAAAAAAAAAAAAGCACCCAAACTCCTTTACCGACAGAGGACTAGTGTATAAATTCCTGTGTAATTTTATAGCAGAAGGGCAAACAATAATACAGCAAAATCCATTTATTTTTAATTTTATTTATTTTTCAGTTTTTTCCATAATAATACGAAGGTTGGCACTTCAACTGTGGCAAGTATTTATTTACAGCTCGTACAAAATAGATACGTGTTTTAAAGTTTTACAGATCTTCAAAGTAGTCACCAGCATAGTGTGTGTAACCCGTGCCAGCGATGTGGACGTCGATACTCTTAGCAATGCCAATTGTGTTGACAGTTCGAGCAGCGCGGTCTAAGTGTCATCACTTCTGTCTCTAAGCTGGTCGGAGGTTGTGTTCAAAAAATGAACAGCATAGAGACAGAAGTTATGATACTTTTTTGCAGTACGTGGCCATCATTTTGCAGGACAATGCTCAAGCACGTACAGTGCAAGTTGTTACTGAATTGTTTGACTGATGGCGCTGCTGAGTGCTATACCACCTACTACACTCCCATGACTTAGGCCCTCGTAAGTTCAACTCAAGTTCTAAACCAAAGGAAAAACTTCACGGCATTCGCTTCAGAATTTCTACAATTTCTTTGGGCAACAGACCGCGCTGTTCGAACTGTCAACACAACTGCCGCTGCTAAGAGTATCCCACGACGTCCACATCGGTGGAAACGGGCAATACACAATGCTGGTGACTACTTTAAAGGTCAGTAAAACTTTGAAACACGTATCTATTTTGCAAGAGCTGTAAATAAATAGTTGCCACTATTAAGGTTCCAACCCTCGTACATAGGGTAAACTCGGTGAGAATTGCATACTTGAACATAAAAGCAATTACTAGCCAAGCCTACAGGTTAAGCCTTTTATTGTGACTGCGAATGACATATATGCAAAGTCTGTAATAGGTTGCAAGTGTCAGTCGTGTCAATACTGTTTTGTGCTGTTGTGAGTGCGTTATTGGTGTGCTAAGTGAATTCGAACGTGGGAAAACTTCTGGTTGTCATAGGGTAGGCTGGTGCTACCGTAACCAAGGGAGATGTAGTATTTGATATTTCAAGAGGCACCGATCTCTAAGAGGATGGCAGCAGAAAAATGCACTGCAGAAATAAAAAAAATAACAAAAAAAGAAAAAACCACGAACGGATCCCCATCAGCCGGGAATGGCAGAACGAGCTGAAATTCCGAAACCATTCATAAATGATGCTGATGCCCATAACGGGAAAACGTGGTGCCGAAGCCAATGAACAAGGACAATGGAGAAATGAAAAAAAAAAAAAACATTTGATCGGATGAGTCTTGCTGCACACTATTTACAACCTCTGGTCGAGTTTACGTCCCAAGAGTGAAACATGGCTGGGGTTCGGTGATGATTTGGGAGGCCATCTCGGTAGTATTCCACAGACCATGTGTGTATTCTGCAGTTTTGCATCACTGCAAAGGACTATGTGACCATTTCGTGTGATGTACTCTGAGGTGTCAGGTCAGAGGGGTGTTCTGAACGCAATTTCGACACAAAGCAGCTCAATAGGCTGTGGAGTGGAAGGGGTAGGCTAGCAATAGAACAGTGCATCACCATTGACTAGACACATTTATTGAACACGTAAGTCAGGTATTACCCAAAAGGAACAATCAGTACAAATTACAAAATAATTTTCTTTTCCTTTAAGTCACTCAAACATTTAAACAGGCAAATAGCAATCATTTAACTGAAAGCCTTTTAAGAAGGTAAGACTAGAAAATTTGAATTATGAGTTAAAATCATATTTAAATAGGCTCTGACCGAGCACATATTTTAAAACGAAATACTTCCTTTAAAGAACCAGCGATCAAAATTACATAATCCTCAACAACCATATTACATCCAAGACATTTAAGATTAAACAGTAATATATAATATCTGAGAGCTGCAGTCCCACGTTTTAAGCAGCACGTTTCAGATGGACTGCACTGCAACAGTACAATACAAGTCGCTCAGAGGATCTCCCCACACAGGAAGTTATCGCCGCAATCGACGAAATATCAACATCATTCCATGTACAGACCTAAAACAAACTAAAAGCTCTCTGAAGTTTGGTACAGTTAATTCCCTTTCAACATAACATACATCACAAGTCTAGCCCTAGGACGGCACCGACACCCCGCAATTTAGCACGCGAAAAACTACAGCGATGCACTCATCACGTATGCTTACACAATCCAAGAATAGAAAGCCGGCTCCCCAACAGCGGAACATTTAACGACGCGCAGCGTGCGAGTTTGCGGGATGCTGATCTCGCCCTTAAGCTCAACAGCAGTTCAAATACTAGTCAGCCTACAATCTTGAACCACCATACACTTTCCTTCAGTTACTGCATAGAAAGCCACTGTGATAGGCAAACAGACCAGCATTTGATAAAAGCTTAAGCAATTTCCTTACTAGACAACCCTTATGAATAGTAGCCGTAATTTTTTTTTAAAATGTGAACGCACCCACAATCAAAAGACAAACAACGCCAGTCAAAAGGACAATAGCACATAAGCAAGTAGCAATGGTAACTTCTGCTTAGATTGGCTACAAATCAGCGGGTGATACGACACACCAGAGAACAGTTTTTACAACATAACCATCAATACAATAGTAAATTACTCACACGTGTACTCCCCCACGATTTCAATTCGCAAAGCCATAGACAAAACGTGGAGAACGTATCACTTAGACCAACATCATGGTGCTCCCTCAGTTACCCCAAATAACTGACTCCCTTAGTTGCACAGCAAAGAACCAGACCTAATGAAACCACCACAGTTTTCGTCTCTAAATTGTCACAGTACAAATGAGACTCAATCACAAATGTAATTTTACATCAGTTCCCGTATAGTCAATACAAGCGCCTGATTTTCACCCGTTTATCACGGCAGGCAGCAACATCGTACGGAAAAGAGCGTAGACACAAGCTCTTACCAGTTCTCTTCTCCCAAAGCAGCCACCGCAACTCTCGGGAACCACTAGGGCATCCGATGCAAAATCGTTACTACTTCACACAAATTACAGGACGCCCGCTTCCCGCTGCTTGCTACGGCGCTTTCCGTTGAGAGCCAACTTGTATATCTCCATAAGATAGGTCCGGTTCCACACTCGCTGTGTCAACCCGACAACCGTCTTCCCCGACGTTCCCGGGCACACACCCCAGGACCTCGCCTCGTTGCTGCGTAGGCCCCAGAGGGCGCTGCTTACCGCCCTGACCGTGGCAGGAAAGATAAACCACCAGAGTGGCACTATCGATATGAGCCGCCACGGCTCGTCCTCCATCCCATTTTTTCCTCGGTGCTGATTCTGTGCTCTAAGACGGCACGGATCCAAACCACATAGATCGTATCGTGCAGGACAGGTTTCTAGCTCGAGGATGAAGTGGTGCACGGCCATGGCCATCACAGTTAGCAGATCTCACTATCGTTGAGCCACTGTGGTTTACTCTTGAGAGAAAAGTCCGTGATTGCTATCCACGTCCATAATCGTTTTCTGAACTTCCCACATTTTGCAGGAAGAATGCTATAATATTCTCTTGAAAACCATACAAGGGCTGTATTTATCCAAAACTAGATGATTTGTGCAACTCTCTTAATAAATGAATAAATACGATGTGTGTTATCAATTCCCTTTTCATATCAATAAACGTTTTTAAATTTCATCAGATAATGAACTTAATTGAAGTTAAATTATTGTAATGTGTAATTGTTGTTTTTAATGATTCAGCCTGTTATACATTTAGATGTTAAAAAATCATTTTGATGGGTGTAGCCGAAAACCCATTAATAAACTGAAAAATAAACAATGAAGTACTCCGATGAGCGTTGCGAGGACGAGAGACTGACGGAGCCCATAACTGGTTTACAAGTGTTATCCAATGATGGAAAACATTTCTTCTTGGATTTAAGGAATGATGTATAGTGTAGGTATAAACATAACAATACAACTTGTTTTCGTACAATCGTCCGTGACGAAGACTTAAAAGAGATTGCTTAAGTATTTGAAGACATTTTATCATCACATTCCCATCTGTTTCCAACAGAGCTAATTTAGATAAGAACTACATTTGAGGCAAAAGAATAAAATGTGTGTGGTGTACTAGACTTAGCAGAGGTGGTATTGAGTTACAGTGAAGTAGCCACAGCCGTTATGATGTGTCTGACAAAATCTCCGGCTGCTGCAAAAATTGAGGGCTCCTTCTTTAAGAGAAAAAAATTCTTTTTTTGTTTTACAATATTTACGTTCTACAATGAGTCAAACACGAATATCCTGTTTTGCAGTGATATCAACAGGAGAAGGATGGTGTGAATGATCACAGGTTTGTTTGACTAGCGGAAGAAACAGTATCGACTAAAAACGTTAACTGGCAGAAGTCGATGCAAGCAGTCGTACATTCCTCGAGAACTCGTTTGGAAAATGCCAAGGCTCATATTTCGGAGAAAAAACCGTCAACGTTCGTCAGCGCTCTACTTATCCGTCCCGCATAAAGCGTGCAGAATGTAGCCTCGCAAAGAGTCGTAGAACCAGTCGCGAATGGAACAGGAACAGACTTCGTTTTATAGTTCAATAACAAGTAACCTTTCCCACGTAGGATACAATGATTTGCAGACTAAAAACAAAAACCGCGTGGTCTCAGGCGCCTTGTCACGGTTCGCGAGGCTCCCCCTCGTCGGAGGTTCGAGCCCTCCATCGGGCATGACTGTGTGTGTTGTCCTTGCGTACGTTAGTTTACGAGTAAAATTAAATAGTGTGTAAGCTTCGGGACCGATGACCTCAGTAGTTTGGTCCCATAGGAACTTACCACAAATGTCCGGTACAAACAGAGTAGCAGCGGTACAAACCTCGAGACGGTGGAGAAAATATGGAAACACTACAAATACAACACATTAGTTTGCCTAAAACAGTGTAGGAAAACAGTTGGCATTCAAAACAGCTTCCAGTCGGAACGGATAACTACAGGTCCTGTGAGGTCATCAAGCGGAGCTTGTACTATTCATCCTACAAAATAGTTGCAAGTTCAGGTAACTAAGTCTGAGGTTTTTGAGGTGGATGGCGATCACCCTTTATTCAAAGATAGGCCACACAGGCTCATTACTATTGAGATATCGCCGCGAAGGTGGACGCGAACAGTCATCTCCATTTTTCGGAACCAATGCTGACGATACGAGCTGTGTGAATAGGGCGTTGTCTTGAAACTCACCATATTCATTGGGGAAAAATCGGTGTACCATCGGATGGACCCGATCAGCTACACTGGTCACATGATCATTGTAGGATAACCATGTGGATCATGGAATACCACGATACGGCTGCTCAAATCATCACCGAATACGCGCCACGTTGCACTGTTGGGACGTTAACTGTGCCAGAAGTTAGAAACACTGTGCAACAACACTCATCCGAATCAAAGACTTGCTCCATACTCAGGGTTTCATAGATTCGGCACCACATTTCCCTGTTACGGGAATTTGCATCACGATTTGTTTTGGAAATCCTGGTCACCCTGCAATTCTCTGCTAATGGGACTCCCTCCGTGTTGTTTTGGTCCTGCCAGAGTTCACGAGTGTGACATCCAGTTCTGCAGTGCCTTTTGTAGCTGCCATACTCTTATTTTTCGTCACAATCCTTTTCAATGATCATGTCTCACGATCACTCAACACACACATTCTTCCGCGTTGTGACAGAGTGGATAGTGTTTTTCTACTTTTCCTGTGTTCGATACGGTGCCTCCTGAAGTACAGAACAATTAATTGGCCTTGGTTACGGAAGCTGTGTTTGCGAACAATTTTAACAACAAAAAATTAAGTAGTTCAACAGAAAATCAACAAATACATTACATATTGCTGGAGGAAGCACCTACACTGAAATCCATTGATAAAATGACGAAACATGCCGAAAACGCGAACTTGCCAACGGAAAATCTAAATTAGTTCGATGTTCTACATCTACATCTACATCTGCATTTATACTCCGCAAGCCACCCAACGGTGTGTGGCGGAGGGCACTTAACGTGCCACTGTCATTACCTCCCTTTGCTGTTCCAGTCGCGTATGGCTCGCGGGAAGAACGACTGTCTGAAAGCCTCTGTGCGCGCTCTAATCTCTCTAACTTTACATTCGTGATCTCCTCGGGAGGTATAAGTTGGAGGAAGCAATATATTCGATACCTCATCCAGAAACGCACCCTCTCGAAATCTGGCGAGCAAGCTACACCGCGATGCAGAGCGCCTCTCTTGCAGAGTCTGCCACTTAAGTTTGTTAAACATCTCCGTAACGCTATCACGGTTACCAAATAACCCTGTGACGAAACGCGCCGCTCTTCTTTGGATCTTCTCTATCTCCTCCGTCAACCCGATCTGGTGCGGATCCCACACTGATGAGCAATACTCAAGTATAGGTCGAACGAGTGTTTTGTAAGCCACCTCCTTTGTTGATGGACTACATTTTCTAAGGACTCTCCCAATGAATCTCAACCTGGTAACCCACCTTACCAACAATTAATTTTATATGATCATTCCACTTCAAATCGTTCCGCACGCACACTCCCAGATATTTTACAGAAGTAACTGCTACCAGTGTTTGTTCCACTATCATATAATCATACAATAAAGGATCCTTCTTTCTATGTATTCTCAATACATTACATTTGTCTATGTTAAGGGTCAGTTGCCACTCCCTGCACCAAGTGCCTATCCGCTGCAGATCTTCCTGCATTTGGCTACAATTTTCTAATGCTGCAACTTCTCTGTATACTACAGCATCATCCGCGAAAAGCCGCATGGAACTTCCGACACTATCTACTAGGTCATTTATATATATTGTGAAAAGCAATGGTCCCATAACACTCCCCTGTGGCACGCCAGAGGTTACTTTAACGTCTGTAGACGTCTCTCCGTTGATAACAACATGCTGTGTTCTGTTTGCTAAATACTCTCCAATCCAGCCACACAGCTGGTCTGATATTCCGTAGGCTCTTACTTTGTTTATCAGGCGACAGTGCGGAACTGTTTCGAACGCCTTCCGGAAGTCAAGAAAAATAGCGTCTACCTGGGAGCCTGTATCTAATATTTTCTGGGTCTCATGAACAAATAGAGCGAGTTGGGTCTCACACGATCGCTGTTTCCGGAATCCATGTTGATTCCTACATAGTAGATTCTGAGTTTCCAAAAACGACATGATACTCGAGCAAAAAACATGTTCTAAAATTCTACAACAGATCGACGTCAGAGATATAGGTCTATAGTTTTGCGCATCTGCTCGACGACCCTTCTTGAAGACTGGGACTACCTGTGCTCTTTTCCAATCATTTGGAACCTTCCGTTCCTCTAGAGACTTGCGGTACACGGCTGTTAGAAGGGGGGCAAGTTCTTTCGCGTACTCTGTGTAGAATCGAATTGGTATCCCGTCAGGTCCAGTGGACTTTCCTCTGTTGAGTGATTCCAGTTGCTTTTCTATTCCTTGGACACTTATTTCGATGTCAGCCATTTTTTCGTTTGTGCGAGGATTTAGAGAAGGAACTGCAGTGCGGTCTTCCTCTGTGAAACAGCTTTGGAAAAAGGTGTTTAGTATTTCAGCTTTACGCTTGTCGTCCTCTGTTTCAATGCCATCATCATCCCGGAGTGTCTGGACATGCTGTTTCGAGCCACTTACTGATTTAACGTAAGACCAGAACTTCCTAGGATTTTCTGTCAAGTCGGTACCTAGTATTTTACTTTCGAATTCACTAAACGCTTCACGCATAGCCCTCCTTACGCTAACTTTGACATCGTTTAGCTTCTGTTTGTCTGAGAGGTTTTGGCTGCGTTTAAATTTGGAGTGAAGCTCTCTTTGCTTTCGCAGTAATTTCCTAACTTTGTTGTTGTACCATGGTGGGTTTTTCCCATCCCTCACAGTTTTACTCGGCACGTACCTGTCTAAAACGCATTTTACGATTGCCTTGAACTTTTTCCATAAACACTCAACATTGTCAGTGTCGGAACAGGAATTTTCGTTTTGATCTGTTAGGTAGCCTGAAATCTGCCTTCTATTACTCTTGCTAAACACATAAACCTTCCTCCCTTTTTTTATATTCCTATTAACTTCCATATTCAGGGATGCTGCAACGGCCTTATGATCACTGATTCCCTGTTCTGCGCTTACAGAGTCGAAAAGTTCGGGTCTGTTTGTTATCAGTAGGTCCAAGATGTTATCTCCACGAGTCGGTTCTCTGTTTAATTGCTCAAGGTAATTTTCGGATAGTGCACTCAGTATAATATCACTCGATGCTCTGTCCCTACCACCTGTCCTAAACATCTGAGTGTCCCAGTCTATATCTGGTAAATTGAAATCTCCACCTAAGACTATAACATGCTGAGAAAATTTATGTGAAATGTATTCCAAATTTTCTCTCAGATGTTCTGCCACTAATGCTGCAGAGTCGGGGGGTCGGTAAAAAGGAGCCAATTATTAACCTAGCTCGGTTGTTGAGTGTAACCTCCACCCATAATAATTCACAGGAACTATCCACTTCTACTTCACTACAGGATAAACCACTACTAACAGCAACGAACACTCCACCACCGGTTGCATGCAATCTATCCTTTCTAAACACCGTCTGTACGTTTGTAAAAATTTCGGCAGAATTTATCTCTGGCTTCAGCCAGCTTTCTGTACCTATAACGATTTCAGCTTCGGTGCTTTCTATCAGCGCTTGAAGTTCCGGTACTTTACCAACGCAGCTTCGACAGTTTACAATTACAATACCGATTGCTGCTTGGTCCCCGCATGTCCTGACTTTGCCCGCACCCGTTGAGGCTGTTGCCCTTTCTGTACTTGCACGAGGCCATCTAACCTAAAAAACCGCCCAGCCCACGCCACACAACCCCTGCTACCCGTGTAGCCGCTTGTTGCGTGTAGTGGACTCCTGACCTATCCAGCGGAACCCGAAACCCCACCACCCTATGGCGCAAGTCGAGGAATCTGCAGCCCACACGGTCGCAGAACCGTCTCTGATTCAGACCCTCCACTCGGCTCTGTACCAAAGGTCCGCAGTCAGTCCTGTCGACGATGCTGCAGATGGTGAGCTCTGCTTTCATCCCGTTAGCGAGACTGGCAGTCTTCACCAAATCAGATAGCCGCTGGAAGCCAGAGAGGATTTCCTCCGATCCATAGCGACACACATCATTGGTGCCGACATGAGCGACCACCTGCAGATGGGTGCACCCTGTACCCTTCATGGCATCCGGAAGGACCCTTTCCACATCTGGAATAACTCCCCCCGGTATGCACACGGAGTGCACTTTGGTTTTCTTCCCCTCCCTTGCTGCCATATCCCTAAGGGGCCCCATTACGCGCCTGACGTTGGAGCTCCCAACTACCAGTAAGCCCACCCTCTGCGACTGCCCGGATCTTGCAGACTGAGGGGCAACCTCTGGAACAGGACAAGCAGCCATGTCAGGCCGAAGATCAGTATCAGCCTGAGACAGAGCCTGAAACCGGTTCGTCAGACAAACTGGAGAGGTCTTCCGCTCAGCCCTCCGGAATGTCTTTCGCCCCCTGCCACACCTTGAGACGACCTCCCACTCTACCACAGGTGAGGGATCAGCCTCAATGCGGGCAGTATCCCGGGCAACCACAGTCGTAGTCCGATCGGGGGATGCGTGGGACGAGCTGGCTGTCCCCGACAAACCCCCATCCGGACCCCCACAGTGATGACCATTGGCAACAGCCTCAAGCTGTGTGACCGAAGCCAACACTGCCTGAAGCTGGGAGCGAAGGGATGCCAACTCAGCCTGCATCCGAACACAGCAGTTGCAGTCCCTATCCATGCTAAAAACTGTTGTGCAAAGAACGTCTGAACTAATCTACAGAGAGCGCAAACAAATCGACACAAAACTTAAACGGTTATTAAAATACAAGATTGCCTAGTAAATGCAGTAATGCTGCCACTTGTGCACTGCTGACACACTCTTCGGCGGCGGAAGGAGACTACGCGATTTTACACTATTCAGGTACTAAAACGCGATGCTACAACTCTCAAATACTATAATACGCCCGAAATTTATGAATTAAACAATGCAAGTACCAAAAACACGCAAAGAAATTAAGAATTAAACTATGTAACAAATGAGTGAGCTAGGAGTATACGACTTGCTGCTGCAGCTGCTTATCCAACGGCGGCAGGGAGCACACTGACTGTGACCAACCGACACTGGCCGTTCAAAACAAAAACAGAAGACAGACGACTACGCGAATTTACACTATTCAGGTACTAAAACGCGATGCTACAACTCTCAAATACTATAATACGCCCGAAATTTATGAATTAAACAACGCAAGTACCAAAAACACGCAAAGAAATTAAGAATTAAACTATGTAACAAATGAGTGAGCTAGGAGTATACGACTTGCTGCTGCAGCTGCTTATCCAACGGCGGCAGGGAGCACGGTGTGTTCCCGGTGTGCCCTCGTGAAAAACTTTCTAAAAGGCATAGGAGCGGAATTATTCACCAGAAATAAAAAGGCAAGGCAGTGTGCATACAAAGAATTCGACTCATTTCAACACTCTTGCCATTAAGGTGTAATAAAAGACTTTAATTTCCGGCAAGACTAGCGTACACAAGCACAGTGCTGGGAGAAACACTTTTGTTTTTTTTTTTTTTTTTTTACGCGGAGAGGTACACGTAGCTTGTTCACGTGTTTAACGACCGCCAAACTTATTCGTCATTGCAACCGACAGAAAAATGTAATTTATAAGAATAATATTTGAATAAGTTACATGCTACAGAAACAAGGCGATTGATTGCACAATTTTTTACAATGTAGAAAACAAATTGAAGAAGACCAAATGAAATGGGTCACTTTCATTTTGTATAATATATTGTCCCACCGGACCACAAACAAGTCCAAAATCGAATACAGGGTCTGCAACAAGGTACAACACTTAGCACTGAAAGAATGTTTATTAGGGGTACCAGAATGACTCCTTATCGGAGAATGCTGCAATTTATACAAATATACATTATTCCAAAATACGCAAACATTGCGAAAATAAGAAATCTCGAAAACCTTTTGGGAATGATAAACACTAAATAAAGAATAGATGTTGGTCATCAGAATTGAATTGCCGATCCGAAGCACGCCAGCCATCGAGGTTAACCATTAAACGCACGCAGCACTTCTTTGTTTTTGCGACCTTTTAAATGGTAAAAACAAGACTGACTTTTCTATGCACATAAATTGTGTAGACAGAACAGTTTCGGTGAGATAGGCTCGAAGGTGTTTCTACAGTAACATGCAGTTTACTTCAGTATTTCGTGTATTCATCAGATTCACTACCGAGAGGGTTACAATCTAGTGTTTCTGCTGGTGCAGAAATGGCGGCGCTATCCTAACGGTGGCAAATAATTGAGCTGATGTCCTTTCCTTCAAATATACACACGCAGCTGTGTAAGGCGATGTGTTTGGCTGCGATACCAGTGTTTGACCTTTCTGTTTCCCTACGGACACCAGGCTAATTTCAAGCTCTGTCTTAAATTATCTCTAAACATTCATGTTCTCTCCTTAAGGTACAAACAAACAGACACACACACACACACACACACACACGCACACGCACAAACACAAACACACAGAGGAAGCCATGACTGTGAAATATCATAAATATGGATGGAGGGGACAGATAAATGCCAGAGGTCCCTGACAAACCTTTTTTTATATATACCGGATGATTCAAAAGGAAATAAAAGGCTTCAGTCGTTTATTTAGAGACAAGCTGTAAAAGATAGAAACATATAGTGGATGGATCAACATGGCTACTAAACTTCAAGATCAATTATTTTGTGTGTTGGGCAACAGGATTTTGTTCATTGTTGATGACCTCCCTGGGTACCAGATCTCAAACCTTGCGATTTTTTTCTTTAGGGATACATAAAAAACAGAATTTTGTCCCACCTATGGCAGCTACTCTTGAAGACCTAAGCAATCGAATTATTGAAGCTGTCGAGTCAATAAACAGGGACCTACTGATATGTGTGTGGGATGAAATGGACTATCGTTTCGCTGTTTCTAGTGCAACGCATGGAACTCATTTTGAGTGTATGGTAAAGTGTCTCTGGAAACAAAAAACACTGAACCATCGTCTATCCAGTGACATGCGAAATTTATTTATATCTTTCACATGTACTCTTTAGTACCACTTATATCTTTCAATGGAAATCTTTTAGGGAGGTAGTGGGCTGTAGGTGAGCATAGCTTTTTTGAGCCACTAGTTGTAATTTATTCTGTTGTAGCACTATTTGTGCTGGACAATTTCGGTGCTTCCCTTATTTTGATAGGTTTCGTTGCAGATGGATGGATGGGAGGAAGGTAAACTTGGCCAGCTGAACTGGTGATGGCATTTATAACAACTACGCCTTGCTAAAGGCTGTGAGATATTTTGAAAATGTTGATGTGGCGTACGTTTGACACACGTAGGACTTATATCTTAAAGAAAACTCATCTTACTTGATTGGTTTTATAAATTCAAAAGCGTTTTCGATTTGTAATATAATATCTACTTTCCAATCGCATTTCGCCATTATATATTAAACGCAGCTTCAGTGGATGCTTTTAGTTAATGGTTTGTTGTACGAAAATCTCCAATTCGTGTCATGTAGTTGCAACGCTGCAGTTAATGTTGTTCATCGTACAGAAAACTTACCTTTCGATGATATATACTTCTGCAGTCATGTACTCACGCCATCCCTGTCAGAGGAATACGTAATAATATCTACTTACGCAGTCATGTACTCACACTTTCCCTGTCAGAAGAATACGTAATGCTCGTCGGATACGAAAAGCTGTAGCGGGAAATAGAAGCAGTACACATCTCTGCAGGTTACATAAAATATTATCTGATATTGGTTTAAGTGAGCTATTAAAGGATAGAAAACCTGTGAGTGGAAACCTCAATAAACTGTTACTTGTTTGTTACAAAGACACCGCCAATTTCGTGCTAATGTGAAGTAAAAATCTGGTATTCGAAAGCAATAACACTCACTCATAATTGCCAGCTTATGGTATTTAATATAGCCCATTGCTGGAAGCACTATGAAACGAATTGTCTGTGACAGAATGCTCGCTCAGATATTACACAACGCTATGATTGCAACATTCAGTTCTCGCTCCCGACTTGCACAATACACCACACGGTTTTAGTTAATTCAAAAGTCACAGTTTAGCCATGAAAATAAGAATTTCGCGTGTTAGTCTTTCACAGAAGTTCGCGTTCACTTTGTGGGACTCCACTGTCAAGTTAAAATCATAATTCCGGAAAATTATCACATTTATTCACAGTTCCTTTTAAGCGTCTTCAAACTTGATCAAGGATGAGCTCCGGACTGTAGATACAATTCGCAAGGCAATTCTTTAGCTCCCAAAAGAAGCACAATCTTTTTGTTCTCTGATTGACTGATACACGGCGTACCTAATCGGATATCAGTATTAAACCGCACAATCCCGCCTTTCTCACATTTGACTTGTCAAAATTTAACAGTATTTATGAGCAGCTTACTGTTGTTGTCGTTGCTGTTGTGGTCTTCAGTCCGGAGACTGGTTTGATACACCTGCCGGCCGGCGTGGCCGAGCGGTTCTAGGCGCTACAGTCTGGAACCGCGCGACCGCTACGGTCGCAGGTTTGAATCCTGCCTCGGGCATGGATGTGTGTGATGTCCTTAGGTTAGTTAGGTTTAAGTAGTTCTAGGGGACTGATGACCTCAGAAGTTAAGTCACATAGTGCTCAGAGCCTTTGATACAGGTCTCCATGTTACTCTATCCTGTGCAAGCCTCTCCATGTCTGAAAATCTACTGCAACCTCCTACCTTCGATATCTGCGTACTGTATTCATTTCTTGGTCTTCCTCTACGATTTATACCGCCTCCAATTCCCCCCAATGTCTCAGAATGCATCCCATCAACCGAGCTCTTCTTTTAGTTAAGTTCCGAACAAATTTCTTTTCTCCCCAATTGTATCAAGTACCTTCTCATTAGTTTCATGATCTACCCATATACTCTTCAGAATTCTTCTGTAGCACCACCTACCAAATCCTTCTGTTCTCTTCGTCTCGGCCGGCCGGAGTGGCCGAGCGGTTCTAGGCGCTACAGTCTGGAACCGCGCGACCGCTACGGTCGCAGGTTCGAATCCTGCCTCGGGCAGGGATGTGTGTGATGTCCTTAGGTTAGTTAGGTTTAAGTAGTTCTAAGTTCTGGGGGACTGATGACCTCAGAAGTTAAGTCACATAGTGCTCAGAGCCATTTTTTTTTTCTTCGTCTCTGAACTGTTTATCTTTCGTGTTTCACTATCGCACATGATAAAACTTGAGACAAATACCTTCAGATAATACTTAATGACACTTAAATTCTCATCTTCAGAGACGCTTTTCTTTCCATTGCCACCCAACATTTTACATCTTCTTTCATCCGTTATTTGGCTGCCCAACTCAAAACTGCAAAACTCATTTACTACACTCAGTGTCTCGTTTCCTAATCTAATTTCCTCACTATCACCTGATCTAATTTCACTTCATTCCATTATCCTTGTTTTGCTTTTGTTGTTGTTCCTCCTATATCCTGCTTACAGGACACTGTCCATTCCGTTCAGCTGCTCTTCCAACTCCTTTGCTGTCTTAGACAGTATTACAGTGTCGTCGGCAATCCTCAAAGTTTTTATTTCTTCTCCTTGGAATTTAATTCCTACTGCAAATTTTAGTTTTAGTTTCCTTTATTGTTTGCTCACTTTAGCTATCGGGTATAGGCTACAACCCTGACTCACTCCTTTCTCTACCACTGCTTTTCTATCATGTCCTTCGAATCTTATTATTACCATCTGGTTTCTGTACAAGTTGCAAGTAGCCTTTCGCTCACTGTATTTTACCCCTGCTACCTTCAGAATTCCAAAGAGAGTATTACAATCAACATTGCGAAAAGCTTTATTTAAGTCTACAAATGCTTTAAATGTATGCTTGCCATTACTTACCTTATCTTCTCAGATAAGCCGAATAATCAGTATTGCTTCGCGTGTTCCTACATTTCTCCGAAATCCAAACTTATCTTCCCCGAGGCCAGCTTCTACCAGTTTTTCCATTTTTCTGTAAAGAACTCGTTTCAGTATTTTGGTGCTATGATTTATTAAACAGATAGTTTGACAATTTTCACACCTGTCAGCAATTGCTTCCTTTGGAATTATAATTATTACATTCTTCTTGAAGTGCGAGGATAAGTCGTCTGTCTCAAAAATCGTGTATTCCAAATGGAATAATTTTTTCGTGGCTGGCTCTCCCAATGCTACCAGTAGATCTGACGGATGGTCATCTACTCCCAGAGCCGTGTTTCGACTTAGGGCTTTCAATGCTCTGTCAGATTCTTCTTATAGTATCACTTCTCCCATTTCATCTTCATCTATGTCCTCTTACATTTCTGTAATACTGCATTCAAGTTCATCTCCCTTATACAGACCCTCTACATACTTCTTCCACTTTTACGCTTTCCCTTCTTTGCTTAGGATTGTTCTTCCATCTGAGCTCTTGATATTCTTACAGCTACTTGTTTTTTCTTCAAAGGCCTCTTTAATTTTTCTGTAGGCGATCTCTGTCATTTCCCTGGAGAAATATACTTCTAAATCCTTCCATTTGACCTCTAACTACTACCATTTAGCATTTTTGTACTTCATTTTTTCGACGTTTGTACCCCCTTTCACCAGCTTCATGTGCTGCATTTTTACACTTTCTCCTTTCATTATTTAAAACAAATATCTCCTGTGGTATCCGAAGATTTCTGCTAGGCCTTTTCTTTTTACCTATCGGATCATCTGGTGCCTTCATTATTTCATCTCTTAAAGCTACCCCAATACCGACCCGATTAAGGGATCTAATTTTCTACGCTCCGATCCGTAGAACGCCAGTTTGTTTCTCTGATGACAACATCTTCCTGGGTAGTTCTCGCCTGGAGATCTGAATCCGACTAGTGACTTCCGGAATATCTTACCCAAGAGGACGTCATCATCATTTAACCATGCAGTAGAACTGGTTATCCTCGGGAAAAATTACGGATGCAGTTTCCGCTTACTTTCAGCTCTTCGCAATTCGAGAACAGCAAGGGCCTTTTGGCTGATGTTGTAGGGCTAGTGCAGTCAGTCCTCCAACAAACTGTGGTCCCTGCAACTACTGAGAAGGCCGCTGCCCCTCCTCAAGAACCACATTTTTGTCTGGTTCCTCAACAGCCTCAACAGGTAGTCTTCCGTTGTGTTGCACATACGGTACACGGCTGTACGGCTATCTGTATCGCTTAGTCACGCAGGCCACCCTTGCGATGGCAAAGTCTGTGGTTCATGGGCGTGGGGGTGGGAGGGGGGGGGGAGCAGTTTATATAAAGAACAAATCCATAAAATCCACAAATTTCAATATACTTCCATCTTTAAACAACTGAAGCATCGTGAAATGTTTTCTGTCCCCCTGTCCCATAAAACTGACAAGCTGCACTTTACAAATTTCCCCTGAGAGTGTGATTCACTCTCTCTATGTAACCACAGTTCTCTTGCTCCCATATACTCAGCTAATGACAATATTCATTTTTTAAATTACTTGCCATTCACACCATCATTCACGCTCATAACACTGGTCAACAGAAAAAAGCAGTTTTGAATGTTTCCTGCGCTACATGAGTCAATTCTAATTTCGGGTCGAGGAAAACGATTATGACAATGAAACATTTTCCTCAGCTCTATTTACTGTGCTACTTACTACGTGGCAGTATTTCATATTAATGGATTAAGAGAAAAAGTTACATTTTAACTATATATGCTAACAGCATTGAAAGTGTATTTGATTTTATTAAATGGCGCTTACATTTTGAGAGTTCTGAATTGATGGAAGAATACCTCGCAGATCGTTGGGTCTGAAGAGTATCACGTGGTGGCTGCATGAGATCGTCGCCTTTTAGCTTATCTCTTGTAACGAAGTTCCGGAGCGCAGCTACACAAAGACCAACAGTAATCCGAAAGAACTGCTTCGTTCAAATGGCCGTAATTCTTTGTTCCGTAAGAAATGAAATGTCGTGTGACGAGGGCCTCCCGTCGGGTAGACCGCTCGCCTGGTGCAAGTCTTTCGATTTGTCGCCATTTCGGCGACTTGCGCATCGATGGGGATGAAATGATGATGATTAGGACAACACAACACCCAGTCTCTGAGCGGAGAAAAATCTCCGACCCAGCCGGGAATCGAACCCGGGCCCCTAGGATTGACAGTCCGCCGCGATGACCACTCGGCTACCGGGGGCGGACTGTTCCCTAAGAGAAATGCCCTGATAGAATCTTTCTCCACGTTCATCACTGAGAGCTCCACAACCATGAGGGAAAAAGACTGGGTAGTAGTGGAGGGAACGGATTTTAAGGACATGTTGCATCCAAGGGTATGGTATTTTTGCTGGGGAACTGTCACCAACTGAGTGTAGTTACCAGCTCTTTTGTTGCCTAAAAGAATCCTTTACAAGTTCAGGAATTTGTGGTCCGATAAAAGTAACTTCCTTAACTTTCGCATCACTTAATTTCGGAAAATTCGGCCTTATGTACTTAAAGGCCCGTCCTTCTTGGTTTATACCTCTGCCAAAATTTTTCATCAAACCGAGCTATAAATGGTCATGGTGTGTGTGTGTGGAAAAAGAACGTCTTTTTGGTCCACGAGAGGCTCAGAAATGACATTTTTCTTGCTAGGGTTATGATTTCTTGCAGGCCAATCTGCTTTAATGTAACGCGATTTCCTATCGCTACTGTCCCACATACACAAGAAGCACCAATGCTTTGTGTACCCCAGTTGAGAGTATGGCAATGAATTTTAGATCACCGCAGATTTTCCATTTGTCTTCACGATATTTGATTGAGTCCAAGAGAACTGTCATATTTGCATATGTCTCCTTCATTTGAACCGCATGACCAATAGGAATATAATGAAGACGGTTGCCATTGTGAAGTAACAAATCTTTCAAATTAAGCTTGGAGGAGTATGTGAATAGCTTCCATTCAGTTGTATGATGGTTCAAATTCAAAGATTTCATCAAGCAGTAACCGTCGCAGCAAACCACAAGATCGTTTTCTTCCCAAAAAGGGAAGCAGTTCCATGTGACGATTCCTGTACTGTGAGATGACAGGTCTAGGTCCCGTAATGAGATCACTCAGTTCCGCTTGACTCAGTTTGTGCGTTTATCATCTTTTCCCTTAAAATCACGGTAACGGGATGTAGAAGGCTTCTTCAACATTGTCTTCATTTTCTACTTCAAATACAAAATATTCGGGTGATGTAGGAACTGGTTAAACTATTTGAACGCGGAATGTGTTGATTAGCATATCGAAGATTCGGATACTGAACTGATCTTCTTTCGTTCATAGACAATCCTGTCTTTATAGATGGAGTCGAGCAGAAATAGCAGTCATCTGTATGGTTTGTAGGCTCTCTCTAAACCATAAGCGCAGAAAAAGCCGCAGAACGTTTCTTATTTCTCAGCCATTCTCGCAATATAACTGAACATGCATTGCAACATACATATGGAGATCAAGACTTACCCTAATCCCGCACTTTCATACCAAAATAATGCTGATAGGCAGTCTCCAATAGAGGCGGCAGATTGCATTTCTGTGAGGAAAATGTTATTTCACTATGAATGGAACAAAAATTATTCATTTTATTTACACGTTTTCGTTGTATTTTTACAAATTTTGCATTAGAAGAACGCTCTCAAACCAGAAATTCTGTTTTAATTACAGCAGAAACTATATGAAACGCACAGTCACAGCAACAGTATCTATGTTTATGACTTACAAACAGCTAAGGGCACTCGTGTTTTCTTATCCGAAAACCAACTTTCCCCCAAACGGAAAATGTTGATTATACAAATGCCGGCCGGAGTGGCCGTGCGGTTCTAGGCGCTACAGTCTGGGACCGAGCGACCGCTACGGTCGCAGGTTCGAATCCTGCCTCGGGCATGGATGTGTGTGATGTCCTTAGGTTAGTTAGGTTTAATTAGTTCTATGATGACCTCAGAAGTTAAGTCGCATTGTGCTCAGAGCCATTTGAACCATTATACAAATGAAGTACCACTTTATCTCCAAAGCAAGAATTAATCTGTAATTTTTATCGTCATTTTTTAATTCAGCAAACGAAATACATAAGTATTATCTATTTTTGTACAGGAAACATTTACATTGTTGGAGAGTTTAATTAAACTTATTGAATCAACAGTAATTAATAGAAGACGTAATATTCACAGAAGTGATGGTTTTTTGTCCAAAATATACGGTTGAACTACGTATGATTGAAGTCCGTAAGATGTTAACTCCTTTCGGTTACAGCCGAAACTGCTTACAACTGCTGCTGGATCAGAGAGCACTTATGTCCTGCTAGAACCGTGACTAATTTACGTAGCTGTCTGTTCGCTGCTGTCCATCTTATAAGCGCGCGATACAATGCGCTACATCTCAAAGTCATACATTGGAGTACGTTCTTCCGGTTCGCTTACAAAAATTCTGCAAATATTCGCAGCCGAGATCTTTTGGTTTCCTTGTTTCCACATTTGCTCCCCATCAAATTAAAAATTTGATAAGCTTCCCTGTTGATATGGCAAGGTCTTTAGACTGTAGTGTGAGAACTGCAACGGGTTTTGTCGTAATAACTGTTTGTTTGTTTGGTGTCTCAGGAATAAGGCATGTGACACCAAGAAAACAAGTATTACGGCAGAAATTATCTACTTCTACATCTACATCCATACTCCGCAAGCCACCTGACGGTGTGTGGCGGAGGGTACCTTCAGTACCTCTATCGGTTCTCCCTTCTATTCCAGTCTCATATTGTTCGTGGAAAGAAGGATTGTCGGTATGCCTCTGTGTGGGCTCTAATCTCTCTGATTTTATCCTCATGGTCTCTTCGCGAGATATACGTAGGAGGGAGCAATATACTGCTTGACTCTTCGGTGAAGGTATGTTCTCGAAACTTTGACAAAAGCCCGTACCGAGCTACTGAGCGTCTCTCCTGCAGAGTCTTCCACTGGAGTTTATCTATCATCTCCATAACGCTTTCGCGATTACTAAATGATCCTGTAACGAAGCGCGCTGCTCTCCGTTGGATCTTCTCTATGTCTTGTATCAACCCTATCTGGTACGGACCCCACACTGCTGAGCAGTATTTAAGCAGTGGGCGAACAAGCGTACTGTAACCTACTTCCTTTGTTTTCGGATTGCATTTCCTTAGGATTCTTCCAATGAATCTCAGTCTGGCATCTGCTTTACCGACAATCAACATTATATGATCATTCCATTTTAAATCACTCCTAATGCGTACTCCCAGATAATTTATGGTATTAACTGCTTCCAGTTGCTGACCTGCTATTTTGTAGCTAAATGATAAAGGATCTATCTTTCTGTGTATTCGCAGCACATTACACTTGTCTACATTGAGATTCAGTTGCCATTCCCTGCACCATGCGTCAATTCGCTGCAGATCCTCCTGCATTTCAGTACAATTTTCCATTGTTACAACCTCTCGATACACCACAGCATCATCTGCAAAAAGCCTCAGTGAACTTCCGATGTCATCCACCAGGTCATTTATGTATATTGTGAATAGCAACGGTCCTATGACACTCCCCTGCGGCAAACCTGAAATTACTCTTACTTCGGAAGACTTCTCTCCATTGAGAATAACATGCTGCGTCCTGTTATCTAGGAACTCCTCAATCCAATCACACAATTGGTCTGATAGTCCATATGCTCTTACTTTGTTCATTAAACGACTGTGGGGAACTGTATCGAACGCCTTGCGGAAGTCAAGAAACACGGCATCTACCTGTGAACCCGTGTCTATGGCCCTCTGAGTCTCGTGGACGAATAGCGCGAGCTGGGTTTCACATGACCGTCTTTTTCGAAACCCATGCTGATTCCTACAGAGTAGATTTCTAGTCTCCAGAAAAGTCATTATACTCGAACACAATACGTGTTCCAAAATTCTACAACTGATCGACGTTAGAGATATAGGTCTATAGTTCTGCACATCTGTTCGACGTCCCTTCTTGAAAACGGGGATGACCTGTGCCCTTTTCCAATCCTTTGGAACGCTACGCTCTTCTAGAGACCTACGGTACACCGCTGCAAGAAGGGGGGCAAGTTCCTTCGCGTACTCTGTGTAAAATTGAACTGGTATCCCATCAGGTCCAGAGGCCTTTCTTCTTTTGAGCGATTTTAATTGTTTCTCTATCCCTCTGTCGTCTATTTCGATATCTACCATTTTGTCTGAGTTTTTGAGCCATAAACCGCCGAATCAGCAGTGAAGTGTTTCAAACTATTTAGTTAACGAAGTAAGAAATATGTGAAAACAAGGAAATCAAAAGAAATCTGTAGATGCCTGTTAGCCGTTTTAACGCTATCATGCGCAAAGAATGGAAAGTGTAATACTACTCTGAAAAGCCAAAGAAAATGATCCACCTGCCTAATATCGTGTTGGACCCCCGCTGGCACGCCGAAGTGCCGCAACATGGTGTGGCATGTACTCGACTAATGTCTGAAGTAGTGCTGGAGGGAACTGACTCCATGAATCCTGCAGGGCTGCCCATAAATCCGTAAGAGTACGACGGGGTGACGATCTGTTCTTAGCAGCATGTTGCAAAGCATCCCAGATATGCTCAATAATGTTCATGTCTGGGCAGTTTAGTGGCCAGCGGAAGTATTTAAACTCAGAAGAGTGTTCCTGGAGCTACTCTCTAGCAATTCCGGACGTGTGTGGTGTCGCATTTACCTGATAGAATTGCCCAAATTCATCAGAATGCACAATGGACATGAATAGTTGCAAGTGATAAGATAGGATGTTTACGTACGTGTCACCTGTCAGCGTCGTATCTAGACTTACCAGGGGTCCAATATCACTCGAATTGCATACGTTCCATACCATTACGGTGCCTCCACCAGCTTGAAAAGTCCCCTGCTGACACGCAGGGTCCGTGGATTCATGAGGTTATCTCCATACCCATACACGTTCATCCGCCCCATACAATTTGAAACGAGATTCATCCGACCAAGCAACATGTTTCCAGTCATGAACAGTCCAATGTCGGTGTTGACGGGCACAGGCGAGGCGTAAAGCTTAGTGTCGTGCAGTCATCAAGGGTACACGAGTGGGCCTTCGGCTCCGAAAGCCCATATCGATGATGTTTCGTTGATTGGTTCGCATGTTCACGGCTCAGCATTCAAATCCGCAGCAACTTGCGGAAATTCTGTTACACTGATCGATTCTCTTCAGTCGTCGTTGGTCCCGTTCTTGCAGGATCCTTTTCCGGCCGCAGCGATATCGGAGATTTGATGTTTTACCGGATTCCTGATATTCACGGTACACTCGTGAAATGGTCGTACGGGAATCCTCAGTGCCTCTCTCTGCTCCAGTACGATTATGGTTCTGCTCGCCCGGCTGGTCTCACGCTATGTGACCATCTGGCTCGTCGTTCGATGAGTTTGCCTTCTGACCTTACCTACTCGCTAGTCTCCCTATCAAAATCTTCCTGCATTGTGCAATCAAACATGCAATGAAAATGTAATAAAGCTCTGTAGTGATGTGGCATAAACGCCATAACGTTGAATGAATGATGGAATCAGCTGTACTGCTTGTCACAGTTTCCCTGTTTAGACATAAAAGAATTTTCTCTTGCCAAACGTCTGTCCGCTGACCATGGGGACGTGAGACCTGTTCACTTAATGCAAGTGTCTCGGTTGCTAGAATTAATAACATAAAGAAGGAAGGGGAAATGGGGGAAACTACAGACTAGTAACAGACAGCAATTTTAATTAAATCACAATATGTTGGTCGTATGTAGAAATAAAAAAGAAAGTCGGAGGTACGCAATTCTGGGTTACTTGGCACACAGACGTCTTTCAGCAAAACGAGAAAAGTACGCGGAAATCTGTACTAAACAAATGATAAACCATTCCGTCTCTGGAGAGTAGCATTTGGAGTATTTGGAGGATTGAGCTCTTGGAGGTCAGTATCATGATAGAAGGTGGTTAGCCGTGGGTAGTTACGGATAGCAATGCAAATTTAAGGGCAGCGAGAGAAAGCTTTCAGCGTCAGTATTTATTAAATTACTGTGCCTACTGGTCGCGGTGAAGCGGCGTACTTGCATCATAAAAAAGACCGAAGTAGCCACGAGCATTATATTGGGAAGCACAGTAACTAAAGATGACTGACTCCACACAACGCTCCTTCCAACTTGATGGAAGCGAACTCTTGTACAAGGAAATCGCGGAAAAACACAGCACTACTGCCAGTAACGATATTAACACCGATTAAAAACTGCAACGAAATAAGGGTTGCAGAACGTCTCTCCGTTGTTTAGTAAAGTCTGGAAGTGTCATCACTTTTGTCTTTATGCTGTTCATTTTTGGAACACAACCTGCGACTAGGATCTGACCATCATTTTGCAGGACAATGCTCAAGCACGTACAGTGCAAGCTGTTACTCATTTGTTTGACTGATGGGGTTGCTAAGTGCTATACCACCTACTGCACTCCCCTGACGTAAGCCCTCGTGAGTCCAATTCGATTTCTAAACTAAAGGAAGCACTTCACGGCATTCGCTTCAGAACTGCTACAAATTCGTCGCGCAGTAGAACGCGTTGCTCGAACAGTCAGTCAACACAACTGGCACTGCTAAGATTATCCTGCGACTTCCACATCGCTGGCAACGGGTTATACTCAATGCTGGTAACTACTTCGGTCAGTAAAACTTTGAAACACGTATCTGTTGTGTACGAGCTGTAAATAAATAGTTACCACTATTAAAGTCCCAAGTTATACAGCAGAAATCGTGGATAAGTTAGCTTGTGTTGTTTGACTTGAGGGTCTTAGGTGGTAATGTCTGCTTAAAATTCTAACATAATGTGATTTATGTGACTTTAGTCTTTCTGAAGATGATACCATTCGTGCTTGCTGCTGCTGTCAGCCACGTTCAAAATTATTGGTAACATCTCTTTCTCTTAAAAGTCCGTAAGAGTTTTCACATAAATATTAGGAGGCGTTACTTTTCGGCAGGCTCTCGTGATATGTTGACTGATATTTTGACAGCGGAAATGTCAACAAGTCACAGAACAAAAATAAAAATAATTGACAATAATCAATGGGCGGTTGTCCATTCTGGCAAGACACACATGAAATACCGGACTAAAAATAATGAAAAAAAGAGCTACCTAAAAGTGTGGAAGAGAGTAATTCTGCTGGTTTGTAGGTGTCAGAGCTAGTGTCCAAGTACTCGACATTTTGGTTTAGAAAGGCCTGCATTCTCGTTGTCGGCGAGTCTCCGATAGCCTCAGCATTGTCGGGGGCCTTCATCATTGTCGTAGGTGATAGCCTCGTCGATACTGCGTACAGGGACTGAGAGGAGGCTATGAACGTGTTAATTACAACAGCAGCACCGTGACACATGCCAGCGTGAAGGAAATGAGAAGGTCGTCAGAAGAGCAGCGAACAGTGGCAGTAAAGCATAATTTCGAGGTCAGGTTCTTCGCGAACGGCGAGGGATCAAAACTGGTAGCAGCGTTTTTGCAGGGGATCGCGTAGCAACGAGTACGCGGAGGAAAAGTTTCGTGCCGCGTAAACCTGTTGCCAGTCTTCGATCTGATCCATCTCTGTTTATATCTCAGTGATACCGGAATGTTCTTTTCGACATTCTGATTCCGTCAAGTGTGGGAATAACGAGAAGAAAATTTCCTTTATACAGAACAAAACAAACGTCATCCGAGAGTCTCTTCGCCTATTCTCTCAGTACCTTCTCATCTAGAACCTTATCGTTCCATTTAATTTTAAATATTCTCTTACAACACCAAATTCCAGAATTTTTCAGTTTCTTCACATGTTCCCTCAATTCATATACAGGGTGTATAGTAATTAATGGCGTAAACGTATACGGGTGAAATTACACTATACTAGAAGCAAAAAAGTCTCAGTAAACATAGGATCTAAAATGCATCCCTTAAGAGCTACGAGCATTTTTCATCTTCGATACTGTGGAACAAATGTCTTGTACTTCAAGTTCTTTGCTTTCCATGGTTTGGGCAGTGGTAGTATGGACTAAAATAAGAAAAAAATGTTCAGCAAACATGCGCTCTAAAACGCATAATTCAAAAGTTACGAGCACCTGATCATTAGAAGAGTTGTGTTTCAAAGTAGCAAAGATGAACAACTACTCATAGCTCTCAAGGTATCATTTTAGAGCACATGTTTACTGGACTTTTTTTCTTGTTTTGGTCCATACTATCAGTTCCCAGAATATGGAAAGCAAAGAAGTTGCAGTAGAAGAGATTTGTTTCATAGTATCGAAGATGAACAATTGCTCGTAGCACTTAAGGGATGCATTTTCGATCCTATGTTTACTGAGACTTTTTTTGCTTCTAGTATCGTGCACTTTCAACTGTATGCGTTTATGCAATTAATTATGATACACCCTGTACATCGGTGTAATCCAGATCTGCTGCTGCAAAATCGTTTTCATTAATTTCGTATATACACGACGAACCAAAAATGTTAATCATATTAAACAGGACTGCATATTTTACATATACGAAGACTAGTTAGTGGCTGCTGCTTCGTTCGCGTCAACAAAGGTCTGCACAGATTTGTTTATTTAATTTTTGTTTCTATTTTTTTTTTTAATCGAATTCTTATGCTGATCACGAATAGCAACTTTTCCAAACTTTTCACACTAATTAAGGCCACAGGAGCATGGTCTTTTCCGAATGTACTTCTCACTAAAAAATAATTCTCATAGCTGAAGTACCACGTTTTTGTTCTTCGCACCTTTTCCGTTCTTGTGGTCATATTTACACAGTCATTTTCATCCCCTAAGACATATTTCTTTATATTTTATTGAAAAGTGAAATCTCAGTTTACATAGATTTAGCCTCAAATATTTTTTAATGTAACTAAATATTTTCTTAAAAATTTTCATTCCCTATTTCACACAGTTAGGGGCTAGATTTTCAGAAACAGTGAAGTTTTTTATTTTTAACACAGAAGCCAAATACAATTTTTGTAGGTTTACTTTGAAATTACTTTCTTTTGGAAATCATTTCATAAAATTTTTCATTCCCTATTTCACTCCTTTAGGATTGTTTTTTTTGTTTCTAACAGAGAATTCAAATATCAATTTTCGTAGATGTAGCTTTGAGAAAGCCTAAGAAATTCTTTAATAATGATTTATTTTCAAAAAACCTTTCACCCACTATTTTACCCTCTTAATGGATGAATTTCCAAAAATGCTTTATCACATTTTTTTAATTTCCTAATGAGAAACTATATACCAATTTTTCTAGTTCTGCTTCAAATCTGTCATAGCAGTGACGTATTTTCAAAAACGATTTCATCCGATTTTTCTCGCTCTTAGGAATGGAAGTTTGAAGAGGCCTTTCTTAAACGATACGTACAGTTTAAGGATCAGACGCTCTCCACATTTCAAGTTTCTATACTTAGCGATTTGGCCTGGGCGTTGATTAGTCGGTGAGTCAGTCTGGTCAAATTTTACCCCTTTAGTGGCTGAACTTCCGAAAACGGTGAAACAAGTATTTGTTCATTTCTAACCGACAAACCAAATACCAGTTCTCAAAGATTTTGCTTAAAAATGCATTCACAATTAAATGTTTTCATAAAACATTTCATCCCCAGTTTTAAGTTATTAGGGTTTGAATTTCCAAAAACATTAATTATGTACGTTTTTAAATTTGTAGCACACAAGCCAAATACAAATTTTCATTGATTTTACTCCAGAAATGCTTTCATAATGAAATATTTCCTTAAGAACTTTCATTCCCTTTTCCAACCACACAGGCGTTGAGTTTCCAAAAACAGTAAATGGTATACTTTCTTATTTCAGCCGAGAAGTCAAATTCAAAAAACATGTTCAAATGTGTGTGAAATCTTATGGGACTTAACTACTAAAGTCATCAATCCCTAAGCTTACACACTACTTAACCCAAATTATCCTAAGGACAAAAACACACATCCGTGCCCGTGGGAGGACTCGAACCTCCGCCGGGACCAGCCGCACAGTCCATGACTGCAGCGCCCTAGACCGCTCGGCTAATCCCGCGCGGCGAAGTCAAATTCAAGTTTTCATTGATTTGGCTTTCAAAATGCTTTCGCAATGAAACATTTTCATAAAAAATTCTATCCCTTATTTCAGCTCCTTAGGGGCTGAATTCCAAAAAGTTCTGAAACATTTTATTTTTAAATTTCCGATGGAGAAGTCAAAAAACAATTGCCATAGATGTCGCTTTAAATACACTTTAATAGTTCTTTAATAACGATTTATATTCAAAAACTTTTTCGCCCTCATAGTGATAAGATTTTCAAAAATGCAGGCATCCATATTTCTTTATTTCTAACCCGAAACAAAATACCAATTTTCGTAGCTGTAGCTTCAAAATTGCCAAAATAGCGACCTACTTTCAAAAAGCCTTTCAACCCCTATTTCACCTCCTCAGTGATAGAATATCGAAAAATCACTTTTGAAACGACGCCTGAAGTATAGGATAAACAATCCTTGCAAATATTGAGTTTCTGTCCTTAGTGGATTTGGGCTGGGTGGTGATTAGTCAGTGCATCTTTCAACACGATTGAGCACCCGTTCATAATGCACGGCCTGTGGTGGAGTGGTTACACGACAACAACATACCTGTAACGGACTGGCTTGTACCGAGTAATGACATGAATCCTTTAGAACACCTTTGGGATGTTTTGGACCGCCGACACTAGCAGTACGACTAGCAGCAAACATAATTGCAGGACACTTATTATTAACCTTATTAGGAAACACAGGACCATCTATAGCAATAAACTTAATTTCACTACTAATTATTGGACAAATACTTATATTAATCCTAGAATCAACAGTAGCCAGGCCTCACCGACCGACATCGATAGCCCTCCTCAGTGGAGCATTCCGTGAAGAATGGGCTGCCATTCCCCAGGAATTCTTCCAGCGCCTGATTGAACGTATGCCTGCGAGAGTGGAACGTGTCATCAAGTCTAAGGGTGTGCCAACACCATATTCAATTCCAGCATTACCGATGGAGGGCTCCACGAACTTGTAAGCAATTTTCAGCCAGGTGCCCGGATGCTTTTGATCACATAGTGTAAGTATATGAGGGAATTATCAGTTTATATTATTAAAATAATTAAGGATATCAGTTTTTTGAGTTAATGGTATGGAATTACATTCTCATACGATTCGCAAGTCCATATGTAACGAGTTAGGAGATAAAATTTGAAAATATTCACAAAAGAGATTTCTATTTATACACCAGTAACAATAGGTTACACTGGAAACTAAAAATCTGCACTGAAGAAACAATCGTGCTGAATATCAACAAAAACTGCCCACAAAAAATGCTTTTGATTAAAACTCTTTATACTGAAATAACAACAAATAAACTTCAAAACACGCTTGTACAACTTCCACGCTACCTCTACATCTACATCTACATGACTACTCTGCAATTCACATTTAAGTGCTTGGCACAGGGTTCATCAAACCACAATCATACTATCTCTCTACCATTCCACTCCCGAACAGCGCGCGGGAAAAACGAACACCTAAACCTTTCTGTTCGAGCTCTGATTTCTGTTATTTTATTTTGATGATCATTCCTACCTATGTAGGTTGGGCTCAACAAAATATTTTCGCATTCGGAAGAGAAAGTTGGTGACTGAAATTTCGTAAATAGATCTCGCCGCGACGAAAAACGTCTTCGCTTTAATGACTTCCATCTCAATTCGCGTATCATATCTGCCACACTCTCTCCCCTATTACGTGATAATACAAAACGAGCTGCCCTTTTTTGCACCCTCTCGATGTCCTCCGCCAATCCCACCTGGTAAGGATCCCACACCGCGCAGCAATATTCTAACAGAGGACGAACGAGTGTAGTGTAAGTTGTCTCTTTAGTGGACTTGTTGCATCTTCTAAGTGACCTGCCGATGAAACGCAACCTTTGGCTTGCCTTCCCCACAATATTGTCTATGTGGTCTTTCCAACTGAAGTTGTTCGTAATTTTAACACCCAGGTACTTAGTTGAATTGACCGCCTTGAGAATTGTACTATTTATCGAGTAATCGAGTTTCAACGGATTTTTTTGGAACTTATGTGGATCACCTCACACTTTTCGTTATTTAGCCACCTGCCACACCATACAGCAATCTTTTCTAAATCGCTTTGCAACTGATACTGGTCTTCGGATGACCTTACTAGACGGTAAATTACAGCATCATCTGCGAACAACCTAAGAGAACTGCTCAGATTGTCACCCAGGTCATTTATATAGACCAGGAACAGCAGAGGTCCCAGGACGCTTCCCTGGGGAACACCTGATATCACTTCAGTTTTACTCGATGATTTGCCGTCTATTACTACGAACTGCGACCTTCCTGACAGGAAATCACGAATCCAGTCGCACAACTGAGACGATACCCCATAGGCCCGCAGCTTGATTAGAAGTCGCTTGTGAGGAACGGTGTCAAAAGCTTTCCGGAAATCTAGAAATACGGAATCAACTTGAGATCCCCTGCTATCTGTAAAGCTGTGATTTTAAGATCTCACGTCTAATCTTATGAATGGGTTCAATTCTTGGGTTGTTTGTGTAGTGTGGCAGAGCCTATATTCGACCAGGTGAATGTGTGAAACTTCGGAAATGCTAAATCTGCGGTTAAATTCAGTCGCAGAAAATCTTTCGTAAAAATTAATGAGAGTTCTTCAGTGAGTTAATAGTCTTCACTCAAGATTTCAGAATGGTGGAAGAATCCCCTCTTCTTGCTCCTTACCCCCAATATATCCTGTGGACCATTATGTAATTGAGTATTTAATGCTGTAACACGGGTCGAAAACGATGTACAATGCGAAAGTCCATTACAAATTTTCAGGGCATGTGAATCGTTATGGCAATGTTGCTCTTTATTTTGTGTTCCAAACTACATTTTTTTCATTCAAGGTGCAACAAACCAACACATGGACAGAGCACAGCACTATTCGTCATGATAGTCACGTAATCGTCATTCTTAGAAATTCACCGACAGTGTTCGACATGGAAGACTCAGTGCAAAACCATCTCCTCCTGCCCCCTCTTCCTCTATCTTCTCTGCTTTTCTCTCTGTCCCTGTTTTCCTTTCCCACGCTATCCATCTCCTCCTTTTCCCCTTCTTTGTCCCTTTCTCACTCTTCTCTATCTGTCCATCTCCTCATCACAACATTTGCGTCCATGTCCTCCTTGCCTCTCTCTGTCCATCCCTTCCTCTCCCCCCACCCCTTTCTTTCTCCACTTTATCGCCTCTACCCAAATAGCTGATTGCTGATTCTTACTTACACAGTTCTTCTTTACAGATAGTAAGTAACATGTGTGCCAAGTTTGGTTGAAATTGGTCCAGGGGTTTAAGAGGAGCTTCCTACCTACAGCTTCGTCCGCACACGCGCGTGTCATACATATTTCACATGCATTTAATACATTTCGCACATATTAGTACGCATAGTACGCATGTTTATCCTGTATCTTTTGTGAATTTCCTCCTGCAGTTTCGTTTGCGGGCATCTCAATTTTTATGACGTAATTTCTCCTCAATTATGCGTTGCATTACGACATAACATTGCAGGTGCCTTCAGAAGCGATATGAATACTGACTGCGAAATGTGTTGCGAATAAAATTAGTAGCAAAGAAATAATAAATTTAAACGTCATGCATGCGGCGGTAGTTTGTCACGCATCTTAGCTTTTATGACGTCATGTCTCCCGAACCATGTGCCGTACAGTGATATAATTTTGTAGATACATTCTGCGGTGTCTGTAGATATTAAATGCGGAATATGAAGTGAAAAAATCTGGCAGCAAAGAATTAATAAAGTAAAACTTCAGGCTTGATGTGGCAGTTTTTCACACATCTCATTGTTTATGATGTCATATCTGCTGGACTATGTGTACTACAGTGAAAATGAAGTAACATAAAATCTTATTTCCCTTCAAACATTTTGCGGGGGTTGTCAAAGAGAAACAGTTTCTTAATTGTTCCAAGTTGCATGTAAAGTTAGCTGTAAGACGCTAGGACCTGTCAAATAGTTGAATGAATTCAGGGACGTAGCGCATCGTGTTCCACACTCATTTTTCACCTCCAAAACGGTAAATGATATGTATATCATGTTTGATTCAAATCGATCCAGTGGTTTAGGAGGCGATGTGGAAAATACGTATATATATATATATATATATATATATATATATATATATATATATATATATATATATGCATCTTTATAACATGTATGGACATCAGAATCAAAATCAAATCTTATAGTACAGCCTAACCAAGAGATTTGAGAGACTTGACATAAAACTGAATTATCCAAAACTATTTTTGATCTGTCTGGATGCTATCCTTAGAATGCTATTATTTTCGTTTTATTAGCAGCTATTTAATAGTTACGCTTATAACCTAGTTCGTTCCGCTGATTCTGGTCTTTGGAGATAATCTTCATTCTTCTGAGTAATACCGATGTCATCTCTAAGTAGAAGCACATTTCAGGTATTGTTCATTCGTTATCTAAATTCGTTTGTTTACTCTTCATTTACACTTACGAAGAATGATGTCGATGTTGTATTTGGTAACCGTGATAGCGTTACGGAGATGTTTAGCAAACTCAAGTGGCAGATTCTGCAAGAGAGGCGCTCTGCATCGCGGTGTAGCTTGCTCGCCAGGTTTCGAGAAGGTGCGTTTCTGGATGAGGTATCGAACATATTGCTTCCCCCTACTTATACCTCCCGAGGAGATCACGAATGTAAAATTAGAGAGATTCGAGCGCGGACGGAGGGTTTCAGACAGTCGTTCTTCCCGCGAACCATAGGCGACTGGAACAGAAAAGGGAGGTAATGACAGTGGCACGTAAAGTGCCCTCCGCCACACACCGTTGGGTGGCTTGCGGAGTATAAATGTAGATGCAGATGTAGAAAAATGGTAGGTGACAGTTCACACCGTTGTCTTATATCTTCGTTAATAATTGTTTCTTATAACTGATTCTCATTTGTGTTTATTAAATGTGTTTCACTTGTGTCAAGACATTTTATTACCTCTATTAGGTGATAAAAATATCCTCATTCAGATATAAACTTTCATTGGCTGCCACGCCTCACAGGGTAAAAAGCCTCCTCTAGGTCTGTACAGGCAACATGGCTTTCAGTCTTGAATTCTCTGTGTCTTTCTATAACCTTTTTAATTACAAACACATTGTACTTGCTTGAAGTCTTCTTGTCTTATTGTCATCTTCAGAAATAATAGTTTCCGTGATTTTTTATGTGATTATTGATTATCTCTCAGTATATTTGGCAGCCACTATTTAGAAGTCATTACTTTTCACAGTTTTGAAAAGAGAGCTGTACATCAAGGGTGTGGGATTCCAGCAGTTTGTCAAATATATATTTATTAACTGTAAAGCTCTTTAATCTAGTGATGATGCTCAATGTTTAATCTGTTCTGCATTTATTCCGTCTTTACCGGTAGTTATTCTGTTTTTCGCGCTTTTCGAAGCCTCTTGTGCTGCTCCATAGTAAATGGCTCTACTTTTACACTGTACATATATTCTCCAGCGTCATCTTCGGCCATCTGTGTACATCAAAAGCTTGTATAATGATTTATGCATTGTTCATTAGCCATAATGTTCAGTTAGGCAGTGACTTTTCCTTCCTTGTTCAGGGCTCTCATGACTCTGTATGCACATTGCTGTATAATGTGTTGGACGTTTTGTAAGACGCTTATGAACAGGTCCCAAAACGTTTGGTGTGCATGACGCACTATTTGATTTGCAGCGTTCCTTTTTAATTTGCATTTTTCCCAACTCTCTGAACTTTTGCTGTAGAAATTTCAAATAATTTTCTTTAATGGCTTTTTTCATTTCTGTGTTCTACGTTCAGAATTGTTTCTTCACATCTGTTTCCTCCTTTTACCAAGTGATTCTGAGGCTGCTTCGATGGCGCATGTCTTAGTATTATTCCGTTCTGTATCGAAGTGTTCTTTATTAACTGGTAGTGAAACACACGTTTCTTGGAGTTTGTGCTGATAAGTTTCCTAATATTACACTGAGGCGCAAAAAAAAGCTAGAAAATATAGTATAAGAATGCGTGTTCAAATACAGATATATGTAAACAGGTAGGATACGGCTTGGCGCTGTGATCAACAACGCCCAAATAAGAAAACACGTGTCTACCGCAATTGTTACATCCGTTACTGCTGCCGCAGTGGCAGGTTATCAAGTAAGTTTGAACGTGGTGTTATAGCCAGCGCACCAGTGATGGGACAGGGCATCTCCGAGATAGATTTTTCGGTACGACCATTTAACGAGCGTTCCCTGAGTGTTAGGAATACAGTAAAAAATCAAATCTCCGACATCCTGCGGCCGGAGTAAAGATACTGCAAGAACCGGAAAAACGACGACTGAAGAGAATAATTCAACGTGACATAAATGCAACCCTTTCACAAATTTGCTGCAGATTTCAATGCTGGTACATCAACAAGTATGAGCGTACGAATCATTCAACGAAACATCATCGATATGGGTTTTCAGAGCCGTAGGCTCACCCGTGCCCCCTTGATGACTGCACGACTCTAAGTTTTACGCCTCGCCTCTGCTCGTCAGCACCGACATTGGACTGTTGATGACTGGAAACATGTTACCTGGTCGGACGAGTCTCGTTTCAAATTGTATGGAGCGGATAGACGTGTACTGGTATGGAGACAACCTAATGAATCCATGGACCCTGCTTGTCAGTAGGGGACTGCTCAAGCTGGTCAAGGCACTGTAATGGTATGGGGCGTGTGCAATTGCAGTGCTATGGGACCCCTGATACGTCTGGGTACGACTCTGACAAGTGACAAATACGTAAACATCCTGTCTCATCACCCGCTTCCATTCATGTCCATTGTGCATCCTGACGGACTTGGGAAATTCTAGCAGGACAATGCGACACCCACACGTCCAGAATTGCTACAGAGTGGCTCCTGGAACACTCATCTGAGTTTAATCACTGCCACTGGCCACCAAAATCCCCAGACATGAACATTATTGAGCATATCTGGGATGCATTGGAAAGTGCTGTTCACAAGAGGTCTCGACCGGCCCGTAGTCTTACGTATTGATGGACAGCACTGCCGGATTCATGGTGTCAATATCCTCCAGCACTACTTCAGACATTATTCCTAGTCCTTGCCACGCCGTGTTGCGACACTTCTGCTTGCTCGCTCGGATCATACACGATATTAAGCAGGTGTATCAGTTTCTTTGGCTCTTCACTGTGTAACACCTATTTTCGACATATTTTGTATCTGAATCGAGATTTCTATGTATGTTTATAGTGCTGCGTATGTAGAATGTTGTAGCTGTCATGGAAATTCATTGACTATATATGCATATTCCAATTATGTGAATTTTCTGGATGATGTTGTTTGAAATGTGCTTGAGGATTTAGATAACAACTGACAACTGGAATGATTGTTATATAATGTACTGTTATGAAACGTCCCCTTAGGAAAATTATACATGACTGTGCTTAAACTGACACACAATATTTTTAGCGCAACGCAATCTGACTTTCAAAAATCCCTACAAAAGGATGGCCCTGACTAACATTAACCTATACCTTTCACAAATCACTTACCTCACAAAAATCTTCATTACTCGAACTACTGCAATACAGCGAGCGCCACTACTGCCAGCTAAATAAAAGATTCAAACTACGGAAGGCACTAACTACTAGTAGGCATAGTTAGCAAATGAAAGATTTTAATAGAGAAAAACAATGTATTTACCTTAACAGTCATAATGTATACAGCAGTTCATGACATACATTTTTACAAATATCAAACCTCCGCCATTTCTCTCCCCACATCCACCACTGCTGGCGGCTCACCTCCAACTCCGCAACGCTACGCGCTGTTCACATCCAGCTGCCGCTGCCCAACACTACAATGGTAGACAACAATGCAAACTAGCACACAGAGCGTTACGTAACGTTGCCAATAAGAAAACATAAAAAGCCTACTTACACTGTAAATGGCTTGGTCTATAGTTAGGGAACGTAGGTTTAAATGTAGAAGATGTGAGGAAGCCCCATAACTACGGAAGTAGCCTGGCCGAATGGAAAAGGTGTGGTTGGCGTCTTTTGTGACTGCTAAGGAGTCTGGACTGAGCAATGCCGTGGTTAGGGTCTCGCAAGCAGTAGCTGATCATTGTGGCTCATATTATTGGAGTTTTGAGGCCAGAGGAGCTTAAGAGCATTATGTATGGGCCTCGGATGCTCATTTGGTGATAATATTATCATGACATGGTTTTTGGCCCTATAAAATTATAGTTCCGACGCCAAGAAGATCTGTAACAGGGCGAGGCCAACAGAACTTTCATGACTGCATCGCCACCATGTTAGCAGCCACTGAAAATTAAGCCACCAGTACCAACAGCCTTCCACTAAATTGTTTATATTTGGCACTCTGCAAATGGACTGAAGAGAATGCTTGTGTAGTTCTCTTAATGAGCATGGCTATTCAAACAATGAAAGCTTACAGACCCTCATGTACTTGGCTAATTACTTAATGAAGCAAAACAATGCCTTCTTCAGAGCCAATGTAGCTAGATTTGCTTTCTGTTAAATTGCTACAAACAGAGTATAAGAAAGAAATATTTACTGTATTAACTATTATAATGCAAGTTAGTTAATACGCAGGCATAGAGACTCTGTACTAAGTAGTAACGTTTTAGAGTATGATCCTTAACAGATCCCCTGATTTAAATCAGAATCATTTCATGCTCTTTCCTGTTTAGTATTGCTACTAATTTCATCTGTGTTGGTGATTGGTTCTATATCTGCCGCATTCATTCAAGATACATGTTGCTGAAAGGCATATGTTCCTGATTGCTCTCTCATCCGCCATTTGTTTGTCTGGCTTTCAATTTAGTAGTACATTTATCTGCAGGGTTAGGTTAATGCGTTGTAATGTGAACAGATATAAAGAAAGAGTTTAGTGGGTATGTAAATGAAGGTTAGGTTAGCCTTAGCACTGCTTGCTGCTTTATTATATTGCTTGACACAACAATGCCTAATTAGGCTGGCGACCGATATTATTATGTAATATTAAACTTGCTTTTGTGCTGGAAGAACGTCTATTCCTGACCCACTTGTTTACTGTTGATTATACTCTGCTGGCGTATTTCGGAAACGAATTCCAGTTTGATTGTTCTGTTCCCATTTGGTTATCTCACGGTCACAACTTTATCAAAAATTCCTTGCACAGGTTTAACGTTAGCATCGATTGCCGTTTAAGCTAGTCGGTGTTACCGTTACAAGTGTATATCTAGAATTTCTGTGCATATGCACCTGTGATACAAAATTAACTCGGAAATAGCAGAAAGTGTCGAATTTTTCCTTAACAATTATTTATCAGCACCGCCAACCTTCAACACCCATACAGTTGTTTCAGACTGTTCTGACCTTGCTATATTTCCAATCTTTTATTACTCATCTCCTCCTTCTCCCCATCTCTGTTTAGCTGATCCATTATCTTCATTCTGCACATCTCAGTCCATCTGCTCCTCTCCCCTCTCTCAGTCCATCTCTTCGTCTTCCCTCTTCCTGTCCATTTCCTCCTCCCCATCCCATTGATTATCTCTTCCTCCTCTCTTCCTCTGCCCATATATTCCTCCCCCCGGCTCTGCTCATCTCCTCCTCCTTACGTGCTCTGTCCATCCCTTCCCCATCCCTCTCTCTGTCCCCTCACCCACTCTCTCTGTCCATCTGCTAATCCTCCTATATCTTTTTCTTCCACCTCTTTGTCTGTCCACCCTCTCCTCCCCTTTCTCTCTCCACGTTATCACCCTCATCGCAAAAGGATACTGGCGGTTCTAATCCCCACTGTATTTCTTGCTGATCGTAACTGTATGAATGCTATACCGGAGATCTTCACAAAAGCTATCGGCAACCCTTCGGGCACCCCGGGCACGCGTGCTGCCTATTTGGCCCCTGCACGCCTCAGCGTCGCGAATTCGCCCTGTCGCAGGAACGCAGGTGGCGGTACCAGCGCTAGCAAAGACCTCCACGCACGTGATCTGAAAATAATACATTGAGTATTCCGCAGCCGGCCGCTATGAAGTCGGCTCCAGAGTTGCCCAAGTCAGTTCTTCCGGCTTCGAGAGCCTGTCCTAGCCTCCGTGTATGTGCTACTCACTCCATCGTCTTAGGACCCACGCCGCTTTCTTTAGCATTCATCGTCTGTTAGTATGCTGGTATTATTCAGGATAATTTCATCAGACTTAGAATACTTACCATAGTAGTGTATTTGTCTACGAAAATCCCAATAGTGTTACTTTGTAAATCTCTGGAACCACCACACAGTCATGTGTGCCTGTGAGACACAGTAACTGTCGTTTTGTTACTATCGTCTAAGCGAATTTGGTTTAAATCTTTCCAGACACATAGGATGAGCGAACATGTCAAATATGTCTGTAGCAAATTTCACCCTGCAGATTTATTTTCACGTAGCTCAATGTTCATGATGTACCTCCTGAAATATGTGCTTACTGTGACTTTATTCTGCAGTTATATCGATCGGCATGTATGGATATTGTTTCCGATATGTTCTGTGAAAGGAGTTAGTAGTAATGAAGTATGCATGATGCGGCAGGTTTTCGTGCATCTCAGTGTTTATGAGGTCATATCTTTTGAACTTTTATTTATTTAATCGTGTCAGAAACATCGTACATAAAATCAGAATGATTAACACATACATATCAAGTATATAACAAATACAAAAAGAGTATAAAAGTATACAGATATATAAGCAGGGTCAAGTAGTTTTTTATTTTATGAAGTCTTGGACCAGGACCTGGCCACGTTCAGCGCTTCCGGGGTGGCATTCATCAAATCCTGCATGGTGCAGGTGCTTGGGCACAGCGCACACTGCGTGAGGTGGATGTTGGTTTGAGTGTGTCCACAGTCACACAGCGCCGGTTCATTTGAGAGGCCATATTTGCGCATATTCTCTTTGGATCGTGTGACACAAGAGCGCAGCCTATCTTTTGAACTATGTGTCATACAATGATATATTTTCCTTGGTACAATCAGTGCCATATGTGTTACTGCATGAACACGGAAAATACAGTAAGTGATAAATTTCTGTCCTTTAAGCATGTTGTGGGTGTTGTCAGAGAAAAAAGTTTCGTAAACGTAAAAGGCTTCGTAAAGTTTGTTGCAAGTCAAGTGCTTTCAATTGTCAAATAAAGGATGACTGAAGTAAGGGTATTCGTACGTCGCAGCACTTTTGCACCCTCACACCCCTTTAATAGGATGGTTGTCCTAATCAACAAAGCGATTCTTTGCAGACAATGAGTACTATACAATACGTAATCAAAAGTATCCGAACACCTTGCTGAAAATGACACAAATTCGTGGCGCCATCCATTGATATAGCTGAAATTCAATATGGTGTTGGCACAGCGTTAGCATTAATGACAGCTTCCACTCTTGCAGGCATACGTTCAGTTAGGTGCTGCAAGGTTTTTTGGGGAATGGCAGCCCATTCTTCACGGAGTGTTGCACAGAGGAGAGGCATTGATGTCGGCCGGTGAGGTCTGGCAGGAAGTCGGCGTTCCAAAAATAATGGTTCAAATGGCTAAGTGGAACTCTCTTTATTTCAATACAATCACTTGAACCCACATCCATCTGAACCTACTTCCTATAGTCTAGCCTTAGCCCAAAAATGGTTCAAATGGTTCGAAGCACTATGGGACTTAACATCTCAGGTCATCAGTCCCTTAGACTTAGAACTACTTAAACCTAACTGACCCAAGGACATCACACACATCCATACCCGAGGCAGGATTCGAACCTGCGACTGTAGCAGCCACGTGGTTCCGGACTGAAGCGCCTAGAACCGCTCGGTCACAACGGCCGGTTTAGTCGGCGTTCCAAAACGTCCCAAAGGTGTTCTATAGGACTCAGGTCAGGACTCTGTGCAGGCCAGTGCATTGCAGCGATATTTTTGTCGTGTAACTGCTCCACCACAGGCCGTGCATTATGAACAGGTGCTCGATCGTCTTGAAAGATGCAATCGCGATCCCCGAATTGCTCCTCAACGGTGGGAAGCGAGAAGGTGCTTAAAACATCAATGTAGGCCTGTGATATGACAGTGCGGCGCAAAATAACAAGGGTGCAAGCCCCGTTCATGAAAAACACGACCACAGCATAACACCACCGTCTCGGCATTTTACTGTTGACACGACACACGCTGGCGGATGACATTCACCAGGAATTCGCCATAACCACACCCTGACATCTGATCGCCAAACTAAGTATCGTGATTCATCGCTCCAAACAACGTTTTTCCCCTGTTCAGTTGTCCAATGTTTACGCTCCTTACACCAAGCGAGGCATCGTTTGACATTTACCGGCGTGAAGTGTGTTTTATGAGCAGCAATGAAATCCAAGTTTTCTCACCTCCCGCCTAACTGTCACAGTACTTACAGTGGATCCTGATGCAGTTTGGAATTCCTGTCTGATTGTCTGGATAGATGTCTGCCTATTACACGTAACGACCCTCTTCAACTGTCGGCGGTCTCTGTTAGTCAATAGACGAGGTCGGCTCAAAATGGTTCAAATGGCTCTGAGCACTATGGGACTTAACAGCTGTGGTCATCGTTCCCCTAGAACTTAGAACTACTGAATACTGAAACCTAACTAGCCTAAGGACATCACACACATCCATGCCCGAGGCAGGATTCAAACCTGCGACCGTAGCAGTCGCGCGGTTCCGGACTGCGCGCCTAGAACCGCGAGACCACCGCGGCCGGCCGAGGTCGGCCTGTACGCTTTTGTGCTGTACGTGTCCTTTCACGTTTCCGCTTCACTATCATATCGGAAACAGTGGACCTACTGATGTTTAGGAGTGTGGAAATCTCGCGTACAGACGTATGCCACAAGTGACGCCAAATCACCTGAACACTTTCGAAGTCCATGAGTTCCGCGGAGCGCCCCATTTTGCTCTCTCACAATGTGTAATGACTACTGAGGTCGCTGATATGGAGTACCTGGCAGTAGGTGGCAGCACAGTGCACCTAATATGAAAAACGTATGTTTTTGGTGGTGTCCAGAGACTTTCGATCACATACTGTATATGTACCAAGGTTAGCTGAAGTGGTTTAGGAGAGATGTCGAACATACCAATACATACCTACATTCATTTTTACTAAATGTATTGATTTCTCCAAGGTATCATTTGTAATACATTTAATTTGTTTGTTTCGAATTTATTCTTATAATGATCATTGTTCTGCCATGTATTGTAGCTCTTGTGCTGTAAATTGCGATAGTTTTTCTCACTGTGGCCACTCAACGTAGTAAATAGTGTGCATAACACGAATTCCAATATTAGTGATGCTGCGAATCAGCATCTACGCTTGTTCTGCTTTTGTCCCATCATTTTTCAAGACGATGTATCCCTTCCACCTTTTAAGCACTCAGTGTTGCGTGAGTGAGGCGTTCTTATTGTAAATGATGCTGAAGTTCCGAGCATCTAGAAGAAATAACAATAAAAGGCCATTTGTCGTCAGTACGAGACTTTATTTTTCACTTAGGACGTCTGACTGTAACGATTTAGATTAGGTTTTTCCTTGTCTTATTCTGCTAATTTCGAGTTTCTCTGCCGCCCATAAATGTTATCACTCTTTTATCTGGGGACTATGTGTTTGATTGTTGCTTGCTGATAACCATCATGGCATCTTGGAAATTTTAAAGATCCATTATGTCGCCTATAATTGCCAAACGATAAACAGGAAGTCTAGAAAGTAATTACCATTTAATTATAGTTTCCTGGTTATGAAGAACCTACTCACAGGCTGACTTAGTAACGCTTCTGGAACTATGATAAATATTTGGCAAGGTGTACTCCTCCACGAGTGGACTGAGAATTTCCAAGTAAATCTGCGTTGACGAATGCCGTTATTGTCCAAATGTGCTCACATGACACTGCATAGGTGTGGGAGAGGGAGGGTAGCCAGAGGTGCGGGCATGGTGTACTTCTATTCGAGGAGTGTTCAATAATTAAGGCAACGCATTTTTCTGAAAGCAGGTTGGTTTTATTCAGGCTTCCAATAAAAGATATTATTTCTGACTCTTCTGGCTGCTAAACCCTAATTTTCTACATATTCTCCATTTAATGAGGCGGCCTTACGCCACCTTACTGGAAGGGCCAGTTTTGCCGCATGGTACCATTCCACTGGATGACGTCGTATCCAACGTCTTTCTGCATCAGTAACCTCCACTTCCATGTACTGCTTCCCGCGGAATACATATTTCATTGTGCCCAACTGATAATAGTCGGTATGAGCAAGATCCAGGCTGTAGAGTGGATGAGGAAGAACTGTCAAATGAAGTTTTGTGAGCCCCTCTGGGTGCACAGACTTATGTGAGGCCTTGCATTGTCGCGAAGAAGGCACAGTTCGTTTGCATTTTCGTGGCGACGAATTCGCTGAAGTGGTTTCCTCCATTTCCAGAGGATAGGACAGCAGTGTGCGATCGGCCGGCACGTGGGAGATAGTACAGGGTTGCGGACCTTGTTGCGACGATGACAGGTGCGTCGTCCAACGACTTACCATGCTTTTGTTTACTGCCAGGTCTCCGTACACATTCTGCTAGCCTCCATGAATACTGAGGTACTCTAGTTTTTCGATAAAAGAAGCGTAATGATAGCTCTCTGCTTGGAACGCATTTCTGTTACAGACACCATTTTGAAGACTATGTATAGCGCCCCCACTTTCCGGAACTTCATGAAACTATCGGAGCTGGAACTGAAGCAGGAATATTCCACTACGTTTTAAAACAAATTCCGCATTTTTTAGCTGAAACTGAGTCACAAAATATGTGTACATTACTTATTGAACATCCCTCTTATTTTGAAGAGGAATGGCGACCTGTAAGTAGCCAAAAACCAGTTCTACTCTTGCGCTAAAATCCTGCATAATATCAACTTCTAAACGATATTCTTTAAACAAAAGGTGTGCCTGTACTGTATTTTTTCCCTTTACTTGAGTGCGAGGAAATGATTTCCCCACGCCCTTTCCACCGAGTCAGGGCGCCCTTGTTTTTGTCAACTTGCATTACCAAGTCCTCTTACATTCACTTCAGTATTACAAGTTTAGCGCCCATAAAGTATATTGGGATTGTTTTCATATCTGAGTATCTATGTTTCTGCATTGTGAACACTCAGGTGAAAGATTTCAAATTTTTCTTCTCTGTTTCGAACTTCGTATCAGAGTCTCGTGAAATGCAGCAGATCGTGCACGATTTAGCTGTTCTGTAAATTATGCCAACCCTGTCAGCGGCTACATCCAGTGGTATATTGCAAATGCCTGTGTTTACGTTTTCGGCATTCCTGTCGCTGGAATTGAATGTCCCGGTGCGACGTTGCGGTGTGTTCCGCTGCGGGTGGCATCCGACTGTCGCCATGCGTCAGTTAGTGACCCAGAGTCAAATGGAGTTTTCCATCATATATTTCATGCCAGCAGTTTATAACAGTTTTATAGCACTGAGAATGCTTTATTACTACGCGAACGCAGGCCACTTTCTCCCTTTAATTACTCTGAAAGCATTCAGAGAATGCCCAAAATCACGTTACGCTATTAGCTACAACTATTGAAAAAATTTTACGTTACCTTCACTCTGTGTCGTTGGAATACGTTGGTGCACAAGAAAAGTTAGGTTAATTTGCGTAATGGATATTTTATTCTTAGCATAGTGCTATGCATTCAGTCTGATTCTTCAATCTCCGCTACATTTGAATAAGCCCACCAGAGTGATGAATTCAGTTCATTTATGGAAACAGCCGCACCGAGACAGACGCTCCTCGTATTGTTCGCCATAGCTTAACTCTATTTTTCTCAGAATTTCGAATATTTTGTACCATTTTACACTGCCTGACTTTTTTTACAGGTCGAAAAAAATTAAAAACGTGCCTGAAGAAAAATCAAGACACGTTCATATGGTTTGTAGGCGTGGGAAAAGCTTTCCGCAATGTAAAATGCTGCAAGATGTTCGAAATTTTGAGAAAAATAGGAGTAAGGTGCAGGGAAAGACGAGTAATATAAAGTATGTACAAGAAAAGAGAAGATAGATTGAGAACGGAAGACGAAGAACAAAAAATTCGGATTAATAAGCGTGTGAGAAAAGGTTGTAGTTTTTCGCCTCTACTATTCAATCTAAATATCGAAGAAGCAATGACGGAAACAAAAATAGTTTCAAAAGTGGAATAAGAATTCAGGTGGAATGAATACAAATCATAAATTTGCTGATGATATTGCTACCGTTAGTGAAGACGAAGAAGAGTTAGATAATGGAATAAACATTCTAATGAGAGCAGAATGTGGACTGAGTGTAAACAAAAGAAAGATGAAAGTAATGAGATGTAACAGAAATAAAATTAGCGAGAAGGCCAAGATCAGAACTGATTATGAGAAAGTAGGTGAAGTTAAGGAATTGCGCTATCTTGGGAGCAAAATAAACCATGACAAGCAAGGCAGACATAAAATATAGACCATGTGCTGGTCTAGCGAAGAGAACATTCTTGGCCAAAAGAAATATACTAATATCAAACATAGGCCTTAATTTGAACAATATGTAACCTCCCTACAAAAGTTTAAAATAAATAATAATAATAGTATGATTCTAATTTAGTGTAACCTCCCCACAAAATTCTTTCTCATTTGACCTCCCTCACAAAATTCTTTCTGATTTAATCTAAGCTCAAAATTCATTCACACTTAGCGTAACATCACAACAGAAAAATTCCTAAACCTCTCAACAGTAAAAATTATAATTATGTCGTTCACATTCAGTGTAACGTCCCAATAAAAAAAATAAATTCAGTAACCTAGTAATAAAACAATGTAACTAAACTCTCAATTAAATTGTCGCTCACTTATGACTTTTCAATAATTCACTGTGAATTTAACCTGGTAAATTTCGGACGACAGCAGTGCTGCGTCATGGCCCTGAAAGATCATTCTGAATAAAAAAAGGAAAAATTCTTACCTCAATAAAGTCGCCGGATATATCTGCTGTTACAATAAATTTTTCCAGCACAGCTCTGTGCAATGCTGGCCGATATATCTCTCATTTATGAAAGGAAGCAACTGATTTTTTTATTGCAATAATCGGGATGATCATGGATGGGAGAAATTAGTAAATCCTTTAAATTGAAATGAATGGTCGTTAAAAGTTACTTTTTATAAGGAAAATTATTATTACGAGAGTTTTAAAACTCACATGCGACTTGAGATAACATTACTATATATGTACGAGGCTGCTTTTTTTACCTTATACAATAATACTCAGGCTCCGACATCGCTGCACCGCGACCGGGCCAGCCAACACGATACGCCATACCAGACCAGAGCAGACTCCAGACTAGCAACAACTTACTGCTACAGCTACACAGTTCCTACTGCAGTCAACACTGCTCTCTGGTCAGAGACCTTGCATATCGCAGGCAGCGCATGAGCAATACATCGAAATTACATCTGCTCGGACCTCTTACATAAACCTCCACTGGGGGGACAAAAATTTGGCAGCAATGGTGAGTCAATTGGACTTGCCATGAGCAACAAATTTTTCTAAAATCTACTTAATTAACTAAGTTTACAGTCACAGAGTATATACATATATATATAAGTGCAGAACATGAAATGAAATAGAGTGCACATGCACTGAGTACAGAACATATCAAGCAATGACAAAATATACACGCAATGAGTACAAAAAACATTAACAAATGACATAAAGTGCACACGCACTGTATATATTTTTTACCATTTTACAAGAACTAGGATACGCAATGAGTACAAAACATATTAATAAATGACATAAAGTGCACACGCACTGTATATATATATATATATATATTTTTACCATTTTATAAGAAATAGGAAAGGAAAGGGAAGGATTGAATCATGGTTGTAGCACAGTAGGTTGCACGTTGCTGCACTGAAAGTCCATATCTTTCTACAGAAGCACAACACCAAGTGAGACAATCTGAAGTTCTCTTCCCAGAAGTATTAATCAGTGTAGCCAAGACACTGAAATGTCGTATTAATATTCAATGTTATCATTTTGGTAGTACATTAGGTACACCAAACAGTGGGACCATAATAACATCTCCATCGTTCAAGGTGGTGGACAGCATGATGTGTCAACACCCCACTCTTTCACCAACGTAGAATTAGTGCAAAATCCAAATATAGTGCTCCATGATCATGAGGATGGACAGGACAAACGAATATTGCAGTAATTTCTGGTAATTAGGTCAGAAGGTGAAGAAAATTAAGTCTTATGCTAGTCATCATTGAGAATTTCATTAGTCTATCAACCGATTTGAGTAATTGTTGGCACTCATTACCTAGTTACTAAATATTTCTGTACTATGTATGGAGTATTATAGAACATTATTCATAAGTCATCTGATTACACTAAATATAGGCACTCATTGGCCAGTTACAATCCATTTTTATGCATTATTCAGAAGTGATCATTCAAAGCAAGAGTTAATTAATGGCATACCATTTACATAATTCATCTAATTATAGTAATCATTGGCACTCATTGGCCAGTTACAAACCATTTTTATGCGTTATTCAGAAGTGATCATTCAAAGCAAGAGTTAATTAATGGCATAGCATTAACATAATTCATCTAGTTATAGTAATCATTGCCACTCATTGGCCAGTTACTAAACATTTTTATGCATTGTTCAGAAGTCATCATTCAAAACAGGAGTTAATGAGTGTAGCATCAAGCTACTGGTATTCATATATAATAGCATGTAAGTGACATAAGACAAATTTAAAGTATGAGAAACAGTGGCATTCATTGGCCAGTTATAAAGTATTCATATAGTTTTATAAAACATTATTCAGTATTATTCAGAAGTCATCATTCAAAATGAGAGTTAATTATTGGCATAGCATTTATAGAGTATAACAAAAATATTATTTACAGAAATTATTGGCATAGCATTTATGCATTATTACAAAACATCATTCAGTATTACTCAGAACTCATAATTCAAGTGACATAAGACATATTTAAAATGTAACACACTGTAACTATTACTCAAGGTCTGTGTTCCAATAATACATAAATATAATGGATTCAATACATCTGACAAATCTGCATTATATTTAGTACTATAAATATCTCTTAAACTAGTAGCATTATTTGGGACTGGTAATACTTTTTTTTGTGCCAGCAATGCATTGCGTTGGAATCGATAATTAATTGCTGGGGCACGAAAATATTTGCTTTTGACTTATTGCTGCAAATAAGGATTAGTAATGTCATTCGTCATGAGTCAGCTGTAGCAAGGTTATGAAACAAGCAGAGTATATGTGCTCCCATTCATGAATGACACACACAAATTGGTAATAAAAATGCAAGTACTAGAACAGGTTTACCATCTGCTCGGACCTCTTACAAATAAATGTCTGGGAATGTCCGTTTCGAGCACAGAATCATATGGTAGCTATTCGCGGACAGTAGGACAACTTGAAGGAAGAGAATCAAGGGGTAGACGTGTTGCTACAGAAGAACGTTGAACATCATGTGGTCTTAAAAGATAAGGAACGACGAGTTTCTCTGCAGAATCGAAGAACAAAGGAAAGGATGTAGACCACTGGCAAGAACAATGGACAGCATGATAGGACATGCGTTAAGGCGTCAGGCCATAACTTCCATGGTACTAGAGGAAGCTGTGGAGATGAAAAACTGTAGAGGAAGACAGAGATTTGAATACATCGAATAAACAATGGAGGGCGAAGGGTGCAAGTGCTGCTCTGAGATGAAGAGGCAGGCTCAGTCAAGGAGTTCGTAACGGGCTGCATCAAATGAGGCAGAAAAAAAACCTTGACCTCTTACTCTTTGCTTCGGTGTAAATTATGACTTCGATTCATGATACACTCAGAAGCAGAAAGGATTTTATACTGCAACAGTAATTATAAGGAGGTCTTATATACGCGTATAAGTCAATGCAAAATTATCAACTCACTTAATCCTCATAACACGACCTGAAAGTACACTCCTGGAAATTGAAATAAGAACACCGTGAATTCATTGTCCCAGGAAGGGGAAACTTTATTGACACATTCCTGGGGTCAGATACATCACATGATCACACTGACAGAACCACAGGCACATAGACACAGGCAACAGAGCATGCACAATGTCGGCATTAGTACAGTGTATGTCCACCTTTCGCAGCAATGCAGGCTGCTATTCTCCCATGGAGACGATCGTAGAGATGCTGGATGTAGTCCTGTGGAACGGCTTGCCATGCCATTTCCACCTGGCGCCTCAGTTGGACCAGCCTTCGTGCTGGACGTGCAGACCGCGTGAGACGACGCTTCATCCAGTCCCAAACATGCTCAATGGGGGACAGATCCGGAGATCTTGCTGGCCAGGGTAGTTGACTCACACCTTCTAGAGCACGTTGGGTGGCACGGGATACATGCGGACGTGCATTGTCCTGTTGGAACAGCAAGTTCCCTTGCCGGTCTAGGAATGGTAGAACGATGGGTTCGATGACGGTTTGGATGTGCCGTGCACTATTCAGTGTCCCCTCGACGATCACCAGTGGTGTACGGCCAGTGTAGGAGATCGCTCCCCACACCATGATGCCGGGTGATGGCCCTGTGTGCCTCGGTCGTATGCAGTCCTGGTTGTGGCGCTCACCTGCACGGCGCCAAATACACATACGACCATCATTGGCACCAAGGCAGAAGCGACTCTCATCGCTGAAGACGACACGTCTCCATTCGTCCCTCCATTCACGCCTGTCGCGACACCACTGGAGGCGGGCTGCACGATGTTGGGGCGTGAGCGGAAGACGGCCTAACGGTGTGCGGGACCGTAGCCCAGCTTCATGGAGACGGTTGCGAATGGTCCTCGCCGATACCCCAGGAGCAACAGTGTCCCTAATTTTCTGGGAAGTGGCGGTGCGGTCCCCTACGGCACTGCGTAGGATCCTACGGTCTTGGCGTGCATCCGTGCGTCGCTGCGGTCCGGTCCCAGGTCGACGGGCACGTGCACCTTCCGCCGACCACTGGCGACAACATCGATGTACTGTGGAGACCTCACGCCCCACGTGTTGAGCAATTCGGCGGTACGTCCACCCGGCCTCCCGCATGCCCACTATACGCCCTCGCTCAAAGTCCGTCAACTGCACATACGGTTCACGCCCACGCTGTCGCGGCATGCTACCAGTGTTAAAGACTGCGATGGAGCTCCGTATGCCACGGCAAACTGGCTGACACTGACGGCGGCGGTGCACAAATGCTGCGCAGCTAGCGCCATTCGACGGCCAACACCGCGGTTCCTGGTGTGTCCGCTGTGCCGTGCGTGTGATCATTGCTTGTACAGCCCTCTCGCAGTGTCCGGAGCAAGTATGGTGGGTCTGACACACCGGTGTCAATGTGTTCTTTTTTCCATTTCCAGGAGTGTATGTTTGCATCCTCTCTTAAAGAGAGAACGAGTGCAATGGGGATGTAAAATCCCCGCTATATCGTCTGACACATAGGGGCAATAAGCATGATTCGCAGTAGTTACACTAACGGGAAAAGTCGCAGCGCAAAGAAGGAGTTATACAACATAAACGAAAGTTAGTGGGCATGTTTGTACATATTAAAGATGATGTTTATTCAGATTTCACGCCAGGTGCATGAGAGTGGCGTTAGTAGCACCACTATGAGGATGCAAATCAGGTCTGTTCTGAATACACGCTTTAGTGATCATGAGCGTTAATTATCTTTGAGACTGGACGCGGCGAGTTAATGTTAGTCAAGAATACCTTTAAGGCTGGCAAAGACACCATCGTCAACACCTTCCTGAGTTTGAACGACATCGTGTAATAGACCTAAGAAAAGTTTTATGTTACTTCTGCGATATTGCAGAAAGACTTGCCAGGATTCTAATCACTACACATGATTACTGGCAGCTGCGGTCACGGAAATGTAACGCCGCAAGAAGACGGAACTCCGAATGGCCACGTGTCACTACAAGGTTCTGGCGCATCGGACTGCATATGTAGCGGCAATTGGAGCAGCAGTTGGCACGGCAGAGACGCATTGAACTGTTACAAATCGGTTACTTCAAGGACAGCTCCGAGCCAGACCCCCTGCAGCGTGCATTCCACTGACCCCAAACCACCGCCATTTGCGACTTCTGTGGTGTTTAGCGGGAACTCATTGTAAGGTATGGTGGAGGTCTGTTGCGTTTCGGGATGAACGCTGGTTCTACCTCGATACCAGTGATGGCTGTGTGTTGGTTATGAGGAGGGCAGCTGAGGTACTGGAAACAATCTGTGTGGTAGACGCACAGGGGCTCCACGTGGAGTTGTGGACTGCTTGCGATTTCGTATAACAGCACAAGCATTCTTGTAATGTGCCAATGCACGCTGACTGCAAATTTGTGCGTCAGTGTGGTGATTCGGTCTTTTGTGCCGCCATTCATAAACACCATTCCAGGGCATGATTCCCAACAGGATAACACTGGCCCACATACCGCTGTTGTAACCCAACATCCTCGGCAGTGTGTCGACATGTTGCCTTGGCCTGCTCAGTCACGGGATCTGTTGCCACTCGAGTATGTATGGAACATCATCGGACGACAACTCCAGCATCATATACAACCAACATTAACCGTCACTATATTGACCGAGCAATTGCAACAGGCAAGGAATTTCATCCCACAAACTGACATCCGCTACCTGCACAACAAAATACATCCACGTTTGCATCCTTACCTTCAACATTCCGGCTGTTACACCGTTTATTAATGTACCAGCATTTCGCATTTGCAATAGCGTATCTCGTACTTATATTAACCTGTGATCTTGCAATGTTACCTACAAATCTTTTCCAGAAATTTCATTACTATACATTAAAAATTTTTTAGTGTTGTGATTTTTTTCCCGTCAGTGTATATTCAAGATCGCCACAGATTCTCGGAGTTCTGACACCAGAAACTCATGTTTTGCTTGCTGTAAAATGATTGCAAAAATTATCAAATTATCCTTGCCAGTGGCAACTTGTCTGAATATCGAATTGTGCCTCTTGAAACACCAAGCACTTCGGCTACCATGGCAACGTAAGCACCCATGACAAGAACAGTAACAATTTGTCCACGTTCGATGTCACGTAGCTCCGAAACAATTCACTCGCAAGTACACAGAACATTTCCAACGTATTGAGATCATGCAGAGGTGCCGTTCGTGATAAATTACAACACTGCACAGCGCAGCCTGCAGGCTTGGCTATCATTTGCATTTCTCGCGGTGTCTCCATACTTTTGGCCAACCGCTGTTCTGTCACTTTGCAGCCACAGACTTTGGCATTCGTGGCAGACGACACAGTAGATTAATAATATGGATGCCGTTTTTTACCGAACAGCTTATCAGCTATTATTTTTATTACCTGTCATAGGTCGTGCGTTAAATACACTCCTGGAAATTGAAATAAGAACACCGTGAATTCATTGTCCCAGGAAGGGGAAACTTTATTGACACATTCCTGGGGTCAGATACATCACATGATCACACTGACAGAACCACAGGCACATAGACACAGGCAACAGAGCATGCACAATGTCGGCACTAGTACAGTGTATATCCACCTTTCGCAGTAATGCAGGCTGCTATTCTCCCATGGAGACGATCTTAGAGATGCTGTATGTAGTCCTGTGGAACGGCTTGCCATGCCATTTCCACCTGGCGCCTCAGTTGGACCAGCGTTCGTGCTGGACGTGCAGACCGCGTGAGACGACGCTTCATCCAGTCCCGAACATGCTCAATGGGGGACAGATCCGGAGATCTTGCTGGCCAGGGTAGTTGACTTACACCTTCTAGAGCACGTTGGGTGGCACGGGATACATGCGGACGTGCATTGTCCTGTTGGAACAGCAAGTTCCCTTGTCGGTCTAGGAATGGTAGAACGATGGGTTCGATGACGGTTTGGATGTACCGTGCACTATTCAGTGTCCCCTCGACGATCACCAGTGGTGTACGGCCAGTGTAGGAGATCGCTCCCCACACCATGATGCCGGGTGTTGGCCCTGTGTGCCTCGGTCGTATGCAGTCCTGATTGTGGCGCTCACCTGCACGGCGCCAAACACGCATACGACCATCATTGGCACCAAGGCAGAGGCGACTCTCATCGCTGAAGACGACACGTCTCCATTCGTCCCTCCATTCACGCCTGTCGCGACACCACTGGAGGCGGGCTGCACGATGTTGGGGCGTGAGCGGAAGACGGCCTAACGGTGTGCGGGACCGTAGCCCAGCTTCATGGAGACGGTTGCGAATGGTCCCCGCCGATACCCCAGGAGCAACAGTGTCCCTAATTTGCTGGGAAGTGGCGGGGCGGTCCCCTACGGCACTGCGTAGGATCCTATGGTCTTGGTGTGCATCCGTGCGTCGCTGCGGTCCGGTCCCAGGTCGACGGGCACGTGCACCTTCCGCCGACCACTGGCGACAACATCGATGTACTGTGGAGATCTCACGCCCCACGTGTTGAGCAATTCGGCGGTACATCCACCCGGCCTCCCGCATGCCCACTATACGCCCTCGCTCAAAGTCCGTCAACTGCACATACGGTTCACGTCCACGCTGTCGCGGCATGCTACCAGTGTTAAAGACTGCGATGGAGCTCCGTATGCCACGGCAAACTGGCTGACACTGACGGCGGCGGTGCACAAATGCTGCGCAGCTAGCGCCATTCGACGGCCAACACCGCAGTTCCTGGTGTGTCTGCTGTGCCATGCGTGTGATCATTGCTTGTACAGCCCTCTCGCAGTGTCCGGAGCAAGTATGGTGGGTCTGACACACCGGTGTCAATGTGTTCTTTTTTCCATTTCCAGGAGTGTATGTGTACAAATTTTGAGGAGACGTTGATGACAGTGTCTATATCTGTAGTAATAATAAAGCTGTAAAATTATCCTATCTGTAACTTTTTCTGTTAAAACGCTTAACTCCTACAATACTAGACAAATTTTCATGGCTTTTTCACACATAACTTGTGCGTAGCTTGGGATATCATATAGGGACATATTTCATCAATATCAGGTCAGGGAAATAGTGATATCATGATCTGAAGTTATATCTAAAACCGTCGCATCTGTCTGTTTGAACCCGATAATCTCCGAAACTGCTGTACGAATTTTCATGGGGTTTCCGCAAGTATCTTGGGGCAGCATATAGGCTTTCTTTCATCAAATTCGGGACACGGTGTTGAATCCTGCAGAGTCGTCGAATATCGGGTGCCTAGGAAACCTGCTTTCTCGGATCGCTTGACAACATTCAAACAAATCGTATTAATGAGTTTTATTACAATAGGAAAAAATACAATACTTAGCTTGGTGTTAAACAGATGTGTCGTTAGCAAAGGGCGTCAGACAAAATAAGAAATCTCTTCAGTATAACAATTCCAAGATTGAGCTACATAGAATGTACAAGCAAAGTAACGAGTGTCGACGCTTCTGCCCTAATTGCAAGTCTTGACGCTGCTGTAAAGCAGGGACGTGGCCAGTTTGCCGCGGTGCTTATGTTCTCTTCGCTTAGAGGCCGCAGCTGTCACGTTGTCGTCCTGGAGAGAGGTCGGTCAGCGTGCAATTGGCTGACATCTTCTTCACAACCCTCTCTGCTCTCTTGTTCCCGACTGGCGTGCCGCCGCTTGACTTTACGCCGTAAAACACGGAAAACAGATAGCAATTTAAAGTTTTACCTAAAATCTTAACGTCAGTATGTATCTACCCTAAGCACGCGTGTATCATCGCATGGAAACGATCAAAACATGTCGAACGGCATTCTGGTTTACATACTAAAATGTAGACTTTCACGGCCGGAAATTACAATGGAGGAGGAGGTAGACGGCAAGCTACATTTCCTCGATGTGCTTGTTTTTAGAAACGAAAATGGTAGTTTGGGCCACTCAGTATACCGCAAACCCACGCACACGGACCGTTATTTGCACCGGGATTCGAACCACCACCCACAACAGAAGCGGGGTGTTATCAAGACGTTAGCAGACAGAGCTAGAAATATTTGTGAACCTGAGTTGCTCGACGCTGAAATGGAACTTCTCCACAATGCACTAATGAAGAACGGATATTCGTCCGCCGAAATAAAACGTGCGTTGAGGCAGCCACGCAGAAATCATACTGACGTACAGGCTACTGCAAAATCTAAGGTTTTCCTGCCGTTTGTTGAAAATGTAACGGAAAGAATAGGGAGGATCTTGACGAAGCGGAATATTACCGTAATTTACAAGCCCACCAGGAAGATACAGGAATACCTTAAGCCTGCCAAGGACGCTCGCAAACCACTGGAAAAAGCTGGAGTGTATAGGATCCCATGCAGCTGTGGTGATGTTTATGTGGGTACCACTAAAAGAACTGTTTCTAAACGTTTCGAAGAGCATAAGGGAAATTGCAGAAGAGGAGAAACGGAACGATGAGCAGTTGCGGAGCATGCTTTCCAGCCAGGGAACCACAATATTCGTTTCGAGGTGTCGCAAGTACTAGCGGCCACAAGCGGATATTACGAAAGGCTCTACAGTGAGGCAATCGAAATCGCTAAACACCCAAATAATTTCAACCGTAAGGAGGAGGGTGTGAAATTAAACGGCATATGGATGCCGGTGTTAAAGAAGATGTGTACCACCCGTCCACTACTTGGTGATGGCAACGGCGATCGACGGCGACGGACAGCGGCCAATTGCACTGACGTTTTCAAAACACGTGACGTGACGCCGCGACGTGGGAGCGCGCGGACACGGAATTTAGCGGCAGTCAGTAGCGAGCCAGTGGGTGTGTTGGACCTTCTATTGAGCTACGGACCCCCTTGAAGATGTCTCCCGCAGTCGGAGACGAAACGTTGGGAATCGACATAGAATTCATCAACCGACCACGGCATAACAGCCCGGATAATTATAACGGACATTCTGGTTTACACTGTCCCAATAATACTGCTCTCTTTGTTGCCTTTGAGCAACAGTTCTTGCAGGCTCTGGAGAACGGGTAATTTCTCGCCTCATCACGTCCCAGATACGACCAGTTGACAGATCTGGTGACTTTGCTAACTAAGGCATATTTTGTGTACCAGCAGCCGCCATATGTGCACGTGCATCGTCTTGATAAGAAAACACGTCACCTGCCCGTCAACGAAATGGCAGCAGTACGAGATTTACAACCTGTGCAATAAGGTTGGCACTGCTTACTTTACCTTGCCTAAACAGCAAATGTGACCCCGAGTTGTAACTGATGGCACTTCACACCTCGAATCTGGGATTTGTGTGTCGTGTGCGAATGCGTTCCCGAATAGGCCCCTTACCAGTAGTACGCTGTAAATGCGTACGTCAATCATTCTCTTACAGACAGGACCTACTATCGTCACTGACGGAAACAGAGCGCCATTCCACTTTCCAGTCGACTCTCCTACGACACCAGAGTAGCCGCGCTTGGTGGTGAGGTGGTGTGAGTGGTTGCCTGACCAGAGGCACACGTGTTGCTAGTCTTGCTGCAAGCAGTTAATTCCCAATGGTCATTGGTGACACACCAGGTGAAAAATACCCATGTTTCTTCCCTGGATGGTATTTGGTAGACCACTGTCGCTTGATAAGTTCCTCGATCTTGGTATCGCCTCTGTAACGCAGTCTACGAGTGTGGTAACGTTGCACAGAGCACTGCTGAAACCAGCGGCACGCCACCGTTTACTGCGACCAACGTCTGCGGCAGTCTGTCGATACTTTCATTCAGCTTCCCTCATCGCAAACTGCCACTACTCCTTTTAATGGCTTCAGTTGTTAAACAATAGTATGAGCTCGTCAGCGGGGCCTAGTTGCTGTGCATATTGTTCATATCTAAACTCAGCACAATTACTTTCTGCAGAGTCAAAACAGAGGGCGCACGGGCAGGCCTTCTTGGTGTCATTTGATTGCCGATTGCCGTGACGAATCAGTAGCGTACAATCCCTCAGATTGCATATATTATACCCTGCTGCTACTGAAGACAGTCTCTGAGGGTGTTGCACTTTTTCCTGAAGTGTGTTAAGCGTATAATAAGAGTGGTGTCACCGCCAGACACCACACTTGCTAGGTGGTAGCTTTAAATCGGCCGCGGTCCATTAGTACATGTCGGACCCGCGTGTCGCCACTGTCAGTGATCGCAGACCGAGCGCCACCACACGGCACGTCTTGAGAGACGTACGAGCACTCGCCCCAGTTGTACGGACGACTTTGCTAGCGACTACACTGACGAAGCCTTTCCCTCATTAGCCGAGAGACAGTTAGAATAGCCTTCAGCTAAGTCCATGGCTACGACCTAGCAAGGCGCCATTAACCATTTCTAGAGAGAGTCTCACTTGTATCATCCAGAATGCTGTATACAAATGATGGATTAAAGTTAAGTATTCCAGCAGCCACGTACTTTTCTTTATAGCATTCATTACGTATCCTGTTTCAGACCTAACGCCAGCCGGCGTGTGTAAACGCGTGCCTTTCGGTTACCCGTCACTGTGGACTGGCTGTCTTGTCAGTCCACAACAATAAGATTCACTCCAGAGACTGTAAAAAGTTTTCGTGAAGTACAATGCACAAAGACTAATGTTTGAAATTAAAATGATAGCGAGAAAACTAATAAGATTTCATAACACTGATTTTCTTGGTGTTAAAATTTTGGAAATATTAAATCAGTGTCTGTCGTTCATTTTCTCCCTAACTGGCAGCCTCTGAGTTTCTTGTCGCAGCCTGTTACGCACGGAGAGCTTCGTGCCGTCAGGGGTGTTACTCGCGCACTTGCAATGTTTTCGTTTCTTTAGAACATTCCAGTGCAGCATGCGACAGCTGTCGCTAATCAATAACTCCGCCTGGATATGGTGTAATTTGCAGCTGCAACGTCTTCGTTCCTTAGGCAATAGGCAACTAGCATTGACCCCCGAATGGATGGTCGATCCACTTTGCAAGCAGAGTCAGACTTCGAATGCGGAGCTTGTGAGATATTTACAGCCCTCAGTGTTTTGTCTACTCTGGACTGCAGTCATGTATTCGCCTATTACGCAAATCTGACCTACTGTAGAAAAGTGCATAGTTGCGGACGGTTGCCAACAATGAAGTGCACAAGCGCTGGACAGTGCGATATTTGTAGAAATGCTTTATGTTTCTGTCAAATTGAGAGTAACCTGAGGAAACATCTACACCTACGTACATATTCCCCAAGCTACTGTACGGTGCATGGTCGGTCGATCGTTGCACAGTTACAAAATATTTCCTTTTATGTTGTAACCGCAAACAGAAGAACGACTGTCTGCATGCCTTCATACGAGCACTAATTTCTCTTACCTTCTCTTTGTGGTCCTTACGAGAAATGTTAGATGCCGGCGCAGAATCGTTCTGTAACCAGCTTCAAAAGCCAATTTCTAAATTTCCTCAACAGTGTTCCATGGAAAAAAGCGTAGGCTTACCTCAAGTATTTCTACACTGAAGAGCCAAAGAAACTGGTACACCTCCCTAATATCTTGTAGCACCCCCGCGATCAGGTAGAAGTGCCGCAACAAGATATGGCATGGACTCGACTAAAGTCTGAAGTATTGCTGGAGGGAACTGACACCATGAATCCTGCAGGCCTGTCCATAAAACCTTCACATTACTAGGAGATCTCTTCTGAACAGCACGTTGCATGACATCGCAGGTCTGCTCAATAATGCTTATCTTCGAGGAGTTTGGTGACCAGTGGAAATGTTTAAACTCAGAAGAATGTTCCTGCAGCCACTCTGTAGCGAGCCACTGGCTTGAATAGTCCCCTGCTGACATATAGGGTCCATGGATTCATGACATTGTCTGCGTAGTCGTACACGTCCATCCGCTCGATACAATTTGAAACGAGACTCGTCCAGCTAGGCAACATGTTTCCAGTTATCAACAGCAAAATGTCGGTGTTGATGAGTCCAGGCGAGGCGTAAAGTTTTGTGTCGTGCAGTCATAGAGGGTACACGAGTAGACCTTCGGCCCTGAAAGCCCACATCGTAGTGTTTCGTGAATGGTCCGCACACTGGCACTTGTTGACTGCCCAGCATTGAAATCTGCAGCAATTTTCGGAATTTCTGTCACGCTGAACTATTCTCTTCAGATGGTCCCGTTCTTGCAGATCTTATGCCGGTCGCCGCGATGTCAGCGATTTGACGGTTTATGGAATTACTGATATTCATGGTACACTCGTCAAATGGTTGTATGGGAAAATCCCAACTTCACCGCTGCCTCGGAGATGAGATGTTCCATCGCTCGTGCGCTGATTATAACACCACGTTCAAACTCTCTTAAATCTTGATAACCTGTAGCAGCAGTAACGAATCTAACAATTGGTCCAGACACTTGTTGTCTTATATAGGCGTTGCCCACCACAGCGCGATATTCTGTCTGTTTACATACCTCTGTACCTGAACACGCATGCCTGTACCAGTTTCTTTGCCACATGAGAAAATTTGAATTCACGAAGTATCGCTGTAATACTGGATGGTTGTAATTAAACTTTTGCTACGTGAGCCAGTGTAGACGGAAAACTATAAACCGTATGGTAGCCAACTTTATAGGATCGATGTTCAGGCTGAGGGCTGCAGGATTCGCGTTGTTTGTAGTGTTGGTGTCTTGACTTGCCGGTACGCGTACGGAGATGTAGGGTTCAAACACAAGCATGAGTATGCTGTACAGTTATAGACAACACGGGTCTGGACAAAGTGAGCACGGCTGTACTCGCATCAAATTTTTTATCAAAACAACAATAGTGTTGTTGCTCTTCCCGAGTACTGACGCATCAAAGGAAACGGAGAGGTCCTCTTTCCGCACTAAAGTGCATGATTCGGAAGTTAGAATTAAATGGCAATTTGGGAATTGCTACTGGGTCAGGCTGTCGATGAAATGCACCACAAGTTGTTGAAGTTGCTGTATATATATTTATATTTCGTATGGCTAATAGAATACAGCAGTAAGTAAATAATAACACAAACAACGTATAAAAACAACGAATGGTCAATATGTTACAGGCAACAAACAATTATTAGATCTAAAAAGGAAGTTAGACACAAAATACACAAAAATACATAGAAATTATAGTAATAGTATCTAGTAATAGGTTTTTCAGAAGGAAAAGAGTAGACCAGACTCATGGTTGTATGTCCAAGTCCCTCAGCCAGCCAGAAGCATCTCCCTCCAGCATTGTGCCAGGGAATCTCCTCGTAGGGCAGTCCATTGCGATATGATGTAGAGTTTGTGGATTCCCACAGTCGCAGTTGGGTGAGTCAGTCTGTCCCCATTTGTGCTTCCAGTAATTACATCTACCATAGCCTGTTCGGATACGACTTAAAGGTGTCCAAGATTTTCTGGGAAAACCGAAACCCTCGGGCCGTACGGTTGGGTCCGAGACTAAGTTAAGGTGATCAGGGTTAGACATATCACATTCCCGGCGCCAGGCTTCGTCGATATCATAATTGTCCTCGATCAGCTGTTGCCCTAATCTCCATGATGGCTTACGGGACTTGAGCCTGTGGCTGGGATTCTTGCAGTCTTCGTGTAAGGGTGGGTCACGGTTGTTAGCGCACTTTTGCCATTCCCTTTTCAGTGCAGATCTTCGCCTTAGGTGAGGTGGGGCTATGTTAGCCAGTACCGGGAACCATTGGTGGGGCGTCGGTTTAATAGTGCCTGAGATGAGCCTCATGGTGTCGTTTAGCTGGGTGTCCACCGTTGCTGTATGAGTGCTGTTTAGCCAGACCGGATCGCAGTATTCAGCCACCGAATATACTAGTGCAAGAGCAGATGTTCTGAGAACTGTGGCGCTTGCTCCCCAGCTACTTCCAGTGAGTTTGTGTAGGACATTATTTCTGGTTTTGATTTTTGCTGCGCATTTGTATAAGTGCTCCTTGTACGTCAGAGATCGGTCCAATGTAATTCCCAGATACTTTGGGAGGGGATTGTAGTTAAGCAGCTGGCCTCTGAACTCTACGTGGGGTGCATAGTTTGCCTGTCTGTTGTTGAGGTGGAAACAGGAGACTTGGGTTTTAGAAGTATTAGGTCTGAGCCTCCATGTTTCGAAATATTCATCCATTTTGATAAGGTCTTCCTCAATGATTCTTTCGGAATTGTGGAAGTCTTGATGTTGGTATGTGAGAGCAATATCGTCTGCATAGATAAACTTCTTAGAAGATGTCTCTGGTAGGTCTGATGTATATATATTAAAAAGTAATGGAGCTAGCACGGATCCTTGGGGCAGGCCATCATTTAACCTATATTTCTTGCTTATCTCTCCATCTAGGTGTACTTAAAAAATCTATTTGAGAGCATATTGTTGATTAGGGTAGCCGTTTTCTTGCAAGGAATAATGCGTTGGAGTTTAAGAATCATTGCCTCCCTCCACACTGTGAAGTTGCTGTTCCCATGGCTGAGAATACTGGACGCAGCGTGCGATCTTCATGCGGTGACCGAGATGTGTCACGACAGTTGAACGTTCCATGGTCCACCTGAGATGTTGCGGACAGCAGTAGAGCAGCCTCTACTGCGGTTGCAGACTGTCGTGGATGCACATTGAACGTCTGTAGTCTTGATTGCAAACATGGTACGCAATTAACGTATGTTTCCTTCTCATATGGAAATTTAAATGCGTCTCTTTCAATTGTTTATTCGTAACTTCCCTTCTGCATGTCCTTGCACATATGTCCACAAAGTTTCATTGTCCTACGATTAGTCGTTCGTCATGGCGCCCTCCCAAGTAGTGAAAGTTTAATTACAACTGCCCTGCACTCGCGTGTAGCTCGAACATACCTGTAACAAAATTAGAAGGGCGCCTTGGAATTCCTTCAATGTCTTCCTTTAATAAGACCTGATGGGGATCCCAAACCCTGTAACACTATTCACGAATGCGTCGCACAAGTCTTCTTACACGCGCTCTCCTTTACAGACCCCCCACGCTTCCCTAAAATTCTCCAAATAAACCGAAGTCGACCATCCGCTTCCCTACTATATTCCTTGCGTATTCGAGGCATTAGATATTAAATCGAAGTGACTGTGTCAAGCATCGCAGTACAATTAGCGAAATGTTTTTCCTATTCATCTGCAGTAAGTTTTCTACATTTAAAGCACGCTGCCATTAATCACAACAACTAGAAATATTTTTTAAGCAACTGTCTAAGCAACTGTGTATCTTCTTACAATCGCTCAACGGCGACACCATCCTAAATGCCACAGCACCATATCAAGCAGCCACAGATCGGTGGAGCGAAGTCATCCGACAATAAGTTATTAATCCATAAGCAATGTGCAACATTAGTACTATTTCTCTGCTTTCAGTGTACTTCCCGCCGTATGTGAGATCCATTACATGATTATTAGAGTTCTGAAACCTATTACATAGTTGGGGCTACGACGTTGTAACTTATTACCCCCAAGTAATAGTTAAAGTGATAAACCAAGCGCACCAAATGCTACAGCGTTGTTAGAGTTCACAGGCAACGTTGTTTACGTATACACTCCTGGAAATGGAAAAAAGAACACATTGACACCGGTGTGTCAGACCCACCATACTTGCTCCGGACACTGCGAGAGGGCTGTACAAGCAATGATCACACGCACGGCACAGCGGACACACCAGGAACCGCGGTGTTGGCCGTCGAATGGCGCTAGCTGCGCAGCATTTGTGCACCGCCGCCGTCAGTGTCAGCCAGTTTGCCGTGGCATACGGAGCTCCATCGCAGTCTTTAACACTGGTAGCATGCCGCGACAGCGTGGACGTGAACCGTATGTGCAGTTGACGGACTTTGAGCGAGGGCGTATAGTGGGCATGCGGGAGGCCGGGTGGACGTACCGCCGAATTGCTCAACACGTGGGGCGTGAGGTCTCCACAGTACATCGATGTTGTCGCCAGTGGTCGGTGGAAGGTGCACGTGCCCGTCGACCTGGGACCGGACCGCAGCGACGCACGGATGCACGCCAAGACCGTAGGATCCTACGCAGTGCCGTGGGGGACCGCACCGCCACTTCCCAGCAAATTAGGGACACTGTTGCTCTTGGGGTATCGGCGAGGACCATTCGCAACCGTCTCCATGAAGCTGGGCTACGGTCCCGCACACCGTTAGGCCGTCTTCCGCTCACGCCCCAACATCGTGCAGCCCGCCTCCAGTGGTGTCGCGACAGGCGTGAATGGAGGGACGAATGGAGACGTGTCGTCTTCAGCGATGAGAGTCGCTTCTGCCTTGGTGCCAATGATGGTCGTATGCGTGTTTGGCGCCGTGCAGGTGAGCGCCACAATCAGGACTGCATACGACCGAGGCACACAGGGCCAACACCCGGCATCATGGTGTGGGGAGCGATCTCCTACACTGGCCGTACACCACTGGTGATCGTCGAGGGGACACTGAATAGTGCACGGTACATCCAAACCGTCATCGAACCCATCGTTCTACCATTCCTAGACCGGCAAGGGAACTTGCTGTTCCAACAAGACAATGCACGTCCGCATGTATCCCGTGCCACCCAACGTGCTCTAGAAGGTGTAAGTCAACTACCCTGGCCAGCAATATCTCCGGATCTGTCCCCCATTGAGCATGTTTGGGACTGGATGAAGCGTCGTCTCACGCGGTCTGCACGTCCAGCACGAACGCTGGTCCAACTGAGGCGCCAGGTGGAAATGGCATGGCAAGCCGTTCCACAGGACTACATCCAGCATCTCTACGATCGTCTCCATGGGAGAATAGCAGCCTGCATTGCTGCGAAAGGTGGATACACACTGTACTAGTGCCGACATTGTGCATGCTCTGTTGCCTGTGTCTATGTACCTGTGGTTCTGTCAGTGTGATCATGTGATGTATCTGACCCCAGGAATGTGTCAATAAAGTTTCCCCTTCCTGGGACAATGAATTCACGGTGTTCTTATTTCAATTTCCAGGAGTGTATTTCCATATTAATTAAATATATTTACGAATTTGGTAGTATTAGAAGCATCTAAAACTGTCACGTCCGCTGGTGTAGAGACTCGAGGTAACGAGTCTGGCTGAAACTGGCTGTCAACTGGGCTAGGTGACACCAGAACTAACAAAATACCGAAAACAATCTAAAAATGTCAGTAAACACTAATCATGACTGGCATACACCGGCTTTCAACGGTTCCTAGTGTTTCCCGCCTGGACACCAGAGCAACAATTGCGGTCGTACTGCACTGCATAAGCTCGAAGAAAGAGGATACCAAAAGCCGTAAATCTTTCTAAATTTTTTTTATTATTGAAGCAGCCAGTTTCGAAGCTTCATTATCGTCATCTTGAGGCCACTGTTAATCAGAAATCAGCAAATATTTACTCATCTTCAGAAAAAATAGAACACCGTTAACGACTAGAGATAGGACGTTCATCTTCACAGGTCATATACATTAGTGTATACCGCGGGTTCAATGTCAACATGGACATCGCGCCTCAGACCACCTGCCGTTTGGATGGTTGGTTTGAAGGATAAAGGGACCAAACTACAGGGTCATCAGTCCCTTGTCCCAGACGCAAACAAAGGTCAGTGTAAAACAACTCTCAAAGTACATTTGGGAAAGGAGAAGGGGGAAAATGAATGCTGAGGCATACCTAAAAAGAAAACGAATGATACAAACAATAACCGGGGAAAACATGCACCATAAGGAGAAGTAGAAGATTGTAAAAAAATGGCTCTGAGCACTATGGGACTCAACTGCTATGGTCATAAGTCCCCTATAACTTAGAACTACTTAAACCTAACTAACCTAAGGACATCACACACATCCATGCCCGAGGCAGGATTCGAACATGCGACCGTAGCGGTCGTGCGGTTCCAGACTGTAGCGCCTTTAACCGCTCGGCCACTCCGGCCGGCAGAAGATTGTATTGAAACCATAGAGCAGATGGTCTGGGTAGGCTGATCACAAGAATAAAAGAGGATGAGCCAGTCACTCCGCAATACATTAAAATGTCCACCCCAAAAATACAAGGCGAGATGAACACATGTAGGGAAAAGGCGAACACAAAGACAAACAAATGCAAAGGAAGGGTGACAGAGTTAAAATGGAGGAAGGGTGGAGGCCCCAGAGAGAAGCCCAAACGCCCACCCTTAGATAGTACGATAAAAAACCCTTTCACAAATAAAACGTAAAACTAGATCTGTCGTTGAGGCATTGTAGCCCAACACCGAAGGTGGGATACTGGGAAAGTCCGCCGCAGAGCAGCTAAAATTGGGCAGTCAAGCAAGATGTGCACGACAGTCAGAAGGGAGTCACAGCGACACCAAGGTGGATCCTCGCGACGGAGGAGGTAGCCATGTGTTAGCCACGTATGGCCAATGCGGAGACGGCAAAGGACAACAGATTCCCTGCGAATGGCTCGCATGTATGACCGCCACACATTCGTCGTCTCCTTGATAGCACGGAGTTTATTTGGTGTACTCAGAGTGCGCCATTCAGTATCCCAGATCGCGAAAACTTTGCGGCGGAAGACAGCTCGCCAATCGGTCTCCGGTAAGCCAATCTCCAGAGATGGTCTCTTTGGCAGGTGGTCAGCAAGCTTATTGCCTGGTATCTCGACATGGACTGCGGTCCAAATAAAGGTCACTGAGCGTCCACTGGAGCAGAGGGCACAAGGAGACTCCTGGATTAACAGTACCGAAGGGTGTCTAGGGATGCACTGGTCGAGAGCTTGAAGGCCGCGTAAGGTGTCACTACAAATGACGAAGGACTCACAAGAGCGGATGTGATCAAGAGCGTGGTAGATGGTAGCCAACTCTGCAGTGAAAACGCTGCAGCTATCCAGCAAGGAGCGTTACTCAGTATGGCCAACGTGACCATAAGAGTGGCCAACAAGACCGTCAGCCAGTGATCCATCGGTACAAATTATTTCTGAGTCCTCAAACTCGCCAAGAAGAGAGATAAAATGCCGAAGGAGGGCCTTATGTGAGACTGAGCCTTTGTGGCCTTGCAAATAGGTCCAACTGCGGGTAAAATGTGGCTGCAGCTCTTGTTGTCGCTATAAAGCGAAGGTAATGGATCAGTGTGACTTGAGCAGACGTGCAAAATAACTCGCAGAAGTATGTCCGAATCGTACCGCGAAATCAGGGAGTTTGAAAGAAGGCGCATTATTAGCATGAGAGAATGTGACGCATCCACCCGCGAAATTGCTAGTCGTGTGCGACGAAATGTTTCAGCAGTGCAACTGGCGTGTGCGGAATGGTTCACGGAAGGCCGTAGAACGCGACGAGATCTGACCCAGACCAGCCTCCGAGAAGATCGACACCTCATCCGAATGGTATTGCTGGACAGATCTGCGTCCTCCTCGGCTCTGGCGCAACAGTGGAACAGTGCAACACATTTTAAACTACCAGAGATGATAATTGGTCGCCGTTCATTACGGCATGGGTTACGTGCGCGTCACCCTCCACCCCGCCCACCATTTTTCAAAAGTGCAGAAACATGCTGGAAGGGATTGGTGTACAGAACGACATCACTGGGGGCAGTAATGGCATCATATGGTATTTACGGACGAATCCAGGTTGTATTTGTCTGAAAATGATGATCGTATTTTTGTTCGTCGCAGACAGTGGGAACGGCATCACAGTGACCGCATTCGCACAAAACATATAGCGCTAGATGGGATGCGGCGATATTGGGTACCACAACAAAGCACAATTGGTACGTGTCCATGGCACTGTGTCCGGTGTGACCTACGTGAGCGATACCCTGTGACCCGTAACTATTCCCTTTCTGCGTAATACGCTGGACGCTAATTTTCAGCAAGAAATGGACGACTACATGTTGCTGCACGAACACCTGCCTTGTTGGTGTCACACGATATGAGGCATTTGCCTGGTCAGCCAGATCACCAGAGTTGTCACCAATCGAAAAAAGTGTGGGTTATGGTGAAACGGCGGGTGCAGGGCTGCGACCCGATACCAACCGCCAGACATGAATTTAGGAACCAGATGAAAGCAGCATGGAGGGCAATACCACAGGACGCCATTCCCGCCTTATACTCGTGGATGGAATCACGCATGGAATAAGTTATCAGGCCCCATGGCAGACCCTGTGCCTGTTAGGTAACATGAGCCATACTCAGCTGAGATGACTGAAATGCTAATCATTTCTGCAGAACGTAGTAACGTACGTGTACCGAGAATATGAACGTCTACTTCTAGTCGTTCAAGATGTTCCGTTTTTTTCAACAACATCGTGTAAGTTCGGTGTACAACTGTCGATGACATTATAATGATAAAATAAAGTGAATAAAAGTTGTTAAAACATATACAACATACGCATGAACAGATACAGAGTTACATATGACACTAATGCCACGCTAATACTAATGAAGCGTCGGAACTGGTTGTTTAAATAATTAAAAAAACTGATGAAATATGACGACTTTTTATTTTACAAGTACCGCATCCACTCCCATATGATGGATCTGCGAGAAGTGCACTCCGAGGACGGTCAGATCTCGTTTAGTGGGTCTGCAGCCCCACGATAATCGTAGGTTAGGTTTGAAGAGTTCGGTGGTTGGGAGGCGGGGGGGGGGGGGGGCAGGGCTGATGGGTGTCAGCAGTGTCGAGTCACCAAGAACGACGACCTGTTGTTCATCGCACTGCGAACTGTAGTTTTCGACCGTGAAATGTATGGGGTGGTTTCATTGACGTCCTTAACGTCACCCCCAGAGGGCTTTTCGTGTCGATTCTGAGTGACATGTTGCTGAAATGTTTTCTCGCGCATCCATAAAACCCACTGTGATTTTATCGCTGAGCTGCCCCGCAGATGCGTCAAAAGACTTGTGAGTGAGAGGAAATGTGACGCCCTTCCCTACGTGTGACGCGTCTACGGTGGCGTTGGACAGAATTATGGTGAAATGTGGTGCCAGGGTGACATTAACCCACCTTATACTTCAGAAAGAGTTTTTTTTTTGCGGCATGTAGTGGACATAAACATACAACTAAGCTAAATCTTATACGCATGTATGTAAACCTAATACTGTTATCATTGGCCACCGATCCCTGGTATACATACCGACAACTACTCGCACAATGCAGGTAGAAGTGCCTGCCTGTCACTGAAAGTTTGCGAGAGGAATGTTTCCTGGTTTAGAAGCCCCTCTGAAATACACTGACTGAAATGGAAAGAGTTGCCATAATCAACTTGACCGAACGCTGTCAAAAATATATGTATTTCCATACTTGTTGGGCATATTTATTGCAATTTCATGCTTACATTACCTTACTCACACTGCTTTCAGTACAGAGAAAGCCATTTGCACAAATGAAGAACGATGTTACTTCGTGATGGCTAGTTGGAGAGTCCAACTTTACAGGAACTTTTCAGGTGGTAACCGCAACACAGTATTTCTAGATAACACGCATTAACGGCCTCTTTCGGACTTTGAGACAGGCGGAATCAATAGCATGAGCGGAATGGGAGCAGCATAAAGACATGCCACACAGAGGGCAAATATCCTCCCAAAAAGACTACAAAATGGGAAGATCTTAGTATTCGTCGAGTGGCTATGACAAGGATTGCACTACTTGAAATGTAGGTAGAGGTTATCGGCAGAGTAACACCATACCACAGGGAATGGAGGCATGCAGGCTGTACACCCAGAGTTAATTGGATCGTTGAATGCTATTATGTGGCGTTCAACGGTGAGCCTCTTTGCTTTTTGTGGTGGTAAGATCGACCCCAAGGTGTCCGCTGAGACGTGATAAAAGTTCATAAGGACTAACGATTCTCAACAACAATATCTCTCCAACTCCTGGAACAAGTAGATATGACAACTAGACGGATTTGGCAGTTGAAAGAAATACAAACGCCCGCGACATGTAGCGAGAACCCTGTTGTCATTCCCTTAATGACCACGGCGCAAAATGGCATATTCTAGCAGGATACTGCAAGACCTCTTCATGCAGTTCACACCACAAACGGCTGGATGAATATATCGATCTCTGACTGGCCTGTCAGGTCCCCTGATCTGTCACAGAGTAAGTCTGGGATACGACGAGAAGTTACATACTTCGTAATAGGAAGCAGTCAGCAGTTTTCCAGAATCGACACGGCATGAAAAGAAATCGCTGAAGGTGACAATCCGAGGTTGTTTGTTTCTATGCCACGACTATAGAAAAGTGCATTCGTCACCGAATGGACTGAAAGTTTAATCATTTAACACCGTTTATATGATCAACATTTCCCCAAAATTTGGTTAATGTCCAAGTGACACTTCATAGTGTAACAATTTCTGATTCCGACAGCGTATTTAGACGTCATGTGGGAGCAAATTGCATTATCACGAAGCAGCAAAAGCGCATGTGTAGACAAGCAATGACGTACAGAGCGCCTCCAGTTGCGTGAGAATAAATGGGACAATGGCGAAGCAGCAGAGATTATGTACACAAATTATACACTGCTGGCCATTAAAATTGCTACACCAAGAAGAAATGCAGATGATAAAAACGAGTTTTCATTGGACAAATATACTACAACCGACCCATGATTACATTTTTACGCAATTTGGGTGTATAGATCCCGAGAAATCAGTACCCAAAACAACCACCTCTGGCCGTAATAACGGCCTTGATACGCCTGGGCTTTGAGTCAAACAGAGCTTGGATGGCGTGTACAGGTACAGCAACCCATACAGCTTCAACACGATACCACAGTTCATCAGGAGTAGTGACTGGCGTATTGTGACGAGCCAGGTGCTCGGCCACCATTGACCAGGCGTTTTCAATTGGTGAGAGATCTGGAGAATTTGCTGGTCAGGGCAGCAGTCGAACATTTTCTGTATCCAGAAAGACCCGTACAGGACCTGCAAAATGCTGAAATGTAGGGTTTGGCAGGGATCGAATGAAGGGTAGAGACACGGGTTGTAACACATCTGAAATGTAACGTCCACTGTTCAAAGTGCCATCAATGCGAACAAGAGGTGACCGATACTTGTAACCAATGCACCCCATACCAATACGCCAGGTGATACGCTTCCAAAGGGCGTTCACCGCGTTGTAGACAAACGCGGATGCGACCATCATGATGCTGTAAACAGAACCTGGATTCATCCGAATAAATGACGTTTTCCCATTCGTGAACCCAGGTTCGTCGTTGAGTACACCATCGCATGCGCTCCTGTCTGTGATGCAGCTTCAAGGGTAACCGCGCCCGTGGTCTCTGACCTGAAAGTCCATGCTTCTGCAGATGTCGTCCAACTGTTCGTGAAGATGGTAGCTGTCTTGCAAACGTCCCCATCTGTTGACTCAGGGATCGAGACGTGGCTGCACGATCCGTTACAACCACGCGGAAAAGATGTCTGTCATCTCGAATGCTAGTGATTCGCGTCCGTTGGGATTCAGCACGGCGTTCCGTATTACCTTCCTTGAACCCACCGATTTCATATTCTGCTAACAGTCATTGTATCTCGATCAGCCAGCCGTAGTGGCCAAGCGGTTCTAGGCGCTACAGTCTGGAACCGCGCGACCGATACGGTCACAGGTTCGAATCCTGCCTCGGGCATGGATGTGTGTGATGTCCTTAGGTTAGTTAGGTTTAAGTAGTTCTAAGTTCTAGGGGACTGATGACCTCAGAAGTTAAGCCCCATAGTGCTCAGAGCCATTTGAACCATTTGATTTCGACCAACGGGAGCACCAATCTCGCGATACGATAAACCGCAATCGCGATAGGCTACAATCCGACCTTTATCAAAGTCGGAAACATGATGGTACGCTTTTCTTCTCCTTACACGAGGCATCACAACAACGTTTCACCAGGCAACGCCTGTCAACTGCTGTTTGTGTATGAGAAATCGGTTGCAAACTTTCCTCATCTTAGCACGTTGTAGGTGGCGCCACCGGCGCCAACCTTATGTGAATGCTCTGAAAAGCTAATCATGTGCATATCATAGAATCTTCTTCCTGTCGGTTAAATTTCGCGTCTGTAGCAAATCATCTTCGTGGTGTAGCAATTTTAATGGCCAGTAGTGTAGTTTGGATGACGTACCAGGAAATTTTTGTGTCTAGCTATGGAAAGAAACAAAAAGACTCTACGTACCGTTTATTGCTTTTTGCTTACCCGTGGCAGACTGCCTGGGGAAATCATTTCCCCGTCTCCGATATGACTGCAAAATATACAGAGTTGTTGGTTCCTGATTCCTTCATTTCCCACTAAGGCTCCATTGTGTGCACAGTTTTTTATTCCAATTCCATTTTTATGCCGTTCATGTACGCAGGACACGTCGTCAACCAGCCGCTGGACAGCCACCAGCATCGCTACGAATCATTTTCTATTAACAACAGCTTCCGATGTATGTTGCGTGTGAGTGGAAAATAACGGCTCTCTTTTGCGACATCACCAATATTATGTGACATTATATTATCTGTGCTTAATTTAGCCTTAAAACTGTTACTGACATGTTTCTTTTTTATTTGTTTGAATCTTCTAAAAGACATCATATTCGCTGTTACCGTAGACTACAATTAACGGAGCATATGATGTCCTTTGGAAAAGCTACATAATTGTGAACACCGACCATGAGAAGTTAATTGTTTAAAGTTTTTACAGACTCTTTGGCCGTTTCTTATATCCTCATTTCCAAGTATCATTCTCTTACTAAAGATTTCTTTGCATTTCTCTTCCACTGTTAAAAACACATGCTTTATTCAGTTTCTTCGTCTTATTCTTATTCTTCTCCTTCTCCATCTCACTTGTTCCTTGACCAACGCTTTTGCCCTATTCTCTAGATGCAGCCATATAATTTGATCCTACGCACTTTTACTTTCTCCAACATGTCTTTCTCAACTTCAGTTATCTTTTTTGTTTCTCGACTAGTCTTCTGTTGTAGCGTCGATGTTCTGCGGTTCATTATCATTTTTAATTCGGACTGTGTTTTTCTCTTGTCCCTACTTAACGAGCTAGTACTCTACACGTTGTTTTTCCTACCCTTCTTTGAACTATTCCGATGTCGTAACTTCCTTGTAGATTAAAACTGTGTGTCGGAGCGAGACTCGAACTAGGGACCTTTATCCGTCGTCCGCAGATGCTCTATCGACTTTCTTATTCTCTGTCTCTTCTATCTCTTCAGGCTGGTGGAAACAGGATGGGCAGGATGTCTCCCGCATCCCGTTACTGGACGCTCCGTCAGTTTTTATTGTCATTTACTTATTATCTTTGTTATTTTATTTTAATTATGTGTTTACTTCATACTTCAACTCCAAAAATTGGAATATGAATGTAATACTAATTGCGTTTGTTAGTAAGAAGGCACTGTAAGCAAATTAAATAACGTAAATCATATGAACATGAAATATTTTTAAATGGTTCGTTTACTTCACGCATCCATCTTCCAACGCACGAGTGAAATAAAAACATCTAAGAAAAACTAAGGGAACAGAAACTCCTACAATTTTACTGATTGAACAACAAGCACACGGTCAAGGAAAATCAAAATAATAATGATAAACAAATCCTGCACTCTAGTCCACGTGCGCTTCCCACCTGCTGACAATGTTAGTTGGTACCAAGTCTATAACCATTCCGCATCGTGTCAAGGCCCACTACGAGGATCGTCTTCTGCCCGGTACACCCAAACTGTGAGGGGCGTTCATGAAGACACTGTAGAATTAATTTCCATAGCGTTGATGAATGCGAGGATTGTATTGAAGTGTGCTATGGTTGTCTTGGAGATATTGCCAATAGTCAAGAACCAACTTCTCATCATGGTAGAATAACTAATAAATGAACATGCTTTGAAAACCTGTGAGAGCGTGAGCCTTCACGGTCGGGAAGTAAGTATCCTCCAGTCATAGGAGGAGCCAGAGGTCAGTTGTGTTGTACAGGGCACGAAGGCAACAGGCGAGGATCTTCTGTACCAGTGTCCATACATTAAACGCTGTTCCTCATGCCAAACGGTGTTCGTCCATGTCCGGAAGGTGGGAGTGTGTGGGAGAATCCGTCAGCCCTATAGGGTGCCACCTGCATCGCATCACGTTTTCCCGGTGAAACACATGTTAACACATTGCTTGTACCCTTGTAGGGAGGAAGGGTTGTTGGACACCACAACCCATAGTGTGGTTGGGCTTTTATTCTCAATCACACTGCGAGGGATGGATCTCAGCAGCAAAAGATAGATGTCACTCCCTTTCAGAGCTCGAATGATGGTCAGATCAGGATGGATATAACTATATTCGAGTATGAATCCCGAGACGTGGAAAAGAGAGGGCGCAATAGTAACAGGTGGTAGCATGGACGTCGGCTTCAGTTCCTCCAACATATTGCTTGCAACGGAAGTATGCTAATGAGTCCTCAGTTTCGCTGTGCACAAATATAGGGCTGCAGTCTAGGCTCGTACATTTGTAAGTTCCAGCCCATCTTCACGCGGAGAGAGGGTGAGGGTGTCGTAACTGACTTAAATAGGAATCCAGCAGTAAGGCACTATCCGAATGCCGCCTGTAGCCTGCGTGCCATCGCTGCCGATACAGGGAGAACCTGAGACATTTGGTCACCACGTGAAGGTACAAATAGTGGACACGCTCTAGGAGCTCCATGCGTCGAAATACACTCCTGGAAATTGAAATAAGAACACCGTGAATTCATTGTCCCAGGAAGGGGAAACTTTATTGACACATTCCTGGGGTCAGATACATCACATGATCACACTGACAGAACCACAGGCACATAGACACAGGCAACAGAGCATGCACAATGTCGGCACTAGTACAGTGTATATCCACCTTTCGCAGCAATGCAGGCTGCTATTCTCCCATGGAGACGATCGTAGAGATGCTGGATGTAGTCCTGTGGAACGGCTTGCCATGCCATTTCCACCTGGCGCCTCAGTTGGACCAGCGTTCGTGCTGGACGTGCCGACCGCCTGATACGACGCTTCATCCAGTCCCAAACATGCTCAATGGGGGACAGATGCGGAGATCTTGCAGGCCAGGGTAGTTGACTTACACCTTCTAGAGCACGTTGGGTGGCACGGGATACATGCGGACGTGCATTGTCCTGTTGGAACAGCAAGTTCCCTTGCCGGTCTAGGAATGGTAGAACGATGGGTTCGATGACGGTTTGGATGTACCGTGCACTATTCAGTGTCCCCTCGACGATCACCAGTGGTGTACGGCCAGTGTAGGAGATCGCTCCCCACACCATGATGCCGGGTGTTGGCCCTGTGTGCCTCGGTCGTATGCAGTCCTGATTGTGGCGCTCACCTGCACGGCGCCAAACACGCATACGACCATCATTGGCACCAAGGCAGAAGCGACTCTCATCGCTGAAGACGACACGTCTCCATTCGTCCCTCCATTCACGCCTGTCGCGACACCACTGGAGGCGGGCTGCACGATGTTGGGGCGTGAGCGGAAGACGGCCTAACGGTGTGCGGGACCGTAGCCCAGCTTCATGGAGACGGTTGCGAATGGTCCTCGCCGATACCCCAGGAGCAAGAGTGTCCCTAATTTGCTGGGAAGTGGCGGTGCGGTCCCCCACGGCACTGCGTAGGATCCTACGGTCTTGGCGTGCATCCGTGCGTCGCTGCGGTCCGGTCCCAGGTCGACGGGCACGTGCACCTTCCGCCGACCACTGGCGACAACATCGATGTACTGTGGAGACCTCACGCCCCACGTGTTGAGCAATTCGGCGGTACGTCCACCCGGCCTCCCGCATGCCCACTATACGCCCTCGCTCAAAGTCCGTCAACTGCACATACGGTTCACGTCCACGCTGTCGCGGCATGCTACCAGTGTTAAAGACTGCGATGGAGCTCCGTATGCCACGGCAAACTGGCTGACACTGACGGCGGCGGTGCACAAATGCTGCGCAGCTAGCGCCATTCGACGGCCAACACCGCGGTTCCTGGTGTGTCTGCTGTGCCGTGCGTGTGATCATTGCTTGTACAGCCCTCTCGCAGTGTCCGGAGCAAGTATGGTGGGTCTGACACACCGGTGTCAATGTGTTCTCTTTTCCATTTCCAGGAGTGTAGTTTCTGGCGAACATGCCGCCGTATAGCATGCAGTAGATTTCTACAGTTCATGGTAGCTATGCATCGTATTTCTCGAGTAAATATAATTCCCAAATATCTGATCACGTCCACCTGTAGGAGGGGCGTCACGTAGACCTCCTGGAGGATCCTTCTAGTGTGCATCGCCACAGACGTGGCTACATTCGTGTGTCTTCTCGTCTCGCCAATCCATCTCGCATAATCCATTCCAGCACGGAGTGCACCTCGTCATTTTATTGAACCAGAAGTAGAATGTCATCAGCATAGCTCTGCAATGATGGAAGGTGTAGCCCCTCAACGTAGTTTCGGAAAGTCTGCGTTACAAACCTCCTTTGAGTGGTTCCAGTGACATCGTGTAAAAAATCGTGCAGATTGGGCATCCTTGTCCAACTGAATGCCACTCGGGCAAGGGATCCACCAGGCGTACATTTACAGTACATAGGATGATGATCCGCGTAAGAGGTGCAGAATTGCGTCGAGAAAGTTAGACTGTAAGCTTATGTAGATAAGATCTGACATAGGGAACTTGTCGAAAGCGTGGTCGAAGCTCGAAGGCTATAGGATGTGGTGACAGTTATCAAATCCCGACATTCTCCAGTGGCCTTTTGTATGTTTGACTCTCCACTGAAAGGATTAGTAGCAGGATCTTCCTTATGAGTGCTGCCAGGAGGCCGGCGAAGATCTTATAGTCAGACAGGTGGGACGCAAAAGGTGATAAAGCGATCTAGAAACGACGGAGAGGCTTCGTGCGGCCGTAGCCCTCAGTGTTTCACAATCCCACAACAGGCCACAGCGGTCCACCCGCCCCACCGCCGCCCCACACCGAACCCAGGGTTATTGTGCGGTTCGACCCCCCGTGCCCCTCCCCCCACCCCCTCACCACCCACCCCCCACCCCCCGGGAAAGTCTCATACCAGACGAGTGTAACTCCAAATGTTTGCGGGGTAGAGTAATTATGGTATACGCGTATGTGGAGACAGTGTTCCCGCAGCAGTCGCCGACATAATGTAACTGAGGCAGAATAAGGGGAACCAGCCCACATTCGCCGAGGCAGATGGAAAGTCGCCTTGAAAACCACCCACACGCTGGCGGCACTCTGGGCCTGGGCAATAATTTGCCGCGAGGAATCGTGCCAGGGTCCGGCACGCCTTCCCGCTCGGGAAGCAGCGCTTTAGACCGCGCGGCTAGCCAGGCGGTTGAGGGAAGTCCGACTGAATTCGAGCGGCAGTCTTGCCCTGGCGACTTGTTAAGTGCACCATTATCTAACGCATCCTCAATGACGTCCTACGTAATCTCCGCTAAAAGCGACGAGAGTGCCGTCGAGAGTGTGCTACACGTGCTGCAAAACGTGGTCATTATACCCGTCCTCGATATTCTCCTCGTGATGGAAACATCGATAATGGTCTGCAAGTGCTTCCACAATGGCTGCATGAGCGGTTAAGGATCGACCAACTGGCGAAGTGAGGTCCGCCATTAGCTGTCCTCGGCTTCGTCGGCTGTCAAACACGATTTAGTGCATGGACGGGATTTCACCGATCGGTTGTTCTTGACGCCACGACCGCAGGTCTACCTCTTCCAATTTTTACTAAGTAAGAAACAATATTAGGCTTTAAATCGGTGACTTGCCATCTGTTGGTCTGGTGACGGCAGTTAGGGTTTTATTTATTTACTTTTATTATTCATTTACTTGCAACTTTTTCAGTCTGTTATCTATGTAAAAGAACAGATCGAATGTTGCACATGAATTGGACTGAATAAGACACACAGTATTATAACACAATTTTAAATGTGTTAGTAATAACTAAACATTATGCTATTTAAGGCCGGAAAATTTACATGTGAGATGTGCATTCGCGAAGCATCGAGTAATAAGTCCGAAGTCTGACGGTATCTTGTAGAAATGTCCTATCCATGTTGTGATAGCACCCACCAAGATGCTAGTTTTTCACAGTCCATTCATCACGCTAACGTCGAAGGGTAGCGTCGATGACGTGCTTGGCAGTGTGCGATCGCATTTGCGGTAATCTGACGGCTTTCGGGGTCCTAGAGGTGTACCATATTCACCTTCCACATACAACAGCTGCGCCACATACGTTGTCCTGAAGGGTGACCGTGCACATGAAGGGACTATGGTCTGAGAAGGCAAGAGGCCACCACTCCACGTGCGTTGCTCCCGGCGCAATATCATGTGAGACATACATGCCATCAAGACGATTGGCCGAGTGACTAGTAAGACATATGGGCCTGTGGCGATTACTTTGAACTTTCTCCAAAGTATTGAAGAGATCGGGTCTCGCACCAATGTCCGAAGTTCTTTGGGGCGGAGCATACCGTTAAAATCGCCGCCGAAGGTATATCGATCGTAGCGGCAAGGTGACGATTTTCTCTGAGTAGAGCCGCAATCTCTTGTGACGTTTGTCGTTTACCGACGGGGCATACACGTTAATAGTATTTGCATCCAGCGCCATGATCGCCAGCTGCCTGGTTAAGGGGAGGTAAGTCATATCTTCGATTTCAATACCGTAACGCACTAGTAACGCCGTACTGCTGCCAGCCTGATCACTTGGTGTTACATATGTTATATAACCATAGAAGCCGGGGAGGGACGCGAGACCCACTTCTTGCACAAAAGCGAAGTAAATATCCCATGCACCCAACATCTCTCGCTACAGATGGATATGCACTGGTGTTCCAGTCGTATTGAAGTTAAGTGTGGAGACATTGTTAGCCTGTCATCGAAATGCGGTTTCTAAGTGCAGATTACTCAGAAGAATGAAGGTTATCTCCAAGGATGAGTATATCAGCTGAACGAACTACGTTAGAAGCGCAGTTTTAAAATAGTTACTAATACAACGAAAATAAAAGCATTCCAAGGAAAGTATCGAGAAAGATCAAAAATTGTTTTGGATGATTTTATTTTAGATAAAGTCTCTCAAATCTCTTGATTAGGCTGTACTATAAGTTTTGATTTTGATTCTGATGTCCATACATGTTATAAAGATGGATGTAGGCTATGTACGTATATTCCACATCACCTCCTAAACAACTGGATCGATTTGAACCAAACATGGTACACATATCATTTCTACATCTACATGGATTATCCGAAAATCACATTTAAGGGGAGGTGAAAAATGAGTGTGGCACACGATGCGCGAGTACTCTGAATTCATTCATCCACTATTTGACAGCTCTTAGCGTCTTACAACGAACTTTACGCACAACTTCCAACAACTAAGAAACTGTTTCTCTTTGATAACCCCCACAAAATGTTTAAAGGAAAAGAAGTTTTTTTGCTACTATAGTTTGGCTGTTCATACAGAAAACTGCGGCATCAGGCATGACGTTTTAATTTATTACTTCTTTCGTACTAACTGTTTTGTGACATATATTCCAGAAGTTATTCACATATGCTGTTGAACATACCTGCAAAATTATAGTAGTGTAGTACACATAGTTCAGCAGATATGACATCATAAACACTAAGATGTGTGAAAATCTGACACATCAAGCTTGACGTTTTACTTTATTACTTCGTTGCTGTCAGCTTGCTTCACGACGTATTTCGTATTCAGTATTTACATATGTCGCAGAATGTATCTACAAAATTATACCACTGTATGACATATGGTTCAGGAGATATGATGTCATAAAAGCTAAGATGCGTGAGAAATTACGGCATCAGGCATGACGTTTATTACTTCTTTGCTACTAATTTTATTTGCAAAAGATTTTGCAATCAGCAATCAAATACGCTACTGAAGGTACCTGCAAAGTTATATCGTAATGCAACGTACAGTTGAGGAGAAATGACGTTATAAAATTTGAGATGCACGCGAACGAAAGCGAAGTTCACAAGACATACAGGAGAAACATGCGTACTAATATGTGCGAAATGTATTAAATTCGTGTGAAATATGTGTGACATGCGCGTGTGCGGTGGGTAGAAACCTCCACTTACATCCTGGACGAATTTCAGCCCAACTTATCACACATGTTATTTACTATGTGTAAAGAAGAACTGTGTAGGTAAGAATCAGCAATCAGCTATTAGGGTGAATGCGATAATGTGGTAACGGGGAGGGGGAAGAAGGGATGGACACAGAGAGGCAAGGAGGTCATTGACGCAGATATTATGATGATGAGATGGACAGATAGAGAGAAAGGGACAAAGAAGGGGAAAAGGAGCAGATGGATAGAGTGGGGGAGGAAAAGATGGACAGAGAGAGGAGCAGAGAAGATAGACGAGATAGTGGGGGCTGTCGCTGAATTTCTAAGAATGACTATTACGTCGCTATCATGACGAATAGTGATCTTCTCTGTCCATGTGTTGTTTGTTGCATCTCGAATGAAAAAAAAAAACAACTAGTTTTCGACATAAGGTGAACAGCAACGATGCCATAACGATTCACATGCCCCGAAAATTGGTGATGGAAGTTCGCACTGTACATCGTTTTTGATCCGTGTTATAGCATTCAATACTGAACTACATAATGGTCCACAAGGGATATTGGAAGTAAGGTGGAACAAGAGAAGTTTATTCCACCATTCTAGAATCTTGAGTGAAGACTATTAACTCACTGGCGACCTCTCATTAATTTTTGCGAAAGGTTTTCTGCGTTTGAATTTAAACGCAGATGCAGTATAGGCGTAGTTTCACACATTCACCTGGTCGAATACAGGCTCTGATATACAATACAAACAAACCAAAAATTGCACCAATTCACATGATTAGACGTGAGATTTTAAAATTACACCTTTACAGATAGCGTGGAAGTTGTACAAGGGCGTTTTGAAGTTTATTCCTTGCTGTTTCAGTATGAAGAGTTTTAATCAGAAGCATTTTTTGCAGGCAGTGTTTGTTGATATTCAGCACGATTTCCTCAGTCCTACTGTTTCTGTAGTGCAGATTTTTAATTTCCTGTGTAACCTATTGTTACTGGTGTATAAATAGAAACCCTTTTTGTGAACATTTTCAGATTTTATCTCCTAACTCATTCCTTATGGATGAGCGAATCGTATAAGAATGTAATTCCATAGCATTAACTCAAAAACGGATATCCTTAGTTATTTTAATAATATAAAATGATAATTCTTTCATATATTTCACTATGTGATCAAAAGCATCTGGACACCTGGCTGAAAGTGACTTACAATGACGTGGCGCCCTCCATCGGTAATGTTGCTATTCAATATGGTGTTGGCCCACCCTTAGCCTTGAAGACAGCTTCCACTCTCGCCGGCATACTTTCAATCAGGTGATGGAAGAATTCTTGGGGCATCCCATTCTTCACGGAGTGCTGCAGTGAGGCCTGGTACGAAGTCGGCGTACCAAAACATCCCAAAGGTGTTCTGTAGGATTCAGATCAGCAGCCGCTCGCCCATGAAATCCAAGTTTTCTCACCACCCGCCTAACTGTCATGGTACTTGCAGTGGATCCTGATACAGTTTTTAATTCCTGTGTGATGGTCTGGATAGATGTCTGCCTATTACACATTACGACCCTCTTCGGCTGTCTCTGTCAGGGAATAGACGAGGTCGGCCTGTACGCTTTTGTGCTGTATATATACCTAGGGATGTTTAGGAGTGTGGAAATCTCGCGTACAGACGCATGCCACAAGCGACACCAGTCACCTGACCACTTTTGAAGTCCGTGAGTTCTGCGGAGCGCTCCATTCTGCTCTCTCACGACGTCTAATGAGGTCGCTGATATGGAATACCTGGCATTAGGTGGCAGAACAATGCACCTAATAAGAAAAACGTATGTTTTTGGGCAAGTCCGGATACGTTTGATCCGATAGTGTTGAGTTTTGCTTAACTTTTTTGTATTGCAATAATTTTCTTCAGCAATATAATGAAACTACAACCATCAGTGCTTTAGAATACGTTGCATTTTGTGTGCCACGTGTCACATCTAAGTATTGGGCTCGAGACGATCTCAGTTTCATCGAATAAGTTGCATAAAAGAGGGCAATTTTAGTATCTGGCTCCCTAATGGATAAATGTCTGCTGATGACCATGCTCGCTTATCATTTCTACAATAACGTGTCTGAAGGAAATAATACAACATGGCGATACTCAAGGGCATTTATAGATTATTAGCACATCCTAATCGGAGTCACAGCTTCTGTCGTCTCTAAAACACAAACTCTTCACAAGCGAGAACTAATTAGCACCAAGTGATGACTTAGCGTCTGACACTAATTCTTGAGATCAGGATACCACGACAGGGTTACGAACAGTTGGTTCTGTATAATCCAAGACCTCAGCAAGGATTAATCAAGTGCCATAGTTGATTGTCTGTGGTGTCTGTAGCCTGTATTCGTGCGGTGTTAGTATTTGCAATGGTAATTAGCATGCAGCTTGTGCCGCTTCTCAGATACCGTTACAACAGACTGGAGCGCATCTATACGTACGAGGCATTAGTGGTGCGAATACATATCTCAGTGAAGGGGAACATAAAGGCATCTTTACAGAATGAGCTATATGAGACACTTTAACAGGTTCCACTGACGAACCTTAACAAAACATCTTTTGGAGGTATTAGTAACTTATAGCGACATTTACGCCTTGATACAGTCACCATGTACATAAGCAAAGGGACGTCACGTCCCAGGAACAACAAATAAGTGGTAGGGAAACTACTTAAAAGTCAACGAAAATTTGAATAAATAGAATAAATGCTGACTTAGTGTGTTTACAATACCGTGTCAATACTGACGAGTCCAGTGTGCCTTTTCTATAAAAGCGTTGATGCTAATCCCATGTATGATAAATAACCCATAGTTCGACCTATGAGCTTTTTGCACAGTCAGTACCTAATTGAATCCCTGAAACGTCCCCTTAGAAAAATTTATGAATGACTGTGCTGATAAACCCCTTACGCTATTTGATGTTCAAACAGCTAAGCAAAACTGAACGTACTCAGACATTTCTCTCTTTACTTATTCTGATCAACAGTAAACTGACACACAATATTTTTAGCGCAACGCAATCTGACTTTCAATAATCCCTACAAAAGAATGGCCCTGACTAACAATAACCTACATCTTTCATGGATCACGTACCTCACAAAAATCTTCGGTACTCGAACTGCAGCAATACAGCGAGCGCCAATACTCCCAGCTAAATAAAAGATTCTAACTACTGAAGTCACTAACTACTGATAGGCATAGTCAGAAAATGAAAGATTTTGATAGAGAACAAACAATGTATTTACCTTAATAGTGTTCAAAAGTCCTAATATATATATCAGTTCATGACATCCAGTCTTACAAATTTACTCTCTCTGATGGACACACGTCCAGATCATCCGCTCTCAAAACTCCGTCATCTCACTCCCCACATCCACCACTGCTGGCGGCTCACCTCCAACTGCGCAACGCTACGCGCTGTTCACATCCAACTGCCCAACATTACAATGGCGAATATTCCAACAATGCAAACCAGCCACAAACTGCACACAGTACAGCCAGTGATTGTCATACAGAGCGCTAGATGACATTACCAACATAAAAACCTAAACAGCCTACTTACACCCCGTTTGTTGTACAACGGGCGTTTAATATATAATGCAACATTTTTTTCTGGGAGCTTGTTGGTTGTTTTCAGGATTCCAGAACACCATATTGTTCCCCATTCTTTTGGCCTTATTTCTCAAGATAATCTTCGTTCATGAGACGGTCTTATGCCACCATAATTGGAGGATCTGTATACCCAGATAATACCATTCTACTGGTCGACGTCGGAGTCAGAGTCTTGCTGTCTTGACGCATCAGTAAAACCGCCTCGTAATATGCAAGCAATTCGGCACAGGTTGTCCTTCGTTGCTTTTTCTGGGCTTCTATTTGGCAGCGAGGAAGCCGGAGGGCACACACGTTTGAGTACCCCAACAGGTTCGGCAGATCTTACAAGGCCTGCAATAAAATCTTCTCGGAATATTAGTAGCAAAAATCCTTAGTGTGACTACTGTGCTTCCATAAAGTCGTCCCATTTAGCGATTAGTGATCAGACATTAAGATACACCATTATTTATTTCTTACTTACATCATTCGTACTTTTCTAGTTATTATTCTTCTGAGAACTTTGAACATTACTCTGCTTCACGTTGTCCACGGCAGTCTATAGGCGCGCAAACGTCATGGACATATTTTTCCTTACATTACCAAGCAGAAGGTGAAACTTTTTTACCTGGCGTCTTGTAAACCCAAATTAAGTTTTGAATTATCTAATCATTTTATCGATTTCTGATTTGTACATTGTTTTGTCAGCAGTTTACAAGCAGGAATTGTCTCGTATATAGAAGTAGAAGATTTGTGCTACCTACAGAAACAAAATTACACGCGACTTGTAAAGCAATTGACATTAGATGAACGTTTTGTGCAACAAAAGAGCACTAACCGTATATACGGTGTTTCAAAACATTTATCTCATTTTACTTGACTATTCCTTCAATACAAACAAAGACTGAAATATTGGATGGATTTTAATTTACACCTACAACGACAAAAATTTTATTCTTTTGCGAGTATATGTGGAATTATTGCAGTAATTTGTTTTATACTCGTATGTGGCTAGACATTTGACCAAAAGTTGCTGGACGGAGAGGCACATAGGCAAAGTCGGTCACAAATGTGAGATTCATGTATTTTTTCGGCTGATCCGTCGTTGAGACAGCTCAAAATTGCAAAAGTAATGCAACTTAATGCTTGTTCTCGTGAGAAATGACAGAGCTGCAACTGATCCAATGTACGCGATTCACAAATATGCAAGGTTTTGAGTCACTTCATTCGAGTGATGTTCATATCGCACCGTTTACTTTCTAAATCATTTCGCTTGTTAAAATCGTCACGAATTACAAAGTGAATTGATATTTAGGCGCGAGATATTACAGTGGTTCAGGGAGATTGTGCTGTTTTGTATGTTGTAAACTGGTTACAGGAAATAGGTGTAGTAATTTAAATCGGTCTGAAATCATCTTGTGAACACCTGTTACAAGCAGTCCCCTCTTGTGTATTCAGTGGTTACAAAAAGCGCAGATAATGAAATAACTCAGTTCGTACCGACTTTTTCCAAATTAGTTGTGATAAATGTCTTGTTCTCCGCCCGTACGAATTTCAGGCATAAAGCTAAGTTTTGACTTTGGTTCTTGAATACAGTGTTGATGTGGCAAATATTTCTACAGTGTGTGTGTCCACGTCCTATGAAATAACTTGCAAAGAGCATGACACTGATGTCTTTAGGTTTTCATTATAGCGAATGAAACAACAAGTTTATTGTTACCAGTCAGTATTTACATTTTCAACGCGTTTCAAAGGTTTAAACCTCCATCATCAGGTGTATTTTGATGTGTTAAAATCACGTGTGGGCTATGTTACGAGTTTGGAGTAACCTGTGGCACTGTCTAGCAGAGAAACAAAACAGTATTTCACAATATGGCTCGTGGAGGTGTTTGAAAACTAAACATAGATGTAAACTGAACATAAAACGGATAAACAAAATACCTCCAGTGGTTACGGGCTTCTTGTTCTGTAGTATATAATCTGTCATACATCGTAAACAAAAATAGAGTCTCGAAACTACTAGGTGCAAAAACAGAAATTTTATTTCGCAGTAAGTCTTAAAACATTGTGTAGGTCTATGGCTGAGTAGGTGGAAAGATTTGTTAGAGTAACTGTTTCAATGGGAATACATCCTTTTCTGTTAATTTATACGGCTGACACTTTGTACTCATTTATGTAATCAGTTGTCATGTTCCAAACAGTAAATGCAATAATTACACTATCATCAGTGGCAAAAATTGTGCATAAATAACAATTGAGGCTATGATTCAGAGCCAGAGAAAGATGAGAGGGAGAGCGAAATGCCAGAGGCCATTGTTTGTTAAGGTTATATCTGTTATAACTAAGTAAATGTCGAAGGAATACATTGACAAGAATTTGCGATGTGCAGAATGATATACTCTTAATCGTATAAACAGATAACGGGATACAAACTATTGGTTTTTGGGTGAATGTATTCCGTTTTGTGAGTTATAATTTTGAAGGCACGTTGTAAGTGATTTTCACAGAACTGGATGTTCAATTATACAAACTATGCCTGCCGATTATTGGTTGCGCCATTTGTTATATCCTTGTGCTTCCTTGACTATTCTCGTTTAGTCTCTGTATGTCCATATTCTTAGAGATGGATAGGGACTCGGCTGTTCGATACAGAACGTCAACACCTTTCAGCCGTCTAGCTTCCAAACTTATTTTATTTGGCTACCAGTTTCAGCGTTTTACTACGCACTTTCAGACTCCTGACCCACGTGTAGGAAGATTCTACCTCAGTTCTGATCAAAACAGGTGCCAGAAATACTTGTATTAGCAGATTTTTGGTATAGCGATCAGCAGATGATGGTTTAAGTGATCGCCATAGCAAGAATCTACTAATACGAGTATTGCTGGCACCTGTTTTGATCAGAACTGAGGTAGAATCTTCCTACACGTCGGTCAGGGGCCTGAACATGGTGTAGTAAAACGCTGAAACTGATAGCCAAACAAAACAAGTTTGGGAACCAGATGGCTGCAAGGTGTTTAATTGGACATCCTGTATTGTCGTTGATTCTCGAATCCAGATTACGCTACAGAATTGATTATTGGGTCTTAAGTTTATTGAGTATATCACCAAATCAGGGTCTAGAGTCATTTCTTGCTACTGCAGCCCACTTTCTAAAACGAGAGCCACCTAACAAGTCTCATGAAAATTTAGTGCCAAATTCTCGACGAAAACCACCTCACACAGTTGTAACTGATTATTACCTGTTGTACCAGAGAACGCAAAATACGATCTCTTTGCTGTGTTATGGCCACCTCGTCTCGAGAGACATGGGTAACAAAGAGACGGCGAGCTAGACAGCTGCTCCAGGGAGACCCGTACTAGCAACCAAGTGAAGTGACAACAAACAACTGGTGCCAACATAAAGTTTTTAGTTTCGATCCATAACTTAAAATTTACCCAAAAATACTATCTTTAAATCTAAAAGCCGATGTCTCGACTAAACCAATCACTCACTGACTCATCATCGCCCAACGCAAAACCACCAAGGACAGAAAATATTTGCAGGCGTAGTTTCAAAAGTGATTTTTCAATGTTCCATCGTTAAGAGGGTGAAAAAGCGAATGAAAGGCTTTTTGAAAATATGTCCCTATTTAGGCAATTTTGAAGCTACAGCTACGGAAATTGGTATTTTGTTTCTCGGTCAAAAATAAAGAAATATGGGTGTCCGCATTTTTGAAAATCTAATCCCTATTAGGGTGTAATAGTTTGTGAAAGTTTGAATATAAATCGTTATTAACGAACTACCAAAGCGTATTTAAAGCGACATTTGTGAAAATTGTTATTTGATTTCTCCATTGGAAATTAAAAAATAAATGTTTCAGTACTTTTGGAAATTCAGCCTCTAAAGAGACGAAACAAGGGATCGAATGTTTTATGAAAATGTTTCATTATGAAATCATTTTTAAAGCTTAATCAATGAAAACTTCTCGGTTGGAAATAAGATACTATGTCATTTACTGTTTTTGGAAACTCAACGCCTATGTGGTCGAAAAAGGGAATGAAAGTTCTTATGGAAATATTCCATTATGCAAGCATTTATGGAGAAAAGTCAATGAAAATTTGTATTTGGCTTGTGTGCTACAAATTTTAAAAAGTACATAATTAATGTTTTGGAAATTCAACCCTTAATAACTTAAGACAGGGGGGTGAAACGCTTTATGAAAATATTTCATTGTGAAAGCATTTCTAAGCAAAATCGTTGAAAACTGGTATTTGGTTTGTCGGTTAGAAATGAACAAATACTTTTTTCACCGTTTTCGGAAGTTCAGCCACTAAGGGGGTAAAATTTGACCACACTGACTCACAGACATCGCCCAGACCAAATCGCTAAGGATAGAAACTTGAAATCTGAAATCTGGAGAGCGTCTGGGTCTAAAACTATAGGTATCGTTTAAGAAAGGCCTGTTCAAACTTCCACTCCTAAGAGCTAGAAAAATCGGATGAAATGGTTTTTGAAAATATGTCACTGCTATGACAAATTTGAAGCAGAACTACAAAAATTGGTATACAGTTTCTCAGTTGGAAATTAAAAATACGTGATAAGTCACTTTTGCAAATTCAACCATTAAGAGGGGATAATAGTACGTGAAATGTTTTTTTGAAAATAAATGATTGTTAAAGAATTTATTAGGCATTCTCAAAGCTACATCTACGAAAATTGATATTTGAATTCTCTGTTAGAAATAAAAAAAGGTTTCGTGTATCAGAATTTTTGAAAATTCAATCTCCTAAGGGACGGAAACAGGGAATGAAAAATTTCATGAAATAGTTTCACCAAGAAAGCAATTTCAAAGAAAACCTGTAAAAATTGTATTTGGCTTCTGTGTTAGAAATAAAAACGAAATAGTGTTTCACTATTTCTGAAAATTTAGCCCCTAACTGTGCGAAATAGGTAATGAAAATTTTAAAGAAAATATTAAGTTATATTTAAAAAAAATTGAGGCTAAATCTATGAAAACTGAGATTTCATTTTTCAATAAAATATAAGGAAATATATCACCGCAACTAGGCAAAATGTGTGAATGACATAAACCTGGTACTTCAGAAATGAGAATTATTTTTTGGTGAGAATTACTTTCGGAAAAGTCCATGCCTCTGTAGCCTTAATTAATGTGAAAAGTTTGGAAAGGGTTGCTGTTCGTGGACAACATAAAAATTCGACTAAAGAAAAACAAAAATAAATAAATAAATCTGTGCAAATCTTTGTTGACGCGACCACTAACTAGTCTTTGTATATGTTAAATATGCAGTCGTGTGAAATATGATTAATATTTTTGGAACGCCGTTTATATACGGAATCAATGAAATCGATTTTGCAACAGCAAATCTGTATTACACCGATATACAGGGTGTATCATAATTAATGGCGTAAACGCATACAGTTGAAAGTACACGATACTAGAAGAAAAAAAGTCTCACTAAACATAGGGCCGAAAATGCAAACCTTAAGAGCTACGAGCAACTTTTCATTTTCGATACTGTGAAACAAATCTCTTCCTCTGCAAGTTCTTTGCTTTTCATATTTTGGGAACTGATAGCATGGACCAAAACAAGAAAAAAAGTCCAGTAAACATGTGCTATGAGCACTTCTTCATCTTTGCTACATTGAAACACAACTCTTCTAATGGTCTGGTGCTCATAAATTTTAAGATATGCGTTTTCGAGCACATGTTTGCTGACTCTTTTTTTTCTTATTTTCGTTCATACTGCCACTTCCCAAAATATGGAAAGCAAAGAACTTGCAGTACAAGAAATTTGTTCCACAGTATTGAACATGAAAAGTTGCTCGAAGCTCATAAGGGATGGATTTTCGATCCTGTGTTTACTGAAACTTTTTTGCCTCTAGTATCGTGTAGTTTCACCTGTATGCGTTCGCCATTAATTATAAGACACACTGTATATGAATTAAGGAAATATGTGAAGAAACTGAAAAATTGTGGAATTTGGTGTTGTAAGAGAATATTTAAAATTAAATGGAACGATAAGGTTGTAGACGAGAAGGTACTGAGAGAATAGGCGAAAAATTCTCGGATGACGTTTGTTTTATTCTGTATAAAGGAAATTTTCTTCGCATTATGACGTGACGTAATCAGAAATTCGAAAAGAATATTCCGGTATCACTGAGGGATAAACAGAGCTGGATCAGATCGAACACTGGCGACAGGATTACGCTGCGCGAAACTTTTCCTCCGCGTACTGGTTGCTACGCGATCCTCTGCAAAAACGCTGCTACCGGTTCTGATCCTCCGCCGTTCGCGAAGAACCTGACCTCGAAAATATGCTTCACGGTCGTTGTTCGCTATTTTTCTCCCGACCTTCTCATTTCCTTCACGCTGGCACGTGTCACGGTGCTGCTGTTGTAATTAACACGTTCATAGCCTCCTCTCCGTTCCGGTACGCAGTATCGACGGGGCTATCGCCGACAACAATAATGAAGGCCCCCAAAAATGCTGAGGATATCGCCGCCGACTCGGCGACAACGAGAATGCAGGCCTTCCAAAACCAAATTGCAGAGTACTTGGAGAGTATCCCTGACACCTACAAACCAGTAATATTACCCTTTTCCACACCTTTAGATAGGTATTTTTTTCTTTTTAGTGCGGTATTTCACTTTTTTTTTTTTTTTTTTTTGCGGGCATGGACGACCACACATCCGTTAATGTCAATAATTTTTGTTTTTATTCTGTGGCTTGTTGAGAATTTCGTTGTCAAAATATCAGTCAACATATCACGAGAGCGTTCCGAAAAGTAACGCCTCCTAATTTTTATGTGAAAACTCTTATGGTCTTTTAAATGAAACAGTCGTTATCTATAATTTTGAACGTGGCCCACAGCAGCAGCAAGCACTAATGGTATCTTCTTTGAAGGACTAAAGTCACGTAAATTACATTATGTTCGAATTTTAAGCAAACATTACCAGCTAAGACGCTAAAGTCAAACATCAGAAGCTACTTTATCCACGATTTCTGCTGTATGACTTGAGTGCCTTAGCTTAGGCTTGACTAGTATCGCCATTTATGTTCAAGCATGCAGTTCTCGCCGAGTTTCCCCTATACACGAGGGTTGAAACTTTAATAGTGGCAACTATTTATTTACAGCTCGTACAAAATAGATACGTGTTTCAAAGTTTTACATACCATCAAAGTAGTCACCAGCATTGTGTATAATTCGTTGCCAGCAATGTGGAAGCCGCAGGATACTATTAGCAGTGCCAGTTGTGTTGACAGTTCGAGCGGCCAGTTCTGTTGCCCAAAGAATTTGTAGCAGTTCTGAAGCGAATGCCGTGAACTGTTTACTTCAGTTTAGAAATCGAGTTGAACTCACGAGGACAAAGTCAGGGGAGTGCAGTAGGTGCTATAGCACTTGGCATTCCCTTTAGTACGTACTTGAGGATTGTCCTGCAAAATGATGGTCAGGCCCTGCAGAAAATACCTTCACTTCTCTATGCTGTTCATTTTTGGAACACAGACTACGACCAGCTAAGAGACAGAAGTGATGACACTTTCTGCAGGACCTTACGCTGTTTGTAAGCCATAAACATAGGTACTGTTGCTGTGACTGTTTGATATAGTTTCTGCTGTAATGAAAACACAATTTTTCGTTTGAGAGTGCTTTTCTAGTGTAAGATTCGTAAAAATGCAATGAAAATGTGTAAATATAATGAATAGTTTTTGTTACATTTGTAGTTGAAATAACATTTTCCTCACGGAAAAGCAATCTGCCGCCTCTTGTGGAGACTGCCTATCAGCATTATTTCGGTATGAAAGTAGGAATAAGTCTTTGGCTCCACATGTACGTTGCAACGCATGTTCAGTTATATTGCGAGAATGGTTGAGAAATATATAACATTCTGTGGCTTTTGCTGTGCCTGTGGTTTGGCGGAGCCTACAAACCTTACAGATGACTGTTATTTCTGCTTGACTCCACCTATAATGTCAGGACTGTCTATGAAGAAAAAGAAGATCAGTTCAGTATCCGAATATTCGATCAGCTAATCAACACAATCCGCTTTCAAATAGTTTACCAATTCCTACTTCACCCGAAAATGTGTTTGAAGTAGAACATGAAGACAATGTGGAACAAGCCTTCAACATCCCGTGTCCCTGATTTTGAGGGAAAATATGATAAACTGACAGAGTCAAGCGGAACTGAGTGATCTTATTACGAGACCTTGACCTGTCAGAGGAGAAGGCAGAAATTATTGTGTCTCGACTACAGCAATGGAACCTTTTCGAAAGTGATGTCACAGTCTCACAGTATAGAAAAAGGCACATTTAACTGGTTCCCTTTCTGGGAACAAACACAATCTTGTTGTTTGCTGCGACATTAATGGTTTGATGAAATCTTTGAATTTAAACCATGATACACATGAATGGAGGCTATTCAGTACTCCTCCAAGCTTAATTTGAAAGCTTTGTTACTTCGCAATGGCAACCGTCATTCTATTTCTGTTGGCCATGCGGTTCACATGAAGGAAATACACTCCTGGAAATGGAAAAAAGAACACATTGACACCGGTGTGTCAGACCCACCATACTTGCTCCGCACACTGCGAGAGGGCTGTACAAGCAATGATCACACGCACGGCACAGCGGACACACGAGGAACCGCGGTGTTGGCCGTCGAATGGCGCTAGCTGCGCAGCATTTGTGCACCGCCGCCGTCAGTGTCAGCCAGTTTGCCGTGGCATATGGAGCTCCATCGCAGTCTTTAACACTGGTAGCATGCCGCGACAGCGTGGACGTGAACCGTATGTGCAGTTGACGGACTTTGAGCGAGAGCGTATAGTGGGCATGCGGGAGGCCGGGTGGACGTACCGCCGAATTGCTCAACACGTGGGGCGTGAGGTCTCCACAGTACATCGATGTTGTCGCCAGTGGTCGGCGGAAGGTGCACGTGCCCGTCGACCTGGGACCAGACCGCAGCGACGCACGGATGCACGCCAAGACCGTAGGATCCTACGCAGTGCCGTAGGGGACCGCACCGCCACTTCCCAGCAAATTAGGGACACTGTTGCTCCTGGGGTATCGGCGAGGACCATTCGCAACCGTCTCCATGAAGCTGGGCTACGGTCCCGCACACCGTTAGGCCGTCTTCCGCTCACGCCCCAACATTGTGCAGCCCGCCTCCAGTGGTGTCGCGACAGGCGTGAATGGAGGGACGAATGGAGACGTGTCGTCTTCAGCAATGAGAGTCGCTTCTGCCTTGGTGCCAATGATGGTCGTATGCGTGTTTGGCGCCGTGCAGGTGAGCGCCACAATCAGGACTGCATATGACCGAGGCACACAGGGCCAACACCCGGCATCATGGTGTGGGGAGCGATCTCCTACACTGGCCGTACACCACTGGTGATCGTCGAGGGGACACTGAATAGTGCACGGTACATCCAAACCGTCATCGAACCCATCGTTCTACCATTCCTAGACCGGCAAGGGAACTTGCTGTTCCAACAGGACAATGCACGTCCGCATGTATCCCGTGCCACCCAACGTGCTCTAGAAGGTGTAAGTCAACTACCCTGGCCAGCAAGATCTCCGGATCTGTCCCCCATTGAGCATGTTTGGGACTGGATGAAGCGTCGTCTCACGCGGTCTGCACGTCCAGCACGAACGCTGGTCCAACTGAGGCGCCAGGTGGAAATGGCATGGCAAGCCGTTCCACAGGACTACATCCAGCATCTCTACGATCGTCTCCATGGGAGAATAGCAGCCTGCATTGCTGCGAAAGGTGGATATACACTGTACTAGTGCCGACATTGTGCATGCTCTGTTGCCTGTGTCTATGTGCCTGTGGTTCTGTCAGTGTGATCATGTGATGTATCTGACCCCAGGAATGTGTCAATAAAGTTTCCCCTTCCTGGGACAATGAATTCACGGTGTTCTTATTTCAATTTCCAGGAGTGTATATGCAAATATGACACCCCTCTTGAACTCAATCAAATATCGTGAACGCAAATGGAAATTCTGTGTTGATCTAAAATTCGTTGCCATACTCTCAACCGGGGTACACAAAGCATTGGTGCTTCTTATGTATGTGGGACAGTAGGGATAGGAAATCGCGTTATATTAAAGCAGACTGGCCTGCAAAAAATCTTAACCCTAGCAAGAAAATTGTCATTGCCGAGCCTCTCGTGGATCCAGCAGATGTTCTTTTTCCACCCTTCGCATATCTAGCTGGATTTGATGAAAAATTTTGTCAGAGGTATGAACCAAGAAACACGGGCCTTTAAGTACATAAGAGAGAATTTTCCGAAATTAAGTGATTTGAAAGTTAAGTAAGATACTTTTATCGGACCACAAATTCGTGAACTTGTAAAGGATCCTGCACTTGACCAAGTTTTGGAGGGGAAAGAAAAGGGAGCTTGGGAAGCCTTCAAGCGAATTTTTAGTGGATTTTTAGGCAACAAAAGAGATGATAACTACACTCAGATGGTGACAGTGCCCCAGAAAATATACCATACCCTTGGATGCAACAAGTCCCTTAAAATCCATTTCCTCCACTCCCATCTAGACTTTTCCCCCCCTAGTTGTGGAGCTGATGAACATGGGGAAAGATTTCATCAGGGCATTTCTGTTATGGAACAACGTATCAGCGCCATTTGAATGAAGCAATTCTTCCGGATTACTGTTGATCTTTGTGTAGGTGTGCTCAGGAACTCCGTTACAAGAGGCAAGCTAAAAGGCGACGATCTCATGCAGACACCACATAATATTTTTCAGACCCAATGATCAGCGAGGTATTCTTACAGCAATTCAGAACTCTCAAAATGTAACCACCATTTAAAGAAAATCAAATACACTTTCAATGTAATTAAAATGTAACTTATTCTCTTAATACGGTAATATGAAATACTTTCTCCTAGTGTACAGTACAGAAATTAGAGCTGAGGAAAATATTTCATTGTCATAATCGTTTTCCTCGACCCAAAATTAGAATTGACTCATGGAGCGCCGGATACATTCAAAACTGCTTTTTTCTGTTGACCAGTGTTATTAGCGTGAATGATGGTGTGAATGGCAAGTAATTTAAAAATGAATATTGTCATTAGCTGAGTATATGGGAGCAAGAGAACTGTGGTTACATAGAGGGAGTGAATCACCCTCTCAGGGGAAATTTGTAAAGTGCAGCTTGCCAGTTTTATGGGACAGGGGAACAGGAAACATTTTACGATGCTTCAGTTGTTTAAAGATGGAGGTATATTGAAATTTGTGGATTTTATGGATTTGTTCTTTATATAAACTGCTTCCCCCCCCCCCTCCCCCACGCCCATGAACCACAGACTTTGCCATCCCTAGGGTGGCCTGCGTGACTAAGCGATACAGATAGCTGTACAGCCGTACCGTATGTGCAACACAACGGAAGACTACCTGTTGAAGGACCAGACAAAAGTGTGGTTCCTGAAGAGGAGCAGCGGCCTTTTCAGTAGTTGCAGGGACCACAGTCTGGTGGAGGACTGACTGCACTAGTCTTGTAACATCAGCCAAAAGGGTCTTGTTGTTCTCGTATTGCGAAGAGCTGAAAGCAAGCGGAAACTGCATCCGTAATTTTTCCCGAGGACATGCAGCTCTACTGCATGGTTAAATGATGATGACGTCCTCTTGGGTAGGATATTCCGGAGGTCACTAGTCCTCCATTCTGATCTCCAAGAGGTAACTACCAAAGAAGATGTTGTCATCAGAGAAAAGAAATGGTGTTCTACGGATCGGAGCTTGGAAAGTTAGATCCCTTAATCGGGTCGGTATTTTTGAACATATAAAAAGGAAATTGGGTAGGTTGAAGTTAGATGTAGTGGGAGAAGTTCGGAGGCAGGAGGAACAAGATTTATGGTTAGATGACTACAAGGTTACAAAACTAAAATGAAACAGAGGTAATGCAGAAGTAGGTTTAATAATGAACAAGAAAATAGGAATGCGGATAAGCTACTATGAACAGGATAGTGAACACACTATTGTAGCCAAAATAGACACAAAGCCAACACCTACCACACTTGTACAAGCTTAAATGTCAAATAGCTCCGCAAATGATGAGATAGAAGAAGTGTACCATGCGATAAAAGAATTTATTCAGATAATTGTGATGGGGCATGGGAATTCGTTGGCATAAAAAGGAAGCGAAAGAGAAACAGTAGGTGGGTAGAACTAGGCGGGAAGGGGTGGGGTGGGGGGGGGGTGAGTGGGGAGGAATGAAAAAGGAAGCCATATGGTAGAATTTTGCACAGAGCTTAATTTGGTCATAGCTAACACTTGGTTTAAGGGTCATGTAAGAAACCAGGTTTTAAATTGTATGACATTTTCAGGAACAGGTATAGTCTCTGACCACAATTTATTTGTTCTGAAATGTTGGGTAAAATTGAAGAAATTGCAGGAAAGTAGGAAATTAAGGAGACGGGACCTGGATAAGTTGAAAGAAGCAGAGGTGGATGAAAGTTTCAGAGGGAGCATTAGGTAACATTTGACTAAAACAGGGGAAAGGGTTACAGTAGAAGACAAATGGGTAGCTTTAAGAGATGAAATAATGAAGGCAGCAGAGGATCAAATAGATAAAATGGAAAGGCCTAGTAGAAATCCTCAGATACCAGAGGAGATATTGAATTTAAGTGAAGAAAGGAGAAAATGCAAAAATGCAACAAATTAAACTGGTGAAAGGGAACACAAATGTCGAATAATTGAAGCGCAAAATTTTTAAACGGTAGTGGTTAGAGGTCAAATGTAAGGATTTACAAAAAATGGTTCAAATGGCTCTGAGAACTATGGGACTTAACATCTGAGGTCATCAGTCCCCTAGAACTTAGAACTACTTAAACCAAACTAACCTAAGGACATCACACACATCCATGCCCAGGGCAAGATTCGAACATGCGACCGCAGCAGTCGCGCGGTTCCGGACTGAAGCGCGTAGAACCGCTCGGCCACAACGGCCGGCAAGGATTTAGAAGCATATTTCTCAAGGAAAATGACAGACACTGCCTAAAGAAAAATTAAAGAGATGTAGCTGTATGAATATCAAGAGCGCAGATGGCAGATCAAGAGCTGAGAGTGAAAACCAGTCCTAAGCAAAGAAAGGAAAGCTGAAAAGTGGAAGGAGTATATAGAGGGTCTATAAAAAGGAGATGAACTTGAATGCAGTATTATAGAAATGTAAGAGGACATAGATGAAGACAAAATGGGAGATGTGATACTGAGAGAACAATTTGACAGATCACTGAAAGCCCTAAGTCGAAACAAGGCTCTGAGAGTAGATGACATTCCGTCAGATCTACTGATAGCCTTGGGAGAGCCAGCCATGAAAAAGCTCTTTCATTTGGAATGCAAGATGATTGAGACAGGCGAGATATGCTCGCACTTCAAGAAGACTGAAATCATTCCAATTCTAAAGAAAGCAGCTGCTGACAGGTGTGAAAATTACCGAACTATCTCTTTAATAAATCATAGCTGCAAAATACTAACACGAGTTCTTTACTGAAAAATGGAAAAACTAGTAGAAGCTGACCTCGGGGAAGATAAGTTTGGATTTCGGAAAAATGTAGGAACACGCAAAACAATACTGACCCTACGACCTATCTTAGAAGATGAGGTAAGGAAAGGCAAACCTACATTTAAAGCATTTGTAGAGTTAAATAAAGCTTTTGACAATGTTGACTGGAATACTCTCTTTCGAATTCTGAAGGTAGCAGGGGTAAAATACAGGGAGCGGAAGGTTGCTTGCAACTTGTACAGAAACCAGATGGCAATAATAAGAGTCGAAGGGTATGAAAGACAAACAGTGGTAGAGAAAGTAGTGAGACAGTGTTGTAGCCTGTCCCCAGTAGGTACAGTGAGCAAACAATAAAGGAAACTAAAACTAAAATTTGGAGTAGGAATTAAGGTCCAAGGAGAAGAAATAAAAACTTCGAGGATTGCCGATGAAATTGTAATACTGTTAAAGGCAGCAAAGGATTTGGGAGAGCAGTTGAACAGAATGGACAGTGTCCTGAAAGGAGAATACAGGATGAACATCAACAAAAGAAAAACAAAGATAATGCAATGTAGTCAAATTATATCAGGTAATTGTGAGGAAATTAATTTAGGAAACGAGACACTGAATGTAGTAGATGAGTTTTCTGTTTGGGCAGCCAAGTAACTGATGACAGAGGATGTAAAATGTAGGGTGGCAATGGAAAGAAAAGCGTTTATGAAGAAATTTCTTAACATCGAATATAGGCTTAAGTGTCAGGAAGTCTTATCTGAAGGTATTTGTCTCAAGTGTAGCAACGTACGATAGTGAAACACGAACGATAAACAGTTTAGACAAGAAGAGAACATAAGAATTTGGAAGGTGATGCTACAGAAGAATTCTGAAGAGTAGATGGGTATATCATGTAAATAATCAGGAATTATTGGATAGAATTGGGGAGAAAAGAAATTTGATCGCAACTTGACTAAAAGAAGAGATCGGTTTTTTGGGACACATTCTGAGACATCAAGGTATCACTGATTTATTATTGGGGGGGGGGGGGATTTGAGGCGGTATAATTCGTAGGGGGAGGCCAAGAAATGAATACAGTACCCAGATTCAGACGGTTGTAAGTTGCTGTAGATTTTCAGACATGAAGAGGCTTGCACAGGATAGAGTAGCATGTAGAGCTGTATCAAACCACTCTCCGGACTGAAGACCACAGCAACAACAACAATAACAACAGTAAGCTGCTCGTAAAAACCGTTTAATTGTGACGGGTCAGATGTAAGAAAAGCGGGATTGTGCGGTTTAATATTGATATTGGATTGGTTACGGCGTGTATCAGTCAATCAGAGAACAGCAGGATTGCGATTCTTTTTGGAGCTAAAGAATTGCTTTAGAGTCATTCGACGTTTTGAAGAATATTGGTAGCTAGGTCATCACAGAGCAGACCCACAGTAGTCCTGGTAGAGATTACGGTATTGGTGGGCCACCAGAGGTGCAGACCCACTGCAGTCCTTGTAGAAATAATGATATTGGTGAGTCATCAAAGATTCAGAGCCACTGTAGTCCATGTAGAGACGGCCAGCAGCCGTCTGTTGCGACTGTGCAGGTGCACATTCACCATCGAAGAGTCTTGCGGAGAATATAGCAAGTCCATAAACCACCACTTGTGCACGCACAGTTTTTGGAATTGTCCTTAGAACCAGCAATGCTGTTATCCAGTCCCTTGCTGAATTATAAACATATGTGCAAACACTATCACTCCCTACTTCTCACATATTGTCCATGACCAACAGAAATGTGTGCAGTGAAATGAATGCTTACAAGTTACTTAATGTGATAAACTGGTGTCAATTACAATTTTATAACATAAGAATACAATTACAAAGTTACAAAATACATCATTAAAGAACATAACAATACAGATAACGTTTGTAGTAACACAGGCTTTACAAAAGAATAGAAATAAACATATACATCAGTGTTACAAAAGTAATGACATAAGTACATACATAAAGATCAGAATAACTTTTGAAACATCACCTTCACATATGAGCAACAAAACAGAATAAATAATGTCTCAACATCTTTACAAATTAAATAACATAGTATTAGAAAAATTCTACAACATAGCTCTCATCAGCTAAACACATAAAGACAGGAGAAACACAAATACACAAGGGTACACAGACATATAGAGACATGACACAAAAGAAAGGACAGGGTTTGTTTTACTGCAGTATTTTGCATGGAGATCTCCCTTTGTTCATCATTATTCCCAAAAGTACTATCTAAGCCTGCTTTCTGTATTCTGTTCACATCCTCTTTCAAAATAGTTTTTCTCCACTGTACACTACCCTTTTTTTTTTTTGGCCAAACCATTTTCTTATATCTTCTCAATGCATTTCTTCCAATTCATCATAGTTAGTTTCTTATATAGTCTACCCCCTCTTGAGCTAAAACTACTGAGCTCAGATGCTAAACTAAGGGACGAGGCAATGCAGCAGCACAAAACAATTAACATAAACAGCAATGATAAAAAATAAAAGAGGCAAAGCAAGCAGCATAAATTACAACTAATATAAGGCACTGTGCAGCAAACAAGAAAAATAAATCAGTAGTAAAACTAGCTTAGAAGAGTAACACAAAGTCAAATTCAGTAATACTATGCCTGGAAAACAGAAATAACTTATATCTAAACATGACATAGCTCAAGCAGAAAAAAACATTACACTAAAGGCAACAATGCAGACAAGGGAAACGTATATTCACATCTTAATGTCTATGTAATTAAAGTGGTGCACCACAAATTATTCTACAAAAGAAATTACCAAGTACTTGAAAAGAAAATGACATATGCAGTTACTGTTATTAGTCCCTTCTTATTGTTCTTTCCATTCCAAGAGCTCCTTTTTCGAAGAATGTGGGTCTAAAATAATTATTTAATAGATCTGTTGACAGAAAGTGTTCACATTAGCAAATGCATTTATATTTATTTTATGAAACCAATGCTGCAAGACAGCTGGAAACCAGATATCAAATGAAATAAGCAACTATGTACAAAGTAAAGCATAAGAACATCATTCAGTAGTCATGAGGCATTTCATAAGTTAGTAGAAAAATCTCTCAACTAGAGAGACAGTAGTCATAATCAGGTGTATAGACATAAAAATATTTCTCGTCATTTCATTAGGCATTTTAGTAAATATCATAAATTAAGAGCTCCACAGTGTAATCATATGTTTTCAAGTTCGACCATGTCGTTTTTGCGATGCTTTCTACAAAGGAACGTCAATAGCAAGGATAATGGCCTCCCTTTTTTTTTCTCCACCTGTACCTCTGAAAGGGGCACACGCTAATGGCTTTTTTCCAGGCGACTGTTGCCCAGCTGGGTGCCCACGATGCATTATGTGCAGGTGGTCACTTAACTTTCTTATATATTTACGACACCAGTTTCCGCTACAGTGACAGTCTCATATGAAAATTTCACAGGTCGAAAATTTACGTTACGAATGTGTAGAAACAAAATCCTATGAATATAACAGTGTGCAAAAAATTTTTTGCGGCATTGTAATACACTCACACATGTACACACATTTCATAATTCTAAAGTACGATTCTTGGTTTCCAACATCCTCTTCCACAAATCAGAGTCCCTAATCACTACTCATTATTCCTTCCTTTATAACACGTATACATATTCGTAGACACTTCTTCAATATTTCATCATAATAAATACGTAGCATAATCAAATTCCTCATACAGCATCAGCTTATTGATCATATACATATCTCAGCAGCATAATACACATCGTCGTCATAATAATATCATAACACCTCAGTCAACTCTCAAAAACGTCGTAGCGTTTTGCAATAATTTCAAAACCTAAAAAAATTCTCTGTTCATGTCAAAAGTGTCATCTGCCTCAAACGCACTTTAAAAATCATAATCCCATACCAAATACATCATTCAAAGCTCTCATAGTATCACAATGGTTCTGGAAAATATGAGCATTTCACAAAGTACAGACAAAATACAATTTCATAAGTGTGAAGTTATCCAACTGTGTAATTACGTAAACATCTGTCACTGATGTAGTAAAAAAAATGTTTATCTCTCAGTTAAATGATCAGATAGCTGTGTAATTTGTGTGTTAGAGAAATATGGTACCGATGTGTAAATTTGTATAAGCAAATACCATATTAGCTAGGGCTCCTTGTGCTTGCCAAACACATGGTACACAAAGTAAGCGTGTACCCCACTGAGGATTAATGTAATTATACCCTCAGGTGTTACAAATTACAGCAATGGAATGAAATGTATCATGGAAAACTTTTGTATCATTGTACTTCAAATATCTTTAAAAAATAAATGTTTTAAGTACAAAATTAATCACTCAAATACGTGTACTGTAGCGCTAAACTGTGCGTCTTGTTGTAAGATAATCTCTGTGGAAGTGTCGTAGTTATCGTCATTCGTAAGCTAAGTTCTGCAGAAGTCAATGTACTTACCTCATCATAAACGAAAATGAAAATCTTTGCTTATAGATATCGTATTTATTACGTACCTGACCGTAATCAAGAAAGTACTATAATGTAACGTATTGTTGTGCTATGGAAAAGGCTGTCTCATTGTAGCTATACCACAAAAGTTACTACTAAAACATGTTTTACTTTCCAGAATAATACATAAAACTGTGCAGACATAAAACAGAAACACCGCAAAAGCAACATTGTAAATTGTCGCTCATTAGTAGCGTCGTGATAAAATCGTGTAGCTGTTACATAAACTAATCACTGTGTCATCTGGTATCTCACACGAAGTACTTTAAATCCAGAATGTATTTTCAAGTAAACAAAAATGTTGCATAAAAACCTCATTAGCAGTACCAGTATATGTTCTAAGCATGTAAGTCTTATAGTCGTTACGTAATCGTGTGACAAACAAGCAAGAATGTACACACACAATAACACTGTGTCGTCTGTTCTCAATAACAATGCATTCGTAATTTCTGTTTAAATAAGTTCTCTTGGTTCTTGACTGGATATTTAACTTCAAACATTGTTGTATATTAACAGATTCTAAGTCTGACAAAGCATACTAGTAATGTAAAGTGAAAAATTTTATGGCAAAGACTAAGTTAAAAAGCAGATTATCTTTCAATAAACGGTTTTACATGTGAAATGTGGTGCAATCCTTTACTCTTCCTAGTACACAGAGTTTCAACTTCAACGCAATTATCATGTGGTATACGTCGGATTCTGTAAGGTCCATTGTAAACTAGAAAGAATTTGTGACTCAAGTGTTTCTTCTTATGTGACAATGAATGAGCTTTAATGAGAACTTTCTGACCAATATATAATTTCTTTGCATTTGCTTTACCGTGTAGTTTTCTCCTTTTGTCTGCTGCAAATTTTATATTTTTAAGAGCCAAATCAATTATGTCTTTGTGTCGAAGTTTACGTGTATTCGGGAAAGGTACAAGCTCTCTGATTCTGTTCGGTGGTTCTTCATTCTTTAGTACAAGAGTAGATGGTAAAGCAGTGGAATCATGAGGCATTTCATTCAGCACATTTTGAAATAAGTGTAAATATCTGTCCCAATGCTGATGCTTTCTGTGACAATAAAGTCTGCAAAGCTTATTGATTTCTTTCATCATCCGTTCAGACAGGTTACAATGTGGTGAATACAATGAAATAAAAACAGGTTTGAATTCATGATTCCGAAGCATGCGTGACCAAACAGCAGATCTGAATTGCGGTCCGTTATCTGAAAAGACTTTACTAACGTGTCCAACTTCACGTAAGAAATTTTTAACAAAGGCGTTGGATACAGACCGTCCAGTGGCTTTACGTAACGGAGTGAAAGAAACAAATTTTGAAGTAAGTTCAACAGCGACTAGAACGTACGAAAATCCATCAGATGTTCTGACAAGCGGTCCCAAAAGATCAACAGCAGCAAATTCTTTTAATTTAGAAGGAATGATAGGAAACAGCGGAGCACGATGGGAGATAGTAGATGGTTTCGCCTTTTGACAAAGTTTACAGATAGACAAGACTCTTCGAATTCTCTTTTCCATATTGTTAAAATAACAAGTCGTTCGAAGAATATGATAACATTTTCGTGGGCCAAAATGTGCATAGCTGAAATGAATGTACTAAATGAGCTTAGTAACAAAATCGTCAGGAATGCAAAGTACCCATAGCTTGTCATCAACAGTGCAGCGTTTGAACAGTATGTTGTTTCTAACCAGATAATAATGCCGAATGTGTGTGTTGTCTTTTCATGCCATTTACTTTTGATGTCTTTCCAAATCGGATCTTTATCTTGTTCATGAGCAATGTCCTTTAAAGATGTGGTGATGAAGTTTTCAAAGGCGACTTTCTGAATGTAAAGAATACTGAAATTTTTCTCGAGGTTGCCTTCTGTGTTACTTTTCTCAAGCCCAACCGGTGCGCGTGACAGTGCGTCCGTAACAATGTTCTCCTTGCCGGGAATGTAGACTATTGTGAAGTGGAATTCTTGGAGAAACAATGCCCAACGTTTTATCCTGTCATGATTTAATTTGGAAGACATAAGAAATTGTAATGCACGATGATCACTGTATACTTTTACGTGCTTACCGGAAAGAAAGAAACGGAACTTGTTAAATGCCCAAACGATAGCTAAAGCTTCTAATTCAGTAACGGAATAATTTTTTTCAGATTTTGTTAGCACTCGGCTAGCAAAAGCAATGGTTTTCTGAACGGTAGTGTCATTTTCTATGGCTTCTTGAAATAAATGGGCACCAAGACCGACTTTAGAAGAATCCGTGCTAAGGCAGAAATCTTGTGACAGATCTGGATGAGCTAGTATTGGCGCGTTAAGTAGCGATTCTTTCAAAGAATTGAATTCCAACTGTGCTTGTTCGTCCCAGTTCCAAATAGTATTTTTTCCAGTGAGAGAACAAAGTTTTGGTGTAACTAGAATTTGCATATTCAGAAAACGACGGTAAAAATTTACGAGACCTAGAAAACTGCGGACTTGGTTTTTTTCTGGATGGAACTGGAATGGCTCTGATTGCTTCTAACTTTTCAGGATCCGGCTGAATGCCTTCAGAAGAAATAATATGTCCCAGAGACCTCACCTTTGACTTACCGAATTCAGACTTTTCCAAGTTAACTGTAATTCCAGATTCTGCAAAAATACGTAACAAACTGTTGAGGATGCGATTATGTTGTTCCCATGAAGCTTCTGCTATTAGAATATCGTCCACATATAAGGTGATGTGACGTTTTAAGAACTCAGATAATATGGAATTTAGCCCGCGTATGGATGCTGCCGAAGAAATGTTAAAACCAAAAGGAAGTTTCCGAAACTGATAACAAACGCCGAAACAAAGGAAAGCTGTGTATTTTCTACATTCTGGATGAAGTTCGATCTGATAAAAGCTGGATATGAGATCAATGGAAGACAACACTTTTACACCATTAAAATTTTGAAGATGTTCTTCCAACGTTTGCGGCCTGTCTGTTTCAGGAATAATCATAGTATCGATTTGTCTCGAATCTAAGACAAGCCTGATCGATCCATTTTTCTTCTTAACAACATGTAATGGATTGTTGTATGAGCTTACTGCAGGCCCAATAATGCCCTCATCAAGCATAGATTGTATTTCTGTTCTAACACGGTCCCTATAATGTGCTGGAATTACGTATGGTCTAACACAAAATTTAGTATGCTCACGAACACGAAATTGGTATTGAAATCCCTTGATTGTTCCTATTTTGTGAGTAAAAACTGTGGAATGTGCTTGTAAAATCTCAAAAAGGTCCTGCCTATCAGTGTCATTACAATTCTCAATTGTCTGAATTTTATTCTGAATTAACTCATTAATTTCAAATATGCCGTCGATATCATCCCTGTCGGTACTTGCAGAGTGATTGTTAGTGTCTAGTTCTGTAGAAAATTCTGAACTGTTGTCTAACAGAAGGTAAAGCCGATTAACTTCCTCGTCATGGTTTGAGAGCCAATCTTCAAATTTCAAAGCTATTGACTTACCTTCCTTCTCTAAACTTATTTCAGCATCGTGAAAGTTTAAGATTGCTTTGTATTCATTCAAAAAGTCTACTCCCAATATAATTTCCGTCGACAATAATGGAACAATAAGAAAGTTCATAGAGAAACTGTGGCTTTGGCAAAAGAATTCTAAATTGGTTTGTTGGCGTACATCTACACTTTTTCCAAAGATTGCACCTTGTAATCTAATCTTATGTAACGGAAGTGTGGGGCAATCGTTCGATTTGTTGCATTTGCTAAAAGCTGTTCCACTAATTACTGAAATGGGACTGCCAGAGTCAAGTACTGCCGTAAATTTTACGTCATTTACAGTAATGTGAATCACAGGACATTGTGTTTTACGTCGTGTTCCTGGAGTAAGATGTCCCTAATGTCTTCCATTTTTACGTAATTACTAGCTACGGGAGCTGCGTCGTCAGTTTCATAAGCACGTTTTGTGGCTGCCAGCCGTATGAGTCATTGCCTATTGTGTCTTTGTTGGCGCGCGTCGTTATTGGGATTTGGAGACCTAACTTCTACAAATTCACCTTGTCGAGAGGGCTCTGCTCTGTTTAAATCCCGCCAGTTCTGATGCAGTTCAGGTCTGTCGTTACGATCATACCGTCTGTCGTCATGTCGGTAGATTCCATAGTTTCTTTCTTGTCAGTCACGTGGTGGAGAATTTCTCCCTGAGTCGTAACTGCGCGCTGGACCGTTGCGTCTAAAGGTATTCTGTCTCCCTTGATAATAATTATTTTGGTTCCCATATTGTCTGTTTCTCTGATTGTCTCTGTGATAGTCATTATCGCGGAGAGGTGATCTTTCCCTGTAATTATTACTACTCTGCCAATGGTTGTCATACGGGTGGTGTCTGTTTTGGTCACGATTTACGTTGTAAGAATAGCCTTGTCGTGTCCATTTATTATTTCTGTCATCACGGAATTGTGACAGATGTGACCTGTAATTGTTGTACTCCTGTTTTCGCGTTCTGCGATTGTCAGTGTCAATTTCCAGTTCTTGTAACAGTCCCTGAAAAGCTTCAATGTCGTCTTTGCAACGTCCTGCTAAAATAATATGTCGTAAATGTTCAGGCAGTTTGATTAAGCAAATGCAGATGAGTTCTGAGGGGCTGTATGGGTTTGAAAGATACTGATTCTTATGCAACATGTCTTCAAAATATTTCATATGACAGGAAAATTCAGATTGTTCCAAACGTTTCATCATTATGATGCTATGTTTTACTCGGTCTTGTGTAGTTTGAGACCAATATGCAGAGAGGAAGGCATGATAAAAATCTCCTTCACTGTGACAATCGTGAATGACCGATCGCATTCTTACAGCTGGTTGATTCTCCAAGTAGCCACACATAAATTCTAACCTGTGCTCCAATGACCAGTTGGGAGGAAAACAATGAGAAAATTGATGAAGCCATGCTTGTGGATGAATGTCGTTGTCAGAATTCTTAAATGTTTTGAATTTACGTGTAGTAATAAAAAGCTTATAGTCAAAATCATCATGTCGGCGAGTCGCATGTCGGTCATTGTTACGTCGTTTCGGCGGTTCCATCTCAAAATTCGGTGTACCTTGCCAATTTCTTTCATAATTTCCGAGGTGCCCTGTGTTATTATTTTGTGGCTGTTCCGTGTTTCTATGTCCCTCTTCCCGTATTGCAGCGCGAGTGTCCTCTGAAATACGTAATTCTTGTATTACCTGTGTCAGCTGATCTTGTACTTCCCGGATTTCTCTTTGGTGTTGCGTATTAATTTGATTCAGATTTTGTTTCAGTTTCCTAATTTGTTCGCACTCTTCTGTGTCATTAAAGACTACTGGTTTTGTGTCATTCAGATTATCATCTACCTTCGTAGATAAATTATTTAGCTGATCCGAAAGTTCAACTACTTTCTCTGATAATGAACTAATTTCCTCCATGTGTCTTTCTGAACCAATTTTCAGAGTATCTACTGTGTCCTTTAAGTTTTCCTGAGTTTTTGCAAGTTGCGTAACCAAATCGGTAGATGCAACTGAGTCAATTTTAGCTTGCAAGGTCTCATGATTTTCATGAAGAATAGTTTGCAGTTCTTTTATGGCTGCTTCGTGATTCTGTAATGCATTTTGATGCCGCGAAAAAATAGGTTGAAAATGCTCACAAATTTGTGTTTTTACGTCATTACAGACTTTTTGACATTTCGATTCAATGTTATGTAACTCAGTAGTTAAATCTTCACGTGTTTGTTCAAGCGTGGTGTCTAACTTTTGAAGATTTTGTTCCATTGCGTCTAACTGTTGCTGTGTTTGTCTCTGGTATTGTTCCATTGTGTCTAACTTTTGAAGATTTTGTTCCATTGTGTCTAACTTTTGAAACTTTTGTCCCATTTGTTGCATTAATTGTAATAACAATGCACTGGTGTCTGAAACATGTTCTTCAGTGCTTTTCGGCAGTGAATTTGCACCGGCAACATTCACATTTTGCCAAGCGGAAAATGTGTCTTGACTCATTTGAGAAAACGATGAGAACCCAAAACCTGAGTCTACAGTATTTGCAATATTGTGTTCTGTCATTCCCGATTCCTGAGGCGAGCTGTTGCCGACCGATCGATCGATAATGCTTCCCTGTTCACTGCCTGTTTCACTGTCTACACCATTATTTGACGCCCGCTCCATTTCCCGATGCACAGTTACCAAATTACTACTTTGAATATTAGTTAATTCATTACATGGTGGCGCTAACACACTGCTTTCGTCTTCACTGTCATTTCTCAGTTTACTTTGCAGCTGCGAAATACTTGGTGCAAATCTACATGCATGCCACAACTGTTTTACTGTACAACAATGAAAAGCTGCAACTACAAAGGAGATTCTCTCTACAATTACGCGCTAGCAATAAACAAAATCTACACTAATTACACAAACTACAAGAAAAAATCAGAAGATTCCAGTTGGGTATCCTCGGCTAAGGGTCGACATATGAAACGTCCCCTTTGAACAAATTATACAAGACTGTGCTTAAACTAACACACAATATTTTTAGCGCAACGCAATCTGACTATCAAAGATCCCTGCAAAAGAATGGCCCTGAGTAACATTAAACTATACCTTTCAGAAATCACTTACCTCACAAAAATCTTCATTACTCGAACTACTGCAATACAGCGAGCGCCACTACTGCCAGCTAAATAAAAGATTCAAACTACGGAAGGCACTAACTACTGATAGGGATAGTTAGAAAATGAAAGATATTAATAGAGAACAAACAATGTATTTACCTTAATAGTCATAATATATATAGCAGTTCATGACAAATTACAAAACTCCGCCATCTCTCTCCCCACATCCACCACTGCTGGCGGCTCACCTTCAACTGCGCAACGGTACGCGCTGTTCACATCCAGCTGCCGCTGCCCAACACTACAATGGCAGGCAACAATGCAAACTAGCCACAGACTGCACACAGCACAGCCAGTGATTTTCATACAGAGCGCTACGTAACGTTGCCAATAAGAAAACATAAACAGCCTACTTACAATTCTTCCAGTAATGGGCTATATTAAATACCATAAGCTGGCAATTACGATTGAGTGTTATCGCGTTTGAATACCAAAATTTTTAGTTCAGATTAGCACGAAATTGGCGGTGTCTTTTTAACAAACAAGTTACAATATACTGAAGTTTTCACTCACCTTCACTATCCCTTAAAAGCTCACTTAACTCATTACCAAATAATATTTTATGTAACCTGCAGAGATGTGTAGCGCTTCTAGTTCCCACGACAGCTATTCCTATCCGACGAACGTTACGTATTCTTCTGACAGGGAAAGCGTGTGCACATAACTGCAGAAGTAGATATCATTGAAAGGTGAGGATATTTTCTGTACGGTGAACAACATTAACCGCTACGTTGCAACTAGGTGAGACGAACTGCAGATTTTGGTACAACAAACGGTTAACTAAAAGCATCCACTGTTTAATATATAACGGCGAAATGCGACTGGAAAGTAGATATTATATTACAAGACGAAAACGCGTTTGAATTCATAAAACCGATGAAGTAAGATGAGTTTCCTCTACGATATAAGTTCTAAATGTGTCAAACGTAAATCACATCAACATTTAGAAAATATCTCACAGCTTTTAGCAAGACGTAACTGTTATAAATGTCATCACCGTGTCAGCAGGTCACGATTATCTTCCTCCCGATATTGGACTTGTTTGTGGTCCGGTAGGACAATACATTATACTAGATGAAAGGCACCCACTTCATTTGGTCTTCTTCATTTTGATTTCTACGTTGTAAGAAATTGTGCAATCAATCGACTAGTTTTTGTAGCACGTAACTTATTCAAACATTAGTCTCAAAAATTACATTTAGTGCTTTCCTGTCGGGTGCAATGACGAATAAGTTTGGCGGTCGACAAACATGTGAACAAGCTACGTGTACCTCTCCGTGTAAAAAAGAAAGGATTCTCCCAGCACTGTACTTGTGTACGCTAGTCTTACCGGAAATTAAAGTCTTTTGTTACAGATTAATGGCAAGAGTGTTGAAATGAGTCGAATTCTTTGTATACATACTGCGTTGTCTTTTTATTTCTGGCGAATAATTCAGCTTCTATGACGTTTAGAAACTTTTTCATGAGGGCACACCGGGAACGTTGAGTGCATTTAGAATTTCTGTGGGCAAGTTCGCGTTTTCGGTTTGTTTCGTCATTGTTTCGATGGATTTCAATATAGTTACTTTCTGCAGCACTATGTTCTGTATTCGCTGATTTTCTGTTGATCTACTTAATTTTGTGTTACAAAAATTGTTCGCTTAGACAGCCATTCTATGTTTATGTATTTTCTCTCCAAACGAATACACTTTTTCGATTACTTTTTCCTTCACCTCTACCATGTTTCACAATACTGATCTATTTCAGTCGAAGCTCGGGGCCAAAATATAGCTATTTTGAAAATAAATTTTGCTTAAAAGACAGTGTTTGATTACAGGTTTGGCCAAAATATGGAAACAGCGCGATAAATGTGTGCTTCAGCGTGAATGCAGATACTGGCCAAGCCTGTTAAGTTGTGCCGACCGGCACGTGTGCGATGTTCCCAATACGTGTGGCTTAGAATGTGGTCAAGTTGTTGCTATTTGTATGGTGGGCGCCTCCGTAACCAAGGTAGCTGAAGTGTTTTGTGTTTCAAGAGGCACCGCATCGACGATCTGCACCCCATACAGGAAAAGCGGGAAAACACTATCCACTACGTCATAGCGCTGGCGAATGTGTGTGTTGAGTGATCGTGACAGACGGTCATTGAAAAGGATCGTGACGGAAAATAAGATAATGACAGTTGCAAAAGCCACTCCAGAACTGGATATCATACTAGTGAACCTTGGCAATATCAAAACAACACTAATGGAGTCCCCTTAGCAGCGAATTGCAGGCGACCCGGGTTTCCAAAGCAAATCCAGTGATGCAAACCTGGACAATGAAGCAAGTTTTTCGATCAGATGAGTGTTGTTGCACAGTGTTTCTAACTTCTGGCACAGAACGTGGCAACGTGGCGAGTATTCGGTGACGATTTGAGCAGCCGTATCGTGGTATTCCATGAGCCATATGGTTATCCTACAATGGTCATGTGACCAGTGTAGCTGATCGGGTCCACCCCACGGTACACGGCGAGTTTCAAGAAAAGGCCTCTACTCACACAGATCGTATCGTCCAGCATTGGTTTTGTGAAAATGGAGATGATTGTTCGCTTCTCCCTTGGCCATCAGATCTCAATACTATTGAGCCTGCATGGCCTATCTTGGAGTAAAGGGTGATCGCTATCCACCTCAAAATCCTAAAACTTAGTTACTTGAACGTTCCACTATTTTGTTGGAGGAATAGTATAAGCTTTCAGGACCTGCAGTTATCCGTTCCGAGACGACTGGAAGCTGTTTTGAATGCCAACTGTTTTCCTACACTGTTTTTGGCAAACTAATATGTTGTGTTTGTAGTCTTTCCATATTTTTGTCCACCACCTCGAGGTTTATACCTCTGCTACTCTGTTTTTACTGGAAATCTGTGGTACGTTCCTATGGGACGAAACTACTAGGCTTACACGCTATTTAATCTAACTTACTCGTAAACTAACTTACGCTATGGACAACACACACACCCATGCCGGAGGGAGGACTCGAACATCCGACGAGAGGGAACCACGCAAACCGTGGCAAGGCACCTGCTTTTACTCTGCAAATCATTGTAACCTACTTGGGAAGGGATACTTGTTATTGAACTATAAAATGAATTCTGTTCCTGTTTCATTCGGGATTGGAGGGTGCGAAGAACGACTGGTTCTACGACTCTCTGCGAGGCCACGTTCTGCACACTCTATGCGGGACGGATAAGTAGGGCGCTAATGAACGTTGACGGTTTGTTCTCTGAAATATGAGCCTTGGCATTTTCCAAGCAGGTTCTCGAGGAATGTACAACTGCTTGCTTCGACTTCTGCCAGTTAAGATTTTTAGTCGTTTCTGTTTCTTCTGCCAGTCAAACAAACGTGTGATCATTCGCACTATCCTTCTCCTACTGATATCACTGAAAAACAGAATATACATGTCAGACGCATTGTAGGATGTAAATATATATATTTTTTAAAAAACGCATTTTATCTCGCAAAGAAGGAACCCTTAGTTTTGTAGCATTTTGTGAGACACATCATAACGGCTGTGCCTTCTTCACTGTAGTTCAATACCACCTCTGCTAAGTCTAGTACACCATACACATTTTATTCTTGTGCTTAAAATGTAATTCTTATCTAAATTAGGTCTGTTGGAAACAGAAGGGAATGTGATGATAAAATGTCTTCAAATACTTAAGCGCTCTCTTTTAAGTCTTCGTCACAGACGATTGTATGAAAGCAAGTTGTATTGCTATGTATGTCTCTATACTATACATCATTCCTTAAATCCAAGAATAAATGTTTTCCATCATTGGATAACTTTTTAAGAACAGTTAAGGGGTCCGTCAGTCTGTCGTAGTCGCAACGCTCATCGAGGTAATTTATTGATTATTTTTCAGCTTATTAATGGCTTTTCGGCAACACCCATAAAGCCACCTTCAGAGTAATTTTTCAACATTTAAATGTATAACAGCCTGAATCATAAAAAAACAACAATTAACCATTAAATTCATTACCTGATGACAATAAAATACGTTTATTGATATGAAAAGAGGACTGATAACATACATCATATTTATCCATTTATTAAGAGAGTTGCACAAACCGTCTAGTATCGGATAAATACAGGCCCTGTATGATTTTCAAGAGAATATTATACCTTTCTTCCTGCAAAATGTGGCAACTTCAGATTACGATGATGGACGTGGATAGTGATCACGCACTTTTCTCTCCAAAGTAAACCACAGTGGCTCAATAATAGTGAGATCTGCTAACTGTGATGGCTATGGTACTGCACCACTTCATCCTCGAGCTGAAAACCTGTCCTGCACGATACGAGCTATGTGGTTTGTATCCAGGTCGTCTCTGAGCACAGAATCAGCACCGAGGAAAAAATTGGGATGGAGTAATTCCGACGAAATGGTCACATAATCCTTCGCAGTGTTGCGAAACTGCAGAGTACCCATGGGGTTTGTCGAATACTACCGGTAAGGCTTCCCAAGTCATCACCGAACCCCAGTCATGTTTCACTCTTGGGACGTAAACTCGACCAGAGGTTGTAAATAGTGTGCAGCAAGACTCATCCGATCAAATGGTTTACTTCCATTTCTCCATAGTCCAGGTTCATTGGCTTCGGCACCACGTTTCCCCGTTATGGGCATCAGCATCACTTATGAATGGTTTCGGAATTCCAGCTCGTCCTGCCATTCCTGCCTGATGGGGATCCGTTCGTGTTTTTGTATTTTTTTCATTATTTGTTTTCGGCAGTACATTTTGCTGCTGCCATCCTCTTAGAGACTGGTGCCTCCTGAAATATCAAATACTTAATCTCCATTGATTACGGAAGCACCAAATACCCGTACGACAACTAGCAGTTTTCACACTTTCGAATTCAGTAAGCACCACCATAACGCACTCACAACCGCACAAAACACTGTTCTGACCATGATTGACACTTGCAACCTATTAAAGACTTTGAACATGTGTCGATCGTGATCACAATAAAAAGCTTAACCTGGAGGCTTGGCTAGTATCTGCGTTTATGTTCAAGCATGCGGTTCTCGCCGAGTTTGCGCTGTATTTTATAATGGAAAAAACTGGAAAATAAATAAAATTAAAAAATGGCTTTTGCTGTATTCTTGTTCGTCCTTCTGCTGTAAAATCACACAGGAATGTATACACTAGTCCTCTGTCGGTAAATGAGTTTGAGTGTATGTTACTAAATTGTAGCCAGCGGACATCAGACACTGAATTAGTTTTTTGTGTAAGCTCACGGAAAAGTGATTTACAACATTCTCGCTGCCACATTCACATGGAAAACGTGTGATCACATTGAGGCGGTAGAGTTGTTCCCGGAGTCTGTCGTGATGTAATCGAAATTGTGCAACTGTCACGATAAAGTTCCTGTTCTATCTGCAGTTTTGGCACCAAGTACATGATGGGACATTAGGTACCATTGCAATACAGTGTCTCACTAATGTCGTAAGGCCGATGGAGGATTTCGTTCCTTAATAGCCCATCTTTCACACATGTTAGAAGTTTTGTCAAGCAACTTGTCGAATGATACTTCGATGCCACTTATTTCTTACAGTAACGCACAGAGGTGGCGTAATGGTGAGACACTGGACGCGCGCTCGTGAGGGTGGCTATTCAGATCCTGGTACCTCCCCGACGCACCCCCCCCCCAATCTAAATTAAGGTATTTCGGGATTTCCTCCCCCTCCCCCCAAACTGCATGAATTATACGCTCGATACCTGTACCCACACTTCCTCTGTCCGAGATTGTGCTCCGTTCCTAATGACCTCGTTGTCGACAGACGTTAAACGCTAACTTTTCATTTTTATTTATGATAACGTCGTTCCTAAAAATCGATGTGTAGCTGCAACGTCAACATGCTTACACTGCAAGTCCTTAGGTGTTGTGTCAGCTCTTCCTCTTCATTCATATTCCATCTGAAAAGCATACAACTGTGTTATAATATCTATTGCTATACTTCGTTCGTTACATTTCTTACTCCTACGAACAAAGCGTGTCTGAGCCTTACGAATATATATGAATGACTGGTTAAGTGTACAGATGGTTTCTGGTCGCCATCCTAGTGCGTTGAATTTGGTCTCTTTAGCGTTACCTTGGAAGTACTCTCGCGAAAAATTTTAAAATCCTATCGCCGTCCCATTATGCAACGTAAAATGTAATTTTCTTAATTGTTTTGTAAGATCGGATTATTTCCTGATTAGTCTCTTTGCCTATACAGCGCTGTTAAGTCCTAAATTTCAATTGTGACTTGATTTTTCTTCGAACATCATTCTATAAGCCGCTCATGGTGGATGCTTCGTCAGAACCTTGGCAGAAGCACTTGCTCACATCAACGCCCTTTCGTTCTATACAGTCAGTTTACTTATGTTGGTATACAAATGTAGATCGATCTTTTACCTGCGAAAATCAGGTAAATGATTCGCATATCTTTCGTCAAGATGATCTACAAAAAAATCTTACATTATTTCAACATAGTTCTTCTTGACTTATCGATTTTACTAATTTTCCCACTTTCCTTCTCCGTTTTAATATTCTCCTCTTTTTCTTCTTTCCAGAGGCTCTGTAGCCTCGCGGGCACTGCACCGGTCGTCTCGCGTAGTTATCCTCTCGCTACCATCGCTGGATAGTTTCCTCAACTGTACGGCTCTTAGAAAAAACAAACATGTCGTGTGGTGACGCAGTTCTTAACAATACAGGGGTCTTTTCAGAGGCCCACGCCGCTGCGTAGCAACAGTCTGAGGCGAGGTGACTGGAGGACAACATGCGTGTGTGCATCACCAGTCAGCAGAATATTAAGAAAACCGTGGACTGCAGTAAGAACACGCAGCAACGATGCAAGAGCCGTCAGAAGGTAAGCAATAAGCAAACGCCTGAATTCCTCCCTTCCGCAAAACACAAAATACGTACGTCGATTCGATTATACCTTTCTGTGGAAGCACTGCAGAGCATCTCATATTCATGTATGTTTAATGGATATGGAGATCTTCGACGTCGCATTTATACTGAGGGTACTTTTATTCTGGAAAAAAGTCTTCCAGACAGTTTATCAAGGTTTTTGTGAGGCAGTTTTCTTTGGATACGAATGAATTTTACAAATCATGTAAAAACAGGAAAATTTGGTTACTGCAGGTTACACATTCTCAAAGGACGTTTCTGTGGCAACTGATCTCGGAATTCGCTCGTACAAACATTGTTCGATTTCGAGCGGGTCACCATAATGCCTTGAAGCACACGTTCTCCAAGCAGATCTCACAAGAAATAACACGTTTGTAAAAGAATTTCTGACAATTATAGACTAGTTTCAAACACTAAGCTGTTTTTCTGTCAGACATAAATTGCTTTAATATTAGTGTCTTGTAAAAGGAATGAAATGTGGTGTTGTTTCTGCTGACGTGTAAATAAATAATGTGGGTTAGCGGTACAAGTGCAGTTCGTATCTGAATGCTGGTACAGTGCGCCCATACTTCCTTCGTTCTTCGTCTTCATAGTACCTTATCGGTAGACATCGCTTGAATTCAAGCTGCCAATATTTTGATTCTTTTTTCAGCCAACTTTGGCGATGAAATTATATTGTGCGCGATAGGCCTTACATAGTTGTCAGTGGAGCCAGGGTTTTGCGATTTGCGTAATAAACGCATATTTCAAAGATCTCGTTGATATAATTGCATGAATGTAGACACTGATGCTTTTTTTCTAATGGATTAAGCCAAAAGCGCAGAACATGAGTAAATTCGCGTATTTTGTTATAGTCCGTAAACTTTTTAGTGATCGCAGGCGTCCCGATTCGACTCGGCAGATTTTGGAAGAAGTCAACGTATTTTGTGACAATAAATTTAAGTAACAAAGGGTCCTGTCGTTAAACGGCGCTGCCTCATGTATGATGAAGCCCAGGAAAGCAATTAAAATACTTCACCTTAACGTTACATGTCTAGCCCATGCGCTACATCGTATAGCTGAAACAGATCGTGTAAAGGACGACAATGTGAACACACTGATTTCCTTCACAATAAAGGTAAATGGAGGCACATATTACTGAGGTTTAATAACTCTGACAGCATTAGTTAAGTTACATGAAATGCACTGTCTCATTTTGGTAGTGATGGTATTGAAAGCACTTATCAGTGTTGCCGGATTTAGAAATACACTGCCAGATTTAGCTTTACCACCACAACCCATTTTAACATAATGGAGCACCTGGCTAAATGCTGCCATCTTTTACAGTGATAATTTTAATGAAGTTAAGTCGGTAATAGACAGTAAATTTTCGCAAATTTATTGAAGTAAACATTCGATTGCTTCACTGTATTGAAAATCTTCAAGTTACTGTGATTTAATTATTTTTGTCGGTTTTTGTTCGCGAACACTTTCGAAGGGAGTAATGCAGCTTGTGGATGTGGCATACAAGGAAACCAATTTGAAGAAAGATCTGATTTACATCAAATGGAGTTCTGTGTATTTGCCTGCGACAGTAACGAAGTTGGAAGCGAAAAGTAAATGGTGAAATCTTTGACATTTACTGAAGAAGTTGGAAATCTTTGCATTCATGTTATTGAGAAGCTGGAGTTGCAGCAAAAAAATAAGATGCACAAAGTTATCGGATCAAATCCCGATTTTAAGTTTACGAAGCAGGCAAATTAACGTTTAGCAGTGAAAATGTAAAATACTGTCAACCTGATCTGACTTTGTCTGAAATTTCTTCACTTTATGTTGCACCTGTTACTTCCTGTGACGCAGAAAGATAGTTTTCTATGTGCAGAACTGTTTTCCTATGTGCAAAAATGTTTGAGCATAAGTGAAGATGATTCGGAAAAAAATGGTTTTTGTGTACTGCTATAGAACAAAATAGAAATTATTATAGAACTGATTTTCAATACCGCATATTTTTATTGATTTATCTCCTCACTATGCCTCACGATATAATACTGTATGAATGGTTGCATATGTTATGATTTGATAGTGCTTGAAAATCCAGGCTCATTATCGTTATTTAGTGCTGTGTGTCGTTTCAGTTATTAGTAATTTATAGCAGTGAATATCATTTGTAAGTGACCTTATACGCCATTGCGTACCATCTGACCTGTCGCTTTGTGTATTAATCACTACTCTGAGAGGACACTCGTAGCGGTGACTGACGGTAGTAACTGTTTCGATAGAGGTCGAAAGACTGTGTGTGACTTCAAAATGATATGTACTTGACCTCAGCCGATACGAAACTTAGCTTTCAATGCTAGGTGCAAAAGTTATCTCCATTGAACGGATCAATAATTTCATATCATTTCAAATTCAGTTACATACAGGGTGAAGAAAAATTCGAGCACCGATTCCTCACGTACTGACAATACAAGAATGCCTCACACAAAATTTCGTCCTGCCCACGTTACGGGCAGTAAATGGACGTCAAAGGTTGGCAATCTGGTAACACTGTCATCACATGTACGGCAACTACCTCTATGAGCAAGGAGAGCAAGGCTGTGCAGTTAATGCAGTTGATAGCATTGTGAGTTAGCATGCAGGAGGTTGAGGCTTCAGTTCTGGGTCGAGGGTTATTTGTTTTTATTTGCTAAAAGTTGTCTGCGTGGTACGGTACTGGCGTCTTAACCGTCTTACAGCGATTACAGTGGGTCTTCTGCAAAACATTTGTAGTTACATACTATGAATACAGAAATGGAAGTACAATCGTTTTCACTGGTCATCTTTCAAAGAAGTCTTTTGCACGTCGTGGACGCGAATTGTCTGACACCAGTGCATCTGTTTCATTCCAAAGCTGTTTTGTGTGTTTCCTCCCACACTGGTTCCATAGAAATTATTTGCAAAGCACGTTGCTAGTCTTACTGGTGAAGGCCCAATGAAATGTAATGGACCTAAACTTGGCAAGAATAGTAGTTGGTATGGAAAATGCGAATGATCGTTTGGCGTCATTGGCCGGGAGGCCCGTTACGGGGCAGGTCCGGCAGCCTTGGTGCAGGTCTTAGTACATTCGACGCCGTACTGGGCGATCTGCGCGCCGGATTGTTGTTCGTATTAATCGATGGGACCGATGGGGAAGGGTACGCACAAAACAAGTTTGGAATTTAGTGGATGGAGTGGTGCGAAACCGTTCATATCCACGCCATTCAAAAGACTTCTTTAAAAACTGACCTATGAAAACGATTGTCATTCCTGTGCTCGTAGTAGGTAACTGCAAATGTTTTGTAGAAGCACTCCGTCTTCAAGCCACAAGTGGCCCATCGGGACCATCCGACCGCCGTGTCATCCTCAGTTGAGGATGCGTGTAGGAGGGGCGTGTGGTCAGCACACCGCTCTACCGGTCGTTATGATGGTTTTCTTTGACCGGAGCCGCTACTATTCGGTCGAGTAGCTCCTCAGTTGGCATCACGAGGCTGAGTGCACCCCGAAAAATGGCAACAGCGCATGGCGGCCTGGATGGTGATCCATCCAAGTGCCGGCCACGCCCGACAGCGCTTAACTTCGGTGATCTCACGGGAACCGGTGTATCCACTGCGGCATGGCCGTTGCCAAAAGTTTTGTAGAAGACCCACTGTAATTGCTGTCTTAGCAAATTGAAACAAATAAGCCTCGATCCAGAATCGAACCCTCGACCTCCTGCACGCTAAGCCAAAAAGACTATTCACTGCACCAATTGCACAATGCTGATCAGGTGTACTGACAGAGACAGTTACCGTACACGTGATTACAGTGTTGCCAGACTGTATATATTTAATGCCCATTTACTGCCTGAAATATGCGCAGGATGAAATTTTGTGAGAAATGTTTTTGTATTACTAGTACGTGAGGAATCGCACTGTTAAGTCCGAGTGAGCAAATTTTATCTGCGCCATGTATATACCGTTTCCAAGCTCTTCAACTCCCTGTGTCGTTTGCTTTCGTTTACACAATGTTGTCTGCTAGCTAAAGCTGCCTAAATGATTCGCATTTGTTTACATCTGGGGCCATGACACAACGTCCCTAACTTTCCCAGTCTTTCTGCTTTCTGTGGTCTGGCGCACTACCTCGTAATCAGTTTCTCGTCGTCACTTTCTGCCAATGGCGATACAGTTCTTACAATTAAGATGCAGCTTTTCCTTGTAGATTCATTTCGCTTTCTGGGCACCGCATCCTACTGCAGCATCATATTAAAGGCGTGCCTCTTCTGGTGCGTTTACGCTGCCACCTCGCTGCTGTCCGCCATTAACCAGCGACGATGAAGCGAGCCCACAGAGTCCTACCAGTCAGTGTGACCTGCTCCACTGCTGCTCGCTACAAGGGCCACCAGGTGGTAGTAGGGCAGGTTTGTGTTACACACTGCGACTACTGTCGCATTTTGTGAAACTTGAGCCGCGATTGGCTATTTCTAGGTCACCCTTGCAGTGCCGTGTTTGGCTGTTCCTCACTGCGGGGTTTCTTTCACAATGTACATCTACTTCTACTCTCCATGTGCATTCATAATCTGCATGGCCGAAGGTACTTCTCTTCGTTCCATTAATTGAGGCATAGAGCGAGGAAAAAATGACTTCCTAAATAATGCTTTGCAAGCTGTAATTAGATTAATTTCATCTTCATAATCACTGCAAACAGGTACGCATGGGGCTGTGGTATATTCGTAAATGCCTCACATATTGCTGGTGTTTGGAACGTTACAAGCACTGTCTCAAGAGAATTTGCGTCCAACTTTAAGCTTCTTCGGCTCAGCATTTTTTCTGCACTTTCGTGACACTCTCTCATCATAAAACGAACATGTGACCGTTGGTACTGCCCTTATTTGTATATTTTCAATGTCTTCCAACAGTCTTATTTGGTATCGATCCAATACACTTGAGCTGTGTCCTAGGATGGGCCATGTGAATATTTAGTAAGTAACCTCCATTGTAAAAAGACTACATTTTCTCTGTATCCCACCAATAAAGCTAAGACATAAAGTTGCGAGAGTTGCAAGTGACGTTTTAAATAGACACTCATTTCAGTCACTTTTGGACGCAAAGCTTTTTGGAACCAGAAGCACCCATAACATCATAACCACTTGATGATGGATATCATCAGACGTAATAATTTTTGGAAATTAGTTGTTCTCATTCACTCATTTTATGGTTCTATTTACTTCATTAGAATATTACACAAAAATCTAGAAGTGTTAGATGTAGTAGATGAATTAGATGTGGATAAAAGCTGACGAAATATCATCTCAGAGTGAATAGGCCTACGAATTGCTGCCAGAGCTGATGTCCATTCACGAAAATCTTAAAGCATCTATCACAGTGTACATTGCTTACTACAAACGCCAGCTTTTGGCCTGGGATGATTTCAACGAACTTTGACATCAATCGCTCTCTCCATACAGTGCCACAAATTGCCGCTAGATATACAAAAATTGCAACGGATTCGAGACCTCGCTGAAATCCAGCTTCTGCTAGAGTTGCCAATATTAATATCTAGTAGCAGTAGATTTGGTGTTTTCTAAAGCCAACTTTTTGACGAGGATTATTTGATCAATGACCTCTTGAATGGGATTTAGAGTAAATCTTTGTAGCAGCTCTTGTACCGTTGGGCGCTTAGTTTGCAACTAGATAATATCCAATGGAATTTTGAAATCAGAGAATTTCCATTTCAGAGTTTAATATCTCGGTATCTTATTGGGATACCAACAACATATTTTGTTCAGTGGGATTTTTGTAACGCTATAGAATGAAAAACGAATAAGTATTAAAAACAAGTTTGTTTGGTAATAGGCGTATTTTTGTACAAATGTATAAAATGGGTAAGCAATAATGAGTATTCTTTAAGTCTAAGTGAGTCTGTGAGGGGAGCGCAGTTTTCACTTTGGTGGGGAGATGTCACTATATGGCACCTACTGAAAAATTATTGGAGATGTCCTTAAAGGCCACAGATAATGCTTCTTCAATTGTCGGCCTGAGCTCCTTCCGGATCTCTTCCCAGTCGTCGTTCAGAAACTTGTTCATGTTGTCCCCTGCAATGAAAGGAAAACTGATTAGCAAGGAATAGGTTATTAATCTCAAGGAAATAATTGGCATTTAGTCACGTACGTGGATTGTATGACACAACATTCTCTTTCATCGGGAAATAAAAAATTCAGTAACTCCCAAGACGCGATGTAGAAGCACTACATTTGCTAGTGCAGGTGGTCCAGAGCAGCAGAGGTAAAGATTGAAACGTCGTACTTTTCGACTAAGTGGGAACTGTGAGAGACGTTAGCAGAGAACAGTAGTCGGAATTAAATTATTACCACAGCCTAGTACATAGTCACGACTCTCAATATGGTGTGAAATCTGTTACGGTTTGGCAGCGGGAGCGGCACTAGCACTCCAAGTGGTTAGAAAGGAGGCAGTCACATGCTTCATAAGGATAATGTATGTTTGAATTCTTTTTTCTACTTAATTAACGAAATAACCGTCGCATTTTTGCGTTGTAGGCATTAATAAATTATCAAGAGACGTGATTATCATGAAATGCAAAAACAAATGAATTTAATAGATTCAGCGACATAAACTATAACTTATTCGTGAAGAAATACATTCACATATGTGTATAGCTGCAGTTTGCTCTGCCGACAGCAAGAGAATATAAATACAGTTTCATGCATGAGAAGCATATAATTCTGTTGTGGTCTGTTCTTGAAATGATAGGCACTTTTCTTGACGTGTAAAATTTTTTTAAAGGAGTCTAATGGTTACCCACTGTTACACTTTATTCGACTTTCTAATACATGAATATTTTTCTAAATATAAATAGTCCTTCTTCAACAGCGAATATGCAGAATATTCTTGCCATTTGTGCGTCAGATGTAGCAAGAATACTGGAATTGTTTTCTTCTGTGTTGGGAAAGAGTTTTATTGCTTTTGACATTTTATTACCACGTTTATGTGGTTTACCCTTTAGCTACGGATGTGGTGATACGTTAAGTAATGAAGCTATTACTTTCCACAAACGTCTGCTGCGCTTCACATTCACTGATTTATCTAGAAGTGTATCGAGCGAAACTTCGCCTTGTTGGACAGATTAAAGACATCTTTCTGTAAACTGTGTTTAGACTACCCTTTCTGAACGCCGTTAGGTCCTTCTCAAAATTTCCCCTGAACTTATCGCTGCTTTTGCCAGCGTTCAATACCTGTAATGATTTGAGCATCAGTGCTTTTTAGTATCACTTGGAGCTCTTGTACGTTCCCAACACAGGAACGACAATTTAAAACTGTTACACCTGTTGTTCTTATATATACGTTCTTCCTGTGTTCGACTTGCACCTTTCGAGACCGAAGCCCTTTCTGTGTCTCCCGAAGACCCTTAACCTAAAACGTCACAGAGCCCCTACTACCCATGTAGCCACCTCCTGCATGTAATGGACTTCTATTGACTATAATTAGGAACTACATTTCAAAGTTACCTCTTTAATCAGTTTATCTAGTAGTGAGAAATATACCAAAATCCCTGCAGTAGTTTCTGAGTTTAAGTTACAGCAACAGACAGAAAACGCGGCGGGGACCTTTAATTTAGTTACATGTATACATAATGATCTTTTTGTTTATAACAACCGTTATTTTCATTTATTTGCATTAAAAGAAAGCTGTTCCAAGAGACTGGTGAATATCGGATTGACTGGTCGAGGAAGAACCGACGACATCCTTCTGTTCCTTGACTTCAGGAAGGTATTTGACATGGTCCCGCACTGCCGTTTAGAAAATCTAGTTTACCGAGTGTCGGACCATTTTTGTGACTGGACTTCAGAATTCCTTGCGGATAGATCAATGTTTCGCTCTTGACGGAACAAAACTGATATATGTAAAATTAATTCCCAATGTACCCCAAGGAAGTGTCGTGGGACTTGTCCCGCTTGCAGTGTATATAAATGGTCTAGTAGAAAGCGTCGGAAGCTCTTTAAAACTTTTAGCTGTTGATTCTGCTGTCTATACAAAACTAGGAACTTTAGACGACAGTATCGATTTCCAAAATGACCTACATAGGACTGATGTAGCCACCAGCAGTCGGCCCTGAATCGACCCTGAACAGGAATAAATATAATACACCATGAACACAAGGGAAAAGAAATCTCGGGTTGCCCAGAAACTAATGCACCGCTATTTTTTCTCCAACAATTCTTTATTGAACATAATGAATATTAAACACACGTAGTCTCCATCCTGTTCTACGGCCTTCCTCCAACGAGGAACAAAGGCGTGTATGCCCTATCGGTAACAATCCTGCTGGAGGCGGAGCCAGTGCTTCATAGTGTGAATCACCTCCTCACCGTTCTCAAAATGTCTTCCGCGAATGCGTCTGTCCTCGCGAATGACATCAGCTCGGTACTGGTCAGGTGTGACAGCCGTGGATGGTCTCCCCCACCGCCGCAAATCGTGGAGGTCCGCCGAAGCGGCTTACCCTCTATGACCAGCGACGAACTGTACTGCCGTTGACATCAGATGCTCCATACACTTTGCACAAGCGCTTGTCAATATTCTCCACAGTTTCATTCTCTCCAGTGAGAAATTCAATGACGGCACGTTGCCTGTAACGTTCATCACATACAGACGTCATTTTGAAACTGACCTGCAGCTACGCTATTGACGGAAACTTGGTGCGGTCACTCAGGATAAGTAACGTTTCGCTTCTTAGCATTGTTTTCGGCTGGGGGAAAAAATGCGGTGCATTACTTTCTGGGCAACTCTCGTATTACTGTACAACCACACCATTGATGAAAACTTGCTGGAAACAGTATCTACCGTATAACATCTAGGAGCAACTATACAGAGTGACCGTAAAGGGAATAACCACATAAAACGAACAATAGTAAAAGCAGATGCCAGACTGACATTCGTAGGAAAACACTTAAGAAAATGTAACTCGTCGACGACAGAAGTGGCCCACTAGGCGCTTGTTCCACCGATCATTGAGTGCTGTTCATCAGTTTGGGACCCTTACAAGGAAGGACTGGCGGGAGAGAGAGAGAGAGACGACACAACGTAGAGCGGTGCGTTTCGTTACGGGAACTTTTAATCAGCTCGAGAGAGTTACAGAGATGCTGAAGGAACTTCGGAGGCAGACGCTACAAGAGATGCGTTGTGCATCACTACTAAAATATCGAGAGAGTATTTGCCGGGAAGAGTTGGACAACATGGTACTTCCTCCCACATACATACATACATCTTACTAAATGACCACGATGAGAAAATTCGAGAAAGTACAGCTAATACAGCGGCTTACGGACAATCACTCTTCCCGCGTGCTGTTTACGAGGGGAACATGGAAAGGGGGATCAGCTAGTGGTGCTAGGTGTATCCTGCAACACACCTTCAGGTGGTTTGAAGAGTATTGATACAGATGTAGACAGAGAGATTAGATTAAATTTACTTTCATTCCAATTGATCCGTAGTGAGGAGGTCCTCCAGGTTGTAGAACATGTCAGAAAAAACAATAATACATGACAAATATTTACAACTGAAACAAATAAGCTAACGGACCTTCCACAGGTCCCAAGTGGAATAATCGTCATTTTTTTAATGAACACTATATGGAAGAATCATTTTACAAGCACTCATTTACTAAGATCGCATTAATGGACTGAATTTGAAAAAAAATTTTATTTATAAGGTAATAAACATATAATAAAACTACTGCAATACTTATTTACAATGAACACATCACTGAACTGAAATGGTGCAGAAGTTAGATTGTACTTATACACGCGCACACACACACACACACACACACACACATACACACACACACACACACACACACACAAGTACACACACACACACTTATTTACAATGAACACATTACTGCACTGAAATGGTGCAGAAGTTATATATATATATATATATATATATATATATATATATATATATATATATATATATCAGCTGGTTCTACTGAGAAATTCATCAATGGAGTAGAAGGAGTTGGACACCAATGAATCCTTTAGGCTTCTTTCAAACTGAATTTCATGGGTTGTTAAGCTTTTTATGGCTGCTGGCAAGTTATTGAAAATGTGTGTTCCTAAATAATGCACACCTTTTTGTACAAGAGTAAATAACTTTAAATCCTTGTGAAGATTAATCTTATTTGTAGTATTGATTCCATGATTTGAGGTGTTGGTTTGAAAAATTAGTATATTTTTAATGGCAAATTTCATTAAAGAATAAATATATTGGGAAGCAGTAGTTAGTATCCCTAGTTCCCTATACAGACTTCTTCAGGATGTTCTTGAGTTCACACAACATGTAACTCTTATTGCACGTTTTTGTGCCCTGAAAGCTTTTGCTTGGCTTCATGAATTACCCCGAAAGATAATCCCGTACGACATCGTGGAATGAAAGTAAGCATAGTATGCCAGCTTTTTCATTTTTATATCCCCTATGTCTGACACAATTCGCGTTGCAAATAGAGATTTGCTAAGACGCTTCAGAAGTTCTGTGCTGTCCTCCTCCCAGTTGAATTTATTATCAAGCTGTAATCCCAAGGATTTAACACTGTCCACTTCTTCTATCTGCTTGTCATCGTATGTTAGTCATATATTGGCTAGGAACCAGTGATTAATGTCCACAAATATTTTAGTAGCCGATCTTTCTAAGACTACATTGGTTTGATATTTATTGCAATGTTTGTATCATCGGCAAACAAAACAAACTTGGCATCTGGTAGTGTTACTAATGAAAAGTCATTGATATACACAAGAAAAAGTAAGAACCTTAGGATGGAACCTGGTGGGACCCCACGTGTAATTAGTTCCCAGTTGGCATACGTGTCTCTTTCCTAGTAACACCTTTTGTTTCCTGCCAGTGATATAAGACTTGAAGCATTTTGCTGCATTTCCTGTTACACCATAATATTCTAATTTACTTAAAGGATATTGTGATTTACACAGTCAAGTGCCTTTGACAGGTAACAAAATATACCAGTTGCCTGCAAATTTTTGTCTAATGAATTAAGTACATTTTCACTATAGGTGTAGATATCCTTCTCAACATCAGAACCCTTTAGAAATGCGAACTGCGACTTTGACAGTATGTTATTTGTGATAAAAGTTTTGAAAATGCTGGCAAAAGTGAAACTGCAAGGAAATTTGATGCTACTTCTTTATCTCCCTTCTTAAACAGTGGCTTAACTACAGCATATTTCAACCAGTCAGGAAGTATTTCACTGATAAACGACTGACTACACAGATAGCTTAATATGTTACTTAGAATCACATTCTTTAATTAACTTTGTTTATATTTCAACATACCCACTACATGAATTGATTTTAAAGATTTCATGATGGACATTACTTCTGCTGGGGTAGTGAGGGTCAAATTCATATTATGGAAGTTACTTGAAATGTCTGATCTGAGGTATCAGCATCTACAGATATACCACTAGTGAAACACTTAATGAATGGAAGAGGTAGAATAGTTGGAGACATATTGATACAAGAGCATTTGCAGAAAGCTATGGTTGAGAAAGTGGTGGAAAGAAATAATAACAGTGGTAGACTTATGTCTAGGCCGACAATGTGGGGACAGCACTCATACAGATTACCTAATCATGAATATTATCAAATTACTTAAGAAAAAGAAACAAAATGACTGCCAGCGCGGAGACTCCAGCACTGAGTTCAAAAATGTCATTGTTGACGATCTGAACAGTAACAACAGAAACAATAACATTCATTGTTTCATGTGTGATGCGAGATACTTGCATATTTTATTGCACAATCAGTTCGAAAATGAATTGTGTCAAAAGTATGAGCAAAATTTTGAAATTCCGTTAAATAAATAAGATTGGTCACGTAGTCCTTCCGTTACTTTAAGCATCATAAATTGAGAAACTGGAAAAGTAATTACTAGCTGCCAAAGGCCAGCTAGGGCATTATTCTAAGGCTAGGTCGTCGGATAGGTTGCCCGCGTACGTAGGTATTTCGTGTTGCATATTTATGCTGCTTTCATCATTCTCTGTGAAACAAAGGACAGTGCTAACTCTTGTAGCAGATTGTTTCAACGAAGATGCCGACAGTTTCGTTGTGTGTCAAACTACGAGGCCGTGCTGAAAAGTAATGCTTCCGTATTTTTTATGTGAAAACTCTCAAAGTGTTTTTAAATAAAACAGATTTTGTTATGTTTCAACATCCTTATTATTCATATCTACGTATTTATTTTTCAACATAGTAAACGTGGTGACGAACGCATTTCACCCAATGAGGGACCAGCTTGTTGATTCCATCACTGTAGAGTGTGTGACGTTGTTGACGGAGCGAGAACCTTATCTCTACCTGCACTGCTCCATCACTATCAAACTGAAGTCCTAGCAGGTGTTCTTCAGGTACTGGAACCAGATGCAAATCGGATGATGCCAATTCGGGACCACGTCAAGGATGGTCGATGACAGTGAATCCAAGGCATCGGATGGTTGCAGATATCGGAGCGCTCGTGTGTGGTCTGGTATAATGATGTTGAAGGAGAGTGTGGGCCATGTGTGGGCGAACTTTTAGAATTCACGCTTTCAATTATCTGAACTGTTTTTCACGCCAACATAGTTACATCTCACGCCGCCATGTTACACTCTACAATTCGGAGCCCTCTAGCGAAACAGGCTTGCAACTTAACCAAGCAGAGCGGGAAAGTCGACTGAGTAATATGCATGCTATGTAATATCTTAACTGACGTTGTAAACATAAAAAAAATTCGGTGGCATTACTTTTGGGCACGCCCTCTAGCAATACAACGTCTCTAACCCTGCCAAATTTCTGGCCTATAAGCAGGGAACTGTCTGATTTTTCAGTCACATTGACGGAGTGACAAACAGTGTATTTGTACGTTTTTCCGGCGGATATGCTTCTTGAAAATTTCTCTGGCATGCAGCCGGATTGACTGATCGTTGCAGAACGAATTTACGACTGGTTAACGTGCCATCATCATCAGGTTATACAACGATCAGTCAATCCGGTTGCAAGCCAGAAAGACTTTCAAACGAGTGACAAATTTTCTTCTGTTTCACTTAAGGTGTTATCAGTGGATAACTACAACTCAAACACATACAGAAAACTTTGTTTATCATACAGTTATTCGAAGATTATCTGATCGGCACTCATGAGTATCGCTAAGAATTATCACACATGTTTGTCACTAACATCTCTCTCATCTTTCAACGTGACAACGAAACCAACTATAATTAGTTTTAAACTGAAAATTTTTCATGAATAACATAGAGAACGACAAATCAGTGAATGTACTGAAAAGTAATCCCTCTGAATTTTTTATTCGGTTCTGAATATTGCCTGAGGTTTTACATGGCATGTATATTACTCAGTCGATTTTGCCGCTTCACTCAGGCAAGCTGCAACCCTCTCTCGTAGCGGGCTCCACATTGTAACGCGTAACATTGCGGCTTGTAACGTAATTATTCGGAGCGTGAGAAACAGCTCAGAAAACTGAAAGTATGAATTCAAGGAGTCCGTCCACTCGTTGAGCACCCTTTCCTTCAGCAAGCCAATGTCCAACCACACATCTACAACGATCCGACGCCTACGGTTCACTGCCGTCGACCCCACTCAATACGGTCACGAGTTACCGCGTTCAATGTACATCTGTTTCCAAAACTTGAAGAATATGTTCGGAGGATTCGCTTTGACAGTGACGAAGCCATGCAAGCAGAGGTGAGGCAGGGGCTCTGTCAGCAGTGTGATCTGTCAGCAGTGTAGATCAGTCTACAGTGAAATTATCAAAAAGTAATCTCTTGTTGGGAGAAATGCGCTCGTTGCCAGGGTGACTATGTTGAGAACTAAATGTGTAGACATTAAGAACAGTGATGCAGAGTGTCAACAACATTTTATTTATTTCAAAATTTTGAAGAATTTTCATACAAAAATTTGGAACGTATTACTTTTCAACTCGCTCTTGTATTTCAATATTAGGAAAAGAGAAGAAATAAGAAGGAAGCTTAGTTTAAGTTTTGAACCAGTACGTTTTTGTTAGCCTGTCGAGAAGTAACAGAAATCAGCATAAATATTCAGGCAAGAAATATACATGCTTAGAGTTTTGCTAATTTTGCGAACAAATAATGCTCTGAAACAGTATTGACCTGACTGTGGAGTATTGGTTTGTAGTTTCGTGGTGATGTCTCTGAGTACGAAGTTTTACCTGTAGAGAGATATTGTAATGAACGGTTGCTCCAGACTAAAGACCAGCAGTAGCTGCCACTTATGTTAAGTTGCCAGCAAAACGCCAGTGTTATGTAGCTCTTATCCGTTGTCTCCCACGGCATTCTAGCACGGGGCGGAGTTGTCACACGCAAAAAATGTTCAAATGTTTGTGAAATCTTATGGGTCTTAACTGCTAAGGTCATCAGTCCCTAAGCTTACACACTACGTAACCTAAATTATCCTAAGGATAAACACACACACCCATGCCCGAGGGAGGACTCGAATCTCCGCCGGGACCAGCCGCACAGTCCATGACTGTAGCGCCCTAGACCGCTCGGCTAATCCAGCGTCTACATATCAGAAAAAAAACACGCAGGTTTCAAGGTCGCTGACTTCAAAGCAGATATCTAGACGATACTTTTGTTGTTTGGCCTCATGGTAGTGAGAATTTAAACCAGTTTTTGGAACATCAGAATTAAATCCACCCGAATATTCAGTTCACTATGGAGGTGGAAAAGAATGAATGCCTTCCCTTCCTTGATGTCTTGGTTAAAAGGACGACTGATAGTACGTTGGGACATTCTGTTTATAGGAAGCCTACCCAAACTGACTTGTATCTGCGAGCTGCCAGTTGTCACCATCCAGCTCAGCGTGAAGGAGTACTTCGAACCTTGGTTCACAGGGCCCACGTTATCTCAGAACCTGGAAGTTTGGCAGCTGAGCTATCGCATCTCGAAGGCACCTTTCGTCAGAATGGTTATAGTGAGAGGCAGATCAAACGTGCGTTGCGCCATCAGCCTTCTGTGCAACGGGTGAGTGACGATAGCAACGAAGTGACACCTGAGTCTACGGCCTGTTTACCTTACGCAGGAAGCATTTCCAACAGGATTGGCCGTATTTTGCGGAAATATGATGTGAAATGTGTTTTTCGACAACCTTCTAAGATTAAGGCCCTGTTGGCGTCCGTAAAAGATGATCTTGGTTTGCGTAAGGTTGGGGTCCATCGTATTCCTTGCAGTTGTGGCATGTCATATATTGGTCAGACAATCAGGACTGTAGAAGACCGGTGTATTAAACATAAGCGTCACCCACGCTTACAACAGCCGAGGAAATCCACTATTCCAGAACATTGCCTTGACACCGGTCATCCTATGGAATACAACAACACGGAGATTCTGGCTTGCACGTCCAGCTATTGGGATAGCGTTATTAAGGAAGCTGTTAAATCAGACTATCAAACAACCTTATTAACAGAGATGGTGGATTTTGTTTAAATGCTGCTTGGAATCCGGCTCTGTCTCTCATCAAAAAACAGAGGGACAGAATTAGTGCTACCTCACCTGTTGATTAATAGTAACTATCGATAATTCTGATGTTGATTATCTTTGTTTGTGTTGACACCTGTTCTGTGTGTGGTGTCTTACTTGTTTCTCCTCTGTGAACCGAGGTATTAAATTTGCTTGCACATTTCTTCTTCCTTGCATTTGTGCCTTGAGAATGGCAGGGTGTGCTCCTGTCGAAATATGGGCGGTGTTCGACGATGTCACCCGGCAGCAAACCCATAAGTTATTTGAACATTAAATTCGCCGGGAAAAGTTAAGGTCTCACATTATGCAAATATTGTTTGACATTTTTTGCCCTCATTCCGTTCCTAATCCATTATATATGGAAACATTTCTATACGTCTTGCTTGCATTCACAGCTAAAGATTTGTACATGGTGGCCAAAATTGGAACTAATTTTTTTCCAGCCTAAAGTGGTTCCGCATTAGCTCATTAGGATACCTGTCAAGTTTTGCTGCCATACGATAATTAGAGTCCACACTGGACCTCTGTGAGTAGCTGTACCTTAATGATAACCACCCGGTAAGTACACGTAGATTCGACTTCGCAGATTGCAAAAAGCGTTCGTTACTGAAGGGTATAAACGATAACTGCCTATAACGTACCATACTGGTGTAGGGCAAGTCGAGGCGGAGAATTTGATACAGGACACTTGCGATCTACTAAGCCGAGAAACAATCTCAGATGGGCGTACAGAAACAATCTTAGCCACGGTGCATGCGTGCCGCGCCTGTTATTGAAATCCTCTTGTTCCGCCAGCCTGAGTTGCCTAGCGTTTCTAGGCGCAACAGTCTGGAACCGCGCGACCGCTACGGTCGCAGGTTCGAATCCTGCCTCGGGCATGGATGTGTGTGATGTCCTTAGGTTAGTTAGGTTTAACTAGTTCTAAGTTCTAGGGGACTGATTACCTCGGAAGTTAAGTCGCATAGTGCTCAGAGCCATTTTGAACCTCTTGTTCCCTTACGCCAACGGATTTTTCGGCTCTCTACACAACATTCTCAGTTTAAAACTTTTCCACAGGGTAATGAAAAAACATTTAGTAAAAGATATGCAAAACGTAATTATGTCTACAGCTCGGTCTAAACTTAACCTTAGAAGCAACCTGGTTTCGTAATAAGAAAGGCACACAGACAAATGGATGTAATTGTTATTTTATGCTGTTAAAATTCGCAATATTTTCAGGTAAAATTTACACAAACGTCAATTTATGTATTACAGGTGCAAGAACAGAGGATTTTTAATTTTCAAGGATTACTTTAACTAACGTCTTGCGGGAAAAGCATGCGCTGCACCTTATCAGGCGTTCTCAGGCTAATTTGAAGTTGTTTTCCAGCCAGACAGATCGCTGGTGGCCTATGCCAATTTGTTCGTGTCCACTTCACCTTCACCATTGTGGTACGTTGTAAACAGTTCTCGTTTACACCCTGTATACCGTAAACGGAGTACCATTTCAAATTTTTATTGCATAGAAGAATTTTTGTGTAATAGAACTCAGAAAATAACAGACGGTGAATGTATAAGGGAGAGTCAAATGAAAACATCTCGTGCCACAACGGGACCGTGGAATAGTTCCCTTCAAAAGTAGTCACCACATAGCCCGCCCAGTTAGCTGTGCGGTCTAACGCACGGCTTTCCGGGCGGGAAGGAGCGCCTGGTCCCCGGCACGAATACGCCCGGCGGACTTGTGTCGAGGTCCAGTGAGCTGGCCAGCCGGTGGATGGTTTTTAGGCGGTTTTCCATCTGCCACGACGAATGCGGGATTGTTCCCCTTATTTCGCCTCAGTTACACTATGTCGGCGACTGCTACGCAAACAACTTCTCCACGTACACGTACACCACCATTACTCTACCACGCAAACATAGGGGTTACACTCGTCTGGTGTGTGACGTTCCCGGGGGGGCGGGGGGGGGGTTTGTCCCGGGCGCCGAACGGCACGATATCCCTGGGTTCGGTGTGGGGCGGCGGTGAGGTGAAGTGGACTGCGGTAGTGGGCCACTGTGGTTGCGGTGGAGACGGAGCCTCTCCGTCGTTTCTAGGCCCCTGGTTAACATACTATACATACAATACAATCACCAAATATGGTTAAAATGGCTCTGAGCACTATGGGACTTAACATCTGAGGTCATCAGTCCCCTAGAACTTAGAACTACTAAAACCTAACTAACCTAGGGACATCACGTACATCCATGCCCGCGGCAGGATTCGAACCTGCGATCGTAACGGTCTCACCACATAGACATTTATCCCACTGGGAGATGACATGATCGTAGCATGCGGTCGGCCACTGATGAGTCCACAATCTGACCCACTCTTCCAGTTCCCCGTCCGACTGAAACCGACGTTGATATATGTTTTTCTTCAGATTGAGAAAGATTGGAAACCACACGGTGAAAGATTCGGGCTCTATAGACGATATTGGCGTATTTCGCAGCCAAATCACCGAAGCGTAGCCTTCGTCCGATTGGCAGTATGGGAGCTGGCTTTATAGTGCAACGGGAGCATTCTGTCCGACAGCACTCCTGGGCTATTTGACTTTATGGCGCGGCGCAATTTACTAAGAGTGTCCTTCTAGCGCTACGCATTGATTGTAATTTCACGCTAGAGGAATTAGACTAGCAGAGCGCCTCTACAGTTGAAAGCCTCGCGGGATAAATGGTTCAAATGGCTCTGAGCACTATGCGACTTAACTTCTGAGGTCATCAGTCGCCTGTAACTTAGAGTTACTTAAACCTAACTAACCTAAGAACATCACACACATCCATGCCCGAGGCAGGATTCGAACCTGCGACCGTAGCGGTCGCTCGGTTCCAGACTGTAGCTCCTAGAACCGCTCGGCCACTGCGGCCGGCTCTCGCGGGATAGTCGCGCGGTCTAGCGCCTTGTCACGATTCTCGCGGCGCCCCTCAAGGGGGTTCGAGTCCACCCTCGGGCATGGGTGTAAGTTAGTTTACGTTACATTAAGTAATGTGTAAGCTTAGCGACCGATGACCTCAGGAGTTTGGTCCCATAGAACGCAGCACAAATTTCCAATATTCTACAGTCGATGAAGAAGTTTCGTGACGTTATGTGATGTTACCATTTCGAGCCCGAGGACAAACGGCGAAGCCAACAGTGGAAATAACCAACATTTCCCTGCAAAAGGAATCGAAAGCTGTTCGCGTAAGTTTTGGTAAGGTCATGATGAATTACTTCATCGACTGCTCACCGAGTTCCTCGAGAGTGTAACTGCAATCAACGCGTAGCGCTATGAAGACACTTTTCAGAAACTTCTATGCGCCATAAAGTCGAAACGCTCTGTAGTGGTGTCGTGGGGATCCCTTTGTTGCACAACAACGCCCACCCCCACACTGCCAAACGTCGAAGCCTACGCTTCAGCGATATTGTTGCGAAACACTGCAACGTCCTCCGTACATCCAGGATCTTTCACCGTTTGATTTCCACATCTCAGGCGACCTGAAGAAAGACATGCCTGGAGATCGATTTCAGTCGGATGAAGAAGTGCAGGAGTGGGTGCGATTGTGGACTCATCAACTGCCGATCGCGTGCTACGAAACAGGAACTCATCGTGTCGTCTCGTAGCGGGATATATGTCTTAACGTGTGTGGTGATTGCTTTTCAACAGAATGATTCCTTGGTCGCGTTGTGGGGGGGGGGGGGGGATATCAAGTTTTCATTCGACTACCCCTCATACAACAGCAAAGAAGGTAACATCGAATGAGTCCCAGGGGAATGTTACAAGAACTATGATGCTCTTAGTGTACGCGGTGAACCCGAACTACACCGACAAAGTCGTTCAGTGATATTTCTGACGTTTTTTTCACTTGAGGATGCGCGCTTAATCGAAACTTTGTCTGTGAATGAACCACTTTACAGCAGCTTTCAGATGCATCAAACCAGTTTTTGGACTGAAGGCCGCAACAACAAGAGCAACAACAGTACACAGGCCTGCATCTACAACGAGAGCTATGGAATACGGAAATTAATATACACGAAGACCAAAATCTAAAAAAGGAGATTCCTGTAGGTACAGTAATACTAGATTTCCAATAATGAACCATAATTTTCTTCTACGTAGGTTTTTAATAAGTCAAAACACTTTTGAAGCTTTTCCAAGTGTGTTTCATGAGTTGAAATCAGCGAAAATTTTGTTTTTATTACTGTACTTGTATACACTACTTTTCACTCCCCATGACTGTTACCATAGTTGTATCGCATTTACAAAATTAATGGTTGTCTCGATGCACTGGTGGACGTCGACAAAATATTTGATATAAGAAACTAGGTCGATGAATTCCTTGAGTCATTTCGTCAAAGCATTGCAAACGCTTTGTTCCAAGAGGCATATCGATTATGTACACCTTAACCCTTTGACTACTAATTTTTTTCCTGTGGAGTAATATCTTAGCCGAAAGCAAAAATATTAAAAAAAAAAAAATCCCGCTGTTTCGTATTCCGTCGTGGGGAGGATGGGACATACAGGGTGCTTCGCAAGTTCCTCCATCATTTCAAAAACTGATTGTTCGAAAACTACAAGATATACAGAAAACAGACATCTGTCAGTGTAAAGAACATGTCTCCACCTAATTCACATTACAGGTGCTCACTGTGGAGACCGTTTGCGATGCGGCAAACGTTAAAACGTGCGATCGGTTCACTGACCCGAATTGTCCAGGAAGGTGCGACTGCAGCCCGTATTTCAAATGTGCAACTTGGGTTGCTTATGTGCAGGCGCGAAATCATTCGGGTGATAATACGGAGCAGAGGGTTAACCATGGCCGCGCGGGTTTAGCCGAGCGGTCTAGGCGCTGCAGTCATGGACTGTGCGGCTGGTCCCGGTGGAGGTTCGAGTTCTCCCACGGGCATGGGTGTGTGTGTTTGTCCTTAGGATACTTTAGGTTAAGTGGTATGTAAGCTTAGGGACTGATGACCTTAGCAGTTAAGTCCCGTGAGATTTCACAAACATTTGAATATTTTTTGGTTAACCATGAAAGTTGAAGACAGCAGAACCTACAGGTGTGAATGTAATTTTCTCTGCAAACCATTAGCAGGCCTCCCTTTGTTAGTGGGACATTTACGAATAGCAACAACATGCAGCAAATTCCAACTGCTTCCCTCATAATCTATCGTGGAATGCATACGTCCCAGTGCTAAACAGAGGGTTAAAGAGTACATCACACTTCACTATGAATCACCACTATCCAAAAAAGGAAACGTTTTTGCCAATCTAGTTGTAAATGGTGTACAAGCAGGTGCTGATTAGTCCTTGGCTTTATGAAGAAAAATGCTGTTACGAGCTTGAAAAATTTATTTACTGAACTTATTTCCCCTTGAGCACTACAAATTTACCGCGTCATTGCTCCAGCTTTTGTTAACCTATCTAAAAACATTATTTTGTGCTATGAACCATTCATCTGCAGCCTTTCTGTCTTGCTGAACGTTCAGTCTCTGTATGAGATGTTTCTTGAGGTTTGGGAACGGACGATGGTCTGAAGCAGCCACTATGGGTGAACACAGTGTATACAATCAGTTCCACAAGAGAGTGTACAACATAAATTAAATGTAACGTTCACAGCGGCATCTTTGGTAGTGGTATCGAATCTGTAATCAATGCAGTGTGAGAGTTGAATATTTTGTTTTGTCGGTTGCAGTTTGAAATGAGTGCAAAATATCTGAAACATCACGAGGCAGTGTTCCTTGTAAATCATCTTTTTGAGCCTGGTCTCCTCTTTCAAAAGCCTTGAGTACGAAGCGTGAAAGGTTCCTTCAACGGTCTGTCAGACACACAATAAAACAGCATGTTTGGGAATGTCTCTCTAAACGCGGTTTTGGGTATTTGCCTTCGTTTATATCCAATTTAAACGCTGAAAAAAAGTGCAATATTTATCAAAAATGACGTCTGAGATTCGTTAAGAAACTACTTGGTTCGAACAAGGCAAACTGTGCGCTCTGTACAGCATGGAAACAAGACAATGTGGTGTCCACGATGGACTGGCTTGCAGCATCTCCGGATGCAAATCCGATCGGAAACGTTTGGTCGTATATTAAGATGAAAACCAATATATACTTTGAAGCAGCTGTCATATAAAATCGGGGCCATATGGAAATAGTTACTGAGAGAAAGCATAGAAAATCTTGTAAAAGCATACCAAAAAGGTTGTTGTTGTTGTGGTCTTCAGTCCTGAGACTGGTTTGATGCAGCTCTCCATGCTACTCTATTCTGTGCAAGCTTCTTCATCTCCCAGTACCTACTACAGCCTACATCCTTCTGAATGTGCTTAGTGTATTCATCTCTTGGTCTTCCTGCACGATTTTTACCCTCCACGCTGCCCTCCAATACTAAATTGGTGATCCCTCGATGTCTCAGAACATGTACTACCAACCAATTCCTTCTTCTAGTCAAGTTGTGCCACAAACTCCTCCCCAATTCTATTCAGTACCTCCTCATTAGTTATGTGATCTACCCATCAAACTCTTCACGCAGTATCATATCCCCCATTTCATCTTCATCTACATCCTCTTCCATTTCCATAATATTGTCCTCAATTACATCGCCCTTCTATAGATCCTCTATACAGTCCTTCTACCTTTCTGCTTTCCCTTCTTTGCTTAGAACTGGGTTTCCATCTGAGCTGTTGATATCCATGCAAGTGGTAATCCTTTCTCCAAAGGTCTCTCTAATTTTCCTGTAGGCAGCATCTAACTTACCCCTAGTGAGATAAGCCTCTACATCCTTACATTTGTCCTCTAGCTATCCCTGCTTAGCCATTTTGCACTGCCTGTCGATATAATTTTTGAGACGTTTGTATTCCTTTTTGCCTGCTTCATTTACTGCATTTTTATATTTTCTCCTTTCATCAATTAAATTCAATATTTCTTCTGTTACCCAAGGGCTTCAACTAGCCCTCGTCTTTTTACCTATTTGATCCTCTGCTGCCTTCACTACTTCATCCCCCAAAGCTACCCATTCTTCTTCTACTGTATTTATTTCCCCCATTATTGCCAATTGTTCCCTTATGCTCTCCCTGAAACTGTACAACCTCTGGTTTAGTCAGTTTATCCAGGTCCCATCTCCCTAAATTCCCACCTTTTTGCAGGTTCTTCAGTTTTAATCTACAGTTCATAACCAATAGATTGTGGCCGGTGTCCACATCTGCCCCTGGAAATGTCTTACTATTTAAAAACTGGTTCCTAAATCTCTGTCTTACCATTATATACTCTATCTGATACCTTTTAATATCTCCAGGGTTCTTCCATGTATACAACCTTCTTTCATGATTCTTAAACCAAATGTTAGCTATGATTAAGTTGTGCTCTGCGCAAATTTCTACCAGGCGGCTTCCTCTTTCATTTCTTCGCCCTAATCTATATTCAATGTTTTCTTCTCTCCCTTTTCCTACTACCGAATTCCAGTCACCCATGACCATTAAATTTTCGTCTCCCTTCACTATCTGAATAAATTCTTTTATTTCATCATACATTTCTTCAATTTCTTCGTCATCTGCAGAGCTAGTAGGCATATAAACTTGTACTACTGTGGTAGGCGTGGGCTTCGTATCTATCTTAGCCACAATAATGCGTTCACTATGCTGTTTGTAGCAGCTTACCCGCATTCCTATTTTCCTATTCATTATTAAACCTACTCCTGCATTACCCCTATTTGATTTTGTGTTTATAACCCTGTATTTACCTGACCAAAAGTCTTGTTCCTCTTGCCACCGAACTTCAGGAATTCCCACTATATCTAAGTTTAACCTATCCATTTTTCTTTTTAAATTTTCTAACCTACCTGCCCGATTAAGGGATCTGACATTCCACGCTCCGTTCCGTAGAACGCCAGTTTTCTTTCTCCTGATAACAACGTCCTCGTGAGTAGTCCCCGCCCGGAGATCCGAACGGGGGACTATTTTACCTCCGGAATATTTTACCCAAGAGGATGCGATCATCATTTAATCATACAGCAAAGCTGGATGCCCTCGGGAAAAATTACGCCTGTAGTTTCCCCTTGCTTTCAGCCTTTCGCAGTACGAGAACAGCAAGGCCATTTTGGTTAGTGTTACAAGGCCAGATCAGTCAAGTATCCTAACCGTTGCCCCTGCAACTACCGAAAAAGGCTGCTGCCCCTCTTCAGGAACCACACGTTTGTCTGGTCTCTCAACAGATACCCCTCCGTTGTGGTTGCACCTACGGTACGGCTATCTGTATCGTTGAGGCACGCAAGCTTCCCCACCAACGGGAAGGTCCTTGGTTCATGGGGGGACCAAAAAGGTACCAAGCTATAATCGATAATGGTGGCAACTAGATTAACTATTAGGTAATTGTGTAATTAGTAATAACATTTAATTTCAAGTAAAAATATATTTATAATGGCGTCTTTTATTTCATACCGATAACAGCATACACTTGCTTATGGAGCTAACGGTACTTTAGGATTTCAAAGTGGGGATCCGACCATTTTTGTTGCGTGATGGCTGCCTCGTTTGAAGGGGCATTGTCTTGTAGAGGCAAAGTTCCTTTCCTCAGCTTTCCTCGAGGTTTGAAGACCAATTGTTGCCTCAAGTTTTCGAGTAGTTCAGCTTAGTACACTGTCCTAATCATTTTAGTATGATTCAAGTAGGCGGCTGCTATGGCCAAGCGGATCTAGGCGCTTCAGTCCGGAACCGCGCGCCTGCTACGGTTGCAGGTTCGAATCCTGCCTCGGTCATTGATGTGTGTGATGTCCTTAGGTTAGTTAGGTTTAAGTAGTTCTAAGTCTAGGGGACTGATGACCTCAGATGTTAAGTCTCATAGTGCTTCGAGCCATTTGAGCAATTTTTTATGGTACAAGTAGTCAATAAGTAGAATTCAATCTCTACCCTAAAAGACGCATTCGATCAACTTGGCTGGTGCCTTTATGTTTTGAACTTCTTTGGACTTGGTGAACCACTGTGTCTCCATTCTTTGGACTATTCTCTGGTCTATGAACCATAAGTTTATACCCATGTTTCATCCATGGTGACGAGACGATCAGAAATTCCACAGGATTCGAGTGAAATTGGGGCAAAATGGAATCGTGTTTGTCGGCGTTGAGACATTTGGGAATCCATTTGCGTGAGAGCTTTCTCATGTCCAAATTCTCAAGAATAATATGACCCACACGTTATCGAGAAGTGCTCTGGCCCTCTGTTATTTTTTAGCAGTTATCCTCCGATCAGGGAGGATCATAGAATGAACAGCATCCAGGGTCTCCAGAATGTTCGCCTTTCGGAACGCTCTTCATTTTCAGTGCTGAAAGCCCTATTTTTTATAATGGAATAAGAAGGGCAGCTACCACCTAGTGTACTAGACCTAGCATCAGAAATTTGTTTGGCTGTGTTCCGTTTTTTAAAAAGGATAATTAATCACAACATGATTGTCTATTGCCATGCATACTCCATTTTCTTGCAATATGTTCACTTCAAGTCTGCACAGAAAAATAAAACCCATGTTTACTGCTACGCAATTACTATCACATATAACGTAAAGAACAGCGTTTAGTGCCGAAACGTCAGAATTAATCTACATCCGTTTAAACTAGGACAAATCGAGGACATATCAGCACCTCCTTATTTAGACATTACCCAGTATCAGTTAAAGAGTTAAAGTTTCGGAAGCAGTTGATTTACTTAAAGAAGAAAGTATCCACAAAGCCTAATTTCTCTTTCATTCACTACATTTTTTTTCCTTGTGGGATGCAAGTACAGGAGAGCCACACCCACCTCCAGTAGCTCGCTGTCGTATAATGTGGAGCTATAGTGTGGTTCTTGCAATAACTTGTAGAGTGGAAATGGCGCGGTAATGTTGCTGCAACTGGAGTGGGCACAACGTTGTCGGACACCATTATGGAAGTGTATCTTCGGCAGCATGCAACTCATATGACCGAAGTAAACGTGTCATAACATAGATTAGGAGCTGTCTCACCGAGCCAGGTGGCGCGGTGGTTAGCATACTGGATTCGCAGTTGGGAGGACGACGGTTCAAACTGATTTTGGTTTCCTGAGTTAGGTTTCCCGTGATTTCCTAAACCGCTTCAGGCAAATTCCGAGGTGATTGCTCTGAAAGGGCATGGTGGACTTCCTTCCGTATCCTTTCCCAAACCGACGGGACGGATGATACCGCTTGTAGGCCGCATCTCCTACAAATGCAGCGCACACTCCCAGAACGATTCCCATTAATCTAAATCCTGTAATAGCCTTAGTTCTACGGATTACGTGCGTACGTACTTTCTCTTCATCTAGTTATTTAAATGTCGCGTCAGTTTCGGCCATTTATAACTAATCTTAAATCAGACTGCACGAATGACAACAAAATCATGAACGGAGAAATGATGAACTGTTTTCGGCATTATAACAAAAAATCTATGAGCTAGACAGCGACTGAATTTGTGTGAAAACAATGACTATCACAGTTATACGTGTTTACTTATCCCCATTACAAGCCAATAATTACCAATAAGAGAAAATACACTGCCCACTCACATTAATATGAACACCTCTCAAAAGCCTCAGTAACAACCCTTCGCAGCGCAAGACGTGATGGAAGAGTATCGATGAGGTGCTGGAAGGTATTGACACGGATGTGGAGCCATGCAAAAGTCCAGTGCCGAGGTCACAACGCTGGGTTACTCGGCTGAGGAACCATAGAGCGAGCAGCCCCATTGAGAGGGTACCGCAGATTCTCGGTTGGCTTTAAATCCTGTTGGTAGATGCCAATGTACCGAAGAAGTACAAACTACATGTGGGGGTGGATATGGTTCCCAAGGATAGATGCATACGACTGTTGATTTATTATGCCTTCCAGAATGACGCGATCGCCCAGGGAATGCAATGGAAACATTCCCCACACCACAACACCCCTTCCTGCGGTCTGGGCCCGCCTGACGATTGTTGAAGGGTATTTTCTTTCAGACGCCAACGGCCTTGATGCAGTGATAACACCGGTTCTCGTCAGATCACCGATGATAAGGGCTGTCCATCTGCCTTGGATAGCACATGGATGGGTCACAGTGCTGGTCTACCGAGTACTGTTGGCAAGCGGACTGCACTCAGCCCTGGTGACGGAAGTGAGGAGCTAGTTGTCTGAGAAGTAGAAGCACCGATCACAAAAAGTAGCAACGGCCGGGAGACCGGTGTGCTAACCACATGCCCATCTCTATCCGCATCCGGTGACGCCTGAGGGCTGAGTATGACACGGCGGCCGATCGGTATCGTTCGGAGGTTGTTTTTTCTTTCTTCTTTTCACTCGCTTGAACGGCCATCTGTCTGATGGAGCATAAAACGTGATTCATCTGAGACGATCACCTATCACCACACAGTGAACATCCAGTTAAGGTACTGGCGTGCAGATTCCAGCCTTCGTCACCAGTGAACAGCAGTCAGCATTGGCTCATGAACCAGACGCCTGATGTGGAAGTCCATACGCCGCAACGTTCAATGAACGGTCATTGAGAAGGCGCCATTTGCAGCCCATTGGTTCATCTGAGATATCATTTGTTCAACAGATGGACGTCTGTTGGTCCGTGCACAACTCCGCAGACGTCTTTCCTCCAGTTCTTATAGTTGCCTCGGCGCCGGGTTGGCAAAGTACCATTTTGCCACATACGGCATAGTTTAACCACGGTGGCACGCCAACAGTTTACAAACTTAGTCGATTCGGAAAGGCTTCCGCCCATGGCCCGAAAGTCAGTGATCACGCCCTTTTGGATGTCAGATGAACTTCTCCATTTCTTCATTTCGATGACACCAGTTCTGTTTTCCACGTCCCCTCGACACGCTTTAGATACTGCTAGTGCTATAGCCTGCCGTCTGTGAGTTGTTGTTGCACATTGGCGTGGAACATGGGCGGTAGTGACAATAATGTGACTGGACAGTAAAGAAAATGCCGTGTGGCTAGGGCCTCCCGTCGGCTAGCCCGTTCGCCGGGTGCAAGTCTTTCGATTCGACGCCACTTCGACGACTTGTGCGTTGATGGGGATGAAATGATGATGATTAGGACAACATAACACGCAGTCGCTAAGCGGAGAAAATCTCCGACGCAGCTGCGAATCGAACCCGGGCCCATAGGATTGACATTCTGTCGCGCTGAACACTCAGCTACCGGGGGCGGACGACTGGATAGTATACAGCCGGCTATTGTAGAACCGGTAAATGGCAATTTAAATCGCCTGTAAATTCTGTATTGGCCGTTATGTATTTTGTTACAATCATCCAGAGCACATACTATCCCGTAGAGAACAACATCGTAAGGCAGCGCTTCGAATACGTTACTTTCTCTACCTGGAAAACCTGTTACAAACTCAACGTCCAAGAAGATGGTCTGTGTGCAACGGCTGAATGTTGCAGCCAGTTGTGCCAAATGACCCGCTACCTGAGCAGTCAGTTACGGACAACTGTGAAGAGAACATGGCAGAACATCGCGAATTAACCAGTTTTGAATCTTTTTCTTTTTCGTGGTCTTATACTCCATCTTGACGGTGTCGCCATGTTAATTATGGGATTTAGGAATGTTTGTGATATAGTGTGGGCGAAATTCCTTCCTATTGGCACCCCTCCCCACCCCCTTCCCACTAGGGACGGAATTTGTGAACCTCAGCTGTTCTGTGAAAGCATGCAAATGTTTTCGGAATGTTTGCGAATTTTGCAACTGAAGCGGTACGTGTGTAACAGGCCGATATTTACCTAGTCGGGTGCGGGAAACCACATCCCGCCTCACCGGCACACCGGCTCTCGTCATTAATCCTGCCAGGTGAATTCGATCAGGCGCCAGTGCGCTTGCTAAATCCTGGAAGCAGCGTGCTAACATGGGCAGTTATGCAAAGTAAACAAAGTTGAACGTGGCATAATAACCAGCACGAGACGCATGGGTCACAGTGTACCGCACTTTACACAGGATTTAGGCTTTCTAAGGTCAACACTGTCGAGGGTGGATCTTCAGTATCGCAGTGAGGACGTTTCCGTACGTGCGAACCGCGGCATAGTACGAGCACAAGTGTTTCACCAACTCATGGCACGCCCCTCCAAAGAACCATACGGCACAGTTGAATATCTGCTGTGAGTGAGATCGACGTCGATCTGAATGTTCGTCTTCAATAGCTCATTTCTTTCACGAATGTACAGAGACAGATGTGCCGCACAGGATTCAGCTGCCAACGATCGCCATTGCGTCCAGGGCGTCCTCGTGACTTCCGGTCAGTTGGTGAATACTAGGAACCTCAAGTCGGCCGACAAAATTACACGGACTGTTCAGGAATGTTTTCTGAGTAGTTTAGTACACGGACAGTAATGTGACCATCGCTATTGTTCGACGTCAAAGTGCAATAACCACTCGAGACGGCATGTGGCAGTACCATAAATGGAAGGAATACAGAAACGCGTCGGGGGGAATGCGGAAAACAGTGCAGTCCTTGTCGTAATGCAGACTTATCTGACGACCAAAAGAGCATGGTTATTAGCTCTCGGGCCAAGGGTGGAAACATTTCCAATACGGCTAAGTTTGTAAACGGTTCGCGCACCGTTGCGATTAAAGTATGGCATTCATGGCAAAATGATGCTATCCAAATCTGGCACCAGGCAAAAGTAGTGGACCAGTGGCCATAGATGACAGCGGCCAACCACGGTTGCGGAGATGTATACGGGCGAATAGATACGCAACTGTTGGGCAACTGACCGCTCAGATAAATCAACTATGTCTCCTCAACGACTGTTCAAAGAACGTTGTCGCGTATGGGGCTCTGCAACTGGTGCCTGCCTGGTGCATGTTCCCATGGTGACTGATGTTCATTGGCGACGAAGGCTGGAGTTTGCACGCAAACACCATAACTGGATGCCCACCGAGTGGCGACGAGATAAATCACGTTTTATGCTCCACCCGACAGGTGGCCGTTGACGCGCACGGCATGAAACGTCTGAAAGCAAACACCCTGCAACCATTGTCGGACGTGTCCAGACCGGAGGAAAGGGTGTTGTAGTCTGTGGAATGTCTTCATGGCATTCGCTTGGCTATCGCATTACTCTAAAAGGCACAATGGATCAACACATGTATGCATCTATCCTTGAGGACCGCATCCAGCCCTGCATGCAATTTGTCTGCCTCCAGCCCTGTGCAGCGTGTCACGCAGCTCGCAGTGTGTGGTTCGAAGAGCTCCAGAATGACTTTACCTTACCCCCTTCGCCACCAAACTCCCCGGATCTTAAACGCAATGGAGGATTTGTGGGACCACCTCGATCGGGCTGCTCGATCAGTGGGTCCTCAACCGAGAAACCTCGCACATCTGGCCCAGCCGCTCAAGTCAGTATGGCTCCACATACCGGTCGGTTCAAATGGTTCAAATAGCTTTAACCACTATAGGACTTAACATCTGAGGTCATCAGTCCCCTAGACTTTGAACTACCTAAGCCTAACTAACCTAAGGACATCACTCACATCCATGCCCGAGGCAGGTTCGAACCTGCACCGTAACAGCCGCGTGGTTCCGGACTGAAGCACCTAGAACAGCTCGGCCACCGCGGCCGGCTCCTGTCGGTTCCTTCTAGAATGTTACTGACGCTTTTGTTGCATGTTCGTGTTGCAAAAGTAAGTTATTCAGGCTTTTGACTTGGGGTCACGTTAGTGCGGCTGGACCGTGTGTGCGGGTCAGTCGGTATCCGGTAGCCGGACACAGAGAAATATACTTTCCATTTTTTTACCCCTATTTATTTTTATGTCTGTACTGCACTGCAGATATCTGCACAATGGTGCCATTGTCTACGGTATGCGTTTCATGTTTTGTTTGGAAATAATCTTTTTCCATTCGTTCATGGTACTTGCTGTCGACAACAGTAATGGCCAATTTACTCTTGGCCCATAAACTTGCATTCAGCACAGCTCTGGTCTCTCTCTGGTTCGTTTTTCTGGCAGTGTTTATTGTACATACCCAGCGGTATGGGTAGGTTTCGTGATGAAGACTCTGCCGATATGCACCTCGTGTATGGGAGCGATGAATGCAATGGAAGAGTGGCACAGTGATGCTGCTCTGAGCTGTTCCTGCATCGACGGCAACCACATCACTGTACTTTCGAATCCTTCCGCGTCATAATGATTGCGTTTTACCGGATTTTTCTATGTTGTGAATGTTACTTAATAGAAACGAAGATAATTGAGGAAAAAAACCATTAATTCGTATTCACAGTATCACTCTGTAACAAACAACTGGAGGCGATGAGTACCTTTCACCAATATACCCAAAATAACGGCAACAGATGGGGACGTTTGCAAGACAATAACCATCTGCACGAACAGTTCGACGACGTTTGCAGCAGCTTGGACTATCAGCTCGGAGACCATGGCTGTGGTTACCCCTGACGCTGCATCACAGACAGGAGCGCCTGCGATGGTGTTCTCAACGACGGACCTGGGTGCACGAATGGCAAAACGTCATTTTTTTTGGATGAATCCAGGTTCTGTTTACAGCATCATGATGGTCGCATCCGTGATTGGCGACATCGAGGTGAAGGCACATTTGAAGCGTGTATTCGTCTTCACCTTATTGGCGTATCACCCGGCGTGATGGTATGGGGTGCCATTGGTTACACGTCTCCGTCACCTCTTGTTCGCATTGACGGCATTTTGAACAGTGAACATTACATTTCAGATGTGTTACGACCCGTGGCTCTACCCGTCATTCGATCCCTGCGAAACACTACATTTAAGCAGGATAATGCACGACCGCATGTTGCAGGTCCTGTACGGGCGTTTCTGGATACAGAAAATGTTCGACTGATGCCCAGGCCAGCACATTCTCCAGATCTCTCACCAACTGAAAGCGTCTTGTCAATGGTGGCTGAGCAACTGGCTCGTCACAATATGCCAGTCACTACTGTTGATGAACTGTGGTATTGTGTTGAAGCTGCATGGGCAGCTGTGCCTGTACACGCCATCCAAGCTCTGTTTGACTCAATGCCCTGGCGTATCAAGGCCGATATTACGGCCAGAGGTGGTTGTTCTGGTTACTGATTTCTCAGGATGTATGCACCCAAATACGTGAAAATGTAATCACATGTCAGCTCTAGTATAATACACTCCTGGAAATGGAAAAAAGAACACATTGACACCGGTGTGTCAGACCCACCATACTTGCTCCGGACACTGCGAGAGGGCTGTACAAGCAATGATCACACGCACGGCACAGCGGACACACCAGGATCCGCGGTGTTGGCCGTCGAATGGCGCTAGCTGCGCAGCATTTGTGCACCGCCGCCGTCAGTGTCAGCCAGTTTGCCGTGGCATACGGAGCTCCATCGCAGTCTTTAACACTGGTAGCATGCCGCGACAGCGTGGACGTGAACCGTATGTGCAGTTGACGGACTTTGAGCGAGGGCGTATAGTGGGCATGCGGGAGGCCGGGTGGACGTACCGCCGAATTGCTCAACACGTGGGGCGTGAGGTCTCCACAGTACATCGATGTTGTCGCCAGTGGTCGGCGGAAGGTGCACGTGCCCGTCGACCTGGGACAGGACCGCAGCGACGCACGGATGCACGCCAAGACCGTAGGATCCTACGCAGTGCCGTAGGGGACCGCACCGCCACTTCCCAGCAAATTAGGGACACTGTTGCTCCTGGGGTATCGGCGAGGACCATTCGCTACCGTCTTCATGAAGCTGGGCTATGGTCCCGCACACCGTTAGGCCGTCTTCCGCTCACGCCCCAACATCGTGCAGCCCGCCTCCAGTGGTGTCGCGACAGGCGTGAATGGAGGGACGAATGGAGACGTGTCGTCTTCAGCGATGAGAGTCGCTTCTGCCTTGGTGCCAATGATGGTCGTATGCGTGTTTGGCGCCGTGCAGGTGAGCGCCACAATCAGGACTGCATACGACCGAGGCACACAGGGCCAACACCCGGCATCATGGTGTGGGGAGCGATCTCCTACACTGGCCGTACACCACTGGTGATCGTCGAGGGGACACTGAATACTGCACGGTACATCCAAACCGTCATCGAACCCATCGTTCTACCATTCCTAGACCGGCAAGGGAACTTGCTGTTCCAACAGGACAATGCACGTCCGCATGTATCCCGTGCCACCCAACGTGCTCTAGAAGGTGTAAGTCAACTACCCTGGCCAGCAATATCTCCGGATCTGTCCCCCATTGAGCATGTTTGGGACTGGATGAAGCGTCGTCTCACGCGGTCTGCACGTCCAGCACGAACGCTGGTCCAACTGAGGCGCCAGGTGGAAATGGCATGGCAAGCCGTTCCACAGGACTACATCCAGCATCTATACGATCGTCTCCATGGGAGAATAGCAGCCTGCATTGCTGCGAAAGGTGGATATACACTGTACTAGTGCCGACATTGTGCATGCTCTGTTGCCTGTGTCTATGTGCCTGTGGTTCTGTCAGTGTGATCATGTGATGTATCTGACCCCAGGACCAGGAATGTGTCAATAAAGTTTCCCCTTCCTGGGACAATGAATTCACGGTGTTCTTATTTCAATTTCCAGGAGTGTATATTTGTCCAATGAATACCCGTTCATCATCTGCATTTCTTCTTGGTGTAGCAATTTGAATGGCCAGTAGTGTATATCTATATTCGTTGTTAGCAAATTTCTCTTCTTCAGAAACGCTGTTCTTGCCATTGCCAGTCTATATTTTGTATCTTCCCTACTTTGGCCGTCGTCAGTAATTACATTGCCCAAATGGCAAAACTCGTGTACTGTTTTCAGTGTTTCATTTCCTGATCTAATTCCATCAGCATCGCCTTATACAATGAATACATTCCATTACCCTCGTATAGATTTTGTTGATGTTCATCTTATATCCTCCTTTCAACACCCCGTCCACTCCATACAACTGCTCTTCCAAGTCCTGTGCTATCTCCGGAAGAATTCTGTATCATCGACAAACCTCAAAGTTTTCAATTCTCCCCCGCCCCCCCCCCACCCCCCCCTTCTCCAAAGTTTTCTTTGGTTCCATTTCCTGCTTGCTCATTGTACTGAGAGTACAACTGGGGATAGCCACCCTGTCTCACTCACTTGTCTACCACTGCTTCAGTTTCGTGCCCCTCGACTCTTACAGAGTTATAAATAGCGTTTGGCTCCCTGTGTTACACCGCTGCTACCTTCATAATTTCGAATCGAGTATTCCAGTCAAGTTGTCAAAAGCTTTGTCTAAGTCTACAAATGCAATAAAGGTGTGTTTTCCTTTCCTTAACGTATCCCCTAAGAGAAGTCGTAACCGCTGAACTGCCTCGCCTGCTCTGATCTTTCCAGCGGTCTGCTTCTACTACATTTTTTATTCGTGTTAGAATTTGCAAGCATGTGCTATTAATTCAATAGTTTGGTAACATTCGTACCTGTCAGCACCTAGAATTGGAATTATTACATTCTTCTTGAAGTCTGAGTTTAGTTCACCTATCTCATACATTTTGAGCAACAAGTGGAATAGTTTTGTTGTGGCTGACTCTCTCAAGGCTGTCAGTAGTCATAACAGAACGTCACATACTCCGGGGGCCTTGTTTCGGCTTACGTTTAGTTGTAGATACAGGGCATTAGGAAATTACGACAAACAAAAAAACAGCAAAATTTTGATGCTTAGTATATAATGTTCTGAATTCCGTATTGCGTGGCATTGTGGCAGTAGGTTATCTTATTTGATTTGAGTGCACATGTCGATAGGCACACCTCCACTTTAACGAACGGCACCAAGAAGCCACAAAACATCATTGCAATGAATATTTATTCACAGATATGTGCAAAGGATGGGCAAAAACATGGAAACACCAAAAACCCAAAACATTTCCATGGTTAATATTGTTACGAAAACCGCTGGCATTGAAAACAGCTTCCAGTGGTCTCAGAATGGACAAATACAGGCCCTGTACCGTTTTAAAAGGAATCTTTTTTTTTTACCATATTCCTTCAAAACAGTGGCACACTGAATTAACGATGATGGAAGTGGACATTGAAAATGCAGCCTTCTCCGACAATAATACTGAGATCTGGTGACGGTGGTGGTAAGAAAAGATGAGACAATTCATCCTTGTGTGCACAAAACCAATACTGGACAATGAGAGCTGTATGAACAGAGCCCCTGTCGCCTTGGAACATAGCATCGCCGTTGGCATGAGATGGACCTGATTACCCAAAACGATCACACAATCCCTGGCAGTGATTTAGGTTTACTGAGTACCCAAGAGGTCAATGCAATACCATGGTATGGAAGCCAAAATTATCATCGAACATCCGCCATGTTTCAGCCTTGGGACGTAAACTCGTCCAGAAGTTGTAAACAATGTGCAACAGGACTCATCCGACCAAATGAATTTCCTCCATTGCTAAAGTCCAGGTTTTAACACTGCGGCACCACGTTTTCCTGGAACGGGCGTTTGCGTCACTGATGTGTAGTTTTGGAACACCAATTCTGGACCTTTTTTCGTGTTGTTTTAGTGGTGTCAGGGTCCAGCAATGCGACAGTCAGATCTGCAGTGGCTTCAGTAGGTGCTGACTTCTTATTTTCCTTCATAATCCTCATCAACGAGAGTCGTTCACGATCAACCATCACACACTTGCTCCACATTGTGGCTTTACAGATGATCTTTTCCGCTTTCACTGTATGCTTTACATAATTATTCAATATGGCGCCTCTTGCAACACCAAAGACTTCAGCTACCGTGGTTACAAAGCAACAACCATACAACCACGAAAATTTCCCCCATTCGAATTCACTTAGCTCCGTTATAATGCGCTCACAGCTACATAGAGGACTCTCCCGACCACGACTCACACTTGCAACACGTTGACCACACTTTACAGGTGCCGTTCTTGATCAAATGTCACAAAGAACTGGACAAAAGTACTAAAACATCTCAAGAAATGCATGCTTGAAAACAAATGCAGACTTTTTGCCTACCTGATCACCATTGCGCTCTCGTTGCACATACATGAAGTGCAGTTGCAACAAATACAAAAATTTTTGAGTTTTTCTGTATGAGTATTCAGTTTTGTGACGATATATCAATTAATGTAGCCGCAGTAAATTTATGAAATCGTTTCAATCATTCGTAATAACCTGGTATATTAAAGCTATTTGTAAGATATTGTTAATTAAATAGTGATTCAAATTCTGTACACTTTTTTACACTAGTTGCGTAATGCATGGATAGCCATCATGCACCATACTGTACTTTGCAATAGAAATAAATCTGTCATCGACAACGTGAGATGTGAGAATGTCTGAGTTTCTTTAACGTTTAATAATTTTACCTGTCTTGAAAATGTTAATTTCTGTTATTTTTCAGAAGCTTCTGTTGCTAGATGTATATAAGTCGTAACTCGTTCTTGGTAGTAGTTCTAGTTAATTTAATTTCGCTCACTGGTTATTGAGATGTCATCGAGTAATGAGATACTTGATGGACTGCTTAACGGTATTTTCTCGATTGAAACACTTTTAAATTTCAGTGGCATATGTGTTCCTAGATATATTATCGATCTGTACCTTGTAACTCTTTTTCACACATTAGTTTTATGGAGTGTTTCAGAAAAAAAAGCAGCACATTAAAAGTGACTTCTATCAATTAACAAGAGAGTAGAAGCGGTAGTAAACTTCTAATACAAAACCGGCTAGAGGATAAAGTCTGAAAAATGTTCCAAAAAATACATGACTCCACACTACCATAAAAATTCAGCGAGTTTACCGAGAAATTTTTAACAGCTGAAGTTGTGACATAGATTCTACTTGATCACGTCATGCTGAGAAACAAGTTAAATTCCCAAGTAGTTAATGTTAATATGCTGTCATTTGAGTGTTGGATGCACACTGTATTATAACTTCGTACAGTTTTGCCGTTTATAAAGAAATCGAAAGCTGAGACGAGTTTTGTATCCCAGAGAAGACTAACTGCATAAGGTTTCGAGAAGGTGACATCGATTTATCCTCTAACTACATCAACATCCATTCGTTTCGTTGACTGCTGTTTCATTTCTGATTCCATGTAACGAATCAGTGAACAATATCAGTATCACCCTATTTAAAAAGTCCCAAACACTACCTAAATTTTCTTTCCGAGTTTGCTTTTCGCCAGTATCACACACACGTTTAACCGTCTATCGTGTAGTATTGCATTGAGCGTTTGTCGATTTTTTTAGTGAGAATATGTTGTATTGAGACATCTCCATGAAGATAGTGTAAAGTAAGACTACAGTTTAATTCAGTCATCCTTTATATAACTCTGGAAAGAATAATGAAGGTGTAGTCTTCTTGCAAACCTCTACCAACTTTGGATACAATTCCGGCGACAATACACACTCCACATTTCCAGTTTCTCCCTTTGAGTAAAATATGCACAACAAGTTCACTTTAATAAAGACTTGTAAGCATACGTATTTCGGATATTCCAGTATCTAGCACGCTAGACTCCCGTTCGGAAGGACGACAGTTCAAACCCGCGTCCGGCCATCCTCATTCAAGTTTTCTGTGATTTCCGTAAAACGCTTCTGGCAAATGCCGGGTGATTCCTTCGAAAGAGACGGTCGACTTCCTTCCCCACCCTTCCCTAATCCGATGGGACCGATGACCTCGCTGTTTGGTCCCCTCCCCCGAATCAACCAACCAGTAACAGCTGACACAATAGAAACTATCTGCCACTGATACAGACGCCATCTGTGGGCCAGGTGGAGTAACTTCCACGATATGAATGGAGCTGGCTACGCCGTCAGTGGGCTGCGTGACTTGGCCCGCACTCTGGTGGTGTGTAGCGGAACTACGGCGAAGTTCTGGCGCTAGCCTACTGAACTCTTTATAACTGCGTCCGCTGACAGCATAATGGACAAAAAGAAGTTACTAAAGGCACCTGAATGGTTGTTCAACGGCTCATTCCATTTTATTTCATACTGACGTTTAACGTGGTTTGTTGGCACTTACTTTCATTCCTGTAGAAATGAACACAGAAGTACTTTAATACTACAGAAATGTACATGCCTCTTTCTTAAAGATATAAAAGGTGATTGAAAATTTGAAATCAGTGCTCTTTGTCTCGTTACAAAGTAGCGATGACAATCAATTTATATGAGTCTGTAGTAGCCAACTCAAAAGTATGTCAATATGTTGAGTGAATATCTGTCAGGACTAGTAATGTTAATGGACAGGACTTGTGTCAAAGTAACGGTGCATCAAGCAACTCCATAGTTCCCCAGAAGAGTCGTTTGTCTTAACTTTGATTACATGAATCAACTGATGACAATAGAATGGTAGATTTTTGTTGAATTATTGCCATTTTATTCCACTAACGAAGTGGGAGAAGGCGAAGCCTCCTGTTCACTTTTTCAAGATTTTAAATTTCAGCGCAGTTAAAAAGTATTAAAAAGTGAAAAAACAGATTATATTAGTAATGATTGTTAGATTAGTAGTGACTGTTATCTGCAGAGGAAACATTATGGCGTTTATTTTGTACTGAATAAAGATGAAGACTGTTTTGTGGAGCTGCCGGAAGATCTTTATTGCAGAGGTAGCTGCAAGTAAGTAGTTCATTAGAATCTAAAGCAAACAAACACTGGTTTTCGTGTCTGGTGCTATGTTTTAGTTCGCCTGTAGTGCAGTATAATGGTTGTGCAATGGAAGACTGTGGGGACATGAGCGTTTCAAATGGTCGCAATCACACAGTGACTGTTACTAGGATATCTTAAATCTCATTCGTATGAATGTGTTTTTCAATGAGAAAAATTTAAGATTATTCTTTAATGTCCTCATGCTTTTTCGAATATCCACAAATGTAAACGAATGAGCTCGAATGTTGTGGAATACAAGTAAATGGAACTTGGAATCACACTGATCTACGACGCAGCAAAATCGTCGTAACTGATGAGTTGTGCAACGTAGTAAAGACAGAGAAACAACTCATCGAAACATTGAATCCGCTCATTAAGAGAAAATATATAAACAAAAAATGCCCATGTGAGCGAACAGTTTGAGAAAAAAATAGCTCAACAAACAAATCAGAAATTCAGGATATGATAGTAGGGGAAGAACTGATTGACACAATGATGAACCAAGACGTGAGGATAAACTTTCTAACATAATTCCTAATACATCATCGCAAGAACACATTTAGAGAACATCGTAGAAGCGGAAATATTAGATGAAAAATAAAGAGTCAAGTAGGAATTCATATAACGAATTCCACGCATTTCAAATGTCTCGCTATCCAGTTTTAACAGCCTCTTACTTCCAGCTTACTTCCAGCTGAAAAGAATATGGTTTGACTAAGACACTGTACTACAGAAATGAGTTGATAAATCTCACTTTTTTCAATTCAGAAAACAAATGGAAGAAAAGCCCATGTGAAGCAGGTTCTTTTCAGCTGGTACATGACTAAGGTGGGCAAAATAAAAGTGGCTTGAAAAATATATAATGCACCTAGAGACAGGCAACTCAACCTGCATCATCTGCCCCAGGAGCAGATATGTAACTAGTGTTGCCTATCTTAAGGTGCATTAAATGATGTATTTTTCAGATTTTGCTCACACTGCACAATAATCATTAATTAAGGGATGTACATTGCTGGATATTTGTTCTTCCAGTTTAAATGTTCAAATGTGTGTGAAGTCTTATGGGACTTAACTACTAAGATCATCACTTCCCAAGCTTACACACTACTTAACCTAAATTATCTTAATGACAAACACACACACCCATGCCCGAGGGAGGACTCGAACCTCCACCGGGACCAGCCACAAAGTTCATGACTGCAGCGCCTTAGACCTGTTCTTCCAGTCTTCTACATGTATCGCATCCTTCAGTTATGCGCGTCCTTGATGTTTCCTCCTGTTTTCTGATACCACCTTCCTGCCTTCCATTAGGCCGTCATGTAGATCATTTATCATCGCTGGGGCTAACGAAGACTTAATTTGTCCTTCTCCTATCCATTCAACTGGCTACGTGTATTGTTAATTTCCATTTAATTTTCGTCATAGTCATAGAAAACATTTTTCACTCCGGTCAGTTATCTTACCCTTTTGTTTATTATCCCTCCTCATTTAGGAGCTCCCAACACACACACACACACACACACACACACACACACACACACACACTCACACACACACACACACACACACACATATATATATATATATACTCCTGGAAATTGAAATAAGAACACCGTGAATTCATTGTCCCAGGAAGGGGAAACTTTATTGACACATTCCTGGGGTCAGATACATCACATGATCACACTGACAGAACCACAGGCACATAGACACAGGCAACAGAGCATGCACAATGTCGGCACTAGTACAGTGTATATCCACTTTTCGCAGCAATGCAGGCTGGTATTCTCCCATGGAGACGATCGTAGAGATGCTGGATGTAGTCCTGTGGAACTGCTTGCCATGCCATTTCCACCTGGCGCCTCAGTTGGACCAGCGTTCGTGCTGGACGTGCAGACCGCGTGAGACGACGCTTCATCCAGTCCCAAACATGCTCAATGAGGGACAGATCCGGAGATCTTGGTGGCCAGTTTAGTTGTCTTACACATTCTAGAGCACGTTGGGTGGCACGGGATACATGCGGACGTGCATTGTCCTGTTGGAACAGCAAGTTCCCTTGCCGGTCTAGGAATGGTAGAACGATGGGTTCGATGACGGTTTGGATGTACCGTGCACTATTCAGTGTCCCCTCGACGATCACCAGTGGTGTACGGCCAGTGTAGGAGATCGCTCCCCACACCATGATGCCGGGTGTTGGCCCTGTGTGCCTCGGTCGTATGCAGTCCTGATTGTGGCGCTCACCTGCACGGCGCCAAACACGCATACGACCATCATTGGCACCAAGGCAGAAGCGACTCTCATCGCTGAAGACGACACGTCTCCATTCGTCCCTCCATTCACGCCTGTCGCGACACCACTGGAGGCGGGCTGCACGATGTTGGGGCGTGAGCGGAAGACGGCCTAACGGTGTGCGGGACCGTAGCCCAGCTTCATGGAGACGGTTGCGAATGGTCCTCGCCGATACCCCAGGAGCAACAGTGTCCCTAATTTGCTGGGAAGTGGCGGTGCGGTCCCCTACGGCACTGCGTAGGATCCTACGATCTTGGCGTGCATCCGTGCGTCGCTGCGGTCCGGTCCCAGGTCGACGGGCACGTGCACCTTCCGCCGACCACTGGCGACAACATCGATGTACTGTGGAGACCTCACGCCCCACGTGTTGAGCAATTCGGCGGTACGTCCACCCGGCCTCCCGCATGCCCACTATACGCCCTCGCTCAAAGTCCGTCAACTGCACATACGGTTCACGTCCACGCTGTCGCGGCATGCTACCAGTGTTAAAGACTGCGATGGAGCTCCGTATGCCACGGCAAACTGGCTGACACTGACGGCGGCGGTGCACAAATGCTGCGCAGCTAGCGCCATTCGACGGCCAACACCGCGGTTCCTGGTGTGTCCGCTGTGCCGTGCGTGTGATCATTGCTTGTACAGCCCTCTCGCAGTGTCCGGAGCAAGTATGGTGGGTCTGACACACCGGTGTCAATGTGTTCTTTTTTCCATTTCCAGGAGTGTATGTACTTGTTCGGGCTACATTCCGCCTCCGGGGACACAACACCGGGGTGGAACAGAACGGCAGCCTGGATCTTGGAGATGGCATGGTTTGCCTGAAAGAGGGCAGTGACAGTGGTCTGCAGCAGGTCCAGGAGCTGCTCGGTTCCACTCCAGTCTCTGGGCCTCATTTGCTTCCCACCTGGGGTACCGGGGTTTCCGGGCGAGGCGTACGCTGCGGATGGCTCTGTAGCGCTTTCAGCACCAGAGACGGCGGTGGGTGTTGGAATCTGGCAAGCACCACTAGCGGCAAGTTGCGGCACAGCGTCCAGGAGGGCGTGGGTTCGAGTCCAGTCCCATCGTGGGAGCAGTGGCGGCCCGAGGGCCACAGGTGACCAGTACATCCACCTTCGTCCCATGGTCTGACAGAGCAGGCCAAACTAGGTGGAGGGCGGCGATTATCAGGGACTGTAGCTGTCTCCGGAATCACGGGCAGCAGCGCGGCGCAAATCGCAACGCATCGACGGCTGGCGACCGGGAAAGCCTTGATGGCGACAGTAGCAGCGTCGGCGTACCAGGAGTCTGCTGAGCCGGCTGGACTCGTGTGTCATCGGCGGGCGGCACGCACACACTAGGCTACTGTACTGGGTACTGTACTGGGTACTGTAAATTAGCTGAATAAAGCAATGTTACCGAATACTGCTATATCACTCTCCACTGCCCCTCGACACCCTTGAACTTGTTTGGCCTCCTGACAAAATACGGTGCAGTGGGTCCCGGCTTCAGCTCTGCCATCTGGAGTCCTGGGTTCGATCCCCCGATCCCGCAACAGTGTGTTGCTGCAGAATGATGTCCGTAGCTGCCTGCTGCAAGTCCTCGTCGGACAGGAACCGTTGACTCTTCCAAGTCTTCTTTAAGGTGTCGAAGGCGTGATAGTAGCATGGAAAGCGATCATGACTATGGAGTGGGTGCTCGAGTGTCTCCACTTCTACGTTACGACATCTACGATGTGGGCACGTGTGTTGTCATGAAGCAATAGCACCCTTTATTGGGCACCATTCCACAATGGTATGCTGTCCATACAAATTCTTCACTCTCCAATGGATGACTGTCATTGTTTGTCTTTTGGCACCCAAGAAAGGAGTATCAGCATATTGTTCCTGTTTGAAAGTGTGTGGTAATAACGTCACACATAGTGCACTTCTCTGTTTTATTCCACACACGAAGGAAAGGCACAAATTCCACACCAAGCACTCTCCTACATGGCGGTGCTTGTATATCCGTGTCAGAGGCGCGCTGCGTTGCACATAAGTTGCTTCAACGCTGTTTGTTTGCTCTTACCTTATTTTATCGTATATTTTCACGTGTGTCAGTTTTAGGTATGAATTATGACACACCCCGTATTTATGCAAGGGGAGAGAGAGAGAGATAAAGAGAATAAAACTTCACACAATAACAAAGAACAAATATAACCAATTGATACTTTTCTTATTTTGATTAGTATAAACTAATGATTGAATGACAGTATAAGAAGTAAGCAGAATAGTCAATATGACTTGTACCATGTTACGTTATGTTAACCGGGGACCTAGAAACGACGGAGAGGCTCCGTCCCCGCTGCAGTCACAGTGGCCCGCAACCCCACGACGACTACCGTAGTCCTCTTCACCCTTCCTCCGCCCCACACTGATCCCAGGGTTATTTTGCGGTTGGGCCCCCGGTGAATTCCCCCCTTCCCCCCCCCCCCCCCCCCCCAGGGAACGTCTCACACCAGACGAGTTTAACCCCTATGTTTGCGTGGTAGAGTAATGGAGGTGTATGCGTACATAGTGTAACTGAGGCGTAATAAGGGGAACCAGCCCGCATTCACCGAGGCAGGTGGAAAACCGCCTAAAAACCATCCATCGACTGGCCGGCCCACCGGACCTCGACACAAATCCGCCGGGAGGATTCGTGCCGGGGACCGGCGCTCCTTCCCACCCGGAATGTACTATGTTAAGTAAAATACATAATTTCCAAAACTAAACTTCGATGTCTTTCAGACCTTAAGTTTACCGTCAATAAATATTAAAGTTTCAGTTGAAGGCATTAAGACACAGACTATCGATGTGAAACGCGGATATGTGTTTGTGTGTGGGTGTGTGAGTGTTTGTGTGTGTGTTTTGTGTGTGCTTGTGTGTGGAAACCGTTCAAAACTTGTAGATTATTCAGCGATATATATGTGAATGTATATATTACATGCACTGAATGCCACGCTCTTCAGATATCTTACCATCCAGTTTTAGCAGGCTCTTACTATATATATATATATATATATATATATATATATATATATATATATATATATACATATATATATATATATATATAGGGCGTATAGTGGGCATGCGGGAGGCCGGGTGGACGTACCGCCGAATTGCTCAACACGTGGGGCGTGAGGTCTCCACAGTACATCGATGTTGTCGCCAGTGGTCGGCGGAAGGTGCACGTGCCCGTCGACCTGGGACCGGACCGCAGCGACGCACGGATGCACGCCAAGACCGTAGGATCCTACGCAGTGCCGTAGGGGACCGCACCGCCACTTCCCAGCAAATTAGGGACACTGTTGCTCCTGGGGTATCGGCGAGGACCATTCGCAACCGTCTCCATGAAGCTGGGCTACGGTCCCGCACACCGTTAGGCCGTCTTCCGCTCACGCCCCAACATCGTGCAGCCCGCCTCCAGTGGTGTCGCGACAGGCGTGAATGGAGGGACGAATGGAGACGTGTCGTCTTCAGCGATGAGAGTCGCTTCTGCCTTGGTGCCAATGATGGTCGTATGCGTGTTTGGCACCGTGCAGGTGAGCGCCACAATCAGGACTGCATACGACCGAGGCACACAGGGCCAACACCCGACATCATGGTGTGGGGAGCGATCTCCTACACTGGCCGTACACCACTGGTGATCGTCGAGGGGACACTGAATAGTGCACGGTACATCGAAACCGTCATCGAACCGATCGTTCTACCATTCCTAGACCGGCAAGGGAACTTGCTGTTCCAACAGGACAATGCACGTCCGCATGTATCCCGTGCCACCCAACGTGCTCTAGAAGGTGTAAGTCAACTACCCTGGCCAGCAAGATCTCCGGATCTGTCCCCCATTGAGCATGTTTGGGACTGGATGAAGCGTCGTCTCACGCGGTCTGCACGTCCAGCACGAACGCTGGTCCAACTGAGGCGCCAGGTGGAAATGGCATGGCAAGCCGTTCCACAGGACTACATCCAGCATCTCTACGATCGTCTCCATGGGAGAATAGCAGCCTGCATTGCTGCGAAAGGTGGATATACACTGTACTAGTGGCGACATTGTGCATGCTCTGTTGCCTGTGTCTATGTGCCTGTGGTTCTGTCAGTGTGATCATGTGATGTATCTGACCCCAGGAATGTGTCAATAAAGTTTCCCCTTCCTGGGACAATGAATTCACGGTGTTCTTATTTCAATTTCCAAGAGTGAAGATCTGTTACATTACCTAAGTGTCCTGCAAATAAAACGAAATCTTTGGCTAGCCGTCCCCACAACATTTTATATGTGTTCCTTCCAATTTAAGTTATTCGTAATTTTAATACGTAGGTATTTAGTTGATTTTATGCACTATATATTTGAATGATTTCTCGTGTAACCTAAGTTTGACGGATTCCTTATAGCACTCATGTGGATAACCTTACACTTTTCGTTATTTAGGATCAACTGCGAACTTTCGCACCATTTAGATATCTTTTCTAAATCGTTTTACAATTTGTTTTGGTCTTCTGATGACTTTATTAGTCTATAAACGACAGTGTCATCTGCAAACAACCTAAGACGGCTCCCCAGATTGTCTTCCAAATCGTTAATAGATAAGGATCAGCAAAGGACCTATAACATTACCTTGATGAACGCCAGAAATCATTTCTGTTTTACTCGATGACTCTCTGATAAGAAGTCACAAATACAGTCAGATAACTGATAATGGGACAGACACGGCGGCCGCGGTGGTCTAGCGGTTCTAGGCGCCCAGTCCGGAACCGCGCGACTGCTACGGTCGCAGGTTCGAATCCTGCCTCGGGCATGGATGTGTGTGATGTCCTTAGGTTAGTTAGGTTTACGTAGTTCTACGTTCTTGGGGACTGATGACCACAGATGTTAAGTCCCATAGTGCTCAGAGCCATTTGAACCATTTTTTGGGACAGACACGTCAAACCGATTCGCTTCAAATTTGGCAGGTCGCTTGTGTACAACCTAAAACGAAGGACTCTAAGATGTTTTGGGTCAACACCCGCGTGTTTTTGAGAAAATCACCCCTAAAGTTTATGACGAGCAATCGACTCAAAATTGGCGGGATCGATAGATAATTGAAAATAGAGCATTTTTCATCATCAGGTATGGGGTCCGAAAACGCATACTTTTCCAGAAATCGAGGTAAGAAACTTTTACAGCTGCCGCTTCTGTACCCACATGGTAAACGCTTTTCGCCGACAGCCACGGTAGCTCAGCGTGTTCGGTCAGAGAGCTGGTTGGCCTCTGTAATAAAAAACTGAGTGGATGGATCAACAAACGAAGTTTAACGGATGTCATGTGACGTTCGCAACGACCAAACACAACGATCAACAACGAACAAAATGAAAGAAAGAAAGAAAGAAAACAAAAAAGTAACTGGCTTGGAATCGGAGAATCCGGGTTCGAATCTCGAAGAAACATAGCGAATGTTCTTCTTTTCGTTTTTATTTTTCCATATCTCAATTGATAGGGATAGGAGGGTTAATAAAGTAAGAAAATCAATAACGGATGATAATAATAAGTTAGGCAAATAATTTTCTCAAACATCGTGGGATAGTAAACAACTAAAATACTACCACAGGTCACTTTACAATGACTCTTCTAGTCACTGTTACGTGTCCTCAGTTTTCTTCGAACAACTAGATGGATGGTACTTGTCATATAAACATTCGATACAAATATACTCACGGCACCAAGAACATCTAATGAATGCAATCTTTCGACAGCTACACTGTTCCTTCCGAAGAGTCGGCGGAAAGCATACTTGGTTTACATTTAAAAATATGTCTTTTTCGTGAATTAATTTTGATGCGTACCACGCATACGATAACATTGCCTGAAAAATCGGTGCTGCAAGTTGGTTATGAATTATGCTGTGAACAGTTATTGCATCTGTGCGGTTTTGCTATTCCCGCTGGGTTTCAAGAAGCACACTGCAATTGTGAAGCATGGAAATAAAGTTTTTAACCTGGTGATAGAAATAAACATCACACGGCTGGCACACAGGTGTGCAGTTTGGCAGTATTACTTTTACTGTGCACGTCCGCTGACCCTCGCCATCTATAAACATTGTGTCATATATTGTAGTATTAATTTGTCAACTCCAGAAATCCAGGCCGGCCGAGGTGACCGAGCGGCTCTACGCGCTACAGTCTGGAACCGCGCGACCGTTACGGTTGCTGGTTCGAATCCTGCCTCGGGCATGGATGTGAGTGCTGTCCTTAGGTTAGTTAGGTTTAAGTAGTTCTAAGTTCTAGGGGACTGATGACCTCGGAAGTTAAGTCAGACAGTGCTCAGAGCCATTTGAACCATTTGAACCAGGAATCCAATATTAGACAAAACTTGTTATCAGAGACGTATGGTTTAAATCATTTTCAAGAAATATTCTGTAAATCGCATTCGTCAGTTACCCTGATTTGGAGCAGGTAATGTAAACATTTTTCAACGAGTCGGATAAACGATTGACCTCTTCTATAACCCGAGGGCCAAAAGTAACATTCGTTTCTTGTAAACACAGGAAAACCTTAGGCAACACTTTCCCAGAGGCTGTGATGGCATATTGCGCCGTTTACGAACGTGATAGTTTGTTTTTACTACCAACTGCGACAAGGGTTCGTTTTTCTCCCTTATGGGATAACGTGATTCGAATGTTCACCCGATACTCGTATCCTGTTTGATCGGTGTTGATTACGTAATCACGATTAAAAGCGGTCATAAGTGACGCTGTTTGCGTGCTGAAAAGAGCCGCCACTTTCTGTATATCTTCTATATTTTGTATCTCCTTAAGAGAGACGTATTTAGTGACGTGCCTTTGACGAATTTTATACTACGATTTGAAATTTCTTGCCCAAGATAATGATGCAGCAAACGTACAATCCTTATTGGGCGTATATTGAAGCGCTGCACCTGAAATATTCTTGTTGTTACATTCTTGTTACGAAAACGAGATTCGACAAATCGGTCGTATATCCACTTATTTATCGCCTGGTATTTGTTGTATCATGTCCCTCCTTTAACGATATCACTTTCTCACAATTTCATGTCCTTCTTCGTTTTCAGAGCTGTTGTTGCTCCATTCTTTGCAGTGTTTGTAAGTTACAATTTGGATGATTCCTGGCTAGCGCTACCGCCTTTACTTTTACTTCAATAGGTATAGCGCAGTAGTTCAATCGTTTAGTAACCGGTTCGTAATACTCATCGGGAACATATGAAGCACATATTCCCAGTGACGTGGAGAATCCCAAAGTGTTATGACCATTTTGCGATTCACTAGTGGGGATATCTTCCACTGAATCACCTTCTGCTTCGTCTTCGTGGTATAGTACTTCAGTATCAACAAAAGTCATTTCGTTCGTCAGTTCCAAAAATCGCTCGACGATAGCCGCTCCTATCAATCTGGAACGCCGAGAAACAGAACTGCCTGCTTCCGGTAGTGCGTTGATAATGCATCTGTCTTGCAACACCTTTACAAACCAAAACACAGCGTCGGTAACTTCCCGCTTGCCATCGTCTGTGACAGGCTTCCTAATATATATTACAGCGCTAGTCGAAGGGTGTACATCCTCCATTATTCAGATTATGCACCTGAAAGATATGACACAACAAACAATAACTAGTTACTACGGCATAAATAGACGAGATAATTACTACAAACTACATACAGTACTCGTCATATGTTACTTACAGAAGAACACAGTATTCATTCACAAAACGTATTTCATTCGGCGCATTAACGATGGAAAAATCACAACATGTATCCGCGAGGTTCGCGGCAGCCTAATGACGAAAAACAACTCTTTCCGATTGACTTCTATAAGGCTCGTGCTGGACACCTTCACTCTTCCAGGTTCACAACTATGATATAACGAAGAGGCAACCGGGACAACATTAGTCTCCCCGCGTGCATTCTGTCCCGTGCCTAGCTGTAAACAAGCGTCGCGCGGTTGGCTATCTGTGATCCCTCGTGAGCAATTCGCAGCACTCTTACACGGAGTTGTTTTCATGTGACAAGGCTTAAAAGTTTAATACTTTACTAACTCACGGCGTTTGGGAAATTAGTTTGCCCACCTTATTGCTATCATTCTTATTGATTTACTTACCTTATTAACCCTCCTATCCCTATCAATTGAGATATGGAAAAATACAAACGAAAATAATAACATCCACTAGGTTTCTTCGAGATTCGAACCCGGGTGTTCCGGTTCCCAGCCATTTACCTTGGCTGTTTCTGTTTTATTTATTTATTTTTTTATTACTAAAACGTAGGCCTTCTTGCCCACCCGGTTGGCCGTGCGGTGTAACGCACGGTTTTCCGGGCGGCGGGAAGGAGCGCCTGGTCCCCGGCACGAATCCGCCCGGCGGGTTTGTGTCGAGGTCCGTTGAACCGGCCAGTCTGTGGATGGTTTTTAGGCGGTTTTCCATCTGCCTCGGCGAATGCGGGCTGGTTCCTCTTATTCCGCCTCAGTTACACTATGTCGGCGATTGCTGCGCAAACAAGTTCTCCACGTACGCGTACACCACAATTACTCTACCACGCAAACATAGGGGTTACACTCGTCTGGTGTGAGACGTTCCCTGGGGGTCCACCGGGGGCCAAACCGCACAATAACCCTGGGTTCGGTGTGGGGCGGCGGAGGGGTGAAGTGGACTGCAGTAGTCGTCGTGGGGTTGTGGACCACTGCGGCTGCGGCGGGGACGGAGCCTCTCCGTCGTTTCTAGGTCCCCAGTTAACATACAATACAATACATACGTACAATAGGCCTTCTTGCTTCCTTTTTTTTACAAATAAAATAAAAAATCTCTGGGTTTCTAAAATAAAGGACGGCCTTCTGCATAAAACAAAAAAAAACTATTTCTTGAAAATGTAGACAAGTATACTTTTTAGATACCAGGTTTTTGTTTTCAGATCATGTATCATACTAATTTATTTATTTATTTTTATATATTTGTTGAGATCATATAGGATGCCCTCCAGGCATATAGGATTTAAAGAAAACGCCCTCCTGGCAGAACAGACGAAATGGCATCCGTGTCCCGCCTGCTTGTGGGTAGACGCACACTGAATCCCAAGGCAGTCAGGCATGTTCCAGGAACGTCTTCACGAAAAATATTGCATTTTTCGATATGTTGGATCTAGTACTGGTATTACACAATCTCACTGATATCACCTTCTCATACTTGGGACATCCCAGCTACAGGGGGGATCGAAGAAGGCACTACCCAAAAAGTTGACATAGTACTGACGCTATCGCGGATGCTGCACGAGAAAAGTAAAGCGGTCTTGCAAGAACGTACAAAAATCAAGAACACTCTTATCACCTTCATGGAACAAATAAGAGATCGAGAGGCCTTTTATCCAGATCACCTCGTTGGTCTTCGTACGTGGGAAGAATGTCTCATCTGGGAATAGAAGAGATTGAGGTGTAATGGCCTGGGGAGCCGTACGTAGAAGAAAGGCAAGGATCTTCTGAATCAGCTGCCAAACCTCCGCAGAAGATCCACACATCAGTCGATGTTCGCCCGTATCAAGCGTGTGACAACAGCGGCGAGGACACAGCGGCGAATCTGTCAGTTTTATGACTTGTAGACGAAGTTGTGTCATGTATTTTCCATTAACCAGGTCACACGAGCGCTCGTGTCGAGGAGGACATGGTGCACAGAACGCCAAACCACGGGCCATGCCATAGTAGGATGTCGCCTTTCCACAACATTCCTAGTATGTTTTCTCATCATTTGGTGGTACACATCACGTGCGGTAGGGTTTCTAGTACTAGACAAGTCGGCATGGACATAACTGTGTTCGATGAAAAAGATCCTGACATGTGAGAGCGAGGAAGAAATATGGGCTACTACAACAGGTGCCACTCGAGAGGGAGGGGCCAGTTCGTCAATCAGGTTTCCCGATAATCCGGTTCGGCGGCGGCTCCGCGACTTAAGCATCGTATTGACATATAGGGTAGCTGCTGTCGCTTGGACGTTGACAAGGTCGAGGCCGCCATCTCGAGGAGGAAGTGTCAGCGTGTCGTAGCGGACTTTGAAGACAAGATCCGCGCTTACAAAGTAGCCGAACGCCGATTGAAGTCTGTGTGCCACTGCCTTTAGCTTCGGTACAATCTGTGCTAAATGGGGTAGCAGCGAGACTAAATGTTAACAAAATCCACCCTTTGTAAGATGTCCAATTCTCTCAGGAGGTTGCCACGAATGTTCTTGCGGATTGCTTGAAGCAGGCGTTTACAGTTAAATGAGATCGTGCGCTGTATATCACGCGTGACGGTGATCCCCAAACACTTGAGCTTGTCCACTAATGGCAATGGAGCCACACTCTCTATTGGAAGGCCTCTACCAACGAACATAGCGCTAGATTTCGTCAGGTTCACACTGCTGCCCGCAGCAGTCCCGTACTGGTTGATCCGTGCCAGTGCCTCTCGCCCTTCATCCTTCGACAGAACCAAGAAAACCACGTCATTTGCATAGGCGTGGCAGATGAAAGTATGCCCCCTCATTGTTACCCCTGTCAACCAGCTCCTCAAACCATGTAACAGTGGCTCAAGAGCGATGGCGAAAAGGAACATCGACAGCGGACAGCCTTGACGGATCGACCGCATGACATAAATAGGGCCCGCCACACGGCCGTTGCCAAGCACTCGCGACGTGGCACCTCGGAGGAGCCGCAAGACGATGTGTATCAACCTGTGGCGAAAGGTCATCCGTCGGAGTACGTTTTCTAGCAAGTCTTGACTCACTCTATCAAAGGCGTGGTCGAAGTCCACTGTCACTAAGGCACCGCGACGGCGGCAAGTCGTGGTCAGAGCTATGACGTCACGGTAATCGCTGAGTGACGTCTGAGTGTTACTGTCACCACCAAAACACGTTTGATCCATTGAGATGACCTGAGGGATGACGCGCCGAAGGCGAGCGGCGAGAATCCGGGGAAAAATCTTGAAGTCACAATTTAACATGGTCAACAGCAGATAATGCCCAACTCCCCGACCTCCCGATGGCTTGGCGATCGGGATAAGCAAGCCTTCTACGGATTCGGGTGGGAGGGGAAGGTCAGGATTCATCTGTTCTTCATACATCGCAGTCCAACGGGAATCCATGATGTCATTGGATGTGCGGTTAAACTCCAGCGGAGACCCATGTGGACCTGGGGCTTTATTTGCCGCTCCCTTGTGAAGAGCATTGGCGACGTCATCAGACGTAGTTGTCGCTGTGAGAATCTCCGTAGCAGCCTCATCCAGGGTACCTGTCAAGGAACGGAGAACACCAGTCGTTACAGCTATGTTCTGGTCCTCTGCTGCATAGAACTGGTTGTAGTGATCCACAAAGGCTTTTACGATGTCGTTCTGGGACATCAATCGAAGACCATCTGGCATGTCGAGGGAGTTGACCAGCTTTCTCAGACACCGCTGCTTCTCTCGGATTATATGATGCATGGACGGGGGCTCCCCTAGTACAGAATCGTGACATCTTGCGCGTACTATTGCGCCATCAAGGCGATGACGCATAAGAGAAATGATCTTCGCCTTATTACGTTGAATTTCAACCTGTCGTTGAACAGAGGGGGCATGGTTTGAGAGTTTCCAGAGAATTGTGAAATTGTATGTCGTTGCCACAGCATTTTGTCGCGACCGTAATTCATCAACGAACGACGTAAAGCGGGCTTGGTGCAGTCGAGCCACCATCGGAGTGTTGAAGGATACGCTGGATGGCATCTCACACAGTTGATCCACGTCGTTTCTACGACTTGCCTGCATTGCGGAACCTTGAGGTGGGCGACATTCAGCTTCCACAGGACTCGACCGCGCCACACCTTCTGCCTCTGGCGCGAAACAGTGCAAATGTAGGCGATACGGTCGGAAAAGGGGGTAGGCCATAACTCAGCGACGAGCGTGGCAGTTACGAGTCCTTGGGAAATGTAGAAACGGTTAAGACGACTTGCTGAATGGCTGGTGACGTACGTGTATCCAGGCCGATCACTGTGCACGCTGTCCCATGTATTGGTGAGGTGCAGTTCATGCACTAGCAGCTTGAGTTCCTGGCAAATGCTGAAATGGGGATGTTGGTCCTTCTGGGATAACACACTATTGAAGTCGCCGCCACGAATAATATGGTCGAAGAAGCTTACAAACAAGGGAGCGACCTCCAGAATGAGATTTTCACTCTGCAGCGGAGTGTGCGCTGATATGAAACTTCCTGGCAGATTAAAACTGTGTGCCCGACCGAGACTCGAACTCGGGACCTTTGCCTTTCGCGGGCAAGTGCTTTACCAACTGAGCTACCGAAGCACGACTCACGTCCGGTACTCACAGCTTTACTTCTGCCAGTACCTCGTCTCCTACCTTCCAAACTTTACAGAAGCTCTCCTGCGAAACTTGCAAAACTAGCACTCCTGAAAGAAAGAATATTGCGGAGACATGGCTTAGCCACAGCCTGGGGGATGTTTCCAGAATGAGATTTTCACTCTGCAGCGGAGTGTGCGCTGATATGAAACTTCCTGGCAGATTAAAACTGTGTGCCCGACCGAGACTCGAACTCGGGACCTTTGCCTTTCGCGGGCAAGTGCTCTACCAACTGAGCTACCGAAGCACGACTCACGTCCGGTACTCACAGCTTTACTTCTGCCAGTACCTCGTCTCCTACCTTCCTACCTTCCTACCTTCCTACCTGCCAGGAAGTTTCAAAGGAGCGACCTGTTGTGAATAAAATCGCTTGGCCGTGCCTGAGGGAGCGTAAACATTCATGACTCGGACACCGTGGAATGTCACAACAAGACCCCTAGTCGATGGTAGGTGAATCACGTCGTCTACCTCAATACCTTCCTTTAAAAGAATAGCTGTCCCACTGCCTCCTTAAGCACACGGTGTGATGTAGGACACATAGCCATAGTCATTAGGAAACGTCGCCAGGCGAATTTCCTGCAAAAGGGCAACATTGAGGTCCGACCCCCTTAGCATTTCACGGAGCAATTGTAGTTTCACAGGGGTGCCAATGGTGTTGACATTGATGAAGCCAATCCTGTAAGCTTGTCATGGAATTGGGACTACTGGGACGCTGAAGGAGGTATGGAGAGTAGCAGCGAAAAGGAATGTTGTCCCAGTAGACTGCACATCCCCATCCAGCAACCCTGTCGATTAGCAGTCGTGGGTTGGAGCAGCAGCATTCGCTGCTGTCTCAACGGTGGGTGTTTCGTCGTCTACATCGTCAGACCACGCAAAGGTGTGTGGATGGTGTGTGTCTGGTGGAGTACCTGTGGAGTCCGAAGGCGGCGTCACGTCAGCAGTGGAAGAGTGGTGCTGGCTCAGCTGCTGTTCAACGTGCATAGGTACAGCGTCTGGTGCATGCAAAGATGGTTGTACCTCCGACGGGGTGCAGACTGGTGCTTCCTCCACGGAATCGTCCATCGCGGCAACATCTTGATTGGAGGGATCCTCATCCTCTTTAGACTGTGTCCTGCAGGTGTCAGACGGGGCGATCCGCCGTTCCCACGTCTCTTCTGCGACGGTTGCTTGAACATGTGATGTTCAGTGTCCGAAGACGTCTGGGGATCCGGATGTCCGGGCACAAAAGCATCGGTAGACACAACCATGGACTCAAGGGTCGTACCCTGCCCTAGAGATTGCTCACGAACGCACATGGCGGGAGGACTAGGGAAAGGCGTCGGTCCTTCCGCAACAGCCTGAGGCATTACCAGAGCCAACGGCGTGGCGGTAGTAGGAGCCAGTGGTGATCGCAGTCGGGGGTCGTTATGGAGAACTTCGACGAACGTCAGCGGTAGCGTCGTCGGAGTGGTCATGACCGGCAGGTCCCCAGGCGGTTACTGTGTGACTCTGCATCGCAGACAGCTGGAACGGAGGTGTCCTTCTCTGCCACATCCCGAGCATGTCTTCGGCTGGCCATCATAAATAATAATTGCACGGCAGCCACCAATATATAAGTAGGACGGCACATGTTTGGTTACGTGATGACTGGGTGTTGTGTGCTGTCCTTAGATTAGTTAGGTTTAAGTAGTTCTAAGTTCTAGGGGACTGATGACGTCAGAAGGTAAGTCCCATAGGGCTCAGAGCCATTTGAACCATTTTGAACATGTTTGGTTAGCTCTATGCGGATCTGCCGTACTCCCCTGAGAACTGGGTATGAAGTGAACTGAACCCACTCTTCAGCTGTATGACTAATCACCTTTCCATATGGGCGGAATGCAGGTATCACTACGTCTGAAGGAAAATCGAAAGGGAGTTCTAATACACGTACCGTCCACAGTTCAAGTCACCGATGTGTCCATCAGAGTGACGGAATTTAAGACCACTGTGAGTTGCGCTTAGAATTTTTCCACATTTGTCTACGTTAACCAATTTCACGTATACCACACTGCTCACTATAGACAGGTGGATGCCAGCAACATCGTTGCAATCAATCTTCATCTCTGATAAACTGTTCGATTACCAGTGCTTTTGGTTGGGCATATTCAGGTGCAAAGCTAATCTTCAGTGTCGATTTTCTGTGGGCGTAAGCCATTCATTGTCGAAGGCAATATAACGCGCTAAGACGGCAGAATCACGTAAACAACTCCGCGAGCGAGCTGCGAGACGAGGACGTAAACAAGATGTCCGTGCCGCTTGTGTGCCAAAAGGCGACTGCCGTTGCGCTATCGGCGCTGTCGGCGAAAAGCGTTCACCATGTGGGTACAGAAGCGGCAGTTGTAAAAGTTTCTTTTCTCGATTTCTGGAAAATTTTGCGTTTGCGGACCCCATACCTGAAGATGAAAAATGTTTTATTTACAATTATCCATCGTATCCTCCAATTATGAGTCGATTGCTCGTCATAACTTTTAGGGGTGATTTTCTCAAAATGGCGGGGGTGTTCATCCGTAATATCTTAAAGTCCTTCGTTTTAGGTTGTACACAAGCGACATGCCAAATTTGGGCCGAATCAGTTTGATGTGTCTGAGGCCTTCCCTTGTGAGACGATATTGCACAAGCACGCAATTTCACTATAAGCCGCTTGTGTAGTACAGTGTCAAAAGCCTTCTGGAAATCTAGAAATACGGAATCGATCTGAAAAACCTTGTCAATAGCACTCAACACTCTATGCGAATAAAGAGCTAGTTGTGTTTCACAAGAACGATATTTTCGAAACCCATGTTTACTGTGTGTCAATAGACCGTTTTCTTCGAGGCAATTCATAATGTTCGATCACAATATGTTTCAAAATCCTGCTACATATCGACGCCGGCCGCGGTGGCCGTGCGGTTCTAGGCGCGTCAGTCTGGAACCGCGTGACTGTTACGGTCGCAGGTTCGAATCCTGCCTCGGGCATGGATGTGTGTGATGTGCTTAGGTTAGTTAGGTTTAAGTACTTCTATGTTCTAGGGGACTGATGACCTCAGATGTTAAGTCCCATAGCGCTTAGAGCCATTTGAACCATTTTTTTGAACATATCGACGTTAATGATATGGTCCCGTAATTAAGCGGATTACTCCTACTATCTTTCTTGAATATTGCTGTGGCCTGTGCAACTTTCCAGTCTTTGGGCACGGATCTTTCGTCGAGCGTACGGTTGTATATGATTGTCAAGTATGGAGCTAATGCATCAGCATACTCTGAAAGGAACCTAATTGGTATACAGCCTGGACCAGGAGACTTGCTTTTACTGATTTATTAAAGTTGCTTCACTACTCCGAGGATGTTTACTTCTACGTTACTCATGTTGGCGGCTGTCATATATAAGAAAGGACGTAAGAATGGAGACTTCCATGCTCGCTAGCTATGAAATTAAAAGTTCTCCTGTGTTAACGCTACGTCATTCTTCCCAGAACCTTCGGATCCGACATTTCGTCTTCCTTGCTGTGACCTCCTTCCCAGAAGAAGGATGCTGTGGTGTCAAAGCCCAAGAACTTTTTAACTGCTTGGTAAGACTTGCACCCTGGAAGCCTAGCGTCGAGAACCCACATCAAATCATACTCTGGACTCACGACCACAACAACAACAACAGAAACAACGGATGAATGGCTCTGAGCACTATGGGACTTAACTTCTGAGGTCATCAATCTCCTGGAACTTGAAACTATTTAAAGCTAACTAACCTAAGGATATCACACACATTCATGGCCGAGGCAGGATTCGAACCTGCGACTGTAGCGGTCGCGCGGTTCCAGACTGTAGCGCCTAGAACCGCTCTGCCACCCCGGCCGGCAACAACGGATGACATCGTCGCTCTAATTCTCTTCTTTGTGTACTATGACTGTCCATTAGGCGAAAGTGAGCACTCAGCCGATTATTCATCTAGAAGGAAGTAGGAAACTGGCTGGAGACTGCAGTGTGGCTGACCGCTCTTCTAAAGTAACGGCTGTTAATCCAGCGATGGGATTAGATTCCAGTATGGTTCCCCTCCAGTCTCTCGAGCTAGCGATTGACATGCTATGCTTTTCTGAGTCTCTCCTTGTCTGGCTATGGAGCGCATGCTGTGGTACAACTCAAGTGTAAACTGGACAAAACGAAAACAGAAAGTATAACTGCTGTAATTAGGTATAAGTACAACTCGAGTAATAGACTGAACACATTATTCCGCGGAAGCATCAACAACTTGAACAAAGTATTCAAACAAAATTTAAGAGGAACCAGTTACGTACACAGAGAGCTGTAGCATAGAGAGCTGAGGCCGAGAGTACCTCGAATAGCCTGAAACAGATTGAGACCGTAGCGGGCTCTGACGGAGATATCTCTCTCTCTCTTTCTCTCTCTCTCTCGAACAGTCCGCCCCGGTAGCTGAGTGGTCAGCGTGACAGACTGCCAATCATAAGGGCCCGGGTTCGATTCCCGGCTGGGTCGGAGATTTTCTTCGCTCAGGGACTGGGTTTTGTGTTGTCCTAATCATCATCATTTCATCCCCATCGACGCGTAGGTCGCCGAAGTGGCGTCAAATCGAAAGACCTGCACCAGGCGAACGGTCTACCCGACGGGAGGCCCTAGCCACACGACATTTCCATTTCTCTCGAACACATACACACTCACACATGTCAGGCGCCCTCTATGTACGACATAGCACTGCCGCACGCGCGGCCTTTTGAAAGTACGCGAACGCGCCAATGAATTCCTCGTCTCTTATGAAGACCACAGATTCTTGGGACGTCCATGCTGTCTTCCTCCTCCGCCGGTGGCCGTGCGGTACTGGGCGCTGCAGTCCGGAACCACGGGACTGCTACGGTCGCAGGTTCGAATCCTGCCTCGGGCATGGATGTGTGTGATGTTCTTAGGTTAGATAGGTTTAAGTAGTTCTAAGTTCTAGGGGACTGATGATCTAAGATGTTAAGTCCCATAGTGCTCACAGCCATTTGAACCAAGCCTCCTCCGCTGGCCCCTGGCTAAGGTGGCGTACTGCAATGAGAGGATACATGCTGGAGTGCTTCGGGCGCTAACACATACTGCGTCCACCTTCCCAGGTCCAACTATACGGCAACACTGGCGACGCCAGAGCTGTTTCCATGTTGACCTCGGGCATCGGCTATGGTGATCGTATAACGGAATCCCTGACGTTGGTGTCGGAAGCAATTGAGGAACTGCTGGTTCGACCATTGGATGCCGTAGGCCGCGCGGGCGTGGAGAACAGGCAACAGCAGGTGATGTGACGGCCGATGTGGACGGGCTCGTAGGTGATGGTGTGACATCATGGAGTGCCCGCCCGCCATTCGAAGGCGAAGCTGTTGATGGTGCCTCGAGCAGAGGCCGTCCTCCGCACGAACGTCGCAGGGACGCCGCCACCCGGCATCTGGTGATGACAGCTGGAATCCATTTAGGGCGACGTCCGAAACTGTGCGCCTAGACAGCCACGCGAGGCCGAAAGAGGAGCGGCGGCTGCAGGGTTTGACGTCCAGGTGAAGGTGCAGGAGGCTTAGCAGTGTCCTCAGTTCGCGCCCGTGGAGTAGCTCTTCCTGGCTCTTCTAGCTGAACGTCGTGAAACGGAACGAAGAGAGAAATCGATATTAGACACTGTCGTACGAAGAGTTGGCAACATATCTTTCGTCTGAGCTTTGAACGTTCGCACTAGGCGTTCCGCCTCACCGTTAGACTGTGGATGGAATGGCGGGGCGAGGATATGCTGGATACTATGTAAATCATAAATTTCCGCAAACTTTTGCGATGAAAATTGTGGATTGTTATCGGATACTAACGGTGTGTGCAAGGCTTCGAGTGAAAAATTTTGAATAAGGCTGCGACGGTAACAGTTGTGAATGTGGAAACAAAATGAACGACAGACGGAAAATGAAAATATGCGTCAAGGACCAACAGCCGAAACGCGTTGAGAAAGGTACCAGCGAAATACACACGTATACGGTCTGATGTGTGCGACGGATTCGGCCAAGGAGGCAACGATGCCCGGGGAGTTACTTGGCTTGGGCCAAATGGTTCATATGGCTCGGAGCACTATGCGACTTAACTTCTGAGGTCATCAGTTCAAATGGATCAAATGGCTCTGAGCACTATGGGACTCTACTGCTGTGGTCATCAGTCCCCTAGAACTTAGAACTACTTAAACCTAACTAACCTAAGGACATCCCACACACCAAAGCCCGAGGCAGGATTCGAACCTGCTACCGTAGCAGCAGCGCGGCTCCGGACTGGAGCGCCTAGAACCGCACGGCCACCGCGGCCGGCGGTCATCAGTCGCCTAGAATTTAGAACTAATTAAACCTAACTAACCTAAGGACATTACACACATCCATACCCGAGGCAGGATTCGAACCAGAGACCGGAGCGGTCGCTCGGCTCCAGACTGTAGCGCCTAGAACCGCTCGGTTACTCCAGCCGGCAGTTACTTGGCGCTCGAAGAATGTCAGCAGGAGGCAAACAAGCCGGTAACGTCACGATACTAGCCGGACCTAAAGACGTGTCAAGGGGACAATGTTTTGGTCCTTGATACACCCAATGATCTGCATGTAATAACCGGAGGACATTCGAACGAAGCACTGAGGAGATCACTACCCGAGGGACTGGGTGCTCCGTGTATAAAAGGGGAGCACCATCCACAACTGAGATTCGATGGCGAAAGATGTAATAATCATGGAGGGGCTCGGATGCACGAGAAGGTGGTGAATCCGTCCAAGCTGTTGTACGAATGTTATGACCTTCCGCAAAACGGAATCGATGCTAAAGCCTTCGTGCTACGTACAGATAAACCTTCAACCGTCTATTGTGCGGCAACATCAATGAGGAAACAAAGCAATTCCTCTTGACCAATTCCTGGGTCCGAACCAGCCGGCAGACGCGACAAAGCATCGGAATTTGCTTTTTGACTCGTAGAGCGCAAATGGATCTTGTAGTCACACCGCGAAAGGAGAAGACCCCAGTGTTTAATTCTATGTCCCGCTTTAGCTGGTAACGACGCAAAAGGACTGAATAAGGAAACTAATGGTTTTGATCGGTGGAATTTGGTACCATAGAGAAAAACAATGTATTTGTTCACAACATATAGGCCTACAATCGCCACAGCTTCCTTTGCTATCTCAGAGGACCAAGTTTGAGCAGGAGTCGACGTTTTTGAGACGTTAGCAATAGGCAGCTCGGAGCCATCGGGTTATCTATGAGCCAAACCGTACTGTGAAGCCACGTGGAGGCGTGGTTGGTACGTCACTAAGCAGGGCGGAAAACGCGGTTTCACAAGCCGGCGATCGGCGAAAATGAGGCCCTTTGCGCATCAACGCATGTAACTACTGCGCAATTGTCGCTGCTCTAGGTAAAAAATTTATGTAGTAGACGACTTTCCCTAGAAAAACCGGAAGTTATTTGATAAAGTAGGGCGTGAAAGCGACGCAACAGCAGCAACGTGCTGATGCAGGGGTTTGAGACCAACGCGAGAAACGATAGAGGGTTGAAAAAAATTGTCATTTTTCTAAATTACACTTCGAATCGGCCGCTTGGAAGGCAGAAAAGAAAAGTACGTGGTTTTTGTATGTGTTCCTCAGTGGAGGCACTGAAAACTACAATTTCATCCAAATAGTTTGCACAACCCAGCACAGTCGTTTAAAAATAGCGGAAACTCTGGCGATTCCAAAAGGCAACCGTAAGTATTGGTAGAGTCCAAAAGGGATATTGGCAATTAACGTACTATGTTACTCTGTATCTAAAGAGAGTGGTAGACAGGCATCCGACAAGCCAATTTTTGAGAAATATTGACTGCCTAATAACTTTGCAAAGAGTTCGTACGGTCTCGATGTCGGGTATTGACCCACTATAGACTGTGCGTTCACAGAAACTTTACAGTCGCTACAGAGGCGTAACAGGCCCACCGGTTTCCTAACTAAAGTAAGGGGTAGAACATTCACTTGATGCAATAGTCCGAACCACGCCGGGTTCCGTGAGGTGATCTAACTAATCTTTGACTTGTACTCTGAGAGTCACTGGAACAGGACGAGCCCGGAAGGTACGAGGCCGAGAGAAAGGTTTCAGGTAATGTGTGCTTGAAAATTGTTGGCACACCACAATCCAGGAGAGAACAAAGAGGAAAACTCAGAACATAGTGCATCTAACTGTGTGTACGGCACTTGTTCAGACACTAAATTCACTTCATCTGAAATGGTAAAACTAGACAACTTAAAAGTATATAATCCAAAAAGATTCTACGTACATATGTTAGGTACAACAAAAAATTTAAGTTACTGAACTACTGACTTGTAGGTCACTGGGACAAGGAATTGCCGAGAATAGGAGTACTCTATCGAAATTTCTAACATTTGTGACACAGGAAGACGCGGAGGGGTGCCCAAGTCCTTATAAGTTCGTGAATTTAAAAAGGTTACTCCAGCTTCTTTATACAATTGCATATGTCGAAATTTACGAAAAACCATATCATCAATGAAAAGCTGATTCGGCGCAACAGAAATAGCCGATACAATATTTACGTTCATACAGGGTGTTTCAAAAATGACCGGTATATTTGAAACGGCAATAAAAACTAAACGAGCAGCGATAGAAATACACCGTTTGTTGCAATATGCTTGGGACAACAGTACATTTTCAGGCGGACAAACTTTCGAAATTACAGTAGTTACAATTTTCAACAACAGATGGCGCTGCAAGTGATGTGAAAGATATAGAAGACAACACAGTCTGTGGGTGCGCCATTCTGTACGTCGTCTTTCTGCTGTAAGCGTGTGCTGTTCACAACGTGCAAGTGTGCTGTAGACAACATGGTTTATTCCTTAGAACAGAGGATTTTTCTGGTGTTGGAATTCCACCGCCTAGAACACAGTGTTGTTGCAACAAGACGAAGTTTTCAACGGAGGTTTAATGTAACCAAAGGACCGAAAAGCGATACAATAAAGGATCTGTTTGAAAAATTTCAACGGACTGGGAACGTGACGGATGAACGTGCTGGAAAGGTAGGGCGACCGCGTACGGCAACCACAGAGGGCAACGCGCAGCTAGTGCAGCAGGTGATCCAACAGCGGCCTCGGGTTTCCGTTCGCCGTGTTGCAGCTGCGGTCCAAATGACGCCAACGTCCACGTATCGTCTCATGCGCCAGAGTTTACACCTCTATCCATACAAAATTCAAATGCGGCAACCCCTCAGCGCCGCTACCATTGCTGCACGAGAGACATTCGCTAACGATATAGTGCACAGGATTGATGACGGCGATATGCATGAGGGCAGCATTTGGTTTACTGACGAAGCTTATTTTTACCTGGACGGCTTCGTCAATAAACAAAACTGGCGCATATGGGGAACCGAAAAGCCCCATGTTGCAGTCCCATCGTCCCTGCATCCTGAAAAAGTACTGGTCTGGGCCGCCATTTCTTCCAAAGGAATAATTGGCCCATTTTTCAGATCCGAAACGATTACTGCATCACGCTATCTGGACATTCGTCGTAAATTTGTGGCGGTACAAACTGCCTTAGACGACACTGCGAACACCTCGTGGTTTATGCAAGATTGTGCCCGGCCACATCGCACGGCCGACGTCTTTAATTTCCTGAATGAATATTTCGATGATCGTGTGATTGCTTTGGGCTGTCCGAAACATACAGGAGGCGGCGTGGATTGGCCTCCCTATTCGCCAGACATGAACCCCTGTGACTTCTTTCTGTGGGGACACTTGAAAGACCAGGTGTACCACCAGAATCCAGAAACAATTGAACAGCTGAAGCAGTACATCTCATCTGCAAGTGAAGCCATTCCGCCAGACACGTTGTCAAAGGTTTCGGGTAATTTCATTCAGAGACTACGCCATATTATTGCTACGAATGGTGGATATGTGGAAAATATCGTACTATAGAGTTTCCCAGACCGCAGCGCCATCTGTTGTTGAAAATTGTAACTACTGTAATTTCGAAAGTTTGTCTGCCTGAAAATGTACTGTTGTCCCAAGCATATTGCAACAAACGGTGTATTTCTATCGCTGCTCGTTTAGTTTTTATTGCCGTTTCAAATATACCGGTCATTTTTGAAACACCCTGTATCTGCAGCACGTTCGTTGTGCCGAACTTTTGCATTACGAACAGGAGCATTGTGACCTTTTTACTTGCAATTATGCTAGGTCGCCCAGCGTTTGGACAGTCTGGTCGCTCATGATTAATGAAACAATTAGGGAGGGACGGGAGCGTGGAACGCAAATAAATGGTTCTGAGCACTATGGGACTTAACATCTGAGGTCATTAGTCACCTAGACTTAGAACTACTTCAACCTAACTAACCTAAACACATCCATGCCCGGATTCGAACCTGCGACCGTAGCAGCAGCGCGGTTCCGAACTGAAGCGGCTAGAACCGCTCAGCCACAGCGGCCGGCCGTGGAACGCATTCGCTGTTTACTTTGTTGGTGCGACTGCTGCTCGCAACGACGCCGGTCGGCTTGACTCTGTGATTGTGCCGTATTTCTCCCCGAGAACTATCTGAAGCTAGGTGTGGAGGAGTGTGCTGGATCACCGATACCTCAAACCATGACACAAGTTGGTTACGTGCAGTTCGCGACACCTCGAACGACTGCGCATTTGCTAAAACCTTGGAGAGGGATGGATTTTCACACTAGGGAGTACGCTCGAGCAACTCACGATCCGGAGGTAAACGAATGATAACACCTCTCACCATCAGATCAGCATAGGGCTCTTTATGTAAATCGGCCATACAATGATAATGACGACTTAACCCATGGAGTTCAGCCGCCCATGCTCGATAGGACTGATGTGCTCGCTTCCTTAAGCGCTTAAACTGAACACGGGATGCAATGAAATTGGTACGCTTATAGTAGTATTTCGAAAGATGTTCTCACATTTGGTCCAACATTAAAGAAGATGATCCTGCAAAGGGGCTAGTTGACATCGGACTTGATACATTCTTAGCGATATCCAAGAAAGGAACAAGGCACGACACAAAACAGCGTCAGTAATCCCAAAAGTTTGAGAGTATTGTCGTAGACGCTTCTCGTATGCGTACTAGTCCTCAACGGACTCATCGTGTGTAGAAAAGGGAAGCCGATAAACGGTGGGGGCCGCGAAGGACAAAATAGCAGGCGACACAGGCTGAGGAGCATGCCGACTAGACAAAAAAGAAGCCAATGATTGAAGTACCTGAGTTTGATTGTCCAGCGCCTGTGATTTTCCGTGGCCAATGATTCTTGCTATCTGTCCAACCGACGTAAAATGTCCTCAGCAACACTATCAGTCACTGTGAGAGTAAACATAGTACCAACCAGAGTAGAACTTTGCCACGAGTACGGACCACGTTCGTTGTCTATCATGTTGGAAGTGGGTATAAATACATCACGACCAGTCGATTGAACAAAACTCTGTTGCATGGAAGCATTAACATTATGAACACAATATTTAAGTAACATTCTGGAGGAACCAATTGTGTACACAAAGAGCTGCAGCAATACACATAGAGAACTGAAGCCGAGAGTAGCTTGGATAGCCTTAAATAGACTGAGGTGGGCTCTGGCGGTGATCTCTCTCTCTCTCTCTCTCTCTCTTTCTCTCTCTCTCACTCACTCACTCACTCACACACGCACACACATACACACACATGTCTGAGGCGTCCTTTGCGGACTACATAGCACTGCTGCACGCGCTGGCTTCTTAATGTACGAGCGCGCGTCACTGTAGTAATACCCCGTGGAATACGTGGCCATTAAAAATAATGAATTTGGTCATTTGTAAAAGATGAGATCAAAAGGTTGTCCTTTGAGGGCGTTGCTGCGGCGTATATGCACTGTAGCGCGACTCCAGTGCAGGTGTACAAGCACCGACATGTAGGCAAGTGATTAATGTGGTGTTGGTGTCTTTCCGACGTGCGTGTGGTAGTTGCGAAACACGAACTATGGCGATGTTATTACCAAATGAGTCAAAACAGGTCCAAGGTGGTTTTATTGTGTTCTTGGTTTCCGAAGGACAAATACAGGCAGATATCCATCGGAGAATGAAGAACATGCTTGTCGAAAACCACCGATGTGGTTCAAATGGCTCTGTACACTATGGCACTTAGCTTCTGAGGTCCTCAGTCCCCTAGAACTTAGAACTACTTAAACCTAACTAACCTAAGGGCATGACACACATCCATGCCCGAGGCAGCATTCGAACCTGCGACCGTAGCGGTCGCGCGGTTCCGCACTGTAACGCCTAGAACCGCTCGGCCACCCCGGCCGGCCCACCGTTGTGGGAAGTTGCCTCAAATTCTGTTTCAACGTTGAAGGCAACATGTTCCTTGAGTGCGTTGTTGTATCGTCAACGATACAGTGGTGTCATCCATCGTCCCCGCTTCCCGTGAAATTCGAGAGACGGCCATATGCGGGAATGTGATACTCGCCATGTTCTATGATTACCGAGGCGGTCTGTCATATTTTATTGATTTTAAGGAACCTGATGTCTCCATCACTGGGGAACGGTTCGGCGCAATGCTGGAGAAATCACAGTGTGCAATTAAGGCGAAACTGCCGGGAACACTGCGAAAAGGGGTGCTGCTGCTTCATTATAACGCACGTTTCTATACCGAAAATGGCGTAACGCGTAAGTTACCCCAACTAAAATGGTAGACCGTCGACCAGCCGTGCTATAGTCTTGATCTCTGATGATGTTTGGTTTGTTGGGGTCTCAATTGCGCGGTTATCAGCGCCCGTACAAACTGCCAATTCTTACATAGTCCATTTTTTCCCTATCCAATCTTGGTGCTGTCACAAATGATGAAGTTGATGATGATGAAATGATAAGGGCAACAGAAACACCAAGTCCCTGGGCAGCGAAAATCCCCAACCCGGCCGGGCCATTTTCAGTATAGAAACGTGAGTTATAATGAAGCAGCAGCACCCCTTTTCGTTGATGCCGTACAGGAAGAAACGGCAAACAAATTTGGTGTATATGTTACACTACCTCGTATACACGTTTTTAATCACGCCTACGAAGTCCTAGTTCATTTGCTGGCCAACCCTCACTCTTATTAAGTGGGAAGGGAAATGTGCGGAATACGGATACTTAATATTGAAGGAGTATAAATCTCAGGTAACCAGAAAATGTGCGGGTACGCCCTTAGGACGTATTTTTGTGTTTCGTCCGGCGTTCACAGCTTCGATTCTAATCCTTTCCCTTAGTAGCCAACGATCTCATCTAATGAACTATTGAAACTAGCATCTGCCTTCATAGACAGAACTGAATCTGGCAGAACTGAGTCTACGAAGCGAATAGTATCTCATACCCGGATAAATCAATCGGTAAATGCAATATCCGTAAAATCAAGCATATGGGATCCGGTCCCGAGTCCGGCACAGAGGTTTATCATTGTGGAGGTGTCACAGGGAGCTGTACGCTCCTGCGCAATGAGAGACCAATTCGACAAGGTTTCCTTAAGCGTTGCCTTATATATACAAGCCTCCAGTGTACACGTAACAGCCGCCACGGGGCAGGAAGTCAGAAGGACCTCGGCCCCAAAGTTCACCGGTACATGAGACGCGGAAAGCGTTATCCAGGAAGCGCGGCTTCCGAGTTCATATTTTTCCATCACCGCTCCACACACATCGCCTACAGTTTCAAGGCAGACCGGTTACTCATAGCAGCTGCAAGAGCAATGGGCCGTCTTCCAACGGCATTCCCTGTCCCCTGGTTTCTTCCATTTACTAGTAGTTTTCCATTTCGACATAAGTGGTGCGTTATTTGAGATCTAAATGAAAGCCAGGTATAACTAAATGAGTAATTTTCTTCGGTTCCCTGGCGTATTTTGTAGTCGATGAGCTACCCAGACATTAAATTAATTAGTGGCTCTTGTGTTAATAACACACGCAAGAGTATCAATGATTTATTTGTGAGCTAATGACACTTGACCAGCATTAGGGAGGAATCAGATTTAAATAGGCGTTCATCTTCCTTGAACCCTTAAATCCGCTCTGAAGAAGATAGTGTGATTTTCCTAAAAAAAAAAAAAAGGCTATTTTCATTACTCATAATTGTCGTATCGATGCTTCGGCTCCAACACCTCGTCGTTGACAGGAGCTTAAATCGCAGTTGTTCACTTCCTTCAATGACCATTGGATTGGACTGAAGGTTGAGGGTGTAAGGAACAGCATTGTGCATTACCTTTACGCTGTTCCGTAACGTTTCACAGTTGCTGTAGCTCTGAACTGCTCCAGTGACTTTCTGTGCAATTTAAGACCTCAATTTCCTGGGCTGGTCTAGTGGTGTGATGCTTCACAAGCGTTTCTCGCTCCGTGTTGCAACGGTTATAGTCCGTCATTCAGGAGAAGGTAGGTCTAGTAGACAGGTGCCTGCAAAATTCTCTTTGTTCAAATGGTTCAAATGGCTCTGAGCACTATAGAACTTAACATCTGAGGTCATCAGTCCCCTAGAAGTTAGAACTCCTTAGACCTAACTAACCCAAGGACAGCACACACATCCATGCCCGAAGCAGGATTCGAACCTGCGACCGTAGCGGTCGCGCCATTCCAGACTGTAGCTCCTACAACCGCTCGGCCACTTCGGCCGGTCTTCTCTTGGTCAACAGACAATAGTAGGCATATCTTCAGGGCATTCACAGCTTGTAGAAACAAGTTCTTTCTCCATGCTATAAATCTGTCAAGATCAACGATTGTCAGTTTTTTATGATCTGCTTTAGTGACTCTTGACACACTAAGCCAGTACGCAACAGTTTTACGTGAAGTCGTGCAGAAGCTGGTCCTTCGTCCAACTCGATTCCACGTAACGATTTGATCTACTTGTTTGTCATAAAACACAAGAAGATTACAAAAACGTACCTACAGCACATGGGTCTTCCAAGAAATCTTACCAAGTAGTATGGGTATCTACTACGTGATGCGCATTTCAAGCAGCTGCCACTAATCGGCACTGCAGTTGCCAAACTATCCAACGTGGAGGCAGCGGGAAACTCATAAATCCAAGACGGTGGAGGCGTGAAACTTAAAAAATGCAAGGTGACGTTGCCAGAAAATTTTGTAAATCGATATAGCAGTGGCAGATATTTTAAAAATCCAAGATGACAGTGGCGGACAAGCAAATATAGCTGCCATCGTTTTTGACTATCACTCCAGGGTACTGGCCGGCAGGATACGTCATCAAAACATTGTCATTTACATGGTATTCGGGACGATAAGGATGCCCTTGAGACTATTGGGGATTCTTTGGTCTTCTTCGATGTGATCTGTTGGAATCTTTTTGAGATTCTCCAGGTTTCTTGGGAGTTCTAAACGGGAATCCTCATCATCCTCTTGGCACGAAGCTGACGGTGGAAGGTCTTCTCCACTTAGAGGTTCTCCAGTCTCTGAACTATCATTAAGGATAGACTAGCTATTCTCACTTTCGGAACAACTAATGTCTGACACTTTGTCATGAGAACCCACAGAAGAAAATTCTGATCGACGTTTTCCGGTGAGTCTTTCCTTTTTGTACTTGCAAACTTTAGCAACATTGCCATTTTTTACTGTACATGCCGTTTCGTCTTATTGGCCATTTCAGCTGCGATTCTGTCTTTGTCTGGACTATCTGTTAGCATATCAGAAAACCTTCTTTTTTTGGCTACGGTTGGATTGCTGTACAGCACAACTTCGGAGAATGGAGTGATTACTTATAGGGTGATGTGATTTTAGTAATTTCTCCAAATATTGTGTTTTTTTAATTTACGGTAATGAGTGGTTAGTTGGCAAATATTTTGCTCAAGTTTTCGTAGCAATGCTCTCTGACCCGGTACCTAACTACATAATCTGCCTCCAGAGAGGCACCGAAAACAAAATGGATGCTACATAATGCAGAAACGTCAGAAATAAGATTATGTTCGTTCATAGAACCACAAGTAACTATTAAAAAGCTCCATCAGTAGCTCCTCAATATGGCCCAAAGACCGGAAAAAAGTACGATGAAAAAATTTACTCTCTAGTCAGCAAAAACATGAAACAAGGTTCCTTCCTTCGTGACGCTTCGAAGCAAACTGAAGTTAACGGTGGGTGGTGCAGCTTTACATACACACCTCACTAGCACGATGAAGCCCCGCTAACTCCACGATGGCAGGAAACAGAAACGCTGTTCCAACTAGCCTATATTGCCAGCTAACCTCGGTATCCGCTACTATTTCGTTTCCATGGATTTCTTTTTGTTAAAAACGTGGAGCTGCTTGTAATTCCGATTGTAATCCCGTCAATGTGGAACCATTGCTAGTGGGACTTTTTCAGCAGGTGGAGAAAATTTAAAGATTATCAGCGCATTACGTCACATTTTTGTTTAGTGAGTGCGAGAGCTTATTCGACTCCACGAGCATATGGTACAAGAGATGTGATATGTATGACGGCCATGTTTTACAGTTGAAATTCCGAGATTGAACGTTCTTAGGCGATTAGCAGCATGTTATGTGATTCTTGAGTTTCTCCCGGCGTTTTTGATAATCAAAATATCCACGGGTGTGGGGAACTGGGTTCGGTCGTGGCGGCGGCCGAATTAAATACCCTCCGCCCGCGGCGCGCTCCCTCCGCTGTCCGCGCTCCGCGCCACGGTCGCGCGGTGCAACAGATTGCGACGGCGTCTGAGATGACGTCGGAGTGATGGCTCTGTCCGCCGTGGTCGTCACAACTATACGTTTGCTCGATTTACTCTTGATTAACCCAATCGCTGGTTCTCAAGCCTTGTTAAGATTATAGCCATAGTCACGGTTTATGAGGTCGTCATTGGTGCGAATTTCGATGGCGTCTCTAACAACGCTGTACCAGTATCTCGACGTCTGTACCAGAATCCTCGTGCGTTCATACTCCATAGCGTGATTTTCCGACAAACAATGTTCAGCGACTGCCGACTTGCTCGGATACATCAGTCGAGTGTGCCTCTGGTGTTCACGGCATCGATCCTCGACGGTACGCATCGTCTGACCAATATACGACTTGCCACATTGACACGGAATCTGGTACACGCCGGCCTTCTTCAAACCGAGGTAATCTTTGGCGCTCCCCACCAGTGCACGAGTTTTATTCGGAGGACAAAACACAGTTCCGACCTGGTGTTTCTTCAAAATGCGGGCGATTTTCCCCGAGAGTGCGCCTGTATGTGGAATAAACGCAGTGCCTACCTCCTCCCTCGTGATTTCATCCATCTCCACAGGTTGTGCTGTAGTGGTTGGGCGGAGAGCACGTTGAATCTGCCGCTACCGAGCAGCCATAGCGTACGGATCTCCGTGCCGGCACGTTCACAGGAGCTCAGTCCGTCAGTTCACCAGATGATGGCGACATGTATGATCGCCGAAATATTGTACCGGTTGGACACTGTAGACCGGCAGTATACCCGTGGATATTTTGATTAGCAGCATATTACTTCCGCAAATATCCCGCGAAGACCGCAACATCTGCGGCAGATCAATTCGAGAACATCGTTATTGTGGCCGATTCAAGGACTGTACTGCAAAACCTAGAAAAACGGCAGAGGAACTCCAAAATTAACCGCCAAGCGCTTGAAGTACAGAAATTAATCTACCAGTATGCACACCAACAAAAAAGTATTCTGTTTCTCTAGTATCTCATATTACAAGTTGGTAGACGAGCAGGTGAAACTGAGTGTGACTAATGGATAACTTTACTATACTGGTTCACCGCATACGGATTTCGTTGCTGGTATAAAGAAGCTATTCCCAATAGTTGAAAGGAAGGCATTATGCGGAAACACAGCGAGAACTCCGCAAAACACCTGGTTCTCACAAATAAAACTACACTCCTGGAAATGGAAAAAAGAACACATTGACACCGGTGTGTCAGACCCATCATACTTGCTCCGGACACTGCGAGAGGGCTGTACAAGCAATGATCACACGCACGGCACAGCGGACACACCAGGAACCGCGGTGTTGGCCGTCGAATGGCGCTAGCTGCGCAGCATTTGTGCACCGCCGCCGTCAGTGTCAGCCAGTTTGCCGTGGCATACGGAGCTCCATCGCAGTCTTTAACACTGGTAGCATGCCGCGACAGCGTGGACGTGAACCGTATGTGCAGCTGACGGACTTTGAGCGAGGGCGTATAGTGGGCATGCGGGAGGCCGGGTGGACGTACCGCCGAATTGCTCAACACGTGGGGCGTGAGGTCTCCACAGTACATCGATGTTGTCGCCAGTGGTCGGCGGAAGGTGCACGTGCCCGTCGACCTGGGACCGGACCGCAGCGACGCACGGATGCACGCCAAGACCGTAGGATCCTACGCAGTGCCGTAGGGGACCGCACCGCCACTTCCCAGCAAATTAGGGACACTGTTGCTCCTGGGGTATCGGCGAGGACCATTCGCAACCGTCTCCATGAAGCTGGGCTACGGTCCCGCACACCGTTAGGCTGTCTTCCGCTCACGCCCCAACATCGTGCAGCCCGCCTCCAGTGGTGTCGCGACAGGCGTGAATGGAGGGACGAATGGAGACGTGTCGTCTTCAGCGATGAGAGTCGCTTCTGCCTTGGTGCCAATGATGGTCGTATGCGTATTTGGCGCCGTGCAGGTGAGCGCCACAATCAGGACTGCATACGACCGAGGCACACAGGGCCAACACCCGGCATCATGGTGTGGGGAGCGATCTCCTACACTGGCCGTACACCACTGGTGATCGTCGAGGGGACACTGAATAGTGCACGGTACATCCAAACCGTCATCGAACCCTTCGTTCTACCATTCCTAGACCGGCAAGGGAACTTGCTGTTCCAACAGGACAATGCACGTCCGCATGTATCCCGTGCCACCCAACGTGCTCTAGAAGGTGTAAGCCAACTACCCTGGCCAGCAAGATCTCCGGATCTGTCCCCCATTGAGCATGTTTGGGACTGGATGAAGCGTCGTCTCACGCGGTCTGCACGTCCAGCACGAACGCTGGTCCAACTGAGGCGCCAGGTGGAAATGGCATGGCAAGCCGTTCCACAGGACTACATCCAGCATCTCTACGATCGTCTCCATGGGAGAATAGCAGCCTGCATTGCTGCGAAAAGTGGATATACACTGCACTAGTGCCGACATTGTGCATGCTCTGTTGCCTGTGTCTATGTGCCTGTGGTTCTGTCAGTGTGATCATGTGATGTATCTGACCCCAGGAATGTGTCAACAAAGTTTCCCCTTCCTGGGACAATAAATTCACGGTGTTCTTATTTCAATTTCCAGGAGTGTATGTAGACGGCTCACCACTGTTATAACGCTCATACAGTAAAAACTTTATAAGTTGAAAGTTCAGCCGTCTCTGTCTGATGATATCGCAGACCTCAATTATGTGATATAGGGTGCAAGCAGCTCACGGACTTGATCTGTGTAGGAGTTCTACGAGCTACTTCTGTGACAAACGTGCTTCGGCTGCTGTCACGAAGGACTATGTCAGTATTGCCCGGTTTCTGCAAAATGCAGACATACAGCTATAAATCAGACACAAAGATAGAGGAATTAGCACCACAGATGACCCCCATGCTCAACAGGCGATCTGATGAAATCATTCCTCTTCAGCTAGACTCCAGCATGAGAAGTCGTGACTCATGAATTGCTTTAAGCACTTGGTGGTGAACGTGAGCGATACAGCCAGACAGTCTTGATGCCATTGGTGCAGTCTTCACAGAATTTCAAATATTCAAGATACTCGGACGCTGTATATGCGCAGTAGTGTCCACGGTGCCTTTGGACATTTATTCGTCATTTTTATTGTAATATTCTCCTGCACTTCAGTTGTACGAAGTGTTTCCTGAAGTATCGATTGTGTCAATGTAATTTAAAGTGCCTACGACATATAATATGATGTTGAAAACAGTTCTGTCAATGTCCCCCTCGGTGGCTAAGTGACTACCGTAAAAGACCTATAAATAATTTTAAGAAATGCCACGAAGCGGTCAGGACAGCAAAATCACAGGAATAAAATCACATACAGGGGTTACCAACAGCTGTTGTTGGCACCGGATCCGCAATGGAGGGCCGGCCGGAGTGGCGGAGCGGTTCTAGGCGCTACAGTCTGGAACCGCGCGACCGCTACGGTCGCAGTTTCGAATCCTGCCTCGGGCATGGATGTGTGTGATGTCCCTAGGTTAGTTAGGTTTAAGTAGTTCTAAATTCTAGGGGACTGATGACCTCAGAAGTTAAGTCCCATAGTGCTCAGAGCCATTTGAACCGCAATGGAGGGACACCAGCCTCCACAAGTACGCTGTTTACAGGGCTTGTGCGGAAAGCTCCAGTTGCGAGTCGGATCCCGCAGTGAAGTATGGGGTCAGGCAACCGCAACGCGGAAGGCGATGCCGAACCGTAAGCCAGGCTCCCATAAACGAGACGGGCAATGGGAAAAGCTTTCCTACATCAAAACAAGAAATACGTTCAATACACATATGTTCGTTTTCAAGTATTATAGAAAGTTTGTAATTTAGATGATTTAAGCTAATCAACACATAAATTCATAATAAATTCTCTAAATGTCCTCCTCTTCCTTCTCAACTGATTTGCACACGTAGCATAACTGACTGTTGGTCCCTTTGAAATACGTCCTTATGATTTCAATGGTTTTTCAGCCATGGCATGCCAATGGACAGTTTCCGTATCTGGGCCGCCTGCTGCATTGAAGAATTGTTTAAGGTGCCACCAGAGATAATAATCCAAAAGATTGACACTGAAATGCGGTGGACCTCTTATTTACAGGGACATATTTTCTAGTAGTTATTGGACAGTGTTTTGTATAACGTCCCTATAGACAGCAGCTGTAAGTTGTGCTGGGAGGTCGTATGGCCCTGGCAGTCCTTCACCTACAATTACGTCCCACACATTCAGCCTAAACTGATGCTGATCTCTAGCCTGCACTGTAGCACGAGGGTTGCAGTTGGCCTGTAGGTTTTGGTTGTTGAAATTTCTTATTCCGTCTCTTTCGATGTCTCGTCTGTAAACAAGGGAACCATCGCCAAGTTTCTAATGTGGTTCGTTATAAGCAGGCGTAAGGTCCTGCTCGTATTGAAGGTGACAGAGATACGTGAGTTGCTCGTGAAGCATCCTCTAAAACGTTATCTCTGTTAATTATAAATAAACAGTACTGTTGTGATGTATACGAGTTTTCAAATCTGAAATCGATGTATATTGCTCTGAGTACTGTAGTGCAAGTGAATTTAACTTTATCCTCGAGTACTGGTATGTTCTGCTCATAATAATTCTAATAAAATTACAGCAAGAGATCTTACGTGATCTCAGAGTCGTTATTCTGAGGTGAATCTGAAATGAGCTGCAAAAAGTCCATTAGTTTTGGGTACGTCCAATAAGCAGAGGGCGCCCTGTCCCATGAAACATGGACCTTACTGTTGGTGGGGAAGGCTTGCGTGCCTCAGCGATACAGATTGCTATAGGTGCAGCCACAATGGAGGGATATCTGTTGAGAGGCCAGACAAACGTGTGATTCCTGAAGAAGAGAAGCTACCTTTCTAGTACTTACGGGGTCAACAGTCACAATGATTGGTTGCACTGGCCTTGTAACATCCACAGAAACAGCATCACTGTGCTGGTACTGCGGACGGCTGAAACCGAGGGGAAACTACAGCAGTAATTTTTACCGAGAGCATGAAGCTTTACTGTATGGTTAAATAACGATGTCATCCTATTGGTAAAATATTCCGGAGGTAAAATAGACCCTCATTCGGAACCCCGGATGGATACTGCTCAGGGGAGCGTTGTCATCAGAAGAAACAAAACTGGCGTTCTACTAATCAGAGCGTGGATTGTCAGATCCCTTAATCGGGCAAGTAAGCTAGAAAATTAAAAAAAGTTAATGGATAGATTACAATTAGATACAGTGGGAATTAGTGAAGTTCGATGGCAGGTGGTTAGATGAGTACAGGGTAAAAAATACAAAATCAAATAGGCATAATGGAGGAGTAGGTCCAGTAGTGAAGGAAAAAATAGGAACGCAGATAAGCTACTACAAATAACATAGTGAACGCATTAATGTAGCCAAGACAGATACGAAGCCTACGACTACCACGGTATTACAAGTTTCTATGCCAACTATCTCCGCGGATGATGCAAAGATTGAAGAAATGTATCATGATATAAAAGAAATTAGTCAGATAGTTAAGGAAGACGAAAATTTAATGGTTGTGGGGGACTGAAATTCGATAGTAGAAAAAGGAAGAGAATGGAAAGTAGTAGGTGAATATAGACTGGGGGCAGCGAAGAAAAGAGGAAGCTTTCTGGTAGAATTATGCAGGAGCATAAATTAATCATCAACAAAACTTGCTTTAAGAACCATGGAAGAAGGTTGTATACGTGGAAGGTACCTGCAAGCACCGAAAGGTTTCAGATTGATTGTATCATGGGAACACAGAGATTTAGGAACCTGGTTTTAAATTGTAATATATTGCCAGGCGCAGATGTGGATTCTGACCACAATTTATTGTTTCTGAAACGTAGATTATAACTAAAGAAACTGCGAAAAGAGAGGAATTGAAGGAGATGGGACCTGAATAAACTGAAAGAACCAGAGGTGTAGAGAGTTTCAGAGGGAGCAAGAGGGAACAATTGGCAAGAACAGAGGAAAGGAATGCAGTAGAAGGAGAGTGGGTAGCATTGAAAATGAAGCTGTGAAGGCAACAGAACCTTTGGGTAACACAAGAAATATTGAATCTAATTGATGAAATGAGAAAATATAAAAATACAGTAAATGAAGAGGCAAAATAATAACAAACGTCTCAAAAATTAGATCCACAGGAGGTGCAAAATGGCTTAGCAGGAATGGTAGAGGACGGATATAACGATGTAGGAGCATACATCACTATGGGTAACATAGATGCCGTCAACATGAAAATTAAAGAGACCTTTGGAGAAAAGCGAACCACCTGTATGAATATCAAGAGCTCGGATGGAAAACCAAAGAAGGGAAAGCCGAAAGGTGAAAGAAGTACATAGAAGTTTTGTACAAGAGCGATGCACTTGAGGGCAATATTATGGCAATGGAAGAGGACATAGATGATGAGATGTGGTATATGATACTGCGTGAGGAATTTGACAGAGCACTGAAGACCTAAGGCGAAACTAAGTCGCGGGACTAGACGACATTCTGTCAGACCTACTGATAGGCTTGAGAGAGCAAGCCATGAAAAAACTCTTCCATCTGGTGAGCAAGTTGTATGAGTCAGGGGTAATACCTCAGACTTCAAGAAGAATATGATAATTACAATTGCCACGAAAACAGTGGCTGACAGGCGTGAAAATTACCGAACTATTAGCTCAATAAGTCACAGTTGCGAAATACTAACACGAATTGTTTAGAGACGAATGGAAAAACGTAGGAACTGACCTAGGGGAAGATCAGTTTGGATTCCATAGCTTAAGGAAAGGCAAACCTACGTTTAGAGCATTTGTGGAAAGCTTTTGGAAATGTTGAATTTAGCACTCTCTTTCAAATTCTGAAGGCGAAAGGTGTAAAATTCAGGGAGCGTAAGGCTACTTACAAATTGTACGGGAAACAAATGGCAGCTATTACAGTCAGGAGGCATGAAAGGGAAGCAGTGGTTGAGAAGGGAATGAGAAAGCGTTGTAGCTTATCCACAATGTTATTCAATCTGTATACTGAACAAGCAGTAAAGTAAACAAAAGTAAAATTTGAAGCAGAGATTAAAATCCATGGAGAAGAAATGAAAACTTGGAGGTTTGCCGACGGCACTGTAATTCTGTCAGAGACAGCAAAGGACTTGGAAGAACAGCTGAACGGAATGGACAGTGTCTTGAAAGGAGGATGTAAGATAAACACCAATAAAAGCAAAACGAGGGTAATGGAATACAGTTAAATTAAATCAGTTGACGCTGAGGGAAGCAGATTAGGAAATGAGACACTTAAAGTGGTGGATGACTTTTGCTATTTGGAGAGCAAAATAACTGATGGTAGCTGAATTAGAGAGGATATAAAATGTAAACTAACTGACGATGGCAAAGTAAGCGTTTCTGTAGAAGAGAAATTTGTTAATATTCAGTACAGATTTAAGTGTAAGGAAGTCTTTTTTAAAAGCTTTTGCATGGCGTGTAGCTATGTATGGAAATGAAAAGTGGACGATAAACAGTGTAGGCAAGAAGAGAATAGAAGTTTTGGAATGTGGTGCTACAGAAGAATGCTGAAGATAAGATGAATAGATCACGTAACTATTGAGGAGGTACTGAATAAAACTGGGGAGAATAAGAATATATGGTACGACTTGACTAGAAGAAGGAATCGGTTCTCAGTAGATGTAGGAAAAACTGTTCTTTTCGGAGATCGGACCAGACCTGGTCATTCACTGGAATGAACAAGCTCTTTTACATGACCCAACACTCACAATTCACTCAAAAAGACAAGTAAAAGGACGGTAGATTGCCTTTTTAATTCAGGCCTCCAAACCTGTATTTTTGTCCAATTTAAATGATGACTAACTGAAAACCTCAGCTGGCGACAGGTGTTGTTGATATACCTCGATGTGGACAGCTGAAAATGTTTGCCCCGACCGGGACTCGAACCCAGGATCTCCGGCTTATATGGCAGACGCTCTATCCATCTTAGCCACCGAGGACACAGATGAATAGCGTGACTGCAGGGACTTATCCCTTGCAAGCTTCCCGTGAGACATTCCCAACTGTCCACAATTCTACATATGTATTGTCCACATCGAGGTATATCAACAACACCTGTCGGCAGCTGAGGGTTTCAGTTAGCCATCATTTATTCCAGGGAAAAGCTGCACGGTCATCAACAGTAACTGTTCTTTCGAGAACAAGTTACTGTCTTCGTATATTTGTCCAATTTGGTCTCGGTATGAAAGAACATATAATGAGGATTAATAATTTTCGTTATGTCCCTAGTAATTTTCAAATACAAAAGTTTTAAATTTTGTCTGCTGTAAAAATTATAAATATTAGAAAAAATCCGAAATATTTTGTCAAGTAGAAAAATTTTTCGAGTGAAGACTGATTCTTGTTATATTTTGATACTTTTATTGAACGGAAAATAAAATTATTACAACTGTAGTTGAATTGTATCTATGGTCATGATTTACAGTCCTTTAGTCAATGCGAGTCTCTTTCTCTTCTTAGTGAACATTTGTCCTGCTTTTGTAAATATTCATTCACAGGTCACTGATATTGCTTTGATATATAATACTTTTAGAACCAATTGATTTAGCGCTGGCCACAGGAATTTTCTTGTTTCCCAGCTGTTTAAGAAATTGCTGTTTCTAAACAAATACCCCTCCACTAAACATTTGTCGAGTTCCATAATTGCTGCACTTTCTTGGTCGTGATTTGCTTGAAGCTGACAAATAGTGTCATTTAACTGCTCCCAGACTGAAAAAGTTTCATGTGTCACAGTGGCAACTGGTTGAGAAATGAGCTGTTTTGAACAACCAGCGCTTTCATTTCTGCAGTAACATTTATGTAGAAGTCCTGAAATGTTTTGTCGTCTAAAATCCTGCGCTTGGATCGGGGGTCCATAACGTTGTCTGATTAATCAGTTCGTTAGTGGAGATATTCCCAAACCACTCTGATAGCCCTTTAAACAAATTATCAACTAATGACTCTGTTTCTTGAGGACTTTCTTTGTTGTTGTCTTTAAAGGGTTTTAGTGATCATTTCATTAACCCTAGCATTACCAACGTATTTTTTGTTATATGTAATACCAACGGGGGGGGGGGGCCTCAAAGGCCCATAAAGAATACCACAATTTATTTGATCATAAATCAAGTTTATTTACTTCTGATACCTCTAATAACAATTCAAAATGCTTAGACATTGTTTTTGTATACTGGATAATAAAAGATGTTATTATAATAGGAATAAAATGAACAAATCACGAGATTCAGTTTATATATTTTTTGGAATAATGTTTCAAAATAGAGTTTTCTTATAAAAACGACTTTTTTAATTCGATACACTACATGAAGCAAACAAAATTTACTGTCTCATTCTGCAACGCATTCTTCACACAACACTGTCTTCCTGCAGTGTTTCCCACAGACGTGTTTGTGGCACTGAGAGCAGGTAACAGTTGACTTTCCCAGCTTGTTGTACTAGATCTTTTTAGATGCAGCTTCTTGGCAGCATAGGTGGCACCGTCCACGTGTTCCTGGTTCTGCTGTTGAGGATGATGGTTCTACAGAGCAGCTGAGCTTCCGTTGTGTGATGCTTTCCATTGCCATTATTACTGGCTTCTGAAGTCCATACAAATTTTGTGCCCGTTTATCTACTTGAGATCTTATTAGTTCGAGACCTAAGTTAGTGATAAAAACTCTTCTGCGGTTTAGCAAATTCTTTTTCCAATTCGGAAAGTTGAGGAGGAAGAGTGAATATGCATTTATTGCTGCTATGTCAATGAGTGTGTAGAAGAGGGACAAAGGCCATCTTCTTGTTCCTCTCTTTGTGCTGTAGTGTCTTGCCATCTGGTCTATGGTGTCCACGCCTCCCTTTGTAGAATTATAAAAAAGATTTATGTTAGTCTTTTTTGAGTCTTCATTCAAGACCCCTTCTGAGTGATAAGTTGAAAGCATCAACAGCAGTCGTTTTGGCTTCTCGCGGACTAGCGTTGATGCAAGAGTAACTGGTGGCCTCTGTGTCTGAGGGTCAGTATAAGCAAAGGTGGAAGAGTGTAAACTGCGGCCAGTTGTAGTCTTCAGCTCTTCAGGTATGTGTCGTCTGTTAGACTGTAGGGTGCCAACAAGTGTGAGGTGAAAATAATTCCATAGAGTCTCAGCAAGCTCCACTGAAGTATAGTACCGATCTGTGGTAACATTACGGCCTGATTTTTCAATAGGTTTTATTAGTCTCTTTACAATTTCCATCGGTCCATTTCAATGCTGTGTATTTCCTGACTTGCCTGTATAGATGTCCATGCTGATCACATATCTAGTCTCAGAATCAGACAGCATTCGAATTAGAATGCCGTATTTTCCAGGTTTTTCTTTTAGAAACACCTTGAATGGACAGCGACCACGGAACAAAGACAACATCTCATCCACTTTTGTATGTAGACCAGGAATGAAATACACTCCTGGAAATTGAAATAAGAACACCGTGAATTCATTGTCCCAGGAAGGGGAAACTTTATTGACACATTCCTGGGGTCAGATACATCACATGATCACACTGACAGAACCACAGGCACATAGACACAGGCAACAGAGCATGCACAATGTCGGCACTAGTACAGTGTATATCCACCTTTCGCAGCAATGCAGGCCGCTATTCTCCCATGGAGACGATCGTAGAGATGCTGGATGTAGTCCTGTGGAACGGCTTGCCATGCCATTTCCACCTGGTGCCTCAGTTCGACCAGCGTTCGTGCTGGACGTGCAGACCGCGTGAGACGACGCTTCATCCAGTCCCAAACATGCTCAATGGGGGACAGATCCGGAGATCTTGCTGGCCAGGGTAGTTGACTTACACCTTCTAGAGCACGTTGGGTGGCACGGGATACATGCGGACGTGCATTGTCCTGTTGGAACAGCAAGTTCCCTTGCCGGTCTAGGAATGGTAGAACGATGGGTTCGATGACGGTTTGGATGTACCGTGCACTATTCAGTGTCCCCTCGACGATCACCAGTGGTGTACGGCCAGTGTAGGAGATCGCTCCCCACACCATGATGCCGGGTGTTGGCCCTGTGTGCCTCGGTCGTATGCAGTCCTGATTGTGGCGCTCACCTGCACGGCGCCAAACACGCATACGACCATCATTGGCACCAAGGCAGAAGCGACTCTCATCGCTGAAGACGACACGTCTCCATTCGTCCCTCCATTCACGCCTGTCGCGACACCACTGGAGGCGGGCTGCACGATGTTGGGGCGTGAGCGGAAGATGGCCTAACGGTGTGCGGGACCGTAGCCCAGCTTCATGGAGACGGTTGCGAATGGTCCTCGCCGATACCCCAGGAGCAACAGTGTCCCTAATTTGCTGGGAAGTGGCGGTGCGGTCCCCTACGGCACTGCGTAGGATCCTACAGTCTTGGCGTGCATCCGTGCGTCGCTGCGGTCCGGTCCCAGGTCGACGGGCACGTGCACCTTCTGCCGACCACTGGCGACAACATCGATGTACTGTGGAGACCTCACGCCCCACGTGTTGAGCAATTCGGCGGTACGTCCACCCAGCCTCCCGCATGCCCACTATACGCCCTCGCTCAAAGTCCGTCAACTGCACATACGGTTCACGTCCACGCTGTCGCGGCATGCTACCAGTGTTAAAGACTGCGATGGAGCTCCGTATGCCACGGCAAACTGGCTGACACTGACGGCGGCGGTGCACAAATGCTGCGCAGCTAGCGCCATTCGACGGCCAACACCGCGGTTCCTGGTGTGTCCGCTGTGCCGTGCATGTGATCATTGCTTGTACAGCCCTCTCGCAGTGTCCTGAGCAAGTATGGTGGGTCTGACACACCGGTGTCAATGTGTTCTTTTTTCCATTTCCAGGAGTGTACAATGGAAGTGAAGAATTGAAGCTTTCAAAAATTTCCCTCATTGGAGCAAGCTTGTCAGTCTGGCGACGAATTTCTCTTGTGTTCTTATCATCAAACCTCAATATTTTAGTCAATTCGAAAAATCGGGTCCGACTCATTGATCCATAGTACACTTGTCGGCCCTGAAGCAAAGACCATAAATCTTGGACAGGTATCTTATTGTCATGATTTGAACCCATGATTAGCAAGAGTCCTATATAACAAAATAACTCATCTTCATCTGTGTGCTGAATACCTAGTCGAGAAGCCTCTTCATTTGAGTGTAGTTTTATTAGATTCATAATTTGAGGTGTAAAAAAGAGCTCTATAGCCTCTTTCGGAGACGCAATTCTTCCTTGTTGTCCTAGCCCCATTCTTTCTCGCACTATATTTTGTACAGAACGCCGATTTTGTCGAGATGGCTTCGTAATATACTCTCGTCCACTTTTTGCAATGAATTTATCACATTCCGTATCATTATCATCTGGTGGATTGGCTTCAACCTCATCTTCATTCTCAGACGATGAATCAGTTCTAATTTCTTCCACATCATCATCCACTTCACTTTCCTCTAAATCTGATTCGTTCAAAACTTCTTCTAGCACTCTTTCAATGGAACTATCACGTAAACGATGTCTACTCATGTTGCTGGTTCAACAGCAGCAGAAGCACTGAAAATAACAATGGTCCGCTTCATAATAATATGTCTGAAGGCAACAATGCCAAAATTCGTTTCATGGTAAGAATTTGAAACGAGAGACTCAACCTCGTAAATCTTTCGTTGCTGTTACCAACGGGTGGGCTTCTAAGGCCCACAGAGAATTAAATCAAGTAAATGAATTTTAATTACATTTTTATTCCGAAATTCTGTAATGACTCAATAGTACATTCAATAACGAACAATTACCTTTGCTTTCAAGTTCATATATCAAAGGGTGTGGATACAACATAGAAAAACTGAGTCAGTGGGCCTACGAGGCCCCTCCGTTGGTAATGCTAGGGTTAAGCTTGGTAAGATTTTCATATTTAAAAGTGAGACTCTTTTCTTTGAGGACACTTCTTTGGTTACCTCATCGAAAACTTACAAAATCTGTAAAGCCTATTGCATAGTTTCCCCGTCTGTACCTTTTAAGTTCAAGTTGATTGTTTTTCCACCTAAAATAGCGAGACAAGAAATTATGGGATCTCTATTTAAAGTAAATCCTTGCAACATTTTGTAAGTAGAGTTCCATATGGTTGGGACACCCGGTTTCAGTTTCAGTTGGTCTTTTTTAAATTTTTTTGCATTTCAGCAAATTTGCTTAAAGCAAAGGGTTTATCCTTGAGAATGATAAAAACTTATTTGACATCGGCAACGGTTTTCTGTATGGACTTCTGAGATACATGTTGCGCAGTGAGGTTTAAAGTATCTGAAAAGTGTGGGATATGTGAAAATTTCAGTAGCATGGCAGTTAATTTCATATTTGACGCATTTTTTGTTATTATGGAAGTCATTTTAAAATTGATATTGTATTTGGGGTTTGAGATGTTTTCTGCAGTGTGTCTGTATTCGAATTGTGACCACTGTAAAATGTATGCCATAGTTCACTCTTCTCATCTACGAAATGTGCAGTGAGTGCATAGAAACTAATGTTATTACACTCATCCACACTTCAGATGAAAGACAAACTGTCTTTGTGGTGGTCAAATCATTTTTAATTTTAGCAAATAACTCAAGATGCAGGCTAATGTGACAAAGTTTTTGGACTTGGTTAATTATAATTTGGCCAAAGCATATATATATATATATATATATATATATATATATATATATATATATATATATATATATATATAGTCTTCAACTATAGAGAAAGGATGGTGTTCTCTGCGTATCACTTTTAAGAGCTATACATCGAATACCATGTTTTATTTAATGTAAGCGGATTTATATTATTAAATTATTCATTGGTTGCTATGAATAAAAAGGAAGGAAGGCATCACAAAAGGAGATAAATCAGGACTTGGTCCAGAACCTGAAGATACTAATGGGCTGGATACAGCTTAAGACTCAATTTGCGTTTCTGAGAGGATACCTTCAGCCAAGGGAGAAGCAGATGTCAGTGAGGACGCTTCATGAGGAATGATTTCTCGAATTTCTGCATCGATTGATGGTAATCTTGATCGGCTTCCTGACCCACATCGCTCCAGAGGCACTGTAGCATGTTCCGATTTTAGATGTCTCTTTAGGTCTGCTGATGAGCCAGAAGCCATGGCAATTATTTGCTGTCAGTAGCAGCATTTTCCTTTTTCTTCCGTTTTGGTAAAACGGTACCGAACATTGCTCGTAATTCTTCTAGGTAAAGGCAATATGGATGACATATTGCTGTGCAGCACTGAAAAGTACACTGGTAAAATTAAAATATTTACTATTACCACAGACATTTCATATTGTAAAAGCCTAAAGCGAGAAAAAACATGCTTGCAGCACATTCTGTAATCAGAAGTTATAGAGTAGGATGTAAAACATTATGATCTACGCAACCTAGACCCACAATCGTGACGTTTCTGTCATATACGAAAATGTCTGAAATGGTCATAGTAATTAAAAAACTCGCTAAGACAAGCCTGATAGTATACGAGGATTTCACTGCTGAAATATAAAAATTTTGGATAATGTGATATCTGAATTTGGTCTACATAGCGCATGAAAAAGAGTTGGCAGGATAACTGTGCAGATAAAGGCTCGAGGAAACCAGTGCAAATGACCTCTAAAAGCCTGTGCTTTAAGAGCTATATTTTAGGCCCAGTTAATCTTCTGGTTAAGGGCAAACGCACCAGTAAGCAATACCGGGTCCAATCTGAATCAAATTAAGTTTGGTTAGGCCCATTGTTGGGTTACCCTGGGTTTGTATTTGAGGGCGGGAGGATGAGTCATGTGCGACTCACGTTGGTGCCGTTGGTAGCTTGACATCGCGTAATAGGTATAGTGGCGTCTCGTTTTCTTCTTGTGTTTACTGGCGTCAATAAGTGTGCTAGCGTTGTTTGTCCGCCAGTGGCAGCATCAGCGTTTATCGATATTTAGTACCATGGTACTATCTTTGGAAGGACGTCAAGTGTTTTCTGGGTTGGGTGTGTCGGGTGTTCGATTGGGACGGAGCAGCAGTGAGGTCCGGCAGTGCGGGGATATGCTGGGACTGCTGGCAGCATGCAGGCATTGCCGGATCGCGGGGCTGTAGTTGCGAGGCCACAACCGCGTCGTCCACCGGACCCAGGACGTTTGAGTTCACCGAACATTAACCCAGTAGTGAAACGTCCACTATTTTGAGATCACGCCATTTGTTCGTGCGTTGCTGCTCGCAGGGTCGCCGAGACGAAGAGCAATGAGTGGAGTGTTTGGAGTTGTCGAAATTAATTAGCTGTCCTCCACTTCTTATTATTAATCATTGAATTACTTGTGTTTATTCATGAAGTTCAACCAGTGGTATTTTTCTGTCTACTGGCCAGTAGCACCCCAGTTACCTGCCCTGGAGGTTAGCGTATTTTTGCGGCAGTTTACTATTCCTCGCCTTGCCGCTGCTGTCCAGTAAGGTGTGCAGTTCGACTGCCTCCTTGATTGCGGTTCGGATATTTTGTTCTTTTGGACTAACTTGGTCGGACTGGTTCTTTCTGCTTCTGGACGTTCTAAACACCGGATTATGAAGACGCTGTGCTGTCCGCCGGTTCCGCTTTGCCTGGGTTATTCCATCGCTGTGTTGGTTACCATGAAACGTCCCCTTTGAAAAATTATACAAGACTGTGCTTAAACTGACACACAACATTTTTAGTGCAACGCAATCTGACTTTTAATAATCCCTACAAAAGAATGGCCCTGACTAACATTAACCTATACGTTTCACAAATCACTTACCTCACCAAAAATCTTCGTTACTCGAACTTCTGCAATACAGCGAGCGCCACTACTGCCAGCTAAATAAGAGATTCAAACTACTGAAGGCACTAACTACTGATAGGCATAGTTGGCAAATTAATGATTTTTGTAGAGAACAAACAATGTATTTACCTTAATAATGATAATATATATATCAGTTCATGACATCCAGTCTAACAAATTTCAAAACTCCGCCATCTCTCTCCCCACATCCACCACTGCTGGCGGCTCACCTCCAACTGCGCAACGCTACGCGCTGTTCACATCCAGCTGCCGCTACCCAACACTACAATGGCAGACAACAATGCAAACTAGCCACAGACTGCACACAGCACAGCCAGTGATTTTCATATAGAGCGCTACGTAACGATTCCAATAAGAAAACATAAACAGCCTACTTACATAAAGAAAACAAAAACAGCGTACTTACATAGCACAGTGAAGGAGAATTTTACCATGCGTTCCTCTCAGCATATTGGTCTCAAGCTACACAAGACCGAGTAAAACATAGCATCATAATGATGAAACATTTCGAACAATCTGAATTTTCCAGTCTTGTGAAATATTTTGAAGACATGTTGCACAAGAATCAGTACCTGTCAAACCCATACAACCAGACGTTAGGTAGATTTTGCAAGTGTGTTGGTCTGCGTTTAAACTGTCACTAGTTCTAGTTGCCATCCAGTTAAGTGAATAAAACTCTTGGCTGCCTGCCTCATCGGTCACAAAGTTGAGCGACTTTTCCCAGGCCGATCCTTGGAGCACTGTCTGAGGCCCACTTCTCTGTTGGTTTGATCACATTGTGATTATTGTGTTTTTTAAAAATAATATTTTAGTGTCTCTTGGAGAAGTTTAACTGTTTTTAAGAGTTGTTAACCAGGCTTTCAGCTGTTAAATTATTTTGGAGTTATTACTATTGGGGCTTTCAGCTGGCAAATAATTTGAATTTATGGTTAGTAAGGCCTTCAGCCATGAATTCAATTCGTCTAGAGAATTTTTAATTAGATATTGTCTTAGTACGATTGCTTTTTTAATAATGTTTTAGTAAGAATTTGCTATCTAGGCCTTCAGTTGCCAAATTGTTTTGGAGTTATTACTATTGGGCTTTCAGCCGACAAATAATTATAATTTCTTGTCAATACGGCGTTCAGGCGTGAATGCAATTTGTCTGTAGTGTTTTTAATTAGATATTGTCATAACAGTCAAATTGATAATTGTTCCTTATTGTTAACCTTATATGCAATTGGTTCCAAATAAAGTGTAGTTATTTAGAAAAAAGAAACTGAACAAGCAACGGTAACTGATTATCGCCCCATCCACACTGAAATCTGCCTTTCCCTAAGTGCCATGTTTCACTGTTATACACGATTTTCGCTGGATTGAACAGTTGGTATACCAGTTTCTATTGAGGCTAGATACTTTTTACTAGGCCCTGTTTCTACATAAATCAAAGTAATATTTTCGATGTGCATAGCACCTCATTAACAATACCAGAAATTTGGTGGTTTGGTCATTTGACAGGATGCCCCGATTAATTCTCTCTGCAAGGCGAGATAAAGCGGTTGCAATGCATTTCCTTCATCTTAGTATTACTATCTAGTACAAAAATGTAACAGGGCAAAAATCTGCCTAGCATCCGAGTCTATGATCTGGAACAGACAAGCTCCCAATCTAACCAAAAATGCACTCCGTCTTCAGGCCAAAAGTGGCCCATCGGGACCATCTGACTGCCGTCGCATCCTCATAGGAGGGGTGTGTGGTCAGAACACCACTCTCCCGGTCGTTATGATGATTTTCTCTGACCGGAGCCGCTACTATTCTGTCGAGTTGCACCTCAATCGGCATTACGAGTCTGAGTGCACCCCGAAAAATGGCGACAGCGCATGGTGGCCTGGATGGTCACCCATCCAAGTGCCGGCCACGCCAGACTGTGCTTAACTTCAGTGACTGACGGGAATCGATAGTTCTACGACGGTAAGGCCGTTGTCATAACCAAAGATGTATCCATCATTAAACCGATATCAAGTCACATTGTGGTATTTTATCTTGGAGCACACAAGTGCTTCTTTATAACTTTTGATACTCGCTGCTTGTCGCCCAACAGTAATAATAGTGCCTCCGCATTCATTAACAGACTGAGTATAAAGCAACAAAGGAACAACATTAAGTCTACGAATACCTTCAGCTGTTTCCTTCCCCAAGGGATTATGAGTATCCTGGTCTATTCACTGTCCAGAAGAATCCGTTTGAGACCACTAGAGGTCCTAAAATTTTATTCTCTCAAGTCTAAAATGTGAATTTTACAATTAGATGTTATCCTGGCTTCCTTAATTGTATTTAATACTCATGCTAAGAGTGCTATGTGTTCCTCCCATGATGTAGTCAGTACCAGAAGATCGTCCACAAATAATGTCAGTTGGATTCCTAACTCTGGATCAAGAAATGAAGCCAAAGTTGATATAAAAACACCAGAAGTAATATTCAGGCTGAACACAACGACTTTGAAATGATAACGTCAGCTGGCTCAAATAAAAGAAGTGCATTTTCGTGAGTCTTGTGAGAGGTGTACTTGCCATCAGGAGCCATTTAAAACTGTGTTGGTCAGATAGCAGACTCTGTAAAATTCTTAGATCAGTTTGTCTGTGTCTCCTGGGTGAGTTTTGGCACATACAACAATTCTGTTTAGCACATGGGCATGTAGTACTTGGGGAACTTTGTCTCCATGCTTTGGGACAAATATGAGTGGGCTACAATAATGATTGGTAGATGGCTCAGTCAAATTTATTTCTAGCATCCTTTCTATGTCGTCATCCATAGTCTTGCCATGGGACCAGGCGAAAGGATAAAAACTGTAGCAGAGGGTGTTACGTTGGAAAAATTTGGTTTTTGTGGAATACGTCTGAATTTTGCAGCTGTAGATCCTCTAGCTGTTGGTTTTGTGGAGGGATAAGGATCTTTGGTACTTATAGTTTCTGTTGTATATGTACTTCTGCTGCAAGTACTAGCTGAGCACATCCAGGAAGTGTTCAGGACTGATGATGCTGTTTAAATACGATACTGAGCCAGTTACTCCGACAATAACGTCTGTGACTTCCTTCCTGTTTCCATAGATTCGTCTGGGTTAAGGCTCTGCTGATGCAGAAGGAGACATGGACTTTATAAAAGTCGATTTTTTGCATCCTTTTCTCATACAAACTGCAGCACCAGGATGCAGTCCACCACAAAGCCTTCACAAACTAGAAAAGTGCACCCTCCAGATAGATTTCGTAGTGTATGTATTCAATATACATTCCTGCATTTGCAAATTGTGAGAGGAAAATATGTGCCCACAGCCCCGATGACCTTTCAATTACTTAGATTACTTATTGGGAAGATCCTTAGGTTCGTTTTTGCATAAATCTTGTTAAAAAGGTTGACCTGTATCACAGTATCGAGGACTTGAGTATTATTGTAAGGTGGTCATGTCATTTTGATTTTTGTATGTCATAGATATGCACGTCAGAGATACAACAAGTTATGTTACTGTTAAACAATCTTTGGTCTTGTCACGGCACAGTTTTCGTGCTGAGCAGTTTGATACATTCTTAGTTGAATTGTGGTAGGTGATGGATGCATTTAATAGTGCTGTGTGGACTTTGTTTCTGTTAGATGAAGAAAGGGCAGCAAGGATGGATATCATGTACACATCGAAAGGAGAAGGCAATATAAATTTTGTACAAAGTTATTATTTTATTGAAGAGGAGACGTTTTGAGGTAAGATTGCACCGCTAGGAATGATCAGTGCTAGCTAGTTAACTTGCTCTGAACTGAGAGAAATACCACCCCACTTTCCTGAATCATGGACTAATATTAATTGATTAATCTATTTGATTTTTATAGAAATTCTCTGCAACATTTTTTTGTATATTATTGTTGAGTTCGTTAAGCGTAATAGTATTCAGGCCGATGATATATGTGAAGATCATGCGAAGTTTCCCTCTGTCCCTTTGAATATATATTTCATTCTAAAATCGTTGTCTTGGAATATCATTTCATAGCAATAGTTAGTCACATCACACTGTTTATTACCATATACAATGGTTTGAATATGTATTCAGAAAGAAAAATCTAACTTAGCCGCTGCCTGCTTGCTGTTGTGCTTTCGAGAAATCTACAACTATGTTGTGAAGATGCGAGGTAAGTGCAAATCTTGAAAAGGCCAGATAATTGTTTTTATTTCAGTTGCCCACTTAACGTAAAGTCAAGTTGCATTAAGATTAGTTACAGCTAATCTCATGTTAGATTCTGTGAACTTGGGCAAAATTTCAGACGGAAACAAATATAGAGAGCAACTTACACATATCGACCTTTCTTCTAAGGATAGTTCCTTGGTTCTCTTGGTAATACATAGTCAGATAGTGCTGGATTTCTTGAAAGCAAAAATACCGTTGCGCTATTTTTACTAATGTTGTACTTCTTTTTCAAACAATTCATTTAAAATTCTGTGTTCAATTTATGAAATTTTGTGTCGTGTGACAATTATCGATTACTTGGTTGCATAAGCAGTTGTCATAATAGTACAAGTTCTGTGTGGATTTCTGGCGTGCACCAGAGCAGAATTTTGTTTGTTTGTTTGAGCATTGTAGCAATTTTGTTTCTGCAACAAGTAATGTTTTATCTACAGAAAACAATATGGAAGTTCGTCACAGCACAAGACACCAGAGGGTGTTGCAAAATAACAAGTCGGTACAGGACGAGATAAACTACCTTGAGCAATTACGAAATACCAAAAGTTCACATGAGATTGCAAAAAATCGTGTGCATCCACAATTACTAACCAATTTAGAGTACAATATTGAATCAGAACTAACGATGAATAATGAGCACACGAATTCTGAAATTGAGTCGGTCGGTGATAAGTAGCCATAGTCTAGTGAAAGCTTGCAAAAATAGCCTCAGTCGTGCGAAAGTTACAACAACTGGCAACAGACACATCAGATTTAGGTTTTGTGTCAATGTCTTTTGAATGAACATACAGCACATCACCTTCAGTAAACAATTATCCAGAACCTCACTGCGCGAATCCAACAAATTTTCTAGAATTCCTTCGTCAGTTGCTTAAAGAAACACAAAAGGGAAATAGAAAGTCTCTTAGGGAAAAAAAAATCACAATAAGCGAATAGCAAATCACATGAAGAGAACAGAAAATCACGGAGGAAATGCAATGGAAAGTTCAATGTTTATTACTTGAGATTAGGGAAGAAATTAAAAATTACCTTCATCCAACAAGCAGCACATTTGTAACCAGATTACGTGACTCCGAAACAAAACACGAAAGGTTGGAAACAAGTCAGCTCCATGACAACGACGAATTGTTAGCTAAAATCAGCACTGTAGTTCGGAGTGCGATAGCTACAAAGATAAAAGAACGGAATGAACAGCTTTACACAATGGTAAAACATATTAACGAAAAAGTGGCAACTTTGACACTAAATTCTGAAGAACAAAAGGAACAGTTGCGTACTTGACAAAGCAAATGGCAAACTGATCAACCAATGCATATAGAGAATCAAGTGATGCAATGCCAGTACAATTTTCAGACACAACATGATATCAGACATTAATAAATTTTAAACAAAATCAAGAGAAAATTAATCGAGAAAATAAGCGTACAGGAACACCATGAATGAAAAGGTTGAGCGAACGGAAAGAAATCTTAACTGCGACAATGAAAAAGACAAATTTGAGCGTGTAAATTCATATTCAGAAAACTGTGATGGCGGCTCAAATTTATGGTTTTTAGGCGATTTCTCACAAGGACAGTGACACAAATCCATATACGACAGTGAATTGCCGATGTTGTGCAATAGAGAACAATGTGGTTCACACAGGAATGGTAATTTCTATTACAAACACTTTTTGACAGTACGTTAATTCAAAGATTTTAGGAATTTCAGTAACAACAACTTGTATTGATCAGTTCCTGTGGTCTTTACCACCAAATTGGCCACTTGAACAAAAATTAGAATTTCTCTGCGGTTATTTGGAAAGTGAACCAGGAGACAGAATCCGCTCAATAGTGAGAGATTGCCATAGTGTAAATGATTTCTGTCGAGCATTTTTATTAGGCTACAAATCTCTGGCCACAAAAGGTCGAGCAAACCATAGCATTATTATGTTATGGAAAATGGTACAGTCTGCCCTCTCGAGCCCGGCAAAATACATTGAAAATACGGTACGCAGAAATCAGTACTTATCTAACCCATACAGTACATCAGGGCTAATCCGCATTTGTTTAACAACGTTATGTACACGTCTGAGACATGTAAATATTAGCCGGCAGAAGTAAAGATGATTTAGAAGCACTTCAAAAATTATCTCCAGAATTTAAATTGGACGACGGCAACGGTTTAGTGAAAAACACAACAGTCACGACAGGAAGTATGACATGCCTGATGCTTTTGAACCGAGTGGGAAAAAAAACTATGGGAACTAGCATAACAAAACAAAACTACAAAAACAGCAGACGCGATAAGAGTCATTGTAAATATGACGCACAGTTCTCTCAATTGAATAATGATTCTTGTGATAGACGTAATTTCCACAGACTTGTTTCCTCAGCAGTGTTACTTGTGAAGTGTGACTGTGGACTGCTTCATGTGTTGTTGATGTCGTGGTCTTCAGTCCAGAGACAGGTTTGATGCATCTCTCTATGCTACTCTATCCTGTGCAAGCTTCTTCATCTTCCAGTACATACTGCAACCTACATCCTTCTGAATCTCTTTTGTGTATTCATCTCTTGGTCTCCCTCTGCCATTTTTAACCTCCATACTGCCCTCTAATACTTAATTGGTGATCCCTTGATGTATCAGAACATGTCCTACCAACCGGTCCCTTCTTCTAGTCAAGTTGTGCCACAAATTTCTCTTCACCCCAATTCTGTTCAATGCCTCCTCATTAGATATGTGATCTGTCCATCTAATCATCAGCATCCTTTAGTAGCACCACACTTCGAATGCTTCTATTTTCTTTTTGTCTAAACTATTCATCGTCCACGTTTTACTTCCATACATGGCTACACTCCATACAAATACTTTCAGAAAAGACTTCCTAACACTTAAATCTATACTCGATGTTAACAAATTTCTCTACTTCAGAAACTCTTTCCTTGTCATTGCCAGTCTACATTTTATATCCTCTCTACTTCGACCATCATCAGTTATTTTGCTCACCAAATAGCAAAACTCCTTTACTACTTAAAGTGTCTCATTTCCTAATCTAATTCCCGCAGCATCACCCAACTTAATTCGACTACATTTCATTATCCTCGTTTTGCTTTTGTTGATGTTCATCTTATATCCTGCTTTCAAGACACTTTCCATTCCGTTCAGCTGCTCTTCCAGGTCCTTTGCTGTCTCTGATAGAATTACAATGTCATCGGCGAACCTCAAAGTTTTTATTTCATCTCCATGAACTTTAATTCCTACTCTGAATGTATCTTTTGTTTCCTTTACTGCTTGCTCAATATACAGAATTAATAATATCGGGGATAGGCTACAACCCTGTCTCACTCCGTTCCAAACCAGTGCTTTCCTTTCATGCTCTTGTAACTGCCATCTGGTTTCTGTACAAATTGTAAATAGCCTTTCGCTCCCTGTGTTTCACCCCTGCCACCTTCAGAATTTGAAAGAGAATATTCCAGTCAACATTGTCAAAAGCTTTCTCCAAGTCTACAAATGCTAGAAACGTAGTTTTGTCTTTCCGTAATCTATTTTCTAAGATAAGTCGTAGGGTCAGTATAGCCTCACGTGTTATAACATTTCTACGGAATCTAAACTGATCTTCCCCAGTTTCTTCTACCAGTTCTTCTACCAGCTTTTCCATTCGTCCGTAAAGAATTCGTGTTAGTATTTAGCAGCTGTGGCTTATTAAACTTATAGTTCGGTAATTTTCACATCTGTCAACACCTGCTTTCTTTGGGATTGGAATTATCATATTCTTCTTGAAGTCTGAGGGTATTTCGCCTGTCTCATACATCTTGCTCACCAGATGGTAGAGTTTTGTCAGGGCTGGCTCTCCCAAGGCCATCAGTAGTTCTAATGGAATGCTGTCTACTCCCGGGGACCTGTTTCGACTTATGTCTTTCAGTGCTCCGTCAAACTCTTCACGCAGTATCATATCTCCCATTTCATCTTCATCTTCGTCCTCTTCCATTTCCGTAATACTGTCCTCAAGAACATCGCCCTTGTATAGACCCTCTATATACTCCTTCCACCGTTCCCCTTTCTCTTCTTTGGTTAGAACTGGGTTTCCATCTGAGCTCTTGATGTTCATGCAAGTGTTTCCCTTTTCTCCAAAGGTCTTTTCAATTTTCCTGTAGGCAGTACCTATCTTACCCCTAGTTATATACGCCTCTACATCCTTACATTTGTCCTTCAGCCATCCCTGCTTAGCCATTTTGCACTTCCTGTCGATCTCATTTTTGAGACGTTCGCATTCCTTTTTGCCTGCTTTATTTATTGCATTTTTGTGTTTTCGCCTTTCATCAATTACTTTCAGTATCTCTTCTGTTACCCAAGGATTTCTATTAGCCCTCGTCTTTTGACCTACTTGATCCTCTGCTCCCTTCACTATTTCATCTCTCAAAGCTACTCATTCTATTTCTACTGTATTTCTTTCCCCTATTCTTGTCAATCGCTCCCTAATGCTCTCTCTGAAACTCTCTACAACCTCTGGTTCTGTCAGTTTATGCAGGTCCAATATCCTTAAATTCCCACCTTTTTTGCAGTTTCTTTAGTTTTAATCTACAGTTCGTAACCAATGGATTGTGGTCAGAGTCCACATCTTCCCCTGCAGTTGTCTTACATTTTAAAACCTGGTTCTTAAATCTGTGTCTTACCATTATATAATCTATTTGAAACCTGTCAGTATCTCGAGGCTTCTTCCATGTATACAACCTTCTTTTATGATTCTTGAACCAAGTGTTAGCTATGATTAAGTTCTGCTCTGTGGAAAATTCTACCAGGCGGCTTCCTCTTTCATTCATTACTCCCATTCCGTATTCACCTACTACGTTTCCTTCTCTTCCTTTTCCTACTATCGAATTCCAGTCACCCATAACTACTAGAGATGGGCAAAACTGTTCTTTTCAGAGATTGGATCAGAACTGTTCACTCCCTGAAATGAATTAGCTCTTTTTCATGACTCTCCACTCATTTACAATAGAAAATAAATGGAAGGCACATTGCCCTTTAAACTTGGTTTATTCCAGTACTATACCTGTATTTTGATCTTATTTGATCCTATTTTGAAGTAACACAGATAATGAGTAAGAATTTTGTATTGTTTATTGAAATTTCCACGATATGACAAAGTTTTTGATTATTGAATTATTTTGCACTATCATGGTTTTTTGGGTGATCGGAAAATGTTGTAACTTGAGATTTACATTAACAATATATTTGGCTATAATGTATTAAAATTTCATTAACCTCATACAAATACATCGCAAGCCATATATTTTTAAAGTGAACGTTTCCTGCCGAAGACGCCTAAAATGGCAAAATCCGTACCAGAATAAGAAAAAAAAGTATAAATTTGACTGTAAAACGAAAGTGCTGCATATAGCCTTACGCAGAATAAAACAAGGAAAATATTGGTGTATCACATTTTGCGATACGTTTATCAGTTCGCTCGTATTTTAAAGGGTAAATTCGAGTGTCCATAATAAAAATCCTATAGTAAGAGGAGTCATCAGGAACCTAATCTAATCAGTTTAAACAAATAAAAATAAAATAAAAACAATTGATGTTTACATAACATAATAATGTAATATACATAGCGGTATTACTACGAAGAACAATATCCAGTAGAGACGGACTCCGATGCAGAGGCGCTGAGTCGAGTAGGTCGAGCCGCGAGCTGTATTACTGCGTGAGCTGAGACCGCAGAGACCAGACTGACACCTGAGTCGCTTTGCTCAAGACTCTGGCTAGAGTCGAGACGGTGGGGTGAGTGTTGAGCGGGCGAGTTCCGAGGGTGGGGGGAGCGGTGAACTCACCTGCTCCGAGACAAATCGTCCGTTCCCTTGCGAGCAGGTTGTTGCAAGTAGTTCCTATGTTATCCGCTAGGTGGCTCTCTGTCCTGTTGCTCGCATCAACTGCCCAGAGGGCAGGACGTGCGACTGAAACGATCGCCGACAGAGTGCGATGTGAAGTTAAGCTGCTGCACGCGGCAGACGACGCACAGAGATGGCACGGCATATGTGAAACACAAAATCCAATGGGGCACTGCACAATGCAGGCAGCCAAGGTAGAAGCAGGGCAGAGGCCGGCGCTGGCTGTGTTGTGTGGCGTGCACTGTGCTCTGACCAGCAGAGGCGCTGCTGATATGCTCCGTCTCTCTCTCTCTCTCTCTCTCTGCCGTGGGAAACGTTTGGAGCTACCGTTCGTTTTTTCTGAATCACTGATTGTTCACTCCTTTGAAAGATTCAACTCTATGAATTAGTTCAAGAGCGGATCCCCCATCTCTAATAACTACTAAATTTTCGTCTCCCTTCACTATCTGAATAATTTCCTTCATCTCATCATACATTTCATCAGTCTCTTCGTCATCTGCAGAGCTAGTCAGCATATAAACATTTACTGCTGTGATAGGCGTGGGCTTCGAATCTATCTTGGCCACAATAATGTGTTCACTATGCTGTTTGTGGTAGCCTACCCGCATTCCTATTTTTTATTCATTATTAAACCTATTCCTGCATTACCCCTATTTGATTTTGTATTTATAGCCCTCTATATCTAACTTTAACCTATCCACTTCTCTTTTTAAATTTTCTAACCTACCTGCCCGATTAAGGGATCTGACATTCCACGCTCCGACCTGTAGATCGCCAGTTTTCTTTCTACTGATAACGACGTCCTCGTGAGTAGTCCCCGCCCGGAGATCCGAATGGGGGACTATTTTACCTCCGGAATAATTTACCCAAGAGGACGCCATCATCATTAAACCATATAGTAAAGCTGCATGCCCTCGGGAAAAATTACGGCTGTAGTTTCCCCTTGCTTTCAGCCGCTCGCAGTACCAGCACAGCAAGGCCGTTTTGGTTAGTGTTACAATGCCAGATCAGTCAATCATCTAGACTGTGGCCCCTGCAACTACTGAAAAGGCTGTTGCCCCTCTTCAGAAACCACACGTTTTGCTGACCTCTCAACAGATATTCGTCCGTTGTGGTTGCACCTATGGTAAGGCTAACTCTATCGTTTGGGGCACGCAAGCCTCCCCACCATTGGCAAGGTCCATGGTTCATGAGAGGAGTGTTTCATGTGTAGGGATTGATTAATGAAACAGAGCAGGGAGTATTTACCACTGATTATTTACGATATATGAGGGTATTATGAGATGTAAGGGTTTTATGATGATGATGCAGCAGAGATAAATACTAGTATGTTGCAGGTCTTAATGTTTATTGATGATGATGATGATTATCAGGATAATGATGATAATATAGTAGAAAGATTCTATGGCTAGGAATTATGATGTATTTTGCGAAAAGAGAAACGTAATGGTTAGAGCACATGTTAGGAACTGTGGTTTTGTTGAAGTTGATTTTTCTTTGTGTGAATATATTTCATTAGCTTGTATGTTGTGAACGGAAGGTGATGAACATTAATGTGGCTACTAGCACAACAGAACCTGACATGGTCAATAACACCAGTGTAGTAAAATGGCTCAAATGGCTCTGAGCAATATGGGACTTAACATCTATGGTCATCAGTCCCCTAGAACTTAGAACTACTTAAACCTAACTAACCTAAGGACAGCACACAACACCCAGTCATCACGAGTGTAGTAAAAGGCAACACACTATATACTAAAGTGGTACCCAGATGATAGAACTACAAGTCGCCTGTTTCGAAAATACATCCTGCGTTGCTGCGCACAGCGACAGTTATCGACAAACAATACAATTGCACCGTATACCAGGGCGACTCCCGTCGCGCGGCAGGCAACTTTTGACAAGAATCCGGCGATCAACGTCGCACAACAAACTTTATTTTTTAGCGCAACAAATCGAGCGATTTTATGCCACGACACGTATGTTAAACAAACTGCTACGAACTTCGAAATTTCATCTGCGGTCCGAATAAGAATAAATAAATTTTAATGAAACGAACATTGGCAGCATTATTTTTAAAACCAGTTCTGAGAGAATACACAGGTTATCAGAAATGTGTTGTTCACTTGAGAAATGTTTTTTGGTTATGCACAGTGATGATAATACAGAAACATTTAACACACTCTGCTACTTTTGATGAGATATACAGACTGTTAGGACGGCCACTGCGTTGTCTGGAAAGAGGAGTGATAGCTACTTTGAGGTAAGAAGTTTTTCAATTACCTTGTTTCTTGTAATCGTCAATTTTGTGTCATGTGGATGCCTTTCGTGTTTATAAGTTTCCAAGGTAAGGTTTTGAAAAGAAGTGGCTTGATGACAATAGTGAATAAAGGTAAAGTGACTCAAGACAATACTGTTATTTCTTTGATGCGGGGTTAAAATTATTTGATGCTAATTATTCAGCCTTTTTACTAAACATAATTCGAGAAGTGTGTATTTTTGCCTCCATTTGTGCACGAAAAATGTTTTTGCAGCGATGTGGCTCAGCATTGATTACTACTATGTTCCGTAACACACTCGTTAATATATGGTACCTCACTGAATCTTTTGTGATTTGTCTTTGTGGTAGCGTCTATTTTGTAGTTTATACTGATGAATGACAGTGTTTTTCTGATTTGCGTATAGCTACATGCACTCAAAATTTAACTTCTACTTAAGTCTGTAGAACTAATCTGCCTTTTCTTTGCTTATCAGAAGAGCTTTACATTTGTATGAAACGATGTCATAACAGTGTAGGTGCTTGGGAAATTATAAGTTATTGGGAAATGAAGATGCAATTCATGGCTCAAGAGGTGTGACATGGATAGACAGTACACTTAATAAAAGAGAGGAAATACAGGAAATATGTGAGATACGAATGATGATGTTTTTTCTTACTTTTCATCTTTATGATGATGCTTTTTTTACTTTTCAGTTTCAATTTTTTTGCCAGAGGATAGGATAAGATTCTTTTATACAAATATTTGTATTAACATATGTGACATTGCAGACTGTCTTATTGTATTTACATATAATGTAACATAAGAACATTTATATATAATGTAACATAACAACATGCATCGCTTTAGCTTAAAGCATTTTCAAGTTGTATTTGCCTTTTAGACTTATGTCATTTACTGGGTTTCTTCATAATGCATATTCCCTTTGTAAATTGTTTCTATGGGGTATAGCGCCATTAGTATAGTACTTAACAGTACAGTAGCGTGGGGAGCTCTCATAAGTCATTTAAGAGGTATAAGTAATCATGAAAGATGTGTAAGGAAGAAAGAGAAAAAGGTAAGAAAGAGTAAGGAAATGCTTACAAAAATGAGATATGAGAAATGATTGGTAGGGCAACGATGGGAAATGGCTAGGCAGGACAAAGACGACAAATGGTTAGGTAGGGAAAAGGAGTTAAGTAACGTGAACTCATGAAAATGTATGAAACATATGACAGAAAGACTCAAAGAGTCCAGTAAACAGTGGTATTTGTTGAGAGTTTGATGAAATTGTAGGAAAAAGGAATAAAGGGTGCATGAACCAGAGGATGAAAAATAGCTAGATAGCATATTAATTACTGACCGCATTAGGTATATTCATAGACTGATTTGGACTGACTGCATAAAGTGTTCTTTGATGTGAAACTTGGTAACTCCTGAATCCATCTTTTTCGTAACTGTATATTTGTGTTCTCCTTATCTCTGTGTGTGACCACTATCCTTATGTGTTTATTTATTGTGTGTGATCAATATACTTATGTGTCTCTTTATACCTTACTTCCAATAATTTTGTGTATGTTTACCGATTTTATGCATATATATTGGTTCCAATAGATTTATAATTTACTGTAGGTGATTCTGAACCTATAATAATTCATTTTTATCATACCTGTTACAGGCAATGTTTCACATGATTTTCTTTTTAATGTTTCTGTAATTCATTATTGTAAAACCATTATGCTATTTTTTATTCGTTTCCTATGTAGCCATAGAAATTTGTTGTTGCCATTACACATGAGCATTACACACATACAACGATGTGAAGTCTTAGTACTGCTGTCTTAATGTAGGTAACCGTATGTTATAAATGTAACAAACTGTAATTTTCTAGAAATGTTTGAGACTTTCCAGGGCAGAAGAAATATGTCTACTTATATACTGTGTATCACATTATGGTATGCTTCACTGATATAAGGTGCAACTGACTTTCATAAGGAACTCTTCGATACTACAAAATGGGTTTGGAGTTATCAATACATCTACAGTCTGTTTCAAGCAGATACTATGACATTTTACTGTTTGTGCGTGTGTGGGGTTGGCAGCTGAGAACTGTGCTTAGTCTCATTGAGTCTCCTTCCACATAGCTTCCCAAAACAGTGACACTGTTGCAACGAGCTGCAGAAAGTTTGGTCGTTTGCGGCAAGGACACTCTGCTACCTATTTTCATCATGCAGTTTAATACTGCCAAATGTGACTGTACTTCAGATCTATAGGCCTTGTGTGATGTAGACACTCTGACCTACGTCCTGTATGCTAGAAAAACCGTGTAGATCACCACTACAAAATGTGACAAATAAACTTTCGAAAAAAGGCCTGTGAACGTCGTTGTCACATGCTTCAGGAAAAATTGAACAAATAGTTGATTCCATTGATTAGCCATTCACATATTCTTAAATTTTGCATAAATTTTTTACTTATAGCTCTTTAACTGATATTCTTGTAAAACTATTTTTTCGTAACATGTTTTGTATATTCCTAACCATAATGTTTAGAATTTTGTCCTAGTCCCATTCCTACTTGAAACGACTCTCATACAAAGTTCTACTGGGGGAAGGTGGACGATATGCAAGGTGGTCGTGACATTTTGATTTTTGCATGACATTGATACGCACGTCCTAGAGATATCAAAGTATATTACTGTTAAGCGATCTTTGCCTTTGTCGTAGCCCAGTCATTGCTTCTGGGCAGTCTGAAACGTTCTTCGTTGAAGTGTGGTTGTTGATGGACGTATTTAGTAGAGCTGTGTAGACTTGTGATTGTATCTACTAGATGAAGAAAGGACAGAAAGAATGATTATCATGTACACATTGAAAGCTGAGAGGAATATAATATTTGAAAAATATCTCTTTTTCTTTTCTCTTTTGAAAAGGAGAAGTTTGAAGTAGGACTGCAGGACTCTGCAGCTAGGAATGATTATTGTCAGCTAGTTAACTTGGTCAGAGCTGAGAGAAACATCACCCCACTTCCCTGAATCATGGATTAACATATTTCTTGATTAAGCTGTCTGATTTTTATGGAAATTCTCTGTTACCTTCATATACTTTTTTAAACCATTGTTTATTTCATTAAGAATAGTATTGTTGAGACCCATGTTGTTTGTGAAGATTACGCGAAGTTTCGCTCTGTAATGAATTCGTTGACTTGGGATATCATTTCGTAGGAATACTTACTCTCCTGACCCCACTGTTTATCATTACGTATTACCAAATGCGATAGTTTGAATATGTATTTAGAAACAAAAATCTTACGGTGCTGCAGTTGGCAAAGCCTGTATAAGGCAACAAGTCTCTGGCGGAACTGTTAGATCGGTTACTACTGCTGCAATGGTAGGTTATAAGATTTAAAAGAGTTTGAATATGATGTTATAGTCGGTGCAAGTGCAATGGGACACAGTATCTCACAGGTAGCGATGAAGTGGGGATTTTCCTGTACGACCATTCCATGAGTGTTCTGTGAACGTCAGGAATGCGGTAAAGTATCAAATCTCCGACATCGCTCCGGTCGAATAATGGTCCTGCGAGAACGGGACCAACGACGACTGAAGACAATCGTTCAATGGGCCACTAGTGCAACCCTTCCGCAAATAACTGCAGATTTCAATGCTGGGCCATCAACAAGAGTCAGAGAGCGAACCATTCAACGAAACAACATCGATATGCGCTTTCTGAGCCGAAGGCCCACTCGCGTAACCTTTGTGACTGTACGGTGAGATTTAGGCCTATCCTACGCCTGTCTACACCGACAATGGACTGTGGATGACAGGAAATATGTTGCCTGGTCGGACGAGTCTCGTTTCAGATTGTATCGAACGGATGGACGTGTACAGGTAAGGAGAAAACCTCATGAATCCGTGGACGCTGCATGTCAGCAGGGGACTGTTCCAGCTGGTGGTGGCACTGTAATGGTGTGGAGCGTGTGCAGTTGCAGTGATATGGGACCTCTCACACGTCTAGATACGACTCTGACGGGTGACACGTATGTAAGCATCCAGTACGATCACCTACATCCATTCATGTCCATTGTACATTCCGATGGACTTGGGCAATTCCAGCAGGACAATGCAGCACCACACACGCCCAGAATTGCTACAGACTGACAGCAGTAGCACTCTTTTGAGTCTAAACACTTCCACTGGCCACCAAACTCCCCAGACATGTACATTACTGAGCATATCCGGCATGCCTTGCAAAGTGCTGTTCAGAAGAGATCTCCACCACTTCGTTCTCTTACGGGTTTATGGACATCCCTGCATGATTCATGGTGTTATTTTCCTCCTTCACTGCTTCAGAAATTAGTCGAGTCAATGCCACGTCGTGTTGCGGCACTTCTGCGTGCTGTCAGGGGCCCTACACGTTGTTAGGCCTGGTGTACCAGTATCTTTGGCTCGTCGGTGTATCTTAAAAATTGCACAGTTCACTCAGGGACTCTGTCCCATTGTTCGGCTGCTACTCTGGGACCTGACGGAGCCAGTTCTAGTTTAACTTGAGCTGTTGAATATTATGAATAGAATAAACCACTACTGCAGTAATAACTGGGCTGCACATTCCACTTTTTGATAGGTTGCCTAAGTGGCTGCTTTGGGTTCCACTGCTGCATATTTTGTTCTTGTGTGAACGCGGTCTTGTAGCCTGGTTCATACCGATTTGGTCTGTCCTGGATCCGTCGAAAGTTATTACTGTTCATGTTCAGCTTGCCATTACTTGTGAATCGGTTTGTGTTGTTCTTGTGAGGGGCAGTTCAATGTTTTCATGGCAGTTGAATGTTACTTTGTGCATGGCTTGATCTATGCTATGTGAATTGAAGCTGTCCCTTGTAAATTGTGCTGTCATGTCCTCCAGTATTAAATCTATAGTACTGAGAACTGAAACAGAGTCTGCCATGTTGCCATCCAACTTTTTGTCGAGGTCCATGAGCAATTTTGCTTTCATATATTAGAGAATATCTGTGTGGGATATGGATTGATTCCAATATTTCGATTTATTTAAATATTTTTCAGAATATTTCCTGAGACTTCTATTTAAAATGAATGGATATGGCTCAGGGTAAAAAACGTCCTCCCTTAGCCATTCCTGTACTCCTCTTGACCAGAATTTGGGAAGGGAAGCCTTTGCAAATACGTAATAAATGTTACAGGATTCCGTCATTTTTGCATCCCATAGGGCTTCTTCCTGAACACTCCTTCATCAACACTACAACTTGAAACATAAAAAAAATTGTCTGCTGATCAGTCAATGACGTGAGTAACATATAGAAAAACCCTTTATAAATAATTTCCCGCCCCCCCCCCCGCCCTATTCGACCTCTTCTGTAACTTCCTCTATCAGTTCGACTATCTAGCTTTTCCATTTTATGAGATCTGAACTCATTTTTTTATGTAATTCGTCTAAGTCGTGCTCCACCTGAGTATCTGCGTGAGAGTTTGCACATGGAAAGTTAGTGACAGTTGACTGGATACTCTGATTACAATTCTTGGTTATTTGTTCTTGCTTCGAATTTGCCTATGTTTTCAATGCAATTGATAAATATTGTTTATGCTCTTCAAATCTGGATTTATTTAACTATTAATGTTACGCTCTGCAAGTTTGTCTACTGTAGAATCGTAACTTCCCTGTCGGTTTCTGATTTAGTTCATATCAGTAGACAGGTTTTCATATCCAGAGTAACCTGTTCTTGAGCTTAGCGAAACTCAGTTATTTTGTTGGCTAATCTAGTAATTACAGTGGTAAGGTCTGTCTGCTCCTGTGCAATCACAGCTACGTCATGTTAGGTAATAACAGTATATTGCCAAATGGTAATAATTTGTGTTGCTACAAAGTTTCCGCTGTTAGCTCAAGTATGGATTGACTAGCTGCTGCAGCTACACCAACATCTGCAATGTCATTTACAGGCTGAACATTTAATACCTTGAATGCTTCATTCCAAACAGCAATATGAACAATGTGATTGAATGCTGAATTATTTTTCACCTACAGGGGTATGCACATAATACTAACACTCAAGACGTAAATGAAGTGAAAGGAACAAACATGAAATCCTGGAAAAAAGACGTACGATATAATACTAAATACATCGTAGAACGACTACTCTGGGGTTAATGAACGCACTGAGTTCTGATAATAATTGGAAACTGAATAAAGACTATTCTACATGGATTAATAAAAGAACTAAGAATCCACTTATATTCTTATGTACTTCAGGTGAAGCACTCATCATAGTCAATATGTGTATGTTCAGCTCAACAAAATGTTGCAGTGAGAGACGGGCCTCATACCAGGAATACCAGGAATTCATAAGCCATACACCACCTCATTCTCTAACATGGATACATGAAACAGTTTAGTGGAGCTACAGTATTGTGTTACACAAATGTCCTCACACGTATAACACAAGTAAAGTTTTACGTCTATTAATTGTAAGTAAATGACATAGTTGTGTTAAAAATGATGTTTGAAATCTGAAATCGGAGTATATTTCTCTGAGCTCTGTAGCGCAAGTGAATTTAACTTTATCATCTAGTATCAGTATGATCAAATATTAAAGGACAGTGCACACCCATAAGTGCTTAAACTTTAGTGACAGAGTTTAAATTAAGTCTTTACATCCTTCGATTTAAATTAAGTCTTTACATCCTTCGATGAATTTATTATGTTATCAAGTAAAATAATAGCAAGTGATTTTACGTCGTGTCAGCAAATCTGAAATGAGCTGGTAGCGGGGCATTAGTTTTGTGTAATTGCAGTTAATTCACAGTCTCTTTGCGTTTTATTAGCACAAAGGTCTCTGCATGTGTGGTAGTGCGACTCACTGCGTGGAAGTTGAAAGGGTAGCTGTCGGTCGTAGTTATAATTGAAATCCAAGTTATATAATGATTTATTCACGACGGCAGTTACTATGGTGCAGGTTAGATCTACCTATTCATCCTCCACACGTCAAGAAGACTTACAAACACATTGATCACAGTACATGCAATTTTGAGACTCATGTTATTCAAGTTAAATAGTTGAATCAAACCTTAGTATAAATCCATATACATTATTCAATAATAGATACAAGTACTGCCTACCGTTTGCAACAAGAAGCTTCGTCCACAGACGCTCATGAATTTCGTTGTTCATGAAATTATTACAGTGACCACTGCAACAAAGAATGATTACGATGGAACAAACTATCTAAATGTAGGTACAGATTCACGGCTCTGACAAAAATTATGTCACAAGGCTTTCGGCTTCATCATAATTTTGATACACCGAAGAGAAATTGCCAGTATTTCAGAGAGCACTTAGCGCTGTTACTCTCGATTCAGCGTCGTATTACCTCTGACGTTTCACTTACGTGAATGAGATTTTCACTCTGCAGCGGAGTGTGCACCGATATGAAACTTCCTGGCAGATTAAAACTGTGTGCCGGACCGAGACTCGAACTCGCGATCTTTGGCTTTCGCGGGCAAGTGCCCCCCCCACCCCCCTCCCCATCAACTGAGCTACCCAAGCACGACTCACGACCCGTCCTCACAGATTCAATTCTGTCAGTACCTCGTCTCCTACCTTCCAAACTTCACAAAAGCTCTTCTGCGAACCTTGCAGAACTAGCACCCCTGGCAGGTAGTATATTGCGGAGACATGGCTTAGCCACAGCTTGGGGGATTTTTCCAGAATGGTAGAGCACTTGCTCGCGAAAGACAAAGGTCCCGAGTAAGAGTCTCGGTCCGGCACACAGTTTTAATCTGCCGTTGAAGTTTGTAATAAAATGCACAGTCTAATTCTTTTCTGTAAATCACACACGAGGTTAGCAACATGGGACAGACTACCTCCATGCTGAACTTTGAGGTGTGCCACATTCCTGGGCCATTTGTCTTGCTCTAATAACTGATTATTCTTTGACAGCCTGTAGACATGCTCTTCCTATTCAGGTGTACGAGCAACACATAGTCGTAGTTTGTGGTGATACTGATCCTGCTTTGGCAACATGCCGATATGCATTATAAAAGATTTGATGACTTGGCTGTCTTTGGTGTGGAACTGCAGTCTGTTCAGCTGTGCAGCATCCTGTACAATAACATTTAGCTGTCTGCTCACAAAGTGAATATCCTGCCATGTTTCAATAAAGCACTTTCACTTAACTCGCACCTGTAGAACAGGTACACAATGAACGTGTTGAAGACACTAATTACAAGTGCAAACAACTGATAACTCATCTCCATCTAGGACACAATAAGTGGAATGCGTGCATAGATAAGTGAAGCTATCGGATTGCAGCTCGAAAGCCATTGAGCGTCAACTTGCATTAATAACTTGAAAATGAGGCATTGTCAGATATATATTGATATGGACATTTTTCTTGATTTTGTACAAGGAACTCGTACCCTATTTTTAGATACACCCTATGTAAATAATTATGTAATTAATACATATAATCCTATCAGAATGCTTAAAACAATTGTCAAGTTTCATGTACACAGGACAAAAAGCAGAAAATACTGAAATGTTGATGTTGTTGTTGTTGTCTTCAGTCCTGAGACTGGTTTGATGCAGCTCTCCATGCTACTCGATCCTGTGCAAGCTTCTTCATCTCCCAGTGCTTACTGCAACCTACATCCTTCTGAATCTGCTTAGTGTATTCATCTCTTGGTCTCCCTCTACGATTTTTACCCTCCACGCTGCCCTCCAATACTAAACTGGTGATCCCTCGATGTCTCAGAACTTGTCCTACCAACCGGTCCCTTCTTCTTGTCAAATTGTGCCACAAACTCCTCTTTTCCCCAATTCTATTCAATACCTCCTCATTAGTTATGTGATCTACCCATCTAATCTTCAGCATTCTTCTGTAGCACCACATTTTGAAAGCTTCTATTCTCTTCTTGTCCAAACTATTTATCGTCCATGTTTCACTTCCATACATGGCTACACTCCATACAAATACTTTCAAAAAAGACTTCCTGACACTTAAATCTATACTCGATGTTAACAAATTTCTCTTCTTCAGAAACTCTTTCCTTGCCATTGCCAGTCTACATTTTATATCCTCTCTACTTCGACCATCATCAGTTATTTTGCTCCCCAAATAGCAAAACTCCTTTACTACTTTAAGTGTCTCATTTCCTAAACTAATTCCCTCAGCATCACCCGACTTAATTCGACTACATTCCATTATCCTCGTTTTGCTTTTGTTGATGATCATCTTATATCCTCCTTTCAAGACACTATCCATTCCGTTCAACAACACTTCCAAGTCCTTTGCTGTCTCTGACAGAATTACAATGTCATCGGCGAAGCTCAACGTTTTTATTTCTTCTCCATGGAGTTTAATACCTACTCCGAATTTTTCTTTTGTTTCCTTTACTGCTTGCTCAATATACAGATTGAATAACATCGGGAGAGGCTACAACCGTGTCTCACTCCCTTCCCTACAGCTGCTTCCCTTTCATACCCCATTGTGAAGTTTAGACACATGGGGCTAAAAATGGAAAATAATTATTTGAGCAAAATAAATTTTGAACGTAAAGCGTTTTTAACGTGTGATAAGAAGGGTAAAATAATTTCTCCTAGGCACACACAGACTCCGAACTCCATACACATAGCTTGAAAATTGGTGCTTGTGAGTTATTGATAGTAATGACAGTACGTGTACAGTTTATAACGAAAAATATGGAAAACATGCAACAAACAGTAGTTAGGAGGTGAAATATTAATACATCAATTATGTTTTATGTAGGGTGCATGGTTTTTCTTTATAAATTGTGCAAGTACCGTAACAGCTATTGAAACTACACAATCATAGATTTTCAGGACTATTTGTGTAGGATTAGGAATCTCTATAGAGTCAGGAGAAATAATTTTATATTATATAGTCAAACATATTTTATCAATGTAAATAACTAATATGCTTTTCAAACTTACCAAAATTCCACCAGTTGTGATGTAGTCTTAAAAAGCTCCTCCAGTCGCCGAGTACGTTACAAAATGGCCTCAGCCATTAAAGGCAACCTGCCGGCACTACACACTATCAGCAGAGGAAGAGAAAAAAAATTTACGTCAATAGATCAGCTCTCCACCGTTCATTCTAAATGAACAAGTAGACGTTGCAAACAAGTCATTTTTACACCTTTGGTGAAACATTTAACCACGGCGGGGTGGCCGACGGTTCTACGCGCTTCAGTCTGGAACCGATCGACCGCTACGGTCGCAGGTTCGAATCCTGCCTCGGGCATGGATGTGTGTGATGTCCTTAGGTTAGTTAGGTTTCAGTTGTTCTAAGTTTTAGGGGACTGATGACCTCAGATGGTAAGTCCCATAGTGCTCAGAGCCATTTGAACCGTTAGCTGTAACTCATTGCTCCATCACAATTAATTAAAAATGAAAAAAAAACTGTATCTAAACGCGTTACAACGAAAAATTATTTCATCTAAATACTTGATCTATATTAATCCTATAAAAATTCAACGTATGAAAATACATCACCTCGCAATCACTCCCAAATATTTGACATTATTTTACTTCACAATAACTACGTAATCTGGCAGCAAACATTCTATATATTATAAATGACAGCGTGGTTCTAAAATCAAGTAAAAATCTCATTTCGTAATTTGTAATATTTGTTATATTCCTGTGTTTCTAACATCTCTGCAGTTCTTAGATATAAGGTCTTTGATCATGTTCTCTGTTTTCCATTGTAAACACCATGGATATTGTGAGTGCATGTGCTTATGCAGTTACTAACATCTAATGCATCAAAGGCATAATACGGAAGCTCCAGTCATTACTATGGCGAGTAAAATATAGTTAACGTAAGAAAAATGGAAATATTTTTGTAAAAATTTGGTAAATGGTAAGTAGAAACGATAAGGATACTCCATCTATATTAAGAACAGTTATTTTGGCAACAGATGTCGCTTAATCACTTCCACTGGTTTCAGTTGTGTCGATTTCGTCATCAGCATAATACACGCTTTCTATCTAAACACTGATCTCCAACACAGAGTTTGAAAATATACAAATGATAGGAAACCACTTGAAGATGCTCACAAGCCCGAAGCCGGCCATGTGTTAAATAAAAACCACTTTCTATTGTGACTGGTGGTGGTTATCATTCTACAATAATTGTTATACAGGGTGAGTCACCTAACATTACCGCTGGATATATTTCGTAAGCCACATCAAATACTGACGAATCGATTCCACAGACCGAACGTGAGGAGAGGGGCTAGTGTAATTGGTTAATACAAACTATAAAAAAATGCACGGAAGTACGTTTTTTAACACAAACCTACGTTTTTTTAAATTGAACCCCGTTAGTTTTGTTAGCACATCTGAACATATAAACAAATACGTAATAAGTGCCGTTTGTTGCATTGTAAAATGTTAATTATATTCGGAGATATTGTAACCTAAAGTTGACGCTTGGGTACCGCTGTTCGATCGTGTGTCATGCTAACACCTTTTTATTGGTCTTTTTCACTGACGCACATGTACATTACCATGAGGGGTGAGTTACACGTAGACACGTGGTTTCCGTTTTCAATTACCGAGTGGAATAGAGTGTGTTCCGACATGTCAGGCCAATAGATGTTCAATGTGGTGGCCATCATTTGTTGCACGCAATTGCAATCTCTGGCGTAATGAATGTCGTACACGCCGCAGTACATCTGGTGTAATGTCCGCGCAGGCTGCCAAAATACGTTGTTTCATATCCTCTGCGGTTGTAGGCACATCACGGTACACATTCTCGGTACACATTCTCCTTTAACGTACCCCACAGAAAGAAGTCCAGAGGTGTAAGATCAGGAGAACGGGCTGGCCAATTTATGCGTCCTCTACGTCCTATGAAATGCCCGTCGAACGTGTACCTCACCCCTCATGGTAAGGTACATGTGCGTCAGTGAAAAAGACCAATAAAAAGGTGTTAGCATGTGGACGTAATGTGCTGTTCCAGTCTCTTCCGTACCTAAGGTCCATCACCGTTCGCTTTGGATCCCTACGTAATTCGGTGCTCTCCGATACACACGATCGAACAGCGGAGGAGTGGTACTCAAGCGTCAACCTTAGGTTACAATATCTCCGGATGAAATTAACATTTTACAATGCAACAAACGGCACTGATTACGTATTTGTTTATATGTTCAGATGTGCTAACAAAACTAACGGGGTTCCATTTAAAAAAACGTAGGTTTGTGTTAAAAAACATACTTCCGTGCATTTTTTTATGGTTTGTATTAACCAATTACACTAGCCCCTCTCCTCACGTTCGGTCTGTGGAATCGATTCGTCAGTATTTGATGTGGCTTACGAAATATATCCAGCGGTAACGTTAGGTGACTCACCCTGTATACTTTCTAGTCCGATTTAAAAACGTGCTATACTAAATATTTATTTTTATTTAAATAACTCTACTTTCGAAGCGCTGGCACTGCGACCATTACCAGCGATCAGTAAAGTAGAAAGGAGACCTACCGAGGTATTTCGGTAAGCTCTGGTACGAGCAGAGCAACTTCTTCTTAAGTTCAAAATTTTGGGTGTTTTTTTTTTCGGAAGAGCGGGAGAAAAAAAATGGCCAGGGCGATGTTCGGGCTATGTGTTTCACTGCCACAGAAAAGAAAACCAATAAAACTGAATGTGGTGATGCCCTTGACTTTGCACTCGACACTGGCTTTACAAGAGCGGGGCAACGCATAAACAGAACCTGTATTGCCAGATAAGTGAGAACTTGTTTTTGCTTCTCCGAATGGCAAAACTTGTTTCCCCTTCGATGTTGAACGTGACAGTGAGAATGCAAAGGAACGCGACAAGAAACATAAGAACACCACGGATTAGGACTTGAGCCTGTTCCGACGGCCCGACTACAGTCTAGAAGGTAGTACGAGAATCGGTCTCTGATCGTGGCACGTGTATTCAGCACTTCGTCAATCTCTGCACCTGTTATTGCCAACCACTGCTTCTTTATTCTAGTAGTGCCTCATTTATCTCACGAGAGGCTGCGTGAATCCCGTTCCAGACAGCTCTACTTCAGAAAAAGCTAAGGACCAAGGAATAGGGCCCGGGTACTTCCACACCGAAGGTAGCAACGCTAACCATTCACTGCATACGCAAAGAAGCACACCGCCTTAGTTACTTCTTTTAGAGTTTTACTGGATACTGATTGCGGTTTAACATACGCCAGTAGACTAACAGGGAAAGCTTTGAGTGCGAGCTCGCAAGTTCAATCTTCAGTAAGGCTTAGGTACAAGTTCTGCTGACAATAATGACGAGAAAAATATTGCCTGCTAATGACTTATCATATGTATCGGGAGGGCGAAAGAAAATTAACATAAGGTAGGTGCAGAGAACAAGCTTCAAAGGGATGTACGTATTACACCTCACCGAATGGACATCGTCGACATTTTCAAAGCAAACTATTAACTTGCACCATGAACACCGAATGAAAAATGGCTTGCCACAGTGATCACAAAGGTTCTCACCATCAAGATCGAATGGGAACGCCTTGGGATTTACAAACCGTGCAGCACGTTCAACTAGGTATCCACCCTTAAAGAATGCGTAGAGAATTATATTAGTGTGACCGTGGGAACTGATGAAATAACGATGGGACGCAAAATAATACGAAACAGTCTGCCATTGAGATTATCATGAAAGCCGGCCCCTGTGGCCGAGCGGTTCTAGACTCTTCAGTCCGGAACCGCACTGCTGCTACGGTCACAGGTTCGAATCCTGCCTCGGGCATGGATGTGTGTGATGTCCTTAGGTTAGTCAGGTTTAAGTAGTCTAGAGGACTGATGACCTCAGATGTTGAGTCCCATAGTGCTTAGAGCCGTTTGAACCAATTTTTATCGTGAAACTGTCTGTCCTTCAAGGCGTAGATGCAGATAGTGCGATTGTATCTCTTGAAGGCACGAAAAAACAGACATCCCGAGGCTGAATTTGTCCAGAGGTTCCACGTGGTATGAATTGCAATGTCGCACTCTTTTTCAGGATGATTGTTTGCTCTAAAGGAGTAGGATTTTTATACGCAAACCAAGAATCAAGCAAAATCAATTTATTTTGACCAGTTATTGGCCAAAAGTAGTGCTCAAACCATATTTGTAGTTTTATTACCCCCATTTTCCCATCCTTGCTCGTTGTGACGTAATTATTCTCTACTGTCCTTGCAAGATCACGAACACGAGAAAGAATGGTAGGGCAGAGCACCTCCGATTTGTCTTGAAAACAAATTATTTACTGAACCAGTTTTTTTCATCGCATCTACTAATTTTCGGGTCGATTATGCAGCTTACTCTGTGTCGTGAAGTTGCCGCTTTTTTTGAAATTTCGTTATCTTACGTCTTTGGGTCTGCAACACTGTTTGAAGTTATGCCGGCACGCACTGCTTCCCTTGAAATCTTTGTAATCTATGTCGTGCGCAATTTGATGTGGATAGCGTAGCTGGTCACTATTATGCAAATCCTGTAAATTGTATCGAGCATCCTTGAAACGCGCAAACACCAGTTTCTGTTACAAGTGCGAGTTGTCTTCCCTTCACTATCTGTGGTTTTTCTCACGCAATACACGGTCACGTTGCTTCGGATGTACTCGAAATCTGTTCTTAATTGTTTTTTTGCTGTGCTGCGGGCGATCTTCCATGTATGTAATTATGTTTAGTATCCGGTCCTTGGACAACGACTGTCCTTTAGTACGTTTCACTGGGAACGGGATTTGCGGCTCCCTGTCCGACCAGGAAGATGAACTACATCACTTTCACTTGTTAGGCATGTATCGTCATCATTGTACTCTTCATGTACCTTGTCCACACAATCGAGCGTATACCACATCACACATTCCACAGACCCATCTTACAGAAACGCTAATATTTCATCTGCCACTTCCTTCTCACTTTGTAAAATTTCTTTGGTTCCTTTCTCGCGAAATGTCAACTTCGGTAAATGTTGTGGATATAATGTAGTGTTTGCTTTGTTTATCGTTGCCATTGCTGTGCTTTGTATCTACACCACAAGCACTGTAGCACTATTGTGAGTTACTTGTCGACTATGCAGTTCAACTATGCTCCGTAGCCCAATGCTGTGCTCACCATTGGATAACTCCAGTCTCGCTCCCTGTTGCTATTAACAGCCAACATTATGGCTGCATGGGAGACAATATGTGGAGCGTCGAATGCCGTAAATATGATTGGCTTTTTGCGACGTCACACTCATGTGGTTCCCTGTGAGGAAGTCATAGAACTAATACCAATAAAGCGAAGTAGTCAAGTTTCACAGTAGAAAGATCCTATAATATTAAACGCTGTAAATTTAAAATTAGAAGATGTTCCCAGTGATGACAACGTCTTATTTATTACGAGTATACTAATAACAAGCTACTGGCAGACTGGTACAATATGGGTAAAAGTAAACACATGTCGTTCCCAGAATGGTGAAACCGAGATGAAACTACGAAAACTGTGACAATAGTGATTGCTGCCTATTTTGTGCTGAAATCAAGTTCTCGCTGTGAAAACTGCAACGACAATGTATTGTGCGTATTTTCAAATATGTAAAGCGTAGTTATTTCTCAAAACGTACCTGATCATGATGCGGCTTTTAATATAAACTCACCGGTCAGTGTTCCTGCCTAGTGGCTATAATTAACGTGTAGCCACTCACAGAGGCTGTAATTATCGTATGACAGCGAAACTCGATAGATATTCTAACGCGTTACTGTGGAACCGATTTCTGTCGGAAAAAAGATTACTTCCAAGTTTGGCCACGAGATGCCAAACTGTCACTGTACAGCATCTAGGCGCTTTAATCAGGAACCGCGCTGCTGCTACGGCCGCAGGTTAGAATCCTGCCCCGGGCATGGATATGTGTGATGTCCTTAGATTAGTTAGGCTTAAGTAGTTATAAGTGTAGGTGACTGATGACCTCGGATGTTAAGTCCCATAGTGCTCAGAGCCATTTGAACCATTTTACAGCATCTAGTCGCCATCTACAGTGCTCATATTGAACGAACTGTGTAAGCGGCGGTTAATAATGACATCAACATTATGCCTTTCTCACTTTTTATCTTTTCTGCCCGTATTCCGTTCCTAATCCACTTCATTTAGAAATATTTCTAAACTTTTTTATTACACCTGGTGGCCAAAATCAGAAGTAAGTTTTGTCCAGTGTAAATCGCTTCCGCATTAACACTTTACTATGTCTGTCGAGTTTCGTTGCCATATGATAATACATTCGACACTGGAACTCACTGAGCAGCTCCACTTTAATTATAACCACCCAGTACGAGGACGCGTTGAACACTAATGCCGCCGAATTTGTTAGAGTAAAACTCTTGAAGCTTCGTAAATAAAACAAACTTTATTCACGTTGGCCATCTTTACTCTTCGTGCATACATGTTTATTTCCCATTACTGACCACATTCCGATGAACACATTGGTCCCAACGAGAGACCAGTATGTTGATATCGTCACTGTCTAATACTTAATTTTGGTGACAGAACCACAACCTCACCTCTGCTTGCACCGCCTCCTCACTATCAAAGTGAAATTATCGATAGTGTTATTTGAGTTTTGGACACGGAAGAAAATGAGAAGGCTCAAATCGGTAGTGTATGGAGGATTATTGATGACAGTGAACCCAAGGCGTCTGACTATTGCAGATGGAGGAGAACTCGTTTCTGGTCTGGCATTTTGAAGCTGAAGAAGAGGATGCTCCATGTGTGGACGAAGTCTTCGACTTCGAAACTCGATTGCATCACGCTGTTTCTCACGCACCAGCATAGTTACTTTACACACTGTCTTGTTACACGCTACAATTCTAAGTCGTCTAGCGGCAGGGGGCTGCTTATATGTAGACATGAATAATAAAGCTGCAGAATGTAAAAAAAGACTCTTGTTTTATTGAAAAATCTTTGAGAGTTGTCACATAAATAATTCGGAGGCACTACTTTTCAGTCATCTCCTTAAGAGAGCACACTGGTCGCTTTGGAGCTCCATGGATAATGTTGAAGTAGTGTCACACTGTCTTGCGACTCTCCACCGCTTTAAATAATGTCGGTGAAGTGCAATAAGATGGGTCGACTGTTAGACTATCAAAATGGCGTACCCATGACAACTCTATGGATGAGGTTGTCGAATTTTTTTGCTATGTCAACGCAGCCTCTTCAACCTGGCTGTAAGGAATAATGTACTAATCACGGCCATGTAACACGTTGTGAGAATAGTAGATGCGAAAAGAACCTAACTGGCAGGGACTGGAAACGAATAACACAATTTGTCAATGAGAATCGGTTTCGAAACCGATAGGAACTGCTGCTCTCAGTGAATTCAGGTTCATCTCGAACTGTTCCCGAATGAACGTTGCAAAGGGAACTGCATACAGCGGACATTAACAGTCAGATATCTCACAAAGATCCGTTGCTCATATCGACACATAGTGTTGCACGTCTTCGGTGTGCCGAACAACACGGAAACTGGACAGCAGCTGACTGAAGGCGTGTCCTGTGATCCGACGTGTAGCGATTTCGCCTCTTTTCAAGTGACAATAGGCATCTAGTGCACCTACAGCCTAATCATACATTTAATCTCTATGTGTGGAGAGTATTGCCCGGGCCTCAGGCTGTTCTGTAATGGTTTTGGGAGATTTTCGTACCGTGACTTTGGATTACTCACTCAGGATACCGTGAACATACCAGGGCGTTTATTACGAAGTGCATTCAAGTTCTAAGGCCTCCGAATTAACTACTCACCCGAAATCGATGAAACTGGCGTTACTTCTCGACGTAATCGCCCTGCAGGCGTACACATTTTTCACAACGCTAACGCCATGATTCCATGGCAGCGGCGAAGGCTTCTTTAGGAGTCTGTTTTGACCACTGGAAAATCGCTGAGGCAATAGCAGCACGGCTGGTGAATGTGCGGCCACGGAGAGTGTCTTTCATTGTTGGAAAAAGCCAGGTCAGGTGAGTAGGGAGCATGAGAAATCACTTCAAAGTTGTTATCACGAAGAAACTGTTGCGTAACGTTAGCTCGATGTGCGGGTGCGTTGTCTTGGTGAAACAGCACACGCGCAGCCCTTCCCGGATGTTTTTGTTGCAGTGCAGGAGGGAATTTTTTCTTCAAAATATTTTCGTAGGATGCACCTGTTACCGTGGTGCCCTTTGGAACGCAATGGGTAAGGATTACGCCATCGCTGTCCAAGAACATGAACACCATCATTTTTTCAGCACTGGCGGTTACCTACCCGAAATTCTTTTGGTGGCGGTGAATCTGTGTACTTCCATTGAGCTGACTGGCGCTTTGTTTCTGGATTGAGAAATGGCATCCACGTCTCATTCATCGTAACAACCGACGAAAAGAAAGTCCCATTCATGCTGTCGTTGGGCGTCAACATTGCTTGGCAACATGCCACACGGGCAGCCATGTGGTCGTCCGTCAGCATTCGTGACACCCACCTGGATGACACTTTTCGCATTTTCAGGTCGTCATGCAGGATTGTGGGCACAGAACCCACAGAAATGCCAACTCTGGAGGCGATCTGTTCAACAGTCATTCGGGTATCCCCCAAAACAATTCTCTCCACTTTCTCGATTATGTCGTCATACCGGCTTGTGCGAGCCCGAGGTTGTTTCGGTTTGTTGTCACACGATGTTCTGCCTTCATTAAACTGTCGCACCCACGAACGCACTTTCGGCACATCCATAGCTCCATCACCACATGTCTCCTTCAACTGTCGATGAATTTCAATTGGTTTCACACCAAGCAAATTCAGAAAACGAATGACTGCACACTGTTCAAGTAAGGAAAACGTCGCCGTTTTAAGTATTTAAAACAGTTCTCATTTTCGCCACTGGCGGTAAAATTCCATCGGCCGTACAGAGCTGCCATCTCTGGGACGTATTGACAATGAACGCGGCCTCATTTTAAAACAATGCGCATGTTTCTATCTCTTTCCAGTCCGGAGAAAAAAAATCGGAGGCCTTAGAACTTGAATGCACTTCGTACTTCTCGTGGAGCTTTCTTCCAGGTCTTTTTGGCGATTACGTTGTGGTACAAGATGCTAACAGCCAAGATGATAGCGACGGTATCCAAGGCCAGCATGCACACATTACTGGCTTGACTAACACACGTGCACCTATTCGTACATCCACTGATAGTCTCGGTCTATTTGAAACAGCGGGTGAAACCCAGTAATCTGCTTCCTCTCAGTTTTTTGTTCTGTGGTATCTAGTCTTCGCTGAGTGGCTTCAGTCACGTATGGCATCCCTGCGTAAACTGCTGGGCTCTCTTTTTCGCTGAACTGACGGTATTGTCAACGCTAGAAGCGGTATTACCTCGCCTGGGAGCGGTGTCTCCCAGCGGTGACTAGCTTTTTGGCCGGTATGCTCATTAAGAAATATCTTCATAGCTTTTGTTACATGTTCGATGACTCTCTTCCATTATGTGAGGAAATGAAGTGAAACGAGTCAATGTATAGGCTATTAAAGCGATACTTCTGTAAGCTGAGTACGTTCGAATGTATAAATAATGCCAGGTTGCGGAACATAGTCCAGCTCTCAATAAATGAGAGTGGATTTGTGAAGGGATGTGGCAAATTTTTCTGCGCGCCAGCTGATAGAGAAATTCCTCGACAACAGAAGGTCACACTACATCTTGCCTTTAGTGACTGGTAGCTTCCCTGTGACAGCCCTCATCAGGCTCAGCTCTGTCTCCGCTGCTCTTTGCTACCATTATGGATACTGACTTCCGGAAAGCGTTTGACTCGGTGCCTCCTCCGAGTTGAGGGCACGTAAGCTCCAATATACACACATAGTCCTCCTGATTAGCTGATTGGTTACGTGCTTGCCTCATTTACAGCGGGCCCGGGTTCGATTCCCAGCCGGGTTCGAGATTTTTCTCTGCTCGTGGTCTGGCTCTTTCGTTGTCTTCATCGTCATTTCATCCTCATCACCGGCACGTGAGTTGCCCAATGTGGCGTCGACTGTAATAAGATTCGCACTCGGTGGCCGAACTTCCCGGATGGGGCCTTCCGGCCGGCAATGCCATAGATCATTTCATTTCATACACACACACGATGGCATCTCCCGAAGCTGGGAATTTCAGAACCACACATCCGTGATGCAAATGCTCTAGCAGGAATACATCGCGCCGAAGACAGAAAACTGGACTATGGAGCAATGGAAGAAACTCATCTGGTGGGATGAGTATTGTATCACAATGCTGGCAACTTTTGACGGAGCATGCGTCGCAAGACAGAAAAGTGAAGGTGGTTCGGTGACGATCTTGACAGCCATATCGTGGTATTTCATGGACTCCATGATTACTCTGCAAGATCGTATTACTGTCAAGAATCATGTGACCATTTTGTCTGATGGTATCCACTCCATGGTTCAACGTTTGTTTCTCAGTGTTGATGCTGTTCTCCAAGACAACAGGGAAACTGTTCACACAGCTCTCATCGTCCATGACTGGTTTTGTTAGCAGGAGGGTGAATTTTCGCATCCCCACTAGCCACCACAGCCACGAGATCTCAATACTAGCGAGCCTTCGTGGTCTACTTAGGAGAGAAGGGTGCGTGATTGCTGTCCACCTGTATCGTCGTTACCCGCACCGGCCACTAATTAGCAAAAAGAATGATATGAGATCTTCTTGACAATAATAGGGGTCTGTATTTATCCATTCCGAGACTACTGGAAGCTCTCTTGAATGACAATAGGTTTCCTACAAATGTTATCCATGGTAAGGGGGTTAACTGGTTCAGCGACTTCGTCGTAAAAACGTAACAGACAGTGTTTCCTTCGCACTTGTATGAGGCAGGTGCTTAAGTTTGTAGCGTTTTTGTTTTGCATTTGGCATTCCGATTGCTGTGGGTTTATTCATCGGCTGTCAGTTCAAGACACCGACTTCGGGTTTTCACATTCCTGATATTTTATCACCACGATTCTGGGTGAGCCGGCCGGGGTGGCTGAGCGGTTCTAGGCGCTACAGTCTGGATCCGCGCGACCGCTAGGGGTCACAGGTTCGAATCCTGCCTCGGGCATGGATATGTGTGATGTCCTTAGGTTAGTCAGGTTTAAGTAGTTCTAAGTTCTAGGGGACTGATGACCTCAGAAGTTAAGTTCCATAGTGCTCAGAGCCATTTTTTTTCATTCTGTGTGAGCTAGTGAGAATGTACAATTATCTTTAAAAATAAAGATAATATTTAAATTAGCGTAGAAGGTATGAGAAAAATAAATAGAATTCGCAAGTGTTCGTGGGTTATTTGTTGTCGTCGTAGCTATAACAATTATGGTTTAACAATATTTGGTTGCGTTTTAGCACGCTGCAGCGTGAATTACACTTCAAATTTATTTTGTAAATCTCTTATAGCTACAGTTCTCTAGTTTTTCTAAGCTTTTGGTCGAATTTTCATAATTCTTACATTTACAAGCTATAAATATTATAATCTTGGTTACTCTTACGGCTATATGACCAATGTAGTGATCATAAAACGGAATCAGTGCAAATAACACTTTGTTTCAACAATGCTCAATATTTCGCGTCTGATTCAATACATTTGGAGAAAGCAATGAACTGACTTTAATTTAATGGCAAAATATATTATTATTAATAATTTAATTGGTGTCAGGTGGATATTCCTAGAGAAATTTAGGCCCTGGAATAAAGCAGTGCAATGGTTTTCCTGGAGACTGAGATATCGCTTGTGACCTGAGACGTCGCAGCGGAGTTGTAAGGTCTGATCCTCTGCACCAACACCTGCCAAAACGTTTTAGAGGAACAGCTTATAACTTCAGTCGTAACACCAGACCAGGATCTGAATCCAAACACTTCGTCGTATATGCTAAGTGACTGGAATAAAGTTGTTCCCCGGGTACAATTCAACATCCCTTCAAAAATGGTACTGTAAAGGAAGAGAAAATTGAAAGTGACTTTTATTCGAAGATGTCTGCAGTGAAATGTGTTACACACCGACGCACACAGTTATTGGTTATACACTCAAACCAGAGGCTGCTCAAGACAAGAAAATTAATGGTTTACAACATACAATTCACAGTGATAAATAAAATTTTGTGGAGTGAGTTCCTTGAAATTAATTCAGTAAACAGAAAATGAGTCAGGACGACAGAAAACGACAGCTAAATAGAGTCTGTTATTCAAGACTGTTAGTGTGGTGATTGGTAAACGTTTAGTGGAGTCACACCAAGACGCGTCTGACTTGCTCCCGTCAGTGACATCTTCAGCCTCACCTACATCTACTTCTACATTTTCATCTAAGTCTATATCTACACAGTTGAGCCAAAACATTAAAATTATTTGCGTGTTTGTCCACACGTGGAAATCAATACGGCAGCGATTCTGCATGATATGGAGTGTGCAAGTCCTTGGTAGGTGTCCTGAGGTGTGTGGCACCAGAAGTTTATGTACAGATCACACAGTTCCTGTAAAATTACAGGCCGGTCGTTCGTGGGTGTGTATCTGGCACCCGACAGCGTCCTAGACGTGTCACATCTGGAGCAGATCAGACGAATATGGTGGCCAGGACATCAATTTGAGCTCACCTTCACGGTTTCCAATCTACAGTAGAACGATTCTGTCCTTGTGACACCGACGGTTATCCTACTGGAAGATCCCATCACCATCGGGGAGGATAAGTATAAAGCTGTCATGGTGCCTTCGTATAGTATCGCACGTCCCATGGACATCCGGGTAAATATCCCTCATAGCATAATGCTTCCTCCACCGGCTAGCGCCCATAGCGCAGTGCACGTTTCGAGCACGAGCGCAGCGTATCCGGACACCAAGAAACGTGAATCACCCGACCAAGCGCCACGTTTCCTTTGGATCACGATCCAATCTCGATGATCACTGGAATCGTGATTGACGATGCTGTTGGGGCAACGAGGGCATACATTGGGGTCATTTGCTGTAGAGCCCTATGTCCAACAATGTGTACTGAGCTGTGTGCTATGAAATATTTGTGCCTGCACCAGCACAATACTCTGACATCTGACCTGAAATAGATCGCTCCTTCTCATGCTTTGAAATTCGCGTAACCGTCCCGTATCCATGTTCTGTGAAGAAATATTGACATCCAACACCTTGTTACCAACTCGTGGCTTCACCATACTTCAGTCACTATCCACAGGCGTTCTCGACTGCAGCATCTCTTAACCAGGCACCGCCCCTAACGATCAGCCCTTTGTCAAAGTTTCTTACGTTAGTCGGTTATGCATATGGAGCCCGCATCGGCGTTATAATTATCATCCATTCTTCTTTGCTCCATTTACAGACGTTGCTTTCAGCGTTACAGGCCGACTACGCCACTAGTTTCGGGGTGGGCAGTTGTCCTAATCTTACGTCACATTAGAATATATCTACATATACAGCTACAGCTACGCCTACAACTACAACTTTACTCTGAAACCCAACTTACAGTGTCTGAAAGAAAGTTTTTGCAGTAGGATTTTGATGTATTTGCGAATGGTGCGTGGGAAAAAACGTGATGGCAAACTTTTGGGACAATTTTGCAGTTAACTAATAATAAATTTTCTGATCTTTTCTAAGCTGATTTTCGGTATGTGATGTACAAAACTACCCACATCCTTAGTGCAGCGCAAGATTGATTTAGCTAATGGGGGCGTTACAGTTCTCCCCCCGTCTTCCCCCCCCCCCCCCCCCACCCGAATAGCGCACGAAAAGAGCTGTGCCAAAGACCGTCACAGTGCCAAAGCAGCTTCTGGTTTCTGTCTTCCAGCAGACACCAAACCAAAGGACTACACTCCAGCCTCAGCAGCACATGTGAATACATCTTGCAAGCGAAGGTATGTGACCTCACTGATACACAACTCTGCGCCTTAGAAATAACATATTGTGTTCATCGACGATCGTATTGTTGAAAAAAGTTTAGACAGTTGTATTTTAAACTTTTGTGTCACACTACGTATCTCTCTCAGGAGATTTATTCTAAACAATACCTTGCAGATAAAATGAAGTACAGATGCCCATACTCATCATAAGAAAGGAAAAATAGTACATCTCTTGTTCTTCTCCCTCTTACTCTTTCTTTTCTTAGCTCCGTCCCGTTTGGGCGAAGTCCATTATCCGGGAGAACGCATGCGATTTATTAACGTCTAACACTACCTCTGGATTTAGGCTTCTTGATCTTAGATCTGCGCTTATAGTGGCTAACTGTCGTAAATTATGTGTTCCACGTTGTCTCTGGTCCTCGGCAGTGACTTGGTAGACTGAGCTGATGACTGAAGTAGGCTGTGCCCGTATGTCCTGTCCATGCCAGGGAAGTCTCCATTCTTGCATCTTTTCATTGTTTGGAGTCACTCCAGGTAGTTTCCGAATCGCTTTATTCTTGATGTGATCGAGCAAGGAAATGTCTAATAATCTTCTCAGTATCCGCATTTGCATGATATGCAATGATCGCTCAGAACTTTTTGATGTTGGCCAATACCCGATACTATGTATTGCTACTGCCTTCTCCATTGTGCGGTATATCTTTGATTTTAGTTGAATAGGTATCTTCTCATCACAAAGAATGTCAGCTACGTCTCTTAATCGCATGCAGATCGCTCTGATTCTTGGTTCAAATGGTTCAAATGGCTCTGAGCACTATGGGACTTAACTGTTGAGGTCATCAGTCCCGTAGAACTTAGAACTACTTAAACCTAACTAACCTATCACACACATCCATGACCGAGGCAGGATTCGAACCTGCGACCGTAGCGGTCGCGCGGCTCCAGACTGTCAGACTGTAGCGACTAGAACCTCTCGGCCACTCGGCCGGCTATGATTCTTGCTCGCACTTTCTGATTTGAATACCCGTCTCTCTGTAGTCGAAAACCTGAATATCGGAATATGTATGTTCATTTCTAAAGTTCCAGAAGATGGAATTGTTTCGAGGTACTATGTCTTGTGGTTGTTTAAACGGATGCCGAATCTTTGAACGCGACCATTGCATGTTGGGCTTGATTTTCAAGATCCTTCCTGGTATCCGCCGCAAGCATCACATCATCAGCTTATAGCAGTGCCCACAGTACACGCTTCTGTATATCGCGGGTTATGGTATTTACATCCACATCTACATACATACTCCGCAATCCACCATACGGTGCGTGGCGGAGGGTACCTCGTACCACAACTAGTATCTTCTCTCCCTGTTCCACTCCCAAAGGAAATGGCTCTGAGCACTATGGGACTCAACATCTTAGGTCATAAGTCCCCTAGAACTTAGAACTACTTAAACCTAACTAACCTAAGGACATCACACACACCCATGCCCGAGGCAGGATTCGAACCTGCGACCGTAGCAGTCCAGTGGTTCCGGACTGCAGCGCCAGAACCGCTAGACCACCGCGGCCGGCACTCCCAAAGAGAACGAGGGAAAAATGACTGCCTATATGCCTCTGTACGAGCCCTAATCTCTCTTATCTTATCTTTTTGGTCTTTCCGCGAAATATAAGTTGGCTGCAGTAAAATTGTACTGCAGTCAGCCTCAAATGGTGGTTCTCAAAATTTCCTCAGTAGCGATTCACGAAAAGAACGCCTCCTTTCCTCCAGAGACTTCCACCTGAGTTCCTGAAGCATTTCCGTACCACTCGCGTGATGATCAAACCTACCAGTAAGAAATGTAGCAGCCCGCCTCTGAATTGCTTCTATGTCCTCCCTCAATCCGAGCTGATAGGGATCCCAAACGCTCGAGCAGTACTCAAGAATAGGTCGTATTAGTGTTTTATAAGCGGTCTCCTTTACAGATGAACAACATCTTCCCAATATTCTACCAATGAACCGAAGACGACCATCCGCGTTCCCCACAACTGCCATTACATGCTTGTCCTACTTCATATCGCTCTGCAATGTTACGCCCAAATATTTAATCGACGTGACTGTGTCAAGCGCTACGCTATTAATGGAGTATTCAAACATTACGGGATTCTTTTTCCTATTCATCTGCATTAATTTACATTTATCTATATTTAGAGTTAGCTGCCATTCTTTACACCAATCACAAATCCTGTCCAAGTCATCTTGTATCCTACTACAGTCACTCAACGACGACACCTTCTCGTACACCACAGCATCATCAGCAAACAGCCGCACGTTGCTATCCACCCTATCCAAAAGATCATTTATGTAGATAGAAAATAACAGCGGACCTACCACAATTCCCTGGGGCACTCCAGATGACACCCTCACCTCCGATGAACACTCACCATAGAGGACAACGTAATGGGTTGTATTACTTAAGAAGTCTTCGAGCCACTCACATATTTGGGAACCAATCCCATATGCTATTACCTTAGTTAAGATTCTGCAGTGGGGCACCGAGTCAAACGCTTTCCGGAAGTCAGTATCCATAATGGTAGCAAAGAGCAGCGGAGACAGAGCTGAACCTGATGAGGGCTGTCACAGGGAAGCTACCAGTCACTAATGGCAAGACGCAGTGTGACCTATTGTCGAGGAATTTCTCTATCAGCTGGCGCGCAGCAAAATTTGCCACATCCCTTCACAAATCCACTCTCATTTATTGAGAGCTGGACTATGTTCTGCAACCTGGCATTATTTATACGTTCGAACGTACTTAGCTTACAGAAGTATCGCTTTAATAGCCTATACATTGACTCGTTTCACTTCATTTCCTCACATAATGGAAGAGAGTCATGGAACATGTAACAAGATATTTCTTAATGAGCATACCGGCCAAAAAGCTAGTCACCGTTGGGAGACACCGCTCCCAGGCGAGGTAATACCGCTTCTAGCGTTGAAAATACCGTCAGTTCACCGAAAAAGAGAGCAAAGCAGTTTACGCAGGGATGCCATACGTGACTGAAGCCACTCAGCGAAGACTAGATACCACAGAACAAAAAACTGAGAGGAAGCAGATTAATGGGTTTCACCTGCTGTTGCAAATAGACCGAGACTATCAGTGGATGTACGAATAGGTGCACGTGTGTTCGTCAAGCCAGTAATGTGTGCATGCTGGCCTTGGATACCGTCGCTATCATCTTGGCTGTTGGCATCTTGTACCACAACGTAATCGCCAAAAAGACCTGGAAGAAAGCTCCACGAGAAGTACGAAGTGCATTCAAGTTCTAAGGCCTCCGATTTTTTTTTCTCCGGACTGGAAAGAGATAGAAACATGCGCATTGTTTTAAAATGAGGCCGCGTTCATTGTCAATACGTCCCAGAGATGGCAGCTCTGTACGGCCGATGGAATTTTACCACCAGCGGCGAGAATGAGAACTGTTTTAAATACTTAAAATGGCGACGTTTTCCTTACTTGAACAGTGTGCAGTCATTCGTTTTCTGAATTTGTGTGGTGTGAAACCAATTGAAATTCATCGACAGTTGAAGGAGACATGTGGTGATGGAGCTATGGATGTGTCGAAAGTGCATTCGTGGGTGCGACAGTTTAATGAAGGCAGAACATCGTGTGACAACAAACCGAAACAACCTCGGGATCGCGCAAGCCGGTATGACGACATGATCGAGAAAGTGGAGAGAATTGTTTTGGGGGATCGCCGAATGACTGTTGAACAGATCGCCTCCAGAGTTGGCATTTCTGTGGGTTCTGTGCACACAATCCTGCATGATGACCTGAAAATGCGAAAAGTGTCATTCAGGTGGGTGCCACGAATGCTGACGGACGACCACATGGCTGCCCGTGTGGCATGTTGCCAAGCAATGTTGACGCGCAACGACAGCATGAATGGGACTTTCTTTTCGTCGGTTGTGACAATGAATGAGGCGTGGATGCCATTTTTCGATCCAGAAACAAAGCGCCAGTCAGCTCAATGGAAGCACACAGATTCACCGCCACCAAAAAAATTTCGGGTAACCGCCAGTGCTGAAAAAATGATGGTGTCCATGTTCTTGGACAGCGAGGGCGTAATCCTTACCCATTGCGTTCCAAAGGGCACCACGGTAACAGGTGCATCCTACGAAAATGTTTTGAAGAAAAAATTCCCTCCTGCACTGCAACAAAAACATCCGGGAAGGGCTGCGCGTGTGCTGTTTCACCAAGACAACGCACTCGCACATCGAGCTAACGTTACGCAACAGTTTCTTCCTGATAACAACTTTGAAGTGATTTCTCATGCTCCCTACTCACCTGACCTGGCTCCTAATGACTTTTGGCTTTTTCCAACAATGAAAGACACTCTCCGTGGCCGCACATTCACCAGCCGTGCTGCTATTGCCTCAGCGATTTTCCAGTGGTCAAAACAGACTCCTAAAGAAGCCTTCGCTGCTGCCATGGAATCATGGCGTTAGCGTTGTGAAAAATGTGTACGTCTGCAGGGCGATTACGTCGAGAAGTAACGCCAGTTTCATCGATTTCGGGTGAGTAGTTAATTAGAAAAAAATCGGAGGCCTTAGAACTTGAATGCACTTCGTAATAAACGCCCTGGTATGTTCACGGTATCCTGAGTGAGTAATCCAAAGTCACGGCACGAAAATCTCCCAAAACCATTACAGAACTGTCTCAGGCTCGGGTAATACTCTCCACACACAGAAATTAAATGTATCATTAGGCCGTAGGTGCACTAGATGCCTATTGTCATTTGAAAAGAGGCAAAATCGCTACACGTCGGATCACAGGACACGCCTTCAGTCAGCTGCTGTCCAGTTTCTGTGTTGTTCGGCACACCGAAGACGTGCAACACTATGTGTCGATATGAGCAACGGATCTTTGTGAGGTATCTGACTCTTAATTTCCGCTGTATGCAGTTTCCATTGCAACGTTCATTCGGGAACAGTTCGAGATGAACCTGAATTCACTGAGAGCAGCAGTTCCTATCGGTTTCGAAACCGATTCTCATTGACAAATTGTGTCATTCGTTCCAGTCCCTGTCAGTTAGGTTCTTTTCGCATCTACTATTTTCACAACGTGTTTTATGGCCGTGATTAGTACACCATTCCTTGCAGCCAGGTTGAAAAGGCTGCGTTGACATAGCAAAAAAAATTCGACCACCTCATTCATAGAGTTGTCATGGGTACTCCATTTTGATAGTCTAACAGTCGACCCATTTTATTGCACTTCACTGATATTAGTTAAAGCTGTCATACGCTAATTACAGCCTCTGTGATTAGCGACACATCATCCATGATGCTCCAAAGCGACCAGTGTGCTCTCTTAGGGAGATGACTAATACGAGAGTGTGCTAAAAAGTAATGTCTCCGAATTATTTATGTGACAACTCTTAACGCTTTTTAAATAAAACAAGAGGATTTTTACATTTTGTAGTTTTATTACTCATGTCTACTTATTAGCAGCCCCTTGCCGCTAGACGACTCCGAATTGTAGCGTGTAACAAGACAGTGTGTAAAGTAACTATGCTGGTGCTTGAACCACAGAGTGATGCAATCGAGTTTCGAAATCGAAGAATTCGTCCACACATGGAACACCCCTTCTTCAGCGTGAAAATGCCAGACCAGAAACGAGTGCTCCTCCGTCTGCAATGGTCAGACGCCTTGGGTTCACTGTCATCGGTGATCCTCCATACACAACCGATTTGGGCCTACACTGTTTTCATCCGTTTCCAAAACTTAAATGACACCATCGAGAATTTTACTTTGATAGTCGGTGCAAGCAGAGGTGAAGTTGTGGTTCTGTCACCAAAGTGAAGTATTAGACAGTGACGATATCAACATACTAGTCTCTCGTTGGGACAAATGTGTTCATCGGAATGCGGTCAGTAATGGGAAATAAACATGTAGGCACGAAGAGTAAAGACGGCCAACGTGAATAAAGTTTGCACAGCACAGAAGCATCAACTGCTTATTGCATATTGTAGAACAAAAGCAAACTGGTGCTTTTAATTTATTATTAAGCATCAATGGCTTTAAAATGCGTTCTTTGTAAACACAAGCATAGGGGGCACGCCTGTGCAAGGAGTTTCATTTCCTCCACATGAGTCCTGAATTTGTTAATGTTCCTGTGTAGGATGGGAGCCATCTATCATGGGGGTCGCAGTTTCATCATGTCTTTCTGCCAGGAAGGGTAGCCTGCAATTGGCGGAGATTCAATCTTTAGGCGAGATGAGCTCGCCAGCCCGACATGAAAGTCGATCGCCTCTAAAGAAGAGTGGAGAGAGGCATCTGAGAGGATGACGTCGACATCATCGAACAGTGCACTTTACGTCTCTGTCAGTGAGGGATTCTATGCCTTTCAGTGTAATTTTTGGGTCTGAGTAGGCTTCAGAGCCACAAACGGAGAAGTTGTAGCACTGGACTGTGCGCCAGACGGAATCTTTGGAGGGCAGGGAGTTCCGCACCGTCGGCAACAGTGGCCTTTTCTGAAGTTCTGGGGGGAGGGACAGGCTTCGAAATGGCTACAGCAGCACAAATTAATTGACAAACGCAGATGCTACTGCTGACACTAGCAACACTCCGTTTGTATAACAGCATCGGCTTTCGCACTGGCTGTTTGAGAACCGAAGCAAAGGAGGTAGCGAACGTTGAGAGTAACATGCTTTGTTCATCTTTTTTACCTCATCACATGGGATACGCTTTATAGTCATAAGCTTTTGTATCTTTCGTTCTTCAAGATATAAAGTGCGTTCCCAACCCCAAAAACGCTGATCTCTAGAGTAACTCACGCACTTGAAAGGAATGAACAAGTGAATCCTTCGTGGGTGGCTTCTCCCTTACATCTAAGAGTAGTATGCCCAAAGCGCTGGTATCTGAAACAGGGCACTGGATTGGGTACAAAAGGCTGCAGGCTTAGGCGAAGGGAATCTGCCTTAACGTGCTCAGGTAGTTTTGCGCTACTGAATGTCAGCATGAAAGAATCGGATTTGACGAGATCCACATCCACCTTCTTCATTACGTTTTGCACATCGTCTATACCTTCTGGAGCCCACTCACATTGCAGTTCCTCCTTGGAAATGTCAGTTAGTTCCCCGCAAGCCACAACACCTTTGCTGTAGTTCAATGTGTTGTGTAGTTCAGTTTCTATTGAATACTCCCCAAGGCATTTAGGTTTTTGGAGGTTAGTTACTTGCCGGGAATTTGTTTTCACTAGCAGTGTCGCATTGTCCAAGTACTTCACTGATTTTCAAGAGCTACAGACTCCCTCTATACCTTTTTGTATGTGTAAATTACCACATCTCAAAACCACCCTCATTTCTTTTCACTACTAAAAACACACTTGATGACCATCATGCATTGGTTGCCGCAGCATGCCACGAGCTCACGGTCACAAAGGAAAAGCGGTACTTACAAGACCTCAGCTCGGGAACTCCGGGGTGGCCAAGTCCCTACCAAGCAAACGAATCGTGAGCCCCTGAGGGCAGGCCCCTTCGATCTGTTTTGGTGCTGACGGGGATCACGAATGCGACATTTAGTTCTGTAGCGACTTTTTCAACTGTTGTCCCATTATTTTTCGTCACAATTCTCTTCAATGGCCGTCTGCCACGATCAGACAACGCACACCTTCGTCAGCGTCGTGATTTAGCGGATGATGTTTTCGGATTTCCTTGAATGTGGCATAAATCTTCGATACGGTGCCTCTTGAATCACCTAGCACCTAGGCTAACCTTGACTACAGAAGCACCAACCATGCGCGCACCAATACTGTGCCCACATTCGAATTCACTTAGCTCCGACGTAATGCACTCACATCTCCACAGAACACTCCTCTGCCCTCAACTGACACTCGCAACGTATTGAGGGCATTATGCAGGTACCGTTCTGCATTTATGTTCAAACATGCGTATCTCGCGACATTTCCGTATTCTTGCCCATCCCCTGTATGAAGACGGAACCTCCCTTGTCACTTTCAGATGTTATGCCCAAGATCTTGTATTGTGTTTGTCTGAAGTTGTTTTTCGTCAATCTGCAATAAAATTTTGCTTCAATTCTTCCTGGAACATCATAATGTTTAAGCTTAAAATCTCCTGAATTCGCCGGCCGGAGTGGTCGTGCGGTTCTGGGCGTTACAGTCTGGAGCCGAGCGACCGCTACGGTCGCAGGTTCGAATCCTGCCTCGGGCATGGATGTGTGTGATGTCCTTAGGTTAGTTAGGTTTAATTAGTTCTAAGTTTTAGGCGACTAATGACCTCAGAAGTTGAGTCGCATAGTGCTCAGAGCCATTTGAACCATTTCTCCTGAATTCTGCGACAGACGGACGTTATCAATATTGGCATCTAGTTGTCTGCAGCCATCCTTACGCAATTTTTGTAAATTATCTGCACTTTTTTCCAAGTCACCAAGGATTATTTGGTGATCGCGAGTTTCTCGATAAATGTTAGCTGTGAAAAGGGTTAATTATGTAGGGTTGTCATTCTACAATGTAATAAAGATCTGTTGCCTTCTTTCCACAGAGTAGTCGGCTTTGTTTTCCGATGTCGGGGGAGTTTCTTTCAATTTCAGGCATTTCATAGTGTGCAGGTGGTGGCAGGTTTCCTACAGAATCACAATCGAAGAATTTTTGTTGCTATGAAAGGATGTTTTGTTTTGTTTTGTTTACAAACATTAATGAAAAAGTTGAAAGCGAACCGAATTCACGAAACATGCGATTAAGTATCCGGTAAGACGTAATCGTCACCAACTGAACATTTCCCAGCAATTTCAAAGATAAGTAAATATTGCTAGGACGAGATAGAAAGCGTTGTTTGAAACAGATGGAATCCACAGTCTCTGTAGGTACTGCAGGCTTTTAATAGACTTCCGATACGTTGAAAATTTTCTTTGCATCTACCACAGAGGAAGAGTCTTAATTTCCGGTACTACAGACGAAGTTTTAATTAAATTAAAAGTGTAAGGTTTTATAAATCGTTTTCTCTCTTTCCAGTTTGTTACCTTACAGCTAGCACAAATAATTGGCCAGAGAATGCAAGATCGTTACCCAGAAGCTAGTTGTGAAGCAGTTTTCAGCCACAGTGAGAATTAATTACAAGGAGAGCATACCCTCTCCACATTTCAATTAATCTTCTGCTGCCGTAAATCGTGGGCGTTCCCTCCTTTATTTCTCTTTTCTCGGTTAAATTTGTTACAAACTTATTACTCCTCCCTTCCAGAGCTAAAACCCAAAATGCAATTAAACTGAAACTTAATCTAGGAGTTTACTAAATATTATTGGTACGGCATTCGATATAAAGTAAGATGTATTTTGTGCCTGATTCCAGTTAAATCAGGTTCTATAAAGAAACTGAGATTTTGGGAAATTTTGTGACTTAATTAAGAATTGCGATTGTTTCATTTGTGGCCTCTTATACAAAAATTAAAATACTTTAGTAGAATAATAGGCATAGTAGGTTCACGGTTTTTATCCAACCTGCATCACAGAAACCAGAATGTATCAGCTTCATATAAGTAAACAGCATTAGTGATTCAGCACGAAGCTGAAGAAACTGAATTATTATGATACTGGTATGAATCAGTACATACAATTTCTTATGTATTATAAAACTCCTCAAGTATAAAAATAGTGTTCTGAAACAATGAAATACAATAAGAGGCATTAAGATATATCACAGACTTAATAAGAAAATCATCTCACCAGAATGCGCTGCCGGCCGCTGTGATCGAGCGGTTCTAGGCGCTTCAGTTCGGAACCACGCACCTGCTACGGTCGCAGGTTCGAATCCTGCCTCGGGCATGGATGCGTGTGATGTCCTTAGGTTAGTTAGGTTTAAGTAGTTCTAAGTCTATGGGACTGATGACCTCAGATGTTAAGTCCCATAGTGCTTAGAACCATTTGAACCGGAACTCGCTTGATTTCTACCAGAGGTGAATCTGGATATTTCCATTTAATACTGATGTACAGGACCACATTTTTGGGATACTCAACGTACAGTAATAGTATTTTCAGACTACAAAAGAATGTAATAATTATTACACCGAATGCTACTTTTAGAGCTTTCATGTGAGGTCTCTGGAAAAGCAGTTGGTGTTTTGACAGCTGTTTCACAATACATATATTCATCGATCTACTTTGTTGGTACCAATGACATATTTTCTCATACAAAATGTGTAAAGAAAAAATAAGAGTGTGTTACTGGAATTAAAAACAATCTCAATGAAGACTTAATACGACCCAAGTTAATGTGGAAAGGAATCCAATAAATTTATTTAAGAACCTACAAAAATATGTTAAATGATTTGTGAGGAATGTCTTGGGGAATGAATAAAAAAAATTTAAGTGGTAAATTCCCTATACTTCAAAGAAACTTTTAAAATTATTATTTTTGCTTGTTTTATTGTTGGTATCAGTAATCAGTACAGTTAAACGGTCACATTTCACAATCATAAGTCATTTCTTCATATTATAAAGAAAATATATATCCTTCAGTCATTGCTACATTCCTGGCACACCTTTCTGGGAAATCAATGGAATACGACGAAGTTACTGGAACACAGAAATCGCTATGAACATGTTCGCATTTGCATTTCAGGCGAAGAAATACCTCTTAATCTGACCCCTGGCAACGTTCTCTTCACTTGTTTTCATATTATATGAACTTCCGTTTTATTGTTGAGACAGGTAGACGCAGTAAAATACTCTTCTTGGACTTGTTAAATGAAATGAAAGGAAACAGCTTCCTAAACGACGGAAATCCAGGCACATTTTAACGTATGCCTGTAGGGTACACCAGGCGGACAACTCAATATCTTAGTAAGTGACAGTGAGGTGAATTCACTAAAAATGTTCTTATATACTCAAGGATTAGTTAGAACCTTTCGCAAGATAAATGCCTACATTTGGTCTCGAACCGCCGTCGTTTCTGCATCGAAACCAGACCTCCCGCAGAAAGTGCTGTTGATTACGGTCACGGTAGGTACGCAGCCAGCACGTACTGTCTGTGTGATGCACATCCGAAAGAAACTGCAGTAAATTTTCTTCCTTGAACGCAATTCTACTATTATGTAGAAAACTCGCATTCCTGGTGAACGAGTGTGGGAAATGTGGAGGGACCCATCCCACACTATCAAGTCAGCCAAATCAAATTGTTTTCCTAAACTGCGCAAGTGACCGTTTGGATACATATAGACTATACCCAATTCATATTTTCAAACGGCAAGTCGATGAATTTACCATTTTCAATAAACACTGGTGTTAGGGACGAGGAAAGATTTCTTAAGAGCGGGACATACTCTGTCATTCTGTCAAACCCTTACGAAAGTAATTCTGGTAACGTTTCTGCCTGTCCGCTGAAATTTCACCTTCTGCCTAATTGAATCCGGTCTCCCAACTCACTAATAACAATAGGTGTCTCCTCCTAACAATATCAAAATCTCTCAACCTCCTCCTTCTGATCAGAGAGAACAAAGGATCACCATACTCCAGTTCTTCGTTTGCTTCACCAACAGAAAAGTCGAAGATCGTTTGACACGCGGAAGAAACTCATATTCTCCGATTGCTTTCTTCACGGAGAACAGATTCACAACATCAATACCATCCCAGACAACTGTCGAGAAAAACTATTTCGAGCAATACTTTCTCGCCTCAGTTCACAAATGATGTAGTGGGAGAAGATAAAATGGAGGGTTCTACTACAGAGAAAATACTTTATTTCAATCTCGTAGTTGTTGAAAGTACGCTGTCCGACAGTTGATTCAATCAGTATGGTGACAAGTCCAAGATAAAAAACATTTTCACATCTTAAGAGACTCCATAATCTATTGCAATGGAATGCTTGGTCAGCCGTATCGAAAGGGGAAATACTGGAAAATAATCACAATAATGCTATTTCCGCTTTCAACGAAATATGGTTCAAGCTACTATTATCAATTCATTTCAATAGATAGACATCAATAAGTTCAAATGGTGAAGGTTAAGAGACGCTACGGATAAAGAACACTAACAGTTGCAAAGAAATAAAATTAAATTTCAATAAGCAGACGTATCAAGTGACAATTGAAGCAATAGAAATCGCCAACGGCAACTTCAGTATAAAGTCCACCCGTTACTTCTGTATGATTATGGCCAGTATCAATATCTGTCATTAACTGCTTACTGAAATTCATCCCCTTTTCATTATGTGTTGATATTTTAATTCTCGTCTCAGTGATTGGGGCAATGGCGCTAACGAGCCAGAAGGGTGTAACCTTTTCAGCGCAGTTGAAGATCTATATTTGGTCATTCTGAATGATAGGTCTGCAACAGTAATAAGTTCTCTTTTTAAACGAAAATTTTCTGGGGACTTGAGTCTAGTGACATCCGACTTCCACAAATGTTCTAAATGGGACATTTTAAAGTAGTCCATGGAATCAGACCATTATCCCTTTAAACAGAGCATCGAGATAAGCCTCAGAAAGAGACAGTATTCAAACAGCTCATTGAAAATTAAAGACGTCTGCTGCAAGGAATATATGAAAAAAAGGAACATACAGGAAGTACTCGGGACGCTAAAGGAAGTTTACGCCAGTCTTATGTCTGCCATACATCTAGCGAGAAGGAAATCAGTATCTTCGTTGTAAAACGAGTTTTATTTTGCGAAACCACGTGTTTTCTGGTGGGACTATAATTGCTGTGGCTAAACGAAGGTTAGCCCTAGCTAAATATGTCAGGGGAAAAATGCTGTAGCGATTCCTGGAATGATTATATGCAAACAGGTGGAGGTTTCTGAAGAAAACAGAAAAGACAGCTTGGGTCATCTACTGTAACAGCTTGAGGAATATCTTCATCATTTCAGAGGTGTGGTAAACAGGTCGACCTCTAAAAGATGGAGTGCAATTGGTACACCAGTAGCAGATTCTGTGCCGTTAGAGGAATTCGTGACAAAAGCAGTTACTTCGTCTTGCCTAAAGCTCCATCGCCATTCTACACGAAACGGATTACAATAATTTCCAGAATGAAATTTTCACTCTACAGCTAAGCGTGCGTTGATATAAAAAATAAAGAATATTACGGAAACACGGAAGAGTCACATCCTGGGAAATGTTTCTGGGGTAAATTTTTCTCTCTTCAGCGGAAAGTGCGCTGATATTAAGCTTTCTGGCAACCTGTGGCAGCCATGTCTACGAAATATCCTGTCTTCCAGCTGTGATAATCCCACAAGTTTCGCTGGGTAACTTACACGTATTTTATAAGGTAGGAAACGAGGTACTGGCAGTAACAAAGCTGCGACATCAGTTCGTGAGTCTTACTTGGGTCGCTCAGTTCGTAAAGCTCTTGTCTGCGAAAGGCAGAGGTTCCCAGTTCGACTGTCGATCCCGCACACAGTTTTAATCTGCCACTATTTTTCAGATTACAGTAATACTATACTAGTCAATTCACCAGATATGAGATGGAAGTAGGTATGAAAAGGTCTACAAATACCTCTCCGGTAACTGACTGTGTGCATTATGAAGTGATAAGAAAGGTACCACATAAGCTTTGGCATTTCTTCTTTGGATACTCAATGAAAAACGGGGAAAGGGAAAACTCCTGGAGGAATGGACAAATCATATTATTACGCCTACTGAAACCTGGGAAACATCCTGTAATTCATTCCTCAAATACGTATATGAGTTGGCTTGTCTTCTTGCGTGGGGATATCTCTTGAAAGACTTACCAAAAATCGTCTTGAGTTATACCTGGAAGCTAACAAATGACCACCTTGGGTCCGATTTGTCTCTCTTTACGGTCGAGGATCGATGGACACCATAAAAATCCTGTGCACTGACATTCTTTCAGCTTTCCAAGAAAAGAAGTTCTTAATACAATTAGTCTTAGACGTGAAATAAGCTTACGATAGTGTCCAAGTCTCAATCCTTAAGAGAAAAAAAAGAAAAAAAAACAACTAGTGCGAATTGGACTTGCAGTCAGTTGAATATATGGTGTAAGTATTTTCCTTGTGAAGAGAATGACATTTGTCAGATATCAGAACCAATTTATTCGCGCTTCACTGGAAGCATTCCGAAGAAATTATTCCTCCATATGCACAAATACTGTAGAATGCTGACGATGCGTACTTACACTCTTCTGGCTGCACAGAGGATTCAGCAACAGGCAATTTAATATATATGCAGTAATAGAGGTAGGTACAGATGAAGAGGAATGGACATCTCTAAAAAGGGCAATCACAGAAGTTGGAATGGAAAACATAGGTATAAAGAAGGTAATTGTGAAGAAGTCATGGACAGCAGAGGAAATACTTCAGTTGATCGATGAAAGAAGAAAGTACATAAATGTTCAGGGAAAATCAGGAGTACAGGTATACAAGTCACTGAAGAATGAAATAAATAGGAAGTGAAGGGAAGCTAAGACGAAATGGTCGCATGGAAAATGTAAAGAAATCGAAAAAGAAATGATTGTCGGAACGAGTGATTCAGCGTATGGGAAACTCAAAACAACCTTCGGTGAAATTAAAAGTAAGGTTGGTGACATTAAGAGTGCAATGGGAATTACACTGTTAAATGCAGAATAGAGAGCGAAAGGTGGAAAGAGTACATTGAAGGCCTTTATGATGGGGAAGATTTGTCTGGTGTAACAGAAGAAGAAAGAGGAGTTGATATAGATGAGATAGGAGTTCCAATAACAGAATCAGAATTAAAGAGAGCTTTTGAGAACTTAAGATCAAATAAGGCCGAATGGATAGATAAAATTCCATCAGAATTTCTAAAATCATTGTAGGAAATGGCAACAAGACGACTATTCACTTGGTGTGTAGAATGTATGAATCTAACTTTCGGAAAAATGTGATCCACACAGACACTGAAGGAATCAGCATGGGTTTCGAAAAAGACGATCGTGTGAAACCCAGCTCGTGCTATTCGTCCACGAGACTCAGAGGGCGATAGGCACGGGTACCCAAGTAGATGCCGTGTATCTTGACTTCCACAAGGCGTTTGATACAGTTCCCCACAGTCGTCTGGTGAACAAAGTAAGAGCGTATGGACTATCAGACCAATTGTGTGATTGGATTGAAGAGGTCCTAGATAACAGAACGCAGCATGTCAGTCTCAATGGAGAAAAGTCTTCCGAAGTAAGAGTGATTTCAGGTGTGCCGCAGGGGAGTGTCGTAGGACCGTTGCTATTCGCATTATATATAAATGACCTTGTGGATAACATCGGAAGTTCACTGAGGCTTTTTGCGGATGATGCTGTGGTATATCGAGAGGTTGTAACAATGGAAAATTGTACTGAAATGCAGGAGGATCTGCAACGAATTGACGCATGGTGCAGGGAATGGCAATTGAATATCAATTTAGACAAGTGTAATGTGCTGTGAATGCATAGAAAGAAAGATTATGCTTATCCATTACGGATATTTTAGAACCGTGACTGTATATTAATGTAAATAAATTATACACAACTGCAACCAGTCACTTTCTCATTAATAATGCTTTATTACATTAACCGGTTTTCGAATCCTTTCAGGTTCATCTTCAGATGATTTCGGCAGAATCCGGGAAGTTACATCATTACTGGTAGTAGCATAATGCTGGGTGCTGGTTCTATGGCAGAAAGATGGGTCACACTTCAATGTATCGCCATGACTATACCTTATCTTTCGATATCGATGTAAATTTAGTTTTTACTTACTGCGACAGTATAGGCGGCTTTTTTCGTATCTGTCTGCCTCCATTTTGATGTCCAGAACACTTTCACACGAACTATATTAGTTCACACTTTAACAGTGACACTTTACCAGCATCCAGCATGCGCTTTACAACTGTTGCTTATAACAAAGATCTTGACAGAGAGATATGGCATAAGCCTACTTTGTACAGAGATGTAATTTGTTGTTCTTTACATGTGTTAAAGTCGATATAAGGGCAAGTTTTTTCATTAGAATGTTGATAACATGAGAGCACTAGAGAAAATAATAATAAACTACTACAAGAATAAATTTCAGGTGATCTGTTATGTTATTTCTATTTGTATGTTACAGGCAGTTTTTTTTTTAATATGAATCCCTAGGAAACAATAATACAGAGTTATTGGTTCTGCAGTGAGGTGCAGTTGTCTGTATGACTAGGACCTGTATATTTAAATTAATAACAAATCTTCAGATGAAATGTTGGCTTATTTCTGTTGTTACGTTAACGTGATCTGGAGTATTATCAAGAGCAGATTTTGTTTATTTTAGCTAAAGGTATATGTATAAGAGTTAAAGTGTTTGTAATGGATTAAAGCTGTTTGAATGGCTGCACATTTAATATTTTAAAAATCATGAACAAAAGATTCTTTAACTGTTGACTTATTTTTATTCTAACATTAGAGTGATCTGGGATATTGGTAAAGGCAGCTTATGTTTGTTCCAGCTAGAATTAATATGTATAAAGTACTGATTTATGTTAGCAATGGAGGCCTTTAACATTTAGAGATATGGTACATGTCATATTCTGTGGTAGTATATTACATTGACACCAGTGTGGGATCCTTACCAGATAGGGTTGATAGAAGAGATAGAGAAGATCCAACGGAGAGCAGTGCGCTTCGTTACAGGATCATTTGGCAATCGCGAAAGCGTTACGGAGATGATAGATAAACTCCAGTGGGAGACTCTGCAGGAGTCACGATCAGTAGCTCGGTACGGGCTTTTGTTGAAGTTTCGAGAACATACCTTGACCGAAGTGTCAAGCAGTATATTGCTCCCTCCTACGTGTATCTCGCGAAGAGACCATGAGGATAAAATCAGAGAGATTAGAGCCCACACAGGGGCATACCGACAATCTTACTTTCCACGAACAATACGAGACTGGAATAGAAGGGAGAACCGATAGAGGTACTCAAAGTACCCTCCGCCACACACCGGCAGGTGGCTTGCGGAGTATGGATGTAGATGTAGATGTAGACTGCAAGAGGCGACAAGCGCGAGAATTATCGCACAGTCAGCTTAACAGTTTATTCATCCAAGCTGCTTACAAGAATAATATACAGAAGACTAGAAAAGAAAATTGAAGATGTGTTAGATGATGGTCAGTTTGGCTTTAGGAAAGGTTGAGGTAACAGAGAGGCAATTCTGACAATGCGGTTGATAATGGAAGCAAGACTAAAGAAAAATCAGGAGACATACGTAGGATTTGTCAACTTGGAAAAGCATTCGAAAGTCTAAAATAGTGCAAAATGTTCGAAATTCTGATAAAAATAGGGATAAGGTATAGGGGGGGACGGGTAATACACTATATACACAACAGCTAAGAGAGAATATTAAGAGTGGATGGCCAAGAATGAAGTGCTCGGATTACAAAGGGTGTAAGGCCTACTGTCCTCTCTGTACATCAAAGAAGCAAAGATGAAAATAAAAGACAGGTTGAGGAGTGAAATTAAAATTCACTGATGACATTGCTATCTGGAGTGAAAGTACAAAAGAATTACATGATCTGCTGAATGGAATGAGCAGTTTAATAAGTACAGAATATAGATTGAGAGTAAATCGAAGAAAGGCGAAAGTATTGAGAAGTAGCAGAAATGACAACAGCGGGGAACTTAACATCAGGATTGATGGTGGCGAAGTAGATGAAGGAATTCCACTACCTAGGCAGCAAAATAACTAGTGACGGGTGGAGCTAGTGGGACATCAGAAGTAGACTAGCACTGACAAAATTAATACCCCTGGCCAAGAGAAGTCTACTAGTATCAAACAACGGCCTTATTTTGAAGAAGATATTCCGGGCGGGCCACTGGCATGGTAATACCCGTCGGGCACTTCCACTTTCATTTTGTTTCGGTGATTATCATGCAATTTCATTTGCCTGTGGTGTATCTAAATTCTCCCCGACTGATATTAATCTGATGGGTTATTAGGGTTAGGTCTCACAGTACTTGCACGACTTGAGTAGCAATAGTGGAATTAAACTCCGCTATAGAGACAGATTTTTGTATGCTGTAGGTGACCATTGCATTAGGGGCGGCTTTAGAACTTTCCCGAGCAGCAAGCAAGTTCGCGGAACCTTCTCATTGGTAACCTCCCTTTGTAGTCATCTAAACTGGCCGTAGCCCTGCAGGGCAGTGGCTTATGGACTGCCATTCTGGCGGTCGGGGTTGTTACTCTAGCGCCGGTCGGAGTGGCCAAGCGGTTCTAGGCGCTTCAGTCAGGAACCACGCGACCGGAACGGTCGCAGGTTCGAATCCTGCCTCGGACGTGGGTGTGTGTGATGTCCTTAGGTTAGTTGGGTTTAAGTAGTTCTAGGTTCTTGGCGACTGATGACCTCAGAAATTAAGTCCCGTAGTGCTCAAAGCCATTTGAACCATTTGTTCCTCTAGCGGCCGAAGAAAGAGAGTGGGAATGCCATGGATGAATATGAAATGATACTTCTTTAGAAACTGGCGTCGCCGGGCATCCTAGCGCCGGCCTAACCGCTTTATTAGCGAGTGAACGTGGTGTGGGAGTCTGGTCTCCTTATCCCGTGTGCGGGTCCAGGTAAAACTTCTTCGGCCTGGTGCCCGGATAATGTGTTTATTACAAGAACAGCGTAGCTTGTGAGCCAGGAGGACTAATTACTCCCGATGTCGCGTTTCTTAGATGCCGCTACGCCTCGCCAAAGTGGCGCCGACTAAATCGTTTAATTAATAATTTATATATATTAATAATTTACTCCTCACTTTTTCCGACTTAGAGGAATACACAGAATTGTGGAAACTTCGTTTACCATTCCCTAAAAACTTTACTGGTCTTAAAAAAGAGATGTGGCTGGTAGTGAGAAGTAGTATTATGGGACTTACAGGGCAGACAACGTTCATTGAGCAGTGTAGTTCAATCAAAAGAGGACATGCAGTTTTACGTTAAAGCGTGAAGAATCTGCCTAAGTTGTATATAATTGATATATCTCACTATGTTGTTGTTGTTGTGGTCTTCAGTCCTGAGACAGGTTTGGTTCAAATGGCTCTGAGCACTATGGGACTCAACTGCTGAGGTCATTAGTCCCCTAGAACTTAGAACTAGTTAAACCTAACTAACCTAAGGACATCACAAACATCCATGCCCGAGGCAGGATTCGAACCTGCGACCGTAGCGGTCTTGCGGTTCCAGACTGCAGCGCCTTTAACCGCACGGCTGAGACTGGTTTGATGCAGCTCTCCATGCTACTCTATCCTGTGCAAGCTTCTTCATCTCACAGTACCTACCGGAACCTACATCCTTCTGAATCTGCTTAGTGTATTGATCTCTTGGTCTGCCTCTACGATTTTTACCCTCCACGCTGCCCTCCAATGCTAAATTTGTGATCCCTCGATGCCTCAGAACATGTCCTACCAACCGATCCCTTCTTCTAGTCAAGTTGTGCCACAAACTTCTCTTCTCCCCAATCCTATTAAATACCTCCTCATTAGTTACGTGATCTACCCACCTTATCTTCAGCATTCTTCTGTAGCACCACATTTCGAAAGCTTCTATTCTCTTCTTGTCCAAATTAGTTATCGTCCATGTCTCACTTCCATACATGGCTACACTCCATACAAATACTTTCAGAAACGACTTCCTGACACCTAAATCTATATTCGATGTTAACAAATTTTCCTCTTCTTGAGAAACGCTTTCCTTGCCATTGCCAGTCTACATTTTATATCCTCTCTACTTCGACCATCATCGGTTATTTTACTCCCTAAATAGCAAAACTCCTTTACTACTTTAAGTGTCTCATTTCCTAATCTAATTCCCTCAGCATCACCCGACTTAATTTGACTACATTCCATTATCCTCGTTTTGCTTTTGTTGATGTTCATCTTATATCCTCCTTTCAAGACACTGTCCCTTCCGTTCAACTGCTCTTCCAAGTCCTTTGCTGTCTCTGACAGAATTACAATGTCATCGGCGAACCTCAAAGTTTTTACTTCTTCTCCATGAATTTTAATACCTACTCCGAATTTTTCTTTTGTTTCCTTTACTGCTTGCTCAATATACAGATTGAATAACATCGGGGAGAGGCTACAACCCTGTCTCACTCCTTTCCCAACCACTGCTTCCCTTTCCTGCCCCTCGACTCTTATAACTGCCATCTGGTTTCTGTACAAATTGTAAATAGCCTTTCGCTCCCTGTATTTTACCCCTGCCACCTTCAGAATTTGAAAGAGAGTATTCCAGTCAACATTGTCAAAAGCTTTCTCTAAGTCTACAAATGCTAGAAACGTAGGTTTGCCTTTTCTTAATCTTTCTTCCAAGATAAGTCGTAAGGTCAGTATTGCCTCACGTGTTCCAACATTTCTACGGAATCCAAACTGATCTTCCCCGAGGTTGGCTTCTACCAGTTTTTCCATTCGTCTGTAAAGAATTCGTGTTACTATTTTGCAGCTGTGACTTATTAAACTGATAGTTCGGTAACTTTCACATCTGTCAACACCTGCTTTCTTTGGGATTGGAATTATTATATTCTTCTTAAAGTCTGAGGGTATTTCGCCTGTCTCATACATCGTGCTCACCAGATGGTAGAGTTTTGTCATGACTGGCTCTCCTGAGGCCATCAGCAGTTCTAGTGGAATGTTATCTACTCCCGGGGCCTTGTTTTGACTCAGGTCTTTCAGTGCTCTGTCAAATTCTTCACGCAGTATCTTAGCTCCCATTTCATCTTCATCTACATCCTCTTCCATTTCCATAATATTGTCCTCGAGTACATCGCCCTTGTATAAACCCTCTATATACTCCTTCCACCTTTCTGCTTTCCCTTCTTTGCTTAGAACTGGGTTGCCATCTGAACTCTTGATATTCATACAAGTGGTTCTCTTTTCTCCAAAGGTCTCTTTATTTTTCCTGTAGGCAGTATCTATCTTACCCCTAGTGAGACAAGCCTCTACATCCTTACATTTGTCCTCTAGCCATCCCTGCTTAGCCATTTTGCACTTCCTGTCGATTTCATTTTTGAGACGTTTATATTCCTTTTTGCCTGCTTCATTTACTGCATTTTTATATTTTCTCCTTTCATCAATTAAATTCAATATTTCTTCTGTTACCCAAGGATTTCTATTAGCCCACGTCTTTTTACCTACTTGATCGTATGCTGCCTTCACCACTTCATCCCTCAGAGCTACCCATTCTTCTTCTACTGTATTTCTTTCCCCCATTCCTGTCAATTGTTCCCTAATGCTCTCCCTGAAACTCTCTACAACCTCTGGTTCTTTCAGTTTATCCAGGTCCCATCTCCTTAAATTCCCACCTTTTTGCAGTTTCTTCAGTTTCAATCTGCAGTTCATAACCAATAGATTGTGGTCAGAATCTACATCTGCCCCAGGAAATGTCTTACAATTTAAAACCTGGTTCCTAAATCTCTGTCTTATCATTATATAATCTATCTGAAACCTGTCAGTATCTCCAGGCTTCTTCCATGTATACAGCCTCCTTTCATGATTCTTGAACCAAGTGTTAGCTATGATTAAGTTATGCTCTGTGCAAAATTCTACAAGGCGGCTTCCTCTTTCATTCCTTCCCCCCAATCCATATTCACCTACTATGTTTCCTTCTCTCCCTTTTCCTACTGACGAATTCCAGTCACCCATCACTATTAAATTTTCGTCTCCCTTCACTACCTGAATAATTTCTTTTATCTCGTCATACATTTCATCTATTTCTTCATCATCTGCAGAGCTAGTTGGCATATAAACTTGTACTACTGTAGTAGGCATGGGCTTTGTGTCTATCTTGGCCACAATAATGCGTTCACTATGCTGTTTGTAGTAGCTAACCCGCACTCCTATTTTTTTATTCATTATTAAACCTACTCCTGCATTACCCCTATTTGATTTTGTATTTATAACCCTGTAATCACCTGACCAAAAGTCTTGTTCCTCCTGCCACCGAACTTCACTAATTCCCACTATATCTAACTTTAACCTATCCATCTCCCTTTTTAAATTTTCTAACCTACCTGCCCGATTAAGTGATCTGACATTCCACGCTCCGATCCGTAGAACGCCAGTTTTCCTTCTCCTGATAACGACGTCCTCTTGAGTAGTCCCCGCCCGGAGATCCGAATGGGGGACTATTTTACCTCCGGAATATTTTACCCAAGAGGACGCCATCATCATTTAATTATACAGTAGAGCTGCATGTCCTCGGGAAAAATTACGGCTGTAGTTTCCCCTTGCTTTCAGCCGTTCGCAGTACCAGCACAGCAAGGCCGTTTTGGTTAATGTTACAAGGCCAGTTCAGTCAATCATCCAGACTGTTGCCCCTGCAACTACTGAAAAGGCTGCTGCCCCTCTTCAGGAACCACATGTTTGTCTGGCCTCTCAACAGATACCCCTCCGTTGTGGTTGCACCTACGGTACGGCCATCTGTATCGCTGAGGCACGCAAGCCTCCCCACCAACGGCAAGGTCCATGGTTCATGGGACTCACTATAACTCCCCTAATAATGCACTCTCTTTCACCACATCAAGTCGACGTTGGTATAGTGCTAACTAATGTCAAACATTAATTTTCTTTGAATGAAAGAATCACACCTAATTCGTCTATATACGTCTGTCACATATGCAAGGGTCGTGCCTCATCAGAGGAGAAATTAAGCCTTCTCATGAATGTATTGGGTTGGTGCATAAGTTTGTGGTGCTTTTCTTTGGGTTTTACAAACATAACAGATGCACATATCAGAGACTTTAGTCATCAATAATATATTCCCCTTCAATATTCACAACGGTCTGCCAATGCTGGGGTAACTTTCTGATTCCACGACTGTAGCAGTCACCTGGTTTTGAGGCGAAGAGATCGTCGAGACATGTTCGGAAAGCATTTTCATCTAGAAAGCAAGTTCCAAGCAGATTGTTCGATAATGAACGGAAAAGTTAAAAATACGAGGTCGCAAGATTTGGTGAATATGGTGGGTGTGGAATGACTTCCCAATCCAACTCCCGTATAGTGTTTTTTGTCCGTTTAGCATAATGTGGCGGGTTGTTATGGTGGAGTAGCAGCACTTCAGGCACTCTTCCCGGTAGTTTCTCTTGAGATGCGTCTGTAAGATGTCTCTCAGTTGCTGACAGTAAATGTCAGTAGCGTTGGCTGCACTTCGGGGAAGCAATTTGTAGTACTTCACACAGTCGCTGTTGCACCAGGTCTCTAACATCATCTTTTGGAGATTTGCAGAGGGCTTTGTACAGGGAGCTGCCGCCTTGTTTGAGCTCAATCATGCCTTTCTTTCCACTATGTTAGTATAAAGACACCACTTCTCGTCACCAGTAAAGGTGCAGGATATGAATGGTCTGTGTAGTTCACGAGACAGTTGAAGACGAGCAAGCGGAGGCATGTGTGGCCACGCGCTGATTTTTTTAAATTTTGGCATAGAGCGTGCAGTACCCATCCACACACACGATTTTTGACCCTTCCTCCTTGTATGCAAATGTGACACAACGGTGGAATGATAACAGATAATCATCTTTGCCACATCTCGACTACACTGGTGTGGGTCACTGTGGATTAATGCGCTTGAATGATTGTCTTTAAACCCCGAAGATCTTCCTGAACGTGGAGGGTCATTAATATCAAAACGATTCTCCTTGAAAAGAGAAAACCATTTTCTTGCTGTGATCTAGTAATGGTACTATCCCAAACATGGTGCAAATATTTCTGGCGGCCTCCGCTTTGTCACCACTCTACTGAAGTCGACCAAAAAAAAAAAAGTTCAAATGTGTGTGAAATCTTATGGGACTTAGCTGCTAAGGTCATCAGTCCCTAAGCTTACACACTACGTAGCCCAAATTATCCTAAGGACAAACACACATACCCATGCCCGAGGGAGGACTCGAACCTCCGCCGGTACCAGCCGCACAGTCCATGACTGCAGCGCCCTAGACCGCTCGGAAGTCGAACAGAAGAATATGTGGAAAATGTTCCGATTCTTCCCCTCGGCAGTCCATTTTCTACCGTCCACAGCTCTAGTCACTACCTCAGGACGACAAAATGACAATATGTAAATTCAAATAGCAACAGTGAATTACAAATAAAAAATGACAATTGATAAATAAACCCATAGCAACTTGAATACCAAAATGCAAGTCAAAAGTGCTGCGAACTTATGCACCAACTAATAATTCATCAAACAACACACAGTGCTAACACAAGATCCGACATATTTGAAGTTTCATTATCCCATTTGCAAGTGCTTATGGAACTCTTAACAAATGCTTTTCGAAGTCTCGTACGTTAACTACAATTGAAAAATAACTGCGACAACAAAAAGTAGTTAATGGAGAACAACACGTTTTCTTCGTAAAATAACATTACAAGTGTGGTGTCACCGCCAGACACCACACTTGCTAGGTGGTAGCTTTTAAATCGGCCGCGGTCCGTTAGTATACGACGGACCCGCGTGTCGCCACTGTCAGTGATTGCAGACCGAGCGCCGCCACACGGCAGGTCTAGAGACACGTCCTAGCACTCGCCCCAGCTGTACAGCCGACTTTGCTAGCGAAGCTACACTGACAAATACGCTCTCATTTGCCGAGACGATAGTTAGCATAGCCTTCAGCTACGTCATTTGCTACGACCTAGCAAGGCGCCATTACCAGTGTATATTGAGACTGCACTTACGTGATATCAAGAGCGATGTACACCAATTATGGATTAAAGTTAAGTATTCCAGCAGCAACGTACTTTATTTGCTACATTAAATTACATTGACCTGTTCCAGACCTCACGCCAGTCTGCGTGGGCTTTAACGCGTGCCTTTCGGCTACCCGTCACTGGGGATTGGTTGTCTTGCTAGTCCACAACAACAAGATTATAGATTAATGTAAGAGAGAGATTAGCCATTGGTAATGCCAAATTATGGCACATTTTTAACCGTTGTAACCGACAGACTGTTGAATGCAAGCATTCACTCTCGCATACCTTGTGTTGTACAAGTTCCGCATGTCAGTTTGCGGAATATAGTTCCACACCTGTTGCACCTGGTCGGCCAATACAGGGACACTTAATGTTGGTTGTGGATTACGCTGGAGCTGTCGTCCGATTATGACCAAGACGTGCTCTGCTGGAGACAGATTTGGCTGGTGATCAAGCAACTAAAGACACCATGTTGACAATCTGTAGAGCATACTGGATTAAAACAGCGGTATGTGGGCGAGCGTTATCCTGTTGGATAACGCTCCGTGGCAGCACGACAGGTCGAATCGCCAGAGTTACATACAATTTTGGAGTCAGGTTGCATGAGTTAACCATGAGAGTCCTCCCGCTTTCATACGGAATCGCACTGTTGAACAGGGCCCTGTGAGTCGGTCTAGTGTGTCTGTGACACAGACAAGTTGGTAGGAGACGCTCAACTGGCCTCCTTCTAACCAACACACGGGCGCCAAAGGCACTGAGGCAGAACCAGGTTTCATCAGAAAACACAACACACCTCTATCCTCCTCTCCAATAGTCTCTCGCTTGATACCTCTGTAGCCGTAAAAGCGATGGTTTGGGGTCAGTGGAACGCGCTACAGGTCTCTGGCTCGGAGCTGTCCTAGAAGTAACCAATTTGTAACAGTTTGTTGTGTCCCCGTGGTCCCAACTGCTGCTCCAGTTGCTGCTCCATATGCAGAAATATGCACCAGAGCTATAGCCGAACACGATGGTCTAGTAGTGTTTTGGTAGTGTCCAGAGCCCAGTCTTCCTGCGACTGCACATTCTCGTGACTACCACTGCCAGCTATCATTTATAGTGGCTACGTTCCTGGCAAATCTTTCTGCAATATCACAGAAGAAACATTCAGATTTTCGTAGCCCTATTACAGGACCTTAGTGAGGTACTCATGATGGAGCCTTTGTCGCCTTGAAGGCATTCTTGACTAACATCAACTCATCCGCCCAATCTCAAAGGGACCAAGCGGTCACGATCGTTACAGCCTGCTTTTAAAGCTAAACTGATTTGCATCCTCACAGTGTCGCTACTACGCCACTTTTCTGCGACTGTTGCGAAATTTGAATACGCATCATCTTTCAGATGTAGAAACATGATAAACGTTTATGTTCCATTACTCCTTAGTGTTTGCGCATTTTTCCCGTCGGTGTACCTCTTGGCGGTTTTACGACCACAAAAAAATTTCACAGGCAAAACATCGAGTTTATTGTACAAAGTATCTTATTGACGAAATTCACTTTATTCTTTCCCAATTTAACGATATGTAACTGGATTAACATACATCTCGGCAGTGGCATATCACTTTAAATAAGGCATCAGGAATAATGATTAGACGCGGAAAGGAAGGTATTATGGCGCTTGACTGTTGCGGAATGAATATTATGATAGTGTTCCATAGAACTGGGGGTAACTGGAATGCAAACTACATTCATGGGAGAACTTTCTGTAGAGTGGAAAACGTCCGTATCCACACGGAACTTGAGAAAATTCATCATACGTTCGTCGTATGATTTGAAAGTAAAATTATTATCAGCGCGAACACTATTTTTTATCAGTTACTTCCGCTAACTCAAAGAGTCAGCCACGCCACAACTAGTCTGAAGGTCTCACAGAAAGCAGCAAGATTTCAGCTGCTGATAATTACTCATTCGAAAATATCCATTTAGCACAAGAAATGAGGAACGGGGTGAACAATCAATACGGGCAATACTGATCGAAACAAGGTCGGAGGACGTTACTTAGCGTGGGTACCCAGTGAGTCCACGCGCATAAAAGCTGAATAACAAACACAAAATCCAAAGCGGTTCAACACTAAATTAATTTCACATGCAATAGGTAGAAAAAAACGCGAAGAAGTTAAAGGGAAACAAGAAAGCGATGATGCTTTGAAGCTTACTGATTTCTTAACTCAAACTCATCATGACTTTATCTAATTCCGTGTACGAGAGGAACACACATGGTTGCCGACCAGTGTCTGCAACACGAATACTCCACAGGGTCTACTTTTGTCCCCTTTTCAGAGCGGAGGCAGAATTTTTTAGCGGAGGGATTTGGAGCCCGCTCGACTAACCGATGAGAATGAGCAGAAATGCAGAGAATGCTACTTATTATTTCAGTGGGCAACCCGAAAGAGGGGTGATGGCCTGTGCTTCGTTGAGCTTGGTTCAGGGACACCGTTTTGCGGCACCAAAAATACAGTAATGCCGAGATTCTAAAGGTTGGTACTGTTATTTGGGAGGATAAGTAAAGGGACTTCTCACGGCTCTACAAGACCTTCACATTGCCTACCCATGCTTTCCAGATAAAGGGTCAAGACGGGAAAGGAAACCACTGTGACCACAGGAGAGAGACTGTTGAATTTGAGGAAAAATAAAACAAAATATCTTTCTCCTATTCTCCGTCAACTATCGTGTGATATTGACAGGGTAAATTAAGATCAACAATACCACGCCATCGCAAGATTAAAAATGATATAAATTATGGAGTAGTTAGAAACAAACGCAGTGTGAGTGCTAAAAGGAATTCGTGGACCTTCGGTTACGCGATAAATCAGCCAAATCTAAGGGCCGTAAATTCAACTAAATACCCAGGAATTACAATTACGAACAACTTAAATTAAATGGAACACATAGAAAATGTTGTGGGGAAGGCTAAACGAAGATTGCGTTTTCTTGGCAGGACGCTTAGAAAACATAACAGGTCAACTAAGGAGACTGCCTACACTACACTTGTCCGTCCTCTTTTAGAATAATGCTGCGCGGTGTGGGATACTTACCAGATAGGATTGACGGAGTACATCGACAAAGGTAAAAGAAAGCCAGCACATTTTGTATTATCGCGAAATATGGGAGAGAGTGTCACTGAAATGATACAGGATTTCTGCTACACATTATTAAAAGAAAGGCGTCTTTCGGTGCGACGGAACGAAATTCCAGTCACAAACTTTCTCCTCCGAATGTGAAAATACTTTGTTGTCAGCGACCTACATAGGGAGAAAAGATCACCACCATAAAATATGGGAATCTGAGCTCGTAAGAAAGATATAGGTGTTCGTTCTTTCCGCGCTCCATACGAGATTGGAATAATAGAGAACTGTGAAGGTGGTTCGATGAACCCTCTGCCAGGCACTTAAATGTGATTTGAAGAGCATCCATTGTAGGTGTAGATGTTGATGTCTTTCATCAGACACAAGAGAACAGCGTAGACGCTTATTAAATGTTAATCTTTATGAAATTTTTTAGTTTCTTTATCTTCATGAAGTTCTGTTTATTCCTTATTTTACAGTATTAAAAGCCTTCGTGAAATGTAACCAACTACATTAAAAAATTAATTTCCAGCCACCTGTAATAAATTTAAACCAGTCCGTATTCGAGTCCAAACAGTTCATAATAATTTCTCAAGAAGACCATCACGACCTCCAATGTTCTTTTGTAGTCTAGGGAGAACAGGTTTTTTTGCATATCCTAGCATTTCCCTGTGTTCCTTTACGAGGCTTGCAATGACCATGAGAGAACAAAGCAACCTGTCTTATGTATTCATCTTTCTTCTATAATCATCCATACCTATTAGCAAAATACATGATCGCAATATTTATGGAGATGAAGAAGGTGAAATAATTATACCATTACTATCAGTTACACTAGTTAGGGAAACTGTGGTTGAAATATTTCGTCCCACACGCTGTAACGGATGGGTAACTTTATCATACAAGAAATCCACTGCAGTCTACGTGGCCAGATAACAACCTCTAATACTAGAAGTAAAGTATTTTCTTAAGAGAAAGTAAGCAGTTATCTCCTTCTATTCATTCCTCCAAAATAAGTAGGGTAATGAGCTTAGTAGCCCTAACGGAGCACAAGAAATTGACAGAAACCGAACTTGGGTATTTATTTTCGTTTTATCTCGAGAATTTTACTGGAACAGTTGCCGTCGATTACCTGTGTCACCGATTCCACGTCGTGCAAGTGCAGTTTCGTTAGTGAAGAGTGTACACCATTAGTGAGAAGAGGATGCAAGATAAGTATTTAACGTCGATAACGAGGCGATCAACGACAGGGTAAGCAGAGGAGGAAAAATCGGACGTGTCCTCTTCAGAAGAAACAAAAAGACATTTAACGTAAGCGATTTAGAGTAGTTGGATAATGTCGAGCTCTTTCTCTTAGTTTCGATAGATGTGCCGCTATTGAACATATAATTTTACTGCCCTCTCAACAGTATTTCTGGCGTCCTCTGCACAACGAGAGAAGCTGAAGCCCGATCTACCGAGCCTCACCAGTTTCGACACGAGTCCTACACGTCAATATTGTTATGTAACCTGGTTTTTGGATCGCCAGTCTTCTGACCGGCTTTATGCGGCTGCCACAAATTGCTCTTCTGTGTCAACCTCTTCATACCTCTTCATCTTAGAGTAATACTTGGAGCCAAAGTCCTCAGTTAATTGTTGGCTGAATTGCAACCTCTGTCCTCCTCCTATAGTTTTTACCTTCTACAACTCCCCCATGTACCATGCAAGTTATTCTTTGGTGTCTTATCACGTCTGCTCTCATCCCGACTCCTCTTCTTGTCAATGTTTACCTCATGTTCCTTCCGTCGGGTATACTACAGAGAACCTCATTTCTTATCTGGTCAGTCGACCTAATTTTCAATATTCTCTTAAAGCACGTTACCTCAAACGCTTCTTTTCACTTCTTTTTCCGGCTTTGCCGCAGTCGTTGATTCATTTATACGCAATGCTAAGCTACAAACGTAAATTTTCAGAAATGTATTCCTCAACATTTGCTGTCGATTTTTCGTACCAGGGGATTTCCTTTTATTCTTTTTTCTGCCAGAAATGCTCCCTTTGTCCGTGTTAGTAAACTTTTTAAGTCCACGTTGCTTCGTCCATCATGTGCTATTTTGCTTTCAAAATAGCACAATTCCTTCACTTCATATGCTTCGAGGTCCGTAAGTTAGATGTTAACTTTATCGCTAATCTCATCAATCCTACCACTCATTAAGTTCGACTTTCTTCGATGTATCCTCCTATCATATTCAGTGTTCGTTTAACTGTTCATGATAAGGACTGAGATAATGTCTTCCGTTGCAGTTTTGCTGTTAGTGGCTCGTGCACATAAAAAATAACAAGTTTACTTGTGGGCCTTTTGGAATCAACTGCGTCCACTCGCAGACAACAGGTACTACAATGTGCAACTACTTTGGCAACAGTAATTGAATCAAAAAGCTGGTACACGACGACAAGGAATGTTGTCCGACCCGGAGATATTTTGCAACTACATCCCACAAGTTGGTAAAGAAACTTTGCTGACGACCAGGAACACTGTAGGGCAGTGGTCGCCAAACCGCGGTCCGGGGGCCACGTGCGGCCAGAATCAAGTATTCGTGTGGCCTGTGGTTCTCAGTCATATTTTATTAGGAGCTGCCTCAATTCTCATTCCGCATTCCTCACCAAAAATATTGGCGTGCGGATATATTCATGCTCTTTTATCATAGAACATTGTAAATCCTACTACGCAGTCTCTCTTTGTAGTCAAGTCTCTCTGTAGTCAAGCCGTCATACTCAACATCTTCTTCTCATTGCCTCTGTCTATGTATGTCTCTTTCACTGTATCCTTTTTCTCTCGCTGAAACTTTCTCCTCTCTGTCTCTCCCACTGTCACTGCCATCATCCCTTTCTCTTGATGTTTCTTACCACTGTCTCCTTCTGTAAAACTTTCGCTATTTCTCTGTCCCACTGCGAATGCTTTTGCCCCGTTCTTTTTCTCTCCCATGGTAACTGTCTCTTTCTTTCTCGGATACAGTCTGGTGCCTTTCTATTCACCCACCATTGCTTCCTCTCAACACGTGTCCTTGGGGATGATTTCCTCGGTGTTTTGGCCCCTAGACCTGGACATTTTAACACGTTGGTATAGGAGATGAAGAAAAGTGTCAAAATTTCTAGCACTTTCTCTCTCCCACCACCAATGGCTCTCTTTCTCTGCTATTTTTACTGTGTCCTCTCTCTTCCAGCACCATTATATCTCTGCAACTCTCTTTCACCACAAAAAGCGCGAATATGTTCGATGGCAAACTGTTTGGTGAGGAAGGATTGTGAAAAGGAGCATATTCGCTTCTTTGTGATCCGATAGGAGCATTTTTCAGCTGGTTTCCGTCTTTTCGCTATTACAACAGGGTGTGCTGATTACATAAAACTGACTCTGTAGTTCAGTAAAGTTTCGACATTTTATTTATATACGACACTTTTAGATTCTTCGACACATGTAAACAGCAAATAATTACACTTAATATAGAGATAAAACAAAATCGTCTCCTATCCAGTTCACTGTAGAGTACTTTCCATAAAAATGCACAATATTGTTAGGCTACACTTGCAGAGTACTAAAGAATGTGCTGTTTGACTTTCGAGTGCAAAGAACTTCGTATGACAAAACACGCGGCAGAAGGCACCACCCTATAATTTCCATATTAAGACAACGTACATAGGCATGAAGTAGAAATTGTACGGAAGTAGGTGTCATAGAGATCTGCTGGTGAAAAATGGTTATTAATAACACAGTCTGGAGACCTCCGAACCCTTGCCATGCGTTCAATGCGTCAGTTAAAACTGCATTTATTTGGGTGTTACGTGCATATTTTACGTGCGCAAGCGCGATAGCTTTGAAACACTATATCTCAATAACGATATCGGAAAAAGTTCCTAGGTTACTCGAGAACATCATCTTAAAAACACATGATAAAGAATTCGACGATTTGGTATGAATAGACATTACAGAAGTGGCCAATCCCATAGTTGGTACTTTCGGTTCCCAAATATCACGATTTTTTGAGCTTTTCTCAGTAACCGCCCACGAACAAATGGTGCTTTAATAAGCCACTTAATGTCCACGCTAGATCTAAGAATGGACAGCCGGGACACCGTGAGGAAACTCGGAACCTTACGCTTCAGATTATGTTATCCAATCAAATGCATCTTACTCGCCACTGTGCCTCGGCGTGGACATGGATAACAGTCGATATCAGCCTCTGGCATGTTAAGACGCATTATGTAAATGAAGAATGGGAAAATTTGGCTTATTTCCCATGTATTCACGTAGATAAACCAACAGTCAATGGTCACGCTGGCAATAGCATTGATAATTTCTTCCACGCGAAGTTTTCTAAAAAGTGTGAAGTTAGATACAGAGCGGGATAATTTTCACAACTGTGGAGAGAGACAGACCTCTAGTATTGGTGCCAAGTGGGTCGCATTTGGCTTATGCCAACTGAGTCGATTTTATCAGATGGTGATCAGTGCGGTTTGGTGCACATTTGCTGGGAGTTGCTACTCAACTTGTGATGCCTGCTTGACTGTAATGTTTCGTGGGTCTTGCACTCGTTTACTTTGCATTTACGAACTGCACAGATTAGGAAATCTTGTAATGTTTCCCAAGCAGTCTCTCATGAAAATGAGGAACCATCCGAAAATGTTAGAGTAACATTCGTGATTAAATTAAGGATCTAGAGAGAGATGTGTTTCGATATTTAGGTTACTTTGCACTCATCGTGTTGAAATAATATCTCAATCGGTTGTACTAGACTTTATGGTTCTAAACTTATTCTCTGCCAGTTCAATGTGGTTCGTATATGTCGAGGTCTTAGAGTAAACGAATCGCTTATTAAACTAAAACTTTATTTGAATTTCAGAACTAAAATATTGGCTTTCGCCTGATCCTGATTAGGTGACCCCCTAAATCAAAATGTAACTAGTTTACCTGCATTTCTAACTTGTCTTATTACGACCGTGGTCTGTAGCAATACAGAGACCAAACTTTCTGATCTTTCAGTTTATACGCGCATATTGTGATCAGTTGTTTAAATGACGCAGAATGAGAATTGGATTCGTTCGTGTAGCTTGCTATTGATGATCCTGTTAGTAAAGTTGGATAACATACTGCAAGTATCAGAGGAACTACACGACATGTACATTTCTTGTCTGCCCTACTAGGGTCTTTCTTCTGGAATCTTCTAATATTCTGCAGGTACAAAAGCAGAGTGAGACACATCTGAAAACACGAAGTTACTGTAGTGGCCTCTTTCCGTTCCTTTTTTACTTACTTGAATTTTAAACTGTAGTTGCAGCAAAGTATCGCGTAGCACTTGCAAAATGGAGGTGGTTCATTAGTTTTTGTTCTAAAATGTGAGTGTAGTTTGGGGAATTTCATTATGGAGTGTATAAATATGTTTATGACTTGCGAGTAAGGATTTTTCTTATGTGTTGTGGGTTGTTTACTTGTGTTTAATTTATGTTTGTACTTTTTCTTTGAATTATACATTGTATTAGATTTCAATTTAAGAAAAAAGGCTAGGGCTAGTCGAGCGAGTTCTGGAGATGTTAGGAAAATCACCGGAGAGGTGGAGTAAACAGAACCAGAGGAAATCATACCAGACTTTTCTGAGGAGGAGATGGCAGCAGCAATTCATTTGCCGGAAACCAAAGAAAACGCACCAATAACCGAGCAGTGTGTAAGTACCGTAGCTTGTGAAATTGAGTCAGAGATAATTCAGAGCAGTTCAAGTTTAGAAATTATGGAGGACATTCCACTCTGGCTCAAAACAGTGTTAGAACAAGCACGCGAGAGAGAAAGAAAAGCAGAAACAGACAGGAAATAAACACAGGAGAGAAATAGGAAAGTAGATGCAGAGAAGGTAAAGGTACAGACAGGACAGAGGCACAGAAGAGAAACAGGAAAGCTGGACCCGATAGAATAAAAGCCGAAGGAGAAAGGAAAGAAACTCAGGAGGAAAGACAATAATGCCGAAAACAAGTAACAGAGCTAGAAAGAGAATTTGATTCCCAACTGAAATTGCCTGTGAAAGGCGGTGTGAGCAAGATGGCGCAGCTGGAATCAAGACTGAAAAGGTTGGAGGAAACTAGGGCCTCACTTTCTTAAAACTTGCAGGCGGTAGAAGAAATTAATAGATCACTAAGTCAAAAGGTGCAAACCCTGGAGGCGTAAACAGTATCGGAAACGACAGAACCGGCGCAGGTTAAACAAAACGGAAGAGTTTATCTCGCTCGTACATGAGGTAGATAGGTTGAGGATCAAAACTGAGTGACCGCGAGACGCAGACTAATTATTGCACATAGTGAACACCACAATGAGGCACGATAATATGCGGAACTTTTGCAACCGATTTCAGTATAGTGGTGTCAATTCGCCTATAAGAGATAGGGTTACTGTGAGAGAATCAAATGCAGCATCAAGATCCATAGCCGGTAATGGACAAGACTTTGACAACAAACATTAGTTGTCCCTGTGAATATTTCTTACTTGTACTACACGCGGAGACCTGCACATCAATACGTTGATGGCACAGTTTAGCGATAGTCTGACCACCTCCTGGCCAATTCGGGAGAAATAGGAATTCATAAGTAGCTACATGAGTAGTGAAATACACTCCTGGAAATTGAAATAAGAACACCGTGAATTCATTGTCCCAGGAAGGGGAAACTTTATTGACACATTCCTGGGGTCAGATACATCACATGATCACACTGACAGAACCACAGGCACATAGACACAGGCAACAGAGCATGCACAATGTCGGCACTAGTACAGTGTATATCCACCTTTCGCAGCAATGCAGGCTGCTATTCTCCCATGGAGACGATCGTAGAGATGCTGGATGTAGTCCTGTGGAACGGCTTGCCATGCCATTTCCACCTGGCGCCTCAGTTGGACCACCGTTTGTGCTGGACGTGCAGACCGCGTGAGACGACGCTTCATCCAGTCCGAAACATGCTCAATGGGGGACAGATCCGGAGATCTTGCTGGCCAGGGTAGTTGACTTACACCTTCTAGAGCACGTTGGGTGGCACGGGATACATGCGGACGTGCATTGTCCTGTTGGAACAGCAAGTTCCCTTGCCGGTCTAGGAATGGTAGAACGATGGGTTCGATGACGGTTTGGATGTACCGTGCGCTATTCAGTGTCCCGTCGACGATCACCAGTGGTGTACGGCCAGTGTAGGAGATCGCTCCCCACACCATGATGCCGGGTGTTGGCCCTATGTGCCTCAGTCGTATGCAGTCCTGATTGTGGCGCTCACCTGCACGGCGCCAAACACGCATACGACCATCATTGGCACCAAGGCAGAAGCGACTCTCATCGCTGAAGACGACACGTCTCCATTCGTCCCTCCATTCCCGCCTGTCGCGACACCACTGGAGGCGGGCTGCACGATGTTGGGGCGTGAGCGGAAGACGGCCTAACGGTGTGCGGGACCGTAGCCCAGCTTCATGGAGACGGTTGCGAATGGTCCTTGCCGATACCCCAGGAGCAACAGTGTCCCTAATTTGCTGGGAAGTGGTGGTGCGGTCCCCTACGGCACTGCGTAGGATCCTACGGTCTTGGCGTGCATCCGTGCGTCGCTGCGGTCCGGTCCCAGGTCGACGAGCACGTGCACCTTCCGCCGACCACTGGCGACAACATCGATGTACTGTGGAGACCTCACGCCCCACGTGTTGAGCAATTCGGCGGTATGTCCACCCAGCCTCCCGCATGCCCACTATACGCCCTCGCTCAAAGTCCGTCAACTGCACATACGGTTCACGTTCACACTGTCGCGGCATGCTACCAGTGTTAAAGACTGCGATGGAGCTCCGTATGCCACGGCAAACTGGCTGACACTGACGGAGGCGGTGCACAAATGCTGCGCAGCTAGTGCCATTCGACGGCCAACACCACGGTTCCTGGTGTGTCCGCTGTGCCGTGCGTGTGATCATTGCTTGTACAGCCCTCTCGCAGTGTCCGGAGCAAGTATGGTGGGTCTGACACACCGGTGTCAATGTGTTCTTTTTTCCATTTCCAGGAGTGTAGTTGCAAAGGTGTTGCCAGTGAGAAGAAACTGAAAGCATTCGGATAACTTGAGTCAGCTATCATTAAATTGTATTAACCTGCTGCAGAGCAAAACAGGGTGCGCCAGAGCACCATAAAAAGGCCCACAAAACCAAGCACGTTGACCAGCCAAATAACACCTGCAAGCTAAATCAGTTATTCATAAACAAAATGCCGACAGAGTGCGTTGAGAAGAATGTCCTGGAGTTATTCAGATTAATATTAACTATGTGATCAAAAGCATCTGGATCAGTGTAAGCCTGGGCTGTGATAGTGCCATGCAAAACAACAAGGGGTGCATGCCCCCTCCATGAAAAACACGAGCACACCATAACACCACCACCTCCGAATTTTACTGCTGGCACTACACACTCTAGCACATGACGTTCACCGGGCATTCGCCATATCCACACCCTGCCATCGGATCGACACATTGTGTACCGTGATTCATCACTCCACAGCGTTTTTACGCTGTTCAATCGTCCAATTTCTACGCGCCTTACACTAAGAGAGAGGCGTCATTTGGCATTTACCGGCGTGAGGTGTGGATTATAAGTAGCCGCTCGACCACGAAATCTAAATTTTGTCACCTCCCGCCTAACTGTTATAGTATTTGCAGCGAATCCTGATGCAGGTTGGAATTACTGTGTGATGGTCTGGATAGATGTCTGCTTATTACACATTACGACCCTCTTCAACTGTCAGCGGTCTCTGTCGGTCAACAGACGAGGTCGGGCTGTATGCTTTTGTGTTGTACGTGTCCACAGTCTGGGGCCGCGCGACCGCTACGGTCGCAGGTTCGAATCCTGCCTCGGGCATGGATGTGTGTGATGTCCTTAGGTTAGTTAGGTTTAGGTAGTTCTAAGTTCTAGGGGACTGATGACCTCAGAAGTTAAGTCCCATTGTGCTCAGAGCCATTTGAACCATTAGTACGTGTCCCTTTACGTTTCCACCTCACTATCACATCGGAAACAGTGGATCTAGGGATGTTAAGGAGTGTAGAAATCTCGTGTGCAGACGTATGACACAAGGGACACACAATCACCTGACGACGTTCGAAGTCCGTGAGTTCCGCGGAGCGCCCCCTTCTGCCCTCTCACGATATCTAATGACTACTGAAGTCGCTGGTATGGAGTACCTGGAAGTAGGTGGCAGCACAATGCAACTAATGCGGAAAACGTATGTTTTTGCGGGTGTCTGGATACTTTTGATCACATAGTGTATTTGTGCGGGAAGAGAAGAGTGTGGGCCTTACAAAACATACGTATCTACCCCGAAACTCAAGGGGTAAAGAGCGCACGAATTGGAATGTTCGGGAGAGCAGCAGTGGCAGTCAGATCCAAAATCAGAGAATTAATTTGCGTAATCCAGGTCCAGACTTTCTGAAGGGATAAATCGATTAACAGCTGGCTCAAAATGGTTCAAATGGCTCTGAGCAGTATGGGAGATTAACAGCTGGTCTGAAATGGCAGTGAAGAGAAAGAAAAAAGGAGCAGTGGAGATAATAGAATTGAGAAATCCTACTCCTGATCGCTTTGTACAAGGCTGGCAAAAATGAGCAGTTTTGTACAGGAGAATATGCTTATTTTATCTATGTTAGTTATAAGATTTTGTTTGATTTTTCTTGGTGTGTTACTTCCGTATTTACATTGTGGTCGTTATTAGTTTTGTACATATATTTTATCTTGTGGATTAATGAAGTAAGTTAATAAACCCTTTCACTAGAGATGTAATCATTTGAGACGCTTGTGCCAAAGTGCGCACACGACTTAATTTTACGTTCAATTGGGGGTAAGTATCCTTAATCTGCTTGAGTGTAATACGTGTTTTACGACTGTCTTGGGTAAAAATGTGCGTCTACAGTGATTGAGAATTACCGGCGAATCCTGTCCAAAAGCGTTTTTCACTCTTTTTCACTCATGTGACGGAGTCTGCATAAGGCAGCCGTGATGTACTGTGCCGTGCCTCAAAACATATAATTCTTTTAGTGCCTATTGTGCCTCATCTTTTCACTATCGTGTAGTGTATAGGTGATCGATATTATGTTTTCTGTGCCGGCCGGTGTGGCCGTGCGGTTAAAGGCGCTTCAGCCTGGAACCGCGTGACCGCTACAGTCGCAGGTTCGAATCCTGCCTCGGGCATGGATGTGTGTGATGCCCTTAGGTTAGTTAGGTTTAATTAGTTCTAAGTTATAGGCGACTGATGACCTGAGTCGCTTTGTGCTCAGAGCCATTTTTTATGTTTTCTGTTGTGAGATGCAGACTTCTCTCTGTGAGATACCATTTGTATGTACTATGTGTTTGACTGTTTGGTAGGGTATAGCATTATGGGTTTATTTTCTGTGTGGTTGTGTCGCACTGCATACGTTACCATGGTTTGGCTGGTAACAACTGGAAATTATACCCTGTGGTACCTGCCGTGTTGACATGATGATTTGTCAGTCGCCAGCTTTAGTTAAATGATTGCTGAGCGAGTTTGCTGATATTCATGTTACAGCTATTGTTTTCGTGTACGTCACCTCTCTGCATTCTACGACCTAATTTGGTAGACGCTGTACAAATTGAATTACGCCACCTTTTCTGAACTTGTTACACTCACTAAACTGATCGTGTGGACAGACTTACAAGTTAGGGTACCAGATATGTGATAAACGCAACAATAGGGGATAACGAGGTTTTGTTTTCCTTTAATATGACGGGGAGTCAAATGAAAACCTTTTTCTAAATTTTCCTTAATGGACAAAAAAGGAGCACTAATTTAGTATTTCTCGAGGTGGTCTCCCTGTCGTTGAACACGTTTCCTCCACCGTAAGGGAAGTGCACAAATTCCTCACAAAAAAGACATTTTTGGTCATATGCACTGCTACTTGTACATCGCCTGTTATACTTCTTCGTCGGAACAAAATTCCTTCTAACAAAAATGTGATAGTCATTCCTCTTTCAGGTCTGGAGGGAGTTGATGTGGCACCCATCTTGCAGACACTTCACGAAACTTAGGCACTTCATTAGTGATGTGATGATCTGAGCCTTGACTAATTTTCAGATATGGGGATAGTCCATCCACCATCACACGCAATTTTCCATCACAAAGGCTTTAGCTGCGGCAGTTGAGTCTGGTGTCACAACGCTCTGCGTGTGTGTCAGAGAAGTCACGCTGTTTCCGAACTTTATACTCCAGTCACACACTTGATGCGGTGATAGATATGCATCACCATAGTGAAACATCATTCACCGATGGATTTCAATAGCTTTGTACTGTCACTGCTCAGAATATGTATGACAGAACGCTCATCTGCCTTGGTGCATGTCGCAAGTGAAGCAGCCGTTTTGAATTAGTATTGGGGACGCGTTTCGCTTGTCTGAAATCTGCTAACGCCTGTAGGTACTGTATTGCCGACGTACAGAACAATGGCGCGAAATGTAGATTTTCAGTGACACTTTTCATTTCGCTCTCGTTCGTATAATCTACCAGTTTCTTTGTACTAGACAATTGATGTCAAGACCGTTTTCCACACTATCCTGTGATTTTATCAATAAATAATGTTGCACAAAATCATTCCACACTCAGTTAAAGACTCATATAAATATAAAATATCTTAGGATGTAATTGTGTTGAAATATTATGTCACGTATAAATACAAAAGTAGCTCATTGAAGTTACGAATGTTACAGAGGAGCAAGCGAACAGCGAACAGATGCCCCACAGGATAGCGTATCTCATGGGTAGACAAACTTTTTTATCTACCGCCCACTTTTATACCCCTACTAGCAGTAAAAGTTTGTTACCACTCACCGATTCCACAATACTGGTGTTTACAGAGTAAGGAAATTACTTTACTTTTTGAAATTTATAAAGTAGAGTTACTGCAAATTAAGGCCTATAATAATTACTACTTAAAGTTTCTGGTAACTATGTCAAAAGTTTATGAAAACCTGATGAAAATGTTTTTATAACCATTCACTGTGAAAACTGGAGCGCCGACTACTGGACCAGGTTAAAATACCACTGCCTAACAGGTAGAGAAGTGGCGACAACTCCTTCCACTCCCCCGGGGCGGCCTACTTCCGTTAGGGCGCCCTCACACGAAGAATCAAAGCTGTGCTGAAAGCATGTTGCTGCTGCCGATGGACTTGTCGGCCTACCCAAACACCTTGTTGCCAAGCTCTGTCAGGTGGCAGACTTATTGCTAGAAAAGCGATGGTCCCTTCTACAAGCGGAATGGTTACGTAATGAATAATCTTTCCGAGATGCACCTCACGAAAGATCAGCATTGTTCACCAACGAACACGCAATTTAGTTCCATGTAGAACCTAATTAATTTGTTTTTTGTCACTTGGCCATCACAAGAACTAAATGACAGCACACACACACACAATTGTTTTCGATACTGACACAAGATATACGTCACTTTTTGATGATGCAGTGATTGCTCATAGCTGTAACTGATTATACTGTAGTAATTAATTAACCAATGTGGACATATGTGGTTGCAGCTGGTTTAATTTTGAGATGATTTATTTAATTTCTTTAACCGTTTTCGCACGAAACTAATAAGTAATACAACACGATGTTCATTTAGTTGTAGTGACTCTTGTAACAAGTTCTAATGAGCTGTCATGTTCATACCATTAATGTAACGTCATTGCTTGGCTAATTAGCATCTTTTGTGTGACTTCTCGTATCGAACAACATTATTTCAATTTTGTAAACAAAATTAGTAGCAAGTTAAAATCCACTGACACTCCATTTTGAGGAAAACATTAACATAACATACAGATGTAAATTAGTCAAACATCTTGTGCAATATTACTCAAATGTTAAGGAGGTCAAACAAATATGTTTTAAGTTGCCTTTAATTTAAATTGCAAGAAGCATTTCATCTCTGAAATAATGACAAACAGCACACAAATATACTGTGATACCGAATCATGTTTTTGAAGCAAGCCCACATTGTCTAGCCACCATATGAAAGAACTTTCTAAACTTTTTTATCGATTTTAATGTTTTCTCCTAACAGACTTAAATATTTTGAACACATTTAATGTACAAGTTTAGCGTGCAATAGTTGCTGTAAGATTATGTTGCCATTGTAATCAAATACGCAATGTTGCCTTGCAATATTAATTAATATTTGGATATCCGTTATTTGGATTATGGTTCTTGGTTGAAGCCGTTTCTTTTTCTTTTATTTACATCCCAAAACTAAGTGACTATCGGGTATTGCGATAATAGAATTTCTATTCTTTACAAAAAGAGGGATGGCGGTGTGACTTCATAGTCACATATCGGTGTGATTATTTTTCTGGTTGGTTGGTTTGTTATTGTTGAAGGTACCAGACTACAAAGGCCATCACATCCTTTTTCCCCGACCATGAAACACCCACAAGGAAGAAAAACAAACAAGGGAGATGACAAGAGACAACACACAGCAAGAAAGACAGAGACAAAGACCAGAAAAGAGGAATTAAAGGCACACAGAGTGTTACAGTGGTTGGCCGACCTTGGAAACTAATAAAGGAAAAGCAAACCACCAAGAGATACACTAAAAACCCCAATCTGAAACCGTAGGCCAAAGGCCAGACGCAACACAAAAAAGAGACAAACCCTCAGATCGAGCGATAAAAGCGATAAGCTCTGCAGTGAAAAAACTGCAGCCATCCAGCAACGAGCGTTGTTCAGAGCGATCCCCAAGAGTAAAAGCAAACCCAACTCGACCAGCAACCACCGAACCGTCAGTATAAACTACGGCAGAGCCGGGAAACGAGAGAAGGATGGACAGAAAGTGGCGGCGGAGGGCCTCAGGAGGGACTGAGTCTTTCGACCCTTGTGCCAAATCCAGCTGAAGGCATTGGCGGGGCGCACGCCATGGGGGTATACGTATATAGGTCCGGAAAAGAGATGGGAGAGGGAAAAACTCAAGCCCAGAGAGAAGAGACCGGACGCGCACCGTTATCGGACACCCTGACTGGGGCCACTGTTCGGGAAGATGGTCGACCAAGATGGGGAACAGGAGACGGTAATTTGGATGTCTGGGCAAGCTACAAACATGTGCAGCATAAGCGGCCAGTAGTCGTTGGCGCCGGATCCGTAAAGGAGGGACACCAGCCTCCACAAGTATGTTGTTTACAGGGCTTGTTGGGAAAGCTCCAGTTGCGAGTCGGATCCCACAGTGAAGTATGGGATCAAGCAACCGCAGTGCAGAAGGTGATGCCGAGCCTTAAGTCAGGCTCCCATAATCGAGACGGGACTGAACCAACTCCTGAAACAGTCATAGAAGGGTAGACCGATCGACACCCTAGCTGATGTGACTCAAGTAACAAAGAGCGTTAACATGCTGGCAGCACGTTTGTTTAAACTGCCGACTATGAGGGAGCCAAGTCAATTGGATATCAGAAAGCAATCCCAAAAACCAATGCGTCTCTACCACAGCAAGAGGTTCGCCGTCAAGGTAAAGCCGTGGCTCAAGGTGAACAGTGCGACGTCGGCAGAAATGCGTGAGGCAAGTCTTGGCGGCTGAAAACTGGAAGCCCCGCACTGTCGTCCAAGATTGCGCCTTGCAGATAACGCCCTGCAGCTGCCGTTCAGCAACTCCAATGCCAGAGGAGGTGTAGTACAGGCAAAAGACATCACCATACAAAGAAGCTGATATAGAAGTTCCCACAGCTGCAGCGAGCCCATTGATAGCAACTAAAAAGAGGCAGACACTCAAGACAGAGCCTTGTGGGACCCCATTCTCTTGGACTTGGGAGGAATTATGGGAAGAACCAACTTGCACATGGAAGGAACGAAGCGACAGAAATTTTTGAATAAAAATCGGAAGTGGGTCCCGAGGACCCCACCTATCAAGTGTGGTGAGGATGTGATGTGACCATGTTGTATCAGATGCCTTCTGCATCTCAAAAAAGATGGCAACCAGATGCTGACTGAGGGCAAATGCCATATGGATGGCAGACTCCTGGCAGACCAGATTATCGGTCACAGGGCAGTCCTTATGCAACCCACCCTGAGACAAAGCCCCCGAGACTCAAGTAGCCAACTCAACCTCTGGCTCACCATACATTCGGGAAACTTGCACAGAACGTTGGTAAGGCTAATGGGGCGGTAGCCGTTCGCCTCCAGTGTGTTCTTGCAGGGTTTCAGCACTGGTATGACGATGCTTTCCCACCGTTGTGATGGGAACACACCCTCAACCCATATACACTTGAAAAGGTCGAAGAGGTGTCGCTGGAAGTCCACTGAGAGGTGTTTGAGGATCTGATAGTGGATGCGATCTGGCCCGGGAGCCATATCAGGGCAAGCGAGTAGAGCACTCTGGAATTCCGACTCAGTGAATGGAGCATTGTACAATACGGGTTGACACGTATGGAATGAAAGGCTCTGACGTTCCAACCATTCTTTCAGGGAGTGGAAGACCAGTGGGTAATTCATAGAAGTGGAACTCTAAGCATAATGCTCTGCTAGGAGTTCTGCAATCATGTCTGATTCAGTACAGACTGCTCCATTCAAGGCAAGCCCTGTGTGCTGACGTGGGTCTGATATCCATAGAGTCACCTAATCCTGGCCCAAACCTGTGGTGGAGAGGTATGGATGCCAATGGTGGAGACATATCTTTCCTAGCCCTCCTGATTCCGTCAGCAAATAAGGCACTGGGATTGGGCATGGAGCCACTTAAAGGTAAGGAGGTGTTCGAGTGATGGGCGCCGCTTATGATATTGGAGGTCCTGCCTGCGATATCTGATCGCCTCGGTGACCGCTGGTGACCACCAAGGCACAGTCCTCCGCCGAGGGGACGCAGCAGAACAGGGAATTGCAGATTCCTCTGCTGTAACAATGCTGGTGGTTATCGCGTGAACCACCACATCAATGGAGTCATGACAAACACGCTCACTGGTGGCAATGGAGACGAACGAGTCCCAATCAGCCTTGTTGAAAGCCCATCTGGGAAGGCCCCAAAAGAGCGACACTGTGGCAGTGACAGAAAGATCAGGAAGTGGTCACTACCACACACGTCGTCATGTACACTCCACTGGACAAATGGTAGAAGGCCTGGGCTGCAGACCAGAAGGTTGATGGCAGAGGATGTGCAATGTGCCACACTGAAATGTGTGGAGGCACCGTTATTTAAGAGAGAAAGGTCGAGAAGTGTCAACACTTGCTCAACGACAGTGCCTCAGCCTGTTGCCATCAATCCACTCCACAAAGTCGACCAGTAACAGAAAAGGTGGCGGCAGTTGGGCTATCAGCGCAGCCAATACATACTGTGACATCACCATCCAGAGGAAGATAGAGACTGCAAACAGTGACAGCCTGAGGCATCCACACCCAACCAGCGACAGCCTCTAAAGGTGTTTGAAGAGGTGCACTCTCGCTGTAAAGAGAGTTAAGGATGTAGGCGCAGACTCCAGCTGATATCCTTGCATAAGCTGTCTGATTCTTATAATAACGCTGCTAGCCATGGAGGGCAGGGGTTGCATCTCCAGAAACCAAGTTACCTCGAGAGCAATGCAGAAGAAAGTGTGAAGGCCGATAAGTTGTCGGAGCTCAGCAAGATGGTAAAAGCCACCGCAATTCTACTGGAAAATGACATTGTCTATGGCCAAAAACGGCTTGAAATGACTGAGGGGCAGATTATGCCCCTGGGTCACCCACTGTCACCAATTGAGTACCTGTGCGATCGACATCCATTGTGTCTAAGGGTCCAGTGAGATCTAGGTCCTCAGCAGACGCCAGAATCTCCACCTCATCCTCAGATGCAGAGCTTGTAGGGAGAGGTGGAATGGGTTCCAACGCAAGGTCTGAATTCTTGGGTGCCTTCTTCTTTTTCCGTTTCTCTCTCTGTTCCTTCGATGGTTCTGGCTGGGAGGGCTTCAGTGGGTCAGTCTCAGGGATTGAGGAGGACCGTGAAGCCCTGAGACCAGTTCCCTGTGGTTGCTTCACTCACTAGTGGGTGTACATTTTTCCACTGGTCGGAACCTGGGCAGGGAGTGTCCCAAGGGACCCTCTCCTGATGAGAGGAGCCAAAGAAGACTTACGCTTCTCCAGCTCAGAAGCTGGAACAGATGTCCCCAATAGGAGGGGTCGGTTGCTCCCAAAGCAGGTGATGCACGAGCAACAGGAAGTGGCCCCCACCATCAAGGGGGCAGATGGAGTCTGACGACTCTGAGAGCAAACTGTATGTGGCAAAACAGGAGAAGGTAGAACCGTTCTCGTAGTGGTGGCATAGGCTGATGTCATATGCACAGGATGGAGCCTCTCATATTTTTGCTATCGTCAGCGTACCTCAGTCGGTCCAGGGTCTTGTATTCCATGATTTGCCTCTCTTTCTGTAAAATCCTTCTGTGTGATGAGCAAGTTGAACGATGCTCTCCACAGTTGACTCAGATGGGATGCAGGGCACATGGAATATTGGGATGTGATGGGCGTCTGCAATCTCGACATGTGCGGCTGGAAGTACAGTGGAAAGACAAATGGCTAAAATTCCTGCATTTATAGCACTGAATTGGGGGAGGTATATAGGGCTTCACACCACAGTTGTAGACCATCACCTTGACACTCTCAGGCAATGTATCACCCTTGAAAGCCAAGATGAAGGCACCGATGGCAACCTGATTATTCCTCAGACCTTGATGAATGTGCAAGACGAAGTGAACACCTCGCTGCTCCAAACTGGCGTGCAGCTCGTCATCAGACTACAAAAGAAGTACATTTTCGACAAGCCCTCCACCTCCCCAAAGTTGTCCTCTATATGCTCTACAAAGAGGCTTCATCATCATGAGAGACTCCCCAACAGCTTTTGTACAAACTAGGTACTGGGGCAAATAAGTCTCGCAGCCATCCTTATCCTTTCGCTCCTCCCATGGCGTGGCCAGTGAGTGGAACGATTTGGGGTCAGACTTCCGCGCATTGCAGTGAGCCCTCGAATGCTCAGAGACGGCTGGCAGCAAGAGAAGATGTGCCACGCTTCATTGCGTGTCATCCGCCCTAATGCCACCCACTCCAATCAAGGGCCCTCCCAGCAGGCGCCAACCAGCCGCATCAAGGGCCACCTGGCTGGACGGCCATTGCTGGGGGGCCGGATGTGCCCAGGAATGTATCCTCGTCCAAGAGATAGAGAGTGAGCGGGACTGCAATGCGACGACGAGGAACTGGGCTAGAGATCCCAGTGCACTATGGACATGATGCACCATGTAAGTCGCCCTTCCCCAATTGACTCGCCCTTGAGGAAAATTTGGAAATATGGAAGTCAAATCCATCAAGGGACCATCACATAAAGGCCGAAACGTGAGAGACTCCTTTTAGTTGACTCTTACGTCAGGCAGGAATACCTCTGGCCTATTCGTACCCCCAAATCCGCAAGGGGCAATTATTTTTCTGCTTATTTTTTAGCTGTCTTTGAGGAAGTCCGGCATGAGCGCTATAGGTTAGTCGCAGAGACTTTAGTAAACTACATGAATGCACAGGGTACTCCAGTTAGCGAAAGCGTGTTGCAGTAAGTATCTGCTCCGTATTTTGTTCGCAAATAAAGTTTTCTACTTTGAAGGCAGTCTGCCACTAAGCCACTGCAAGTTCTAGAGTATAACTGTGTGTGACAATTTCACTTCCCTGTGCACAGATCGCCCAATATGAGGAAATTCGTTGCCTCCGTACTCCAAATCTTGTTATGCAATCAACTGAGTCTAGTACACCAACGTCTTCAGGCATGAAGAGGTCGACCAGTGAGTTGAACATGGCTAGCAACCGATACCAAATTCTTGCATGTGAAGATGCTTTCAGCAAGGCAGGAATGGGAAAGCGGGCTAATCATATACACTCCTGGAAATTGAATTAAGAACACCGTGAATTCATTGTCCCAGGAAGGGGAAACTTTATTGACACATTCCTGGGGTCAGATACATCACATGATCACACTGACAGAACCACAGGCACATAGACACAGGCAACAGAGCATGCACAATGTCGGCACTAGTACAGTGTATATCCACTTTTCGCAGCAATGCAGGCTGCTATTCTCCCATGGAGACGATCGATGTAGTCCTGTGGAACGGCTTGCCATGCAATTTCCACCTGGCGCCTCAGTTGGACCAGCGTTCGTGCTGGACGTGCAGACCGCGTGAGACGACGCTTCATCCAGTCCCAAACATGCTCAATGGGGAACAGATCCGGAGATCTTGCTGGCCAGGGTACTTGACGTACACCTTCTAGAGCACGTTGGGTGGCACGGGATACATGCGGACGTGCATTGCCCTTTTGGAACAGCAAGTTCCCTTGCCGGTCTAGGAATGGTAGAACGATGGGTTCGATGACGGTTTGGATGTACCGTGCACTATTCAGTGTCCCCTCGACGATCACCAGTGGTGTACGGCCAGTGTAGGAGATCGCTCCCCACACCATGATGCCGGGTGTTGGCCCTGTGTGCCTCGGTCGTATGCAGTCCTGATTGTGGCGCTCACCTGCACGGCGCCAAACACGCATACGACCATCATTGGCACCAAGGCTGAAGCGACTCTCATCGCTGAAGACGACACGTCTCCATTCGTCCCTCCATTCACGCCTGTCGCGACACCACTGGAGGCGGGCTGCACGATGTTGGGGCGTGAGCGGAAGACGGCCTAACGGTGTGCGGGACCGTAGCCCAGCTTCATGGAGACGGTTGCGAATGGTCCTCGCCGATACCCCAGGAGCAACAGTGTCCCTAATTTGCTGGGAAGTGGCGGTGCGGTCCCCTACGGCACTGCGTAGGATCCTACGGTCTTGGCGTGCATCCGTGCGTCGCTGCGGTCCGGTCCCAGGTCGACGGGCACGTGCACCTTCCGCCGACCACTGGCGACAACATCGATGTACTGTGGAGACCTCACGCCCCACGTGTTGAGCAATTCGGCGGTGCGTCCACCCGGCCTCCCGCATGCCCACTATACGCCCTCGCTCAAAGTCCGTCAACTGCACATACGGTTCACGTCCACGCTGTCGCGGCATGCTACCAGTGTTAAAGACTGCGATGGAGCTCCGTATGCCACGGCAAACTGGCTGACACTGACGGCGGCGGTGCACAAATGCTGCGCAGCTAGCGCCATTCGACGGCCAACACCGCGGTTCCTGGTGTGTCCGCTGTGCCGTGCGTGTGATCATTGCTTGTACAGCCCTCTCGCAGTGTCCGGAGCAAGTATGGTGGGTCTGACACACCGGTGTCAATGTGTTCTTTTTTCCATTTCCAGGAGTGTAAATAACGCAACGTTTCTGAGTTCAGATTAGCAATAGCACTGGAGTTTTCTAAAAAGTGGGGAGTTAGGTTGACAGGAGGCCAATTTTCACACTTACAATACTGCGGGGGTGGGGGAGAGACCCCTGGTCCTGTCGCCAGGTGATGGGCACTTTTGCTGACGCCGAGATTGGTGATTTGATCCGGTGGCGATCAGCGAGGTCTGGTGCATGGTCGCATTTCACGTTAGTGCTATCCACTTTTCGAGCCGAACACAATTCCACGGGATTTGCTACGCAGCTGATTAGCTGTATTTTTCCGAGGGTTTTAGACTCAATTACTTTTCGTTTGCAAACTGTACACATTAGGAAATCTTATAACGTTTTCCAAGCAGTCTTCCACAAAACGAGGTATTTTCCTACAGTGTTACTTGGAGAGTCTTAATTAAATCGAAATTGTAGAGAGTTTTATGTTTCAATATTTTAGGTGAATTTGCGCTCCTTGCTTTGTAGCATTTTCTCAGTCAGTTGCACCATTCCTTATGTTCTTTTGGTTGTAAAGTTATTCTCTGTAATTTTAACTTATTAAACGTAGGTCTGATTTGAATCTCAGAAGGAAACTATTGTCCTACAACTGGTCTTGATTAGGCACCCGTAGAAAATATAATCAGTTTACCTGAATTTCTAATTTCTTAGTCTTATTCTGACGGCGTTCCGTTTCAGTATACTGACCAAACCTTCTGATCATTCAGTTTATACGCAGTTATTGTGGCTATCTCTTTAACTGATACATAACGAGCATTGCACTCGCTCATCTAGCATGCTACTAACGATATCGTAATTACTTGCTCTTACAGACAAGTTACACAAGACCGATTAAAACATAGCATCATAATGATGAATCATTTCGAACAATCTGACTTTTCCAGTCTTTTGAAATTTTTTGAAGACATGTTGCACAAGAATCAGTACTTGTAAAACCCATACAGCCCCTCAGAACTCATCCGCATTTTCTTAATCAAATTGCCTGAACATTTGCGACATATTATTTTGGCAGGACGTTGCAAAGACGACATTGAAGCTTTTCAGGGACTCTTACAAGCGCTGTAAATTGACACTGACAATCGCGGGACGTGAAAACAGGAACACAACGACTGATCTTGATTAGGCACCCATAGAAAATATAATCAGTTTACCTGAATTTCTAATTTCTTAGTCTTATTCTGACGCCGTTCCGTTTCAGTACACTGACCTAACTTTCTGATCATTCAGTTTATACGCAGTTATTGTGACTATTTCTTTAACTGATACATAACGAGCATTGCACTCGCTCATCTAGCATGCTACTAACGATATCGTAATTACTTGCTCTTACAGACAACACATCATCATTTCTTTAGATAGTTACCCTTATTATGATTAGTCTATTGAAGGTTTACAGCATACTAATGTATGTAAGTTACCATAATTTCTGTACGAATGCGGTCTGAGGTGCCATCCAACAATGTTGGTATTAACTATTGAGCAAAAATGTTTCACAACAACTGTTAGAGGTGAATGGACATTCATCAATCCAAACTTTTTTTATTGCTGCAGTTGGAAAAGACAGCAGCCTGTGATGACATCTTCGACAAGTATTTATGATTTGTAACAGGGGAAACCTACGCATTGGGCACGTCACAATCAGTTATGTTTTATTTTGCAAGAGAGTGAAATCAACATCAGTACCGCATTCAGTTGTAAAGAAAACTAGGGCAGTTGACAGACACGTTACCCACAATGATTACTCATTCAAGTCCCTATGGCGTCTGAAATGCGGATGTTCGACCAGTTTGTCCTGATCTCGTAATATTATGTTTAATCTGTGTTCACACTGGATGTTAAAGTTGATGTGGATGTGGAGCTCTATGATTTTTGTGACGTCAGTTCCTGCCACTTCACGCCGAGGATGCATTGCCGAGTGTGAAACACGAGAGATGTTCCTCAAAATTTCGGCAACGTGCAACGAAGCGTGTAAACAATAAGAGACTAGAACGATCTCTTCGTCACATACACCTCTCTTCCCACTTTCATTCAGACTGCAGAGCAACATGATTACCTCGTTGACCAACGAACAGATGTGTGTTTTAATAGAAGCTGTTAAAGGACGGTGTCTTTAGGAAGCGAAAAGCAAAAACTGCTGTAGCAAACAGTTGTACGGAGACGCTCTCTCGTATCTTTCCTAATGTTAAGCTTGTTAGGCCTTAACTGAGAAACCCACAGTACTGTGAAGCAAAGTTTTGCAACGTGCGGAACGTGTACAATGTAGAAAATGTTTCTCGAAAGAGACAAAATAATTCGAGAAATGGAGCCGGAACAAATGATGTAGGTATTCACCGTTTATCCACAAGATTGTTAATAACTTAAGTACTTAACAGTACGTTGCAATTTCAAACTAAATTACAGAACATTTTACAATTCATTTTAAACATATACATGTATACGTACACCGATTTTATGGTATTTTCACAAACTGGACTTTCCAGAAGAGCATTACGGACTTTGAAATAGCGAGGCTATTCCATTGATGTCCACTGAAGACGTAACTGCAGTTTTCAGATTTACACAATTACTTAAAGCAGTTTTTGTCCAAGTGTTTGATATTCTCAAGCACGTGTATTAATTGTATGCATGTACTTTCCTCTTATTTTTGTAGTTACGTTTAGATTTATGGATACTGGCAGCTTTTCGAAACAAATGTCTCGCATAAAGTGTACTGAGATATGCATCCTGCCACGGTCACGACGGTTCACTAGAGCTTGCATTTACACAGTAGGTAATCTAAACATTTTGTGGTTTTAATTAAAATGGTGAGAAGCATAAAATTTTAAAAGTCACCTAAAGCATACTTCATGACTAATCCAAACTACACAGTTAACAATAAACTTGGATAACTGAGAGCAGTGGTTAATCAAGAAAGGATACAACTGTAACCCCTGTCACAATACAAAACCCGATGAAAACGTAATGCTTTACAAGAAAATCTTGTACGAACATGAATAACGGATTTATTCTCTTTTATTCTCTAGAACTCAACATCTTACTCGCCATGAGTCTCGTTCTCAGGTGGACTTAAAGGAGGATATGAAAAGTACATGGGACATGGCTGCATGTTTACGGGTATGGAGTCACTTGTCCCAAAAAACTTCAGTTAGCGCAAGGGGCGTAGCAACACGTTTGTGATCTAGGAGTCACTAGCGGGCGTCCATAGTATTCGAGGTGATAAATTATATTTTATACCACAAATTAACAGCTGCAAACTGTGAATGTTCCAGCGAACATTGTGCGATAGAAATGAACCGAATGAGGCAACGCAGTTGTTCAGGAGCTGACCTTATATTCAAGAGGATGCAGTTTGTTCTGTCCACCATCTTGATTTAGATTTTCCTGAATCATCACGGGCAAATGCTGGGATGGTTCCTTCGGCAAGGCCACGCCCAACCACCTGCCCTATCATTGTAAAAACATACGAAGGTGGGACGTTTGTTATGCCTCATCGGCCATAAAAAATTCAGTAATGAACATATAGCAGCAGAAGTAGTACAGACCACGAGCCTGAACTGTCCTCTGCACAACACTACCATTCAACACAGGTACCGTACATTTGTACACATTTACGTCATCGCTGAATCAACGCACCAAATCCAGTCAGGAAAAATTCAGTGTTCCGCTTCTACTGCCAAGATTTTAAACCTGTTTTAAATTAATCCAAGTCATTGGGCCGGTAACCATGTGTTTCGCAGGTCTGACCAGTAGACGTCAGACGGGGCCAAATCAGTTCTGTAGGATGCATGAGGCACCATCGAACAGGCCATATTTGCAGTCACTTGGGTAGTGTGAAACGACGTGTATGGGCGTGACTTATCACCTCCCAAAGTTTCTTAATAGTGTTTTCATCGGATTCGCTGTTTATTGTGAACTACGTAGCATTTGTCTCCTTTAATCACGTAATTAGCTTAACTTCGAAAGATGTTGTCGGCCGCCCGCATCTTGTGGTCGTGCGGTAGCGTTCTCGTTTCCCACGCCCGGGTTCCCGGGTTCGATTCCCGGCGGGGTCAGGGATTTTCTCTGCCTCGTGATGGCTGGGTGTTGTGTGCTGTCCCTAGGTTAGTTAGGTTTAAGTAGTTCTAAGTTCTAGGGGACTGATGACCATAGATGTTAAGTCCCATAGTGCTCAGAGCCATTTGAACCTTTTTTTTTTATGTAGGTGGCCGGCCGCTGCGCCGTTTATCTGAAACGTCCTTTTGTCTGTTACCGAGCTTCTTCACCCAGCGCGGCACGTTACTAACATCCGTTACATCGATGAGGTTAAAAAAGCTTTAAATCATGGTCCAAGAATCAAAACTCTGCATCTTTCCAAACTGATTTTGATGACTGAGTTCAACGATAGCGCAAATGTGTACAAATGCTATGCTGAATGGTAGTGTTGTGTAGAGGACAGGTCATATGATGATTAGTACTAATTCCGCTGTTATATGTTCATCATTAAACTTTTTACGACACATGAGGCATTAGTTTCTGCACTACTTTCATGTTCTACCTGTGTGTATTTGAGGTATCCATTTTCATTGTTCTATGATTATTATTATTATTATTAAGCATTACAATCCATGAAGGCTTTTTGCTGCAGAATGGACAATGTTGAACCACTTTGCTCTGTCTTTACAAGTAATTTGCCACTGTCTGTCATGTCCTAGTTTTCTGAGATCGTCTTGAATATTGTCCAAGTATCTCATGCGTGGGCGTCCAAGAGGTCGTCTTCCGGTGGGAATCTCTTCAGTCACTTTCTTGATGGTCCTGTTTGGTGGTGCTCTGATGACATGCCCTATCCATTTCAGTCTTTTGGCTTTAATTTTGGCCACTATATCGGAGTCTTTATATAATTTGTAAATTTCATTGTTATTTAGCAATCTCCATTCATCACTGATCCTATCTCTTATGGGTCCAAATATTTTTCTCAAAATTTTTCGTTCAAATACTCTTAATCTGTTTTCCTCTTTTTTTGTGAGAGTCCAGGTTTCAGATCCATAGGTGAGTACTGGTATAATCAATGATTTGTATACTTGTAGTTTGGTGTTCCTAGATATTAACTTGCTTTTGAAAACTGTCAAGAGACTATAGTAGCATTTGTTAGCCTTCTGAATTCGTGATTCTATTTCAATTTTTATGGAGTTGTCAGAGGTTACTATTGTACCAAGGTAATTAAATTCATTTGTCTTTGTGAAAGCTGTGTTATTAATTTGCAGTACATTATTATTTGATGGATAGCGGGATAAGATAAAGTACATTGTTTTGTCTGTATTCAGCTGGAGGCCTGTGCCATTTGTGGCTTTAATTAATTGTGCTGTAAGAAGCTTCAAATCATTCTCACTGTCAGATAATAATGCAATGTCATCAGCGTATGCTACAATGTTAATTTTGCTTTCCAGTTGTGCTCCAATTTGTAGTAGCTTTACTTTTTGGATTATTCTATTGATTACTATGTTAAAGAGAACTGGTGAGAGTGAATCCCCTTGTTTGACTCCAGTTTTAACCTCAAAGTCTTCAGAAAGTTTGCCAGCTACTTTTATTTTGTATTTTGAGTTTAAAGTGCAAGCTTTTATTAAATTTATCAATTTGTTAGGGATGCCAATCTGCCTCATGCACTTCCATAAATATTCCCTGTTGATACTGTCAAAAGCTTTTTTAAAATCAATGAAAAGCATATGTACATTTTGATTGAATTCATATTTCTTTTCACCCAACATCCTTAGGACATATATATTGTCAATAGTCGATCTGTTAGGTCTAAATCCACATTGGGCATCATCTAGGGAGTCTTCAACGTAAGGGCTTATCCTTGCTAACAGTATATTTGTCAGAATTTTATATGTTGTGTTTAGTAACGCAATTCCTCTGTAGTTTGAACAATTTGTTGGGTCCCCCTTCTTGTATATAGGGCACACAACTACTTCTTTCCAATCATGTGGTACCTGTTCCTGCTTCCAGATGTTGGTGATGATTTTGTGTAAGCAGTTTACAAAAGGAAATTTACTGAGCTTCCATATATCTGTGTCTATACCATCACTTCCAGGAGCTTTATGTCTCTTCAGCTTCTTGATGCTTTCTTTAATTTCTGCTAAGCTGGGCTCTTCGTCCGATGGGTCAGCAGTAAGATATTCATTGTCATCTTCCTGAGAGACGCTTATAGTTGGAGCATTTAGTAACTCATTAAAATATTCCTTCCATCTGTTAGCAATGTCACTTCTTTCTGTTAGCAAGGAGCCATCTGGGTCTGTTATGAACTGTCCATAATTTTTTATATTCCCACTTTTAAACATATTTATGCTCTTGAAAAATCCTCTGGAGTCTGTGGTACGGTCATTCTCAGCTCTTTTTAATTTGTAATTCATAAAATCCCTTTTCTTTTTCCTAATGAGTTTCCTGGCAAGTTTCTGTTTCTCTTCAAAAATAAGTTTGTTTTGTGTTATTGGTTTTTGTAGGAATTTTTCCCTTGCTAATTTTCTATCTTCGATAGCGTTCGAGCACTCGGCATCAAACCAGGGGTTCTTAGTTGTAGTAAAATGTCCCAAAACTGAGGTAGTTGTTCTATGATGATAAATCTTATTCCATTGAGTGATGAACCCTGAATGCATAAGTCAATACACACACACACTATCACCAAGAAAACAAAAAAGCATTTTCTTATAATACCTTTCGATTCCTACTGACCCAAATTTACAAGATCGCAGTAACAAAGTCAGCGAGTACATAGTTGTTAGAGAAACTTCAGTTCTTTTGCACCTAGTTTCGAAATTATTAAGTAGTGTTTCTGTAATAATTACGGATAATGTGTTTGAAGCTATTTGAGTGACATAACCTGGAGACAGTGACATTTCTCCATCAGCCAAAAATCTTAAAATGACTGCCAGTCTACAATAAAATAGGGGTAAACATAACATTATACAACAAAAATTTGTGCCACAACGAACATTATTGTAAAAGACAACTACCTGTCTTTTGGCTTTGTAGAGTCTCTCTTCTCTCGCACTGCTGAGCTCTGAAAAATAGAGTTCTCATCTGTTCTGGCATAATTACGGAAACACTCTGGCTCTTTAAACCTCCGTGGCAAAATAAATTACATTTAGGGCAATAAGTCTACACAGACTACACAGCTTCAAGAAGGCGGTAATTACACATACAAAAACTGAAGTTGGGCACTAAATTTTAAAGGTATTCAACACAAAATCGAAACTTTGTGACAAAGGCATATTTGTTAATGAACAATTCGTGCTAGCACGTATCTCAGATCATTGTGCCAGCATATGTATTGCTCTTCTCCCAATACTGCGCTGCTCAATCGATTATCGTGTTCACAATCGTCTTTGCGATTTTCTCCACCAATATGGATACATTTTCACAAGCTACGTTGCGCGGTAAATTTATGCTTTTCGTGCCGAATAAAGCCAGCAACTTTCCTTTGGAGCGCTGATAACGCAAGTCATATTCAATAGACATCTTCAAGGGAGTCCGTAGGTCGATGGGAGGTCCAACACACCCACTGGCTCGCTACTGACTGCCGCTAAATTCCGTGTCCGCGCGCTCCCGCGCCGCGGTGGGACGTCACGTGTTTTGAAAACGTCAGTGGAATTGGCCGCTGTCCGTCGCCGTCGATCGCCGTTGCCATCACCCAGTAGTGGACGGGTGGTACACACGGAATTTAGCGGCAGTCAGTAGCGAGCCAGTGGGTGTGTTGGACCTCCCATCGACCGACGGACCCCCTTGTCTCCGGCAGTCGGAGACGAAACGTTGGGAATTGAGACAAAAGTTATCAACCGACCACGGCATAACAGCCTGGATAATTATAATGGACATGATATTTCCGGCCGTGAAAGTCTACATTTTAGTACCAGACGCCTCTACGGGGAGATGTCAAGAGAAGTGCGACGCCTGGAAGGACTGCAGAAGAAGAGAGTGCAACTTTTGTGTTCCCTCACATTCCTGTCTCGTTGCAAGGCCGTCGGCGTTATACCGAAGTTTCTGAAGATAAAGCGACTGTTCTATTCGGGAAAGGCACAATGCATTTTTAAACGGGCTGAGGAGGCGTTACTACGAGAGCGCATTCAGCAGACCCGACGGGACTTGGCAAGCACAAACTGTAAGTTAATGTCTCTCCATATTACGATCAGTAATAAACTGTGCAGCAGTGACTGGGATAAAATTGATAGACTACTGCATGATACCATGGGGAAGCGTATGTTGACAACGTCTAGTAGACAGAAGAAGAAGTTTGATAATTTGCTACCTAATCGGACTGTTCGGCATTTAGACGTTTCCCGGACCGTTATCAATTTGTCCAAACGTTCGTTATCTGACGATGAGACATCTGTACTTGCCAAGGGAGGAAATTTTGCTGTTAGTCCGCGTTTTGTGCCCACGGAAGAAATTATAGCCAGTGTAGAAGCAGGAATTCGCAGTGTGGATTCTGTAACAGCTGAAGAAATCAGTATAGAAACAGTGAGAATATTAGCCAATGCAAAACCGCATTGGTAGTTTGGGCCACTCAGTATACCGCAAACCCACGCACACGGACCGTTATTTGCACCGGGATTCGAACCACCACCCACAACAGAAGCGGGGTGTTATCAAGACGTTAGCAGACAGAGCTAGAAATATTTGTGAACCTGAGTTGCTCGACGCTGAGATGGAACATCTCCACAATGCACTAATGAAGAACGGATATTCGTCCGCCGAAATAAAACGTGCGTTGAGGCAGCCACGCAGAAATCATACTGACGTACAGGCTACTGCAAAATCTAAGGTTTTCCCGCCGTTTGTTAAAAATGTAACGGAAAGAATAGGGAGGATCTTGACGAAGCGGAATATTACCGTAATTTACAAGCCCACCAGGAAGATACAGGAATACCTTAAGCCTGCCAAGGACGCTCGCAAACCACTGGAAAAAGCTGGAGTGTATAGGATCCCATGCAGCTGTGGTGATGTTTATGTGGGTACCACTAAAAGAACTGTTTCTAAACGTTTGGAAGAGCATAAGGGAAACTGCAGAAGAGGAGAAACGGAACGATCAGCTGTTGCGGAGCATGCTTTCCAGCCAGGGAACCACAATATTCGTTTCGAGGAGACGCAGGTACTAGCGGCCACAAGCGGATACTACGAAAGGCTCTACAGGGAGGCAATCGAAATCGCTAAACACCCAAATAATTTCAACCGAAAGGAGGAGGGCGTGAAATTAAACGGTATATGGATGCCGGTGTTAAAGAAGATGTGTACCACCCGTCCACTACTGGGTGATGGCAACGGCGATCGACGGCGACGGACAGCGGCCAATTGCACTGACGTTGTCAAAACACGTGACGTCACACCGCGGCGCGGGAGCGCGCGGACACGGAATTTAGCGGCAGTCAGTAGCGAGCCAGTGGGTGTGTTGGACCTCCCATCGACCTACGGACCCCCTTGAAGATGTCTCCCGCAGTCGGAGACGAAACGTTGGGAATTGAGACAAAATTCATCAACCGACCACGGCATAACAGCCCGGATAATTATAATGGACATGACATTTCCATATAGATGTGTTGGATTTGTTTAGCACAACCATCATAATTGTCCAACTTGCGTACGGTTGTCCGCAGTTGTAATGCCGCAAATAGGAAGTGACGGTCATGTTTTCTGTACGATAAGTGTGTTCTCCAAGGACGTAGAAGAAGAAATGCGATGAGAAACCTGTCTCCCGGGAGTATTCGACACATATACAACGTAGGCCTACACAATCTCTGGCTCGTATCCAAGTGAGCTTTCACTACATTTTATTTATGTGTATTGAGCAGATTATGGCCTTCAGCCACTCCCTGTCCAACTCTTTTGTAATATTAATCTTTATTTTCCAGTATCATAATGGGCAAAGACATAGACCTAGTAACAAACAAAAGGATGAAAAATGAATTCTAATATTATTTTAAGCAGGTCCACATTAAGGTGAGCAGGACTAACTTGAAACCAGTTATGTAAAGAGAAACAAACAGAAAAATCACTAAGTAAAGGGTCTGTTGTTATAAAGAATTGAAAGTAATCGGTGTCCCACCATGGGAAACATATCCGCAACATTTTCCTTCCAGAATTTCACCAATCCACACATGTGTGTAAGTCAGCTTGTGCTTCGTTCACTAGAATTGACATTTTTGTTGATTAATTAGCGTCAAGATGTTCCAAGATTAAACATAGGAAAAAAATGAACTATAACTGGGTAAAATTTTTGTTGAACTGACAGGCATTTACCAAGAAGGCCCCACCGTTGTGGTTAGATTACAAACATTGCCCTATCGTATTCCGTTGGACTAACATTTGAAAGCTTTTATCTCCGTCACGAGGTTTATCGAATCATGGGGAGTGTGGGCGGTTCAGTCTCCTGAATTAAACTCTAAATCATCATAAACGTGTCTTGGCATGAAGGCATGTGGCCTAGTTGGAGCTGTTGGCCCTATGTGGAATTCAAGTTTTGTGCTATTTTACAAATAGCAGATTACGGGTAATAACCATCTTTCTCCTGAAGCCTTCCACATATAAAAAACGACACAAACACCTTGGTCCTACTATGTGGCATGAATTAATCAGACACTCTCCAAAGTAATGAATTAGAAATTCAATGATTACTAAGTGAAACAAGAATTACAATTGATTCGGGTAATTATGTTCATAAATCATCAGACAAGCAATAATAATTCCAAAATGAAACCTTGGCAGCTCTGACTGAAGTGTCTGGGCTATGATTCCATTAACCACGTCAAAAAAATAAGCAATTGCGGTCGCGAAGCTAATACCGTGATTGTTGTGATGTTAGTTTAAAAGACAAATAGTACTAGAGAAGGGAATGCATTGTATCTGTGGCTAGAGTTATTCGAAACTGAAAGCAAGTCTTCAGATTGAAGCCTGAGATTATTAAAATTGTACAAAAGTGATTTTACTGTCCCTATGGATAATCTCACTGCCTAGACTCGATCTTACAGTATCGATCTGTAGGTGTAGGCTGAAGTCGCTGCACAATCAGCCATTGGTGCTGCATCAACGATCCGCACCTGGTTGAAGATGGACCTTGAGGGCATCGAAGACGAGTGGAGGAGAAGTCTGACGGTAAATGCTCTCGAACGTGAAGACGTCAAAGATTCAAATGCCCAAAATGGAATGAATTTGTATCGGTCGATTCTTTTTTGCGTTGTTTACTCTTTTCGAATTGGTTAGGCTACAGATATTCCAAGTGACAACCAGTAGAAAAATTCCATAAAAATACTGGTCCCTTTCCCTGAGCTTATCTTCAGGTGATTAACCAGTAACGCACTTCCTACCATTTAGTGTTGACAAAAGGCATCTCACTCTCCCTCTGTCTCTCTGTGTGGCCAATGAAGTGGGACCGCGGCAGCACAGTCGAGTTTCTCTCTCTCACTTCCAGTTCATTTACATTAGCTAATGCTGGCCGTTATTATATTGCGTAAACATTTCTTTTTTGTCGACCTGACTTTCAGCGGCATCCCATGCTCACAAAGAGGTCTCAAATTGTGACACCTCAACCCGTTTTATAGATGTTTTCTGTGGCCTCCTGTGTGTCCCAAAGAAGCACAGGTTTCTACGTTTTGTTCCCAATAGTGTGTTTTCTGGATCTTGTAAAAAATAGTATTAGTATTCCTTCAAGTCATAAAAGTGTCACTGCTGGAAGCCTTACGTCAGTGGAGATCGTATCTATGTCGCCTGTGGTGTTCCCGGTGTCCAGCTGCGGCAGTTCAAAACGAAAGTCTGGTCAAGGTAGTGGCATTGACTTGCGGCCAATCCGGCAAGCCGTTCTGGTAATTCACCCTGCGGTGATTGCTCTGCCTGGCTACAGAGCCTAGTTACTAGCTCAAGGGCTGGCAACTCGTTACAGTGTGCTTCCAAATGGCTTCATAGCCAAATCCAGCATGCAGATGTCAATGAAAACGTTAATTAAGATAACTAACTACCATCAACCACTGTTACTAATATGCACTTCTCTTCTGAGTGTTGATTAATTATTCTGTTATAATGGTTCTTTACATCCTGTTTTTATGTTAGTTATTGGACAATTTTGGAAAAACGGCCGCGTAACAACACAATCTGCTTTATCTCAGTTCTCTTCACTGTCATCATCGCAAACCTATGAAGGGAAAACCGTTAAAATTTGTGGTTTACTCAGTCAGCAAAGTCAGCACGTCCGCAATTAATAGGAAAGACGGGGAAATAATAAAAAATACCTGGCAATAACCTGGGGTGAAGGCGTGTTTATGGGTGCCACGAAGGCTGTTGGGATGTGTAGCCACACTACTGATTGGCACGAGGGCTGCGATAAGGTTTTAATTAACACTTCGAAAAAATAGAGTCACGTAGGTAATCTTTTGTTTAGCTCCAGGCATATGACTGCAGACCAGGAACACTCTGAAATTCCCACGTCACAGCTTTGTGTAATGTCATTAGAGGAGTCAGAATAAAACGTCGCGGCTCATTGATAAAGTTGAGTATCGTACCGTAACTCTTTTCCAGCAATGGTCGGACCGTTGCAGCTGTGTCAGACTAATCCACACGGCTACAGAAGTAACTGAGATTGGACTGAAACATCTGTAACATTTCTGATTACCATAAGGCATTCTGCGTCGTCAGCGGGATGTGCCACATAGTTTTGGTCCCTCGTTCGGCGTGCTGCGGTACTGTGGCGTGGGGATTTTCCAGTGTGTACCATGCCTGAACACATGTGCCTGCAAACAAACAAAAATTCGTTGTGTAACTTTATGTCCACGGTGGGATAATTAAGACTTTATGATTTTCCTTCATAATTTGCTGATCAATTGTGTAGCAGCTATTACGGATATTTTTGAAAATTTATGTACAGACCATACTTGGCAAGCAAAGGTGAATCACAAATCAGAGCTGCGTGGCGATATAGACGCTAAAATCGCATGTTTTACCGGGGACGACAAGTGTTATACAAGTATTAGTTGACTCGAACAAAATACAGAGAGGGGGAAAAAAAGAAACCTCTGCGTGGACCAGGTGATCTATGGAGCAACCAATTGTCCTTGAAACTGGTTAGGACTGCCGACTCCATCCCTTACGTCCTACACGTCGGCGATGTTTAAGTCGGTTACCCACAGGCGTAAACGCTGCAACATGTACAACGTGGACCCGCTTCGAAACGACGTATTCTGTCTTCCTTAATGTGTGACTTATTTGTTTTACAAAACCGGAAAATCATGCTGTAGCGAAGATGGTTCAAATGGCTCTGAGCACTATGGGACTTAACATCTCATGTCATCAGTCCCCTAGAACTTAGAACTATTTAAACCTAACTAACCTAAGGACATGACACACATCCATGCCCGAGGCAGGATTCGAACCTGTGACCGTAGCGGTCGCGCGGTTCCAGACTGAAGCGCCGAGAACCGCTCGGCCAACAGCGGACGGCTTGTAGCGAAGAGCGTCATAGAGAATGTATATTTTACGGTATGACCATCGTATGTGATGTTGGACCAACTTACAGGTAAAGGTGATCTCTGATCCTACGATAGTAGGATGTACTTCATCACGGTTCAAAATACTGATTTTGTTCATTGATGATGACAGTTGCTAATTATGGAGGTTTTTGGCACTGAATATATAGCAGATGCTGCTGGTTGCGCTCGATCTAGTCAGTACTTGCTATGTCTTGTTGCAGAGCCATAACGTTACGTTGGGACACTTTACATTATTTTGTAGTACAATTTAAATTAGTTGTCATCTGACGTTTCAGTTATGAAGTAGTGATGTTGTTGCAAGAACTGCACTGGTTTTCAAAAGTTAAGGACGAAAGAAACTTTCACTTGATGTACAACGGCAAAGTGTCATAGCTGGGTTAAGCTTGGATTATACGAGGTGAAACAATAAAGCAATGAGACTGATGTGAAAAAAATATGTTGCTTACCGTTTTAGTGAAGTTCAGTGTTGTCTCCTTCAGAGTAGTTTGCTTCTGATTGCACACACTTTTTCCAGCGCTTCTGCCATTGATGGTAACATTTCTGGAACTCATCTTCTGTAATATCCTCCAAGACCCTCGTCACAGCTTTTTGAACATCTTGTGTTGTTTGCAATTGGTGTCCCTTAACCGCTGTTTCGACTCTTAGAGATAGAAAAATGTCGCACGGAGCGATATGTGGTGAATAAGGTTGCTGTGGTAGTACTGAAATTTGTTTTGAGGTTAAAAATTAATGTACTGACAGAGCAGTAGGGGATGGCGCATTATCGTGACGCAGAATCCAATTATCAGCAATGTTGGCACGGACAAAAAGAACTCTTTTACGAAGTCTTTCTAAAATTTCTTTCTATTAATATTGGTTAACTGTTTGTCCAGGAGGCACCCACTCTTGATGAACTATTCCCTTGGATTCAAAGGAGCACACAAGCACGCATTTTACTTTTGACTTTGACATGAGAGCTTTCTTTGGTCTGGGTGATCTGTTTAAGCACCATTGCGAACTTCGGCGTTTTGTCTCTGGATCGTACTGAAAAAACCAACTTTCATCACCACGCTTAATAATTTCGGATTGATTTCCGTTTGCTCTAACAGATTGGCTAACGCATTTTTCCGTGTTTCTCGCTGTTGTCGTGTGAGATTTTCTGGGACAATTTTTGCACAAATCTTTCTCATATCAAGATCTTCAGTTATTATTAGACGAACCGTTTTTCGATTGATGTTCAGTTCTTCTGCAATCATTTTCACGGATAATATTCGATCAGATCGTACAAGTTCACGCACCCTGTCCAAGTTGACATCCGTCCGTGAGGTTGATGGTCGTCCACTGCTGTCTTCATCTTCAACATTCGTTCTGCCTTCACTAAACATTTTATGGCAACGAAAACTTGAGCTCCTGACATAAACTCTTCTCCAAAAGCCTTCTGAAGCTTACCGTAAGTTGTCGCGTTTTCACCCAATTTAACGCAAAAGGAAATGGCATACCGTTTCGCAATATTATGCGGTACCATTTCCGTAACGAGAGAAACAAACATGTGTTAACTTATTACATCACAACTCACGACTGAGCAGTTGCATCGATTTGCTGCTTGGACTAGCAGCAGCTTATAGACCAAGGTCAAAGGCATTGTGCCTACGCAAGCGTGCAGGGTTCCCACATCTTGCAAAGAAAATCAGTCTCATTACTTAATTGTCACATCTCATAGGAAGAACTGCTACAGTGTAGTACAGTGGGTAACTGAAAGAAATACGCAATGAGATGAACAGAAACGACACTTTTATTCAAGGATAATAATTACACCATGATTTACAGTGCTACCTTGGACATTACAAAAGGTGGGACATGTTTCTTAACAGGGGGTTTGATTCCTACGGACGACAATGCGTGCTCTGAAACATGCTACCATTCTGATCTCAACGTTGGTAAGACGTTCTTGTGGTAGAGCGTTCCATTATTCCACCAGTGCTACTGACAACTGCTGAGTGGTCGTAGGTGCATACGGACGTGCTGAAAAACGACTTCCCTATGCATGGCACACGTGCACGGTGGGACTTATGTTGGGGAAACGGACAGACCTGTCCTTTCACAGAATATCCTGTCGTTCCAAGATGCCCATTGTCACCAATAAACATCAAGTCAGGACCGAATGCATCCACGCAAAGACGCACATGGGACGGAAAACACAGAAACTTAGGAACACAGCATGTTTCCATCCCGGTTTTTCAGTCTAATGTTGTAGACTTCAGTTCCAAGATTGCTATGATTGTTATGAAGCAGTTGTCCATGCTACTCTATGCTGTGGAAGCCTCTTCATCTCCAAATAACCACTGTACTGCAACTTACATCAGTCTGAATCTGTTCACTATATTCATCTCTTGACTCCCTCTACGAATTTTGCCCTCCGCACTTCCCTCCAGCTCTAAACAGGTGATCCCTTGATGTCTCACAATTGTTCTATCAACGGATCCCTTCTTCCACTTAGCATATGCCAGAAACTTCTTTTCTCTCCAATTCTGTTCGGCAACTCCTCATTAGTTATATGATGTGCCCATCTAATTTTCAGCTTTCTTCTGTAGCACCACATTTCAAACCGACTATTCTGTTCTTTTCTAAACTGTTTTTTGCCCATTTTTAATTCCCTTAGATGGGAAAACTCCATACAAATACTTCTAGGAAAGGCTTGCGAACACTTAAATATATGATTCCCTCATGGCTGTGTTGGTAGCACTGCGCTACGCTAGGCGGGTGACCTTGAAGCGAGTTCCACTCGCTGCCGCTAGGGCTGGCAGAATTTACATCCGGTCACGCCCAGGAAGTTGCGGTTGATATGACGTCACTGGGCGCCTTATCTCTCTCGTGAGAACACAGTTTGAAGCACCAGCAGGATTTGTTCTACTCGACGCACTGCAGTACTACATTTTTTAGCGTACTATTAGTGACGTATAGGTCTTCTATTATTTGTACTCTAATCTGTATGTTCTCTCTCGTGAGAACACAGTTTGAAGCAACAGCATGAATTATTCTACTCGAGGCAGCCGCACTTAACACACAGCCATGCATTGTTGTAGCAGCTGCATGAAGATACAGATGTATTTGTTTCCATTATATGTTTTTTAATTTTGATTATAAATTATTATAAATATTGTTTATATATTTATAAATTAACTACACATTGATTCTGGTACAGACGTCGAGATACTGGGACAGCGTTGTTGGAGAGGCTATCGAAATTCGCACTAATGATGACCTCATAAACCGTGACTGTGGCTATAATCTTAGCAAGGCTTGGGAACCAGCGATTGGGTTAATCAAGAGTAAATCGAGCAAATGTATAGTTGTGACGACCACGGCGGACAGAGCCATCACACCGACGTCATCTCAGACGCCGTCGCAATCTGTTCCACCGCGCGACCGTGGCGCGGGGCGCGGACAGCGGAGTGAGCGCGCCGCGGGCGGAGGGTATTTAAATCTGCCGCCGCCGCGACCGAACCCAGTTCCCCCTGAGAAGCCATAGTGTACAGATCTCCGTGCCGGCACGTTCACAGGAGATCAGTCCGTCAGTTCACCGGATGATGGCGTCATGTATGATCGCCGAAATATTGTGCTCGTTGGACACTGTAGACCGGCAGTACACCCGTGGATATTTTGATTACTTAAATATATATTCGATTTTACCAAATTTCTTATCTTCGGAAACGCTTTTGTTGCCATTGCCAGTCTGTAGTTTATATCTGCACTACTTCTTTCATCAACAGTTATTTTACAGCCCAAATAGCAAAACTTATCCACTACTCAAAATGTCTCGTTCCCTAATCTAATTCCCTCAGTATCACCTGATTTAATTCGACTTTATTTCTCTACCCTTGTTTTCCTTTTGTCGATGTTCATAAAATATCACCTTTTAGAGACACTGTATATTGTGTTCAATTTTTCTTCCGAGTCCTTTGCTCCCTCTGACAGAATTACAATGTCATCGGCAAATCTCAAACCTTCCTGAGCGTCAATTCCTTCTTCAAAATTTTCTTTGGTTTTCTTTATTGCGTAGGCATTGTACGCATTGAACAGCATCAGCGATGGGCTACAACCCTGCATCATTCTCTTCTCAATCTCTGCTTCCTTTTCGTGCCCCTCGACTTTAATAACTGCCGTCTCGTTTCTGTACATGTTGTAAATACCCTTCCGCTCCCTGTATTTTACCCCTGCTACCTTCACAATTTCAAAGAGAGTATTGCAGTCAACACTGTCAAAAACTTTCCCTAAGTCTATAGATACTATAGACATAAGTTTGCCTTCCCTCAACCTCTTTTCTAAGATACATCGTACTTCTAGTATTGACTCGTGTGTGCCCACATTTCTCTGGAATCCCGACGGATCTACCACGAGGTCGGCTTCTATCATTTTTTAGATTCTTCTGTAAAGAAATTGTGTTATTATTTCGCAACATATTAAACTGAGAGGTCGATAATTTTCGCATTTGTCAGCACCTGATTTCTTTGGAACTGGAATTATTATATAATTCTTTAACTCTGAGGGTGTTTTGCATTTCCCATGTATCTTGCACACCAGATAGAAGAGTTTTGTCATTGCTGGCTCTCCCAAGGCTATCAGTAGGTCTCACGGAATGTCGTCGACTCTCGGGACTTTGTTTTGACTTAGGTTTTCAGTGCTTTTACAAATTCTTCTCCACCCATCTGCTCTTCATCTCGTCCTCTTCCATTTCAATAATACTGCTTGCAAGTGCATCTATCTGATATAGAACCTCTACACACTTCTTCCACCTTTCAACTTTCCCTTCTTTTTTTCCATTTGAGCTCCTGATATTCATATAGCTGCTTCTCTTTTATCGCCAAAGAATGTTTAATTTTCCTATAGGCAGTTTCCATCAATCCCGTAGTGATACATGCGTCTATATCCGAACATTTCTCCTCTAGCTGTTCCTGCTTAGCCATTTTGCACTTTCGGTCAATCTCATTTTGAATTCCCTTTCGCTTAAATCATTTGCTGAAATGTATATTTTCTCCTTTCATCAGTCTAGTGACTGATTTCAGAATCATATCAAGCAATGCGCACTAGGAACAAACATAAGCAGTTTCCCGCATTTTATACGGTTTTTGTTGTTCTGAGACATGAGAGTGTCTTGGGCAGCGTTTATAGCTATTACGAGTTCTGTGTATTTAAGCTCTCTAACATACATTTAAGCTATCTGTACGATATTGTTAATTCTTCAGTCAGGAATTAGCGGAGAGGGAAGTTCTGTATAATTTTAAAACTAGTTACATAACGTGCAGACGGTTAAGTCATACTTCCTCTGTCTTGCACCATCTTGTACAGTCTTAGATATAAAAATTGACCGCAGGCCGGCCGCCACTGAGACGAAGTCCGAGTCGTTCACTTAAGGTGGCCAATAAAGCCAACCGCCCCTGACAACGCTAAGTCCAGCCATCTGCACAATCTGGCAACAATGTAAGATGCGGAAGTGTCAGGAGGAAGTGCTGTCTACTTTCAGAAACAATTCCGCAGGACAGCTCGTGGCTGCTCGCGATCAGAACAGCTCACGCTCGGGCGTTTCCTCGCGCTGCAGCGGCTACCGGCCACCGGCCAGACGCCACCCGCCGCCTGAAATCCGGCGCCGCCCAGGTGAACGCGTCGCAACGCTGTCAGTGTATGTATCAACTGTTACTTTCGAATGTGAAGTTCCAGGTATCATCTCGCAGTTAAGCATTGGATTTTGCATACTTGAAAATTATGAACTACAGTTGAGCATTATAAAATTGGGTCGCAAATGAAAAAAAGATGTAACATCTGCAACACAACATTAACTTTTGGTATAACAGAGGGGTGAATGCAGAGGAAGCACTTGAAAGATTTGAACTGTGTGTGGAACGAGTGCTTTTGGGGAAAATACACCAGAAAAAGATATTCTTGTTTCAACAAAGATCGTTCTGGCATAAATGATTTTCCACATTACGGAAGACTCGACTACTGATATAAGTGATGGCTTACCACTTAACTATCATGCGACATTTGCATTTAACAGGGAAGTTTCAGAAGTCTGGTGTAGGAGTACTGCATACTCTGATTCTAAACAACAAAAATCAACGGAGTGACTATTATTGCAATTTTGCTTGAACGTCATCAGTTCGCTCATTGAGCACTTCTACGCGATACTGTTATTGTGACGAGTTATGATGCCTTTATCGATAACTTCCCTTGAAGAATTGCTACCAAAAGACATAAACTAGAGCAAAGAGTAGTGTGAACATCAGGAATCCTGTAAAATATCAAATTTCCGGCATCGCTGCAGCCGGAAAAAGATTCTGCAAGAACGGGACCAACGACGACTGAAGAGAATCGTTCGACATGACGGAAGTGTAACCCTTCCGCAAATTGCTGCAGATTTCGATGCTGGGCCGTGAACAATTGCCAGCGTGCGAATATTTCAACGAAACATCATCGATATGGGCTTTCGGAGCCGAAGGCTCCCTCGTGTACCCTTGATGATTGCACGGTACGTCTCGCCTGGGCCCGTCAACATCGACATTGGACTGTTGATGACTGGAAACATATTGCCTCGTCTGACGAGAGTCATTTCAAATTGCATCGAGTGGATTGACGTGTACGTGTACTTGACAACCTCATGAATCCATGGACCCTCTATATCACAGGGGACTGTTGAAGCTGCTGGAGGCTTTGTAATGGTGCGGGACGTGTGCAGTTGGAGTGATAAGGGACCCCTGTTACATCTAGACACGATTCTGACAGGTGACACGTACGTAAGTACCCTGTCCGATCACTTGCATCCATTCATGTCCATTGTGTATTCCGACGGACTTGCGCATTTCCAACAGGACAATACGAAAACCCACACGTTCCGAATTGCTACAGCGTGACTCTAAGAACACTCTACTCAGTTTAAACGCTTTCGCTGCTCACCAGACTCCCCAGACATGAACGTTATTGATTATATCTGGGCTGCTTTGCAATGTGCTCTTCCGAAGAGATCACCACCCTGTCGTACTCTTACTGATTTATGGACTGCCGTGCAGAATTCATGGTGTCAGTTCCCTCCAGCAGTACTTCAGACATTAGTCGAGTTCATACCACGTCGTGTTGCAGCACTTCTGCGTGCTAGCGAGGCCCTACACGATATTAGTCTGATGTACCAGTTTCTTTGCTCTTCAGTGAAGAAAATTCGTCAATAAATCATCGAACATCTTTATGATGGTTCACACGACTGTCATTGGTGTAGCATTCGAGGCCTGTTGGTGTAGGACTGCACGTTGTGATTCGCAGTTTCTTTTACTATATATACTTTTCAATTTTTCACAACTTGAGCTCTATTTCTTTTAAGATCTGAAATCATAGAGTTGGAGTTTTTTAGCTCTTTGTTATTTATCTACTGATTTCTTTTTCGTTTGAGCGTATATGTCCTTCCGAGCGGAGTGGCCGCGCTGTTAGAGGCGCCATGTCACTGACTGCGCGGTCCCTCCAGCCGGAGGTTCGAGTCCTCCCTCGGGCATGGGTGTGTGTTTTGTTCTTAGCATACTTTAGTTAAAGTTAGTTCAAGTATTGTATAAGTCTAGGGACCGATGACCTCTACAGTTTGGTCCCTTAAGAACTCACACATATTTAATATTTTATATGTCCCTAACAATTCTTTGGCGACATCGAACAGAGTAATGGCTATACTAGTACTATTCATACTTCAGTCTGCGTTTCTTTTTTCATTTCCTAGAACCTCTTTCCCCCGTTGAAACTACTTTTCATTTCAGTGGAAACATAAATAATTTATGGGTGAAGATTTCTTGCACATTGTACGCGAGAGAAACTAAGTGGCCAGTCGTTGCTGTAGCGTTCTTGTAATATCTCGTCTGCACGAACCTGTTTGTCATGTTAAATGATAAAGGTACTGGAGGGGTTTTCCCGTCCGCTCACTGTAATCACGCCGTAACATGTAGACTCGCTACGTCGAACAAAAAGGAAGCTGAAGTCAAGTCTAATTAGCATCAAGAAATACTTGTGTTATTGAATCACAATAAATGGCTGTTACTGTAAACGTCTTTCAGAGAACTGACACAGGCTCATACAACTAGCACAAACACTCAACAGGAAAAATGTTAAGCGTATGACATGGTTCCGAACCTCATGCTAATCACTCCATATCTGTGCTACTATCTCCTCCAACGTCTTTAATAGTACGTCCTACGTTTTTCTTTTTCATCTTGCTAAGTCAGTTCGAGTTTAACTTCTTCCTCCCTTTTCGGAGTTACGTCCTGAGTTCCTTGTCCAATTAACACTAACCTCTGTCTGTTAAAGTTAAAGAGTAGTGTCTTCCTCATTTAGTCCATTTACATAGGTAGTTCTACAAAGAAATGTTCTGTACCGACAAATCGCTATCTGAAAGTATGAGTGTCTAAAATAACCTCAGTAGGAGTCCAAGAGAAAGCGCTACAGCGAGGCAGCTATTGAGGCCAACGAGATGCAAACGCCACGCGTAATTTTTTGGACTGTTTAGTCAGAATACACGAAGAAGGTACTGGCTGGATGCTGACAGTCCGCATTAGCTGATATATTGAGGCTTTATTATGGCAGGGTAAGATACAGGAAGAATTCAAGTCAGAGTCTATTATGCACTCTCGGGTCTGGTGTTACAGCTCTTTTCTGAATCGTATTGCAATATTTGGTCCAGTGAAACTGACAGTTTGTGCAGAGCTTTAGCGAGCAGTTATCTGTGGTGAAACGATGCGTTCGTTGTTTGATGAGACTGATAACTTTTGAAGGGTGGTACAGAATGGTGTTTACATTAGCCCATCCGAATATTAGGCCAGCTGAATTCATCTCAGCCTCATGTTGTTGTTGTGGTCTTCAGTCCAGAGACTGGTTTGATGCAGCTCTCCATGCTACTCTATCCTGTGCAAGCTTCTTCATTTTCCAGTACCTACTGCAACCTACATCCTTCTGAATATGTTTAATGTATTCATCTCTTGTTCTCTCTCTACTATTTTAACCTCCACGCTGCCCTCCAATACTAAATTGGTTGATGCCTTAGAGAATGCCCTACCAACCGATACCTTCTTCTAGTCAAGTTGTGCCACAAATTTCTCTTCTCTCCAATTCTGTTCAATACCTCCTCATTATTTATGTGATCAACCCATCTAATCTTCAGCATTCTTCTGTAACACCACATTTCGAAAGCTTCTACTGTCTTCATGTCTAAACTATTTACCGTCCACGTTTCACTTCCTTACATGGCTACACTCCATACAAATACTTTCAGAAACGACTTCCTGACATTTAAATTCATACTCGATGTTAACAAATTTCTCTTCTTCAGAAACGTTTTCCTTGCCATTGCCAGTCTACATTTTATATCCTCTCTACTTCCACCATCATCAGTTATTTTGCTCCCCAAACTCATTTACTACTTAAAGTGTCTCATTTCCTAATCTAATTCCCACAGCATCACCCGATTTAATTCGAGTACATTCCATTATCCTCGTTGTGCTTTTGTTGATGTTCATCTTATATCCTCATTTCAAGACATTGTCCATTCCGTTCAGCTGCTCTTCCAGGTCCTTTGCTGTCTCTGACAGAATTACAATGTCTTCGGCGAACCTCAAAGTTTTTATTTCTTCTTCTTGGATTTTAATTTCTACTCCGAATTTTTCTTTTGTTTCATTTACTGCTTGCTCAATATACAGATTGAATAACATCGGGGATAGGCTACAACCCTGTTTCACTCCCGTCCCAACCACTGCTTCCCTTTCATACCCCTCGACTCTTATAACTGCCATCTGGTTTCTCTACAAATTGTAAACAGCCTTTCGCTCCCTGTATTTCAACCCTACCACCTTCAGCATTTGAAAGAGAGTATTCCAGTCAACATTATCAAAAGCTTTCTCTAGGTCTACAAATGCTAGAAACGGAGGTTTGCCTTTCCTTAATCTATTTTCTAAGGTAAGTCGTAGGGTCAGTATTGCCTCACGTGTTCCAACATTCCTACGGAATCAAAACTGATCTTCCCCGAGATCGGCTCTAAAGAATTCGTCTCTAAAGAATTCGTGTTAGTATTTTGCAGCTGTGCCTTATTAAACTGATAGTTCGGTAATTTTCACATCTGTCAACACCTGCTTTCTTTGGGATTGGCATTATTATACTCTTCTTGAAGTCTGGCTCATACATCTTGCTCACTAGATGGTAGAGTTTTGTTAGGCCTGGCTCTTCCAAGGCTGTCAGTAGTTCTAATGGAATGTTGTCTACTCCCGTGGCCGCAACCTCATATGGCGACCTTTTTCCGATTCCATTGATGCATAGAATTAATTTGTTTGAAAATTTAAATTGTAGTGACTCACTTTACCACGTTTTGCACTCATTTGTGTTGTGTATGTTATGGTGACCATAATTAGGCCTTAAACGCGATTTCATATTTTCTTATTTAAAGATTATAATATTTATTCATCCCTTGCCAATGATTTAATTTTTTGAGATATTTACTACTGAATAAGCACTTTGCAATCAACATCGAGCTCTCTGACGTTATGTTGATCACCATCCACCCTCAACAGAGATACTCATTCCCATCAACCATTACTGAAATAGCCATATACATCTTTAGAAACAGAAGTAAGCAGCATACTATATCTATTTTCTTTACCTGTTTTGCTGGCGAGAAAGTTGCCTCAGCTCTTGGAGTTATAGAGAGAGATGACAGTTCATCACTTTACACAGAATTTGATTGCTTTGTGTCTTTGAATATCAGATCTATAGGCAGAAAGATTAGGCTAACAGCTTGGGATAAGCATGTCAACTGAACGTAACTTGGCTATTGGATAATTCCTAGGACAAGGTTTAGCCAACTGTTGAAACTCCATTATTAACAACGTTGCAATACCCTGTTATCTTTTATTAAGAAAGCAAAACTCAAGTTCTTTGCTGTAAAATGAAACACTCCGAGAATAAAGCGCAAACTTCTTGCAGCGTTATTAAACACGAAACAAACTGAGATAGTTACACAACTGGAATTGAGACTCCAGAAAATTTTTCTTGTGGAAGCAGTGACACAAATAATTGTCCACCAAACTCAATGACCACTTTCTCGCAGTGATGTGAAATACTGCACCCTGTAATAAACAACGGAATACAGATCTGTTGGATTTATTATGTGCAGACAGTACAGGTGCAGCCAATAGACATTAATTTCAAAATGTAAATCCGTAAATATATTGAAATGTTTATGACGTGCCTAAAAGTATAAATTCTGCAGGCTATGAATGTATTTCTGTGCTGAACTTCATACGATTACCAACAGCGGTATGTTTGGACACAGTTGATAACTGTGCTTATATACTGATGGACAAAATATGCTGTAGTAACAGCCATCTATAAAACAGGAAATAAGCAAACCACACCCCTTTCAGTTTTTTTTTCAGAAGTATTTGACAAAGTGTCCTATGATAGAATACTAACTCGTTTAACTCAACAGAACTTTCACCTTGGCTTTTGTAAAGGATACTTCACGGAGAAAGCAATATGACACCTTCGAATTGGTATAATCTGTGAGGTTTCCAAATCCGTTAACTATTTAGGCCACAAAACTTTATTTGGGACCCTAATGCGTAACGACATTAATGTAACTGCTTTACTGTATATGAAATCTTAACCTTCACAAAATAAATCAGAGGGTGTCATTGACAGCCAGTGTCACGATCTCAAAATTACTCTCAGAAAGGAGGAATGTAAGATGTGGGGTGCCACAAGGACCAACATAATTCCTACTCTGGTTCTTAAACTTCATACATAATCTTCAAATGACTTTGAAGGGCAGTTCAGAAACTATACCTTCTGCTTGTGACTCAAGGATGCTAATCAAGGACAGAAACTCAACATTACCACGCAAGGCTCAGATAATAGACGAAACGCCCTTCAAGTTGAGAGGAGACTGACTAGCCACATCTAACCCTTGAACAAAGATAGTGAGAACGAAGATGCAAAAGGTAGACGGGATGTAGCAAATACACACGATCATAACAGTAACTGCAGAGCCACTAGTAATCGTCCATGCACGCTCTTAATTTTCTCGGACTTTGTATCCGGGGGTGTAAGGAGATGGGCACTTGGCCCTTCTGGGCAGATGATTACGAGGCAAAATAGTACCGATGTAATGGGCGCTCCCTCGGGAACCCTCAAGACCCCTCAGCGGTGTTTACAGATCATGGTCGTGTAAGGCAGTGACGAGAAAGCAGCCAGGATACCTTTGTGCAGGCGACTGCACTGGCGCTGAGCAGACCACTGATTGACATAGGGCAACGCAGACAGGTTGGGTTGCGGTGATAAAAATACGAACTCCCCCTTTTACCTCCAGCCTCCAGACAACATACGCGTTTGGAGGTGGACGAGAAAAGACATGGCAGTGGCACAAAGGAATTCTGAGACACATTCTTCTGCCTGGAAGGAATATAGGCTGTGAAGGGAGGTAACATCTCCCGATGCAATGCTAAAAGAACAGAAATTATTTTTTCCCTTTTGTATTCCCACAGTGGCGAAATCGCTTCAGCGCAGTGAGAAAAACTTCTTGTCATTGGTGGATGGACAATTATGCAGGTCCCATGTGCCATGTTTTTAGCGGAGAAACACGCTGAAGGAGTGGATTAGACGAGGTATAATACGGAGCTGAAGGAGGGAGTAAGAGGGAGCTTATAAAGTGTATACTATTGGCCGATTTTGGCGGCAAAGCGTTCGACTGGACAAAAGTTGTAAGAGGAGCGAAGAAGCTGGAAACGACGCGGTCCGTGGACATTTAAGCTTATGTGGTCTAGGAGTTTAGGAATTCAGAACTCGATTCAACAGCTAGGAACAGCGCGGTCCGTGGATGTACACATGAACATTAGGAATTTTATTCAGATGAAGGTTAACATTTGGACCGAAAGAATGGGGATCAGGAGAATGCACACCCAACAACAGTGATATAGGGGCACCACAGTTGGACAACTGCGACTCGAAAGTAGACGCAGCTCACGGTAAGGTCGCCCTGCGGCAGTGTCAGCGGCGGGCTCTGTGATGGCACTTCCGCCCCAACAGTAACATTATGTTCCTTCAATGTCAGTTCAACGCCTTGAAATCGCTGCTTACTTATCATACAACGTTGCGTAACTCTGAATGATAGGACACAGCACATCCTCCTTAATATTCTTACTCGTCTCCAAACTTTGGTAGCACATAATAATAAGTGTTTATATGAAATTATGTCTAGTAATTGACATGCGATTGTGAACCAAAACTGGTAACCCTTCAAAACTTCACCGTTATTAGTGTAGTAAATTCCAGATATTTTAGTTGATAACTATGATTTCAAAGCTGTTAAAACATTTTTATAGTAGAGACTTAGAGTAGAGCTAAAGGGACCACACTCACAATACTTTTCTTAGGGGCCTTAACACCAGTTCGTGTAATACAAAAATCCATTGTACTGATTTATTATTCCCAGAAACGACATCTCTTACGGGGTCGGACCGGACAGACCCGACAGTGGAAATCCGTCTAAGGTAAAAATTACTCCATAACAACTAGAAAATTAAAATATTTGATTGTCGACAATTGGTGGTGCTCTTCTTCCGGCAGCAGGATGTTTAAGTTGCTCGTCATTTGCATGGGGGCGTTGACGAGTCTTGGATAGGGCGGAACAGCACCTCACTACTTGTATACGGAGCATCTGCAGTGGACGAGATCTAACAGGGTGCAGGCAGACTATCACTTAGTGGACAGGTAGTTCCTGTAAATATTAGACGCCATTTTCACACTTTTTTTTAGAGGCGCAAATTTCACTGAATGCAGTTTTCGTACACCAATAATTTTGAACGTAAGTGATTGGGAATATACGAGCAGGCAGAAGTGCCACAACACGACGTCACATGGACTCGACTGATGTCTGAATAGTGCTACAAGGAATTGACACCATGAACCCTCTGCAGGGCTGTCCATAAATGCGTAAAAGTACGACGGGCTAGACATCTCTTCTGAACCGCACGTTGCAAGGCATCTCAGATATGCTCAATAACGCTCATATCTGGGGAGTGTAGTAGCCAGCGGAAGTGTGTAAAGTCAGAAGAGCAGCAATTCTGGACGTGTGAGGTGTCGCATTGTCCTGCTGGATTTGCCCAAGTCCGTCAGAATGTACAATGGACATGAATGGATGCAGGTGATCAGACAGGATGCCTACGTACGTGTCACCTGAAAGAGTCGTATCCAGGCTTATCAGGGGTCCCATATCACTCCAACTGCACACGCCCCTCGCCATTACAGAGTCTCCTCCAGCTTGAACAGTCCCCTGCTGACATACAGGGTCCGTGGATTGATGAGGCTGTCTCCATACCCGTAAGTATCCATCCATTCTATACAATTTCAAACGAGACTAATCCGGCGAGGCAAAATGTTCCCAGTCATCAACTGTCCAATGTCGATTCTGCAGGCCCAGGCGAAGCGTAAAGCTTTGTGTCGTCAGTTATCAAGGGTAGAAGAGCGCGCCTTCGGCTCCGAAAGCCCATACCGACTATGTTTCGTTGAATGATTCGCATGCTGACCCTTGTTGATAGCCCAGCATTGAAATCTGCTGAAATTGGCGGAAGGGTTGCGCTTCTGTCACGTTGAACGATTCTCTATAATGAGATTTTCACTCTGCAGCGGAGTGTGCGGTGATATGAAACACCCTGGCAGATTAAAACTGTGTGCCGGACCGAGACTCGAACTCGGGACCTTTGCCTTTCGCAGGCAAATGCTCAACCAACAGAGCTACCCAAGCACGACTCATGCCCCGTCCTCACAGCTTTACTTCCGCCAGTACCTCGTCTCCCACCTTCCAAACTTTACAGAACCTCTCCTGCGAACCTCGCAGACCTAGCACTCCTGGAAGAAAGGATATTGAGGAGACATGGTTTAGCCATAACCTGGGGGATGTTTCCAGAATGAGATTTTCACTCTGCAGCGGAGTGTGCGCTTTCCTGGCAGATTAAAACTTTGTGCCAGACCGAGACTCGAAAGCGGGACCTTTGCTTTTCGCGGGCAAGTGCTCTTGGTACACTCGTGAAATCGTCGTACGGGAAAATCCCCACTTCATCGCAGTTGCTGGGTTCTATCGCTCGTGCACCGACTACCCACGATCAAACTCACTTTAAGTCTTGATAACCTGTCATTGTAGCAGCTGTAACCTATCTGACAACCGTGGCAGACACTTGTTCTCTTATACAGGCGTTGCCGACCGCAGCGCCGCATTCTGCCTGTTTACATATCACATACCTACAAACATTCTTAGAGAACCATATTCTACATGAATTGACTGGCTATTGTGTGAAGAAGTCTCTATGAACGTAACCGCACAATACACGTTGTAATATATAAAAGAACTATTGGATATTAATGTTTATACTGTTTCTCTTCATGCATGCACACTATACAAGGTAGAATCGGTCGAACCTCAGTAGTTACATAAAATTTACGTACGGTATCTTCTGTGATCCTGCAATGTGCAAAGACGCGAGGGCGCGGTCACACAAGGACACAGCGTCCGTATTTCAGAAGAAATCTGATCAATAGGCACTAACGACGAGCTCGCAGAAAAAGAAAAAAAAAAAAAAAACTACCGAACGCAGCCACAGTAAAAAAACTCGTCTAGCTGCTGTCGTGGCACGAGAGCGGCTGCGCAGTGAGTGGCGGAACAGGTTCTGAAGGTCAGGCGGCGGGTAGGTCGGCAACCAGGGCAGCAGGCAGCGTCCGACCCGCCGTCTCTCGCCTGGCGTTGGGGCATCCCTACTGTACTGGAGGGCCGTAGTTCGGACCTCGCTGAGCTCAGGAAACAGTTAGAAACTTAGACGAGTTGTTCACAGATTACAGCCACACTATGCATTTTGTACTTTCAAGGAAGCAATACAGACACGATATCATCAGAACACACTGTGTAAAATGCCCCCAGAGAAGATGTCCTAACATTTCAGTTTGTACTGGATGGGAATGTTTTTCTTGTTATTACCAGCCTGAATTTTATTTTACATTATTTCGTCTATAGTCAGTATCTTGCTGCCCAAACAACCACATTCATATAATTACTATATTTAGTTTCTGTTCAACTAATAGAATTGCCTCAGTAGTGCTCGATTTAATTCTACTGCATTTTCATGTCTCGTTTTACTTTTGTTTACATTTAACTTACAACCACTTATCAATATAGTCAAGACAGTATCCAACCCCTTCAACAGATCTTTCGAATCCTTCGTCATCTCTATTACTTCTCCCCTGAATTCTATTTCAGAATTACTCCTGCATTTCCTGAACTTCTTGTTCAATGTGCGCAGCGAATAGCAAAGGTATACCTGGCAAACCTGTCTGACTCTCTGCTCTTCTATAGCTTTTGACTCTTACAAACTACCGGTTTTTAAATAAAAATTCGGACATTGAATAAAAGGAATTGACTAGAAGAAACGTTTTAGATTAGACTTACTTTGCTACTTCTATGACACTTTGTGTTATTGGACAAGTGATCAAAACTTTTTGTTGCTGAACACAGAACTCTGAGCCACTGCAGTCTTTAATAATGGGTAATAAAGGTTATTTTCTTTCTTTACTGTCGTAAGTGTGGACTTCAGTGCTCCCAAACTGTGATCGATTGTTCAAGACGAATTTCGTTATCAAATGTATGTGTTGTGACGGTAGAGTTAAAATATAACTCCATGAAGCGGTGCTTATATGACAACCACAGGTGAACACCGCATATTATTGTTACTTCTTTCCTAAGTGATGAATTAAACCAGAAAGTCATTCTATAAGACATTAATGAATAGAATTATACGAAAAATCTCAGGAAATTGATTCATTAGTTTTTAAGACTAATAATTGTCTGCAAGGCAAAGGTAGCTGATATTAACCGTTTGTGCAGCTCATTAATATGCTTCTTTCAGTTAAAGTTTTCATCAATATATAACACTAAAATTTGAACATTTTATCTTGTTTACTGACTCCTCTTCGTGTGCTACATCACATGTTGATATGACTATTCTTTTTTACAGAACTGATACACTGTTTTCTCAAAATTAAGAATGTGTGTTTTGTCAGGAAAATGTTTAATAATTCTCTGAAAATATCATTAGCAATCATTTCTATTGCTTTCTTTCTAATGGGATTTATTATAACAATAATATTGTCTGAAAAGTGTAGTAGCTCTGCTTGATGAATGTTAAGTGCAAGCTCATTCACATACCTTAGCGATAGATGAGGACCCCAGTTGGTCCTCATGTGATTCACTTCATGATTTTGCACCATTCAATATAATTTTCTCTAGCTTCAACTTTGTTTGAATTACTCTTAGGAAGTTCTGGCATTCTGTTTGTTAAGTATAATTCAGATCAGCTTTGTGTTAAGTCATAATTTCTATCAGGCTTCGGTTTTTCTAAGAGAGTAACATTACCCATGCTGTCAAACGCCTTGAAGCGCTTCGTACACTTAGTGACTGAATGTAAAAGTAGCACTCTCAGTCGAGCAACACTTCTGGAAGCCCAACTGTGATATTCTAAGTAAATTATTTCAGCTTAAACATTAGACAACTCTTGACAACATTATTTTTTCAGAATATTTTGGAAAAAGACATCAGTAAGGAAGATGGACTATAATTTTTAAGTGTTCCTTGTCACCTTTATTATAAAGAAGCTCATTTTAGTCTGTTGGAAAGAATTTCTTTTGGCAATGAAGTTATAAAGGTATCACTAAGGTTATTACTTGTTAAGTCAGAATTACTTTTCAGATTTCTGTTTGAAATTCCACCAAGATCACATGAACTTTTGTTTCTTAGAATATTTATAATTGTGTTAATTTCAGTCAAGGACGTTAGTACTACTTGCAGTCGCTTAAATTTTTATGGAATGACATTTTTAATATAGTTTCTTACTCCTTTATTTAGATTATTTATTCCTGTCTTTCCTGACACATTTAGAAAGGTACTTAAAAATACTTCAAACTTATGAATTATCAGTCACAACATTGTCATTTAATTAATTGTTGCCATATGTTGCACAGTGACTGGTTGTCATATCTCGCATTTCACACTGTTCCATATAATTTTGCTCTTTTTTTTGCACTAGGAAGTGCATATTTCTGGACATTTTAATGAATTTCCTCATATTATTACATTTTTTTTATTTTTATGAAGAATTTAAGCAACATCGTATTTTGAGTTATTATGGCTATCTCTTACATAACATTTTAATCTCTACAGATATGAGGGCTTAATTATTTTCTAACTTTTCAGGTAATCTACTTTCAAGTATTGACACAAATTTGCAATGGCTTGTGTTGAATTTTACAATAGGCTGTCTGTCTAGATACACCTTGACCCATACCACTTTCCTTAACTTATTCTTAAAACATTCTATCCTTTTCTCATTAATAAACTTTACTGCTTTTGTGTGGACATTTGTCAGAGCTATTTGGTGTTATATTGTTATTTCTATTAGCTGTACATTCTGCATTCTGATCAGATAGTCCAGTAACAGTTCTTGAACATATTATTTGTTTCAGTCTAACCACTGTCTAGTCGAGAACGCCTCTCTGGAGAACCATTCAAAGTCTGGAAAATTTTGAGAAAGAATAGGGCTGGCAGGAACATGCAACATACCACTCTTTAAAATGTATCCCACATTGTTGATATGACCACAGAAATTCCTGGTTTTGATCTACCAGAAATACTCTGGACAAGATTATACAGAATAACGTCTGGGAGGCGTCGCTATAAAAGCTCAGTGGCAAAATGGAATCCTGCAAATCATCCTTTCCGTGAGTATGGTCAATTTCAGACTACAGACTATCTCTAAATTGTGTAATTTATTGTTTGAAAGGAAGACGTATTATTGACACCCTCCTCGACGAGCTCTCCATGACTGAGTAATCTTTGGTGTTCTATTTGATTATAGTGCATACATTGTACTGTATATCTTACCCCACTTACAGATTTCTTTTTATTTCAATAATTCTTTTAGATTCATGACGTTTTGTACCTTTTATTTCAGATGTGCTTTCTGTTTTCAGAGTGTATGGTGTATTTTATTATGTACTTAATATTTTTTTCTTACTTCTTATTTGGTTAATTATGATATATATATATATATATATATATATATATATATATATATATATATATATATCACTGAAGTACGTTTCTGACCTTACTTTGTGACAGCCACGCGGGATTAACCGAGCGGTCTAGGGCGCTGCAGACATGGACTGTGTGGCTGATGTTGGAGTTCTCGCTCGGGCATGGGTGTCTGCGTTTGTCCTTTGGATAATTTAGGTTAAGTACTGTGTAAGCTTAGGGACTGACGACCTTAGCAGTTAAGTCCCATAAGATTTCACGCACATTTGTGACACTGGCAGTTTCCTGCTGGAAAACGCCATCCCTGTTGGGGAAGACATGAAGCAAGAAGTGATCCAAATAGTTTGCAACAATGTTAACACATTCAACAGCTGTCATGATGCATTCTGTTACTGCCACAGGTCTGTTGGAAGCACTAGTACATGTCGTCCTCCATAGCATGAAAGTGCCACCACCATCCATCATCCACGATGGAGGGCATGTTTCGAGCAATTGTGTGCCTGACGACCTTAGCAGTTAAGTCCCATAAGATTTCACGCACATTTGTGACACTGGCAGTTTCCTGCTGGAAAACGCCATCCCTGTTGGGGAAGACATGAAGCAAGAAGTGATCCAAATAGTTCGCAACAATGTTAACACATTCAACAGCTGTCATGATGCATTCTGTTACTGCCACAGGTCTTATGGAAGCACTAGTACATGTCGTCCTCCATAGCATGAAAGTGCCACCACCATCCATCATCCACGATGGAGGGCATGTTTCGAGCAATTGTGTGCCTGGACGTAACCATCGATTTGTTGGGTGAACATCAGAACATGTAGCGACTGTCAGCTGCAAGGCATCATGTTCAACATACACTGAGTGGTGTGCTGAGAAACACTTGGCCTGCATCTACAGTATCTACTGTGTACTCCGTCTTCAGATGTCGCATATGTTCTAGAGGGCGGAAAAGCCTTCGCTCTTCACATACTGTGATGGGTTACGAACATTAAATACCTCGTCGCTCACTCATGGCTTCACTGTCCGTCAGTCACATCCCGTAGATGCTTACGATAGTAGCAAATGAACAATCGACCAGCTTCATCGTTTCTGAGGTGGGCTTTCCCAGATTTTTGTTGTTGTAGTCTTCAGTCCTGAGACTGGTTTGATGCAGCTCTCCGTGCTACCCTATCCTGTGCAAGGTTCTTCATCTCCCAGTACTTACTGCATCCTACATCCTTCTGAATCTCTTTAGTGTATTAGTCTCTTGGTCTACCTCTATGATTTTTACCCTCCACGCTGCCCTCGAATACTAAATTCGTGATCCCTTGATGCCTCAGAACACGTCCTACCAACCGATCCCTTCTACTAATCAAGTTGTGCCACAAACTCCTCTTCTCCCCAATTCTATTCAATACCTCCTCGTTAGTTATGTGATCTACCCATCTAATCTTCAGCATTCTTCTGTAGCACCACATTTCGAAAGCTTCTGTTCTCTTCTTGTCTAAACTATTTATCGTCTATGTTTCACTACCATTCATGGCTACACTCCATACAAATACTTTCAGAAACGACTTCCTGACACTTAAATCTATACTCGATGTTAACAAATTTCTCTTCTTCAGAAACGCTTTCCTTGCCATTGCCATTCAACATTTTATATCTTCTCTACTTCGACCATCATCAGTTATTTTGCTCCCCAAATAGCAAAACTCCTTTATTAATTTAAGTGTCTCATTTCCTAATCTAATTCCCTCAGCATCACCCAACCTAAAATCGACTACATTCCATTATCCTCGTTTTGCTTTTGTTGATGTTCATCTTATATCCTCCTTTCAAGACACTGTCCATTCCGTTCAAGTGCTCTTCCAAGTCCTTTTTTTGTCTCTGACAGAATTACAATGTCATCGGCGAACCTCAAAGTTTTTATTTCTTCTCCATGTATTTTAATACCTACTCCGAATTTTTCTTTTGTTTCCTTTACTGCTTGCTCAATATACAGATTGAATAACGTCGGGGAGAGGCTGCAACCCTGTCTCGCTCCCTTACCAACCACTGCTTCCCTTTCATGCCCGTCGACTCTTATAATTGCCATCTGGTTTTTGTAGAAATTGTAAATCATTCTATGTACAGGATGAAACGAAGTTCCAGCAAAATAATTTCGACGTCGATCAGGCATATAGTCTAAGAACAATGTATATATATAGGCATCATATAGCGCTCCAGTAGAAAATAAAAACCACACTTGAATTCGAATGCAAAGTTGGGTCAAAATTTCAGTGCAATCGGCGATGAACTTGCATTGATACACGTTTACATTTTTATTGATATAGGTTTATGTTGCACCGAAAATATCTGCACAAAACAGTAAACTAAGACAGTACGCGCTTTGTACTGTTGTTGGGAAGAAACTTCTTCCATTCTGTCACGGCACTTTCAGTTATCAACATTAATGTCCACTTTCCTTTTCGTCCTCCAGCGCTTGAAGTTCTGTTCGAGATTTGTTTCTATGGCAGTGATAGCTGTACGTTAACATGTGTACGTACAGTATGGTTGGATTCGCTGATGAAGAGCTTGCCGATGTGCCGCCTATGTTTGTGTTCACTGGAAGTTACGGAGAATTGACGAAACAGCGGCACATTAAGGTGGTCCTACATTGATGATAACCAAATGATGGTACTTTTGCATCTGTGTACAGATGTTTATTAGTGACATGATCCTTCCATGTTAGAGCGTTTGACTACTGCATAATTTTTCGTTACTGCGAAACATTATTCAGGTAAAAGACTTCATAAATCGTAGTTACACTACTAGCCTGCAACGAGACACGAGAGACCACGTGTCTCTTGCATCATAACATTCATAAAATTCCCAGAAAAACCTCCGAGCTTTGACAATGAGTTCAAGGTCATCGTACAAAATTAATCTTGCTCTCTGTCTGGATCTGTGACATTTTCACATGTGGGTGTAAACTTATGGCCAGGAAGGAACTATATAGGATGACTCAAATAAGCTTCTGTAACAAAGATATGTTAACTATAAGGATATTAGCTTAACTTCTCCATAGTGGACGTCAGTTTGTCATTGAAGCCTGTAGCAGCCAAGGTGTTAACTTCAAGACCAGGCGGTTAAGAAGTTACATAGTTTTTTATTATTATTTTCGTAAGAACTTCTCGATCAGATTAATTTCTTTACACTTTATGACCGGTCTCGGCTTATCGTCATCTTCAGAATATTTTAACGATCTGAAGATGGCGATAAGCCGAAACCTGTCATAAAGTGTAAAGAAATTAATGTGATCAAGACGGACTTGTGCAAATAAAAGCGCTAAAAAATGATTGCGGACTCATATACAGACTTCTTGTCTTCAATTGATAAGTTACACAGTTGACATTGAGGCCTGTAGGAGCCAACAGGTTGTCAACTTCAAGATATGGCGGTTAAGAATTTATGTAAGTAAGTCCAACGTAAAGTAACGTATTTCATTGGCCAGAAAATAGCGTAAGTCTATCAGGAAGTATTCCCTGCTGTTAAGTTAAACATATATTATTAATATTTTGAATCATAATGGCGTTGTGGCAAGTTTTAGTGACAGAGTTAATAACTTCTTCCCTCTTATTTTTGTCTTTGAAACATAATCGTTTTGATTTACACACTTTGATTTTAGGGTTTAAGGAATGTATTATTTTCTCTACAGTATCCTAATAGCGAAACATACAAATTCAGCACGTCCTACATGGCAACTTCCAGAGCAAAACCGCTTCTTCAATATTATGAAATGTATTCACAAATTTTGAATATGGTTTGATATCAGCTGCACATTTAATTCATGACACATGAAAATCTGTGTTGGTCAGGAACCTGAACTCACATTTTTTCCTTATCACAAGCAGTCATCTTAATCACATTACCTACCGATCCAAACTTCCATATGTCATATATCGTCAGAATCTCCTACGTTAGCACTCTGTAGTTCCAGCAGAGGAGAGATAAGTTTTCATTATCCTCATTTTAAGCTCTTGATTTACACACTGCCTGTGTTCATACAATGTCCATATATTACATTAAAAAGTCTTTTAGAGACACTGTAATGTACTATACAGAAACTGTACAAGCACAGATATTGTGTAAATCATTGTTTTTGAATATTGTAGTTTGAATAGAAAAAAAGGAAATGAAATGGTGTGAATATTTTGTGTCAATGTCACCACTCTCAGTGGTGATAAAGTCAAGGATAACTGCCCAATAATAAGTTGCATAAGACGTTTTGAGATACGTATTTAATTTTAGTCATTTTTGTTGACCAGGAGACCAGGGTAACTGGGGTCTCTATGTCTTTTGGATGCATAGATTGGAAAGTGGAAGAGTGGTCTAGAGGTACCTCTGAGTCAGTCAGTAAGATAGTGATGGCAGTAATAATATTTGTTATTAGGATTTATACAAAGCAAAATTACTTCTCCATGGCGTTGGCTGAAAGCGGTAGAGTTGCATGTGTGGCTGGGAGTTGCTGAATGGCCCAACTCAGCAGGCGTTGACGCTGGTTGGTGTGGTAATGGACTGTGCAGTCAGCAGAGGCAGATACTGGCCTGGAGGTCTGCAGGAATGGTTCACACATGGCCCACACAGACAGGATGCTATCAGCTTGGAAGTCTGTTCAACCAAGGTATCGTATGTTCATTTCAGTTTCGCCAATTGTCAGCGACCAACATCTCTATGCAGGATGACAGTAGATGTGCAAAAGTATGCCGTAGCCTTCCAGCAACAGACAGCAAAGACACCACAAGTTGCATGCAGGTACAGTCAGGGGGCACGAATCACCCTGTCACAGAGAGCCCGACGTCAGCACCAAGCAGACCACTCTCAATTGACCCCCAGGTGGTCGTTGGACGAAAATCCTCTTCATATCAGTGACAGAAAGTAATGCAGCAACAGCAGTTTACAGCAGTGGAGTGCCTCAGGTTTGCTGGGTGGCGTCTTGAAGTCATCAGACGAACGGTAGGTGTAACATCAACAAACTGATCAGGTGCAGATTCACTGTACATTACAAGACTGTAATACCCACTGATTCTGTGCTTCGGAAGTCAAAGTATCTATACAGGTTAGCTCGTGTCTATGACGTTATCAAACCGTGGTGATGAGTGCATTTGGCAACGTGTTCTAAATTTTTCGATGCTCTCTATCCAACTGTGGTGTCCCAATTATTGCTTTCTTATCTTCACCTTTGCACTATCCGCAGTATATTGATGTTGTGGAGGCGCCCTTTCATGTGTGTTAGGCGTTCTTACTTCACCTTGGGGTGCCATCAGAGTTCTGTTATGGGGTGGCTATTGTGCTGTGGTTCTATGCTGCGCTCGCTGCTCAGGTGTTATGTGGGAGTGACTTAGAGGTCTGTATCGCTGTTTGCAGCATTGTCTTTGCTTCCTTGTGTACTTTCTGATTGAGACAGTGCTTTCGTGCCTGTCTTGGATCGGCTCTATAATTAACAGCGAAAATCATTAAAAAGTATTTACTTTCAGCCACAAATCTGTTGTGTGATCCAATATTTCCTCCTCTTTAGGAAATTCACCCAGATATTTTCGCACAGTACTTCTCAAATCATGTCATTACACATGTTTTGCATCAATAATTATACACTATACAGGTTTTATAATTCGGGTGCTCATGAGAGCGAACGACAGGATCCTTACTCTGCTTCTTAATACACTCCTGGAAATGGAAAAAAGAACACATTGACACCGGTGTGTCAGACCCACCATACTTGCTCCGGACACTGCGAGAGGGCTGTACAAGCAATGATCACACGCACGGCACAGCGGACACACCAGGAACCGCGGTGTTGGCCGTCGAATGGCGCTAGCTGCGCAGCATTTTGTGCACCGCCGCCGTCAGTGTCAGCCAGTTTGCCGTGGCATACGGAGCTCCATCGCAGTCTTTAACACTGGTAGCATGCCGCGACAGCGTGGACGTGAACCGTATGTGCAGTTGACGGACTTTGAGCGAGGGCGTATAGTGGGCATGCGGGAGGCCGGGTGGACGTACCGCCGAATTGCTCAACACGTGGGGCGTGAGGTCTCCACAGTACATCGATGTTATCGCCAGTGGTCGGCGGAAGGTGCACGTGCCCGTCGACCTGGGACCGGACCGCAGCGACGCACGGATGCACGCCAAGACCGTAGGATCCTACGCAGTGCCGTAGGGGACCGCACCGCCACTTCCCAGCAAATTAGGGACACTGTTGCTCCTGGGGTATCGGCGAGGACCATTCGCAACCGTCTCCATGAAGCTGGGCTATGGTCCCGCACACCGTTAGGCCGTCTTCCGCTCACGCCCCAACATCGTGCAGCCCGCCTCCAGTGGTGTCGCGACAGGCGTGAATGGAGGGACGAATGGAGACGTGTCGTCTTCAGCGATGAGAGTCGCTTCTGCCTTGGTGCCAATGATGGTCGTATGCGTGTTTGGCGCCGTGCAGGTGAGCGCCACAATCAGGACTGCATACGACCGAGGCACACAGGGCCAACACCCGGCATCATGGTGTGGGGAGCGATCTCCTACACTGGCCGTACACCACTGGTGATCGTCGAGGGGACACTGAATAGTGCACGGTACATCCAAACCGTCATCGAACCCAACGTTCTACCATTCCTAGACCGGCAAGGGAACTTGCTGTTCCAACAGGACAATGCACGTCCGTATGTATCCCGTGCCACCCAACGTGCTCTAGAAGGTGTAAGTCAACTACCCTGGCCAGCAAGATCTCCGGATCTGTCCACCATTGAGCATGTTTGGGACTGGATGAAGCGTCGTCTCACGCGGTCTGCACGTCCAGCACGAACGCTGGTCCAACTGAGGCGCCAGGTGGAAATGGCATGGCAAGCCGTTCCACAGGACTACATCCAGCATCTCTACGATCGTCTCCATGGGAGAATAGCAGCCTGCATTGCTGCGAAAGGTGGATATACACTGTACTAGTGCCGACATTGTGCATGCTCTGTTGCCTGTGTCTATGTGCCTGTGGTTCTGTCAGTGTGATCATGTGATGTATCTGACCCCAGGAATGTGTCAATAAAGTTTCCCCTTCCTGGGACAATGAATTCACGGTGTTCTTATTTCAATTTCCAGGAGTGTATCATGATATTACTTTATATGTTCAGCTCATTGAACTCACATAGTTTAATCCCACGCTATCTCTGTTCAGTACTTATATGCTAATGGAAATTCACAACTGCATTGTGATATGCTTTCTGATCCCTGTTTCTACTAGTACACCACTCCAACAATATCTGATTCACTATTAACTCAGGTGTATGGATATTATATGTTTAAAGCAAAAGTAGAGTGCACAAACTGCTATTAGAATCATAGCAATACGGGCAGTCGTAATACTTTATAGTCATGATGTAGTAACGTTGATTATGTCGGTGTTGCTAGAAATATCTGAACATAGTCTCCCAGAAATTAATCCTCTCGTTGATGCTACAAGTTCATCCAATACATGTAGTAGAGCAGGTTTCATGGCGTCGTTTAGGAAAGTCAGGTTTTATTTAGGTAACAGTGGTAACAGTTTTTCCAGCCATTACAACGTGGGATATGATAACTTGATTGTAGTGATGTTGGTGATTGGAACTGGTAGGGGAATTTACGCCCCTGCTATATCAGAAGTTGTACCATTTATCAACATATTACTGTTCTGTAACTATTTGTTTGTCATGCCGTGGAGTTTCCATTCTGGTAACAATTCATGATTACTATTCCTATCGAGAGAACTGAATAAATCCAGTGCAGTCCCACTTGCTGGAAATGAAGTCACGGGGCAGTCACTTCCCTTTGGCACTCTGTCACTTCCATTTTCCCCGAGAGCAAAAAGATGGTTCAAATGGCTCTGAGCACTATGCGACTTAACTTCTGAGGTCATCAGTCGCCTAGAACTTAGAACTAATTAAACCTAACTAACCTAAGGACATCACACACATCCATGCCCGAGGCAGGATTCGAACCTGCGACCGTAGCGGTCACGCGGTTCCAGACTGTAGCGCCTAGAACCGCACGGCCATTATGGCCGGCCCCCGAGAGCAACTGTGTGTCAAATGCCTATGCCTTAGTCTGTACCATTCTGGTTTGCTTTGATGTCCCGGATACGTTTTCGTCAACTTTCCATAGACACGAGAACGTAAGCTTCTCACAGGTCCGAGATTATCAATATTTCCTGAGTCCCTATTTGAACCACTTGCCTATAGTTCCCCATTTTATTGCATACAGATGAACTGTGAAAGACTGATATTGTGCGTTCATGCCCACTATCGAAAACGGGATAATACATATAGTTTTCCTCTGTTAATAACAACATCGACAACTGCTAGAAGATGCAATAGTATCAAGTTTTTCTCAGTTAATTCTACCACTTTTGTAGTTCCCGGGAAATTACTTTTTCGCCTGGCGTAATCGTTCTAAGAACTGTTGCACAGGCAACAGTGCAGAACTCAGTTGCGCAGGGGCACAGTGTGGTAAACTGCTTTTTGCAGCAGTGCTGCTTCCATTCTTGCATCACAAAGTCTGTCCGTGAATGCTTGTAAGATAACAACCTCAGAAGTGACACAAAAGTATGATCATAAACTACGTATTTATCCCATGATCAGAGTGCCACATACACTGTGTGCTATATACACTAGATGTGTTCTGGTATCATTACATAATCGTTTCCTCGTTCTCTTAGACAATTTCTTTGGCTCTTGCGCAGCTCATAGAACTTTCTGTAATACATCCTCAGATCCTCCGAATGGCTTAACCCTGCTCATATGAAAAACAGATGTTTTCGCCAGTAATTGCAATTTTACATTTACTGGCGAAGTAATGCCAGTAACTTGATATGGACAGTTAAAAACTTCTTAGTTCTACCATCAGGAGCGTATGGGTTTGTTACTAACACCCTCTGTACTGCAGCAGTTTCTGTACATGTTGCATCGTCTATTCCTGACTTACTAAAGCTATTGTGTTGACTCCTTTCAGATATTGCCAAACGTAGTACAAAGATTTTAGAAATTCTTTTACTGGCTTACTACTAACACTAAGTCTAGATTGTACAACATCGAAAGGGGATAGCATCTTTCTGCCATACAGTTCCTCTTATGGTGAAAGGCCAATACTGGTACGTACTTTGGAACTGTACACCAAGTCTACGAATTCAAGGTACAAGTCCCAACCGTTATATTGCCTGTTTACATATTGAGTTAAACTGTATCATTAAATTTGAACTGAGATTCGTAGATTGATCTGTAATTAAGGTATCCAGGACATCAAACTTGAGGACCCAACTACTTATCATTGTTTGTGTAAGTGTGTTAGCTTGATTATCAGAAATTGCTACCATTTTTTATGACTTGCAAAAAGTGGTATGTTACCGTGAGTATACACTTATTCCCTGACAGTGTTCTATGGCATGTCTAGACTAATCATTCTGAAAGGCTTAGATACCTCTGGAAATCTCTGTAACAGGATTTGAGATCTAACTGACGATAAACGGGTTATCTGCACGTGAGTCTGGCATTTTGTACATTAGACAACTGCCATTGCAACAAAAGGAAAAATGGGACAAACTGCACTTAAAACACACAAAAAATAGACTAGATGTGTTTACAGAATATCATGGCCCAACAGGATTCAAAACAGTTCTGCGCCAAATGACCAAATCGTCTACAAATGACCACGTGACCGATACTGCCTTAGTGCATGGCTGCTCATGCACTTAAAATTACAAAATTTACACTTGTTTGGCGTTAAATCGTTCACTACACTTCTATTTAAACTGTGACAAGTCAGCTGACTGCTGAGGTTTCAGAAATGTAGCCCAGAGATTATGGTACACATCAGCACCTCTTACATTGGCTACAACAAAATAAACAAAAATAAAGCCAGCAGGAAAATATTCACTCGCTGCTCTGGATTGTGTCGGAGCGCAAGTCCAGACAGATGATGTCGGTTGATGCTGCAGCCGTGGTTCCACTGTCACTGAGTTCAGAGGTTTGTCATATCTGATACCGACTGTGGAGATCTGGGCACCCATGGTCTCTACATACACATGATGCAGAGCTTGGACTGCGAGAGTGCGGTCTGGTGGTGCGCCTGAGGATGTCAGTAAGATAGTGTTGGCTGTGAATAAATTTATTGTCAGGATTCATACAATGTAAAATAGATTCTCCATGGCGTTGATCCGCGACGGCAGAGTGCTACGTGTGGGCAGGAGTTGCTTACTCGCCCGGCTACAAAGGTGTTGGTTTTGCTTGTTGTGGTCATGACCTCCACACTCAGCATAAGCAGTGTCACACAGGATACTGGTTTGGAGGTACGCAGATGTTGCTCATCCATCCAGGATGCTAACAGTCTGGCAAACTGTTCCACAAAGGTGTTTTCATGATAATTGTAGTTCAGCAGCTAATATCTCCACATGAGATGATGGAAGCCACGCAGAAATATGCTGTAGCCTTCGAACAAGAGACGACAAAGACGTCTGCGCCTCCTCATGGTATAACCAGGTAGCAGCATGAATGCGTCCTCCCAATGGTGTGAGGTCAGCAGCTCACAGCTCACTGTCAGTTGATCCCCCCCCCCCCCCCCCCCAAGAGCGTTGTTAGTCTAAGCTACTCCAGTCTTGACATTAGTGGCAGTTAGGATGGCAATCCACGGCAATGGAGTGCATAAGGCTGGCTAGATGGTGTCTTGTAGCTGAAGTCATCAGATGAAAGGTAGGTGGCACATCATAGATCAGCTTCAAAGTGGATTCACCGTAAATTACGACTGTCATACCGAATGAGCCTGTGATTCAGAAGTTCAAGTATTTATACCTGTTAGCTTACGCGGTTTAGGTTATTGAGCCGTGTGGAAGAGCGACTATGGACCCGTTTTCTATGCTTTTCAGTGTAATGTAGCAAGTTGCCACAGCTGTCACTTTAACATAATCTACTTAGCACTTTCTGCAACCTAGGATGTTATGAAAGCGCTCTTGCGTGTGTGTTACATGATCTTACATCACAATATGGTGTTATCAGAATGATGCTACGGTGTGGTCAAGCTGCTGCTGTTGCGTTCTGCACTCTCGATGCAAGTGTTCTGTGGTAATTTCTCAAACGTGTGTCTCGCTATCTGCAGCATTGACTTTCCCTACTGGTTTACATTCCGATGCCTACACTAAATTCGAGCAATATTTAGTTCGACTCGGTACTTGCCGGAGAAATGCTTTAAAAATCACATTCACCAAGAATTCCATTCTGCAGTGCAGTGCTGTATTTCTTAGTACGACTTAGTGTAGTCTGCAGTTATTCGAAATTTGACACCATTAATGTACATCGTGGCTTAATGTTAATTATCATAGAAAATTAACCGGAATGTCATTCCCTCCTTTGCAAACTTATGGGCGAAGGACACTACCTTAGTTTTGCAGGAAAGCAAATGGGAAGTTGCGCTACACGTAAGGAAAGGAGGCATCTTCTTCATGATCCAGATGTCAGATTTTAGTCTGTGAATAGTGTGTATGGTGATACGTGTTGGGAAATAAATGAACTGTATAGCAACACATTTCTACAATGTTAAATAACTTCTCTGGAAGAAAATATAAACAATACAGTAATGCTCTTTTAAACAGAATTGCCTTGTACTCGGGAAGATAGTGCGTGTAGCCTCCATACATGTATCCTGATTTCGGTTTTGATATTCACTTCTGCTGTCCTTCAAAGACAGACACGGAGGGTAGTGACAAATTTTGTGCTATTTTTTGCAAATTGAACGCTGATGAACAAAGGTACACATTTCAGCTAAATGCTGGAATGATTCCAACTGTATCCTTTGTCAATCCAGAACTTTAAGTATGGTCATGCATGTGTGAGCTATGTCTTTTTTGTTCTTAAGCTGTAATATCATTACATGTCAAATATTCTTATACATCGGGTTCACGAATGAATAAATCTTCTACTACTACTACTACTACTAGTATTTTGAGAGAGAAAAAGCTTTGGAATTAGTTGTAGGCCCTCATCTACCCTCATATACCTTGACATCAGGTAAATGGAAGTCCTCATAGAGACACTGAAATCTATTCGAGAAAGGTTGGAAAGGTATTGTGAGGTGCTACGAATTTGTCGGATAGCAGAATTAGGGCACGGATTAGTCTTTCCCCTTGTCTGAAAAGTCTTCACTTGGCTCTCGACACTTCTTCAATGATTATTCTGGATTATTCTGACTCGTGTCTCTCTGTATCCTATTACGAAAATCGAAAAATACAATTATTCACCTTTGACTCCTTGTTGTGATGTGATTACGAATGCTAATTATGTTGCTAACACCTGTAAAAGAGCATCAGTTCACTGATCTCGGTGGCAAGTCTAAATTTTCTTCTCTTGTGTTGCATGAAACTTCGAGAAACTCTCTAGAAACATAGTTTCTTTTCTTTAAAACAGAGAAACATAGGATAACAACGGCTTTCGTGCTGTCTTTTTGCAAATGGTATGTTGCGGAGCAAAGGTAAGTGCGTACGGAGAACTGACGATGCGATTTAATCAGGTTCTCCATCCACTTCATCTCACTGGAGGGGGGCTTGGGACGGGACACCCACTCCTCTTTGACCTTGTAATAACTCAATTAGGGCACCTCGATTGTCTAACCCCGTCCCTCTCCTCTGTCTCAACAGCCCGAGGAATCTCACTCGTCCTAATGTGCCGACGGCCGTCCTCGCTGTTTTCAGAGGGCTTTTTAAATGAACAGGGAGAATGGACACTGGCAAGTGGCTAGGCGTTCACAAAAACGTTCAAGATGCCATTTCATAGCAATAAGAATCGTTAATTTGCACTATTTTATAAACACCATGTTAAAAATAGTTTTGAAACAATTATAAAAATTTTAGTAGTGATTATGGCACGTTGTAAACTCCTCCCTCCACGCACACTTACGTTTCATGCAAATTAGAGATCGTAGGTTTAATTGAGGCAATAGGAATTTGAATAATTGGCGTGAACAGCTCACTTGCTGGTAAACAAGAAAAGTTTCACTATCTGGGCCGTGCAACTAGTACCACTCCAGTGTTTCTGTCTCGGTTTTAATAAAGCTTGATTGCGTTTGAGTTGCATAGATCGTACCATGACGGAAGAAGCAGGGGGGACATAAAAAGCAGACTAGCATAGATAAAGAGGGCAATTCGGACAAGAAAAGTCCACTGGCATTCAACAAATGCCTTAATTTGAGGAAGAAAATCCTGAGAATGTACGTCTGGAACACCATATTGTTAGTTGGTGGATCATGGACAGTGGGTAAACCGGAACAGAAGAGAATCCAAGTGTTTGAGATGTGGTGGTTCAAAGAATGACGATAATTTGGTGAACTGATGTAATATGGAACGAAGAATCAGCGAAGAAAGGAACATACGGAAAACATTGACAAGAAGAAGGGGCTGCTTGGTAGGTTACGTGTTATAACAGTAGTGAATAATCTCTATGGTACTAGAGGGTAAAATCTCTGAGGCAAGACAGGGATTGGAATACATCGAGCAAATAACTGTGGAAGTAGGATACAAGTGCTACTCTGAGGTAAAGAGGTGGCGCATGAGAGGAATTCCTGACGGCAGCATCAAACCAGTCAGTGGTGAAAGGATGTACTTACCTGTATTTAATAATTAGTAAGTGTAGTTACTATCTTCTTGACAAGCATTTAAGTCCTAACGGTTGGACTTCCATTCTCAATCGTCATTACAGTTACAAGTTTGGTCAGTGTCACGCACTATAATTTCCCACGGAAAAAAAATTTTGATGAAATGTCGTGTACTAGATTTACGTTTCATATCAATCACACCTCTTCTAATGATATCTTTGTCAAAGAGCTGGTAACGCTAATCCTTCTTCTGTTTTTGTAGTTCACGTATAACTTAACTTCAGTTACTGTGAATATTTGGTTTCAATCGTGGTGTGAGGTATACGCAGGCCTACGGCACTTTTACCAACGGACCAGGATGATCTTTGTAGTGATAAAAACACCGCACGTGGAGGTACCTCTCTTGTTTCCTCGTTACCCTGCAACAGATCATACTTCTTATGTGCGGTACCAATATTGCCACTGCAAACAAGTTGACACTGCTCGTCACCAAAACTGCCAGGCTACAAAACCTTTGACGGCAATTCCAACCGAGAAGTTTCAAGTACTGGTCAGAACAGCACCACCCGACATCAGACGGATAGTTGCAGTCAGTTTCAAAAGGAGCAAAGTTGACACTGAAAATAGATGCCCATTCTATGAGCATGAATCTGCTGCTCAACGTCTTCGCAATAGGAAATTCTTTATCTCGAGTATCGCTAACCTAGTAAAATGAAAGGCAGAGCAGAGATTGTAGTGATAGTGGGGCTGAGCTAAGCGTAATTGGATATCAGCAAAAGAGAAACTGCCCACAGCAAATAGTATGCCTTGGCCTAAATGGAAAACACTTAACAGCCTTCAAGTGGGAATTGGCTGAAGTAAAACTGCCATGTTAAAATGCGTCTCTGAGAGAACCAAGAAGGCTCCCTTGTGTGTGATGGGACGGAAACGGTCAATCATTTCCTTATCTATCCCACTTACACCGTCTCCTTAGGCACTGTGACACAAGAGAATGTAGCATCAAGAAGCCCAACAGTGCACCTTGTGAGGTGCACAATTCAGTCTAAAGGCCATACACATGGCTGAGAAGAAGCACTTTAATCTCTTGAGTCATATTAATATCTCCTTCCTAACATTTTTCTAAATGTTTATTAGCTGATATTCCTCCTCTCATCACATTTCCCTGCTTTACTTATCGTCTGTACTAACTTTACGATTTATGTTCGTCAGCATCCTACATTAGGCGGTTCATCAAAATTTTAATTGTCTCCACTAGACTCCAGTGAACCACGTAGAACATGTAAAAGCATCATACTTAAATCAATAAACCTAGGACTCTCAGTACTACAACCTGCGGTCAATGTCTGTCTAGGTATCCTTGAAGTTAAAACCAAAAAGGTATGGTACACTTGCTAGGTGGTGTGTCCAGAACCATCCCTTGCTGTTTTCTACAGGGATGATGGATAAGCTTTCATAATGTTTTATAAACAGGATAGTGTACTGAAATATCACTTTTCTAACAAGTACACAGAGTTGGAGTATTTTGTTTTGTGATCAATGTACGGAGGCGTTTTATACAGGGTCATTCAGATGCCCGTACTGGTATTGTTATATGCAACACGCAAAGTTATACCTGGCCTTCAGAAACCATGGGTTAGATTTTCATATTTTCTCTCCCACCACATGCAAACTATTAGTCCTCCAGAAAAAGGGAGGAGGACCCGTCTGCAGGAACATTGTTGTTGTTGTGGTCTTCAGTCCTGAGACTGGTTTGATGCAGCTCTCCATGCTGCTCTATCCTGTGCAAGCTTCTTCTTCTCCCAGTACCTACTGCAGCCTACATCCTTCTGAATCTGCTTAGTGTATTCATCTCTTAGTCTCCCTCTACGATTTTTACCCTCCACGCTGCCCTCCAATACTAAACTGGTGATCCCTCGATGTCTCAGAACGTGTCCTATAAACCGATCCCTTCTTCTAGTCAAGTTGTGCCACAAGCTCCTCTTCTCCCCATTTCTATTCATTACCTCCTCATTAGTTATGTGATCTACCCATCTAATCTTCAGCATTCTTCTGTAGCACCACATTTCGAAAGCTTCTATACTCTTCTTGTCTAAACTATTTATCGCCCATGTTTCACTTCCATACAGGGCTACACTCCATAAAAATACTTTCAGAAACGACTTCCTGACATTTAAATCTATACTCGATGTTAACAAATTTCTATTCTTCAGAAACGCTTTCCTTGCCTTTGCCAGTCTACATTTTATATCCTCTCTACTTCGACCATCATCAGTTATTTTGCTCCCCAAATAGCAAAAGTCCTTTACTATTTTAAGTGTCTCATAACCTAATCTAATTCCCGCAGCTTCACCCGACTTAATTCGACTACATTCCATTATCCTCGTTTTGCTTTTGTTGATGTTCATCTTATATCCTCCTTTCAAGACACTGTCCATTCCGTTCAAGTGCTCTTCCAAGTCCTTTGCTGTCTCTGACAGAATTACAATGTCATCGGCGAACCTCAAAGTTGTTATTTCGTCTCCATGGATTTTAATACCTACTCCGAACTTTTCTTTTGTTTCCATTACTGATTGCTCAATATACTGATTGAATAACATCGGGGATAGGCTACAACCCTGTCTCACTCCCTTCCCAACCACTGCTTCCCTTTGATGTCCCTCGACTCTTATAACTGCCATCTGGTTTCTGTACAAATTGTAAATAGCCTTTTGCTCCCTGTATTTTATCCCTGCCACCTTCAGAATGTGAAAGAGAGTATTCCCATCAACATTGTCAAAAGCTTTCTCTAAGTCTACAAATGCTAGAAACATAGTTTTGCCTTTCCTTAATCTTTCTTCTAAGATAAGTCGTAAGGTGAGTATTGCCTTACGTGTTCCAACGTTTCTACAGAATCCAAACTGATCTTCCCCAAGGTCGGCTTCTATCAGTATGAACATTAACATAGTTAAAATTTGTAATGAGGTTCACTTGTTGGAGGCCACAGTTTCCAAATTATTCAAGAAAAATGTAGAAAAGTGTCCATCAAATTGACCTCCACCCCACAGTCATCCCTCAACAGCCAATATTTCTAATATATTGTTCATGGCACTCGCTGCTCCCACTCTACAAAAACTCTGCACAAACTATTCCCAATATTTGGCCTGTCTTGATCTCTATTGACTGGGATATTGTGCCCCTGCTACTTCGCTAACAATAACAATTTAAACGTGCGCCTGAAGGTAATGAACGAAAAATTACTTCTTAAACATTGAACAAAACCCAATTATGAGTAGTGGGTTAAAGGAGGTTCTAATGCCTTTTGCTGGTGTGGATTACATACATTCAGTGGCAAATTTTAGCCCACTCCCCATAATCTATTGTTACACTAATTAATTTATGACCCAATGATGGTTGATTTATGATCCCATAGGGATAATCTCTCCTTCTGAGAAACCTTCTACCACTCTCCCTCTCTCATATGCCCCCACCGCTGTGGGAAATTCCCAAAGCCCCTCGCCAATACAAGCACAATTTTGATGCCAAATTAAATTGATCAACTAAATACCCACTCCCTGACCTGTGAAAACCGCCAGCACCATCTCCCCTTCCCTATTTCCCCTCCTCTGCCCATCTGGAAATTCAAATTGAAAAGGCCATCAGTGCTGAGCTCCTGGAGAAGAAGGATGTAAGATAGTGATTTTATTTATGTAGTTTATTTATTGATGAAGGTACTGGACTGTTATCCGTAGACCTCTGACCTGTTTCTACTTTCCACAGCCACTTTCTATCACCTTTGCATATCCTCAGCCCCATTTTTCTGATTACATATGTATATGTTCACCTCGAAGTTTAAAGACCAACTACTCTAGTCCACAATACCACCACCAGAGGGTGCTCAAAACTGTCTCACAAAATAACCATCACTCATAAACGATGGATCACAATGCAGCACACACACTGGGAGTTGAGAGCAAGCATTGTAATAATGCAACTACCACAAAACCCGATGTCAAAAGATATCACCAGAAGAGAGCAGTAGTTGCTGCACATGCTTTGACTGCAGTGTGTGATTACTGATCATTCAGCTTAGAAATAGTCTTATCATCTCTCCTGCCTCCTCTCCTACCTACCTCTCATCCTCCTCTACATACAGATAACAGTTCTCCAGGCAAATTCTTGCCTGTTGTTCATATCACACATAGGAATCCAGGTTAAAATCTTTAAAATCACATGATTACACAAGCATCATTCTCTATTTTTTGCCCATCCCCTGATGTACCACACGATACTGACTGTGAGATCGCAGGAATTGAGGTATCAGAAATGGCTGGAAGTAGTCCATTTGCATGACCCCATCAAATTAATGTCTGCCCCCAGTAGCTGAATGGTCAGCATGACGGATTGTCAATCCTTTGGGTGCGGGTTCTATTCCTGGCTGGGTCAGGGAATATTATCCATCCAGGTACTGGGTGTTGTGCTGTCCTCATCATCATCCTATCATCCTCATCGACTGCAGGTCACCGAAGTGGCGTCAAATTGAAAGACCAGCACCCGGCGAATGGCCTGCCTGACAGAGGGCCCTAGCCATACGATTAAATAAATTAAATGAAATTAATTGCTTAACAATTTGCAGAATCAAGTAGAGAACTAAAAACACTGACCACCTTACAAGGATTCTTCTTCGTAATAAAACATATTTTCAATGTTTAAGCCTCACATACAAACGTTTTGCACAGACTGATTAGAGCACAAATATGTCCAAGGTCTTGTATACCCCGATTGCTGAGAACACAGGCACACTCCTCCATCACAACATTTCCACACAATATATCTGGAGAAAACAACCTTCCAATCACACACATTCATAATCATGAAACACATACCATCTGCTGACTGCCAGGCTAACGTGGCTGCAGCAGTTGTGAGACACTGGCACCTGTGTCAGCCACACCGACAGCCATAGCTGATGCTCAGAGGCCAGCAGGCTGTTATTGTGACTTCCAAACAATCTGTTTGATCGATTTACATGCAGGGAATAATCGTCCAGCACAAGCATTTGCCATATTGAATCTTCTCATGCAACATGCATGTCTGCTTCTGTCACCATTCAACCAACATATTTGCTACTTCGTTATTCAGCACCCGTTAAGAACTGCTGCCAGGTCCGACCCCTTTGGCTGCAGGCAAGAGCTGACAGGTAAGAGCATTGTTTGTAACTAACCAGTCATCATAGGCTAAGTAACAGCTTCAAGTTGGTGAAGCCCATATTATCCACCCCGCACTGTGGCAAACTGCAAGAGGCTTGGACATATAATTCTGACTGCAACTCCACCTGAACATAGACTCTCTCCAGTTAAAAAAAAATCCACTTTACCCAATCCAAGAAAGGATACTGTTGTCCATACCCCTCAAATTTCTGACGTTATATGTTGATTTCTCCCTTTTATTGGAGTTATTTTTGAAGACAGAATAAATTGGAGCATGCATGCGTTTTCACATAGCTTTAGTATCGTTACTTGTTGTGAGAAGTCCTGTGGAACAGTATTATAACAGTCTCTCTCCCTGCCATAGGCACCATACACAAAAAATAGCACACTGATTTAACAGTTTATGATTGGACTGCCAGCACAACCAAAATTAGCATGTATGACCAGAAAATCACGTGGCTGGAAGTGCCGCCATCTTGGATCTTTAGAGCATAAAAGGTGGCTTGCAGCGGCAAAACATAAGCCTTCTGTGGTAGTTGAAATAGTCAACATGGATTCCTCTAAAGTGCTTAACATTCCTCAGCTATTAATGAGAATAACGAGACCGAATGACGAATGCTTTGGTTTACAGTTAATACTAGAGAATCTGGACAATCTTGTCTTTGACACTGGCAATATAAATTATCAGGTTACCTTCCATTCGGAAAGTGGGTGCACTCAGTGACTGTTAAGAGGCTTATAAATTATAGAGCGCAGCAGTCAGTCGTTCATTTTTAGATTGTATTACGCAAATCCAGATTTCGGCTAGTGGCTAGCCATTCTTAATGCACTATTTTCTATTGTCGATGCATGTCAGTCCATGTTGTTCGATCGTCAGTCACATTTCTTTGAAATGTCTTTGGCTTTGGGTGTTTTCTACCACTGCCAATAACTCTTTCTCCTAGTCCTGTCGCAAGTGGAATAAGGGGAAAATATCTGGATGGAAATCCTGGTGGGTACTGTAAGACACCAGCAGTATTCACTATTGAGTCGTACAGACTTGCTGTCTGCAGTCTGCTTCATACTAGTTTCCGGTTATTTCGTTCTTTTGCGCTCCAGTTCAACCTGAGTGTTAAAACTGCTCAAAATAACCGGTTTCGGAAATAACCGACTTTCATTTTTTTGTTTTTATTACTTCCTGTAATAAACGTAGAAATCGAACAGAGATTGAAAAATTTTGACTACCAGTTTCAAGATTCATTGAATCAAGTATTAAATTAAATAGGAAAATAAAAGAAAGCTTAGTCTGCACAGCTTTCGGTGCTTTTCTCGAGAAGTGATAAGCGGCTGAATAGTAGAAAAAGGTAGCCAATATTCTCCATTTGAATCTAAGTTTTTGAAACTCTGCTCAAACATCTTGTTGTAATCGGGGATCACACTACTATTTGTTCATTACGGATGTACCCACACAATTCCAGAAATTACTCGTTCAAAAATGGTTCAAATGGCTCTGAGCACTATGGGACTTAACATCTATGGTCATCAGTCCCCTAGAACTTAGAACTACTTAAACCTAACTAACCTAAGGACAGCACACAACACCCAGTCATCACGAGGCAGAGAAGATCCCTGACCCCGCCGGGAATCGAACCCGGGAACCCGGGCGTGGGAAATTACTCGCATTGTTTCTGCCTGCACTGAAACTGCTCCAAAAGTATTTCACACAATGTTCCTCAAAGATATATCTAACATACAAAGACAGCAAATTATAGAGATATACGTGAATCGACATAAAATACTTAATTCCATTTTAAGTTTTTATCATACTTGTTACAATAGCTTGAATTTGCAGAAGTTAATTTTATAATATGTATTAACTTTTTTAGAGTATTATGGTTCCACCTTGCGATGAAAAGGAATAAAATATATTGCGACGTTGCTTGAGATGTAAAAGAAATTTACGCACAGGTGTTGTTTATAAAATCATATTGCTCCAAAGGGTAACTACACTCCTGGAAATGGAAAAAAGAACACATTGACACCGGTGTGTCAGACCCACCATACTTGCTCCGGACACTGCGAGAGGGCTGTACAAGCAATGATCACACGCACGGCACAGCGGACACACCAGGAACCGCGGTGTTGGCCGTCGAATGGCGCTAGCTGCGCAGCATTTGTGCACCGCCGCCGTCAGTGTCAGCCAGTTTGCCGTGGCATACGGAGCTCCATCGCAGTCTTTAACACTGGTAGCATGCCGCGACAGCGTGGACGTGAACCGTATGTGCAGTTGACGGACTTTGAGCGAGGGCGTATAGTGGGCATGCGGGAGGCCGGGTGGATGTACCGCCGAATTGCTCAACACGTGGGGCGTGAGGTCTCCACAGTACATCGATGTTGTCCCCAGTGGTCGGCGGAAGGTGCACGTGCCCGTCGACCTGGGACCGGACCGCAGCGACGCACGGATGCACGCCAAGACCGTGGGATCCTACGCAGTGCCGTAGGGGACCGCACCGCCACTTCCCAGCAAATTAGGGACACTGCTGCTCCTGGGGTACCGGCGAGGACCATTCGCAACCGTCTCCATGAAGCTGGGCTACGGTCCCGCACACCGTTAGGCCGTCTTCCGCTCACGCCCCAACATCGTGCAGCCCGCCTCCAGTGGTGTCGCGACAGGCGTGAATGGAGGGACGAATGGAGACGTGTCGTCTTCAGCGATGAGAGTCGCTTCTGCCTTGGTGCCAATGATGGTCGTATGCGTGTTTGGCGCCGTGCAGGTGAGCGCCACAATCAGGACTGCATACGACCGAGGCACACAGGGCCAACACCCGGCATCATGGTGTGGGGAGCGATCTCCTACACTGGCCGTACACCACTGGTGATCGTCGAGGAGACACTGAATAGTGCACGGTACATCCAAACCGTCATCGAACCCATCGTTCTACCCTTCCTAGACCGGCAAGGGAACTTGCTGTTCCAACAGGACAATGCACGTCCGCATGTATCCCGTGCCACCCAACGTGCTCTAGAAGGTGTAAGTCAACTACCCTGGCCAGCAAGATCTCCGGATCTGTCCCCCATTGAGCATGTTTGGGACTGGATGAAGCGTCGTCTCACGCGGTCTGCACGTCCAGCACGAACGCTGGTCCAACTGAGGCGCCAGGTGGAAATGGCATGGCAAGCCGTTCCACAGGACTACATCCAGCATCTCTACGATCGTCTCCATGGGAGAATAGCAGCCTGCATTGCTGCGAAAGGTGGATATACACTGTACTAGTGCCGACATTGTGCATGCTCTGTTGCCTGTGTCTATGTGCCTGTGGTTCTGTCAGTGTGATCATGTGATGTATCTGACCACAGGAATGTGTCAATAAAGTTTCCCCTTCCTGGGACAATGAATTCACGGTGTTCTTATTTCAATTTCCAGGAGTGTATAATAATTTAACTGAAGAGCACATAACGAAAACTATACAATGAACTGATCTTTACAGCAACGTGACATCAGATGAAGAGATCAGTACCGGATTAAACGTACTTCCGTGCTTTAGAATACATTACAGTTGCACAGACGTGTAATCGAGACTTACATCGCGCTCCACGGCACAATTTTCTGATTTGCATTTCTTCACTTACTGAGGGACATATGGTGGAACCCTGTTGAGGTAGGTATTTCTACACTCCTATGTTAACATGTTAGAGAAACGAAATTTTCGTATATATATCAACGTACATATATCAACTGTCATAGTCAAAACAGCTGGACTCTTTATTCTCCTCCGCACGAACGGCCACAGGAATCGGTTCTCCGAAAGTGAATATTTGACCATGTCTAAGCGTACACAAGAACGCAAGAGAAGGCACAGAAATCCAAAATCGTACGAATGGGTTCAACAGCAAACAAACATACCTAAATCAGACACGTTTAACGAAGCAATTACCGTCAATTCATTCGCTGTGCAGGTCCAAGTTTCAAGTAGATGCGTGCTGACGAACATGTAATCTAGTTATTATTCCTGTAGGTAACAGTAAAGTCTCAAATATTCTTTGCTGATAGTATTCCACTGTTATGATATGAGGAAATGACGTAATACATCATAAGCTTGTGGTTTTATAAAACGTCATTTCTCAAGTAATGTCGAAGATGTACATTTGCCTGTATCATAGAAGTCGTTCTCAAATTTTGCTGTCAGGCAAAGAAGTATATATAGTGCGGGAGATTGTAAATAACATAAATAACATAATAAATAACAAGGAAGTATATATATACAGTGCGGGAGATAGTAAATAATATGCTGTAATTCAGTGACATACGCGGCATTATTTATCACAGTTAATGGCAACACCAATAACGTAAAAAGGACAACATTTCTGCTATAAACACCGCCATGTTTGGGAGCGACAGGGGGGTGGGGGGGGGGGCGGTGGTAGATAAAGTATAAATTACCGAAAGATTTTATCACTAATGTAATGGACATGGACGACGTAAACAACCGGACATATTCTATATATTTTAGATTTTGAAAAGTAATTAAAACAGTCAGTTTTGATAACGAGAGTTTACTGCACCAAGAAAAGAAATATTTAGCGTCACAACTACTGTGTTCAATCAAAGTTTACTAAGATAAACCATTAATCAGAATGAAAACAAAGCAAGTACAGGTATCGCACAAAGAGATCGCTGCAGTACATTGAATACCGCGATTAATGATAAGATCAAGAGTAAAATTATATTTATCGTAGGGGAATACTTTAACTACGTGTATTTAAAGCTACAAACTCGCAGGAGAGCTTCTGTGAAGTTTGGAAGGTAGGAGACGAGGTAGTGGCGGAATTGAAGCTGTGAGGTCGGGCCGTGAGACGTGCTTAGGTAGCTCAGTAGGTAGAGCACTTGCCCGCGAAAGGCAAAGGTCCCGAGTTCGAGTCTCGGTCCGGCACACAGTTTTAATCTGCCAGGAAGTTTCATATCAGGGCACACTCCGCTGCAGAGTGAAAATTTCATTCTATGTGGAGACTTTATTTGCTCTAAACAGTATGACTGTCACACACAAATGTTGCAGAATTGGAATGTTAGTGTGACAAAATCGTCAACGTTCATAATTGATTTGGTGCTCAATAAGCATCCATCAATCGAGTTCTGTTGAAGGTCAAGATCTGGGTATTTGTAACAAATGAAACGTTTATTATATTAAAATTAGGGTGAGTAAAATACCATGAAATGCAAGATAATTTTTGGTCTGAAAAAATTACATCTCTTCTATGCGTATGAATTTCAAATTGATTTCTGCTTAAAATGAGAAAATGATAAATACTGTCGCCAAGATATTGGGATGAAAATTGGAGCCGCAGCGGTGTTAGTGATCGAAATACTTCATGCCCGAATATGGTATGGTTGAACAAAAAACCACTACTTCTCAACTCTACTGCGTCAAGTCTAGACTGCTAATTACATCCATTCAATTTCGGGCATTCAGCCGTACAAATAAACTTTCGTCCACAGTTATTTTCTCCGCGTATCGTCCGACCATCCTCAGAGTGAGTAGCAAGACTGATGACAAGGCTTTTTTTTCTTTTCTTTCCTTTATTGTAGTTTCAATTCCCCACCCGCGGCGGGCTGGCGGCAGCATAGGCGGTAACTTCAGCCTGTACGATTGTACAGGAGGACATTTAAAACAATAAAAAGAAGAAACATGGTTGAAAATAGATATAAGCAAGGGAGAACATTAACAGGAGAAATTATACAAGAAACGGGTGACTAAAATGGACATAAAAACAAAAAATATTTTTCACAAAAAACCACACACTGTGAGAATTAGAAGAAGACACAAATCGAAGTACGGCAGGAGCATTAAAAGTCTCAGAACGATTAAAACAACCACGTGATGGGCCGCGCAGCACGGAAAAACCATGGACGGCAAAAACTATAGACAAGTCGAGCACACGATTAAAAACCACACCACTCGACGACACTACAGAACTGCACAGAACAGAACACTGACGCAGCACGCTCGATGATGAAAAGAAAGTTAGGAAGATCTGTCACGGGTGATGGCAAAGTGCCAAGCACGGCCTCTAATGCTTCACCGCAGCGGTGCTGCGCATGCGGGTCACAAACGCTGGTTGGCGGCAAAGAGATACGCTTAAACACAAGCGCCGCCGTCCAGCGCGAGAAGTGGAAAATGCACATACTGGTTAAGTGTTTTCAAAACATCCATCGTAAAGTTCGCGTGGATCTTGAATTGGACGGCTGTGTACATATAGGACTTGCCGAAAATAAATCAACGCCTGCTTTCCAGCTTACGTCACAATAGTAGCATATAGCTGCAGTAATGTAAATACTGCTTGCTAAAATGAGTTTCCGAATAAGGTCTTCATCTCATAGGCTGAACAACCTCTATGACTCAGACACACAAAAAAGTAGCTGTTTGACAGATAGGATGATGTAGCTGCCCCTACCGCTTACGTTTTATGCAACACGCTATGTTATACCTGGCTCGATACGTGCTAAATATTATTCTACACGGAAAAAATAAATCATTTTTGTAAGAAATTTAATGCCAGTAAATATATTGTGGTACGTTTTAGCTGAGGGCCACGTTTTGCTGGTTATTCTAGGAAAATGTACAGAAGCGATCTTGAAATGCACCTCCAGCCCACTCACATCCCTCACCATTCACAATTTCTAGTAAGATGTTCGTGGGACTCCGTCCTACCACTGTACAAAAATTTCCAGCTACACGAATTATTCCCGATATTCGACCTTTTATGGTGTCTGTTTATTGAGCTAGTTGGCTATCTCAGTAATACTGTTGATTTAACTGTGCCCATGAAGATAATGAAAGAAAGATGATTTTCGTAAACGTTACACTAAAACAATTTACGTCGATCCCAACGAAGCCCTTAGAAGCATAGTAGTTTCGTACTCAGAAGGCCTGACGAATACAACGACGCAACTCTTTATTTTACGCTGTTAAACTCCACAGAACTGTTGGGTAAAAATTTATAAAAACGTCAGCTTTGTGATTTGTAAGTGCTCCTCGACTATGCCAGTTGCTTTATCAGGCCAGTCAGTGAAGACTAAAAAAGGGTGAGTGTGGGATATAATTGGTGGAGTTGCACTTATTTTTACAGCGGGATCAGGGTGTGCCACGAACAAGGTACCAGAAATCCTGACCAGAGGGTGCGTGTTGTGGGAATCGGGGTGCGTTTGATGGTCACTGTCCAGCGTTTTCCTTGAGTAAGATGAGAACTATAGCTCTAGCGAAAACGTATCCCAATACAAAAACTACATTAAACTTCCAGCAAAAATGTCCTGTTCATTTTTCGATAGAACTAACAGTCTGCGTACAGCGAGCCAGAGGATATGGAAACCACGCACGTGATTCATTAAGTCTAGGTATAGCACTGAGTGTTGCGTAGAACGACATCGGTAAGCACAGCTGAGGCGCATTGTATAACACATCATAAAGTATTTCGTAGGTTTTGAACTGAGTTTCGCCACATACGTCATCTTGGTTTCAAAAGACATTTATTGCGCTTTACGATCCACGATTAAAAAGATACAGAGGTGAAAGAGACATTCACTGATATATACACCAAATTATACTGAAGTGCCAAAGCAACTGGTATAGGCATGCGTATTCAAATACAGCGATATGTAAACAGGCAGAATACGGAACTGCGGCCGGCAGCACCTACATGAGACAACAAGCTCCTGGCGCAGTTGTTAGATCGGTTACTAATGCTACAATGGCAGATTTAAGTGAGTTTGAAGGTGGTGTTATAGTCGGAGTGTGAGAAATCTTATGGGACTTAACTGCTAAGGTCATCAGTCCCTAAGCTTACGCACTATCTAACCTAAACTATCCTAAGGACAATCACACACACCCATGCCCGAGGGAGGATTCGAACCTCCGCCGGGACCAACCGCATAGTCCACGACTGCAGCGCCCCAGACCGCTCGGCTAATCCCGCGCGGCTTATAGTCGGATCACGAGCGATGGGACACAGCATCTCTGAGGCAGCGACTAAGTGGGAATTTTACCATACGACTATTTCACGAGTGTATCGTTAATATCAGGAATCCGGTAAAACATCAAATCTCCGACATCGCTGTGGCCGGAAACAGATCCTGCAAGAACGGGACTAACGACGAGTGAAGAGAATCGTTCAACGTGACAGAAGTGCAACCCATCCGCAAATTGCTGCAGGTTTCAATGCTGGGCCACCAACAAGTGTCAGTGTGCGAACCATGCCATGACACATCATCGATAAGGGCTTTCGGAGCCCAAGGCCCACTCGCAGCACGATGCAAAGCTTTACGCCTCACCTGGGCCCGACAACATCGACATTGGATTGTTGATGACAGGAAATATATTGCCTGGTCTTGTTTCAAATTAAATTGCGTGGATTGACTTGTACGGGTATGAAAAAAACTTCACGAATCCATGGACCCTGCACGTCAGCAGGGGACTGTTCAGGCTGGTGAAGTCTCTGTAATGGTGTTAAGCGTGTGCAGTTGGTTTGATATGGGACACCTGATACGTCTAGATACGACTCTGACAGGTGACACGTACGTAAGCATCCTGTCTGATCATGTGCATTGTGCATTCCGACGGATTAGGGCAAATTCAGCAGGATAATGCGACACCCCACACGTCCAGAATTTCTACAAATTGGCTCCGGGAACACTCTTCTGAGTTTAAACACTTCCGCTGGTCGCCAAACTCCCCAGCATATCTGGGATGCCTTGCAATATGCTGTTCGGAAGAGACCTCCACCCCCTCGCACTTTTATGGATTTATGGACAGCCCTGCAGAATTCATGGTGTCAATTCTCTCCAGCACTACTACAGACATTAGTGGAGTTCGTGCCACGTCGTGTTGCGGCACTTCTGTGTGCTCTTGTAGGCCGTACACGATATAAGGCAGATGTACCATTTTCTTTGGCTCTTTAGACAATAAACTATCCAGTTCACATGCTGCAACGGAAAGATCCTACTTGCTGATATTGTGTTCAATACGTCTTAGAAATTCACTCACTGTAGATGCTTCAGGCTTCCGCCACCCAACACACCAGGGAATGGAGAGAGCACTTTTAACACAAGAAGCAATGTGTCCACATGGATGGAATATAGCACCCACTACGTTGCAGAAACCAAGTTTACACAGGTTAGTTGCATTTGCCACATGCTGTTCAAATGACACTGTTTCTTTCGGAATATTTGTTGTAAGTTAAATATTAGACAATCGTTTTCTGTAATTGTTGCATTTTTATTTCGGGAATTACTGTCTACAAAATCAGTGCCCTTTAGATGATTCAGAAACATGCATTTGGAGGACAACAGAGCGCATGCTACCCATGAATCATCAAATTTCATTCCAATGCTTCAAACCACCACCGCAATAAGAACATACTTTCTCATCACTATTACTGGTGTAAAAGTAGCCTTCTTCACTAAGTTCATCCGGCCGGTGCTTAACAGCAAACGGCCAATCACAGAAGGATACTAACTTCGCCTCCTGCTTGCTATATTGAGACCACGATGGTCCCGGCACGATTTCAGCTGAACTGTAAGGAGGCATCATTTCTGGAAATGAATTTGGACGTCTTTGAACGAAAGAAGAAGAACATGAACACTTTCATATCTCCAGGATTCACTTGTCCAATAATCATGCTCTCCAGATATCGTCCTATTTGTAAGATGCATGCTCGGGAACATCACTGAGCTAGCCAGAAAAGTATTATTCTTCCACGGAAAGTATTAGACGTATTGTCAGAATACTGACATGTGGAGTGTATTTCTGTGGAAATCGCTGCATGGTGCTTCTGAAATATGTTGGACTAGATTCTTTTTCCGCACACTTTTCGTCGATTCTGGTGCGCTTGAAAGCTGACATGCAGTCCCACGAACTCGTGGAAAGTAAGTCTGGTGGAAAAGAAAAGTCGTGCCCCTAATTGTTTCTGTAATAACAAGCCAGCAAATATTGCGTTCCTGTGGTGTGGAGTGTTTACCTCACACGTGTCGCTGATTCTTGTTCAAATGTGTGTGAAATCTTATGGGACTTAACTGCTAAGGTCATCAGTCCCTCAGCTTACACATTACTTAATATAAACTATCCTAAGGACAAACACACACACCCATGCCCGAGGGAGGACTCGAACCTCCGCCGGACCAGCCGTACAGTCCACGATTGCAGCGCCCCAGACCGCTCGGCTAATCTCGCGCGGCGCTGATTCTTACGAAACAGACTATGATGTCATACATTTCCACAGATGTCGACGTATACACATACTGAAAATAACAAAGCGCAATGCAACTTGAGTGGAACCAGATGCGTGACCTCTGAGCGCTTTTATCTACGTGCTATGGTAAGCTGTCCGCTGCTGGCTTTGTATCTTTGAGTGCGCTGTGAGGTCACTGTGACTCTCTTACTTTCGAATGAGGATATGAAGACAAGATATTTAACTTCTATTGGTTTCATACTTATCTGCTCAACACTGTATAGACTTTAGTGCTGGATGAATAAACGCATTTATACACTCTTCTAATTGTCTCGTGTTTACGCTATGCTCAGGTAGTCATAATGTGAACCCCTAACACACAAGTGCCGACAGTAGAGTCTTGCAAGCACACACCTGCGGTTTGCGAGTGATACGTTACGCTAACTTTGGCGGAAGTTCCCGAAGGTTAAGGAGCCTAATAACAGCCGCTTAGCGCCTGTACACAGACCATGCGGTTGGCAAGGCTATGTGAGGCCTTGTTCGCAGCCACGCGCATTTCAAGCACCTTCACTCCTTCCCTGCACATAGGCTGTGAAACTACAGAACGCACATGTGCGATACGCTTCGCTTACCGCCAGAGTTGGACGAAATTTTTGCGAATTACGAATAACGAATACAGGTAAAAATTATTATTCTTTATTCACGAATAAAAAAAAAAATGGTTCAAATGGCTCTGAGCGCTACGGGACTTAACTTCTGAGGTCATCAGTCCCCTAGAACTTAGAACTACTTAAACCTAACTAACCTAAGGACATTACACACATCCATGCCCGAGGCAGGATTCGAACCTGCGACCGTAGCGGTCGCGCGGTTCCAGACTGTAGCGCCTAGAACCGCTCGGCCACCCACACGAATAACAAATGTTATTGAAAATACTATTCACTCCACCAATAAAAACACTTAACCGTCACCTAAAAATAAAAAGAGTCAGGAATAATAGGCAAATTTGAAATGCAGTGCATTTATTGCCCCAATTTTTTGTCGTTTACTGAATAAATGTATTTTTGTCTTTTAAATTAGTTTCGGAACGATTCGTTCTTTCCACACATTCATTTTTAATTTTTGAAGATTTTCCATTATGGCAAATTAGAAAACACGTCCTGAACATGTGAAGAGGGCACTGATGCATTATACCGCCTGAATTCGTCTTTATTTCGCGATAACGATTTATGAGTTTCAGCCCACGATCTCCTTGAGCATAAGTTGAGAAGCCGTCGATTTCGCTGTAGGTTTTTAAGTCACAGTGTCATTGGAAACTCTTGCCGTTATGTCTTCCATATTTCTGTGGCTGTTATATTATTTCTGTAGTTTCTTGTAAGCCTTCCTTGGTCATGGACAGCAATATAGGAGAATCAAAAAATGGTTCAAATGGCTCTGAGCACTATGGCACTCAACTGCTGTGGTCATAAGTCCCCTAGAACTTAGAACTACTTAAACCTAACTAACCTAAGGACAGCACACAACACCCAGCCATCACGAGGCAGAGAAAATCCCTGACCCCGCCGGGAATCGAACCCGGGAACCCGGGCGTGGGAAGCGAGAACGCTACCGCACGACCACGAGATGCGGGCATAGGAGAATCACCTGGTTTTAAATCGTGGGTGAGATAGTGCTGCAGTAATTGCAGCTGGTGCAGAAAGGCGAAAATAACCTTCCAACCGTCGCTTGACAGTTTTACGATACGTAAGTACCCAGTGTTCTGCAATACTATGATCTGTTTTATGTACTCAGACCCAGTGTTCCGAAATTTTTTAATCTCAAAGCCAAATGTAACTGCATAGATCCATGTCGGATCGAAAAAACTACTACATATTCCAACGGCATGCTAACTCATAATTAATCTTAGAACAATGTCGGATGACTTTGAACGTCGATCAGCATGTCATTAAAGTTCTAGGAGACATCATGTAAAAACTCTGGTGATGTTAGTCGTCAGCAACCACTGTTCATTCTTGGGTCACTGCTCTTTTAGCACCGCAAACACAATGAATTGCGTAATTATATCAAGGAGGCAAGCATAGCTGACAGTGTTAGCAGTCTAAGGAAGGTGTTGAAGATGAAATCTGTCAGCTTAATTGTAATCATTGGCTACTTACGTAGAGTACTTGCGAATCTTAGCAAGAAAATGGGGAGAAGTACTGGCTGGTCAGAGACAGCTGAATGGGGTAACGTCGGCAGTGCTATTGGTAAGGCCTTAAGCCTACACGTATTTTCGTGTTTCATTGTTTATGCTGTAAATAAAGTAAAGCTTTGCTCAACTCGAAGGCTGGTTTGAACACTGCAGTGCCTTACTACGCATGGTGGTGTGCCCTTGATTCCTCCCACCTTTAACTTATACAGCCACTTATAGGGGATCTCCGCTTCCGGATGTACTCCGAAATACAGTATAGCTTTACCTGGAATTATTGTCATTGCTACAGATGAAAGAAGCGATAAGTAATTGAGAAATCCCCAAGCCTTTAGTTTTGTAGTCTGGAAATTGAGCCACTGTTCGTATTTCCAGAAAAACTGTTAACAAGTTATTTGTCAAACAGAAACTGCGCTGAGCCAAGAAAACTAATTATAATTATCGAATTCTGAACATAAGTAAACAAAAACAAATACTGTGACATTATATGTTATTCCTTATTTAAGCTACAAATAATTTACTTTCGAATAAATTTATTTCAATGATCTACTTACTCTATCATCCAGATAGAAATTTGTTGGAATAACGCACATCTGTACTTTCTGCTGCACCTTTCACTTCGTTTCTCTTTTCGTATATTGCCGTTCATATTATAAGCTAACGAGTCCTATTAATTCGTTTGATCGACTTACTCACAAAAGCCTACGGTGCACCGGGTCTTACGTTTCCTTTTTAATAACAAATTCGACAATTATAGTATGTTTCCACGCTCCTCAACGTAAATCTTTGCAATTCGTTCCTTGTCAAGGAACAAGAGCGACAGGATGTTTATAGTGCTGATAACATGGATGATAAATATAATGCTTTCTTTAACATATTTCTCACGCTCTTTGAGAGTTGATTTCCATTAGAATGTTCTAAACGGGGTGCTAACAGTAGAAGACAGCCATGGCAGATGACTAGGGGGATAACGATATCATGTATAACAAAACGGCAATTACATCAAAACGTTAGGAGTAGTCACAATGAAGCTACAGTAGCCCATTACAAACAGTATTGAAGGTGCTTAAAAATGCTATTATGAAGGCAAAGAGTATGTGGTACGCAAATAGAATAGCTAATTCAGAGGATAAAATTAAAACTATATGGTCATTTGTGAAGGGAGTATCGGGTCAGCAGCACAAGGTTGACGATATAAAGTAAGATCGTAGTAAAAATATTTCTCTTACTGATAAATCAGTTATATGTACAATATTTAACAATAATTTTCTGAGGATTGCTAGTGAATTAATTAAAAATTTAGTCTCTACAGGGAATCATATAACTCTCTTGGCAAACGCCTTTCAGAGATTGATCTCTGAAATACTCCTCTGTGATACAGACAAGGAGGATATTGAGTCAGTAATTAAATCACCAAAGACTAAGGACTTCAATGGATATGATGGAGTGCCTATCAGAATATTAAAGTACTGTACTGCACATGTTAGCCCTTTATAATTTTTCCTTTAGGAATGGTCAGTTTCCTGAACGGTTAAAGTACTCAGTAGTAAAGCCGCTTTATAAAAAATGACAAATGAATAACGTAGATAGTCTTAGACCTATTTCTATGCCATCAGTGCTCGCTGAAGTTATTGATAAGGCTATGTATGTAAGGATAATTGGTCATTTTATATCACATAATTTGCTATCATATAAACAGTTCGGCTTCAGAAGTCGTTTAATAATTGAAAATGCTATATTCTCTTTTCTCTGTGAGGTACTGGATGTGTTAAACAAAAGTTTTCGAACACTAGGCATATATTTTTTGATTTAACAAAGGCGTTTGGTCGTGCTGATCACACAGTATTTCTCCAGAAGCTGGACCATTACGGAATACGGGGAATAGGTCACAACTGGTTCACCTCTTACTTTAACAACAGACAGCAAAAGGTCATTACTCACAGTTTTAAGAATGGCTGTGTTGTGGAGTCTGAATGTTCTGTGCAACATTGGTTAGGTTTCAAATAGTGCAGTTCATGACATAAGTTGATGGGTTATAGAGAATAAACTAACGTTAAATCATAGTGAGACTCAGTCTTTGCAGTTTCTGACATACAATTTTTTTAAAAAAAACAGTCTTTTAGTTTCACAGAATGGGCATATGATTAGTGAAACTGAACAGTCCAAATTTCATGGTGTTCAGATGGACAGTGAACTGTCGTGGAAAGCCCACGTTTGGGATCATGTTCAAAGATTTAATGCTGCCGTTTTTACTATTCGGATGGTATCTGTGGTAAATGATCGTTCGACACGAAAATTAGTTTAGTTTGCTTATTTTCATTCGCTTAAGTCACATGGTATTATATTTTGGGGTAATTCTTCCCAGTCTAAAAGTATATTTTTAGCTCAGAAACGGGCGGTTCGGGCAATTACTGGTGTAAGCTCGAGAACGTCTTGTCGACCCCTGTTAACTAGTCTCGGTTTTTTGACATTGGTCTCTCAATATATATATTCTTGACTGTCGTTCCTTGTTAACAATATCACCTTATTCCAAAGAATAAGCAGCTTTCACTCAGTTACTACTTGGTAGATATCCAACCTGCGTTTAGAACGGACTTCCTTAACTCTTGAGGAGGAAGGTGTGCAGTATACTGCTGCATTCATTTTCAATAAGCTACCACTCAAATTCAAAAGACTTAGTAGTAATCGACGCACTTTCAAATTGAAACGGAAGAGTTACCTTATGTGTCACTCCTTCTATTCTGTCGAGGAGTTCCTTCAAAAATTAAACTGGTTCTTGTGTTGTATTGTTGATTGCGTTTACTTAAACTTATGATTTGACTTTTTTGGGTTCGTGGACATTTTATTTTTGTCTGTTATTGCTTTTGTGTTGTAATTTCATCTGCTGACACATTCCATGACCTTGCAGTTTGCTCTTCAGTTTAGTCCTCCGGAAATTGATGCGTAAATAAAATAAAATAAAATCATTAACATACAGCATAGGTCACCCAAAAACTGATCGTTAATACCTTGCTTCTAAACGTGGGATGACCATATGCGCCTCGGTGGCATGCAGGGACCTGACGAAAAGGAACAATGGCGTGATGGTGTGTAATATTGAAGGAACCAGCCTCCCACCGACATTCATACATTCAATTTCGGGAACTCCACCACCTCACGGATTATTGTGAGATAGCATCTGCGTCTTCGCTATTTAAGCAGTACCATGCACGGAAGCGACGGTCTAGGAGGGCTAAACGCATCGTGCATACTCAGGCCTACCAGAAAAGAGATCTCTTGCATAAGGATCTTCTTAAAGAACTGGATTGACATCCTAACCCACCTAGGATACTTTGAAAGGGGTCTACTGGGGCACACCCGTATGTGGCACTCGAATATGATTGATAATATTAATGTAAACTAAAATATAACTATGATTTTATAAACGACGTATGTCTCTGATACGATTTATAATTCGGATCGCTGACTGTTTTTTACCGCAGAGCCAAAGCTACTGCTTCTGGTCTGAGACAGTGTTGGAGTAAAAGAACGCTTGGCTCTGTCGGTGAGCGAAAGACGAAGGAGTAGGCAGTTTTTGTGGCGTGCTCAGTGAAGCCACCAAGTGTTGGAGTAACACAGCAATTACGAAACATGGAAGCAGAAGGCTTCATGAAAGCAAGATGAAGATGTTAAATAATTATGGTTTTCGTTTTGCGAGCGCGTTAGTATAGATGAGATGGCTGATAATTTGTAATTGTTGAGTAACGCCAGACTGTATGTAAACTGATTGATAAAAAGGCAGATTAGACATTTCCCTTTTGTAATGTTTCTAAGATTTGTTAACACAGGTATATGTAATTTGAAGATTTGTATTTATGCCTTTTTTAGTGAGCTTAGATAATACTTCGTGTAAAAAGCTCATTGTTTGTCAATCAATTAGTAAAGAAAGATGTAATTTTTCTGCAATGCAATTTCAATTTTCAGATGTTTTGTGAAGCTAAACTTAACTTGGAATATAATTTCGCTAAAAAAACTCAGTGTTAGTAATTCACTCCAATCAGTACCGCCTCCCTGTCCAGTCATATGTGTTTCAAAGAAGTTGGATTTTTCTTAAATGTTTTCATTTATCAGCCAAAAGAATTTAACGTACGTTCAAAAGTATCACAGTCAGCACTGCACACCGCTGAGCCTGTAGCTACATATACTTATATTTCCTTAAAGAGAGACCAGAATTTATTGCGTTCCACGGTTGCTGCTTTAGAGCTAAGACAATACATATATTTGTAGGCACAGGCTTTTATCTAGTGTGTTAAAATATAAAAAGAAAATTATTCTTAAAGAACGTTACGCATGGCGAGAGCTCTGCCTGTCCTTCGCCGTGTGAAATATTTCATATTCAAATAGTCAGGTATATATATTCTGTTCTCTCAACCACTCTGTAGCGATAATGGCAGCTTGATTTTTTTTTCCGCAACACAATTTACTAATCTGTACAAATTTTTTTTCACAGTTCATGGGCATTCTTATGCTCCACCTTGTTTTCCATTGATTTGATTGTTCAACATTTTTTGTCTTTGGAATTGTATATGTGATTTACGATGCCACGTGAAAGTGTTAAGGTTCCGTCGTGTAATCTGGCAATTTAAGATATAGAAATGGACGATTTTCCGATTATTAACAACAACGTTCAAAATGATAGTAACCGTTCTGAGGTGCAACAATTGCAAAACACCACAGAAAGCATGACCTCCATTTCCCAAAGTAATGTACAGTTTCCTGACAGTATGATTTCACCCAATTTACCATGTGCTCAGACTGTCGATTCCTGTATACTGGACGACGCTGAGGTAGATATTTCTAACACGCAGGTGTCAGAACACAATTCTTTACCGAATGAGGTCAATAAACTTCCCAATTCTTGTACAGTCAATCAGAATGCCAATACTATGTCAGAAGACACAGTAATGCAAAGAACTCAGTCTGTTTTTGAAAACCTGTTAGGATCCATTAGCAGTAATTATGCAGATAATGCAACAAACAAGACGTCCATGGTTGTAGATGATGTGTCCACACCACAAAGCTCAACACAGGTGACACCCGACGCATCAAATGAAAAGAATAGGGAAGCGACGCTTCAAATTCTCATGAAATGATGGTAAAACATAAATACACAACTGATGAACAGCTAGCCATCATATGAGAAATACGAGAAAAACAAAATATCTTCACTGCTCAGCTCAATGAACGATTTAATAAAAATGATGAACAGTTCGCCAGCATGCAAAGACAACTACATGACGACACTACACAGTTCAATGAACAATTTTCCCACATACGTGACGAGCCTAAATCGTACATAGAAACGACTGATAACCGTTTTAAACACGCAGGTACGGATATTAAAACCACTGAAAATAATTCCGTAGATTCCGTTACAGACGTTGCCACGTCGCAAACCTCAAATCCTATTGAAAAATCCAATAGCACAGAGCAAAATTTTACTAAGGAATTATTTTGTGTGACCCTTACTAAGCAATATGAAAAAATGGTGAGGACGGTCATACAAAGTATGATGTCTGCAACAGGTAAGTGCCACGCCGTCCTTGAAACCAGCAGTGACATGGTCAACAATACCGTCGGGCGGCTAAACGGCACGCCACAGCTTGCTTCAAAGCAATGTAGCGGTACGCAGACCAAAACAAAACTCTGCTCTGCATATATCAAACCCACTGACGTCAAAGGTACTTCTTTTAACTCGCAAAGCCAATCTGATATAACAGCAGTGGACAGATCCTATGAAATTAATCTCCATGTCATCAGCAGCAAATCAGTCCACAATAAAACAACCAGGGTTCAATAGCACCAGCACCAAACTCTCAAGCATATATATTGAAAACATCGATCTCCAAAACTTATCACATCTACATTCATCTCAAAAATATTACGCCAAGCCAACAACAGAGCTGGATCAAATGTATTGCGCTATGTAAATACAAAATAGCAGATTCTGCCATCGCATAAATTACGTTTTATAGGATTTTGCTTTCCCGGACTGTGATGTTATACACGACTTTGTCACTGACACACTGAAGTTGTCCATTTTGTACGTCTTCTGTAGCTACACAACTCCTAATTGATATGTACTGAATTTACATCTCCATCTTATTGCAATAATGGGAAATTACTGAAATACCAATAAGGTTAGTTTTAACGCCAAGAATACAGCTGCAATATTGAACTAAATTATACGCACACTTATTTCAGCAGCAAGAATTTCAAAAGAAAATTTTACGTCAATTATTGTACGAAATTACGTATCCAGCTAGTTTATTTACACTAATGATATGCATCAATTTTGACGACATAAATTATTTCTTCAGTTCGACATCTTGCATTTTAAAGACATATATGCTTTTCAGCTTTTTATAAATTTGTTTCCTACTTTTTGGGAAATATTGGTATTTGGCATTTGTCTTGCAGAAGTCGTTATTTGCATTTCACGTGCTTACACAGATTGTATTGATACCTTGTCTTACGGTTTCTTGATTATTCAGCATTTTATTATGTGGCGGCGTGCCCAGTAGGGAGAATCTTGAAGGTTGGTTCTCTTGCTGTGACATCAGATCTTGCAAATTTTTCTATTTTCATAAGCATGTGCATGAAGACAACAACTGAAAGAGACACCTTTTACTTTGACATGTATCCAGCGCATCACATCCCTTGTGTGGTCTGACCTCTCTTTTCTATATGGCCTCTATATATCTTATGTTCATTTATTTCTGATGCCATTATGTCTTTACTAATACCAAGTAATGTGCTATATTTTTACGACGCTATGCTGAAATCTACCTTATTGTCTGATGAATTATTTAGGTTAGTCACTCTTTGTATTTTATAATGTTTCCATGTTTCATTTATGCCCAGTCTCCTGCTCTATTTTGCTATATGTCTTCTATATCTGATGACGTCAACAGTTTACTTACTTTCACCTATGTAGATTTAAGAAATCAATGTACCCTGTAACTCATGTCCAATGAATGTACTCATCCATTTTGTATATTTTGTAGAACCAATGTACAGAAGTCTCATTGTATCCACTTGAGACATTATGCTTATAAATAGAAGTATATGAAAGTGTGAAAAGTGCCACATGTAAAGATGTGCAGGAAAGCAATTTACGTGTAATACCAAAACCCATTGACACTTCTCACACTGTTTCCTGGCAGTCTTTTATAACCATTTTTCTGTCAGTGTACTAGGTAAACTAGGCAGATTGCCTGTAAAGATTTAGAATTAGAAACAATTTTCCTCTGCATTTTGTATTAGGTATAAGAGTATTGTTAGAATATTTAATGAGTGTTCATGTCCTGAGCTGCACCAATTTTTTTTCAATAATGGTGGAATGTTGATGTGTAATGTGTGGTCATGCCCTGTGCTGTACTCCAGTAACGAAGATTATATGGATATATTGATGTATCTTCTATAATTATATCGTATGATGTATTTTATGTATGTTGCGTCCTTTCTAGGAAAATATGTCTTACCTTGTGTACATGATTGGAGGTGTTTGCGGAAGACTGTCACAGAAGCTTAATGATCCAGCCACTTCATCATGCTCATAGTTTCAGCCATGACTCTTCCTCTTCCTTGCAAAATCCTATACCATTATCTTAACGATTAGGATTGCATATTGATTTTGGTTTACATGATTTATTTGTCAGCAACCTTATTTACGAGACAGTATATTCATAATATAACCAGATTATCATTCATATTAGTGCACCTGAATACTCTCAATTCTTTCAAGTTTAATGGTGTATACAGTTAGACATTTTTGTACTCTCATTGCATGTTACTTGAGGGTGGTTCTATACCACTCCAGATTTCTATTTATCAGTAATGAGATATATTAACTACACATTTGTTGTAGAAGGTACTTTCAAATATGTGCCAAATTTGTTAAGTCCCGCTGGAGGGTTGTGAAAGGAGCCTACTGGAGCGCACTTGTATGTGGCACCAGAATATGATAATAATATTAATGTAAGCCAAAATGAAATTATGATTTTATGAATGATGTATGTCTCTGATAGGCTTTATAATGCGGATCGCTCACTGTGCTCGACCGCAGAGCCAAAGATACTACTTCTGTTCTGACTGTTGGAACAAGAGAGTTCTTGGCGCTGTCTATGAGCGGAAGACGATTGAGTAGGCAGTTTGTGTGGTGTGCTCAGTGAAGCCACCAGGTGCTGGTGGCTTCACTTTCTTTTCTTCTTAGGAAGTTAACGACAGGGGCACCATAACTCGTCATCAGCGACGTTATTGCATAGAAATGTTCAATGAGCTACCTGATGACGTTCAAGCAAAACTGCAATAACAGTCACTCCGTTGATTTTTGTTGTTTCGAATTTGAGCATGTAGTACTCCTACACCAGACTTCTGAAACTTGTCTGTTGAATGCAAATGTCGCATGATAGTTAAATGGTAATCCATCACTTACATAAGTAGTCGAGACTTCCTTAATGTGGAAAATCATTCTTGCCAGAACGATCTTTGTTGAAACAAAAATATCTTTTACTGACGTATTTTTCCCAAAAGCACTCGCTCCACACTCATTTCAAATCTTTCGAGCTGCCGCCTCTGCATTCACCCCTCTATTATACCAAAAGTAAATATTGTGTTGCAGATGTTACACCTTTTTCCACTTGCGACCCAATTTTACAACGCTTAATCGTAGATCATGAATTTTAAGTATGCAAAATCTAATGCTTAACTGCAAGATGATAACTAGTGCTTCAAATTTTAAAAAGGACAGTTCAGACATACACTGACAGCGTCGCGCTGCGTTCACCTTGACGGCGCCCAATTTCATGCGGCGGGTGGCGTCTGGCCGGTGACCGGTAGCCGCTGCAGTGCGAGGAAGCACTCGAGCGTAAGCTGTTCTGGTCGCGACGCAGCCACGAGCTGACCTGCGGAATTGTGTCTGGGTGTATTTGTTGTTAGTGCTGGGTTGAATGTGAAGCGAATTATCTTCGATGTTCAAATAGACTCATGACTTTAGACGAGAGACGAAATGTTGAAAAAAAAAGTACGGATGGACGCGAACACTTGACTATAAGTATAGACTGCAAGACGATTACCACTAGTAAACCTTCCGGGATATACGGTCGTGGTCCATGAAACTCTTCAGCTCCTAAAGTTTAGTCCAGAGCTGCGCTGGACATCTTCAGAGGGGTGTTTCTCCTCCGGTGAGACTTGCCGACTGACGAGTCGGACGTCTGAGAGCGACTTATATACTCCTGGAAATGGAAAATAGAACACATTGACACCGGTGTGTCAGACCCACCATACTTGCTCCGGACACTGCGAGAGGGCTGTACAAGCAATGATCACACGCACGGCACAGGGGACACACCAGGAACCGCGGTGTTGGCCGTCGAATGGCGCTAGCAGCATTTGTGCACCGCCGCCGTCAGTGTCAGCCAGTTTGCCGTGGCATACGGAGCTCCATCGCAGTCTTTAACACTGGTAGCATGCCGCGACAGCGTGGACGTGAACCGTATGTGCAGTTGACGGACTTTGAGCGAGAGCGTATAGTGGGCATGCGGGAGGCCGGGTGGACGTACCGCCGAATTGCTCAAGACGTGGGGCGTGAGGTCTCCACAGTACATCGATGTTGTCGCCAGTGGTCGGCGGAAGGTGCACGTGCCCGTCGACCTGGGACCGGACCGCAGCGACGCACGGATGCACGCCAAGACCGTAGGATCCTATGCAGTGCCGTAGGGGACCGCACCGCCACTTCCCAGCAAATTAGGGACACTGTTGCTCCTGGGGTATCGGCGAGGACCATTCGCAACCGTCTCCATGAAGCTGGGCTACGGTCCCGCACACCGTTAGGCCGTCTTCCGCTCACGCCCCAACATCGTGCAACCCGCCTCCAGTGGTGTCGCGACAGGCGTGAATGGAGGGACGAATGGAGACGTGTCGTCTTCAGCTATGAGAGTCGCTTCTGCCTTGGTGCCAATGATGGTCGTATGCGTGTTTGGCGCCGTGCAGGTGAGCGCCACAATCAGGACTGCATACGATCGAGGCACACAGGGCCAACACCCAGCATCATGGTGTGGGGAGCGATCTCCTACACTGGCCGTACACCACTGGTGATCGTCGAGGGGACACTGAATAGTGCACGGTACATCCAAACCGTCATCGAACACATCGTTCTACCATTCCTAGACCGGCAAGGGAACTTGCTGTTCCAACAGGACAGTGCACGTCCGCATGTATCCCGTGCCACCCAACGTGCTCTAGAAGGTGTAAGTCAACTACCCTGGCCAGCAAGATCTCCGGATCTGTCCCCCATTGAGTATGTTTGGGACTGGATGAAGCGTCGTATCACGCGGTCTGCACGTCCAGCACGAACGCTGGTCCAACTGAGGCGCCAGGTGGAAATGGCATGGCAAGCCGTTCCACAGGACTACATCCAGCATCTCTACGATCGTCTCCATGGGAGAATAGCAGCCTGCATTGCTGCGAAAGGTGGATATACACTGTACTAGTGCCGACATTGTGCATGCTCTGTTGCCTGTTTCTATGTGCCTGTGGTTCTGTCAGTGTGATCATGTGATGTATCTGACCCCAGGAATGTGTCAATAAAGTTTCCCCTTCCTGGGACAATGAATTCACAGTGTTCTTATTTCAATTTCCAGGAGTGTATATCGTAGAAAGTGGGCGTGGCCAAAGTTACACGTGATATGCAGAGATAATCTTTGTCAGAGAAAAAACTTAACTATCGATCGTGATCTCGTCACGGATAAAACTGTCTAGCAATTCTGTAGTGCTACTGTCCAAATATCACTAAGTTTCATGGTCTCTTCTTTCCGATTAAAATTATCCCTATGTTTATATATTTCAATTGCTTCCCTACAAAGCCGTGGGTAATAGTTTGTCGTCGTAGATAAAATTTTTGTTTCGGAAAACTTCACTTTATAATTTCCTGACTGAAAAGCGTGTTCTGCTACAGCCGATTTATCTGTGTTCCCTAATCGGCAAAGACTTCTGTGTTCTTTTAACCGTGTATTTACGCTTCTTTTGTTGTTCCAATATAAATTTCACCAAATGTACACGGAATTTTGTATACGCCACTGGCTGATAGAGGAGCGCGTTTATCTTTTACAGACCGCAGAACATGACAAATTTTCTTCGTTGGTTTAAAAACAGGTCTGATATCTTGTTTACTTAAAATCTTTCCAATCTGATCCGTTACTTTCTTTATAAAAGGGAGAGAGGCTGTATTCTTCCATCGTTTTTCGGGCTTGTCCTTACCCTTTTTGTTGTTTGTGTGCAGAATTCTGCTTACTTCTTTCTTTGAGTAGCCATTTTTCTCAAAAGCGTGCTTCAGATGTTTTAATTCGGCGTCAAGATACTCCGGCATGCAAATCCGTCTGGCTCTGTCAATGAGACTTTTAATCCTACCTCTCTTTTGTTGTGGATGGTGATTAGAGTTTTTATGTAAGTATCTGTCTGTGTGCGCTTTTTTTCTAAAAATCTGTTGTTTCAATCTCCCATCTGTCTGCCTCATAACTAATACATCCAAAAACGGTATTTTGTTGTCATTTTCTCTCTCTGTGGTAGACTGGATTCTTGCATTTATATTATTAAGGTAATCAAAAAATTCGTCTAAGGCTTCTCTACCATGTGGCCAGACCACAAAAAGTTTATATTGGAACAACAAAAAGAAGCGTAAATACACGGTTTAAAGAACACAGAAGTCTTGGCCGATTAGGGAAAACAGATAAATCGGCTGTAGCAGAACACGCTTTTCAGTCAGGAAATCATCAAGTGAAATTGTCCGAAACAAAAATTTCATCTACGACGACGAACTATTACACACGGCTTTGTAGAGAAGCAATTGAAATACACTCCTGGAAATTGAAATAAGAACACCGTGAATTCATTGTCCCAGGAAGGGGAAACTTTATTGACACATTCCTGGGGTCAGATACATCACATGATCACACTGACAGAACCACAGGCACATAGACACAGGCAACAGAGCATGCACAATGTTGGCACTAGTACAGTGTATATCCACATTTCGCAGCAATGCGGGCTGCTATTCTCCCATGGAGACGATCGTAGAGATGCTGGATGTAGTCCTGTGGAACGGCTTGCCATGCCATTTCCACCTGGCGCCTCAGTTGGACCAGCGTTCGTGCTGGACGTGCAGACCGCGTGAGACGACGCTTCATCCAGTCCCAAACATGCTCAATGGGGGACAGATCCGGAGATCTTGCTGGCCACGGTAGCTGACTTACACCTTCTAGAGCACGTTGGGTGGCACGGGATACATGCGGACGTGCATTGTCCTGTTGGAACAGCAAGTTCCCTTGCCGGTCTAGGAATGGTAGAACGATGGGTTCGATGACGGTTTGGATGTACCGTGCACTATTCAGTGTCCCCTCGACGATCACCAGTGGTGTACGGCCAGTGTAGGAGATCGCTCCCCACACCATGATGCCGGATGTTGGCCCTGTGTGCCTCGGTCGTATGCAGTCCTGATTGTGGCGCTCACCTGCACGGCGCCAAACACGCATACGACCATCATTGGCACCAAGGCAGAAGCGACTCTCATCGCTGAAGACGACACGTCTCCATTCGTCCCTCCATTCACGCCTGTCGCGACACCACTGGAGGCGGGCTGCACGATGTTGGGGCGTGAGCGGAAGACGGCCTAACGGTGTGCGGGACCGTAGCCCAGCTTCATGGAGACGGTTGCGAATGGTCCTCGCCGATACCCCAGGAGCAACAGTGTCCCTAATTTGCTGGGAAGTGGCGGTGCGGTCCCCTACGGCACTGCGTAGGATCCTACGGTCTTGGCGTGCATCCGTGCGTCGCTGCGGTCCGGTCCCAGGTCGACGGGCACGTGCACCTTCCGCCGACCACTGGCGACAACATCGATGTACTGTGGAGACCTCACGCCCCACGTGTTGAGCAATTCGGCGGTACGTCCACCCGGCCTCCCGCATGCCCACTATACGCCCTCGCTCAAAGTCCGTTAACTGCACATACGGTTCACGTCCACGCTGTCGCGGCATGCTACCAGTGTTAAAGACTGCGATGGAGCTCCGTATGCCACGGCAAACTGGCTGACACTGACGGCGGCGGTGCACAAATGCTGCTAGCGCCATTCGACGGCCAACACCGCGGTTCCTGGTGTGTCCGCTGTGCCGTGCGTGTGATCATTGTTTGTACAGCACTCTCGCAGTGTCCGGAGCAAGTATGGTGTGTCTGACACACCGGTGTCAATGTGTTCTTTTTTCCATTTCCAGGAGCGTATATAAACATAGGGATAATTTTAATCGGAAAGAAGAGACCATGAATCTTAGTGATATTTGGACAGTAGCACTACAAATTGCTAGACAGTTTTATCCGTGACGAGATCACGATCGATAGTTAAGTTTTATCTCTGACAAAGATTATCTCTGCATATCACGTGTAACTTTGGCCACGCCCACTTTCTACGATATATAAGTCGCTCTCAGACGTCCGACCCGTCAGTCGGCAAGACTCACCGGAGGAGAAACACCCCTCTGAAGATGTCCAGCGCAGCTCTGGACGAAACGTTAGGAGCTGAAAAGTTTCATGGACCACGACCTTACATCCCGGAAGGTTTACCAGAAGATATGTCATCCGGTCGTGAAAGCCTTCATACTATGATTACCACTAGGCCACGGGCGCACACTACACCAAGGAAATAGACACCTCCTCCTGACACTTCCGCATCTTAAAGTGTTGGCAGATTTTGCAGATGGCCGGACTTGGTGTTGTCAGGGACGTTCGGTTTTATTGGCCACCGTAAATGAACAACTTGGACTTTGTGGCGGCCGGGCGGCGGTCAGGTTTATATGTCATCGGCGTTACCGGTAAATACCTGACGCGACACAAACTCCATGCCCTCACCCTGGCGGACAACCCTATCTGTCTGAGGTGTAATGTACACGCCATTGATGAAACATCGTTCCCTGCGGCGCGGCGGTGCATGATTAGTTCCTTCTCCAGTAGATATTTGGTTTTATCTCCAAGGGCCAACGCATATGGTCGTCCGCAGTATGCTCCTGTGTCCGAACGAGACGAATTTCCCACCATCGAAAGTACATTCTGTCGCCTGAATAAAGGGTATAGCCGTCCTGTATCTTTTCAGATATGGAGCTGCGAAAGTAATTGCTTTTTACACGCTTTTTGTCAACACTACACCAGGCAATGAGACGACACGTTAAATACCAGTTCACCTTTGCTAACTATCTAGGGGGCATTTTCTCCACCGAGCCCCCCAGTTGGAACCTTCCAGGTGAGTGAATTTGAAAGGTGAAGCTATATTTTCATGATCATTAAAGGTTCAGCGTTCGCTTTCTTAAGGCATGTCTCCAGCCGGTTGTTCAAAACGAGCGAACACCGATTCGTTTTCGCACACCAAGAGCAACTTTAAATTCTTTTCCAGCTTTCTATATTAAATAAAGGAGATATCTCTTATCATTTTTACATTTTGTAACCAAAACCGACCCAAACGAAATTGTTTCGTAGTTATCTCTATTCTGTAATTTCTACCGAATTGATAAACGTTAATTTTATAGTAAGCGCTGTTTAATGTAAGAACTATGATTATTACGTTCATATACATAATTTGTTTTTTTATTGGCATTTCTAAGTGAGGTATTGCGTTTAGTAATGCTGAAGAACGTTTTTCTAACACTGAACTGGCAAAAAGAAAAAGAAAAAAATAGAGAAATGGCAGTGCGCACACGCTTCCGTGACTGGGTGGTCAGCAAAAAAAGTGGTTAGGCAACAGCTCGCGAATAAGCGGACAATCCGGTTTCGAGTCCCGGTCTAGCATAAATTTTCATTGTTTTCTTTCCATTATACTGCTGATGGTAGTCCGTATTCGCAACTGCGTATACATTTTGCGTACTTCATAACGGCTTTATTTGCCTCAGTGTCGGTTCCTTCGGCCATCTATCCATGTCCTAAGGAACACACTGAAACACTGTACAATAAGAACAGCCTCAAAGATATTTATCACACTGTCAACAGAGAGATAACACACCAGCTCCCACACGTCGCAAACATCACACATAAATGTCACAATAGAGGAAAAAAAATGCAGGAGGGCTGTCATTTTCGCTGTCTTCACATATGTCTAGCTCTCATGTGCTCAACTGCTGAGGCACTTGCATTGAGCAAAGAGGATTTTATATGTCTATCTATTATAAACGTCTATCACAAGACAATTCGGTAGTCTAGGAACAGGACGGAGGGTCCTTGGTATACGTTTTTCTCTATCGATAATATAACGAGATGCCTATTTGATCCGTTATATTGAATAGATGTAGTCGAATACCTATGGGATTGACGTTGGATATAGTAGAAACTCAACGTCATACAGTATAGCGTGTGCAGCCATCCTGCATAAACAGCTTGCCTCTGTAATTCTGTAAAATTTCCAAGGAGGGGCGTAATGTTATCTTAGAGATGACGTCTTGCATACTTAAAAAAGCAGCTGGCGTTATGATTTACGATAAGACAGTCGTGGTTGACCTCCAGCTGTAGAGTAAAAATATGTAATAAATTAATATGTCAGATCACCACCACAGAAGGGAACAAAGTTATCAGTAGGCACATATTTGACTCTGTGCTGCTACGTTCAGTTAACTAACTATGTATTGTACTAATAAAAATCTGTTAAAAAACACGCTGTAAAATCTACATTGTATTAATGAGGTTCAGTTACAGATTATAAGGAATACCTTATGAAGAAGGTCTACTGTAGTAAAACATGACCTATTCCTAATATGAGCGTGCTCAAATCCTCATTAATTAGCAGGACGTTACACTGTTTCTACCTCTAAACAGTATTTCTCCACTGCAGTCTTGTCTCATTCGTAAGTAGAATTACCGCACTACCACAAAGGTACTGAAATAGGGTTAGATGGTATTCCTATGGAAGCAAAGTTCTGCAGTCATCGGACCCTGGGCTTACACACTACTTACTCTAACAAACTAACTTACGCTAAGGATAACACACACACCTATGCTCGAGGGAGGACTCGAACCGTCGCTGGACTCATGGACTGTGCGGTTGATCCCGACGGAGGTTCGAGTCCGCCCTCGGGCATGGTTGTGTGTGTTTGTCATTAAGATAATTTAGGTTAAGTAGTGAGTAAGCTTAGGGACTGATGACCTTAGCAGTTAAGTCCCACAAGATTTCACACACATTTGAAGTTTTTTTTTTTTTTTTTCGAACCGTCGACAGGAGGCAGCCAAGCGAACCGTGGCGAGGCCCTCTAGACCACGCGGCTGGAAATTTGATAATGGAAGTAGATGTCTAATGGAACTCAGTTAACAATGACCGGGTTCTCCATCGTGATGGACTTGAACAATGTTAGCAATGCATTCTCGCTGAATTTGAGGTTCCAAGAATTGCTCTTTTAAAAAAAATGGTTCAGATGGCTCTGAGCACTATGGGACTTAACGTCTGAGGTCATCAGTCCCCTTAGAACTACTTAAACCTAACCAACCGAAGGACATCACACACACCCATGCCCGAGGCAGGATTAGAACCTGCGACCGTAGCGGTCACGCGGTTCCAAACTGTAGCGCCTAGAACCGCACGGCCATTCCGGCCGGCTTGCTCTTTTACATTCAGTGGCTAACGTGAGGTGGCTCGTTATCTGGTATGGGATAATTATGTTTATAAACTTCTCCGCAGGCATGGAGTGTGGCTTCATCAGTAAACAAAATGAGATGCATAAGTCATTCGTCGTTTGCAGCTCCTATAAAGTAATAACATGTAGCTTTCCGAGTTGCATAATCTTCATGGTCTAATTTGTGAAGCACTTGATTCTAGTAGACTGATTTGCGTTGTGTAAGCAGTAAAAACATTCATAATCGTTTGTTTTGGCTTATCTCTTGTTGTTCAAACGACGAACTGAAGCAGTCATAAGTCATATTATTTTCGATTGCTTCAATGATTCTCTGAAAAACCTCTAGTGTTGTAGGATTGCATATGATAGCTGACTACCTTCCCAGCAACAATTCGTATCGCGAAAAAATTGTGCATGTCTATTCTCTCTCTCTCTCTCTCTCTCTCTCTCTCTCTCTCTCTGTGTGTGTGTGTGTGTGTGTGTGTGTGTGTGTGTGTGTGTGTGTGTGTGTGTGTGTGTTTGTGAGTGTATGGCGAGTTCATATGGGATGTGGGAAGACCTACTTCTGAGATGAGCACCGGACACCTGCGTATATTTTCCTAAGCAGAGAGAAGGAGTGGCTTATACACTCCTGGAAATGGAAAAAAGAACACATTGACACCGGTGTGTCAGACCCACCATACTTGCTCCGGACACTGCGAGAGGGCTGTACAAGCAATGATCACACGCACGGCACAGCGGACACACCAGGAACCGCGGTGTTGGCCGTCGAATGGCGCTAGCAGCATTTGTGCACCACCGCCGTCAGTGTCAGCCAGATTGCCGTGGCATACGGAGCTCCATCGCAGTCTTTAACACTGGTAGCATGCCGCGACAGCGTGGACGTGAACCGTATGTGCAGTTGACGGACTTTGAGCGAGGGCGTATAGTGGGCATGCGGGAGGCCGGGGGGACGTACCGCCGAATTGCTCAACACGTGGGGCGTGAGGTCTCCACAGTACATCGATGTTGTCGCCAGTGGTCGGCGGAAGGTGCACGTGCCCGTCGACCTGGGACCGGACCGCAGCGACGTACGGATGCACGCCAAGACCGTAGGATCCTACGCAGTGCCGTAGGGGACCGCACCGCCACTTCCCAGCAAATTAGGGACACTGTTGCTCCTGCGGTATCGGCGAGGACCATTCGCAACCGTCTCCACGAAGCTGGGCTACGGTCCCGCACACCGTTAGGCCGTCTTCCGCTCACGCCCCAACATCGTCCAGCCCGCCTCCAGTGGTGTCGCGACAGGCGTGAATGGAGGGACGAATGGAGACGTGTCGTCTTCAGCTATGAGAGTCGCTTCTGCCTTGGTGCCAATGATGGTCGTATGCGTGTTTGGCGCCGTGCAGGTGAGCGCCACAATCAGGACTGCATACGACCGAGGCACACAGGGCCAACACCCGGCATCATGGTGTGGGGAGCGATCTCCTACACTGGCCGTACACCACTGGTGATCGTCGAGGGGACACTGAATAGTGCACGGTACATCCAAACCGTCATCGAATCCATCGTTCTACCATTCCTAGACCGGCAAGGGAACTTGCTGTTCCAACAGGACAATGCACGTCCGCATGTATCCCGTGCCACCCAACGTGCTCTAGGAGGTGTAAGTCAACTACCCTGGCCAGCAAGATCTCCGGATCTGTCCCCCATTGAGCATGTTTGGGACTGGATGAAGCGTCGTCTCACGCGGTCTGCACGTCCAGCACGAACGCTGGTCCAACTGAGGCGCCAGGTGGAAATGGCATGGCAAGCCGTTCCACAGGACTACATCCAGCATCTCTACGATCGTCTCCATGGGAGAATAGCAGCCTGCATTGCTGCGAAAGGTGGATATACACTGTACTAGTGCCGATATTGTGCATGCTCTGTTGCCTGTGTCTATGTGCCTGTGGTTCTGTCAGTGTGATCATGTGATGTATCTGACCCCAGGAATGTGTCAATAAAGTTTCCCCTTCCTGGGACACTGAATTCAAGGTGTTGTTATTTCAATTTCCAGGAGTGTATTTACAGTTGTGTATCTCAATTTCACATTGTCTCGGTTATAAAGTTTTTATTACCTTTGGATTCTTGCTCTGTGTTGTGTTTTTATGTTTTTCCTAATTTATTTTAGTTATGTCACTTCCTGTGTAACTTTAACGTGCTCATATCACTTGCTCACTGTCTTACCACCAGGTACCGTTATAACGCACGAGGGACAAGAATTACTTAAGCACTGTTAATGAAATGTTTATTTCAAATAAATAAAAATAAAAGAAAACAGCAACACAGAGCACTGTCTTCTTTCAAGCAAGTTATAGCCATTCTGGGCCTGTGCTTAAATAAAGGACTAGTGGATACAGTTTTAAGTGCTTTCAGCTGATCAAATGCAACCTGCAATTCAGAAACGATGAATTATACAAATAGGTCATGAATCTTTTTAATATATCTAATAATGTGTCGAAGAACTGAATGTCAGAGGAGAAACTGAGAGGTTTAACAACTAAAAAGGACTGGATAATTTCATGTATTACATTCTGATTTCCAGAAAATTTAAGAAGTTATCCCTTAAAACAACGATTAATAGTGAAAATACTTCATCAGGTACTGATTTTACATTTTGCTGTCACTGCTTTCTTTCATTAATGTGCCGGCTGCTGTGACCGAGCAGTTCTAGGAGCTTCACACCGCAACGGCGCAGCTGCAGTGGTCGCCGGTTCGAATCCTGCCCCCGGCATGGATGTGTGTGATGTCCTTAGGTTAGTTAGGTTTAAGTAGTTCTAAGTCTAGGGGACGAATGACCTCAGATGTTAAGTGCCATAGTGCTCAGTGCCATTTGAACCATTTTTTTTATCATTGATGTTAAGAAAATTTAGCCTGGTGCCGTACAGAGTCTTATTAATACGTAACAGATTTAGACGGAAAGTTAGTAGACTCATTCAGAGACGGGAAAGAGAACCCAAAAGATACATATGGAATCATAATTTCACTGGTTTAGAGATTCATGGAAAACTGAAAAAAGGATGACAGTGCGATTGTGAGTACTGCCTTTCCTGCTGCGCCGATTTTTTGTTTCACGGCACGTCAGTACGTGAAGCACCAGAGAGCTATAATTTATTACAGAAATGTCTCACAACGTACGGCAATATCTTCAAGGACTCAAAATAACACTAATCTCTGCAAGGGATCTGGATACTTCTAATTATCTCGAGGAAAATTTCTGTGTGGTAGTTTGAACTTTGTCGTTTACATAAGTGTGCAACTGGAAGGTCGTTCTGCATTTAGTCACCACACGATATATTCCCTTTTTTTTTCTTAAAAAGTTCAGCTATTAGTTAAGCACAAAAGAAACATGAAATCATACAGCGTAGTACCACACAACATGCATGATTTTGTAATACATTTTCCTAGTATTGATACTACCACATTTTTTGCTGAAGCCAAACCAAACGCATTTTCAGCGCATCACTTGTGACTCTATGGTTATGTCATACTAAAATAAAATGTATAAATAAAACCAAAAAACTAAAAAAGTGGAGGGAGGAGAAAGGAAAGGGAATAGGCTATTGGTGTCAGCTGCATCGGGAGTTTACGCGGAATCAGCGGCGATGAGTACATATCTGTGCCGGACCAGGACTCAAACCCGGGATCTCCCGCTTACTTGTCAATTGTGTTAACCACCGCGCCACCTTTTTTTTTAGTGCTCTACCACTTTTTATCGCCCCTGGACAGAAAGGGGAAACTACAAAAAACATCTACTTGCCACTGCCAGTTGTGGTCTAACAAAAAAACAAAACAAAAAAAATAATTAAAATGCACCTCTTCAGACGTTGGCGCGTATTTACATCTATCCCAAAACAACTAACATATTACTACACGAGTGTAGAAAAGGAGGACAGTAGGGCGGAAAAATATGGAGAATAGCGATGAAAATGAAAGTAGTTGTGTGCGGGGTTTTTGTTTTTTTTTTGTTTTTTTTATTGCACATTTTGTTCTTTGCGTTTATTGAATGTATATTTTTATTTTCCTTTATTCCAGGAGTCGCTAACGTCTTCCGATTGGCGGAACATCGAAACGTGTCTTCTCGAAATTTTAATGGAGATTCCGTTTGTAGTGCGTTCAGAACATCATGTCGACAAAAAAGCATCAGCATCTCGTGGCTTGGACGTTCCAGCTGGAAGGCGGGTCATGAAAGGCGCTCCGTAGAAAACTGGAAAAGAACTGCTTGTATCTGGGGTTGCGAACAAGTACACAATGTCGATCGTTAAAGTTCGTCCAGTAACATAGTTCTGATTTTTCGTCGGAGCCAAAAAGGTAGCGTATCCAATTCCCAGCGTTAGTTTTTGTTGCGGAATAATGAATCACATACGGGAATAAAAGCGTCAGGAAAGTGATCTGAGCAGCTGTCTATCGGGTAAAGAAGGCCAAGATAGGCTGCGCGAGCCTCCAGATGTCAGACGACGGACCACATGGGAATCGACGAGCGTCTGTGTCCTCTACACCACAGTGAACACAGAGGGATGTGTCAATGAGGTGGATGCGGTGCAAACGAAAGTGGTTGACCTGCTTGCATTGACAGTGATATACCAGGTGGATTGGACGCTGGTGTCGAGATAACCAGCATGCACCGCTTTCCACACACGGCGCCATGTGATCTGGGGAAACTTGTGTTCGATAGGATTGGGCGTTCAACACATTTGTGATGTGTCGTGTACAGTCTTTGTCTGAAGTATACGTGGAAGGGTAAGGAGTGCAGGATGTAATTTAATTCAAGAAAGAAGCGCCGAAAGTGATAAAAGGGGGGGGGAGGGGATGGAATGTCTGATAACATGACTGGGGCTGACGTGGACACTGGTGCGTATTCATGCGAAAGCTATCCCATCAGGCTCGTCGAGCACCGACGCCTGACTTTCAGCTGGAAGCTAATAAAAAGAGCTGTAACTCTGTCTGGTACATGGAATAAGCCCACTCTGCCACGCTCCGGTGGGAAGGAATATTGAGCATCCCAGTACAGACAAAAGATCCCATCGCCATCAACATACGACGTGCGAGAGTAATCAGGACCGGGAACACTTGTGGCACATGGGGGATGCGTGAGGCGTCGTAAGCATTCACGTATTGCGCACGCTGTACAGTGTCGAGGGATCTAAGGCGGTGGTCCACAGGTGCAGCCCTGATAGTTTGTAGGAGACGTCTACTATTGGCTACCGCTGAACGACGGAGGTCATTCATAAAATCAGTGTCCAAAGAGAGGACGCTGGTGGCCACACTTACAGGAGCGACATATCTCTCGGGTAGACCCTCACCAACGAGCAGAACCTTCCATCTGGAAATGTTATGAGAACTGCCCAATGCCTTCCTATACGTCGCAACCGAAGTCAGAGCCGCGCAAACATCGTTTTCATTGCGAAGGTAGAGGACTAGATCGTCGGCATAGGCTGTACAACACAAGCGGTGTCTGTCCATTGTCAGGCCCACCAGGCTTTGGCGAAGCCCCTTGGGTCTAATTCCAAAGCATACAGTATCGTGGAAAATGGGTAACCGTGGTTCAAATGGCTCTGAGCACTGAGGTCATCAGTCCCCTAGAACTTAGAACTACTTAAACCCAAATAACCTAAGGACATCACACACATCCACACCCGAGGCAGGATTCGAATCTGCGACGATAGCGGTCGAGTAGTTCCAGACTGTAGCGCCTAGAACCGCTCGGTCACTCCAGCCGGCTGGGCAACTGTGTCTGACAGGGTGCTCGATCGCTAGAGGTGCGGTGAGGCGATCATTACAGAGTATTTTTGAAGTCGCGCCGCTCAAGAGCTGCATCACTATACGAGCTGGAAAACCTATGTGTTGGAGGACCGATTTCATAAAGGTATGGTCGACGTGGTCGAATGCCTGACTGAGGCCATCAAAATGGGGAGAGTCAGGTGGGAAACACGTAATTTCCACAGGCCGTAGCTGTGCCTCACCTGTTAGCGAGCGAGGACGACACTGCAGATGTAGGCGTCATGGTCAGAGAAAGCCGCCGGAGGACCCTCCAAAAGCTGTGTCACCTAGTCAGCAAAGAAGGTGTGTCGGTCACGACATCGACTGCAGCCGGACGACGCATATACATTGAGAATGCAGGCGCCGAACAGCGTGAGAGGCATACCTCCAGCCTTAGGAAGGTACACTACATTTTCAGCAGGGAGTCCACAACGGAGGACGATGGCGACTCCATTACTGTTGTCAGAAGCATGGGAGATGTGGGCCAGGTAGCTAGTGGGGGCGTAGAAATCGGGGACAATCACTTCTTGGAAGAGGGCAATGTCGACAACAGCAGCGTAAATGGTCTCTTGGAACATTGACAGTTTCTGAGAAGCACGAATGGTGGCCAGATTCATCGTTGTGATGCGGTAGTGTTGTGAGCATGCTCTTACCAGTGGCAAAGATGTTCCAGCAGAGATGTCAAGCACGCGTGTAACATCTGGTGCGGTCACGGTAGCCGCAATCACTGAGTGGAAGGTGGGTCAGGAATCTCCAAGGGACACTACCTGGTGGGAGGACCACCATCTCGATCTGCTCCATCGTCAACATCATCAGCCCAGGAGACTGCAAGATGTGGCAAGCGACTGTCGCACTCATTGAGGGCGAGTTGTGGTACACCGCTGTAGAGGGGTCTCAGGACTCTGCCTCCATGGAATCCATCGTTGTCGGGTGGGATCTTTCCTCAGATGGAACTTCTGTCGTCAGGACGCTCGAAGGGAGATCACTATATTGTATCCACTCTACGGCCTGTAATGCCACATGAAGAAGTCTGTCGTCAGATGGTGTTTGACCTGTCTTCTTCCGTTTTCGGGGCGACCACTGCTTTCCGAGGTGCTGTTCTGTATCAGAATGTGGACGTTCAATGTCTGAGGTCGCATCCGCATGAAGAAAGGCATAGGTAGGCACCACACTCGCATGATGTCTATCGCAGCGGGCGGGATGGTCATCGGGCTCTGGAGAGCTAGTGATCCCGTAGCCGTCGGAGAAGATGGTGGTGGGGGTCCATGGCAGCACCGTCATTTACAGTTGGGAGTGCCGTTGGGAGAACAGTCGGTTTACGAAGAGATGCATTGGGGCTGTGTACAGCTGTGACGTAGCTGTCTGGTAAAGAAGTGACCGTCACTTTGGGAGCTGTTACTGGACGGAACCTGGAGCAAATCTTGGCGGAGACAGTCTGTCCGACCCTGGCCCTCTTGTCCACAACCGGCTCACGTCCGCTGCTGGCCGTCATACATAACGATGGCACGCACGCCACCTACCAGCAGATAGGATAGTACATGTCTGGATGAGTTCGATTTTGATTGGGTGGACACCATTCAACATATGGTATGTAGTGAACGTCTGCCATTTTTCCACGATGTGCCCCAACATGTGTCCTAGGGTTAGAAAGGTTCGTCGACCACGTCTTGTGGAACATTAAAAAGTGAGCTCAAATACCTATCCAATATGCCCGTCAGAATGTTTGAACTTTTCATGTGCGTGTTGTCGAACTATCTCAGCACATGCTTCCTCCGTCGCCACTTTAACATAGACGACACTACCAGTGATAGGGAAGTGAATACCTATCACTTCCTGGAGGTCCAGACTTTGCTCTTCTCGAATGAATTGCTCATCACAAGAATAAACCTGATCCAAAGAAACCCAAACGCGATGATTGGTCAGAAGCAGTAGCAGACGTACACTGGTGTTGTTGCGCTCTTGCAAGAAGGTCCTACATATTATTACTAAGTGACATTAAATAAAACTTTAAAGATATTCAGATGTATTAGCAGCCATCAATGCTTTAGTTATGTAGTTATTATTTCAAAAATCGTGTATAATCACAGTCTCTGCGCTGCTGTGCTCTGTTTTTCGCGCTGTTAATACGCAGTATGAAAGTAGCTGACGCTGCTTCCTGTTCCGTAGTGACCGCGCGACTGCTACGGTCGCAGGTTCGAATCCTGCCTCGGGCATGGATGTGTGTGATGTCCTTAGGTTAGTTAGGTTTAAGTAGTTCTAAGTTCTAGGGGACTGATGACCATAGATGTTAAGTCCCATAGTGCTCAGAGCCATTTGAACCAGCCATTTTTGTTCCGTGATGAAACACGCGTGTGGAACACAGTTAAAAAGTGCCGAGAAATCGGTTGTTCTTAATGTTTGTTATACATTTACAGAGAAAATCGGCTTTGAAGTTTTCTGAGAGACTATCTTAGATACAGTCAAAACAGAAGTGCACATACGTTTATATCAGAATAGGTACCGTAGTAGCTTGAGAATTTAACGCAATAAATGGTTCGTTGGTTCTAGTCTCGCCCGAGACAGTTTTTCTTCTCTTGTTCAATTTGAATTGCCTACGACTCGTAATTGTAAAATTCATCATCATTTTTGGTGAGTGATGAACGTCTTCTTAATTACATATTGCATGTAAAATTCCTGTTTTCATTTCTAACATAAATTATCATTTACCCATATTTTATAAAAGACTGTTAATAAAGGTTGCTTAAATTAAGAAAACATGACAGTTACATTTTTAAGACGAAAATGAAAAAACTAAATATTCTTTATTTGGACTATGTCTATTGTTTTATAACACAAATATAGATATGTGTCGTAGAAACATGAGAAACAAATCGTTTCCGCAGCTTTGGGCACACCATACAAAGGCTGCATTTTTACATTTGCCACTACACCATTACAACATGAACCGAACAGAAGTGATCTGGAACCAAGTTGTGGGATTTGGCCTGAGAAGTAAGAAGACTGTTTAGCTGCCAGACATACTGGAACTAACGCACGCAGCTTTTTCACATGTCACTGCCGAACGTTGGCGGGATACAGAACGGCACGTAGTAAAAGACGAGGAGAAGATGTGGCGCCTACGTTTATCTATGTAGCAGATGACAGTTCCAGTACTGGAATGTTTTTCTCGGATTCGGATAAGGAAGGAGCTAAGAGATTGCCAGACGACTGACTGTAATGCCTTCAGTGGCTTCAGTGTTCAACAGTACGGTGAAAGCCCTGCAGTATGCTTTCACATCACACATAGCTCGCTCAAAAACTACCCTGTGTTTAAGTCAGGAATTTTTATCAGTCTTGTTTGTAATTAGAATACTATGTGGGTGGAGAACAAGAGTATTTTATGCTTTCCGTCTGGCCGCCTTAGAAGTGCGTGATAGTGCTAAAATTTTGCTGAATATTATTTCAATGTCTTTAAAAATTAAGCGACATCCGAAGCTATATTGTTTCTTTGCCCGTCACTTTTTACGTCTGAACGGCAACTGCTCACTTCATTGCAGGCTAGCTGGACCGCTGGTTCGTCAGTGGTTTCCAGGTTTAATGCGCCGGTAAAGCTGTTGTCCCACACATTATCGCTCAGTCTATGTGCGTGTAACACAGCCTTACGATCGTTCTTGACTGTACTGGTCGCTTGGCTTCTGCTCCACGTGAAACGAAATCCAATGAGATTCAAGCAAACGCGGACGAATGGCGTAATGTTTACATCAGGGTTATTGTTATGACGAACGGAGTGTAGCACCATCTATCTGCAGGCCCTGTCCATTGAGCTACTGTGAGATTGCCGCAGGAGGTCAGACGTAACTGTGTATCTAAACTGGAGAAGATGGATTCGTTGCCCATTGAGGTGGATCAATCTTATGAATACGTGGTGTCTGAATGCACTAAAGTAGATGGATTCGTTACCGATCGAGTCGAATCATTTATATGAATGCGTTATACCTCGTCTTTCGGTTAGACAACACGCATTCATATATTATGCTTTCAGCCTAAAGAAGGTTTCAACTTGTTTGAAACTGAATATCTTTAACCAAGGAGGCGAAATTATCAGTTACCGACAATACACTGACAAAAAGTATACGGGCATCGCTGCGCAATTGCGAATTCACCGTTAAATATCGCGAGAAGTAGGGGATTTTGTGCTACCAGTAGAGAAACATTTAACAGTGGGGGGGGGGGGGGGGGGAGGGGGAAGAAGTCGTCGGTGGAGCTCAGTGACTTCCAGAGTGTACTACTCATTGGATGTTATGTTATGTTATGTTACCAAGGGACCTAGAAATGACGGAGAGGTTCCGTCCCCGCCGCAGCCGCTGTGGTCCGCAACCACACGACGACTACCGCAGTCCACTTCACCCCTCCGTCGCCCCACACCGAACCCAGGGTTATTGTGCGCTTTGGCCCCCGATGGTCCCCCCACGGAACGTCCCACACCAGACGAGTGTAACCCCTATGTTTCTGTGGTAGAGTAATAGTGGTGTAGCTGAGACGGAATAAGGGGAACCAGCCCGCATTTGCCGAGGCAGATGGAAAACCACCTAAAAACCATCCACAGACTGGCTGGCTCACCGGACCTCGGCACAAATCTGCCGGGCGGATTCGTGCCGGGGACCGACGCTCCTACGCGCCCGAAAAAGCGTTGGCTCATTGGATGTTACTTTAGTAACAAATCTGGCATCGACATTTCAACGTTTCTAAAGAAGTCCAAGTCGACTGTAGGTGATGTCGCGGTAAAGCGTAAACACGAAGGGATAACCATAGCTAAACCAAGACGAGGCACATCTCATGTACTGAAGAACGGACACCGACGAGCATACCGGTGGGTGGTTGTAGAAAAAAATACATGAATTTAAAGGAAGGAATCATTCATGATTTCTGAAGTGCTACCAGGAGTCGAGCTAGCACTGTGACAGCTCGTAGGGAATTAAAATGAATGGTATACAGTGATGGAGCATGTCCTCAGAAGTCACAAACTTTTGTAATCAACGCTATGCGACGCTTGAGAGGATGGTTTGGGTGTGGCCCCTTATCGCTCTCAAGGAAAGTGGGGAAGTACAGGGCGAGTCAAAAGTCCTTGGACACCTTCGTAAGTTGGAAGATTAAATGGAAAATTGAAATGTGATGATGGGAACATAGGTTTGATGTAGGGCCGCAACTTTCGGAGTGAATGTCATTCATGGCCGCCATCTTGAAATCTGCCATTTTGGATTCAAGTAATTTTTTTAAATGGGAAGGGAGGTGTATGACACATCAAATAACACTCGATTGAGCTCTGGAATTTAGTGGTGTAATTGGTTTTTGACTATCTTTTACAGTTTAGAGGTTGTTAATGTTCCAAGTTGGGAAATTACTTTCATACCGACTGCCACAACACATGTTGTACGCGTTGTCCATCCGTGCAATGCACAACTGTAGTCGCCTCAACCACTATGACTGCACACGGAGGAGAGTGTCTCCTGCAATTTGGTCACAGGCATGTTGTATGCGTTCCTCCAGGTTTCTCAAATCACGGATGCTCTCAGCATACACTGTCTGCTTAAGATGTCCCCATAGACAAAAATCAAGAGGCGTTAAGTCAGGGGATCTGGACGGCCATTCCACGGGACCACGGCGACCAATCCACTTCCCTGGCAGTTGTGCCTCCAACCATTCACTGACAACAATGCCATAGTGTGGAAGGGCTCCATCGTGCTGAAAATGAGATGGGAAAATGCCGTCAGCTTTTAGTGTGGAAGGGAACGCAAGGTCCTGCAGCAGCATCAGATACTGTGGCACAGTTAAGGTGTTGTAAATGAAAAATAGCCCAATGATGACACACCACACCATCACCTTCGCTGGACTATGTTCTCGAATTGGGGCAATCCAGTTCGAATTTGCGACACTCCAGTATCTACAATTATGTAGATTAACCTCCCTGTTCAAAGTGAAATACGTCTCGTCGCTGAACAGTATGCCCTTGGCAAACGAAGCATCCAGTTCGCGTTGTTGAGTAGCCCACAGGCAGAACTCCAACTGGCGGTCAGGGTCATCCTCGTTAAGTCGATGTTGCAGCTTGTAAGGATGCCACTTATTGGTGTGCAATATCCGGACAACGGAGGTTTGGCTTATTCCACATGCTAGGGCCACTCGACAGGTACTTCGTTTAGGACTTTTCACAAAAGACGCAACAACCGCAGTTGCAGTTTCCTCATTGGTGGCCGTCCTTGGTCGCCCACTACGTTCCATATCGTAAACAGAGCCCGTCTCCCGGAATTTGGTGATCACGTGAGCCACAGTGCTGTGCGATACCGGTTCTCTGTCTGTTGTAGTCAGCTGCTGTTGTTCGGCAGCTGCGTTCCCCTGATATAAGGATGATTTCGATCTTCTGTTCACGTATCAGACCCATTTTAGATCACCCGGAACGAAGAGAGACATGAGTCGGTATCAAGGTAACTTTCAACATTAATAAATTCTAAACTGTACAAGACAGACAAAAACAAATTACACCACTCAATTCCAGAGCTCAAGCGAGCGTTATTTGATGTGCCATACACCCCCCTCCCATTTTTAAAAAAATAACTTGGATCCAAAATGGCGGATTTCAAGATGGCGGCCATGAATGACATTCACTCCAAAAGTTGCGGCCCCACGTCAAATCTACGTTCCCATCATCACATTTCAATTTTCCCTTTAATCTTCCAACTTATGAAGGTGTCCAAGGACTTTTGACTCGCCCTGTATTTAGTGCTCAGCCTAGGGTAGAGGAACAGTTCAGTGGCGATGTTTCTTTTGACACTATAATGCACCATGTCATGAAGGAGCATCTGTGAGGAAGTGGTTTATGGACAACAGCATTCCTGAAATAGACTGTGCTGTCCAGAGTCCCGAACTGGACGCAACTGAATCCCCTTTGGGATGAGTTACAACGTCGACTTCGTTCATACCCTAGCGTGGAACATCAGAACATCCTCTGTTTTCAGGTCTTGAGGAAGAGTAGACTGAAATGAAATATGAAATGACCGTGTGGCACCGATGACAGTGAGTTCCCACTTGGGGAAGTTTGGCCGCCGATTTGTAAGGCTTTTTAGTTGACGTTGCATTGGGAGACAAGTCGATGCCTTTCCTCCGCAGACATCTAGACATCGTACTGGAAGTGCCCCCCACAGAGTTTCAGTCATTACAAATGCAAAGAGTGGTAGCCTTGTAGCCTTACGTTCATGTTCATATATAAGATTCAGTATCCAACGCCTGGTCTATCTAACGAGTGCATTAGCGTGTCGTAACTGTTTACATTCCATCCAGTAGACATTGCTTGTAATAAAAAATGTCTGATACTTACTACATCAGTATCTCTGGAAGCAGGCAGAGGACATTATCAATAAACTAGATGAGGAGGGTACAGTGTTGCATCTAAAGAAGGAACTCGATGCCCTTTCTCTGCGCATGAACCTGAAGAGGAACTGAGGCTCAAGTGACATAGTTGACTAAATATTGGATAACTATGCAATTCGCGTGGTAGTTCATGATGATAACAACGAACCACAATATAAAGTCATTATAAGGGAGCTTCCGAAGAAGAAGTAGCTACTGTACAGCAGGTGTCAAATAAACCGTAGGACTAGACTGTAAACGCGTTTGGCTGACAGGAGGTAAATGGGTGACGCCTTCAGCAACTAGCAGAATATTGTATAACTTATCGAAAGTCCTCTCAACAAATCTCGATGAAACTCTGATGATATTTAGAGCCTATCGGTGGCACTAAAATTACTGCCCAAACAGTAATCGACGACACAGAAAGTTTAAATGAATGTCTGAAAGAAAAGCAGGATTGATGAATAACGCTTTAAAATGTTCCCCTACAAAGGAAGATACAAAAGTACGGCCACAGCTTAACCATCGGGTCTTTGCTAAGATATTGATCTTATTATCAGCAGTGCTGAGAAATGCTGAAATCATTTAAATTGGCCAATACTCCAAGGATAGACGTAGTTTTCATTAGTTTAGAAACAAATTTAGCGACTGCTACAGCCCCTCATTTAAACATAATAATATACCACAGCAGGTCAATAAAAACCGTCTCAGTAAAAAAGAATAGGTCATACCCGGCTGCTGTATGAAGGGTAGCAGGAATAATCCACTGAAATGATGTCCATTTGCTATCGAATGTTAGCTCTTATTCTGGGCTTAAACGTAATACGGTACCTCGTGCAGAATGACCTCCACGATGCCAACCGGTACGGATCTCAAAACATCGGCCATCCGAAATGCACCTCGCAGTTTTCTCACATGTCATCCTGGAAGCCACAAATCAAAGCAAACATGTTCGTTCATTTTTTCTTGAATACCAAAAGACATTTGATTCAGTACCATACCAAATCGTAAACCCTACAATAGGTGGGAGTGTTATGCCAAGATTGTATCTAGGAACATCAGATTTCATCTCGTCGGTACTGATTTTAGAATCACATGAAAGAATGCACAATACAGACCGCATAAACAGTATCCGCGATTTTCTATAGTTTTTCTTGTTTTTAGACATGAGGTTCTGTTTTGTGCAAAATTAGTAAATGTTTCGCATTCTAAACATCGAAGTGCTTTATAATATATTTAAGCTATTTGGAATATATTGCTAATTCCTCAGTTACATAAATTTATAACGAGTAAGAAAACTGTGCAAGTTGTTTCAAAAATACTTTTACAAACTTTCGTGGTACGTTCCTTACAACAAAACAAGGCAAATAACCCAAATCAACACATGTCTCAAACTCCTTAATTAGCGAGTTAGCAATGAAAGTTGACGTTCAACAGCTATCCAGGAACAACCCAAGAGCCTCACTGGTCTGTCCATCCTTTTGACTCATTTATCCCAAAGGGCGTTGTGTGTTATTTTTTCGGATGAATCCAGGTTCTGTTTATAGCATCATGATGGTCGCATCATTGTTTGACGACATCGTGGTGAACGCACATTGGAAGCGTGTATTCGTCATCGCCATACTGGCGTATCACCCAGTGCCAGACTCACACAAGCCATGAAATGCACTGAACAGCCAAAGAAACAGGTACACGTGACAAATCTCGTGTAGGGACCCCACGAGCACGTAGAAGTGTCACAACACGACGTAGTATACACTCGAATAAAGTATGACGTAGTGCTGGAGTGATGACACAATCAATCCCGCAGGGCTGTCCATAAATCTGTACGAACGGGTGGAGATTTGAGCAGCACGTTGCAAGGCATCCCAGATGTGCTCAATAATGTTCATGTCTGGGACGCTGGGTGGCCAGGGGAAGTATTTGAACTCTGAAGAGTGTTCCAAGAGCCATTCTCTTCCAATTGTGGAAGTGTGGGGTGTCGCATTGTCCCGCTAGAACTGCCGAAGCCCGTCGGAATGCACAATGGACATGAAAGGATGCAGGTGATCGGACAGGATGCCTAAGTACATGTCACCTGTAAGAGTCGTATCTAGACGTATCAGGGGTCCCATATCACTCCAACTGCACACGCCCCACGCCATTACGGCCGGCCGGATTGGCCGAGCGGTTATAGACGAGACAGTCTGGAACCGCGCGACCTCTACGGTCGCAGGTTCGAATCCTGCCTCGGGCATGGATGTGTGTGATGTCCTTAGGTTAGTTAGGTTTAAGTAGTTCTGTGTTCTAGGGGACTGATGACCTCAGAAGTTAAGTCCCATAGTGCTCAGAGCCATTTGAACCATTTTTGAACCACGCTATTACAGAGCCTCCACCAGGTTGAATAATGCCCTGCTGACATACAGGTTGCACGGATCATGAAGTTGTCTACCCGTACGCGTTCATCCACTCGACACAATTTAAAACGAGACTCGACCAACCAGGCAACATGTGCCTGACTGGCGCATAAAGCGTTGTGTCGTGCAGTCATCAAGGGTATACGAGTGGGCCTTCAGCTCGGAAAGCCCATATTGATGATATTTTAGTGAATGGTTCGCAAGCTGAAACTTGTTGGTGGCCCAGCTTTCAAATCTGGAGCAATTTGCGGAAGGGTTGCATTTATGTCGCGGTGAACGACTCTCTTCAGTCGTCGTTGGTACCGTTCTTGCCGGATCTTTTCCCGGACGCAGCGATGTCGGAGATTTGATGTTTTACCGGATTCCTGATATTCACGGTACCATTGTGGAATAGTCGTACGGGAAAATCCTCACTTTATCGCTACCTCGGAGATGCAGTGTCCCATCGCTCGTGCGCTGACTATAACACCACATTGGAACTCATATCTTGATAACATGCCATTGTAACAGTAGTAACCGATCTAACAACTGCGCCAGGCACGTTTTTTCTTAACTAAGCGTTTCCAACCGCAGCGCCTTATTCTGCCTGTTTCCACATCTCTGTATTTGAATACGCATGCCTATACCAGCTTCTTTGGCGCTGCAGTGTAAAATGCATCAGGTCTTAAATCCAGAGATTAGGTAACCAAAAGAAAATTCCAAGAAGCCACAAGTCATGATTATAGAAGAGAAAGGAGGTAGAGGCTAGATTGAAATAAAACAGGTGTTGAACAACTCGAGGTAGTAATTGAATTTACTACCTCACTAGTATGTGGAGAAAAACAATAGATGCCTCAAGGAAATCAAGAGAATAATAACACTGGCCAAGGGTTCCTCCCGAAATGAGAAGAAACTTTTATTGAACAAGCACATCATCTCCCACATTATTAAACATTTTGTAAAGACCTTTGAGTGGAGTGTAATGTGAAACATGGACTTTAGCAAAGCAGGAGAAAGCTCGCCTCGAAGCTGTGGAAATGTTGTTCTCGTGGAGAGTTACTAGAAATAGTTTGACTAGCAGAAAAATGAATGACATGGTTCTACAGGAAATGTGAGAGGAGAAAGATTTCATAGAAGCTATAGGACAAAGCAAAGAAAAACTCATTTGGCACTTAACCAGACAGCTAAAAAGCATTTTAAAAGGCAATATTACAGGGAAAGAAGTGAGGGGCCGACCTAGAACATGCTGTTTAAAAAAATAGTTTCGGATGTTCTTTATATATGGAGAGGAGGAGTAGTATTGCTGAAACGAGGAAGCCTTAGCCACGATCACATCACGTTAAAAGAACGAATATAGGAAGTATTAGCCACGATCAAAGGACAACCTCGTTAAAAGAACAAATATTATTGTGGTTTTCTTTAGAGTTATGCTATTCACTTGAGACAAATCGTAGTTTGCAAAAATAAGACAACATATTCTAAAAAACAACCCTTATTGAGTTACTCGTTTCTTCACGGGTGAGCCTCCACTCACACATTGCAACAAACTCCGATTATTCATTGCAGCACCGAACTTCAGAAACTAATACAGTCACAAATCGGCATAATATAATTTTCGACTGCTCTCATCTTCCTACTGCAGCTCTGATTAATGTATTTCATAAAGTTTTTGAACAACGAGAACAAGACTATTGTCCAGAGTATTGTCGTACCCGTCTTTTTCGAAACACTTGAACGTTACACTCCGAACCACATACGTGTTTATTACGTATAAGTTTTCTCGGATGAATTTTTGAGTGGACAGATGATGTGAATTAAGTATGCATCCACGTCTCAAACCCCAAGCTACTCGCACCAAAGTCTCAATGGCGCCCGGTCAAGCACTTTTCCTGCAGACACGCTAAGACTTACAATTTGTCAGTAGCAAAACTGAAATACTGATTTTTGCACGGGCATCAATCTCAATCTTACATTATTCCTCCTTCAGAAATACGGTTATTTATAGAAAACATATTAAATCTTGATGACTACCTTTATGCTTCGAATTTCCTCATTTTTTTAAAATCTCATCAATACATTCAATCACACCCCTGTACAAGGGGCACTCAAAAGAAAACGGGACCGATGAAAAAAAGTAAGTAAACTGTTTGTAATTCCAAAAATAATTGACACAGGGTGATACAAGAGCATCAATGCCTTCTTGCAAAAATGTTTGTCGTTGCCTGCAGAAACATGATTGCACCCAGACATGCATATTTTGTCTGAAGCAAATCGACGAAGTCGAACGTCTTTCTTCAGGGCTCCAAAATCACGTAATCGCAAGTTGGTCTTAGCATCATTTTGATGAATTTTAGTTTCCACTTAATTACTTTAGTATTTATAGATTATTTCTTTGATGGTAGATCAACTACGAGAATAACATTTTTGAAACAGCAACACTAGAAAGGAGGACTGTAAGCCAATATCTCTATCGTGATGGTTAAAAACTTATTCGTGAAACTTAGGGGACAAAGAGTGTTTTCTTGTGTAGTTATTAGCCTACAGTTTAGTTGGTGGCCCCAGTACGTAACGCGTCAGTACACTACAGACGTTCCAGGTGCTAGGTATGTCGACACGCTGATAACCAGCTGCGTTCTCCCACAGCTACCTACCTCCCCGTCTGCCCATCCTCAGAGCAGCAAGCTTGTCTTTGGCACGTCAGTTCAGTGCATAGTTTAGCAAACGTTTAAAGTGATGATAGGTACAGTGTCTGTGAGATAGAAAAACGACACGTAGCTCAAATGGTTGAAATGGCTTTGAGCACTATGGGACTTAACACCTGAGGTCATCAGTCACCTAGAACTTAGAACTACTTAAACCTAACGAACCTAAGGACATCACACACATCCATGCCTGAGGCAGGATTCGAACCTGCGACCGTAGCGGTGCCGCGGTTCCAGACTGAATCGCCTAGAAACGCTCGGCCACAACGGCCGGCCGACACGTAGCATTTTCTGTTATATGAGAAAACGAGGCGAATGAGTTTTAATCTAAAAATGGAACATGGTTTAGTACCCGATGGTTCAAATTAATGTGCAGCTACTCAAGGAAGTTCGGTGTGGGTTGTAATTAGCGTATGGAAGCGGAACTTCGTAGATATGCTAACGCGTTAATGAAGAACCCCTTTACACTGGAAAAAATTTGTTCGAAATTTGGCCACCAGGTCCAAATCTGGCGCTGTAAGGCACCTCGTCGATGTCTCCGGTGCTCTTATTGAACAAATAGTGTAAGTGGCAGTTAATAACAAATTCAACATGCTGCCTTTCTCACTTTTTTGACCTTTTCTCCCCATGTCCCGCTCCCAATCCATTAATTAAGAAAACATTTCTGTCTGTCTTTTTTGCAACACAGCGCCAGATTTGGGCCCGGTGGCCAAAATTGGAGCAATTTTTTTCAGCGTAAATCGGTTGCGCATCAACGTATTACAGTATCTACCAAGTTTCTCTTTGTTGAAATTAGTTGTAACTACTTAATAAGTTGAGAAATGCCAGCCGGAGTGGCCGAGCGGTTATAGGCGCTACAGTCTGGAACCGCGCGACCGCTACAGTCGCAAGTTCGAATCCTGCCTCAGGCATGGATATGTGTAATGCCCTTAGGTTAGTTAGGCTTAAGTAGTTCTACGTTCTAGGGGACTGATGACCATAGATGTTAAGTCCCATACTGCTCAGAGCCATTTGAACCATTTTTTCTAGGGGACTGATGACCACAGCAGTTAAGTCCCATAATGCTCAGAGTCATTTGAACCATAAGTTGGGAAATAATGCAATTATGCCTGTCTTAATTCCAGTTGGAAGAGATATCGCAGCAGAGACCACATCTTCAGCGGGAAAGTTATCGACGAAGGTTGTGAGTTCACTCCTCTTTCGGGACACAAGGCCACAGACTGCTACATTCCAATGGTTTAAAATATGACGGTTGTTTTTCATCCTCATGAAGGGAGGAGGAAAGAGATGGGGTGACCTCAGAGACACGATTTATATGCAACACAAGGACAGCTGTCGTTATGTGTCCTCGTCTGCTTTTCCTGGCTCATTCCCAAAGTTGCGAACCCCTGGAGTGTCGTGGTCCTCTTGAGTTGTTAACAACGTAGCCTTACTTGCCAAAAACAAGCCTGGTGCTCTGAGGATGGGCAGGCGGGGAGGTAGGTAGCTGAGGGAGAACGCAGCTGGTTATTAATGTGGCAACATATCTAGCGCCTGGAACGTCTGTAGTGTACTGAAGCATTACGTACTGCGGCCGCCAACTAAACTGTAGACTAACAACTACACAAGAAAACACTCTTTGTCGCCTACGTTTCACGAATGTGTTTTTAACTATCACGATAGAGTTATTGGCTTACAATCCTGCTTTCCAGTGTTGCTGTTTCAAAAATGTTATTTTCGTAGTAGATCTACCATCAAAGAAATAATCCTTAACTACTAAAGTAATTAAGTGGAAATTAAAATTCATAAAGGTGTTGCTATGACCAACTTGCGATTATCATGGTTTTGGAGCCCTGAAGAAAGACGTTCGTAGTCGTCGATTTGATTCGGACGAAAGATGCACGTCTGGTTACAATCACGTTTCATGTGGTCTAAAAATAATTTTTTCGTACATACTATCTTCCGGTGGTTCTAATGTTTGAGTTGGTGTAATGGTAATTCCTTTATTCATTGCTGATGCTATGTTCCGATTGTAACCCTCGGTTCCAGATCCAAGTTCGACCAGGGACGCTACGCAGCTCGATCGTTACTATCCCTAAGAATACCGTAACGCATCTATAGTTAAATATCTTCTTAAGGATTTTTTTTTGGCCACCACACAAATCACTGGCCTTGGACCTGTGTCTACATCTGTGCTTCGCAAGCCACCGAACGGAATGTTTCGCAGGGTACTCCTGCTATTACTATGTGATCCTCCCTTCCCTTTTCCGCTCGAGAATGGCATGTGGTACATCGTTACCTAATCTCAAGACTATTATATATGATATCAGTGCTACGAAAAAGAGAACTATAAGTCTACTGAAAATCTTGTTCTGATAAATAAACTATAATACAAGGTAAAATTAAAACAACTGCAGGCCTTAGTCGCAAAAATGAATTCCTTTTACCTAGGTTTCGGCCGCTTCTAAGAGTGCCTTCTGTTGTTGTTTTGTTGTGGTCTTCAGTCCTGAGACTGGTTTGATGCAGCTCTCCATGCTACTATATCCTGTGCAAGCTTCTTCATCTCCCAGTAACTACTGCAACCTACATCCTTCTGAATCTGCTTAGTGTATTCATCTCTTGGTCTCCCTGTACGATTTTTACCCTCCACGCTGCCCTCCATTACTAAATTGGTGATCCCTTGATGCCTCAGAATATCAGAAATAAAACATTTAAAACTGGCAAGTCACGTACAAAGTAACTATGAAGCGATAACGCTTTAGTCACAGAATATTAAAATAGAACACACAGAGGTAGGCCACTAAGGGCTGTACCACAACGCAGCCATGTTCAAAGCTTTCATCTCTAGTACGATACTTTTTAATTACTAATGGACTAGTCTAGGCCAAAGTCATTATTTGAGTACAGCCGTACTTGGAAATCTCAAGTTATCCTTTAATAAGAGTCTGAAAATTATCAGTCTAAGTCAAAATTATTCATTACTGTTAACAGGAACTGAATGTTTGGCCCGCTATTTAGTGGAAACAGTATCGTGAAAGCTTCCAAGATAAGCTACCAGTGATGTTAATTACAAAATGGATAAAATTAATGTATCTCTTCGAACTTGCTTGAACGTTTTTCATGGAGGTTTTCTACTGCGGTACTGAAATAATAAGAAATGAAACATGTAGTATGTAGATTTTAAATTAATACCTCTTCAGACCTTTCGACATAGCTCTCATCGATTAGCTCACAACAGTATCAGTGACAGAATCAAAGTGAAGAAAATGAAAAACGTTGTCTATAAAACGATGCTTCTCCTTGCACATATCTTAACACTTTTTCTTGTAAGCTTACGGGAAACGTCGTCAGATCACCAAAGTTAAGCTCTGACGGGCTCCCCTAGCACTTGGATGGGTGACCATCCGGTCTGCCGAGCGCTTTTGGCATTTGGGGTGCACTCAGCCCTTGTGACAAGTAGCGGCTCCGGTCTCGGAAACTGACATACGGTCGGGAGAGCGGTGTGCTGACCACATGACCCTCCATATCCGCATCCAGTGATTCCTATGGACCGAGGATGACACGGCGGCCGGTCGGCACTCTTGGACCTTCATGGCCTGATCGGGAGGAGTTTTTACGGGGAAACATCCGAGAATATTTTATTTATACGGTGTTCTTTAATCTGTATTTATGTTATTCACGATTTTACTATAAAAGTGACGCTACAGTGGGGAGGATGTCGATAAACCTCCGTATAAGCTCTAACTTCTCGTTGTGCTCATTTCACGAGACATACGTAAGGCGAAGTGATATGTTACCCGACTCTTCCCGGAATGTACTGTCTCGGCATTACAGCACAAACCCCTCTGTGATACACAACACAGCGCGTTTAACGTATTCCACTGGAGCTTATTGAGCATCTTGGAGCTTATTTATCCCTTCTATTAATCCAGCCCATTAAGTATCCCAGACTGATGAGCAATGCTCTAGAAACAACCGAACAAGTGTGTTGTAAGCCATTTTTTTTCGTTGATGAATCACCCTGAGGTGACAAAAGTCATGGGATACCTGCTAATATCGTGTCGGACCTCCTTTGCTATGCGGAAATATACACTCCTGGAAATTGAAATAAGAACACCGTGAATTCGTTGTCCCAGGAAGGGGAAACTTTATTGACACATTCCTGGGGTCAGATACATCACATGATCACACTGACAGAACCACAGGCACATAGACACAGGCAACAGAGCATGCACAATGTCGGCACTAGTACAGCGTATATCCACCTTTCGCAGCAATGCAGGCTGCTATTCTCCCATGGAGACGATCGTAGAGATGCTGGATGTAGTCCTGTGGAACGGCTTGCCATGCCATTTCCACCTGGCGCCTCAGTTGGACCAGCGTTCGTGCTGGACGTGCAGACCGCGTGAGACGCCGCTTCATCCAGTCCCAAACATGCTCAATGGGGGACAGATCCGGAGATCTTGCTGGCCAGGGTAGTTGACTTACACCTTCTAGAGCACGTTGGGTGGCACGGGATACATGCGGACGTGCATTGTCCTGTTGGAACAGCAAGTTCCCTTGCCGGTCTAGGAATGGTAGAACGATGGGTTCGATGACGGTTTGGATGTACCGTGCACTATTCAGTGTCCCCTCGACGATCACCAGTGGTGTACGGCCAGTGTAGGAGATCGCTCCCCACACCATGATGCCGGGTGTTGGCCCTGTGTGCCTCGGTCGTATGCAGTCCTGATTGTGGCGCTATCCTGCACGGCGCCAAACACGCATACGACCATCATTGGCACCAAGGCAGAAGCGACTCTCATCGCTGAAGACGACACGTCTCCATTCGTCCCTCCATTCACGCCTGTCGCGACACCACTGGAGGCGGGCTGCACGATGTTGGGGCGTGAGCGGAAGACGGCCTAACGGTGTGCGGGACCGTAGCCCAGCTTCATGGAGACGGTTGCGAATGGTCCTCGCCGATACCCCAGAAGCAACAGTGTCCCTAATTTTCTGGGAAGTGACGGTGCGGTCCCCTACGGCACTGCGTAGGATCCTACGGTCTTGGCGTGCATCCGTGCGTCGCTGCGGTCCGGTCCCAGGTCGACGGGCACGTGCACCTTCCGCTGACCACTGGCGACAACATCGATGTACTGTGGAGACCTCACGCCCCACGTGTTGAGCAATTCGGCGGTACGTCCACCCGGCCTCCCGCATGCTCACTATACGCCCTCGCTCAAAGTCCGTCAACTGCACATACGGTTCACGTCCACGCTGTCGCGGCATGCTACCAGTGTTAAAGACTGCGATGGAGCTCCGTATGCCACGGTAAACTGGCTGATACTGACGGCGGCGGTGCACAAATGCTGCGCAGCTAGCGCCATTCGATGGCCAACACCGCGGTTCCTGGTGTGTCCGCTGTGCCGTGCGTGTGATCATTGCTTGTACAGCCCTCTCGCAGTGTCCGGAGCAAGTATGGTGGGTCTGACACACCGGTGTCAATGTGTTCTTTTTTCCATTTCCAGGAGTGTATATCCGCTGCAGGATTTTGTGCACGACCTTACGTCCAGATTATCTCCCATAAATGTTCGATGGGAAATATTTCGAGCGCTAAGGGTGGCTACATCATTCGCTCTAATTGTCCCGGATGTTATGCAGACAAATCACGAACAGTTGTGGCCCGATTGCATGGCACTTAGTCATCCATAAAAATTCTATCTTTCTCTGAGGACATAATCCATGAAGGGCTGCTAATGTTCCCCAAGCAGCCAAACATAGCCATTGCCAGGCAATTGCACCAGAAGACTCAGTACATCCCCTGTAAACACAGCCCACACCATAATGGAGCTTCCGTAGTGCCTTGTTACACCTTAGGTCCATAGCTTCGTGGGGTCTGCACTACACTCGAATCCAGTCATCAGCTTTTATCAACTGAAATTGGGAGTCGTCTGACCGGGTTATAGTTTTTCCGAGGTCTAGGGTCCAACCGATTTGGTAACGAGCCAAGGAGAGGCGCTGCATCCGATGTCGCTTCGGTTTTCTGCTGCCAGAACGCATTGACGTAAAATTTCGCTGAACTGTTCTAACGGATACGTTCATCGTACGTCCCACATTAATATCTGCTGGCCTTTCGCGCTGTGTTGCTTGTCTGTTAGCACTGACAACTCTACACAAATGCCGCTGAACTCGGTCGTTAAGTGAAGCCCGTCGGCCATCGCGTTGTCCGTGGTGAGAGATGATGCCTGAAATTTGGTATTCTCGGTAAAACTCTTGACACTGTGGATATCTGTATATTAAATGCCCTAACGATTTACGAAATGGAATATTCTATGCGTCTAACTCAAACTGCAATTCATTGTTAAGAGTCTGTTAATTCCCGTTGACGGCCATAAACATGTCCGAAGCCTTCTCACATAAATTACTTGAGTACAAGCGACAGCTGAGCTAACGCACTGCCGTTTTGTACCCTATGCACGCGATACTACCGCCGTCTATGTATTTGCATATCGTTAACCCATGAGTTTTGACACCTCTGTGTATTTCTGATTTTTCTTGTGCCTTTGTCGCGCATCCGCGCCGTGTCAGCGTTGTTTTTGGCGGATTTAGCATGGATAAATTAAGGGATGGCTGTATTAAAGCCATGAAGAAAGACAGTATAGCCAACTCGCCGACGACCGCCATTTTGGACCCAAGCGGTCAAAGCAGTTCCATTGAGCGAACGGGTAAAATCACATTTATGAGGAAGTGAATTAAGCTGTACGTGCGTGCGATATCCTAGTGCGTAAACAATGAACTATAGTGTTTAATTGTTTCTCTGCTTCTACTGAAAATATAATGCGAATAAAACGACATTCGTATGTCCGTCACTGAAATCATGAATTTTATTTTGCTCGTAATACTTGTCAAACTTCCTCGTAAATGCTTTCATGGTAAGTACTGTATGCTCTGTATGTAATGGCACTGTATATGAGGTGCATTCTGTTTGTCTGAGGGAGACATTCTGGAATTGCAGAGCGTACAGAAACACAAACTCATAGTTCTGTTTTCATATTAACGGATTTAGCCTTGTGGTGCAGTTGCCTACTGGAGTAGACATCTGTCAACGTCGCTCCTTTGGCGTTTCTAAGCGGACCTGATGATGCAAATGCACTCCTTCCCGGTCCTGTGCCCTGCGTGCACTTGCAGCCTCAGGTCCGCTTACAAACGCCAAAGGAGCGACGTTGACAGATGTCCACTCCAATGGGCAGCTGCGCCACGTGGTTAATGCTTGTGTTTGGTTTGCAGGTTATAGCACTTTTTACATCTACGTAAGTTAACTTGGCGAAAAAATACAGAAAATAAATTATCTGCGTGGTGACTGCCTCTTTAAATAGCCTTGCTGCATTTCCCATGCCGATGCTTTTACTGCCACATTTTGTAGCTGCGTCCGTCTGTGCTTGGGGGTTATATTTCCTCAAAAGAATATTTGTTAAAAATACATGTGCAGTTTTCACTGTGACAGTGCGACAAGACGGAAGACTACGTAGCAGTTTCTTGGCTGCTTCATATGCATCCCCTTCCAGTACTTGAAGCGCCAAGTTCGCTTCCAAAATGAGTTTTTCATTGACACGGAAATTTTTTTCTGCCATTTAAATAACGTTTAACGCTGCTTCCGATACGCATGCTAAACTGTCGTCGCCGGCGTGTTATTTTGAGTTCTGTTAATCTACAAATTCTTTCGCGTTCAGACTGTTCACTCCCTGGAAGTGGTACACGGCACACACCACATAACACGTAATTCTGCTTGGCTTCTTTTACCGGTCTCACAGGTACATAACTTTTTCTTCGTGAGAAATCTCATCTACGTAGCTCATCTATAAATTTCCGCATACAGGCATGACTACATGGTTGTTGCTTTTGGTTCGTGACCAGTACGACTGTGTTCGAGATAAGAAAGCATTTTCTGTCAGATAACTGCAACTACTGGGACGACTATACACTGAGGCGACAAAAGCAATGGGCTACCTCCTGGCATCGCGTCTAACCTCCCTTTGCCGGGTGTAGTGCAGCTGTTCGCTGTGGCATGGGCTCAACAAGTCATTGGACCACAAACGTAGACTTCCGCGGACACTATCACAGTCAATAATGGTGACTTTCATGATGGTCGCGTACTGGCGAAACAGCCTCTTACTTTCAGAAGGAATGTCAGGGAGACAATAGAAACATCCAAGCGACAGTGAAGGCAGATACCGACTTCCGACGTCTTGGCTGCCAGCAATAACAGCTTTACGGACGACAGCTCCCGTGAAGCAGCACACACACACAGGAGCCCGAGAGACCGCAGCGGCCGCAGATACATGGCGTACCGGCGTAGAAAGCAGGGAAACACCGCCACGTCACAAGTGCCGCCTGGTTTTCCATTCGCCGATTTCCACCAATCACAAGAAGTAATGCGAAGACCAATCAATACGTCAGGTTTCCACCAATGAAAAGAAATAATAAAAACTCCAATAAAGAACTTCTAATAACCCTCCCATTCATCCTTAACAGTTTATTAGAATTAGATAACAGCCACGTGTGCAGGTATATCAGAAACAAAGTTTTCTCATTCGGTATTAAAAAAAAAACCTTAACATCTACATCTACGTGATTACTCTGCTATTCACAATAAAGTGCCTGACAGAGGGTTCAGTGAACCATCTTCAAGCTGTCTCTCTACCGTTCCACTCTCGAAGGGCACGCAGGGAAAACGAACTCTTAATCTTTTCTGTGCGAACCATGGGTTCTCTTATTTTATCCTGATGACCATTTCTTCCTATTTAGGTGGGTGCCAACCGAATGATTTCGCAATCGGAGGAGAAAACTGGTAATGGAAATTTCTTGAGAAGATCTAGTCGCAATGAAAAATGCCTTTGTTTTAATGATTGCCATTCCACTTCACGTGTCAGGTCCGTAGCACTATCTCCCCTATATCACGATAATACAAAAGGAGCTGCCTCCCTTAAACTTTTTCGATGACATCCATCAGTGCCGGCCGGTGTGGCCTAGTGGTTCTAGGCGCTACAGTCTGGAACCGCGCGACCGCCACGGTCGCAGGTTCGAATCCTGCCTCGGCCATGGATGTGTGTGATGTCCTTAGGTTCTATGGGAATGATGACATTAGAAGTTGGTTCTAAGTTCTAGGGGACTGATAACCTCAGAAGTTAATTCCCATAGTGCTTCGAGCCATTTGCACATCCGTCAGTCCCACCTGATGCGGATCCCACACCCGACAGCAGTACTCCAGCATAGGGTGGATAAGCGTGGTGTAATCAGTCAATTTAGTAGACCTTTTGTGTCTTCTAATTGGTTTGCCAATGAATTGCAATCTTTGGTTTGCTTCACCGCCGACATTATCTATGTGATCATTCCAATTTAGATCATTTATAATTGAGAGCAACGGTGTCGAAAGCGTTCTGGAGCTCTAAAAATAGGGAATTAGTTTGACATCCCCTGTCGATAGTACTCATTACTTCATGAGTATAACGAGCTAGTTGTGTTTCACAAGAACGATGTCTTCTGAATCCTTGCAGACTATGTGTCAATAAATAATTTTCTTTGAGGTAATTCATAATATTCGAACACAGTATATGTTCCAAAACCCTACTGCAAATTGACGTTCGTGTTAAGGGCCTGTAATTGAGCAGATTACTCCTATTTCCCTTTTTGTTCATAGAAGTGACTTGAGCAATTTTCCAGTCTTTAGGTACGGATCTACGAGCGAGCGGTTGTATATAATTGCTAAATACGGAGCTACTGTATCAGCATACTCGGAAAGGAACGTAACTGGTTTACAATCTTGACCGAAGGCCATGCCCTTATTAAGTGATTAAAGCTGCTTTCCTAGGCTGAGGATATCTACTTCTATGTTTCTCATCTTGGCAGTTGTTCTTGACTGGAATTCAGGAATATTTACTTCGTCTTCTTCGGTGAAGGAATTTCGGAAAACCTTTGTTAATAACCCGGATTTAGTGTCACTAGCAATTACTTCAGCGATGTTATCGAGCAGTGAAGTTATTGATTGCGTCTTGCCACTGGTGTGCTTTATGTATGACCAGAATCTCTTTGGGTTTTCTGCCGAATCCCGAGACAGAGTTTCGTTGTGGAAGTTATTAAAAACATCTCTCATTGGAGCGTGGGCTATGTTTCGAACATCTGAAAAACTTTGCGAATCTTGGGGATTTTCCGTTCCTTTAAATTTAGCCTGCTTTTATCGTTGCTTCCGCAACAGCGATCTGACCCGTTTCGTGTAACATGGGGGATCGGTACCATCACTTATTAATTTATGGGGTATATATCTCTTAAATCCCGTCGATACTATCTCTCTGAAATCATTCCACAGCTTTTCTACATTTACATGATCAGTTTGGAAGGAGTGGAGACCGTCTCTTAAAAAAGCCTTTAAGACCATTTTTATCAGCTTTTTTAAATATAAGTACTTTGCGTTTCTTTTCGATGGTGTTGGGTGTTGGTATTCAGCCTAGCAGCAACCGCCTTGTGGTCGCTAATCCCTGTATTCGTCATGATACTCCCTATTTGTTTAGGATAATTTGTGAATGATAATTCACAAATTTCATTACCTTATAAATGTAGCAACATAAATAGAATAAATATAAGGAAATAGTTCGGTTGAAAAAGGAAGAGAATACATTACAACTATTGCTCCGCAAAACTTTGAACTATTGGAAATAGCACCAACATTCTTCACCGAGTTTAATAGAATTGCAAAAAATCTGAAAAAACAATCTCATTTGATGTTGAAGAAATTTCAAACAGAACTGTGGGAAGTTGTTCCAACATAATAAGTAGAATTCTTAGTGACGTATGCAGAGCATCACTGGCACAGGGAATTTTTCCAGAGAAATTGAAATATGGAATTGTTAAACCTCTTTATAAGAAAGATGACACGACAGACTTAAACAATTATCGTCCAGACTCCTTACTGACATTGTTTTTTAAAATATTCGAAAAAGTAATGTACCGAAGAATAGTCTCACATTTTATTGGAAACAATTTACTTTCTTATATCGTAGTGTGGATTTTAGAAACGTAATAGACCGGTGGGATTTGGGGAGCAAGAAGATGCAGAGCGGCGCCAATCAAACATCTTGAAGTGCCAGATGGTTCTCTGCCGTAGCTCAACACATCTAGCGGTAGTGTGGGCGAGAAACCCAGCGTCCTCTGTTTATTGTCGCCCCGCAACGCTGACAGAGCGCAGCATCCACCGAGCAGTGGCTCGTGACGCAGACATCTCTGTCGCCAGTAGTTCCGGGTCTGGGCAGTATCCGCTAACTGCTGCCGCTTGTGTTGATGCACAGCTCAAGAACCCTGTGCTGTCGAGCGGTGATCCACTGCCCCGAGTTTACGGCCGGAAAGCTGCTTCACAAGGTCGGTTCTGACCCGATGTGGTGGCAGAGCCACCTCCTGTTGTTTCAGCGTGGACTGCCTTGACGCAGAATCAAGCTGTGGTCCATGAACACAATTACAGATGGTGTCCAAGAACCACAGCCGCATGGTGATAGAGCTTTGATATTAGCAGAAGTGCTTATAGTGTAAAAAGGATAGGTATTTATGTGCTTCTGAGCTGCACTTGCTTGGCCTTTACTATGACTTGTGGCACACATACTACAAAAAATTTGGCTGCATCTGGTGTGCAAAGGCTTCCACCCACTTCCGCTTAAGTATCGCTGTGTGAGCTGTTTCCACGTTTCCTGAAGCCAGCTCGTCTCGCAACGTTGCGATGGCTCTGCTAATTTTGTAAGTCATAGCACGAGAGCCTGCCTGCAGCTACTACTGCAAACCACTTTCTACCTTACATATTTCTGATCAAACTTGATCAACCTGCTACTACAGTACTGCTCGACTGAGAACCCTATTTATCCATTCACACGTTAAACATTAAAAGCCTTAAGTAATAAAACATCACCAGTTTGTATTTTTTGTGATCTTTTTGAGGTCTTTGATTGTATAGCTAATATTACTCTCTTAGCAAAAACTCTAGTATTACCCACAAGTAGTGTGAATCAAACTGAGAAAGCAGAATGCAAAAGATTGTGCTGAACAACTCAGACGTTGTCGGAATGGTGGAAAATTTTGATGACTGGGAAGAAATCACAAAAAACATCACATGGCTTATTTCTGTGTCAACTCCCATACCTTACATGCCATATATGAATGATCCTCCACTTTAACGTTGAACAAGCGGACTTGATGCTTTTTGCAGACTATAGTAGTTTTATAACAGAACCCATCAGAAAAAGCAACAGAAGAGACGGTAAGTGATATTTTCCAAATAATTGTAAAGTGGTTCTCAGAAAATGGAGTCTTCCAAAATTTTGAAAAACACAGTATATTCGGTTCTGAACAACAAATAGTCATTCCAACAACTGATGTAGCTAGCTTGGCACTTGGTATAATTGCTGATCTTGGAAACAAACGGATGAACCTCCTTAAATGTTTTGCATATTTGCTCTTAGTAATGTCTTATGGAGTAATTTTCTGGGTTAGCTCATCGCTTACAAATAAAGTATTGATTGCAAAGCGAGCAGTGAGAATAACTTGTGTTCTTCCAAAAACGTCATCCCTTCAAAGGAGCTAGGCGTTTTAACTGCACCATCACTGTAATAAATTCGTCATTAACAATACATAACAATTTTAGAAGATGACTGATGTCTGTACCAACAATACTACAGGGAAGAACTACTTTTGTTAACCATTGTCAACGCTGTTAGTGGATGAGAAAGGAAATCAAGTGCAGCGCCAAAATTTTTCAATCGTTTGCCCGGCAATACAAAATGTCTAAAAGGTAGCAAAGAAAGTCTTGCATCTAACCTAAACTCTCATTTCTCATGGAGAACTACTTCCATTCGATTCACGAATTTCTACTAAAAACTGAGAGCCAGAAAAAATCTTGTTTCTAAGTTGTTAACAGCAGTTACATGATTAGGAATAAAATAATGTAATCGTTAATGTTAACACTAATCGTGTGTGTGTGCCGCGCGGAGTGGCCGAGCGGTCTAGGGCACCATTTCACTCATAGTGCGGCCCCTCCTGGCGGAGGTACGAGTCCTCCCTCGGGCATGGGTGTGTGTGGTGTTCTTAGCTTAGGTTAGTGAAAGTAGTGTGTAAGACTAGGGACCGATGAGCTCAGCAAGTTTGGTCCCTTAGAAGTTCACACACATCTAAACATTTGAATTAATTATGTGTACATATCCTATAAACTGACTGGCCCACATCATTTCGGCAGAATAATCGTTCAAACGATCTATGTAACGTATAAATAACTAAGAGAGTAACTAACTTTATAGTAGTTTGATATCTTCAGCCAAACGATGTTATTGCGAATTTGTTTGGCGAATTACCACTTCACTTTATCTTTAAATGTAATTTTTTTTTAAATGACGACATCATTATTTGACTATATTGTTGTTTATTTACGATCCAGGTTTGGTCTCTTATGCCATTTTTAAGTGATTGAATTTGTGCCATTAACATGTATTGCAGGAAATCAACCTCAAAATTGGCCATAAATTAAGAAAAAAAGTCACTCCGCACGAGTTACCAGACGTAAAGTCATCATCTTTGTAAAGTGGTCAATAAATAATAGTCGGAGCACGTCATATTTAGTAAAAAAAAGTTTACTTTGGTATGTAATGGATGATTACGTGTCCTTGAGTCGTAATTTTATTTTATCAACGTATGCCTCACATGTATTTGCTATTACTCACGATTTGCTATGGGTTATTCTTTTTCTTTAGCGCTCTCGTAAGTTATTGAGAGCTGAAAATAAATACTACACATACTTTGCAGAATTTCCTTGTAGCAGTTTTATTTGCCGTAACACTGTGTAAACGTTCTTGTTTGTCCCATCCCAACGTTCACTTGTGAGTTCAGTGCCGCGTTCAGTTTTGTTTCTTCTGTTGTTAGTTTATGGTATAAGCTGTAGCTGGATTTTACAACTTTAAATCTGTTTGGTTATTGTTGTAGGCTAGTAAATGGTCAGGAAATGTCGTATGGTATCTCTCACTTTTTAGATCTTTGAAGTGTTCTGAATATCTTATCCTGCACGTTTGTCCTATTTATACTGACTTGAAAGTGATGCATGTGCGTCCACATATAATTGATATGTCTACTTTATCTGTGGGTGTTTCCTGGGTGCTGAGCTTTTTTCTGTGTTGTGTTTTACGCCTTGCATCCCATGTTATGTCCCAGTTTCTTAATATGACGTCTATTCTGTGAACAATGCTATTTTAAATGACTAAGTGCCATTTAATTTTGTGTGTGTTTGTGTGTTTTTTTGTGTGTTTGTGTGTGTTTGTGTGATTGTGTGTTTTATTGCTCTGCCATTTGAGTTTATTCTCGCTGGGAATAAAATTGTTTGCTGAACACGAAGTAATTTTGTTCTATTGTAGTCCTGATTGTAACTGCCGTTTTGTCAATATGAGTGTCTGTTGTGTTTCCTTGTTGTTTTAGTTCTAATGTAATGATGTTAATTGTTTCGTTCATTAGAATGAAAGTGTATACCTACCTGACATCAAATGATATAAGGCTTGCTGTGTATGTTGTTTCTACGTTCTTGCCTCTGTCTATGAATCCTTTGAGCTTTAAAGGTAGCTTTTGTTTTCCAAAGTGCGAATTTTCTTTAGAAATCAGTGTGTGTTGGGATAGGTGAAGAATCGAGGATTTTTGAAAAAGATGGCTGAATTTAACAGAATACTGTATTTATGCACTTTTTTGGAGTCGATGCCTTTAAATTCTTCTATCTCATTCTTTTTACCTGGCCCTATTTAGAATGTATATCTGAAGTTTTTCAGTGTCCATTGAATGTTTTTGTGGTAAATTGCCTAGTTCACTGGTCAATTAGGTGATATTGTAGCCCTCCAAAAAATCTAATGTTTATTCTAAGTATTCCTTTTATTTCATAATCACTGCAATACTTTCTTTGTCCATTCCAGTTAGAATAACTTTGTTCTGCTTTAATTGTTGTTTCAGCTTATTGTGCGTGATTTCTACTGGTGTTCTATTATTACAGATTCTCGTAGATTTGTGTTTTCTAATAATCTGTGTTATTTCTGCAACTACTATTTCTCTTGGTAGGTTTGAATTAAAATTTAGAGTCCTCAATCTTTATTGTTCCTTCAGATTTTGTTATGAGGTCTTCTGTTGTTTTGTTTGATAAGTCTGCATTGATTTTGAGTTTTGGTTCTTTTTGTAGTAGGCTTCTTTCTTGTTTGGCGACACTTCTGTCAGTTAGGTTGACGATTCAGCCAATGAAACTGTATTTTGATTATGATGAATGTATACAGTTGTCATTATTGTGCTGTTTATGATTCAGTTGAGCTTTTTGTTTTATTTCTCATGTTTTTCTTGCATTACTTTTGTAGGTATGCATTTTCTCTCCGTGTTACATCCTCAGAGTGTGACAAATTTCAAATGGATTTTGTGAAGTTCAGTACTGACCAATTGTTTTCAGCATACAGCTCCATAATTTCTTATTTTAACCAAATAGCATGTGCATTGCTTTTCACTTCTATTGGTGCAGATGACATGGTATTCACAAACTATTTATATTATTAACTTATGAGCTGAAAATTTTTTTGTAAATTATACATGCTTGGTCAGGCGATGAAATGTTCATAATTCTGATTTGCTGCTCTTACATTTGTTGCCTTTGCAGTTAAAATTATTGGATATGAGGTCTCCCGGTTACACAAAATAATTTTTTTCGTCTGACTGAAACATGCTGCAGCACTTTTGTTCTGTCCCGTTGGGACGTGAACTTATTTTAAGTGATAGCTAATCTACGAATATTAACCCTAAAGACAATTTTCATTTGTTCTCTCATTAGCTTAATTTTACATTGTCGTTGTTGTGGTCCTGAGACTGCTCTCCATACTACTCTGTTCTGTGCAAGCTTCTTCATCTTACAGTACCTACTGCAAACTACATCCTTCTAAATCTGTTTAGTGTATTCATGTCTTGGTCTCCCTCTACGAGTTTTATCCCCACGCTGCCCTCTAATACAAAATTGGTGAGCCCTTGATGCCTCAGAATACGTGCTACCAACCAGTCCCTTCTTCTAGTCAAGTTGCAACACAAATTTCTCTTCAATTCTGTTCAATTCCTCCTCATTAGTTATGTGATCTACCTATCTAATCTTCAGAATTCTTCTGTAGCATTACATTTCGAAAGCTTCTATTCTCTTCTTGTCTAAACTATTTATCGTCCACGTTGCACAACCATACATGACTACACTCCATACAAATACTTTCAGAAAAGACTTCCAGACACTTAAATCTATACTCGGTGTTAACAAATTTCTCTTCTTCAGAAACGCTTTCCTTACCATTGCCAGTCTACATTTTATATCCTCTCTACTTAGACCATCAGAAGTTATTTTGTTCCCCAAATAGGAAAACTCATGTATTACTTTAAGCGTCTCATTTCCTAATCTAATTCCCTCAGCATCATCCGATTTAATTCGACTACATTCCATTATCCTCGTTTTGCTTATGTTGATGTTCATCTTATACCTCCTTTCAAGACACTCTCCATTCCGTTCAGCTGCTCTTCCACGTACTTTGCTGACTCTGAGAATTACAAAGTCATCGGCGAACCTCAAAGTTTTTAACTCCTACTCCTAACTTTTCTTTTGTTTCCTTTACTGCTTGCTCAATATACAGATTGAATAACATCAGCGATAGGCTACAACCCTGTCTCACTCCCTCCCCAATCACTGCTTCCCTTTCATACCCTTCGACTCTTATATCTGCCATCTAGTTTCTGTACAAATTGTAAAAAACGTTTCGCTCCCTGTATTTTGCTCCTGCCATCTTCAGAATTTGAAAAAGGGTATTCCAGTCCCCATTGTCAAAAGCCTTCTCTAAGTCTACAAATGCTAGAAACGTAGGTTTGCTTTTCCTTAATCTATTTTCTAAGATAAGTCGTGTGGTCAGTATTGCCTCATACGTTCCGCGATTTCTACAGAATCCAAACTGATCGTCCCTGTAGTCAGCTTCTACCAGTTTTTACATTAGTCAGTAAGGAATTTGTGTTAGTATTATGCAGCCGTGACTTATTAAACTGATATTTCGGTAATTTTCACATCTGTCAACACCTGCTTTCTTTGGGATTGGAATTATTATATTCTTCTTGAAGTCTGAGGGTATTTCACCTGTTTCATACATCTTGCTCACCAGATGGTAGAGTTTTGTCACGGGTGGCTCTCCCATGGATATCTGTCGTTATAATGGTATGTTGTCTACTCCCAGGGCCTTGTTTCGGCTCAGGTCTTTCAGTGCTCTGTCAAACTCTTTACGCAGTATCATATCTCCCATTCCATTTTCATCTACATCCTCTTCCATTTCCATAATATTGTCCTCAAGAACTTCGCCCTTGTATAGACCCTCTATATTCTCCATTCTAACTTTCTGATTTCCTTTCTTTGCTTAGAACTGGTTTTCCATCTGAGCTCTTGATATTCATGCAAGTGGTTATCTCTTCTCCAAGCCCTCCGTCTTCAGGCCACAAGTGGCCCATTGGGACCATCCGACCACCGTGTCATCCTAAGCTGAGGATTTGGATAGAAGGGACATGTGGTCAGTACACTGTTCTCCAGGTCGTTATGATGGTTTTCTTTGACTGGAGCCGCTGCTATTCCGTCAAGTACCTCCTCAGTTATCATCACGAGGCTAACTGCACCCCGAAATATGGCAACAGCGCATGGCGGCCCGGATGGACACCAATCCAAGTGCCAGCCACGCCCGAAAGCGCTAAACTTCACTGATCTGACGGGAACCAGTGTATCCATTGCGTCTAGGCCGTTGCCTCTTTTCTCCAAATCTCTCTTTATTTTTCCTGTAGGGAGTATCGATCTACCCCTAGTGATATACGCTTCTACATCCTTGCATTTGTCCTCTAGCCATCCTTGTGTAGCTACTGGGTGATCAAAAAGTTAGCATAAATTTGAAAACTGAATAAATCGCGGAATAATGTAGATAGAGAGGTACAAATTGACACACATGCTTGGAATGACATGGGGTTTTATTAGAACCAAAAAAATACAAACGTTCAAAAAATGTCCGACAGATGGCGCTTCATCTGATCAGAATAGCAATAATTAGCATAACAAAGTAAGACCAAAGATGTTCTTTACAGGAAAAGCTCAATATGACCACCACCATTCCTCAACAATAGCTGTAGTCGAGGAATAATGTTGTGAACAGCACTGTAAAGAATTTCCGGAGTTATGGTGAGGCGGATGTTGTCTTTCAGCATCTCTAAAGATGTCGGTCGATCACGATACACTTGCGACTTCAGGTAACCCCAAAGCCAATATTCACACGAACCGAGATCTGGGGACCTGGGAGGCCAATCATGACGAAAAGTGGCGGCTGAGCACACGATCATCACCAAACGACGCGCGCAAGAGATCTTTCACGCGTCTAGCAGTATGGGGTGTTTTTTTTTTTTTGGTTCTAATAAAACCCTATGTCATTCCAAGCACGTGTGTCAATTTTTACCTCTCTATCTATATTAGTCCGTGGTTTATTAAGTTTTCAAATTTATACTGACTTTTTGATCACCCGGTATTTTGCACTTCCTGTCAATCTCATTTCTGAGACGTTTGTATTCCTTTTTTCCTGCTTCATTTCCTGCATTTTTGTATTTTCTCCTTTCATCAGTTAAATTCAATATCTCTTATGTTACCCAAGGATTTCTATAACCCCTCGTCTTTTTACCTGACACTTTGCTGCCTTCACTATTTCATTTCTCAAAGCTACCCATTCTTCTTCAGCTGTATTTCTTTCCCCTATTGTTGTCAATCGTTCCCTAATGCTCTCCCTGAAACTTTCTACAACCTCTTGTTCTTTCAGTTTATTCACGTCCTTTCTCCTTAAATTCCCATCTTATTGCAGTTTCTTCGGTTTTAATCTACAGTTCATAAGGAATAGATTGTGGCCAGAGTCCACATCTGCCCCTTGAAATGTCTTACAATAAAACCTGGTTCCTAAATCTCTGTCTTACCATTATATAATGTATCTGAAACCATCCAGGCTTCTTCCATGTATACAACCTTCTTTCATGATTCTTGAACCAAGTGTTAGCTATGATTAAGTTATGCTCTGTGCAAAATTCTCCAGGCAGATTCCTCTTTCATTTCTTACCCCCATTCCGTATTCACCTACTACGTTTCCTTCTGTTTCTTTGCCTACTACCGAATTCCAGTCACCCATGACTATTAAATTTTCATCTCCCTTCACTACCTGAATAATTTCTTTTATCTCACCATACATTTCATCAATCTCTTCTTCATCTGCGGATCTAGTTGGCATATGAACTAGTACTACTGTGATGTGCGTGGGGTTCGTGTCTATCTTGGCCACAATAATGCGTTCACTATGCTGTTTGTAGTAGCTTACCCGTACTCCTATTTTTTTATTCATTATTAAGCCTACTCCTGCATTACCCCTATTTGATTTTGTATTTATAACCCTGTATTCACCTGACCAGAAATCTTGTTGTTCCTGCGATCGAACTTCACTAATTCCCACTACATCTAACTTTAACTATCCATTTCCCTTTTTAAATTTTCTAACCTACCTGCCCGTTTAAGGGATCTGACATTCCACCCACACAACGCCAGTTTTCTTTCTCCTGATAACAACGTTCTCCTGAGTAGTCCCGGCCCGGAGATCCGAGTGGGGGACTATTTTACCTCCGGAATATTTTACCCAAGAGGACGCCATCATCATTTAACCATACAGTAAAGCTGCAAGCCCTCGGGAAAAATTACGGCTGTAGTTTCCCCTTGCTTTCAGCCGTTCGCAGTACCAGCACAGCAAACCGTTTTGGTTAGTGTTACAAGGCCAGATCAGTCAATAATCCAGACTGTTGTCCCTGAAACTATATGTTGGCCAATCTAGTCGAGGGATTTTGTTATCCTGAAGGAAGTCATTCACAAGATGTGCACGATACCGAGCTTATTGTCGTCCATGAAGACGAATATCTCACCAATATGCTGCCGATATGGTTACACTAACGGTCGGAGGATGGCATTCGCTTATCGTACAGCCATTACGGCGCCTTCCATGACCGCCAGCGGCGTACGTCGGCCCCACATAATGTCACCCCAAAACAGCAGGGAACCTCCACCTTGCTGTATTCGTTGTACAGTGTGTCTAAGGCGTTCAGCCTGACCGGGTTGTCTCCAAACACGTCTCCGACGATTGTCTGCTTGAAGGCATATGCGACAGTCATCGGTGAAGAGAACGTGATGCCAATCCTATGCGGTCCATTCAGCATTTTGTTGGGTGCATCTGTACCGCGCTGCATGGTGTTGTGGTTGCAAAGATGGACCTCGCCATGGACGTCGGGAGTGAAGTTGGGCGTCATTCAGCCTATTGTGCACAGTTTGAGTCGTAACATGACGTCCTGTGGCTGCACGAAAAGCATTATTCAACATGGTAGCGTTGCTGTCAGGGTTCCTCCGAGCCATAATCCGTAGGCAGCAGTCATCCACTGTAGTAGTAGCCCTTGGGCGGCCAGAGCGAGGCATGTCATCGACAGTACCTGTCTCTCTGTATCTCCTCCGTGTCCTAACAACATTGCTTTGGTTCACTCCGAGACGTCTGGACACTTTCCTTGTTGAGAGCCCTTCCTGGTACAAAGTAACAATGTGGACGAGACCGAAAAGCTGTATTTGCCGTCGAAGCATGGTTGAACTACAGATAACACGAGCCGTGTACCTCCTTCCTGGTTTAATGCGTGGTACTGATCGGCCGTCGGACCCCCTCCGTCTAATAGGCGCTGCTCATGCATGATTGTTTACATCTTTGGGCGGGTTTAGTGACATGTCTGAACAGTCAAAGGGACTGTTTCTGTGATACAATATCCACAGTCAACGTCTATCTTGAGGAGCTCTGGAAACCAGGGTGATGCAAAACTTTTTTTGATGTGAGTACATTTTGCATGACAATTTTTACATTACACCGAGTGACAAGTGTTGCATATGAGTTCACATATGTACCGTATGTGCTTACTTATCTGTGTATGTTTTCTGCGTTCTGAGCTTTTTCTACTTTCATACAAAATTGGATAAATGAACTTAGAATAGAAATGGACCTGCCTCGCGCCAATCTCAAGGCCGACCAGAGTGTTGTGTTTTCTGTCCTATATCCTAACTGTAGTCCCTGTTTCTTTAATAAGTTGCCTATTCTGTGAAAAACTATGTTATTGTGGGTCAGCATGTGGCACTTAGTACTATGTCGTGTCTTACGTGTGCTTATTGTCTGACTGCTGTGATCTTGTGTTTTGTGTGCACTCCTTTCCGTTTACATATTTGCTGGTTTAATTTCTCTGTCACATGCGTACCATAACTATTTTCCACTCCTATTTGTTTTATTGCCGTTAGTTCCTGCTTTTAGTTGTTTGTCTTTGAGTATTTAGTTTCAATCTATGGAGCATAAATATGAACGTTGTTTGCTAGTGTACGAATGAGTGAGTCAATAGATTGTGGATGAGAATTACAAAGATAGTTTTCTAAACGTTTTGATGACACTGCTAGTCTTACAGCTGCTATCTAGCTGTTTTGGAGACCATATGTAATTTCAGTTGAAAACGGCCTTTTGCATATGCAGATGGCAGTGGTTGGTCTACAGGGTGATTCACGTTTTAAAGAAAAATTGCTTTACTTTTAAGTTGTCCAGAACGTCTAAATTGTTTTTGTCAGATAGAGTTTCCTCGTCGCCATAATGAGGTTGCAAGGATGCTACACTGTTACGATGAACATGAATGTATGAAAGGATTTTTTCGGTTATGAAATTAAATAAGTCACGATTACGTGGTGACGTCTGTGTGAAAATATGTGGCTGTGTTCACATCTGTCTTTACAGTTTGTACAAGATAAAAGTAATACTTTGTCTTCAGCATGCCAAAAATAATTGAATAATAATGAAAGTTTGTTTTGTTTCTAATCTATTTGTCGTTGAGAAAGCATAAAACCTAGTGGTACAGAGTGCGACTGCATTGCCATTTAAATGTGGTGCGTTCGCATTTTCCTCCTCCTCATACTCAGACAGTGCGCCACGGCGGTGGGGGAAGTTGCCAGCCAGGTTGAGCGCTAGGGCGTTCGTGCCCGGTCATGGCTCCTAAACTACACGCTGAATTCTTGGCCGACCCTGCTCTAGAGTTTTTACCCTCTGAAGCTCCCTCTAGTACAGTGGAAGTTATTTCCTGATGTCTGAACACATGACAATCCCTTGTGAGCATTAAAAACATTTTCGTTTCTTCACCGATGCGGTGTAAAACTTCCTCATTCCTTAACTTATCATACCCCATTATTTCCAACATTCTTCTGTGGCACCTCATATCAGTTTTTCCACAGTCCATAATTTCACTGCCACGTAACACTGTGCTCCAAACGTACACTCTTAGAAATCTCTTCCTCAATTTGCAGTCTATATTTGAGACCAGTAGTCTTTTTTGTTCAGTAGCACCCGTCTTTGCCCATGCTGGTTTGCTATTTGTGTTCTCCTTGCTTGGTATGTCATGCGTTATTTTGTTTCAAAGGTGGCGGAACTGTTCAATTTAGTTTGCTATGTTACCACCAGTTCTGATATTTACCTTCTCGTTATGAACATTTCTTCTAATTCTTATTAAATTCGTCGCTCTGCGGTTTACTCCCAGCCATTTTATGTGGTCATTAGATTTTCATTCCATTCAACAGATTCTGCGTTTCTTTTCATTCTCACTGTTGATGCCAGTGTCATCAGTAAATCACAATACTGATATTCTTTCACCCATAATTCTAATTCAATTCTTGAGCATTTTTACAATTTTCGTCATTGCTCCTTGAGTGTATAGAGTTCACAGTAGTGTCGAAGGACTGCATTTCTCTATGACACTTTTTCTAATCCGAATACATCGTTCTTGGTCTCCCACTCTTATCGTCCACTCTTGGTTTTTGTATATATTGTATATTAGTCAAGGCTCCTGCAGCTTACTCCTATTTTTCCTCAGAACTGCCAATATCTTGGACAATTTTATAGTGTCGAACTTTTTCTCTCGGTCGACAAATAATATGATAGCGTCTTGCTTTTTCTTCAGTCTTGTTTCCATTATCATGCTCAATTTTAGGACTGCCTCTCAGGCGCCTTTTACCTTTCCGAAAGCTAAAGTGATCGGCGTCAATTTACATTCTTCTGTATATTATTTTTATCAGCTACTTGAATCCGTGAGCCGTCGATCTGATTGTGCGATAGAATTCGTACATATCTGCTCTTGCTATCTTCGGAACTAAGTGGATGACATTTTTCCGATAGTCTGATGTAATGTCACCTGTCTCATTGACTGTACAGGCCAACTTGCATAGTCGTTTGGTCGCCACTTCCCGCAGTGATTTTAGAAATTCCAATAGTAACGTTATCTATCCCTTCTGTATTGTTTGACCTCAAATCTTACCCAAATTTTTTAAATCTGACTAATCTGGATCTCCTACCTCTTCCATATCAGTTCCAATGAATTCCATTACGACAATAGGCCATTCCTCCCACTCCTACAGGCATTCAGTGTACTATTTTTCACCTATCCGCTCTTTCCTCTGCGTTTAACAGTGGAATTCCTATTTTACTCTTAATGTTACCCTCTTTGCCTTTAGCTATACCGAAGGTAGATTTGAATTTTCTATATGCTTCATCTGTTCTTTCTAAGATAACTTCCTTTTCGATTTCTTCACACGTCATCCGCAAGCATTTCAACTTGAATTCCCTAGATTTACATTTTATTTCATTCCTAAGTGGTTTATGTTTATGTTTTCCCTTCCGCTCTCAACATTTTTGTACTTCCTCCTTTCGTCGATGAGTTGATGTATTTCTCCCATTACGCAGGGTTTCCTCGCAGTTACCTTTCTTGTACCTACGATTCTAAAAACATGTGCGATTGTTCTTTTTAAAGGTGTGTATATCTCGTCATATGAACAGTCTTGTCTGATATTCCTCTTAGCGGTATCCACGTTACTCAGTGCTTCAGATTCCACTTCTTTCCACACTGTTCTTCAGGACGGCTCTCTTAAACTGCAATTTACTCTTCATCATTACTAAAGTGAAAACCAAGTCTATATCTGCTCCTGGATACGCCTTACAATAAAATATCTGATTTTGGAGTCACTGTTTTGCCATGACGAAATCCATTTGGAAACTTCCATTGTTTCTGAGCCATTTCCAAATACGCCACCTCCTTTTGTGATTCATGAATATTCGCTATTGCTAGCTACGTTTGCTGCAGAATTAGTCATTCCAACTAAAAAGCCCATATTCTCCTATAACTCTTTTTTCTGCTCCTTCCTCTATAATCGCATTCCGGTCACCCATGACTAATATATGATCATTTACCCTTACATGGTGAACTGCCCGTTCAATATCGTCATTTACGTTCTCTATATTTTCATATTCTGTTTGTGTTGTAGACATGCATTCCTGAACTATTGTTGTTGGCGTTTGTTCGCTGTCGCACGTGATGAAATGAATCCAGTCACTGAAGTATTCACAGTACCTCAGTCACTACACTCCCTTCCCATTCATAATGAATCCTACTCCTGTTATACTATTTTCTGCTGCTTTTGGTATTACCCTATGTTCTTACGCTCACAAACCCTTATCTCCTTTCCAGTTCACTTCACTGACCAATAATATGCTTAGACGGAACTGCAGCATTTCCCTTTTTAGATTTTCTAGCTTCCCTAATACGTTCAAGCTCGAGAAATCCCACGCTCAGACCTTTAGAGTGTAACCCTTTCGTTGGTTATTCCATCTTCTTGCCACGGGAATCTTGCCCTCGGCAGTCACCTCCAGAAGATCCGAATGGAGGACTAACCCAGAATCTTTGGTCAATCATGACACTTTCTCAACTGCAGGTCACATATCCTGTCAATACACCTCATATGTGTTTAATGCAGTGATTTCCATTGTATTCTGCATCCTAATGCGATTCATCAGTGCCGAATCTTCCGCATTTTATGGCAGTTTCCCATCCCCAAGGGCAAATAAGTGGCCTTTTTGACAGACCCACTAGCAGAACAGTCAAAGACGCTACCACAACAGCATAGGTGCAAGCACCCTATCAAACATCAATCGGCAAACAAAATAAACATACTTAGTGATTTTAATAGTAGAGTTGGTAAGGACTTCGAAGGGTGGAATGGTGCCACTGATAGGAGGGATTTGGCAGCACCCTAGATGGAAGCAATGACATCTCATTGATTACGTAATTCCCCCTAAAAAGATCTACACGATGTTTTTACGATAACAGAAGCCGCTGGTCGGTGGGCAGATCACACACTTATTTTCTCCGTCATGCTTTTGTCAGTAACTGCCCATAATAGGAAATAAAAGAACTGTAGGCACATATTTGATACTGAGAAGTTTTGGAAAGTCAGAATATCATTCATAATACAGGTAATAGCTTCACCACCCACCAACTAGGGGCCAGCCGCGGTGGCCGTGCGGTTCTGGCGCTGCAGTCCGGAACCGCGGGGCTGCTACGGTCGCAGGTTCGAATCCTGCCTCGGGCATGGGTGTGTGTGATGTCCTTAGGTTAGTTAGGTTTAAGTAGTTCTAAGTTCTAGGGGACTTATGACCTAAGCTGTTGAGTCCCATAGTGCTCAGAGCCATTTGAACCATTTGAACCAACTAGAGAATGACAAAATGATGTAACATAACACTAGGATAACTTGAAGACCACTATTCACGACGGCTACAAAGAAACATAGGATATAAAGCCAGGAAACATCAGTACTGTTTTGATGCAAATGATGAAGAAAATGAAGCACGAGGACAGCCTAGCAAGCGTGCGGGAACGTGAGCTCCATAGTTAAGAGAGAAGAATTTCGTGTTGCCTGAGCAAACGTACAAAGAATTTCCCCTGCACTGAAGAATACAAAAGCTAACGACTTACAATATCTCACAGACAAAACTGTGCCACAGATATTCCAAGCCATAAAACGCAATTTACGGTCAAACCACCTTTGACACAAATGCACTTTGGTCCAGTGAGAAGCAACACGTCTGAAAGATTAATGCTCCATCATAAATATGTAGAAGGAATGAACTATTGATGAACAAACATACGACATAATAGAACAAGCATCCGTCAAAGAAATTTGCTCCCCACCAACATTAGCTGAATTTAACTGTGCCGTCAATCAAACAAAGCAACACAAAGCCACTGGTATGCCAATGGAAACTCTCAAATCAAGTGGTAAGGAATCCATACTACACATATATGAACTGTCCACTAAAATCTGGCACAGTGAATAAACGCCTCCTGATTTCAGAAATAGTCTCTTGGTTACATATTTAAGAAACGAGATTGCAAAGCCTGCAATAACTACGGTGGAATATACAGGTTAGTTGCTGTCTAGTTTGTGGAGGGTAATTACTCGAATTCTCGCAAATCCTGGTATGCCCTTAGTGGAAGAAATTACTGTGAAAGAGCCCTTGTGGCGTCAGGCCTTCCAGAGGAACCACAGACATAATACTGACAGCTTCTCATCTTGAGGAAACACGAAAGGAACCTCATAAAACTCTTCACATTGTGTTTATTGCCCTCAGTAAGACATTTGACTTCGTAAACCATGCAGCTTTATGAAATACTTTTTCTCTCTATGACTCTCCACAGACATTATTACAATTTTGAAATTTATCTTCACAGACAACGTGACTCAAAAAGAAAGAATAGATTTCAATTGTTTATTACAGGCAAACTATAAATGATAGAAACACATTGGGCAACTCACTGGTTAGAGGAAGGTTCAAAGTTTTCACACAGATGTGTTTGTAGCAACATGGCACTACACCACAAGAGAAATTTTATGCGTTGGAATTTGCACGAAGTCAGTCCATTGTTCAAGTGCAACGGGAATTCCGTCGTCGAATCAACAAGAAACCTCCTCTACACAAACATATTTATGGATGGAATATAAAATTCTTAGATGGCCCTTGGAAGACGACAAGGCGGGTCAGCCAGAAACTTCCGCTTCCTCAAACAACATTGTGGCGTGTTCTGAAACGACGCCTGCATATGAAGCTTTACGAGTTGCAGTTACTGCAAAAACTGCGTCCCGGCGATCATTAGACAAAGTAAGAATTTGGCATTTGAATGACGAATTGCCCCAAAATATGATGCCATATGAAAGAAGTGAATGAAAATAGGCATAGTAGGCTAATTTACTGATATGTTTATCACCAAAATTTGCAATAACGCTAATAGCATAAGTAGCTGAACCTAACTGTTTTAGCAGATCATCGATGTGAACCAGATCATTGATATGAACCAGATCATCAATGGTGTTATGCCATTTACTGTACAGAATTGTATAAGCTGTGTTTTCTCAAAATTTTGTGAGAGTCCATTAATTTTCTGAAAGACATTATGTGCAATTTCCTCAGCTGATTCTTGCTTCATGGGTGTAATTACTATACTTGTATAATCAGCAAAAAGAACTAACTTTGCATCGTCATGAATATAGAGTGGCAAGTCATTAATATATATTAAGAACAATAAGGGACCCTAGACTGAACCATGTGGGCCACTATTCTGATACCCCCCCCCCTGTTATTGGGCTCTGCTGGTTTTTGTAGACTATCTGTATTGTTAATTTCACCTTCTGCATTCTTCCAGTTAAGTATGAATTATACCATTTGTGCACTGTCCCACTCATACCAAAATACTTAAGCTTATCTAGAAGAATTCCACGATTCACAAAATAAAAAGCCTTTGAGAGATAACATTGGAAAGTGGAGTGAGAACCTAGGTTTTAGACCACTTTTCAAGGCGTGGGATGCCATCGATCTCAGGCATGGCAAAACCTAACGTAAGATCTGCCAGGACTGGCTAACATAAACAATTTATAGAAAGAAACTCGACTGTGATAACGAGGTCCAACCTCGCTAGCCACAGACAGAGAGAGTTTTACAGCACCAAGTGTTGGGCAGTGTGTTACTAGTTAACCTCCTGAAAAAAGAGTCAGAGAAGGAGAGTAGCTTCTGTTACACCATCTTTTGACTGGTTAGTGCTTAGAATATCTATAGTTCAGTGAATGAAAATGATGTGACGGAAAAAAACACATGAAAACAGGAATCTTCTTTTTAGGAAGACGTCGGTGCAAAATCACTTCTTTTCCATGACAGTTCTCCTCTGCTAATCTTCTTCACCACAGTTCACCTCTGCCAGTCTTCTTGTCCACCAGGGTACATGTCCGCTATGATTCCTCTTCATACGTTATCAGTCAAGCGTCTCCGTATCAGGCTCCTCTTGAAGTCGATGAGAAAATTTTCCATCTGAACAGAACATAACTACAGCTGCAAGTCGTATGTATGAAACGAATGATTGATTTTTCAGACACTTCAGCCTCCACCTGCAGAGTAATATGGTGAGATTTAGCTGCAAGTGTGAGACGAGCCACAGGGACAGCCAATCTATTGTTACTGAGTATCAATAAATTCGAACTTCACTCTAAAGACTTGTTTGTAGATTTTACGATCAGTATTGTTTCAACTCTGGCTACAGAAGCAAACGCATACTTTTAATATTAATATTAAAATTTCGGTAATCACATCGCAACTTCGCAAGTATAATCTCTTGTACTCACACGTATTTATTGGATTCAGACAACACATCTTTTAACTAGACTTCCCTAGTGTAGCTTTTTAACATCTCTAATGTAATAAACTGAGTTAATTTTAATTCTTGTATATTTATAGACAAGAAATTCCTTGTTCATTACTTTGGAGCGCAATGATTAATTATGTAAGATCAACAGGTTCAGATGGCATACCTCTAGTCACCATCCTCATCCATATCCGTGTACATGCAGAACCTGTGATGACCCTGCTGAGAGCAAACCTAACATGACTAAAGAGTGCATCTATTCTGCGAATGTTTGCTTCACCTCAAGCAACAAATGCCAATCAGAAAAGTAACCTTCAGCACGCCGCCGATGAAAATATTAAGCTTTCACTGCTGTACTCCCACAAACGCAGGGAAAATGTAAAAACCTTTCTCGATCTGTATCTTCCCTAGAATTTTCCTGTTAAGGATGCCTCAGAAAACTGTCTGTGCTGTTTAAGAATACACCTCCCACCAGAGAAAACGTTTGCGGATATCCATAGCATTAAACATTTCATCAGAGGGAGTCCGACCGAAAATAGCTGTAGAAAGCGAACAGCACAAAAGGCAACTGTCTGCTATAGAAAATTCTTCTTAAGAATGCCCAAAAAATCTGTCCATGAATTTTAAGAATCTTCTTTCCACCAAAGAAACGTTTTGTGGATATCCACACCAGTAATCCGGTTACCTGACTGGCGAAACAGAGGGTACCTGACAAACAAAACCTCACGAGGAAGCCATTGAGACTTGTGGTTCACCTGCCGTCCTTCATGCCTGAAGACCAGCACCTGAGGCCTTACGCTTCCCCTAACTCCTAAGCCAGCAGGGGATTAGGCCTATTCTTCTGCTAGAACGTCTAATCTGAGGCTGGCACAGCTCACTGCCATCGTCTCCTACGTATTATACAGTTGCGCTGACCACTGAGCCATCGACACACAGTGGTCACCGTAACTGCACTGGACTACTCCAGCACGCCTAGCATCAGAATCAAATTCTAAAATATCCACCCACTACTAATGTAGTGTCCCTCACCCATTATGCGCATTACTTGCGGCAGGAGTTCTAGTCATAAGTGCATCTGCACTGAAGAGATCCATAGCCAACTCATCTTAACGACTGAAGTACCGGACTTCTCCATATCCCTTGGAGTCATTTTTGACCCACAGTAGGAAACCACCATTTTATTGCTATTTGGGTCTGGTTTGGATGACGTCACGTTAACATAATGTTCATAAGGACTCTAAGGTGTAACGAAAGGATGATTTTGTTCCCAAAATGAACAGTACACTGTCATAAATAAAGTGTCATATATAAACGCTATTTCTTTTAAATTTTACACGAGTAATTCTTCAATATTTCATCAAAAATCATCAAAAGAATTAACTAAAACAAGGTTACACTGTTTTCCTCCAAAAACTGATTGAAACATTGTCAAAATACAATGAAGCGCCAAAGAAACTGGTATATTCATGCGCATTAAAATACAGAGATACGTAAACAAGCACGATATAACGGTGCGGTCGTCAACGCCAATATTAGACGGAAGGTGTCTAGTGCAGTTGATAGGTCGCTTACTGCTGCTCCAATGGCAGGTTATCAAGATTTAAGGGAGTTTGATCATGGTGTTATAGTCGGCGCACGAGCGATGGGACACAACATCTCCGAGATAGCGATGAAGTGGGGATTTTCTCTTACGACCATTTCACGAGTCTAACCGTGAAGATCAGGATTCCGTAAAAGCCGGCCGAAGTGGCCGAGCGGTTCTAGGCGCTACAGTCTGGAACTGCGCGACCGCTACGGTCGCAGGTTCGAATCCTTCCTCGGGCATGGATGTGTGCGATGTCCTTAGGTTAGTTAGGTTTAAGCAGTTCTCCTGACGATTCATAGTCAGCTTATATTATTTTATTTTGCTGTTGGTATGTCCCTGTATTTGTCTAGTAATCTTTACCATCTTTCCGTTTCCTTCTCTAAATGCTGCTCTATTTAGACTGAGCTCTTTGCATTTCCCTTTCACTTTTTATAGCTACCCTACCATATTCATACATGAGATTCCACGGTCCTGCTCGCAGAATGTTACTCTTTTGTTAGTTAAATTTTTTTCTGCTTTTTTCCCTCTCTCTTGTCAGTCGTCTTCTGGAGATGCAAACAGGGGACAGTCTTTTGCCTATAGACTGATCATCATGCCCCATATTGAATTGCATGATGCATGCCCTGTGAACAGACATTATGTGTCTTAAACGTGTTGGTTTGCTTTGGCTTCTACAATCTCAGGTCGTTGATCATTACTGATTAGCTTAGTGGCTGATTCCTGCCCCAAGGCTTAAAAGTTATCCTGCTACTCTGTCTCCCCTTCAGCATGTTCGACAAGGCCTCTGGAAGAACGAATGTAATTGCTTGTTCTGGATGTCTTCGTTGACCATTGCTAATGATTTTTATTCAGGATTTAAGTAGTGGCTGGTCTTATAGAGCATACATATCTTTTACATGTGAACTAAAGGGGTATCACATCTATCAGCAGCAGCGTGGCATCGCGCGGAATCAGCAGTGACACCGTAAACGTTCCAGAGTCAGGATTCGAACCTAGGATCTCCTCGTTACTAGGCAGATGCGTTAACTACTGCACCAGCCGGGACACAGCGTCATCGCAACTCTGCGGACTTCACGGCACGTCTCACGGCTGATCAACATTCCCACCGAACTCCACCTACATGCAGTTCCTGTCCGTTGACTCCATGGTCGCTACTTTGAGATTCCCACAGGAGATGGGACGTATTTGTGCATCCGCAAGGAAGAAGGTGCATCCATTGTCCAGCTAGACATATCAATTATATGGATGCATGGTGTGTCTTCTTTCGGATGTATCTGAAACACACATTCGTCAAATCAGCCACATAGCTTAAATATAGTTCTGTAAAATTTATAGGAATGCGTCTGTCTGTTCCCCCAGAGAAGTCCGAAAGAACAGGCACCACGCACTCATATAAATCTTACAGTTATATTTAAGTTTTGTGGCTGATTGAGGAAATATGAACCTAGGCCACGAGCAGTTTTATTTTATTCTCTTGACAGGTGACCAAGCAGTAATGGAGCGATCCTTAAACGCAGGTAGATGGATGTTGTGGTTTAGGATCATAACTTCGTTGAAGAATAGACATTGCTATGTGGTTCCTTATTTCACTGTACGTATTCGAAGCCATGGATATAAGGCAGTGCACCAGTGTGATGAACTTCCACAGAATAAACGAGTATGAGGCTATTCTTCAAGGGCGCACACTAGTCCGCAGAGAGCACTTCTAACTGTTAAGGAGCACAAAATAGAAAATAGTGTTTTCTGCTCCCAACACATTCAGGTCCACTTCTGAAACAGACGTCGTTGGAGCATGTACCAAGATATACAAAACTCTGACAAAGTAGCAAACACTTGTATTCCAGCAGGTTTGTCTTCCAGTCGTCTGTGTGTCCGAGGTGACTGACTTTACAGTCCAATCCGAGAGGTACCCAGTTCGCCGCAGTTAATGAGAAGCGGGCTCAGGTGGAACAGCTTCTATCCTTCGATTTCATCTTAGCATTTCGTCTTCTCTTTAACGCTGCATCTCATCAGTCGTTGTTTGTTGGCTGTTTTCTTCAAAACCAAGTGCCTCACGGTGGACTGGCGATCTCCAGGATGAATGGACCTTAGTTGTTAACATGCGACACATCTCTATGTTATCATTCTTCCAACATCCCACACATCATTTTTGCTCTCTGTTACCGCAGAGTAAAACACCTGTTCGGGAATGCGATTCTTGTACGTGTGAACAACATGCCCTGCTCATCGCAAATGGCGTCTTAAAACCATCGCAGCTATTCTGGCTGTAGGTGCCTCTTCAAGGATTCTGATATTTGAACATTTATCTTGCCATGATATACGTAGAATCCTCCCCCAGGCATCAGTGGTCATATTGTTCCACCGTCTTCAGGTGCTGCATGTAACATGACGAACATTCAGGTCCATAAAGTAATGCGGTAATTGCAACTGAACGGTGTAAGACAATCTTTGTTCCCACATTGACATCGTGGTTGTCAAATACTCGTTATCCTAGCCTGGCAATGTATGCTTCAGCACTATTAGTTCTACACTGAATATCCGAATCTATGCTTGCATTTGAGAGGATACTGCCAACGTAAAGATGGGAGTTAGCTACTTGAAGATTCACTACGTTAATGATGACACTGTTATTTCTTTGTCCTTCTCGAGGTGCTGGTTAATGAAGGATCTGTGTTTCGGTGATACTGAGTTTGAGATCAGTCTTTATGCTGCATAGAAGACGTTCAGCATTAACATTACTGCTCCTTTAGACTAAGGCACAAGTGCATTATCAACAGCATACTGTAACTTAACTAATACTACAGTAACTTTTGGAGCCCTTGCTTTGAGAAAGCTTATATTAAACAGTTTACCATACATTCTGTGAACTAACTGTATTTCTGGAAAAAGATTATATCTGACTAAATGAATGACAGCAGCAACATATCAAGAAGATAACGTGAAGACAATCACACATCCTTTCATTGAACTGGTATTAACATGGAGAGGCTCTCCAACAGAGTCGGTATCACTGATAGCTAGGGTAATATACAGGGTGATTCAAAAAGAGTGAACCGATTTCAGTTATTTATTACGAACTAAACTATGGAAGACTGGAACGCATTGTACATGTCGCTGGATAGTGGAAGGTTGAAAGTTTTATGTTAGCACAAACCCTACACCATACACTCTACATGAACACGATGCGTTTCTCGAGGAACATTCGAACAGTAGTCCATTTCATTCCGCACTCACATCAGCGAGTCCTTGTTTATTGGAATGACAGCTTCAGCAATTCAATTCCTCAATTCTTGAAATAGTACCTGCCATAAGCGGGACAAAGACTGTCTTTTACGTACCTACACAGAAAGAAAAACGCAATGTGAATGGTCTGGTGACCTGGACACCAAAAGCAATGAACTAGATCTTCTTGTCCACTTCTAGCAATCGAATGTTATGGTATAGTGTTGCTAAGATAACGTAGCACCTCAGGATGAAGGTAAGGCTGGACGTCATCATGAATAAAAATGAACCAATGTAGGTATTACATTCCTATCAGAGATTCCTCAGCAATAAACAAAAGTCCATAGAATTTGTGAGCACATTTGATTTCGGTGAGTCTCATGTTCGATGATGACGCCAAGATTTTGTGATTGCCCAAATTCTTATATTATGGCGGTTTCTTTTACCCGAGAGATGAAACATCGATTCTTCCGAAAACAACAGTCTTTCGGAAAAAGATTAAGAGGAAAAGTATTCACTGCACAAAAGTGTGTAATCAGAATAATAGCTGCAGCCCACCCAATATCACCACGCAGATATTTATTTAACGAACTCGGGATATTAAGAGTACCTTCGTAATAAATATATATATATATATATATATATATATATAATTTGTCATTAATAACCCATCTCAATTCAAAAATAACAGCGAAGTGCATAGCTACAACACTAGAAGAAAGGATGATATTCACTATTCTGGATTAAATCTCACGTTGGCCCAGAAAGGGGTGAATTATGCTGAAACAAAAATATTTGGTCATTTGCCCAGTAGTATTCAAAGTCTAACAGATAGCAAACCAACATTTAAAGGCAAATTCTACTCAATAGGTGAATTCTTCGATATGAAGTAGTAACTGTAAAAAAAAGAAACTTAATTAATTATTTTGTGGAAAGAAAATTTACGTTAAAGTGACTTGTTCCACATCATTACCAAATGTCGTGTTCATGATCTATGGAACAAGGATTAATATATGTATGTATGTATGTATGTCGCAGTCAGTGTTTCTCTAAGATCTGCTTTCTGTGTTCTGTCTCAGAAGTGTTTTTCTGGGCCTCATAAAAAATGCTACATCTTCTTCTTTCGTACACAGGTTGTTTAATCAGGCTCTGCCAGTGGCCCTGCACTGCAGGAGACCTCATGTGTGTTGTGATTCCTAGTGAGCAGCATCCAGGCGTGGTTCTTCAAAGCAGTGACCAGTGTGACCAAGTAGCACTCACCCCCATAGCTGTCGGACGGTCCAACGAGGGTGGCCTCCCGTTCCCACTATCTTGAACCACTGCATGCCTGTTGGATGGACTCTAGCAAAATGTTTTAATTATGTGGTCTCTTATGTACGTTAACCATTCAGCTCAGTATTCAATGTAATCTACGTCACTTAAGTACGGGTAATCACTGATACTGAGATATATCTCATTAATTGATGGAGATTAATTATTACATTTTTAATTTCGGTTCTGTATTTATCTTAGGGTTTCCTTTCCAGTCGCTTGGAACTGAACTACTACAGCATGGTTTTGTTGCCTGTCGGTCAAAATCCCTCTTGTACAGGAACAGGTACAGCTGTCAAGCTGAAATTTGAGTCAAATATGGTCCTTTGGCGGTGTAACAAAAATCTAAGCTTCTAAGTCAATACAGTCAAAAGGTACGACCATGGTTCAAATGGCTCTGAGCACTATGGGACTTAACTGCTGTGGTCATCAGTCCCCTAGAACTTAGAACTACTTAAACCTAATTAACCCAAGGACATCACACACATCCATGCCCGAGGCAGGATTCGAACCTGCGACCGTAGCGGTCACGCGGTTCCAGACTGTAGCCCCTAGAAACGCACGGCCACTCCGGCCGGCGGTACGACCATATATGTTACACATTTTGATACACGTAAACTCACTAATAAGAACCTGTAGATGAAATATTCACATTCATAATTAACTTTATACGGAACCCCAGAGCGCGAGACCTACTCGCACATGTCCAGTTTTTTCCTATCACGTTTTCCATTTTCTTTGAGACTTTTTTTTCCACATACCACAAACAGCTTCTAATTTGTTGAATTACTTTTTTCGCTAATACTGTGCGCTTCACTAGTGTCACTTTTGATTTCTCCTAAACAATTATGGTGGCAAGAATAAATCAAAAATTTGACTTTATATGCGAAATGTTGCCATCAATATCAGCATTAGATATTAATTCTTGGGCTTTACTGCTTTCGAGTAAATGAATGGTGTTTTTCACAACGTTCATGTTCATCAATCCAATCCCCACCCCATATAGGAGCTGGTGGTAAGGAAATATCTGGCACTAATGACTTAAATGTAGCAACACGTGAAGGGGCTTCCAAAAAAAGTTTTTGTCATGCCCAACAAATTTGACACCATCTCTGAATTTGCTACGAATCTCTTCTGCAAACCTGCATCAGGCGTCATCTAAACAATTCGCATACATGCACCATTTGAATGTATAATGCTTTTAGAGACTCGACAGCTTTCACTACATGAGGCGTAGAAGCCTTTGCGAAGAGCAGTACATTTTCATGTCTTCTGGTCCATATGACACCCATATAATTGTCTAACAATTAGCTAATGGTGTAGAAAAAGTTACTCTTTCTACATACTCTCATTTTATTAGAAACTTTTCATATGGACCGTCTACTTCCATAGTTCCCACACTGACATTTACAGTATATAGTCCCGTATAGTCTCCGGTTTCATCAATTGATACCCCGTTGCCTCATCTGTTGCATTGTTTTTTTCGTCACTTCAGGTGAAGCAGTTCTTTCTCAAATTGAATAAAGAAGAAAGAGATTTGCCTGCGTATTTTTCTAAGAATTGACGAAATATTTGCTTGGCTCAGTTTACTTAAGGGAATGCCTCCCGAAGGAAAGGTGCATGGGCCTTGGGGCGCCAAGCTGAGATTTCTGTACAGGAATTTCACAGTTAATGACGGCCGCTTCGGACGCCAAGGTGACAGATGCACGCAAATACAAGATTTGTATGCAGTGGTATCAAAATTAGTAGCGAAAACTGACACGAGTGAACGTGTACGAGCTAGGCCAGCGGAGAGTGGTTACGTGGGCAGGGGAGTGGCGGGGGTGGGGGTGGGGGTGAAAATTACAAATGATAAATTGCCTGCGTGGGGAAAAGGTTCTCGAACTGGCCAGGGCAAGATGTAGAAAGTTCTTCACAAATGTTGAATAAATTGCCTGCGTGGGGAAAAGGTTCTCGAACTGGCCAGGGCAAGATGTAGAAAGTTCTTCACAAATGTTGAATAACATTGGCGGGGTTTCCTATCATGTTTTACCATTTTCAGTCAGTTGTATCCTACGTCTCTGTATTTTGCTTTGCCACGTGCTGCTGAAGTTAAATGCAATCGCAGTTGCTCTTACTCCGCACAGATCACGGTACAGTATTGTACCATCAGTCGAAAATACTTCCTTACCATATTGAGAAATGGTCTTGTAACTTTACTTGCACACTCGTTTCAATTGAGGTAGATTTACTGCACTGTATACGCACACTTCGGACTTAAACAAGTCTGAATAGCACAGTGAAACACCTGTCTGCAGTCCAGTGTTCAGAATATGTTAAGCAACTACCTGCTCATGAGAGTAACAACAGGCTACACAACACACTATTGTGAAGTCAATATTGTGAACTGAAACGAGATATGGAAGAAAGGTACATAGCTGCCATTTTCCAGAAAACAAAATGATATCGTAGTTCTCATACATGTAACACGGAAGAAATTAATTGCATCAGAAAAGATCTTTGCTTCTTGAAAGAAGAGAAAAAAGTGGCCATATGCGTACAATTCTGAATTAATAAATTACAGTAATTCATTTAGTTTTACATAACATGCATTTATATGTATTTAAGGAACGTGTCAGTCTTATCGAATAATTTATGTCCCATTATAAAAATTCCAGCCCTTGTAAGAAAAGGAGACAAGAAGATAATCGAAGCGTTTTAAATGCGGTGCTGCAGAAAAATGTTGAAAATTATGTGAACTGATAACGAAGAAATGAAGACCTTCTCCGTGGAATCAGTGAAAAAAGGAAAATATGGAAAACACTGAGTAGAAGAAGGGCATGATGATAGAACTTGTGTTAAGACATCAGTGAATATCTTCCATAGTAAGAGATGGAGCTGCAGAGAGTAAAAACTTTAGCAGAAGAAAGAGACTGCAATACATCCAATATATAATTTAGGACACAGATTGCAAGTGCTACTCTGAGATGAAGATACTGGTGCAGAAGAGTAGTTCGTGACGGAGCACCTAAAAACAGTGAGAACACCGATGACCCCGAAAAAAAGAAAATGTATGTTCTTAAGCGGACAACAGTTTTTATGACTTAAAATCATGAAACATCATGAAAGCGCCGTCAGTGATTGTCAGCCACACGTAGTAGGCAATGAACCACGTGGGTCTACAGAATTTTAGCCCATTTCCATCATCGGTTTATTAAAAAAATTATTTAAACTGTTTGGACTTAAAAGTGGTGGCAGCCGCGTGCCATTTTGTCTATAGACATTGGCAGTAACAAGATGTGTAACGACATTTTAACTTCACGCCGACATTTTATATAATGCGTGTAATTAGGTGATCAGACAAACCTGTTCTCACAATTCAATCCACAGCCCAGTCGCTTATGAAACAGGTAGGTGTGTCAGAACGGGACTGAATCAGTGCGGTGGTTTAACGACCGTTGATGTAGTACACCGTCCAAGCTCTCATTTAAACAAATGCTAAGTGGTTCACAAGTTCCACTTCAGAAAATTCGACGTACCAAGAGTTGGAACAACGTAACACAGACCACAGAGCTCACAAGTTTTGTGAACAGACCAGTAAAACCACGATTCTTTAAGGTATCGAATTCCCTTGTATAAAACATCAAACTTCTCATTACTTTGCAAATGAACAAACGTTTTAAATCTTTTACGTTAAGCATGTAAGCGAGACGTAAGTTCAAAATAGATTTGAAACCATCCTTTAAGTTTGTTGGTAGATTGTTACGAGCTCTCATTATCAAACATTTAGATGAATGTAGTCTCGGGAAGTTAAGTACCGTTTTAAGCTAAACGTAGTTTTTCACGCTCAACAATATCTATTACCTGGTATATCCTGAACTATGTGTTGTAGAATGATATAACTTTCCCGGTGCATTCAGTGGTATATTTATAGCTGCATAAACTCCTAAAGCTACAGTGCGGTGCGTGGCGGTGGGTTTCCTGTACCGCTGCTAGGCATATCCCTTCCTGTTACAATCGCAAATAGAGCGATAGAAAAACGACTATCTATATGCTTCCATACAAAACCTAATTTCTCGTATCTTATTTTCGGGGCCCGTACGCACCATGTATGTTGGTGGCAGTAGAATCGTTCGACAGTCATCTTCACATGCCAGTTCTCTAAATTTTCTCAATCGTTTACCTCGAAAACAGGATCGCCTTCCGTCCAGGGATTCCATTTTGTAGTCCCGAAGCATCTCCTTAACATTTACGTGTTGTTCGAACTACCGCTAACAAATCTAACAGCCCGCCTGTGAAATGTTTTGTGTCTCCCTTTAATCTGACGTGGTACAAACACCAAAGACTCGAGCAGTATTTAAAAACAAAATTCTCCCAATAAACCGAAATCGACCATTCATCTTCCGTACCACGGTCCTCGCATGCTCGTTCCATTTCATACCACCCAGATATTTAAACGACGTGACTGTGTCAAGCAGGACACTGCCAATGCTTTATCCGAATATTACGTGTTTCTCTTCCCTACTTAACTTAGATTTCTCTACATTTAGAGTTAGCAGTCATCCATCGCACCAACTAGAAATGTCGTCTAACAGTGAGTCATCTGGTATCTTCGTACAGTCACTCAACTTCGACACCTTGCCGTACACCACAGCGTCATCAGCAAAGAACCGCAGATCGCTGTCCACGCTGCCCGCCAAATCATTTACGTACAAAAAGAACAACATCGGACCTATCACACTTGCCATCCGTAATGGCCGTGCGGTTCTAGGCGCTACAGTCTGGATCGGCGTGACCGCTACGGTCGCAGGTTCGAATCCTACCTCGGGCATGGATGTGTGTGATGTCCTTAGGTTAGTTAGGTTTAAGTAGTTCTAAGTTCTAGGGGACTGATGACCACAGCAGGCAAGTCCCTTAGTGCTCAGAGCCATTTGAACCTATCACACTTCCCTTGAGCACTCCTGACGATAGTCTTGTCTCTGGTAAACATTTGCCGTCGAAAGCAACATGCGGGGTTCTGTAGTTTAAAAAGTCTTCGAGACACTCTCGTATCTGTGAACCTATTCCATATGCTCGTATCATCTTTAACAGCTTGAAATGGGGGACCGTGACAAATGTTGGCTGGAAATCCAAAAATATGGCTTTTGCCTGTTGCCATTCATCCATTGTTGGCAGGCGAGAAAAAGGAAAGTTGAGTTTCGCAATACGTATGCTTCCAAAAACCATGCTGATCCTTGGACATAAGCTTCTAGGTGTGAAGAAAATTTATGATGTCCTACCGAGCGAGATGGCACTCTGGACTAGCAGTCGGGAGGACGACGGTTCAATCCCGCGTCCGGCCATCCTGATTTAGGTTTTCCGTGATTTCCCTAAATCACTCCAGGCAAATGCCGGGATGGTTCCTTTGAAGGGGCACGACCGATTTCCATCCCCGTCCTTCCCTAATCCGATGAGACCGATGACCTTGCTGTTTGGTCTCTTCCCCCAAACAATCCAATCCTATGATATTGTAACTGAGAATACGTTCAAGAAATCTGCGGCAAATCGAAGTTTGGATGGCCTATAATTTTGAGGGTCTATTCTTTTGTCCTGCTTATATACCGGAGTCACCTGCGCTTTTTGCCATTCGCTTGGAACTCTGCGCTGGGCGACATATTGGCGATAAATGTAATCTAGGTAAGTGGCCATTGCCATAAAGTACTCTTTCTAAAACCCAATTGGGATTCCGTGTAGAGATGGTGACTTATTTGTTTTGAAATATTTCAGTTGTTTCTCTACGCCAGGAATGCTTATTACTGTGTCTGACATACGGAAATCTGCTCGATGGTAAAATAACGATATGTTTGTAAGATTTTTTTGCATGAATGATTTCTTGGAAGCGAAGTTAAAAACTTCGGCTTTCGTTTTGCTATCCTCAACTGCCGCACCAGACTGGTCAACCAGAGACTTATCGAAGCGTTAGACCAGTTTATAGATTTTATACAGGACTAGAATTTTGCTGGGTTCTCTGGCAGATCTTTTGGTACGGCGTGGCGATGGTAGTTCTTGTGTGCATCGCGCATAGATATCTTTACAAATCCACAAACGTCTACTAACCTTCGCCCGTTGTCATCTGCGCTCTCACTTTATAGCCGAAAGTTCAACAGCCCCTGCTTTCTCAGTGTTCAGAATTTCATTATTAATCAATGGTGGATCTTTTCCAGCCTTAGTCCACCAAGTAGTAAGATAACTCTCTAGACTACTATTTAGTGTTTGCTTAAATTTGTGCCACAATTCCTCTACGTCCATCTTACTGGAACTAAGTGATGTCAATTCTCTCTCTACCTGAGATGCTAACAACTGTTTATCTGCTCTTTCCAGCATAAACACTCTCCCAGCCCTACTGATTTATTAGTTTTTGTAACCACAGTTGCTGCAGTTAAACCTGTTCAAAAGTACTTCGCACGACTGTCTGTATCTTCCCCCCCCCCCCCCCCCCCCCCTCTGCACAAAGAGTCCACAGATGTCCCAGTGTAAACTCGGTAGATTAAGATCTCCTGAAACTGGTGCGGTATGATTTGTGTTTTTAGGTGCTACTGGCCGTAGACTTTGTTTAAACGACTATAGAACTGTCGCAGCGGTCGGTAAAAACGTCCAATAATTAACTTGATTTCAGCTACACCTTTAATACGGCCTAGACAACTTCAGTGTCACACTCAACTTCGACCTCCGCGGAACAACATTTTTATCAAATGTAATGAACACGTCTCCTCATATGGCCTCTAAATTGTATTTCCTCTGTATGTTCCAAGACAAACTAAATACCTCAGAGGTTTCCAAAAAATGGTTCAAATCGCTCTGAGCACTATAGGACTTAACTTCTGAGGTCATCAGTCCCCTAGAACTTAGAACTACTTAAACCTAACTAATCTAAGGGCATCACACACATCCATGCCCGAGGCAGGATTCGAACCTGCGACCGTAGCGGTCGCGCGGTTCCAGACTGTAGCGCCTAGAACCGCTCGGCCACTCTGGCCGGCCAGAGGTTTCCACTTCGGGTCCAGCTCTCGGTCTCAAGAATAGAGCGCGTGAAAGAGCCTGCATAGCAGTAAGGTAAGGAACTATGTTACGAATACTTAGCCAACTAACTGGTAAAATTTCTGCAGTCGAAGTGTCTTTGCTCTGAGTGCGGTCTGACTTTTCTTGCTGTATAACGTCGAGTGTTCATCAAAACACCTCAAACTACCTCCTAGCTCAAACATGTTAACGACTTCATATCTCCTGAACTATGAGTCGGGTTACAATACAACTACGCAGGTACAGTCAGTGGCGTAAGTGTAAACGCTCTGCTAAACTTGTTATAATCAGAGCTATTACTAAAGAAGTAATGAATTACAAAATCATTCCCACTGCTGAAGTTGTGCCGCATGCATAGCGAAAATTTAGTTAGCGATAACCTTGTTCGTCTTCTATATTTTGTGATGGGCATCAACGAGAAAAATGTACGGAAAAGATTTGACACTATGTGTAAAGTTTGTTCGAAGTATTGTCTCTCATTCTTGAATAATGGGAGGTACAGGAAGTCCAAGGAGGGATAGTGGGTATTTAGGAATCTACATCTACATCTGCATCTACATGGATACTCTGCAAATCACATTCAAGTGCCTGGCAGAGGATTCATCGAACCACCTTCACAATTCCTTCAAATGGTTCAAATGGCTCCGAGCATTATGGGACATACATCTGAGGTCATCAGTCCCCTAGAACTGCTTAAACATAACTAACCTAAGGACATCACACACACCCATGGCCAAGGCAGGATTCGAAAATGCGGCCGTAGCGGTCGCGCGGTTCCAGACTGAAGCGCCTAGAACAACTCGGCCACCGCGGCCGGCTCACAATTCTCTATTATTCCAATCTCGTATAGCGCGCGTAAAGAATGAACACCTATATCTTTCCGTACGAGCTCTGATTTCCCTTACTTTATCGTGGTGATCGTTCCTCCCTATGTAGGTCGGTGTCAGCAAAATATTTTCGCATTCGGAGGAGAAAGTTGGTGATTGGAATTTTCGTGAGAAGATTCTGTCGCAACGAAAAACGCCTTTCTTTTAGTGATTTCCAGCCCAAGTCGTGAATCATTTCTGTGACACTCTCTCCAATATTTCGCGATAACACAAAACGTGCTGGCTTTCTTTGAACTTTTTCGATGTACTCCCAGTCATATGTGGTAACGATCCCACACCGCGCAGCAGTGACGAACAAGCGTAGTGTAGGCAGTCTCCTTAGTAGATCTGTTGCATTTTCTAAGTGTCCTGTCAATAAAACGCAGTCTTTGGTTAGCCTTCCTCACAACATTTTCTATCTGTTCCTTCCAATTTAAGTTGTTCGTAATAGTAATACCTGGGTATTACAATTGAGACGTATTGAGATGAATTTAATACTTTTAGATTAGACTGATTTATCGTGTAACCGAAGTTTAACGAGTTCCTTTTAGCACTCATGTGGATGACCTCACACTTTTCGTTATTTACGGTCAACTGCCACTTTACACACCATTCAGATATTTTTTCTAAACGGTTTTTCAGTTTGTTTTGCTCTTCTGATGACTTCATTAGTCGATAAACGACAACGTCATCTGCAAACAACCGAAATCGGCTGCTCAGATTGTCTCCAAAATCGTTTATACAGACAGGGAACAGCAAAGGGCCTTTAACACTACCTTGGAGAACGCCAGAAATCACTTCTGTTTTACTCGATGACTTTCCGTCAATTGCTGCAAACTTATGGCCTCTCTGATAGGAAATCACAAATCCAGTAACATAACTGAGACGATATTCCATAAGCACGCAATTTCACTACGAGCCGCTTGGGTGGTACAGTGTCAGAAGCTTTCCGGAAATCCAGAAGTACGGAATCGATCTGAAATCCCTTGTCAATAGCACTCAACACTTCGTGTAAATAAAGAACTAGTTGTGTTTCACAGGAACGATGTTTTTTGTACCAATTGTCGACTGTGTGTCAATAGTTTTCTTTTAGGTAATTCATAATGTTCAAACACAGTATATGTTCTAAAATCCTGATGAATATTCACGTTAACGATATGGGCCTGTAATTTAGTGGATTACTCCTATTACCTTTCTTGAATATAGGTGTGACCTGTGCAACTTTCCAGTCTTTGGGTACGGATCTTTCGTCGAGCGAACGGTTGTATATGATTGTTAAGTAAGAAGCTAGTTAATGCATCAGAATACTCCGACAGGAATCTAACTGGTATATAGTCTTGACCAGAAAACTTGCTTTTATTAAGTGTTTTGCTTCACTACTCCGAGGCCAGGGCAGCAGTCGAATATTTTCTGTATGAAGAAAGGCCCATACAGGACCTGCAACATGCAACGTGCATCTGAAATGTAACGACTACTGTTCAAAGCGCCGTCAATGCGAACAAGAGGTGACCGAGACGTGTAAGCAATGCATCCGAAGAAATGACGTTTTGCCATTCGTGCACGCAGGTTCGTCATGCAACATCAAGGGTAACCGCAGCCATGGTCTCCGAGCTGATAGTCCATGCTGCTCCAAACGTCGTCGAACAGTTCGTGCAGATTGTTGTTGTCTTGCAAACGTTCCCATCTGTTGACTCAGGGATCGAGACGTGGCCGCACGATCCGTTACAGCGATGCAGATAAGATGCCTGTCATATCGACTGCTAGTGATACGAGGCCGTTGGGATCCAGCACGGCGTTCCGTATTACCCTCCTGAACACACCGATTCCGTATTCTGCTAACAGTCATTGGATCTCGACCAACGCGAGCAGCAATGTCGCGATACGTTAAACCGCAATCGCGATAGGCTACAATCCGACCTCTATAAAAGTCGGAAAAAAGTCGAGGCATCACACCAACGTTTCACCAGGCAATGCCGGTCAACTGCTGTTTGTGTATGAGAAATCGGTTGGAAACTTTCCTCATGTCAGCACGTTGTAGGTGTCTCCACCGGCGCCATTCTTGTGTGTATACTCTGAAAAGCTAATCATTTGCATATCACATCATCTTCTTCCTGTCGGTTAAGTTTCGCGTCTGTAGCACGTCATCTTCATGGTGTAGCAATTTTAATGGCCAGTAGTGTATCTTGTAAACATGGGCTCTAAAGCGCATAAATTAAGAGCTTGAGTACGTGTTTGTCTTCTCCATTGCTCATAGGTCTTAAGGTTTGCATTTTAAAACCCAAGTTTACCAGACTATTTTTTTGTTTTCATCCGTACTATTTCATCCTGAAACGTGAGAAGCAAAGAGCTTGCAGTAGAAGATACTGTTTCACCGTATCTAAAATGAGGCTGATAGCTCTCAGGTTATGCATTTTAGAGACCATATTTACTAGACTTTGCCGGCCGTGGTGGCCGAGCGGTTCTGGGCGCTTCCGTCCAGAACCACACGGCTGCTACGGTTGCAGGTTCGAATCCTGCCTCGGGCATGGATGTGTTTGATGTCCTTAGGTTAGTTAGGTTTAAGTAGTTCTAAGTCTAGGGTACTGATGACCTTAGCTTTTAAGTCCCATAGTGCTCAGAGCCATTTGAACCATTTTACTAGACTTTTTCGCATCGAATGATCGTCAGGTTGTCTACCTCCTCTTAGGTACCTGACGACTGTGGGTACAGGTAGGAGATTAAGGTACAAAGCTAAAATGAAACACATCTGCCATATCATGAAAGCAGGCAATATGAGCGATAGGAAGGAGACGTTTCGTGGTCCACCACAACGCTGTGTATAGGCGTAAAGTAAAGGCAATCACACCTGCCTACCCCCAGAATTGATGGTAAAACAAGGAAACGCGGAAACGACTGTTTCACATGCTGGGCGTACTGTAGACAACCTCACTGTTTCAGAAGTTTCTACGATCCACCCCATAACATCGCCTGCAACACAAAATGTCAGTCGTTAAATACGGGGATGTGATTGAGCCTTCTTGAGTATACGAACGAAATAAACCGGAAAGCAAAATTCGCGAGACTGCGGCAATAATCGACAGCGAAGGTTCTACTCGGAGACTGTACCCATCAGTGGATTGCATCGGCCAACGTGTGGTCACGTGTAGCCCGGCGCGAGAGCAGGAACAGCTTTCACGACCTAGAGACTGCCAAGGCGAGCCACACGCCCAGGTTGCGCGCTAGGAAACCTCGCCGTGCTTCCGGTCATACAGATACACAGACACGCAATTCTAACGGATATTGTCCATAACCTGTTTGATTGTTTGCGTTCGCCAGTGCACCACCTACACACGGTCATTTAACTCTTCTGTAGCACAACCAATGCGCACTAGTGATCTAAAAAGTAACAAACATATGGAAGTACACGTCTTTTATGGATCGTTCGTGAACCCTGTATTTTCAACTTTTCAAGGATTAAACAAGGCGAAGTCTGATCACAAGACATTTAATATACAACCACACCAAATTACATTTCTGGTTTAACGCCGATTATACATTTCATTAGCACCAATTTGTATCTAACTATTTTTCTCCACTCTTCTCTATTCCTCGGTAACTCTTCAACATTTTTGTCTCCTCCATTAACGATTGCATACTTTGTACGCAAGAACCAGATTTTCATCCTCTTTTTCTTCTGCCACATAATATTCATGTTATTGCCGGTACACAGAATGAGTCAGCTGAAACCTCAGATATTATAGGGCCGCCGAGAATTCACATTGGCTGAGGCAGCTTGAACATCAGTGACAGTGGACTGTGAACATTTCGTGTTGGGTTATTACAGGCTACATCACTGATTCTTACTTCACTGAAGAAACCTCCATGGATAATAGGTATGCACCATTTCATACCGAAGTGCTACCAGGTAGAAGAAGTACTTGTTGCACAGAAGATCAGTTTACTTGGTGCATCAACCGAAGTTTCGGAGTACATCTCAGGTATCACCAGAGGCACAGCAGCAGAGTCAATAGTCAGGCAGAATGCCTGAAAAGGACCACTTTTGGAGCTGCAGTGAACACGGAAGCTACTGCAATAGTCTGAACGAGCTGAACGCCGAATCCAGCAACGTAAAAAAAATGACATTATTTCGACGGATGGACATCGTCAAATGGAGACTGGGTACAGTGACACAAGAATTCTTTACTAGGACACAAGAATAACTATGGCAGAAAGAGCGTCTGAATAGAGCGAAGGGGCTGACGAAATCGCAAAAACAGGTCGAATGATATCGTTGCCAACGCACTGCAGCAGAGCACATGAGCTCATCGTGTATAAATACTGCTTCTATTAAGGTGTCCTTTATTCAGTTTACAACCATCCTGTCAAGAGGAGAGGTCTATTCAGTCTACGTACTGTTCGTCTAAGTTGCCTTTGGTGTTCTGTGGAGCAACAGCTCTTGTCCGAGGGACTTGGTCGCTGTGAGATGTGGCGCCAATAGCTGAGTAAGATGTACCTGTTGCACAGAAGATCAGTTTACTTGGTGCATCAACCGAAGTTTCGGAGTACATCTCAGGTATCACCAGAGGCACAGCAGCAGAGTCAATAGTCAGGCAGAATGCCTGAAAAGGACCACTTTTGGAGCAGCAGTGAACACGGAAGCAACTGCAATAGTCTGAACGAGCTGAGCACCGAATCCAGCAACGTAAAAAAAATGACATCATTTCGACGGATGGACGTCGTGAATTGGTGACTGGGTACAGTGGCACAAGAATTCTTTACTAGGACACAAGAAGATCTCTGGCAGAAAGAGCGTCTGAATAGAGCGAAGGGGCTGACCAAACAGCAAAAAACAGGTCGAATGATATCGATGCCACCGCACTGTAGCAGAGCACATGAGCTCATCATGTATAAATACTGCTTCTGTTAAGTTGCTCTTTATTCAATTTACAGCCATCCTGTCAAGAGGAGAGGTCTATGTCGGTCTACTTGGTGCTCACCTAGTTGCCTTTCATCTTCTATGGAGCAACAAGTCCTGTCCGAGGGACTGTGCCGCTGTGAGATGTAGCGCCAATAGCTGAGAAAAAAATGGTTCAAATGGTTCTGAGCACTATGGGACTTAAACTGCTTTGGTCATCAGTCCCCTAGAACTTAGAACTACTCAAACCTAAGGACATCACTCACATCCATGCCCGAGGCAGGATTAGAACCTGCGACCGTAGCGGTCGCGCGGTTCCAAACTGTAGCGCCTAGAACCGCTCGCCCACTCTGGCCGGCAGTAGCTGGGACAAGAGTGATTGGAAACTGGGGCTGTCACCATCTGGCAGACCTTATCGAGACGTAACGAACAGTGCCTTCGAGCCCGTCATCACCTGTGAGTGTGTAGATGAGCCACTGCTGTAGCTCGCCTCGGTTCCTACGGCAGACATTGACAATGGTAGTCTCTCTCTCCCTTAATGTCAGGGCACAGCACTTCTCGGCATGACCTCACGAACTTTGAGCAGCTGGCAGTCGCTTTCTCTGAGTGAGGTCTACAACTGAGTAATGAGTGTTCTGGCCATTATATCCAGGAAACTGTATGCAGCCTCACGTGGTGCGGATGCTGGCAAGGCGACCGACCTCTTGACGTCACTGCTGCTAAGCCAAAACACCGCCAACGAAACACCGAGTGCTGAACGGGGTATTTCCCAGCGGCACACTAGCGCCATCCCTGATCATACCTGAATGTCGAAGCATCAACTGATCAACTTTTGTATTTTGTAGTCAGTAAATGTTTAATATTGTAATACTGTTTTAATAATGCATGTGGGTTTCAGACAAGAATCTACCCGCCAGTTTGGTGTGTCTACATCCGTTTGGTGTTCAACTGTCGGCGTCGCCTGACCACGACCTTACTTCTGCCTGACCTCGATGCAGCATCCCTCATAGCGTCCTTCCCCGCGGGGCTATACAAACCACTTTACATGGGTCGGCCGTAGTGGCCGTGCGGTTCTAGGCGCTACAGTCTGGAGCCGAGCGACCGCTACGGTCGCAGGTTCGAATCCTGCCTTGGGCATGGATGTGTGTGATGTCCTTAGGTTAGTTAGATTTAAGTAGTTAGAAGTTCTAGGCAACTGATAACCTCAGATGTTAAGTCGTATAGTGCTCATTTTGAACCACTTGACATACATAGGTGTATGTGGACGCTCGCCTTGGTACTCGATTGTGGCTAGGAAAAGGCTCACCGAGCACTTTGATGGACGCAGCATAGGACGTGAAGACACTATCAGTTGGCTTGCACGTGTGTGTGATTTGATGTCATTGGTCTTTTTCTGAAAGAAGTCAAAGATGAAATCTTTGCAGAACCTCAGGCGACCCAAGAGGATTCAAATCATCACAGTGGTGGAGTATGTGCAATTGTTTCGAAGGAATCTCTTCAGTCAGTGACGTCACCTGCAAAATGTAATTAGTACACTATTATCAATTATTACAACCGTGCCGTCAACTTCATCATCGTTACTTCAAACATTTAGCCTTCTTTAGCCTGGTATGGTAACCGTCACTTACATAGATTACCTTGACCTCGTTCTGTCTTCTTACATGGAGAAGTATTTTATTCCATTCATTCTTACGAGATGTTCGTTCCAGTTTTCGATTTTTTCGTATTTCATTGAGGTATTAAACATCTTAAGTTCTAACGTTCTAATTTCAGAATGTGTCAGCCGTTGTGCATCCATTTAATGTTCTTAGAAATCTCATTTCTGTTATTTTACTTAATTTACTTTCTTAAGCAAGCAATGGGGTTGCCGTTTTATTACAGAATTTCTATCTTGTTTTTTTTCCAAGTGTTTCTTTTGCTGTCATAATGCAACAGTGTCGGTACGGGCAAAAAGGTTTGTGTGCTGTTAATCTCTAGGATATGCCCAACTTTAGGTTTTCTACCAGGGGGGTCACCGAAGCTGACAGGCTGATGGCGCGGCAGAAAGGCCGGGGGGGGGGGGGGGGGGGTGAGCGGTCTACGAAGAGTGTCCCACAACGGACTGTTGGCCCAATTTCTCCTGTCCTAAGCCTGTCCTTACCGTTTCCTTTCCCTGTCGTCTCTAGCTATAAAAGAGTATGGAAGCTTCTTAGGCGTACGGAAAGCAACTTCCCTAGGGCAGTAAGTCCTTAAAACACAATTGGGAATGAAACTTCCTGGCAGATTAAAACTGTGAGCCTGACCGAGACTCGAACTCGGGACCTTTGCCTTTCGCGGGCAAGTGGTCTACCATCTGAGCTACCGAAGCACGACTCACACCCGGTCCTCACAGCTTTACTTCTGCCAGTATCTCGTCTCCTACCTTCCAAACTTTACAGAAGCTCTCCTGCGAACCTTGCAGAACTAGCACTCCTGAAAGAAAGGATACTGCGGAGACACGGCTTAGCCACAGCCTGGGGGATGTTTCCAGAATGAGATTTTCACTCTGCAGCGGAGTGCACGCTATTATGAAACTTCCTGGCAGATTAAAACTGTGTGCCCGACCGGGACTCGAACTCGGGGCCTTAGCCTTTCGCGGGCAAGTGGTCTACGATCTGAGCTACCGAAGCACGACTCACGCCCGGTCCTCACAGCTTTACTTCTGCCAGTATCTCGTCTCCTACAAATTTTGAATAATTTTACTTTTTTTGAAGAGAATGAGATAAAACTGCAGTACTGCGCACATTATTTACAGAAACGATTTTGGCAGCTAATTAACCCTGTTCACTTACTCAGAGCTGAGAGAAAGACCTTTCCTCAGTCAGTCATTAACATATTAACTCATTAAAGTATTTGTTTTTTATAGAAATTCTCTGTTAACATTGTACTCTTTTTACATCATTAACTTTGTTAAGCATAGTATTATTCCGACATATGTTAGGTATCAAGTTCACGCCATGTTTTACCCTGCTTTTTTCAATACATACTTTATTATAAAATCGTGGCCTTGGAATATAATTTCATAGGAATAGTTACTCTCCCCAATCCAGTTTTCAAAGGTTTATCATTACGCATTATCACGTTGCACCATGTAGTATACAACAGTTTGAATATTCATTTACAATCAGAACTCTAGCTTAGCCGCTGCCTGCTTGCTGTTTGCTGTTGTGCTTTCGAGAAATCGGCAACAATGTTGTCAAGACGCGAGATAAGTGGAAATTTTGATTCCGGAGACTTTTTTACTTAAGTTGCACAATTAACGAAAGTAAGGAGGAGTTGCATTCAGATCAGATACAGTTCTCTTTAGCCAAAGGTTGGCATTCTATTGTAAGTTGAATAACGGTTTGTGGATACATAGTTTTGGAAATAAGTAGATTTTTGTAGAGTGGCTAAATTCCATACAGAAACAAATTTAGTGGGCAGGTTACTCAACTAGTGTTCAAACCAGCTTCAGATCAATGTCAGATTTACTGATGACGAACCTGCGACAAGACAAGTTAACAAATGAGGTAGTAACATGGAATGTCAGAGGATTAGCAAACAAAGAAGAAAAGTTAGAAGAAATTTTAATGAAGGTCGAGATAGACATAGTGTCCATAACATTAATAAAGTAAAACCTACAACTCAAAAATTATGTAGGAGAATATAAGCGCAACGGAAACGAGCAATGACCGAGCAAAGGTGTTGTCATTTACATACACAAATGAGGAAAGATAATTATAGTGTATAATTACAAAAATGAAAGAATTGTAATCTTAAATTTAAATATGGGAGTCATAAAATAATGGTATGTGAGACAGATGTTTAAAAGCTGCGTACGCATATTTGAGAACGTATGAAAACTAGACAATTTTATGCAGCAATAGCAATAGGAAAACAACTAAAAGTCAAATAGAGAAGTGCCCTACATAAGAGATGTGGTTGATCGCAATGTAGTTTGTTCTCTTTGGAGGGGTTCCAGAGTTCTATTGGCAGTGCCGATTCCATTTCTGAGAAACAGCTGTCCCGGAGTCCTTGGTAGTGGCCGTCAGGCACACAATGCATGGTAAACATACTTCGTACATTTCAAAACGGTAGACCTTGCTAATCCGCACGTGCAATGCATACCTTTACCTTGTGGAAAATTATGCAGAAGAGCAATATAAGTGATAGTCTCATATTGTGATGCAGGAAGATCAGTGGCAGCTGACTACAATCTCGGAAATATCTGTACGTAACATCTTGCTCTCCGAAACAAAAATCTTTTCCCACACTACACGGATTCTGTCATCAAAGAGGCCGCAGAGATCATAATGCATAACCACATCTAGAAACGTGACACTAGTACGGGAGTTATTCCTTGTTTGCACAGACGCGTTTGGCTTTATTTGAAGCATCTTCAGCATTCTCCGTAACATATAAATTGAAAGCGTATAAATAATATTAGTACAGCCTGGAAACGTGGTCTCTGCATTGAGAGGTTAAAGAAAATTCGGCGAATTGTTTATTTATTTGTGGATTTACACCACTCGGTACATCTCATTTCTGACCATGGCAGTTATAACACGTTGACATTACAATTTGAATAGTAACTCGATAAAGTGATCATAATATTTACAACAGTAGACGATAATTGGTTCAAATGGCTCTGAGCACTATGGGACTTAACATCTGTGGTCATCAGTCCCCTAGAACTTAGAACTACTTAAACCTAACTAACCTAAGGACATCACATACATCCATGCCCGAAGCAGGATTCGAACCTACCGACCGTAGCAGTCGCGCGGTTCCGGACTGAGCGCCTAGAAACGCTAGACCACCGCGGCCGGCTAGACGATAATTCTTCATTTTGTAAAGCACATAAAATCAGTCTGTCCTTGGCGAAGTATTAACACCTCAAGAGGCCCAAAACGATGCCATCACACTTTAACTGGCAAATATTAGGAGCCCTTGGAGTATTAGATCTCTCAAATAAATGATGCGACTACACACTTCGGGTTGACACGATGTAATACTCTCTTGTATGATAAACAGACACATACCGATGGGAAGATTGAAGCTTACAACCATGACAATGATGTAAGTAGCCAGATAAAGTATGGTGCATTTTAATCAAAGTAGCAGTCCGTGCGATGTAATCATTAATCATTAGGGGTACAGGAATAGTTCCACATGTAAGGATCTGAGCATCGAGGGCAGTCGAATGTGGAACATAAACACTGGTGTCATCCCCATTATCATTGGCGCCCTGTGGTCCACACCACATTACGTGAAGAGTGCTCTGTCAAGAATTCAAGGATGCAGTAAATTCAGAGCAATATAAGATAGACTACGATATCTTGTAGAGTACTGTGATATCGTTGAGCTCCTAATTCACTCCTGAAGGAGTGGAAACGTAACACCCTCCCCTTAATAGGTCAGGCGTTTGCTGTACTCGGGAAACAGCTACTAGGAAATCATAGTAAGTGTAGCTTGTACATGTCGGTATTTTACGATGATGTAATCACTGCCACATGCCCGACAAAGATACGTTCTGATTTCAGACAGTTAAGAACGCTATACCGATTACTTACACTACTGGCCATTAAAATTGGACAAATATATTATACTAGAACTGACATGTGATTACATTTTCACGCAATTTGGGTGCATACATCCTGAGAAATCAGTACCTAGAACAACCACCTCTGGCCGTAATAACGGCCTTGATACGCCTGTCCATTGAGTGAAACAGAGATTGGATGGCATGTACAGGTTTAGCTGCCCATGCAGCTTCAACACGATACCACAGTTCATCAAGAATAGTGACTGGCGTATTGTGACGAGCCAGTTGTTCGGCCTCCATTGGCCAGAAGTTTTCAATTGGTGAGAGATCTGGAGAATGACCTGGCCAGGGCAGCAGTCGAACATTTTCTGTATCCAGAAAGGCCAGTACAGGACCTGCAACATGCGGTCGTGCATTATCCTACTGAAATGTAGGGTTTCGCAGAGATCGAATGAAGGGTAGAGCCAGGGGTCGTAACACATCTGAAATGTAACGTCCACTGCTCAAAGTGCCGCCAATGCGAACAAGAGGTCACCGAGACGTGTAACCAATGGCACCCCATACCATCACGCCGGGTGATGCGCCACTATGTTGATGACGAATACACGTTTCCAATGTGCGTTCACCGTGATGTCGCCAAACAGGGATGCGGCCATCATGATGCTGTAAACAGAACCTGGATTCATCCGAAAAAATCACGTTTTGCCATTCGTGCACCTAGCTTCGTCGTTGAGTACACCATCGCAGGCGCTCCTGTCTGTGATGCAGCGTCTAGGGTAACCGCAACCATGGTCTCCGAGCTGATAGTCCATGCTGCTGCAAACGTTGTCTAACTGTTCGTGCAGATGATTGTCGTCTTGCAAACGTCCCCATAAGTTGACTTAGGGATCGAGACGTGGCTGCACGATCCGGTACAGCCACGTAATCTCGACTGCTAGTGATACGAGGCCGTTGGGATCCAGCACGGCGTTCCGTATTACCCTCCTGAACCCACTGATTCCATATTCTGCTAACAGTCATTGGAACTCGACCAACGCGAGCAGCAATGTCGTGATACGATAATCCGCAATCGCGATAGGCTACAATCCTACCTTTATCAAAGTCGGAAACGTGATGTTACGCATTTCTCCTCCTTACACGAGACATCACAAGAACGTTTCACCAGGCAACGCCGGTCAACTGCTGTCTGTGTATGAGAAGTTGGTTGGAAACTTTCTTCAAGTTAGCACGTTGTAGGTGTCGCCACCGGCGCCAACCTTGTGTGAATGCTCTGAAAAGCTAATCATTTGCATATCACAGCATATTCTTCCTGTCGGTTAAATTTCGCGTCTGTAGCACGTCATCTTCGTGGTGTAGCAATTTTAAAGGCCAGTAGTGTAGAAAGTGTAGTATTTGCCATGGAAGAACGGAGAGAAGAAATGATATAGTTTTAGTGTATGGGAAGGTCTCAGAACTAGTCTCGCTTGTAAACGGTATCAATACCCACATAATACCAGGGATAGAAAGTTGGATGAAACTTGATGTTAGTGGCTACGTAATTCCAAATGTCGACTAGAATGCATATTCCAAACAAAGTTTTAACGCCGGTACTGGAGGGTTCTTTATAGATGTAAAGATACTAAAATACCCCGTGAAGTTAGTGCTCATTCCGCATTTGAAATAATTTGGACGAAGCTGTTAAAGACGGATCAAACATTGTCATCGGGTGCTTCACTTTTTTAAACAGCTGCCTTTGGACCAATAGTGGCGAAATATTTGAGGGAAGATTTAGTGTAAATTCCTTTGTCATGTTGTAGTATTAGATGGAAATTCAATTTACCATCCGTAGACGGGTAGACAAGAGATTAAGGCGGGTACTGGGAACAGGCAAACACGTGAAAACTTATCAAATGCCTTACCAAAAAATTGCCTTTAACAACTAATGAGAGAATAGACTCGTGAAGGCATCATAGTCTTCAGCAATAGGAGTGAACTCGTCGACTTAGCATAGAACCAGCAATCAGTGGTCATAAGTGTGTTACAGAATCATTGAATACGGTTGTAATAAGGAATGTAAAGCAAGTAGGGATAATATTTATGCTTATCAAGAGCGACAACAAACAGATTTCAGATTACCTACGTGAAAGAAACGCAGAAATCAATGTGTGACGTACGACGAACGTATCCATCTGGACAATGCAGCGAATTGTGGCGTTAACGGGCAATGGGAGCATACAACAGACGTGACTAACTTTCGTAGCAGCTCGACATTGTCTGCACATACACGACTGGTCTCGTGACCATATCGGTTGGATCCTAGACGACTGTAAAATGGTGCCCTGATCAAGTGAGTCCCGTTTACAGTTGATAAGAGATGATGGTAGGCTTCGAGTGTGGCGCAAACTCCACAAAGCCATGGACCCAAGTTGTCAACAAGGCACTGTGCAAACTTGTAGTGGCTCAATAATGATGTGGAATGTGTTTACATGGAGTGGACTGAATCGTCTGGTCCATCTGAACCGGTCATTGCCTAGAAATGGTCGTGTTCGGCTACTTGGGGACCATATGCAGCCATTCATGGACTTCATGTTCCCAAACAATGATGAAAATTTTATGGATGACAATTTAACATGTATAGGACTTGCCGCAGTGGCAACAGATCACCAAAGTTAGGCGCTGTCGGGCTGGGCTAGAACTTGGATGGGTGACCATTCAGTCTGTCGAGCGCTGCTGGCAAAGAGTGGTGTACTCAGCCTTTGTGAGGCAAACTGAGCAGCTACTTAGTTGACATACTGTCGGGAGAGCGATGTGTTGATCATATACCCCTCCATATCCGCATTCAGTGACACCTGTTGGCTGAGGACGACTGCGGCCGGTCGGTACCATTGGGCCTTCCAAGGCCTGAATGAGATTTACACTCTGCAGCGGAGTGTGCGCTGATATGAAACTTCCTGACAGATTAAAACTGTGTGCCTGACCGAGACTCGAACTCGGTACCTTTGCCTTTCGCGGGCAAGTGCTCTCCCAACTGAGCTACCCAAGCACGACTCACGACCCGTCCTCACAGCTTCAATTCTGCCAGTACCTCGTCTCCTACCCTCCAAACTTCACAGAAGCTTTTTTGCTAAGTCTCTGCTATTTCCTCCGAAAATCATGGAGGACGAAGTAGCAAAACTCGTGAAATTCTTCAGGTCGTGACCCCTCAACATGTGGCTTTTCACCGTTTAGTGTCAAGAAATGAGATCACAGGACACTACACTTTTGATACATACAGGAATATGATGGCTCGAGGTAACGTGTTAGAGTGAATGTTTGAACTTAGAAATGGGGTACTTGCATTTTTTACTATTAAGTGGATGAACGTGGGGATTTGTTTCCACATAATGAATGGGCGTTTAAGTTGTCACATCGTTCCGATATTTTCGTATACATAGATGGACTAAACAGAAAAATTCAAGGTAGAAACGAGAATATTCTGATCAATTTGGATAATATTCAAGGATTTATTAGTAAGCTAATTTTGAGGATACAAACAACAGGAAACGGATCGTGTGACATGTCCCCATAGCTGCAGAATTTTTAAAAAATTGGAGGGAGTGTTCAAGACATTACGCGTATTTACGTGCCGTCAGTCAAGCTGCCTTAATAAAAACCCAAGGTTGTTACCTGTATTGCTTGTCTTGCTGGGTTAAATTGTTAACATAAAACTAGACGTCTCAATGAGTAGACTGTGACAGTATTTTAAATGTTTAATACGCGAAATACCTTCCCACGGTTGGCTTGGAAGCTGTGGAAAGAGGACTAGAATGCGCCGGTACAGAGTATCCCAGCTACTGGATAAAGCGACATCTGTACGTAGGACCATGCACTACATGAACGCTGACGGCTGCGGCGTGCACGCTGTGACCCGGAAGTTGCACATGTGCTGCACGCGTGCCGAATCTCTGGCCGATCCTGGTGTAATTCCTCCCCTAGACTTGATAACCACCTTCATTCGGTTAGGAAGTGAGTACACAAGGTTGTGTAAGTACGTCGCATCCAGGATAAGTCACTCGCTGAGGTTTTTATCACGCAGTTCCATCAAATTGCAGGGTTGTTGATTTCGGCGTTTTGCCCTCTGTTCCAAGATGTCCCACAGATTTTCTGTTTGTTTCTAGTCAGATGACTCTGCAGGCCAGTCGAGATGTAATAGAGTGGGGGAGTATTCAAAAGATCAGTCACCTATTCTTCCAGCCCGATTAAAACTGCTCTTGTAATCCTGGAAAATAGAGATACCAATAGCATACTCATCATCCACATGTTGACTGAATGGCAACACCTGATCATTCATAATATTTAAATAAACTAAATAAACATACTAGTTCATGTTTGTGATCACTTCAGTGAGCAGGCCGAGTTCATGATAAGGCAAACACTCCCTAAACATCACAGATACACCACCTGTTTGAACCTGACCTTGCACACTTTCAGGATGAAATGCTTCATTTGGCCTTCGGTGCACTCGACCATTTATGTCATCTGAATGTACACAAAAACTTAATTTGTCAGACCGCATTACGATCCGCCAGTCACCTGCTGTTCATACTACGATTTCTATGGGAGGGAAGACGCGCAGGCTCGTGCGAGGCGACTTTCATTGCAAGCCGTGAAACGCGTCTCCAGTCCCTCTCAGTCAAGTTCTGCTTTCAGTCACAATTATGACGTCCTGTTTCGTGGGCAAGTATTTTACAACATTGCCTGCAGACACGCTGAAAAGTCCGCTGCGAACCGCCAACAATCCAGCAACTTCACACCGTAGGGCCATGGGCACGGCCAACCATGATTGACCCTTTCGGCCACTCTGTCATGCCCTCACGTTTACCAATGTTCACGTACAACGTCCGCTTGAAATATAAAGCGTCTCACTGATTGCTTGTTCTTTATGTTCATGTACAGGAGCGCGGTTAAGCATGTCACTCTGTTGTTGCACCATCTCTAAATGGTTCATGATTCACCTCTACGTGCCCACTGGTGTGACTATTTTTTGTCCAGGGAGCTTGTTTCACACATAATACTGAACACGCGCATAAATTAATAATCCTTACATGACTTACGGAAGTTGTAACTAATTATATTTCTCTTACACAGTTCCATCCTCAAAACGTGACTTGTAATCTTTGATTTAACATCAATACAGGTGATTCAGGACCCTTCAAGAAGTGTAAGACACTTGTCCAGTTAGGGTGTCGCTTGGTAATAGGGACTTCTACTATACACCTCTGTTCGACAAATAATGGAAAGGGACTCCTGGCAACATTTGTATCTGACCTTTTCTATTATAGCTCTCCGTGCAAGCTGACTCTTTCACGATCATGTCTAACGGAAGTGCTCCCGGTGACTCTAATCCACTGACTTACCACATGACACTGGTGTCATCTGGCGTTACATCTACACCAACGTCCCCTAAACATTTGATGCGGAAGCAGTGGGTTTACCTCATACAAAAGGTCCACGTGTGATTTCACAATGAGACGAAACCTGAGACCGACGGTAGTGCAAAAACATTAAAGACTGCTACAGAGAAATGGACTTCGCTGTTTTCTGTGTGGTTTGAAGCGTTCATTTCAGTCTTAAAACAGCGAATAAACACTGTGTTGTTTAACTTTCGCTCATTCCCCAGAACCTTACATGTGTATGACCTGTTATCGCGGATTTGTAAAGAAACACCGCTGTTTGTAACCCGGTGCAGGCAAGGAGAATTTCGCTTCTTTTAAGGACCGGTTCCAAGTGCTGCGAGGCAGTGGATCGGTCAATAACGCCGTCCATAAGGCGATACCAAGGACGCCTGTGGTGCCCAACCTGTTGGACTCCTCATTCACGTGCCAAAGATTCCTTACAGCAGCCACCGGCAACAGTAAGAAAGACACATTCCGCGAGCAAATTACCTCTACTGGCTGTTTGAAACTTCTTTATAAATTTACCATCTATACCTTTCGTCGCTGATTCGGAGCAGCCCAGTCAGGGAACTAACGCTCACGTTCTGGGGTATAGCGACAGCCTTCTGCAAACCTCCGCCGCCTCTTCTTTATTCATCACAAATGGCCTGTAGTTACGCTCCTGTAACAAGACGGTAAAAATTCTTGAGAGAAAATCGTTGTGTTGCCGTATTCTGAGACAGTGTTGCCTTGGTTAACAGCCACGACTGTTTTGCTGCTGCCTCGTTAACACTGGTTGCGCTGAAACTAGTCCACTGAGAGAGACTACTGCTCGAGGCCGGTGCTTTTCCTAGGTGGCGTGGCAGAGCGTAACGTGATGATCATTGCAGGCATTATTTTCAGGCACTGTAGGCCATCAGTAAATATCATATTTAAAAATTCGTGGAGGCACATAGTTTGTAGTAATGGGTGAACGTGATACACACCACCGTAGAAAGCCTCCTCTCACACTGCTGTAACATCAGGGATAAGTAATGGCTTATTTTGCTATTTCCTAATTGCGCTCAGTGAACTGTTACGCACTAAATATAAAAAATTGTTCACAAGTTACATTTGCTAAATACTGAGACAGTAATTTATGCTTCGCATAGTCATTTGCACCGGGAAATTTTACTTTGCAGCAGAATCATCTATTCGATCGGACAGGGATTATATATTTCGTTACTGTAATTTGTACATAAATGCACAAGTTTATGTAATACAGAAATGGGGAACCTCGTTAGTGAAAATATCGAAAAGCTCTTCATCGAATCGCTTCAAATTTTGCACCATGCTTTAATAACAAATCGTCTGGAATAGGCCTTAAACGACAATGTACAGATTTTCTGTTAAAACCGTGTATGAGGAAGAAAATGCTGTGCTGGGAAAATCTGCGATTTCCGTTTCTTTCTTGCAGACAGAAGTTGATAGCGGAGCACGTAAACCCTTAGAGAAATTGTTTCTCCCATGTATTTATTCTTCCTCGTTATGTATAACTGTTTTAGCGCCGATTATTTTCGTTTTCCTTTAACCGAATTTTTATGTTTTCCACAAAGCATAGTCATTTTCGAAGTACTTTTGACCAAAGTGCTATTGTAGTAGTTGGACTCCCAGTTTCCTGTTACTCATGCCTTTTGCTTTTTTGTGGTGATGTTTCCGAAGAAACTTTCATTCTCTAACACATATTTATTTATACCCAACTGAGAAGATTTAGCTTTTCTTTAATATAATGAACTATCTTGTTAAAAATTTTCATCCCCTATTTCACACTCTTGTCGACTGGATCAGCAAAAAGAATGAAACACGTCTTTTTTTTATTATTTTTAACAGAGAGGCCAAGTACAAGTTTTCATATATGTAACTTTGAAAACGCTTTCATAATGCAATAATTTCATAATACTTTTCATCTCATGTTTTCCTCCTTAGGAGTACAACTTCGAACAATACCTTCTTGAAGGATGCTTTCAGAACAAGATTAACACTGTTTCAAGTTACTATCCTTAGTAGTTTTGGGCCGGGCGATGTGGCCCTACTTCACCCTCCTGGGGTTTGAATTTTCAAAATCACTGAATTATATTTTTCATTTCCAACCGAGAAGCCAAGTAGCAATTCTCAGAGAGTTAGCTTTAAGAATGTTTTCACAATGAAATATTTTTATAAAACCTTCCACATCTTATTTCACCCCCTTACGGACTGAATTTACAAAAACAGCGAAACACGTATTTTTTATTTCTAACACAAGCCAGTATTTAAATAATGGCATAGTATCAAAAACAATCTTCATTTACTATTTCACCGACATGGGGGTAAAATTTCCAAAAGTGTTGAAACAGGTATTTCTTTTAGATCAAAAAATCAAATGCCAATTTTCGTTGTTCCAGCCTTAGAATTAGATTAATAGCGACATATTTTCAAAACTATCTTTCATCGCCTATTTCACCGCCTTAGGAATGGAGGTTAAAAAAAAACCTTCTTAATCGCCCATGTACTGTAAGATCAACACCCTCTGCAAATTTCAAGTTTCTGTCCTTGATGGTTTGTGCTGGACGACTATGGCTCAGTGAGTCAGTAGCTCAGTCGGTACATCGGCTTTTTTACATAAGGATTTCTAACAAAAAATTTTGCGCAACGATGTGTTGTTCTGTTTTCTTCCTCGTCATCGGTTTTCAAGAATACAGGAATCTGTATTTATGGCTTATGGTATTATGAATAGAATACTACGGAATCCGAATCGGCGGAACTTGTATTTCGCATGTTAAAAATATGCGAAATACTGTCATGAAGCAAGTATACTCGAGATGTGGCAGCTGGAGCGGTCTCTCTCACACCCTTCACACCAACAGATTTACCCACCTTTTAAGCGACTTCAATTCTCAATCATGGATTTGTTTGCAACAAGCAAGGCTGAAGGTCACAGAGTGGAAAGAGGACCCGGGGGGGGGGGGGGGGGGGAGGAGAGAGAGGAACAGATGAACAGAGAGAGGCGGTAGAAGGTGATGCGCAGAGGGAGAGAGAGAGAGAGAATGAGAGAGAGAGATAGATAGAAATAGCGACGGGGGGCGGGGGAGGGGGGGGGGGCAGGAGGAGATTGGCAGGAAGAGAATGGAGCAGTAGTTCATTACGTGTATCCAGCACGCAGAAATATTTAGCAACTGCGAAGCATTTCCTGGTTTGCTATTATGCGTTCCAAAATTAAGATCCCAATGATAATTTTTTACAGAGCTACTAACAATGATTGATTTAAAATACCATGACTATTGATTATACAATGCTACCTATTTACTGCAACAGGCACGATATCTATAATAATATTTTACTTGTTGTTCGTCTACATTGGAGTTGGTATAATACGTGACTACATTTGAACATGATTTGCAGCTGTACCATGGTGTCCATCACTGTATCGAGCTGGATGTACACTCTAGAACACGTTCAACACCATAAAATGTAAACTTTTTATTTACACTATATTTAGCACTTCACATTGGTTTGCAGAATATGGACGTAAACGTAGACGCAGATACTCTCAAATGGAGTTCTGAATGCGGCAGCTTACAAAGAAACACAGTGGATCACACTTGTCGGTAGTGAGGTGATGAGAAGTCGGCGTCCTGTGGTGGCATGTTGCGAGCCCCCCCCCCCTCCCACACACACACACACACACACACACACACACACACACACAGCAGTGGCTCGCGGCGGCCTGTTTTAATGTCTCTCTTACTGAGATGGGAGCGGTTGACAAGGACACCGTCGATACTGCATACACAGTGTGCGAACTTGGTGCCAACTCTGGCAGAACAAAGCCTCTAACGTGGCTGGGAGTCAAGTCGAACTGAGCTTGGAAGACAGATGTCAGTAAGTTATTCTATTCTGCCTCGGACTTCATCATCATCTTGGTGGCTGGCGAGATGTGGCGTGCCGTCCGTCGGAAACACATGACCAGATGTTTTCAGTGGATAAGAGGTTCGGGGAACGTAATGGCTAGGACAGCCATGGACACCTTCTGACGAGGTAGTCGGGACAGCACGGGAAAAGTGGGTCTTCCGTTATTTTGTTGAAATCTGGCGTCCTGATACACTGTTTTAGTTGGACGTACCACTGCATGCTGGCATTTCTCTTGTCACACTGTCTGTGCAACGTACCACGACGCAATCTTAATCGTGGATGTGGACCACACGGTGAGCGTATGGTGTCGTAGGGCGAGAAAGAGAAAGACAGCAGATCTCCACCAAGCACAGGGAAGTGTACTGCTGCGCCTAACATTCGGGTAGAGTACAGTACCGAATGAGGCGCTTGTGGTGCAACTAGGCTTACTGACAATGGAGATAACCCCAAGACAGTGAAATACACTGGCTCAGGAAAGTTGAATATGATAAAGTAAAAGAAATATATAAGCCACATCGAGAAATGAAATAAGTGCAATCATTGACAAAGAATGGTAAGAAATCTGTAACAGGACCAAAACAGAGAGGAGAACCTACCAGTTCCTTCTTACAATAACAGAAATGTCGTACTTCTTTCAAACCAAGGGAGCTGTAAATTACCTGTCGGCACATGATTCATATCTCGGCTATTTACAGGGTGATTCAAAAAGAATACCACAACTTTAAAAATGTGTATTTAATGAAAGAAATATAATATAACCTTCTGTTATACATCATTACAAAGAGTATTTAAAAAGGTTTTTTTCACTCAAAAACAAGTTCAGAGATGTTCAATATGGCCCCCTCCAGACACTCGAGCAATATCAACCCGATACTCCAACTCGTTCCACACTCTCTGTAGCATATCAGGCGTAACAGTTTGGATAGCTGCTGTTATTTCTCGTTTCAAATCATCAATGGTGGCTGGGAGAGGTGGCCAAAACACCATATCCTTAACATACCCCAATAAGAAAAAATCGCAGGGGGTAAGATCAGGGCTACTTGGAGGCCAGTGATGAAGTGCTCTGTCACGGGCTGCCTGGCGGCCGATCCATCGCCTCGGGTAGTTGACGTTCAGGTAGTTACGGACAGATAAGTGCCAATGTGGTGGCGCTCCATCCTGCTGAAATATGAATTTGTAGCTCTCTGCTAGCTCTGCGAGTCGATTTTCCTGGGCTGCGAACAAATGCTTGCTGGATGCGTGCTATATTATCACTCGTTCTCGGCCGTCCAGAACTTTTCCCTTTGCACAAACACCCATTCTCTGTAAACTGTTTATACCAACGTTTAATACACCACCTATCAGGAGGTTTAACACCATACTTCGTTCGAAATGCACGCTGAACAACTGTCGTCGATTCACTTCTGCCGTACTCAATAACACAAAAAGCTTTCTGTTGAGCGGTCGCCATCTTAGCATCAACTGACGCTGACGCCTAGTCAACAGCGCCTCAAGCGAACAAATGTACAACTAAATGAAACTTTATAGCTCCCTTAATTCGCCGACAGATAGTGCTTAGCTCTGCCTTTTGTCGTTGCAGAGTTTTAAATTCCTAAAGTTATGGTATTCTTTTTGAATCACCCTGTACTCATAATACAATGCACCACAGATACTTGCTAATGTGAAGCAATCGGCCCCCTAGGCAACATGGACTGTAGGTGTGCCATGAGGGAGGACCAGCACAGATAGCTGTTTCGAAATGCACCAGCCTGTAGCATAATACTGAATGATGATCTTTTGTTTAAGCTGAACTTCTGACAGCCAAAATATTTGCTTACGAATAAGTAAGCTCCATGTCTAGTTTTATAAACGCCTTACTTACAAAAATAAATCGCAGCTCTGCCCTGCATTGAAATACACAAAGTGAAAACACGGGATTTTAGAAAATAACACCTGATCACGACACTGAGATAATATGAACTCCAACAGAGGAGAATTACTGCACTCAAACTAATATAATCTCCAAATCAAAGAGTTAATTGTTAAATTGAAACAGATTAGTCGTAGGAAACAAGTGAATTACTGAAAAAACATGTAAACTCCGGTGCTTGTAGCTCCACTGTATGCGATGTGCACGGTGTACACAGACTGTCAACATAGCTCACAAATACCTTGAATAAAGTAGTCAAACCTAATACGATGAAAAAATGCAAATTTGCCATGTCTGTAAAAGTGCGTCACCTACCCTCAGTTCTGAAAACAAACATACACAGAATAACGCCGCTTAACGTTCACCGCGTTTCGTGCAAGTATTGACATTAATCACAGAATGATTTTAGCAGATAATACGAGCGTCTATGCTGACGGCAAATTACTTCATTCTACAGTACACTGTGCTAACAGGGAAGTGCAACTCGGCGTGACTTAATTAATGAAGAAAAATGATAGCAACGATATGAGATCGGTTTAAGGAGTGTTTGATTATCAAAATGTAATTAAGCTGCGATGGCCTACACAGCTCAGCGCTCAGAATGCGTGATACAAAAGCTTCAAAGCGTAAGAACTTTAACGTAAGTCTCTCCTTATTTTACGAACGGAATATGTACGTGAAATACTCCGCACGACTCATATGGTGTCTGCACTAAATATTTATGAGAATGTCTATGTTCAACAATACTACGGCGGTGGTTGACGGACTCAATTAAAAAAAAAATAATAAGTGCACGTCCTAGCTATGTCGCTAATTATTACGAAACTGGAGTTTATTACTGAAATTCACACAGGATAAGGTACTGAAAAGTAAACACTTCAATATTTATCTACCATAGTTACAGGTAGTTTACGTGTTTCAAACATATAGTAATGAAAGTTACTATTAGCCCTAAGTAATTCGTTAAGTGTGATCCGATCCAAGGAAGTTTGACAGTCTACTCTAATGAAAGCAGATATTACATAATACTTATTTTATTAGAGAGATCACATTCCATCATACCTTTTGCAACGAGCTTCAGAACAAGAGTGTAAGTAATTTGGCTTACCAGATAATTATGTTATACCTTATGTGAGTCAAGAAAAATACTTTTTAGTACAAAGAGTTAATACAGGGTCACAGCTGAATATTCCTGACTGTTCGTCGTGTGCGGTAAAGATTGCAATTAGTGGGGACAGCGCGTCAGCGTAAGAAATGTAAAAAAATTTCTTACGATGTGACAAGAGACACTACAATTTGAAACAAAGGAAAATCTATACATACGATACTGCAGTGCCTGTGTTAATCAGAGGTACGATGCAAGATTTCTTCGGACACGCATGCATGACCGAATGAACTCTGCACCATACATACGAACAAATATCGTACTTATCCGCCGACACCGGTCAAGCGACTTTCAATTACAATGTTTTCCCTGCACAGGAAAATACATAGTGAATGTACGAACACAGGTTGTAGACACATGGCTGACAACATGATTAGGTTTGGGTCTGGCTGTGAGTCGTGCTCGGATAGCCTAACGGTGAGGCGACCACTCGTGATAAGCGGGAAATCCGTGTTCGAATCCCGGTCAGGCACAAATATTCACTGTCGTCAATCCATTGTACATCAGACTCTTTTCCATTCGCGCAACTGCGAATACATTTCATTAAAATCTATATATGACAAGAAATGACGAATAACGCTCATCGGCCGGGAGTGTGAGGAATGTTAATTCTCTGCCATTCGGACGGGTTAATATCAAACTCCACACCGAAAGCACGCTTCACAATCATGGAAGGTTCGTTGCAATTCTCCACCGCTAAATTCGCAGAATAAATCAAAAACTAAATGCACGCCAATCACATGATATCTTGTATTATACATGAGCTCATATCATGTCAAACAGACGGTACGATGCGAAACTGGGGCGTCCCACACAACGAATTGCTGGAACATACCGACCACATCAGGCACCTACATAGATTTCCGCACGCTGTTGTGTTTCATCCACGCTACCCACAGAATGGAACAAGGCGCTCATGAATCTCATTGGCTCATGTAGTCATATCACAGTACCCTTCAGAGTGAAGACACTTGCGCTAGTATGAATCGACAGGCAGGATCAGACGTGTTCCTTTGCACCGAACCTGCGAGTCAGCAAGAAGTGAAACAACTTCATCAGTGAAATTTGCTAATATAATGGGAAACTTTCAAAGTGCAAGGCTACATGGCCGAGAGACAATCAAGAAGAGGCCATGTATTATGCGAAAGAGATGCACCAGTGCAGAACTAACGACAATAAAGACTGTGAGAAGATGGGGAGGTATAAGAAGGATTTCCTGAGACTCTGTCAGCCATCTCCTAATCTCTACACACTGGGTGGCATAGTAGAAGAGACCCTGTGAACCATAGCTAGTGCTTCAGCGTGCCATGGGCTACCAGTCCAGAAGAAATCTAGTTTTTTCTGACACTAAGTACGGCAGTGTAATGCAGTATTACGCTGTATAGCATAGTGTTGCGTAGTACATTGAAGCTCTCTATGAGAAGGACGTGTGTGATGAATTGGTAGAAATTAGAGTGGATAAGGAAGACATAACTCCGTCCTAAAGGTTTCGGAAGGTCTAACGGTACCGACCGATCGCCGTGTCATCCTTAGCCGATAGGCGTCTCTTCATGTGGATGTGGAGGGCCTTGTGGTCAGTACGCCGCTCTTCCAGCCGTTGGCAGTTTTCGTGACCAGAGGCTCTACTTCTCTGTCAAATAGCTCCTCTGTTGGCTTCGTAAGGGCTGAACGCACCCCGCTTGCCAACAGCATACGGCAGACCCAGACGGTCACAAGTGTTAGCCAAGCCCGACAGGGTGTACGTGATCTTTCGGGAAATGATGTTACTGTGGGCAAGGAAGACGTAGGGGATCTAGTTTTAGGGTCAGAACAACTCTAGAGCTTTTGAGACAAAACTAGGCAGAATGGATAGATACAACACTCCATCGGAATTTCTAAAATGATTGCAGGGAAATGGCAACGAAGCAGCTGTTGAAGTTAGTTAGTAGAATCTGTAAGACTGGCGACCTACCATCAGACTTCCTCGCAATTTCTAAGATAGCAAAGGGGCAGATAACAGCGAAAGCTATCTCACAATCAGCCTCACAATTTCGAAGATAGCAAAGAGGCAGATAAGAGCGAAAGCTACCTCAGAATCAGCTTTACAGCTCATACATCCAAGCTGCTGATAAGAATTATATACAGAAGAATGGAAAGGAAAACTGCCGAACTGCTAGTTGACGATCAGTTTTTTTCTAGGAAAGGTAAATATACCAGAGAAAAGGTTCTGGTGTGACGCTTGGTATTGGAAGAGAGACAAGAAAAATCCAAGACACAGCCATAGGATTTCATGATCTACAATAGGTGTCTGACAATATAAAATTGTGGAATATTTCCCGAAATTCTGAGAAAACAAGGAGTAAGATACAGGAAAAGACAGGTGATATAAAATAACGTACAAGAACCAAGAGGGAACAGTAATATTGGAAGACCTGGAACGAAGGGCTTAGATTAAAAACGTTTAAAGCACAACGCTATTGTTCAATCTAACGTCGAAGAAGCAGTATTAGAAATGAAGTAAAGGTTCAAGAGTTGGATGAAAATACAGGGCGAAAGGACATCAATGATAAGATTCGCTGATAACGTTGCTAAGATGAATTGCAGGATCTGTTGAATAGAATTAATAACCTGATGAGTATAGAATATGAACTGAGGGTTAATCGTAAAAAGACAAAAGTAATGAGAAGTATAAGAAATGACAATAGCGAGAAACTTAACATCAAAAAGTGGTAATCACGAAGCAAACGATGTTAACGAATTCTGCTACCTTGCAAGGAAAAGAGCCCATGACAGAAGAAGTAAAGATATAAAGAGCAAACTAGCACACGCAAAGAGCGTACCCCATCCAAGAGAACTCTGCTGGTGTAAGGGTGGGGTTTGTTTTATTTTATTCTAGAACTGAGAACAACTGTGTCAGGCGAAGTGACAAGTTTACTGTCGCGCTATTTCTCCCCAAATTTCAGCTTTTCACACAGTTTTCAACTCGACAACATGAAAACAGCGCAATGGATAACGCATCTTGCCAACATCAAAAAGTGAAACATGTTTATACACAACAATGTTAAATATTAACTCTCTGCAATCACAGGAAACCTAAACACAATATTATGAAAGTTTACTTGGAAATTTATTTACAGAATTGCTCCTACACATACATTATGATGTTGGTCAGTACTACGAAAATCGTCCGATTTCGGTTCAAAGTTCGGTACTATTTAGGATGACAATCAAGTCTACGGTGGATGGTTAGCCAAGTGACAAATCTGAGCCCGAGATTACCCAAGGACGCTCGATTTACAGTGGACGCAAGCTGGTTAACCAACAAAGTTTACGCCTGTGCACATGGTATTTACCTTAAGCTGCAATGTACTGCTGTCTGCAAGGTCGCCCCCTCCCACTGAAATTGCTACAAAACTAGTCTGGCCTTTGTAGAACATTCCAGAAGAAACTTTCCCTACGTTTCTCATTATGCGAGGAAACATGTACTCAGCTCTAGTCTTATTATGTAGCGATAAACACGTGCCTGGTTGGAGTAGCATGCACATTATAGTGCCCTCTCAGTTCTCACAAGAACAATTAACTAATTTGGTGGTTAATTTCTCCACAGTTAGAGCTAAACGTTGCTACAGCTAATTCATTAGCTGGAGTGCAGCTGCTGTGAACGCAGTGTCCACTCAAATTTCTTCTCTGTGTAATACAGAGCGTTAAGCACTCCATTCTGCACTTGATGCCACTTCAGAGAAGAGTCCCCTCAAAAAATTTCTCTCTTGTCCTACTCATGGCAGAACTGCCTTCCTCCACTTGGGTTCCTTTTTCACATCACAGCTTTTTTCGTCCAATATGAGCATTCCTCTTATTTTGTAGAAACACCCTAACCAATCGCAACGCCCCTTCTATCAAACTGTGCCAGAACTTCAATATTTCCTCCTTCCTAGTGCGTATCCACCAATCGGATGTCTTGTGCCCATTCTAGACATCTACAGTACATTGATCTTTCTCTGTGTCGCACTCGCTGGACGAAAATGCGTCACTTGCTTTTGTTTGTATGCTGTTGGAATTTCGAAACGCAGTTTTCTAAAGCTTCTTCTCTGCCCTTGTGCCGATTCCCCCGCTTCAAGCGGCCCTCCAGCTTGAATCACCTGGCCCAGGGTCACTGTCCTCCTTCCTGCCACCCCTTTAAGTGGTTTCCAGCGTAGCTCCAGCAGCGTGGCTTCGATACGCCGTTGTGGAGTTGGCTTTTCAAAACTAAAAGCGACTCGACTCGCGTTCCCTAATCTACCTTCCACTCAAAGATGGTGTGTTAATTACTGTCGATTGACTGTCATCCCTTTTTGCATTACATGTTGATAGGCAAATGATCTCATAACTGTCGATTTACGTTAGGTGTCATCTTCACCTTCTCATTGTGATTTGTAAAGGTCTGATGTAAGGTGCAAATCTCACCATTTATTCTGCCACATTACACTGATATTAAACAAAGGCCTTAATCTGTAGAAGAAATTTCTGAGAGTGTACAGTGGAAGCACAGCAGTGAATCGTGGACTGTGGGAGAACTGGAACAGAAGAGAGTCGAACCATTTGAGATGTGGTGCTACAGAAGAATGTGGAAAGTCAGGCGAACTCATAAGGTACAGAATGAGGAGGTTCCCCACAGAATTGGCAAATAAAGAAAATGTGGAAAACACTGACAAGAAGGAGGCACAGTACAATAGCATGTGTGCCAAGAGATGAGAGAATAAGTTTCACTGTTGTAGAGGGAACTTTAGAGGGTAAAAACTGTGGGGGAAAACAGACATTGGAATAAATCCCGCAAATACCTGAGCATGTAGATTGCAACTGCTACTCAGATATGAATAAATTGACACCGAAATTCGTGATGGGCTGCATTAGAAACAATCAGAAGAGTGATGACTCAAAAAATATGTGTTAAGTCAAGAATTATAAATTACAGAAACGTGATACGTCTATGGTGTATATAGTAAGGTAAGGCAGTCATATCTGCTTTCTGTATTTCGGATGAGCGTATGTGTCAGTGCCAGGTTGCATCTCGGTATATTTTTTAATGTAAATACTTTATGTATATATTTAAGTCGACATTGTCTTTAGATGTTTCCCCTTAAACACCCTGTACCATTACATTTGAAATTTGGCATTAAAATTTAAAGGGGGCAGACAGTCAAATTTCCATATAATTTTGTGGTTTTATGGCGTTGTTATTCTGCAGAGAGTCTTTTTTCCGCCGGTATTTTCTCATACTTTTTCCATGCTCTGGAGGAAGATCATGCTGGGAGCCGAAACTGAGTGTCCTTTGTTTTCATTTTCATTAAATTTATATTCTCATGCCATGTACTTGCAACCACCTGTCACAAGCATGGATAACCGCTAGACTGAACGAATGTGCGTGTGATTGCATACACATGCAACTTGATGAATTCAGGGGGACTTCCTTGGCCGATCTTTGCAACAGAGGCCTCAGAACGACAGTTGAGCTGACTCTTGAAGCTTGCGGGAGGCAGCACCCAGGCGGACGCTATCTGCGCAGGCTTTCTTAGCGAGCGGCACCGAGACTGGTTCCTTCCAACCCATGCACAACGGACGCCTTTTTTAAAATGGTAGACGTTGAAAACAGGAGTCGCCTTTCCTGCCTTTCGATAAGAGAGAGCGTTTTCTTTGTTGACATTCTAGTTTTGTGATCTATGTGCTCAAAGACGAGGCATGTTGGATTTTGTACAATGTTTGTCCGTTGCAGAAGACTCGCTGAAAGGTCTGCGTGCCGCTCAGGAAACGGCAATTTCGGATGGGAGTTAGCTAAGATTTTTCGAGTTAGGAACTTTCTGTAATAGTAAGGTCATTTACCACTATGGGTTTCTCGTGAGTTATTATTTTTTTTACCAGTAAACTAATTTCAGATGAAGTCCTTCACTCTTACACGGTCTCGACTCAATCCATGCATAGTGATTCCGAATGAGTATCTAGCCTTTTGTGTCGCGCTGCAGTAGCCAGTATTGACGACTGAACTTTCACTAGAAAATGGTAAATATTGTCTTCGATTATTCTGTGAATCAGGTAGTAAACTGTACATCATCCAGCCGCAGATTAATGTTTCTGCTGTTCCCGATGTCGTAGGACTGGACGGCTGGATTATTAAGTGTCAAGGATGAAATGGAATCAGTACAATTTCTTTAAACGGGTTTCAACGATTAAAAGCAAGCTTTCCCGGATGTTCAACACTCGACGCCCGCCGTGTGATGACAGGAAGCGAGCGTCACCTCGGCCGTGACGGAGCTCTGCATGTTGGCCGCTGCCTCAGGGAGAGCTCCCGCAAGGTCAGGTGACGTGACTTGAACCAAGGCCGAAATGCTGCGGCAGCATCCCTGCAACTAAGACGACAGTCACTACTCTTCTCCTGGAAGCACCTTAGCGCAAACTTAGCAGCGGGCCTAACAGTCAAGTAGCAGGGATCAACTACTTAGCCTCACTGTAAGCGTAAATATCACAGAACAAGGAACGGCTCTACGTAACTTCAATATTATGGTAAGGCTTTAGCCATCAAACACTTAAGCCTTAGCAACAATATCCTTACAACATAAATTTAGTAGTGGCCAAGCGCATGATTACTACCTCAAGGTAACAGGGCTCAGATTTAGCAATGAGGCTCTTTTTTTGAAACTTCTCGCTTCCCGAGCACGGGGTCCCGGGTTCGATTCCCGGCGGAGTCAGGGATTTTCACCTGCCTCGAGATGACTGGGTGTTTGTGTTGTCCTCATCATTTCATCATCATCCAGGACAGTGGCGAAATTGGACTGAGCAAAGATTGGGTAATTGTACGGGCGCTGATAACCACGCAGTTGAGCGCCCCACAAACCAAACATCATCATCATCATCATCATCTTTTAAAACTTGCTATGCTAAAAAGACGAAAAAAATAGTTTATACTGCCAAAGCGCACGATTATTACACGCAAACAGAATAGGATAATGGGTCTTAGCGATAAGGCTTTTAAGAATTACTACTCTAAATACTGGCCAGGCTCAATGACCACTTCATTCAGCCGACCGTGGTGGCCGAGCGGTTCTGGGCGCTACAATCTGGAACAGCGAGACCGCTACAGTCGCAGGTTCGAATCCTGCCTCGGGCATGGATGTGTGTGATGTCCTTAGATTAGTTAGGTGTAAGTAGTTCTAAGTTCTAGGGACTGATGACCTTAGAAGTTAAGTCCCATAGTGGTCAGAGCCATTTTGAACCACTTCATTCAAACAATACGTAACTGCCACCCAGAGGCGCTGTACGCTCACAGGGCCACAACCGCAATGCGATTGCTTTACGTTAATGCGACGGAGCAGCGCAATCGAGGCCGAACACCGGCCAGGCTGTAGCCGTGCGGACGCTAAGGCGCTGCGCGAGGCATTGTTAAATAAGCCAGTGCGACCGTACTCAGCTCATTAGCTGCGGTCTAGCACTCTTACTTAAATTTTATACAACGCAGTGGTGCAGCACTTTACTGTTCTACTGAAGCGAAGCGCTCTACTTCAAGGACACATTCCGCAATACAATAGCCCCAAAGGGCAACATACACCCTTTATTATGAAAATATTGGAGCCAGTTCAAAGCAAGAATACGATAAAAGCCACGACCATACAACGGCCTGCAGTGCCAGCACACTGTGACCACACAATACAGCACAAGAACGTCTTAGCTTTCCTCAGTCCAAAATTCAGTTTTTTAAAAACACAACGTACCCATGCTACAGACAATCAGTACCTCCCACTTTTGGGTTGAATGAATAGCAACAACCAGATACGGACGATCTAGACTCGCCAGAACCAAGAATGGTATCACTGTTAAATAACGATCCTTCCAATCAACCTACTACGACTGTTCCGTGTCCTGACACTCCGTTGCAGCTAATGAAACTTTTGCCATCGACGTTGCCGTTGGAGAAAATGCCATCGACGTTGCCGTTGGAGAAAATCATTACAACACGTCACAACGCCTCGCCACACCACAACAAGACAAGGAGAATCAAACCCTGCACCTGCAGAATAATAGCAGCCACTCAGGAACAGTCGTTTCCGTCACTTTGCTTCGGTGGAGATGCTTTTGTAGTTCTCCTTACAAACAAGCAGATTATCAAGCACAGTTCTTGTTAGAACCAGTCCTTACAATATCTCAGAACGGCAGCGCCACAAAACAAGCCAAGGAAATCAAAACGTCGTACACAGTTGAAGAATAACGTTAAAAACTCGCACTTTATGCGATAGAAAGCTAAGGAAGCAACGTAGCTGTCTTAGCTAGTTCTCGTCGTCAACTACCAAGGCAGCACCACACAGATTCTTATCGTCCGCGTGCCGTATGGGCACTGTCTTCTTGAGGTGGAATTAAACGTTACAACGGCGTTATTCACCACTCAATCAAAGCCGGCCGGTAACCTTGACGAGAAAACAGGAACGACCGGCCGAGCCTAGCAACAAATCTTGGCTGCCAATTACTGTCTCCAGAATCCTGACTGAATCCAACGGTGAACAGCGCGTTTCAACACTTTCGCAGGGCTTAATGTCAACCGACACACTTGCTGTCGACAGCTGCTCCGTCGCTTCGGTGACCCTGCGCAACACTGCCGTCACAAACTTGCTAGTCACGATCTGATCGCCTGGCCTAGCTTGCACTCTCCACGCTGTCACCTTTGATGCCGGTAGCGCCACCGCACCGACACTCGCGTACCAAGGCGCAACCAACACTCCATAGAATACAGAGGAACACTGGTAGAACCGTACCGACGCGAAATGGAAGTTGACGGAGGAAGAAACCAACCAGCACATTGCATATCCAGATTTCGGTCACTGTGTGGCCATCTTCTGTGCGGTAAATGTGGGTTAAAACATTAAAACCTCTTATAGCTGGTAGCTATAATTAATTAAACTGACGGTGTCCCGAGTGCTGCAGTGCCGGCAGTATACATCGCAGCACACTGTAATATCGTAGGTATGTTCACTAATTTGTGCGCTCCGAAGTATGCTGAACAAATAATAGTTCCACTTTCTGCCACCAGGTGAAAATATCGCGCCCTAAGTAGCTAGACGTGAATTTTTCCTATTCTGATGTTAGTATGCAGATTGTCACCTACTGAATACTATTCATTTCTTTTCCAAAGTGACTGTTGATGTACACAGTTAAGGAGGTTGAACCCCGCCCCCAGGGGTCCGCAAGTCTTTCGTGGATATGTGTGTGGCGAGCACAGGACCACAAACTAGTGCATGTATCTTTCCTTTCGAGGCTGCATACCTTCCCTTTCCACATCCCTCCCCATCCCCGATCATTCCCCCCCCCCCCCCCCACTCTCCCCGCCCCGTCCCTTTCTCCCTCTCTTTGGGAGTATGTTTTGTGCCTACATGTGGAGAAGCATACTTGTGACTGTTAGACGTAGTTTCTGTTCTTTGCTCTCTATGCTGGAAAGTCTATGTCCTCCCTTTGTCTTTCTCTTTTCCTTGCCTCTTCTCTTTACCCTCTTTGGCTTTCTAGACCTTTCTTCTTTCCTTTGTTCCTCCCTTTCTCTTTCTTTTCTGTGTCTGAAGGCTGACCCACGAGCTCTCATGCGTAGCCAGTGATGGGGAACGCGTAATTCCCCGCCCCAGGTAGACAAGTAGGACATGTACGTACCCTCTGGTAAAGGCCAGGCCAAGGGAGGGGTGATTACCCGAGCTGGTACCTTCCAAACATGCCGAGTGACCCCTCAGTCTGTTTCTCGAGAAGTGTGACCTGAGTTGTGGACAATCACCTAAGGTGGGAGTGCCCTCAGAGAGGGCTCCCACGAGCTTCCGACCACAAGAGAAAACTTGATGAGTCTCAGCCACAGACACTTCTTCAGTGCCAAAGTTCCTCGTTGTTTCACAGCGTAAAGAAGATCAAGACTTCTCCACAGTCAACCCTTTCATTAATCAGAAAGGTGTCGACGCAACTGCAGGTCTTGTAAAGTCCTGATCCAGATTACGAAGTGGCACCTTGTTGTTAGAAACATTCAGTGTCCTCCAGGCACAAAAATTGCTGCGAACTACAGTGCTACACACCTTCCCTGTCCGGGTGGAAGTGCACTGTAAATTCATCACGCGGGGTGGTTTATACCCGTTCACTCGATGGATTATCCAACGAGGACATTCAAAATTACCTGTCTGACCAGAGAAAGGGCCGTACATCGAGTCATGAAAAGGGCTGGCAAGGACTTGGTACTGACCTGTATTCTTGACGTCTGACGGAGTTCAACTTACATCGAACATTAAAGTGAGATATGAGATCATTTCAGTTTGCCCTTACATCCCCAACCCTACGCGTTGCTATCGGTGTCAGCGGTTTAATCATGTCAGTCAGTTGTGTTCTAATCCGGCCAAATGCATTACATATGGCAGGGATGGCCATAAGGGTGATTGTCCATGTCCATCACCTCTTGTCAACTGTATGAGCGACCACGCTGCTTCCTCTAGAGATTACCCTATTTTCAAAGATGAACGAATTATTCAGGAAATCAGATTGAAGGAAAAGGCGTCTACATCTGCTGCTCGTAAGTTATTCCTCAGTAGAAAGCCCACTGTGCCCCCAGCGGCTAAATATAGCACCTTGCATCTTCTCGGTCTACTAAGGAGGTAGCCACATAGACTTGCGATCTCATCTTTAGCACCACGGTCATCAGCCACTCCGAAGATCACCTGTTCAACCTCCCCACTACCACCTGCTCACTCTAAGGCTCAGCCTTCTTCAGCTCCTGCTAAATCACAGGCCCCAAAATCGGACGCCTGGACTTACTCGCGAAGATCTTTTACGTTCCTCGACCTCCAAAGCATCAATTCCTCTCAACGCCCTGCTTCCAAGAAGGATCAAAAGAAACAAAGTTCCTCTCATCCTCCACGGCGTGTCTCATCTATAGCGACATCCAGTGGTAGCCGCCATCGGCCATCTTTCTTGTCGCCGAGACGCAACGCTTGTCGTCGATCAACCAGCCGACCAGTGGCGGCAGGAGCTGCCCACAATAAATCTATGAATCAGGATCTTCTGTCTTTGGCTGCATGCCGTTTTACGCCATCGGCGTCGGCTCTCAGCGGTCGTTGAGTTTACAGCAAATGTGGTGAGATTTTCCCTTTTCTGTACGCTCAATGTCAATTATCCACTGGAATATCTTCGGAATTCGCTCCAATTTGTCGATCTTTTTACGATCCTACTACCCAGTCGTCTTCTGTCATCAGGAAACCAAGCTACATCCCCATGATCGCCTTGTCTTCCCTCATTTCCAATCGGTCCCGTTTGATCTCCCCTCTATTGAGGGCACATGAGGGACAACATTCTTCTCCATGATACTGTCCATTATCACCCAATCCCCTTAAACAGTTCCTTCCAAGCTGTCGCTGTACGTCTTTCCCTTCCTGGATACACGTTCTCCATTTGTACATTGCATCGTCCACACCAATGGCAACAGCCGATCTCCTTCTTCGTCAGCTCCCACTCCTCTATTTGCTGGTTGCGGGTCTCCGCATCCTTGTCCGTTAGGCTCCCTATTGATTGACATCTTCCACCAAGCGGATCTTGATTGCTTCAACACTGGGGAGCCTATATTTTTGTCTGCCTCCACGTCAAACTTCTCTCATTTGGACCTTTCAGTCGGTACAGTTCACCTAGCTCGGCGCTTTGAATGGTTCGCTCTTGCTGATACACACTCGAGTGACAATTTTCCATGTGTCCTTCGATTACAGCCATAACTGACTGCCACTGTTTGCCCAAGATACTGGAAGTTTTTCCAAGCCGATTGGGTACTTTTCTCCTCTCTAGCGACATTCGATGACCCTCAATTTCCTAGCATCGACGATCAGGTCACTCATGTTACGGAAGTTAATCTTACAGTGGTAGAACGTTCAATACCTCGTACCTACCCTAGCGCCCCCCAGTTCCTTGGTTGAACGAGATGTGCCGTGACGCAATACGGTACCGGAGACGTGTTCTTCGCGTTTTCTGCCACCATCCTACGTCGGCCAGCTGTACCCGCTATAAGCAATTACGTGCGCGATGCCATCGCATCATCCGCGATAGCAAGAAGGCAAGATGGGACTTCTTTACGAGTTCCTTTAACACCTACTCTCCCTCATCTGTAGTTTGGAGTCGAATCCGACGGTTATTCGGCATGTCTAATTCCTCCCCGATCTTTAGGCTCACTGTCGCGCATGATACCTTCTTGGACCCAGTCACAATTTCTAACTCATTTCGAGCTCTTCAAATTACCCGCCAGCCTTCCTCCCGAAGAAACGAGCAGCGGAAGTGCGACCTCTTGCTTTCTCCTCTCAAAATCGCGAAAGCTATAATACTGTTTTCTTCCTTGCGGGAACTCCAACACCCGCTCTCTTCCTCTCGCTGTTTCGCCTCAAGACCGGATGGCATCCACGTCCAAATGTTGCTGCGTTACCTCCTTCGCCTTTGTAATCGAATTTGGACCGACAGTACCTTTCCCAGAATATGGCGGGAAGCTATCGCCATTCTTGTTCCGAAACCTGAAAAGGACAAACATCTCCCCTCTAGTTATCGCCCCATTTCTCTCACGAGTAGTGTATGTAAGGTTTGGAGCGTATGGTGAATTGCCGTTTAGCCTGTTGGCTGGAGTTCTGAAACCTTTTAACACCTGCCCAATGCGGTATCCGAAAGCATCGTTCGGTAGTTGACTATCTTGTTGCTCTACTTATATCATGAACAATTATCTCACAAAGCATCAAACGGTAGCAATATTTTTTGATCTGGAGAGAGCACACGATACCTGTTGGAGGATAGACATCCTCCACACACTGTACTATTGCGGCTTTCGAGTTTTGCTACCCCTTTTTATTCGTAAATTTATGACTGGGCGCATGTTTAACGTGTGGGTGAACGCTACTCTCTCCTGTACTTTCTCCTAAGCGAACGGGGTGCCATCGCCATATAACCAGTCAGGGATTGTCTCCTTCCCGACGTCTCGTGCTCCCTCTTTGTTGACAATTTCACAATCGACTACAGTTCTCAACGGACCCAGCCTTCTTGAACGACGTCACTCATGGAGAATCGAAACCGGCTTCCGCTTTGCTCCCAATAAGACTGTCTGTGTAAGTTTTTGGCGTAGTATGGAGTTTCCTCTTCCTTCCCTACATCTAGGCCCTGTTGACATTCCGTTCTCGAACGTCGAAAAAGTCTTCGGACATGTTTGACAGAAAACTGTGCTGGTCTTACCACGTTTCATATCTTTCGGCTTGTTGTCTGTGATCCCTCAACACCCTCCGTGTTCTGAGTGGTACATCCTGGGGAGCGGACCGAGTGGTCTTCTTCCGCCTATATCGCGCGTTAGTGTGCTCGAAATTGGACTATGGAAGCTTAGTTTACTCCTCTGCACGGCTGTCTGTTCTTCGGCGTCTTGACACTGTCCACCACCGTGATTTGCGCTTAGCGTGTGGAGCTTTTTACACCACCCCCTTGGAGAGCCTTTACGCTGAGACTGTCGTTACGCTAGTCATCTGTCTTCCCTGCCTGCCCATCCGACCCATGCCATTTTATCGACCCCTCCTTGGATTTAGGCTATGCAGACCGTCTTTCTTCCCTGTTACCACCGGGAGTCCGCTCCCGTCAACTGCTACGTGCTCATTCCTTCCACTTTCCTAAAACTTTCTTGACAAATGTGGGTACGGGCCGCCACCGCTTCGTCTCCGGACATGCTTTCTCCATGATCTTTGTCAGCTTCACAAGGGTAGCAAACCCCCAATAGTTTGCTGCTCTATGTGCACAAATGGCGGATGCCACATTTATTTACACTGACGACTAAAAGACCACATTTGGTGCTGGGTGTACCTACACTCCTGGAAATGGAAAAAAGAACACATTGACACCGGTGTGTCAGACCCACCATACTTGCTCCGGACACTGCGAGAGGGCTGTTCAAGCAATGATCACACGCACGGCACAGCGGACACACCAGGAACCGCGGTGTTGGCCGTCGAATGGCGCTAGCTGCGCAGCATTTGTGAACCGCCGCCGTCATTGTCAGCCAGTTTGCCGTGGCATACGGAGCTCCATCGCAGTCTTTAACACTGGTAGCATGCCGCGACAGCGTGGACGTGAACCGTATGTGCAGTTGACGGACTTTGAGCGAGGGCGTATAGTGGGCATGCGGGAGGCCGGGTGGACGTACCGCCGAATTGCTCAACACGTGGGGCGTGAGGTCTCCACAGTACATCGATGTTGTCGTCAGTGGTCGGCGGAAGGTGCACGTGCCCGTCGACCTGGGACCGGACCGCAGCGACGCACGGATGCACGCCAAGACCGTAGGATCCTACGCAGTGCCGTAGGGGACCGCACCGCCACTTCCCAGCAAATTAGGGACACTGTTGCTCCTGGGGTATCGGCGAGGACCATTCGCAACCGTCTCCATGAAGTTGGGCTACGGTCCCGCACACCGTTAGGCCGTCTTCCGCTCACGCCCCAACATCGTGCAGCCCGCCTCCAGTGGTGTCGCGACAGGCGTGAATGGAGGGACGAATGGAGACGTGTCGTCTTCAGCGATGAGAGCCGCTTCTGCCTTGGTGCCAATGATGGTCGTATGCGTGTTTGGCGCCGTGCAGGTGAGCGCCACAATCAGGACTGCATACGACCGAGGCACACAGGGCCAACACCCGGCATCATGGTGTGGGGAGCGATCTCCTACACTGGCCGTACACCACTGGTGATCGTCGAGGGGACACTGAATAGTGCACGGTACATCCAAACCGTCATCGAACCCATCGTTCTACCATTCCTAGACCGGCAAGGGAACTTGCTGTTCCAACAGGACAATGCACGTCCGCATGTATCCCGTGCCACCCAACGTGCTCTAGAAGGTGTAAGTCAACTACCCTGGCCAGCAAGATCTCCGGATCTGTCCCCCATTGAGCATGTTTGGGACTGGATGAAGCGTCGTCTCACGCGGTCTGCACGTCCAGCACGAACGCTGGTCCAACTGAGGCGCCAGGTGGAAATGGCATGGCAAGCCGTTCCACAGGACTACATCCAGCATCTGTACGATCGTCTCCATGGGAGAATAGCAGCCTGCATTGCTGCGAAAGGTGGATATACACTGTACTAGTGCCGACATTGTGCATGCTCTGTTGCCTGTGTCTATGTGCCTGTGGTTCTGTCAGTGTGATCATGTGATGTATCTGACCCCAGGAATGTGTCAATAAAGTTTCCCCTTCCTGGGACAATGAATTCACGGTGTTCTTATTTCAATTTCCAGGAGTGTATTATTTGCTCGGATTCGGCCAGCTCTCTTCTCACCCTCCAAGCTCTTTATCTTGCCTACCCCTGGTCTACCGGATTGAGGACAGCCATCTCTGCGCCATTTCTCTGAATCCCAGGGCTCGTTGGTATCGGCGGAAACGAGGCAGTCGATATAGCGGCCAAGGCTGCAGTCTCTCTTCCTCGGCCCGCTGTTCGCATGGTTACCTTTGCTGATCTACCGAGTTTTTTATGTCGTCGTGTTGCTCTTTTATGCCACACACATTGGTCTACACTTCCTGATAATAAATTACGGGACATAAAACCTCTTCCCTGTGCTTGGACCTCTTCCTGCCGGCCTCGTCGTCGAGAGGAGGTAATTTTAACTAGACTCCGGATAGGGCACTGTCTTTCTAGCCATCGACATCTTTTAAGTGGCGATCTTCAAAAATGGCACTTAGCACTATGGGACTCAACATCTGCGGTCATCAGTCCTCTAGAACTTAGAACTACTTAAACCTAACTAACCTAAGGACATCACACTCATCCATGCCCGAGGCAGGATTCGTACCTGCGACCGTAACAGTCGCGCGGTTCCGGACTGAGCGCCTAGAACCGCTAGACCACCGCGGCCGGCTAAGTGGCGATCTTCCCCCGCTTTGTCCCCACTGCTCTCAACCGTGGTCGGTGAGACATCTTTTACTTCAGTGCCCCGATTTTACTTCGCTACGCACCCGTTTACAGTTGCCGCCTGATATATCTTCCCTTTTATCAGATGACACGCGCTCAGCCGATCGCGTCCTTGAGTTTATCAGTGTTAGTGAGATAACATCGGTCATTTGAAGCCCTTTTTTGGGGAATACAACGCCCTCTTCAATAGTAATACTCTAAGATTTCCTTCGATTTTTAGTTTCCCTCCATTTTGAGTTTCGTTCCCAATGCTGCTGATTTAACATTCGGTTTTTTACCGTTCCCTAAGTCACAGAATGGGCGCTTATGACCGTAGCAGGTTTGCGCTCTAAAACCATAACAAAAAAAAATGCAGTTGAAGTTTTCCGTACGACACGGAATGACTATCGAGAAGAAAGAGTGTGCACTGCTGGTAAAGTTGTTTTATGAAAACGGCAGCAGTAGCAGCTCTCCAGTGCGGGAATATCGCCAACAGAAACAGCTGTGAAGCGGCCCCATGTCTATAAATGGGCTGTAGAATATCAACAACAACTAAGAAGAAACAGGGTGAATTAGATGTTGCAACAGGGAGAGTGGCGTAGCGCATTCAAATGGCAGGTGTTGATAAAGTTGCTGTAGCTATAGCCGACCGTGCAGCGCATGCCTCTGAGTCTACAGACAGTGCTAGAGGTGCGTCACGGGAGCCGGCCGGAGTGGCCGAGCGGTTAAAGGCGCTACAGTCTGGAACCGCACGACCACTACGGTCGCAGGCTCGAATCCTGCCTCGGGCATGGATGTGTGTGATGTCCTTAGGTTAGTTAGGTTTAAGTAGTTCTAAGTTCTAGGGGACTTATGACTACAGTAGTTGAGTCCAATAGTGCTCAGAGCCATTTGAACCATTTTTTTGCGTCACGGGAATTGTCTCTCCCCTGGTTACCAGTTCAAAAAATTTGTTCGGTGCGTCCATACAAGATTCGGAATGTGTACCAAATGAAGTCACAAGATAGGCTACAACACCATGGTGTTGCTCTTCGTTTTTTAACCCGCGTGGAAATGGATATAATGTGACTGACCGACATGTTTTGGATGGACGAGGCACATTTTATTGTGCGCGGTGCCGTGGATCATCAAACTACCTCATATGGGATTGTACACTTAGACATGTGCAGGAACATCCACTGCACTTACGTCACTGTGGTGTTCTTTCACAACCTCCTTCACTCTCGGTCCGTTCATCTACGATGAAAAGACACCTTGGGGCCCATTTCCGTGCACAGTGATATGTGCTCTTTATAAGGACCTCCTTGTGCATCATGTCATTCCAGCTTTGCACGAACGCAACCGTGTCAACATCGCTATTTTAATTCAAAATGGTGCGACACCACATGTGGCTAACCAGGTGAAAGATTTGCTTACAGAAACCTTCGGTAACGACCTCATCACATCTTGGCGATTTCAAGACCTGCGGCCTTCCAAATCCGCCGACCTTATCGTGTGTGAATTCTGGCTGTGTGACAACTGAAAGATAGTGTCTACCAGGGATGTATCCGAACTCTGACTGATCTGAAAGATAGCATACGACGAGATATCAAATTGTTCAAATGGCTCTGAGCACTATGGGACTTAACTTCTGAGGTCATCAGTCCTCTAGATCCTAGAACTACTTAAACCTAACTAATCTAAGGACATCACACACATCCATGCCCGAAGCAGGATTCGAACTTGCGACCGTAGTGGTCGCTCGGTTCCAGACTGCAGCGCCTAGAGCCGCTCGGCCACCCCGGCCGGCGACGAAATATCGCTCTGATTACACCGGATATGCTTCTTGCAACTGTTCTTGTTGGGAGGAATAGAACGGAGTAAACTCACCCTCGCGGTTTCAGGCACTCGACCGAGTGATAGCGGCTGCAGGTCACGACAACTGATAACGGCTGGGTTGTGGTGTGCTGACGTCACATCTCTCTAAACCGCACGCAGTGACACAGTTGGTAGAGAATGACACGGCAGTCGTTCGGTACCGATGGACCCGTCAGATCCTGCGGATGGTGTTGGTTCATTGTTTCGTGTGGTATGGACATGGTTCAGTGAAGTACATTAGAACTTGCAATCTCCTGATCACTTATTCCCATTTACAACTTACGAGAAAAAGTGAACAACAGTATTGTCCCGTGAGCTCGGCAGATTTGTAACAAGCAGTGCAGTCCGCTTGAATACATCGCCAATCACACGAAAAAGAAAGAGAAGAAGATAAAAGCTAGTATAGTACGCAGAGAATAATAGAAATTTCTCAAACAATAAAATCAAGACACTGTGATAAATAATTTAATTATTTTATGTTAAAATGAGTGCCACCAGCTCGGACATCAACTTCGATCCAGTAATAGTACCGAGGATATCAAGGATCAGTTGCAACAGTTGTTAGTCTCATGTTTCATGACACTCCTCAGAACCGAATCTGTGCCAGCATCCAGACGGAGTGCAGCGTCATACCGATATGTTTGTTCATACTGCCAAGTTCTTTGTGAATATAACTCGATTTTGTAATAACTTCAATAACATGATGCCATCTCAATCCATGAAGTATCATTCCGTTTCCTCCTAGCCTTTCGAATGTTTCACTTATTATGTCAGGTAGTGTATTTATGAGACAATATCAATGCATTAACCCTTCTTTAATTCCTGAGCTCATGAACTGATCAAGACCTAAAAGCTCGTCACTTTTAAACACATTAGTGGCACAGCATAACATCTCTTTGTAGTCAGACTGTATCAATATGGATACGGAGCATGTTTGTGTAGTTACGTAATGCGGAAGTGATGCACGTTTCATTTTCGATGTAGGTGTGACTATTGTAACTTTCTTTGTCTTCCTTGTGTCACACTACGGTGTCTTACAATTACAAAACGCTCACCTTCCCATCGTTGGTCTTACCACAGCGTCCACTGCATATTAAAACAGTGTGGCCTCGACTTTTGCACTGAGAATTTAAAATAGAGATCCCAATAGGTACTTCACAACCACATACACCTGTAATACATTTTACAATAAAGAACTTTTCTAATCTATAACTATGTGTACACCGTATTTCTTATGTATCAGAATTATATGAAATTCTTAAGTTATCAGTGATGAAATACTAGCTGTCGAAGGCTATTTACGATTTGTATGGGAACCATGCTGTCATTGGTTGAGAAAAGAGAGACACAATGCTGCAGCCTTACTCCGATGTTCATAAATCTACACTCTGTGGGAACAGTAGATGAAAGCAAAGGAAAGTTTTAAATGAGCACCAAAGTTCAAGCAGAAGAAACGGAAACTTTTCGGTCTGCCGAGGACATTGCAACTCAAAGACGTTAAAGGACTCGAAGGTCAGTGGAACGGAACTGAAAGCGTCTTGAAAAAAATGTTATAGCGTGAATACGAGCAGAAGCAAGACAACGGTAATAATGTGAAGCCAAATTAAATCATACCATGCAGAATGAATTAGTTTAGGAAATGAAGTAGTAAAAGTGTTATATTGTGGTATTTAGTCGACGAAGGTCGAAGTAGAGTGGATATAATATGACCGTTATCAACAGCAACAAATGTATTGCCCAAAAAGAGAAATTTATTATCATCCAGTGTAAATTTGTGTTGTGTCTAGACAAGACAGTCTTGACACAGGGTGAGGTTACCGAAAGGGCACGCGTCAACTCACGCCGACTGGCGTGAAGTCTGGAACAGGGTAAGTTGTGAATGCTATAGAGAAAAGTATGCAGCTTAGGTTATACTTAACTTTTATTCCATCATTGTGGTACATCGCTATTGACGATACAAATTAGACTCTCTCCAGATAGGGTTCCGTCTTTCTAGACCTGCCATGTGGTGGCGCTAGGTCTGCAAGTACTGACAGTGGCGACACGCGGGTCCGACATGTACTAATGGACCGCGGCCGATTTAAAGCTACCACCTAGCAAGTGTGGTGTCTGGCGGTGACACCACAATTTGGGTATTAAATGGTCTTTCCAGAATGTGTATGGATTGTAGAAGTAGGTTAAACTGAATTTTGGATGTTTGAATAGGGAAAAGAAGCTGTGGAAATTTGTTGCTACTAAGGAATGATGAAAATAAGATTGGTAAATCGAAGCTAATTAGGAGATGCTGAACTGAAACGAATGGAAATAAAAATTATGGTGCAGTTAAGCTAAAGATATAGAGAAATGCCTTAGTAGCAGACATCATGGGGCCTAAACGAATTTGGTAATGAATGGGCGCGTGTGTATAGGGTGGTGACGAAGAATTGTGTACATCCATTTAAAACTTTTTATAGCGCGATAATTTACTAATGTCCATGTTACCTTTGAAAACATTCGTATTCCATACTTTTATAATTCAGCCGGTTTTCATCGCCAGGCCGAGCAAAGCCATATCCAAATCTTAACTGATGCAGAGTTTAACTACATCTCTCTTTACATAACTGATGTGTGCTCTATCCGAGTGAACGTGCATTGGAACCTCGAGCGCTTCGGTTAAAGCGTGACCTTCATAGGCCTTTTCTAGCGTTTCATTTCCGTATCCAGATCAGCCTTTAGCTGAGTTCGATACGCTGTTTACCTGGCCGTCGGAACACAAAGAGAGGAAGCTTTCTGGAAGGTTGTAGGGACTTCTATAGGTCAAAAGGGTGGAGAGAACAATAGCGCTTAACTTGCATTCGACGACGAAACCTGTTAGACATAGACCACGAAAATGGGGAGAGAATACAGCAGTGCCCTTTGAGAGGGAATCATCCCGGAATTGGCATCAATCTATTTACGGAAGCCAAGAAAAACATGCCTGAACGGCTGGATGCATAATAGATCCAGTCTCTCACAAACTGCGGCACCTGGCGTGGTCCATACTTCCAGTTTCAACAAAAAGCGGCATATCGATTTTTATTTCCAAGTTGCGTGACAGGTCTATTGCTTTTTCACAGTCCGTACACGTTGATATCAAACTACATATATGATTTTCATCCTCTTTTAAGATTTTTCTTTCCATGCGCAAAAGTACTGAACGAAAATGATGTATGTCCTAATCTGTCATTTTTACAACACGTGTTTTCGTCATGGTGCTACGAAGCATCAGGGCTGGAGGAGATGGGAAACGTATCAATTCAAGGTACGGAAATTTGTTCTGAATGAGACTGATGAATTACTATGATTTTCACAGAAATTATACTAGGTGTGATGAATAGCATTGTGCTCTAAATGTAGAGAACTGGAAATTAATGGAAATGTGTTGCGAAAAATTTTCCTGTAATTTTCGAAAACGGTATTAATAATGTGCTGCTTGTCATGGCCATGTCGGTAAAATTTCTACGTGTAACTTTACAAAGCAGTATGAAACAGGACGAGCAGGTAATGTTGTAGGTAGGAATGAGGAACGGTCGGCTTTGGTTAATTGGGAGAATTCTAGGAAAAATGTTCATCTCTAAAGGAGACCGTGTATAGTACGCTAGTACAACCAGTCCTTGAGTACTGTTCGAGTGGTCGTATTAAAGGAGGACATCAAAACAGTTCACACGTGTGCTGTTAGATTTGTTGCATGTTGGTTCCAACATACTTCGTGAATTCAAATGGGAATCCATGGAGAGAAGACGAAGTTCTTTTCGCGAAACCCTACTGACACATTTTTGGAGAACCGCATTTGTGTCTGATTACAACATTATTCAACTGCCGTTAGATAAGACAAGAAAAATTATTAACCCTAAAAATAAGTATGGACAGTCATACATTGTGTCCGCCCTCATTTTAGGCTGGCTTGCGTTGTACATATACAGATGTAGAGTCAGTGGAATGTTACAAGCCAAACCAATAAATATCCACTACTGGCGAAGTTAAACATACGATTAGATGTGTTTTAATATCTTTATTTATCTGCACAACGTTGTACGTCCAAACTGTTGTTCAGAATGATGTCTTACGATATCGAAACATGTCAGACATGTTTCTACAAAATTCTGTCATAGCACACTATTTCCTAGCACATTGTCGTATACAGTGAAAATTATTGTAAGAAGAATATCTTCAATGTATCGCATGCAAGGTATTTCGAAGGAGCTCACAAGAAGATATCAAGTGCGTATCGGATGATTGAGACATCACTTACGAAGACCTCATACTCGTGCCAATAATAGTCCACTAAAGTGGTTACAGGAAACTGGTGGCTCCACCGTCTTGGATTCACATGCGTCAAATGAAGTATAGTTTATCTAGCAAGGGAACGAAACTGATGCGTGCATATTAACGTATCGAGGCTATTTCGGCTCAGAAATATTTCCGCTGAGAAGAAAAAATGTCTTTCTCAATGTAGAGAATTCTTCAGGTGTAAAACTGTATTCAGATGCACCCAGAGGAAGTGTTGTAGCTCCAATACGTTTTGAGGTATATTCAAACGACATAGTAAAGAACACCGAAAGTTCCATGACACTTTTCGCGGATGACTCAGTTGTATACAGAGAATCTGCAGTGCTAGGAAATTGAAGCGAAATTTGGAAAGACCTGCATCGGATCGACACTTGGAGCTGGGAGTGGCAACTGGCCCACAACATTTGTAACGCTTTAGGTATGCATAAACAGTAAGACCTGTCACTGTACGATAACACAATTGCAGAAAAATTTTTGGAAATAGATGCATCCATAAAGCATCCAGGAGTATACCTACGGAGTGATTAAAAGAAGAATGGCCACCTGAAACTAATAAGAGGAAAGGCAGATGTCAGACTGTGATTCACTGGAAAAATGCATTGGAAGTGTAGTCCATTACCAGAGGAGATAGCTTACAAAACCCTCTTCAGACCAATGCTTGACTACTGCTCGTCAGTGCTGGATGGCTAACAGATGGTATTGATAGAGGAAACAGAGAAAATCCAAAGAAGAGCAGCGTGCTACGTTACAGGTTCATTTAGCAAGCACGAAAGGGTCAGAGGGATGATCAACCGATTGAAGCGGAAGACACTGCAATTTTTTCGTTCTGCACCACGCAGTGGTTTACTGTCACCACAGCTAAAGTGTACGTTCCTAGAAGAGTCAACAAATATATTCCTTCCTCTTACGTATGTCTCGCGGAAAGCTTATGAAGATAAACTCAGAGAGATTCGAGCCCACACAGAGTCCTACCGCGAACTGTTTGCGACTGGGACAGCAAAGGCGGAAAAGGCCACACCGGCCGGCCCTCTATTATTTAATGAGCGTTTTATTAATGTGATTGCGTATTATTATTGATGGATTTTTATTGATGGTTAGGTTTAGGGATTCCTTTTCACTGTTTTCTCCTTTTATTTGAGTCATTTTAATTATGTTTGCGGTGGTTATGAATATATTGCTTACTGTTCTCCGTAAGTTAAAGAATACGGTAATACAACATGCGTTTCGCAGCAAGAGATCTCGTTGAGTCCCCTTGCTGGAACTTCTCCACCTCAAATCGCTAAAGATAATTCATCGCTCTACGGAAATCGATCGGTACAGCCAAGTGCTATGCTGTGTCATGTGTATGGAATGTGGCGTCCAACTATTATTTGGGCCTTCGGAGAAATATTCTCGACGAATCCCAAAACCATGTAAAGCTGCAGGTTCGCACCATCAAACCACACAACACTTCCGAGCGACTTGCGTCTTTATAATCAGTTAATATTTCATTTGAAATGATTAAGAGTTATTAACTCTACACACCTGATACTCCTTTTGTGCTTTTATATGTATACTATAAAACATAGATTACTGCCTGAATGGCGTCTTCCAACAATCTCCTCGCAATACGACATAGAACATCTCTCTTCCAATGTCCAACATGGAATAATTATCTCTTTGCCGTAGCTTAAAACCGTCTGTGTATCTCTATTATCGAGTTCGCACGGAGATCGTTACATTCCACAGATTATTTATCTCTCACGCAGGTATTTTACATTTATCGTCGTATTACTAGTCTGTCGCACATTATTTATGGATTTTTGCACCACGAAACGCTACAAATGCTACTAAAAGTACCCTCTCCCACACACCATAAAGTGACTTACGTTCCGCAGATGCAGATGTAAATTATTTATAAATGTATGTTTATGGTTCTTCATGACTGAAACGTGTACGTTCACGACGGTCTATAAATCACTATTTAGACTACTATGACATGAAAGGGAAGCAGTGATTCAAATGGTTCAAATGGCTCTGAGCACTATGGGACTTAACATCTGTGGTCATCAGTCCCCTAGAACTTAGAACTACTTAAATCTAACTAACCTAAGGACACCACACACATGCATGCCCGAGGCAGGATTCGAACCTGCGACCGTAGCAGTCGCGCGGTTCCGGACTGAGCGCCTAGAACCGCTAGACCACCGCGGCCGGCGGGAAGCAGTGGTTGGGAAGGGAGTGAAACAGGGTTGTAGCCTCTCCCCGATGCTATTAAATCTGTATACCGAGCAAGCAATAAAGGAAACAAAAGAAAAGTTTGAAGTAGGTATTAAAATCCATGGAGAAGAAATAAAAACTCTGAGGTTCGCCGATGTCATTGTAATTCTGTCAGAAACAGCAAAGGACTTGGAAGAGCAGTCGAACGGAATGGACAGTGTCTTGAAAGGAGGGTATAAGGTGAACATCAACAAAAGCAAAACAAGGATAATGGAATGTAGTCGAATTAAGTCGGGTGATGCTGAGGGAATTAGATTAAGAAATGAGACACTTAAAGTAGTAAAGGAGTTTTGCTATTTGGGGAGCAAAATAACTGATGGTTGATTTAAGTAGAGTGGATATAAAATGTAGACTGGCAATGGCAGGGAAAGCGTTTCTGAAGAAGAGAAATTTGTTAACATCGAGTATTGATTTAAGTGTTAGGAAGTCGTTTCTGAAAGTATTTATATGGAGTGTAGCCATGTATGGAAGTGAAACGTGGACGATAAATAGTTTACACAAGAACAGAATAGAAGCTTTCGAAATGTGGTGCTACAGAAGAATGCTGAAGATTAGATGGGTAGATCACATAACTAATGATGAGGTATTGAATAGAGTTGGGGAGAAGAGGAGTTTGTGGCACAACTTGACTAGAAGAAGGGATCGGTTGGTAGGGATCACCAATTTAGTATTGGAGGGCAGCGTGGAGGGTAAAAATCATAGAGGGAGACCAAGAGATGAATACACTAAGCAGATTCAGAAGAATGTAGGCTGCAGTAGGTACTGGGAGATGAAGAAGCTTCCACAGCATAGAGTAGCATGGAGAGCTGCATCAAACCAGTCTCAGGACTGAAGACCACAACAACAAAATGTGTCCACTGGACCTTTTTTAGAATTAATACGAGTACTCTGCTTCTTACAACGCAGTACTGTTTGTTTCAGCAAGATCCATTCGATTCCATATGCATATGTGTAGGTAAATATTTGCGGTGAACTGTAATGCATAGGACTACGAATATATTATGTTCTAAATAATCATCCTATTATACGTAAGGAAATCAGAAAGAAAATTACAAACGTCGCTCCATGTTAATAACATAGTGCAACAAGAGTGGCGCATTGTCAGGAAGGAGTCCGTGTGCAGCAGTTCTGACAGACACAGCTCTGCAGTTGCACGGATAACAGGTGCATCGCAGCGTGCTGGTGAACTGCGCCGCAGCTGGGATCGTACTCCAGCGTCGAAGTAAGCGTGACAAAACCTCGACATTGCACACAGACAGATGGCATTATATCGACCAAACGTGTAACACAAACACGATTCCGCGTCCGGTAGTAGTGAAATGATGTCAACAATTTGACAACGCTGCACAGACGTCGCTGACACTGGTACTGAATCAAGGACCTCTATTCTCTACGGCAGCCGACGATGTAGAGGCAGTCGGGATTTCTGGCACGCTGAAATCGTAAAATTGACTAAAGCGAACATTGCTGAGTAATCACAATAGGCAGTGGTCATTCTACAGTCCGAGACCGACTGCAATGTAGGAAACTGTGCCCACGGTGGGTTCAGAGGACTTGTTACCATGCTCAAGCGATGGCTTGGGGGTCGGGAAGGAGGGGGGGAAGAGGAAGGGAAAGACTTTTTCAACGATGAGGACATTCACACAAGGGTTCTCGAATGCCACCGTGGTCAAGTAGCGGATTCCTACGCTTGAGACATTGAACGTTTAGTGGAACGTTTCGACCTTTGTTTACAGAGACATGGTGTCATATGTCTCGCCTCTCTGAAGCCTAGCCCAACATTCAGTAAACGTTTGTTGGCCTGGCAGAATGACGTGTAATTTATTTTTTCAAATCCTCTCATGCTCTATCCTCTTTTATGTACATCAAGTGATCAAAAGTATCTGGACACCTGGCTGAAAATGACTTACAAGTTCGTGGCGCCCTCTATCGGCAATGTTGAAATTCAGTATGGTGTTGGCCTACCCTTATCCCTGATGACAGCTTCTCCTCTCGCAGGCATACGTTCAATCAGGTGCTGGAAGGTTTCTTGGTGAATGGCAGCCCATTCTTCACCGAGTGCTGCACTGAGGAGAGGTATCGATGTCGGTCGATGAAGCCTGACACGAAGTCGGCGTTCCAAAACATCCCAAAGGTAATCTATAGGATTCAGGTGAGTCCATTACAGGGCTGTTATGGTCACTGTCACAGGCCGTGCATTATTTACATGTGCTCGATCGTGTTGAAAGATGCAGTCGCCATCCCCGATTTGCTCTTCACGGTGGGAAGCAAGAATGTGCTTAAAACATCAATGTAGGCCTGTGCTGTGATAGTGTCACGCAAAACCACAAGGAGGGCAAACCCCCTTCCTGAAAAACACCACCACACCATAACACCACCGCCTCCGAATTTCACTGTTGGCACTACTCACGCTGGCAGATGACGTTCACCGGGCATTCGCCATACCCACACCCTGCCATCTGATCGCCGCATTGCGTACCGTGATTCGTCACTCCACACAACATTTTCCACTGTTCAATCGTCCAATGCTCACACTCCTTACACAAAGCGAGGCGTGGTTTGGCATTTACATGCGTCGTGTGTGGCTTATGAGCAGCCGTTCGACCATGAAATCCAATTTTTCTCACCTCCCTCCTAACAGTCATAGTACTTGCAGTGGATCCTGCTGCAGTTTGGAATTCCTTTGTGTTGGTCAGGATAGATGTCTGCCTACTACACATTACGACCCACTTCAACTGTCGTGGTCTCTTATCAGTCAGTAGACGAGGTTGGCCTGTACGTTTTCGTGCTGCACGTGTCCCTTCACGTTTCCACTTCACTATCACACCGGAAACCGTGGACCTAGGGATGTTTAGCAGTGTGGAAATATTATGCCACAAGTGACACCCAATCACCTGACCACGTTCGAAGTCCGTGAATTTCGCGGAGAGCCCCATTCTGCTCTCACTATGTCTAATGATTACTGAGGGCGCTGATATGGCAGTTGGTGGCAGCACGATACACCTAATATGGAAACATATGTTTTTGGGGTTGCCTGGATACTTTTGATCACATAGTGTATGTTCCCATACCTCAAGTTACTTCACGTTCACCGTTCAAAAAATTTCATGTTATTTCATATCACCATGAAGACCTTGTAGTGACTGAATCTTATATCGGTTCGAACAGAAACATTGCCGCGAAACACGCATGGCACACGAGTATAATTAAGTGAACTGCGTGACAAGCTGTGTCGTTTGTGTTCTACGTCTTTCACGAACAGACAGGAATCGCCTGAGGGTTTTTCATTACATAAGAAAGCGGCGTGTTTAGTCTACTGGTACAGTCATCGAATGCACTCAGCAGTAGGAAGGGCAGTACTGTACCCTTCACGGAGATGACATCGCACAGTTCTAATTTTATTGACCCTTCTGAAATGGAAAAAGACATTTCGTTGCTGTGTTATCGCCATGTGACACTTATTGCATGACGAACGAGCAGACTAGCTGCACCGTATGTAATTCAGTGTACCACAACTACATACACACTCCGCAAGTTACCGCACGGTGCTTGGTTTATGGTACGTTGTACCACTACTGCACCACTGTCGCACTCGCAGATAAGGCAAGGAAGAAACCACAGTCTATACGAATTCCATAAGAGCCCTGTTTTCTCTTGTTTTATATTCGTAGTCGTTACGCGAAATTTACGTTCGCGACAGTAGCTTCACTCTGCAGTCACCTGCAAATGCCGTTTCTCTCAACTTTCTGAGTAGCGTTTCTCCAAAAGATCGTCACCTCTGCTCCATGGATTCCCATTTCAGTCCCCACAGCATCTCCGTAACACAAGCGTGCTGGCGGGGCTAGCGGAAACAAATCTAGCAGCTCGCCTCTGAAACGCTTCTACATGTTCCTTAAATCCGATCTGGTGAGAATCCCAGACGCTCGAGCAATACTCAAGAATGGATCTCATTGGTGTACTGTAGGCGGTCTCCTTTACATATGAACCATACTTTCCTAAAACCTTCCCAATAAACCGAAGGCGATCATTCATCTTCCCATCTACAATCCTGATATACTTTTTCCATTTCTCGTCGGTTGGCGACGTTACGCAGAAATATTTAATACGATGGCAAGTCAATTATTATCCGCAAAGTGGCTATAAAATTTTATTCTAATCAAATAGAAAACTTACAAGAACTTCATTTATCGACATTGTCTCCTTGCGTTCCAACGCACTTGGTCCATCGTTGTACAAGCTTCCTGATGTCCTCATAAAAGAAGGTTCTCGGTTGAGCTGCGAGCCAGGAATGCACCGCTTCTTTCACTGCTTCGTCTGACGCAAATCGACGTCCCGTTAATGCCTGTTTGAGTGCACCAAACAAGTGATAGAAGGGGCAAGATCGGGACTATATGGAGGATGATCCAGTACTTCAAATTTGAGTTTCTGGAGCATTTCAACAGTGTGGGCAGCAGTATGCGAACGGCCATTGTCGTGCAACAGTACAACACCTTTCGACAGCAATCCTCGGCGTTTGCTTCGAATTGCAGGCTTTGGCCTCTCAGTAAGCATCTCACTGTAATGTAAACTGTTTATTGTTGTGCGCCTTTCACCATAATGTTCCAGTACTGGACCTTTTGCGTCCCAAAAATCCGTAAGCATCAGTTTTCCTGCGCACGGTTGGGTCTTGAACTTTTTCTTGCAAGACGAATTTGGATGTTTCCATTCCACATTCCGGAATACTCTCCGGCTAGTAATGATGGATCCATGTTTCGTCACCAGTAATTATCATGTCAAAGAAGTTGTCCCCTTAGTTACCATAGCGATCCAAATGTTTTTTGCAGATGTCCAAGCCCGTTTGTTTATGCAACTGTGTGAGTTGTTATGGGAACCATCTTGCACAAACCTCATGAAACCCAAGTCTGTTGTGGATGATTTCGTAGACAGAACCGTGAATAATTTGCGGACCATGTGCCACTTCGTGAATAGTTAATCGTCTGTCTAAGAGAATCATTTCACGTGAACGCTCAATGGTTTCTTAATTTGTGGCTGTAAACGGTCGTTCGGCTCCTTCATCGTGCGTTACACTTGTGCGCCCATTTCGGAATTTTTCAATCCATTCGTAGGCACTGCGTTGTGGCAAAACACTGTTCCCGTACTGTACCGAAAGTCTTCAATGAATTTTGGCCCCTGATACACCTTCAGACCACAAAAACAGATCACTAAATGTTGCTCTTCTTTGGTGCAAATAGACAGTGGAGCAGCCAGCATTAACAGCACTGCATCGATAGCGTAACTAACCTAGCAGCTTGAAAATTGCAAAGATATAACAACAAATAAACAAAGCATGCGTCATCAACGTAAGACGACAGTACTACCAAAATAAACAAAAATATAACTAAATTGCCGATAATAATTCACTTACCCTCGTATATGTGCAGTGTCAAGTAGCACACTACAGATAGTGTATTCTAACATTACTGGATTGTTTTTCATCTGCAATAACTTACTGGTTTGTTAATTTACAGCTAGGTGTCACTCATAACACCAACTAGAAGTTTTGTTCATCTTGCTAGAGTCATTGGAAGACAACTTCTATCCCTACAACACAGCATCATCAGCAAACAGCCGCTAATTGTTGCTCACCCTGTCCGCCGGATCATTTATGTGTGTAGGGAATAATAGCGGTCCTATTACACTTGCCTTGGGCACTTCTGGTGATACCATTGTTTCTGATGAACGCTCGCCGTCGAGGACAACTGCTGGGCCCATTGCTTAAGAAGACTTCGAGCCACTCACATACCTGGGAACATATGCTCGTGTCTTCCTTAATAGTCTGCAGTAGGTCACCAAGTTAAATGATTTTTGTAAATGTAGGGATATGGAATCGGCGTTGCTTTTTAAGTATTGTTCGCAGGATATCATTTGAGAAAAGGGAAAGCTGGTTTCCGCATGATTGTTGTATTCCAAAAACAATGCTGATTTGTCGACTGGAGCTTTTTGTTTCAAGGAACTTCATTGCGTTAGAACTACGAATATGTTCAAGAATTCTACAGCAAACTCCTGTTGAAGGTATTAGTCTGTAATTTTGCGGGTCAGTTCTTTTACTCTGTTTGTATGCAGGAGTCGCTTCCGCTTTTTTCCAGTCGCTTATGACTTTGCGCTTGGCGAGAGATTCGCGAGAAATGCAAGCTCTCTTTAATATTAAAATGTGTCTGGTGTGGAAAAAATCGTAATCCGAGTAACTTATTGCTAAAGTAAGCATCTGCATTAGTTACAGTGAGGATCTATTCGTTTTATTGCACTGCAGCTTTCAGGGCATTAAAGCTCAACGTTACGGACAAGAAGGAAGGCTAGTTGTAAATTACAACAAAGAAGTAAAGAAAAATGAGATAATCTGTTGAATTTTGTCGTACTCACTTATTTACATGCATGGCGCTCGGGCCAGTCGTATGAAAATTCAAGCTCACGCCCTGAAAACCACAACGCCTTCGGTAGCCGGAAGGCAAGGTGCCATGTAAAGAGCAAATATAAACACCACTTATGCTACGAATAGTAAGGGGAGAACGTCACCTAAGTCAACAAGGAACTGCTCGGGTCAACCTACCACGGGGCTAGGAGGGCGCAACATACAATACGAATCGCAGACGGTACGAAGAAATGACCCGAAGGAAGGGGCTGACTAATCTGTCCGTTTGGAATGGGTTGGTACCGAAGTAAATACATTAAGAAACAACAAATGAAAGCAGAGGAACCTGATACACTTATGCAAGACACATAGTAACCAGAACCTTTTATATAACGTGTAAAAACCATAATAAGCCCGAATAAAAGAATAGAGATAAAAATAACAATGAGAAAAAGAGGAGGAATATATAATATGCACTACAATAGTCATAAATAAAACGCGACGCAATATATACGAAATGCTATGATGGAACAAATATGAAAAGCGTTTTCAGAATGCACCGTCCAGTGAGACATAGCATACAAAGTTTATAGTTTAATGTTGTGATGCCGATATCTAAAACACTCAACACCCAATGTCGAAACCATAGGGATTTATTTATGTAGGGGGTGCTTACATATGATACATGCATGTAGTATATCGGACTAACAGTTAAATGTGTGTGTGTGTTTTTTTGTGTACCACGGAGTAAAATAATAACACACACAAAAAGTCGTGTGTAGTACAATGGACTTGTTTAACACTGGAAACCAACTAAGGCATATACGTTATGACGGGCTTAAAATTTTTTAATGATAAACGTACAGTACTACTCACAGGCAGAATAATTATAATAACGGACAACACAATCTTGGAAACTTGAAAAATTAAACCTGTTGATGTGTCATTGAGGAACTCGTAATTATCAGAAAGAAGCGTGTTCAAGTGTAGTTGGTTCGTTTAAGGTAGACCCTTGGTTTTGGTTAAAGTTATACAGTATGTAGGATTGTTTCTAATTAGGTGAGTATGACAGTTTTCCGTAGATTATCTCATTTTTCTTAAGCCCTTCCATGGAATTTATAATTAACTTTCTCCTCTTGTCTTTACAGTTGTTGGCACCTCAGGATGGAGCTCTATTGCTCTGAAACCAGTTGCGTAGTTAAACAAATAAATTATAATTACAACTGAAATGGATTCTTATTTTACGAAATTTTTAGTACAACTTTTTCCTGAAATAGTTGTGTTCAAGTAACAAATCTACACTCCTGGAAATTGAAATAAGAACACCATGAATTCATTGTCCCAGGAAGGGGAAACTTTATTGACACATTCCTGGGGTCAGATACATCACATGATCACACTGACAGAACCACAGGCACATAGACACAGGCAACAGAGCATGCACAATGTCGGCACTAGTACAGTGTATATCCACCTTTCGCAGCAATGCAGGCTGCTGTTCTCCCATGGAGACGATAGTAGAGATGCTGGATGTAGTCCTGTGGAACGGCTTGCCATGCCATTTCCACCTGGCACCTCAGTTGGACCAGCGTTCGTGCTGGACGTGCAGACCGTGTGAGACGACGCTTCCTCCAGTCCCAAACATGCTCAATGGGGGACAGATCCGGAGATCTTGCTGGCCATGGTAGTTGACTTACACCTTCTAGAGCACGTTGGGTGGCACGGGATACATGCGGACGTGCATTGTCTTGTTGGAACAGCAAGTTCCCTTGCCGGTCTAGGAATGGTAGAACGATGGGTTCGATGACGGTTTCGATGTACCGTGCACTATTCAGTGTCCCCTCGACGATCACCAGTGGTGTACGGCCAGTGTAGGAGATCGCTCCCCACACCATGATGCCGGGTGTTGGCCCTGTGTGCCTCGGTCGTATGCAGTCCTGATTGTGGCGCTCACCTGCACGGCGCCAAACACGCATACGACCATCATTGGCACCAAGGCAGAAGCGACTCTCATCGCTGAAGACGACACGTCTCCATTCGTCCCTCCATTCACGCCTGTCGCGACACCACTGGAGGCGGGCTGCACGATGTTGGGGCGTGAGCGGAAGACGGCCTAACGGTGTGCGGGACCGTAGCCCAGCTTCATGGAGACGGTTGCGAATGGTCCTCGCCGATACCCCAGGAGCAACAGTGTCCCTAATTTGCTGGGAAGTGGCGGTGCGGTCCCCTACGGCACTGCATAGGATCCTACGGTCTTGGCGTGCATCCGTGCGTCACTGCGGTCCGGTTCCAGGTCGACGGACACGTGCACCTTCCGCCGACCACTGGCGACAACATCGATGTACTTGTACTGTGGAGACCTCACGCCCCACGTGTTGAGCAATTCGGCGGTACGTCCACCCGGCCTCCCGCATGCCCACTATACGCCCTCGCTCAAAGTCCGTCAACTGCACATACGGTTCACGTCCACGCTGTCGCGGCATGCTGCCAGTGTTAAAGACTGCGATGGAGCTCCGTATGCCACGGCAAACTGGCTGACACTGACGGCGGCGGTGCACAAATGCTGCGCAGCTAGCGCCATTCGACAGCCAACACCGCGGTTCCTGGTGTGTCCGCTGTGCCGTGCGTGTGATCATTGCTTGTACAGCCCTCTCGCAGTGTCCGGAGCAAGTATGGTGGGTCTGACACACCGGTGTCAATGTGTTCTTTTTTCCATTTCCAGGAGTGTATTAATAAAATAAATGATATTTTAAACTGAAGCAGAATCTGCAAAGAAATACGTTAAACGCGAATGGAAACCTAGTGCATCATTAATGAAATATGGATAACATCTCTGCCTAAACGCTTCACCAATGGAAATCGATTTATTCTTTCCTGACTGATGAAGGCCTATAGACTTAATGACGAATGCGCATATTTTACTAGTGTATTGTATAAAGTAACACATAATTTTTAATGAAATTTGGATAAACATGCAGATAGAGGAGTAAGAAAACTTGCACATATGTATATGAAAAACGGAAAGATAACATAAAATTGAAAATTCGATTTCACTGCATAGATTTCAAGATTTTGTAACACACATAAATACGACAGAAAGGTAAACTAAGTGAGGAAAAAATTTTTGCAGCTGGTTTCAATATTACAGTGAAAAAGCACTTAATTAAAGCTTTACTTTTGGATTAATTATGGGAAATTATTAAATGAACGGATCAAAAGTTGGAACAAAGGTCTTCTTGTTCGAAGGATCTTTATTCAATGACGTACAAAGGCATTCAATAAATAGCGCAACACTTTATTTGTGAAAGCGGGTAAGTTCCTTTCAGGATTCCAATACATCATATTATTCCCCATTCTTTGGCTACAAAACCGTATGTTGCAACATAATGTGCGTTCAATTAGACGGCCGTAAGCCACCTTACTCGGAGGGCCTGTATGCTCCCTCTGGTACCACTCCACTGGGCGACGTTGGAGCCAACATCTTGCTGCAGTACCCTCGCCACCCCACGTACCGCTTGCCGTGGAGTGCATCTTTTGTTGAGTCAAACAGATGAAAGTCGAAAGGTGCGAGATCCGAACTGTAGAGTGGATGAAGAAGAACACTCCAATGAAGACGACCATAGACATTCTGCAAATCCCGAAATCTGGTGACTAAATGATTCAACCAAAATTGTCCGAGAAAAACTAAACGTGTTGCATTTCTTACCGAATGCCCCTCGTACAAGAGGCAGTCAAATTAAAATTAACCAGACGAAAAAGTAAGTTAACTATCATTTCATACGTAATCGCAATAACTCCAAATACATTTACCCCACTACAAGAAAATACGGTCAGCGTCTTCACGGAAAATATTTCTAGATGCCTACGAAACCACGATTGAACCCAAGCCTGCAGCTCTTCATCCCAAGCTAATCGACGGTTAGAAATGTCTTCAGGGCTCCAAAAGCAGTTAAATCGTATGGGGAGAGATCGGTACTATATGGGATATATGTAACGCCTTTCCAGCGAAAGTCTAGAACAGGATTCAAAATGTGGATGGGTATTATCCTACAACAGAATGAGGCCTATCGCCAACATCTCTGGACGTTTTAATTTTATGGGCCTCCTTCAATTTCTCCATTGTCCATGTACCGCCAGCGTTAATTGTGGCACCATGTTCCTGAATGAGCAGTGGGCCACTACAAACAAACAAAAATGTCACTGACTATCCCGAAGCTAGCGTGTCTATTGTTTCGACTAAATTGCAGCAGTTTTGCTGGGAAGCAATTACCCATATTCCATGCTGTCCGATCTCTCCCTAAGTGATTTTCATATTTTTGGAAACCACAAGAAAGAAATTTCTGCTCGTCGATTTGCTTAGGACGAAGAGGTGTATGCCTGGGTAGATTCTTGATACCACATTGTTCCGTGAAGGTCTTGTCTCATAGTTGGATAAATTTATTAATAGTTATGGTGATTTTCCTGAAATAATAGTTTAGTCATATTTTTCCATCTCTCACTTCTTTTGACTGCCTCTCATAAAATAAATGTGCTTTACACAAAAACCACTGTGCCAGCCAGTGTCACTGAGTTTAGAAAGAACATTTCTCATCACTATTCAAACCCTGCACTTTTTATGTTATCGACTTCGACATTAGTCTATGGCGATAGAGATTTCGTACATTTACATCCTGCGCGTCAAAAGCATAGGATAACGTTTTAGAAACCGAGTAATTTTCAACAGTTGAGGGGCATAAGTGTGGAATTTGACTCCAACATACCAACAACATTCCTGTAAAATTGTGCAAAATCGTGGCACCGTGCAACGTTACCCTCGTGCTCGGCGATGCTTCAAACAGCGAGTAGTCGACGAAAGTGAAAAAAAGATCGCAGATCAGAAGTTTGTATGAGGTGTAAAACGCGTTGACGATGTCAAATTTTCACGAAATTTCACCGCACTTCTGGGAAACGCCATCGTGGACGTGACACGACAAGGTCATCACAACCCCTCTTATCTTTACCCCTCGTTTGGACCCCTCTGCGATGAACATCAGGATCGCTACTCCCAGTGGTGAACTGACGCAGCTGGGCCGAAGAAAACATTTCAGACACACCGCCGCTCAGAATCGTTGAGAAAACCCCTCAGGAGTTGGCATAACGACGTAATTGAAACCATTCCTTATTTTGAGGCGTTGATTTCCATGCATTTCGCGGTAAAAAAATGACAGTTCGCAGAGTGTGGAGCAACAGGACGATGTTCATGATAATGTTAAGCACTGTTGACACCCCCTGAGCGATTCAACCCTACTTTGTGGATGTTGTGGATCTACAACCTCATTGAAGGTGGTACCTCTTTAGAGTGCAATGCGAGTGCAGTTTTTGCTCTGGTATACAGGTTGGAAACACTAAGAACCATAGAAACCATTAGCTTAAATGTAAAGGTGATACGAAGCAGCCCAGTTGTTCCACGCACCCCTGTGGCGTGATCATGGAAGGGGGGGGGGGGGGTGCAGCACTCTGACATGTGCCAGGATGGAACGCAAAGGGTTCCTTTAAGATGCCTCAGTTCACCGACACCCTCGGCACCACCTACGCAGCTTTGTTGGTGCACTTTCAAAATATGCCTGTCAGATACCTTGACATCAATTCAGATGAGTCGAGACTCGCCGCTGCTGTAGCATCCGAGGCCAGGCAACCTCTTTGACACAACTTAGTTGTGGGAATCAGCTCGCCAAGCGAACAAGTGGTTTCATCGATGCCGTTTATTGCACCTCTTGAGGGCGTTTCATGTTGTTTCTGAGCTGCGGTGTGTCTAACTTGTTTTCTCGTCACCCTTAAAAAATGCGAGTGGTTTCAACACTGGGTGTCACATCACTGACCTTCATCGCTGAAGGGTGAAAAGAAAGAGTGAAGTGTGGCTAAGAGTGCCAGTGACGACATTCCCATTGTGTGTCGATTTTGCACCGTACAGAGAAGTGCTCTAGGTCCGTTTCAGCCAAATATAGGACTTATCCGCCAGAATGTGAGATAATTGCACTGTTTCGAAAAAGTTACCCTTTAATTTTGTTGCACAGTGAATTTATTGTTCAACACACTTGATAATGAAGATTTTCTCCTACGTAATTAACAGGGATCGATTCGACAAGTATTCTTTGTTTTGTTAAAAATATTTTTAAATAACTTATTGCTCATTTAATAATTAAACGTTAACTCTGTTTCGCAGGCTCATGCCGGGAAAGAGCCCCGGTACTTGTTTTGACAGGTGACCGAATGGACCTGCTGGCTTCAATGAGGTAATGGAACGACGAAAAACACCTTCCGTAGCTAGGTCTCAACCAAGAACCGGTAGGGCCAGGGTCTAGTACTCCACCCATATAGTTTTTATTTCTAAGTTGCACGACGCTTACAGCTTTTTCATTTTGTTAGTCATTGTAGCCGTTAGTTCATCTTGGCGGACGTCACATGACACCCTTTCGGATTTATCGTTGAATATTTTACTTACTTATTATTATTATTGTTATTATTACAGAGGGCAGCTAACCCTCTCAACGGACACAATGAACTACCGTACCAGCTCCCACTAGTTCATCGAGGCACCAACTTTTATTAACACAAATACAAAACATGTGTGAGGTATGAAATTTTTCTTATCAGCGAATGTCTTTTACTGTACTTTCATGTAATGTTAATTTATTAAACGTGTGCTGCGCTTATTTTGTCGCTTATGTAATGAACCACTATGGTCTTTAAGTGATAATTATTATCTATGTTCTATAAATGAAACAGAAGAGAAATGGTGTGAAATTACTGCATTAGGTTAAGGAGTGACGTAGACAAAATTGTAACAGTCTGAAGAGAAGCTTGCAAAGCCCGAAGGTTTCAAGACACTGTGATAAAATTTGGCACAAGCGTCAAAATATGCTATACGCCTACACAAACATGTTTTCGTCCTTATTGACGCTATAAGTCTTTCATTATGAGCGATGTAAGTATAAATATTCCTTTTTTTGAAAAAATGTATCGGAACGAATTTAACGCATTTTTGTACAGAGTTTGATGTACCAATATTAAAAAATCTGTGGGTCGGAATTTTGATACCTATTTTTGCTGGGTTTTTACAGCACCATGCATGTTTAAAAGGCAAAAATATTTGGGACTTTTCTCTTACAAAAATGCCTTACCATCGTATTAAATGAAAATTCCGTCCACAGAACGTTTCACTACAGTGATGACTAGTTGCTTGCGAACGTCAGTGATTCGTGGGAAAACGGTATACAATGTTTATAAAATGCAAGTTATTGGAAACCTGAAACAGTATATTATATAGGCCTTATCTGATCCGGTGAACTAATACAAACCATAAACATACTCCGCTTCATCCTCAAGTAATCTATTCTTTACTTGTCTTCTTTGCATAACCTGATTTTCAAATTGAATAGCAGTAGTGTCAGCTGCAGAAATTCTCCTTTTATCAATTTCCTTCAATATCGACAGTGTGAAAGCACCTGGGTCAAACCATAGCCATTGCAGATTTCGTAGTCTGCCAAAATTACCACAGCTAAAAGCTAAACAAGCATCATATACTGCAATTTCAACAAAAACTGAGGAGACAAACATTGTCTTGGGGTACCGTTTCCATATCAAAGATTTGTGACTGTCATCAACATTTTGAGCTTCTCCATGCACAAGCTTTTCTAGAAGTTGTGAATCTGGTAAACATCTAAATGTTGATATTTTCGTATTTTATAGAGCCTCTGGTAAACTGCTTATGTGGATAGTTGTGTGCCATCATGCTCACCTTTTTTGAACTTGCACAGTGATATCATACAAATTACGTAAAGGCTTTTCATCAGTAGACAGTTAACGAAAATATATTATCTCACGGCTTTCCGCATATTCTTTACATTTCCATTGTTTTCCCTTACGGCCTTGCCGCGTATACTTATAAAGAACGTATTTATTTGTCTGTGAGTCTGTGAGCCTCATATTGCCACCTAGAGGTTCCCATCTCAAGCTTTTACCGTTCAGTTCACGTTTTAATCTTCAAAATCTGTCTCCCGTTCGTTTTTACACAGGACTAACGCATTCTGACGTTTTCGTAGCACAACCAGTACCATAAAGTTAACTTTTACAGTTTACTTTACAGTTTTGAATGAGCTGTAATGTGTAGTTGTGGATAGTAATTCCGTTGTGTTTCTACTGGTCGATGACTTTTAGTATGAGACATCGTATATATAAAAATTATTTAAAGACTGTGCAGCCTTTTCAAGAGATGAAAGAAGGAAAGGAATTAATTTTGTGATGGAGATTCCCGCAAGCCCTTGTGGGTTCGCAGTCCCACATCGAGCCTCTTCCCAGGTGGTGGGTCAAGGAACACTCATTATGTACAGTGGGCACAGAGGAAATAGAACACTCGGGGTGGTCCAAAACTAGCAAGCCAAGTGGTGGATCAGAAGTAGTGGCATCCAAATATAGCGCTATTGGCCGTCCTGGTTGGAAATGCCCTGCAGGGGAACTGTGGAGAGCCCCTTGAGTTCGGTTCTGGTTTTTATATACAGGGTGATTGTAACAAAAGTTAAACTTTCAAACCGCTGTAGAAATAATTCCACTGCTCAGAATGACGTCAAATTGCAACGGAATATTATCGGAGGGGGGGAAAAACATGTGGGAGAAGAAAATAAATGGTTACAAAATGTAGCAATAGATGGCGCTGTAAGCATCATAATTTAATAGTGATCGACTAAAAATGACAAATGAATCATACAACAATGTCTAATGGTACGTTTGTCTTTAAAATAACTGCACTACTCTGTGTGCGTGGGTGTACATGTGTGATAGTGTTAGTTACGTAAGCCCATCCACCGCGGCAAGGTCATATCGCATCATATAGGAAAAAATCGGTTTTTAACTGTCCTGAGCCAAAGAACCGCCTAAAAACTATCAAACACATCGGTTTTTAACCGTCTTGAGGCCAAAAGCGCACAGAAAGCATCAATTACATTGGTTTCTAATTATCCTGAGGATAAAAACCACATAAAAAGCATGAATCAAAATCAAATCGGATTATTAATTTCTGTGTGACTGGCGCAAAACATGTTCTGGACAGCTGGAATGACGCGTTTGTGCAAAGACACTCATAGCGCTTACCAGTGACGGTACAGGTAACAGGACCGGAAACACCTGTCTCTTCGAAAAAAATATGGCCGTATGATAAATGATGCCGTAAAGCCGCACCACACAGTGACCTTCGGGATGAATTGGTATTGGTTGATTTGCGTGTGGATTTTCCGTTGCCAATATTCGACAATTCTGTGTATTGACATATCCTGCCAGGCGGAAGTGGGCTTCGTCTGCTCACCAAATCTTCCACGGCTAGTCATTATCCACTTCAATGGGAGCAATAAAGTCTAAAGCAAAGGTCTCTCTTGCTGGCAATTCAACAACAAGCAACTTGTGCACATGGGTAATTTTGAATGGATAGCGAAGAAGGATGTTTCGTAGGATTTTACGCACCGTGCTCACGGGTATGTCCAATGTTCGGGCAGTTCTCCGTGCCCTACATATTTGCACACCACCACTCGTCTCCTCCTGCATTGCTGTGGCCACTGATTCCACTGCAAATCAATTCGTGTTCTCCCTCTACCAGGTTGCACACCAAACGAAACTCGTCTTTTCGAATTTCCGAATCATTTTCTCCAGACTTACGGCAGTCATCGGACCAACGCCTTTTTTCAAACCCTTCAGTGTCCGGAACTTCTGCAGGGCGACCTGTGCACAGTCATCATTCTTGTAATACGGCTTTACAAGCAGAGTGCGATCCTGCATTGAGACAGTCATGACGAAAGTCGCAGACGCGAATGAAGGAAAAGCAGTGTACCAACAAGGGGTTGTGCGCATGATAGGTGTTTTAATTTACGTAATCTGGCACATACAGCGCTATCTATTCGATTTTCACACTATTTGTTTTCTTCTGCCAATAGTTTTCCCCTTCTCCGACAATTAGCCGTCATTCTGGGCAGTGGTGTTATTTCTACAGCGTTTTGAAAGTTCAGTTATAATCGCCCTGTACATTGCTACGGGAACTTAGATTTCGGAAGAGGTGGTGCTGGGATGAGAGACAGCGTACAGACTTTAAAACTCTTTCTTTCTCCAAACAATTGAAATCCCCACTCCAGGAGGGTGTGTACCCAGTCCACAATATTTCGACAAAATACCCAGACATCATCTTAACAGAATTAAAGCTTTGCACAATTCGTTGATGCTCAAACAAGAAAATAGAAAATTTGCACTAAAATTTAGAATTTTCGTAACACAGTGTTGACAAATTCAGCTCTCCCAAATTAATTTCCTTTAAACAAGCTATCCACACAACTTACAGTCCCAAAACGCAATTGCTTGTCAGGCTCCAGCTTCAGTTACGGTTTCAGTAACTTCCATGGTTCATATCAAAAGCTCACCCAGGCTCAACACGGCTAATTTTTTTATGCCATAGTTTTAAGAACAAACAGTACACGTCCAGCCAGGGCGGAATGAATGGTATGTAAAGAACAGTCAGTACAAAATACCAACGATCCATAACAGACTACACATATGGTCATTTACTGACATAGAGGAGGGCTCCAAGGTGGCTGGTGCATAAATAACGTTGTGCTTTTCAACAAGATAATAAGTAACTCTAGTTAAGAATAAATAGCACACATGAACACAGAGCACAAGCTTACCGATGAACGGCTATTTGTCGACAAAGCATAATATCAGTTTTTAATCACAACAATAAGAAGGATACTTCCTTGCAAACCGCTCCTCAGCTGTGAAACACCCTTCTAAAAACTTGCATCGCTGGTTAACACTACAAAAATTTTCACAGCAGATTAATCCATCAATAATCAGTGACAGAGCGACAGGGAACAGAAATATTGATAACCTACAATATCATTTGAGTTTGACCCACTGTGACCAGAGAAAGAATCATCAAGACTTAATACAACAGGATAAACCAATGTGCTCTTCTTGTTCTGAGTCCTTCCAAGTACCAACTCCCTCAGACCGCTACCACCATTAGAGTGCTCCATTGCTGCCAGTCCAGCCAGTAAAATGCAAACAGCGTCGTCTCGGTATGCGCCAGGTTTCCCTGTGTGAGCTCATCCTGACACCGATGTTGGCCTGTTGCTCGCTGACCCCATAAGGTGCCACCAACTTCCAACACCTGCTGCACCGACCGACTCCAGATGGTGTGGCAGTTCTCATACAATATAATAGCTCCTAACCAGAAGCCAATTATATAGTTTGTGTACTTTGGTAGCTCAGCTTTTGAATTTCTGAGTAGTAATGTAAAATTTAAAAGTCACAGTTCTCGTGCTTTCGTTTGTGTCTAAAAGCAAACCGATTTTGTGATATACGGTAACTTCATGAGGAGCGAGTTATTCAGACGCACTCCTTGCAATTAGGGCCTGTGACTGCTCAGTGTGCTGTGAGCTGAGTTGGTGATGCTTCGCTTTCAGCTCCAGGCTTTGTTGACTTTGGTTACTTGGCATGGGGCTGCAGTGGATGGTCTGGCCTTTGGGATTCAACAAACGTCCGGCACGACCCACGAATCCGCCAATCGGTCTGCAGTGGTGGCCATCCCAGTAACACCTCACCCCTGGTCGAGTGGGGGGTCGTCTCAGGGCATGGCAGGCTGCATAAGACTCCCCAAGGGGCTAACTGTAAGGCCTCTCAGTCTGACAAGCAGATTCCACGTGGCTAACCTAAGGACATCACACACATCCATGCCCGAGGCAGGATTCGAACCTGCGACCGCAGAGATCGCGCGGTTCCAGACTGTGGCATCTAGAACCGCTCGGCCACCCCGTCCGGCAGACACACGCATTCATTACTCCTATTTCAGATCAAACATCTCAGTCTGCAAGATACGTGCAGTCACAGAGGTGGAATTATTTATCATTGGGAGCTCCAGTGTTAGGCGTTTTTTGATACCCCTTATGGACATGGCTGCAAGGAGGCGAAGAAAGCCAGTGTGCACTTCATGTGCGCACTGGGTGAAGTCATTCTACATGTGGAAGGTATTCCACTTAGCACGAAGAGCATAGGCTGCAGTTAATTGCAGGTGGTGCATCACACCAGTAAAACTGACGTGTATGGATTTGGATTGGAAGAGATTCTCTCTGGTTTCGAGTTGATATTAAAAGTGGTAAGGGCCGCCAATCTTCTTGCAAGATGAAAGCAGAGCTCACCATTTGCAGCACAGTCGACAGGACCGATTGCAGACCTGGATGGCCTGAATCAGAAGCTCAGATGGTTTTCTGACGATGTACATTGCAGATTCCTCGACTTGCGTCATAAGGTACTAGGGTTTCAGGTTCCGCTACATAGGCCAGGAGTCCATTACATGAAGGAGATGACTACACGGGTAGCAGGAACTATGTAGCGCGGACTGGCCTTCTTTTAGCTTAGAGGGTTTCGGGGGAACACAGAAAGGGCTTCAGTCTCAAATGGTGCAGATCGAATACAGGAAGAACGTACGTCTAGGAACGATTGGTATAACATTGCAAATTGTAGTAGCTGTGATGGGAAAGTACCAGAGCGCCAAATGCTAATAGAAACCACTGATGCACAAATCGTTATAAGCCCTGAAAGCTGGAGATAAGTTCAGCCGAAATATTTGTGGAAGACCTAACGGTGTTGAGAAAGGGTAGGCTAAATACAGTTGGCAGTGGCACGTTTGTTGGTGTTGGAAATAGTTTTCTTGTATCGAAGTTGAGGTTGATAGTTCCTGTCAGTTATTATGAGTGGAGGTCATTGTTAGCAACCGGAATAAAACAATACTTACATCTTGTTACCGATCTCACAACTCAGATGATACACTACTGGCCATTAGAATTGCTACACCACGAAGATAACTTGCTACAGACGTGAAATTTAACCGACAGGAAGAAGATTCTGTGATATGCAAATGATTAGCTTTTCAGAACATTCACACAAAGTTGGCGCCGGTGGCGACACCTACAACGTGCTGACATGAGGAAAGTTTCCAACCGATTTCTCATACACAAACAACAGTTTACCGGCGTTGCCTGGTAAAACGTTGATGTGATGCCTCGTGAAAGGAGGAGAAATGCGTACCATCACGTTTCCGACTTTGATAAAGGTCGGATTGTAGCCAATTGCGATTGCGGTTTATCGTATCGCGACATTGCTGCTCACGTTGATCGAGATCCATTGACTGTTAGCAGAATATGGAATCGGTGGGTTCAGGAGGGTAATACGGTACGCCGTGCTGGATCCCAACGGCCTCGGATGACTAGCAGTCGAGATGACAGGCATCTTATGCGCATGGCTGTAACGGATCGTGCAGCCACGTCTCGATCCCTGAGTCAACAGTTGGGGACGTTTGCAAGACAACAACCATCTGCACGAACAGTTCGACGACGTTTGCAGCAGCATGGACTATCAGCTCGGAGACTATGGCTGCGGTTACCCTTGACGCTGCATCACAGACAGGAGCGCCTGCGCTGGTGTACTCAACGACGAACCTGGTTGCACGAATTGCAAAACGTAATTTTTTCGGATGAATCCAGGTTCTGTTTACAGCATCATGATGGTCACATCCTTGGTTATTGAAGCTGCATGGGTAGCTGTACCTGTACACGCCATCGAAGCTCTGTTTGACTCAATGCCCAGGCGTATCAAGGCCGTTGTTACGGCCAGAGGTGGTTCTTTTGGGTACTGATTTCTCAGGATCTATGCACCGAAATTGCATGAAAATATAATCACATGTCAGTTTTAGTATAATATACTTGTTCAAAGAATACCCGTATATCATCTGCATTTCTTCTTGGTGTAGCAATTTTAATGGCCAGTAGTGTGTAATTGCTGAAATTTTGAAAGAAAAATTGTCTAATTTCAAACAAGTACCTAACTCATATAATTATAGTTGGTGGCGACTTCTATTTACCCTTGGTATGTTGTCGAAATACTTTTATAAATACGGGGTTATGCATAAAACGCAATTATTGTACCAAACGCATTCTCTGAAAATTATTTCGAGCAGTGAACTCATGAGCCCAGTCGAATAGTAATCGGTTATGAAAGCATACTTCAACTCTTAGCAACAATTAACCATGAAGAAATAAAGAGCATCAAAACGGATACAAGGATTTGTGAACACAGTGTTGTTGCGAGACTGAATACCGTAACTCCCAACACCTCCAATAATAAACGAAAAATATATTTATTCAAAAAAGCGGATAACAAATTCGCTTGACGTCTTCCCGAGAGACAGTTTCCACTCCTTTCCACTTAACAATGTAAGTTTAGACCAGATGGTGCTTGAGTTCAAAGGAATAGTGTCAGCAGCAGATGAGAGATTTATGCCAAATAATTTAACCAACGACGGAGATGATCCCCATGGTACATAAAACAGGCCAGAACACTTTTGCAGAAACAACAGAAAAAGCGTGCCAAATTTAAGTGACCACAAACTTCCCAAGGCTGGCGAACTTTTACAGAAGCTTGAAACTTAGTTCGGAATTTAATGCGAGACGCTTATAAGAGTTTCCACTACGAAAACTTCTCTCGAAACCTGGCAGAGAATCCAAAGAGATTTTGATAGTATGTAAAATAAGCTAACATCAAGACATATTGAAGGCTTTCACTGCGCGACAGCAACACTGTCGATAACAGTGGTGTTAAATCTGAGTTACTAAACACATTAATTCCTTCATCAAAGAAGGCGAAGTAAATATTCCAAAATTAGAAACAAGAACAGCTGCCAACATTAATTTGGAAGTAGATATCCTTGGAATGGGATACGGAAGTACTAAGGAATGACGAGATACGTCTGAAGTTCTCTAACGGTATAGATACAGCAATAAGGAACAGCGCAGTAGGCAGTACAGTTGAAGAGGAATGGACATCTCTAAAAAGGGCCATCACAGAAGTTGGGAAGGAAAACATAAGTACAAAGAAGGTAGCTGCGATGAAACCATGGGTAACAGAAGAAATACTTCAGTTGACTGATGAAAGGAGGAAGTACAAACAGGTTCCGGGAAAATCAGGAATACAGAAATACAAGTCGCTGAGGAATGAAATAAATAGGAAGTGCAGGGAAGCTAAGACGAAATGGCTGCAGGAAAAATGTGAAGACATCGAAAAAGAAATGATTGTCGGAAGGACAGCTCAACATACAGGAAAGTCAAAACAACCTTTGGTGACATTAAAAGCAACGGTGGTAACATTAAGAGTGCAACAGGAAATGCACTGTTAAATGCAAAGGAGAGAGCAGATAGGTGGAAAGAATACATTGAAAGCCTCTATGAGGGTGAAGATTTGTCTGATGTGATAGAAGAAGAAACGGGAGTCGATTTAGAAGAGATAGGGGATCCAGTATTAGAATCGGAATTTAATAGAGCTTTGGAGGACTTACGGTCAAATAAGGCAGAAGGGGTAGATAACATTCCATCAGAATTTCTAAAATCAATGGGGGAAGTGGCAACAAAACGACTATTCACGTTGGTGTGTAGAATATATGAGTCTGGCAATATACCATCTGACTTTCGGAAAAGCATCATCCACACAATTCCGAAGACGGCAAGAGCTGACAAGTGCGAGAATAATCGCACAATCAGCTTAACAGCTCATGCATCGAATCTGCTTACAAGAATAATATACAGAAGAATGGAAAAGAAAATTGAGAATGCGCTAGGTAACGATCAGTTTGGCTTTAGGAAAAGCAAAGGGACGAGAGAGGCAATTCTGACGTTATGGCTAGTAATGGAAGCAAGGCTAAAGAAAAATCGAGACACTTTCATAGTATTTGTCGACCTGGAAAAAGCGTTCGACAATATAAAATAGTGCAAACTGTTCGAGATTCTGAAAAATGTAGGGGTAAGCTATAGGGAGAGACGGGTCATATACAATATGTACAACAACCAAGAGGGAATAATAAGAGTGGACGATCAAGAACGAAGTGCTCGTATTAAGAAGGGTGTAAGACAAGGCTGTAGCCTTTCGCCCCTACTCTCCAATCTGTACATCGAGGAAGCAATGATGGAAATAAAAGAAAGGTTCAGGAGTGGAATTAAAATACAAGGTGAAAAGATATCAACGATACGGTTCGCTGATGACATTGCTATCCTGAGTGAAAGTTAAGATGAATTAAATGATCTGCTGAACGGAATGAACAGTCTAATGAGTACACAGTATGGTTTGAGAGTAAATCGGAGAAAGACGAAGGTAATGAGAAGTAGTAGAAATGAGAACAGCGAGAAACTTAACATCAGGATTGATGGTCACGAAGTCAATGAAGTTAAGGAATTCTGCTACCTAGGCAGTAAAATAACCAATGACGGACGGAGCAAGGAGGACATCAAAAGCAGACTCGCTATGGCAAAAAAGGCATTTCTGGCCAAGAGAAGTCTACAAATATCAAATACCGGCCTTAATTTGAGGAAGAAATTTCTGAGGATGTACGTCTGGAGTACAGCATTGTATGGTAGTGAAACATGGACTGTGGGAAAACCGGAACAGAAGAGAATCGAAGCATTTGAGATGTGGTGCTATAGACGAATGTTAAAAATTAGGTGGATTGGTAAGGTAAGGAATGAGGAGGTTCTACGCAGAATCGGAGAGGAAAGGAATATGTGGAAAACAATGATAAGGAGAAGGGACAGGATGATAGGACATCTGCTAAGACATGAGGGAATGACTTCCATGGTACTAGAGGGAGATGTAGAGGGCAAAAACTGTAGAGGAAGACAGAGATTGGAATATGTCAAGCAAATAATTGAGGACGTAGGTTGCAAGTGCTACTCTGAGATGAAGAGGTTAGCACAGGAAAGGAATTCGTGGCGGGCCGCATCAAACCAGTTAGTAGACCGATGAACAAATAAACAAAAAAAAAAGAAAAAAATCCTTGGAGTGGCGAAAGAGACATAAATCACTTAATAAAAGCAAGTTTTCCAGGTCACACTTCAGAGTATTGGAAAGCTGCACATGTCATACAAATATTCAAGAAAGGCAATAGGAGTAATCCTCTAAACTAGATGCCCATATTATTAATGTCGATATGCAGCAGGATTTTGGAACATATATTGTATTCGAAGTATGGACTACTTCGAAGAGAAAGGTCTCTTGACACAGAGTCAACACGATTTAGAAAACATCTTTCTTGTGAAACACAGCTAGCTGTTTACGTACACAAAGTATTGAGAGGTTTCACCATAAGATTTCAAATTGATTACGTATTTCTAGACATCCATAAGGCTTTCGACACCCTACCCCACAAGGACTTGTAACCAAGTTAGTGCCTATGGAAAATCGCCTCAGTTATTGGATTCACGATTTCCTGTCACAGAGGTCGCAGCTCGTGGCAAGTGATGGAAAGTCTTCAAGTAAAAGAGAAGTGCTTTCTTTCATCCCCAAGATAGTGTTAAATGCCCCGTTCCTTATCAATCTGCATAAACGGTTTAGGAGACAATCTGAGATGCCGTTTCAAACTGTCTACAGGTGATGCTGTCATTTACCGTCTAGTAAAATCATCAGAAAGTGATAAAAATTTGCAAAAAGATGTAGAAAGGTATCTGTATGGCGCGAAAATTGCCAATCGACCCTAAATAATGAGAAGTATGATGCCACCCACATGACTGCTAAATGAAATGCGTTAAACATCGGCTACACGATTAGTCGACCAAATATAAAGGCATTAAATTCAATTGAATAATTACAATTTCAATTACAGTTACGAACAACTTAAATTGAAAAGAATACATAGGAAATGTGGTGGGAAAAGAGAACCAAAGACCGCGTTTTATTGGAGAAGGTCATCATCATCATCATCATCATCATCATCAAGACTGATTATGCCTTTCAGCGTTCAGTCTGGAGCATAGTCCCCCTTATTAAATTCCTCCATGATCCCCTATTCAGTACTAACATTGGTGCCTCTTCTGATGTTAAGCCTATTACTTCAAAATCATTCTTAACCGAATCCAGGTACCTTCTCCTCGGTCTGCCCCGACTCCTCCTACCCTCTACTGCTGAATCCATGAGTCTCTTGGGTAACCTTGCTTCTCCCATGCGTGTAACATGACCCCACCATCTAAGCCTGTGCGCCCTGACTGCTACATCTATAGAGTTCATTCCTAGTTTTTCTTTGATTTCCTCATTGTGGACACCCTCCTGCCATTGTTCCCTTCTACTAGTACCTGAAATCATCCTAGCTACTTTCATATCCGTAACCTCAACCTCGTTGATAAGGTAACCTGAATCCACCCAGCTTTCGCTCCCACACAACAAAGTTGCTCGAAAGATTGAACGGTGTACGGATAACTTAGTCTTGGTACTGACTTCCTTCTTGCAGAAGAGAGTAGATCGTAGCTGAGCGCTCACTGCATTAGCTTTGCTACACCTCGCTTCCAGTTCTTTCACTATGTTGCCATCCTGTGAGAATATGCATCCTAAGTACTTGAAACCGTCCACCTGTTCTAACTTTGTTCCTCCTATTTGGCACTCAATCTGTTTATATATCTTTCCCACTGATATTACTTTCGTTTTGAAGATGCTGATCTTCATACCATAGTCCTTAAATTTCTGATATAGCTCTGAAATATTACTTTGCAAACTTTCAATCGAATCTGCCATCACAACTAAGTCATCCGCATATGCAAACTGCTTATTTTGTGTTCACATAGCCAGTCTATTGTTTTCAACATATGATCCATAAATAATATGAACAACTGTGGAGACAGGTTGCACCCTTGTCTTACCCCTGAAACTACTCTGAACCATGAACTCAATTTATCATCAACTCTAACTGCTGCCTGACTATCCATGTAAAGACCTTTAATTGCTTGCAAAAGTTTGCCTCCTATTCCATAAACTCGTAGAACAGACAATAACTTCCTCCCTGTTGCACTCACAACACTTCTCCATTATTTGCCGTAAGCTAAAGATCTGGTCCTGACAACCTCTAAGAGGCCTAAACCCACACTGCTTTTCATCCAATTGGTCCTCAACTAATACTCACACTTTCCTTTCAACAATGCCTGAGAAGATTTTGCCCACAACGCTGATTAGAGAGATACCTCTGTAGTTGTTACAATCTTTTCTGTTTCCATGTTTAAAGATTGGCGTTATTACTGCTTTTGTCTGATGGAACCTGTCCCGACTCCCAGGCCATTTCAATTATTCTGTGTAGCCATTTAAGTCCTGACATTCCACTGTATTTGATGAGTTCCGACTTAATTTCATCCACCCCAGCTGCTTTATTGACCATTTTCTCCACTTCCTCGAATGTGATTCTATTTCCTTCATCATTCCTATCCCATTGTACCTCGAAATCTGAAACATTACTGATCGTATTTTCAACTACATTCAGCAACTCTTCAAAATGTTTCCTCCATCTGCCCAAGAAATCCACAGGATTCACCACGTTTTCCTGACCTGTCCAAAATACTTGTCATTTCCTTCTTACCTCCCTTTCGAAGACTGCTAATTACACTCCAGAATGGTTTTCCAGCAGCTTGACCCAAAGTCACTAACCTGTTTCGAAAGTCTTCCCAAGATTTCTTCTTGGATGTTGCAGTTATCTGTTTGGCTTTGTTTCTTTCTTCAACATAACTTTCTCTACCTGATTTCTAGTATGTAGGCATTTTTGATACGCCTTCTTTTTCCTTTTACAGGCTGCCTTCACTGTGTCATTCCACCAAGCTGTTTGCTTCATCCTACCTTTACACACTACTGTTCCAAGACATTCTTTAGCCACTTGTAGTACTGTGTCCCTGTACCTTGTCCATTCCTTTTCCAATGACTGTAATTGACTACATTCAACTAACTGGTACCTTTCTGAGATCACTGTTATGTACTTGTGCCTGATTTCCTTATCCTGAAGTTTCTCCACTCTTATCCTCCTACATATGGACCTGACCTCCTGCACTTTTGGCCTCACAACCCCAATTTCACTGCAGATTAAATAAAGATCAGTGTCATCAAAGAATCCCCTGAATGCACGTGCGTCCGTCACAGCCTTCCTGAATTCCTGATCTGTTATTATATAGTCAATGACAGATCTGGTTCCCCTGCCTTCCTAAGTATACCGGTGAATGTTCTTATGTTTAAAAAAGAAGTTTGTGATTACTAAGCCCATACTGGCACAGAAATCCAAGAGTTGTTTCCCGTTCCTGTTGGCCTCCATATCCTCTCCAAATTTACCCATAACCTTTTCGTAGCCCTCTGTTCGATTTCCCATCCTGGTTTTCAAATCACCCATGAGCAGAACACTGTCCTTGTCCTTTACTCTAACAACTACATCACTGAGTGCCTCATAAAAACTGTCCATCTTATCTTGATCTGTCCCTTCACAATGCGAATATACTGACACAATCCTAATTTTCTTGCTAGACACTGTCAATTCTATCCACATCAGTCGTTCGTTTACATACCTTATTGCAACTACGCTGGGTTCCATTTCTTTCCTGACGTAAAGCCCTACACCCCATTGTGCTATTCCTGCTTTGACTCCTGACAGGTAGACCTTGTATTCTCCCACTTCCTCTTCTTTCTCACCCCTTACCCGAATGTCACTAACAGCTAAAACGTCCAGCCCCATCTTACTTGCAGCCTCTGCCAGCTCTATCTTCTTCTCAGGGTAGCCCCCATTGATATTAATAGCTCCCCATCTCTTTACCATTTGCTTGCTAAGTCGTATCTTAGGAGTCCCTGGTTTGTCAGTTAGAGGTGGGACTCCGTCACCTCGAAAGGTCCGAGGCCTTTTGCTCTGATTGTTGCCAGCATCATATTTAAAGTACCAGGGAAGCAGGTTGCTAGCCTTACTTGCCCCGAGTCCCATTGAGTTTTACCCCTAACGGTTGAGCGACTAACCGGTGGATTTGGTAGTCTATGCCGTATGAGCACAAAAGTGACTACGACTCAGAATATGTCCGAGATGCCCAGCCTTATTCCAAAGTAACTGGTATCCCGACTGTCGGGACCACTTAGTTGGCCACTCTTACGTTGCCCGTGGTTCATGAACTAGGACATAACTACAGGGACCCACACCATGAACCACTGGAGAAGATCTTGACTGCCTAAACTAGGCTTGTCCGCCCTCTTTTGGAGTACCCATGTGTCGTGTGGGATACTTACTAGGTAGGATTAACGGAGTACATCGAGAAATTCTCAAAAGGGGGAGAATGTTATGTATTATCGAGAAATAGGGAAGAGAGTGTCACTGACATGTTACAGGATTTGGGGTGCAAATCATTAAAACAAAAGTTTGTCTCACCGCGGCACGAAATTTCTCCTCCGAATGAGAAAATATTTCTTTGACATCACCCTACACAGGGTAAAATTATCTTCATAATAAAATAAGGAAAATCAGAGCTCTCACGGGAAGATATAGGTGTTCGTTTTTTCCACACGTTATGCGCGAGTGGAATATAGAGAATTATTGTGAAGATGGTTCGATGAACCCTCTACTAGGCTCTTGAGCGTGTTTCGCAGAGTATAGATGTAGTTGTAGATGTATATGTACGGTGCCCCAGGTGCCTGCTCTAACGACGAGATTTCTCGCGCTGCGGCGGGCAGCAGGGGTTTCAAATGGTCACACGCCTGGTGACGGTTAGTACCGACACATACACTATGTGATCAAAAGAATCCGGACACCTGACTGAAAATTACTTACAAGTTACTGGCGACCTCCACCGGCAATGCTGGAATTCAATACGGTGATGGCCTACCCTTAGCCTTTATGCCAGCTTCCACTCTCGCAGGCATACGTTCAATCAGGTGCTGAAAGGTTTCTTGGGGAATGGCAGCACATTCTTCACGGAGTGCTGCACTGAGGAGAGGTATAGATGTCAGGCGGTGAGGTCTGGCACGAAGTCGGCGTTCCAACACATCCCAAAGGTGTTCTATAGGACTCTGTGCAGGCCCGTACAATACAGCAATGTCACTGTCGTGTAACCACTCAGTCACTGGCCGTTTATTATGAATAGGTGCTGGATCGTGTTGAAAGCTGCAGTCGCCATCACCGAGTTGCTCTTCAACAGTGAGAAGCAAGAAGGTGCTTAATACATCAGTGTAGGCCTCTGCTGTGATAGTTCCACGCAAAACAACATGGGGTGCAAGCCTCTCCACACAACCACACCATACCAGCACCGCCTCCGAATTTTACTGTTAGCACTACAGAAGCTGGCAGACGAGGTTCACCGGGCATTCGCCATACGCACACCCTGCCATCGGATCGCCACATTGTGTACCGTGATTAGTCACTCCACACAACGTTTTTCCACTGTCAATCGTCCGACGCTCCTTACACGAAGCAAGGCGTCGTTTGGCATTTAACGCTCAACCGTAAAATCCAAATTTTCTCACCTCCCTCCTGACCGTCGTGGTACTTCCAGTGGATCCTGCTACAGTTTAGAATACCTGTGTCTGGATAGATTGCCTATTACACATTATGGCCCTCTTCAACTGTCGGCGGTCTATGTCAGTCAACAGACGAAGTCGGCCTGTACGCTTTTGTGCTGTACGTGTCCCTTCACGGTTCGACTTTACTATCACATCGGAAACAGTGGATCTAGGGATGTTTAGGAGTAAGGAAATCTCACATACAGACACCCATTCACCTGGCCACTTCGAAGTCCGTGAATTCCGTGGAGCGCCCCATTCTGCTCTCTCATGATGTCTATTGACTAGTGATGTCGGTGTTATGGTGTACGTGGCAATAAGTGGCAGCATAGCACACCTAATATGAAAAACTTATGTTTTTGAGGTGTTAGGATACTTTCGATCACATAGCGTACATAACTCAACAATTCAAGGGGGTGAAGAATCTAAATCCGTCAAAAACAGGCTATCCTATATTACAATGGCTGCTCGTCATAGGGAAGTATCATCCTTTAATGTACACGTGGACTGCGAGGATAAGGAGGAATTAATAAAGAATGAATTCTCTACTGAATTGTATTGTGTATCACTGGTTGCCAAGTCATAGTGTTGTATCAATGTTGGGTGATTTTGACGCCGGAGTGGGTCCGGAACACATCTATAAACCGGTGGCCGGTAATGAAAGTCTGCGACGAGAGAGAAGCGACAGTAGCACCCATATGATAAACTTCGTAATTGATAATATCTGTATCAAGAGTAAATGGTTTCAATATAAAAACATACACAAACGGACATATACATAGGCTACGGAAGCATCCCGAAGCAGCATGCGAACAGAACTAAAGATCCGTGGACCTTATAAAACCGCACTGAAGCACTGAGGAACATAAAACTTAAATAGGTATGTAGAACTACTAAGCAGATTACACATTATTATAAAAATAGATTAAAAGGAAGTACGAGTCAGCACTGTCAGGAAACCCAAGTAATTGTGAGGAAAAAGAAGGAGACTGTGATAAACACGACTGGTGTCAGATTAAGGAAACGGTAAACATGTAGCGTCATAAACTATGGGCAAACTAAAGGCGTCAGGTAAGGTGTGGTTCAGTCAATTGTGTCAGCAAAAGAGTGGAGAGAGGAGGTTGGCTAAGAAGACGTGGCTAGCAAATATCAGGCATCAGGAGCAACAGACATGTATATTAGGATAAGGAAGGAAATGGCAAGTATACTAAGGCGGGAGAAACCGATGTATAACAGGAAGCTAATAGAAGAAGCCGAACGGGAATGTATTCAGCACAGGACAATACAAATATAACGATAAGGACAGAAAGTAACACAAAGACAAAAGATACATTAGGTAATGATACACACGGGAAGATCCTCACTAATATCTCTGAAGTAGAACGACGATGGCCGAAGTACTTAACGTGAGCTACAAAATTCTGTATCAGTTTATACTGAAAAGAATGATTCCTATTAGAGAAGAAATTATAGGGGACTGTCACTGTGGTTTCAAAAGGAATAAGTCAACTGTAGATCAGCTCTCCACGCTCAGACAGGAAACGGAGACTAGGAACATAGTACTGATATTCACATGAAGTTTGTTGAGCTCAAAAAGCTATGAGAATACACATAGGGGCGTATTAACGAATGTCCTGAAAGAGTTTCAGTTTCCACAAAAATTAATACGTCTGCGTTAGATATACTTAGAGGGAGTTTGGTGGCCAACGGAAGTGTTTAAACTCAGAAGAGTGTTCCTAGAGCCACTCTGTAGCAATTACGGAAGTGCAGGGTGTCGCATTGTCCTGCTCGAAATACCCAAGTCCGTCGGAATGCACAGTGAATATAAATGGATGCAGGCGACCTGAGTGTATCCATACGTACTTAAGACTCGTGTCTGGACGTATCAGGTGTCCCATATCACTCCAACTGCACACACCCCACCCCATTTCAGAGCTTCCACCATCTTGAACAGTTCCCTGCTAATATGCAGGGTCCATGGATTCATGAGGCTGCCTCCATACCCGTACACGTCCATCCACTCGGTAGAATTTGAAACGAGATTCGTTCGACCAGACAACATGTTTCCAGTCATTATCAGTTCGTTGTCGGTGTTGACGTACCCAAGCGAGGCGTAAAGCTTCGCGTCATCCGGTCAACAAGAGTACCCAAGTGGACCTTCGGTTCCGAAAGGCCATATCGATGATGTTTCGTTGAACGGCTCTCACGCTGACACTTATTTATGGCCCAGCATTGAAATCTGTAGCAAATTGAGGAAGGATTGAACTTCTGTCATAAACGATTACATTCAGTCGTCGTTGGTCCCATTCTTGCAAGATCTTTCTCCAGCCGCAGCGATGTCGGAGATTTGATGTTTTACCGGATTGCTGATATTCACGGTAAACTCGTGAAATGGGCGTATGAGAAAATCTGCACTTCATCGCTGCCGCAAAGTTTCTGTGTCCCGTCGCTCGTGCACCGTCTATAACACCACGTTCAAACTCACTTAAATCTTGATAACCTGTCATTGTAATCGCAATAACCGATCTAACAACTGAACCAGACACTTGATGTGTTGTTTAGGCTTTGCCGACCGTAGCACCCTATTCTACCTGTTTAAATATATCTGTATTTGAATACGCATGCCTATACCAGTTTGTTTTTGAAACTTCAGTGTAGAACGAACTCAGAGCTGGGTAATATTGAAAAAAGTTGTTGGGTGTGATGGAATGAAACAGTTTGTAGAAAACATTGGTTCCCTTACGCAAAAGCTGTAATCTACATATTACTTGCAGTTAATGCAAACTGAAAGTCAAGTTTACTTCAGATTTAGCAAATTTTAACACAGTCATCATAAAAATGTCTTCTGCTTTACAACAACTGCAACTGGAATTCGTGAACTAAGCAGTGACAAATTTTCTGAGTTCACGCTGATAGCGTGCAAAAGCTATGACAGGCGGATAAGGAGGGGGAGGTGGGGGAGGGAGAACTAAGCCAACTCACGTAAGGGGTGGAGAAACGAAAAAGAGGTTTCATCTGAAGTAGAAATCGAAACTACTGAAAAACGGTGTTTGGTGATCACCAGACATGCTGAAGCTACCACTTGATAACAAGTAGCTGCTTCTTACAACTTTTTCTTTTTTGCAAAAACAGACATAATGTCTTATGGGATAACAGCAATCAGTGATTTCATAATGTTACTTGAAATCCGTCTTGATTGCAAAAAATTTTTTTTTATTATTCATATGACCGTGTTCGGTTCATTCAGAACCATCTTCAGATCTGATATTTCAGTTACAGGAGTAACCCGTCCAAATCCAGCAACTTTCACATGCTTCTTACAATGTTGTTAAGTAGGAGAATATAGTTGGTATGGAATTCTAAACTGTTTAGTTGTTTTTGATTTTGGCTGGTAACAAGAAAACCTCCTTCAATTGAACGTACGAGAAACTTGAACTGGGCGGCTCCCCCCGTCGGAGGTTCGAGTTCTGCCTCGGGCGTGGGTGAGGATGTTATCCTTAGCGTAAGTTAGTTTAAGTTAGATTAAGTAGTGCGTAAGCTTAAGGACCGATGACATCAGTAGTTTGGTCCCTTAAGACCTTAACACAAATTTCCAACTTGGGCGTTTGAGAATCCAGAGCCATCTGGAATTTTCAGCTGTAATGTCCATCAACATCTAAATTTACATCCATACTCCGCAAGCCACCTGACGCTGTGTGGCGGAGGGTACTTTGAGTACCTCTATCGGTTCCCCCTTCTATTCCAGTCTCGTATCGTTTGTGGAAAGAAAGATTGTCGGTATGCCTCTGTGTGGGCTCTAATCTCTCTGATTTTATCCTCATGGTCTCTTCGCGAGATATACGTAGGATGGAGCAATATACCGCTTGACTCCTCGGTGAAGGTATGTTCTCGAAACTTTGACAAAAGCCCGTACCGAGCTACTGAGCGTCTCTCCTGCAGAGTCTTCCACTGGAGTTTATCTATCATCTCCGTAACGCTTTCGCGATTACTAAATGATCCTGTAACGAAGCGCGCTGCTCTCCGTTGGATCTTCTCTATATCTTCTATCAATCCTATCTGGTACGGAGCCCACATTGCTGAGCAGTATTCAAGCAGTGGGCGAACAAGCGTACTGTAACCTACTTCCTTTGTTTTCGGACTGCATTTCCTTAGGATTCTTCCAATGAATCTCAGTCTGGCATCTGCCCTACCGACGATCAACTTTATATGATCATTCCATTTTAAATCACTCCTAATGCGTACTCCCAGATAATTTATGGAATTAACTGCTTCCAGTTGCTGACCTGCTATATTGTAGCTAAATGATAAAGAATCTTTCTTTCTATGTATTCGCAGCACATTACACTTGTCTACATTGAGATTCAATTGCCATTGTGTCATACGGCGAAAAATTTTTGATATTTCACGAAACTGTCTATGGGGGCACATGCTGCTAGTTCGTCAATATCCATTGAACGTTCCGGCTCTCTTTAAATTATGCCTGAATTGCTTCATACGTCTTTGTGACAAGGTGCGATACGAGCTCTGGTCCAAATCTACACTCATACATCGTACACCTCCTGGCGTGTGGCAGAGGGTACCTCGTCTACTAGAGTTACTCCCCTATTTTTACCACTGCCGAATGGTGCGCCAGAAGAACGATAATTGGCATCGACTTTATATAACTTTACCTTCTTTTCCGTAGATATAGATAAGCAGAAGGAATATATCAAATTACTCTTCTAGGAGATTAGGCGCTCAGAGTTTTCACAGTATAACACAACATGACGAGCAAAACATGTGCTGTTGGACCTGCCACTGGAGATTTTGCTAATCAAACCCTTCTTGAAACAGTTCCTCTTCGCTGGTTGTCTTCTGTTGGCTCTGTTAATCGCATCCGGCAACGGTCCCACACTGACAAGCAATACTCAAGAATCTGTCACACGAAAGTTTCGTAGGTTACATGTTACATGGCTGGTACACACTGTCTGAGGATTTTTCAAATTAATCTCAGTCTCGCATCTGCCTATGATAAATTTTATGTTGTCGTTTCACTTTAAATCACTCAGTATAATAACTCGTAAGTATTTAGATGACTTTTCTCTTTCCAAAGATAGATGGGCTGTCGAACAGCAGTAAACTAAGCTATCTTATTGCTTATTTCTACGCATCAAGTTACATTTCTTTACGATGAGTTGCGTATATATAGAACTTCCGATGTCATCCACAAGATCATTTATACATAATGTCAAGAGTAAAGGTCCTACAACACTCACCACTCGCCAGGGACTCGTCGGAAGTCTTTGTGTCTGAAGAGTCCCTCCGTTGAGAATGACATCTTAAGTTCTGCCTGCTGCGAACTCTTTCGTCCAGTCAGGAACGCAGTCTCATGTTTCGTATGGTCGTTTACGAAATTTTAACTTTTATTCCTAGAGAGGCTGTACAGCCTTTTTTTGAGAAAAAGCTTTATTAACAAATAGTAATCATATACATGAAAAATCACAATGAAAATGCATATTTTAATTGAATTAATGAAAATGAAAGGATAAAATATGTTTTTGGGCGGCAAAATTAATCTTTTTACAAACTTAAAATTCTTCTTGCTAAGATTGTTGTTCTCTTCCTGTCTTGCTTCGCCTCCAATAGATTATTCTGTTCCGCGTTTGTCAAATATTATTTCCAGGCTGTTGCCATATTATTTATGCTTACCAACCTTTTTGGTTTCCCAGTCGACCATTCCCACGTAGATAAAGAAGTTGATAAGGTTATCATCTCCTTGGATGTCAGTTATATAATGCGCCAGTAATCACACCATCGAGTCATGTTTTGTGGTAGGATACAGTTTGTATACAGGGCGATGTACGATGTCTGTCTTTGGTTTCGAGCTCCTTGTTAACAAGAAGGCAATTCTGTTCCTGACCCATCGCCACTTGCGTAAACGACAGTAGCTAGTGAAAGGCTGAAATTGAGAATCAACTAAACCACATGAAGGACGTTTATCCGTGTCTCTAGTTCCTGTTTCGTGGAGCTTTTCATTTCTTGCAATATTATTCTTAACACGTGGATGTAACGTCTTATGTACGTATTTGAGGGTTATGTATTTCCACACAGCTCCCAGACGGTGGCCAGTTGCTTCTATTCTGTATTGTGTTTTTCCTCCTATTTCCATTCGATGTGAGAATTTCTTGTTGTCAGGTGGTTCCTCCTTAGGAGCCCAACTCTTTGTAAGTGGCTTGGAGGCAGAATCCTCTAATACGTTTGAACATGTAGTTAGTTTTGTTTATATCAGTCAGGCAATGCATACTTGCAAGGCGAACGATTAGGAAAAACTTTGTTGTGATGTTGCCTAAAATTTCGTTTAGCGGTGTTATTATTGACTTGAGACACCGCGCCGATGCTTATCTGTTGATGTGAATTGATGTGAACAAGTTGGCTAGCATATCGTACGACAGCGTCGCGAACGCCTCAGGCTCCATTTGGGAGTAAGGGTGAGGATATCGGGAACGTTGTAGCCTGTACGTATCGGATCGTCGATAGCTCAGGCTAAACATTACCTACGACCTTCTCTTCTACAGCTGTCTCCCGAGCACAGAAGAGTCTGCATGCGTGCGGCGACGTCACGGCTACACGGTGGGTGTAGTTGCCCTTGAGAACGGAATCTTTAAAAACAAGAACCGGTGTGCCGCCAACGCCACACGCCATCCTCCAGCTCCAGAGGTCGGTTTCCAGTTCCAGGCGCCATGGGGTCAACAATGCCGCTGTTTGTGCTGCTGCTTGTCGCATACGCCGGCGCCGCTCAGCTACGTGAGTGCTTATTGTGCATGTCTGAGAACGCACAGGCGTTGTGCTAACGCGTCTACCTACATTCCTGTGCCATGAATATTTGCACTTGTTGACATTTCGTTTATTATCAACTTCTAAGGTCTCAGTATCAGATTTCGTGCTATGAAACATTAAAAGGGTGTCCTATCCTTCCTAAGTATAAGAGTATTTTATGTACACTTTCCCTCGCTTACTATTTCTAGAACGTGTACATTTAATTCGCTGTTTACCACCTTAAAATTTAACATATATTTTTAGCACTAAATTTTTACACCGTCCAGTTTCTTCATCTCCGAATTTCCATTCGACCATATTTCTATTTCACACAACTCTGTGATCTACATGCAGAGTTTCAGAATCCACCCAGTTTCGCTTCAATAACTGATTCCCTCACACCTGACTTGTCGAAAAACATAACGTATCTAACGTTTCTCCACTTGCGACTGCCTCATTCCGCTGTCATCCACAGTCCATCCACATATAAACTTTTCCTTCCCTATTATTTCTAGAACGCTTACATTTAGTTCGTTGGATGGGAAACTTTGAACCTCCTGAGAAATGGGGCTGAACTCACACTAACAACGGTCTCAGGCCATAAACCAAGACCCGACACATTAGTCAGTTCTTCACCTTGTTTCGTGCTTAAGTTGATCTTTAGTGGAGGTTTGAGAAATTCTGCCATTTGCTACAACTGCAGTGATATTAATTGTAAAAACTGCAAAACACCGTCAGAATTATTAGGCATACAGAAGTGGTATTAACAAGTGTTAGTAAATGTTAATGCCTTCTTAATAATATTGCCATCTACGAGTCATTTATATTGTATGGTTTCTTTATACAAGCGCAATTAGCTACCTATTTCCGTTCTCCTATTTAATTTAATAATAGTTAAATTTTCTGTCAAAGCAGTGGAGATTTATGCTTACCAACCTTTTTGGTTTTCCAGTCGACCATTCACACGTAGATAAAGAAGTTGATAAGGTTATCATCTCCTTGGAGATGATAACCTTATCAACATAACATAATGAGTAAATTATGTCGTGTTGAAGTACCAATCACAATATATGGATGCCCAGGAATCATCCAACTGCACATGGAGTAATTGAATACTGCAAAGTGAAACATTCAATTCCAATATATAACATTATGTATGTTATATATCTACTATATAAACAGAAACCGAAATAAAAGTGCTCAAGAACTAGGTATTTTGCCTATCACACAAAATTTTAAAAACATATTTTTTGACAAACTTTGCCACTGCTTGGTACTGAAGGAGGGTAATGAAGGAAGTCGTAATAGTCAAATTTGCATAGAATTTTCTGCTCTTTTAAAAAGTGAATAGATGCCAAAGCTCTACGAGCATAAGAGATTGATATTTTTTGAAGAAGAAAACTGAATAGAGTCCTTTATTTTGAAAGCATTTTGACTACAGAGAGTTTAGGCAATATAAATTCTGTTGAAAAAAGTTAGTTTTCCAATCTTTGGAGCCATATAGTAAAATAAAGACATTTAGTAAAATAAAATCTTCTACCCCACCTTTTGAAAGGATTATCTACTATTTGGCGGGACTATATTTATATGAATGCTTAGTGTCTGGTCTTTCGGACATATCCGAAAGAACAGATGCCACACTTTCATACAAATGCTTCGGCTAGCTGGGCAATGGATCAAACTTCTCCAGTGCGGATGCACGTCAGACCTCCTGTGGGAATGTGAGTAGCGAGCATGGAGGAAATGGACATGGACTATGGATCCGTGGCGCTCGGTGGGAGACTCGGTTGGCCTTGAGGCCTACCGAGATAACCCCAGCAGTTGTGATGAACACTGTGTTCCGGGTGACACAGTGGTTAACGCATCCACCTTGTAAGCAGAAGATCCCGGGTTCGAATCCCGGTGTGGCACACGTTTTCACTCGACTTCGCTGATTCTGTGTAACGTCTGAATACAGCTGATGTCGCTAACCCGTTTCCTTTCCTTCCCCCCCCCCCCCCCCCTGCAACTTCAATTTACATATAAGGGGCCATATGTGTTTTATCTGGTCATTCCACTTTCTGTCACTCTGGACGGTTGCTGCTATTACAGGAATTCTACGCTAGTTACTCTTTCCAGTAATTTGTAGTCAATAGTGTAGTCGGACAGCAGACGATCTCGTCGTCCCTGCACCAAGCGTCGAACCTGCGCAGGTTTTTCTGTCATTTTGATGTAGTACTCTGGGAGATGCAACCGTCCTACAGACAGCAGCATTGTGCGTGAATAGCGTCTCGGATACGCAAACATGATCTACTTTATCATTATCAGAAAATGTCAATAACAGCGGTCCTCTAACTCCATATCGTAATCCCGAAATGTATGTTTATCTTTCTCGAATTTTTGTAGTTAAGAAATACGTGTTCATGCCGTAAGAAACTCCTGTATCTAACCAAAAATCTGCTCCGATACCCGGTAAGCCTGTACATTCTTCTCAATACCACAATACGGAACTGTATAGAATCCTTCCTGAAGTCAAGGAACATGGCACATGCCTGAGAACCTTTGCCTATGGTATAAGGGTCGATCAAAACGTTTCCGTTCGAAGGCCGTACAGTGCAGAACCAGTATGCCACCGAGGCAAAATCGATGAGGGCTTTGAGGTAATCATCACACGGACGAACCAGGTTGAAGATACAAGTCTGGTAAATACCGTATCGTGCTACATCAAGATGTCCGTAATTGCCTGCTGTACATATTTTTACGACAGAGATCGTCGAAACTTTTAAGGGACTGAAGGCATGTTAATCGCACGAAGAGAGAGCAAAGTTCAGATGGCTCTAAGCACTATGGGATTTAACATCTGAGGTCATCAGTCCCCTAGTCTTAGAACGACAAACCTAAGGACATCACACACATCCATGGCCGAGGCAGGACTCGAACCTCCGACCATACCAGCAGCGCGGTTCCAGACTGAAGCGCCTAGAGCCGCTCGCCCACAGCGGCCGGCGGAGAGAGATCGTGAGATTCGCCTGGTGCTCGAGTGTCTCCCACTTTAGGAAATTTGTCACATGGGGACGTGCGTTATCATAAATTTGGCCCTTGATTCCACAACTAGGGTTTTAGAGAGATGTTCTGCCCCATCTATATTCTTAATTCGTCCATCAGCAGCCAAGGAAAGAGTAGCAGCACGCTGGTCGTATTTCAACGTATTTGGCAAAAACGTCGCAATAATTCGTTTCAACCGCAGGCCCCTTGGAGAAACATGAATGCCACATTAATCCGTTTCCTAAATGTCGGTGCTCATATACCCGTATTGGTGTCGCTCTACGGTGTATATACGCTGCACCAACGCTCTCAAACGGAAACTTTTTAATCGCCCCTTATGCTATGTTTTCTGCAAATCTTCTTATTGGCATTTGTTATATTATTATTTCAGTGAAGAAAATGTTTACCTCTTTGCGATTACACAGTTTTATTGATCTACAGTTTCCAACTTCTCTAAGTACTTAATACACTACTGGCCATTAAAATTGCTACACCACGAAGATAACGTGCTACAGACGCGAAATTTAACCGACAGGAAGAAGATGCTGTGATATGCAAATGATTAGCTTTTCAGAGCATTTACACAAGGTTGGCGCCGGCGGCGACACCTACAACGTGCTGACTTAAGGAAAGTTTCCAACCGATTTCTCATACACAAACAGCAGTTGACCGGCGTTACCTGGTGAAACGTATAAGCAGGAGAAATGCGTACCATCACGTTTTCGACTTTGATAAAGGTCGGCTTGTAGCTTATCGCGATTGCGTTTTATCGTATCGCGACATTGCTGCTAGCATTGGTCGAATCCAATAACTGTTAGCAGAATATGGAGGGTAATACGGAAAGCCGTGCTGGATCCCAACGGCCTCGTATCACTATCAGTCGAGATGACAGGCATCTTATCCGCATGGCTGTAACGGATCATGCAGTCACGTCTCGATCCCTGATTCAATAGATGGGGACGTTTGCAAGACAACAACCATCTGCACGAACAGTTCGACGACGCTTGCAGCAGCAGGGACTATCAGCTCGGAGACCATGGCTGCGGTTACTCTTGACGCTGCATCACAGACAGGAGTGCCTGCGATGGTGTACTCAACGACGAACCTGGGTTCACGAATGGCAAAACGTCATTTTTTTGGATTAATCCAGCTTCTGTTCACAGAATCATGATGGTCGCATCCGTGTTTGGCGTCATCGCGGTGAACGCACATTGGAAGCGTGTATTCGTCATCGCCATACTGGCGTATCACCCGGCGTGATGGTATGTGGTGCCATTGGTTACACGTCTGGGTTACCTCTTGTTCGCATTGACGGCACTTTGAACAGTGGACGTTCCATTTCAGATGTGTTACCAGCCGTTGCTCTACCCTTCATTCGATCCCTGCGAAACCCTACATTTCAGCAGGATAATGCACGACCGCGTATTGCAGGTCCTCTATGGACCTTTCTGGATACAGGAAATGTTCGACTGCTGCCCTGGCCAGCACATTCTTCAGATCGCTTACCAATTGGAAACGTCTTATCAATGGTGGCCGAGCAACTGGCTCGTCACAATATGCCAGTCACTACTCTTGATGAACTGTGCTATCGTATTGAAGCTGCATGGGCAGCGGTAGCTGCACACGCCATGCAAGCCATGTTTGACTAAATGCCCAGGCGTATCAAGGCCGCTATTACGCCCAGAGGTGGTTGTTCTGGGTACTGATTTCTCAGGATCTATGCACCCAAACTGCGTGAAAATGTAATCACATGTCAGTTCTAATATATTTGTCCAATGAATACCTGTTTATCATCTGCATTTCTTCTTGGTGTAGCAATTTTAATGGCTAGTAGTGTATTTTGTAGAGCAGAAGAACGCACCGAACAGCTACAAAAGTATTTTTCCGAAATTTACTTTTCCGTTTCCGTAAGCCACGCTGCACTGATTTAAGATCGTGGTTGCTTGTCGACCACTACACGAGACCGATCCCTCAGTGCTTTGAGCAGCGGCTCTCTTGTGTATGGCTTGGTGCTCGTCGGATAATGGAAGCAAACTTGTCCAAACTGGTCTGCAAATAAAGTAGATAACCAGAACGAAGTTTTCACACTCCAGCGGAGTGTGCGCTGATGCGGAACTTCCTTTCTGTTTTAAACTACTTTATTTGCAGACCAGTTTGCCGAACCGAGATTCGAGCTCGGGGCCTATTTACTTGCTTGGGCAAGTTCTCTACTATCTGAGCTACCTAAGCACGACTCACGACCCTTCCTCACAGCTTTAATTCCACCAATACCTCGTCTCCTGTGAGAGCGGGTCGTGAATCGCGCTTAGGTAGCTCAGATATTGAGCACTTGCCCGCGGAAGGCAAAGGTCCTCAGTTCCGGTACACAGTTTTAATTTGCCATGAAGTTTCAAGGTAGATAACATTTGGAAAGGCATCTCATGCCAACTTCTGATACCCATCGCCTTAAAAATTATCGCGGAAAATGTGTTTCTCTACCATTTACGCCCAGCTAGATACATGTGAATATAGTAACAAAGTGCGTAAACTACCTGATAGAGAAACAAAACGCAATTGAACGAAAATTAATTTCATCTTCTAGATTAGTTTAAAGTGTTATCCTGCTGAACATACATTATGTGTTGTAACACCTCAAAGAGCAATTCGATGTGACGAAGAGAGACTTAATTGTAGATGCTGTATCTCATCGCAGGGTCACAATGTCTTTGAAAATCTGTTGTCTACATCTACATCTACATCTACATGGATACTCTGCAAATCACATTTAAATGCCTAGCAGAAGGTTCACCGAACCACCGTCACAATTCCCTGTTTTCCAATCTCGCATAGCGCTTGGGAAAAATGAACACCTATATCTTTCCGTACGAGAGCTGATTTCCCTTATTTTATCGTGATGATCGTTCCGCCCTATGAAGGGCGAACAAGCGTAGTGTAGACAGTCTCCTTAGTAGATCTGTTACATTTTCTAAGTGTCCTGCCAATAAAACGGAGTCTTTGGTTAGCCTTCCCCACAACATTTTCTATGTGTTCTTTCCAATTTAATTTGGTCGTAATGGGAAATTGCAAACAGTTCTTCTGATTCTATTCAAGCCAGATCAATAACGTTCTTTCCGCTTTGCTCCGTCCTTCTTTCACTTGGAAATTATATCGGATTGTGGCTTTTCGTGATTAGGCGATATTTGTCACTAAATATCCACTAGCGGTGTCCGTAAAAAATTGTGCATTATACCTGTGGAAACCAGTTAGAATAGGCTGACGTGTTGGAGCAACTGATTATGTGTTCTTAGAGGGTACTCGTATATTAAGTACAGTGCACGATGTTCGAGTTTTGTTTTCTTATTGTAATGATGAAGAAAAGAGGTGCACAAGAACCACGTATTAGACAAATCATCAATGGCAGAGACTACGCAGCAAATTCGTGTGGTTTGCTTTCAATCCGACTTGCATCATACCCATCTCTTTCCATGGCGTCCCACAGGTAAGTGCCGTAACATGAAAACGTCAAAGAAAACCCCCTGAAGCTCTGATACGGGTAATTGTCGTATACACTTTACGTGTACTCAGAGACGTGTCTCAAGGAAAAAAATAGAGTGATAATAGGTTGTCGCAGATGATAACATTTTTGTTTTCTTTGGAATTAGTTAATTTACACCAATGAAAATAAAGTCATGTATGTGGAACTAATGGTCTGAATCGATGTAGAGGGTGATCCAAAAGTCTGTATACATTTGAAAATTCAGTAATTCACTGAATAATGTAGCTCAAAAGGTATAAACTGACACACACGCTGGAAATGACATATAGTTTTATTCAAAACCAAAAGAATAATGCAGAAAAAGAACATCAGGCTGCTCTTCATATGATACAAAAGCAATAATTAGCACAAAAAAGACGATGTTCTTTATAGCAAATGCTCACCATATCGGCCATCAATCATCAACAATACCTGTAGTTCAGGGACAATTTTGTGAACATCACTGTACAGCATATCAGAAGGTGTGGCGAGAAATTGCTACACGATGTTGTCTTTCAGCATCCCTTAAGATGTCGGACGATCGCGGTACACTTAAGACTACACGTAACCACATAACCAACAATCACACAGATTACGGTGTGGGTACCTGTCAGGCCAAGCATACCGAATGTGGCGGATCGGCACTAGATCCCCATCAAACGATGTGTGCAAGAGATCTTTCACACGAGTATTAATGAGGGGTGGAGAGCCATCTTGCATAAAAGCCGTACCTTCCAGCAGGTGTTTATCACCTAGGCTAGGGACGATGCGTTATTGGTGTACATCGCACACGTAGTTTGATAAGTAGCAGCCCGCATTTCCTCGAAAAAAAAAAAGGGTGTCATCACGACTAACATGGTAAATACACGCCTCACCGTGATGTCGTCATGCAGTTCGGTTTCTATGACACTTATAGTAATTTCGGTATCCCAAATTCTGCAGTTTTATCTGTTGGCCCGTTTTTTCACCCGCTTGTGGGTTCAAAAAACCCCATGCCATTTTAGGCACGTGCGTCACGTTTTACACCTCAACTTACATTATTCCGTGAATTATAGCATTTTCCAATTTTAGCGGACTTTGCGGTCACGCTGTATTTCGACCTGCTGAATCCACTAGGATAGCTCAGTTGTTTCGATATGTGGTTCTGACTGTCCGTACGTGTTACTAATAATTTATAAAGTGGAAATCAAAAACGAAAACTTAAACGCCATGACAACAGCTGAGAGTTTGTTATGAAAAGGGACGGGTTATTTGAAGCAGTTGTATGTTTGAAGCCTAAAATCACTCTTACTTTTTCACGAGAAGTAACGGCCCACTCCAGAGGAACAAATAGTTTCCTGTGGTAGGGAAACAGTCAGCCTTAGGAAGGCTCAATGCCTGTTATGAATTATCCGAACGACCACGTAAAAATTCTTCAATTTCATTCTCGGAACCTACAAGACCACTCGTTTGCGTAGCAAATGACGTGTTAAAAGAAAAATTTTCCGCAAGAGGTGAAGGTTCTGTATGTTTAAGCTACAGTTCCACAATGTTTGCAAATGATGTAATGAAGCAGCCCGTACAAACACATTACGAAGCTTTTCAATGTTCATTTGTTCTTTTCTGTTTAATTTATTTGGCACTTGAGTAGGGACTCATATTGTCATAAAGACATATATATGCCTTCTGGAAACAAATTCACACAAAACAGACGCACAGCTTGAAACCTCCCAAACCACTTACTTCAGAGACTTACGCACAGGTCTTATATGATGTTTACAATAAAAGAGGACCAGCACCTCAGTCAAAAATGAGTATACTGTAAAGTCTCTTCGACGTAGCAGTACTGTTATAGAAGTTGTAGAGGGCAGCTCATGTTGACCCGATGTTGCAGCAGTTGTAGTATCACATCTGTTCGGACAGCTAAAGGAGAAATGGTTGGCATGCTGTCGGTTACCGCTATCACATAAGAGCAAGTTGTTTCGTGTATCAGCCATGGTTGAACGTAAGGAGTGTTTTAATGTTCTTAAATGTTCTGATAAACTGACGTTTCTCCCGCCAGAACTCAAATCACCAGTACTGGGTTTATTATAGCGTACGCTCGGAGAAAGTAATTGGATGACTATCAGAATTCTGCGTACCACGTCTCTCAGATTATTGGTTTGACGCCGATTAATATATCTGCAGCTGCTGCTCCTAAGTGTTTCCCTTTCTGAGACGAGGGGCTTCTGTAGCTACTCTCTCTGCTGTTTCATTTCATTGTGAGCTTTATCCCAACATAGACTTCCATCTTGATTCCTGTTAGTGAGTTTTTATACCAGGTTCATGATGTCTAACGTCAATGGATGATTGTTTCGTCCTGTGCAGAGGTATCTGAATAATTCAATCGCTGATATGACATCACAGATATTTCGAAAATAAAATGATTATTGCATTTGGTACACCTCACACTGTTTCAAGCAAATTTCTAGCTGAAACTTTGGAAGGTAGGGAGACGAGGTACTGGCAGAAGTAAACCTGTGAGGACGGAGTGATTCGTGCTTGGGTAGCTCAGATGGTAGAGCATTTGCCCGCGAAAGGCAAAGGTCCCGAATTCGAGTCTCGGTGCGGCATACAATATGCCACGGAGTTTCATATCAGCGCACACTCCGCTGCAGAGTGAAAATCTCATTCTGGAAATTCCTAGCTGATTAAATATTATCTTTTTGGAAGCACTACACACAATCCGTTAAAACTAGAAAATATACGGAACAGACTTTGCATTGTTTCGTAGACATAGATAGAACAACACATTCCTCTCTTTATATCATGGTTTCGTTGTGTTGTCGCATAAAACAATGTCAAGTGTTCAAATGTGTATGAAATCTTATGGGACTTAACTGCTAAGGTCATCAGTCCCTAAACTTACACACTACTTAACCTAAATTACCCGAAGGACAAACACACACACCCAAGCCCAAGGGAGGACTCGAATCTCCGCCGGGACCAACCGCACAGTCCATGACTGCAGCGCCTTAGACCGGTCGGCTAATCCCGTGCGGCTAAAACAATCGTTGTATAAACTGATCCATGAAAGAACGGTATGTCCAGAGAAAGCACGAAGTTTAAAGTTTCTATTTATGGAGACTTATTTACGTGTACGGCACACAACCCTTTGATTCTACTTTATTATTGCATGTTACAGCGTCTGTTTGTCGACATGTGATAGCTGTCGCTTCGCCGTAGAAAAAAAAAAATGTTGTGGCCTTCGTAAACCGGTTAATATCATTCCTCGCCAAACAGACAGACGTAATAGTTTTGTACGTGTTGGCGGAAGGTATAAAGTTTAAAGGTTGTTTCTGGTATCAAGTGTGCCAACAGCAATTTTTCTTCGAAACTCAAGACTATTTCTGCTTCTTCCGTCATCCGCCTTGCCAGATGCCCCTAGGTTCTCACAGCTTCCAGTAGTGTTGTACCTATAAATCGCTATGATTTTTTTCTATTCTTATGATCTCATTTGAGAATATTGTAGACAATCATAGTGTGAGGATACTTCAGAGAGTAGGTAACACTTAACTAAGACAGAACAAGTTCACTCGCGCTGTGATGCTCCTGTTACTCGTGCCGCAGCAGGACTGTGTTTACAGGGAAGTCGAAACACGTACTATCATCAATGTGTACAACGATCTTACTTTCTGAAGTCCCTACGTAGGTATTTAATATCAAGTAATATTATCAGAATGTTCGTCGTTTTATAAACTATGTTTTCCGTTACAATTTTATTTTGTAATAAATTGCTGGTCCTCTCCTTTCCACCCCCCACCCCACAGCGATTATAATACTTTCACTACTTGAGCCAGCGTCGACGGAAAACTATTTACCATACTGATACATAACTTTATAGCAATGATCGGACAGGTTTTCCACGATCTTGTCGACATGTTGGCAGATGCCTCGCCCAAAGACACCGTGCTTTCGTTCACTCTCACATCTTTGTAAACTTTCTGCAAGCGCCCACGACGCTCTTGTTTTCCGACAAAAGTGTTTCAGCTCTCTGCTTTGAAAGCACCTCTGTTACAGAAGCCGTTTCAAAAGCTACGTGTAGCGCCGCCACCTATCGGAACTTCATGAAAATATAGCGCCAGTGGTTCTCAACGTGGGAGCAATAACCCCGTAAGGGATGAAATGAAATTTTCTGAGGGTTAAAAAATAAATTATTCGAATCTGTTTCAGTCATGAAACTAAATTATTTCGAAAAGATCATTGCTATTATCACAATTTTTAGGACAACAATGTTGATTATATAAGTTTCGCAGTAAAATGTAAATGACGTGTCACTAGGGCCTCCCGTCGGGTAGACCGTTCGCCTCGTGCAAGTCTTTCGGGTTGACACCACTTTGGCGACTTGCGTGTCGATGGGGATGAAATGATGATGATGAAGACAACACAACACCCAGTCCCTGAGCGGAGAAAATCTCCGACCCAGCCGGGAATCGGACCTGGGCCGTTAGGTATGACATTCCGTCGCGTTGACACACGCTGAGCTACCGTGCCGGCATACGACGCAGCTACCAGGGGCGGATACTTTCGCAGTTAGTAGCATTAATGCTTTGGTAGCTAGAGATTCCTTCCTCAGTCCACACCACACATACGTTGTGCTTTATCCCATGCATCGATGATGGTAAAAATGAGGCATATACCTAACAAATGTTGAATATCTCAAGATAATGTCTTCTCCAAGTTGTAGATAGTAGTCTAGAAATTGCTTCACTACTCGCTTCGAAAGAGGTAAATGAATTAATTGACAGCACGACATAGCTGTTACTATGCAAGGCCTACCGTAGCGCTGTATATTTTATTATTATTATTATTACTATTACTGTGTTCCTGCGGTCAGACACAAAGGATTAACAGCCTGAAGTCTTCCAATATTTGCCAGTTAGAAGTAAGGCGTGCAGCAATCAAGTGACTTACGAACAGTAACTATGGTGCACACATTTTAGGTTGGTTGGGTTTCATTGGGGTTGCAGTGTGCAATTCACCCAAGTGACGCAGTGGAGAGAAGTAATACATAGGAAGTGTCTGCCTTCACTGTGATTAGTTAGATTTCTTGTCTGAGACGGAGTTGTGGGGAGTAAGTACTATGCACCTCGAATTCCTTCCTCATTCATTGTCTCTCTTCTCTCTCTCTCGCTCACTGTCTCTCTTTTCTTTCTCTCTCTCTCTCTCTCTCTCTCTCTCTCTCTCTCTCTATCTCTCTCTCTCCCTCTCTCTCTCTCTCTCCCTCTCTCTCTCTCCCTCTCTCTCTCTCTCTCTCTCTCGCATACAAACACACATACACACACAATGTAAATACCGGTCATATTTCGTCATTTTAAAAACAAAAGTGTTCCAACAAAAGCCATTATTCTACAGAATAGTTAGATGCTAATGTTGGTGATAATGTGGGGGACAGTGACAAGAGACGGGAGGGGAAGGTGGGAGGGCGGTGGTACGAGCTAATGTCTAATTGCACTCAGCTTGGGAACCATTGGTGTAGGGGCTGAAGTGCCAGTATTCGACGAAGTTCCACAAGAAACTCTGCATTTTTCAACCGACGTAGGGCAAGAAAAACATGTGTCACAATTCTGATTGAACGTCTCTCGTAGTGTTAGTGTCATGACATGCCGTTAGGCACCAGCACTGGTATGGCGACGTAGGGGTCAAACAGAGGCACCAGGGTGTACTATAGTTCCACACAGTCAATAAGGGCCTGGACAAGGGGTCTAGGTTTTACTGGTAAAGCTGTTTTACCAAAACAAAAGCAGTAGTGCAGCTGCTATTCGCCAGTGTCGACACTTTAATGGCTTACAGAGAGGTTTTCTCTCCACATCGGGGTTGAAAAATATGATTCCTAAGTTCCAATTAACTGGTGATTTGTAAAGTGACGCTAGAAAAGGCCTATTCCAGCAAAGTTTGTTGAAGAAATTAGTGCTGACGTGGATGAGAATGCTGGACGCAATATAGGGTCTTGAAGCAGTGCACAAGCTGTGCCACGACAGCTGAATATTCCGTCGTCAACACCCCACATTAAAAATTTAGGAGAGCAGTAGGGCAGTCTCTGCTGCAGTCCCAGACTGTCCTGCACGCAGATGATCGTCACATCGAGCAACGATTGTGACCTGAGGCTCATACATGGTACGCATGTTACTCTGTAATGAGGAAATTAAAATGTGTTCCTTTCAACAGTTTATTAGTTATTTATTTTCCGAATGTTCTTACAAATGTTTCCACAATGTCTTATTGTCCTACGATCACTCGTTTCCATCGGGGCTATCTCAAGTAGCTTAAGTTTAATTATTACGGTCCTGTACTCCGATACTTACAATTGGCCTAATATTTTTTTCTGACACAAATTGCCTCAGAACAGTTCCAGTTCCCCTGTATCGTCAAGGTTTCCGGAGGTTATCGTTACCTTCTCCAAAGTACTCCCAATTTTAAATCTACTGCCGAGCTCTAGAATAGAAACAACATTAAACTGCAAGCCTAGCGCAAAATCACAAGAAACTGAAAGTATAAAGAAAAGCGTCTGTACACATGAAACTTTGCCACATGCCTGAACAGCTTCCTTTTCAGACAGTAGATATTTATCCCCTGAATCAGTGACATACAATCCCGAAAAATTGGTACATAATTATTACCATTCAGCTATAGCTCATGGCTGTACATCTTCATACCTGTATATGCCCTGACACCAGTGCAATGAGTACCGAGCCCTATAATGTTCACAGATTTAGAAGCATTTCTTGTATATGTTACGACTGCAGTTCAAGTTCTTGAAATAAAAAAAAGTGGTTTCAATAAAGTAGCAGAGAAATTACAAAAAATGTTTGCGACGGTTGACAGCCCACATCCAATAGGTGTTTCGTCGTTTTATTTGTGATACGACGTGTTTTAGATACGTAAAATAGTGCACTAATGAATTCTTGTTTCATTACAGCACCATCGATGAAAACATGCAAGCAGACTGACCCAGACTTCAGCGGCTGCTTGAAGAATGCTCTCATGGATTCCAGACCAATTCTGAGACAAGGTAACTTTTGTCGAGGCAGTGATGCATTTCACGAATGTAGACTATTATTTTTACTTCCCCCTCCCAATAGTCGAAATTACATAAGAGACAGGTGGAGCAGTAGCGTGAAGCGGACTTCCTCGTGCAGTTCTTGGATGTCATGCGCCGGTGTTTTTTCTACTTAGCTTTCTCAGGGTCTATATAAAACAGCTCTTATTATTGTAAGATTTTGGGAAGATTTCAAAGCGGTGCAAAGATTGGAACCTTATAAATGTTCAGAAACGGGAAATTGTGCACTTAAAAACTTTTCTAATGGAGTACCCTTTGCAAATCACCTGTGCCTGACAATTCGTCGGCATATGAATTCGTAACATCAGATATTTGCAGTACAGAGTAAAGAAGGCGGCAAACTTCAATCAATATCTAATAGAGACTATTTGAAAAATATTCATGTGACCCATCCTAGAAGTGTAGGGAAATAATACAAACAGGATATATCAGAGGTATTGAATATTTACGAAGAAGTTCACACTGAATGGTTATGGGTATGATTGAACCACTGCAACGTGACACGGAAGTGCTGATATACCTGACTTTACAGACGCTTAAATATTAAAGTCAGTTCTACCACGAAAAATAGTAACAAAAATTCCCTATACCACAGCCACCATCATATCACTTCTCTGAAAACCTCAATAACATGATAAGACTAATTATAACATGCGCAGATGCATTTAAGCAGTCATTCATACGTGAATTTAACGGGTCGTGAGTCGTGCTTGGGTAGCTCAGATGGTAGAGCACTTGCCCGCAAAAGAAAAAGGTCCCAAGTTCGAGTTTCGGTCGGGCACACAGTTTTAATATGCCAGTAAGTTTCTTAACAGCGCACACTCCGATGCAGAGTGAAAATCTCATTCTGGAAACATTCCCCAGGCTTGTGGCTAAGCCATGTCTCCACAATATCCTTTGTTCCAGGAGTGCTAGTTCTGCAAAGTTCTCAGAAGAGTTTCTGTGAAGTTTGGAAAGTAGGTGACGAGTTACCGGCAGAATTGAAGCTGTGAGGACGGGTAGTGAGTCGTGCTTGGGTAGCTCAGATGGTAGAGCACTTTCCCGAGAAAGTCTCGGCTGGGCACACAGTTTTAATGTGCCAGGAAGTTTTTTATCAGCGCACACTCCGCTGCAGAGTGAAAATCTCCTTCTGTGCGATATTGCATGACGGGACGGTACGGTCGAACAGTACGTGAAGGTTTTGGAAGATGATTTCATCCCCCTTATCCAAAGTGACCCTAATTTCGACTAGATGTGGTTCATGCTAGAGGGTGCACGACTCAAACGGAGCAGGAGAGTGTTTTGTGTCCCGCAGGTGCACTTTGGGGGCCGCATTCTGGCTCTGCGGTACAAAGAGGCCTCTGGCATGGGCCTCGATTGGCCGACACATTCTCCGGATCTGAGCACATGCGACTCCAAATGGTTCAAATGACTCTGAGCACTATGGGACTCAACATCTTTTGTCATAAGTCCCCTAGAACTTAGAACTACTTAAACCTAACTAACCTAAGGACATCACACACACCCATGCCCGAGGCAGGATTCGAACCTGCGACCGTAGCAGTCCCGCGGTTCCGGACTGCAGCGCCAGAACATGCGACTCCTTTTTGTGGGAATAAATTAAAGACAAGGTGCACAGAAATAGCCCCAAAGCCATTTCTGAACTGAAAACAGCCATTTAGGAGATCATCGACAGCATCGATTTTCCGACACTTCAGTGAGTCATGCAGAATTTCGCTATTTACCTGCGACACATTATCACCAATGATGGCATGTATATTTAACATGCCATAGCCTAATTCCGAACATATACAGTGACGTTTAAATGTGAACAAAGTGCATAGAAGCCTTAGTTTCTAACTAAGTTACGTTTTTGTCATTTAGTACAATTATTGTCATCCATTCGTTATGGTGATGAAATACTTCACAGGGCTCTCTTAGTACACGACTGCTTTCTAGGATACTAGAAAACGAAGAGAAGCGTATACTTCGAGCAGTAAAGTACCTTGAAAAACCTCCAAGTTTAGGCTCCAGTTATTAGTCTCTGTTTCGTTTACATTTCCGAGACAGGTTTGTAACATTACAATAAAAGTAAAATACAAAACATATAGGTTGTGAATAAAGCTTACAGGCGTTACTTGCACTTATTCATGAGAATATGAAATTACAATGAAGCGCCAAAGAAACTGGTATAGGCATGCGCATTCAAATACAGAGATAGGTAAACATACAGAATATGGCGCTGCGGTAAGCAACGGCTATATAAGACAAGTATCTGGCGCAGTTGTTAGATTGGTTACTGCTGCTACAATGGCAGGTTATCAAGATTTAAGTAAGTTTGATGTTATAGTCGGCGCTCGAGTAATTGGAGACAGCATCTCCGAAGTACGAAGGGGAGCTTCCCGTACGACCGTATCACGAATGTACCGGAAATATCAGGACTCCGATAAGAAAACCAAATCTCGGACATCGCTGCGGCTGGAGAAAGATCCTGCAAGAATGAAGAGTATCGTTCATCATGACAGAAGTGCAATCCTTCCACAAATTGCTGCAGATTTCAGTGCTTGGCCATCAACAAGTGTCAGCGTGAGAACCATTCAACAAAACATCGCCGATATGGGCTTTCGGAGCCGAAGGCCCACTCGTGTACCCTCGATGTCTGCGCGACACAAAACTTTACGTCTCCTCTGGGCCCGTCAGTATCGACATTGGACTGTTGATGACTGGAAACATGTTGTATAGTCGGACGAGTCTCGTTTCAAATTGTGTCGAGCAGATGGACGTGTACGGCTATGGAGACAACCTCATGAATCCATGGACCCTGCATGTCAGCTGTGGACTGTTCAAGCTGGAGGAGGTTCTGTAATGGTGTGGGACGTCTGTAGCTGGAGTTATATGGGACCCATGATACGACTAGATATGACTCTGACAGGTGAAATGTGCGTAAGCTTCCTGTTTGATCACCTGCATCCATTTATGTCGATTGAGCTTTCGGACTTCAGCAGTTCCAGCAGGACAATTCGACACCCCACACGTCAAGAATTGCTGCAAAGTGGCTCCAGGACCATTCCTGATTTCAAATACTTCCTCTGGTCACCAAAATCCCCAGACAGGAACATTATCGAATGTATCTGTGGTGCCTTGCAACGTGCTGTTCAGATGGGATCTCCACTCCTCGTACTCTTACGGATTTATCTGCAAGGTTGATTGTGTTAATTCCTTCCAACACTACTTCAGACGTTAGTCGATTCCATACCACGTCGTGCTGCGGCACTTCTGCTTGCTCGCGGGGCCCTATACGATATTAGTTATGTGTAACAGATTTTTTGCCCTTCAGTGTATATGTTGTATTGACGAAGGTTCGCATAATTTAACTAGGATGTGTTTTCTGCTTTGGTCGTCAAAGACGTGATTTGTTGTTTTGTGTCTTCCTACTAATAAGTTATATGGATCGTATTGTCTAGAATAACAAATTGTACCTAGAATTTTGGCGGGAATAGTTCCGTGAATCACATATATCTCTGAATTCAAAATTATGACACAATTTCCGCATTCAAATTTGGATATTTTCTATTTGGAAAGAAGTCGCGTAAACTGAAAAGTATTTTTATGGTCCCTGTCTCCTAAGGTTTCGGACGTGATAGGAAGTTCCAGACGATTATTTTATTTGAAATTTAACATAATTTTACTGTTCGTTAGTTTCGTCATTGTTATTGAAAGAAAATCGTCAATTCCATGTTATTAACATTCAGAGATATGGTTACATGTAAAATGTACATTGTAATTTACGTTTCTGGAGAATAGTTCATTTGCAAATTTAGTTGTAAGCTCACTTTGATAAAAATTTTCGATAGTAAAATCTTCTTTACTGATTATTTCTTGAATATAGTCCTTACGGAGTGCCTACCTGTGTTATCTACAGAAATGTTATATATGGAAGGATAAAGTGGTCAGATATACATCTTCTCTATATCGGAAATCTGGTCCAGAAGTCGATAATTAATCTGTCCATACTACGTCTATAATGTTACAACCTGATCAATCAAAACAGTCAGGTAATCCTTGGTTGTAGTGAGGCCGTGCATAGTAACCACTGAATACCACGATATGGCTCCCCAAATCAACATCGACCTCTGGCGTAACTGAACTGTTACGCTAATGGTTTTTGTAGTACTTTGCGTAGAACCACTGATTTGCAAATGTAATCAAATGTCTTGATTGTTGCTTTCTATTTAGTGTTTTGCTCTGACTTGTAGGAGTGAGTCAAGTGCAGCGAATCAAAAAGATAAGATGTTGTTGATCATATCCATCTGTCCTGTCTGCTTCATATATGTAAGTGGCAGTAGTGCAGCGCATCTGCCTATCCGTTCTCATACGTGTTTTGTTTCCAGGAATTCCGAGTCTGGGGCTGCCATCTATCGACCCGATGCACTTCACGCAGATCAGCATTAAGGACACACCGGATCGTCCAGTGTTTCTTAACCTGGAATTCAATGAGGCCGATATGTTCGGCATGGGTGAGGGAATTGTTGACACCCTTGAGTAAGTAGCTGCTGCTGCAGCGATCTTCAGGACAAAATCTTGTCTGATGCAGTACTCCGACCTTATCAGCTCTCTGCTAGTCTCTGCATAACTGCCTCATAAACTTTAACTTTTTTTATGTAGTCAAACCTTAGTTTTCCAATACACGTTTTAAACTCCAAACCTCCATTAATTACATAATTAACTGTTCCTTGATGCCCCAGGACGACTCTTATCAACCCTTCTTTTAATCTATTTTCCCATAAAGCTCTTTTCTCCCAAATACGACTGAATAATCTTCATTAGTTAACCGCTGTACTAAACACACCAATAGCAGTCGTCTGCGAAACATTTTCTAACCGTTTATTCGCTACTTGTTGTGCTGTCTATCGTCTGCGTTTCACTTCCGTACAAGTTTACACGATAGACAAACGCTTACTAAAAACGCTCCCTAACACTTAAATTGCTATTTGATGTTTATATTTTTATCTTTTTCAGAAAATCTTTTCTTGCTATCGCAAGTCTGCACTTCACGTTCTCTTTGTATCTCCCATCTTCAGTTATTTTGCTGCTCAAACAGCAAAATTTCTCTCCCACTGTTAGCGTCTCATTACCTTACCTACTTCTTTGTGCTTTTCCTATTTTAATCAGTCCATTCTTGACTATCTTTGTTTTACTTTTGTTGATGTTCAGCTTTTAACTTATTCTCAAGACACTATCCACTCTTTCTAGTCGTCCTGTGGTGTCTATGACCGAATTACAAGAGAATTTTTTTTTTGGAAAGGACACATGTGAGAATGCACGTTTGAAACTAAGAAAGTGAGAACGTGGTGGATTTAGGTGCACGAAGATATTTTAAATATTGTTGTTCTTCATCACGAATGTCACACACTGGCTCGAACATTTCATGCTTTGTTGATAAAGGAAGTATGTGCTTTGAATGCCAGTGATATAGTCGTGCAGTGGAAAATCAATCAGACATGCATCCACATATTGCAGGACACATAAAGGACACCAATCTGAGTCACAAACGGCACAGGTTGTAAAAGGTTCTTATTGTTGCAATTTTGGGTGGGAGGTACTTCCAGAACCCTCCAATCTTTCCCTCTCATAACAAACTATTTCCTTGACGTTGCCGTTAATAATAAAACATTTTACATATTTTCCACATTGTGGTGTCATTGTAGAGGGCCAGAGCAGTGGCCTCTACAGTTGTCAGAATAGCATTGTGCCAAATGTGGTTACGAGGATCTGTCGAACGTCTGAAGGTGCTAATGGGACATTGTTATCAGAATGGTCATTCGCCGATCATAGATACACAGATTCCTCCATTACAGCTGCCATCAGTGTGACTGGGAGTAGGACTCTGGCCACGCTGATATGCGCTGACGTCAGCTCATCTCGCATTCTTGACTGCTGTGGCGAGAAAGGCACACACTTAGCACATCGCGACGTCATAGACATTAGCCCCAGCACGGATGCAATAGCTTGTGTAGTCACAAGGAGCACAGCTAGCACACTACTACGGTGATATCGTTGATGACATAGACTGAACTCCAGAAAGGCAGTGAATAGCTCTGCATGAAGTAGCCGTGGTCATGGAGCGTTATGTCACGGGCTCTCTGCGAAAGACTGGAAACAGCCTGTGTATTTAGTGCTACTATATCACTATTTCTCTCTCGCTGGCATCCCACTTGGTCATTCATTCTCTCTGCTCTGCGTCTGGCACTGCCAGGGCATTTTTAAATATGGGCCAGGAGTATTATTCTGTGGCGCAACATCATCTATGGTCTCTGCTTCTCCTTTACCCAAGTAATCCGTGATAAAACATAGGCCCTCATTATTTTTCAGTTACTTCCAAAAAAACTGCTAAATTCACTGATGAGGGAAATTGGCACAAGTTAATTACTTCAAAACGCTATCCTAGGATTTGCCTATATCTTCTGGACACTGCTACAAAAGAAAATTTACTTTTTGTTGAGATATTTCAACTTCGGCAGTGTACTTCATAACGAAATAATTTGCCACTGAAGAACTACGTCATATTTCTGTTATTTGTACTTTTCATTCTCTTCTGCAAGAAGTAGGGAGTGGAGGGATTGATTGAGATCCATCCGACTATAGAGTTGCGGTTCCTTCCAAGTTAATACCAGGAAAGTTTGTAGTGCAGCAGATGGAGCGCCATACGGGAATAAATTGAAAGGGATTATCACTTACGTAATTTGCCTTATGACCAAAGAAAACTTCCTGAAAACCTCAATCGGTACTGGGGAATTGAACTAACATTTCCCTGGGACAGTATCTATTGTTCTACATACAAAACTATGACTGTATGTGTGTGTGTGTGTGTGTGTGTGTGTGTGTGTGTGTGAGCGTGTTTAGTAGATGTTTTAGTTTTGTATATAGTGCATCTTATTAATCTTTCTTGTACATGGGGTATTCCATTTATTTTGATCATCCAAAATAGCTTTTTGTGTAGAAGCATTGTACAAAATGTGTGATGGTTCAAATAGCTCTGAGCACTATGGGACTTAGCATCTATGGTCATCAGTCCCCTAGAACTTACAACTACTTAAACCTAACTAACCTAATGACAGCACACAACACCCAGTCATCACGAGGCAGAGAAAATCCCTGACCCCGCCGGCAATCGAACCCGGGAACCCGGGCGTGGGAAGCGAGAACGCTACCGCACGACCACGAGCTGCGGACCAAAATGTGTGAAACAAATGGTGTTTAGCTATCAGGTCAGCATCATAGATTTTATTGTAACTCTGTTCACAAAGAAGATATGAGTAGTAGAACGAATTATTTTAAATAGCCCTCTATTTGCTGTTCAGAAATCCACTTCTCTCATCAAGATCTTTTCAGTGAGTAAAAATGACGTTACTAAAAGCATAACACGAAATTAATTTTGAATCCCTGTACTAGCACATAGGACACATATTCTGGGTAACGTAACTGGTCCAATTGCTGATGTTGACAGTCCGTCCATTCTGTAAAACGTCTTCGGTTGAATGTCTGTGTGAGAACAGTGCACTCCAGCGGAAGAATGTAAGTTTGGGCTTAAACTTCCTATTTCTTGAAGCGTTAGAACGACGAGAAAACATCCTATACGAAGGTGGATTCTTGTCAAGGTATAACTGTCTGTAGAGTTCTGCCTTCCTAAGTAACCTTGCACCTGCCTACAGCCACAATAAAAGAAAAACTGATGACGATGAAGTTTTTAAGCAAGGACTACAAATACTGTATACAACATATATAGTGGTATTATTTGACAGTAATATTATTGCACCTGAGGGTGAGAGCACTTCGTTCGGCTTGTACTCAGTTTTTATTCTAGTATGTCACAGGGACACTCTGAACCACTTGATAGTAAATGCAAAACTGTCTTGCAGTGCGATGTATTTTCCTTAGTCGCTACTGTACCTGTTTACTGTAACATCATCACACTTTTCCTATTACGGCCACTGGAGGCAAAGAACACTAATAATTTGTCGGGTAGTATTACAGTACCGTATCGCACCTACCCATTCTGTTAACAAGGAAACATTATTGCAGTTACCGTTCTTCTAACTTACAGTGTCCACAGATGAGTAGCATTTCCACCTTCTCTTCTGTCGTGTACATTGTACTCACCCAAAACTCACTGAAAACGGTGGACTGAAATACAGGGGAATGGTACACTGATACGTTTTTGAACGGTTCTTGAGGAGAGGAAGTGGAATAAAGAATAAAATATACAAGATATTATTTTAAAAAGGCTTAATATCTTCGTAACTAACAAGGTTGCAAGAAAGGCTATGAAACTAGTTAATGACCCCCTTGTAGCTAAGAAAAATTTTCGTGATGGATTTTTTATTTTGCTGCTGGAAAAAGATTATTTGGTGTGGTCAAGATAGGTGGGAAACATATATATGTATGAGTGTACGACGATCTCCAAGAGGCAAAAACCTTGCAATTCACTGCTAGAGGGTATTCCTGCTATGTAATTGTTATAGGATGCGACCTTCAAATGCTTCTATGTATTTTGGAAATTGTTGTACGCACAGAGTGCATGAAGCTTCACACTAACAGTGCGGCGTTGAAAAACTTCAGAGACCAGTCGGGGGCCCTGGCTTTTGATTTCTATGCAGACGTGCTTACATAACATTGATGACTATACAGAGAAATGAGACGAAATGCATTCCTATCTACCTTGTAATGAATAGCTACACTACTTTAGTTCTATTTTAAATCTTCTCGGCATTTCCTTTTGCTTTGTAAATTGTATGTTATTTCCACACAATTATAGAATTGAGTATTTGTTGAATGTAGATTGGCCTTAAAACTGGTCTGTACAACTGTTTGCAGTATGAAGCCTGGCAGCTACAACATGAAGGCACACATACACTCTGGCGTACCATTCCGGCTGGTCGGGCCATACAAGGCCGATGGCAAGGTGTTGGTGCTCCCTGTCAAGGGAGAGGGAATAAGCAACATAACTGTACGTGAGTATCCAGATTCTAACATCTTACGCTTTCTCATAAGCACTTCTCGTGAAGCTGTTACTGGTTATCAACAACAATCCAGAGTTCTGATTTAAGTTTGTTTCTTTTGAAAAGCTCTCGGGTTCCAAGGCCCATCCAGGTGGAAATGTTGGTGTACCGCGAAATTCTGACGACTGTCACACTCATCACCCGGCGGCGACGGCTCTGTAAGAGCACAAGAGCACGTGTACACCCGAACTTTTCACACCTTGCGGATTTATTGCTTGTTTTTCTTAGAATGCTGTTGAAGGCATAGATGTAGTGGTCTGAAGCCACGGCAACTAAATCTAGCGTGCTATGCTGCATTGCTCCTCTTCTGGACTCTGTGGAACTTGAAATCTGGATCCAGAGCATGTCTTCCGTTGTACACATTTTAACCAGTTTTTGCACATGCGCAGCTGATATGACGTTATTGCCTTATTAGTCAAATATATACGTATTTGATGAACAACATGCACATTTCGTGGCGTGCAAATTTACGTCAGTGTCACTTGTTGGCTGCAAACTGTGGCAGTCGTTTATCTCTGTTCGCTTGGCAGTTGACATGAATCCCGTTGGATTGTAGTACGCTCCTCAGATATGCTGATTCACTCACTATACATAAAAATAAGTTCGGGCGTAATTATTGCGTTTTTGTTACTGGCAATGGCTGCAGGTGTATAGCCGGCCGATGTGGCCGTGCGGTTCTAGGCGCTGCAGTCTGGAACCGCGTGACCGCTACGGTCGCAGGTTCGAATCCTGCCTCGGGCATGGATGTGTGTGATGTCCTTAGGTTAGTTAGGTTGAAGTAGTTCTAATCTCTAGGGGACTGATGACCACAGATGTTAAGTCCCATAGTGCTCAGAGCCATTTGAACCATTTTTTGCAGTTGTATAAATTTGTTCATAATCATAGCACTTATACACCTAATGCTATTTCAGTTTATCTGAACAAAAAAAAAATATGTGAACAGCCAAAAAGTGTACTCACGGGCTGCCACTGCACATCGTCTTCTGGCAAAATGCTGCGTTTTTCGGACGTCCCCTCGGCCACCCTTGCTACCAGGCTCCCGAACCGGCAGATGGGGAGGAATGGAAGGGACGTAGCGTTGTGATAAGGGGGAAAGGGGGCCAAACTTTGTTCCAATCTTTGAGTGGGCGTTGTTCGTCCGTACCGCGTGCTGGCCACACATAACGTGGAATTTCACGCCGAACTTGGCTGATAATCTACCGCCCTATTCACAGACCGAGTCGAACCTCATTTCTGTGGATTCCTATTAGCCCAGCTCGGCACGGCAACTTGATGTTTTCAATATCGAACGTAAGCTATCCTATAGAAACTGTTTGGACGGCACAATGCAATGTGTAATTAACACGAGAGGCGGAATCCTCACTGTAGAAGGAAATGGAGGGTATTTTGTTATCAACAGAGAATCAATAACAGCGGAATTCGACGGTGACGAAGGCACAGCTACTATGTATGTGGGCTAGTCATCACCAACTAATCCATCAGGGACCACAGCTAAACCAAGGTCATCCAGACGTCTTCGAACTGCATAGCAGAGGAGTCCCAGTCGGTTCATGTCGAGATTCTGGGCACGCTTGTCCTTTACAGGAATCTTATTTCCACACAATCATAACACCGTCTCCTCTGTACTTCACATTTGGAGCTATACGTGATAGCCGTTAACGTTCGCCAGATATCGGCTGAACACAAACCCATCCATCGGATTGCTCCAGGATATAGCGAGATTTGCGGGGGAAGTTGCAATAAATCGCACCAATTCAGTGGAAGATAGCATTCGTGTGTTCCAAAATGCTGCAAGCAATCCTGCCACCACAGTGACTATGCGCCGGGAATTACAAAGTAAGAGGTGGAAGGGTTCAGATATTTATTATGAGCCACATAATTCTGTAGTCAGTGCTAAGTGACACTTCTGTGAGTTTGAGCGATTAATCACGCTATATCCTGGGGCAATCCGATGGATGGGTTTGTGTTCAGCCGATATCTGGCGAACGTTAACGGCTATCACGTATAGGGCCAAATGTGCAATACACAGGAGATGGTGTTGGGATGTAGGGGTATTTCTCGTACTTAGGGTGTGGTCCCTTATTGCGCTCAAGAAAAATCGAAATAAGGAAACATATGAATACATTTTACTGTGTTCTTTTCAGCATGACCATTCATCCTGTCATATAACAGCATCTTTGACGTAGGGATCTGTGGACAATAAGATTCCTGTAATGGACAAGCGTGCCCAGAATCACGACATGAACCGACTGGGACTCCTCTGCTGTGATTCAGAACGTCAACTTCGCTCAAGATCCCAGACCTTCTCTACTTTTGACTCTTCAGAAATAAGGGCCTGCTATTCCTCCATAGACATTTGGATACCTCCTTGGAAGTATATCCAGCAGAGCTGAAGTCGCCACACGTGTGAAGCGCAGACACATTCCATATTAATGTCCGCGAACAGTTGTCCAGAAACTTTTCATCAGACGGCGCATGTTCTTCATTCAGGCAGTACTCTTCCGCTGCTGATTTCTGTGAGTGTACCGCGCGGAATCTAACCAGTCCCTCTCTCTGTGTCGATTTCCTATGGTGCGTCTTTCTGATTTACTGGACATTTTATTCACATCAAATAATACGTATCCCCGGAACTTGAAGTTTCATTGGGTGATTGGTAGATCCTAGAGCATCATTCGCTGTTATTGGTGGCTGGAAGACAGTTCTGATGTCGTTTTTTCCAGGCGGCCTATCCACTCTATTAAGAATGGTCCCACATAAGGTGGCTGATGTGGTGTCTTTTCTTTCAGTGAATGCCCTTTTTTACTGGGGTTCACTGTAATCACTTTGATAGAACACTTCCTCCCTGTGGTTGTAGCTCCGCTGGAAGACTTTGCTTATCACAGATGACTTGTGCTGTATGGATCAGTATGCAAGCACTGTATGTTGCACCATTCGATGGTGGCAGTTAGTTGCATCCAGTTATAGATCTGTGCGGTCTCCTTCCTAAACACTGCAAGGCCTAGAATACCATTAGTGTTCTTCTTCATTAAGAAACAGTAGAAAACGAGACATCAATTTCCTATCTTACAACTTGATGACTATTATGTTATGATAGGTGTTGTTTAAGTATACAAGAAGTCATTGGTGGAGGGGATGGCCACCATAATGAGTAAATATAGGGACATCTCGACACTCTGCTAGGACCTGAAGACTATCACTCTAGACGTACGATCGTGGTATCTAAACACTGCCACACACTGCCACCTTGGTAGAGTCTCTAGGGCTTCATATAAGTAGTATAGTCTGGGAAACCGTCCATTCACTCAGGTACGTTTTTTTATTCTCTGGGAGGCGAATCATTTTATCTTTCACTACTGTTGTATTCTTGGCCTTTAATATGTTTATCATTCTGCATAGTACCCTACCTAATTTAAAGTACCTTATTCATATGTCACTGTAAACAAAACAGGGACAAATTGACATACTAATAAATCTTTTACTAAGCCTTGTTAGTAAACGAACATATAATCTTAATCTACAAATTGCTCTGCACAAAACTGAGACTTGATTTCACCAACGAAACTGCTGGTTGTCGGAAACTGAAACTACCACTGCCCCAACAATCTTATACATAAGTACACATGTTCATATTGTGGTTTTACGTTCCACGAACTACTGAGCTCTATCAACTTTATGTATTTTATTTTTCGGATTAATTACGGTTATAGGCTCCAATAGTCTACGTGAAGTATTACACTGTTTGTACATATTCTAATCAAAATGTAATGTCAATACACTTGCCTCCAGACGCTTCAGAATATTTAGAAATAGCCCTTAACTGCATCTGCAGTAAGGTAACTAGTATTAGTATAATAATGTTATTTCTATACTTCTGCGATCTAAGAAAACTTAAAGACTAGCGTCTTGTAACAGTGAAAGATCCGTAATGTACATTTTAAACTACGAAAGATCCAAGGCAGAAGCTTGTGGTGTATCATTATTGACTCTTTCAGGTACAGAATATAACACAGAATATGATGAACTGATACAGATTGTCTTTTATTATTTAAATGAGATGGAAACCTTGAACTTGCTATTGGGATATTTCATGGTATTTTTATCTCTTCATGTAAAGTTCTGACAGTTAAAAGCCTTAGCGAAGACACAAATTACTTTCAACACTAACAGTTTATGACTCATTATACATGATGTATCACAATTAATGGCGTAAAAGCGTACAGTTGAACGTACACGGTGGCAGAAGCAAAAGAGTCTGAGTAAACATATAACCGTCGGCAAGATAATTGCAACCTTGTAGTTACCACCCGCCCTGGCTTTATTCTGCGTAAATGCCATACCAGTTAGGAAAAATTGACAATTCTTTACAAAATTAAGAAAAGTTGTTAGAGGTATTTTGGTAGAAGTACAGCCACTTTAAATAAAAACGTCGACAGTTATTGAATTGTTCTCGTACAAGAAGGAGATGTTGAAACTGTCGACCTAATGCTCAGATGCAGGCTTGTACCCGTTGTAATGAGTTCCGAAAGCTTTGTTTGTGATCTTTAACAGTGTTAACCGCAGTGGCGTACGCTACGCGTATGGTGGCTCCAAGCATAGAACTCCATTGTCGCTGAGATCGAGTGATCTTGGAGTTCTCCTCGCCCAGTTCATCTTCAGCCATATCGCCAATTTAGATAGCATCTCACCATAACAGCAAAATTCGCCCGTGCCCAATCATGCATGCATCACGTCCCCTGACGTTGCGAACAGGGAAAATCCTCAAGCAATCCTTGTTAGATGATGTTGCAGAAACCAAAGGTCATACCATCCACTTAGCTGGTTTGGTAAAATGTACAGCCCAATAAGACGATCACCTAGCACCCCTAACCATACATTCACTGAGAAATGACGCGGGTATGGAGACACGTGCCCATGTGCTTTGGAGCCTAGATGTCTCCAAACGTGTAGTAATTAAACACAACAAGCGAATCCTACTTCGTCTGTGAATAAAGTGTTATTGTCAAATGCAGCGTTGCTACACCTTGTTGTTACATTCACTAACAGAACGTTAGTGTAGGACCGAGGTCCATCTCACTAAGACACTGAGCTCGTTGCAGGTGGTATGTGTACATCGCAAGGTGATGCACCACAATTCTCCACCATATTCCAGGAATATCTGTGGCAAACCGCCTTGTCGTTATCTATGGAGAATGTTCGGCTGTTTCCAGCTCCACATCATCAAGCACAGGTGGAATTCGTGCACGCCTATCCACTCCAGCAGCATGTGCAAAGCTCCCAGTTTCTCGGAGGCGTTGATGTACCATTGTAAACGTTCGACTGTCTAGGTTTCTTCAGTCGAAGTAGTATTCCTTATAACAAACGTGCAGTCTCTCATGCATTGCCGTTATCCTTACCATGCGTGAAATGCATGTCCCCATACTCCCTCATATTGTAGAGTTCCAAGCTACTGCCAACAACCGTACAAAACAACTCATGCTCTGGAAACACCTGTCACGAGTGACACTCTGACTGTGTACTCTACTGTAGTACCAATTCTGTTTACTACTCCACGTCTACAAAATGTGAACACAGCTGACACCACCTACCGGAATATGGTTCAAATGGCTCTGAGCACTATGGGACTTAACATCTGAGGTCATGAGTCCCCTAGAACCTAGAACTAATTAAACCTAACTAACCTACAGACTTCACACACATCCATACCCGAGACAGGATTCGAACTTGCGACCGGAATACGGTATTTACACGGAATCACATGGGTAGTGACTGATAATCACAAAGTTGCAATTACCTTGCAAATGTTTCGTTTGCAGAACTATTTGTATAAAGACTTTTTTGCTTCTGGTATCGTGTACCGTCAGTGCGTTTACGCTATTAATTATGATACACTCTATGTATGAACACAGGTTTTTAAGGTATGCTGGGACCACATCCCTCCACCCCGTCTCCCACCACCACATTCCACTGTTGCATGAGACAAATGTGATTACATGGACCAGTTAAGTAAATAGTGGAGTATTTGAGAAGCCAGCATACCACAAATTGATACCCACTTTTAAACAGCAGTTTGTGCAGTGGAGCAAGATAAACGTTATTGTCCTTTTCCTTTCATATTAAATTTTGTCACAAAATAGTACACAATCTGTAGTAGGTTTTGAAACCAGCTTTATATTTACTGTTAATTGTGGAAACTGTGAGTGTCGTAGATCAGGTCGTGTGTAAGGCTTTCAAAGCTGATGCCCAATCAAAGATTTTATTAATTTTTTATTATTACTATTATTATTATGTACTACTCATTGTAATGTTTACTTAGTATACATGTCTAATTAGATTTAACAGAGATTTGAAGATCCCAAACTTTTCCACTTACAATAAACACACTTATTACCTGTTATAGGTATATAATCATTCATAATAGCTTATTGAAGACTGTACACCTCTCATAACACAGAATAATGTTGCCTGTACAGTAAATAATATTTAACCATATTAGAAATTCTTAAAAATATTCACTTGGAAGGAATGTCTGTAACCATTTCTAAGACTTGATAACAACACCGTTACAAAGATTTTTTATTTCTACCATGTGTCATTCGTAGTAATTTGATTCGACTTAGGTCACCACTATGAATAATAGAGATTTCAAGAAATGCGACATAAACGGAAATAATTCATCTTTAAATAAACCTATTAATCTGTTATCTACTGAAAGCTGCAAAATCTAGCTTAATGTATGCGAGACTCCTCGTCCTGTGCTTTTTCTTGAGTGACCTGAAATTTACTCTAATATTCTTTCTCATGTTCCTCTTACTTACAGCTAGACTGGAGGCCGACCTGGAGATGACTGGACAGCCGGTTGAACGGGATGGAGAGGTGTACTGGGATGTGACGGACTTCAAAGTCAATCCCCATTTGGAAAAGTTGGTGGTTGACTTAACGGGATTATACAACAACGACAAGGCACTAGGTAAGCAGTGGAGTAGATCCCGCGTTATTGAGCAAATAATTTATGTACCTGTTCTAGAATATTATACTGTAAAAGTCAGGTACGTTGAAGGGGTGAGTCGTAGGAGAAATTAAGCTTGAAGGTAATAATTTATGAGGCGATCCACAGATTTTATTACATTTTGGTCAGTTGTTAAGCGTGGAGAAGTAACGTTAATGCCATGTGGACTGAATGAGTTGTTAATTATTTCATTTTATGAAGAGTATGAGACCCGTTACAAAAAAGGCAACTTTCTACAGCCCAAGAGTCCTTCGAAGGGTGCTATTCCTTATACCAAATGATTTATCTAAGGACGGAAATATATTTGGTTAAATTATTTTTGATGAGTTATATCACTTAGGTAAATTACGTAACCAATGGAATTTATGTCATATTGGTTAGATTCCTGTACACACCAAGGAATGTTGGCTCTTTTGAAAGCAACATCTGGAAAATCCTGTACTCCTAACCAAGTTAACGACGTGTATTGGTGCCCTAATACATATTTCAGTCACATCGTTGAAAACAGTATATTGTAAACCTTATTTACATTAATACCCTGTTGTTTCCAGTCATTCTGAGATATTGTCCAATAGCAAATCGTTATAGGAAATTAATGATACACATGACATAGAACTAAAGAATAAATAAATACGAATGAGAGAGGTAGCGCCGATTGGAAACTACAGAAACAGCACAAATGCAACATCCTCTTATTTACCTAGAAGGAACAGAATATACCAATATTAAATATTGCTTATAAGGAAATTGTGTGTGTGTGTGTGTGTGTGTGTGTGTGTGTGTGTGTGTTTGTGTTTGTATGTGTGCGTGCGTGCGTGCGTGTGTGTGTGTGTGTGTGTGTGTGTGTGTGTGTGTGTGTGTGTGTTTCTGTGTGTAAACTATCGGGGTTACAGGCCTACGCTTGCAAATTTCTGGCTGGCATGATATACAGAAGTAGGGAACGGGAGATCTGTAAGATGAAGATAATAAACATTTGAAAACAGGTGAACAGATTTGTAATGAAATTATGCAGTTATCTCACAATCAGATTCCTCACTGCATCGCCGTCCTTCTTCATACCACAACCAATACCAGGCTGACTTCGCGGACCGTCATGCATACTCCCACAATGCATTTTTATTTGGTCAAAATTCTGACAAACGCTAGTGCGTGTCAACTGCATAAATAACACGTAAAAAAGATTTGTCGGTTTGTGCTGTAGAGTGTGTTGCTATCACAGGAACTCTTCATTTTAAATTGCGAAGGATGCAAGGTAGCAGCTGACAACGGCCTTGCCGCAGTGGATACACCGGTTCCCGTCAGATCACCGAAGTTAAGTGCTGTCGGATGTGGCTGGCACTTGAATGGGTGACCATCTAGGCCGCAATGCGCTGTGGCCATTTTTCAGGGTGCACTCAGCCTCGTGATTCGAATTAAGGAGCTACTCGACCGAATAGTAGCGGCTCCGGTCAAAGAAAACCATCATAACGACTGGTAGAGGGGTGTGCTGAGCACACGCCCCTCCTATCCGCATCCTCATCTGAGGATGACACGGCGATCGGATGGTCCCGATGGGCCACTTGTGGCCTGAAGAATATGAACTGGTCGTCAGATGTCACTTCAACTACTAATCCATGAGGGACATTCAGTCTTTCTCCGTGTCTATGAGGCCCCGTCTTCCCCTGGGCTCTCGAAGAAAGAAACCGTCTGGTACCAAAGCTTGACGATGTCCGCACTACAAGCGGCCATCTCCAACACTAACCACTGCAGCGCACTGCCGCTGTTTCCACACTACTCTCGGCTCAACGGCACTCTGGTTCCCCAGAGACGGTTTTCCTGGGCAGCCATCAACGAACCCCAACCACTGCGGTATCTCCGACCAATGCTGCACCCAACATATTGATCATTGACGATGATGCAAAGAAAAAAAGCAACTGATGCCCCAGCTTGACTTTACTGCACTGCATAATTTGCCCACGGCTACCCACAGTGATCTACAGCACCAGCTCAAGACGATGTCACTGGTCGCACTCCCTACTGCTTTGGTCCAGCCAGTCTTGGGTCTTTCCAACGTTTCCAAACAATCATAAAACACGGCATCAATGCACTGACACAGCTGCAAACGAAAAAATTATCATCCACGTACACAAAGCAGTCCGGCGCTGGCTTCCAGAAGATATGTCCGATTCAGTCCCGTATTTCCGACTTCATTCCCTGTCGGCTCCTTAGGGCAGCTACGCTGTTGCAAAAATAGTGTGAACAGCCCACCATACTTCGCCCAGACCCTGCCCCCAACCCCCCCCCCCCCCCCGGCTCAAAAACTATGGCGCTGGCTTCTTTTCCAGATGACGCGCCTGTATAAGCTCCACACTGATAAAAGCTGTATCGTGCCAACCCCAGCGAGGCCCTGTGTGTCACTGACTGTGCCGCCTTCTCAGACAAGAGTTGGTGATGTGTGCTGATCCCATATACTTGGCGGGCGGGGTTAGAAAATTGGTTCTCTAAATTTCTGTTTCATGATGTACATTGTAACACCTCCGTTTATATTCGACCCGACCTGATCTGATCGAATAGCAGCCCAATAATTGTTATTAATGTGACCGTGTACCTAATGGGGCTGGCAATCGAAATTGACTGTTACGGAAGTTGTTACTTTCCAGTTCGTCCTTCTCAAATGCTGTAATAATGAAATGTCTGGTAACAAGAAGAACACCAACACAGTTTCACTAATCAAGAACCTATATTCGTCTCAAAAACACAAAATGGAGGAGACAGCCACTGCCTTCGTCATACATATCTAATGACGGCTAATCTCAGCACAGGCTTCTTCGTTATTCATTACCGTCACACGCTAATCCAATCACTGCAATCCAACACTGCAATCCAAAGAGATGCCGGCGCGGTAGACGCGAAACCAAAATATCGGCACTAGAAATATCACTGATCACTCTCGTAATTATACCTCTTCACTTCCCCGGTATTATTCTAGTACAAAGGGGATAAACCACGGCGATGGCCACTCCCTTTGTCGTTAAAGCCTTGCATTACAACAACTGGTCTCCACACACCTCTGTCCGCGACATGGGACTGACTCAACCCCACACTCGTTCTCGCAACACGACACAATCGATTGTTCGCTCTATCGACCTGTGCCGAGTGCAAACTTATAGTAAGGGCCTACGGACCTCTTACAACATCTCAGAAACTATCAGCCTGTTTATCTGTGCTTCTGAGCTGAAAACTCACAAATTATATTTGTTACGATTACAGCATGCATCTGGGCAATATAACTAATTCAGAAATGTGTGCGAATGTTTCAGCTGATAACACTCTCAAGTTCCTCAACGAGAATTCTGGGGAGATCGCGAAGGAGCTGGAACCTGCCATAGGGGAAGCACTGGGCGCTTCTTTCAAGGAGATGGCCAGGAGATTGTTTGCCAAAGTCCCGTACAACTCAGTGTTCCCACCTTCATGAAGATCCGACGAGTTGTACGTCCTGCTCGAAGTAAAGGACTATGTTAGTCTTGCTACGTAGATGCAACGATCATACATACCTACCCAGCTGCTTGTGTACTGTATTTTGAACTATGTAGAAAAATTATTTTTATAACCATTATTTTGATTGTATTAAAAGTGTTTCTTTCACTTTCAGATACCATGTTCCCTGTTTCGAAAACCGTTTGCAAAAATTTACTTCAGACTTTATTCTTACAAACGTAACGCCATTAAAATTTCATTCTCTGTAACTCCATACTGAAACAACCCCTTGGTGATGAAAATCTATCGTCTTCTACTGCATATAGTATCACCTGTAATGAATGTGAGCATTCCATTTCTTTACATCTGTCGTAGACATGTGTGAACGCAGTACTATCACAATGCAATGTAAGGTTCATCAATGTGTGCTTCAAGTGTATACCACAATTTATGGTTACAGTTATAAAATAAACTGTTTTTTGAGAAAATTAGTGTTCCTTACTATTCATTCTTCAGTAGCGATGAATGTATTTCGTTAAATATTTCTATCACGCAGCCTCTATTTAGCCATGTGTTTAGTACACTAATCCACGTTTTCTCATTTTTGTCAAGCAAATTTATTTATCAACAGTATTACGGTACCTGTCTTAACGTTCCAACATGGTACTTACGTATTTTGTTCAAAAGTGGAATTACTGCAGACTCATTTAGATTTTATATATATATATATATATATATATATATATATATATATATATATATATACAGGGTGGTCCATTGATCGTGACCGGGCCAAATATCTCAAGAAATAAGCGTTAAACGAAAAAACTACAAAGAATGAAACTTGTCTAGCTTGAATGGGGAAACCAGATGGCGCTATGGTTGCCCCACTAGATGGCGCTACCATAGGTCAAACGGATATCAACTGCGTTTTTTTTAAATAGGAACCCCCATTTTTTATTACATATTCGTGTAGTACGTAAATAAATATAAATGTTTTAGTTGGACCACTTTTCTCGCTTTGTGATAGATGGCGCTCTAATAGTCCCATACATAAGGCTCACAATTTTAGACGAACAGTTGGTAACAGGTAGGTTTTTTAAATTAAAATGCAGAACGTAGGTACGTTTGAACATTTTATTTCGGTTGTTCCATTGTGATACATGTGCCTTTGTGAGCTTATCATTTCTGAGAACGCATGCTGTTACAGCGTCATTACCTGTAAATACCACATTAATGCAACAAATGCTCAAAATGATGTCCGTCAGCCTCAGTGCACCTGGCAATACGTGTAACGACATTCCTCTCAACAGCGTGTAGATCGCTTTCCGTAATGTTCGCACATGCATTGACAATGCGCTGACGCATGTTGTCAGTTGTTTTCGGTGGATCACAATAGCAAATATCCTTCAACTTTCCCCACAGAAAGACATCCGGGGTCGCCAGATACGGTGAACGTGCGGGCCATAGTATGGTGCTTCGATGACCAATCCACCTGTCATGAAACAAGCTATGCAATACCGACTCAACCGCACGTGAGCTATGTGCCGGATATCCATCATATTGGAAGCACATCGCCATTCTGTCATGCAGTGAAACATCTTGTAGTAACATCGGTAGAACATTACGCAGAAAGTCGGTATACATTGCACCATTTATATTGCCATCGATAAAATGGGGGCCAATTATCCTTCCTCCCATAATGCCGCACCATACATTAACCCGCTGATGTTCCACTTGTCGCAGCTATCGTGGATTTTCCGTTGCCAAATAGTGCATATTATGCCAGTTTACGTTACCGCTGTTGGTGAACGACGCTTCGTCGCTAAATAGAACGCGTGCAAAAATCTGTCATCATTTCGTAATTTCTCTTGTGCCGAGTGGCATAACTGTACACGACGTTCAAAGTCGTCGCCATGCAATTCCTGGTGCACAGAAATATGGTACGGCTGCATTCGATGTAGTATTCTCAACACCGACGTTTTTGAGATTCCCGATTCTCGCTCAATTTGTCTGCTGCAGATGTGCGGATTAGCCGTGACAGCAGCTAAAACACCTACTTGGGCGTCATCATTTGTTGCAGGTCGTGGTTGACGTTTCACACGTGGCTGAACACTTCCTGTTTCCTTAAATAACTTAACTATCCGACGAACTGTCCGGACACTTGGATGATGTCATCCAGGATACCGAGTAGCATACATAGCACACGCCCGTTAGGCATTTTGATCACGACAGCTATACATCAACACGATATCGACCTTTCCCGCAATTGGTAAACGGTCCATTTTAACACGGGTAATGTATCACGATGTAAATACTGTCCGCACTGGCGGAATGTTACGTGATACCACGTACTTATGCGATTGTGACTATTACAGCGGCATCTATCACAAAGCGAAAAAAGTGATGCAACTAAAACATTCATATTTCTTTACGTACTACACGAATATGTAGTAAAAAATGGAGGTTCCTATTTAAAAAGACGCAGTTGATATCCGTTAGACGTATGGCAGCGCCATCTAGCGAGTCAACCACTGCGCCATCTTATTTCCCCCTTCAAGCTAGACGAGTTGCGTTCTTTTTAGTTTTTTCGTTTGGTGCTTATTTCGTGAGATATTTGGCCCGGTCACTATCAATGGACCATACTGAAGTACACAGAAGGAAGGGAGGAAAAGTAACTAAACATCACGACTTGAGAGAGTGTGTGATGTTATTTCAGTGATTACAGAATCGAGTGAAAGTTACAAAGAAATTTGAAGTACGAGCACACGAATGAGTATGGCGTTCCCCCCTCCCTCTCAGGGCTCGATGCATACATTGATTTGGTTGGGATGGGTATAATTAAGCGGTTTCAACCTCTCCTGAGGCAAGCTAGGTCATAACTACTGTAACTGGTCCCTGATATCCTGGATATCGACACTGGAACCGAGTTGACGCCTGAGATGGTCGCACGCATTCTGCTGGGGTCACATATGGGGACCTTGCTGGCCGTGTGTGGACAACCATTGATCTGTTGATGAATGGCACCGCGATATTGTCGAACGAAGGCTAATACACGAGGAGACAGGATGTCTTTGATATACCGTTGTGCCATTAGAGTTCCCTCAGTCACCAACAGCCATGAACTGAAATCATATCTGATGGCTATTCAGACAATGACACTTTTAGTTACACTGCTGTGTCTCTCCAAATTTTTGGAAGAACTTGGTTTCATCAAAGGTCTCTATATCTTTTGATGATGGTTTTCCGAGTAGTGCAGAACCGTGACTCGTCACTAAACACAATGAAACGACATTAATCAGTACTGTTTGCTTTCTAGTTACAGCATCACTCCAATTATATGAGTTTGTGTTGTGCCATTGATGGCAGTCGAGACATACGACGATAATTCCCTTGTCCAGCTGCTGCTAATCTCTGAGCGACTGTGTGGGCAGTGTGGGATGACAGATACTATCGTAGGGAATCCATAACTTGTTCGGATGGCAGATGCAGATGTGAAGGCGTTACGTTGTGCTTCGTACACAGTACAGTGATTCTCCCTTCTGGTGGTCGGATGTGGTCAACTGGAACGTTGACGAATATATGACTGCCCTCATGAACTCATACAGTACTTCAGTGGGACGCTGTCACATTCAAATACTTCGTAAATCTGGACATTTTCGATTCGACCATCCGGCCAAATGGAGACCATCAATCCCGGTCATTCAAGCTCTTTAGCGCTGTCCCACAGAACTGTAATGTATCTGCATGCCCCTGACAGTGTTCTCTCCACATCTGACGCTATTCAGCTACCTCATGTAGGCTACCACATCTGGTAACAATACTGAGCGCTTATAACACAAATGCACTTTCGTGACAGTTTTACCTGTACAAGAGAATTGGAACTCTATTCATTTATATACCTGCAGATGGTGTGTAATTGTACGCAATTACATCGACAACGGAACATGTCTTTGGGCGCTTCACATTTTTTAACGAGAAATGTATTTATATACGTCTTCAGCAGGTACATATACCTTTAAATGCAATAACATCTGTTAATTAAACATTAATAACATCTGCTATCATACTATTGAAGTATTAGCATTCCTTCCCTTGTTTGCACCATACAACTTATTATGCATCTACAGTGTACTAAACGTGTCTGCTGCTAAAGGTTGTCATTGAAGATGAAGAGAAACCAAGCATATGTCTAAGTGAACAAATATGGTACAAGAGGCATCAATAATTTAACATACAAAAAATAATGTTCGTACCTACTAATACTGCGCCTAGTTGCGGAGATTTAGTTTCGTAGAAAATTCTTATGGTTCTGAGTTAAGACTGCATGTCAATATATTTGCGATCTAGCTTTTCCCCAGTCGCACAATCTTTTGTTATCTCCAGCTTGATTGATCTGAAGCTAAATCCAAGTCCCACCGAGGTTTAAGGTCCACAGGAAACTGTAAATTTCAGACAGTTCACAGGTGAGTAAGAGGTATGGTCATTCTATTTCCAGTAGAGCAATGCACAGTAAAGCAATGTGGCACGGAAGCCACCCACAGCTAGTGAACATGTGTTTGCATCATGGAGGTGAATTAAGTGCTGTGCTGTAAAAAAAGGCAAGAGAAAATATTAGTAGGAATAAGAAGCAAAACTGAAAAATATTCATTGAACTTAGCTTAGAAAACATAATTTTCGATCATTCACACGCGAAATATTCTCGAAGAGACAGTCGACATCTTCACTATGGCTGCCGCAAAAGAAGAACTTGACATTTTCATACTGAATACTACAATACAAGGTTGTATAAAATAATACTTCCGGGCTGTGTCGACATACACAGCATTACTACTACTATCCTCTCTCTCTTCTAGGCTGGGCTGACATACAAACGGTTACTGTGAATGATTTATATCAATCCTGGGAAGCGGAACCGTATGACACGGTCTTATGCTGATCAAATAATGTATTGTGGAAGCTTCTCATTTAATTAAACTGTCTACACATTTTGATCCACTCTTAACAATACCTTCTTTCTCAGATTGTATCGAATTATTTTGTTTCATTCTAAATAATTCTGTAATAGTAATAGAATACCATGCCTGACTTTACTGATCAGAAATTTATCTTATACTCTCGTAAAGGCATTTGGTGACATTAAAAGCAACGGTGGTAACATTAAGAGTGCAACGGGAATTCCACTGTTAAATGCATAGGAGAGAGCAGATAGGTGGAAAGAATACATTGAAAGCCTCTATGAGGGTGAAGATTTGTCTGCTGTGATAGAAGAAGAAACAGGAGTCGATTTAGAAGAGATAGGGGATCCAGTATTAGAATCGGAATTTAAAAGAGCTTTGGAGGACTTACGGTCAAATAAGGCAGAAGGGGTAGATAACACTCCATCAGAATTTCTAAAATCATTGGGGGAAGTGGCAACAAAACGACTATTCACGTTGGTGTGTAGAATATACGAGTCTGGCGATATACCATCTGACTTTCGGAAAAGCATCATTTACACAATTCCGAAGACGGTAAGAGCTGACAAGTGCGAGAATTATCGCACAATCAGCTTAACAGCTCATGCATCGAAGCTGCTTACAAGAATAATATACAGAAGAATTGAAAAGAAAATTGAGAATGCGCTAGGTGACGATCAGTTTGGCTTTAAGAAAAGTAAAGGGACGAGAGAGGCCATTCTGACGTTACGGCTAATATTGGAAGCAAGGCTAAAGAAAAATCAAGACACTTTCATAGGATTTGTCGACCTGGAAAAAGCGTTCGACAATATAAAATGGTGCAAGCTGCTCGAGATTCTGAAAAAAGTAGGGGTAAGCTGTAGGGAGAGACGGGTCATATACAATATGTACAACAACCAAGAGGGAATAATAAGAGTGGACGATCAAGAACGAAGTGCTCGTATTAAGAAGGGTGTAAGACAAGGCTGTAGCCTTTCGCCCCTTCTCTTCAATCTGTACATCGAGGAAACAATGATGGAAATAAAAGAAAGGTTCAGGAGTGGAGTTAAAATACAAGGTGAAAGGATATCAATGATGCGTTTCGCTGATGACATTGCTATCCTGAGTGAAAGTGAAGAAGAATTAAATGATCTGCTGAACGGAATGAACAGTCTAATGAGTACACAGTATGGTTTGAGAGTAAATCGGAGAAAGACGAAGGTAATGAGAAGTAGTAGAAATGAGAACAGCGAGTAACTTAACATCAGGATTGATGGTCACGAAGTCAATGAAGTTAAGGAATTCTGCTACCTAGGCAGTAAAATAACCAATGACGGACGGAGCAAGGAGGACATCAAAAGCAGACTCGCTATGGCAAAAAAAGGCATTTCTGGCCAAGAGAAGTCTACTAATATCAAATACCGGCCTTAATTTGAGGAAGAAATTTCTGAGGATGTACGTCTGGAGTACAGCATTGTACGGTAGTGACACATGGACTGTGGGAAAACCGGAACAGAAGAGAATCGAAGCATTTGAGATGTGGTGCTATAGACGAATGTTGAAAATTAGGTGGACTGATAAGGTATGGAATGAGGAGGTTCTCCGTAGAATCGGAGAGGAAAGGAATATGTGGAAAACACTGATAAGGAGAAGGGACAGGATGATAGGACATCTGCTAAGACATGAGGGATTGACTTCCATGGTACTAGAGGGGTCTGTAGAGGGCAAAAACTGTAGAGGAAGACAGAGATTGGAATACGTCAAGCAAATAATTGAGGACGTAGGTTGCAAGTGCTACTCTGAGATGAAGAGGTTAGCACAGGAAAGGAATTTGCGGCGGGCCGCATCAAACCAGTCAGTAGACTGATGACAAAAAAAAAAAAATAAGGCATTAAGGATTCTGATGGTTTACCATATAGGAGTCATAGGTTTCCTTTAAACATTGTGGACCAATACCTTCTTGATCGAACACATTTTTTTTATCCGAACACATTAAGAAACGTTTGAGAACATAATGCATAGTCCTATTAGCGTATCTACACTGAAGAGTAAAAGGGAAGGAACTGCTATGTAAAAATAAAAAAAGGAAAGAAACTTCATAATCAAACGCTCTTTCACTCATTAAGGGATGGAAACGAAAGTAATTGCTCATCACCGATAACTACTATGAAACCCACTGGATACTCACTACTGAGTCTTCTCAACCCAAGGCTAGTGCCAATTAGGGACAAATTATTCAAGTACAGAAGTCCATTGTGAAGCTAAGTATTGCACTCAAGCGACTATTCATTCCACTTCGCAGTTTTAGATTTGTCCAATGTTCAGGAAAGGCATGAATATCGATTCATTCTGAGTGCCTCGTGTTGAACTCACTGGTATGTATACATAGAAATCCCATCTATTTACAAGATAAATTACCTAAAATACACAAAACCACACATTAATCATTCCAGCACTGAAGGTGGAAGCATTTACATTTACTGATGAGTAGTGGAAGAAGGATCGTGTTTTCTACCATCGATCCTGTGGCATCATAACTGAACAAAGCCACTAACCTTCGAGTTCTTGAAATCTAAGGAACTATAAAATTCAGACACGCATTTCGTACCATTGTGTTCCACAAATTTGCGTTACACATCGGAAGCAGTGACATAATACACTGCATCGGAAAATGAAATTACTGTTTCATTGGGTACCACGTGGTAACGAAGATACTGATAGACAAAGTACTTCCTTTCAAAAACACAAGAATAATCGTAAATTTGCACTCGAAATTGCCCATAATTTAAATAGCATTATTTCCCTGTAAGCTATTATGCTGATATGAAGAATTTTAAATAGTATTATAACATACTAAGTATTTTCAAACACTTTCAGTCATAGACTGTCCAAAGACATGTCTGTCCTTACACTGTCCCAGAAGCAAATTGCTTTCATACTGAATGAGCGGGAAGAGCCCCCATTTATCTATTGTGAGGGTAGCCAACAGAGATGACCACAGGACCCACTAGCCAAGCTAAACGTGACTATGTGCTCATACACCTGCCCTGATGCTCAAGTTAAACCTTTCGCCTTTCTGCTTAAAGCAACTACTATTGCTGAAACTGCCCTATTAGGCAACACATACAAGGTGCCCTTAGGAAACTCACATATACTCATTTAAGGCATACATTTTGGATTAAATAATAGGAAAATGATGCAGGAAGGACGTTGGCGCATATATATCACTGTAAATGTCGAGAATAAATCTATTGACTTCTTTCTGAGAGCCGTGCTACCGTCATAAACAGGCAGCAAAACAGGATAGATATGACATCTGTCTCAACAACAACATTATTTTTTTTAGAAAAGAAACATTTTAAAATTCCCTAGCGTGCAGTAGTGGCAGTAATATACGAATAATATGGAAATGTTGACTGTGACAAGCAAAACCTGCAATAGAGCCGAAGAGCTATGTGAATTTGTCGGCGACTGATTTTTTGAGGCAATATCAATGCTGTGTTTAGTGGAAAAATTGTAAAGTATGGTGTGAAACACATGACTAGGAGGAATGTGATGTTCAAATGTGGAGAATGGAAACCACTGAAGAAAAACTGCATTGGCATCAAGAATGCCTAAAACATGGTGTATGAGCAAGAGTGCAATAGCAATGCCATTCCCAATGAAGAAAATATTATTAAAAAAAGTTAAACGTAATCCAAATTTGAGACTCCGTTGAAAACTTCTGAAGCACTAGAAAGCATACCATTCTCAATCTACCAGTAATCCATATGCCACAGCATGTCACTATTAAACTTCAGAAATACCAAAAACACACACACAGACATTCACTTTCATACATGTCCTAGTCTACACTATATTTCGGCCAAGGGAAGAAAGAAGATGTTTGCATAGTCTGCATTGTATATACACAAATACTATGCTAGCGTTAGCAGAAAACGCCTTAAAATTATGTACTTCTAAAGGCTGTTGCTTTTTTCTGTGAAACTAATACATTAACATTACACAGGGTCAAGCGAAATTCGCCCACTCGGGCTTCGCAGCTCGACTCCTCACATGCCAGCGATAAAAAAATGTCTGCCACAAAATTTCGTTCGGCGGCTACATCTGGCAGGGCAAGGACGTTAAAAAGTGGCAGTCTGTCAACATTGTAACCACATGTATGGTAACTATCTCTGTCAGTACATCTGAGTCGTGCTGTATAATTGGTGCAGTGGATGGATTTTTTGGTTAGCATGCAGGAGGTCGAGGGTTCGATCCTGGGTTGAGGCATACGTTTTTTATTTGGTAAATGTAGTCCTGGTGGTACGGTATCTGACATCTTAATCGTCAACAGCGAATTCAACCGGGTCCTCTAGAAAACATTTGCACTTTAATACTAAAATCGTAGAAATGGAAGATTGGTCAGCTTTGAAAGGTCTTTGCACGTCGTGGGCGTGAATTTATTCGCACCATATCATCTAATAGATGCGAAACCTGTTTTCTTTGTACCCTCCTATAGTGGTCTCATAGATTAGTACTAACTATTATTCTTGTCTCGTTCAGATCGATTACATTTCGTTAGGGCCTTACGTTACCAGTAAGACTAACAATGTGCTTTCCGAATAATGCCAAAACTCTGTTACTATCTGCGTTATAACCATGGTCACAAAAAATATGCCTTTCAACATTGAGTCTGGTAACCGCACGCTGTTTAGTATGTATCTCAATACATTATTATTATTATTATTATTATTATTATTGTTATTCCGTCGATGGGTTGTGGAAACATCACGTCTACTACCGTTAGGGGAAAAGTGTAATTCGAAAATGAACATTTTACTATTAGCAGTGTTGGGATTAATCATGCAGAGCAATATCTGTCAGAGGGGTAATGGACATTAGGTGGAACACCGCGCAGGACTGACATCATGTTTATACCGTAAGCGCTCTCTACCAGACAGAGACTAGTAGCGAGCGGAGTTATGCGCCCGTGACAGACTCTAACGTACGCGCGTACACGTATCTAATTTTCTCATTGTAAACCTCTAAACCAGTGTGGAAGGCGGACGGCACACACAAACGACCAATATGCGGATATGATTCTGGTCCTTTTGGTGCATCTGATAAACGGGCTGATGTTGCCACTCATGAATATGCTGCTAGGTATCCTCGCCGACGGCATCCAGATAAAAAATGTGTTTCGTTGTCTGGAGCTGCACGTTCAGGAGTCAGGTTCTCTCCTTCCACCATCACGTGACAGAGGTCATCCATGGACTCGCCGTACCCAAGCTACTGAGGAAGCTATTCTGGAGTTGATACACCAAGAACATCAGCGAAGTACTCGTTGCAAGGCAGCTGCTTGTCTCGCAATGCACGGTCGTTAACGTGCTGCACGTGAATGGGCTGCATCCCTATGATTATACTTTCATGCAACACCTGCATCCTGCAGATCGCCATCAGCAGATGCAATTCTGTGAATTGTTCCAACAACAACAGGAAGCCAATGATGACTTCGTGAACACCTTAATATGGTCAGATGAAGCAGCATTCACTCGTGAGGGTGCCTTCAATACGCACAATGGCCACCATTGGTGTGACGTTAACCCGCACGTCACCCGCGACCGTGGATATCAACTTCGTTTTGGTATCAACGTCTGGGCCGGAATATTGGGCAACACGTGTTTTGGCCCCTACACATTGCCTGACCGGTTGACTTCACGAAGGTATCGTGCATTCTTCTCAAACTATCTGCCTGATGCTCTGGAAGATGCTCCACTACATGTTCGACAGAGCATATGGTTCCAACATGATGGCGCACCTCCACACTCTGGAATTAATGTGTGACAGTATTTGGACAGAAAATATCCAGGAAAATGACTCAGACGTGGTGGTCCAGTTGTATGGCCAGCATGTTCACTAGACCTAAATCCCCTGGATTTCTTCCGGTGGGCACACGTGAAGGAGCACGTGTTCTCTACTCCGCTGACGAATGTGGAAGAATTGGTAGCGCGTGTTCATGCTGCTCTTGTTACTATGGACGCACCTTTGCTGCGAAGGGTCCAGAACGGTATGATCAGGCTGGTTGCGAAATGTTTGGACCTGCAAGAAGGTCACTTTGAGCATCTGTTGTTCTGAGCAAAACGTAGTCTGTTGTGAAGGTCATGCGGTCATTAATACGATTATTGACAGTGGTTACTAATGTGCGACATATGAGTGCTCTTATTACAAGTAGTATAAATGGCAATTAAATGTTGGGTTATTGTCCTGTACTATCATCTTTAGCATCTCGATATATATATATATATATATATATATATATATATATATATATATATATATATATATATATATATATATTGTAGTTCTTCTGTCCTAAGCCAGGTCATTTGTTTCTACTGCCTATTTCTTATTTGTCACATGTTTGTTATGATCAGCGTTACAAAATCTTGTACATTTAGGATACATATGACCTAAGAAACCGTGTATATTACAGAATGAAATGTCAGAATGGAATTAGCAAATATAAAGAATGCCCCCCAATCTACGGTCGAACGCTCGAGCTCCTGCATGCTAACCCAAAACTCTGTCCACTGCGCCAACTGAAAAGCAGGATTACGATTTGCTGACAGAGGTAGTTACCATACATGTGATTACAGTGTTGTTAGATTGTCACTCTTTAACATCTTTTTTTCTGCCGGATGTAATCGCCAGACGAAATTTTGTGAGAGACATTTTTTTATCGTTTCTTATGAGGAGTCGCGCTGCGAAGACCGAGTGCGCGAATTTCGCTTCACCCTGTATGATGAGAGATATTATACAATACCCAGATAAGACAGCTTTTAATATGAATACATCATGATCTCAATGCTTCCCTCAAAAAAAATTAAATAAATAAATTAATTAATAAAAAATAACTCCACGTGCTCAACAGTTCCATATCATGTGATAACAAGTGTGTCATCCTGTATTTGAAATATAAGCATTAATTCACCATTATTGCCCAATTGCTTCTCTAAAATCTCGCGTCTAGTTACGTCGCCCATAACAAATTCTTTGCTGAGTGGGGAAGTTTACCGCTACACTCAGCAACTTAGCTGCGCCTCTGTTGTCCCAACATACCGACATAGCATGGCTGTAAGATAGCGCTATTACCACGGTACACCGCCGGGGCCTCCATCCTATTTTCAGTCACTTACAGTAGAGATTTAATACTTTTGCCTAAAATAGTCGGTAGCACCACTGCACTGCTTCCTCAGGTGTTACTCTGACCCATTACTCTATTTTGATAGCAACTATACCCTTTCTCTGTACAGTTTCCCCAAGTTGTCTGTTCCTATTACAAACTTACTATATGAATTTAGTCGACCTACATGTCAAGTCTTGGCCTGGGAATAAATTCAAAGGAAACTCGTATCACCACTGGACCGCGTTTCCTCACGCTCTGTAGCCTCAAATAATAATAATAAAAACTAGTCAGAGCAAAATCAGAATCACCGTGGTGCTAGGAAGTGCCATGCTTAAAGTCACTGTTACTTGACGACGTTTCCTATTCCAATACTGCTCTACACGCTGTAGCATTTCTTCCGCAGTTATCCGGCCCTCTTTGGCTGCTGGCATTTGGATTAAGGAGTGGTCTAGACCTGGTCCCCAAGTATCGGTCAGAAAGTTTAGATTCTGTTTGGATAAGATCTGTAGTAGTTCGTCTGGCCAGTACAGTTGTGGGTGTGTTACTTTAAATAAAGTAACTCCCGTCATAGTCGCTGGTAAATGAAATTTACATCCCAATACGTCACACCTAGTCCCGTTAATTAGTAGTCGGTGTATTTGAACTCCAAACATTTTGCTTCCTGCGAGTTTCCCACGCTCATAACAACTAGAGACAACTACCGTGTCATTGGACTTTGAATAAACTCAGTGGAGCCCTGCTCTCCAAAAATAACGGTTTAGTTCATTCACTTCATTTGTGCAAAGACATTTTCATGTTTCTTCCTTAAACAATTGCAGGTTGCATGAGTCATTGCTCATTTCAAACTCGCGAGATGGCTATATGGTGACCACCCCGTTCTGAGATTCCTGGAGCTCACGCACAATCATCTCCATGTCTCGATCCCCACCGTCTCCTACCAGTAACAGTCCTTCTTCCCTTACTTGCATTAATTTCCCAAGTGCCGCTACTTTCAGCGGATAATTGTGCACTCTGTAATATCTAAATGCTGCGTGTTTCCCAGATACTAGTATTTTTAACGATACGTACAACTGCAAGCCATCTATTACTACACACACTCCTGCACTATGGTACGTTCTGACTACTTGGCTTTACTACTAGCTCTAAATCTGATGGTAATTCTCCTTCTACCTTCCTCAGACCCTTCAGAAATTGCTCGGGTGACAGCAGGACAATACTTAATTGACCATGTAGTGCCTGCTGCAAATTTGTTAGCTCGAACTTCGCATTCCAAACGCTTTCACCTAGTGATTGCAGTAACCTTTCAAGGTTAAATTTGCGTCTAATACCAGCATACGTGCCTTTCACTGCCTCCAAACCCCTGTTCAGGGTACTAGCCGAGGTCGTGACATTATCCATGATTTCCTTAGCAGGTAGCGGAGCGTGCGTGTGTCGCTTAGCATGCCGCAATTCATAATTTGCGCGGATGCCATTCTAGTCACCTTATTCGCTTCTGTGAACTCTCTTGCGGCTTCTGCCATTTAATTCAACTTGCTCACGTCGCTTGCATCTGCTGTACCGAAATTTGTCTTCAGTATTCTACCATCAACATCCTTCCATTTCCTCTTTACACTCCTAAGCTACTTCAATCACCTCTTGTATCAGCTCCTTTAATGGTCCATATGCCTCGACCAAGCTTGAGGCCTGTCTCTACTTCCCACTACTAATCGCCAATTCTTGCACCCCTGAAAATAGTTCTTCCAGCCTCGCGATTTCATTTCGTAACTCCCACAAATTAAGTACCAAACGTAAAGACCATTTGTGAAAATACCACATCTGGTTATCTGGAAAACAACACTCCACTGTCCAAGTAACGCACTTACAGCCCCATTACTCCACCCCTAGCGAAAACGTATAGTACTACCAAAAGTGGGGCTCTTCTTTTCCTCCCCATGGTAACATGAGGACAGGGATCCGTATCACTTCCCCTACCCCCAGGAACTTCCTATCTCTGAACAGCGATGACCTTGTAGTTCTACCGATAAGAATACCAAAAATGCATATGTAGGTCTGCCCCTACTGTTATCAACATTACGTTGTACACTACACACACGGATAATTTCCACAAAGTCGATACACTACTGTCTTGACATTAATGTGTAACGAGTCTGAGGTATCCGGATTTCCCCGTTGCTCAACGTTTAGCTTTTTCCTCCTGATATCGTTCCTTGCATTTATTAGCTCCTCTCGCGGAATCGCCTCTGGCACACCTTTGAATAATTGCAGACGTTCCACATGCAAAATCGTCGTCTTTTGGCAACTCCAGTTTCACATTCAGTGGTGACGTAGTTTAGGTTAGTTGCTACGGGCCCTGCTACCGTTTTAAAAACTTCTATGCCTTTCCCTTCGGCGTATATGGATTCGACAACATCACCCATTAGCCCACATTATACCACGACAACGTCTCCGCATGCCACACTGCCTCTTCCTGGTTCTCCTGAGCCTTCGTATTTGCTCTTTGTACCCTTTTTCACACTTCCATTACTTTTCTTGCAAAATCGCAGACGGCTTCTCCTTTTCTGCCACACATGTGGTCAGTTATGTCAAAGGGTGACCTCATCTTTTTGCCATACATAACCTCGAATAGTGGTAACCCAGTACTAGTATATACTTCAGAGTCATTCGAGTTTATGACGAACCCAAGTTACGTGTCACAGTTTGAATGATTTGAATCCACGTAGTAACAGCATTTTCCCAGTTGTTGGGTGAACTCTTTGTCATTCCCTTAAGTTGCGTATGCTGTGGGCTAGTCCTCAATTCCTCACTCTCACAAACCGACACACTTCCATCATGCATGATGTGAAGTTCTTCCCCTGGTCCGTTATCATCGTCTGTGGCACCCCGAACTTCAATAACCACTTGTGCGACTTTGATTGCTTGGTGGCCTGCTATAGCCAGACCTAACGAGAAAAATCATCTGTTATGCTCAGCACAAAACCGTTACCCGCTGGTGTTCGGTTGAATGTTTTTAATATGTCCACCCCAAATTGAACTAAAAGATTCTATTGCTCCTGGTAATATTTGTAACAGTATCTGCTGCCGCCTCAAATTGGCTGTCTGTGTACAGTCCTACAATTCCTGACTTATCAATCCACAACTTCCTTCCTCTCCACCAATACGTCTCTGCCACCCTTCTATTCATCGTCCTGTACCCACCATGGCCTAACGAAATACGATCATACATCTCACGTAACAATACTAATTTCAACTTGGCCGGCACTAACACTCGTGGTCCTAATTTTGTTCCTCTACACAGTAACCCGTCATGCATACTAACTTGATACAGTTTCTTATACTGTCTGCATTTCTAGTCGATGTTCTGTGCTGCTCGCCATTATGTAAAATCGGGACCCAGCACTTGTAGTAAAGCTATCTTTTCGCTGAGCCCATCCGCATTTGTTTGTTTGATTGCAGCTTGTGGATTACTTCGTACTCAAATTCATTCAGTAGTAACCACTTTAAAGCTGCATGGTCCGTTATCACATTAAACGTCCTACCATACTAATAACATCGAAAGTACGTTATTCTATATATCAGACTAAGCGTTATAATTTCCGTCAATGGCGTTCAGTTGCCTTAATGCAAAGGCAACAGGATGCTCTTGACCATCGACCTCCTGGCTCAAAACACTACCAAGGACGTAGTTTGACGCATCACATGACAATATAAATTTTTACTGAAAGTCTGGAATCACCAAAACTGAACTGTATTTTGACACCTTCTTTAAGTCGTCAAATGCTCCCTGGCGTTCGTCCGACCGCACAAAGGAGGAGGAGGAGATTAGTGTTTAACGTCCCGTCGACGACGAGGTCATTAGAGACGGAGCGCAAGCTCGGGTGAGGGAAGGATGGGGAAGGAAATCGGCCGTGCCCTTTCAAAGGAACCATCCCGGCATTTGCCTGAAGCGATTTAGGGAAATCACGGAAAACCTAAATCAGGATGGCCGGAGACGGGATTGAACCGTCGTCCTCCCGAATGCGAGTCCAGTGTGCTAACCACTGCGCCACCTCGCTCGGTGACCGCACAAACTTAACCCCTTTGTTCAACAGTTGCGTAAGCAATATCCGCAAATCCCTTCACGAACCTCCTATAATAATTCGCGACTTTAAGGAAAGATTGTAAGTCCTTGGTAATTCATGATACTGGAAAATCTTTCACTGTTTGCAGAAACTTCGGATAAGTCGTTGCATCATCGTTACTTATGACAAGGTCAAAATAGTTTCCTTCCTCCAGTGCAAAGTGACATTTTTCAGCATTGAGTGTGAGATGTGCTGCCCACAATCTGCTGAATACTTGTTTTAGACTTTGTCTGTGTTCCTGCATATCCCTTGAGTGGATGATTACGTAATCAAGATATACTAAGTATTGGTGGATTGGTGGGGTTTCAGTACTCTCAGTACTTCCTCCAGAAACTGTTGGAATATCGCCGGCGCATGCTTCAACCCAAAAGGCATCCTCGTATATTGGTAGTGTTTCTCACCTGTTGAAAAATCTGTTGTTGGTCTGCCTTCAAGAAACACTTTTGGCTGATGGTATCTGCTTTTTAAGTCCAACGTCGCGACGTACTTGCTTTACTCTGTGATATTCGGAAGAGCGTATGCATCTGTTGTAGTGTTGCTGTTCAAACAGCGATAATCACAACAAAGCCGATACTTCTGCGAACCATCCATAGACTTCTTAGGTACGATTGCAATTCCTGCCCACCATGCGCTACTACTTTCTTCTATTATTTTGACAACTAATTGTTCATTAATAAACTCTTCTAAAACCGGCTGCAAAAACAGATGTATTTTTTATGGTCTTCGATATGCCGGTGCTTGATTTCCTGTTCTGTATTGTGTAATACTGCAGCAGGCAACGGCCTTCTCGGGAAATAAGAGCAGATCCTGGAATTCTAGCAAAAGGTCCTTCGGCTGTGCTCTTTCTGGTCCTTTCAAATGCTTCAACTTCTACCGAAATGCCATCGTAGCAGCGTCCTGTGCCCATTATAGCTCACACATCCTGTGTGGTAATCTTCCGGAATCTGCAGCGTAGCTAATAACGTTCGTTTCAATAACTTCACATCTCCGGCGCCAAAATTATCAACATTGGCGGGTACCACATTACCTCTGTCCATTTCCTGTACGCATACAATATAAGTTCCGCAAAATAACGTGCTATGTCTGACACTTCATTAACGTCCACTGGTTCAATTATATTACACATATGAAACTACGTAGCGATTTTCTGGTGCCTTTCGACACAAAACCATGAGGATCAAGCGTTAATTGTTTCTCACGGTTTAACTGGACACCCCTCGCAGAAGATTAACATTGACAACAGTTCCCTTTATTCGGAATGTCTTTCCACTCAGTTCCAATGTACGTCGCCGAGGGTCAATCATGGAATGATGTTGATGCAGAAAATCTAACCCTAGGATCTTGGTGTACCACTCGCTTACATGAGACACCTTTTTCACACACTGCCTAAACTTGATCGGCCCCACCGAAAAATTCACCACTATTGACCCCCATTGCCGTTGTCATTATTCTTTACTCCACGTAAATCGTATCGTGGTGGGTTCCACTGCCTCCTAACCACTAATTCTCTCGACGCTACTGGTACATACGCTCCTGTGTCCAACACTTTATACTCTCTTCCATCCACAACACCCGTAATGGCACATTCCGCCTCTGCATGTGATCTGACTGAACTTACTTTTATTGGGAACTCCTGTCGGCGGCCCCGGAGCTGCCTTCTATATTTAACGGATCCTTTCTATTCCCTGTACTCCCTCTACGAATCTCCTTATAACCTTATCGATGACCAAAACGTCCTGTAAAGTCATTTCCACCAAACTGTTGGCTATCCCTGTTACTCCAGTTGTACTGTGGGTTCCGTAATTGGTAACACTGCCTTTTTGCATTGCTCCTTCGATCCCACTTAAAACACTTAATAATCAATGTAAATAGCCGCTTCCGTTCTTCGATTTCTTCGTATTCCATAGCTTACCTAACCCTTCATCAAGATGATTAGGCGCACTGTTCTGGACGTTTCCGGTGTCAAATCTCTTAAAAAAGCATCGAACGCTCGTTGCTCAGCATCACTTTATTTACCTCCTCGTTTTCTGAGAGCTCTAACGTGTTAACGTTCATTTTTTGATTTTATCCGCAAAGTCTTCTACTTCACCATTATGTCTCCTGGATACCATCCCTAATTGTTCGCAAAAAACAGTGCATTTTTAAGCTTCCTGTATCGTTTCCTGTATCGTTGTTGAAAATTACCGAACAATCAGTTTAATAAGCCACAGCTGCAAAATACTAACACAAATTCTTTACAGACGAATGGAAAAACTAGCAGAAGCCAACCTCGGGGAAGATCAGTTTGGATTCCGTAGAAATACTGGAACACGTGAGGCAATACTGACCTTACGACTTATCATAGAAGAAAGATTAAGGAAAGGCAAACCTACGTTTCTAGCATTTGTAGACTTAGAGAAAGCTTTTGACAATGTTGACTGGAATACTCTCTTTCAAATTCTAAAGGTGGCAGGGGTAAAATACAGGGAGCGAAAGGCAATTTACAATTTGTACAGAAACCAGATGGCAGTTATAAGAGTCGAGGGACATGAAAGGGAAGCAGCGGTGGGGAAGGGAGTAAGACAGGGTTGTAGCCTCTCCCCGATGTTATTCAATCTGTATATTGAGCAAGCAGTAAAGGAAACAAAAGAAAATTTCGGAGTAGGTATTAAAATCCATGGAGAAGAAATAAAAACTTTGAGGTTTGCCGATGACATTGTAATTCTGTCAGAGACAGCAAAGGACTTGGAAGAGCAGTTGAACGGAATGGATGGTATCTTGAAGGGAGGATATAAGATGAACATCAACAAAAGCAAAACGAGGACAATGGAATGTAGTGGAATTAAGTCGGGTGATGCTGAGGGAATTAGATTAGGAAATGAGGCACTTAAAGTAGTAAAGGAGTTTTGCTATTTGGGGAGCAAAATAACTGATGATGGTCGAAGTAGAGAGGATATAAAATGTAGACTGGCAATGGCAAGGAAAGCGTTTCTGAAGAAGAGAAATTTGTTAACATCGAGCATAGATTTAAGTGTCAGGAAGTCATTTCTGAAAGTATTTGTATGGAGTGTAGCCATGTATGGAAGTGAAACATGGACGGTAAATAGTTTGGACAAGAAGAGAATAGAAGCTTTCGAAATGTGGTGCTACAGAAGAATGCTGAAGATTAGATGGGTAGATCACATAACTAATGAGGAAGTATTGAATAGGATTGGGGAGAAGTGAAGTTTGTGGCACAACTTGACCAGAAGAAGGGATCGGTTGGTAGGACATGTTCTGAGGCATCAAGGGATCACCAATTTAGTATTGGAGGGCAGCGTGGTGGGTAAAAATCGTAGGGGGAGACCAAGAGATGAATACACTAAGCAGATTCAGAAGGATGTAGGTTGCAGTAAGTACTGGGAGATGAAGAAGCTTGCACAGGATAGAGTAGCATGGAGAGCTGCATCAAACCAGTCTCAGGACTGAAGACCACAACAACAACAACGTATCGTTGTTGAAACCTCTGTCTCAGCTTGTTAAAATTTTGTGCATTTCACAATACTTCTGTGTGCTTTACGAATAATTTTGCTTTTCCTGACAAACATAACCAGGCAATCAGAAACAATTCTTTATCTGACGAGCCCCTAATATCAGATGGCGACTCAAGATTGTCTATAAAAGCCAACACATCCCGTGACGGTCTACCAGATAAAGATTCGCCGCAGTCGGATCTACTGCTAGCGTTTGCGACTTTTCTATCTCGCGAGTTTTTCGGGCTAGTTCATTAAATATGACCAAATTATTCGCTCTAAAATGAGCCACCTAATCCTCTAATGACTGTACCGATTTTTCACTGCCGACCCCTTCTGTCTCTGATTTTGATTCTGCGTCAATTACCGTCTATAAAAGTTACACTACAACAAATCAGTATCCAGAGAACAGTTAGTTCCGAATTTTTCTACCAAGTTACTTCTTTTTCTCTAATCGCGAGCCACCTGGACACCAAAAATTGCCTAGCCGTTTGCCGTAAACGGCTACAAGTACAGCAGTTCCACTTCTGATTCAGCACAAGCCGCAGAATACTCGTGTAAATTACACTGAGAGCAACGCACAGGTACTAAGGATCCATCTTAACCATTAAACCTACATTGCGATAGATCGACAGGTTCCGCTGGTTTCATAAATGTAACTTTCGTAAAATCAAGCCCTCTAAACTTCTACCTCATTATCACCATAACATAAGAACAACGTAGCGTCACACACGCCAATGACGACACTGCGGGTTTGGCTTGAAAGACGCGCTGCGGGAATGGTAAACCCTCCACTGTTGATTCCTGCGACGTCCGACCTCTTGACACAACTGCATCACTCTGCAGTGACTCTGCTGTAGGGAGTGGTGCGTTTGTAGTGACGCTGTAGGTGGTGGGGAAGCGGTATGGACAATTTATCAACTGTTGAATCCTCAATTCTACATGAGGCAGTCGCACCTCTCTTCCTTAGCTCTGGACGGTGCAGATGGCGTCGGCTGCTAGGTCGGCACTCGCCGATGCTGCACCAGGACACCGGCCTGGCGGCCAATGAAGGCCACGGCCAGTCGCGATAGCGGAGCTTCACGACAGAGCGACACACTGTCCCACAGCTCTTCGTTACACGGTGGCGCAGGCGACTGGGCACGGGTGTCGACCTGCGCCCCTCGGAAAGGCGGCAACAGAAACGAGCAGCAAGCAAGCGGGGCTGTGTCACCCAGTCCCGCGAAGCACCCACCGTGGCAGCAGATGCAGCCTGGTCTCGAACTGGAGGCTGCTGCTGACGCTGCCCTATCGTCTCACGGTCCGACGGCGTTCCGGCGTCGTGGTGTGACTACTCAGCGATGACCAAGTCCCGGAATCGAATAACCCCCCCCCCTTGTCCTCAAATTCAGCCTCACTTATACGCCGTTACTGCCTACGGGATTATACTGCCAGGGAGAGGAGTGTCACATTTTGATAACATTCCAGCACCAATTACTACAGAGTTTATTGAAAAGCAGCATCTTCACTTCACCTATTTCGTACATGACGTGATACTCCAGAAGAGTTAAGAGACAGCAGCTGAAAGTTACTTATAAGACAATCATTAAATGGCTAATAACACAGACCAACTTGTGTTGCATGATAAATGAGCTTGGGCTATAGCAATTTCGTGAAAGTGACCTGAACATTCAGGAAGCTTTAACACAGCAGTATAACTCATAATGACCTGTTCTCAACACAAGAAGGGACTTACCCATCACGTGCGATATTATATGCGATGAAGTTCGTGAACTTCGTTCAAGAAGAAACCTTGTTGGGAACGTCTTCATCAACCCACACAACGGGGGCTACTCACAAAAGACATGTTCCTGGCGCAGCAATGCCTGCAGTGAGAAGCTATCCGAGGTTTCATCTGTCCTATCCGATGCTGCATCTACAGGGTGGTCCATTCATCGTGACCGGGCCAAATATCTCCCAAAATAAGCATCAAACGAAAAAACTACAAAGAACGAAACTTGTCATAGCTTGAAGGGAGAAACCAGATGGCGCTATGGTTGGCCCGCTAGATAGCGCTGCCATAGGTCAAAGGGATATCAACTGCGTTTTTTAAAATAGGAACCCACATTTTTCATAACATATTCGTGTAGTACGTACAGAAATATGAATGTTTTAGTTGGACCACTTCTTTCGTTTTTTGATAGATGGCGCTGTAATAGTCACAAACATATGGCTCATAATTTTAGACGAACAGTTGGTAACCGGTAGGTTTTTTAAATTAAAATACAGGGCATAGGTACGTTTCAACACTTTATTTCGGTTGTTCCAATGTGATACATGTACCTTTGTGAACTTATCATTTCTGAGGAAGCATGGTGTTACAGCATGATTACCTGTAATACTACATTAATGCAATAAACGCTAGAAATGATGTCCGTCAATCTCAATGCATTTGGCAATACGTGTAACGACATTCCCCTCAACAGGGAGTAGTTCGCCTTCTGTAATGTTCGCACATGCATTGACAATGCGCTAACGCATGTTGTGAGGTGTTGTCGGTGGATCACGATACCAATTATCCTTCAACTTTCCCCACGGAAAGAAATCCGGGGACGTCAGATCCGGCGAACGTGCAGGCCATGGTATGGTGTTTCAACGACCAATCCACCTGTCATGAGATATGCTATTCAATACCGCTTCAACTGTACGCGAGCTATGTGCCGGACATCCTACATGTTGGAAGTACATCGCCATTCTGTCGTGCAGTGAAACATCTTGTAGTGACATCGGTAGAACATTACGTAGGAAATCAGCATACATTGCACCATTTAGATTGCCATCGATAAAATGGTAGAACATTACGTAGGAAATCAGCATACATTGCACCATTTGGATTGCCATCGATAATATGGGGGCCAATAATCGTTCCTCCCATAATGCCGCACCATACATTAACCCGCCGAGGTCGTTGATGTTCTACATTTCGCAGCCACCGTGGATTTTCCGTTGCCCAATAGTGTATATTATGCCGGTTTACGTTACCGCTGATGGGATTGGGTTGGGTTGTTTGGGGGAAGCGACTGAACTGCGAGGTCATCGGTCTTACCGGAATAGGGGAGAACGGGGAAGGAAGCCGGCCGTCCCCTTTCAAGGGAACCATCCCGGCATTTGCCTGGAGCGATTTAGGGAAATCACAGGAAACCGAAATCAGGATGGCCGGACGCAGGATTGAACCGTCGTCCTCCCGAAGTCCAGGGTGTACCACTGTTGGTGAATGACGCTTCGTCGCTAAATAGAACGCGTGCAAAAAAATTGTCATCGTCCCGCAGTTTCTCTTGTGCCCAGTGGCAGAAATGTACACGACGTTCAAAGTCATCACCATGCAATTCCTGGTGCATAGAAATATGGTACGGGTGCAGTCGATGTTGTAGCATTCTCAACAACCGATTCTCGCGCAATTTGTCTGCTACTGATTTGTGGATTAGCTGCGACAGCAGCTAAAACAGCTACTTGCGTATCATCACTTGTTGCAGGTCGTGGTTGACGTTTCACTTGTGGCTGAACACTTCCTGTTTCCTTATATAACGTAACTACCCGGCGATCGGTCTGGACACTTGGATGATGGACGCTTGGTTGATGTCATCCAGCATACCGAGCATCATTCATAGCACACGCCCGTTGGGCATTTTGATCACAATAACCATACATCAATAGGAAATCGACATTTTCCGCAATTGGTAAACGGTCCATTTTAACACGTGTAATGTATCACGAAGCAAATACCGTCCGCCCTGGCGGAATGATACGTGATACCACGTACTTACACGTTTGTGACTATTACAGAGTCATCTATCACAAAGCGAAGAAAGTGTTCCAACTAAAACATTCATATTTCTTTATGTAATACACGAATATGTAATAAAAAATGTGGGTTCCTATTTAAAAAAAACGCAGTTGATATCCGTTTGACCTATGGCAGCGCCATCTAGCAGGTCAACCATAGCGCCATCTGGTTTCTCCCTTCAAGCCAGACGAGTTTCGATTTTTGTAATTTTTTCGTTTGATGCTTATTTCGTGAAATATTTGGCCCGGTCACTATCATCTGACCAGCCCGTACATGGAACTCCTGCCAAACGGTATGATAAAAGTGGTGAGGATAATGATAATATCGACACCGCATCTGCTAAAGAAGCAGAAACCCACGCACCTTCGACATCGTCTGCAGAGCCTCCCCTGTATCAACGTGAATTTAAGTGTGGTGACCGTAATAGTACTAATGAGTACAAGAATCGCAAAACAGTGAAGTGCAGTGAAAACCAGGTCCTTCTATCGAGTACAAAAGACGTTTCTAGCACCTTTAGCCACATTAAAAAGGATTTTCAATGTCACAGAGAAAAAATTCACAGTAATTTAGAAGTTGTTGTTTAGAGGGTTTCAGTGTACTGCAGCTACTCTTAGACATATTATCAGATATGGGCATCCTAAAGGAAAATATATTATGTAACCTCCAACCATGGCATTAGACAGGATTCTTGTGAGAATGAATAATTTGCCAACAGTGTTTGAATCATCATGTGACTCCTTCGGCAGAAATGAACCATTCGACACTGAGAATTTATACGTGGAGTTTCTAAAAAGGTATGGACGTGTTTTTTTTTTTTTCATCAAGCCCTCCTTTCTCTAACAGGCTCTGTTTAAACTTGAAACAAGTAAAAGGATGAATATACTACAGATAAATTTAGCTCAAAGTACGAAAACCAATTAATGGGCTGAATGTTGATACAAACTATTTATAAGAACCATACTGTAGAAACAATAAACTGTCACACTTTTCTGCGGTTATATGTCTGGTATTTTAGTTACAAGTAGAAAATTCATTGTGACGAAGGTTGAGCAGGTGTGTGACATGCACATGTGTAGCGCCGGAAATGCATATCCTCCTATTTACATCTATAGTACTATAATTTTTTTTTGTTACCTGAAGATATGACATTTCTGTGTCTTTATATATTGTAATTGTTTTACTATTTGTATATATATATTCATGCATTTATGTCGATGTATAATTGGTTGTTTTGCAAATATTATTTAGATTTTTACGCTGGGTCTTGCCTAGAGAAAACTATGCTATCGAACGACTACACCGATAGGTCGTGTGGAGAACCAAAGTGTTTAGGATCTTTGGTAGTGTTAGGTCTACCGCGTGGAGCGCGGGCAGAGGAGAGTCTGGCTGGGGTGGTGCAGTGGAGCAGGTTTGTTGTGTGACGCTCCCGCGAGTTGCCCCGCTTTCGGGGTTGGGCAGCATGTAATTGCGCTCGACTTGCTATGATAGTTTCGGACACGGTGTCGCGGACAGGAAGAATTAGCTGGCGCACATCAAGAGCCCGTTTCGCCTGGTGACCGTGTCGAGAAGAAGGCGCGCCAACATCCAGCTTCTGCAACAGCGACGGCCGACAATGAGTGACTGTCGCCACCTCCTCGATCGACGTTTTCAAACCTTCAATCAACCAACAAGGAAGACTGGAAGCATGCAAAGTTTAGAACTGTATGGCAGACCTCAGCTTTTCAAACCTTTAAAATTGTTGCATCACAAAGTTACAGGAACTTAGCATGAACGTTTGTTGCTCATTGTCCCAATTGCATTACCAAGCAGGGTCCCATCCTTTTCCGGAATGAACTCGAGTGTCGTTGAAATTCAAAAGCCAGCATCATTCATTATTAACTTTACCCCTTTTCAAAATTAATTTCCACCAATTTCATTTGCATTTTTCCTTTCATTTAGATGTAACCCTTTCCTCCCTCTTTACCGACAAATTAACTTCGGTGACGATTGCTTTTCCCAAATTTCCATTAGGTACACGCGATTTAATTTTTCTCTATAATTAAGGTCGATAAGTGAGGGGGTGGTTACACATGGTCACAGGAGAAAAAGAGTACGCGTGGGCGAAGCGGGTTGTAGTAAGCATATACATGCAGTAGAATCTTACGTATGACTGCAGCAGCCACTGTGAAAATGTAATATAGTGTATTGTACTGTCGAGGCCCTTACTGAATGGATTTAATAGTATAAAACTTTGATTTTAATTTTCACTGGATGTTCGTCAGTGTCTTCTGCCTTGCTACTAGTTACATCGTATCAGTCACGTTGCACAAAACCAGACAGAACCACTTTGAAACTCACGTGTTGAACCATCAGCAGCTAAACTCACGTGTTGCTGACGAGGTAACCCTACCGAATTGCGCGTCTACAACTTGGCTGTCCAACATGTGGTGTCAGAAGTGGGATCACTCACCATTAGGCCCGTCTTACCGACCTAACTAAAGCCAATGAACATACACCTCATGAGATAAGGTTTGGCCGCCCTATGGAATCTCGTTTTGAGATCGATCAGTTACCTCTGGGAATCGATCACACAGCCTTTAAGGGGCGAGAACACCGCCTTAAGGCCATTTGGAAGAATGTGCAAAGGAACAACCGCAAAGCAACCAGGAAACAGATGAAAGAAACAATAAAAATGCCATCCTCTCCCTCTAGAAATCTGGTGATTCGGTTTTGCTAAAGAAACCTAGTATAAAGAAAGGAAGAGTATGTATGACAGACCATATTCAATCACTCATCTCACTTCCCCTGCCTGACTGCAAGGTGGTCAACCAGTTTTATCGACTAAAACCCTATTCAGGAACTATGCCTCTCCCACTGCCTCCTGAGACAAGCGCCGTACCTCCAGCAGGTTCTGCCCCCCCCCCCCCCCACCTTCAATCCAACCCCCCACCCCCTAAGGAAGTGGAGGAAAAGGAAAATTCCCTCATACCCAGCTCACCCTAGATACGCTCTGAGAACTAAACACCCATATGCCCTTAGATCCAAGGACTAAACATCCAGGTATTTCTTCTTACTTAGGAGATTTCCAGCCATAGCAACCAAAAACAAAGTGGCAAGGTTGAAGCAACCACCTTATTACTTTCCTTCGCAAATGAAGATGTCACCTTAGCTTCCCTGTCTGAAAGAGTTTATCAGAACTTTACCTGTCCACCCTGTTCTGTAATGCCGCCCTAGAATAATTACTCCCTAGTTTTAACCAGTACTTTTATTATGTTATTTTCGTTATGTTATTTATGTGTTATGGCACGCCTAGTGGCCGGACAATAGCTCTCCTCTCCTGCTCCCTTGGGCAGCAGCCCACTCTGTTTCGGCGGCTTCTCTAGGTCTACCTTTCTTTCTTACTGCAATAGATAACCGTGCTATTAACGTGGTAGGCTTCTTCACCTCAACGGGTGCCCACTGCTTTTCCTTCCTCACCAATTCTGCCACGCTTTTCGGCAGGTATAGTAGCTACTAGCCACGATTGGGAAATGTCTGGTACTGTAGTTACAAGTAGAAAATACATTGTGACAAAGGTTGAACAGCTGTGTGAGAAGCACATGGTCACAGGAGAGAGAAGGACGCGCGGGCCAAGTGGGTTGTAGTAAGCATATACATGCAGTAGAATCTTAAGCACGGCTGCAACAGCAACTGTGAAAATGTAGTATATGGACTAAAACAGCCACCAGTAGCTGGAGGTAGTTGTCAAAACCTCTTCACCTTGGTTTCAACCCATATAATCCTGTCATCTTCAGAAGTCTTGTTACTTTGATGTAAGTGTGTACAGATAAATGCAACGTTCAGAAAATTAGGATTTTATAAAAACATGGCATACATACATTATAATTTATTGCAATGTGTAATAAAAATACGTTGACAAATCTATTCAGACGTCTTTATTCCGAATTAGAAATACATGACAAATAACGTACATTACGTGTTTTGTACGGCACCAGCACCCTCACCGTAGTGGGAGCTTACTTGGGGCACGCAGCTCATATACAGAAAATTACATAGAATGAAAATGAAATTACATAGATAATAAAGAAAAGAACAGAACAAAGACGATATTGCTCCGCTATCGAAGAACAATTCCCAGGAGTCAAGGCGTAAGCGTCCAGAACTCTACACGACGTCGACCCTGTGCCGCAGGCGCTTTGCTGTTATCAGCTCAAAGATCTTGTAGGATGTGGACCACGAAGTAAGCTCAGGGGAAGAGATGACTGACAATTCTCGCACTGTGAGGCACACTTTAAAGAGGTCTCCCGGGCATTGTGGTTGTGAAGACCATGTCCCCTTCCAGTTCAACTTGGCTGATGTGAATGACATTTCTGTGACGCCAGGACGCAAGTCGAGGACGGGACGCCGAATGAACGGCGCGTTGTACTTTGTCGCCTTCTCGTTGCGGCACCAGCCGAGCCGAAAGTGATCACCGACTTTCTGGGCGTCGACTATGAGAACTTGGCCGTCTTTGACCGCGACGATGTCTGGCTTGCAGAGCCCTTCAGGTGTACGCAGGCTCCACCGAGATAACGAAGTCCTATTGAGCGAATTTATGCAACATGCACTTCTCGACTGCGTGGGGTCGCTTCACGGGAGACCGCAAGCTATACGACGTGATTCGCGATCTGGACGGCTCTGTAGCTCTCACGGCAACGGGTGTCAGCCATCCGCTCACGACGGAAGGAAAGGCGTTTATGCAGGCGCGGATGGCGTTCATGACGTCACGCCCAGACAGAAGTCGACTGGTGTCAGAGACACACTGGTGCTGGCCTCGGATAGCGGCACACTCCGAGAGGGCCGCTCCATCGAAGGCGACATGCAGACTAGCCGCTCACATCTCCCCGACCTGCTCCAACGTCTCCAGAAGGTGGCCTTCCGCGACAAGTACCGCTCCAGCACCGCGACCTAGCGCTGTACTTCGTCTAGACTTGTGTTGTCCACAGCTGGCCGGATGGTAGGTCCTGTCAAGCGGTCAGATTGAATGCCGAGTTCCTCTGGGCCACAGGAGCATGGAATTACCCCAAATAAGTATCGGCTGGGAAGCGGAAATATCTCAGCTGCTCGCGCCATGACGTCTGCGTTGTTCAGGACACCAACATGGGTGCAACTAAGGGTCAGCCCATGATACTGGCCCGGCAGCAGCACGTGCACAAGGGCATAGAAGCGCTGTTGCGTCTTCAAGGAGCGTGGGTGATGATGTTCACCTGCTGTTGCCGATGACTGCGAGGACAGAACAGGAATTGACCGGAAGAAGAGAACTGCATCCCCAAGTGGCGGAAGGTCTCAGCTATGCATAGAGCCAGCAGGTGAGCGTTGGCGGCCGTTAAGATGACTGCGTCATCCACCTTCACCTTTTTCTTACAGCCCGAAGCCACGAAGGCAAGGTTGAAACACTTCTGTATGTTGATGTGCAGCCCCAGTTGAGCGCAAGCTGCGGTGGCTGCGTCGGTGAGTGACTTCAGACTCCTCTTTGCCGATGCAGACATGAGGACATCATCAGCAAAGGCCGCAGCATTGACTCTGCGACCTAGAATCTGCGCTCCAATGTGGGAAGGCAGGCGATCTAGTATTGTGTCGGTGGCCATGTTGAAGTGGAGGAGGAGAGAGGGCCCTCCTGACGGACACCGTTTGACAGCTGCACTTCCGCGCTCAAGCCGCCGCTGCCCGCTAAGACCGTCTTGCTGTCCCTATAGGAGCCCTCAACGTAGTCGGCAAATTCACTCGGAAGGCCATGCGCCTTCAGCACAGGGCGTAGGGCAATATGGCCTAGCGAGTAGAAGGAACTGAACACGTCGAGCGATGAAAAGACAGAACAGCAGGAATGGACGGAGTCAAAATGTCTCAAATGGCTCTGAGCACTATGGGACTTAACTTCTGAGGTCATCAGTCCCCTAGAACTTAGAACTACGTAAACCTAACTAACCTAAGGACATCACACACATCCATACCCGAGGCGGGATTCGAACCAGCGACCGTAACAGGCTCGCGGTTCCGGATTGAAGCGCCTAGAACCGCTCGCCCACACCAGCCGGCTGGACGGAGTCGACGAGAGCTTGGTTCAAGATGGAAGTCTATTCCAGCAACCCATCCCGAGGAATGAATGCCTGCTGACGTTCGTTCACAGCACACAGATGTATCAAGCGAGAGGCCAGAACCTTTTGAAAATTCCTATCCAGCACCGAAAATATAGTGACAGAGCGAGAGTCAGCAGGGGATGGTGGTGAAGCCACTCTGGGGGCTAAGTTGGTCCAGACATGGAGGAGATGGCCAGGGAGTGCTCCTGCAAAGGAGGAAGAGATTCATCAATCTCACCACCACATCGTGCGGCAAACGGCGCAGCTCGGTGGGAGTCGGGTCGTCTGGATCCGGTGCCGAATTCCTGGGTGGCAGGGAGACTGCGACCCCTTCGGCAGTGACCGGCCTCCACAGGCACCTGAAGTCTACAGGTTGCGAGAGCGGCAGGAAGCGGCCACTGATGTCGCCACTGGTCGAGGTAGGCTTTTGCTTGAAGAGGTCGTCAAGAAGTTGTGCAGGTCGGGGATGTTAGACAGTGGCTACAGGTGAGTGGCATCCAGGAGCCTCTGCAAACAGCGCCTCATGAGTGGAGCGAACTCCCACCGAGGGCTCTGTCGCCGCTGCAGTAAACTGGTTCTTGATCTGCCGTGGTAGAGGGTGAGGCATCCTCTTCTGAAACTCCTTCTCCTTAGAGCCGACGATGGCGAGGGCATCTGGGAGCATGCCCAGTATGGTAGCGGCCTTTGTCCCTCGCCCCAAAAGGCCTGGGAAGGTAAAGGCACCAGAGGGAGGCAATCCTGACGTTGCGGTTGATAATGGAAGCAAGACCACGGAAAAATCAAGACACGTTCGTAGGATTTGTTGACCTGAAAAAGGCATTCGACAATGTAAAATGAGTAACGTGATAGAAATTCTGAGAAAAATAGGGGTAAGCTGTAGGGATAGACAAGTAATGTACAGTATCCGACGGTTGCGCATAAAGTAATGCATCGCAATTTTTCTCAGCCGAAACCAATACTAGGAATGCGAAATCATATGTATGTTATGTCTGAGTGACCGCGACAAGTTTTCACCACCTCTGACAAACAGCACAGCTGCAGGACAGCTTCAAAATGGCATCTGTATGTGGTTTACAAGTCCCAAGAGGGAATAATAAGAGTGGACGACCAAGAACGAAGTGCTAGGTTTAAAAAGGGTGTAAGACAGGGATGTAGTCTTTCGACCATACTGTTCAATCTATAGATTGCAGAAGCAATGGTAAAAATAAAAGAATGATTCAGGAGTGGAATTAAAATTCAAGGAGAAAGCGAATCAATGATATGATTCCTGATAACATTGCTATCCTCAGTCAAAGTAAAGAATTGCATGATCTGCTGAATGGAATGAAGCGTCTAATGAACACAGAATATGGACTGAGAGTAAATCGAAGAAGACGAAGCAGAAATGAGAACAGCGAGAAACATTGCGTCAGGACTGATGGTCACGAAGTAGATGAAGTTAAGGAATTCTGCTACCTCGACAGTAAAATAATCAATGACGGACGGAGCAAGGAGGACATCAAAAGAGACCAGCAACGGCAAAAACGGCATTCCTGACCAAGGAAAGTCTACTAATATCAAATATCGGCCTTAATTTGAGGAAGAAATTTCTGAGAATTTACGTCTGGAGCACAGCATTGTATGGTAGTGAAGCATGGAATGTGGGATAACAGGAACAGAAGAGCATCGAAGCGTTTGAGAAGTGGTGTTAAGGACGAATTTTGAAAATTAGGTGGAGTGATGAGGGAAGGAATGAGGAGTTCCTGCGGAGAATCGGAGAGGATAGAAACACGTGGAAAACACTGATAAAGAGAAGGGACAGGATGATAGGACATCTGTTAATACATGAGGGAATGACATCCATGGCACTAGAGAGAGCTCTGGTGAGCAAAAACCCTAGAGGAAGACAGAGATTGGAATACATCCAGCAAATAATTGAGGACATAGGTTGCAAGTGCAACTCTGAGATGAAGGGCTTAGCACAGGAAAGGAATTCGGGGTAGGCCGCATCAAACCAATCAGAAGACTGCTGAAAAAAAAACCAGCACAGTACGTGTAAACCTGTACGCAAGTTGTTTGTAAATAAGCTGGAAAGCAGTAATGCTGAACAATGCGGTAGACCAGTTTACTTCTATATCTCCTTCCATAGGCTGGTTCCTCCGTCCCAAGGTTCCCTAACTCAAATTGTTTAATTGTTTAATAGAGCATTCTCTATGTCCTGTTATATTTTTATACGCACTTACGGAACCCCCCTTTATGTTATCTGCTAGTGCAGTCATGCGGTACTCCAAGTATTCGGTGACCATCGACTGATTCTCATTTATATCAGATATCTTTCTGCTAACCCTCTCTCTCCGCAGGTTCACTGATTGTTAATAGGTTTCTACTTCTGCCATGTCTTAACTAATGCCTTGTGTTTCACCGCGCATTTTAACTAACAATAAATCAACTCAGTGCTCTGTTTTTGATAACGATTCTCTGATCACCTTTTTCCCTTTCGATTTCCTCAAAGTTCCCAGTAAGAGCTGCGATTTGCCTGTCAGTGTTCGCATTGCGTGCTTACTGTCGGTCAGTCTGCGCCTTAAACTGATGTGACATCATTACTTGACAGGTATGAAGGTCAAGGATTTGTACAGTCGTTGCATTTTTCGTTGGGAACACCTGCCAACTTAGCCTTGGTGAATAATCTACCTGCTGCTGTTCTTTGATTGGCATATTACCTGGCAGACCATAGTTCGCTTGTCCCCTAGCTGTCGGAACGGACACCCTGCAATCCAATACTGTTCCACTTTGTGTCTCACTTTCCTCCGTGTCCTTTACGACTATTAGGATCACAGGCAGTCCGCCTTCTCCTTCGCCATCAGTTCTGGGACCCTGACGAAAGCGTATTTCTCTGCCATGAAGTTTTCTACTGCACATGGTGCAGTTAAACGTCTTCTGCATGAGCATGTTGCATAACCATGACTTGTTGATGTTGTTGTCTTCAGTCCTGAGACTGGTTTGATGCAGCTCTCCATGCTACTCTATCCTGTGCTAGCTTCTTCATCTCCCAGTATTTACTGCAACCTACACCCTTCTTACTCTGCTTAGTGTATTCATCTCTTGGTCTCCCTCTACGATTTTTACCCTCCACGCTGCCCTCCAATGCTAAATTGGTGATCCCTTGATACCTCAGAACATGTCATACCAACCGGTCCCTTCTTCTTGTCAAGTTGTGCCAAAAACTCCTCTTCTCCACAATTCTATTCAATACCTCCTCATTAGTTATGTGATCTACCCATCTAATCTTCAGCATTCTTCTGTAGCACCACATTTCTAAAGCTTCTATTCTCTTCTTGTCCAAACTATTTATCGTCCATGTTTCACTTCCATACATCCCTACACTCCATACAAATACGTTCAGAAACGACTTCCTGACAGTTAAATCTATAATCGATGTTAACAAATTTCTCTTCTTCAGAAACGCTTTCCTTGACATTGCCAGTCTACATTATATATCCTCTCTACTTCGACCATCACCAGTTATTTTGCTCCCCAAATAGCAAAACTCCTTTACCACTTTGTGTCTCATTTCCTAATCTAATTCCCTCAGTAATTCGACTACATTCCAATATCCTTGTTTTGCTTTTGTTGATGTTCATCTTATACTCTCCTTTCAAGACACTGTCCATCCCGTTCAACTGCTCTTCCAAGTCCTTTGCTGTCTCTGACAGAATTACAATGTCATCGGCGAATCTCAACGTTTTTATTTCTTCTCCATGGATTTTAATACCTACTCCGAATTTTTCTTTTGTTTCCTTTACTGCTTGCTCAATATACAGATTGAATAACATCGGGGACAGGCTACAACCCTGTCTCACTCCCTTCCCAACCGCTGCTTCCCCGTCTCTAATGACCTCGTTGTCGAGGGGTCGTTAAACACTAATCTCCTCCTCCTCCTCCGCTGCTTCCATTTCATGCCCCTTACAATGCGTGAAATGGATTACTTTACTGCACTGAAAACCACATTGTAACCTCAGTTTAGTAAAACGAAAAGCTGTCACAATCAGCACTGATTCGGTCACATAAAAACCTCGTAGCTTATCTCTGCGAATTTTGTCAAATGCATTTCCTTAAGCCGCAAACGCTAGCTGAGTTTGCAGATTAATTTCTCGTCTCTTCTGTACTACCTGTTTCAGAAACTGTGCTTGATCTTCCCGTTTGGAAACTGCTTGTTCCTCCATTAAAACTGTATCCACAACATTTCAAAGTGTTTCATTTATTACTTTGCTGACGATTTCAAAACAATATGATGAATGCTTAAATCCCTAAAATTAGGTGTATTACTTCTTTTGCTTTTCTTATATACTGAAACGACCTTTGCTTTTTTCAATTCCTTCAGTATTCCATATTTCACACAAAACGCGTTAAAGAAGTGTAGCATGCTTAGTTTCGAAAGGATTCTTCCATGTTTAATCAATTCGAAATTTATTCCATCTAATTCTGGTGATTTTCTGTTTTTCATTATTTCAAAACTGTCCTCAACAGCATCACATTGATGTAATTTATTGCTTGCACTTGTTATTTATTTCATGCTTATTTGATTTCTGGATTGTAGAACAGTCCTTTGTAATGTGTAATCTGGTAAGATGTTTGCATTACGTTTTGATATACGGTACCTATTTCTTCTTTGCTTAGGTATTTCATCATTTTGTCTCCCATGGATGTCTTCTTAAACTTATAAACATATCCCAAGATGTCCTATGTGCTGATAAATTGCTTTTGTTTCATTTCTTTTCCAGTGGTGTTGCTCTTAGCATCTAATGATTTCTTCTGTATGTATGCATTAATTGCTTTACGATTAGCGTATGTGGATTATTGTATGTCTTCGTACCTAATTTTTAAACCTCTTTACCCGTTTGTTTAGCGTTTTTTCAGTTAACATTTCACTTTCTGTCTGTTTTGTAGCGTTTCTAATACTAAACCATTCATTAATAGATATTTCATTAAACAGTGGTGTGAGTCTATTCTGAATGGCAGGCTGAATAACGTAAGACGTAACACGGCTTTTATTTCGTGACGGCTTCACATATCGAAATGCGGTTTTTGCCAAACGTTAGAGAGTCTAGAAGCTCGTAATGTTTTTGGTTTGTTAATGCCTTTAGCGCTGGTATCAACGTGGATATTGAAGAAAGTACGTATTTTAAATGTAACAGGGTACTTTTTATAACTACATTCGATAGCTCTTGGGAAGGCTATAACAGTGATATAGCATTTTTAATGTTCACGTTAAAATCAGTAGAATAAAAAATTCGAGAAATGTCCTGGAATAGGAGACCACTGTGACTGAAATCGACACTAGCGGTGTAAACACCGCCAAGCAGAGCTCTCGTGCTACTCTGTGTCAGAATGTCAACACATTGGTCTGTTTCCTTGCCTGCACTGCAGGCCGCTCATTTCTGCTTCAACAGTCACTGCGTGCAGATATGTTCATCAATGAGAAGAAACTGGATGTGCTACCGGTGCTAATAACAGAAGTTTCCCTATTTAACACGTTATAACACGGAAATTAATTAACGTCCTAGTACCAATCTTGGCAGCATTAATGTCCAGAGTACGGAGTGCATGATTTCCATGCGTTTCAGTGCCACCGTCCAGTTCCAACTCTGGCCGTGCCGTGGTCAGTCATCGTGGTTCATAGTCTCACACACCTGCCCAGTCACAGTGCACTTGACTTGTGAACATGAGCTTGGACAAAAGGAGCAGGGCGTTACTGGCGAAGCTGTACTATCAAAACAACAGTAATGCTGTAGCTGCACTTCGAGAATATCGCCGGCTGAAAGGATTACGGAAGAGTCCTCTTTCTCCACCTTCTGTGCGAAGCTTGATGAAGAAGTCCGAATCAAGTGGAGAACTGGGTGTCGCTCCAGAAAGAGACCGACAACCGGTTGCACCATAGGTGGCTGATGAAATCGCCGTTCCAATGGCAGAAAACGCCGCAAGCAATTCCCGATGCGCGTGTTGTGTCACGACAGTTGAACATCCAGTGGCCCACTGTAGGGAAGGTGCTTCCAACCATTCTCGAATGGTAGCCGTACAGGATCCATATCGTACAGCAGCTTGCACCACAAGACGCACAACGACGTGTTGACTTCGCTCTCCATTTTCTCTGAAGCACTGAAGTGGACGAAGGCTGGCCCTGGATCATCTTATGGACAGAAGAAGCTCATGTTTCTCTGATGGCTGAGGTGAACGCACAGGATTGTTGACAGTGGGTACCTTCACCACCAGTCACTACGCACGAAGTTTATCTGCATAGTGAACATCTCACTCCACGGTGTGGGTTCACGGCGACGTTCATCATTGGGCCATTCTTTTTTGAACAGACTGGTGCTCGGCTACCGAAGACGTGCAGTGTAGCTGGCCAGCATTACTGCGATACGATTCCCTAGCATGTCATACCTGCCGTACAGGAGAGTGTCGCACTGAACGTAACAGTTGTCATGCAAGATGGGGCCTCCTTGCACATCGCTCGTGTTCACCCTAACGCATTTGAAAACGATCGAATAATCAATTCGGTGTTTCCAAATGCTTGGTCGGCACGATCACCTGATCTCACTCCCTGTGATTTCTGGTCATGTGGCTATCTGGAGGACGGGGTTTGCCAGGGGAACATTCACAGATGTGATGATCTGAAGCGCAGCATATCATGAGAGGTATCCACCATACCTACCAACATGCTTTGTCCTGCTGTTCAGAATGCAATTCTGCGCTTTCAGACTCTTCTGGACACTGATGGGCGCCACATTGCGCCCCTCTGTAACATTAATAGTACCGATATGTTATGGTATGGGCTACTGTAGTAGCACATTAAAAGTGTTTCTGCTGAACTGATTCTGCATCATTTCTCTTCTCCATGTCCTTGACATTAATGTCATCAAGTTTGGTTCTTGTATGGTAATTAATTTCCTGGTCATAACGTGTTAAATAGAAGAAGTTTAATTATAACTAGGCGGTATTTTTTATGGTGAATGTAATAGGAGCGCTGTAAAATCAGTGCAGCCGTATAGGGCTATCTATCAGGATCGCCAGTGTCCGACGCGCCAGGGAATTGCACGAATTTTTAAGATGATACTTGAAAGTCAAAAGGAGGACAAGAAAGAAGACTGAACTGACAGAGAACACGAAGAAGCTGTTCTGGCTACGACGCTAATGAATCTGCATAGTGCTATTAGACATATTGGCAAGGAATGTGGAATCAGCAAGACGAGTTATATTCGCATCCTGCATCAATAGAATTCCCATCCCTGTCACTGTATCACGCAGTCAACGACCATGATTTCGAACGTTGTACAGAATTATGTCCGTTTGCCTTCTAGTAACTGAGAGACGACACAACATTTTTCCAGCTTGTGCTCTTTTACCTATGAAGCAACGTTTAGTAATCACGCTAATGTAAATTGCATAACATGCGCTACTGGGAAGCGTGGAATCCATAATGGCTTTGTCAGGCGCAACATCAACGGCCATGGGGCGTTACCGTATGGTGCGGCATCATAGGAAATTACACCGTAGGATCTCATTTCTTCTGAGGCGTTCTAAATGGACATTCATACTCACAGTTTCTGACTAATATTCGGTCGGTTCTTCTAGAAGAGGTACACTGGATATTGAACAAAGTATATAGCTACAACACGATGGCTGTCCAGCTCACTCGTTCCGTGTTGCAACGCAAATACTGAATGAGAACTTTCTCTTTATCAAATGACTTGTGAAGACCAACGATTTGGTTCTTGTTGATTTAGTTTTCTGGGGAGCGTTCAGCAATGCAGTCTATGACGAAACCCCTACTACACGAGACGAATCATCAGTGCATGTTCTGCCATATCATCCACTGTAACTACATCTGTTCATCGTTATTTCGAATGGAAGATGTGCTTCTCAGGCTGTGGTCAATAGTTTGAACACATGCTTAAATAAAGGACAAAATTTTTTAAATACAAAATTATTGTTATGTGATTTGGACTATTAGAAAATCATTGTTAGTTGATTTACCTGCGTACATAATTGCATTGTAATGTCAAATAAGTGGACAGCGTGTATTGCACGTAATTGGTAAGGCTGTTTTATGCACTCGCGGCTGGCATCAAACGACGTTCCGTCAAGAAAAAGCTTCTTGGTGCACTAATGGTCACCAAACTACTTTTAATAGAATGTTCAGTTCAACGAATGTATCCCATATGATATAATTTAGATCTGTGTAGATAGAGACACTTGCCCGACAGCATGTATATTATCTTTAAGAAGCACACAGCAACGCACAGGAAAACATTAGTCAAATCTTCCTTGTAACATTTAGATATTTAATACAGTAGTTGCTTTTTGAAGCGTATAAGACCTCTTTATTTCTGAAGAACGAACAGTTGATTTTTCTGTTTCAGCTCCTGTAACTCTGGGAGAATACACAAATGTGAAATAGTTTTCCTAAACTCTTTGTCATATGCTAAATTCAAACCTATGTCGTATTTCCACATACAACATTCGTAAGTGAATCTGCAACTCCGTCCAACGTGCTCTCACATTCTAGAACATTTCTCGAATTTTTTACGACAGATTTCAACATCAACACTAATAAACGCTATATCACTGTAATTGTCTTCTCAAGAGGCATCGAATGCAATAAAAAAATATACAGTTCCATTAAAATAAAAATAGAACACGTGCTTAACAAACTTGCTTTAATATCTCCGTTGATACAAGCGCTAAAATATTGGCCAAACAAAAAAATACATGCCCCTCGGCACTCTAAACTTCCGAAAACCGCGTGTAACCATCACGAAATGAACGATGTGTTACGGTTTACTTGACTCACCCTGTTGATTACTTAAGCTGTGATGGAATTTTACCTTATATATGGTAGAACATCTGTTGGAACAAACCACATAAACGTTTTATGTAGATTTATGTGGCTTCCCAATATATATATGCTAACTAATTTGACATCTTATGAGAGTAGTTTGATTCAGCAGTGCGTTAAAGTTTTGAAGCCATCTGACGAAATGAGAAAAAAAAAATGTGCTGTGGTCTCTCCTGTACGTTTGACATTAAATGAGGATTTAGATGTGGATAAGACTACACAAAGAATCCCTGACTTACCACACGTGAAAGCCTCGCAATCGCGATCCATGTATTTGGTGGTCAGCTAATGCGACACAGCACCAGAATTTTAGAGTTTGCCACAATCTGTCAACGCCTTGCTTCGATATATATAACGAACGACGTTTCTCTGAAGCTGGAATTGTTTACAAAGAAAAACGAAATAGCTTATTATAAAATGACGGTTTCTGATTTCAATTAAATGGTCCTTTCTAATGAGGAGAAACCTTTGTTTCACTACGAGGCATGTGACTCTAAAGTGGTACCAATTGCGTGCAGTAGCTACTCGGTAGTTATTCTTACACTAAGCACTTCGCAAAAACATAATGCCAGGAAGTTACGACGCATTAAATAATTAATTAGAATTTTTATGTGAAGAAAGAGGGTGTTACTAATTGAGCTAATAATTGCACCACAACTTTGAGATGACTGACGATGGCACATTAACGCAAAACACATTAGCAGAAATACTTGAGCCTATCTGTATTTACCATCACTGAAGATATGAACACTATGTAACTAATTAGTATTCAGTAACTAACAGCACAATTACTCAGAAATAGATTAATGCTCATGGCGGACTGTGGTAGATGGTATTTTAGTTATAAGTGTAGGAAATATTTTTTCTAATACATGGAAGTTGTGATATTCGCTATTTTTGGCTTCATTAAAACAGCAAATAGTTAATACTTTCAGCCAGAAGGCAAATACTTGTTTATAAAGAATGATTAATGTATAATAAGGGGTCGCATATCGACGGTGGAATTTTCTAAATAGTGTAATTCGTCGTCTTTGGGCGGCAATATAAACAGAAAAAATACGGATAGATATGCGATCCTTCACTATTTTGTTCGCTGGAGAACAAATGAAGCCTTGAGCGCTAAAGGCTTGTACTGTTTTTCTTAAGTAAGACGGACGCAGATTTGTGGCGGTCTGATCTGATATTTTACTAAATAAAGAAAACGTGTTCCGTCTAAGTTTGAGTGAAGTGTAAAAAGAACAACTGTTATAACTTATCGTGGCGACGCACGAGCGATACAAGAGGACAATGGCTATATAAAAGAGCGCTCAATGGACATGAAACGGACATAAAAATCTACGGTCAATGTAGTACTAAGCTTAAGGTACGATATATGTTTTAGTTGTAATAAATATTTCTTCTGGAAATACTGAATAATTTACCAGTGCTCATTCCTATCATCTCTTCAGTATTATTTTCATTTTAATTAAGCATTTTTCTAAGATTACAGACACCAAGATCAGCAGTCCAATTTGCGTGTTACATTGATAAAAAGAAAACTGTTTTATCGTCTTCTTGGATCAGCTTTAATATTGAATTTCCCTTTTGTGTGATGTTACAGTTGATTTAGCGCCCTTAAGAACTTTCTGGTCCCTTAGGAAATTGTTTTGTCATAACAGTAACTTCACAACCGGGTATGATCGTACCTACGATCATGAAGTAATTAGAAAGACGATAATGCATTTTTTTAAATCAATAGCACGCTAGCTGTGACTGCTTCAAGCCACGAGAAACTGCAAGTAAAGACTATTCACATTTCATAATGCAATATTTTATGACAATGGTCAATCCACGATTCTTACGCCAGTTGTGACTGATAAAACAGTAAGCGAAATGTCAAATTCCAAATTTTCCATTGAATAACAACATCACTTTTATTTTGTTACATCACAAAGTGTACAGCAATTTACTGTAGAGTAAATATGTGAAACATAAGATTTAACAGAATGAGATAAAAAAAACTGTACTGATGATATTGAATGACAATTTTAATTTCGTCGCACGCAATATAAGTAACGTTGCAACTAAGCTTTAGACACCATATTCCCTACACTTCTTGATAAGGAAGCTGGCACTTTACATTTTGATGTCTGCTTCGCTTAATGTTCCTCAGCAGTTTTATACATTTTATAAAGGAAGGTTGGTAACCATTTAGCTGATTTTAGATGATTTTAGGAGATATTCAATTTAAATTATATTAGCTTTCTTTTGTAGCTGCTGAGTACAAAAACAGATTTTAGGTATATGGAACATACGATTGCGTTCCACTCACTACTTCACTGAAGAAACAAATATTATTCAAAATAAAGTACCACAGCTGAGAGAAAGTATTTTTACAAAACGGTAACTGATTCCGCAACACATATACTAAAAATACGTAAATCTGTAGGTACAGGTACTTCAGTGAGCAGATGGTTTGCCTCTGTCGGAGACGCCACGTAAATTCACGTAGCTGTACTCATTACATATTAGTTTCCATACAATAGCTTGCAATTCGCATGTACCAAAAGACAGCCACCATCCACAAGATGCATTATTGTATCCATTTCACCATTGCAATACTGAGTTTTAAATACTTGTAGAAATAATTCTTTACTAATATAAATACAGTCTAATGAAAACGCTCAATAGTAAAACCTTCTTTGTCCACCTAATTGATAACAGCTATTTGCTTACATCTGTTACTCTCTCGTTAATTGCATAGACATTTTGTGGCCAGTGGAAAAAGTTGTCAGGTACAGATACCACACGGCAACACAACGCCGTCGGGCTAGTTGCCAACTCAGCCCCTACGACTACACGACGTTCCGGCTCCGTCATTTGCAGCGCGGCCTGCAGACGGCCTTCGACTGCACCGGACCACAGCAAAGAGGGCGTGTAAATCAGCAACAGAGGTCGATCCTGCCACGAACATTTTGCTGCATCCACCAAAGTCAAGTGCAGCCAATCAGGCATTTACGACCGTACACCCGCCGGTCACCTTGGTTACGACGTAGCCAGCCAAAAAAAGAAGTCTGCGCCGGATACAGCGCCTCCTCGACTGCACTCCGCAATGTGCTCGCCAGCTTGTTGGTATTCTGTCAAATTCATTTGACAAGACTGTAGAAACTGCGAACTCGTACAGATCGTAACTTACGTGTTAGTTCGTTTCGATGTGCTCCTCTCAAGAGGAGCGAGCACTTAAACATTTGGTAGTCAGACTAATGGGGTACGAACTCTGACTGTAGAAGCTTTCATTGTGTTGCTTTCTCAACAAAGGCTTGTGTTACAAGTATTGCGTCTAGTGTTGAACTTACTTTCCTCTTAGGAACTGGTTACTGAATTTGTTACTTGTTTGTGACGGTCAGCTAAGACCATTTGTGATGAACTCTGAAACACCTCCAATTAAATTCCTTTATTGGGTTTTCCGTGATTTACCAAAGCCACCAAACAGTTAATTGTTATAATTATATGACCGTGTGCTTAATGTATGAAAGGCTATTGGTTTTTCTGCCGTAGTTTCGCGGGTATGTCAACCGAGTGCGGCTGTTCTGAGTTAATGATTGAGAGTTTGTCTATTATTAAAAAAACCATAAAGGTTGCGATGTACAAACTGTGTTGTATTTTCTACGAACACACAAATTCTGAGGCAGTTGCTACCTTCGCCTTACACGTCTAATTACGGTTATATCTTTTATTGGTTGTTGATTTTAGGTACTTCGTCACACGCAATGGTGATGGTTAACATTCACAACAATCCTCACTGCAATCCATGGTTGTTGCTGGCCGACGCAGTTAACGCGAAACACGTAATTCGGCACTTGTCACTTTTGGTTTCATATCACTCGCGAATCGGTATCGATGAGGGTCCACCCCACGACGATCATGTGGAAGCGCTCATTTGTCATACTCCGGGGAATTTACCGTTTACTACTAACTCGACCACCATTCTTGCCCGTCTCTCCAACGCTACTTCTCACTCGACGCTCGTATCACTGCCTCCTGCAGCAATCGACAATCGACTCCTGTGTGCTATCGATCTGGATGTAGGATACTAGCATCTATGTTTGTGGGATCACGGATCCCTTACAATTCATAGTGCTCTTAAAAGGATGAGGTAATGTGTTTCTTGTGCAAGTGTTCCAAGTCCAGGAAACTCAATTTTGACAATAAAATTTCATGACTAGTGTATGTACAACTTAATGTAGGTACTAAAAATCTTGACCATTAACAATAATTATATAAAAACAAGAACAAAGAGTACAGATGATTCATTCACATCTTGGGCGTTAGGTGGCAACAACATGCAATACTGTATTAGTGGGTCATTTCTTACTTCGACAATCTGCAATAATTCCACTAGATTTTATACGTTTTCACCCGGCTAATATCCGTACTGGCATCCCCATTATGACAGATTGCTTGCGGTGCAGATGGATGTTGTCATCTAATGAAATGAAAATGGGTTCTGAAAAATTTTAGTAGACGTAATACACTGGTAGCCAAAATAACAGCAAATCGAAATTTTGCAAGGTTGAGTTTATTTTGCCACAAAATACTATAATCAGGTGAAAGTGAAGTAGAAACAATGTAAAGAATACAGTGCGTAAACAACTGCAACATGCATAACGGTGGACAAAGACGATCTTCGTTTCTTCCAACTTAATGGATTTACACACAAATTCCGACAAGTGGTTATTGCACTCACTATGTGATGTGACTATCTCTGGCAACAATACAGGAACGACAAACAACGTGACATGCTGTGAATGATGACATCAGTCTCAGGTTGAGATAATAGCGCCCATTTTTCCTGCAGCGCTGCTCGCAAGTCTTGGAGGGTGGTTGGTGGAAGCTGACTGATGCAACCCGTGTCCCTAGTCCATCCCTGACGTACTCCATAACATTCAGATCGAGAGAGCGAGCAGGCAATATCTTCCGTTTCCAGGAGACGAGTGCTCTTTGAGGACAAGCGTTATCGTCCAACAATACGAAGTTAAAGACCACAGCATTACGCAACAGCGGCCAAGATCTCGTAATCGTACCTGACAGCAGTTGAAGCTTGCCGATTACACCGCACAATTTCTTGAAGAGGTGTTCGAGCGGTCAACATAATCTCTGTCCACATTATTAGGGATCGTCTTCGATACCGGTCTCTTTCCATAATTTTTTGGGTCCCGAACTCGTCTTTCAGGTTCCCTGCAAATCAGAATCCGTCGAGAATCAGTATCTAGTTTAAATCGGTACTCATCTGGGTAAAGAACATTGGTCGTCTGTTTGACAGTCCACGTGGCATGTTGACGACTCCGCTCTAGGCGTTCCCTTCTGTGAAGAAGCGTCAGTGGTTCACATACAGCAGGTCTCCGACAATATAGGCCATTCTGACAAAGCCTTCTGTTCACCGTTTGCCTCGCTACAACACTTCCAATGGATGCTGCGAGGTCAGATGCCAGTTGCTGTGCACTACAAAGGCAGTACCGTCGTGCTCTTACAGCCAAATAATGGATCTCTCTTTCTGATATGACATGTAGTCGGCCGAGCCCTGTTCTTCGGGATACAGGTTCTATCTCTATAAATTTTCGCCACGTACGAAAAATAACAGAACGATTCATATCAAGTCATAGGGCCAAATGAGTTTGTGACTGTCCTGCTTCCATTCTTGTCATGGCCTTCAACCGCAGAGCGCCTGGTAGACGTCTTGTCTGTGCCATATTCCACAGTCTGTAATTGTGTACACAGCGATTGTGGATGAGGGATTACCCGGCAAACAGTCTCCGTTTGATAGATTCCTTGAGGTTATCGTTGGCGTGGATGTGCGTCGAGTGGAATGGAATCTTCGGTGCAGAAAACGATCGTACGGTCATGTAGTGACGGTTTCTCTTATTAAATCGTAAATTAGTCACAGGACAAGTAAACAATGGTTTGTTGCTTTAAATTTGGACACCAGTGTAAATGCATCATCACAACCTCTTAATGTAGATAAATTGGTGTTATTCACTATAATTTTCCCCTTGCTCTATAAAAGTACTAGCTTATGATTTTGTTAAAAGGAATAGTAAACGGCGTGTTGATTTGAAGTAATTGTGGTTTAATTTAAGTTTAATGTATCTAACATGTGAATTAAATAAAATCGATTTTAAAATATTTTTATAATTTATTGGAAATTCGGTATCTACCAGATATTCACCTCCTATCTGAGGAGAAAGTAGATAGGACAGAGCCCAATACTCGTCGAGTATCTGTTTCATATGTAGTCCTCAAAGCTTACAGAACCTCTAATATTGGTATAAACCGAATTACTGTGCCTTCGTTAATGGACCAAGCGTCAAAAAAGTACATTTACCTGAATAAATTAGAAGAATAAAATCTGTCAGTGACAGTTCATCGACTTGCTGGTTTACGTTTTTCATTTGTGTACTGCAAGCACAGGAAATGCACATCATGAAAATATCCATATTTGGTTTAGTGTTACAGTCAGTTCAGATTATAAACGATTTTCGCGGTATTTTGCACTCAAGCGCCAATGAAGCTGTTATAGGCATGCGTATTCAAATACAGAGTGATGCAAACAAGCAGAATACGGCGCTGCGGTTAGCAACGCATATGTAAGACTTGAAGTGTCCGGCACAATTGTTAGGTCGGTTACTGCTTCATACATTAGGTTATCAAGATTTAAATGAGTTTCAACGTGGTGTTGCAGTCGGCGCGCAAGCGATGGGACACAGTACCTTCGAGGTAGCCATAAGTTGGGGATTATCCCATCCGACCATTTCACGACTGTACAGTAAATATCAGGAATCCGGTAAAACGTCCAATCCTCGATGACGCTGCGGACGAAAAAATATCCTGCGAGAACGGGACCAACGACGACTGAAGATAATCGTTCAACTTGACACAAATGCAACCCTTCCTAAAATTGCTGCAGATTTCAATGCTGGGCCATCAACAAGTGCCAGCGTGCGATCGATTAAACGAAACGTCATTGATATGGGCTTTCGGAGCCGACGGCCCACTCGTGTATCCGTGATGACTGCAAGACACAAGGCTTTACGCCTTGCCTGGGCTGATCAACACCGTCATTCGAATGTTGATGATTCTAAACCTGTTGCCTGGTCGGGCGAGTCTCTTTTGAAATTGTATCGAGCGAATGGAAGTGTACGGGTATGGAGACAACCTCATGAATCCATGGATGCTGCATGTTATCAGGGGACTCATCAAGCTGATAGAGGCTGCGTAATGGTGTGAGGCGAGTGCAGTTTGAGTGATATGGGGACCATGATGCGTCTAGATACGACTTTGATGGGTGACACGTACGTAAGCATCCTGTCTGATCACCTGCATCCACCCATGTCCATTGTGCATTCCGACGGACTTGGACAATTCTAGCAGCACAATGCGACACCCTATATGTCCAGAATTGCTACTGACTGTCTCCATGAGCACTCCTTAGACATGAACATTACTGAGCATATCTGGGGTGCCTTGCAACGTGCTGTTCAGAAATCTGCATCCCCTTGTACTCATACGGAGTTGTGGACAGTCCTGCAGGATTCATGGCACTACTGCAGACATTTGTCGAGTCCATGTTAGGTCGTGTTGTGGCACTTCTGTGTGCTAGCGGAGGCTCTACACGATATGAGACAGTTGTACTTGATTCTTTCGTTCTTCAGTGTATTTTGGGTATTTGCGCTCCGTGAGTTACGCTGCCTGAAGACATATACACGTTTTCAGACTTTAATGGAAATCTTATTGTTTTAAGCCCTTAGTAAAAGATTATGCCTTATGAGTGGATTGTTCTAACATTTTAAATTATTAAAATTGGTCAGAAATTTCAAAAAAATGTAGAAAATCAAATTTTTGTTGCTTCTGGAAGTGGTTGGGTGTGCAACCTCCAACTGGCCCTTGAGCCATGGAGAAAGAAGCGAGTTAGTTAATAACATAAAGTTAATCATTGCTCCTCGAAAGTGAATGAAAAGTTTGCTTTCAGAGGGATAACGGTTCATACTGTGAAACTAATACAATTTACTTCGTTTACTGTGTTCGAAAGCAACACATTTCCTGACAATGTTTAGACCGAACCGTGCTGATATTGGCCGTTACATTCTGCTTCCCATTCTCACTGAACTTTGCGGCTGCTTAAATGCATCTCCCAAAGTTTGACTGTGGTTCAATAATTTTTGAAGTAATATGAGAGGCAGCCTATTGAGAACAGAACATGCGCCACAACAGGCCCATGGAAACGGTCCATTCAAAAATTATAACCACATGCGTTAAGACATTTATCCAACTAGGAGACGTGACGATCAGTTCCTGTTTAGTTGAACGCTGTCGGCCGCTGACGTATCTACAAGCGTACCCACTCTTGCACTTCCTCGTTCGGCTGAAACCGACGTCCTCGCACGTTTTTCTTCACGTCGTCGAAGATGTGAATATCACGCGATGAAAGATCTGGGCTGCACGGAGGATATTGCAGTGTTTCCTAACCAAATTTCTGAAGCGTAGCCTTCGTTCGATTGTGGTTCCACGCCCGAGAAACTTGTTTCCAAGTGATTGCCGGAGTCCGGGTAGCGAGCCGGCGAGGTATGCAGGCCGCGTCTGTTGCACAGCTGTCTGAAGGATAGTCGTGACGCAGGCGCTAGGAGTACGGTATAGCGAGCGGGCGAGGAATGCTGGCCACGCCTGCTGCACAGCTGGTTGAAGGATAGTCATGTCGTAGGCGCCAGTCGTACGGTACTATGACAGATGGACGAATACACTACGTCAGTCCGCCAACATTGAAGGTCAGAACCCAACAACTGCGCGCACCTGTGGTGTGACACTACGCCGTTCCCCTACCACACTGACAGTATCGAAACGTAGCAGTAATGGGGCCGTATGACGCGCGTTCTGTGTGTTACTGCAGGTGTTTGGTTTTGATTTGACTGTCCTTTATAGTACAGCACGACAACAGATGCTACAGACAAATAATGACGACCCAGGTTTGTCCACTGATTCCAGTGTGCCATGACGCACACGCTCTGCGAATACACTGTTTAGTCCTCAATGTTGTCCTAACATTTGACGCAAAACTTTCATATCCGTAGCTGCAGCATGTTTATAATTTTCGACGCAGCTCGAATGTATATCACTGTCCCACGCGAAACCTGAACAACTACCCTCTCCTCTATAAAGATACACGAACAATAGTGTTTTGAGAGTGTTAGAGCTCTGACGGGCGGACAGCGCTGACTTCATACTAGTCCCAATAAAACAATACCAATTGCCGTTATTTAACGATGATTGGTACTGTTTTATTGGATATTGACCAACCTTAGTCCCACACTCCAGCCAGAGATGGAGTTACATTCATACTGGTCCCTACTAATGACAAACTTTGGCTGTGAATCTATGTGCCACAGATCAGCATCAGAGAACAATCCCGAAAGAGTGTACACTATGCAGAACAAAGCATTACGTACATGTCGCGCTCGAATGGTCCACCGTTAAAGCTGCACCGAATACTCCTCTGTGAGAGATTCCTTCTGTTGCTCTGTTTAAACGAATATGAGTCCCTTGCCGAAAAAATCCGGAAATCAACATCCTACTTTAACTGCTGCTGAATAGTTGGAAATGAAAGCATGATGGCATAGGGAGTAAAAAATTCGTCTTATACGGCATTACAACAGGCGATAAGGAACTTTGCAGACTGATGCCAGGATTAGTATGACGCTTCAGAACCACGACCCAGCAAACGCAACGGCAGTGGCATTCCTGTCTCACTATCACGCTGCATGTACGGTATATATAGATGAGAGCAAATCTAGTGATGACGCTGGTAATGTTTATGGGTTACTTCAAGGAAACGAGGAGGTCTGTCCAATCAGGATGCACACTCCACTATTATGACAGCCGAGCTGATTGCCAATTTGGAAGCCCAGATATTCGCACAGACGACGACAGCAAACACAGTAGTCACAGTCTCTGATAGCATGTCAGGTTTACAACATTAGAAGCCACCATTATAGTTGAACCAAACCCTATAGATGTAGCAATTATCAAAGTCGTGTCTCGGTCGCACAGCAACTATAGCAACGTCGTGGTAGGATTGATGAAAGGCCACTATGGGATATGTGGACCAGTAAGGCAAGCATCTCTATATGGAGTTACTGAATAAGATAAGAATAAGAATAAGATAAACTCCCTCTCACAGATATGATACCCAGCTTGTCTAAGGAGGTTGCCATCGGACTGGCAGAGGATGGTCGAGGACTTCTAAAACCAAATGCAGTCACTATGCACTAATTCATCCCATGGTATAAAAAGAAATAAATACATAAAGACTCAAACATTGAATATCTCCACAACACTTAATGCACGGCTGAAATTTAATCTTTGGAAGCTCAAAAAGACCTCTGTCGGGTCAATCTAAGTGCCACCCATCTATGTGTTTCTGGAGAGGATGGAGATTGAAACCAATTTTTATATCCTCGGAAAGCGTACCAAATGAAAGTTCTTGTAAGTAATCTTCAGCCCCTTGGCCAACAGTTACAAAGCAGCCTCCAATCCTTGTTAACATCCAACGACTTAACAAAATAAATAAATAAATAAAATGTACGAGCTCGTAAACAGTGCCAACATCCACATATAGTCCCAAGCGCTTCTAACCTAATCGACTTAGTAATTAGAACGGGAAGACCAACCACTATTAACTTACTTATGCCCTACTGCTCAGCAGGATATGGAACGCTCAGCCTATAAATGTATCTCCTGTACGTATGTGTCTCAGTACTGGTGTGTCGATACATTGTAATGCCTAAATTTGACTCTTGAATCGAGTTCTCATGTTCTGTCTGGATGGTACGTGTAGATATGCACAAATACCCAATTCGCTGTCCGCAGGTTTTGAAACTATTCTACCACAACTTACAAAAGAACATTTTGTTATTGATTTAGATACATGCCATTATTATGAATTTCACTGGGAATGTCCCAAATGTATACCAACGGCGATTTATCACTTCCTATTGTGTTACCGGCAGTATTTTATACCATACTACCTCTGTGCGTCCCGTGTTACATTTTCATCTTGTTTACTCATTCCAGTATACTGTGGTTGTAAAACTCGCTTTATGTCGGAGTTGCCCTTAGTTAAGCCTGTGACTTCGAACCGGTATACGACTTAATCTAATGTGTGCTCTGAATTGTCTAAAGAAACTCTAGTACGTTTAACGTTTTCAGTATTAATATGGCTGAGTAAGTTACGAAAGCCAGTTAAGAAAAAAAAACTTATTGCTTGGGTATTGTTGGACGGAACAATAAGATAGTGCCTCCTGTCGGAAAAGGCGCATTCATCTCCGAATATTCCAAAGCATCTGGGGTGTGTAAGTGGTACAATTCACTACGTCATGGTACTACTGACGCAATACCTTTGTTGTCAGGAGATATGCAGACACGGAAACTTGAAGACATTGAAGATTTTCGGACACCTATGATTTCGTAACAATAGGATGTGTGGAAGTGGCTCCAAGTAGACAGGTAATTGCAGCGACTTGCAAGCTTGTTGATTCGTGTTAAAATTTTCAGAACTTCATGTATTGTTTTATTAAGAGACACTTTGAACCTCCTAAATTCTGAGGGAAAAAGTCTAAACCGCGAAAAACAGCAGTCTATGGAATTTTGACCTCCTCGTCTAGCGCCTCGGATGACCCGAAACGACCTACCTGCGCCAGTTCGATACCCCTGTAATGTCCGGGTGTAGTTACAAGCAAGCGTCAGTACGTGTACGAAAAAGACAATTCTTTCGCTTAAAATCTTGACCTTACAGACATTTTTAAGAGTTTATTTGTGATCTTATGGTATAAGGGTCTGTCTTTCTAGTAAGAGTGAGTGGCAAGAATGCGTACTCGGGCAGACAAGGTACGAAAGCATCGTGTCCAACACGCTGTCGAACCAGTACGTCATCAAAGCGTTCGAAGAATAGATATGAAGCCGAGAGCAATTCGGAAGCAGTCAGTGCTTCTGCTATGAAGGAGAATGACAGGTATTTTGATCTGAATAAAGGACTGAGTTATAAGATTAAAGTTTTCTTGCCGTTTTCGCTGTTATTTCTCAACTTGCGAAGAGTAAAACGTGCAATACACACATCAGTTGCAAGAAAGAAATCCTCCAGGATAAGGCTTTACAATAATTACTATTTGTCCAAATTGCTTTGAAGATGTTATATCAAGTAAACAGTTTATACTGAATGGATACGAAATGAGCCGTCGAATCGCCCTAGCAATTCGCTTGCTTGGAGTAATCCTAAAAGGAATTGCAAAGCACTAATGACGTTTCAATCGTTCCATGAAAGAATATGATTTCGATAGCAACGACAAAAGCACGACGGGTTATTTGGAAGCGTTTTTTAAAAGTAGATTTCTTCATTTTTTCGTGTGTGGAACACATTTGAAAACTTCAAATGCGTCTTTTACGGCACGCAGTATTAACATCTTCAACTTCTGCAGGCCTGTCTTCCGCAGTTGCGTGTTATATTACAGTATGTTGATAATTTTTGCTTTTGGATAGCGCTAGGAAGTGAATGTGAAATGTGGAAAGCAAAAGCCCCAAGTGCCAGTTATAAGAAGAGGACCAGCACCAAAAATTGAACAGAAATATAACTGTAGAAAATCGTCCACACAACTTGAATGTAAAATTTAAAATATTATTACGTCATAGAAAAACCAACCAGTAGAACTGTTTATAACCTGTAGATGCATTGCTCCAAAGTGTAAACTAAATATTAAAAATGTGTACGTATTCCAGGGCACTGAAGATGCCTTGCAGAGAATGAAGCTCAAACGCGTATTGGACGAAAATTGTGTTTCATTCAGGTGTAGGCAGACGGTCCAAAAGTAAAAACTATGAATATACCGTAATATGGCACGCAATAAATTTCCAAAATTTTCAATCTTTTATCCAGAAGTAAAAATAATCTATATTCCTTAATATGACACGCAATATATTTCCATAATTTTCAGTCTTTTCTTAAAAATTAAACCACAATTTTGAAATAACATATCAATGTTTTCGATTAGTTAATTTAAGCCACATTTGTTAAAAAAGGGGTGTCTTTTTTGCGCAAACTGAACGTTTTTATTTAAACACTCGCTAATAACACAAAAAGCAATATTTATAAAACCTCCTACATTCTTCACTAGCTACTCTCATGTGTATTACACAGATTTTCTTTTTCTTGTTTCTTTTTTCCAGGTTCAAATTGGTACCAGTTACGGTGTATGCAGCAGGTCGCTTCAATTTCAACATGCCTCGGGAGAATTTCTGAGTGTTTGCAATATTTTTTCACAGTATTGTTTATAATGTACATAAATAATTGTCATGAAAACGCTCCTTTTTGTGACGTTACAGAGGTGTTATCCTGTTACATAGATATGAACGTGTGCTCTATTGAATTGTAGCACTGTTGCAAGCTTGATGATTAAAATATTACAGGTCTGAAAGCATCCTTGGCGTCAGCTTTGAGGATGCACCCTTGTCACAATCTTAATGGTTACCACCAAAATCGATTAATATATTGATTAGTAAACTTTTTTATTTATTCTTTCTGCATGATCACAAATTTACACAAATATTTCAAACAACCTTGGTGTCAGCTTTGATGATGCACCCTTGTCAAAATCTGAATGGTTAACACCTAAATCGATTAATATAATGATTAGTAAACTTTTTTATTTATTCTTTCTCTAGTACCACAAATTTACACAAATATTTAAAACCAACAAAAATTACACCATTAATTCACTGGCCTCTTTGATTTCATTTTAATCGCCATTTATACACTTGACCACCACACAAGTACATATCAGTATTAAGCAGGTGGCAGAGAGCTCGCAAGTCATTAATGTGTGTAACACATAAAATGCTGTATTTGCGTAACCTTACACGCCTCCTCCAGCACTAAAGACTTTCGTGAACGTCGCGGTGGTTGAAACAAAAGTCGCTGTGCTTACTTCGCTTCTCAAGTTCCCAGTATGAGTCCTAGTATGGAAGTCGTTACAACGATCAGGACATATTGCTCACTGCGGTTGTTACATGTATCGGAAATTTACGGAATACCTAGAAGAAGTTTGTCACTTGGTTGTGTTTACGCGAAAAATCTGATCATTGCAAGGGAAAAATATGTCGAAGTATTGCGAAGTGTTTTACTTTTCTGAACATTACTGTGGACCAGGCGATGCTGCTCTAGAAGTGAAGAAGTAACTGGAGAAGGCGATGAAGAAGTTCGAGAAGATACTAACCCAATTATCCGAGATATGTGTGGATGAAATGGGGAATCTTCATACGAAACCATGATTTTGTTACACTGATGCTTCACTCCAAAAACGTGAACACAGCCTTGCGTTACCTGTGGTGTCAAGTACGGTGGGGAGGGGGGGGGGGACTTTTAACAGCCCAAGAACTGTTTTCAAACTGATGTTCATGGTGGTCTCTTAGAGAAGTGTGATGACAATAGTTTCTTTCCAGAAGATGGTAATTTAGAGGAAGGAAATGAAGGACATCGTATTTACACAATATTTGGTAATCTGTAAAATACACGTCAGTCTCAGTAAATTATCACAAAAGATGAGGAATCTGGACGTACAAGTGCATCAATACTTAGTAATATGCTGACCAAAATCTATATTTGTTTATACAGTAGAACTCCAGTTATCCAAAGTTCCGAACACCCAGATCGTCAATTATCCGGATAGCTTTGAGGAAAAATAAAGTTCTACTGTATGATTAAAACCTTTGATTTTATTTAGTAGTTATTATGGTGTTGTACGCTTTATTGTCGTTCTAATGTCAATCCACAGTCAATGTTGTAAGAGGCAAAAGTGTTCAGTGAATAACGGATACAGTACGCGCGTAGTTCTGTGGGCAGTATGAGCTTTGCTGTTTGTGGTGCCTGTCATGCAGTGCGGCCTATATAAGTCTCTGTCACCTGTAACGTGTAGACTGATTTTTCGTAGTTCGTTCCGCCCCACATGTCTTTCGCTTTGTTTTGTGCATGTGTTTTAATTTACTGTGCGAAATGTGTCTTCTAAAAGGAAACGTGATGTCGCATCGTTGGCAGGCAAAGTAAAAGTTCTTAAACACTTACAAAATGGCATAGTGATAAGCAAATATCTAAAATTTTGACGTGGGTACATTAAAGATATCAGTCATAGAGAAACACGTCCTCAATTTTAAACTTTGTGTCTGTTCCTGAGTGAAGATGGGTGTTCGTCGAGAACAGCGATGAAAACAGGAGAAAATAAAGACCTTGAAGAGGTTTTTGAAAGTGCGAACATTGGGAAATCCTTTTTCACGACCGATTGCTTAAAAAAACGAACTTTTATAAGCGAAAATCGACGGTTTATCTTCGTTTAAAGTGGAAAAGGCAGTTATTCGTGATTTAAGTGGTGAAAAACTATGAGACCAGAACACAGCATAAAATTTTATTGAAAAAATAAAAGTTGAGGCAGGATCTTACGACGTTGAATTATTATACAACACAGATGACAAAGACCTTATTCGCAAGGCGCTGCTGAAAACATCTTCAGCTTCTAAACTGGAAAGCAGAGCGCCTGACCGTAAGATTGATAAAGACAATGTTACCGTGCTGAACTGTGCTAACTGTAACCACAAAATAGCCCTAGAGGTAATAGGAGGATCTAGAAACCAGCGAGCTTTCGAGTATATTAAAAAAAAACTTGTCATCTTTTACAACAATCAACCAAAGACCAGGATGATTGCTACTTTGTTTTGCGAATCGTATGACTAAATTTTCATACCTCAGTTGAATAAATAGAAACGGCTGTAGAAAAAGAAGCCAGTAAAGTGATGTTACTTCTGGACAATAGACCAATCTACCCTACAGAAATCCATCTCGAAAGGGAAGATGGACATATCAAAACAATCTTCCTTCCTTCCTTCCTTCCGTAACTAGTTTTCTGCAGCCAATGGACCAGTTAGTTACCTAAATTATAAAGTGACATTACTGAAGACAACTATTGATAAGCTTTTCATAGAAGATGGTAATGAATAAGGCATTGTGGCTCATCATCAGAAATTGAATTTAAAAGGCAGCTCTTACACGGTGGCAGAAGTGTGGAGTTTGGTTAAGACAACCACCTTAAAAAGAACTAAATTAAATTTCGCCCGAACAGGCCATGAGGGTTCAACGGTACCAACAGGCCGCCGTGTCATCCTCAGCCCACAGGCGACACTGGATGCGGATATGGAGGGGTATGAGGTCAGCACACCGCTCTCCCGGACGTATGTCAGTTTAAGAGACCGGAATCACTAATGCTCATGGCCGAGCGGTTCTAGGCGCTGCAGTCTGGAACCGCGAGACCGCTACGGTCTCAGGCTAGAATCCTGCCTCTGGCATGGATGTCTGTGATGTCCTTAGGTTAGTTAGGTTTAAGTAGTTCTAAGCTCTAGGGGACTGATGACCATAGAAGTTAAGTACCATAGTGGTCAGAGCCATTTTTTTGAACTAAAGCTCAACCAAATAGCTCTCCAGTTTGCTTCACAAGAGCTGGTAGCACCCCGCTTGCCAGCAGCGCTTGGCGGACGCCTTAAAAAGAGCTTGGAATAAACTGAAAGGAATTTGAACGATGGACGATGTACAGGAAGACGAAGATGAAAAGAGTAATGCGAAAAGGAATAGGAAGAAAGAGAAGCGGCTGAGGACGAAGTATCACTTGAGGACGCAGAACGATCATTTGGAAAATTCCTGGACGTTCCGATTGCAGTGCAGTGGATATAGGCGAGCGACTTGCTTCTAATTCTTCGAACACTCTATTCCAAATTCTCTGTGCCAATGAACTTATTCAAAGTGTGAGACAGGAGACGAACGACCAGAAGAATAGCCCTGTCACTGAACCAGATTCGGGAGCGTCAGCTGGTGAGGCGTTTGTGTCCCTCGACACTGCGCTAACGTATATGGGGCGGAGGCCTGAGTGTGACTGCATAAACTGCTGCACGCAGTCAAGCGGTTGCGAGATTTGGTACACGGAAACGACTGAACATAGCAAAACAACTGGCTCTGACCAATGTGGTCAAGATTTGATACTAATTGTAAGTAAAGTGCTGTACACAGATGTAGCTATTCTAAAAAGAAATGATTTATCCATTCATCCGGATATTTGACTCGGATCGGGTCCGATCGCGAGACATCCGGATAATTGAAGTTCTGCTGTTTATAAAACTTTTTTCCTATTCTTTTATAGAAGGTGTGGCAGAAACGATGACCTAAGGACTTGTTTTAAATTGCGTGCCGTTGTTAAACAAGACCACTTCCAAAAAATAGTTGGTGTCCGCAAATCCCCGGCAAACCCTGCTGTCCGCTTATTTCCGTGTCCGCATTATTCTGGCGTTCGTACTTCTTACGAAGTTACGTCGTGCTAATCGGGAAACAAGTTATGAAACCACTCCCAATGCGAGTCCATCGAGCGGCCTGTTAACAAGTGCACTGCGTGTTGTGAGTTCCAAGGTTCTAGCACTTTACAAATTTGGTCCTCTTATGTGCCACTTTTTCTTTAACGAAATTCCCCGATATTTTCTGCGTAAAAGCATCATCTCTTGCAAACGTGACCTTACTATACGCTGTTAATACAAAGGCAAACTACAAACAAGCAGAACGTTGAACCCTTAAAATATCTGAGACAGCCATTCCTGTATTGCTTTTCCAAATTAAACTATCGTGTGAATCTTCATGACAACATTCATCCATAACATAACGAACGAATTTATTGTGTTCATAGAGATTCCCAGCGTGGAGATGCTTTAAAAAAATATGTCAGTTGAACTAGGACTCGCGATCTGAAGCTTCCGCATAAACTTAATTATTTAAATATATTCTGTATGCATACAGTTGATCTATAGGTTTTGATGAGCAAGTTTCCCACTGTCAAAATACCTATGGACCTATTTTCTGAATGCATTGATTTAGGTCCTTAAATGTTTTACACAACCAAGGGTATGTAGACCCTATTATCTCAAATAAATTTTAAAATAATATCTCTTCTCACTCCTCAGAAGCAAGGATTCTGACAGACGAACTGGCAGAAAGACGGACAACAAATGATAAAAAATATTTTCTTTATGTTGAGTAATTACAAACTAGATATTCTGTGATAATTTTCCTTTACTTTTATTTGAACTTGCTCCTTTACACTACCAAAAGACTGCAGACCTTAGTATTTGACATAAATGTCATGTTGATACCTGTAGCCTTTCCTGAGAAAGAAGGCATCTTAACAAATAGACAGAAAGACAGACAGACATCAAACTTATCCTATAAAGGTTCGGTTATTACTGAACGAGGAATGGATCCTAAAAACTACTCTGCATGGGATAGCTGATCCTATTTGATTTTCGGTATACATCTTTTTAGGAATCCTAAAATGATCGTGAACGTTGTAAACTCTCTCCTCCGAGTCTTACTGACTTTCAATTGAAATAGTTTTCTGCGCGGCGATCAGATGTGGGAAACTGACTATTAGGAAAGATAACACGCTTCTACAAGACCTGAATGTGTTACACAATACGTGTTGCATAAAGCTTGTATCTTTTCCTTGGTTTTGTTCTGGTTTTCAGTCCTAAGACTGGTTTGATGCGGTTCTAAATGCTCTGCTACCCTGTGCAAGCCTCTTCATCTTTGAACAAATAATGCAACCTCTACCCTTCTGAAACTGCTGACTGTATTCATCTCTTGGACACCGTCTCCGATTTTTGTCTCCCATAGTTCCCTCCAACAATAAGTTGGTGATCCCTTGATGTTTCAGAATGTAATTCATCATTGATTAGGTGATCTGTCCATCCAATACTCAGCATTCTTCTGTAGTACCGCATTTCAAAAGCTTCTATTCTCTTCTTGTCTAAACTGCGCATCACCAATGCTCCACTTCCGTACATGGCTACGTTCCATTCGAATACTTTCAGAAAGGAATTCCAAACACTAAGATCTATATTCGATGTTAACCAAATCCCTTTCTCCAGAAACGCTTTTTTTGCCATTGCCAGTCTACATTTCCTACCATCTCTATTTCGACCACCATAATTTATTTTATAATAACAAAACTCATTTACTACTTTAGCTGTCTCATTTCCTAATTTAATTCATTGAGCATGACCTGACTTTATTCAGTCACATTTCATTATCCTTGATTTGCTTTTATTGATATTCAGCTTATACCCTACTTTGAAGGCACTGTTCTTTCCGTTCAACTGCTATTCCACGTCTGTGACGGAATTACAATGTTATCAGCAAGCCTCAAAGATTTCTCTCCGAATTTTAACTCCTACTCCGAAGTTTTCCTTGGTTTCTTTTACTGCTTGCTAAATGTACAGATTAAATAACATCGAGGATAGGTTACAGCCCTTTCTCTCTCCCTTCTCAACCACCGCTTACCTTTCACGCCACTCGACTCGTACAACTGCCGTCTTGTTCCGAACAAGCTGTAATTTACTTCTGCTACCTTCTGCATGTCAAGGGCAACACTGTCTAAATATTGTCTAAAGCTTTCTCTATGTCTACAAATGCTATAAACGTAGGTGTATCTTCCTTAACCTATCTACCAAGATAGACGTAGGTTCAATACGTTTTCATAAAATTCTCCGAAATAGAAACTGATGATCCCCGATGTTGGCTTCTACCGGCTTTCCCATTTTCTCTAAAGAAAACGGATAATTCGGTAATTTTTACACCTGTTAGCACCTGCTTTATTTGGAACTGGAATTATTACATTCTTCTTAAAGTCGGGAGGTATTCTGCATGTCTCATAATCACTAATCTACAGCTTAGCAAAACATATCTTACGAAAATTAAAATTTGTTAAATCCAAATGAAAAAGATTGCCTTGAAAGGGTAATAGTTCATATTGTTTACTTAAAAGGAGAGGCCACGACTTTAGGATCATGGATTCACTTCAACCTGCGTACACTATTAGTAGGTCGTTAATACAACATAATGTACAAGTAGTACAGTGCAGTACTCCGACAATTCCGAGAAAATTGCAAGAGAAGTTTTACGCGTCTATTGTGTAACTTATCCATCTCTGCAAAGTTGCTGGCTTTAAGCAGTGATTGTGGTCAAGTGCTAAAAGTTCGCGCTTTTCAAGAGAGTGGTGGACCAGGCAACGGCTAGAATCCGGCAAGCAGTTGTTATTTTTAAACTGGATTGATTATACGACATTTGAGAGGCAATAAAATTGAAAGAACCCACGCGCATTTGCATGAAGTTGTAGTGAATATCATATTTTATTTGACAATTTATTAGTTTTAATTAAATTTTTAAGGACGAGGGACAGGCTTTGAAAACCCAAGTCTAACCTAGATAAATAATGATGCGAATGACGTTATCCCGTAATATAGTAAGTCGTAATGTGCCAAACCATAAGAGTATTACATAATTACTCGTCGTATGTGCTCTCGACAACACATGTTGCAGAATCGTATTTGTCAAACAGACATGGAAAACATAAATTGAAGCGGCGTCTACTACATCCAAAGAACGCAGTTCTCCCGCATTTACAGGAAATGCTGGGAAAGCACACCTCGTTAGTATTTTGAAAAATTTCTCTCTCTCCCCATAGTACAGACCGCCGCCTCATACACGTCTGTCTTTCCAAGCTCGAACGCTAACCACTTGACCACCATGAAGTCTAACGCCGAGTACCACTCATAGGTAAGTAACACAATAGAAGCGTAAAATTTCTCTTGCGATTTTCTCGGAATTGCCGGAGTAGCGCACCTTACTGCCCGCACATTATGTTGTTTTAATGGCCTGCTAAAGGTGTACAAAGTCTGAAGTAATCCCAACATCGTGACCTCCTCTTGTTAGTTTATTGAGTTCCTAACAACAGGTAAGCACATATCTGATCGTATTATGAGTTGAATTTACTTCCTCTCTCCCGCTGAATTTTATCATGGCTGTATTTCTTTTCAAAATCAAATTTTCACGGTATATTTATTAATTTTTACGATTCCTTACCTCAATCGTTAAAACGGTGCGCTTATAGAATCACTTTGTTGTCCGTTGGTCTTTCCTTCTATTAAGAAAACTTTTTCTCAGAAACGGGTAGAGAAATGCCTCTGAGCACTATGGGACTTAACTTCTAAGGTCATCAGTCCCCTAGAACTTAGAACTACTTAAACCTAACTAACCTAAGGACATCACACACATCCATGCCCGAGGCAGGATTCGAACCTGCGACCGTAGCGGTCGCGCGGTTCCAGACTGTAGCGCCTTTAACCGCTTGGCCACCGCGGCCGGCGAAACGGGTAGAGACATCCGGTCGAGACATCCGGTCGAAAAGGTCTGCGGTCCTCCTGTGCTGTCAACCATTTTGAGCTTCTCAGTCAATGCAGACAATAGTTACTGTCACTTGTGTCACATGTTTTGTTACTCCAGAACACAATACTCAAAATCTAAACATGAAATACAATATCTACATACATTATTATGTCTGTACAGATCCATCAGAGTGCTAGTCGTTCTCGCACTTGTCCGTTTTTATTTTTTCATGGATTGATGCAGCACTTTAACGGATGCTCCTGACTAAAAGTAACGATACTGGTTTTTGTACTTATTATCTGTGTAATTACTGTGCAGTTTACGCCAATAAATCAATTGCTGCCCTACAGATTGACAGGAAGAATTCAAACTCATATTTTATCAACATATGCGGAATCTTCATATAATCTTAGTATGACTAGACTGCATACGAACTTTCTACCCGAAACCGTAACAGTGACTCGCTCCTCGGATTTAAAGCCGGATGAACACTAACACGTGAGCACTTCAGAACGAAACAGCAAGACGCAACCCGCTTCTGAAAAATGTGCACTCAGCTTTCAGTGTTCCGGCGAATCAGGCTAATCAGTGACGAGTAACCAGACAGTAAGCAGCTGACGTTCAGTATGCTTCAGATGCTAACTACAGAAAGACAAATCCTCTTTTACCGATTTGAAAATGGAGAAAAGAAACTGCTTTATGCAAAAACACTGAAGTAAAATCATTTTATACATTTTGTAAATGTAAATAGTTTCCAGTGGTTTGGATTATGAAATTTGTATCCAAATTAGCTTTATCAGTAGCTTAATTTTTTTTACCATGAACAGTGTGGTGTAGAAACTAAAAGCCTTATATTTTGAGGAGACAAATTTATTATACGTGTTTTCCTGAAACAAAATACATTTGAAACATTATTACAATCAAATAAGGTCATGACTTAAAGTTCACTTCAGTTTCTACTCTCTTTGTTGGTGGAGATGTGAAAATCTCATTCTAAAATTGCTTCTTTTCTTCCATAATACAAATTAAAGTTTTCTTAATAGCATCCTTTTCGAAGATGTTTTTTGGGTAATCTGGCTTTGTAATCGGGTTGCTTCAGGAATTCTAAATTCATCTGAATATTCCTTCAAATAAAAGATGTCAGCCCACAGACCATTGACGTTCATCTTACATTGAGCTATCTTTGGTGAAACTAATTCATGTCACTGATACTTTTATAGGAAAAAAGACATCTTTCGTTTCTTTCGAACACCTTTACCATAGGAACAAGACAAAATTTGTCTCTGAATCCAATATGACGTGCATCATCTCCCTAACAGCATAGTAATCTTTTCTCAGTTTTTGACAACACTGACATCATAATAACCAGATCCTACAGGCAAACTAATGTAATAGAAACATGGGTACAACAAAACAAATGTGCATATAACACCACGAAAACAGCAACAGTACCCCTCGTCAAGAAGACAAGATCATTACTAAGAACTAAACTACAAATACCAGGACAGAACATCCTATGGACAAAGAAAACCAAATAACTTGGGATATATTTGGATAAAGAATTGACATTCAAAGAAAATACAATACAACGGAAAAAACAGTGGAAAAAATGATGAACGCGAACCATTTTTCAGAAGCAAAGAAATGAATATAAAATAGAAGAATGTAACTTTATAAATAACAGTTTAACTGACAATTCTACACTGAAGCTCCAAAGAAACTGGTATAGGCATGGGTATTCAAATACAGAGATATGTATACCGGCAGAATATGTCGCTGCGGTCGGCAATGTCTACATAAGACAACAAGTGTCTGGCGTAGTTGTTGGAACGGTTACTGCTGCTACAATGGCAGGTTATCAAGATTAAAGTGCGTTTGAACGTGGTACTATAGTCGGCGCACGACAGATGGGACACAGCACTTCCGACGTAGCGATTAAATAGGAATTTTCCTACGACCATTTCACGAGTGTACCTTGGCTATAAGGAATCCGGTAAAACATCAAATCTCCGACATCGCTGAAGGCGGAAAAATACCTGCCTAATATCGTGTAGGGCCCCAGTGGGCGCGCAGAAGTGCCGCAACACGACGTGGCATGGACTCGACTAATGTCTGAAGTAGTGCTGGAGGGAACTGACACCTTGCATCCTGAAAGGCCGTCCATAACCTGAAGCAGTGCTGGAGGGAATTGACGCCTGAATCCAGCACGTCTCTCCATAAATCGTTAAGAGTACGAGGGGCTGGAGATCACTTCCAAAACAGCACGTGGCAAGGAATCCCAGATATGCTCAATAATGTTCATTCCTGGGGAGTTTGGTGGCCAATGGAAGTGTTTAAACTCGGAAGAGTTTTCCTGGAGCCACTATGTTGCAATTCTGGACGTATGAGGTGTCGCATTGTCCTCCTTGCACAAGTTCGTCGGAATGCACAATATACATCAATAGATTTAGGTGATCAGATAGGATGCCTACGTACGTGTCACCTTTCACAGTCGTATCTGCATGTATCAGGGGTCCCATGTCACTCGAACTGCCCACGACCAACGCCATTACAAAATCTCCACCAGCTGACGTGGAGGTTTCTTTGATTCATGAGGTTATCTCCGTACCCGTACACGACCATCCACTCGATAGAGTTTGAAACGAGACTCGCGTGGCCAGACAACATGTCTCCAGTCACCAACAGTCCAGTGTCGGTGTTGGCCAGACCAGGCGAGACGTACAGCTTTGTGCCGGGCAGTCATTAAGGATACACGAGTAGGCCTTCGGCTCGGAAGGCTCATATCGATGACGTTTCGTTGATTGGTTCGCACGCTGGCACTTGCTGATAGCCCAGCACTGAAATCTGCAGAAATTTGAGGGAGGGTTGCATTTCTGTCACGTTGAACGCTTATCTTCAGTCGTCGTTGGTCCCGTTCTCGCAGGATATTTTTTCGTCCGCAGCGTCATCGAGGATTGGACGTTTTACCGGATTCCTGATATTTACTGTACAGTCGTGAAATGGTCGGATGGGATAATCCCCAACTTATGGCTACCTCGAAGGTACTGTGTCCCATCGCTTGCGCGCCGACTGCAACACCACGTTGAAACTCATTTAAATCTTGATAACCTAATGTATGAAGCAGTAACCGACCTAACAATTGTGCCGGACACTTCAAGTCTCACATATGCGTTGCTAACCGCAGCGCCGTATTCTGCTTGTTTGCATCACTCTGTATTTGAATACGCATGCCTATAACAGCTTCATTGGCGCTTGAGTGCAAAATACCGTGAAAATAGTTTATAATCTGAACTGACTGCAACACTAAACCAAATATGGATATTTTCATGATGTGCATTTCCTGTGCTTGCAGTACACAAATGAAAAACGTAAACCAGCAAGTCGATGAACTGTCACTGACAGATTTTATTTTTCTGAATTATTCCCTTAAATGCACTTTTTTTGACGCTTGCTTCGTTAACGAAGGCACAGTATTTCGGTTTATGCCAGTTTAAGAGATTCTGTAAGCCTTGAGGACTACATACGAAATTACTCGACGAGTATTGGGCTCTGTCGCCGTTGGTCCCGTTCTTGCGGGATCTTTTTCCGGCCGCAGCGATATCAGAGATTTGACGTTTTAGCGGATTCTTAAAATGGTCGTAAGAGAAAATACCCACTTCATCGCTAGCTCGCACGTGCACCGACTGTAACACCACGTTCAAACTCACTTAAATCTTCATAACCTCCCACTGTAGCAGCAGTAACCTATCTAACAACTGCGCGAGACATTTGTTGTCTGATGCAGGCGTTTCCGACCGCAGCGTCGTTTTCTGCCTGTTTACATATATATGTATTTGAATTCACATGATTATACCAGTTTCTTTGGCGCTTCAGTGTATATGGCGATTCACTGATCGTAGGATGTAGAGGCTTATCTCACGAGGGGTAAGATAGATACTGCCTACAGGAAAATTAAAGAGACCTTTGGAGAAAGGAGAACCACTTGCGTGAATATCAAGAACTCAGATGGAAACCCAGTTATAAGCAAAGAAGGGAAAGCAGAAAGGTGGAAGGAGTATATAGAGGGTCTATACAAGGGCGATGTATTTGAAGACAATATTATGGAAATGAAAGAGGATGTAGATGAAGATGAAATGGGAGATATGATACTGCGTGAAGGGTTTGACAGAGCACTTGAAGACCTGAGTCGAAACAAGGCCAACGCAGTAGAAAACATTCCATTAGAACTACTGACAGCATTGGCAGAGCCAGTCCTGACAAAACTCTACCATCTGGTGAGCAAGATGTATGAGGCAGGCGAAATATCCTCAGACTTCAGGAAGAATATAATAATTCCAATCCTAAAGAAAGCAGGTGTCGACAGATGTGAAAATTAATAAATCGCAGCTGCAAAATAGTAACGCGAATTCTTTACAGGCGAATGGAAAAACTGATAGAAGCCGACCTCGTGGAAGATCAGTTTGGATTCCGTAGAAATGTTGGAATACGTGAGGCAATACTGACCCTACGACTTATCTTAGAAGAAAGATTAAAGAAAGGCAAACCTACGTTTCTAGCATTTGTAGACTTAGAGAAAGCTTTTGACAATGTTGATTGGAGTACTCTTTCAAATTCTGAACGTGGCAGGGGTAAAATACAGGGAGCGAAAGGCTATTTACAATTTGTGCAGAAAGCAGATGTCAGTTATCAGGGTCGAGGGGCATGAAATGGAAGCAGCGGTTGGGAAGGGAGTGAGACAGGGTTGTAGCGTGTCCCCGATGTTATTCAATCTGTATATTGAGCAAGCAGTAAAGGAAACAAAAGAAAAATTCGGAGTAGGCATTAAAATCCACGGAGAAGAAATAAAAACTTTGAGGTTCGCCGATGACATTGTAATTCTGTCATAGACAGCAAAGGACTTGGAAGAGCAGTTGAACGGAATGGACAGTGTCTTGAAAGGAGGGTGTAAGATGAACATCAACAAAAGCAAAACGAGGACAATGGAATGTAGTCGAATAAGTGGGGTGATGCTGAGGGAATTAGATTAGGAAATGAGACACTTAAAGTAGTGAAGGAGTTTTGCTATTTGGGGAGCAAAATAACTGATGATGGTCGAAGTAGAGAGGATATAAAATGTAGACTGGCAATAGCAAGGAAAGCGTTTCTGAAGAAGAAAAATTTGTTAACATCGAGTATATATTTAAATGTCAGGAAGTTGTTTCTGGAAGTATTTGTATGGAGTGTAACCATGTATGGAAGTGAAACATGGACGATAAATAGCTTAGACAAGAAGAGAATAGAAGCTTTCGAAATGTGGTGCTACAGAAGAATGCTGAAGATTAGATGGGTAGATCACATAACTAAAGAGGAGGTATTGAATAGAATTTGGGAGAAGAGGAGTTTGTGGCACAACTTGACTAGAAGAAAGGATCGCTTGGTAGGACACGTTCTGAGGCATCAAGGGGTCACCAATTTAGTATTGGAGGGCACCGTGGAAGGTAAAAATCGTAGAGGGAGACCAAGAGATGAATACAGTAAGCAGATTCAGAAGGATGTAGGCTGCAGTAGGTACTGGGAGACGAAGAAGCTTGCACAGGATAGAGTAGCATGGAGAGCTGCATGAAACCAGTCTCAGGACTGAAGACCACAAGAACAACTACAACAACAACCAGCAGTAAACGGTGTGCTTACCCATTTGGACTTCTTTAATTCAATAAAACGAATTCTGAAAATATTGGACATCTTCATCTTCGGCAATTGGCAATTAAATTATATCCTCGCCTGTATCCCAAATCGTTCGGAGCTTGCTGTTTGGTTCAGTGTTGTTCTTCACTTATCTAGTGCCGAGCGTGCCGTGTCTCCTGCACGAAGCAATCATCTTCGTAGCAAATGAAACCGGGATTCAACAGAGGCTGCAGGGATCTGGTACCTGTAGCCAACAGACTGGTGCTGGCTCACCTCCAGCTTCGTATCTGCACTTTCGTCTACAAGTTGTGCGAAATCGTAGCCTTGATGCGACTTCGCGGCGACCGGTTACTCTGGGGTTCCGCAACGACCTTGAGAGCGAACCTTTAAGAACTAGGGACCGACCTGGCTTCTCCGCCACACGTCCTCCGGCTCCAGAGACATCACGTCGCAGTTCCAGCCACCATGGGGTCCTCACCGCTGCCGCTTGTGCTGCTGCTCGTCGCCTTCGCCGTTGCCGCCCAGCTGCGTGAGTGCTTACCGTGCTTGCCCGAAAAAGTCAGAGACTGCCGAGGTGCAGCCGCGTGGCGTTCTGAGCTGAGGAGACTTGTCCACTTTCACGTCACTACTGCCGTGACCAACAGCCAACAGCCAACATGGTCTCCATTACCGTCGTTTTCATTTATCGTGGATGCGTACAACTGATGCTATTGCCCTTCTAAATTGAAAGTGTTTTTTTCATTTGGTGACCAGTGACCGACGGGATTCCTTCAACTGTAGCAAATATTAGGGCTTCTCCCCGTTTAATTCACGTATACAGTTCGAGAAGAAATATTGTCTAAAAGCCTTAATACGCCCATCGCGAGGCTTAGAGGAGTGATGCGCAGAGGACAGTACTGTATTCTCAGAATTCCCAAATAAAGTTGATTCTTGAATCTTACTAAGGGACTGACGAGACTGTTAGTGTCCAGCTGCGTGCGTTTGCCAGTTCAGTTCTTTCAGCATCTCCGTGACGCTGAATCATTTTGTAGACTGGCTCATAAGATGGTAATAATATAGTAGCAAATTAGTTTTGGATTACCTGAAACTATATTATCAGCTTTGATCGCACGAAACAAATATGGCCACGACTTCAGTGATGCAAATATAAGTTAAAATGTAAAAATCACTGCTGTGTGCATGTACATCTGTATGATTACTCTGAAACCAACAATTAAGTTCCTGGTAGGGTGTTCATCGAACAAGGTTCAAGCTATTTCCCTACCGTTCCACTCTCGAACAACGTGCGGAAAAAGCGAGTGCTAAAAACATTCTGCGCGAGCACAGGTTTATCTTATTTGTTATGGTGATCATTTCTTCCTATTTAGTTTGGCAGCCAACAAAACATTTTCATCCTCTGAGGAGAAAGTTGCTGATTGGAATTTTGATGCGAAAACGTCTTTGCTTTATCGGCTGACATCCCAGGTCGCGTATCATATCCGAAGCTTTCTCTCTCCTATTTCGCGATAGCGCAAAACGAACTGACCTTCACTGAACTCTTTGAATGTCCTCCATCAGTCCTATGTGATGCGTATTCCACACCTCACAGCAATACTTCAAAAGAGACGGACGAACGTATTGTAGGTAGTCTCTTTAGTAGATCCGTTGCCTTTTCTAAGTGTTCTGTCAATGAATCACAGTCTTTGGATTCCTTTCCGCACAGCTTATCAGTGTGATCGTTTCCGCTGAAGTAACTCGTAATTCTAATATCTAAGTAATTTGTATATTTTACAGCCTTTATATTTGTGTGATTCATCATGTAGCCGGAATCTAGCGTATTCCTTCTATGACTCGTGTGGAAAACTTCACAGATTTTGTTATTTAGAGTTAATTTCCACTTTACGCACCATGCAGATATCTTGTCAAAATCATTTTTTCGTTAGCTTTGATCGTGAGATGACTTTACAAGACAATACATGACAGCATCACTGGAAAACAGTCTCAGAGGTATTCTAAGGTTGTCATGTAGATCATGAGCAACAGACGGCTTGTAACGCTTCCTTGCGGAACTCCATATATTGCTTCTGATTTACTAGATAATGTTTCATCGGTTACTACGAATTGTGACCTTTCTGATGGGAAATCACGAAGCCAATGCCAATTGAGTCGACAGTCCATAACACGCACTTTGATTAGAAGTGTCTTATGAGGAACGGTGTCAAAAGCCTTCTGGAAATCTAAAATCATGAAGTTAGTTTGACATCCCCTGCTGATAGCACTCATTAACTCCTGAGAGTAAAAGTCTAACTGTGCTTCACAAGAACGATAGTTTTAGAATTCGTATTCACTCCTTGTCCACAATCGTTTTCTTCGAAGCAATTCGCAATGTTCACACAAAGAGTATGTTTCAAAATCCTACCGAAAATCGACGTTGGCGAAATGTGTCTGCAATTCAGAGGACTACTCCTATTTTCTTTCTTGGGTACTGCGGTGGTTTTTGCAACTTTACAATCTATAAGTTTCATATGATTGTTAAGTAAAGAGCTAATGTGTCAGTATACACCGAAAGGAAATCGACTAGAATACAATCTGATTTAACCTGCTTCGCTACACCAAGGATATCTACATCTTAGTTACTCCTGTTGGAAGTTGTTCTGGAATATTTACTTCGTCTTCTTTGCTGAAGGAATTTCGGAAGACCACATTTAGTAACTCTGTCGTAGTGGTACTGTCTTTAGTAACATCGTCATTGTCATAGCACGGTGAAAGTATCGACTGCGTCTTGGCGCAGGTGTAATTTACATTCGATCAGAATCTCTTTGGATTTCCTGCCACATTTGTATTTGAAAGAATATCGCATTGAAGATCGCGCTGAATTTCGGGCTCGTGTAAAACTGTACCGATCTTGGTGGATCTGCCTTCTTTTAAACTTGGCATGCTTCTTTCATTGCTTCTGCTACAGAGTTCTGACCTGTTTTGTGTACCATGTGGGATCAGCCATGTGGGATCAGATGGGCACACAGCGACCGAAATCTAGATCTGCAATAAACATTATTTGTGGGTGACTGCTGCACGCTTAATTACTATATATATAATAACTTACATTTACTAAATTGAAGATGGGCACAGAGCGACCGAAATCTAGATCTGCAATAAACATTATTTGTGGGTGATTGCTGCACGCTTAATTACTAGAAATTATATACCTTTACTCTCTGCCTAAATAACACCGGCGCCAAATAATACGGTAAACGCCCGACCCAATGACACTGAATGACCAATGAATCTCGTTTAAACACACTTTCTGCCACAGTCGACAGCAGGTGGAACGGTTAAGATGTGATAACACCCTAATAATATGATGTTTTTACTAACTCGCTGTCTAAGCACCTGTAATAGAGCTTTCGGAATCTCAAACAACTCAGAAATATGCTAGAATGACTACCTGTTGCCACAGCTAACAGCTGTGACTTGAAATGCTACTTCCTCGCTCGCACCAAAATAATTCAATACAAGACCAGTAATTCTATTCAGACTATGTGCCACTAGCCTCAATGTTGCTTTTGTCTATGGGAGGCGACTTAAGACACACACATATGCGCACATTCACACTGACATGAAAGCAAATATTATATAAAAATACTAGGGTAGATAAACTGGACTCTACTGAATTGACGTGTGTTAATATATGCAGGGTGTCTTTTTCTGTATAGGACTAAGAGTGTGTAAACCGAAGTGAATTATCTACTTGTGTTGGTCAAGTGGTATGTTAAGATACAATTTAAATAAAGACTGCAACAGGGACTATATATAGAAATATTAATACTGTTGCATGTGACACCGTGTCATATCAGTCATGTTCTGTTTTTGTTAAAGATAAGTATTTGTCCAGACTATGGCATTAATTATTTACATTAATCATCTGGAAACTACAATGTAACAGAATGTTGAAATGGCAAAATTTTTGTTCTATTTAGCACTTTACAATTAAACATATATGTTTTCACAGTCCACAAAAGCAGCGTGACCATAGCATTTAAATGTTGAAAATTTAATTTTGAGAGGAAAATGTTTGGCGTAACTATTATTCTTTCGCGTAACTGTTGTTAATCTTGATGGTCTTTTACTAATGTAACATCAGTTAATGTACGCGCAGAAAGTCTGCTTTGAGATAAATGTTCATGAAGATGCAGAAAATAATGTCTGCCGTCAAGATGAATCATTATCATTTTTTTGGATACATCTGGAACGCCGCTTTTCGAGCTGAGAAACACTGGTGCCATCGCATGGCAGACGTTCGATGACCCACGGGAGGAAGACAATATGGCACGATGCTATCTTGTCAACGAATGAATTAATTTTAAAAAATTGCAAATAATACCCACTGCCGCTCCGATGACATTCTCGTCTACGAATTCTAATTGTCAAAACCTTTTAAATCCTAGTTTGGGTCTACAATGTGCCGGGGGTTGAAATATACACATTATTTCATGCAAATAGCTGTGGATGGTCGTGTAATGATATATTTAAAAGACGTGTCCTCACTTTATTAATATTTCACTTTCAAAGCTAATTCACACTTCAGGCCTCATGTAAAGTAAATTAACGACAGCCAATCTATTCATAGCTCCCCTCTTTTGATTACTAGATAACCGATAATAGCCACTTTTCGCAACACCGTCCGTATTACCGCTGTAGTTTCCAGTCCCTCCTCTACCAAAATAAAGCTGACACCTGTTCAATAGACTATCTCGGCGAGTTCACAGTGTACTCGAGTTTTCAACTGATGAATATTTCTTCTCGTACGTTCACTGTCTTGGTAAAGTTCTAATCTTCTGTGTCGATCTGCTGTCAAATTCTATGGTCTAGAAACTTGCCTCTTCCATTTTATTCTCTTGTGATTTTCCCCTCTTTCGAATCCTCTTCCTCATCGCAAATATTTAAGCCGTATTTTTTCTTGAAACTCCTGCAATCACTGCAACAGTGTAGCTATGACGGCTTTTTGGGGAATACTTGCGTCCCGCGTGTTTCTATGTATTGAAATTGCTTTCTCCGTGTTATCTTCTGACTTTCACCAAAAAGAAAACTGCCTATCTTCCTAGGAAATAGCCACTCTTTTCACAGATTAAACGATAAGTCTTCATCCATCCATTATCACTTTACCGAGTCCCAGCACCAACTAAATCAGTTCTCTTGCCACGTCCTCCTAAACAAAATTTAGTACAGATAAAACTTTTTCTACTGGACTAAAGCAAAATTTTCTGCATAAAAGTTGCACAAAATTAAAGTTATTCTGAACATTACTAGAAATGTACAGGATATGTTAAATTTAGTTCACACATAGGTAAAAATAAAAGGTGAATTATAGATGTACGAAATATATGCAGTAACCATTAAAATGAATTGTGCTGTTCTGTGGCCGAGAAAATAACACTTCTAGTCGCAAGAGTGTTTTGTCAGCTACCTCCGTTGCATTTCATTTCATTTTATAAGCATTTCATCAACGCACTTCAGTCCGTCAACTACCATGGAGCCTACTGCATTTTTTTCATATCCTTATAAATTGTTACATCCGGATATCTACATGAGCTTACTGATTCCAATTTTGACTCTTTTGTACTGTAATAATAGAGCACTAATTTTGTCGTTTTGTAAAATGCAATTTTTCACGTTTATGAACATTCAAAGGAAGTTGTCTCTCTTTGCACCACTTTCCATTCAGATCAACATCTGACTGAATATTTCTGCAGCTTTTTCAGACAGTATTTCATTAAAGAAAACTACATCAGATAGGTAAAGTCTGTGATAACTTTGGTACTGACTAGACCAATGGTTCCAAAATTTTCTGAGAGCATAGTCCCTGAGCGTAAGCAGATATCAGCTAGTGTCCTCCGTCCTTCTTCTCACATAATCAGCGTTACCGGCTTAGTAAAGTTTACAATGAAAAAGAATTCCCTTCGAACACTTACTTTTAAAATGACAGATGACAAATGATAATTAATTTTTGTAGGTGATTAGCAACTCTCATGTGCATCGCGAGTCCTAATACTCGTAAATGAAAGCTAAGTGTCGACATTGAGGGTAGAACTTACTAGAAAACATGTTTCTTCTATGCCAGTCCTCTCCCTACCGATTTCCTACATTCTCATTTAAACCAATCAAGTTGACATGTGTGCACTATACTTACAACTTTTAAATCACATGGTTACTGGGATCCTTACTTCTGAAAAGATAGAAACTGCAAGTCTTCTGACATATCGCTAATGCCTTGTGCCTGACTACCACAACCACTTCCAATAATAATAATAATGATAGTAGTAATAAAAACCGTAGGAGCAGTGCCAAAATATTTTAGTTTATATTGACAGAATATCCATCTGGAAACTACAAAAATTCTCATTACTAGGATATCAAGAATTATCTGTGGATACATCACGCAGTACCGGGTGCTTGGCTAGTGTCCAGCATAACAAACTCATTAAAGGTGTTTTTTGTTAAAAATACGAAAATATCACGAAAATTGTCAGTGTTAGAAAATATAACAAGGACAGATAGAAATCTGCTCATCAAGTGACGGCAGAAAAAAGCAACTACAAAAGATGTGGCTATGCACAAGTCTTCGGAGCCAGTGGCTATTTCTTTTGGCAGGAGGTTCTAAACGAAAAAAGTATAACAATAAAACTGTATAGGCGCTATAAAAGTGTACCCCAGCCATTACATGGTTACTGTTGTTTAGTTTAGTTATGTCATGATCTGTAGATCATTTTCACGATTGTTTTATAGATATGATGTGGAACAAGTCAGGTTACAAGATATATGTATCAACACATGAATACTGCTAATATTAATTTTACTGAAAATTTTAGTCCTACATATGCAATTTTTTTTTACAAGTTTTGAAGCAGAAACTCAGGAAAATAGCGGGTAGGTCGGGGAAGAATGCCAGTGTGCACTCGGTGTGCTTGCCGGGGGGTCTCGTCCGTAATGTGGAGGAGGCCCTTCCGGCAGCTATTGAACGCACTGGGTGTGACCGGCTGCAGATAGTAGCACATGTCGGAACGAATGACGCCTGCCGCTTGGGTTCGGAGGCCATCCTTGGTTCCTTCCGGCGGCTGGCTGATTTGGTGAAGACAACCAGCATCGCACGCGGAGTGCAAGCTGAGCTTAATATCTGCAGCATAGTGCCCAGAGTCGATCGCGGTCCTCTGGTTTGGAGCCGTGTGGAGGGTCTAAACCAGAGGCTCAGACGACTCTGCGACTATAATGGTTGCAAATTCATCGACCTCCGTTATTGGGTGGAGAACTGTAGGGCCCCCCTAGACAGGTCAGGCGTGCACTACACACCGGAAGCAGCTACTAGGGTAGCAGAGTACGTGTGGCGTGCACACGGGGATTTTTTAGGTTAGAGGGACCCCCCCTTGGGCGAAACGATAAAATACCTGACGGCTTACCAGAGAGGACATTATCATCGTTGATAAAGAACGTCCGTCCTCAGAGACCAAAAACAGGAAAAGTTAACGTAATATTGGTAAACTGCAGGAGTATCCAGGGCAAGGTTCCTGAATTAGTATCTCTTATTGAAGGAAATAGTGCGCATATAGTATTAGGAACGGAAAGTTGGTTAAAACCGGAAGTGAACAGTAACGAAATCCTAGACACAGAATGGAATATATACCGCAAGGATAGGATAAACGCCAATGGTGGAGGAGTATTTATAGCAGTAAAGAATTCAATAATATCCAGTGAAGTTATTAGCGAATGCGAATGTGAAATAATCTGGGTTAAGCTAAGTATCAAGGGTGGGTCAGATATGATAGTCGGATGCTTCTATAGACCACCTCCATCAGCAACCGTAGTAGTTGAGCGCCTCAGAGAGAACCTGCAGAACGTCGTGAAGAAGTTTCGTGATCATACTATTGTAATAGGGGGAGACTTCAATCTACCAGGTATAGAATGGGATAGTCACACAATCAGAACTGGAGCCAGGGACAGAGACTCTTGTGACATTATCCTGACTGCCTTGTCCGAGAATTACTTCGAGCAGATAGTTAGAGAACCAACTCGTGAAGCTAACGTTTTAGACCTCATAGCAACAAATAGACCGGAACTTTTCGACTCCGTGAATGTAGAAGAGGGTATCAGTGATCATAAGTCAGTGGTTGCATCAATGACTACAAGTGTAATAAGAAATGCCAAGAAAGGAAGGAAAATATATTTGCTTAACAAGAGTGATAGGGCACAAATCGCAGAATATCTGAGTGACCACCATCAAACGTTCATTTCTGAGGAAGAGGATGTGGAACAGAAATGGAATAAATTCAGAAACATCGTCCAGTACGCCTTAGATAAGTTCGTACCGACTAAGGTCCAAAGCGAGGGGAAAGATCCACCGTGGTATAACAATCATGTACGAAAGGTACTACGGAAACAAAGAAAGCTTCATCATAGGTTTAAGAGTAGTCGAATCATAGCTGATAAGGAAAAGCTGAACGAAGCGAAAAAGAGCGTAAAGAGAGCAATGAGAGAAGCATTCAACGAATTCGAACATAAAACATTGGCAAACAATCTAAACAAGAACCCTAAAAAGTTTTGGTCATATGTAAAATCGGTAAGCGGATCTAAATCCCCTATTCAGTCACTCGTTGACCACGATGGCACCGAAACAGAGGACGACCGAAGAAAGGCAGAAATACTGAATTCAGTGTTCCGAAACTGTTTCACTGCGGAAAATCGTAACACGGTCCCTGACTTCAGCCGTCGCACGGACGCCAAAATGGAAAATATTGAAATAAACGATATCGGAATTGAAAAACAACTGCTATCACTTAGTAGCGGAAAAGCATCCGGACCAGACGAGGTACCCTTAAGATTCTACAGTGATTATGCTAAAGAACTTGCCCCCTTTCTATCAGCAATTTATCGTAGATCGCTGGAAGAACGTAAAGTACCTAGCGACTGGAGGAAAGCGCAGGTCGTTCCCATTTTCAAGAAGGGTCATAAATCAGATGCGAATAATTATAGCCCTATTTCGCTTACGTCAATCTGTTGTAGAGTAATGGAACATGTTTTGTGTTCTCGTATTATGACGTTCTTAGATAATACAAATCTCCTTCATCATAACCAACATGGATTCCGCAAACAGAGATCATGTGAAACTCAGCTCGCCCTATTTGCCCAAGAAATTCACAGTGCCGTAGACACTGGCGAGCAGATTGATGCCGTATTCCTGGACTTCAGGAAGGCATTTGATACGGTTCCGCACTTACGTTTAGTGAAAAAAATACGAGCTTACGGAATATCGGACCAGGTTTGTGATTGGATTCAGGATTTCCTAGAAGAAAGAACACAACATGTCATTCTTAACGGTTCAAAATCTGCAGATGTAGAGGTAATTTCGGGAGTACCGCAAGGAAGCGTGATAGGACCTTTATTGTTTACAATATACATAAATGACTTAGTTGACAACATCGGTGGCTCCGTGAGGCTATTTGCAGATGACACGGTTGTCTACAAGAAAGTAGCAACATCAGAAGACTCGTACGTACTCCAGGAAGACCTGCAGAGGATTAATGCATGGTGCGACAGCTGGCAGCTTTCCCTAAACGTAGATAAATGTAATATAATGCGCATACATAGGGGCAGAAATCCATTCCAGTACGATTATGCCATAGGTGGTAAATCATTGGAAGCGGTAACGACCGTAAAATACTTAGGAGTTACTATCCGGAGCGATCTGAAGTGGAATGATCACATAAAACAAATAGTGGGAAAAGCAGGCGCCAGGTTGAGATTCATAGGAAGAATTCTAAGAAAATGTGACTCATCGACGAAAGAAGTAGCTTACAAAACGCTTGTTCGTCCGATTCTTGAGTATTGCTCATCAGTATGGGACCCTTACCAGGTTGGATTAATAGAAGAGATAGACATGATCCAGCGAAAAGCAGCGCGATTCGTCATGGGGACATTTAGTCAGCGCGAGAGCGTTACGGAGATGCTGAACAAGCTCCAGTGGCGGACACTTCAAGAAAGGCGTTACGCAATACGGAGAGGTTTATTATCGAAATTACGAGAGAGCACATTCCGGGAAGAGATGGGCAACATATTACTACCGCCCACATATATCTCGCGTAATGATCACAACGAAAAGATCCGAGAAATTAGAGCAAATACGGAGACTTACAAGCAGTCGTTCTTCCCACGCACAATTCGTGAATGGAACAGGGAAGGGGGGATCAGATAGTGGTACAATAAGTACCCTCCGCCACACACCGTAAGGTGGCTCGCGGAGTATAGATGTAGATGTAGATGGTATAGAAGGAGTTGTCCAAAAGAAATGATTTAAGCTAGATTTAAAACTTGATCTGCTACCTGCCAGACACTTTATGTTCTTGGGCAAATGATCAAAGATTTTTGTTGCTGAATAATGTACTCGTTTTTGAGCAACAGACAGCTTCAATAACGGATAGCAAAGGTCATTTCTCCGTCTGCGTTGAACGTATGAACATCACTGTTCTCTGCAAATTGAGATGGATTATTTAAACCGAATTTCATTAGCCAATATATGTACTTTGATGGCGCAGTTAAAATACCTAACTCCTTGAATGGGTGTCTACATGACGTCCTTGTATGAAAACTACTAATTATTCTAACTGCTCTCTTTTGAGCAATCAATACTTTGTGTCTAAGTGGTGAGTTACACCAGAAAATTATTCCATAAGACATTACTGAGTGGAAATACGCAAAGTACGTTAGGAGGCTGATCCCTTTATTACCAAGACTAACGATTATACGGAAAACGAAAGCAGTTGAACTTAATTGTTTGAGAAGCTTGGTAATGTGCTTCTTCCAGTTGAATTTGTCGTCAATGTGAACACCCAAAAATTTGGAGAAATCTACCCTGGTAACTGAGCCCTGCTCATATGCTACATCAATTATCCGTGTACAGAACTGGATATAGTGTTGTTGTTGTTGTGGTCTTCAGTCCTGAGACTGGTTTGATGCAGCTCTCCATGCTACTCTATCCTGTGCAAGCTTCTTCATCTCTCAGTACCTACTGCAACCTACATCCTTCTGAATCTGCTTAGTGTATTCATCTCTTGGTCTCCCCGTACGATTTTTACCCTCCACGCTGCCCTCCAATACAAAATTGGTGACCCCTTGATGCCTCAGAACATGTCCTACCAACCGATCACTTCTTCTGGTCAAGTTGTGCCACAAACTTCTCTTCTCCCCAATTCTATTCAATACTTCCTCATTAGTTATGTGATCTACCCATCTAATCTTCAGCATTCTTCTGTAGCACCACATTTCGAAAGCTTCTATTCTCTTCTTGTCTTCACTTCCATACATGGCTACACTCCATACAAATACTTTCAGAAATGACTTCCTGACACTTAAATCTATACTCGATGTTAACAAATTTCTCTTCTTCAGAAACGCTTTCCTTGCCATTGCCAGTCTACATTTTATATCCTCTCTACTTCGACCATCATCAGTTATTTTGCTCCCCAAATAGCAAAACTCCTTAATTACTGTAAGTGTCTCATTTCCTAATCTAATACCCTCAACATCACCCGACTTAATTCGACTACATTCCATTATCCTCGTTTCGCTTTTGTTGATGTTCATCTTATATCCTCCCTTCAAGACACCATCCATTCCGTTCAACTGCTCTTCCAAGTCCTTTGCTGTCTCTGACAGAATTACAATGTCATCGGCGAACCTCAAAGTTTTTATTTCTTCTCCATGGATTTTAATACCTACTCCGAATTTTTCTTTTGTTTCCTTTACTGCTTGCTCAATATACAGATTCAATAACATCGGGGAGAGGCTACAACCCTGTCTTACTCCCTTCCCTACCGCTGCTTCCCTTTCATGCCCCTCGACTCTTATAACTGCCATCTGGATTCAGTACAAATTGTAAATAGCCTTTCGCTCCCTGTATTTTACCCCTGCCATCTTTAGAATTTGAAAGAGAGTATTCCAGTCAACATTGTCAAAAGCTTTCTCTAAGTCTACAAATGCTAGAAACGTAGGTTTGCCTTTCCTTAATCATTCTTCTAAGATAAGTCGTAAGGTCAGTATTGCCTCACGTGTTCCAGTATTTCTACGGAATCCAAACTGATCTTCCCCGAGGTCGGCTTCTACTAGTTTTTCCATTCGTCTGTAAAGAATTCGTGTTAGTATTTTGCAGCTGTGGATTATTAAACTGATTATTCGGTTATTTTCACATCTATCAACACCTGCTTTCTTTGGGATTGGAATTATTATATTCTTCTTGAAGTCTGAGGGTATTTCACCTGTTTGATACATCTTGCTCACCAGATGGTAGAGTTTTGTCAGGACTGGCTCTCCCAAAGCTGTCAGTAGTTCCAATGGAATGTTGTCTACTCCGGGGGCCTTGTTCCGACTCAGGTCTGTCAGTGCTCTGTCAAACTCTTCGCGCAGTATCGTATATTCCATTTCATCTTCATCAACATCCTCTTCCATTTCCATAATATTGTCCTTAAGTACATCACCCTTGTATAGACCCTCTATATACACCTTCCACCTATCTGCTCCTTTCATCAATTAAATTGAATATTTCTTCTGTTACCCAAGGATTTCTACTAGCCCTCGTCTTTTTACCTACTTGATCCTCTGCTGCCTTCACTACTTCATCCCTCAAAGCTACCCATTCCTCTTCTACTGTATTTCTTTCCCCCATTCCTGTCACTTGTTTCCTTATGCTCTCCCTGAAACTCTGTACAACCTCTGGTTCTTTCAGTTTATCCAGGTCCCATCTCCTTAAATTCCCACCTTTTTGCAGTTTCTTCAGTTTTAATCTACAGGTCATAACCAATAGATTGTGGTCAGAGTCCACATCTGCCCCTGGAAATGTCTTACAATTTAAAACCTGGTTCCTAAATCTCTGTCTTACCATTACATAATCTATCTGATACCTTTTAGTATCTCCAGGGTTCTTCCACGTATACAACCTTCTATCATGATTCTTAAACCAAGTGTTAGTTGTGATTAAGTTGTGCTCTGTGCAAAATTCTACCAGGCGGCTTCCTCTTTCATTTCTTAGGCCCAATCCATATTCACCTACTACGTTTCCTTCTCTCCCTTTTCCTACACTCGAATTCCAGTCACCCATGACTATTAAATTTTCGTCTCCCTTCACCATCTGAATAATTTCTTTTATTTCATCATACATTTCTTCAATTTCTTCGTCATCTGCAGAGCTAGTTGGCAAATAAACTTATACTACTGTAGTAGGTGTGGGCTTCGTATCTATCTTGGTCACAATAATGCGTTCACTATGCTGTTTGTAGTAGCTTAACCGCATTCCTATTTTCCTATTCATTATTAAACCTACTCCTGCATTACTCGTTTGTGACTTTGTGTTTATATCCCTGTAGTCACCTGACCAGAAGTCTTGTTCCTCCTGCCACCGAACTTCACTAATTCCCACTATATCTAACTTTAACCTATCCATTTCCCTTTTTAAATTTTCTAACTTACCTGCCCGATTAAGTGATCTGACATTCCACACTCCGATCCGTAGAACGCCAGTTTTCTTTTTCCTGATAACGACATCCTCTTGAGTAGTCCCCGCCCGGAGATCCGAATGGGGGACTATTTTACCTCCGGAATATTTTACCCAAGAGGACGCCATCATCATTTAATCATACAGTAAAGCTGCATGCCCTCGGGAAAAATTACGGCCGTAGTTTCCCCTTGCTTTCAGCCATTCGCAGTACCAGCACAGCAAGGCCGTTTTGGTTCTTGTTACAAGGCCAGATCAGTCGATCATCCAGATTGTTGCCCTTGCAACTACTGAAAAGGCTGCTGCCCCTCTTCAGGAACCACACGTTTGTCTGGCTACCCAACAGATACCCCTCCATTGTGGTTGTACCTACGGTACGACAATCTGTATCGCTAAGGCACGCAAGCCTCCCCACCAACGGCAAGGTCCATGGTTCATGGGGGGAGATATAGTGAGTGTTTCAAAATTAAGAAAGAGTCCATTTTCTGAGAACCACTTAATAATTATTTCAAAGACATCCTTATTAATATCTTCTTCTGCTTTTTCTGGAACGGAATTTACTATAACACTCATGTCGTCTGCAGAAAGTACTAATTCTGCTTGCTGAACGTTAAGTGAGGAGTCATTCACATGAATAAGGAACAGCAGAGGACCCAAAATTAAACCCTGTGGGGCTCCATTTGTGATAACTCCCCATTCACTAGAATTTACCACCCTCCCTTCATTATTTGTGTTATTCAGCACAACGTTTTGCTTTCTGTTCGTTAATTATGATTCATAGCAGCTGAGTGTATAGCCTTCAATGCCATAAAATCTTTGTTTATCTGAGAGTGTGACATGATCCACAGAATCAAATGCCTTGGAAAGATCACAAAAAATACCAACTGACGATAATTTGTTATTTATTGCTTGTACTATTTGATGGGTAATGAGTAGATAGCATTCTCAGTCAAGTAACCATTCCAGAATCCGAACTGTGACGTGCTGAGTAAATTATTTTCACTTAAATGTGAGACTACTATTGAATACACAAATCTTTCGAATATTTTAGAAAATGAAGTCAGCAATGATATGGTTCTATAATTATTTAAGTCACTGTTGTCCCCATTCTGTGTATACTTCATCCCTTTCTACCTCTTCTAGGCTGATGTTAAGACTCTGCATCTTGTTCGAATCAATAAGCCTCCTTGCCTTGTATGAACCTGCTTCAAGCCTGTGAGGTGCTATATGTGTTATTTCCATTAACTGTGCATCATGATCACATAGTTCATTAACAACTGGGTGCACATTAATAGTTCCTGTCCTAGCTTTGTCTTTTAAAATGTTATCGATAAGTGACCTACTATCCTGCTGCACATGAGTTGGAAAACTTACAACAAATACTACATTGAAACAACCAAACAAATATACTAGCTCATTTTCCTGTGTGTATCTTTTAAGAAATCTACATTAAATTCACCGAAAACCACTAACAGCTTTCTTTTGTCTGACAGTTACCTCAATAATGCCTCTAGATTTTTCATGAATGGCTGAAAGTTATCTTGCGAGGGCCTGTAGATTGTTACAATTACTATAGAAGTATATTACAGTAGCACATGCTTCAAGGATCTGAACTACACAAAAACTATTTGTTTCCATATTTTTGACTTTGTGTCCAGTTTTTATATAAGTAGCAACTCCTCCTTTTTCCATGTTGGCTCTACATGAATAATATGCTAATCTGTAATCCCTTAAATTTAACTTCTCCATCCCTGCGATTACATGGTCTTCAGAGAGACACAAAATATCTAGACCTTCAGAATTCACCCCATTTTCTATGCATACAAGAGGCTCATCTCAGATATCATGGCACTGTTCTGTTTTAAACTCTTTCAATACTCTCTGTCTGTAACCCGACTCTAAACTAAAAAAATATGTCCCTATGACTCCAATAATCACAGGTATTTTGTCTTGTGTGCATGTGGCCCCCCTTAAATATTCTACAAGAAGACCAACTAATCTATCCTTCCCCCTCCTATTCAGGAGCAGGCCATGACTAGTGTAACCCCACCTCCCAATTGCATCAACAGGCACAGCACAGATATGAGATTTAGTTTCTGCCAACGGTAACACCCCCCCCCCCCCCCACCAGCTCCCTGTTAACGTGGTTGACAGTCTTTTTAACCTAGGGCTGGTCATGGAACTGCAAAATATCTACAACCACACACGAGTGTGAGCTGTTGTTGCTCCTATTACATCCAGGTTACACCTAATACTACAATCCGAATTGCTAACCTGGTTGTTTAGTACTCCTCCTACTATAAGAGTATAGTCTTCACCATAAAAATCTTTGCACAAGGCCCCTAGGTTTTCTGTAACCTGGCTAAGCTTAGCACTAGGTTTCACAATGCTTCTGACCTGGTACTCGATTCCTAGCGTATTCTGTGGCAATTGGCCTACACCTCTTCCATGGTGCTACCTAATAGCAGGACTCTTTTCTTTCTCCTTGAAATTACTCACGAACTAGCATTACAATTATTACTACGAGTCTGATGCACCCTATTTTGCTCAAAAACTCTTTGAGGCTCTTCAGGTAAAAAATCAAACTGATTGCGCACTGGAATCTGAAAAGTGATTTCTGGGGTTTTCTCCTTCTGTGTACGACTTGTTACCTGTTTCCAGCTCCCATTATCTCTTTCCCCCTTCAAGTTGTCTAATTCGAAGTACGACATTTCTAGTTAAGCTTGAAGGGCACAAACTTTTCTTCCTGTACCACGATTTTCTTGTCACGGATACATAATCTACAATTCCATTGGCGAGCCTCATGTGGCTCTATAACAGCTTCCCCACTACAATCACCCCAGTGAAACACCAACCCATAATCATGACATTTCACTCTCGTGCTCACTAATCTACGACAACATCCACATTTATCATGCACGACGGCAAACTTAACAATAGAAATTACACTACAAACAATTCCGCTACACCTGTTAATAATTAGAAGAAAATAACTTAGCTTCCGGTGAGATGAGCAGAGAACTTCGAGACGTCAGGCGAATTTAAACAGCGCGAAGGTAATTGGGGAGGCGTAGGTAATAGTGACTAAAATCACAAAACAAGTAAGAAACTGAAGAGGCTCACTATTTTCTAATGACAAATTTGAACAGGCGCTATCACTGAATACAAGCTCGGATGAGGAAGGAAACCGGCCTCGCCCTTTTCAAAGGAACCACACCGTCATTTTGCTGAAGAGATTTAGTAGTGTCGTGACTTCCTGAAGTTCAATTTGGGTTTTTCCACTCGTTTACCGTTTAATGTTGGTTATATCCTTCGCTATATATGTTGAGAATTGTTCAAATTGCTCTAAGCACTATGGGACTTAACATCTTAGGTCATCAGTCCCCTAAACTTAGAACTACTTCAACCTAACTAACGTAAGGACACCACACACATTCACGCCCGAGGCAGGATTCGAACCTGTGACCGTAGCAGCAGCACGATTCCGTACCTAGATAGTGAAAATGAGACACCTATTCTGTTAGTACATTGCTGATGATTATTCTTGTTCTTATGGGATAATTTCCTAAAAACGACATTATTTTTATAGTTGGTGGCATATTCGGGTTCTAATGTAGCCCAATATTTTTTAATGTTTGTATCACTGAGACCAGTTACGTGGTCGTCGGCAAAAAGCAACGTAATTACCAATTTATGTGTCGCAGGTATGATACGTTGGGGGTTTCCTGTAATTCACGCTTTCCTTAATTAAGCGGGTCGTTGATGTAGATGTTGAACAGTGTTGCTAATGTCCTACAGGCTTGCCTTATTCCCTGGTTTGTTTCTAGTGCTAACATTTGTCAGTATTTATTCTTATTTTGGTGCTTTCTTATAAGCCTTGGTATACTTTTATCAGGTGCCGGGGGACATCTTCTCCACTATCGTCCAGAGGTTTTCTTTCCTGTGGATGCGGTCAAATTTTCGAAAAAATATTTGTTCCCAGTAATCTTAACAACAAATCCTCTGTACGAAGCAGTATGTACTTATCAATGCTAGACTGTTAGTTAACAGTGAACTTAAAATCACCACCAATGCATAACAACCAGTTCCATTTCTTAATGATAACCATACGCGTTCCACATAGCCTGGGGGAAGCCAGGGAGAGAACTCCTCGGTCCTGAAGCCTTGTGAATTCTGCCTGAACCGCCTTATTAACCGGAAACGGCAGCGATGGAGCTCGGCAAAAAGTTTGAAATAATTTTAAGTCCTAAACTTACGTGGGCACCCCAGCGTCAGTTCAAAAGTCTCCTTGTACGACACGCACAAGGGGCAAGATCAAAGAAAGGCACTATGCCTGACACGACGTTAACTTTGTGAACAGAAAACTGGTATAGATATAGCCATAATGTCCTGTTCTTTACCCACGACGATTACCTGTGTACGAATTTGTCTGGGAACTCTGAAGGTATGGTATGTAAATATTTTCGTAGCGTATTTAAACTGAAGTAATATTCTGAAACGGAAGTTAGTCGTACACTTATCGCTAGTGTAATTCACTAAGTTTACTAATTTCATATCAGACACATTTGTAGAGCATTGAATTACAGATGAGCTCCTGTAAAAGTATAAATAAGGGACACATGCGACAAGAAACGTCATTGGATAAGAGAGCACTAGTACTAATGACTCTAGAAGTTCCCCCATTTAACAATTTTTGAGCCCAAATAAGCAGAGATCTAATTACTCGCTTCTCATAGGTTCGAGGGACGAGGGGACTAACCAGAGTTGGCCGGCCGAAGTGGCCGTGCGGTTAAAGGCGCTGCAGTCTGGAACCGCAAGACCGCTACGGTCGCAGGTTCGAATCCTGCCTCGGGCATGGATGTTTGTGATGTCCTTAGGTTAGTTAGGTTTAACTAGTTCTAAGTTCTAGGGGACTAATGACCTCAGCAGTTGAGTCCCATAGTGCTCAGAGCCATTTGAACCATTTGAACTAACCAGAGTTGGAAAGTTACCATACCCGATTAATGACGATTGACGTCCAGCAATATGCAGTCTAGTTACAGATTACAAATATCAGACACAGTTTTAAGAGAACACAAGAAGCTTTCATTTCTAAACCTCACAGAGACAACACACGGAGTTAGAATAAGAAAGTTTGCCGGCCGCGGTGGCTGAGCGGTTCTAGGCGCTTCATCCGGAACCGCGCGACTACTACGGTTGCAGGTTCGAATCCTGCCTCGGGCATGGACGTGTGTGATGTCCTTAGGTTAGTTAGGTTTAAGTAGTTCTAAGTTCTAGGGGACTGATGACCTCAGATGTTAAGTCCCATAGTGCTCAGAGCCAATAAGAAAATTTACAAAGCAGAACGTTTTTACTGAGTTTGGTGGACATTTGAAGCACATGAAATGTCTCGGTTTACTCTAGAATACTATTCTAGCGTCAGGCAGCAGTAGCCGACAGAGACAGACGCAGCATCAGGAAAGTAAACGGCTTTTGTCATTTCCGGGTTCCTACCCAGAAGCGAATTTTATTATATTATCTGTGTGCTTTAATAGCTTAGTTTCTTGAGTTTCTGCGTGTAAGTTTACTGTCTAATAGCCACAGTTGTCTCGTTTTCGTTTGCGTCGGACAGCAAACAGATTTTGTGACACATTACAAGTTCCTAATCAGGGGCAAATTCTTTAGTTTCACCTGCTTTGGTACTTAAGTTTTTGAATATCTGCGTATTATTAGACACAGTTGCTACTTTTTCGTCAAGGTCTACAGTAGAGTTGCGCAGGACGTGCCGATTATTTATCTGCACAGTTTAGTTTTCCACGGTCGTTAGTATGGACAGGGACTGCGATTGTTGTTTGGGGAAGCCAGTCGAGTAGGCGACACTTCGCTCTCAGCTTCAGGCTGTGATGGCTTCGGTTACACAGCTTGAGGCTACAATGGATGGGCACCACTGTTGTGGGCCGGCCGTGGGGATCCAACAGACGTCCAGCACGTCAGAGTCGTCCGATCGGTCCTCACCGGTGGCCAACCCAGTTACTGCTCGCACTGAGGCTGATCCCTCACCTGTGGTCGAGTGGGAGGTCACCCTGGGGCGAAGCAGGTGGCGAAAGACTTCCGAGGCGGCCGCACGTAAGGCCTCCACAGTTTGTCTGACAAACAGGTTCCAGGCGCTGTCTGTGGCTGACACTGCAGCTGAGCCAGATGCTGTCGCCTGTCTTGTTTCAGAGGAAACCTCTCAGCCTGCAATATCTGGGTAATCGCTGAGGGTGTGATTGATGGTAGTTGGAAGCTCCAACGTTAGGCGCGTTATGGGGCCCCTTAGGGACTTGACCGACAAGGAGGGTAAGAAATCCAATGTGCACTCCGTGTGCATACCCGTTGGAGTCAATCCAGCTGTGGGAAGGGTCCTCCCGGATGCCATGAAGAGCACAGGGTGCAGCCAACTGCAGGTGGTGGCTCACGTCGGTACCAATGATGTGTGTCACTTTGGATCAGAAGAGATTCTATCTGGTTTCGAGCGGCTAACAGAAGTGGTAAAGGCTGACAGTTTTGCTGGCAAGATGAAAGCAGGGCTGACCATTTGCAGCTCTGGTACAGAGCCGATTGGAGGGTCTGAATCAGACGGTTCTGTGACCGTGTAGGCTTCTGATTCCTCGACTTGTGCCACAGGGTGGTTGGGTTTCGGGTTCCGCTGAGTACGTCAGGTGTCCACTATACGCAGAAGGCGGATACACCCGTATGTGTGGCGTGGACTGGGCGGTTTTCTAGGTTGGAGGGTCTCGGGAAAGCACAAGAAGGGCTTCAAAGGGTGCAGGCTGAACACAGGAAAAACGTAGATACAGGAACCATTGCTATAACAGTTGTAAATTGTCGTAGCTGTGTTGGGAAGGCACCAAAGCCCCAAGCGCTAATAGAAAGCACTGATGCTCAAATCGTTATAGACACTGAAAGGTGGCAAACGCCGGGAGTAAGCTCAGCCGAAATTTTTGCGAAGAACCTAACGGTGTTCCGAAAGGATAAGCTAAACACGGTTGGCGCTGGCGTGTTTGTTGCTGTGAGAAGTAGTTTAAACTGTCACGAGATTGAAGTAGATACTTCCTGTGAGTTAGTATAGGCAGAGGTCATTGTTGGCAACCGGAATAAAATAATAATTGGATCCTTTTACCGACCTCCCAATTCAGATGATACAGCTGCTGAAAGGTTCAAAGAAAACTTGAGTGATTTCACACACGTATCCGAGTCTTAGGATAATAGTTGGTGATGACTTTAGTTGTCCTCGATATGTTGGCGAAAATACATGTTTAATACCGTAGGTAAGCATAAAATATCATCATAAATTGTGCTAAACGCATTCTCTGAAAATTATTGCGAGCAGTTAGTTCGTAAGCCCACGCGAATAGTAAGCGGTTGTGAAAACACAATTGACCTCTTAATAACAAGAACTCCTCAGTTAATAATGAGCATCAAACCCGATTCAGGGATTACTGAACACAGGATTGTCGTAGCGAGACTGAACACTGTAATCCCCAAATCCTCGAAAAATAAGTGAAAAATATACCTGTTCAAAAAAGCAGGTAAAAATTCACTTGACGCCTTCCTGAGATACAATGTCCATTCTTTCCAGATTAATTATGTAAGTGTAGACCAGATGTGACTTAGATTCAAAGAAAAAGTATCGGCAGCAATTGAAAGAGCTATACCAAATAAATTAACAAACGACGGAGCTGACCCTCCTTGGTACACAAAACGGGTTAGAACACTGTTGCAGAAACAACGAAACAAACATACCAAATTTAAACTGACGCAAAATCCCCAAGATTGGCGATCTTTTAGAGAAGCTCGAAATTTAGCAAGATGCCTATAACAGTTTCCACAATGAAACTTGGTCTCGAAACCTGGCAGAAGGTCCACGAGATTCTGGTCGTACGTATGTTGGCGGCAAGAAACAATCAATGTCTTCTCTGCACGATAGCAATGGAGATACTATCGAGGACAGAGTTACTAAATACCGCCTTCCGAAATGGGTTCACAAAATAAAACGAAGTAAATATTCGAGAATTCGAATCGAGAACAGCTGCCAACATGAGTAACGTAGAAGTAAATATTCTCGGAGTGGTGAAGCAACTTAAATCACCTAATAAAGGCAAGTCTTCTGGTCCAGACTGTATACCAATTAGGTTTGTTTCGGGGTATGCTGATGCATTAGCTCCATACTTATGCTGATGCGTTAGCTCCATACTTATGCTGATGCATTAGCTCCATACTTAACAATCATATACAACCGTTCGCTCGACGAAAGATCCGTACGCAAAGACTGGAAAGTTGCACAGGTCAAACCAATATTCAAGAAAGGTAGCAGGAGTAATCCACTATATTACAGGCCCATATCGTTAACGTCGAAATGCAGCAGGATTTTAGAACATATATTGTGTTCGAACATCATGAATTACCTTGAAGAAAACGGTCTATTGACACACGGTCAACATAGGGTTAGAAAACATCGTTCCTGTGAAACACATCTAGCTCTTTATTCGCATGAAGTGCTGAGTGCTATTGATAAAGGATTTCAGATCGATTCCGTATTTCTCGATTTCCGGAAGGCTTTTGACACTGTACCATATAAGCGGCTCGTAATGAAATTGCGTGCTTATGGAATATCGTCTCAGTTATGTCAATGGATTTGTGATTTCCGGTCAGAAAGGTCACAGTTCGTAGTAATTGACGGAAAGCCGTCGAGTAAAACAGAAGTGATTTCAGGCGTTCCCGAAGGTATTGTTATAGGCCCTTAGCTGCTCCTTATCTACATTGACGATTTTGGAGACAATCGGAGCAGTCGTCGTAGGTTGTTTGCAGATGACGCTGTCGTTTATCGACTAATAAAGTCATCAGAAGATTAAAACAAACTGCCAAACGATTTAGAAGAAGTATATGAATGGTGCGCTAGGTGGCAGTTGACCTTAAATAACGAAAAGTGTGAGGTCATCCACATGAGTGCTAAAAGGAACTCATTAAACTTCGGTTACACGATAAATCAGTCTAAACTAAAAGCCGTAAATTCAGCTAATACCTAGGTATTACAATTACGAACAACGTAACTGGGATAGAACACATAGAAAATGTTGTGGGGAAGGCTAACTAAAGGGAGCCTTTTATTGTCAGGACACTTAGAAAATGCAACAAATCTACTAAGGAGATAGCCTGTACTTCGCTTGTCCGTCCTCTTTTAGAACACTGTTGCGCGGTGTGGGATCCTTACCAGATAGGACTGACGGACTACATAGAAAAAGTTCAAAGATAGGTAACACGTTTTGTATTATCGCGAAATATGGGAGAGAGTGTCACAGAAATGATGCAGGAATTGGGCTGGACATCATTAAAAGGAAGACTTTTTCGTTGCGACGGAATCTTCTTACGAAATTCCAATCACCAACTTTCTCCACCGAATGCGAAAATATTTTGTTGACAGTGACCTACATAGGGAGGAACGATCACCAAGATAAAATAAGGGAAGTCAGAGCTCGTACGGACAAATATAGGTCTCCATTCTTTCCGCACGCTATACGAGATTGGAATAACAGTGAATTGTGAAGGTGGTTCGATGAACCCTCTGCCAGGTACTTAAATGTGATTTACAGAGTATCCATGTAGATGTAGATGTAGATGTAGATGTAGATGTAGGTCATAGTAATACTCCCATGAGAAAAAACCTCAGATGTGATACTTGTAACGAAAAGGCGACAACTTCAAAGAAACCTCCACTATGCAAATTTTCATTTTGACAGAGTAACTCCATGTTTGCTGGGAGTATAGCTCCTCATACCCTTCACTCCATGTTCTACCTTATGAAAGCATGTGTTAGCGCTGTGAGAGCGGTGATCACCATCGATGTGTGGCTCCTGACGTACGCTCATAGATTTACTTCCACCTCATCTCTCCTACAAACCAGTGTGGGTCGTTAGTCATCTCCAGATAGCTGAGTGACATAGAGCACTGGCCACTACCTAGTTATGAATCGCGCATGCCCTCACAGCATCACTACTGCCACCACCTCTCCTATTTTCGAGGTATTTAGGGGCAGCTGTGAGTCATTCGTAGACAGCTGAGTCGGTAAGACCATTGTCGCCAAGTGTTTATGACTCAGAACCTACCACTGCGCCTTTATATCTACCAAGAAGTCTCCCAAGTACCAGAGCTATGAGAGCATGTCATGAATCTAGTATGACTTTTGGAATGCACTCATAGTTTTACTTCCAGCTGTACTTACCTACATTTCAGACCTGTAAGAACGCGTCGTGAGTCATTCCTAGGCAGTTACGTCAGTAAGAGCACTGGCCATCATCCGGGCGTGACTGCCGGAATGCCCTCACACATTTTCTTGCCTTTGCACCTCTCCTACACTCCGGACGTATAAGGGTGGGTTGCGAGTCATTCCTACATATCTGAGTAGGTGAGAGAATTGCCCGCTATCTATTTATGCCTTACGCATGCCCTTATAGCTTTACTTGTGCTTTCACCTCTCCTACTTTCGGGATATGGAGGCAGTTGTGAGTCATTTCTAGATAGCTGAATGGACAAGAGCATTGCCGAAATAGAGATATGTCTCGTAACCCACCATTGACCCTCTAATTCCGCCACAACTTCTCCTACATGCCAAACCAGTGAGGGCCTGTCCCGAATCACTAACAGCATTGATCTCCTTCCTTGATGACTTTCGGCATGCCTTCACAGATTTACTTCCTTACTTTTACCTCCTTACATTTCAGGCCTGTGAGAACAGGTTGTGAGTATACCCAAACAGCCGCGTCAGTAAGTGCGTTGCTCACCGTCGAGTTGTGGCTCGCGGTATGCCCTCACTGATTTACTTTCGCCTGCACCTCTCCTAATCCTAGACCAGTGAGGGCCTGTCCCGAATCACTAACAGCATTGATCTCCTTCCTTGATGACTTTCGGCATGCCCTCACAGAGCGTGTCGTGAGTCGATCTTAGATAGGTTACTCGGTAGGAGCTTTGCTCATCACTCAGATATGAAACGTGGTATGCTGCCAACGCTTTACTTCCATCTCTATCCATCGTACAGTCCTGACCTATGAGGCTGGGTTACAGGCCTGTCTTAGATACCTGAGTCGTTACGAATATTTCCCACAGTCACTGCTTTATTGCTGCCCTTAACTCCCCCATATCCAGATCTTCGAGGGCAGGTCGTGAGTCATCCTAGCTAGCTGAGTCAGTGAGAACATTGCTCGCAATCCAGGCACGACTCACGACCTGCCGTGTCACCTTTACTTCTGCTCTGATCTCAGTTGCCTACCACACTTCCGACGGAATTTCATGAGACACTCCTATGTATTCGGATCAGTAAGAGTATTGCCTGCGAAAGACTGATTTATGCTTCGAATCTTAACCCAGGACACTGTATTAATCTGTTAACAAGTTTCAAAACAGCTGCATAGCGAAACATTCATTCTAGAAATGAAAAATGTATCTGTTCCTTTGAACAACTGACGAATCTGAACAGCTTCTTTCCCTACAGTAATTATATGTCCTATCTAATGGTAATAGCACTACAGGTCCTTGAAAAATGGTTATAAATGTTTTTGCGCCATTGATGTACACAGATCTCAGTTTCTCAACAACTTTCTGTCCTGAATTACCTGTAGAGTAAATCTGTCGTTATTTCCAAGTTGTAGAACACGTACTTCTGTACGTGAAAAACTTAATATCAGAGGTGAAAGCTAAAATTCTGTTTTGTACATTATGTTATGTGTCGACAGAAGTGCCGACACAGTGTTATTTAGAAGGGCCGAAAAGGCACGCTAAGCTCACCCAGAATATCGTGAAGTCTGAAACAGGATGCTCAATGAATGCTAATAAGAAAAGTACGTTGCTTTGGGAATACTTAACTTTAATCCATCCTTTTTGGTATACATCGTTTATGGTGAATACAAGTAAGACTCTCTCCAGATATGATTTACTGCGCCTTGCTAGGTCGTAGCTATGGACTTAGCTGAAGGCTATTCTAACTGTCTCTCGGCAAATGAGAGGGAGGCTTCGTACGTCTAGTCGCTAGCAATGTCGTCCGTACAACTGGGGCGAGTGCTAGTCCGTCTTCCTAGACCTGCCATGTGGTGGCGCTAGGTCTGCAAGTACTGACAATGGCGACACGCGGGTCCGACACGTACTAATGGACCGCGGCCGATTTAAGCTACCACCTAGCAAGTGTGGTGTCTGGCGGTGACACCACACATTATATCATAAAAATGATAAACACTGTTTTGTCACTGCACTTCAGATGTTTCTTCAGTTTTTTTTATAGTACTATGAGTTCAAATTCCCTAATAGGCTTCTGTTCTCTTACAGCATCATCTCTGAAAACCTGCAAGCAGACTGACCCAGACTTCAACGGCTGCTTGAAGAAGGCTATTATGGATGCTGTGCCAATACTGAAAAAAGGTAACTTCCGCCAACTTCGGAATGCATTTCATGATTTGTAAAAAAAGTTAAATGGCACGAGAGTAATAAGTGTTTCACATATGTACTCCTAGTACATGGAGCTCATGGGTTGGTGTCGTGTGGAGCTAGCTTAATTACGTACCACGTGAAGCTATTGCAGTATTGAGGAGAAATGTGGGATTTGGATCCCTGTGACTAACATTACTACGTTGTTCGAACAAGGGTGAGCCGACTGCAAAAGCCTCTTCCCAAAAATTGCTGTAAAGGACTGGCGCGTTACACATGCTAAAAGCAGAAAGTACCTGGACTTCACGTAATTATCAACCATACGACTACATTAGCAGAGCTGAATTTCATAATTAAAGTTACATTGTCGTGATGTACGTGAAAATGTGCATAAACCATATACAATGTAAGAGGGACGCACTGAAATTTATGTTTCCAATGATTAATGTACAAAAATAAGCCTTGTCATCACACATTAGCAATACCGTGGGTAGGAAAAATTATACTGTCGAAACAAATATTTTATGCACCTTAATATAGGCAACCCCAATTACAATATACGTAGCCAACAGGAGATGCTGTAAGTTGGGTTGCCTATGTTAAGGGACAAGAAATATTTTTCCACGATAAATGATGTACTTGGGATTGCCGATTTTCAGGTGTACTATGTATCTTGGCCAATTTTATTTCGTCCATCCTGTAGTAAGAATTTCTGAGTCTTACTGCTTGCATTGATATGTGTTTTCTTACCTCAAATGGCTAGGACAAGTAGATTTGAATTTGTTCTGCATCTATCCAAATAAAAGCTCCGCAACCAACGGAAAATTGACTGTCTGTATTCATCTTTGTGGGTCAGTATCTCTCTTATCTATTTCTCAAGATCACAGTGCAACTAGCTGCACATCAGTAGCAGAAGCTTTTACAAAAACTGGTTATCTAACTTAAACCAGCAGGATTTCATGAAAACTGCGTCATATTCCTTCATACTCCCATTTCAGAGATGATTAACCGCTTCAGCTGCTGAAAAAGTCTCTATTTTAATCTACGACCGGCTGTGGTTCTTATACTGAGAATACTGAGGCGAATTTCTAGTGGTAACTGATAACTGTGCTGTGGTGTGCGCTTTTCCTTCACCACAGAAATATTTTCATATTCTATTACAACGTGGTTTAAAATAAAAGCTAAAATTTGATGCAAAATAAAATAAATACGTTGTTATCATCTGGAGAAGTCGTTCAGCAATTCAATACACCGTTGTGGAGCAAAAACACTCTCCAAACATCGAGAAACTAATAATTTCCTTACAACTATTCCGATCAGTTCTGTTACACTATCGTTTGGGCTATATTTGAATACCATGATCCTAGCAGCGCGTCTGAATTCGTTTGAAACTTTTTGTCATTCTCACTTGATAAGGATTCGAAACACTTGAACAATGTTCTAGGACTAGTGACACAAACATTTTTTATGCGGTTAACGTTTACAGTTTAAACACACTGTGCAGGAATCTTTACATTTCCCGTTCCCCTTTCGAGTAGTGTATCTATGCCATTTCCAGAATATTTGGTTCGTATTTGTAAACTAATGTGACACAGGTCAGTGTCCAACCTATGGCAGCACAGTCCCTAATGGGAGCTGACACGCTCCCGTTATCTATCACGTTAAAAGCCACACATCTCTTATCTTTCAGCCGCCATGCCATACAACTGCCCTGCTCCCTTCCTCTTTCACCACACCTCTCCAGCCATTATCAACGTAGTATTAAAACGAGAACCTAATTCACATGCAGTATTTTATCGAGGTTTAAAATTTCACTGTGTAACCCCACAGTAGCCATCTTGAATGTGCTGAAACATATCCAAACAATCTGAGTTGTTCAAAAGTATTTACCCAAAAAATTGTGAAAAAGGTGTTTCTTATAGTATTTCCACATCTAAATACATCAAAACACCCAACCACTCACCCACCCACACATCCACCCACAACCCACACCCAGCCATCCACCAACCCACCCACCCATCCACCCACCCACACACACACACACACACACACACACACACACACACACACGCACACAAAAGTCACAGGAAATCAAAGGTTACGCAACACTACTAGATGAGCAGAGTTCGGTTTTTGTATCATACTTTGTGTAATGAAAGAGAGAGCATCAAATTATGCGTTTCAACTTCTAAATAGGTCTATTTTACCTGTCAAGTCTCACAACAGAAAAAAATCTCGGCAAAAGTAAGCAGAAACATAAAAAGTGCAATGTTTACATAAGTGTTACAATTGTATTCCAATCACTCACACACAAACATCTATCATGACTGATGGTTAAAACATGTTTTTGAATTCTCAGAATAAGTGCTCCAATGCTATGTTCACACTTGACCACTGACAAAGCTATGACATTACAAACACACATGTAAACGTCTTGTTTAAGCTAAATTTAGGCGATTTAATAAAACTAACCTGAACAAACTTATAACTGCAGCAAAAACATTGTGGCTAAAATATTATGCTAAGCAGGCAAGCAGACAAACTTACAAGCAGTCTGAATTACTTGTAGATACCAGAGGAAAGTAATAAGTTCCATTATATAGGCCTACATTCCGCGCATGACGCAATACATATTCAAATTAAGTATTTTCATATCTAAACTGTTTTATAGTTTCTCTGAAGTGTTCAGTGGTATCTACACATCCAAAATACGTGAAGGGTGTTGTCGTATCAGTCTGCCGAAATAGGTAATTTGTGGGTCATACAACGAACTAACATCACCTAGGATGCAAAGGATGCAAAGCATTTATGTATCCTACGGAGAGGGTTCAGTCACCTGTCTGAAACGGTATTGGTCCCAATAGGCAACTTGTCATAGTTGGAGTGAAAGTTGTTACTGTTTCGGAGAAAGGATTTACGGGTGGCTGGCAAGTTATTACACTTGCCTTGCGAGTTCTACGGGTATTTGGTAAATTTTTACAGCTTTGTAGCACGTTGTTGCAGCTGCGGAGCAAACTGTTGTACTTGCAGGATACATCAATGCATTTTCAGTATATTTTAGTGCCACTAAAGTACTATGCTATGGGTGACTACACTGGTTTTGGCTGGTTTCTGGAGGCGTATGAGGAGCGGAGAAGGGAGAGATGTGGTGTGTGATGTGGCAGATAGGGGAGATGTGGCTTGTCACATGATAGGGTGCCCTGGTTGTCAGCATAGTGGATTGTGACATCACATGTAGGGCGCTGAGTTAGGTCAGATGTAAAGAAAGGTGTCTGGAGTTGACATAGCACACAACTCTTCCTTCATATTGATTTTTGTGATCACACCATTTAATTTTTTTCTCGATACTACTCGTAAACACTTACAAGACGTGACGTCCTCAAGATCTTCACCATTAAACTAGTAGTCAGATTCCGTTATGTTACTTTGGTGTTATGCTAATTTTATTCCTATTTACACCGTAAGTATCAAAGATGAGTTTCTTGATCGTTAGACATATGTTTCGGTAATCTGTTTGGTTGGCATAGCCTGACGTTCGCTGCAGGCTATGATCACTGAAGGCAGTCGACGTATGAGCGCGTGTAGAACCACTCTTCCATAACATTCTTTTTGTAATCAGTACTGTGCTGTACAGTCATAGTCATAGTATATGATAAACACGACAGAAAGCTTCAAAGCTAATCCTAGCTTTCTGTTATAAGGTTATTCTGGCTTCAAAAAAAATTATTTTAGGACAATGATACGAATATTTTTATGTTTGATTGGAAGGTTCTGTAACTTCAGATTTAAAATATCTATGAAGAAATTCTGTAAAATATTAAAACTTCATAAACACTGGACAAATACGTTTCAGCATATGTTGTTTTAAAGCGAGCACTTGCAGGCGTAGCCACCCGAAATAGAAATATCTTCTGCTCCGCTTGGTAGTTGTTGAGAAAGTGCACATATTTTGGTTTTCTGTTCACTTTTTGTGATATATGATACGTCAGATCATTAGGATAATTTATGGTCCCCAAATTTTGTATGTCTTGTTGTAAATCAAAGAGAATCTAATAGATCGACTCGAAAGCTGAAAGCAACCAGCAGCAGGTGAAAGCTATGGCACTTTCCCACAAGAAGAACAGGTAGGCCAGCGTTGGCAGAAATGTTGAAACGCAGACAATAAGTCCCTATTCTATTGTCCACGTTTATCTGCGCCTGGGTCTAGGTGTACATGAATGCGCTTAGTCATCAGGCCTTCTTACCGGCCGTTGGTAATGAAACGCCCATAGCCATCTGGCTGTACTACCTGCGGGGCGCACGCATATGCTCATAGCCATCTAGGCACTCTTTCTGCAAAGCATTTATGTATCCTACGGAGAGGGTTCAGTCACCTGTCTGAAACGGTATTGGTCCCAATCACACGGTGCCCCCCTTCCTTGTGGTCCTGCGACAGTTGTGTAGTGAATGTATTTGCACGGTGTAGGTGACTGCAACTGATTCACGTATAGTGTAGTGCTCAATAAATAACAAGAACAGCAAATGGAAACGCTCTCCATCTAACTATCCAATACACATCTCTCTCTTAACCCCCCCCCCTTCCAACGCACACACACGTGCTCTTATACCCACATACAATACACAATCCGCATGAAAACATTACATATTCAAATTGACTTTCCATTAAATACTCATTAAAAACAAAATAGAGGCACGTATACACGTGTTTAGTTGTTACGACTCTTCAGACAAATTTGCTCCTTTTGGAAAGTAGCTCGCACTCATCATTAATCCAAAAGTTGCAGCATGTTCCTGTCAGTGTCGCCTGAAATAGAAGAACACTAGTCATAGCTACAAATAATTTATTTGCGACACATTCGATGCACAGAGACTATTGCGTCATTAAGTGACAGTCACCAGAACAAGTAGGCGACAAAAACGTTCATACATCAGTGGACAAGACATTATTCTTACTCTTATCAGAATGAGTGCAACCCATATGAATAGCTGGTAGGATGAGCATCGTCTGAGTTTCCTCCATCCATTCGTTTTTTGCATGGTCAGGTACTGAGCAGAATCGGACTTAGTGACAAAGCTATTGTAAATTGAGAACGTTATGTTGAATGACCGAAAGGCCTGTTTCTTTCTTCCTGGTGGGTTCGCTTACACGACAGACTGTGAGCAAACTGGATGGTTAAACAGAAGTGACACTAATGACTCTTAGGCTGTCCCAGCGTCTACAGCACTGCACATGGCTTGGCATCAGTAGAGTCAGGTCGGCTGAGAAGCGAAGACCATGCAACACTTACCCTTGATAAGCAAGTGTAGACTACGCTAGCATTAGGGGAAGTTAATTATTGTTAAATGTAGAAATTGATTATATTGAATAGCTGCACGATAATGAGCAAATGGGAAAATATATTATACCTTTGTTGATTGTGGGCTGAAACTAGGCAACAATGAAATCCATGGGTTGAAAACTGGCAAGACTACAACGCTTGTCAAGTGATATGTTATCAGCAAATGTTAGCTATTTTGTAGTTGATGAAGAATAAAGAGCTTGATGAATAGGTTGCGAAAGGCTGGAGAAACCTCTTGTTAACATTACATACATCTTATGAGAAAGTCTTGTCAGCATTGTGGCGTCTTATAATGTATTCATTTGATTTTATATTGAAACTGCTGTAAGTACAGTGAGCACCATCATACTCTTTCATGAACCAATCTGAATTTCTTCACTGACAGTTACTGCTCGCTGGTGCGTGTACACATGCGACATATGCCTCCGGAGATGTATTCTAAATTTTTGAAAACAAAAAAAAAATGGCTAGAACCACTTGAAATAACTATTTAAATACGTTTGTTCTTCTCTTATTTTCAAAACGTGTCCCTCTTAAACCATACTCACTTCTATCTGTTCGCATATGGGAAGGTCTGCTCAAAGCTGGACGATGTTTCGTTGTATATTCACTAAGTGTTCTTTCAAATTCTCGATTGCTTTTTGACATTGGTCATCCAATTCATAATTTTGGTTTAGGATCAGCAGTCTGTTAGAGTTTCTATAACTGAATATTTTCCCTGGCACATAATTTCTGCAAAAGTAGGAAGTCCCAGAAAATGGATCAGTTTTTTTCTATTTTTAGGTTTGGTACAACCTTTTATGCTACATAATATTTCTGTATCAGGTTTGTCACCTTCATTTGTGAGAAGAAACACCAGAATCGTAATTTCTCACTTCACAGATGCTCATTCTCAGAGTCAAGCCCCCTAAGTATCATGCGCTATTTCGTGAATGCTTGAAACGTCTCATTTAATAATTTACAATGCCCATGCCAGGTGGAAGTGGCAGTTAGTATGTCATCAATATATACAGTAATTTTTGCACTTATCTCAGGTTCATGTACCTGGTCTAACACTGTGAAAAAAACAGAAACATTTATGGTCAGCCCAAATGGCAATACCTTGAATTGATAGGTCTTGCCCCAAACAAAAATGCCGTGTTCCGCAGCAGAATACTAATTAAGCGCCGGAATAAAATATTTTTAATAAAACCTACAATGATGGTAAGTGGAGTACACAGTGATGGTGTCACCAACGTCAACACTCGGAAGAACTGAAGCGCAAACAAGCAATAGCTCGTTGCCTCAGAGCGTGCAAGAGAGAAAGCTAAGAAAATCTTCTCCAGCACTCAAACTCAGTATAAAACCAACACTCTCCTCAGTGCGGCTATGTGTAATAATATTATGTTAGGATGACACAAGAACGCGTTTCAGACTGCAAGTTTAGCGTAAAGGAATGCTCTGAAACCCTTACGTTAAGAGTGATGCCAGGCTCAGCGTTGGGAGCACATTTCTGTGACCAGTATGGGGGAATCACATGTCCAATATATACAAAACAAGAGACACCTCATACGCTGTTAAGGTGAGGACGACCAGTTGATCACTTCAGTGCAGATGTAAACCCCGTTCGAATTCCTTCGAGAATTACTGAAACACAGCGAGTAAATAGGCTAATGAACAGGGAGCAATACATCAGTATTGTGTGGGTGAGTTGAGAATTTAGGTCTGATGGAAGGCTTGCTAGGGTAGTTCATGCAGCTGCGATGACGACTGTGTCTGGATGGCGCAGTGGTCAGCACATCTGCCCAGCACAAATATTCAGCTTTCTCCTTTGATTTAAATCAAAGCCCACTGGCAGCTAATGTCATTAATTCCTTTGCGTCTTCACTCATAGTGGCTGGAGAATCAAAATGGTGTCTGATCTTTTGCATGTGTCCGAATGCACAGGCACCATATATATATTAATTATGTCAAGCGACATTAATAAACTGAGTGCACGAAAATAACGCAATAAATCTAGTAACACATTCAGGCGTGAAGTTTTGTAAGCAAAGTGTGCTGCAGATCATATCAAAGTTCAGTAAAGTATTTTTAAAAATTGATGTATCCACACTGCCCAATGGCAGATTTTATAAGTCATACGTGTTGACAGCCAACAAGAATTTCTCATTTCTGTGCTTTCCAGTTTTAGTTTTGTCTTATTTTAGTGCCTAAATAACATTGTTACACGAATAAAAACACAAAAATATTAATGTATAAAAATGTATTTTAGATTTATTTAGTAACCCATTTGATATTCTAGATTTAATCATAGAGATGTAATTTAGCATTGTTAGGTCAAAAAGGTGATATCTAAAATTGCGTTGATAACATAGAAAGATAAACTTTGCATGTAGTCTTCAGTCCAAAGAGTGGTATGATGGAACTCTCCATGCTTGTCTATCTTGTGCAAGTTTCTTCATCTCTGCATAGAAACCATAAAATACATCCATTTGTATCTACTTATCGAATTCAAGCCACGCTCTCCCACTACAATTTTTATGCCGAACCAATCCTCCCATTACCAAAATGACAGTTCAGTGATGCCTCAAGATGTGTCCTGCTAATTGATCCCTTCTTGTAATAAAGTTGTGACATAAATTTCTTTTCTGTTCATATTCACTCGTTAATTGATCTATGCATCAAGTCTTCAGCATTCTTCTGTAGCATCATATTTCTAAAGCTTATATGATCTTCCTGTCAGAAGTGCGTATCGTCCACGATCACGTCATACAGATATGCACACCACACAAGTTCCTTCAGAAACAACTTTCTCATTGATATTAGATGTTAACAACTTCTTTTTCAGGGAATGCTTTTCTTGCTATTGTCAGTCTGTATTTTGAATTTTTCCCTATTTTGGCCATCATCAGTTATTTTGCTAGCTACAGAACAAAACTCATCTACTACTTTATCAGTTCATTTCCTAAACTAGTTCCCTGTGCATCGCCTGATATACTTATTTTTTATTTGTATGCGTCTTAAAATTTCTTTTCACAGTACTATCCGTTTCATTCAACTGCTCTTTGAAGTCTGCAGGGATCTCTGTCAGAGACGCAATGTCAAGAGTAAACTGTAAAGTGTTTATTTTTCTCCTGAAATGTAACTCCTTTTATCAATTTCTCATTGCTTTCCTGCACATCCTGCTCATTGTGAACATTGTGTAACAGCGGGGATAGGGTGCAATCCAGTCTCACTTGTCAACTTTGCCTCTCTTGCATTCCCTTCCACTTTTACAACTACACTGTGGTTCCTATACAAGTTGTAAATATCCTTTCCCTCTTTGCGTTTTCTCCCTGCTACCACCAAAATTCCAAAAAATGTACTCCAGACCACAGTGTTAAAAGCTTTCTATAAATCTATAATGCTATAAACATTTTTCCACCTTTCTTAAAGCTATCTTCTATGATGAGTTATTGGTCAGTATTACCTCGCGTGTTCGTATATCTCGCAGGAATCCAAACTGATGTTGTCCAACGTAGACAATTACCAGTTTTTGCATCGATCTGTAAATACACTCCTGGAAATGGAAAAAAGAACACATTGACACCGGTGTGTCAGACCCACCATACTTGCTCCGGACACTGCGAGAGGGCTGTACAAGCAATGATCACACGCACGGCACAGCGGACACACCAGGAACCGCGGTGTTGGCCGTCGAATGGCGCTAGCTGCGCAGCATTTGTGCACCGCCGCCGTCAGTGTCAGCCAGTTTGCCGTGGCATACGGAGCTCCATCGCAGTCTTTAACACTGGTAGCATGCCGCGACAGCGTGGACGTGAACCGTATGTGCAGTTGACGGACTTTGAGCGAGGGCGTATAGTGGGCATGCGGGAGGCCGGGTGGACGTACCGCCGAATTGCTCAACACGTGGGGCGTGAGGTCTCCACAGTACATCGATGTTGTCGACAGTGGTCGGCGGAAGGTGCACGTGCCCGTCGACCTGGGACCGGACCGCAGCGACGCATGGATGCACGCCAAGACCGTAGGATCCTACGCAGTGCCGTAGGGGACCGCACCGCCACTTCCCAGCAAATTAGGGACACTGTTGCTCCTGGGGTATCGGCGAGGACCATTCGCAACCGTCTCCACGAAGCTGGGCTAAGGTCCCGCACACCGTTAGGCCGTCTTCCGCTCACGCCCCAACATCGTGCAGCCAGCCTCCAGTGGTATCGCGACAGGCGTGAATGGAGGGACGAATGGAGACGTGTCGTCTTCAGCGATGAGAGTCGCTTCTGCCTTGGTGCCAATGATGGTCGTATGCGTGTTTGGCGCCGTGCAGGTGAGCGCCACAATCAGGACTGCGTACGACCGAGGCACACAGGGCAACACCCGGCATCATGGTGTGGGGAGCGATCTCCTACACTGGCCGTACACCACTGGTGATCGTCGAGGGGACACTGAATAGTGCACGGTACATCCAAACCGTCATCGAACCCATCGTTCTACCATTCCTAGACCGGCAAGGGAACCTGTTGTTCCAACAGGACAATGCACGTCCGCATGTATCCCGTGCCACCCAACGTGCTCTAGAAGGTGTAAGTCAACTACCCTGGCCAGCAAGATCTCCGGATCTGTCCCCCATTGAGCATGTTTGGGACTGGATGAAGCGTCGTCTCACGCGGTCTGCACGTCCAGCACGAACGCTGGTCCAACTGAGGCGCCAGGTGGAAATGGCATGGCAAACCGTTCCACAGGACTACATCCAGCATCTCTACGATCGTCTCCATGGGAGAATAGCAGCCTGCATTGCTGCAAAAGGTGGATATACACTGTACTAGTGCCGACATTGTGCATGCTCTGTTGCCTGTGTCTATGTGCCTGTGGTTCTGTCAGTGTGATCATGTGATGTATCTGACCCCAGGAATGTGTCAATAAAGTTTCCCCTTCCTGGGACAATGAATTCACGGTGTTCTTATTTCAATTTCCAGGAGTGTATGTTTTTCACAACAGGTGAATTAATTTTCTCACGATTGGCTCTCCCAAGTATCTCAATAATTCTGAAAGAATGTCGTAAACTCTAGATTACTTGTTTACACTTAGGCGTTTTAATGGTACATCCAATTGCACTCTTAGTATCAAATCTCCCATCACATTTCCACCTGTTCTTCCTCTTGTAATACTGTCGTCAAGTTTGTTCTCCTTACATTGACCCTCTATATATCCCTTGTACCTCTAAGGCTTCCTTTCTTTACTGGCTTCGTACCTGAGCTCTTGATATTCATACAATTGCTTAACTTTCCCACTTGACTCGATAGTATTTTGTGGGCGGCATCTATCTTTCGCCAAGTTATGTAAGTCTCACCAGTCTTTCTTTTGTTCACCTGCTATGCCTACCAAGCAATTTTACAATGTGCATCAATCTTGGTTGTTCGTTGTTTGTACTGCCTGCTTCATTTTCTGCATCTATATCTACACATCAACAAAAGTTTTGCCAGGCCTCGGTTCCCAGAACTCCTGAAGAGAGTCGTTGACTGTGGATGTATCACAGACACAGTCCCTTTGACTGTTCAGAGATGTCACTAAACCTGCCCAAAGATGTAAACAACCCTGCATGAGCAGCACCTATTAGACGGTTCGACAGGCGATCAGTTTCAGTCATTCCATCAGGAAGGAGGTACACGACTCGTATTGTCTGTAGTTCAACCGTGCGTAGACGGTCAGTACCGCGGTTAAATCGCATCCGCTTTGTTACTTTGTGCTAGGAAGGGCTCACAGCAGGGAAAATGTCCAGGCGTCTTGGAATGAACCAAAGCGATGTTGTTCGGACATTGAGGCGATACAGAGAGAAAGGAACTGTCGATGACATGCCTCACTCAGGCCACCCAAGGGCTACTACTGCAGTGGATGACCGCTACCTGCGGATTATGGCTCGGAGGAACCCTGACAGCAACGCCAACATGTTGAGTAACGCTTTTCGTGCAGCCACAGGACGTCGTGATACTACTCAAACTGTGCGCAATAATCTGCATGATGCGCAACTTCACTCCCAACGCCCTTGGCGAGGTCCGTCTGTGCAACCACGACATCAAGCAGCGCGATACGGATGGGCCCAACAACATGCCGAATGGACCGCTCAGGATTGGCATCACGTTCTCTTCACCGATGAGTGTCGCATATGCATTCAACCACACAATCGTCAGACGTGTTTGAAGGGAACCTTATAAGGCTGAACGCCTTAGATACACGGTCCAGCTAGAGAAGCAAGGTTTAGGTTCCCTACTGTTTTGGGGTAGCATTATGTAGGGGCGATGTACGCCGCTGGTGGTCAAGGAAGGCACCATAACGGCTGTACGATATGTGAATGTAAGCCTCTGACCGTTAGTGCAACCATATCGGCAGCATATTTGCGAGGCATTTGTCTTCATGGACGACAATTCGCGCCTCCATCTTGCACATCTTGTGAATGACTTTCATCGGGATAAAGACATTGCTCGACTAGAGTGGCCAGCATGTTCTCAAGACTTGAACCCTATCGAACATTCTGGGGTAGATTGACAAGGGCCTTTTATGGACGATGTGAGCCACCAACCTCTCCGAGGGATCTACGCCGTATCGCCGCTGAGGAGTGGGACAATCTGGACCAACAGTGCCTTAATGAACTCGTGGACAGTATGACACGACGAATACAGGCATGCATCAATGCAAGAGGACGTGCTACTGTGTTTTAGAGATACCAGTGTGTACAGCAATCTGGACCACCACCTCTTAAAGGTCTCGTTGTATGATGGTACAACATGTGTGGTTTTCATGTGCAATAAAAAGGGCGGAAATGATGTTTATGTTGATTTATATTCCGGAAATCTCGGAACCGAGGTGATGCAAAACTTTTTTGATGTGTGTATTTTCTCCTTTCGACATTTAAATTTTGTATGTCAGTTATCTAATGACTTCTACTACAACTTGCCTTTTTACATGTAAGAAGCTATGCTGCCTTCCCTGTTTCATTTCTCGAAGGTACCCATGCAGCTTTCCATAATGTAACGAAATATGCCTTGTTTTGGGTATCACGGTAATCTACAAATATACTTCAAAATTATACTGGATGCTTTTAAATGAGCTGTGGTAAAGTAACTTTAATTGTGAAAGGGGTAAAAAACATACGGAAACCTTTGATAGAGCACTGGATGCAGTACATATTAAAGTTTCATTCCTACCTAACACTTTTACGTCCAGACGTTTCTGGTAGGTGGCATGCTCGAATCAGTTATTCCAACAACTATCTAGTAGTCGTATAACGCTGCATAGTGTGTGTAGTATTGTTTATGGTTTAATGAATCCAAATCCGCTACTACAGTTCGGAGACAACTCAGCACTAAATATTTCAAGCCAAGCGACCATATCAAAGACAAACTGTAATTCATTTGCACAATCGCTTCACTGAAACTGCCCACGTACCACACAGGGCGCTCAGTCAGCGTCGGCCAGCAGTCTCTTAGTCAGCTGTAATTGGCATATCGTACCTGGACACTCTTGAACATTATCTAACGCCTATATTACAACAGGATATGTGCACATAATTTATTTTCCAACAAGTTGGCGCTCTACCACATTGTCATCGTAAAGTTGTCGCCTAGTCGGTTTGGACTTGGTGGCCACCTCGGTCACCTGATTTAACTGCAGTGGAATTCTGTGTATGGAATTATCTAAAATACAGACTGTTTGTTCTTCCGCTTCCGGCATAGTCGATGGGCGGCGGCAATGAATAACACAAGCAGTTCCATCAGACATTGTGACCTCGTTTCTTAGTATTTGGTAGGGAAATGATTAAGGATGGGATATTTGTCGTGCTACAAAAGGTATCCGAAATTAAACTTTGTAAATAAAACTTGGAGATGTACTGCACTCAATGCTGTATCAAATATTTCTATAAGTTACTTACCTTTTCAACAATTAAGTGTTATAAACATCCTTTATTGCGTGGACACGTATCTCTCCTCTGTGATATAATACGTTGCGTATATCTCGTGTAATATTTAGTTCTTGGTGAACTAATACTTTTCAGATTAACCGAATTAACTGCATCAGTTACTGACACTTTATATTTGTACACCTCTTGGATAAATTTTTGTGGACACCCAGGACACAATCAAGTCGCAGCTTACTGTGCTATGTAGTGCAGTAGTTCATACATATGTCGCGACAATGCTGTTATTTCTTCCGAATCATCAATTCTGTTTTTTTCTCCAACTAGTGGGATCTCGGCACTATAGAACTGTTGAATCAGTTCAATTGCTGATCCACATTATTTATTTACTAGTGCTGTATCGCATCTGACATCCCGTTCAAATGCACTGTTCCTTTCCAGGTATTCCGAGTCTCGGCCTTCCGCCACTTGACCCGTTGCACTTTACGCAAATCAAAATCAATGACTCACCTGACCGGCCAGTCTCCCTAAACCTGGAATTCAACGAGGTGGACATTACTGGCATTGGCAATGGCATCGTCGACTCCATCGAGTAAGTACTACAGCGTTACAAATAGCACGGATGGTAGTTACACATTCTACTCCTCCCGAAAAATGTTCAAATGGTTCTGAACACTATGGGGTTTAACATCTGAGGTCATCAGTACCCTAGAACTTAGAACTACTTAAACCTAACTAACCTAAGGATATCACACACATCCATACCGGAGGCAGGATTCGAACCTACGACCGTGACGGTCACGCGGTTCAGATTGAAGCGTCTAGAACCGCTCGGCCACAACGGCCGGCCCGAAAAATGTTATTGTGGCGTTTAACAACCACCATGGCCTCTATGAACTGGCTTTCATGGAATCCGCTAGTGGCTGCCAGTGCGTCAGTCTTATCCAAACGAATCCGCTGCACTTCTGACCGCAGAGCGTTTCCGCAACGGCTGAAATATATGTTTCTCCCCTCCTCGAGAATTCAAAAATTTGAGGTGTGCGGTATCACGCGGAAACGGAGCGAGCCACTGCGTGCATTGGACCTTGGCTACAACTCCTCTTGAAATTCTCCGCCGTAGATGGGAGCAACACGTTGGTTATAAGTAAGAAATCTGACAACTGTGTAATAGTCCTGAATATTTTAACATGTGTGAACTTGGAGCTGCACAATACGCTTGTTTGCTAGAGCCGATTCCATAAGCGGATTCTATAAGCTTTGAGTGACAGCTATTTAAAATGTCCGCAAATTCAACGTATTACGTCGCTAATGTCACGTACTCGGTGATTATATTTCGCAAAGGAAAAGAGCAGCGAGGCAGGAGGTCACCAACGTCATACGTAGGTATACTGGACGTGTTGAGCACATAGCCAATTCTGCTAAGTGCACAGTGAAAGATATGCACTAACGCCCATTGGGGTTTCATACTTCTTGAGCGGGCTCCATCTGTCAAGGATTAATTCAAAAACAGTTCCCATCTCCCGCTTCTGTCAAGGTTTTCAGGAAGATTCCTTTGGTTGCAGTGGTAATGCTGGAACTGAAAATCCCCTGCCATATATTCTCAGTTCATGCTTCCACAATCTCAGAATCAGTTCGCTTGTAATTCAGCTGAAAACTTCCCTGATTCTAAAATGGGTCATTACTTCAACAACCCGCTGAAACTAGAGGTTGATATAATCTTTTACACAAACAGTGCGCACAGTGTAATCACTATATTTACGAAATATCCAAAATGACTGAAGGTACGTACGTTCGAATTTTAGAAAGGTGGTTACACTTGTGTTCCCACGCTAAGACTATTGATGTACAAGCGCGGCGCATTGTCTGAAGAGAGTGGGGGGAGACTGTTGCAACTAGAGGTTACTGTAGCCTGAGAGACATGTTAATCGGTCAGTACTTCAGTTTAGTCGCAGGTTTTATAGACACGTGATGGAACTCGCATTAGGGATCGCTATAAGCAGTTTCCGACGTTTTATACAGTTTTGTTTTTGCCAGACACGGGACAACGTGTACTACTTATCAAATCATCTCCGGCTTCGATCCGGGTGACTCCATTGTCCGGAGCGTTTCGATGAGTATCAGCCTTGTCATCTTCTGGCGAAGCGTCCCTCTAAAATATCGCATCATTTTTGGTATCCAGGAGAAAAATAAACTGCAGATAGAAACCCGTGTCCGGAACCGTCATCCACCAAGGCAACAGAGCTTTGCATTCATGGACATCAGGTCTTTGTACGCAGCAGCAAGGTGCACTTTCTCCATTGGCGACCGTGGCAGTCAGTCGCGACCACTGAATAACAAACATTACGAAATGTTACGCCTACAGTCCTTCAGCATACAAACTTACGTTTGCTGCCGAGAGATTGGCCTAATGACAAACATCGGCGCTTATAGCTTCGACGCTCTGCAGCGTCGTTGGGTGACGTTTCCAGACACGGGTTCCTATCCTCGATTTGTTCCTCAGGACACCCTCTACAGCCCCTCGAAGCTTGTCGCAACATTTCTGGGATTACCTATGTAACGTATGGATAGTTAAGCCACGTTCTCGTACCTTGAAACTTAAGGGGATTCATTACCACGTAACATCTGATATTGTCTTACCAGTTTTGTCTCACCTGAGAATGGAAATTTGTATTAGTTTTCAGTATCTTCAGTTTTAAATTATATTTAACTTGTAGCTGTTTTTAGCGGCCGGAGTGACCGAGCGGTTCTGGGCGCTCCAGTCTGGAACCGCGCGACCGCTACGGTCGTAGGTTCGAATCCTGCCTCGGGCTTGGATGTGTGTGATGTCTTTAGGTTAATTAGGTTTAAGTAGTTCTAAGTTCTAGGGGACTTATGACCACAGCAGTTGAGTCCCATAGTGCTCAGTGCCATTTGAACCATTTTGTAGCTGTTTTTAATAATACTTCTGCTTAATTTAATTTCACTTTGTGATTATTGGCTTGTAGTAAAGTAATAATGTAATCTATAGTTTGGTTATTGCAGTACTGATAAGATTTTCTCAATTGCTACACTTTTGAATATTAATGGAATATTTGTTCCTAGTTACACGATCAACTTGTAGCTCCGAAAGTGTTTTAACATTTTAGAAATCCTTAATTTTCTGGAGTACTTTGTGTAATTTCAGAAGAATTCATTGACAGTGAAAAGGCAAACAAAGGCAATATATACATAAAACAATACGAAATCTCTTCGGGAGCGAGAAAGGTGGACACTGGGTGAATTTCACAGATTTTTCGACTTCTCAGTCACACAAACGACTTTCATAATGAAGACCGTACGTGCTTTTCTACACCTACATACATACTCCGAATTCACCATACGGCACATGGCGGAGAGTACCACTACGTGCGAGGAGTAAACGACTTTCTATATAACTCCGACGAATCATAATCTATCTTACCTGTTCTTCACGGCACTCATTTTAAATGTGTCTTATCCTTCATAGAATCCATCTGCGGTCTGCCAAAAGTGCCAGTTCTCTCAAATTTGTCAGTGCTATTTCGCGAAAAGATGTGGTCGAGAAATGGCCACACTAGTTCTCTACACATAGTTCCTTTCATAGATGAGCTGCACTTTTCCTAGAATTCTCCTAGGAACCCGAAATCCACCATTCGCCTTCCCTACTGCCGTTCCTACCTACTCGTCCCTATTTATAGCTCTTTTCAACGCTACACTCAGATATTTGATCGAAGTGATTGTATGCAATTACATCACCAGTTCTCTATTCGAATATTACAATATTGTTTGCCTATTCATCTATATTAACTTACATTTTTATGCATTTAGTGAAAGCTCTGCTTCATCACACCAAAGTACCCGGGATCCTCCTACAGACACTCACCGACAACAATTTCTGGTACACTTGCAGCTCCATTAGCAAAAAGTCGCAGACTACTGCTCACCCACTCCGTCACATCGTATACGTATATAGAGAATAAAAGCTATCCTATCGCACTTCCCTGCGGAACTATGACTGGTCTTTGATGAACTCTCGTCGTTTAGGACCAGGCAATGGGTTCTATTACCCAAGAACTCTTCGAGCCACTCTTACAACGGAGAACCTGTTCCGTATGGTCAGATCTACGGTAACAATCTATAGTGAGCCACCGTGTCAAACGATTACCGGAAATCTGGGAATGTGGAATCGGTCTGTCGTGTTTCATGAATGCTTTACAGGATGTCGTGCGAGAAAAGGGCAAGCTGACTTTCAAGCGATTAGCGCTTTAAGACAGGGGACACTTTCGTGCGACGAGGAATTAGTCAGTCACGCATACGCTTTAGTCTGTACTCAGCTCCCTCCAGATAACAGACACATTACCTACCCCACTGTTAAATAATCAGTTCGTTATTTGGATGTTCTCTGCTCTGTATTTACCACGTCTAACTGTCGCAGGACATTTGCTGATATGACGGTTTGCTGGTCATATACATTGTTTCTTATTTTTTCCCTGTTTTCAGTGATTTAAAGCTCAATGCCTTTCATTTCCTTGAAAACACACACACACACACACACACACACACACACACACACACACACACCACAAGACGCACTGGCGTACACCATACTCTTCATGTATTCAGAAATTCTTGTGTGGAATAGGAGTCGCCAAGGAGATGTGATTTCATTTCCTGTTTCCTACTAATTTCGTTATCTATTACATCTATTCTTGGGAACAATCTACATAATGGGATAAATGTACCATAAATCTGTTCAAAGAGATGCCTCCAACAGCTCCTGAGGCGGAAGCCACATATTCGACCGACATTCCTCTATGAAAAAGAAAAGTTTTTCGTTTATAGTGAGTTAACTCTCATTTTACGCCGTAAGCTATTAGTGGATGAAAGTATGAAAAAAAGATCAATTTATAGACAATGCCAGCTCCAAAATATAACAAACTCGAAAGTAGCAGAGATTAAACTTTTAGCACTCACTCCCTCTTCAGGCCACGAGGGGCCTACTGGGACCATCCGACCGCCGTGTCATCCTCGGAGGAGGATGCGGATAGGAGGGGCGTGGGGTCAGAGAGCCGCTCTCCCGGTCGTAAGAAGGAAGATCTAAATTATGTCGCTTCGAATTCATGTTCCTATGAACAGCTGATGCCCCTACTAGTTGAAGAGTAGGCGACATGAAGGTAGCTCTTAGCTAATGAAAGTCATTCAGAATAAATTCTTAGGTTTCCTTTAAAAACATTCTTTAATTTCACTGAAGAGCCAGTGAAACTGGTACACGTGCATAATATCGTGTTGGGCGCCCGTGAGCACGCAGAAGTGCCACAACACGATGTGGCATGGACTCGGCTGATCTCTGAGCGGAGGGAACTGACACCATGAAATCTGCAGAGCTCTCCATAATTGCTTAGGAGTACGAGGGTAGAGCAGTATGTTGCAAGGCATCCCAGATATATTAAATGATGTTCACGTTTGGTTAGTTTGGTGGCCAGCGGAAAAGTTTGAACTCAGGAGAGTGTTCCTTGAGCCACTCTGGCCATATGCATTGTCGCAATCGCCCAATTCCGTCGGAATGGAGGATGGAGATGAATGGATGCAGGCGATCAGAGAGAATGCTTATGTACGGGTCAGATATAAGAGTCGTATCTTGACGTATCATGGGTCCCATATCACTCCAACTGCACACACCCCGCACCATTACAGAGCCTCCACCAGCTTGAACAATCCTCTGCTGACATGCAGGGTCCATGAAGTTGTCACCATACCGTATTCGGCCATCCGCACGATGCAATTTGAAACGAGACTCGTCCGACCAGGCAACATGTTTCCCGTCGTCAACAGCCAAGGTGAGGCGTAAAGCTTTGTCGAGCAGTCATCAAGGGTACACGAGTGGCCTTCGGCCCCGAAAGCCTATATCGAAAATGTTTCGTTGAATGGTTCGCACGCTGACACTTGCTGATGTCCCAGTACTGAAATCAGCAGCAATTTGCAGAAGGGTTGCATTTCTCTCACGTTGGACGATTCTCTTCAACCGTCTGTAGTCCCTTTTGTGTAGAATCTTTCTCCGGCCGTGGTGATGCAGTAGATTAGACATTTTTCCGGGATTCCTGATATTCACGATAGATTCGTGAAATGGTCGTACGGTAAAATCCTCACTTCATCCGTACCTCGAAGATGCTGTATCCTACTGCTCGCGCGTCGACTATAATACCACGTTCAAACTCACTTAAATCTTGATAATCTGCCATTGAAGCAGCAGCAACCGTTCTAACAACTGCACCAAACACTTGTTGGCTTATATAATCGTCGCCGACCGCAGCGCCGTATCCTGCCTCCTTACACATCAATGTATTGGAATACGCATGCCTATACCAGTTTCTTTGGTGCTTCAGTGTATTTCAACATTTATTCAATTCAGTCAGCCTACACGTACAAGTCTGCAGCAGATAGGCAACAAAAAATGGCCCATCACTGACAGCAGCGTACCCACACTATAATATGGCTCCATAACTAGAAGCTTTTGATAATAATCTGTGAGCCGGCCGTAGTGGCCGAGCGGTTCTAGGCGCTACAGTCAGGAACCGCGCGACCGCTACAGTCGCAGGTTCGAATCCTGCATCGGGCATGGATGTGTGTGATGTCCTAAGGTTAGGTACGTTTAAGTAGTTCTAAGTTCTAGGGGACTGATGATCTCAGAAGTTAAGTCCCATAGTACTCAGAGCCATTTGAACCATTGAATAACCTGTTCATTTACCTGGATGTCTGACAGAGCCTGATAGATGAAATACAGAAAGAAACTGTTTGCCCCTAAAATTCCTTTCCCTATCAGTCGAATAGCAACCTGCAAATGGCCAGCGTGTAGCCGTATGCATACATATACAGGGTGTTACAAAAAGGTACGGCCAAACTTTCAGGAAACATTCCTCACACACAAATAAAGAAAAGATGTTATGTGGACATGTGTCCGGAAACGCTTAATTTCCATGTTAGAGCTCATTTTAGTTTCGTCCACCTACGCTCAATGGAGCACGTTATCATGATTTCATTTGGGATTCTCTTCCTGTGCTGCTAGAACATGTGTCTTTACAAGTACGATACAACATGTGGTTGATGCACGATGGAGCTCCTGCACATTTCAGTCGAAGTGTTCGTACGATTCTCAACAACAGATTCGGTGACCGATGGATAGGTAGAGGCGGACCAATTCCATGGCCTCCACGCTCTCCTGACCTCAACCCTCTCGACTTTCATTTATGGGGGCATCTGAAAGCTCTTGTCTACGCAACCCCGGTACCGAATGTAGAGACTCTTCGTGTTCGTATTGTGGACGGCTGTGATACAATACGCCATTCTCCAGGGCTGCATCAGCGCATCAGGGATTCCATGCGACGGAGGGTGGATGCATGTATCCTCGCTAACGGAGGACATTTTGAACATTTCCTGTAACAAAGTGTTTGAAGTCACGCTGGTACGTTCTGTTTCTGTGTGTTTCCATTTCATGATTAATGTGATTTGAAGAGAAGTAATAAAATGAGCTCTAACATGGAAAGTAAGCGTTTCCGGATACATGTCCACATAACATATTTTCTTTCTTTGTGTGTAAGGAATGTTTCCCGAAAGTTTGGCCGTACCTTTTTGTAACACCCTGTATACATACATACCCTTAAATGCCAAACGTATCAAATACACTCCTGGAAATGGAAAAAAGAACACATTGACACCGGTGTGTCAGACCCACCATACTTGCTCCGGACACTGCGAGAGGGCTGTACAAGCAATGATCACACGCACGGCACAGCGGACACACCAGGAACCGCGGTGTTGGCCGTCGAAAGGCGCTAGCTGCACAGCATTTGTGCACCGCCGCCGTCAGTGTCAGCCAGTTTGCCGTGGCATACGGAGCTCCATCGCAGTCTTTAACACTGGTAGCATGCCGCGACAGCGTGGACGTGAACCGTATGTGCAGTTGACGGACATTGAGCGAGGGCATATAGTGGGCATGCGGGAGGCCGGGTGGACGTACCGCCGAATTGCTCAACACGTGGGATGTGAGGTCTCCACAGTACATCGATGTTGTCGCCAGTGGTCGGCGGAAGGTGCACGTGCCCGTCGACCTGGGACCGGACCGCAGCGACGCACGGATGCACGCCAAGACCGTAGGATCCTATGCAGTGCCGTAGGGGACCGCACCACCACTTCCCAGCAAATTAGGGACACTGTTACTCCTGGGGTATCGGCGAGGACCATTCGCAACCGTCTCCATGAAGCTGGGCTACGGTTCCGCACACCGTTAGGCCGTCTTCCGCTCACGCCCCAACATCGTGCAGCCCGCCTCCAGTGGTGTCGCGACAGGCGTGAATGGAGGGACGAATGGAGACGTGTCGTCTTCAGCGATGAGAGTCGCTTCTGCCTTGGTGCCAATGATGGTCGTATGCGTGTTTGGCGCCGTGCAGGTGAGCGCCACAATCAGGACTGCATACGACCGAGGCACACAGGGCCAACACCCGGCATCATGGTGTGGGCAGCGATCTCCTACACTGGCCGTACACCACTGGTGATCGTCGAGGGGACACTGAATAGTGCACGGTACATCCAAACCGTCATCGAACCCATCGTTCTACCATTCCTAGACCGGCAAGGGAACTTGCTGTTCCAACAGGACAATGCACGTCCGCATGTATCCCGTGCCACCCAACGTGCTCTAGAAGGTGTAAGTCAACTACCCTGGCCAGCAAGATCTCCGGATCTGTCCCCCATTGAGCATGTTTGGGACTGGATGAAGCGTCATCTCACGCGGTCTGCACGTCCAGCACGAACGCTGGTCCAACTGAGGCGCCAGGTGGAAATGGCATGGCAAGCCGTTCCACAGGACTACATCCAGCATCTCTACGATCGTCTCCATGGGAGAATAGCAGCCTGCATTGCTGCGAAAGGTGGATATACACTGTACTAGTGCCGACATTGTGCATGCTCTGTTGCCTGTGTCTATGTGCCTGTGGTTCTGTCAGTGTGATCATGTGATGTTTTTGACCCCAGGAATGTGTCAATAAAGTTTCCCCTTCCTGGGACAATGAATTCACGGTGTTCTTATTTCAGTTTCCAGGAGTGTACAATGTAAACAGGCAGAACACTGCGCTGCGGTCGGCTACGGCTGTATAGGGCAAGAAGTGCCTGGCGCAGTTGTTAGATCGGTTACTGCTGCTGCAATAGCAGGTTATAAAGATGTAAGTGAGTGTGAACGAGGTGCTATAGTCGGTGCACGAGAGAAGGATGCGGCATCTCCGAGGTAGCGATGTAGTGGGAAGTTTCCCGTACGACGATTACACGAGTGTACCGTGCATATCAGAAATCCGGTAAAACATCAAATCTCCGACATCACCACGGCCGGAAAATGATCCTGGAAGAACTGGACCTGCAACCCTTGTATCCCCGCAAGACAGATAGGACTAGTACCAAGTCTCAGTAGGGTGTAATCAGCCTGCGTGTGGTGTATCTCTGCCAGCGCTGTTGCAGACAACTTCGAAGTATCTCACGTATTTACTCGAGAATGGAAAGAGGTAGGATCCTCCTTCTAGCGTTGTAAACAATTTCAGTATGTTAGCTACATTTAGCACACAGCATAGCCGTATAAACAACTACAGTCTTTAATGCAAACTTATAAAAATATTGGCTATGTTTTACTTAATTCCAAAGTTTCACAGTAACTATGGCCAACAATGAAAAGAAAACCATTTGATTATCAAAATTTGTAAATAGACTATAAGTGGCAAAAAATATTTTTTACTTAATAGTTTCCTCTATAGGAAGATCGTCTAAGGGGACGAAAACCGGCAGGTAAATAGCCACAAGTAGACAACGAACATATTTGCACAGCACGAAACGTACTGATACTTCACATTGCAGTAAACGTGGCTAATGAACCTGATATTGTCTATAACGTTTTATTTCAGGGCTCAAGTCCTTTTACACGATTACCACGAAGCAATGAAGCAGTAAGTAATAAAATAGGTCACCTTTGTGGTAATCAATAATCCTTACTGTTAATGCCAAAATACTTTATCATTTTTATTTTGTTCGTAGGAAAGTGCATGAATGTCTATTTGAAAATAGGTAACCCTACTATGGTCGTGCATGTCATGAGAATTGATATTTCGTAAGACATGTGACCGGTCTGGGGAGTTAAAAACTATCTATTTCTGTCGACCACAATTCAAATAGTCTGATACAATGCTAACGTTACGCAATACGCAGTGCAGGCACGTGGAGCAGAATTTTAATGACCGACTACCTAGGTCGCTCGTACTTGTTTCCCCTTGGCACTTGTCTTCTTAATGCTACAACACAAAATAAAATGTTAGACTGTAATTGTTGATTGAGTTAGCTGCAGGTGGCGGGTGCATGCATGCAATAAGGACCACAGATATCCAGTAAAGATTCACGTATGTCTTTCCAGTGAGGCACATTGTGACCAGACGGAACTACAATCGTCCGATTAGAATTGTCAGGTTTTTGATTGCTCGATGAGGTGGCACTATAAATTGAAAGACGTGAAAGATTAGTTCAGTTTATTACACAGGTGAATAAATAATTTGCTGAACCTGGACACAGATCTCTGCCATAGGACTGCTTGATGAGCTACAATTTTTACTGACTGTGAAAGCATTGTTTACTGCAAAGATTAACAAACTGTTCTCTTGCTGTAAAATGTTCAATATTTAAATGAAGAAGTCCATGAGAAACTTTAACTATCGAGTTGGTCCTACGACTTCTTCAAATGAGGTCATAAACTGGGGCAGAGGCCTTGCTAGGTCGACAGTGTATTGACCACAGGGTGAGAGCACTGCTGTGCTGGGAGGGGAGGCGTAGTCTTTAGGAGAGCTTCTTACACGTCGTGCCGGACTGTAGAGAGCTCTCCCTGGAGTCTGCGGTATCAATTCGTGTTGTCAGCTTTGGTGTGAAACGCAATCTTTGCACGATACCACAACATTAAAGTGGATTGCAGTTTGCACAAATTGTTTTGGTCACACAATAGAGTAAGTCATACACAGGTAACAAACTGCATTTCACTCACAGTTTTCTAGCTTCCAGGTCATCAGAACCCGTTGTCATGCTCGTATATTCGTTTGCTAGCATCTCGTTCACTTAAAATCTGTTTTGAGATAACTAGTATTGCCTTTCTATAGTCGGCACAGTTTGTTTGACATTAGTTCATTCTAACGAGGCTACTCATTACGGTTTCGTTATGTGGCAGGCTGTTGATCTTGCGCCACGATATATCTATGAAAATATCTCCATTCGTAAATCTTAATCACTCATAATTTATAAGTCTCAATTGGAATGACTGAATTATGATTCAGTCCATATCTGTTGATTCCTTTATAGTCGCAGCGCAACTGATTCTTACCTAGCCGACATGGCATACAAATGTGGAAAGTATACTTTCAATAACACAGAAATACTTCTGGTGATGAAGACTGAAATAAAACGTACAGTACATATGGTGATGGTTACCATTTTTGGCAACACAACAGTTGGCGATTTGTAGGCCACATATCTGGTAATAGTCTTTGTTCGCCGAACGAAGCCTCACGCACAATTCTCTAGCAAACAAAGTCCAAACTCTTGCGAAAGGCAACCATCAATGACTATGCGGGCAGTGATACGAAATCTTACAGACTTGGCAAGCTGAGAAGTTATTATTGGCTGTTCCAAAATTTAGTTAGGAAATATAATGTAGGTCATCACCTCTCGGTGTATCTAGTACTCTCCAACATTCGCCTCTGATAGTGTGCTCCCTATTTCAGTGTGCCGAAGAGTCGGCTCAGAGAGAGGGTCAGCATACAATAATGAAACACTCATTCATATGTTACTACTCGGAGAAATGAGTATTCACCAAATATCGGCTTACAACGCAACAACGTTGATAACTCTGGTCAACATGACTGTGTTCACAGAATGAAGCCGGGAAGTTACAACTTGAAGGCAAAGCTGCATGCCGATTCGCCCTTCTCGCTGATTGGACAATACAAGGCAGATGGCAAGGTTCTGGTGCTGCCTGTTAAAGGGGAGGGAAACAGCAACATAACGGCACGTAAGTAACCAGTTTGTCGCTTCATCCACTCATTTCTTATGACAACGGTCCTCGAGATCTTTTTCTATCAAATGTAACCTGGGCTTCTATCCATCCAGGGTCCTATCACTCCCTTCTTTATACTATACAACCATATATTCCACTTTGCTTTCACATCTACTTTCTCTCATACGCATTTGTTCTATAGGAATCTATAAAATTACCCGTTTATCGCCCACCCTCCATTCTGAATACTTGTAGTCTCAACAAACTTCACACCAAGCACCGTACTGCCCTTACAAGAGTCTCCATCTGCTTGACCTACACGATCATATACCCCTGAACACATACCTATCAATTCTCCACATAAGATAGTTTAATTAACTCTGCTATTTTACCACGAAACCGAATAAAAGATCTATTTGTCTTTGAAATTGCGCTATTCCTCATCGTGACACGAAATCTAAACAGTCGATTCCTTTTTCCTACAACAACGGTTACTCAAGAGCTCTTCCTCAAAATACAAAAAGTCCCCTCATTCTCCATCCTAACTTCTGTTACCTTCTCGTAAGCATCGTTTCGTTTGGCATCTCAAAAATTGTCATATCATGCCAAAACAGCACTTTCTAATAAGTCACCAGCAATATTTGATAACTCAGTTTCTTAGTTATAAATATTTTTACATCTTTCTGTATTATCTTCCCACTCAAAATATTTTGGGATTGAATCGCACATTTGGAATGAGGACAATAAAACTATTAAAAAAAGGAACATTTTCAAATACCTACACCATCTCCCAAAGCATACATTTCCAGTAGTGCTGCAAATACAACAGCCTCCTAAAAATTGACATTGTACATGTAACTGTCAGTAAAGAACACCTCTTCCAGGTTAACTTTTCCCAAAGCTTAATTCTCTGATCAGTGTTGGTAGCAAAAAACTGCTGAAAATGTACGTTTACTGGCGTGCTTTATAATGGAGTGACTTTCAGTCATGCAATACTAGAGTCTTCTGCTAATATGACTGATTAATGATTGATGAAAACCATCTCAGATGTCTTATTGCCAATTTATAATACAGCTGAGGTACTTTTCATTAATCATTAACAATAAGCCAGCTGTGAGCAGAAGATCATCCTCGTTATTTCAAATACAATAAGTTTAATAGTTCCTATGTGGAGACTCTTATGTGTGAACAAATGGTTTCAAAAATATAAATTTTTCCTTGTTTCCTCAATTACCCCTTTATCCCCATTGTAATATCTAAAATAAATTTGATACATTGAGACTGAGTTAATAATTAAATCACTAAAGACTAAGAACTCTCATGGATATGACGGGGTATCTAGCAGAATACTGAAGTATTGTTCTATGTATGTTAGCCCAGTACTTAGCCATATCTGTAACTTTTCCTTTAGGAGTGGTCGGTTTCCTGACCGATTAAAGTACTCGGTAGTGAAGCCACTTTATAGAAAGGGAGACAGGGATAATGTTGATAATTATAGACCTATTTCCATGCCATCGGTGTTTGCTAAAGTTATCGAGAGGGTTGTATATACAAGGTTACTGCAGCATTTAAATTCACATAATTTGCTGTCAGATGTACAGTTTGGTTTTAGAAATGGCTTAACAACTGAAAATGTTATAGTCTCTTTTCTCTGTGAGGTTTTGGACAGATTAAATAAAAGGTTGCGAACGTTAGGTGTTTTCTTTGATTTAACGAAGGCTTTTGACTGTGTTGACCACAAAATATTACTGCAGAAGTTGGAACATTATGGAGTAAGGGGAGTAGCTTACAATTGGTTCGCCTCTTACTTTAAGAACAGAAAGCAGAAGGTAATTCTCCGCAATATTGAGAGTGGTAATGATGTTCAGTCCCAATGGGGCACTGTTAAATGGGGCGTTCCCCAAGTGCTGGGGCCACTGCTGTTTCTTATTTATATAAATGATATGCCTTCTAGTATTACAGGTGATTCAAAAATATTTCTGTTTGCTGATGACACCAGCTTGGTAGTGAAGGATCTTGTGTGTAATATTGAAACATTATCAAATAATGCAGTTCATGAAATAAGTTCGTGGCTTGTGGAAAATAATTTGATGCTAAATCACAGTAAGACTCAGTTTTTACAGTTTCTAACTCACAATTCAACAAGAACTGATATTTTAATCAGACAGGATGGGCATGTTACAAGCGAGACGGAACAGTTCAAGTTCCTAGGCATACGGATATATAGTAAGCTGTTGTGGAAAGCCCATGTTCAGGATCTTGTTCAGAAACTAAATGCCACTTTATTTACCATTAGAACAGTATCTGAAATAAGTGACATTTCAACACGAAACGTAGTCTACTTCGCATATTTTCATACGCTTATGTCATATGGTATTTTTTTGGGGGTAATTCTTCTGATTCACAAAGGGTATTTTTGGCTCAAAAACGGGCTGTTCGAGCTATGTGTGGTGTAAGTTCAAGAACCTCTTGTCGACCCCTATTCAATAGTCTGGGAATTCTGACATTGCCCTCACAGTATATATTTTCTTTAATGTCGTTTGCTGTTAGCAATATTAGCTTATTCCCAAGAGTTAGCAGCTTTCACTCAGTTAATACTAGGCAGAAATCAAATCTGCATGTGGAATGCACTTCCTTGACTCTTGTGCAGAAAGGAGTGCAGTATTCTGCTGCATCCATTTTCAATAAGCTACCACAAGAACTCAAAAATCTTAGCAGTAGCCCAAACTCTTTTAAGTCTAAACTGAAGAGTTTCCTCATGGCTCACTCCTTCTATTCTGTCGAGGAGCTTCTGGAAGAGCTAAAAAATGAAGCAAATTCCAGTGTTACATTCTTGATTTCTTTATTTAAACTAATGATGTGTCGCCTGAATATGTTTCTTATATTTCATTTTATCTGTTTCTACAATCGTGTTATAATTTCATGTATTGACTCGTTCCATGACCATGGAGACTTCTCCATAATGTGGTCCCACAGAACAATAAGTAAATAAATAAATAAACTTCCTTCTTTCATTGATCAGCTGAAGTATTTCCTGTGTTACCCATCGTTTCTTCACAGTCACCTTATTTGTACTTGAGTTTATCTTTCCAGATTGTGTGATTGCCTTTTTTATAGACCGCCTTTCCTCTTCAACTGCACTGCCTAGTGAGCTCTTCCTTAGTGCTGTATCTATAGCCTTAGAGAACTTCAAGTGTATCTCGTCATTCCTTAGCAATTGAATACCCCACTTCTTTGTGTATTGATTCTGGTTCACTGATCTCTTAAACTTTGCAGTCTGTGTCAATATCTGCTTCTGGGTACGCTTTAAAATCCAGTATCTGACTTTGAACTCTCTGACTGTCGATGATATGATATAGCTGAATTCTCCTCTCTCATTGCTTGCCCTCAGCCCAGATTCTCCTATAACCTTTTTATTTATTTACTACAGCATCATTCCAGACCCGTGACTGTTAGATTTTCATCTCCCTTGCTATTCTGTATTACTCTTTCAGTATCCTCATATACTTTCCCTGTCTCTTCAGTTTACAGCGTCAGCATGTGTACCTGAAATATCGTGATTGGTGTTGATTTACTGTCAATTCTGGTGAGAACAACCGTATCTCTGAACTGTTCACGCTAACATACTCTTTGCCATACCTTCCTATTCATAAGGAATCCGACTCCCATGGTACCATTTTCTGCTGCTATTGATATTACCCCATAATTATCTGACCCGAAATCTTTCTCTTCCTACAATTTCATTTCACTAGCTCCTACTATATCGAGACTGAGCCACTGCATTTCCCTTTTCAGATTTCCTAGCTCCCCTATCACTTTCAAGCTTTTGACAATCCATGCCCTGACTCATAGAATGTTATCCTTTCATCGGTTACTCAATCTTCTTATTGTCATTCCTCCTTGGCTGTCCCCTCTGCACAGCTGAATGGAAGACTATTCCCAAATCTTTTGCCAATAGAGAGATCTCCATGACATTTCCACAATTACAGCCCAATAGTTCTGTGGAGACACGATATGTGTCTTTAATGCAGTTGTTTTCATTGCATTCTGCATTCTCATACCGTTAATCAGGGGTGATTCTTCCGCCTTTAGGTACAGTTTCCCAACCCCAAGGACGAGAGTGTATTCTGAACCTCTGTCCGATCCTCTGCCCTCTTTGACAAGGTCGTTAGCAGAATGAGGGTGACTTTTTATACAGGGAGACATCGGGCCACAGTGCTTGAAGACATCATAACAGCTTATTAATTGCGCATAATGATTTTATAACCACCATTTTTCAACTGAAGTCACTTCCTTTAGCTTGTAAATAATCATGTATTTCGCAGGTTTTAAACACAGTACCATTATGTACAACATTAAAATCGTGATTTTCCCCCCTCTTTCAACATGCACCCTAAGCAAACTATTTTTGTCATTTCATGTCCAACAAATATACACTTTTTTGCATTTAGCTGCCTTTAGAAATAGTCCTTTGTCTGTTATTGTGAGTTTCAGTGCAATTGTACTAATATTCATTTTGTCTCCCATACCTGCAGCTAGACTGGAAACCGATGTGGAGCTAAGTGGACAGCCAACTGAACGAGATGGACAGGTGTTCTGGGACGTGACGGACTTTAAGGTCGACCTCAAGTTGAACAAGTTGTCGATGGACTTGACAGGATTGTTCAACAATGACAAGGCATTAGGTACGTAACTAGAAAGATGTTGTTGTGCTCATAGAAATTATGTGCCTGCTTCTTCCACCTGTTGAAATATTAAGATACATGAAAAATACAGTAGATAGTTCCACTGAAATCTCTCAGACTATGGTCAGTTGTTAGGCCTGGGATTATTAGATTACTGCTAAGAGGAGTCACTGTGTTACTGATTATTGATTCTTAGAAAGAGTAATTTCAATGTGTTGCAGAGGAATCAGTTTACTATAAAAACTGGGTGAGAATTGATTCTTGCTTTTAGTGAGCATTAAAAGCTGGATTTTATCTGGTAAAAATATACAAGAAACATAATTTCTGTTGGTTTTCTCAGTTGTCAATGTTTTGAACATACAAACAAATTTAGCAACAGAAACCACTTGCTAGAATCGTAAGTTGATGTAGTAGATTATTTAATTAAGACAGAAAACTTAATTTTTTTTTTACATTCATTGATACCAGATGAAACAAACCACAATGCTATTAATGAAAAGCAATTCTGAGCTAGAAAAACAATAAAGATATTTTATGTGGTTTTAATTGTCAAAATGAAACAGAGACCGACATTGGGCATCAATATAGTGGGATGTGACTATAAATGCAGCTAAGAAAAATCGTCCAGTTCCTATCAATAGCAAAGATGTAATGGTTTCATTATGCTTCATCTACTGTAGTATAGAAGACACAGTACACTTTTGTGAAATACTAAGGGTGTTCAAAATGTTTTGCACAGTCGTCTCTGATTTTTTTATTTTTTGCTGGAGGCGAAGGAAATTTCTTGTGAACGTACTTGGATCATTTAGCTGTAAATTGAACCTACCAATGTAGCCTCCATCACCTATGATGCATCTGGCCCAACGTTCTTTCCATGATGTAGATGCACTTTGGTAAAATTCTGGGGATTGACATTTACACCATCGCTTGAAATAGGAAATAAGGTCTTTCTCATTATCAAATGTTTTACCATGCAGGCAAAAATCAGATGGAGCGAAGTCCAGACTGTAGGGAGGATGAGGAAGATTTCCAACCCATTTTCCTGATTTCCTCCTGCATCATAATTGCTGTATGGGGTTTAGCATTGTCATGGTAGCGTGATGAGCTGACCCTGAAGCTCTGGCCTGCGGGTCTTGATGGCACATCGCAGCTTGTCCAGTGACAAATAGCAACGGTCCCAGTTAATTGTGGAGCCAGTTTCCAAAAAGTCAGTAAAAATGACACCATGCTGATTCCAGAAGAAGGAGGCCATCATCTTTCGGCCTGCTGTTCGTGAACCTCTTGATTTGTTCTTCCGGGGGGAACCCAGATCACGCCACTCCATGGATTGTGTTTTTCTCACAGGTTCGGACAAATACAACCATGTTTCATCCTGGGTAATGACACCATCAAAACATTGTTTCCACTCTTCAGTAAAAGTCTTCATGAGACCCTCGCACACATTCTTCCTCATCGTTTTCATTTCTCTTGTGAATAATCTAGGCACCCAACGTGCACAGACTTTTCTGTGCCCTAGTGATTGTACCAGTGATACCACACTACCCAGTGACAAACGAGTCATTTCAGCAAGCTGTCGTGTCGTCACACATCTGTCATTTTGGATGATTTGATCAATGGTCTCCTTTATTCACATCACTCACTGCTGTCAATGGTGTACCACATCTTGGATTGTCCAGTAGAGAGAAATCACCTTCTGTAAACCTCTGCAACCGCCGCTGGATACTGCTGCGATGCACTGTGTCCTCCCCGTAAACAGGGAGACTTCCTGTGAAACGATGTGGCAGAGTCGTCACCAGTCTTGAAGATGAACTGCATCACCGACGTCGCAAACTGACATCTACTTCGTGATCCATTATGGCTTACCTGTAAATAAAAGAAAATACTTTTATACAGCATTTTATAGCTAAGTGTTCCAAGTATGTTGACAAAACGTTTCATTCTCGTCCTGCAAAAAATACAAAAATTGGAGACGACTGAGCAAAACTTTTTGAACGTCCTTTGTACAGCTAGTAAGGTGACTGTCTGTGTAGTGGTGATATGCTTTGAAGAACTTTAAAAATATTTAAAATACCACCTACATTCCCCAATGACTCTCTCACTCTCTTCTGTGTCGTGACAGCCTCATTCCTCATTTACACAATATTACAATAATTTTCTTTACATCTCCCTGAATCCGTTGCACAGGCCTAAGATTCCCACAATGAATTGCTACTGAGATGATGCAGCATTTCTTTGATTACCTTATTGGTTACAGATTTAAGAAAGGTAGAGTTTGTGTAAAACACTGTCGATGAGGGTTTCATTAGAGACTGATCTCAAGCTCAAGTCAGATTACGATGAGGAAGGAAATGTAGAGTAAGGTTCTCAATGGAATCGTTTGTGCTAAGTGATCTTGAGGTAATCATGGAAAGAAAGAAAAAAAGAAAGTAGTTATCACGCTCTGGACAGGAATTTAAGCAGTCATATGAAGAGTCCAGTATGTTAAGCACTGCTCCTCCTCGTGAGAACAAAACAAGCACTCCTTCAGGAATTTTAATTATTGGAAGTATTGAAAATCCTAACCATCCTGTGAATAGTCGTTTCCCCGCATAGCTTCACATGTTACAAAGGGCACAGGCTATCTATAAACTCGAATAATAACAAGAATGTTCTTTTCCTTTTGGCTGTGAGTTATTATTATCCTTCAGTGTTCGTAGTATACGCTGGCTATTCAAAGTAGTGTCCAGCCACTAAGGTGGAACTCGGTTGTCACAGATTATGTATATCCAGCATCTATACTTGCCAGTAAATCGTATCACAAGCGATAAATTTGGATTGCGTCTAATTTTTGTGCACCAACTGTGCTGTCTTAATAGAAAATAGTAAGATGAGGCAACTTAATACTACAACATAATACCAGATTTTCCCAAAACTCTCGGATAAAACACTTCCATAAAATACTTGGTTCTATAAATCCTGATAAATAGTTAGAAAAAGTCATTAAATATCCCAAACATGTCACATAATGGTTAGCACGTTTTGAAAATCTGATCAAATGAAGAACTGTTCGTGAGTGTTAAGGACATTACCAAGGAGAACCCGCATACTGAAACAAAATGTACAGATGAACCTTTAGCGAGTATGGGAGCCGACAGTTCGTCATTCTCCAAAGCTTCAATCAGATTAACTTATACGTAATTTTTGTAAAATTTTCTCTAATGAAAGCTCTCTTTATTTGTATTCTTCATTGTGTACAGCTGATAATTGGTGATTCCCTACTTATATGAGTATAAGTTGGTTGTATACTAGTATTTTCATATGAATCCATAAGATCCATAGTCCATAGGAACTGTTTGTTTCCTCTCTAAAAATTTCCACGTATCTGTTCGATTTTTATCAAAATATTTACTAAAGTGGACAACTGGAACAAAATTCGGTTCGAAATGTTTACAAAAGTGGACAACCGGTACAAAATTCGACTTATGACGTTCTGTATCATTGAAATTAGGATTTTGAATCATACATCCTGTGGATTAATTATTGCTCAAGATTTCATGGTAATTCTATGCAAGTATTCTGGTAACTGTGTGCTGGATTTTAGGTTTTCTATACCTCAATCCATAAAAATGGAACCTTTAAAGAACGACTTTGTTGTCCCTCTGTTCTGTTTGCCTGCCTGTCTAATTTTTCTCAGGAACGAGTAGACATATTGAGATTTATGTCACATACTGACTGAGGTCTACCAGCACCTGTTGGTATAAAAGAGTTAAGCTGCTATGTCAATGCAAACAAAATATGTGTCCATTTATGTCACATATTTTGTTACTCGTGAACTCACTCATCAAAAGCCTTGAATAATAAAATTCGCGAAGAAAAAAAGGTTTTATATTACAACTAAAGGACCAAAATCTGTTAAATTGTAGCTATATTACATAAAAACTCTTTTTGTCATTAGTACTTAAATTGCTTTCATCCTCTTTATGAATAATAGAAACATGTTACTGTATTTAAACATAAAATGGAAATTGTAGTCCTGATTTAATAAGTAAATATCAATATTTTGTCAATGCTTCTCTCTCTACAATGTAAACATAAGTTCTTTTCTCTCTTGTATTTGAATGTCCAGGCCAGTCTGAGGGACTACTGTAAAGATTTTGATATGGTTTTTCTTAATGGTTGATTTATGTGCAAAATTTATGTACACAGTTTATGAATATTTCATTCCCATTTCACCTAACTGTGAAAAATTACAATAGGAAATGCGAAAACACACAAAAGTTTTAAACTTAAAACTTAACATTAAAATATTCTCGAAAGTCTTGGAGTTACCAGTAGACATACTTCGCAATATCTATATCGATAACAGGAAAAAATGGTCGATGGATAAGCTGTTTATAAACACATGTAACTACATTTGTAAGGAACCCTCAGAGAAAGAGTCGTACTCGCACTTGACCTTCGTTTTTTACTTTCAGTCGAGTTTTGACTTAATTCAGCAGAAACTCTATTCTATTTTATGGTACAGTTATTGTTGGTAGGCACTTCATTGCTTCTAGTTAGTACCTATGTTCCAGCTAATGAACCAAAAGCTAGTTATCTCCATATTCTGTACGTGGTACATATGTATAGATGGATGCAATCTCTTTACAAATCAATAAATATCTCAGGAGCTCAAATTTATTAACAAATATGGACATTTCAATCTTACACATAAATTCTGTTGTTAATAACCATAGTTAAATTAAAAATTGAGAAAATATGTATTTTTCTTTAATTCGCGTATTTCTACTAAGAACTACTTCCATTTAAAATTAAAAAAAAAATGTTGTAAATGAACTAAGCACCTTTTAATTTAAGGAAATCATCAATATGTGGCAAGAAGCGATTTAAGATGGGACGATTTCAGTTTAGATTTCTACTTTGGTTTGTTACTTATCAACATTTTTATAACAGTTAATATTTTTCCGACATCATGCTACAGATTTCATGGTCCACTAACAGCTTTGTGCTGATTATTACTGTTTGTGAATTATAACGAATTACTTAATGCAAGTATGTGTCAAACAGCCTAACTGCAAGAAAATAACAATACCAAGGTCAGTGGTTAAACACCATTAGTGAACTGTGGGAAGATGCCATAGATGAATGCACCTCCCACATTCTTGTAATAAATAGTTTATTTTAACAGCTAATTAACTTTTTCCAGAATATTAAGACTTTGATGGGAAACATGTAAACCATGTTACAAATTTGATTTGCTTCTCTTTGAAAGTTGTAATGATGTGAAGAGCAAAACTGGTGAACCTAGCTGTCTCAGAAATACATTTAATGAGTTTCTAAGAATTCAAATTTTCGTTGTTGTGTAAATATTAGCTGCTGAGACATCGAGCATATTCATAAACTCCTGATAATATGCCACATTTGTCTGTGGTTCTATCTGATTTATTGCATACTATATTTCTTAGTATTTTAATAGAATTTACTTTCTTTTAAATACATTTGTACTTAATTCGAAGCTAAATATATGAAATTACAGAGTAGCGAAAAACCTCAGTGTTTGACATATTAATTTGATAATTTGATGCTGGACGATGAGTATGGCTGTGAGAAAGTAAAAGTAATTGTGAACTGTATGTGGATGTTACAGCTGATAACACACTCAAGTTCCTGAATGAGAATTCTGGAGAGATTACAAAGGAGCTGAAACCGGCTATAGATGAAGCTCTGGGCGTCTCCTTCAAGGAAATGGCCAGGAAGGTGTTTGGAAGTGTTCCCTACAACTCAATCTTTCCACCTTCATGAAGTGGAGTGAGATGTAGGTTTTTCCTTAGGAAAAGTACTTCATTAGTCATTCACAAAGGTGAACGTTAGTTCAGCCCAATATCGTACACTGATGTGCTCTATCATACTTCTACTTTACAGAAACAATAAAATATGAACATTACTTTCCCAGAAATAAATGACTTTGCTTCAATTTCTATAGCTACTTTGCCCATTAACAAACTGCATTTGTTTCAAAATTTATTCCAGAAAATGCTTTGTTAAGTCTTTAGGGCATTCTAGTCCATCTACTCTGATGCCATTAGACTTTAATAAATAAGATACCAGCACCATGTAGGCTATGTTTAATGTGTGCAGTTCAAACGATTCTCGTTCTATAATTCATATATTTCGAATAATAAATTCCTTTCTAAAAATCATGGTATAATAGTCGTTATAAATTATTTTGTAACATATTGTTAACATGCAGAGTCTAATTATAAGAATGAGTAGCTCATTAAAAAGAGTTTCATCATAAAAACATGCTATTGTATGCCATCACAAAAATATATTTCCCATAATTTGCCAGATAACTGTAAATAAAGTACACTCCTACATTTAAAATTAAAAACTGGGGTTATAATTTCAACCTGTTTTTGTCATTATGTTTGTATGTTACAATGTGCTAACGATGTAAGACACGCTTTTATTATTAAAGCAAACTTTGATATATTTAAACATCTACAGAGAAGACCTGCGCTGAGTAAAGGCTTTGTTAAAAGTTTGTGAAACGGATTTCATGTGCATTGATTCTCTTAGTAATGTTGTCACTTCGTAATGCACTACAACGAATGTAAAAATAACATGCCGGATTGCATTTACTGCCTGCTACAGCTGCTTTTGGATATGTATCTATGATGAGTGTTCTCATGTACTAATTTAGTAATATTCGCTGATATTGATCTAAATTTCACATTAATAAATGCAAACATTCACAGCAAAGATATATATAGAGCGAGGCCTTTGATCAAAGTTTAACAAGAATTTTACATGTGCAACTATGTCTTCAAACACCTCAAGGAAATATTCTAACACCTGCATATTAGTGAAAGTCGAAAGTCGTAAATCCAAGGAAAAAAGGGATTGACAGAATGACCTTATGTGTTTTAAAAATATTAATTAGTGAGTCAGTGGTGTAAAAAGCTGTTTTCAACCCCACTAAGCTAGTGGCAGTACTGCCTAACCGGAAACCGCCAATACAAGATACAGTATTAATGATGTGTCTATCTGGTACCCTGGAAAGTCCAAACGAAGCATTTTGGAATCTGGCTAGAGAAATACCTTCTTTTTTCAAGTGACAGAAACAAAAAAGTGACATTCGAAACTACTGTATATAGGCGTTAGCGCCAAGGTCTCTCTGCAAAGACCTTAACCTATCAACAACACATACACTTTATTAAGCGACTGTTCAACCTATTATATCATGCTGTATTGTACCACACGATCCAACTTGCAGTAGTAACATGAAAGACCTTCGCATCCTAAAAGGATAATATCTTTTATTCTGTTTTCTTTTTTTTTTTTTTTAGGATTGGCAATCTACCACACATCGCTAGGTAACTAGAATAAGCCGGAACAGTACACTCCAGAAGGTGGCACCGATATAAAGTGCCCCTCAGCTGACTGCCAACTAGGAAGCGCATGCAGACTACACCAAAAAAACCTCCCCTATCCCTTAATCTCCCCAGAGGTGATAAGGACCCATCAGTGTGGCAATCCCCCTCTTAAAGTGTCAAATAACGAAAATTTTTTGTGAACCTCAACACACCGAGCTCTGAAAGCGGTGAGACTTCAGGTCACATACAGTCTCTCTCTCTCTCTCTCTCCTCACACACGCACATACACATACACACACACACACACACACACACACACACACACACACACACAGAGAGAGAGAGAGAGAGAGAGAGAGAGAGAGAGAGAGAGAGAGACTGAGAGAGAGAGAGAGAGAGAGAATGACTTTTGAAATTACCACGGATATCATAGTAGTAGCAGGAAACGACTTTGCTATATTTTATATGCTGAGTCTCGCCCGTATGACTGAAATTAAGCAACGTCAGGTCGTGTTAGAGCTACTGTGGCTGGCCATCTGGGTACGCTGGGTGCTGTTGCTCTGTAAGGCATATGCTTATTATTATTATTATGGTAGTCGCAAATGCGGGTTTTAAATACCTCTCATAATGGAATGAATTATACTACGAAATAAAAAAAATAGCGAAAATGGAGGTAGCTGGTTAGATAATGAACATCAGTGAAATAAAAATCTTCCGCGGGTTAACACTGAATATTGTGCCTACTAACGTATTTGGATTATACTTGTCATTGTGCCCCGAAGGTGGTAGTGCCGTCGCTGCTCATGGGAATCTCACTCTTCGACAGTGGCTGGGCTGCTCCTGAGACAATCCTGTGCGTTCACGAAAAATAACATAGTGATAACAGAATGCCAGGTAAAACGCTTTTCTAGATGACTTCATTTGAGCGAATACCTAGTGGCAAATAACAGGCGTGTCACCTACGATATCTCGAAACAGAATGGCCTCTCCTATGCTAAACAACATCGATTCCAAAAGCATCGGACCTGCGAAAGCCAACTCAAGTTTTTCTCACATGACATCCTGCAAGCCATGATACAAGGTAGTAAGAAAGATGCAGTATTTCTTGACTTTCGAAGACAATTTGACACAGCGCAAAACCTACCCACATTTTCTAAAGTACGATCAGACGAGGCATCCATTGACAATTGAGACTGGATTACGATTTCTTTGTAGGGAGAGTGTAGCATGTTATCTTGGATGGAGAGTTGCTCAGAAATTAGAAGTAACTTTGTGAATGTTCCAGAGATGTGTGTCGGGATCCCAGTGGCGGACGCTGCATGTTAATGGCCTCGCCGAGAATATTGATAGTAGCCTCATGAGTGCAAGTGAGAAGGCTAGCCGAGAGTAGTAGCTGCTCGTGATGTTTCTGGTGTTGGTAATATTCTGCTATTGCTGAGTACGTTCTACTACAAGACACTTAGATTACTTTTGAGGAGATAATACCTTAATAACTTGGTCTGTGGGCAGAGCAGTCATTGCGCCTACCTTGTTGCACTATTAACCAGCTGCTGTAATTTTCTACTCTTGATTTGGTGTTCCCTAACTCTGGTGAGGCAGTCACAGAAGGTATGCTAGAAAAAGCGGTTAGTAGTCATGAAATGATTTAGTAGTAATTTCTGTGTTTGCACAGGATATTTACTTTAAATAGTTGTGAGACGCCCTGCTTAAACTGCAGGACAAGACAGATAATTTAAATTGTGGAAAAGGGCCAAAATAAGGGGCTGACTGCTACACTCGAACATAAGACTTCATTATTTGATCAAACATTACAAGAGACCAAAAATATTTTTAAAAACACACAGCTTTTTTATCTTTGGGACTTAATTACTGACTGAAAGCCACTTTAATTTTAAAAAATGTGAAGGCCAATAAGTTAAAACGCAAGCATTGACAGATATTTAAAAGGCGAGCCTTATCTTACAACAGTTCTTTATTTAAGCTGAAGGCCTAATGAATCAGATTTTCAGAGCAAACAATTTGAATTCAAAATCGGCTGAAAGCGTAACACTTAAGGCTAAACAACATTAATTAAAAAAAACAAAGGCCTTACGTAAAGGCCCAAACAATCAGACACTTCAAGAGCAAACAAGTTAAATTCGAATCAGCTGAGGGCCTAACAATTAAAACTCGATAACATTCATTTTTTTAAATACCAAAGACGTTACGTGAAAGAGTTCTTTGAACTAGGCTGAAGGCCTTCAGAGCAAAACAACTCAAACTCGGACTGAAGGCCCAATACTTAAAATTCAACAACCTTAAAACCTTTAAAACGCCAAAGATCTCTCGTGAAACAGTTATTTAAATTAGGCCGAAGACCTAAGGAATGTTACGCCTTAAGGGCAAACAACCTTACTTTTAAAAAAGAAAAATCGGCTAGAAGCCATACAAGTGCAAACAACGAAAACAAATAAAAAAAAAAGGCAGTACACCCAAGGGCCCTCAGATATTCGAGGGACGGCCTGGAAATCCAACACTAACGGTCGCTTTGGTGAGAGACAATCGTGACAGCTATTCACGATCCGACGACAACCCAACCAACAGAGAGTCAACGAATCAACCAACAAGATAACTTCCACTTCACCTGACCAGGGCCCAACAGAGAGTTTAACAGAACAATGTAGAAGATATTGGCACCCACAACCAATCATACATGGAGCTGTCAAACTACAAACCGTGCTGGACAGCGACAACACGAGGAGAAAACTACACTGCCTGAAACTTACGTCAACGGCCAGGGCAGGTAACCGGAACTTTAACGGCCTCAAAGCAGACGATTCCGCTGGTAACTTCAATTCAAATAACCAAATACTGTGAACCTCCACCAGAGGGGGGCTAGAATTTTCCAACTTGAAAACAACATTGTTGCCCTCAGGAATATCCGAACAGCCAACAATAAACTCCAAACAACACAATACGAACAGTCTTGACTTCCTGGTAAATTACATCAAAACTCAACTTTCCTGTCCAGAGTCGGTGAGCCACTGACCTCGTAGCAGTGGGAACAGCCCCACACATTCCGACACAGCATAGAGGCCGCCAGTAGCCCCAGGTAAACTATGTCCTGTGGAGAATTCCTCGCTGCTCCACGCAAACCGACCGACTTGTCGCGCACCGCCCAGTCGCAAACTGTAAGTGCCAGGTCAAAGAGAGTCCAAGGTGCGAATACTGATACACACCACTGCAGCCACCCGCGGAAGGAGAGGATAACAGCATAATCGCGATAACCGCGGTAGACGAAACACAGAATCGCAATGAAGGTTTCATCCAGCGCATGGCATGAGCCAGCCATGGTGTAATATTTCTGGCTTAGTCAGCCATCATATTAGGCTCCAAGAAGCTGTTCCCAGAGCTGTGGAGATGCAGGAAGTATATAGATGACAAAATGTGGTGTGAGGTACCTGCGACAGTTGTTAGATTCGGTACCATTCCCATGAGAAATGCCGCCTGCATAATGCTACTTCTCCGTGATTGGCTGCTGTGTTCGGAGCAAGGGCGCCAAAACGTTATAGTTATTATTATTAGTTAAACTACTCATTGGAATTACTTCACTTTTTAATATACATATCTCTCAACACCTATCAATCAGTCATTTTAGAATTATTAAAAACAATTTAAATCAAAAACAAAAGACTGACGAAATTGCAGACGAAGCACTTCGGAAGCGTTCGGGTCACGCCTTTTCTCGTATGGCGAGCGAAGTGTTTCGGGCTGTTCGTCACTCTGGATTAGGCGGTCGAGATGTACAGTCATGTTGTCTGTGGCCAGTATTCAGTACTAAACGTTTCACTCCGGGTAGTTATGAGGCACAGACACGTGCCACAAATGGTATAAAGATACATTTTCGTAAACATTGTGTTTGATCGTGTACTTTTCTGTATCACAAGGTGTTGTATTAAGATCATGTAGTCTTCTCGTGTGCCAATATTAAAATACGCGAGTGGCATCCCAAAGAAATGATACATTATTTCGGAACAGAACCTCGCTAAAAGACAGTTTCAGCCTCAAGATACAGAACCTACGACCTGCGTGCTGTTTTCTGCGCTGGAGACATCAACTTGAAGATAGCAGGTTAGTGAACTATAATAGAACCTCCGTATTCCACACAGTGCAGTGGAAAAAAACTAGGCGCCTCACGTCTACTGCATGCACAGAACAATTGTGCTCAGTGACACGTCATCTGCAGTAATGCAGAGAAGGTAAAGGAGGATGATCGTTATTAACACGAACAGTCAATTCATTCTTCCTTTCTTGCCCTAACGGCTCAACCTCCCCCCCTTCAAACTTAACACAGGAAGGGGGTAATTCAACCCCTGAGCTATCTGAACTTAACTTGGCTAAGGTGATTCCGATACTGCTTACCTGAACTGTTCTCATTGACCAACAGACTTGTTTTTGTTGTTGTGGTCTTCAGTCCTGAGACTGGTTTGATGCAGATCTCCATGCTGCTCTACCCTGTGCAAATTTCTTCATCTCCCAGTAACTACTGCAACCTACATCCTTCTGAATCTGCTTAGTGTATTCATCTCTTGGTCTCCCCCTACGATTTTTACCCTCCACGCTGCCCTCCAATACTAAATTGGTGATCCCTTGATGCCTCAGAACATGTCCTACCAACAGATCCCTTCTTCTGGTCAAGTTGTGCCACAAACTTCTCTTCTCCCCAGTCCTATTCAATACTTCCTCATTAGTTATGTGATCTACCCATCTAATCTTCAGCATTCTTCTGTAGCACCACATTTCGAAAGCTTCTATTCTCTTCTTGTCCAAACTATTTACCGTCCATGTTTCACTTCCATACACGGCTACACTCCATACAAATACTTTCAGAAATGACTTCCTGGCACTTAAATCTATACTCGATGTTAACAAATTTCTCTTCTTCAGAAACGCTTTCCTTGCCATTGCCAGTCTACATTTTATATCTTCTCTACTTGGACCATCATCAGTTATTTTGCTCCCCAAATAGCAAAACTCCTTTACCATTTTAAGTGTCTCATTTTCCAATCTAATTCCCTCAGCATCACCCGACTTAATTCGACTACATTCCATTATCCTCGTTTTGCTTTTGTTGATGTTAATCTTATATCCTCCTTTCAAGACACTGTCCATTCCGTTCACCTGCTCTTCCAAGTCCTTTGCTGTCTCTGACAGAATTACAATGTCATCGGCGAACCTCAAAGTTTTTATTTCTTCTCCATGGATTTTAATACCTACTCCGAATTACTTACCGGGCCTAAAATACGCATGATAGCGCAAGGCCGTAGAAAACAAGGAGTAAACTTACTAAGATTCCCGCCACGCACCAGCCTCTCTGGGAAACTGCGGACATAAACTTGATCCCCTGGCCTGCCTGTAAAGGTTTCTCGATTGCGATTGTAACGCTCAGCTTGTTTAATATGGGCTCTGAGTATATTGCGTATGGCCCGGTTCCAGTATTCCTTGATAACACGAGGACTAATATGGCGTAACTCGCAAGGCTTCATGACTGGTGGTATTAGAGGCAAAACTAAGCCAAGGAAGACTGGAGTCACAGTTACTAGGCGTTTTCTGATGATAAATAATCAACACGGACTTAATCTCTCGGTTATCTCTCTCCGCGAAAGGCCCCTGGAGATAATACGGGGTGGTAGTGATATGCCTGACACCGATATGAAAACAGAATGCCATGAAAGGAGACGAAAGGAAAGCAGGAGCATTATCGCTAACGAGTTAAATGACAAATAGTGGTGGCAGCGGTAACGTTACGAGTCGGGAGGAGCCAAGTAAATCTGGAGAACGCATCGATAATAACTAGTACATATCGATGACTCTTCTTAGTATATCGTAAAGGTCCTAAATAATCAATATAGAGCTTGTGCATAGGACATGACTTGTTCAGAACTCAAGGAACCCTGATGAAGAGCATTCTTGCGTTTGGCTACATTACACAAGTGACATTGGGATATCATCTCTCACACAGCCCCGCCCATGGAGGGCCAAGTTATATCCTCCTTAATTTTTTGGAGAGTCTTGGAAGTACAAAAATAGCCACTGAATCATGAAAACAACAAAAAACCGGGCGCACCAAATTTACAAACAGATATTGCACTGCTTAGCCTCGCCCACACTCTTACAGGGAATACCACTCTTAACAAAATACTCATCCGACAGCTCTCCTGCCAACACACGTTTCTGAATGGGAGTCCGGGTCCTGATCCTGATGCTGACCCACATCTTGAAACAAGAAGGCAATTTCACCCAACACCATACAATTAATACCGTCTCCTTCTACCTGCAGGTTTTTCTCAATAGGTGTAGTCTCGGTGAACATCCAGCTGAGGACAATGGCAATAAGGCCAGTCTAACGCGACCTAGCCAACACCCAGCTCAAAGCCTGATTGTCGGTTTCTAGTTGGAAAACCCGATGTTCAAGCTAGAAGCGTTATTTCTCTAATGCAAACAAAACGGCCAAAGCGTCGCACTCGTAACCGCTCATACTCGTAGGCTAATGGCTGTCTCTGTCCCTCAAACTCCTTTAGGAGAACAGCTTAAACCCCAGCATAAAGCTTTTACTAAGATCGAGTACCCCAAGGACCGGAGGATTTGCTATCGGTGCCTTAATATGCACAAAGGCCTCCTCCTAGGCGAGTTCCCATTCAAAACGTGCGCCCTTCCTACGTAACTGATTTAAGGGTGCTGTCAACTGAGCGAAATTGGGAACGAAACGCCTGAAATTATTTGCCATGCCTATGAATTTAGCAATCCCCCGCTTATCAGTAGGTAGAGGAAAAGCCCGTAAGGCTTTAGTTCGTTCTTGGTCAATGTGAATACTCTGACCCGACACTATATGACCTGAGAAAGATACCTGCTGCTTGGCTAGCGACATCTTACTAGGCTTAACGGTCAGCCCGGCTCCCTGTAATCTCAGAAGAACTTGCTGGATATGCTCCAAATGATCTTCAAACGAACGACTATAGATAACCAAATCGTCCAAATAATTATACACGCAGACTGACTTCAAGTCGCCAAGGATATTTCCAATAAACGAGTAAGCCCAACCGCTCCAGTTGCAAAACCGAAAGTGACTCATTTGAACTCGAACAAGTTCCAATCAGTACTAAATGCAGTAACACGTTTAGATTCTTCAGCCAATGGAATCTGATAATGGGCCTGATTCAAATCAAGAACCGTAAACCAATTAACCCCAGCAAACCATGTAAAAGAATTATGCAGATCAGGTAGGGGTACCGATTCAAGGACAACATTAGCGTTTAAAAGGCGGTAGTCTACCACAGAACTCACGCCCCTGATCTTTTGGTACAAGAAATATTGGGGGGCATTAGCAGATGTAGAGGGCCTAATTACTCATTTTTGGAGCATGTGAGGTATCTTAGCCTTAAGTATCTTCACCTTAGGGGTGAGAGGCCGTATGGGGACTGCCTAACTGGAATATTGTCGAACAGACGGATATGACAATCAAGAACGTTAGTAACACCCAGATTATCCCTAAGGACCTGGGGAAACTGTGCAACAAATCGCGCAACTACGAAACCTGATGTGGAAAGAGATGGGCCAGATCAAACTCGTTAGCTACAACCTCAAAGGCCAACGCCCCGAAAGTTCGATTCACAACAGGTTTAGCGCCCTCGCAAAGGCCAAACTTCTCTCGAGGAGCGAATTTAAAGGATAAGGTGTATCCGGAATAATCCAAGACTAAGCCGGTTTTACCGATATAATCACACCCCAAAATTAGATTAACGGGAAGTTCCTTAACCAAGGCTACAGACATAGGACAGGAAAAATCGCCGACCGATGTAATCGCCCGGACCCAACCGTACAGATGCATCACCTGGCCATTGGGCACCAGACATCTCTGCACCGACGAAGGGACCGATCGAATTTTCGTGAGATGCCCAAATTCCAAAAACCACTCGAAGCTCAATAATAAAAAGGAACTACCAGAACCCAAAGGAGCACAAACCGGCTGGCCACCTACCCGTTAACAAACATAATGCAAGGGGGGTGATGAGGAAGCGACCACATGAGTACGCCAATGTCTGAAAGCTCGAACCCGATTTCGCGGCCCAACCCGGCGTCGTCTATTGGCTCTGGGTGCACGAGGCTGAACACAATAGCGCACCAAATGAGCCGTACTGCTGCACCTGAAACAATGCCGGGGTTCCCTTTTTGTAACTTCAGCAGATGTATATACTCCGGCATCAACGCCGACGTCCCGCCCCTTAACCTTGTGACGTACACGGCTCTCAAGTGGTAATGCTGATGCTGCTACGACCGCGTCACGAAGCTCTTCCCAAGTTGAAGGCTGCTTACGGAAGACAAAATATGACTTATCCGTCGCACGCATTCCCCTAAGAATAGACCAATTCTTATTCAGACGCCAATTCTTATTCAGGTAAATTAATGAGCAAGACCATTCTGAACTCTATCGACATACTGATGTAACTGGCCCTCACCTCACTGCACTTCCCAAATGTAACGACACTCAAGTTGTGTACGAACCCCAGTGGTCAACCTTTGCCTAATTACGAGTTCTCTTAATTGCCGCAAGGAAAACCCTTCCGCCAAGGCTCGCGAGAGGAGGTTCTGTAACTCACCTCTAACAAATGGGTACAACAACGATAAAATTAATTAGTGCCGTACTCGAAATGCGGCGGATTGTTGTTCTAAGAGAACCAATAACCACAATAATTGTTCTATATGATCAAGTCACTCCACAGCAAATACAGTAAAATCTCGAAAGGAATAGACAACTTAGCAAACACAGCATCTAACTTGACAAGGGCTGTCACAGTACCACCCCCACGCTGGCTCTCACTCTCTCCCTGACAGCGCAAGTCTCTATCTTCAACCCTCTTCCCATCCATCTCCAAACACGTAAGCTTAAACTGTAATGCGCTCACCAAATTTATGAACCCAACGGTTATTTTTTTTTTTTTTTGTGATGCTCTTCCGAATCTAACGTGCTCAAATCCGCTATCCGATTAGTTAAATGCATTAATTGTGCCTGCACCCTATCCAGCTGACTTTTACTAAGTTGGGTTCCCACCAAAAGACAAATAGTGTTCTCAAGGCCTCTAATAGCCTCAAACAAGAACTCAGTTGCCGCTCCTGTCCCACCCAACACCGTCGGCGTGACGTCAACCGGCTGAAGAAGGGCAGCGCGCAAACGGATTACCAATTCCGGAACACTGCCCTCAATCGGTTGGTGCCTTATTGCCAACTCATATACAAGGTGGTGTTTCCTGAGCATGACAATTCACGGATACTATCTGACTGCCATTACGGTAAGCACCTTTTACAAGTTACAGCCAAAACAATATGGTGCCACAGAACACAAACGAAATAAGAGTGAAATTGACAGCAACTAAAATGGCAAGCACAAGCACAAACCACGCTCTGCTACCAGTGAGACGCCCTGCACGACAGGACAGGTAGTGTAAATTGTGCAAAGGGGCCAAATTAAGAGGCTGCCAGTTACACTCGAATGTACAACTTTATCATTTGATCAAACATTACAAGAGCCCAAAGATGGTTTTTTCGTAACACACATCCTTTAATCTTTGGGACTTAATTACCGGCTGAAAGCTACTTTAATTTAAAAATGACTGAAGGCAAATAAGTTAAAACGCAAGCATAATCAGAAATTTAAAAGGCAAGCCTTATCTTACAACAGCTCTTTATTTAGCTCATAGGCACAAAAAATCTGAGATTTCCAGAGCAAAAAATTTGAATTGAAAATCGGATGAAAGCCCAACACTTAAAATTCTACAATATTAAAATTTTTAAAACGCCAAAGGTCTTACGAGAAACAGTTCTTTAAATTAGGCTGAAGGCCTAAAGAATCTTACGTCTTAAGGACAAAACAACCTTAATTAAAAAAAAAAAATCGGCTAGAAGCCATACCAGTACAAACAACAAGAACAAATGAAAATAGGCAGTACACTCAAGGGCGCTCAGAACTTCGAGGGACGGCCTGGAAATCCAACACTAACGCTCGCTTAGGTGAGAGACAGTCGTGCCAACTATTCACGAACCGACAGAGTGTCAACGTATCCACCAACAAGATAACTTCCAGTTCACCCGACCAGGGCCCAACAGGAAGTTCAACGAAGCAACGTAGAAGATATTGGCTCCCACAACCAATCATACATGGAGCTGTCAAACTACACACCGTGGGACAGCAACAACACGATGAGGAAACTACACTGCCTGAAATTTACGTCAACGGCCAGGGCACGTAACTGGAACGTTAACAGCCACAAGGCAGAAGATTCCGCTGGTAACTTCAGTTCAAATAACCAAATACAGTGAAAGTCCATCAGAGGGTGGCTAGAATTTTCCAACTTGAAAACAATGTTGTTGCTCGCGGGAATATCCCAACAACCGACAATGAACTCGAAACATCACAATATGAACAGTCTTGACTTCCTGGTATATTACATCAAAACTCAACCTTCGTGTCCAGAGTCGGTGAGCCACGGACGTCGTAGCAATGCGAACAGCCCCACACACTGCAACACAGTGTAGAGGCCGCCAGTGGTCCCGGCCAAACCACGTCCCTTGGAGAATTCCTCGCTGCTCAACGCCAACGGACCGACTGGTCGCACACCGCCCAGCCGGTAACTATCAGCGCCAGGTCAAAGATAGTCCAAGGTGCGAATATCGATACACACCGCTGCTGCCACCCACGGAAGGAGAAGATAACAGCATAATCGCGATAACGGCAGTAGACTAAACACAGAATTGCAACGAAGTTTTAATCCAGCACATAGCATGAGCCAGCCACATCTAAAGTTGTCTTATAGAAACCTTTTTTTGCTGAGATACTGTGCAGGATTTTGTTATTGTCCTCATTGGCTTCAACCACTTCATTTAAATACCCATCTCCTACAGAGAGTGAGAAACGGACACGAGGGAAACCCTCATGTCAAAGAATACAAAACTAAGTGGGCTTGATGAAAGGTAATGCCTCCTAAATTTTTATATGGAAAGTCCTAAAACTTTTTAAATGAAGCAAACCTTATTAAAATTCTACATCTTTATTCTTCAAGTCTACATATTTATTTCTCAACATAGTCACCCTCGTGACCAACACAGTTCCCCCTATGGGTTCTCTTAGTTTCTTGATACAGGCGCTTTAGAATGTTTGACTTTGTTGACGGACCCAAAATCTCATCTGTGCTTGCAGCGCTATCACCACCATCAGAGTGAACTTCCCAAAGATTTCTTTAAGTTAAGTAAACAGAACACTATTTGTCGTATGGTGTCAATTCAGGACTGTATGGAGGATGATCGATGACAGTAAACCAAAGGTGTCGGATTGTTGAAGATGTCGCAGCCCTAGTGTGTGGTGTGACATTGTCATGATTTGTTACGATGCAGGGGGTGCTCCATGTCTAGAACAACTCATGAATTCAAAACTCAGTTCCAGCACGCTGTCTCTCACTTACGGGTATAGCTACATGACACACCTGTGTGCTATAAACCACAATTCCAAGCTCTCTCTCGATAGAATGTTACATATGAAGGATAAATAATGTAGACTGTTAATAACGTTTGCTTTATTAAAAAAGATTTTCACATGACAAATTCGGTGGCATTAGTTTTCAGCACACCATTGTACGATTAGCTGAAAGTTACACCAGAGTAATCAACAATAGTAGACAATGGAATATAATTACAAGTCAGTAGAGTTCACTTAAAAGTTACACGAGCATTAAAAAACAGTATTTCAGAGCACAATAAGTCCAATCATTAGACATGACCACACGCAAACATAAAACGTGAATTTGAAAGTTGCATGTCACTTGAGTATCTATTGTCTTTTAATCGTCTATGAACTCGCAATCAGTTTTATTATGGTAGTGTATGTCCACTGGTCGATATCTGTGGAGCAACCACTCCTGTATCAGCTGCAGTGGTTCGTCTAACACCACTCTTTGAGGTGAATGGTGGCTAGGCCTACAATTATTTAATAAGGCCAGTGATAGAGGTGTGACTTCCGGTTTAGTATAAGGGACTATACTGTGCAGTGGTGTGGTCATCCGGAGGAAGTATCTGGGTTCATATGTGACAACTTGTGAGAATTGCGACCTCTGTCTACAGCTACATCTACATCTACATCCATACTTCGCAAGCCACCTGACGATGTGTGGCGGAGCGTACCTCGAGTACCTCTATCGGTTCTCCCTTCTATTCCAGTCTCGTATTGTTCGTGGTATGCATCTGTGTGGGCTCTAATCTCTCTGGTTTTATCCTCATGGTCTCTCTGCGAGATATACGTGGGAGGGAGCAACAAAAGCCCGTACCGAGCTACTGAGCGTCTCTCCTACAGAGTCCTCCACTGGAGTTTATCATCTCCGTAACGCTTTCGCGATTACTAAATGATCCTGTAACGAAGCGCGCTGCTCTCCGTTGGATCTTCTTTATCTCTTCTATCAACCCTATCTGGTACGGATACCACACTGCTGAGCAGTATTCAAGCAGTGGGCGAACAAGTGTACTGTAAACTACTTCCTTTGTTTTCGGATTGTATTTCCTGATGATTCTTCCAATGAATCTCAGTCTGGCATCTGCTTTACCGACGATGAACTTTATATGATCATTCCATTTTAAATCATTCCTAATGCGTACTCCCAGATAATTTATGGAATTAACTGCTTCCAGTTGCTGACCTGCTATTTTGTAGCTAAATGATAAGGGATCTTTCTTTCTATGTATTCGCAGCACATTACACATATCTACATTGAGATTCAATTGCCATTCCCTGCACCATGCGTCAATTCGCTGCAAATCCTCCTGCATTTCAGTAAAATTTTCCATTGTAACAACCTCTCGATATACCACAGCATCATCCGCAAAAAGCCTCAGTGAACTTCCGATGTCATCCACCAGGTCATTTATGTATATTGTGAATAGCAACAATCCTACGACACTCCCCTGCGGCACACCTGAAATCACTCTTACTTCGGAAGACTTCTCTCCATTGAGAATGACATGCTGCGTTATGTTATCTAGGAACTCTTCAATCCAATCACACAATTGGTATGATGGTCCATATGCTCTTACTTTGTTCATTAAACGACTGTGGGGAGCTGTATCGAACGCCTTGCGGAAGTCAAGAAACACGGCATCTCCTGTGAATCTGTCTACGGCCCTCTAAGTCTCGTGGACGATTAGCGAGAGCTGGGTTTCACACGACCGTCTTTTTCTAAACCCATGCTGATTCCTACAGAGTAGATTTCTAGTCTCCAGAAAAGTCATTATACTCGAACATAATACGTGTTCCAAAATTCTTCAACTGATAGACGTTAGAGATATAGGTCCATAGTTCTGCACATCTGTTCGACCTCACTTCTTGAAACCGGGGATGACCTATGCCCTTTTCCAATCCTTTGGAACGCTATGCTCTTCTATAGACCTACGGTACACCGCTGCAAGAAGGGGGGCAAGTTCCTTCACGTACTCTGTGTGAATTCGAACTGGTATCCCATCAGGTCCAGCGGCCTTTCCTCCTTTGAGAGATTTTAACTGTTGCTCTATTCCTAAGTCGTCTATTTCGATATCTACCATTTTGTCATCTGTGCGACAATCTAGAGAAGGAACTACAGTACAGTCTTCCTCTGTGAAACAGCTTTGGAAAAAGACATTTAGTATTTCGGCCTTTAGTCTGTCATCCTCTGTTTCAGAAACCAGTTGGAAGTTATAGGAGTCGAGAGACATGAAAGGAAAGCAGTAGTTGGGAAGGGAGTAAGACAGGGTTGTAGCCTCTCCCCGATGTTATTCAATCTGTATATTGAGCAAGCAGTAAATGAAACAAAAGAAAAATTCGGAGTAGGTATTAAAATCCATGGAGAAGAAATAAAAAATTGAGGTTCACCGATGACATTGTAATTCTTTCAGAGACAGCAAAGGACTTGGAAGAGCAGTTGAATGGAATGGACAGTGTCTTGGAAGGAGGATATAAGGTCAACATCAACAAAAGCAAAACGAGGATAATGGAATGTAGTCAAATTAAGTCGGGTGATGCTGAGCGAATTATATTAGGAAATGAGACACTTCAAGTGGTAAAGGAGTTTTGCTATTTGGGGCAAAATAACTGATGATGGTCGAAGTAGAGAGGATATAAAATGTAGACTGGCAATGGCAAGGAAAGCGTTCCTGAAGAAGAGAAAATTGTTAACATCGAGTATAGATTAAAGTGTCAGGAAGTCATTTCTGAAAGTATTTGTATGGAGTGTAGCCATGTATGGAAGTGAAACATGGACGATAAATAGTTTGGACAAGAAGAGAATAGAAGCTTTCGAAATGTGGTGCTACAGAAGAATGCTGAAGATTAGATGGATAGATCACATAACTAATGAGGAGGTATTGAATAGAATTGGGGAGAAGAGGAGGGCAGCGTGGAGGGTAAAAATCGTAGAGGGAGACCAAGAGATGAATACACTCAGCAGATTCAGAAGGATGTAGGTTGCAGTAGGTACTGGGAGATGAAGAAGCTTGCACAGGATAGAGTAGCATGGAGAGCTGCATCGAACCAGTCTCAGGACTGAAGACCACAACAACAACAACAACCTCTGTTTCAGTACCATTTTGGTCACAGAGTGTCTGGACGTTATGTTTTGATCCACCTACCGCTTTGACATAAGACCAAAATTTCTTAGGATTTTCTGCCAAGTCAGTACGTAGAACTTTACTTTCGAAATCATTGAACGCCTCTCGCATAGCCCTCCTCACACTACATTTCGCTTCGCGTAATTTTTGTTTGTCTGCAAGGCTTTGGCTATGTTTATGTTTGCTGTGAAGTTCCCTTTGCTTCCGCAGCAGTTTTCTAACTCGATTGTTGTACCACGGTGGCTCTTTTCCATCTCTTACGATCTTGCTTGGCACATACTCATCTAACGCATATTGTACGATGGTTTTGAATTTAGTCCACTGATCCTCAACGCTATCTGTACTTGAGACAAGACTTTTGTGTTGAGCCATCAATACTCTGAAATATGCTTTTTGTCACTTTTTCTAAACAGAAAAATCTTCGTACCTTTTTTTAATATTTCTATTTACGGCTGAAATCATCGATGCAGTAACCGCTCTATGATCGCTGATTCCCTGTTCTGTGTTAACTGTTTAAAATAGTTCGGGTCTGTTTGTCATCAGAAGGTCTAATATGCTGTCGCCACGAGTCGGTTCTCTGTTTAACTGCTCAAGGTAGTTTTCACATAAAGCACTTAAAAAAATTTGACTGGATTCTTTGTCCCTGCCACCCGTTATGAACGTTTGAGTCTCCCAGTCTATATCTGTCAAATTAAAATCTCCACCGAGAACTATAACATGGTGAGGAAATCTACTCGAAATATTTTCCAAATTATCCTTCAGGTGCTCAGCCACAACAGCTGCTGAGCCAGGGGACCTATAGAGACATCCAATTATCATGTCTGAGCCTGCTTTAACCGTGACCTTCACCCAAATTATTTCACATTTCGGATCTCCGTCAATTTCCTTCGATACTATTGCACTTCTTATCGCTATAAACACGCGTCCCCCTTCCCTGCCAGCCAATCTCTGCGGTATACATTCCAGTCCGAGTTTAGGATTTCCTTACTGTTTACATCCGGTTTTAGCCAACTTTCTGTCCCTAGTACTATGTGGGCATTGTGACCGTTTATTAATGAGAGCAGTTCTAGTACCTTTCTATAGACGCTCCTGCAGTTTACTATTAGCACATTAATATTGTTATTCCCTGTTGCATTTTGCCCACTCCTACCTTGCCGCGTCTCAGGAGGCGTCTTGTCGGGCCTAGGGAGGGAATTCTATAACCTAAAAAACCCACATGTGCACTCCACACGTACTCCGCAACCCTTGTAGCCATTTTCTGCGTGTAGTGCACGCCTGACCTATTCAGGGGGACCCTACATTTCTCCACCCGATAGCGGAGGTCGAGAAATTTACAGCCCAGATCTCCGCAGAATCGTCTGAGCCTCTGGTTTAAGCCTTCCACTCACGGTTGTTTTCAAGAAGTTGTGTGAATATTGGCTCAAAAATTACTCAATAGTAGGATTCCTTTTGTCAACATTTGCCTACAGCATGGTCACTATCTCAGTAAGGATTTAAGAATTATTTTTTCATGTGGAACATACATTCAGTCAGTGTGAAATTACTGTCAGTAATTTTAGTAAAACCTTCACTGGTTCGACAAGGAAGTCACTGCCGATATCTTTGGAGAAACACGTGCTGTGTTTTGTTACAACAAAAATATTTTAAATATTGTTAGGTTCTATGCAGAAAAATAATTAGAAGCGTATGTGTGACGCAATCATGGTTGGATTGTATCTTTTGAAAATTAGCTGGACTTTCTCAGTGTCAAATGGTTGTTGTTTAATTAGTAAATTTTGACTTAAAATTAATTAACCATTCCCTATACCAAACTTAAGCATAGCGCGAAGTGCTCCATGTGGTATATTATTCGTATTATTATACTTATTCATTAATGAATTCATATTATTATTATTATTCGTATTATTATATTATTCATGTCAGATTGCATTATAGTTGCACTATTATGGATCAACATACATAGCAACAAAGGGCACTTTAATCAGAGCGAAATTCTGTAAGCATTATAACGTACTTCAGATTAACTAAAAATATTGGTGCCTTACATTTGGTCGCCCCTACCTTGATGCATAAGACTGGTTTCCCTGACCGTTTTACAGTCATAGTTCCTTCTGCTTAACTGCAGTGTTTCTTAGGTTTTACATAAATTTTTGACTTCATAATATCACTGCCTGTGATGGGAGAATTTATTTGATAGTCCCACTCAGTTTTTGCAGGTAACTTCACTGGTCATAAATTATTTATATAGGTCTACCTTGTGGGACTTAGGAGAAATTGAACACATCATTCCAAAAGCAATTTACAGTAATGATAATAGAGCTTCTGCTTGGTGCTATTTTCTCTGTGTTATCTTCTGTGATATTGTTTGAGGAATATTAAGCTAAATTGTGTTAAGATAGAAGTGTTCAGTTTGCATTTGTATTCCGAGTGTGAATCTGTGTGATTAATGAATGATGTTCTTGTGAAAAAGAGTGGGGTTCAGGGCAATAGTACAGACCGTTGATGAATACATCCTGATATAATTTCGTGAGCAGAAAAGCGTAGCTTGGAAAATTAGTAGAATGTTTCGGAACTGGATTGTAATCAGTACTGTATTCAAGCTTAAATACACTGTTATTTTTATAATGCAGGCAGTTAAAGCCTTAAATGAATGAGAGGCTCCTGTGAGACTGTTGCAGACTGAAACAATGCAATTCTGATGTTTAACTCCGCATACTAGTGTCAGGGGCATTTTGCAGTCTGTTTGGTTGTTATTTATAATTGACGTATTTTGCTATTTCCGATCTCCATTTTCAAATCAGTGTGTCTGTTCATTGGCGCTGTACCGACCTGACGATTTACATATTAATGGGGGAAACCCTGTCCGGAATTGATGTAGTTTTATTCAGCAATTGATTACTTCCTAAGATAGTCAGTAGGGTAATTCTGCTATGCGATTCAATTTTTGTAACTTATGATTCAGACTGACAGTTCCACCCTCTCAGTCCATAGACTTCCGTAACGTTAATTAAGTCTGTCTTACGAAACTTCCGTCACGATTGCACCAAATCGTTCTTGCTGACAAATGGAGTGGGGTCTTCTATGTTTAGTATAAGAATCGGAATTTTATGGAGGCAATGGTTCTAGCAGAAATGATAATCACATTTCCTCTTATGGACTGAGGCCACAGAGGTGTCAAAATTACGATCTTTGGTGATCTGATTCGCATTCTGATAGGTATAACAATTTTAGGAGAGGCACAGTTGGTGGGAATGGTAGACAACTTGGTCATAACCGAGATAGTAAGACAAATTGTACAGATGGTCAGTGGGATGATATTTGGCCCCCACATTGCTGAGGTCCGATCACGTGATCTGAGGAACAATATGAATGCGCGCAGAGTGCTCGCAGCCACCTGACAACTGCTTCTATGCCGTTCTGGATGCTGCACACATGACAACCAACAACTATTAACGACTGAATATGTCGAATTTTTAAGATTTTAGATCGGTCATGATATAGAAGAACTAATTTTTTTGGCGATTCCGATGCTCTGAACAAATGTTAACGGAATTAACTTGTCTTCTGTTCAGGGTACTGGCAGTCAGGACTGTGTTAAGTGAGTCAGCTTTTCAGGTGTGTAAAGGTGTGGGTTCCAAGCCCATTCTTTCGTTGCAGCTGTCTGAAAAGCCTCATTATTGTAAAAAAAACGTACAGGTGAAGAGATAAGCAGATGCTGAATTTCTTTGTCAAACTGATAAATTCTCTGTGAATTTTGTGGCTGCGCCAGGGATGACTACTGATGCTGCGTTAGCAGTTTATTTTTTGTCAGTACACCACGCTGTGATGGATTTGGGTGCGCACAAGTGAATTTGAAGTATAATGAGGTTACGTTGAAGTTGAGATCTGATGAATATGTGGTTCGCGAAAAGAGTTCAGTGCATTTTCTCAAATCTCTCATTAGATCATTCCTTTGAATTTTGACCTTTTTTGACCTTTTGTGAGTAAGGGTGCTTTTTGTGGCATTCTGTCTCTAGACTGAGAAACGGATGACTGTAATTAAGCAGACATATGAAATGAGGTTGACTACGCTGGGAAGGCAGACAGGGTACTCAAATGTTTGTTTGTTGTAATGCAACGTTATCCTTCTGTGTTTTCGGAACAGGCTGGTGCAATTAAGGACTTTTCGTATCCATTCCCACAGATCAGCCAACCTTACTCTTCATGGTTAAAGATCACAAGAGACTTCGTCACGCCATATCCGATATCTTTGACGTACAGAGAGAGAGAGAGAGAGAGTTGAGGCTGAAACTGTGAAGATGTTAGAAAAAGGTGTGATTCAGTCTGCTGCCACTTCATATAATAACCCATTGTAGCTAATTGCTAAGAATAGAGATTGTATTACGATGGTATTTGATTTTAGGCAGATTAATATAATTATTTCACAGGAAATTGGTAGATAATTGATTTTAGATCAGCATTTACAAAAGTTCTATGACATTCGTGCGCTGTCTTCTACTGATTTAAGTGGAACTGTTGGCGAATTGAGTTTCGTCCCTCGTGTCGAAAATTCACTACGTTATTGTAGTGTGCCTCTTGTTATCGATTTCACAAGTTACCCTTAGGGTTAAGCTACATTTAGCGGAGATTTTAATAAAATTCTCTCAGCAAATTTGTTAATGGATTAACTATCTGCGTTGAGGATATATTAATTGTAGAAGACATATGGAAGCGATACACTCCAATTTTAGATTAGTTAACTATTGTAACAGATTTATGAGCTTTAACATCTTGGCCATTTCACGAGAGTGCATATTGCTGGTTGAAAACGCTGCTTGCGATTCATAGATTTTCGGGAGGCTTTCGACACCGTTCCTCAAAAGAGATTTCTAATGAAACTTCGCCCGTAGCAGAACCGTTTCAGTTGTGCTACTAGAGTGGTGCTTTCCTGTCAGAAAGGTCACAGTTCATAGTGATCAACAGAAAGTCATTGAGTAAAACAGAAGTCATGTGCGGCGTTCCCCAAGGAAGCGTTATCGGCCCTGTGCTGTTCATAATCTGTATAATCGATTTAGCAGACAATCTGAGCTGCCCCCTTAGGCTGTCTGCAGGTGATGTTGTAATTTGCTGTCCAGTAAAGTTATCAGAAGAACAAGACCAACTGCAAAATGGCTGACATACTATACGTGTACGGCGGAAGAAAAGGCAGTTGATTCTAAATATGGGAAAGTGCAAAGACGTTCACATGAGTACCAAAAGAAATCCGTTTAATTTCGGTTACAAAATAAATCACACAAATCGAAAGTTGTCAATTCAGCTAAACTCCTAGGAATTACGATCACAATCAACTTAAACTGTATCAGTCACATAAAAATGTTGCAGGTTAGGCAAACCGAAGCCTGTGTTTTATTGGTAGAACACTTACAAAGTGCTACACGTACACTAACGAGACTACCTATCCTGCGTCTGGCGGTCCTCTCCTAGAGTACTGAGGACTGGTACTGGATCCTTACCAGATAGTATTGACAAAGGACACTGAGAAATTCCAAAATAAAAAGAAGGGCAGCTCGTTTGGTACTATCGCAAAGTAGGGGAGAGAGTGTCACAGATATCACAAGCAAGTTTGGGTGGCCATTATAACACAGGCACTTTACGTGGCGGCAAGATCTTTAATGGAATTTCAGTCACCAACTTTCCTCTATGTATGAGAAAGTACTGAATTGACTACAAATTACGCAAGAAGAAATGATCATCTGAATAAAGTATTGGTTATATCGATTTATTTCTTTATTTATCCTGTTCAGATTAGAGCCTTCAGGCTATCTGCTACATCGGACCAGGGATTCACACATACAGTATCTTTTTAAACCTTGATTAATTAAGAAATCAAAACTAGTATTAATATAACGAAAAGTCATGATATGAGTGTCTCTAGAGACAATGTGAATAAATAGTACTGTCTAAAGCTGGTATAGATAATACTGGCTGTATTTCTATTACTGCTGACTTCAGGACAATAATAATATCAATAAAAATAATAAAAATAATGACAATAATAATAAAATAGATACGACAGTGGCAGATATAAAAGAATTTACTATTGTACAAAATATAATACTGGCAGTACTTCTATTACTGCTGCTTTCAGTAGCAGTAATAATATCAACAATAATAGTAAAAAAAACGACAGTAGTAAATAATAAGAGTAATGACAGTGACAGACATAAAAGAATTTATAGGTGTACAAAATAAATATTTTCTGATTAGCATGTTCTGGGAAGCGAAATTTATGGAGACTGCACCAGCTACCAACAGTGAGAAATGAGGCAGATGTAAATAGAAAGAAGGATGTCAAGAGGCAACGAATGCGAAGAGGTAAAATAGTAGTCACTATTGCTGCTTCAGTAGACATGTTATTAAGTATCTTTTGAACATGGAAATGTTAGTCAGATTCTAATACAGTGAGGGATGTTATCCCAGTGTCGGGTTCCTACTGCTGAAAGGACTTCGAGAAAATGAGTGAGCGATGATGCGGAGCAAAAAGGAATTTGCTCTGATGGGAACAGATGTTTCTGCCTTGTTGTTCAAACGAGAGCGTTAAGTCGAGTAGAGATATGAGGGGCAATGTAGGCTGATACGACAGTAGTGCAGTAGTGGAGACAGAATGTAAGGAAATCTAAGCGCTTGTCTGCACGCAGCCAGGATGTCTATCCACGTGATGGTGAAATGTGATCAAAGAGTCGAACGTCACAGATATATCGAACGCTGGCATTTGTAGCCAGTTTCAGGCGCTGTGAGCTTTCCTGAGAATGTCCTTGCAGGATTATATTGCTGTTATTGGATGTAGAGGCTTGTCCCACGAGGGGTAAGATAGATACTGCCTACAGGAAAATTAAAGAGACCTTTGAAGAAAAGAGAGCCACTTGTATGAATATCAAGAGCTCAGATGGAAACCCAGTTCTAAGCAAAGAAGGGAAAGCAGAAAGGTGGAAAGAGTATACAGAGGATCTATACAAGGGCGATGTACTTGAGGACAATATTATGGAAATGGAAGAGGATGTAGATGAAGATGAAATGGGAGATACGATACTGCGTGAAGAGGTTGACAGACCACTGAAAGACCTGAGTCGAAACAAGGCCCCGGGAGTAGACAACAATCCATTAGAACTCCCAAGGCCTTGGGAGAGCCAGTCCTGAGAAAACTCTACCATCTGGTGAGCAAGATGTATGAGACAGGCGAAATACCCTCAGACTTCAATAAGAATATAATAATTCCAATCCCAAAGAAAGCAGGTGTTGACAGATGTGAAAATTACCGAACTATCAGTTTAATAAGTCACAGTTGCAAAATACTTACGCGAATTCTTTACAGACGAATGGAAAAACTGGTAGAAGCCGACCTCGGCGAAGATCAGTTTGGATGCCGCAGAAATGTTGGAACACGTGAGGCAATACTGACCCTGAGACTTATATTAGAAAATAGATTAAGGAAAGGCAAACCTACATTTCTAGAATTTGTAGACTTAGAGAAAGCTTTTGACAATGTTGATTGGAATACTCTCTTTGAAATTCTAAAGGTGGCAGGGGTAAAATACAGGGAGCGAAAGGCTATTTACAATTTGTACAGAAACCAGATGGCACTTATAAGAGTCGAGGGGCATGAAAGGGAAGCAGCGGTTGAGAAGGGAGTAAGGCAGGGTTGTAGCCTGTCCCCGATGTTATTCAATCTGTATATTGAGCAAGCAGTAAAGGAAACAAAAGAAAAATTCGGATTAGGTATTAAAGTCCATGGAGAAGAAATAAAAACGTTGAGGTTCGCTGATGACATTGTAATTCTGTCAGAGACAGTAAAGGACTTCAGTTAAACAGAATGGACAGTGTCTTGAAAGAGGGATATAAGATCAACATCAACAAAAGCAAAACGAGGATAATGGAATGTAGTCGAATTAAGTCGGGTGATGCTGAGGGAATTGTATTAGTAAATGAGACACTTAAAGTAGTAAAGGAGTTTTGCTATTTGTGGAACAAAATAACTGATGATGGTCGAAGTAGAGAGGATATAAAATGTAGACTGGCAATGGCAAGGAAAGCGTTTCTGAAGAAGAGAAATTTGTTAACATCGAGTATAGATTTAAGTGTCAGGAAGTCGTTTCTGAAAGTATTTGTATGGAGTGTAGCCATGTATGGAAGTGAAACATGGACGATAAATAGTTTGGACAAGAAGAGAATAGAAACTTTCGAAATGTGGTGCTTCAGAAGAATGCTGAAGATTATATGGGTAGATCACATAACTAATGAGGAGGTACTGAATAGAATTGGGGAGAAGAGGAGTTTGTGGCACAACTTGACAAGAAGAAGGGACCGGTTGTTAGGACATCTTCTGAGGCATCAAGGGATCACAAATTTAGCATTGGAGGGCAGCGTGGAGGGTAAAAATCGTAGAGGGAGACCAAGAGATGAATACACTAAGCAGATTCAGAAGGATGTAGGTTGTAGTAAGTACTGGGAGATGAAGAAGCTTGGACGAGATAGAGTAGCATGGAGACCTGCAGCAAACCAGTCTCAGGACTGAAGACAACAAGAACATTGGATGTATAAGTGTCTGTTCAAGTTTTTTGCGGGTCAAGATAGAAGACTTTCCTACATCTTTGTAGAACATGGAGTGATGCTAATGCCTTGTAGCACCCTAAAGTTTCGTGCCAGTTTAATTTAGATCTTTATCTATTTATTTATTTACACGTCACGTTCCTTAGGACCAGATTGATGAACAAATCTCCAAGGTCATGAAACGTGTCAGTACATGAAATTACAACATATAAGTAATAACAGATAAAAATAAAATGTTTATAAACCCGAACAGTCATTCCATAAGTTTAAGTAAACGAAATCAACAATACAATAAGAATTAGGTTAATTTTACAAGGAATCCTCGACCGATTACGAGTGACTCATGAGGAAACTCTTCAGTTTCGATTTGATTGCACGTCTGCCGAGTATTAACTGAGTGAAAGCGGCTTATTCTCGGGAATAAGCTAATATTGTGAATAAGAAATGAAAGTAAGGAATATATATATTGAGTGGCCAATGTTAAAATACCCAGACGCGTGAACAGGGGTCGACAAGAGGTCCATGAACTTAGATCACTTATTGACTGAACCGCTGCTTCTGAGCCAAAAATATCCTTTTTGAATGGGAAGAGTTACCCCAAAATATAATACCATACGACATAAGCGAATGAAAATAATGAAAGTAGACTAATTTTAACGATCACTCTCACTTCAAATAGCATTCCGAATAGCTGCAATAAGTCTTTCAACAAGATCCTGAACGTTTACTCTCTATCTGAACACCTAGAAATTTGAACTGTTCACTTTCACTAGTCATAAGCCCATTCTGTGAAATCAAAATGTCAGTTTTTGTTGAACAGTGTGTCAGAATCTCTGAAAACTGAGTATTACTGTGATTTAGCGTTAGTTTATTTTCTACAAGCCATGAACTTAGGTCATGAACTGCACTATTTGAAACCGAGCCAAGGTTGCAAATAACGTTATTTATTCCCAAGCTAGTGTCATCAGCAAACAGAAATATTTCAGAGTCACCTGTGATACTAGAGGACATATCACTTAAATAAATAAGGAACAGGAGTGGCCCGAACACTGATCCCTGGAGCACCTCCCATTTGACTGTACCCCACTCAGAGCCCACATCACAGCCCTTCTCAACACTGTGAATAATCACTTTCTGCTGTCTGTTGCTAAAGTAAGAGGTGAACCAATTGTGAGCTCTTTCCCCTATTCCGTAATGGTCCAACTTCTGGAGTAATATTTTGTGAATAACACTATCAAATGCCTTAGTTAAATCAAAAAATACCTCTAGCGATCGAAACCTTTTGTTTAACCCATCCTGTACCTGACAGAGAAAAGAGAATATAGCACTTTAAGCTCTTAAACGACTTCTAAAGCCGAACATTTGATAGCAAATCATCTGATACAAATGATCAATCATTCTTAGATACACAGCCTTTTGCATAACTTTAGCAAAGACTGATGGCATAGAAATAGGTCTAAAATTGTCTTCATTATCACTATCTCCCTTTTTATAATGCGGATTTACTACTGCGTACTTTAATGGTTCAGGAAACGGACCAATCCTAAAGGAAAAATTACACACATGGATAAATACAGGGCTAACATGTGCATCATAGTACTTTAATATTCTAGAGTCCTTAGTCTTCAGTGATTTAATTAGTGACTCAATCTCCCCCTTGTCTGCATCACAGAGGAAACTTTGCTAAGGGAGAGATGTTGATATTCGTCCTGTCTGGGATTAAACATGGCTAGAATTCCCTATATTTCGAGCTAGCGATCCTGGAATGACCATTTGGGTTTCGGCTGAGCTGAGCTTTAAGCCTATATCCCACTACCATTTAACTAAAGCCTAGAGGTCAGAACTGAAATTCTCAATAGCTGTCTTTGCTCTCAGGCGAGACCGGAGGTCATCAGCACAGATGTAGTATTTCCAATAGGACTAAATGACACATCATTGACATACAGTGAAAAGATTATAACACGTAATACCGAACCCCAGGGGAAGCCTGATGCTGCCCGCCTCCACTGTGGCTTTATGCTGCGGGACACGACGCAGTGTTGACGCGACGCAAGGCGAGGGTGAAACCATTGCACTGCACTTGGCGAGAAATTTAGACTGCTAAGTTTGGAAAGTAAAATGTCGAAATCTGTAGTGTCAAAGACTTTTTTGAAGTCTAAGAAACGCATGATAGGCGGCTCGAGTCCATCCATGGTAGAGCACAGGTCATGTGTTACCTTTATTAAGACACAGGTGTGCTGCGATGCTTACGGAAATCTGATGGGTATTTTTCTTGTAAGTTGTTTGTAGCTAAGTAATTTGTTAGTTGGTCGTGGAGTGAATTTTGTAAAGGATTGAACAGTGCAGTCCGAATACGATAATCGGTACAATCGGTAAACAGAGGGTATGATAGCGATGTCCATTTTAGGTAATGGCTTAACTACACCCTCTTTCCATGCTTCAGGGAAACCTTGTGGTAAAGGAATGGTCAAAGGTACGAGGGTTGGAACTTTAACAGTGGCAACTATTTATTTACAGCTCGTACAAAAATTATACGTGTTTTAAAGTTTTACTGACCTTCAAAGTAGTCATCAGCATTGTATATAACCTGTTGCCAGCGATGTAGAAGTCCTAGGATAATCTTAGCAGTGCCAGTTGTGTTGACAGTTCGAGTGGCGCGGTCTATTGCCAGACGAATTTGTAGCAGTTCTCAAGAGATTGCCGTGAAGTGTTTCCTTCAGTTTAGAAATCGAGTTGAACTCAAGCGGTCTTAAGTCAGGTGGTATAGCACTCAGCGGCCCCATCAGTCAAACAATTCAGCAACATCTTGCACTCTACGACCTTGAGCAATGTCCTGCAAAATGATGGTCAGGTCCAGCAGAAAGTGTCATCACTTCTGCCTCTAAGCTGTTCATTTTTGGAACACAACCTACGACCAGCTTAGAGGCATAAATGATGATGATTTCTGCAGGACATGACAATCATTTTGCAGGACAATGCTCAAGCACATACAGTACAAGCTGTTTGACTGATGGGGCTGCTAAGTGCTATACCAGCTAGTGCCCTCCCCTGACTTAAGCCCTCCTGAGTTCAACTCGATTTCTAAACTGAAGGAAACACTTCACGGCATTCATTTCAGAACTGTTGCAATTTCGTCGGGCAATAGACCGCGCAGCTCGAACTGTCAGCACTGCTAAGAGTATCCTTCGGCTTCCATATCTCTGGCAACGGGTTATACACAATGCTGATGACTACTTTGAAGGTCAGTAAAACTTCGAGACACGCCTCTATTTTGTAAAAAGTGTCTGTGAAACCTTATGGGACTTAACTGCTAAGGTCATTAGTCCCTAAGCTTACACACTACTTAACCTAAATTATCCTAAGGACAAACACGCACACCCATGCCCGAGGGAGGACTCGAACCTCCGCAGGGACCAGCTGCACATTCCATGACTGCAGTGGCTTAGAAAGCTTGGTTAATCCCGCGCGGCTCTATTTTTCACGAACTGTAAATAAATAGTTACCACTATTAAAGTTCCAACCCTCTTATTTGTTATAGAGGGCAACTGTTGGTAATTAATAAGCTTCAACGTATGGACTATCATGCTACGTGCCCAGTAGGTGCTGATCTGATACGCATTAAGACATTTTTGATGGTGTTGCATATAATGCTTTAGCTAGTTTCTTTGGTAGCTACAGTCGTCTACCCCCATGAAATAATCAATGAGTCTGTTTCGTTTGTACTTCAGTTGTTGTCGTGGGTAATGTGAGGTAACGGTTTATTTCATCTGCTGCGGCAATGGTATCAGCTGCAAGTTTTACCTTACCAGGACCATGCAGGTTTTTTTTCGTAGGGCAGCTGGCCTCAGTCTGTTGTTAGTTAATGAGGAGCATATCTGAATTGAGAATTTCTCGCAGCTCGACTACCCCTGTTCCGCTGCTGTTTTTAACCAGTATAATTCTCCGGTGTAGGGTGAAGTATCTGTGCCAGATGTGAGCATCTGCGATTAATGAGCTGTTTTAGTTCTTTAGTTGGCGAAGATGCAGGTGTCCTCCTTACTTTTCCAGTATTTTGGGGCCTATTTCTCATACAGTTGAGTAAGTTTGTTAGTACATCCATGAAGTCGTCCCCCTAGACTTTTTATTTCACCTCGAATGAAATATAAGGGAAATCAAGCATTTGAAACCTCTGTAGGTAGTCAATTGTAGTTTCTTTTTGGGACATTCATGTCATGGGCACACATGCCAGTTGCAAATCCTTGAGAAGGAATTATTCTGTTTAGGAGTTTCTTTGCAAGTTTATCTATGAGGGTGTGACTACAGGTCGTGTGATGGGCAGGTGCATGATGAAGTAGTGTTACATTTGAAGAAGAAAATATCCACTCAGATTTCACTCTAGCACATTTGTATAGAAAATGTATTTTAGTGTTAGCAGCTATAATTATATGCTCATATCTTGATCCGAGACTTGAGAGAGCAGTTTCGAAGCAAGCAGGACTCCTTACTTTAGAAAGTTTGTAGACGACACGTATTAAGCTCTTCCTGTTCAGGGATTTTATCTCTATGGACATATATTCCACTTGTTTACCTTCATTACTGTTGGATGTGTGCAGCACAGTACTTGATAATTCAGAGCATATGAACGCCCCCACTCCAACCCCTCGTCTGTTAAATGTATCATGTCTTAGAAAGACGTAGGTGTCTGGATGTACCGAACTTGTAGAAATGTTTGGTTTGAAATTAGACTCCGGCAGAGGTATTACATGGTCTTAAAATATATGACGGAACTCGTCGAGATGAGCAGGTAGAGATTCGTCATTTGTCAGGCACTTAAATGTGGTTTGCAGAGTGTCCATGTAGAGGTAGATGTAGATATGGAGCCTAGTGGGTACAGGTGTAGGAAGTGCAAGGATGCCGTTGATGGATAGTTCCGACTCAGGGTCAGCGCTACCAAGGGAACAAAACATGAGGAATTCACTAGGGCGGAGCAGCGCAGTTTCCAGGAAGCAAAAGCTGCGATAGGTTCAGGGAAAGAGGGATTTACGGCCAAGGCCAGCATGGTTTGCAGTAGTCGTCGAATAGCTGAGTTGTGACAGGAAAAGAATCTCACTAAACAGAGGTAGAATAATCTGTGTCCAAAAGTACTGAAATCAAAATAAAAGGAACAAAAACAGAACTATTATTGGTGATAATTATAAATAGCATCAATAATATGCTAATGAATTGCTAAATAAAAACGGAAGTAGAAGAAACTGGTTAGTAATTCGAAAAAAAGTGAGATATAACAGAAAAAAATAGACATGATTTAATAGTGAAGTGAAACAGAACAGTTAACACGTTAGTTAACTTCTGGTGCACTTTTGGCCAAAACAATAATAACAGCACGCAAACTAGCAGCTGCAAGAGTTGACATGTTCTTAGTTGTCAGAGTACCGGCGTTCAAATTTGTCTGAATTATAAATTAAGGATATGGAATGATCGTAGTGTTCGTTTTTCCCACGGACTATTTGAGAGTGGGATGGCAGAGAAATTGTTTGTCAAACACGTAAGTGTGAATTGCAGAGCAAACTTGTAGAGCTAGATGCCCTGGCACAAGCAGAGGCTGAGGGCGTAAAATAGGACCTCTTGGAGATACCTATACTTTCGTATCGTGATGTTAACCAAGATTTTTCTCTGATCTCAGTAGTAAGATGTGTCTTCGTGCTCTGCTCTCGCAAGAATTGGAGGTAGATGGAGTTATGAAATGTAGTATGTAATACCGCTGTTTTTGCAAGCTACGTTCTCGTTAAGCATGAACTTAACTATTTGGACAGTTCTGCCTGTTGTAGCGAGCAGTTGTCATGCGCTTAATCTACTGGAAGCTTTGTACAGACAAATACACAAATACGGTTAGGAACTTGGAGCATCAAGATGTTATTTAATATTTCAGTGATTGTACAACATATTGTCACATGATGAAAGAGATGAAGTTTGGTCAGGTAACTAATGCCACTGAGCATTACCACTGGGAGATAGGACTTTTAATGAGTTAAGAGGCGACTCATAGTCATGTAGCCACATGGGGATTGTGTTTATTAGAATTCATGACTGAATACATTGTTAGCCAAGATAACGTCTTTGCTAATGCTGTATCAAGATATCCTCTAGGGATGAATCATGGGACCATGGATGACCACAACGAAAATAATTTTAGTGACATGTATCTCAAAAGTGTTGGATTTGATCATTTAGTTACGTGTTCGCTTGAGAATATTGTAAACGAACAGGATGAAGATCCATACTAGAGAGATATATGAGTGAAATGGAGGGATCAAAATAATATAACGATTAAACTGTTTTACTAGGTTAAAATGACGTTTTGTTTAGGAACACAAGTAGAAATCATGGGCATTGTGTTGTATTCTTGATGAATTAGTCAAGAACACATTCACTTGAGGTATGCAAAGTTTTGAGTATAGAAATGTTTTAATAAACTTCACAAGACATGCTGCTTTCTGAAAGTGAAGAAACATATCTGTGGGACCTTGAATTTCTGCAGACGTTCTCACAAGGTGGACAGCCTTTAATGTCTCATCATACGTATTTATTTCCAGTTAGTCCTTAGAGGTTGAGAGATAAGTTCTACAATACTGTGCAAATGGTGGATACGTCGTTCAATGAAATGTCAGTGGTTTCTATAAAACTGATTTTAATATAAGGCGTTTATGGGTTTGCCCATCATTACATAGTAACTTAAAACGAGGGTGTCTATCAATATAGCCCACGAGTGAGATTCATGACCTAACTAGTGGCAGGAAAAACAGTTTGTGACAGGAAGATGCTGAAGGTTAGTAATGTTCCGTGGCATTACACTCACCAGCCAGAATATTATTGCCACTGGCCTCCTACCGATATGATCTCGTCCAGGCGATATCAGCGTCACCTGGCGAGGAGTGACTGCCAATCAGACACACGCACGTTGAACGTAGTAATAGTGAGCGTGCTATCCGTGGATACAATAGCGAAGGCCCGTGGTCCGAGTATGGCCGAGTCCGTATTTTGTTGAACCGGAGCGTCGGCGCGAGCATTTCGGAAACTGCACGACTTTTCAGGTGTCGAAGGAGTGCTGTGGTGAATGGTGAAACAACGTCCACATGTCGTGAGGTTCGGCATCAACCCCTCGCTAATGATTCGTAGGCTGGGCAGACTGGTAAAACAGGACAGGCGGCGAACTGTGGCGCAACTAACATCAAACTTTAATGCTGGACAGTTAACAAGCGTGTCCGAACACACGCTGCACCGAACACACGACTCATGCATGTGCAATGTTAACACCACAATATCGGTAACTACGGCTGAAATGGGCACATGACCATCGGCAACGGACGCTGGCACAGTGACAGAGCATTGCATGATCTGATGAATCCCGATACATTCTACTTGATTCCAATTGGATGTCGCGAAACCGTCGTCTTCTAGCTCCTTGACATCTGTACGGCGGGATGGAGACAGCTCGCGGCGGCTCCATTATTCTCTGGGGAACATTCACGTGGGCATCTACGAGTCCATGGGAGGTCATGGAAGGCACCATGGCTGTCAATATCATACACTGGTTGTAGACCACGTACACCCCTTCGTGACGATCATGTTTCCCGACGGCAGTGGCATTTTTCGACTAGGTAATAGTCCATGTCATGAGGCCAGGTGCGTGATAAGAGTAGTTCGGGGAGCGCACTGACGAGTTCCAATTGACGTGCTGGCCCCTACTCGCCAGATCTGAACACGATGAATCGCATCTGGAATGAGATTGAACGTGACGTCATAGCTCATCGCCCCTCTCCACGAAATCTGAACTCCCCGAGGCCGGTGGTGTTGATCACTTCATAAGGAGCTTTGTACAAAAATCGATCTTTACGAATCAGTGTGGATTGTGAACTAACATTTAAAGATAGAAATTTAACATGTCTGAAAATGAATTAAGAAAGACATAATTAAACATGCAATGAAATATACTAACTTTATAGGTTCGACCGCGTAAATATTCGACCAATCTTTGTAATTTTTACGAATCAATTATATAACAATTATTTAAACACCTTTGTTGAATATCTAAATGATTAGACTCTTTGTTCTACATATATATCATAATCTCATCCCTTCTTCTTGCAGTAAGCAGGACATTACGCTCTGTTGTTGTAACATGCTAATACTTTCCAGCTATTATAAGAGAAAAACATTGTTTTGGGAATGAGTTTTAACGGAGATATATACCTGTAAATAGCTGTGAAACAGTGTTTTGAAAGTACACACGTGTGGAAGTGAAAGTAGTGTTATCATATCGTATTTAAAGTCTTCCTACAGACAAGAGTTCTAAGAATTTTACGAGATTTATGACGTGCCTTTGAGTATTCCTGCGAACGAATGTGAAGTGTACGATTGCATGTGATTCGGCGGCCACCAATAGAGGGTTTTATGTACCTGATCGGAAGTTCGTGATTTAGGAGCTGAAATAAAATTTCGAAATGACATACGCATTCGAAAGGTTTTTCCTGGTCTAAGAGTACAATGAATGCGGAGAGACGGACAGAGATTTTCGGGATCTTTAACCGTTTATGAAGACGTACAGTTTACATAGGTCACTTTGTATTTTGTATAATTTTTGTAGGAACGTAAGTATACAACCATCTTTTGACACCTTTTTCAGCTCACTTTGAAGTGTTTAAAGTTCTTCTACACACGCTTGGTATTGGTCATTCAGGAAGTGTAGTTTTCCGACGCAATCTCTTCCGTAAGTTTTGAGGGGCGAAACTGTGTGTCCATGTTGCTATATTTTACTCAAGTCTAATTTCAACATTCGATCTTTCCTGTGCTGGTATTTCGGGTCCAAGTGATTTTAAAATGTTATTCTGGAATACGTATCTTGCGTAGCCGAGCTCTATATTTGTATCCTATCTCCCGACAAAATTTGTGAATAGTATTCGTAAGCGTTATTTAATAAAGACCGACATGATATAGATTTTTTTCATAGGTACATGATTTGCTTTATGTTACAGATAGTACCTAGATTTCATTACCTTCAAGAGCCAAACGTGTAGAAAATACAACCACGAATTCAGTAGAGAAATAGTAGTCATTTGACCTGCACTATATACCTATATATAGGGTGTTACAAAAAGGTACGGCCAAACTTTCAGGAAACATTCCTCACACACAAATAAAGAAAAAATGTTATGTGGACATGTGTCCGGAAACGCTTAATTTCCATGTTAGAGCTCATTTTAGTTTCGTCAGTATGTACTGTACTTCCTCGATTCACCGCCAGTTGGTCCAATTGAAGGAAGGTAATGTTGACTTCGGTGCTTGTGTTGACATGTGACTCATTGCTCTACAGTACTAGCATCAAGCACATCAGTACGTAGCATCAACAGGTTAGTGTTCATCACGAACATGGTTTTGCAGTCAGTGCAATGGTTACAAATGCGGAGTTGGCAGATACCCATTTGATGTATGGATTAGCACGGGGCAATAGCCGTGGCGCGGTACGTTTGTATCGAGACAGATTTCCAGAACGAAAGTGTCCCGACAGGAAGACGATCGAAGCAATTGATCAGCGTCTTAGGGAGCACGGTACATTCCAGCCTATGACTCGCGACTGGGGAAGACCTAGAACGACGAGGACACCTGCAATGGACGAGGCAATTCTTCGTGCAGTTGACGATAACCCTAATGTCAGCGTCAGAGAAGTTGCTGCTGTACAAGGTAACGTTGACCACGTCACTGTATGGAGAGTGCTACGGGAGAACCAGTTGTTTCCGTACCATGTACAGCGTGTGCAGGCACTATCAGCAGCTGATTGGCCTCCACGGGTACACTTCTGCAAATGGTTCATCCAACAATGAGTCAATCGTCATCTCAGTGCAAATGTTCTCTTTATGGATGAGGCTTCATTCCAACGTGATCAAATTGTAAATTTTCGCAATCGACATGTGTGGGCTGACGAGAATCCGCACGCAATTGTGCAATCACTTCATGAGCACAGATTTTCTGTGGGCGTTTGGGCAGGCATTGTTGGTGATGTCTTGATTGGCCCCATTTTCTTCCACCTACGCTCAATGGAGCACCTTATCATGATTTCATACGGGATACTCTACCTGTGCTGCTAGAACATGTGCCTTTACAAGTACGACACAGCACGTGGTTTATGCACGATGGAGCTCGTGCACGTTTCAGTCGAAGTGTTGGTACGTTTATCAACAACAGATTCGGTGACCGATGAGGCGGACCAATTCCACGGCCTCCACGCTCTCCTGACCTCAACCCTCTTGACTTTCATTTATGGGGGCATTTGAGAGCTCTTGTCTACGCAACCCCGGTACCAAATGTAGAGACTCTTCGTGCTCGTATTGTGGACGGGTATGATAAAAATATGCCATTCTCCAGGGCTGCATCAGCGCATCAGGGATTCCATGCGACGGAGGGTGGATGCATGTATCCTCGCTAACGGAGGACATTTTGAACATTTCCTGTAACAAAGTGTTTGAAGTCACGCTGGTACGTTCTGTTGCTGTGTGTTTCCATTCCATGATTAATGTGATTTGAAGAGAAGTAATAAAATGAGCTCTAACATGGAAAGTAAGCATTTCCGGACACATGTCCACATAACATATTTTCTTTCTTTGTGTGTGAGGAATGTTTCCTGAAAGTTTGGCCGTACCTTTTTGTAACACCCTGTATAGTCACAACATAGAATCATGGGCTGAAGAAACAGCACTTGCAGGAATAGTATACAATAAGGTAGAGTTATCGAACCGAAAATGAGGATGGTATTCAATAAATGCAGCTGCAATACGTGTCAACGAAATAAACCATTACTCTCAGTAATCACTATGCGATTTCTATTCTATTTTTGGTGATTGACGTCAGGAAATATTTCCTCCTTTAAGAAGAAAATCGTCTTCTAGTTGTTATTCGTAGAATTTGTATAATACTAAATTTTTTCGCATCGTCACGTTTTACAGGGAATTGCTAATTCAGCGACTGATTTCGTTGCTCAGTTACATGCAGATGTAAATGGAATCAGTATGTGTTCATTTTTTTTACTGCCTGAATAAAGACTGGGGTTTAAAATCTCGTCGGCCACGAGGTCGTTAGAGACTGAGCAAATAGAAAGTTGACAAACGAGAAGAACTAACGCAGATGTAGAGTTTAGAGGTAGCGAGTACGACTCTCCAATAATTTTCGTCGTTGCCTGTTATAACGTGGCCTTAGGAATTCCATTCCTTTCTGTGTGTTATTTCCTGATGGTTAGTTTTCGATGTGACTACGAGGTAGGCATCCCATGAGAAGTGCCATCTACGTCTCTTCTTATGGTGTACCTTGCATAAATTTCGTAGCCCTCTTGCCCAGAAACTGTCCTGCATACGATGAGTCGCCAACGGCGGAGTCATTTTCCATCACAATATTCGCGATAGATCCCATTGTGAGCACATTCTCATGTGACTTACTCCTTTGTTTCCGATCATAGAGGCATTGTGGCGTTTCACAGAAGCCGGTGTTACTGCCTTGTTTCCTCGCTAAGTAATTTATGTAGCGGGTCTGGGTCGGGTAGTGACGGTGGGAAGGGGTGAGGGAGCCGGAGGGTGGGGGGGACTTGGTCAGCGTTGAGGAGGAGGAGGAAGTGGAAAAGGTAGATCTTCTGGTCTACGTCGCACACTAGATCTGTAGCGTAATGTGTTCCAGCCACAGAACGGCCCTGACGCCAATTATAACTGTTCTCGCAACGGTCTAGCAGTCTGTGTGGCCGAGTTCGCTAACGCATTCTCAGTTTGCTGACAGTCAGTTACAGTCACTCCATTGAATTCATCGTCACGACTTGACTGGCGACGGCAGCAAAGATGGCAAGGAAGTCTTCATTAGTTCCCTAAGTACTCAACCTACTCTCAGCGCCTAGGTCAAGTGCAAGAAACGTATTTAACGCTCTCTGTTCTTTCTTCTACTTTATGTAGCTCACATTTTCCACCGATGGAGATGGATCAGGGTTTAAGGCACTGAGCTCGTATGCTGAGGAAGCGTAAGATGAATGCAGGAATGATCCTTCCATGAAGCACATGTTAGATTTCCGTCTGTCCTGTCTCACTTCGAGCTCGTGTCTCTGCTGGTGCAATCGCCAAATGGCACGCTAACCTCTGCTCTTCTTATCATTTCTTTTCTCACTCCAAGTATACTTGGCTACCATAAACACACACACGCTGTCGCACAACAGTCTCATTTCAGAAAATAAACTTGACGGTGTGAGCGATGGTCAAAAGTCATTTCAGTTAGGGTACTGTACAACACTTCGGGGATTCCAGACCTACATTTCCAGATGACACATCCTGTTATCGAAAGATCAGCTATCTGGATTTCTCACGTAGCCAGCTAGCTACGAAGAAAACACAGCCGATGAACCTAAATTCTGGAAACCTCCTGACGAGTGAACTAGTAAAAGCGAGAAAACTGGTCACTATCATTACTACTCTTCTGCAACAGTGTATCACTGCCAGAGATTCGAAATGATTGGTTATGACATGTAAACATGTCACTTAACATGTCCTTTGAGTAACGAATATCTGTCTGATGTATCGATGGATGACTGTCTTTTTTGAGTGAAATCGAACTGCGTGCTAACTTCGTTAAATATAAGATTTTTATACGTATCTGGGTCTGTTTCTGGCGCCTTTCTCTTGTCAAGGGAAATGACGCCTTCCCTCACAGAAAGCGACAACAATCTGCCACGGAACTAAACAACGATCTTTTAGATTTCAAGAGGGCGTAACAACAACGATATGCCGCTTTCCGTCCCAGCTAGTGGACCTCCTTACTGATCGTGTCTGCGTGGTTCACTTATGCTTGTCATATGTACACTATGTATGTGTGACCATGTTAAGAAGTGACTGATAAATTTTCTTGAGAAAAGAAAAGTGAACGAAGTCCTAGTCTCTGGGAAAGTAAAAGATCACATACAAAAGGAACAAAACCCGAAACTACAACAGACGTACCAAATAAATAATTAGTGCAAAAGTGGAAAGTGTTATATACACAAGCCGTTCAAATCGCTGTATTCTGCAGAAATTCCGTTATTTGTATATACACACAACAAAAAAGTTTTGCATCACCCCGGTTCCCAGCACTCCTGAAGATAGATGTTGACTGTGAATATTGTATTACAGACATGCTCTCTTTGACCGTTCAGAGATGTCACCAAACTCGCCCAAAGATATAAACAACCACGCATGAGCAGCGCCTATTAGACGGAGGACTCCGACAGCCGATCAGTTCCAGTCATTCCACCAGGAAGGAGGTACACGGCTGGTGTTGTCTGTAGTTCAACAATGCGTAGACAATCAGTACCGCTGTTCGATCGCGTACGCATTGTTACTTTGTGCCTGGAAGGGCTCTCTGCAAGGGAAGTGTCCAGACATATCGGAGTGAACCAAAGCGATGTTGTTCGGACATGAAGGAGATACTGAGAGATAGCAACTGTCTATGACATGCCTCGCCCAGGCCGCCCAAGAGCTACTACTGTAGTGGATGACCGCTACTACGGTTTATGGCTCGGAAGATCCCTGACAGTAACGTCACCATGTTGAATAATTCTTTTCGTGCAGCCACAGGACATCGAGTTACGACTCAAACTGTGCGCAATGGGCTGCATGATGCGCAACTTCACTCCCGACGTCCATGACTAGGTTTCATCTTAGCACCATGCAACGCGGTACAGAAAAGCCCAACAACATGCCGAATGGACCGGTCAGGATTGGCATCACGTTCTCTTCACCGGTGAGTGTCGCATATGCCTTCAACCACACAATCGTCGGAGACGTGTTTGGAAACAAACCGGTTAGGCTGGCGTTTACATACACTGTTCAGCGAGTGAAGCAAGGTGGAGGTTCCCTGCTGTCTTGGGGTGGCATTATGTGGGATCGACGTACGCCACTGGTGGTCATGGAAGGTGCCGTAACGGCTGTACGATACGTGAATTCCATTCTCCGACCTATAGTGCAACTATATCGGCAGCATATTGTCGAGGAATTCGTCTTCAAGCACGACAATTCGCGCATCCATCGTGCACATCTTGTAAATGACTTCCTTCAGGATAACAACATCAATGCAAGAGGGGACGTGCTACTGGGTACCTACCTCTGTAGGTCTCGTTGTATGGTGGTACAACATGCAAAGTGTGGTTTTCATGAGTAAAAAAAAAAAAAGAAAAAAAAAGGGCGGAAATGATGTTTCTGTTGTTCTCTATTCCAATTTTCTGTACAGGTTCCGGAACTTTCGGAACCGAGGTGAAGCAAAACTTTTTTTGACGTGTGTAATTTATGTCACAATACGAAACAGAAGAACTGTTTGGTGATATCTTCGGGTAAGCTGTAGTATTAATTAACATTGACAAAAAATGAGAGAGATTACGTTTCAAGCAGTTTTTTTAATATAGACAGCAACGCAAATGGTAATTATAAAATCATTCACTATACCTCACTCAAATTATGTTCCTCTCAATAAAAGTTCCCGGTACATATTAAAAATGTGGATCCAAACAACTTTTTAATGGGATTCTAAATTATTCCCACGCAAATAAATAATTTATATTGCATATATTAAAAGTACATCTTGCTTCTGTTTCTAACTTCTAAGCTACATACAAGTAAATCCGTGACCACTGAGTGTTGTGGACGTTTCTTTTGCATTTAGGACATCGTGTTGTCAAAGCTGATACGTTACGGATTCATGAAATCTCGGCGGAGTCGTGAGAGCCACCAAACTGTTCAGTAATTTCTTCTGCATCCTGTAAAACCGCAGACGTATATATAGGCTAGTGCCGTTATGAAAGTCATCTACACAAGAATGTAAAAAAAATTGCTACTGGAAAGCTTTCCGTATTGAAAAAACTGTGTATACATTTGGATATCATTCATTGACCAGAATAGTTTATAAGGGGAAAACACACGCACTACTTAACACTGAGTCTGCTAACAGGATTTCTTATGAAAAATACATACTGAGGTGATGCAAGCCGTGGGCTATCTCCAAATACAGAATCGGCCTCCTTTTGCCCGTCGTAGTTCCGCAGATCAGGGTGGCATGTTGTAAGGTGTCAGGCAAATCCAACACCTTCCATGAAAACCCTGACATGATAAGCAAATCCAGTAGTATGTCACATAGCTCCGAATAAATCGTGACATTAAATTAACCAAAGTAATACGAGTAACGAGTGAGCAAATGGAATACCACAGACTAACACAAGAATGCCTGCCGGCCGTGGTGGCCGCGCGGTTCTGACGCTGCAGTCCGGAACCGCGGGACTGCTACGGGCGCAGGTTCGAATCCTGCCTCGGGCATGGGTGTGTGTGATGTCCATAGGTTAGTTAGGTTTAAGTAGTTCTAAGTTCTAGGGGACTTATGACCTAAGATATTGAGTCCCATAGTGCTCAGAGCCATTTGAACCATTTTTGAACAAGAATGCCTAAATGCATGTCATACCTTCCCACCGTGAGACAGACGCAGTTCCGAGGTGAGAAACGAGAAGCTGAGAGCAGAACCGTGTTAAGCTAGAAGGCCCTACGATAAGGGACGGACACCCACGCCGCCAGCATCTTACGATAACACTAAAAGGGCCACATCAGCTGCAAGTTTTAGCGTGAGACTTTTTCGCGTCTCTGTTACGTTGCAAACGTTAAAAACATTGCCCCACCACGAAAGTGACCGCCAGGACCACCCCCCAGTCCATGTTAAAAGATAGAGCCCATGTTAGAAGTCCATAAAGAAATCGACGAAAAATTGCAAGAAGTTCAAGGTATTTCGGAACACAGTAAAAGCGAATTGGAGGGTATTTTACGAGTTAAAGCAAAGGTATTTATACCTAAGACTGGCAGTATTAAACACTTTCAGTACAAGTTTGAGGTAAAACAACACAAACCATTTAGAGTGCCACCCTATACAATCCCATTAAGCTGCAGGAATAAAGTATTCCAGGAGATATCTAAAATGTTAGATGACGATATTATTGAACCAGCTACCTACACATATAACAGCCCGCTCCATATTGTACAAAAACGAGATGGGAGTATCAGGTTAGTGCTTGATTGCAGACAGATCAACACAATCATAATCACTGTGACAGACTGCCCAGAAGAATTAGAGGAATTGATACAAAACTTCCACGGTGCTAAGATATTTTCATCAATTGATTTACGGAGTAGTTTCTGGCAAATAGAATTGGCCCCAGAATGTAGAAAATTTACAGCATTTATCGTATTCGGTAGATGTTACCAGTTTAAACGATTGCCATTTGCTTTAAACATATCATCAGCAGCGTTTATTAGGGGATTTAATACTATACTCAGTCCTGAAATTTTACAAAAAATTACTTCTTATGTTGAGGATGTGATTATAGCAGATCCCTCTTGGGAACATCACAACGACGCATTAAATCAGTTTTTACAGATCATGAAAGAACACGGGGTCACAGTAAATGCAACAAAATCCAAATTGGGAAGGCGAGAGGTCAAATTTCTAGGACACATAATTTCACAGAAAGCGGTAATGCCTGACCCAGAAAAACTAATTGCAATCAAAGAATTCTGTACTCCATATAATAAGAAAACTCTCAGAGGATTTCTAGGTCTCACCAGATTCTGGAAAAAACACGCCATGGGTATGGGATCAACAATCCAATGAAGAATTTTTAAAAGTGAAAAACGGACTAACAACAGCACCGATTTTAACACATCCTGATCTAACACAAAATTTTTGTATGGCCACTGATAGCGCGGAAACAGGTTTAGGAGTTGTTTTATTCCAAGAATAGGAACGGGCAGGGCTAAGATCATATAGAACAATTGCATTTGCCAGTTGTTTCTCACAAAAAGCGAGAAAAACTAATCAGTCACGGAATTGGAAGCATTGGCCATAGTATTGGGCTTCCAACGTTTTCGATACTTCCTATTCGGAAGAAAAACAAAAGTATACACTGACCACAGGGCATTAGAATTTCTGTTATCCGCCAAACTATCTCATGGGAGTTTAGCCAGATGGATGGTAATGCTACAAGAATTTGACTTCACTATTACACACATACCAGGACCAGCGAATGTATTAGCAGATGCGTTATCACGATGTCCACAGGGTGCATCCAATAACATAGGTTTGGAAGCAGCAGAAGACCAGTTTACAATGTACTATACGAAACAAGTACCTTTAGAAAACTACATTACGATAGCATTGAAAAACATAGGCAAAGAACAGGACAAGGATCCCGAAATACTAGGAATCAAAGACAAGTGGAGAAGTAAGGATTTTCTAGACATTCGACACCACTATCTCGTAAAAAACAATGTTTTATTTTTTAGACGAAATGTTGCAATGAATGAATGGTTAATTTACATCCCAGATGAAATAATTAATAAATACATATGGTATACACATTTAAGTAATCCACTTTGGACCAAAGAAATGCTCTTTAAAAATAAAACAAACAAGCCATTTTCCTAATTTGGAAAGACGAATTAGAACAGCATTAGTCAAATGCAAAAAATGTATGAAGGCTAAACACGTCACTTTCCAAACCAAATCACCTATGTTTCCAATAATCCCTAAAAAATTAAAACCAATAGCTGCAACAGATTTGATGGGGCCCCTCCACCACACAAAAAATGGATATATTTTCATATTTGTCGTTTTGGAACTTACTTCTTAATATGTTACCTTGACACCATTAAAACGGGCAACAGGTCTCACTATAAGTAAAGCATTTAGACAAAATTTTCTCAGACAAGTAGGTCGAGTGGAACAAATGATGTCGGATAATGGCCCACAATACAAATCAGTGGAATGGCAGAAAACGTTAAAACAGCACAAAATAAAACCCATCTACATGTCTAAGTACAAACCTAGAGTAAACCCAGCAGAATGATCTATGAAGGACATAGGCCCTTTATGCCGATTATATACAGGCAAAAGACACAACACTTGGGATATATGCCTTAAAGATGTTCGAGAAGTAATAAATGAAATGCCACATAGCACTACACTACTACCTCCAGTTATTGTACTTAAAAATATTGAACCCCCAAACATAACCAGAGAAAATGTTAGATTTCCTATTGTCCCACGTAGTCAGCACAAACAAGTCATAGCAACAGCACTCTCCAACATCAGAAAGGCAGCTTTCAGTAGGCCAGAAAGTATTTGTAAAAACACACCATCACTCCAGCAAACAGAAACACAAAATACGCTGCGTACAAAGGACCTGTCATAATTAGCCGAATTGCTCATGATAATGCTGTGGAACTAATGAGCCCAAAAACAGGCAAAACCTTAGGACTTCACCACGTGAGCCATATCAAAAAGTTTGAAGTTTAATTTTATTACTAGTAAATAATCAGCAAAATATTTCAAGATTATGTTGCAGATAAGATCATAGGGAGAAAGAAGAATGAAGAGAGAGGAAGGTGGGAAAAAGAAAGTAGTTTCAATGAAAACAAAAACAAAAATAACACCAATATTACCATAGATTAAGGTGAAGGGATAAAGCGTAGATAGTCTAACAGTATGAAATACTAAAATGCTATACACCATGACACTACACAAAAATAAAAAACGAATTTGAGGATTCTTGTAGAAGTTAAGACTCAAAATATCTTAGAATTGTAACATGGAAAGGGTGCTGAAATTTGTAAAGCTCTTTAAGAAGGCGTAAAACAATGTAGGTACTAGACATGTGTTGGATGATTATAAGTAAACCTTTTTGTAAGAACCATTGTAAAAACTCCAGCAAAGACCAGATGCAATGACCCACAAGTTGCAACACGAGAAGTATCAAGAAAGAAAAGGACATAATTAGCAATACATGATTCCTACAAGGCAGAAGCGTCGAAAGAAGGGAAAGGACAGCGAGACCAACAGAGAGCTCTTGTAGCCGAAGTGGTCAGTAAATCTGCAGCCAAGTGGAACCACAGAGCACAGAGTGGCGTAACCCTGCTGGAATAGAACATGGAACAACAGAGTGGCAGAACCCTACTGGGACAGAACACGGAAGACCAAGAGGGTCTTGGAACGCCCCGACTCAGAGGAGTGAGTAAAAAACCGCCGGTCGAGAAGACCGAAGAGGGTCTTGGAACAGCGGAGCGAGCAAAAAACGGCCCAACGAGAAGACCGCTTGAGCAAGCAACAACTGGCTAAAAAATATGTGTAAAAGTCACACTACTGCTATTAAACAGCACACTGAGGCACGAAACTGAAGAAAACTTCCACAAAGTAAAAATCACATGCCCAAACAATTTATCAAACTCTTACTAAGAGAAGAACTTCAAAGCGCCTAGTTATCAATAAATATTTCCATATCCTGTCCAGAGAAGAACCAAGAAGCAAGTAAGAAGCAGAGGAAAAGCAGGAAGAACAGAAGTTGAAGATTTGCATGATTGAGACCAAGAAAGAAGATGGGTGAAGAATAGACGACATACCTTCCCAGATCCCTATCCTATTGTAAACTAGCCGTCTGCGAAGTATTACAACGAAAAACGATGACTTTCACACATACAAAGCAAGTAAACCACGAGATTCTGCACTCACAGCTCCATTCCATTATGGGACCTCCACAACAGCAACACACACTTGCAGAGCCAACAAGGAACGATGAACGAAGCTGTACATCAAATATTTGCCCACATCCATCTCACTCAATTCCAAGCTGTACATTAAATACTTGCCCACATCCATCTCACTCAAGTCCATCACCTTCATGCAAAAACATTCGCCAACATCATGCTTCAACATTCATAGGATTGTGTGAATGTGTGAAATCAAATTACGTGATGTAGGAATTGTGCAAAAGAAACGTGTGAAAAACTAAATAATTTAAGCACACCAGGCAGCTAATAAACTACAAAATAACAGTCATTGACTATGGACTTAAGTAAAAAATTGACTATCGATAAAAATAAGTCATTAGTTCTGAAATGGACAGTAAATAAAGAGCAAAAGTAAGGCATAATAAACACTAATACTATATGCCACTTATTTTCTCTTGATATAAATAAAAGAATAACTACATTTTACTTATTTTCTCCTTATAAAAACAAAGAATAAAAAAATTATCTCGTAGGATGTTTCCCTTTTCTTTTGACATTTGTACCATTTGTTAGGATAATATCTCTATACTTATGTATGTATATTTCTTTGTCAAAGCAATTCTTGGAAATAATTCTTATTTGTTGATGTAACAATGTTGAAATGAGTGTCTAGAAACAAAAACATTTCACTTGTACATGATATTTAGAAAATGTGTTAGGAATAGATTTTACTTAATTACTAATTTTATAAAAACAATATTTCTAAGAAAATCGATGTGAAAGACACCTCACTTTCAATAACATCATCATCATCATCATCATCATCATCATTTAAGACTGATTATGCCTTTCAGTGTTCAGTCTGGAGCATAGCCCCCCTTATACAGTTCCTCCATGATCCCCTATTCAGTGCTAACTTTGGTGCCTCTTCTGATGTTAAACCTATTACTTCAAAATCATTCTTAATCGAATCCAGGTACCTTCTCCTCGGTCTGCCCTGACTCCTCCTACCCTCTACTGCTGAATCCATGAGTCTCTTGGGTAACCTTGCTTCTCCCATGCATGTAACATGACCCCACCATCTAAGCCTGTTCGCCCTGACTGCTACATCTATAGAGTTCATTCCCAGTTTTTCTTTGATTTCTTCATTGTGGACACCCTCCTGCCATTGTTCCTATCTACTAGTACCTGCAATCATCCTAGCTACTTTCATATCCGTAACCTCAACCTTGTTGATAAGGTAGCCTGAATCCACCCAGCTTTCGCTCCCATACAACAAAGTTGGTTGAAAGATTGAACGGTGCACAGATAACTTAGTCTTGGTACTGATTTCCTTCTTGCAGAAGAGAGTAGATCGTAGCTGAGTGCTCACTGCATTAGCTTTGCTACACCTTGCTTCCAGTTCTTTCACTATGTTGCCATCCTGTGAGAATATGCATCCTAAGTACTTGAAACCGTCCACCTGTTCTAACTTTGTTCCTCCTATTTGGCACTCCATCCGTTTATATTTCTTTCCCACTGACATTACTTTCGTTTTGGAGATGCTAATCTTCATACCATAGTCCTTACATTTCTGATCTAGCTCTGAAATATTACTTTGCAAACTTTCAATCGAATCTGCCATCACAACTAAGTCATCCGCATATGCAAGACTGCTTATTTTGTGTTCACATATCTTAATCTCACCCCGCCAGTCTATTGTTTTCAACATATGATCCATAAATAATATGAACAACAGTGGAGAGAGGTTGCAGCCTTGTCTTACCCCTGAAACTACTCTGAACCATGAACTCAATTTACTGTCAACTCTAACTGCTGCCTGACTATCCATGTAAAGACCTTTAATTGCTTGCAAAAGTTTGCCTCCTATTCTATAATCTTGTAGAACAGACAATAACTTCCTCCTAGGAACCCGGTCATATGCCTTTTCTAGATCTATAAAGCATAGATACAATTCCCTGTTCCACTCATAACACTTCTCCATTATTTGCCGTAAGCTAAAGATCTGGTCCTGACAACCTCTAAGAGGCCTAAACCCACACTGATTTTCATCCAATTGGTCCTCAACTAATACTCGCACTTTCCTTTCAACAATACCTGAGAAGATTTTACCCACAACGCTGATTACAGAGATACCTCTGTAGTTGTTACAATCTTTTCTGTTTCTATGTTTAAAGACTGGTGTGATTACTGCTTTTGTCCAGTCTGATGGAACCTGTCCCGACTCCCAGGCCATTTCAATTATCCTGTGTAGCCATTTAAGACCTGACATTCCACTGTATTTGATGAGTTCCGACTTAATTTCATCCACCCCAGCCGCTTTATTGCACTGCAATCTATTGACCATTTTTTCCACTTCCTCAAATGTGATCCTATTTCCATCATCATTCCTATCCCATTCTACCTCGAAATCTGAAACATTCCTGATCGCATTTTCACCTACATTGAGCAACTCTTCAAAATATTCCCTCCATCTGCCCAAGGCATCCACAGGATTCACCAGCAGTTTTCCTGACCTGTCCAAAATACTTGTCATTTCCTTCTTACCTCCCTTTCGAAGACTGCTAATTACACTCCAGAATGGTTTTCCAGCAGCTTGACCCATAGTCTCCAACCTGTTTCCAAAGTCTTCCCACGATTTCTTCTTGGATGCTGCAATTATCTGTTTGGCTTTGTTTCTTTCTTCATCATAACTTTCTCTGTCTACCTGGGTTCTGGTATGTAGCCATTTTTGATACACCTTCTTTTTCCTTTTACAGGCTGCCTTGACTGTACATTCCACCAAGCTGTTTGCTACATCCTACTTTTACACACTACTGTTCCGAGACATTCTTTAGCCACTTCTAGTACTGTGTCCCTGTACCTTGTCCATTCCTTTTCCAATGACTGTAATTGACTACATTCAACTAACTGGTACCTTTCTGAGATCGCTGTTATGTACTTGTGCCTGATTTCCTTATCCTGAAGTTTCTCCACTCTTATCCTCCTACATATGGACCTGACCTCCTGCACTTTCGGTCTCACAATCCCAATTTCACTGCAGATTAAATAATGATAAGTGTCATCAATGAATCCCCTGAATACACGTGTGTCCCTCACAGCCTTCCTGAATTCCTGATCTGTTATTATATAGTCAATGACAGATCTGGTTCCCCTGCCTTCCCAAGTATACCGGTGAATGTTCTTATGTTTAAAAAAGGAGTTTGCGATTACTAAGCCCATACTGGCACAGAAATCCAAGAGTTGTTTCCCGTTCCTGTTGGCCTCCATATCGTCTCCAAATTTACCCATAACCTTTTCATACCCTTCTGTTCGATTTCCAATCCTGGCGTTAAAATCACCCATGAGCAGAACACTGTCCTTGTCCTTTACTCTAACAACTACATCACTGAGTGCCTCATAAAAACTATCCATCTTATCTTGATCTGTCCCTTCACAATGCGAATATACTGACAGAATCCTAATTTTCTTGCTAGACACTGTCAAATCTATCCACATCAGTCGTTCGTTTACATACCTTATTGCAACTACGCTGGGTTCCATTTCTTTCCTGATGTAAAGCCCTACACCCAATTGTGCTCTTCCTGCTTTGACTCCTGACAGGTAGACCTTGTATTCTCCCACTTCCTCTTCTTTCTCACCCGTTACCCGAATGTCACTAACAGCTAAAACGTCCAGCCCCATCTTACTTGCAGCCTCTGCCATCTCTACCTTCTTCCCAGAGTAGCCCCCATTGATATTAATAGCTCCCCATCTCATTACCATTTGTTTGCCAAGTCGTATCTTAGGAGTCCCTGATTTGTCAGTTAGAGGTGGGACTCTGTCACCTCCAAAGGTCCGAGGCATTTTGCTCTGATTGTTGCCAGCATCATATTTAAAGTACCAGGGAAGCAGGTTGCTAGCCTTACTTGCCCCGAGTCCCATTGGGTTTTACCCCTAACGGCTGAGGGACTAACAGGTGGATTTGGTAGTCTTTGCTGTATGAGCACAAAGGTGACCATGACTCAGAATATGTCCGAGATGCCCAGCCTTATTCCGATGTAACCGGTATCCCGACTTTCGGGACCACTTACTTGGCCACTCATACGTTGCCCGTGGTTCATGAACTAGAACATGACTACAGGAACCCACACCATGAACCACAAACTTTCAATAACAAACTTCTTAAAAAACAAACTTCACACTTAAATAAAGAAAGAAAATAATTAAAAATTAATAATAATAATAATAATAATAATAATAGCATAAAAATATTCTTCTCTTGTCAATATAAGCATATTTTTGAGAATAATGTGGAAGAATATAAAAATATAAATTAGTAATACAAACTAGCATAGAACTAGAATAATGTGGCTGAACAGTAGGCAACAAAATTTAGATAAAGGAATAATTTTTGACTGACTTAGACAACGATTCAATTATTGGTGGTGGTGATATGGGTGGTGATATGTAAGGCGTCAGGCAAATCCAACACCTTCCATGAGAACCCTGACATGACAATCAAATCCGGTAGTATGTCACATAGCTCCGAATAAATCGTGACATTAAATTTAACAAAGTAATATGAGTAACGAGTGAGCAAATGGAATACCACAGACTAACAAAAGAATGCCTAAATGCATGTCATACCTTCCCACCGTGAGACAGACGCAGTTCCGAGGGGAGAAACGAGAACAGAAGCTGAGAGCAGAACCATGTTAAGCTAGAAGTCCCTACGATAAGGGATGGACACCCGCATCTCCAGCTAACCACCAGGAGCACCCCCCAGCCCATGTTAAAAGCTAGAGCCCTCCAGAAGAACAGTATGATCTTACGATAACACTAAAAGGGCCACACCAGCTGCAAGTTTTAGCGTGAGACTTTTCGCGTCTCTGTTACGTTGCAAACGCTAAAAACATTGCCCCACCACGAAAGGTATCCGCCAGGCTATCCCCCAGCCCATGTTAAAAGGTAGAGCCCTCCAGTATAGAGTCAAAAATTATTCCTTTATCTAAATTTTGTTGCCTACTGTTCAGCCACATTATACTGGTTCAATTCTAGTTTGTATTACTAATTTGTATTTTTATATTCTTCCAAAGTATAGATCTTACGGTAACACTAAAAGGGCCACAACAGCTGCAAGTTTTAGCGTGAGACTTTTTCACGCCTCTGTTACGTTGCAAACTTTGAAAACATTGCCCCACTACGAAAAGTATGACGTTTCTCATTGGATAGACAGAATTTTTGTAGGCGGAGCTCAAGGTTGACATTGAGACCCTGATTGGTCAGATGAAAACACAGCCAGATAGTTTTTTTTTAAACCAACTTCGATAAATTGTAGTAAGGAGAAGTTAGGACAGAGTTGCTTCCGAGTCGGCGAGGTGCGTGGAGCTGTGCCGACCGACGCCTCCTGACACTGCCTAACCAACGACAAGGTAATGAACGCACGCGATGCCGCATAACAGCGCATAAAGCTTCATTCAGAACTGCAGAAGTCTCATCTGTTACACCCCCGTTTGCGTAATACTAGTGTCGATCGTCAATTAAAGCTCATGGTATTCACATTTGCTACGTAAATTAAAATCTGAAACGCGATGATTTCCTTGTTATATAATTATTGAGAAGCCACATCAGCCACTGTAATTTACGACAAGTTAGATAAGTAATTAAAGATAACTGAGGGTCACTGTAGACCATTTTGATAGTTTTCTCTTTTGTGAAACTTAATTTAAACCTAGATTATAGATGTGATATGGCATAGGTCATCCTTCGATCCATTGTAGAACTTGGAAACCCATTCAGGGAATATTCGTTCAAATTTTTGTTAAACGCAGTTCGTTTTTATCACCCTGTATTAAACCATTTCCTTTTATCAATAGTACAATTTATAAACAATGTTTTGTGAGTAGAATAAAATTTCCAATGGTAAACTTAACTGCTTTTTCGACGTTATTTTACCAGCTAACTAAAAATAGGAAAGCCTTGAACCCCATCCACTAAATTTAGTTAGTATTAAGATTCTTTTACTGGGAGTGCAGTGGAGCTGACGCTGAAATCATTAAGTATTTGGTTATATCATCGCTAGTCTCACTGAACTCTTCTGAACTCTCATGTCATGTGTGGTCAGGCGTCTCCTTACCAGCAACAGGTCCCAGGTTCAAACTAGTCAATTCCCTAAAAAACACGCTCAGAGCGTCGTTACGCGGAATTGGTAGGGAGACACGACATAGAACAACAGACACCACGCAGAATGTTAGAATGTACTCAACAAGTCTTTGGGAGACCCCTGCAGAAAGAATAAGCCATCCATAATAAGAATAAGCCGTCCATAATTGCGAAAGTGTTTCCGGTGCAGGATTTTGTGCACGATCTGACCTCTCGATTATGTCCCATAAACGTTCGGTGGGATTCATGTGGATCGAACTCGGTGACCACACCATGCGCTCAAATGGTCCACAATGTTCTTCAAACCAATCGCCAACAACTGTAGCCCGGTGACAAGGCGCATTGTCATTCATAAAAGTTCAATCGTTATTTTGGAACATGAAGCCCATGAAGGGCTGCAAAAGTTCTGGAAGCAGCCGAACGTAGCCATTTTCAGTCAATGATCGATTCAGCTGGACCAGAGCACCCAGGCCATTCCAGGTAAACACAACCCACACCATTTTGGTACCACCACCAGCTAGCACAGAGCCTTGTTGACAACTTAGGTCCATGTCTTCGTGGGGTATCCGCCACACTTGAACATTCCATTAGGTCTTACCAACTGAAACCGGGGACCACCTGGCCAGCCCATACGTTATCTTTCGTCTAGGGTCCAACCGACATGGTCACAAACCCAGGAGTGGCGCTGCGGGCGATACTATTCTGTTGGGAAAAGCCAATCACGTCTGTCGTCTACTGCCATAGCTCATTAACGACAAATTTCACCCCACTGTTCTAATGGATACGTTCGTCGTGCGTCCGACATTGACTTCTGCGGATATTTGATGCAGTGTTACTTGTCTATTATCAATGACAACGCTACGAAAACGCCTCTGCTCTCGGTCGCTAAGTGAAGGACGTCAGCCACTGAGTTATTCGTGGTGAAAGGTAATGCCTGAAAATTGCTATTCTCGGCACAGTTTTGACACTGTGATTCTCGAAATATTGAATTTCCTAATGATTTCCGAAATGGAATGTTCCATGCATCTAGCTTTCCAATTACCCATATGTGCTGAAAGTCTGTTAATTTCTGTCGTGTAGCCATAATCGTGTCAGAGAAGTTTTCACTCGAATCTTCTGAGTAGAAATTGCATCTCCACCAAAGCACTGCCCTATTACACCTTGTGCACTATATACTACCGCATCTGTCTATGTGCATTCGCTATCTCATGATTTTTGTCATCTGAGTGTATAAATATACGTTGTGTGAATTGTGAATGGGCATGGCACTGATAACAGAAAATGCTCCTCAATTGCTACTCATGGTACATTGCTACGATTGCCGTTCGATGTGGCATGGCAACTCTTTCTAAAAACAGCTACCCCCCATATATTATATGTGCATAGTGTGGCCCACCGGTTAGCTCAAGCAGTCAGTCAAGCAGCTGAATACTGTTCGGATCTTGAAAGGTTTGAAGATATTCTAAACAGAATCTGCAGCTACTGTGAACAGTTATTGAAGAATACCAAACAATCAAAATATATGTAAGAAATTCTGAATGGGTCAACGAAAAAAATTCTTAAAAGTTTGCTATTAGGTGGCTCTCATTGGAAGAGGCCTTAAATTCACAGTGTGTAAATCGGAATTCCCCCCCATGAACCATGGACCTTGCCGTTGGTGGGGAGGCTTGCGTGCCTCAGCGATACAGATGGCCGTACCGTAGGTGCAACCACAACGGAGGGGTATCTGTTGAGAGGCCAGACAAACATGTGGTTCCTGAAGAGGGGCAGCAGCCTTTTCAGTAGTTGCAGGGGCAACAGTCTGGATGATTGACTGATCTGGCCTTGTAACATTAACCAAAACGGTCTTGCTGTGCTGGTACTGCGAACGGCTGAAAGCAAGGGGAAACTACAGCCGTAATTTTTCCCGAGGACATGCAGCTCTACTGTATGATTAAATGATGATGGCGTCCTCTTGGGTAAAATATTCCGGAGGTGAAATAGTCCCCCATTCGGATCTCCGGGCGGGGACTACTCAAGAGGACGTCGTTATAAGGAGAAAGAAAACTGGCGTTCTACGGATCGGAGCGTGGAATGTCAGATCACTTAATCGGGCAGGTAGGTTAGAAAATTTAAAAAGGGAGATGGATAGGTTAAAGTTAGATATAGTGGGAATTAGTGAAGTTCGGTGGCAGGAGGAGCAAGACTTTTGGTCAGGTGATTACAGGGTTATAAATACAAAATCAAATAAGGGTAATGCAGGAGTAGGTTTAATAATGAATAAAAAAATAGGAGTGCGGGTTAGCTACTACAAACAGCATAGTGAACGCATTATTGTGGCCAAAATAGACACAAAGCCCATGCCTACTACAGTAGTACAAGTTTATATGCCAACTAGCTCTGCAGATGATGAAGAAATAGATGAAATGTATGACGAGATAAAAGAAATTATTCAGGTAGTGAAGGGAGACGAAAATTTAATAGTGATGGGTGACTGGAATTCGTCAGTAGGAAAAGGGAGAGAAGGAAACATAGTAGGTGAATATGGATTGGGGGGAAGGAATGAAAGAGGAAGCCGCCTTGTAGAATTTTGCACAGAGCATAACTTAATCATAGCTAACACTTGGTTCAAGAATCATGAAAGGAGGCTGTATACATGGAAGAAGCCTGGAGATACTGACAGGTTTCAGATAGATTATATAATGGTAAGACAGAGATTTAGGAACCAGGTTTTAAATTGTAAGACATTTCCTGGGGCAGATGTAGATTCTGACCACAATCTATTGGTTATGAACTGCAGATTGAAACTGAAGAAACTGCAAAAAGGTGGGAATTTAAGGAGATGGGACCTGGATAAACTGAAAGAACCAGAGGTTGTAGAGGGTTTCAGGGAGAGCATTAGGGAACAATTGACAGGAATGGGGGAAAGAAATACAGTAGAAGAAGAATGGGTAGCTCTGAGGGATGAAGTGGTGAAGGCAGCAGACGATCAAGTAGGTAAAAAGACGCGGGCTAACAGAAATCCTTGGGTAACAGAAGAAATATTGAATTTAATTGATGAAAGGAGAAAATATAAAAATGCAGTAAATGAAGCAGGCAAAAAGGAATACAAACGTCTCAAAAATGAAATTGACAGGAAGTGCAAAATGGCTAAGCAGGGATGGCTAGAGGACAAATGTAAGGATGTAGAGGCTTGTCTCACTAGAGGTAAGATAGATACTGCCTACAGGAAAATTAAAGAGACCTTTGGAGAGAAGAGAACCACTTGTATGAATATCAAGAGCTCAGATGGCAACCCAGTTCTAAGCAAAGAAGGGAAAGCAGAAAGGTGGAAGGAGTATATAGAGGGCTTATACAAGGGCGAGGTACTTGAGGACAATATTATGGAAATGGAAGAGGATGTAGATGAAGATGAAATGGGAGATAAGATACTGCGTGAAGAGTTTGACAGAGCACTGAAAGACCTGAGTCAAAACAAGGCCCCGGGAGTAGACAACATTCCATTAGAACTACTGATGGCCTCAGGAGAGCCAGTCATGACAAAACTCTACCATCTGGTGAGCACGATGTATGAGACAGGCGAAATACCCTCAGACTTTAAGAAGAATATAATAATTCCAATCCCAAAGAAAGCAGGTGTTGACAGATGTGAAAGTTACCGAACTATCAGTTTAATAAGTCACAGCTGCAAAATACTAACGCGAATTCTTTACAGACGAATGGAAAAACTGGTAGAAGCCGACCTCGGGGAAGATCAGTTTGGATTCCGTAGAAATGTTGGAACACGTGAGGCAATACTGACCTTACGACTTATCTTGGAAGAAAGATTAAGAAAAGGCAAACCTACGTTTCTAGCATTTGTAGACTTAGAGAAAGCTTTTGACAATGTTGACTGGAATACTCTCTTTCAAATTCTGAAGATGGCAGGGGTAAAATACAGGGAGCGAAAGGCTATTTACAGTTTGTACAGAAACCAGATGGCAGTTATAAGAGTCGAGGGGCATGAAAGGGAAGCAGTGGTTGGGAAGGGAGTGAGACAGGGTTGTAGCCTCTCCCCGATGTTATTCAATCTGTATATTGAGCAAGCAGTAAAGGAAACAAAAGAAAAATTCGGAGTAGGTATTAAAATTCATGGAGAAGAAGTAAAAACTTTGAGGTTCGCCGATGACATTGTAATTCTATCAGAGACAGCAAAGGACTTGGAAGAGCAGTTGAACGGAATGGACAGTGTCTTGAAAGGAGGATATAAGATGAACATCAACAAAAGCAAAACGAGGATAATGGAATGTAGTCAAATTAAGTCGGGTGATGCTGAGGGAATTAGATTAGGAAATGAGACACTTAAAGTAGTAAAGGAGTTTTGCTATTTAGGGAGTAAAATAACCGATGATGGTCGAAGTAGAGAGGATATAAAATGTAGACTGGCAATGGCAAGGAAAGCGTTTCTCAAGAAGAGAAATTTGTTAACATCGAATATAGATTTAGGTGTCAGGAAGTCGTTTCTGAAAGTATTTGTATGGAGTGTAGCCATGTATGGAAGTGAGACATGGACGATAACTAGTTTGGACAAGAAGAGAATAGAAGCTTTCGAAATGTGGTGCTACAGAAGAATGCTGAAGATAAGGTGGGTAGATCACGTAACTAATGAGGAGGTATTGAATAGGATTGGGGAGAAGAGAAGTTTGTGGCACAACTTGACTAGAAAAAGGGATCGGTTGGTAGGACATGTTCTGAGGCATCGAGGGATCACAAATTTAGCATTGGAGGGCAGTGTGGAGGGTAAAAATCGTAGAGGGAGACCAAGAGATCAATACACTAAGCAGATTCAGAAGGATGTAGGTTGCAGTAGGTACTGGGAGATGAAGAAGCTTGCACAGGATAGAGTAGCATGGAGAGCTGCATCAAACCAGTCTCAGGAGTGAAGACCACAACAACAACAACAAATCGGAATTATGTCTGTTGGAGAAAATAAAATACCAGTAGCTCCTGGCTTACTAAAAGTGTAACCTGTCTTAAATTGTTCCCAATATTGAATTTCATGAAAGATGCCATATGTCATGTCAACAAATTGCGTTTGACGTTTCAAAACTCAAATTTACGCTCCGAGTGGAAGAAAAAATTGTGTGAACTCATGCACACACGGCATCATGGACCTTAAACTGAAACCTGGTCCAAATTACAGTTCTTTTCGTGACATGGTACCTCAAGAATTTCAAGAAAATGAGTTCGAGTTTCTTGGAAACGTAATACAAGATTCATTGCAACATAGAAGTGTTATTAAGTGTAAGTTTTGCAGATTCTTAAATAACTTGATTATGAATTAAAGTCAGAGACTAGGGGATTTAGATGAGTTACGAATATTAAATATATTATATACTAAAAATTCTAGAAATGATGGCAAGTATGGCAATAAGCAAATCACAAAAATATATATACTAATTAATTCTGCCACATATAGAAATTGAAATGATCTGTAACTGGAATGGGCGTTGTTTGAGAAGGTTTCGAACAGTTGACTCAACTGAATGAATGTCAGAGAGCCGGTAGGGTTCATTTATTTAATAAGGTGAGTGAAAAATTCCCTCAACATGTACGCTGCGTATTATCGTATTACGAAAGTATACACTGGAATTCCACCAAGCATGTTACTTTCCGAATCATTGAAATCGAGATTTCGATGCCCTTTTGTAGGCCGTTCGTAGTTCATGTCACGTGATCTCGCCAGCCGATGACAGCGGATATTCAGAGCATAGGACACGTGATGTAGTCAGTCAACAGCATCACTGTTAAGTACCACGAACACACAAACAGGGAAAGGTAATAGTTTAAATTAATATACATAGTGTTGCTACAAGAAAAGCAAAATTTTCACGTATAATATTGTTCTCAAGCTGCAAGAGAAGCTAAGCTTTCGCATATACTGTTGATCTTTTTGCGCGTGTTACACTTTAAGATATATCACACAAATGTCCAGTAAAATTTTTAATAATGACATAAATGTCTGATCTTCAGGGTTCGAAATTCTTCTAAATAGCGCGACATCAAAGAGTTGATTTTTAAATGAGAGTCAAACGCTCTGTGATTTATGTTTTCCCGCGACCTGTTAGAAATAGGTTCGTTTCAGCAGTTGCCAGAAAGCGCAGATAACAGGCGACATCGCGGTTGGGTAGCTATCACGATGTAGGAAGCCCGTATGTACGTACGTGTAAAACACTGAAAGCTCATACATTATGTCATAAAAGAAACAAGACATCAGAGGATACTGCAGGAGCATAGGAATTCGTATGTCCGGATTCCCAATGATGTAGACCTCGACCTGATATTAAGCTTTTCAGTGTGGTTTTCGGGATGTAAATTTTCTTGGAGCGCCAGTACTGTTTTATATCATGTTTGGCTCTTTATTATGACATAATTCTATACGTGCTAGAAAATGAAAACGTGCACTTGAAATACAGCGAACAGTTGAAACTAGCTAGTACTTTGGAATTAAACATTTCGTTTCAAATACATTGACTGCCTCTGCGGAAAAGGTAAACAAAAGTCACATTTCTTTAGCAAACAGATAAAAATAACTTGATTGTTCCGCAAGGCGATTAATGCTTGACTGTCAGAAAGGTGGAAATAAAATAAAATCTGAAGCTAATAACATATTTTAGCCTTCCGTAATTATGTGAATGTGTTTTAATTCACTTGATAGCTCCCGTCCACAGATACCCGTTTTGTTTTCATTTGATGTGAGAGTAAACGAAGAAGAAACAGCAAAATCACTAAATGTAAACACGGGTCATGTGGAGACTACCCACTATAACTCAGACTGCTCTGCGCATCAGCCCCGGATCTACGACATTTGCGAACCGAGTCAATACTAAAAAACATCGAATTTTCAAAATTTGTTCATCTTGTAGCGCACATCTTTCTGAAAAATCTGAAACATAAAACATATGTGTTCGAGGAAATGTAAGACATATTGTTTGGTCTCAAGTATGCCAAAGTGCAGTGCCACGCCTCTTCATAAAGCATTTGTCTACCGCACGTCCGAACTACATTCAGGCGAGTGGAAATTCAAATGTCCTGTGGTGCCTCTCCTGCTCCCAGTCGGCTGGTTTGACAGCCTGCCCCTCTTAAAAATATCTCGCAATTAATAGCGTATGGGATTATTTGTAATCGAGAGAACAAGAACTCTTCAGAAAATCTGAACTCTTTATTGCCTATTAGTTAATAACTTGCTGTTTTGTGTGACATAACATTAAATATAGGATATATAAAACCAACACTGACAAGAGATAAGCAAGAAATTACACATTTCTTCAAACCTTAGCTCCTAGTATTTTTTTTCTCTCTAATCTTGCTACAGCTTTACATGGCGTGTTTTCCTTTCTGCGAAAGAATCTATTACCTCATCGAAGTTCGTCAAACGTTTTGCTACATGAAAAATCGAAATGTTATCTAATACTGAAAAAGCTGTTTATACAAATAATACCCAAGACTGGTGTGGTTTCTCGATCTGATTACGTCTATTGTGTCACTGTCTGCTAGATAAAACAAAATAGGCCTTTCTAATATGGCAGCAATTTTGTAACACACCAAATAAACGAGTTTTGGCACAAATGGCCATTTTTATAACACGACAGAATATAATCCACAAAGTACCAATATCTAATGCCTATTAGGCCTACTACAAGAAAAAAGCTTTATGTTAGGAAATAGTTTCACATTTCTTTCATACGCACCAGCTTCTCAAGCATGAGATCGAAAAGTAGTATTACGAAATTTTTATATAAATTTGGAATCGGTTTATTCTTCCATAATTTGTGTGAAGTCCCAGTTTCTTCTCCTTCTTCGTTCTAACAATCTTGTCATCACCAATTCTGTAGCTATTACTGCCATTGTCAAAATTTTTTCGCATATTAACTTCACTAACCCTGTCAGAATCACAGGTATAGTTATTCCGCGATTATTTTCCGGTTAGGCGTTATTACGTGTTCGAACAACAAGTTTTCCGCGTTACTTCCAGAATAGAACTTTACGCGTCTGCTAGCCCGAGACTGTACAACTGGTCCTTACTACTGCAGCGGTCGGGCCTAAATTTTTGTCAAAATTTCATTTTCTTGGATACACCGAGAAGATAATATGTAATCTTTCTCACCTGTTATTCCTGTTAGTCGTTTATTTCCATTCTGGTAGTCTGAATCTATTGATTTCACTAGTAATTATAACAATGCCGATCATTCGCAAACCCAATCAACCACATAATCAGACAGCGATTGGCATTTTATCCGTTCGGCTTTACTCCCTCAGTTCGTATTGCCCCGCCCCCTTTTTTCTGCGTAAAGTTTATTTCTAGATGCGACGATGATTCTCCTGACAGACACATCAGGTACACTATGCATGCATTCAAAAGTCAACTTCTGATTCATTCAGAAATCAAAATGTGTTCAAAAATGTTCAAAAACCAACAAGAAAGCGTTTCAAAATCATATGAATTATCGACAGACACGCTTTGTGAAACAAGGTTTTTTTTTTTTTCATCAAGAATATGAATTTGGCGCTCCATTTATCCGGTAGCATCAAGCTGCTTGCTGCGACTGCTTGCACAGCCAACAGCCTCATTCCTGAAGCCAGAAGTGGGAGAGTCTACTACTCAAACGTGACTCAATTGTGCATGCGCATGAGTCCGCGCGTAACTGCTAAAACAAATTGAATGTAAATAATTGCGACTTCACGCTCATTGGAGGCAATTTGTTGTTATGAAGCACTGCATAGTCTTCCTAAAGCCTTTGACACATTTTAAATTGGCAGACGCTTGCATGAGCACTGTGTGTCATTGTTGTGGCGCATTTCCTTAGCAATTCATGTTAATTTCGTTTTTTCTCTCTCGTTTATGTTTTATTGTTGAAGTATTATTCTGCACTAGCGGGATACAGCAATATAGAGCATGGGTTCTTACCAGTCAAAATAACAAAAACTCAAACAATGAAAAATTCCCGGAATTCTAAAAATATCCCGGGTTTTTTCCGGTTTTCTCCCGGATGGAAAAATTCCTGCAAAATCAGTACCCAGGCGATGCGCGGTTTGTCAGATACTTAGAAAATGTCGATTCACATCAACGTCAAAACTCTGAATAATCTTTTGCAGCGCAGACTGCTGCGAGACGAGCAGGAAGGGAGTCAGCGAGATCCTGTAAGCTATCGACAGAGATATGGATCCACGCAGACTCCAATGCTGTAACCGCTGCGGTAGGTTTGTCACTTTATGATCCATGGCACAAACAGCTCTATCGAGGTCGACCAACAGATTCCCGACTGGATTTAAATTCGAAAAGTTTTGTGCACAGGGGTGGACGATAAACACATCCTGATGCTCTTCGAACCACACACGTACACTGCAATCTCTCTGAGACGGTGCATTGTCCTGCTGATAGATGCCACCGAGCCGAGGAAAAACGAAGTGCATGTAGAGGGAACTGTCCCAAAGGATACTTGTGTTGATCCATTGTGACTTAGAGAATGACGAGATAATCCCAGACCATAACGCTCCCTCCTCCATCCTCGACCATTGTGATAACTGTAGCAGGGTGTTGGTTTTTAGTCCGGTGGAGCATAAGACGGAATTCTTCTGATAAGGTCACCTGTCACCTGTCATTGGACTTCCAGTTTCGGTATTTGTGTGCAAATTCCCACCTTCCTCGCCGATGAACAGCTGTCTGCATCGTTGCAAGAACAAGGTACCTTCTGTGGAGGCCCATGTACATGAACGTTTGCTTACACGTACCTATCGAAGTGGTACGGATGAAAAAGGAGTGTAGTCCATAACGTGTGAATGCCCATATTTTATCCATCCATTGAAACAATCTTTCCACATAATACCATGCCTGTATGAATCCTTTCTAGCTGAAAACCTCACAAGTTAATTAAAGGAAAAATAATTATCACTTCCTGCGTTTCGGATGTTCATCCAGTAAAACTACCACATCAGGCACAAGGTTTTAATTTCTTACTTCATTAGTACTAATTGTGTTCGCGAGACTTTTGCAGACAATATTCACATACACCAGTAAATGCATATCCTATAGTTCAGGAGATACTACGTCATAAACACTCTGATGCGTGGAAAATTGACGCGTCATCTATGACTTTTAAATTTATTGCTTTTTTTTCTGCTAACTCTATTCACAACACATTTCGCAGACATTAGCTATATACATAGAAATGGACGCACATGCAAAATTATGTCATCGTCTAACATATAGTTAACCATACACGACGTCATAAACATTCAACTGAGTGAATATGAATCTGCAGGGTGAAATTCGCTAGAGAAAAAGTTAAAATTGAGTACAAATACGTGTGAAGTATGGGAAATACATTTAAAAATGTGTGAAATGTGTGTATGCAGACAAAGCCACGGGTAGAAAGCTCATCGTAAACCCCTGGGACGATTTCAAACAAATCTGGTACACATTTTAGTTACGATCTGGAAGGAAGTACTTTGAAGGGAAGAAACGCCAGCCTCCTATTGGGATGGAGCTGATAACGTGGAGAGAAGATGGAGGCGGACAGAGAGGGGGGTGGGGGGGAGGGGGAGGAAAAGATGGACGAAACAAAGAAACAAAGAAGATGGGCAGAGAAGCGAGTAAGGAGACGGTGGACCAATAGAAGTTTGGCATAAGTACATACTTGGAAGTTTTTTATAAATAACTGTTTGAACGTGAGCATCACTTCAGGGTGGTGCTACTAAACATATAAATTAGTATTTAAAAAGAAAAAAGAAGGAAAGAATGGAAACAACTATTTTGATTGACTCATGAGAGTTATTTTAATTTCCATATTAATGATACTTTTCCATTCGTGATATTTGCTTCTCTAGGGTCTCTGTAGCTGTACCAGGAAAGCCGATTCCGTGTAATGGGAATGTCTCGTTCGTCCTGTTGTTGCAGCTTCCTGCGCAAGTGTTGACGCCGTATCTTGCACCGTGGTTACGTTTGACTGGTGTCTTTCAGTTGGTGGTGTTTTTCGAACAGAATGTTGCCCAGCCTGATGCTGACATTCTTCACAGTATTTTTGAGGTTGTGTCGATTGTTATGTTTAGGAACTTACCAAGTTAAAATTTACGTCACATGCTAAGGGCTACGGTATTTTGGCTGTGTCAAAAGTTTAAGCTTCTAAGTCAGTGCAGTCGAAATACACTCCTGGAAATGGAAAAAAGAACACATTGACACCGGTGTGTCAGACCCACCATACTTGCTCCGGACACTGCGAGAGGGCTGTACAAGCAATGATCACACGCACGGCACAGCGGACACACCAGGAACCGCGGTGTTGGCCGTCGAATGGCGCTAGCTGCGCAGCATTTGTGCACCGCCGCCGTCAGTGTCAGCCAGATTGCCGTGGCATACGGAGCTCCATCGCAGTCTTTAACACTGGTAGCATGCCGCGACAGCGTGGACGTGAACCGTATGTGCAGTTGACGGACTTTGAGCGAGGGCGTATAGTGGCCATGCGGGAGGCCGGGTGGACGTACCGCCGAATTGCTCAACACGTGGGGCGTGAGGTCTCCACAGTACATCGATGTTGTCGCCAGTGGTCGGCGGAAGGTGCACGTGCCCGTCGACCTGGGACCGGACCGCAGCGACGCACGGATGCACGCCAAGACCGTAGGATCCTACGCAGTGCCGTAGGGGACCGCACCGCCACTTCCCAGCAAATTAGGGACACTGTTGCTCCTGGGGTATCGGCGAGGACCATTCGCAACCGTCTTCATGAAGCTGGGCTACGGTCCCGCACACCGTTAGGCCGTCTTCCGCTCACGCCCCAACATCGTGCAGCCCGCCTCCAGTGGTGTCGCGACAGGCGTGAATGGAGGGACGAATGGAGACGTGTCGTCTTCAGCGATGAGAGTCGCTTCTGCCTTGGTGCCAATGATGGTCGTATGCGTGTTTGGCGCCGTGCAAGTGAGCGCCAGAATCAGGACTGCATACGACCGAGGCACACAGGGCCAACACCCGGCATCATGGTGTGGGGAGCGATCTCCTACACTGGCCGTACACCACTGGTGATCGTCGAGGGGACACTGAATAGGGCACGGTACATCCAAACCGTCATCGAACCCATCGTTCTACCATTCCTTGACCGGCAAGGGAACTTGCTGTTCCAACAGGACAATGCACGTCCGCATGTATCCCGTGCCACCCAACGTGCTCTAGAAGGTGTAAGTCAACTACCCTGGCCAGCAAGATCTCCGGATCTGTCCCCCATTGAGCATGTTTAGGACTGGATGAAGTGTCGTCTCACGCGGTCTGCACGTCCAGCACGAACGCTGGTCCAACTGAGGCACCAGGTGGAAATAGCATGGCAAGCCGTTCCACAGGACTACATCCAGCATCTCTACGATCGTCTCCATGGGAGAATAGCAGCCTGCATTGCTGCGAAAGGTGGATATACACTGTACTAGTGCCGACATTGTGCATGCTCTATTGCCTGTGTCTATGTGGCTGTGGTTCTGTCAGTGTGATCATGTGATGTATCTGACCCCAGGAATGTGTCAGTAAAGTTTCCCCTTCCTGGGACAATGAATTCAGGGTGTTCTTATTTCAATTTCCAGGAGTGTACAATCATTTATATGAAATATTTTGATACTAGCAAACTCACTCATCAAAATATACAGCCAAGAAGCAGGCTTTCACAGTACGAGTAAAGGAAATAGTCCGAACATTTTTAATTTCTACCTACCTGCATATCAGATAAGAAAATTGTTTTTATTATTTGTTACTCGTCTCTCTTTCTGTCGGTCTGTTAAGAACCCTATTTCTCAAAGATTCCAGTAGTAAAACCGGAAGTACATTAAAAAATTAAACTTAAATTTAAAACATTCTCCAGGGTCTCGAAATACCCAAGACTAATAATTTTCAGTGCCGCTATCGATAATACTGGAAACTAATAGAGACTCTCAATTCTCGAGAACCATCTATATACCTAATGAAGTTTGTAAACAACCCTCAGAGGTCGATTTCTACTCGCACTTCGCCAATTTCTCCTCTTGGTCAGGGAGCTAAGTTATAATTTTTCCATGTGACGCATGTGGAAGATGACGTGCAGTGTGTGGGCAAACTCTCACGCGAAGGGAACGCCTTAAACCAGGTTTGAGAGGTCATTACAGTGTCTGAAATTAATTGTGTTAACACCCATAAACACTGTTAGCAAGCATTTTCAAATATTTGTCCAAAAATACTTTCGATGTCTAATCACATAATCATGGATTGTTTCTGTAACACTAAATAAATTAAGCCATCGTTTTCTTGTTGATTTTCAAAAGTTTAAAAGCCTAAATCGTTTGAAATTAAAATATATCAGTTGTAATATACAGACGCCAAAATAGAGAAATGTGAACATGATGACGAAAATCCGAAAATAGGGTACACACAGGATAGCATGGCCTGTAAATGCGTAGACTGTAGGGAACTTGTGGTGTGAAGGGTAGTGGCGGGGGTTGTGGGCAGGCGCTGTAGGGGGAATGCTGAGCGCTGAATGGGAGGTGCCATACTAAAGCCTGCGCACGTATTTTTTTTAATATTATGTTTAGCCCCTCCACTTCCACACTTGAGTGGTAACCACTCAAAATGTTCTAGGACTTGGTTAGTAGCTAAAAGGAATTCCACTGAAAATGCAACAAAATCAGCCATTTATTTGCGGCTGGCTTGTTAACCATTTGTAATTTTCAGAGAAGAGTCATGAGTGGCAAATTTTGAAGAAAACATAAAGTTCTCTTGTTGACATGTTAAAATTTGCTTATTTCACCAAAACACATTGGTGTTTACACACTGTCACGTCACTGTGCAGACTCTGACGCTAGATAATTTTGTAACAGTGATTTATGAAGTTAGGAACTGATATAAAGTAAGGTTAATCGTCTACGAAAAAGCACATCCTTGATACGATAGTAAACGTGAAAACCCCACTGTAACCAGTACACCGCTTCTATTATAGTTCTGCCTGCTTCCTAGAGAGGTTTAAAACTTGAGTCATGTACCACGATTTTGACAGTAAAATTATATTGATTATCTTCAATTAGGTTTCTCGTAGTATTTGCTTAATGCCGTAGTAGATAATAAAACAAAATATCGTTAGGCACTTTCAGATTCCTATTTGTTGAATATTGCCTTGGACTTTTACTTCGTGAAATCTGCGTTTGTTTATTACGTATCATGGTCGCAGGAAATGCCTAATGTTTTTTTCCTACGGGTGTTGTCCTCAGGTTGGTTAGGTTTAAGTAGTTCTAAGTTCTAGGGGACTGATGACCATAGATGTTAAGTCCCATAGTGCTCAGAGCCAGAGCCATTTGAACCATTTTTTCTACGGGTGTACCTATAGTTTTCATGAGGATGTATTGTTGCGAGGGTTTAAATATTGCTTTAGCTTGTCCAGGTATTGTAAAACTGGATAAATATCCTTAGATGGCCAGCGTAAGTTTCCCACCGTCAAACCTGTACAGGATCTCGAAATTTAACGTAGTAATCAGTTGAGCGATATAACAAATAATATCTATTAAGTAGCAGACATAACGGGATATGATGCCATGGATATGTAAGAGGGGACCATTCTAAAATGCTCACATATGCTTAGGCAGTAAGGTCTCAGACAAGATGGTACATACTAAGGTGGGAATTGGCAACGTTTTGTGCCGCAAGATAAAATTAACAGTTTAGTTAAGATCACTATAATGATTTTTTTCACTTTGAAGGAAATTGGAAGAGTGTAGCTGAAAGCGTAGTAACAACCGTTTCTCACCTATACGAATGAGCATCAAATTGAAATATTAAAACTGGTATTCATTGTGTTATTTCACTGACGTTTCATGAAGTGTCCACTTTGTGTTAGCATAAGTTATCATTACCAGCAGAAAATGACAAACGTTTTGTACTGCAAAATAAAGAAATTGCCCTATCATGGGTCACTATAATGTTTGTATGACACTGAGAGGCAACTTAATGTGGGTAACTGGAAGCACAGCAACACATGTTTCTTGCATACATGAATTTTTATTAAATTCAGTTGTTAAAATTAGTCTTCAGTACGTTATTTAATCGAAGTGTAAGGTAGTTTCCCGTTTTGTGAGCTGACAAGTCACTCTTCCTCTCAGGTTATAGCACACACACAGACACATAACACACACACACACACACACATGCAGACACACCATCAGCTTTTGGTGTTACAATACTACTAGATTTATGAATGCCTATTTGTTTATTCGGAAATGTCAGCCATCACTGATTTGTCTGCTTAGCATTTGATGTCGTTCAAATTCTTCAGACTTTAGAAGCTGCAAGACATGGGATATCCACTGCAGGTGCTAATAAATTGTGCTAATAAATTGTACAAAGTTCCCAGAACAACTCAGATGTAAAAAAAAGAATAAATATAGGCCCTCCTTGTATAATGTGCGCGGAATGTGCAGCTGAGTTATTTACGTTGGAAAGTCAAAAATGGACTCCCGATTAGTAGAAGTCAACTAACGGAATGTGTCAACAAATTTGTGGCAGATTTGAGGCTGGATGCTCCATGCAAACCTAACACGAAGGAGATAGAATTGTTCTTGGAAAGACGCAAAGCATTACACAAAGTATACCAGAGTCAATGACTCCATTAGAATGTGAAGTTCCCGCTAAAAGACCAAGAAGTAAACACATACAATGTATCGTCACATCAAGAGCTTGCAAAGAGTATCATGTAAAGAATTATATTATAAAAGCATGCTTGGTAACACTACGCAGAATATATCGAAACTAATTGGAACTATAAATATTGTCGCTTTATAAATGTAGAGGCGTAAATCTATGAACCATTTTTACGAAAATACTGGTTTCCTACTCTGTCATCGAACAATAAAGCTGCGGCTTCCATTGTGGTTCCCAGTGGGTCACATATAGAATGTGTGTCACCATGTCATATGATGATATATAGTTGTGGTATCCATCAACCATCACTGCAGATACCGAGTTACCGTACAATATTCCTACATCTCAACGGGCTGCGCTGTTTTGGTCAGAAATGTGGTGTCACCGCCACACACCACACTTGTTAGGTGGTAACCTTTAAATCGGCCGCGGTCCGTTAGTATACGTCTGACCCGCGTGTCGCCACTATCAGTGATTGCATACCGAGCGCCGCCACACGGCAGGTCTAGTGCAGAGAGAGACTCCCTAGCACTCGCCCCAGTTGTACAGCCGACTTTGCTAGCGATGGTTCACTGTCTACATACGCTCTTATTTGCAGAGACGACAGTTTAGCATAGCCTTCAGCTACGTCATTTGCTACGACCTAGCAAGGCGCCTATTCAGTTACTATAAAAACTATCTTCAAGAATGTATTATGAACAGATAATATTGTGAATCATGTGCCATCAACGTTCATCATTACTGGATTAAAGTATAAAACTAATTATGTCCGCTCTCTGAATTCTCATTCCTTGTTATGTTCCAGACCTCACGTCAGTGTAGTTCTTCCCACTTCACGCCAGCCTGCGTGAACTAAAACGCGTGCATTTCGACCTCCAATCGTAGCACGGTGTTGGCTCTTCTGCTAACACAAAAAGAAATAAGGAAACACAGAAAGAAATTCATACCTGAACGTAAATGCAGATTCTAGTCAAGCCTACTGGTTGTGCACTGTATCTGAACGCGAATAGAATTTTTGCAGTGTCCAAAACAAGTTGCAAGTATCACCTGTCGTCAGAACAGTGTTCTGCGTAGTTGTGAGTGCATTATGTTGGAGCTAAGTGAATTCAGATTGGTCGCAAACGTATAAGTACTTGGTATCACGCAACATTCCTCCATTGCGGAAGGTATTTGCTACGTGATATTGTACCCGTGTTAGAATGGACCGTTTACCAATTGCGGAAAAGGTCGATATCGTGTTGATGTATAGCTAATTTGATCAAAATGCCCAACGGGCGTGTGCTGCGTATGCTGCTCGGTGTCCTGGACGACCTCATCCAAGTGTCCGGACCGTTCGCCGGATAGTTACGTTATTTAAGGAAACAGTAAGTGTTCAGCCACGTGTGAAACATCAGCCACTACCTGGAACAAATGATGATGCCCAAGTAGGTGTTTTAGCTCCTTTCCAGCTAATCCGCAAATAAGTAGCACACAAATTGTGCGAGAATCACGAATCTCAAAAGCGTCGGTGTTGAGGATCCATCAACGTCGATTGCACCCGTACCATACTTCTATGCACCAGGAATTGCATGGCGACGACTTTGAACGTCGTGTACAGTTCTGCCACTGGGCACAAGAGAAATTACGGGACGATGACAGAATTTTTGCCCGCGTTCTATTTAGCGACAAAGCGTCATTCACCAACAGCGGTAACGTAAACCGGCATAATATGCACTATTGGGGACCCTCCTCTATTTCCCTGAATTTCCTCCCCAACCCCTCCCTCCCTTCCCCTTCCCCAAGTCCCGTGGGCAATCGCAGGATGTGTGAACGTCGACGACATCAAGCTCTCAGCCAGTTGAGTGGGGCCCCAGACTGTTGATGTTTCATCCAATGGCGTCTACGTTTAGCCCTTCCCCTACACCTCGAGCAATTTTAATTTCTTTAAGTAGATTCTGTGATTACCGTCATTATCACCCATACGTCGTAGTGAGATCAAATGTATGAAATGCTGCTAGCAGCATAAATCAGCCAGATAGAAGAAGCCTGACAATATGTATTTGTCGACTGGTTTTGTTGTAACAGTACGGTTAAGACAAGTAAAGAAATCCAAATTACTGCTATGCTTATGGTATTTATTGCTTTATGAATGAACCATAGACAAAACTATAAAATATTCTACGAGGAATCGTTTAAACAGTCAGTCAATACAAATTTTGCTCTGCTGTTTGCTTTGCTATAGGCCTGCTTCGGCTACAGTGTGATTCTCCTGTAGCCTTCGAAGAATACATGATTTCGTTAACCTTTTTTTCCATTCTTGACAATACTGCATGATTATTCAATAGTACATTCGTCTAGGTATTTGTCACGTCCATAAAACACCTACTGGTGCTCTCACTGTCTAATGGTTTGATTGTTATGTCTCGTAAATGATGTGATTAAAAGATTGTTGTAGCTACACGACCATAACTCAGTCATTAGTGTTGTTGTAGACGAGACCTTTCTGTTCTGTTTACAACTGTTTATACTGGGATGGGATTTTCACTCTGCAGCGGAGTGTGGGCTGATATGAAACTTCCTGGCAGATTAAAACTGGTTAATCTGCCAGGAAGTTTCAGTGTTTCTACTGTTGTCTACTTTATTTGACAGGAAAATACCGACCTTATTTTGTTTTAATTTTCTAATATCTGAGCTTCTATGCAGTAGTAATTTGAACATTCTTGTTAACTTTATCTTTGTTTGTAAATGGTTTGGCTATGTACGTTTGTCTGTTATATACATTTATGATGTATATAAAATTTTCACTATTTAATTTTGTCTTTAAGATGCGTTCCTTCATTTAATATTCTCTGTGGATAGTTACATACGTGCATATAAATTTCTATTTCTTCTGAGATATCCATGGTTACTCCCTTCAGTTTTGTGTGTAGTATTTGCTTTGGTCGTTCTATTTGAGACCAGATTTCATGGTTTTCGCTCTTCATATTATTGAAAAAAGTCAATCTATTTGTATCGCTATTCCTGGTGTGTCTCGATATCTAATTCCGAAATATCTTCCTGTTTATCCTATAAAAATATCACAATATTGATAGTGTATATACATTACTTTGTGTGAACTGGTAATTCTGTTTCCCTGAATGAATTTGTATTTCCAGATTATAATTGGTTTGGTAGGCTAACCTTATTTTTGCATTTTTACTGATAAAATGAAATGTATTTCATTTGTCACATATGTTTCCAATGTATGTTGTTAGTAAGTAAGGGATTTTCTGTTTCACTGGAGATTCTTTTAGTATTTTTACGTCGTTTTGCATATCCCTGTGTGCTGGTTTGAAGTGTTTTTTGTTGATTTGACTAATTATGTAGGGTACATAGTCATTGTGTTGTACTATATATTGTAGAATTACTAGTTCCTTTTGCATCGTAGCTTGTTCCAGTTGTAGGCTGATCATTGAATGGAAATGTGCTTGATTATATGCTTTAGGGTGACATGACTTGACATTTATTATGTTACCTGTTATTGAGAATTTCTGAAAATTTCGATGTTTTTTGTGTTGTTAATCTTTTTTAATGTCTGATCTAGAAAATTTATTGTTTTATTAGTCACTGATTCCACTGAAAACTTAATTTTTGCGTTTAGTTTATTCAGTGCGTTATGTATTTATGCATGTGGTGTCAGTCCCTTCGGGCATGTCCAAAAGAACAGACACCATTCTGAGTCTGTAGCCACAATGAATCAAGACACAAAGGAAGTAATGACATTACCTGTCAATGGGAAATGATTTATAAGGGTCCGGAAAGTTGAAAATTTGTGCCAGACCATGATTCCAAACCGAGTCTCCTGCTTACTAGGGAGATGCGCTGTCCATTACGCCAGCTTGATAAAGTGGTCACTATAACTGCATGGACTACTCTTGCACACGTCATGTCAAACCTAAATTCTCAACTTACACTACTGAAGTAGTGCCCCTGCTCATTATCTTCGTTACTCGTTACATCTCGCCGATTCCTGTAAGAGTTCGAGCCTGCTGTGCATCTACACTGATGGGATCACTGGTCGTCATCGACTCAGTTATACATGTGGGACCTTTCCTTAAGGAAATGTCCGATTTCCGCAGCTTTAAATTGCGTAAGCGTAGTTTTGTTCATGTAAACAGATAAGCCTGCAGCTGAGGCTCAAATTCCAGCAAAGCATTACGATATGTCGTAAGTTTTAGGAGAAGGTGGACGTTCTGTCGTCGGTAATTTCGAAACTGAAGTTAGCTTAAGTAGATCTACCAGGAACAGTCAACAAATAACTGATAGGTTGTTGCAACAAACGAAGCGCAGTCTGCACTATCTATATTACTAAATGGCTTACATAGGGAATTGTTCCAGTTGCAGTTTGCGTATCTAATGGCTTTCAGGTGCAACAAAAATTTTTCTTTCAATATTTTATGTAGCTACTGACTGAATTTAAAAACTTAAAATGCTATGAGGATCTAATCCTTGACACATGTAATCTAATGTAAAGAAATCAACATAGTAAATAAAGTACGAGAATTAGAAACTGTGTATACGTACGTCCTGATACAGCGTATCTCACGGTGCAACAATTACCCATACTATATCTCTTCAGCATTTGAGAATCAGAGTACTTAGCGATCTCCCATAAATCTTCGACATAATTTGAAATCTTCACGAAATGTATTCTCCCTGACACCACACATACAACGATGAAAACAAAAAAAAATACTTCTTACTGCATTTTTGCTATTCATACAGTTAATCTGGTGCATCATATACGTCGTTTTAACTTAACTCCGTTCGTAACTCAGTTTGCAGACAGTGCGCAAATACGTCACTGAATGCATTTGCATTTTTTTTTATTGTACTACACGCAGGTCGGGATATACGATTTTTTACGGAAGCCAGCTGACGTGTCCCTGAACATCTATCCATTGTCAAAGACGCGAACAACTAATGCCAGAAAACCCGCACCCTCTGGCGGAAAGTACATCATGTCAGAACATTAGACTTGAAGAGTTTGCAGTTATTAGACCTGTCTTATGGAAAGCAACCAGTAGCACAATAATAGTAACTACGAACTAATAATTGCAGACCAGTAAAGAATCGAGGGCTCCAGCTAACGGTTTTTCTCCATTGGGAACTGTGCGAGGAGTGGAGTGTCTGTGACTGATGGACGAGCAGTATGGAAAATAACCAGTGGCCATTCATTGTATATTAGGCGCTACTAGTCATTCGTCTTATATTTGTGCAGACTCATAAATAGTCCTAGCCGGCCGTTGCGGCCGAGCGGTTCTAGGTGCTTCAGTCCGGAACAGCGCTGCTGCTACGGTTGCAGGTTCGAATCCTGCCTCGGGCATGGATGTGTGTGATGTCCTTAGATTAGTTAGGTTTAAGAAGTTCTAAGTCTTAGGGGACTGATGACCTCAGATGTTAAGTCCCATAGTGCTCAGAGCCATTTGAACCATTTGAATTCCTATATTTACGTAAAGTGTACTTATTATTAAGTATCCACAAGGTTAGATGGCCTCGGGCAAGTACAGAAAGGGCAAAGCCTCAAAGGGTGCGGGGCAAAGTCAGGACATGCGGGGACCAAGCCACCATCGGTATTGTAATTGTAAACTGTCGAAGCTGCGTTGGTAAAGTACCGGAACTTCAAGCGTTGATAGAAAGCACCAAAGCTGAAATCGTTATAGGTACGGAAAGCTGCTGAAGCCAGAGATAAATTCTGCCGAAATTTTTACAAAGGCACAGACGGTGTTTAGATAGGATAGATTGCATGCAACCGGTGGTGGCGTGTTTGTCGCTGTTAGTAGCAGTTTATCCTGTAGTGAGGTAGAAGTGAATAGTTCCTGGGTGGAGGTTACACTCAACAACCGAGCTAGGTTAATAATTGGCTCCTTTTACCGACCTCCCGACTCAGCAGCATTAGTGGCAGAACAACTGAGAGAAAATCTGGAATACATTTCACATAAATTTTCTCAGCATGTTATAGTCTTAGGTGGAGATTTCAATTTACCAGATATAGACTGGGACACTCAGATGTTTAGGACGGGTGGTAGGGACAGAGCATCATTATACTGAGTGCACTATCCGAAAATTACCTCGAGCAATTAAACAGAGAACCGACTCGTGGAGATAACATCTTGGAACTACTGATAACAAACAGACCCAAAATTTTCGACTCTGTAAGCGCAGAACAGGGAATCAGTGATCATAAGGCCATTGTAGCATCCCTGAATATGAAAGTAAATAGTAATATAAAAAAAGGGAGGAAGGTTTATCTGTTTAGCAAGAGTAATAGAAGGCAGATTTCAGACTACCAAACAGATCAAAGCGAAAATTTCGATTCCGACACTGACAAAGCTGAGTGTTCATGGAAAAAGTTCAAAGCAATCGTAAAATGCGTTTTAGACAGGTACGTGCCGAGTTATGGTCATCTCATTCTTCGATATTCATGGAATGGTTTAGCAGCATGTTGTACCTGTACACACATCAGTAGCTGAACAATACTGCAGGGATGTCCGGAAAACATTGCAAGTCCGTATCAGGTGCAAAAGACCTCCTTTCCGTGAAGCAGGCTGGATGCTGTACCATGATGATGCGCGGCCGCATACTGCCACTGTTGGTGCTGAATATCTTGCCAAAATCAACGCAAAGTGCATCCCTCACCCTCCCTGTAGTCCTGATTTATTCCCATGTGACTTTCTTCTATTCCCTAACATGAAGCAACCCCTTCGTGGGAGGCATTGTCAATCATGTGGGAGGCATTGTCAATCATCAGAAGCAGTTGTGAAAGCTGCGGAGCGATTTTGAAGGACCTCTCAAAACATTGTTTCCAGCATGAATTTGAAGACTGGCAGAAACACTGGGACAAGTGCACCGGATTCATGTGAGACTACTTTGAGAAGGCCCATCAAAATTATAAGGATCAGTAAAGGTATGTTGTCAAAAAAAATTATGATCATTCTTTATTGAACAACCCTGGTAGTATATTATGTGCCAATAGTAATGTCGTTTTTGTGCAGAATATTAAACAATCTTATCCATACGTGAAGCGTACTGCTTGTGAAATATATACAAAGTTTTACACGGCGAATTTGATTCTTTATTGAATCAGGGAGTGGATGGTGTTGGTCTGAGACTGTGTGCAAGCTTTCTTAGAAAGTAAATAACGTAGCTGTTGAGCAAGAGAAAATGTTTCGTGATTGATACAAAATTCAAAAACAAAGTATTGTAGATCGATTTGTTGCCTGAACATCTGAAGCGAACATATAAATAAACAAAGCTGCTGATGCGAAATTCCAAACAACATTTTGTCAGACTACAAATTAAAACCCACTTGAACAGGACTTTAAAATGTCAAATTCGGATTGAATTACGTGGCATTAGGCATAAATTAGGACTTGACTATTCACAACGGTTTTACACCGCAATGAAACAAATTTAATCAGTAGGCAAATAATTAGACACGGGGCTCAGGAGACGTACACAAAATCAAGCAAATGTCCAATAAAAGTATGCAGCAGAAACCACAGTACGAGTCGATGGCTCAGTTATTGAAAGAATCATCACAAAGTATTTGGACTGCATCGACTTTTCTTCACCAGTGCTGAAATACAATTTAATAAGACATAGACAATTTACAGTACTTTCAGGTGACAGAAAGAACACATATCCTGCAGTTTTCTGAGATCATTCTGCTGAGTATTGCTACCCTCATGGTATTTCTTAAGTGGCTCTATTCAAGGGAATACAGCCCACTGAGCTACAGAGGCAGCCAAGTACGTATATTTAATTTGAGAATTTCATAACAATATTATTCTATGAAGATCCAAGAACGACTCTGCTAGGAAATCTCTAACCTCAAACAATTTCATACCCTACATAGAAGCCTAAGACACTGATCAAAAGGTATATTAAGAGGTTGAAGTATCGGGACAACCCCATATGTTAGCAAGCTATCGTCAAGATATTCAAGATAAAACTGCTAATGCATATCAGACAAAAATTTATCACAGTATCCAAGACAAATTTAGAATAGTTTATGACGGTTTTTGATTCACAAGGATGCAAAAACCAGAACGAACAATACTGCAAACTGTGGCCAACAGTGAGTATCAGAATAATTACGATAGGTAAATCAAATGTTAGGGCACTATGTATTCCGCATATCACACCGAGCAGCAAGAAAATCTGAAAAGCCAACAGCACAACCACAATGTTTCTGCTCTCAGGCACAGACAGACCATCTTTAGTTCACACGGCACGAGAGTCCTTCTTGAATCCTCGTAGAATAATATTCTGGGTCTTGGTCTAGCGTGTTGTGTCCAAGTTGTACCCAGATGTGATCGGCGTCCTTTGGTTTGGAGCCTGGTGGAGTATCTCAGCCAAAGCTTTCGTCGACTCAGTGATGGTCTTGGCTGGAAAATTCTGGTTCTCAGCTATCGGGTGGGGAATTGCTGGTTCCCCCCTCGATAGGTTAAAGAGTGCAAAACACAAAACAGCCGGTGTACTGTGTAACCGTCATCCGTCGATCTGCTGCCGTTGACTTCTCTGACCGAAGATATGATGTTGTTATCTACTGTATACGCCTGAGAAATTTACTTATATCTATACCTCAGGTGGAGCAGCAACAAACATCTTCACTGTAACGGTGACTAAATTTCGGGTTTCCATAATAATTAATGTTATTTTGGTCGTTAGATCAAGCTTCATTTGTTGCTGCGTTACCGAAGACAAGATAGTTAATAACGTCTTTGGATGTCAGTTATTATTTATTAATACACCCATAATTATGGAAATCACTTTAGTTTTTTATTGACGATATTCAATAATAATTAAATGATCATGGTTGGTTGGTTTGGGGAAGGAGACCAGACAGCGTGGTCATCGGTCTCATCGGATTAGGGAAGGATTGGGAAGGAAGTCGGCCGTGCCCTTTCAGAGGAACCATCCCGGCATTTGCCTTAAGTGATTTAGGGAAATCACGGAAAACCTAAATCACGATGGCCGGACGCGGGATTGAACCGTCGTCCACCCGAATGCGAGTCCAGTGTCTAACCACGGCGCCATCCCGCTCGGTAAATGATCATGAATGATTATGTTTTGTATAGAGGGTAAAGGAGGGTTGATCCTACAATTATTTTCAGCAATTACGGCACTAAAATGTCCGTGACTTCTATAGTTCGTCACTCAGATATTACAGCTAGGACTATGGTCCATTACCATACTTCGATAAAGTCATTCAAACCTCGAACACTTTTATTTTCACAAAGCTAATCGTCCATTCCTGTTCTTATATTCAATTTAACATCCCTTCGTATAGTCCACAATTCCTATTATCAGTTATTCGGCATGCAATAGAATTTAATACTAAGCGCTACTTTTTCTGGCGCACATAGTTCCTCAGTTATCCTAAGTCGGTGACCTTACGGCAAAAGTCTGTCCTATATAAATTAACTATAGTTAATTTTCTTGGAGTTTAAGAAAAGTGCCCTGATCCTTTCCGTATAATATCACACGGAAATGCCCTCTATATTGCACGCCACAGTTCGGAGACTTATTCAGAGCGCAGAAAACATGACAAGAGATCCAACAATATCAGCTCATGGTTTATATAATAAAATTTAGAAATAAAAGTAGCCGCGTTAAACCCTCTTTGATTTCCCTGAAGCGCTGCTTTGCTACGGGCGTTATTCTGATGAGAGATTATGTATCGATAATTTTAATGCTATTAATTACTACCGATATTGCCGATCACCTCTCCTTTACATGAAAATACGCCTGATAATATTGTTCTTAATTAAGAGAGCGGCTATATCTGATAGCAGAGTACTTGTGGAGTGCACATGGGGGATTTGCAGGTCACGCAGTAGTTCGAGGTACTCTGATGAGCTCTTCCATACGATACGCAGACTGAGAAATCAGACTGCCTGCAGAGTAGACATTTGCGTGCCAAACGTTTGTCAGTAAATTGTCGAAATATTTAGCAGCTAAGCTTCTGAGTCTACTGCCCCCCAGGAATGTTCTCACGCTCTAATGTTTCTCGGGAGTGAGAGTTGGCTGAAAGCCGAAGTAGAAAGCTCCGTAATATTTAGCGAGCCATGGAACATTTATCGGAACAAGAGATTAGACGTCATAGGAGGGAAGTGTTCATTGTAGTTGACAAATATACTGTCTATATTGAGGTCGAATTTGAGTGTGAATGTGGAGTTACCTGGTCACCTATAACAGATGTAGGTGAAATCAAGTTAATTTTTGGATGCTCTTACCAGCCGCCCGACTCAGCTGTGATGCTTTTAGAGTCATTAAAAGGAAGCCTATTGTCAGTAGCAGTAGCATGTAAATACGCAGGTCATGCAGTACCAGCCTGAGGTGACTTTAACCTACTATTTGGACGTGGAGACGTTCATGATTATTTGCAGGGGGTGCAGACAGACAGTTCTGAGAAGTACTTTTGAAAACGTTTTCCGAAATTTGTCTTGCGCGGATGGTTCGACAACCCACACATAGTGGAAGTATTCAAAAGTATTCAAAAAATTATGACGAAGCAAAGGCTGTTGCTCTCTCGGTTCAAAAGAGAATGCGCAAACGATGACAAGCTAAACTTCGTGGAGATTCGTGCATCTGTTAAATGATCTACGCGCAAAAGACACAAGACCTATGAATAAGGGCAACATGCAGTTTTCACATTTCTAGCTTTCCGAAAAGCACTTGGCGCGGTGCCTCACTACAGAGTGTCAACGAATGTACCAGCATATGGAATAGGCTCCCAGATACGTGATTGTGTGGTATACTTCTTTAGTAATAAAATCCAGTACGATGTCCTCGACAGAGAGTGATTATGAAAGAAAAAATTATCGTCAAGGAGTGTCATAGGATTCGTATTATATACTGTGTACATAAATGACCTGCTGAGCACGATGGGCAGCAATCTGTGGATGTTTGCTGATGATGCTGTGGTGTATGGGAGGGTCGCGCCGTTGAGTGAATGTAGGAGGAGGATAGAAGATGACTTAGACAAATTTTCTAGTTGATGTGATGAATGGCAGGTAGAAGTTCGTGCAGATGAGTAGGGAAAACAAAGCTGTAACGTTCGAATTAGTAGTGTGCTGCCTGCCACAGTCATGTCGTTTAAATATCTGCGCATAAAGCTGTCGTCACACGGACCGTGCATCCGAACGTTGAGGGTGCCGAGTTTCTGACGTCATAGAGAGGAAAACGTACTTTTGGGAGGCTTTCCAAACGTTTGGGGCAGTTTCTATCGGCGGCTGAACGTATACCAATGAGATGGAAGAACGGAAATTACGTCTCACGTATGCTATCTCTTACCAGCACAGGGGCGGCAGACGTCTTATTGCCTCTCAATTGGAGCCCATATGCCTATGTTGAGCATCCATCTAAGACGCATTGTTCTTGATTTTGTGTCTTCTAAGTAAATAGCAATTAATAACGTACCTCCGACTGAAGATTTCAGGAGATGGTAAGATGCTACGGTTCTTTCCCTTCTTAAATCCATTTACTATGTTCATACGTCACCAGGACGCAATTTACAGTCCCTTTTAACTTTGGTTGTAAATCATTAATGGTCGCTGCAGCGTAGTGAGCAGCTACATAGAACTGTCAGGTGAAGTGTTGCTGGTTCACAACTCAGTGGATCCAAAATCTTTTCACTATTCTTCATGCTTCCTGACAGGTTCTGATACTTTTATATTAGTTTAATAAAAGTATATATTGTAACATTCGATGTTACCAAATGTATCCATCCTCTTTCTCCGGAGTAATTTGCTTGATTGCCTTAAGTTACAAGACAACTTTCACTACGTGTGGGAAGATATTTTGCACTTTATTAAGTTTTGTGTTTCACATGTTGTAAAGGTTTAGATGTATTTTCACACCGCCACATCTTGTCACATAAAATACTGATTTGAGTAACGAAAGAGGCCAAGAGCCATTTATTTGTCAATGTATAATATTTCACTACGCATTTTAATGATGTATTTTGACGATTTATAAGGTTCAAAAATGGCTCTGAGCACTATGGGACTTAACATCTGAGGTCATCAGTCCCCTAGAATTTACAACTACTTAAACCTAACTAACCTAAGGACATCACACACATCCATGCCCGACGCAGGATTCGAACCTGCGACGGTAGCGGTCGCGCGGTTCCAATACCGTAGCGCATAGAACTGCTCGGCCACAGCCGCCTGCTGATTTACAAGGAGAAATGAATCCAGCGCCACTGACGTGCCTAAGAAACTATACATTCGGCCCGCATGTAAAAACATTAATATTAAAGACAGATTCTGGACACATTTGAATATTAAAAAAAAACAAGCGCTCAAATCATTGTCCACTGTCGGACCATATCACTCTCTTTTATCTCCTGTATAATACGCGCGCACCATTACATAGGCGTTATTATAAGGTTTGTAATTTGTTTAAATCTATTGATAAATACTGTTACTTTGTTGCGTGTGAGACTATGATGTGTGATAAACAGTGGTTAATGAATGGACATTTATACGTGATTTATAAACTTTTATGGACATAACAAATCACTCAGGCTCTGTCATTGTTATTGACGTAAGTGTTAACATGTTATATGTGTTTCAAATCCAAGCTCGTGATTATAGTGTCAATTACTCTAAGATTCTGTACGAAGCTCTTTCTTGTAAACTGGGCCATAGGTACATTTTCAGTGCGAGTGACGTGGAATTTCTTAGCAAACTTCACTTCTCACATCGTACATCGCTCGCACAGAGCCTCGCTGTTCCACAATGGTATGCGGCACTGTCTAAACGAGAAAGGGAGCCACGCTAGTATATGTTGCTTCCCCTTCTCAATCTGATGCTTAAATAATAATATTTCCTTACATCAGATGTGGCGCCCGAACAGGGACTTGAATCAAAATCATAGCTAATCCTCTCGTTTTTAATTTCATGTAGGTACGGAGTCGGAAATTTTCTGGAAATGGCTGATGTGGAAAACAATACGGTGAGAACCAACAGAACGGTAAAATGCAATTGGAGGCCGTAATTACAGTTCCGAGTCGCTGTTTCAACACAACGCAAAATGAGTAGAATCCTTTGTGTTTGGGAAAACCCCGCTTCCGTAGTGCATTTTCTAACATTCAAGTGCTGTGCTCATTTAAAATCCAGCTTTCCCGCCAAACCACGCTTCATTTCGTAAATTTATTCAGATTAGTTATCTCAAAACAGTTTCTTTGCAATTTTTAAAGTCAATTTGGTTAAAGAGCAAAGATTTTTTTTTCTGTATTTGTCTGTATATCTTCTCTTGTTGTCATTCAAATCCAATATGATGGAAATACAGCGTTGGTGACGGACAGCGGCGTTGTCTTCAATTGTTTACATTTAGTGGAATCCATATTGTCTCTTTCGTGTTCTGCTATTCAGTTTTCATTGCCGCCAGTGACAATAGACTGTTTTAGTAATTCAGAGATGGACACCCCGTGTGAGCAGTACAGTACTGTATCTAAAAATATTACCAGTGGTTCTATCGCGAAATCTTTGGTTGCAAACATGGCAGAAGACAAGCGAGCGGATAATTCCGCAGATGAACAAATCAGCGCCACTCGCTTGTAATTTCTAATTGCCCGGAGTCCCGGCAAGGCGAGTTAAATATCGAGGACGAGGAGCGTGAGAGAAGATTCGGTTCAAAATGGTTCAAATGGCTCTGAGCACTATGCGACTTAACATCTGTGGTCATCAGTCCCCTCGAACTTAGAACTACTTAAACCTAACTAACCTAAGGACAGCACACACATCCATGCCCGAGGCAGGATTCGAACTGGCGACCGTAGCGGTAATAAAAAGCGAATATTGGTAAACTCGGATCACAAATGGTTACAGTAACGGCAGCAATCGACTCAGTCATAGGTAATTTGAAAACAAAATTTGGTACAGTGGAAAGCAAGATAGATTCGGTAAAGGATGAACTAAAAGAAGGTCTCAAACATGAAAAGTGAATGCGGTTAAAACCGACTTACGTGTGTAAATAGATAGTAACATTTCCACGCTAGCAGACCACATTTTGAAGTAGGAAAATGGCATGAAATCAATCGCCGACCAACTTCAGCTATACAAGTAACCGCGTGCCAGTCTGAGGCGGCGAAGACGCTGAAAAAGTACGAAGAAGTGTCTGGGAAGGTCAACAAGCTTGAAGATAATATCAAGAGAATGGTGATAAAATGACAGAATTGTCAGATGACATACCTAAGTTGAATATTGAAAGTAAAATGAAGCATGGCTTAGACACGTACATCACAGAACTGAATAAGAGATACGAAGATTGGGTGGAGACCAAAGACAGAGAAATTTCCGACAAGTTAACGAACGAGCTGAAAGACGCCGTAAAATCAGGCACAATAGAAGTCTTAGCTGCTCCCGGAACTTCAGAGGACACAGTCTGTACAGAGTTAGGGCAGATTCGACGTGTCTTCATGAGAGATTTACCAGAGTGGAAACGCAAACTTGACCGTCAAACTGAGACAATGCAACACCGCTTAAACGATCTCCGAAACAATGAAGCGCAGGGCGAATCCCAAAGCGAATTACCAACCGTAAACAACTCGCCGGAATATTTCGACCGCCAACAACAAGCTTCCATACGATCAGTACCGAAGCAGGACTACCAACCTTTACAACCGGAACAAATCGCTCAACTATCGCTCGCGACTCCATTGAAAGAAGAGAGCGTTTTGAAACGTAGAGTCTTTCAAAGATTGATACTAGAGAAAAGAAACATTCACCCTGTCCTATTTTTAAAAGGATTTTCTGGCGTATTCCCAGAAAGTTGGCCAGGCCGCCAACGCATACAGTTTGTTATCGGATTCATTCAAGGAGAAAGTGCGTTATGGGGAACAGAGATGCTCGATAGATGTCATACCTATGCCGAATTCGAACACCAATTTTTGCGTAAGTTTTGGAGCACAGGAATACAGCAGAGACTTCGGAAAGAAGTGTACAAAGCCGAACTTTTTCATGCCAAATTTGGGAGTCTAAGGAGGTATTTCGTGAAGTACTTAAGGAAGATTCGCTATTCGGATTGCACCAATCACGACTTAAGATGTAATAATGATTATCAAGTCGAAATTGCCTATATCGATAAGGTAAAAATTGGTAAACGTTCCGGATGACGACCAGGAGATGTTCTTATGCGTGTTGGACAGTTTTGACCTCATCCATGAAGACGCGCCGTGTTCAGAACAACCACAATTACGAATATCAAACACCAAGCGCACCAGCCGCCGACATACATGGGAGCGCGAGCGGGAACTGTCAGGGTAGCCAACAATTAAACGCGAACTGGCAGCCAAGCAACGGAAAGAATATTAGCAACTATAGGAACCAGCGGAACAGACGTAACAATAATTACAGCCACAATCCCATTTATAACGACAATTCGAAAAACTATGGCAATGGCTACAAACGAAATAGATACGGCGATTACTACCAACGTAACAACTTCGGTGGGAACCAATACGGCGAACAAAACGATGGAAGCTACCAAAGTGCTTCGCGAAATGATAACCGTTTTCAGCAGCAAAACCAAGTCATGCAATACCAACAAAATGCGCCACCACAGCAAGCAACGAATGGAAATAATCAGCAGCAGTTTAAACAAAATCAGAAGCCGCGTGGAACATACAATCTGTCGATGTTCTACACCCAAGTCTGTCCGCCGCCGAACTTTAATTTTACCAGCCAACCGGAATTCGTACCAACGGGATCATGATGTCTGTCATGAGCTCTACCGTGGTCGTGCGGTAGCGTTCTCGCTTCCCGCGCTCGGGTTCCCGGGTTCGATTCCCGGCGGGGTCAGGGATTTTCCCTGCCTCGTGATGAGTGGATGTTGTGTGATGTCCTTATTTCAGTTAGGAATAAGTAGTTCAACGGTTCTAGGGGACTGATGACCTCAGATGTTAAGTCTCATAGTGCTCAGAGCCATTTGAACCACGAGCTGTCTGGAACCGCGTGACCGCTACGGTCGCAGGTTCGAATCCTGCCCCGGCCATGGATGTGTGTGATGTCCTTAGGTTAGTTAGGTTTAAGTAGTTCTAAGTTCTAGGGGACTGATGACCTCAGATGTTAAGTCCCATAGTGCTCAGAGCCATTTGAACCATTTGAACCACGAGCTCTACCGTGATGATAACTGAAGACAATAGCACGAGCACAACATCAGGCGGTACTAGCTCAGCCCAAATGAGAGCGGAGAACTGGAAGTAGGTAGTCCAAGCCTCCATAGGTTGGCTGCGGAATGCACAGGGGGCGACTTCATGTCGGAGTCAATAAATCTTAAGACACCGACAGAAAATGGCATAAGTTAAAGGACTACGGCAATGGCTACAACACCGGTTACCGAAATTTTACAAAATAACATGGAGTATTATTTCATCGGACGACAGCAACCGGTGTGCGTGTGCATATCCCATCCTTATGTGGAACATTGGGGACACTTCGGTCCTGGAAAAATGCAAGAATAAAATATAGATGTATTGCTACGTTCCTAATTTGCGTGGAAAGATACACAAACTCCTATGAAGTTGTCTAGTACGCCATAAAGCCAAGCCATTTAATCTGTCAAATGCTTTGGCATTAAACCCCATATTAACCATTAAACCAGGGCAGATAGTCAGTACAGACCTCGCTGGACCGATCACGATACGAAAAGGAGGTACGAAATACCTTGTGGCACTTCTAGATCTGTTTACAAAACATATATGTCTGCGCGCAACGAAGTCGTCAATCGCGCCGCCGATTATAAGAAGAATAGAGCAGGATGACTAACCCACGTTTAGGCAAACCGGACGCCATACTTTCTGAGAATTCCTCGCACCTTATCGGCAAACAATGGATAGGTTTTCTCGCAAGGAACAACATTAGGCACATTTTGATTTCGAAATTCAAACCACAGTCAAACTTGACAGCACGCGTATTTAAGGAATTAAACCGATTCATCCGTAAATATATTCCGACACGCCAAACAAAATGGGTGGATCCAGAATGAGATTTTCACTCGGAGGCGGAGTGTGCGCTGATACGAAACTTTCTGGCAGAATAAAACTGTGTGCCGGACCGAGACTCGAACTCTGGACCTTTGCCTTTCGCGGGCAAGTGCTCTGCCAACCGAAGTACCCAAGCACGACTCACGCCCCGTCTTCACAGCTTCACTTCTGCCAGTACCTCTCCTACCTTCCTTTAATCTGTCAGAAAGTTTCTTGAATCATCCCCCAGGCTGTGGCTACGCCATGTCTCCGCAATAACCTTTCGTTCAGGAGTGCTAGTTCTGCAAGGTTCGCAGGAGAGCTTCTGTAAAGTTTGGAAGGTAGGAGACGAGGTACTGGCAGAAATGAAGCTGTGAAGACGGGGCGTGAGTCGTGCTTGGGTAGTTAAGTTGGCAGAGCACTTACCCGTGAGAGGCAAAGGTCCAGAGTTCGAGTCTCGGTCCGGCACAGAGTTTTAATCTGCCAGAAAGTTTCATAATGGGTGGAATTTGTAACCCCGTTCGAGCAGATACTCAACCTACCCCACATGTCAACCGGTTACACGCCAGCAGAACTAATGTCGAATCTAAAGAAACGCAGCGAGTGGATCGATAGTATACCTAAAACTCAGAGTGATGAAGAACAACTCGATGAAGAACTCAGACAGGCCGTGATATCACTTACTGTTCACGTGAATTTCAGATAGGACACAATAAGAAGATCGGGAAAGTGGTAGACTACAAACTTAATGAGAAATTATTAGTGAGGACGCATTACAAACCTTCATTACTGTACCGTCTAAATAAAAAGTGGAGATACTTGTACGAGGATCCGTACATAATTATGCGCAAACCACACATTGGTTGCTATCTGATAGACGATCTATACCACCATCAGGGCATTAGGAAGTATGCTTCGAGCTCAGGAAATAATAATGACCATTGAGGAAGATTTTGCCGGTCACATCTACAAAAAGACCGTTGAAAGACAAGAAGAAGAATGAATCCACGAGTCAAGACACTGCCTGACAGAAAAGAGAAAATAAAAGAAAATTATTAAAGAAAGCCGCCGAACTTATTTATAGGAAAATTATCGGATTAGTTTTAAATTAGTTATTTAGAACATGAAGTCCTACGCGATTGATGGCCATGGATGGATGTTTTATTTGAATACAAAGGAAGGACGTAGCCGACATTCTACATGATGAAATTTGTTAGATGTAAGACGAAGACAATTTTATCCGAGGAACAGAATGCGTGACATGATGGAGAGAGAACAATTATTCGTAATTACCTCATGAAACGACAGATATAAACACGCGGATGATAAAAGAAACTCCAACGGCAAGTGAGATAATGAACCACGTGGACTGAGCGGTAAGAAGAAAAACAAGGCAAACGTATGACGTGACCCTGACGGCAAACACGCACGGAATTTATCAGTCATTTGTCCCTTGACACGCCCAGCTTAAATATTTACGGATCGCCGCGCGAATACTACACAGTGCAGGAAGACGGGATAATGCGACCACGCCTATTCAAAATGAAAGTTTGCATATTTAAAGATATGATAAAGCTACTAGATTCTAGAAGCGTTACAAGAACGAAGACCAGAATCTTATGGCTATTTATCAAAAAGTGTGCAACCAATACAAAGGAGTGATACATGAGTCTACGAATTTAAATCTGTAGTGTTATACTGTTGTGTAAATACCACCATCCATGATGGCTGGTTCAAATGGCTCTGAGCACTATGGGACTTAACATCTAAGGTCATCAGTCCCCTAGAACTTAGAACTACTTAAACCTAACTAACCTACGGACATCACCTACATCCATGCCCGAGGCAGGATTCGAACTTGCGACCATAGTGTTCGCGCGGTTCCAGACTGAAGCGCCTAGAGCCGCTCGCCACACTGGCCGGCATCCATGAGGAGACTATCCTGATATAGAGATTGTAAATAAAATGTAAACAGACCGTAAATAGTATTAGAGGTAAATCTAGAAGTAATTTGGTTTCATTGATGCTTTTGATGTGTGCAGAAGTGTCACCGAATTTTTTTTTTGTTTTCAAGATTTCAAGGAACTCCAACATTTTCTTCTCACTATGTATGTATGTATATACCATGAATTCCTATCCTATTCTTAACCTAAGTGAGCATCAGGAGTTCAATGGAGGACATGTAAACGGAATGCGAACACACGCTGGATGGAAAGGATTTCCACACTGCGCATCTTCCAAATTTCTTTTAACCCTTTCGATAAATTTCATTCTGTGATCGCATATTTTGTGATAGGATTTTACCGCGAATAGTCAGTTATCGGTCATTTGTCTTCTTTATTACTTTTATCGACTGGAACGCATGAAATTGAAAATCCGAATATCGCTACAGTTCCTGTTAGATAAAGTCACGTTCTCGCTGCTGCAAGTACGCAATTTATCTGTTGGCACACAATTCTCTCTAATGCACAACCAATGAAAGTAAATTGCATAAAAATCATAAACAAGGAATTTACAGAAATCTGTAAAAACCCTATTAATTTTAAAGAATTCAAAATTAAAATTACTCTGAAAGCGAAACCGAATGGCTATACCGACACCAAAGGAACTGCCTAGTTAATAAACTGTACATACTAGTGATTAAGCAAACATTGTGACTAGTATCAATTTTTCTTCGTAAACTGAAAAGAACAAAATACGGACATACGCACTGCTCATGTGAATCAACGAGTGACAAAATTATAAACTTGTGTTTTACTCACGTGAATCGGAAGTGACTAAGTTCAAGTGTATAATCAACGATTAACACAAAACATCACAAGACACGTTAGGTTAGGCAGTGAAAATTATAACCAGTGCTACGAATTTCCACTCCAGCGTGCATGCTGAAAATTTTAAATGTCCTTACTTGCAGGCGAGTGCTGCAGCCTGCAGACAACCAACCACAGCAACGATCCAAGGAGCACGAAGTGATGTTCGCCCTGTAGCGAGCTACGCTACACTCACGATGCAGTCAAGCAGTGAGTTATCAACGAACAGACAATACTTCGAAGGCAACTTTGCTAACCCGCGCGTACCGACGACAACCGCCAAGCCTGTACTGCGCTCGAATGGCTGGGGAAGTTACGCAACAGTGCCATGTATCGCCTCTGACACTGCTAGCTGATTGACTTTAACAACCGCGTTCCCAGCGGCAATTCAAAATATGCACATGGACATTTCCCCGAATATAGAGACCTGTATAACAATAAATGCATCCAAACTAAGGACTTATGTCAAGTACCGAGTGTACACTAAACACGAACAGTGGTATAGTCATTTCGGGGCGAAAATAAGATATTACTGAACAGTGTATAAATGAAGTGATCGAGCACTCACGCTACCTTCTTAAATCTAATGTTCACATCCTTATCCCTTACCCTATTAGTGATATAAACTTAGTGTTAAGCAGAACCTAACTCAGGTTTTCTTTATTGTTTCATGATAAAATGCACCAAGGAACACACGTCACGGACATTTATCTACATGGACCAATATTCAACATAATGAGACTCGAGCTCCGCAACGTCCTTGTTTTGTCCACCAAACCATGTCAAGATGCTGTGAGACAAGACCACAAACTACCATCGACAACCCAAAGCGAAGAACGTCAAAGTGTTTTGTGTTCGTGTGTAAGATGAAAGTTTATTAGTGTCAATTTAAGCGATAAGCAAATGCCGTGCAACTCGCACATAAAATAAAACTCTACAAAAGAGACAAAACCCCTCAACTAACTAAAACATCGTGCAGATGTACAGACAATGACGAGTGTATAAGCCATCTACCTTTGATTTTCATGTTAAATTATAAGTTTCTCTCGTTTCAGCAGGACTGAATTTATCAATTTTAAGAATGTGAAAGCTAGATCAATGTGTTGTACACTTATTTTTCAAGGAATGAAGGTCACCCCCTGTCCATTAACAGACGAACATAAAGGACCGTGGCACCGACCACAATGAATTGAAGCATAATAATGCGAAAACAATGGCAAGTTAAGGCATAAATACTTATATGCAGCTATTTGATAAATATTATGGATATTATGATGTATATGTTATGTTAATTAATTTAAGAGTGTGATTTTGACAAGTTACATGAATGCATGTACTGTGTGCAACTACATCATCACTGGAATTGCGTGTGGATCACGATAATCCAGTAGGAGTTCTCGTTCTCCACACTGGAGGCGATGAGATTTTGTATTTTTACACCGCCACATCTCGTCACATAAAATACTGATTTGAGTAACGAAAAAGGCCAAGAGCCATTTATTTGTCAATGTATAATATTATCTACGCATTGTAATGATGTATTTTGACGATTTACAAGGAGAAATGAATCCAGTGCCACTGATGCACCTAAGAAACTATAGACTCATTCAGCGCGCAAGCAAAAACGTTGATATTAAAGACAGACTCTGAAGATATTTGAATATAAAGAAACAAGCGTGCAACCCATCGTCCACTGCCGGACCATATCACTCTCTTTTTATCTCCTGTATAACACGGGCGCACCATTACAAAGGCGTCATTATAATATTTGTAATTTATTTAAATATATTTATAAATACTGTTATTTTGTTGCGTGTGAGACTAGTATGTGTGAAAAACACAGAGTGGTTAATGAATGGACATTTATACGTGATTTATAAACTTTTATGGACATTGGCACAACTTGACTAGAAGAAGGGATCGGTTGGTAGGGCATATTCTGAGGCATCAAGGGATTACCAATTTAGTATTGGAGGGCAGCATGTAGGGTAAAAATCGTAGAGGGAGACCAAGAGATGAATACACTGAACAGATTCAGAAGGATGTAGGCTGCAGTAGGTACTGGGAGATGAAGAAGCTTGCACAGGATAGAGTGGCATGTAGAGCTGCATCTAACCAGTATGAGGACTGAAGACCACAACAACAACAACAACAGACCACTCAGGCTCTGTCATTGTTGTTGACGCAAGTGTTAACATGTTATATGTATTTCATATCCAAGCTCGTAATTATAGTGTCAATTACTCTAAATTTATGTTTGCTTAATCATTTACTTTCTACGTGCCAAGTTTTTTACAGAACCAACTGTGTCAGATGTGTCATTGTGCGGACAGAACAGTCGAGGCCGACGTTAAGATAGTACTTATATATCCCCCCTCGTAATATTCTTCAAACTCTGTTGTAAACTGGCCCTTAGGTATATTTTCATTGCGAGTGATGTCCGGGAATTTCTTAGCAAACTTCATTTCTCAAATCGTACATCGCTCGCTCAAAGCGTCACTGTTCCACAATGGTACGCGGCACTTTCTAAACGGGAAAGGGAGCCACGCAAGTATATGTTGCTTCCCCTTCTCAGTCTGATACTTAAATAATAATAATATTTCCTTACATCAGAAGGCCCTGCTATTAAATCGGAACAGCGATCAGTTAAGAATGAAGTTAGGCTTTTTTCTAAAAAGTGAGAATGATGAAAGAATGTTTATCTTACGTGGAGATTATAAATTTGTATCGCACTCTTCGTAACGCAGTCCTTGTAAGCCCACGTCCTTGATGACTGGTCATTGTATCTTCCTTTTTGCCTTATAACATGTTCATGGATATCGAAGTTGTTATTTACTTATACGACAAAGACAACAACTTGAATAGCAAATGGACAAGGGAGGAAACGTTCGTTTTCATAGAGCTAACGTAGGGAATTAAAGCGAATACATTTCGTGAACCGTGCGATTTGCGAGCCAGATACAGCCGACAACAGCCACTGGAGCGCACTGCGATCTCATGATACACCACAATGAGGCAAACATACCCTACGCACAAGTTGTATCATGTCTGTGCATTGAGCAGCATGCTGAGCATACTACGCTGAACGTTGAGATTCGAAAGCACGGCCCTTGTGCCTACGGCTTAAGGTCACAAAGCGACTTGAAATGGAACGAGCATGTAAAAATTGTAAAAGCGAAGGCAAAGGGTCGAGTTAGGTTTGTTCGGAGACGTTTAGGAAATTGTGGTATTATATTGGACACTAGTGCGACCTGTTCCTGCGTTCTCCTCGAATTTTTGGAATCCACACCAGGTCAGATTCGAGGATGACGTCGAAGCAATTCAGAGGCGCGCTGCTAGATTTGTTACCGGTAGTTTCGAATAACAAGCAAATTTACGGAGAAGCTTCGGGAACTCAAATGCAAATCCATGAAGAAAGACATTCTTTTCGAGGAACACTATTGAGGAAATTGAGGGAACTGCCTTATGAAGCTGAGTGCAGAACGATTCTGCTGCTGCCAACGTATGTTTCGCGAAAGGACCACCACCATAAGATCAGACAAGTTAGAGTAGGCAGTCGTTTTGCCCCCTCTCTGTTTGCGAGTGGAGCAAAAGAGGAAGTGACTAGTAGCAGTAGGAAGTTCCTTCTGCCACACACCTTACGGTTTCTTCTGTAGATGTAGACGTAAATGTAGATGTGCACCCCCACCTGTCATCCGCATCCTCTCTCACACAACGCTCCACTTCCCCACTTTACGACGCTGCGGTATGCGCGGCAGAGGGGGGTGGGCTAGAGTGACATTCTACGCGTTGTACCGCTTAAGTGGGCATACATTATACGATGTGGACATTATGCCTCAAATTTAATAACTTTTTCAAAGAGTTTATATTCACTGACGAAAAGAATGGTGTTTCATCGCCTGTTTCACATCCTCAGGGGTTAAGTTCTTTCACTTTTTTTAGTTTCTTAAGCAGCCCATATTCCTCCTCAGGGTTGAGGCTATGTCGCTACAAAATGTCATCGAAATCGGTTATGCAGTATAGTCGTGGAAACGTCACAGGCAGTATGTTAATGAGTATTAATCACATTAAGGATTGTGTAAACATTGTAGTCATTACAACGAATCGCATTACATAGCAAATATCAAAATAGCAAATATCAAAACAATAAAGCATTTTCACAATGATGATAGCGTTCAAATAACAAAAAAGGTTTTCCTTAATGTTTCCCTATAATGAATTAGAATTTCGGAGTATGGAATGCTGTTCTCCCGTGATCCGATTTTGATTAATTCAGGGCTGTACATTACCTGTGACAACCGCACAAAAACTGGTCTACTGGTTTAGGAGATTAGGGTGTTCAAACAGAGAAACCGAAAGACGACAGTTTTACAGTTTCATTGGAAGTATAAACGACCGGAAATGAAAAAGTGTTCACTACCCGGCACTGCTGACGTCTCCACTGAATTTTTGTGTAGTAACTCGCATACTTCACCGAATACACCGATTCATCATTGCTCTACTTTCGAAGGGAATCTTCGGAAGTGATATTCTATCAACGTCTGCAAACTGTTCACATGTTTCTCGGAGTGACTCGACCGTGTGTAAACGATACATACGAAACCTGAGCAACTTCTAACTCCTCGCACAAAGCTGCGTGACCGAACGCCAAGAAGTTATTGTACGAACAGCGAGAAAATGCCTCTTTCCCGAAAGAACACGCTCGGCACCAAATCTTCCAGAGATCTAGAGATTATGAGTAAGAATCAGTCAATGAGGGAGGCTTTCCAAGGAGATTGTAACCTCCCCACAAAATTCATTCACATTTAGTGTAACCTTAAAACAGAATAATTCCTAAACTTCTCAACAGTAAAAAATTATAATTATGTCATTCATATTCAGTGTAATGTCCCAACAAAAAAATAAATTCAGTAACCTGGTAATAATACAATGTAACTAACCTCTCAATTAAATTGTCGCTCACTTATAACTTTTCAATAACTGACTGTGAACTTAACCTGGTAAATTTTGGACGTCAGCAGTGCTGCGTCATGACCCTGAAAGATCATACTGAATAAAAAAAGAAAAATTCTTACCTCAATGAAGTCACCGGATGACGCATATATTTCTGCTCTTAAAATAAATTTTTCTGGCACAGACCTGTGCAATGCTGGCCGATAGATTTGTCATTTATGAAAAGAAACAACTGATTTTTCTTTTGCAATAATCGGGATGATCATGGATTGGAGAAATTAGTAAATTCTTTGAATTGAAATCAATGGTTGTTACTTTTTATGAGAAAGATTATTATTAGGACATTTTTTTAAACATTTACATGGGACTTGAGATAACAATACTACATATGCGCGAGGCTGTTTTTACCTTATACAATAATGCTGAGGCTCCGGCATCGCTGCACCACGACCGGCCCAGCCAACACGATACACCAGACCAGACTGCTCGCTAGCAACAACTTACTCCTACAGCTACACAGTTCGTACTGCAGTCAACACTGCTCTCTGGTCTGAGATTCTCTTATACCTTACATATCGCAGGCAGCGCGTGAGCAATACATCGAAATTACATCTGCTCGGTCCTCTTACAAGGTTGCTGAGAAGGTAATGCACAGCGTTTTTTTTTCTCACTGGAAAACAATGCTACGAATACGAAAGGTTACATGTGTATGATTTGAAGTTTCCTGAGTGAGCGCGCCAAATTTCCGTCACTTCCGACGGATAGCGTAGCTGCAGGACAGTTTCAAAATGATGTCTTATATGTGATGTACTTACGTCATCGAATTTCTCACTGCAGATAAGGAAACGATGGGCAATATTCAGAAACACTTGTGCAAAGTCTATGAGGCATCTGCTGTCGACAGAAATACTGTTATTCGATGGGCACGGAGGGTGAAATCATCAGAAGGCGGTTCGTTGGCGTTTCACGATTTGCAACGGTCAGGGAAACCACCCACGGCTGTCACACCTGTCCTAGCCACCTCGGACTTTCAATTCTTTGGGCCATTAAAGGATGTCATTGGTGGAAGACATTTTGAGGATGATGGGGAGGTGATTCTGCAGGTACCAGAACAAGGACTGGTACCGATAGGACACACACGCTCTTGTTTCGCTCTAGAGTAGGGCTACAGAACGGGATGGAGATTACGTGGAAAACTCGGGTGTGTAGGCAAAACACTATTCTTTCGTGTGTGTAATTCTCATTATGTTCAATAAAGAATTTTTGAAGAAAAAATGCCGTGCATTACTTTTTTGGTGAACCTCCGTATATGAATCGATTAATCATATCCATTAATTGTATCCTAATAATCGATTATTCGATTGTTAGGTGACCACTTTCTTTTCAGGTCTATAAACCTTCCCCTTAAATTACCATTAATAAAATACCAACGGCCGTTATTTTGGTTTTATTTGTCAGGCAACCTGTTTCGACATTACGTCGTCTTCAAGCCTGCGTATATCGACTAACGCTCGCGTTAGAAAGCAATGCCGCACTGTCAACAGTCTTCCCACAGTCATGTGTGATCCTTGGATAGCTGTCAGCTGGGGGGAAAAAAATCTTTTCGATATCAGTAGAAAGTGCTGCATTGGTTTCTAACGCGAGGGTTACTCGATATATGCAGGCCTGAACGTAATATAATGTATTTCGAAACTGGTTGCCTAACAAACAAAACCAAAATAACGGCTGTTGGTATTTTATTATTGGAAATCGATCAGAGGAAGTCGCGCACACCAGACATAAGACGGAGTTACATTTATTCCCCTTAAATTTTTATTTATGATGAAAATGTTATTTCAACAAAATATAACGCCATCCTATCACACTTACATTTATATTTTTGCAAATAATAATAGTTGCTCAGTTTTTAATTACCATTCTTTAATTTTATCGGAAGTATGTACTTATGTAACACGTATTAATAAGATAACTAATGTTATTATTTTTAACAACGTTTGTATTTTAACACAGATACACTTGTGAATATGCTTACAAGTGCCAAATGTTTTTCCGGAAGTGAATTGAGGCGCACTAATTTATGTAGGCATTTTCCACTGATTCTTGAACGGTAAGCTTTGATGAGAGAGGATGCCGCCATTCCTAAACGTCTATTAGCCACACTGTGCGTACCAGGACATACTGCTTCAATGTCTTTCGAGAATAGCTAAGGAGATGATCTTCGCTTGACTGCAGGTTGGTGTAAGTAGATTCTGACATTAGATAGTAAATCCTGGCTCTTTGGCGCTGTTTTGAAAGAGCTTATATCTCAGGAATGCTCCATCAATGATCTTCAGGATTGCAGTATATAAAGGCACATTTGCATGCCGAGCGTGAGTTTCCTCGGAAACGCGAAATATTAATTAAATAAATAATCAGTGACAAATAAATAAAGCCTATGGCACACAACTGCAGCGCTGTGTCGCTGATAAAACAAAAGCACAATTACGTTACTCTTATGTTTGATTAAGAAAGGAGAGAGCTCTGGTAGAAGTGGTGCGAGAAGCACGTATTTTATTCTATTGTCTGGCACACCGCCATATTTCATGTTATAGAAGAATACTGCGAGTTGCAACCAGACTAGGCACTCGATTCTGTAAAGAATTTATATTTATAAAAGTAAGTAGGATTATGAACTGTAGGCTTATTCATTGAATATATCTGATTTAACTAACTGTGTAACTTTTTATGTTTAGTAGACAATCACCTCTGTACGACGTATTGGCATGGCTGGCAAATTATTGAAATATTGAGATTTAGATTATGAGTCCGCACCTACCGCAGCAGTCTTTGGAAACGATTTATTTACGAAGTCCGATTATTTCAGTTTTATTTCACGGTCAACTACGAGTAACATTGCCTTTACGAGAAAGCCATTGTCAAGCGTCTGATACCGAATAATTAAACGTCCACGTTCCAGATAAGCAAATATTAATTACAATTACAATCACAATCACCATCATACAGATAGAAAAATTAATATTTAAATAATATTTTTTTTATTTTATTTATTTTATATTGGCGACTGCGTGTCGGACTTGTTATTTTGTCATTTGTTACATTGTTCTCTTTGTTTCATGTGAAAAATCAACTTTCTGGACCTGGATGTGAATGTATGAGAGATAACAAAAAAAATCTGAAGATATTTTCCAATTCTAAAATTTTGCGGGAAGACGCAATGAAACTTCCAGCAAAATAAGGTAAGACGCAGCATCTTTGCATTAGCAGGCTTGACCAGACGTATAATTCAGTGTATTAGCTTTTCAGTAGATTCTGTAGTGTTTCTTTCGTGCATAACAGTTTTCAGTGATAAATTTCATTCTCACTACTTTTCCTTAAACAATAACGTATGCAACAATATCAATACACGAGTGTACAATATGGCCGACTTCTGTACGATACGTAGTAACATGGACAGCAGCCATTACCAATAATCTCAAATTCAGTTTATATTTTTAAATTAACAGACAGCCATTGTTGCTACGAGCGATTCATGCTCAACTGCATTTTATTTTAAAATCAGTGTCAAATATTTTCTTGAAACATATATCACGTGTGGGATGGTAATAACTAGAAATCAATACGCAAAAATGGAACAGCAAAGACGTACTATTCAGACGCAATCCGACTCGGACGAGAGACAAATGTTAGAAAATGACTTTACGACAGCAACCGGTAGTGACGATTTATCAAACATTGACGCAAGTGTTGACGGAAATTTTGGCAATAGGCCGTCCACTACAAAAATTTCAAAGTCTCAGTCAGAGCCCATGTTGATTCATGACGTCACGTCTAATGACGCGACGGGGGCACAGACCTTGCAAACAGTAAACATTGCCGACATGTTACAAATGCTAATGAAACAAAACGCCGAAAACATGGCAACCTTACAGACACAAAATGACGCAATTAAATCTGACCTCATAGCACTCAAGACAGGTAATGACACTTTATGTAAACGTGTGGAACTTATAGAGGCCACACTGACCGAACAGATAACTTAGATTTTCTTGTGCCTTTAGGTGAATTGCTCACCTGCAGGTGTGTCCTTTCGCCTCGCAATTCAGGGGGCAATATAAAGGCACATTTGCATGCCGAGCGTGAGTTTCCTCGGAAACGCGAAATATTAATTAAATAAATAATCAGTGACAAATAAATAAAGCCTATGGCACACAACTGCAGCGCTGTGTCGCTGATAAAACAAAAGCACAATTACGTTACTCTTATGTTTGATTAAGAAAGGAGAGAGCTCTGGTAGAAGTGGTGCGAGAAGCACGTATTTTATTCTATTGTCTGGCACACCGCCATATTTCATGTTATAGAAGAATACTGCGAGTTGCTACCAGACTAGGCACTCGATTCTGTAAAGAATTTATATTTATAAAAGTAAGTAGGATTATGAACTGTAGGCTTATTCATTGAATATATCTGATTTAACTAACTGTGTAACTTTTTATGTTTAGTAGACAATCACCTCTGTACGACGTATTGGCATGGCTGGCAAATTATTGAAATATTGAGATTTAGATTATGAGTCCGCACCTACCGCAGCAGTCTTTGGAAACGATTTATTTACGAAGTCCGATTATTTCAGTTTTATTTCACGGTCAACTACGAGTAACATTGCCTTTACGAGAAAGCCATTGTCAAGCGTCTGATACCGAATAATTAAACGTCCACGTTCCAGATAAGCAAATATTAATTACAATTACAATCACAATCACCATCATACAGATAGAAAAATTAATATTTAAATAATATTTTTTTTATTTTATTTATTTTATAAGTACCACTACCTGATGCAAGTCTTTTAGTTAGGGGCCACTTTGCCAACCTGCGTGTCCTTACAACCAACGGCGCCCAATTTTCCCAGGATGGTCATACATCCAAGGACGAGCCTCACCCAGCGTTACTTAACTTCGGTGGTCGGGTGGGAACCATTGTTATCGGCTTGGCAAGGCCGTGGGTACGGTAACCGGTACGGAATATATTGGTAGTCACGGGTTCGAATAATTAGCCTATATACAAATTGTAATGAGACTTAGGAAGCATATTTTTTGTGCAGACAGACACTTTTATAAATGTAACAATGGCTATTGACACTAACAGACTAAAAGTAGCGTAAATTAGTATGCCAGTAGTGTTTGTTGCAGGATTCTAACGCGAGACGTTTAGGAGATATCGTATACTGGAAAGTTTCCACATCGACAACCGTTTGTCCCATTCAACTTGCGTAGATGTTACGTACGACGTTATTATGTTTCATTACAGCGTTTTTGTATGTTCCTTGAGAGCACTGTGACTTGCGAGTCAGAGTGTGGCAGTCCTAGCAATAGGTCGTGTGTGGCGTTGGGATTAACCAATGCAGAAAAGCTGACACGCTCATGGTGTCTGGGGAGTGTAGGAAGAATGCCGTTCGTTCTTACACGGTTTCTGCCCCAATATACCCCAACAGATGTCAGTCATCTAGAAACTTATTTATCAAACTCTTCATCGAGTTATGTTAAAGTGATAGCGTAACATGTAGTCAACGTAAGAGAAGGAAGCAAATGACAAAATAAATATTATCGCTACTGAAACTTCCTGGCAGATTAAAACTGTGTGCCGGACCGAGACTCGAACTCGGGACCTTTGCCTTTCGCGGGCAGGTGCTCTACCAACTGAGCTACCCAAGCATTACTCACGCCCCGTCCTCACAGCTTTACTTCTGCCAGTACCTCGTCTCCTACGTTCCAAACTTTACAGAAGCTCTCCTGCTAATGTTGAAGCTGATCCGGACGTTAGGTGCCGCGCAATCGCACGAGCAAGTGGTCTGAGACAGAAAAGTTTTGTATGCATTCACCATCGTCTTAGGTTCCATCCCTATCACATTTTCCTCCGCCAAGAGCCGCGTGGAAACGATTATGAGAACCTGTTGACTTCTGTGCATAAGGATTATGACTAGATACTCCAGATACATTATGTATCTCCTATAGTCATGAAGACACATTTGCCAATCATACCCAGCTAAACAGCCGAAACGTGCGCTATTGGTCTGTTGACACTCCCTGTCGGCTTCGTCAGTTGGAACGCCAGCGTCTATGGAGTGTAAACGTGTTATATGGGATAACTCACAGGCCCAATTTTGTAGAAAGAACACTGAAAGAATTGCAGCCTCCCATCGCACCACCTTCCACGGATATGCCAGCAGACGTCCCTCCGCAGACTACGAGGAGTCTGCAGTTCTAACATGATGGCTGTCCAGCCCATAGTGTACGAAGTGTTGCAGCACGAATTGTTGCCATATCATGGGACTGGACACAGAGGACTTGTCCCTCGGCCGCCCGTTCCCCACATTTAATGCCTGGAGAATTTTTTCTGTGGGCAAAACTGAGAGATGTTGCCTACAAGGACATATCAACTTGATACTGGGTGTTCAGACAGCCAGCCCATCAAAATTCAGATCCCGGTCAGCCACTGCCCCACTGTATCACGCAACGCAGACGTTTCAAGAAAGAGACTGTTGCAATGACAGTGTGCCTCTGTGAAGCGTCATGGGCTCCGAAGTCGCCTATATCACCCACTCGCATATCCTGACGCATTGCCTCTCTCCCTCCCTGAACTGGGTATCAGAATTTGTTGCGACGGCTACACAAAGCAGACCGCGAAAAACAGCGTCACCACAGTGCTGAATGTGACGAAATTTTTTGTTATGTTTTGGAGGGTGTAATAGACATGAAAGTGAGGCATGACTGTCATCGTAGGTTAGAGGTTATCTTGTTTTGGGTGGAGGAGTAAGTTACCTGCCTTTAAAGGTAACTGTAGAGAGATGTACTTGGTTTTGGTAAAATGTACAATACGTAAATTGGTTGACATACTGAACCATGCATGGAGTCAATGCCTGTAATGTGTTGCACTTGTCATTGATACGGTCATTTTGGAAGGCAGTGGAGAGAGTTGGTGTCTCATGAGACAATGTAAAGACTGTGTTTGGAGTTCTGATATCTTTTTGTACTTTTGAGTGTAATGGAAAGTAACAACGTCGCGATGGTACATTCAGAGACACAAAGTGTGTCAAAGCTGGAAGCGGTACGGATTTTTATAGGAAAGGTAGCACAGCTCACAGCTGATAGCAGATAATATGCAACTACATGGGCTGGGGACGAACAGTGAGTACTGCTACTGATAGCGCAGCTTGAGTTAAATGCAGCAGCTGCAAGACAATGTTTTCCATTTTTCTGAAAAATCATCTGAGGATGTACGGTTATACTTAGAGGACCTTAAGACGTTTGTCAAAATGAGTGACTGCACAGACAGCAGTTGTTACACACAGCAAAACCGCAACTGGTGGGAGAATCGAAAGCATACGTGACGTGTATGGAGGCATTAAAGAATTGAGTAGCTGGAGACGGAGCTTTTGCTAAAATCCAAAACTAGAATTGTGTGAGGTATGAGGGTTTCCCAGAAAGTAATGCACCGCATTTTTTTTTCTCAGCCGAAAACAATGCTACGAATGCGAAACGTTACGTATATATTATTGGAAGTCTCCTGAGTTAGCGCGCCGTTTCCCTCACTTCCGACAGACAGCGTAGCTGTGGGACAGTTTCAAAATGGTGTCTATAGGAGATGTACATTACAAGCAATGTGCCATCATTGATTTTTCTAGTGAGAGAAAGAAACTGTGGGGAATATTCACAACCGCTTGTGCAAAGTGTATGGAGCATCTGGTGTCGACAAAAGTACAAATAGTCGCTGGGCACGGAGGATGAGGTCATCAGAAGGCTGCTCGGCAGAGCTCCACGATTTGGAGCGGTCGAAGAGACCATCCACGGACAGAATAAGGAAGTGTAATGAACACGCATACAGGTTAGGGCAGAGAAATGCAGCAAACGCGATTTTTTTGCAAGAAGCTGAGCAGAGGACTTCAGATGATATTCAGATGAGACAGACGTTGCACATATCAAGAAGGGTGCCTACAGGCGCACCAGTGAACAAAGTTCAAAACCATCGTACAGTATGAATTAGATGAGTATGTGCCAAGCAAGATCGTAAGAGATGGAAAAGACCCACCGTGGTACAACAACCAAGTTAGAAAACTGCTACGGAAGCAAAGGGAACTTCACAGCAAACGTAAACATAGCCAAACAAAAATTACACCAAGCGAAATTTGTGTGAGGAGGGGATGCGAGAGGTGTTCAACGAATTAGAAAGTAAGATTCTATGTACTGACTTGGCAGAAAATCCTAAGAAATTTTGGTCTTATGTCAAAGCGGTATGTGGATCAAAATAAAATGTCAAAATGGTTCAAATGGCTCTGAGCACTATGGGACTTAACATCTATGGTCATCAGTCCCCTAGAACTTAGAACTACTTAAACCTAACTAACCTAAGGACAGCACACAACACCCAGCCATCACGAGGCAGAGAAAATCCCTGAAAATCCCCGAACCCGGGAACCCGGGCATGGGAAGCGAGAACGCTACCGCACGACCACGAGATGCGGGCAACAAAATGTCCAGACACTCTATGACCAAAATGGTACTGAAACGGAGGATGACAGACTAAAGGCCGAAATACTAAATGACTTTTTCCAAAGCTGTTTCACATAGAGGAAGACTGCACTGTAGTCCCTTCTCTAGATTGCCGCACAGATGACAAAATGTTAGGTATCTAAACACATGAAAGGGGGATAGAAAACAATTAAAATCGCTCAAAAGAGGAAAGGCCGCTGGACCTGATGGGATACCAGTTCGATTTTACACAGAGTACGCGAAAGAACGTCGTGTACCGTAGGTCTCTAGAAGAGCGTAGCGTTCCAAAAGATCGGAAAAGGGCACAGGTCATCCCCGGTTTCAAGAAGAGACGTTGAACAGATGTGCAGAACTATAGATCTACATTTCTAACGTCGATAAGTTGTAGAATTTTGGAACACGTATTTTGTTCGTGTATAATGACATTTCTGGATACTAGAAATCTACTCCGTAGGAGTCAGCATCGGTTTCGAAAAAGACGATCGTGTGAAACCCAGTTCGCGCTATTCCTCCACGAGACTCATAGGGCCATAGACACGGGTTCCCAGGTAGATGCCGGGTTTCTTGATTTCCGTAAGGCGTTTGATACAGTTCGCCACAGTCATTTAATGAACAAAGTAAGAGCATATGGACTATCAGACCAGTTGTGTGGTTGGATTGAAGAGTTCCTAGATAACAGAACGCAGCATGTCATTCTCATTGGAGAGATGTCTTCCGAAGTAAGAATGATTTCAGGTGTGCCGCAGGGGAGTGTCGCATGACCGTTGCCATTCACAATATATATAAATGATAACACCGGAAGTTACTGAGGCTTTTTGCGGATGATGCTGTAGTATATCGAGAGATTGTAACAATGGAAAATTGTACTGAAATGCAGGAGGATCTGAAACCAATTGACGCATGGTGCAGGGATTGGCAATTGAGTCTCAATGAAGACAAGTGTAACGTGCTGCGAATACATAGAAAGAAAGATCCTTTATCATTTAGCTACATTGTAGTAGGTCAGCTGCTGGAAGCAGTTAATTCCATAAATTATGTGGGAGTAGGCATTAGGAGTGATTTAAAATGGAATGACCATATAAAATTAATCGTCGGTAAAGCAAATGCCAGACTGAGATTCTTTGGAAGAATCCTAAGGAAATGCAGTCCGAAAACAAAGGACGTAGGTTACAGTAAACTTGTTCACCCACTGCTTGAATACTGCTCACCGGTGTGGGATCCGTACCAGATATAGTTGATAGAGGAGATAGAGAAGATCCAATGAGAGCAGCGCGCTTCGTTACAGGATCATTTAGTAATTGCGAAAGCGTTACGGAGATGATAGATAAGACTCCAGTGGAAGACTCTGCAAGAGAGACGCTCAGTAGCTCGGTTCGGGATTTTGTTGAAGTTTCGAGATCATACCTTCACCTAGGAGTCAAGCAGTATATTGCTCCCTCCTACGTATATTTCACAAAGAGACGATGAGGATAAAATCAGTGAGCTTAGAGCCCACACAGAGGCATACCGACAATCTTTCTTTCCATGAACAATACGAGACTGGAATATCAGGGAGAACCGATAGAGGTACTCAAGGTATCCTCCGTCAGTTGACTTGCGGAGTATAGAAAAAAAAGTAACTACATAAGATTTTTTTGTATTCCTGTCCAATTTTTGAGATGGAAAATGAGATAACTTGAACATTATAGTGTTAAATAGGTTCATTACCGTAACGAAAAAATAATAGACGTTGTATTTTCATCCTTTCCACGTAGTTTGATACATAGCATATTTTTATTTATACTAAAACAATATAAAAACTCTAGCTGTTTCTACATTCACTAGAAACCTTTAAAAATCAGGATTATATTAAAAGCAACTTTTCTATCTATTAGATTTTTTTTTGCGGTAGATAAAGATGTAGGAAGCTATTTTATTTAAAAAAAAAAATGCAACCCCTCCAAGATCACTAAATTAGTGAGATTAGTAAGCGTCCAAGTGAAGGAAACTATTGACCTAGGGAACGGGAGATTGGCGGTGTGTGTGTGCGTTGGGGGGGGGGGGGGGGCTCATACCTTTAATAGTACCTCTTACTGTGTGTTCAGTGATTGCAAGCAGTTGTTCGGCGTACGTCTTCGCTTGAATGGCAAACATGTCGAGCCTCAATATTTGGTGCAACGTAGCACTTGCGCTCTGTGTACTTCGCGTGTGCTAGCGTGCACAGCAGAATCACCATCTACGGGAAACGAAACATGGTTTCATCTCACGCTTCAAGAGTCATGTACGTGCACTCGACCGGGTCGGGGTTCGTTGCTCACCTTGAGTTTTTCTTTCTCGTGAACAGTCTACTTGTTTCTGCGAAACAGTGCCCTTGATGCTTAACGGCGGCTGGCTACGCTAGGCGCGGGCAGGTGCAGCGAATCGCCCTTGAGATCACGCACTTAAAACTTGGAACAGGCGAACCGGAGACGCCACACACTGGTCTCCACCTCCAGACGTCACATCCCAGCTGCGGCCGCCATGGGGCCCTCACTGCCGTCGCTCGTGTTGCTGCTCGTCGCTTACGCCGCCGCTGCTCAGCTCCGTGAGTGCTTACCGTGCGTGACCGAGGCAGTCACGGACGTGCCTAAGGCGCCTTTATCTGTGTCCTGCTGCCGTGGACATTTGTGCTAGTCCGCACTGCTATTGCCGTGACCACGTGTTAACTATGTCTCCAACATCGTCATTTCAAATTATCGTTTAATCTTAGCCTGCCTGGGTGGATAACGATATCAGATTTTAGTGCCCATCTAAACAGGGTACATTTTTAGTGTTCCGTACCTCAATCGGTAAAAACGGAACCCTTACAGAATTACTTTACTGTCCGTCCATCCGTCTGTCTGTCTTTCTATACAGATTGTTCAAAACCGTTTTTCTAAGGAACGGGTATACTTACCAAGCTCAAATTTACGTTACACATTAAGGTCTACAGTCTCTTGGTCATGTAACAATCAATTCACTCAAAAGAGACTGTCATTTATACCACAGTTTTTAGTTCAAAAAATGTTCAAATGTGTGGGAAATCTTATGGGACTTAACTGCTAAGGTCATCAGTCCATAAGGTTACACACTACTTAACCTAAATTATCCTAAGGTCAAAGAAACACACCGATGCCCGAGGGATGACTCGAACCTCCGCCGGGACCAGCCGCACAGTCCATGACTGCTGCGCCATGCCGGCCGGAGTGGCCGTGCGGTTCTAGGCGCTACAGTCCGGAGCAGAGCGACCGCTACGGTCGCAGGTTCGAATCCTGCCTCGGGCATGGATGTGTGTGATGTCCTTAGGTTAGTTAGGTTTAATTAGTTCTAAGTTCTAGGCGACTGATGACCTCAGAAGTTAAGTCGCATAGTGCTCAGAGTCATTTTTTTTTCCTGCGCTCTAGACCCCTCGGCTAACCCCGCGTGGCACAGTTTTTACAAGTAGCACCCTTGAACACCTATCGGGTACTTCCCGTTGACCTAAAATCATGAAATTCGCCAAGATGCAAGGTTTCACGCTACAACAAAAGTAAAAAATATGAAAATTGCTAGTTTGTGGTTATTTTATCATTTGTTATCAGATTGTCTGTCTGTCCGACAGCCTGTTAATACCCCTTTTATCACAGAAAAGCGTAGACGTATGAAGTTAAAATTTATGTCACATACTGAGGTCTATGGCCCCTTGGCGATAAAATAAACATTAGCTTCTAGGTCAACGCACTCAAAAGATACGGTCATTCATGTCACATATTTTGAAACTCGCAATTTCAGTCATCAAAACCTAAAGAGTGCTTCTCGTTGACCGATAATCGTTAAATCTGGCAAGAAGCAAGTTTTAATACTGCAACCAAAGTGACGTATCCGAAAATTATTAATTTGGATTTACATACAATGATTTTTTTAATTTGTTATCAGACGGTCTGTCTGTCTCTCTGTCAGTCTGTTAAGCCCTTTTTCATAGGAGCGGACAGAAATATCAAGTTGAATTTCTGTCACTTGATAATGTCTCTGGTACCTAGGTGGTATAGAAAACGTTTGCATCTAAGTGAATCCGCTCAAAAGATGCAGCCATTTATGTCACATATTTTTATATTTGTAAACACACTCATCAAAACCTACAAGGTATTTCACACTGACCTAGAAATATGAAATATTTATAATTACACCACGAACTTTTTTTATCAGATTGTCTGTATGTTCGTCGGTCTGCTAAGACCCCTGTTTCTATTTGCGGTACCAAGTTGAAATTTATGTCACATACTGCAGTCTATAGCCTTTTTCTGGTGTAACATATTACGCGGACTCAATCAAAAGATACTGCCATTTAGTCATATATTTTAATACTCGCAAGCTCATTCATTAAAACCTATAGGGTATGTCCTCTTGATGAATAATCATGAAAGGTAAGATGAAAGGTTTCGTGGTATAAGTAAACGAAAAAAGACAGTAAATTGTTCATTTATGAGTATATCACACAAAAATATGTATTTTTTCATTCGTTATTCGACTTTAAATTAAAACACACTATTAAATCTTGCAATCCGCTGGACCTATATCTCGCCAGTATCACAGGCCAGTGTGGCAGAGAGGTTCTAGGCGCTTCAGTCTGGAACCGCGTGATCGCTAGGTTAGTTAGGTTTAAGTAGTTCTAAGTTATAGGGGAATGATGACCCCAGATGTTAAGTCCCATAGTGCTCAGAGCCATTTGAACGATTCGTCAGTACCAGTGTCGGTAACAGGAGAAAACTGTCGAGATCCTTCATTCCCTGAATGCCTGAACTGCCTACATACATAATTAAGTTTGTACGGAATCTTCAGCACGGGTGTCTTTCTCACATCGTTGAATTAATTGCGGTATCAGTTCTACACGTACCATCTTTAGGTCGGAATATGTCAAGTACAAGAACAATCCAACCAGTTTATCAGGAAATGTACATCCTACTTTATGGAATAATATTCCACACCTACTTCTTTACTTTGTAAACCAATGTGAAGCGCATGGCAGAGGATTTCTGCATTGTAGAAGTTATTATGGTTTCTTCCAATTGCATCTGCGCATGGGATGCAAGAACAATCGTTATTAAACGTCCTTTGAGCACGCTGCAATTATTCGTAATTTGTCTTTGTGATACATTCAGGAACACTATGTAAGGAATTGTTGTGTATGCCTAGTTTCATCATTTATTGTTAATTCTTGCAATTAATGAATAGGCTTACACGGAATGGTACATGTTCACTTCCAAGCGTCCACCACTTCTGTGACCCTCTCCCACTCATCGAAATGTTCTTTGTACATGTTCAATTCCTCCTGGTAGTCATAATTTGAGCAATATTCTAGAATGTGTCTCACGAATGTTTTGTAAGCAACCTCTTTTGCAGGCTGAGCCGATATCTCCACCCGTCAGTGAGCCTATGACATTGATTGATTTCATATCGCTACAAAATGTTACACCCAGGTATGGCGTGCTACTTTGTTTCCCTTTCTAGAAGTACAAAATTTTACATTTCTCCTCTCTCATTCCTATTGCCAAGCCCATATTCTCCCGTAACACTATCTACTAACCTTTCTCCTTCAACTGCTTTCCAATCCCCAACGACTATTAGATTTTCGTCTCCTGCTACATCCTGAATTACATGTTCGGTAGCCTCATATACATTCCCTACCTCTTCGTCTGCTGCTGGTGACGTTTTCATGTACACCTGTACTGTCTTTGTGGGCTTTGGTTAACTGTCGAATCTGATGAGAACCACCCTATCATAGAACTGTTCATAGCAGTTCACTCTCTGTTCTACTTTCCTATTCATATCGTATCCTACAAATACCACGATTTTCTGCTGCTGTTTAAGTTAGTATTCGCCTGACCTGAAGTCCTTAGTTTCTTTTCATTTCACATCACTGACCCCTCACTATATGTAGACGGAGCCCGGAGCCTTTCCAATCCCTTTTTCAGATTTTCTAGCTTTCCAACTACCTTCAAAGTTCTGGCATTGTATTCTCCGACTCTTAAAACGTTATCCCGTCGTTGGTTATTCCACCACTCACTCATGGTAACCTCCCCTTGGCAGTCCCGTCCCGGATGGGGAGCTAATGCGGAATCTTTTGCCAATGGAGAGATCACAATGGCACTTTATCAGTTAAGGCCACATGTTCTGTTGATGCAGTAGTTTCCATTGCGTTCTGTTTCCTCATGCCGTTGATCATCGCTGATTCTTCCGCCTTTTGAGGGTAGTCATTAATATACAACTTCAGTAGGAGTCCTCCTATCTAGCAACCTATCATTCAGATCATAAGATGGTGACTATGGAACCGAAAATGGTCGTAAATTTAGAAACACCTGCAACCTAGATGGACAGTAAAATCGGCCTGCGAGGGCAGGCACTGTCGGCACTGTCAGATCGTGGGTCTGTAGCCGACGACCGAACCCAGGACGTTTGAATTTGAGTGAACCATATCCAGTACTGATACCTCCACTGTTTGAGATCTCGCTGTTGTTTGCGTATTGCTGCTCCCAGGTGGAGTCTGTCTCGTTGGCGGAAGCTATTAGCAGCCTTCCACTCCTTGATGTTGGTTTGGATTTAGTATTATTCTTATTAGTGAAGTGCAACCAGCGGTACTCTCTGCCTTGTGGCCGTTAAAGCCCCAATTACCTGCCCTGGAGGTTGGCATACTTTTCCGGCAGTGTACGAGGGCAGTTCAATAAGTAATGCAACACATTTCTTTTCTCGGCCAATTTTGGTTGAAAAAACCGGAAATTTCTTGTGGAATATTTTCAAACATTCCCGCTTCGTCTCATATAGTTTCATTGAGTTCCGACAGGTGGCAGCGCTGTACGGAGCTGTTAAAATGGCGTCTGTAACGTATGTGCGTTGCAAACAACGGGCAGTGATCGAGTTTCTTTTGGCGGAAAACCAGGGCATCTCAGATATTCATAGGCGCTTGCAGAATGTCTACGGTGATCTGGAAGTGGACAAAAGCACGTTGAGTCGTTGGGCAAAGCGTGTGTCATCATCGCCGCAAGGTCAAGCAAGACTGTCTGATCTCCCGCGTGCGGGCCGGCCGTGCACAGCTGTGACTCCTGCAATGGCGGAGCGTGCGAACACACTCGTTCGAGATGATCGATGGATCACCATCAAACAACTCAGTGCTCAACTTGACATCTCTGCTGGTAGTGCTGTCACAATTGTTCACCAGTTCGGATATTCAAAGGTTTGTTCCCGATGGGTCCCTCGTTGTCTAACCGAACACCATAAAGAGCAAAGGAGAACCATCTGTGCGGAATTTCTTGCTCGTCATGTGGCTGAGGGTGACAATTTCTTGTCAAAGATTGTTACTGGCGATGAAACATGGGTTCATCACTTCGAACCTGAAACAAAACGGCAATCAATGGAGTTGGCTCCGACATCGACCAGTGGAATGGTACTGTGCAGGCATACAGGCCCTCATTTCAAGGTGGCGTAAGGCCGTAGCATTGAATGGAGATTACGTTGAAAAATAGTGTTGTGTAGCTAAAAGATTGGGGAATAACCTGGTGTATTTCAATGCTGAATAAAACAATCCCTGTTTCAGAAAAAAAATGTGTTGCATTACTTATTGAACTGCCCTCGTACATTTCCTCGTCGTGTTGATGCTGTCCAATACGGCGAGTAGTTCGACAGCCTCTTAAATTGTGCTGCGCATATGTTTTGGCGAGGTCTACCTTGGTTCTAGTGTTTCCTTCGGCATTGCAGGTGTTTTTCTGAAGACGTAGTGCTGTCCGTCTCTTCGCTCTTACCTGAAAATATCCCATCGCTGTACCGGTGATCGGACGTTAGGCGGATTGGTTATTCGGTCGGTCGGCGCTTAAGCTACCCCAAGTGTGAGTTGCCATCCTGTTACGTGAATACAAGTCTTGGCTTCCTGTCTCACTGCTTACCCAGCTGTAGTCACCTTCCTCAGGTCGATCCAGGGAACATTGTCTGTGGACCACTCCGTCTTATTTGGACAAGTTGTCATAATTGTTTAAAAATTATCCTAATGTTTTAACATGGTATTGCCTCCCCCACTTGTAATTCCGGCCCCCTCAGACATTAATTGCTAGTATTTGTCCACCTTACGGTAATTCAGGTCTTCAGACCTTGTATATTCTGAAATTGCTTGTGGCCTTCAGCCCACGAATAATCTTCAACCTCCTTAATCAGGCCTTCAGCCGTTGATTATGTGTAAGATTGCTTGGGGCCTTCAGCCGACCAATAATTTGCAATGTTTCTTAATAAGGCCTTCAGCGTTTACTATAGCTTGTTACCGGTTTGATTGTTAAGAAGAAAATATCTTAGTATTTGCTACTTGTAATTCAGGCCTTCAGCCGTTGTGTATTCTGAAATTGCTGCTGCCCTTCAGCCGTTAATTCTAATATTGCTAGTGGCTTTCAGCCGACAAATAGCTTCGGTTCTGCATTGATAAGGCCTTCAGCCGTCACTGTAACTTGTTACAGTTATTAAGATTGTTAAAAGGGTATTGGTATTTTTTTAACGTGTAATTGTCCACCTTATTGGTAATTCAGGCCTTCAGCCGTTGTGTATTTTTGAAATTGCTTCTGGCCTTCAGCCGACGAATAATGTTTGAACCTTCTTAATGAGGTTCTCAGCCGTTGATCGTGTGTAACATTGCTTGTGGCCTTGAGTCGACAATAACTTGCAATTCTTCTATAAAGGCTTTCAGCCGCCAGTGTAGTAAAATTTTAATAAAATTATTGTTGAGAGTTATTTTAAAAACTTAAGTGTGTTTGTTTTCTGTGTAACCAACGGTGACAGATTAGGCCCCGTCCACACCTTTCCTGCTTTCACTAAGAACCGTGTCTCAGTGTTGTAAAAGTGTCCGATGTCAGTTTGTGGGGTGGAGTTCCATTCGTGTTGTTCTTGGTCGATGGATACAGGGACGGTTAATGCTGGTTGTGGATAACGCTATAGTTGTCATCTGAGACAATTCTGGTGATCGAGCAGGCCAAGGCAACATGTAGACACTCTGTAGAGCGTGTTGGATAACAACAGCGATACCTGGGCGAGCGTTATGCTTCTGGAAAACACCCCCTCGGAAGCTGTGTATGAGGCGCGCGGGATTAGCCGAACGGTCTGAGGCGCTACAGTCATGGACTGTGCGGCTGGTCCCGGCGGAGGTTCAAGTCCTCCCTCGGGCATGGGTGTGTGTGTTTGTCCTTAGGATAATTTAGGTTGTGTGTAAGGCTTAGGGACTGATGACCATAGCAGTTAAGTCCCATAAGATTTCACACACATTTGAACATTTTTGAAGCTGTTTATGAATGGCAGCACAACAAGTGGAATGCCAAGACTGACGTACGAATTTGCAGTCAGGGTTCGAGGAACAACCACAAGAGTGCTCTTGATGCATGCAAAATCGCACGCTAGACGGTAACTCCAGGTGTAGGTTCAGGGCCTCCTGCTCGCAGACGTGTTGGTAGCGGTCCCTCAAGTGAGTACTTCTTACCAACATACGGCCATCACTGGCACTGAGGCAGAACCGACTGTCATCAGAAAACACGACAGACCTCCACTGTGCTCTCTAATGAACTCTCACTTGACACCAGCGAAGTGGCAAATGTCGGTAGTGTGGGGTCAGTGGAGTGCACGCCACCGCGCGTCTGGCTCGGAGCTCTCATTGAAGGAACCGATTTGCATTAGTTGACTGTGTCACTGTGGTGCCAGCTGCCTCTCGTACTACTGCTTCAGATGCAGTACGATGAGCCTGAGCAATACGCCGAACACGATGGTCTTCTCGGTCGGTAGTGGCACGTGGCCGTTCACAGCCTGGTCTCCTCGCGACCGTGCATTCTCGTCACCACAGCTGCCAGCAATTATGTTCAGTGTCTACGTTCATGCCATGTCTTCTTGCAATACAGCAGAAGGCTTCACGCAGCTTCTGGAAGCCCTATAACACGACCTCGTTCAAACTTATTAAGGTGTTGATAATTGCGTCTTTGTCACCTTAAAGACATTCTCCATTAACAACTACTCACAACGTCCAATCTCATGATATTAACTCTGACGATCTTTACAAAGTGTATTTACAGTAAAACTGAGTTGCATCCTGACAGTGACACTACTGGCGCCACTCTTATGTGGCTGGCGAAAGAACTCGTAGACAACATTTTCAGATTTAGAAACATCCCTCCCAAATTTCGTTTATGAAGCACAACTCTTTCTTGGTGTTACGATTATTACTATTATTTTTATTACTACTTTGCCGTCAGTGTTTTTATTTCTTGGAGAGATACAACCAGTGAAAAAGAAATCGAGAATGGATCCAGCACCTTAGGTGTAAAGTATCCCACCGCTTACTGGGGCGTTTCCAGACACATTAGGAAGCAAGACTCATGACTGACGACAATTCTACTCCAGGGAATGAGATTACCGGCCGAATGCGTGGCTGGAGACACTCTGGACAGCTGTGGCTACCAACATGATTGTCGCCTACCGGACACCGAAGAACGATAACTTTAGGTAGCATTTTGTTTCATAGCAGGACCCCTTTGACTCACCCGCGGCAACCTTACAGCACGGCGGTGCGTCGACGATGGTATACACCCCTCATGACAAGCCATCCTGAGCTTACAGTGCTGCAAGATAACATCTGCTCACATATGAAGGTAATTTCTATTGTTGGTCTTCGTGGTTGCGTAACTCTACCCTGCCCAGCAAGTTCGCCGGATAATTGAGAACGCTTGGAGCATTATGTGCAGGTTCTTCCAACCAGCTCTAAATTTTGACTTTTAAGTGCATCAGTTGGGCAGAAGTTGGTACGAAATCCCTTAGGCCATTCATCAACTCTGTCAATAATCTGAATAACTGCTTGCATAAGGGCCAGAGATGGACCAATGCGTTATTGATTCGCTCGGCTTGTGAACCTCTTTCTCTTGAGTAAATCTTCCTGTTTTTTTCTGAAATTGTGATTATTTGTTTGTTTGCACATGTACATCACATTTACAGATTTACGTCTCATTTGGATAATTCCTTCGTGGTGCGTTTTTTTCGACCTAAGTGTTTGTATACCCTTCAGAGACAGAAGATTCTATGTGTTCCAATTTGTCTGCGCAGTCCTGAATTTCGTGTAGTTTCTTTCAAGTAAAATAAATTTTTAAAAGAAAATACAGGGATTTCGTTCACATCTCGCTAGTCATTTACCACGGTACTTCGTTATGTACTTAATTTCATACGGGACACATTTCTATAGCTTTGAATTACTTATGAGATTCTAAAAAATATATACCTATGTTATTGGACAAGATAGCACTTCTACTACTGAATCTTACTGCTTCCTTGTGTTATATCTTTTAAGCAATGACTGTTTAAGATCGATTTGCTCGCTGGGCATGACATGTAGATAGCTGACTAGCAAGCTCCCCACAATTTTAGGTGAATGCCCAGGAGATCTCTTATCTACATCTCAGGAGCACGAAGTACAAAAGAGAAAACAAATATTTCTTCAGTTTCATACTCGTATGTTCTTGCAATGTCTGTGTTCGCTCTAAAATGTCACTCTAACGTCACGAAAGGCATGCCAATGACAACAAACATCAGATATGAAACTGCAGTAGAAGACGGGTAACTTTAAGGAAAACATTTGTTTCCAAGTTTTCATTTTAAGAGACTTACTAGCGTGTACAGTTTATGAGCTTATAGCTATCCCCATTTCCTTGATTCGATGCCCTACCTCACTGACTACGTGTGTTATCGTCTGCCCATTGCAATCACGTTCATTGTTATTAACACCGAGCAAGTCTTGAACTACCAACATCCAAAAGGTCTTCTTGTTGCTGTGCCGAAAAATGTTTCTCCGTAACAAATAAAGAAGTTGTTGAAATCCCATCGTTATAACCCAGATTTCTGTGCGGCGTCCCTTTGGTTGTAAAGCAAATAACGGATTTGATAACCCCTCCGAAATTACTACCAAATGGTAGTCCCTCTGATCCACTCCCACGATGCTGGAAACGAATGAGCAGTGTCATCTGTTGCTAGTCTCACACATCAGTAGCTCATCTGCTATCTTCCAGGCCGGTGAGTGCAGACGCCGTGGAAGTATTAACTGCGAAAGGTACAGCTGCAGAGAGAAGTGTTTCCTCTGCAAAAGGAAAAAAAGATATATTTGTTCGCTTGAACAACTGTCAACTGTCTGAAGCGCTTCGTCTGTTATAATATTTACATTTCGTCTCTGTTTGGTCATAGTGCTACAGCGAGACATAACTTTGAAGAAGTGGCCGTAGATAATCACCATCAGGTAGAGTTTTAAAACTAAACTGGGCTTTCGTAGACTGTCATGAGTAACCATAGGCTATAGCAGTTTTCCTACTAGCTTTGGTTATCTCAAGTCATACCCACCTGTACGTTAGGTGTGTTGCATACCTACAGGGTATTACCTGCTAACGATCTCTTTCTTTACATACGCGATCAGTGTTTTACTGCACTCTCCTAAAATCAGAAGCTGTGAAGCGCATAGAGGTGATATATGAGAATTGGAACCTCAATAGTGGCAACCATTTATTTACAACTCGTACAAAATAAATAGTTGTTTCAAAGTTTTAGTGACCTACAAAGTAGCCACCAGCACTGTGTAGAACCCGTTGCCAACGACGTGGAAGTAGTAGGAACTCTTAGCAGTGCCAGTTGTGTTGACAGTTGGAGCGGTGCGGTCTATTGCCCGACGAATTTGTGGCAGTTATGAAGCGAATGCCGTGAAGTGTTTCGTTCAGTTTAGACATGGAGTAGAACTTACGAGGGCTTAAGTCAGTGCAGTAGGTGGTATAGCACTTAGCAGCCCCATCAGTCAAACAAATCAGTAACAGCTGGCAATGTACGTGCTTGAGCATTGTCCTGCAAAATGATGGTCAGGTCCTGCAGGAAGTGTCATCACTTCTGTCTCTAATCTAGTCGTCGGTTGTGTTCCATGAATGAACAGCATAGAGACAGAATTGATGACACTTTCTGCAGGACCTGATCATCATTTTGCAGGACAGCGCTCAGGTATGTACAGTGCAAGCAGTTACTGATTTTTTTTTTTGACTGCTGGGACTGCTAAGTGCTATACCACCTACTGCACCCCTCAGACGTAAGCCCTCGTGAGTTCAACTCGATTTCTAAACTGAAGGAAACACTTCACGGGATTCGCCTCAGAGCCGCTACGAATCCGACGGGCAATAGGCCGTGCAGCTCGAACTGTCAACACAACTGGCACTGCTAAGAGTATCCTACGACTTCCACATCGCTAGCAAGGTGTTATAGATAATGCTGCTGACTACTTTCAAGTTCAGTAAAACTTTGAAACACGTATCTATTTTGTACGAGCTGTAAATAAATAGTTGCCATTATTAAAGTTATAACCCTCGGAGACAGTCGGATAAGGTACGGCACATTTTTGTTCTACATAATTATTCTCGTGTCTGCTACTTAAAAATAAACATTATTTATAGCAAAATTGAAACTGACAACATTTAACCTAGATATTACTCGGCAACTGTTAATACATAACGTGGAACAGAGGGATGTTGTATTAAAAGTAAAGGAAACGATTGAGATTTACATACGGAGCTAAAAAACACAATTATCTGAATAAAAAGGTAAAAGTAAAGAAAAGATAAAACACAAAACTAAAATGTACTAGACGTCGCTTCAATACTTCGTCGAACTTAAAACATGTTTATGTTATTCAGAAACAATTATTGCATTTATCAATAACAGCAAGAAACTCTTGCCTTTAATCTTCATGAACAATATTTTGTTGAGTAGAAGATAACAACAATAATTATATACACATTATACACTACCAATACTGTCAGTAATTCAGCCATTAGTACATTATTTATGTAATATATCAAAACTACTGATCTGTAATGTTGGTGGAACACTACAATATCTGGCTCTCAGTTCCGAGAGAACATTCAGGCCCGGGTTAGCCACACAGTATACAAACAGTCGTATACTGTCTGCAATATGTGTAACACGCTCGTCTGTGACAAACGTAATTTCAGAGCTCTAAACGTATAGATAAAAATCTGTCAAAGGAATTATAAACAAAGTTTTGACACTGCAGTTCATATGTTTCTTCATGATAATTTTGTCATGCAGCATTATCTAATTCGCTAATCAGTTTTGTTCTCTTACAGCGTCATCCCTGAAGACCTGCAAGCAAAATGATCCAGACTTCAACGGCTGCTTGAAAAAGGCTTTTACGGATGCCTTGCCGGTTCTGGTAAAAGGTAACTTCCACCAACGCAGGAACGCATTTCATGATTTTTTCTGTTTTCTTCTCTTTTGCCTTTTGTCCCCTTCTTCCACGGTCCGTAGGCTCATACTGCTTCATGATTAAGTATGAGGGAGGTTGCACAACAGCAAGATTTGTTTCTCATATGTACGCACAGTACCTGGAGCTCATGTGTTCGTGTAGTGACGGAAAACAATGAACTGATATCATTTCTTTGTTAACACAGAGGTAACAGTGACATTAAATTTTTGCAATTGATTTGTTACAGTTACTAACTGCTGAATGTGTGCGGTCGTCATAATTAACTCTTTGTCTGCATTTGATGTGCTGAGTTTCATAGTAAAATTTAAGATTAATCGCTTCTTTTTAGGTAAGAATGTGCATAAAGAATGTAATGCTGTGAGGCTATTGTTGCTGGTAACTGAAATAGTGCAGTAAATGTTTCCAATGATTAATGTGGAAGAACAAGCACTTCCATTACACATCAGCAAAACAGAAAGCACTTTTGAGTGTCACTGTATGTATCTTCCTACTCTGTATTAGCACAACAGGTTAGGACAGATAGGTTTGAGTTTGTCTACATCTGTATCTGCGTATAGGGTGATTCAGCTGCCCCTACCAATGACCTTCTATGCAACTAATAATTCCTTACCACATGCACCTCGCTGCACTGCTGGGAACATGCTTGTCTTAGGAATAGATTATAGTATGCACCCCATAAATTCAGTGTTTAATACGTTATTTACTTCATTGTTACCTCGTTTCAAGCTTTAATTTCACTCTTTGCTACACCCGGTCACTAGGCACGACATATTAACGTAGTTACGTGGTAAACGGACATAAGTAAACGATTTAAAGGGTTGCGTTTTCCGAATGGAATATACCACCATTCAGGTGTGTTCAGAATAGTTTGTAAGATTTGTTTACTGAAAATTAATACCATACAGTAAGGCAGCAAGGGAATATCGACCTTTTGAAGGCTTCATACATCAGACAATTTCGGTAGCGGCAAATGAATCACCTTGTAACTTTGTTAATATGTCGTGCCTAGTGACCCAGTGTAACAAACAGTGAAGTGAATGCATACTACAAGGTAACAGCGAAGTAACTAATGTACTGAACTCCGACCTGACGGAGCATGTACTCAAAACTATTCATAATAAATGCGTGTTCCCAGCAGGGTAGAATGGCACATGAGGCTAGGCGTTGCTGGTTGCATAAAACGACATCCGTAGGTGCAGCTGAATCACCCTTATATACTCGACCAGCAAGGAAAAACTGGCTGACAGCATTAATCTGTACCTACTCTATTGTCCCTTCTTTCAAAATCCTTGCACGCGTTATACGTGTGTGGCAGCATAATGTCGCAGGGACCTTTACGAGCACAGGATCTGTACGTTAATAAAACAGGGTTTCGTAAGAATTATGTGTTCTATGGTCCAAGGAGTTCCATGTAGCTGATGAATAACCACTTCAGTTGTTCTAAAGTTCTTTATTTTACTCCATGACGGCATTAGCTTTCACAGTGAAGCTATTTTCCAGTGTATATGAAAAATGTGCGGTGCTGTATCACTCTGCTTCATAAAAGCAGTATTTTAGCACACCACTGGATAACTGTTTCAATATAAAAACCAGGACCCATCGGGGAGAAGTATACAGTAGTTTTTAGCAACTGTAGCGTTTGTTCGTTACTTCAGTACAAAGTTGCAGAGCGTCAGCTGTCTCCAAATACTGAGAAAGTATTAATTCCCTTACAAATTTCCTGATTTTTTCTGTTACAATTTGTATCCACTGTACCGGCCTGTTATGGTACTAGAAGCGCTTCTCTGACACTGGTCGTCTTTTTGTCATACGTACTTGATAAAGGCCCCAAACAACGCTTTAGCATTTTATTTGCATTTATCTTTAGAGATACACTGTACAAGCCCTGAACGCTTACAATCAGTTCAAGTTTTCCACCCGCCTTGCCTAATGCTGATTTTACGCGATCGACCCATTTCATATTATTTATTAACGCAGAAAAAACATCCCTTTTTTGGAACCTCGTCATTTCCTTCCTCTGAGACACAGTAGTTTAAAATTTTGTGCGAACGTGCATACGTCCTTCCTCTGCAACTTTGCCCTCGGGCTAGGCAATGCTTCACACACCAAGGTGTCGACACACACAAAAAGGCTAGAGCTGACTTCAGTTTAGGTACAAGGTGGGTTAATGATGTCACAGTGTCACCAAATTTCGCCAATTTCGCTCAAGAACAACTTGGAAGTGCCACGCCATCGGAAGGTCTTCACAGCTCTTCTTACCCTCAGCTCGCGCTGATGGCTCAGCGCTGGAGATCAGAACAGCGATGCCCGCTGTTGACCTCATACAATTCTCCTATGGATTTGCGAGGAAAACGTACCGAACACACTGCTGGTCGGAATCGATACATAAGGGCCGCAGGAGGTGTCGCAAAGGGCTTAATTAGCACACATTTAACGGTCGAAAACGATAGTTTTCTGTGCAGGACGACGTTCTAGACAATCTTTCACTGTTAACATTTACCCTGGAAGATTCAACCTTTTCTTAAGGATATCAGTAGTGCTGCAGCCCCATTGAACGCATTGCTTTGGAGTGTATCACGACCGTAACTTTTGCTCTTGTATACAGGGAAGAACAATAAGGGACGCTTCAAAAAATTCGAAGAAATTAGAATGTGTTCCGAAGAAGAAATGGTGTTTATGGTTCTCCTTTTCGCCTTCTCCGCGCCGTCCTGTGACGTGTGCATCGGGAGGGTGCGTTATTGACACATGCATACATAAAACAGCAAATCGTTTCCCTAAAACCACCCAGTTACGCCACACTCACAGTAGCAATCACACAAATTTCTTGGGTACTTTAAAAATGTACCTCTATGGAGACAATCACTCACCAATTCCAAAGAGCCTGTGGGACAGGCAATCGTTCGACACCTTTCAGACTTACGTGCTGCAAACATGTGTTAGTGCAGCCACAGAATGCCTCTGAGCTGGAGAGTGCCAATAGGTTGTTTACCCCGCAGAGACCTAGGAACTGATGCATGGTTGTCCCACGCCCGGGTTCCCGGGTTCGATTCCCGGCGGGGTCAGGGATTTTCTCTGCCTCGTGATGGCTGGGTGTTGTGTGCTGTCCTTAGGTTAGTTAGGTTTAAGTAGTTCTAAGTTCTAGGGGACTTATGACCACAGAAGTTGAGTCCCATAGTGCTCAGAGCCATTTGATGCATGGTTGTCTCTGTACAGGTATGTTTTTAAAGTTTTAAACCAACGTGCAGAGGTGGCTCTAAATATGTAGCCAAGCAACTGTGTTTTAGAGGGAGGCTTCACCATTTTATTCACACACGTGTCAATATCTCACATGCATACGCCATAGGAAGACACAGAAAAGGAGCGACCAGAAAGCATATACACCCTTTTCTGCTTCGCGTCATGTTTACATTTTGTCAGATGATTTTGAACTGTTCCTAGTGTTCCTACCGCGCGCACGACAGCAGAAATTTGCGATCGCACCACAATCTAATGGGGTCAGATCACGCTCAGTGGAATGGTACCCTATTATGTTCTTAGAGAAGTGTTAAGTCGTCTGCCGGTTTCAGAGGTGTCAAAGCATTTTGAGAACACCGCACCGCAGACTATCGTTTTCGACTGTGAACTGTTTGAAAATGTACTCCAAAGGGCAGGTGTGGTTTCATTGACGCCGATTATGTCACCTCCTGAGACTTTTTTGTGTCGATTCTGTGAAGCGATATGTCCGAAATGTTTTAGTTTGCAATCCATAACAGAACCGTGGTACACCATAGGTAGGCACCACTGTTGTGACCTTCACCGCAGAGGAGAGAGTTGTGGGTAGAGGGAGGTGTGACGACTTCCAATGATATGTCACGTCCACGGCGTCCTTGGGTAGAACTGTGGAAAAACTGATTTCCAGTGTGACATCGTTAACCTACCTTACATGTAACATGAATTTCTGAGCTCTGGCATTTTTCGCGTGTGTCGACACTTTGATCTTTCAAGCATTGCCGAGCCCCATGGTGCCATTACAGGGCGCTACGCTTTTGCACCATTATAGAGAAAGTCAGTTGGAACCTTAGAGCAAGATTTCGAATTTTTATCTCGCAATGGGAGATGACGTCGGTGTTTCACAAAAGTGATCATTTACTTTCGTCATGTAGTTTATTATATTTAAGTACAGCCTATGATCGAAGTCAACGAGCAATAGCCACTCACAGACGATAGCGCTACCAGTGAAGTGTACCTAAATTACGTGAGGGGGGCACTGACAACATTGCAATCGCTGTAATACGGAAACAGAGTGATTAATATAAAGTACAGAAGGGCACACTCATTGGCTATTGGGAAAGCGATGGAAGGAATTCCGTAAAGGCTAAGACTGTAAATAGTTCGCGGCCGCCATCGTTAAAGTGTACCGTGTATAACAAAATGGCTCTACTGAAAACCGGCGCCCAGGCTACGGTGGTGCCCCACGGGCCACCGGTGACAAGCGTGAACGACGGCTGTGTACGAGTGTGCAGGTGAATAGACGAGCCACTGTCGAGCAACTGACCGGCCAAGTGAAACAAGAGCCTACCAAAAGAACGCCCGTTCACTGTCTTCTTAACGATAATTCAGCGAACATAGTTGCGTATAGGCCTCTGTAGCTGGCTCCTGGTCCACTTACCGATGCTGACTCCAGTTCAGCAGCGACAAAGCCTGGAATTAGCACGCCTACACCACAACTAGACGTCTGTGTTGTGGCACCAGGTGGTCTTGCAGATAAACCACATTTCATGTCCGACTGAACAGGCCATCTATTGGCAGCCGCAAGTTATTGTGCAGCTGAATCTGGTAGCTGTGCTAGGCATGTCTGGTGCCAAGTCGGAATTAGGAGGTGACAGATTGTGTGTGTGTGTGTGTGTTTCAACCAAATCTGGCACAGAAGCAGCAGATCTACCTCGCATGAGAGCTACTGGCTGTACAAAATCCTAGCTCCATAAGGAGCGGAGAAGATACGAGCTGCAACGTGTTTGTTGCAGCGCCTGGTGCGTAGACTGCCCTGCAGAATAGTTATGTAGTGTGGGAACAGTACCGGCCTGGCAAATCAACCGACTTCGCAAGGCAGGCTACATATCAAAGGCAAGAAACAGTTTTCCAGGCATGACTGACATGTCTGACATGGTGTCTGTGGTGAACAACGCCACAATTATGACAGAAACATTTATACTTAAACTTGGTCAATGACTATATTAAATACCGAATATCGGATGATCGTTTCCCCTCGAAGGTGTTAGACAGGCAACTTGTAACAGGGACTGGGAAACCAAGTGACAGTTTTAGCCGTTTAAAAACATAGATTTCACTTACAGACTATAATCTCACACAGCAGGTACCTGTTGTATATGATTTTTGACTCTAAATCGAATAGAGATTTAAAAATATTAAGACAGCCATCACCATATGATTAACCTCTTCCAGTAATTTATGAAATGAGAAAGAAAATAAAATACAATTGTCTAAGAAATTACAATTGTCGTAGCTCGGTAAATTCATCAGTTCAGCCTATGGGCAGCTCGTCTCCAAAGTGAATCTTTACTTATAATTTATATTTCATGTATAATCGACATAAGAAATGTTTCAATACGAATACGATACTGCAGTCTATTTCCTTAATCACTCAAGATAAATCACATAGTATTACCTACAAAACAGTTCTGTCACAATCTTGTAATACAACATCAAAACTAAGAGAATGATTATTCGGTTATCATGATGCTTCTTCTTCTTTTCCATGTTACCTTCTCCCGCATACACCTGCTGTCTGCATTGTGACTATTGCATTTTAATTGGGTAATTTTAGGTGTGGGCAAATTCCTTACCTGTCGTCATCGCGTCAGCCCTGAGGTCAGAATATGTGTCCCCGAAAAGTCTTCGAATAGTGTTAGCCACGTGAAAGTATGCACACAATTGTTAAATGTTTTCGAATCGGGTAAGTGAGGCATTCACCTAGTCGGATGTGGGAATCCGCCCGAAAACCACATTCACGTTGGCCAGCACACTGCCCCTAATAGCTAATCCACTGGACGAGTTAGATATGGGGCCAGCAGTCCTGCCCAAATCCCAACAGCTACGTGCCAACATGCGTGGCTCCACCCGAGGGTAACCATCATGATACCTAAGATAATTGAAATAATGGAATTGGAGTTTTGCTATCGAAGGCAGTATGAGAAACAAAGGGCAACGAATTTCGGCCCCATTTGCGATAACTGAATCGCTTTTTATTATCCATATCTTTCAATTCATACACTCCTATCACTTGCTGCAGAAAGAAGTACAATGTTTGCCTAACTGCTTATGCACATATGCAAATCCGATATCTTCTAAGTGTGCCAACATGCACAATGATTTTGTTGGGATCTTCTACAGTTAGAAAAATCCAAGAACTCCTTTTTCATTTGTTTAGGTGGTCCTCCAGTTCGTTTGGCATCTAACACTGAGTCTGTCTCACGAAATATCTATGGCGATGAACCACAATATGATGCTGTAAAATTGCTCCCGGAATTTTTCAGTAACTATCTCGTGCACGAAATCTATAAAATAATCGCCTTGACGAAGCATATATTCAATAAGAAAAAATCGTTCCACTGCTGAAAATACTATCATATAAAAAGAAATTAAATGTCCAAACAATGCTCATCACATTCTATAGCTTTCATCAACTGGAGCGAACAATTAAATGTCACGTAACAGTACGACGAATTCCGAAACAAACAGATCTGCCATCTTATGTTCTGACAACATTGTGTCAAACTTTTAGTGTATTCTACATCCGCAATTTATAGTCCAATGTGCTACAACTTTTCCAAACGTGTCTGAGGATTACATTCACAAGGATATTTGACACGTATATAATGTTATAGTTACAGAACAAATAATCATTTACATGGTTATATGTCTAACTTGAAGTGATGGGGAAAGTGGCCTTTCGTCAGTACCATCAAAACATTTGTCTGAACTAATTTAGGGAAACCAAAGAAAACCAAAAGTAAGATGGCTGGGTGAGATTTGATCCTCTGCCTTCCGGAATTCAAGACCAGTCCGTATATAACTCCGTAGCCTCATCCGATATCGTTCATTATTGCAAGAAACCTACAATGATGGAAAAAATTACAACAACAAGGAGTTGTGCAACATAAGCGATATTGGGTAGACATGTATCTACATCTGAAAGATGATGTCTATTCAAAATGACGCCAGTCGCCTTAGAGTGGAGCTAGTAACGCCACTATGATGATGGAATTCAGGAGTAATGCGGCAGGCGTGATATGAGCACACTATTGATATCAAATTTATACGAGATTAACTGAATAATCAATTAAATTGATCAGTTAATTACACCCTCCTCTCTGGGAAATCCCCACCCCACCAGAGGGTCCTGCCCCTTCCCCCTCTGGGAAATCCTCGGCCATCCCCAACCCCAGCTCTCACCTCCCGCCCATCTCTTCCCAGAAAAAAAAAACTTTCGAGAAAAATTGGTTTGTGTTGAGCTATTGGGCAGGAAGGATCTTATGACACGAAATTTAAAACAATAACACATTACAGAGGATATACTGTTTATTTATGAAACTCAGTTTTCGTATTCTGTATTTAATCTGTTTCCAGGAGGCAGAGCTGTGGATATCTTTATTTGACGGTAGAATCTTAGCCGTTTATTTAATCTAAGGAGATGAAGGTACTGTAAAATACTTCGAAAGAAATATCGACCAGTCCTCAAGAGATCGTTTGTTCCAATCATGTTTGCAATACTGACACGAAATTGGTTCAACAACAACATAAACACTCACCACACATAATTAACCGCTGCAGATCTCAATTGTAGCACTAAATACAGTGAGCCGATATATGTAGCAAAACAGAGGTTTCTGACGGTAAATTACACATATCACGGAAAAACGATGGTTAAAACCATCGCCATAAGTAAAAATGGCAACGGACTTATCGCAGTGAATACACCAGTTCCCCTCAGATCACCGACGTTGAGCGCTGTCGGATGTAGTCGGCACTTGGATGGGTGACCATCCGGGCCACAATGCGCTGTTTCCATCTTTTGGGGTGCACTCAGCCTCGTGATGCCTATCGAGGAGCTACTCGACCGAATAGTAGAGGCTCCGGTCAACAAAAACCATCATAACGGCCGGGAGAGCGGTGTGCTGAACACACGCCCCTCCTATTCGCATCCTCAGCTGAGGATTACACGGCGGCCGGATGGTACCGATGGACCTCTCGTGGTCTGAAGATGGCGTGAGCGAATAGGTAAAACTAACCAAGAAAAACTATTGCAACTGAACTGACACAACTTTAAACCTCCGCCACACACTGTATGATGACTTGCGAAGTATGCATATGGATGTAAATTTAAATATAGTCTACCTATTAAGATGTCTGTCCATCCATTTATGGGCACACAAAACTCATGGAAGAATCTTGTCTCTTATTTATCAAGAAAACAACAGGTGGAACTTCTGCTGCTCGTTGTCTGTTGGTAAAAACCTTCATATTAGCCCCTAATTTTCTCACTGCGTTCACTTCGCGAGATCTGTGTGATTGCAATATGTTTGCCCATAATACTTAGAAGAAGCGGTATACAGCTCGCCTTTCAACTCCTCTGCCGCCAAATTATCGCTTATCTGCGATACTCTCACGAATCTCCCAGTCTTTTGTATATGTTATTTGAATACACTTGATTTTGATGAGTAAGGAATGTCCTCCACCAAATCAGAGACCTTGCCAATACTCTAGAAATCCGACAGCACTTACGTTGAAGGTTGTCTGGTACTCCATCCAACACAGACTAGGTAGAGAGGTATCAAAACGAGAAAAATGGCACACAAACGTATAGGAAAAAAATCACAACCGTGAAGAGTATGCGAGAACTGCACAAAGTTATTAGTAGCGTAACACCCGTAGCTCGTCGATATCGAATGATTGTCTATAAATATCTCGTGTATGTTACAAGCTCTTGTGTCCTATTACTGTGATTACTATACTATAAATACGACAGTATGTTGGTGTCAGTCTTCGTTGACAGTTTTCACCTTTTTTTCAGATGAAACATACCTCCATAACAGGAATGCAATACAGTATCTACTGAATCACTTACAGTCATGCAACAGCCTCATACTCAACGCATAAATCAGACCCACTGTAAGAGTAGAGGGAGACTTGGGACTTCATCACAGTATTGCTCGTTTTGATCTCACCGAGGCATTCAATAGTTGATCGGCCATCATAGTGCATCCTATCTAGAGCAGAACACATCCATATGAGTGGCACAGATGTGCATAGTGGTACTTACTTACTTATAAAGAAACTCAGTAGCGACATGCCTATCCAACTATTGTACATAGAGAGCCAATTAACCGACGAATACATACCAGACCAAATCAGTGTCAGTATTTCCTCCATCAACAACACTCACCTTATTACCTCATGCACCTCGATCAAAATTTAATATCGCAGTTTGAAGGTGACGTAACGACAGACTTTGCGGTCACTCATCCCCCGCACTTTCACTTCTTATAGGGCAGATTACATGCCCTCAAAAATCCATGCAAGTGAATTTATACCTGACATACTCTTCTGCTTTAGTTCACCGACTTGCCAGTTTTTAGTGTTTGGGTTGCATCCCGTAAGATTCCAGCAAATGAATCCGAACCCATCATATGCACTCTTATTCACCCCCCCCCCCCCCAATCTCCTTCCCTATGCTGAATACCAGGTATTTTATCACAGTTAACGCTGTCGATGCGAGTGCAATGCTATTAATGTACAGCAGTTCTCGTTTACTGACTTTGATGTCCTCCATTTCCAGTTTTCTTTTTCTTGCACGTAACACATTACTGTACTAAGCGGAATTATTCCATTAATAGGGAAAGGCTGAAATCTGTTAGACACATTAGTTCTTTTCCTTAACTCTTGAGGATTAACTTTGTGGGAACAAGACCCAATTCGTCAGTTTCTATATTTGATGGTAATGTGGAGAACAATGTTCTAGATTGCGAAATATATGTCATTCCTGCTTTAATTTAACACTTATATCATCTTCGTTGGCGTCAGTGTTAAGATCGTTTACATAGTTTGCAGATAAACTATTAAAATTGTATGCAGACAGAATATTACCTGTAAACTTTTCTCTCTGTTGAGAGTCTGGCAGACTTATTTATACACGAAACAGTTTATGGGTATTCTTATTACTCCAGTAGAAACACTGCAGAACGTTGCTAAACACCACACAGCAGCTGTTCTGTAAGGTATTAGGTAACCGACAACATATGAATGTGATTGGCACACGGCACAATGGATCGAAGTGTAAGTACAGGATCGAACACACAATCCATTCTTTAGTTATACATTTTAGCTCCCAAATCTGGTAATGCAATGTTCCTTATCCAAGAAAGACGCAAACGTTACACGTAGTTGCGTATCTGGGCGCTTTATAAAATCTATAAGGAGGCTACTGACAACTTTATTTACTCCTGAACTTTTCATTTGATACTTATTATACATCTTTTGAATAAGAGGTCATCCACGTTAAGTAATCTATTCCAACTATTTTATCGTTGTCCGCAATCACACTGCTGTTTCTCTGGCGGTCTCCTCCCTTGCAGAAGTTGTGCTTTGATGTTAACTAGTCGCAGTCTCCATTTTATTAAAAATTCCGGCAAAGTCTTGCGTTTGGTCCAAAATGCAAAAGGTCATAGTTGTCTACACGTAGCTTCTGCAGTATTAATTAGAACATTCAATTTAACGTCGGTTAATTCCACTTTATACGGTATAGGCACAGGATCTTTATATTTCCTCGAAATGGCTTCCTGCGCTTCCTTGCCGATTTTCTCCAGTATTCGTCTTGCTGTCACAGTGTTGATGCCGTGTAGGAAAAACCATAGCTTTGCTCTGACATGTCTCGCAGTAACGATCTTGGAGAATTTACTATGTATGTTTGTTGTTGTGGTCTTCAGTCCTGAGACTGGTTTGATGCAGCTCTCCATGCTACTCTATCCTGTGCAAGCTTCTTCATCTCCCAGTATCTACTGCAACCTACATCCTTCTGAATCTGCTTAGTGTATTCATCTCTTGGTCTCCCCCTACGATTTTTACCCTCCCCGCTGCCCTCCAATACTAAATTGGTGATACCTTGATGCCTCAGAACATGTCCTACCAACCGATCCCTTCTTCGGGTCAAGTTGTGCCACAAACTTCTCTTCTCCCCAATCCGATTCAATACTTCCTCATTAGTTATGTGGTCGACCCATCTAATCTTCAGCATTCTTCTGTAGCACCACATTTCGAAAGCTTCTATTCTCTTCTTGTCCAAACTATTTACCGTCCATGTTTCACTTCCATACATGGCTACACTCCATACAAATACTTTCAGAAATGACTTCCTGACACATAAATCTATACTCGATGTTAACAAATTTCTCTTCTTCAGAAACGCTTTCCTTGCCATTGCCAGTCTACATTTTATATCCTCTCTACTTCGACCATCATCAGTTATTTTGCTCCCCAAATAGCAAAACTCCTTTACTACTTTAAGTGTCTCATTTCCTAATCTAATACCCTCAACATCACCCGACTTAATTCGACTACATTCCATTATCCTCGTTTTGCTTTTGTTGATGTTCATCTTATATCCTCCCTTCAAGACACCATCCATTCCATTCAACTGCTCTTCCAAGTCCTTTGCTGTCCCTGACAGAATTACAATGTCATCGGCTAACCTCAAAGTTTTTATTTCTTCTCCATGGATTTTAATACCTACTCCGAATTTTTCTTTTGTTTCCTTTAATGCTTGCTCAATATACAGATTGAATAACATCGGGGAGAGGCTACAACCCTGTCTCACTCCCTTCCCAACCACTGCTTCCCTTTCATGTCCCTCGACTCTTATAACTGCCATCTGGTTTCTGTACAAATTGTAAATAGCCTTTCGCTCCCTGTATTTTACCCCTGCCACCTTTAGAATTTGAAAGAGAGTATTCCAGTCAACATTGTCAAAAGCTTTCTCTAAGTCTACAAATGCTAGAAACGTAGGTTTGCCTTTCCTTAATCTTTCTCCTAAGATAAGTCGTAAGGTCAGTATTGCCTCACGTGTTCCAGTATTTCTACGGAATCCAAACTGATCTTCCCCGAGGTCGGTTTCTACTAGTTTTTCGATTCGTCTGTAAAGATTCGTGTTAGTATTTTGCAGCTGTGGCTTATTAAACTGATTGTTCGGTAATTCTCACATCTGTCAACACCTGCTTTCTTTCGGATTGGAATTATTATATTCTTCTTGAAGTCTGAGGGTATTTCGCCTGTTTCATACATCGTGCTCACCAGATTGTAGAGTTTTGTCAGGACTGGGCTCTCCCAAGGCCGTCAGTCGTTTCAATGGAATGTTGTCTACTCCGGGGGCCTTGTTTCGACTCAGGTCTTTCAGTGCTCTGTCAAACTCTTCACGCAGTATCGTATCTCCCATTTCATATTCATCTACATCCTCTTCCACTTCCATAATATTGTCCTCAAGTACATCGCCCTTGTATAGGCCCTCTATATACTCCTTCCACCTTTCTGCATTCCCGTCTTTGCTTAGAACTGGGTTCACGTCTGAGCTCTTGATGTTCATACAAGGTCTCTTTAATTTTCCTGTAGGCAGTATCTATCTTACCCCTAGTGACATAAGCCTCTACATCCTTACATTTGTCCTCTAGCCATCCCTGCTTAGCCATTTTGCACTTCCTGCCGATCTCATTTTTGAGACGTTTGTGTTCCTTTTTGCCTGCTTCATTTACTGCATTTTTATATTTTCTCCTTTCATCAATCCACATCTGCCCCTGGAAATGTCTTACAATTTAAAACCTGGTTCCTAAATCTCTGTCTTACCATTATATAATCTATCTGATACCTTTTAGTATCTCCAGGATTCTTCCAGGTATACAACCTTCTTTTATCATTCTTGAACCAAGTGTTAGCTATGATTAAGTTATGCTCTGTGCAAAATTCTACAAGGCGGCTTCCTCTTTCATTTCTTTCCCCCAATTCATATTCACCTACTATGTTTCCTTCTCTCCCTTTTCCTACTGACGAATTCCAGTCACCCATGACTATTAAATTTTCGTCTCCCTTCACTACCTGAATAATTTCTTTTATCTCGTCATAGATTTCATCAATTTCTTCATCATCTGCAGAGCTAGGTGGCATATAAACTTGTACTACTGTAGTAGGCATGGACTTTGTGTCTATCTTGGCCACAATAATGCGTTCACTATGCTGTTTGTAGTAGCTAACCCGCACTCCTATTTTTTATTCATTATTAAACCTACTCCTGCATTACCCCTATTTGATTTTGTATTTATAACCCTGTAATCACCTGACCAAAAGTCTTGTTCCTCCTGCCACCGAACTTCACTAATTCCCACTATATCTAACTTTAACCTATCCATTTCCCTTTTTAAATTTTCTAACCTACCTGCCCGATTAAGGGATCTGACATTCCACGCTCCGATCCGTAGAACGCCAGTTTTCTTTCTCCTGATAACGACGTCCTCTTGAGTAGTCCCCGCCCGGAGATCCGAATGGGGGACTATTTTACCTCCGGAATAATTTACCCAAGAGGACGCCATCATCATTTAATTATACAGTAAAGCTGCATGTCCTCGGGAAAAATTACGGCTGTAGTTTCCCCTTGCTTTCAGCCGTTCGCAGTACCAGCACAGCAAGGCCGTTTTGGTTAATGTTACAAGGCCAGATCAGTCAATCATCCAGACTGTTGCCCCTGCAACTACTGAAAAGGCTGCTGCCCCTCTTCAGGAACCACATGTTTGTCTGGCCTCTCAACAGATACCCCTCCGTTGTGGTTGCACCTACGGTACGGCCATCTGTATCGCTGAGGCACGCAAGCCTCCCCACCAACGGCAAGGTCCATGGTTCATGGGGGAAGTTACTATGTAGGTAATAGTTAAAAGATCAATACATTTCCTTACTCAACATTACGGATTGTCCTTTCTCTAATTTCTCCTGACCGTCCCCTTGATCACAGATTTTAACAACCATAATATCACTGCAAAACGGTTCTGTAATGGGGGTAAGCACACTTAAATTTTTCTTGCTAAGGAGCGTGCCATTTTCGGTTCCAGGCACTTAGGTGAATCATGTCATTTCCGGCCTACATCCACCCCTATACTACTACCTCTGAAAGGTGTAAGAGCTAAATATTTGGTTTGGTACGGCTTCCATAATTTTTTCCTACATATGACCATTATCAGGGATTTCATGTCACATTCCTGCAGAAGTGGGAAGTGTCTGTGACACAGTCACTGCCAGGAAGGTAGATTTTCATGAGGTCGTGAACAAACATTTGAAATTTTAAGAAAGCGTGCATAAGCTATAGGAAAAAGAATTCACGAACTAGTATTTAGTGTGATATTCCAGACAGCTGCTACACCAGAACAGCAATTTACATCGTAAGCCATTTACAACATAAATGGTAGGACTGTGGGTCTTTAGATGTCTTCTTGCAGTTTTCCCCTAGTATTCCCACAGTCATCACATTGTCATCCCCATGTAGGAGATATGATTTCTCAGGCTTGACAGAGGTGAACTTGAGAAATTTACCACGTAGACAGCTGTTAAGCCCACCGCACATGTTTGAATATGTTTGTCAGTAGGACTGTTACTTCTACCAAGAAGCTGAAGGCTGCTATGCTCTTTAGAGCAGAACAAGCAGACATGATGAATCACTGATTGTATATGTATCGACCAAGTCAACTACAGACACTAATGGTGTCTGTGGCAGGAAGGGAGGGGGGGACTGGCCCTCATGCTTCAAACTAAAGCATACGTGTACCACTCACGTGGATATACTCTGATCTAGATGGAATACAGTATCATAATCAGTCAACTATCAAATACTGTGTGGGGGTAAAGCTGAGCATTGCTGAGATTAAGTCCCGAATTTCCTCCTACTCTTGCAGTAGCTCTGAATTAAGCATGGGAGTATGAGGCTATTGTACCAGTGTATATGATTCAGTGGATAGTGTATCGGATGCTCTGTGTTACTGTTGTTAGATTCATGTTACGAAGACATGCTCCATTTGAAAAGAAGGGAAAGGCGATGATGATGATGATGATGATGATGATGATGATGTATTTCTCGTGAAACGCTACACTGTCAACATCATCCTGTCGTATTTATAGCATAGTAGTCATAGAAACACGATAAAAGAGATTATAGCTTGTGCAGGGAGATATTTGTAGAGAATCGTTCGATATCGATGCATTGTGGGTGCTGTAATTCTGAATTTCCTTTTGCAATCCTCAATAATCTGTATGGTTGTTCATTTCTTACTGTATGTTAATATAATTTTTTTGTCATTGTGATACCTCTCTACCTCGTTAGTGTTGGGTGGAGGACTGGACAGCCTTCTAAGTAATGGAAAAATGCTGTCCATCCATATGAAAGAGCAACCACCTCTTCTTCCAGGAATGTCTTTGTCAGTCCTCCCTTGAAAACCTGTTGTCAGGAACATCAAATCCATGGTCTCTTTCAAGTGCACAGAAGGTCGCCATCCTTCCGAGAACGACAAGCTGAGGAATGCCTCAAAGGAGTCGTTTGCGTGTGACAACAGGAAATTCATTGTTTCTGATGGTCCTTCTAGGAAGGCCTTTGAAGCAACCGCTGCAGGCCAGAACGCTTAACGGTTGGCAGATGTTCGGGCAATGTAATAGATGCAGCCACTAAAAGATGCAGACCGCATCAAAGAGAGACCGATAGAAGGACACAAAAGGCGGGTAACTTCAGGTCTGCAGGCAAAGAAATAATGGTCCACGTGAGCCAGCAGATTGCTGACGCCTTCCGGTGTCCAGAAAATGAACGTGTTCCCAGGCTGAGCGCCACAGAGATTTTTTTTTTTTTTACAATTGTATGATTTCCCACCAATATATTTGCGCGTAATGCGTTTAAAGTGGTATCAGTACAGTTTCCCAGAGTTTTCATCACTATTTCTGTCTATGACGATATTTTTAACTACCGTTCTTTTCGCATTATGGAAGACTTACCGCCAATTTATAGACACGTGCAACGTGCTGTCGGTACAGCTTACTGTGGTGGTATTACATGTGTGGCAGGAAGAAAAGCCATCTGTTTGAGTATTTAATTACTTTTTGATACGTCAATATTTTTTTTTCAAATATTTTACAACTCCTGCACATTCGAAGATGGCAGTAGTAGCCAACCGATACAGACGGAGCAACAGGGAAGTAACCGCTTTTGTGACATTTACGAGTTCATAACGAGGAGCGAATTTTATATCGTCTGTGTGCTTTAATAGTTTAGTTTCTTGAGTTTCTGCGTGTATATTTTATATCTAATAGCCACTGTTCTCGCGTTTCCGTTTGCGTCGGAAAGTAAACCGATTTTGTGACATATTACAGGTTCCTAATGAGGAGCGAATTATTTATTTTCACCTGAGTGCTTCGGTAGTAAGGTTTTTGAATATCTGCATGTTATTAGCCACAGCTCGTGCGTTTTCGTCAGGGTCTACAGTAGAGCTGTGCAGCACGTGCCGGTAGTCCGTTTACCTGCATAGTTTAGTTTTCCGAGGCCATTAGTAAGGACAGGGACTGCGATTGATGTGTGCGGATGCGAGCAGAGTTGGTGACACTTCGCTCTCAGCTTCAGGCTGTGATGGCTTCGGTTACACAGCTTGAGGCTGCAATGGATGGGCACCACTGTTGTGGGCCGGCCATGGGGGTCCAACGGACGTCCAGCACGTCCGAGTCCTCCAATCGGTCCTCACCGGTGGCCAGCCCAGTTACTACTCACACTGAGGCTGATCCCTCACCTCTGGTCGAGTGGGAGGTCGCCCCGGGGCGATGCTGAGCCAGATGCTGTCGCCTGTAGTGTTTCAGACGAAACCACTCAGCTTGCAAGATCCAGGCAATCACAGAGGTTGGTATTAGTGGTAATTGGTAGCTCCAACGTTAGGCGCTTTATGGCGCCCCCTAGGGACTTTGCTGACAAGAAGGGTAAGAAAAACTGTGTGCACTACGTGTGCATACTGGGTGGAGTCATTCCAGATGAGGAAAGGGTCCTCCTGGATGCCATTAGGAGCACATGATGCAGCCAACTGCAGGTGGTTGCTCACGTCGATACCAATGATATGTGTCACTTTGGATCGGAAGAGATTCTGTCTGGTTTCAAGCGGCTAACAGAAGTGGTAAAGGCTGTCAGTCTTGCTTGCAAGATGAAAGTAGAGCTGACCATTTGTAGCATAGTCGACAGGCCCGATTGCGGAACTCTGGTACAGAACCGAGTGGAGGCTCAGACGGTGCTGCGACCGTGTAGGCTGCAGATTCCTCGACTTCCGCCAAAGGGTGGTTCGGTTTCGGGTTCTGCTGAATAGGTCAGGTGTCCGCTATACACAGGAGGCGGCTACATGGGGTAGGAGGGGCTATGTGGCGTGGACTGGGCGTTTTTATAGGTTAGAGGGTCACGGGAAAACACAAGAAGGGCTTCAGTCACAAAGGGTGCAGGCTGAACACAGAAAGAACGTGGATATAGATATAGATATTGGCATAACAGTTATAAATTGTCATAGCTGTGTTGGGAAAGTATCAGAGGTCCAAGCGCTAATAGAAAGCACTGATGCTCAAATCGTTACAGGCACTGAAAGCTGGCTAAAGACAGATATAAGTTCCGAAAGGATAGGCTAAACACGGCTCGAGGTGCCGTGTTTGTTGATGTTAGAAGTAGTTTAACTTGTCGCGAAATTGTAGTAGATACTTCCTGTTAGTATGGGCAGCGGTCATTGTTGGCAACCGGAATGAAATAATAACTGGATCCTCTTACTGACCTCCCAATTCAGATGATACAGTTACTGAAAGGTTCAAAGAAAACTTGAGTTTGGTTTCAAACACGTACCCGACTCATAATGTAATAGTTAGTGGTGACTTTAATTAACCCTCGATATGTTGGAGAAAATAAATGTTCAATTCCGGAGGTATGCATAACATATCATCCGAAATTGTGCTAAACGCATTCTCTGGAAATTATTTGGAACAGTTAGTTCATGGGCCCACGTAAATAATAAACGGTTGTAACAAATAGCCGGCCGGGGTGGCCGAGCGGTTCTAGGCGCTACAGCCTGGAACGGCGCGACCGCTACGGTCGCAGGTTCGAATCCTGCCTCGGGCATGCATGTGTGTGATGTCCTTAGGTTAGTCAGGTTTAAGTATTTCTAAGTTCTAGATGACTGATGACCTCAGAAGTCCCATAGTGCTCAGAGCCATTGGAACCATGTTTTTGCAACAAATAATCCTGAGTTAATAATGAGCATCAAAACCAATTCAGGGAATAGTGAACACAGGGTTGTCGTAGAGAGACTGAATATTGTAAGCCCCAAATACTGGAAAAGTAAGCGACAAATATACCCATTAAAAAAAAAAGATAAAAATTCACTTGACGCCTTCCTGGAAGACAATCTCCACTCATTCCGAATTAATACTATAGGTGTAGACCAGATGTGGCTTTAATTCAAAGAAACAGTATCGACAGCAATTGGGAGATTTATACTAAATAAATTAACAAACCACGGAGCTGATCCTGCTTGGTACACAAAACAGGTTAGAACACTGTTGCAGAAACAACGAAACCAACATGCCAAATTTAAACAGACGCAAAATCCCCAAGATTCTGTGATCTTTCACAGAAGCTCGAATTTAGCGCGGACTTCAATGCGAGTTGCTTATAACAGTTTCCACAACGAAACTTTGTCTCGAAATCTGGCAGAAATTCCAAAGAGATTCTGGTCGTATGTGAAGTATGTTAGCGGCAAGAAACAATCAATGCCTTTTCTGTGCGATAGCAGTGGAGATACTATCGAAAACAGTGCTGCCAAAGCAGGTTTACTAAACACAGCCTTCTGTAATGCCTTCACAAAAGAAGACGAAGTAAATATTCCAGAATTCGAATCGAGAACAGCTGCCAACATGAGTAACGTAGAGGTTAATATCCTCGGACTAGTGAAGCAATTTAAATCACTGAATAAAAGCAAGTCTTCTGGTCCAGATTGTATACCAATTAGGTTCCTTTCGGAGTATGTTGATGCATTATCTAGCTCCATACTTTACAATCATATACAGCCGTTCGACGAAAGAACCGTTCCCGAAGACTGGAAAGTTGCACAGGTCACACCAATATTCAAGAAAGGTACTAGGTGTAATCCACTAAATTACAGGCCCATATCGTTAACGTCGATATGCAGCAAGATTCTGGAACATATATTGTGTTCGAACATTATGAATTATCTCGAAGAAAACGGTCTATTGACACACAGTCAACATGGGTTTAGAAAACATCGTTCCTGTGAAACACAACTAGCTCTTTATTCACATGAAGTGTTGAGTGCTATTGACAAGCGATTTCAGATCTATTCCATATTTCTGGGTTTTCTGGAAGGCTTTTGACAGGGTACCACACAAGCGGCTCGTAATAAAATTGCGTGCTCATGGAATTGTGATTTGTGATTTCCTTTCAGAGAGTACACAGTTCGTAGTAATTGACGGAAAGTCATCGAGTAAAACAGAAGTGCTATAGGCCCTTTGCTGCTCCTTATCTGTATAAACGATTTGGGAGACAATCTGAGCAGCCGTCTTCGGTTGTTTCCAGATGACGCTGTCGTTTATCGACTACTAAAGTCATTAGAAGATCAAAGCAAACTGCAAAGCGATTTAGAAAAGATATCTGAATGGTGCGAAAAGTGGCAGTTGACCCTAAATAACGAAAAATGTGAGGCCATGCACATGAGTGCTAAAAGATACTCGTTTAACTTCGGTTACACGATAAATCAGTCTAATTTAAAAGCCATAAATTCAGCTAAATACCTAGGCATTACAATTATGAACAACTTGAATTGGAAGGAACACATAGAAAATGTTGTGGGGAAGACTAACCAAAGACTGCGTTTTATTGACAGGACACTTAGAAAACGTAACAGACTTACTAAGCTGACCGCCTACCCTACACTTGTCCGTCTTCTTTTAGAATACAGCTGCGCTGTGTGGGATCCTTACCAGATAAGACTGACTGAGTACATCTAAAAAGTTCAAAGAAAGGAAGCAAATTTTGTATTATCGCGAAATATGGGAGAGAGTGCCACACAAATGCTACAGGATTTGGGCTGGACGTCATTAAAAGAAAGGCGTTTTTCGTTGCGACGGAATCTTCTCACGAATTTCCAATCAGCAACTTTCTCCTCCGAATGTGAAAATATTTTGTTTGACACTGACCTACAAAGGGAGGAACGATCACCACGATAAAATAAGGGAAATCAGAGCTCTTATGGAAAGATATAGGTGTTCATTTTTTCCGCGCGCTATACAGGATTGGAATAACAGAGAATTGTAAAGGTGGTTCGATGAACCCTCTGCAGAGGGTTGTAGATGTAGAAATAAGTATCAGAGAATGATGAGTTCCTCCAGTCAAAGAGATCCAAAGCCCCATATTTTGTAGACTAATTAATTAAGGAATTACCAAACTGAATTTTATAAATAAAGAGAATATCACTTGCAATGTAATTGACATTGATTTTAATATAGTTACTTGAGTCTCTTCAGTCCAAACAGTGTAGCACACACTGAGTGATTTTTCTGGCCAATTGTTTTCTTGGGGGTGGGGGCGGGGGGTGCGAGGGATGGTGGTGGAGATCAAAAGTGTGCCCAAATCACCTTTGACCCACTACTATCAGGTTTGTTTGAAATGCATGCTGTAAAGGTCGTGAGCGTTAGTTACCTTTAAGAATGGACGTGGTTATTTCGTCAAGAATTCCTTTACAAGGGCATGTAAAAGGGCTAAGAGAAGCTGGATATTCGTCTGAAATACCGCAGAATATGTATGTAGCGACTGCACATGATTACTGGCAGCAGTGGTCATCGGAATGTAACGTAGTAAGAAGATTGAGCTCCAGACGGTGATATGGCACTACAGATGGGGAAGAGAATTGTGGTCAGAGTATGGCTCTGGCATATCGTACTGCATCTTCACTAGCAATTTGAGCAGCAGTTGGCACCGCAGTGACAACTAACTGTTACCAATTGGTCACTTCAAGGACAGTTCTGAGCCAGATGCCCTCAAGGTTACCATTCCACTGACACCAAACTACCGACATCTGTGACTTCAGTGGCGTCAAGCGGGAGCTGTTGGAGGGAAGGGTGGAGATTTGTTACGTTTTCTGATGAAAGATGGTTGTGCCCGGTGCCAGTCGTGGCCCTTTAGAAGGAGGAGGCCAATGGGGTGTGATTTCGTATGACAACAGTAGAACTCTCGTGTTTATTCCGTTCACCTTGACTGCAAACCTGTACAGCATTCTAGTGATTCGACATGTTGAACTGTCATTTATGAACAGCATTCCTTTGAGGGCTTTGGAACTGGGTAAAGCTGTCCCACATACCACTGTTGTAAAGCAAAGTGGTCTACGGCGTGTCAACACGTTGCCTTGGCCAGATCGATCACAAGATCTGTCTCCAGTCGAAGGCATATGGGACATCACCATTCGACAACTCCAGTGTCATCCACAACCAGCATTAACCGTACCTGTATTCACTGACCAAGGCATCGAGGTCCATCTCACAAACTGATATGTGGCACCGGTACAACACAATGCATGCACGTTTGCGTGCTTGCATTCAAGATTCTGGAGTTATAGCTTTTGCTAATATGCCAGCACTTCGCATTTGCGGTGGCGTATCTCGCTCTTACATGAACCTGCCGTCTTGCAATAATCATTTAAATATGTTACCAGACAAATAGATCGCCACATTTTCATTACTCTGCATTAATTATTTTCTGTTGTTGCAATTTTTTCTCTTAGTGTATTTAACAATGCGAAAAAGTCAGTGCTACACTGTCCATTCGTATCACAACACAGTTCGCCATACCAACTACACGTACAATATATACAATTTCATAAACATACGATGCATCATGACCACAGCGACGATGTCTGGTTTCGATTTTCCGTAGTGTGACTTCCCATTGCTTTACCTGGGAATTTCAATCAGCATACTTGCATAATATGCGAGTCGTCGAAAATGGATAAGACGTTAGTATTACACTTTGCAGAGCTTCGGTGTAAGATTTCTGGGAAAACAAAGTATGTCGTAAAATGACCGATATCTTCTATAGCTCTTTTTGTTTTAGTTTCTTTAATGGTCATTTACCAAATGCAACCTATGTAATCCCTCTGTGTGTAGAATATATTGCTTGACAAATACTTTGTACCGAATTATTAAATAATTTTTTCTGTAGTATCTTCAGTCTCCTTTCGAAATTTCTTGATGCTGTTTGAGTTTTTTTTGTTCTTTTTTGTAAATATAAAAATATTCGGTAAAGATTCCGTAGCATGGTAGTGGGCAGAGCTATCTTTGCAGTAACAATGAAGGCTAATTATAACGTGGATAGCTGACTGGTAAACATGCTCACATTACACTGATTAGCCAAAACATTATGACCACCTACTTAAAAGCGTGTTGGTCTAATTGTGGAATGCAGTTCAGCAGAAATTCTGAGTGGCATGGATTCGAGAAATACTTGATAGGTTTTCAGACGTTCGTGGCACCAGATTCCTAAGGGCAGATCAGACTTGTGGTGTCAGAGCTGGCGCTCGATAACGTCCCAGTTGGGTTTCATTGGACTCGGGTAAGCTGACTTTGATGGCCAAGACATCAACGTGAGTTCACTGTCATGCTCCTCAAAATATTGCACCACAATTATAGCATTGTGGCACCGACAGTTATCCTGCAGGAAATTGCCATCGAAGTTGAGGAAGACATGAAGCATAAGAGATTACAAGTGGTCCCTAATGACGTTCACATAGCCCACAGCTGTTATGGTGCCTTTGATTACTACTACAGGTCCCATGGAATCCTAGGTGAATGTCCCATAACATAATACTGCTCCCAGAGACCTGCGTCCGTATCACAATGCATGTTTCGAACAGCCGTTCGCCTGAATGACAGCGTTTCTGGATGCGGCTATCGAAACGGTTTAACAATAAACGAGAATCGCCCGACCAGCCGGACGATTCCGTTGAGCCATGGTCCAATCTCGATAATTCCGTGTCCACCGTAATATTAATTTACAATGTTGTTGGGTCAGCATAGGAATACGAGGGCTGTTTGAAAAGTTCGTGCAAAAATAAAAACTTTTTACGTATTTGGGGGAAACCTTTTTTATTTTTCGACATAGTCTCCTTTTAGACTTATACACTTCGTCCAACGCTGTTCTAATTTGTTTATCCCTTCCGAATAATAGGAATTGTCCACGTCTGCAAAATAGCTATTAGTTGCTGCAGCCACCAACTCTTTTGAAAAAAATCTTTGTCCCGCCAGCCATTTCTTCAAATTGGGGAACGAATAATAGTCCGAGGAGGCCAAGTCTGGAGAATAGGGGGGGGGGGGGGATACTAGAAACGAGTTGGGATCCTATTTCCATTAATTTTGCAACGACAACTGCTGAGGTGTGTGCTGGTGCATTCTAGTGATGGAGAAGGCCTTTTCTGCGGTCCAGTCTCTGGCGTTTCTCTTCCAGCTCGGTTTTCAAACGGTCCTATGACGATGAATAATATGCACCTGTAATAGTTTTATCCTTTTTCAGATAGTCGATGAGGATTATCCCTTGCGAATTCCGAAAGACAGTCGTCATAACATTTCCGGTCGAAGGAATGGTCTTCACCTTTTTTGGTGTAGATTCTCTCTTGGTAACCCATTGTTTAGATTGTTCTTTGAACTCAGAAGTACAGTAATGCCTCCATGTTTCATCCACAGTGACGAAACGACGCTTAGAGTCCTGCGGATTCTTCTTGAACAGCTGCGAACCATCCTTGCAACACTGCACACGATGGTCAAGCGTGAGCAATCGCGGAACCCATCTTGTGGATAGCTTTCTCAGCTCCAAATGCTTATGCAAAATATTATGTACCCGTTCATTCGAGATGCCCACAGCACTATCAATCTCACGCACCTTAACTCTTCTGTCATTCATCACCATATCATGGATTTTATCAATGATTTCTGGAGTCGTAACCTCCACAGGGCGTCCAGAATGTTCAGCATCACTTGTGCCCATATGGCCACGCCGAAAATTTTGAAACCACTTATAAACTGTTCTAATCGAAGGTGCAGTGTCACCGTAGTGTTTATCAAGCTTCTCTTTAGTCTCCTGAGACGTTTTGTCTTTCATAATGTAATGTTTAATCACCACACGAAATTCTTTTTCGTCCATTTTTTGACAATCACTTGACTTCCTTGATTCACACGAATGCCATATGCAAAGAAATAGAGCAATATGGCTGAAACTTGGTGTGAGTTCTTTCCAAAGATGCTACTAAGTAAACATGACCTCAATACGGGCCGGTGGTGCCATCTCTCGGACTTCGCAACGACTTTTCAATCGCCCCTCGTATGCAGGGCTTCTCTGCTGCTGAACACTATGTTCAAGAGTGTGTGCAGAACGGTGTGCTCCAAAACACCTGCCCCTGCGCCAGCACTGTACTCTGTCGTGAGATCTGCCACAGAGTGCTGCCTATCCTGATTTAGAGGGCTGGCCAACTTCGGGCCCTATGTTCTGTCGTCCGCAGGTCGTGGTCGTGCGGTAGCGTTCTCGCTTCCCACGCCCGGGTTCCCGGGTTTGATTCCCGGCGGGGTCAGAGATTTTATCTGCCTCGTGATGACTAGGTGTTGTGTGCTGTCCTTAGGTTAGTTAGGTTTAAGTAGTTCTGAGTTGTAGGGGACTGATGACCATAGATGTTAAGTCCCATAGTGCTCAGAGCCATTTTTTTATGTTCTGTCATGAGGTATGGACGTCCAACTTCTTGTAGTCTACTCCTGGTTCGGTTTTCTTGAACCATTTTCCGTAGATGCTCACGACAATAGTACGCGAACAGCCAACCAGTTTCACTGTTCCCCAGAAACTCGCTCCGGGGCACTGGGTCACAACCACCTGGCTTTTGTCAAAGTTGTTTAAATCGGCGGAATTCTGCATTTGCTCTGCTTATCATACGTAGAATCATTTCCCATTCGTCTCTGCTTCGCTCATATACTTCTCTTCCGTGTCCTCAGCGCCACTCATTCAACCTCGCGGTGGGCAGTGGGCATAATGTTTTGGCTCGTCCGTGTATGTTGTTAAAATCACTAATGTTTTTAAGACATATTTATAATGAGCCAAACACTATATATTGTTACTATTCTTATGGCCCTTTTCTGAAGTTAGTATTAGCTTCACAAACTATAGAGAGACTAGAGAAAGTGTTATTAATAGGCGCAGCTCTCAATATTCTAATTCGGAAATAACGAGATTTATACCGTCGTGTGACCATTCTCGTTCAGATTTACCCAGATTTTGCTCAGTCATTTGAGGTAAATTCGAGGATGTTTCCTATTTCTACCTTGTTCCCAGCCTTGAATAATCTCGCTTTCACCCGGAAGCCAAAATCTTATCTTCATTCTATCGTTAATCGAGGTCACTTTGGAAATAAGAAAACACGAAAATCGTTTCAGCTGGTAGCTCTGAGGTGCAATCAGGGAAACCTGTTCCCGTTTATATGGGCTAAACATGTTGTTTTGGAGCCGCTGTCTTCTTTAAAACGAGTGAAGTACTTACGCAAATGGCAATTTCTAGCAGCTATCGAAGCTGAAATTAATGCCTGCTCGATAAACGCGGCAAAGTTTTAAAGCCGTAAGAAAACTGCAGCCAAATCAGAAAGCCACTGCTTTTATGAGGGCGTAGACTGTTTTGTACGTGATGTTGAGCTACTATTTTCTGCACTCCACTGCTCTTTTTAATGTTCTCAGGCGACGGACCTTTTAAATTATACAGTAATCACAAAGCACAGACATGAGTGGTGCCGACTTCAGCTGCGACGTTATTAATATTCAACAATTATTGAAAATTTCTCGGTTTTTTTCTCCTAACAAAGAAACATTCTTGCAAACTAATGTATCGTCTTCTGGCGAGATAGGTGACATGTTATTATTGCAAAGAAAAACTTTGTTGTTGTTGTGGTCTTCAGTCCTGAGACTGATTTGATGCAGCTCTCCATGCCACTCTATCCTGTGCAAGTTTCTTCATCTCCCAGTACTTACTGCAACCGACGACCTTCTGAATCTGCTTAGTGTATTCATCTCTTGGTCTCCCTCTATGATTTTTACCCTCCACACTGCCCTCAAATGCTACATTGGTGATCCCTTGATGTCTCAGAACATGTCCTACCAACCGGTCCCTTCTTCTAGTCAAGTTGTGCCACAAACTTCTCCCCAGTTCTATTTAATACCTCCACATTAGCTATGTGACCTACCCATCTAATCTTCAGCATTATTCTGTAGCACCACATTTCGAAAGCTTCTATTCTCCTCTTGTCCAAACTATTTATCGTCATTGTTTCACTTCCATACATGGCTACACTCCATACAAATACGACTTCCTGACAATTAAATCTATACTCGTCGTTAACAAATTTCTCTTCTTCAGAAACCCTTTTCTTGCCATTGCCAGTCTTCATTTTATATCCTCTCTACTTCGACCATCATCAGTTATTTTGCTCCCCAAATAGCAAACCTACTTTACTACTTTAAGTGCCTCATTTCCTAATCTAATTCTCTCAGCAGCACCCGATTTAATTCGACTACATTCCATTATTCTCGTTCTGTTTTTGTTGATGTTCATCTTACATCCTCCTTTCAAGACACTGTTCATTCCATTCAACTGCTCTTCAAAGTCCTTTGCTGTCTCTGACAGAAATACAATGTCATCGACGAACCTCGAAGTTTTTGTTTCTTCCCCATGGAATGTAATACCTACTCCGAATTTTTCTTTTGTTTCCTTTACTGCTTGCTCATTATACAGATTGAATAACATCGGGGAGAGGCTACAACCCTGTCTCACTCCCTTCCCAACCGCTGCTTCCCTGTAATGTCCCTCGACTCTTAACACTTAGCGTCTTTCAAATAAAAAAGTTGGCTGTATAAAAGTTTTATTTGTTAATTACAATTACCGCAACTTACGGCCTATATGAATTTCTGTAAGCCTAAAATTTTAGCAGATACCGAGAGATTCTTCCATGTCAAGTAGAAAGTTACGCTAACTAGACAATAGATAAAACATTAATTAAGATTCGTGGAATCCCGGTTGCCTTCATACAGAATAGAAATCCAAAACTCCCAACAACGAGGAACATGTGACCCTCGGTTAGCACATATTCTTTAAGCGTCTTCGTGGTAAGCATAATACACTCCTGGAAATTGAAATAAGAACACCGTGAATTCATTATCCCAGGAAGGGGAAACTTTATTGACACATTCCTGGGGTCAGATACATCACATGATCACACTGACAGAACCACAGGCACATAGACACAGGCAACAGAGCATGCACAATGTCGTCACTAGTACAGTGTATATCCACCTTTCGCAGCAATGCAGGCTGCTATTCTCCCATGGAGACGATCGTAGAGATGCTGGATGTAGTCCTGTGGAACGGCTTGCCATGCCATTTCCACCTGGCGCCTCAGTTGGACCAGCGTTCGTGCTGGACGTGCAGACTGCGTGAGACGACGCTTCATCCAGTCCCAAACATGCTCAATGGGGGACAGATCCGGAGATCTTGCTGGCCAGGGTAGTTGACTTACACGTTCTAGAGCACGTTGGGTGGCACGGGATACACGCGGACGTGCATTGTCCTGTTGGAACAGCAAGTTCCCTTGCCGGTCTAGGAATGGTAGAACGATGGGTTCGATGACGGTTTGGATGTACCGTGCACTATTCAGTGTCCCCTCGACGATCGCCAGTGGTGTATGGCCAGTGTAGGAGATCGCTCCCCACACCATGATGCCGGGTGTTGGCCCTGTGTGCCTCGGTCGTATGCAGTCCTGATGGTGGCGCTCACCTGCACGGCGCCAAACACGCATACGACCATCATTGGCACCAAGGCAGAAGCGACTCTCATCGCTGAAGACGACATGTCTCCATTCGTCCCTCCATTCACGCCTGTCGCGACACCACTAGAGGCGGGCTGCACGATGTTGGGGCGTGAGCGGAAGACTGCCTAACGGTGTGCGGGACCGTAGCCCAGCTTCATGGAGACGGTTGCGAATGGTCCTCGCCGATACCCCAGGAGCAACAGTGTCCCTAATTTGCTGGGAAGTGGCGGTGCGGTCCCCTACGGCACTGCGTAGGATCCTACGGTCTTGGCGTGCATCCGTGCGTCGCTGCGGTCCGGTCCCAGGTTGACGGGCACGTGCACCTTCCGCCGACCACTGGCGACAACATCGATGTACTGTGGAGACCTCACGCCCCACGTGTTGAGCAATTCGGCGGTACGTCCACCCGGCCTCCCGCATGCCCACTATACGCCCTCGCTCAAAGTCCGTCAACTGCACATACGGTTCACGTCCACGCTGTCGCGGCATGCTACCAGTGTTAAAGACTGCTATGGAGCTCCGTATGCCACGGCAAACTGTCTGACACTGACGGCGGCGGTGCACAAATGCTGCGCAGCTAGCGCCATTCGACGGCCAACACCGCGGTTCCTGGTGTGTCCGCTGTGCCGTGCGTGTGATCATTGCATGTACAGCCCTCTCGCAGTGTCCGGAGCAAGTATGGTGGGTCTGACACACCGGTGTCAATGTGTTCTTTTTTCCATTTCCAGGAGTGTATAATACTACACTGATTTCGTATGAGTAATTGGCTATTACATAGTATAGAGTTTTAGCATCACTACTTTATTTAGGGATAATTTTCGGTCGGTAAATTTCAAGTTTATGTTAATAGACTCCCTAGCACAAGCTCCAACTGAACAAGGTTGAAGTAAGAAATCAGAATCATCCGGACATTTACTTTGATATATTTATGTAAATCACAGACTCTGAAATCGCGTCCTCCTAAATGCTGGAGAATTCTTTTAACTACGACGCCGCCACGATCATTTCTTCTTTGTGACTGAATCGGAAACTCATTCGTGTCAGGTTGTGGAAAGAAAATGTATAGGAACCAGCTTTCAGTAAATTGTTTTGTGCTATTTTGTTGTTGGAAATATTACGTCCTCGTTGCAAATGCTGGAAGATGACGGCTATGCTTCCAGCTCAGACTATAGCAAATCAACAAAAGCTTACCACCAGCTTTGTTTACACACCTGATCAAAAGAAAAGGAGAAAGACTAGTATGAGAAATTTGTGTTTAACATCCAGCCGATGACGAGGAGGTGTGATGTTGCATTTCTTTGTTTCTTAATGAAAGACGAAAATATGTAAAAAAATCATGATGTTGTGTGCAACATTTAACCATCTAAGTCATAGAAATCAAGAAATATGGCCATGTATGTCACTTAGTTTCATACTCGCGAGCTCATTCATCAAAACCTATAGGGTACTTTCCGTTGACACTCTCTGTCTGGCTATCCGTCTGTTAAAACCTTTTTGTCTCAGTAATGTGTAAGCGAATCGATTTGAAATTTATGTGTCACATACTTGGATACTCGCAAACTCCCCATGGTCTATAATTACGAAATTTGGCAAGGAGCAAGATTTTACAGATCAAGTAAAGGAAAAAATTCAAAAATTGTTAATTTGTAATTATATGATACGAAAAAATATATTCTTGTCATGTGTTACCCTTTTACTGTCCGCCTGTTAAAACCTCTTTTTCTCAGGAACGGACTGATGTATCAAGCAGGAATACATGTCACATACTAAGAGGTGTGATCCCTTGCCGGGGTACAATATTTAAGGTTCGAAGTTAACGCGAATAAAAGACACTATCATTTATAACACCTATTTTGATACTCGCAAACACAGGCACCAAAACCTAGAGGGTGCACCCGTTAACCGAGAAGCCTGAAATTTGGCAAGAAGCAAGGTTTCACAGTACCAGTAAAGGAAAAAAAATTCGAAAAACGTAAAATCGTTATTATATGAAATAAGAAATATCTTTTGGCATTTATATATTACACTGCATTCACTGTCCGTTAATAGCACAACAGAAAAATATTGCAGCATGCAAATATAAAACGTAAGTTATAGTCATGTTTTAATCAGTGAATAAAAAACATTTCGTTAGATCTTCTCTCTTTACATATATGAAGCGACGTCCACTTTCGCTTCTTTTTGGTCGCCGGGATATCTCAGGACTAATAGAGATTTTGTCACGGTCTTGGAGTTCCTGGGAGTTGGCTTGCCAATATCGATATCGATAACAGACAAAAATCGTCGAGACCTCCGCTTCCCAGGATGAGTGGTCTATCTACATATATAATTAAATTTGTGAGGAACCCTCATTGCACGAATACTACTCGCACGTAACCACATTTTAATGTTTGAACCAGTTAAGGAATACCATTATTGGTCGGACAGAGCGGTAGTAACGGTTGCGTGTACGTTAACGATAACCAACCATCGAGAAGCATTAAAAACTTTACTGGTCAGCAAGCGTGGTTGTTTTTCTGCAGATAATGATCTTACACAGTCCTATTATGATAAGTTTTGTTATTCTAATCAACAGGTAAGTCGGCACAATAAGATAACCTTCTATAACTTGACTCTAACGATTAAAGAAGTTAGCCGCTAGTAAAAAACAATCACAAAAAAAACTGATCGGACGTGTTGGCGATCTGCTCCTTCTACCATATCAATGTGCTACTCACGTTGAAGTATGTATCACAAGTAAAGTCACTTAATATCTGTTTCATAAAACATTCATCTGCACGTCATCGTAGGTAGTGTAAGTGTACGCTACAAACTCATTTCTTTGGTATTTGCGTGGCTGCTGCAACCTAGAAATAATTCCATGCACATTAGTGTTGTGTACATGTGCATGGTCCGCAGCTCATGGTCTTGCAGTTGCGTTCTCGCTTCCAGCGCACGGGGTCCGAGGTTCGATTCCCGGCGGGGTTAGGGATTTTCCCTGCCTCGAAATGACTGGGTGTTGTTGTGACGCCTTCATCACCACTATTCGTCCCAATTACGGTCGGAGGAAGGCAAGGGCAAACCACCTCCGCTTGGACCTTGCCTCGTCGCCGGTGCGGGTCTCCCTCATCGTCCCCCTACGCTCCTCGGAGTATGGGACTTCATCATCATCATCATCATCATCATCATCATCATATGTACATGTCTCTGAGAGCTATTATATCAATTGCTGAATGAGAATAAAGTCTCAGTTGTTCCACTTATTATGCATATTTCACAACTACTTCAAAATGAAACTCAAAAATGGTAATCGAGCACTCAGTTCTTAAATACTTAGCGCATATTTTTTTGTTATGACACGCTCGCAGATTTAATGCTGTTATGTCACTGTCGTGTTATAGAACGACCGAAGTAACTGTTGTGAAGAGCCCCATAAGGCTGCAGAACCGAACCTTGTCGCGCACTATACGAGATACTCTGTAAAAGCTGTCAATGAGGTGCCTGGTGGAGAGGCAGAATCGATTGAAATCGAAAGACAGCAATCGATTTCGACCTCATATGACAACGTTTTGGTGACATATTTCTGCGCCTGCAGTTCTTTTCAGGAACTTGTATCACTATCGAGTGGTATGGAATTGGAAATACACTGTGGCTGGGGCCTCCCGTCGGGAAGACCGTCCGCCTGGTACAAGTCTTTCGAGTTGATGCCACTTCGGCGACTGGCGTGTCGATGGGAGTGAAATGATGATCAACAAAACACCCAGTCCCTGAGCGGAGAAAATCTCTGACCCAGACGGGAATTGAACCCGGGCCGGTAGGTACGACATTCCGTCGCGCTGACCACATTTTTTTTTTTTTTTTTTTTTTTTTCCCTGATGACCGGTGGGGGCTCGGGGGGCAATGTGGGCAGGGGTCGAAAACTGAGGCCTGGCCACAGTGTCCCCCTCACCACCACCGAGCCTGTGGTGCTTAGGGAAGTGGGAGAAACAGGAATCAACAGTAGTGGAAGGCTTTGTTATTTATTTATTTGCGTGTGTTTTTGTAATATTCACTAATAGCATGAAATTATGGGAAACCATATGCACCACTCAGCTACCAGGGATGGACATCGAGTGGTATCAAGACAATTTATTTGGAGCTGCGAGGACTGACCAGATTAGAATAGTTTGGGTTATATATTTCAGCCACTGTGTCAGCGGAGATGAACTGGAAAGTTTGTCTTGCAGTCAAGTCTATATGGGCTCACGCTTTATAATATAATAAAATAATGGAATAGATGATAATAAAATGCGTGGCTTTTTAAAATGTATTGAATTAATGAGATTAATTTTTCGGCATGAATGACAAGCACAATAAGCTGAGCTATGCCTGGAAATAAGTTCGTATTAGTTCATATTATTTTGCAGGGCGAAGTAGTTTCTCTCTCCGCTGTAGATTTGTGCTTACCATTCTTTATAATGCTACGTTTGGTCGCCGTGTTCACCTTTGAAGTCTTGACCGTGTTCCCATTAAGCTTATCGGATCTTCGTAATTTTCCAAAGTACACAGGTGGGCTTCAGTTCTTGTAATTATTGTACTATTTGAAATAACAACTCACACGACCTTTCTGTTAGTAAAACAATACTGTATTTTTCTAAACGGTGCACATATGAAATACATACTCCTCACTTATTCATAGCGACCCCAAAATGGCGGTCTATAATTACTCGCTAAAAATGGCGTGCTTCTCACTCGTTCACTAGCTGAGCGCGAATACTTCCTTCCTCCTACTGGTACCAGAAAAAATCCTCTGTTTTTAACAACTGAAAGTCAAAAAATACATGACGGTAGGCATAGGCTCTATGATGGGCTACCGCTTCATCTTGTCTCTTTGCCTTTAAAGAAGACGAAAACATAAAGGAAATGCAAAAGGTTTATCACAAATGCCCCCCTACTGTATACTGTCGGAAATACGTCTCTTTGTTTAGGGAGACAGTATACAGTAGCCTTATTAACCTTGGGGCTCATAGTTCAGTCACTTGGTGCACGTCAATGGAGTTTTAATACCCTTATGCTACTATATCTACTAAGCTCATTTTCTCGGCCATTACAAATTCATACATATAAATACATTCACATATACTTATATCACGTAATTACATTCACTTATATTCATATTACATATCGCACGTCCATGGCGTGCTAACGTCGTAGTCTCTTATTTCTCCTTACATTTGTTAAGCAGTATTACCAGGAGGAAAATGTTACATTTCTTAAATTGTCCTTTCACTATATTTTAATAATTGTTTTTCTCCTTGGCTTTTGGTTCATTAGCCATTCTGAGAAGCTGTCCTTTCGGCACACGTTATCTCATAGTTCGCTGCACTTATGGCCAGCAGCAGCTCATTGTTTAACGCGCCCGACTCAGTGACGCAAGCGCCACGTGAGCAGCAGCACTGCCCGCGCCCACACTGTAATGTCGCTCCAGGCTCGTGAAGTCGGTGTTGTATTTGCCCTCCAGTCCGGAGACTGGATACGACGGATTCAGCTCCAACGCTCAACCCGCAGAACACCAGTACCTCATCTCGCGCCTGGGCGAGGTTTTCGGCCAGTGACATTGAAGGTAAGAGCCGCACTGCAGGATACGGCATTATCTTCCGTCGTGCATTATAGTGCAGCGGTTCTCACACCTCAACTCGTGGTTATACGGATTTCCTCTGATATCTCCGTCGCACACGCATCACACTCTCTGTATTGACTTTGCTAGACTGTAGCGTTTACTCATATTACGGCTGAGCCGTTATTTTCAATATTATTAGGCCTTAATATTTTTGTATCTCTTCACACGTGCGAGTATTTTACTCGATCGTCGCGTTGCACTTCACATACATACATAAGTTGTTCTTCTTCAAGTATAAAATCTCACATAAAATTGATAATAGTGCATACATAGACACAAACATTGACAATAATAGAGTTGACACATAAATTTACATTTCACATTCACATTTCATATACGGACTCCATGACATGCACCCTCTTACACACTAATATGTAAATCAGGAGGTATCTTTCATTTATTCTGAATATTGGCATTTTCTATTCTTGTCTTGCAGGACCGACCTCCTGCGCGTTTTTACGTCCACAACTACACATAGAAAAGAAGAAAAGAGTACATACATACATTTTACATATACATCGACATTAACAATAATATAGTTGGCAAATAAATGTCCAATTCACATTCACATTTCGTACATGGACTCTATGTTAAGCAGCATCTGACACAGCAATAAGTAAATCAGAAGGAATCTTGCAATTGTTCCGAATGCTTGCTCTTTCTTGAGATTGTCTTGCAGGACCGACCTCCTGCGCGTTTTTACATCCACAACTACAATACAAAATACTACAAACATATTTTCATAGACATCGACATTGACAATAGTAAAGTTGACACATAAATGTACAAGTCACATTCACATTTCCTATATGGGTTCTATGTTAGGCATCATCCATCTTACATACTAATAAGTAAATTAGAAGGAATCTCTCATTTGTTCTGAATTTTTGCTTTTCTCTTGACTTGCAGGCCTAACCTCCTGCGCGTTTTTACCATCACAAATACACACAGAAAATACGTTCCAGCACTACTCACTACATGGAAAACAGGATCGCTAAGGTCTGCTTCAGAGATCAAGCTACTTCTAGGATTGCTATTTGTAGTGCGTCGTTAGTGTACTTATTCTATCCTTGGCATTTGATAAATCTTCATAGTATGTATAATATTTACAAGTGCTCGTTTGTGAGCGAGTGTGGGGGATGTTTTATCCCTTGACAATCCTGACTTCATCACTGCTTGTTAACCGTCGTAATATTCCACATTCGTGAACACATATTTCAAGCCATATTTCTGCCTTATTGATTCGACGACATGTACATGTTTACCTTTGTGACGTGTGACCGATAATTTTACCGTATTTTTGTCATGTGTAGCTCCACTCATAATTCATTATCGCTAAATAAGAACGCGCATGTGCTAAAATAATGCTTTCGCACCTGCGTGCGTCAAGAACTCGGTGTAGAAAATATTGTTTCACTGCATTTTGTGTTCATTCCTCATACGAATGGTGTAACATATTTTCATTTATAGTAACCTTATAGTTTCTCGAGCTGTAACAGTTAGTCGCTAAGGAAATATTTTTCATACTAGGTTGTTTTACATTCTGATGTCTGCGTAGCAATCACTGTGCTGTGGTGTGTTTTAAATGTTATCATGTACCATTGTTGCCATCGACTTCACTGTTTCTTCTATACTCCTCACTGCTTCCTCGTGATGTTCGTTTTCATAATTACTTACCGTACATGCATCATCATACTTTGCTTTCCACACTCATACAACCATTCATTCTAAGACTTAAAACTATATAGTGTATTCTTTCTTACGTCGGCTTCGTGGCCCTTTCCTAGGTACCCTTGTAATATTAATCTTCATATTCATCGCCGTATACCCATATAATTATTCATTAAAATGTTCCACATAAATCCCCATTTATACTCGTGTACTACCTACAGGGCTCTCACACTAGAACCACCGCCCTATTTATTTCTTCCCACAAATATAAATAAACTCGTATTACTCTAATACACTTTTATTCTCTTCCTAGATTCACTCCATGCACGGCACGTCACCACAAACGTAGATTAACTAATTAATACATTCAATCGAATCTAATAAAACCTTTCACTCTCTCTACTTCAAAATATTATCCAGCAGTGAAATTCCATTTATTTCTCCATATCGCTTTTGTAAACATACAGTACTTACCTTAGTTCTTTTGTTTTAAGTTCATGTAATTACGTTGTGTGCGTATTGGTTGGTTTTTGTATTTACTTAGCTTATCTCCCGCGTGTTGTTCAATTCATGTTTACAGCTTTATTTTGCTGCTTATACTATAAGGTATCGTGTAATTAATAGCAACTAACATAGGTGAGTTCTGTAATAACAAATTTGTGGATATGTATTACTTATAATGTTGTCTGTAGAGAAGTGTGGTTCTATAAGTGCACAATTGCTCCTCTCGCTAAATCTTGTACGATATATAATTTTATAGTTTACATCTCAGTCACACGCATTTTTCTATGTTTATATCTCATTCTACCTTTCACATCGTCGCTCACTTATGTGTTGTATGTAAGTCGCTTAGTTCTTAAGTTATGTGCTAATCGCGTTCTTTCAAGTGTACATGTTGTTACTTCTCTTTTAAACTTGTCTTAGTCCTGTTGTATATAGTCGGATAGGTCATTTCCTGTATATATTCACTTCTACTTCGAATACTTATACTTATTTCTAGCTATGTACATTCAATAGAATATGTTGGGTTCACAAATTTAGCGTATTCTACTCCCCTTATAGCTTACTTGCGTCAATGCGCTCATTTTCTTAAAGCTGCATATTCTTAACTTAATGATATACTCTTAAAATTAGTGCTCTTTACAGTATAGTCACTGACTTAGGAATAAATGTCTCTGTTCGTTTAGTTTGTGTTGCTCATCTACGTCAGAGTAACTAGCTGATAGGTACTCTATTTCCTATTGCTCCTATTTTGTCCAGCTGGTTGGGCTGTGTGGGTGCCGATTTGCTTAAATTCTAGAATGGTTTCCGTCGCGGTGCGCAGTGTGTCTTTGCGCATCGTACAGGGGACACTGAACTCAACCTTGCTTTTTGCCTACTTGGCCCCTACGATCAGCTGTTAAGCCGCTTCGTATATAATTGTTGAAGTACGCTCTGCTTTAAGCGCGGCAGCACGGCTCATTATACCTCATCGCTCATGCCTCTCGCTTAAAGCTCGCGCGCTGTGAATTAAGTCTTAAGAAAGTACAATATCAAAATACAAGGAAAGTTTATTTTCACTAGGCTGCATCTCACTCTCTGCATGTTAGATAGTAAAAGAAAATTGAACATTCCTTATTGATTAAGCAGGATAGTAGAAGAGGGAGAGGGCACCGGAAATATAAATATTGTACCCCCTAGCTGGAGAGGAACCGAGCGCCAGTCAGTTTATTCGTCAAAGAGCGACAAACCTCCTACCTTCTTGCGTTTTACTGATGCAACAGATAAGGACAGAATGAGATTTGAATTTTCATTTAATAAATTTCCGCAAATCTTTATGTGGATACATGCCTTTTATTTTACCATTTTTTATATTTCCTATCAAGTAGCACCCCGGATGTGGCGTGTCAACAATGATATACGGACCAACATATAACAATTGCCATTTTTTATTCAATGCCTTTAATTTCGATGATTTCGGATGCGTTCTTAGTAGTACCTCCTGTCCAATCTGGAATTCTGTTACGTTTTTGAATTTCCTGTCGTAAATTCCTTTCCTTATTTGAGCTTGCACTTCCAATGTTATTAGCGCTCGCCGTACTTTCTCATCTAAGACTACGTCTTTGTGCCGTAATTTAGGTATCGGTTTTGCCCATTCATCTAGCTCCACCTTCTCAAACATTAGTTCGGCCGGTGTGTGCCCTGTGGATGTGTGTGGTAGGTGATTTACTATCTGCTGAAACGGACCCAGGTATTCTATCCATTTCCTTTGGTTCTGTGGTATATATGTGCGGATAAACCTATTAAATTCACGGAAGCACCGTTCGACGGGACTTGCTTCCGGGTGGAACTTGGATACTAAAATATGACGTATGTTTTGTGATTTTAAAAATGATTTCCATTGGTCACATGTAAAATTTGAGGCGTTATCAGTTAGGACTGCTTGTGGTTTCCCGATGCGTGGTATGTAGTCTTCCAGAATTCGCCTTATAATTGGCCCTGACCTAACTGTTTTGACTGCGTACAGCTGGAGATACTTACTAAAAACATCATACAGGGCTACGATGTATTTAACTCCACCGCGGGCTTGGGGATAAGGCCCTGCGGCGTCAATAGATACAAGATCTCTTGGTTGCTTTGGTATTATTGGGTTTAGTGCGTTAAGACATGTCCTATTCTGATGTTTGACCTTTTGACACACCGCACAGCGTCTGATTACTTGCTCTATACGTCGTCTCATATTAGGGAAATAACAATACGTAGAAATTTTGGCGGCACACTTTAGCACTCCATAGTGCCCCCATGTGCGGTGCGTATGTTGAATTAAGTTTTCCACGTATTCCTGAGGTATGCACACACACCACTTATCCATTCGTCGATCTCTTCTGTGAAAGAGGACGCCATTATGTATAATGTAATACTGCTCTAAACGTTCGTGTGTTCTAGCCTGCAATTTTTTCCTTACCTTGCTCCATCTTGGGTCTTCTTCCTGTAAACGTTGCATGTTTTTGCACATTTTAATATAATATGGTTTAAAAGTTCCATCATTTATTAAAAGGACGTTGAAGTCTGATGTTTGTTCCTCTAACTCGTGGAAATCGGTAAGACCTTGAGGTAACAGTGATAGTGCATCTGCCAAAACATTCTGTTCCCCTTTTATGTACACTATCTCAAAATCAAACTCTTGGACATACATGCACCACCTCGCTATTCTCTTATGTAACAACTTGCACGTCAGAAGAAAGGACAAGGCTTGATGATCACAGTAAACTTTGGTATGTTTTCCCCAAAGGTAATATTGAAATTTACGAAACGCCCAAACTACTGCTAACGCTTCTAGCTCGGTTACGGAATAAGATCTTTCACATTCTGTGAGGGTTCTACTGGCAAAACTGATTACATTGACTTCTTCCTTACCATCCTTTGTTATTATTTGAAACAGGCACGCACCGAGCCCCTGATAACTACCATCGGTGCTTAAACAAAAATCCAATTCCATATTTGGGTGTTTCAGGATAGGCGCGTTAATCAGTGCCTGCTTAATCTGCTGAAAATCATTTTCACATTCTTTAGTCCACAACCAACTGTGGTTTTTACGCAGTAAGTTTAATAGTGAACTACTGTTCAACAATTGTTGTGGCAGTAACTTCCTGAAAAACGAGGCCATTCCTATAAAACCTTTTAATTGTTTCTTAGTATATGGTGTTGGGAAATTCCGTATCGCATCTAGTTTACTGGGGTCAGGTAGAATTCCTACTGGAGAAATAATATGCCCTAAGAATTTTATTTTTTCCTTTCCGAATTCAGACTTTTTAAAGTTAACTGTGACATTGTATTCATCAAATTTTTGAAAAATCCTTTCCAAAATACTTACATGTTCATCCCATGTTTGAGTTGCAATTAATAGATCATCAACGTAGAGTGTAACCTGGCTAAGCAGTTCCGGTCCAAGAACCCTGTCTAATGCATCAATAAATACACCAGCGCTCACATTTAATCCGAAAGGCAGCACCCTAAATTGGTAGCTCCTCCCGGCATTTATGAAAGCTGTATACTTTCTACTCTCTTCATGTAATAAAATTTGCCAGTACGAAGCTTTCAAATCAAGGGATGTTAAATACTTAACACCGTGAAACTTTAATAGCTGCTCTTCTAGATTCTCTTGCCTTGTTCTTATAGGAACGATGATTTTGTTTATTTCCCTCGTGTCTAGCACCATCCGCACCGTTCCGTCAGTTTTACCAACTGCGAGAATCGGACTGCAGTAAGGTGAGTGCGATGTTTCAATAACCCTCCACCTAATCATACGCTCTATTTCTTTTCTTACTGCCTCTTTCTTTGCCCAAGGGGTGCCATATGACGTTCTACAGTATGTTTCATGCGGGTATACTTCCATTTTATACTCATATCCCTTAATAACACTAGGTTGTTTACGAAAAATGTTATGATATTTGAAAAGTAATTTTGTCAGTTCACTTCGCTGTTCATTGTTAAGACAAGTGGATTTACTTATTTTACTGTCTACTATTTGCTCATCGAGGATCTCCCTACCAGAGTCATCAAGTTCCATGTCCTTTGCCATTAAGGATTGAGGGTATACGAGTTTAACATTAATGTCTGGTATCGGCCTATCCTGATTTTTCATTGTAGTTCTTATTAAGTCCATAGTCAGTGTGCGCTCCCCTACATGAAATTGGCATTCCCCGCTGCCGATATCTATTTTTATCCCATATCTTCAGAACACCTCCATACCAAGTATGCAGTTCACTATAAGTTTGTCTACCAACAAGAAAGTACACTGCAAAATTACACCACATATGCTAATGGGTATGCTGGCCTGTAATTTTATAACTTTAGATTTACTTCCCATCGCCGTTACGATCTTACAGTTCTCTACAGGTAGTGTGGGAACATTTACTTCCCTCGCTATCTCTTTGAACAAGCTAGTAGACATTAGGCTTGTCGACGCGCCAGTATCCAAAACAACTAGACATCCATGTTTCCCACCTTTACCTTTATTGTTGCTTGAATAATTTCACTTACCTTGGGTGTTGTTTCTTTCTCTTCGATAAACAAGTCTTCTTTCATTTCTGCGTCCTTATCATACCTTAAAAACAGATTCCGGATATGCTGTATGTGTAGGTTTGTTTCAGTGTCTGCTTCCTCCTTTCCGTTCCTGTTCGCTTTAGTGTTTTAAGTCGCTCATATTAGTACTGTGGCACACTGACAGTTCATTACCTTCTTCCTCCTCGATTATTATTTCCTGGGGCCGGTAAAGGTATTGTTTCATTTTCTGCCGTCACTTTTACTATGTTTACCGTCTGTTCGCGTGCTCGCCAGTTCGTGTCCCGGTTGTTTCGATTTGACTGTACGGGCTGCCTGTTATCTCTCGGATCCCTGTGTTGCATATTCCGTTCCTGGTAATTTGCATTTCCTTGTCGCATATTGTCGAAGTTTTCCCTCGAATTTCTATTGTCTCTGCCATTACCGTACCTATGGGGCTGATATTTAGTTTCGTACGACCCTCGGTCACTCTGTGGCTGATGGGTAGACCGATTGTACGAATTTCCGTTGTGGCGCGGCGGTGCATACGGATGCCATTCATTCATACGCACACGACCGTTATAATTTCCAAAGCCATTGCCGTTACCGTAGTTCTTCCCGTTTGGGTTGTGCCCATTACCGTTACGATAACTAGGCGTGGCTTTCCCATCCTCATGAATCAGATCTATTGAGTCGAGCACTGAAAGAAAATACTCGAGATCATATTCGGGAACAGTTATTAATTTTTCCCTAACATTTGCAGGTAACTTGTTCTTTAAGATTTTCAGTATATCGACATGAGATATCGGATTATTCCAGTAACGGGTCTTGTTTAGGTATTTTTCAAAATAGCTTCTTAGCCCCCCGAATTTTGAATGATATGGTACTGGGTTAAATACCTCTCGTCTTAACCTCTCCTGGATAGCTGTTGACCAGTATTTATCTAAAAATGCATTCTCAAACTGCTCATATGTCTGGCAAAGTTCTGACATCTCCGTAGCCCACAAAAGGGCATCACCCTCGGTGTGTCCTACTACATATTTAATCTTTTGAGCTTCCGTCCAAGTCCTGGGCAGTACATTTCTAAAGGCTCGGACAAACACTACTGGGTGCGTTCGCTTTTTCTCATTTGAGAATACGGGAAACTGTCGATGTTTTATTAAGCTCTCATCCATTAACAACGCTGTCCAGCACGGCGGAACAGCATTTCCCTGTGGTGATGGTATATTTGTTTCAGCAAAGTTTTGCCCGCTGCTCGCGTCGCGCTTCGACATGCGGTCGCGCGGCGTGGGTTGGGCATTGTTGTCCGCGCCACTGATTCCTCCCACTGGCGGATGGCTGTTTATCGCTCCGCTTACCGCCCCAGGCGATGATATTACCGTACTTTGTTTGTTAACTGTTTCGTCTCTTAACCGTTGTTCTAACTGCCTGATATCATGTTCTACGCGTTTTAAGATTTCTTCTTCCTTGTCCCCCATTACTTCCTTTACCGCTTCCACATAGGTACGCTGTTCACGTACGCATTTTTCTGCGAACGTTGTATTGTCGTCCTTTGCATTGCTCTTTACCGATTCATAAAGGTGCACAATGTCTGAGTTGATCCTCTTGTGTTCTAACTTGAGTAATCCTATCTCCAATGTGATTTTTTCTACATTTTCTGGCAAGTCGTTACAGAAAGAATGTAGTTTCGCTACTTCTGATTGTACATTGTCTAAGTTGACCTGCGTATTCTTTTGCATTGCCTGTAAATTCTCTTGGGTTTCTCTCATTCCGGATAGCTCCTGTCGATACGTGTGTGTTAGTGTTTCAAATTTTTCGCCCATTATGCCTTTTAATTTCTCACCCATATCGTGAACCGAAATTTGTACTTGTTCATTAATTTTACTATCCACCTCCGTGGAGATTTGTGAAATCTGCTGTGTGAACTTCGTGTCCAGGCTATTGAGTTCTGTGCGCAAATTTTTTACGTCGTCTGAAATGTGTGTCATGTTTGTATAACCTTCTCGATCTCGGACTTTACTGTGGTCATGTCTGCTTGTATCGTTTGTAAACTTAACATTTTAGTCTCTAAGCCCGACATTTTTGAATTTATGTCTGCTTTCATTGCATTCATGCTTGTTTGTATGGATTCTGTTAAGGCTAGAAATAAGGCTTGCATATCTTCCGTATTCACTTCCGGCCTACGCCTGTCAGTATCTGTGTCCGTACTACGCGTACTGCTCTCATTTAAAATAGTCTCTTGCCTCGAGGTGCCATTAGTTACATCTACCGTAATTAACATATTGCTTGTAATTAAATGTTCTGTATTCACGGGCGTCGAATGCAATAATGGCATGTCGCGCCCAGCATCCAAATAATCACCGCTAAACGGTTCCAAACCACTCATTGTTGCATTTTGCAAATGAACATCCACTACATTGGCATTATGATTTTCGAATGACATTTCCTTATTATTTTGACCCTCCATTATAGAAATCCTTATACCACTGCAGTTATCAAAATAAAAATTTTCTTTTTTAAGATTTTACTTCCGCGCTACTTCTAACGCGAAAAAATGCGTATACCGTTGTATGTAATTGTAGTCTCAATTGTTCTTCAGTCAATATATTTTCCGTACTAATAAAGAAATGTCATTATCTCCACTTGACTACAATAGCGTTAATATCTGAAGCTTTAGGTTCTGGAATTTAGGAAATAGGTGGATGGATTTTCTAATAGGTCTACTGGGAACGCATTCTCTATATGCATTGCGCGGTCCTACCTGATTGTTGTCTTGTAAATGGTACTTCCTCTATTGTGCTTTGTTGTGTGCTCTTGGTATTGTCGCCTTTTTCCTTCTAATTTATTTATTATTTCCTTTTGATAATATTCCTTCAGTATCACATCACCGTCTCCGTCACATCATCAGCGTACATGGAACATAAAGAAATTGTTAACATACATGTATATTCATTTTCCTAACAATACTAGTACTCACAGTTTTGCCCACTGCGTATCGTCCTGTCACGGTCGCCACTTTATAATATAATAAAATAATGGAATAGATGGTAATAAAATGCGTGGCTTTTTAAAATGTATTGAATTAATGAGATTAATTTTTCGGCATGAATGACAAGCACAATAAGCTGAGCTATGCCTGGAAATAAGTTCGTATTAGTTCATATTATTTTGCAGGGCGAAGTAGTTTCTCTCTCCGCTGTAGATTTGTGCTTACCATTCTTTATAATGCTACGTTTGGTCGCCGTGTTCACCTTTGAAGTCTTGACCGTGTTCCCATTAAGCTTATCGGATCTTCGTAATTTTCCAAAGTACACAGGTGGGCTTCAGTTCTTGTAATTATTGTACTATTTGAAATAACAACTCACACGACCTTTCTGTTAGTAAAACAATACTGTATTTTTCTAAACGGTGCACATATGAAATACATACTCCTCACTTATTCATAGCGACCCCAAAATGGCGGTCTATAATTACTCGCTAAAAATGGCGTGCTTCTCACTCGTTCACTAGCTGAGCGCGAATACTTCCTTCCTCCTACTGGTACCAGAAAAAATCCTCTGTTTTTAACAACTGAAAGTCAAAAAATACATGACGGTAGGCATAGGCTCTATGATGGGCTACCGCTTCATCTTGTCTCTTTGCCTTTAAAGAAGACGAAAACATAAAGGAAATGCAAAAGGTTTATCACAGCTTCCGCGACATGGGTTGTACCAGACACGGTCCACAGGCATCTGAAAGCGATCTGCGTGTGCTCCATTTAGAGCTTTTCAGACAGTCAGGAATTAGTATTACAGTAGAAGTATTTTAGGCACTTGCCTTGTGGGGCTGTGTGCGGCACTCGTGGTCCAGAGATCACCGGTGGCAGCCTTTTTCTGCTGCGATCTTGGCTGTCTCTATACGGTGATGACTGGTGCGTTCTGGTGAGTTCTAGGTCATCGTAGCATTTCGCATTAGCACTATCCATTTTCTCAGCAGCTCAAAATTTCTGGGATATTTTACGAAACTTGAGTTGCCTGATTAATCGTATTATTTCGTGGGTCTTGGAGTCCCTTACAATACATTTGCGAGCTGCACATATTAGGAAAGTTTATAGCCCTCCCCAACCACTCTTCCACAGAAATGAGTTACCTCCCACAGTGTTACCGGAATATTCATGGTTACAGAGCTTTGTGTTTCAGTACTTTAAACAATTTTGTACACGTTGCGTAGGAGCAATTTCTCCGTCGCCATTACGAGACATTATGTTCATTGAGTTGGAAATATGGTTTTTCCTATGTTTAATGTTGTATACGTCTAGCAAGAGGAACTAAATCATATATTCAACCTTGACATGAGTTTTAGAAACGAACTATTGTTCTACAATTGATACCGGTCTGGCAACAAATGTAACACCAGAATTTCTAATTTGTTTTTTCACTGTGATGGTGTCCACTGCAAAGTATACAAAGCAGATACAATTTAATTTGTTTGGACATTAAATACTGTATAAACGTAGTTTCATATGTGATCATGATTTATGATTTACAAACTTTCCACCGAGCTCGTCGTTACAATTGAAGACATAAAGTCTGTATATGAGTCCGCGATCATTTTATTTTTAGCACTTTTATTTTCACAAGTCCGTCTTGATCACATAGATTTCTTTACACTTAATGACCGGTTTCGGCTTATCGCCATCTTCAGATCTGTTGTAAATATAAATATTGTGTAAGCGACCAGGTTCAATTAATTTAGATTAAATCTATACAAGTCTTAGTGATGCATGAAATATAAAATATTTATAGCCATGCATGGGAGTCATACATACAGTTAAAATATTCTGATATAAATCATCGTCAATTTAAACATGTGCGTACTAATAATCAGATTGCGTCAGTATTGATACAAAAACCTAATGCCTGCAGAGGGCACTTCAGCCAGAGTACATAGTAAACCAGTGTCGCCAATATAGAGATTAAAATGCTGTATGCATTGTCTTTAGTTAAAAAATTTTTCGCCCTAAGCTTAACGAGCGTCTGTCATTACAAACATATGCTGATATACTATAAGTGAAATTAGACTCATACTTGAAATCCATGAGAAGTACAAATAACGTACAATACAGCCCGTAGCCTGGTTAGGTAACATACAACTTTTATGAATGCCAGTATGAAAAGTATAAAATAAAAAATAAAAATAGAAAATCACAAAATCTTCTAACCCAAGATTAGTTAACAGTGAACGAAATCATAATACTGTTAGTAAATTTGAGACCCATAGTTAAAAATAGAAAATTGAGAATCGATATTATATTAGAGTGCAGTATGGTGAATATGTTGTCTTCTCTGCATGACTTCCTTGTTTTCCTATGGTTGAGCTCACGGAGGACGGCCCAGTCTCCTTTTCGCCGGCGGTCGGTACACGGCAATCCGCTAGGGTGCCCCACGGTACTCAAAGTAGTAGGTCTCTGAATATATCATAGTAAGCATTCAGGTTATACTCGTTCTGTTCATTCAGCTGTAATTCCGGTTGTTGTGTCCTGTGCACATAAATCTCCATTTCTTCGAGCAGGTTCATTAACTGTCCCTTTAGCGCCATATGCAACACTTTCCAAGGGGGCACATATCGCTCGTTTAAATAAAATATTTTTGTGTGTTTTCTGTAATATTTAGATCTTCAAAATTAAACGAATCAGCTGCGTCAATTACGCGCCTTCGGAAGCGTACCCACGCCCAGGGCATTATCAAGTCACAGTTTAGTGTGCTTTCTGTGGCGCTATTGTTGACCCAAATTTCTCGATAACTGCTCTTGGCCTTTCTGAAACATTAATTTTGTGGATTTCTTTAATTAGTGGAATATTGGTGCTTTACAGTGGTTTGGAGTTACTTAAACGGTTCAGCGGTCTTCCCCGTGTTATTTATTTATCAATGCTGTCTCGCGATTGTCACTCTGTTCTCATTTTTTTTTTCTTTTCAGGTATTCCCAGTCTGGGTCTCCCGCCACTTGACCCGTTACATTTTACGCAAATCAAAATCAAGGACTCACCTGAACGGCCAGTCACCCTGAGCTTGGAATTCAACGAAGTGGACATTATCGGCAATGGCAATGCGATCATCGACGAGGTCGAGTAAGTACTCAAGTTTAATTTTTTGAGTCAGTGGTCCCTTGAATCGTCAGATGCGGCCCGCCACGAGTTCCTCTCCTGTGCCAACCTCTTCATTCCAGAGCAGCTGTTGCACCATTTGTCCTCGATTATTTTCTGGAAAAATCCGAAACAGTGTCTTCCCTTCTACAGCTCCCTCTGGTACCAAGGAGGTTAATCTCTATTCCTTTCGTTTCTGTTTCTGCGGAGAACATCCTCATACCTTGTCACTCCATCTAATTTTCAACGTTTCTCTGCAGGGCCACATCTCAAATGTTTCTATTCTCTTCTGTTTCGGGTTTCCCAATGTACATGATTCAGTATCATATAGCAAAGTGCTCCAGACAAACGTTCTCAGAAAATTCTTCCTCAAATTATTGCATATGTTTTATACCAATATACTTCCTTTGGCCTGGAATGCCCTCTTGCCCTCTACTAGTTTGCTTTTTTTCCCCTACTTGCTTAATCTGTTACATATTATTTTACTTCAATGTATCAGAATTCCTTAAATGCTCCCACTTAATAACCACCATTTTTTATATTAAGTTTCTCGCTGTTCTCTTTATTGCTCAGTCCATATTATGTACTCAGTAGACTGTTCATTTCATTCAGCAGACTACTGTAATTCTTCTTCGCTTTCATTGAGGACAGCTATGTCAACAGCTAATCTTGTGTTTGATATCTTTTCACCTCGAAATTTAATTCTACTCTTGAGCCTTTCTTTTATTTCTCTCACTGTTTCTTCGTTATACAGACTGAATATTAGGGCCGAAAGACTACATCCCTCTCTTACGCACCTATTTGATTCAAACACTTCATTCCATGTCTTCCAATCTCATTGTTCCATGTTGGTTCTTGTACGTTTTGTATATTACCCGTATTTCCCTCTATCTTACTCCTGTTGGCCTCAGAGTTTAGAACACCTTGCACCATTTTACAATCGCCTTCATGGAAATCTGTGCTAGGGGCGGTTTGTAATATATAAATGTCTTGGCATGCTGCAGGAAGCTGTTGGCCCACTTTGTGAGTAGGAACTCCTTTATCCTTCAAAGGGACGGCGCTGACTAAAAGTGGATGACCTCTAAGCTAAAAAGAAAAAAAAAATGTAACAAGCCACCAGTCTCACCTAAACGATTAACAAAGCAGGGGAAGGCAAGACGCCAGCTTTCGAGAAGTGCGTATATGAAGATGACCTCGATGGGTAAAACAGGCTGAAATATGGTAGTTCAGTATTGTATAAGAATTACACATATTGGTGGATAACAATCGGTTAGTATAGAACACTTTCATATGGAGGGAAGATTGTTGACTTGCAAATAAGCACAGCATCAGACAGTATTTTGCTGAGTCCTTCATGTTGGTATACAACAGTTTTGCACGTTTACAGAGTGGCGAATGAACTATACCCTGGAGAACGGTCACTTGTGTTCGAGGAACAGTAGAGAACAGCTTTGTTCGAAGAGTGGTAGAACAGACGTCGGCTTCTAACTTGATGCAGGAGACTTGTCGTGAGAGTACGGGCGAGAAAACGTTGCTGAGAGACTATATCTGGATGTACGAGACAAATCTGGTACTTGGCAGTTTGAGGAAAATCTCAGAGCCCACTAGGCTTCATGCACCTGTGGACTGAACAGAATGAGAGATAGGAGAGAAGGCGCGATAATTTAAGTGCGTTTGTAGGTATGGTGCTGGGATTCGCCCTACATCAGAATGTACGCGAAGGAAATTGCTCCTCTTTTTGCAGCGGTGTACCGTAGGTCTCTAGAATCAGTCAGTTGTATAATTTTGGAACTCGTACTATATTCGAGTATAGTGACTTTCTCGAGACTAGAAATCTACTCTGTAGGAATCAGCATGGGTTTCGAAAAAGACGATCGTGTGGAACCCAGCTCGTGCTATTTCTCCACGAGACTCAGAGGGCAATAGACACGGGTTCCCAGGTAGATGCCGTCTTTCTTGTCTTCCGCAAGGCGTTTGGTACAGTTCCCCACAGTCTATTAATGAACAAAGTAAGAGGATATGGACTATCAGACCAATTGTGTGATTGGATTGAAGAGTTCCTAGATAACAGAAAGCAGCATGTCATTCTCAATGGAGAGAAGTCTTCTGAAGTAAGAGTGATTTCAGGTGTGCCACAGGGGACTGTCGTAGGACCATTGCTATTCACAATATATATACATGACCTTGTGGATAACATCGAAAGTTCACTGAGGCTTTATGCGGATGATGCTGTAGCATATCGAGAGGTTGCAACAACGGAATATTGTACTGAAATTCGGGAGGATTTGCAACGAATTGACAAATAGTGCAGGGATTGGAAACTGAATCTCAATGTAGACAAGTGTGCGAATATGTAGAGAGAAAGATCCTTTGTCATTTAGCTACAACATAGGAGGTCAGCAGCTGGAAGCAGTTAATTCAATAAATTATCAGGGAGTAAGCATTAGGAGTGATTTAAAATGGAATGACCATATAAAATTAATCGGCGGTAAAGCAGATGCCAGACTGAGATTCATTGGAAGATTCCTAAGGAAATGCAGTCCGAAAACAAAGGAAGTAGCTTACAGTACACTTGTTCGCCACTGCTTGAATACTGCTCACCAGTGTGGGATCCGTACCAGATAGGGTTGATGCAAGAGATAGAGAAAATCCAACGGAGAGCAACGCGCTTCATTACACGATTACTTGTTGTTGTTATTGTCTTCAGTCCTGAGACTGGTTTGATGCAGCTCTCCATGCTACTCTATCCTGTGCAAGCTTCTTCATCTCTCAGTACTTACTGCAACCTACATCCATCTGAATCTGCTTAGTGTATTCATATCTTGGTCTCCCCCTACGATTTTTACCCTCCACGCTGCCCTCCAATGCTAAATTTGTGATCCCTTGATGTCTCAGAACATGTCCTACCAACCGGTCCCTTCTTCTTGTCAAGTTGTGCCACAAACTCCTCTTCTCCCCAATTCTATTCAGTACCTCCTCATTAATTATGTGATCTACCCATCTAATCTTCAGCATGCTTCTGTAGCACCACATTTCGAAAGCTTCTATTCTTTTCTTGTCCAAACTATTTATCGACTATGTTTCATTTCCATACGTGGCTACACTCCATACAAATACACTCCTGGAAATGGAAAAAAGAACACATTGACACCGGTGTGTCAGACCCACCATACTTGCTCCGGACACTGCGAGAGGGCTGTACAAGGAATGATCACACGCACGGCACAGCGGACACACCAGGAACCGCGGTGTTGGCCGTCGAATAGCGCTAGCTGCGCAGCATTTGTGCACCGCCGCCATCAGTGTCAGCCAGTTTGCCGTGGCATACAGAGCTCCATCGCAGTCTTTAACACTGGTAGCATGCCGCGACAGCGTGGACGTGAACCGTATGTGCAGTTGACGGACTTTGAGCGAGGGCGTATAGTGGGCATGCGGGAGGCCGGGTGGACGTACCGCCGAATTGCTCAACACGTGGGGCGTGAGGTCTCCACAGTACATCGAAGTTGTCGCCAGTAATCGGTGGAAGCTGCACGTGTCCGTCGACCTGGGACCGGACGGCAGCGACGCACGGATGCACGCCAAGACCGTAGGATCCTACGCAGTGCCGTAGGGGACCGCACCGCCACTTCCCAGCAAATTAGGGACACTGTTGCTCCTGGGGTATCGGCGAGGACCATTCGCAACCGTCTCCATGAAGCTGGGCTACGGTCCCGCACACCGTTAGGCCGTCTTCCGCTCACGCCCCAACATCGTGCAGCCCGCCTCCAGTGGTGTCGCGACAGGCATGAATGGAGGGACGAATGGAGACGTGTCGTCTTCAGCAATGAGAGTCGCTTCTGCCTTGGTGCCAATGATGGTCGTATGCGTGTTTGGCGCCGTGCAGGTGAGCGTCACAATCAGGACTGCATACGACCGAGGCACACAGGGCCAACACCCGGCATCATGGTGTGGGGAGCGATCTCCTACACTGGCCGTACACCACTGGTGATCGTCGAGGGGACACTGAATAGTGCACGGTACATCCAAACCGTCATCGAACCCATCGTTCTACCATTCCTAGACCGGCAAGGGAACTTGCTGTTCCAACAGGACAATGCACGTCCGCATGTATCCCGTGCCACCCAACGTGCTCTAGAAGGTGTAAGTCAACTACCCTGGCCAGCAAGATCTCCGGATCTGTCCCCCATTGAGCATGTTTGAGACTGGATGAAGCGTCGTCTCACGCGGTCTGCACGTCCAGCACGAACGCTGGTCCAACTGAGGCGCCAGGTGGAAATGGCATGGCAAGCCGTTCCACAAGACTACATCCAGCATCTCTACGATCGTCTCCATGGGAGAATAGCAGCCTGCATTGCTGCGAAAGGTGGATATACACTGTACTAGTGCCGACATTGTGCATGCTCTGTTGCCTGTGTCTATGTGCCTGTGGTTCTGTCAGTGTGATCATGTGATGTATCTGACCCCAGGAATGTGTCAATAAAGTTTCCCCTTCCTGGGACAATGAATTCATGGTGTTCTTATTTCAACTTCCAGGAGTGTACTTTCAGAATCGACTTCCTGACACTTAAATCTATACTCGATGTTAACAAATTTCTCTTCTTCAGAAACGCTTTCCTTGCCATCGCCAGTCTACATTTTATATCCTCTCTAATTCGACCATCATCAGTTATTTTGCTCCCCAAATAGCAAAACTCCTTTACTACTGTAAGTGTCTCATTTCCTAATCTAATTCCCTCAGCATCACCCGACTTAATTCGACTACATTCCATTATCCTCGTTTTGCTTTTGTTGATGTTCATCTTATATCCTCCTTTCAAGACGCTATCCATTCCGTTCAACTGCTCTTCCAAGTCCTTTGCTGTCTCTGACAGAATTACAATGTCATCGGCGAACCTCAAAGATTTTATTTCTTCTCCATGGACTTTAATACCTACTTCGAATTTTTCTTTTGTTTCTTTTACTGCTTGCTCAATATACAAATTGAATAACATCGGGGAGAGGCTACAACCTTGTCTCACTCCCTTCCCAACCACTGCTTCCCTTTCATGCCCCTCGACTCTTATAACTGCCATCTGGTTTACTTAGTAATCGCGAAAGCGTCACGGAGATGGTAGATAAACTCCTGTGGAAGAATCTGTAAGAGAGACGCTCAGTAGCTCGGTACGGAATTTTGTTGAAGTTTCGAGAACATACTTTCACCGAGGAGTCAAGCAGTGTATTGCTCCCTCCTAACTGCATCTCGCAAAGTGACCATTACGATAAAATCAGAGAGATTGGAACTCATACAGAGGCATACCGACAGTCTTTCTTTCCACGAACAATACGAGACTGGAATAGAAAGGAGAACCGATAGGTACTCGAGGTACCGTCCCTCACACACCTTCAGGTGGCTTGCGGAGTATGGATGTAGATGTAGATGTACATGTAATTGTAGACTCATTGCGACTCAGTTGAAAATTTTGTTGCCTGCGAAGCAAAATCAAACAGCCTCAGCATGATCAGTGAAGTATTACCTTTCAATAATTCAATACGTGTAAACTGCGGTCTTTTCCCAAATCTCTTGAATTATTCAAACGCTGTCGAGATTTGCTTTCCTCCATCTTAATAGCTGATATTTTTCTTATTGTTTGCATTTATAGCATTGGAACTGATTCTGTGGTAATTTGGTATTCATGTATATCAGGAGCGGCCTTTATTCTAAACGGGGATTAATGTGGGCCACTGTTCCATTTCATAGGTAAATAAACACGTTGGTCTTTATCTTATATGAGCTACGGCATCCATGTTTTTACTAGGGCCACCTTATCCTATTAGTTATCCATTGAGCGACATATTTTTCTGTGGCCTCACTATGGCCCAGCGAAACAGATGCGGATCACGTGACATCCACAGCGGTATGTCGGGGACTCGGCTGTAACCATACACTTTGTACATATTCGGTTGTATTTTTAATTTCTCTAATTGGAATTTGTTAAATTATCACATTCTGCTCATTGTTTACAAGTGAATGAGTGAAGTTTGTTTAAATACCGCTATGTGCTAGTTGTTCATTATCGCATCTCTACATATATCTGATGGATCCTCTAGTATTTGGGGAATTTGGATTATATTATGGTGATTAACAGTTGGAGGCGGAAGCGCTTCCAATAACCGTTGTGATGTCGTTACTTCAAAGTAATTCTTCAACATACTGTAATGTCATTTTCTCTTACGTGGTAAATTTCGTCGCAATTTCGCAGAATATTCCTTCGTGTCATTTTATTAGCAGTATAGTAATTCAGTCACACATTGTAATGCTGAAGTGCCTTACGTCAGTAGCTGTGGTAACAGTTATAGCCATTTTGTAATGCAGAATGGCTTGGCTGCTGATTTTCATCTCACTCCTGTGAATGGACCTACAATAACAAGGCTGGAGTAGTAAAAGTAGAATTAATGCATTTGGCGCCAAGTTTCTGTAATCCCACGCGGGCTTCCCGTCTTTTCTAATTTACCCAATAGTCCAAGAAGTCTGATCCAGTTCTTGATCGTTGTCTAATTGGTACAGCGATCGGAAAACTTTCATTTTCACGCCTTCGCAATTGCCTGAGGTGCGTGACCTTCCCACTTGCCAGGGGGAGAATTCTTTGCAGTAATCTTGATGTAAAACCGTTATCTGTGGGCGTATGCACACTATTATAGCATTTCAGTAATCACTTAAAACCGCGTGTTCTAGTCAAGTTTTGCCGGCAGGTGTGACCGAGAGATTCTAGGTGCTTCAGTCTGGAACCGCGTGACCGCTACGGTCGCAGGTTCGACTCCTGCCTCGGTGTCCCAAGGAATTGGATCAATGGACTTTGGCATATAAAGTGAAACCCACTTCATAACGATGTTATTTACAGAACTGATTATTCCATGATTATAGTTAACACCAAAGGAACATGATAACTATTGTCAACATTACTGTGTTCACAGGATGAAGCCAGGCAGTTACTACATGAAGACAAAGGCACATACGGATATGCCATTGACACTCGTCGGCCCATACAAAGCAGAAGGCAAGGTTTTGGTGCTGCCCGTTAAAGGGGAAGGGAACAGCAACATAACAGCATGTAAGTACCCAGGTTGTCGCTTCCTGTGCTCCATTCTCATATCATCAGTTCTCCAGACCTACACTGGCTTGCCGAAACCATCAAAAGAAGCCAATGTTTAGCGACTCCCTCTTAAATCTTGAAAAACATGCATTCCGCCTCGCTACAATATCAGCTTACTATCAATTACGAAAATCATATAGCAATACATAAAATTAGCATTTGAAACACTTGAGATCTCATCAAACTTGACACACAACCACTCGACTGTTCCCATCAGGAGAGGATCTATGTGCTTGACTTCCACAGCCATACTCCATTATCGCAGTACATGCGAATTCTTCCTATACTCTCACAAGGAGCGTTTACTTTCCTTCATTAACTTATCATGATATCTAATCAAGGACCTACATCAACATATCATTCAGATCGTCCGGTTACTCGTAGTGCCACTAAATATGGGTAATACATCTTTTTTTATCAGACCAACGGCTGCTCAGCAAATCGCCCCCAAAATATACGAAATCCAATACAGTTTTCAACCTTACTTCAGTTACTTTCTCATGGGGTTTGCATTGCTGAATCATCACAGTAGCATGTGAAATATTTGAAGAACAATACTTTCTATTAAATCATGGCAAATTTGGTACAGATTGTCCTAGAAACCAAGACGCCACTGTTTTCGACTATAATTTTATTACTGTAGATCTATTTTGGGGTCATTGGCATTATCAAGTTACTGTACTTCAGGTGGTCTTGATGTTGATCTGATATTGCTGTCTTAGGTGCCGCCGTGCTGGGTAACTGCGTGGTCTCAGGCGCCTTGCAGGGTTCTCATGGTTCCCCCTGTCAGGACGTTCGAGCCCTCTTTTTATTGTAAACCAGTTAAAAGTTAAATACATTTCGCCAAAATTCTGTTCACTACATCCTCATCAGTTACTTGATCTACTCACCTAATCTTCAGCACTCTTACAAAGACCCCACATTTCGAAAACTTCTATTCCTTTCTTGTCTAAACCGTTTGTTGTACACGTTTCACTTCCACACAAGGCTACAATCTAGACAAATGCCTCCAGAAAATAAATTCATAACAAATCTACTGTCTTTCTGAGGTTAACAAATTTCTCTTCTTCAGAAATAGTTTTCTAGCCAATGACAATCCACATTTAATATCCACTCTGTTTCGACCATCATCAGTTATTTTACTACCCAAACAACAAAACTCATTTACTACTTATGTGTCTCATTTCCTAATATAATTTCCTCAGCTTCACCTGTATTAATTCAACTACATGCCACAATTCTTGTTTTGCATTTTTTGATGTTCATCTCCTGTCGCCCTTTAAAGGCACTGTCAATTTGCTACTCCTAGTCCCGTGCTGTCTTTGACAGAATTACAGTATCATAGACGAACCTCAAAATCATATATCTTCTGCATGAAATTTAATTCCTACTCTAAATCTTTCATTGGTTGCCTTTACTGCTTTCTCAGAGTACATAGTAAATAACTTTGGGAATATGCTAGAACCCTGTCTCACTATCTCCTCAACCAGTGCTTTCCTTCCATGATCCTCGACTCTTATGAATGCCGTCTTGTTTCTATGGATCCGCTCCCAGTATTTTATCACTTATACATTTAGAATTTAAAAGACAGAATCGTAATCAGCATAGTCAAAATCCTTCTCTAAGAGGTCCGCAGCGGTGATAACAACTTTTTGAAAGATGGTTAAGTATATTAAGATCCCAGATCACGCAGTGCAGCCATTCACCCAGGTGGCCCCTTGTTTGCGATTAACTGACAAAAATATGTTCGCAATCTTCTGTGACATTCAACAGTGTTAGAAAGGTTGCATGACGCTGTCCGGTTGTGTGGTATAATGGATGGGATAATAGCTTCATATACAAGAGGTTGTGGGTTTGGATTGTCACATCCAGTAATTGTCTTTGTTTTTAGATCCTTACCAAAAACTTTCATTCAATTAATTGGTTAAAATGTAATTTTTTATTTCCAATCCTTTGTAAAGTAATTTTAATCATAGTATTAACGTCTTCATTTGCTCTTATTCTCTTCTTATTATTTTCCCACTTGAAATCTTTGTTCATGCGTTTTTAATTAATTTTTGTATTCATTTATATTAAAGTTATTTTGCTTTATCACCCTGTTTTTTGATCCACATTATTGTGTTCTTTATACCTAACTTCTGTTACTTATAAACCCTTCTTTAATTTAAATCTTGACCTGTGTTATTTTGTCCATAGTCCAAAAGGTAATTAGGATATACTTTAAATGTTTCTATGACAATTGCCATGAAAAAAGTAATTTCTGATAACGAAAAATACATCTTTCGCACTATTGCACTGTCAGTATAAATAGATCATGTCGTCTCATGCTTTTTAAATGATACATCGGAATTTTCAAATAATTTAATATTATAGTAGACAAATATAATTAAACCTGTTGTCACAATAATTCCACTAGGGAAAAGAATTATACACAGCAAAAATTAAACAAATCAAGAAGTTCATACAGGGCTTAAAATGAAATGACAAAGGAATAGAAATAAAAAAAATGAATTTAAACCAGTTATTTGAATAAAAGTAATGATCTGTGTCATTTTGATAAATTTTTAAAAATAAAAAAATATTGCAACTTACATGATCTGAGCTCACAATCTCAGCATGAAAAAATATTATTTCATCCATTACACCATGCATCCAGTCTAGTATTACGACTTTTTTAACGTTACACAGCATCACGTAAATTTTCGAAATTTTTTGTCGGTTATTCGCAAAGAAAGACCCGCCAGAATGTTTGCAGGCTGTGATATCTAGGATATTTTTTATTTTTATTTATTTATTTATTTATTGTTCCGTGGGACCACATTAAGGAGAAGTCTCCATGGTCACGGAACGAGTCAATACATGAAATTATAACACGTTTGTAGAAACAGATAAAATGGAATATAAGAAACATATTTAGGTGACACGTCATTAGTTTAAATAAAGAAAATCAAGAATGTAACACTGGAATTTGCTTAATTTTTTAGCTCTTTCAGGAACTCCTCGACAGAATAGAAGGAGTGAGCCATGACGAAACTCTTCAGTTTAGACTTAAAAGCGTTTGGGCTACTGCTAATATTTTTGAGTTCTTGTGGTAGCTTATTGAAAATGGATGCAGCAGAATACTGCACTCCTTTCTGCACAAGAGTCAAGGAAGTGCATTCCACATGCAGATTTGATTTCTGCCTAGTATTAACTGAGTGAAAGCTGCTAACTCTTGGGAATAAGCTAATATTGCTAACAGTAAACGACATTAAAGAAAATATATACTGTGAGGGCAATGTCAGAATTCCCAGACTATTGAACAGGGGTCGACAAGAGGTTCTAGAACTTACACCACACATAGCTCGAACAGCCCGTTTTTGAGCCAAAAAACCCTTTTTGAATCAGAAGAATTACCCCAAAAAATAATACCATATGACATAATCGTATGAAAATATGCGAAGTAGACTACTTTTCGTGTTGAAATGTCACTTATTTCAGAAACTGTTCTAATGGTAAATAAAGCAGCATTTAGTTTATGAACAAGATCCTGAACATGGGCTTTCCACAACAGCTTACTATCTATCCGTACGCCTAGGAACTTGAACTGTTCCGTCTCGCTTATAACATGCCAATTCTGTCTGATTAAAATATCAGTTCTCGTTAAATTGTGAGTTAGAAACTGTAAAAACTGAGTCTTACTATGACTTAGCATCAAATTATTTTCCACAAGCCACGAACTTATTTCATGAACTACATTATTTGATAATGTTTCAATATTACACACAAGATCCTTCACTACCAAGCTGGTGTCATCAGCAAACAGAAATATTTTTGAATCACCTGTAATACTAGAAGGCAAATCATTTATATAAATAAGAAACAGCAGTGGCCCCAGCACCGATCCTTGGGGAACGCCCCATTTGGCAGTGCCCCATTGGGACTGAACATCATTACCACTCTCAATATTGCGGAGAATTACCTTCTGCTTTCTGTTCTTAAAGTAACAGGCGAACCAATTGTAAGCTACTCCCCTTACTCCATAATGTTCCAACTTCTGCAGTAATATTTTGTGGTCAACACAGTCGAAAACCTTCGTTAAATCAAAGAAAATACCTAACGTTCGCAACCTTTTATTCAATCCGTCCAAAACCTCACAGAGAAAAGAGACTATAGCATTTTCAGTTGTTAAGCCATTTCTAAAACTAAACTGTACATTTGACAGCAAATTATGTGAATTTGAATGCTGCAGTAACCTTGTATATACAACCCTCTCGATAACTTTAGCAAACACCGATAGCATAGAAATAGGTCTATAATTATCAACATTATCCCTGTCTCCCTTTTTATAAAGTGGCTTCACTACCGAGTACTTTAATCGGTCAGGAAACCGACCACTCCTAAAGGAAAAGTTACAGATATGGCTAAGTACTGGGCTAACATACATGGAACAATACTTCAGTATTCGTCTAGATACCCCGTCATAGCCATGAGAGTTCTTGGTCTTTAGTGATTTAATTAACTCAATCTCCCTCTTGTCAGTATCATGGAGGAGCATTTCACGTAACACTCTCGGAACACTTTTTTCTACGAGCGCTATATGACTCCCTGTTGGGACTAGGTTTCTATTTAGTTCACCTGCAATATTCAGAAAGTGATTATTAAATACTGTACATATATGCGACTTATCAGTAACACGGACATTCCCACTACGCACTGATTCTATATCCTCGACCTGTCTCTGCAGACCAGCCACTTCCTTTACAACTGACCATATGGTTTTAATTTTATCCTGAGACTTAGCTATTCTAGCTGCATACCACATACTTTTTACCTTCCTAATAACTTTTTTAAGCACCTTATAATACTGTTTGTAATGGGCTACTGCATTTAGATTGTGACTGTTTCTAACGTTTTGATATAATTGCCACTTTGTTCTACAAGATATTCTTATACCTTTAGTCAGCCACCCAGGCGGCCTGTTTGTGCTAGTACCCCGTTTTGAACGTTCTAACGGAAAGCAATTTCAAAGAGCACGAGGAAAGTCTTGAGGAAAGCATTATATTTTTCGTCTACTGTATCAGCACTATAAACATCTTGCCACTCTTGTTCCTTGATAAGGTTTACAAAAGTCTCTACAGCAACTGGATCAGCTTTCCTAAAAAGTTGGTAACTATATTTAACCTGCGTTGCAGCACAAAAATCTTTTTGACTTAAAATTTGTGCATCATGATCTGAAAGGCCATTCACCATTCTGCTAACAGAATGCCCTTCTAGTAATGACGAATGAACAAAAATATTGTCTATGGTTGTTCCACTGTTCCCTTGCACTCTCGTTGGAAAGAATACGGTTTGCATAAGATTATATGAATTAAGGAGGTCTACCAGCATCCTTTTCCTTGCACAATCACTTATACAATTTATATTGAAGTCACCACATATAACTAACTTTTTGTATTTCCTATAAAGTGAACCAAGAACCTCCTCTAGCTTTAGCAAAAACGTTGTGAAATCGGAGTCTGGGGATCTATAAATAACAACAGTAAGAAGTTTAGCTCCACTAAATTTAACCACACCTGCACAACATTCAAACACCTTTTCAGTGCAGTACTTTGAAACATCAGTTGACTCAAATGGGATACCGTTCTTCACATACATGGCTACTCCCCCACACCGCAAAGAGCTCCTAGAAAAGCTGCCAGCCAACCTGTATCCTGGTAAAGGAAGCCTCTGAATTATCTCCTTATTTAAGAAGTGTTCAGATATACCAATAATTTCAGAGTCAACATCTATAAGTAATTCACTAACTTTATCTCTAATGCCTTGTATGTTTTGATGAAATATACTAATTCCCTCATTAATCGGATACCTAAGCTTTGTCGAAAGTGGTTTCTTTGTTAGAGAGACTTCCCTTAAGCAGGAATACCTGTAAGCTGACTTCACTCTAAAAAAGGTACAGCTCTAACACCCACAACTACCGGAATTTTCCCATGAGTGATCCCACCACCCCCACCTATGCTGTCACCTATAAGCTTTGCCAACCTCCCCTTTCCATACCTGTTGAGGTGCAGGCCTTGTCGAGTGAAACCCGTCCTGCTGATAGACTCCACCGACACAATTGAAATGTGACTCATGCCTTCTGTCATTAGCGCACCCCCAAGTCTCATGTTATTACGCCTGACGGCTGTATTAAGATGAGGCCGATCGTGGCGCTGAAACAGTTCCACGAAATGCACATTCGTGTTGCCAGTCTGAGTGGCTATCTTTTCCAGGTCACCATCTATGTCATACTCCCCATCCCTATCAATACTATTACCAGCCCCACCCACAATCACTACCTGATCCTCTTTTGTAAAATCCCTACATAACCCCCCTATGTTAAAAGTCACCTGAGCCAATCCTGCATTAGGCTTCACAATGCTGGTGACCTGGTACTCACTCCCCAAAACTTCCTGCAACTGCTGGCCTACACCTCTACCATGAGAACTACCTAACAGCAGAACCTTCTTCTTTCTCTTAGACTTTGCACTGTCCTAGCCACCGTAACTGCTGAGGTCTGCTGCATACTTCCTACATCTACAGCTACTAGAGATTCCTCTCCACTAGACTCTGACAGTTGGTCAAATCTATTACAAACACCAATAGTAAAACTATCTGAAAATCTCCTTCTCCTAGCAGATCTCTTGCCAACAGCCAGCTCCCATTCCCCAACCACCTTCTCCCTCCTCATCCTATCTAGCTCCTCCTGTGCGTTTTTCAACTGCACCTGAAGGGCACAGATCTTACGCTCCTGCTCCTCTATCAACTTACTCTTGCTACATAACCTGCAGTTCCAGGAGAGGATCTCACCAGAATGCCCACTGGCTTCCCCACTGCATTCCCCCCAGCCAAAATACTTCGAACAAGTCTCACACCGTAATCCACTACTCACGAACCTACGGCAAAGCCCACACTTCTCATTCATGGTAAAATTTTACAGTTATTGAAACAAGAAAACAACTTTATCTAAGTTCCGCTACTACAATAAGAAGATGTTAAAAACTGATTACAATAATCACAAACTTGCTCCACAAGGAAAGTAACTACTATTATTGACAGTATTAATCAACAACAAATGAGAATATAACAAATACTAACACAGAAAGAAAATCAAACGTCTAATGACAGTAATGAAACTGAAAGCAGTTCGCAAAAATTTCTTCTGAATCTATTTCACCGGAAAACACTAAGACCACCGGCTGAAGACTACTAAAGTTCCTAAATAAACTACTATACACTAACAATTACTTAGTACTTAGCTTTCGATGCGCCGCTACAGCTGCAACTGGTCAGCGCGGAATGTAAACACGGGTAAGATGTTAAGTTGCTCGATACGAAACACTCACAAATATCAGGTCACAACACAAGAAAGGCAAAGGTGAATGAAGAAACCACTAATAAGTCACTTATATAGTAAATATTAACACAAAAACCGTTAAAATATATATCTGCAACCTAAAAATAGATGAAAACTTAGAGAGCGATCTCACACGCAGTCACGCGCGTATGACATCACACCAAACATTATTTTATCCATTACACCATGCATCCAGTCTAGTATTACGACTTTTTTAACGTTACACACTTACATCACCGTATATTTGGTTTCAAAAAGTCGATCGCAGCGCTGGAGACATCTCCTTGTAAGTCTACAGATGCCATAAACGTAGTTTTGCCTTTCCTTAACCTGTCTTCTAGGATCGATTCTGCCTTGTATGTTCCTACATTTCTCCGCAATCCAAACTGATTTATCCTGATGTCAGCTTCTAGCAGTTTTTCGACTATACTGTGAAGAATTTGTGTTACTATTTGGCAAACGTGACTAGCACCTATCAATATATCATGCAGAACTTATATGTAGAGAACGAGAAATACTTACAAATTTTACTCATAACTGAATCTCATATCTAACAGCAAAAAATGCAGAAAATTGTTAGATCATTTATGGCTTTCCTTTGTGTGATTTTAAATCAGCCACTAGACTGAAGTGCTGACCATGGAAAATTAAGAGCTCCTAGTCACATTATCCTCTGGGTACAACACTTTACCCTACTGATAATGTTAAATTATATGTATACATATATACAAAAGTTTCCAAGAAATATCTGTAGGGAGCTGCACACTTATCCTTGCACATAATTTTTAGAACAAAGTCGTTTATTCTGAAAATGTTGATTCAACGGACTGTATTATGTACAAGCAAATAACAATTAAATTCAGGTTACAAAATTGTGTAATGGCTACCATTAACAATTATATTAACCATTATTTGTTGATTTACATAAATTATTTCAGTCAGCAGCATGTTCTAAGGCATGTACCGCATCTTGTGCCTACAATGACAACAGCAAACATCTAAGATAAAATTGTTTATTGTTTTTGTGTAGCCATTACATTCTGACAATCAGGTTTGTGTCAGAAACATGTTACTTTATTCAATCATTTCCGTGAATCAAAAACTTTTTAACTGGTACTGGTATCTAAAGAACGGTTTAATATTGAAAAATTTCACAATCAGTCTATAGACAAGAAGATTAAAAATCACTTTAAAGCTCATTTGCGATTTATTGATGTTCCCAAACACTGAACACTGATTACTTCTATTTAACTGTTTGATGTACACTCCTGGAAATGGAAAAAAGAACACATTGACACCGGTGTGTCAGACCCACCATACTTGCTCCGGACACTGCGAGAGGGCTGTACAAGCAATGATCACACGCACGGCACAGTGGACACACCAGGAACCGCGGTGTTGGCCGTCGAATGGCGCTAGCTGCGCAGCATTTGTGCACCGCCGCCGTCAGTGTCAGCCAGTTTGCCGTGGCATACGGAGCTCCATCGCAGTCTTTAACACTGGTAGCATGCCGCGACAGCGTGGACGTGAACCGTATGTGCAGTTGACGGACTTTGAGCGAGGGCGTATAGTGGGCATGCGGGAGGCCGGGTGGACGTACCGCCGAATTGCTCAACACGTGGGGCGTGAGATCTCCACAGTACATCGATGTTGTCGCCAGTGGTCGGCGGAAGGTGCACGTGCCCGTCGACCTGGGACCGGACCGCAGCGACGCACGGATGCACGCCAAGACCGTAGGATCCTACGCAGTGCCGTAGGGGACCGCACCGCCACTTCCCAGCAAATTAGGGACACTGTTGCTCCTGGGGTATCGGCGAGGACCATTCGCAACCGTCTCCATGAAGCTGGGCTACGGTCCCGCACACCGTTAGGCCGTCTTCCGCTCACGCCCCAACATCGTGCAGCCCGCCTCCAGTGGTGTCGCGACAGGCGTGAATGGAGGGACGAATGGAGACGTGTCGTCTTCAGCGATAAGAGTCGCTTCTGCCTTGGTGCCAATGATGGTCGTATGCGTGTTTGGCGCCGTGCAGGTGAGCGCCACAATCAGGACTGCATACGACCGAGGCACACAGGGCCAACACCCGGCATCATGGTGTGGGGAGCGATCTCCTACACTGGCCGTACACCACTGGTGATCGTCGAGGGGACACTGAATAGTGCACGGTACATCCAAACCGTCATCGAACCCATCGTTCTACCATTCCTAGACCGGCAAGGGAACTTGCTGTTCCAACAGCACAATGCACGTCCGCATGTATCCCGTGCCACCCAACGTCCTCTAGAAGGTGTAAGTCAACTACCCTGGCCAGCAAGATCTCCGGATCTGTCCCCCATTGAGCATGTTTGGGACTGGACGAAGCGTCATCTCACGCGGTCTGCACGTCCAGCACGAACGCTGGTCCAACTGAGGCGCCAGGTGGAAATGGCATGGCAAGCCGTTCCACAGGACTACATCCAGCATCTCTACGATCGTCTCCATGGGAGAATAGCAGCCTGCATTGCTGCGAAAGGTGGATATACACTGTACTAGTGACGACATTGTGCATGCTCTGTTGCCTGTGTCTATGTGCCTGTGGTTCTGTCAGTGTGATCATGTGATGTATCTGACCCCAGGAATGTGTCAATAAAGTTTCCCCTTCCTGGGACAATGAATTCACGGTGTTCTTATTTCAATTTCCAGGAGTGTATTATTCCTTTGAGTTCAGGTATTCAAAGTGAATTACTGAACAGAAAATTCTGAGTCTAGCTAAAATTAAATGGAGATTGGTTACCTTTATTCATCTGTTTAAATTTTTGAATAGGATTTGATTCTAAATTTACCTAACTGAACTGCTTACTCCCATACTGCTGTTATCTGCAAACAATGACCAAGATACCAATTTGTGAGAAAGTAAATGGAACATAGTTAATGTACATTAGTAACAATAGAAAGCATGAGAGAACATCATAAGTCATTAACTGATGCAGAGGGCCTTTTTGCTATGTAATGAAAATCAGTTTAACTCCATTTTATGCTTCATACGTAAGGTGACTGCAATATAATTGTTGTGTCAATTACTATACAAAATTTTCACTTCTGCATGGGAAAACCATCACTTACACAAAAGGAAGCTTTACCTGCATAGCAGATTATCGCCAATGATACTGATTTTGTGACTGGATGATTCTGAGTGAATATTATGTGTGAATATGAGATCATCAATGGATATCTATCTGAAAGGAAACACACTAAATTTGTGTGAGAACATTCCTCAGTATTTGATATTACTTAAGTAGAAGATTCAACAGACATCAATTGATTGTGTATCTCCGTTTTTAAGAGATAGGATGACATGTCAAACGCTGTTCTACCCTGGCCGGCCAGTGTGGTCGAGCGGTTCTAGCGCTTCAGTCTGGAACAGCGCGACGGCTACGGTCGCAGGTTCGAATCCTGCCTCGGGCATGGATGTGTGTCGTGTCCTTAGGTTAGTTAGGTTTAAGTAGTTCCAAGTTCTAGGGGACTGATGATCTCTGATGTTCTGTACCATAGTGCTCAGAGCCATTTGAACCATTTTTTTGTTCTACCCTAAAATATTCAGATGTAGAGAACAGTATATTATGTTAAGCTGTTCTCATAAAATTAATCTGCTTTTGGAAACAATGTTGGCAACTAGTATCTTTGGTAGAAACAGCGAACATGCTTTGTTATATTTTCATAAGGCGGAGAAATTGTTAATTATCAGGGCGTTATTTGGTCACATGTTTATATTGGTTTGTCAGAACATATAACTGTAAAATGATAAGTCTGACAGTATTAGTTATTTCAGAATGTTCATTGCTGAAAATTAGTGTAAAGTCTTCCATAATTCCGTTCATTGTCTTCAACTGATCTTGATTTATATGTAAGAGTGACATTGGCGATAACCCTAGATTTCGATATAATACTAATAGTGACTGTTTTCCTTTAGTTGTCATTGTTGTAATGACTAAATCGTGAAAGGTTGTCAGAAAGAAAAGAAAAAAATCATTCAAGTATGAGTAACAGCTGTAAATCCTCTAACATAGGCAGAGGCGCATAGCGGAAGCCCCTTTCGTCAGTCTTTTAAAAGATCTCATACATCGAGAATCCACTGATTTCACAAACACCGATTGTGAGTCGGAGGTAAAAAGCGACGCAGTCGTACATGATCCATAAGCAAACAGCCTCAAAATCTGTATGTAGGGGCGCTCGAAAGCTAATCAGGACAGTTCCGCGTCAAATATACGAGCACAAAGTAAATGCTGTACAAGTGAGCAGTTATACTCAGTTAACCCTGTGCAACAAGAAGAACTTTCAAAACGTGCCTGTACATACCTCTGGGTTCGAGAGAACTTGTGACAGCCGCGCCAGATATACGAGCATGCAGTAAATACTTTACAAGTGAGCAATTATACTCAGTTAATCGTATGCAATAAGGACTTCCAGTACTTGCCTGTACATACCTCTGGGTTAGGGCTATTGGCTTCCATCGTACAACTGTCTACATACACCTATATTTGTATGTCACCTACATTGTGACAAGTATTTGAACCTAAGGGTTCGATTAAAGCAACAGAAATTTTCATCCGCGGTTCGTGGTCTGCAGTGGAATGAATTACCGAGTGTGCGCGAGGGTCGCCATTTGTTCTGGTAATTGGTAGGAAGCCTCATCTACGTTCTACACTTACTGAAATTATAAACTAGAGTTTGAGGTGTACTGCATGTTCGTTGTAAACACGTGATGCAGGAGGAAAAAGCAGACGAATAAACCAACCCAGATTCTCGTTCCTCCTACCTCCACCATACCTAGCTCGACTTCATAGTCTTTCTGTACTCACTCCTACCACAGAGATCTGAAACGTCTTAGCTTGAGCTCGTTGCTGGCTCTCTTGTGAACGAAGCCGCTCGTGTACCAAGAATCGGATGACCAAAAATCACCTCTCGTCTAAGCGTGAAATTCTAAAGTATGTATCATCCCATGTTGGGTTATAACAGTGTTTGATAAATAAATTATTATATAGAAATCAAATTTATCAAATTATTTATTAATTTTCACTCCCATCCTCGGCAGTCGTGTTGTTAGAGAGGTATCACACACAGTAGTTTTTCTCCACTTGGTAATTCTTCTCTTAATCATGTTTGGTTCAAACTGCTCCAGCTAATCCAGAGTAGCGCTACGTTTCACACGTCACCCCTTTCCCACACACCCCTGTTGTAGGCTTGTGGTAAGTTACATGTCTACCGAAGTTTGGGTGAATTTCCTCTGTGTGATCCAGTAAACCCACAGAATTTTCTTCACTTAAGAAATCATAAACATGCCATATACTTGTCACCAATTCACCTTCAATATCTTCACGCCTATGATAAGAGTACTGGGGTGCCTGAAACCACATCCAGAAGTGTATCAAGCAGGGTTAAATTTGTCCTGACATATCAGGGACAAGCTACAACAAATCTAGGTGCGTATTTGTTTTAGCATTCAAGAAACAGCTATGTAAATTATTCATGTAAAACGTCTAAGATGTCTTATACGCAGCACAAAATTATTACATGGTGTGAGTGTAAATTTCAGTTGTTAAGAGTGACATAATACGGCATATCCTTTGTTTATGGTTTGACGACACCACGTTACTGAAGATTATTTATTTTGTAACCATCATTTACCAACTGCAATACTTCATCTAGCTTGCGAAAGAATCATGAAAATTGGAGACTTCAGAACCAGTATAGGTAACTGATTTTTCAATACTTTACCTCTTCCACCACTGCTGCGTGGTTTAGGTCTCAGGCGCCTTGTCACGGTCCGTGCGTCTTCCCCCGTCGGAAGTTCGAGTCCTCCCTCAGGCATGGGTATGTGTTGTCCATAGCGTAACTTAGTTTAAGTTAGATTAAATACTGTGTAGGCTTAGGGACCGATGACCTCAGCAGTTTGGTCCAGGAAGACCTTAACAGAAATTTCCATTTTTTTTCTTCCACCACAGGGGCACCTAGCTCAAAAACTTCAACTTCGTGACTCCTTTCATTAAATTTTGTCTCAAATAATGGTACAGCTCTCAGGTAAAAGCCCCTGCATTTTTCTGTAGCTTTTTCGTCATGTATTCTTAGTTTCGCTATAATTGTGCTAATACTCATTTTCTTTTCCTAATCTGCAGCTAGACTGGAGGCCGTCCTGGAGCTATTTGGACAGCCCATTGAAAGAGATGGAGAGGTGTACTGGGACGTCACGGACTATAAGGTCGACCTCAGTTTAGGCAAGCTGTCGATTGACTTGACAGGACTCTACAACAATGACAAGGCACTAGGTATGTTACTGAACAGAGCTTTTTGTACTCATTATTATAGGGCTGTTCCTCCCACCTGTTAAAATATTGAGGCGCGTGAGAAGTGCAGTGGGTAATTTTTGGAGTGATGAGACTATAAAAGTAAATGAAAGAAGAGTAACACATTCACACTTAACAACACACACATACATAAACACACAAAATCCATTCACATAAAGAGTAGCGCACGCACACGCACGCACACACACACACACACACACACACACACACACACACACAAACACGCATACTCACACACATACACCCACACACACAGACAAATTCACTCACGAAAAGAGTAATGCATTCTCACCATGACGAACACCCACACACTCGAAACAAAAGAAACGAATCACATGCGCTACACAAGCAAAAGACGAAAGATAAACCCACAGCGATGGGTGGCAACACTAAACACTAAAAACCACGTTCAGATCTTTTCTACAGCAAGGATTTTGCTTCCAATATTTTGGGAGGTGGTTCTATCATCCAAACCAAGACAAAAATGTTTAGTAAATATGGGATCTAAACTGCCTACTTTGACAGCTATGCGCACTTATTCATCTTCGCTATTGTGAGACATATGTCTTCTACTCAATAAGAGCTCATAGTCCTTCAGGTCCATTTTAGAGCCCATTTTGACATCCGTTTCTATTCTGGTGCATACTGTTTCCTGCAGAAGTATCGAACAAGGAACTGAAAGTAGAAGAGATGTATTCCATAGGATTACAGATGAAAAAGTGCTTTTAGCTCTTACGTTATTCATTTTAGAGCCCAAATTTACAAGAAATTTTTCCTTGTTTTCGTGTAAGGAACCTGCCCTAAGCTTGTCCCTTAGTTTTTGAGACAACATGTATATAAAACTACTCCCGTATTACAGCCCACTTAAGTGTTTCATAGATAGGATAATCGAAACACATACGGCTAAACACAAACTGCCTTTCATTTGGTTGTAGAGACAGGACAAATCTGCATGAATAAGCGTTTCACCTAAACCTGTTAGATTATGTTCAGTTGTTAGATCTGTGATGATAAGATTAATGCTAATAGGAGCAACTGTTTTACTGATTATCTGTTCATACATTGAGTTTTTTTCGTTATGTCGTAGAGGAAACAATTTTCTGCAGCAAAAGAGTGAGAAAAATTTCTCCATTCATGTAGTCGCTGAGAGTAAGATTTAATATTATTTATAAAATGCATACTGTTAATGTTACTAATCATGGTACACATATTATTGAAAACAGAATCTAAGAAATCAAATTTTTGTTGGATTTACCATGTGTCAATGTTTTACATATCTTATTTCAGAACAAAGACAGTTTTGGTTGCGAAGTTATTTAACATCAATAACGCGTACCACTCTTTTGGGGCACATCAGATTGTGCAAAAGAAGGTGGATATGTGACACACATGTCATAAAGCCATATAAAATGGGAAATGGACGCCACAGTAGCTGGATATGCAGTGTGTCAGATGGATTACATATCCAGTTACTGTTGCGTCCATTTTCCATTTTATGTGGCTTTATGACATATGTGTTACATATCCAGTTACTTTTGTTCAATCTGATGAAATCCCAGTAGAGTGAACCACATCGTCGATATTAAATAACTTCGCAACCAAGATTGTTTTTACTCTGAAATAATTCTAAACTAGTTGCTGTAGCACTCTGCCATAATGGAATGAAACTCCATTCATCTATTTTAAATAATATAGAAATTTAATGTATCATTGGAAAGTACCTGCGAGTATTCCAAATAGATATACCAGATTATTTAAATATAACAGATTAACTCGTCTTTTATATTGACAGATACAGGAATCACCAAGATTCTATTAACGAAAAAGCAATATTCAGTTACAAAACAACTAGGATATTTTACGGTACACGATTTGCTCAGATTAAACAGAGACCTACAGGGTGCCCAACACAGAGGTTTCTGATTTCAAAGTGAAATACTTGGAAAACTAGGATTGATAGACGAGTCCACCGAGTTGATAGCAATGCATACGACACGATTCCTACCTTTACGGCAAATTTCATTTTCATGTGGCTATATGTGTATTCTCCTCCAGATTCTATATTGTGGAAGTGAGGTATCCACAGAAAGGTCCTACTGTGACGTGGAGCTCGAACTTCACAGTTGCCATATACTGCAACACCTTCTCAGCACCAATTAATCACATCACAACAGACATTTACGTTCATAGCTCATAACAAAGTGCGCTGTCTTAACAGAAAACTATAGCTGAGGCAACTTCAGATTATACCACAGAACCTAATTCTCTCGGAAATGCAGTTTTTGTATATAACGTTGGTTTTTCAGATTATGTAAAACAGTTACAAATGTTTCATGTAATATTTCAAACATACATCAATCGTAAACCTTCATGTGCATTTAACTTCGGCAGGTTCTTCTAGCTAACGTCCCTACCACTTATTGAAACATCTGAGGAAAGTACGTTATGTTTGAGAGTGGTAAGGACGTTAGCCAGAAGAACCTGGCAAAGTTAAGTAAACAATAGTCATGGAGTTTACTAGACTACTGATGTCAACATTTCGTCAAGCATCTCAGAGAATCTAATGAGGCGATCCTCTTATTTCTCTTGAAGTTCATTTTATTTTTTCCTTATAAAAGTTTACATTGTTGTAATTCTCAGTTGCCTACTGCCGGAAATTCATTATTCCCTGTCTATATTAGGCTAAATTTTGGTACCTCAGAATTGTCTTATGGAAAAATAGTATACTTGGAGGGCAGGAATTTTTTGCTTCTGTTCTAGGAAGTATCATTTGAGTTATAACTGCAGTTTTGTTGCAGAAATACACAAAAGCAGACAATAGATGCTAAAATTCATTTCAGTCATTGTCTTTCATTAAAATTACGTTTGTTTAGAATGTTATGGTCTATGGATTGGTTGCTGTGCAAGATACTATGGTAACTATAGGAGTATATCTACTTAAAAAAGCTGATCTACATCAACATTTATACTCCGCAAGCCACCCAACGGTGTGTGGCGGAGGGCACTTTACGTGCCACTGTCAATACCTCCCTTTCCTGTTCCAGTCGCGTATGGTTCGCGGGAAGAACGGTTGCCGGAAAGCCTCCGTGCGCACTCGAATCTCTCTAGTTTTACATTCGTGATCTCCTCAGGAGGTATAAGTAGGGGGAAGCAATATATTCGATACCTCATCCAGAAACGCACCCTCACGAAACCTGGACACCAAGCTACACCGCGATGCAGGGCGCCTCTCTTGCAGAGTCTGCCACTTGAGTTTGCTAAATATCTCCGTAACGCTATCACGCTTACCAAATAACCCTGTGACGAAACGCGCCGCTCTTCTTTGGATCTTCTCTATCTTCTCCGTCAATCCGATCTGGTACGGATCCCACACTGATGAGCAATACTCAAGTATAGGTCGAACGAGTGATTTGTAAGCCACCTCCTTTGTTGATGGACTACATTTTCTAAGGACTCTCCCAATGAATCTCAACCTGGAACCCGCCTTACCAACAATTAATTTTATATGATCATTCCATTTCAAATCGTTCCGCATGCATACTCCCAGATATTTTGCAGAAGTAACTGCTACCAGTGTTTGTTCCCCTATCACATAATCATACAATAAAGGATCCTTCTTTCTATGTATTCGAAATACATTACATTTGTCTATATTAAGGGTCAGTTGCCACTCCCTGCACCATGTGCCTATCCGCTGCAGTTCTTCCTTCATTTCGCTACAATTTTCTAATGCTGCAACTTCTCTGTATATTACAGCATCATCCGCGAAAAGCCGCATGGAACTTCCGACACTATCTACTAGGTAATTTATATATATTGTGAAAAGCAATGGTCCCATAACACTCCCCTGTAGCACGCCAGAGGTTGCTTTAACGTCTGTAGACGTCTTTCCATTGAGAACAACATGCTGTGTTCTGTTTGCTAAAAACTCTTCAATCCAGCCACACAGCTGGTCTGATATTCTGTAGGCTCTTACTTTGTTTATCAGGCGACAATGTGGAACTGTATCGAACGCCTTACGGAAGTCAAGGAAAATGGCATCTACCTGGGAGCCAGTGTCTAATATTTTCTGGGTCTCAGGAACAAATAAAGCGATTTGGGTCTCACACGATCGCTGTTTCCGGAATCCAGGTTGATTCCTACAGAGTAGATTCTGGGTTTCCAGAAACGACATGACACGCGAGCAAAAAACATGTTCTAAAATTCTACAACAAATCGACGTCACAGATATAGGTCTATAGTTTTGCGCATCTGCTCGATGACCCTTCTTGAAGACTGGGACTACCTGTGCTCTTTTCCAATCATTTGGAACCTTCCGTTCCTCTAGAGACTTGCGGTGCACGGCTGTTAGAAGGGGGGCAAGTCCTATCGCGTACTCTGTGTATAATCGAATTGGTATCCCGTCACGTCCAGTGGCCTTTCCTCTGTTGAGTGATAAAATGCTCTTAACGCGTTTTTAAGAGACAGTCTTCACTCCTTCCGATCTGATCATGTAAGTGTAGAAAAGTTGTGGAATGTTTTCAAAGAGATAGTATCGACAGCAATTGAAAGATATATACCACATAAATTAATAAGTGATGGTACTGATCCCTCATGGTACACATAACGGGTCAGATCTTTGTTGCAGAAGCAACGAAAAAAAGCGTGCCAAATTTAAAATAACGCAGAATCCCGAAGATTGGCAAAGTTTTACAGAAGTTAGAAATACAGCGCGTACTTCAGTGCAGGATGCTTTTAATAATTTCCACAACGAACTTCTATCTCGAAATCTGGGAGAGAACGCAAAGAGCTTTTGGTCATACATAAAGCACACCAGTGGCAAGACGCAGTCAATACCTGCACTGCACGATAACGACGGTGAAGTCTCTGATGACAGTGCCACTAAGGCAGAGTTATTAAACACGGTTTTGCGAAACTCCTTCACCAAAGAAGATGAAGTAAATATTCCTGAATCCTAATCAAGAAAAACTGCCTAGATGAGAAACATAGAAGTAGATATCCTCGGTGTAACAAAGCAGCTTAAATCACTTAATAAAGGCAAGGCTTCTGGTCCAGTTTGTATACCAGTCAGGTTTCTCTCAGAGTATGGTGATAAAATAGCTCCATATTTAGCAATTATATACAACCACTCGCTCACAGAAAGATCCGTACCTAAAGACTGCAAAATTTCTAAAGTCACACCAATACCCAAAAATTGAAGTAGAAGTAATCTGCAGAATTACAGGCCTATATCACTAACGTCGATTTGCAGTAGGGTTTTGGAACATATACTGTATTCGAACATTGTGAAGTACCTCAAAGGAAACGATTTATTGACACATGGTTAGCACGCATTCAGAAAATATCGTTCTTGTGAAACACAACTAGCTCTTTATACTCATGAAGTAGTAAGTGCTATCGACAGAGGATGTCAAATTGATTCCATATTTTTAGATTTCCAGAAGGCTTTGGAGACCGTTCCTCACGAGCGTCTTCTAACCAAACTGCATGCCTACGGAGTATCGCCTCGGTTGTGCGAATGGATGCGTGATTTCCTGTCACAAAGGTAACAGTACATAGAAATAGACAGAAAGTCATCGAGTAAAACAGAAGTAATATCAGGAGTTCCCCAAGGAAGTGTTATAGGCACTCTATTGTCCGTGATCTATATTAACAACATAGGAGACAATCTGAGTAGCCCTCTTAGACTGTTTGCTGATGACGCTGTCATTTACCATCTTGTAAAGTGATCAGACGATCAAAACGTATTGCAAAATGATTTAGATAGGATATCTGTATGGTGCGAAAAGTGGCAATTGACCCTTAATAAAGAAACATGTGAAGTTATTCACATGAGTACTAAAAGAAATAAGCTATACTTCGAATACGTGAGGAAACACACAAATCGGAGGACTAAATAATTAGGGATTACAATTACAAATAACCTAAATTGGAACGATCACATAGATAATATTGTGCTTTGAGCAAACCAAAGACTACGATTCATTTGGAGAACACTTAGTAGGTGCATCAGGACTACTAAAGAGACTGCCTATAACACGCTTGTCCGTCCTATTCTGGAGTACTTCTGTGCGGTGTGGGATCCGCATCACGTGAGACTGACGGATGACATCGAAAAAGTACAAAGAAGGGCAGCTTGTTTTGTATTATCGCGAAATAGGGGAGATAGTGTCACAGACATGTTACGTGAATTGGAGCGGCAATCGTTAAAACAAAGGCGTTTCTCGTTGCGACGGGATCTTCTCATGAAATTTCAATCACCAGTTTTCTCTTCCGATTGCGAAAACGTTCTGTTGGCACCCACCTACATAGGGAGAAATGATCATCACGGTGAAATAAGGGAAATCAGGGCTCGCACGGAAAAATGTAAGAGCTCGTTTTTCCCTCTTGCCGTTCGAGAGTGGAACGGTAGAGAGACAGCTTGAAGGTGGTTCATTGAACTCTCTGCCAGGCACTTGATTGAGAAAAGCAGAGTAATCTCGTAGATGTAGACGTAGATGTATTTTATTTTATGTGTATTTTCTAATTTTCTGTCAGACTTTGTATTAGTTATACAGATATTAAACTCATTGTAAATGTCTACTTATCAACGACAGACCCCTGATTTCCCACAATAAGTGTCTGTCATAAAACAGTGCAAGGAAATACGAGAATTTCTACTTACTATGTGTATTACAATTAAAATTAGCTTTAGTTTGTAAATCAAAAAGTAACCGTCGTACATACACTTTGTGCTGTTAGTTATCAATTTAAGAAAATCGTCTATTAAATACATGGCCGTTAGTAATAAAAGGACTTCGCTCTAGATTTATAATTTGGTTTGTTATTTGTCATCAGGTTTGTGTTATTCGTTAAACGATTCAATTCTTTTGTGGTGTTGAGGTGCAATCTTTTATTATTATTATTATTATTATTATTAGTCGTAAAGCTCCCAACATGGAAGACGCTAAGTAAAGATGGTTCACTTCTGAGGCTTCTTATTCTTCTTGTTTGCCCACCAGGTCTTCATTCTTTGCGAGAATTCAGCTTTTCTTTCTTCGCTCCATTTTTTTCCGGTTCTCGGCGCTTTTGTCTCTGGTTTGACCTCCCATTTGTCAACTTTAAGTTTGAAATTGTTTCTTCAGTAGTAATGTTGGCTAATTCCAGATCTTTCTTTACATTTTTGATCCATTCTCCTCCATTAACAAGGGATGCTACGTATCTTACTATTCTTTTTGTAAGTCTGTGATCGGGAAGTCTCATTATGTGGCCATAGAATTTTAGACGCCTCTTCCTCATGTCTATCTCTATGTTAGAATATTCTTCAATTTTAGAATTTTTCTGTAATCTATACCCCTCTTTGGTCCATCTTGGTCCCAGAATTTTCCTAATGATTTTCCTTTCCTCTTTCTTCAGGTTTTCCATATCTGTTTTTCTTTTAAGTGTCAAGGTTTCACTGGCATATAGCATTATTGGTTTAATTACCGACTTATAATGTTTAATTTTTGTATTTATAGATACACATTTTTATTGTAAATGTTTTGGACCAGCCCTAGACCCCTACGAGCTTTTAATATTCTTTCTTGTTGTGAGTATTTTTCAGAAATTATCTCTCCTAAATATTTGAAGTATGTTACCCTCTTAATTTCTCCATATTTGGTTTGTAACTTAGAAATTTCAAGATTTGTTGTTGTAAACACCGTTTTCTCAAAAGATATTTGTAGGCCAACTTTTCCTGCACACTCTTTTAAGGTTTCTATCTGTTTGACTGCCATTTCACTAGAATCTGCCATTATTGCAAGATCGTCTGCGTAGGCTAAGTAGGGGATTTGTAGGTCATCTTTTTTGGTTCCCAGTGATATTGGTTTCCAATCTTTTATTATAAACAGATTTAGTCATAAGTACTTTCTTTTCTTTCTTCTGCTGAAAGGTTGTGGGACCTATCATGTGGGGTGGTGGATTAATAATAACAGCAGTAATAGTTTATAGTATATAATAATCTCAGTTATAAGTAATAAAAGAGAATATTTGAAATATTAGAATATGTTTGAATTGCTCTAAGTATTTGAATATTCTTCGCCGTCTTATATGAGAGCCTGGAAATTATTTTTGTCTTCAGCCGGAAAGCGATGGAGAACTTGCTGACCATAGTTCCCAGTCTGCAAGTTCACATTCTTGTCCAGCCCACTGAAAGAAAAGTTGCTATACTCTATTTGCTCAGCGGGCTCAGAACTGTAATTATAAATAAAGGTTTTGAGTTCGAATTGACAGTTATACTTGGTAAAGTTCCATTTGTTCAACCTTGTAATATTCATTATGTTAATACTGACAATAAATCTCTCTATACTAAACAGCACTAGAGCAGTTCAGAGGCGACCTCTATCGTAAGTTCCTCTTAAATTGTTTTTCGCTGTGTCTTCTGATAATCAAAATAATGGCTCGCCACAAAGTTGGAAAATAAATATCACAACTTTCCATGCAGATTTGTTAACATTACGGACGGCACACTAAGAGTTACATGTGTGAAATTTAACTGATCCAAGAAGGTGTACAGTCCTCGTGGGCTCATTTTCTATTATTACTGGATATATGTTTTTAGTAACAGCTTGTCTCTGACGTCATCCGAGGCAGCACGCACTCTGGTGTTTGACTGGCTGTATGCGAAGTGAAGCCTAGTCTAGCCCCTGAGGCTATATTTATGTATGTGGCGCAACGGACGGCCAAGGGAATACCTGCTGTTATCCACCCTATGCCGACAGATGCAGCCTCCAAATGGCCTCTTTCTCAGGCATATAATATTTTAAAACAATGTTGTGTATTAATCTAGAATCGTAATTTTTTTGTACATGTAGTTAATTTGTTTAAAATAACGGAAATGTTTTAGCTCGCCTGCACTGTAACTTTGCCGTCTAGAATTTTTAGAACGGAACTTCAGTAGAACCTGATCTCTGGACTACATCTTTAAGAAACCTTGTATTTGTTATTACTTATATCCAGGCCTTAAAAGTTGTCATAGCTCTATTATTTAATAGGTTTCATCACGTGTTGTAACCAAAACTTGTTAGCATTAATATAACTGATACTTAACCTACTACAAATACGGAGGTCTTAGTTACAAATTTAGTTCCCTGAAAATTACTCGAAAACTATTAGAGGTAGCGCAATGGGTTACATAATTAATATTTTTATGTTTAACTGAAGCTTCATACAAATTTTCATATTTATAAGTGGTGCCTTCAATTTTTCTTAAAAATCCGAATTCTGACCAAAATATTTCTTTAATCACATTGAGACTTGTACCAGGTAATTTAGACATACATCTGCACACAATGACCAATTTTTAGGTTTCTAGCTTTATTTTTTAGCGCCACTTGTTTTTTTCATAAAATGATGGATTTATGGAAAAATATTGACCTGATCGTTCTGAGATTTGACATTCTACAAATTAGTATACTAAAAGACGTGCTAACAAATTTTGGAAAAGCAACTTCAACTTTGAACTCCATTCTTAAATTATTGTGCAATACTTGTGTGCTACGCACAGAGGCGTTGTGGTGACATGCCGCTACTAACAGTGAACTGGGGTAAGTCCCGACAAACTCGATCGGCTCTGTATTTCTCCAATGATACAGCTCTTGCTTGGCCACAAACACCATCTGCCAATGTGATGAATTACACTGGTCCGAAATTAAGAAAAAAACTCAAAATTTTTGGACGGTTGTATTTGGTTTGCCACAAACAGCACAAACAGATGATAGTAAAGTTTTAACAATGTAAGGAATTTTGAACGTAAACAGCTGCAATATTCATAAAATGTTCCAAGATTTTTCCAGCTTAACAGATTTGCACACAGATTCTGACAACTGGCTAATGCGCTGAATATGAGGTGTGACTACCTCTGGCAGTAACAAAGGTCTGACAAAGACATCATCAATCTACTAGAGACAATAATGTCAATTATATCTGCGGAGCTGCTCCCAAGTCTTCTAGAGTGGTTGATGGATGCTGCAGTGAAGCAACCCGTCTCTCTAGTGCCTCCCAGACATGCAGTATTGGATTAAAATCGGGAGATCAAGCAGGACATACCATGAGTGCAATATCTTCCGTTTCCAAGAAAATATTAAACGATCTTGCTCTTTGAGGTCGATCGTTATCGTCCATCAATACAAGTCTGGGCCCGCAAGACCTCGAAACAACCACTCATTGGGATTGAAAATCTTGTCACTATACCTGACAGCAGTTAAACCTTGTCGATTCACGAACACAACTTCAAGAAGAGTTCTTCATACGGTCAACATAATCCCTGCCTACGACATTAGATACCCTTCTTTGTATCGGTCTCTTTCCATAATGTATGGATTCCAAAATCGTGTTCCTCATTCCCTCCATATGCGAATGCGTCGAGAATCACTCTACACACCAAATCTGGAATCACCTGTGGAATGAACATTGGTCCACTGTTCGAGCGCCCAGATGGCATGTTGACGTCTCCACTCTAGACGTTCCTTTCTGTGAAAACGCATCATTGGTGCAGATACAACAGATCTTCGACAATAAAGGCCACTCTGCCGGAGTCTTCTGGACAAATTTTGTCTTGATACAAGACGTTCAGCGTATGCTGCGAGGTCAGATGCCAGTTTCCGTACAGTGCTAAGGCAGTACCATCGTGATCTAACGTTGAAATAATGGTCCTCTCTTTCTGATATCGCAGGTGGTCGGCCTTGCCCTAGTCTTTGGGGTATTGTTTCGGCGTCTGGAAGTTGTTGTCACATCCGTGAAACAACAAAACGATTTACATTAAGCCATCGGGCCTCGTCAGTGTGCGAAATGTCCTGCTTCTATTCTTCTTATGGCACTCCACCGCAGAGTGTTCTGGTAGGCCTCTTCTTTGTGCCATGCTGCACCGTCGGTGACTGCATTCAGTAATCGTGGATGTGGGAATACCCGTTAGATATTACGCCGTCTAAATGGTAACTGACTTGATCGTTGACGTGGATGTCTGTTCACAGGAACTCCACTTTCCGTGCATAATACCATCGTACTGAATCCGTTGAAAGTTTGTATGATTATACGGTGAATTAGACACAAGACTGGGAAATAGCGGTTCGTTGCGTTATTTGTGGACACTAGTGTATTTAGGAAAATTTTAGTCAGATAGCATAACTCTTGAAAGACAGTGACATAGGATGAATGCTACTAGTTACCACAAATTAACTGCGGATAAACATCGAAAGTAAAGGTCACCTCTCACATTTATGTAGTAAGTACTATATTTTAAAAAGTGATGACACTTCCCAGAAGATAAAGATTTTGATTGTAAATATGCAAACTATGTTAAGACACTGATATGGTTGTCTCAGCGACAATCAGCTATGTGAAGAGCAGTAATCGCTACTTTTAGCACCTGCAGAGACTCATTTTATAATTTCCTACTAGTTGAAATTTTGATCATTGTGCTGATCTTAAGAGTTGAGACATCTGGCGTATTCACAACCTCCTATCAGTGTCATTATTTATTATTTCATTTATTGGGCACTACTTTTCATAGTGTTCTGATACGTTTACAATATTTTAAATACATATGGCAATAATTAAAAAAACACATGAACCTCAGCAATACTCATATGTCTTAGAGTTTGGCCTATTAATTGATGCTATAAGACGATTATGACTCTGAGAAAGTAAAGGTAATTCTGTAATTTATGTGTGTGTTACAGCTGACAACACCCTCAAGTTTCTGAATGAGAATTCTGAAGAGATTGCGAAGGAGGTGGTACCCGTCATACAGGAAGCCCTGGCTGCCTCCTTCAAGGAGATGGCTGAAAGAGTGTTTAGCAAGGTCCCCTACAACTCAGTCTTCCCACCTTCATGAAGATCTAGCAGCTTGGAAGTTCTGCTTATAGAAAGAGAATACATTAAACATGACATGTAGGTCAATATTATTCTCTTCATGGTATTATGTAGTCTTCGTAGAAACAAAGATATCTTGGCATTGTTTTGCAACTAGTAAGTGATTTTCTTTCCATTTTAGTAATTAATGAGTCTCTTTCGAAATGCAATTAGAATATTATTGCTTAAGAGTCTATTCCAATGGACTTGCTTTCGTTAACAATAGAAATATTTCATCGAAACAATGCTGTCGTCATTAATGATAGCATTCTAGTCCATAAACTCTGTTGCAGCCTAATCCTTAATCATAATATCACAACATGATATAAAAGATGTTCAGTTTTTGATCCAAATATTTATAGTTCTGTACTCTACATAGTTGGAAAAAAATAAAATTTCTTTTAAAAATCATGATGTTTATTAATTATTCTCCAGCAACAGTAAATAAATTCCGCAATACATTATTATAATGTAGTCTCTAATTATCAGGATGATTAGATCGATACTGAAAATTTCATTGTAAAACATTATTTATCAACACTACCACAGAAACATATTTCAAAGTGTTAGTCACACATTGTAAATGAAAACAATTACACATCTAAAAGTAAGAAAGTGAATTATGTCTTCAGTCTTCTTATTCTATTGTATTTGTGTTACGAAGCAGGAATGATATAAAACTATTTTTTTTAAATTCTTAATGAAGAGCGTGTACGAGTAAACATGAACATCAGAGCCCTATGTGGTGTAAAGGTTCTCTTAAAAATTTGCGAAACAATGCACATGCACATCGATCTTCTTAGTACTGTAGTCACTGTCTGACGTACAGTAATAAACTGGAAAACAGAAACACTGATAATATTTACTGTCGTGTACTCCTTCCTATGGCACTGAGAGAGGTAGTGCAGAAGTTACCACACCAGAGTCGCGTTGGGGAGAACAGTGGTTAGTATCAGCATTCAGCCAACCTGATGTAGATATTCGGTGATTTCCCTAATTAATTTAAGGCAAACAACAGGATTGTTACTTTGAAAGGGTATGGCCCATCACCATTGTTGGAACATGCTAAGAATCTGCTCCATCTCTAATGCCCTTGTTGTCGATGGGACGCTAAAGACTGTTCTCTCTATTTTCCTTCCATTATGTTATGTATGTGTGATGAGTGTTGCTACGTACTAGCTCCATAACGATTGCCTATTTTGCTTCTTAATTGCACATGAACCTTTTTTTACACCCACCCTATAAAATATAAGAAATATAAGAAATTTGTAAATTTTTGTCGACTTGCATTAACCACATACTTTTTAAACAGGTACTGATTTGGAATTTTGGTCCAGAACCCGAAAATATCTTTTTGCACACTTTGACAATATCAATGCATCCTCAATCATGTTTACAACCAGGTGCAGAGGAGGGGAGGCGAACTTCATGGCCACCCTAAAGAAAAATTTTAAAATGCAAATTTCTTTAATTGTTGTAGAAATTTTCTCATAATGTAATTTTTAAAGAGATATTTATGCGTAAGTAAGGTTCTGCACCTCAATTGTTGAATATGACTTTAAAATTAGTGAGAAGCATGAAAAATTTATTCTTTCCACTAGTGCTCATTAAAAAATGTTTCTTTAAAATTTTAGATAACAATGTAATTGACTAGATTATGACGTTTTGAAAATGTGGGCATAAAATAACCTGTACCCCTTGGTATTTTGAGGGTTAATACATGTAATATTCACAGTGAAGCTATATGTATACTAAAGCCTTTGTAAATGCTTTCAAAGAATTAGAGGCGCGCAACGATCATTCGAAACTGCTGAATTAAGTGTTCCTGTAAATGCGTAACTGTGAACATATGAGGGTGTCAATCCAGGGAATGTAGGGATTATGAACACAAATAAAATACTCATGTGTGAGGCTGCATTGTAAGCAGCTGCTTCACACTCAAGTAGGACAGCTACAATAAGGCCAGTTCTAGATAAAGAATTAACTATATTTGATGATTAATACACTGGAAAGTGGAAACCAAATACTTTAGAGCTTGGTGAGACCGAGGTCATTTTAGAAACCATGTCAAGAAAAAGAAGAAAGTGAAACATCAATGCCAATCCTCAGCATCAAAATCTTTAAAAATGTCAACTACAACTAATCACACTCAAGTAGAACAGCTACAATAAGACCAGTTCTAGATAAAGAATTAACTATATTTGATGATTAATACACTGGAAAATGGAAACCAAATACTTTAGAGCTTGGTGAGACCGAGGTCATTTTAGAAACCACGCCAAGAAAAAGAAGAAAGTGAAACATCAATGCCAATCCTCAGCATCAAAATCTTTAAAAATGTCAACTACAACTAATCACACTCAAGTAGAACAGCTACAATAAGACCAGTTCTAGATAAAGAATTAACTATATTTGGACCAGTTCTAGATAAAGAATTAACTATACTTGATGATTAATACACTGGAAATTAGAAACGAAGGTATGCCCCTGGGAGTTTGGACCCTTGATGTTAATGTCGTATATTAATGCCCCCGCAGATAACATTAATAGTAACCTCACACCTTTCGCAGATGGTACAGGCAGAGTTGCTGTGACGAATCTGGGAAATTTCTGACGTCACTCTCGCAGATTAGAGTCCCATTCATGACATCACAAGACACATCCCCTATCTATGACGTCATTGTCATAATGTCAGAAGCAATTCAATGGGACCATGGCGGCGATATGCAGGCCACTGAAACGAAACAGCCAAAGACTGTGCTATATTTTACCGGCCAACAAAATGAAACAGCATATCGCATAACAGTATTTTTCAGGACAGTAAAACAAAACAGCCAGTCAGGCTGTAGCTGCAGCGATGCCATATAGGCAATGTTCAAAAGTATACTAATGGGCACAGTCATTACTAGGGAACTTCTGAGTCATTGAGAGCTGTGATTATAGAGTGACAGCTAGATGATGCTGCAGCAAACTATGAACAGACTGTACACATTCCAGGGAAGCAACAAATTTTGCGGTAATTATGCAGCCACAGCTATTAGCCTCAGTTTTTCGTGAAGCTATGTTTAATTTATCTCTAGACCTGGCGAATAATTGTATTTCTGTGTGTCGCAATATACAGAGGAACAAGTGCCATCTTACACTTCTCTCCTAATGCGAATGAAGTGTACAGTTGAGTGAGTTACAACGAGTGATAACTGTAAATTTTCTGTGTGTCACTGTTTAGGAAGGAACGAGTACTTTCTTCCACATGTCTCTTATCTTGCTTCGAGTATCTGATTTTGTATGATTGAAACAAGTAATAAGCACAGCACTTATTTCTGATAGTGATAGATAGTTCTCAGCATTTGGAGTTACAAAACAGGACTAATATAGTGTACATAAAGTCCCGGAACACTTTCATTTATTTATTCCACAACAACTAAACATTGTACAGATGTCATACATATCGCATTGTGAAGATAAACTCAGAAAGTATTTTTTTTCAAACATTTGATATGCCAACCATGTTTGACCCAGCAGACGTCAATACGGTAATCGAATTCTTGCCATACCCGTCACAGCATGACATCATCGACTGTGGCAGTAGCTTCCCGTATTCTCTCTCAGAACTCTGGTACATCACGTGGTAGAGGTGATACATACAACAGATCTTTAATGTCACATGGAGAGAGATCTGGTAATCGGGGAGGCCATTTCTTAAAACTGCTGTCCCCTTTTATAGCACAGCCGATCCATCAATGTGGCAGCTCCGTGTTCAGGTACCAATGAACTTTCCTTGGACTCCTTAAGAATATCTCATACGCACTTCACATTCACTTCACTCATACTGGAACGTCCGCTTCTTTTTGCAGAGCCCAAGCAACCCGTCGTAACGAATTTGTTGTGTCAGAGGTAAATGGCCTTCCTTATTGGTATCTTCTTACCGTACTTGGTTCTAAACATCCGTTAAACAGCAGTTTTATCGAACTAAAACACAAAGAAAGCTCGCTTCACACCTGAACTCGCCATGATTGCGACTAAAGCTGACCATCGGCAAATTAGCAAACTATGCTGTGGCGGTACACATGAAAAAAAAAACTTTCACGGTTTCTCTTCAAAATGGCATATGTATGATATCTGTACAATGTTTGGTTCTTGTGTAATAAATAATTGAAAGTGTTCCAGGACTTTATGTACACCTTATATTGAGTGGTAGTGTGAAGTCGTCGATCTGGAAAAATCAACTGTAAGTCCCCTCTTTGAGTAGGACTGAATTATTGAGAAACAAAATGGTCTTAAATTGCGTACAGAAGTGTTTGTACACTTATTGACTTTCTATGAACCCAACAAATTTCTTGTCACCAGTCCAACATCACCTCTGCTATGTATATGAGGAGACTTTACCCCTCACAGTCCGTTGAAGGTGAATCACCATATCACAGCTCACAGTGCTGACATCTTCCTGATGGGACAATGACAGCAACACTTTCACCAGAAGCTGGTGGCAGGACGTATGCCACAACATGACAACACTATGGCTGTTAATTGTGCTAAGCAGGCAAACAGTGATAATGATGTAATGAACAGTATGAATTTCAAGAAGAATGTCGTTAATTTTTAACTTACACTTGATGAATAAAATATGACCCCAAATGGCACAGTGATACAGTCATATTTAAACTGTCTCTAATTTCTGCTAAATGCATAAGATATTGGTATTTAAATCTTAGACTGTGTTACTAGACTACACTTTCATCACATAACATTTCTAGAAGTTTTTATTAAATCTCATCTACGCAAGCACCATTTTAGGAGGTAAGTTGGGGAGATAATGCATCATTTTCTACTCTAAGGAAATATAATCGATGTTACTGATTAGCTAATATACCTTACCTTCGTTACTTTTGGATCTGGCACCTCTCTGCAGTTACGTTCCACTGCTGTTCTATACAACTTCGTCATATTTTCTAACACATTAGTACAACAAACTCTATCAATAAAGGCGTGCTTTGATGAGAGATTTATTGTATTGTATCACTTAAACTACATAATTTCGTAATACAAGTATCATTTCATAATACACAATAAATATTACCTAAACACATAACAAGGCCAAAGACAATCATGGAACAAACTCCCACTGAGGATGGAAACCCAATATCTTTAAAACATAATCTATTAATGAAGTTATTTATCAGAATACGTCAGGATTTCGAGTACAAAACTTACACATAGTAATTATCAAAATATGCAAGTACATCAGTAGATGTCTTACCATGAATGGAAATTCGATTTTGAACAAAAATAGAATTGCCTGTATTATTTATCAAAATATGTCAACATCTACTGTGCAAAACATCATGTGGCACTACTGACATAATATAAGAGTTCTCATATATTGGCACTACTGATATAACTAGCAGGCTAAGTACCACTATTAGATGAGTTTAGTTCAGTTCGTGTATCATGTATTAAATACCACAAATTCCCAGCTTTATTTGTCAAAATGTATCTGCAAAGTTACAAAACACACATGACATTACTCCTGATCTGATTTACAACATAACGTGTACTTGCCAATGAAAATAGTTTGATTTATTTTTACCAAGGTTAACAATGTCCAGCTCACTTATACAACGTATGTGTTAGAACTCAAAAACTCATCTTAGTTCATCTAAAACCAATAACGAATCAACCATAATTAAAGAGGCCCCCATGCTAGGAGATTACATTTGTCTTAGAGTAAAAGAATTTCTCATCATCTCTTGGAAACTTTAATACATGCTACTGCCACAGTGGACACTAAATGACATTTTGCCCCCTATACTGACATTTTACAACCAAGTTATAACAAATTGACCATACAACGTCATCTCACACAAAAACTGCAATAAATTTAATGTTTTTTACCTAAAGTTTAACAAACTGCTATATGCATCAACATGTTATAGCATACTTGTAAAAAAATAGCTAATACGAAGTCACATTATAACAAAATTCTAAGTGTCTGTCCCTGTCGTAGCAAAATTGTAACAAGTTACCCGTAACACAGACATGTTACAGCAGAATTATTATACACTACCAGTTACATTGCAATATTACTGTAAACAGTGACAAATTACAGCACAGAACATCATGTTAAAGCCAAAATAGTAACAAATTCCTCCATACATAATCTTGGTACAGCACAATTAGAACAAAGATACGTCAAGTTTGCAGCAAAGTGGTGCTGATATTCAAGACAATAAAAGTGGGTTAAAAGCCGTGAGGTAGCTGGGGAAGTTAACCTTGCATTACTGAGCAACTGTTTCACCAGGTATCCAGTCTAGCTTACCAAATTCCCAACCAGACTAACATTAATTATAATCTTTTAATAGTCATCTTATGACAACTGGTGATATATATATAAAAAGAGAATTTAAATAAAAAGAAATAAATCAGTTTATATTTGGACAATTATTTTAACATTGATCATTGTTCTGTTAAAATTTCAGCATATTAAACTTGATTCATAACTAAACTTGTGCCTTATTTAGGATTGTGAAAATGTGAGTTTGTAATCTTATGGAACACATCAAATATGGAGCCAAGATTGGGAGACTGCGTACAACACTACATTCATAAAAATAACACACAAAGAACGTTGAAACATATGCAAGAAGAAATTAACCACAACCAACAGATTCAATTTTCACCCATAGAAGTTATGTTCGTAGCGCAATCCTGTCCATCATAAAATTACCACACACTGGTATACTAAATTCATACTAACTCTCTGTGAAATCTTCCCGAAAAGAAGAGCTGAGGGCTACTTTGATGATTATTCCACATGCTTCACGTGGTCAACTTTGTTTACATAAGGAGTGTAACTCCACAATAATTTTGATAATTAAAATAAATTACATCGAAACGCAATTTACAAAAGAAAAACCTTGAACTGGTTACTATCGTCCTACTATTAACCTGATGGGTCAAACAGTTGTATAAGCACATGGTACTGGTCTCACAAAGTACACCCCACATGGGTTGAACATAAAGAGAAGTTGCTATATGGAAAAATAGTGTCAAGACGAGACGTTTTGATCTCACGCACATTCGCATTTAAGATTGATGATCTTAGTTAGAGTTACTGATCAACACATGGTTCCACGTTCCTCACAAAGTAGTGACAAAGCAACTGCCGGAAGATATTTTGAACTTCACACTCGAAGAACACTGCATTGCAATTTAAGATAACTTAAGATATTTTAGATCTAAACCTGAAATAAAGGTGATTAAATTTTCAAACTTAAGAAATCCATTGTCCTACGGACTTAGCAGAGATGCACTTAGCCGGAGATCTTACCACTTCAGACGCTCGCCGTGGACCGACTGCCCTGGGCCCCCTACAGAGGGTGCTTCACAGATACAAACGGAAGTGACCAGAGAGTCAGCTTCCTATACGAATATGATAAGGGACAGACAGGACCATACCAAGAATAAAAATCTCTTTGCTTTTAGAAAGCATAGCTACCTGTTCCGACGTTGGTCCTACTGTTCTTGTCTGCTACCATCAAGCATGCAACTAGAAATACATTGCTCATTTATCCTTTCACACAGAAGGGAAGGGGGATGACAGTATCTTATCATATACAGTATATAAAAGAAAGCGGATGTAGGTTCGGTATGAGACTGTGTGACATGAATTACATATAAACTGTGTTTTAAAGTGTAATAGTGTGACCGATCGTTCTTGTTTATGTGTACAAGTAACACGTTCCACTGCTCAGTCTCCTCCCAGATGGAATCCGAAACATCACAGTAAATTCAGAAGTGGAATGTATGCCGTAAATGACAAGAGATTTAAGAAATTGACATGAAAGGAATCCAACAGAGACCTCTAAAGGTAATAGGGGCAGAGTTTTTATCACGAGTGCTAATTTTAAATCCAATGCAAACTGTTTTGGGCAGATTTAACCTTCCCAAAATTATTATAATATTAATAGAGAAATGTAAACAACAATCTGCACTTTGGTTTCCATTTCAGTATTATCAAGCATATGTTGAATATTCTGATAACTAATCTTCGTTCTCCGCTCTTAGGTAAATGTATTTCTAAAGAAAAGTAGAAAGGTAACATCACAAATCTTAAATACGCTTGTTGGTAAACATTGCACTAACATGTGGTCAGTTATCTACATATTTAGCAACATATTACCTCTTATTTTAAGGCAGCTACACTAAAGTTTAAGGCTAGTAGTGGCACAGTTATACCTTCCATGAGCATGCTACTCATTGTTTTATATCCGGAATTAAATCAGAACAGAGCAGAGCAGCACTGTCCAGAATGCAGGTAAGGATGAACTGGCAAGACGATCACTGCAAAGTGGAGCTAGGCAACTGTATTCAGTCATAATATTTCAGCAAAATATATGGGAAGTTATTGGGGAATTCTGTGTTCCAGGATCCACAGTTCCATCGTTGTACCGAGACACCGAATTCCTGACGTTATATTAGGAACACTGAATTCCCCAATAACTTCCAAAATGTATTTTTTCAGACGACTAGCTCCATGTACCACGTTCAATGTCTGTTAATTCCTACCATGTGCTCTTAATTACGTTGGACCCTTCTTCACATGACTCACATGAGTACAAACGACGGCTCCGCCAATGCACTGTTCTTTTATACTTTGTGTATTCCATAGTATCATCACCCATATATGTGCATATTACCTCATATCCATGACTTTGGCATCTCACTGTATGTGTACGGTGTATATACACACTTCCAAGAGTGTACGGAGAACATCGAATTTATGGCGTTACTTCTCACCATGGACAACGCAGTGGTCGACGGCCCTCATTTAACGGTCGAGTGCAGCGGCGTTTTCGTAGAATTGTAAATACTAAAAGACAAGGAAAACGGTGTGAAATAACCGCGGAATGCAATGGGACATACGATGTGGCGAAATCTGGCGTTAACGGGTTATTGTAGCAGAGGATCCACGCGAGTGCCTTTGCTAACAACACGACATCCCCTGCAGCTCCTCTCGTAGGCTCGAAACCATATCAATGGGACCCCAGAAAATTGGAAAACGGTGGCCTGGTCACATGAGTTCCTGTTTCAGTCGGTAAGAGCGGATGGTAGCGCTCGAGTGTGGCGCAGATCACACGAAGCCATGGACCCATGTCGTCACCGAGGCTCTGTGTTAGCTGCTGGTGGCTCCTTAACGATGTGGGCTGTGGTTATATGGGGTGGACTAGGACCTTCTGTCCCTCTGAACCGATCATTAACTGAAAATGGTTATGTTAGGCTACTTGCAGACCATTTCCAGCCATTCGTGGATTTCTTGTATCCAAACAACATTGGAATTTTTGTGAATGACAGTGCATCATGTCACCTGGACACAGTTCTTCACACTTGGTTTGAAGTACATTCTGGACAATTTGAGCGATTGATCTGACCACCCAGATTGCCAGACATGGGATATAATCGAGAGTCATTTCGTGCATAAAATCCTACACTGGCAACACTTTCGCACTTATGGAAGGCTATAGAGTCAGCGTGGCTCAACATTTCTGCCGGGCCCTTACAACGGGTTGTAGAGTCCATGCCACATCGAAATATGCTTGGCAAAAGCCCGACACGGTCAATGGCTTCTGTAATCTCAGCGTATTGAATTTAACGCAGGCAGATGTGACACGCCGATTTACTCAATGACAAACTGTCCATAACATGTGGCACACACGCATGCATTCTCACTCTACATATAACAAATAAATACACTTTAAGGATACCACTGTTGATATCACTACTAAGTGATCGATTACAAACATCTACGTTCTTTGGACATCACATTGGCAGACTTGTGGAAGGTTCCAGTACGTAACCTTCGGCCAATAAGCCGAGTTAAGCAGGACGTCTCTGGGACGACGGCCGTTTACTATCGTGACAAAAAATAAAAACACCTACAGCCGTCCTTATGATTATATTTCATCTTGTCGCTACCAGTTTCGACGCTTCATTGCGTCATCTTCAGGCTGTTTGATGCGGTAAAATTTGACACGATCCCCCATGCATAACACATCAGTGGCCAGGATACTGGATTCGCAGATAATGTGTCAGAACTCCAACCATCAACTGTCAATTCAGATAAAATGCAATAAAATCATAGGGACGGCTGTAGGTGTTTTTATTTCTTGTCAAGATAAGAAGCAGAGCGTCCCGCTGTTAGATGGCTCACACTTGGGGAGAAGCGAGAAAAAGCAGTTCAGTCTTGAACGCATGGCCAATGATGACACTCGCAGCCCCAGTGCCAGAACTGTTGATGCTAATTTGAAGAAATATCTCCATGATTAAAGTATTTAAGAGTTTAGTGAACTAATGAAGTAACTGTATAGTAGTGGAAGTAGCTTTGTCGATATATTTGCGAGGAATCGAAAATTACATGTGAAAGTTAGCTCTCGAAATACCACGTGCGTAGCCACTATTACAGCCATGTGACCTTTGATATTGTCGGATCATGGAAGCAGGTACATTTTGTACCAGTAAGCCAGTTTATCATTTCAGAACGTCTCTTTTGTGTTAAATTTCACGACGTGGCTAGATGGAGTAAATGCTGTGAACTTTCGTATGAGACAGATAAATGATCATATTGCTATAAAAGCTGATATACCTTGTCTCCATAGAGTGTCATTTATCTTTCAACATTTCACGAATATTTTCATTTATCGATCCCTTAATCCTTGGAAGTTGTGCATTGCTGCGTGTAGGTTCCAACAACATTGTAGAATTCACTAACCGCCGATGTACGCGGTGATATTGATTGAACTAGGCTTACATGAAAAAATTAAATTAGTTACGAATTACGACGTGCAAATTCTTTATTCAGCATGCAAACGTCACGATAGATATTCGGATCTAGGTAATGACATGTTCGATATGCCTGCGATTATTGGCGATGTTGTGGTGCAGATGAATACCGAAATTTTGTATAACCCGTGGAAGTGTCGGAACATCGATGCTGTCGATGACCTCCTGAATGGCTGTTTTCAGCTCATCATTGGTTTTGGGGTTGTAAGGTGTCGGGCAAATCCAACACCTTCCATGAGAACCCTGACATGAGAAGCAAATCCGGCAGTATGTCACATAGCTCCGAATAAATCCTGACATTAAATTAACCAAAGTAATACGATCAACGAGTGAGCAAATGGAATACCACAGACTAACACAAGAACGCCTAAATGCGTGTCATACCTTCCCACCGTGAAACAGACGCAGTTCCGAGGGAAGAACGAGAACAGAAGCCGAGAGCAGAATCGTGTAGGAGGCCCTAAGATAAGGGACGGACACCCACGTCGCCAGCCGACCGCCAAAACCACCCCCCCCCCCCCCAGCTCATGTTAAAAGATAGAGCCCTCCAGAAGAACAGTATAGATCTTACGATAACACTAAAAGGGCCACACCAGCTGCAAGTTTTAGCGTGAGACTTTTTCACGTCTCTGTGACGTAGCAAACATTAAAAACATTGCCCCACCACGAAATGCATAACGTTTCTCATTGGATAGACAGAAGTTTTGTAGGCGGAGCTTAAGGTTCACATTGAGATCCTGATTGGTCAGTTGAAAACACAGCCAGATAGCTTTTCTAAAACCAACTTCGGTAAATTGTAGGAAGGAGAAGTTAGGAGAGAGTTGCTTCCGAGACGGCGAGGTGTGGAGCTGCGCCGTCCGCCGCCCCCTGACGCTGCCTAACCAACGACAAGGTAATGAACGCACGCGATGCCGCATAACAGTGCATAAAGCTTCACTCAGAACTGCAGAAGTCTCATCTGTTACACCCCCTTTTTGCGTAATACTAGTGTCGATCGTCAATTAAGGCTCATGGTATTCACATTTGCTACGTAAGTTAAAATCTGAAACGCGATGATTTTTCTGTTATATAATTATTGAGAAACCACATCAGCCACTGTAATTTACGACCAGTTAAATAAGTAATTAAAGATAATTTAGGGTCACTGTAGACCATTTTGATAGCTTTCTTTTTTGTGAAACTTAATTTAAACCTAGATTATAGATGTGATATGGCATAGGTCATCCTTCGATCCATTATAGAACTTGGAAAATTTGGAAACCCATACAGGGAATATTTGTTCACATTTTTGTTGAAGGCAGTTGGTTTTTATCATGCTGTATTAAAATATTTTCTTTTATCAATAGTGCAATTTATAAACAATGTTTTGTGAGTATAATAAAATTTCCAAAGGTAATCTTAACTGCTTTTTTGACGTTATTTTACCAGCTAACTAAAAATAGGAAAGCCTTGAACCCCTTCCACTAAATTTAGTTAATATTAATATATTTTTACAGGGAGTGCAGTGGAGCTGACGCTGAAATCATATCATCGCTAGTCTCACTGAACTCTTCTGAACTCTACATGTCATGTGTGGTCAGGCGTCTCCTTACCAGCAACAGGTCCCAGGTTCAAACTAGTCAATTCCCTAAAAAACACGCTCAGAGCGTCGTTGCGCGAAAGTGGTAGGGAGACACGACTTAGAACAAACAGACACCCCGCAGAATGTTAGAGGGTTATTGATATACCACGTGTCTTTTATACAGTCCCACAAAACCGAGCCGCATGTGTTCAGATTCGGAGAATAAGGCTGCCAATCGAGGCACATGGGGGTGGCCTCTGGGTACACCAGAGCCAGAATGCTGTCCTCAAAGTGCCCGTCCAGGACATACTGCTTCGATAGGTTCTAGCTCCGTCTTGTATGAACCCCATCTCGTTGAAATCAGGGTCACGTTTTGAAAATGAGGATGAAATCATCTTCCAAAACCTTTACGTACTGCTCGGTAGTTACCACGCCATCAATTAATATCGCATCGATTATTACGTGATCGGACGTTGCACACCACACAGGCACACTTTGAGGGTGAAGAGACTTCTCGATCGCGTAATACGGATTCTCAGTCATCCAATGGCGCCAATTTTGCTTATTGACGAACCCATCCAAATGAAAGTTGGCTTCGTCGCTAAACCAAACCGTATTCACATCAAAGTCCTGTTGGACAATTCTGTGGACAATCGCAGTGTAAATCATGATGCAAACTATCTGGATATGCCAGTTATGCCTCCAAGACACTACCGTCACCATTGTCAGCAACCACTTGCAAAAATTCAATTAATCCGATGATTTCCTCATCACATCTCTTTCAAAACCCTCCAATTGGCAGAGATACTTGCGAGATGTGCCCCTGTAGTTGATGTACACTATGTGATCAAAAGTATCCAGACACCTGGCTGAAAATGGCTTACAAGTTCGTGGCGCCCTCCATCGATAATGATGAAATTCAGTATGGTGTTGGCCCACCCTTAGCCTTGACGACAGCTTGCACTCTCGCAGGCATACATTCAATCAGGTGTTGGTAGGTTTCTTGGGGACTGACAGACCATTCTTCACGGAGTGGTGCATTGAGGCGAGGTATAGATGTAGGTTGGTGAGGCCTGGCACGAAGTCGGCGTTCCAAAACATCCCAAAGGTTTTCTATAGTATGCAGGTCAGGAATCTGTGCAGGCCAGTCCATTACAGGGATGTTAGTATCGTGTAACCACTCCGCCACAGGCCGTGCATTAGGAACAGGTGCTCGATGGTGTTGGAAGATACAATCGCCATTCCCGAATTGCTCTTCAACAGTGGGAAGCAAGAAGGTGCTTAAAACCTCAGTGTATGCCTGTGTTGTGATAGTGTCACGCGAAACAACAAGGAGCGTAAGCCCCCTGAATGAAAAACACGACCACACCGTAACAGCACCACCTCCGATTTTTTGTGTTGGCACTTCACACACTGGCAGATGACGTATACCGGGCATTCGCCATACCCATACCCTGCCATCGGATGGCCACATTATGTACAATGATTCGTCACTCCACATAACTTTTTTCCACTGTTCAATCGTCCAATGTTTACGCTTATCACACCAAGCGAGGCGTCGTTATCTTTCAAAACCCTCCAATTGGCAGAGATACTTGCGAGGTGTGCCCCTGTAGTTGATGTACACTATGTGATCAAAAGTATCCAGACACCTGGCTGAAAATGGCTTACAAGTTCGTGGCGCCCTCCATCGATAATGATGGAATTCAGTATGGTGTTGGCCCACCCTTAGCCTTGACGACAGCTTGCACTCTCGCAGGCATACATTCAATCAGGTGTTGGAAGGTTTCTTGGGGACTGACAGACCATTCTTCACGGAGTGGTGCATTGAGGCGAGGTATAGATGTAGGTTGGTGAGGCCTGGCACGAAGTCGGCGTTCCAAAACATCCCAAAGGTTTTCTATAGTATGCAGGTCAGGAATCTGTGCAGGCCAGTCCATTACAGGGATGTTAGTATCGTGTAACCACTCCGCCACAGGCCGTGCATTAGGAACAGGTGCTCGATGGTGTTGGAAGATACAATCGCCATTCCCGAATTGCTCTTCAACAGTGGGAAGCAAGAAGGTGCTTAAAACCTCAGTGTATGCCTGTGTTGTGATAGTGTCACGCAAAACAACAAGGAGCGTAAGCCCCCTGAATGAAAAACACGACCACACCGTAACAGCACCACCTCCGATTTTTTGTGTTGGCACTTCACACACTGGCAGATGACGTACACCGGGCATTCGCCATACCCATACCCTGCCATCGAATGGCCACATTATGTACAATGATTCGTCACTCCACATAACTTTTTTCCACTGTTCAATCGTCCAATGTTTACGCTTATCACACCAAGCGAGGCGTCGTTTGGCATTTACCGGCCTGATGTGTGGCTTATGTGTAGCCACTCGATCATGAAATCGAATTTTTCTCATCTCCCGCCTGACTATCATAGTACTTGTAGTGGATCCCAATGCTGTTTGGAATTCCTGTGTAATGATCTGCATATATGTCTGCCTATTACACATTACGACCGTCTTCAACTGTCGGCGGTTTACGTCAGACAACACACGAGGTCTATTTGTACGCTTTTGTACTGTTCGTCTCCCTTTACGTTTCCATCGGAAACAGTGGACCTTGGGATGTTTCGGAGTGAGGAAATCTCTGGTACAGACATATGACACAAGTGACACCCAATCACCTGACCACGTTCGAAGTCCGTGAGTTCCGCGGAGCTCTCCATTCTGCGCCCTCACGATGTCTAATGACTACTACGTTAGCTGATATGGAGTTCCTGGCAGCAGGTGGCAGCACAATGCACCTAATATGAAAAACGTATGTTTTTTGGGGTGTCTGGATACTTTTTATCACGTAGTTTACTTCCAGATGCAGGCTGTAGCTTAAATCGTCAAACGCGTTGAACACCTTACCCATTCGTGGGTTTCTTCCCTAAGCAAACCTGTGCACACAGTGAAAAATGTCCCCGTGAATCCCGCATTCCATAAAGACCAGCATGTCGACATCCGTCAACAATTATATACTGACACAAGTCTTTTTAAAATTTGTCTCGTGAAAACCATGGTGCGGTGTAATAGAAGCAGGATCAAGCGCTTATGTGGCCATGCATAGTCTCTGGAATATCTCGAAACCATCCGGAAACAAGCGTACTTTAGTGTCCATATACAGGTTTCGATACTCGCTTAAATTAGGTACGTTAAGTTCCTGAAAAACATTAGTCCCACGCCCACACATTGCGTCAATTATCGCACTGCCTGTAATGTTATTGGTGAATGCGACTATATCAGGCAATGTGGTGATATTGTGTGTCTCCATCGAATTCATATATTCGTATGGGGAGACCCCTCGCTTCGTCACCAGCTGAAATTGCACTGTCTGGCTCTGTAGTACATATCTTCTTAATCTATTGTCTCAGAAACTGTCTGAACTGGTGCATGCGGAAATCGAAGCAAGCCTAAGAAGCGGTGCGTGATGGCTTTCGTAATTCTCTTGGAAAATGAGATGTATTTTCGTATTCTCTCAGGCAGGACAGTAACGTTGTTATTTTCCAGGCCAAAATCACTCAAGTGCTTCATTTAGGAAGTAAGCATCATAGTCACTCAGACTGTGGAAGAAAACAGGTATGTACCGTGGAAGCTGGTATCTCAGGATGCATGCACTGTGTGCTGCACCACGGAATTTCCCCGTTTCATGACTGATCTGTGCGAGGAGTTTCCACGTTCCTGTCGAATGAATGGCAACAGATATGACAGTCAACTTTCTCTGGTGAAATGTATTAATCTACTGCAAATTGGTCACGGCAATCTAGTGTTCTAAATCTATTCGTCGCGAAGTAAAAGCTGTTCGAGCCCAAAGAGCAACTACCTCCCGAGACTATCGTATGCGTTACTTGTTGCACACTGTGAAGGTTCTGTGGAAGGCATTGGGATCGCCGTCACAGGGTGCCACAGGAGCAATGAGGCACTCGAATTCACCATGTACGATAAATCGACAACGCTGCTGAGGATGAGCATTCTTAAACTTTAAGAACTTGTCTCAACAGACATTTCCAAATGTACTGGCTTCTCTGTCATGCCATAAATCAGATGGTTTGCTAAACACCTGCTTCTGAAAATCGAGTTGTGAAATATGAGGCAATAATGCTGTTCTAATCTGTGTTTACTTGATTGTGATGGAGGAAGGCGGGGCATGTTTTTTGATCCATGTGTGGGGTTGAAACTCCAGCTAGGAGGAAAGCAACAGGTCTACATGATTGGGATGCTGATGGCTATTTGGCAAAAGTGTAGGAGTCCAAAGACTGCATGATCCTTATCTTGCATCGTTCTTTACTTTTGACTTGTTTCCATCTTCATACAGTAAACGTGAACTGATATGTGCAGGTTGTGGCTCGCAAACTTAGGTTCATACTCAAGTTTAAGAGGAGATCGAAGCCGTTCAAGTTATGCAATACACAAACATCTGTAGTTTCGTACCTGCCCAGGTAATGGGTGTGTTTGCTGTTTACTTTATCATCAATGAGTGCGTGGTGGAAAGTAATGCCTCCGAAATATTTATTTGAAAACTCTTAAAGTTTTTTAAATAAAAGGAACTTCATTAATTCTGCATATTTATACTTCGGTTCTACATATGTATTTGCCAATGTAGTCACTCTGCCGATAAATACATTTTCGCCAACGAGAGACCAGTATGTCACCGTCACTGTAGAATTTTAAATGTAAACATTTTAGGTTAGGCTTTACCGTGTTATTGACATTAAATGAAACAACGAGTTTACTGTTACCAGTCATTGTTTATTTATCTGTTTCCAGACCCCATATTGGTTTACAAAATATGACAGTATAAATGTGAAAGGAACCTGTAACCACTGGTGACAGTGCCACAAGTTCCTTCAAAAAATCGTAACACAACGCAGATATATATATATGTGATGTTAACAAATGTAAATCCAAGTGATGATGGAGGTATAAACCTTTGAAATGCGTCGTAGAGATAAATAAACTATGACTGGTAACAGTGAACTTGTTGTTTCACTTTGTTGTGGGAATGACTACCTGACCTCTTCTTACCCTGCTTCATCACTGTCAATGTGAGCTCTTCGCAGTGTCTTTTAAGATTTGGAAACAAATAAATACCTGAGGGGGCCAAATCTGGACTGTCAAGCGGATTATCGATAATAGGGAATCCACGACATGGGAATTTTGTTGATGTCACAGTGCTCATGTGAGGTCTGGCATTGTAACTCTGAAGGAGAGGATGCTCCATGTGTGAACGAACTCTTAGAACTCGTAACTCGATTACAGAACGCTATTTCTCACGTACCAACATCATGTTAGACAGTAAAATTTCTAACCCTTTAGTAACACAGGCTTTCAAGTATGTAAATTGTGTAGAATGTTAATAACATCATTTTATTTAATAAACTTTAAAAATTTTCACAAAAGACGAAGCCATTTCTCAGAACGCCGTCGCACGTCCACTAAAAGAGGGATATTGGAGGATCGATCTGTTAATGGGTCATAAACTAGCTAGTAGGTGCCCAAATAGAGCATGCAGCCGAAGGCCTCAGCAGATCCCTTCTTCTGCATATCGTGAAAATGGTATGGCACTGGAAGTAAAAGTTTCGAAACACCTAGTGATTGAGATACCCTACCATTTCAAGCCAGTTTCCCACCGGCAATCCACGATAACTTGCCCATTCCTAAACACTATTACTACCTAGGCAGAAATCACAATACAATATCATTTCCACAGTAACACATTTATTTTCACGGTTGTACAACCTGTGCGTTGTATTAAATAGTTCTTTTCCATATCTTACACTGGTGATGATGGTGATGCCTTCCCCTCACCAGCACTATGCAGAAGAAGAAAATAAAACTGGGTTATATACATTTATTACTTCAAAGTAAAACCACCACACTCAGTAATACTCAAAAAATGGCTCTGAGCACTATGGACTTAACCTCTGAGGTCATCATTCCCCTAGAACTTAGAACTGCATATACCTAACTAACATAAGGACATCACACACACCCATGCCCGAGGCAAGACTCCAACCTGCGACTGTAGCGGTGGCGCGGTTCCAGACTGTAGCGCCTAGAACCGCTCGGCCACAACAGCCAGCTCAGTAATACTCACAGGGGGTTTCAAAAAGGATGACATGATTACAAAGCTCTGTATTTATTGTTAAAAACATAGTAAAATCATTTGATGAATTGCAAACTAGTAAAAAATTTTTAAGACTTTAGCTATTCTATTACATATGATCTATGTGCCCATCAGCAGCACGAACCACATCTACATGATACTGAGATGGGAAAAGCCAACCAGTCAACACCCATATTGGTATTTTAGTTCTGAATAACCAGTAATTTTCGGTAATTGTTTGCTATCTGTTATAACAGATCTTTTATTCTTAACCAAGTAAAGAAAAAAGAAATGTCAATTAGTCATAGTAGGTTTCGTTTTTAAATTAAGATTTTTTTAAATATCGTGTACTTTTTATTCGTAAAATTTCGATTTCTCTGAAATATTGCCTTATTATAGAAAATAGAAATGGATAGGTTAAAGTTAAATATAGTGCGAATTAGAGAAAGTTCAGTGGCAGGAGGAACAAGACTTTTGGTCAGGTGAATACAGAATTACAAATACAAAATCAAATAGGGGTATTGCAGGAGTAGGTTTAATAATGAATAAAAAAATCGGAGCGCGGGTAAGCTACTACGAACGCACTATTGTAGCCAAGATAGACACGAAGCTAACATCTACCACATTAGTGCAAGTTTATATGCCAACTAGCTCCGCCGATGATGAAGAGATTGAAGGACTGTATGATGAGATGAAAGAAGTCATTCGGATAGTGAGCGGAGACGAACATTTAATAGTCATGTGGAACTGAAATTCGATAGCAGGAAAAGGACGAGAAGGAAAAGCAGTAGGTGAATGAAAAAGGAAGCCACCAGGCAGAATTTCGCTAACACTTGGCTTAAGAATCATGAAAGAAGGTTGTATACGTGGAAGAGGCCTGGAGTCACTGGAAAGTTTCAGATAGATTACATAATGGTAAGACACAGATTAAGGGACCAGGTTTTGAATTGTATGACATTTACAGGAATAGATGTGGATTCTGACAACAATTTATTGGTTATTAACTGTAGACTAAAACTGAAGAAACTACAAAAAGGTAGGAATTTAAGGAGATGGACCTGGATAAACTGAAAGAAACCAGAGGTTGTAGAGAGTTTCAGAGACAGAATTAGGGAACGATTGACAAGAATGGAGAAAGAAATACAGTACAAGAAGAATGTATAGCTTGGAGAGATGAAATACTGAAGAAGGCAGCAGAGGATCAAGTAGGTAAAAAGACGAGGAAGAGTAGAAATCATTGGGTAACAGAAGAGATATTGAAAATAATTGATGAAGGGTTAAAATATAAAAATGCACTAAATGAAGCAGGCAAAAAGAAATACAAATGTCTCAAAAATGAGATCGGCAGGAAGGGCGAAATGGCTAAGCAGGGATGGCTACAGGACAAATGTAAGGATGTAGAGCCATATATCACTAGGAGTAAGACAGACACCGTCTACAGAAAAATTAGAGAGACGTTTGGAGAAAAGAGAACCACTCGTATGCATATAAAGAGCTCAGAAGCAAAGAAGGGAAAGCAGAAACGTTGAAGGAGTATACAGAGGGTATATACAAGGGTGGTGTACTGGGGGCAGCATTATGGAAAGAGGACGTAGATGAAGACGAAATGAGAGATATGACACTACGCGACTGGTTTTACACAACACTGAAAGACCTGATGCGAAATAAGGTTCCGGGAATAAACAATGCTGAAGATTAGATGGGTAGATCACATAACTAATGAGGAGGTATTGAATGGGATTGGGGAGAAGAGAAGTTTGTGGCACAACTTGACTAGAAGAAGGGATCGGTTGGTAGGGCACGTTCTGAGGCATCAAGGGATCACCAATTTAGTATTGGAGGGCAGCGTGGAGGGTAAAAATCGTAGAGGGAGACTAAGAGATAAATACACTAAGCAGATTCAGAAGGATGTAGGCTACTGGGAGACGAAGAAGCTTGCACAGGATAGAGTAGCATGGAGAGCTGCATCAAACCAGTCTCAGGACTGAAGACCACAACAACAACAACAACGAGTAAACAACATTCCATTAAAACTACTGGTAGCCTTGGGAGAGCCAGCCCTGGCAAAACTCTACCGTCTGGTGAGCGAGATGTATGAGACAGGCCAAATACCCTCTGTCTACAAGAAGAATATAATAATTACAATCCCAAAGAAAGGAGGTGTTGACAGGCGTGAAAATTACTGAGCTATCACTTTAATAAGTCACGGCTGCAAAATATTAATACGAATTCTTTACAGAAGAATGGAAAAACTGGTACAAGTCTTCCATGGGGAACATCAGTTTGGATTCCTTAGAAATGTAGGAACACGTGAGGCAATACTGACCCTCCAACTTATCTTTGAATAAGGAAAGGCAAACCTACGTTTCTAGCATCTGTAGACTTCGAGAAAGCTTTTGACAATGTTGACTGGAATATTCTCTTTCAAATTCTGAAGGTGGCAGCAGTCAGATACAGGGAACGAAAGGCTATTTACAATTTCTACAGAAACCAAATGGCAGTTATAATAGTCGAGGGGCGTGAAAGGGAAACATTGATTGGGACAGTGATTGGGAAGGGAGTGATACAGGGCTGTAGCCTATCCGAGACTTTATCCAATCTGTATATTGAGCAAGCAGTAAAGGAAATAAAAGAAGAATTTAGAGTAGGAATTAAAATCCAAGAAGAAGTAATAAAAATTTTGAAGTTTGCCGATGACATTGTAATTCTGTCAGAGACAGCAAATTACCAGGAAGAGCAGTTGCATGGGATGCACAGTGTCTTGGAAGGAGGAAATTAGATGAGCATCAACAAAAGCAAAACGAGGACAATGGAGTGAGGTCGAATTAAATCAGCTGATGTTGAGGGAATTAGATTAGGAAATGAGACACTTAAAGTAGTAAATGAGAATAGAGGCTTTCGAAATGTGGTGCTACGGAAGAATGCTTAAGATTAAATGGTTAGATCAGGTAACTAATGAGGAGGCACTGAATAGAGTTGGGGAGAAGAGGGATTTGTGGCTCAACTTGGCTAGAAGAAGGGATCGGTCAGTAGGACACGTTCTGAGGCATCAAGGGATCACCAATTTAGTACTGAAGAGCAGCGTGGATGGTAAAAGTCGTAGAGGACAACCAAGAGACGAATACACCAAGAAGATTCAGAGGAATGTAGATTGCAGTAGGTACTTGAAGATAATGAAGTTTGCACAGGATAGGGTAGCATGGAGTGCTGCATCAAACCATTCTCTGGACTGAATACCACAACAACAACATAGAAAATGAGAAAATCAGTCACTGCTGTTTTAACAATATTGCTCACAGAAACGAGCATTAAACACGTGGCTTAAGACTTGTTACAGCATTAGTGAGTGAAATATGTACTTGTTATATATATATATATATATATATATATATATATATATATATATATATATATATATATATATATATATAGAGAGAGAGAGAGAGAGAGAGAGAGAGAGAGAGAGAGATGTAGATGTAACAAGTACATATTTGACTCACGAATGCTGTAACAAGTATATATATATATATATATATATATATATATATATGTGTGTGTGTGTGTGTGTGTGTGTGTGTGTGTGTGTGTGTGTGTGTGTGTGTGTGTGTGTATGTGTGTGTGTGTGTGTCTAACAAGTACATATTTGACTGTACAAGCCACCTTACACGGAATGTACCCTGTACCTCTTCTAGTCATTCCATTTCCTGTTCTACTCGCAAATAGAGCCAGGGAAAAACGGCCATCTATATATCTCCGTACGAGCCGCAGTCTCTTTGGATCTTATCTTCATGGGCCTTATATATATGTTGGCGGCAGCAGAATCGTTCTATAGTCAGCCTCAAACGCCTCTTCCCAAATTTTCTCAATAGTGCACTCTGGAAAGAACATCGCCTCCCTTCTAGTGAATCCATTTATTTCTCGACGCATCTCCTTAGTACCTGCGAGTAGTTCGAACATACGGATAAAAGATCTAGCAGACCTCCTCTGAAGTGCTTCGAGGTCTTCCTTTAATCCGACCTGGTGCGGATTACAAACACAATGGGTCGTACTAGCGTCCTATATCAAATCTCCTTTATAGATGAACCACGCATTTCTAAAACTGTCTCAATGAATCGAAGTCGACCATTCGCCGTGCTCACTAAAATCCTTAGATGCTCAATCCATTCCATACCGCTTTGCTACGTTACGCCTAGACATTTATTTGACGTGACTATGTCGAGCAGTACACTACTAATGCTGTACTCGAACACTGTGGGTTTGTTTTTCCTAATCATTAGCATTAACTTAATCAGTTTTCCGTCTTTAGAGCTAGATGTCATTCATAACACCAACTAAATGGTTCAAATGGCTCTAAGCACTACTTAAGTCCAACTAACCTGAGGACATCTCAAACAACCATGCCTGAGGCAGGATTCGAACTGCAACCGTAGCAGCAGCGCGGTTCCGGGCAGTAGTGCCTAGAACCGCTCGGCCACATCGGCCGGCTACCAACTAGAAATTTTATCTCAGTCATGTTGCATCATCCTATAGTTACTCGCCGATGACAACTTCCCACACACCGTAGCATCATCAACAAACAGTCGCAGACCAGTGCTTACCCTGTCCACCAGATCACGTATGTATAAAGAAAGTAATAGCTGTCCTATCACAGTTGGCTGTGGCACTTCTGACGATACACTTGTCTCTGAAGAACACTCGCTGCCCAGGTCAACAAACTGGGTTCTGTTACTTAAGAAGTCTTCGAGCCAGTCACATGGTGGGTACCTAATCCGTATGTTTATACTTTAGTTAACAGTGTGGCATCGTCTCAAAAGCTTTCGGAAAATTTAGATGTGACCCATCAGATTTACATATGTATATGCCGTGTGCAACACTTGCCCCTTCTGGTCACATGATAGTTCCTCACCGCCGTCGCTGGACACCAGTAGTTTACAGAACTGCACCATTTTTAGTCTGGAAGGTTTTACGAAGTGCCATATCACTGAAGTACGATTCTGCAGTTCCTTTAAAATTTTAAAAATGGGAGAGGTCGCAGGAGGCTTGTGGCATAGTACAAGAAGAAAACTTAAAACATTACAGTTCATTCATGTTTTGCAATAACTGTGCCTTTAGCTGCTTGTAACTTTTGAAAATGGACAAATTAATATGAAAAATATACACTCCTGGAAATGGAAAAAAGAACACATTGACACCGGTGTGTCAGACCCACCATACTTGCTCCGGACACTGCGAGAATGCTGTACAAGCACTGATCACACGCACGGCACAGCGGACACACCAGGAACCCCGGTGTTGGCCGTCGAATGGCGCTAGCTGCGCAGCATTTGTGCACCGCCGCCGTCAGTGTCAGCCAGTTTGCCGTGGCATACGGAGCTCCATCGCAGTCTTTAACACTGGTAGCATGCCGCGACAGCGTGGACGTGAACCGTATGTGCAGTTGACGGACTTTGAGCGAGGGCGTATAGTGGGCATGCGGGAGGCCGGGTGGACGTACCGCCGAATTGCTCAACACGTGGGGCGTGAGGTCTCCACAGTACATCGATGTTGTCGCCAGTGGTCGGCGGAAGGTGCACGTGCCCGTCGACCTGGGACCGGACCGCAGCGACGCACGGATGCACGCCAAGACCGTAGGATCCTACGCAGTGCCGTAGGGGACCGCACCGCCACTTCCCAGCAAATTAGGGACACTGTTGCTCCTGGGGTATCGGCGAGGACCATTCGCAACCGTCTCCATGAAGCTGGGCTACGGTCCCGCACACCGTTAGGCCGTCTTCCGCTCACGCCCCAACATCGTGCAGCCCGCCTCCAGTGGTGTCGCGACAGGCGTGAATGGAGGGACGAATGGAGACGTGTCGCCTTCAGCGATGAGAGTCGCTTCTGCCTTGGTGCCAATGATGGTCGTATGCGTGTTTGGCGCCGTGCAGGTGAGCGCCACAATCAGGACTGCATACGACCGAGGCACACAGGGCCAACACCCGGCATCATGGTGTGGGGAGCGATCTCCTACACTGGCCGTACACCACTGGTGATCGTCGAGGGGACACTGAATAGTGCACGGTACATCCAAACCGTCATCGAACCCATCGTTCTACCATTCCTAGACCGGCAAGGGAACTTGCTGTTCCAACAGAACAATGCACGTCCGCATGTATCCCGTGCCACCCAACGTTCTCTAGAAGGTGTAAGTCAACTACCCTGGCCAGCAAGATCTCCGGATCTGTCCCCCATTGAGCATGTTTGGGACTGGATGAAGCGTCGTCTCACGCGGTCTGCACGTCCAGCACGAACGCCGGTCCAACTGAGGCGCCAGGTGGAAATGGCATGGCAAGCCGTTCCACAGGACTACATCCAGCATCTCTACGATCGTCTCCATGGGAGAATAGCAGCCTGCATTGCTGCGAAAGGTGGATATACACTGTACTAGAGCCGACATTGTGCATGCTCTGTTGCCTGTGTCTATGTGCCTGTGGTTCTGTCAGTGTGATCATGTGATGTATCTGACCCCAGGAATGCGTCAATAAAGTTTCCCCTTCCTGGGACAATGAATTCACGGTGTTCTTATTTCAATTTCCAGGAGTGTAGTTCTTCAACCTGAATTTTCCTTCTTTAACACTGAATATTCGTAATGTACAAATGGTGATATGGTCCCCGATTACAACATGATTTTTGAGAAGAGTTTCAAAATGACAGAACCGATAAGACAATTCCGGTGATGTTTTGTAGTAGTCAAGTACTTGCTGTTTTCAATAAAAGCAGCAAACCGCAGGCGGATTAAATTTTCTTTTATTTGCCTATTTAGTTTATGGTTTGACTCTATGTACCTTTGTTCAGGAAGTAACAGGTATAAACTAACGAAAATCGGTTATTTCAGGAAACGTTTAGTCTGAGCGGCGTTAATAATCGGGTTGAACTAACGCTAAAAAAAAAAAAAAAAAGAAATTTTTATAAAGTTTTCACAATGTATCTGCTTTTACAGAAGTTATGGTGGCTGTTATTCTGTTCTTCTCTTCTTTTATACCTCAATGTAAAGTGGAGATGAACACACTTTTCTTCACATATCCTCAATAGGAAAATCGCTTAGGGGCTTTTCCGGCGATTTTAGAGGCCAAGGATGCAGGACAGTGTCTGGGGGTCCCGTTCGCTCTATTTAGCCTTGAGCTACCTTCAAATTCTGCATATGTGGCTTTTTCCATAACTTCCATGAGAACTCCGTTGACTTCATTTTCCAACAGGATGGAGCTCCACCACAAAACCTCATTTTCCCGACGACACTATACCTCAGAGCTGGATAGGGCGCACGGGACCTCGAGACACTGTCTTGCACACTGAGCTTCAAAATCGGCGGGCATGACCCCAATCAGTTTTTCATTGAGAGGATATGTGAAGGAAAGTATGTCCAACTTTCTTTTAGCTCGTTACTCAGAATAATTGGACAGAATAACGCCTCTTATTTCTGTAATAACTTAGACATAGCGTAAAGTACTTGGAAGCATCTACCTGCACTTTGAACACATCTGTTAATTCTGGATAAAAGAAAATGGCGACTACACGAGGGTGGTGCACTCAAGAAATCTGCTAAGCACGAACATCCTAAAAATTCTTGAACTAATTATTGTTGAATAAGTCGGGATGTTGCTGCTAGAAGACTATGGGTTCACCGAGAAGAAGAAAAATGAAGCCGCGCGGGATTAGCCGAGCGGTCAGGGCGCGACAGTCATGGATTGTGCAGCTGGTCCTGGCGGAGGTTCGAGTCCTCCCTCGGGCATGGGTGTGTGTGTTTGTCCTTAAGATAATTTAGGTTAAGTAGTGTGTAAGCGTAGGGACTGATGACCGTAGCAGTTAAGTCCCATATGATTTCACACACATTTGAACTTTTTTTTGAACAAGAATGAAAAGATTGTTACATACTAGCTCCCTGAGAGGTTTAAATCTGAAAACGCGTGTAAGTTGATGTTTGAAATTTATAAAGAGCTTACATAAATATCTCATTCGTTGAATGCAACTATTACCTGTCACCTAAGCAACAGATATCATAGTTTCACATAGCTTTCGCTGGCTACATCCTATATATGAGAGAGATGTGCTTATTTACAAATATGAACCTTGTTATAAACGTTACGATTTGAGTTTATGATATCAGATTTATGGACCTTCTCCTGTTAAACTTGAAAGTGTTGTTAATAAAACTTCTCTATTTAAACTAGACTGATCTGCATGTGACTGCTTTAGTCTTTAATAAAACTTGCATCTGACTGCGTATTTAACTGAACTGAACTTTATCTGACTACATGAAAATGTTGTTGGAAAATTAATACACAAAATACACATCTAAATGCATGAAAGTTTAGTGGTAAAAATAAATGAAGGTCACCAACCTGCATCTGACTGCGTCTGTGGACTTAGCTCGTGCACTCCTTCCCGTTTAGCCGATAATAAAACATATATTCAACTCAGCCGTAGTGCAATGACATAAAATTGTCATTCTAGATAACTTGACTCATTTTGGCCTTGTTTGTTACTTAGTAAAAATTCTGTCCTGATCTGAATAATTTGCCAATTGTGCAATGACATGTAGACTATTTTACTCTGATAAATGAAATTATTAGCGTTACTCATGGGAACTTTACTTTAATGTACCTTTTGGATCAATGCAAGCACAGAATGCGGAGAACGACATAAGGTGTGAGATGAAACTCTAATTTTATCTAAAAATATTTATTGTACAAACTTTTAAGGCACATGTGAAAAACTAAGAAAAACTTCTATGGCATGGATTTACGAGAAAGTTTCAGAAAACGCTTATTGCATCAACAATGGGATTTCTATCTAGCTTTTAGACATTATTTAACCAAAGAAAACCTATTTTATTAATTATTCTTTCTAGTTTCCCCAGGTATGTGCCGAGTTTCGCTCAATATATAGCTTATTATGTGCGTAGCACCAATTCTTACTTTGATGCTGTCACGACCCGGCTGCCTCCTCCAGGCATCTAGCTCCGACTCGAAACACGTCTGCTGTCTCTGCGCATCTCCTCACCACTAGAGATGGGGGATCCGCTCTTGAACTAATTCATAGAGTTCAATCTTTCAAAGGAGTGAACAATCAGTGATTCAGAAAAAAAGAACGGTAGCTCCAAACGTTTCCCACGGCAGAGAGAGAGAGAGAGAGAAAGAGAGAGAGAGAGAGAGAGAGACGGAGCATATCAGCAGCGCCTCTGCTGGTCAGAGCACAGTGCACGCCACACAACACAGCCAGCGCCGGCCTCTGCCCTGCTTCTACCTTGGCTGCCTGCATTGTGCAGTGCCCCATTGGATTTTGTGTTTCACATATGCCGTGCCGACTCTGTGCGTCGTCTGCCGTGTGCACTGTGCAGTGTCTGGCGCAGCTTAACTTCGCATCGCACTCTGTCGGCGATCGTTTCAGTCGCACGTCCTGCCCTCTGGGCAGTTGATGTGAGCAACAGGACAGAGAGCCACCTAGCGGATAACATAGGAACTACTTGCAAAACCCTGCTCGCAAGGGAACAGACGATTTGTCTCAGAGCGGGTGAGTTCACCGCCCCCCCCCACCCTCGGAACTCGCCCGCTCAACGCTTACCCCACCGTCTCGACTCTAGCCAGAGCGTTGAGCAAAGCGACTCAGGTGTCACTCTGGTCTCTGCGGTCTCAGCTCACGCAGTAATACAGCTCGCGGCTCGACTTGCTCGACTCAGCGCCTCTGCATCGGAGTTCGTCCCCACTGGATATTGTTCTTTGTAGTAATACCGCTATGTATATTACATTATTATGTTATGTATACATCAATTGTTTTTATTTTATTTTTATTTGTTTAAACTGATTAGATTAGGTTCCTGATGACTCCTCTTACTATAGGATTTTTATTATGGACACTCGAATTTACGCTTTAATTACGAGCGAACCGATAAACGTATCGCAAAATGTGATACACCAATATTTTCCTTGTTTTATTCTGCGTCAGGCTATATGCAGCACTTTCGTTTTACAATCAAATTTATATTTTTTTTCTTATTCTGGTACGAATTTTGCGATTTTAGGCGTCTTCGAAAGGAAACGTTCACTTTAAAAATATATGGCTTGCGATGTATTTGTATGAGGTTAATGAAATTTTAATACATTATAGCCAAATATATTGTTAATGTAAATCTCAAGTTACAACATTTTCCGATCACCCAAAAAACCACGATAGTGCAAAATAAATCAATAATCAAAAACTTTGTCATATCGTGGAAATTTCAATAAACAATACAAAATTCTTACTCATTATCTGTGTTACTTCAAAATAGGATCAAATAAGATCAAAATACAGGTATAGTACTGGAATAAACCAAGTTTAAAGGGCAATGTGCCTTCCATTTATTTTCTATTGTAAATGAGTGGTGAGTCATGAAAAAGAGCTAATTCAGTTCAGGGAGTGAACAGTTCTGATCCAGTCTCTGAAAAGAACAGTTTTGCCCATCTCTACTCACCACTGCTCAAACTTTTACCGCGTGCACCTAGCTCTGTTAGCTGTCAAAGATCTTACTCCTCGAAGATATACTACTCGTCCAACCTTGCGGTTGGGAACTATCGACATTTTTCACTGGCTCTATCCTGATCGAATCTCAGCACATACCTTTCAAACTGCACTGTGAAAGTTGTAATATGGAAGAAATAAAATATTTTTTTATAAAGAACCCTCAGTCACTGTAGCTTAGGAAGATGGTGGAGGATACTATTGCCGGTGTTTCTCTATAGGAACTGAACTCCTTAATCGCTGAGCTACACTGACTGTACAGATTAAGTTACAGCTTGTTGTTCGTGGAAAATCAGACAGCTTTATTAGAAACTATTATTATTTATTGTATATTTTGATACGTGAGTAAAACATCAGTAGCAGTCATCCATTATCTTTAACAAAATCCACCGTTCTTCTTTCGTTACAATAGCTGTATAGTACTTCGCAAATAATTGTTTTTTATACGCCCTAAAATCCGACAGCATAGCGGTCAGACACACTCGTCAATAAAAACTTAGGTATTAGTTTTGTGAAACTCAGCTGTTATGGATTTAAAGTTTATGGGTGTAAGAGCCGCTGACTTTGGCATTGATGGACAAATGAAATCATACATCAATCCTGAGTCGTCTACATCCTCACAGTACTCGCCAAGATAACACAAATCAGCACTGAGTACAGCCTCTACTTATGTTTACCACCAATTCAGTCTGTCAGACGCAAGCCATAATACACTTGTTAGGTCACGTAAGTTCATTACTCTCGAATAAAGCTGAACTAAACTCCGTCCGAACAGGCTTTGGAAGGCCAAACGGGACCGACCTGCCGCCGTGTCATCCTCAGATCACAGGTTTTACTGAATGTGGATATGGAGGGGCATGTGGTCGGCACACCGCTCTCCCGGTGGTATGTCAGTTTACGAGACCGGAGCCGCTACCTCTCCATGAAGTAGCTCCTCAGTTAGCCTCACAAGGACTGTGTGCACCCCGTTTGCCACCAGCGCTCGGCAGACCGGATGGTCACCCATCAGAGTGCTAGCCCAACCGACAGCGCGTAACTTCGGTGGTCTGACGGGAACCGGTGGTACCACTGCGGCAACGCCGTTGCCATTACTTTCTAATGGTGTAAATAAATGGAAATTTTTAGATTTTACTAGGAGTGATCATCCTACTCCACGTCCATAAACTGAACCTTAACACTGTGTTTCACATTGTCAGTTTCCATTTCCACACTGTGAACAGCATTTGGGGCCACTTAGATGAAGCTCGACGAGTACTGGCGAACGGTTGTATGTCCTGCTTCGAAGTATCTGCGTAATGCTGCTGTTGTTGCTTCTCGACGAGCGATGGTGCAGTGGACACAAATGGTTTTCGTTTCTTGTTTATTGGCTAATCTCTGCTGACGCTTCATAACAATCCCCTCGCGACAGTGTACAGAACACAAATGACAAGGCTGGGCCAGGTGGCCGAGCGGTTCTAGGCGCTTCAGTCCGGAACCGCGCGACTGCTACGGTATCAGGTTCGAATCCTGCCTCGGTCATGGATGTGTGTGATGTACTTAGGTTAGTTAGGTTTAAGTACCTCTAAGTTCTAGGGGACTGATGACCTCAGATGTTAAGTCCCATAGTCCTCAGAGCCATTTGAACCATGTGCACAAATGACGAACAATAGACCTGTAGAGAGAAAGGGGATAGGTAGGGGATGGTGAGAGGGTAGAGGGAGTGGAGGGAGTAGCGAAGGACTTTTACTAAAGACGACATTTACTTGCAATCTTAATAGCTCACAACTGTATCACGATATTAACCTGCTACTTTGAGGGTAAGGACATCTACCCCACGATGACAACCCGTAACATTGACCTTAGATCTTGACCCTCGATTGTTCCCGTACCGGATCTGCACCACAAGTGCGTGGTTCTCTCGCTGTTTGTGCGTTCAAAGTCCAGGATCTGGTTAAATGTTTCGTGCCATTCCGTGCAATATGTACACTCCTGGAAATTGAAATAAGAACACCGTGAATTCATTGTCCCAGGAAGGGGAAACTTTATTGACACATTCCTGGGGTCAGATACATCACATGATCACACTGACAGAACTACAGGCACATAGACACAGGCAACAGAGCATGCACAATGTCGGCACTAGTACAGTGTATATCCACCTTTCGCAGCAATGCAGGCTGCTATTCTCCCATGGAGACGATCGTAGAGATGCTGGATGTAGTCCTGTGGAACGGCTTGCCATGCCATTTCCACCTGGCGCCTCAGTTGGACCAGCGTTCGTGCTGGACGTGCAGACCGCGTGAGACGACGCTTCATCCAGTCCCAAACATGCTCAATGGGGGACAGATCCGGAGATCTTGCTGGCCAGGGTAGTTGACTTACACCTTCTAGAGCACGTTGGGTGGCACAGGATACATGCGGACGTGCATTGCCCTGTTGGAACAGCAAGTTCCCTTGCCGGTCTAGGAATGGTAGAACGATGGGTTCGATGACGGTTTGGATGTACCGTGCACTATTCAGTGTCCCCTCGACGATCACCAGTGGTGTACGGCCAGTGTAGGAGATCGCTCTCCACACCATGATGCCGGGTGTTGGCCCTGTGAGCCTCGGTCGTATGCAGTCCTGATTGTGGCGCTCACCTGCACGGCGCCAAACACGCATACGACCATCATTGGCACCAAGGCAGAAGCGACTCTCATCGCTGAAGACGACACGTCTCCATTCGTCCCTCCATTCGCGCCTGTCGCGACACCACTGGAGGCGGGCTGCACGATGTTGGGGCGTGAGCGGAAGACGGCCTAACGGTGTGCGGGGCCGTAGCCCAGCTTCATGGAGACGGTTGCGAATGGTCCTCGCCGATACCCCAGGAGCAACAGTGTCCCTAATTTGCTGGGAAGTGGCGGTGCGGTCCCCTACGGCACTGCGTAGGATCCTACGGTCTTGGCGTGCATCCGTGCGTCGCTGCGGTCCGGTCCCAGGTCGACGGGCACGTGCACCTTCCGCCGACCACTGGCGACAACATCGATGTACTGTGGAGACCTCACGCCCCACGTGTTGAGCAATTCGGCGGTACGTCCACCCGGCCTCCCGCATGCCCACTATACGCCCTCGCTCAAAGTCCGTCAACTGCACATACGGTTCACGTCCACGCTGTCGCGGCATGCAACCAGTGTTAAAGACTGCGATGGAGCTCCGTATGCCACGGCAAACTGGCTGACACTGACGGCGGCGGTGCACAAATGCTGCTCAGCTAGCGCCATTCGACGGCCAACACCGCGGTTCCTGGTGTGTCCGCTGTGCCGTGCGTGTGATCATTGCTTGTACAGCCCTCTCGCAGTTTCCTGAGCAAGTATGGTGGGTCTGACACACCGGTGTCAAAGTGTTCTTTTTTCCATTTCCAGGAGTGTATTTCTTCGAAAACAGCCATCAGGGCAACATGAAGACGCAGGAGTTGCGGTGGCACCACCACCCCAAGAAATCTTCGCCCGAATGAAGAAACATCACCGGTATATCAAAATATAATTTTAAATGTGAACAGCAGTCTGAAGACTAACCTGTAGGTTCGAACCAGTAAGGGCGCTACTGATTCCGTACAAATAGCATTATGACAGTGGCTGGTTGCTGTTTTTAATTTATTATATGAATTAACCTGTTTCCTGTGTTTTCTTCTTACAGTGAAGTGGGTTATGCTACCTATCACTCCGGTAGAGCGATGTGCAACCCTGCGTCTATGTGAGCGGTGACTGATGCTCGCAGACTATATGCGACGCACTGATTAAATTTTTGGATGACTGCAACTGTTCTGGTTTTGTCATTTATTTTTGCATCTAAAGAGTGAGCCGAAGGACGTCGCGTTTGTTCATGGTGGAGTGGTGATGGCAGTAGCTCAACGAGAAAAAGAGCCTGCCGTCGCTTGTGCGCACTTCATGCACCACCGTCCCAGGGTGCGGTAATGCGGCAGTCAGAGTAGAAGCGTGCAGTGTAACAATGCCGCAGCAGATCCGTGTAGAAATAGGGGCACATAAAGACCATTCACTCACTCATTCCTGTAACGGTTTGTCAAAGGTTGATATCATTTCTTATCTGGTGTTTCTTGTGTTATGGTGTTGTCATACATTTATGGACTTTGATACAGGGAAAATTATTTGTATTCGTTTATGAAAGTATCATGTTATTGTGAACATTCTAATTCTAGCTTTGCTCAAGATTGCAACTGCAACGAAGTCCATTACAGCTGCACCAACACGCTCGAACAACACAGTTCGAATTGCAGAAATTCAGAATTACGTGCAATCAACGTACTTATATCTGAGAACATATTGAGGGAAAATTACTAATGACTGTAGTAATCAACCCGTCCACTGACACTGACCTAATCTTGTTAAATAAAACGCCACGTCTTACCAGCTGTTTCATATCGAAAATCAGTTTAACAATATTACGCCACGGCCAAGAGTTCCCTAATATCACGGGTCGACGTGTGCTTCACGTCTAGAGTTTCCTTCTTTTGGGTAGAGTGTGCGGTTTAAGCCGGCACAACTTAAGCCCGTAGTTCACCTGTGTGCTATTTAGAGGCCAGGGTCTGAAAGTGCGGTTTATATAATGAGACGTCCTACATTTATTAAGCAAATATTAGAGAGTTGTTTTACATCCAACACAACCCAACACTTCTCCGTTGTGTTTCAGTTAAACATCAACGTTGGCCGTTGTATAGACAACTCAAGATCGAACTACCGAAGGAGGAATGACACATTCACTGATTGCTTCTAGTAACGTTTACGAGGAAGGAAGACGAACGAACGCACATAAGAGCTTCGAACGCATAAACTGGCATTTTAGTAAATAGATACGTGCACCTAGTCATTTGAATATCAGTGAGGGTCTTGCTACCTAACTGGTGAACAATACTTGAATACTCTCATTCCAGTTTTCATGGGAAAAGAAAACATAATTACCTGTGACCAGAAAAATATTTACTATAGTGGGATGGCGCCATAATTTGGAGCATTGTGAAACAAGAGGTTTGAGGTGCTGACTTCCCGTGAAACTCAGACGAACTCATGCACTCTCTGGAGCACAATCTGTCTCTTGGAATGTCTGCTGTGCCCCGTGTCAGACATAATGCGTTGCTGTCTGTGCCACGTATCGGAGCGGTAGCTAGAACAATGGGAACAACTCACTTAATCTTCCACAGTTTCAACGCACGGTACCATTTCGGCAAACGACGGGAAGGGATAGTAAAGTCCACTTTGTGTTTTCAGTGTGTACAAGTTACAGGTGCCGTTCAGGCAACGTTACACAAGAATGTCCATCCAGCTGAAATTGTTGTATACATCGGAAAGGCGTACATCTGACATTTGCCTGGGAGATCACAGTTGGATCATTCATTCCAGTGACTGACATTGAAGAGCAGCATTGTGCGCAGAAGTATTAGTGGTCTCCTGGCTGGACTGTTTGAACCAGAGGCGTCTAAGCTTCTGTGGCGAGGTACGCTGTGACCTACATGGCTTAGGATTGTAATGTATATCGTAGGCTGCACACCTTTTTCTTGTAAATTTGCGTTAGACATTCTGCAACCAATCTAGATAATGCTTGTTTAACAACATACCAGTTTATTTGTGTAATCATCATCATCATCATTTAAGACTGCCTTTCAGCGTTCAGTCTGGAGCATAGTCCCCCTTATAAAATTCCTCCATGATCCCCTATTCAGTACTAACATTGGTGCCTCTTCTGATGTTAAGCCTATTACTTCAAAATCATTCTTAACTGAGTCCAGGTACTTCTCCTTGGTCTACCCCGACTCCTCCTATCCTCTACTGCTGAACCCATGAGTCTCTTTGGTAACCTTGCTTCTCCCATGCGTGTAACATGACCCCTCCATCTAAGCCTGTTCGCCCTGACTGCTACATCTATAGAGTTCATTCCCAGTTTTTCTTTGATTTCCTCATTGTGGATACCCTCCTGCTATTGTTCCCATCTACTAGTACCTGCAATCATCCTAGCTACTTTCATATTCGTAACCTCAACCTTATTGATAAGGTAACCTGAATCCACCCAGCTTTCGCTCCCATACAACAAAGTTGGTCGAAAGATTGGACGGTGCACAGATAACTTAGTCTTGGTACTGACTTCCTTCTTGCAGAAGAGAGTAGACCGTAGCTGAACACTCAATGCATTAGCTTTGCTACACCTTGCTTCCAGTTCTTTCACTATGTTGCCATCCTGTGAGGATATGCATCCCAAGTACTTGAAACTGTCCACTGTTATTTGTGTAAGATCCAATGAAATCCCCTCCCCTGCTTTCCTCCACCACGTCCTACAGACGATATTCTTTTAACCTCTTATGGCCGCTTCAGATACTCCAAGACTTATGTACTTCTAAAAGCAACGTATCTCACCTAACATCTTACATGGAAGAATGGCCAAAACATGCAAGTGGCAGTAATAAGATTTCAAAGCAAATCTAACACCATATGAGAAGGACTGTCTAACAAGAAATGAGGTTGATTCATTCATTGCAGTAGACAAGATACACTAATTCATTGTGATGGAAATCTGATCTGCGAAACGTCTGGGCAAAACTCACAACTAAAGACCTGCCGTGAAGATACAACTAGGTCCTTCTATTAAGCAACAGACTAATTCCTAGCGTAGCAAATCATTATCACTCAACATCAAAGACTTAACTGCACTGCAGAATGCTTACCTCTTGTGCATATCCCACTATCTAGGGGAGTTTCGTTTCTCAAATGTTATTGTTGCTGTGGTCATCTGTCCCGAGACTGGTGTGATGCAGATCTCCATCGTACTTGCTATTCTACCCTGGGCAAGCTTCTTCATCTCCATATCTTTCTGAATCTTCTTACTGTATTCGTTTCTTGATCCCCCTCTGCGAATTTTACGCCCCCTCCCCTCTACCTTCTATCAATAGATCCACTATTCTAGTAAGATTGGGCGACAAATTTCCTTCTTCTCCGATTATATTTAGTACTTCCTCATCCGTTACGTGATCAACACGTTTATTCTTCAGAATTCTTTCTAGCACCACACTTCAAAAGCTTCTTTTCTCATGTTGTCTCAACTTTTTATCATTCATTTTTCACTTCCATACAAGGCTACACTCCACACAAATAATTTCAGTAACGACTTCCTAACATTTGAATCTAATTTCAATGTTAGCAAACTTCTCTTCTTCAGAAACGCTTTTCTTGCCATTCCCAGTCCACAGGCTATATCCACTCTACTCCAGCCATCGTCAGTTATTTCGCTGCCTAAATAACAATACTCATCAACTACTTTAAGTGTCTCATTTCCTAATGTAACTCCCTCAGCATTGCCTGATTTAATTCGATCACATTCAATTATCGATTTTTGCTTTTCTTGATGTTCATCTTATACCCTCCTCTCAAGACACCGTCCATTCCATTCAACTGCTCTTCTAAGATCTTTGCTGCCTCTGACAGGATATCAGTGTTATCGATAGCTCTCAAGGGTTGTGTTTCTTTCCCCTGAACTCTAATTACTACTCCTAATTCTGTTTTGTTTAGTGTTTGCCCAGTGTACAGATTGAATAACATCGTGGATAGGCTTCAGCACTATCTCACTCCCATCTCAACTACTGCTTCCCTTCCATGCCCCTTCACTCTTGTAACTGCCTTCTAGTTTCCGTATAAATTGTAAACAGAATTTCTCCCCCCGTATTTTACTTCTGGTACCTTCAGAATTCCAAAGCGAGTATTCCAGTCATTTTTGTCGAAAACTTTCTGTAAACCTATTCCTGCGAAAATTGTCGAAAGCTTTCTCTAAGTCAACAGACGCTATAAACGTAAGTTTTCATTTCCTTAAAGTATCCTGTAAGGGAAGTCGTAGGTTCACTAGTGACACGCGGTTCCCTACATTTCTCTGGAATCCAAATTGACCTTCCCCAAGGTTTTTACTCTTCTGTAAAATATTCGTGTTAGTATTTTGCAACCTGTCAGCACCTGCTTTCTTTAGAATTGGAATTATTACAATTTTCTTGAAGTCTGAGGGTGTTTCGCTTGTCTAATACATCAGATGGAAGAATTCTGTCTTGGCTGTCACTCCCAAGGCTATCAACACTTCTGAAAGAACTGTTCTCCTGGGGCCTTCTTTCTACTTCAGTCTTTCAGAGACCTGTCAATTTCTTCTCGTAGTATCATTTCTCATCCAGTTCTATGATATGGCCTTCAAGTTCGTCTCCTCGTTTAGATCCTCTACACACAACTTCCACCTTTCAGCTTTCCGTTCTTTGTTTAGGACTGGTCTTCCATCCGATCTTGGTATTCATACAGCTGCTTCTCTTTTCTCCAGATGCCTCTTTAATTTTCTTGTAAGCTGTATCTGCATTTCCTTTAGTGATATTTGCTTCTAAATCCTCACATTTGTCTTCCAGTCACCCTTGCTTAGCCATATTGCACTTTCTGTCAGTCTCCCAATTAGGCATTTATATTCATTTTCGTCTGCTTCATTTGCTGCATTTTTGCAGTTTCTCGTTTCATCAGTTAGATTCACTATCTCACATGTTATTCAAGGATTTATACTAGCCTTTTTCTTTTCACCTATTTGATCATCTGCTGCCTTCATAAATTCATTTCTCAGAGCTACCCATACGTGTTCCAATGTATTCCTTCCCCTGTTCTAGCCAATCGTTGCCTAACGCTTCCTCTGAAACACTCACGTTCTTTCAAGTCAGGCAGGTTCCATCTCATTTATTTCCTACATTCTTGCAATTTGTTCAGTTTTAATCTACAGTCTGTAACCAATACATTATGGTCAGAATCCACATCTGCCCGTGGAAATATCTTACAGCTTAAAATCTGGTTCCTAAATTTCTCTTTTGCCATTATATGGCAAATATAAGACCTTCCGGAGTTTCCCAGTCTCTTCCACGTATACAACTTTCTTTCATGATTCTTAAATCAAGTGTTGGGTATGATTAAGCTATGCGCTGTGCAAAATTTCAGGAGGCGGCACCTTCTTTCATTCCTTTCTCGCAGCTCCTATTCGCCTCCTATTTTTCCTTCTCCTGAATTTCTTTTACCGAACTTCAGTCCCTCAGTGCAATTAAATATTTGTCTCACGGTATTGTCTGCATAGTCTCTTTTATCTTTCCGCATTCCTTCAATGTCTCCAGCATCTGTGGAACCAGTTGGCATATTAATTTATACTACTCTGCTGGCTGTGGGCTTCGTGTCCATCTCGACTATGCTAATGCATTCAGCATGTTATTTATAGTAGCTTTTTCACATTTCTGCTTTCTTATTGATTATTAATCCTACTCCTGTATTACGCCTATTTGATTTTGTATTTATAACCCTGTGTTCACTTGACCAGAAGTCCGGTCCCTGCTGCCACCGAATTTAACTAATTCTCACTATGCCTAACTTCAACCTATCCATTTTCGTTTTTAAATTTAAATATAGGAAAAAGATGTGCAGCTCACTTTTGTTTTTCTTCCTCTTCGAGCTTCTACACGGAAAGGTCCTCTATATTATGCTAGCGTAATTTTGAGATGAAATAATAATGAATGGTTGAAATACATTATGATTTATTTAGTATCTAAAATCTCTTATGTATTTTTCAGCCCGTTACGTTATTTGGAAGTAATAGGTTTGGTGAAACTATGAACTGGCGCTCTGAGGGCGTTAGAGGTTCCACATTACAACGCACTCAATTCGGGCATGCAGTTTACTTTTATTTCGAGCCAGCGGTTAATTTCACGACGTCCGATCGTCATTACTACTTTCGTGCAAAGTTAGCTTTTTGCCTTAATTGTAATAATTGCAGGGTGTGGTGTCACCAAACTTACCATTCACCAGCTACGACCTCTGTCTATGATAATTGGGACGTTCCAACGGGAGAATGTATTCCAAGGCACTGAAGGTAAACATACGCGACACATCACTGAATCTAGCAGCAAAGCATTTTCCTTTCCTTATCGGCTGTTGTCAAAAATTTTTATTTTAAAACTTTTAGCCTCTAAATGACGTACTCTCACATATATGGAGCATACATTATATAAATTGTAAGCAGGTAGTAGTACAGGCATATAACATGTGTTTAGCTCTTATTAGTTACAGGTATACAGCACTTAGGATGTAACCCAAACAAATATTCACAGAAGGTGTGGAACAATACAAATGATTCAGTTCAAAGTCTATTTTCATAGATACCATCATGACTGCAATCCATTTTCGATTTCTTCTACATAGTGTAGCTGTTCTGAATTTGTGCTGATATTTTTTCGCGAGGAAACTACTATCCATACGCCATATGAACAATTCGTCTCTTGTATTTCCTTGGTTTTTTGTTGACCTAGCCTTCGAAAGGGGACATTGGTGGCGAAAAAACGTGTCTATTCCTGCCAGTCCATCTTACGGGATATCTTAAGGTTAGATGATTTGTCACCTGATTACTACAAAGTGCTGGTAAAATATAACCTTCCTTGTAGCCGAAAGAACCTCTTTTAATAAAAATTAAAACTCGTTTCCAATAGACACTATATAACTACGAACAGTAGTAAGACGATGAGGTAAGACGACAGGACAGTCAGAGTGTACCATATTACACAATATATCTACAGGGAAGTGTTCCTGAAAATGTGTTTCGTAGAGGTATATTATATGTGTGGGGGCTCATAAGAAAACGATATGTATGACGTAACTCGGCGATTTGGAGTTGCAATTGTCTTCCTCCACCCCTCATCTCTAAGCTCTTTAATCCACTGGAAATGATGTCTGCATCCGTGCATACTTAATATTGGAGACATTCGCGTGTATGATATACTGATATATGAAGAAAATCTGCGGGAGCATGTTGAAGGCTACGTTAAATCAATTGAATAACGTCGTCTACTTCATCCACACGCTGTTTGTTTGCACGTTCAGATGAAATATCATAAATGGTTGCTGCATGAGTCTCACGCAGTTTAGTGAAAACGTTAGTAAGTAGGTCTGAGTTTGATAGTCGGAGGCTAGGAAATCGTCTAAAGATTTTCTACAAGCAGCAGCAACAGAAGCAGCAGCGATCGATGCAAAATCCTCATGCTTAAACGATGCAGTAGAATTGATCAATAAATAATAGCCTCAATCACAGTTCAAAAATTCAGTTATATAAATACAAGCACAACTTGACAACTTGATCTTTCAAACAAAAATGACTAGCTATAAATAAAACCATAGAAAACGGAGAACCAACATGCAGCGGGAGAACGCGTCACAGTAAGCAGCTGTGCCTCTGTAATCGATAAACACTTGACACATTTATATGGAACGTTATATTCAAATTAATCTATACTACCTCATCTTGTTGTACAGAGTGCATCTAAATTATTTCTAAACTTATCAATATTTATTTTACAAAAACTATAGATTTTAAAAATTGGTGGTTTATGACAAATGGAAGAATAATTCACCAAGTATGTTTGCACTTCTTTGTAGCACGAAGAAACAGGGTAGAGACCACTACAATAGTGTTGTTGTCAAATCGCGTTACGCGAATGGAAGGCAGACTACGTTCCGTGTTATCACGAAGCAAAATATCCAGTTTCCGTGCAGCGAAATTTTCGAAGACAGTTCGAAACAGAAACTCCTTACAGAAGGAGTAGTGTTGTGTGGTCGGTATATGAAACTTAAACAAACAGGCAGTCTGTTGGATCTTCCGCGAACAGGGCCGTCTTCGGTCAGTGGACAAAGTGTCTGAGCTTGTCAACAGGTGTTGTTACGATCTCATACGGTTCTCCTAGACGTGCATTTCGTAAATTGGAGATTAATACAAACACAGTGCGAAGAATTTACAGAAGCAGGTGCAGAAACGACACGAGGTATTGAGAGGCACCCACATGCCTTGCTCATACTGTGGCATCAAGCAGTCAGGCCTGCAAGATGAGTGGTCAGCCAAGCGAGTGGATTCATTCTTAGTTATCGAGTAATATTAGCTCTAGTACTCTCACTTAAGATACAAGTTATCCTCCTATATGATTACTACGCAACGGAAACGCATATCTGACTATCAGTGATTTACAGAACTCTGACTGTACACTACGCACAGGCAGTACCACATTTTCTTTTTGTCTTTTATTTGATGGCTTTTATTAACACGTGGCCATCCCACTGAATATGAATGGCGCACACATTATAAATTCGGAACATTATGACAACATACAATTTGAAGGAATAGTCTACCAATCTCTTTCTTTTCACTATCTGATTTATTCCGATAAATTCCCTAACCTAAACACACAAATTCTATAACCTACAACAATAACATATGAGAAATTCCGCCCAGTGGGCATGGCTTTACATTAGTGAATCTCTATATTATGGTCTCGTAATTTATTTAACGCTACAGTGCACTTTCTGGATAGGTTGGTGGATCTTTTATTATACCTCACACTTCGACTCTCACAATCATCATCACGAAACTTTCCTCCAGACCGAGCGGTACAGAAGAAACAAGCATAACCCACTAATCTTTTGAAACTACTTCGCTACTCACCCATGGAAACCACACATACCCAAATTACATGACATACACCACACAACAATATGAAATACTACACAGAGAATGGTTACAACATTATCACTTTCAGCTTTCCCACTTCAATTAATATTGATCCCAGTTTCACACGACACTGCCCCACTTTGTAATTCTACTTTCCTACTGTGAACTCTGGAGATAAATGCACGTCTTCCTGTCCAATGCAAGCCATGTGGCGTTGCTGGATAGACGGCCGACTCACCTTGCTCTCTCTCAGAGTTTGAATCTAGCGTCACACGCAAAGTAATATTAATGTATTCATCACACACGCGAGTCCTCAACTGATACCATGGACGAGTACTTCTCTTTATCCTTTGTCTCATACACAGATTGAGACTCACACAGTACTCCCCACGTGGAAGTACTCGTCTCTAATTTCAAGTCCTGCACACGCCATTTCTTAAATATTTCAACTTATGGTACACACGCTATTTCTTAAATATTTCAACTTATTGTACACACGCTAGTAATTCAGCTTAGCTTAAGCACACGGAAGTATTTCAACTTATTGCTACACGTGGTTTCTTTGTGACCGAAGATTACTACAATCCCATTAATATTACCTGCCTGACATTTAATTCTCCCCACAAAAGTTCCTGAAATAGAGAAATTATTATTTCAAACTACTCTTAAATATTCCACATGCATACCATGCCTCCACTCTTTCGTCATTACGGAGCACATCTAAAACAGGTGTTAACAGCACAGGATCCAGCGGCAGAGTGCCTAAAACATGGCCGTTCTCGAGGTCCTCTCCACCTCTGCTGAAGTGGGGGAGCACCTTACTACCCTATTGGCCAGTTACATTTCAGGCGCTCAAAGCTCTGGTAAATTTCATCTCTTTGGTTCCACCAAAGGTGGCCAAAGGATCGACTCAAAGATGATCATATATTCACATTCGCTATCTGCGGTTAGCAGACGACCATACATTCATTCATTTCAAAAGATCTCACCAAACTGGATGTAGGGATTTATTTTGTGGGAGTGTACATATGATAAATTAAATAAATAAATTGTCATTCTTTCCTACACTGGTATCCGGCTTCGCTGTATTAATTGAAACTGAGTTATTTTACAAAAAAAATGTGTTGTTCTGACAAAAATAATGAAGTATGTTGTACCTATTTTCAATGTCGGGCGGTACTGTACCCTTTCAGTATAACCAGACGATGGAACCTGTCGAGAAGATTTCGAGAGTGAGATGTAGGCACGAATTTACACCAGTAATGGCTATCTGCAAAGAATTTCATTTTCCAGATGAGGCTAATGTCTACATGCCCCGTTAAATTAACAAGCATGGGATATGGGTTTGAGAAAGTCCACATGTTGCCTTGATCACGTAGGGATTCCCCGAAAATGAATGTGTGGTGCGGCTTAAAGCACAAAGAGTCATTCGCCTTTTCTTTTTTGTCGAAAAATCAGTGACAGCTAACATCTGTTTGAAGATGCTAGAACAGTTTGTGGAACAGCAACTGAGACACTTGCAGCCTGATTCAAATTTTCAATAAGGCGGTGTACGAGAGCATTGGGGATTGCATGTTAGAAATATTCTTAGTTAAATATTTCCTGCTGGTGGATTGACCTTGAAGATCACACTACTGTCTGATGTGTGCAATCACCAGACATAACGCCTTTTGATTTTTGTTTCTTTTTTTTTGGGGGGGGGGGGATACGTGACGTAGAGGATTTTGGTGATTTATTCATTCATTTGCCACAAACCACAAAACTGTAAGTTCTATAGATTTTGTAAATTTAATGTTGATAGTTGTACCACGACTTTAGGCGAGCCCTGTATTTACTATTCCTCCTAAAATACCCGGTCCATGTTCCCCACAAACTTGTTCTGAACAGACTTGAACTGGAATGCTCGTACAGTTCTGTAACTCCTGCACTTTCAACACCAAGGTCTAAAAGTTGTGGTGGCTATAAAACAGAAGCATCAGATTGTGCCTCAGCAAAAGCAGGGGCAGACTTCAGTTAAATGTTTGGATACTGGAAAAGTCGGTCATCTACGAGGGGGACAGCTTACAGAAAACTCGTGCGGGGCATGTAAAAAATTCTGCTGAATTTTGTGGGACCTATACGGAATAGGACTAATGTGCCATACTGACAGCACACAAATTGAGACAGCATGAATGTGCGCCGATATGTCTGACACATGGGACAAAGCCATGGAAGTGCTGAACAACATGAACTGCTTGACGATTCAAGATGGACGCCAACTGGCTCGCCTCAGCCCCCATACAATCACTATTAACTGAGGAATCTACACTGTGGGATACCACATATCGCTCCCGTAGAGACGCTGGGGACAAGATTACACTAGTTACATCACCCACAGAAGTATTTCAGCAATCATTCTTCCCGTGTTCCATTCTAGAATGGCACGGAAAGAAACCCTGTGTACGGAGTCTAGTGGGAAATATTCTCTACGAGGCACTGGTCTGAGTAATATGGTTGCAGATGTACGAGTAATGATTATGAATAAATACGCATCTTCCAGTCTTTCACAAATAAGCCTCTTCTTGTAGGCTAATGGAAAACCACGTACGGAAAATGTAGTTCCCGGATCCGTAGTCTATTGCAAAACACAGCATGATACCGTCTGTAACTACCTGAAACCGAAGGAACTACACAGAAACTGAGGTTCAAAATTTCACTACCGAAAGTTTTCATTTCACGCTTTCAAAGATTTGTTTCATTATACAGAAAAACTTCTAAAATCGTAAATACGTGCGACGACCTTCAGCTCGTCACTGACCTCGACCGTTGGGACTCGCGAAAATGGTTTCGCAAGACGAAATCTGGCGTTACGAAGGAACGAGTTTCGGCTGTGTTGTTGCGCAACACTCAAGGCTTGTTTTGCGAACTGGTTTACTAAAGACCTTTCAGAAAAGATGGGAAAAAGATATTTTGCAGATATTCACAACCACGAAGGATGAGAAACTGTTTTTTGGTACGCGGCGTAGTGTTGTAACTGCAGGAAAAAGCCAAGTCTAGTTACAATCATTCTCAGGCAGTTCGACGGAAATAATACGCCGGCTGAGCGGTTCTAGGCGCTTCAATCCGGAACCGCGTGACTGCAACGGTTGCAGGTTCGAATCATGCCAAGGGCGTGGATGTGTGTGATGTCTGGAACGGTGGTCTGATCATTTAATATTAAAAGACTACGACCAAGGTGTGGACGGGGCCAAGGACTTGACATATCAGACGTGATTTAACAAATAAATAATTAATTCATAACATACAATACATAACACCAACTACGTAAATCCTGCTTCGATGCTTACAGTTGCCCAAAATGGGAGAGCCACCACTTTCGAATTGGAAAGGTTTAATTTAAGAAATTAAAACGCCTAATATAATTTATTTTAAATAATAATAATACAAAACATAAGTAAGCGCTAAGTAAGCGCGACTCGCAGGACCGATGTGTACTGACGGACCGCGGCCGATTTGAAGCCTACAACCTAGCCAGTGTGGTGCCTGGCAGTGACACCACACAATTAGCCACCGTCTCTATAATAGACTTGGCCATTCTGCAGGTACAATCACTACGCAGTTAGGTAATCTGTATTTATTTCTGAATAAACTTGTGCAACGTTCGCATGAATTTAATTCCACCCGCTTCCTAGCCTTTTACCTTCACACCTGGAAATTCAAAATCTTAGCCTGATCAAAAGTCTACCTCTCACTAAGGTCAACCGGTTAGATCCCTTTCACGAACCGTGTCGCTCAATCCCTTGCAAAACCCACACTTGGGACGCAACAGTAGTTTTTGTCTGAAGTTTCATATTTATACTGCTATAGAGGCTGATGTTTACATCCATCCATAGGAAATTAAATATACAGTTCCATACATATTATAACAATTACTAATCTAAATAATATATGACGGGAATGTCATTGATAAAAAAGATGTTTTTTCTTTGTTTGCTATTGGGATCATGAGCTGAGCTGTGCAAACATTTGCGACCAACTGTTAATGACGGGATTACTTTTTCGATATTTCTGTGGTAATCTTAACACCATTACTGTCAATGTGTCTTGCATACCTGTTGTAGATGGTCGATTCCCTCCAAAAAAATGGTTCAAATGGCTCTGAGCACTATGGGACTTAACATCTGAGGTCATCAGTCCCCTAGAACTTAGAACTACTTAAACCTAACTAATCTAACTAACCTAAGGACAGCACATACATCCATGCCCGAGGCTGGATTCGAACCTGCGACAGTAGCGGTCGCGCGGTTCCGCTCGGTTAAAATGTGTGTGAAATCTTATTGGACTTGACTGCTAAGGTCATCAGTCCCTACGCTTACACACCACTTAACCTAAATTATCCGAAGGACAAACACACACACACTCATGCCCGAGGGAGGACTCGAACCTCCGTCGGGACCAGCCGCACCGTCCAAGACTGCAGCGCCCACGACCGCTCGGCTAATCCCGCGCGGCAATTCCCTCCAAATTATTTGATAGCTTCACTGCAAAGTACAGGCAGTGACAGCTGACACCAACGAATAGCCAAACTCATTTACCGTCAAATATTGGGGAAAGCAGTTAATAACTTACATTTGACGCATAAAGTATGATTGTGAAATTGGAAATTGACACAAAGGTAATTACACACCCGAATACTTCTATAACCATACAGTACACGTTTACAGTAGTAAGCAGGCCGTTGACACTTATTTAAGGCCTAAATGAGGCTATGTACAACGACGAGTTTTAGTGGAAGGCTGCGGAAATTACCATTCGGATCTATGGTGGCAAGCCTCTAAACTTTATCTGACTGCCCATGGACATACTTCCGATCCGAGGCTATGTTATTAACGGTATAAAGAACGAACTTGTATAAACTAACATTTTTAGAATTTTTTTAGTAATACTTCACCACAAAAACACCGTCTGAGGTGGAAAAAGGTAATGCATCGGGTTCTAGGCCAGAAAAACGTTGTTCTGTACAGTGATGTCACATCTTGCGACACTTCAGAAGAATGAAACATACAAAAATGAAGCGTTCCGAGGAGATCTTTATTGTTTTGTGACTTTTAAAATGCATATTTTATTAATATGCAAACGTAAATTTCTAATGTTCTAAACACAAAGGATAAAAAAGCCGAAAGACAAGAGTGGACTTCACAGAAAGACAGCAAAGTGCATATGACCAAATAGATGGTATGCGCACCAAAACCAAATTATATATCGTAGCGATTTCAGTGGCAAAAGGCGAAGATGTTCCTCATGATAAGTAAAGTGGCTGGAGAAAAATACGTGAACGCCGAAAACAGACCACATTACCATTCCGAATACTTTTCAGAAATCCCGATGGGTTTCAAACAGCTTCCAGTCATCTCGGAATGGATAAATACAGTTCCTGCATCACTGATCAGTGGTATTAAAAATGGTTCAGATGACTCTAAGCACTATGGGACTTGACATCTGAGGTCATCAGTCCCCTAGACTTAGAACTACTGAAACCTAACTAACCTAAAGACATCACACACATCCATGCCCGAGGCAGGATTCGAACCTGCGACCGTAGCTGAAGCGCGGTTCCGGACAGAAGCGCCAAGAACTGCTCTGGCACAGCGGACGGCTTTGGTATTAAAGCTCACCCAGAAATTCTTTCCTTATGGAGCTCCCTTAGTGTTGTTTTCGTGCTGACAGGATTCGTGAGAGTGACATTCAGTTTTGCAGTGTCTTTTGTAGCTGTCGTCCCTTACATTCCGATATAAACATCTTCAATTACTGTCTGTCGCTATCGCTAAACAAGCTATCCCGCCTGCGTTTTCACTTACGGGATTATGTTATTCTGCTTTCCCTGTATATGGTATAAATCTTTAACACTGTACCTCTTGAAACACCAAACAGTTTTGCTTCTGTGGTTACGCAAGCACTCTACACACGAGCACCAACAAATTGCTCACATTAGAATTCACTTAACTCCGAAACAATGCACTCAGAACTACACAAAAGACATACAAAATACTGTGGACATTGCACAGCTTTCGCTCATATTTAGATACAACAGCATACATAACCTGCATCCTTGTTTCACATCTGCAGTTGTGATCAAGCATGCCTTTATTGCTGCGTCTGCAATACCTCTGATTGTGAACAAAATTTCTAAATTTTGTAACAAAATGGGATTGTATCATTTCTCAAAACTCGTAGTATTTCGACTGGAAAACACACAGGGCGCCACTATCGAAGCTTAATTGTTCTATAAGATTTTAAACAATACAAATAGCTCTACTGATAAAAAATTGTTCAAATGACTCTGAGCACTATGCGACTTAACTTATGAGGTCATCAGTCACCTAGAACTCAGAACTAATTAAACCTAAGTAACCTAAGGACATCATACACATCCATGCCCGAGGCAGGACTCGAACCTGTGACCGAAGCGGTCGCTCGGCTCCAGACTGTAGAGCATAGAACCGCACGGCCACTCCGGCGGGCTCTACCGATAAAACGTATACGTTAACAGCAGTAGTTGACAACTGAAGTTCAGTATCTGTACAAACATTGCAAAGTACTGTGTGTTCTCAAATTAAATATTTTCAAATTAAAAAATGTCTCCGTTATTTATGAAAATACTCGTGGGATCATTTATTGGCACTACTGATGTAACATAGCGGTAAATCTGTGAGCTTTATTTGATTTTTGCACCCTGCATTAAACAAAACCAAAATACATAAAATTTAGTTCTACAACCATACAACACGAGTATGGGTAATACTACTTATCTATCGTAAAATTCACTTACTGACAATAACAGTTCGATTTTTTAACCGCAGTGGAGATTATTCCCACATTTGGATTTGTCAAAAGCATGTCTTAGTTCACCTAAAATCGAGATCAATGTCGATCAAACGTATTTACTTCTACACTACGAAATTAACTTCAGTTTGCAGTATAACGTTTGTTATCTTCTGCTGATAATACTACCTTGTAATATTGCACATTGGAGACTACACAACACTTTTTTTCCTGTACGTCATCATTTTGTAACAAAATTGTATTAAATTGCATCATACATCACCCTACTTTTCCCTCCCCCTCCCCTCCACCCAACCCCCATTAATCATGTACTTCGCCGTTGGTGGGATGGTTTGCGTGTCTCAGTGATACAGACAGATGTAGCGTAGGTACAACTACAACGAAGGGGTACCTGTTGAGAAGCCAGACAAACACGTGGTTCCTAAAGAGGGGCAGCAGCCTTCTTAGTAGTCGCAGGGGCAACGATCTGGATGACTGACTGATCTGGCCTTGTGACATCAACCAAAACGGCCTTGCTGTACTAGTACCACGAACGGCTGAAAGCAAGGGGAAACTGTAACTGTAATTCCTCCCGAGGGAGTGCAGCTCTTCTGTATTGTGACATGATGATGACGACCTCTTGTGTAAAATACTCTCCTTAAATCCCCCCACCCCCCAGTTCAAGTCCACGGCGGGAACTTCTCAGAAGGATGTTATCAACAGGAGAAACAAAACTGGCATTCTACAGATCGGACAGTGGAATGTTAGATCCCTTACTCCGACAGACAGGATACGAAATTTAAAAAGGAAAATAGATGGTTTGAAGTTAGATATAATAGGAATTAGTGAAGTTCAGCGGCAGGACGAAGAGGTCTCCTACTTTGTTACATACAGCTTTATAAATACAAAATCAAATAGACGTAATGAGCGAACGCGTTTATTAATCGGTAAGAAAACAACAATGCGGGTAAGCTTCAATGAACAGCCTAGTGAACGCATTATCGTAGCCAAAATCGACACGAAGCCCATGCACACCTCATCAGCACAAGTTTATATGCCAATTAGCTCACAGATAGAGAAGAGATTGAAGAAACGTGTGATAATATAAGATAAATTATTCAGATAGCTAAAGGAGACGAAAATTTAATTATAATGGGTTACTGGAATTCGAAAGTAGGGGAAGGGAGAGAAGGAAAAATAATAGGCGAACACAGACTTTGCGAAAGGAATGAGAGAGAGGAAGCCCCCTCGTAAAACTTTGCACATAACATAATGTAACCATCGCTAACACTTAGTTTAAGATTCATAAAAGAATGTTGTACACTCGGAAGAAACCTGGAGGTACGGGAAGATTTAAGATTGATTACATAATGGTTAGACGGAGATTTAGGGACCAGATTTCAAATTGGAAGACATTTCCATGGTCAGATGTGGCCTCTGACCATAATTTCTTGCTTATGAACGTTAGATTAAAAATCCAGACACTTGAGAAAGGCAGGAAATTAAGGAGATGCGACCTGCATGAGTAGAAAGAACCAGAGTTTCTAGAGAGCTTCAGAGGAAACATTATGCAACAGTTGACTAGAACAGGGAAATGGAATACAGTAGAAGACGAATTGGTAGCCTTAAAAGATGAAACAGTAAAGGCAGCAGAGGATGAAGTAGATAAAAAGCAAGGCTTAGTAAACATATTTGCATAACACAAGAGATACTGAAATTAATTAATGTATGGAGAAAATTTAAAAACAGAGCAAATGAAGCAGGCGAAAGGGAATGCAAAAGTTTAAAAATTCGATTGACAGAAAGCGAAAATTTCTAAGCAGGAGCAGCTAAAGGACAAATGTAAGGACTTAGAAGCATATTTCACTAGTGGAAAGACTGATACCGAAATTAAAGAGGCCTTTAGGGAAAAAGAGAAGTAGCTGTATGTATAACATGAGTCTAGGAGGCAAACCAGTTACAAGCAAAGAGAGGAAAACTGAGAGGTGGAAGGAGAATGCAGAAGAGTGTCTATGGAAAGAAGATGACCTTGAATGCAATGTTGTAGAAAGGGAAGAGGGCATAGATGAAGATGGGCTGGAAGATATACCGTGAGAAGAATTTGAAAACTCTCTGAAAGACGTAATCCGAAACGGGGTCCAGGAGGTAGATGATATTCCGTATACCTATGGGGAGCCAGCCATGACAAAACTCTTCCCTCTGGAGTGCAAGATGTATGAAACAAGTAAAATACCTTCAGCCTTAAAGAAGAATGTAGTAATTCCAATTAAAAGAATGCAGTTTGTCACAGATGTGAAAATTACCGAACTACCAGTTTGATAAGTAATGGTTGCAAAATACTAACACGAATTCTTTACAGAAGAATGAAAAAGCTGGTAGAATCAGACGTCGTGGAAGATCAGTTTGGATTCCAGGGAAATGTAGGAACACGTGAGACAATTCTGAACCTATAACTTACCTTACAATATACGTTGAATAAAGGCAGATATACGTTTATAGCATTTGTGGTCTTAGAGAAAGCTTTTGGCAATGTTGATTGGAATATTCTCTTTCAAATTCTGAAGGTAGCAGAGATAAAGTACAGTGAGCGTAAGTCTATTTACAACTTGTATACAAATTAGACGGCAGTTATAAGAATCGAGCGGCATGAAAGGCAGGCAGCGTCTGAAAAGAAAGTGAGACAGGGTTTTAGCCTGTCCCCGATGTTATTCAGTATGTACATTGGAAAAGCAGTAAAGGAAAGCAAAGAAAAATGTTAAGTACGGATTAACGTTCAGGAGGAAGAAATTAAAACTTAGGGGTTTGCTGATGACATTGTAATTCTCTCAGAGACAGCAAAGGACTTGGAGAAATATTTCAGAGGAATGGACAGGGACTTCTAAGGACTGTTTTTAGTAGTAAAAATAACTGATGGTAGCCTTTACGAGGACATAAGATGTAGGCTGGCAGTGGCAAGGAAAGCATTTCTGAACAACAGAAATGTGTTAACATCGAATATACATTTAAGTGTTAGGAAGTCATTTCTGAAGGTATTTGTCTGGAGTGTTGTCCTGTATCGAAGTGAAACATGGATGATAAACAGTTTGGATAAAAAGAGAACAGAGGCTGTCGAAATGTGGAACCCCAAATGAACGCCGAAGATTAGATGGTTCTATCACGTAACTAATAGGGAAGTCCTGAATAGAACTAGGAAGACAAGGAATTTGTGGCAGATCTTGACCCTAACAAATGACCAGTTGATACGACACATCAAGGGATCACCTATTTAGTGTTGGAGGGAGGTGAGCGGAGTTGTAAAGGGAGACCAAAACAGGAATACAGCAAGCAGATTCAGAAAGATGTAGATGGTAATAGTTATTCGGAGATGAAGGGACTCTCACAGAAGATAGTAGTATGGGGAGCTGCATAAAATTCTTCGGACTGAAGATCACAACAAAAAAAAGAACAACAACGACACCATGTTACAGCAAAAGTCTAACAAATTTGTAGGTTGATCTCTTAGTTACGGCAAAATTGTTAGAGATTACTGCCTACGTCGACATCTTACCGTAAAATGTAACGGACTTCCCCAAACCTAATCAAAAAATGGTTCAAATGGCTCTGAGCACTATGGGACTTAACATCTGAGGTTATCAGTCCCCTAGAACCGTAGCGGTCGCGCGGTTCCAGACTTTAGCGCCTAGAACCGCACGGCCACTCCGGCCGGCCATATCTAGTCATATTACGCCTAAATTGTGACAGATTGCCATGTACATCACCACGTTATAGCAAAATTCCAATAAACTGCCCCATACACCGACATGTTACACCAAACGTATAAGAAACTGGTCTGTACATTGACATTCTTAAGCAATATTGCAACAAACTGCACTACACACCATCATGTTAAAAAATGGAACACACACACACACACACACACACACACACACACACACACACACACACACACACACATACCCTCACTCAGATTAAACCAAAATAATAACAAACCAGTAAGTTCTCAGCCCTTTACAGAATCATACTCACGCATATAAATTACACTACTGGCCATTAAAATTACTACACCACGAACATGATGTGTTACAGACGCGAATTTTAACCGACGGGAAGAAGATGCTGTGACATGAAAATAATTAGCTTTTCAGAGCATTCACATAAGATTGGCGCCGGTGGCGACACCTGCAACTTGCTGATATGAGAAAAGTTTCCAACCGATTTCTCATACACAAACAGCAGTTGACCGGGCTTTGCCTGGTGAAATGTTGTTATGATGCCTCGTCTAAGGAGGAGAAATGCGTACCATGACGTTTCGACTTTGATAAAGGTCGGACTGTAGCCTATCGCGACTGCGGTTTATCGTACCGCGACATTGCTGCTCGCGTTGGTCGAGATCCAATGACTGTTAGCAGAATATGCAATTGGTGGGTTCAGGAGGGTAATACACAACGCCGTGCTGGATCCCAACGGCCTCGTACCACTAGCAGTCGAGATGACAAGTATCTTATCCACATGGCTGTAACGGATCGTGCAGCCACGTCTGGATCCCTGAGTCAACAGATGGGGACGTTTGCAAGACAACAACCATGTGCACGAACAGTTCGACGACATTTGCAGCAGCATGGACTATCAGCTCGGAGACCATGGCTGCGGTTACCCTTGACGCTGCATCACAGACAGGAGCGCCAGCGATGGTGTACTCAACGACGAACCTGGGTGCACGAATGGCAAAACGTCATTTTTTTCGGATGAATCCGGGTTCTGTTTACAGCATCATGATGGTCGCATCCGTGTTTGGCGACATCGTGGTGAACGCACATTGGAAACGTGTATTCGTCATTGCCATACTGGCGTATCATCCGGCGTGATGGTATGGGGTGCCATTGGTTACACGTCTCGGTCACCTCTTCTTCGCACTGACGGCACTTTGAACAGTGGACGTTACAATTCAGATGTGTTACGACCCGTGGCTCTCCTCTTCATTCGATCCCTGCGAAACCCTACATTTCAGCAGGATAATGCACGACCGCATGTTGCAAGTCCTGTACAGGTCTTTCAGGATACAGAAAATGTTCGACTGCTCCACTGGCCAGCACATTCTCCAGATCTCTCACCGACTGAAAACGTCTGGTCAATGGTGGCTGAGCAACTGGCTCGTCACAATACGCCAGTCACTACTGTTGATGAACTGTGGTATCGTGTTGAAGCTGCATAGGCTGCTGTACCTGTACTCGCCATCCAAGCTCTGTTTGACTCAATGCCCAGGCGTATCAAGGCCATTATTATGGCCAAAGGTGGTTGTCTGGGTAGCGATTTGTCAGGATCTGTGCACCCAAATTGCGTGAAAATATAATCACTTGTCACTTCTAGTATAATGTATTTGTCCAATGAATACCCATTTATCATCTGCACTTCTTCCTGGTGTAGCAATTTTAATGGCCAGTAGTGTAGATTCAAATACTGTCGCTCCAGTTTAAACAAACGATTCAAATACTGTCGCTCCAGTTTAAACAAAAGCTAGTTTTACGTGATTCTGAATATTTGTAGCCTCATATCTCCTGAACTATGTGCCATACAATGATATAATTTAGCTGTTATTCAGCCATATCGGTATATGCAGTGTGATAAGTGTGTTGCAAATATAGTTAGTGGTAAAGAAGTAATAAACTAAAACGTTACGCACGTTGCTGAACTTCTACAGCACACCTTTTTAATAAAAAACAGTTTTTCATGCCTCTAATCGCTGATGACATTATATCACCAGAACTCTTTGTACTAAAGTGATAGGATTTTGCAGGCACGTTCAGTTTTATGTTTGAGTACTGTGTGCGAAACAAGTTGGGAGTAGAGGTGATAGTGAAGACGTAATTTATTAAAATATAAATCCAAAAGTTGAGGTGGGACTGCATGAAGAGCGAAAATGAGGTGAGCAACAGACCTTTTACCTATCGTCATGTTGTGGGCAATGTTAGCGACAGTTTCTTGAAAGTTATAAATTATGTGTGAAATCTACTGGAAGTCCCTAACTGTTCTCTTTTTCAAATACAGGATAGATAAAATACAAGTATTTGTGCAGCATCAGTTATGCAGTTCCGACACAAACACACAGTTTCTAACTGCCGTACTTGTCTCATTGCGTTAAATTCTTACATTAAGATTATACTGCTTAATGAGTAGATAACGATAGAATTTGAAATTTTTGAATTCGGTCACTAACTATATGAAATATTGAAAATAAACTTTTTGTTACTGCTGGAAAACGTTAATGGTGATAAACGGTATCATACCCTGGATTTCTAGATACTCGTTTGATGATATAAACTGGTCACATATAACGATCATTATTACATAAACATTGTAACAATTTGGCCCATGTATCACAAATGCGTGGTGAGTGCTATTGGGGCAATAATGTTCGGTTGCTATTGTAACTGTCATTACATCAGACAGTATTGGGTGGGACAACGATGGCCAGTTTATAAGGAGAATGCCACTATTCCAGATGCAGCTGTGGATAATCACTGTCAACTGATATGTGGCGACTACCATTTTCCTGAGCAAAACGGGGGTAATGATAGCCTGTTGCCATATGATGACTACCATTACCCTGAAAGAAAATGAAGCAATAAACGGCTGACACTTCACCTGACACATTACAAAATTTCTATTTCTTTTTTTGAATGCTTGGTCATCTTGAGTTCCTACTACTGTTACTTTGATTTCTGGTCAAGCTCTGCATACTCTCTACGGTCGCAGGTTCGAATCCTGCCTCGGGCATGTGTGTGTGTGATGTCTTTAGGTTAGTTAGGTTTAAGTAGTTCTGAGTTCTAGGGGACTGATGACCTCAGAAGGTAAGTCCCATAGTGCTCAGAGCCATTTGAACCATTTTTTCTGCATACTCTGTATCATTAATTTGGACAAAATCGTTGACGATTATTAGGCACAGCCCACTTATATGCCTTACCCATTTTACACCTGTACTCGACAATCTAGCTTACCATGTCAGGTGGAGGGTACTACCAGAGCCACTATCTGTCCCCCCTATCCCTGGGCTATTCTCGAATGGCGAGTGAGAAGAATGATTTCAATAGAACTAATTTCTCGTATTTTATTGTTGTGATCATTTCGAAAGATGTATGTGGCAGGAAGTAATAGACTGGCTGACACTTTCTGGGATGTACTGTCTTTGAATTTAAAATGGTACACTTCTCCATGATGGACAACGCCTCTCCTGTTGCGTCTGTCACCTCAGCTTGTTGAAATTCCCAAAATGTTCTCGCGCCATTAATAAAGTCACATGACAGAAGAGTTTATCACTGTTGGATCTTGTTTCTCTCTCCTATTATACTCTCACGAGACTCAGACTGATGAGTAATAAATATTTGTCGAACACTTGCTAAGAAAATCATTTATTTTGTGAATGAACTGCGTTATCTTAAGATTCTTCCAGTGAATTTCAACCTATCATTTGCCGTTCCTACAATTTGTTTGATGGGTTCATTTTGCTTTAGATAGTTTTGCCTGGTTATTCCTAGGTATTTTATGATACATACTGCTCCCGGTGACCTGTTGCCAATAACTTAAAGTTACAGTAGTGGATCTCTTTGGTTATTTATGGCCAATATGTTTCATTTATTTTCGTAGCTGGTAAACTGCCCGCACCTGCAGGAATTATCCATTTTATCGAATCCAGCCAGAAATTTATTTAGATACTCTGTAAGCTTATACTTAATTCATTAAATGACAATACGGAACGCAGCAGCCAAGCAAATGTGTGTACTAAACATGTCACGAGCTTGTTTTTCATTTATTTGTCGATCACAGGGAGAGTGTGTGACACTTCTGAAGAATGAACCGTGCCGTCACGTGGCTCGTAATCAATTTCACTTCGTCGATATGTATATACTGAAGAGCTAAAGAAATTGCTACACTTGCCTAATATCGTGTAGGGCCCCTGAGAGCACGTAGAAGTGCCGTAGCACTACGTGGCATAGACTCAACTAAAGTCTGAAGCAGTGATGCACAGCACGTTGCAGGGCATCCCAGATTTGCTCAACAATGTTCATATCTGGGGTGTTTTGTCACCAGCGGAAGTGTTTAAACTCAGTAGAATGTTGATGGAGCCACTCTGTAGCAATTTTGAACAAGTGGGGTGTTGCATAGCCCATCTGGAATTTCCGAACTCCGCCGGAATGCACGCTGGACATGAGCGGTCCCAGGTGATCAAACAGGATGCATACATGTCATCTATCGGTCGTATCTAGACACATGTCATCTATCGGTCGTATCTAGACGTCCCACATCACTCCAACTGCACATGTCCTACAGAATTACAGACCCTCCACCAGCTTGAACGTCCTCCCGCTGACTTGCAGGGTCCATGGATTCATAATGTCTCCATACCTGTACACATGCACGTGAAACGAGACTCGTCCGGCTAGGCAACAAGTTTCTAGTCATGAACAGTCCAGTGTCGGTGTTGACGCGCCCAGGTGCGGCGTAAAGCTTTGTGTTGCGCAGTCATTAAGGGTACACGAGATGTCCTTCTGCTCCTAAAGCCCATATCGACGATGCTTCGTTGAACGTTTCGCACGCTGACGCTTGATGACCTAGCACTGAAATCTGCAGCGATTTTCGGAAGGAGTGATACTTCTGTCACGTTGAAAGATTCTCTTCAATCGTCGTTGGTACCGTTCTTGCAGGATCTTTTCCCGGCCGCAGCTATATCGGTGCTTTGGTGTTTTACTGGAATCCTTATATTCTCGGTACGTTCGTGAAATGGTCGTACTGGAAAACCCCCACTTCATCGCTAACTTGGAGATGGTGTGTTACAACGCTCGTACGCCGAATGTAACTCCACGTCCAAACTCACTTAATTCTAAGTTTCCTTTAATTTACGTCTATCGTCACAATCTTTTTTGTTTAACAGATTACCGGTTTCGGTCTTTAATGACCATCATCAGATCTGTTTCATAAAAACGCCTATATAAGACAACAAGTGTCTGACGCAGATGTTATGTCGATTACTGCTGCTACAATGGTAGGTTATCAAGATTTAAGTGACTTTGAACTTGGTGATATAGTAGCCGCATTGTCGATGGGATACAGGACATCCGAGGTAGCAATGAAGTCAGAAGATTGATGACTCAATAAAAATAACCAGTACAGATAAAAATAGGTTGAAAAACATCTGACTGAATGAGATGGATTTCAACAAAAAACCACAAGAAATTTTTGCAGAACATTCAGAGAAAATATGATAGGATATGAAACACCGAGCTTACACTTCAAAACGTAAGACGGACACACTGCAGGTAAACCTGAAAATGAACTGCGAGATACTGGCGCAATACTCCGATACACTATCAAACTGCCATAAACCGATGTCGACTCTACAGTTCGAGAAGCCAGAACCTAACCTCGATTCAAAGCTACTATCACACGATGAGATCGTGAAAATAATAGAATCATTGAAAAATAATTGAGCACCTGGACAAGATGGACTGATTGCAGAATCTGGAGACTAGACCACGAAAAAATCACATCAAAAATACACAGAATTACCAAAAACAACAAGAAATAAAAAATATACCAGTAGAAGGAACATCATTGCTAATACAGTTCCTTGCAAGAAAGGAGACAAAACAGACCCCTATAACCACTGATAAATTTCACTACATCATTTGACATACAAATGCAAGACACTGTTAAATCGGCTAGGTCAAGTAGATCTACAGACAGGAGAACATAAAGAAGGGTTCATAAAGGGAAGATCATGTAGTTAACGGATATGATGCCTGAGAACAGTAATAACAAGAAAGTCCAAGAAAACCGCTGTAACATCCGTTGACTTCAATAAGTCTTACGACTCCATAGAGAAATTCTCTTTAGCGCTCTAGGAGAAATGAAAGTGGACAACAAACCAAAAAGATAATCTACGTAAAATTAACAAATACCGCAACGAAAGTGAATTTTGTGGGAGGGGTCCGGGAACCATTCATAATCAAGACAGGTGTGAGTCAGGGAGATGGTGTGTCACCCTTCTATCTAACTCGGTTTTCTACAAAATCATCAGGGCATGGTACAAAGCAGTCTTTGGGGTAAAGCTAGGAGACAAGGATAGAACCGTAAACGTAAAATGTCTGGTTTTTGTCGATGGTATAGCCATCATAACAAATAACACAGAAGAAGCCAAAGAAGCTCTCGGGACACTATAGCAAATCTCAGCCAAAAGAGGATTACCAATCTCATATGAGACAATGTAGTACATGGATACAAAATCCACAGACAGGTACCAACTGGTAACGAAGTATGGAAAGATAACACAAGTAGAATGTTTCAGATACCTGGGAAAGATTGTACCGAAAACAAGGCTTAACTCGAAATCCTATGAAGAAAGGACCACAAAGCTAAAAAAAAGCATAGAGACTTACATGGTACCATTACGACAAAAGAAGTACTTTCATGAATGGCAAATTCTCAGAAACAACAGCAACCAAGGAATATACAGAAATCAAGGAGATGGAAAAACAAGAGAGGAAAATACTGAGAAATATTCACGAGCCTGTTCAGAATGAGGGATTTTCGATAAAGAGACCTATAAATGAACTGTACGAAGAGACAGAGACGATTACAAAGAAACATCAGGAAAAGAAGGACAAAGTTCTAGCACACGTACATAGGGTGAAGGAAAATAGATCGGCCAGAAAAATTCTTAAGCTAGTGACAACTAATAAAGTAAAAATCAAATAGGTAAAAGAAACCATGGAAGACCTCAACAAACTGAACATCTCTCAGAAGAGAGAAGAGAGAAGAGAGAAACAATCAGAACACAGAAATTTCAGCGAACGCTCAAAGAGAAGGAAAGAGGAACGGACAGAAGATAGCAACAGTGAATATATGAGAGGTTTTTGGGTAGAAAAAAGAAAGAGACAGAAAAAAATGCAATTTTTAATTCCCTCCTTAAGCGGGAATTATCGATTACAAAGTGAGGAGCATTTAAACGTAACCCACCTCCCCTCTGAAAGCGAATACAACATTTGGTCTTCTGAAATAAACAGCAACAACAATGGACAGTTTTATGCAGTAATCGATTCGTAGTGCTCTTGTGCCTGCATTTCAGTTTACCTCATTAGTGAATTTAGACGTTTCTCTCTACACTCTATAAAATTACTTTCTCGACAGAAGAAAGAATTGAAACTGTGGAAGCATACGTGAAACATGTTCGATCAAGGAAACACGCGAAATTTTCTGGGTCAAGTATCCGAATAGAGGACTACCAGCAAAACCTGGCGCACGTACGGATCAGTGCAAAACGTAAAGCGACAAAGAAGTCCTTCAGTTTGCATAGCAGAAGTTGTTGCAGACATTCACCGAATAATTATTTAGAGCCATAAGAAGTCTACACGTAAATCGGCCCAACAGGCGCATGTAAATAGAAGGAGTTGCCAGGGCATATTGAAAAGCCTGAATTTGAAGCCATATCGTACGACGGCAGTGCAGCAATTACGACACGATGACAGTCAAACGTGTAGATCACATCACGTGGCTTTTGAATAACATCAACGATGGTTTATTACATCCCTTCTGCTACATCATGAGTGGTAAAGCATGGTTTTATCTTTCCAGTCATGTGAGCTCACAGAGCACGAGGTACTAGGCAACGGAGAACCCTAACATTGTGTGTCAGCAACCACTCCATGATGAAAAAATCGGTGTTTGGTGTAGTGTAACAGGAATGCGCGTCACTGGACCAATGTTTGTTGACACCACCATTAACATGTTTGTATACATGGAAATTGTTGATACATTTTGTGCTCAACTCACTGAATATGAAAGACAATACTGCTTCTTCCAGCAATATGGGTCAATATGCCACTCGTTTGCGATACCCCTGGAAGGAATCCACGACGTCTTCACTGAGGAAAGAACTGTCAACAAACATTTATGGTCACCACGTTAGCCGGATGTAATAACACGTGATTGTTTCGTGTGGGGACACTTGAGGAGCAACGTCGATGAAAGACATTCACACATAATACAGTAACTAAAAGAGAACATCAACCGTAATGTTTATATGTGCTTAGACGTCTTAGCTGTTAATGTATTATCCACTGTAAATAGTATGCAAATGGGAAGTCCATTTCTGCTCTTCGTTTCCGTTTAATGTGACTGCATTTCCTTGGTGCTCACACGGTCTATTTTTATGCGCATCGCCCTCTATGAAGGGTTACGTTGTGACCAAATGTTCGTTTGTTCAAGATCTTAAATCACTGAAATTTCTTCACCGCTTCCTTTGAAATTTTGACAAACTGTTACTATTGAATACGATCATCTTTTCATATACACCGTATGACACTCCAGTATGTATATGAAAACATGCACCTATTCGAGAGCAACAGTGGGTTAAAATTTCGTAGGAACGGTGAGGAACTTTCGGAGGTTTAAGATTTTAAACAACAAACATTTGCATCTATATAAATAAAAATGTAAATATTCGTTTGTTTGATATTATATACCCATATTCAGTACACATAAATAATAATAATACTAATTTACGAGGGCTGGAACTTAAATAATGGCAACTAATTATTCACAACCGACACAAAAGAGTTACATGTTTGCACCTGTTACTGTCCTTCAAAGCAATTATCAGCGTTGTGTAGAACCCGTTGACAGCTACGTGGAAGGCGTAATATACCGTTAGCAGAGCCTGGTCTGTTGATGGTGCGGATAGAGCGGTCTGCTGCCTATCGAATCTCTGGAACAGTTCTGAAGCGAATGCCACGAAGTGGTTCCTTCATCTTTGGAATCAAAACAAAGTCACAAGGACTTAAGTCCGGGGAGTATGGTGGATGGTACAGTACTTCCCAGTCCCATAGACCGAACAGAGCAGCCACAGCTTGCGCTGTATGCGCCCGCGCATTGTCATGCAAGATGATGGGTGGGTTACGCAGAAAGTGTCGCCGCTTCTTTCACAAAGCTGATCGTCATTCCATTATTCAACTGATGGTTGTCTATATTCACAACTACAAATACGTTGCATGTACCTCACAATGGCTGTAGTAGCCGCTAGCATGCATGACCGAAGGAACATAGCATAGTACTTGGGGTCAACACAGGTGCTGCAGTATCGTATTTATGTTTCAAGCGTACATTGTCCATAAACATGGGAAATATAAGGACGTAACAAAGTCGCAAAAGTGTGAAATCGTATTTGACCGTGCTTAGGGCCACACAGTGTGTGAAGTAGTGAAATTTGTTGTATTTCGCGGCAGACTATTCAAGGTGTCGACAAGCAGTGGTTTAACACACGTGGCCAAGAAAAGTGCATCAGAATTGTGGTCGGGAAACGATCCTGATTGGGGGGGTTGGGAGACGCGCTCCATGGCTTGCGACACAGAATCTCTTCATAACACGGCAGTGAATGAAGATCCAATCCCAACTGTCAACGAAAGAATGTTGAGAAAGGAACAGCAACCAATGACCATTTGGAATCAGTCACCTCTCAAGACGTCAGTAGCGAGCCAGTGGATGTGTTGGACCTTCCATCGACCTACGGACCCCCTTGAAGATGTCTTCCGCAGTCGGAGACGAAACGTTGGGAATTGAGACAAAATTCATCAACCGACCACGGCATAACAGCCCGGATAGTTATAATGGACATGATATTTCCGGCCGTAAAAGTCTACATTTTAGTATAAATCTGTGCCGAACCGGACTCCAACCTGAATTTCCCGCTTACTGCGAGCCGTCGCCTCACCATTTGACTATCCGGACACGACTGACAGGTAGACCCATGTGTGTACTCATACGTCCATTACGTATATTCCCATTATACACTACTGGCCATTAAAGTTGCCACAGCAGGAAGATGACGTGCAACAGACGCGAAAATTAACCGACAGGAAGAAGATGCTGTGATATGCAAATGATTAGCTTTTCAGAGCATTCATACAAGGTTGGCGCCGGTGGCGACACCTACAACGTGCTGACATGAGAAAAGTTTCCAACCGATTTCTCATACACAAACAGCAGTTGACCGGCGTTGCCTCGTGAAATGTTGTTGTGATGCCCGTGTAAGGAGGAGAAATGCGTACCATCACGTTTCCGACTTTGTTTAGGTCGGATTGTAGCCTATCGCGATTGCGGTTTATCGTATCGCGATATTGCTGCTCGCGTTGGTCGAGATCCAATGACTATTAGCAGAATATGCAATCGGTGGGTTCAGGAGGGTAATACTGAACACCGTGCTGAATCCCAACGGCCTCGTATCACTAGCAGTCGAGATGACAGGCATCTTATCTGCATGGCTCTAACGGATCGTGAAGCCACGTCTCGATCCCTGAGTCAACAGATGGGGACGTTTGGAAGACAACAACCATCTGCACGAACAGTTCGACGACGTCTGCATGGACTATCAGCTCGAAGACCATGGCTGCGGTTACCCTTGAAGCTGCATCACAGACAGAAGCACCTGCGATGGTGTACTCAACGAACGTGGGTGCACGAAAGGCAAAACGTCATTTTTTGGGATGAATCCAGATTCTGTTTACAGCATCATGTTGGTCGCATCCGTGTTTGGCGACATCGCGGTGAACGCACATTGAAAGCGTGTATTCGTCATCGCCATACTGGCGTATCACTCGGCATGATAGTATGGGATGCCATTGGTTACACGTCTCGATCACCTCTCGTTCGCATTGACTGCGCTTTGAACAGTGGACGTTACATTTCAGATGTGTTACGACCCTTGTCTCTACTCTTCATTCCCTGCGAAACCCCACATTTCAGCAGGGTAACGCACGACCGCATGCTGCAGGTCCTGTACGGGCCTTTCTGGATACAGAAAATGTTCGACTGCTGCCCTTGCCAGCACATTCTCCAGATCTCTCACCAATTGAAAACGTTTGATCAATGGTGGCCGAGAAACTGGCTCGTCACAATACGCCAGTCACTATTCTTGATGAACTGTAGTACCGTGTTGAAGCTGCATGGGCAGCTGTACGGGTACACGCCATCCAAGCTCTGTTTGACTCAATGCCCAGGCGTATCAAGGTCGTTATTACGGCCAGAGGTGGTTGGTCTGGGTACTGATTTCTCAGGATCTATGCACCCAAATTGAGTGAAAATGTAATCACATGTCAATTCTAGTATAATATATTTGTCCATATGCATTTCCTCTTGGTGTAGCATTTTTAATGGCTATTAGTTGTAAGTAGGCTGTTTAGATTTTTATATGGGTAATGCCACGTAGCGCTCTCTGTATGAAAATCACTGGCTGTGCTGTGTGCAGTATGTGGCTAGTTTGCATTGTTGCCTGCCATTATTGTCATGAACTGCTATAGCTGGATGCGAACAGCGCGTAGCGCTGGGCAGTTGGAGGTGAGCCGCCAGCAGTGGTGGATGTGGGGAGAGAGATGGCGGAGTTTTGATAATCTGTAAGACTAGATGTCAATTATGAATATTAAGGTAAATACAGTGTTTGTTCTCTATTAAAATCTTTCATTTGCTAACTATCCCTATCAGTAGTTAGTGCCTTCAGTAGTTTGAATCTTTTATTTAGCTGGCAGTAGTGGCGCTCACTGTATTGCAGTAGTTCGAGCAACGAAGATTTTTGTGAGGTAAGTGATTTGTGAAAGGTATAGTTTAATGTTTGTCAGGGCCATTCTTTTGCAGGGAATTTTGATAGTCAGATTGCGTTGCGCTAAAATTATTGTGTGCCAGGTTAAGCACAGTCTTGTACAATTGTTCTAAGTGGACGTTTCATATGTATAAATTCCTCTAAGGGGCGTTTCATAGTGTAGTTGTGAATATAGTCAACCATCAGTTGCATAATGGAATGACGACTAGGTAAATCTGTTCCGAACAGGACTCCAACCTGAATTTCTCGCGTATTGCGAGCGGTAGCCTCACCATTAGACTATCCAGACACGACTCACAGGTAGACCGAAAGTTCCGTATGTCATCAACCATATGTCTACAGCCTGTACTCATATGTCCATTACGTATATTCCCATTTTAATTGAAAGTCATATGCCCTGTGTCGAGTGATAAATACGATATCGCAGTGCATGTGTTGTTTCGAATTACGGTGCAATCTTCCTTCTGACATGCATGCATGCGCCCGATCACGCTAAGAGTTGTGACGCTCTGGTGCTGCGTAAACCGGACCGCTGCACGTACAGGGGAGAGGTTTGCCTTGAATGTCTCGGGTGGCGGATTCGCACGCGCAGAGCTCGCCGGGTCCCCCTTCTTATAGCGGCCCGTTACCCCGGGGCTCCCAGTCGTCAGCCGCTCAGCCCGTCAGAGCCAGCATGTCCTCAGCCTCCGCCACCGCCGCCGTGTCGGCGATGCTCCTGCTGCTGCTCACCACCCACGCCTCGGCAGCCCCCGGAAAACTGCGTGAGTTAACAGACGGCTTATACGACTCGTTTGCGCATACCTCCTTGCCAAGCATACAGGGCACTTTCTGTTCCTAGATCGCCAACCTCCATCCCCATTTGTGAAGAAAACAGTTATAGAAGATCTAAGCCGCGTAATTTTTGCCGTAAATATTGATTATTTAAATTCAGAGTAACTCGTCCTACTTCCGAAGTAAACGAAATATCCATTTCAGCCTTTGGTAATGAACTCCGTAAGAATACAGACCACAAACTGTAATTAATTTCGTAAATAATTATGCTCAGTTATAAATGACAAGTCAAACATATTTGGTCATGCGTAACTGCTCATATGACGTTTTCTGCACATACATACTCTGCAAGCCATCGTACGTTGCATGGTGGCGGGCGCCCTGTACAACTACTAGTCATATTCCTTCATGTACCACTCCACCTCCAAACACGGTGAGGGAAGAACGACTTACGTGAAATGCAGCAGAATCGTTCTGAAGTCACCATCAAATGACGATTCTCTAGATTTTCTCAATAGCGTTCATCGAAAGATGATGGTTCAGATGGCTCTGAGCACTATGGGACTTAACTTCTGAGGTCATCAGTCGCCTAGAACTTAGAACTACTTAAACCTAACTAAGGAGATCACACACTTCCATGGTCGACAGCAGTTCGTCGTGGTGGCAGCGTATGTATTGTATGTCTATCAGTCACGAAAGTGCAACAAATATCTCATCTTATTTGGTATATTATTCTCACGACGCTCATATTTCCCTCCGCCGCATTCCTTTCGTTACAAGTTGATAGGACGTAATCGTTGCTGTGTCGATACTGTGACAGTACCGGTCCTTACCATATTGGCAATCGCTGATAATGTTAACCTTCTGTGAAGGATTTAGCCTGACCGTGACTGTACCTAATCCCAAGGAATCGGACTATAATTTCGTACTTGCGAAGTAAGTTGAACAGTAACAACAGCAAAGCAAACTGGATTTGGAACTTCAGTTCCTACTAATACGAAAGTAAACTGTATTGATACATCTATGAAGTCGCCAGCCTAATTAGGCAGTGCGGATCAAGTTTTATGGCGAAGCGTAAATAAACTTCACCAAAGAAAACCAACCCACTTGATACCTTAACAAACCTGTTGTAACCCAGTTACGCTATATATTATTATACAGCAATTTGCCCTAGAAAACAACACAACAGCTAACCCTTATGTAGAGCATAAAATGACCAATAGATACAGGGCTACACACTGTCCCACAATAGCACTTTCTATTGGTAAAACTGGTAATGTAATGAAAAGATGCAGGAGGGCATTTGAATCTACTAACAAATTCTGAGTGGCAGTAGCATGAACTACCATTATCTTAATTAACTACGACAAAAAGTTCATGATTTGAAACCGTACTGATTACTATCGGGTTCAGAAATTTGCAAATGACGTGATTCTATACAAATTGGCAGTACAGTTATTATTTATAAGAAACTTTTTGGTGTAGAATATATGTTTGCTACACTTACTGAGAAGGAGCCTTTACTTTCATTTATTACACAATTTAAGTAGCATATTTGGTCACTTAAGCTGCATGGTCTGAAGAACCATAATCAATTGTAAATAGTAACACCCAAAATTAAGAAAATGGCTAACAGCTGTAGTAGCAATTTTAAATATAATGAATAATGAAAACAGTTAACAAGGGTACAGAGAAACTAATCTCTGATCTGAATTAAAACTGGCTTTGTACATGACTACACAACCTGCAAAACTACTTTAAAACAACTTATACAAATAAACAAACAATTATAAGTTTACAAACGTATTCAAGATAAAATATACATCTGTCGCCGAGTGCTTACTAGGCACGAGCTTTTAATAACAGCGTAGCCTACAGTTCCGTCTTTGTTATCGAACCTTGTATCGTATAGGCTGTTGTTTGTTATGGTTATTGTAGCTGTTGTTTTTGGGGAAGAGACCTAACAGTAAAGTCATAGATCTCATCAGATTATGGAAGGGCAGGGAAGGAAGTCAGCCATCCCCTTTCAAAGGAACCATCCAGGCATTTGGCTCGGCTTTGAGCACTATGGGACTTAATTTCTCAGGTCATCAGTCCCCTAGAACTACTTAAACCTAACTAACCTAAGGACATCACACAAATCCATGCCCGAGGCAGGATTCGAACCTGCGACCATAGCGGTCGCGCGTTTCCAGACTGTGGCGCTTAGAACCGCTCTGCCACCACGGCCGGCATCCAGGCATTTGACTGGAGCAATTTAGGGAAATCACGGAAAACCTAAATCAGGATAGCTGGATGTAGGATTGAACCATCGTCCTCCAGAATGTGCGTCCGCTGTGCTAACCACTGCACAACCTCGCTCGGTTTTGGTTAGTGTAGCTCAGTGTCGTTTAGACCGTTAGTGAGAGAGCACTTCGAATTCCTGCTGCTAATAAGTTGACTACATCATTCGTTTGTTACATACACTCCTGGAAATTGAAATAAGAACACCGTGAATTCATTGTCCCAGGAAGGGGAAACTTTATTGACACATTCCTGGGGTCAGATACATCACATGATCACACTGACAGAACCACAGGCACATAGACATAGGCAACAGAGCATGCGCAATGTCGGCACTAGTACAGTGTATATCCACCTTTCGCAGCAATGCAGGCTGCTATTCTCCCATGGAGACGATCGTAGAGATGCTGGATGTACTCCTGTGGAACGGCTTGCCATGCCATTTCCACCTGGCGCCTCATTTGGACCAGCGTTCGTGCTGGACGTGCAGACCGCGTGAGACGACGCTTCATCCAGTCCCAAAATTGCTCAATGGGGGACAGATCCGGAGATCTTGCTGGCTAGGGTAGTTGACTTACACCTTCTAGAGCACGTTGGGTGGCACGGGATGCATGCGGACGTGCATTGTCCTGTTGGAACAGCAAGTTCCCTTGCCGGTCTAGGAATGGTAGAACGATGGGTTCGATGACGGTTTGGATGTACCGTGCACTATTCAGTGTCCCCTAGACGTTCACCAGTGGTGTACGGCCAGTGTAGGAGATCGCTCCCCACACCATGATGCCGGGTGTTGGCCCTGTGTGCCTCGGTCGTATGCAGTCCTGATTGTGGCGCTCACCTGCACGGCGCCAAACACGCATACGACCATCATTGGCACCAAGGCAGAAGCGACTCTCATCGCTGAAGACGACACGTCTCCATTCGTCCCTCCATTCACGCCTGTCGCGACACCACTGGAGGCGGGCTGCACGATGTTGGGGCGTGAGCGGAAGACGGCCTAACGGTGTGCGGGACCGTAGCCCAGCTTCATGGAGACGGTTGCGAATGGTCCTCGCCGATACCCCAGGAGCAACAGTGTCCCTAATTTGCTGGGAAGTGGCGGTGCGGTCCCCTACGGCACTGCGTAAGATCCTACGGTCTTGGCGTGCATCCGTGCGTCGCTGCGGTCCGGTCCCAGGTCGACGGGCACGTGCACCTTCCGCCGACCACTGGCGACAACATCGATGTACTGTGGAGACCTCACGCCCCACGTGTTGAGCAATTCGGCGGTACGTCCACCCGGTCTCCCGCATGCCCACTATACGCCCTCGCTCAAAGTCCGTCAACTGCACATACGGTTCACGTCCACGCTGTCGCGGCATGCTACCAGTGTTAAAGACTGCGATGGAGCTCCGTATGCCACGGCAAACTGGCTGACACAGACGGCGGCGGTGCACAAATGCTGCGCAGCTAGCGCCATTCGACGGCCAACACCGCGGTTCCTGGTGTGTCCGCTGTGCCGTGCGTGTGACCATTGCTTGTACAGCCCTCTCGCAGTGTCCGGAGCAAGTATGGTGGGTCTGACACACCGGTGTCAATGTGTTCTTTTTTCCACTTCCAGGAGTGTATTTTTACTAGCTTCAAACAGGATCGACTGCAGTAATGGATAAGAACTGAGATTGCTGTGTACAGATGGCAGCTGAGTTGGTTACCCTTTGCTCACACCTACAGGCCGCGTTGGTTTCCGTCATACAGCTTGAAGCTGCTGCCTAGGGGCATCACTGTGAGGGAGGGGGGTCAGATGCAGCGACGCGAGGGGTGTCGAGCGCGTCCCACGTGCACCCTAATCGGTCCACTCCAGTGGCCACTCCGAGGACTGCCTGCACTGAGGTTGCCCCCTCACCCATGGTCGAGTGGGAGGTCATTCCAAAGTCTGGCAGGCAGCGAAAAACTTTCCAAGTGGCCGATCGTATGGCCTCCACGGTTCATTGACGAACCAGTTTCGGGCGTTATCCTTGGCTGACGATGTCTCTGAGCCGGATGAAGTCGTCCACCCTGTTCCAGAGGAAGCTTCTCGGACCTCAGGGTCTGGGCATTCACAGAGGGTGGGTTTGCTATTAGTTGTCAGCTCCAACGTTAGACGCATAATGGCGCCCCTTAGGAACATGGCTCTCAAGGTGGGGAAGGAAGCCAGTGTGCACTCCGAGTCGCTTTGGATCAGAGGAGATTCTCTCTGGTTTTAGGCGGCTAGCGGTAATGGTAAAAACTGCCAGTCTTGCTTGTGAGACTAAGGCGGAGCTCACCATCTGCAGCATCGTCGGTAGAACCGACTTGGTACTTTGGTGCAGAGCCGAGTGGAAGCTCTGAATCAGAGGCTCAGACGGTTCTGTGACCGTGTAGGCTGCAGATTCCTTGAACTGCGCCATCTGGTGGTAGGTGTCCGGGTTCCGCTTAATGGGTCAGGACTCAACTACACACAGGAAGCAGCTACATGGGTAGCGGGGCTGTGTGGAAGAGACTGGGCGGATTTTTAGGTTAGAGGGTCTCAGGGAACCACAGAAGGGCATCCTGCTAAAAGGGGAAGGGCAAAACACAGTAAGTTAGTTGTAGAAACTGTATTGTAGTTTTAAATTGTAACTGTGTTGTAAAATAACAGAGCTCCAGGCTCTAATAGAAAGCACTGAAGCTCAAATAGTTACAGGTACAGAAAGCTGGCTAAAGCCGGAAATAAGTTCAGTCGAAATTGTTTCAAACGACCTCACAGTGTCCAGAAAGATAGATTAAATACAATTGGAGTATTTATTGCTGTCAGAAGCATTTTGCCCTGTAGTGAAATTGAAGTAGATAGTTCCTGCGAAATAGGATGGGTAGAAGTTACAGTTGACAATCGGACTAAACTATTAATTGGATCGTTTTACCGAACCACCGACTCAGAAGATATAGTTGCTGAACAGTTCAAAGAAAACTTGAGTCTCATTTCAACTAGGTACCCCACTCATACAGTTATAGTCGGTGGCAACTTCAATCTACCCTCGATATACTGGAAAAATTATACGTTTAAAGCCAGCGGAAGGCATAAAACGTCATCCGAAATTGTACCGAATGCTTTCTCAGAAAATTATTTTGAAGAATTAGTTCATGTGCCCACTCGAAGCGTAAATGGTTGCGAAAGCATACTTGACCTCTTAGCAACAAATAATCTTAGACAAATAGTGAGTATCATGACTAATACAGGGATTAGTGACCACAAGGCAATTGCTATTAGGCTAAATGCCGTAACGCCTACAATCATTAAAATGAAACACAAAGTATATCTGTTTAAAAAAAAGTGATAAAAATGCTCTTAACGCCGTTTTAAGAGACAGTCTCCACTCCTTCCGATCTGATCTTGTGAGCGTAGAAAAGTTTTGGAATGATTTCAAAGAGATAGTATCGACAGCAATTTAGAGATATATACCACATAATAAGTGATGGTACTGATCCCCCATGGTACACAAAACGTGTCAGATCTCTGTTGCAGAATTGGCGGAAAAAGCATTCCAAAATTAAAAGAACGCCAAATCCCCAAGACTGGCAATGCCTTACAGAAGTTCGAAATATAATGCGTATTTCAATGCTAGATGCTTTCAATAATCTCCATGACGAAGTTCTGTATCGAAATCTGGGAGAAAGCCCAAAGAGATTCAGGTCTTACGTAAAGCACACCAGTGGCAAGACGCAATAAAAACCTTCACTGCTCGATAACAACAGTGAAGTCACTGATGACAGTGCCACTAAAGCAGAGTCATCGAACACGATTTTCCGAAACTCCTTCACCAAAGAAGACGAAGTAAATATTCCTGAGTTCCAATCAAGAACAACTGCCCAAATGAGAATTATAGAAGTAGATATCCTCGGTGTCGCAAGGCCGCTTAAATAACTTAATAATGGCAAGGCTTCTGGTCCCGATTGTATACCAGTCAGGTTCCTCTCAGAGTACGGTGATACAATAGCTCCATATTTAAGGATTGTATACAAACCCTCGCTCACAGAAAGATCCGTACCTAAAGACTAGAAAGTTGCTCAAGTCACACCAATACCCAACAATTGAAGTAGGAGTAATCCGTTTAATTACGTGCCCATATCACTAACGTCGATTTGCAATAAGGTTTTTGAACATATACTGTACTCGAACTATGTGAAGTACCTCAAAGGAAACGATTTAGTGACACAGTGTCAGCACGGATTCAGAAAATTTCGTTCTTGCGAAACTTAACTAGCTCTTTATATTCATGAAGTAATGAGTGCTATCGACAGGGGTTGTCACATTGATTCCACATTTTTAGATTTCGAGAAGGATTTCGACAAAGTTCCTCACAAGCGTCTTCAAACCAAACTGCGTCCCTATGGAATATCGCCTGAGTCGTGCGACTGGATTCGTGATTTCCTATCAGAATGGTCACAGTTCGTAGTAATAGACGGAAAGTCATCGAGTAAAACAGAATAATGTCCGGCGTTCCCGAAGGAAGTGTTATAGGCCCTCTGTTGTTCCAGATCTATATTAACGATATAGGAGACAATCTTAGTAGCCGTCTTAGATTGTTTGCTGATGATGGTGTCATTTACCGTCTTGTAAAGTCATCAGATGACCAAAACGAACTGCAAAATGATTTAGATAAGATATCTGTTTGGTGCGAAAAGTGGCAACTGACCTGAATAAGCACTACAAGAAATCCACCTAATTTTGTTTTCGCGATAAATCACACAAGTCCGAAGGCTATAAATCCAACTAAATACATAGGGATTACAATTACAAATTACCTAAATTGGAACAGTCACATAGATAATGGTGGGTAGAACAATCCAAAGACTGTGATTGATTGGCAGAACACTTAGAAGGTGCAGTAGGTCTACTAAAGAGACTGCTTACACCACACTCTTGTCCGCCCAATTCTGGAGTACTGCTGTGCGGTGTGGGATCCGCATCAGGTGGGACTGACGGATGACATCGCAAAAGTACAAAGAAGCGCGGCTCGTTTTGTATTATCGCGAAATAGGGGAGATAGTGCCACAGACATGATACGTCAATTGGTGTGGCAATCATTAAAACAAAGGCGCTTTTCGTTGCGACGGGATCTTCTCATGATATTTCAATCACCAGTTTTCTCCTCAGATTACGAAAACATTGTGTTGGAATCCACCTACATAGCGAGAAGTGATCATCACGATAAAATAAGGCGAATCAGGGCTCGCACAGAAAATTTTAAGTGCACTTTCTCTCGCGTGCTGTTCGAGAGTGGAACGGTGGAGAGACAATTTGAAGGTGGTTCATTGAACCCTCTGCCAGGCACTCTATTGTGAATAACAGAGTAATCACGTAGATGTAGATGTCGATGTGTTTTGTGACTGTTACTTACAGACTCATATTAGCACTTTAATCTTTCGTCATTGATTATTTTAATGCCAGTTTCTTGTTTAACGGAAAGCTTTCCTGATGAGCACAGTTTAGAAAACTTTAAGACGAAAATCTATACAGAATAAATGCTTTGTTACTGTACAGGAAACTAACCGAACTTCATAATCCACAAAGTGAATAAATGTCCAAAATGTTTTACGCCCAAAATTTTCGGTTTAATAAAAACAGGATCTCAGAACTAACTCACTTGATGAGGAACCTGTCTTCGAATTTGGCTGGGAATAACAACGGGTGTGCGTACGTAAGTTAGAAGTTCCACAAAATGTTGTTATTCGGTACCAAATAACTGGTCCAGGGGATGTACATATTTAGATAACAATTCAGCTGAAAATTGTGGGGAATATGGAAAATAACAGTCACTATCAAATTGGCGCTAAAGCACCCGTGGTTCTTGGTATTAGCCCCGTCATAATAACAGGGTGATTCAAAAAGAATACCACAACTTTAGGCATTTAAAACTCTGCAACGACAAAAGGCAGAGCTAAGCACTATCTGTCGGCGAATTAAGGCAGCTATAAAGTTTCATTTACTTGTACATTTGTTCGCTTGAGGCGCTGTTGACTAGGGGTCAGCGTCAGTTGATGCTAAGATGGCGACCGCTCAACAGAAAGCTTTTTGTGTTATTGAGTACGGCAGAAGTGAATCGACGATAGTTGTTCAGCGTGCATTTCGAACGAAGTATGGTGTTAAACCTCCTGATAGGTGGTGTATTAAACGTTGGTATAAACAGTTTACTTAGAATGGGTGTTTGTGCAAAGGGAAAAGTTCTGGACGGCCGAGAACGAGTGATGAAAATGTAGCACGCATCCAGCAAGCATTTGTTCGCAGCCCAGGAAAATCGACACGCAGAGCTAGCAGAGCTGCAAATTCCACAGTCAACTGTATGGAGAGTCCTACGAAAAAGGTTAGTTATGAAACTTTATTGTCTGAAATTCGTTCAAGCACTGTCTGCAGCTGATTAAAAGAATCGATTTCTGTGATTTTATCCTTGCAACTTTCCACACTAACGGGAAAGTCAACCGTCACAATGTCTGTATATGGGGCACTGAGAATCCGCGGGAAACAACTCAGTATGAACGTGACTCGCCTAAGGTGAACGTTTTCTGTGCCATTTCAGCCAATAAAGTTTTTGGTCCCTTTTTCTTCGAAGGTGCTACTGTAACTGGACTACAGTATCTGGAGATGTTAGAGAATTGTCTGTTTCCTCAGCTCGAACAAGAAGCACAACAATTCATATTTCAGCAGGATGGAGCGCCACCACATTGGCACTTATCTGTCCGTAACTACCTGAACGTCAACTACCCGAGGCGATGGATCGGCCGCCAGGCAGCCCATGACAGAGCACTTCATCACTGGCCTCCAAGAAGCCCTGATCTTACCCCCTGCGATTTTTTCTTATGGGGGTATGTTAAGGATATGGTGTTTCGGCCACCTCTCCCAGACACCATTGATGATTTGAAACGAGAAATAACAGCAGCTATCCAAACTGTTACGCCTGATATGCTACAGAGAGTGTGGAACGAGTTGGAGTATCGGGTTGATATTGCTCGAGTGTCTGGAGGGGGCCATATTGAACATCTCCGAACTTGTTTTTGAGTGAAAAAAAATCTTTTTAAATACTCTTTGTAATGATGTATAACAGAAGGTTATATTATGTTTCTTTCATTAAATACACATTTTTAAAGTTGTGGTATTCTTTTTGAATCACCCTGTATAACTGCACTTGTCGTCGTAAATTTAAACAAAGAGGGCGAATAATGATACCATGGCCCACAGACCACTTTACATTCCATCGGAGGCTAATTTACATACTCACAAGTTGTTCTTGCCTCAATCCAAATTAACCGCCGTATCGACCAAGGCCGCCGCTGACCACTCAGCGTCACAGTCGCAGCTCGAATTCCACTCGCCGCAAAGGAAGCCAGAGCCATGCGTGCCAAGTCCACCTTATCTAGGCCCGCCAGACTACTTCCGTAGCGCCGCGGCTTTACTGCAAGTTTTAGATTTAACTTCCCTGCTCATGGACCACTAACATGTGCAGAATCTTTAAAAATTATTACATTCACAGAGTATTACATATAAAACCAGAGAGACGGTTACAATGTAGTTTCTTAAAATGCCTAAGTAATTAACATAATTATTACATATTCGCACAGCCAAAGATCTTGACTATTCAAATACACTAGTGTAAAATGTCAACAAAGAACGCACACGTAATGTATATAAATATCTCAATTATTGGTATTACGAAACAATTTCGTATGCGCGCGCCCACTGCACTTCATACACACATGACACTGTTACTAACTTTCAGTAAAAGGTTTTCTGACAGTAGATAATTCACTTTGACTTGCCGTTCCCAACGTTATAATCTTTTGGCTTTTAGCATGAGTCACTGGTGCGACCTGCGCAATTTTCCAATCTGTAGGTACAGATCTATCGGTGAGCGAGCGGTTGTATATGATTGCTAAGTAGGGAGCTATTGTATCAGCGTATTCTGAAAAGAACCTAATCGCTATACAATCTGGACCTGAACACTTGCCCGTACCAAGCGATTTGAGTTGCTTCGCAACCCCTAAGGTATCTACTTCTAAGAAACTCATGCTAGCAGCTGTTCGTGTTTCAAATTCTGGAATATTCCATTCGTCTTCCCTGGTGAAGGAATTTCGGAAAACTGCGTTCAATAACTCCGCTTTAGCGGCACAGTCGTCGGTAACAGTACCATCGGCACTGCACAGCGAAGGTATTGACTGCGTTTTGCCGCTTGTGTACTTTACATACGACCAGAATTTCTACGGATTTTCTACAAAATTTCGAGACAATGTTTCGTTGTGGAACCTATTAAAGGCATCTCGCATTGAAGTCCGTGCCAAATTTTGCGCGTCTGTAAATTTTAGTCAATCTTCAGGATTTCGCGTTCTTCTGAACTTCGCATGCTTTTTCCGTTGCCTATGCAACAGCGTTCTGACCTGTTTTGTGTACCATGAGGGATCAGTTCCATCTCTTACCAATTTATGAGGTATGAATCTCCTAATTGCAGGTGCTACTATATCTTTGAATTTGAGCCACATCTCGTCTACATTTGCATAGTCAGTTCGGAAGGAATGGAGATTGTCTCTTAGGAAGGCTTCTAGTGACACTTTATCTGCTTTTTTAAATAAAATTTTATTTTTAAAAGGTTCACGTCGAAATTTAGATCAAATCGTGATCGAAACATAAGAAATTGGAAAGAAAATTTCGTGTGTTTCCGTCTCGAAAAATGAAATGAAATAATAGTATGGCACTGGTGGCCGGCAGTCCCCACCTGGGGGAAGTTCGGCCGTCGAGTTCAAAGCCTTTCCAGTTGACGCTGCATTGGGTGACTTGCTTGTCGACGAAGATGAACTGATAATAAGGACAATACAGCGCCAAGCCTCCGAAAGGAGAAAATATCCGTCCCGTCCGGGAATCGAATCCGAGCCTGCTGTATTGCAGTTAGACGCGCCGATCACTCAGCTAATGGGGCAGACGTCCACAAGCGTCCCGCACGATCACGTGTTATAAACGCGCTCACGACACCAACCTGCACACGCACTGACTGTGACTTTCGACTGCAGCTATCGATATCACTCTCGCATCACTGTGTACACAACATGCTACATATTACATTTAGTTTTACTCGATGTATTTAACAAAAGCATTACAAAGATCAAAGATAAACTGAAACGTTTGCACACTAAATTAATAGAAGATTCTTGTAGCAATATAAATGAAGCGAAACATTTATACTTCATACTGTAGAACCAAACACTAAAATATTCTACACTATAAAAGGAATGTGTAAAGAGTAAAGAAAGCAAAAGAAAAGAATGAAGAAATCATTTACCTGTCGCAATTAGCAATACCTTCATACAGTGCACATGCGCCAGTGGAACTCCTTCTCCGTCACTGTCAGCTCGCAACGAGGCCGATTGGAATCCATGCGAGGGAGAGCCTTGACTTACTGCAGGTGGGGAGCTTTTAGCTGCAAAGGGATTTGTGGAATACAGGATCACCCTGGCTGCTAAAGAGGCCGACGTTACTTTTCGAACTGACCGAATAGAGGAAGAATTGTACCGCAGATCCTGCTTTATAAATTTAATTTAACGAGATTTTATATGGAAACCCGGATTTGCTTAATGTTTGCACGGGAGGGTCTAAGCAGGGTTATTTCATCGGGTGCTCCATTGTGCTCCAAAATAGTGCCCCGAACAAAGGCTCACAGAGCAATTTTTAGTTCCTTATACGTAATTGTTTGCTATCCTTAGGGAAATGGAGAGGATGAGACATCGTTACAAGAAATTCCTCATCTGCTCGGATTTCCGCAGTGCCTGTCAGATGTACGCAGCAGAGCGGCTGATGAAAGATGTGCAGGACGCTCTTCATCTCCTGCAAAGGCAGGAAAGAAATAACTTTTCATAGATTCCAGGAAACACAGGAATGTGGGAAAATGAGCTCGAAGACGCGACTAGGAGAAATGATCCCTTCCACTACGTGATCACGTGATCGCTCTTCAGACCCCCTACAGGCTGTTTCCACATTTGCGACCCAGGGAGACGATGCGCTCGTGGGAGAATCTGTGGCAGTAAGTGAGGAATAGTAGGCTGCGTTCAGTGAGAGATTTCAGCCCGACCGTTGTCTACCTCCTTCAGTACACGACGAGCGGAAGAAGTAGCCCTCACGGTGTTTAGAAAGGACCATTAACAAACAGCTATATCGTACTCCGCGAGGAGCCCGTCTGGTGTCACATATGTGGAACATAGCTGTCGATACGATGTATAGTAGTTGAGTGTGTTTTATATGATTACCAGCCAAAGATTTGGGACCCCCAAGACACCTGTTCTCTGTTTCAATCCGTAGTAAGACCAGTGTTCTTCGTATTTTAACATTTTGTGTGATGTACAGACTTCTTCCCAAAATATCTGGTGTGAGACTTTAATACAACACAGAATAGTTCGGTAACCCATTATTCTTAAGTAGTCACCCAGCCACATTCATCTGTCCCATTTGAACCCCGTCTGTCTTGGCATTTTGTACCGGGTTTTACCTAGTCATGCTGCTATGTTTCGTCTGTATTTTCCTGATGATCTCTTATGATGCTCACAATGTAAAGATAGTGTTTTCGCTTCTTGATTGTGGATAAAAATTGTTCTTCCAATTTATAACTGTTTTTAATAGATCTTCACCATGTTCGTCTGGTATTTAAGTCAAGCGATGGTGCTAACGGCCAAGCTGTTTAGCGCCCTAACCGAAAAATCGTCATGATCATCATGATGCCTCGAGAGAATCTCTTGTGTAATGAAGAGTGGCCCGACTGAAAAGGAGCGCAGGTCACTCTCGTTCACGTAAAACGTAAGCGAGCAGGTGGACATCATTACACACCAGTATCGAGGTCTCTAGCAGTGTCCTCGAATACAAGAGTGTCACAATGTTTTAATTATTAACTCCAGTGTGTTTAGATATGTAAGTAATGAGATTTTCATTTCCAGGTTCATGACTGCATTCTTGGTGCACACTAAAATCCCTTCACCACAATACCGTACGATGCTCCTGTGCTCGCCATCTTGATGTTTTTCAACTACATCACTATTCCCACGTTCATATTCATTTTATCTACAGGTTGCGACATTTGATTTTGCGGTACTCTGACGCCAGGATTTCAATACGTGTCAGGACCGCACATTCGCACACTATCACTCCAACGTATTTTATAGAGATAACAAAGTGGGAAAATAAACTCTTCACGACAAAATATAAATGAAAGAATTAAATTACCAAATCCCTGTAGTGAGTGCTTTATTTTCTTACACACGTGGCCAAGTTCTAGTCTTTGCATCAACAATAAAACACAAATGAACAAATTAAGTGGGCTCAAAATTATTCTGCTAGAACTAAACGGAAGGAAAACAATAATAACGTCTTGACCCATAATGTTCTTGGCTTAATAGTTTGTTGCATAGACCTCTGCGTGTATTACTTCAGATCACTTGGATGATACAGAATCCTCGAGTTTGACCAATCGCTCCCGATGGATTTTCTTTCATTGCTCATCAATCCTTTCTAGAAGGCCTCCTTTTTTGGTCCAGTTTTGTTGGAGTACATGTCTATCCAGCTCGGCCCAAGAATTTTCTACTAGGTTTAAGTCTGGACTTCGGCTTGCTCATTGAAATACCTTTACTTCGTGCTGCTTCACGACTGTCTCAACATTGCCGCTAGTGTGCTTCAGATCGTTGTCATACTGGAATTGCTAATTACGTGGCATATTTCGTTTCCCCTGAGTTATCATATGGTATGCTAATATTTCACTATACGTCTGTCTACTCCATTATCCCATGAAATTTGACGAGAGGAGCTACACTACTTCTTGAAGTATAGCCCCACTCTATGGTACTTCATCTACCGTGCTTCATGTTGGGCACATGGTACTTGTTGTCATCCTTTCTGTTTTTCGGCTGTCGAACATACTGTATCCCACCTTGTAGTAGAGTTGTAAGTAGCGTGAGTAAAGGGTCGCTATGTGTAAGGTGCGTGAAGCGTACTTTGAATAAGATAGTGCTATCTGACATTGAAGTCAACGTAAAAGATTGGGTCGCCACCAAGTCTAGCCACACGACAAATAAGAGGTTGGGCTGAGTTGGAAAATTGCTTACTTTATTGAGAAGAAAAACTAATAAAAAACATTCATTATAAAGTCACTCATAAAGAATGGAATGTAATCATTAATATGATCCCAGCATTGTTCACGTGAATCAAGTATTAAAATAAAACAAAGAGTGCATGGACATTTTGCATAAGAGCAGGTTGCAGCAACATTCCTGAAAACAAGATCTATTCTAAAGCATATGCTTAAAATAAGAAAAAGGAACTCTATTTATTGGATCTGTGCACATGGAAACGCCGTGGATCGGCTATCAAGGAAAAGTACAAGGTAAATGGCTTAGATAACGGAGACGTAACATCGGTACAGTGGGTAAGAGTGGAGCTAATATTATTTATTCCTTGAAACATTGATGTAAGGCATCTTCATAACTGCTGTTGCCTGGTAACTAGGTACAGTTGCTTGTGAAGCGCTATACGATTCACAACAGACTCGTGTGCCCACGGGGTTCGCGGACACACAGTTTCTCTCACGCAACCCCGTGGCTAGGAAAGCCCAGAGAAGAGCCTTCCAAAAATGGCTCTGAGCACTATGGGACTTAATTTCTAAGGTCATCAGTCCCCTAGAACTCAGAACTACTTAAACCTAACTAACCTAAGGACATCACACACATGCATGCCCGAGGCAGGATTCGAACCTGCGACCGTAGCTGTCGCGCGGTTCCAGACTGCAGCGCCTAGAACCACTCGGCCACGATGAGGCTTCCGCCGCCAACCTAACACCGGTAACTTTCACACAGGGAGAGCAAACCTCTTTGCCTACCTTAAAACTGAAGGTTTCGCCATTCTGTACGACCACCGCTGATTCTCTGCAGCAGACTAAACCACCGTATAGAAAAATGAAACACACCACATTCATTGAATCACGCATGCCAGAGACTTCTGAATCACTGGAAAGCAAATCAAATGATAATTAATGGGGTCTACAGGACCCTTTCAGAGTTTAAACTAGGTTTCGACAAACGATAGAATTTTTGACCAGTCTTTAGCAGTTCATGACGCGTACTTCTTGTCTTACCTTCCTGTTTCTCGCTCTTATCTGCATTTAGAGCTATAACGGCTAAGTGACGTTTAGCTGTCGAAACACCGACCTTCACCCCGTGTTTGACTATATTAGATTTAGAATGAGATTTGCTTTATGTAGTTAGGTTTGTTATTTATAAACCCCTCAGACGTACTGTTTACGGCGGAAGTCCATTCTTACCTTCACTCAGCAATCACTACATGTAACCCCGGCGAGATCAAGCCGTCCTCTGTCTGCAAAATAGGTTCGTTTTCATCCCACGTATAGATAAACTCGCCTACCAATCTACTAGCTCAACTATAAAATACTTTTGAGCGATATTGTACCCTCATGCAGCAACATATTTATTTCTTAACTTCGCTTTTTCGAGACGGCAAATGGAAAGACGTGGAGATATGCATTCTTGAACTTAAATGCGGATGGCAGCGAAGTCAGCTTGTGGCGGTGTTGGTTTTGATCACCAATGTTACCAATGGAACGTCATCACGCTGCAAGTGTCTCTCGCGGACTGAATGGTGTAGTTGTGAGTGCATTACGACGGAGCTACTGAACGTGGACACGTTGTTGGTGCTCGCGTGGTGAGTGTTTCCGCAACCAAGGGAGCAGAAGTGTTTGCTGTTTGAAGAAGCACTGTATTGGAGATTTAGACCGCAGAAAGCGGAGAAACGTCACGCGCTAAGACACACCTTGGAGGAAAACGTGTGCTGAGTGATCGTAGGAGACGGTTGTAGAAGAGGAGTGCGGCGAAACATAAACAGGGCAACATGAGCTAAAATCACTGCAGACTGAAATTCGCAACGTATTTCGCAAACAGTATTCACATATGCCATTGTATGTACCTACACAAATACGGAGTGTTCAAAAAGTCTCTTTGCAGGTGCCATATGATTGTTAGCCGCGCGTGCCGTATGCCGCAGTGACTATAACGAAATGAAACTCGGTGAAATATAAGTTACTAATTTATTGAGTATTCGTTTTTATTTATAAAATTTCACATTAAATGTTAAAAGTGCCCCCCCCCCCCACCCCTGTTACCAGCCGGAGTGGCTGTGCGGTTCTAGGCGCTACAGTCTGGAGCCGCGTGACCGCTACGGTCGCAGGTTCGAATCCTGCCTCGAGCATGGATGTGTGCGATGTCCTTAGGTTAGTTAGGTTTAAGTAGTTCTAAGTTCTAGGGGACTGATGACCACAGCAGTTAAGTCCCATAGTGCTCAGAGCCATTTTTTGTCCCCCCTGTTGTTGAATACACAATTCAATTCGTCTAACATGTTTCCAAACACAAGCTGTAACATTTCTTCTGTAACACAACTTTTCAATTCATCGATGGATTTCGGACGGCTTTAATAGACAGTTGCTTTCGCAGCACCCCAGAAGAAAAAGTCAGATGATGTTAGGTCAGATGATCGTGGAGGCCAAAGTCCGTGTGAAATTATGCAATCATCAAGAACATCAGCAAGCAGTGACATTGAAACGCGAGTTGCATGTGTGGTTGCACCATCTTGTTGAAAATAACCTTTCAGTATTTCAACACAAGTTCTCCTATGAATGGGTACAGAATATCACTGCAGTATTGTTGTGAGTTTATTGTTTCGTTGTAAAATATGGACCCACAATCCGACGTCTGGAAATTGCAATCCAAACTCATATGTTCACTGAATGAAATGGTTCCTCATAAATACGCAATGGATTTGCAGTACACATACGAGAATTTCACGAGTTCATGTACCAGGATAACTGTAACCACGCCTCATCAATCAAAAACTTTTCATTATGAGTATCCCTTCCTTTTTGTTGAACGAAATTTTTGAACCATTGATAATAATGCAGTCTCTTGCCATGATCAGTATTTTTCAATTCTTGTACGACTGTCACTAAGTATGTGAAAAGATCTAATTTTTTCCTTTCAGCTGCGTGGGCCGTTTCGACACTAACACCGATTTCCTGGGCGAATTTTCTTACTGACTTGTTCGGACTCATGGACATTTTATCGGAAATATCGAGTAGTTTATCCTCAGACAAAACGCTAGGACGACCACTTCTCGGTGCATATGTCACTGAACCTGTTAATTAAATCTCGCACAGTATCGCGCTATGGGAGTGTTGTCTCTGGGAAAACTGAATTAAATATTTGACGAACTGAAATTGTGTATTTACCGCCAGCTTTGAACACTTGTTCGAGGTAAAACACACGTTCTTCAATGGTTAACATTTTAACAGTGACAGAAACGAAACAGACGAACAAAGGAACTAAAATGTTCACGTCAACACGTAACGACACACACCAACGATAGTACTGACGCTGGCTGAGATAAACGAAACAGAGGAATGTTGGGAGAGTCCACTTGAAGGGAAGTAGCCCAGGCAGGCGAACCATCATACGGCACGCGCGGCTAACAATCATACGGCACTGCGGAAAGACTGTTTGAACATACCGTATACCATTTTACGACACATAGTTCAAGAGATATGATGTCGTAAACACTGAAATGCGCTAAAAATTGCCGCATCGTGCATGAAGTTTTCATACATTTATTCTTTACTACTTAGACAGTCCTACAGTCGAGTTTGCCTGTTTACAAAATTGGAACAGTTGCGCCCAGCGTCCAGAAACTGCTTCATAATTTCAAAGGTATTTCGCGACTACATGGAAAGGAAAGTTTTCTTATGTAACATCACCAACACAGTTATTTTACTTTTGTTTTCCTTTTTAATAGAAAATTTACAATACCCGTCTATTACGCGACTACGTAATAGATTCTGAGTGTTATCATCCCTATCTTCTCGCATTCCCATTCAGTTTTAATGGCCTGTGAGCACAGAATGCTAGACTGCTTCTTTGTATACAAACAGGGAGTTGACTGTGAACGTCCTTCATACCGCGAACAGGTAGTGAAAGGTGGACAGCGCTGACACGACGAGGCCAAACTGGAAGACATACACCGACCGAAAAATACCACTCCGCAGTACTAAAGAAAACGTCGTACTGTAACGGGCACGTCAAACAAGTATCGAGAAAGCCAAGGTAGGTGGACTCCCGACCCGCACGCGGCTTACACATACGACACGCACATGGCTGGCTCGACGTGGCTGGCCGTCTCCTTAGGTGTCAAGACATCGTCACTTTGGTATTAGAGGAAAGTGTATGTGTGTGTGTGTGTGTGTGTGTGTGTGTGTGTGTGTGTTTGTGTATGCGTGCGTGCGTGTGTGTGTGTGTGTGTGTGTGTGTGTGTGTGTGAGCGTGTGTGTGTTATGTAAGTGGGGGTAAAAATGTAGAGGGTTACCGAGAGATGAATACAGTAAGCAGGTTGAAATGAACGGAGGTTCCACTGTTTACTCAGAGACGAAGAGGCTTGCACAGGATAGAGTAGAATGGAGAGTTGCACAAACCAGTCTTCCGACTGAAGACCACAACAACAAAATGGTTCGCAAACGAAGAAACCCTCTGACATAAATGTGTTTTAAAATGGACGATGTACTACAGCCCGGTGCCTGGGAACGTGCATTTCAGAAACGACGAAGGTGGTCGGGTGTTCACGTGCTTCTGCCGCTATCGTCTGTGGAAAAGCGGTTGAAGGACAATGAAACGACGAATAGTCCACAAAATGTCGGATGTCTACGCTTCGACACAGAACGTGGATTGAATCTCTCATTTTGAAAGTACTGAACGAGCAATATTCTCCTTTCTTCTTTTGGGTCAACTAAGGACGACGCACAATTTCAATGCTTCCCTCTTCGGTGTTCCTCCAGTATTATTTCATCTGTTCACTATGTATCGTTTTTCTCCCCTCGGACCATTTTGTCCCTGTCTTCCTCTCCCTCTTGTCTTGGAATCCTTCCATTGTTAACACTTTCCTTCTGAAATTCTCTCCTTCTGTTGCTTCTTTTTCACTTATATTGTTTCTTTCCAAATCTTTCCTACATCCTTGTATCCAGGCTATTGTTGATTTCTTGTCCCAAAGATATTTAAAAATCTATTTTGTTAACCTGTTGCTGTTAATTCTGTATAAGTGTCCATAAAATGGCAGTCGCCTCTTTCGTAGTGTTACATTTATGTTTTCTATGTAGCGATAAACTTCTTCACTGCTTCTTAATTTCCATACCTCTGTAATTTTTGGTGGTCCAAGTACTTTTCCAATGATTTTTCTTTCTACGACTTCAAATTTGTGTAATTTGTAGTTCAGTACTAAACACTGACTTGCATAAAGAAATTCTGGTTTTTAGTAATGTGTTGCAGTACTGTATCTTCAAATTTTTAGACAGACACCTTTTGTTGTAGACATTCCTAGTTATTCCATAAGCTCTCTCCATTTTATGTACTTTTTCTTCTATAGCGAATTTTTCTAAGCCATTTTCTTGGGTAATTTCTCTCAGATATTTAAATTTATTTACCCTCTTTATCGGGCCAATATCTGTTGCTAGGGATTCCGGAGCATTATTCATATTTGTCATAAATTTTGTTTTTTCTACAGATATTCTGAAACCTGCTTTGTTGGCTATTTCTTCTAAGAGATTTAGTCGTATTCCAGCATTTGTTAGGTTTTCAGAAAGAATGGCAGAATCATCTTCAAATGCTAAACAGTGGATTTCAATACCTTTGTTTTTAGTTCCCAGTCTGATTGGTGATAGCGTCTCTTCTTTTAGCATTTGTTTCCATTCTCTTACTATTTTCCATAACACACAGTTAAAGAGGAGTGGAGACAGGGTATCACCTTGCCTTACACCTGTTTTTATTTTGAATGCCTTCGATATTTCACCATGATACTTTACTTTTGATAAATAAGGTTTGCTGATTTCGATTTGACTCAAGTTCTCTGATTATTTATCTAGTGTTTTCCTATCAACTACGTCAAATGCCTTTTTAAAAGCTATGAATATTACAATTATATCTTTGGAGTTTGTAAGTCTGTGAAGAATTATGGACTTTAGGTTGAAAATCTGTTCTGAGCAAGATCTGCCCTTTCTAAGTCCACTCTGATACTCTTCCAATTGGCCATCACGTGTTGCTTCTACCTTATTCAGTAGTATTGCTGAAAATATTTTATAACCCACTGGCAACAAAGATATACCTCTGTAGTTATTTACATTTTGCTTGTCGCCTTTCTTGTGCAAGGGATGGATGAGAGCCACTTTCCAGTCTTCTGATAGCTTTTCAGTTGAAGGAGCGATCTATAATAATAATAATAATTTTTTTTTGCTTGCAAACATTGAACAACATACATCGTATAAAATATTTCTTCATTTAAGACAAATGGTTTCGACAGGCTTTGCTGTCATCTTCAGGTCTTAAGAGAATTTTTGTTGTGAAACATGTCGAGTTTACATTGAATCTCACACCGCATTGTCATGTGGATAAAAATTGGCATCTTTTAGTTATGACGGGCTTTTATAAAGTGCTGATTTACAATTTAGCATGAGGTTCGACGTAAAATGAACACTTTTCACAACAAAATGGTTTTTAAGATCCGAAGATCACAGCAAAATCTGTAAAAACCGGTTGTCTTAAATAAAGAAATATCTTACGCGATCTAGCATGTTGAATGTTTTTTGGCAAACAGAACACGGATGACAAATAACTGCCAGCTGCACCAAACAGGTGTCAATACGTGAGGGCTCTGCCGACAGAATAAAACGCGGTTGCAGGCGTAAGTGTTTCACAGCACGCCGTTCAGCGCACATAATTGAACATGAGTTCGGAGCACATAATTGAACATTCGGCTCCACGGTAGACTTCTTCATGTCCTCAGGCTGACCCAATTAAATGGTGTGGGCCCAGGATCATCGAGAGTGGAATTTTGATCAAATGAAACGTGTCACCGGGTCCGCAACACCAGGTCGATGGTCGTCTGTGGATACACCGATTACCAGGTGTACGGGTACCCGGAACGCCGTCCACGCCTTGGACGAAGACTAGAGGTGACAGTAAGAGGAACATTTTCCTGCGATTCCACAGGACTTGTAATAACGAAAGGCACCATGACAGCAATGGACTACTTGAACATTATTGTGGGCCAGCTATATTCTGTCAGGCTTGATTTTTTCCCCGACGAGGCATGCATGTTCTAGCAGGATAACTGCCCTTCTCACTAGGTAAGAATCTTAATGCAGCTGTTTGATGTGTTATAACAGCGAACTGAAACAGATGTCTTAGCAATCAAATTCCCCTTATTTGAACGTGATAGAATACATCTGGGATGCTATTTGGCCTCAGCTGCACACCCACGAACCCCAGGACCGTAATTTCCGAGAACTGCGTGACCTGTGCGTATGTATATCTCAGAAAACTACTAAGCACTTGTCAGATTTACGCCATCAAGAACCATAAGGAGTCCCGACGGGAAAAGCCATGCTACTAAACAGCCGGTCATATTGGTTTGGCTCATCACAGACTGAACAATGTGCTTTTCTGCAATTAGTTATGTTATTGTTGTCTCTTAGAAGCGTATATACATAATGAAATCTCTGGCGTAAATTTGCACTGCTGAAACAATTTTTATCTTGATGCTGAAGCTGAGTTTCGTCAATGTTTGTTTTTAGATAAATAGGTATTTTAGAGTATTACACCTTGAGCAAACGCAATTTTCTTCTTTTCCATACAAGCATGTGAGGAACAAATTACTATAATTCCAGTACTGTATACATTGTCATGCAACCTATACTCGTTATTTGAAAGGAAATGAAAGAAATCCACTGATGATGTCCAAAATGCATCGAAAACATTTATTCGTGAAAAAAAGATAATTGTGTTTGCTCTAGCAAGAATCCTTTTCAAACTTTATTTACTTCAATAGATTGTTGGCTCAGTAAACAGAATGATGTTACAGTAACACATCAGGCTACTAAGAATCACCATCGGACATTGCTGAAGTTGGGCAGCATGACCTAGTCTCTCTCTTTAAAGGTAGTAGTGCCCTTTTATACTTGATATTAACAGATCCCGACGTTATGGGAAATTTGCTGTTCTCCTTGACACAATACTGTTAAAAGCCTCTCAACTTTCGTTAAAAAAATTGTATTAAACACCTGCAAATAAATTCTTTCAATGAGCTGTTTACTTAAAATCCCGATGTGTCTCATTATTCCTATTTAAGAGTCCTGTAATTGCACGTAATTACTGATACCAGACTTAAATATTTTTTCAATATTAAACTATTCAGTATTATGTGGCTGGTTTGAAATTTAACATTTTCCTTCGACTCTTCAGTAACTTTTGTAATTGAAATAATCCTTTGGAGCTACTATAGTGGCATTTAGCATGTCTTAGATTCTCCCAACTGTTTAACGTAGGAACAATAGTAAAGTAACCACAACTCTGCTTAACGTTTCAGCGTCGTCGTTCAAAACGTGCAAGCAGAATGACCCGGACTTCAACGGCTGCCTCAAGCAGGCGATGCAGTCAGCTGCACCACTGCTCAAGAAAGGTACACCTCGTGATAATGTGTCTGCGCAGTGCTACCTTAAAAATGTTGTCATCTTCACATACTTTACACATACTTTCAGCAGCAATAGTAAATACTGTAGTGACAGTACAGACTAATTGGAATAAAACATTTCATATCAGATGAATCCATTGTATTGCTTGCAGAGATGCATCTGTTAGAATGTGAGCCAAACAAATATTCAATATAGTTAAGCACTTTTATAGGGGAACCACTTATGTCATTTTCCTTTCTCATAACTGCAATTATTGGCATTGGTTTTGTTTTGTGCAGTGTAACTTTATAGTATGTTTACAGTACTACATACAAACTTTCTTGATTATTTCATTTGCTTTCTATGCACTGATTTCTCTTGTTTTCTTAGCAACCATCGTATCGCTGTCATGAATCAAGTAAAGTATGTATCCTAATATGGTCCCCTGAGGAACACCAGTATTTACGTATTTTGAAATCGTAAACGTGACTGCGATTCAGCATCTGTACAAAATTTGAAGAGATTGAAAAAATGAGCCAACCAATTGCAAAAAAAGATTGATCTAGCCCCTGTCCAAGGTTTCGATATTTATAAATATATCTTCTTCAGAAGGATTGTACCGTTTTACTTTAGATGGCGGTAAATTACATTAGCTTCTCGGCTTCAGCAAATGTAATTTACACTATGTGTTGTTACAAGGTCCACTTCGTCGGAAGAAAATACTTTTATACATACCGAAACCTAGGTCAAGGACTAAATAAACGTTTCGTTTGCAATTTGTTGGCTGACTTTTTTGAAAATCTGCTAATTCCTTTTGGTGTTGTTAAGTGAATCACTTAAAGAGTTTCAATATTGGAGGTTTATGTTACAAGTACTCTGTGTACAATAACTGTCATATATGATCAGAACGTGTCATTGTTATTCATTTAGTTATACGAAACGTTCTAATGGAAAGGTACGAACGTCATTACAACGAAAAAAGCGGAAATTAGCATATGCCGCTTTGCGAAAACGTAGTCAGATACCTAGGAAGGCGAATGTGGTGTCCGCCAAGGTTGTGCCCATGAGTCCCCTCCCCTTTAAAAATTCAAAGCTGTGACCTCAACAGACTAGGTGATGCCCACCGTCATTTTCGATGTCCGAGGATCGACACTCATCGAATTCATCAAGCACGGAAAACCGTAAAAGTGACGTCTACGTGCTGTGAGACACTTGGTTGTCTATGCAACTCCTGCTCTACGATAACTCGTATCCACACGTGACCACGGTGACAAAAAAGGGTAATAGCCCTGCAACTTCCCGTTGTTTGGTCCCCTTAAAAGCTTCAACTCAGACGACGAACTGATGGACACTGAGGAAGACTAGATCCTGCCACAGCCACAGGAATACTGAAAAAAAGGAACCATTCTGATAATGAAACAGTGAGATGGTTGTGGACAGGCCTCAGTTGATTACTTTTGAATAAAAATTTACATTATATACACAGTTTTCTTTCGTACCTTTTCTTTTGAACACCCCTCATATTACTAATATTGCATTAATTCACTGAAGCGCCAAAGAAATTGGTATAGGCATGAGTATTCAAATACACAGATATATAAGCACATAGAATACGGTGCTGCGTCGGCAACGCCTACACAAGAAAACAAGTGTCTAGCACAATTGTTAGATGGGTTACTGCTGCTACACTGCAGGTTATCAGGATTTAACTGAGTTTAAACGTCGTATTATAGTTGGCGCATGAGCGCTGGGACACTGCATCTCCGAAGTAGCTATGAGGTGGGGATTTTCCCATTCTACCATTTCACGAGTGTACCGTGAACATCAGGAATCCGGTAAAACATCAAATCTCCGGCATCACTGAGGCCGGAAAAAGATCCTACAAAAACGGGACCGATGACGACTGAAGCGAAATCATTCAACGTGACATAAGTGCAACATTTCCGCAAGTTGCTGCAGATTTCAATGCTAGGCCATCAAGAAGTGTCAGCGTTCGAACCATTTAACGAAACATCATCGACATGGGGTTTCGGAGCCGAAGGTCCACTCGCGTACCCTTGATAACTGAAAGAAAAAAAACCTTTACGCCTCGCCTGGGCCCGTCAACAACGCCATTGTACTGTTGAGGCATGTTACCTGGTTGGACACGCCTCGTTTCAAGCTGATGGACGTGTACAGCTATGGAGACAAACTCATGGATCCATGGACCCTGCATATCAGCAGGGGACTGTTCAAGCTGGTGAAGGCTCTGTAATGGTGTGGGAAGTGTGCAGTTGCAGTTATATGGGAACCCTGATGCGTCTAGATGCGACTGTCACAGGTGACAAATACGTCAGCATTCTATCTGATCACTTGCATCCATTCGTGCCCATTTGGCAGCCCTATGGACTTCGGCAATTCCAGCAGGACAATGCAACACACCACACGTCCAGAATTGCTATTGTGACTCCTGGAACACTCTTATGAGTTTAAACACATCCGCTTGCCAACAGATCCCCAGACATGAACTTTATTGAGCATGTCTGGGATGTCTTGCAACGTGCTGTTTAGAAGAGGTCTCCACCGCCTGGTGCTCTTACTGATTTATGGACAGTCCTGCGGGATTCATGGTGTCAGTTCCCTCCAGGACTACTTCAGACATTGGTCTAGTCCACGCCACGTCGTGCTGGGGCATTTCTGCTTGCTCTTGGGGGACGTGCCGTTATTAGGCATATGAAGCAGTTTCTTTCGCTCTTCAGTGTATATTTGACATACGTGTTATAATTTAAAAATATCTTACAACTGTGTTGGGAACTACGTTGTCACGATATTCCACGAGGCAGAGAAAATAGATTTTTTTAACCACTTATTTATTCCCACGACAATGTTTTCTCATTTAGGATGCAGGAAGGCCGCGCGGGATTAGCCCAGCGGTCTAGGGCGCTGCAGTCATGGACTGTGCGGCTGGTCCCGGCGGAGGTTCGAGTCCTCCCTTGGGCATGGGTGTGTGTGTTTGTCCTTAGGATAATTTAGGTTAAGTAGTGTGTAAGCTTAGGGACTGATGACCTTAGCAGTTAAGTCCCACAAGATTTTACACACATTTGAACATTTTTTATGCAGGAAGTAATAATTGTATTTGAACAGGGATTCCCAGCCTTGGCGTGCCGTCAATAGATCCTATGCCATTCGCGGCTATCAAGATCCAGCAAGAGAACAAGCAGAAACCAGTAGCAGTGGACCTCGAGTTCGATAACCTGCTCGTCTACGAGATGTCTCGCGGCTTCGTGGATTCCGTCGAGTGAGTATCTCTTCAATTCAGTCTCCGACGTGTGGGGATAGAGTACTGCTACGACTGGAAACCAGTCACACAATTACTTTTATCACAGAGCTTGAGTAGACTGAAGCTCTTTAACTGTGATGTAGCGCTACCTATAATGATAACCGAAACAATACGACCGCTGAATACCACGGGATATAATGCTACCAAGTGGCTTTGAGGGGATGTGAAATGGTATGAATAATATAAAACCGCATCGAGATGAAATTGGGAGATCCACTGACATATGTGACTTCGACAAGGCGAGCATTTATAGTCCGCTGCCTTGGAACAAGTATATCGGAAACTGCGAAGCTATTCGCTTTCTACTGTCGTTGGCATCTATGAAAAGTGTTTGAACACTGGCGAAACCACGCGCAGGCGTCAAGTTGTCGGAAGTCCACACCAAATCAGGAGGTCGTAGCAGTGCCATTTCTGTAAAGCAAAATAGGCCGCGATCTGTGGAAGACATAACCATCACTTATGAAGGAATACGAGGGCTATTCGGAAAGTCGGTCGCAAAACAGAAACAACAGTGAAAATCAATAATGATTGGTTAGGAACAGTTTGCTACAACTTCCACGTACTTCTCTAAATTGTCGACTTACAAATGGCAGCGTTGTACCACTTTCCAGTACCCTCACCATAGGACGTAGCCGCCTGTTCTTCCCGTCACTTGCATGCGCTGTGCTAAAATGTTGTCGTCATAGCCGCCGGTTCATGTCAGCAGAGATGAACATTAGAGGGAGCCATGCAGGTGATGTATGGTGGCTGATCAGACAGTCCCCATCGAAAACGCTGCCCCTGCAGTGTGCGACCGAGAACTGTCATGAAAAAGGAAATGCATGACACGTGGGGCTGCACGAAATCCGGTGAAACCTCGCAACGGGCTCCCATACTTGGCGGGAGAGACACTAAGGTTCTAGGCGTCTTCACTATGTGCTCAGCATTGAAAAGAGCGACGAGACGCGGTTGACAGACATACTAAAGACACTGCCAAACACATCTGTGCAAAGATTCATCGGACTTTTGGTGACGTTTCCGTTTGGCGGCCCCTTAATTTCCGGATATCTCTCGTAGTTAGTTATATAACTGTTTCCGCAGTTGCAAATGTCATGGCTCAACGGGCTAGAGAAATTGAAGTTTGTCGGTTCCCTCGATACGGCGCTGATCTTATGGCAGAGTTTGCTACAAGTGCGAACATCAAGAGAGCAACCTCGATCCACATGTTCAGGTAGTCCCATACCAAGCCACGAGGCATTATATTGGCGCCAATGTTCCATATTACTGTTCTGTTGTATCTCATGTTTGTGTTATGTATCCGTATGTTGTCATGTACTGCTATTCTCTAAACTCCTGCATGAACGTTACATTTTTACAGAAGCACAACTTAGCAACCATTCAGCTTCTGTTATCTGCTTCTCTTTTTTATTCATTTTCATAGTAGACTAGCATGGCAGCTGCGCAACTTGTTCATTTCTCTAAAATAAATTTAGGAGAATTTTTCTTCTTCTTTTTATTTAGTCTTTGTCCTGTATCTACACGCAGTCGGCGTGGCGACTATCGGATTTGGCGTTGATAATGTTAGAATATGGTCGGTTGCCCTTCCTGTCACCATATTTGCGGAGAAATATTTAGAAAAATTTTAAAGCAATGCAATTGTTATATGTTTGTAAATTTTAAAAATAGTGGTAAAACAGTGATGGTTGTAGACGCTATATAAGGTCACTGTTCTGCGAGAAACCGTTACTGTGGAACTATATATGATAAAACGATGTCTCACGAATTTCGATTAATTACGTCCAATTGCATTATATCCCTAAAAAAATCGTCTTTGAACAGTAAACAGTAAACTAATCAGTAAGAATAATAAACGACTCTCATCAACGATCACGGCTAGAGTACATCTGGAATTGCACAGCATGTTTAAAGAAAAGTACGACATATTCCTAATGCAGGTACTGTTAGTCAAGACTACAAGAAATGTTTCTATCGGTACCTCAAGGTCCTAGTGGTGATAGAGAGATAGTGTCAAATGTTTTGTACAGCCCTTGGACGATGCACTATTTGTATACCCAGCAGAAGGATCGTCTTACTGTGATTATTCTACTGTACAGTGTCAAAGTCTGAATATTACACATGTCCTCCAGCTAGGCAAATGGAACAAATATGTTGGTTCTTTGTGCATTATATGTGATCTCTCTTGTGCCTTAAAATGGCTTATCGAGACACCATTTCCTGAGAAAACATGATGTTTTGGTACCAAAAGCAAGACGCACATTCCAAGAGGGCTGTGAACGGCAAATGGGTGTAATTTTTTCGATATATATCTAAGATACCGACATAGTGCTACTCACAAAATATTTTTCATATTTTTATGTGTTTCCGAGGAACAGAGATTTAAAGTTTCCCTACCTGTACACGTAAGATACGCACGTTATAAATTATGTCAGGCGAAAACGTACACTAAGTGATCAAAAGCATCCGGAGACACCGAAAAATATACTTTTTTAACATTAGGCGTATTGTGCTGCCACCTACTATCAGGTACTTCACATCAGCGACCTCAGTAGTCATTAGACATCGTGGGAGAGCAGAATGGGGCGATCCGCGGAACTCACGGACTTCGAACGTGGTCAGGTGATTGAGTGTCATTTGTGTCATACGTCTGTACGCGAGGTTTCCACACTCCTAAATATCCATAGGTCCACCGTTTCCTGTGTGATAGTGAAGCGGAAACATACTGGGACACGTAAGGCACAAAGGCGTACAGGCGGACCTCGTCTGTTAACTGACAGATACCACCGACAGTTAAAGAGGATCGTAATGTGTAATAGGTAGACATCTATCCAGACCATCACACAGGAATTTCAAACTGTCCCACGATCTACTGCAAGTACTATGACAGTTAGTCGGAAAGTAAGAAAACTTAGATTTCATGGTCGAGCAGCTGCTCATAAGCCACATATCAAGCCGGTAAATGCCAAACGACGCTTTGCTTGTGATTGAACACTGGGAAAACGTTGTGTGGAAATCCGATGGCAGGGTGTGGGTACGGCGAATGCCCGGTGAACGTTTCGTGCCAACAGTAAAATTCGGAGACGGTGATGTTATGGTGTGTTTATGCTTCTCATGGAGGCGGCTTGCACCGCTTGTTGTTTTGCGTGGCACTATCACAGCACACGGCTACACTGATGTTTTAAGCACCTGCTTGCTTCCACTGTTGAAAAGCAATTCCGTAATGGAAATTGCATCTTTCAACACGATCGAGCACCTGTTCATAATGCACAGTCTGTGGCGCAGTGGTTACACGACAGTAACATCCCTTTAATGGACTGGCGTGCACAGAGTCCTGACCTGAATCCTAAAGAACACCTGTGGAATGTTTTGGAACGCCGATTTCGTGCCACGTCTCACCGACCGACATCGATACCTCTCCTCAGTGCAGCACTCCGTGAGGAATGGTCTGCCAGTCCCCAAGAAACCTTCCAACACCTGATTGAACGTATGCCTGCGAGAGTGGAAGCTGTCATCAAGGCTAAGGATGGGCCAACACCGTACTGAATTCCAGCATTACCGATGGAGGGCACCACGAACTAGTAAGTCCATTTTCAGCCAGGTGTCCGGATACTTTTGATCACATAGTGTAACTTATAAAGTGACGCAGCATGGATAAATATGTTGTAACAAGCCCATAACGTTCTTTTCATATGAGTGGTTTGCCCTCTTCTGGCAGGGAAAAGAAGGGAACAAGCGGAAAAATTTTCCTATCGGAGAACAAAAAAGACTTATGTTCTCCTGTTTAAAGGACTCTGAGTGCAAAGCGCGGTGCCGGCTGCCTCGTTCTTCCTTCCTCAGCGCCTCTTGTCATGTGAACATTTTTTTCTGCAGAGAGGGAAGGAGTCGGAGAGCTAGTAAGTACTGCACGGCAGTAGACTGTGGTGGTGGTATAGAAAGCGCGAAGGAGACAATGGCAGCGTGAGAGAAAGAGATGGACATAGAGGGAGTGGAACACAGTTTACAGTGAGAGAACAATGCTAAGAAGAAAGTGAAGGAAACAGTGTCAGTGGGAGACGGACAAAGAGAAGGGGAAAGTAGAAGTGAGTAATAGGTAGTAATAATGAGAGACAGAGTCTATGACAATGACAACGAGGAAGAGTGTGATAATGGTAGTAAGACGAGACAATACCAGTGGGAAGGAATTAAGCTAAACTAAACTCCGCCCGAACAGGCTTGCATGCCCGGCGTGTCAACCTCAGCCCACAGGCGTCACTGGATGCTGATATGTAGGGGCATGTGGTCAGCACACCGCTCTTCCTGCCGTATGTCAGTTTACGAGACCGATGGCAAGGGATGAATGAGATAAGCAGCAGTAAAAGAAAGCAAGGTGGAGACATTGACAGTGAGAAGAGACAGTAGCAAAAGAACAAACGAAGGAGATTGAGGCTGTCAGATAGGAGACAAGGACAAAGAGAGAGACACAAGGTGATAAAGAGAATGAAAAAAAAGGCAATTAACAGCTGAGGTCATCAGTCCCCTAGACATAGAACTACTTAAACCTAACTAACCTAATGACATCACACACATCCATGCCCGAGGCAGGATTCGAATCTGCGACCGTAGCAGCAGAGAGGTTCCGGGCTGAAGCACCTAGAGCCGCTCGGCCACGACGGCCGGCAAAGAGAATGAGTTGGCCTGAATGAGTGAGTGAGAACGGGCAAGTGGATGTGGGTGGATTTGTCCTACTTACTGCGATGGGACACAGTTTGTGATTGAGTTACATTTGTGGAAGCTTGTGGGAGTGGAAGTGATTTGCATTTCTCAAAGATTGTCAGCGAGGGGGCAGAGGTCATACCGGGCAGTGGAATACATGGGGAGAAGGCAAAAAACAACCTTAGGCATCACCAATTAGCTGGTGGAAATTGAGGAAGTCACGCCTTGGTGCTGAAGCCATGCTAGTTCCGCATGAACGGTCTTATCAAACCGTGAATGGAAAAGGGCGAGCTTTGAAAAATTCTAGAACTACAGAACACTTTAGAGAAATGAGAGCTGCAAAATTACGTGCACACCCGATTGTTTGCTCAAAATCTATTTGTACGAATAGTAGAGAGCATCAAGATAGGATATTTTGCGGCGGCGTTCGTAGCGACAAACACTTCGCTGTAGAAACGGCTTACGAAGTCACCGCCACACTTTTAATAGCGGGCCGACCGGTCCGCTGGAACAGTGAACAGAAAGATGAAAACCCAAACACTCTGATTAAATAAAAGTCGGTGCTTATCTTTATTAACGAAGATACAGAAACACAGTAGTGAACTCCGTGTCTACAGAAATCTGACTAGTTCGAGTCGGAGCGGCTAGGTCGGCGTCGGCTGACGACAAACAACAACTCTGCTGCGATGAACACACAACTGACTAGCAAGTACACAAATCGGTGGCGAGTATACAACTGGGCGGCGAATACAGAACTGTACTAGCGCTCGCGACTCCAGCGCTTAAGAAGCCAGAAGCCAGCGGTGGCGCGCGCAGACTTGCGCTGGCGCTGCTTATGCGGACGGCGTCCGGACTTTGATGCTGCCAACCTTTTGGCAGCGGGCTCGGTTGGCATTACTGGCTAGGATATAACAGGATACAAATGCCTGAATGCAGAACTACTAATTGTTTTAATTTGAAGTTTGACGTCTGCTCACAAATGAGGACAGGAATACTTTTTCCTGTGATATAATTACAGATTAACACGTTTATTACCATTACTTGTAATGAGAAACGTTGCTTCCTGCCAAATTTCATGACTCTAGGCCAATAGCAAGTACCCTACAGCTTTTGAAGAGTAAGTTTACAAGTATCGAAATATGAGACATAGGTGGGGTACCTTTCGATTGCGTTGACTAGTACGCTGACGTTTATTATACCACAAGGACTATATATTTTAGTATATGACATAAATTTCGACTACCAGTTTCTTAGGAAAAGGGGTCTTAAGTGACGGTCGGGCAGACCAGACGACAAATGACAAAAAAAATTCGTCTTATTTAATTACAAATTTACAGTTTTAGGAACTTTTGCTTTGCGTTTACTGTGGAACCTCGCTTCTCGCCAAATTTCATGACTCTAGTCCAACGGGAAGCAACACACAAGTTTTGATGAGTGAGTTTCCGAGTATCAAAATACGGCACATAACTGGGACACTGCCAGTGGACTACAGGCGTTAACAGGTGAAAATTTGAAACTCATACGTCTATACATTCCTGAGAAAAAGGGTTCTTAATAGTCGGACAAATAGACAGGCACAGAGACAGACAATAAAGTGATCCTATAGGGATTCCGTTTTTACAGACTGAGGTAAGGAACGCTAAAAGCCACTGCTCCGAGCTCTAAATTGACTGGGGCCTCTATTAAGAACCAAACGCTGGAAAAGGCACTGAAGCCGAAAATGTTTCGGACACCAGGGGAACACACAAGTAAGATGATTAGGGCCTTATTACACTAGGCCGCCAGTCAGCCACGCCACCGGAGGCGCTGTTTCTATTATACGAGGCCGCCAGCTACGATAGTTCTCGCTAGTCGAGCAGTCTATTTTCCTCGCACACTTTTCTGCGCACTATTTCGTTTGCTTCAGTATGCCTAGTGGAGTGTCACTGTGGAGAAGAGTGAAAGTATACACATGATCAAAGAGAAAAACATTAAGGTGGAAGAAGCACTGAAAGAATACAAGATGTTATTGGACACACCTATGAATACCGAAAATTTCATTTGTACAGTTGAACCACAAGGTGGAATTTGGGACGTCAATTGTGAAGCAATGAAACTATTTGTTCACTCCTACCGGATTTAGAGCAACGGTCCTCGAGTGAGAGAAATAGCCTGCTTTCGAAACAATTTATAGGCTTACTTATCTCAAAGTGACTACGAGTTTTTCTTCATGTGATATACATTTTCTCATTTTAGTTTCTTTCCCGGTAATATCAACCTTCATTAACGACAATAACTCAAAGACGATTTAGACATTCGTAGGTAAATAAAAGAATTGTTATCCTCTAAACACAGTCCATCAAAAAAGAGTATAATACGAGGGCTATCCACAAAGTACATTACGTTTTCGTTTTTGTCCGTTAGGGGCGGGGCTAGATCGGCCATGTTGTTGTCATGGCATTCCGCCGCTCAGTCGGCATCCTGCCGTGCTAGTGAGGGGTTCGTGCTGTACTCTGTTGAGTTACTGTGACAGTTTGAAATGTCAGCGTTAATTGAAAATGCCGCGAAGTGTGAAGTGCGTGCTGTAATAAGGTTTCTGACTGCAAAAAACTGTACACCGATAGAAATTTAGCGGCAGCTTTGTGAAGTGTATGGGAACAACATAATCACTGAAGGTGGAGTGCGTCAATGGGTCATAAAATTTAAAAATGGCCGAACTAACTTTCACGACGAAGAGCGAAATGGAAGACCCACCATAGTGACTGCCGAACTTATCGAAAAAGTCGATGCTGCGGTCCGTGAAAACCGTAATTTCACAATAACGGAACTCTCTATGAGTTTTCCACAAATTTCACGATGTTTGTTGCAAGAAATCATTACCGAAAAGCTTGGTTTACCACAAGTTTTCTGCAAGATGGATACCAAAAATCTTGACAGAGATTTACAAAAATCAGCGAATGGCTGCAGCGTTAACGTTTTTGGACGCTTACGAGAAAGATGGCGACTCATTACTCGATCGCATCGTTACTGATGACAAAACGTGGGTTAAGCATGTGAACTGCGAGACAAAATTGCAGTCAATGCAGTGGGGGCACACAAATTCCACCCACAAACCCAAGAAATGCATGCAGACAATGTCGGCAAGGAAGGTGATGGCGACTGTCTTTTGGGACAGAAAAGGTGTGATTTTTGTGGATTTCCTGGAAAGAGGCACTACAATTAACTCTCAAATGTATTGCCAAACTCTGCACAACCTCAGAAGAGCAATACAAAACAAGCGCAGGGGAAAGTTGGGCTCAAAGATCTTGCTGATTCACGACAACGCCCGGGCCCACACGGCAAATGCCACTCGTGAAGTTCTCGAATCTTTTAAGTGGGAGTTGTTTCCTCATCCGCCGTACAGTCCAGAACTGGCACCGAGCGACTTCCACTTATTCCCAGCAATGAAGAAGTGATTGGCTATGCAGCATTTTGATGACGACGCACAGCTTCAAGAAGAGGTAACCACGTGGTTGAAGGCGCAGGCGGCCGAATTTTACGACGAAGGAATTTCCAAGCTCGTCCATCGCTACGATAAGTGCCTTAATTTAAATGGCAACTATGTAGAAAAGTAGTATTTAAGTGTGGCTTTCATCTGTATATAATAAAAAAAATTTCCAATACTTGATTTATTTTTAATTCCAAAACGTAATGTACTTTGTGGATAGCCCTCGTACAATACTTTAGATTCTCTTGGCGATAGCGTAGGGTGTACATACATCTTCCCCTTCCTTCGCCTTGGCGTTTTCATTGAAAGTGCTAGGAGGAGCGTGTATGCATAGTTGTTGTCCGACATGTTCCCTGGTCACTAGTGCACAGCGAACTGACGACGCGGTGGCCAAACCGAGTGGTGGTGGCAGGACTGGCGAACCAGTGTAATAGGTCCCGTTTGACACAATGCCCCGCCAAGAGCCTCCCGCCACCAACGGCGGCCGACATAGTGGCGGGGCAAAGCAGGCAGTCGGCACCCAGCTTCTGGCGGCGCCACTGGCTGCCCTAGTCCAATAAGCCCCATAACAATACATTCCCGATGACGAGCAACGCCAGCGGTGGAGTGGCTGGCTGCGCCGCCTGGCGGCCTAGTGTAATAAGGGCCTTAGAGCCCTTTCGATGTCTTAGTGTTTAGCCGCCAGGCCAGTTGCTGAGGAGTGGAACGACTCTGCGGATGTACAACAGGATCTGTCCCAGCAGAGGCAAGCTGAGCCGTCATTACGGTTCACCACAGATTAATGACGCTGCAGCGCCGGTGTCCTGCTGGACTTACAAGGTCCGGCCGAATAGCTCGAACTTTCGCGGTGGTAGGTGATCCTTCTGTTTCGCAGCCGTGGTGACGTGGACCGCCATACTGTCCACGTATGCTGTCGGTCGGCCGTTTCTTGACACAAAGCTTCCAAGTTCCACAGTAAAAATTATTTGTCATCCCTATTGGTGGAATGTGTCCTAATAACCGCGCATATAGCGCAATCAGCTGGTACCCTGATACTTTCCTTTCGTTGCAGGATGGTGCCCGGCAGCTACCGCATGAAGGCACACTTGCGCGTTGACGATCCCATGTACATGATCGGTACATACAAGGTGGACGGCAACGTCCTTGTCCTACCCATTAAGGGAAATGGCGCCTGCAACCTCACCATCGGTAAGTTTATTTGTTGCAGCTGTGCATCTAGAATAAAGTAATGGCTTCATGCGGCAACGTCTAACTTCAACCGTTAAAATTGTAGTAGGTTAGTTTCCTCGAAGTTTACAATTGTATAGTTCGTAATGTGTGAAATGCGCCTGCCAAACATGACTTCAGATGGTTACACATAATCAACGCAGAACAAATTGAGCTCTCCTCACTATGAGATGAGAAGACCTCTGACTCATACGACAGTTTGATTTGTTGTGCTCGAGAATAACAGTAGGCTGCCTTGTGTGTCGACAGTGAATCAAGAAAAAATGTAGGAAGGAAAAGGCATACTACCGACTGATAATCTTCTCTAATTTTTTAATGAATCATTTTGGAATCTATAAATTCCCACGCCCGGGTTCCCGGGTTCGATTCCCGGCGGGGTCAGGGATTTTCTCTGCCTCGTGATGGCTGGGTGTTGTGTGATGTCCTTAGGTTAGTTAGGTTTAAGTAGTTCTAAGTTCTAGGGGACTGATGACCATAGATGTTAAGTCCCATAGTGCTCAGAGCCATTTGAACCATTTGAATCTATAAAGTCTGCTAAATAACTACAGATAACACAGCGAGAACATTACATCACCGCTTGGATCAAGTTCCTTTACCATTCTTTTTTTGTATTATGTGGATACTTAGCTGATACATTTCATAGATCCTCCAATGATTCCTCGTTTGTCGACAGTCCTTGTGAAATTATGACAGGATTGTGAAATTTTCGTGTGACTTGAATAGAATTTAAGACACTACTGAAAGAATTTCACTCCAAAATATACATCAAAATGCTATAAACGCAGAAAAGACTTGGCTCAAAATGAAATACAAATGACACATATAACTTATTGATGAACCTCGTATCACGATAATGCATAGCGTCGTAGCAGATCATATAATCCATCGAAACTCCTCACCTAGAAAGCAAAGCATGGAAGGAGAAGAAACTAATACGTTTACAGAAACGTATCCGCTTAACTATGCATTTTTCACACAGATGCATATATGGTAAGTCATAGAGCACACTCATAATAATCAGTGTGAGCATACAGTCATGGCTCAGCTCTGACTGTTAGTGTGAAGCGGCAGGCAACAATAATAGGTTACTCAATGCATTTCACCGTTGAACAATACTTAGACAAGGCGGTCTTTTAGTCACATCAGTGCTGATGAGTATTTGAAAACCTTAAACATTTGCTTACAAGTCACTAATTGCAATAATCTTTACTTAGTTACTGGTCACACAATTAACGATTTTATAAACGTTGTCAAAGTAACAAGTTCGAACAAATCGTTTTAACTGAACTTCAGTTTATTCATAAGCACTGATGCTAACTGGATGGATTGGGTTCAGAAACAAGCAAGGCCCTATCTGAAGGTCTACAAGGCAATACAATGCTATCGATCGATGAACGTTACTAGTGTGCTCATCGCAATATTCGGCCAGCAGAGTTGTGAGTATATGTTCTTGTTGACGGATAAAACGAGGTAGTACGTTAACCGCCTTCCACCGAGTTCCGTTGGCTTGAAAATCATAATACTTAGACAAAGCGCTTTTTTAGTCACATCAGTGCTGATGAGTATTTGAAAACTTTCGAAATTTGCTTACATCAGTCACTAACTGCAAGAATCCTTACTTAATTACTGGTCACAAAGTTAACGATTTTATAAACGACAATGCTTGTATGACCACATATTTGAAGCGTCTGCATATATATGTTGAATATTTCATTTCCTAATTTTAGACAGATCAAATGTGATAGTTTGATTTTGTAAAACGAATAAGAATCAATATTTAGGATGCATTACTGTGGATCGAATGAAGTCATTCGTTACTACTCTCTAATATATACTCAATGATGAGCATCGACAGACATTTTTCCAACAGGAGAAAAGATTCTAAAATCAATAGTTTTGATATAACTTATCCGCCGAGTTTTAAAACCTGTCTTGTTACATGAGTGGTTTTGAATAGTACATGAAAATTTCATCGTTTTATGTTATTAGTATGGATGCAACGCTTTTGCTTCAACGATTACAACCTCAAATAATTAAATGTAGGTTATCCAACGAATGGTGAAATAAAACCAGAAGACGTTCACCAAAACAATGACTTACTCCCACTATGTTAGGTAGGAGAGTTCTGCAATGTTCGCAGGAGACCTTCTGTATAGTTTGGAAGGTAGGAGACGAGGTACTGACAGAAGTAAAGCTGTGTGGACGGGGCGTGAGTCGTGCTTGGGTAGCTCATATGGTAGAGCACTTGCCCGCGAAGGGCAAAGGTCCCGACTTCGAATCTCGGTGCGGCACACAGTTTTAATCTGCCAGGAAGTTTCATATCAGCGCACACGCCGCTGCAGAGTGAAAATCTCATTCTGGAGAGTATCGTTTACCAATTCCCACTGACATTCCTGTTAGGTTACATTTACTTCTCTATGCCTTTAATACTTCGTTCTTGTCAGTTTTAAACAACATACGAGCGTGCGTATAGCCCTCTGAAGCCGTTTATTAATCTGGAATTCCTCTGATAACAGATAACTGTCCCCACTGAGCTAGTACTTGCTCAGTTAGTTACTTTAATTGTATGCATGTAGGCTTTTGAGATACCATTTAAATACGTAAGTGTAAGTATAAATGCGAATAGGAATAGCTTAGAAATAATTAAGGAGATGTCATTGCAAGGGAAACGTATTACCCAACAATGAAACTCAAACCTCTGGAGAAACAATACCACTATAAAAACTGAAAGGAGCAATAGAAGAGAATTTTGGAAAAATGGGTAAGTGAAAAAGATTAACGGGATTCCATAGAAATTGTTTAATGGATAAGAACTAATGGAATCTTAGGCTTAAACGACGCCATAAATGAAGAAAGCAGAAAGAAATATGAAAGTGAACGAGACCATAATGGAAACATCAAAATGGGGACTTCAAATGTATTCTTCAGAAAAAGTGATTCTAACTGAATGGATTAGGTTTACTAACAAGCTGGATGCTTCTATGATATGATGGTGTGTGAAACTAGACGATAATGGAAAATGAATAACAAGAAATGGCCAAAGAAGGTAAGGAGGTCGATCCGAGAGAGAAAAAGATGTAGAGATCAATCGCCTGTAAAAGTGGCAAATAGTTTTCAAGGAAACTATGTGCCCCAGAAATCTTCAAGGGAGAGCTTAAGAAGTTAGTAAACTATTGAAGATGATCTGCGAGAAACGGCATTTCGAGTTTTGTATACATATCTTGAAAAAGGAGCGTATATTCGTGAGAGACGGTATGTCTTGCGACATTCAACCGAGATAATGCTTTGAGTTTTGCAACACTTGAACAAGTCACCTAGTTTTCGTCCGGTGTGCTCACAGTCTGGGTCAATTCATATGACCATATATTTTGTACTTTTTAGTTGTTATTTCAGTTTTCCATAATGGACGTTACAGCAAGGAATAATACTGCTATTCGTCCTAGAGTTAACATATGGGACTTGGTAATAATGAAAACAATTTGTGTAAATAATTAGTGTTTGAAAATAATCGTTCTAATATACAGATGATTCTCTAGGACGATTATAAATACTAGAGTGGTTTTTTAGGTGCTTTTATGATGCGATGATGTAAGAAAACCGTCGTGTGTCTAGTGTAAAACGTAATGATGTCAACCTCGGTGAGTCCACGAAAGGAAAGTAGCTCTGGCTTGTGGAAGAAAAGAGGATGAAGATGCGGCCAAAACCGCTGGCGTAAGGCTAAGATGAATCATACTTGACTATGGGTGTGAGCCAAATAACGTGTCAAGATGGATTTCGTACCTGTTAATTGGAGTTGGTTGAAAATTCAATGGATGACTGGATAAGGTGTGGAGATGAATCGCAGATAGGATGAAGACGTAGCGATGGAACATGATATCTAGATCGCTGATTAGTAGCAAGGATATTGAATTTGAATTTTCTGGATAAGTTCCCAAGGCCATCCAGAGAGAGAAAAGGGTATGGTAAATGGATGAAATAATGTGGGTTACAATTTTCGATGGTATGTGGACGCGATTATGCGAGACGAAAGGTGTTGTTGCTTCTGAATAAGTGGCTTCCGGAACACACAGCAAATAACGATGTACAGTAGGATTCCCACCACCCTCAGATTTCGATTATCATATCTTATCCACTGCACCATCATATCTGAAGGGCATCCCTCTAAGATGACTTTTTTTGCAGTAGTTGTGAAATTTACTTACCCTGAAGACTGCGTCTGTAAAGATTGTGAAAACGTCATTTACAATGGTGGATTTAGTTTCAGAATGACGCTATCTAATGTTCGAAGAATTTTATTTCAATAGCGTGTGGCTAGGCTGTGATTCCCACCTGCAGTTAGTCTGCGTTCCTGCTGCATGTCTTTTCAGCTGACGCCACTTAGGCGACTTTCATGTCTATGACGATGATATGATTGTGAAGGCAACACAACAGCCAGTCCCTGACCAGAGTAACTCTCCTACACGGCCTTGCGTGGCATTAATCCCCACTGATGACTCAGCTATGGAGCCGGACATTCACATAGATTATACGATGTACTTAACTTTTAGATGTATAGTATGCTGTTTATGACAAACTATTTCTATCGCGGAAATCGAAAATTTAATTTCTATTCACTACGTCGTTTTATGTATCTGCAGACAACTGTTCGGAACTGTTTTCTCATCTTTCATGGGTTACATTCATGTTGTTAATAGATCCAAAATTAATGAGAGCTTCGTGGACGTGGAACAAACAAGAAAATATTAGAATATTTATGGTCAGATTTGATTTTCATTCCGCAAGTCCTCGGTGAAGAGCCCCTCAAGAATGTGATCTAAATAAACTTGAAATAAATTTCGTCCACAAGCGAATAAAACAGTCACCAAAAAGAGGGAGAAACAGGTAAGGAAATGAAACAAGCTCTTGGATACTGCTGTCATACGTCGTCAAAAGAGGAGAATGCGCAGTACTTAGATACCATTGCAATTGAAACGTTCAGGAATCACATATTACACAGAAATTTCATTATGGAACTCTAATCGATAATTATTTTTTATAAGACTTTAGTTTTTGAAACACAAGGAGTTGGCCACTAATAAATATTTCAGTGTCCTATAAAATATTAATTCATTATCGTCCCTTTCAAATTACCGAAAATGTGTGCTCCTCAGTCATGGAAATTATCTTTTACTTAGTAAACCTATTTCATATCCTGATACAGATTGTATTTATTCTTACGAGTGATACTGTTTCTGCTTACTGACGTCTTGGCTTGTATATGGAGACTACTATTCACGAACATTTTCATTTAGAAACAAACATACTATTGCGCCAGATGGTATAACCAGTTGTTGTATAGGATGTTTCGAGTTCACACCACAAATAATTCAACCTGGGCTTGAGAAAACACTGTCTTAGACTAAAGAGCTGCCCAAATTTGCCTTCAGTTAATCATCAAGAAATTTTAATCAGCACAGAGTGCTCACTTTTTAATTTTTAATTACGGGTTTATGCCAATTTTTGCTTTGCAAATAGATGTTTCGTTAGATGATTCAGAAGCTTGTGCTATTTTTCACCCACATGAATTTGCTATCATATTTGGCTTACAATATTTAATACTATTGACCGTTTATTTCTTCACGTCATGTATTTTGTATAACTTGGGGAAAACTTTTCACAGCTTCTAAACTGTACCTAACGATTCTTTGAAGAAAAGGAAAAAAATCGTTCGGGTGCATATCCATGTAAATAAAACGTTGTATATTTTGTATATGACATTACAAAATACGCTATTGTTATGATCCATTGTCTTGATATGATTCACTGTTGAAAATTATTTCGATGTTGATTCTTACAGATGTGCGTTTAAAGACTACGATCTAGAGAAAACCGTCCATCAGTCACTTATAGCAGAAACATTTCCACTCATGTAACTGCGAATTTCGGATTCTAAGTCATCTAACTACATCATTATCTTGCAGTGGGTTTCGAAGCTGATATGGAGATGTGGGGAGAGCCTTTGGAGCGAGACGGAGAAGTGTACTGGGATATCAAGAACTTCACAGTCAAGATGGAGGTTGGGAAGGTCCACATACAACTTGACAACCTGTTCAATGGTGACAAGGTGCTGGGTAAGTGTCCAACGGTTGTTAATGAAATTATTTTTTGTAACTCTGTTAAATGGACATTAAAAATTTAATATAAACTGTTTATTAAAAGAGATACGTGAATTTGCATATTAGCATAATTTACGACCAACTACTGAAAGTAATGGCTTATTTCATCGCCAATTTGTAACCACTAAGCAGTAATCTACTTAAGTAAAACGCAAACTCTTTAGCCAAATATCCACTGAGGTACCTAAGAGCAAACGTTACTTATGATGAACTAATGACGCGTGATAGACAATGACCATTTCAATCAACTGCGACATCGCATTACTGCACTATATACCACGCACTAGCTTCACTGTGTACTGGTAGATTTGATCCCTACTGCAGAAACTCATCAGACAAACAAAACTGTCTGTACTGCAACCTATTTCACGGTGTCTGATTACTGCAAAACGAGCTGTAATGCGAGTACATTTAATATTGTTATGTTTGCTGTTAACTTCAATGATTTTTTACTTTTAAGTGTCCTTGCTACATCCGTCGCGTTAATTATTTGTAAAAATCCTAGCTGCGACACTATCCAGCAATGTCTTCGTTAGGAAAACAAATGATTGTGCAATAATTAACGGAATCACAGCGCCGTAAATGATGTCGTAGGGCGCAGTACGAGTAGAGGTTCCACTGACGTAAACGATGAAACATCATCTTCAGTTTTCTGTTTGCATCACAGTGTACAATCTAAGCTCTAAATATAATTTGTGGTTGGTAGCCCAATCTAGACTAGTACTCAGCGAGTATATAGCTGGCATAAGAACCAAAACTGACTGTGGCTCTTTTATGTATTGCAATGCACCTTAGGCAAGTTTAAGCAAGTTGGATTCATTGCTTTACAGATGCATGAGGATATGCTTAGGAGCAATGATATCAACTTCAACGAACGCTCTATCGGTAGAAGTTTGCGAAACCGTGATTTATCTATGAAGGCAGCTAAAGGCAGATAAATATCGTTTAAACAGACTGTCGATCGATGAGCATCGAGTAACCACAAGCATTCGCTCACTCTGTATTGTGGCCAAAGATAACCGTAGAAGGACTGTCACCTGAGCCGTATACCACAGGCACGGAATTATTTTAAAATGAAAAGCCTCCAATATATGAATGTGATGTAGCTTACTGGACGATGCTCAGTCTACGACATATATTAAAAGTTAGACTGAAGAGGGACAAATTTCCTTTCAGTTCAGTTGCAGTCTAAGAGTAAGACTGTAGGCAATTTTTCGTGGAATGCACAGTCCGAATTTCAGAAAGAAGTAGGGCTAAATAACAGAAGCGAAAAGTTATCAATAAGTTGCAGAGTTAATAGACAGTAGTTACAGTGGTAGAGGTACATGAAACGGAAGCAGTAGTTGAGAAGCTAGTAAGACAGGTTTGTAGCTTATTCCCAATGTTGTTCACTGTGAACATTGAGCATGCAGTAAAGGTCACCAAAGAGATAGACGGAAATGGAATTAATCCTAGGAGAAGAGACTGAAATTTTGAGGTTTGCCTGATGACATAGAAATTGTGTCAGAGACAGGAATGAATTTGGCAGAGCAGCTGAAAGGAATGGATAATATCTTGGTAGAATGGATGATCTTGAAAAAAAAAAAGGTTAGAAGATGAGCAGCGACACAAGTAAAACAAATGTAATATGAAAGATTCGAATTAAATCAGACAATGCTGAGGGAATCAGATTAGCGAATGCAGCAGTAAAAGAAGAATATGAGTTCTGCTATTTGGGAAACAGAATTACTGACAGGACCAAAGTACAGAATATTCCAGAAGCAGATTTCTTTTAATATCTACTATAAATTTAAAGGTGAGGCAGTCTTTTATAATGGTGTGTACCAGGATTGTAGCGTTACAAATAAGTGAAATGTTGACAAAAAGCTATTCACACAAGAAGAGAACAGAAAGTTTTGAAATGTGAAGTTGCAGGAGAACGCTCTGAGATTAGATGTATAGTTTGCGCAACTACTCAGGAAGAACGAATTCAAAATGGGGAAAACAAGTTTATGGCTCAGTCCAAGCAAAGGAATGGAAGGTATCGTGTAAAACTCCCCGAGCCAATAATGAATCTAGTTGGTTTGGTAATGGAGTCAGGTGCAAGTGTGTGTGCTGAGTGTAGTGGGGGGGGGGGGGGGGGGGGGGGAAAGGGGTGAAGAAGTTGATAACTTTTGAGGGAGGCCAAGGGTTGAAGTGTGTAAGTAGATTTAAATACAAGTATTTCGTACTAATATGCAGAGATGAAGAGACTTGCATCGGATGGACTAGCATAGAGAGCTGTACGAAACCAGGCTTTGTACGGAAAATCACGACTATATATCACTTGAAAACGGCACACACACACACACACACACACACACACACACACACCTAAATCGCGTTTGTCAGAAAGAGACACAGTAACAGTCCACGAGAAACATGATATCATCTCTGAACCTGTAACACCATATGCCGATACAAGAAGAAGAATACTTTCTGTTTTGTGTTCCATTGCAGGTGACAACATGAACAAGTTCTTGAACGAGAACATGGATCTGTTGGTGCAGGACCTAAAAGCGCCGATCGAGTTGGCGCTGGCGGCTACGCACATGGACGTGGCTAAACGTCTGTTCAGCAAGGTGCCCTACAACTCCGTTTTTCCCCCATCATGAGTATGCGCGAAAGCGCACGTGTGCACACCACCTACTTATAACAGGAGGAGCCCGGAGGAGTCCCATATCTCTTCCTGACACCAAACCAATTCCGACTGTACGCACTTGCACACATGTTTCAATAAACTCCTCAGTCTATTGGCTGCTTTTATTCGTGTTTCCCGGATCTACAGAGAAGAAAAAGTTGCTTGTGAAACGCTTCTGACGTTACACAGCTTTTTGAAAGGAGTGAAAAGGAGACATCAAGGCACTGTTACAATATTTTCAGAACTGGAACGTTTCATTACTGAAGTAAATCTGTGTAAGTTATTGTGCTATTCTGAGGTGAGTAGCAGAACAGTGCAAGCATTTACGTTTTCAACATGAAATCCACTCGCCTGCAGTGTGTCAGAGAGAGGACGGATAATCTTCGCAAAGCTTGGTGGAAGTGGCCAAAGATGACTAGTATTATCTCCATAACATCTGACCACACAGTAAGAGATTTCTCTGACCGCCATAACGTCGTGACACTTCAATAATCGTGTTCCACGGATCCGGCCGGAAGTATCCCACTTCCTGCAGGTTCACCTGTCGGATCTCTTAACTCACCATAAGTAGCACCTGCTGAGTGCAGTTGACGAAAGGTCTACCGATTAAAATTTATATGACATGGAATATTATTTTCTCGGAACAACTGACTTGACTTAGCACTTTAGTGACTGTAAAGATTTGAAATATCTGAAGGGTACGAATTTGATTTGCTCTGGGCAATCAGACTTTTTTTAATGAAATTACATGTACGTTCTAAGCAATTATTAAAATTCGTAGATTTATCGTAGCGACAGCCGCACTGGCGCCTAAACTAATAATGACCAAAACGGCCATTCGCGCTCACGCAACGAGACTCACCCACATATCCTTCTTGGAACCTGTCAGTAATATACTAAAGAATTTAATGTTAAGAAATAATAAAACAGGAGTCATTACTTGAACGAACTAAACCATTATTTATACGTGTTTACAATGGTACATACATCTTAACTGGCTAAAACAAGGACGAGGAGGAAAGGAAGTAGTAGAGATCATATCGCAAATGTACCACATTTTAGGCCAATTTCTCTAGCTTTAGGAATACAAGGAATACATGATGCATAAATAAGACTCCTTTCTATGTCAGTAATGGATCATTGCATTACCGAATCATTATATTAGAAAAAGTAATTTTAATAGCTCAAGGAAAGCAAGAAAAATGATTGGTAAGTCACCATGATCTGTCCGGAGATCGCTTCCTTTTGTGTATGGGGTGGGATACGGTGGGTGTATGACACGTCAGATGGCACAGGGGATGGATTTCGGTAACTACGACTGTGTCTCACCGAACGTTCATTGTAGAGTGCAGCGTCTTTAGGCTTGTACTGAAGTAGTTTTTCTGATTCAGGGTTTTGAAATTAGTTTATATCTTCGAGAGAAAATTGGTATGGATGATAGCAGGAAAAGAACTGCGGTAGTCGCCATGACACATGTATATCATGAAAATAATCGCACAAAATGGGCAACAAGACTGATTTGCCGAAGGGCAACATTCCAGTCATATGTGTCTGATTCACAGTATCAGATATTCTCTACCCGACGACTGTATGAACTATTTCAGAACAGACTAGTATATTTTTGGGTGAGTACATTACATTTGCTAGCGTCAACAGCTGATGCACAGCATCTGGTGCAACAAACTGTACTTTAATAGCACATTTATAAATGATGGGCCCCATCGTACAGCAATGTGGCACATTATTTCGAGGAAGGATACCAGTACTCTAAAGACTGCTTTTCAGAACTGTTGGCATTAATCTGAGAATCGTGATTGTATGATGTGCTAGGAAGAGACTGTTCTTTGTAGATTGCAGCAACTCATAATACCTTTAAAGTAATTGATATAATACGGTACAAAGGCAAACCATCCTGCTGCGTCCCTGCTGCTTTCGGAAGCGTCGGCCTTTTTGAGTTCTTTTCATAAATTAGATCTCAACCTTTGCAGCTTATTTTTTACTACATTTTGGTCCACATTTGAAATAATTCATAGAAGTATTTCAGTTATCACTTTGTACATTCTGTTTTTTACATTTTTGTCCAGGTAATGTCCATGGGTCAACATTCCCAAACACCTTAATACAGCTGTGTAGTTTCTCAGTATGCTAATTGTTCGTTCCTTCACGAGACTTTAAACAGCTAATACATTTTCTCAAGTGAACAACCGCAGGAAAACTCACGGATTTATGAATTCCACCCATCATAGAAGTTCGCTCATGTGTAACCAGCAGCTGGCAGAGGCGCTTGTACAGCCGTGTGGCTCTCCCGCAAATGTACTTAGGTTGCAGAGTTACAGTGTACACAGGATCGTAGGCGTCACGCTACATTGTGACATAGGTAACCGCCACGTTTCCTTAACCATACGCACTGAGCCACTTGCCTGTTTGATCACAGTCGGCGAGTAATTGCCTGTTGAGAGTGACTGAGGCTTTACCACGTGACTAAGAGTGACGGGGATCGAACGCTGCTCTCTTGGCTTCGGCATACGTTACAGATGACATGTAAAAAAAAATTGAGTTTGACATGAAGTCCAGTACACACTAGTACATTCAAAAGATTATTGTTGAAGTTTGTAGGAGTTACGCTATACTCATTCTTTATCTAAGAAAATTACGTAGCTTGTTTTTCATTCAGTTATTGCGTTTCGGTGTTCGATATCTCTGAGAGGATCGTGCTCTCTCTTGTGTAGTCATTAAAAATTTAATGTTGTAATGTCTCCTAGATCACAGGACATGCACAGTAAGTAAAGTTTCCCTATTTACTGTCATTACTGTTGTAGCAATTGTAATGGCCGCAACGTATGAAAGTTTCAGCACTGTCTGAATGAAGTTAAAGTTTGAGGATATCCAGAACATTGTAGTACCTGTAAGTTCTTAATATTAGAGATCAATATCGCCCATTCAGACGCATTATCGAGCTTCTCCTGTTTGATAGTGTATCACTGTTCAGCTGTATCGAGTTGAATAGAAAAATTAAACCTTGGTCCGTTATATCTCGTCGACATTAATTCACGCAGTATGAGCATGTGGGTTGGAATGGGACATAATGGTAGGTTACTAGGTTTTGTTTGTGTCGTATGGTGGCATTTTGGCTGTACACAACATGTGAAGCTAGTGGATAGAGGGGGGTACTGTACAGGGGTGGGTAGGTACTAGATGATTCTGTGTAACCACGTAACGGATTGAAACTTGTCGTCCTTAACTAAGAGGGACAAAATAACTTAAATCGAGCCTTGTATGTCGCTAATGCAATAAACTGACTTACTGATCGTTATGGATATAACTTAACTGGGCACAATGAAACAAAAGAATTCTCCTCAGTAGTAAATGTAAACCGTAACGGTCTTGCCGCAGTGGATACACCAGTTCCCATTAGGTCAGCGAAGTTAAGCGCTGTCAGGAGTGTCCAGCATTTGGATGGGTGACCGGCCTGGCCGCCATGTGCTGTCGTCATTTTTAGGGGTGCACTCAACATCATAACGACCGGGAGAGCGGTGTGCTGACCAGACGCCCTTCCTATCCGCATCCTCCGTGGGAATGACAAGGCAGTCGGACCCCTGAAGACGAAGTGTATTACGTATAAATAGAATTGAAAACACGAATACCAACACTTTCGCACAAAATGAAAAAAAAACAATAATGAACCATTAAGAACTTCAGTATGTCGCTGTACAACAATGCACCCAGTTCATTGAATACAGCTAGGTCACAATAATTTGAAAGCAGTTGCTGTAAAGTGAAGAAACAAATGCAATAAGAGAAATGTAGCAGCATGCCCATCCACGCAAACTGTAAGGAAATGAAAAAAAGTACGTGCGACACATTATGGAAAATAATTTTCACAATGCACTATATACTTGCTAACTTTCAAATTTAGCTTTTTTTAGTTCTCATCTGCACTAATGACTACTTCATTATTCAGTATTGAAGTACTGATTCTTATGAACATGGAAAAAGACATAAAGCGGAATTCATAATTGCAAATGAAAGTCACCTGTATGCCCCCAATTAGAATGCTTCAAGTTTATAAACAGGACGTCTCCCGGCTTCTTGAAATAGCAATTAATAATTATCGTCAGTCGACTTGTCCGGCACACAAAACTTCCTCGTGATGTTTAGCTTGTAGGGTGATCAACTGCGCAGTCATCAGCGCCTGTATAAAGTTCCAATTATTTCACAGTCCACTTTTTTTATGTCTAATCTAGCCACTGTCACGAATGATGAAGATGGTGACGACAACACAAACACCCAGACCCCGGACAGAGAAAATCCCCAACCCGGCAGGGAATCGAACCCGGTACCCCGTGATCCATAGGTAGCAACGCTAGACACTGGACCACGAGCTACGGACACAAAACTTCCTCGTGGATCTGTCTATTAGTGTGAACCGTATCTAAATCCCTACCGTAGTTCCTGCGATTAGCCTTTACATACAGACCGAAAAACATGGGAGGAGACTTAAATTTATAATACACTTGCAATCCACAGTCAGCACTAAATATATACAGCCGGACAACATGTCTTGGCCACTGCATAGAAGTATGATTAAAATTCAGAGAACAACTTTCGATAGCAGAATAGCGTCGTTTTCAAATGATGTTAGCAGTTCGGTCAGTGCACACCATGAAAGCTCTCAGCTAGGAGAACTGTTATCGTTTCCATATTTAACAGGTGTCTGGAGTGACATTTCATGGCAGTGATGGCAGCTGTGAACTGCCGCACTGCCCAGTCCACCTGACCACATCACCAGTCTGGCGTGAGCTGCGGCCACTTGCGAGCCACGTGATTCCGCAGCCAGTATAGTGCGAGCTACATTTTCCGTGTGACCTTTACCGCATTACCGAAAGTAGCTTCGCTACGAAGCACCCTCCATGACGCAACGTCGGTGGGATGCACCCTGTAGCACACAACATTCATATGCAGCACCACTCCCCAAAAAAATTATACGGCAGAACATCGTTCGACTCACTGTATTGGTACAGAATACTCTCTGCTACACCGCACTGGTACAAATCACAGTCGTCCACGAAAGGTCATTAAAAAGCGGCCTCTGATACGTAAAATTCACAAGACGGACACAGTGCCATGCATAAATGTTACGAAGTATCCTCTACCACACAACATCAGTATGAACCATCCTCGGCCACGTAACATCGGTATGAAGTACGTTCTTGTACACAAGATAAGTACGAAGACCTCACAGCCATATAACATTGGTGCGAAATACTGTCTGCCACTAAATATCGTTATGAAGCATCTTCTATTACACAACATCAGTACCGAGCACCATCTGCCACACATTATCAATACAAAGCCTCCACATCAGCGTGAAGACCCTCTGTCACATGACACTTGTACGAAGCATCCTCTGCGACGCAGCCTCGATACGAGGCACCTTCTGCCATACAACGTTATGACGAAACGCGACGTCAATGCCATCAGCGTCATCTGTCACATAAAATTTGTAAGATGGGGTGCTCTATAGGGACAGAAAGTAATGCCCACGGCAGCCCAACTGCAGCGCCCAGCTGCCCTAGCTAATGTGATTCCATGGAGTTCTGCCTTTCACTGATTGATCATACTCAAGCCAACTGACAAAGCCGTGGGGAGGGGACTTCAGCTTATCCGTATGCGTGTAGACGAGGGACAGTTAAAACGTTTCCGTTCTAATGTCGTCCAGTTCAGTATTAGCACAACAAGCAGGCAAAATTTCCATTATTATTGAGGCAAACATCTCACCGAGGCGTCGGGATGAATGTTCGATATTGATTAAACACCGTGTCCTGCTATATGAAGAAGTTCGTAACTGCCTACTGCATATCCTCGTCCGACAGGAATAGCCGAGTTTTCAACGTGTTTTTTAAGAGTGTCTCCCACTTGAGTTAGCATAAAGTCCGCTATACGACAAAAAATGGTTCAAATGGCTCTGAGCACTATGGGACTTAACAGCTGAGGTCATCAGTCCCCTAGACTTAGCACTACTTAAACCTAACTAACCTAAGGACGTCACACGCATCCGTGCCCGAGGCAGGATTCGAACATGCGACCGTAGCAGCAGCGCAGTTCCGGACTGAAGCGCCTAGAACCGCTCAGCCACAGCGTCCGGCGCTATAGGACACTTTCGATATGAAAACTTGCGTTAGCATGAAGCAGTTGGGCCCATTCTCGCCGACTGTTTTCGCCAGACATGCTGTAGCTTACACATTCTTTATTCACAGGGGGATTTCTACAGACCTTAGGTCTTCGACAGCCAAGAAAAAAATAGCAGCACGTTGGTTCTGTTTGGACGCATTAGGCAATAACATCGCCTACTCTGCGAAATGGAAACGAAAGGTTACTTACTTGGGAAATGAGATTGCTCTTCTCTAATATTCACATAATTGAAGCGACATTAATACACTGTGTAGAATTTCACCTGTTGCCCCAAACATTATGTACAACATGCGGTAAATAATAAGGCTCAAATTCAAAGAGGGAGGCCTGAAGATAGGTAAGTGAAAGTCGTTCTGATAGAGGAAGTGTGGCGTTCGGAAATTAGAAAGTATTTTTATTTGCTAAGAACACAGAACATTACGATACCATCTGCCTAAGCTAATTTCACACTCAAGGTCTGGCATGTAAGTCCCTAAAAATCACAACAACAAACTAAATGCTCAAGCGCAGGCAACGATCCGGAAATTCATTCAAATATACTCTGGTGTGGAAACAAGGATGCTTTGGCCCATATAAAATAGTACAGGTGTTTATCACATCACATCAAGTCTCAGCTCCGTAACCACACCAGTATTCTCATAGGAAGCTTAAAACATTTAAAGAGAGCAGCATGACTAATTCTACCTAACTAAAAATGGTTCAAATGGCTCTGAGCACTATGCGACTTAACGTCTGAGGTCATCAGTCGCCTAGAACTTAGAACTAATTAAACCTAACTAACCTAAGGACATCACACACATCCATGCCCGAGGCAGGATTCGAACCTGCGACCGTAGCGGTCGCTCGGTTCCAGACTGTAGCGCCCAGAACCGCACGGCCACTCCGGCCGGCTACCTAACTAAAAGATACAATGTTACCCAGTACAGCTCCAGATGAAGCAAGAAAACAAAGCAAATATCGTAGTCACCAAAGTAATAGAAATTAGCACAAATGTAAAATCACCTAAAATTACACTGTGAAAGTGAACAGAAACACAGATAAGTTCACAGTTCCCTAATAGACAGCGACAACTCACAACAATAAAATTAACACAAATGTATCCAGTGGTAACGTAGTTCAGAACTGGTAGACATCGGCATCGATGTCGACAGAAACATGTCCCGCAAAAATCTCTCACATACGAGAACGTGTGCTCATTCTGTGTTCACCAGACACAGTGAAACGCTGCCAAAAGTACAAGCCGAAACCATACTACCGTTAGTGAATATGCTAAATTAAAGATGTCGCTCTCCAAGCCCTTCTGCACCTTAGCCACCTGTCAGTGCTTTCTCCCACGAATGACACAAATAGACAATGAAGGTCATAATCCTGAAACGTCCCCTTAGAAAAATTACACACGACTGTGCTTAACCTGATACACAATATTATTTAGCGCTACGCAATCTGACTATCAAAAATCCCTGCAAAAGAATGGCCCTGAGTAACATTAAACTATACCTTTCAGAAATCACTTACCTCACAAAAATCTTCATTACTCGAACTACTGGAATACAGTGAGCGCCACTACTGCCAGCTAAATAAAAGATTCAAACTACTGAAGGCACTAACTACTGATAGGGATAGTTAGCAAATGAAATATTTTAATAGAGAACAAACACTGTATTTACCTTAATAATCATAATATATATAGCAGTTCAATTTCAAAACTTCCGCCATCTCTCTCCCCACATCCACCACTGCTGGGGGCTCACCTCCAACTGCGCAACGCTACGCGCTGTTCACATCCAGCTATAGCAGTTCATGACAACAATGGCAGACAACAATGCAAACTAGCCACAGGCTGCACACAGCACAGCCAGTGATTTTCATACAGAGCGCTAGGTGGCATTACCAATATAAAAATCTAAACAGCCTACTTACATAAAGAAAACATAAACAGCCTACTTACATAGCCCCCATGCTCCCCACAAAAAATTTTTACAAATGGTGTTGGGCACTGGCCAATACAGATTTGAAAAAATTTTTTCACAATTACAGTAACAAAGATATAAAATGCACACACTTATTGAAACAATGTTGGTCAAAAGCTAAAATGTTCTCACAGTCCATAAAGATAGTCCTGATCATTCACCATAATAGTAATTACAGTTTCTCATTAGTAAAAGAAATTGCACACAGAAGTAGTGGATTTCCATGCAGTCTTGAAGAAGTAGTGTTGTCCTTCCAACGGAAAGACAGTGCTGACTCTTTACATGCTGACAGGTAATGGGCCACAACAGAGCAAACCCACAGCAGAGTCAGTCGAAGTTGATGAATATTGGTAGGTAGGTCATCACAGAGCAGACCCACTGTAGTCCTGGTAGAGATTACGGTATTGGTGGGCCACCAGAGGTGTAGACCCACTGCAGTCCTTGTAGAAGTAATGGTATTGGTGAGTCATCAAAGGTGTAGACCCACTGTAGTCCTTGTAGAGATGGCTAGCAGCCATCTGTTGTGACTGTGTAGGTGCACAATCACCATCGAAGAGTCTTGCGGACAATATAGCAAGTCCATGAACCACCACTTGTGCACTCACAAAGTTTTTTGGAATTGTCCTTAGAACCAGCAATGCTGTTATCCAGTCCCTTGCTGAATTAGTAACACACGTGCAAACACTAACAGTCCCAACTTCTCACATAGTGTCCATATAGTATGACCAACAGAAAAGTGTGCAGTGAAATGAATGCTTACAAGTTAATAATATGATGAACTGGTGTCAATTACAATTTTATGACGTAAGAATACAATTACAAAGGTACAAAATACATCATTAAAAACATAACAATACAGATAACATTTGTAGTAATATGGGCTTTACAAAAGAATAGAAATAGACATATACATCAGTGTTACAGCAATTATGACATAAGTAAATACATAAACGATCAGAATAACTTTTGAAACATCAACTTTACACATGAACATTAAAACAAAACAGAATAAATAATGTCTCAACATCTTTACAAAGTAAATAACATAGTATTAGAAAAATTCTACAACATAGCTCTCATCAGCTAAACACATAAAGACAGGAAAAACACAAATACACACGGGTACCCAAACACATAGTGGGATAACACAAAAGGAAAGGACAGGGTTTGTTTCATTGCAGTATTTTGCAAACAAAACTTTCTTTGCTTCTTGGAGATCTCCCTTCGTTCATCATCATTCCCAAAAAGTCCTATCTATACCTCCTTCCTGTATTCTATTCATATTTCTTTCAAAATAATTATTTCTGATTGTACAATACTCATTGGGGCCCAAATCTTTTTCATATAACTTCGCATTGCATTCTTTACCTATTCTCCATAGTCAGTTTCTTATATAGTCTACCCCCTCTTAAGCTAACTTAAATCTACTGAGCTCAGATATATATACCATGGGACGAGGCAATGCAGCATCACATAACAAATTAACACAAACAGCAATGCAAAAAAATGGAAAATTGCAAAGCAAGGTACAGTAAATCTAAATTACCAAGCAATGCAACATTACAACTAATATGAGCCAATGTGCAGCAATAATAAATATAAGTCAGTAGTAAAACTAGCTTAACAGAGTAATACAAAGTCAAATTCAATAACACTATGCCTGGCAAACAGCAGCAACTTATACCTAGACATGACATAGCTCAAGCAGAAAAAATATTACACTAAAATGGCCATGTCTAATACCTATGTCACATCTTAACATTAGAGTGATGCATCACAAAAACTTATGCTAGTAGATAGGTTACCAAATCGTAAAAAAAATATTTATGCAATTCCTGTGAAGGGAAATGTCTTTTTGTGCTCCCTCATTTTTTTTGGATAGATCATAAAATTATTTACTGGATCTGTAGGCATAAAATATTTATATTAGTACATATATTAAATTTTATTTTAACCAATGCTGCAGTGCAGCTAGAAACTTGGTATTAAACAAAATGTGTAAATAAATACATAAAGCAAGCCATATGGCATTTTTCTTAACTAGCAAGACAATAGCCATGAAATGTTTCTCATCGTTTCATTAGGAATTTCAGTAAATATCATAAATTACGAGCTCCACAGTGTTATCATATGTTTTTAATTTCGACCAAGTCGTTTTTGCGATGCTTTCTACAAAGGAATGTCATTAGCGGGGCTATTGGCCTCCTTTTTTTTCTACCTGTGCTTCCGGAAAGGCACACCCTAATGGCTTGTTCTCCAGGTGTTTCACACAGCTGTGTGCCCACGACGCATTACGTGCAGGTGGTCACTTAACTTTCTTACGGAAATATTTACGACATTTTTCCGCTACAGTGACAGTCTCGTATACAAAATATTTCACAGGTCAAGAATTTGCGTTGCAAATGTATAGAAACAAAATCCTATGAATATAACATTGTCCAAAAAATTCTCGCCGGCATTGTGATACATTCACGCATTTACACACACATTTCAAAACTCTTAAAGTACGATTCTCGGTTTCCAACATCCTTTTTTTTTACAAGTCAAGAGTCCTTAACTTCTATTCATTATTCATATACATATAAACACGTAATCACATTCCTCATATATGGTAGCATCATCTTATTGACATAAACATACCTCAACAGCATAATACACATCGTCGTCGTAAAAATAACATCATAACACCTCAGTCAAATCTCAAAATCATCGTAGCTTTCTGCAATAATTTCAAAACCTAAAGAAAATTCTCTGCTTATGTCAATAGTGTCATCTACTTCAAACGTACTTTAAAAATCATGATCTCATACCAAATACATCATTCAAAGCTCTCATAGTATCACAATGGTTCCAAAAAAATATGAACAGTTCACAAAGTACAGACAGAATACAATTTTGTAAGTGTAAAGTTACCCGACGGTGTAATTACGTAAACATGTGTCACTGACGTAGTAAAATAAATGTTTGTCTCTCTCAGTTAAATGATCAGATAGCTGTGTAATTTATGTTTTAGAGAAATATGGTACCGATGTGTAAACTTGTATAAGCAAATACCATATTAGCTAGGGCTCCTTGTGCTTGCCAAACACATGATACACAAAGTAAGCGTGTACCCCCCTGAGGATTAATGTAATTATACCCTTAGGTGTTACAGATTACAGCAATGGAATGAAATGTATCACGGAAAACTTTCTTTGTAATTCAAAAATCTGTAAAAATAAATGTTTTAAGTACAAAATTAATCACTCAAATACGTGTCCTGTAGCGCTAAATATGCGTCTTGCTGTAAGATAATCTCTGGGAAGTGTCGTAGTTATTGTCCTCTGAAAGCTAAGTTCTGCAGAAGTCAATGTACTTACCTCATGATACACAAAAGTGAAATGCTTTGCGTATAGATTTCTTAGTTATTACGCTTATTGTCGTGGTGAAGAACGTACTGTGCTGTAACGTATTGTTGTGCTACAGAAAAGGCTGTCTCCTTGTAGCTATACCACAAAAGTTACTAATAAAACATGTTTTGCTTTCCAGAAGAATTCAGAAAAACTGTGCAGATATAAAACAGAAACACCGCAAAAGCAACATTGTAAATTGTGTCACACATTAGTAGTGTCGTAATATAACCGTGTAGCTGTCACATAAACTAACCACTGTGTCATCTGGCATTTCACAGAAAGCACCTCAAATCCAGAATCCACTCTCAAGCAAACCAAAATGTTGCATGAAAATTTCATTAGCAGTGCTGGTATATGTTCTAAGTATGTAAGCCGTATATTCGTTATGTAATCGTGCAACTAACATGGAGGAATGTATAAATAACAACACTGTGTCGTCTGTTCGCAATAACAATGCATTCGCAATTTCTGTTTAAATAAGTTCTCTTGGTTCTTGACTGGATATTGAAATTCAAAACATTGTTGCATGTTAACAGTTTCTCAGTGTGACAAATTGTACAAGTAGTGTGAAGTGAAAATTGCAAAGACTAAGTTAAAAAGCAGATTATCTGTCAATAAATGGTTTTACATGAGAAATGTGGTGTAAACCTTTACTCTTCCTAGTACGCAGAGTTTCAACTTCAACGCAATTATCATGTGGTATACGTCGGATTCTGTAAGGTCCATTGTAAACTAGAAAGAATTTGTGACTCAAGTGTTTCTTCTTATGTGACAATGAATGAGCTTTAATGAGAACTTTCTGACCAATACATAATTTCTTTGCATTTGCTTTACCGTGTAGTTTTCTCCTTTTGTCAGCTGCAGATTTTATATTTTTAAGAGCCAAATCAATTATGTCTTTGTGTCGAAGTTTACGTGTATTCGGGAAAGGTACAATCTCTCTGATTCTGTTCGGAGGTTCTACATTCTTCAGTATAAGAGTAGGTGGTAAAGCAGTGGAATCATGAGGCATTTCATTCAGCACATTTTGAAATAAGTGTAAATATTTGTCCCAATGCTGATGCTTTCTGTGACAATAAAGTCTGCAAAGCTTATTGATTTCTTTCATAATCCGTTCAGATGGGTTACAATGTGGTGAATACAATGAAATAAAAACAGGTTTGATTTTATGATTCCGAAGCATGCGTGACCAAACAGCAGATCTGAATTGCGGTCCGTTATCTGAAATGACTTTACTAACGTGTCCAACTTCACGTAAGAAATTTTTAACAAAGGCGTTGGACACAGACCGTCCAGTGGCTTTACGTAACGGAGTGAAAGAAACAAATTTTGAAGTAAGTTCAACAGCGACTAGAACGTACGCAAATCCATTAGATGTTCTGACAAGTGGTCCCAAGAGATCAACAGCAGCAAATTCTTTTAATTTTGAAGGAATGATAGGAAACAGCGGAGCACGATGTGAGACAGTAGATGGTTTCGCCTTTTGACAAAGTTTACAAATAGACAAGACTCTTCGAATTCTCTTTTCCATATTGTTAAAATAACAAGTCGTTCGAAGAATATGATAATATTTTCGTGGACCAAAACGTGCGTAGCTGAAATGAATGTACCAAATGAGCTTATTAACAAAATCGTCTGGAATGCAAAGTACCCATAGCTTGTCATCAACAGTGCAGCGTTTGAAGAGTATGTTGCTTCTAACCAGGTAATAATGCCGAATCTGAGTGTGTGTCTTTTCATGCCATTTACTTTTGATGTCTTTCCAAATCGGATCTTTATCTTGTTCATGAGCAATGTCCTTTAAAGATGTGGTGATGAAGTTTTCAAAGGCGACTTTCTGAATGTAAAGAATACTGAAATTTTTCTCGAGGTTGCCTTCTGTGTTACTTTTCTCAAGCCCAGCCGGTGCGCGTGACAGCGCGTCCGCAACAATTTTCTCCTTGCCGGGAATGTAGACTATTGTGAAGCGGAATTCTTGCAGAAACAATGCCCAACGTTTTAACCTATCATGATTTAATTTTGAAGACATAAGAAATTGTAATGCACGATGATCACTGTATACTTTTACGTGCTTACCAGAAAGAAAGAAACGGAATTTGTTAAATGCCCAAACGATAGCTAAAGCTTCTAATTCAGTAACGGAATAATTTTTTTCAGATTTTGTTAGCACTCGGCTAGCAAAAGCAATGGTTTTCTGAACAGTAGTGTCATTTTCTATGGCTTCTTGAAATAAGTGGGCACCAAGACCGACTTTAGAAGAATCCGTGCTAAGGCAGAAATCTTGTGACAGATCTGGATGAGCTAGTATTGGCGCGTGAAGTAACGCTTCTTTCAAAGAATTGAATTCCAACTGTGCTTGTTCGTCCCAGTTCCAAATAGTATTTTTTCCAGTGAGAGAACAAAGTTTTGGTGTAACTAGAATTTGCATATTCAGAAAACGACGGTAAAAATTTACGAGACCTAGAAAACTGCGGACTTGTCTTTTTGTGGATGGAACTGGAATGGCTCTGATTGCTTCTAACTTTTCAGGATCCGGCTGAATGCCTTCAGAAGAAATGATATGTCCCAAAAACTTCACCTTTGACCTACCGAATTCAGACTTTTCCAAGTTAACTGTAATTCCAGATTCTGCAAAAATACGTAACAAACTGTTGAGGATGCGGTTATGTTGTTCCCATGAACCTTCTGCAATTAGAATATTGTCCACATATAAGGTGATGTGACGTTTTAAGAACTCAGGTAATATGGAATTTAACCCGCGAATGAATGCTGCCGAAGAAATGTTCAAACCAAAAGGAAGTTTCCGAAATTGATAACAAACACCGAAACAAAGGAAAGCTGTGTTTTTTCTGCATTCTGGATGAAGTTCGATCTGATAAAAGCTGGATCTGAGATCAATGGAAGACAACACTTTTACACCATTAAAATTTTGAAGAAGTTCTTCCATCGTCTGCGGCCTGTCTGTTTCAGGAATAATGATAGTATTGATTTGTCTCGAATCTAAAACAAGCCTGATCGATCCATTTTTCTTCTCAACAACATGTAATGGATTGTTGTATGAGCTTACTGCAGGCTCAATAATGCCCTCGTCAAGCATAGATTGTATTTCTGTTCTAACACGGTCCCTATAATGTGCCGGAATTACATATGGTCTAACACAAAATTTAGTATGCTCACGAACACGAAATTGGTATTGAAATCCCTTGATTGTTCCTGTTTTGTGAGTAAAAACTGTGGAATGTGCTTGTAAAATCTCAAAAAGGTCCTGCCTATCAGTGTCATTACAATTCTCAATTGTTTGAATTTTATTCTGAATTAACTCATTAATTTCAAATATGCCGTCGATGTCATCCCTGTCAGTACTTGCAGAGTGATTGTTAGTGTCTAGTTCCGTAGAAAATTCCGAACTGTTGTCTAACAGAACGTAAAGCCGATTAATTTCCTCATCATGGTTTGAGAGCCAGTCTTCAAATTTCAAAGCTATTGACTTACCTTCTTTCTCTAAACTTATTTCAGCATCGTGAAAGCTTAAAATTGTTTTGTATTCATTCAAAAGGTCTACTCCCAGTATAATTTCCGTCGACAATAATGGAACAATAAGAAAGTTCATAGAGAAGCTGTGGCTTTGGCAAATGAATTCTAAATTGGTTTGTTGGCGTACATCTACACTTTTTCCAAAGATTGCACCTTGTAATTTAATCTTACGTAACGGAAGTGTGGGGCAATTGTTCGATTTGTTGCATTTGCTAAAAGCTGTTTCACTAATTACTGAAATGGGACTGCCAGAGTCAAGTACTGCCGTAAATTTTACGTCATTTACAGTAATGTGAATCACAGGATATGCAATGTTGTTATGTTTTACGTCGTGTTCCTGGAGTAAGATGTCCCTAATGTCTTCCATTTTTACGTAATTACTAGCTACGGCAGCTGCGTCGTCAGTTTCATAAGTACGTATTGTGGCTGCCAGCGGTGTGAGTCATTGCCTATTGTCTCTTTGTTGGCGCGCGTCGTTATTGGGATTTGGAGACCTAACTTCTACAAATTCACGTTGCCCAGGGGGCCCAGCTCTGTTAGAAACCCGCCAGTTCTGATGATATTCACGTCTGTCGTTTTGTCGGTAGTTTACATAGTTTCTTTCTTGTCTGTCACGTGGTGGAGAATTTCTCCCTGAGTCGTAACTGCGTGCTGGACCATTGCGTCTAAAGTTATTCTGTCTCCTTTGATAATAGTTATTTTGGTTCCCATATTGTCTGTTTCTCTGATTGTCTCTGTGATAGTCATTACCGCGGAAAGGTGATCTTTCCCTGTAACTATTACTCTGCCAGTGGTTGTCATATGGGTGGTGTCTGTTTTGGTCACGATTTACGTTGTAAGAATAGGTTTGTCGTGGCCATTTATTGTTTCTGTCGTCACGGAATTGTGACGGATGTGACCTGTAGTGATTGTTTTCCTGTTTTCGCATCCCGCGACTGTCTGTGTCAATTTCCAGTTCTTGTAACAGTCCCTGAAAAGCTTCAATGTCGTCTTTGCAACGTCCTGCCAAAATAATATGCCGTAAGTGTTCAGGTAATTTGATTAAGCAAATGCGGATGAGTTCTGAGGGGCTGTATGGGTTTGACAGGTATTGATTCTTGTGCAACATGTCTTCAAAATATTTCACAAGACTGGAAAATTCAGATTGTTCGAAGTGTTTCATCATCATGATGCTATGTTTTACTCGGTCCTGTGTGGCTTGAGACCAATATGCTGAGAGGAAGGCATGGTAAAATTCTCCTTCACTGTGGCAATCGTGAATGACCGATCGCATTCTTACAGCTGGTTCATTCTCTAAGTAGCCACACATAAATTCTATCCTGTGCTCCAATGACCATTTGGGAGGGAAACAATGAGAGAATTGATGGAGCCACGCTTGTGGATGAATGTCGTTGGCAGAATTCTTAAACGTTTTGAATTTACGTGTAGTAATGAACAGCTTATAATCAAAATCATTGTGTCGGCGAGTAGCATATCGGTCATTGTTACGTCGTGTCGGCAGTTCCATCTCAAAATTCGGTGTACCTTGCCAATTTCTTTCATAATTACCGAAATGCCCTGTGTTATTATTTTGTGGCTTTTCCGTATTTCTATGTCCCTCTTCCCGTATTGGGGCGCGAGTGTCCTCTGAAATACGTAATTCTTGTATTACCTGTGTCAGCTGTTCTTGTACTTCCCGGATTTCTCTTTGGTGTTGCGTATTAATTTGATTCATATTTTGTTTCAGTTTCCTAATTTGTTCGCACTCTTCTGTGTCATTAAAGACTACCGGTTTTGTGTCATTCAGATTATCATCTACCTTCGTAGATAAGTTAGTGACCTGATCCGAAAGTTCGGCTACTTTCTCTGATAATGAACTAATTTCCTCCATGTGTCTTTCTGAACCAATTTTCAGAGTATCTACTGTGTCCTTTAAGTTTTCCTGAGTTTTTGCAAGTTGCGTAACCGAATCGGTAGATGCAACTGAGTCCATTTTAGCTTGCAAGGTCTCATGATTTTCATGAACAATAGTTTGCAGTTCTTTTATGGCTGCTTCGTGATTCTGTAATGCATTTTCATGCCGCGAAAAAATAGGCTGAAAATGCTCACAAATTTGTGTTTTTACGTCATTACAGACTTTTTGACATTTCGATTCAATGTTATGTAACTCAGTAGTTAAATCTTCACGTGTTTGTTCAAGTGTGGTGTCTAACTTCCGAAGATTTTGTTCCATTGTGTCTAACTGTTGCAGCTTTTGCTGTGTTTGTCTCTGATTTTGTTCCATTGTGTCTAACTTTTTAAGATTTTGTTCCACTGTGTCTAACTTTTTAAGATTTTGTTCCACTGTGTCTAACTGTTGCTGTGTTTGTCTCTGGTATTGTTCCATTGTGTCTAACTTTTGAAGCTTTTGTCCTATTTGTTGCATTAATTGTAATAACAATACATTAGTGTCTGGAATCTGTTCCTCTACGCTTTTCGGCAGTGCATTTGCACCAGCAACATTCACATTTTGACAAGCGGAAAATGTATCTTGACTTATTTGAGAAAACGGTGAGGACGCAAAACCTGAATCTACAGTATTTGCAATATTGTGTCCTATCATTTCGGATTCCTGAGGCGAGCTGTTGCCGACCGATCGATCGATAATGCTTCCCTGTTCACTACCTGTTTCACTGCCTACGCCATTGTTTGACGCCCGCTCCATTTCCCTGTGCACAGTTACCAAATTACTACTTTGAACATTAGTAAATTCATTACTCGGCGGCGCTGATAAGCTACGCTCGTCGTCACTATTATTTCTCAGTTTAGTTTGGAGCCTAGTGTTACGTTTTTCACACGCCATTATTGTCACAATATTTCACACGATAACACAAAAAAGCACAATGTGAAGTGCAAAAATAGGAGAACACATTAACATAGCACTGAAAATAATATCTAGTTAATTGCAAGCGTAGCTGCGAAATACTTGGTGCAAATCTATATGCATGCCACAACTGTTTTACTGTACAACAATGAAAGACTGCAACTACCAAGGAGATTCTCTCTACAATTACGCGCTAAAGCTACACTAAATACACAAACTACAAGAAAAAATCAGAAGATTCCAGTGAGGTATCCTAGGCTAAGGGTCGACATATGAAACGTCCCCTTAGAAAAATTACACACGACTGTGCTTAACCTGATACACAATATTATTTAGCGCAACGCAATCTGACTATCAAAAATCCCTGCAAAAGAATGACCCTGAGTAACATTAAACTATACCTTTCAGAAATCACTTACCTCACAAAAATCTTCATTAGCGCTACGTGGCATTACCAATATAAAAATCTAAACAGCTACTTACATAAAGAAAACATAAACAGCCTACTTACAATCCCACTTAGAGGATGTTGTCAAAGTGCTTGACAGTCAGACACCTAGGGAGCAGTACATTCCGTGTTAACTCTACTTCCATCAATAACCGTAGTCACTATCACTATACTCGCTTCGGCCATACTTATAAAGAAACTAGAACGATGCGGAGAAGATTACCAGCCGGCCGCAGTGGCCGAGCGGTTCTAGGCGCTACAGTCTGGAACTGCGCGACCACTACGGTCGCAGGTTCGAATCCTGCCTCGGGCATGGATGTGTGTGATGTCCTTAGGTTAGTTAGGTTTAAGTAGTTCTAAGTTCTAGGGGACTGATGACCACAGCAGTTAAGTCCCATAGTGCTCAGAGCCATTTGAACCATTTGAAGATTACCATAGCTCACACTCCGATTGTAGTCTGCGCAACGAGAAGTCGCAGCGGTGGCGCTCTGTGACGGCACACCTGCACCACATGGGACATAATCTGTGTTCTGGGTAAGCAAAGTGTTTGCGTATGGAGATAAGCGTTACATACGGCACTGTCCGTATGAGGTTTCAGTATGGTGATGGTTATTCTAGAATCGCTGAATTGGATACTCGATTGTTCGACGGAAAAGATCTGCGAGGCAATTCGGTGGCGATATGCCACTATAGAATCATTGCAAATGCGGAGAGTGCAAAGTCGACAAATGATGAAATTTCTGAACATAGTATCAACACACAACATGAAAAGGAAGTAATAGTAGAGAATGGAGTGAGGCAAGGTGGTGGGCTGCCCTCCATGTTATGAATCTGCACTTTCAATGAGCAGTACAATGAACTAGAGAGTAACTTGGTGGAGGAATTATAATTAAGGGAAAATAAATGAAAACTTTGAGCTTTGCCAATGCCACTGCAATCCTGTCAGAGACAGAAAATGACTTGCAAGACCACTTCAAGGAATAGACGGTAGGTTCATGAAAAAGGATTATTACGCTTGTGTCTATTGAAATCAGCCCGAAAAGTAGACTAGAAAATGAGACAGTAAACTTAGGAAATTAATTAAGTTATTTAGTCAGCAAAATAGCTGATGATGACCGAAACAGAGGCAGCATAAGATACAGACTGCTAAATCCAATAGAGACACTTCTGAGAAAGACTGAGTTGTTAACATCGAATATAAAATTAAACGATAGGAAGTCTTTTCTGAAGGTACCTTTGTAGAGTATAACCTTGTACACATTTGAAAGGTGGACCTCATAGAGTGGAGAGAAGAAGATAACAGACACTTTTGAAATGTGCAACAAAATAATGTTAAGGATTACGCATATAAACCGAATGATTAACAAAGGAGAAAGTAGTGGGAAACGGGAGAAAAATTTATGAGACGGCTTCACTAAATGAAGTGGTCTATTACACTACTGGCCATTAAGGTTGCTACACCACGAAGATGACGTGCTACAGACGCGAAATTTAACAGACAGGAAGAAGATGCTGTGATACGCAAATGATTAGCTTTTCAGAGCATTCACACAAAGTTGGCGCCGGTGGCGACAACTACAATGTGTTGACATGAGGAAAGTTTCCAACCGATTTCTCATACACAAACAGCAGTTGACCGGCGTTGCCTAGTGAAACGTAGTTGTGATGCCTCGTGTAAGGAGGAGAAATGCGTGCCATCACGTTTCCGACTTTGATAAAGGTAGGATTGTAGCCTATCACGATTGCGGTTTATCGTATCGCGACATTGCTGCTCGCGTTGGTCCAATGACTGTTAGCACAATATGGAATCGGTGGGTTCAGGAGGGTAATACGGAACGCCGTGCTGGATCCCAACAGCCTCGTATCACTAGCAGTCGAGATGAAAGGCATCTTATCAGCACGGCTGTAACGGATCGTGCAGCCACGTCTCGATCCCTGAGTCAACAGATGGGGACGTTTGCAAGACAACAACCATCTGCACGAACAGTTCGACGACGACGTTTGCAGCAGCATGGACTATCAGCTCGGAGACCATGGCTGCGGTTACCCTTGACGCTGCATCACAGGCAGGAGCGCGTGCTATGGTCCTGTTTACATTTCGCTACTGCCATGGAATATGAAGGAACGTAAACCATTTATGAGGCCTACTGCAGTAATACTCAAAAATAGGAAAGGCAATATGAATTTTTTGGCATGCTCTCTCAAAATACGTTCTTCATGTTTGAAATCAGAAAAGCCGAACATAGTGAGGTTGTATTTTCCAGGTGATCACAGGTTTTATTTAGTCGAGCAGCACTTTTGTGTATGTGTATGTGAGGAATAGATTGCCTTTACTGGAAGCTTATTTATCTCCAGTTCAAAGGTTTAAAAGGTTATCCGTCGGTGAAACTGTGGCTAAATGTGAGTGTCCATGAGCTTATAGTGGCTCCAATGTACTCATGTGTAACACACTAGGAGAATATTCCGATTTATATTTGAAAATTGAGGTGGTACTGATAACTGAAGAGTTCGAAACCTTTCGTAACCCATTTCTTCAAACCTCGGAATTGGATCGTGCTCATATCATTACATCACATGGATTGCCATGGTATGCTATGCTGAAAATTATTATAGTAGAATTGCGACTTATTACCGATACTGAACAACTTCAATTTATTGGAAGACGCATTACAGGCTGTATTGTTCCTCCTTCATGCAAACATACTGTTGCAAACTACAGATTCGTAGACGTTTAGGATGACACACCTGACTAATCTTATACTATCGGTCTTCATTTGAAGAGACTTTGCAATTGGGCAATGTTATAGTCTCTTCCAGTGACCAGTTTTGTATTGCTTTCTCCAGAAAAACTTTTGACGTTGAGAATATATCTGACGATTCTGACATGGGATTCATTTCAGAAGTTTATCTTGAATATCCTGACATTATTCACGATTTTCATTCAGATTTCCACATGTCCCGAAGAAATGGTGGCACCATCCGACAGTAACCAAAAAAATTAATTTGGACTGTACATGATAAGAAAAAGTACGTTTTCTCGAAACTGGTGTTTTTTCAAATTAACGATTAATGGTGTATTTGATAAAACCGTGAAAAATAAGTATAAAGTGATAGAAAGACTAGCAACATCCTAGGAAGGTAGGTAGGGAGCCGCTGCACCGACTGCGAAACATAATTTTTAAATGAGTGTTATTTTTAGTGAAAACTGATTTGAATTGAACTGGCTTCATGTAGAGTTTGATAAACTGTGAGGGCGAACATGCACCTACTTCAAGCAACGCTTGACACACGTCTAGATGTTTCCATGCTGGATACTGTTGTACTGTATTTCATAAAGTTGGATCGCTTTAAAGAGCACTGACAGTTCTGTTTTTTCTGCAAGGAATGTTGTGGCATTGTCTGAATAATCAAGGTGAGATAGGCCTCTATATCTGCAGAATGTTTCATGGCCACCGTAAATCTATCAGTGGACATATTTGTGACAAGCGCAATAATAACTGCGTGATGTAGTGGGGCATATGAATTAAACCGTATATAATTCTTGGTTTCATGTCCAATTTAACACACACTTAAGCACCAAAAAACTGCTGTAGGCTTGCCTATTCAAAAATGGTGCAAATGGCTCTAAGCACTATGGGACTTAACACCTGAGGGCATCAGTCCCCTATACTTAGAACCACTTAAACCTAACTAACCTAAGGACATCACACACATCCATGCCCGAGGCAGGATTCGAACCTGCGACCGTAACAGCAGCGCAGTTCCAGACTGAAGCGCCTAGAACCGCTCGGCTACAGAAGCCGGCTTGCGTATTCAAATACAGAGGTATGTAAATAGGCAGAATACAGTGCAACGGCAGGCAACGCCTATATAAGACAACAAGTGTCTGGCGCAGTTGTTAGATCGGTTACTGCTGCTACAGTGGCAGGTTATCAATATTTAAGTGAGTTTGAAAGTGGTCTTAGAATCGGCGCACGAGCGATGAGACGAGGTAGAGATGGATTTTCCCGTACGACCATTTCACGAGTGTACCGTGAGAATCAGTTGTTCGGTAAATCATCAAATCTCCGACATCGCTGCGTCCGGAGAAAGATCCTGCAAGAATTGGATCAAAGAAACCTGAGAAGAAACGTTCAATGCTACAGAAATGCAACACTTCCTAAATCACCGCAGATATCAATGCTGAGCCATCACCAAGTGACAACGTGCAGACCATTCAACGAAACATAATCGATATAAGGTTTCGGATCCGAAGGTCCACTGATGTACACTTGATGACCGCCCGATACAAAGCTTTACGCCTCCCCAGGGCGTCCGTGAACACCGACATTGGACTGTTGATGACTGGAAACATGTTGCGTGGTCAGACGAGTCTCGTTTCAATTTGTATCGAGCGAATGGAGGTGTAGGGCATGGAGACAACCTCATGAATCCATGGATCCTGCGTGTCAGCAGGGGACTGTTCAATCTGGTGGAGGCTCTGTGATGGTGTGAGGCGTTTGCAGCTGGAGTGATATGGGACTTCTGATACGTCTAGACACGACTGTGACAGGTGACAAGTACGTAAGCATCCTGTCTGATTATCTGCACCCCTTCATGTCCATTGTGCATTCTGCATTGTGCATTACAGCAGGACAACACGACACCCCAAACGTCCAGAATTGCTACAGAGTGGCTCCAGGATCATTCTTCTAAGTTTAAACACTTCCGCTGTCCACCAAACTCCACACACACATGAACATTATTGAGTATATCTGGGAAGCCTTGCAATGTGATGTTTAGGAGAGATATCCATCCCCTCGCACTCTTACGGGTTTATGAACAGAACTGCAGGATTCATGGTGTCAGTGCCCTCCAGTACTACTTCAGACATTAGACGAGTTCAGTTCCCGTTATGTTGCGGCACATCTGCGTGCTCGCGTGGGCACTACACGATACTGGGCAGCTGTAAGAGATTCCTTGGCTCTTTAGTGTGTAATGATCCAGCAAGATCAATGCCAGTTACCGAGAGTGTCCTCCAGGTTGAACTCTATACAGTGGCATTTTAGTTTCCATTTCTTCGTATCGACGACTGTGCACTTCTTTGCAGGGCACGCACGAGTGAAGAATTCTTCACACACTTTTGTTCACGTCGGCCATTTACAGTGGCAGTTATGACACATGTTCTGCACTGGCAAAACACACAGCAGTTTTCTATGAGATGCACAACAGATGGTGCAAGAATCTCTCATACCCCGACAAATTCATCGCAGTTGGAATGGCTATTAGGGATATTTCAAAGATCCTTATTATAGACATTCATTAAGGGTATATATTAAACAAGTTTCCATCGAATCATGTAAAACTGTCTTACACAGACATGGATAACTTCATTTTGTCATACTAAAACGTCAAATATTTAAGAGGATAAGAAGGGTGATGCACATACGAGACATGATACTTCAGGGCACTCTATAAGTAACATATACAACTTTCCATTTATGAGTAAAAAGGAAGATAGGTTAATGAAAGACGAGTTTAATGGTGACCCTATTACGGAATCTGTTGGCCTGTAGGCTAAAATATATTCAGTCATGACCCAGTCAAGACATAAGGTGCAGAGAGAAGTGTGTCAAACAGTCCTCTGCTAAGAGACTGACCATCGATTATAGCTGGCAATGGGTTTTAGATTCTGAAGTTATAACAGCTTTGCAGTTTGTAATTCAATCAAACTCAGTTTAGTATCTACTGTTAAACAGCGCAAGCTAGGTTTATCGTTAGAGTGTGATGAAAATTTTATACTTCCAGGCAAGGTACATGCCTTAGCTTGGGGTCCTGTCACCTGAAAGACAATGTTAATAATGATGATGATGAGAATAATGCTGATGATGGTGACTTATGTGGACACCTTCGCCAGAAACGTGATGATGACTGGTCTTAATGTGTGTGTGTGTGTGTGTGTGTGTGTGTGTGTGTGTGTGTGTGTGTGTGTATGTGTGAAAAATGTAAAAAACATAGGCTGAGGTCAATTCTATCTGAAAAATATAAATATATTAAGCGTTATTTTTAGCTGATGTAAATATCTTAAGAACTATGTTCCAGCATGACACAACTTTATGTTTTTGAGAAGGTTACAACATTCCACAATGGTTGACAATGACTGTACAAGAAAACTGTAATCTCTATTAATTATATTTTAACAGCCTAGAGTGGAATGAATTTATTCAGCAACTTTGAACACATGAGACAAAATTTAGGTATATGGATGTGCGTGAGCATGAGCGTGTGCACCTGAATGTTTGTATACATAATGAACGTGAGTGTATGTGTGTATGTGTGTGTGTGTGTGTGTGTGTGTGTGTGTGTGTGTGTATATCTGTGACAGAGAGAGAGATGAGTGGTGCCACTTTACGCACTTTGGATGAAGCTTATGTAGCTTTCAACACAGAAGTACTGAATATTGGCAAAACTTTTTTAAAAAAATGGCGCTATTTTATGCAATTCAAGTGAAGCTGTTGTATTTTTCCATAAGAAAATACTGCATTATTGGCAATACCATTTGAACATGGCGCCGTTTTACCCAATTCAGTTGAAGCTTTTCCTTCGACTTGGCAATATTATAGTATTGGTAAATATCATGGAACATGGAACTATTATTTGCAGTTCAGGTGAAACTTACGCGCAAAATAATAATGCTTATCAAATTGATTAAACATGGTGGATGCATAATTATTACATATTTTTTTAATTTCCCGCCAAAGCGACGTTCCTCGAAAAATGGGGCCTGGCTTGTAATGTAGTCGTTATGGCATTTTTTTGATAAGGGTGTGCCTTCTCAAGTCACTTGAAGACATCACTGAAAACAAAGGCATGGCTTGAGAGTCCCACTTGCTAATATTTACACTGCATAAGTGCATTCCAGCCGGCATAGCTATGCTGTTCAAATGAAAACCGGATACCTAATATTTATGATGAAAAATAATAGAATAGAATTAAAAATCACTTATCATATTATTCAAGAAATAAACACGAAAATGCGTGTGATGAATTAACATAACTTCTCCATAGGACAATGTAGAATACAAGACTACGAACGATCAAAGACAGAACAAAAACAACTCCTTCACAGAATTTCCGATCACCACAACAAAACGAAATAAAGTGGCTAGTAACGTCAACAATGGTTTACATTTACAGATGAGTTAATGAAAATCTGATATTGATTCTTGAACATGAAGTAGGGTCTCTCTCTCAGAACAATGGATTTAAATTTGGCGTTAAGGAATTCCCATCTTTAAGGCTAAAAACAGTTTACAACGATGTTCAATATAAATTCCCGTATATTGCAGCGAATAAATGGCCATCGGAATACATTAGTCAAAGGTGTCGAATTTAATCCAATAGAACAATAGAATTTACAGTCACCATCCACATGATGTGACTTCCACACAGTCTGTGGAAACACGAATGTGCTTTGTCTCTCCGTCCACATGCGCACGATAATTCAACTCTCAACCGCCTTGTCTTTGGATTGGTCAGTATAATACCACCCAGACGTACCACTTACAAATATGCTTTCTCTACGTAGTCAAAAAGCATGACTTACCTATCAGACGAAAATATTGCTTAGGGAGTCTTACCACTCAATTGGAGTTAAATGATGTTGGAGAAGTTCATTTATTTTCTTTATTAGCTTATGGTTTTACAAGTACACGAAGGTATCTATAATCAAACGGGAATGTCAAAATGTCACAATCGGCCAAGAGCACTATGACTCATTAGATTTGAAGTCCTCAGATCACTGTCAAGTGCTCGAAGTGGCCACATCTTCACAATGTGATCTAATGTTTACTCTTCCGCTCCCATCGATGTCCTCAGAGGAACGGAAACCCCACTCCTTCACAGAGTAGCCACATCATTCGTGGGCAGTACTAATGCGGTTCCGCCTCGCTCTCGACCAGATACACTGTGGTACTTCGAATCCCTCGACCTCCTTTATTGGATCTTGAACTAAGTGAGCGTTGTTGGGTGGATATTCGTTCCGACGATGTAGTCATCTGGAGGTGACGTCAAAAGAACCGATACTTTCTAAATCTCCCCAAGGTGGTTTCCTTGATCTCGGACGAATTGTTGATAGATCTTGCAATGCATCATAGAACGGAGAAAGGTCTCAGGGAGAGAAGCAATCTCTTCGAGTAAGTTAGCTGCTTTCCTCCTTAGATATTGCAGCGCAATATTAGCTGAGGCAGGCAGCCACTGACTGGGAGTTGATGTGACAGCACCAGTGATAACTCTCATGCGTTCATCAAGCACTTCGTCAATCTTTGTTCCGTGGACATTGTTTTCCCACGCAGGAGCACAGTTTTCTTCAGCAGAATACACAAGAATGAGTGCAGCAGCGAGCAGAGTATTGGCGTCTGGACCTCAACTGCTTCCAGCAATCCTAGGAAGTACATTTACTCTTGAGTCCAGTTTGTCACATAGCAGGCAGCTTTCAGTCTCACTGAACAAATTATTGCCCACAAACTCAAAGATCACACTTACTACTTTGGGCACTATGAATGACATAGAACTGGTTCTAGGCATTTGTGTGACCCTCCACGCTTGTTGTTGTGTACCTCGCAAAAGGTCATTGCCCATAGCAGCCCCAGTGGGCCAAATATCACAGAAAGTGGACCATACCTGATCGGAGGTGTGTGTGTAATATCACCCGACAAGTTGCGAATTTGCTTCTATGCAAATAATGTGCGGCATCAATGGCTCTTATGTCCCAGTCAAGTGTTTAACCCACTGTGTCAAGCATCTAGTTCAGACCATAAGGTATTCAGCGATGTTTTGAGGATGCAATTCGTACTACTAATTCAAGACGTTTACTTCAGAATTTTCCGTCGCCGAATGTTACTCGTTGTTCACCATCTTCAACATACGAACACTCCCGTCTTACAAAGTGACAACAGCTGTGTATGGCTGCACGCAGACGTTTCTGTGTTGACGATCAGGCAGGAGTCCTATTGCATCTCATCCGTTAAATCACTGTATCTCAATGACACGGGGAATGACAAGAAGTATTTGGAAAAGCGGGTGAAACATAACAAACAATTTGGTATCCCTACGAAATCCAGCCTGTATCTTCTGTATCTGTACTAATAATATAACTGAGAAACTCTTGTGTCTGCGTGATGGAACAAGCTAATCTCCACAACTACTAGACGAATTTTCACTAGGTTTTTACAAGTAACTTGAACATAGCTGTTTCATAAAATTCGAATCATGGTGCAAAAAAGATATCGCGATTTAAAGCTTTTTCTTGCACCGTGGAGTCTGTGTGTTTGAACACACTAATCTCCAAATATACTAAAAGAATACTCATGAGGTTTTCAGAGGTAACATGAGCGAAGGTTGAGGAAATATGCTTTCATTTTCGAAATCACGTCGCAAAAAAACAGACATCGCAATCTAAAGTTTTATGTATACGAAAATCTGTTAGTTTCTTACCTTTTTGTGACCAAACCGCTGAATCGATTTTCATATAGATTGGTATGGGATAGGAAGGAAGAACTTGGGCTACTTTAAAAAGAAGCACATTGCATTGATTACTGTGTAGAATATTTCGTCAATCAGAGAAACATTCTTTGACTTTTGACCTTTATCATATTTATGAAGATGCTTCTCTTGATTGATTTTTTTCTACATAATACTATTCAACATAATGAATACAACGCTTATACAATTGTCAACGTATTTAATCCATATGTGCACACCTGAACGCAATACATCTGAAAGTAACTTTGGTACGTGTTCACGATGAGATTCTTGAATCAATTTCGATGAAATCTGGAATGGAATTAGTTTGAACTGTGAGTAAGATCGTAGGATACCTCAGAAAGTAAAAGAAAGGAAATAGGAAATATGAAAGTGTGAAATATGGGGATATAAATGTTCTAATTTTTTTGCTCGGTGAGCATAAACCATATGAAAATTATTAAATTTGATGCATAATGTATGCACTGCATAACGCACAGCTATTTCATTAGCATTATGCATTGATCACACCTGCCATGCCTGTCCGATTGAACTGCTCGGCAGAAATACTGTACGAGTGCCATGCCTTTGTGTGTTGAGGTATCTAGCGTTAAAAGGTTTTTTGGCTTTTCACATTTAACCAAATATAACATTGATGATGATAATTCATGGCAATGTTTGCCGACAAGATAAAGAATGCAACCTTTTAACACTAGATTGTGTACTCACGGCAGTTCTCCTTGGCCGTTTCTTGGTACGACTTGGAAAGAGAGAAAAATTAATTAATGATCGACGATGCGTCGGTTCTCGATTGTGTTTAGGAGACGTACGGATTGATTGCGTGAAAATAGTTTCTCAAATGTCCTCTTAACCCGGATTGCTTTCACGCAATCAGACTCTTCAATAAAATTACCTAAGGGACCTATTTGAATAATAAAAAAAATTGGAAATGAATGCAAAACAGTGAAATTTTGTAAAAAAAGTTGTCAGATCGGAAATTGAACACGTTAATGGTCTCCCAAATACAATCGAGACACCGCGATAAAGAGCGAACCTGTAACAAAGTTCATTTAAACATATACATTATTTGTGGTTAATTTAAGGAAAAGAATAAGCATAGATTTTCTGTACAGTGAAGCATCAATATATTGTTAAAGAACAAAGGCGTTAAACTATAAACATTAACAAATTTACAATGAATACAAAACTTACATTTTTATGTTTTTCTCATACATGGAGCAGTCCAACAATCGCTGCTTTTGTATGTGTGATATTTTGTAAAAATTAAATGTCCTGGCGTGCGCGTAAGTATTTTTTATCGTCACAAAGTTTACAAAAGCGTTTTTGTTTTCTTGGTGATAACGTGGTTTTTCACACCAAAAGAAATATAACTTGTAGCGGTGCTACACAACACGTCTTAACAAGTCGGCAACCAAACATCAAAGGTAATGAAGTACATGTTAACATATCGGCGACCAGAAGTACAACTAACTATAAAGACTCTAGAATTTTTTTAACAAATGATAAATTGTTCTTTCTTCTGTTTCGCAGCTTCTTGCTATCAAGCGCTGCGGCAATGATTTTAAATATCTGCGCCCAGCGAGTCATAGTGTTTAAAAGTACCTTTTAAACGCTGGCCGCGCGTCTTGGTATAGGCGCACATTATAAACAGATTTTGTTTCCTTACTCTCGCGTTGTCATGCTTAGTATCATTACAAACTGCAGCTCGATGGCTATCCTTTTCTCATATGCAAAATGTCTGAAATCCAATAATATCACAGGTAGTTGGAGGGGGATGCATCTATATATCCTGCTACACTTGCCCAAATAGACAGACATGTGAGAACAGCTGTCATTATTGCTCGTACAATAGCTCGTTTGTTTATAATGTTAGCATAACAAAACTACTGACCTGCGAGTGTAGCTGCAGAGTGGCTTCACACTTGCACCTCAAGAAATTTGTGGTTCTCTTCCTCATCAGAGTATAGGTTGCGTTGTCAAGATATCTCCTGTAGGCTAGTCAGTGTGCTTGTTACAGTGCACCTGTTAAACCACTTGCATGTTTTCCACTCTCTGCAGGAATTAGTCATCTACAAGGTCTGTTCGAAAAGCGTAGAGTTGAAGTAGAAAATTCTTATAGTTATCTGTCAACTGGCCGAATTTGTCCTCAAAGTACGCCACGTATGAGTAAACGTACTTCTACATTCGATCCTTCTACTGATAAAAGTATTTCTGTGTCTCACTATCAATGAAATTTACCATTCTTTCCCGTATTTGGTCGATAACTGACGTGGTTTGACCGTGACTGTTGAAAATACTGGTTAAATAGACGAGTAAAGTAAAAACATCAAAACAATAAGTAAACTTGTTGGAAAATGCATAATAGACCAAGTCCAAAAACTGAAAGGGATAGTCTCATTAACCTGTTGGAGGAACTAGACATATATATGTAGAAAAGCATTTCAACACATGATAACAATGGACACAGTTAGTAGCTAATCCATACTTACTGTCGAATTTTGCTCACCTACTTTGTGCTTTGGAACATATGTAAATTCCAGTCGCACCGATAGTAGTAAAATACATTATTCATTTTTATTATTAAATGCAATAGTTAAATTAAGACAAATTTTCTAAAAGTTGCCACACTGTTAACATTGTATTAACTATCATGAAGGCTATCAATGTAAAATCATACCTATCTCTTGTATATTATATAATTATCACAATACAAATTGCTAGCAAGCTGTGATAATATCTCTCTTTGTTTAAATTAATTGTAGTTAATGCTCATTCAATAGATATTGCATTTCCGGCAATGTCTATGGCCTATGAACTTTTGATCACAACGACTGTTTACATATTGTAAATTCTCTGGCAGACGTAGCCTATGGTAGAGTTTTATTTTTGTAAATCGCTATCTTTATGTGTAAAAAAATTTGTTGGTCGAAGTACTTCGGTGTGTATGTGGCGTTCCGTAATGTTTTTGCGTTTCAAGCCCAGGATGTTGTTAACTTTTGTCTCATATTCGACGAAATTTGCATGACTTTGAAAACAACCAGCAGTGCGATTAAAGAGCCGGAGGAGTTATGATGCTACCACTACCCCAAAGAACTTTCGTAACCATCAACAAAATATTACACATACTTAATAAATTAATTTTAAATCATGGACCTTTCAAAGCTTAAACTCGGTAATTCGAAACTGAGTGGGACAAAACTTATCTCTAGCAACGTGATTACATAATCACCCTTGTATTTTGAGCTGGAATAGGTTTAGGTACTTTATTTTTGAGCATAAACAATTACAACGTGAATTATGTTTGATGTGTGTGACTCCGTTAATGTAAAAGAATCTGATAAATTGTAAAAGAAATTAAATAAAACAATAGTTGTCAGTAATAAACAGATTGGCTTTCTCATGAGACAATCACACACAAAGGCTAAATGCCACGTATTAAATCTGTGCCTTGTTAGAAAAACGCATTTACTAAATATATATGAAAGTTTTGCAAATAAAAACTGTTCCTAATTGCATCCCAGAAAGTTCCTTTTAACCGCAACCATTGTTTCTTACTTCGAAACGAATAACTCAGCTCTCCTCTGTCTTGACCTGTAAAAATATGAAGTACAGAAATTCATGTTCCTGAAATAACCAAAGCACAATTAATTGCCTTAACATTTTGTAGGTAGTTTCGCCAAATGAAAAATTTATTATTTTTCCAAACTGCAGTTACCTGTCCACGCAATAATGCAAGGCGCGACAAAGCAGTAAAGCTACTACACTTTTCATTCGAACACGAACTATAAGTTTCAGTGAAATGTTAGCAGATGAATAAATGGGAATTTTGGAATAATATTAAAGCCCTTTAATAACACCGAAGTGAATCATACTGACATGAATTTTGATTTTTTTCCTAACATTGTCTTACACCACAAAAATTAGCTCCTACTAATAAATTTTAAATAAAATACAATTTATGCTTTACCGTTACTTTTAACTGCAGATGCAGGGTGACGAATAGCAATGAGATTCTGAAAACATGACTGAGAATTTGCCAAATACAAAACATACAAAATTTGAAACACAATGTAATCTTCCCTGTATAATAACTACTGAGCTATCACTAGCAGCAAATAAAATGTTGTGCATGTTACCTTTTGCCAAAAGCGTAGTCTTTTAATAAAATCGTCTCACAAATCGATCCTCTATACTCAGTCACACCAGGGATCACCTCCAATAAAATTCATCCTGCAGTAGCCACACATTCGTTCATGGGTCCAAAGACGCTCATAGTAGCAAAAATTTCAAACAAACTGCTATTTCTCATGATATATACACCTTTCATAATCCACACCCTATCAAACAAGAATTTTGCTGAATGTTTCTTGCTAATAGCAAGAAAAAGTAAGTAAATTGGTTCTCAAATAAGAATCAGAGGTTCAGGTTATGAACAAATGAAAAAAGCCTAAAATACATCAATTTGTAAGGCCAATGACTACAAAAGGGAACAGAAAGTACTCTAAATTCAACGGTAAATATATGAAACACAATTAATAGACATGAATAATGATGATGTAAGGACTGCAAAACATTACAAATGTCACTCAGAATATAAGTTTTGTGACTGATATTGCAAGATGAGAGTAAAGACTGACTGTTCATATACGACTATGCAGAGTACACATTATCACAAGTACAGAAAAATAACATAAGTAAAATGCCAACAAGGTATTATACATGTTGAACAAAGAAGTAATATGAATGATCAACAACTGTTGCCAATATGTTGCAATAAAATGTTTGATATCTTTAGAAACAGGTGAGCAGTCTTTCTAATCCGAGAGATGAGATATAAATGGGAAAATGTCGTGCTCTGGAGGTGAACCTGTTTCACTCAAGGCAATTGTCACACATAGCACTATTTGCTTTATGTAGGATGCACTGTTAGTTTCTTCATACAATCACAGTTGCAGGGAAACATAAATATTTGTAGACCAAGGTTAGACTGAGGGAACAATTAATGTGACTAGTTTCTTCTCTGACAAACCAAAGATCCCAATGGAATAACAGAAGCGTAGACAAGGACAGATCTAGTGTGCACAAACACTGAATCAGTTCCTCCATGGACAACCTGTAATTTAGAGGTTGCTGAATAATAATTATATTGGTTCCTCAGTCATGTACTGTCAGCTGCATAGTATTTAGTCCGTTTTCGAAGGAAATCCAGGCTGTCAGACAGAGTGGTGACCACACATTGTATTAATATTTGCATAATGAAATACTTGACATGGTGTCCAGCAAAGCATCTCTGATGCTGCACTGAATGAAGCAGAATGTGGCATCAAGCTGCAATATTAATAACATCCATATAAGAGCTCCACTCAATATAATGTGTATAGGCATACGTTTACAGTAATGAGTGCCTCTCGTGTATGTCCAGAATACATGAAATATGAATGAGCTGAAACTAGACCTCGTTTTAAATTCATTTACATTTCAAGCTAGAATAAAAGAGAAACTGGGTGTGTGTTTAAGTGCTTAGAGAATGAGGTGCCTCATGAAACAAAATCTACCTTATAATACCTCGGGACATTTTCATGAAATCTTGAGTTTGTACATATTAAATGAGTATGAAAATACTTTCTGTATTGAAAATTATGTATCTTACATAGTAAAATGTGAAATTTGCATCTAAGTTATGGAACGAAGGTACATAATAACATGAAGATGCTACATAATAACATGAATATTTCATGTAGAGGATGTGGCAGCGTTCATAGTAGGATATTAAAACCACAAAAAATGGTTCAAATGGCTCTGAGCACTATGGGACTTAACATCTGAGGTCATCAGTCCCCTAGAACTTAGAACTAATGAAACCTAACTAACCTAAGTACATCACACACATCCATGCCCGAGGCAGGATTCGAACTTGCCACCGTAGCAGTCGCGCGGTTCCAGACTGAAGCGCCTAGAACCGCTCGGCGACACCGGCCGGCCATTAAAACCGCACACTCAGACAGTAAGTGTAATTTATTTATTACCCCTTACGTCAATTAATTGTTAAAGGTATGCTATTTACTAATGTGTAAGTCATTGTCCATTGCGGGGATTACTTTTCGAATATGACTCCTGTCAAATGATGCCCCCTCTGCACAAGACATTCCTCTAGGCAGCGTTGGAAGCTTCCCACAACTCGGCCTAACGTATTCCCTGGGACACTGCCAACGGCAGTTCTGATGAGATCCTTCAACTCAGGAATGGTGGCACAACGTGTTCGGAACACTTCTTGCTTCAGGTAGCCCCAGAGGATAAAGTCTGCACATGAAAGGTCAGGTGAGCGAGGCGGCCACGAAATGTCACCAAAACGGGATATCACTCTACCGGGAAATGTCTGTTGTTAGAAATCCATGAGAATGCTGCATGCGAGGTCGTTTCTTGTTGTTGAGACCATACTTGTCCCACATCCACATCGACCATACTTAACTGGGGAAGAACGAAGTCTTGCAGCATCTTTAGATAGCGTTCACTGAGGGGGCATCATTTGACAGGAGTCATATTCAAAACGTAATACACGCAATGGACAATAACCTACACATTAGTAAATGGCATACCTTTAATTATTAATTGACATAAGAGGTAGTAAATAAATTACAGTTACTGCCTGATGGTGTGTTTTTAATAAAAATGGTTCAAATGGCTCTGAGCACTATGGGACTCAACATCTTAGGTCATAAGTCCCCTAGAACTTAGAACTACTTAAACCTAACTACCCTAAGGACATCACACACACACCCATGCCCGAGGCAGGATTCGAACCTGCGACCGTAGCAGTCCAGCGGTTCCGGATTGCAGCGCCAGAACCGCTAGACCACGGCGGCCGGCTGTTTTTAATATGCTACTATGAACGCTGCCGCATCATGTATATAACAAAACATGTGCTAGTATACCATCTTAGTTATGTTGAGATCTCAGGTAACCCTTAAAGCACGAGGTGTGGTCTCTCAGACAGCGCGAAAATTCTCAAACTCGCTCCCCAGTGCCACCTGTGGTGTAATGATTCTAAACTCCCTTTATCCTTCTTATATTTCCAAGCATACGATGTTTTGTTGTCGGTTGCGTTGTCGCCTTCTGTGTTTATTGTTGACACGTGATATTGATAGGTGTTGGAATCTGCTATACCGCTCCTCGTGAACTACATACGGATTTTCTTCAGTATGGTACCCTATAGCAAAATGTGTTCGCACGAATGTGTCAATTTTAACTTTCCGAGTTTTATGAAATTGGTAGTCGGTCTATGGAAGAAGGTGTCAGTGATATGGATGAAGAAATAAACGAGAGGGACAACGATGTTACATTAGCCAGTGATCATAGTTCTTATATCGGACAAGAGTATCATTCAGAGGAAGAAATCTGTGATGAGGATCTGTCTGTTTCTTCAATGACATACTTAAAATGACTGTTAAAATCGAATGTGTTCTCGGTGATGGTAAAAAAAAAAAAAATGTAATTCCCGGCAATTAATGCCAATTTGACAGAATTTCTTTTAATACGTATCGGGTAGAATTTTAATACGCAAATTTAAGCCCTGAAATTTAAATTTATTTAGTAATATGTTTACTACAGAGATTATATAACTTTTCGGACTGTAAAATTAAGTACTTAACAGTCCATTGACCTGTACTGTTTAAAAGAAAAACACAAAATTATGTGCTTTTGTATGATAAATAGTAAAATGCTGCATGCTTTTTACTGCAATAAAATAAACTAGGAACATTTAAACAACACTTCAATAATTTAAAAATAAATATTATATAGCATAAATTAAAAATTTCATACAATTGCCGACCGCGGTGGCCACGCGGTTTAGGCGCTGCAGTCCAGAACCGCGCGACTGCTACGGTGGCAGGTTCGAATCCTGCCTCGGGCATGGATGTGTGTGATGTCCTTAGGTTAGTTATGTTTAAGTAGTTCTAAGTTCTAGGGGACTGATGACCTCAGATGTTAAGTCCCATAGTGCTCAGAGCCATTTGAACCATTTTTTTTCATATAATTTTTCCGTGAGTCTCGGTTTAAACATAGAGGTCTCAGGGACCCCACCTCATGGTATACCTTACAGAAAAGTTACCTCTCGAGTTAAGGGTTAATAAATAATCACAAGAGGGAAATGAAAACACGCTACAGGGGTACCCTTACACTCAGTCCCTCTACTTACATGGGTAGTCTAAACCAAAACATCAAACGATGAAATGTATGTAACACAAAATTATAGGAAGGGACAGCTAATCACCATGGCTTAAAATGACCACATGTAGAAACTATTAGTATAAGTATCACAGGTGGGAAAAAGTCTGTATGGCGTCAGTCATGAGCAAATTATTAATCCTAATTTAATACCAGCTTACTGGTCAAATGTAACACTGTATTATCAAATTACAAGAAAAACTTTAAACTGTATATGTGTTTGGTGTGTGACAGTACTACGGCCATGAACTCATTGAAAGTTTGGATCTTACCTTCTTGGAAATTTACAGTTACATAATTACCAAAATAATGTGCCAAAGGAAACGTTCTCGTCTTCAAATAGCTTTTACAAGTACTCGTGGATCAAAAGAATGGAGAAACGATGTTTATATTCAAGGCTACAATCATATCAATAGGTTACTAATTCAAAATAGCCTCAACTGCAATTGCCAAACAGCCTATTCACTCGTTATTGTCACTGAAAGTGAAATGAATGTTCCAAGTTACTCATCCATATTTCCGCAATATTTTATTTAAGTACTAATACAGGATACATTTCTTCAAGTTTCAACATATGTTGTGCTCTTTACGTTTTTCAGTATACTTCCACATAAAATAACAATATTTATACCTTGTACATCATGACATACAAACTCATTGTTCTCCTCCACTTCATAATACATACCTCAAAACATTCCTATTTTAAAACATGTACTCAAAAATTAAATATCATTTCTCATAAATATGTAATCCACTCGTCTCATCACAACTATCAATAAATGCACACTATTATTCTTACCTCATTATATCTCTGCAAAAAATACTTTTATCCTGTAAATAACCTTATAAATTATACATCGAACATCTGTACCGCTTCACAACATCCTCCATACTTCATTGTGTCATAAGTCTCCCTTAAACCTTATTCAGGTTCCATTAGAATACAGCCAGAAGAAAAACATCTGTTTTCTTAGCACTGTGACAATAGGCCTGCTGATTGACATGTGTTGCTGTATGGACTGATCATGCTATAGTTAAGCACATATTCCTAACGCAAATATTATCCGTAATAGGTCCATATTTACTTTATGTACTGTCATACAGAATTTTGATTCATACAGGACCTTGGAATTACGTTATTTCACTTATACAACAAATAAATTGATAAGAAAAAATATAACTGCAAGAACATACTATAAAGGCAGTGCCAAAAGGAAATTTAGAAATCACTGAATAGTCTTATAAGGTCACTGCTACGAGTTCCTTAATCTATGATGAGGAAAGAAGAAGAGGAGACAAGTGGAGCTTGCAATAAGAAGTTAGAATCCGCTCACTTCAGAATATTTCATGTGCCACTATTATATACCAACAAAAGAGCTGCTGGATCCCGATGCCATACTGTACAATCTTTGTAGAAGCTTAGGAACACTTCTGTGTATTAAGAGATTTATATTCTGCTTAAAATTTGCCCGTTTCCAGTAATCTCACAATCCCAGTATAAAAAATGCTAGCTGTTCATATTGTAGGACACCATAACAGGGAATCATTCCTGTGCACCAGAATATAATTCTAAATTTGCTCTAGCCCTGTATCACTAGATAACCACACAAATTTTCACAGAGTGCACCATCTAGTTACAAAAACATGAATGTCTAATAACCAGTACTTACTATGTCTAAAATTAGTTTGCTTTTCAGAGTTGGTAAAGAGTTGTACCAAGCTGGTAACTAGCTTAAATCTTTCTGTAAACGTATTCAACGGTATCATTTTCAGAATCGCCCCCAGAAAAGTTGTGCTTGACATATTAAATCGTAGTTCATTGAATCTAGCTGATCTCCCTCTTCAAATGGTAGTACAATATTGAGTTTCACAAAGAGCATTTCCTTACCTTCTTCTTGTAATGCATTCGTGAGTGAAAGTTTCTTCCACTACTCTATGTCTGTCTGTGAATGTTGCTCTGGACCTAACTGGTACTACTTCTATGTTTTTAGGTACAGTCCTTGTACTATTTGTGTCAGTCCTCAACTCGCCACACCCATCTAGATAAATTTGTATAGCTATAGCTTTTCTCTTAGATAAAATTTCATCTAAGATTATGTTAGTTTCCTCATTGCTTACTTTACTGTGCGCTACTTTTTTACTACTTCTGTAAATATTTAGCTTATTGCTAGAGTGATTACTGACTGGCATCAATACCTGATGAATTTCTCACTACTCTCATTGTTTATGTCCTCCAGATCCATTGCTAAGCCAACCTTTTCATTTTCTACATAACAAAGTTATAATTTATTTGTGTTCATTAGCTGATAACTACTCCCAGTTTTCTCATTATACATTACATCGTGTTCTGTCAATGTATCAAAGCAAAATTGTTTCTAATTTCATTTGATTAAGTTCCTTCAGTCCAGATAATTGTCTCTTCCCCTGCAACGGCTAATTCAGTTCTGACATGCCTTCACCTGTAAAAATATGAAGTGCTAAATAGCATGATCCAGAAATAAGCGGTGCGGCTTACTGCCTTAGTATTTTTAGGCTGCTTTGCCAAATGAGAATTTTCTTATCTTTTCAAAATGCCACCAGCTGTCCACGTAACAACGCAAAGTGCGACAGTGTAGAAACGTTATACCTTTCGTTCCAGCAATGAGGATAAGCTTCAGTGAAATATTCGTAAGTGAATAAAAGGATATTTGGAAATTATATTAAAGTCATTTTAAAAAGAGAGAAGTGATTTGTACTGACACCAACTATGATTTTTTTCCTAGCATTGCCTTTAATAGGTTCCACAACAAAACATTGACTCGAAATTTGGTAGAAAATCCGAAGAAATTCTGGTCATATGTAAAGTACACAAGCGGCAAGACGCAGTCAATACCTTCGCTGCGCAGTGCCGATGGTACTGTTACCGACGACTGTGCCGTTAAAGCGGAGTTATTGAACGCAGTTTTCCGAAATTCCTTCACCAGGGAAGACTAATGGAATATTCCAGAATTTGAAACACAAACAGCTGCTAGCATGAGTTTCTTAGAAGTAGATACCTTAGGGGTTGCGAAGCAGCTCAAATCGCTTGATACGGGCAAGTCTTCAGGTCCAGATTTTATACCGATTAGGTTCCTTTCAGATTACGCTGATACAATAGCTCCCTACTTACCAATCACACACAACCGCTCGCTCACCGATAGATCTGTATCTACAGATTGGAAAACTGCGCAGGTCGCACCAGTGTTTAAGAAGAGTAGTAGGAGTAACCCATCGAACTACGGACCTATATCATTGACGTCGGTTTGCAGTAGGGTTTTGGAGCATATACTGTATTCAAACACTATGAATCACCTCGAAGGGAACGATCTATTGATACATAATCAGCATGGTTTCAGAAAACATCGTTCTTGTGCAACGCAGCTAGCTCTTTATTCGTACGAAGTAACGGCCGCTATCGACAGGGGATCTCAAGTTGATTCCGTATTTCTAGATTCCCGGAAAGCTTTTGACACCGTTCCTCACAAGCGACTTCTAATCAAGCTGCGGGCCTACGGGGTATCGTCTCAGTTGTGCGACTGGATTCGTGATTTCCTGCCAGGAAGGTCGCAGTTCGTAGTAATAGACGGCAAATCATCGAGTAAAACTGAAGTGATATCAGGTGTTCCCCAGGGAAGCGTCCTGGGACCTCTGCTGTTCTTAATCTATATAAATGACCTGGGTGACAATCTGAGCAGTTCTCTTAGGTTGTTCGCAGATGATGCTATAATTTACCGTCTAGTAAGGTCATCCGAAGACCAGTATCAGTTGAAAAGCGATTTAGAAAAGATTGCTGTATGGTGTGGCAGGTGGCAGTTGACGCTAAATAACGAAAAGTGTGAGGTGATCCACATGAGTTTCAAAAGAAATCCGTTGGAATTCGATTACTCGATAAATAGTACAATTCTCAAGGCTGTCAATTCAACTAAGTACCTGAGTGTTAAAATTACGAACAACTTCAGTTGGAAAGACCACATAGATAATATTGTGGGGAAGGCGAGCCAAAGGTTGCGTTTCATTGGCAGGACACTTAGAAGATGCAACAAGTCCACTAAAGAGAAAGCTTACACTACACTCGTTCGTCCTCTGCCAGAATATTGCTGCGCGGTGTGGGATCCTTACCAGGTGGGATTGGCGGAGGACATCAAAAGGGTGCAAAAAAGGGCAGCTCGTTTCGTATTATCAACGTAATAGGGGAGAGAGAATGGCAGATATGGTACGCGAGTTGGGATGGAAGTCGTTGAAGCAAAGACGTTTTTCGTCGCGGCGAGATCTACACTCCTGGAAATTGAAATAAGAACACCGTGAATTCATTGTCCCAGGAAGGGGAAACTTTATTGACACATTCCTGGGGTCAGATACATCACATGATCACACTGACAGAACCACAGGCACATAGACACAGGCAACAGAGCATGCACAATGTCGGCACTAGTACAGTGTATATCCACCTTTCGCAGCAATGCAGGCTGCTATTCTCCCATGGAGACGATCGTAGAGATGCTGGATGTAGTCCTGTGGAACGGCTTGCCATGCCATTTCCACCTGGCGCCTCAGTTGGACCAGCGTTCGTACTGGACGTGCAGACCGCGTGAGACGACGCTTCATCCAGTCCCAAACATGCTCAATGGGGGCAGATCCGGAGATCTTGCTGGCCAAGGTAGTTGACTTACACATTCTAGAGCACGTTGGGTGGCACGGGATACATGCGGACGTGCATTGTCCTGTTGGAACAGCAAGTTCCCTTGCCGGTCTAGGAATGGTAGAACGATGGGTTCGATGACGGTTTGGATGTACCGTGCACTATTCAGTGTCACCTCGACGATCACCAGTGGTGTACGGCCAGTGTAGGAGATCGCTCCCCACACCATGATGCCGGGTGTTGGCCCTGTGTGCCTTGGTCGTATGCAGCCCTGATTGTGGCGCTCACCTGCACGGTGTCAAACACGCATACGACCATCATTGGCACCAAGGCAGAAGCGACTCTCATCGCTGAAGACGACACGTCTCCATTCGTCCCTCCATTCACGCCAGTCGCGACACCACTGGAGGCGGGCTGCACGATGTTGGGGCGTGAGCGGAAGACGGCCTAACGGTGTGCGGGACCGTAGCCTAGCTTCATGAAGACGGTTGCGAATGGTCCTCGCCGATACCCCAGGAGCAACAGTGTCCCTAATTTGCTGGGAAGTGGCGGTGCGGTCCCCTACGGCACTGCGTAGGATCCTACGGTCTTGGCGTGCATCCGTGCGTCGCTGCGGTCCGGTCCCAGGTCGACGGGCACGTGCACCTTCCGCCGACCACTGGCGACAACATCGATGTACTGTGGAGACCTCACGCCCCACGTGTTGAGCAATTCGGCGGTACGTCCACCCGGCCTCCCGCATGCCCACTATACGCCCTCGCTCAAAGTCCGTCAACTGCACATACGGTTCACGTCCACGCTGTCGCGGCATGCTACCAGTGTTAAAGACTGCGATGGAGCTCCGTATGCCACGGCAAACTGGCTGACACTGACGGCGGCGGTGCACAAATGCTGCGCACGGCCAACACCGCGGTTCCTGGTGTGTCCGCTGTGCCGTGCGTGTGATCATTGCTTGTACAGCCCTCTCGCAGTGTCCGGAGCAAGTATGGTGGGTCTGACGCACCGGTGTCAATGTGTTCTTTTTTCCATTTCCAGGAGTGTATTTACGAAATTTGAGTCACCAACTTTCTCTTCCGAATGCGAAAATATTTTGTTGAGCCCAACCTACATAGGTAGGAATGATCATCAAAATAAAATAAGAGAAATCAGAGCTCGAACAGAAAGGTTTAGGTGTTCGTTTTTCCCGCGCGCTGTTCGGGAGTGGAATGGTAGAGAGACAGTACGATTGCGGTTCGATGAACCCTCTGCCAAGCACTTAAATGTGAATTGCAGAGTAATCATGTAGATGTAGATGTAGAAACACCATCAAATGTAACTCATACAATTAATATTTAAATTACGTAAAATTTATGCTTTATTTTTCGAATGAAATTGTTTTAACGGAAGCAGGAGAGTGAAGAATAGAAATTAAGATTCTGATCTCATAACTGATAATTCGCCCTGAATGGCAAAACGTACATATTTCACTGTTAGCATTCAACCTCGATTCTGTATAAGAATCGCGGTTGAATGCTAACAGTGATAACCAATATAACGACAACTGCTACCTCGACTCCATAATGGATTATATTAAATCGTACATATTTCATTTACAATGTAATCTTTCCTCTACGATAGTTATTTGGCTACCGCTTCCTGCTAATTAAACACCACGCATACCCGTCCCTCCATAAAGTCCCCTAAAAAACCCAGCCTCCATATTCAGTCACACCAGGGAGCATCTCAAATAAAATCCATTCTCTGTACGGCACGTCCGCCATCCATGGTCCTCACTCAGCGGTGTCCCAGCACTCGCTCGTTGTCTGTTAACCCTTTAGCGGCCAGGCGGATTGTTCACGATACCTCAGTCACTCTTATTTGTGATGTAATACATAGTTGACAGTAATGTACCTTCATTATCTTTCTAGAAAGGTATGTGCGACCTTTGAGTAAAAATAGAAACTACGATGGAAGACTGATTTCGAAGAAAATACGCAACGATAAGCCGCTCGACTCTTTACGCTATTGTGCACTGAGAAAACTAATAATAGTGTTCCACAGCAGTTGTTTGTCTGTTGTCACTCCCTGTAGTATAATTCAGCTATGGATTCTAACGAAGTAGAACAGGAAAGAATTCGGAAGCTTCTGCAAGAAGTATTAGATGAATGTTCTGAAGGAGAGGAAGATGAAGGAGAAGAAACAGACAGTTGTGGACTTCTCTGTCGTCACAGTCACACGGTAACGGTTACAATGTGCACCATAATTTACATACAACACACTGCACCAAATTTCCCAATTGATGCCAAATCAACCGATGACGAGGAAATGACATCTCTTTTTGGTCGACTGATATGCTATTAGCCAGCAGGTCACGAAAACCTGCAATACTTATGGGGTAGGAATGGCTCTGGAACTGAAACAATGAATTTGCAGCGCTTCCGTTTCTTGTTGGCCTATTTGAAATTCAATGATATTCGAGACAGACCACAGTGTAGAGAGCTTCATAGCCTAGCTGCATTCAGAGAAGTGTTTGAATTATTTATGTCGAACTGTGGTAGTAACTATACTGTGTCCGAATATACGACGGTACATGAACGAATGGTTGCATTCAGAGGCAAATGCTGTTTCCGTCATTACATACCAAGCAATCTAGGAACTGAAGATCTTCACCGTGTGCTATACTAGAACATGATATACTTTGGGATGAGAGTCCATCTTGGAATAACCAAAGGATCCGTTTCCACTGTCAAACTCACCTACGGACGTAGTAAATAGACATATGTACGGTCTATCGAAAGGACATGAAGATGTATGAAACTTGTGTTTTTTTTTCCATCCCACTGTAAGAAGAACTCCTGAAGAGAAAAGCGACGGTAGTAGGAATGGATAGAAACCATGTGTCTCAACTACATGAAGAAAGTATGTGAAAAGTGTTATAACAGCGCATTTGTTGTAGCCAGTTATGGTGACTAAATTCTTATAAATTTTGTATGAGTTGTGAGACTAAACGTTTAGTGATATGTATAATGACTTAAACCTGCAGTAGAGAACGAAGAATACAATAATTAAATAATGTTACAGAAAGTCTTAAGAAAACAGGAAGTATTGTATGTATATCAAAAACTGTAATCTGATACTTTGTTGATCTAAACACATACACTCAGATAAGGTAATGTAATATTCTAAACAGCCATTTCTTCAATAAAAATGTTTATATTAACAATATGCTGTGTAACTATGTCATTACAGACATTTGTATTTTTCAGGAACATCCTGCGCGACTATTAACAATACGAAAACGCGCGCGCTACATAACATTCAATGATACAATTTATGATAGCCTAAGAATACATATTACTCATTTTTCCAGGCATTCAAAGACGATCTTTGAGGCAAACATTTCAAACAAACTACCGTTTCTAGTGTTATACAGGGTGGTCCATTGATAGTGACCGGGCCAAATATCTCACGAAATAAGCATCAAACGAAAAAAACTACAAAGAACGAAACTCGTCTACCTTGAAGGGGGAAACCAGATGGCGCTATGATTGGCCCGCTAAATGGCGCTGCCATAGGTCAAACGGATATCAATTGCGTTTTTTTAAAATAGGAATCCCAATTTTTTATTAAAAATTCGTGTAGTACGTAAATAAATATGAATGTTTTAGTTGGACCACTTTTTTCGCTTTGTGATAGATGGCGCTGTAATAGTCACAAACGTATAAGTACATGGTATCACGTAACATTCCCCTAGTGCGGACGGTATTTGCTTCGTGATACATTACCCGTGTTAAAATGGACAATTTACCTATTGCGGAAAAGGTCGATATCGGCTTGATATATGGCTATTGTGATCAAAATGCCCAACGGGCGTGTGCTATGTATGCTGCTCGGTATCCTGGACGGCACATCCAAGTGTAGCGGCTAATCCGCACATCAGTAGCAGACAAACTGCCCGAGAATCTGGAATCTCCAAAACGTCGGTGTTGAGAATGCTACATCAACATCGATTGCACGCGTACCATATTTCTATGCACCAGGAATTGCATGACGACGACTTTGAACGTCGTGTACAGTTCTGCCACTGGGCACAAGAGAAATTACGGGACGATGATATATTTTTTGCATGCGTTCTATTTAGCGATAAGCGTCATTCACGAACAGCAGTAATGTAAACGGCATAATATGCACGTAACATGTATCCACAGGACAGGTGGCCTGTAATTGAAGAAGTGTCATGATGATCTCTCCATTGGCAAAAGATTCCGGAATAGTCCCCCATTCGGATCTCCGGGAGGGGACTGCCAAGGGAGAGGTTACCATGAGAAAAAGACTGAATAATCTACGAAAGGATAACGTTCTACGAGTCGGGGCGTGGAATGTCAGAAGCTTGAACGTGGTAGGGAAATTAGAAAATCTGAAAAAGGAAACGCAAAGGCTCAATCTAGATATAGTTGGGGTCAGTGAAGTGAAGTGGAAGGAAGACAAGGATTTCTGGTCAGATGAGTATCGGGTAACATCAACAGCTGCAGAAAATGGTATAACAAGTGTGGGATTCGTTATGAATAGGAAGGTAGGGCAGAGGGTGCGTTACAGTGAACAGTTCAGTGACCGGGTTGTTCTAATCAGAATCGACAGCAGACCAACACCGACAACGATAGTTCAGGTATACATGCCGACGTCGCAAGCTGAAGATGAACAGATAGAGAAAGTGTATGAGGATATTGAAAGGGTAATGCAGTATGTAAAGGGGGACGAAAATCTAATAGTCATGGGCGACTGGAATGCAGTTGTAGGGGAAGGGGTAGAAGAAAAGGTTACAGGAGAATATGGGCTTGGGACAAGGAATGCAAGAGGAGAAAGACTAATTGAGTTCTGTAACAAGTTTCAGCTAGTAACAGCGAACACCTTGTTCAAGAATCACAAGAGGAGGTGGTATACTTGGAAAAGGCCGGGAGATACGGGAAGATTTCAATTAGATTACATCATGGTCAGACAGAGATTCCGAAATCAGATACTGGATTGTAAGGCGTACCCAGGAGCAGATATAGACTCAGATCACAATATAGTAGTGATGAAGAGTAGGCTGAAGTTCAAGACATTAGTAAGGAAGAATCAATACGCAAAGAAGTGGGATACGGAAGTACTAAGGAATGACTAGAAACGTTTGAAGTTCTCTAACGCTATAGATACAGCAATAAGGAATAACGCAGTAGGCAGTACAGTGGAAGAGGAGTGGACATCTCTAAAAAGGGCCATCACAGAAGTTGGGAAGGAAAACATAGGTACAAACAAGGTAGCTGCGAAGAAACCATGGGTAACAGAAGAAATACTTCAGCTGATTGATGAAAGGAGGAAGTACAAACTTGTTCCGGGAAAATCAGGAATACAGAAATACAAGTCGCTGAGGAATGAAATAAATAGGAAGTGCAGGGTATCTAAGACGAAATGGCTGCAGGAAAAATGTGAAGACATCGAAAAAGATATGATTGTTGGAAGGACAGACTCAGCGTACAGGAAAGTCAAAACAACCTTTGGTGACATTAAAAGCAACGGTGGTAACATTAAGAGTGCAACGGGAATTCCACTGTTAAATGCAGAGGAGAAAGCAGATAGGTGGAAAGAATACGTTGAAAGCCTCTATGAGGGTGAAGATTTGTCTGATGTGATAGAAGAAGAAACAGGAGTCGATTTAGGAGAGATAGGGGATCCAGTATTAGAATCGGAATTTAAAAGAGCTTTGGAGGACTTACGGTCAAATAAGGCAGAAGGGATAGTCGGAAAAGCATCATCCACACAATTACGAAGACGGCAAGAGCTGACAAGTGCGAGAATTATCGCACAAACAGCTTAACAGCTCATGCATCGAAGCTGCTTACAAGAATAATATACAGAAGAATGGAAAAGAAAATTGAGAATGCGCTATGTGACGATCAGTTTGGCTTTAGGAAAAATAAAGGGACGAGAGGGGCAATTCTGACGTTACGGCTAATACTGGAAGCAAGGCTAAAGAAAAATCAAGACACTTTCATAGGATTTGTCGACCTGGAAAAAGCGTTCGACAATATAAAATGGTGCAAGCTGTTCGAGATTCTGAAAAAAGTAGGAGTAAGCTATAGGGAGAGACAACCAAGAGGGAATAATAAGAGTGGACGATCAAGAACGAAGTGCTCGTATTAAGAAGGGTGTAAGAGAAGGCTGTAGCCTTTCGCCCCTACTCTTCAATCTGTACATCGAGGAAAGCAAAGATGGAAATAAAAGAAAGGTTCAGGATTGGAATTAAAATACAAGGTGAAAGGATATCAATGATACGATTCGCTGATGACATTGCTATCCTGAGTGAAAGTGAAGAAGAATTAAATGATCTGCTGAACGGAATGAACATTCTAATGAGTCACAGTATGGTTTGAGAGTAAATCGGAGAAAGACGAAGGTAATGAGAAGTAGTAGAAATGAGAACAGCGAGAAACTTTACATCAGGTTTGATGGTCACAAAGTCAATGAAGTTAAGGAATTCTGCTACCTAGGCAGTAAAATAACCAATGACGGACGGAGCAAGTAGGACATCAAAAGCAGACTCGCTATGGCAAAAAAGGCATTTCTGGCCAAGAGAAGTCTACTAATATCAAATACCGGCCTTAATATGAGAAATAAATTTCTGAGGATGTACGTCTGGAGTACAGCATTGTATGGTAGTGAAACATGGACTGTGGGAAAACCGGAACAGAAGAGAATCGTAGCATTTGAGATGTGGTGCTATAGACGAATGTTGAAAATTAGGTGGACTGATAAGGTAAGGAATGAGGTGGTTCTACGCAGAATCGGAGAGGAAAGGAATATGTGGAAAACACTGATAAGGAGAAGGGACAGGATGATAGGACATCTGCTAAGACATGAGGGAATGACTTCCATGGTACTAGAGGGAGCTGTAGAGGGCAAAAACTGTAGAGGAAGACAGAGATTGGAATACGTCAAGGAAATAATTGAGGCCGTAGGTTGCAAGTGCTACTCTGAGATGAAGAGGTTAGCACAGGAAAGGAATTCGTGGCGGGCCGCATCAAACCAGTCAGTAGACTGATGACCAAAAAAAAAAAATAGGGCAACGGAAAATCCACGGTGGCTGAGACAAGTGGAACATCAGCGACCTTGGTGAGTTAATGTATGGTGCGGCATTATGAGAGGAAGGATAATAGGCCCCAATTTTATCGATGGCAATCTAAATGGTGCAATGTATGCTGATTTCCTACGTAATGTTCTTCCGGTGTTACTACAAGATGTTTCACTGCATGACAGAATGGTGATGTACTTCCAACATGATGGATATCCGGCACATAGCTCGTGTGCGGTTGAAACGGTAATGAATAGCATATTTCATGACAGGCGGGCCAACCGTCGTCGAAGCACCATACCATGGCCGGCGCGTTCACCGGATCTGACGTCCCCGGATTTCTTTCTGTGGGGAAAGTTGAAGGATATTTGCTATCGTAATCCATCGACAACGCCTGACAACATGCGTCAACGCATTGTCAATGCATGTGCGAACATTACGGAAGGCGAATAACTCGCTGTTGAGAGGAATGTCGTTAAACGTATTGCCAAGTGCACTGCCGTTGACGGAAACCAATCTGAGCATTTATTGCATTAATGTAGTAGTTACAGGTAATCACGCTGAAACAGCATGCGTTCTCAGAAATGATAAGTTCGGAAAGGTACGTGTACCACATTGGAACAACCGAAATAAAATGTTCAAACGTACCTACGTTATGTAATGTAATTTAAAAAACCTACCTGTTACTAACTATTTTTCTAAAATTGTGAGCCGTTTATCATAAAGCGAAAAAAGTGGTCCAACTAAAACATTCATATTTCTTTGCGTACTACACGAATATGTAATAAAAATAGGGGTTCCTATTTAAAACAACGCAGCTGATATCCGTTTGACCTATGGCAGCGTCATCTAGCGGCCCAACCATAGCGCCATCTGTTTTCCTCCTGCAAGCTAGACAAGTTTCGTTCTTTTTAGTTTTTTCGTTTACGCTTATTTTGTGAGATATTTGGCCCGGTCACGATCAATGGAGCACCGTGTATACACCTTTGAATATGAAAAGCATTCTGAAGATGAACTAGCAGGCTGCAACGCCTATTTTTGTTCATCATAAATTGTATTATAACTGTGGCTGGTTGCTGTTTTTACTTAATGTGACAATTAACCTGAATCATGTGTTTTCGCCTTATGGTACAGCGAAGGAACAACCCCTTCAGTCCACTGGCTTTGACCTAACATGCTTACATGAAACTCTGTATGTAAATTGAAGGGGATCACTGCTGTCAGCTGCAGTGGGTCATTAAGCGGAATCAGCAGCGTAAAGCGAAAATGTGTACCGGACCAGACTCGAACCCGTCATCTTCTGCTTACTAGGCAGGTGCGTTAGCCACTGCGGCATCTGGGACACAGCGTTATCGCAACTGGGCAGACTATCTCGGCACGCCTCAAGGCCTACCCTCATTCTCACCGAGCGCCACATATGTGCCGTCTCGGTCCACTGACTCCTTTGTGGGCACTGCAGAGACTCCCACAGGCGATCAGACGTATTTCCGCATCCGCACGGAAGAAGGTCGATCCATTGCCCAGTTAGGCAAGGTGTGTGTTCTTTTGGACATGTCCGAATGAACGGACACCAAGTATTCATATAATTTGAAATGCCGAAAATCAGTATAATACTATTACGCCATGACAGCTTCGTACACTCCTGGAAATTGAAATAAGAACACCGTGAATTCATTGTCCCAGGAAGGGGAAACTTTATTGACACATTCCTGGGGTCAGATACATCACATGATCACACTGACAGAACCACAGGCACATAGACACAGGCAACAGAGCATGCACAATGTCGGCACTAGTACAGTGTATATCCACCTTTCGCAGCAGTGCAGGCTGCTATTCTCCCATGGAGACGATCGTAGAGATGCTGGATGTAGTCCTGTGGAACGGCTTGCCATGCCATTTCCACCTGGCGCCTCAGTTGGACCAGCGTTCGTGCTGCACGTGCAGACCGCGTGAGACGACGCTTCATCCAGTCCCAAACATGCTCAATGGGGGACAGATCCGGAGATCTTGCTGGCAAGGGTAGTTGACTTACACCTTCTAGAGCACGTTGGGTGGCACGGGATACATGCGGACGTGCATTGTCCTGTTGGAACAGCAAGTTCCCTTGCCGGTCTAGGAATGGTAGAACGATGGGTTCGATGACGGTTTGGATGTACCGTGCACTATTCAGTGTCCCCTCGACGATCACCAGTGGTGTACGGCCAGTGTAGGAGATCGCTCCCCACACCATGATGCCGGGTGTTGGCCCTGTGTGCCTCGGTCGTATGCAGTCCTGATTGTGGCGCTCACCTGCACGGCGCCAAACACGCATACGACCATCATTGGCACCAAGGCAGAAGCGACTCTCATCGCTGAAGACGACACGTCTCCATTCGTCCCTCCATTAACGCCTGTCGCGACACCACTGGAGGCGGGCTGCACGATGTTGCGGCGTGAGCGGAAGACGGCCTAACGGTGTGCGGGACCGTAGCCCAGCTTCATGGAGACGGTTGCGAATGGTCCTCGTCGATACCCCAGGAGCAACAGTGTCCCTAATTTGCTGGGAAGTGGCGGTGCGGTCCCCTACGGCACTGCGTAGGATCCTACGGTCTTGGCGTGCATCCGTGTGTCGCTGCGGTCCCGTCCCAGGTCGACGGGCACGTGCACCTTCCGCCGACCACTGGCGACAACATCGATGTACTGTGGAGACCTCACGCCCCACGTGTTGAGCAATTCGGCGGTACGTCCACCCGGCCTCCCGCATGCCCACTATACGCCCTCGCTCAAAGTCCGTCAACTGCACATACGGTTCACGTCCACGCTGTCGCGGCATGCTACCAGTGTTAAAGACTGCGATGGAGCTCCGTATGCCACGGCAAACTGGCTGACACTGACGGCGGCGGTGCACAAATGCTGCGCAGCTAGCGCCATTCGACGGCCAACACCGCGGTTCCTGGTGTGTCCGCTGTGCCGTGCGTGTGATCATTGCTTGTACAGCCCTCTCGCAGTGTCCGGAGCAAGTATGGTGGGTCTGACGCACCGGTGTCAATGTGTTCTTTTTTCCATTTCCAGGAGTGTATTATTGCGTGCTCATGTAAGGTTCGGCATTAGTTTTTTTTTCTTTTCTGGTAAGTGTCAGCGATTTAAGCGGGCACTACTTAGCACGATGTACGCCTCTATAGGTCAGTGGTCCGTGTGGAGAACCTGTGCTCTATACTAGGCATTGTCAGGGCTTTTTAATTGGTGGATGGGCTGGTGCGCGGTATACTATGGCTTGTGAGTCCTATTGAGGGGCTACTGGAACGAGAAGTAGCACCTCCGCTGCCTGCAGAATCTGCAGAACTGTCGGGAGAGCGGAGTGCTGACCACATGCCCCTCCATACTGCATGCAATGACGGTATTGGCGGAGGGCGACACGGCGGTCTTTCGGTGTCGATCGGCACACCAGTGTCAGATTGCGGAATATTGATCTTTACTTAACACAGTCCTCCGTCTGTGTACCCTGCAGTGGCCAGTGTCTGAATGTACATTTTATGAAAATGGTATTCTTCATTCATGAAGCAGAATCTAAGAGACTCGTTTTATAACCTAGCAGTTCTCGTTTTGTTTCAGTTGAAGATCACCGTGAGACATTTCACAAAGTAATCAAAGTCGAGTTGCGAAAGAAGGAATGACAGATTTCACAGAACCAGTCTAATGGCGCTTACAAGGTCGGAAAGTAGACGGAAGCATATTATTATTCTGCAAGCATAGATAGAGGATTCAGTAAGTACTTACGTCTACACCGTAATCTGCATATAAATACGAATTTGGTACCTAATTGAAGAACCTATATTCGGTCAATCTTCTTGTTTTCAGAGCAAAAAAACAAAGTAAAGGAAAGAAAAAAGTGAGCCATCCTTATATGCCCCCTTGAGAAATCATGATTACTGTGGACGGCGGCCAAATTTTGGGCGTTGCGAAACACAGGTTTGAAATGCTGAAACTTAAACTAACTCACTGAAATACACATCTGTTGAGAGTGCAATTGTGTGTCATGTCAGATATTTTGGGAAGCGAACGTTATCGTGTACTTGTGCGAATTAATTAATGGTCGGCTGTTCGAACGTAGGCCTATTTCGAATTATGGCATCCATTAGGGAAATGGGTGGAAGAGATGTTAAGGCCCACATTGTGCGCTCCGTGTGTACACCTGCAGTTCTCATCAAACAAGTTGCAGGTGCTTTCCGGCGCCTTAGCGAAACGCGAGCAACCAGATTCAAATAGTGGTATATTAAAGCTGAAACTAAACTACTTCCGAACAGCCCTTGGAAGGCCCAACGGTACCGACCGGCCGCCGTGTCAGCCTCTCAGTCCAGGGGCTCTCTCGGCCATTGTCAGTTTTCGTGACCGTAGGCGCTACGTCTCAGTTAAGTAGCTCTTCAGTTTTCCTCACAAGGGCTGAGTGCACCCCGCTTGTCAACAGTGCTTGGCAGACCGGACGGTCACCCATTGAAGTGCTAGCCCAGCCCGACAGCGGTTAACTCCTGTGATATGACGGGAACCGGTGTCAGCACTGCGGCAAGGCCCTTGGCAAATAGTGGTACACAGCGGTGTGAAGAATATATGTCGTCTGTCTTCGAGATAGTGCTTGGATTATTCCACGGCAGGAATGACCAGACTTGCACACAGTATTTCGACGACGCTCACAGTCCGTAGTACTTTCAGCAGAACTATTATCGCCCCTTACTTCTGAGCCGAGTGAAGGGCTTGAACCAGAAATATGTAAGAGTCAGTGACACGCTACGCTACGACATCCTAGTTAAGAACTTTACAGTCCTCCTAATGACTTATGGGTATAATATGCAACATAGGTGTCTGTCCATGTAGTTGACTTTGTATGGGTATCACACAACACTTCTTTGTTTTAGATGAGGCGACTTCCAAACCAGTCGATATAACGTCAATTGTAGGACGCCATGAAGTATTAGTGTAAGATCCAATAAAATTCCCCTTCCCACCACTTCTCCCAGCCCCATCCAACAGATGAGGGGCTACTAAAACCCTACTGACCAACTGCTGAAGCATTCGAAAAAAAGTCTCCGAGTGGTAAGAGTTATTAAAACGTTAGCTACACAAAACTCAAGAAAAGTGGCAGTGGTGGTAATTTGGAGATAAATCTAACGGTATATCGGAAGGACTGTGTAATGGGAAACGAGATGGGTGTATTAGTTGTAGCAGATAGTAAACGCAAATCCAATGAAACAGAAATATCACCTGCTAGATCTACTGTAAAAAACTCAAGATTTAGGGGGATTGTAGCTGGGCCGTTCTATAAGCCAACACATTCATCCACAGATGTAACAAAAAACTTTACACAAAATCTCCTGTTGGTAATACATAAAGTGTTTACAGAGAAACTGTGCCTCAGCATAAGCAGAGGCAGACTTCGGTTAAGTATCTGGATATTGTGAAATTCGGTCATCTACAAGGGAGTCTGCTTACAGAAAACTCGTGGGGGGTATCCAGAAAACACAGGTGTATTGTGTGCGACCTATACGGAATAGGACGAATGTGACGTACTGGGAGCACAGTAAGTGAGACAGCATGAATGTGAACCGATATGTTTGACACACAGGATAAAGCCACGAGAGTGCTGAACTACATGAACTGCTCGGCGACTCAGGACGGACGCCAACTGGCTAGTCACAGCCCACGTACAAAGTTCCGAGAATCACTATTAAATGAGGAATCTACACTATGGAACTCTCCATATCGCTTCCGTAGGGACGTTGGAAGTAAGAGTAGACTACTTACGTCACCCACAAAGATATTTCAGCATTCATTCTTCCCGTGTTCTGTATTAGAATGGAATGGAAGGAAACCCTGTGTACGGAGTCCAGTGGAAGTACTCTCGGCAAGGCACTTTTTAGTGGTATGATTAATATGGATGCAGATGATGAATAAATACGCGTCTTCCGTTCTTTCACAAATAAGCTTTTTCCTGTGGGCTAAGAGAAGACCACCTACTGAAAATGGACTCCCCTTATTTGTAGTCTACAGCGAAACATAGCGTGATACTATCCGTAACAGCCTGAAACCCAAGTGCTGTTTCAAATTTCATTCCTGAAAATTTTCGTTTCACACTTTCTAAGATTTGTTTCATTACACGGAGAAACTTTTCATCTGGTACACAAGTGCAAAGGTCTCCAGGTCCTTATCGTCACTGACCTCGTCCACTAAAACTTGTGAAAATAGTTTTGCGTGACGAAGTCTGGCGTTACGAAGGAACGAGTTTAGGCTGAGCTGTTGCGCAAAAATATTGCTCTCAAGGCTCCGTTTGCGAACTGGTTTACTGAAGACCTTTCTCAGGAGATGGGAGAAAGATACTTTTCAGATATTCACAACCCCGAAGGTTGGAAAATTGTTTGTGTTGTTCGGCGTAGGTAAATTTTTTAACTGAAGTGTGATACTTCTACTGCTGTCGGACGCTGATATTTATCTCCATCCATAAGAAACAACAATTTGTATAATAATAATTTCTAATCTGTAAAATATATGACGGGAATGTCAGTAATAAGAAACACAGTTTTACTTTATTTGCTATTTGCGTCATGAACTGTGCTGTGGAGCCACTTACGACCAACTTTTACTAATTGAATTTCTTTTTAGATATTTATGAGATGATCTCAACACCATTATTATAATTGTTTTCTGAGTACCTCTTGTGGAGATCTGTTCTCTCCAAATGAATTGTCAGCCTCACTGTAAAGGACGAGCAGTGGTAGCTATCTACGCAAGCTGCATTACCGTCAACTACTGGGAGAGAGCAGTTAATGTAAAACTTACATTTGAGGCCTAAAGGATATTGTGAAATCTGAAACTAATTGCCGCAATGTCAAGTGCATACCTGAATTGATATAAAACTATACAAAACACGTTTAGCATGCTAAGAACGCAGTTGACACTTTATTGTGGCCCGAATGAAGCTAGGTTGAAAAACGAATTTTCGGAAAGCTGCGAAAATTAACGATGGGATCTATGGGGTCAAGACTCTGAAGTGTCTGCAATGTTTATCAGTGTACGTGTAGAAAATTGGAAATTGGTGGTAAGTTCCTGTGGGATCAAACTGCTAAGGTTGTCGCTCCCTAGTCTTACAGACTAGTTAATGTAACTTAAACTAACGACAACACACACACCCGTACCCCAGGGAGGACTTAAACCTCCGCTCAAACCGTGGCAAGGCACCCTAGACCACGCGTCTACCTCAAGCGTCTACCTATAGAGATTGTCATTTCGAACCGAGGCTATGTTATTAGTGGTACAAAGAACGAACTTCCATAAATTAATGCTTTCAGAGATTTTTCAGCGATGCTTTACCACACCAAGCAGCACAGGGGTGAAAGAAGATAATGCACAAGGTTCTATACCAGAAAAATATTGTTTATATTCTTGCCTGATTAAATGAAAGTTTTTAAAATCTAGATTCATCTGGAAGCATGTTACAATGTTGTTTTTTGTACGGATGTCACATTTTCCGGCACTTTAGGACAATGAAACACATAAAAATGAAGCGTTTTGAGATTTTTATTGTACTGTGACACTTCAGCTGTATATTTCCGTAATATGCCAATATAAATCCAGATACTCCATCTGCAAAGGGTAAAAATGCCAAAAGACAAGGATGGGCTCCACAAAAAGACATAAACTTTCCACGCATCCAAATAAATGATATTTGCATCAAAATTAAATTATTTACTGTCATGAGTTCGAGTATAAAACTCGCAAATGTTGGTTTTGATAAGTAGAGCTGCTGGACGAAAATACGGTAAAACATGACCATGCCTAATACAGTGTAGACAACCCATGGCATTCAAAAAAGCTTCCAGTCGTCTCGGAATGGGTCAATACAGATCAAGCGTCACTGATGAGTTACTTTGGAATTAAAACTCTCCCTGCAATTCCTTGCCCATTGGAGCTCCCTTCGTGTTGTTTCGGTACTGACAGGATTCTTGAGTGACATTCAGATCTACAGTGACTTTCGCAGGTGTCGTCCTCTTACAATTCGTCACAAACAGCTTTGATGACTGTGTGTCGCTATCACTCAACACGCTCTTTCGTCCACTTTGTCACTTACGTGATGATGTTATTCTGCTTTCCCTACGTGCAGTATAAATCATTAATATTGTGCCTCTTGAAACACCATACAATTTGGTTTCCATGGTTACGGAAGCACCCAACATACGAGCCCAAGAAATTGCCCACTTTAGAATTTACTTAGCGCGGACACAACGCACTCAGAACTACACAGAAGGCATGCAAAGAACTGGGGACGTTGCACAGGTTCCGCTCATGTGTTAATACAACAGCATAACGTGCAGGATGGGCTCACTTCTGCAGTTACGCCCAAGCAAGCATTTGTCGTGGTGTTTTCATATTTTCGTTCAACCCCAGTATTACAACAAATCTCTGATTGTGAACAAAACGTCTAAATTTTGCAAGAAAATAGGATTGTGTCATTTCTCAAAACTCTTAACTTAACATTTCGAGTGCAAAACACATACAGCATTACTATCGAAACTTAATTCTTCTATAAGATATAAAAAATACACTTGACTTAAGCTCCACTGATGAAACTTACAGGCTAAGCAGCACTTGTAGACAATTTAACTTCAATATCTGTACTAAAGTTTGCAGAGGACTAAGTACTCTCAAAGTAATTTTCTTCCATTAAAAAGGTCTGTATCATTTACAAAAATCACATGGATAACATATTGGCACTAGTGATATAACTTACAGATAGATCTAAGAACTTAATTTGATCTTTGTGCCATGCATTAAACAAAACCTAAGCATATAAAAATTCATTCTACAACGTAATAAAATAATCGTGGGGAATACTACTTATCTAACTTAAAATGCACTTACTGTCAAAAAGAGTTCGATCTTTTAACCAAAGTAAAGATTATCATTCCAACGTCTATGTCAAAAGCCGTCTTAGCTCGGCTAAAACCGAGGCCAATGTCAACCAAAAGTTACACTTACTCCCATACTAACGTGTCAAGATAATTTTGCAGTACAAAATGTTTGTAGTTTTCTGCTGATAAAGCTAAATTATATTATTACATCATATGTAGCAAAATTATAATGAATTGTCTCATACATAATCATGTTAGCGCAAAATTCTAACAAATTACTCCATACATCACTGTGTTACAGCCAAATTCTAACGAGTTACTGCATGCATCGACAGGTTATAGTAAATTGTAACGAAATGCTCCAAAGATAATTATGTTAAAGCAAAAGTGTGACAAACTGCCATGCTCACAATCATGTACACCAAAATTCCAGCAAATTACCCCATACAAAACATGTCATAGCCAAACTGTAATAAAGTGCCTGTTCGTCTACATGCTAGAGCAACATTGCAACAAATGGCACTGCGCAGCATCATGTTGGATAAAGGTTTATGAGGAACGCCTCCCCCACCTCCCTCCTCAAGTTAAAACACAATAATAACAAATCGGTAAGCCATGAATTCTTTAGAGAATCATACTGAAATGTTTAAAATAGATTCAAATGCCTGGTTACTTTTCAAATGAGTATATGCATTACATATTTGGTTATCAGAATGTGAGTAAGAAAACTTTCAGGGAAGGTTTGCAATCAAGCATAAAATTGGTTGGAGTCGCTAAGTGCTTCCTTTATGAAACTTAATATAGTTCTTATAAATTGTGTTCCAGGGAGGGGAGTTTAAACAAACACTAATTTTACATGGTCCTCAATGTTTTAAACCTCATATCTCCTGAGATGTGTGTCATAGAATAATATAGTTTTGCAACTATTCAGCAATACCAATATACACAGTCTGCAAAGTACGTTGCAAATGGGTCCGTTTTAAAGAAATAACAAAGTAAAACGTCATCCATGGTGTTGAAGTTGTATTATATACCATTTAGATAAGAACTATTTCTTTATGAATCTGAACGTTGATGACATTATATCACTGGAACTATATGTAATAAAATGATATGATATATCAGTTAAATATTTGGGTACTGTCTGCAAAGTATGTTGTGAGCAGAGATTGAAATGTTGCTTTTTGTGTAATTAATAAAATATGCCACGAACGTTTAATTAATGCTAAACGCCATGAATAATTAATTTTCTTTGTGTAAGTAAATCTCCAACATATGGAGAAAAGGTCGTAACTTAAAATAAAAAATATATTTTTATGTTGTTCATACATATAATGTTCCACAGAAATGTTTATACACTCCTGGAAATTGAAATAAGAACACCGTGAATTCATTGTCCCAGGAAGGGGAAACTTTATTGACACATTCCTGGGGTCAGATACATCACATGATCACACTAACAGAACCACAGGCACATAGACACAGGCAACAGAGCATGCACAATGTCGGCACTAGTACAGTGTATATCCACCTTTCGCAGCAATGCAGGCTGATATTCTCCCATGGAGACGATCGTAGAGATGCTGGATGTAGTCCTGTGGAACGGCTTGCCATGCCATTTCCACCTGGCGCCTCAGTTGGACCAGCGTTCGTGCTGGACGCGCAGACCGCGTGAGACGACGCTTCATCCAGTCCCAAACATGCTCAATGGGGGACAGATCCGGAGATCTTGCTGGCCAGGGTAGTTGACTTACACCTTCTAGAGCACGTTGTGTGGCACGGGATACATGCAGACGTGCATTGTCCTGTTGGAACAGCAAGTTCCCTTGCCGGTCTAGGAATGGTAGAACGATGGGTTCGATGACTGTTTGGATGTACCGTGCACTATTCAGTGTCCCCTCGACGATCACCAGTGGTGTACGGCCAGTGTAGGAGATCGCTCCCCACACCATGATGCCGGGTGTTGGCCCTGTGTGCCTCGGTCGTATGCAGTCCTGATTGTGGCGCTCACCTGCACGGCGCCAAACACGCATACGACCATTATTGGCACCAAGGCAGAAGCGACTCTCATCGCTGAAGACGACACGTCTCCATTCGTCCCTCCACTCACGCCTGTCGCGACACCACTGGAGGCGGGCTGCACGATGTTGGGGCGTGAGCGGAAGACGGCCTAACGGTGTGCGGGACCGTAGCCCAGCTTCATGGAGACGGTTGCGAATGGTCCTCGCCGATACCCCAGGAGCAACAGTGTCCCTAATTTGCTGGGAAGTGGCGGTGCGGTCCCCTACGGCACTGCGTAGGATCCTACGGTCTTGGCGTGCATCCGTGCGTCGCTGCGGTCCGGTCCCAGGTCGACGGACACGTGTACCTTCCGCTGACCACTGGCGACAACATCGATGTACTGTGGAGACCTCACGCCCCACGTGTTGAGCAATTCGGCGGTACGTCCACCCGGCCTCCCGCATGCCCACTATACGCCCTCGCTCAGTCCGTCAACTGCACATACGGTTCACGTCCACGCTGTCGCGGCATGCTGCCAGTGTTAAAGACTGCGATGGAGCTCCGTATGCCACGGCAAACTGGCTGACACTGACGGCGGCGGTGCACAAATGCTGCGCAGCTAGCGCCATTCGACGGCCAACACCGCGGTTCCTGGTGTGTCTGCTGTGCCGTGCGTGTGATCGTTGCTTGTACAGCCCTCTCGAAGTGTCCGGATCAAGTATGGTGGGTCTGACACACCGGTGTCAATGTGTTCTTTTTTCAATTTCCAGGAGTGTAGATCGAAACTTGATAAAAGACGGTCAGTAAATCAAGTTGAAGGAAGTCGCCGTCGTTTGTTTTGACTGTATAGAAGCAGGAGCTGTGGTTCTCTTTCTCTTTCTCTCTCTCTCTCTCTCTCTCTCTCTGTGTGTGTGTGTGTGTGTCTCTTTTTCTTCTTATTCTTGACTGCTATTTATAAAGTGTAAGTATCACTCTCGTGTCTCTAACTTTTGGTTAAATAACTACGTCAATTTAATGGCAACAGCCGTGATTGAATCAAGAAACATTCTTTCTCTTCCATTAATGCCACATCTCAATTAATTATGTTGCATTTTAGAACGTTTTCAGGCTGCAGCGAAGGAGAGTTCCCGACGAATTGCTTGGTGGCCACAGCCAAAGGCTACTAGGCTTACTTTACTTTTCGTTCATCGTCTCTGAGATCTCTGTTACCTGGCTTTTCTGCCATTATCCGGGCTGTGTAACAATGCGAAGTGTGTAATTTTGAGGTCGGTCACTGGCCTCTACACAATGCCGCTGGGCAACGTTCTTATCGGTCTGATGGGAAATTGATGCTGGATGGAGGAATGTAAATTCATTATGAGCAAGAAAAATTTTCTATGCACCGTTTAACCATTTCAGAAACTTTGCCACCAGCAGACGTGATTAAAATGTTTTTAATACTTTTTTTAACATCAGGAACGTGCTGCTCAAACAAAAAACTGTATGACTTTAATTGATGGTTGTTAGTTCTATCTTTCGTGAATCAACTGTATTGTCCGAGTCAAGAGAAAATTGATGAGGCCTACAAGAAAAGTAAATGAAATTAACTGATGTAAGGGGAATTAAAGCAGACTCCAAGCAGCAACAAGGGAAAAGGTTATGGTTATTAACACGTTACCAGTTGACTTTGCTTTGGTAGTCTGCAACATGTAGCTCATTTAAGTCATGGTCAATTTTGGACCTTCTGCGTTTTGCATAGTTAACAGCTTAGTAATTGCAGTAGCCATTGTTGCTAAACGCTATACTGAGGTTGCTACTTTTGAGCGGCACACAAACAAAATGAAAACGTGTGACAGTGGATTGTTTTAGTTTGAAGCATCCATCTTGTCATATTAGAGATGCGACAATTAGTTTAAAGTCAGTTTCCGCTAATTATTGAGTGTGGTGTCAGGTGATTTTGTTTCGAAGTAAATTTTCAATTTGTGTTAAGGGAAAGGTAGGTAAATTTGAAAACATGGATTTTGCAAATGGTATTGTTTCTGAAAATATCGTCGATGGCGGTAACAATAGTACCGATCCGTCGGTGGCAGAATTCGATGCTCAGAATGTGGAGACAGAAGTTAATACGCAGGTAAAACTAATTGAAAGTGCCGAGCAAACAGCTCCTCCCGTCGTAGATCACTCTTTTGTATTATTCAATAACATTGTTGAGATTATTAACGGACACAATGAAGCGGTTGCTTCAGGCATAAATAAAAGCGATGAAGGGCTTGGTTTACGCATAAATAACACCTTTTCTTAAATCTCTAGGCATGTCAATACTACTCTTGCTGAGAGAGATGTAGCACCGACATCTCAAATGAATAATACCTTGACTCAACGTGACAAACTGTCGGTCACTCAAATTTCCATTCAGGTAAATGAAGAAGTAATAAAAATAATTAAACACTGGTTTAGGAACAATAGCACCAGAAACTACCAACATAAAGAAAGCATATAAGGATTTACAAGAAACCGTTCCCAAACCATCAAAAGATGTGGAAACGATACACTGAGCACAGAATGCGTTGGAAGATACGATGCATCAATTAGCACAACATGTGGACAGCCTGTTTATAGAGCCCTAAGAAATATTGAAAACCCCGCAATATGAGCAAGGTGAAAAACTAAATATCGAATTCACCAAATGGATTGAACTGAAAGATAAACTGCTCACTGATAAAATAAATTCATTGTGGAAAGAAGCAATACGACACGCTGGGAGCAAAGCGATGGCCGAAGTCGGCACGGAAAGACAGACGCTCCGCTCGGAAATAGACCACATAAAACACATGATACATTACGACCTCCTCAATGGCGAGATAAAGTTTCGTCTCAGGTGAAACAAGTGCGCCGTGCTGTAGAAACAATACCACAGGCGTCATGCGAAGCGCAGACTGTTGGTACTCAAGTGAAGGATGCATACAGCGCAGGTACACAAAGCCCAGGGTCATACATGGAAGTGCATCAGCCTGCAAATTCCGCAGTACAACAATCGCATGATGAGATGGGGAAACGTGCGACCTTGACAGAGATATTTCAGGAAAAATAGCCTGTTAAAACACAGACCATTTCAGGTCTTTATCCCAGACGAAACACAAGTCCATCCCGTAGTTTTTATATCACAGAGTATTGCCCAGGTCATGGAATCAGAGAATACAATTCATTGCCTCACATACCCTAGGAGACGGTTCCTTACGGGCTACCGAAGCCGCAGAGAGCGTGTAAGTAGGCTGTTTAGGTTTCTATGTTGGTAACGCCATGTAGCGCTCTATATGAAAATCATTGACTGTGCTGTGTGCAGTCTGTGGCTGGTTTGCATTGTTGGAATCTATGTAAGTAGGCTGATTAGGTTTTTATGTTGGTAACGCTATGTAGCGCTCTATATGAAAATCATTGACTGTGCTGTGTGCAGTCTGTGGCTGGTTTGCATTGTTGGAATATTCGCCATTGTAGCGTTGGGCAGTTGGCTCTTAACAGCGCGTATCGTTGCGCAGTTGGGGGTGAGCCGCCAGCAGTGGTGGATGCGGGGAGAGAATTGGCGGAGTTTTGAAAGCGAATGATATGGACGTGTGTCCATCAGAGACAGTAAATGTGTAAGACTGGATGCCATGAACTGCTATATATATTACGACTTTTGAAGACTTTTAAGGTAAATACATTGTTTGTTCTCTATCAAAATCTTTCATTTGCTAACCATGCCTATCAGTAGTTAGTGCCTTCATTAGTTAGAATCTTTTATTTAGCTGGCAGTATTGGCGCTCGCTGTATTGCAGTAGTTCGAGTAACGAAGATTTTTGTGAGGTAAGTGATCTGTGAAACTAATAGGTTAATGTTAGTCATTGCCATTCTCTTGTAGGGATTATTGAAAGGCAGACTGCGTCGCGCTAAAAATATTTGCTGTCAGTTTAGTATTGATCAGAATAGGTAAAGTGCGAAATGTTTGAGTACGTTCAGTTTTGCTCAGCTGTTTCAAAATCAAATAATGTAAGAGGTTTACCAGCGCAGTAATTCACTAATTTTTCTAAGGGGACGTTTGAAGCGGTATACATTATGAACAATAATAAAGGGCTTTTCTTGCTAAATACTAGTCAGCGTGCTTACAAGAACGCCTTAGAAAACAGGTCTGCAGCCCAGAAATTTACAACCTGAGTGAATGCGCTAGACAGAACAGTGTGCTAATTCTAGCATCAGTCCTGGCGCACGCTGCACATGTGGACAATATTGGCTCCGCGTAATCAAGCCACAAATGTTTTTGTGAGTTTTTGGTCTAAAAACCGAGAAACTCCATAAGAATAACATGGGAGGAAATGAGTTTTTGAGCAACACGGGTCAAGTAAATATACGGGACGATCAAAACTTAAAGTCAACAATGACTACATACTTTAAAAATGGATGGTGATTGAGAGCACCCAGAGCACACTGAGAGCATCCCAGAGTGAGAGTGACCCAGAGAGCATCCCAGAATGCCCCAGGGTGCTACAACACCAAGAAGAATCGCTTCTCGGCTTTTGGCAAGATCAATGTGTAGTTGTTCTTTAAAACAATAAACTATAGGAAACATTTCGAAAAATACATTAATGTAAGGAGACGCAAAGACGTATTACGCATCAAGGACCTTGAATACTTTTTGTCAGTGGTCGATAACATAGACTTAATACGAGATGATGCGAAAAGCAGAACAGGCAACAAGGGCTCACAATTCGCGAATAAGAACGCACACGACCACAATAACAGCTCCAACGGCTGGTCGCGGAGTAATGGCGGCACGTCGCATGACGGACACGCAAATCAGAACAACAATGATGGTCCACAAAGCGGACAAGCATTCTTTCAAAGGCAGAGACGAAATAGTAATCATCCGGACCATCCCGGTTACGAAAATAATCGAAACGAGAACCGACAAAACCACAACAGGGATCAAGGCCACATTAATCAGTGGTCGCAAAACAAAATAGTGCAAGGAACGCCTGTAAACCAAAACAGGGGTACCTATAATTAGGACGTTCGGATAGTCGAGGTGATTGAAGCGCCACCGACGGCAACGTCCGGGGCGAACGAACTAAACGCGACTGTATCGAGCGCCCTGATGGTAGTCCCGGGACGGAATGGGGACAATAGTTTGAATGAACAGATAAACATGCTCCGATATAACTATGAGGCTGACATAGTTATAAAATGAGGTAGTCAGCTAAATTGAAAGTTCCTCGGAGTACGTACAAGCCGCTGTTCAAGGACATGTGGAAGGTATTCATATGACAATGATTTTAGATACCGCTGCAAGCGTAAACGTGATAGAAGCTAATTTCTGAAAGAAAATAGTAAATCCATAAATATTCCGACTTTTGAAGATCAAAACGGCGTTTTACTACTGTCGCCAGAGGCCAAACTACACTCCTGGAAATGGAAAAAAGAACACATTGACACCGGTGTGTCAGACCCACCATACTTGCTCCGGACACTGCGAGAGGGCTGTACAAGCAATGATCACACGCACGGCACAGCGGACACACCAGGAACCGCGGTGTTGGCCGTCGAATGGCGCTAGCTGCGCAGCATTTGTGCACCGCGCCGTCAGTGTCAGCCAGTTTGCCGTGGCATACGGAGCTCCATCGCAGTCTTTAACACTGGTAGCATGCCGCGACAGCGTGGACGTGAACCGTATGTGCAGTTGACGGACTTTGAGCGAGGGCGTATAGTGGGCATGCGGGAGGCCGGGTGGACGTACTGCCGAATTGCTCAACACGTGGGGCGTGAGGTCTCCACAGTACATCGATGTTGTCGCCAGTGGTCGGCGGAAGGTGCACGTGCCCGTCGACCTGGGACCAGACCGCAGCGACGCACGGATGCACGCCAAGACCGTAGGATCTTACGCAGTGCCGTAGGGGACCGCACCGCCACTTCCCAGCAAATTAGGGACACTGTTGCTCCTGGGGTATCGGCGAGGACCATTCGCAACCGTCTCCATGAAGCTGGGCTACGGTCCCGCACACCGTTAGGCCGTCTTCCGCTCACGCCCCAACATCGTGCAGCCCGCCTCTAGTGGTGTCGCGACAGGCGTGAATGGAGGGACGAATGGAGACGTGTCGTCTTCAGCGATGCGAGTCGCTTCTGCCTTGGTGCCAATGATGGTCGTATGCGTGTTTGGCGCCGTGCAGGTGAGCGCCACAATCAGGACTGCATACGACCGAGGCACACAGGGCATCATGGTGTGGGGAGCGATCTCCTACACTGGCCGTACACCACTGGTGATCGTCGAGGGGACACTGAATAGTGCACGGTACATCCAAACCGTCATCGAACCCATCGTTCTACCATTCCTAGACCGGCAAGGGAACTTGCTGTTCCAACAGGACAATGCACGTCCGCATGTATCCCGTGCCACCCAACGTGCTCTAGAAGGTGTAAGTCAACTACCCTGGCCAGCAAGATCTCCGGATCTGTCCCCCATTGAGCATGTTTGGGACTGGATGAAGCGTCGTCTCACGCGGTCTGCACGTCCAGCACGAACGCTGGTCCAACTGAGGCGCCAGGTGGAAATGGCATGGCAAGCCGTTCCACAGGACTACATCCAGCATCTCTACGATCGTCTCCATGGGAGAATAGCAGCCTGCATTGCTGCGAAAGGTGGATATACACTGTACTAGTGCCGACATTGTGCATGCTCTGTTGCCTGTGTCTATGTGCCTGTGGTTCTGTCAGTGTGATCATGTGATGTATCTGACCCCAGGAATGTGTCAATAAAGTTTCCCCTTCCTGGGACAATGAATTCACGGCTTCTTATTTCAATTTCCAGGAGTGTATTACGTTACAGGCAGGGATAGGTGTCGAATTCGAGAATGGAGCTGATCAATGAACGTGTCTCGTAGTGAAAAAATTAACCGTGTCCTGTCTCGTAGGGATGGAATTCATGTGGGAACGGGATGTAAAGATCGACCATCCGCATGGGAAATGCCACATAAAGTTTGGAGGTGAGAAGTTTGTTTTGAATGTGATAAAGGCAGAGGCGAGTCAGAGCAGAACGAACCAATGAATACTGGCTTAAATTATTAAAAACAGAGTACTGTGGATTCAAGACCATTAACAGTACACAAATCTTGCATCTGAACTAAAGAACAGTGGACAAAACGTAATTGATTCCTTGCTCATACTATGCACTTCCGACGAGGCGAAAACTTACCGTACGAACAGAAAACTGAATAACGTGTGTTAATGGAATATTTATTTCCGGCGAAGTATTTATTTAAGACTAGATACAGTTCTAGGACCCCAGCTGTTAGACCTGATCACACTATATGTGGGCGATTTGCTAATCGCAACAGCTACCTGTAGGAACACCTGTGTTTGTTAGACAGGGTTCTCAATAAGTTTTCAGAATACTGAGTTACCGCCACCTTGGAAAAAACCTAAATTAGCAAGGAATCATATCAAATTTCTTGGGCACATCATTTCGGTGTCAGTAATTTTGTCTGGCCACGAAAAGATTAAGACTATAGAAAATTTTCAGCCTCCTTCACCTAAGAAGCAATTAAAGGCGTTTCTCGGTCTCGCTTCTTTCTTCAGAAAGTTCGTGCCTGATAGATCTGTGAAGGATCCTAATTTGCTTAACTTATTGAGAAAGCATACGGTATAATTTCTAAGACTTTCCCGGCGATTTTCTGTCATCTCGTAGAATCGGCTGTATTGCCAGTGGTCCGCGTCTTCCCAACACGATTTTTCGACGTCGTAACTCGGCGTCTTCATCAGGTATTCCCTGAGACTGGTTGATTAGCTGACCTAGTGCCATATTTATGCCTGGGCGGTGTTTGGCGCTCCCTATGCCGTCCGCGCCCACTGTGGCCATAGCTGGCGGTGGTCTCAGTCTCTAGGCGCTCCATCGTCGGTCCGCACCGTTACGCCTCTCTTCTGAGGTAGCGGACATTCCAAGGCGTTCCGTATCGGGTTAGCGCCCGATAGACGCGATTCTGGCACTATCATGACTCTGTTGAAGTTCCTTATGCTGTCAGCGACCGCGGCGAGTTTCTCTCGTGACCGAGCCATTCTCATGTTCTTCTGAACCCGGTATGAGCCTGTGACATGCGCTTCCTGCGGCATCCGGCTGCTGTTGGAGCTGCATATTATGACGGCCAGCCTCCAAGGAGCTTGCTGCCGCCTGGTATCGCGTATGCCGCTCTTTTCCATTACTTATGCCCTTGGACGTCTGTAGTTCATTCCTGGAGGAGAGAACTTTCTTCCGTTGTTTCTGTAGTAGTTCCAAAGCAGGATTCTACGCATTAATAAACTTATATCCTGCTTCCCTGTTGATCACGTTCTCCGCCATTTTCTTTTCAATCGATTCATTAATTAAACTAGCTCAGAATCGAGGGATCTGAGCGAGAATCTTGGTTTTGTCATAATCCATGGTGAGCCCAAGGTCCAGGCAATGTTCTGCTATTGTAGATTTACTTGCTTGTCGTAGCCTGGTATGTCTCTGGTGTTCTTTACATCTTATTTCAAATGTTCTGGTAGTTTAACCGATGCAAGACATCCGACCTTCACATGGTATATGGTAGACACCAAGTTTCCGTAACCCCAAATCGTCCGTGACATTTCCAAGGAGCGTCCTTATCTTGTTAAGTGGACAGAACATACTCTTGACATTGTGTTTCTTCAAGGTGCTGCTGATGTTGGCAGATATAGGACGAACATAGTGGAAAGGCTACTTTCCTGGTCTCTTCTTCCTGCTCCTCTACTGTTGCCCCAGGTTATCTGGTGGAATGGAGCGCTTTTGCGGATGTCCCTGGTGGAGTATCCGCTGTCTGTGAATACTCTTTGTAGATGTTCTAATTCCGCTGTCAGGCTGTCTGTGTCAGAGAGTGTTTTGGCTCGGTGTACGAGTGTTCTCGGCGCTCCATGCGTCTGTGCTGGGTGATGGCAGCTGTCAGCCTGTAGATATAATTCAGTGTTGGTTTCCTGTACACACTGTGGCCTAAGGTGCCGTCTGCCTTCCTCTTTACCAGGACATCGAGGAATGGGAGCTGACCATCACTCTCTAGTTCCATGGTGAATTTGATGTTGGCGTGTCTTGTGTTCAGATGGTCCAGGACCTCATCCAGTCATCTTGCCATGTGGCCAGATGACGAACGTGTCATCAACGTGTCTGAAGAAACACGTCGGCTGGTAGGCAGCGGTTGCAAGTGCCTCTTCCTCGAATTTCTCCATAAACAAATTCACCATCACTGCAGAAAAGGGGCTACCCATGGCCACTCCTTCAGACTGCTCATAGAATTGGCCTCCACAAGAGTGTGTTCTGCCCACATAACAAGATAAGGGCGCTCCTTGGAACTGTCAAAGATGATTTGGGGTTATGGAAACCTGGTGTCTACCATATACCATGTGAGTGTGCGATGTCGTACATCGGTCAAACTACCAGAACAGTTGAAATAAGAAGTAAAGAGCACCAGAGACATACCAGGCTGCGACAGGTAACTAAATCTGCAATAGCGGAACATTGCCTGGACCATGAGCACACCATGGATTATGAGAAAACCAAGATCCTGGCTCAGAACCCCCTCCTCCCCCCCCCCCCCCCCCCGCCCACCGATTCGGGTCTACAGTCATTAAAGAATCGATTGAAATCAAGATGGCGGAGAACTTGTTCAACCGGGAAGCAGTGTATTAGCTTAGAACTGCGTGGAATCCTTCTTTGGAACTACTACAGAAACAACGGAAGGAAGTTCCCTCCTCAATTGTAACCGATTCTACGACATGACAAGAATGTGGTATTTCACTGGTCTGATAAATGTCAAGAGGCATTCAACAAATTGAAACAAGCACTGTAAAGTCTAATATATTGCACCAACCAAACGTGCGGAACTATCTCTGCATCGCGACAGACGCGTCGTGCTCCGGGTTGAGGGCGTGCGTGTTTGAGGAAGACGACGTGTGTGTTTCAGGAAGACGACGTCGAGGGTAAATGAGAAATTAAGGTGGTTAGTTTGCAATCCGTCTGCTCATGGAAAGTGAGACATCGTACTCAGCCACAGAACTAGAGGCCTTAGCCGTGATTTGGTCCTTTAGAAAATTCAACTACTATATTCACGGTAAACATGCCAATGTCTATTACGACCATCAGGCCTTGGGATATCTGCTGACGTTTAAGTTGTTACACCAGCGACTAGTCTGATGGACGCTCGTATTACAGGAGTACGGTTGTGAAGCAATCCATACCAGTGGTAAGGACGATGTGGTAACGGATGCTTTATCCACGCTTCCGCAGGGTCTACCAAAGTACTCTGATCTTATAGAACAGATGTCACATTCCAAAGGCACTTTTAGTGAAAGATCCACTCAATAAACAATATTATGTAGACAAATGCAGAAATATAGAGACACTACAGGATGCAGATACAAAATTGGCAAAAGTAAAGCGCATGTTCGCAGAAGAACCTTATCATAAATGGTATTGTAGTATCATGTACTCAATGATGTACTGTTTCATACGCAAAGGAACAAACCTGATTCTTAGTGTGTTTACAGACAGTTTTAAAGAACATGTCATAGCATGGCAACACTTTGGTGTCGAAAATTGCAAATGGAAGATCGTACAGTATTGTTACATTCCAAATTTGCACCGCTGCGTGCATCATTTATTGCCGACGTGTACAGTATGTCAGAAAAGTAAACCATCTAACATTTCTAGCAAAGTTGCTCTGCATCCCGACTGACTCATAAACCTGGAGAAATTATTTCAATCGATGTATCTGGCTTACATGCACAAGGAAGAGGTGGAGTAAAATACTTGGTTGCCTTGTACGACTTATTTTCAAAATATGTGCGATTGTATGGCACTAAGTCCGCCACTCCAAAACCCATAATCAAACGGATCAAGGAAGATTATATTCCTATGCTCGGAAAACGGAATGCTATATTGTCCGATAACACACCAAATTTCACTGGCGGAAATGGAAAGGTTTTTTGCTAGAAAACGGCATCCAGCAGATTTGGATAAGTAATTTACACCCTGAATCAATCCTAACTGAACGGATTTTTTTAAAAATTCAACCACTTCATAAGAACGTATGTTCAACCAAATGGACTGAATTCATTACGCTATTTGAGCAATGGTAAATAATCTGGCGCCTACGTCCACACAGCAAACGGCAGCATCGCTTATGATTGACATGTCTCAGGCTAAATGAATGGTTCAATCATCTTCCCTAGTATACAGACAGTAAACTGTCACACGAGAAAAGAATTAAGCGAGCTTTGCTTGCTCTTAGTTCAACAGCCGCTTTGAGAAACACAGCTTGTGATAAGAAACTGGAAAAGGTGCAAAAACTCAAAATTGGAGACAAAAACTTCCAAATAAAAAAACCCCAAATCTTCTCTTTTATTTAGAAAGAACAACAAATGCAAATAATTTACAATGGTCCTTATATGGTTATTCGAATACCTCATGAAAGACGTTAGGTATTGGCCTGTCCTGAAACACTAAAAGTTAAAAAAATTTATCGCCGAAAGTATCTGAAGAAATAAGTTCAGTAAGGATGTTTGCCCAGATGTGAAAGTATTTTGTCTTTGGTATTTTATCTACCACACTGTAGCTGTACATGTATTTTGAAGTTTTGTCCTGAACCTGTCATATTATGAAAGTACAGGAGGTAAATATACATAAAACTACGGAAATTCGTTTGACATTAGGTACAGTAATGATTTGTTTGTTTTAAGGAATTGTTGAATGCAAGTAGCATCTAAGAAGTTTTTCTATGTGTCCTCATGAAAGCATTTTTATATTGTCTAATGCGACTTTATGCAATGGGAGAGTATTTCAAAACCGATCGAAAATGAGGACTGAGTATTTTGTCAGTGAAAGATTATTTTCAGCATTACTTATATGAGCCCTACTAGTTTGACAAGTTTATTCTGGAAGATATTTGTGAATATATTATTTATATTATTTAAAGTACCGAATAAGGAAAGTGATGAACAAGAGATAAATGAGAACTAAAGTTATGATCTTTTTAATTTGTTGCCTAGTACAAACATAAATATAAACTTGCAGCTAAGTGTATATAGAGCAAGAGACAGTAATATTCAGTGTAAATAGTAGCCTTGTAGTAAACATTTCTTTCAAGTTTAATTCCTATGGGTTAAATATGTGTTATACTTACAACTTGAATAGTACGAATTAAAGAACAATCAGTAAAACCTGGTAGTCAACTGTATGTTGCATTCTCTGATTATACCGGTGGTGCACAGAGTGACACTAAATTAAACTGATTATTTATTTAAGGAAACATGTAATTATTCAGACTGTAAATATTAGTATGTAAGCAACATGGAAGATAATATTTTCGGTTGATAAGTCAAGGTGAAGCCAGTGCGAGGTGATATTGGACTGATATTTTGTTTTGTATGTAAATATATAATTACTTATCTATTTCATATGAGCCGGCCGATGTGGCCGAGCGCTTCTAGGCGCTACAGTCTGGAACCGCGCGACCGCTGCGGTCGCAGGCTCGAATCTTGCCTCGGGCCTGGATGTGTGTGATGTCCTTAGGTTGGTTAGGTTTAAGTAGTTGTAAGTTCTAGGGGACTGATCACCTCAAAAGTTTAGTCCTATAGTGCTCAGAGCCATTTTAACAATTTTTTACTTCATATGAGTTGATGTAAATTCTATTTTGAAATAGAGAATTACTAACCAAAGTAATATCGACAGAATTTAATCAGAATTATGGATTATATGTTAAATGATGTGAGACCATGAGTTATGTGAGTTCATGTGGAGCAGGAGTTGAATTTTTTGCCACATGCGATTTCGGAGACATGCATTAATTTCGTGACCACGAGTTGTGTTGTTTGGATTATGTTTGTGCTTTGCTCTCTGCCAGTCCATACCTAGACTAGAGTTATTCCGTGGGTACTTGCTAACATGACGATAACCTAGGTAATGGTACTCAATCTGTGAATCATAAAAAAAGGTAAGTAACGAATTTTGTGAACATTAGACCATGAGCAATATATTGTAACAAACACGGATAATATACCGAAAACAAACGAGCGTCACTTGACTCATGTGAAGTACGCCACTTTAAGAGAGACAAATGTAAAAAAATATGTTAATTAATTTGTACAAGATGTAAATGCGTCCAGGGAACAAACAGAGTTGTGTGGGTAAGAAAAAGGGACATATTTATTTATGTTTTTATAAGTGAAGACTGCGATGTGAGGTGGTAGGCTGGTCGCAATAGCGCCCTCGAGAGAGTGCTGTTGTGAATCAAAAATGTATAAAGCAAATAAGTGTCACGTGAAGTGGACAGTTTATGTGTGAAACTCACTGTTGTGAACTGAATGCTAGCCAATGCAGTGAAATGATCTGTGCACATGACTTGTCTTCGATGCGCACTCGCACGTTGACACATATATCCTCACACAAAAGTGACTTAATGAACTTAGAACTGGTATTATTGCACTGGCTAGGTAATGGACAAGTAAAAAACTGTCTGATCAATAAACAAACGCCGTGTGAAAGCGCGATTCGTTGTCGTCACACACAAACTTTGCAATATATATTGAGTGAATTTTTTGTAACACCTCTAAGCAGTGACTCGGCAGAAACGTTCTTGCAATGTCTGTGGTGAGCACTTAAGAGCATAAACGAGTATTGTTTGTTGACGAACTCAGTGGACCAGAACTCGACTCACTTTGTTTGAGAACACGCCATGATCCGTAGACGGTAGTTTCAACTACAGACTGGTGAGAACTAAAGTTCCCTAAAGATAGATCTGGATATATATACCTGTCGTAGATTGGTATGTCCCTGGTGTTCTTTACATCTTATTTCAACTGATCTGGTAGTTTGACCGATGTAAGACATCCCACATTCACATGGTATATGGTAGACACCAGGTTTCCTTAACCCCAAATCATCCTTGACAGATCCACGGAGCGTCCTTATCTTGTTAGGTGGGCAGAACACACTCTTGATATTGTATTCCTTCAAGATTCTGCTGATCTTGGCAGACAGAGTCCCAGTATACGGTGGAAAGGCTACTTTCCTGGTCTCTTCTTCCTACTCCTCTCCTGTTGCCTCAGGTCGTCTGGAGCGATGGAGGGCATTGCGGATGTTCCTAGAGGAGTATCCGTTGTCTGTGAACACTCTTTGTAGATGCTCTTATTCCGCTGTCAGGCTGTCTGGGTCAGAGAGTGTTTTGGCTCGGTGTATGAGTGTGCTGGGTGATGGCAGCTGTCAGCCTGTAGATATAAGTCAGTGTTGGTTTCCTGTACACACTGTGGCCTAAGGTGCCGTCTGCCTTCCTCTTTACCAGGACATCGAGGAATGGGAGCTGACCATCACTCTCTAGCTCCATGGTGAACTTGATGTTGGGGTGTCTTGTCTTCAGATGGTCCAGGAACTCATCCAGTCTTCTCTTGCCATGTAGCCAGATGAAGAACGAGTTATCAACGTGTAAGAAAAACGTCGGCTCGTAGGCAGCAGTTGTAACTGCCTCTTCCTCGAATTTCTCCAAAAATAGATTCGCCACTACTGGAGATAAGGGGCTACCCATGGTCACTCCTTCAGTCTGCTCATAGAATTGGCCTCCACAAGAGTGTGTTCTGCCCACCTAACAAGATAATGACGCTCCTTGGAACTGTCAAAGATGATTTGCGGTTAAGGAAACCTGGTGTCTACCATATACCATGTGAGTGTGGGATGTCTTACATCGGTCAAACTACCAGAACTGCTGACGTAACAAGTAAAGAACACTAGGGACATGCCACGCTACGACAGGTAACTAAATCTGCAATAACAGAACATTGCCTGGACCTTGAGCACACCATGGATTATGACAAAACCAGGATCCTGACTCAGACCACCCGATTCTGGGCTAGTGTCATTAAAGAGCCGATTGAATCAAGATGGCGGAGAACTTGATCAACCGGGAAGCAGGATTTAAGCTTAGTACTGGCTCTGAACACTGTAGGACTTCACATCTGAGGTCATTAGTCCCCTAGAACTTAGAGCTACTTAAACCTAACTAACCTAAGGACATCACACACAGCCATGCCCGAGGCAGGATTCGAACCTGCGACCGTAGCAGTCGCGCGGTTCCAGACTGAAGCGCCTAGAACCGCTTGGCCACACCGGCCGGCAGCTTAGTACTACGTGGAATCCTGCTTTGGAACTACTACAGAAACTAGACGTGATTTGGTCCTTTAAAAAATTCAACTACTATATCGACGGTAACCCCTCCCCCCCAACCCATGAACCATAGACCTTGCCGTTGGTGGGGAGGCTTGCGTGCCTTAGCGATACAGATAGCCGTACCGTAGGTGCAGCCACAACGCAGGGGTATCTGTTGAGAGGCCAGACAAACGGGTTGTTCCTGAAGAGGGGCAGCAGCCTTTTCAGTAGTTGCAGGGGCAACAGTCTGGATGATTGACCGATCTGGCCTTGTAACACAAACCAAAACGGCTTTGCTGTGCTGGTTCAAAAATGGCTCTGAGCACTATGGGACTTAACTTCTAAGGTCATCAGTCCCCTAGAACTTAGAACTACTTAAACCTAACTAACCTAAGGACATCACACACATCCATGCCCGAGGCAGGATTCGAACCTACGACCGTAGCGGTCGCGCAGTTCCAGACTGTAGCGCCTTTAACCGCTTGGCCACCACGGCTGGCTGTTGTGCTGGTACACGCCTTGATTCGTAGACGGTAGTTTCAACAAACTGGTGAGAACTAAAGTTCCCTAAAGATAGATCTGGATAATGTTCTTCCGATCCAGGGTGTGGGTGGGTGTAATATATAAATGGGATTCATTGTCACAAAAAAATCTCAAAAAGTACTTAACCGATTATTTACTTCCAATTTGTATAGATCGGTATAATAAAAGTGTGGATACATATACAAAACGTTGTTAGCAAACAGGCAAGTGGTATTTGTAGCTTAACGGCTTTTAATAAGAGAGAGGAGGCAGTTGTTGGAGATGGGCAGGGTGGTGGGAAGAAATGAACACAGCGGAAAAGAGGAGACGGACAGAAAGAGATGGCATAACAAGATGGAGACAGAGGGGGCAAGCAGAAGATGAGCGGAGTAAGGGTTTAGCCGGTGATGGTCAGTGAGGGGAGGGGAAGAGGCAGGACGCAGGAGGAGATGGAGACAGAGGGGGAAGGAGAAGATGGGCAGAAAGTGGACGTAGGAGGATATGAACAGAGGCAAGAGGGAAAAGAAGATCAGGACGTACACAGAATTACCAGACATGTTAGAAACGTGGGCTTTCCCCCCTTGTGTTTTGTTTCCCATGTTGTCAGACTGGGCCACAGCAATTCATGGCCGGGAACAGCTAATCTCCGATAAATGTCACAGCGTCAGAATAACGATTTTGACAATGGCTGTATATACATTATTGTCGTTAGTGAAGGATACAAAAAGTTGACGCAGGTCTTATTCACATCTATATGCCAGATGAACTCATATTAATAACTGTTCAATGTTGAAAGGCAATTGAATAATTCAAATTCTGGGTGTAGTGAACAGATGCATTGAATAAACGAAGATTACTTCTCACCGAATGATATAATTTACTTTTGCAAAGCAAAGAGGCCAGAAGTTTAAACAGCATATTTTGAACACAGAGTAGTATTTTATTTAATAGTTTGAATTGTCTTACAAGTGACTGAAGAGTTTTATTTTCTGTTTCATTTTCTCTCTTATGGCGGATAAGTGAAATAACTGACGATATTTTACATTAAAGCAATTAATTTCTATATTCATTCCTGCTATTCATCGTAGGCTTTTTCTCAGTCGTGATCACGATCTGTAACGTAATCTTAAGAGAATTATTTCTTTGGTCCTGTGAGAGAAGGAAACTTGGGCGGGAATACAGTTAATACGCAACCGACTTGTGTCAGATGTTTGTGATCTCTATGAGAGGCAAGGCGATGCAGCGTTCTTGTTTGAGACAGCGTTATCAGCACCTAACAGAGACTGAAAGCAACTTCATTCTGGCTCTCCATAAGGCCGGCTGATCAAATCATTCGGATGTGACAATGGGCGAATCTTAAAGTGCATGAGAATATGAGGACAGACATACTTACCATTGAGGTTCCGGCAGACCTTATCTGACCACCGCAAGGGAGGATCGCAATACTGTGCACCAAGCACACCGCAACCCCTTCATATCTGCGCCTTTCATCCGAGAACAAGTAACTGGCTCCCTTCAACAGCCGGCCGTAGTGGCCAAATGGTTCTCGGCGCTTCAGTCCGGAACCGCGCGACTGCTACGGTTGCAGGTTCGAATCCTGCCTCGGGCATGGATGTGTGTGATGTCCTTAGGTTAGTTTGGTTTAATTAGTTCTAAGTTCTAGGGGACTGATGACCTCAGACGTTAAGTCCCATAGTGCTCAGAGCCATTTTGAGCTCCCTTCAACATTATATGTTATCCTGTACCATTGCTCGGAAACTTCCAGCAGGACTGTACAATTACTATCCCAAGCGTAGGCTGCCGTTAAGACTACAGCACAGATGGCTGGACTTGGAGGGACACCGAGGCCGCTAACCATAGGGTGCTGAGTCCTGATGAATGGAAGCCCGTTGTGTTCAGCAATGAAGAACGGTTCTCCACTACCCAGAATGACCATAGTCGGCGAGTACTGCGCTGACCTCGAAAGGCGTCACATTCATCAAGTTCTTTGGTAAGTGACACCCGTGTTAGTCCTGGTGTCGTGGTGTGGAGCGATACAGGGTATGATTTCAGACCACGATAGGTAGTGACTGAGGGAACTATAATGGTGCTTGACGGACACCATGAATGTTACCCATCCTTCAGCATAATCGCGATGCCATGGCACGTATGTCGAAGAACTCTCAGCGTGATGTTGAGATTCTCGCACTGCTAATAAGATACCCAGGTAAGTTCCCTAATGGAACAGACGTAGGAGGCCGGTCCCGTGGCAGCGCCAGTGTCTAGGATGTAAAAGAAGTGTAATAATTGTGGGCCCCCTTGCCTCAAGAGGATTAACGGCCGTGTGACATCTTGCCCAGCCACATCAGCTCATGCATCCAGGCCAGGGAGGGAAAGGGGATGCAACACTGTACTGATGTTCGGGCTCATGCTGACAATTTCTTTGTAAATATTCATTTGGAAATGTTTCATTGAAATAACATCACGTACGACCTCGACCGGGAATTTTCGTAACTGTTTATCTTCCTCTTGTGCTTGCTTTACTTTTTTTGTCAGACAGTATATATCACCATAAACTGTATAAAATGCTTTCGTGAAACCAAGGAACATGGTATCACCCTAGGTGCCTATGTGTAAGGCACTACTGATGTCACGAACGAACTGAAAGGTGGAAGATATTTTTCCTTGTTCCTGTGAGGATTTGTGATCACTAGTGAGAGAGAATTGTAACCAGATTTATATACTAGGGTTGTCCGGAAAGTAAGTTCCGGTAAGTCGCGAAACGGAAATCACAGTGAAAACCAGAAACGTTTTATTTGCAACAGTTAGGTACACCTTCCACCTACTTCTCTACATAGTCACCGCTCCAACTTCCAGTGTTGTATCAACTTTCCAATATCCTCGTCAGAGAAAGCTGCAGCCTGTGTTTTCGGCCAGTTACATGCTCTGCTCTGTAGTTCGTTGTCTGTGGAAAAATTTTGTCTTCATAGGCAGCGGTTCTTGTGCGCAGAGATGAGACTCAGGGCGAGCCAGTTACCGACTGTATTGTGGGTGATGAAACACTTCTCATCGGAAACGCTGCAGGAGCGTATTTACTGCCCCTGCAGTGTGCGTCCGAGAATTGGCATAAAGAAGGAACTGTTAGACAGTTGTGTTATGTGGGTTGCATGACACAGGCGAAATCTCTAGCCAGGCCCTCATACTTGGCGGGAGACGCTATTCCCTACGCATCTTTACATGCTCACTGTTCACTCAAAACTGAAAAGAGCGACACGACACGATCGACGGGCATACTAGAGACACTGCCCAACACATCTGAGAAAAGCTTTACCGGATTTTCCCAGTGGTTTCCATTTCGCGACCAATCTGAACTTACCTTCTGGACAATCATCGTACTTTACATTTCGAAAAGAAATTTTAAATATGTTAGCCACACTCATGTAACAGTAACTTCTCTGGACAAAAGAATCGTTTAATACAGTCTAACTCCGCCCCTGGACTTGATAACTGGCAGTAGTCGATATGCAAGTTAGTCCGCAGCTTCTGCAAATACGTCGCATTCGGGTTAAGCTACTCGCTGAGGAATTCCGCCAGACTGCGGGAATGTTGATGTCGGCGTTTCACCCACTGATCCACCATGTCCCACAGATGTTTCTATGTGTTCAAATCAGTTGATATAGCAGGCCAATCGAGATGTCATAGGGTGCAACAGTGTTGAAAGACCCAGTAACATATTCTTCCAGTGCGATGACATCTGCTGTTGTCGCCTCGAAACATAGGGACATCAATAATATTCTCATCATGGTGATGTTGGCTGGAAGACAGACATACGGTTCATATTAGTGATATATCAGCGAACGAGTCCAGTTGATTACAAGAAATAGACTACACAAAATATACAGCTTGTATGTGACCAGTCAGCTATTGTCCATAATCGATGATTTCTAGCCCACTGAAGATGCACAGCTTTTTGAGACTTCTTTGGAGATTACTGACTCCAAACGCTCGTTGGATGCTGTTCCACTCTCAGTATTCTCCCACTGACAGTTGGGGTTGGATCTTCATTCACTGTTGTGTTTAGAAGAGATATTGCGCAGCAGGACGTGAAACGCATCTCTAAATCCTTCCAATCATGATCTTTTCCTGACTGCAGATCTGATGCGCTTGAAACGTCCCCTTAGAACAATTGTACACGACTGAGCTTAAACTGACACAGAATATTTTTAGCGCAACGCAATCTGACTACCAAAGATCCCTGCAAAAGAATGGCCCTGAGTAACATGAAACTATACCTTTCAGAAATCACTTACCTCACAAAAATCTTCATTACTCGAACTACTGCAATACAGCGAGCGCTACTACTGCCAGCTAAATAAAAGATTCAAACTACGGAAGGCACTAACTACTGATAGGGATAGTTAGCAAATGAAAGATATTAATAGAGAACAAACAATGTATTTACCTTAATAGTCATAATATATATTGTTATTCAGAAGACATATTCCAGGCAGCTCTATCAGATGAAATAGCTGGCATTAAAGTGAATGGGCTAAACATTAACAATGTTAGGTTTGCTGATGACACTGCACTACTAGCTGGAAACCTCAAAGATCTACAATTACTTCTTGACAAAGTCGCAGAAAAAAGTGAAGAATTTGGCTTGACTCTTAACGTAAGCAAGACTAAGTTCATGGTGATATCTAAAACACACCAACAAGAAAATCTTACAATCAATAGGGAAAGAGTCGATCAAGTACGTAAATTTAAATATCTCGGAACAATTGTAAATGAGGAGATTGAAAGCTCAGAAGAAATTAAATCGAGAATAGGACAGGCCAGAAGTATCTTTAATAAGATGAAAAATGCATTCTGTTCGAGAGACATTTGTTTAAACACAAAAATGAGGTTGCTAAGATGCTATGTATTCTCAAAATTACTATACGGAATGGAAGCGTGGACATTGAAAAAGAAGGACAGGAACAGTTTAGAAGCTTTTGAAATGTGGGCATATAGAAGAATACTTAGAATTAGTTGGGTGTCGAGAATTACTAATCAAGATGTCCTAAGAAGAATGGGAAAGGAAAAAGAATTAATTAAAACTATTAAAGTAAGGAAGCTACAATATTTAGGCCATGTTATTAGAGGAGTAAATTACAAAATATTGCAAATAATACCAGAAGGGAAAATTTGTGGGAAGAGAACGAGGGGTAGAAGACGGACATCCTGGATTGACAATTTAAAAAATTGGTACAACTGCTCAACGTCAGAACTCCTTAGATCAGCCAAATCAAGATCAGAAATTGCCATGATGACAGCCAACCTTCTTAGAGGAGACGGCACATGAAGAAGAAGAAGATATCCTAGCCGGTGGTGCCGGCCGAGCCCGCTGCCAAAAGGTTGGCAGCATCAAAGTCCGGACGCCGTCCGCATAAGCAGCGCCAGCGATACAGGAAATCGCCGCCAGTCTGCGCGCGCCACCGCTGGCTTCTGGCTTCTTAAGCGCTGGAGTCGCGAGCGCCAGGAGTTCTGTATTCGCCGCTCAGTGGTATGCTCGCCGCCGATTTGTGTACTTGAGAGTCCGTTGTGTGTTCATCGCAGCAGAGTTGATGTTTGTCGTCAGCCGACGCTGACCTAGCCGCTCCGTCTCGATCTAGACAGATTTCTGTAGACACGGAGTTCACTACTGTGTTTCTGTATCTTCGTTAATAAAGATAAGTACCGACTGTTATTTAATCAGAGTGTTTGGGTTTCATCTTTCTGTTCACTGTTCCAGCGGACCGGTCGGCCCGCTATTAAAAGTGTGGCGGTGACTTCGTAAGCCGTTTCAACAGCTAAGTGTTTGTCGCGGCACCACCGCCATAAAATAGATAGCAGTTCATGACAAATTACAAAACTCCGCCATCTCTCTCCCCACATCCACCACTGCTGGTGGCTCACCTCCAACTGCGCAACGCTATGCGCTGTTCACATCCAGCTGCCGCTGCCCAACACTACAATGGCAGACAACAATGCAAACTAGCCACAGACTGCACACAGCACAGCCAGTGATTGTCATACCGAGCGCTACGTAACGTTGCCGATAAGAAAACATAAACAGCCTACTTACATAAAGAAAACATAAACAGCCTACTTACATAGAACATAAACAGCCTACTTACACGCTTATCGTGGCTATGTGTTAAAGGACTACTTGTCGACGCGTTGGACGGTCTGCAACGATCCAACAACTTCACACACATTGAGCTCGGCCAGACACGATTTCACCTTTTTCCACTTTGTTACGACCTTAATTTTCGCCATGCTTATTGACAACGTCCGCTTGAAACACAAATACGATACTGCAGGTCCTGTGTTGACCCGTAGTACGATGCTATGATCCTTCGGACATGCATGCATGTGGCGACTACAGGCGTTATGAAATGCAAGAAACGTATTTGCTGTTGTGAATATGGTAAACCATCAGTTGCATAATGGAATGACGACTGTGAAAAGCGGGCCGCGGTGGTCGAGCGGTTCTAGGTGCTTCAGTCCGGAACGACGCGGCTGCTACGGTCTCAGGTTCGAATGGTGCCTCGGGCATGGATGTGTGTGATGTCCTTAGGTTAGTTAGATTTAAGTAGGGGACTGATGATCGCAGCAGTTAAGTCCCATAGTGCTCAGAGCCATTTGAACCATTTTGGAACTGTCAAAATTTGTGCCAAATAGGACTCGAACCCGAATTTCCCGCTTATTACGAGTGTTCGCCTCACCATTAGGCTATCGAGGCACGACTCAGAGCTAGACCCAAACTTCCATATATCGTCAATCATCTATCTACAACCTGTACTCATACGACAATTATGTATATTTCCACTCACGGGAAACATTTTAATTGAAAGTCATTTGCCCGGTGTCTGCGGATAAATGAGATGTGATATTTTTTTCCGACATATCGCAAGCGCCCAAACACGCTGTGGGTTGTGCCGCTCGAGTGCTTTGTCAACCGGAGCGCACACGTACGATGGAGAGGTTTGCCTTGAATGTCTGAAGTGGTCCGACCCGCATCCGCAGAGCTGGCCCGGAAACCCTTCATACAGCAGCCCGCTGGCACGGGGCCCCCAGACGTCAGCCGCTCAGCTCACCAGCACTAACATGTTCTCAGCCTGCGCCACCACCACCGAGTCGGCGCTGCTCCTATTGCTGATCGTTTCCCACGCCTCGGAAGGCTCCGGAAAACTGCATGAGTTAACAGACAGCTCATACGACTCGTTTGTGCCTACCTCGCCGTCTAGCACACAGGGCGCTTTCTGTTCCTAAATCGCCAAACTTCTACCTCCATTTATGAAGAAAACAGTTGGAAGACCTCTGCACCCCGTAATTTTTGGAGTGAATTTTAATTATTTAAAACCAGAGTAACCCATTCTACTTCCGACGTTAGCGAAAGAATCCATATCAGAATATGGTAACGAATTCCATAAGAATACAAAACTCAAAGTAATCCAGTAATTAATTTCATAAATAAATACCCTCAGTTATAAATGGAGTTTGAAAAAAATTGGCACATGGTCATGAGTAACTGCTAATATAACGTTTTCTACATGTGCATCTACATCTACCGTATGTACATACCCTGCAAGTCATTACACATTGGGTGTGGACGAGCGGTTCTAGGCGCTTCAGTCTAGAATCGCGCGACCGCTACGGTCGCAGGTTCGAATTCTGCCTCGGGCATGGATGTGTGTGCTGTCATTAGGTTAGTTAGGTTTAAGTAGTTCTAAGTTGTAGGGGACTGATGACCTCAGATGTTAAGCCCCATAGTGCTCACAGGCATTTGAACCATTACACTTGTGTGGTGGCAGGTATCTAGTAAAACGACTAATCATTTACCTTCCTCTCTTGTTCCACTAGCAAACAGAGCAAAGGGAAAGGGCTGCCTAATCTCTCCTTATGAGCTCTAATTTCTCGCACATTCGTTTTCCTTACGCGAAATGCAACGGAATCGTTCTTCAGTCACCTTCGAATGCCGGTTCTTTAGATTTTCTCAATAGCGTTCCTCGAGAAGAACACCACCTTCCGTCCAGTGATTCGCATTAGAGTTCCAGAAGTTTGTCCATAATTCTTACATTTTGTTTGAAGCTAGCGGTAAGAAATCTAGGAGCCCGTCTCACAATTGCTTGAATGTCTTTTTTTAATCCTACCTGGTGCCTATCCCAGGCACTCGAGCACTACTCAAGAACAGGTCGCACTAGCACCCAATATGCAGTCTCCTTTACAGAGGTACCACACTTCCCTAAGCTCTTCCTGAACGCGGACACGGTTGGCGTTGTTGGACAGCTATCAGATATAAAGTTCCCGCGTATAGCGAGCCTTGGATCAAAGTAAACGATCAACCTTACTATGATTGGTCAGTGGTCGGTATTTAGTAGCGGGTGAGACAATATAAGCGAGTTACCACATACCACAAAAAAAACTCAGTTGCACCTGATGCGCACATATTGCGAAGCACAGCCCTCCAAAAGGCACGTTAAGACACATGCAATAACAACTACAATAAAATAAAAGTGAAATAAGGTGATAGTAAGCAGCATTGACCCTGGAATGAGATTTTCACTCTGCAGCGGAGTGTGCGCTGATATGAAACTTCCTGGCAGATTAAAACTGTGTGCCGGACCGAGGCTCTACAGAGTGAAATAAATCTCATTCTGGAAACATCCCCCAGGCTGTGGCTAAGCCATGTCTCCCCAATATCCTTTCTTCCAGGAGTGCTAGTTCTGCAAGGTTTCGCAGGAGAGCTTCTGTAAACTTTGGAAGGTAGGAGACGAGGTACTGGCGGAAGTGAAGTTGTGAGGTCGGGGCGTGAGTCGTGCTTGGGTAGCTCAGTTGGTAGAGCACTTGCCCGCGAACGGCAAAGGTCCCGAGTTCGAGTCTCAGTCCGGCACACAGTTTTAATCTGCCAGGAAGTTTCAGCATTGACGGTGTTTATGAGGTGTCAACAAGATCAACATAGAAACACTCTTAGCAGAAACTACATTTACTTGATGGAAAACAGATATGAAGAACAGTCTTCACAACTAGAAAACATATTGCGTTTGGAACTGAATGAAACGCTTTGAATCGTTGCAAGAATATAGCGATATGCACTGCAGCTTACCTTTTCGTGGTCTGTGCGTTGTGACGTCAACAGTTGCTCGTCGTGATGGCAGCGTATGTACTGTAGTTCCATCAGCCATGAAATGGCAGCAAATACCCCGTATTGCTTCGTATATTATTCTTCTGGCGGTCACATTACACTCCGTCACATTCTTTCGATACAAGCGTAACGTAATCGTAATCGTCGCTCTATCGATACATGTTCGTATATGCACGACAATAATATCTCATACACATACGGCACTGCTATTAGCATCCAGTAGAAGGTTTTCAAAGAGTAGTTAATTCACTTTAACTAGCCGTTCACCATGTTACAGTCCTGCCGCTTTCAGCATGATTATCACGACCTCAAGTTCACAATTCCGGTAAAACAGTCTTGGACGTACTAAACACTTTAAATATTTCCCCATCGACAAGCGGTAGTTCACTGAGCTGCACACAAGACAAGAACACTGAAGTACGCTAGTTTATGCAGTTCAGTTATTCGCACGCAGTTCTTTTGTAAGAACTACAATCACTTTCCATTAGTGTCAACATAGTCATTTCTGTTTACAGTACTCCACCGAGATAACAGTAATGACATTGTCTAACATTATCTTTCAAAATTTCCACGTCGAAATTTAGTTCAAGTTTTTCTATGCCCATCCTTATGCCTGGAGGTCTTGGGGACACAAATTCAGTTCAAGTCGTGTCTTTTTACCCTACACGATAAAATTAAATGGTCGCATGGCACACAAGACAAGAACACTGAAGTACGCTAGTTTATGCAGTTCAGTTATTCGCACGCAGTTCTTTTGTAAGAACGACAATCACTTTCCATTAGTGTCAACATAGTCATTTCTGTTTACAGTACTCCACCGAGCTAACAGTAATGACATTGTCTAACATTATCTTTTAAAATTTCCACATCGAAATTTAGTTCAAGTTTTTCTATGCCCATCCTTATGCCAGGAGATCTTGGGGACACAAATTCAGTTCAAGTCGTGTCTTTTTACCCCACACGATAAAATTAAATGATCGCATGGCACTAATGGTCGGGAGTCCCCAATACGTGAACTTCAGCCATCGAGTTCAATGTATTTTCAGTTGGCGGCACATTGGGCGACTCCCGTATCGATGGTGACGAAATGATGAAAAGAACAACACAACACATCCAGCCCCCGAGCGGAGAAAATCTCCGACCTCCTCGGGAATCGAAACCGAGCTTGCTGCATTGCAGTTGGACGCGCTCACCACTCAGCTAACGCAGCGGGCGTCCCGCACAATCACATATCATGAACTCTCGTACGCCACGTCGTTGCACATCTACTGACGGTCACTATTCGACTGCAACTATCGATATCGACTGCCACAGTTCGCACAAAATGCTGCATGTTACTTTTAGCTTGTCATATTATATTTAACAAAAGCATTTGAAAGATCAAACATAAGATGAACCGTTTGCACACTGAATTAGTGGAAGGTTCATGTAGCAATATAAACAAAACAAAACAGAGTCATTTCATACCGTAGAAAAGTACAATAAAATATTCTAGACCACCAAGGGTGAGTACAAATTACAAGTACAAAGTAAATGAGGCAAAAGAAAAGAAACAAGAAGTCATTTACCTATTGCAATTAGCAATACCTTCACGTCAGTGGAGCTTCTTATCCGTCACTGTCCGCTATCAACAACGTCGATTGGGGATCCGTGTGAGGAAGAGCCTTTCTTACTGCAGGTGGGGAGCTCTTAGGTGCAAAGTGAGGTGCGGAATAGAGGATCGCCCTGGCTGCTAAAGAGACCGACGTTACTTTCCGAACTGACCGAATACAGGAAGAATTGTACCGCAAGTTATATTTTTTAAATTAAATTTAACGAGATTTTAAATCGGAACGTAGATTGTATTTTATCGGATGCTCCGTTTTGCTCGCCAACTCTGTCCTGAGCACAGGGCTCCCAGACCAATTTTTACTTTATCATACAGAATTCTTTACTGTCCGGAGGTCCCAGTAGCGGAGGAGAGAGCATTACAAGAAATTCGGCGTCTGCTCGGATTCTCAGTGCCCTTCTTGCTGTTGGTCAGGTGTACACAGCAGATCGGATGATATAAGAAGTGCAGGACGTTCTCCTTCTCTTGCGAAGTCAGGAAAGGAAGATAACTTTGTCCTGGGTTCCAGGGGACGTAGAAATCAGGGGAAATCTCTATGACGCGGCTGCCAAGAAGGAATGCTCCCATCTCTCAGATTGCTCTTCAGTCCCCATGCAGGCTATTGTCCACACAGTTGTCACCCAGAAGACCTCCGACGCGGAGTTTTGGTGGCTGCAAGTGAGTTATAGCAAGCTGCGTTCAGTGAGAAACTTCAGTCCCACCGTTGCTCACCTCCTTCAGTACACCACGAGAGGAACAGGTAGCCCTTAATGCGCTTAGAATAGCCTTTCTTACATATTGAGGAGCTCGCCATGTGTCACATATGTGGACCGTAGCTGTCGATACGATGTGTATTAGTGGAGTGGGTTTTGTATGATGAAGTGGGATAGATTTGTTTCTCCAATACCACTTACTCTCTATTTTAATCATAATAAGACGAGTGTGCTTCGCATTTTAACAATTTGTGTGACGTCCCGACTTCTTCCCAAATATTGGGTGTGAGATTTTAATACGACACAGAACGATTTGGTAACCCATTATTTCTAAGTAGTCACCCAACCACATTGATCTGGCCCATTTGAACCCCGTCTGTCTTGGTATTTTATATTTGATTCTTCCTAATGATTCTGCTGTGTTTCGTCTGAACACGCTCACAATGCCATGGTAGTATTTTCTATTATTGGTTGTGTACACAAATTGGTTTCCAATTTATTGATATTTTGTATAGATTTTCAAATACGCCTAGCTGTTTAGCACCCTAACCGACAAATCATCACCATCATCATCCTGCCTTTAGAGAATATCTTGTGTAATGAAGATTTGCTCGACTGGAAAACACCACGGGTCACTCCTGTAAATGAAAACGTAAATGAGCAGACGCACATGATTAAACCCCAATGTCGCCTACATCGGTGTCTTGCAGGATCCTCTAACATGAACGGTGTCGCAATTTTTTAATTATTAACTCCAGTGAGTGAAAAAACGTAAGTCATGTAGTTTTTATTTCCAGGGTCATGTCTGCATTCTTGGTGCATGCTGAAATCCCCGCACCACAATATCCAAGACGATGTTAGCAGACAGAGAACGAATTCGCTCAATCCATTCATAAGGTGTTTCTTCAATTTCATCATTACTCCCTCTTTCATATTCAATTTTAACAACAGGCTGCAACATTTGGTTCAGCGATAAACTGGCGCGAGGATTTCAATACACGCAAGGATTACACTCTCGTACAGTATCATTCAAACATGTTTTATAGAGATAATTAAGTCAGAAAATAATTTTTTTGCAGGAAAGCTTAGATGAAATCATTAAATTACCAAATCTCTATAATGAATCCTTTATCATCTTACCCCTGTTGCCCAATTGTAGTGTTTCCATCCATATTAAAACACAAGTGAAGAAATTAATTAGATTAAAAGTATTCGGTTAAAACTAAACGGAATGAAAACAATAATAAAACCTTGACCCATGATGTTCTTGGCTTAATACTTGGTTGCATAGAACTTTGCGTGTATTACTGCAGCCCACCTGCATGTCATAGACTCCACGAGTTTGACCAGTCGCTCCTGCGGGATTTTATTCCATTGCTCAAATAATCCTTTGTGGGAAGTGTCCTTTTTGGCGCAGTTTTGTTTGCGAACACGTTTACCCACCTCTCCGAAAAGGTGTGATATTGGATTTAATTGTGGTTATTGGCTTGCCCATTCAAATACCTTTACTTCGTGTTACTCCACAACTTTTTCCACACTTCTGAAAGTGTGCTTCGGATCGTTGTCATAGTAGAATTGCTAATTGCGTGGCATATTTCGGTTTCCATGAGGTATCGTATGGACTGTTAGCATTTCACTATACGTCAGACTATCCATCACCCTATGAAGTTTGACGAGAGGGCCTACATTACTTCTTGAGAAACAGCCCCACACCATGGTATTCTTCTACCGTGCTTCCTGTCGGGTACATAGCACTTCTTGTCATTTGTCGCGTTTTTCGGCTGTCGAACCTACTGTACCCCGCCTGAGGAGAAGAGCTTAAACTTGCTTTCAACGCTTCACAGAATTTCTGACCAGTCCTCGGAAGTCTACGACGCGCACTTGTTAACGACCTATAGTTTGTTTAGCCATTCTATTTTTCGCACATCATAGATTTTCGAGAAGATCTCCTGTCGTTTACATCTATAGCGGCAAAGTGACGTTCAACTGTCGGAACATCGACCTCCAAATGGTTCAAATGGCTCTGAGCACTATGGGACTTAACATCTTAGGTCATCAGTCCCCTAGAACTTAGAACTACTTAAACCTAACTAACCTAAGGACTTCACACACATCCATGCCCGATGCAGGATTCGAACCTGCGACCGTAGCAGTCCCGCGGTTCCGGACTGCAGCGCCTAAAACCGCACGGTCACCGCGGCCGGCTCATCGACCTCCACCCTGTGTTTTACCTACAGGTCATTACGTATTGCCCATGCTGATTTTTGTGAAAAGCCATCTCTTGTCTTCGTATGATATTATATAAGATCTAGAATTAGATTTGCTTTATGTAGTTAGGTTCTTTGTACTTTTCCCATTCGATAAATTATTTATAAATCCCTTGGACATGCTGTTTACGGCTGATGTCCACGCTTACCTGTACCCAGAAATCAATATATGCAGCCACGGAGAGGTCGAGTGGTCTTCTGTCTGTACAACAGGTTCATTTTCATTCCGCGTATAGATAAACACGCCTACCAGCCTAATAGTTCAAGTACAAAATACTTTTGAGGGATCCACAACGGGTTTATTTCGTAACTTCGCTTTTTCGAGGCGTTAAATAGATCTTTATTGCTACCCCTCGCTCTGCGGTTGAATAAAAATACGATAACATAGGGAGATAAGCATTCTTGAACATACATTCGGACGTCAGAGAAGCCTGAAGGTTGCACTGTTGTTTTCGATCAACAACGGCACGAATGGACCGTCCTCAAAAATTTGGAAGTTTGTGGTAAGGTCTTATCTAACATCAACTAACTTACGCTAAAGACGACACACATGCCCATACCCGAGGGTGGACTAGGGGGTGGGGAGGGGGTGCTGGGGGGTGGGGCAGCCACGTGGACCGTTGCAAGACGCCTAGACCGCGCGGCTTTCCCGCGAGTACGCTGAAAGTGTTGGTCGCCAATAGAACAGAATTGGATGTAGATGTGAGTGCATTATGTCGGAGCTCAGTGCAATAGAACGTGGAGACGTTGCTGGTGCTCGAACGCTCAGTGGCGGATTTACATATAGGCCCACTAGGCACTGGCCTAGGGGCTGCAACGTAAGGGGGTCGACATTTTTTGCTCTGTACTTATTTTACCCTTTTACGTTTTAAAATAACTGCGCCTACAAACGAATAAAAAATTTTAATATTGTTAAACAACAAGCCATAAGAACGAAATTCAACAAGTTTCGAAATATGCATAGTTTACTTGGATACTGAATGGAAATTTAACATTGGGTTTCTGTCTGGTATCATCTTAATGATTGCTCAAAATATTTTGAAGTAAGTGTCAGGATGGCAATTTACAATACAATATTTGAAATGTTGTTATTCCGAGAATGTTGTCGGTTTCTACTTAACCCTACCATATTTTCCCCGTGAAAATACCGGGAACCCTGAAAATCTGTGATAAACAAATCAGCAGTTTCTTAAATAGTGTAACATGTGCGGGCCTCAGTATGTAATCCCTAGTCTGCTTAAATATCTTGTAGAAATTATAGGGTAGCAAGTCAACCCTCCATTACTATAAATAATGTCAAATCTATGTGGTCTTCAATATCTGAGCATTGATTTAATGACACCCGTTTAACAAAACATGTTGATACTGGGAATGTCTTACATTTTTAAACACATGTTTATACAAGAAGAACATAAGGAGAATATCTAATAATGTGCGAAATATACTTCACAACAGTTTAAAAATTTTATTTATTCATTTATTTAGGTACGTTTATGGAGAAAGAAGAATAAGAAGAAGCCAACTTTCGTTTGTATCATTTATTGTGCTGCAGCCTGCACGATTTCAAAGTTCCCACTCTGTGAAATCGAGAAGTACGTGGCATTGCAAATTTTACATTAAACTTTTTAAGTAAGCTTTCTTTCTTCAAGGAAAGGTTATTTTTATTTTATGTTGCAACACAAGGTGCATTTGCGTGCAGAAATAACAGCACTGTTCGCACAAATGACAACACACCACATCAACTGCCAACAAGACTACTTAAACTTTGTAGTCTGTCTTCTCTGCCCACGGAAACCGCTAAAGTGTTATATGAATAAGTGGGATGAGAGTCGATCCAGCACACCTCACAGCAAGAAATTGCAAAAATTATTTGCTTTTTAAATGTGAAAGTGTCAAGAATATTCAGAACGTATTTGCGTCCTTGCTAAAATACCGGAGACGCGGGAAACAGAAGCCATTAGGGGTCTGCCCCGTTTTCTTTACGAGACGAATTCCAGCCACAGGTGTGCTTCTGCTGTTCACTGACTACAGAGAAACAGGCGACAATTAAATTATTCTGCATTGTCACAGTTCATATCACAGTTATGTAGAATAATCCGAGTTGGTCTGTTGATCGCTCCATGTTTAACGGAAAATTCTTTGTGCTTGTGTGCCATGTTTAAAGTAAAAGGCTTTGTACTCATGTGCGGTGTACTATGATTGGAACTGGGTACAGTCTTTCTTTCTTCAATTTTACAATTTTTTGTTTTGTTTCGACTGTTAGTTGACAATTTTGTAAGTGCCTTTATATTAATAACAGTGAAAAAGCAAAGGTGCAAAATTAAGTTGGGCGGCATTTCGGAAATTAACGAAGGAAAGGCGAGAACCGGAAGACAATGGTCTAAAAATGCTTGGCAGAGTAGATAAATTTTTCGCAAAAATGTTGCAAGTTCGACTTAGAGTTCAAGTAGTATGGATGATAGTTCTGGCTCTGCAGTTTTTGTAAAACAAGTAAATACAGGCAAAACAAAAGTTAAAAATTAAGTGTTGAGTCACACATTACAAAAAAATAACCTCATTTGTGATGATACTGCAGAATGGTGTGTAAATGAATAAACAATCGGTATTTTCTTACAACGTGGCATTAGTCTAAATTTTAACGGTGAATTTTCTAATTCAAGAGGATCAATAGACGACAAAACTAGGCCGTACTAAAAACCTTTCTACACATTGCACTGATATTACTGACTGTAGAGGCCAGTCATATGACAACGCAAGCAATATGTCAGGAACCTACACTGGTTTGCAGGCACGGGTCAAAGAACGAAATCCGAAAGCACATTATGCGCCTTGTGCAGCACATTCTTTGAATTTAGTCGGACCTAGTGCTGCAAGCTGTTGTCGTGAAGTATCTTAATTTTTCAATGTAGTGCGCAACCCTTACAATTTTTTCTCTGCTTCAACACAGGGCTGGGAAAAACTTCTTTCTTTCATGAAACCACGAAGCAAAACGGTAAGATGTTTCTCAAAAACACGTTGGTCGGCAGTTATCAATACCTCCACACATATTGCTAATAATACTCTTGAAACACCGCTTGTGCGAAATAAGGCTTCAGTTTTATTGAATCAACTCAGCAGACTAGAAACAGTATTCATGACGACAGTTTGGGAGGACATACTCCAGAGATTTTGTAGTGTAAATCTGAAATTGCAGAGTGTAAATATTGATACTAAAATGTTGTTGTTGTTGTGGTCTTCAGTCCTGACACTGGTTTGATGCAGCTCTCCATGTTACTCTATCCTGTGCAAGCTTCTTCATCTTCCAGTACCTACTGCAACCTACATGCTTCTGAATCTGCTTAGTATATTCATCTATTGGTCTCCCTCTACAATTTTTACCCTCCACGCTCCCCTCCAAGGCTAAATTTGTGATCTCTTGATGCCTCAGGACATGTCCTACCAACCGATCCCTTCTTCTTGTCAAGTTATGCCACAAACTTCTCTTCTCCTCAATCCTATTCAATACCTCCTCATTAGTTACGTGACGTACCCACCTAATCTTTAACATTCTTCTGCAGCACCACATTTCGAAAGCTTCTATTCTCTTCTTGTCCAAACTATTTACTGCCCATGTTTCACTTCCATACATGCTACACTTCATACAAATACTTTCAGAAACGACTTCCTGACACTTAAATCTATACTCGATGTTAACAAATTTCTCTTCTTCAGAAACGCTTTCCTTCCCATTGGCAGTCTACATTTTATATCCTCTCTACTTCGACCATCATCAGTTATTTTGCTCCCCCAATAGCAAAACTCCTTTACTACTTTAAGTGTCTCATTTCCTAATCTAATTCCCTCAGCACCACCCGACTTAATTCGACTACATTCCATTATCCTCGTTTTGCTTTTGTTGATGTTCATCTTATATCCTCCTATTAAGACACTGTCCATTCCGTTCAACTGCTCTTCCAAGTCCTTTTCTGTCTCCGACAGAATTACAACGTCATCGGCGAACCTCAAAGTTTTTATTTCTTCTCCCTGGATTTTAATACCTACTCCAAATTTTGCTTTTGTTTCCTTTACTGCTTGCTCAATATACAGATTGAATAACACCGGGGAGAGGCTACAATCCTGTCTCACTCCCTTCCCAACCACTGCTTCCCTTTCATGCCCCTCGACTCTTGTAACTGCCATCTGGTTTCTGTACAAATTGTAAATAGCCTTTCGCTCCCTGTATTTTACCCCTGCCACCTTTAGAATTTGAAAGAGAGTATTCCAGTCAACATTGTCAAAAGCTTTCTCTAGGTATACAAATGCTAGAAACGTAGGTTTGCTTTTCCTTAATCTTTCTTCTAAGATAAGTTGTAATGTCAGTATTGCCTCTCGGGTTCCAACATTTCTACGGAATCCAAACTGATCTTCCCCGAGGTCGGCTTCTACAAATTTTTCCATTCGTCTGTAAATAATTCGCGTTAGTATTTTGCAACTGTGACTTATTAAACTGATAGTTGGGTAATTTTCACATCTGTCAACACCTGCTTTCTTTGGGATTGGAATTATTATATTCTTCTTGAAGTGTGAGGGTATTTCGCCCGTGTCGTACATCTTGCTCACCAGATGGTGGAGTTTTGTCAGGACTGGCTCTCCCAAGGCCGTCAGTGCATGAATTATATGAAATCAATTGAAGGATTTATTGCATCTATTCGTGGCATGTTCTACTATTATGAAAATGGAAATTGTGTCTGATATAGACTATGAATGCACCTATACAAGATCACGGAAACGGAAACAACATGATGACGAAGAAGCGGACTCGGAAGAAGTTTTTCAATCTGGAAGGTAGAAATTTGTAGGCAAAATATTTCTTCTAGTACTCTACAACTTGTACGCTCAATTAGTGAGGAGGAAGGAAAGCTATAGAACACTGTTGGACTCCTTCACAGTTTTCAGTAACCTTTAGAACAGTTCACCTAACGATATTGCTGAAAGTGCAACAAAACTCCAAGCGTCATATGACACAGATTTAGAGCCTTCCTTTCCTAGTTAATGTGTACATTTCGCTGAAATTTTGAAATCTTCGGAGATTAGTGATATACCAGTCGAAATGGTTCAAATGGCTCTGAGCACTATGGGACTTAACTTCTGAGTTCATCAGTCCCCTAGAACTTAGAACTACTTAAACCTAACTAACCTTAGGAAGGTAGGGCAGAGGGTGTGTTACTGTGAACAGTTCAGTGACCGGGTTGTTCTAATCAGAATCGACAGCAGACCAACACCGACAACGATAGTTCAGGTATACATGCCGACGTCGCAAGCTGAAGATGAACAGATAGAGAAAGTGTATGAGGATATTGAAAGGGTAATGCAGTATGTAAAGGGGGACGAAAATCTAATAGTAATGGGCGACTGGAATGCAGTTGTAGGGGAAGGAGTAGAAGAAAAGGTTACAGTAGAATATGGGCTTGGGACAAGGAATGAAAGAGGAGAAAGACTAATTGAGTTCTGTAACAGGTTTCAGCTAGTAATAGCGAATACTCTGTTAAAGAATCACAAGAGGAGGAGGTATACTTGGAAAAGGCCGGGAGATACGGGAAGATTTCAATTAGATTACATCATGGTCAGACAAAGATTCCGAAATCAGATACTGGATTGTAAGGGGTACCCAGGAGCAGATATAGACTCAGATCACAATATAGTAGTGATGAAGAGTAGGCTGAAGTTCAAGACATTAGTCAGGAGGAATCAATACGCAAAGAAGTGGGATACGGAAATACTAAGAAATGACGAGATACGTTTGAAGTTCTCTAACGCTATAGATACAGCAATAAGGAATAGCGCAGTAGGCAGTACAGTTGAAGAGGAATGGACATCTCTAAAAAGGGCCATCACAGAAGTTGGGAAGGAAAACATAGGTACAAAGAAGGTAGCTGCAAAGAAACCATGGGTAACAGAAGAAATACTTCAGTTGATTGATGAAAGGAGGAAGTACAAACATGTTCCGAGAAAATCAGGAATACAGAAATACAAGTCGCTGAGGAATGAAATAAATAGGATGTGCAGGGAAGCTAAGACGAAATGGCTGCAGGAGAAATGTGAAGACATCGAAAAAGATATGATTGTCGGAAGGACAGACTCAGCATACAGAAAAGTCAAAACCTTTGATGACATGAAAAGCAACGGTGGTAACATTAAGAGTGCAACGGGAATTCCACTGTTAAATGCAGGGGAGAGAGCAGACAGGTGGAAAGAATACATTGAAAGCCTCTATGAGGTTGAAGATTTGTCTGATGTGATAGAAGAAGAAACAGGAGTCGATTTAGAAGAGATAGGGGGTCCAGTATTAGAATCGGAATTTAAAAGAGCTTTGGAGGACTTACGGTCAAATCAGGCAGAAGGGATAGATAACATTCCATCAGAATTTCTAAAATCCTTGGGGCAAGTGGCAATAAAACGACTATTCACGTTGGTGTGTAGAATATATGAGTCTGGCGATATACCATCTGACTTTCGGAAAAGCATCATCCACACAATTCCGAAGACGGCAAGAGCTGACAAGTGCGAGAATTATCGCACAATCAGCGTAACAGCTCATGCATCGAAGCTGCTTACAAGAATAATATACAGAAGAATGGAAAAGAAAATTGAGAATGCGCTAGGTGACGATCAGTTTGGCTTTAGGAAAAGTAAAGGGACGAGAGAGGCAAATCCGACGTTACGGCTAATAATGGAAGCAAGGCTAAAGAAAAATCAAGACACTTTCATAGGATTAGTCGAACTGCAAAAAGCGTTCGACAATATAAAATGGTGCAAGCTGTTCGAGATTCTGAAAAAAGTAGGGGTAAGCTATAGGGAGTGACGGGTCATATACAATATGTACAACAACCAAGAGGGAATAATAAGAGTGGACGATCAAGAACGAAGTGCTTGTATTAAGAAGGGTGTAAGACAAGGCTGTAGCCTTTCGCCCCTACTCTTCAATCTGTACATCGAGGAAGCAATGATGGAAATAAAAGAAAAGTTCAGGAGTGGAATTAAAATACAAGGTGAAAGGATATCAATGATACGATTCGCTGATGACATTGCTATCCTGAGTGAAAGTGAAGAAGAATTAAATGATCTGCTGAACGGAATGAACAGTCTAATGAGTACACAGTATGGTTTGAGAGTAAATCGGAGAAAGACGAAGGTAATGAGAAGTAGTAGAAATGAGAACAGCGAGAAACTTAACATCAGGATTGATGGTCACGAAGTCAATGAAGTTAAGGAATTCTGCTACCTAGGCAGTAAAATAACCAATGACGGACGGAGCAAGGAGGACATCAAAAGCAGACTCGCTATGGCAAAAAAGGCATTTCTGGCCAAGAGAAGTCTACTAATATCAAATACCGGCCTTAATTTGAGGAAGAAATTTCTGAGGATGTACGTCTGGAGTACAGTATTGTATGGTAGTGAAACATGGACTGTGGGAAAACCGGAACAGAAGAGAATCGAAGCATTTGAGATGTGGTGCAATAGACGAATGTTGAAAATTATGTGGACTGATAAGGTAAGGGATGAGGAGGTTCTATGCAGAATCGGAGAGGAAAGGAATATGTGGAAAACACTGATACACTGATAAGGAGAAGGGACAGGATGATAGGACATCTGCTAAGACATGAGGGAATGTCTTCCACGGTACTAGAGGGAGCTGTAGAGGGCAAAAACTGTAGAGGAAGACAGAGATTGGAATACGTCAACCAAATAATTGAGGACGTAGGTTGCAAGTGCTACTCTGAGATGAAGAGGTTAGGACAGGAAAGGAATTCGTGGCGGGCCGCATCAAACCAACCAGTCAGTAGACTGATGACCAAAAAAAAAAAAAAAAAACCTTATGACATCACACACATCCATACCTGAGGCAGGATTCGAACCTGCGACCGTAGCGGTCACGCGGTTCCAGACTGTAGCGCCTAGAACCAATCGGCCAGTCGAAATGAGTAAATTTTTACGAAAAGAGAGGTTCCTGTCTGTGTTTCCGAATGCTGACATTGCTCTTAGAATATTTCTATATATGGCACTTACAAATTGTTCAGCAGAACGCTCGTTTTAGGCTCTTACAAGACTTAAGTCGTGCCTACATTCTACATTGTCTGAGGAGAGACTGAACGTCTTGTCTATTCTTTTTATCGAAGTCGACCTCCTAACTGCTAACCGTCTGAACTACGAGTTTTCTGTTGTCAAAGCCGGATGCAAGCTTTCGTGACTGGTGAGTTTGCTTATTTATTCATATTACACTCATGTTCATAAATTAAGGATAGTGCTGATACATGGAGCAATATCGCTCTGGTTGTTGGTTTGCGGGTTCAAATCACCTCGGGGTATGACCATGCGGTGCATTTGACCTGCGCTCGTTGCAAGGTGGCGCTGACAGCAGTCAGTACGGTGCAGCGAGTAAGTGTGCAGACGTTTTCAGATGTGCTAATGGTGACTGTGTGTTGAAAATGGATCAATGGATGTTATGAGGGGTAGAATACTAGGGCGGCAGCAGATCGTAGCACAGGCCCTCCGCGTGCCACACAGTGTGATCTCAAGATTATGGAAACGATTCCAGCAGACAGGAATCATGTCCGGGCGCTACAGTACGGGACGTTCACAGAGTACAACACCACAAGAAGACCCATATTTCACCACCAGTGCCCGCAGACGGCCGCGGAGTACTGCAGACAGCCGTGCTCGGGACCTTACCGCAGACACTGGAACAGTTGTCTCCAGACACACAGTCTATAGACGATTGAACAGACGTGGTTTATTCGCCCGGGGACCTACAAGGTGCATTCCACTGAACCCTGGTCACAGGAGAGCCCGTAAAGCCTGGTGTCAAGAACGCAGTACGTGATTATTGGAACAGTTGTCCCAGGTTATGTTCACGGACGAGTCCAGCTATAGTCTGAACAGTGATTATCGCCGGGTTTTCATGTAGCGTGAACCAGGAACCAGATACCAACTCCTTAATGTCCTTGAAAGGGACCTGTATGGAGGTCGTGGTTTGATGGTGTTGGGTGGGATTATGATTGATGCACCTTCACCCCTGCATGTCTTTGACAGAGGAACTGTAACAGGTCATGTGTATCGGGACATTTTGAACCAGCATGTTCGCCTTTTCTGGGGTGCAGTGGGTCGCACCTTCCTCCTGATTGATGATAACACACGGCCCCACCGAGCTGCCATAGTGGAGGAGTACCTTCAAGCAGAAGATATCGGGCGAATGGAGTAGACTGCCTGTTCTCCAGATCTAAATCCCATCGAGCACGTCTGGGATGCTCTCGGTCGACGTATCGCTGCACGTCTTCCAACCCCTACGACACTTCAAAAGCTCTGACAGGCACTGGTGCAAGAATTGGAGGCTACACCCCAGCAGCTGCTCGACCACCTGATCCAGAGTATGCCAACATGTTGAGCGACCTGGGTATGTGTGCATGGTGATCGTATCCCATATTGACGTCGTGATACATGCGCACAAAAAAGTGGCGTTTTGAAGTACTGTGTTTCGAGACGGTTTTCTCAACTTACCACCAATACCGTGGACTTACAGATTGTGTCGCGTGTGTTCCGTATGTGCCTATACTATTAGCTCCAGTTTTGTGTAGTGCCACGTTGTGTGGCACCACATTCTGCAATTATCCTTAATTTATAAGCATGAGAGTAGTTTTTAAAACGCCACGCCGGATTAGCCGAGCGGTCTAAGACGCTGCAGGCATGGACTGTGCGGCTGCTCACGGCGGAGGTTCGAGTCCTCCCTCGGGCATGGATGTGTGTGTTTGTCCTTAGGATAATTTAGGTTAAGTAGTGTGTAAGCTTAGGGACTGATGACCTTCGCAGTTAAGTCCCATAAGATTTCACACACATAAAACATCTTTTAGTTTTTAAAATTTAGGATTGTAATGTGAATTTTATTATAACTTAGAGTACATCCATTGAATTTACAAACTACGTATTACGTGTTTATTTTACAATTGACGACGGCAGAACGTGCAACTAAACCTCGTTTACGTGCAGACGTGACCGAAGGCGCCCAACAATACTAAACAGTACCCGAATTATCCAGGCCGGTCAGCGCTGTACAGTCAAACTATACTGATACTGTAGTATATTACAACTGATGCGTATTTTTGGCGACTGCTGAAATGTATAGTTATCGCGGAAATATACGGTGTCGGAGTACGCTCAGATGAAAAAGTGTTAATAAATAATGTAGTTCAGTTCTGTCGGTAAATACGAAAAAGCTTTGCTAATACCCTTAGAGAGAGCTATGGTGAGTGGAGTAGCAGCAGTACAAAACTTTCCTGTCCTACGTGGATAAATGGTATTGTGCAGCATCTTACTACACACACCTATTAGGTTGTAAAACAAATTTAACTTTTCCATACTAGTCTGTCAAATTATGTAATAGCAAATCTAGTTCTGTGTTTGTTTGTCTGTATTTAGATATTAGTTTGTGCACCAAAATCTCTATTTCATTTTCATTTCTAACGCTTTCCTATAGATTCACGTATTAATACCGAAGGTGTTTTTTTGTCTGCTACACATTCAAGTTATTAGATCGCAAAACGACACTTCAGTTTTAATTTTGAACGAATATCTGTAAAAGTACGTATTAATTTCTAATGTGTGACACGTTCGCTGGAATTTTTAGATCCTGACACAATTTTTTCGTTTTCATTTTGAACGGTTTCGTGTAATACAACAAATTAAAAGTGAATGTATAGCAAAAATCCGTTTTCTCCTACACGCTCTGCTGAATTTTTAGGACATAAAAGGAAATTTAATTTCTTTTTGTTTGTTTCTGTTGTCTTTCGACAGTAGAATGTGCTAACACAGTGTAGTTTTAAGTCTGTTTTATCCGCTGCCGTATACCAAGTACATTTTGATTGAGAGCGAGTAGATCGCTGACTCGTCCTTGAGAACAACGAATAGCATAGTACGGAAACACCTCACAGCGCTCCCACTCAAAACGGCAATTGTGAAGTGATCGGGGTAATATTATTTGAAGCATGTTCTTTTTCGGGGGGGGTCGGAGGGGGGGAGGCGCAATAATAGGGTGTGCCTAGGTGCGCAAAATTTTAAAATCCGCCACTGCGAACGGTGGGTGCGTCCACAGCCAACGGAGCAGAACTGTTTGTGCCTGAAGAGGCACTTTCTCGAAGAGTCATACCGCACAGATAGAAAGCAGAGAAACATCGTCCGCTAAGCCACAACATGGAGAAAACTGTCTGCTGAGTGATCGTTACAGACGGTTATTGAAGAGGAGTGCAACGAAACATAAGAGGACGACAACTGCAAAAATCACTACAAAACGCTTTTCGGAACATATTTCGCAGGCAGTATCCACGTATGCCACTGAACATACCTACGACGCACAGTTCAAGAGATACGACGTCGTAAACACTGAGATGCGTGACAAAAATGCTGCATCATGCATGAAGTTTAAAAAAAAAATTTATTCCTTTACACTGAGACACCAACCCCCCCCCCCCCCCTCGCTCTATGACACTTGACTGCGCATATGACAGCTTTCAACGGCGAAGCGCAAACGGCTGTAAATAAAAACACCCATGTATAGAGCTATGAAGAAGCGTTGCGATAGATACGTCTATGAGGAGACACGAAGCAGCTGCAGCCAACTTACAGAAACTGCTTCATAATTTCGAAGGGGATTTTCGGATAAATGGAATTGAAATTTTTTCTTATATTGCATAGAAACAAACTTAATTTTTTCTTTTCGGTTCTATTAGAAAATTTTCAGATTGAATAAGACAGCAACGCCGTGTTTGTCAGTTGGTGTATCGACAAACAGATGAGGAACTTCTAGCGAGGATTTCAGTGAGCGGATGGTACCAGTTCTATTTGAAGCTATAATTTACTAATCTTAACAGGTATTGGCAAATTTCATAACACTTTAATCATTTACAGAAACTGAACCAGCTTCACCAAGCTGTCTTCAAAACATGAAACCAATAAGAATAGCAAAAAAAGACGTTAATTTTGATTCTTACATTCTCTTGAACGTAACCAATATAAAAATTTTGTCATAGCAGTTGGGACGGAAATTTATTCTTCGCCTCTGCCCAAAGGAACGAACTATTACTACAGCTGAATAACAGAATTCAAACAGAGAAGACATTACACGGTTCAATATCACAATATACAACTTAAGGCAAATAACATGAAGCAAAATCATCCTGACCCTAATTTAATCAGTTAAAGACAAATTAATAATCAGTATGTGACTAACCATGAATCTTCAACGCAATAACTTGAAAGAGTAATAGATTAAAAACACTCTAGATTATTAGCGAAACTATTAAAAATCACAATAAAACTGATGAAAATAACTGATAGCTGAGCATACAGCACGGATTTATAAATTCTTTCTTTTGGTGTAGTCCAACAGGGAGGCACAAAGTGGTGTGGAAGCTGTTGATGATTTAACACACTGAATAACAAAATTTACTGCCTTGAGCCCACTTTTAAGAGAAATGCTTTGAGAAAACACATTAAAATAGGTGTATCTAGTAGAATCTGGCTCGTAAAGCATTAACCTTTAATTATAAAATTCACACGCCAATGCCTCGAACACATGCAGTGCTCACCATGAGTGCAGCGTAGCGACGTTTCCAAAGTACTTAGATTAGTTCCAAAACCTGTGTCACTCATCACCGCCCAATATATTGGACATTGCACATGGCGTCAGTCTCCTGGCACAGAATCTGGTACACCCTGTGAAGGTAGTAGTCTACCGAACTCCAGCGTCACATCTGAGAGACTTGTGACAATTACAATCAAAATCGTGACTCCCCACTTGCAGACAGGCGATGTCAATGAGGCACAGCTGAACACACATCTATAATCTTTTCCAACGAGAAAATACGTAGTAGCGATACATATCACACGTAAAAGATTAGGAGAAGAAGAGGATCTGATAGCAATGCTGGACAGTAACAGTTACTCTGCCACGATCATTTTATTTACACATTTCCTCCACCACAATTTTCGTTGACTCAGCGAACGTTAAACACATCTTTTTCTGAGTCATCAGTCTTGTGACTGGTTTGATGCGGCCCGCAACGAACTTTTCTCCTGTGCCAAACTCTTCGTCTCAGAGTAGCACTTGTAACCTACGTCCTCAATTACTTGCTGGATGTACTCCCATCTCTGTCTTCTTCCGCAGTTTTTGCCCTCTACAAGACCCTCTAGTACCATGGAACATTACCTGATGTCTTAAAAGATGTCCTATCATCCGGTCCCTTATTCCTGTCAGAGTTTTCCACATATTCCTTTCCTTTCCGATTCTGTGCTGGACTTCCTCATTCCTTACCTCATCAGTCCACTTAATTTTCTACATTCGTCTTCTGTGCCACATCTCGAATGCTTCGATTCTCTTCTGTTCAAGTTTTCTCACAGTCCATTTTTCACTACCATACAATGCTGTGCGCCAAAGTACATTCTTAGAAATTTCTTCCTCAATAGCAGTAGGCTCCATTTGCACTACATTCTGCGTGTATCAATACCTGGTGCCCGCTCTACCACTGTATGTACATTCAGCAACTTTGTTGCCCCATGTATCACAGTTGTAAAATCAAATGCCTTAAGAAGAATAAAAGCCACAGTAATCGGCCGATACCAGGGAGATTTTCGGCCGTTGCGGTGAACAGTAGATCACTTCGTCGTCTGTCAGCTCACTGAAAAAATTCAGAGAACACGTTAAACAACTACACATTTTGTTTGTAGATTTCAAGAAGTCCTATGACTGCATAGTCATCAGAAGCCTTTATATATATTTAAGAGGATTCCCGATGTCACAAGAACTCATCAACCCTGTAAAAATTGGCATGAGTGAAGCACTCGGCAGGGTGGAGACGGAACACGGACTAACAGATGAGTTTGAAATTGTAACAGGTCTAGGGTAAGGAGACGGTTTATCTCCTATTATATTGAATTTTGCCTTTGAGAAAACCATACGTGAGAGCCGTAAAGAGAACTAAGGGAACGATTCTGGCTTATCTAGAATAACTGAAGGAAGTAAACAGGGCACTGGAGATGGCCGCTACCAAATTCGGACCAGCCATAAACGACAGACTGATCGACCTCGTTATCTCGTCGACAAGGTCAAGATACTGCATAACTACAGTCAATGCGGGAAGGAAACAGGTCCCGCGATAGAGTCGCCGCATTTAAATAAGTGTTAGCGCTTTTTACGGAGAATTCGTCATGTGAGATAGAGATCAAAGTCAGGAACCTCCTATAGCCTAACTCACCTGCCTTGTTACAGACACGGTTCAAGATTCGGCTGCATGAATCTCGTGACTGTGAGACGTGAAGCATTTGAATGCAGGATTTTCGTGAACTTGTCCCATTTCAGAGAAAACTTTAGCGAAAGATCCTTGGCCCGATGTTACATGGTGAGTCAGGCACAACCATGAAACAGGTGAACTCTATCGAATGTCAGCAGAGCAGAAATCATCAGAAGCAAGTTACTACTGTGGGCTAGATATGTAGTTTGAATGGAGGACGGCAGGTGGCCACTGGAGTTCCTGGATTTCATCCTCACATGTGGGAGAATGCGAACGAAGCGGTGGAGAGAAGACTTGCAACAGTCAGTGATAAATGTGGCCGAATGGTAGATGCCAGCGATGGATATACTTGTGAGACGATGGAGAGGGAAACTTGAAGTAGCGTGCTGTCCAGCGCTGCTGATCGCGTAAAAGAAAGAAAGAATCACAGTTGTACAGACACAGTTTGTTTTTCATGCGTTTTTTTGTTCTGTAGCACATAAATACTCTTTGCACGACATAGAAAGGCGTGGTCGTCATACAGAAACCTAAATTGGCACCAGACACATTCTCCTATCTGTCTACAGAGTGAAAATTAAACAGACAAACTCTGAGAGTCTGAAAGAGACACCAAAACGAATATTTTCTCTACTGTCATACATTTCTATGACGATTTTTTAAACTGGTGGCGGAAGTTTCATGTCGATGAAATGTGACTAAATCAACAAAGTCTGCGCCGTTGCGGGGGACATTGGAAACACTTCTTTTAATGTGTTTTCCTGTGAGGTGCAATTTTACGAAGAAATAAAATCTTACTTATAGCAGACAAAAAGTAACAAAAGCGCTAATTCTTTATTGCAAAGAGACAACAAAATTAACACGACACAATTAGTTCGATTAGAGCAGAGGCTCAAAATGAATCCATTGGCTTGTAAACAAGGATTCCACAAAGCGGGTCGTTTTCTATCCAACAAGGTCGAACCCTGCACGAGCGTTCTCGAAGCGTGCTCCTGCTGCTACTATCCGGGCAACCAGATCCTCTTCTGATTCAACAGTGGTTTTGTAAACAAGGTTGCGCATCTGTCGAACTGAAAAAAGTCCAGAAGGGTCAAATCCAGCGATCTAGTAGGCCATGGTGCAGGGCCGCACGTGCCAAATCAATTTTCTTGAAGCTGTCACTTCTAGAACCGACGCACAGGGTGACTGTAATTAGCCGGCGCTCCGTCACGCTGAAAATTCATGCGCTGTCTTCTAGCGAGTGTCGCATCATCCAGTTGTGGCCTATGTTGGAGATATGGCCCGATTAAACGGTCACGAACAATATCTTACCGCACATCCACGTAGAACGCAAGTGATTAGCGCGAGTGAATGCGGCACTTGTTTTAAACTCACTCCGAACATGGGAACTGGAACGTCCGAACGTTGTTTCATCTATAAACAGCACAGAGGATCGAAATGTGGGGTACATTTGGCACTGTTACAGGCACGACTGCGAAATCTGTGCACTGAGATGATAACATCTGGTTCGATGTTGTGCGCAGGCTATAACTGAAATGGATGGACGTTTCTTTCCCCATCTGATTCGTCCCCATGCTAACCGCAATTTCCGCAACAGCGCAAGTGCTGATGGTAGGTTGTCGCTCCTCATGCTGCGGGACAGCGTCCTCAAATTGCAGAGTGTGTACCAGGCTGCGCTCCACGGGCACAGGTCAGTGTAGTTCAGCGACCCGTACGTGTGAGTCGCTAGTGTCGGCATAGGAGCGACAGAGAGAGAGAGAGAGAGAGAGAGAGAGAGAGAGAGAGAGAGAGGGAGAGGTAGCTGCGGAGCGAGTGAGACCGCACAGCTCTGCTCTGCGCTGGACTGTCCCGCGGTCAGATCCAACGTACCAAACAAAACAACAGAGGAAGCCCAGCTCTGTAAAAGTGGCCGATGAGCGGTAAAACAAGCAAACCATTCAATGTTTACGTAACAATTAGTGTTCGTGTGGCAGAATTACTACGCAAAACTTTAGAAAACCATATCCAAACAAGAGTCAAAGAACAGCTTAGTAATTTTCTGAACCGCAGGTTGATTCTATTAGTATTGCACAAGCATACTCGTCATATGTACAATAGGCGTCGTCTGAAAGATGAATCAATTTCTTAAATGAACTAGTGTCATAAATATTCTATTTTAGAAATAATTTTACGTAAGGGATATACATTCTTACTCTTAGTAGTTACGAGTAAATATTTTTTGTTGTACTTCGTGTTACGGCTTTTTGTATCCCTTTTAAGTGTTTAGACATCGGATCAGTAGTTTGCTGTTTAGTACGCTATAATTTTAATTTGCAATGTTTGAAAACTTACTTAAAACTTGAATTAAGGATATAAAGACCTTTACTCCTTACAGTGAACATTGTTAAAAAAGACAATTAACATTTTACAGGTTTCTCTTTTTCGAGGAAATGATTTTGTCTAGGTTTAGTGCAATATTCCGGGGGACTGCTAACCTCAAAGAATTAGTCACATTTTTAAAGTAGTGAACGATTCTTAGGTTTAGCAGACTTTAAAAGGGAGAAAAGACGCTCACAAATATAAGTGGAACCAAACATTGAGAGAACTTTGGCCGTGTGCTTGTGCAGGAGAGGATGCTTCTCTAGAGGAAAACAGCTATAATAGTTGTCCACAGTTTCACACATAAAAAAGCTGTCGTTCAGGTGGATATCGTACGGCAGGTTAATCAGTTCTAGATGAAACACTTGTGAGACGTCCTCTGCCCGAAGGAAAAATGGGCGAAAAAATAAATCTAAATGAAATTACAATTTGATCGAAACCATTAGCTGCTGACGGGCGTTTATATACATCAACGGGGCCCGACACGTCCAAAAGAACAGATGCCATCTTCATAAATATATCTAAGGATGGTTGAAGCTCACTTATCTCCAAAAGTCTGTTTTCAAACTCTTCTTGTAATTAGCAAATGATTTGAACATAATCTGAAAAATCTACATCTTTTTTAGCGCTATCTAATGCAGGAAAGTTCTCACAATTCTCCCCGTGCAAATGTTTTTCCCACAAAATAAGTTTTCCTTTTTTTTTAATGTTTCAATCGCCTCCACTAAATCAATAACAAAGTGATTTTCGCCTTGTAGTGAAATGTTAAAAGTATTTAAAGGACCATTTAGGTCACTCAAAAAAGCCAAATTCGTCACCCACTTAGGATCACGAAGTAATTCTTCTGGACGTCCTTTCACTACCAAAAGGTTATTGATTTCGTCCCTCAAGGGAGGAAACCCGATGAAGCACCTTCCCTCTTTTCAGACATCTTACTTCGGCTTGGTAGGGGATGTCCGCTTCGATATCAGCCAGAAATTCTTTAAATTGGCGATGTGTGAGTCCATGCGAGTGAAGATAATGAACCTTTCGAACAACTGTGTCCATATCACTTTTTATGTTGACAATTTTCGCACAAAGTGCCTACTGGTGTATCAGAGAATGGACTGTCGCGAATAAGGAACAGCCGAGTTCAGCGACTTTTGACCTGACGTAAGCCAGGAATCCGGTGCGTATCCATTGTAGCACAGGGGTTCCATCTGTTGTTACACTGGTCAGGCGTTCCCATTTTAAACCCATTGACTGGAACAGGTTTTCCAGCGCTAGAAAAGTATCCAAACCCGTGGTTGGGACTTTTAATAATACAAGTCGAGAAATTCTTCGGTGACACGGAGATCGTCCGCGACGCCCCGAATGAATATGACGAGCTATGTCCGCAACGTCCGTAGACTCGTCAAGAGCGACAGAAAATGCAACGAAGTTTGGCGCTCTCTATTCATTGCTGCTCCATATCTGAGGCCATATCTTCGACTCAGCGAGCAACAGTTTGAGGCGAAACAGCTATCTTTTCAAATTTTCCCGTGAGGTCTGCTGGGCAAATGCAAGCCTCCGTGTCGACCAGACAATCCTTGATGAGCTTCCCAGCCGCAGAGGGTTTCCCTGCTGTCGCAATACTCAGCGAGCATTTGCAAGTTACGCGCAAACTTTGCCCACCTCTTTCCTGTTCCTACCACGACAAAAACACCTTAAATTAAGTTTGTACAATCCTGTTTTTAAAGAACTTTTATCGGTTTAACAGTTAATTGTTTCATTCATTGAAACCCAAGTAAAAAACTTACATGAAAAGTTTCCAACACACAATTCAACAAAACCTGACGTTTTAATTTCATAGAACGGGCATATGAGTAGTGAAACTGAACATCAAATTTCTGGATGTTCAGAAAGATAGTAAGCTGTCGTGGAAAGCTCACGTTCAGGATCTTGTTCAAAGACTTAAAACTGACATTTTTACTATTCGAACGGTATCAGAAGTGAGTGATCGTTCGACATGAAAATTAGTCTACTTTACTCATTTTCTTTAGCTTATATCGTATGGTATTATATTTCAGGGTAACTCTTCCCATTGTAAAAGGGTATTTTAGGCTCAGAAACGGGAGATTCGGGCAATAAGTGGTGTAAGTTCACGAACCTCTAGTCGAACCCTGTTCACGAGTTCGGACATTTTGACATTGGCCTCTCAATATGTTCTCAATATGTATATTCCTTATTGTCAAAAAATGGCTCTGAGCACTATGGGACTCAACATCTGTGGTCATAAGTCCCCTAGAACTTAGAACTACTTAAACCTAACTAACCTAAGGACATCACACACATCCATGCCCGAGGCAGGATTCGAACCTGCGACCGTAGCGGTCACGCGGTTCCAGACTGAAGCGCCTTTAACCGCACGGCCTCCTTATTGTCATTTCTTGTTAACAATATTAGCTTATTCCCAATAATAGGTATCTTTCATTCGGTTAATACTCGGTAGAAATGAAACCTACATTTGGATCAGACTTCCTTAAGTCCTGTGCATAAACGTGTGCAGTATACTGCTGCATCCATTTTCAATAAGCTACCACTCGAATTAAAAAATCTTAGCAGTAATCCACGCGCTTTCAAGTCGAAACTGAAGAGTTTCCTCATGGGTCACTCCTTCTATTCTGTCGACGAGTTCCTTGAAAAATTAAACTGATTCTTATTGTATTGTTGATTGCGTTTATTTAAACTTACGGACTGACTTTTTTCAGGCTCATAAACATTTATTTTTATCTGTTATTACCTTTATGTTGTAATTTCATGTATTGACACGTTCCATGACCTTGGAGATTTGCTCCTCAATTGGGTCCTACGGAACTTCACGTGAAAATAAATAAATAAATAAATTGGTTTTAGGTGCGTTTTCCCCTAGTTCTTCTGAAAAGCGGTCAAAGACGCTAGCAAGGACAGCAAAATGTGGTCGCAAAATAAATTTTTATCTATTGGAACATTTTACTTTTAATTAATTGAAACCATAGATCAAAGAAACATGTTTTCCCATACATCAAAACACAAATACACAAAAGCAAACAATGACTCTTAGTGACACTTTTGCTGCCCGAGAGAGCGTTTGTGACAGCTTTTCAGAAAGCGGAAAAAAAATAACGCGCCTGGAACTTTTTCTAATGGCTGTGCTACGCGATTTGTTGCACCCAAATATAAAAATTAACCGAAAAGAAATGTTCCTTGTTGCTGACAATCTGATATTCGATAACTGGCATATTGCTAAGTGACATATCAGATTATAAAATATAGTTTTATTTATCATCTTTATAAATAACAAAGACTCATACGATAGGATACAATTCACTGTAATTCTGCTTGAAATTTTCTTTCAGCTCTACAAGCTTTGACTGGCGTTCCTCTAGCGACAAATTTTTGACCTGATTTTTGTGACAGGTATTAAAGTGCCAATCAATCGAGTATTTTTTTAAACACATGATATTCCAATGACATACTACAAATTTGGCTTGATTTTCGACAGCAGTACAAAAGAAATCAATTTCCCTCTTGGGTAAGTGCACGAGCAGCTCCTTTTTTTTCTTTTTTTATTGCTGTTGACCATCCACTCGACCCACTGTAGCATTACGTCTGTTGTCTAACAGCTTTGTGTCGTATCAGTGCTCTTACCGTTTCTGGTGTGGTCTGTCTTCCGTACGAAGCGCGCATACAGCGGCACGGCGAAGAGCGGCGGGCGGACCGCACGGTCAGCTAACCGACAGGGCTCGGCCACTGCAACAACATACGAATTCGCCCGGGGCGCTTGCCTCGGGCGGTCGCGGGCGCTAGCGCCCCAGGGGCACAGTTTGGACGAGCCTTGTGTGTGCAGTGCCAATTATTCCCCGTCCAGGTGATCCGCTAAATGACGCGGTCTGACACAGATGTCGATACACATAAGTAAATGTCGAATGAAACGGCGTATAACGATTGACGCGTCCCTTGTCATTTGATTTGTAGAGCCCGCAGCCATATCAGTGAACTCATTCTATTTTTGTCACTCTGTTAGTGAACAAGTACTGTTCTGTGTCAAGAAGTACTACTACTCATAAATGAGAATATGAAACAGGTATAACAACTGAAGAGCGAAATAAGCCCTCCAACATTGCAACAAAAGAGCGAATACGCCCTTCACCAGATTAAGTAATGCTCACAGGAAATTATAAAGTCTTAAAAAAATGGTTTTGGCGCCCGGTGCAGCGTCCCGGAGGTTGTCGGTTTAAATAATTTTCACCCTCTACATGCGGTGTAGATGCACATCCAAAATGTCTTGACGAATATCGAACGATCTCACACAGCTTCTTAAGTTAACCAGGCAGACTATTACTCCGTCCACCGAGCGAGGTGGCGCAGTGGTTCGACACTGGATTCGAATTCGGGAGGACGACGGTTCAATCCCGCGTCCGGCCATCCTGATTTAGGTTTTCCGTGATTTCCCTAAATCGCTCCTGGCAAATGCCGGGATGGTTCCTTTGAAAGGGCACGGCCGATTTCCATCACCGTCCTTCCCTAATCCAATGAGACCGATGACCCCGCTGTCTGGTCTCCTTCCCCAAAAACAACACAACCCTATTACTCCGCCCCTCAAAGTTGGTCGGTCTGGAGAGCTGTTGACGACGTACAACTGGTACCGGATTCCATTCCATCGCTGACGGCAGTCTTGGGGTGTATGCGTTGTGAATGCGACAATCGGTGGCAGGGCATCAGCGCAGAGAGATACGTGACACAACGACACATAGGAGCTGCTGTGTCCGGACGTGTCTGTGATAGTACCGTCAATGAAACTGTACACTTGTTGCTGTATAACCGTGAACTATTATACGTTTCTGCAAGGAATGGTGTATCACTCGCGGATATGTAGCACTGATTGAGAACTCTGGTCGCGCAAAGACCTTAACCGATGCAGAACGAAGACACGTGTCAATGACAGTCAGCTCCAAATACGACACTAAATGATGCTGACGCTGAATGTAGGGAAATTTTAGCGAGTTTACGAGCAAGCACTGCGAAAGGAAGTGCATGCATTTGCTCATCTTGGAGGCGAGTGTGATACAAAATGTGGTTACTTATAGCGGTTCGTAAAGCTCCTCGTGTTCAGTATGCCAGATGACAAAGATCTATGATAGTGGCTCCACGGATGTGTAGAGCCTAGATTTCACCTCTTATAAAGTATCTGCAGGCCTAGAGGGCACCGACTACTCAATGACAAGTTTACACACGGCGCGTGTAGTGCGTAGTGCAACCCAACGAATGGTCGGTGAGATTTTAGGGGTGTCTTTCCCACAATGATCTGAGTAGCCTGGACGCCATGAACATGAACCAGCAAGTTAATATCATCTTCGCTGGGCAAATGTTGTCCATTATTCCACATCTTTATGATGAACATGCTTACAAGATGCCAACAATCCTTTTTACAGAGCTGCACACATACTTTCCCGATGAGAAGAATACCAGGGCATTCTATCACACAACGACTGGCCCATTAAAACATCCGACTGCCGTGGAAAATATATTTGACTTTTTGGAATGCAGAGCGAAATGTAGTTCGACGGTAAAATTATTTCAATAATAGATGTCATGAAACTGGCGACTCATGAAGAAAAATTTTTTCAGCTCTTTTTCATTAACACACACTACAGGCTGAGCAGATCAAATGAACAGCTGATTTCGGTTTATTTTTTTCTATGGAAACTGTACCCGATATTATGCTGAGAGCTTTTTATCTGTCGATAGTCAAGCAGAGAGTCCGGGGACATAGACTTCAGTTATACGCAGTACATAAACATGTACAATATTCAAAACATTTATATTAAATCTGCAAAATAGTAACATTGCCTAGTAAGAAAAGTAGTTTTGTAAAGTATAGACTGTACAAAAACCAACAATAGCGTATTCATCACAAGGGATTTCCAAGTGGCCACTACTAAGTCATCTGATATGTACTGCGTATTTATTCCACTATAGTCGGTTGCAATTAAAGCACTTTTCTGTCCTCTCCATGGACTAATTAATGCATGTCTTGGTCAAAGCTGTACATTTCCTATTCGTACTCCTCTCCCATTTCATTATTTTCCCGTGGTCATGCGGTAGCGTTCTCACTTCCCACGTCCGGGTTCCCGGGTTAGATTCCCGGCGGGGTCAGGGATTTTCTGTGCCTCGTCATGGCTGGGTGTTGTGTCATGTCCTTAGGTTAGTTAGGTTTAAGTAGTTCTAAGTTCTAGGGGACTGATGACCATAGATGTTAAGTCCCATAGTGCTCAAAGCCATTTGAACCATTTGAACAGGGAACTATTTGATGTCATGAAACATAAACAAATAATTTAAACATTTAGAGAGTTTACGAGCGAACACTGCGAAAGGAAGTGCATGAATTTGCTCATATTGGAGGCGAGTGTGATACAAAATGTCGTTGCTTATAGTGGTTCGTAAAGCTCCTCGTGTTCAGTACGCCAGATGACAAAGAACTATGATAGTGGCTCCACGGATGTGTAGAGCCTCGATTTCACCTCTTATAGAGTATCTGCAGGCCTGGAAGGGACCGACTAATCAACATAAACACATAATTTAAACATTTAGAGATGAACCTCTTCTTGAAGTGTTGATGTGGAATGAGTCAAAATGACATCTCATACTGTTTATCAACTAAATGGTGACAAATCAAAACGTGGCAGCTGCAAACCATGGTAAGGGAATGACGTTGTTTCATGCGACGAAACTCTTAAACCAGGTACGATTATGCTTGGTATGAGCCATATCAATAGGCTAGAAAGACTTGCTCTTAGGCGCCACGATGAACGGTCACTGTGTTATCGTTCTTGAACAGTTTGACAATACTTACCCATGAACAACCCGCAAAACAACGAGTTCTATTTACCAAGCTTTGTCTTACTGGGAGCCTGCTTCTATTACGAGGAAATCGTTCTACAATTGTTGAAGCTAACAATCACCGCAGAGAGAGACGTGAAGTCAGGAAATCTGCTGGAAGCCTATGGAGCGCCAACGACGCCGGTAAAACGTTGTTAGAGTTCAGTTATTTATTAACAATGTTTACAAGTCGCCGTTCTTCTGCAGCAGCCTCGGATTTTTCTAATTCAGCAGAGTGTGGGATTCTAGCTGACGTCTGCCAAGTCAGCTGAGCGTTTGCACTCCCAGAAGATGATGTGAGCGACCCCGGCCGCGCGGTGGTGGATGTCCAGCTGGATGTGGTTCTCGCACGACCTGCGGAGTGTGTTCGGTCCCGCACTTGAGTTCTAAGACGACCCAACCGTAATGTACCTCATGCCATGCCTTGGGAGATTTGTATGCAGCTTTCATTAATTCCCTCAAATTCGGCAATATTTGTTGATAGACACTTTCAGCCCACATTTTCCTGCTATAGCATCTTCTACATCGAAATTGTTGGGCAATCAGTTTCCTTCTGCAATGTCGAACTCATTTTTTTACGTTCGACATGCTTAAACCTAATATCAACTCTTCAAATGCATTCATTTAATCCACGATACACATTTAGATATATTGTTACAATTAAATGCGGTTCATCCGTGCTCCACTTTCCCTAACGCCTTTTTGTTGCCATACTGTAATCTACATCAATAATTACTCTGTAAAACCGACGTGTCTGCTTATTTGTTTGAACACCTTTCTCTGAAACCAATAGATGGATGTTTATGGGGGTTTCGCACATAGGTTGAGAATAGCTTAGGACACCGTAGAGATTTTAGTACATCAGCTTCAGATCACAGGGAAGGAAAGATACTACGATTTAAAGTTTTATCTAAAACAGAGGTATCTGTTGATTTCTCTATTTGAAAACGGTAATCTTCAAAACCACTGGATTAATTATCATGAGGTCTTCACAAGCAACTTGAGCATATTTTGGGGCACCATATACGCTTTATTTCATCAAAATCGGATTACGAAAACAAATATATAATTCCAGAATGAGATTTTCACTCTGCAGCGGAGTGTGCGCTGATATGAAACTTCCTGGCAGATTAAAACTGTGTGCCCGACCGAGATTCGAACTCGGGAACTTTGCCTTTCGCGGGCAAGTGCTCTACCAACTGAGCTACCTTTTTTTTTTGTTTAATCAAAGACACTACCCCCTTTTTTATTATTATTATTTTTTTTACCACGCGACCATTTTTTTTTCCCTTGACCCCGCCGGGAATCGAACCCGGGAACCTGGGCGCGGGAAGCGAGAACGCTACCGCCCGACTATTTGTTTTTTTTAATACAAAAAAAACTAATAATAAAAAAAATGCTGCATGGCGCGAGATTCGATTCGGTGACCTTCGGATTACGAACTTTTTTTTTTTTTTAAGCCAAACTCAATATTTCTTTTTACTTTAAGAACAAATTGTGAGGAATAAATAAGGAAAAGTTTTTTTTTTTGAAAGAAAACAAAGACTCCGATTATACTCGTTTCTCCTTCCAGTAAACAAAAATGAGTCTCCTTCGTCTTGTTGGCGAAGAAGCAATTCTTTGGAACAAAAAAAAAAGTTTCTCAAAGTCAAAATCAAAGTTCTTTTTCCTTTAAGAACAAACTATGAGGAAGAAATAAGAAAAAGCTTTTTAAGTCGTCATGCGATTTGTAGTTAAAGTCCAGTTCTTACAGGAGCTCCTGAAGTGTCCGCCTACAGCATGCCAGCTCGTCCAAACGTGTCTTCTCATGTCGTAGGCGTGAGTTCTGGGTGGCAGATCTACTCAGTTCGGTTCGTTTTATACAGTTTTCAGCTTCTCAGGGCTTGGACGTTCCAGCTACTAGGTGGGTCATCGAAAGTGCTCCGTAAGAAATTAGAAAAATATTGTTTATAGCGTGGGTTGCGTATCAGGACGCAGTGTCGTTCGTTGAGATAAGTCCAATATCCTAGCGTAGACTTGTCGCCTGAAGTAAAAAGATAGCGGATCGTGTGGCCACAGATCCAATTCACAGAGTTAGTTTTGGCAGAGGGGTAGAAAGTCTTATCGGGGTACAAAAGCATGTGGACGTCGATCTGAGCCGGTGTCTGGCGAGTAAGAAACGCCAAAATTCGCCGCGCAAGTGTCCAGACGTCTAGCGCTGTGCCACAGTGGAACCGGTGGACATCCGTGTCATCCACGCCACAGTGGGTGCAGAGGGATGAATCGGCGAGATGGATGCGGTGCAGACGATCTCGATTAACTTGTTTGCCATTCACGGTGATGTACCACGCTGATTGAACGTCTGATTCGAGAAAACGCGCATGGATCGCCTTCCATATGTGTCGCCACACGTACTGTGGATACTTACGTTCGATGGGGTTGGACGGGCGGCACTGTTGTAACAATTCGGAGACTGTTTTCGTGAGGTACAAACGTGTAAGTGGTAAGGACCGGTAGATATAACTGAACTCCAGGAAAAATCGTTGGATGTAATAAAAGGGGGTTGGAATGGTCGATATCAGTACTGGGGCGGACAAGGAGGCCGGTGCAAAGTTGTGAAGCAGGAGGCTAGTAAGGCTCTGCGGGCAACGATGCCAAAGTTTGAGTTGGGAGCTGACGTATAGTGCCTTGACACGAGTCGGCACGTGGATGAGTCCCACCCCGCCACGATCTCGTGAGAGTGCAAGGGATTCATACTGCACCTTGAATAACATCCCCGAGCTGACGAAGGAGCCGAAAGCCATCAACAGTCGTCGCGCCAGGAGATTTGGGACTGGTAGTACTTGAGCCACGTGTGGTATACGGGAAGCATGATACATGTTCACGTATTGCGCGCGTTGGATAACGTCGAGAGCTCGTAGCCGGTGATCGGCGAGATTTGCCCTGATTGTCTGTAGCAAGCGTCTACCATTGATAGCCGCTGAGCGGCGCAGGTCTGCTGTGAAATCAAGTCCAAGACACCGTATGGTGGCGGCGACACTAAGGGGGGCAGCGCATCTCTCCGGCAAGCCCTCACCAATGAGCAGGACCTTGGATTTTGACACGTTGAGGCAGCTCCCCGACGCTTCGCCGTAAGTCGCCACCCATGTCAGTGCTGCTCGTACTTCATCTTCACTGCGCAGATATAGTACTACGTCGTCTGCGTAGGCTGTACAACAAAAACGGTGGCCTTGCACAGCCATGCCTTCCAAACGTTGGCGCATGCCCTGGAGCAGGGGTTCCAAGGCGAAAGCATACAAAATCGTGGAAAGAGGGCATCCTTGCCGTACAGATCGTGCGATGACCAGGGACGGTGTAAGACGACCATTGTACATGATTTTAGAGGTTGCACTACTCAACAGGCGCATAACCACTGTTACAAAACCGCCAGGAAAACCCATATGCTGAAGAACTGTCCGTAAATAGAATTGGTCAACACGGTCGAAAGCCTGGCTAAAGTCCAGTGAAGCCAAGGCGCCAGGGAGACGCTGATGATGCGCTAATGCTATCATGTCTCTGTAACGGCAAAGGGCCGTACGGATGTTGTTGTCGCCTCCTAGGGAAGTCTGGTCGCAGGATGTGACGTAACATGCGACCTTCTTGAGTCGCGATGCCAGTAACCGTGTGAATATTTTCATGTCGCTGTTGAGCAAAGTAATTGGTCGATAGTCCTGGACCCTCGATAACCCGCGCGGTTTATGTACGGGGATAATAATTCCTTCTAGAAAGGCGCTCGAGACCACTGTCCTCGGTGACATCAGCTCTTGTGCGATTGCCGTCCATGTGGAAGCCAACAAATACTGAAAACTTTTATAAAATTCGATGGGTATACCGTCAGGTCCAGGAGACCTGTTATCGGAACCCGCCTTGATAGCATCTACCACTTCATCTGTGGGTACGTCGTCTTGGAGGTCATGCACTGCATCCTCCGGAAGAGTGTTCGTAGTGAGCTGAGCGACTTCTGTGATCAGTGCTGCAGAATGCGGTACGGCTGCGTATAGCCCGGCAAAATGAGCATGGAGAGCACGACCGATGCTTTGTTGGGTGTCGTGCCGGCGCCCTTCCACATCAGTGAGGACTTGGATCAGAGCTCGTCGTCGTCGTTGTCTTTCCTGAAGGAGGTGGTACATCGACGGACGTTCTTGAGGGATTCGATTAGAAGCTCGAGAACGGACTACAGTGCCTTCCAAGTTACGCCGCATGATCAAGGAGATCTGCGCCTTCGTGCGATGGACCATCGACTGCCGGGCTGGCGAGAAAGGCATCGTTGCACAGTCACGTAGAATGGTGTAGTAGAAGTGCAGGGTATTAGTTTGCCACGCCTTTAATTCCTTCCCAAAACTCATCAGAGTCTTCCTGAGGGTCGGCTTTGCACAGGAGAGCCACCATGATAAGGTGGAGTCATAGGCTTCTCGACGATGGTGGCAGCGTGCCCACGCTTCTTCGACCATACGGCGACAGTCTGAGGAGGTCAGGTGAGCGACATTGAGTTTCCACAGACCACGACTATGCCACACTTGCTGTCGGGCGAGAGTGACGTCACAGAGGTATGCATCATGGTCTGAAAAAGCCAAGGGCCAGACTTCCGCATGACGTGTGCCATCAGCAAGGGAGCGGGTAACGTAGATGCGATCTATGCGGCTGGACGAGTGAGAGGTGTAGAATGTATAGCCCGGTTGAATTCCGTGGAGCTTCTTCCATGTGTCAACAAGTCGGAGACGGTCGATGACCACTGAGAGAGATGCACAAGGGGAATGTCGCGGGAGTTGGTCCGCGGGCTCTTGTGTCGAGTTAAAATCCCCACCGAGTACCAAATCGTCCTGCGGACCGGTGAAGAGGGGTGTGACGCTTTCGGCAAAAAAAGTTTGTCGGTCATGACGGCGGCCAGTGCCGGACGGAGCGTAGATATTAATAATACGCACGCCGAACAGTGTGAGGGCCATACCTCGCGCAGTGGGGAGGTAGATGACGTCCTCTGCAGGGAGTCCGTCGCGTAGCAGGATGGCGACGCCGCTACCGGTATCGGATGCGGGGGAAACATGGGCGTTGTATCCGGTGGGAACTAGGAAGTCAGCCACAAACACCTCTTGTAAGAGTGCTATATCCACATCCGCAGAGTAAACAGTGTCTCTGAACATGGCCAGTTTATGGGGGGCACCAATGGTGGCAAGATTCATCGTGGCGATTCGATAGTGCTGTGTGCGGCCATCCTCAGTATTTGCAGAACGTGCGGTAGAAATAGCCGGCAGGTGGAGGCCCGCCGGTGGTGCCGGTGATAATTACTGGCGGGGCGCCAGCCCCAGTGTCGCCGAGGTGGACTCCTGTGCAGACACGCTGGCAGTCTGTTCCGCTTCTTCTTCAACGTCATCGGCCCAGGAAGCTGACGACGTGGACATGTGACGGTCACGTACTTCCGGAACGGGTGTTGTGGATTCCGCAACATGAGTGGCAGGGGGACCGCCGTCATCATTCGTTGACAACGGCGAGGACACGTCCCTGGCTGGGAGAGTAGGCGTCACAGGAGGGGCTCCTGTTGCTGCCACATCGCGTGACTGGACGCAATGTGGGAGATCACCGTCAGACATCAGGTCGACATCTCGTGGGGCCGTCTGAGAAAGGGCGTCATCGGAAGGCGTTCGTCGTCGTTTCCTGTGTTTGCGAGGCGACCGCTGTTTTCTGATGTGGCCTTCTGAATCAGAATGTGGTCGCCCGTCGTCTGACGCCGAACCCGTCTGGACAAAGGCAGACGTCGGCACGACACCGAGGTCGACGTCCATGGTTCCAACAGGAACATCGGTTTCGGTCTGCAAACCGGACGGTCCTGAAGCGAGCACTGGAGGTGACGCCGTGCTTGTGTCCTCGGCGCGTTGTGCTGCGGCGGGTGGCGTTGACGATGCTGCTGGCGCAATCGAGATTGGTACGACGGGGTCCTGTGCAACCTTGGCGTAGGTGATGTGTAAGGACGTGACCGTCGAAGCCTGGGTCTCTTCACGTAACGGCGTCTGTATTAAACGGCGGTGTAAGCATTCGGAACGTACATGTCCCTCCTGGCCACATCCTGCGCACGTTCGTGGCTGTCCATCACATGACGACGGCCCTCACACCGCCAATCAACAGGTACGATGGGACATGTTTCGTCAGCTCAATTTGTATTTGCCTGACGCCATTTAATACGGGGTAGGTCGTAAATGTTTGCCACTTCTCCGCGACGTGACCCAAGACGGTGCCATATGGTTGGAAAGCGGCAATGACCACATCCTGAGGCACCTCGAACGGGAGTTCAAACACCCGCAATGACCGGAGTCCGAAACCAGCATGGGCGACTGTCACAGCACCCATATGTCCATCAGAGTGTTTAAATTTCAGTCCGGTGGCATGACGGTGAATTATGTCATTGCAAATTTCCTCCGTCGACATCTTGATGTAGACAACACTTCCAGTGATGGAAAAATGTATGCCGATTACGTCCTCGGGGTTCAAACGTAGATCCTCACGTATGAACTGTTCGACTTCGAAAGCTCTGGATCGTGGATGTTCGGCCTGAAACGTTACTTTGATCATTGCACGGCAGTACGAGTGCGCCATGGTGTACGTTAGTACTGGACTCGATAGACACAAACACCGCGATGCGGAAGTAAACACCGCCGAGAGCGGAGCGTCACACGGCGCGCGAAGCAGCTCCGCACGCTAGCACGGCTGCGAGCCGACTACAACTACCGAAGCACGACTCACGCCCGGTACTCACAGCTTTACTTCTGCCAGTATCTCGTCTCCTACCTTCCAAACTTTACAGAAGCTCTCCTGCGAACCTTGCAGAACTAGCACCCCTGAAAGAAAGGATATAGCGGAGACATGGCTTAGCCACAGCCTGGGGGATGTTTCCAGAATGAGATTTTCACTCTGCAGCGGAGTGTGCGCTGATATGAAACTTCCTGGCAGATTAAAACTGTGTGCCCGACCGAGACTCGAACTCGGGACTTTTAACTAGTTCTGCAAGGTTCGCAGGAGAGCTTCTGTAAAGTTTGGAAGGTAGGAGACGAGATACTGGCAGAAGTAAAGCTGTGAGTACCGGGCGTTAGTCGTGCTTCGGTAGCTCAGTTGGTAGAGCACTTTCCCGCGAAAGGCAAAGGTCCCGAGTTCGAGTCTCGGTCGGGCACACAGTTTTCATCTGCCAGGAAGTTTCATATCAGCGCACACTCCGCTGCAGAGTGAAAATCTCATTCTGGAAACATCCCCCAGGCTGTGGCTAAGCCATGTCTCCGCTATATCCTTTCTTTCAGGGGTGCTAGTTCTGCAAGGTTCGCAGGAGAGCTTCTGTAAAGTTTGGAAGGTAGGAGACGAGATACTGGCAGAAGTAAAGCTGTGAGTACCGGGCGTGAGTCGTGCTTCGGTAGCTCAGTTGGTAGAGCACTTGCCCGCGAAAAGCAGAGGTCCCGAGTTCGAGTCTCGGTCGGGCACACAGTTTTAATCTGCCAGGAAGTTTCAAATATATAATTACTTCTAAGTTTTACGTAAAGCCCGCATCTCGTGGTCGTGCGGTAGCGTTCTCGCTTCCCACGCCCGGGTTCCCGGGTTCGATTCCCGGCGGGGTCAGGGATTTTCTCTGCCTCGTTATGGCTGGGTGTTGTGTGCTGTCCTTAGGTTAGTTAGGTTTAAGTAGTTCTAAGTTCTAGGGGACTTATAACCACAGCAGTTGAGTCCCATAGTGCTCAGAGCCATTTGAACCATTTTTTTTTACGTAAAACCGTCGTATTTGTCTGCTCCTGTGCTTGAACTCGCTTACCTCTTTCTTGAGTTTCCGACGGTATTTGAGGATAACTTGTGTCACCGTATAAGCTTTATGTGTGTAGTGCAATGTACTTATTGATCTGATGAAAATTACACGAATTAGGGAAAAATATTTACTCTTTCAAGAAGCTATTTACTCTTTGGGCTTTGATCTTCTACATACTTACGAATTTCTTTTTATTTAATTGATACGTGATACATGATATAATTAAAGTTAACGAATACAACGGTTAAACAATCTTCAGTGTATTTACTCCGCATTTCCACACTATTTTTTACATAATATATACGCTGTATATTGCGTAGGTACTTCAACAGCAAGATGCATAGATATGAGCTCCTACCCACGTCCCCCTGAACCCACTGCTCCACAGCGATGCCGTGCATGCTGATACATCGTTTATTGGACCAGCTTGTGAAAGGGTACAGTGGGGTGCACATCATAACCTATACTTACCTGAACAGGCTAACACATGAGGGTAGCTGCTGTTATTACACATGCAGTAGCTTCTTACTCACAATGACTCTTCATAATAAAACTACTGGTATGCGAGCAGAGACGCGGGTAACAGCTAGTGCAAAATTATTATTTAATTAATAATTTAGCGTAAAGAAGACATTAAAGAATTCATCAAGGATGTAGAGAGGTCGGGACTTGTAAGGTGAGCGTCCAGGTAGTTTTTAAATGGAAACAGGAAATTTGATAAAAAAAAGAGCCTGTAGTTTGGTAGGAGTGCACAGGACTCCCCTGTGGAAAGTAATCGGGTGGCAGCTCGGAGAAACCATTATGATGGAAATTTTGGGTTTGTGGTAAGGTCTTATAGGGCTAAACTGCTGAGGTCATCGGTCACTAAGCCTACACATTACTTAACTTAATCTAACTTACGTTATGAACAACAAATACACCCATGTCCGACGGAGGACTCGAACCTTCGACGGGAGGAGCCGCACGGACTGTGACAAGGTGCCCAAGACCGCGCGGCTACCCCGCGCGGCTCAGTACGATGACATTACGGAGCAGCAGAGAGAGGAAACGTGCTACCAGGCTGGGAGTGGCGAGCGGACAGAGCCGTTCCCAGTTCCAATGTCCGCGTGTAAGTACGGGTGGTGCAAGTCACTTGCTCTCGCGCTTCTTGTCGGTGGCCACTGTTAGTGAGTTTTGCAGACTTACTTCGCCGTCAGTACACAGTCGTGCCGAGCACAGCGCTACGGGCCTGTGTGGCCTTTACGATCAACCTGACAATGAAAATAAATTGCAGTAAGTATTTCCTATATTGTCCAAAGGGGTGGTCGCCTGTACACATCATAACATTAAGTGGCACTAATAATGCTATATGCATTTTTGAAAGCGCACTATACCAGCAAACTTCTCATATTGTACCGGTACAATGTCGGGAAGATATAGCAGTACACTATAGGAAACTTCGCCAATTCCTCTTTGTCAGTTTCCCACGGTCGTTGTGGCCGAGCGGTTCTAGGCCCTTCAGTCTGGAACCGCGCGACCGCTACGGTCTCAGGTTCGAATCCTGCCTAGGGCATGGATGTGTGAGATGTCCTTAGGTTAGTTAGGTTTAAGTAGTTCTAAGTTCTAGGGGACTGATGAAATTAGATGTTAAGTCCCATAGTGCTCAGAGCCATTTTTTTTTGTCAGTTTCCTACAAATGAGCCACAACGAATACAGATCGGCTCAAATGGCTCTAAGCACTATGGGACTTAACACCTGAGGTCATCAGTCCCCTAGACTTAGAACTACTTAAATGTAACTAACCTAAGGACATCACACATATCCATGCCCTAGGCAAGATTCGAACCTGCGAAGCCCGTAACAGCAGCACGGTTCCGGACTGAAGTGCCTAGAACCGTTCGGAATACACATTCTTGGCGTCTGAAAGTTATTATTTCTTGTATATTTACACATAAACAAAACATTATGTAGCCACTTACTTTACAACAGTAATCCTCTTCTCATGTAAACAAAAAATTTGGTGAAAACAACAACAGAATCAATGCTGACTTAGACTATCTGTTCCTCGACACACTTAGACTATCTGTTCCTCGACACACAGAGCTCAGAACTGACAATGTAGCCCTAGAGGTAAGTAGTTCACGCAAACTTCAATAAGTGCCCATTTGTACAACACGTACCAATTTTATAGTAGAGGAACAAATCAGGAGCCTGTAAAATGCGGGAAACCCCTCCCCTATGCGTATGTATATTTTCAGTACTCTCACCGGAAGAATGGATAAGTTAGTGGCACATCTGTTACGGGAGCCAGGATTAAATTGGGGCTAGAAGGGGGGGGGGGGGTAGTAGAGCCAACCATCTCTACAATGTGCAAAGCTGATTACAGTCGATGTGAACAATAGATATATAGAAGGTATGAGTGCACCAGGAAAGTGTGACAAGACGGCTGTTGTTCTCTGCATACATAGATGATTTGGCTGACAGTGTGGGCAACAATCTACTCACAAGGGAACCTCCCCATCGCACCCCCCTCAGATTTAGTTATAAGTTGGCACAGTGGATAGGCCTTGAAAAACTGAACACAGATCAATCGAGAAAACAGGAAGAAGTTGTGTGGAACTATGAAAAAAATAAGCAAAATATACAAACTGAATAGTCCATGCAGAAGATAAACAACATTAAGGAAAATAGGAGCTCAGTAGCGCCGTGGTCCAGTGGTGCCGGCCGGTGTGGCCGTGCGGTTCTAAGCGCGTCAGTTTCGAACCGCGTGACCGCTACGGTCGCAGGTTCGAATCCTGCCTCGGGCATGGATGTGTGTGATGTCCTTAGGTTAGTTAGGTTTAAGTAGTTCTAAGTTCTAGGGGACTGATGACCCCAGTAGTTAAGTCCCATAGTGCACAGAGCCGTTTGAACCATTTTAAGACAAATGGCGGTGGCACTTAGGTTTTTTTATTTTTTATTTTTATTTTTTTATTTTTTATTTTTTTATTTTTTATTTATTTATTTATTTATTTATTTATTTTAGTTCCATTTTCCTAAGGGGCTTTTTAAGGGAAAAAAGTGCTCCAAAAAGGGGGTAGCGTCTTAACAAAAAAGGGGTAGCGTCTTAAAAAAAGAAAAAGAAAAAGAAAAGAAAAAAAAGAAAAAAAAAACAGTGGTTAACGTGAGCAGCTGTGGAACGATAGGTACTTGGTTCAAGTCTTCCCTCGAGTGAAAATTTTAATTTTTTATTTTCAGACAATTATCAAAGTTCATGCACTCACACACAATCAACTTCGCTCTCCAAAATTCCAGGATATGTTCAGATTTGCTTGGACATATGTAGGATATGACGGTCTACACACGGAAAAATTTGAAGAAGTTAAAAACATATGTTTTGACAGAACACAGGGAAAACTATGCGACTGTGAAACTGTTGCATTCATTTGTTGCAGTTTATGTGACAAACTCTTATGTTTTCATCACTTTTTGGGAGTGATTATCACATCCACAAGAAAACCAAAATCAGGCAAGGTAGAAGAATCTTTTTACCCATTCGCCAAGTGTATAACTTAGGTGGGTCGACAACATATTCCTGGCATGTGACGCACATGCCGTCACCAGTATCGTATAGAAGACATCAGACGTGTTTTCCTGTGAAGGAATCGGTTGACCTATGACCTTGCGATCAAATGTTCCCATTGGAGAGGCACGTCCTTTCGTCTACTAATCGCACGGTTTTGCGGTGCGGTCGCAAAACAGACATTAAACTTATTACAGTGAACAGAGACGTCAATGAACGAACGGACAGATCATAACTGCGAAAATAAAGAAATTAAACTTTTCACTCGAGGGAAGACATGAACCAAGGACCTCTCGTTCCACAACTGCTCACGCTAACCACGGGACCACGGCGCTCCTGATCTCACGCTGTCCTTGTGTTGCCTATCTTGCACATAGACTACCCAGTTCGTATATTTTGCTTATTTTTTTCATAGTTCCACACAACTTCTTCCTGTTTTCTTGATTGATCTGTGTTCAGTTTTTCATGACCTATCCACTGTGCCAACTTATCACTAAATCTGAGCAGGGTGCGATGGGGAGGTTCCCTTGTCAGTATTTTAGGAAAGAGTGGCTTACATGTAAGGAGAACCGCATGTAAGACGTTGGTGAGACCTATTCTTGAATGGTGCTATAGCGTTTTGGCTCCTTACCAGGTCGGATTGAAGAAAGCCATAGAAGCTATTCAGAGGCGGTCTGCTAGATTTGTTACCGGTAGGTTAGAGCAACACATGACCGTTACGAAATGCTTCGGGAACTCTAATGGGAATCCCTGGACGGAAGGTGGCGTTCTTTTCGAGAAACATTATTGAGAAAATTTAGAAGACCGGCATTTAAAGCTGAGTGCCAGACGATTCTGCTGCCGCCAATACTGCGCGCAAGGACCACGAAAATAAGGACAATAACGGGTCATACGGAGACGTATAGATAGTCTTTTTTCCCTCGTTGTATTTGCGAGTGGAACAGGAAGGCAGATGACAAGCTGTACTACAGGGTACCCTTCGCCACGCGTCGTACGGTAGCTTGCGGAGTATCTGTGTACTCGTAGATGTAGATGTGAATGAAATAAAAGCATTAGCATAAGACAGGAAAAGGTTGAGGACAGCACCAAATATATGGTAAAAGTGATAATTAAAAACATGAATCGTCAGTATAATTGTTACTTCTGTTGATAAATGTGCTCCATAAGTTTGAAATTTTAGAATCTGTGGTGAGGATGCAGGTAATGTAGAGATTTATCGTTTCATGAACTGCGTGAACTTCGGTCTGTTTTTCTCGAACGGAGACTTTCATTTAACCGCGTATTCAATGCTATGTTAAATCTTACGACAGATTTAAACAGTTAACTGCACCGGAGCCCGAACCTTTTGCTCAAACTGTAGCTGCCAGAATTGCGAGAGTTCATTGATTTAGTACGTGCATCGAATGGGAGGGTAGTGTCATGAATTGCAGTGATCCGTCTTTGTATCCTGATCCACACACGAACACAATAAATCTCAAACGCGACCTCCGCACGAAAGACGTCAGAGGCTAGAATTTTTATGATCTCTTTGACACTGTCTGGAGATGCTAATATTGCCGAGTATCTGAAGGTTTTTAGGGTGATGTCGCTAAGACGACCAAGCATATCGATGGAAAACCCATTCATCCTCTTTGACAGACGAAGTTGACTGTTAGTAGGAAATGGAATGATATTATGGCATTGCTGGCCAAGGCAAGAGAATGACTGACCTTCTTGTTCAAGAAAATAGATATGAGTAACTTTAATGGACAGGCACAGCCCGTACTTTGTGACATGAGAGTGCAGTGAACTCGGTCATTAGCAGATGTTGACGTTAAAGAAAGTGCTAACAGTTATAGATGAACAAGACTATATGCATAAGTACAACAGATAATGATATACACTTTTTCCTTCAAGGCTTGGTCAAACTGAATGGTTTCAATAATATTACTATTAAAGTGCACTTTAGAATCATCAATTGGACATAAATTTAGTATCGATTTTCAAACACTTTCCTATCTAACGAGAGATGTGAATAAAGTTCACTGCAAAATTATAGATTGGGAATAGGTTCAATATTTCTTTTACCAATTACTTTTCTAACTGACATGGGAATAAAGAAAATCACTAGGAAATTATTTCTCACTGTCCTCTGAATAAAAGAAGTTACTGTTTTCATACATAGTGGTCTTTCTGTTACCTGTTACTTAACATAAGCACAACAGACAAACTGTGTATCCTGCTACACAGTTAATATGCACTTCTAATACATAAGAGAGACAAGCACTTCGCAAACATGAGTATATAACTTTCCACAAATGCAGTTAACTACTTTTACTGCAGTGAGACACCATATTGAAAAATTAGTAAGAAACTGACCTTTTAGAATTTACAACAGGCAGCCCTATGGTCATTAACTAACCAAAACTTTATAAGCCTTAGTTTTAAGAACTTTTAAATTTTAAAAGTAACAGCAAATTGTCTTTATTAACACAGTCTTCTAATTTCAAGTCAATGATTAAATAGGTAACTTTGAAAGACCACAAAACTTTAAATTGTACTTTCAATCACTGGGAGGCTTTCACAAAGCCACATTTACTACCTCCTACAATTTTACCAAATCGACAGTAAATCTGAATAATCCCTTCTTACCAAATATCTAACAACATTATTTAGTTAACTGTTTGGCTTTGATGCTTTCATTTTTCCACAGAAAGGACACTCGGTAATCACAGATCAAACGGAGAGAAACCTGAGAGGTGTAGTGATAAGGAAAAATTCAAGGTAGGTACATAAATTCAGTTATAAGTTACCTTATATTTGAGTACTATATAGCATCCAATGAGCTGATCCTTCACTGTACATTACTATAATTCTTCTGTTCCATTACAGCGATTGCGCAATGTGGTGGCGAGTGCATGATGGTAGGTGGATTTGCAGGTAGAACTGCTGGACTCTGTCATTTCTTGGTGGCGATGACAGATATCAATTCCAACATAATTCCAGCTAGTTACTGCATCCATCCGAGGCTTTGGCACATTGGAAAACGGCACAAAAAGCCCCTCTCGGCACCAGCACAATTCACACCCTTTTCGTGAGCTGTTGGTGGTTCAGTAGCTCATCCCCGACTGACTCTTGATTCCTTTTTTTTTTCCATGCCAACCACATTTTGCGCGCTATACAAAGTTCCGCTCCTCAGGGGAACCACAACACTTTTTACATACAAAATAACTAAGAACCCTAAGTGAAGGTCAGCAGTTTACATAACAGCAAACAATGACTTTAAACGAAATATATTTTTTGCACATATTGGTAGTTCTACACAAAATTATTTAAATAAAATTATTCAATTTTGAAGACAACCAAAGAGATTATATGTGAAAGACAAAACATATCATTTGCTCATATCGTACATATTACATAGATCACACTTCCCACACTCTAAAAGACATCAACGTTTTTAACAGTGAAAAGAATAACAATCTCATGGTATCGATTCATTTATAGAAACTCAACAATATAGCATTAAATAAAACAAAAGACAAAATAAATCAGTAGAGCATTACAGCTATGGTGTTACAAGATGTCAGTAGTTATCAGGACAGTTTTCTGTTTAGTAGTGAGTGCATTATATCGGAACTAATTGAACTTGATTGATTGATTGCTGGTACTCGTGTGGTAGGTACTTCAAAGGCCAAGGTGGTCGAAGTGTTTCGTGTGCCTAGAAGGACCATATCGACGAATTTATACCGTATACAAAGAAAACCGGAAAACATCTTCCGCTAAGTCACAGCGCAGACAGAAGTGATTATGACATTCGGTCACTGAAGAAGATTGTGACCGAAAATAAGAGGAAGACAGCTACAGAAGTCACTACAGGACTGCTTATCGCACTTGAAAACCCTGTCAGCATAAAAAAAAAAAAAGACACGAAGGAAGCTCTATAAGCTAGAAAATGAAAAGCGAGCTGGAATTCCAAAACCACTTATCTCTGATGCAAATGCTCTAACAGGAATATATTGTGACGTAGACGTAGGACCTGGACTGTGGAGTAATGGAAGGAAGTCTTTCGGTGAGATGAATCGTGTTTCACACTTTTTCCAGCTTCCGGTTGAGTTTTACATCTCAGGAGTGAAATATGGCGGGGGTTCGATGAGGATGTTGACAGCCATATCGTGGTATTCCATGGGCCCCACGGTTATTCTGTACGAGCGCATTCCTGCAAAGGATTATTTGAACATAGTGACTGATCAGGTCCCTCCAACGGTACAGTGGTGATGCCGTCACACAACTCGCATCGTCGAGGACTGGTTTCGTTCGGACGAGGACGAACTGCCGCCTCTCTCCTCAATGTTAATGAGCCTTTTAGAGAGATGGATGCGTGATAGCTTTGCACTTCCATCGTCGAATCCTGAGATTGCCAGCAATTTGTAGGGAAGATGGATAATATTCCGTTGAGAACCATATAGCGCCTATATTTATTATTTCAGAGATTAATGGAAGCTGTTCTGAATGCAAACGGGTTTCCTACACCGTATCAGTCTTGGTAATATGTTGTGTTTTTAGTTTTTCCATATTTATGTCCTCTATAGTGTGTAACATCCGAGGAGCAGCATTTCTAACTTCATAGGGCAATGTTTGTGTGTTTCTTGTATGACTAGAGCCTCCCGTCGGGTAGACCGTTCGCCGGGTGCAAGTCTTTCGATTTGACGCGACTTCGGCGACTTGGTCGTAGATGGGGATGAAATGATGATTATTAGGAGAACACAACATCCAGTCCCTGAGCGGAGAAAATCTCCGACACAGCCGGGAATTGAACCCGGGCCCTTAGGATTGACGGTCTGTTGCGCTGACCACTCAGCTACCGGCGGCAGACCATAGGGCAACAACGCGCCCATTTTGTAAGGCAGTTACGCCGAGTGACGGAAGCGAGTGAGCAAAGCGAAGGTCTCTGTGAGTTCCTTGTTAGGGGGAATAGATATTACGAAATTTTAGTAACAACATAAGGCGTGAGATCCGACCTCAACAACAACAAGGTCATTACGATGGAGTTCAGCTGACGGCTATAATCGTAAAATTTGGAGGACGTTTATTTTGTACAGCTGCGTAACTCGGCCTTCTCTTCGCGCTTGTCGGTAAACACTTCTCTCGACAAACTAATGATACGATGCTTACGTCGTGGGGACACGCTAAAGACAGTATGATTTCGTTCCTGTCAGTACTTCACATTTTATGAGCGGTTGGACTGGAGACACCATTTTGTAGCACGTATACCGCTTGCAATTATGGCGGCGTACAGTATACAAAATTTCTTGAAGTGTTATGCGAGCTGGAACAAGCAATAATATGGTAATGGAAATGAGCATATGGCATCGTAAGCCGGGAGGTCCCATCCGAGGAAGTTCGGCCGCCGAAGGGAAAGTCTTATCTCACTCGACGCCACATTGGGCGACTTGCGCGCCGGTGATTAGGATGAAATGATGATGAGGACGACACAACATTCAGTCCCTGAGCGGAGAAAATCTCCAACCCGGCTGGAAATCGAACCCGGGTCCGCTTGCATGGGAGTCGAGCACGTTACTACCCAGTTAAGCAGGCGGACAATAATTTGGTATTTCAGTGCAACAGAACAAAGCAGTTGGGAGTCACACATATACTTTGTGTAAGTACGGAAAGATCTTACTCAGGGGGTTTCACACTCATAGAACCGGATTTTAACGTTGGTTGTTCACAAGAAGCTCGTTTTACGCCTCGTTTAGAAAGGAGCAACGCTTAAGAGCACACGTCATAATTTGAGGGTGGCAGGACCGTGGCCCTTCGAGACGGCAGTTTCTCTTTAGACAGTATTATTCCTCGTGCTGGTCTGAATCACACATCTGTCCTGTGAACGTTGTTGGGCCATACACAACGCCATTCAGGACCACAGGCACTCCGTGCGAGTAGCGTCAAACAGCTCGGATGCTGTCCGCTCGCTCACGCAGGATCGTGCAGCCATTTCGTGTACTTTGAGTCAAGTGGGTTGCAGATAGACAGCAATCCACATGGTCAGTGTGGCGCCGTCCCTCCACAATCACGACTGTCTTATGGTCCGGTACCTGGCTTGATCATATGAAGTGCCTTTGAGTACACAAATTTATCATCTCTGCCACAATTTGATCAGCAGGCATTGAAACTCTGATGTGTTAAGGCCGGTGGGTGTGACCCATCGTCGAGATCTCTGGGACGTTATCTTTGAACTGGAGAGCGCAAGGACGCATGTTGTTCTCGCTGTTCTGACCAGCCTCGATACAAGAGATGTTGGCAGGTATCCTGGGTAGCACTTTCTATAGATGTCCTACCCACTGAAAACATCGGGTCGTAGATAGCGCAGAGACTTGTATACCGTAATTCCCCAGCCGATACTAGTACAGTGGGAGCAGCAATGGAGTGGCGCACGGATATCTGTCGTCCAAGGTCAGTTCAAATCGATGCCCAACGAGATTTGGTTCTGCCAGAGGTGACTGCTCCGCAACAGTTCTTAACACGACTTACCTTTAAATTAGGTCATGTAGCCTTTCTACAACCAGCTGTAAACTCTCGTCTTGGAGCACAACAAATATTTGTCTTTTTCAGTAGTTGCAAAGGCAACAGTCTGGTTGAATGACTGATCTGGCCTTGTAACAATAAGCAAAACGGCCTTGCTGTGCTGGTACTGCGAACGGCTGAAAGCAAGGGGAAACTAAAGCCGTAATTTTTCCCGAGGGCATGCAGCTTTACTGTATGATTAAATGATGATGGCGTCCTCTTGGGTAAAATATTCCGGAGGTAAAATAGTCCCCCATTCGGATCTCCGGGCGGGGACTACTCAAGAGGACGTCGTTATCAGGAGGAAAAGAAAGTAGATGGGTAGATCACATAACTGATGAGGAAGTATTGAATAGGATTGGGGAGAAGAGAAGTTTGTGGCACAACTTGACCAGAAGAAGGGATCGGTTGGTAGGACTGTTCTGAGGCATCAAGGGATCACCAATTTAGTATTGGAGGGCAGCGTGGAGGGTAAAAATCGTAGAGGGAGACCAAGAGATGAATACACTAAGCAGATTCAGAAGGATGTAGGTTGCAGTAGGTACTGGGAGATGAAGAAGCTTGCACTGGATAGAGTAGCATGGAGAGCTGCATCAAACCAGTCTCAGGACTGAAGACCACAACAACAACAACAACAATAGGCTCTGACAGGAATGTGGGGAAGCAGCTGCCTCAGTATTTATGCTGCCATCCTTACCAAAAATTGTGGCAACCAGACATCTTCATGCTCTTTTACCACAGAATATTTTAAATCATTTTACCTAGCCTTTGGGGTTCTCAAACACTCAAGTGGTACTGAACAATGGGTTGCACAAGTATTTTGTAAGTTCTCTCCTCCATAGATGAGCTACACTTTCCTAGATTTGTCCCAATAACGTGCTGAGATTCCACCTTCCTTACAACCGACTTTATCTGTTAGTTCCATTTCACGTCCCTTTGCAACGCCTACTCTGCTAGAACATTGCAGGACGGTTTTTTCTACTAACCTTCAATAACGTACGTTATTCCACATTTAGAGAAGGGTTGTCATTTACCACGCCAAATAGAAATTCTGTCCAAGACAACCCTGTATCGTCCTACAGTCGATCTACGGTGACACCTTCCCATGAAATCACATGCTACTGCTCATCCAATCGTTTACGTATATTCGTTCATACAGAGAACAATATAGATCCTATGATACCTTTGTTTCTGATGAACACCCGCCAGCAATCGAGTACTGAGTAAAAGCCTACCTCACGCACAGAACCACTGAAACCAACTGGCACAAATCGCCTTTATCACGAGCTCTGATGTTATGGTTAAGAATTAGGATTAACTATTTAGTTGCATCAGGAAAAGAAATTCAGGAGCTCCCTTTGTAAAGTCCTGATTTTTACCACTTGCGACTGTTCTTCGAGCCACGAGTAAAGATTCCGGTGAACCGACGGTGGGAAAATCTCTTGGAGTTTCTTGTAAATGTAGTATGAAATACGAAACTACATAAATAATTTACGTTTAGAAATGAGTGGTTTCTGTGTCATTTGTATAAAGTTTTATTAGAGAAAGAGATTGAATACATTGTATTGCTAACATTTCCTTTCTTCTGTTGCCCATCCGAAGCCGCGGATTGTGATAATACGAGGAACTTCAAAAGCAAAGCTACCAATGCCGTCCCACGCTGAAAACTTTGCACAATAACAAAGACCCATTGTTGAAACATAGTGCAGGCTCTGGATTTCTGCTGACAACATTCTGCTCCAGTACGAATAACAAAGTATAACTGGGTGCAAATGAACTGGCGAGACGACTGGAAAACGTAAGACTATACTTCATATGACCTCGTTTTATATTTCACATTTCTCACAACATAGATCACAAAGAAAACAGATTCTCAGATGTTTTCTTTTTTTTTGGAACGCTTAAGACATAATACCATTTTTATGTAGTAGAAAGTGCCGGCATACAAACAGACGCAGGCAATATCCATTCGCGTTCAGATTGAAATGTAGCCGTGAATTATATGGTTTTGTAATCGAGAAAAGTTCCTTCACATACATCTGTTGATCGAAATGTTGTATCACTTTTGCAACCTCATTATGGACACGTGGAAATTCTACCTGAGGAAAACCGTGTGCGAGACATCCTGGACAATTTCAACGTAAAATTATTTCTCTTGAAGAGGGGAATTACACTGCACATCAGCTAGTCTCATTTTCACGTGCACAGGGGCGCTTTCATCTGAGAAATCTAACTGTCGTGAATGCAGCTCGAAAACATGTAAGACTTTCAGCATCCTCAATCCATTTAGAAAACTATCCTTATAATTATTTCAGGGCCACAATGAATGCTTAGAACCTCTCTCCTGGTACTCCCATTCAGTTTTAAAGGCTTGTGAGGACAGATCACTAAATTGTCTTTTTTTCTGTAAACAGAAACTCGTGAACGTCCTTCATACCACGAGCAAACAATAAAAGGTAAACAGCGCTGACATGACGAGTCTACATAACTGAAGAGAAAATGGCCCCCCCGCAGTACTACATGTATCACCGCGCTGTACCGGTTACTTCCGAGAAGCACCGAGAAGCCACTCTTGTATTTTTGTCGGTTGTAGGCGGAGTATTTTGATCCGCGTTTATTATTTTTTTTTAGTCGTAAAATGAAATATTTAAGTTCAGTATTATTTTAAGGCAAAATACTCTCTAAGAGTACTAAGTAAGAGATTAATAGGATCTTATGTCGTAGATAGTTTCGGTCTATACAAACTACACGGCGTTGTTAGCTCACATCCTTCTTTCGCTTCCTGCACTCATTGCTCGCTCTTGTTGCTTATGTATGATTACTGATGTCATTTTTGGCATTTTAATTGAGACTGCAGTAAAAGTTTTATTTATATGTACTGTACTGTGTACTGTGTAAAGAATGTACAGAGAAAACAACAAAGTTTATTTTAAGCAGTGTTGTTCATTACTGAAAGATATCACTGCTCCGAGTCGGCGCTGATTTCACCGTATGAAATAATGACTTCTCAAAGTCGAAACTACACAGAGAGAGAACATCAAATTCACCATGGAGACCGAAGCAAAAGGAAGATTACCATTCCTGGACTTCATGGTCAAAAGAAGAGCGGATGGCACCCTGGGCAGGAAGAAAACGCACACCGACCTGCATTTGCATGCGGGTAGCTGCCACCCTTCCGCGCAGAGGAATCGGGTGCTAAAAACACTGGTGCACAGGGCGCGCACCATATCTGACGCAGAGAGTCTGCCCCAAGAGCTGGAACACCTCAAAACTGTATTCCGGAAAGACGGGTACTCGGAATGGCAGATCAGACGCGCTCTCTGCCCCACCTCTACAGTACAGTACAGGAAGAAGTCACGGGGAAAGAGATAGCAACTGCCAATATACCGTATACTGGCGCACTATCGGGGAAAATAGGACGAATATTAAGGAAACACCGAGTAGGAACTGTCTTTTGCCCACCAAATAAAACACGAGCATTACTGGGAAGCGTCAAAGACGATCTCGATTTGCGAAAGGCAGATTCAGTGTCAATGTGGGAAGACTAATATTGGACAGACAGTGCGCAATACCGAAGATCGTTGCCGAGAACATCAGAAGCACACTCGACTTGGGTACACCAACAAGTCGGCGGGCGCAGAGCACTGTTTGTCCGAAAATCACTAAATGGACTACCAATTTACCAGGGTCTTGGCAAAGACATCTAAGTACTGGGACAGCGTCGTTACAGAGGCTATCGAAATTCGTACCAGGGACGGACTCATCAACCGAGATTGCGGCTACAGCCTCAGTAGGGCATGGGAACCAGCATTGAGTCTAATTAAAAAGACGCTCAGCAAAGGAAACGAACGGACGACTAGGGCGGACGAGGCAATTACACTGACGCCACCAAAGACGCCGACGCCAGCGCCTCGGCGACCGCGGACGCGCGGGCGCGGACCGCGGAGAGAACGCCTCGCGAGGGGAGGGGATTTAAGACGGCCGCCCACCCTTAGGAGCTCAGTTCGTCAGCGCACCTGACGATGGCGGCATGTCTGATCGCCGAAATATTGTGCCCGTTGGACACTATGGACCGCCAGTACACCCGTGGGGTGTTCGAGTATTTATTAACTGTTTATTAGGTGAGAATTCATTAAGGAATGACTTTCAACTAAATAGGCTATGGGAGTTTAAAAATTGATTTTAGTCAAAATTTTTAATATGAACAGTCTGCTACGAACTACTAAAATATTGACAATGACAGTCGTATGTTAACTTTAAAGTTCAATACGGCGCATATAATAAAATATATTGTCAAATTTTACACGAGCTAGATGGAACTTTTCTGATAATTAATTAAATCATATTTCTGGGTCTTTCATGTTAGGAAAGACTGATGATGATGATGAGTCCCATACTTCTTTACAGAGCTTAGGGGAACGACGCGAAAGACCCGCGCCGCCTTACTAGGTGGTTTGTCATTGCCTTCCTCCGACCGTAATGCGAATGAATGATGATGATGAAGACGACACAACAACACCCAGTCATCTCGAGGCAGAAAAAATCCCTGACCCCGCCGGGAATCGAGCCCGGGACTCTGTACTCGGGAAGCGAGAACGCTACCGCGAGACCACGAGCAGAAAATTTAATACTATAAAATTACGTAACTGAATCTTAAGGCAGGCCATCTTAACAAAATTGACACACTACGTTATATATAGTTTGAATAAACGGTGTATTAGTAATGCAGCAAACGCAGTGCATATTAATAACTATTAAAATAGTGGGTAATAAAGAACTGTGTTGCTCGAGGCCAGGTCGTGCATCTTGCCACAGTTTAGATAAGAAGACAGAAAATATTTACAAAATAGCATCAACCTTACAAAATAAAACAATAGCAAGACCTTTTTTCTCAAAGCGACGCATCAAGCTCGCTGCACTCGGAGACTACTACGAAAAGAACCACGAAAATCCCAATTATAAGTGTAACTACCAAGTATGACAAGACAAGGCAGGTGGGAAACGGCTTCATCCTTCCGCTCGAACCCGTGGCCGGCCCGTTTCTTAGGTATTAGGGCATTGTAAATTTTGTACTGGAGGGAATATGTGTGTGTATATCTATGTGTGTTGGTGGGATTAAAATTGTAGAGAGGTTCCAAGAGATCAATACAGTAATCCAGCTGAAATGAACGAACGCTGCAATAGTTACTCGGAGATGAAGAGGCTTGCGTACGATAGAATAGAATGGATAGTTGTTTCAAAACAGTCTTCGGACTGAAGACCTCAACAAGGAGGTGGCTCCCAAATGAAGAAACCCTGTGACGTAAGCGTCTTTTGCAATGGGGAGTCTATTACGGCTCGATGCCTGGGAACGAGCATCTCAGAAACAGTGAAGGTGGTCGGCTATTCGCGTACTACTGCCGTGAGCGTCTGTCGAAAGTGGTTCAAGGACAGTGAAACGACGAATAGTCGACAAAATGTCGGATGTCGAAGCTTCAGCACAGAATATAGAAAGATTTATCCCATTTTGAGAGTACTGGAGGATTAATTTGTTTTGCCGGCCGTGGTGGCCAAGCGGTTAAAGGCGCTACAGTCTGTGTGATGTCCTTAGGTTAGTTAGGTTTAATTAGTTCTAAGTTCTAGGCGACTGATGACCTTAGAAGTTAAGTCACATAGTGCTCAGAGCCATTTGAAACATTTTTGATTAATTTGTTTTGTATGCTACAAAACAGCCTAGATCGCGTAAAATAATTCTTTGTTTAAGACAACCGCTTTCGACTAACTTTGCTGTCAGCAGATTTGCCTGTTGTCGGTACTGGTACTAACAAGATAGTGGACCCACGCATTCCAAGATTTTCGAGAATCATTGTCGGTAAGCGTCAGTATTATTTCTAACTTTTCGAATTTTCTCATAGAGGACATGTCGCAAATTGTAGCTAATAATATGTTTTCAGACTTCTTCCAAGAAACAAATCTGTATTTTGCGATCAGTTATCTCAGTATCTGCCATTTCGACGTTGGTACTATTATTGAAAGGATGGACGTTATTATGCTCTTCGGAGGTGAAACGGTTTCGGAAGAAAGTATTCAGCATTGCGGCTTTCTCTCTGTTATCTTCCATTTCGGTGCCTGTATGGTCACAGATTAACTGAATTACCGATTTTGAAGTGCTCGATGATTTAACGTAAGGTCCTCATACAGACCTATCGACAAAATTTTACTTTCAAAGTCGCTGAACCCTTTTGTCGTTGCTCTACTTACGCCTATTTTTGTTTGCTTCACATTTTGTTTCCCTGCTTGATTTTGACTTCTCTGGAATCTGTGATGATGCTGTCTTTGTTTACTTAGTAGTCTTCTGAGACGAGTATTAAACCACAGTTGGTCTTTCTCATGCCTTAAGGCCGCCCGGGGTAGCCGTGCGGTCTAAGGGCGTCTTGTCACGGTTCGTGCGGCTTCCCTTGTCGGAGGTTCGAGTCCTCCGTCGGGCATGGGTTTGTGTGTTTTCCTTACCGTAAGTTAGTTTAAGTTAGTTTAATTAGTGTGTAAGCCTAGGGACCGAAGACCTCAGCGTCACCTACCTTAGTCCCTACCACAAATTTCCAAATTTCACCCCTTAAGATCTTGCTCGTAAATACTTGTCTAACGCATATTGAACGATGCTTTCGATTCTTTTCTATTTGTGCTTCACATCTTCGTCCTCAGAACTGAATATTTGTTGTTGACTACTCAGATACTCTGCAATTTTTATTCGGTTACTCTTGCTAAGCAAAAATAATTTCCTGCCTTTCTTCAAATTCTTTGTAATACTGGTAGTCATAGTTGCTATCACTGATATATTCTCCTACGTTAGCATAGAGAGCGAGAGGTGGTGGTTGTCGAATTTAGATGCCGCTGTGGTGACAGGAGGCCTGTAACTGTGTCGACGAAAGTTGGGGTTCATTGTCCAACGCCAGGGCGCAAGGTGTACACCTAATAGGGAACATTCACTCCAGAGCACAGATGGTATCGGGGGTGGTAGTGCACTTTTGGTGTCAATCGAATTTCGTGTCTGACTCAACGGGAAGGTGGGACAGGATGTCAGCTTTGGTATTTGGCGACGGTGAATTTCACAGTGGTATCCACTTAGAAGCGATGTCCAACACTACAAACTCTGCACTTTCTTTCTGGGAGCTTAGAACGAAGAACAACGGAATAAAGGATCTGTGATTAGTCGACAGTTGGAATTTGCTGCCATGCACATATATATGTAATATCTTCGCCCCATAAATGATCGCGAAAGCCTTCTGCTTAATATGGGAATAGTTGAACTACTCTACAGTTAACGTTTTGGAGGAGAAGGAAAACTAGCACTCAGAATGAGGCAGTAACGTGTGGGACAAGGCCGCAGTAGCGCAGTCCTGGGTCTCGTCTGTTGTCTGTACCAGCGCATATGATATCAGACACACGCCGTCTTTTCTCCGCCCGTAAAGTGCTGGAAAGCCATTGTCAGGCGGCACACCGCACTAGTCAGATGCCCGTCTTGTACAACTGATTGAGGGGCCCTTCAATTTGCGTTGGCCGACATGGCACCTAATATTACCCAGGTGTGACTGCATCTATTTAAGATTAGAAGGCGCCACCATTGACGTGGTCGCATGTTGAGGTGATAATCTTTGTCTACGAATGTGCACCGGGTAGTTGACGCTAGGGTTAAAGAAACAACGTTATTCCAACTAGACAATCTAGGCCAGTTAAAAAGGGATTCCAGATTGTTATGATGTTCCACCTGTGTCACCCCTCTAATAATGATATCATCCTAATAATTAGCAGTGTGGAACGTCTAGAAGCAGTTGTTCCAAATACATTTGGAAGAAGGCGGGCAACCCCGAAATGGTAAGCGATTGTTCGTTTATAAGCCGTAGTATGTAATGAAGATTAACAAACGCAGTGATGAATCATCGAGCAGTAGTTTGAGAGACATGCCTTTTATATCTAAAAAAAATGGTGTTTTCCAGCAAATTTAGTTAATAGCTTCTCTGTACGTGGCAGTTGATCAATGTTAAAATGCATAACGATACATTAGGTTTTCTTAAGGATAACCATAGACGTCGCCCGTTAGCTGGTGGAAAATGGGAAAATAGCGCCTTGGTCCTGAAAGCCGAGTGAGTTTAGCCTGAAGGTCTTACCAAATCATAAATGGAAGAGGGTGTGCTCTGTAAAGTTCTGGAGCCGCACAAGACCTCATAGAAAGTTGAACCAAAACCTAACGAACACACTGAATCGTTTGTTCAAAACCTTCTTGAAAGAATTGCGCAGAACGCCAAGATAAGAAAAAAATTGGCCAGGCACGAGTAGGACTTGCACACTTAGGTCTGCGTACAACTGTAACTATGTATGTTGACAGTCCAGCAATTCCGGGAAAGGAGAACCTCGACCGTTTCTGCCTGTTATCAGCACTGATACTGGCAAAATACCGGTCGCACCTTTTCGTGAATGTTTTACTTTCAATAACATAAAGTGACATAAAGTCATGCAAGAGAAAGGCGACCATTATTATATAATAATAAGTACTTCTCCATTCATGCTCATAGGGTCGCAATAGCGAAAGTCAAACGTCAAGGAAGGAATGGATTTACTGCTCATATGGGACGTCACGGAATTTATCCATCATGAGATACCCAGGAACGACTACTACACGTACATGGAGCATTTCAAGTTGTATCTGAAACAAATATTCGTGAATGTTTTGCATACACCTTGAAGTAGTGAAGTAATGGCTATTGGATATCTAATGATGGATAAATTCCGAAATGCGTCATATGAGCAGTAAAGTCTTTCCTTGCCGGATGTTTTACTTTTGCCATTGCGACCCAATCAGTCTGAATGCAGAACTACTGTTTCTTCTAATTTGAAGTTTGACTTCTGCTAACAAAGGACGAAAGAAATATTTTTTCGTGTGATATAGTTACAAATTAGCAAACTTCAGTTATTTCCATTACTTGTTCTGAGAAACCTTGCTTGTTGCCAAATTTCATGACTAGATCAACGGGAAGTAGACTACCGGTTTTTATGAGTGAGTTTATTAGTATCAAAATATGAGATGTAATTGGCGTACCTTTTGGTAACGTTGACTTAGAAGCTAACTTTTATTATACCGCCAAACGACCATAGATCTTATTATGTGACATAAATACCGACTTGATACACCTACCTCTTTCTGACAATAGGAGGTTGTAAGGGACCAACGAATAGACAGACATCAAATAAAAAAATGGCAAAAATTTTTTTTCTTGTGATATAACTGGTGGATGCTGCTGAACTCTGTGATGTTCCTTTACAAGGTGTAGAAAAATTTCGCTACCAGTCACAATAAAATGTTATTTATTTGTCACACGATCGGTTTAGAGCTTGTGCCAATCCTCAGGTATTTATACATTTAAATACATGTTTATATTGCTGGAGATCACTATATGAATGCAAAGAAAATTATTTGCTTGTGACTAAACAGATTCAGGTGGAAAGTTGCAAGTGGCAAGGCAACATTTGCCGGAAATAAATGATGAAGTATCTTTATTATAATCATGCTGTGGTGACTACGAATTTACAGTTTTAGGACATTTTTCTTTGATCTCATTGTGGAATTTAGCTTCAAGCCAAATTTCATAATTCCCGTGTAACGGGAAGTATCCTAAAGGTTTTGATGAGTGAGTTTTCGAGTATCAAAATTTGTGACAGAAATGTCCGTATCTTTTGACTGAATTAAGCTAGAAGCATAAAACTGGTAGACTGCCAAGGGATCATAGCCCTTAATACGCGAAAAACTGAAACAGATAGGTACGTCTAAACGTTACCGAAAAAAAATGTGTTGTTAAAAGTTCGAAGAGATTTCATGACTGCAGCTGTTCGTCGTAAATTTCACTCCACAATATTTCAACTGGACACCTGCCAATCATCTTCAGATGAGTCATTGATAAATTTTACAGGATTCTTAACAGTCGGACAGACAGACAGGCAGATAGACATATAACAGATCGATGCTATAAGCGTTCAGTTTTTAAAGAAGGAGGCAAGGGACCCTAAAAGGCCCTGTTTCGGTCACTAAATTGACTGAGGTCTCTACTTTGAGCCAAACGCTTGGAAAGTCACCTAAGACAAAAATGTCTGGCGGAGCAGGGTAGAGCTCAACTAAGAAGGTTCGTTCGACGTTGTTGTACTTCGACGCTCGGGGCTGATGTCCGAGGAGAATAATGGCCCTGCGGCAGTACAACAGGAACCGACGCCGGACCTGTCCCATGAGAGGCCTGAGCTGTCGATATGCTTCCTCAGAGATTAATGATGCGGCAGCGCCGGTGTCCAGCTGGACGTCCACAGACCGGCCGAAAAAAGTCCAGTCCAATGCGAGCTTTCGCGGCGGCAGGGGAGCCTCCTGTTTCGCAGCCCGGGTGGCGTGGATTTCCATACTGTCCCCTTGCTATGGCTGAGCGCGTTGTCGTTCGGCCGTTTTTTGGCACACAGCTGCCAAGTGGTCCCTCTTGCTGGTTCAAATGGCTCTTAGCACTATGGGACTTAACTTCTCAGGTCATCAGTCCCCTAGAACTTAGAACTACTTCAACCTAACTAACCTAAGGACATCATACACAGCCATGCCCGAGGCAGGATTGGAACCTGCGACCACAGCAATCGTGCGGTTCCAAACTGTAGCGCCTAGAACCGCTCGGCCACCCCGGCCGGCCCTCTTGCTGAAGGCCCAACAGAAAATCACTTGCGTTCCCTACCACCATTTTAACATGCGCCTTCCATTTCATCTCACTTTGCAACGTTGCGCCTGAGTACCTAATCAATGTGACTGTGTCAAGGAGCACAATGCTAATGCTGTGTTCGAGCATTATGGGATTGAGTTTCTTCTCTTGCACATTAACCTACTTTTTTCTACAGTTAGAACAGGCTACCGTTCATCACACCAGCTAGACGTTTTGTGTAAATCATCTTTACATCTTCCTACAGTCACCCAGTGACGGAACTTACCCGTATACCACTGCGTCATCAGCAAACAGCAGCAAATGGTTGCACACTGTCTGTCAAATCATTTGTACATACAGAGAATAACAGCATTCACCAGCTGCCACATAGTCGCGAATATCAACAGTGATCCAATACTGTAAAATGTGTTTTTATCCCAGTCTTTGACTACAATATAAATTCCTTTGACGATGATTGGTTTTGACGGCCGCTGTGGTCGAGCGGTGCTAGGTGCTTCAGTCCGGAACCGCGCTGCTGCTGCGGTCGCAGGTTCGAATCCTGCCTCGGGCATGGATGTGTGTGATGTCCTTGGGTTAGTTAAGTTTAAGTACTTCTATGTCTAGGGGGTTGATCACCTCAGATGTTAAGTCCCATGGTGCTTAGAGCCATTTGAACCACTTTGACCGGTTTCAGTCAGTAATGAGCATCATCATACATGGTGTAGAACAGATCTGAAGATGGTCATTACTAACTGAAACCGGTCATCGTCAAAGGACTTTATATTGCTATCAAAGACTGGAATAAAAAGAAAAATTTGAATAAATCCGTTGCTATCACACTTCCCTTGCCGGTCCTGTCGAAAACCTTGTCTACGATGAAACTCGCGGTCGAGGGCAACGTGCTGGGTTCCTATGTCTAACAGATGTGAAACCGGTCGGACTTGCATATATTTGGCCACACACGACCCTAAGAAAGCGACATGTCTGCTCAAAGCGGATCACATGGTAGCGCTAGCTGAACAGTGTTTTGTAATGTACTACACTCGTTCGGGGAAAGATTTAGGTTTTCGAACGTTAGCTATACAAATAATGCGGACATATTACGACTAGTTCGTAATGGTTAATAATCGATAAACAGTCGCCCAGTTGCTTAAAATGACGGAAAAATATCGTAGCATCACAAAATAATTAATGTAGAATAATAAAATTTCGGGTGTATATTTGTCTAAGTAGTAAATTTAATTGATTAACATAGTAAGATCACACGTTAATGAGCCATTCCAGATGTGTTCATAACCAATCTGGCTGCCAGTATGTTGATGGCAAGCATGCAAATGTGCATGCATTGTGTTGTACAGGTATGAGGATGTCAGTTTGTGGGATGAAGTTCCTTCGCTGTTCAGCTTGGTCGGCCAATACAGGGACAGTTCAAATGGTTCAAATGGCTCTGAGCACTATGCGACTTAACTTCTGAGGTCATCAGTCGCCTAGAACTTAGAACTAATTAAACCTAACTAACCTAAGGACATCACACACATCCATGCCCGAGGCAGGATTGGAACCTGCGACCGTAGCGGTCGCTCGGCTCCAGACTGTAGCGCCCAGAACCGCACGACCACTCTGGCCGGCCAGGGACAGTTAATGCTGTTTTTGGATGACGCTGAACTACTTATAACCGTACGTTCTCAAGATCACCACTGCCGTCAATCATGTACAGTGGCTACATTGCTCCAGATCTATCTACAATATCGCAGAGAACATCCTACTTGTCGTAGCCCTGTTACGCGACCACGTTCAAACTGAGTGAGATGTTGATAATGGCGCCTCTATCGTCTTAAAAATATTCTTGATTAAAACTCCCACAGAGAGACGTAAAGTCTTGTGTCGTACAGTCTTCAAGGGTAAACAAGTGGGCCTTCAGCTCCAGAAGCTGATATCGATAATGTTTCGTTGAATGCTTTGCACACGGACGGTTGTTGATGGCCCGGCATTGAAATCTGCAGCAATTAGCGCAAAGGTTGCACTTATGTCACGTTGAACGATTCTCTTCAGTCATCGTTGGTCCCGTTATTGGAGACTCTTTTGCAGCCTCAGCGGTGTCTGTTTGATGTTTTACCGGATTTCTGATATTCGCGGTACACTCGTGAAATTGTCGTGCAGGTAAATCCCCACTTCATCCATACCTAGCGATGCTGTGTCCCATCCCTCGTGCGCCGACTATACCACCACTTTCAAACTCATTTGAATCCGGTAAACCTTCCATTGCAGCAGCAGTAACCGCTCTAACAACTACTCCAGACACTTGTCTTGTATAGGCGTTGCCGACTACACCGCCGTTTCTGCCTGTTAACGTATCTCTGTAATCGGATACACATGTCTATACCAGTTTCTTTGGCGCTTCATTGTATATGTGCATGAAACTTATCATGTATTTTGTGAGGGCACTTTTTCCTAGAAAATAAATATTATCAACGAAGGATACTTTTTGTAAATGATGAAGGAAGAGCAGCAGAGCTATTCCTTGACAGCTCAGAAGAAACAACGATGCCCTGAAATACAGTTCTAGTAGGCAATATTGTTCATACAAAATGACTAGCTCAGAAAATTGCCGTAACTGTACTACCAAAATCTAATCTGAAATGCAAGATACATACAACAGCTCATTCAGGATTAACACTGGAATAATAGATTTTGATTGCATTACTACTTACTTAGATCAAAATAATTACGCACTTACCACTTTCAACAAACTAAACCGTGCTTTCTGTTACACAAACCTACGTTTAAATGATCACTTGTTGTTCTGTTTAAATATTAATTGCATAAAAATCCTGTAGACTGGCTCGTTCCACATCGTTGACCTATACAGAGCTCCCATCCAGTCTCATCAAACAGACAGATGTACAAGTTCAGTATGAAGAAAGCAACAGCGGGTAGTGAATATCGATGGCAGCGAGTGGAGTCTACCACTTATCATGATATGTGTTGACTTTGTGGCAGCGAATCCATCTTGACTTGCTCACCCTTCACTTTCAACACCCCCCCCCCCCCCCCGCGCATTTTCTGCTGACTCAACATATCCAGTCCTAACAACTTAAAACAGTAAGAAAATTATTTTCCCCACCTACTGGAAGAATGTGCCATTGTAGCTCAGTCAGCTGAAGAGTCGAGAACGTTAAATGTTCTTTCCTTTCATTGCAGAATGGTGCCCGGCACATACCACATGAAGGAAGACTTGCGCGTTGACGCCCCCATGTACGTCCATGATCGGTACATAAAAGGGAGACGGCAAGGTTCTGGTCCTACCCATCAAGGAAAATGACGCCTGCAGCATCACGATCCGTGGCTCAGAATAAAGTAATTGCTCTATGCGGCAACATTTAACTTAATCCGTTAAAACTGTAGAAGGATGGTTTTCTCTAAGTTTACAGTTGTTTAGCTCGTAATGTGTGAAATGCGCCTGCCAAACTTGACTTCAGATGGTTATGCATAATCAACGAAGGACATATTGAGCTCTCCTTACTATGATTGTTTCTATCAAATCAATTCTGCAGGTAACAGAGTTGCTGCAAAGTTTATCTTATAGATGAGAAGAACTCTGACTCATACGACAATCAGATTTCCTGTGTTCGAGATTAACAGCAGGCTGCGTTGTCTGTCGACAATGAAACAAGATAGCATTTAGGAAACAAAGGGCATGTAGTGGCATACCAACCGACTGATAATATTCTTTAACATTTTATCCGACATACGACACAATTAGATAAGTCTTTCATAATGCCGTAACCAGTTTCGACACGGCCGTGGTTTTTTTCTCACTGCGAATAGATAGGAAAAGGACATAATGAATCATTTTAGAATCAATAAAATCTGCCAGGCCACTATTGACAATACAACGAGAACATTACGTCATCACTTGCATCAAGCGGCTTTCGCATTCTATTTTAGCAACACGTGGATAGCTATTTGAAACATTTTATAGATTCTATAACGATTTCCTTTTGTCGACAATACTTGTGAAATTATGATATGATTACGAATCTCTCGTGTGACTTGTCTCGTCTAGAAATTACTTTTCTCGTGTAGAAATTAGTGAAACAATTTCCCTCCAATATATATAAATAAAATTAGCTAAAAATGAAACACATTTAGCACACATAAAATATTCCTGAACTTAGTAATAAGACAACGAATAGGATGATAGCACATCACCTAACTGATTCGAATCATGTTGCCTAGAAAGCAACAAATGGAAGAAGAAGAAACATACACCTTTACAGATATGTGTCAGCTTAACTATGCAGTATTCACGTAGGCGCATATAAATCATATAACACATTCATAATAACCAATGTGACCACACACTGATGGCTCAGCCCTGACTCAGTGTGAAGCGAAAGACATTAACAATAAACTGCTCAATGGATTTCACCGTCGAACAATACTCGGACAAAGTGCTTTTTCAAGTCACATCAGTGTTGATGAGTATTTGAAAACCTTCAAAATTTGCTTACATGACTCACTAAGAGCAGTAGTCTTTACATAATAAACAGCGTCGAAGTACGAAGATCGAACACAGCTTCCTCAAAAGCACTGATTGTAATAGATGGCTTACGTTCACAAACAAGCTGTGCCCTATCTGAAGTTATTCAAGACAAAACAACGTGGCTAAGCAAGTGCAGTCTGCGCTTATTTTCGGAACTAGTGGCAAGCTGTCACTCATGTAAACAGTACAGAACAGGTTTTGTATCATCTTGTATACCGTTAAAAGACCAACAAATGTTTTTAGTGCGCTCATCGCAATATTCGGTCAGCAATGTTACGCACACTCTCGGTTCACCGAGCTCCGTTGGCTTAAAAATCAGAATAGAAGACTGCAGAAATACTTACATGACCAAACATTTGCAAATATATGTTGAATATTTTAGTTCATAATCTTACACTGATAAAATCTGAGAGCTCAGTTTTGTAAAATGAATAAGGATCAGTATTTAACATGCTGTAGTGTGGATCGAATCCAGTTATTCGTCACTACCCTCTAATGTATACTGAATCATGGGCAATCTAATTCAATTTTGATACCATATGCAACATTTCGTCTTTTTACAAATTTTCACGCCCTATGACATTATGGATTTACGGCTTTAATTTTATGCTTTACATACTTAATGGTGACACAACTAAAGCTGAACAAATGAGTTTTGAAACTTAAATTTTTTCAGTCAATTGCGTGTCCTCCCAGTTCACTGTCAAATGGTAAACTACTGATTCCATTGTGCAGCAAGAGGAGGGGCTGTTATTCATTGAAATGGACACGGCTGACTGAGGCGTATTCTGCCCTGCTGCATTTATGTTGTGAAGGAAACTGGGGTGAAGGGATATTTGATCGGCCCATTTCTGCAACTCGTTACGGCGTTTTGGACAAAACAGCGACGTAGCAAAGGCTGAGAGCTCGTTTTAAATTATCTTCTATATTGGCTCGCATCTAGCTTGATTACAGAAGATAGTTAACTGGTGAATCATCCTTTGTGCCAGCGTTCCTTGACTGCCAGTTCGAGTGTCGGTCCAGTGAAATGTAGCCAAAGACAATAATACATTAATGAATGTAACGCCCGTACCTAGATTCCAGGAGGGACCAACTGCCCTCTCTTCTCCCCACCTTCATCGGTTCGAACAGTTAAACACCCAGTCGGCAATTCTTATCAAGCTATCAGCTTAAAGGGCAGAGTATTGTTTACCGTCTACCCCTGACATCCGTATTAGGTTACATTTACTTCTCTGTGTCCGTAATACTTCATTCTGGTCAGTTTTAAGACCATATGAGCTAGCGTACAAACTTCTTAACCCATCTGCTAATTTGGAATTCCACTGATAACACATAACTATCTCCACTGAGCTAGAACATCCTCTGTAAGAGGCTGTAATTGGGACATCATTTAAAGATCTAATTGTAAGTTTACATGCGGACGGAAATAAAGTAGAAATTATTAAGAAAATAGAACATCAAGAGAAACGTATTATCCAACAACGAAATTCAATCCTTGGGAGAAACAAAGACACAATAAAAACTAAAAATGATTGTAAGCAGAAAGATAGGAAAGAAGTTTGGGAAAAAGGGGTAAGAGGAAAAGATCAACTGCATTCCACAGATTGGATTAGTCTATAGGAATTAATGGAATCTTGGGATTAGACTACATCAGAAATGAATAAAGCAGAAATGTGGAAGTGGAAGAGACCATAATGGAAACTTCGAAATCGGCACTTATTCAGAAGCACTAATTGAGATTGAATGGATTAGGTTCACCAATAAGCTGGATGCTTCGATGACGTGATGGTGTGCAAAAATGGTTGGAAATAGCAAATAGATGGCAACAGATGGTCAGAAAAGGAAAGGAGGTCAATCCGAGAGAGAAAAAGATATACAGGCAATCGCCTGGGAAATTCGCGGAGAGTTGTCAAGAAAGTTATGGGCTTCAGGAATCTGCTAGAGAGGGACGGGAAGTCAGTAAACTGTTGAAACTGAAAAGCGGGAAACGGCATTTCGATTTATATATACATATGTTGAAAAAGGAGCTTATACCTGCTATAGGTGGTATGTCTCGTGACATTCAGCCGTGATAATGCTATGAGTTTTGCCAACATTTGAACGAGCCACCAACTTTTCTTCCGGTGTGCACTCAGTCTGGGTCAAATCATATGATCAGATACTTCGTTTTTCTTTATAATTACACTCCTGGAAATGGAAAAAAGAACACATTGACACCGGTGTGTCAGACCCACCATACTTGCTCCGGACACTGCGAGAGGGCTGTACAAGCAATGATCACACGCACGGCACAGCGGACACACCAAGAACCGCGGTGTTGGCCGTCGAATGGCGCTAGCTGCGCAGCATTTGTGCACCGCCGCCGTCAGTGTCAGCCAGTTTGCCGCGGCATACGGAGCTCCATCGCAGTCTTTAACACTGGTAGCATGCCGCGACAGCGTGGACGTGAACCGTATGTGCAGTTGACGGACTTTGAGCGAGGGCGTATAGTGGGCATGCGGGAGGCTGGGTGGACGTACCGCCGAATTGCTCAACACGTGGGTGTGAGGTCTCCACAGTACATCGATGTTGTCGCCAGTGGTCGGCGGAAATTGCACGTGCCCGTCGACCTGGGACCGGACCGCAGCGACGCACGGATGCACGCCAAGACCGTAGGATCCTACGCAGTGCCGTAGGGGACCGCACCGCCACTTCCCAGCAAATTAGGGACACTGTTGCTCCTGGGGTATCGGCGAGGACCATTCGCAACCGTCTCCATGAAGCTGGGCTACGGTCCCGCACACCGTTAGGCCGTCTTCCGCTCACGCCCCAACATCGTGCAGCCCGCCTCCAGTGGTGTCGCGACAGGCGTGAATGGATGGACGAATGGAGACGTGTCGTCTTCAGCTATGAGAGTCGCTTCTGCCTTGGTGCCAATGATGGTCGTATGCGTGTTTGGCGCCGTGCAGGTGAGCGCCACAATCAGGACTGCATACGACCAAGGCACACAGGGCCAACACCCGGCATCATGGTGTGGGGAGCGATCTCCTACACTGGCCGTACACCACTGGTGATCGTCGAGGGGACACTGAATAGTGCACAGTACATCCAAACCGTCATCGAACCCATCGTTCTACCATTCCTAGACCGGCAAGGGAACTTGTTGTTCCAACAGGACAATGCACGTCCGCATGTATCCCGTGCCACCCAACGTGCTCTAGAAGGTGTAAGTCAACTACCCTGGCCAGCAAGATCTCCGGATCTGTCCCCCATTGAGCATGTTTGGGACTGGATGAAGCGTCGTCTCACGCGGTCTGCACGTCCAGCACGAACGCTGGTCCAACTGAGGCGCCAGGTGGAAATGGCATGGCAAGCCGTTCCACAGGACTACATCCAGCATCTCTACGATCGTCTCCATGGGAGAATAGCAGCCTGCATTGCTGCGAAAGGTGGATATACACTGTACTAGTGCCGACATTGTGCATGCTCTGTTGCCTGTGTCTATGTGCCTGTGGTTCTGTCAGTGTGATCATGTGATGTATCTGACCCCAGGAATGTGTCAATAGAGTTTCCCCTTCCGGGGACAATGAATTCACGGTGTTCTTATTTCAATTTCCAGGAGTGTATTTCAATTTTTCGTAATGGTCGCCAACTGCTGGGTGAAATGCCGCTCTTTGTCCTAGGGTCTACCTATGTGACGAGGTAACAATGAAAAACTTTATGTAGATAAACACTGTTTGAAAATAATCGTTGTAATATACATGTGAATATCTAGGACGATTATAAATGCTAGAAATGCTTTTAGGTGCTTCTATGATGCGGTGATGTATGAGCACTATCATGAACCTAATGTAAAAGGGAATGATGTCAACTTCAGTGGGTCCACAAGAGGAAAGTAACACAGGGTGTGGAAGAAAAGTGGAGGGAGAGGAGGGAGATGTGGCCAAAAACGCCGGCGTAAGGCTAAGATGAATCACACTTAACTATGGTTGTGAGCAAAAATAATGTCAGGATGGAGTTCGTGGCTGTTAATCGGGAGTTGTTTGAAAATTCAACGGATGAATGTATAAGGTAGGGAGATGTATCGCAGATGGGTGAAGTCGTAGCGATGCGACAGGGTACCTAGTTCGCGGATTAGTTGGAGAGATATTGAGTTTGAATTTTCTGGTTAGGGTCCCAAGGCAATCCAAAATGAGAAGTAGGTATGGGAAATCAATGAGTTAATGTGGGTTACAATTTTATATGATATGGGACGTGCACTATGTGATCAAAAGTATCCGGACACCTAGCTGAAAATGACTTACAAGTTCGTGGCGTTCTCCATCGGTAATGCTGGAATTCAATATGATGCTGGCAAAACCTAAGCCTTGACGACAACTTACACTCTCGCGGGCGTACGTCCAGTCAGGTGCTGGAAGTTTTCTTGGGGAATGGCAGCCCGTTCTTCATGGAGTGCTGCACCGAGGAGAGGTATCGATGTGGGTCGGTGAGGCCCTGGCTTGAAGTCGGCGTTCCAAAACATCCCAGGAGTGTTCTATAGGATTCAGGTCAGGGCTCTGTGTAGGCCAGTCCGTCGCAGCGATGTTATTGTTGTGTAACCACCACGCCACAGGCCGTGTATTATGAATAGGTGCACGATCGTGTTGAAAGATGTAAACGCCACCCCGAATTCAACAGTGGGAAGCAAGAAGTTGTTTTCAACATCAATACAGACCTGAGCTGAACGCAAAACGGCAAGGGGTGCAAGTCCCCTCCATGGAAAACACGACCACACCATAGCACCATCGCCTCCGAATTTTACTGTTGGCACAACACTCTCTGGCAGATGACGTTCACTGGGCATTCGCCAACCTACACCATACCATCGGATTGCCACATTGTGTACCGGGATTCGTCACTCCACACAACGTTTTTCCACTGTTCAATCGTCCAATGTTTACACTTCTTACACCAAATGAGACGTCGTTTGGCATTTATCGGCGTGATGTGGCTTATAAGCAGACGCTCGACCATGAAATCCAAGTTTTTTCACCTCACGACTAACTGTCATAGTACTAGCAGTGGATGCTGATGCAGTTTGGAATTCCTTGTGATGGTCTGGATAGGTCTATTACAAATTACGACCCTCTTCAACTGTCGGCGGTCTCTGTCACTCAACAGACGAGGTCGGCGTGTACGCTTTTGTGCTTTGAGTGTCCCTTCACGTTTCCACTTCCCTATTACATCGGAAACAGTGGACCGAGGGACTTTTAGGAGTGTGGAAATCTCGCTTACAGACCTATGACACACCTGACCACGTTCGAAGTGCGCGAGTTCCGCGGAGCACCCCATTCTGCTCTCTCACAATGTCTAATGACTACTGATGTCGCTGATACGGAGTATGTGGCAGTAGGTGGAAGCTCAATGCACCTAATATGAGAAACGTATGTTTTTGGGGTGTCCTGAAGCTATTGATCACATTGGGTATATGCTGTTTTGCTGCTTCTCAAAAAGTGGCTTACGGAACACACAACAGCTATCGATAAAATGGTTCAAATGGCTCTGAGCACTATGGGACTTAACATCTGAGGTCATCAGTCCCCTTGAACTTACAGATACTTAAACCTAACTAACCTAAGGACATCACACACATCCAAGAACGAGGCAGGATTCGAGCCTGCGACCGTAGCCGTCGCGCGGTTCCAGACTGAAGCGCCTAGCACCGCTCGGCCACACCGGCCGGAAACTATCGATAAACAGCTAGATCCGCATCACCTCAGATTTCGATTTGCATGTCTGATCCGCTGGACGATTTAGTCTGGAGGGAATCTCTGTAAGATGACTTAATATATAGGTGTGAAATTTCCTTTCCCTGTAGACTACCTCTGTAAAGGTGGTGGAAACGTCGGTCTTAATAGTAGATTTAATTTCAGAATGACACAATCTAATACCCAAAGAATTTTCTTCAAATAGATTGTATGGTAACGCATGTGGCTAGGCTGTAGGGAGCCTCGGTGCTGCATGTCTTTTCAGCTGATGCCACTTAGGCGACTTTAATGTCGATGACGATGATATGATTGTGATCTCAACACAACAGGCAGTCCCTGACCATAGAAACTCTCCGACGCGGCCTTGCATGGCATTCCTCCGCACTTACTACTCACCTATGGAGCCGGACATTCACACAGATGAAATGGAAATGAGCGTTTGGCGTCATTGGCCGGGAATCCCCTACGGGGCAGGTCCGGCCGCCTTGGTGCAGGTCTTCTTACATTCGGCGAAACATTCAGCGACCTGCGCGCCGGATGGGGACGAAATGATGGAGGCAACACAATACCCAGTCCCTGAGCGGTGAAAATCCCCGACCCAGCCGGAAATCAAACCCGGGCCCGAAGGACGGCAATCCGTCATGCTGACCACTCAGCTATCGGAGCGGACATTCACATAGATGATACGATGTACTTAACATTCAGATGAATGTTAAGCTGTTTAGAAAAAAGGATTTCTATCGTGCTAATTGAAAATTTATTTCCTATTCACTATGTCGCTTTATGTATCTGCAGACCACGGTAGCGTCATTGTTCTCGTCTGTCATGTGATACATCACTCATGTTGTTCATCGATCCAAAAGTAATGAGAGCTTCAAGAACGTGGAACAACCACAAAATACAAGAATATGTGTGCTTAGATTTCATTTTCATTCCACAAGTCCTCGGTGAAGAGATCCTCAAGGATGTGAACTAAATAAAATCGAAGTAAACTTCGTCCACAGTCAAATAAAATAGTCATCTGAAAGAGGGGAAAACATGTAAGGAAATGAAACAATTTCTTCGATATTGCAGTCATACGTCATCAAAAGAGAAGAATGAGCAATGCTTATATACCACTGCAATTGAGAGGTTCGCCAATCACACATTACAGCAGTTATTCTTATTAATACGAACGTTTTTGAAATATAAGGAGGCAGTCACTAATAAATATGTCAGTGTCCTGCTAAATATTAATTTACTATCGCCCCAGCCAAGTTACCGAAAATGCTCCTGAGTCATGGAAATCATCTTTTACTAAGAAAACCTTTTGTGTATCCTGATGTAGACTGTATTTTTCCTTACTAGTAGTATTCTTTCTGCTCGCTGAGGTCTTGGTTTGGAAATAAAGTCTACTATTAACCTACATTTTCATTAAGGAATACATGTACTCTTATGTCAGTTGGTACAACTAGCTTCTGTGCGGGAAGTTTCGAGTTCACACCACAAATAGTTCAGCCTGCGCTTGAGAAAACGTTATCTTAGATTGAAGAGCTGCCAAAATTCGCCTTCGGCTGATCATCACGAAACTTTAGTCAGCATAGAGTGCCCTCTTATTAATTTTTAAATGACGCGTTTATAACAACTTTTCCATTTCAAATATCTGTTTCGGTAGCTGTTCAGAAGCTCTGTGGTATGTTTCACCCAAGTGAATTTGCTACCAAATTTCACTTACAAATTTTAAAGCTACTGACCGCTTCATTCTTCACATCATATACTTTGTGTATCCTGGGGAAAACTTTTCACAGCTTCTAAGCTGCATCTAATGATTCTCTAAGAAAAAAAAATAGCTTAAATTACTTATTGATGTAAAAGAACCATGTATATGCCATTTCAAAAACCGCTATTGTTAAGATCCATTGTGTTGATATGATCCACTGATGGAAATTATTTCGACGTTGATTGTTACATTAGCGCATTAAAAGACTAACACGTAGTGAAAACAGTCCATCACTCACTTACAGTAGTCACTTACAGCAACAATTACACTCACGTAACCGCGAATTTCGGATTCTAAGTCATCTAACTACATCATTATCTTGCAGTGGGTTTCGAAGCTGATGTGGAGATGTGGGGAGAGCGTTTGGAGCGAGAGGGAGTACTGGAATATCAAGAACTTCACAGTCAAGATGGATCTTGGGAAGGTCCACATACAGCTTGACAACCTATTCAATGGCGCCAAGGTGCTGGGTAAGTGTTCAACGGTCTTTGGTTGGTTGGGACCAAACTGCATAGGTCATCGGTCCCTTGTTTCATAAACACACAGAGCATATTGAAATCATTCACCAGTCAGGCTGAGCACTAAAAAAAAAAAAAAAAAAATCCGCGGTAGAAAAGCCCCAAGGTCTTTAATGAAATTATTTTCTATAACTGTGTTAAGCGGATATTAAAAAATTAATTTAATCTGTATACTGAAAGAGATACGTGAGGTTTCATGTCAGCAAAATTTACGTTCAACCACTGACAATAATAGCTTATTTCATCTTCAATTTGTAATCATTTAGGAGTAATGTACTTTAGTAAAACGCAAACTCATTATCTAAATTGACACAGAAGCACCTAATAGCAAACGTTAATTATAATGAGCTAATGACGCAAGATAGACAATGACCAGTTCCCTTAATTGCGACGTCGCATTAATATACCACATCCCACGCACTGACTCCACTGTGTGCGGGCAGAATTAATCTCTGCCACAGTAGCTAATCAGACAAACAAAACTGTATGTTCTGCAGCCTATTTCATGGTTTCTGTTTACTTCAAAACAACCTGTAACGCAACCATTCTTTATTGTTTACTCCAACGATTTGTTAGCATGATATGTCCTGGCTGCACCTGTCGCGTTAATTGTAAAAATCTGACTATCCAGCACTGTCTTCGTTTGGAAAGCTAATCACAGCGATGTAAATGAAGTCGCAGAGTCCAGTGCGAGCAGAGGTTACATTGACGTCAACTATGAAACATCATCCGCAGTTTTTCTATTTGCATCACAGTGTAAAATCTAAGCTGTTAATACACTCCTGGAAATGGAAAAAAAAACACATTGACACCGGTGTGTCAGACCCACCATACTTGCTCCGGACACTGCGAGAGGGCTGTACAAGCAATGATCACACGCACGGCACAGCGGACACACCAGGAACCGCGGTGTTGGCCGTCGAATGGCGCTAGCTGCGCAGCATTTGTGCACCGCCGCCGTCAGTGTCAGCCAGTTTGCCGTGGCATACGGAGCTCCATCGCAGTCTTTAACACTGGTAGCATGCCGCGACAGCGTGGACGTGAACCGTATGTGCAGTTGACGGACTTTGAGCGAGGGCGTATAGTGGGCATGCGGGAGGCCGGGTGGACGTACCGCCGAATTGCTCAACACGTGGGGTGTGAGGTCTCCACAGTACATCGATGTTGTCGCCAGTGGTCGGCGGAAGGTGCACGTGCCCGTCGACCTGGGACCGGACCGCAGCGACGCACGGATGCACGCCAAGACCGTAGGATCCTACGCAGTGCCGTAGGGGACCGCACCGCCACTTCCCAGCAAATTAGGGACACTGTTGCTCCTGGGGTATCGGCGAGGACCATTCGCAACCGTCTCCATGAAGCTGGGCTACGGTCCCGCACACCGTTAGGCCGTCTTCCGCTCACGCCCCAACATCGTGCAGCCCGCCTCCAGTGGTGTCGCGACAGGCGTGAATGGAGGGACGAATGGAGACGTGTCGTCTTCAGCGATGAGAGTCGCTTCTGCCTTGGTGCCAATGATGGTCGTATGCGTGTTTGGCACCGTGCAGATGAGCGCCACAATCAGGACTGCATACGACCGAGGCACACAGGGCCAACACCCGGCATCATGGTGTGGGGAGCGATCTCCTACACTGGCCGTACACCACTGGTGATCGTCGAGGGGACACTGAATAGTGCACAGTACATCCAAACCGTCATCGAACCCATCGTTCTACCATTCCTAGACCGGCAAGGGAACTTGCTGTTCCAACAGGACAATGCACGTCCGCATGTATCCCGTGCCACCCAACGTGCTCTAGAAGTCAACTAACCTGGCCAGCAAGATCTCCGGATCTGTCCCCCATTGAGCATGTTTGGGACTGGATGAAGCGTCGGCTCACGCGGTCTGCACGTCCAGCACGAACGCTGGTCCAACTGAGGCGCCAGGTGGAAATGGCATGGCAAGCCGTTCCACAGGACTACATCCAGCATCTCTACGATCGTCTCCATGGGAGAATAGCAGCCTGCATTGCTGCGAAAGGTGGATATACACTGTACTAGTGCCGACATTGTGCATGCTCTGTTGCCTGTGTCTATGTGCCTGTGGTTCTGTCAGTGTGATCATGTGATGTATCTGACCCTAGGAATGTGTCAATAAAGTTTCCCCTTCCTGGGACAATGAATTCATGGTGCTCTTATTTCAATTTCCAGGAGTGTATAATCAGAACTCTGTGTTTTTTGTGGTAGCTAGCCCAACCAAGAATAGTACTCAGCAAACATACAGTTCTATTAAGAACAAAAATCGACTATTGCTATCTCCTGTATTACAATGCAACATAGACAATTTTGAGCAAGCTGGAAAACTGCACTACATATGCTTTAGGGTTATACTTAGGAGGAATGACATGAACTCCAATGAACGCTCTCTCGGTAGAAGCATGTGCAACCCTGCTTTATCTGTGAAGACAGTTACTAGCAGATAAATATTATTTAAACAGACTGTGGACTGATGAACATCCAGCAACCACAAGCATAGACGCATCCTATATTGTGGCCAAAGATAAGTGTAGGAGAGCTATCACCTCAGCCGTATACCACAGTCCCGGAATTATTTTAAAACGAAAAATGTTGTCACTAAGAATCCTCCAGTGTGTGAATGTGATGCAACTTGCTGAGTAACTCTCCGATATATGTTAGAAAATAGACTGAAGAGGGGCAAATTTGCTTTCATTTCAGTTGTAGCCTTAGAGTAAGCAATTTTTATCTGGAATATACAGTCTGAGTTTCAGAAAGAAGTAGGAATGAAATACAGAGAACGAAATGTTATCAATAAATTGTCGAGAAAACAGATTGCAGTTATAGGGGTAGAAGTACAAGTAACGGTATCAGTAGTTGAGAAGGGAGTAAAACAGGTTTGTAGTCTAATCCCGAAGTTATGAAGTCTGTACACTGCGCATGCAGTTAAGTATTCCAAAGAGACAGATGGAAAGGTAATTAAAGTGCTTGGAGAAGAGACAGAAACTTTGCCTAGTGACATAGTAATTGTGTCACAGGTAGGAAAGGACTTAGAAAAGCAGTTGAACGGAATGGATGATATCTTGAAAAAAGGTTATGAGATGAGCAATGACACAAGTATAACAAGTGAAATGATATAGACTCGAATTAAATCAGACAATGCTGAGGAAATGAGATTAGGGAATGTAACACTAAAAGAAGAAGATGAGACCTTGTATTTGGGCAACAAAATTAGTGAAAATGATGAATGTAGAGAGTATAACAATCTGACTTGTAAAGAGAAATTAGTTAATATCATCTAAAAATTTAAATGCCACGAAGCTTTTTCTAAAGGTGCGCACCTGTGTTGTAGCCTTAACACAGAAGTGAAACGTGGACAACAAACTGTTCGCACAGAACAGAGAGTTTTGAAATGTTAAGCTATTGAAGTACACTTGAAGATTAGGTGGATAGATTGGACAGCTAAAGAGGAAGTACTGAATCAATATGGGGAAAACAAATTTATGGCTCAGTCCAACTGAAAGATTGGATTGTTTAATATGAAACATCGTGAGTCAGCGAGGATTCTAGTCAGTTTTGTAATGGAACGAAGTACAGTATGTGTTTTGTGTTTTGGAGGGGCGGTAGGGGGTGATAACTTTTCAGAGAGATCAGGGCTTCAACATTGTAAAAAGATTCAAATACAAATTGGTTGCACTAATATGCAGAGATGAAGAGAGTTGTATGTTACAGACTAGCATAGAGAGCTGTACGAAACCAGTCTGTGTACGGAAAGTCACGACTATATATCACTTGAAAATGGTACACACACGTAATTGCGTTTGTCAGAAAGAGATACAGTAACAGCCCAGGGGAAACATGTTGTCGTCTCTGTAAGACCGTATGCCAATACAAGAAGAAGAATATTTTCATAACTGTTTTGTGTTCTTTTGCAGGTAAGAACATAAACAAGTTCTTGAACGAGAACATGAACCTGTTGGTACAGGACCTGAAACCGGGGATCGAGTTGGCGTAGGCGGCTTCGCACATGGACGTGGCGAGGCGGCTGTTCAGCAAGGTGCCCTACAACTCCGTCTTCCCCCCCCCCCCCACTCCCCCGCATACGCGTGTGCGGCACCTACTTATAACAGGAGCAGCCCGGAGGAGCTGCCACCAAACCAATGCCGACTGCACGCACTTGCACACATATTTCAATAAACTCTTCACTCCATGGCTGCTTTTATTGATGTTTCGTGGATGTACAGAAAAAAAAATTCCTTGTGAAACACTTCTCACGTTACACACGTTATTGACATGAGTGAAAGGTCGCTGTTACAGTATTTGTAGAACTGGAAACTTTCGTTGCTGGGGTAAATTTGAATAAAGCATTTCGCTATTGTGAAGTGAGTACCACAGCAACGCAAGTATTGCCCTGTATGCATTGGGTTCACACGCCTGCAGTGTGCCAGACAGAGGAGTGTGACCGGTCTGACCTCCAAAACAGGTAGCCACACAGTATCAGATTTCTCTGACCGCCATTACGTCGCGCTACTTCCATAAACATGTTTCGCGGATACAGCCAACAAACTCAGGTCCGACGTTTCCCACTTGCCTGCAGGTACGACGCGTCGGATCTTTTAACTCGCCCTGATTGATACTGGCTGAGTGCAATTGACGAAAGGTCTCCGGATTAAAATTTGTGAGACATAAAATATTATTTTCTTGGAATAACTGGCTTAGCTTCCTATTTTGGTGACCCTGAAGATTTGGAACATCTCTAGCGCTCTAATTTCATTGGCACTGCGCAATCAGACTTTCTTAATCAAATGATATACAGGTTGCAGGCAACTACAAAAATTCATAAATTTCTTGGTGCGACAGCCGCAATGCCGCCTAAACAAATATCGGCCAAGTCGGTCATTCGCACTGGATCGAGAATCACCCACGTTTCCATTTTGGAACCTGTCAACAATATATTAAATGGATTTTCATTAAGAAATAATACCACAAGAGTCATTGGTTGAAAGAAAGAAATAATTATTTACATTTGTTTACAACGATACGTACATATTAACAGATCAAAACCAGGAGGAGGAAAGGAAGTGAGAGATGAAGAAAGACACACAAATAATAGAGATCTCATCGCAAATGTCTCCCAATCTTAGATCCATTTCTCCATAGTTTGGAACACAATGACTTTGTATTTTATTAGTATGACTCCTTTCTTTGACATGAGTGGCTCACTGCACAGTTAAATCATTGCTTTTAATAAAGGTAAATTTAATAGCACAAGAAAGGCAGGAAAGGTGTACATATGCCATTACAGTCTGGCCAGAGACAGGCTGCCTTGGAGTGTGGGGTTAATTGGGGCAGTTTCCTTAATTGTTTGCAGACTAGGGGCTACTTAACATGCTTGAAACGCCGGGAGGTACTGGTCACGGATTTCAGTAGCTGCCACTGTGTACCACCGAACGTTCATTATACAGTGCAGCGTTTTTAAATCTTTTAACGTAGTAATTTTCAGGATTTCGGATTTTAAAATTCGTTTATATCTTCGACAGAAAATTGGTATGAACTGTAGCAGGATAAAAACTTGTGGTAGTCACCACACATATATATCTACATCTACATCTACGTTGACACTGCGCCGTCCTGAGTGGCCGCGTGGTTCTAGGCGCTACAGTCTGGAACCGCGCGACCGCTAAGGTAGTAGGTTCGAATCCTGCCTCGGGCATGGATGTGTGTGATGTCCTTAGGTTAGTTAGGTTTAAGTAGTTCTAAGTTATAGGGGACTGATGACCTCAGAAGTTAAGTCCCATAGTGCTCAGAGCCATTTGAACCATGTTGACACTCTGCATATCATAATGGCAGATTGTTCATTGGACCAATTTCACAATAATTCTGTATAATTCCAGTTTTGAACAGCGGGCGAAAAGAAACGAGCACCTGTATCTTTCTCTGCGAGTTCTGTTTTCCCTTATTTTATTATGATGATCTTTTGTCCTTATGTAGGTTGGCGTCAACAAAATATTTTCGCATTTGATGGAGAAATTTGGTGATTGAAATTGTTGTGTTCTGCCTGCTCGTCGAATATGGGGTGGCTAGGAAACCTGCTTTCTCGCATCACTAGACAATTCAAGCAAATCGTATTAATGAATTTTTATTACAGTAAGATAAATGACAATACTCAACTTTCAGAATTTACAATGGTGTCGCATGCAGTGGGTGACAGACAAAATAAGAAAATGTCTTCACTATACACAATTCCTAATACAAGTGAAACAATACAGTTCCTAAGTCGGTGCTGTAGAGTGCGTAGATCGGCTAGTCTTCAATTGGGCTGCAGCCAGGCTGCGCGGCGCTTATGTTCTCTTCGCCTAGAGGCAGCTGCTGTCTCAGTGTTGTCCTAGAGAGGGGTCGGTCAGCGTACCAGTGACTGATGTCTTCTCTTCTTTACAGCCCGCTCTGCTTCACCGTTTCTGACCGTCGATGCTGACGCCTGACATTTACGCCGGAGCAGAAACTGCGCGAGAAGATTCGGCTGCAACGCAAAATGCGTTTGTTTTAATACTGTCCACCCCAAATCCTGTATTATGACCGTGAGACTCTCTTCCCTATGTTGCGATAATACAAAACGTGCTGCTCTTAGTTGAACCTTATCGATGTACTGCGTTAATCCTATCTAGTAAGGATACCAGACTGTGCAACAACACTCCAAAAGAAGACGGGCAAGCGTAGCGTAGGCACCCTCTTTGGTAGATCTGTTATATTTTCTAAGTGTTCTGCCTATATATACAGTCTTTGTATTCCCTTCCTCACGGCATCTGCGAGGTGCCGGGGTGGAGAGGAGTTTATACCTCCTTAATTCTGACGAATTTTGCATGAGAATGAGACATGCACTCGACCTCCTCCTCACATTAATTATGCGCACAACGGTAACGAAGGGAAATGATGGTGTAACCTACTAGTTGGTAAAATAAGGAGTGCACACTCACAATAATTTAATGAAAAATCGTAATCTACTCAGAGGAAAAAAAGAGAACTTTATCGTAATAAACAACAGGAAATGGAGTTCTGCATATATCTGCGAAATGGTACGCGGTTTAAATATTACAATGAGATTTATTATGATTCAGAAGACAAAGGCACAGGATTATCGACACAAACAGTAGGTTAAATGATAGGGTATTCTGAACTATTGTGTGAATAAGAGTTGGCTCGAGAACAAGGGCGCCTACTCTCTGTGATGCAATAGCTTGACGATATTGACTGGAGGTCTTAATAAATCAAATGTTACTCTCTCGACTATGTTGCAGTATCGCCATTAGTAGTGACAGCTCACATGGGATCACATGGAGAAACAAGCAAGGTGGACTTGTGGCAAAGCAAGCGCACGTGCAGCTGAGGGCTTCAGTATAAAATTGATAGGTCCTACAATGCCGGAGCCGCAAAATACGTTACCAAACTTAAAACTTGTAGCATGTCGTAGGAAAGCAGCTTTCTGATGATGTAGGCGCCGACTTCTGGTGTGCAGCAACTCTGTTTCAACCCCTGGCCTCGAAGGCTGCCCGAGAATTCTAAGTTATGCTGAAAAAAGTGCGACTGAGTCGCAATACCGTACGACGCCGATGAAGATCAGATCCCAAATCCCCTGCGCCCGCACAACGCAAGAGCTAAGCCAACAATGCTCTACTCCCCACTCTCCTAGAAAACCGCGAATCAACAGTCAGTGCTGATTCCAAAATTCCCCCACACTGTCTCAGAACATCATTCGCGCCAATAGCGACCGTTCCGTCAAATTTAGATCAGGGCACTATGACGTCAACTAGCCTCAGTTGATGTTGACCAATCATGTCTCTGCTATTCAGCTGAGGGCACTGAACTTGCCGTTTCACCAGCTACAAAAACAACCTGCCTAGACCACCGGCCATCCGGCGCCAGACAGTCGCAACCAGTAGGGCACGGTCCACAAGTATTCTCAGAATCCTGAGGACAAAGCAGTCAGTCGGTGCCAGGAGACTTCGTTCCCGACGCGCCGGAACGGTAAACACATAAACTGGGTCGACACTGAGACGGCTAGCAGGTCATTTCGCCCTGCATACAATAGGTGAAACTCGACTGACGTCAGTCATTCCGCCAGACGCTTAAGCCCATTGAACTAATCCCCCAGAATTCAGGAAAGTGCAGCCCCCAACCGGAAATGGAGTGTGCCGTGTCCTCCGATGTTCGCCTCGCACAGGCCACACAGGGAAGTAGCCCAACATGCATAGGAATCAAGTGAAAAGTATTTTTGAGGTCTCAGTACAAATACTCTCATTACAATAACCTTATTCGGTCTGTTACCACCGTGCAATGACATAGAACATTAATAAAATTGATGAAAATGAGAGGCGACATGCAAAAGAGGGCATGGAACCTCTCACACTTTCTACGAGTTCTTTCGTATATAAATTGTTTTTTAAATATACGTTTCTTGAAAAAATTGCACAAAATGAGTGTGAAAATAGATTGCTAAAGGGCAACGTTACAAGCATATGGGTCTGACTAAGAGTCTCAGAGCTGCTCTGCTTGACGTCTACGTGAACTACTCAAGAACAAATTAGTATATTTTTGGGCGAGTACATTACATTAGTTAGCGTCGCTATTTGGTTTGTAGCGTCTCGCGCAACAAATTGTACTTAAATGGCATGTTTTCATTACATTTGTAAACAATGGCCTCAGCTGCCGAAATATGAGACAGTACTGCGTGAAAACGTTTCACCGCATTACATACTGCTTTTCTGAATTTTTGGCGTCCACCTGAGAGTCGTGAATTTATTATCGCTACGGAGAGCGCGTTTTAGGTCTCTGTAAAGTACAGCAACTCATAATACCTCAAAAGTAATGGACATAATACAGTTATCTGTAGTACTACAATCACAATGGTACAAGCGAATTTTGTTGGTGAATACAATTAATCCTTCTCTTCCCTGATCTCTTCGGTAGCGTCTAGCCTTCCGAGCTCTTTTCTTGAATTAGATCTCAAATTTTGTAGCTTATTTTTTAATGCATATTGGTCCACATTGGGAATAACACCTAAAGTGTTTCGGTCATCTCTTTATACATTGCGTTTTTTGTTTTACATTCTTCTTCGTGTAATGTTCATGGGTCAATGATCACAAACAACGTCTTCCGTAGTACAATTGTGTGCTTTTTCAATATGCTCATTATTCCGTTCCTTCACGAGGCTTTGCTACGGCCGCAGGTTCGAATCCTGCCTCCGGAATGGATGTGTGTGATGTCCTTAGGTTAGTTAGGTTTAAGTAGTTCTAAGTTCTAGGGCACTGATGAGCTCAGATGTTAAGTCCCATAGTGCTCAGAGCCATTTCAACTATTTTTCAAGGGACTTAAAGCTGGTAATACATGTTGTCATGTAAATAACAAAAGGAAAACTCACTGATTTATTAATATGGCCCATCGTATATATTTGGTTATGCGTGACTAGCAATTGGCAGAGCCGCTTGCTGTCATGCAGATGTGCACAGGCTGAAAAATTGCGGTGTACACAGGGTCGTAGGCCTCGAGCTGTATTGTGTCATAGCTAACCTCCACGTTTCCTTAACAGTATGCAAATAGCCACATGCCTGTTTGGCAACAGTCGGCGAGTCATTGCTAGATGAAAGTCAATGAGTCCCTGCCACGTGGCTGAGAGTTACGGGTCGACTGCTGCTCCCTTGGCTTCGGCATGCGGATGACGTGCTCTCATGAGTACTCTTTCGCCACGTTCGTTGTTGGCAGTGCAAAATTCCAATACTGTACAGATGACATGTAAAAAAAAAGACAATGCACACTACAACAGGCAAATGATTATTGTTAAAGTGTGAACGCGTGAAATTTGTAGGAGTAACGCTGTACATGGTCTTTATCTAAGAAAAATTACGTAGTTTGTTCCTAATTCTGAAGATGTGTTTCAGTATTCGGTATCTCTGAGGAGATCGTTCTCTGTCTTGTGTAGTGATGAACAAATGTAATGATATAATATTACCTTGAGTACACTACATCACAGTAAGCAAAATTTCCTATTTCCTATAATTGCTGTTCTTGCATTTGTAATGGCCGCCAGTGCAAAATAACATGCTGTCCGAATGGAACCGGAATTTGAGGAGATTCAGAACATTGTAGCACCAGTAAGTTCTCAGTATTGCAGATCGAAGTCGTCCGCTCAGAAACAGTACCAAGCTCCTCTGTTTTAACTATGTAGGTCACTGTTACGTTATGTGAAGTTCAATAGAAATATGAAATTAAGGTCAAATGTGCCTCGTCGACATTAACACAATCGGTGTGATTATGTGGGTTGGAGTGGAGCGTAACGATCGGTTACTGGATATTGGATGTGTCATATTGGATGTTGGCCTTTGGTTGGTACACAGAATGTCAAACTGTTAAATAGGATGACTAGGTACTAGAACATTCAGCGTGATCACGTAATGAATTAAGATTTGTCGTCTTCAATTAACAGGGATGAAACGGCTTGAATCGAGTCAGGTATTCCGTAAGTGCAGTCAACTGACTAATCGTTATGGGCAGAATCAGGCACAATGAAACACAACAGAATTCTGCTCAGTATTACATACAACTGGGAGATACTAGTACTAACACTTTTGCACAAAATGAAAAGCAATGATAAAGCATTAAGAACTTTAACACGATGCTGAACAGCAGTGCAGTAGGTTTACTCAACACAATTCCATCACTTCACTTTGAAAGTAGTAACGGTAAAGTTAAGAAACAATGCACTCAGAGAAACGAAGCAGCATACCCATCCACAACAACTTAAAAAAAAAAGAAAATAAAATAAATAAAAATAAAATAAATGCGTGCAATACAGTATGGAAAATAATTTTCACAATGTCCTACCCATATAATAACAGCGTAATACATGGTTTCTAACTTCCAAATTTAACTTTTATAGGTTTTCAGCTGCAATAATGACTACTCAACTATTCAGGAGTGATGTACTGATTTCCTTGAGGTGCAAAATGGTTCAAATGGCTCTGAGCACTATGGGACTTAACATCTGTGGTCATCAGTCCCCTAGAACTTAGAACTACTTAAACCTAACTAAGCTAAGGACATCACACACATCCATGCCCGAGGCAGGATTCGAACCTGCGACCGTAGCAGTAGCCGGACTGCGCGCCTAGAACCGCTAGACCACCGCGGCCGGCAAAATGACTCACGATGAAGACGCCGTCTGCCTTAGCAGCTGCAATATTCACAGTCGCGGTAAGATTTTCTATTCTGGAAACACTTCCAGAATGATAAGGTTGAACAACAGTGACAGTATGATATCTTCTAACTAACCAACTGGTCGCTTAGCGATCGTCTTCAACGTACAAGTTGATGGCTAATTATTGCGTGTCGTTCGGACAGTGATAGTTGCAGATTCGCCCATTATTGTTAATTCGCGAAGAAATCACTATGCACTGTATTGCTAAACACACTAACAGTTTTTATGAAGGGCCGAGGATCCAACATCGAATAAAGGTTCATAAAGGTAATTACCTCTTATTTTTTAATTCAATTCTTATTCTTGATATTCGCGATTACATGTTGACCTCTGCACTTCACATTACTTCTATATGCAAAATTATCTGACCTCAAAAGCACAATGTCCAATCGGCATTAGTTATGAGCCGGTAGGTACCTGGCGCCAGGCGATATCGATTCTTACTTCCATCTTTGATCGTTGTCCCTGTGCCTTGTTCTCTTTTTGTCTTTGAGGCAGGCTACTTATGGTGGCGCGCGTGCGCAAGTCGAGGAGAGTGGGTCCGTGCATGAGCCGAGTCAGTCTGTGACGTGAATTGTTTTCGACGTTGTCGTCGTGGGGAGTAGGCGACACCGTGTCACGTGGCACGGCCGTATGCCGTGAGGACCAGTTGAGTTGGAGCAACGAAGAAGCATGGGTCGCTGCCGGAAAGTATTAAGGTTGTATTGACACGGCTGGCCAGTGGCGACCAGGATTTGCTAATACCTCGAGAGCTATGTGGATGGTTGGCGTGTGAATTTCATATGAAAAAGAAAAAAATTGTCGCCAAGTTTTCGTGGTGGGTTCCTCCTTCTATGTATAGTGAATATTATTGTGTACTTAAGGACTGTTGACTGTTGCAGTTGCTCGTTCTAGTGGGCAGCAAAACATACACTGCAATGGTGGCGAGGCGAGTTATGTTCTGCAACGGCCATGAAATCATGTTACTTAAGTGGCTAGAAGTAGCGCCTCGCATTTGTAAGTTTGGATTTGGTGTTTAGTGGCATGCTGAAGGTGGCTGGTTCACTTGAACGTCATTTCTTAATTTAGTTATAGATTTAGAATTTTGTGATTTTAGGAATTATTGGTAGTTATTGTTTCTTAATAATTTCTTGTGTGTATGGATTGTCACGTTAGGTACTTAGTACTCAGATTTTTTGTTGGATGAAAGAAAACTAAGCTCCTTCATTCTGTTCATGGATTAACTAGTAATATCTTTATATTAAGGTATTTTAACTTGTATATAATACAGTGTGTCGCCGCTCATGCTTTCCTGTTTTCAGAAACGTGTATAGTGGTCGACGTGAGCTAACCTCGCCCTGCGAGCTTGTAGTGTGACGGAAATCTCAGGATTTGAGCTCAGGGCCGTCCGGACATCGTTAACGCGCGATTTCTCAATTCCATTCAACGAGAGGCTTGTTTTAGGCAGAAGATTTTCTACAACCTAAATATGAGCATAAGTTCGCCCTTTGGATCATGTGTTTATGAAATCGTAACAGATTATCGTTTGCTCGCGTCCATCACATGTTCATCAAATTGAATTTTTACCTTAAGCATGCATAAGTGTATACTGAGTGATAATAAAAAGATCCAGTAAATTTATGAACATAAACACATGCAAAGATCAAATTGTACCCTGGTTGTGCCTATCCCTAAGTTGCATATTTAAAGTAATTTAAGATTTGGTCATATTGCAGTATGGCTGTGGCAAGACTGAAATACCGTGTCGGGGAATGAAGACTCCTCACCCACCTTATGGAGTTCTTAAATGAAGACCAGTGAAGTCAAGGACACAGTAAAACTTCTGCTCACACACAGCTTTTGGTGGTTTTGCTTTCTGCCGCGAGAGTGCGTTCAAGGTCAAGACACCCCTTCAGTTGGATGCTATCGCTAAGGGATGGCGCTGTCCTGGAGTGTGAACCGTTAGCAGCCCCCTAGTGGTGTTTGTAGTTCTCAACAGATGACGCGACCGTGCAATTTTCAACTTCCGCGACCCTTAGTAGTGGTCGCTGTTGCTAACAGATGGCGCTGCAGTCTACCAATACTTTAGCAAGTCCCATTTGTGCCTTGCAAATAATACGCCAACTGCCCTCTGTTGCTCTACCACCAACAAACATGCACCAAGTAACATCACATACAAATCAATCGCCCCGCAGTGTCCTTTGCTACAGTTTCAGAGCAATGCCGCAGCTTATCTGTGTGAGCTGAACGTGGCGTGACGTGCCCGGATTTTGAGATTGAAGTCGCTCAAAACCTTTTCCGCCGGCGTCGAGTCCTCTTTATTGTGTAGTAGCACTCTATCTCTTCATGTTCTCCCGGGTTTCGGCACCAAAATGTTGCTACACACGAGTGAAATCAAGGACACAGTAAAACTTCTGCTCACACACACATTTATTCTCACACGTCCATTTTACAGTTATCATTGAAATATATCCGCTGCAGAGGGCAGCACAATGTACAGACTTAACAGAACACCAACAGATGGCGTAGGAGTCTTCATTCCCCGACATCCTGCAGAGGGCAGCACAATGTACAGACTTAACAGAACACCAACAGATGGCGTAGGAGTCTTCATTCCCCGACATACCGCCTGTTTGCAATTCTTTATACTAATTTTGTGCATTTTTAAATACTAGTTGTGGATAGGGCCTTGATATGGAAATGTTTTTAATTCATTATTTCTGCTGATGAATATTTTTTTTTTTTTTTTTTTTTTTTTTTTTTTTTTTGCAAAGACCGTTGTTGTCAGAGCAAAGAGCGTGTCGCATCATCGCTGGTACTCGCAGCCGAAATATTACTATCATATTACATTATGTAGGGACATTAAACAGAGAAGGTGGAGAACAAGACGAGGGCGCTGCCCGGCACCGCCTAGACTATATGGACTCCCGAAGGTTCACAAAGAGGGGGTACCATTACGCCCCATTGTCAGCAACATTAGGGCACCCACATATTTGTTGGCCAAATACCTGACGGGAATATTAAGTCCATATGTGGGTAAATGCCCTCATCACATCCCTAATTCCGTGGATTTTGTTAAACGCCTTGATAGTTTCATATTGGATGAGTCAGATATCATGGTGAGTTTTGACGTCGTTTCCTTGTTTACGAGGGCACCCCTTCGGGAGTCACTAGAATTGATTAGTCAGAAGTTTGACGAGAAGACCACTGAACTTTTTAGGCATGTCTTGACTTCCACGTATTTTCTTTTTAATGGAGAATACTACGAACAAACAGAGGGAGTCGCCATGGGTAGCCCACTGTCACCGGTGGTAGCGAATTTGTACATGGAGAACTTCGAGGAGGAAGCCCTGTCGTCATCCGTATGGAAACCTACATGCTTTTTCCGTTACGTGGACGACACGTTCGTCATCTGGCCACATGGTATGGATAAACTCCTTGACTTCCTTACACATCTAAACTCCATACACCCCAACATCAAATTCACTATGGAGACTGAAACGGGGGTAAATTACCTTTCCTTGACGTTTTGGTCAAGAGAAGGGCTGACGGCACCCTAGGTCATGGGGTGTATCGGAAGACAACGCACACTGATCTGTATTTCCACGCAGACAGCTGCCACCACCCTTCACAGAGGAACGGGGTACTTAAAACTCTAGTACATAGGGCGCGCACTATCTCTGACGCAGAGAGTCTACCCCAGGAATTGGAACACCTGAAAACTGTATTTCGAAAAAAATGGGTACTCAGAGTGGCAGATTCAACGTGCTCTCCGCCCAACCACTGCAGCACAACCTGTTGAGATGGATGAGGTCACGAGGGAGGAGGTAGGTACTGCATTTATTCCATACACAGGCGCACTCTCGGGGAAAATCGCCCGCATTCTGAAGAAACACCAGGTCGGAACTGTGTTTTGTCCTCCAAATAAAACTCGTGCACTGGTGGGGAGCGCCAAAGATGACCTCGGTTTGAGGAAGGCCGGCGTGTACCGGATTCCGTGTCAATGTGGCAAGTCGTACATTGGTCAGACGATGCGTACCGTCGAGGATCGATGCCGTGAACACCAGAGGCACACTCGACTGATGTATCCGAGCAAGTCGGCGGTCGCTGAACATTGTTTGTCGGAAAATGACGCCATGGAGTATGACCGCACGAGGATTCTGGTACAGACGTCGAGATACTGGGACAGCGTTGTTAGAGAGGCCATCGAAATTCGCACCAATGACGACCTCATAAACCGTGACTGTGGCTATAATCTTAGCAAGGATTGGGAACCAGCGATTGGGTTAATCAAGAGTAAATCGAGCAAACGTATAGTTGTGACGACCACGGCGGACAGAGCCATCACACCGACGTCATCTCAGACGCCGTCGCAATCTGGTCCACCGCGCGACCGTGGCGCGGGGCGCGGTCGGCGGAGGGAGCGCGCCGCGGGCGGAGGGTATTTAAATCTGCCGCCGCCTCGACAGAACCCAGTTCCCTCTGAGCAGCCATAGCGTACGGATCTCCGTGCCGGCACGTTCACAGGAGCTCAGTCCGTCAGTTCACCTGATGATGGCGACATGTATGATCGCCGAAATATTGTGCCCGTTGGATACTATAGACCGGCAGCACACCCGTGGATATTTTGATTAATTTTCATGGGGTTTTGCGAGATAACGCGAACGTAGGCCAGGGAGACCGGCTTTATTTCTTCAAAATCGGATCATAAGAAACAATATCGTAATCTTAAGTTTTATAATGCTAAAATCTGTTTGTCTTTTACTTATCGCGAATAAACCGCTGAACCGATTTTGATAAAACTTTGTGTGGAGATAGCTTGAACGCCAAGGAAGAACATGGGCTAAGTACTAAAAAGTAGAACAAAATGTTTATTAATGTGTACAATATAACGTGAATTAGGAAAACATTCTCTATCTTTTGAAACTAATCACATTTGTGTAAATACTTTTATTTACTGCATAAAATGATTCAACATGATGAGCACTACGTTTATACGATCCTCGACGTGTTTAATCCACATGTCTATAGATAATACATTTTGTGTGGAAGATCACACATTCTGTGTGGAACGGGGTGCATCTATACGTCGTACTAGGCTTACCAGACTAGGCAGAGAGATGTACCAACAATAGCTTGTTTACTTATCATCACCCAACATGACAAAACTACTGATATGCGTGTGTAGATTAAGGTAACAAGTAGCCAAAAGGAGAAACTTCAGATTTACACCTGAAGAAATTTGTGGCTCTCTTCCTCGCCAGGTAACACACTGCGTTATCACGATATCTTCTGGGGGCTAGCCAATGTCCATGTTAGAGTGTAGCTCTTTACCAGTTGCAAGTTTCCACTCTTTGCACGATTTAGTCGCCCACGAGGACTGTGTTAGAGCTGAGGTTGGGAATATGTGCAGTTACCTGCCAAGCAAAGCTCGTGGTCTTTCCCTTCAAAATAGGCCACATACTTCTAAACTCGTTCCTTTGACTGCTCAAAACATTGCTACTTGTCGCTTTCCATAAGACGTCACATTCTTTTCGCTATTTTGTCGAAACCTGATGTGTGGCAGTGGCTGTTGAAAATACAGGTCAAATATTTGAATAAAGCGAAAACAGCCAAATAGCTCTAAGTAAACGTGAAGTAAAATGCACCAAAGTTCATCTCCAAAAACTGAAAAGGAGAGTCTCAAGAATCTGTTTTAGGAACTAGAAATATACATGGATAAAAACATTTCAACACATCATCTTCCGAATGAACAGAGTTAGTTAGCTTATTCATCATTACTACCGTGTTTTGCCCACCTACTTTGTATTCTGGAACATATGTACACGCCAATCACACCGACAACAGTAAAATTCATACATGCCCTTCTAGAATTATTAAATACTAATACGCAGACTAGCTTGTTCATGGGACAATCACACACAATAGCTAAATGTCGCGTATTATGTCTGTGCCCTGTTAGGAAAACGCTCTTACTGAATTTATATGGAAGTTCTGGAGAATAAAATTGTTCCTAATGGCTTCGCATATAAGTTCATTTAGCCACTTCTTACCTTGCAATGAATAATTCAGCTCTGTTGTGTCTTGGTCCATGAGAATATGAAATGACGAAATTCGCGTTACTGAAATGACGAAAGCACAACTAACTGCCTTAGTATTTTATACGCTGCTTTGCCAAATGAGAATTTTTTTATGTTTCCAAAATGCAGCTAGCTATCCACGCAATAGTGCAAGGTATGGCAGTGCAGTGCAGCGAGTATAAGCCTCAGTGAACTATTTGCTAATGAATAATGGGATATTTTGAAATTATATTGAAGTCCCTTTAATAACAAAGAAGTGACTCATACTAACATGAACTATAATTTTTCCTGATATTGTCTTACAACACAAAAATTAACTCCTACTAATGACATTTAAGTAAAGTAGAATTAATGCTTTATTTGTCTACTGAAATACTTTTAACCAAAGGTGAAGAGTGAAGAACAGTAATGTAATAGTCACAAAATTGGTTACTTCCCTGTTGCTGCTTCTGTGCGGGCCAACTGCTGCTGCCCGACTGGATGGATGCCATGCCCCTGAATCAGAGGATGGTCATGTGACATCAGCATGATGGATGACCTTATGAGCACGAGAAATTCTGAACTGTAAATTTTCTTGTGGGTGAATTAGGCGTGGTGGGTCAGTTAATTGGTTAGATTCTGAAAACGTGACTGATAATTTGCATGGATACCAAAACACAGATACTGTTAAACACAATGTAATCTCCCCTGTACAATAACCGTACGATTAGCACTTTCAGCAAAAAAATTATTGCATATGACTCCAAAAGTGTGATTTTCGTATAAAATTGTATCAAAAATCCATCCCCTAAATTCAGTCACGCCAGGAAACATGTCAAATAAAATCCATTCTCTATCCCTAAAGGCAGATTGGGGTGACCCTTAATACAGAGATGCTTTTGTACAACAACTCCGCCAGCCAAGCTTCTCACTCAGCGGCGACTCTCTCTCTCTCTCTCTCTCTCTCTCTCTGTCTCTGTAGTAGACTCACCCACACCCTCGTCCTCCACCAATAATACAACATGTAGTAATCAGAGAACACGTATCACTCAGGTGTTCAGGCATCCAAAGATGCTCAGATTGTCATACATTTCAAACAAACTTCCGTTTTTCATGATGTATACACATTTCATAACTTTCACTCTAGCAGCCAACAATTTTACTGAATTTCGTTTGCCAAGAGGAAGGGATAGTTAGGAAAATTCCTTTTCAAATAACAAACAGTATTGGTTTATGAGCAAATGAAAACTGCTGAAAATACATAAAGTTGTGGGTCCAACGGTTGCGGAATGGAATACAAAGTGCCCCAAGTTTCGGGAGTAAATATATGAAACATAATTAATTGGCATGATTAATGTTGATGTATCAGGGACTGCAAAACTTCACAAATGTCATTCAGAATATATGATCTGTAAGATATATTGCAATATGAATGTCATGAGTGAGTAGCTTTATCCGAATGTGTAGAATGTGTAGAATATAGAAACAGGAAAATAACGTAATAACTAAATTGCCAATACTGTATTATACACCCACATTCAGGAAAAAACAGAACACTTTGAATAACTGGAGAGTGGATGTGTGTATAAATATGTTCTGCAGAAGTGATTACCATTTCAACCATGTCGGCCCACGGGTTCATAGTCAACATCGCTATCGCGGCGAAGTCCACCTACCTTTAAGATTTGTCTGCTGCTTTCATTGTTGTCACAAACCGATCGTAACTGATCAGTGTGACTCGAGTAGACGTGCAGGACGACTCGCAGACGTATTCGTGAACCGCACCCTCAAATCAGTGGTTCAAATGGTTCAAATGGCTCTGAGCACTATGGGACTTAACTTCTGAGGTCATCAGTCCCCTAAAACTTAGAACTACTTAAACCTAACCTAAGGACATCACACACATCCATGCCCGAGGCAGGATTCGAACCTGCGACCGTAGCGGTCGCTCGGCTCGAGACTGTAGTGGCTAGAACCGCACGGCCACTCCGGACGGCCTCAAATCAGTGAGCTAGAAAGAAGGCTCGTTATTGACACGAGAGAATGTGATGCATCTGTGTGGGAAAATGCTGCTCGTGCGGGACGAAGTGTTTCGGCAGTGCAACGTGTATGCAGAATGGTTCACGAAAAGTCGTAGAACACGACGAGATGGCTCAGGCAGCTCTACACAGACCATCCACCGAAGACATCGACACCTCATCCACGTGGCATTGCAGAACAGATCTCCGTTCTTCACAACAGTGGAACAGTGTAACTCATCATACACTATCATGGGTGACAGTCCGTCGCCATCCGTTACAGCATGGGTTACGTGCGAATCATCAACTTCTCAGAATACTTTCCATGAATGTGCAAAATCATGTTAGACAGCAATGGTGCGTGGAACGACGTCTCTGGGGACGGGAATGGCACCAAATGGTGTTATCGGACGAATACAGGTTGTGTTTGTAGAAAATGATGGCACCATTTTTGTTCGCAGTGGACACAGGAAGCGACGTCACAGCGGCAGCATACAGCGCCACTCAAGGCCTTACGGAGTGGGGTGTTGTAGGGTACAACCACAAACTACAGTTGGTATCCATGGCACTGTGACCTGTGTGACGTACGTGAATGAGATCCTGCGACCTGTAGCCATACACTTTCTGCCAAGATCCCAGACTCCATTTTTCAGCAACACAATGCACGACCGCATGTTCCTGCACTACCACGTGCCTTCTTGGTGTCACCTTATGTCAGCCCTTTGCACTGGCCCGCCAGATTGCCCGACTAGTTGCCAATCGAAAATTAGTGGGATATGGTGAAACGACATATGCAGTGCTGTGACCCAATGTCAACCACCATAGATGAACCTTTGCACCAGTAAATGCAGCATAGATGGATATACCACAGGACGCCACTCATGCCTTTTATACTTCGGTACCACGACGCGTGTAACAAGTTATCAGAGCCCATGGCGGACCCCGTGCCTACCAGGTAACAGGACACATACTGAACTGAGGTGACTGAAATGATAATCGTTTCTGCAGGACATACTAATACATATGTCCTGTGAATATGAACGTCCTATCTACAGTCGTTCAAGGTGTTCTGCTTTTTCTGTAGATGAGTGTACATCTTGAAAAAAGAAATAATAAGTTATCTACAACTATTGACGATACATAGCCAAAGGTGTGTTAGATATCTTTAGAAACAGGTAAGTTGTCTTACTAAACTAATAGATAAGGTACATGTGGGAAAATGTCGTGTTCTGGAGGCAGAAACGGCAGTTGCCACACACAGCACACTTTGATTTACGTAAGACGCACTGCTAATTTCGTCACATAATCACATTTGCAGTGAAACTTACATATTTATAGACCAAGGGCAAACTGAGGGCGGAAGTAAAGTGACCAGTTTTTCCACTGACAAATAAAAGATCAGGACGTAATACTAGTAGCGTAGATATAGACACGGTCAGGGAGAAAAAAAGTTGGGTCAGTTCCTCTACTGACAACCGAATAACTTACAGCTGGTAGAATAACCTATAGTTTTTGTTCCACCATCGTCTACCGTCAGCTGTGTAGCAACTAGTCTATTTTCGATGAAAAGCCAGGCAGTGAGACAGAGTGGTGATCACACGTTGTGCTAATGTTTGTAATGGAACACTTGTTATGATGCCCAAGCAAGCACCTCTGGTCCTCCATTGAATGAAGTAGGACGGGACATCAACCTTCAATATTAATGACGTCCATATCAGAGCTCCACTGAATACAATGTATACCTGCATAGCTTTACAGTTATGAGTGAAACCCCTGTACGTCCAGTACACGTGAAATATGAATGAGTAGATATTAGACATTATGTTAAAGTTATTTACATTCCAAGCTGTAACATAAGATAAATTTGATGAATGTATTTAAGTGTACAGAGAATAAGGTGCCTCATGAAAGAAAATCTGCTTGTAATACCTCGGGATATTTTCAAGAAATGTTGAGTTTTTTACGTATTACATGAGTATGAACACAGTTTGTGTGTATAATAACATGTAACTATATAGTGAAATCTGAAACTGGCGTCTATGTTGTAGAACAGAGCTGTAGAATAACATGAACATTGTATGGATGTATAAAAAACTATCTGAAAGTACACAAGAGAGAAATGAAAACACTCTACTGGGTACCCATATATTCAGTGAATCTACTTACAAAGGTATACTAAACTACAACATAAAACTACGAAATACATGTAACACAAGCTTACAGAAAGTCAAAGATGATCATCATGGCCTAAAATTACAATGTGTACACAGTATTATTACATACATCAAAGGTGCAGAAAAGGTCTGTAAGTCATGAGTCATGGATATGTTCTTAATGCTAATTTAATTCTGCTCACATGTAATACCATGTTATCATACCTCAAGAGAAACTTTAAACTGTATATATGTTAATTGTATGACAGTGTTATGGCCATTAAGACAATGGCAGTTTGGATTTTACCTACTAGGAAATTTAGAGTTAAGTAATGACCAAAATAATATGCCAAAGAAAACTTTCTCATCTCAAAATACCTTTTCAAAGTACTCATGGACCAAAATGGTGGAGAAAGAATGTCTGTCCTGAACGCTATAATCATGCAAATAGATAACTAACTTAGAACAACCTCAATTGCAGTTAGAAGAACCTGTCCATTCATTATTCTCATTGAAACAGAAATGAACATTCCAAGTTACTCATCTAGATTCCCACAATATTTTCTTTAATTGGCAATGTAGAATACATCTCTTCAATCATCAACACTTGTTGTGCTCTTCATCTTTTTAAGTGTCCTTCCACATAAAGTAACCATAATCATACCTCAACCATCATGATGTATATTCCCATTATTCACCTCCAGTTCATATAACTTACCTCAAGACACTCTTATTTTCATGCCTGTACTCAAAAATTCCATAGATGTTCTCTTCAACACATTCTTCTATTTTCCTCATCACATCAATTCATAAATGCGCTATAAAATTCTTACCTCATTATATCTCTGCTAAAAAATTCTTTTAACCTATAAATTGTCTTTAACCCCTTAGGCAATACATCACACTTCTATATACCCTCACAACATCCTCCACACTATATTGAGTCATATTACCTCCTTACATCTTATTCAGGTACCATTAGAGTACAACCAAAACAAAAACATCTGTTTTCTTAGGATTTACAACTGTTGCTATGTAAATTACCAGACTTAGTTTAGCACTAATTCCTAACACAAATATCATCTACAACAGGTCAAAGAATTTACGTCATGTATTGTCACACACAATTATGATTAATAGAGAATCTAGAAACTAAAGAAATTTCAAATACATACCGAATTAAGTGATATAAAGGTATGCTGCAGTACGAATGTACAATAAAAGCAGTGGGAGAAGAAAATACACACGTCACTAACAGCCAAAATTTCTCATCGGCACCAGACCTTTATCCTCTAATAACCTCTTATCTCTGTAAGGACTGGCATTATTAGCTATTAAGTTTCTGATGCACATACTCCTAGACAGCATACTTTTCTTATTATCGCTCTGGAAGTCACTCAGTGAACAATCGTATACGATAACTGCTACAAATTCCTCAATCTATGAAGAGAAAAAAAGAAGAAGAGAGGAATGGAGCTTGCAATAAGAAGTTAAATTACACTCAGTTGAGAGTGTACCGTACGATATCCAGCAAAAGAGCTGCAGGATCCCTGTACTTTATTTGAACAAGCTTAACAACGATTTATATTCTGCTTAAAACTGATTCTTTTCCAGTAATCTCTCATTCCTAATTTAGTAAACACAAGCTGTCCATATTGTTCAACAGAATAACCTCTACACCAAAAGCTAAGGTCAAACTTGAACTAACTCTGTATTACTAAGTCACAATACAAATTTTCACGAAGTGCATTACGCAATAACAAAAAGGAGAACGTGTAACAACCAGTACTTATTATGTGTGTAATCAGAATCGTTAAATAATTTCTGATGTTGCTGAGCAACAGTATTACAATAATTTTTAAATTGATGCACGGCCATTTGACTGTATTGTCAAACAAAGGAAGTAGGTTACAGTACGCTTGTTCGCCCACTGCTTGAATACTGCTCAGCAGTGTGGGATCCGTACCAGATAGGGTTGATAGAAGATATAGAGAAGATCCAACGGAGAGCAGCGCGCTTCGTTACAGGATCATTTAGTAATCGCGAAAGCGTTGCGGAGATGATAGATAAACTCCAGTGGAAGACTCTGCAGGAGAGACACTCAGTAGCTCGGTACGGGCTTTTGTCAAAGTTTCGAGAACATACCTTCACCGAAGAGTCAAGCAGTATATTGCTCCCTCCTACGTATATCTCGCGAAGAGACCATGAGGATAAAATCAGAGAGATTAGAGCCCACACAGAGGCATACCGACAATCCTTCTTTCCACGAACAATACGAGACTGGAATAGAAGGGAGAACCGATAGAGGTACTCAAGGTACCGTCCGCCACACACCGTCAGGTGGCTTGCGAAGTATGGATGTAGATGTAGATTGTTGTTATTTAATTACGACACAGGTTTCGGCCTTTTTGCCATTTTCAGGTGAAAATTGAAGCATATCAAGCTCAAAATTGACCATAAAATAATTTCTTGGGCTTTCAACATTTTTCTTAATTTACTGCCATTTTTGAACTTGATATCCTGCAATATAAGTTAATGACAAAACTCATTCACTCAAATATCACATAAAAGGCCGAAACCTGGATCGTAATTAAATAAACAACAATACAGACAAATAGCGATGTGTACATGTTAAAAATTGTACCAAGTTTGTGTCTGGCTAAGAAATTTCTATAACCTTATTCAACAGTTTGATTGTCAGATTTGCTCTCAAAGAATTGTATTGGACGTTTTTATTACTTGTTCACTGACTGTAGCAAATCTCCCTCTCCAAGTGGTAACACAATTCTTGGCTTCATATGGAGCATCTCCATACCTGTTTCTTGTACATTCATTATGTCCAAGAAAGTTTCTTCCACTATTCTCTCTCGGCCTGTGAATACTGTGCTTGACCTAACTGGTCCTACCTCTATGTTTCCAGATCTAATCTTTGTACTAATTGCGTTAGTTCCCAACTCTGGACACATATCTTTTCTAATTTGTGCACTATAGATTCGTTTGTATACATGATTTCAGGTTGTACTATGATAGTTTCCTGATTATTTGTGTCACTGTGCCCAACATTTTGATCTATTACTTTAACAGCTCTTTCACTTACTGTTAGAGTACTTACTGACATGTTTACCATCATTACCTTACAACTACTCTCAGTGCTCTCATTTTGTACATCCTCCGAACTTAATCCTGAGCCAACCTTTTCGCTTTCTACAAGAGAAGGTTCTAATTTATTTGTATTGATTGATTGATAACAAAGCTCAGTGTTCTTAATACATATTACAAGGCCTATCAGTATACCAACATTTTCTGTCCCTACTGAAATGGTTTACACTTTATTCACATTTGCTACCCGATAGCTGTACTCAGTGATGTTGGGGGTTAGCTAGTCACTATTCCACTGCTCGCAATACTATTCCTATTCCCTAACTTATCGTTGCGATCAGTAACATTCCCAACCATCTCCCCCTGTTCCTTAAGACTCTTGTCTCTTACAGTCCTCAACTAGTATTTCCCTACTCGCCTCATTACACTCTCCAATCTCATTAATAGCAATACTCATTTCCTGCCTACTAGTAATATTAATACCCTACCCTTTGTCACTCACCTCTTGATTTCGATTACTGAGCTTACCAGCCCATGACTAATAATTACAGTAATTATGAAACTGTAAGGTCTTCCACTCTTTCTCTTCCATAATTCACTAGCACATTTCGAAACACTATCTATAAGGTGAGTATATTTGATCTGTGACTAAATAATCTCATCAGTATTGGCATCCAAGGAATTCTCAAATTAACTTCACAATAAATCCAACAATCAATAAGAATATAGAAAAACTTTAGCAGTAACGCTATCTCAATCACAAATTTCCAAGCAGATTGCAAATGTACTCTACAGAATGACACTAACACAAGAATGAATGTTCGCTTTACCACCAAACATAAATCACTGCCACTCTACAAATAACTACAGAAGAAAAATAATGTTCAAGAGGAACCAATAAAGCATAAGAGATAACACCATCTCAAAAACATAATTTAAGCTATGGAACTTTTGTAGTATTTAGTTGCACAAATCTACTTTCCTGCTTGCAACGCTATGCACAAAAAAACTTATGTTAATCATAGTAGATGAAATGTATGCAGAAAGATCAAAGCGCATCAGCAGCCTTTCACTGCAATTGCAGAACAGAGCCTTTTTATTCAGCTACCGAAGCAGACGCTGACAACAAGATGCAATTCTGGTAGCGTCACAAGGCGAAGCTTTTAAGGCTTAAACTTGTTAGTAGCGAACTGTGTGTACCAAACCCTCTCTCTAGCAGTGTCAGAGCAAGTACTGTTAAATTCCGATTACCGTATCATACTTGTATTTCGGTCTAGACCAGACTTTGCTACCATACGTTTAGACATGAATATTAACTACGAAATTTACTTTTGGTATGTGTTATATCAGTTAATCTAAACTGAATCTATTAATAAAGGAAGTTAAATACATAGAATTGTTATCAGTAAAGCACAGAAACGTTTCCTCATGAAACAATCATAAGTAATGTCTAATTGCTGCGTATCAAAATCGTTCCCAGTTAGAAAAGCGCATCCAAAGAATTTTGCAAATGAACACTGTTTCTAATTTCATCACAGAAAGTTCTTTTAGTCCATACAATTGTTTCTTCCCTTTCAATGGATACTCAGCTCTGTTCTGTGTTTACCTGTAGGCATATGAAGTGTTGAATAGCATGTTCCAGAAATAGTCATAGCGCAGCTTAATGCCTCAGTATTTTTAGGTAGCGTTGGCAAAAGAGAATTTTGTTATCTTTCCAAAATGCAACTTTATGTTTACGTAGTACCACAAGGCGTCAGAATAAGCTTCAATGAAATGTTTGTAAATGAAGGAAAGGGTGTTTTTAAATTATAGTAAAGTCGTTTTAGTAACACGGAAGTGACACATACTGAAGCGAACTATGACTTTTCTTTTAGCGCTCTCGTATGCAATAAAATTTAAGTCATAGAAATGATATTTACATGACAGACAGTTTACTCTTTGATTTTCTAATGAAATACTTGAAACTGAAGGTGGAAAGTCAGGAGTAATAGTTAAGATTCTGGGCGTAGTTGACTAATAATTCGCCCTCGACATTAAAACGTAGATATAGTTATAAATAACGCAATCTTTCCTCTACAATTATTACTCGCCTAGCGCTTGCAGCAAATAAAAGAGACCGCATATTATTTTCCTCCAAAAGCGTCGTCTTTCCTTAAAATCACCTCAAAAATCCATGCACCATATTCAATCACACGAGGGAGAATGTCAAATAAAATTCATTCTCTGTACGCCACGTATGGCATCAAAGCTATTTACTCATGGAGTATCAATTAGCTCTCCCTTTCTTCCTTTCTATCCCTCCCTCTCTCTCTCAACCTCCCTCTTTCTACAGCGGACGCACTTACTCGCTCGATCCCTATTAATCTATTATTAATAAAGCTTATGTTAGCCAATGGGTACGTATCATTCATGTTTTCAGGAATCGAGTGACGCCGCTATTTGGAAAACATAAAAAAACTATCATTTCTCATGTTATATACACTTTTCAATCTTAAGAATCGTCTGAAGATAAAACGGCATTCAGCAACGGCTCTTTTTGTTTCTAATAACTTGCATTGGATGGTTGCTGTTTTACTTAATGTAAGAATGTACCTGAATCCCATGTTATCGTCTAATCGTAGAGTGAAGGAACAAATCTGAAGCAGTCAAAACTTCTACTGGCACTGACCTCACATAGTTAGATGAAAATCACTGTAGTTTATGGTAACAGTTCCATATCGAGAAACAGTCGAACACTACTACGCCATGGCAGACAGCATCAGAATATCGTTCGCTGATGCAAGTTTCGGCATTAGCTGTTTCTTCTCGTGGAAAATGTCAGCGATCTAAGCAGGCATTGTCTACACGGTGTAGGCCTCCTCAGTCCATTGGTAAGTGTGTCTCTCTGGAGAACGCGGGTTCTTTCTCGGTATTTTCGAGGACTTTTAGTTGCTGCGAGGACTTTTACGGGATACTCTCAGCTTTGTGAGGCCAATTGAGAAGCTACTTGACCAAGAAATATTGAATTTGCGGTCTGCAAAGTCTACAAAAGGGGATGGGAAAGCAGAGTGCTCACCACATGCGTGTAATGGCGAAGAGTGACACAGTAACTGTCGGTCTCCATCGGCCCACCAGTACCAAAACCGAAATTTTGCTCTTTACTCAACACCGTATTTCTTCTGAGTACCCTATTGTTTCCGGTGTTTGAAGGTAAATTTTATGTAACGTATATTCTTTATTCATTAAGGAGAATCTCAGGGCTTCATTTTATAAAATACCAGTGCTCTGTTTTGAACCAGTTAAATATCACCAACAGACATTCCATACAAAACTCAAGGTCGGGTTGCGAAAGAAGAAATGACAGCTTTCGCAGAACCGGTCTAACAAGGTTTACAAGGTCGGAAAATACACGAAAGCGCGTTATTATTCTTCGAGGATAGATAGACATTTCAGTAAGTAGTTACGTGTACACAATCATCTGCAGATGAGTGAGGGATTAAGTACCAAATTAAAGAACCCATACTCAGTCACTCTTCTTCCTGTTTTCATACTAAAAACAAAAAGCAAGGTGAACCATTAATTATGTCCGATTTGAGACATCATGATTACCGGGGACGGCGACGTAGTTTTGGGCGTTGCGAAACAAAAGGTTTGAGGTGCTGGCTCCACTGAAACTTATACTGTGTCACTGCGATTAACTGCCTCTTTTGCGAATCCATCTGTGTCTCGTGTCAGGTATCTTAGGAAGGCAGCTGCGTCATGTATTTACTGGCAAAAAGGAGCTACGAGGTAGAGATCATTTAACAGTCGGCAGTTCGAACGTAGGCTTACTGTGAATTATGGCATCCTTTCGGGAAATGGTGGGACGGGATGGTAAGGACCAGATTGTGCTCTCAGTGTGTATAACTATACTTCTCTTCAAAAAAAACACTGATGCTTTCCGGTAGCCTTATCGAAAAGCGAGAAACGAGCTGCAAATTGTGGTGCATGTCGGAGCGACATATATGCCTTCTGTCTTCCAAGTTGTACTTGGATCATGCCAGTATCCGGCTGAAAATACCAGGCTTGGGTAGACTATTTCAACAACGCTAACAATATGTAGTATTGTCAGCAGAACTATTGTTGTCCCTTAGTTCTCAGTTGAGTGAAAGGCTTCAACCAGACGTATGCAAAAGTCTGCTACGCGCTACGATATGACGCCCTAGTTTAGAACTGTACGGTCATCCTAAATGCCTCATGAGTATAATACGTACCATGTAGTTGACTTTGCGTGGGTACAACAAAACAATTTTTTTATTTAAATTAGGCGACTCCCAAACCTGTGTACATAAAGGTAACTGTAGGATGCCACGAAGTATTAGTGTAAAAATCAAAGGAAGTTTTAATTCCTGGTTCATTGAATGTAGCAAGTCCCCCTCTCCAAGTGGTAACACAGTACTTGTCTTCATATGGAGCATTTCCATACCTGTTTCTTGTATATCCATTGTGAAAGTTTCTTCAACTATTCTATCTCTCTCTGTGAATACTGTGCTTGACCTAACTGCTCCTACCTCTGTGTTTCCAGTTCTAGTCTTTGTACTAAATGCGTCACTCTCCAACTCCGGACAAGTCTCTTCACTACGAGGTGCATTCAAGTTCTAAGGCATCCAATTTTTTTTCTCTGGACTGGAAAGAGATAGAAACATATGCATTGTCTTAAAATGAGGCCGCATTCATTGTCAATACGTCCCAGAGATGGCAGCACCGTATGGCAGATGGAATTTAACCGCCAGCGGTGAGAATGAGAACTGTTTTAAATACTTAAAATGGTGAAGTTTTCCTTATTTGAACAGAGTGCAATCATTCGTTTTCTGAATTTGCGTGGTTGAAATTCATCGACAGTTGAAGGAGACATGTGGTGATGGAGTTATGGATGTGTCGAAAGTGCGTTCGTGGGTGCGACAGTTTAATGAAGCCAGAACATCATGTGACGACAAACCGAAACAACCTCGGGCTCGCACAAGCCGGTCTGACGACATGATCGAGAAAGTGGAGAGAATTGTTTTGGGGGATCGCCGAATGACTGTTGAACAGATCGCCTCCAGAGTTGGCATTTCTGTGGGTTCTGTGCACACAATCCTGCATGACGACCTGAAAATGCGAAAAGTGTCATCCAGGTGGGTGCCACGAATGCTGACGGACGACCACATTGCCAAGCAATGTTGACGCGCAACGACAGCATGAATGGGACTTTCTTTTCGTCGGTTGTGACAATGGATGAGACGTGGATGCCATTTTTCAATTCAGAAACAAAGCGCCAGTCAGCTCAATGGAAGCACACAGATTCACCGCCACCAAAAAAATTTCGGGTGACCGCCAGTGCTGAAAAAATGGTGGTGTACATGTTCTGGGACAGCGAGGGCGTAATCCTTTCCCATTGCGTTCCAAAGGGCACTATGGTAACAGGTGCATCCTACGAAAATGTTTTGAAGAACAAATTCCTTCCTGCACTGCAACAAAAACGTCCAGGAAGGGCTGCGCGTGTGCTGCTTCACCAAGACAACGCACCCGCACATCGAGCTAACGTTACGCAACAGTTTCTTCGTGATGACAACTTTGAAGTGATTCATCATGCTCCCTACTCACCTGACCTGGCTCCTAGTGACTTTTGGCTTTTTCCAACAATGAAAGACACTCTCAGTGGCCGCACATTCACCAGCCTTGCTGCTATTGTCTCAGCGATTTTCAAGTGGTCAAAACAGACTCCTAAAGAAGCCTTCGCCGCTGCCATGGAATCATAGCGTCAGCGTTGTGAAAAATGTGTCCGTCTGCAGGGCGATTACGTCGAGAAGTAACGCCAGTTTCCGATTTGGGTGCTATAGATTCGGTTGTAGACGTTATTTCAGCTTGTATTATGATACTCTCCTGATTATTTGTATTATGATACTCTCCTGATTATTTGTATCACTTTGCGTTATATTTTCATCTGCTACTTTAACAGGTATTTCAATTGCTGCTAGAGTACTTACTAACATGTTTACCATCGTTACCTTACAACTACTCTCAGTGCTCTCATTATGTACATCGTCCGAACCTAGTCCTGAGCCTACCTTTTCACTTTCTACAAGAGAAATTTCTAATATGGTTGTATTCATTGGTTGATAACAAAGCTCAGTGTTCTCAATACATATTACAACAAGACATGTCAGTATACCAGAATTTTCTGTCTCTACCGAAATTTTTTCCAGTTTATTCACATTTGCTTCCTGATAGCTGTACTTGGTGATCTCGGAGGTTAGCTGGTCACTATTCATTATTTCACTGCTCGCTATACTATTCCTATTCCCTAACTTATCGTTGTGATCAGTAGTATTCCCAACCATCTCCCCCTGCTCCTTAATACTCTTGTCTGTTACAGTCCTCATCTTGTATTCCCCTATTCGTCTCTTACACTCTTCAATCTCATTAATAGCAATACTCATTCCCTGCCTAATAGTAATATTAATTCTCTGCCCTTTTCCACTCACCTTTTGATTTCTATTAATCTGCTTAACCGTCCCATGACTAACAACTACAGTAATCATGAAACTGTGAAGAACTACGACGCCTCTCACTAGTACATTTCGAAACACTATGCATAAGGTGAGTACTTTCGATCTGTGACTAAATAATCTCATCAATCGTGGCATCCAAGAAATTTTCAAATTAACATCACAGTAAATCTAAGAATCTATACGAATATAGAAAAACATTAGCAGAAACTCTATCTCAAACACAAATTTCCAAGAAGAATGCAAATATACTCTACAGAATGGCACTAACACAAGAATGAATATTCACTGTAACACCGACCATAAATCACTGCCACGCTACAAATCACTACAGAAGAAAAAATAATGTTCAAGAGGAACCAATAAAGCATAAGAGATAACACCGTCTCGAAAACATCATTTAAGCTAAAGAACTTTTGTTGCACAAATTTAATTTCCAGCTTGCATAGCTATGCACACAAAAACTTCCGTTATTAACAGGAAATATAAGCAGTAAGATCAAAGCGCATCAATAGTCTTCCACTGCAGATGTAATTACAGAACAGAGTCTTTTTATGGAGCTACCGAAGCAGATGCTAACAACAAGATGCAATTCTGGTAGCGTCGCAAGGCGAAGCTTTTAAAGCTTAAGCCTATTAATAGCGAACTGTATGTACCAAAACCTGTTTCTAGGAATGTGAAAGCAAGTACTTTTAAATTCAGATTACAGTATCATACTTGTATTTTGGTCTACACCAGCCTTAGCTACCTTACTTTTAGACGTCAATATTAACTACGTAATATACTTTTGGTATGTGTTATACCAGTTAATCTAAACTGAATATATTTATAAAAGAAGGTAAATATAAAGAATTGTTATCAGCAATGCACAGAAACTTTTCATCATGAAACAATCACACATAATGAGTAATTGCTGCGTACTAAAATCGTTTCCAGTTAGAAAAACGCATCCACTAAATTTACATCAATCTTTTGCAAATGAACACTATTTCTAATTTCACCTCAGAAAGTTCTTTTAGTCCCTGTAACTTTCTTCCCTTTCAATGGATACTGAGCTCTGTACTGCGTTTACCTGTAACAATATAAAGTGCTGAATAGCATGTTCCAGAAATAGTCACAGCGCAGCTTTTGCCTCAGTATTTTTAGGTGGCTTTGGCAAATGAGAATTTGGTTATCTTTCCCAAATGCAACTTGCTGCTCACGTAATATCACAAGGCGTTAGAATAAGCTTCAATAAAATGTTGGTAATTCAAGAAATGGTGTTTTGAAATTATAGTAAAGTCCTTTTAATAACATGGAAGTGACAGATACTGACGCGAACTATGACTTTTCTTTTAGCGCTCTCGTATGCAATAAAATTTAAGTCACAAAAATAATATTTACATGACGAACAGTTTACTCTTTGATTTTCTAACGAAATACTTGAAACTGAAGGTAGAAAGTGAGGAGTAATAGTTAAGATTCTGGGCGTAGTTGACTAATAATTCGCCCTCGACATTAAAACGTAGATATAGTTATAAATAACGCAATTTTTCGTCTACAATAACTACTCGCCTAGCGATTGCAGCAAATAAAAAAGACCGCATATTATTTTCCTCCAAAAGCGTCGTCTTTCTTTAAAATCACCTCAAAAATCCATGCACCATATTCAGTCACACGAGTTAGAATGTCAAATAAAATCCATTCTCTGTACGCCACGCATGGCATCAAAGCTACTCATTCAGAGGTGTATCAATAACTCTCTCCTTCTTCCTTTCTCTCCCTCCCTCTCTCTCTGCCCCTTCCTCCCTCTGCAGCAGATGCACTTACTCGCTCGATCCCTATTAATCTATTAATAATAAAGCCTATGGTAGCCAAAGCATACGTATCATTCATGTTTCCAGGAATCGAGAGACGCCCCTATTGTGAAAAATCTGTCATTTATCATGTTATATACACATTTCAATGTTAAGAATCGTCTGAAGATAAAACGGCATTCGGCAACGGCTCTTTTTGTTTCTAATAAATTGCAGTATAGCATTGGATGATTGCTGTTTTACTTAAAGTAAGAATGTACCTGAATCCCGTGTTATCGTCTAATCGTAGAGTGAAGGAACGAATATGAAGAAGTCAAAACTTTTACTGGCACTGACCTCACACAGTTAGATGAAAATCACTGTAGTTTAAGGAATCAGTTCAATATCGAAAATTAGTCGAACACTACTACGCCATGGCGGACAGCATCCGAATATCGCTCGCTGATGTAATTTTCGGCATTAGCTGTTTCTTCTCGTGGAGGCCTCCTCAGTCCATTGGTAAGTGTGTCTCTCTGGAGAACGCGGGTTCTATTCTCGGTATTTTCGAGGACTTTTAGTTGCTGCGAGGACTTTTACGGGATACTCTCAGCTTTGTGAGGCCAATTGAGAAGCTACTTGAACAAGAAGTAGTGGCTTCGCGGTCTTCAAAGTCTACAAAAGGGCCGGAAAAGCAGAGTGCTCACCACATCTGTGTAATGGCGGAGGGTGACGCAGTGGCTGTCGGCCCCCATCAGCCCACCAGGGCCAAAACCGAAATTTTGCTCCTCACTCAATACTGTCTTTCTTCGGAGTACCCCAAGGTTCCCGGTGTTTGAATGTAAAATTTATGTAACGAATATTCTATATTCATTAATGAGACTCTCAGAGCTCCATCTTATAAAACACCCGTGCTCTGATATTTATCACCATTATGCATTCCATAAAAAATTCAAGGTCAAGGCGAAAGAAGGAATGACAGCTTTCGCAGAACCGGTCTAACAAGGTTTACAAGGTCGTAAAATACATGAAAGCGTATTATTATTCTGCGAGGACAGATAGACATTTCAGTAAGTAGTTACGTGTACACAATCATCTGCAGATGAGTGAGGGATTTACTACCAAATAAAAGAGCTATACTGAGTCATTCTTCTTCCTGTTTTCATACTAAAAACAAAACTCAAGCGGAACCATTAATTATGTACCATTTGAGACATCATGATTACCGTGGACGGCGACGTAATTTTGGTCGTTGCGAAACAAAGGGTTTGAGGTGCTGGCTCCACTGAAACGTATACTGAGTCACTGCGATTAGCTGCCTCTGTTGGGAATCCACCTGCGCCTCGTGTCAGATGTTTTGGGAAGCCAGCTGCGTCATGTATTTATTGGGAAAAAGGAGCTACAAGGTAGAGATCATTTAACAGTCGGCAGTTCGAACGTAGGCCTGCTGCGAATTATGGCATCCTTTAGGGGAATGGTGGGACGTGATGGTAAGGACTACGTTGTGCGCTCAGTGTGTGTACCTGTATTTCTCATCAAATAAAATACATATGCTTTCCGGCAACCGTAGCGAAAAGCGAGAAACGAGCTGCAAAATTTGGTGCATGTCTGAGCGACAAAATGTATGCCCTGTCTTCGAGGCCGTACTTGGATCATGCCAGTATCCGGCTGAAAATACCAGGCTTGGGTAGACTATTTCAACAACGCTAACAGTCTGTAGTACTGTCAGCAGAACTATTGTTACCCCTTAGTTCTCATTCGAGTGAATGACTTCAAGCAGAGATATGCAAAAGTCTGCAACAGGCTACGATGCGATACCCTAGTTGAGAACTGTACGGTGCTCCTAATGGCTCATGAGTATAATATGTGTGATGTAGTTGACTTTGCGTGGGTACAACACAACTATTTTTTTATTTAGATTAGGCGACTCCCAAACCTGTGTACATAAAGGTAACTGTAAGACGCCATGAAGTATTAGTGTAAAAATCCAACGAAATGCCCCCCCTCCCCCCCCCCCAGATCTTGTAGCCTCATCCTACAGATGTGGTCCTATTAACACGCCAATGGCCACCTGCCGAAACAGTCGCAAAAGAGTGCTCTAGTTTGAAGGGCTCCTGAAAAGTAGCTATATAAGTCTTCAATAAATTCAAAATTGTTACCAGTCATAACTTGGAGGCAAATTTAACTACTGCGTATGTCAGAAGCATCGTACAATGGAAAACGAAGGGGTCGTATTAGTTGTAGCTGACAGTAAACGTAAATCCGAGAAGGTAGAAATTTTAACTGTGAGATCTGCTGTACAATACTCAAGGGTCAAGGGTGGACAAAAACTTGTAACTCGGCCGATGTAAGAGAAAACTTTAGAGTAAAGCTCCTATTGCTTGTATATAATGCGTTTCCAGGGGAATAGTAAATATTTATGAAGATGGTGGTTCTGATGGATTTGAATAAGATATATGTCCAGCGTTTTATTGGCTACAGATATACAACTGTTCGAATCTAAAGCAAATGCAGTATAGTCATAACTACTAAGCGAAGGGTAATTCCCAAAGTCTATTTTAATAGAATCCACCTCTGAAACCACGCATTTTCTAATTTTCGGGAAAAGATTTCGTGTAGCTCTTCTGAGGTCGTCTTGGCTATCTTTCACAATGGCAATTCTACCCATAATTAAAATGGTCTCATGATCAGTTAATCTCTTGTGTTTCTTTTCTTCGTGTAGACTTCGAATCTGAACTATACCCACAGGTGAAAAGCACACTTGTTAAGGTCTGGCGACCTTGGTGGCCAAGAAACCACTTCCACTCATCCGTCTTCCGTAGTGTTTCACGTGTGACGATGTGTTACATGACAAGTAGAATCCACGAGGACACCGTCATGCTGGAAGATCGTAACCGCCCTCGTTGTCCTAGAGGCTTGGGGATTATCTCTGTCCAGGGACTGGGTTTCTGCGTTGTCCTCGTCATTTCATCATCATTCGTGACAGTGGCTAGATTGGACTGTGTAACAATTGGACTGTGTAATAAAAAGTTGGACTTTGTACGGGAGCTGGTGACCTCGCAGTTGAGCGCTCCCCAAACATCATCATCATCGTGTTGTCCTACAGCCCTCTTCCACACTGTCCATTAACATTACTGTGATATCCTGTCAACAATTTGAATAACTACATTTTGTAGCGCTGACCGCTGCAAGACGTGCAGGAAGAGAGAGAGATTCTGGAAGATACCGAAAGGGACGTGGAGCCATGCCGACTCCGGTGACATGGCCAGCTGCACTAGGGTTCTCGGTTGAGGATCCACAGGGTTAACAGCACAATGTAGCACGTCCAACAGATTCTCGATTATATTTAAATTCGGGGAGTTTGGTGTCCAGAGGAGCACGGCAAACTCTGGTTCTCTTCGAACCACGCACGTGAATACGAGGTGGGTGACACGTTGTGCTGGCCTGCTGGTAGTGGATGCCGCAATGCCGAGGAAAAACAAAGAGCGTCGAGGGTTGGACACGGTCCCCAAAGATAGACGCATACGTGTGCTGATCTATTGTGTTTTCCAGAATTCCATGAAAGTAACCCCGAGAATATTCAACTCTCTCTTCCGGCCTAGATCCTTCCGACGATAATTCCAGGGGTTTGCTTGCAGAAGATTAATGTCGCTGCAGTACACAACGAGGTTCATCTGAAAAGGCCGCCGGTCGCCGCTCAAGAGGCTTTTAGATACGGTACTGTCGTGCAGATGCCAGACTTCGTCGCAGATTAACTGCTGACAGCATGTGTGCATGAATCAAGCGTCTGCTGCGTAGGACCATACGCAGCTTCTCTCCCTCGAACTGTCGCTAAGGCGAGACACTGTTGGTAGCCCCTTGGCTCACCTGGGCGGTCAGCTGCTCAACAATTGCACCCCTATTCGCCTGTAGACATCTCCGTGGCCGTTGTTCATCCCTGTTATCTATGACCCATGGTGCACCACAGATGCCTCGGCGGCAGTTTTGAGTAGCGCCATTTTGCCATGCACGCTACGGTCGCAGGTTCGAATCCTGCCTCGGGCATGGATGTGTGTGATGTCCTTAGGTTAGTTAGGTTTAAGTAGTACTAAGTTCTAGGGGACTGATGACCTCAGCAGCTAAGGCCCACAGTGCTCAGAGCCATTTGAACAATTTAGCCATGCACGGTGTGGTTTAGCCACATTGGCACGCGAACAGTTTACGAACTTAGCCATTTCTGAAATGCTTCCACCCTTGGCCCGGAAGTCAACGACCGTGCTCTGTTGGACGTCACACAATACAACAATAGCTCCACTGTTTTCCGCGTCCCCTCGACACGGCTTGTATACCCTCCACCTCTACTGCTGCCACCTGCCGTCTACGACGTTATTGCACGTTGACGTTGACAGTAGGCGGCGGTCACATTAATGTGACAGAACCTTGTGAACGGGCAGTCAAATGAAAACAAGACAGAGGGTAAAAGTAAATAAACTGTTTACTGTTTCAAACATTATTTTCGTAACTGTGAAACGTCCCCGTTGAACATTTATACCAGACTGTGCTTAAACTGACACACAATATTTTTTTAGCGCAACGCAATCTGACTTTCAGAAATCCCTAAAAAGGAATGGCCCTGACTAACATTAACCTGTACCTTTCACAAATCACTTACCTCACCAAAAATCTTCGTTACTCGAACTACTGCAATACAGCGAGCGCCACTACTGCCAGTTAAATAAAAGATTCAAACTACTGAAAGCACTAACTACTGATAGGCATAGTTAGCATAATGAAAGATGTTAATAGAGAACAAACAATGTATTTACCTTAATAATCATAATATATATGCACAGCACAGCCAGTGATTTTCATACCGAGCGCTACGTAACGTTGCTGATAAGAAAACATAAACAGCCTACTTACAACTGTTAATATCTGTATCTAATTGTGACCCAAGACTGTTAACGAGGCATGAAACTCTTCGTCAGCAGCGAATCGATGGCTTTGAAATCTGTCTTCAGGCTGGCGGACCAATATGTTGCCAAGGTTGCTTAAGCTGGAAAGAAAAGAAACACAAGAGATTAACTGATCATTATACCATTCTAGTTATGGGTAGCATTGCCCTTGTGAAAGATAGCCATGGCGAACTGAGAAGAGCTACACGAAGTGTATTCCAGAAAATTCTTCATATACAGTCCTGGAAATGGAAAAAAGAACACATTGACACCGGTGTGTCAGACCCACCATACTTGCTCCGGACACTGCGAGAGGGCTGTACAAGCAATGATCACACGCACGGCACAGCGGACACACCAGGAACCGCGGTGTTGGCCGTCAAATGGCGCTAGCTGCGCAGCATTTGTGCACCGCCGCCGTCAGTGTCGGCCAGTTTGCCGTGGCATACGGAGCTCCATCGCAGTCTTTAACACTGGTAGCATGCCGCGACAGCGTGGACGTGAACCGTATGTGCAGTTGACGGACTTTGAGCGAGGGCGTATAGTGGACATGCGGGAGGCCGGGTGGACGTACCGCCGAATGCACGCCAAGACCGTAGGATCCTACGCAGTGCCGTAGGGGACCGCACCGCCACTTCCCAGCAAATTAGGGACACTGTTGCTCCTGGGGTATCGGCGAGGACCATTCGCAACCGTCTCCATGAAGCTGGGCTACGGTCCCGCACACCGTTAGGCCGTCTTCCGCTCACGCCCCAACATCGTGCAGCCCGCCTCCAGTGGTGTCGCGACAGGCGTGAATGGAGGGACGAATGGAGACGTGTCGTCTTCAGCGATGAGAGTCGCTTCTGCCTTGGTGCCAATGATGGTCGTATGCGTGTTTGGCGCCGTGCAGGTGAGCGCCACAATCAGGACTGCATACGACCGAGGCACACAGGGCCAACACCCGGCATCATGGTGTGGGGAGCGATCTCCTACACTGGCCGTACACCACTGGTGATCGTCGAGGGGACACTGAATAGTGCACGGTACATCCAAACCGTCATCGAACCCATCGTTCTACCATTCCTAGACCGGCAAGGGAACTTGCTGTTCCAACAGGACAATGCACGTCCGCATGTATCCCGTGCCACCCAACGTGCTCTAGAAGGTGTAAGTCAACTACCCTGGCCAGCAAGATCTCCGGATCTGTCGCCCATTGAGCATGTTTGGGACTGGATGAAGCGTCGTCTCACGCGGTCTGCACGTCCAGCACGAACGCTGGTCCAACTGAGGCGCCAGGTGGAAATGGCATGGCAAGCCGTTCCACAGGACTACATCCAGCATCTCTACGATCGTCTCCATGGGAGAATAGCAGCCTGCATTGCTGCGAAAGGTGGATATACACTGTACTAGTGCCGACATTGTGCATGCTCTGTTGCCTGTGTCTATTTGCCTGTGGTTCTGTCAGTGTGATCATGTGATGTATCTGACCCCAGGAATGTGTCAATAAAGTTTCCCCTTCCTGGGACAATGAATTCACGGTGTTCTTATTTCAATTTCCAGGAGTGTAGTTCCGATATTTCCCAATGCGATATCCATGTATTTGGGGACCAGAAGAAAGACGTTCGTGGCAGTTGAGTTCCTTCGAAAAAGGAGATACTCTCTGGAGCACAATCAAGGTTCCACAGGCACCCACGAATATTTTTTCAACATTTCTCTAATAGATTCACTGCAGCGACGGTTATGGTAATTACTTTTGACATTATAAACGCTCTTTTCCCATGAGTTTAGTTTTCATTTGAGTGCCTGTTATCATAATACTGGTAGCTCGTACTCAATGTTGGAAGAACTACTCATCCTTGTAGGCAAAGAAACATGATCCACCAGCCCTGGACCCAGCTTTCGAGGATGTGTATGTGATTAGGACCTGTAAGACTATAAGGTAACACAGTAGACTCAGTCCACTGTCCTTCTACCGTAACACGCTGCACATTTGAAGAGAAGCGTTCTTGTAATTTTGTCTCCACAAAGGCATTGGTATTTTTGTCGGACTACCAAACTATGTGCGTATTTAATACTGTCACGAGTGACCATAGTTTCTTGAGTAAACTATTAATGATATTACTTCGCCATTTGCAGTTAGCTATTAACAAAATTCCATTGGTCTATCTCTATCTCCGTCTCGGACGAACTGAATTAGCCGAAAAGATAATAGAAGCCCTACCTCTTCGCCATATTCTTGCATGTGGCACACTCACAGATGTAGAAATTCTGGTTGTGCTTCTCGAAGTATTGCCTTCTACCAGTTGACTAATGTCGTATAGTGTCTGTTCATTTGCACATCCAGATGTAACGTAATTGCTGGGCACTGCACCACTCTCATGAAGTTTTACGTAAATGTGAAAAAGTACTTTCGAAACTAGTTCTCTGAAGGAAACACGTAAAATACCTTTTACTTGTACACAATAAGTAGTTCGAGATCTGTTGTGTTACGTAAATATTTAGTTTACTTATTTTATGAAATGTGTGAAGCGAAACAAGTAGGAACTCAGCGCTTGGTGTTAGGGCAATCGGGCTCCATCTTCGGTCTCTCAGTCAGGCGACCGTTGACATTGCTTTTACATCAGTTCTATGCATTTTTGAAAGAAGTTTTTTACAGATATTACTGGAGGCTAGTAGAAACAGATCTGAAGATTTGAATTACAGAATACTGTAATTTTTTTGCTGAATTTCTTCCCTTACAACAGGAGGACTATTTATTAAGTAAACATGATTTGGTTCAACGTCGCCCCTAAGAAGGTTATATTAAAATCTAAAGAAACGACTAAAACGGAAAGTGAAAAAGTGTACTGAAATTACGGAACTTCGGATATCTTGGCTGCAGCTAGACGAGTGAAATATGAAAATGACTACGTATAAAGCATAAAACCTATTTGGTGTCCCTCATAATCCTATCAAAACGTACTAAACGTCCACAAATGCAAAAAAAAACAAAAAAAAACAAAAAAAACTAGGGAAACCATTTCCATAACCAGCTGATATAAAGCATTACGTTGTCAAATAAGTTGTTCAGATGAAGATGTTATGCTTTGCATTAACTGTGATACAAGTCAGAAACTCGCATACGATTTAGCTGCAACCCTTGATGATGAGGATATTTGTAATCATCCAAAACTGGTGGTAGTAAGTGACAGTGGTCAAATTTCCAAGAATATTATTGTTTGAAATTAAGAGTGCTGCTATGTAATCCAGTTATTACGACTGACGGACTAAATATTAGTACACAGCACTCAGTGACACCTTCACCTGAACAGGACAAGCTGCTGAAAAATGCAGGTCTGCCGGCCGCGGTGGCCGTGCGGTTCTAGGCTCTGCAGTCCGGAACCGCGGAACTGCTACCGTCGCAGGTTCGAATCCTGCCTCGGCATGGATGTGTGTCATGTCCTTAGGTTAGTTAGGTTTAAGTAATTCTAAGTTCTAGGGGACTGATGACCTAAGATGTTAAGTCCCATAGTACTCAGAGCCATTTGAACCAAAAATGCAGGACTGTTGAAGGTTCTTAAGTACTTAAGAATTAAGCTCTACAGAGGGATTCATTGGCCAAATATCTCAATATAGTTGTAAGGAACGAAGATTCCAGCCCATCAACACTGAGTTCTACGATTGTAAACAAAGCACCAAAAACTGCAGCCAGTTCAACCGAACAACAACGTCCAGGGAACGGGAAAGCTGGTGATCGGATTCGTGTTGTCTACTTGACGTTTACTCAGCTGATGTGGAAAAAAAGAAACAGGGGCATCATGGACACGATTCTTTTCTCTGATGTGGAAAGAAAAAAAAAACACGGGCATCATAGACACCATTCTTTTCTTACTATGACAGCTACCAGAAACAACCGAAGAAGGAAGCTGTCTACATGTCGTTGCGAACATTCCACTTCTGTACATGAGGACTGATGCTGCAGGGAGAATTGCTGAATGAAAATTTGTATTGCGAAGTTACCCGATCACTACTGCAGAATTACATTGCTCATTGCAAAATTACTTTCCTATGTATGCTTCAAGTTTATTTAAAATTAAGGACAATGTCGCAATAAGAGGAGCGTAATAGGTGACCGTTTGACCGAGCGGCTCTAGGCGCTTCAGTCCGGAACCGCGCTGCTGCTACGGTCGCAGTTTCGAATCCTGCCTCGGGCATGGCTGTGAGTTATGTCCTTAGGTTACTTAGCTTTAAGTAGTTCTAAGTCTAGGGGACTGATGACCTCAGATGTTAAGGTCCATAGTACTTAGAGCAATTTGAACCGTATTTGAAGAGCGTAATAAGTTTTCAGAATTGACTTACTTACAGGGTGTTTAAAAAATGACCGGTATATTTGAAACGGCAATACAAACTAAACGAGCAGCGATAGAAATACACCGTTTGTTGCAATATACTTGGGACAACAGTACATTTTCAGGCAGACAAACTTTCGAAATTACAGTAGTTACAATTGTCAACAACAGATGGCGCTGCGGTCTGGGAAACTCTATAGTACGATATTTTCCACATATCCACCATGCGTAGCAATAATATGGCGTAGTCTCTGAATGAAATTACCCGAAACCTTTGACAACGTGTCTGGCGGAATGGCTTCACATGCAGATGAGATGTACTGCTTCAGCTGTTCAATTGTTTCTGGATTCTGGCGGTACACCTGGTCTTTCAAGTGTCCCCACAGAAAGAAGTCACAGGGGTTCATGTCTGGCGAATAGGGAGGCCAATCCACGCCGCCTCCTGTATGTTTCGGATAGCCCAAAGCAATCACACGATCATCGAAATATTCATTCAGGAAATTAAAGACGTCGGCCGTGCGATGTGGCCGGGCACCATCTTGCATAAACCACGAGGTGTTCGCAGTGTCGTCTAAGGCAGTTTGTACCGCCACAAATTCACGAAGAATGTCCAGATAGCGTGATGCAGTAATCGTTTCGGATCTGAAAAATGGGCCAGTGATTCCTTTGGAAGAAATGGCGGCCCAGACCAGTACTTTTTGAGGATGCAGGGACGATGGGACTGCAACATGGGGCTTTTCGGTTCCCCATATGCGGCAGTTCTGTTTATTGACGATGCCGTCCAGGTAGAAATAAGCTTCGTCAGTAAACCAAATGCTGCCCACATGCACATCGCCGTCATCAATCCTGTGCACTATATCGTTAGCGAATGTCTCTCGTGCAGCAATGGTAGCGGCGCTGAGGGGTTGCCGCGTTTGAATTTTGTATGGATAGAGGTGTAAACTCTGGTGCATGAGACGATACGTGGAAGTTGGCGTCATTTGGACCGCAGCTGCAACACGGCGAACGGAAACCCGAGGCCGCTGTTGGATCACCTGCTTCACTAGGTGCGCGTTGCCCTCTGTGGTTGCCGTACGCGGTCGCCCTACCTTTCCAGCACGTTCATCCGTCACGTTCCCAGTCCGTTGAAATTTTTCAAACAGATCCTTTATTGTATCGCTTTTCGGTCTTTTGGTTACATTAAACCTACGTTGAAAACTTCGTCTTGTTGCAACAACACTGTGTTCTAGGCGGTGGAATTCCAACACCAGAAAAATCCTCTGTTCTAAGGAATAAACCATGTTGTCCACAGCACACTTGCACGTTGTGAACAGCACACGCTTACAGCAGAAAGACGACGTACAGAATGGCGCACCCACAGACTGCGTTGTCTTCTATATCTTTCAGATCACTTGCAGCGCCATCTGTTGTTGAAAATTGTAATTACTGTAATTTCGAAAGTTTGTCCGCCTGAAAATGTACTGTTGTCCCAAGCATATTGCAACAAACGGTGTACTTCTATCACTGCTCGTTTAGTTTTTATTGCCGTTTCAAATATACCGGTCATTTTTGAAACACCCTGTATGTAGATACTTAATAAAGTTAATGCCAAATATTTTTTGCTGCAATAAAACCCAACATGTTGTTAAAAGTACTGCCAAATTGCCTCACCTGATCCTAAAAGTTATCCATAAAATACCATATTCACTTGAATCTTGATTATGTGACATTGCAGCAGCACTAAGAGATATAAAAAGTGCGCCAGACCCATGTTGTCTTATATTCTGCCTGTTTACATATCCCTGTATTTGAATACATATGCCTATACCACTTTCTTTCTCTCAGTTCATCTGTATAGAAGTGTCGAGTCGGCGCCGAGTTTGATCCATCGGCTGGACATGTTAACAGCAAGCTGCTTTGGACCAGTATTGATACGCTCCAGTTTGTATGCGATGGAAAACTTTGCATAACGAGGGAGCTCTTGTGTTTTATAGGCCATATTGGTTATGTTGGTGATTAGTTGTGAATGTGATTATTTCTGCATAAATAAGCGGACCGTAATTTCTGTTAAACTGGTTAGTTTCCCGTGAGTAATTGGTCATAGAAATCCATGTAACTGCAATTCAAATGTTGTTTGTCACTGGGCACAAGTTTTGTTTGAAGAGTGCGTTATTGGCCGTCAGCCAGCAGTAGATTTCTGTAAGCTGTTTATTACGCTGTTCCACAGCGTGATTAATATTAATTATAGTTATTCCATATTTTGGCACCCTTTCTTTCGGTGTTTAATAATTAAAACGGTATGAAACCTATTTGTGACATTGGTATTTTATGCTGTACTTGCTGAGCTCTCCTGTTTGGATAAATTTTAGTAACCGGTTGAAGAGCGTTAAAATGAGGAGATTAGTGTTTAAGGTACAGTCGACCATGAACTCTTTAGAATGAGCACAAGCTCGCATTAGGGAAGGATGGAGAGAGAAATCGGCCGTGTCCTTTCGATGGAACCATCCCGGCATTTGCCGTAAGCGATTTAGGGAGATGACGGAAAGCCTAAATCAGGATGACAGGACACGGGTTTGAACCGTCGTCCTGCCGCTGTGAGAGTGCATTGTGCTCAACATTACGCTATCCCGCTCCGTAATAGCGTTCGTGGACAATACTTTAGGTATTTTAAGTACAGTCTTTCAAGGCATTCATCCGCCATTCTTGAGATAATCGTTTAACGTGATAGCGAAAATTTTATTTGCTTGAAAATAAATACAGGTAAGAGAATAAATTGTTGTTCTTGAGATATTGCTATTTTAAACAGGACTGATGAAGTTGTGTTGATATTTTGTTATGTTTCCTTTGTGGCTGCAATCTTTTAAACGATGAAAGTACTTGTAAGTGGTACCTTTGAGCACATCTTTTTTCTGAGTGAGCCAGTGAGCCAGTGCTCATAAAATCTATGTAACTGCATTTGAATCGCTGCAGAACAAGGGCACAAGTGTTATTGAAACTGTATGTAATTCGCTGTTGACAAGCTGATAGATTCCTATAAATGGTTTATTACGTTCTTACACAGCTCGGTTAACGTTAATTCTAGTTGTTCCTTATTTTGGTGACCTTCCCTTTGGTGGCTAGTAATTAATACGGTATGAAGCCGATTTGTGACTTTGGTATTTTATGCTGACTGTTTTGGGTGAATTTAAGTAACTGTTTCAAGAGTGTTAAGAGACTGTAAGTAAATTGATTCAAGGCATTAATCCGCTATGTTGAGCTAATTGTTGAAGCTGTGAGCGAGAATTTTATTTGATTGAAAATAAGTGTTTATTATATATCTGTGAATTTATAGATGTAGATGATGTTCAGATGTGTGTGAAATCTTATGGGACTTAACTGCTGCGGTCACCAGTCCCTAAGCTTACACACTACTTAACCTAAATTATCCTAAGGACAAACACACACACCCATGCCCGGGGGAGGACTCGAACCTCCGCCGGAACCAGCCGTTATAGATGTAATCTTTTAACTGTGCTAGTAAATGGTAACTGGGAGTACAGCACATCGAGGTGGTAATTCATTCGATTTTTTGAGCATTGGCCCATATAAATGGTTTTTGAAATTTAGACAGCCCTCTCATCCTAGTACCACGACTTCAGATACTAGTTCCGCTACACTTTTTATTCCAAATACGTCGTGACATACGAGGGTTGAACCGTAGTAAAATTTGCTGTTCTGAAGAGCGCGTTGCAGCGCGTAGTGTGAAGCAGTCGCCCTCCGTTTCTGGCGGTGGCGCCACTGTGGCAATCGCAGCATTGGTGTCTCCCTCTGGTGGAAAAGGGAAAAGGTTGCCTGTTCACGTTCATTTAATGGGAGCTATAAGCTCGCCACGGGTTTGTCAGTCTCGGCGAGTTTAGTAGGTCGGTCAGTCGGAGTGAGGCTGGGTCACTCTCGCGTAACCTGTTGCTGGTCTGGCTCTTGTTCGCATTTGTGCGGCAGTTAGTGTCTGTCTGTCGTCCTCAGTGCTAGTATGTGTTAGGCCGCCAGTCTGCTCGACTTGGCTCAGGCAATGGGCATTGGCAGTTGGATCGATCAGTTGGTCGGTCGCGCAATGGGACACAAGATGATTTCTCCGCCTGGAGCGTCGGCGCATGTGAGGTCGCCACGTGAGTCCAGGGGCCGCGCCGTATGGTGAGGCGTAGTGGCTTCGCGGCTGACACGAGAGCAACAGGAGTCAACCCACGACATCGGGCTGGCCGGGCGCGAGCTGCGACGCCGTGAGCCGGGAGATCGGCGCGCCTTCCTGCGTCCGTTGAAGCGGCTGGCAGCGGACGGTTCGGGAGAGCGTTTTGGGGGTGCTGCGCCAGGTCTTCGCCGGACATCGCAGTTTTTTTTTTTTAAGTTAAGTGAGTAGTGCTATGTTGTTTCACTTACTTGTTAAATTCTACTTGTGTTCTTGGTCAGTCTCTCGTCCCCAGCTTGCTCGTCTGTCTCTCGTCCGCATTTGTTAGGCAGTGTAGGTCTGTCTGTCTGTCTGTCGGTCTGCCGTACGGTAATAGCTGCCTCTGTCATGTTTGTCGGATTCGGTGATAACGAATTTATAGAATTAGGGTAAAGGCCGAATTCATGAAATATGTTTTTATCTTGCCTATCATCTTGCGAGGCGTTATATGTGTAATGTAGAGCATGTTCTACACTTTATGTAAGTCTGAATTTCATGAGTTTTATTTAAATATTCATTTTTAAAAAGTTGCCATCCTTCCACCGTAAGAGCCCTTTTAAAAACAAGTTGCATTTTTGGTGGAAAATAATTCTTAGTGTGGGTGGTTGTACCATTTCCATCCCTCTTATGGGGTGCATAGTTAATGTGTTTTTGTGAGTTGTTAAAATTTTTAGTTTAAAGTAATTTGGTGTGTTGCGGATTTGCACCAGTGTAGTCTGTCAGAGGTTGTTGTGAGTGATCGTGACTTCGGCTGTGTCAAAAGGGAGCGGAGGCTTCTCAGCCCAAAGGCTCCTACAAATAAAAAAAAAAATGATATTCTGCCTCTGAATAATTGTAACTTGATATTTCGAGGGTGATTTTCTACTTATAATTTGAAATCTGATTTGAAAAAGCTTTTAGGAATAAACTTCCCATTTGTTAAATTGTAACTTGATATTTCGAGCGTGCTTTTCTGCTTATAAATTATAATCTGTTTTTGAAAATGTTTTTATGAATAAAATTTCCATTGGTTGAAATTTAATTTGTTTCCGTCAGTTACTCCTTGGCAACTACTTCCACGCTCACATAGTGTGTTAATGTTCTTGATGAATCGCTAGTAAATAAAGTAAATTATTTAAGAAAAGATTTTGAAAGTAAAATTTACGGTTCAAGGATGCTATTAGGTAGGAAGGTGAGGGTACAGCTTAAATTGATCTTAGAGAGACAAGGAGCGGTCATGTGGCTCAGATATATCGGTTTCGAAAAACAAACGAGGGGGGACAGCCTCTCGACGTTTGTTTCAATTCTAATTCAAAAATATTGCCCGAAATCCTACTGGAATCAAGATTTGCAAGTAATAAGATTAATGGATGAAGGAAGCTGAAATGCAGCTTACGGTAAGCTGGAAATTTGAGTCGATCAGGGGGCTAGCTGCCCTATATAGTTAGCAAATTCAATGGAGTATTCATCGATGAACTTCAAAGGTGTCATTTGTTGTCCGCTCAGAACGAGTTCTGCGAACAATGACGGAAAAAAAGTGGTTAAGGCAACCGCTGGTGAGAAGCGGTATATCCGGTTACCAGTCCCGGTTCGACACATTTTTTCAACTTTCGCCATTGCATTAGCACAATCCCTCGTGAGGCTAGGCGTCACTATTTCCCGCCCATTCCTTCCCCTTTTCATCCACAACAATTCCTTCGTTGTTTGGAAACATGAAGTCCATGAATGGCTGCAAATGTCCTCCAACTAGCCGAACATAATCATTTCCAGACAATGTTCAGTAGGACCATAGAACTCATTCCATTTCGTGAAACCAGCCCACAGCATTATGGGGCCACCATGAGCTTGCACACTCTCTTGTTGACAGCTTCGGTCCATGGCCTCGTGGGATCAGCGCCACGCTCGAACGCCACCATCACTTCTTACGAACTGAAATCGGGAGTCACCTGAATAGGCCACGCTTTCCCAGTCGTCCAGGGCCCAACCCATGTGATCACATTGCCAAGAGGAGCGTTGCAGTCGATGATGTGCTGTTAGCAAAGCCACTCGTGTCGGTCGCCTGCTGACATAGGCCATTAACGCCAATTATAGCCTATAGCCGCACTCTACTAACGGATACGTTTGTCTAAGGTCCCATATTGATTTCTGCGGTTATTTCATGCAGTATTGCTTGTCTGTTAACACTGACTACTCTACACAAAAGCCGCTGAACTCGATTGTTATGTGAAGGCCGTCGGTCACAACGTTGTTTGTTCGTGGTGAGAGCTAATTCCTAAAATTTTTTACTACCGGCACTCTCGTGACACTGTGGATCTCGGAATAATGAATTCCCTAACGATTTCCCAAATGGAATGTCCCATGCGTCTAGCTTCAATCACCATTCGGTATTCAAAATCTCTTTATTCCCGTCGTGCGGCCATAATCAAGTCATATGGATCACCTGAGTACAAATGCTAGCTCCACCAATCCACTGCCCTTTGGTACCTTGTGTACCCTATACTGCCGCCATCGTTATAAGTGAATAACACTATCCCATAAATTTTGTCACCACGGTGGATATCCTTGCTAGTAAACTAAGTCGCCTTCTAAACTATAAGCTGCTTATAAACGGAATTAAATAAAAGTCGAGATATTGCTGTTTCCGCTTCCGGGTAATTGAATAAGATGGGTGAGCTTGTACCTTGTACCAGATTGGCACTTCAAATCCAAGTGGAGTGCGCACACATTTTCGTCGGATTAGCACACGGGCCGTTCTTGTCTGATTTGACACATAACTTCTTCCTTGGAATAAACAGTCTAGTGTACACCAGTTACTAAGGCTCCAAGTAATTTCAGTACTTGGCTGTATAATGAGGGTAGATGGCGCTAAAGACATACGCTATAAACTGCTTTGAAACCTGCGCCGCAATGTTAGTAGACCCTAAATATTAGCAGACAGCAGTTTACAATTGATTGCTGTTATTAATTTTTATCGTGTTCACGCAACATTTGTTGTACATTGTAAATGCTACAGTGCTTTCGCGGTCTAATAGGCGTAATTGATCCAGCAATACGACGCATTTTTGCCTGGTTAGTGTATCTTTCTCTTTGTTACACATTTAGAACAACCAAGAATCGAATTGCGTTATGTGAAATGGCTGTTTTCGTAATCAGCATTTTCCTTAACTAAAAATAACGAAAATGACTTTCCGTCTATTTACTCTTCTTGCATATGCAGAGATCATATTTCGCTATGGCCTTACAGTAAGCAACATTCCCTTCTCACAGCGAAAAATCAGAGCACTATTCGAGTTGCATCGACACGAAATCTAAAATCAAATTTTGCAAGTGAAATCACTGATGTAAAAGTAACCAGCGCAATCGCAATTCATATACAAACAACAAATTACGGCTTGGACGAGTCGACTTGCGAATGAAACTTGATTCCTTCACACCTTAGACTACGAGGTGCATTCAAGTTCTAAGGCCTCCGATTTTTTTTCTCCGGACTGGAAAGATATAGAAACATGCGCATTGTTTTAAAATGAGGCCGCATTCATTGTCAATACGTCCCAGAGATGGCAGCACCGTACGGCAGATGGAATTTTACCGCCAGCGGCGAGAATGAGAACTGTTTTAAATATTTAAAATGGCGACGTTTTCCTTACTTGAACAGCGTGCAATCATTCGTTTTCTGAATTTGCGTGGTGTGAAACCAATTGAAATTCATCGACAGTTGAAGGAGACATGTGGTGATAGAGTTACGGATATGTCGAAAGTGCGTTCGTGGGTGCGACAGTGTAATGAAGGCAGAACATCGTGTGACAACAAACCGAAACAAACTCGGGCTCGCACAAGCCGGTCTGACGGCACGATCGAGAAAGTGGAGAGAATTGTTTTGGGGGATCGCCGAATGACTGTCGAACAGATCGCCTCCAGAGTTGGCATTTCTGTGGGTTCTGTGCACACAATCCTGCATGACGACCTGAAAATGCGAAAAGTGTCATCCAGGTGGGTGCCACGAATGCTGACGGACGACCACACGGTTGCCCCTGTGGCATGTTGCCGAGCAATGTTGACGCGCAACGACAGCATGAATGGGACTTTCTTTTCTTCGGTTGTGACAATGGATGAGACGTGGTGGCCATTTTTCAATCCAGAAACAAAGCGCCAGTCAGCTCAACGGTAGCACACAGATTCACCACCACCAAAAAAATTTCGGGTAACCGCCAGTGCTGAAAAAATGATGGTGTCCATGTTCTGGGACAGCGAGGGCGTAATCCTTACCCATTGTGTTCCAAAGGGCACTACGGTAACAGGTGCATCCTACGAAAATGTTTTGAAGAACAAATTCCTTCCTGCAACAAAAACGTCCGGGAAGGGCTGCGCGTGTGCTGTTTCACCAAGACAGCGCACCCGCACGTCGAGCTAACGTTACGCAACAGTTTCTTCGTGATAACAACTTTGAAGTGATTCCTCATGCTCCCTACTCACCTGACCTGGCTCATAGTGACATTTGGCTTTTTCCAACAATGAAAGACACTCTCCGTGGCCGCACATTCACCTGCCGTGCTGCTATTGCCTCAGCGATTTTCCAGTGGTCAAAACAGACTCCTAAAGTAGCCTTCGCCGCTGCCATGGAATCATGGCGTCAACGTTGTGAAAAATGTGTACGTCTGCAGGGCGATAACGTTGAAAAGTAACGCCAGTTTCATCGATTTCGGGTGAGTAGTTAATTTGAAAAAAAATCGGGGGCCTTAGAACTTGAATGCACCTCGTATAATCAGATTGACTAATACTCCTGAAAATGATGCAAGCTGGCATCGTTTACAAAACTCTTCCACCAGAAGCTATTGTTTGAGGCTACGAACATGGCAGACGCCGGCTTCAAGTTTGTGAGGTTATGTCAATCCCTGCATTGTAACTCCATATTTATACACTATATACACTACCTGTATGTAGATCTACGATATAGCATGGAGCTTGGGCTTGGCGGCAGATTCTTGTCACCTTCCTAGTCTGCCATGTTTAGATAGGCAAAAAGAAAAAAAAAATCTCCATCGGTTAGTATCTGATAAAGAATGCTTAACTTACTTATGACTTCGAACTTTAGATCAATATGTGTTGTAACAGGCTGATGCGCTAGCGGAATCGAAAAGTATTTTCAGTTGGCGTTTCGTGGCAGCCATTTGGTAACTGGGCAAGAAACGAAATACGAACATCTTTGACTATCACGTTCAGACAACTGGCTCCGACAGTCAGATACTATGGAGATCACTTCATGCCGCTTACACGTTTCAAGATGGTGACTAGAAGATAGAGCACTACGACCGCAACGAACGTAAGAACCACGCGTAATATTTCAGTCACCGAAATAAACCAACGGTCAACCGAGGCAATTACATGTTTTCTGACGTGGCCACACCAAAAATACTACAATAAGACTACCGTTCTTCTAAAGCAGCCTCATAATCGAAAAACAACGCATGGCAATTCCTCCACAATATACCGAGAAAAGAAGCATTCGGGTCGAATGTTTCACTAGAAGTAATATAACTCAATCTCCGATGCAACTCCCCCCCCCCCCCCCACTCACCGTCCTACCGCAAATTAAACAAACTACAGATATAAAAATCCTCACGTCAAAGAAATTTATCTTCTGTAAAGGAACTACAGTCTCACACTGAATAAAAATTATACTACGGCAAGGTACCCTGGGCTTACATTTGAGCAAGGCAATGCGTCCTGCACACGGCGAGAGTTTCTGCTGCTTGTGTTGGTACTTGCCAAACCCTACCTTGGCCAGCAAGACCGGCGGATCTCTCCCCAGTTGAGATTGTTTGGAGCATTATCGCAGGGCCGTCAAATAAGCTCGATATTTTGACAATTTATCGCGCTAATTGTACATAATTTGGCACCATATCCCTCATGAAGACATACAACAACTATATCTGTCAATGCCAAGCCGAACAATTGCTTCCACAAGGGCGAGAATTGGACCAACGAATGACTCGCTCAATTTGTGAAGCTCTTCCCTCTTGAATAAATCATCCAGCTTTTCTGGAACTGTAATCATTTTTTTCCATACATGTACTTCATATTAACAAATTTCCTTCCTATTCGTTTCAGGTAAGTGCTTCTTGGAGCATTTTTCTTTCTTCTTTTGTCTTTGAGTGTATATCAGTTGCAAGTGATCTTGAAAAATACTAAATTAGTCTGTAATCGTCTGTAATCCGCTACAAAAATGAATTAATTCTTATTATAATGCCATATGTGCTGTTCAACTCAAGACACTGACGAACTAGATTTGTCGAACTATGCCTACACAAGCGAATACAGGGATCACTTTGCATGGAAAATTGATAGAATATATGATTTGTTGTAGTTTGATTTTTTTGCGATCGAAAGATTTGTGATGTTATTGCTCTTTCAATGAAAATTTCTTCTGACAATCTTTAATAAAGAGATTAGATAACAGAATTTGCAAAATCAAATTATCCTGATTATCACTGTATGTCAAAAATTTCGGTATTCCTCAGTTATACACGTCTATAAGAACTTAAGTTATGCGTCTGCAAAAAAGTGCAATCGATGAACCCTGCGTTTCGATGCCCATGCATTGCGGATCTCAGATTTTTGTTGATGTGTTTGCTTCTCACTTCTATCCTTGCTCCATGTTCTACTTGAGTTTCATGGTTTCTTAAGATTTTGCTGAGTGTGGACGGATTCATTGATGTTGCTCGCCTCGTCCCTTACTGTTGCTAAGTAACAGCGTGGGCTACTGCCGTGGTTCGTGTATTGTGGAGAAATGCGCCACGCTTACTGAAGTGCAAATAAGGAGAACTATGAAGTCAACTACCCAGCAGTAACAGTAGGGGCGCAACTAGGCTGGGTCGATCGTAGAAATTCCACAGGAGTAAGGTACTACTTCAGTTAAGAAAGAAATAAAATTAAAAAGACGAATAAAATGTAGAAAAACTAAAATGGAACGGAAACAAGGAAAATTTAGTGAAACTAATTAGTCAAGAAAAGTTTTATACTATGTTAATATTTTGAATGATTGTATTGGAAATCATTTTAACTCGAGGGTATTCGGAGCATACCCCTCGTATATCCAGCTTAAAGCTCAACCTGAACTGGGACACGAGTATCAGTTAACAGAATGTACAAGACGAAAATGGCCAGACGGGAGGATGGGTTTCGGCCAAGGTTATGAAGTAACATCCATCATGAATGGCGTATAGTAAGGTGAGCAAGAAAGAATAAAGCCACAGTTTTAATTTAATCCTTAAAGGCTGTGTACAGGATATGGGGCTTAGGTTCTCCCAAAGTCGCCGCCATTCTCACTGGCGATGTTCATCCAGACGAGTACAGACCTGCGATCATTGCAGAACGTCACGTGACGTCATTCATCAACAGTCCGTGCGGTATGCAGTCGTTTGTATTGTGGCGTTAACGGAAACCTACGCATAGGGTCGTAATTCTCTACTAGCCTTCGACCAGTGGTGAGGGATAACATAAAATATTACATACGGTCCCTATTTCTGCTATGGCAGACACAGATGTCCTTGGTGTACAATATGCCGATGCTGTGTTTGAGTGGTCAGGCGTGGTCGACTGGAATCTTGATGACGATGATGTCTAACCTCACGTTGCCCCACACATTTGTTTATGGAACGATTAGAGCAGCAGGACAAATGGTTAACTATAACTGTTCATCATAAGAATAAACCTGATGTATACAAATACAAACGCAATGATTGGTCAGAACCGTAGCACACGTGCACTGGTGTTGCTACGCTCTTGGAAATAGGTCCTACGTACGTATTAGATATCTTATTACTAAGTTACGTTAAATGAAACTTTAGGATATTCAAATGTATTAAAAACTATCAACGTTTTCCTTAATCATGGTTTTGCTTCGTGATTTTTATTTCAAAAATCGTGTACAGTCCCAGCCTCTGCAGCGTTGTGCTCTGATCGTCGCGCTGTTAATGCGCAGTATGAAAACGGCTGAGGAAGATTTCTGTTCCGTAGTGAAACACTTGCGTGGAACACGGTTAAAAAAGTGCCGAGAAGTAGGCTGTTCTTAATGTTTGTCACACATTTACGGAGATAATCGCCTCTGAAGTTTTCCCAGTGTTGTATATACTGCCGTTGATAAAGAAACTCACATTCAACGCGTAGCATAGTCGGTAGCGTAATGGAATATTCGTACCATAGTTCCAATCTCCCCAGTATCATTTCTTTCTCGTTCAATTTGAAATACCTACATCCCGTAATTATAAAACTCATCACCATTTCTTATGAATAATGCACCTCTTCTTGTTTCTGATTACATATTGGACGCGAAATTCCTGATTCCATTTCAAATACAAACAGTTATCCATGTTTTACGAAAAACTGTTCATAAAGATGTTTAAGTTAAGAAAATATAACAATTTAATTTTTGAGGCAAAACTGAAAAACCAAATCCTCTTTATCTGGACTATGTCCATCATTTTATACATCAGAGGTAAATAAGTATCGTAGAAACATGAAAAAAAAATTATTTTCATAGCATCGAGCACATCATTCAAATGCTTCAATTTTACATTTGCTACTGTACCATTACAATATGGACCGACAGAACTGATTTGGAGCCAAGCTGCTGGATCTGACCCGAAAAGTATACAAGACTGTGTAATGGTACTTGAATTACGCAGCCATTACGGCACCTCACCTGAACCTCTCGATACCAGCTATATTCTACTGTGTTTCTGCAAAGTAGTTGACATATTTCTGAGACAACATTCAGATTTGATTTCATTTGAGATACATCGATATGTTTATATTGCAATGATATTATTCTTATGTGTATTCTTTTGTCACTATGATCTTTGACGTACTTGTAACTCTGATTTTTGGGCGCGTAAGCGATTGTTGGTTAGTTATGTTGTTGGAGAGTCGGACCTTGAGAAAGTCAAGTCGTTGACGTCATGTTGGAAGGACGAATATTGTCGTCAGCTTATAAAATATGAATGAACATTAACAGTGACTGTGAGGAAGATGTTTTCAAGTATGTTTTGTATTGTGAAGTGATGTTTTGTGTTTACGTGATATTGCAGTAAAAGCAATTAAAAGGGTAACTTAAATTCGGAGTGCTGATTATCTTTTTACATCACCATTGTCCAGCAAAAGTGTAATCTTCAAGGATGGTTTGTGAAGCGCATCTACATAACTTTTGAATATAGCATAATAAAATCTAGGCCTCTTTGCATCCGAGCTTGGAATCATAACCACCTAGATTTTCAACGATTGAGCCATGATTTTACGACGAGACCAGCGTGGGAAACACAAAACGATGAGTGCCTAGTTTTTTCATTATTACATGAAATGACTATTAACTGTGCCCTAATGACACCTGCCACATAATGACTGTTGTTGCCCGATAATGCAGTATTTAGCAGCGTGAACAACACCACAATCGTTATTAAAATTTTGACATTTGTTGTGGTAGGGTTTTTAGTACTGTTAAACTGCCAGACGCACTGGAACTAACGCACGCAGCCTTTTCACGCGTCACTGCCGAACGCTGGCGGGATATAGAACGTCTCGTCATAAAAGAAGAGGAGAAAATGCTGGGCCTGGTTGGCTTCGTGGATTCTGTTGTTGATAGGCTCGTTATCAACGTTGTAGGTGACCCATCCACAACTGAAATGTATTTCTCGGATTCGGATAAGGAAGGAGCTAAGACAATACCAGACTGTAAGTAATACTTTCAGTGGCTTCAATATTTAACTATACGGTGAAATCCTTAAATACTCTCTTACGTTACACACACCTTACGGAGAAAAATTACCCAGTAGCTAAGTCAGGAATTTTCATCATTCTTGGTTTTAATTAAAATAGTTCGTTAGCTAAAAATGACAACGTGTTGCGGTTTTCGTCTAGTCGTCTAATGAGCGTACTGTGGGAGATTTGCAGTGTATTATTTCATTCTGCTTAAAAGTTAAATGACAATCGAAGCTGTATTGCTCCTCTGCTTGTCTCTTTTTACGTGTGAACTGCAGCTGGCCAGGTCACTGCGGGCTAGCTGTACCAGCTCACCGGCTAGAACTGTCCAAGTTAAATGCGCCGGTAAAGCTGTTGTCCCGCACTATCGCTAAGTTGATATGCGCGTAACGCACAGCACAAAACGTATCCATGACAGTACTCGAGACAGGTAGGCTGCAGAACCACGTGAAACGGAAGTCCAGCGAGGTTCCAGAAAATGCGGAAGAATACATAGTGCAATGTTTACATCAGGTTTATTCTTATGATGAACGGATTATACAGTGGGACGACTATGAAACTCTGTTAGATGCTGGTAAGTTTGTCACATACGAGTACGCGGTATATCCGAAGTCTTCTCCTCAGTGTTCACTCAACGTGTGATGGCGTCCACGCCCTAAAGTTTTATCTAGGCATAGCGTCTTTGACGAGTAATCAGAACGTACTGCGTCCAGGATTAGTACCTGAGCCCTGATTAAAATTGAAAAAAAAAGGTCACCACCAAAAAGACTATCACCATAAGAAATCATCCTCGTTCTGTCAAATGCTCTTGTCAAAGGTGGCGGAAGAGCGGACAGAAGTTCAGGGCACTCTTTTTCTCTTGGGGTGGGAAACTGTCTCTTAACTCTGGGAGAAGCAGGAATGGTCAAAGGCACGAGGACGCTGAAGGCAATGTAAATCACGTCATTAAAAACACAACATGTAATTGAAAACGATTCAGGACTAGTTCTCCATTCGGATTTCTGGGAGGAGATTGCCAAGAGGGAGGTTACGTTGAGAAAAAGATTGAGTAACCTACGAAAGGGTACCTTTCTACGAGTCGGGGAGCGGAAATCAGACGTTTGAAAGTGGGAACGAAACTAGAAAAACTGAAGTGGCAAATCCTAAGGCTCAGGCCAGATTTAGTGGGGTCAGTGAAGTGGAACTGAAAGAAGACTAGGATTTCTCGTGAGAGGGGATACGGTAATATCAACAGCAGCGGAAAAGGGTGTAACTTGAGTAGGATTCGTTAAGAGTAGGGAGGTAAACCAGAGAGTGAGTTACTATGAACAGTTCAGTGATAGGGTTGTTTTCATCAAAAGAGACAGCAAAAAAAAAAAACAGCAGTAGTATAGGTATATTTTCAGACGTCGCAAGCTGAAGAAGAGATAGAGAAAACGAATGTGGATACTGAACGGGTAATTCAGTACACGAAGGGAGACGAAAATCCAATAGTCATGGGGTAATGGAATAAAGTTGTGGGGGAAGAACCAGAAGGAAAGTTTTCGGAAAAACATGGGCTTAGTAGTTGGAATGGGAAAGGGAAAATAGTAATCGGGTTATACAATAAATTTCATTTTATTATAGCGAATACCCTGTTCAAGGCTCACGAGAGGGGGAGGTGTACCTGGAAAAGGCCGAGGAATGTAGGAGGATCTCAGTTAAATTACATCATGGTCGGCACAGATTCCTAGATCAGATACTGGATTGCAAGACGTTCCCAGCAGCAGATATAGACTCATATCATAGTTTAGTAACGATGAGGAGTAACCCGTCAGAAAGAGTCAGTGCACAAAGAAGTAGGGTACTGAAGTACTAAGGAATGAGCAGATAGGCTTGAGTTTCTCTGAGAATGTATGTACTTCCATAATGAACAGTACAGTATATAGTTCTCTTGACGAGGAATGGACTTCTCTGAAACGGGTCATCACAGAAGTGGGAAATTCAGGAATACAGAAATACAAGTCACTTAGGGATGAAAGAAGTACGAAAAGCAAGGAAGCTAAGGATAATTTGTAGCATGAAAAATGTGAAACAATAAAAAAAGAATAATTGTTGGAACGACTGACCCAGTATATAAAAAAGCCACAGCTTTCGTTGAAATTTAAAGCAAGGCCGATAACATTAAGAGCGCAGTGGGAATTGCACTGTTAAATGCAGAGAAGAAAGCGGATAGGTGGAAAGAGTACATCAAATGCATCTATGTACGGAAGGAGTTGACAGAAAAAGAAACAGGAGAAGTTAGGCAAGAGACAGGGGATGCAGTATTACATCCAAAATTGGAAAGAGCATTGGAAAACTTAAGATCAAGTACGGCAGAAGGGACAGACAACATTCCATCGGAACTTCTAAAATCACTGGGGGAAGTGGCAACAAAACGATTATTGACTTTACTGTGTAGAATTATGAGACGCGATATACCATCACACTTACGGGAAAACTCGACTGTTACTAAACTGAGTAACTTGTCGAAGTAATAGAATTATCACGGAAGACTGGAAAAGAAAATAGAGGATCTGTTGTATGACGGTCAATTTGAGTTTAGGAGAAGTAAGGAACAAAAGAGTAAGTTCTGACGTTGCGGCTGATAATGGAAGGAAGAAGAACAAAAATAGAGACACTTTCATAGGATTTATCGACATGGAAACAGCATTCGAGAATGTGAAATGGTGCAAGACGTTCGAAATGCTAAGAAAACTAGGGGTAACCTATAGGGAAACCAGGGTGATACACAAAATGCACAAGAACCAAGGGGGAAATGTAACCCTAGAAGACGAGGTACCAAGTGCTCGAATTAGAAAGTGTGTAAGACTGTGGTGTAGCCTTTCGTCGCTATTGTTCAGTCTATACACAGGAGATGTGATGACGCAAATAAAAGATAAATTGAAGAGTGGGACTAAAATTCGAGGTGAGAGGATGTCGACGATACGATTAGCTGATGCTGTTGCTAACCTCAGTGAAAGTGATGAATTTCAGGATCTGTTGAATGGAATTCACAGCCTAATGGACGCAGTACATGAACTGAAAGTAAATCCAAGAAAGACGAAAATAATGAGAAGTACCTGGAATAAGAACAGCGAGAAACTTAACATCGGAATTGGCGGTAACGATGTGGATTAATTTAAGGAATCCTGCTACCTACGAAGCAACATAACATGTGGCAGGTGGGCATGGACACAAAAAGGAGAGTAGCACTAGCAAAAAAGGGCATTCCTGGCCAACAGACGTTTAGTGAAATAAAACATAGGTCTTAATTTGATGAAAAATTTTCTGAGAATATACATTTGGAGTACTGCATTGCATGGTTGCAAATCATAGGAAGTGCAGAAAACTGAAGAGGATCGCGACATCTGAGATGGAATGCTAGAGAAGAATGTTGAAAATTAGATGGACTGATAGCTTAAGGAATGAGAAGGTCCTCTGCAAAACCTGCGAGGAAAATAATGTATGGAAAACTCTGACAAGAAGACGGGAGAGGATGATAAGATATATGCTAGACATCTGGGGATAACTTAAGTGGTACTAGAGCGAGCTGTGGAGGATAAAAACTGTAGAGGAAAACAGAGACTAAAATATATCCACAAGTGAAGGAGGACATAGGTTGCAAGAATTTTTGTGAGATTAAAAAGGTTGGCACTGGATTGGAATTCTTGGAGGGCCACATCAAACCATTCAGAAGTATAATGAACCAGAAAAAAATATAAAAGTAAACCATATTGGGTGAGGTGGCGTTTCTGCCTATCATAGAGAATTGCTGCTATTAATAATTTATAACACGGCGACGTTGCGTATGTGTACGGAGTTACTTTGACTTATTGACATATTTGGCATCTTCTGAATTTTGTACTTTCTCAGCCAGGCGGTGTATCTGCAATAAAATTTTGAATCTAGCTACAAATCTTGTACGATATTCGATAAGCACGCATTATACTCACAAACCGTAAGAGAACAGTAGTAAATGTTTTCCTGAATACAAGGAACACGGCATCAATCTGTGCGCCCATGTCTACAGCGTACAGGATCTCATGCAAGAACAGAGCGACCTCACTTTTGAAATATCTCTATTTGCTTAATCGATATTGAATTTAAAGGAAGAGATTTTCATCCTCCAAACACGTCATAGTGTCTTCAGTCGGTTTCACGACCATCTTGAACAGTCGAAAAAATAGCCCACCAGGAGGCGTAAATCGCATAGCATCGATTTGACTTTTACCACGGTATGTCCCAAGAGACTCATCCAGTGCAACAGACAACTTTGCTGCGTATGGGATGTAGACGTAAGGGTTCGTTTCGTGAGTAGCCTGGTCTTCGGGGTTACTTGAATCAGATTTTGTTGTTTCAGGATGTGTTGCGCAACTTGCACTTTAAACTTGTATGTCAGTTGCTGTTATATTATCAGCATGTTGGTAAAGACGAAACAACCTGCAGACAAAACGGTTTGAATATTATTGCAGAGAATGATCTGTAAAGCGTGAGTAATATAAAAAAAAACGTGGGAAATCATTGCCGATCACAGTTTCCCTACCAGAAAGGCGGTAGGAGTCATCTGCTAATCTGGTGCCTTATAAAGTGGTTATTTCTTCACTTACAAGATGTTTCAGAGCTTAGATGATTAATTGAAAAAAAAGAGACAGAGTGAAGGCTACAAACAATAAAAGCTAGCAAACGCAATTAATTTGAAATATGTACTGCAGGAAGACAAAAAATGCGAGTTACCGTTTCGCAGTGTTTTATGGGAGTCACCAACAGTTCTGAATTATCGGCGAAATGCTGACTACCATACAATGAGCAATGAGGCAAAAAAAAAGGACGTCAAACACAATGAAAACCTAAACGAGAATAGGCCCAACCGAGGAGAGAAACAGTAATTTTTACCTGAAACGTATCAAGAAACTAAGAGTTGCTAGCCATGAGTTGCTCGTTACGGGCACGTAGGCACGGGCGGAACGGCAGGACTTATCACATCACGATCAGTTGAATTGCGAGGCCGGATTCTCAAGGTTGAAAATGGCGTGATTGCACGAAAGCAAGCACTGTAATAGCAGCGCATTTCCTGAGCAGGAACGTGCTGACCAAACGGGACGGTCTTATCACAAAGTTGCTCCTATGGAGGTGGCAGGCAATGCTTGCGTACCAAAGTTGCGTTAACTGGTGCATTTCTCTAGTCTCTGTAATGTTTACTCGTCCAAGATCAGCAAACGAATAGCTGTGAAGAGGGGCCCACGGGTCTATATGTAAACCTGGACGCTGTTCATCAGTGTGCGTCCACAATTAGTAAATAACTTCCCACAGCTAGATTGATACGAGGAAGGGGCCAACGGTTGGCGCAGTATCCCTCTGGCGGGTGGCTCGCTCTCCCGGGCTCAAAGGTAGCGATACGTGTTTCGGTGCAAATACCCGAGTGAGGGAGAGACTGATATGCCTACGACACTGGGTGGTTTCACCACAAATTCATATACTGCGATTCAACAGCCCCTACCGATGGGGTTTATGCAAGCCACAACGTCTTAAGAAGCCACATCCGACACTTTCCTTATTCTCTCGCTCGCTAAATGCCAATTTTTAGTCTCACAGAAAGCATGAACAGGACATTTTTGTAGGAAATTAAATGATGTTAAATTTTTACTGGGATACAGAGGCCAGGGTTTTCGTGTTATTCAAGAAAGACGCTTTTGAAGATAATTTTTGTACGATTTTCGTGAATGAATCGAAAACCATGGCCTATGGCGAAAATGAAAGCGTGTAAAATGTAATAACCTTAAATATCCTGCAAAATGGTCCTGTTCATTTTTTCTGAAGCGTAGCGAAAGAGAGAATGTGAGATTTTTTCTCATGGTACTTTAAGGCGTTGCAGGTTGCATAAAACCTATGTACAGGGGCTGCTGGATGACCCAGTATATAACGGCCGAGAACTACAAATGAAATCGGTAATTTCAGCATTTACTACATTACACAAATAGAGTATGTGGGCACTACTTCGCCCCTCCTCCATGCCTGCAATTCATCGGCGATACTCGTTGGCTGGGAAAAGTTAATCTAACTACAAAAATTCATCGAATTAGGTTTGATGTATTATTAATTATTGATCAATCCGATAGGAGATTGTTATCAATTAGCTTGAAATTTTGTAGGCAATCCGAATGTGTGGTATAAATTATCAAAGTAATTTTATTAGGCTCCCATTCTTTATGGCAGGACCTTGCCCGGATAGCCTTCGTGACTGCTCAACGTACGTTGTATGACCTCGAAAAGTCTCCGCTTTACAATGTAAGAATGAGTGCACATTTCTTCCCGAGTTCTTCCAGGGCTTGTGATCAGTGCAGTTCTTTCCGTATATCAGTTTTGTAAGTGTTATAAAACAGCGTGGGTTGCACGGTGTTCATTAAGGATATTTCCGCATTGACTTCATTCAAGACATCATCTTTGTCCCAAACTTTATAGGAACACATTTAGTCACTTAACTTCAGACAAGTTGGTGTCATTATTTAAGCATTGCAATGCATATATATATGTAGATTCAAAGAGCCATGTTTCTGTGGCCTATATCCCCCCGCAAGCACTAATATTCCTGTCGTGAAAATGTGTGCTTAGCACTCGCCAAACTACATCATGGTGTAGCACTCCTTCCATTTCGCTACCACGTAACGAAATGATAACCTGTGAATTTTAATGTTGGGTTTCATAAAGTGAGTCAGTCTTACGCATTTGTCCTTCTCTGTGGGACTGTGAGTGTGAGAGATGTGACGGTAGAGCAGACTGTATCACATATGTATTTCATAATTTACCTTTTGAAACCTAAATTCAAACATTTTAACCACATTTGTCACAAACGAGTTCAGTAACGACTCTGATGACCTTACTGTTAGGTACCCTAAAAATTCAACCACACAACCAGGATACAGTTAAGAGTTGTTGGACCCAGCGTATACTCAATAGATTTAGACGTTTCTACGTTGTACGGATCTGGTAGATGTGACCGAATGTATTATAAATTTATGAATTAATTTTACTGTTTCAGTCACTTTTATTAATATTTATTAGTAAAATATGATTCGGCAACATGCTCCCGCGATTAAATGCATTACAGTTATATTTGCATTTATCTCCAGAGTGATGAGATTCCTTTTCTGAGTGTAAAAGGAGATTACGTCTGAAATTTAGCCCTGTGCAGAAAGATTCACTTATTTCAGCGTATACCTAAGTGAGCTGTGTGTTTACATCATCTGATACCATTAATTAACGTTTTTGCCGGATGTGTGTTTGTCTGGCACACAAAGCATAGTAATAAGCACAACACCACCACTTAACATTTTCGATTCAGTTATTTACTTTTAATAGTCATAACTGCTAAAAGAACTGGTATTTGTTGCTAGGATAGTATGAAAGAATGAAAATATAATATTTTTTTGGACACGTCAAAAAATGCTTTGCATCACCCCGGTTCCTAGAACTCCTGAAGATAGACGTTCGCTGTTGATATTGTATCACAGACACAGTCCCTTTGACTGTTAAGAGATGTCACTAAACCCGCCCAAAGATGTAAACAACCATGCATGAGCAGCGTCTATTAGACGCAGGGGGTCCGACAGCCGATCAGTTCCACTCATTCCACCACGAAGGAGGTACGCGGCTCGTCTTGTCCGTAATTCAACCCGGCCTGGATGGTCAAAATCGCGGTTCGATCGCGTCCGCATCGTTACTTTGTGCCAGGAAGGGCTCGCAACAAGAGAAATGTCCATGCGACTTGGAGTGAACCAAAGCGATGTTGTTCGGACTTGTAGGAGATACGGAGAGACACGAACAGTCGATGACATGCCTCTCTCAGGCCGCCCAAGGCCTACTACTGCTGTGGATGACCGCTACCTACGGATTATGGCGCGCAGGAAACCTGACGACAAATGTTTAAAATGGCTCCAAGCACTATGAGACTTTACATCTGAGGTCATCAGTCCTCTAGACTTAGAACTACTTAAACCTAACTAACCTAAGGACATCACACACATCCATGCCCGAGCCAGGATTCGAACCTGCGATTGTAGCAGCAGCGTGGTTCCAGACTGAAGCGTCTAGAACCGCTCGTCCACAGCGGCGGCGAAACGTGACAGCAACACCACAATGTTGAATAATGCTTTTCGTGGAGCTACAAGACGTCGTGTTACTACTCAAACTGTGCGCAGTAGGCATGATGCGCAACTCCACTCCTGACGTCCATGGCGACGTCCATCTTTGCAACAACGACACCATGCAGCGCGCTACAGATGGCCCCAACAATATGTCGAATGGACAGCTCACGATTGGCATCACGTTCTCTTCACCGATGAGGGTCGCATATGCTTTCAACCAGACAAACTCGTAGATGTATTTGGAGGCAACCCAGTCAGGCTGAACGCCTTAGACACACTGTCCAGCGAGTGCAGCAAGGTGGAGGTTTTTTGTTGTTTTGGGGTAGCATTATGTGGGGCAGACGTACGCCGCTGGTGGTCATGGAAGGCGCCGTAATGGCTGTACGATACGTGAATGCCATCCTCCGATCGATAGTCCAACCATATCGGCAGCATGTTGACAAGGCATTCGTCTTCATGGGCGTCAATTTGCGCCTCTGTCGTGCAGATGTTGTGAGTGACTTCCTTCTGGATAACGACATCGCTCGACTAGAGTGACCATCATGTTCTCCAGACATGATCAGTATCGAACGTGCCTGGGACAGATTGGAAAAGACTGTTTATGAACGACGTGACCCACCAACCACTCTGTGGGATCTACGCCGATTCGCCGTTGAGGAGTGAGACAATCTGGACAAACAGTGCCTAGATGAACTTGTGGATAGTATGCCACAACGAATACAGGCATGCATCAATGCAAGAGGACGTGCTACTGGGTATTAGATGTACCGGTGTGTACAGCAATCTGGACCGCCACCTATGAAGGCCTCACTGTATGGTGGTACCAACATGCAGTGTGTGGTTTTCATGAGCAATAAAAAGGTCGAAAATGATGTTTATGCTGTTTTCTATTCCAGTTTTCTGTAGAGGTTCCGTAACTCTCGGAACCGAAGTGGAGCAAATTTTTTTTTTTCATGTGCGTATAAGCTTGATGATACACACATGTTTATATCACGGCGCATATGGTTATCCGGAAACGTTAGGAACAGTTTTTTTAACTCTGCACATTAAATTAATTAGACAAGCTGTACACATTGGAGATATCTGTAATATGTTGTTACTTCCTCGACTACCTCGCGCCTCCGTAGCTGGAGCAGTCTTCTGCTGGAAGTGATACGGGCTGGTCAGGCGCCAGAGCTGCGATCGAGAGCTGCGTGTTGTATTTACTTCGGTCGCTGCTAACAAGGGACCGTACGTACTTGCCCTCACGGATTTGATTCATGTTGATAGGGTGTGCAGCGTGTGGCTAAAACTTCATCGTACGTAAAGAAGAATTGGCAACTCTCATCCATTTTCGAAAAAACAGTGTTTGGATGTTTTACATATGCTCTTATACTCTGTTGTGTGGTCGCTAAGAGGCAAGGATACGTAGATATAAAGCAATTACCACGGAACTGACGGCATACCGTATGAATTTTACAAAATATTCTGGTCGTAGAAACATGTAACACATTAATTATTGCGGCATACAGCATCAGCATGGGTTCTTCAATGTTTTTATTGAAAAAAAAGATGGCTTACGTTCATAAACGGTTCTCGGTCATCACACAGTTTTGCGGCGTACCACGAATTTGGGTACAGACAATTGATGGTGTATGATTGATTTCTGTGAGATCTTCTCTTGAAGTTGTCTCTCGGTTGTGCTTCTGATGTAAGAGCAATTTTGCAGTCTCTTTACAAGGTTTTCACCCGCCTGTATAAATAAGTGTCACACGGAGTACATTTTGGAGGAATTACTTTAATACAGGACGTATATCCTGAAAAATTTCTTCGTCGTCGTCTGACCTCCCCATGAATCGAGGAGCAAAAGAAATTGTTCTTCTCTCACGTATGGCTTCAAGATGTCAATTAGAAATTTCCTGTATAGTACTGTTGAGGGCTTGTCGGACACTGAAGATGTTATCATAATGTGTTTGTGTTGCTGTGGGTACTTATCAGTTACGTTTTGCACTCATGATCCAAATGAGAAAGCGGTTTCTTGCAAGCAAACGAAGGACGTTGGTAGTAATTTTCCAGACAAGTCGTATTTTGGTATAGGGACTCGAGTTTGCATTCGGAAATTTGCTGCTCCATCAAGAACTTATTATAGTGAAGCGCTTGTCCTCTCGAATACAGACTTGGTGATTTTTCTCTGAGGAGTCCGATATCTTCGTTTTAAGAGCACGACGCACGGGTCAGATGCTTGAAAATTAAATCATGGAATTGGATAACAGCGGAAAGAGGGCATCCTGCAAGATTTCTCGTCGTCACATGCTGATTACATTCTCGAGCTTGTATGAAACGCTCATAGGTCCACGAATCTATAGTTTTGAATTTATTGATGCCTTGTTACACCTTGTTTTATATGCCCTTCCCGTATTTCCAAACCTTCCATGCTTTTGAACGACTCTACGAAGAGTGGCCAAACTCCATCCTGGATACTCTCTCTCTAGATTGGTGACCCTAATCCTGTGACGAGGCACAACGTAATCGCAGTCCATTTTCGACTGCTTCTTTTCGATCTCGCAATCTTCTGATGAAGATGAAGCGACTTCTTCAGGTTCTTCAAATACACGTCCCTCATCGATGTCTTGTGGGCCACTAGTTCGTCTTGTACCTCGAGTTCTCCGGTAGCATTTTGAAAATTCTGCAAAATACTTCTTCGCCAGTTCCTCTGGTCTTGGGTTGTTACTGCACACTGTTTCGGAGCTATGGGACTGTTTTGGAGACGGATCTGTTAACTGTACACAAGTGCCGTTTTAAAAGTACTTTAGAAACTTCATTGTAAAGCGTTTCGACTTTACAATCAGCTTCACGTTCCCTTGTCTTGCTGTCAAAGTACCAGCCACGCCAATACATTTACTCGTAAAATCAAACATCCTGGAGCGTTGACATGTAAGTATCCCGGAGGAAAATATACGAGTTAAGTAGTCTTCGTGTTTGTAAACAATGTTCCCTGTCGCCCTCCGCCAACCAAAAGTTATTTGTGCATATGCAGCTGTTTCTGGTGGGTAAAAATTAACTGCATGGTTTTCCGGAAAAATTAATTGATACGGTGAGTCGTACCATACGTGTACCTACACTGATAAGACAAACGTTATGGCCACTGTTCACCGCAACGTTGGATACCACCTAGTGGCGTTGTGGGCACGTGTCGCCGTAACACAGGTATGTAAGCAAAGCAGACATGGGTAGAATATAACACTAGCGAAGATATGGGCTACAAATTGAGGTGAACGACTTTGACTAAGGGCACCTTATTATTACAGTGCCTGTGAAGGAGTATCTCGAAACCGGCGGAGTCGGTCGAATGTTCACGTGCTACTGTCGTGAATAGAGGTAAATGGACAGTGAAATAACCACTAGGCGTTAAATGGTTGGACGTCCACGACTCTCCACAGAATGTGGGGTTCGGAGACTTGTCAACTCTGTAAAGTAGGATGCATCTCTGCCGGAAGAGCACTATTCCAGTGCACGCCCAAGTGTTTCAGAGCACAGCACTCATCGTATGTTGTTGAACATGAAGATCTGCAGCAGACCACCCTTACTTGCTCACCGGTTGAGGCAACGACATGGTGCATTACGAATGCGATGGGCACGGAGCCATCGGAATTCGGCCGTAGATCAGTAGAAATGTATTGGCTCCTTGGGTGAATCACAGTTTTGCTACACATGGTCTAGTTCGTCTCCACAAACGCCGTCATGGAGGTGAACGGGGGCTCGAAACACGCAGCGAAGCTAGGACGCAGGCTGGTGGGAGCAGTGTTACGCTACGGGAAAGATTCTCCTGCACTCGCATGGGACCTGCAGTAATAATCGAAGACACGCTGACAGCGGATAGGTCCTGAATCCCATGCTTAATGTCTTCCCCCGCGTCCCTGTCAACTTTGACCAGTATAATTGTCCATGTCTGTTTTACAGAAGTTGGAGGAGTATTATAGTGAAGTGACGTTGATGTCTCGGCGACCAAATGCACCTCCTGTAAATCCTATGAAACTCATCTGGGTCTCTGTCGGGCGCCGTACGCAAATCAGCGGCCCATTATTTATTGAAATTACATGACCTGTGAGAAGACATTTAATGCCACATATCTTTACTTACCTATCGAAAAACTATCTGATCCCTGATGCGCAGAATCAGTGATGTATTTCGTTCCAAAGACGGACAAAGAAGCTACTAGGCAGGGAGTCATATTTTGGCTCGTCAATATATATCAAGAAAATGAGCTTAAGGTGCGTTGAAACGTACCTGAGGAATACCGTCGTAATGGTAAACTACTTCCAAAATGTTAGAGGAAACCGGAATTTTCAAGGTGGAGATTACGTCAAAAATATTTCATTCCTTAGACACCGATAATATGCACAATCATGATCCGTACATCCTGTTACATAGAATCAACCCCCCTGCGGGTCCGGGGATTAGAATAGGCCCGAGGTATTCCTGCCTGTCGTAAGAGGCGACTAAAAGGAGTCCATCCCCCTCACGGGGGTAGTTAGCGCCTGCGTCCTGAGATGGACGGTTCCACGACCTATAATTGTGGTCTTTTTGGTTTTTCACTTCTCGTTTCTTCCTTCCTTTTGTTGGTTCCTTTCTTTGCTCTTCTCCACCTCACTGTCTTCCTTACTCTTTCCCTTGACTTCTCCTTGCCTTCTCATTGCCTTCTTCTCCTTGCCTTCACATTGCCTTCTTCTCCTAGCCTTCACATTGCCTTCTTCTCCTTGCCTTCTCATTGCCTTCTTCTCCTTGCCTTCTCATTGCCTTCTTCTCCTTGCCTTCTCTGGTCTCCGCCTCGGCGTTTGAGACAGTCTGTCCTCTTTTTCCCTCTCTCTCTTCTTTTTCCTCTTCTTCCTTCCTCCCTGTGCGTGCCTGAAGGCCGACCCACGCGTTCGCACGCGTAGCCGGTGACGGGGTAACGCGTAAGTCCCCGCCCTGGGTAGACATGTAAGGCACGCGCGTACCCCCTGGTAAAGGCCAGGCCCGGGGAGGGGTGATTGCCTGAGCTGATACCTTCTGACCATGCCGATTGGTCCCTCCGTCTGTTTCTCGGGAGGTGGGACCTGAGGTGTAAACATTCACCTAAGGCGGGAGTGCCCTCTGAGAGGGTCCCCACAAGGAAGGAGCGCGCCATCGGAGACGCTGGCAATCATGGGGGATTCCTCCGCAATGGATTCTGCTCCATCTCTCTCGATTTCTGCCCAAAAACGGAAACGTGACCAGCCACCAGTGACAAAAGTCCTACCGCCTGCCCCACAGTTCCTCGTCGTTTCTCGATCTGAGAATGGAAAGGATTTTTCCTCTGTCAACCCTTTCGTTATCCAGAAGGGCGTAGATGCCATAGCCGGATCTGTCAAATCTTGTACCAGGTTGCGTAACGGTACCTTATTACTAGAAACTGAGAGTGCCTTTCAGGCACAAAAACTGCTTCGGGCCACACTCCTGTACACGTTCCCTGTCCGGGTGGAGGCCCACCGAACTTTGAATTCGTCTCGTGGTGTAGTCTATACTAGCTCCCTCGACGGATTGACTGACGAGGAGATTCAATCTTTCCTCGCTGAGCAGGGCGTGACGGCTGTCCATAGGGTCATGAAAATGGTCAACAATGACCTTGTACCGACCCGGACACTTTTCTTGACCTTCGATAGTGTTAAGCTGCCATCGCGCATCAAGGCGGGCTACGAGGTTATTTCTGTTCGCCCCTATGTCCCGACACCTACGCGCTGCTACCAGTGTCAGCGTTTCAATCACACTCGACAGTCTTGTTCCAATGCGGCTAAATGTGTCAGTTGTGGCAGGGATGCCCATGAGGGTGACTGTCCACCTCCGTCTCCTCGTTGTGTGAACTGTCAGGGTGACCATGCCGCATCCTCCCGCGACTGTCCTGTCTATAAGGAAGAACGCTGTATCCAAGAAATTCGGGTCAAAGAGAAAGTGTCCACCTCGGCTGCTCGCAAGCTATTGGCTAGTAGGAAGCCCGCGCTGCTCCCAGCGGGGAAATACAGTACTGTCCTCGCCTCTCCTCGGACTACCAGGGAGGTAGCAACCCAGACATGCGATCTGACCTTCAGCACCACGGTCGTCCGTTCGGCCAGTGCTAAGATCGCGCGGTCGACGTCTCCTCTTCCTCCCATCACCCCACAGACACCAGCCCCTTCATCAGCTTCTGCTAAGACGAAGACCCCGAGGTCAGATGCACAGGCCTTCAAGAAGGAACCATCCCGTGCAGACTTCCTACGTACCTCGACCTCCCAGCCTTCGACCGGTACTTCCACCAAACGTCCTTCTAAAAAGGCTCATAGGAAGCACAGTTCTTCTTCTCCGCCACGGCGCATTTCTTCTCCTGCGCCACCCAGCGGTTGCCGCCCCAGGCCGTCATCCGTTTCGCCTGGCCGCACCGCTGGTAGCCGTACATCTGGCCGTTCACCGGCGGAGGAAGCTCCCCCTCCCGGCCATCCTCCCGAGATGGCCGATGAACCTATAGACCCAATGGACGATGACTGTCCGCCTACTGATAGCGGCGGCAGTGCTCGCTCGAAGCCAGGCCCTCAGCGGCCTTCGAGGTGACCCCTTCTTTCATCTTCCTTTTCTTACGAAGGCACTTATTCACTGGAATATTCGCAGCATTCGCTCCAACCGAGAGGACTTGAAGTTGCTGCTCCGCTTGTACCGTCCGCTCGTCGTAGCCCTCCAGGAAACGAAGCTACGCCCATGCGATCAAATTGCCTTGGCACACTACACCTCTGTGCGTTTTGACCTACCCCCTGTGGTAGGTATCCCAGCTCATGGAGGGATTATGTTGCTGGTCCGGGATGATATTTACTACGATCCCATCACGTTGCACACCGGCCTGCAAGCAGTTGCCATCCGCATTACTCTCCCCACTTTTACGTTTTCCTTTTGTACCGTTTACACTCCATCGTCATCTGCCGTTACCAGGGCAGACATGATGCAACTTATTGCTCAGCTACCTGCACCATTTTTGTTAACTGGAGACTTCAATGCCCACCATCCCCTTTGGGGCTCTCCAGCATCCTGCCCGAGGGGCTCCTTGTTAGCAGACCTTTTCAACCAGCTCAATCTTGTCTGCCTCAATACTGGCGCCCCTACTTTTCTTTCGGACACATCTCACACCTATTCCCATTTAGACCTCTCTATATGTACTCCCCAACTTGCACGCCGGTTTGAGTGGTATGCACTTTCTGATACATATTCGAGCGACCACTTCCCGTGTGTTATCCATCTCCTGCAGCATACCCCCTCTCCGTGCTCCTCTAGTTGGACCATCTCCAAGGCAGACTGGGGGCTCTTCTCTTCCAGGGCGACCTTTCAGGATCAAACCTTCACAAGCTGCGACCGTCAGGTCGCACACCTCACGGAAGTCATTCTCGCTGCTGCTGAATATTCCATCCCTCACCCTACTTCTTCTCCACGTCGCGTACCGGTCCCCTGGTGGACCGCAGCATGTACAGACGCTTTACGTGCTCGTCGACGTGCTTTACGCACATTTAAACGCCACCCTACAGTGGCGAATTGTATAAATTATAAACGATTACGTGCTCAGTGTCGTCGTATTATCAAAGAAATCAAGAAAGCCAGCTGGGCTGCTTTCACAAGCACCTTCAACAGTTTTACTCCTTCTGTTGTCTGGGGTAGCCTGCGCCGGCTATCTGGCACTAAGGTCCACTCACCAGTTTCTGGCTTGAAGGTCGCGAATGACGTCCTTGTGGCCCCTGAGGCTGTCTCCAATGCCTTCGGCCGCTTTTTCGCAGAGGTTTCGAGCTCCGCTCATTACCACCCTGCCTTCCTCCCCCGCAAACAGGCAGAGGAGGCTAGGCCACCTAACTTCCGCTCCTCGAATTGTGAAAGTTATAATGCCCCATTCACCATGCGGGAACTCGAAAACGCACTTGGCCGATCACGGTCCTCCGCTCCAGGGCCTGATTCTATTCATATTCAGATGCTGAAGAACCTTTCTCCTGCGGGTAAAGGTTTTCTTCTTCGTACATACAATCGCATCTGGATGGAGGGACATGTTCCCGCATGCTGGCGCGAGTCTATTGTTGTCCCGATTCCTAAGCCGGGGAAGGACAAGCACTTGCCTTCCAGTTATCGACCTATGTCGCTTACCAGCTGTGTCTGTAAAGTGATGGAGCGAATGGTTAACTCTCGATTGGTTTGGCTGCTCGAGTCTCGACGCCTACTTACCAATGTACAATGTGGATTTCGTAGGCGCCGCTCTGCTGTTGACCATCTGGTTACCTTGTCGACCTTCATTATGAATAACTTCTTGTGGAAGCGCCCGACCGCGGCTGTGTTCTTTGATTTGGAGAAGGCTTACGACACCTGTTGGAGGGCGGGCATTCTCCGCACCATGCATACATGGGGCCTTCGCGGTCGCCTCCCTCTTTTTATTCGTTCCTTTTTAATGGATCGACAGTTCAGGGTACGTGTGGGTTCTGTCCTGTCCGACACCTTTCGCCAGGAGAATGGGGTGCCACAGGGCTCAGTTTTGAGCGTCGCTCTCTTCGCCATCGCGATCAATCCAATAATGGATTGCCTCCCAGCTGATGTATCAGGCTCCCTTTTCGTGGACGATTTTACCATCTATTGCAGCGCGCAGTGTACACGTGTCCTGGAGCGCTGTCTTCAGCGTTCTCTTGACTGTCTTTACTCCTGGAGTGTCGCCAATGGCTTCCGTTTTTCTGCCGAGAAGACGGTCTGTATTAACTTCTGGCGCTACAAAGAGTTTCTCCCACCGTCCTTACGACTCGGTCCCGTTGCTCTCCCAATCGTGGAGACAACCAAATTTTTAGGCCTCACATTTGACAGGAAACTTTGCTGGTCTCCACATGTGTCATATTTGGCCGCCCGTTGTACCCGTTCTTTAAATGTCCTCCGTGTTCTCAGTGGTATGCAGTGGGGAGCGGATCGAACCGTCCTACTTCGTCTATATCGGTCGATCGTCCGCTCCAAGCTGGATTATGGGAGCTTCGTATACTCCTCTGCACGGCCATCCATCTTACGCCGCCTCAACTCCATACAACATCGGGGTTTACGACTTGTGATCGGAGCATTTTATACTAGTCCCGTAGAGAGTCTTCATGCTGACGCTGGCGAATTGCCACTCACCTACCGGCGCGATATACTGCTTTGTCGGTATGCCTGTCGGCTACTGTCAATGCCCGATCATCCGTCTTATCGTTCCTTTTTTGACGACTCTCTCGACCGTCAATACGGATTGTATGTCTCTGCCCTGCTACCCCCTGGAGTTCGCTTTCGTCGCCTCCTTCAACACCTTAATTTTTCACTCCCTGCAACCTTTCGAGTGGGCGAGAGCCACACGCCACCTTGGCTCCAGGCTCAGTTCCGCGTTCACCTTGACCTCAGCTCGCTCCCAAAAGAGGTTACCCCCGGTTCGGTCTACCACTCCCGTTTTTTGGAACTTCGTTCGAAGTTCATCAACATGACTTTCATTTATACAGATGGCTCTAAGACCAATGACGGGGTCGGGTTTTCCTTTATTGTCGGGGCACAAAGTTTCAAATACCGGCTCCATGGCCATTGTTCGGTCTTCACAGCTGAGCTCTTTGCCCTCTACCAGGCTGTTCTTTACATCTGCCGCCACCGACATTCTGCTTATGTCATCTGCTCCGACTCCCTGAGCGCCATCCAGAGCCTCAGTGATCCGTACCCGGTTCACCCTTTCGTACACCGGATCCAACGCTCTCTCCAGCAGCTGGTGGACGTCGGTTCTCCGGTTAGCTTTATGTGGGTTCCTGGCCATGTCGGTATCCCTGGGAACGAAGCTGCAGATGCCGCGGCCAAGGTTGCGGTCCTCCAGCCTCGGACAGCTTCTTGTTGTGTCCCTTCGTCCGATTTTAGCAGGGTCATTTGTCGGCGCATTTTATCGCTGTGGCATGCCGATTGGGCTGCACTTACAGACAACAAGCTTCGGGCCTTAAAACCTCTTCCCGTGGCTTGGACGTCCTCCTCACGCCCTTCTCGGCGGGAGGGGGTAGTTTTGGCCCGGTTAAGAATTGGACACTGCCGATTCAGCCATCTGCTGACGGCTGCGCCGGCGCCGTTCTGCCCATGTGGGCACTTGCTGACGGTTCGACACATTTTACTGTCCTGTCCAGATTTTAACACACTGCGTCTAGATCTTCACCTGCCAAGTACTTTCGATGCCATTTTAGCGGATGACCCACGAGCAGCTGCTCGTGTTCTTCGTTTTATCAATTTGACAAACCTCTCTAAGGACATTTGATGATGCTGTTTTTTAATCCTATGCCTGTCAGTCTGTCTTTTATCGTGTTTTCCCTTTTAGTTGTTGTTGTCAACTTGTGCCTCGCGGTGCATTATTAGAGTAGTCAGGGCGCTAATGACCATTGAAGTTGTGCGCCCTCAAACCACAAAAAAAAAAAAAAAAAAAAACATAGAATCAAATCATTGAGGGAAAATAGGTACGGGCCCTAGTAAGAGACTTATCCTTAAAGATCAACATGGATCACAGCTATCAAACAACTACTTTACGTTTCACCTTTTCTTAAGATTTCGCCTGTCCCAAGGTGCTTGTCATCCATCGTTTTCTTCACGACGTCGTTTCAATGCCACCAGAGCATCTCACTGGAATAGACCCGTCCATAGTTAATAGTACCGTGTACGTCAAAATGATTCACAGCGCAGCGTGTGAGAGGGGGCAACGGAAGGCCAAGAGCGAACTATTGTATTTTTCTGTCATTCCGACTGCAACTTAGGGCACGCTACCGTCAATCACTTTGGTCTCGGCGTATGAACGATGCGGATATTCGAACTGCCGTTGGAACTACCCACGGACGCCGTCATTCCCGCGCTCTGATCCAGCGACAACGTCCTGTAACAAGTCGCTGAGCGGTGGGTGCAGTCTTGAACACATCCCGTCTTTAATGGTATCAGGCATGTTCGTATCGATCTGCAGAGTGATGTATCCTCCTATCTTCTTATCATATCGTGGTTGCGGCCAGGAGGCCCATTTGAAGTCTGACTGCGTCCAGTGACGTGTCGAGCAGCTCTGTTGTGAGAAGCCTCCGTGTCACACGCGCTGACCCTACGCAGCGGTCCTCGCCACGCCTGTGGCTTCACCCAGCCCATTGAATGGACTCTCCGATCGGCACGTCTTGTCGTCCCACCACACTTTGGACGGTGCAGTCGCTGCATCTCATATCAAGGCAGCCACGTAGCCTCCCACGCTGGACGCCATGGAGGCAGGCGCCTCTCCACAACACCCGCTTGACTCTGTAACTCCACCGACTGATGCCTTTGAACCAGATCGACGTTCGTCTCTTCCACTGTCCGACACCAAAGTACACATGCGTAAACAACGCTCACCGTGTTGGTGCAGATGTCTTCACTGCTCGCTCATGGGTCCTCACGACACTCTTAGCCAAAAAAATGGAGATTCTGTCCAACCAGACGACGGTCCATTACAGATGTCGGTAGATGGCACTAGTGATGACCAATTCATTTTCACGGATGGGTAACTAGTCGAGGCCACCACAAACATAGTTAGGACAGGTGCGCAGGCTGAGGCGCCTGTCTTCCTGCGGACGCCTATTGACCTCTCTCACCAAGACGACGTTCACGTGGGCATAGACCTCGTCGCCTCCAACTCGTTAGTATCGGAATAGACACATGATTGGCTCTTCTTGTGGCCCACACCCCACATCGCTCCTGGCGTACCGAGGATTGGCCTTAGAATACACCGCTCAGAATATGGTCCTCAATTGGTCGCTCCATTACCGTCGAAACTTTGCAGGATATCCCAGCAGCGACTTCCTTCCTCCCCATTCCCATCTCCCCCTCCCCTGCCGCTGTCTATACAGAAGGATGTTCAAAAAATGGCTCTGAGCACTATGGTACTCAACTTCTAAGGTCATCAGTCCCCTAGAACTTAGAACTACTTAAACCTAACTAACCTAAGAACGTCACACACATCCATGCCCGAGGCAGGATTCGAACCTGCGACCGTAGCGGTCACGCAGTTCCAGACTGTAGCGCCTAGAACCGCTCGGTCACCCCGGCCGGCTCACAGAAGGGTGTGTCCATGTCCCGATTTCATTACACATCCATGATCACCTTCCACCGTAATGTGCCCCAACGTGTACAAGCCAACGACTGGATTTAATACGAACACAAGAAAACATTCCTTGTTTCATGGTTATAGGGATCTCGTATGACTTATTCCTATCGTACTTAAGGATTGGTCATCGAACGAGTGCCCCATTTTAGCTACCTTACTTTCCTTAGGTGGTGGCTAGATTTAGTTGTAGTTAACACTATAACGCCTGAAAAGGGATCAGATTATTTTTGTTTGGGAAGCAAGTTGCAGTGGCCCTGGGTATTAGTCTTCCTTTCTTTGTTTTCTTTTACTAGGTATTCTTAACGTACCAATCGAAAAGTAATGTGTGGTCACCGCGCCCGACTGCAATGTGTGTGACGTGGGTTCGATTTCCGGTGCTACTAGGGATTTTTGTGTGGTTGCTGGACTGGAACGATGTGCAGTCAGAACTGTGAGGCCAACTGAAGACCAGTAACGGTTCCAATGTGAAGAAACACGGCTGCGAGCTGGAGAGGTTCGCGCTGACCGCGTGCCCTCCATACCGCATCCAGGATACACGTCGATCCGCCTGCCTCGATTGGCCCACGTAAGGCGTTTACCTTCTAGCTTATCAATTAATAATCCGTTAGCATGTGTTGTGCCATCAATGAAATTTTCTACTTCGAGTCGATTTAGTGTTCATTTCCACTTTCTTTTTAATTTAATTTATCTTTATTTTATTAAACTTTGACCGTGATATCCACGAATGTGTTAACAGTATCCTGCTGCTGGTTTAGCACAGCTGTTTGTCTGACAGATACGTAGGTGTTCGTAGTACTCGTTTTGAAATTGGTTCTCAGCTTTGCCTATACAGGGTGTTACAAAAAGGTACCGCCAAACTTTCAGGAAACAAAGAAAATGTGTTATGTGGACATGTGTCCGGAAACGCTTACTTTCCATGTTAGAGCTCATTTTATTACTTCTCTTCAAATCACATTAATCATGGAATGGAAACACACAGCAACAGAACGTACCAGCGTGACTTTTCTTTGTTACAGGCAATGTTCAAAATGTCGTCCGTTAGCGAGGATACATGCATCCACCCTCCGTCGCACGGAATCCCTGATGCGCTGATGCAGCCTTGGAGAATGGCGTATTGTATCACAGCCTACCACAATACGAGCACGAAGAGTCTCTACATTTGGTACAGGGGTTGCGTAGACAAGAGATTTCAAATGCCGCCATAAATGAAAGTCAAGAGGGTTGAGGTCAGGAGAGCGAGGAGGCCATGAAATCGGTCCGCCTCTACCAATCCATCGGTCACCGAATCTGTTGTTGAGAAGCGTACGAACACTTCGACTGAAATGTGCAGGAGCTCCATCGTGCATGAACCACATGTTGTGTCGTACCTGTAAAGGCACATGTTCTAGCAGTACAGGTAGAGTATCCCGTATGAAATCATGATAACGTGCTCCATTGAGCGTAGGTGGAAGAACATGGGGCCCAATCAAGACATTACCAACAATGCCTGCCCAAACGTTCACAGAAAATCTGTGTTGATGACGTGATTGCACAATTGCGTGCGGATTCTCGTCAGCCACACATGATGATTGTAAAAATTTACAATTTGATCACGTTGGAATGAAGCCTCATCCGTAAAGAGAACATTTGCACTGAAATGAGCATTTACACATTGTTGGACGAACCATTCGCAGAAGTGTACCATGGAGGCCAATCAGCTGCTGATAGTGCCTGCACACGCTGTACATGGTACGGAAACAACTGGTTCTCCCGTAGTACTCTCCATACAGTGACGTGGTCAGCGTTACCTTGTACAGCAGCAACTTCTCTGACGTTGACCTTAGGGCTATCGTCAACTGGACGAAGAATTGCCTCGTCCATTGCAGGTGTCCCCGTCGTTCTGGGTCTTCCCCCGTCGCGAGTCATAGGCTGGAATGTTCCGTGCTCCCTAAGACGCCGATCAATTGCTTCGAACGTCTTCCTGTCGGGACACCTTCGTTCTGGAAATCTGTCTCGATACAAACGTACCACGCCACGGCTATTGCCCCGTGCTAATCCATGCATCAAATGGGCATCTGCCAACTCCGCATTTGTAAACATTGCACTGACTGCAAAACCACGATCGTGATGAACACTAACCTTTTGATGCTACGTACTGATGTGCTTTATGCTAGTACTGTAGAGCAATGAGTCGCATGTCAACACAAGCACCGAAGTCAGCATTACCTTCCTTCAATTGGGCCAACTGGCGGTGATCGAGGAAGTACAGTACATACCGACGAAACTAAAATGAGCTCTAACATGGAAATTAAGCGTTTCCGGACACATGTCCACATAACATCTTTTCTTTATGTGTGTGTGTGTGTGTGTGTGTGTGTGTGTGTGAGGAATGTTTCCTGAAAGTTTGGCCGTACCTTTTTGTAACACCCTGTACAGTACAGTGCTTCGGCCACTGTAAACAGTAATACAGTACGGAGTTGTGCTGCAGCCTGAGGTGGTACGCAGCGAGCGGGCTGAGCCCCTCGCAAACCGGCCCGCGGCACGTGTGAAGTCACCGTGGAGAGGCTCGCCTTGACCGCTCGCGCCGGCCTGGCCCTACTCCGGCGTCCCTCTTATATCTCGCTCTGCGGACCTGCGGCCCACAGACGGCAGCCGCTCACCACGCCGACATGACCCTCGACAACACATCCTCCGCCGCGTCGGCACTGCTGCTGCTGCTCGTGCTCGCCGCGCACGCCTCGGCAGCCCCTGGAAAACTGCGTAAGTTATCTAAACTAGCCTCCAGTTCAGCAGTGTTATATCAGCAGGACCTTTGCGTCTCCATTTCCTACGATCCCTTACTTCCTTCTTAATTTTACTGTACACTGGGGCTACAAAAGTCATGTGATGCCTCCCAATATCGTGTCAGATCTCCTTTTTTCTAGCATAGCGCAGCAACTTGGAGTTACATGGACTCCACAAGTCGTTTTATGCCCCTGCAGAAATACTGAACAATGCTGTCTCTATAGGCGCCCATAAAGACGGCTGCCAGTGTAGAATTTTTTGCACGAACTGACCTCTCAATTACATGTTCGATGGATGGCCAAATTATTCGCTAGAACAGTCAAGAATGTTCTTCCGGCCAGTCTCAAACAATTGTGGCCCGGTGACACGGCGCTTTGTCATACTTAAAAATTTCATAGTTCTTTGGCAATATAAAGGCCATTAATGGCGGCAAATGGTCTCAGGTAGCCGCACATAACCATTTGAAGTCAATAATCGATTCAGTTTGACTAGTGGACCCCGCCCATTCCATGTAAACGCAGCCCACACCTTTAGGGAACCACTGCCACTCTACGACCTATTGAACCCTACCATCATCTCCTAACAGCTAAAATCTGAACTCATTTGACCAGGTCACAATTTTACTGTCGTCTAGGGTCCATCCGATACGGTCACGTCCCAGGGGACGCGCTATAGACGATATATCGGTTTTAGCAAAGGCATTCATCCCAGTCGTCTGCTGCCACATCCCATTAACGCCAAATTTCACTGCAGTTTCTAGACATTGATTTCTACGGTTATCTCACGAAGTCTCGCTTGTCTTTTAAAACTGGCACCTCTAAGCCAAAATCGTTCGCCTCCATCGTTAAGTGAAGGCCATCATCCATTGAATTATACATGCTGAGAGGTAATGCCTGAAATTTGGTATTTTTGGCCCTTTCTTGACACTTTGGATCTCGGAATACTGATTTCCCTAAGATTTCCGAAATGGAATGTATCATGCGAGTTGCTCCAAGTAACATTTCGCGTTCAAAGTCAGTTAATTCCCGTCGTCCGGCAGTAAGTACTTCTAAAACCTTTTCATACGTTCACCTGAGGGAGCTCCGCCAATGCACTGCCATTTTATGCCTTGTGTTTGCGATACTACCGCCATCTGTATAACGCTATCCCACGACTTCTGTCACCTCACTGTATATGCTTCATCGCCCGGGATGTAATATCTCTCCCTCACTCGGTTCCTCTCTCTTTCCAAATATTCTTCTAAGACTCTTTGTGCAAGTCCCCTTCTTTTTAGGTTTCCGGACCTCAGTCGGTATTACTGGAACCCTTGATCACTTTTTATCTGCTGAGGCTCTGTTACTCAGGAAAGGCTATTTAACGCACTGAAGTCTACGGCACCTTTGCGTTGTAAGACTTTTACGTTTATAAATTAATGCAATCAAAAGATATGGTTATTTATGCCACGTATTTTGATCCGCGCAATGTAATTTTTCAAAACCTGAAGGGTACTTCCCACAGGCCTGTAATCATGAAACTTGGCAAGAAGAAAGATTTCACAGTAAAATTAAAGAAGAAAGTTATAATATTGTCATTTGTTATGCTTCTGTATGTCCGTCCGTCTATTAAGACCCCTTATTCTCATGGACGAGTAGACGTATGAAGTGGAAATTTGATCCATGTACTACTGTCTATGGCTTCTCGGAGGTGTAAAATCTTTAAATCTTTACGTCAGTATAGTCAATCGAGATGGCCATATATTAATTTTGATATCTTTCCAGTATTGATATCGATAACTGGCGAAAATCGTCGAAATTCTTGAGTCATGGGATGGATAAACTATCTACATACATAATTAATTTTGTACAGAACCATCGGTGTTAGAGTCCTACCCGTACTTGTACTGAAACTTTCATAATGTACGTCAAATCCAGTTTTATTTCCTTCTTCTTATCACATCCAGTACTCTATCCATCCGACTTATTCATTCCATCCTCCTACATGTCCAAGACTTCTTTCTTCCTCAGGGTTCACGTTTCAGCCCCATACACGAGGATACTCCGTACAAATCTCTTTAACTAGTATTTTCCTCAAATCAGCGACCACATTGCTGCAGAAATCTCTCATTTTCTTTCAAAATGCCTTTTTCGCAATCGCTATTCCGGTTTACATTTATGTGCTGCATTTCCAGTCTATTTTTGTCCTGCTTCTGAGGGATTTAAAGCTCTGCACATGTTCTAATGCTTCTCCATTCTCCATTCGTTATCTTTACCTATTTATTTCCTCTTAGTGCCATAACTTTGGTTTCATTTGCATTGATTTTCACTCCATAAATTTTTCCTTTAACTTCAGTTTTATCCGCTATATTCTTTAATGTTTTTCACCTATCGCTAAGGTGATCATGCCGTGTGCAAACCTGAAACACCATACTCTTCCTCCTCCAACTTTTACCCGCTTATCATATAGAGGGCACTGAGCAAATATTTTCTGAGTATAGATTCAAAAGGGTTGGAGAGAAAGAGCAAATTTGAAATCTGCGTAAAGCACAACCCGGTGCCAGTATACGACTAGTTGAAGGTGGGAAGTCTCCCAAATTACCCAAAACTTTGCCAGTAACACTCTCTTTTAAAGCTCTTGGACTGAACCAGAGGCACTTTTTCTCCACCCATTCTGACACGTTACTGGGTAGCGACACCAAACAGACTGCAGAATTCATAACTCTACGATTGCATACTGCTCTTTATTGGACTCCAAAGAGTAAGAGAATCTCCCATTTTCTGGAGAAGACATCTTTCGGCCCTTGAAATTTCACGTTTGTTTTCTTTTTTTTCTTTTTTCCTTTAATTTCTCTTTTTTTTCCTTGGTACACGCTGCGTTGTATTTTATTTTTATCACTGGTGCATTTCGGTTCGTAGATTAAATTTGGATGTAGACAGTCAGTAACGAGCCAGTGGGTGTGTTGGACCTACCATCGACCTACGGACCCCCTTGAAGATGTCTCCCGCAGTCGGAGACGAAACGTTGGGAATTGAGACAAAATTCATCATCGGACCACGGCATAACAGCCCGGATAATTATAATGGACATGATATTTCCGGCCGTGAAAGTCTACATTTTAGTATTACACCCAGATTGTTAACTGATGTCACTATGTCAAGCTGCACATCATTAACACTGTATTCGAACATTTTAGGACTATTTCTTCTACTATTCACCATTAGTTTACATTTTTCGATATTTAGAACACGCGGCCGTTTTGTCCGCATCATACTGTCTCCTCCTACACTCTTTCAGTAATGATACCTTCTGGTACAATACAGTTTAATCGGTAAACACTTGTAGACTGCTGCTCATCTGTGTCATTTCCTGACGATGATGATCTCTCGCCGTCAAGCGAGAACTGAGGCCAAGTCTACCAAACCAGCCGGCCGGTGTGGCCGTGCGGTTCTAGGCGCTTCAGTCTGGAACCGCGTGACCGCTACGGTCGCAGGTTCGAATCCTGCCTCGGGCATGGATGTGTGTGATATCCTTAGGTTAGTTAGGTTTAAGTAGTTCTAAGTTCTAGGGGACTGATGACCACAGATGTTAAGTATCATAGTGCTGAGAGCCAATCTACCGAAGACAGTACCACTGGAAACAATTACCACAAGCCGACATTCTCACGCTGCTGTAGTTCAGTAGTTAAATATTAGTACCTACTATTCAGCTACAATGGGAACAGAATTTTACGATCTCTCTATGTGTAGACCAGATACGATTCGTTGAGAGTGAAATTGTTACATCACTGTGACGAGAAGACTTCTGGAGTTCTCTATACATGTGATAAAATATGCATTCAATTTGAATGTAGTTTTACTTGATGGAGGAAAATGAATGGTTTGCGTTGCCAACGTTCCTTTTTGCTGTTGAGCGTCCGATAACATGGGTTGTGATAGTAACTGCTTCAGCACGGTTCCTGGGTTGCAAGTGTTGTGACCATCCAGGGAACCGTGTAGTGGAACGCTTCCGGCGGGGCAAGTATCTACTGTCAAGGTCGAGGACGCCAGTGGTCAGGTTAGTTTCCGGTAAGAGGCGAGGGCCGACCACAGGTCATTTTCACCGGTCTTCAACGCGAGGCTGAGTGCTGCCACGTGACATTCCCGGTAACGTGTCGCGTTATGAAAGTATCTCAGCGTAGCACAGAAGAATGTTTTCGCTACTACATCGCAAGTAGTCCAAAAATCCCGTCTCTTACTTATGGCGCACTAATTTAGAACTTTCAGTGACTGGAAAAGTGTTAAAACCTCCGTACTTCTTTTGTCTAAATACATTTGTTGGTTCCTGCGTAGAAGAGGTGCACTACATACTACAGTGAAGTACCAAACACCTTTGTCCCCCTTTTCCTCGTACTATGACCTATCACAAATACAGAAAGACACGCACAAAGCTCTCTCTCTCTCTCTTTCTCTCTCGCTCTCTCTCTCTCTCTCTCTCTCTCTCTCTCTCTCTCTACCGAGTGAGGTGGCGCAGTGGTTAGACACTGGACTCGCATTCGGGAGGACGACGATTCAATCCCGCGTCCGGCCATCCTGCTTTAGGTTTTCCGTGATTTCCCTAAATCGCTCCAGGCAAATGCCGGGATGGTTCCTTTCAAAGGGCACGGCCGACTTCCTTCCCCGTCCATCCCTAATCCGATGAGACCGATGACCTCGCTGTCTGGTCTCCTTCCCCAAAAACAACTACTCTATCTCTCTCTCTCTCTCTCTCTCTCTCTCTCTCTCTCTCTCTCTCACACACACACACACACACACACACACACACACACACACACACACACATATATACACATCCGTACACATACATACATTTTCCAAATTTAGAACAATTGGCACACTGATGAATAGCTATAAAGATTTCCCACAGGTGTTCGTACACTGAATTGTGAAACATAGTTATTTCTTTAAGATGTAGAACACAAAAGTAAAGCCATACCCCTAAACGAGTGCCGGCAGCCCGGGTTCCCGGGTTCGATTCCCGGCGGGGTCAGGGATTTTCTCTGCCTCGTGATGACTGGGTGTTGTGTGATGTCCTTAGGCTAGTTAGGTTTAAGTAGTTCTAATTTCTAGGAGACTGATGACCATAGATGTTAAGTCCCATAGTGCTCAGAGCCATTTTTGAGTGCCGGTAACAATCGGAGGATACAGCACAACTATACAGGTGCAGTTTCACCATCGTCTTCTCTCGAAGTACACAGATGAGTCAAATCAATTGCTGTGATGTCTGGATCAAAGGTAATAGCTTGACAGGGTAGTAATAGTGCCCTGTACTGATGAATGTATGTTATCTGCCGATTGCTCACAATCAACAGTCTTATGAGCTCATACCAAAGACATTGCCGAAACATTTTAAATTTCAACCACATTGTTGTTGTTGTGGTCTTCAGTCCCGAGACTGGTTTGATGCAGCTCTCCATGCTACTCTATCCTGTGCAAGCTTCTTCATCTCCCAGTACCTACTGCAACCTACATCCTTCTGAATCTGCTTAGTATATTCATCTCTTGGTCTCCCCCTACGGTTTTTACCCTCCACGCTGCCCTCCAATACTAAATTGGTGATCCCTTGATGCCTCAGAACATGTCCTACCAGCCGATCCCTTCTTCTGGTCAAGTTGTGCCACAAACTTCTCCTCTCCCCAATCCTATTCAATACTTCCTCATTAGTTATGTGATCTACCCATCTAATCTTCAGCATTATTCTGTAGCACCACATTTCGAAATCTTCTATTCTCTTCTTGTCCAAACTATTTACCGTCCATGTTTCACTTCCATACATGGCTACACTCCATACAAATACTTTCAGAAATGACTTCCTGACACTTAAATCTATACTCGATGTTAACAAATTTCTCCTCTTCAGAAACGCTTTCCTTGCCATTGCCAGTCTACATTTTATATCCTCTCTACTTCGACCATCATCAGTTACTTTGCTCCCCAAATAGCAAAACTCCTTTACTACTTTAAGTGTCTCATTTCCTAATCTAATACCCCCAACATCACCCGACTTAATTCGACTACATTCCATTATCCTCGTTTTGCTTTTGTTGATGTTCGTCTTATATCCTCCCTTCAAGACACCATCCATTCCGTTCAACTGCTCTTCCAAGTCCTTTGCTGTCTCTGACAGAATAACAATGTCATCGGCGAACCACAAAGTTTTTATTTCTTCTCCATGGATTTTAATACCTACTCCGAATTTTTCTTTTGTTTCCTTTACTGCTTGCTCAATATACAGACTGAATAACATCGGGGAGAGGCTACAACCCTGTCTTACTCCCTTCCCAACCGCTGCTTCCCTTTCATGTCCCTCGACTCTTATAACTGCCATCTGGTTTCTGTACAAATTGTAAATAGCCTTTCGCTCCCTGTATTTTACCCCTGCCACCTTTAGAATTTCAAAGAGAGTATTCCAGTCAACATTGTCAAAAGCTTTCTCTAAGTCTACAAATGCTAGAAACCTAGGTTTGCCTTTCCTTAATCTTTCTTCTAAGATAAGTCGTAAGGTCAGTATTGCCTCACGTATTCCAGTATTTCTATGGAATCCAAACTGATCTTCCCCGAGGTCGGCTTCTACTAGTTTTTCCATTCGTCTGTAAAGAATTAGTGTTAGTATTTTGCAGCTGTGGCTTATTAAACTGATTGTTCGGTAATTTTCACACATCTGTCAACACCTGCTTTCTTTGGGATTGGAATTATTATATTCTTCTGAGGGTATTTCGCCTGTTTCATACATCTTGCTCACCAGATGGTAGATTTTTGTCAGGACTGGCTCTCCCAAGGCCGTCAGTAGTTCCAATGGAATGTTGTCTACTCCGGGGGCCTTGTTTAGACTCAGGTCTTTCAGTGCTCTGTCAAACTTTTTGTGGCGGCGTTCGTAGCGACAAACACTTCGCAGTAGAAACGGCTTACGAAGTCACCGCCACACTTTTAATAGCGGGCCGCCCGGTCCGCTGGAACAGTGAACAGAAAGATGAAAACCCAAACACTCTGATTAAATAAAAGTCGGTACTTATCTTTATTAACGAAGATACAGAAACACAGTAGTGAACTCCGTGTCTACAGAAATCTGTCCCGTTCGAGTCGGAGCGGCTAGGTCAGCGTCGGCTGACGACAAACAACAACTCTGCTGCGATGAACACACAACTGACTAGCAAGTACACAAATCGGTGGCGAGTATACAACTGAGTATACAACAGAACTGTCCTAGCGCTCGCGACTCCAGCGCTTAAGAAGCCAGAAACCAGCGGTGGCGCGCGCAGACTTGCGGCGATTTCCTGTATCGCTGGCGCTGCTTATGCGGACGACGTCCGGACTTTGATACTGCCAAACTTTTGGCAGCGGGCTCGGTTGGCATTACTGGCTAGGTTATAACAAAACTCTTCACGCAGTATCGCATCTCCGATTTCATCTTCATCTACACCCTCTTCCATTTCCATAATATTGTCCTCAAGTACATCGCCCTTCTATAGACCCTCTATATACTCCTTCCACCTTTCTGCTTTCCCTTCTTTGCTTAGAACTGGGTTTCCATCTGAGCTCTTTATGTTCATACAAGTGTTTCTCTTATCTCCAAAGGTCTCTTTAATTTTCCTGTAGGCAGTATCTATCTTACCCCTAGTGAGATAAGCCTCTACATCCTTACATTTGTCCTCTAGCCATCCCTGCTTAGCCATTTTGCACTTCCTGTCGATCTCATTTTTGAGACGTTTGTATTCCTTTTTGCCTGCTTCATTTACTGCATTTTTATATTTTCTCCTTTCATCAATTAAATTCAATATTTCTTCTGTTACCCAAGGATTTCTACTAGCCCTCGTCTTTTTACCTACTTGATCCTCTGCTGCCTTCACTACTTCATCCCTCAAAGCTATCCATTCTTCTTCTACTGTATTTCTTTCCCCCATTCCTGTCAGTTATTCTCTTATGATCTCCCTGAAACTCTGTACAACCTCTGGTTCTTTCAGTTTATTCAGGTCCCATCTCCTTAAATTCCCACCTTTTCGCAGTTTCTTCAGTTTTAATCTACAGGTGATAACCAATAGATTGTGGTCAGAGTCCACATCTGCCCCTGGAAATGTCTTACAATTTAAAAACATGGTTCCTAAATCTCTGTCTTACCATTATATAATCTATCCGATACCTTTTAGTATCTCCAGGGTTCTTCCATGTATACAACCTTCTTTCATGATTCTTGAACCAAGTGTTAGTAAGTTATGCTCAGTGCAAAATTCTACCAGGCGGCTTCCTCTTTCATTTCAACCACATTACTGACTTGCAATTCCGCTATCGAGAACTGCATGTAGTCACCTCTGTTACAGTTACCACGTGATTAAAGGTATCATTTCAACAGTATTGCAGCATGTTATATGCCGCTCAGCTGAATTATCCTACACACACAGAACAATGTAGCTTCTTCCTTTTTTTTTTTAAATTGCGCTCTTGGAAGGGCGTATACGTAATGAAATTCCTGGCGTAAATTTACACTGTGATGAATGATTTCCTTCAAATAAATACGTTTTAAGAAGAATCTACCTTCACAAACGAAGCTTTCTTGCTATTCAACCATATATGTTAAGTCTATGAACCGTAATTGCAAAACTGTATATATTATCCTCATACATATTATTCGACACAAAATAAAATAAACCCACCGATCATGGTACAAATTGACCGAAACATGTATGGGTAAAACAGAAAAAGTTAGGTTTGCTGTAGCAAGAATCCTTTTCGAAACCTGTTTGTCAACAGAAGGTCAGTTCACGAGGGGAACATGGTGGCTGCCATGAACAGACTTCCCGGAAATTTCGTTCAGAGGAAGAGGAGTCTAAATGAGCGAAACCGTGTTTACGCTTACACGTAGCTAGTCGACCGTTAATGAGAAAACGATTGTCAATGTTTAGTGCACGCCAGTCTTAGCCGAAATGGTGACACAACGGCTGGAGTTCCATTTTAGAAACTGGATTACTGTTTTATTTAATATATTTTTTTATTTCTTTCCATTTAATTGCTCATGTCAGTTGAAGGCTACTACAATAATGTTCCTTCTCCAGTTAGAGGTACATTGGTGTTATGTTACCCGGCCGGTGTAGCCGAGCGGTTCTAGGCGCTTCAGTCTGGAACCGTGCAGGTTCGAATCCTGCCTCGAGCATGGATGTGTGTGATGTCCTCAGGTTAGTTACGTTTAAGTAGTTCTAAGCTCTAGAGGACTGATGACCTCAGATGTTAAGTCACATAGTGCTCAGAGCCATTTGAATCATTTTTGTTATGTTAATTATAAAACAACTGGGCTTCACAGGAAATGGCAACATATATCTTATAGTATGTGTCAGTATGGTATTTTCAGGGGATACAAACTTTCTGAATTCTCATACTTTTATGTTTTATTCTTATGTCAGTTCTTATTTTAATTCATATACTTTATTATCACGTTTATTTTTCAGGAATATATACTACAGAAGTTTCACCGAAAATAATTTCAATTTTCTCATTCACTTATTGCTTTTGGTTCATTTATTCAGCAGACATAACAGCAGTACATGAATACGGAAACGATATTTCAATACACACTGCAAAACGTTAGTGTAGTAACCTTCTACGGAAGTGAGTCGATAAATGAAAAACAAGAGTAAAATTATAATCGTGTTTCGAACACAGGGTGCAAAAGTGTGAAGCAGTGACGTTAGCCACTACGTAACCGCTTCGATTGAATTATTTATTCGCTAGAAGGCACATAAAGTTCCTCGAAATCTGTGAGTGTTGATTTGTCAGGAACAGTCGAATATCCACGGATAACCGCAGACACACGTCCGCTTATTTTGACCGCTTTACCACTGGGCGAATTTTCTCTTAAAATGGATTACGGAACTTGCCGTATGTCCTTGTCAGTAAGTAGTACGTTGCAGCAACACAACATGTTATTGAGAATGACCGTTGAACACTGCTGCAATTGAGCGGGTCAGCCTACTTTCACTCTGTGAAAATGGTAGCGCCCTTCTTTGCGCGGTATTGGAATATCCTTGACGCTCTGGCAGATTTGCCGATCTCCTTGAGCCGGCCGGATTGGCCGAGCGGTTCTAGGCGCTACAGTCTGGAAACGCGCGACCGCTACGGTCGCAGGTTCGAATCCTGCCTCGGGCATGGATGTGTGTGATGGCTTTAGGTTAGTTAGGTTTAAGTAGTTCCAAGTTCTAGGGGACTGATGACCTCAGATATTAAGTCCCATAGTGCTCAGAGCCATTTTTTTTTCTTTAAAATAGTGCTTGCATACTCCTGTAAATCAATTCTTTCATAATACAATACTGGCCATTAAAATTGCTACACCACGAAGATTACGTTCTACAGACGTGAAATTTAACCGACGGGAAGAAGATGCTGTGATATACAAAGGATTAGCTTTTCAGAGCATTCACACAAGGTTGGCGCCGGTGGCGACACCTACAGTGTGCTGACATGAGGAACGTTTCGAACCGATTTCTCATACACAAACAGCAGCTGAAAGGCGTACCATCACGTTTACGACTTCGATAAAGGTCGGATTGTAGCCTATCGCGATTGCGGTTTATCGTATCGTGACATTGCTGATGTCGTTGGTCGATATCCAATGACTGTTAGCAGAATATGGAATCGGTGGCTTGAGGAGGGTAATACGGAACGCCGTGCTGGATCCCAACGGCTTCGTATCACTAGCAGTCGACAGGCATCTTATCCGCATGGCTGTAACGGATAGTGCAGCCACGTCTCGATCCCTGAGACAGCAGATGGGGACGTTTGCGAGGCAACAACCATCTGCACGAACAGTTCGACTACGTTTGCAACAGCATGGACTATCAGCTCGGAGGCCATGGCTGTGGTTACCCCTGACGCTGCATCACAGACAGGAGCGCCTGCGATAAAGTACTCAACGATGAACCTGGGTGCACGAATTTAAAACGTCATTTTTTCGGATAAATCCAAGTTCTGATTACAGCATCATGGTGGTCACATCTGTGTTTGGCGAGATTGCGGTGAACGCACATTGGAAGCGTGTATTCGTCATCGCCATACTGGCGTATCACCCGGCATGATGGTGTGGGGTGTCACTGGTTACACGTCTCTGTTACCTCTTGTTCGCATTGACTGCACTTTGAACAGTGGACGTTACATTTCAGATGTGTTACGACCCGTGGCTCTACCCTTCATTCGATCCCTGCGAAACCGTACATTTCAGCAGGATAATGCACGCCCGCATGTTGCAGGTCCTGTACGGGCCTTTCTGGATACAGAAAATGTTCGTCTGCTGCCCTGGCCAGCAGGTTCTCCAGATCTCTCACCAACTGAAAACGTCTGGTCAATGATAGCCGAGCAACTGGCTCGTCACAATACACTAGTCACTACTCTTGATGAACTGTGGTATCGTGTTGATGCTGCTTGGGCAGCTGTACCTGTACACGCCATCCAAGCTCTGTTTGACTCAATGGCCAGGCGTATCAAGGCCGTTATTACGGCCAGAGGTGGTACTGATTCCAGGTACTGATTTCTCATAATCTACGCACCCTAACTGCGTGAAAATGTAATCACATGTCAGTTCTAGTGTAATATATTTGTCCAATGAATACCCGTTTATTTTCTGCATTTCTTCGTGGCGTAGCAATTTTAATGGTCAGTAGTGTATTATCTTAGAATAAAACCATTTAGTTTCCATTAAACCTAATTTTATGTCCTATAAATGCACCTAATTATGTACTAAGGATTGCAATTAATCGTACAATATTAAAAGTTTATATCAACGTATACCAGGTGAAAAATTTTGAGTGTCTTTATTTCCCTCGCCTGAAAATACCTTTTTCAATTGAAATACTCATTCGAAGTCTTTGCACTGGCATATCGTATGTTACAGACTGTTATATCCTATCTTAGAAAAACAGTAGTGGAATAACCGTATCCTGTCTCTTGTTACAGCATCGTCGTACAAGACGTGCAAGCAGAATGACCCAGACTTCAACGGCTGCCTCAGGGCAGCGCTCCAGTATGCTGTTCCATCGCTCAAGAAAGGTAGACGTCACGTCAATATGTCTCAATAGTGTTTCCAGAAAATGCTATAGCATTCACATATTTCTTGCGGAGTGAGTTTCAGGAGTAAACAAAAAATTTCGTATAACACGTATCCATTGCTTATTAGTTGCAGCGATGCAGGTGTTAGAATGTAACCCAAACAAATACTCACAAAAGATATTGCGTAAAGGTAAATGACAAATTTCTAAGTTTATTTTCATAAATTTCACCTCAGGCGTAATGCGCTTTTGAATACTTATCACAACAGCACGTGTAGCTCGTCTTGTGTTATTTTACGGAAGCAGTACTGTTCACAATAGGAAGAGTCAATTAGCCTCTTGGAGTTATTTTTTCTTTGTACGGTTCGTTTCAACCACCACCACAGGCAAACATTTAAAATGCTAAGGTCCGCAGGCGTTGATGGCCAAGAAACGTGCGTATTTCTATCGATCAGTCTTCCGGGTTGTAATGTAAGTGCCAGCCGGGGTGACCGAGCAGTTCTAGGCGCTACAATCTGGAACCGCGCGACCACTACGGTCGCAGGTTCGAATCCTGCCTCGGGCATGGATGTGTGTGATGTCGTTGGGTTAGTTAGGTTTAAGTAGTTCTAAGTTCTAGGGGCTAATGACCTCAGAAGTTAAGTCCCATAGAGCTCAGAGCCATTTTTTGTAATGTTAAGTGCAGATAATGTGTCATCTGATGACAAGGAAGTACAGGGGTCGTTAATGTTGGAAGAACATACCCATTCGTGTAGCCAAAGGAACCTCATCCAGTACTGATAGAAGCACATTTTCGAGGAAGCCTAGGGAATAGGGTCCCGTATTACGACACCGTAGCACAACAGGACCAGCCAACTGATTGTATTCTATCATATTACATGACATATTTATGGAGAAACGTTTCTCAAAATGCGTTTGTACACAGGAGCGTTGGTTTCACGATTTAGGAGTGTCTTAAATACCGTGGGCCCGTCAATAAACGGTATTAAAGTGTTTACTTTGCGATTTGCAACCTTCTGGTGTCAATACACCTGCATCTCCTTTTCGGAAGTTTTGGAAACAATGAATATTATACCCACAATGTTGCATATGTAACGTCAGTATGTATAGAAATTTCGTGTGTGTTTGTTGAAGGACAGCGTTTTACCAACTGAATAATTTCTCCGCATTTTTAATTTCTACATTGAGATGAAATATAACTGTTGGGTAGTGCCCCAATCTTACACGCAATATACTAATAACACCAGTAAACACTGCTGAATATGGCACTTCAAGGTTAGGAAATCGTCTCTCGTATATACACCGGTATACTCAGCACTTGTAAATAGAAGCTGTGTGTTTAAACAAAGTAGAATTTGTCAAAAACTCGCAGTTACAACAATCAGAACGTCCAACCACAAAGAATAGTAGTTAAACAAACCCTCAGCAATTGGAGAACCAGTAAGCGAAATGGAAATTTATCTCAGTAACAGGCTGTTTGTCTGTCACACATAGGAATTAGATACTTGTTGTATGGAATGTTTTATTCGAATTAATCTGTACCAAACCTCCTAAAATATTTATTTAATCTGAAAGTCTTTTTATACGATAAAACGTCGGAGTTGTGTATTGTTTGCTATGGTGCTTTTCGCATTTATAAAGTTTATAAGGCTCAGTCAGTGACTACGAGTTTCCTCATAAATTTACCGCGATCACTTTGTATTCGGTCATTCATAGGTTCAGACTCGACGGTTTGGTAACGAAGGTGCTTCTGAAACTGACTTTAAGTAAAAAGTGTGAAAAACATTGTGGTATGTAAAGTATGGAAAAATCATTAGGAGGATTTACAGTCAGCTATCACGACCACCAGTTCCAGCTGTATAGTTTTGGCGGTGACCTCGAAAGACGCCGAGTGACATATCAAGGATACGGGCTGAAATTTTCAAGACAATTACTACCGTCTGCAGTTTTGTCTCACTTTCTGTCGCTATCAGATGACAATGCATGAGGGTAGTCATAATATCTTCCTGCTGTTAGGTGGTCACTTTTATCTCAAATTGTCACCTCACATGCTTCGCAATATATTATGCTTATTTCACGCGTTCAAGTAGTCGATCATTGACACTGCATAGTAACTGCAATCAAGAATCAGTACCTCCAGTGATTGTATCTTGTTATTGCTTTCTGTTCACTACTCTGTTTACGATGGCGAAGTGACTGCACGTCTGGGAGCCTACAAGCTGGTTATCAAAAGACGGAAGTCGGAGTGGCTGTGACAACTGGTCGATGAGTTCCCCCTTTAGCGAATAGCAGCCAAGATACAGAGCGTCCAGAAAGCGCATGCTTCACTTTAGGGAAGGCTAAGACTTCGCACTAGGCTACGGGAAAGTAATGACAGAGGCACCTGGAAAAGCTATGGCGTGAGCCTTGAGGTGACAGAGAATGAAGCTTCCATTCGAGTAATGAGGGCAGAGAGTGTCCTGAACTCAAGGATATCCATCCGCTACTGCCGTTGTCTTCTGCATTAAGTTAAGAGTATGGTAAGATGCGACATCATTGCGATAACCGATTTAGTAGTTCACTCACTTCAAAAGCTAGTTATTCCATTTTAATACTTCGCTCCTTCGTTTGCTTTCATTATATCCTTTAAGGGGCTCCGGAAAGGCTCAAAATCATGAAAAGTTCAATTTTTACTTTTTTGCGTTTTCTGAATCTGCAGACTATTACCTTTTAATAGATATATAATTTATTCAATTCCGAAGACTACAACTATTTTTAATTTTTTTTGAAATGTGTTCTACATGGGCGTGACCCACTGTGGCGCTGTTAAACTGCTGTCAAATGGTGTTATTATTAACGTCCGTGTTCATGAGGTACATTTTAGTGATGTGAGATAAAGTATGTGTTGTGGCTAACCTGTGATGGTTCAATATATATCGCTGGTGTGATTGTCGATTGTTTCATGTTTATTTACTCTGTCGTTATCTCGAAAATATTCGTAATTAATTCTGTTTCTTGAGTCTCTGTTTTGTTGAAGTATAATAATGAGTAAAAGTAAAGTTATTAGAAATCCTCTGAAGGCTTTTAAGAAAAGGAGAAATGTTGGAAAGCCAAAGGTATGTGTTATTACTGTAAATAATAACATTCTAACATGGTACGAGCGATGCTTGCTTTAGACAAGGAACGCCTTCTGGCTGCAGACAGGGCTGTAAAGAGTCACAAGCAACAGTAAACAGGAGAAGGAACAAGAGAAAGCTGGTGGAGGAGTTTGCAGAGGATGAAGATAATCCATCCTATGGACCTGGAATGCACTAAAAAGTTAATCCAAACTTAGTCGATCGATTCCCAAAACTTTTATTTTCTCATACTAATTACATGTTTTCTAAGGATCTTCCAAACACATTTGTTTCAACTTTCAGTAAATGTTACACAGTACCTTCTGCATAATTTAACACAGCCTTTTTCCAAAAAACTGTATACTTTTGAATATATAAATAAAAAATTGCAAAAAAATGTTGTGAATTTTCATTACAATTGAAAAAAATCATCTTTAATAACTGAACTAAAATTTTGTAAAATCCCTGTGTTAAGTTGTAGCCCATATTCCAATAAATAATCTGTAAAAAGTTCAACTTCCTACCTCAAATACTTTGGGAGGAAAGATGTAATTTATAAGCGTTATTTTAACATTGCAAGTATAGGGCGTTCCGGAGCCCCTTAACCATCTCTCTGTTGTTCGAGCATATTTCCCTGTGGTTTTCCCGTAGTTTACTAAACATGCTTACAGTCATTGGCCGCAGCAGTGTGCTGCTCAGGTTATAGTTCACCGTTAAAATCAGTGCCCAAGTATTTAATGATCAATTGTTTGTTTAGTGCCTTACTTTGCAGTAAATGTGATTCAAAGAGTGACCACTTGTTTCTGTTATAGATTGTGTGATCCCTTGTCTCTAATTAATTTCTGTATGTGCGCGGTGTCGTACCTGTATTGTTATGTTTGATTGGGTCACTCCTGTTAATTATCGTACGGTACATTGTCATATTATTTCCTTCAATTAACTTGCAAAGTCGTATGAGGTGCTTTCCTCCTCTCTTCGTGTAGGCAAAAGAGTACAACTGGCACTCCATGCAGCATACTGAGGAGTAAAATCACCCATTCCTCCTGTAGGAGCTGTATCCTGCTTTTCCCTCGTGACGCTGATGACATAGATCTCGCTAAAACGTTATAATCCGACTCTAATGAATTCCTCCAGCTGTTTGATGAATTTCGGCTGACTAACAGAGAAAAGCTAGACTGCTAGTCATTAAAGTTGCAGCACCATGAAGTGGGATGCAACAGAAGGCAAACCGCCATAAACTGTCGTACATGTTTCGATATGCTAATGATTGCCATTACGGCGCAACCAAACAAAGTAAGCAGTAGTAACACAGTCTACAATGTGTATACAGGTTATGATAACGCAGAGGATTTCTCATTAATAAACCACGTTTCAGTGTTAATATGTCAGAACTTGACAAATGCCCTGTTTGTGCCTACTGAAACTGCAGGTTATCGTTCTCTGATGTTTCTGTACGTGCTGGTTTCGATTCCACGACTGTCATGCATATCTGGCAACGGTGGATTCAGGAAGGCGATACTCCGCGCCATTCATGATCTGCACGGCCGTAAGTTACTTCTGCCTGCGCAGACAGGTGTATTGTTCACTTGACAGCGTAGTATCTCGACAGCTGCTGGTAGACACGTTGTTCACTTGGCGGCGTGGGATCATATTACCACATGACATCCCTTGTGAGAAAGTGGCAAAGTGAGTACCCACAGCCGGCCGCGGTGGTCTAGCGGTTCTGGCGCTGCAGTCCGGAACCGCGGGACTGCTGCGGTCGCAGGTTCGAATCCTGCCTCGGGCATGGGTGTGTGATGTCCTTAGGTTAGTTAGGTTTAAGTAGTTCTAAGTTCTAGGGGACTTATGACCTAAGATGTTGAGTCCCATAGTGCTCAGAGCCATTTGAACCATTTTTTTGAGTACCCACATGGACAGTACACCGACGTCTGAAGCACCAAGGACTGCCAGCATCACTATTGCAGTCGTGGCTGTTGAGATATGCAACCATCCGTTGCACTGCCCGATGATCCCATCATCTTTTCAGATGAGTTTCAGTTTTCCACATAGACTCACGATGGATGTATCCATGTGCAGAGGTTCCAAGAGGAACGAATGTTATCAGATAGTGTTTGACAGTATCGTGATAGCCCAACACCTGACATAATGGTATTTGATGTCATTGTGATCACCTTTGTCCAGCATAACCGGTAATTTGGAGGCCAATCGCAATATTTCTGACTTGTGAAGAGCAGTAGTCCTATTCTACCTTAGAGTCCTCCGTGACTTTACCTTACAACAAAACAACACTGGACCTCATGTTGGCTGTGGGTCTTGGTCTACCTCGACCCAGAGGGTGTTCTAGCGCTGCCCTGGCCAGCACTTGCTCCAGATCCTGCTCCCATTAAAAATATCTCATCAGGCGTTACTGAGAGCGTGGCATGCTACTACTCGCCAGCTGCTATGACTGATTAACTGTGGCATACATTTGGAGCAGCATGGTATCTTTGCTAATAATAACCATTGAAGCTCTTTGGAGTTTTATGTCTAGATAGGTGAAAGCCATTATTACAGACAGATTTGGCAGCTCTGTGAAACAAATTTTCGAGTTTGCAAACTCCAAATGCACAAACAAATCTGGGGAACTTGGTCGCTACGTGTTCCGGATGTGAAAATCGGAGTGCGGGAGTGTGGTTCGGCGACATGCCCGAGGGCGTCTGCATGACACTGTTGGTGTGGAAACATCTGTTGTCAGGATTTATACAACGTAAAATAGCTTGTCCTTGGAGTTGTCTAGCTGCGGGCAGGGCGGCAAGCATGTCTGAGATTTACTGTTCCATACAACTCAGTAGATGTCGACGTTACGTGGAATGGTTAGAGACTGTGAAGTCGGCAAGCACTCATGCAGGATACCATCCCAAGGGCCTGTAGGCGTTGCCGGGACGCTAAGAGCTAAACAAACTCTTCCACCGAGGTGCTCTGATGGTCGTCGCGGTCTGCATCCTAGTTGACCTCCAACAGTTCTGCACCTGTTGTCAGTACTTGCGTTGAAGTACGCTGTGGCCTCCCAACAAGATAAGACACCAATAGCTGCTCACAGGTACAGCCAGGGGTGGCTCAAATGCGACTCTCTAAGAGGCTGTGAGGTCAGCATGCCGTCGGTCATCCTCGAATGACTCCAGGGGTCACTGTGGAAACCGCTCAAGTCTTCATTTCAGTGGCAGCAAAGGCCGCGGTGACGGAAATCCGCGGCAGTTGAGTGGATCAGCTTGGCTGGCAGGTGGCTTGTAGTTGAAGTCAATCTTACGAACGATAAGCGGCTCATGACGGAACAGCTCTATCGTGGGTTCACTGTAACTTGCAAGACTGTCATACCGACTGAACCTTTGTTTGAGAAATTCAAGTATTTATTCTGGTTAGTTCGTACCTACGATGTTATCAAACCGTGGAGATGAGAGAATATTCTAGCAAAATCTTGTACATGGATGCACGTTCAGAGACCGTGAATAGTTACAGCTGAAAGAAAATCAGCCCTCGGCCACTATTCTTAATAAATTATCCTGGTTTCGACACTGCTAGGAGTGTCTTCCTCAGAATTTAAACAAAAGAATGGTCTATATTCTATAACATGGTTACAGAATTATGACTGTACACGTATGATAGAGTATATGTATGGAATCGTAGTGGAAGACTGGCAGTACTTATATGTCATTTATGAAATAATAAATATGCCAAAAGGGCATTTGTCACAAATATATTTAAGATAAAGAAAACTGCGATGGCGAGCCACTAAGGGCTGCTCGTTACTTGCGTGGTGCAGATTGCAAAACGGACTTTATAGATGACATATAAGTACAGCCAGTCTTTCACGGCGATTCCGTACTTATACTCTATCATACGTTTTCAGTCATAATTCCGTGATTATAGAATATAGACCATTCTTTGATTTAAATTCTGAGGAAAACACTCCTAGTAGTGTCGAAACCAGGTTAATTTATTAAAAATAGTGACCGAGGGATGATTTTCTTTCAATTGAGAGTATTCTAGGTTTGTAAGCGCTCTATACAGCACTGTGGTGCCCCAACTGTCGCTTCACGATACCCTTTTGGCAATTGCTGCAACATCTGGTCGCTGCAGAGGCGTTCTTGCTTGTGCGTTCCGCGGTCTTAAATAACCTTGCGGTGCTGTAAGAATTACGCTATATTGTGGTCATTCCGCTGCTGTCGCAATCTCCACACTCTGCAGTAGTTGGTGTGGCAATACGCTAGTGATGTGCCTCGCAATTTGCAGCAGCAATTTTCGTTCCTAGTTAACATTCCGATTGAGACACTGTGTTCGAGCTTGTCTTATCTCGGCTCTGTGCTTGCTGGAGCAACACTACTATGTGTACACATATAAGTAAACTGTCATATGCTATGCTACCTGGTGTTGCAGTCTGAATTGTTAGTCGTGCATTATTGTGTACTCGTTATTGTTGATGCTGACATGAATAAAAACAAAACTGATAGGTAGAATGAAATTTTCACTCTACAGCGGAGTGTGCGCTGATATGAAACTTCCTGGCAGATTGAAACTGTGTGCCGGACCGAGACTCGAACTCGGGAACTTTGCCTTTCGCGGTCAAGTGCTCTACCAGTTGAGCTACCCAAGCACGACTCACACGCCGTCCTCACAGCTTTAATTCCGCCAGTATCTCGTCACTGATAGGTGACATTTTTCTGAGGTGGAAGAACAGCAGAGATGTAAATTTCTTAAAGGGAAAATGGGATAGCACAAATGAAATCAATTTCTTTTGTTTTTCATTTTGCAGATTTAGGCTGAGACACCCATTCGAATTTCCAGTACTAGTTTTTCATAGGTAGCTGAGTGGATAGATATTAATTATCATGACGTTTAGTTGGTTGAACATGAGAGTATATGTTTGATCTCGTACAAGGCACTATGAAAGCCAACTGGAGAGTTAGAGTTCTTTATTTTAATTTTCAGAAAGTTTTTACGTTAATCTGAATGTATAAGAAGAACTATCCAGAGAAGATGTTATGCGAAGTATAGTTATGTGTGCTCTGCAACCGCTGAGACCTCAAGAGTCATAGAATGAATCCCAGATTCAGCTGTGATAATTGTAAAAAAGATGATGATGTGTATTTTTGCCAGAGATAACTCTAAAAGTTCAACACAAGGTGCGTTCAAAGATGCTTTAATTTTCATAAAATAAAATGAGTCGGTATTGTAGGAGAACTGGATGGAAAAATCATGCAGTTGGAATAAAGTGCCAGCCCTTACGACAATTTTGATCTGCTGGTAAAAACTTACCAGGAAGTACATATCGAGCAGCTGTAGGACTGGATACATTTCATGCCTGGAATGAGGTTCTAAATAACTAGTAGAATAATTCCAGTTGATATACAATTACGATCCTTTCTCAGAAAATACTATTCAAGAATGCGAAGAGGTCCTGCAAACAGAATCAACAGCGCGAACGTAAAGCTGATACAAACTGCTAATGAATCTCGAAATGAAACCAAACAGTCAATGAGTGTCGAAGTTAGTAAACAAACTGTGCAACGATCCTAAAACTCTAGCACCTGATCTAAATGGAAAAACTCCCGCTACGATAGCTCTGTTAAGGGGAGCCGGAGGTGGTCAAATCCAAAAAATCAAAATTTTTTTTTCCACCGAAAATTAATTGGAACATACCTCTTTAATGTAAACTTTGAATTATTGTTCTACTCGCCCTAGAAGTGGAGTTATTACCATTTTCCCCCACGCCTGCAGAGGAAATGGGCGGCCGCTGAATGCATCTAACACCCCCTCGTGACTTCCCTGGCGAACTGCTTGGGATTTTCTCGGCCTGTTACGCATACAGCGCCTTATGTTACGCATACAGCGAGTGTGTAAGAGTTGGCTACATTGTTTTCTGTGACAAATGAAGCGCTAAGAGCCCGGAACATCGTCTCTTTGCTGTTTACCGTTTCGGCTTCCAAGGCTCAAACAAACTTTGGGTTCAAGTAAGCTCAGTGATGGAAAGACAATAGGAGGAAGAGCCAGGCTTACTGATGAGGTGATTGAACATCTACAGAGATACTATGGGTATGCTATTAGGCAAAATACTAGTAATGTTAGTGACATGCGAAAAGCAGTGTGGGCATTGTTCCTTCATACTGCCTCTTCTAATGAATACCCTCAACACAGCCTGTGCCCAAAAGATTCCTGGTGCCAATATAATGCAAAAAAGGACTATGATCACAAACATGGTTTGCCAGCAGCTGTGATAAATGCAATAAAACCAATTTTTCATGACTTAGCACAGCCAGAATTGTTACACAAATGTCTACACGGAAAGATGCAGAATCCTAATGAGAGCTTAAACAATTTGATTTGGAAAGTGATTCCTAAAAGGGTGTATGTAAGCATAAAAACACTGCACTTTGGCATTTATGATGCAATAGCAACCTACAACCAAGGGAACAGTGTGAAGTGTGAAGTTCTGAAGGCATTAGGATTTACAGCTAGAGTGAACACTGTATGAGCACTAAGAAATATTGACAGCGAAAGGATAAGAGGAGCAGAAAGAGATGGAACAACAGGCCAGAAAAGAAGACAGAAGAGGAAGCTTTTGGAGGATGAAGGAGAAGACCCTGATAATCCATCCTATAGTGCAGCAATGTATTGAGAAACTTTGATAGCCATTTCCCGTAAATTAGAATTTTTCGAATATAAGGAACATTTTCTCAAAATCCACTCAAGCTAGAGGTGAAATTTTTATACAGCACTCCTAGTGGTCAAACTTACATTGTAACTCAGCCATTTGGCAATATGTTCAGTAGTTTCATTTCAGTTTAATTATAAAGCAATTATGTGTAAAAAAAATTTGGGTCATTAATAAAAAAAATAATTGGAAGGAAACTAGAAAAGATACTCCAAAATCCCTCTGTCATAACTGCAATACTAAACCACTCTATATGTAAAAAAAAATTCAAATTTTTCTATTTGGTAGTTTATTCATAAATGTTCCTCAAACTTAGTGATTTTAACATGGGCAGCATAGGCACCTCCGGCTCCCCTTAAATTGGAAAATGACATCTAAAGCTATCGACCGTGCAGTGTGCAGTCGTTTCCATGTTGTGGCTCACGACTGCACCAAAGACACCCGTCGCGTGGGTTCTGAGGCAATCCTCACTTCGTACAGACGACTGGCGGCGGTGGCGAAGGCTGGGGGCCTCACGCGCGGGGCGCAAGCAGAGCTCGCAATTTGCAGCATCGTTCCCAGAGTTGATCGGCTTCCTTCGGTTTGGAGCCGACTGGAGAGTCTCAACCAAAGTCTTCGTCGTGTCTGTTGACGATCTTGGCTGCAGATTCCTATACCTACGTTATCGTGAGGGGATTTGTAGGACTCCCCTTGTCAGGCGAGGGGTGCACAACACAAAGGAAGCAGCTATTCGGGTAGCAGAGTACTGTGGAGAGCACATGAGAGATATTTAGGAAATTTGGAAATTTGTAGGCAGGTGTCATGGGACAAAACTGTTGAGGTCTTCGGTCCCTAAGCTACACACTACTTAATCTAACTTAAACTAACTTACGCTAGCACGCACACACATGCCGAGGGAGGACTCGAATCTGAAAAGGGGTGAGCCGCGCGGACCGGGACAAGGCGCCACTGACAGTGCGGCAGAGATTTTTAGGCTAGCCTGTAGCTTGAGGTGCTCTGATGAACACTGGCCAGCCGATATGTAGCAAGAGAATTCAAACGGCACTCAGAATAAAGACACTTCGACTGTCAGAATTTTATCAGTAAACTATCGAAGTATTCGTAATGGTACTGCCCTCGACGAAAGTTCTCGCTCTTAAATTATTGTTGAGACCGACAACTGGCTGAAACTCTAAGTGAAAAACTCTGAAACATTTTGCGAGTCGTGAAACGTATATCAAAAAGACAGATTAAACGCCATAGGGTGGGAAGCGTTCATTTCAGTTGACTAAAGTATTAACCCTATTGAGGTCGAAGTTATGTGTGACAGTGCAGTCATCTGGTCACGTATAACAGGTGCAGGTGAAACCAAGTTAATTGTCGAATGTTTTTATCAGCCATCCGATTTGGCTGTGACAGTCCTAGAGTCATTCGAAGGAAGTCTACGGTTAATAGCGAGTAAATACCCAGATCATGTAATACTGGTTGGAGGCGACTGTAGTTTGCCGAGTATAGACTGGGATGTCTATGGATTCACTCCGGGGAGTACAGACAGTCATGCGAAGTACATTTGAAGACGTTTTCTGAAAATCGGTTTGCGCAGCTAGTTCGGCAGCCCACGTGCAGTGGACATATCTTAGACCTTGAAGCTACAAGTAGGCTGGACCTTATCAACATTGTCAGCATTGAGATTGGGATCAGCGATCATGATGTCATTATAGCAATCATGACTACGAAAGTTAATAAATCAGTCAAGAAGGCTAGGAGAGTATTTCTACTAGACTCTACTAGACAGAGTAGATAAGCAGTTATTAACATCTCACTTACACAGTCAACTGGCCTCACTTAGTTCCAGTAAGATTGATGGAGAAGAATTATGGTCAAAGTTTAAGCAGACGGTAAATCTTGGAGAGTTATGTGCCTATAAAGTGGAAAATTTCCACCATGGTTTAGTAATGAAATTGGGCGGATGCTGAGGAACCAGAGGCTGTTGCACTCTCATTTAGAGAGAGAACACATAAATGACGGCAATCGAAATTTAGTAGAGACACGTGCTTCTGAGAAAGGATCTACGCACGTAGCATACAGTAACTACCACCGTCACACCTTAGCAAAAGATCTGGCAGAGAACCCGAAAAAATACTGGCAGTATGTAAAATCGGTAATCGCATCTAAGGCTTCCATTCAGCTCCTTGTTAGCCAGTCGGGTGTGGTAGTTGAAGATAGCAAAACGAAAGTTGAACTTTTCAATTTCACGATCAAGAAATCATTCACACAAGAGAACCGTACAAACATGCCGTCATTTGACCATCTGACGGACTTTAATATGCACGATGTAGTACGATAATAAGCATGCCTTACGTAGAGAAGCAACTAAAAGGTTTGAAAGCAAATAAATCACCAGGTGCGGAAGCAACCTCAGTTCTGTTTTACAAAGAGTACTCTACCGGTTTTTTCTCCTTATCTGGCTTGCATTTATCGTGAATCTCTCGCCCAGGTCAAAGTCCCAAGCGAGTGGAAATACGCGCAGGTGACTCCAGTACATAAGAAAGGTAAAAGAACGGACCCGCAAATTTAGAGTCCAATAATCCTAACTTCTGTTTGCTGTTTCTCATGTTGAATAAAATAAACTTTCTTAAGACTAAGAAGTTTATGTGCACGAATGAGCATGGTATTAGAAAGCATCGCTAGCGAAAAACTCAGCTTGCCCTTTTCTCACGTGATATACTGAGACCTAAGGATGAAGGGTAACAGGCCGATTCAGAGATTCAATTTTTTGTAAATTTCCGGAAAGCATTTGACACGGTGTCCCATTACAGGCTGTTAACGAAGGTAGGAGCATATGGAATAAGTTCAGAGATGTGTGAGTGGCTCGAAGACTTCTTAAATAATAGAACCCAATATGTCGTCCTAGACGGCGACAAGGGCATCTTCAGGGCTGCCCCAAGGAAGTGTGATGAGGTCGCTACTGTTCTCTATATACAGAAATGATTTAGCTGACAGGGTGGACAGCAAACTGAGATTGCTTGCTGATGGCGCTGTGGTGTACGGTAAGGAGTCGAAGTTGAATGACTGTAAGAACATACAAGACGACTTAGATAAAATTTCCAGTTGGTGTGATGAATGGCAGCCAGCCCTAAAAGTCGAAAATTGTTAATGCGGGTAAGTTGGAAGATCAAACTTGTAATGTTCAGATACGGTATTACTATGTCCTGCTTGACACGGTCAAGTCGTTTAAGTATTTGGGCATAACGTTGGAAAGCGATATGAAATGAAAAGAGCTTATGAGAACTGTGGTAGGGAAGGCGAATTGTCGACTTCGGTTTATTGGAAGAATATTGGGAAAGAGTGGTACATCTGTAAACGAAACCACATATACACTGATGCGACTTATTCTGGAGTACTGCTCGAGTGGGTTCTGTACAAGGTCAGATTGAAGGAAGAGACCGATGCAATTCAGAGGAGGGCTGGTTGATTTGTTACCGTTTGGTTCGAACAATACGTAAGCGTTACAGAGATGCTTTGGGAACTTAAATGGGAATCCCTGGAGGGAATGCGACGTTCTCTTCAAGAAACATCACTGACAAAATTTAGAGAACCGGCATTTGAAGCTGACTGCCAAACGATTCTACTGCCGTGTGCGTAAGGACCACGAAAATAAGGTACGGGAAATTAGGACTCATACGAAGGCATACAGATAGTGTTTTTTCCCTTTCTCTATTTGCGAGTGGAACAGGAAAGGAGTAGTATTACAGAGTACCCTCCGCCACGCACCGTACGTTGGCTTGTGGAGTATCTATGTATATGTAGATGTAGAAGTGAGTGAAAATCAGCGTTGTGTGACTATAGAAGTGGACGCCCTAACCTCACCAATCAGTACCGAAGAGTTAAGATGATCGATTCACCAAATGAAGGAACACATAGCTTCTGACGTGGATAATATCAACACAGAACTAATGAAGCATTTAAGGACCTTAGACCTAAAATGGATTGCACAGTTAATGAATTTTGTATCACTGCCACACTCATTACGAAACTCTGGAAGAAAGCCAAGGTGGCAGACGTGTTAAATCCAGTGAAAAACCTATGGAGCCACAAAACTTCAGACTTATGCCACTTACGTCGTTTCCACAAGGAACTTGAAAGAATGGTTCTTGAAATAATTTTTTGCGCAATTGAGTCCAAAGCCATACCATAACCAACGAGATTAATGCCTGGTAAATCGTTTTATGGCCAGATACTCGTTGTCTGCCAACCTGTAGAGCCAGGCGATAGCCATGAACGTTCTGCCAAGAGCCCACGAGGTTGAAGAGCTAAAAAATTGACGCTAGCGTCACGCATGTAGAGTGACGTGGCAGTTGCTATTTGGACGTCTAGTTGGGGTTGAAGTTGCCTCCCACGCACAATGCATCTGCCCATCCAGGAAGAGAGGCTTAACCACCTCAGAGAAGAAACTGGAATATTTGCACTGGTCACCTGAACCACATGGCGTATATGTGTTGATGATCCTGACGCTAGCAAACGTGAGAGCCATACTTCTCACATCCGGGAGACAGGCAACTGTATCAAGAGAAGATACAATCACATAAGAGGATCACTATCCTACTAACAGTAAGGCAGCATGGGAGACATGCGCCGTAAAGTCTAGGCGAGCACAAAAGCTGCAACATGAAACTCCTGAAGAAGGGAACTGTCAACGTGTGCAGCACGCGCCATTTCATGGAGAACACCAGTTTATGGAACATGTGAATGGCATTGAGAATGATCGTGGCAATGCAAAAAGTTTTGTAAGCTGCCATCACCATATGTGCAGGCTATGAAAACACAAGGAACTCCCAATTAGGCCCCCATGGAAGGGTATATCGCTGCGATGGAGGGGGAGATGACCCCTTCAAGGGGGTTCCATCATTCTTTATAACTCCAGAACGTTCATCCTTATATTGACGTCATCCGCCTAGAAGACAGACATCGCATCAGAGCCGTTCAGTGGATTACTTTCAGAGGTGCGCCTACAGGTAACTAGACACAGAAGTAAAGGCATCAGTCGCAGGTGGGGAAACATCGTTGTCTGTATATGGATACTGACTGTAAACGGTGCCAAGGAGAGAGGCCACATCGCCCAGTGAGAGTGCGTCGGAGTGCAGGGTAGCATCAGTGGGAGGGTAATCCACAAATCCAATGGAGGCGTAAGAAGGAGTACAACGCTCTCTCTTCCGCTTCCTCGACGACTGTTGCTTCCTAACATGCTGTTCTATGTCGGATGGTGGTCAGCTGTCGTCTGATATGCGACCAGGCAACATAGAGTTAGAGGTCAGTACAGCTCCATGATCCACAACCATGGGGTCGGGAAAGATGTCCTGCCATTTCTGAAGGTCACCGTGGCAGCAGTGTAGGAGAGACAGGATAAATGTACATCGCTTCGTCAAGAGCTGTCGACTCTGGTGTTGACTGGTTCAGCGTAGGAGCAGTAGGCAACCCCGCCATGCACGCACAAGACAGGGTTAAAACAGTGGGTGTCGTAGGGAGGGTTACATCTCCCATTAGCATCTGAACCAGTCTGCGTTGGAGACATCCTGAATGGACGTGGCCTTCTTGGCCACAACCTGAACAAGTGCGCAGCCACACAGATGGTAGTAAACAAGTAAGAACAACCGTGTTTCATCAGATCAAGTTTGATCTGACTAACGCCATTGAGAAGACAGTAGGTTTCGAGCGCCTTCCACGTTTCAGAAACTTGACGACCTTGTCGTAAAGTTGAAAGGCATCTGCCACAATTTCCGATAGTACCTGAAATGGGAGTTCGAAAGCCCCACAGAACGTTCGGAAGCTAAAACCATCAACCATGACAGCCCTATACGGCCATCAGTATTGGAACCTGATAGCGTGGCCTGGTGCCGCACAACGTTCACGCACAGCTCTTCATTTGCCATTTTGGTATATACAGTGCTACTAATGATTGAGAAAGGAATCCTGAAAGCATCATCTGGTGGTAGACGTATTTCGTCCTGTGTAAAACGTTCGACGTCATACGTGTTTGCCCTTGCATGACCCAAAGGAAACGAAAATTTACGACAGGAAATACGCCATGATGGTCGATGAATACAGACATGAAGATAAACCGCTATACGGAAGTAAACACTCGCTCCTAAGCAGAACAAGACGTGCTCACCGCATTACTACCGAAGGCAGACTGGACCGTACACAGTGGTAACCACGCACATGGACTACCATAGACATGTCTGGAAGAACAGACATCGTATAGGTCACTACAGGAATTTGCGATAAATGCTACAGCAGTTTTTCTGGCGCAAAACTTATTACTCCTGCGACAGTGCTACCAGTTATAATTACCTCAATAAATCTGTAAAATTCTTTTTACAGCGCTTAGCAGGTGGAAACATAATTTACGAGTGACAGTATCAGCATCTCTTAAAAATTTTTTTTTTTAAATGTTACTAGAGGCCTTTAGTCCACAAATACATTCTGGGGCTTGTCAAAGGGCATTTCTCACGTAACCTCCCGGCTGTAATAGCTCACTGAATTCTAACACCTCACTCTATTTCCAACTATCTCTCCTCCATTCAGTGACTAAGAATCGTAGCAGTTCCTAGAGAAACTGTACGTACTAATTTCACAGTCATTAGGCTGGACTGTTTTAATGCCTTTTTATGTCAGATTTGACATGGTTACAGTTATCTGCCGACCTCTGTGCATAAACTGGATGTTACAGTTCGATGACTGATTGGTTCCCGCATAATACAATAAATCTACATTTACATAGTGTTTCAACAAATTTTGAACTAGCCCCACAGATATAAATGAATGCCCTCTACTAGCTATTGTCTTTAACTGCTTTCGGCAGTGATATATTAGCAAAGTGATCATCACCCAGTACCTATTCTAGATCTGGATATCCTTCAGGTAGGAGCTGCCACATGCTGAAAAGTACACCTTTTTTTTAGTATTTTATCTCGGAACTCTTTGCATGCAGCTCTGAATCACTGTAACCCATACAGCAAGCTTGGAGTCTTTAGGCAATTGTTGTCAAACTTTTTTTTCCAAAGGAATCACTAAACACTCCACAATACAAATTCTAACTTGGGTGAAGAAATTGCGCACAGATTCTAGTAATATGAGTGCACCTTTCAATAATATTCGATTTACCGTGTCGAACAAAAGTAAGAATTCAATTTCAAAAATTGTTCAAAAATTTGCAGGTTTGACAGATTAGATGGAATGTAACACAAGTCACACTTAGAAGGAAATAAAAAGATGTTGAAATGAGATACCTAGCATTTTAGAATAATATACTTTCTACAAAGCTCAGATAGACGGCCATACAAACCAGCGCTCTTAAGTATACTGTCAACATACGAGATTTCTAACGTATCTGCAGGGAAAACCAATTTTTTTGAAAAATAAAAGAAACATGGTTCAAGTAAGTGAACTATTCTCGGGCTTCCAGCCGCGTGGCGGTGTTTTCACACTGCGACGTTTCGATCTTCGCCAGAAGATGATGAGTATGCCTCTCGTCGAAACGTCGCAGTTTGAAGACACCGCCACCCGGCAGGAAGCCCGAGATCTCTTCACCTGTGTACACGTCGGGAAAGCATACATCCACGATTATGGTTCAAGTATTTTAAATGGCGGGATCAGGTCAAATAGAGATTGTAATAAAATTTAAATACTAGTGAGAAACACCTTAAGCGAATAGTTTAGAAAAATATATCGTAGTAGTACGAACGTACAAGTTCAAAATAGTGGAATTATGTAAAACAGAGATTGTAATAATATTTAAATACTTGTGAGAAATACCTTAATCAAATAGTTTAGGAAAATATATCGTAGTAGTACGAACGTACAAAATAGAAATATCATACACCGTCACAGGGAATATTCAAAACAAAAGGTGTTTATCAGCTGAAACTAATTCAAAATACTATCCAGCAATAATGCTTTTGAGAAAAACAAAAGTGTCTAACGTTGATGTATATGTTAGACTTATCATAACCTTTCGACTTGTTTCACATTTAAACGATACGATGTGCGACATGAAACGCTGTAATAAAGATCGCCCAACTCGAGACTTATCGTTGCGACACTCTTGCCTCACTGAGTTGATAGGATCTGCAGTAGGGTACGCGATGTATCTCGCTGTACTACAACCATCAGTGGAGGACAAATCCAGTTTCTGTATCAGTTTCAATTGCAATCAAGAGCCCTTTTGAAGAGGACTTTATTGTGGCTTACTATTATTTAAAACTCAAGGAAAAGCTGAAAAGAGAAAGAAGTACTGGGTGCACACGTACAGCCAGAAGGCTCAGTATGGTGTAGTGTGAAGCAAGCGGGCAATCATGCCACAGAGATGCACTTTTGTTTCCTACAACCAACTTAGCGAATTGGAAAAGGATCAAATTCTGACCTACCAAGTGGTGGGATCGTCCCTTGGAAGAACTGCCACACAAGTTGGACGTGCTGCGTCAGTGTCACGATGTTGGAATCAGAGCTCACGTGGACATCCTCATATTTGTAGACGACTTCCTGGACGTCCACATAGCACTTACATCCGCCAGGATCGACATACTGTGACGGCAGCAGTGGCAGATCATACTCCTACCACATTACTGATAAAAGGGCTCTTGAGCGCAGACGTGTCAACATGAACTGTTGCGAACAGCTTATTAGCAGTGGGACTGTGAACTCGCACACCTCTAGCCCATATTCCACCTATGCCAGATCATCGATGGACGCGGCTCGACTGGTGCTATCTGAGGATCACTTTGCAGATGGAATGGCGCGCCGTGGACTTCAGCGATGAAAGCAGATTCTCGCAGCGCGCACGACGAAGGCCTGGTGAGCGCTTTCTCGTAGAGTATATCCGATCAAGAGACTTTGGCCCCACCTAAGGCCTAGTTGTCTGGGGTGCGATAAACTACAACTAACGTTCACCTTTGTTGTTTCTGGATGGGACGCAAGCAACAGCTGTTGTTAGTCCCTTTTTTCCATTTTACGTTCTTACAGCATGAAGGTGTTGTTCCAACAGGATAATGTCGGCATACATACTGTCCAGGATACTCAGCGTGCTCCGCAAGAGGTGCAGCAACTTCCCTGGCCAGCATAATCTCCGGACTTGCCTCCAATCGAGCACGTGTGGGATACGATGGGACGAGAAGTGACTCGTGTGGCTCGTCAACCAACAAGTCTGAAACTTCTTTACTTAAACGAGTGTGGCTGTACTTAAATTGCTGAATGACTGAGACCCACAATATCCTAGCGCAACGCAGTCTGACTGCTCAAAACAAGATAACCTGACTTCAAATAATTAATTCAAAAGAATGGCCCTGACTGAAAAGAAATCCTAACAATAACCTATACATTTCAATAAACATTTACCTCACAAAAATCTTCATTACGTTAACTACTGCAATACAGCGAGCGTCAATAGTGGCAGCTAAATAAAAGATTCTAACTACTAAAGCCACTTACTACTGACAGGCATGTGTTTATCAAAGGAAAGAGCTTGTTGCAAAGCAAATAATGTATTTTTTACCTTAATAATGTGACATCCAGTTGAACCACGAATATAAATAGTCATTGACATCCAGTACAGAGATATACATTCATGAATAATATTTAATCTCCAAGCCGGATACTTCCAGGTCGTTAGCTTATGCTAACACTTCAGACCTCTACCCTCCGTCAATGCTAACTTCTCGCATCTAACATCCATCACTGATGGCTGTTCACCTCCAACTGCCCAACAGTATTTCCATCACTGTACTTGCATCACTGCTGGCGGCTAACTTCCAACTGCCCAACACTACTGGCGATTAACTTCCAACAACGAGTCCAACCAGCCACAGAGTCTCTTACAAGGAAAGCGCAGTCAGAGATCCAACGCAAAGCACTTGGCAGCGCTGCCAACACAGAAGCATAGAGATGTGAGAAGTTAGTATTGATGGAGGGTAGAGGTCTGAAGTGTTAGTGGAGGCTAACGATCTGTACATGTTCGACTTCGAGATTGAATAGTGTTCATGACTATATATCTTTGTATTGGATGTCAATGACGATTTATATTCGTGTTTGAAATAGATATCACATTATTAAGGTAAAAAATACATTATTTGGTTTGCAAAAAAATTTTTCCTTTGCTAACCACATGCCTGTTAGTAGTTAGTAGTTTTAGTAGTTATCATCATCATCATCATCATCATTTAAGACTGATTATGCCTTTCAGCGTTCAGTCTGGAGCATAGCCCCCCTTATACAGTTCCTCCATGATCCCCTAATCAGTGCTAATTTAGTAGTTAGAACCTTTTATTTGGCTGGCAGTATTGACGCTCGCTGTATTGCAGTAGTTAGCGTAATGAAGATTTTTGTGAGGTAAGTGTTTAACGAAACGTATAGATTATTGTTAGGATTTCTTTTTAGTCAGGGCCATTCTTTTGAATTAATTATTTGGAGTCGGGTTATCTTGTTTTCAGCAGTCAGATCGCGTTGCGCTAGGATATTGTGGGTCTCATTATTTCAGCAATTTAAATACGGCCACACTCATTTGAGTACAGAAGTTTCAACTGTTACAGAACTACGTGAACAGGTCTAGCAGGCGTGCCACAACGTGTCCCAGGAAAGTATTCGCATCTGCACGGTCGACTAGATGTCAGAATCAGAGCCTTCATTGCTGTTCGTGGAGGTTACACCACGTGATGGTATCGCTGTTTCGGCATCGGTTGATCCCTGGTACCTCAGAACCGCTTGTTGTGCTGATCTGTAAATGTAATCATTTCATGTTATTCTTAGTAACTGCTGCAACACTAAATCCTGAGTGAAATTTAAATCTGTAAAAAAGGTGTACTAATTCTTTCCAGCAGTGTAAAATGAACTGCTTAACAGACACTTTTTAGGTACACATTTAACTAAGTTTAATCTACTAATCTCCTAGCACAATTTATTGCACTGTTTTATTTCTTTGCCAAAAAAATGTTGCTTTTGAGTGTTGTGTCCATTCTTTCTCAGCAAATGTAAAACCAGTCAAAATATTTTCCTATGTTGGTAGGCAGTAATTACCAAGGTTATTTCCGATGTGAGTAAGTGACTTGTATATTTACTCTTGGACTCTAGCAAAAATCTGCAATATTTTGAAGATATCACCACAGTTACTATTCTTGTGGTCTTTTCCCCTTAGTTTGCACATTTTTTCAGTTGAAAAATATTTCATATTTAATAACGAAGTGCACATACAAATATAATTTAACTTCGAGACAGTGGCCCTTACACACCGATGACTCGACTCTATGGACGTTACATGCCGATGGCATTTTTTTCCCAAACATTTTTGCGTGTTTACACCATTTTAAGCGAGAGTCAATACTCATTGATAGTATTTTGTGATAATTACTCAGTATAAAGAAGTATAATCCACACTGAATTTAACAGTCATTTTCTCTCTCTCCACACTGAAATTTGTTGCATTGGTTTTCTATGTCTCAGTGCAACTTGGCTGGATATATACCAACTGCTTTCTCTGCATGGCGTCCTGTTGCTTTCTCAGAGCTATGATACAGCTTACCATTAGCAAGGGTAGTTTTGTCCCCAAGGCTGAGATACTGGGAAAGGCTTTGATGTAAAAGTAGTGATCCTGATGTGATATCCTGAGTATTAATATATTATTATTATACTGTATTAATATATTTTAGATTTCGGAAGTGTTGCTTTAAAAGTGTAGCCATATTTGGGGTTTGTGTTATCTATACCCTTTGTAAATGATTTCGGAAGTGTTGCTTTAAAAGTGTAGCCTTATTTGGGGTTTGTGTTATCTATACCCTTTGTACCGTAACTGCTATGTATGATCAGAATGAATCATTGTTAGCAATATTCCTATCATTAATTTTACTAACGTAGATTTGAATATTTTGAAATTACTGAAAGTCGATTTAGGAACTAGTTTCTCACAATATTCCAGGAGATATGCTACACATTATCAGTTTTTAACTCCTTGATTATTCGTGTAGACGCTGTGCTCTAAATTGCCATACTGTAACGATTGGGCTTTGCACAGGTATTCCCAGTCTTGGTGTGCCGTCAATAGATCCGATGCCATTCGCTAGCATCAAGATCGAGCACGAGAACAAGCAGAGACCAGTAGCGGCAGACCTCGAGTTCGACAACTTGCTCGTCTACGAGATGTCGCGCGGCTCCGTGGAATCCGTTGAGTAAGTATCTCTCTGACCGAAGCACTAACGAGTAAGGGATGGAATACCTATACGTCTGGAAACTAGTCATGATATTATTTTCGTTACTGAGCTTCACTAGGAAGAAGTTAGTTAACAGCAGTGTAGACTACCTACACTGGTGAGGCAAAAAATTTCGGTCATGACCAGTTGCGTGATTAAGTTTCGCGTGGTATATGAACGGAGCGCAGATGAATTGAAATCATTCTAGAGACGACACATGCAGCAAATGAGGAAATCCACTAATATAAAGGACGTTGGCGCAGAGCAGCCGGCCCGGACGCTGGGAACTAGGATCTCGGAAACGGCGAAGCTGGTTGGATGTTTGCGGGCTACTATCGAGAGCATCTGTGTAAAATGGTGAGAAGTTAGTGAAAATATTAGCAGTTGACAAAGTGCAGAAAACGTTATTACTTGACAAAGTGTTGAACGTATATGCCTCATCACTGAATCTAGAGGTTGTAGGCATACAATCTCTCTGTAATGTTGAATAGGCAAAGATGTGTGGCTGATCTGACTACCGATTACAATGCTATGTTCCCATATTGATCCAATGACATCGTTAGTTACGACTACGGTATCAAGGGTATCATCAAGCTTATAGCGTGGATCAATGGAAACTTGCAACCTGGTCGAATGAATTTCTTTCTAATACAAGGTCGATATTTTTCTCCAGACATGCCGTCATTGAGGTGAGCGGCTCCTTGAAACATGCACCGTACAGTGGATAGTGGCCATGGAGAACATCAGTACGGGCTTCCGTTGGGCCTATAGTAGTAATCGAACACACCACAACACCTATGGACTACGCGAAAATGTCTGCGGACCACGTGGATCACTTCTTCATATTGATATCATCCCCGAGGGCGATGGCATCTCCCAGAAAGATAACTGTCCGTGGAAGAATCCCAGAATCATGCAACAGTCATTTAAGGAGCCTAGTACCGGCCACTGTGGCCGAGCGGTTCTAGGCGCTCCAGTCTGGAACCACGCGACCGCTACGATATCAGGTTCGAATACTGCCTCGGTCATGGATATGTGTGATGTCCTTTAAGTAGTTCTAAGTTCTAGAGGACTGATGACCCCAGATGTTAAGTCCCCTAGTGCTCAGAGCCATTTGAACCATTTTAAGGAGCATGATAATGAAACATTGATATCATAGCCAGGAAATAAGCCTCACATGAACCAGATGGAGCACATCTGAGGACTATCGGTTACCAAATTCACTCCCACGACGCACCAGCCTGCAGTTTACGGTAACTGTGTGACCTGTCGGTAGACTTCTTGTGTCACTCACTCTAGGACAAAAAGAAAAAAAAACAATGCACCATGAAGGAGTAATCTAAATTGGACGGAAATAGGTTGCTGTGGTGTACACATACAGACAAACAAATGATATCAGTTCCAGAAAAAATGGGCGATTTATTGAAGAGAAAGAGTTTCTCAAACTTAGTAAGACAGTAACGTTTCTGTCGATCTCTGGGTCTTATACGAGCAGTTATTCGGCTTGACATTAATTCATAGAGTTGTTGAATCTTCTCCAGAGAGATATTGTGTCCAATTCTGGGCAGTTGGCAAGTTAGTACGTCAGAATCGTGATACGGCTGAGGGGCCCTGTCCTTAATGCTCCAAACGTTCTCAATTGGGGAGAGATCTGACTGCCATGCTGCCCAAGGTAATGTTTGGCAAGCACGACAAGAAGACAGATTTCAATCTCATTCATTTGAACAGAACGGTCGTTGGTGATGCTTGGAACCGAGTCCAGATGACCAGGCAATATGTGTTCGGAAATGCATCGGATAGCGGTGGAATACCAAACTCACTGTCGACAGTCATACGACCTGAGAACCAGGAGTGATGTTCTAGAGTACCACTTCGGTTCACAGATGGACCCCTTTGTTCGTCATCCTCAGATGACCAGGCAATATGTGTTCGGAAATGCATCGGATAGCGGTGGAATACCAAACTCACTGTCGACAGTCATACGACCTGAGAACCAGGAGTGATGTTCTAGAGTACCACTTCGGTTCACAGATAGACCCCTTTGTTCGTCATCCTCAGCACACTTAAAGCACAGCGGCACATCGATGATGTTACATGCCCCCATTTTGTTGCCTACATAACAAGCGATCCTCGTCTTATGTTTCAGCAAGATTATGCGCGCCTGCAGTTGAGAGGAGTTTCTGATGCTTGTTCTAGTGCTTGCCAAACTCTACTTTGAGCAATATTGTCACAGAACCTTTCTCCCACTACAAATGTTTGGAGGATTATGGCAGACCCTCCAGCAAATTCGGGATATTGATGATTTAACGCCCCAGTTTCCATAATTTGGCACGACCTGTCTTAGGATGACATCTAACAGCTCTATGAATTAGTATCAAACCGAATAACAAGTTAAAATCTTCTGGTTTATTAGGCCGCGTCATATTTTTACTAAAATGATCGACGTTTCGGCCCCTCTGGTGGGATCTTCCCCAGGACCCCAGTGTTCTAGCAGTGTGGACACCATAGGATCCTGAGGAGGATCCCAGCAGAGGGGTCGAAACGTCGATCATTTTAGTAGAAATATGACGCCGCCTAATAACCCAGAAGATTTTAACTTCAGTAACAACGACCACGAAAGCCTGCAGAATTACATAAGCCGAATAACTCATTGCATAGGTGTCAGAGGTGGAGCAATGTGTTATTGACTTGCTGGGTTTCTGAAAATCTTACTCTTAAGTAAATAACCAACTTTTCACGAAACTATAATCATATGTTATCTGTATATGTTCACCGCACCTACCTACCGATTTCCGTCCCATTCGGATAATTTCTTCCTTCACGGTGCGTCGTTTCTTTTTTTCTTACAAGGGACCCTCCCCATCGCATCCCCCTCAGATTTAGTTATAAATTGGCACAATGGATAGGCCCTAAAAACTGAACACAGATTAATCGAAAAAACAGGAAGAAGTTGTGTGGAACTATGAAAAAATAAGCAAAATATACAAACTGAGTAGTACATGGTAACATAGGCAACATCAAGGATACTGTGGGATCAGGAGCGCCGTTGTCCCATGGTTAGCGTGAGCAGCTGCGGAATGAGAGGTCCTTGGTTCAAGTCTTCCCTCGAGTGCAAAGTTTAATCTTTTATTTTCAGACAATTATTATCTCACAAACTCTTATGTTTTCATTACTTTTTTGGGAGTGATTATCACATCCACAGGAAAACCTAAATCGGGCATGGTAGAAGAATCTTTTTACCCATTCGCCAAATGTACAAGTTTGGTGGGTCGATAACATATTCCTGTCGTGTGACGCACATGCTGTCACCAGTGTCGTATAGAATATATCAGACGGGTTTTCCTGTGGTGGAATTGGTTGACCTATGACCGTGCGATCAAATGTTTTCGGCTCCCATTGGAGAGGCACGTCCTTTCGTCTACTAATCGTACGGTTTTGCGGTGCGGTCGCAAAACACAGACTCTAAACTTACTACAGTGAACAGAGACGTCAATGAACGAACGGACAGATCGTAACTTCGCGAAAATAAAAAAATGTTAATTTTCACTTGAGGGGAAGACTTGAACCAAGGACCTCTCGTTCCGCAGCTGCTCACGCTAACCACGGGACCACGGCGCCCCTGAGCTCACACTCTCCTTGATGTTGCCTATCTTGCACATGGACTACTCAGTTTGTATATTTTGCTTACTTTTTTCCATAGTTCCACACAACTTCTTCCTGTTTTCTCGATTGATCTGTGTTTTTTCAAGGCCTATCCACTGTGCCAACTTATAACTAAATCTGAGGGGAGTGCGATGGGGAGGTTCCCTTGTTAGACCGTACACCTGGAAACCCACTTATGACTTACCGAATGCGCGCTGCACACAATCGCGTCTCCATTGGTTTTCAATGGCGGAACAACAACACTGTTTGCAGGTTGTCATAATATTTTGGCTCATCAGTGTATTTTATAATGCGACCACTTAGTTAATCAAGCCTGGTACAGGCTACACTCCATGTCATTCAGTCTGTATACAAAGCAAAAAGCTAAACAGTCCAAAGAGAAATTTGGAAAAGAAATTAAAGGAACGAAATTAAAATATTAAGATTGAAAGAGGTAGTTGTTCGACTGAGGCTGTCTTATTTGAATAAAAATAGGATCTTGCTTCGGGACCTTAGTTAGGAACGGACTCACAACATATGCAAATTCACAAGATTCAAAGCACAGACCCATCTTCATCTTAACTAGTGGGTGTTTCTTGCAGCAGCATAAAAACAAACTTGTATGCTATTGGGAAACAAAGAAATATTTTGAAGCGAACTGTATGACACATGCAGTAAACAGCACGCCAAGATAGCTAGGAGCCCCATTCCGCTTTTAGTGAGAAGGGGCAACGAGGGGTGGTGACCACTTACTGACCGAGGGCTGGCAGATATTTCTGTGATGTCCTGTTACATCGTTATGTGAATTCCACAAATGGAAGAGCTTCCCGTAGCGACGGCATGCGAGATCATTATACGAGATGGAGTCAGGAGCAATCTCGGCAGAAAGCGCAATTATCTGTTGAACATAGCTACGGATTTTCGTGAGAGACACCGTAGATCACTACTGAGCACGCGAAATAAGGCCCCCAGTCTTTGAAAACCGCGGGTTGTCACTGAATGCGCCAATCTTACACAAAAACTTTGTTTAAAAACGAAAGAGACATGCACTTTGGTTCCTTTGGAACTCTTCGCAGAGCCACTGAGAGCACAGTAACGCCAAAAGGAAGTTCCTTTATTGGCTGAAGAAAGACAGGATGAGCGCAGAACAACTTTTCCCGAGGGAGTTGTTAGGAAGGATTTTAGCAACATAGGCCAGGGAAGAGGATCTTCGCTAGCAGAGACGCAACTTTAGCGGTCGGAGCTCGCAAGAAACATCGTCCTGTCAATTAGGTCTAATTTGTAACCAGAAACGCAGTAAACCGAAGGTTCCTTAACAAATGCTGCCGCACAGTAAACCCTCAATTCATGTCCTCTTCTCTTCTTCTGGTAGTAAGGGCGTGTGTGTTCTTCGCATAGCTCAAAATTACTCCTATTTGAAACCTATCCATTGACTTACAAAGCCATCAGGCAATGTATATGGATAATTTTTCAACCACTTGGTTATCAAAAGCAGGTACAGGTAACCAGTAAATTTTCATGTACATGTGTCACGTTTTTCTAGTTGTCTGGGTAGAATAAATATTTCAACCTACTTGAAATGAATTTCCGTGTCACTGTTTCTCTGTTACCCAATCTGTTTCATGGGATACGTCCTAATCGTCTGCGTTTGTGGAATGTGTATAGACCCATCTATTTCTTTTCTTATTAAGGGAAGAATCATTTCTTAAAGGGCTCTACCTAGGTATACATTGCATGTATGATTAATGATAGATTCATATGTCCAAAAGTACTAGTATTTTGAGCGTCCACTGTCCTTTATTAATAGACGCTTTTCTTCTGCTTCTTAATTTAAATTATCTATTGTCGAGCTGGGGGAACCACATGGTGCTTGATATAGTTTTAATTAATCTTGAGTTTCAATCACCAATTGCACCACTGGCTCAGGTCAGTCGATTATTCAGATTTATATCAATTGATCAGTGAATTAGTATGCAAACCAACATTATATATCAACGATTGTATTTTAACGGAGATCCTGAAGTAAATCTATAAAGGGCAACAAAAGTTTTGCCGCGCGGGATTAGCCGAGCGGTCTGCGGTCTGGGGCGTTGGACTGTGCGGCTGGTCCCGGCGGAGGTTCGAGTCCTCCTTCGGGCATGGGTGTGTGTGTTTGTCCTTAGGATAATTTAGGTTAAGTAGTGTGTAAGCTTAGGGACTAATGACCTTAGTAGTTAAGTCCCATAAGTTTTCACACACATTTGAACATTTTTGATCAAAAGTTTCCGTTCGAGCGCGTTGCTGAAGCCTGCAGCACGACTCCGATGAGGGTGTATGCCCACCGACTTATAGGCAAGGGACTAGAGTGGAATTCGTGTCTTCACGACCAGCGTCCTGTAAATACGTGAATCTTAACTATGGCGACGTTATTAACAAACGTGTTCAAACAGGACCAAGATGCCGTTATTCTTTCCTTGACTGTGGAAGGACAAACGCCGGTAGCCGTTCACCGGATAATGAAGAATGCATATGGGGCAATAGGTCTGTCGAAAACAAACGTTGTGGAATGGTGTGGGACAAGGGGTGCTGCTGCTCCATGACAGCACACGTTCCTGCATCGCTAATGTCGTAACGCAGAACTTACGCCAACTCAATTGAGATACATTCTACCACACACCCTATAGACCTGAACTCTACCCACGAGGTTATCACACATTTGGTCCCTTAAAAATGCCTTGAGGTGTGCAGCAGGCAGTCGTGTACTTCTTCATGCAGCAGTATGCGGTGTTTTACTACACGGTATCTTGAGGCTGGTGAGTCGACGAGATGATAATTGCTTCAACGCTCACGGCGATTTTGCGTACTTGGCATTCACATTCTGGACGGTATGGTCTTCTAATGGACACTTTTAAGGTCTTTCCTTATATATTGAGTTAGATCTTTAATGAAGAAAGTCCTATTCATACACATATCTTTCAATATTACACAGGTTTTGTGTGATTTTGCTCTAATTATTTGGTAAGTGTTTAAAGGAAGTCAGAAAACGATATGGTAGTAGCGAGTGTAGCCAAAGCTATGTATCGAAAAACGAACTGGAACCCTCCCCCTTTTCACCCTTTCACCAACCACTCTCACAGCATCTGGGTTTATTCTTAATGATAGCTCGGAGACCATTTCTAATTTACTCACTACTCACAACGAAGAAAATTATCTTCCGACCCCCCCCCCCCCCATGTCCACCTGGTGGAAAGAGTCGTAATAACTTCGAGTGTAACTTTGAATGTGGCTTGATTATCTAGTACCCTGAGTACATTAAAGGTACTTTCCTTTTGCTGCAGAATGGTGCCTGGAAGCTTCCGCCTGAAGGCACATTTGCGCGCCGATGACCCCATCTATATGATCGGTACATACAAAGTGGATGGCAAGGTGTTGGTCCTGCCCATCAAGGGAAAGGGCGCCTGCAACATCACCACCGGTAAGTTTCTGTTTTCTCAGCCGTGCACGCAAAGTAATTACTCTGTACGGCAACAACCAACTTCATCAATTAATCACCGCGCGGGGTAGCCGCGTGGTCTCAGACGCCTTGACAGGTGCCTTGCGGCTCCCCCAGTCGGAGGTTCGAGTCCTCCTTCCTCTGGCATGAGTGTGTGTGTTGTCCTTGGCGTAATTTAGTTTAGGCTAAAGTAAGTAAAGTGTACGTCTAGGGACCGATGACTTCCGCAGTTTGGTCCCACAGGAACTCAACACCATCAATTAATCATCGATGCTGATTACTGAGGAGGCTCAGTGTGTTTACATTTGTTCAGTACATAATGCGTGAAATGCGTGTGCCAAACACGGCTTTAGGTGGTAATACGTAATCACGCAGCACATACTGAGCTGCAGTCAATATGACTTTGTACACCAAATTAATTTTTACAGGAGAGAGGGGCGCCGTTAATCTCACAGTTGAGTAAGCCTATGATTCACATAGCGGTTCGATTGGTTGTAACGGAGATTAACTCACTGAGCGCCAAGCCCGTAGTTTCTACGGACCGTGATCCAAAAGCGCCGAGCTGGTAGGTTCTACGGGCTAGTGTATTCTATTGAGTAAAATGCTTTGCGCGATGTTTTAGAATCTCTAGACTATCGATATACGATGTTTGTAGCGTTACTCATTAATTGCCCGGATAGATAGTGCATCTGCTTTTCGTGGTACTTCCTTCGACATGAGCAACTTTTTTCGCCTGCGGATAGAGCACAACATTCGTATTCTGTGTACGAGGATTGGCGTGCCATGGTTTATCATGGTGACGAAAACTGTTTTTGCACTTGCTCTTACTAGGAGTATCGAAGGCATTTTGGTTACACAGTGCATTTCAGGCCAAGAAAAAGACAATAATTGATATCGTTACCAGTCCTGCCAGCTGCCCCAAACAACCAAAACGGACCTGTACGGTTAGTGACACACACATTTCCTGCAATATTTACCTACCACAACCAAAGAATATGCCTCCAGTTTATGTTATGTTTGTTCTTTAAATTCAAAGAAAGTTTGGAAAGCGTGTCACCAGGAGACACGTTATCAGTGAAAACACTATGTGGCGCTGTATATACAGGATGTATTATAATTAATGGCGTAAACGCAGACAGCTGAAAGTACACGATACTAGAAGCAAAAAAAGTCTGAGTAAACATAGGATCGGAAATGCATACCTTAAAAGCTAAGAGCAATTTTTCATCTTAGATACTGTGAAGCAAATATCTTCTACCGCAAGCTCTTTGCTTTCCACATTTTCGGAAGTAGTAGTATGGACCAAAACAAGAAAAAATGTCCATTAAACATGTGCTCTAAAATGTATGAGCAATTGTTATGAGCAATCGTTCATTAGAAGAGTTGTGTTTCCAAGTAGCGACGATGAGCACGTGCTCACAGCTGTTAAGCTATACATTTCAGAACACATTTTTACTGGACATTTTTTTCTTGTTCTGGTCCATACTACTACTTCCCAAACTGTGGAAAGCAGAGAGTTTTCAGTAGAAGAGATTTGCTTCACAGTATCAAAGATGAAAAATTGCTCGCAGCTCTTAAGGTGTGCATTTTCGACCCTATGTTTACTGAGACGTTTTTGCTTCTAGTATCGTGTACTTTCAACTGTATGCGTTTACGCCATTAATTATGATACACCCACTATAACCTTGCTTTGAAATATTTCATATGAAAATGCAATACAGATCCATATAGAAAGTGCTACTGTATTTACATACGATATTCAGCACGGTTCATTATGTATTTATGAACTCACTTACTCCACCTATATCACTGTATGGCTTCTCTAATTTTACGAAAACAATGTCACGCATTATAATATAATTTATCCATGTTGTACCAGACAGGATTTTGTTGTAGCTGCATTTAAAATCGGACAAAATGGGCTTAAAGTAGAGTTAATATTGTATTTATATCAACGATATTTTTTAAGAAGTATATTTTTAACACAGCTAGAACTCACCTGGATTCTGCAGACATAGATAACTGTTGAGCCAGTACTGAGAATGTTAAGAGACTGTTCAGAGTACTGTCGTGTCTGTTCACAATGAAAAAAGAAAGAAGTTTGGGAATAAATAAAGCAGTGATCTGTCCATTACCTTTTTTCACGTTTTTATACATTATACGACACAACTACAGGAGCGCTTCACAACGGGGCAATGCCGTAACTGATTCAGATCAGCCAATGGTAATCTTCAGCATGTCAGTCGATAAAAAGAGGAGATAATGAATCACTATAGAATCTGTAAAATCAGCCCGGTAACTGGAAACCTTTAATTGCCATTTTTCACAAAACGCGTTTCCACCGCTTTTGTATCTTCAGTACTGTATTGTCTGTCTCTAGCCTAGTTTCGAGTACTAAATCAGGGACAAAATGTTTCAAACATCCATTAACAGATGGATCATAGTCTTAATGCCTAGCAGAGCATGTCTTCTTGATTTGCAGGTGACATGTATCAAGTTCTCCTCTTAGTTGACCAACATTTTGTGTGGTAAGCAGAGTGCACGTAAACTTCTGTTCGTATCAGTAAAACGTCTCTGTAATGGGAGGGACAATTTGGCTTTCTAAAATAGTAAAAAAAGTAGAAAGAAAGATAAGTGAAAATAACGTGTGTAATCCAGGCCTTTTTTCCTCAAGATTTAGTCAGCTGGAGCTATGAATCCATTGAATATAATTCGTCTGCATACTAATAATTTCTTTGATTTTAAAAATGCTGCTGAAACGTTGGTGTCAATGCAGGCGCATAAGATCTCCAAGTGAAGTACGGTCAAAGTGTCTCATACTCAACTATCTCAGATATTAAAATATTTTACTCTGAAACAGAAGAAACGAAAAATGTCAATGTACTGAAAAGAGGGGAGACGATGGTTGATGTATGTAATGCCGTGCTTCATCTGAGGGACCACTCATGATTATCAGTTGCTAGACAGCACAATCTGCTTATGATGTTGCCATGTCTATCTGTACAGTAAACTTTGTAGCATCTGATTACAGGAGTGGAATTTTGTAAGAAACAAAAGTCGATACTAGTGATATAATTTTATTATACCTTTAAAAAATTGAAAAGATATGAGAAATGGTTTTTGTTGACTAGCGTATTTTTCTACAAGTTAAAACATTACTACTCTATTCCTGTACTAGTGTTATCATGATTAATACGTACTGCCTCGGTGGTAATGGGATCTGAAAGAAAAACTTTTTTATTGACACTTGGAACCAGGTTTCTCCCCAGTATGCCACCTAGAAGATTCTTAATAAAGTATTTTTTTTTCCATTTTGTCACATTATATTGTGTGATGATGAGGTGATTAGGATAATTGTGTACTCATTTTTCCGGAACTGTTAAGTTATGTGCAATAAGAGCTACATTGTTTTTTGATTCTCTTGACAAATGGATGATTTGGGACTTACTAAGTTTGACATTTCCACTCTTCACTTGAACAATAGCTTTACATCACTCACTGCAGAATGTATGTTTAGGGACAGTTTTATTTTATTTTAGCATTACGTAAATATCAACTTGGTACGTTTCATAGATTCTGTACTGTTTTATTGCAACCTGACCATCACTGTGAAACTGTAAACGGCACTGTAAAATGCTCATGCGAATTTTCCCGAATAGAATTTCGAAAAGTAAGGAAAATAATTTCTTCCCAATTATATATCAAATAAGCCATGAAAAGTAAAAAATATTTGACACAAAATGAAATACAATTGACCCAAACAAAAAAAAAATCACTGAACGCTAATATGACGCTCAACAGCATCGTAGTCAGATAAGGCAGCACAGCTGAATCACATCATCTATAAAGCGGCAAACGGAGGGAGAAGATATGCATACTTTCACAGAAATAAATTAGCTAGACCTAGTGCATTCAGACACACATAGTGACGTATCACGGTCATAATGATCAATGGAAGTACATAAAGGTGGCTCAGTCATGATTGTGCTAGTGTTAATCCACAATTTCAATACGTTGCTCAGTGCAATTCAGAGAAACAGTATTTGGACAAATAAGATTGTGTGTGACGTCAGTGCTAACGAAATATTTACAAATTTACAAATTTCTTTTGCGAGTCGGTAACTGCAATAGTGAATACTTAATTATCTGGCCCACGAGAATTTGTTTTACAAACGGAAGCGAAGTAACAACTTCGAACACACGGATTTTAGTAAGTTCAAATGTATTCTCCAGAAGCATTGATGCTGACTGAATGGACCAGGTTCACAGGCAATCTAGGCCATATCTGAAGCTGAACAAGGTAATACAGACGGTATGGAGCAAATGCAGTTCTCCCCTTCAGTTTCAAAATTATTAGTAAGCCATAGGTCATTTAAACAACACGAAATAGCTTTTGTACTTTCGTGGACTACTATGACAGACCGATGAGGATTCCTAGTGTGCTTGTCGCAGTGTTCGGACAGTAAAGTTACAGGCATCTGTTCCTGTTAACTAGTGAGACTATATATGGGCTCAACAATCAGAATACAGAGTCGATAACAATTCTTACCTGGCCACGTAGTGGAAGAATTTAAAAATATATGGTCAATGATTCACTTCATAATTTTACGTAGATCAAATCCGACAGTTTAATTTTGTAAAATAAATAAAGAGCAATATTTTAGAACGCAGCATTGTGGACTGAATCACATTGTTAACACCCTCTATTATATATTCAGTTTTGTTGTATCTATTTTTAAACCCCATTGTCATATTCTTCAAGCAACTTCCTCAGCTTGTATCTAAGAGTAGTCGTTACCTTCGGCAATTATCACCTAGTCATCAGCGAATGGGGGAGAGTATTTTTTATCGTTTCCCACTAACATTCTCATTAGATGGGATTTACCTCTCTGTATATTTAATACTTCATCCTGATCAATTTAAAAAAAATACAGGCTCCAATGTACAATTATTTAACCCCTCTGCTAATTCGGAATTCCTCTGATCACACACGAAGCACCTCCATGGAGCTGATACAACAACATTTTTTGGCTTGAACTGCATTAATGTAGGGCTTTGAGAGACATTTTAAATATCTTGGTATAAGTATACCTGCAAATGGAAAGTTACTTAAAGAAAGACTGGAAAAGTAAAATGTGTTATACAACAATGAAAGTAAATCCCTTGGTGAAACAATGTAGCTATAAAAACTCAAACTCCTGTGGCTACATTCAAAATATCTGGAGGTCTTATTATAGAATATAATCAACGATAGCAAAAATAAGGATTATCAGTGTCCCTGCACACGCTTGTTATCTCTCTACATACTGCTTCCCAAACGGATCTTCATCTTTTTCCAGTGTTCTTAGCTAGTGCAGCCTCCTTAAATTGCCTTTGCCCAGAATAGGCTATATCAGAAGACATCTATCATATATACCTATAAATTTCTTACATATCTGCCACCGTCATTATTGTCATTGATATTTTCTATATTATTATCGCTACTCTTACCACTATTAGTGACACCGAGAGAGTTAGTGTACACTGGACTCGAATTCGGGAGGATGAGGGTTCAAAATCGCGTCCGGCCATCCTAATTTGTGTTTTTTTCGTGATCTCCCTACTTCACTCCAGGCGAATGCTGGGCTGGCTCCTTTGCCAGAGCACTACTGATTTCCTTCCCCATCTTCGAAACAGAGTGATTGCTCTGTCTACAATAATCTTAATGTCGACAGGACGTTAAACCCTGATCTTTCTTCCTTTCTTCTTTTACTATCAACAGCAGGTGTAGTAATACAAATAGTGCAAGTGTTAACTTTATTAGTTCGTAGTCAATAATATTTACTCACATTACCACTTTAGACACTCAAACCATTTTGTCACATTCAGCTCGTTAGATCAGATTAAAATAACTAAGTAATTAAGTATATGAACATGTGGGTTTGAAGTCTGGGGAAAAGCGAGTCTCAAGATTACACCACGGCAGAAATGTAGAGAAACGAAAAAAATATGGTGAAAGTGGAAGGTGACATAGTGGAAGAAACTGAAAGTTAATATTATAGTCATATGGTCATTTAGAACGAATGGACGAAAATAGATGAAGATGATGTGTAAGTGGATCTCAGACCGAAAAAGATATCGGGTCGATCGCCTAGAAGGTAGGGGGCAGCTGTCAAACAAGCTGTGCTTTCCATAAGTCTGTGAGAGGATTATTGGGAAAACAAACGGTTTCAAGTGTAAAATTTGCAAGTAGTTCACAGCTAATGCCGATCCTCGCCTCTTAGCAGCCACAGTTACGCTCTTCCTTAATCTCTTTCTTAGAGATTTCTGGATCTCATAACTCCTTTAACAAGTACAAATTTGAACGAGTCACCTGCTTTTCTTCCAGTGCGCTCGCTTCGGATTCAGGTCATATTTTCGGGTATTCTGTTTTTCTGTGTCGTTATTTCAGTTCATCATAGCGGCCACTTACGGCAGTAAATAACGCCCCTCTTCGTCCTTAAGTGTACATATTCTTCAGTGAGAAGGCAGTAATTAAAACATTTGCTGTAGGCAGTTAATATTAGATATTAGACATTCTGACAGATTGAGACGTTTTTAAAATTGTACGGGTGACTTTATAGGACGATTATAAATAATAGTTGTTTTCTTAGATGCTTCTGTGATGTGACAGTGTATGAAAATCATCACGATGGTGTGATATCTGCTTGAATGAGGCCGCAAGAGGTCGGCAGCACAATTCATGGAATGAAGGAGATGGGAAATGTGACTAGATATGCTGGGGTGAAGCCAGCGTGAGTTCTCTTAGTTGAGGCTGATATAAAGCGTCTGTGTGAATATGGAGTAAGTGGTTGCTGAGTGAGAGTTGGCTGAAGTTTCAGAGGCATGAATGGATAAAGCTTGGGGGTGAACTGAATGTGGATGATGGTCCAGTGGTACAGCAAGATACATATATGGCTTATTACTGGCTGCAATACGGAGTCAGGGCATTTTAGTTAAGGTTTCAAGGCGCTTAAGTACGAGTAGAAGGCATGGGAAATGGATTTCTTAATATGGGTTACGATTTTCGATTGTAAGCATATGTGGTATCGTAGACGAAGGGCGTAACTTGCTTTTGAATAAGTGATTTGGAATCCTCAGAAATTATGGATCGACATAAAGTACGGGGGTAATCCCAAAAGTAAGCTCCCCTATTTTTTTATAAGTACATAGACCTGTTTATTTCTACAATGGTTTGCATCAGTTTAGCTATTTTTCGACAAATGACCATTTCTGTCGATGCATTTTTGTAGACGCTGTGGCAGCTTTTGTATGCCGATGTCATACCAGCTTGCCGCCATGCTGTTGAGAAAGTTATGAACCTCTTCTTTCACCTCGTCGTCGGAGCTGAATCGCTTTCCGGCCAAAAGTTCTTTTAACCTAGGGAACAGGTGATAGTCACTGGGCGCCAAGTCAGAACTATAGGGTGGGTGGGTGGGTGGTTATGTTCCACTGAAACTGTTGCAGGAGAGCAACGGTTTGCCGAGCGATGTCGTGTGGGCAAGCGTTGTCATGGAGAACGTGTACGCCGTTGCTCAACATTCCTGTTCTCCGGTTCTGAATTGCCCGTTTGAGTTTTTCCAGAGTCTCACAGCACCTGTCAGCGTTAATTGTGGTCCCAGCGATTCAGCTGCGACGACGAGATGAAAGAAGAGGTTCATAGCTTTCTGAACAATATGGCGGCGAGCTGATATGACATGGGCATACAAAAACTGCCACAGCGTCAACAAAAATGCATCGACAGAAATGGTGATTATCTCGAAAAATAGCTAAATGTTCAAACTGTAAACTGATGTAAACCATTGTAGAAATGTATTTATAAAAGAAATAGGAGACCATACTTTTGGGATTGCCCTTGTATGATCGCCTGACAGAGTTTCATATCTTAGCCACTGCACTATACTAAACTCTCGCTAATACGGTCCTCAGTAGTCCGGCCTCTCAATAATCCGGCGCACTTCCAGCTTCTACTCGTTCAACCTGAAATGACGCGTCCGCAGCTCGTGGTCGTGCGGTAACGTTCTCGCTTCCCGCGCCTGGGTTCCCGGGTCGATTCCCGGCGGAGTCAGGGATTTTCTGTGCCTCGTGATGATTGGATGTTGTGTGCTGTCCTTAGGTTAGTTAGGTTTAAGTAGTTCTAAGTTCTAGGGAACTGATGACCATAGCTGTTAAGTCCCATAGTGCTCAGAGCCATTTGAACCATTTTTTGAAATGACGCCTACGAAAATGAAATTTCGTCTGCAACAATGTTTTTAGTTAATTATAAAGTTTAACGTTCCTGTAGACTTTGAAATTGCGGCTTTCCTTACGGATCATTATCACGGCTTCTAACGGTAAACACGTTATTCTAGATCTCAAGTAGAAAATCGAAATTAGACATAAACTGAACTGAGGTTCGTCGCAGAGTAACATTGTTGCCGGCAACTATCTATGACCAAACTTCAGCTGCAAAGAGGCATTCATAAGCTCACAGGAAAGAGACGATGTAACTGATGAAAAAGAGGTCATAGGAGGAAAGAACATGAGGATATCTCTGACTGCTGGCTCCGAAGCTGGAGACGTCTTCCTGGAGTACATCATGCAACAGTCAGAAACATGGCAGGACCAATGAAATGCTTGTAACCGCCGTTGTGTGATAAAGCATACTACCGCCGCTATCATCATGGTGACAAACAAAATTTTGGAACATGTTTCACAGGGAATGTCGAGTGATACAAATTTGCATATACATACTCAAGGACTAAGTTTCTGTAAAAATGAATGTATCTTTTGATTTAATAAAGTACAATCCCTATGTGTTTATACTAAATTTTAGACATTTTCAACAATCCGGCACTCCCGCCAATTCGGCACCCATATGTGCGAGGAATGGCCGGTGTAGCAAGAGTCTAGTGTATTTTGAATGGACGGCATACACGAACGATGAAGTTTTCCTAACAGATTATAAGTGCAATAATGAGTTGTCCAGAAGACAAACCCTCTAAAGATGGTCGAAACACCGGTTTTAATAGTGCTTTTAGTTCCAGAATTAGAAGGCCCTGCACCCATAAGGGTGTTATTTAAATAGATGACGTGTCTAACATTATTGAATCGTGTGATATACTGTTTACGATAAGAGAAATTCCTTTTCAGTCGTGCAGTTTCGACACCTCGTTCAACGTTTCTGTAAATACAGGGACCGATTTTGATCTCCTCTGTCATGGATAACGTAAATCACGCTGCTTCTTCACATATAAGTGAGGAGAGCTTCGTGGATATGAGGGACATCAGAAAATACAATAATATGTATCCTAATATTTAATTTTCATTCCACAACATGTTGGTGAAGAGGCCCTGAAGGATTTGAAACAAATAAGCTCTAAATAATTTTCGTCCTTAGCCGAATAAAATAGTCGCCACAAGCAGGAAACAATATCTGAGCAAATTAAATAACCTTACGGCTATTGCAGTCACACGTTGTCAAACGAAGAGAATTCTCAGTGGATACTGCTGAAATTAAAATGTTCAGAATCCAGATATAGCACGGAACTCACATTGTGATATTTTAAACAAAATTAGTCCATATAAGACTTTCGTTGTTAAAATGTAAGGAGCTGAACACAAACAAATCATTCGGTAGCACTATAAATCGTAATTTACTATGGTCGCTAGCATTATACTGAAAGAGTGTGCTCCTTAATGATAGACAATTCCTGTACTGAATTAAATTTATTTTCTATCCCGAAATAGAACTCCTTTATTTTTAGTATTGTGTTTGTTAACTGAGGTCTAGATTGGAAAATGGGAAGAATTATTAACGAATTTTTCCTTAAGGACTATAGACACTGATATGCAGTAGGCGGTACAGCCTGTTCTTTTGTACTTCATTGTTGAATTCACATCACAATTAAGGGGCTTGGGAAATCGTTACCTTAGATGGGGGAGGTACCCAAAATTGACTGTCATTATGAAATTAAAATGAGCGAACGGAGTCAGCTTTGTTTAGTTTCAAATCACCTGTTTCTATCAACTTCTGCACTGCAAATAAATGTTTCGTTAGCTGTTTTAATAATTCCTTGGTACGTTCCACGCAAATGAATTTACTATGAAATATTGCTCACAAAAACTCGTAGTATCTAAGACTTCTTCCATTCTAGCATATTATGCATGTGCTAGGAAAAAGCCATTCACCACCCCACCCAGATATTCTTTCCAAGTCTCGGTGAGAATGAATGAACTATAATATTTTGTTAATGTCAAAAGATTTTGTACCTGGCGCATGTAGTAATTTATCTTGATACTAATACTGACTGATGGTGTAAATATGCAGAAAAATGATGAGAGCTAGCTAAAACAATCGTTCAGTTACTTAAGACAATCACTTCGAACAACAATTCAGTTCAAGTAATTGGGTATTTCAAGTCCTATGTCAAATGTATCTTCTTACAACTGCATTATTTTCTTGCAGTCGGTTTACAAGCTGATTTGGAGATGTGGGGAGAGCCTTTGGAGCGAGATGGAGAAGTGTACTGGGATATCAAGAACTTCACAGTCAAGATGGATCTTCCAAAGGTCTACATACATCTTGACAACTTGTTCAATGGGGACAAAGTATTGGGTAAGTTGCCAATAATTACTAGTAAAATTACTTTCTGCAACTGTATTAATCGGACAATGAAACGTAAATAGAATCCGTTTATTGAAAGAGTTACGTGTGGGATCATATCAGAACAAATTACGAACAACGACCGAACGTAATAGCGTATTTCGCCGATAATTAGTAATCAGTTGGATGTAATGTACTTTAATAAAGCGGGAAGCGATGAGCTAAATTACCATTGACTTATCGAAAAGCAAGGGCTGATTATAATGCATTAACGACGTGAAATGGAGAATGACCAGTTCCCTCTACTGGGACCCCTCATTACTGTATCTCATTCCATGAGTTGACTGCACTGTGTACGGGTAACAGCAGTAGATACGTAGTCAAACAAAACTGTCTGTACTGCGTGCCGTTTCAAAGTTTCTGGCTAGCAAACCTACCTGTATTATCACCACGTTTAATATCACTATAATAATTATTTAGTAGTGTTAAATATCATCGGTGCACTTGTCGCATTAAATGCCTGTAAAAATCCGATCTCCGACAGTATCCACCATTGCCTTCGCTTCGAAATTAACTGTTGGCGAAGAGTAACAGAATTACACACACATAATGAAGTACTACCGGTACTAGTGCCTACTGCGATCACTGGTTACATGGGCGCCAAGGCTGAAACGTCATCCTTCACGATGTAAAGTCTGTGTACGTAAATATCTGGAATCGGCATTCCGTATTGTATATTTCAGCAACATTAGTTGTCAAACGTCTTCAGTATAATGCTCGAAGACAGTCTTTAATGTTGCGTTTATTTGCCCTGTTTTCATACATTTATTTTTAGAAACGGCAATGGTCAATAATTATTACAGATGTAAATCGAAAAATGTCAGAGGAAGAAAATTCACTTTTCATAGGTACATACCGTATAGATCCCCTTATAGCTATCATTTACTTAAAATCTCTTGAAGAAGTCGAGACACAATGTAATACAGTTAATACAGTAAGAGTAATTTGTATGGCTGTATCATGAGATATTGATGAAACAAGTGTTAGATACGTTGGGTAGTGTAGGAGTATGTTGGCAATCCATGCGCTGAATGTGTCCCTGTTTAGAGCAGTTTTCAGTGTAGGTAAAATTATATAGATGCAGTGACAGTAAAAGTGAAGCACGCAGAAGAGAAAGAGGAAATGAAACGGGACTCTAAACATTAAGAGGATATCTGAAGTCAACTCAGTGATCGAGTGAAATTCTGCCAGTATGAGCACACTTGTCAGTATAGAGTTGCTCCCCCTTCTGGCCTGCTTGTATGCTCTCATTCGTTTTGGGAGGGTATCGAAAAGGCTTTATATCCTCTCCTGAGCCACCTGGTCCACTACCTTTGCAAGTTGCCCATGATATCGTGGTGTCACTGGGACAGAGTTGACATCCAAACTGGTCCCACACATGTTGTATTGGGGAAAGATCCGGGGATCTTACTGGCTACAGGAATAACTCAGCACCACGCAGACAGTTCATAGAGGCACGTGCCACGTGTATACGAGGATTTTCCCGTCAAAAAATATCACTATACGAACAATGTTCCCTCTGTCACTACTGCCCTTGACCTAACGTCATAGGCGGTGGCTTCCCACATCATGAAACGAGGAGTACTAACGCTGTGCATCTACAGAGCATTAGTCGTTGACGATGGACACCCGGTCCGCCTCCGGTAGCTGAGTGGTCAGCGCGACGGACAGTCAATCCTGAGGGCCCGGGTTCGATTCCCGGCTCGGTCGGAAATTTTCTCCGCTCAGGGACTGCGTGTTGTGTTGTCCTGATCATCATCATTTCATTCCTATCAACGCGCAAGTCGCCGAAGTGGCGTCAAATTGAAAGATTTGCACCAGGAGAACTGTCTACCCGACGGGAGGCCCTAGTCACACGACATTAATTAATTATGGACATCCGGGGTAGTACAAAACAGCATTTCATCACTGAACGCTATGTAGTGTCATTTATAAGCAGTCTAATATATCAATGGCTATCACTTCTTTCCCTGTAACAGAAAAGATTTGCCACATATTACCTGTAACAGTAGTCACAAGCAGGCAAACGACCTTGCAGTTATATTCACAAAACTTTAGGCGAATTCATTGCACATGTTGAATCAAAATGTGAAGATGGCTACGACATTTGTATACAAAATCCACAGAAGTTTTCATTGTGACCTGTGTGTGTGAGTGATGTAACGTAAAGCGCTAACGGTTACGCGAAAACCGTTCGATGTACTATTCTCACTTGAAGTGAGTACACGGAGGTGACAAACATCATGAGATACTTCTTAATATCTCGTTGGACCTCCTTTTCCCCGGCGTAATGCAGCAATTTGACGTGGCTATTCAATAAGCCGTTGAATTATTGTGGCATGCTGCCTTTATATAACCGGCATTATTTGCGAAAGTGCTACTGGTACAGGATTTTGTGCAGGATCTGACCTCTCGATTACATCCATCGCGAACTATTGTGGGCTGGTGACATGGTGCATTGTCATCCGCAAAAAATTGCATCTTTGTCTGGGAACATGAAGTTCACGAAAGACTGCACATTGTCCACAAGTAGCTGAACATAACTATTTTTAGTCAATGATTTGTTCAGTTTGACCACAGGACCAGGTCCATTCCATGTTAACACAGCCCATTCCATTATGGGACCTCCAGCAGCTTGCACAGTGCCTTGTCGACAACTTAGGTCCATGACTTCACGGGGTCTGCGCTATACTCGAACATTAGCATGAGCTCTTACCAACTAAAATCTGGACTTACCTGACCAGGCCCCGCTTTAACTGTCGTCTAGGGTGCAACCGATATGGTCACGAGTCCAGGAGAGGCGCTGCAGGCGATGTCATGCTGTTAGCACAGGCATTCACGTGGGTCGTCTGCTGCTGTAGCCCAATGACGCAAAATTTCGCCGCACTGTCGTAAAGGGTACGTTCTTCATACGTACCACATTGATTTCTGCGTTGTTTCACCCACTGTTGCTTGCCTTTTACCACTGACAACTCTACACAAACGCCACTGCTCTCCGGCGTTAACTGAAGGCCGTCGGCCACTGCGTTGTCCATAGTGAGAGGTAATGCCAGAAATATGGTATTCTCGGCACACTCCTGACACTGTGGCTTTCGTAATGTACTGAATTTCCTAATGATCTCCGAAATGGAATTTCCCACGAGTCTATCTCCAACTGCAATTCAGCGTTAAAAAATCTATTAATTCCCATCGTGCGGCAAGTAGTCAAGTTGGAAACCTTTTCACGTGAATCACCTGAATACTTATGTCAGCCCTCTAAATGAACTGTCGTTTAATCCCTTGTCCACACGATACTACCACAATCTGTATATATGCATAGTGGTATCTCACGACTTTTGTCACCTCTTTGTATACTGCGAACAAAATTTCTGTTCTGCTCGTATGCGCGCTCACTTAGTAGACATTCCTACGCAGAGTGTATAATCGGAGAAACACTACCTTCCATTATCTATGTATCTGCGTTTCTGACATACCGGGCGTGGAATTGTAGGGTATAGCCCAAGTACTTATTATACGCACCTCCAAACTGAAGTGACGGAGTACGTGGATAACATACTAGCGAATTCTGAAAAGGCATCGAAGCATTCCGAATATATGCACGTCGAGCACCCTCATTATTGGTGGGCATCCACGATGTTGGTATGTTTCTTCTGTAAATAATACTAGGTTGTTACTAAGCTAATATGCAAAATATCTTTTATACCAGGACAGACAACCTAACACGATAGTAGAAAGCGTCTCCAAAGTTTCAAAGGTAGGTGAGAGGTCTTAGAAAACATAAGATCTAAGTCACAAAGTGAAACTATTGGTATGTCGTATTTGGTTGTCACTGCTTACAATATTAAACGTGTTAAGATCCACGTCTGGCAATCTTAATCTGATAGTCTTAAGCTAACAAGACATTTTGTTACAAAAGAACGAAAGAGTTGTTCTAGTAGCACGACCTTGAAATCAAGACTTTTGTAATCCTCTTTATGCTATTTCGAAGTTGATCTAACGTTCAGTAGGATTAGCAGTATGAAACTGCATATACTTATTTTGTCAAATCCTGATGGAGAATCCGGGTTATTACAAATGATTGAAGCGATTTCACAGCTCTACAATTATTATTTGAGATATTTTCACAATGCTTTGTACACACATACAAAAACTCAAAAAGTTTTTTTAGGCATTCACAAATGTTCGACATGTGCCCCTTTAGTGATTCGGCAGACATCAAGCCGATAATCAAGTTCCTCCCACACTCGGCGCAGCATGTCCCCATCAATGAGTTCGAAAGCATCGTTGATTCGAGCTCGCTGTTCTGGCACGTTTCTTGGTAGAGGAGGTTTAAACACTGAATCTTTCACATAACCCCACAGAAAGAAATCGCATGGGGTTAAGTAGGGAGAGCGTGGAGGCCATGACATGAGTTGTTGATCTCCACCACGACCGATCCATCGATTTTCCAATCTACTGTTTAAGAAATGCTTCTGCTTTAGCCTTTTCCGAAAGATTTTCCAAACCGTCGGCTGTGGTACGTTTAGCTCCCTGATAGCTTTATTCGTCGACTTCCGCGGGCTACGCGTGAAACTTGCCCTACGCGTTCAACCGTTTCTTCACTCACTGCAGGCCGACCCGTTGATTTCCCCTTACAGAGGCATCCAGAAGCTTTAAACTGCGCATACCATCGCCGAATGGAGTTAGCAGTTGGTGGATCTTTGTTGAACTTCGTCCTGAAGTGTCGTTGCACTGTTATGACTGACTGTTGTGAGTGCATTTCAAGCACGACATACGCTTTCTCGGCTCCTGTCGCCATTTTGTCTCACTGCGCTCTCGAGCGCTCTGGCGGCAGAAACCTGAAGTGCGGCTTCAGCCGAAGAAAACTTTGAGTTTTTCTACGTATCTGTAGTGTGTCGTGACCATACGTCAATGAATGGAGCTACAGTGAACTTATGAAATCGCTTCAAACATTTGTAATAGCCCTGTAGATTAGCTCTGCAAATTTGGCATAAAAAACTGATAGTTGTCAAAGTAACGAGAAAATAAAATGAAGACAGGCAATAGAGAGAAGCATACTTCTGGAGAAGACAAAACTGATACTATAGAATGTAAATGTAGATCTCAGGCAGTCTTTTCTGAAGATATTTGTATAGTGTGAACTTATATCGAAGTGAAATGTGGATAGTAAACAGTTCATACAAGAAGAGAATAGAATATTGTGTAATATGATATGTAAAATAATGCCGAAACTTAGATGCGTAGGTCGGGTAACCAATGAGGAAGTTTCGCCGCAAATAGGGAATGGACGAAATTCCTGGTACAATCTGATAAAAAGAAATGATTGGTTGACGGGACGCATTCTTATCTACATTTCCACACATTCACAGCAGCTGAGGTAATAAACACCACATTGTTGCTATTTGTCATGTTTTGGTTACAATTTTGGGATGCGTTTTTGTTATGATCAGTTCATTTTGTATGAAATACTTACTTTTTACTATATTACCTATTTCATACACGAGTATTTTGTTCAATGTCGTTTGGTAATCCTCGAAGCTGTAACTGTGTTACTTAATATATTTCTGTTACCATCTATACCTAATTTGTCAGAGAGCCTGCATGTTTCTGCTATCGTTTTTTTGGTTAGTTTGTTTCATATTTTACGTTTAGGGGATCCTACTAAATATGTTTAATTTGAATTGGACTGCCGTTTGTACTTCTGTCGGTGGTTTAAGCTTGCATCTATTACTGCGTCTTTTGTTGTGGGTTTCTATATATCTGAAGGACATGATTGTGATGGTCCGCTCTACTGGTTATATCCACAAAGTTCAGTTTGTTTCTTGTTCTACTGGTATTGTAAACATTAATGTGCTTATGTAATTCATGTATGTTTCTCCTTAGTTACTGTATCCTGGTTGCTTCACCTACCATGCGTATTATGTCTTCAGCGTATCTGTTTATATAACGGATGTTATGCTGATACAACTTCTAGTACTAGTTGTTGTTTTTGTTGTGGTTTTCAGTCCTGAGACTGGTTTGATGCAGCTCTCCATGCTACTCTATCCTGTGCAAGCTTCTTCATCTCCCACTACTTACTGGAACCTACATCCTTCTGAATCTGCTTAATGTATTCATCTCTTGGTCTCCCTATACGATTTTTATCCTCCACGCTGCCCTCCAATACCAAATTTGTGATCCCTTGATGTCTCAGAACGTGTCCTACCAACCGGTCCCTTCTTCTTGTCAAGTTGTGCCACAAACTCCTCTTCTCCCCTATTCCATTCAATGCCTCCTCATTAGTTACGTGATCTACCCATCTAATCTTTAGCATTCTTCTGTAGCACCACATTTCGAAAGCTTCTATTCTCTTCCTGTCCAAACTATTTATTGTCCATGTTTCACTTCCATACATGGCTACACCCCATACAAATACTTTCAGAAACGTCTTCTTGACTTTAAATCTATACTCGATGTTAACAAATTCCTCTTCTTCAGAAACGCTTTCCTTCCCATTGTCAGTCTACATTTTATATCCTCTCTACCTCGACCATCATCAATTTACTACTTTAAGCGTCTCATTTCCTAATCTAATTTCCTCAGCGTCAGCCGACTGAATTCGGCTACACTCCATGATCATCGTTTTGCTTTTGTTGACGTTCATCTTATAACCTCCTTTCAAGACACTGTCCATTCCGTTCAACTGCTCTTCCAAGTCCTTTGCTGTCTGTGACAGAATTACAATGTACTAGTTTTTCTACCTGATTCATAAAGATACCGACTAATATTCATGTGAAGGAATAATCAGTTTCGTAATGGAGGGAAGTGTGGGGGAGGAGGTCAAGCCTTGAGTACAGTAAGCAGGTTCAAGTAGAAGCAGGTTAGAGGATATACACATAGGTGAAGAGGCTTGGAAAGAATGGAGTAGTATGGAGAACTACATCAAACCTATCTTCGTACTGAAGACCACAACAACATTTCGCTTGAAAAGGGCACACACGTCTAAACTGTGAGATAAAAAAATGACTTATTAACAATCCAGGTGGAACACTTTGGTGTCTCAGAATCTGTAATACAGTGTGCACAAGTAATCAGAAGGTTATATTGATATCTGTTACGTGTTCTATTGCAGGTGAGAACATGAACAAGTTTTTGAACGAGAACGTGGACCTGGTGGTGGAGGAACTGAAGCCGGCGATTGAGATGGCGCTGGCTGCCACGGACATGGACGTGGCGAGGCGGCTGTTCAGCAAGGTGCCCTACAACTCCATCTTCCCCCCTTCATGAGCGCGATCAGCAGCGCGCCACCCAGTTACTCTCGCCACCACCAAAGCTATTCGCACTGTATGTTGTTGCACACTGGTTTTAATAAAGTCTTTACTCTACATAGCTATTTTTATTAATGTTTTCTGAGTGTACCGAGAAAGAAATAAATACTTGACAAGCAATTCTCACCTTGCACGTATTCCGAATACGAATGAAAGGTAAGTATGAACACACATTATAGCACGTAACAGAAAGCTATCATAGGTATAAATTTGTATTAAGTACAGGGTGTTCCAAAAATGACCGGTATATTTGAAACGGCAATAAAAACTAAACGAGCAGCGATAGAAATACACCGTTTGTTGCAATATGCTTGGGACAATAGTACATTTTCAGGCAGACAAACTTTCGAAATTACAGTAGTTACAATTTTCAACAACAGATGGCGCTGCGGTCTGGGAAACTCTATAGTACGATATTTCCCACATATCCACCATGCGTAGCAATAATATGGCGTAGTCTCTGAATGAAATTACCCGAAACCTTTGAAACGTGTCTGGCGGAATGGCTTCACATGCAGATGAGATGTACTGCTTCAGCTGTTCAATTGTTTCTGGATTCTGGCGGTACACCTGGTCTTTCACGTGTCCCCACAGAAAGAAGTCACAGGTGTTCATGTCTGGCGAATAGGGACGCCAATCCACGCCGCCTCCTGTATGTTTCGGATAGCCCAAAGCAATCACACGATCATCGAAATATTCATTCAGGAAATTAAAGATGTCGGCCGTGCGATGTGGCACGAGGTGTTCGCAGTGTCGTCTAAGGCAGTTTGTACCGCCACAAATTCACGAAGAATGTCCAGATAGCGTGATGCAGTAATCGTTTCGGATCTGAAAAATGGGCCAATGATTCCTTTGGAAGAAATGGCGGCCCAGACCAGTACTTTTTGAGGATGCAGGGACGATGGGACTGCAACATGGGGCTTTTCGGTTCCCCATATGTGCAAGTTCTTTTTATTGACGAAGCCGTCCAGGTAAAAATAAGCTTCGTCAGTAAACCAAATGCTGCCCGCATGCATATCGCAGTCATCAATCATGTGCACTATATCGTTAGCGAATGTCTCTCGTGCAGCAACGGTAGCGGCGCTGAGGGGTTGCCGCGTTTGAATTTTGTATGGATAGAGGTGTAAACTCTGGCGCATGAGACGATACGTGGACGTTGGCGACATTTGGACCGCAGCTGCAACACGGCGAACGGAAACCCGAGGCCGCTGTTGGATCACCAGCAGCACTAGCTGCGCGTTGCCCTCTGTGGTTGCCGTACGCGGTCGCCCTACCTTTCCAGCACGTTCATCCGTCACGTTCCCAGTCCGTTGAAATTTTTCAAACAGATCCTTTATTGTATCGCTTTTCGGTCCTTTGGTTACATTAAACCTCCGTTGAAAACTTCGTCTTATTGCAACAACACTGTGTTCTGGGCGGTGGAATCCCAACACCAGAAAAATCCTCTGTTCTAAGGAATAAACCATGTTGTCCACAGCACACTTGCACGTTGTGAACAGCACACGCTTACAGCAGAAAGACGACGTACAGAATGGCGCACCCACAGACTGCGTTGTCTTCTATATCTTTCACATCACTTGCAGCGCCATCTGTTGTTGAAAATTTTAACTACTGTAATGTCGAAAGTTTGTCCGCCTGAAAATGTACTGTTGTCCCAAGCATATTGCAACAAACGGTGTATTTCTATCGCTGCTCGTTTAGTTTTTATTGCCGTTTCAAATATACCGGTCATTTTTGAAACACCCTGTATTTTGCCATTCTGAGGTAAGTACTAGAGCACTGCATTCTTATGCCCTTTCTGTGTGAAGTTCACTCGGGTGCGGTGTGTGTGTGTGTGTGTGTGTGTGTGTGTGTGTGTGTGTGTGTGTGTGTGAGAGAGAGAGAGAGAGAGAGAGAGAGAGAGAGAGAGAGGACCAACAGACGCCGACGTCGTACAGCTTTGCGTTAGTTGCCGGAAATGACCGGCGCTACATCGCCACGCACGAACGGTTTCGGTGATGGCCCAGAAGAGCGAGCCAGATCCGCGGACACCTTTCAAAGATTCGACCTGTCGATTTCAGTCCCCGTCGGTTTTCACTAACCTGCAGGCCCTACCTGTCGGATCTAGGCCGTCAGATGTGCCCGGAAACTGGGTCGTATCGTGTGTGGGGCAAATCAGCGGAGTTTCGCGAGCTATCCGCGGTCCCAGGACTGTGCTGCATGCTTAAAAATAGGGCAGCGGTCACAGGCGACTGATTTCAGCGGTTGCTACTCTGTCTGACCGAAACTAAGGTACAAAGCGCGGCGTGTCTATCCCATTTCTGTAGTACATTTTCGGATATCGGACTCTGAAATTAATTCCCGTCTTGGACAGAAAGTTAGTACGGGCATCGGCAGGCAAATACCTTCAGAAAAAGACTGCCTCAGATTTACATTTACATTCGATAGTATGAGATTGGTCTTCTGCAGAAGTATGCTTCTCTCTATTGCCAGTCTTCATTTTATTTTCTCGCTACTTTGACCACAGTCAGTTTTTTGCTGCCCAATTTGCAAAACTTATCTACTTCTTTCAGTGTTTTAATCACTCGTCTTATTCCGTCAGCATTACCGGATTTAACTCTACTACATTGGCAATCGCCAAATTCTCATACACTTTTCGAAAAAAAAGTCTTACTGAATGGTGAAGAAATAGATTGCAGAAAATCAACATTCCAATTGTACGGATATCGTTCAGAGGCTCACAGATCGGCGCCTGACGACTGCAAGAGATAGTTAAGAATTATTTAGTATAGTTTTAGGTGAGTACAATTCATTTTTGTCAGCACTCGATAATCTACAAGCAATATGTACTGCAGCATATGAGAATAACACTCAAAGTAAAGAGGCAGTCAAATGGAAACGAGACAAATCCAATAAAAGTAATACGTTTATTATTTCATAAGTTATTGCTGAAAGACTTGGCAGGAATGTAGCCACTGTACATGATTAATGGCTGCGGTGCTGACGAGAATGTACGGTCTCAGGAAGATCGGGCTCTGTCGTGCTCGACATATAGCTCTGGCGCATCGTGCTGCATAATACGGCACCACAGTGACATAATGAAATGTCACAAACGGGTTGCTTCAAGGACAGCTTCGATCCAGATGCCACTAGAGTGCATTCTACTGACACCAAACCGCTGGCATTCGCGACTTCAGTGGTGTCAAGTGATAGCTCATTGGGGGTGGGGGGGGGGGGGGTTGAGAGGGAGGGGGGCAGGTTGGAGGTCTGTTGTGTCAGCGATGGCCACTTGTTGGTTAGAAGAAGGCCAGCTGAAGGCCTACAACCAAACTGGGAAATACAGAATCGTCCGATCCTACCCGTCTGCTTTGACCCATGACGTCACAAATATGGCGGAAACGACCATAAACGACAATTCCAATATGGCGGATATAAAAACATCGCATACGTATCATAAACACGAAAATACATAGAAAAACAACACACACACAGGTTTCACAAAAAGCCTAATGACTAACGGGACGCCCGCATCAAGTGGTCGTGCGGTAGCGTTCTCGCTTCCCACGCCCGGGTTCCCGGGTTCGATTCCCGGCGGGGTCAGGGATTTTCTCTGCCTCGTGATGGCTGGGTGTTGTGTGCTGTCCTTAGGTTAGTTAGGTTTAAGTAGTTCTAAGTTCTAGGGGACTGATGACCATAGATGTTAAGTCCCATAGTGCTCAGAGCCATTTGAACCATTTGAACTAACGGGACAAGCGTGGGAAATTGGGGGTTTTTGGGTGGGGAGAAACTAAATATACACAAATTTAGCCACCGACCGCCATACAAAACCACGCAAAACGACGAAAAAAATCGACATCACAAAACTCACCAAATACCACAAAACACATTCTTATCCGGAATCAGACACTTCCCTTGACCTATATAGATCTACAGTAGCTCCCGATCCCATAAATTGGGATCGAACACTTCCCTTGACCTATATAGCTCAACAGCATCTCCCGATCCCATCCCCCAATACAAAAATCAAAATACACCGCAAAACATTGCGAAAAAACACTTCCCTTCACCTACATATATCTAAAGCAGCTCCCGATCCCATAAATTGGGATCGAACACTTCCCTTGACCTATATAGCTCAACAGCAACTCCCGATCCCATCTCCCATTACAAAAATCAACATATTCCACCAAACATTGAGATTGAACACTTCCCTCTAACTATATAGCTCAACAGCAGCTACCAATCCCATAACTTAGGATCGACCACTACCCATGACCTATGAACTCAAACACAACTCCCAATACGAATACCAATACCAACCTTCACAGCCACAAATCTCAATGAAACACTTCCCTATACCCAATACACAACACATACGCCAAAAACAAAAAAAAGGGAACTTACCACAAAAAACCACAACCGAATACACTTAATAACAAACTCACCCGACGTACAGCAATCATCATTACATTAACCATCACACAAAACCGTTAACTCACTAATACAAATTCCGCTTCAAAACCACGCACGCAGCACTCACCACTGAGCAACAGCAAACTGACCCCAACACACCAAACAAACGAAAACCATGATCACACCACCAGAGGGCACAACAAACAACAACACGACATCTACAAACACGCCACAATCACGCCACAATCACAAACCAAACTCCGCGCCGTAATGACGTCACACACCACAACACGCTTACGTCACGGGTCAAAGCCGACGCGTGAGATCGGATGTTTCTGTTGACCCCCAAACTGTCCGCGGGCTACGCATACTGGACATCAACATGGAGTCATGGTCTTGGGTGCGATTATGTTTGTATAACTGTAGAAGCACTATCGTAACTGTCCCATGTACCCTGACTGCGGATTTGTACGTCAAGCTGATGGCTCGACCTGTTGTGCTGCCATTCATGAATAGAACCAGTGGGCGCTGTCCAACATTATAACGCTCGCCAGGTAGTGCTGTTTTAACACAACATGCTCTACGTAGTGGCAACATGTTGCCTTGGGCTACTCGATCACCATCTCTGTCTCGAGTCCAACACATATGGGACGTCATCGAACGACAAATCAAGCGTCATCCACAGACAACATTAACTGTCCCTTTACTGATCGACATAATGCAACAGGCATGTAGCACCTCCACCCCACCAGCTGACCTCCAGCACCTGTACAACACTATGCACGTAAGTTTGCATTTCGCGGTTTCATCAACCTGTCATCTTGCTCTTTTAATCGCTTACATATTTCACCTAGTTGTACGTATTACCGAAATTTCATTACTCTGCTTTAATAACTTTCTGGAGTTGTTATTTTCTCCCGTCATTATATACTCGTGAAACTGTAATCAATGAACACGTCAAAATAAATCTACTTATCACTCAATGCTTGCTGGGAAGGAAAATAAGTGCTGTTTTTACCTACTGCACTTTCGTCTGATTTCTCTTTACATCGAGAAATCAAGTATTCCGTAGTTCGGCACTGTAATCAATCTAGTTTCCTTCTGACGTGCAGCACTGCCCGATTTCTGGCGCAGAACGCAAATGAGTAGCGCATCGCTAACGTTTACTTACGTTCTTCGAATTAAACGTATGTTTTTGAATTTTGTGTGTGTAGAATCACCAATATTTGTTTGAGTCTGCTTTCCTGAAGAAACATTCTTTTCATCTGTATGTTGAAACACCTGTACTATGCCGTTGTATTTGAATGGGTTCAAGGGGTAGTGTCGAAGCTGATGACGGGCGTACAAATGGAAGGGGGAAAGAGACGACTACAAAGCAGTGTACACTGAATGCAAAAGAAATGAAAGTTAGAGTTTAGATATGATAAAATTGTGAAGATAGGCGTAATATATAGAGAAGTAGCAGAGAGAGATACAGAGAGAGGAAGACAGAGAGAGAGAGAGAGAGAGAGAGAGAGAGAGAGAGCGAGAGAGAGAGAGAGAGAGAGAGAGGAAAAGACAGAGAGAGAGAGTCAGAGAAAGAGACACACAGTAGAGAGGGAGTAACGATGCTCAATCAGGTGATATGTTCAATTAATTTGTATATTCTTGGATTCCCAACTTTTTTTCGTTCATTAGCCAGCCGTTTGTTGTGTTAACATTTTGTGTATATCGTACCTTTCGTGATATGTGAGATGTTTGCTTTTACCGATCTTTAGTGAGATCACAGTTTTTTCTACTGTGCTTCTTCTTGGCTTGTGACGTTTCTATCTAAGGTCGTCTGCAAATGTAGAATGACTCGTAATGTATATCCATGCCCTGATGTGTTCCTTGTACCCCGTGTCAAAGGTACTGCCATTCATCCTTATGTAAATTTTCTCACATTCACAGCAGTTGAGGTAATAAGCACCGTATTGTTGCTATATGTCTTGTTTTGGTTACAATTTTGGGATATGTTTTTGTTACAATCAGTTCATTTTGTATGAAATTATTTTTTACCATATTACCTACTTTATACACAAGTTTTTTGTTCAATGTCGTTTGGTAATCCGTGAACCTGTAACTGTTTTACTTAATTTAGTTTTGTTACCACCTATACCTATTTTGTCAGAGAGCCTGCATGTTTCTGCTATCGTTTTTTGGTTAGTTAGTTTCACATTTTACGTTTAGGGGATCCTGCTGAATATGTTTAATCTGGATTCGACTGCCGCTTGTACTTATGTCGGTGGTTTAAGCTTGCATCTATTACTGCGTCTTTTGTTGTGGGTTTCTGTATATCTCAAGGACATGATTGTGATGGTCCGCTCTACTGGTTATAACCAGAAAGTTCAGTTTGTTTCTTGTTCTGTTGGTATTGAAACATTGATGTCCTTATGTATTTCATCTAATGTTCTCCTTAGTTATTGTATCCTGGTTGTTTCACCTACTATGCGTATTATGTCTTTATTCTATCTGTTTCAGTAACGGATGTTGTGCTGACACAGCTTCTAGTACTAGTTATTCTACCTGATTCATAAAGATACCGACTAACAAACATGTGAATCACTAGGGAGATCTTCCTCTTTTTTGTACTTTTCTATACTCTCTATCGAATTCAGTATAGTTATGCTGTGTTATTTACTGTATTGGTTTTAATTTTTTCTTGATCACAAGATACTGAGCGAAAAATATGCACCGGATTAATTTCAGTTCTCTTCACAAGGTCTCATGGAATGAGGTGATGTGCCACTAGTGGTAATGAAACGTTCGTGAGATGGGTATGGTACACTCGGCGCCATTTGTGCAACTTGAGAGCAATATGACATTTTCTGGAACCGAGTTTCATTATACAAGTACTTTTCCGTCCCTTAATTTGTGAAATTATGAGATACATACTTCACACCTTATGATATGTCAGATGGAGGTAATCGCAAACCAACTCCCTCCTAAGAGTATAGAACACTTTCATACTGACTAAAAACTATACTTTTGTTGTAGAGCAAATTAGTAAATTTAGTTCCTTATTTCAAAACATGTGCCTTAAATTTCTAATAACCTGTTAATTTATATTGTTGTAATTGAGATGATTTGACATTAAGTTTTTCTGCTAAACATTTTCCATCTTTTCACTGGAAAGCCATTCATGTCTAAGCCTCTCCACTGGTTACGTATTTTACATTGACTGCATATTTCGTCTGTACACATGTTTTCTGTTGTCACTTTTATTTCGAATATTCATCTTCAAGTTCCACCAACGACATATTCTGAGGATTGTACGATATGTAATGTTCTGTACACCATTATCCTACAAATATAGTAACACTTCCTCTGACGTACATTTTCTCCAGCTCTGAAATATCGTTCATCGTTGCTGATAAAACTGTCGCCTTTGTGTTTTTGTAATCATCTAGAAATTTTCACCCTTACGCTTTTGTTGCATTGATCTAAATACTAACGCTTTATTTCCTACATAATAAAGTATTATGTTTCGTTTTCTTCATTATGGTGAGCTGGTTACTTCAAATCTTAGCTCTCAGAAGCTGTTCCCTGTTTCTGTTAAAAAGTACTCCGTGCACAATTATTATTTCTGTTGTTCTCACTCATTGATTCCACATACGAAAATAAAAGTGAAACTGAGACATTAGTCCACTGAATAACGAAGATATCAAAACAATCACCAGTTCAATAAATTAAAAAGGAATGTTTGATAAAAGTTTAGAGAGCAACACCAATACCAATGTTAAATTGAAATGAGCCACGAGTGACAGAAAAGGTTTTGAACTTAAATGCGTTTTGTAAAAGATTTATATTCAAGCAATGTCAATGACCAACGCCACATAATACGAAAATTGTCAAGGAGACTTTTGGGAATTTATGACGTGGATAGAATAGTGAGATCTGTAACATCAGAACGAAAAGAGAAAATGAGAAACGCAATATTAAAACACAGAGAGAAATGAAGAAAAAGTCTTCACAGAAATGAGCAACGCCTTTATAAGAAGCACTGGAAACAAGATGAAAGATTCAGTGTACCTGCGGAAACCAGTTTTTTTTTCGAATATAGGACTCTAGTTCCTTTACTAAAACAACACATTTTTCAGTACTAAGGATTTTTCATATTTTATACAGTGTCTAATGGCGAAATGTCTGAACGATTTCTTGGTGAAAGATCATTATGTAAGCCAATCAAGAAGTCGAAATTGGTTTATATATTGGAATTGTATCCAATATCCATACTAGCAGTGACACTCTTGTGAAAAATATTATTTGCTCTTACTAACTGTATGTGATTGTATACAAACTGTTTAAAATTTCACCTCATATTTTCACTCATTATGATGAGTAAACGGCAATGCAGGAACTATTAGATTAGTAATGAATTCTTAGAAATACAGTACTTATCTTGACTACAAAATATTGATTCAAAACATTGGAGTTACGGGGAAATGTGTACAGAAGAACGTTAGCAATGGTGTCCAGGTGAGGAAGGAAGTAAGTTACAGAACAACTTAACTTTTAGCTGTTGACTTATAGTTTCCAAAAACCACATACATGAGCAGTCAAAATGACATTGGATATTGACATGCAACTGGATAAGTTCTCAGTATGTATGAGATGTTAAATACTCCTAAAGAGATAATGTTCGTTATGTCTACCAAAACTTAAGCATCGGTTTCATTAGCTTTTGTTCCCATGTAATATTTTTATGTGATCAAGAAATATCCAAAGAATTTAGTATTTTTCAGAGCTTTGTAATAATGATTATGATGCAAAACCACAACCAGTGAGGCAGTGTGCAAGCACTGACCTAAACCATATTTTCTCTCCCATGAAAAATATTCTGTCGAATATGCAATAAATATATTTTGTGTGACAACAGATATATAACATATTGTCATCTTGTCAATAAGAATTGTTTTTATTTCACATCATTCTGCTAAGAAAGTAAATCAATACTATTTAATCAAAGAAAGAGAACAAGGCAGACACTAAAACTGGTTTATTTTCCAATCAGCTTACCAAGGCAATGAGAAACTGATATGCCTGAGCTGTCTACATAAAGCATAAAAAAATCTAAACTTATGAGGCATATTAAACATTTATGAATATACATTTCACAATTATAATGCCAGCTTCCAAAAAATACTTTCTCCACACTATGAAAACAGGTAACTTCTTTTTTGTCTTACTACACTCACAAGAGTTACTAAAATTACTGTTACACATTTAAAATATATTTTATATTGTATGCTCATAAGTATAAATATACATCCAGGTGATTTTGTACACTGTGGGCATAACCTCTTACCCTCTATACAGAACAACATCACATATGAAAACTACATAAACTTGGTTGTATGTACAGTACATGAACATGAATTCTCATTATACAGAGGACAGTTTGGTTTCAATTTGATTGGTACCTACAACATCAATTTTCACTGCAGTTCTGTATGGGATTATTCACTGAACTGTGGTTGCCTCATCAACGTGACACATTTTTAGAAGTAATACTATGAGTTCTATAGATGCTCTTCACTCTTCAATCTATTCACAGGGAGGAGATCTGTGCGTATATAGTCATATTATTTATGTTTAGAATTTTTTAAATCAGCGTCAATGACTCAACCACATACAGTGTGTTTTATAAACAGAAGTATACTTACAAGGTCTTTGTTAGTACTTTACAACCTAAATCATTTTTAATGGTACAGTTTTGGGGAAAATGTGAGACATGTAACATTGTGGGTCATTCTGTAAGAAAACCTGAGCTATGTTCTGTTTAAGAAAATTTTTCGTTTAGTTCATATATTTTATCTTTTCATACATTAATGTCCACGCAAAGCATGAAGACAATCTTTTAGAAGCTTGAGATTTCATTTAGAAATAGATAAAGTGTCATTATTGATGTTGATCTGGCAGATGTTTGCAAACAAGAATTACGAAATATTTATTACTGGACTGAAATTACTTTAGTGGGAGCCTGTTGACTTTCAGTAAATGATGCACTTTCATTTTGCCAATAAATGCGAATTTATGTTATGAAAAATGCTTTTGAAGCTTTCTATATTTTATCACTTATTCTCAATGTTCAATTTTCTTTGTGTTTTGGTCTTTATTGTTGCATTATCCAAATTAATTTTTTCTTTTCAAAAGTTTATTTATTGTGTAAGGACTTGAGATTCTTATTTTTGCTTTTCATGGACACTAAGTTAAAGATATTTGAAATAATCTGCTCTGGGAACTACACTTCTACAAAAACTAGATGAACAGCTTACTAGCTTTTCACAGTTTGAGCAAATATGTAAAAGATAGTAAAAAAATCATTAACTGTAATTGGTATGTATAAAATTAAGTAATTCAACATATGCTACATTCCTTATGGTAAGTTTTGTGTTTAGTCAAAGTAAGCACATACACAATGTGGAATACTTACAAGAAAAATAAAAATGAACCAAGTAAGTTACATAAGTTATTTGAGATACCTGAACACATGCCTACTGTAGATTATTTGTGTATCCCCAGTTTGTCTCTTTCTTCACAGTGAAATTAACACTTAAGGAAAAAACTATTAACTGCCCATAGGGAACATCAGATCAATACAAATAGCAACAGTGCATCAGACTAAGATAAAATGTTAGAGAGTAAAATATTCACATATATAAAAACAGCACACAAAAATCATGAATGTCATTAAAGGATGGCATTCCAGCACAACTGCAAATTGCTGTTAAGTCACCAGAGGAATATAGTAGACAGTTTCTTGAAATATGCCTGTGTGGGTTTCAAAACAAATCAGTGTGTTTTAGCTGTATCAAGAAGTGCAATCTTTACATAAGTGAACGGAAGTATTTTTCTCGTTACAGAATTGTCCCACAATAGGAAATAACTACAAATATTTAAAAATGTGGATCTTCACAATCATGAGATAAGAACCATTCTCTCTGTGGCTACTAGCTACTGTATACACTTACATGTTCTGTAGGTTTCCTGTTTGTTCTATTTATTTCCACAGTTTTGGACAATTGCACTAGTAATCAATAGCTACATGGCAAATTAGAATTTAAGCTGTTACTGATAGCACAGTAATTACATCAATTATGCCCACATTTAGTATTTGGGTATGGTTTGAATAACATTTACACATTTTAGCAGTTTTAAAAGCTAGTTATTCCACATTTACACTTTTTACATACTAACAGATCACTACTAACACTCATTATCTAAAACACACACTCTTACAGAATGACCCAATTAACTTTTATGCTGACTATTCTATTTTACAAGTACATAGTCTTCTCTTCATGGTACTATGGCACAACATTTAATCTGTAACATTCAACAATAGGCACTACAATTTCATAGATTTTCATTTCAATCTACAAACTGCTCAATCCATATCAGTTGCTTCCATAAATCAAAAATCATCATCATTTAGTTACTAGGTTATTCACATGCTCTTCCTATGTCTTGAAGTCGAATGGCTCATGTATTCTTTGACATTCTTGTGTAATTCAGAACTAAGTTCGCTTTCTAATAACGACTAAATGTTCACTTGTTATTGTTAATTTCATATTATAGAAAAAACTCAGATGTAGTGTATATCTCTGAAGTTTTTGCAGTCAGAACATGGAAAATGTGTCTTCATTACAAACCTCAGGACAATGACTATGTATATTGGTTTCTATAACAATGAAGAGATTTTTGTTTTTGGGTTCATGTGCTGCAATTCCAAACAAAATATTTCATATCAAATGATCAAGAATGATAATTATATGGCTGTGCATGAAATAAGAATTATTCTGCAAATCTTTTCTATTGCTGAAATTTTGAGCTTACTCTATAGCAACACATACCGAAATAAAATAAGTTATTTATATGTTCCACTAAATGTGACATGTGGAGCTCATAAATTTAACAAATGAATTTTCCAAATTCTGAGGCCAGAGGAACAGGAATGATTATTGTCATTTTTAAAAGTTCTTATTCAGGTCAGTTCAGTCAGTTTGTCATACTGAATCACATTCTAAAGAAAATATCATAAAAATTAAATGATATATGTTCTCACACTGCTAACATATAAAATATAGTGTCTTAAAAACATACAGTGAAGGCATATAAGAGAGAAAGCAGCATAAATATGTAAGGTATAATGTAGAGAGAGAATGAAACTGAGTTTAGCTGTCTCATAATGAAGTCATAAATTTACATACAAGAAGCATTAATATTATTGCTGTGTTCATACTGACACAATGTGAATTAGATCACAAATGGAATTACTCTGCAACATGCAAATTGAAATCAGGATATTAGAAAGAAAATAATGTATGATGAGAAATGCAGTTTTGGGTGAAAAGTTCTTGTGGGGCATTAATTTCTGAGATATGTTACACTTTGATGTAACTTTCTTGAGTTGTTTGGCATTATTTGTGTATCTATTGGAAGTTAAATTCAATGAATCACTGATAAAATCCGCTGAAACTTGTGAAACAGGTTATTATAACTTTTGTGGCAGTCTTCAAGCCTTGTGTATTACAGAAATAGCCATGATTATTTGTTGTATGATATTCATATGGGCCATCATTATGTACTTATTGTAAAGTCTGTTTATATACTAATAACATCTACTTCTTTTCTATGCCATTCTCTCTTCTTACTGGATGATTTTAGTCTGTTTACATTGCCAGGCCTCATTGATAATGCAACATATACTGCATGGTTACTGTGGGCATACATTACTCCCAGCTTTTGTGAATATTTCTAAAGTTATGGCCCTAAAGCTCCTCCTACAATGTTCAAAGCTATATTCTTGTTTTTGACCTGAAAAGTCTCACATGGGAATGAGGAAAAACTGTAAGAGAGTTATTGCTAAGTTTGTGTTTTCTGTAGATAAAATAGAAGAGTGGATAAGCATGATTTGGAATACATGCTACTTTGTTTCCATATCACAAATCAAAAAGGTAGCTTTTAGTAAATAAGTAGTGATAAAAATTATAAGGCTTTGAAATAACATTGCACTGAATTAAGATAGATTTAACATGCTTTGCTTGTGAACACATTAGTACCTACAATATTTCTTTCATTGTTCTGAACAGGTAAGTCTGTTAGCGTTTATTAACTAAAACACAGTTAAAAGGAATCATTGAACTCAATCACTATAGTAACTTATCAGCTTGATGCTTCTGAAACATATTGCAATATGTATGAATTTTGAGACTGAGCTTATGTCACCTGAATTTTAAGACAGAGCTACAGCAAGCCATAAACTTAAAAAATGTAATATTGTCAGGATAGAGAGTAACAGGCACATTCAATAATATCAGTGGGCCAGTCCTTTGAAGTCTCTGCAGTATACTGAAAGATGTACCAAATAAGGAAGAAACGTTTATTCCGAAATCACAGTCCAGCTTTATGCAGAATAATATAAGTTATTGGCCCCTCTAAAATTTGTTTGAAATCAGATTACATTGTTGTCTTATAATCTATACTCATGTAAAACACATATTCTATACTTAAGTTATTTTATTCATTTTTTAAATATAGGACAGTAATAGCATACTGTTGTTACTATAATCATATTTATAAAACAGATCCTTTCATGGCTAACAAAATTCGTAATTGGTTCATTACATCTGATAAAAATGCGACTTTTATACATCTACATGCATTAATCAAGTTCTGATTATCACAGAAATTTGTTCGATTGTAGTACAGTATTTTGAGATAAAGTCTGTGGTACTTGTCATTCCAACAATTCCAAGCTAATTATGAAATGAAATCTTAGATTTTTTCAGTGCAGCTGATAAGTAACATAATAAAACCAAAGTTCATATATTATTGATTTATGTGGAAGATTTTCACATTTGATTGAAACCACTTACAGTCTTTAATATATTCTGTACAGTAAACAAATAAATATATTCTGTACAGTAAACAAATAAAATTTCAGTCTAAAGATTTCACAAATGGCAACTTTTGCTCTTTTCAGAGAAATGAAAATATTAGAAATTACATAGCCATCTCTTAGAAAATTAAGAAATAATTATTTATCAGCTGTAGAGTTAGAGAACGATTCAAAACAAGCCAGAATGTTAAATAGACAAAGCTGAACAAATCATTCCCTGTGAATGTAAATGAGATATTAGAAAATGTCCTATATGACTTTCATTTTCTTACATCACGAAGTTACCTTCTTCTCTTTCAGAATCAATGTGTTACTGACACAAGATTATTGATAAATGTGTTGCAGTAAATAAAATTTTTAGCTTTAACAGCAAATAATCTGAGAAAGAAAAATTGCTGTGCAAAGTAACATTCGTTTTCAAAAATATCTCAAACAGAACGTAGAATTCCTAAAATTCCTATCACTGTAATTAACAATTCCAGGATTACTAACTGTCTTGCCAGGTATCACATTTTGAGTTATGTGACGAAAATAAGGAGTATTTTCATTTGACATATTGTGTACTGGATTACTGAAATGAATCAGAGGTTTATGATAACAGGATTGATTATTTGATTTTGGTCAAAAGAACGTTATGACAATGAAATTTTCTTACACTGACATGCAAATTAAATAAAACCATTGTGTACATTTTAACTGTAAGAAGTCTTACATTGAGATTAATTTTAAATATGTATAATTACATGTAACACTGTTGTTGACAGACATTTATTATGAAAATTCTCTAACAATCAGATAAAAATGTACATAACGAGAAATATGTAACAATTTATGTGTCAGATCACTTTTAATAATTTGTGGTAAACATAACTATACAACTCAAATCAGATTGTATTCAGTTTTAACAATAATTGTCTCTCTGTTAATATTATCCCCAATATTCTCTTTCGGCTTTACTCTTCCTGCTATATAATTTTTGCTAGTGTAATGATCACTTTTCTGCTATATTTGAGAATTTATGTTAAAAGGGAGACTCTCTTGAGAATACATGATTTTTTTCCAAAAAAGGAGAATTTTAAGGAGAGGGTCACAATTTGAGGGCACATATACCTTCTTCAATAGATATTTAAAATACATAAATAAATAGTATTCCAGAAAAATTATTTCACACTACCATTACGCTACTTATTTGCTAATCTGGTTACAATACATCAGATAGACTATAAAATTTTCCAATTACTTGTAAACAGCATTACACTCATAGCTGATGATAAGAATACAATGTCAGAGAGAGATCATGTATGTACATATCGAGCACAGAAGTATATGGTACAGTGGGATAAAATATGCTCCATTGTCAAGCATGAAAGGTTTTATAGTACTCCAGAGAAGCCAAAATAATTATGTGGCCTAAGAATAAAATTAACATGATATCATTTCATGATATTAGTGGTATAACTATTAACACTGCAAGGTGTAGCAAAAAAATTACGTTTCGGACAGCTGAATAACAGATGGTCAACAGATATATAAACATGCAACTAGTCTTAGACACAGATGAGTATAGAGAGACTACATCATCATTTTATATGTACACATTTATATAATTCTTACTTTATTTCCCAGTTCTCTACCGTATTTACTGTGCAATATATTTGCTGTTGGGTAAACAAATCCAAAATCAAACAGATATATGTACTAGCAACAGCGGGAACAATGTTTATTACTGTGAATGGACTGACCGTCAAGTTTCCAAAGAGATCAGAGTTCATACTGAAACAAATTAAAACAATGTAACTATGGCAGTATGGATTAAATTTTCTAAAAGAGAATTTCTTGAGCGATTATCAACAAATACATGTATGTAAATTTCACGGGAAGCAAACAATTACTCTTCATCAAGTCAGGAATGACGTGACACACAAAAATAGTAAATACGGTAGTGAAATACTGAACTGCTGCCCTTATTCTGGTTTCAGTCGATGCCACTGTACAATTGTCTGTCGGGGTTTTGTAATCATGTCTTGCCAGTGCTTAGTCTCGGTTGCTCCAGAGCCATTTTTACCTAAAGATAATAAAATTTCTTATTAGTTTCAAGATGATTAGGTTAATGACTGCATCTGCAAAGTGTTGAAAAAATAAATTACATTGAACAGTGTACAAAAGCAATCAAATTATGTAAGGGTATAAGGAATTACGGACTACAATTTAAGATTACATTTCTATCCATACAAGAGAAAGGTAGTAGCTATGAAACTTTCTCATGTTTTATTTAGTAAGTAAGTATTTTTAGGCAATTCATTTCAGTATTCCATAGGCTTCATTGTACCTTTTGCAACAAGCACAGATATCAGACCAGACATGATAAACAACCTCCTGGTATATGAAACCCTGACAGGTCTACTGAAGTGATGATACTGAAAGTGGTATTGTTGCTATAATGGAAATTGTTTTATTATAGCAAAATCACATTATATGTATACAGTAACAGGTTAACTCATTAATTAACTTGTTTTATTTTTATACATCTCATTGAAATTTGTAACCATTCAGTACTAACAGTACTTTTTTCTCTGAAACTCTTATACAGTGATTTGCTATGTACTAAATTGACTAGCAATCTCATTCATCCTAGACTGAATCATTGATATTCAACACATTGCCTTTCTCATGAATCATTTTCCTTTGATACATATTGATCACAAATATGGTAATGATGTGACTAATAAGTGACTCTGTCTGCATTATAGTATGGACAAGGTGTTCACTATCGCATCACTTACAAAAAGAGCCAATACCGTGATGACAGATGTCATCATTAGGTTGAGACGTATATTTGACAATAAATATAGTCTTAGGTTTTTTTTTTTTTCAGCGAGAGTCTGTCCGTAACATGGATGACTGTCATGGCGGACCCCTCTCCCACGTTTCCAGTTTAACACTCCAAGACCGAGCGAGGTGGTAGTATGGTAAGAAATTAGAATCTTATTCAGAAGAACGGAGCTTCAAATGCGCGTCCCGCCTTCTCTGTTGTTTCTTTAATGAGCTAAAGTCAAATGCCAGGATGGTTCCTCTGTAAAGACCTTATCGGCGGGACACCTGAACGTCTTGTCCACTACGAGGACATTTGCGACGCGAACAGAACCTGCGTCGGAGAGAATTTCCGTCGGCTAAAACTGCTATAGAAAAGGTACTAATAGTGTTTGGAGTAACTTTCTACAAATTGTGGAGGGTTCCTGCCAGTTACTTGCCTTCAAGAATAAATTTCTAGAGTAGTTCTTTTACCCGACCGCCATTAATCAGATTGTGTAGTTCAACAAAAGCGCTACTTTTAGTTCAGTAATTTTACAGATTTTTATCGCTCCAGACGTAATGGCACCAGCACTTTAAGAAGAGGGTACTTAAATTTAAATTCATCCAAACACGACAAACAGAACCTGTCGAAGTATCAGTTAAGAAGTCGATATTAGGCTGTAAGGTACTACGCGGTCCTGTCACAGTAATATGACCACCATATATGATCGAAGTCGATGTGTAATAACAACTCACTGACGGCAGGCGACAGCACTAAAAGTTGAGGCTATACAAAGCGTGACGCGAGAGAGGGAGGGAACTGCCGTGGACATGTCCGGAAGGGAATGATCATTCGCTTTCAGGCCATGAGTGAAAACATTTCCGAAACTGCTACGTTTGTAAATTATTCGCATTCCATCATGGTTGAAGTATACCATGCAAGGAAAAATGGCGCCATAGAAATCTGGTGTTGATGCAACTGTGATGCACTATAGGCCATCGATGGTTACTTGTACGGTGGCTACGGAAATATGTATAGGCGAACAAGCGAGTAGCTGTTGAGCAACTGACCGCCCAGATGAAACAAGGGGCTACCAACGGTGTCTCGTCAGTGACCATTCAGCAAACGTTGCAGCATACGGGCCTCTGCTGCCTGCGCCTAGATTATGTGTCCATGCTGACTGCTGTTCTTCGAAGATGAAAGCTGAATGTTGCACTCCAGTACCAGGACTGGAAGTTTACTGGGTGGCAACAGGAGGCCTTTACAGATGAATCAGGATGTGTGCTCCATCAGATAGATACCGTTAGTGTGTACGGCTCTGCAACAATCGTCATTGGGAACCACGTCCACGTGTACACGCAATTTGTTTTTCCTCGGCACAATGATATCTTCCAGCAAGACAATGGAATGTGACATCAGCTTGCATTGTACGTCCAAGGTTCGAAGAGCGCCAGGAGGCGTTTACTGTACTCAGCCAGCCCAATCGAGGTTCTGTGGGACCGCGTGGATCGGTTTGTTCATGCTATGGATATTCAACTTAGAAACCTAGCTCAGCTGGCTACGGCACTAGAGTCGATGTCGCTGCACATCCCTCTCGATACCTTCCATAACTTCTTTCACTCTCATCCTGAACGTCTCGCAGCTGCCCGAGTTGGAAGAGGTGGTTATTCACACTAATGTGATTGGACGGTGTACACTGCTCCCGTTTGTTATTAACGTAAAATGACGTGAAAAAGAATGAACGTGGAAACGTTGACGCAAAGAAAGTTAAGATGCACTGTACAGTACAGACTGGATAAAGAAGATTTCTTAAAGGGATTCCCGCCGAATTTGGTTTCAGAGTACTTGCAAAGTTTCCTCATTCCTCAGTCATAGACGTTATAGGTGTAAATGAATGGCTATGAAATGCCACTGGCTGTTGCCGAATTAAGCACTATTTGTTCGTCCACAGACACTGACGCCAGTGGTGATGGATTAGAAGAAATTAGCGCCCAATTTCAGAACACTACGACACAGAGAAGGAACAATGCAGCTGGATGAAATACTGGGTTATTTGTAACGTCAGGTGAAAACGAATCCAGCAGAACTATTGCTAGTGAAACACTTACGTTATCGCGCTCCTCATATCAAAAAGGAATCTGGTTAAAAAGAAATTCACCGATAGCTTCAGTGTACTAAAATGACTGAATTATACAACACTTGTTCAACATTTACACGAAAGTAATATATAATTTGTGGCTTTAAATGAAAATAAATATAAGGTGCGTTTAAAACTGTCACAGTTCCCTGTGAGATGAACCTGAAGTTCCCACAGATCAATCATTCGGCTAATGAGAAACGAAGTATTCGAAGTACAAGATCAAAAGATGGCGAAGTGAGTATATGCTGAATTTTCATACGTGAAAAGAATCTGACATCTCTAAACTATGAACAAACGAGAGGTAACGTGGACCGCGGAGGGACGGACAGGATTACTATGAAATCCACATAAGACATCTTTACATGCAAGACTCGAAACGTAGATAGAAATTCATAAATATAATTTTTCAGCAAGAAAAACGCGTTTGAAATTGTGAAACCAGCAGTCTGGTTAATTAACTGATCTGGGTGCACAACACCAGCAACATCTTAGGCTTTCCCGGCGAATTAACTGTTTGTACTGAAACTTCCTGGCAGATTAAAACTGTGTGGCCGACCGAGACTCGAACTCGGGACCTTTGCCTTTCGCGGGCAAGTGCTCTACCATCTGAGCTACCGAAGCACGACTCACGACCGGTCCTCACAGCCTTACTTCTGCCAGTATCTCGTCTCCTACCTTCCAAACTTTACAGAAGCTCTCCTGCGAACCTTGCAGAACTAGCACTCCTGGAAGAAAGGATACTGCGGAGACATGTCTTAGCCACAGCCTGGGGGAAGTTTCCAGAATGAGATTTTCACTCTGCAGCGGAGTGTGCGCTGATATGAAACTTCCTGGCAGATTAAAACTGTGTGTCCGACCGAGACTTTAACTCTGGACCTTTGCCTTTCGCGGGCAAGTGCTCTACCATCTGAGCTACCGAAACACAGCTCACGCCCGGTCTCTGTAAAGTTTGGAACGTAGGAGACGAGATACTGGCAGAAGTGAAGCTGTCATGCTGACATATCTCGACCTGAGAGCTTAATTCCACCGTTAAATTTTGGCTAGCTGGTACGTTGGAGCGCCTATGTTGCTGGAGATATGGCGCAAAGGAACATCCTTTTTGTGCAGCTTTGGTAACCCATCGAGTCATGGGGGTGCAGCGGCTCGAGGTCGGAGCTTCTTAACGATTTCTTTCGGGATGCACTGGCGTAGTAGCTCAATAGTCTTCTTTTTCACCCTGTTGGTCGGGTCTCCCTTCAGTTTTCTGTATGCTGAATCCTCGAGTAGGTCGTACATTTTATGATTGTACTCTGATAAAGGAGGCAGTACAGTTGCATTTCCTTTATCCGCAGGTAAAATAACTATTTCAGGATCATTCCGCAGTTCTAGAATGGCAGCTCTTTCTGCTTTCGTGATGTTCGGCCTCGGTAGAGCGGCTTTGGTAATCGCACGGCACGTTTCCTGACGTATCTCTTCTGCTTCGCTGGGAAGGATGGAAATTACTTGTTCTATACCACTGATGAAGTCTGCGATGGGTATAGTGCCACTTCTAAACAAGTCTCAAAGTTCCAAGGTCTGGCACCCAAAGAACAACACGTGCAAGTAGTGCAACGACGAACCGTAATCAACTACACCGGGTAGGAGATTGACGACGCAGCAAAATCAGTTCTGGAAAAGGGACTAAATTTCGCACCAACACTGACTACAGCACTGAAGCCTAAGTGCTTTTACAGACATGTTGATGACACATTTGTGATATGGCCACATGGAAGAGAAAAACTTCAAAAGTTTCCAACATCTGAATTCTCTGCATCCTAACATCAAATTCACTATGGAGGTGGAAGAGAATGGCGAACTCCTGTTTCTAGACGTCCTAGTCAAACGCAAAGCGGATGGCACCTTGGGACACAGTGTATACAGTATATACAGGATACTGATCGGTATCTCCACGCTACCAGCTGCCATCATCCTTCACGGCGTGAGGGTGTACTGCGAACACTGGTACACAGGGACCGCCTAATATCGAATGAGGAAAGCCTACTAGAAGAACTTAACCACCTTAAGGACGTTTGCAAGAACAACGGATATAACGAGGGTCAAATTCGACGTGCTTTCAGGCAGAATGCACAAGCCAAGCAAAAAGATAACGAAGAGGACGAGAAGACAATGGCGTACCTGCCTAGCGCCGGCAAAGTATCCAACAAAATCGGCAGAATTCTGGCATGGTGTAACATCAAATCTGTCTTCCGCCCACCTCTGAAAACGCGTACCCTGCTAGGTACAGTAAAAGACGACCTGGGGCTCCGCAAACCGGGTGTTTACCGTATTCCGTGTAAATGCGGTAAGGCATACATCACGAAAACTGTATGGACAATCGAAGAAAGATGCCAAGAACACAGAACGCACACTGAACTGAAGCAGCCTACAAATTCTGCGGTTGCGGAACATTTCATGGATACTGGTGATACTATGGAGTACGCGAAAACGGAAGTTTTACGGCAGGCCTCGTCTTTTTGGGACTGTGTTCTGGAGGCGATTGAAATACGTGTAGCTGATGGGCTGATCAACAGAGACGCCAGGTTCAACCTCAGCAAAGCCTGGGACCCAGCACTCAGCCAACTAAAAGCACAGTGCCGACCCGAAGCGACTTCCGCATCCGACGAAGGCCACTGGACATCTGGTGGTCCACAGTTCCCATCCAAAAGCCAGCAGCCCGCCGCTCCGCACCACCCCTCCACGCAGCGCCGCGTGCGGTAGGACTCGGGGAAAGAAGTAGGGAGCGATCAGAGTATAAAGGTGAGGAGATTCAGCGGAGACGCTCAGTCTGCAGGTATCACCTGAAGATGACGGCATGGAACGCTGTCGAAATATCGTCGTTTGAAAACGACTGCACCCGGCTGGAGACCCGAGAACAGTACAAACACTAGCAACATCGCTATACTGGGAGGCGAGTGGTTGAAGTGAAGGAGGAACTATACCTGTAACACAGTATACAGTGTGTAACGGGTATAAGTGCAGATGGTTTGTATGTGGTACCTCAATATGTGTACATCAGTGTGTTGGTTCCTTTTTTGTTTCTCAGCGTCGAACAGTCTTCTCACATACACGTCACAGTCTTCATAACTTTTCTGCATAGTCGTAACTGCACCAGCCTAGGTGAACTACGCTTTTCTGTGTGGACTACGCATTTTACGTCAGCGAATCCTCATTTGAAGACCTTATCTGCTGCCAAGGGGAAAATAAGTATTAATGGCTTGCTCTTGCCATACGTACTTGGCCGTACTAGCCAACCTAAACATACACACATAAAAAAATTTGTATCACCCCTGTTCCCAGAACTCCTGAAAATCGACGTTGACTGTAGACACTGTATCAAAGACACAGTCCCTTTTAGTGTTCAGAGACGTCACTACAACCCGCCCAAAGATGCTAACAACTATGCATGAGCAGCGCCTCTTAGACGGAGGGGGTCCGACAGCCGATAAATTCCAGTCATTCCACCAGGAAGGAGGCACACTGCTCGAGTTGTCTGTAGTTCAGCCATGCTTAGACGGTCAATACCGCGGTTCGATCGCGTCCCCATTGTTACTTTGTGCCAGGAAGGGCTTTCAACAAGACAAGTGTCCCGGCCTCTCGGAGTGAACCAAAACGATGTTGTTAGGACATGGAGGAGATACAGGGAGACAGGAACTGTCGATCACATGCCTCGCTCAGGCCACCCAAGTACTACTGCAGTGAATGACCTCTACCTATGAATTATGGCTCGCAGGAATCCTGACAGCAACGCCACCATGTTGAATAATGCTTTTCATGCAGCCTCAGGACGTCCCTGTGTTACGGCTGAAACTGGCTGCATGGTGCGCTACTTCACTCCCGACATTCATGGCGAGGTCCATCTTTCCAACCACGACACATGCAGCGTGGTACAGATTGGCCCAACAACATGCCGAATGGACCGCTAACGGTTGGCATCACATTCTCTTCACCGATGAGTGTAGCATGTGTCTTCAACCAGACAATCGTCGGAGACGTGTATGGAGGCAACCCGGTCAGACTGAACACCTTAGACACACTGTCCAGCGAGTGCAGTAAAGTGGAGGTTCCCCGATGTTTTGGGGTGGCAGTACGTGGGGCCGACGTACGCCGCTGGTGGTCATGTTATGCGCCGTAATGGCTGTGCAATACGTTAATGCCATCCACCGACCGATAGTGCTATCATATCGGCATCATACTGGCGAGGAATTCGTCTTCACGGGCGACAATTCGTGCTCCCATCGTGCATGTCTTCCTTCAGGATAACGACATTGCTCGACTAGAGTAGCCATCCTTATCTCGAGTCATGTACCCTATCGAACACTCCTCGGATAGACTGAAAAGGGCTGTTTATGGAAGAAGCGACCCAACAACCACTCTGGTGGATCTACACCGACTCACCGTTGAGGAGTGGGACAATCTGGACCAACAGTCCCTTGATGAACTTGTGCATAGTACGCCACGACGAATACAGGCATGCATCAATGCAAGAGGACGTGCCACTAGGTATTAGAGGTACTCGTGTGTACAGCAATCTGGACCCCAACTCTGAAGGACTCGCTGTATGGTGGTACAACTTGCAATGTGTGGTTTTCGTGAGCGATGAAAAGGGCGGAAATGATGTTTATGTTGATCTTAATTCCAATGTTCGGCACAGTTTCTAAAACTCTTGGAACCGAGGTGATGCAAAACGTTTTTTCGATGTGTTTATATGACTCGTAACAGCTGTAATGACTAGTCTGTTCAAGAAATACCTGCATTTACACCCACTACATCCAGTAAGGTCAAAAGTGCCAGGGCATCTATTCTGCCTTAGTGGCAGTTAGAATTCTGTGGGTATGTTTTCAATTAGGTGTCGAAGTATCTGTGGGGGAGCGGTGGTCAATTCGTCCTCAAGTCCGAAACAGGAGACGGTAATGATGTTGAACTGAGGAGTCTGGAGTGAAGTGAACGTTTTAACGGATCCCAAAGGTATTTCACTGTGTTCAGATGGGGACTCCGTGTAGGCGAGTTCATCCCTCTGCTTTACGACAGTTTGAAGTGGATCATGCTGATTCAGTCATCATCTTCGAAGTAAGATGATGCCGTGAAGTGTATTCATGCGCAACTGTATTTAGCGTTGCAATAATGGGGTCACACCTTAACCTAACCATGGTAAACATCCCCATATCGTAATATCACTTCCGGTGCGGGAAACTGCTATCACGATCCGTGAGGGCAGGTAACGTACACCAGGTTTTTGCCAAACTCAAATCCTTCCCTCGGGTTTCCAGAGGCTGTAGCGTGATTCTTCACTCCGGATTCCTGATGTCCAGTCATCTATTACCCTGTGGCGTCGTTGTTTACACATTCTCAAAAGTTGCTTATCACTGACTATAGACACATGTTACTTATGAGAAAGTTCTCTAGCGTCCCACTACGTTATTTTTAACTAACGACGCACAGTCCTTTTGGCAGTTTAATTGCTGACAGCAGTTTAGAACTCACGAGTGCATCGTTCGCCTAATTCCTTGCAACATTTTACAGCCACGCTCTGCAACACTGTACGTTGCCCGCCTGTCAGCAGCCAAGGTCTGAATGTTCTTGATTTAGCTCTGGTTTTCCTTCGCGTTTCAGCCAATAGTCGATTCAGGCAGCTTTACAAGGGCTGAAGTGGCCTGATTCGAATGTTACTGAGGTGATAGACAACGCCTCGTCCCCTTTGTTGTCACTGAGCTCTCCTGCCCGAACCATTCTGCTGTTAGATTCTCAGTTGACAAAATAATTACTTCTGATCTTTCACCTGACAAGTCGTCGTCAATCTCGCATTACGTAGTTGTGTCTGAATACTTTTAATCAGAGTGTGCTTTTCCATGGACAAGGATCTCCACTGATTGACAAGCGTGGAACGCTGCATCGAACCGATCTTCTCACTTAAGTCCACAAGAAGGAGAAGAAGAAGAATAACAACAACAACAATAACAAAAAGAACGACGACGACGACAACAACACTCAAGTGAGTATTTACTGGTCTGCTCGTAAAGTAATGATAATTACTGCATGTTGTTCATTGCCATCATTTTACTTACTGTTATCATGTTATAAATATTTTTTCACTGTTAACGAGTGCTGGGCATCCTTGTGGTCGTGTTAGAAGTAAGGAAGATATCATTTGCATTCGTCTAACAATCAGTATACAGCTAACGTCCGTAAAAAGCAGTTCACTCACAACTTACCAGCCAAGAGAATGCGGCCTATCAGTTCATTTCTTCCTATGTTGTCGAAGTCCATCACCATTACGTCCAGAGAACATTCCCTAATTTTTTCCCACGGCACGTTGAAGCTGAAAGTCTCATTGAAGATGGGGTTCAAAGTGCATTTGAAGATGGGCGTCTTACGTTTCTCAATCCGTTTGTCTCCAAATTGCAACCATACTTTCACATAGGGATCTGAAACACATAAAGTAGTACATGTTATAGTACTATGCAAGTGTTGAGGTGAACGTATCTTAAAATTGTTATGAAATCTAAATCTTGAAAAAAAAATAAGAGTCACATAAACATCTAATATACTATTTCAGCTACATATCTATCAGGTTTCCTAAATTTCTCTATATGTATTTTACAATAGACTAACTGGGAAAAGTTGCAACACCAAGGAGCAGCTGTGCGACATAAAAGAAAGTTGACACGTGTGTTTCTACATATGAAAGATGAAATCTGTTCAAATTTCACACCAGTCGCACAAGACTGACGCAAGTAGCGCCGTTATGAGGATGCAAATCAGATTTTCCTTACTAACATTGTATAACGGAGGTTATCTTTAGCTACCTTTGAGATTCGACGTGGTGAGTTTCTGTTAGTCAAGAATGCCTCAACAGTGATAAAGACGATATTACTAACACCTCATTCAGTTTTAACGAGATCGTGTAGCAGACCTACGAGGAGTGGATGTTCGTTCTGCGGTACTGCAGAAAGACTTTGGCAGACATGTAACCACTGCACGTAGCTGTTGGCAGTGGTGGACACGAGAATGTACTGTATAGTCGCTAGAACACCGGGCTCGAGACGGCCACTCGGCAGAACCGAGAGGGAACACCGTCGTGTTTAACTATGGCTCTGGTGCTTTGTACGGTACCTGCAGCAGCAATTTGGGCAGCATTTGGAACCGCAGTGACACGACGAACTGTCGCACAGCGGTTACTTCAAGGACAGCTTCGGTCCAGACGTCCTGTAGTGTATGTTACGCTAACCCCAAACCACCACCATTTTCGACTTCAATTATGTCAAGCGAGAGCTCATTCGAGGACAGGCGATCATCTGTTTTGTTTTCTGACGAAAGCTGGTTCTGCCTCAGTGCCAGTGACGGCCGTGTGTTGGTTAAAAGGAGACCATTTGAGGGGCAGCAACCAACCTGTAAGCGTGTCAGACACACTAGTCATACTCTTGAAGCTATGGTCTGAGGTGCTATTTCGTATGACAGCAGGAGCCCCGGGTTCCCGGGTTCGATTCCCGGCGGGGTCAGGGATTTTCTCTGCCTCGTGATGGCTGGGTGTTGTGTGCTGTCCTTAGGTTAGTTAGGTTTAAGTAGTTCTAAGTTCTAGGGGACTGATGACCATAGATGTTAAGTCCCATAGTGCTCAGAGCCATTTTGAACAGCAGGAGCACTCTTGTGTTATCCCACGCATCATGACTGCAAAATTGTGGGTCAACCTCGCGATTTGACCTGTCGTGCAGCGTTTCGTGAGTATCACTCAAGGAGGTGCTTTCTAAGAGGATACTGCTCGCCCACATACTGATACTGTAACGCTTGCAACCGAACATCCTCTACAGAGTGTCGACGTGTTGCGTTGGTCTGCTAGATTAACAGATCCGTCTCCAATAGAGCACATATGGGACATCATCGGACGAAAACAACAGCGTCTGTCACAAACAGCTTTAATCGTCCGTCTACTGACAGAGCAGGCGCAACACCAATGTAACTCCATCCCAAAAACTGACGTCCAGCACCTGTGTAACATAATTTATGCACGTTTTCATGGCATGTTTGCACTCACTCAACGATATGGCGCCTACTATGGTTATTATTGTATCAGCGTTTTACATTTCTTATGGTTTAACAGGCGCTCACATTGACCTGCGAACTTGCAGTGTTAATCACTTAAATATGTTACATAGACAAATTTATTCTCGACATTTCGTTACTCTGCATTAATCACTAATAGTGATAGCGACATACGTCTAAAAAGAAACATCCTAATATTTCTGGAACTTCTCAAACTCCAATGAACATACCGTTTACATCGTGGGCCTTTGGAAAAAGAAGGAAATACACGTATTTTGCTTGAGTCAGTCCTGATTCTGTATGAGTTACCACATCCTCGTCGTTTGAACAAGTATGCTGCATTCCGGAAATAATTTTCAAATTTGTTACACGACTTCAGTGACAAATTACGCAATGTAACTCTTGTTTTGCTTGACTATGATTGGGTAGATATCACGTAGCTCACAACATTTGCTAACTTGCTTGAACCCTCTAACTACTATATATAATTCCTTGGTTTGCTTTGACGTTACTGTAAGCGTCATTCCAACTACCTTTCATGCTAAGGTTGCATCAAACGACATGTGTTTTATTCTTTTTGTAGAAGAAAATGTGTTCCGTCAAGGGCTATATTGCCCTAATATATTAATGTTTAATAACTATTAGGCTTCTGGAGAACTTGGGAGAAGTATATTTTATTTTTTGCGTTTCAGGTACTATAGTTCATATAACGAGGGAAACAGGATAAAATATTATATTGTGCTCACTGTATAGCCAAAGTACATAATAAAAATGCAGGTTCATCGTCAGTTCTGAAAATCGGCTGCGACACATATAAAAAAAACTGCGTGGAGCGATGACATTTTCGTTATGAGAAATATGATGTCGCAGCCTTAACGCTTTTTTGTAGCATGGTTTTGCAATATCAAGTGATAGCCATCTCTCCTATTGAATTCATTTCTATGCGTGTGGAAATTGGACTATTGGTCTTTATTTCCATGTATAGGATACTTTTATGACCAAAACTTAACAGACTTCTGGCGATTCGTTAAATGCGCCAGAAGTTCGGCAGTTGGCCTATAACGAACACTTCAACGGATACAGACTGTGAAGTCATTGTTGAATATCGTTGTTTTCTGTTGGGACCAGCAAACACAAGCGTCTGCACTGCACCGAGCAAAACGAGAGTTTATCTGTTTACAAACTTTTGTAACAGTGTATTGTGATGTTTATCAGCAAATTGAAGTTTTGAAACGAATTTTTACACAAACGAAGACAGTCTAAAGAAAATAGATGTTACTTGCTGCACACTGATGCCAGGTGCTACTCAATTTTGAGGAAATGCAGAATACCACTCCACTAAATACAAATTTGAAAATTACTTCATCTCCGTAATGTTTATATCAAAACGAACACTGTTCTAATAGTTTATTACCCATGAATGAAGTCTGTTTTATGATAAACTTGCGGAATGACAAGTTTCAGTATACTTTTCGGACTGCCAGAACATAAACACTCTTATAGTTCTGCAATCATGAGACATCATTATTACGCGAAAGCACTAAACACGAAGATAATAACATTTCAGTCATCTGAATTTGCATTATCGCTTTTCAGTTGCTAAAATTTGTTACTGACTTGAGCCGTATGCCATATCTGTTGTAAGTGACGCAAGCGAATTACATGAACAATTATTTACTATTTATACACAGTATTTACTATTCGTAAACAGATCTACACTCTTTACTCGGATTTATCGTTTGCATGATACATGGTTCGTGAGCTTTGACGTCACAAATTCCACATTATCAACATTTTCCACATAAATCATGTTCCGTTCAGCGTATAGGCTGATGAACAGAATGCAATGGTTCGTCTTGATTTTTTGAGTCGGCATTTGTTTCCACTTGCGTTTTGTATTACCTATGCAGTAAGAGAAAAATTATGAAGGAAATACGAGATAGTAAGAATATGTTCTGTTCACGCGATATAAAAACAGCAAATAAATTATATTTATATTCTTATTACTTTATTATTTATTTCTCCTTTCTTTAGAAGGAATGCATTACGGTTTCATTTGTCAGTGGGTCATATAATTCATCAATAAAAATTCGTCAGTCAGTTGTATTACAATTATTACAGTTCCTTTGCTTATAAATTGATGTATCAGAACCTTATGACCACTGACCATCTGGACATCGAATCCCATATGGTGACGCTGCGGACACGTGACGCGGTGAAAAGGATGTATATAGGTGGAGCAGAGACAAATAGGGGATTATTCTAGCTGTGATAAGAGCAGCAAATGGGGAGATACATCATCGTAAACGAGTTCCATATGGCCTCGCACGTGGAAACGAGTATCTCGGAGAAGAACTGATTAACTATTGGCGTACTACTGTCGTGAACATCCATGGAAATTATTTGGCGGACAGTAGTGAGCCGTGGTAAAAGTTGCTGTTATGAAGAGCGCGCCGCAGCGCGTAGTGTCAAGCAGTCGCCCTCCGTTTCTGGCGGTGGCACCGCTGTGGCAGTCTCAACTTTGGTACCTCCCTATAGTGTGAAATGGGAAAAGTTGCCATTTCACGTGCATTTAAGGGGCACTATGAGCTCGGCAGTGGGTCAGTCGGTCAGTCTCGGCGAGTCTGGTCAGTTGGTCAGCCGGGTCAGCGAGGGACAGTCAGTGTCTCTCTGTCGTCCGGATTGCTAGTATGTGTTAGGCCGCCAGTCTGCTCGAGTTTGTTCAGGCAATGGTCATTGGCGGTTGGATCGATCGATTGGTCGGTCGCGCACTGAGACACAAGATGACTTGTCCGCCTTGAGCGTCGGCGCATGTGAGGTCCCCACGTGTCCAGCGGGCCGCGCCGTATAGCGAGCGGTAGTGGCTTCGCGGCCGACACGAGAGCAACAGCAGCCAACCCACGACATCGGTCTGGCCAGTGCGAGCTGCGACATCGTGAGATGGGAGATCGGCGCGCGTTCCTGCGTCCGTTGAAGCGGCTGGCAGCGGACGGTTCGGGAGAGCGTTTTGGGGGTACTGCGCCAGGTCTTCGCCAGACATTACAGTGTAGTAGAAGTGAAGTGATTCGCAATATGTTGTTTCATTTACTTGTTAAATTCTACTTGCTTTCTTGGTCAGTCTCTCGTCCCCAGCTTGCTCGTCACTTCACTTCGCACATTGCTGAGGGATGGACCCTCTTCAGGAAACGAAGTTCTAGCGCGTACGCGCTTCTCCTTCGGAAATGGCGGGGTGATGCTAAGGGAGAACATGGCGGGTGTTTCGTCGACGTGACTTGTGCTGGTTTTTTCTCTCTCTTTTTTTTTTTTTTTTTTTTTTCGAAAGACGAAAGAATAGGCAGAGGAATAGTTAGAGAGGCGGAAAACGAACGGCCGAAATGGCTGGCCGGAGGGGAGAATGACTCACGCTGACGGATGATGATGATGACCTCGCACTGCAGGGCTATCCGTAGTACTGGCGATACTTGGCGGGGAGACGGCCCGTCACATGGATTTCCGAGATTTCGGCCAATAGTTGCCATTCATCGTTCGAGAAGATGGGATGTTTGTCAATGAGGAGTAACTCCTTCTTGGTCAAGAAATTGAGCCACCTGAGCTGATACTGGGTAAAGCGAGTAGGGTGATGCGGGAGGGGAGGCCGAACACGGGTCAGAGAGTAGGGGTACGGGTGGTCAAAGAAGGGGTAAGACCCGTCCTGGAGCGATGTCACTAGTCCCTGAAGGAAAGGCTGCAACTCGTGTTCAGTTGGAAAGCGGGGTTGCCGCAACCTCTGGATAATGGACTGCTCTACCGTGGAGGAGTCGGTTGTTGCCACAGCACGCTGACCTGCAGACGGCGGAACTGAGGTGGACGACGGAGGCGGCACATCGTCGGTGTCCATAGGCGCAACCACTGGCGGCGCGGCAGGGGACGGAGCGGCGGTCGGCTGTGCGGCCGCATCAACCCCCACCGGCCGACGCACGGGCGGGGCGTCGGCGGGAACCGCCGACGTCTTCTTGGGGCGCTGCAACCTCTTGAGGAGCGGCTGCTCCACAGGGGATGAGTCGGTCCCAGCTTGCTCGTCTGCGTCCCGTCCGCAATTTGTTAGGCAGTTAGTGTCTGTCGGTCTGTCTGTCTGTTTGTCTGTCGGTCTGCCATACGTTAATAGGTCCCTCTGTCATGTTTGTCGGATTCGGTGTTTACAAATTTATTGCTTAAGGTGTAAAGGCCGAACTCCTGAAATATGTTTTTATCTTGACTATCATCTTGAGCGGCGGTATATGTGTAATGTAGAGCATGCTTGTATATTTTATGTAAGACTGCATTTCACGGGTTTTTATTTAAATGGTCATTTTAGTATATAAAGTTGCCACCCTTACACCGTAAAAGTTTTCTTTTTAAAAACAAATTGCACTTTCGGTGGCAAGTAATTTTTTTTTATGTGAATGTTTTGTACCATTTCCATCCCTTCTTCGGGGTGCATAGTTTATGTGTTTGTGTGAGTTGTTAAAATTTTTAGTTTAAAGTAATCTGGTGTGTTGCAGATTTGCACCAGTGTAGTCTGTCAGAGGTTGTTGTTGAAACGTCCACTTAGAAAAATTAATGAATGACTGTGCTGATAAACCTCTTACATTATTTGTTTTTCAAACAGCTGAGCAGAACTGAACGTACTCAGACATTTCACTCTTTACGTATTCTGATCAACACTAAACTGACACACAATATCTTTTGCGCAACGCAATCTGACTTTCAAAAATCCCTACAAAAGAATGGCCCTGACTAACATTAGCCTATACCTTTCACAAATCACTTACAAAAATCTTCGTTACTCGAACTACTGCAATACAGCGAGCGCCACTACTGCCAGCTAAATAAAAGATTCAAACTACTGAAGGCACTAACTATTGATAGGCATAGTTAGCAAATGAAAGATTTTGATAGAGAACAAACAATGTATTTACCTTAATAGTGTTCAAAAGTCATAATATATATAGCAGTTCATGATATCCATTCTTACAAATGTACGGTTTATGATGGACACACGTCCAGATCATCCGCTCTCCAAAATCCCCCATCTCACTTCCCACAACAATGCCAACCAGCCACAGACTGCACACAGCACAGCCAGTGATTTTCATACAGAGCGCTACGTGGCGTTACCAATATAAAAACCTAGACAGCCCACTTACATTGTGAGCGGTCGTGACTACGGCAGTGTTAAAAGGGAGCGGCCAGGTTCTCAGCTCGAAAGCTCATACTGTCAAAAATTTTTTTTTGTTATTTCTGCCTCTGAATAAATTGTAACTTGATATTTACAGGGTGCTTTCTGATTAGAATTTTAAATCTGTTAAAAAAGGGGGGGGGGCTTTTAGAAATATATTTCCAATTATTGAAAGAAATTTAATTTGTTTTCATCAGTTACCCACTGGAAACTACTTCCACGCTCACATAGTGTGATTAAATATGTTAATGTTCTTGATGAATCGCTAGTAAATAAAGTAAATTCTTAAGAAAAGGTTTTGAAAATCAATTCATGGTTCAGGTAGAACCCAGAAAATGTGACAAAGTTGTTGGTGGACTACATCTCGTTATAGAACGTGCAGGTCGGAGGCGTGTTCGCTCTGTGAAACAATACAGACAGCAATCTGCGGCAGGTATGACGGCAGTATACAATACCGGTGCTGGCGCAAGTGTTTCAGGACACAGCCTGCGGCGCACATTGTTGAACATTGGGCTCCGATGTAGATGACCCACAGGTGTTGCCTTATTAGAGTTTCTTGTTCCACGACACCTAGCGTTGTAGCACATTGTTTAGCACACTGGACTCACATTCGGAAGAACGACGGTTCAAAGGAGCTTATGACAAATGCCGGGATAGTTCCCTCGAAAGCGTATGGCTGCTTTCCTTCCCCATCCTCCCCCAATTCGACCATGTGCTCCGTCTCTAATGATCTCATTGTTGACTGGACGTTAAACACTTATCTCATCCTGCTCTGTTACACCAGGACGGCGGTTGAATACGGGGATGTCGTCATCCTGTCAAATGACTACTATGAAGATGCACCGCTCGGCGGACTCAGGCTGGGAAATATGCCACATTCACCTGGGCTTCTAAAGAATTTGTGTTATTAATCTAAGGCACCAAGACAGCTGCAGACAATAGGAAAAATTTGCGGACCATCTGCATCTCTTCATGTTTCGGCACTGTCATCTTCCAGCAGGATAACAGTCCATGGCACAAAGACAGAATCGTGCAACCGTGCTTTGAAGTGATGACAGCTAATTCACGCTGATGTCTAGGATAAAAAATTCGACTGATCCCGATGTATCATATCTGGGACGCCATCAGGCACAGGTTCCGTGTCAACAGTCCGTAATTTATGGGGAATGTTCGTGCGGTGAGTAAGCTTTGGTGTCACACTCCACCGAAAACCTACTAAGGACTTTGTAACCCTTGCGAAACAGAATCATTGGAGCACTGGGTTCCAAAATTGGACCAACGGCGGTCAAAATATTTGGTTCAAGTTTAATTTTTGATTCTTTTCGTCATGACATATTGAAGCACTCATTGTTGAATAAGGTTATGTCGATATATAGGGTTATTCCGTGATGGTGTTACCAACTTTGAGGGATGATTAAGAAGGGTAAATATACATTACTGGCCATTAAAATAGCTACACCACGAAGATGACGTGCTACAGACGCGAAATTTAACCGACAGGAAGAAGATGCTGTGATACGCAAATAGTTTTTCAGAGCATTCACAGAAGGTTGGCGCCGGTGCCGACACGTACAACGTGCTGAAATGAAGAAAGTTTGCAACCGATTTCTCATACACAAACAGCAGTTAACCTGCGTTGCCTGGTGAAACGTTGTTATGATGCCTCATGTAAGGAGGAGAAAGGCGTACCATCACGTTTCGGACTTTGATAAAAGTCGAATTGCAGCCTATTACGATTGCGGTTTATCGTATTGCGACATTCATGCTCGCGTTGGTCGAGATCCAATGACTGTTAGCAGAATACGGAATCAGTGGGTTCAGGAGGTTACTACGGAACGCCGTGCAAGATCCACACGGCCTCGTATCACTAGCAGTCGAGATGACAGGTATCTTATTCGCATGGCTGTAACGGATCGTGCAGCCACGTCTCGACGTTTGCAAGACAACAACCATCTGCACGAACAGTTCGACGACGTTTGCAGCAGCATGGACTATCAGTTCGTAGAGCATGGATGCGGTTACCATTGACGCTGCATCACAGACAGGAGCGTCTTCGATTGTGTACTCAGGGACGTACCTGGGTTCACGAACGGCAAAACGTCATTTTTTCGGATGAATCCAGGTTCTGTTTACAGCATCACGATGGTCGCGTCCGTGTTTGGCGACATCGCGGTGAACGCACATTGGAAGCGTGTATTCGTCACCGCCATACTGGCGTATCATCCGGCGTGATGGTATGGGGTGCCATTGGTTACACGTCTCGGTCACCTCTTGTTCGCATTGACGGCACTTTGAACAGCGGACGTTACATATCTGATGTGATACGACACGTGACTCTATCCTTCATTCGATCGCTGCGCAACCATACATTTCGGCAGGATAATGCACGACCGCATGTTGCAGGTCCTGTACGGGCCTTTCTGGATACAGAAAATGTTCGACTGCTGCCCTGGCCAGCACATTCTCCAGATCTCTCACCAATTGAAAACGACTGGTCAATGGTGGTCGAGCAACTGGCTCGTCGCAATACGCCAGTCACTACTCTTGGTGAACTGTTATCGTGTTGAAGCTGCATGGGCAGCTGTACCTGTACACACCATCCAAGCTCTGTTTGACTCAATGCCCAGGCGTATCAAGGCCGTTATTACGGCCGGAGGTAGTTGTTCTGGTTACTGATTTCTCAGGATCTATGCAGCCAAACTGCGTGAAAATGTAATCACATGTCTGTTCTAGTATAATATATGTGCCCAATGAATACGCATTTATCAGCTGCATTTCTTCTTGGTGCAGCAATTTTAATGGCCAGTAGTGTATAACGTGCAATATAAAGGTTTCAGTGCGAAATCCATGCAGTCGGGAATCTATATGCCTATCAGGCACACTCGCCGTCAGGGCTGAGAGAATCATTCCATCGACGCACCAACTTGAAGATATCCGTTTAGTGCAGCACCGCGTCCTGCTGCATCAAGAGGTCCATAATTTCCAGCAACTCATCCTACTCCGACAGAAATCGGCGACCCTTCAAGCGCGCTTTGAAGGAGCGGAAGGAGTGAATATCATGCAGAGGAATCAAGATTATAGGGAGGGTGCTCAACTGTGTCCCACTTCTGTTGATATAAGTTCTGCGTTACTATATTTGCGGTGTGAAGTCTTGCGTTATCATGAAGCAGCACACTCCTTATCGCAGTTTCCCTGGACGTTTAGCTTTAATTGCAAGCCGTGATCTCTCCAGCGTCGCACAGTACCGTTCCCCAATGATGGAGATATCAGATTACTAGAAATCGATCATCAGTTGGTCCCGGTAATCGAAAAATAGGGTGAGCATCACCTCAATAGCCACCAACGCAGAATCTTGTGCACCATTACACGACGGTGGTTTTCGACACACATTCTGTCCCATACACATCTTCATTGTACGATGGATGTCTACTTTCGACAGCCAAGAAATGGACGTTAGTCCTGTCTGGACGTACTTTGGCCGCGCGGGATAAGCCGAGCGGTCTGGGGCTCAGCAGTCATGGACTGTGTGGCTGGTCCCGGCGGAGGTTCGAGTCATCCCTGGGGCATGGGTGTGTGTGTGTTTGTCCTTAGGGTAATTTAGGTTAAGTAGTGTGTAAGCTTACGGACTAATGACCTTAGCAGTTAAGTCCCATATCATTTAACACACATTTTTTTGACGTATTTTGTAACCACGTCGTCATGGTTCGCGTTTCCACATTTACTGTACGCTCGTAGAAAAGAAAATCCCTTGCCTATATATCAGTGCTTATACACCTGCATCGGAATCGCCCCACGTTGCGTGTATCCTGCAGCAACGACCTCAAACGGAAACTGTTTGATCGCTCTTTACATCAATTTGAGATAAGGAGCCCTTGTCGAAAGATATAAGCGAATATCGTTTTGATACCTCTGATAGTGGAATGCATGCCTCGGTGCTGTTATTGCCAAGACTTCAGGCAAGGAGACTTTCAGAGGTTGTAATACCTGTTGAAAGGTCTCTGTTGGATTCCTTTCATGTTTAATTTCTTAAATCTGTTGCCATTTATGGAATAAATTCCTCTTCTAAATGTACTGTGGCGTTCCTGACTATCTGGGAGGAGACTGAGCAGTGGAATGTGTTACTTTTACACACAAACAAGAACGATCTGTCACACTACTACACTTTAAAGCACAGTTTATATGTAATTCTTATATGTAATTCATGTCACACAGTCTCATACGGAACCTACATCCGCTTTCTTTTATATACTGTATATGATAAGATACTGTCATCCCCCTTCCCCTTTGTGTGAGAGGATGAATGAGCATATGTATTTCTAGTTGCATGCTTGAGGGTAGCAGACAAGGCTGTCTGCTAGAGAACAGTAGGACCAACGTCGGAACAGGTAGCTACGCTTCCTAAAATCAAAGAGGTTTCTATCCTTAGTATGGTCCTGTCCGTCCGTTGTCATGTTGGTATAGGAAGCTGCCCCTCTGGCCACTTCCGTTGGTCTTTGTGAGCCACCCTCAGGAAGCACGCTGGGCAGTAGGGCAGTTGCAGTGTGGCCGTGGCGAGCGTCTGAAGTGGTAAGATCTCCGGCTAAGCGCGTGTCTGTTAAGTCCGTAGGACAATGGATTTCTTAAGTTCAGCCTAATTGAAAATTTAATCACCTTGATTTCAGGTTTAACTCTAAAATATCTAATGCTATCTTAAAGTGCAGCGGAGTGTAATTCTCGTGTTAAATTCAGATTATTTTGGGGTAGTTGCTTTGTTACTACTTTGTGAGTAAATTGGAACCACGTGTTGATCAGTAACTCTAACTAAGTTCATCAGTCTTAAATGCGAATGTTTGTGTGATTATAACGTCTCGTCTTGACAATATTTTGCAATATAGCAACTTTTCTTTATGTTCAACCCACGTGGAGTGTACTTTGCGAGACCAGTACCACGTGCTTACATAACTGTTTGACCCATCAGATTAATAGTAAGACGTTAGTAACCAGTTCAAGGTTTTTCTTTGGTCAATTGCTTTTCGATCTAATTTATTTTAATTATCAAAATTATTGTGGAGTTGTACGCTTTGTGTAAACCAAGTTGACCACGTGGAGCATGTGGTGTAATCATCAAAGTAGCCCTCAGCTATTCTTTTTGCGAAGACTTCACAAAGAGTTAATATGAATTTAGTATACCAGTGTGTGGTAATTACATGACAGACAGGATTGTGGTATGAACGTAATTTCTTTGGGTAAAAACTGAATCTGTTGGTTGTGGTTAATTTCTTCTTGCTTATGTTTCAATGTTCTTCGTGTGTTATTTTATGAATGCATTGTTGTACACAGTCTCCCAATCTTGGCTCCATATTTTATGTGTTCCGTAAGATTACAATCTCACATTTTTTCAATCGTAAATAAGGCACCAGCTCAGTTATAACTCACGTATAATATGCTGAAATTTCAATGAACAATCTTAAAATAAATTTCCAAATATAAACTGATTTCTTTCTTTTTATTTAAATTATCCTTTATATATATATATATTACCGGTTTTGTATGACTATTAAAAGATTATCATTAATGTTAGTCTGGTTGGTAAACCAAGACTAAATATCTGATGAAACAGTTGCCCAGTAATCCACGGTTAACGTCCCCAGACAGATCACGGCTTTTAACCCAGCCCGCATCTCGTGGTCGTGCGGTAGCGTTCTCGCTTCCCACGCCCGGGTTCCCGGGTTCGATTCCCGGCGGGGTCAGGAATTTTCTCTGCCTCGTGATGGCTGGGTGTTGTGTGCTGTCCTTAGGTTAGTTAGGTTTAAGTAGTTCTAAGTTCTAGGGGACTTATGACCACAGCAGTTGAGTCCCATAGTGCTCAGAGCCATTTTGAACGGCTTTTAACCCAGCTTTTATTGTCTATTAGCACCGATCTCAGCATAACAAAATTAAAGTTACAATATTACACATCAGCATACCAAATTAAAGATTTCCGCTAGACTCTGGAATCTCTGAAACGTTAGATTGCGAGCGTGTTATAATCTTAATTTTTTTTTTCTCTACAGCCCTCAAACAACTTCTGCGTTGTTTCCGAGCAGACTTTCAAAAGATTCACTGCGTTGTTGATCGGCGTTGCGTTGTTTGTCTTGTTTTGTTTTTTATACTTGTGTGTTTTATATGTCTGTGTGTTTTTTATTCTCGCTTGTAAATTCCACTGTTTCGATCTAAGATAAAAATTTGTTTTGCGTGTGAAAAAGTGCGTACTAGGTTGGGTATCTTGCGTGTGACTGTCGTAATTTTTGTGGGACACATTTATTTTGATTAGTGTGTCGCATACCGGTTATAAATTGCACTAATGCAGACACGTAACCAAACTAAAAGTAAGCGGTCCGACAACCTAAGCAACATGGACCAAGGGGATAATTTAATTTCGAATGTTAACGCGTCGGGCGGTTCCGAAAATGCAATGGGGAATAGTTCAGATGAAATGCAAGACAGGACGAACGGGCTCACATCAGAGCCACAAATTAATTTGCCTTCAACTAACCAAATTGATTTGGCAGAACTCATGAAAGCCTTATTGCAACAAAATAAAGAATCATTTGAAAAATCGTTCTGAGAACAAAAAGAATCATCAGAAAAATCGTTCTGAGAACAAAAAGAATCATCCGAAAAATCGATCCGCGAGCTAGGCGAACAAATGACGCAGAAATCAGAAAAATCGTTCCGAGAACAAAAAGAATCATCCGAAAAATCGATCCGCGAGCTAGGCGAACAAATGACGCAGAAATCTGAAAAATCGATCCGAGAGCTAGGCGAACAAATAGACGAAAAACTAATCCAGCAGACAAATAAAGTCGACAAGTCGATGCAGAGAGTGTCCGATGATATCTCACAAAGAATAAACAATCTGGCAAGTGAGATAAAAAGTGATATTATGAAAGAATTAGGCCGTACATTTGAACAAATCGATACTCGTCTGCAAGCCTTAGAACAGAGCAAGCGGAGGGGCGATGCCGAATCTAAAGAAAGCGAAGAACGGCTACTTCGGAATTTCCAAGAGCTGAGGGAAGAATGCCAAAGGGAGCACCAGCAGGTACTTTCGAGGGTCCAAGAGGCGGAAACGCATTGTCCCACGTCCGTTAGTAACACAATAGCGGACAACAGTTTAGCGATCCACGCGTTGGAACAGCAAGTAGAACAATTGAAGCAGACTGGGGCGGAGGACAAGAGACAAATTGATGATAAGATTGCGGCATTAGCGGACACTGTAGGCACGATGAAGCCGACGGAAAGCGAGAACAATACTACACCGGTAGCGGCCGCAGAGACCGAAGAAGTGCGTTCGCTTCTTAGATTTCAGAAGGGACAGTTTGAAGTGAACAGACAACACAAAGCTGTAACAGGCGAATTACAAGAACGCGTGGCGCATCTGGAAAACCGCATGGCGTGTGATTCCGAACTCGCCAATAGCACTAAAAATAGCCGTACGAACAGTGCAGAGAGGGACTCCAGCCACGAGGCAGATTCTGACGACAGGGAAGAATGTAATTTAAGGGGCAGACATGAGAGAAACAGAAACATTCAAGGGCCTCGCCAGGAGGAAATGCGGGGATTTGATTTCAAACATTTCCTTACGGTAAGAAAGTTTGAGATATTCCGAAATTCGCAAAAAGGAATACATCCACGTGCATGGCTCGAGCAATTTGAGTTTTGTCTTCCCCCCGACTGGGCAAGTTCACATAAGATAGAATATATGTGTGGCTATTTGGAAGGCGAACCGGCGATTCGCATGAGGTCGGCAGCGCGTCACTGCAACTCCACTCGGGAGTTTCGACAAGCCTTTCTGTCCGCCTATTGGTCGGAAGCGGCACAAGATAGGGTCAAACATGGCATAATTATGCTGCCAAATTTGAACCAGTCTGGTTTCGGCAGCCCTGCACGCCTATTCGACCACATGCTGCAGGCAAATCAATTTTTATACGACCCATATGGGCCTGCAGAACTAATTAGGATATGCATCACCAAATTGCCGATGCACTTGCGGCGCGTCATTCTTGCGGGACGATGCAAAGAGGACGTGGAAACGTTTAAAACACTTCTCCAAGAGTTGGAATACAATACAGCAGAATGCCCGCCTAATCAGGCACAAAGTTATTACGGGGCACAGCAGCGCGATCGCAGTCGTGGCCGTAGTACTAATCAACGGCGTGACTGGTCGTCGCGACGCGAACGGAACAATAATCGGGACAGGCCGTATAGAAACTGGGGTAACAGTCGCGAACACAGGTGGAACAACAGAAATGATCGAGGACGTGGACAGAATCGTGAACGGAACAGTTACGGCAACCAGAATCGATATCACGGTGAACACGGTGGGAACAGGACTGTAGGCGGAGCACCTTATGATGTTGAAATTCGGCCGGCTAACCCTAGACATAATCCAGCAAATGGAAATGAACGAAACCGGCAATGACAAACGATCAGCGCAGAAGGCGCCCAATCGGAACAAATGAGCGACATGGCAAATGAGTAGAAAGGACAGTGAGAAGTAGAGAGCACGGTGAGGAGAAAGAATTGATTAGTTTAAATTTGTGACATATGCATTTTGAATAATATGTTGGTAAAAATTAATGATAAAGATGTTTCTGTGTGATGGATTGAAGTGATGTTTTAATTTAATTTTTTTCTCCTTGTGCAATTAGGATTTAGTTTGATTCAAACGTGAAGATAAAAGGTTTCTTTGTGAACGAGTAAAATGCTGTTTATGTTTTTTTTGTGTGTAAATTGAAAAGAGTCGCTCCTGAGGAAAGCAAGATCGTTGCTGAATTAGTGCATAAACTCAGGGGAATATCCGATCTGTGGGTATTATGGGTGTGGCAAACCCAGGTCCCCAGCTGTTAGTAGCCTTGTTTCCGATTTTCTGCTTTCAGTGCTACTATCTATCTATTACTATTCTATATCTGTCAGTATAAATGAGGATCTCTTCCTATAGTATGCATGCTGTATGAATATTTTAAGATAGGAGAACTCTGAGAAAGGAATGAGTAAGTTTGGAATCTTGAAAACAGGATGCGATAATACGATTGTTGAACCATTGGCTTCCAATATGCGATGATATGTTAATATTGATGATATATGTCTTTTTTGTTCTTTATAGCTGAGTACGTAAAGTGCTGTCTGTGGATTTCGTAAGTATATTGATTCCCTTCAAGGTGAAAGAAGAATTGTGGTTTGTGTAATTTACGTGGCCCTGAAATATTATTGTGGTAGTCAAATACGAGCAGCTTTTCAGCAAATGGAGAATGGAACGGAAATATGGATCCTTTTTGTCGTCTTGATTGATGTTGAGCCAAAGCCTAAAAAATTATTCTGCGTTAATACTTGTCCTACAAAAGCGACGTTTATGTGTTTTGCTGATGCTGTGAGCATTACAGCTTACTGTTTTCGCTGGTGCGGGATGCACTGCAGCCTATATGATTTGTACTGAGGAAATTTCCCTCTTGAAGGTAGAGGATGATTAAATAATTTTGATTATGGGAACGAAGGAAAGCTTGGTTTAAGGTAATAAGGATAAAGCAAAACATTTGTCATTTAAACTACAGGAGGATTCGGATCTTTTGTGTCTGTTGTAAGTTCAATATGTTAAGATGATACTGTTTTACAGAATAGAGGTGACCACAATTTTGCCATTCATGAGAAATGAATCCAGAATAACCACCACAGGCGAAATAACTGATTTGGAAGCGAAAGGTAACGTAAACAAGGAACGAAATCGCAGCAAAATGGGTAAGAAAATGTAATATAACCTGTATAATGCAAATATTTCTAAACTTCTCAGAGTCATCTGCGTGATTAATTGTTGTGATAACGTAATTTTAGGTGAAATTTTCTTACTGTTTTATGTGTGAATATATGAGTATGATAAATGTATAATTGCGAGTCTCTTTTCAGGTGTGCGAAGTGGTATAAATGTTTTGGCGTGTAAATAACCATTGTTCTTTTTAATGTGTATGTTTAAGGAAAGTTCTCCATATTTATCATGTGACAAGACGTATGCCGCGAGCGTCAAGAAGAGGACGAATTAGAACAATGTTGTAGTGGTATATATACGGTGTTGAAATAGCATTGAAGTAGCTTATTGGCTTAACTAGTAGTGGATAGAAGTAGAATATTGAGTAATGCATGTTATGGGTAGTTAGTTTGTAGAATAGACAACAGGTGTGCATGTATGTGTGTGTAAATAACATGTGAACCCTATGCTGTCCTGACTTATACTTGCACAAGGCATAATCCTATTCATTTTAGTGAATTAATAAATAGCATTTGATTTATTAAAACGTAAGTGAACCACATTAGTGATGTGGATTTAAATATTATACTGTCAGTTCATTTAAATTTTTATTTTTATACTGTCAAGTCATTTCACTTTTATTTTTTTTACATTGTCAAGTCATTTAAATTTTATTTTATATTGTCGATTCATCTAATTTTTTTATATTAAAAAAAATATTAAGTCTCACTTTGTTCTTAAAAATTGTGAAAGACAATACTAAGTGGTATTATGTATGACATTGTGTAATCACATAAGGATGAAAAAAAATTTCTGTGAATGCAGTTGAGAACGTGAAAGCGAACCGGCAAAACTCTTAAGAGACAGCGGGAGCAGCTGGACTAGTTGTAAACTGGCGGGTTTCCCAGCAGGACACGCTGTCAGCCAGGCCACTTTGGGAGCGCGGCCGACAACAAAAGAAGGTACGCGGCAAACACTTTCCCTTGTACCTGGAGCTAATGGGCGGCCGCCCCGGGCGACCCTTCCTCGAGGCGATGACCTGAGATGGGTGAGCGGTCCACCGCGCGGAAATCCATCTGCTGGCAACGCACCACACGCACGCGACCGTGATGAGACGGCCGCGGTGAAACAACACAAGGGGCGTGGAGCCTTTTGACACATACTGTCCAGAGTAACTGGCAGACTTCAATGACGCCTATCAACATCTCCTGACGGATGCCCACTGTCAAGCGACAGTAAATCATGGTTCGATGTTCTCTGGTCGCTAAGGGTGGCACAAAAGAAGAGCCATTAAGTGTCATCCTTGCCCAGGAATATCAACCTGGCGTGTCAAACGAGGATACCGCACGAATTTGACAACACAAACATGGAACCAAATCGAGATGACGTGACACGGGAGAAACTTCATGAGAGGGCAGAGACGGCGGAATCGCACGCAACAGATGGACAAAAAAATCCCTACTGACAGCTGTGGCGACGAACCCCCCCTCTTTCCCCTATATTGTGCCTCGGAACAGTGGAAGTACTGAGTGTGTCAGTGAACAGTGATTATACGGTTCTTAGACCAGTGCATATACGTGTGTTTCTGTCAGAGAAACTCTGACTCGTGTGTTTTGCAGGAGTTCGATTTATTGGTGTTTATTAGACTGACTCTTGTATTTTGCTGGTGTTCTATTTATCTTTTTTAGACTTTGACTCTTGTATTTTGCAAGTGTTTTATTTATAGGTGTTCTTTTTGTTTTAGATGTTGGTTATTGTACTGTTTTTGTGTGATGTATTAGATTTGTGATATTTTGTTTCGTAAATTCATTGCTGTGGCATTGCTTCGCTTATCAGTCAGATAGCTTTTTATTCTCATTGAACTGTGATCGATTAGCCTTTGCATGGGGCATATTTACTGTGAGGAAACCCTTAAGGGTAACAATCACATAATTATTGTAGTTTCAGTATAATGACACAGTGCTCATTGTTTGCTAGCTAATTGAAATATACTAGAGTGATTAAATGAGTGCCACATAGTTATTTTAATTCTACAAATTATTAGTTTTATACGATATAGAATTTTTTTGCGATAACCACTTTGTAAAACATGTTTTTTCTCTTATCATTTTGTTGCTTTTGCAGATTGTGCATTGTTATGTTCTGCTTTTTAATACCGATGTTATTTGATGTTCTTTTTTTAATTGCTGTGGCACCTTTGCTATTTTCATAAATTTTGCTTGTTAATAAACAGTCATAAATTTTCCTGTGATCAGTTGGCTCTTGCAATGAGCAAATACTGGTGAACTCCATAAGGGTAACAACCAGAAATTGTTTTCATATTAATGACACAGGAACAATTGTTTTTACTTGCTGACCGAATTAGGTCTACACTACCTTTTAAATAGGTGTCACAGATTGTGTTCTTTTTTTTCTGTTTGAAATTGGTAGATTCTAAAGATGTGTTGAAATTATTGTGTTTTAGCAAGTAGCTGGTGTCCTTTTGCCTTTTCTTTTACACTTTTGGTTTAAGTAGGGTGTGAGAAGCCTGCTTGGGAATGTCCTAGCATGGCCAGAAAATTCCCTGCACAGTCTTTTCCCGGAGCGTTGGGGTTATGAAAGGTCTCTGTTGGATTCCTGTCATGTTTAATTTCTTAAATCTGTTGCCATTTATGGAATAAATTCCTCTTCTAAATGTACTGTGGCGTTTCTGACTATCTGGGAGGAGACTGAGCAGTGGAATGTGTTACTTTTACACACAAACAAGAACGATCTGTCACACTACTACACTTTAAAGCACAGTTTATATGTAATTCTTATATGTAATTCATGTCACACAGTCTCATACGGAACCTACATCCGCTTTCTTTTATATACTGTATATGATAAGATACTGTCATCCCCCTTCCCCTTTGTATGAGAGGATGAATGAGCATATGTATTTCTAGTTGCATGCTTGAGGGTAGCAGACAAGGCTGTATGCTAGAGAACAGTAGGACCAACGTCGGAACAGGTAGCTACGCTTCCTAAAATCAAAGAGGTTTCTATCCTTAGTATGGTCCTGTCCGTCCGTTGTCATGTTGGTATAGGAAGCTGCCCCTCTGGCCACTTCCGTTGGTCTTTGTGAGCCACCCTCAGGAAGCACGCTGGGCAGTAGGGCAGTTGCAGTGTGGCCGTGGCGAGCGTCTGAAGTGGTTAGATCTCCGGCTAAGCGCGTGTCTGTTAAGTCCGTAGGACAATGGATTTCTTAAGTTCAGCCTAACTGAAGATTTAATCACCTTGATTTCAGGTTTAGCTCTAAAATATCTAATGCTATCTTAAAGTGCAGCGGAGTGTAATTCTCGTGTTAAATTCAGATTATTTTGGGGTAGTTGCTTTGTTACTACTTTGTGAGTAAATTGGAACCATGTGTTGATCAGTAACTCTAACTAAGTTCATCAATCTTAAATGCGAATGTTTATGTGATTATAACGTCTCGTCTTGACAATATTTTGCAATATAGCAACTTTTCTTTATGTTCAACCCACGTGGAGTGTACTTTGCGAGACCAGTACCACGTGCTTACATAACTGTTTGACCCATCAGATTAATAGTAAGACGTTAGTAACCAGTTCAAGGTTTTTCTTTGGTCAATTGCTTTTCGATCTAATTTATTTTAATTATCAAAATTATTGTGGAGTTGTACGCTTTGTGTAAACCAAGTAGACCACGTGGAGCATGTGGTGTAATCATCAAAGTAGCCCTCAGCTATTCTTTTTGCGAAGACTTCACAAAGAGTTAATATGAATTTAGTATACCAGTGTGTGGCAATTACATGACGGACAGGATTGTGGTATGAACGTAATTTCTTTGGGTAAAAACTGAATCTGTTGGTTGTGGTTAAAATTTCTTCTTGCTTATGTTTCAATGTTCTTCGTGTGTTATTTTATGAATGCAGTGTTGTACACAGTCTCCCAATCTTGGCTCCATATTTTATGTGTTCCGTAAGATTACAATCTCACATTTTTTCAATCGTAAATAAGGCACCAGCTCAGTTATAACTCACGTATAATATGCTGAAATTTCAATGAACAATCTTAAAATAAATTTCCAAATATAAACTGATTTCTTTCTTTTTATTTAAATTATCCTTTATATATATATATATTACCGGTTTTGTATGACTATTAAAAGATTATCATTAATGTTAGTCTGGTTGGTAAACCAAGACTAAATATCTGATGAAACAGTTGCCCAGTAATCCACGGTTAACGTCCCCAGACAGATCACGGCTTTTAACCCAGCTTTTATTGTCTATTAGCACCGATCTCAGCATAACAAAATTAAAGTTACAATATTACACATCAGCATACCAAATTAAAGTAACAATATTACACTGTATGCACGAAAAGAAGAAAAAATATCTAGCAAACATATGTTCTACAACTCATACTTTAAGAGCTAGGAGTAGTTGCTCATTATCGACACTGTGAAATACCTTTTCTGCTGCAAGATTTTGGTTTCTATATTTTTGGGGTACTAATATGGACCGTAAAAAGGAACAAATACTGGCTTTGAAATGTATGCCTTAAGCAAATAGGCTCTTGTTCAATATAAGCGACGTGTTCCATAGTTGCGATTAAGGCATCCACTTCAGAGCCCATTTTCACTCGCCAATTTTTTCTTGTTTCGGTCCATTCTACTACCTCTAGAAGTTGTCTATCTTGTAGTTTTCGAAACAACAATGCCGGTTCATGTATTCCACTGTCAGGGTTATCAGAACAATTTTCATTTTTCTCTGTCATTTCCTGACCAGGGTCTCCTGCTTCCAGCTGATAAATTTACCATTCTTTATTATCCCTGAAAGTTTGTAATATCATCACGGTATCACCCTGTGCAAAGAGAAATGGCCTATGAGCGCTGATGACTGAAACTACAGCACTTTAGAATTCTGCATTTGCTAGTGTACGGTTCACAGGCAGTCTGTGGTAACACTCATCTGTGTTGCTTGATTTTCAGTGAAACTCTGTAACACTATTGATGTAGCTTCCAATGCGAACTAGTTAAAACAGAAACATAAAAAGCTGATGGAATTTAACTGATAAAATTCACGACTAAAGTGATGGAGTACTACAAGCAGTTTCACTCTTCGTGAAAGTAAGATAGACAGAATTCTTACCTGACTTTCCGTTGATATCCTTGGCTTTGAGGTTGCGAGCCTTGAGTAGAGTGAGGGTGAGGATGCTGTTACTGGGGTGGTAGCACAGGGACGTCAGCAGCTCCCCACACTTGTCCTTGGCTGGCGGCTTCAACGCCTTCCAGAACGATGGCTTCTCTGACAAGTCCACCTGAAACGCGTCACAGGTACTCTAGAGTCCATACATCAACGCTAGTTGGTAGCTTAAGCAAAAGAAAAGATGTCATTGTGTCACAATAAACCGCGAGGTAATGGAAACTGGATTCGAAGTACACAACTGCAAAGAATCACAGAGTATGTCTACCTCGGTCAACCCGTGTATACGAAAGGAAGGTAAGACCAGAAACATTTCGACGTCTCAAACTGGGATGACAAGCTTACGGAAGATGCTCTTAAGTTTTCAAGTCTAAGACGTCTGCTATCCTAAGAGATATAGTTTTAGACCAATGTATATTCTACCCGCAATTAAGGCTATGAGATACTGCGGATACCAGTCGTACAACAAAGGCCACTGCCGTAATGTAAATATTAATTAATCCCACTGGCCCGGTGATGTCACTCGAAGAAAGGTCAAGATCGGCAGAATGGAAGAACGTCTTAGGATTCCATTATGCACATCACTTTAGAGAGGCCACATTACCAAGTGAATGAAGTGGCTGATGGTGATGACACTATTTGCGGCATTTGCTGGTTTTAGCTTCTTCTCAGATGTTCTTAATATGTACAACCGTCCGTAAAATGAGGAAGGAACTTTCTCAGGACACTATCTGGAGATGGAGCGGATTTTTCTTAATTTATCTATTTTACTTTATATCACACCTGAATTCGGACCTATATCCATTAACAATGGACATACATCCTATTTCTTTATGACTTACATTAGTGCTTTAGAACGTATACGTCTAAGACGATATGAAGTAAGTGAAGGAAAATTGGGAAATGTACAACAGAGAAGTTAAGGTCTGTAGATATCGTAGCGCTTGTACAAGTGTACAGGGAGGGTGGAGGGGGGCGGTAAAACAAAGCTTAACTGTAGGCCTCCCAACTTCCATTATCCGCACTCAGAGTGGCTGATGTAAGTTGGGCTGCCTAGTTTAAGGTGCATGAAGTATTTTATGGGCCAGTTTTAATTGGCTTACAATGGAGTTATGTGTATGGACGACTTGGGAGACCTGTTGAAAGTAATGGAAAGTAATTAGAACAGAAGATAACGTAGAGATAAACAAAAGTGAAGGTGGTGAGTAGTACAACGGAGATAACGATTTGCTTATTGCTGAAACTGATACTGCCACAATATTGGTATTTTCGCAAGAATTAAGGAAGAAGAAAGAACAGTATTTAACGTAGTGTCGACAGCGAGTTCATTCGAGGCACAGGGGCAAGGGCCCGGATTAAGGAAAAATGGGGAAGGAATTCAGCCACGTCCTCCCAAAGGAAGCATCCCAGCAATTGCCTTAAGCGATTTAGGGCTACCACGAAAACGTAAAATGCAGTTAGGGGACTCTTGAATGAGAGTCCAGTGTGCTAAGTACTGTACCACTTCTTTCGGTGAGTTTTTAAGGAAATTATCCATTTAAAATCTACGGATTACCAAGGATGTGTGATGGAAGGAGGCATGCACAGACTAATTGGGTCAGGAAAGTAAGGCTTTCTTCTATAAAAGAACATTATTGTATATTATATTGTTATGGAAATCAGGAAGAAGTTCCTTGGAAGTGTATGTCTGGAGCTCAGTCTTGTAGGGGAGTGAAATGTGCATCAGTGGACATCAGTGGACAAATTGGAAGCACGTGAAAAGCGCTAAAATTGTATAATGATAAAAATTATAAGGGCAGATCAATTACGAAATGAAGTAGTACTAAAAGGAATTGCTGGTGGGTGCGGTAAAGAGACTATGGAAGTCTCGTACTACGAGAAGGGGCAGATTAATGAAGGACCGGTTTCAAAATAAAGAAATAGTTAACGCAGCGCTGAAGAAAACACAATAGGATAACAATAGAAGATCTAGAGAGAGACTCGATTTGATTATAGATATTAGTGGATATTAGCTGTAGCAGTTACGTACATGTGAATTTGTTAGCACAGGATACGAAAAGATGGAGAACTGCTACAAATGAACAGAAAGACCAACTGCTTACAGAAAAAAAGCTTGAAGAATAATAATATGTCCATCACTTACAACGTGTTGTTTTAATGAACGGCTACAGCAAGCCATTAAATGTGCAATAAGGGAAAGAAAAGGATATAAAGAAAATTTACATACGGTGAATTTGACAACGTAGTAGTAAGAATAAATTATTAAATTTCCCACTAAACAGGGGGTGAAATATATTACATAAAAAAGCCACCTATGACAAATAAAAGGCACTAACCCAGCTTGCGGTTGAGTGGAACTGAGCTTGAATGGCAGACACAGGTGCTCTGACACAAAATTATACAAATTTAGAAAAAAGTTCTATAAAAATTATTAGAATTTTAAAGATATTTCCATATATTATGTCAATCGAATTTAACAGGAAATTTTTTTACAAATTGATGAACATTTCTCGTACCTCAACTATCATCTTCAAACGATATGTATTGCAAATGAAACTAGCAGTGTACAATACCGATCCATCATCCATGTTATATTAGTAATGCTATCTTTCATAGAAATTGAGGCAAAGAACCTGTATAGCGTCGTAAAAATTTTTGTACTTTGAAACGTCTCTACATAAAACATTTCACGACACTGTACAAGATCTTGGTTGCAGTTGCTGGCACAAATAAGGTGGCTGCAAGGAACAGATTTTATTTGAAGATCTAAAATAAGAATGTTATGGAATATGCAACGGTATTGCACATTGCTAGATTCGTTTATGGATGCTTGTGATATGAAAATGGTAGTTAAGTTGCTGGTAATTACTTTGTAAAAATTTTTTAATGCCAACTGCGACTGAGACAGTAGACAGAATTTTTTGAAAATTTTTGGAAAGTTTCAATAGAAAGTTTTTAAACATTTTGTAATTTTATATCTGATTATATGTTTATGATCGTTTTCTCCTGTTCTGACAATGTCACATATATTCAGACACAGGTACGTTATTCCAAGTTGTTTCAGCTCTATGCCATTAATCGTAGTGGCTAGTGATTGTTTGTATGCCAGTCTTCCAGCACTTAAGGCTGCTTGTCTTCAGTGGACCAAACAGCACTGAAACCTTTAGCGATTTTAAAATTTTTCGAATTATGCAAATCGTTTACTGCAGCGATGACATAATGAGATGTTTAATCTGCTACTTTTGAAGGGTGTACCTCAGACTGTGGATGCTTCCATGATGTTATGGTGGTGTTTCTTGTAGCATGACTTTGTCCCAGTCAATCAGGTTACCTACCCTGTCACCATTCTCGGTGACCAAGTTTTGCTCCTTGACCAAACTGTAGAAATTCGTTCAGGTACGCCCTAGGCAAGTGTGTTGGGACCAGTACTCCTCATATGTAAAATATTGTTTTTGCTAAAAAGGAAAGTGTAATATCCTAAAAGTACTATATCAGTTAATCACAACTGGGATCGGTCGGCTCCTGCAAATACCTGGGTGAAACAATAATTTGTATTGACACGAAATGGAGCAAGTCATATGTAAAGCCAGCGTCAGACTATGATTCGTTGGTGGAATAATAGGGAAACGCAATAAACCTTTACTTGCAACCTCCTTCAATCACTCCAGGTTTACTGTCATACAGATTTTGAAATGTATTGACCCTACCTAAAAATGACTGCTACAAAGTGTTTGTGTGACAGTCCTAGATTATTGCTCCAGTTTGTGAAATCGTCACCAAATGAAATAATAGAGCGTATTGAACGTATATGGAAATGAAAATGAAGTCCCGTGGTTCTCGACAGAGCGTAGGGGAACGCACCGCCGTAATAGGCAAGGTCCTAATGGAGGTGGTTTGCCGTTGCCTTCCTTCGACCATAATGGAGATGAATGGTGATGATGAAGACAACACCACAACACGCAGTCATCTTGGGGCAGGTGAAAATCCTTGACCCCGTCGGGAATCGAACCCGTGACCATGTGCTCGGAAAGCAAGAATGCTACCGCGAGGCCATGAGCTGCGGACATTGAACATATATAAGGAATTTTTTCTTAAACGTATGTAAGTATGTTCTAGGAAAGCCTCTCAGTGAAGAATCTGGCAATTGAAACTTCCTGGCAGATTAAAACTGTGTGCCCGACCGAGACTCGAACTCGGGACCTTTGCCTTTCGCGGGCAAGCGCTCTACCATCTGAGCTACCGAAGCACGACTCACGCCCGGTCTCACAGCTTTACTTCTGCCAGTATCTCGTCTCCTACCTTCCAAACTTTACAGAAGCTCTCCTGCGAACCTTGCAGAACTAGCACTCCTGAAAGAAAGGATATTGCGGAGACATGGCTTAGCCACAGCCTGGGGGATGTTTCCAGAATGAGATTTTCACTCTGCAGCGGAGTGTGCGCTGATATGAAACTTCCTGGCAGATTAAAACTGTGTGCCCGACCGAGACTCGAACTCGGGACCTTTGCCTTTCGCGGGCAAGCGCTCTACCATCTGAGCTACCGAAGCACGACTCACGCCCGGTCTCACAGCTTTACTTCTGCCAGTATCTCGTCTCCTACCTTCCAAACTTTACAGAAGCTCTCCTGCGAACCTTGCAGAACTAGCACTCCTGAAAGAAAGGATATTGCGGAGACATGGCTTAGCCACAGCCTGGGGGATGTTTCCAGAATGAGATTCTCACTCTGCAGCGGAGTGTGCGGGCGTGAGTCGTGCTTCGGTAGCTCAGATGGTAGAGCGCTTGCCCGCGAAAGGCAAAGGTCCCGAGTTCGAGTCTCGGTCGGGCACACAGTTTTAATCTGCCAGGAAGTTTCATATCAGCGCACACTCCGCTGCAGAGTGAAAATCTCATTCTGGAAACATCCCCCAGGCTGTGGCTAAGCCATGTCTCCGCAATATCCTTTCTTTCAGGAGTGCTAGTTCTGCAAGGTTCGCAGGAGAGCTTCTGTAAAGTTTGGAAGGTAGGAGACGAGATACTGGCAGAAGTAAAGCTGTGAGACCGGGCGTGAGTCGTGCTTCGGTAGCTCAGATGGTAGAGCGCTTGCCCGCGAAAGGCAAAGGTCCCGAGTTCGAGTCTCGGTCGGGCACACAGTTTTAATCTGCCAGGAAGTTTCATATCAGCGCACACTCCGCTGCAGAGTGAAAATCTCATTCTGGAAACATCCCCCAGGCTGTGGCTAAGCCATGTCTCCGCAATATCCTTTCTTTCAGGAGTGCTAGTTCTGCAAGGTTCGCAGGAGAGCTTCTGTAAAGTTTGGAAGGTAGGAGACGAGATACTGGCAGAAGTAAAGCTGTGAGACCGGGCGTGAGTCGTGCTTCGGTAGCTCAGATGGTAGAGCGCTTGCCCGCGAAAGGCAAAGGTCCCGAGTTCGAGTCTCGGTCGGGCACACAGTTTTAATCTGCCAGGAAGTTTCATATCAGCGCACACTCCGCTGCAGAGTGAAAATCTCATTCTGGAATCTGGCAATTCGTTACAACTTCCTACTGAAGACCCCAGTAGAGATGGCGAAGACAAAATCAGACTAATTTAAGCGTGTGCAGAGGCCTTGTAGCAATCGTGCTGTCCATTCTCTGTACGCTAATTGAACAGGAAGAAATGCAGATAACTGGTCTAATGGGAAGAACACTCTCCCGTGTACTTCACAGTGGATGTACAGTAGATGCAACTCAATATGCTATGATCATTTCCATAATCGCTGATGTCCATACCCATGTTTACAGGCTGACGCATACATGCATTGTATGACGAACACTCATGCACCCTATCGCAGCTCTACTTTACTGTTAAATCGTTCGAACATTAATCTGTAGAACGGTCAGTGAAACGTTTCTATCAATATCACAGATATTTATTAACTTTAAGTGATCGTATCTACAATATAACACGAAAAGTCAGAAAAATGTATGAGGGAAGTGAGAGTTGTGTGAAAGTGGGGAGGGAATGTACTGCATGGTTCAAGCTGGAAAATGGGCTGCGACAGGGAAGTGCACTTTCGCCTTTATTGTTTATTATTGTTATGGATGAAATCCTACAGCAAGTGTCAGATGCAATTGGAGATCATAAAATGAAAGCAGTGCTTTTTGCCGATGACCTGATGTTATGGGGAAATTGCGAGAAGGAGGTGCAAGAGCAGTTAGATGCATGGGAGGCAACGGCAGCACAATATGGAATGCATTTCTCTGCAAAGAAAAGTGAAATAATTGTCACAACAAGGAAGACGAATAGGCCAAATGTGGATATAACTTGTGGAGGGGAAAAACTACAAGTGGTAGAGAACTTCAAGTACCTGGGAAGCGTGATTGAAAGTAAGGGGGGAAACGCAATGGAAATAAATGAAAGGTGCAGAAAAGCAGGGCAGTTCTACAAATGCATTAGGGGGCTTATTTGGAGCAAGGAGGTGCCACAGAAATCCAAGGGAATTATATACCGAACCTACTTTGTCCCCATATTGGCATACGGAAGTGAGACATGGGTAATGCACAAAAGCGACAAAAGTAGAATACAGGCTAGCGAAATGAAGTTCCAGAGGAGCAGGTTGGGTGTAACAAGACGAGACAGATTGCGAAAGGAGTATGTGAGGGAAAAACTAAAGGAGGAACCAGTCCAGGACAGGATAGAAAAATCAAGACTGCAGTGGTATGGACACATGAAGAGAATGGATGAGGGAAGAATTCCTAAGAGGATATTTGATCTGCAACTGGAGGGGAAGAGGCCCAGAGGAAGACCAAGAGATAGATGGGTGAAGGGAGTGAAGGAATGTGTGACGAGAAGAGGAGAGAACTGGACGAAGGTGGAAGAGGGGGAATGGTGGAAAGACAGAACACGATGGAGAGGCTTGTGTTCCCGACAGACCCAGCCAGTGGCTGGAAATTGTCCAAGATGATGATGATGATCGTATCTACAATAAGTGTCCTCAACTGGATCTGGCTTACCAGAAGAAGTTAGCTGACTCTCTGTCCCACTCAGCTGGGGACATCTTGACCATGTTCCAAACAATCCAAATTTTCCGTCAAGTTGAAATGTATTTTCCCAGAAAATTACATAACAAGTGAAACTTGCAGTATTTATACATCCAAACGCAACACCGTAGAGTTTAATGGCTGTTACTGAACTTCTCTTATTACATTTGATCTCAATTAGAACTAAGTTTATGCACCATCACATTTTGCAGCCCTTTGGCGTAACTAACCATTTCAATAATGATGTGGTGGTAGAGAAAGACAGAGGTCAAAGGCATAGCCAAAGAAAGAGATAAAGAGATCGATAACTCAAGATTAAAATCTTTGACATTGATATCGTAATACGCAAGTAAAACTATATATGTCTGATTGTGAAAGAAAATTGAGTCTCTGCACTAAAATAAAATTATGTCTCAAAATGAAAAGTCTAAGAATGAAATGTATGTGGTAATACTGTGTTAATTTAGTTGTTCTATAATATTTTTAAAAAGTTCACACAGATCACAATTGTGATACCTACGAATTCAGAATTTTTTTTTCGAATTGTTTGGAATTACTCAGAATCCTGTACTTTTAAATTTCCAACCATTACCATTTTGAATTTTTAATTTCTCACCATTCGCCATCTTCATGATATCATGTTCGAGGTCATTGATGTGGTCATCCCATATGTAGGAAACCTAATGAGCAGATGTATAGTGGACCAGAACATACATAGCTACACTACTTAAATGGAATGAAAGCTAAATAATGCATTACAGTTTTAAAGGAATAACAATGTCTATAATTGGTGAATAAAACAACTGAAGAAAATTTGGTTACTTATCTAACAATATCAAATGCCTAAGAGGTAGCTAAGTTAAATTTTAATGTAAGCTAAAGTGACCGTTACTTCTGTCAACTCCTGCTATACTATAGAATAATTTATCCTCGTATATTATGGCTTACTTATTCCAAAGAATAACATACTGATTTATGTTGACAACTAAATTTTTGCTAATTTACAAATGATTAGTAAGCAATCAAAGTTAAATATAATGTGTTACGTAGACTGTAAATTGATTCTTTCCACGAAGTGATGATACATTGTGCAAGACTCCTATGGAACACGCAGTTAACCAATCAACCATATGTATGCCAATAAAAGTATCCAATAACTTATCCAAAGTAGAATGACATGCACATGCAGTGAAGTATGCAGCGACTGGAAACAATAAAACCAAGATTGTATCGCAGTCTTGTCTTGCAGAACCATGACTGCTGAGATATATTTCTCCACATTCTGTATACATTCATCACAGATCAGACACGTTACCATTCCAACAGTGTAAATGGATGGGATATTCGATTCATAGCCCCAACAATGAACAATGTGCATGCACACATACGTATGCAGTCATGTGCGGTGTGCGCGTGCACACACACATTTACGTATATATATATAAACTTCAGATTGCTGAAGACTACTGCTGTCTCCAACTGATACTAGCCAAATACAGCCATGACACACCTTTTAGATTGATCATCACTACATGAGTGCATGAAACGGAAGAAATAAAAATGCCCATAAGAATGTTCATTCCACAGCACTTACTTCCCCTTTTGCTAGGTACACAAACACTCGGCCTATTCGGATAAAAGATCAGTCTCCAACTTCTCCAGACACTTCATCATATAGCTTAGTAAGGACGTAAGTAACTGGTACTCGTTATTACTCAGTTCATTACAAGAGAATTGCGTCATTCAACACTTCAAAATGAGTTCTGAGTGTCACATACTCATAGAGTGATGTCGCAAGAATGGAAAACACTAAAAAGTGGTTTCAGTTCAAAGAAAGGATACATGCTTCCACTCGCGAAAAAATAGACTGGTTTCACTTTAAAAGAATAAATCAGTAAACTTGTGTTTGTGTAAGATCGTTCTTAAGCAAAGAAAACTTTTCCTTCCTTTACCTAGAAAAGTTTTCTGGAACATCATGAGTGGGATTATTATTCTCTTTCCACTGAACGACAGGAAAATTTGCAACTGTACATATACAGATTTTCACTTTTCAATAAAAGTTTTCACAAATTTTTTATATAGTCCTCATGATAAATTTGTAATTTTCTGTGTTTCGCATTACATGTTTTTCTTTTTTGTATAGCACTGTAAATAACTTAATGGACAAAACTATTTATATAGAAAACCTACCACTGAGGATGTTACGGTTAGCATGATTGTATTCCATGCGGTGATGCATGTGCATTCATGTGTGTACGTGTGTGTGTGTGTGTGTGTGTGTGTGTGTGTGTGTGTGTGTGTGTGTGAGAGAGAGAGAGAGAGAGAGAGAGAGTAAGGATCTGTTTGTGTGATATGTGTATCTTTCATTTTTGTTTAAACTGTGTTGTTCAGTTTGGGTATGTTTATATTTTATCCATTCTCGACCGATATTTGTTTGGTTACTACAGCTCATTTTTGTAGTTTGCTTCACTGACTGGAGATTTATTCAATATGTGGCACACATATTGAAAACCAGCATGTTTGTGCATGATTATGTGGTTTGAGTTGTGAGTGGCTTTGCCGGTGGTGGTGACTTTCTCAATTATGGAAAATAGTTTTGGTTGTGTCTGTGTACTGTCAGGTCAAGAAAATTTGGCGTTTTGATATTTTCTGTTTCTATGGCGAATTTTAGTTTTGACAGGACTGTATTTATTAGATTGTGGATGCTACTGCATGTTTCATCTAGGAGGCATATGGTATTATCTTCAGAGCAATGACATTAGACTACTATCCTATACTGTCTTATCCCTTCTATGGTTTCAAACATTTTGTTTTCAGAGTGAGTTCATTGACTGGTAACCCCATGGGAAGTCCATGTTGTTGTGAGCAGAACAGGTTGTCAAAAGAAAACAATTTTTGCTGTGTAATTCATTTTAGAATGTTAGTATCCTTATATAGGATTTTGAGATATCTTTCTGTTGTTCTGATTACAGTTTGAGGACCTTGATGTTTTCAGTGATGGGTATAGTCGTGTACATGGATGTGATCTCGAATGATGTGAACACAGTTGCTGAGATTATGCTTGTATCGTACACTCCTGGAAATGGAAAAAAGAACACATTGACACCAGTGTGTCAGACCCACCATACTTGCTCCGGACACTGCGAGAGGGCTGTACAAGCAATGATCACACGCACAGCACAGAGGACACACCAGGAACCGCGGTGTTGGCCGTCGAATGGCGCTAGCTGCGCAGCATTTATGCACCGCCGTCGTCAGTGTCAGCCAGTTTGCCGTGGCATACGGAGCTCCATCGCAGTCTTTAACACTGGTAGTATGCCGCGACAGCGTGGACGTGAACCGTATGTGCAGTTGACGGACTTTGAGCGAGGGCGTATAGTGGGCATGCGGGAGGCCGGGTGGACGTACCGCCGAATTGCTCAACACGTGGGGCGTGAGGTCTCCACAGTACATCGATGTTGTCGCCAGTGGTCGGCGGAAGGTGCACGTGCCCGTCGACCTGGGACCGGACCGCAGCGACGCACGGATGCACGCCAAGACCGTAGGATCCTACGCAGTGCCGTAGGGGACCGCACCGCCACTTCGCAGCAAATTAGGGACACTGTTGCTCCTGGGGTATCGGCGAGGACCATTCGCAACCGTCTCCATGAAGCTGGGCTACGGTCCCGCACACCGTTAGGCCGTCTTCCGCTCACGCCCCAACATCGTACAGCCCGCCTCCAGTGGTGTCGCGACAGGCGTGAATGGAGGGACGAATGGAGACGTGTCGTCTTCAGCGATGAGAGTCGCTTCTGCCTTGGTGCCAATGATGGTCGTATGCGTGTTTGGCGCCGTGCAGGTGAGCGCCACAATCAGGACTGCATACGACCGAGGCACACAGGGCCAACACCCGGCATCATGGTGTGGGGAGCGATCTCCTACACTGGCCGTACACCACTGGTGATCGTCGAGGGGACACTGAATAGTGCACGGTACATCCAAACCGTCATCGAACCCATCGTTCTACCATTCCTAGACCGGCAAGGGAACTTGCTGTTCCAACAGGACAATGCACGTCCGCATGTATCCCGTGCCACCCAACGTGCTCTAGAAGGTGTAAGTCACCACCCTGGCCATCAAGATCTCCGGATCTGTCCCCCATTGAGCATGTTTGGGACTGGATGAAGCGTCGTCTCACGCGGTCTGTACGTCCAGCACGAACGCTGGTCCAACTGAGGCGCCAGGTGGAAATGGCATGGCAAGCCGTTCCACAGGACTACATCCAGCACCTCTACGATCGTCTCCATGGGAGAATAGCAGCCTGCATTGCTGCGAAAGGTGGATATACACTGTACTAGTGCCGACATTGTGCATGCTCTGTTGCCTGTGTCTATGTGCCTGTGGTTCTGTCAGTGTGATCATGTGATGTATCTGACCCCAGGAATGTGTCAATAAAGTTTCCCCTTCCTGGGACAATGAATTCACGGTGTTCTTATTTCAATTTCCAGGAGTGTATATTGAAGTCCCACTTCATTTTTCTTATCACTGGATTAATAGACTGAAGTATCATTAAATGAATGCCTATGCCATATGTACAGACAAACAGCAATTAATCTCCCTTTCCTGCTGAAGGTTACTTGAGATGTGAATGAAAGAACAGATTCACAAGCGCAGTCTGGGTAACAATTGATACAACTTCGTGTATCAGTAATGCTAGCCTCTGTTAAGTAGTGTTGTTAGCATGCTTTACTGTTGTTTGAGGGTTACAAAATGTCAAAGAAAAAAATTGCCTGTACGTAAATAATAGTTCAACTATTTCTAATACTTGAAAACGCCATGTGCTGCTGCATACACTATGATCTACCATTGAAATCCAGATTTTTGTGTGTGTGTGTGTGTGTGTGTGTGTGTGTGTGTGTGAGTGAGTGAGTGGGTGAGAGAGATGGGATAAAATTCAAAAATTCGAAGTAATTTTGGTTTCTATAAATGGATTAGGAACAGACAGACTGAAGAGGGTGGTAACACCTTCGACACAGCTGAACTCAAATTATGTGGCTTCAAGAATAATTACATAGGACAAAGATATTATTGTGTCTAGCGGTAGGACATTTTATTTGTGGGAGCAGACATTTTGGGTGTGAATACATTACAGACGTTGCACAGGAAGAACCCAATGAAGCAATTTGTTTAATGCCACAGAAGGGAAAAAACTGTTAAAAAACTCGACTTTTGGCCTGAGAAAGATTACGGTATGTGTTGCATCATGCATTAAGTCTGGACGAACTCTTTAGCAACGGACTGTGCAAAATACTAAATTATGAAATTATGTCCAGTATTAATTGAAGCTCATTCTTTTGTTATCTATGTACATTGTAGTGTCGCTGTTAAATGTTGACAACCGAAGGAGATCGCCAGATGTCAGAAAGGGAGAGTGAAATTAGCAATCAGCTCAGATAAAGGTTCTGTGCCACGTCCTGTGTGTTACGCTGTGTAGGGTACAAAGTGAACAGTTGTACTTAATATGTGGACATTAGAATCAGGAGAGCCTCTGGCATTTATAATTGACGGCCTTTAGAACCCTGTCATTGCTAAGTCTAATGGTAACAGGACTGCTGAATACACAACACACTGCTATTACTTGGTGTTCTATCTGCAGAACTATTACTAATTCCTATTGTGATATATCACAGAATGAACTTAAAATTGGCGACAGAAAAAAGTCAATTAATTCCATGTTATATTTAGTAAATGAATTGTTTAACTTTCCAGAAATTAGCCAAGTTGTTTTGTTTCCTTACTGTAATATCACAAGCCTGTGATGTCAAGGGAGTTATAAATTAGATTAAAGCTAATATCCTTTCATGTAACTTTGCTATTGAATAGTGGTAAATTATGAACACAGAAATTAGTGTTCCCAATAAAAGTAGAAAACTATATTTCTATATCGGGCACTGACTTCTGAAAGGAATTTTATAGGACGGTTTATTACTGCTGAATGCCTATGATTGCATTATGTTTCCTGCTGTACTTGAAGTTACGTTAATGACTGTAATACTCATACTAGTCACAATACTAATGCCTTACACCTGTGGTTCTCAACAGGTGGTCCGTGGACCCTAAGGGGTCCGCGAGCTATGGCAGAGGGGTCCGCAAGATGCTATTACAATAAAATATATATTAAATATATTTCGTATGATAACAGATATTTTGTTTTGACCACTTCCTGTATGAGCAGAGCTTTAGCGATCCCTAACTTCTGCGTCTAGCGTATTCCTAGAGGGTAAAGAAATCGGCAATGAGCATGAGCAACTTCTTATTCATACGGAAGTAAGATAGTTTTCTCGAGGTAGGACCTCGTCAAGATTTTTTGAACTTAGAGACGAGGTTCGTGTCTTCCTTCTAGACAAAAAGTTCGCGGATTTTCTCACTAACTTCTCTTGGCTTTGATCTTTTGCGTACTTAGCTGATGTGTCCGAACACTTGAATGTCTTGAGTTTACAAGGAAAAAATGTTGACATGTTCAACGTTGAGGGTAAGATTAGTGCTATGGTCAAAAAGTGTCAGATCTGGGCGTCAAGGATAGACAACGAGTCACTAACTAACTTTTCTACTTTAAAACAATTCTTCGAGTCATCACAGGAGAATTTGCCTGACCAGATCAAGATCAATGTAGCCGAGCTCTATGCAGCCTAGCCACCACTTTTAGAGAGTATTTCAATGAACTTGACCCTGACGACAGATGTATTCGAAATCCCTTCAGCTGTGAAGAAATAGACAAAATCCAAGGCCTCGCTGACGAAGAGCAAGATCAACTTGTGGATCTGTCCAGCTGTGGTACGATTATAAACATTTTCATCGATGATAAAATTACAGACTTCTGGGCATCAGCACGTAGGGACTACAAGAAGCTTGGAGATAAGGCAATGAAAAAGATCCTTTCATTTGCAACCACACATCGGTGTAAGCAAGCATTTTCTTCCATGAGATTAATGAAAAACAAATATAGGAATCTGCTCGACACGTGGTCGGATTTCAGAATGAAAGTTTCAAGTTTGGAACCTAATATTTCAGAAATAATGGACTCAAAGGTCAGATTCAACTCATCTCATTAAGAACTGAAAATGAAAACTGACTATATACTGATGGAGTACTCTGTTGTAACTGTATTTTTTCAAATAAATAATACCTTGTATGAAATTAGTGTTTTCTCATTTTTCACACATATCTACGCAATGCAATCTCAAGTATAGTGCACTTGAAAGACCAATACACTCAGTTTTAATTTTTTCCTGTCGTTTTCAGTTCATACTCAATTTTTATTTTTTTAAGGAGTTTGTTGTATTAAACACCCAGATTTGTAGACAAGATTTTGAGCAATACTCAAAAATTTTACAATAACAACGATGGCTAACTTGAAAAAAATTTATGCTCAGTATAAAACAGAAAGCGTATAAAAAGACTCTTAACTTGGCTTTTTTAGGTAACTGATACTGTTCAAAATGGTTCAAATGGCTCTGAGCACTATGGGACTCAACATCTTAGGTCATAAGTCCCCTAGAACTTAGAACTACTTAAACCTAACTAACATAAGGACATCACACACACCCATGCCCGAGGCAGGATTCGAACCTGCGAGCGTAGCAGTCCGGCGGTTCCGGACTGCAGCGCCAGAACCGCTAGACCACCGCGGCCGGCCACTTGAAGCTGTGATATGACAAGGTACCAATCATGCTCGATGAGGGGGTCCCCGAGAAAATTTTGCTGGGAACCCCTGCCTTACCCCATTATTTGTAATCTTAATATGATTTCCAGTCTTTAAACGTCGGTGGCACGAAATTCCTCACATTTCAATTTGAATAAGCTAAAAACATTCTTAATCTAAGTCTTGTTATATACAAATATTGATGTTTAGGAACTGTTACTGTACAAGTAAGACTAGGTGTGGGAATTACACGTAGACAGACGTGATCTGTTGTTTCAGATCTTTGATGTTGTGTATGCTTTAGTTGTTTGTGTACACACAATGTTTTTGTAAGTACAGTTGTATTTTTCTGGATCGGTGATATATAGTTACACTTGTTAGTTTACGACTTGTTATGTTGGTATATACTGCTTTGTGAAATGCTTTTTAGAAGTATCTGTGTATTTAATGCTAGCTTTATGTTCTATCACTGGTTACCTCCTACAAATACATGATGACATACGGGTCATTATGCCCTATGATAAGCATCTGCCCGTGGTTACCATTTACTGTTATATAACCGTCAGCCGTCCCTCTATGTGAATATCGAAGGTGTGTGAACACATGTGATTGCCTCTGGATTTGGTTACATGCATGAAACTGCATCATATAATGTGTTTACATTATCGATGCACGTGTACTACTAACTCAGTGATATGTACTGCAGTCCTTTGTCTTTATGGGGAATGCCCCCCCCCCCCATGCGGAAGTCGCTGTAGCAAAATGCCAAACACTTGTTTAAGTTGGAATGCAGCGTTGTGAACCTCTTTACGTGTACATTAAGCTTTCAGTAGACTAAATGATAGGTGAAGAGCATGTCTGCGCTTTCATAATAGGACTGCATTTCAATATAAACGGTGTCCTCACTCTACAAGAATTATTAATTGTGCCCCTATTCCAGCAGAGTTACAGAAAAAGACGTACAGAATAGCTAATAAAGCAGACTGTCTGACAACAGCGCTACGGTTCAGATGTAGTGATCCAAACTGCAACAGTGACATTGAGAGGAGAGCACCATTGATAGTGGTGTACTTGAAACGTTCTCTTGTGACACTGGGCGAGATCCTATCATCGTTGGACCGATATAAAAGGCTTCCGTTCCCAAAAACGTAGACGCTTTTAAAGCAGATGATGTCGGTCCTGGTAAATCTGTTGTACGTATGAAGGATGCTATGTTACGTTACACACCGTCAGACTTTGCATTAGTCGCTGCGGAAATTAATAAAAGTGCATCAACTTCTCTGCCACTAAAGACGTACTAAACGAGGCGTTCACCACTCGACATTCGCAGTTAAATAATGATAGGAAACGCGAGTTCTCTAACACATGAAATGGTACATTGTGGTGCAATAATATAGAATGCCTTATGGTTTACTAAGTGGGAAAAGGGATAGAATGGTGGTCTCTTCTAAACGCACACATTTCTAAAAATATGATACTTTGTCTTGCTGATCTTCTGACCATCACTTCATGTTCTGTAGTAGACGACACAATGAAAAATAAGAGGAATAGCACATGGCATTATGCAGGTGTAGAGAGAGTATTTAGAAGTATATGGTAGAATATGATTATATGAGCTGTTATAAAAGAGAACTGGATTACAGTATCAATAAGAACGAAGTGGAAGCAATAAAAATGAAGGATCGAAGAAGATATGTTCGCGATAGTTGGGAGGTAATGTAACGCTGTACCTTATCTCTAGTGTTAGCTAACTTGTATTTCGAAAAAGCGATGTACATAGTTGAAAAATTTTGTACCTGGAATAATTTTGGAAAGTGAACATATATAAACTTAGGTCAACTGTTGGATGGAATATGCAGTGTACTTATCAGGAACATCAGTTCAAGAATTTTCACACTTGAAGTAATGAAACAGGGTCGATTAGATAGTCATGTCTGGCTTGACGTCAAAATTGGGGAAGAGGAAGCAGATATTTCAGTTATGTTCATCGGTGTAGCACCCTTTCCAGATTTAATGAACAGTAGCGTTAAAACGAAGTGTGATTCCCTTAACAAAGGCTTGCTTAGTCAACATGAGATCGGCAGATGTCACTTAGCCACGTAGAGTGGGGTACTTCACAGGAAAAGAGTTGTGCATCGCGCGAATCCCTTCCGTTAGAAACTTCGGAACTTTCATGAGGACGTACTGATGGTTTTTTTCGGACCCATCTATGTCGACTGGTATGTACTAAACATATTACATGGTACGGCTACACAGCGCATTGTACACTGCATGTGGTTGCTTGCACCGTAAACTTCCTTCAGCGAATGAGCTCTAGTGGAATCAAATATTGATGTTTGATTGAAGAAAAACTCTTGAAACTCTCGGTTCAGATCATAAACAAATTATATCTGTAGACACGAACGAAATAAAGAGGTTTTGTAGGTATCAAGCAACGACAGATATAATAGGAAACCACTAACAGATGTTACAAGGGTTAGTAAGGCAGATCATTGAGCATTCAAGGAGCAGAGAAGATGACAAATTATAGGGACATACAAATATCGCAGAAGGCATCGCAGATTATCGAGGATATTTGCGATGGCAATAATGCAAACATGTCAAGCTTAAGCAACTTAGAACGAGATGGGCGACGGGATTACGGTAGCAGAAAATGTTATGACAATTTATACTGCCTAATGCTGAAGAAAAGTTTTACAGAAACCAATGAGTCTCACCTACGGCGTCGAAGTATAAAGGAATATTGTTGTTTATACTGTAGTCGAATTGTGGAATGAATGACAATGTATATGCATTAGTTACTACTGTTACAAAATATTTGTACGCGATAATACGTTCTTATTATTACTTCTTCTAGAAGCATACATGAAGGCAAAAAGGAGGCCTTCAAAGCGATAAAGTATGAAATTATAGACAAGTGTACGTGTTATTAGAGGAAAAGTCAACGATTTCGTAACATTTGCGGCTTAAAAGAAAATTAAAGCGTTCAGTATTATTGCACGTTTGTTGACCATTTCGTGTTTTAGAAAACGCACTTGGCACAGTGTCCGATTCTAACAGAAATAGTATTGATAATAAAACTTAGAGACATATTGCATTTCAGGCATAAAATAAAATAAAAAGAAGTGAACTTGCAGATAAAGGATGCGATAGTAAGAAAACGTTGAAGATGAAAACGTAAGAACGAAGTAACCTCTAGAGATTCGCTCGAACTCTAGAGCTGAGAGAAAAGTTCTTTCTGAAGGAAGTTGTAAAATGAAATGAGAAATAACTACGCCGTTGTGATCCGTCGCGAGCAGGCAAGAAATATAGGAAAGAAGGCGGCGCAAGTTTTGATAGCCTCCTCGAAAAAACAATCCGAAATGTTGCCTCTCTGAACGGAAAACAAATAGATTGCCAGATGCAAATGTCGATCCTACTTGTACTGAATGGGAAAAAGTTTAATTGAGATAAAAATTTGAAAGGAAGAAATGCTAGCTTACTAGATGTGGCCGTAAATAAAACAGCAGAGACTATAAAGATGAATAGATAAGAAGGTTTATCGTTAATCTGCGTAGTAGACCACGGAAGCATACGAGGGTGTCAGAATGTGTACAATTAGCAGCAAAAGCTACGCAGAGTTTTAAGAGATATTCAAATCCTGCCTAGAGTTAGGATGAGGGGCTGTAGTTGTATATCGTCCAGATGAAACAAAATAAATATGTTTTTCTTGTTTCATCAATTAACATTTCTCCATGCAATCTGCATTGTATAGGATACGTATGTTTCGAAAATAATACAACAGGGAAGTACGCAAGGCAGTTATCCAATTCGCAGAATGGGCTTTCATAGACAACAACTCGCATGGTGCAAAAATACGATTTGCTGAAATATTAATTCAAAGAAGAATTCAATAATAACGTAGTTCATGAAATTCACACAGCTTCACGTTTTTACACACTCCAACATATGTATTAATATAACTTGTTACCATTATCAAACTCAGAACTCGCAATAACTGTCCCTCAATAGTTGTGTCTTGCAATTATGACACGAGGAAGAATGTGATTTGTTGAAGTTGGTCATTTTGTAAAATTTAACTATCACGAATTGAAATAGTAAACAAAGAAAAATGGTTCAAATGGCTCTGAGCACTATGGGACTTAACTTCTGAGGTCATCAGTCCCCTAGAACTACTTAAACCTAACTACCCTAAGGACATCACACACATCCATGCCCGAGGCAGCATTCGAACCTGCGACCGTAGCGGTCGCGCGGTTCCAGACTGTAGCGCCTAGAACCGCTCGGCCACCTCGGCCGGCAATAGTAAACAACCGCATCTTCTCGCAAACATGTAGTCGGGGTAATACTGAAGAGCCTAAGAAACTGGACACCTCCCTAATACCGTGTAGGGCCCCCGCTAGCACGCAGAAGCGCCGCAACGCACGCGGGGTAGCCGTGCCGTCAGGGGCGCCTTGTCCCGGTGCGAGCGGCTCCCACCGTTGGAGGTTCGAGTCCTCTCTCAAGAATGTGTGTGTGTGTGTGTGTGTGTGTGTGTGTGTGTGTGTGTTTTGTCCTATGCTTAAGTTAGTTTAAATTAGTGTGCAAGCCTAGGAACCGATGACCTCAGCAGTTTGGTCCCGTAGGAACTTACCACAAAATGTGCCGCAACACGATGTGGCATGCACTCCACCAATGTCTGAGTGCTGGAGGGAAGTCCGTAAGAGTACGAGGGGGTGGAGACCTCTTCTGCTCAGCACGTTGCAAGGCATCCAAGAAATGCTCAAAAATGTTCATGTCTGAGGAGTTTGGCGGCCAGCGGAAGTGTTTCATCTGAGAAGAGTGTTCCTGGAGCCACTCTGTAGCAATTCTGGACGTGTGGAATGTCGCATTGACCGACTGGAATTGCCCAAGTCCGTTGGAATGCACAATGGTCATTAACGGATGCAGGTGATCAGACATGATACTTACGTACGTGTCACCTGTCAGATTCGTATCTAGACGTATCAAGGGTCCCATATCACTCCAACTGTACGCACCCCACACCATTACACAGTCTCTACCAGCTTGAACAATCCCCTGCTGACACGCAGGTTCCATAGATTAATGAGGTTCTCTCCATATCCGTACAAGTCCATCCGCTCGATTCAATTTGAAACAAGACTCGTTCGACTAGGCAACACGTTTACAGTCATGAACAGTCTAATGTCGGTGTTGAAGGGCCCAGGCGCGGCATAAATCTTTGTGCCCAGAAAGGCCATATCGTTGAATGGTTCGCACGCTTACACTTGTTGACGGCCCAGCGTTGAAAACTGCAGCAACTTGCGGAAGGGCTGCACTTCTGTCGCATTGAACGATCTCTTCATTCGTCGTTGGTACACTTCTTGCATGAGCTTTTTCCGGCCGCGGTGATGTCGGAGGTTTGATGTTTTACCGGCTTCCTGATATTCACGGTATATATGTGAAATGGTCGTACGGAAAAATCCCCACTTCATCGCAACGTCGGAGATGTCGTGTCCCATCGCTCGTCCACTGACTGTAACACCACGTTCAAACTCACTTAAATGTTCATATTCTCCCATTGTAGCAGCAGTAACCGATCTAAGTATTACTCCCGACATTTGTCTTCTATAAGCGTTGCCGACCGCAGCCCCATATTCTGCCTGTTTGCCTATCTCTGTTCAAATGGTTCAAATGGCTCTGAGCACTATGGGACTTAACTTCTGAGGTCATCAGTCACCTAGAACTTAGAACTAATTAAACCTAACTAACCTAAGGACATCACACACATCCATGCCGAGGCAGGATTCGAAACTGCGACCGTAGCAGTCGCGTAGTTCCAGACTGTAGCGCCTAGAACAGAACCGCTCGGCCACCCCAGCCGGCCCTATCTGTGTATTTGAATATGCATGCTTATACCAGTTTCTTTGGAATTTCAGTGTACCTGAGATCTTGTGAGAATCTGTGTATATATATATATAACAGCTAACGTCCTACCTGGCTGCGTGACTCATCATCGTCCAGTCAGAACCGCTGAGGAGAGAAACTTGAAAGTTGGAGCGGGTGGTGATGCTATACTGTAGGCAACGCTTAAGAAGGGACTTTTTTGAAATATCACCGCTAATAGGGTGAAATAGGGGATGAAAAGTTTTTTAAAGTGTGTCACTATTAAGACAATTTTGAAGGTAGACCTACGACAATTGGTATTTGGTTTCTTGGTTGCTCACTGAAAAGATAGCTACATTGCTTGCTAACGAATCAACGTACATTGGTGACACATTAGGAGGGTACCAAGTTGCACATCTAGGATTCTGTCTGCTTTTATAGTTTACTTCGTCAGTCTGCCTTGCAAGGATGATTAGGATGTGTACACGCTGTGAGCGGATGAAGGAAGAGCTGGCAGCAGATTGAGAGCAATTAAATGCGCCTTCGGCTACGGTCATTGACCTCTAGGCTGCTGCCTGTGGGTGTAGCTGTGCCCGAGGATCTGGCGCGTCGCATGGGACACATCAGGTGTCATTTATTTTTACCATGGGCTCTGTTTCCGAGGCATGCCGTATTAGTGGACGCGATGCGCCGGATCTGCCCTCACAGCAGGTGGTAATGCGTTCGCATTGCTCGAGGCGGAGGGCCAACGTGAAGAATGGCAATTCACCCTACTGACAGGTAGCCGCACTTCAGCAGGGTCCGAGCAGGCACATGGGGGAAGGATTCACTAGTTATTGGGAGCTAAAACATTACGGGTGTCATGGAGCCTCTTAGGCAGATAGCGTTCAGGGCTGGAAAGATAACCAATCTGCACTCGATATGTCAGGCGAGGGGTCTCGCCCGAGATCAAGATGCGGTCTTACGTTTGGTTAGGGAGCGAGAATTATAGCACAATCAGCTTAACAGCTCACGCATCGAAGCTGCTTACAAGAATAATATACAGATGAATGGAAAAGAAAATTGAGAATGCGCTAGGTGACGATCAGTTTGGCTTTAGGAAAAGTAAAGGGACGAGAGAGGAAATTCTGACGTTACGGCTAATAATGGAAGCAAGGCACTTCCATAGGATTTGTCGACCTGGAAAAAGCGTTCGACAATATAAAATGGTGCAAGCTGTTCGAGATTCTGAAAAAAGTAGGGGTAAGCTATAGCGAGAGACGGGTCATATACAATATGTACAACAACCAAGAGGGAATAATAAGAGTGGACGATCAAGAACGAAGTGCTCGTATTAGGAAGGGTGTAAGACAAGGCTACAGCCTTTCGACCCTACTCTTCAATCTGTACATCGAGGAAGCAATGATGGAAATAAAAGAAAGGTTCAGGAGTGGAATTAAAATACAAGGTGAAAGGATATCAATGATACGATTCGCTGATGACATTTCTATCCTGAGTGAAAGTGAAGAAGAATTAAATGATCTGCTGAACGGAATGAACAGTCTAATGAGTAAGTATGGTTTGAGAGTAAATCGGAGAAAGACGAAGGTAATGAGAAGTAGCAGAAATGAGAACAGCGAGAAACTTAACATCAGGATTGATGGTCACGAAGTCAATGAAGTTAAGGAATTCTGCTACCTAGGCAGTAAAATAACCAATGACGGACGTAGCAAGGAGGACAACAAAAGGAGACTCGCTATGGCATTTCTGGCCAAGAGAAGTCTACTAATATCAAATACCGGCCTTAATTTGAGGAAGAAATTTCTGAGGATGTACGTCTGGAGTAAAGCATTGTATGGTAGTGAAACATGGACAGTGGGAAAACCGGAACAGAAGAGAATCGAAGCATTTGAGATGTGGTGCTATAGACGACTGTTGAAAATTAGGTGGACTGATAAGGTAAGGAATGAGGAGGTTCTACGCAGAATCGGAGAGGAAAGAAATATGTGGAAAACACTGATAAGGAGAAGGGACAGGATGATAGGACATCTGCTAACACATGAGGGAATGACTTCCATGGTACTAGAGGGAGCTGTAGAGGGCAAAAACTGTAAAGGAAGACAGAGATTGGAATACGTCAAGCAGATAATTGAGGACGTAGCTTGCAAGTGCTACTCTGAGATGAAGAGGTTAGCACTGGAAAGGAATTCGTGGCGGGTCGCATCAAACCAGTCAGTAGACTGGTGACAAAAAAAAAAAAAAAAAAAAAAAAGGGAGGTTGCAGGTGCAGGTGCAGTTGTCTGCAAGCTATGGCTCACGTCGGCTCCAACGACGACTGTTGCATGGGTTCTCAGTCCATTATTTCGTACATATGGATGGAGGAGGTGGTGAAGGCTTCTAGCCTCGCACGTGATGCGCAAACTGCGCTCGCAGTTTGCAGCACTGTTCCCAGAGTTGATCGCGTTTGAAGTCGAGTGGGGGGTCTTAACGAAAGGCTTTCTTGACTCTGTGACGGTCTTAGCTACCGATTTATAGAGCTACGTTATCGTGTGGGGATTCGTAGGACTACTCTTGACGCTACTCGGGTAGCAGAGTCACGTGGAGTGCCCATGGAGGCTTTTTAGGCTAGACAGAAGGTTGAGGCGCTCTTTTGAACACTCGCCAGTCAAAACGCAGCAGGGCAAGTCAGATGGCGTTCAGAATAAAGGCATTTTGTCTGTCAAAATTTAATCAGTGAACTGTCGAAGTACTCGTAATAAAGTTTCACGAATTTTCTGCCCTCCAGGAAAGTTCTCGCTCTCAATTTATTCTTGGGACCAAGAGCTGGCTTAAACCCGAGGTGGAAAACTCTGAGATATTTAGCGAGTGATGGATCGCATATCAGAATGACAGGTTTGGGGCCATAGGATGGGGTGTGTTCATTACAGCTGACAAAAATATTGTCACTATTGAAGTCGAAGTTGAGTGTAATGGTAAACCTATCTGGTACCCTAAAACAAGTGTAGGTGCAACCATGATAATCGTAGATTGTTTTTACCGACCACTCGATTCCGCAGTGATAGTTCAAGGGTCATTCAAAGAAATTCTAAGGTCAGTAGCGTGTAAATACACAGATCACGCAATACTAGTTTGAAGCGGTTCTAACCTACCTGGTCTGTATTGGGCTGCCTATGGATTAATGTGGAGGGTACAGAGAGATAATCATGCGAAATACTACTTGAGGAGATAGTTCGGCAACCCATACGCAATGGAAATATCTTACAAATAGGCTGGACCTTGTCGACATTATCAGTATAGAAACGGGGATTAGCGATCGTAATGTCATTATAGCATCTATGATTACAAAAGTTAATAGATTTGTCAAGAAGGCAAAGAGAGAGTTTCTGCTAAACAGAGCCGATAAGCACTATTCACGCTGGTGTGTAGAATTTATGAGTCTGGCGACATAGCATCTGACTTTCGGAAAGATATCATCCACACCGTTCCGAAGCCTGCAAGAGCAGACAAGTGTGGGAACTTTCGCAAAATCAGCTTAAAAGCTCATCCATCGAAATTGCTGACAAAAGAATGGGAAAGGAAATTGTGTTAGATGACGATCAGTTTGGTTTAAGGATAGGTACAGACACCAGAGAGGCAATTCGTACGATGTGGTTGTTAATGGAAGCAAGACTAAACGATAATCAGGACATGTTCATAGGATTTGTCGACCTGGAGAAAGCGTTCGACAATGTAAAATGGTGCAAGATGTTCGGAATGCCTGACAAAACGGGGGTAAGCTACAGGGAGAGACGGGTAGTATACAATATGTACAAGAGCCAAGAGGGTATAATAAGAATGGAAAACCAAGAAGGTAACGCTCGGATTAAAAAGTGTGTAGGACAATAATGTAGTCTGTCACCCCTATTGTTCAATCTGTACTTCGAAGAAGTAAAAAAGGCCATAAAGGAAAGGTTCAGGAGTGGATTTAAAATTCAAAGGGAAAAGATATCAATGATACGATACGCTGACGACACGGCTGTACTGAGTGAATGTGAAGAAGAATTACGTTATCTGCTGAATGGAATGTACAGTCTAATGATTAAAGAATATGGATTGAGAGTAAACCAAAGAAAGACGAGAATAATGAGTAGTAGCACAAATGAGAACACCGAAAAATTTAACATCAGGACTGATGGTCACGAAGTACATGAAGTTAAGGTACTGACTACCTAGGCAGCAAAGTAACCAATGACGAACGGAGAAAGGAGGACATCAATTTCAGACTATCACTGGCAAAAAAGGCATTCCTGGACAACAGGAGTCTACTGGCATCAAACATAGGTCTTAATTTGTAGGTCATAATTTGAGAAAGAAATTTCTGAATAATTAAGTTTGGAGCACAGCTTTGTATGTTTGTGAAAGATGGACTGTGAGAAAACTGGAATACAAGAGAATCTAAGCATTCGAAATGTGCTACAGACAACTATTGAATATTAGGAAGACTGATAAAGTAAGCAATGAGGAGCTTCTGTGCAGAATCGGAGAGGAAAGAAATATTTGGAAAACACTGACAAGGAGAAGTGACATGATGACAGAACATCTGTTAAGACGTCAGACAATGACTTCCATGGTGATAAGGGGACCTGTAGAGGGAAAAACTTGTAGAGGAAGACAAGAGACTAGAGTACATACAGCAAATGACTGAGGACATAGGTTGCAAATGCTGCTCTAAGATGAAGAGTTTGCCAGAGGAGAGGAATTCGTGGCGGGCGGCATCAAACCAGTCAAATGACTGACGACTCTAAAAAGCAACTGTAAGGGGAGATGAAAGTTGGGTGCATTTTTAATTCACTCTCAGTGGCTCAATGTTCGCTGATATTGAGAATGTCCAAGCTCCAGTGTTTAACTGGTTATGCACATGTCTCGAAGAAATCTTTGAGCCTGGATTTAACAAGCTTGTCCAGCGTTGGCAGAAGTGCATAGAATTTACGGGGGGGGGGATAACGTTAATAAAAACCTAAGTGTTGTATTCCATTCTCGTTTCCCTTCTTTTAGAAAATGACTTTTCTCTGATTGAATTGCTCTTATTACATCGAATGTCCCAAGGGAAGCATAACTGGACCTCCGATGTTACCAGACTCTATCAGCTGTACTATATATTGTTTGCTGATGTTGTAACTTTTCACGGGAGAGCATCGTCGTTGGAAGGTCGTAAGGAATTGTGGAAGGACTTGGACAAAATTTCCAATTCAATGAACAGTAGCCCTCTCTGAACGTGGATAGAGTTAAGGTGATGACTGCACAAAGACAAAGAACTACCTACTATCTAAGTTTAGTCCTATAAGGACTGAAGGGTAATACTAAGAGACGATATGAAACAAGACAATCACGTGAAATCAGTATTAGGGAAGACATATTGAAGAATTTTTGGTTGTTTTCTCGGAACGTGTAAGGGAAATATCATACAAGACGCAATCACGACAGCTAGTAGGGTATTGTACCGCTAGTTATCAGGTTGGCATGAAATCAAGGATCGAACGATTGAGAGACACGCTGCTGAATTGTTACAGGCCGGCCGGCCGCTGTGGCCGAGCTGTTCTAGGCGCTTAAGTTCGGAACCGCGAACCGCGCGACAGCTACGGTCGCAGGTTCGAATCCTGCCTCGGGCATGGATGTGTGTGATGTCCTTAGGTTAGTTAGGTTTTAGTAGTTCTAAGTTCTAGGGGACCGATGACCTCAGATGTTAAGTCCCATAGTGCTCAGAGCCATTTGAACCATTTGTTACAAGCCGGTATAGCCCATACGACAGTGTAATAGAAAATGTCAGAGAATTTAAATAGCAAAGTTTGGAAGAAATACGACGTGGTTCTCGGGAAATCCTGTTGGAGAAATTTAGAAAGCCTGTATTTGAAGACAGCTGTTAAACCACTACGCTTTCACCAACGTGCATCTCGCGCAAGTACCTTGAAAAGAAGATGTGAGAAAATAGAGCACGTGCGAAGGCATATAGTCATCTTTCCTTCACTCAATACGCAATTGAAAGAAGAAGGAAAACTGGTAATAGTGGTACAATGTACCCTCCGTCAATGCGGTAAGGTGTCTTCCAGAACAGCGCTGTATACACAGAGAGAGTATGACTCTTTCACATATTTTCAAGGGTAGCCGTCATGGAACAATAGGCACACAGCTACCATAAACAACAAACACAATGCCTAGGAGAGAGTTCAGCAAGAAAATTTGACTCTGTTTTCTAGAACAACCGTATAATAAAATGGACAAATAACCGAGTAGTTTGTAAGTCCGACATTGGGAGTGTTGTTACGCATGGTGCAGAAATGAGATACACATAACTTTTAGGAGGGGAAGTTGTGACATTTCGGTGTGGACAATGTGAGATGTCATAGAATAATAGAAATTATGCAGTTCAGAAAGACGATATTTGGTAGATTAAAATAGCAACAGCCACTTCAACAGTATCATGTTTAAGGGGAAGGATGACCACTACTGTCCAACGTGAATACAATAATACGCTCCACAAAGATGAACAGCATGTTCCCTCCCTATATAAAAGGAAGGTGCCGATAGGATAATGGAGGACACAATTTCACGATGAAGATTGGATGAACAGGAAAAAGTGAAGGATAGGAAACAAGAAGTGGCAAAAGGCAATAAACACAAAAAAGTGTGTAGCCTTGTAACTTGAAACGTAAATTGACATAAAACTATATACTTTTTATATGTTGAGTTTGTTCGCTATTACCAGTTCTAATACAGTATTATGGATCGCATAAAATACAGACGAATGTGTAAAATTGCAACCTATTGTAGTGAAGATCATTCGTCGACGTGTTTCAGACGCACCGCTGTGGAATAATTTTAGCTCCACCAGCCTTCGTTAGACATTAACGTTAACCGCACTGTATTTAATTAATCCACGACCGACAAATAGATACAAACGACGGTACGTGTTGTTTCCAGATTATAAACGACACACGCTGAACTTCAAAAGAGGAAAATATCTTGTAAGTGGGCTGCTTGTGTGCTGGCAGCGCTGTGTAGCGCTTTGCATTGGATCTCTGACTGCGCTTTCTTTGTAAGAGACTCTGTGGCTGGTTGGACTCGATGTTGGAAGTTAATCGCCAGTACTGTTGGGCAGTTAGGAAGTTAGTCGCCAGCAATGATGGAAGTACTGTTGGGCAGTTGGAGGTGAACAGCCAGCAGTGATGGATGTTAGATGTGAGAAGTTAGCATTGATGGAGGGTATAGGTCCGAAGTGTTAGCGAAGACTAACGATCTGGAAGCAACCGACTTGGAGAATGAAAATTATTCATGATTATACAGGGTGATTCAAAAAGAATACCACAACTTTAGGAATTTAAAACTCTGCAACGACAAAAGGCACAGCTAAGCACTATCTGTCGGCGAATTAAGGGAGCTATAAAGCTTCATTTAGTTGTACATTTGTTCGCTTGAGGCGCTGTTGACTAGGCGTCAGCGTCAGTTGATGCTAAGATGGCGACCGCTCAACAGAAAGCTTTTTGTGTTATTGAGTCAACCGTCACAATGTCCGTATATGGGGCACTGAGAATCCGCGGGAAACAACTCAGTATGAACGTGACTCGCCTAAGGTGAACGTTTTCTGTGCCATTTCAGCCAATAAAGTTTTTGGTCCCTTTTTCTTCGAAGGTGCTACTGTAACTGGACTACAGTATCTGGAGATGTTAGAGAATTGGCTGTTCCCTCAGCTCGAACAAGAAGCACAACAATTCATATTACAGCAGGATGGAGCGCCACCACATTGGCACTTATCTGTCCGTAACTACCTGAACGTCAACTACCCGAGGTGATGGATCGGCCGCCAGGCAGCCCGTGATAGAGCACTTCATCACTGGCCTCCAAGAAGCCCTGATCTTACCCCCTGCGATTTTTTCTTATGGGGGTATGTTAAGGATATGGTGTTTCGGCCACCTCTCCCAGCCACCATTGATGATTTGAAACGAGAAATAACAGCAGCTATCCAAACTGTTACGCCTGATATGCTACAGAGAGTGTGGAACGAGTTGGAGTATCGGGTTGATATTGCTCGAGTGTCTGGAGGGGGCCATATTGAACATCTCTGAACTTGTTTTTGAGTGAAAAAAAACCTTTTTAAATACTCTTTGTAATGATGTATAACATTTTTAAAGTTGTGGTATTCTTTTTGAATCACCCTGTATATCTTTTATTTGGATGTCAATGACGATTTATATTCATGTTTTAATTGTATGTCACATTATTAAGGTAAGAAATACATTATTTGGTTTTCAACAAAATCTTTCCTTTGCTAACCACATGCCTATTAGTAGTTAGTGACTTTAGTAGTAAGAAGCTTTTATTTAGCTGGCAGTATTGACGCTCGCTGTATTGCAGTAGTTCACGTAATGAAGATTTTTGTGAGGTAAGTGCTTAATGAAATGTGTAGGTTATTGTTAAGATTTATTTTTGTTAGGGTCATTCTTTTGAAATAATTATTTGAAGCCAGGTTGTAATTTTTGAGCAATCACATTGCGTTACGCTACAACATTGTGGGTCAGTGTTGATATGATAAGAAAAAGTAAAGAGAAAGTTTGTTCAGAACGTTCAGAATTATTTCTTGATCATCCTAGATTAGCTAATCTCTACCAGAACCCCATTACAAAATCAGGGTGAACACAGGAAATCAGTACTGTATACCATTAGACACATATGCGGGTATGCGACATGGTAAGGAAGTACGTCTCTGCTGAGACGAATGACGAAATGCTCTAGCTATAATACGGGCCGCAACTGGGGAAATTCATAGACATAATCGATTTTAACAAAGGGCACACTGAAATGGCCCGGCGTCCAGGAGCGAACAACTTGCATACGCCGAAAATAGTCGACTGTCCGCGCGCTACTGTCGTGGTTGGAAGACGGTGAAGCTATGAACAGGCGACAAGGTTACTACTGGAGTCCACGAATCACCGGACGTGGAGGCCCGCTCGGACAAGCGCGATCGGCGGCGATGTGGGGTACATCTGACGAGGAAGTAAAATTGTGGTACAGGCACAACTGTTTCGGAGCAGACGTCCCTTACGTGTTCACATGTCGACACGAAGACGTCTGTCACGCCTGCAGTACAAACTGGATCATGGCGATACATCTGTTGGTCAAACGTGCCACCTGGTTGTACCACTCCCTTTTTTTATTACTACAGGTCGATCGTCGTTTCTGTATAAGCCGTATCCAGGCAAACGGCTTCTCGGATCATGCATCGCAGCATGAACCCAGGGCGGCGAGGTCAGTAGTGTGCCATAGGTATTTCCACGAGAGCGTTCATTAGATCTGACACCCGTAGACTACTTCATCACTATACTGCTCCCACTCCAGGTATTTGGGCGTCACTCTCGACCGTACACTGACTTACAAGGAACATTGTCTGAAGCTGAATCAGAAAGTATCCTCCAGAAGCTGCATTCTTCGGAAACTGGTGGGATCGGACTGGGGTACATATCGACAAACATTAAGAACAACAGCTCTTGCCTTATGCTACTCTGCAGGAGAGTATGCTAGCCCAGTGTGGTACAATTCAGTACGTGGAAAGCAGGTTGATGTAGCCTTAAATGACAGCTGTAGGATTGTTACAGGCTGCCTAAGGCCAACCCCCATGGACAAAGTTCAATACCTCGCTGGGATTGCTCCATGTGACATCAGAAGAGAGGTCGCTGCTAACATCGAGAGGCATAGATCAAATACAGCGACCTCACATCCACTCAATTTTGATATCAGAAACTGTACCAAATGCAGCCGATTTGCCCTTTTATACAATAAAAATTACTGGCCGAATAATTTCAAACCTTAAAGCGCTGGCTCTATCGAGAATGATAGTTCCTTGTTTCACATCACTGAATTACGTGTGATATGAATGGTCCATTTCCTTTGATCTAATAAGTTAAAAACATATAAAAATGAACTACATTACGCATACTAAAGAGCGCTTAGGAATAAAATCATCCACTTCATTTCGGAATACAAGAAACAAAATATTATCTGAAAACTACTCAAATGCACTTGTTCCAGAATATCTACAGCATTTGATAATTTTGATTTCAGAGGATTGGTTTCACATTGCATTATGGTTCCTCAATTAGAAGCAAAATTTTTTGTCCCTTGTATGTAAATTAAAAAAAATCGCAAAAAATTTCATAGTGTTAAGAACATAAGTCTTTCAAACGTAGCTACTGATGTTGCAGACATAAATCTAGCACAAGGGTATTTAAACTCCTCAAGCTACTCAAAAGGAAAATAATCTGTAGCATGCTCTGCAAATGAGCATGCAAAGAAAATTCAGAACGAGTTTCTTGCGTGGCCATGAAGTTCCTGTTTATTAAATTAGAGCAAGAAGTTGCAGCAAAAATGAAGAATTGCGCGGCAAATTGCTGTTACATATTTATCTCTATTTTCTCTGTTGCTGATGAATATGCATCCCTTCTTACCTGGCAGAGAGGAAGAAAAACTTCGCCGATGGAATCATCTCGAGAGAAGCGATCGTAATCAAAGACGTGGAGGTGCAGTACTCTGCTCTGCAGCTTCTGAATGGGAAACCCTGAAAAAATAAGAAAATTCAGTTTTACTTTAGCATTCGTTGCCCAACCTGCCTCGTGTCTATTGTATAAACTAGTGTGGTTTGACTCATTGAAGAAAAAGATGGCGAACGTGTATTTAAAATGGTATTCCAGAGAAACAATGTAGTCGAGTGTAACCTTAAACATGATGTCGGTAAATCACATAAATAAGTCCGGAGATTATGAAACTAGGTACGCATCCTGTGATGTAAAGTGTGTCGGACAGACACGAAGAACATTTGCGGTCAGTACGGTGTTTCAGTGCCTTCGTTGTTCCGAAATACGAAGCAGTATGCAAGCACGCGTCTCCGAAGTAACAGGCACTCCGACGACTACGACCGATATAAAATACATGAGATGGTTTCACAGTTGCGAATATGGATAACTAGCATCTATGTGATGGAATGATGACATTCAAAATCTGTGCGACACCGGGATACGAAATCGGGTTTACTTTCTATTTTTCCTTTTTTTAAAGTTTTTTATTTGTTGTTTATTAGGTGATTATACACTCCTGGAAATTGAAATAAGAACACCGTGAATTCATTGTCCCAGGAAGGGGAAACTTTATTGACACATTCCTGGGGTCAGATACATCACATGATCACACTGACAGAACCACAGGCACATAGACACAGGCAACAGAGCATGCACAATGTCGGCACTAGTACAGTGTATATCCACCTTCCGCAGCAATGCAGGCTGCTATTCTCCCATGGAGACGATCGTAGAGATGCTGGATGTAGTCCTGTGGAACGGCTTGCCATGCCATTTCCACCTGGCGCCTCAGTTGGACCAGCGTTCGTGCTGGACGTGCAGACCGCATGAGACGACGCTTCATCCAAACATGCCCAATGGGGGACAGATCCGGAGATCTTGCTGGCCAGGGTAGTTGACTTACACCTTCTAGAGCACGTTGGGTGGCACGGGATACATGCGGACGTGCATTGTCCTGTTGGAACAGCAAGTTCCCTTGCCGGTCTAGGAATGGTAGAACGATGGGTTCGATGACGGTTTGGATGTACCGTGCACTATTCAGTGTCCCCTCGACGATCACCAGTGGTGTACGGCCAGTGTAGGAGATCGCTCCCCACACCATGATGCCGGGTGTTGGCCCTGTGTGCCTCGGTCGTATGCAGTCCTGATTGTGGCGCTCACCTGCACGGCGCCAAACACGCATACGACCATCATTGGCACCAAGGCAGAAGCGACTCTCATCGCTGAAGACGACACGTCTCCATTCGTCCCTCCATTCACGCCTGTCGCGACACCACTGGAGGCGGGCTGCACGATGTTGGGGCGTGAGCGGAAGACGGCCTAACGGTGTGCGGGACCGTAGCCCAGCTTCACGGAGACCGTTGCGAATGGTCCTCGCCGATACCCCAGGAGCAACAGTGTCCCTAATTTGCTGGGAAGTGGCGGTGCGGTCCCCTACGGCACTGCGTAGGATCCTACGGTCTTGGCGTGCATCCGTGCGTCGCTGCGGTCCGGTCCGAGGTCGACGGGCACGTGCACCTTCCGCCGACCACTGGCGACAACATCGATGTACTGTGGAGACCTCACGCCCCACGTGTTGAGCAATGCGGCGGTACGTCCACCCGGCCTCCCGCATGCCCACTATACGCCCTCGCTCAAAGTCCGTCAACTACACATACGGTTCACGTCCACGCTGTCGCGGCATGCTACCAGTGTTAAAGACTGCGATGGAGCTCCGTATGCCACGGCAAACTGGCTGACACTGACGGCGGCGGTGCACAAATGCTGCGCAGCTAGCGCCATTCGACGGCCAACACCGCGGTTCCTGGTGTATCCGCTGTGCCGTGCGTGTGATCATTGCTTGTACAGCCCTCTCGCAGTGTCCGGAGCAAGTATGGTGGGTCTGACACACCGGTGTCAATGTGTTCTTTTTTCCATTTCCAGGAGTGTATTTATTAGATGAGTACAAACGAAAGTCCTACACAACTGAATTTTACAGAAAACGTTATACAAAGGATAAACTAAGAAAACTTTACCTATTACTCGTGCTAACTCAGCAAAAAGAATCATTCTTCAAGAGATGGTGCAACTGGTTTTTTCTTACCAACTGCCACTGGCGTTTTCCATCTCGGACAGTGTCGCCTAAAATATCTACAACAGGCTTGTTCTACTTTGCAAATGTGTCAGTGAATGCAGCTTCCCATGAATCAGCTAATCTCTTTCCTTCCTCACTGCCTACAATGCAGTTCAATCTGGATTCAATGTGATGATATGCAGAACGTCACACTGCGCCTGGCCCTCACCAAGTAGAGCGGTGTTTACGCAAACACAGCGTTAATAATTTCCAAAGACCGTACAATAACTCAATGGTAGTTCAAGAGCCTTGTGAACGTTTTGCTGCTACCATCAGTAATCAAGCTCCAATTTCTCCCGTTCGTTGAGGACGTAGACGAAGGTCTTTTCCTTGAACCATGAAAGCGTGTGACATTTTTCGAGGGGAAAGTTATACCAACCCGGACGCAGGAGATTCAAAGGTTCAATCACGACAGGTGTGACATAGACGCAACAAGTTGAAAACTTATGTATCAGACGCAAAGAGATGGACGACGACACTCACGTCCAGAGATGCCCATCGATATCCAAAGGCGGCAGTTAGAGCAAAGCAGGGAGTGAGTTAATGCGATAGCATGGAGCCGGTGTCTCGTCGCATACATTTTGTTGGCTGGAACGAAGTGGTTGTGTATCGTTTTCCTCACACGTTGTCAATTGACAGTTGTGTGCTTGATTAATACCACTTTACTGTACGCGGAATGGTAGAGTAAAAACCTTTAGACTTCAGTAGGTGGGTTGTGGGGATATGTGGGATCACATAGCTGTATTCTAAAATGAATGTCGATACGTGGGATAGCTGTTTCGCGACGTGCGTGACCAACACCGGCGGGACGTGGGACACCAGCATCAGGACCTGCAACAGCTGACCCGTGAAGGAAACGTGTTAACTAGTCCATCTTTTCCACAAATTGCTCATAAAAACGGCTATGCCCTTGCCCATACGATAACCAGTCCCAGGCACCACCGTACAAGATGAGAGAGAGAGGGTGACAACGTGCTTGAAATGCGTGTCCTATGGATAGGAAACAATCGAAGACTATCTGAGGTCTGCGATCCATCACTGCGATCTATCACCTGTTTCACGTGATTTAGTTTTGATGCCACGTACAGGTTCAGGTATTCCATACATTGCAGGTTCTGGCACATCATCACGCTTACAAACTTTATTCACCATCGATAGTTTGCCGAGGCCTTTCTGCGCTCATGCTTCGTAAACGTGACTCCCAAATATCTCAGTTCAGTAACCCACAGTAGTGGGGCGACAGTGAATGCCCCGAGACGGTGTCAGATATCCAGCGCCACCGACTTCTTGATGTTCAGAAGACTGCCCACAGCCTGCCCATACCGTTCGATCCATTATAGTACCCTGCGGACTTCATCGGTGGAACGAACCAGCAATGGTAGGTCGTCGGCATATGATCTGTATCAGAAGATGATGTCCCGCTGAATGATGCCAAATAGACTGTGATTGAGACCCCAAGAAGTGTCTCGAGCGTGACTGCATTAAATTAGGTAGAAAGTCGGAAATCTTGTCGTACACACCTCTTAAGAGTTATTTGGCCTACCGCTGGGCCGTTGAACTGGACCTGAGAGCTCGCTGCTGCCAGAAAGTGCCCCAGGTGTCGATGAGCCTCACCGGTTATCCCATACAGTCAATCACCTGTAGGACGACGTTATTGTGCATTCATTCGAAGGTCCGATTGAAATGGATGGAGTGGATCACTACCCTCAGATGGCATGCCGAGGCGATCAGCATTAAGTCCCTCCCACCGCCTAAGGCTCTTTGTGCGTGGGCATCTTTCCTCTATGACATCAGTTATGGGGCGGGGATCATTGGCAAAGTGCAACCTGCCAAGAGCCTGGCGAAGATCTCGTTTACGGCGTTAAACAATGTAAGTTGCAGATACTCATTGCTCGATTGCTCTCCCACTGACCTGTGTAGTGGTATGAGAAGTTCTGCGACTGAAGTAGGTGATACAGTGCTGTCTGTGACATAACCTCGCGGAATACTGTAGCCCACCAGGGCATCATATCGTCACGGAAGTTCCAGTAAAATTCCGTCGGTAAGCCATCGGACCGCACTTTTGCCATAAATGTAATCCTACATTAATGCCGTCGCTGCTGCCGCGTCGATAGAGTGTGTCACCCGTCGTGAGGCTTCCGTAGTGGCCTAGTCATCAACGGTTCTCTTCTGTTAAAGATGACGAAAATGATCATCCACGATTTGCACTGTGGATGCTCCTGCGGTACAGGTGCGACTGTCACGCATTGTAAGGAGTGTGATTAACTGTCGGTCTGCCAATGGTGGGTATCTCTGGGGTCGTTCGGTCGTGTCCTCGCGACAGGACTATTGCGCCTTCTAATCGGCGCATTGTCAACGATTGTATGTGAGCCCTGATTCGGTGTCGTTTTAGTTGTCTGTCCAGTGATGGGGATGGAGCGTCAAGGTCCCTGAGCGCCACGAGTAAACGTCCAGGGCCTTCTAGTGCCACGTAGCTTGTCCTTGCCAAACTGCACAAGTGTCTTGCGGATTGCCAGTTTGGTGCAGTGGAGCCGACACGCAAAAGACAAGTGGTATCGTTGACAGTTGGCCCTCATTGCGGCGACTTCCCGATGGGAGTCCGAGTCCTGGAGATGTGTTAACGTTCATCTTCCAAAGGCCATTACAATGCAGGCTTGATGAGGGTGGAGATGCAACGGAAGATATAGCCACTATAATGAAAGAAGACGAGAGCGACCACCACTCCCTGTTCAAGACTTTGTGACACACATACGCGTTCCTGTCGGCTTGCTGAATGACTGGTACGATGCGTGAGGCCAGAGTTGTCGCCATGTACCTTTTCCACATGTTGCATAAGTGAAGAGCGTGAATCACCCTTCCCAGTTCCGGACAAGGCGTGTTATGCGATATATTGTCCTTCAGCAATTAAAATCGCCGGCGAAGACGCTGTGTTCATACCGTCCTAGGGAAAGGGGAGCTATGTCAGAATAGTAGAAACCGTCCCAGTGACGAAGTTTGGTGGTACCAGACGATGCATAATCATTAATGAATAGTTTTTCAAGTACCATGACCGCTAACCGTCGAGCAGAGTGGTGGTAAGTGATGCCGATGGCTTCGAAACCTTCATGCAGTAAAATTACCGCGTCGGTGTCTGTGGGACCACATGACTTCACGTACCTTGCGTAACCATACAAGTTCAGGAGTGCGTTCTCTTGCAGTTCAGGCAGGAATGCACACTGTGCCTCGTATTGGTTTACTTGGTAGCTGGATCTTGGCAGGTGAGCCAATCATGTTGATGCTCATCATGACCAAGGGGTGAGCCTGGATGTGCGGTGCTTGGGGCCGCGCAGGATTAGCCGAGCGGTCTGGGGCGCTGCAGTCACGGACTATGCGGCTGGTCCCGGCGGAGGTTCGAGTCCTCCCTCGGGCTTGGGTGTTTGTGTTTGCCCTTAGGATAATTTAGGTTAAGTAGTGTGTAAGCTTAGGGACTGATGACCTCAGCACATAAGTCCCATAAGGTTTCACACACATTTGAGCATTTTTGAGCGGTGGTTGGGCAGGGTTACCCGTGTTGATGGCGGAGAGAAACGGAAATCCGGAATGACGTCAGACTATCGACTGCGGCCCTCTCGCTGTTGTTTAGACCTCAATAGGCCCTAGAACAGGATTCTGTCCGGTCTCGATCCCCTCGACCCATGATTGGCCGCGGAAGTCTGTTGACGTTCCATTAGGTCGTGGTGATCTGTAGGAAAGGACCGAGAATCCTCGCCGCCTGCGCTGGAAACTTCCTGTTGATCATTGTTCGCTCCATCGTATGTTCTGCTGGGCGGAATCAGTGGTAATGGTGCCATCCTCATACTCTGCATCCTGCGGCATTCGTTTCTCTTCCTGCTGCGAGCGGGAGCTGTCGTATTCCGACACGGCCCTTCACCGTCTCTTTCAACGTTTCGGGGAACGCTGTTTTCGTGCTAGGCCCCCTTGTAGGTCAATGTCATTGACTCACGTTTTGCTGCCACGAAGGCTTCTGTTGGTGTAGTGTTCGTCGATATAGACAGCGTTGTATGGAGTTCTGCCGCTGTCCTGGCTGACTGATTGGCCAGGCGTTGGTACGCTTAGGGTTGTTCCGCTACTGCAGCGTGGGTGTGTTGTGCCTGGACAGACGGAGATGTCGTGAGTGTCACTTCGTAAGCTGGTGGCAGGACTCTCGGCGTCGGTGGAGGTGCCACGTCTGGCGGTGAAAGTTGTCAGATCCGACTCTGGAACCACTCGGAAGGTGACCTTCTTTATTGCATCCGGAACACGTCTTAGGCTTGCCGTCATTAATGTGTATGACCCGACGGCGTCATAGTTGGAGGTATGATGGTACGTCGGAGGTCAGTGCACACCTGGCGTACTCCAGCGAGAACTGATTAAACCGGGTCTCCGCCACATGTTTTTGTACTGCGCCGTAGTGGGGGAGCCCCGCCATCACGTCTGCCGCCGGGAGGTGGAAAGATAGTTAAAATATTCCTATAGTCAATAGTCCAAGTCGACGTCGCCTACATTCCAGTCTGCGAGGCAGAAGCGGAGTCCTGGTTTCGTCTTTAACGAAACACTGTGGCATGTAGGGTCGTTAACGAGGTTCACTATGATCGTGTTTCTTACGATCTAAAAGTGGATGCCGACGATGACGGCAGCTGAGATCTTGGCCTCTTCCTTTAAAAAGGGCTCGTCATCGTGTGGTTTTGGCCTATCAAAATCGTATGACACGTAACCTGTTGCGAATCACTATACGAGGAGACAATTCCTTTAAGAGAACAGAAGACGACTTGGAAATCTTCCGCTTAGAACAGAAAGGGAGGAAACTCGACTCGCTGCAAGAATTGGACATCATCCATCGTGAAGATGAACATTCAAGTACTCTAAATACGCAAGGTAACGATAACGGAGTGCGGTACCTTAATACCTCTGTAGAGTTATTTTAAGGCAGATATATAATTATAAATTTTCAATGTCTGCTCTACGAAGTACCAAGCTCACAACTGTAGACTTAGGAAATGAGGAAAATATAGGTGACTGATACAACAGAATTACGACTGGTTAAACTGGCTCTAAGCACTATGGGACTTAACTCCTGAGGTCATCAGTCCTCTAGACTTAGAACTACTGAAACCTAACTATCCTAAGGACATCACACACATCCATGCCAGAGGCAGGATTCGAACCTGCGACCGTAGCAGCAGTGCGGTTCCCGACTGAAGCGCCTAGAACCGCTCGGCCAGAACAGAATTACGACTGAGCCAACAGCTGTGCTCACACTTTTAGCACCGCAGACATATCAGTTCACAGCGACCCTTCGGAACTTATAATAAGCGTCAACTTGACTACTGGAGCCCAAAGAATATCAGGAGGTTGGCTCTGAGCACTATGGGACTAAACATCTGTGGTCATCAGTTCCCTAAAACGTATAACTACTTAAACGTAACTAACCTAAGGACATCACACATATTCATGCCCGAGGCAGGATTCGAACCTGCGACCGTAGCAGTCGCGCGGTTCCGGACTGAGCGCCTAGAACCGCTAGACCACCGCGGCCGGCGAATGTCAGCAGGACACCGCCTTGTGCAGTGTATGGTGTGAGATGGGAGACAGATGGGATACCGACAAAATTAGTCGATTTTAATTCGATGATTTAAATGTAAGAGGAGGACGCATAGACGTTAAACAATGCTAGCGGCTACAGCCCCCGTTACTGAGTGTGTGTGTCGTGTTATTCGTTGCGTGCACTAAGGTTTTATCAATAATTAAAAATCTGGGTCGTACCCACACGAAATATTATCACGCACATTCAACCACAGCATCCAGTAGGGACAGCAGAGGCTAACAGCGCATAGCATAGAGCAGGGGCGGGAAAACGTTGCACGCGGCTCATGAGCGCACAGCGCTGCACGTGTGCTGCTCGCGTGCAGGCGACGACCGGGGCTGTGGCGACAGCCGGCAGGTTGCGGCAGTGTAGTGCCAGGCTAAGCTGCGGACGTTGATGCGAAGCGAGCACTATGTAGTGAACGTTGTATTTCAAGAAACGGAGAAGTGGAGATTTGCTATCTTTTAAAAAGTAATGGGAGAATCATTTTTTCTTTGTGCAAAAACGTGAAAATTCGAAATGTTTAATATGTGGCAGTATTCTCGCTGGTCAACGGAAGTTTAGTATTGAAGGCCATTATAATAAATTTCACAAGGACGAGTACAATTTATTGTCGGATTCTGAGCGGATGGGGAATTGACTGAGCTTAAGAAGAGCGATCTGACGATACCAGATGAATCTGTCGTAGTTGGCCGGCCGGAGTGGCCGAGCGATTCTAGGCACTACAGTCTGGAACCGCGCGACCGCTGTGGTCGCAGGTTCGAATCCTGCCTCGGGCATGGATGCGTGTGATGTCCTTAGGTTAGTTAGGTTTAAGTAGTTCTAAGTTCTAGGGGACTGATGACCACAGCAGTTAAGTCCTATAGTGCTCAGAGCCATTTGAATTTGTCGTAGTTGCTGTTGTCACGAGAGATCTGCGAGTTTCTCTCGTTCTCTCGTCATGTCTCTCATCTAACTGATTTAACATTTTATGGAGCACTGTTTTCAAGTTTTCAGGACGACAACAATAATAGCCCAGCGGTATGTGCAAGTTATAAGACTGCGCTTAATATAGCGAGAGCTGGAAAACCATTTGCTGAATTAATAAGTCTCGGTTAAGCGCAAACATCAGTGATGAAAATTTACTAACTGTTTGTGTTTGTCTGTATGTAGAAATTTTGTTCCAGATATTAAACGTATTGTAAACTCCACCTGTGATAATTAAATAAAACGTATCGTAGGTAATAGGTACTCTTTCAAACCATGATTTGTTTCAAGCACTCCTACTAACCTTATTCATTCAATCAATAAAGCAAGCTAGGAAACAAAACGCATTACAGAGGAAGGAGCGGAAAGAAGATATGGTGGGGATGGGAGATAAGCGGGTGGCCAGCTTACCCCTGTGTGCACGCGGAACACCTGTTAACTACAAGCGTGCAAGTGCACCGCACATGCGCAGGATTCCTGCCCGCCCCTGGCATAGAGGAAAGACAGTTACTGTGCAACTCTAGCGAAAGGGAAGACCATGGTGTTTATCGTATGGCTGTGGCGCATTGTACTGCTTCTGCAGCACTGATCTGAGCAGCAAATGGCACAACACTGACACTGCGAAATGTCACAGATCAGTTAATTCCAGAGTAGTCCGAGCCAGACGCCCTGTAGCTTGCATTCCATTGACTCAGAACCACGGCAATTTTTGATTTCAGTCGTGAAGCGAAAGCTCTATGGAGGGCTGGGTGGAGATACTTTTTTTTTTATGACAACCGGTTCCTCAGCGGTACCAGTGATGGCCATTTGTTGGTTAGAAAGACTCCAGATGAGCACTTCCAAGCAACGTCTTTGCGGTCTAGACACACGGGAATTACACCTGCGATGCAGTTTCACTTGACAGCAGCAGCAGTCTCGTGCTTCCTCACGCACACTGACTGCAAATTTGTACGTCAATCATGCGATTCGACCTGCTGTTCTGTCATTCATGAACAATACTCCATGGGTGTTTTTTAATGGGATAACTTTTGTCCACATACCGCTGTTGTAACTCAACATGTTCTACAGTGTGTCGACTTGTTGCGTTGGCCTGCTCGCTCACCAGTTCAGTCTCCAATCGAGCACATATGGGACATCATCAGAAGATAACTCCAGCGTCGTCGATACACAGCATTAACGGTTCCTGAATTGACTGACGAACGACAACAGACATCCGGCACCTTACGACACAATACATGTACGTTTGCTTGCTCGCATTCAACATTCTATCGGTTACGTCGGTTATTAATGTACCAGCATTTCAGATTTGCCAAGATTTCTCTTGCTCTTAAATTAACCTGTGATCTTGCAATGTGTATCACTTAAATATGTTACACTGTGTATTCCCGAAATTTATTACCCTACACTAATTAATTTTTGTTGTTGCTATTTATTTCGTCAGTGTATTTCAAGTCGTACGTAAAGCCTGTCAGTGGCACAAAATATAATATCCCGACCCATGAAATAAACAGAAACTTAAACTAACAGTAGAAAAGCTAGAGTAAAAATTCTGAGCGGGTGAACCTCCGATCTACACATTACGTGCTGAGGTGCTGCTATAGTTGTGTCCTAGTTGTGGTTTAACCATCCTTCAACCTCTCTTCATACATGGGGACAATAACAGCACGCCAATAGTCTATCAGATTCGCAGTTTCCATGGTGCTCGTTCCTTATTGCCTCGCCATAACTTTCCACATTTTGAGAGAGTTACATACACTCCTGGAAATGGAAAAAAGAACACATTGACACCGGTGTGTCAGACCCACCATACTTGCTCCGGACACTGCGAGAGGGCTGTACAAGCAATGATCACACGCACGGCACAGCGGACACACCAGGAACCGCGGTGTTGGCCGTCGAATGGCGCTAGCTGCACAGCATTTGAGCACCGCCGCCGTCAGTGTCAGCCAGTTTGCCGTGGCATACGGAGCTCCATCGCAGTCTTTAACACTGGTAGCATGCCGCGACAGCGTGGACGTGAACCGTATGTGCAGTTGACGGACTTTGAGCGAGGGCGTATAGTGGGCATGCGGGAGGCCGGGTGGACGTACCGCCGAATTGCTCAACACGTGGGGCGTGAGGTCTCCACAGTACATCGATGTTGTCGCCAGTGGTCGGCGGAAGGTGCACGTGCCCGTCGACCTGGGACCGGACCGCAGCGACGCACGGATGCACGCCAAGACCGTAGGATCCTACGCAGTGCCGTAGGGGACCGCACCGCCACTTCCCAGCAAATTAGGCACACTGTTGCTCCTGGGGTATCGGCGAGGACCATTCGAAACCGTCTCCATGAAGCTGGGCTACGGTCCCGCACACCGTTAGGCCGTCTTCCGCTCACGCCCCAACATCGTGCAGCCCGCCTCCAGTGGTGTCGCGACAGGCGTGAATGGAGGGACGAATGGAGACGTGTCGTCTTCAGCGATGAGAGTCGCTTCTGCCTTGGTGCCAATGATGGTCGTATGCGTGTTTGGCGCCGTGCAGGTGAGCGCCACAATCAGGACTGCATACGACCGAGGCACACAGGGCCAACACCCGGCATCATGGTGTGGGGAGCGATCTCCTACACTGGCCGTACACCACTGGTGATCGTCGAGGGGACACTGAATAGTGCACGGTACATCCAAACCGTCATCGAACCCATCGTTCTACCATTCCTAGACCGGCAAGGGAACTTGCTGTTCCAACAGGACAATGCACGTCCGCATGTATCCCGTGCCACCCAACGTGCTCTACAAGGTGTAAGTCAACTACCATGGCCAGCAAGATCTCCGGATCTGTCCCCCATTGAGCATGTTTGGGACTGGATGAAGCGTCGTCTCACGCGGTCTGCACGTCCAGCACGAACGCTGGTCCAACTGAGGCCCCAGGTGGAAATGGCATGGCAAGCCGTTCCACAGGACTACATCCAGCATCTCTACGATCGTCTCCATGGGAGAATAGCAGCCTGCATTGCTGCGAAAGGTGGATATACACTGTACTAGTGCCGACATTGTGCATGCTCTGTTGCCTGTGTCTATGTGCCTGTAGTTCTGTCAGTGTGATCATGTGATGTATCTGACCCCAGGAATGTGTCAATAAAGTTTCCCCTTCCTGGGACAATGAATTCACGGTGTTCTTATTTCAATTTCCAGGAGTGTATATCGGTGGATTTCACTTTTGCAACACGTATCGTCAGTGGAAACATTTCTCATTCCTCGCTACCCCGCTTATATATTTTACATATGCATCATGTGCCCGCATAAAGGAGAAGCGAAGAAACAACTTGCCTAAGAATATTCAACGTCTCTTTGGAATTTTATAGACAGCAGCCACAAGTAGAAAAATCCTGCCATCATTGGGACCCGAGTGATTATAATGCATGATCAGAAACAACAGAACCTCTTCTGAAAACAGAATAGCTTTTTGAGTTGGTCCAGCTGCTTGTACATTATTCTTCAAAGCTTTCCGTGAGTAGACTTCGAGGCAGAGATATGGTGTAAGTTCGGTCAATATATCCGACATGGGAGCGGAAAAAGAAACACAATGAATTTAGTGCAGGAAAAGAACTAGTGCTATTGAATTTAAGTTGAGAACAATAACAAAAATGTTCAAAAAGACGGTCAACCAGTTTTTGAAACGATTTGTCTAAAGGAAAGAAATACTATAGTTTAGACAAACATCTGACGCACTTCATTTGCTGTACATGAATTTGAACATCATTTAAAGATGCCTCAAATGAATCTGTAATACTCGCTTCCCGCGCCCGGGCTCCCGGGTTCGATTACCGGCGGGATCAGGGATTTTCTCTGCCACGTGATGGCTGGGTGTTGTGTGATGTCTTTAGGTTAGTTAGGTTTAAGTAGTTCTAAGTTCTATGGGACTGATGACCATAGATGTTAAGTCCCATAGTGCTCAGAGCCATTTGAACCATTTTTTGGATCTGTAATATATTTTATATTTTACTTCTGGACAAATAAATTCAGAAAGCCTTTCACCGATTATTTTTTCAATAATTTTTTCCCTTTCATGTTTTCTTTCAAGAAGCAAAAGCATATTTAACTGTGCATTCCATTATTATGAAGACCATAAAGATCAAGAAGACTCAGGGATATTTCATTTTGTGCTGGGTTTGATATTTTCGACAAACAATTGATTTTACAAGCAACAGCTGGTCATGAAATATCTCAGTTTTCCTTCAGAACACTAATCAAGTTTTTCTTAATAAATGTGATTACTTTCACGCTGTTAAATTTTTTTTTTTTTTTGCAAAAATAAACCTCACACTCGTCAATTGGTTACCTTGTTTGTCTTTCACCTCTCTTAGTTTCGCTAAAACAATTCGGGCAGAAGAGTTCCTTAAAGTCACTAAATTTTTCTTAATTACTTTGATTGCTTTCAAACGATTAAAAATTCCTGTGATATGGTCAGGATTGCTGTTATAGTAGCTTAATGTTTTTATTGTGATAGATCCATTTCGCCTAGAGTGCTATCTTTAGACCATCTGCGAAATTTACATAATATTTTTCTATTATTTTAATGTTGGTCAATCGTATTTCACAACATACATTTTGGATACTTACGTCCATATGTCATCGGTGGTCACTGTCACCATGTATTGTGTTACAGCATGGTGTACATTTAGGACTCTCATGCTATAGGCCGTTTTGTAGTTTTCTGCTGTTCATCGACCTTTCTTGTAAATTATTTTATAATTTTATCTTTTATTGTTAAATTTTACAGACAGACAGTTAAGTTAATTGGCCGAAGATTCTATATGGTTACACTAGCTATCTTGTGTTGATGTTACTATTTTGGACTGTATATATGATCATTGATACCGATGAATCTGAGAGTAGTTGTTCGTGTCTATCCGTTGTTTGGTTAGGAATTCAATGAATTTTTACGAAATGTTTATGTTTTAAATACCTTAGTTCATTCAGAATATTATCAGGGCGTTGTATTGTGTGTATGTAGATTTCTATCTCTTCAAGTACGTTCGCTGTTAAACCTTTTGCTAATTTGTAGAATATTTTCATTGCAAACTCCATTCGTTCTGCATTGTTGTCGTAGCTGTTTATGAGGCTGAAGAATATAGATGCATTATTTTCGCTAATTCTCGTGTGCCCTCGAAATGTTATGATGAAGTTACGCGCTAAAGGTTTTGCAGTGAATGTACTTGAAAAGATAGAAATGTATATCCACACAATACAGCGTCCTGATGAAATTTAAATGAACATATGGATTTAAAATACAAACATTTCATACAACGTAGTGTTGACTTCCAAACCAAAGAGAACCGACAGACACAAACAACTACCCACAGACACATCGATTACGAAATCATACATATAGCCCAAAATGATAACATCAACGTACGATTTCTGCTGTAAGCACATTGCATTTTTGGTCAACTGGCATAACTGTCAATCTGTAAAATGTAACGATAAAATGTTAAATTACAAAAATTACAGGAAAGGACCATCAATAACAGCAGTAAATCACAAAACAGCTTATACCATGAATGTCCTAAAGCTACAATACGTTGTAATACAATATAGAATAACAGCGACCACCGGCGATATAAGGACACAGGAGCCAAATATGTATATCCAGAAATACAAATAAAATTATTACTTAACTTTTGCAGATTGTCTGAAAATGTCAATATAACCGAATTGGATCCATTACAATTATAACATTGAAGTACTACAACAGCAATCGGGATTTTATCACATATCGTCTGTTATAGATAGATACCCTCAACGCCGCGGTCCCATTGGACTGTAAATTAAGCTTTTTTCTCTTTCTCTTTTAACGAGACCTCACACTGCTCAGTTTGCAGCACTATTCGTCGTTTTTCTGCTTTAGCTTGCGTATCAAATTTCGAACGGAAGCCCAGTGTGTAATTTTTCCTCAAATCACTAATTTTTACTTAACTACCCTTATTACTTTCAGGCAGTTAAATATTTCTTTGTAAAATTAGTTCCAAGGATGGTAAATTTGATACCCCATTTATCAATACCGAGCTCTTTGTTTGGCTATTAATTTTGTGAAAATATCCATAATGTGATTTCTAAGGAATGTTGTTTTCGTTCCACTCAAGCTTTTGGTCAAAAAAGAGATCATGGTAAACATCTCGCCAGACTTGAAATGAATATAAATATTCCTGACGATATTTTTGTCCCGTCGTTACAACTACAAGAAAATGCGTGTTTTTCTCGCCAGGTGAGTTTTGCTTGATTAAGGGAAAGTGTCATTAGTTGCGGTAATTGCTGCTTGGTTTTCCGCCTACATTAGGAAATGCCGTCTGTTACCGTGTCTTTGTTTTCTTACTTCGTAGAAATAAACATTTTTTATGTTTTACACAGCACCCTTTTTTGGCAGCCAGTGTTTACAGAAATGGAGATGCAACAGTTTTAAAGGAGGATGGATTTGTTGCAGAATAAATCAGTATTTTTACGGGTGTTACGGATGCTGAAACTGTAATATTCTCTCGAAAAAGAGCAGCATTCACCCCCACAATGCAGTGCATTACAAATGAAATATTTACTCTTCTTAAAAAGACTACTATGATTGGGACACTTCATGTCACATTCGGAGTCAGAATGCTGCCAAAGAAATTGCTCAAACGCAAAAGGATTTGGTGATTACTATACCGAATTATGTTTCAGTATGAGTATCTGCTCGACAGTAGATAACTGCCTTCTGTAGCACAAGTATCGCACTTCTGCCTAGTGTCACTTCTCGTACGGATGTGGAGGGAGCTACGCAGGGTTTTAGAGGGCTAGAAATAGCAGGCCAACCAGCAGGTCTCCGTGGCAAGTGGCCTACGTGTCGTTGTCTCTCCGGCAAGAGTCTACGTGTCGTTGCGCACAGGTGGCGCACGGCCGGCTCGTTAGCGACGCTCTCTTGTTAACAGCGCAGCACTCGGCTGGCTTTTTCGGGCACAGGCTCGTGGCTGCGTGCGAGATGTCTCCCTGAGTACGTACTGCCGGCCGGAGCCGCTCTGGCCCCGTTTCCCGGCCTCTCCTGCTATTCCTGTGCCCCGTGCGCTTAATATACCTCAAGTATTGAAGTGTCATGGGCAAACTAAATGACTACAACGGCGTAGTACAGTTCTGTTGTTGTGATAGGATAGTTTCGGTCTCTCACATTTTCTGCGAAGACTGAGGTAACTCATGAATCACGTATTAGTCTAGAGGTAATTGTGTCATAGAGGTAGATACCCTGCAGGCAGGCACTCAACATCCCGGTCCGTTGCTCTGTCGGTGCACCAAGTGGCGTACCGGTTTCGGCCAGAAAGTTCAATCTGGCGGCGGGCACTGGTTATGTCTCCCGGAGGCATTGAGAACAAGTGGGCACTGGACGCGCTTAGGAAAGTACAAGCAAGCAAAGACGAACGAGGAAGCGTTATAATGATAATACGGGCCGCAAATCCATTGACGAAAGGGACTCTGACAAAGGGCAGAATTTTATAGGCCAGTGGCTGGGAACGAACACTGGGAAACAGCAAAGCTGGTCGCCTGTTTGCGTGTTATGTAGTGAGCGTATTTTGAAAGTGACTGAAGGTCGCTGAAACCACGAGTAGAGCACAAGGTACTGAATCACTGATCACCGACTGTGGAGGTCAGATGTTTTCCCGCTCTGTAAAGAAGGGTAGGTGATTATCTATGGCACTTGTAACGGCAGACTACAATACTCGGGCACGCACATGTGTTTCGGAGCACACCCTTCGGCATTCATTACTGGACATAGGTGTGCCCACAATATGACAGGAGTTTTGTCATGTTGACCTAACGAAATCGTCAGTAACGACTGCAGTGGGCTCGGGATCATCGAGATTGGATGACTGATTGATGGAAACGTGTCGTCGGGTCGAATGAATCTCGTTTCTTCTTACATCAGGTCATTGGCAGTGTCCGGATACGCCGTCATCCAGGTGAATTGTCTGCTGGAAACTTGGACTGCGTTACGGACACAAGCTGGTGGAGGACATCCATTTGAGCATCTATGACACGAATGGTAATAATCCACGTTGTGTACTACGTCAACAGTACTGGGGACCATCTGCATTCCTACGTGCTCGACGTCTTCGTTGTCGGGGATGGCATCCCACAGTGTCAAGGCCGGTATTTTCTCTGCCTCGTGATGACTAGGTGTTGTGTGCTGTCCTTAGGTTAGTTAGGTTTAAGTAGTTCTAAGTTCTATGGGACTGATGACCATAGATGTTAAGTCCCATAGTGCTCAGAGCCATTTGAACCATTTTTTTAGTGTCAAGGCCAGGAAAGACTTACTGTGGTTTGAAAAGCATGATACTGGTTGTAAGCAGATAAACAAAATTTTTGCACCACCGTAATGACTAGAACAGTTCGTGTTTATCAACATTTTTGTCTACTGAAGGGCGCCTCGTGGAACCACCTGCGACGTGGGCAGATAAAAAATGACGGGCGTTATAAGTGTATTTCAGTAGTTTTCACTCTGTCCCAATTCGTGCAACCGAGAGAGGTAGCACCATTGTAAGACATTTCACTAACAAGGTTTTTGGAAGTCGGTTTATCGTCATTCGAGATTCCACATTTAGGTTTTCGGTTTATTTTACCAAATAAAATTAAGGCAAATTCCGAGTTGGTTCTTTTGAAAATGACACGTCTAGTATCCTTTCCCCGTGCCTATTAAATCCAAACTCCGTCTTGAACAACTTACTTGCTGAAGGGCTTTATTGTACTTCCTTCAAACTGTTAACGTGAGACTACAGGAAATGTTGTACTCTTCAGTCTGTCAATATGTCTCCCAGGCGCATTTAAAGCTTTCCGCGGGTGCAAGAGAGGTTGTCAGCGCAGAAAATTGTTCACAGAACTGTTTTACACCTCAGCTATGTCAGTTCACAGTTCAGCCGATATAGTAAGACATACGACTTCCACTGTCTGCCTCGTAGGGTCGACAAGTGTCAACAACACACGCTGATGACCGCTACTGCTCAAAAGTACCTCGAGAGAGAACAACAGAGTTCCGCGCTGCTTATTTGGATTGAAGCAGGTGGTATGGCCTACACTCGTACGCAACAGCAAACAGGACAGGATCTATTTGGCCTCAAGGCATCCGTTAGGAACAACAGTCCCGTGTTCCGTGAAGGGCGTGAACAGAGGAACGCTTGAAGTAGAAAGTGGATCAGTGGCACTGGGGTCTACAAAATTTGAATGACTTTCGGGTGGTCGTCGTAGAAGACTGTGGAGACACCTAAGTAATCCTGACCTGTCATGAGAGTGTTTTGATTTTTATTGAATTCTGCTTCTGTTATCAAACATGTCATAAGAGCCTTTCCGAAGCCTTTACTTTTCCTGAAGTTAAACTGATCCAAATATAACCAACCCTTAATTTTATGTTTCATTCTCCTTTTCGGGTCGCCAACTAGGCTACGTTAATTCTCAAGGCGACTGTACGGTAGCTCTCTTTTTTATTATTTGTAGGTTTGAGAAATACGCACGTCTTATTTGATATACCGTTAACATGAGGAAGCAATGGAAAACAGTAATTTCAAATTTAAAAGACCGAAAAAGCTCGAAATTTAGTGCGGATTTCAATTAGAGACGCCTTTAATAGTTTCTTCAACGGAACCGTCTCGAAATCAGGCAGAGAAGCAAAGAGATTCTGGTTGTGCGTAACGTAATCCAGCGACAAGGCACAAGCAATACCTTCGCTGCGCGATAGTAATGCTAATGACAGTCTCACTTAGGCAGAGTTAGTAAACACGGTTTTCCAAAATTCCTTCAGCAAAGAAAATGAAAGAAATGTTCCAGACTTCGAGACAAATACGGCTGCCAACATGAGTTACTTAGAAACAGTACCATTTGAGTGGCGAAGCAGTTTAAGCGGACACTGTATGTGAAATTCGTTGAAATTTGACATGTTCTGTTTTCTACTCCTTAATGTACTTTGGACTTTCCTTAACATTTTGGTACATAATAGATTAAAATCAGACAATTGTGAGACATTCAAATAATATTTTGAACGTTGACTGTGGCTGTCAAATGTCGCGGCTACATATATGTTTCCACAGTTAAGCAGTCATATCTTGGGAACTACGCAATCTAGAAGGCTGTGAATTGGTTAGTTTTGTGCCTACTGTTACGTCTCAGAAGTTGGAATTACGAATAAACCTAAAAATCAAGTTGGGAAAGACAAAAGTGTCTGATGGTAACAGAATAAAATGTGCTGGAAGACTAACAGACAAAGTGATTGATGAATTACAGGAATATTATGGGAAGGCCATTAGAGATAACTGTGACAATTTAGAGAAGATGAAAAGAGCTGTGTGGAGCACTTTCATTCGTCGAATATCACCTGCACCAAACACTTGGTAGAAATATAGGCAAGCTGAATTTTCTGGGACCCTGCATGAATTTACGCATAAACATGCCATTCCTCTGGCAGTAATGGAGGCAATCAACCCCATATACAGAGATTTGGCAAATCCTGAGCTACTAAAGAAGTGTTTACTTGCAATACCCAGAATTGGAATGAATCCTTCAATGATGTTGTGTGGTGCCATGTGCCTAAAATGTATTTGTTGTCTTTACGTCTCTAAAGTTAGCAGTGTCTAATGCAGTAACAACTTTTAATGGTGGAAACTATGAAAGACTTAAGGTTCTGGGGAAGTTATAGGTAATATTTGGACAGAACACAGCTAAAGAACTGCGGGAACTGGATGAACATCGTGTGCGTGACGCAGAGTTAGCCACTCAGCAAATGAGAAAAGAAGCAAGAAAGTAAAGGTGGAGGTAAGCACTGGGCTGTTGTGACACTGACGAAGACACAGACTATGGGCCAGGGCAATTCTAGTGCATGAGAGATGCAGAAATGTAAGCCTGTATAGGAACTTGTAATCAAAAGGGTTTTAAACCTCAATATCTCTGAACTACATGTTTTTCAATAAATGACCCGTTTTCTAGAACAGTACTGATGGTAGAGACATGAAATTTTCAAAGCATGTCAAGTGAGATTCGACACATATAGAACTAGAATAATTAAAATATCCTGAGTTGTTTTGTTTTTATGTTCATGGATTTACAAAATTCTGTCAAGAAACTGACTGTTTGAAAAAAAAGCTAACATATCCAGAATACAATGTTATTAATAATTCTAGTTCAGTGTATCTAGAAAGGAAGATTCAATAATTACGGAAAATTGTAAGTTAGTATCTTAAAAAGTTTCCAAGATAATGGGTCACAAAAGTCGATAATTTAACATTGGCGGCATAGGACATACAACGTCCGCTAAAATCACTTACTTAAAGCAAGTTCTCCATTCCATATTGTATACTAATTAGATACCTTTCAACCAGCTGTTTATTCGCTGGAAGTAATGAAAGCTGTCGACATAGGACAGCAAACTGCATATTTCTACATTTCCAGGAGCCTTTTACACCGTTCCTCATAAGCGACTTGCGTGTCTACGGAGTATCGTCTCAGGTGAACGGCTTGATTCGTGTTTTCCTGTCAGAAAGGTCACAGTTCATAGTAACTGACGCAAAGTCAACGAGTAAAACAGAAGTAATATCAGGTCCTCCGCGATACTTCATACGTCATATAGACGACTTAGGACACAATCTGAACAGTCCTCTCAGCTTGTTTATAGATGATGCAATCATTTACAGCCTTCTAAAACCGTCACATGATCAACAATAGTTGCAAAATGATTTAGACAAGATATCTGTATGATTCGAAAAGCCGCTGTTCATCCAAGATAATGAAAAATGCGTAGTCATCCACTTGAGTACTAAAAGCAATCCGCTAGATTTCGGTTACACGGTAAGTCATGCAAATGTAAACGCTGTGAATTCAGCTAAGTACTTAGTGATTACAGTGTGGAGTGTTTATTTTTGTTTTCGATTTGAAGTTTAATTATGTTCGCAGAAACGTAGAGGACCACTTGCTACATAGTCATTCGATACTTCTATAAGAGAGAAAAATACATTATTAGCTGTTTCGGGTCAGAAGTGCTGCTGTCAATGAATGCAGACCTATCTCAATCGGTTTCGGAGCGAAGGTCATTGCTCCCAGTGGCAAAGAAATCTGCATGCTTGATCCCTCCATGAGTAAGCAAACGAACCCCCAAATTAGGTGAACAACTAGTTCATAGCAGAGGCTCGGATTGGCGAAGAAAAAGGACCATGCTGTTCCGGAGGATCCATCCCAGCATTCGTATTAAGAGGCTTAGGTAAATCAGTCGGACAGAATTTTAACCACCTCCTCCTAAATACGTATCTAGTGTTTTACCACTGTACCAGCTCACTCGGTAAATCTTTTGGCGTCACGGAAATGATACGGCAGTAAAGTGGTGTGTTTTAGCCAGTTGGTTAAATGAAATCATCAGTGAAAGATGGGTCGACGTAGGGATATGACAGAATGGTGGAAAAGTGATATAGAGTTTGAACGTGACCGTAACCTCCCCGTGGATGAAGTCCCCTTGTTTATTGGACGTGTCTAAAAGGAATGGTGTACTGTCAGGCCCTACCATTCATAGCTAAAATGGCTCTGAGCACTATGGGACTTAACATCTTAGGTCATCAGTCCCCTAGAACTTAGAACTACTTAAACCTAACTAACCTAAGGACATCACACAACACCCAGCCATCACGAGGCAGAGAAAATCCCTGACCCCGCCGGGAATCGAACCCGGGAACCCGGGCGTGAGAAGCGAGAACGCTACCGCACGACCACGAGATGCGGGCACCATTCATAGCTGTTTCGGGTCAGAAGCGCTGCTGTCAGTGAATGCAGACCTATCTCAATCGGTTTCGGAGCGAAGGTCATTGCTCCCAGTGGCAAAGAAATCTACTACATAAACCAATAAATCAACTGACGGTGTAGGTGGGGGGTACATCTGGTACCACTAACTAATTTCCCCCCCCCCATCGCCCGCTACCAACCTGTATGCGTGGGAGGAAGTAATATGCTGTCCGACTCTTTACGGAAGACGTTCTCTCGAAATATCAATAGTAACCCAATCCGTGATGCACAACATTTCACTTGCACTGCTGAGCATATCTGTAACGCCATCGCGCCGACTAAACGAACCTGTGACGAAATGCGCCGCTCTTCGTCGGATCTTCTCCACCTCTTCCGTCAGTAGGGGAGCCAGACTGGTGAACAATACTCAAGAATTGGTCGACTAAGCGCCTTATAAATCACTGCCTCCGTGGATGAGTTACTTTCCTTTGAGTTTTTTCCTACGAATCTCAATCTGGCATCGTAATACGTGTTTCATGTGGTCATTCCACTTAAGGAAGCTTTGGATAGTTACTCACAGATATTTTACGGTAGAAACCGTTTCCAACAGTTTTTCATCAATAGTGTGGCTGTAGAGTAGCGGATTTCTTTTCCTATGTACGCTCAGTATGTTGCATTTATTTACACTCATGGTCAACTGCCAGAACCTGCACCATTCATCACTCCTTTGCAGGCCATTGTGCAAATGGAGAGTATCTTTGGCGTTGCCATTTTCTTATAGACAATTGCATAATATACCGACAGTCTTATAGAGCTACCGAAAAATTCAATTAGATTATTTATGTAGATTATAAACAGTATCAGTCCTGTCACATTTCCTTGTGGAACTCCGGCAATTACCGTTACATCTGTAGCTTCTGTTCCATTACCAGCTACGTGTTGAGATCTATTTGTAAGGAAGCCTTGGATTCAGTGGCGAATGCGCCCATCTACTCAGTAAGCTCATACTTTTTTCATTCAAGGGCAGTGTAGGATGGTCTCAGAACCCTTCCTGAAGTCTAGGAACGCGGCACCAACCTGAGCGTCGTTGTCTACAGCGATACGGCTCTAATTGAGGTACGGAGCGAGCTGGGATCTGCAATGTCTTTTTTGCAGATTCCATGTTGATTTTTATAGAGGAGATTTTCGTTCTCCCAAACGTCTTGAGCATAAAACATGTTTCAAAATTCTACAACAGATTCAAGGCAACGATACAGGGCTAAAATTATGAGCATTTGTCCTAAGGTGCTTTTTGAAAACAGAAATAACCTGCGCTTTTTTCCAGTAACTAGGGATCTTCCACCGATATACGAGAAACTGCTGCTAGAAGAGGAGTATATTCTTTCGCATAATCTTTGTACAATCATATAATTATGTTATTAGGTCCTGACGCCTTTCCACTGCTAAGCGACTGTAGCAGCTTTCCTATTCCGCCATCGGTCAACTAAATAACTGCCATTTCAACGTTCGTAAAATGCTTCGAAAGAGGGATCGTGTTACGATCTTCCAACGTAAAACAATTTCGAAAGACCAAATTCAGTATTTCGGCCTTGTCTCTGTTATTTTCTGTTTGGATGGCGCGGTGGTCACTGAGAGAAGAGGGAGTTTCGAACCGATTACCGATTTTCCGTAAGACCGAAACCTTTTTGGGATTTCAATCAGGTCGGTTGGCAAAATTTTACTTTGAAAGTCACTGAGCACTTCTCTTATTGCTCTCCTCGGGTTCATTTTCGCTTCGTTCAGCTGTTGTTTGTCAACTAGGTTTTGACTTCTCTTGCATCTGTGATGAAGTTCACATTGTTTACGTAGCGGTTTTCTAAGACGGCTATTAAAGAGCGGTGGGTCTCTCTCAGTCCTTAAGCCCTTACTCGGATCATTCTTGTCTAAACTACGTCGAACGCTGCTTTAGAATCTTTCCTATTTGGGCTCGATATCTTCGTCCTCAGCGCTCAATATTTGATGCTATCGCTGACTGGAGGCGTTTAGCGTGGCCGGGGAGCAGGAGCTTTGCTTCCTTTCCGATAATGATTAGCTTCGTGAGGACTGATTCCCGTATAGCGGGTGGAGAGTGCAGCTCAAAATAGAGAGATTTTTCAAATCATTATTTGGTCGCAATCGTTCCAATTATAACGAACGTCAACGACGATGTTTACTGCAACATTCTCAGTGACTAACTGCTACCCTTTCCTCTACTTAACGATAAATATGCTGTGGAGACTCCCACCTTCCATTATGAGGACAGCCATTTTCAAACAATTGCATGCATATGTTCCTAATTTGAAGAATACTTAGCCACCCTACCGCACCAAGAATTGCGTCCTAAATCATCCGATCTTCCGTCCACTGAAATTATTTGGGGCTATTTGGAACAATGGGTAAAAAGTGGCAATGGACACGGACAGAATCTACAGTATATCACCGTCGATGAGCAGCTTCAACTGAATACGATGTGTCTGGAAAAATTGTGAACTCTCTTCCCGGTCAAGCTGAGGACATTATCAAGACTGGACGCAGTGTTTCATGGCATGAGCGTATTTCTTGTTAATCATTGCCTGATATGAATGAAATGGACACAGAGAGCGTACTCACCTTCAAAGTAGAAAGTCTCGTTCCAGCGCGGGTTGAGGGTGCGCCTCTTGATCTTTGTCTCCAGCCGGTGTTTCTTGTCAGGTAGCAGCGTGACGCGGACGTAAGGGTCCGAAGTACCCGTGATGTCTTTGGCGGGCAAGTCCTTCGCCTGCCAACACAACAATAATTGACATCTTATATTATACGCAAAATATGAGCTCATTCACAGCGGGGAAATAAAAACGTCAGATCATACTAAGCACTAGGTAATTATTTGTTTTTATTTTAAACCCCTGTAAAGGTGTGGTACAATACTGAAGGGGAATGTACAGTTTCAGCAAGGAAGACAAAGGCATCCGTCGATGCAGTCATACGGGAACACATAACGACATTATCTTTTATTGTGACCCCTATAATGAAATTACCGAACCAATAGAGACTGACCAGTTTCTAAATGGTTCAAATGGCTCTGAGCACTATGGGACTTAACATCTGTGGTCATCAGTCCCCTAGAACTTAGAACTACTTAAACCTAACTAACCTAAGGACATCACACACATCCATGCCCGAGGCAGGATTCGAACCTGCGACCGTAGCAGTCCCGCGGTTCCGGACTGAGCGCCGAGAACCGCTAGACCACCGCGGCCGGCTGACCAGTTACTACACAACTTTAAAAATTACAAAAAGTGCACAGTACTAGCCTCTCCAACACCTATCCTGGCGCTAAAAAGACAGTTTTGCCAGGTTGTGGCAATTACAAAATCCCTCTCCTACTCAGCAAGCATGCCCATAGAAGCGTGAATGTGAAAACCCAGTCTATGTTGTAGAAGATTTAAATGCGAGTGTTGCGTTACACAAAGTGCTGAGCTATGAAGATCACAGAACCACACGGGGCAAAACCAACAGTAAAACATCAGCTCAAATTCAGCTCAGCGTCCAGTTTCCCCTCGGATGACGGTGACGAAGAAAGGCACGTCGGAGGGAGGTTCACAACACATAAAGAGTAATACAATGCCGTAAGCCGTTCAGATACTTTTCCGATACCATTCTCGAACACAAAAATCTGATTGTTAAGGCAGCAATAGGACGGTACAATGCTTTCATGCCATTTAGGAGCATATACACACTTATGTACAAACTCATATTTTTATAACGTGTAGTTTTCACTTTAACTGATTCTCTCTACCCAGAGAAATCTTATTAAGACCCTGTTGTAAAATGGCTCTTACTATTCAATATATCCTGTCTAGTAAACGCGCTTAATGACACAGAGCTGTCTTGTAAACTATTTCCTCACAACCGGTTTCGACCATAAACCGTCCTCATTGCGCCGTAAAAACGAATGGAACGAAAGAGGAAGCTATGATCAACGAAACTAAACATAATTTCAAAAGAAAACAGCAGTCTGGAACTTTACAGTGACACGAACACATTACATTTATTGCAAGGATATAAATGAACAACATGGTCGAGACAAAAGGGTAATAACTTTCAACGTACGTATGTAGTACTATAGCAATGGCTCAATCAGCAACAAATGAAATAGTGGCAGTCCAGCAAACAGGTACGATCCAGGAGGTCAAAACGCGAAGCCAAAGATCCGTTCTGTGATTTTAGAACAGCAGCCATCTGCCCTTTTTTCAGTCGCTTCGGACTTGGGCTCGACGAAGGAATCACTAAGTAGGCCAATGCCGAATAGCTGTATAAATGTTGTAATTTAAGCCCCTGAAGCAAGGTGATGCAGAAGAATGTCGAAGGACAAGACGTCCTGTGACGAGTCGACAAAAATGTTGTCTCATAAAATATATAATGAGTGGAAGAGAAGTATTGGGCACATATCACAACATGAGTTGATGAAAACCGCAGTCGGCGCTGTGGCAGAAGAATAAAATCAGAACACGAGTCCTTAAAAATGAGCGCATGAGGCATATCGATGACAGAGCAGCCGGTATGTCATTAGAAGAGGACAGTTGGTAAGCTACAAAAGTACAGAAGCGAATCAAACTAACATTAGGGGACCGGAACAACAGGCTCTTACTCCAATCAATAAAAGTAATTACACACTCTTTCAGTTAAAATTTCAATCACTTTAAATTTGGGTGAAATTCAAGATAGGGCATTTTTATTATTTTTAAAACTTTTATATACAATTAATGAAGATATACGTGCTATATATTAGATGTGACTTCTATCTACACAACTGGCCATTAAAATTGCCACACCAAGAAGAAATGCAGATGATAAACGGGTATTCGTTGGACAAATATATTATACTAGAACAGACATGTGATTACATTTTCACGCAGTTTGGGTGCATAGATCCTGAGAAATCAGTACCCAGAACAACCACCTCTGGCCGTAATAACGGCCTTGATATGCCTGGGCATTGAGTCAAACAGAGCTTGGATGGCGTGTACAGGTACAGCTGCCCAAGCAACTTCAACACGACGCCACAGTTCATCACGAGTAGTGACTGGCGTATTGTGACGAGCCAGATGCTTGGCCACCATTGACCAGACATTTTCAATTGTTGAGAGATCTGGAGAACGTGCTGGCCAGGGCAGCAGTTGAACATTTTCTGTATCCAGAAAGGCCCGTACAGGACCTGCAACATGCGATCGTGCATTATCCTGCTGAAATGTAGTGCTTCGCAGGGATCGAATGAAGGGTAGAGCCACAAGAGGTGACCGAGACGTGTAACCAACGGTACCCCATACCATCACGCCGGGTGATAATCCAGTATGGCGATGACGAATACACGCTTGCAATGTGCGTTCACCACGATGTCACCAAACACGGATGCGACCATCATGATGCTGTAAACAGAACCTGGATTCATCCGAAAATAATGACGTTTTGCCATTCGTGCACCCAGGTTCGTCGTTGAGTACACCATCGCAGGATTTCCTCTCTGTGATGCAGCGTCTAGGGTAACCGCAGCCATAGTCTCCGAGCTGATGGTCCATGCTGCGGCAAACGTCGTCGAACTGTTCGTGCAGATGGTTGTTGTCTTGCAAACGTCCCCATCTGTTGACTCAGGGATCGAGACGTGGCTGCACGACCCGTTACAGCCATGCGGATAAGATGCCTGTCATCTCGACTGCTAGTGATACGAGGCCGCTGGGATCCAGCACGCCGTTCCGTATTACCCTCATGAACACGCTGATTCCATATTCTGCTAACAGTCATTGGATCTCGACCAACGCGAGCAGCAATGTCGCGATACGATAAACCGCAATCGCGATAGGCTACAATCCGGCCTATATCAAAGTCGGAAACGTGATGGTACGCATTTCTCCTCCTTACAAGAGTCATCACAACAACGTTTCACCAGGCAACGCCGGTCAACTGCTGTTTGTGTATGAGAAATCGGTTGGAAACTTTCCTCATGTCAGCACGTTGTAGGTGTCGGCACCGGTGCCAACCTTACGTGAATGCTCTGAAAAGTTAATCATTTGCATATAACAGCATCTTTTTCCTGTAGGTTAAATTTAGCGTCTGTAGCACGCCATCTTCGTGGTGTAGCAATTTTAATGGCCAGTAGTGTAATAAGAATATCGTGAAATGAAACATTTAATAGTGCGGTATAGTAAGAGATAAACATCTTTAGGCAGAAAGCGGGGCGAGAGTCGTACGGAATGCCAGGATAGAGGGATGAGACCACATTGAGTGGTTCCTTTAGTTTTGGGCGGCTGCTGGCTCCAGGTCGACACGCGCTCCTAATCAGCATGCGGGCTACGTTCGGCCCCGGACGATAACGAAGTTCTTTCCTTTCTTTGGCGCATCTCCGGAACGCTTGGAGCCAGTTCACGAAATGAATTGAATCAACATGTCCCTCACTTTCGTTTTCCTTTACCTCTCTTCTTTCAACCTAACGTCTGTAAACGGCGGTTCCACGATGTAATTACGTATCTGAAGGTGATTATTTTTGTAACGGTCAGCTCTGTGGGCGCCACTCTACATTTCACAACAGTCCTCAGGTAATGATAGCCGCAGGTGTGGGTCATTCCGTGTGTCGAGTTTTATTCACTTGTCTTGTGGTCAGTATGTTCAACATATTAAACTGCTGCCTTTGCTTTTAAATAGCCATCGTTACTGTGACTCTCGAATTGTTCCCTATCATCGTAGTCTGCTGTCTCTACAAACTGACGAAATCTCATTTCATAGATTTTAATTCCAGTCAATTTAACTTCCTTGGGACAGAAAAGCTCCAGTCAACAGACCATCACCGTTTAAGGAGATGTCTGTCATGCAAAACTAAGCTTGCCTTCACGACGTTGCAGTGCCACTTGTACTCCGAATCACGATTCACTGTTTCTTCGAACACGAATGTACGGCCGAAGGAACAGGCACTAGGGTGGTTCCAGCCGTTATGAAATACATGAAATGTATTCACAGTTGCGAATTTGAACAACCTTCAGCTGCGTAGTGGAATAGCGACAATGGAAATTTTGGCGGACTTAGAATTCGAACCCGGATTTCCACCTCCCCACGAATGGTAGCCTTACCATTAGGCTATTTGATCACGACTCACCGGCCGACATTGCATCGTAATTCGGAATAACATACGCACTGCATTAACGTAAGTATCTGCCAACATTGGCCAAGTGACTTTCAAGTAAAATGCCTCACCAGTACAGGAATACAGGGTGGTCTATTGATCGTGACCGGGCCAAATATCTCACGAATTAAGCGTCAAACGAAAAAACTACAAAGAACGAAACTTGTCTAGCTTGAAGGGGGAAACCAGATGGCCCTATGGTTGGCTCGCTAGATGGCGCTGCCATAGGTCAAACGGAAATCAACAGCGTTTTTTAAATAGGTAGTGCGTAAAGAAATATGAATCGTTTCGTTAGACCACTTTTTCGCTTTGTGATAGATGGCGCTGTAATAGTCACAAACATATGGCTCACAATTTTAGACGAACAGTTGGTAACAGGTAGGTTTTTAAAAGTAAGAAACAGAACGTAGGTACGTTTGAACATTTTATTTCGATTGTTCCAATGTGATACATGTACACTTGTGAACTGATCATTTCTGAGAACGCATGCTCTTACAGCGTGATTTTCTGTAAATACCACATTAATGCAATAAATGCTCAAAATGATGTCCGTCAACCTCAATGTATTTGGCAATACGTGTAACGACATTCCTCTCAACAGTGATTAGTTCGCCTTCCGTGATGTTCGCACATGCATTGACAATGCGCTGACGCATGTTGTCAGACGTTGTCGGTGGATCACTATAGCAAATATCCTTCAACTTTCCCCACAGAAAGAAATCCGGGGAGGTCAGATCCGGTGATCGTGAAGCCCATGGTATGGTGCTTCGACGACCAATCCACCTGTCATGAAATATGCAACTCAACACCGCTTCCACCGCACGCGAGCTATGTGCCGGACATCCATCACGTTGGAAGTGCATCGCCATTCTGTCATGCAGTCGAACATCTTGCAGTAATATCGGTAGAACATTACGTAGGAAATCAGCAAACATTGCACCATTTAGATTGCCATCGATAAAATGGGGACCAATTATCCTTTTTCGCACAATGCCGCATCATACATCAACCCGCCAAGGTCGCTGATGTTCCACTTGTCGCAGCTATCGTGGATTTTCCGTTGCCCTATAGTGCATATATGCCGGTTTACGTTACCGCTGTTGGTGAATGACGCTTCGTCGCTAAATAGAACGCGTGCAAAAACTGGTCATTGTCCCGTAATATCTCTTGCGCCCAGTGGCAGAACTGTACACGACTTTCAAAGTCGTCGCCATGCAACTCCTAGTGCATAGAAATATGGTACGGGTGCAGTCGATGTTGGTGTAGCATTCTCAACACCGACGTTTTCGAGATTCCGATTCTTGCGCAATTTGTCTGCTACTGATGAGAGGATTAGCCGCGGCAGCAGCTAAAACACCTACTTGGGCATCATCATTTGTTGCAGGTCGTGGTTGACGTTTCACATGCGGCTGAACACTTCCTGTTTCCTTAAATAACGTAACTATCCGGCGAACGTCCGGACGCTTGGATGATGTCTTCTAGGGTACCGAGCAGCAAACATAGCACACGCCCTTTGGGAATTTTGATCACAATAGCCATACATCAACACGAAATTGACTTTTCCGCAATTGGTGAACGATCCATTTTAACACGGGTAATGTATCACGAAGCAAATACCGTCCGCACTGGCGGAATGTTACGTGATACCACGTACTTATAGGTTTGTAACTATTACAGCGCCATTTGTCACAAAGCGAAAAAAGTGGTCCAACCGAAACATTCATATTTCTTTACGTACTACATGAATATGTAATAAAAATGGTGGTTCATATTTTTAAAAAAACGCTGTTGATATCTGTTTGACCTATGACAGCGCCATCTAGCGGGCCAACGATAGCGTCATCTGGTTTCCCCCTTCAAGCTAGACTAGTTTCATTCTTTGCAGTTTTTTCGTTTGGTGCTTATTTCGTGAGATATATGGCCCGCTCACTATCAATGGACCACCCTTGTATATGGCGGATGTACGAGAACGGGTTGTAGACAAATAGGTGAAATCATGTGGAGGTTTGGGTCGGCCCGTGAGTCGTGTTCGAATAGCCTAATGGTAAGTGGACCGCTAGCAATAAGCAGGAAATCCGGTTTCGAGTCCTGGTCCGAAACAAATATTCATTGTCGTCATCCTATTATACAGCTGATGGTTTTCTATATTCGCATCTGCGAATACATTTGATGTACAACTTGCCTTTGTCTCATATGATATCGTACGTGCTGTAGATGAAGCGTAACAGCAGATTCCATATTCCTACATCTCCGGAAAGCGTTTGGCACGGTGTCCTACTGCAGACCGTTAACGTATCTCCGAGCATACGGACTGAATTTCCAGATACGAAGGTTGCTTTACGACTTCGTAAGCAATAGTACCCAGAGCGTAGTCATCGAAGGCGAGTGTTCATTAGAGACTAGGGCATCGTCATGAGTGCTCTAGGTAAGCTTGGTAGGAGCACTGGACATATATATACTCCATATGTATACATGACTTTATGGACAGGATGAGCAGTAATCTGCGGCTGTTTGCTGATTATCCTGTGGGTGTACTGGCAGTTTAGTGACTCTGGAGGATGAAGGATTATTTAGACAATGTTTCTAATTGGAGATGAATGAGAGCTATAGGCAAAATTTCTAATTGTTATGATGAATGACACCTAGGTGTAAACGTAGTAAAATGGAAGTTAATTCAAATGGTGGGAAAAACCGTCCCACATTATCCGAATACATCATTAATAGTTTACCACTTGAGAATCAGGTCGATTAACTATCTAGGCGTAACGCTGCGAAGCAATAAGAAATGGAACGAGCATGCAAGTATTGTAATAGGGAAGGCTAATTGTCAACTTCGGTTTATTGGGGGAGTTTTAGAAAAGTGTAAAGGAGACCGCATATAGGGACAATGGTGAGACATTCTTGAGTACTGCTCGAGTGCTTGAGATCCCCACCAGGTCAGATTAAGGGAGGACATCAAAGCAATTCAGATGATGGGTGCTAGGTTTGTTACTGCTATATTCGATCGAGACTTAAGTATACGGAGATGTTTCGGGAACTAAAATGGGAATCCCTGGAGCGAAGGCGCGTTATTTTCGATGAACGCTGCTGAGAAAATTTAGAGAACCGGTATTTACAGCTTACTGTATAACGATTTCACTGCCGCCAACGTACATTTCGCGTAAGGCCCACGACCGTAAGAGTATGTGCGGTCCGTACGGAGTCGTTCAGTCTGGTTATTGAACAATACAATCTGCTATTGCCGGTGAAAGTGGAGATATAACTGAAGAACATGAGTATTCGATAATTATCACACGTCACACTGAACACAAGGGCTGGGAATCATAAGTTATAGCGTCCCGAATGCAAAGTTTCGCCATACACAAAAGCTGTAACGATCATCATCGATAACTGTCTGTTTGCTAAAATGCACTCACGCCCTAAGCTCTACCATAGAAACTGAACACAATTGAGAGAAAATAAGTTTTATATGCTGTCTCCACTTGTCTGAATGTATATTTACTATGTAAGTACGTAAATACAGGGAAAAAGTTACAGTAGATAAAAACGTTCAGACTCAGTTTTAATAGCTAGAAAACACTATAATTTCTCTCACTAAAATTAATTGCGATTTGTTATAAATTCTATGAATGATGATCTCGTAACAATAATACAATATCGGATCGCAGATAACTATCCCGTTTTCGTAATCGTCCATAACGAAAATTTCCCGAAAAAAATTACTGTTTCGGTCACGTACCAATGTAAATGGAAAATATATGTAATTTGTAGACAGAGCTAATAATGATCATTCAATTCGACCAAACTGCACGTCTGATACAGAAAATTTCAGTTATGAATTTTACGCAATTTCGCGGGTAAGTTCCATTATTTCACAACAGCTTCGTGGCGTCTATGTTGAGGAAATAAATTTCAAGACTATCATCTCATCTCCCAATGCATCGAATATGAGAAATGCAAATTTCAGTGGAAGGTTATAGTATGTCCTTGCTGAATTAATAATTTAATATATCGACACGAAACGGCTTTCACAAATACAGAAGTATGTAATATTTGTCTTTGCACAGGCAGCAACCAAAAATGTTTTATATACTTATTATATCTGACGCTGAATTTTTCTGCTAGTACCATGGTTCTGTCATTATACATAGCAGGGAAGAAAATAATTACACCTCCCAAGACTTGTTAGAATTATTAAATTCATTTTGAGTTTAACCGCCTGTCATAACAACAATCAGAAAAGCGCAAAATAAGCAAACAGAAGTGTTATGAGGACAATGAAAAACCAGACCAAAGTTGCAAATTTTACTTATTTTATTCATTCGATGAGTAGTTTCGGGCCGAGATCCATTTCCAAATCATCGTAACACAGTCAGGTATTTCTGAAGATGTGAAAACATGTCAAAAATGTACAACCAACAGTCACAGCGCTGTGACTGCAGGTTACACATTTTTGACATGGTTTTCACATCTTCAGAAATACTGTTTTTGACTATGTTACGATGATTTTAAATTGGATCCCGAAACTAGACATCGATTGAATAAAAGAAGTAAAATTGTCAACTTTGGACTGGTTTTTCGTTGTGCTGGTTAACAGAAGTTTCTGACCTACAGCTTTTCCAGCATCATGGAAGTTCGTATAAATGTTATGGGTGGCATGCTGGGGAGAATGGTGTTGAACATTAGGAGGACTGATAAGAAATGAGGAGGTTCTATGTGGGATCGTCAACGATAGACATATATTTGCAGATGTTTGGAAATCAAATTGGGTGACCGGATCTGTGTTGAGAGATCAAAGGAAAACTTCCACGGTCTAGAGGTAACCGTAGAGGGAAAAAAATTCCAGAGGAAGAGAGAGGTTAAAATGAGCGCTCAAAATTAGGTGTGCCTTCTAAGGCGCTGTTGCGGATAGATGCTGTACGCATCTCACAAACGGACCACGAAAGTGAAATTAGAGAGATTGGAGCCCGCATGTAGGCTTACCAGCAGTCGTTCTTCCTACGAACCATTTGCAAATGGAACATGAAACAGGGGAAGTGACAGTGAGCACAATGTACCTTCCACCGTACACTGTACGGTGACTTGCGGAATAAATGCAGGTATAGATATTACATGTACATCTACATGATACTCAGCAAGCCACCTGAAGGAGTGTGGTGGAGGGTACTTCTGGTAGTACTAACTGCTCCCGCTTCCCTGTCCTACGGGCTAATGGCGGGTGGAAAGAATGAATGTCGGTAAGCCTCTGTAGTAGCTCTAGTTTCTCGAATTTTCTCAACACGGACCTTCGCGAGATGTGAGTGTGAAGAATTAATATGTCGTCCGACTCTTCTCAGAAAGAGTTCTAGAAATTTCAATAAAAACCTCTCCGTGACACACAACGCCCCGTTTTTAACGTGTGCTACTCGAGTTCGTGCAGTATCTTCGTAACTATCAGTCGCTGACTAAACGCTTCCGTCGCGAAATGTTGCTCTCTTCGTTGCATCTTCTCTGTTTCATCTATCAGTCCAAACCGATAAGAAGCCCAGATTCCTGAATAATACTCAATCAACAGATGCCTCGTGAGCCACTTCCTTCATGGAAGAGCTACTTTTCCTAAAGATTCTTGATATGAATCTCAGTCTTACATTTGTTTTTCCTAGTATTTGCTTTATGTCCTCATTCCACTGACGTCCGCGCCGATAGCTGAGTGGTCAGCGTGACGGATTGCCGTCCTACGGGCCCGAGTTCGATTCCCGGCTGGATCGGAGATTTTCTCCGTTCAGGGACCTGGTGTTCTGGTGTCTTCATCATCACTTCATCCCCATCCGCCCTGCAGGTCGCCCAGTGTGGCGTCGAATGTAATACGACCTGCACCAAGGCGGCCGGACCTGACCCGCAAGGGGCCTCCCGGCCAATGACGCCAATCGCTCATTTCCATTTCACTCCACTGACGGTCGCCTTGGATAGGTACTACTAGCTTTTTATGGTAGATACTGTTCCCAGTAATTTGTCATCAATACCGCAGTTTTACTGTAGTGGATTTCTTTTCGTGTGTATGTGCAAAATGTTACTTTTTTTTTTTTTTTTTTTTTTACAGTCGCTGAGAACTGTCAGAGCCTGCTCCATTCATCAATCCGCTGCAGGTCAGTCTGCAAATAGGTACTGTGTTCTGTCTTTGCTAATTTCTTACTGACTGCGAACAATAATGGTCCTATCACACTATCTTAGCTACGCCGGAAATTACCTTTACGTGTGTCGATTTTGTTCCGTTAAGAGTGATGTGTTGACTTATGTCTGCAAGGAAGTCTTGAATCCAGTCGGAGATGTAGTCCAGTACTTGGTGAGCTGGAATTATTTTCAGTACACGACAGTGCGAGAACGCGGCATCAATCTGAGCGCCGTTGTCTGCAACGCCATAGATCTCGTGTGGAAACAGAGAGAGCTGAGTTTCGTAAGATATCCGCTCGCAGAATCCATGTCGACTATTGTAGACGAGATTTTTGTTCGCCAAAATCGTCGTAATCCTCGAGCATAGAACGTGTTCCATAATTCCACAACATACTTACGTGAACTAAATGTGCACCTGTGCCACGACCATTCTTGAAAACGGAAATTTTCTGTGCTTTTTTTGATTTGGTAGGTACCCTTCATTCCTCCAGCGGCGTAAGATGAACTACTGCTAGAAGGGGAGCAAGTTTCTTCACATTATCTGTAAAATAATGTATAAGTATCTCATCTGGTCCGTGCATGTATGTGTGGAAGAGACTCCTCTAGAAATAACGGGAATAATTTGAGTGGACGGAATCGCAGAAACATTTTTTAGTGTTTGTGGTGGGCGATTAATTTATTTACGTTCTACGTCTTTGTTTGTTATGTGTTAGTGGCTATTATGATCAGTGATTTCTTATTTACATTTATATAGTCGTTTATTACTTTCTTGTTCGTTGCAATGTCTCTGTATTTGAATGTACCCTCGTAATGTTGGATGCTTTCTGTTGAAACTGTTGTTTTAAATTCTTTTCACATCCAGCTATGTGCCCTGTTTCTACACATTTATTTACTAGTTACAGCAACGGTGGGTAATTGTTGCTGCTACGGATGGAAATTTAAATATTTCAATAGGTAAACAGTTATTTTTCACAGGTAAATGCTACAATGATCTAGTAACAGTTACCATACATGAAAGTGGCGCTTTGTGTGATGATTAATATCGATACGCAGTATAATGAAAGGTCAATACCGTATCAATAATTTATGTGACCGTACGGCCATACATTTACGACAAAAGTGCTAGACAAATTCGCTAGTGTAGGAATCAACTGCCAGCCATTTGAGCCATTTTCACCATGAGGTAAGATTTTTTGCGCCATTACCTTCAAAGCATTTTGCTTACTTTAGTCACTGTATCAGCCGCAGTATTACAACGTACTTCTCACGGAAAATAAGTGTATACGATTAATAATTTCCTGAAAAGTAAACGAAGCTTAAACCTGCGGCCCGAGAGAGGAGACTCAGAAAAAAATTCGTCCGAAAAAATATTTCAGTGAGGCGGAAATCGCTAATTTCCTGCAAGTCTTCTTCTTCTTTTGTTTACCGTTTATCCTGTCCAGGGCGGTTCCTACTGTTTAATTCTGGCAAATTTGTTTTTATTTAACTTTATGGCCCTTCGCGACGCTCTATGGAAGTCACGTCCGCCATCTGTTTGTGAAACGTGTGAACTTTGTTTTCCGTGTTATCGTATTTCAACTATTCGTGTATCGCATTTTCTGAGGTGAGTAGTTGGAACAATCGCAACATTTGCCTAAATGAGGGGATGAATCCGCATAGGAACCACAGTCACGTGCCCTGTGCACCGTACAGCATCTAAGCCGCCGCACTGATATGATGTGGGTATATCTCGCCATTCCGTCTCGCAAGCAAATGCGAAGAGCGCTACGCTATACGATTATGTTTAATAAATTGGTATTAACTAACAGAGTATGGTCAAGACGAATAACAAAGTTTTAATTTCGATGTAATGGTAGGACGAATATGCTCCATTTTCCAATTATCTTTAATTTATAGCAATGCTGTTCATTAACGTTTTAACGGGTGACAAATTGGTTAATAAGTAAGCGAGAAATGATATGTTACATATGAAGAGTAATATGCATTTAAAGAACACGTTCAGCCACAGTGGTAAATTTTACGCTAGGAGACGATGTATTATTCCTATCGCAGACGCTTAACGTAAGATATTAATATATATTTTATGGGCTACGGCATTATAGGTTACTACCAATAACGATGATTAACGACTATATAAAAACGATGGAATAGGAAGATTACCGTATATTTACAATAAGTTATTTTTATTCTGTAGCGAGAAAAATTTGGACGTGCATTCGGCTGTAACTAGTGAAAAAAGAGACTCCAGTGGTCGAAAGTATACACGAAAGTCAAAGAAAAATCTTGTCTTATTAAACGTAGATTGGATGGATTATTACTGAATGCTGTAACACCTTAATATTCGATTTGTGAGACTTTGAGGAGATGAAACATAGTTGTTATGCATTATATGAAGTAATGATTAGCATATAGATGTGGAAGGAAATTATATTTGTAGGAACTAAAGCGTGAATATTGAGTGTAAAAGAAAAGTTATTCTATTTATATTTTATGAATTCAGATATTTGGGAGAGGCCGGCCGGTGTGGACGTGCGCTTCAGTCTGGAACCGCCTCACCGCTACATTCGCAGGTTCGAATCCTGCCTCTGGCATGGATGTGTATGATGTCCTTAGGTTAGTTAGGTTTAAGTAGCTCTAAGTTCTAGGGGACTGATGTCCACAGATGTTAAGTCCCATAGTGCTCAGAGCCATTTGAACCATTTGAGGGATTATTTATGATAATAACTAAGCGTTTAAGATGAAGGTACAGAGTTACAGAAAACAGTTATATTCATGTGGTTGTAAGACCTTGGTTTATTGGATAGGCCATATGCAGTAGCTGATAATGACGTTACTTCATAATAGGAAGTATTATGAAACAAAAAGACAATGCCCATTGTTTACGATGAATATACACTTGCATGAGGAGTGTTAATATGTGATAGAAGATTGTTTGCAATGTAATCAAAATGGATAATTATGCACAACGGGGCATTTACCTAGTGAGAAAGAAAGATGGAGCCCACTTTCGTAGGGATATACTGTATCATATCTGTTCCTTCCACACAAGGTTTTTGTTCAGGATTACTGACAATGATCCAAGTGGAGTGGCTGGCCTGTTTTATCGACTCAGCAAGTCAAGTCTGAATTGTTTTCATCTAGGAGGGAATATATGGGACGGTCCTATTTGTATTTAAACTGAAACGGCGAGTGAAAATTTTTTATCAAATCTGTGAATCGAGCCCCGGTTTCCTTGGTACAAATTTTCACTCGCCGCTACAGTCTATACACACAAAATATACATAATATCGTATCTGTATGAACCAGTAGAGTCCATGAAATTGTGTCACTTCATTTGTATGGGCTATTAACTGCTCTTGAAAATCAGTTGCACGTGAATTTACTAGCTGCCAGACAGTATTTTACCCGAGAACATCGATGAGCCGGATAGAGTAGCTATGGGTTATGGTGGAAAAATCCGAAACTGTACGGACTGCAAAGGAGCTCACGCCGAGGGAAAAGAAAGGAATTATAATCCCCAGTCTGTGGATTGTATTCCTTTCCGAGCTGATTTAACTCATTTCCATGCGCCAGAACAGGTTAATAGACGTTGAATTTAATCTTGATTGAATCTCAGCTAAAGAATTATAGGTATTACTAGGTATAGCGATTGTGATCTTAGGTCAAAATATAGGAACTATTTGTTTATTTAGCTATAGCCGGATTTATTTTTGCAAGTTCAGTGATTACTTGCTTCAGTTCATTAGAATGGAGTGCAGTCTTCATTAAGCGGAGAGAACTGTCTACTCTTTGCTTCAACGATGCTTTCTCTTTGCATGTGCGCAGAGCAGCGGAACTGTTATTACCGTAAGAAGTACGTGAGTCTAGGCAGACAGATGAATATTTAAGGTCACAGCAGATCTGTATATACTGGATCTGTTGCTACAACCTGGCATTTTTATGTTATCCGCTTACTACAGACGGTTCGGCCGAAGCAGATTATCAGAACTGATATTTAGCTTAAACTTATCGTTAGGAACCTGGACGCTGGATCCGTTGGCATTAAACACAGTCTTCGAGACTGTAAATAAGAAGAACTGCCACAATGTATTATTTATTTACATATCTAGTTCCGTAGGAGCAAATTACGAGCAAATCTCCAAGGTTGTGGAACGAGTCAGTACATGAAATTAAAACATAAAAGTAATAACAGATAAAATAAAATTTTTATGACACGAAAAAAGTACAGCCATACTTTTAAGTAAACGCAGTCAACAATATAACATAAGAATTAGCTTAAATTTTCAAGTATCTCCTCAACAGAATAGAAAGTGTGAACCATGAGGAAACTTTTGAGTTTCGATTTGAGAGTGCATGGATTACAGCTAACATTTTTTAATTCTTGTGGTAGCTTATTGGAATCGGATACAACAGTATACTGCACACCTCTCTGCATAAAAGGTTAGGAAGTACGATCCAAATAGAGATGGGATTTCTGCCGAGTATTAACTGAGTGAAAGCTGCTAATTCTTGGGAATAAACTGATATTGTTAACAAGAAACGAAAGCAAATAATACATATATTGAGAGTCCAGCGTCAAAATACCCAAACTAGTGAAAAGGGGTCGACAAAAGGTTCGCGAACTAACACCACTCATTGCCCCAAATGCCCGTTTATGAGCCAAAAATATCCTTTTTGAATGCCATACGACATAATCAAATTAAAATAAGCAAAGTGGACTAATTTTCACGTCGAACTATCACTTACTTTAGATACCGTTCGAATAGTAAAATTGATGGCATTAAGTCTTTGAAGAAGATCCTGAACGTGGACTTTCCAGGTCAATTTACTATCTATATGAACACTTAGAAATTTGAACTGTTCAGTTTCACTAATCATATGCCCATTCTGTGAAATTAAAACGTCGGGTTTTGCTGAATTGTGTGTCAGAAACTGTACAAACTGAGTCTTACTGTTATTTAGCATTAGTTTAGTTTCTACAAGCTATGAAGGTATGAAATGAACTGCACTACTTGAAACACAGCCAATGTTGCACACAACATCCTTTAGTATCAAGCTAGTGTCATCAGCAGACAGAAATATTTTAAAATTACCCGTAATACTATGAATACCTGAGAAAGTGTTTGTTAGAGTGACACAAGTGTACTGCGTAGTGTGTAATGCCATCGCCAGTCACTGACACATATATGGAGGGTCCATGTTCGAGGAAAGCAATACAACGTCTCATATTAACAGGAAAATTCAATCAAACAATAATTTTTCCTTTTATTTTTATACTGAAATAGTTTCAGATATATATATTTAAAGTATCTCTGTTCCGGACTGACCGGAGCATGAAATAAGTATTTTCATAACGTAGGATATAACATTTTGTTGCACATCGCCACTTTTCTTTATTTCGTCATTTTAAAACACTGTCCACGAATGGGAAAAGCCAACAAGACAAGCAACTTGGACAAAGGGCATCTTCTTACAGTCCCACTCTTGTGAACGAGTGTCTTTGGAACGTCGAAGATGGTCGGCTGTTTTAATGCTACTGTCTTGGTGTGAATAGTCGTTGAAGGACAGTGAAAGCGTGAGTACACGACGAGATACTGGATGTCCACGTCTCATTGAGGACTGCTGAGATCTGGGGCTTACCCGCCCTGTAAAGCCGGCTACGCGTCCATCTGTGAAATGTCTGACGACAGAGTACAATGGTAGTGAAGTCATTAATAATCCGGAGAACATAGTTCAACTCACATGAGCCTGAGCAGAAGACGACGCATACGCGACTCGATGTTGACTCAACGACGAGTGGCTGTAGTCCTTATCGTAACTGTACCATCATAGACTCGGGTGCCAAAGAAAAAGACTTGCTCCAAGCACCCGAACTTCATGAAGGGGTCTCCTATCCAGTAATGCCATTCATAGATTTCATTTCACTTCACTGATATGCGAGTGCAGGCGCGGATAACAGCTGGTACAGATAATAATTTTGACCTAACTGACGTAGCACTTGCCTACATACATAATGAAATTTACATTGCATAAACATAGAAGAAAAGAATACAGGTACAAAACAATGAATTATAGTACTGGTAGACTAAATAATGTTTTACTTTTCTACTAACATAAATTGACAAATAGCAGTAATTTTCAACTGAAAATAAATACAGTTAGCAGAACAAGGATTTAGTGGCAAACTAACTCATATAAATCACATAAGGCGAAAATTTCCACCACAATTTCTCTTGGCATAAGAAAGTTATACACTCACGTTCAGAAGACAGAGAACCCTCTGAACGGCTAGCGATAGGACGGTCATACTCACAAGACATGCACAGTAGCATGTTCTGCAGAAGTGATTAGTATTTGAACCATGTCGGCCCGCGGGTTCAAGATCAATTGGTTCAAATGGCTGTCCAACACTGGACAGTGAACCAATCTACACGTGTCATCTGGTCGGATTGATCGTGTTCCTTGTTACACCAGATTGTCGTGTGTAGGTGGACCTTCACCAGGCGAACTGCTACTAGGAACATGGACCGAACCACTGACTCAGGTCGTAGGAATAGAATTACTCTACGGAGGACATTCACCTGGCCGTTCTTGAGACCTGTGTATCTACTAAGGACTTCTTGAACTCAAGCTACAAATAAAGCTCAGGACGCTACTCTATACCAATGCCGACAGAGTCTTTTAACTACTATGTAACTTGCCAAATGCCAACAAAAAAAACGCAAGATTGGGATATTGTACGTTCGGCACTATGACGAACTTCATTCTTAGGCATAGCTCATAAGCGACTCATTAGAATGGTTATGTTTTTATACAAAAATGGTTGCCAATGTGACATATCGTATGTTGATGAGATCCTGAAATATACTGTACATAGCCGGCAGGGGTGGCCGTGCGGTTCTAGGAACTACAGTCTGGAACCGCGTGACCGTTACGGTCGCAGGTTCGAATCCTGCCTCGGGCATGGATGCGGGTGATGTCCTTAGGTTAGTTAAGTTTAAGTAGTCCAAAGTCTAGGGGACTGATGACCTTAGAAGTTAAGTCCAATAGTGCTCAGAGCCATTTTACACTGTACATACTACTACATGCTAATCTGTAAGCTAGTGCTTCAATATGTTCGTAGCCAGCTCTGTCTTACATCATTCAAATTCTCTGTACCCTTGGACAAGTAAGATTGACCCCTATACAAAAGCTGCGAGATGAATTTTTGTTTGCCCGATACGAACTGTATATAGTTTACGTACACTTATGTTGAAAACCAACAGAGCAACTTGAATGACTAGAGACAGGGTGTTCCATTTAATGTGACATGGACAAGTTCTGCACGAATGATTAGCATTTCAGTCACCTAGTTTCAGAATCTGTCCTGTTGCTTAGTAGGCAAAGGGTGCGTCATCGAACCTCATAACTTGTTCGATGCATGATGGCATCGATGTATCATGCCATCGAAGGACGTCCTGTGGTGCAGCCATCGATGCCACATTCGCCTGGTTCCAAGATTCATCTGTGGTGGCAGGCACCCGTCATTTCACCATATCCCATACATTTTCGATTAGCGACAATTCTGGTGATCTGGCTGGCAGGGCAAAAGTCTGACATCCTTTGAGACCAAAAAGGCATGCATTTGCGCAGCATAATGCTTGCTGAAACATGTGGTCTGGGGTGTTGTGCAGAAAGGGTATGGCTACGGGTCGCCGGATGTAGTTCACGTATGCCACACTGATCACAGCGCCCTGGGCACACACCATCTGTGATTTGTGGTTGTAACCAACAGCACCCCACACCATAAAGCCTTGAGTTGGGGCTGTATTTCTCGTGCGATTGCAGTCACAGTGCTACCACTCCCCCTGTCTGTAGCGAACCAAAATACGACCATCATATTCCAACATACAGAATCTGGACTCGTCCGAATACACTACGTGATTCCATTCCTGTCCTAAGTGACGTCGTTCCGTAGACCATTGCCGTCTAGCATGTCTCTGCACATTCTTCAAAGGTAGACGGAGAAGTGGACGACGCGCACGTAACCCATACCGTGATAACTGCGACGGACTGTCATCCACTATAGATGTGTTACAATGTTCAACTGTCAAGCCAGAGCCGAGGAGGATGCAGATCTGTCCTACAGTGCCATTCGGATGAGGTGTCGATCTTCTCGGGAGGTGGCATGGGTGGTGCGACCGACCCATCTCGACGTGTTCTATGGCCTTCTGTGAACCATCCTCAACACACCCGTTGCACTGCCGAAAAACTTCGTCCAACTCGAGCAGCAGTTTTCCGGATGGATGCATAACAGTCTCTCATGCCAATAACGCCCACTTTTTCAAACTCAATGATTTGACGGTACGGTTCGCGCACACGCCTGCGAGGCAACCTTAAAGTCTTATCAAGTCACACTGATGCATTACCTTCAGTTTATAGCGACAACGAGAGCCGCACACACATTTTACCGGTAGGTGGTATTGAGCCGCGATATCGATGTTGATCTTGAAGCGCCGGCCGCTGTGGTCGAGACGTTCTAGGCGCTTCAGTCCGGAACCGCGGTGCTGATACGGTCGCAGGTTCGAATCCTGCCGCGGGCATGGATGTTTGTGATGTCTTTAGGTGAGTTAGGTCTAAGTAGTTCAATGTCTACGGGACTGATGACTTCAGATGTTAAGCCTCATAGTGCTTAGAGCCATTTGAACCAATTGATTTTGAACCGGCGGGCCGACGTGGTTCAAATACTAATCACTTCTGCAGAACATGCTACTGTACATGTCTTGTGAGTATGACCGTCCTATCGCTAGCCGTTCTGAGTGTTCTCTGTCTTCTGAACGTGAGTGTATAACGTTTTTACGCAAAGAGAAATTGTGTTGGAAATTTTCGTCTTATGTGATTTATATGAGTTAGTTTGGCACTAAATCCTTGTTCTGCTAACGGTATTTGTTTTCAGTTGAAAATTACTGCTATTTGTCAATTTATGTTTGTAGAAAAGTAAAACATTATTTAGTCTACCAGTACTATAATTCATTCTTTTGTAACTGTATTCTTTTCTTTTATGTTTATGCAATGTAAATTTCATTATGGATGTTGCCAAGTGCTACGTCAATTAGGTCAGAATTATTATCTGTACCAGCTGTTATCCGCGCCTGCACTCGCATATCAGTGAAATGAAATGAAATCTATGAATGGCATTACTGGATAGGAGACCCCTTCATGAAGTTCGGGCGCTTGGAGCAAGTCCTTTTCTTTGGCACCCGCGTCTATGATGGTACAGTTACGATAAGGACTACAGCCACTCGTAGGCCCCAACGTGAAAAATTGTAAACGGTTGGGAATCGAACTTGGGACCCCATGGACGAGGGTCGAAACCGCTATCAACAATATCGCGAACAACTGACGCATGTTGTTGTTCGTCTTAGAAACTATAAGAGATGCGTGATGCTCTACCGCTAAAATTAAGCTTGTTTGTGGTTGATATTAGTATGGAAATACGCATTAAACACGTAGAGAATTGTATAAGCATTGTAGTCATTACGCTGAATCGTATTATACGGAAAACATTAGACAATAAATCCATTTTCACAAATGTAATGAAGTCAAAAAGTATACAGCACTTTTGAAGCGTAGTCATTCTTCCACATTTCCCATTATATTCTTCAACTCAATAAACGTGTTGTACTACTCGCTTTCTGAAGTAGCTTATACTCTTTTTTAGCATTGTTTCTGCCTCAAAACTACAAAGGACGTAAGAGAAGAAGATCTAAAAATATATTTTCAAACACCGGAATATTCGGAAAATATTTATTCGAAGTGCAGTGATAATAAAAATCTTAGATCTATAGAAGTAACATTTTATCAAAAAAATAAAAAGTAGATGGAGCTCGAACTGAACTCTAGCTGATACATTTCGGAGGTGTCCATCAAGTGTTTCACCGCCACCGCCGTCTTCAGCGATATTCTGCGGACAGCCGGCCGCATGGTATACGTACGGTGCAAACAAACGCGTCGCTTCAAAAGCGTCGGAGGATAACGTTTTTAAGCGCTCTTCCTCTCTGTGCGGTGTTTCCAGTTTTAAAAATGTATCTCAGCGAGAAACGAGAGAGCAGGATTTCTTTGAGGTAGCGCGCCTCTGTTTTCGCGTAAGCGACGCGAGTTTCTCATTGGGGCACGCTACCACTACCACCACTGTACCGAGAAGCGGAGCAAAATGCGTGCCGTACTCATCTCCTTACAACTCTAACTCCTCCATTAAATACATAAAAAAGAAGTTAGAAATGGGTGCTTCACGTGAGACGCTAGGAAACATCGCTTCCTTTAGTATATAAAGTCTTTCCCTTAGTATATAAAATAAGAGTGTAGTTGAATATTTCGTTTATGAGTAGCTAGTTGATCACTGCTTCAATAATCGCATATTAAGCTGCATAGTACTCGTAGTAGGTTGGTGCATAGATTCGTAGCGTTTTTTTTTTTTTTGTTTTTTTTTTTTTTTTTTTGCGTGATGGTATTCCCCATGTTGTGGATTTATTTATGGATTACCAGATTTCATTTGTAGTTCACTGCCGCTGTTTGCGTTACATATTCTCATTTTGTCACTTGGAGATAGTAAGTGGAGCTGTGAGGGCCAAAAAATCGAAGTGGAAAAATCGGAACGTTTCCGACGTTTTCTTCTGTTTGAGTGTTTTAGAGGGGTGACAGCAGCGGAAGCAGTCAGAAATAGTTGCACCGTGTAGGAAGATAATGCCGTATGACAGGGCACGGCAAAAAAAAGATTTTCTCGATTTGAGGGAGATCGTTTACATAAAAGTAACACTCCACGTTCAGGAATACCATAGGGATTTGGTGAAGATTGTTTAAACGTATTAATCCACTATGATCCACGTCCGTTTACTCGAAAACTGGCAAATGTGATGAACTGCGATCATTTCACCATTGAGTGACATGTTAATGTAATGGGGAAGCGTTAAAAACCGGTTTTATGGGTACCGGAAGCTCTAAATCAAGATCACAAAAACTATGTGCATCATCAATTGGCTTGTGTACAACAGTGACCATACCTACCCTGAATCATTACCGGTGAAGAGAAATTGTGTCTTTATGCTAACATAATGAAAAGAATGGAATGGTTGACGTCAAACAATGCAGCAATTCCCAGGACAAAGACCTGCGCTCAACCACAGAGGATAATGTTATGCATGTGGTGTACTATGAATTGCTTCCCCGAGGTGTACCCATCACAGCAGATGTCTGTTGTCAACAACTGAGACGCCTTTCAGGTGAAATCAAAGAACAATCACAGGGAATACTGCGTGAAATGATGCTTGTTCACCTGATATCGCACCCTCAATTTTCACTTTTTCCGCTTTCTATCGAACAGCTATCAAGGAACTTGTACTCCGAACGTGGCTTGACGAGTTCTTTCCCTCAAAACCAAGCTGTTTCTAAAGACATGGAATCTAAAAGTAACCTCAATCTTGGTAAGCTGTTATAAATACTGAAGGTGAATTGATGACTGAAGTCTCCGTTATGTTTATCTTTTTTGCTAATTGAACTTACGGGCAAACGCTATGAACATACGCACCGTCGCAAGAACATCATAAGCGATGATGGCAGCCTTTTTCGAAAATGGATTTGATGTACGCTGGCGCTGTTAAAAAGAGAGACGGTTCTAGTCCTTTTTACTGTGTATCGGGCCCAGTGAGAGATTTATCAGCACACCTTTGTTTCTTACGTACTTCTGTCCGATGAAGAGGAGATGAAGATGTAAAGGAAGAAAGATTCGTACGCCATTGCTGGCAGGGAGAAACTGAAATGTAGGTTTGGCAGCCGAATCCAGATTCGTTTTCTACCTTCGTGCACAAAGGCATCTTCCCACACGGTGTGTGTCGGCTATCTCTTACGTGTATGTGTTGCGTATAATTGATCTGGGCATAGCGAGGCCTGCTATTTGTGTAGTATTACCTCCTATTTATTTGCGTACATAATCCCGCAATATTTCAGTAAGGACAACGTTTACCATCTGGACTGTTTATTTTTTACCACGATCATGATTTCCGCCTATTATGCTTCTCTCAAGTCGTAGCTCACTAAGAACTACGTCAATGCATAATATTTCCTCATAACACTACACGGTCCTCGTGCCAACCATGTTTATATATTCTATTATGAACAGGATTCTTTGTCATTTATATAATTTATGGATTAGATAGCAATTATTACGTGACCAAAACTGTTTCTTTATCCTGTCAGATCTAGGGAGCTGTAGAGGGTAAAAGCTCCAGGGAAAGACAGATAATGGAGTACATCCTACATATAACTGAGAATGTAGGGCGCAGCTTCTTCTCTGAGATACAAGAGGGGAATTCGTAGTGGGCTTCATCAGAAAAGTCAAAAGACAAATTATTAAAATAACAAACAAAAAAAATTGATGCTCTTCAAACATAAACTTCAGTGAATACTTTTCTCACCTCCAACTTCTCAGGCATTATACACCTTCCGTCCGACACACTCATTTTGTTGCCAACGTATAAGCGACGACACCGCAGTGACTGCGGTGGCATCTTGAACTAACAACTACAGACGATAGAAGTGCTTTCGACCAGTCAGTTGTCAGCGAGCAGTAATAAGTGGTAGACGAAAGACCGTCGTATGTCAAGGTGATTGTGACACAAATCGCAGGTGAACATCGTCTTTAAATCAAGTGTTCAAGAAATTCTCTAGAAAGTTTAGAATACGAGAAAAGTGTGTGCAGAGGTTGTCCAGCACATCTTTACTCCAGAAGAAAAATAGTGACGTCTGGATGCCTGTCACGACTTCACTGAAATTCAAATCGCCTATAGTTCTATACTGGAAAAAATGATAACGGGTGATGAGATTTGTTGTTATCAATTCTAACCTACCACATAACGACAAAGTGCAGAAAAACGTATGAAAGGTCACCATAACTAATGTTCAGGGCACTGTGACGTGCGAGCTGAACGACATTTCTAAGAATTACTCTTCTCACAATTTCATATATTTGTATGAACTTTCTGTGCATTTTACTCAAGTGGGGAGAGACAATGTAGAACACATGAAGCATCTTTACGTATCTCTATTCTTCGTTAATTCATTATCGAAACATCTGGGGCTGATGTAGCGTATTTGCATGCTTTCGCCGTATCTTCCTTCTTCACCTGCTCTACCTGCTTGATAGGAGAACTTTGTCTCCCTCTTTGAAGAGTCTCTCGCCCGAGTTTAACATTTTCGCATCTAGTATGACCACCTAGTGCGCAAGCTGTTGACTTTTTTTCATATGCATATTACATACATCATTTATCACTCGTCCAGCTTCATACAGTGCCCACGTGATTTCTTGCTCACTTAGGGCGGCCACTATTACGTCACTAGTGAATACTGTTACTCTAAAGTGCTCATCTTCTGTCTACGCCAAACCACTCCGATGTGTACATAGTATTTTGGTTCCCTCATTATCTCTTTAGGACGTAAACCACAGCAGTGACGATTAGCAATTCTCACTCTCACCTTCCTGATTTTATTCTCTACTATCTTTCAATGTGTGTAGTCTGTTCCAGTGTGCAACGCTAAAAGCGAATCGATTACCTTTCTATCGCTGTAGGTGATAACACGCCGCTACAAAAAAAAAAAAAGAAAAAAAAATACAAATTATTCTTCATGACAAAAAACTTTTCTAAATTCATTAGTACTACGTATATTTGTCCATTTGAAATGTTAGAAATGCTTAACTGTACAGACTTTTCCTAAAACCAAACTGGCCCCTACCTAATATGCCTGCCTGCTAGCAGCTTTAATCCATGTGATATTCAATGGACTCTTTTAATACTGTAAGTAGAGTGTTTAGGTTTTTATATTGGTAACACCACATAGTGCTCTGTATGGAAATCACTGGCTGTGCTGTATGCAGTTTGTGGCTAGTTTGCATTGTTGTCTGCCATTGTAGTGTTTGGCAGCTAGATGTGAACAGCGGGTAGCGTTGCGCAGTTGGAGGTGAGCCGCCAGCAGTGGTCGATATGGGGAGTGAGATGGCGGAGTTTTGAGAGCAGATGATCTGGACAGTAAATTTGTAATATTGGATATCACGTACTGATATAGATATTATGACTTTTGAACACTATTAAGGTAAATATATTGTTTGTTCTCTATCAAAATCTTTCATTTGCTAAGTATGCCTATCAGTAGTTAGTGCCTTCAGTAGTTTGAATCTTTTATTTAGCTGGCAGTAGTGGCGCTCGCTGTATTGCAAAGCTTGAGTAACGAAGATTTTTGTGAGGTAAGTGATTTGTGAAAGGTATAGGTTAATGTTAGTCAAGGCAATTCTTTTGTAGGGATTTCTGAAAGTCAGATTGCGTTGCGCTAAAAATATTGTGTGTCAGTTTAAGCACAGTTATGTACAAATTTTTCTAAGGGGACGTTTCAATACTTTCATCTAAATCACTTTTACTCTCGAATGAACCAACTGAGATCTTCACACGAGAATACAGTCCGCAACATTCACTTACCAAATGAATATTTTGAATATCTCCTCACTCGGAATACTTCCACAATTTCAGAAGCGAATATAATTAGACATTGTTTATTTGAACAAGTAAACATCGAACACAAACCGTCTGTTGTCTTAGATGCATTATAACAAATAAAATAAACTTGCTCCAGAAATTCTTTCTAGTAATGTGAAGGAAGAGTTCTTCACAGAAAATTGTTCTGAAACGAAATGAAAATAGATCTTTGAGAGCGTAGATTACGTTCTCATCACCAATGAGGTGTCTATCTTCAATGCAAAGTCGTATTCAAAGTTCTGCCTCAAGAGCAGCACTAGCAGAACGCTATGACGCAGAGCACAGATCACGGGACCGCAGACGTCCATGTGGTGAAAGCGCCTTCCGATCCAAGGCGGCGTCTAAACGCTGCTGGAACATAAGTTGCTGGCTGGCGAAAACGGAACTGACTCCAGCGGGCTAAGTCCGAGCAGAAATACTCGCGTGGCCGAAGATTACAATTTTCCTATAGGCTATCGAAGCTGCAGTGGTTGCAGCAACAGCTGTGTGTATGAATCGATCCCTTGTTTCCATGTTCTGCCCACTGTGGCTGGTTACCGGGAGGCTCTCTGGGAATGAGTCCGATACCGCAGAAACAAACCAGAACACTGTAGTTGAGCTGACGATGAACCGCGAAGAACAGATGCGTTGCGTTTTGGCGGCGTCGACGGCGAAGCCGAGAGACACGCCGAATGCCTTTAACGCATGCGAAGTCGAGATATTAACACAGTAGTAAAGAAGTTCCTACTGCCTGCAGTTTCACCCGAAGAGCTCCATTCTCGTGTTCTCGCAGTTACTGTTCGATACTATAGATGGTGCTAGATTATTATCATCTTAGCTTTCGCTTGATTTGTACGTCCAAGAAACGGTGACGTATTTTAAAGAAATTTTCACTACGCGATTATCGAGCAAAGGAAACATTAATCTGTACCATGGTGCGAGACGACATTACCAGTACCTAGCAAAAAGTAAGGACGGCCTGGAGCACTTGATGAATGGAGTGGACAGTATATGCAGTAGAGGATGTGCTGCCACTTAAGGTTAGATAACTCTATGAGGAAAGTGATGAACAGCAGTAGAAAAGAGAATAACAATTTGCTTAACATCAAAATTAGTGAAGCAGAGTAGTAATGGTATGGAAAGTATTTATCTACCAAGAAAACTGTATTAAACAGGACAATAAAAGCCAAAAGTACGTAATAAGAGTCGTTAAAGGTTTAGATGGTTCACAGTAGAACATATTATATATTTTCAATGAAAAACACACGACAAATATGTAATATTGTGTAATATTCATAAATGAACAATTCGGTTCTAGACCGTCATAAGATACATAGATACAGTAAAATTGTTGAGTACTAATTAGCCCCCTGCAGAAAGTATAAGAGTGTCGTGTGCTGGCGAAAAATTATTGTTTTTCAAAACACCTGTAATGGTGTAGGCTAGGTAGATGTTCATCTATATCTACATCTACGTCTATACTCCGCAAGCCACCCGACGGTGTGTGGCGGAGGGTACCTTGAGTACCTCTATCGGTTCTCCCTTCTATTCCAGTCTCGTATTGTTCGTGGAAAGAAAGATTGTCGGTATGCCTCTGTGTGGGCTCTAATCTCTCTGATTTTATCCTAGTGGTCTCTTCGAGAGATATACATAGGAGGCAGGAATATACTGCTTCACTCCTCGGTATGTTCTCGAAACTTCAACAAAAGCCCGTACCGAGCTACTGAGCATCTCTCTTGCAGAGACTCCACTGGAGTCTATCTATCATCTCCGTAACGCTTTCTCGATTACTAAATGATGCTGTAACGAAGCGCGTTGCTCTCCGATGGATCTTTTCTATCTCTTCTATCAACCCCAGCTTGTAAGGATCCCACACTGTTGAGCAGTATTCAACCAGCGGGCGAACAAGCGTACTGTAACCTACTTCCTTTGTTTTCGGATTGCATTTCCTTAGGATTCTTCCAATGAATCTCAGACTGGCATCTGCTTTACCGACGATCAACATTATATGATCATTCCATTTTAAATCACTCCTAAAGCGTACTCCCAGATAATTTATGGCATTAACTGCTTCCAGTTGCTGACCTGCTATGTTGTAGCTAAATGTAAGGATCTTTCTTTCTATGTATTCGCAGCACATTACACTTGTCTACACTGAGATTTAAGTTCCATTCTCTGCACCATGCGTCATTCGTTGCAGATCCTCCTGCATTTCAGTACAATTTTACATTGTTACAACCTCTCGATATACTACAGCATCATCCGCAAAAAGTCTCAGTGAACTTCCGATGTTATCCACAAGGTCATTTATATATATTGTGAATAGCAACGGTCCTACGACACTCCCCTGTTGTTTCGATAGACCTTCGTGAGTGTGTGCCCCTGCACTTTATGGAAACGAATCACACGTCACGAGAAAAGTTGAGAGGAAGAAGCAGCTATTCAAAATTCAGTACTGTAGATTATGTTAAAATTATGTTTACAATGAAACCAAATATCAGAGGTGTTACAATGAACAGAGGGGAAATAGGTATTTAGAAATCTTAAGAGAGAAGCAACGGGCTAGATGGATGCCTGTCACTTCAATGGGGAATAGTCAAGTTGGCAACTGGTAGAACACTAAATTGCAAAAGTTCTACTGAAGATAAAAAGTTGAATGTTTAAATTCGATTGTAGAGAAAACTTTGTTTAACTGGTTTTTAGAGAACAATAACACTGTTAGTAAGTTATGATTATAAAACAGAGACAAATTAAGCTGCTCGTGAAAAATCATATCAGACTCCGTAAAAATTCAGAACACGTGAGTCAATTTCAATCCTGAGACTTAACTGAGAAGATCGCATGAAGAAAGTTAAGTCGTTATTTGCAGATTGAGAGAAAATTTGTGATAATGTTGACACTATCTGAAATTCTAGAACCTGCGGATATTAAATACCAAGGACGAAAGTTTATCCTCATGTTGCATGGAATACAGACTGCAGTTATAACAGTTGCATCGGACACGCAAGGGAAGCATTGGTCCAGAAGTAAGTAAAAAGGGTTGTAGATTATCCCGACTGTTATTCGATGTGCACATTCAACGCGAAGTAAGGGAAACCTACGAAAAATTTGGAAAGACAATGTTCAGGGAGAATAATTTAAAATTTGGAGGTTTATCAAGACAGTAAAATACTTGAAAGGACAATTCCGCGGACTGGATAGTGACTTCAGAAGAGATTGTAAGATGAACATCGCGAAAATTAAAACAATAGTCATGGAATCTCATGGAATTAGAGCAAATAGTGTTAGGCAATTTAGATTAGAATATGAGACACTTGAAGCATAGATTAAGGTTTCTTTCCTGGACATAAAATTAGCAACTAAGGCAGAAATATGGAGTTCATATAATGTAGACTGACAATAACAAAAATATATCTGGAAAGACAAATCTTATACTTCAAATACAAATGTTCGTAATTCTATCTCGACGGTATTTGGCTGAAGTGTAGTCTTGTACGGAAATGAAACATGGACAAGAAACTTTTCTGTAAGAGTAGAACAGAAGCTTCAAAAAATTTAGCTGTATAGTAGAATGCTGAAGATCAAATGGGTAGATCGAATAACCAATGATGAAATACTGAACTGAATTGGGAGAAAAGTTCAAGGTGCAAATTTATTAAACCAAGAGACTTGTTGATAGTACTCATCTTCAGGCACCAAGAAATTTTCAGTTTGTTTATGGAGAGAATTGTCTGTGACTGGGGGAGTGGCAAAAGTAGCATAGGGAGATTCAAGCTTGACTACAACTAAGTGGTTGAAATGGGTGTGCGTTGCTGTAGTTATAAAGACATGAAAGTGTTTGCACTGGATACACTGTCGTGGATAACTGCATGAAACCGGTCTTCCGATTCAAGATCACGAGAACACCAACAATATAGGAGGAGGTAGATGTGTATGGCGACACGAAGTCTTCGTTACATTTGATAATACACAGTTAATCGTCACAGGAAAAGGCAGAGATGAAAGAAATCAGGGTCGGAAGTTTCGTCGACGAGGACGTCATTAGAGATGAAGCAAAACCGTAGAAGAAAATAGGTAGAACCATTTTCAATAGAACTGTCCCACAATTTACCTTAAGTGGTATCTTAACCAGGAATGTTGGTCGGCAATTCGAACTTGCTCCTGTCTAGTGCGAGTATAGTTACTTCATATGTGTACTACCCTGTTCGATAATTAAATCTCTCATTTTCCATATCACCTCGTGCTTTTGTAGCATGAAACCAAACATCTCAGTTTTGTATAAATGACCAACTAATTTCGAATAGTGGTTAGAGCGCTTGATCAGTGCTAGTGAACATTCTTTATGTAGTCTTCGTGTAGTCCCTTAGTGAGGAAACCCTAGAAGGTGTGGAACACGTTAGAGATGATAAAATACATAACTCATCACATAAGAAGCAAACGGCATACTAAATTTCCATTCAGATTTCCTGTCTACTGTCCGAGTGTTTGGTATATCTCCACCAGGTCGGATTAATAGAGAGACATTGAAGACATACAGTGACTTGTTGCTAGGTTACTTACAGGCAGGTTCGATCACCACTAAGTATTAAGAAAGTGTTCCACGAACTCGAATTGGAATCCCTGGAGGAAGGAAGACGTTCTTTACTACCACGAAAGTTTACAGAACCGTCATTTGCGACGAACTGCAGAATGAACCTGCTGCCATCTACATACATCCCGCCTAAGGACCGCAGAGATCAGGGGAATCAATATCTGTATGGGGCCGTATAGATGGTCCTTTTCCCCCTCTTTCTTTCCGAGTGAAACGGTAAAGGAAATGGCTTCTACTGGTACAAGGTATCATCCCGCCATGTGCTGAAAGGAGAAATGCAGTGGGTCTATACATGTATTTACGTAGATGAAGATACGGATGAAATCGTTTTGAGATATCAACCGAGGGGCTGAGTTGGCTGATATCCTGAGAAAATTTTAGCTATGAAATTCGCTGATAATTCCTGCATTCCCCAATTCAAAATTGTTGCTGAATAATGGATACCTAAATGGACCGAAGTGAGTGACTTTCAGTCTGTATGAAAACTATTCTTTCCTCAGGTACTGATTCCACGAAGTTTGTTGCTAGTTGGGAACAGATAATAGTTATGACAAATTTAACTGAAGAATAAACTATTGTGGATTACTAGTTAGCACTTCCATTTCTTTAAGCACGTTCTTTAATTCCCGCCACAATTTATTCGTATTCCACCCATCTGGACTATGAAAAACTTTGGTAGATCCGATTGGTAGAAGTAGTTACGCCTGAAATGTTATAGCGCAATCTCAGTGCAATATTGATTCAGTCCTCAACTGGATATGATTGCCAAGTCTTAACCAGTGTAGATACAGACATATTTTTCAGATGTTTGACTCCAGAAAACTAATTTTATCTGGAATTATTCCACGGACAATAGATCAGCTTCACAAATAAGGCGTCACTAAGCTTAGCAATGAACTATTTAATTAATTATGTTGGTAATTTACCATAACCACTGGAATTTGTTTATTTGTAAATGCTTTAATAGCCATTATGTCTTCTACATTGTTGCAGGTCTTTTTTTGTTACTGAACGTATTTGTAATGGCTGATTTTCATTATTCTAGAACAGCATTCACTACGCCTCACAACCACATTTTAACAAACTGATAAACCATTTTTCATAAAAAACCTTAACTAGAATTTCGGGATGTTTCCTTCTTTGATGATCCATACTGCTTCTGTCCTTGTTAACGTTCCGACTGTAACGACCACGTCAGGGAAGAGATTATAAACCCTAAACTCAATATTAGAAACTTTCATGTCAAGAGCTCCTTCCGCCTCAGTCCGGTTACAGGAAGGAGAGTAGTATGGTGTAGACTTGTAATCGTAAATACGGTAACAAACTACAGTTAAAATTGACGATTCTCTGGTTTGTACGCGAGGTGGCATTGTGTTATATTAATTTTACGATTGTCCCTGTCCTCAGAAACTAGTTAACAGTAAATCTAAACAATTTTCTTGAGGTTTTACTTGGTAACAGATAATGTCTTTCCATTATAGCACAGTAAATTATGACGCCAAGTCCAACTTCGATGTAACAAATGAGTTCCAACGACGACATGCTTACAAAACTGCGAAGTGGTGCTTAATCGCGGCATGTCTTTGATAAAGCGTCCGGTTTCCTTTATGAACCGGCATTAGCATTTCATGCCGCACGTTCTCTTTTGTTGTCGTTAGGTTCCACGGAGTTGTTTCCGACACATGGAGACATGATGGCTGAGCCACGTTTTTATCAACTGTGTTGCATTTCAGTTTCTTTCTTCCACACGAAATACAGAATAGAACGTGATGAAATCAAGGGCATACATTATAATTTGACAGTTTTGTGTCTCCTGGCCGTCTGGGTTAAATTTTAGTCCTTTTCCAGTGTTTAATCTATCAACCAATACTCGTACTTTCTGTGTGATGAATACTATTCGTCCCATTAAGTCTGGCCGATTACCCGTTAGCGTTTTAAAACTGTGTATTGTCATATGTAATACTGGGTTCGATGGTTTTATATGGTCAGTATTTTGTTGTGACCTACCATTGTGTCTCATTTGCTCCTCCGTTTCGTTAAGAACTTTTTTGAATTGGCTGCGTAACGCATGAAAATTCAACAACAATTAATATGACGTTTTGGTGATTTAGTGTTTATTATTATATGCAATACTAGACTTGGTGCGGATTGTGTGGCCATCTATGAGGACCTATTACCCCACGAAATTCGTAGTAATAAGCAGAAAGCACCGAAGGCTATCCAGAAGGAATTTATGTAAAGAAATGTGTATTTTCGCAATTCGCAATTTGTAAACAAAATGCAAGTTAGCTAAAAAGCTACGTCTGGAAACATTTATGTTATACAAAAATCTTGAAATAATTAAGGTTAAATGATCAAATACTGTTAGTTACAGGTATGCCAAACGGTAGGTTTACCTTCGCTTGTAATATACTGGTAAATCCACAAGCTGAAGCAAGTGAACCTTGTCCATTTAAAGAAACGGGAGGAAATATGCCCCTGAAAATCTAAAACAAGGAACAAAAATGTACATGGAACGCCAAAACAGTATTAAGCTGGTGCAGTCGAAAGTATAGACGTTGGCATTATAGACTTTTCACGATAACTGCAAGGATCTTGTTACTGCACACAAAAAAACAGCTTTGCATACTTTATTACCTTTTATTTATTTATCTATATAGCTATTTCACAGTCTTTCATAACCAAAATCTCTCAATAGGAATCCAAATGTTATAGTTTGTGTGCGTGCTATGAATGATAGTCAACAAACAGATTGTTGTTCCGAACTCTGACAGAGCAACAAGTGTTTATTTAGCTTCGTTTATTACATATATAACCAGATGAGCCAGTGACATCATTCAGGTGCGTCATCTACGTACGTGAGGTGACATAGAGCTTGAGCGCTCATTGAGTACACTGCAGAAGTTACGAAAATAGTTTGATTACTGTATGTCACATAAAAATAAATGAGATATTTTCCGAAAGATGTACTGCTACGTGGTGCAGTCTGCAGTGTTTCATATTATGACCAATTCATTTCATGACACAAAGCAGTGATTTGTAACCCACTGTGGGAGATTAAAACTGTGTAGTTTGTGGATGGAACCAGCTCACATGTTACTGACTCTTGAACGGACGGAAGGCTGTAAGGTGGCAGACATATTCTCGGCCACTTGAAGGCCTTTACGATTTAACCTTTTCTGTAGTTAGCACCATAGGTTCACTGTGCGGTGTTGTTGACTATCTAAAGTCTAAGCAAGAGATCGACAACCGCAAAAAAGTTAGTCTTTAATTAATGTGGTGCTTTCACGTTACTTGTGTGAACTCTCACAGCTGGAGCTATTAATGAAACTTATTCTGTAATTAATAAACAGATTTTCCTTTACTTTTGTCAACTGTGTGCACTGCTTCTCTCTTAAGCTCTCACACAACATCCAAGCAAAGTCCGCTCTAGAAGCTCTAGTAACCTACAGCAAAAGAATTCAAAAAGGGTAAGGTCATTTAGAATTATGACACTTTAAATGTTAAATAAAAAAAAGTGTATACTCAAAATGGTGAATACGCCGCAGTAACATAATTGGCGGGTAATACAATCAAACGATAATTTTGTAATGCTTAACATTAATGCAAGTTCTTGATTAAGAAGAGACCACATACCAAGAAATTTTAGAAAAGACAGTAGTGGAGAAGCTCACTTTAACCTACCTGCAGAAAAGAAGTGACTGCAGTATTACACTAATTTTTAGACACACAATAATGCAGACATCATACGAATGAGCAGCGTAGCAGACATCCTTATTTTTCATCAATCCAACAGCATTGTGACACTAACAAACAGAGCCCTAAGTTTCTATAGAATTTCTGTGCTTTTGCATATACATCACTCACTCTTCAGATATGATGACTGAGATTCCTAAACCGCTATACGCCTGAGTGTATGAACTGGGGGAGTGAGATGTGGCAGCAGTGTTCTCATGTAAAACGGAAACATTTCATAGAAGAGCAATCGGTATACAGAATCTCTATCAATGTAATTCAAAATCCTGTATCTGAAAATATTAGTAAACTGTTTTCAAACAAGTTTCCGTAAATATTGATCGGCAGACATTGAGTATTTATCGTTCCACAACGTTCAGAGTATAAAACGGGACATAGTTTAACAGTTTACATTGCTTGGACTGGCATCATAAGTTATTTGACTAGGTGAAGACATGAAAGCTACTCTAGGTCTCGCTAAGTAAGCGACTCTTGTGAAGTAAGCGATTTAGCTCTACTCTAAGAGTGTACGCAAGAACGATTAGACGTGCTAACGACGAGAAAACGTTTCACAAATCGAGCTGACTGTTGTTGCTTTAGTTCGTTGAAACATTAAACGTTTGTATCAAGCGACATTTTAAAAAATAACACTTCATATTCAAATGAGTGGTGTTTTTGAGTATTTAATAATATAGGTATAAACTCTGTTCTAATCAATAGTTTATTATAGATGGAGAATGTTTCGAGTATCACTTCGAGACGTATAATCATCTATCAGAAGCAAATTATAAAGTGAGTACACTGCCACTGAAGCCTGTTTAGAAGGAAAAGAACTGAAAGTTTACTCTTTGAGAGGACATGTGAAATTATTTCAGTGGTAACAAAATCGAGTCAAATTTACAAAGAACTTGGCAGTATGAACCCACTTATCAGTACGATGTTGCCCACACTCTATCCTCGATGAATGTATTCAGCCAATGTGAGGGTACTGGATTAGAAAATGAAGCGCTAAAAGAAACGGTGGTCGATGAGTATCGATATTTTAACAATAAAATTACCGATGGTAGCCAAAGTAGAGAGGATATAAACTACAGAAGCAATGTAAGAAAAAGTTTCAGAGGAAAAGAAAATTCGTCAAGGTCGGATATTGTTTTAAATGTTAGGAAGTATTATCTGGAGGCATCTGTCTGAAGCGTAACCCCACAAATTAATCAGTTAAGAGAAGAAGAGGATAGAAGTATTATAAATATAGTGGCATAGAAGAAAGCTGAAGATGAATACAAGCTGAAGTTGACTAGAACTGGAATGGAAAGAAATTTGAGGCTTAAATTGACTAATAGAAAGGATTCGTTGATAGGACACATTTTGAGACATTACGATATCGTCAGTTTCGTACTGGAGGTAAGTGTTAAAAGCAAACGTTTTCTTCGATGTAATTCATAATGTTCGAACACAGTATACGTACCAAAATCCGACTGCAACTGAACGTAAGTGATATGGGTCCATATTTCAATGGATTACTCCTATTTCTTTTCTTGGGTGTTGGTGTGACCTGTACAACTAACCGGTCTTTATGTTTGGATCTTTCGACAAGGGATCCATTTTTTATGATTGTTAAGCGTCGAGCTGTAGAATCACCAGACTTTGAAAGGAACCTGACTAATATACAATGTACACCTGAGGTCTGTCTTCATTAAAAGATGTAAACTTTTTTGCTACACCGAGGTTATCGACTTCTAAGTAACTCACGTTGCCAGTTGCTCTTGATTCGACTTCTCGAATATTTATTTCTTCTCCTTTGATGAAGGGTTTCCGCAAGCAGTGTTTAGTAACTACGCATTAGTGATACTGTCATCCGTAGTATTACCATTGCTATTGCACAGTGAAGGTACTGACTGCCACTTGCTCTCGTGTACTTTACTTAGGACAGAATCTCTTACCGTTATGCGTCATATTTCGAGATAGAATTTCGTCGTAGAAACTACTGGAAGTATCTTCGATTGAAGTTCGCGCTAAATTTTGAGTTTCTGTGAAACTTCGGCAATCTTGAGGAATTTGCATTTTGTAAATTCGCCTTGCTTTTACCTTCGCTGCTACAACAGTGTTCTGTCCTTCTTTGTGTACCATGAGGGGTCAGTGTCATCTTTCATCAATTTATTTGGTATAGATATCTCATGTTATATCGTGCTGTGAGACCAAGAAGCTGCTGCGTTCGATTACGTCTACATCTACATGGATACAATGCAAATCACATTTAAGTGCCTGGTAGAGGGTTTATCGAACCACCTTCACAATTCTCTATTATTCCAATCTCGTATAGCTCGCGGAAAGAACGAACACCTATATCTTTCCGTACGAGCTCTGATTTCTCTTATTTTATTGTGGAGATCGTTTCTCCCTATGTAGGTCGGTGTCATCAAAATATTTTCGCATTCGGAGGAGAAAGTTGGTGATTGGAATTCCGTGAGAAGATTCCGTCGCAACGAAAAACGCCTTTCTTTTAATGATGACCAGCCCAGATCCTGCATCATTTCAGTGATATTCTCTCCCATATTTCGCTATAATGCAAAACATGCTGCCCTTCTTTGAACTTTTTTCGAAGTACTCCGTCAGTCCTATCCGGTAAGGATCCCACACCGCGCAGCAGTATTCTAAAAGAGGACGAACAAGTGTAGTGTAGGCAGTGTCCTTAGTAAATCTGTTACTTTTTCTAAGTGTCTTGCCAATAAAACGCAGTCTTTTGTTAGCCTTCGCCACATCATTTTCTGTGTGTTCCTTCCAGTTTCAGTTGTTCGTAATTGTAATTCCTACGTATTTCGTTGAATTTAGGGCCTTTAGATTTGACTGATTTATTGTGTAACCGAAGGTTAACGGATTCCTTTTAGCACTCATGTAGATGTCCTCATATTTTTCGTTAATTAGAATCAACTGTCAATTTTCGTACCATTCAGATACCTTTTATAAATCGTTTTGCAATTTGTTTTGATGTTCTAATTACTGTATTATTCGATAAACGACAGCGTCGTCTGCAAACAATCTAAGACGGCTGCTCAGATTGTCTCCCAAATTGTTTATAAAGATAAGGAACAGCAAATGGCCTATAGCACTACCTTGGGGAACGCCAGAAATCATTTCTGTTTAACACGATGCCTTTCCGTCAATTACTACAAACTGTGACCTGTGTGACAGGAAATTACAGATCCAGTCACATAACTGAGACGATATTCCTTAAGCACGCAATTTCACTACAAGCTGCTTGTGTGGTACAGTGTCAAAAACCTTCCGTAAATCCAAAAATACGGAATCAATCTGAAATCCCTTGTTAATAGCACTCAATTGTTGTTGCGAATAAAGAGCTACTTGTGTTTCACAAAAAGTGTTTTCTAAACACTTGTTGGTTTTGTGTCAATAGACCATTTTCTTCGAGGTAATTCATAATGTTCGAACAGAACATATGTTCCAAAATCTTGCTGCAAATCGACGTTAATGATATGGGACTGGAATTAGGTGGATCACTCCTACTGGCCTGTGAAGATTTCCAGTCTTTGGGCACGGATCTTTCGCCGAGCAAACGGTTGTGTATGATTGTTAAGTATGGAGCTAATGCATCAGCATACTCCGAAAGGAACCTAATTGGTATACCAGAAGACTTGCTTTTATTAAGTGATTTAAGTTGCTTCACTACTCCGAGGATATTTACTTCTACGCTACTCACCATGGCAGCTGTTGTTCATTCGAATTGTGGAAGATTTACTTCGTCTTCTTTTAAGAAGGTATTGCGGATGGCTGTGTTAACTAACTATGCTTTGGCAGCGCTTTCTTCGATAGTACTTCCATTGCTATACTTCATACACGACCAGAATGTCTCTGGATTTTCTGCCAGGTTTTGAGACAAAGTTTCTTTATGGAAACTGTTATAATTATCTCGCATTGAAGTCCGCCCTACAGTTGGCGCTTCTGTAAAAGATCGCCAATCTTGGGTATTTAGCTCCTGTTTAAATTGGGCATATTTGTTTCGTTGTTTGTGCAACAGCATTCTGATCCGTTTTGTGTACCAAGGAGGATCAGATCCGTCGTTTTTTTAATTTATTTGGTATAAATCTCTCAGTTGTTGCCGATACTATTTCTTTTAATTTAAGTCCCATCTGATCTACACTTATATTATCAGATTGGATGGAGTGGAGATTGTCTCTCAGGAAGGCGTCAAAAGAATTTTTATCTGCTTTAATGAATAGGTATAGTTTTCGTTTATTTTTGTACAATTTGGGGGTTACAATAATCAGTCTCGCTACGACAACCCTGTGTCCACTAATCCCTGTACCCGTTTTGATGCTCGTTATTAACTCACGATTATTTGTTGCTAAGAGGTCAAGTGTGTTTTCACAACCGTTTACTATTCGCGTGGGCTCACGAACTAACTGCTCGAAATAAGTTTCAGAGAATGCGTTTAGCACAATTACGGATATTTTTTCGTTACAATAGTCCTCGTTTGGCGTGATTTCCATCTTAAGGTTATCTACGAAAATTACACACTTTTGTACAATATTTCAGATTTTGATGTAGATACTTTAACGTTTTATAGAATTAAGCTTTCCTTCACACATTAGGTGGTCTTGATACCGACATGACATTCATGTCTCTGTTGCTGTCGCTACCACACAAGTTTGCTCCTACGATGTTGGTGAAACTGTAGTAGGTGTTATAATATCCACGACTATATTTTATTCAGAACATTGTTCACGAGAGCATTGTGTGTGGAATTTGAACGAACATTCTCGTGATATTGACAAGAAAGGACTTCATCGATATTAAAATAATAATAAATAATTGGTTCAAATGGCTCTGAGCGTTAGCGGACTTAACTTCTAAGGTCATCAATCCCCTAGAATTTATAACTACTTAAACCTAACTAACCTAAGGACATCACACACATTCATGCCCGAGGCAGGATTCGAACCTGCAACCGTAGCGGTCGCGCGGTTCAAGATTGTAGCGCCTAGAACCTACGGCCACCTCAGCAGGCAATAAATAAATAATTATTGTCAGTGACATAATTTAATTTTTTGTGAAAATCATATCTCAGACAATACTTATGGAAAAAGATAATAGAAATTTTCATCCTTTATTATACGTGATTATTCTAGATTAACCTTCCTCCTTGTTCGAACTGTTGTAATGATCGGACGTGACTGATGTCTCGTAACACTGAGGTCTTTAAAAATTGTGTTATGTTGTTAGTCAACATTTGAAAGATAGAGTATCTATGTGGCTGAAATGAATTTTGTTGGTTTAAACCTTTACTTTATTGTAATTCTCGTCCTATATAAATGTTAAGTTTCCTGTTCAGCTAAAAAGGAGCGCAGCCATTACCGCTATTGATCTACAGCACGGTTTATTGGCAAATGCTGAATAATAAGCGATAAACATAGAGAAATATTCTCAAATGTTAAAGCATACAGTGAAGGTACAAAAAGATTTAATACATATTATTTGTTAGTAGCAAAACAGGGCCTGAAACAGAATCGATAATTGATTGTCTTTTGTTAGCTGACATCTTATTAAATATTTCAGCGGCAGTTTTAAAGTGATTTTCTATACGAACGTAAATGTTAGTAATAATTGCTATAATAATTGTGTATTGGTGACCCAGAAGCCACTTTGAGGATATAAATTCGTCTTAGATTGTGAGTAATCTTTAAAGATAGTGCAAATAGCATCTTACGTGATATTAACCCTTATCTGCTGATGTATGAAGCCTGGTTATTTCGTAACAACTGTAGTCAAATATTTAGGCAGGAAAAATGTATTAGTGTTGTATGCGTGTTGTATTGTGTGACAAAAACTGTTCATTTTGCTTAAAGAAAAATGCTGACACATCGAATAACAGTAGCATTCAATTCGATAAGTGATCTGCAGCTTAGTGCCAACTAAGCTGCTTCACAGACAGCATTGCTACACATTCCCAGGTGGAGATGTCCTTAACAAAATAACGATCACTAGCCGGGAAAAATAGTGTTTAAATAAAACCTCATATTACATTGATAATAAGTAACCAGTTTTATTGTAATCTGGCTGAAATTGCACAATACGCATTCAAACCACAATATTCGCACGTCACAGTGTTAAAATTTAGTTGCAGCAGTTACTTCTGAAGTTGTTGAAATATGGCAGTTTATTTCGTAATGACGTCACTTGACAGCTGCAATGACAGTAGTGTCAGCGATGTTATATGGTTACACGGAGCCAAGTAACATCGCTGACTCAACTGTGAATACATTATATATGGATATCATCTAATGTACGTTGTAAAGCGTAATTCTATAAAACGTTAAATTATCTACTTCAAAGTCCTAAATATTGTACCTAAATATGTACTTTCTACAAATAACTTGAAATGGTAATCACGCTGAAAGTAGCCTATTATAACAAAAAAATATATAATCGAACACATCACATCTTGGTCTCATGGCGTAACATATAGTGTTATTGTATAACAAATACAACGCAGTGGGCCCAAATGAGTAGAAATATATATCTTTACTGCCGTCGATATTACTTCCTTGAATTTAAACCACATCTGTTCGACGTTTACATAGTCAGACGGTAATAAGTGGAGAGTGTTCCTTAGGAAGAAAATGGCTCTGAGCACTATGCGACTTAACTTCTGAGGTCATCAGTCTCCTAGAACTTAGAAATAATTGAACCTAACTAATCTAAGGACATCACACACTTCCATGCCCGAGGCAGGATTCGAACCTGCGACCGTAGCGGTCGCTCGGCTCCAGGCTGTAGCGCCCAGAACAGCATGGCCACTCCGGCCGACCCTTAGGAAGACAGGTGAATATTTATCTCCTTTTTTAGATAGATACATAGGTTATATCATACAGATTTATTCATATAACCTACAGTCAATGTTTTGGTATCATTTTACACCAAAATGCATCAAGTCTTTTTCACTTTATACGTAAGCAATCGGAAGTGATTTGGATTGTTTATGTGACATGCATCCTATCTGAAGCCGATTTACTGCCACACTCACTGCAGCACGTCAAGACGTGACTTGTTTGATTGCGAGCTACATTCTAGCTCTTAGCTCTGACTGAGAAACTGTAAAGGATGGAACAAACTATGTACCCTTGATGACTCCGTAAACGGAAAAGTCTGGAGACGTCAACTACAGTGAAGGCGGGGGCCATACCGTTAGCCCACCTCGGCCTATTCACTTGCTTAGATTGCAAGGTCCTTTCTGATACACGCTATATTTCGTGTTTTGTTTTGGTGGATTTGGATGTACGCAGGTTTTCGTTGATAAGAAGCATCTTGAGGTTTCAGTTTGGTAAAAGTGGAAAGAGTAGAGGGCGTAAAGATTGTAGGAGGAGGCTACTGCTCAGGTACAATAGGAACATTCAAAGGGTTGTAGTGTGTCGGAGCTATGAATACCTGAAGCGACTTACACAGGGATCACTACCGTCAAGAGCTACATCAAGCCAGTACTTCGGCTGATGGCGGTACATAGAGCCTCAGTCCCAACCCGAGTGCTTGTAGTGGTGTGCTGTGGTGACTCGGCGTAGTGACAAGTGAGTAACGCGAGCGGCGGGCAGGTGTGAGCCGCCGGCGCGGCTAATAAGGGTCTCGCCCGCGGCTGTGAGCCAATCAGGCGAGCCGGCCAGCCACGTGGATAATTGCCAGTTACCGTAAACCAGTCCCGGCCGGGCCGCGGGCACGTGTTGTTACCGACATGGCCGGCGGGTAACGGGCCGCCACCAAAAATTACCACGGCCTAAACTAATTGAGTCACCAAATAAGCTCGTCAAGCTCCCCCCTCCCCTTTTTTTTTTACATCGCTCACATTTTCACAATGATATCGTTAGTAGTAGACCGTAATTGGCCGAGATTTAGCAAGTTTACAGATAGTAATGAGCGGAGATCTAAACTGCTACGCCTCGCAAAGTACACTATTCTTTTCCGCAGGGAAAATGGCGGTTGTATTAGTCGACCACAATGTTATTGCAGCCACTATTGAGGCCGCTTCGGTCGGCTTACCTTGAGTCAGTGAGTTGTGGCGGGCAGAAAGGACGGCATAACAACAGTTATGCAGTCAGAACGGCGATAAACTTAGTTGTGAAGTGGATGGTATGTCATATAAGAGGAAGACGACAACTTCTTTAGCTGCTGCAACTGTTTCACTGGAGAACGTTCCAGTTTCATCCGCTGTGCATGCTACCATACCACTTCGTAGCCATGTGCTGCATATTCGTCTTCGCAGTTCAACATTGATTATTATATTATCTATTCCAGAATGAGATTTTCACACTGCAGTGGAATGTGCGCTGACTTGAAACTTTCTGGCAGATTAAAACTGCGTGACGGACTGAGACTCAAACTCGGGATCTATGCCATTCGCGGGCAAGTACTCTATCACTTTTTTTTTCTTACATTTTGTTCGTGATCGTTCGTTGTATATGGTCGTAGTAGACTTCACGTGACATCCGATGAAGTTCGTTGTAGATCCCTTCATTCAGTTTATTATTATTATTATTATTATTATTATTATTATTATAGAGACCATCCAGGTGTCTGACCGAACACGCTGAGCTACCATGCTGGCATACCACTGAGCTACCCAAGCACGACTCGTGGCTCGTCCTCAGAGCTTTGCTCTACGGGTTTCACAACGAGCTACACTTGTTGTTTTGGGTGACAAACGACTGAAAATTTTACTGCACTCACTCTGAGCACCGGGTTGTCCTTTACTTTGTCACTGCTTGGCATCCCAACGCTGGTTTGAGAAACATTCAGGAACCCTGTCGCACCTCAGCCTGTGGCGTAAATATTTTCGTTCTCCTTTAGGTATTCTGCTGACAGTGATTTTCTAGGGCGGTATCTCGCAGGGCGCAACAAAAAACTGTATATGTGTCATCTGCTTACTTTCTTTAAGAAACTTGTTATCTTTTGATTTATGTGTACTACCGTGTGACGAGATGGTATTATTTTAATTGTAATGTTATTCACAAAATACCTGTGTATATAGTCTATGTATTCCGGGAATCTTAGTCAAAAGAAAAAAAGAATATTGGTACAAACGTTTTACGAACGAAGAGGAATCAATTGATGGGCAGGTTGGTTCAAGGTGGGACTGCGTTGTGTACGACTTAAAATTGCGGGTTTCTCGCACGTTTTAGAGGTGTCTGATTGTTTTTGAAATGAGGAGCTGTTTCACTAATGTGTAGTTAAGGAACAAGAGAACAGAAGCTTTCGAAATGTGGTGCTACAGAAAAATTCTGAAGATTAGATGGGTAGATCACATAATTAATGAGGAGGTATTGAATATAATTGGGGAAAGAGGAGTTTGTGGCACAATTTGACTAGAAGAAGGGATCGGTTGGTAGGACATGTTCTGAGGCATCAAGGGATCACCAATTTAGTATTGGAGGGCAGCGTGGAGGGTAAAAATCGTAGAGGGGGACCAAGAGATTCAGAAGGGTGTAGGCTGCAGTAGATACAGGGAGATGAAGAAGCTTGAACAGAATAGAGTAGTATGGAGAGCTGCATCAAACTAGCCTAAAGACCACAACAACAAAGGAACAATTTGGTGAAAAGTACTTTGTCGTGATTTACCCTGAGCGGCCAACTGAGCTTTTCGTTAAATAAAAGGCGGACTTTGTTGTTTTGAGTATATTATTTAACTTAACAGTGCTGTAACACTCCCTTAGTGTGCGCCCGCATTTACTTTTACGTCTGAAGATTTCTCTGCTTTGAGGAATGAGACGCTGTGTTTTGTTCCCTGGACACTCTTCGATCTAATCACACACCTGATCTGATATTCCACACGCTTGTACTTATACACATCAAAAAAAGTTTTGCATCATCCCGGTTCACAGAACTCCTGAAGATAGATGTTAAATGTTGATTTTATATCACAGACGTAGTCCCTTTGACTGTTCAGAGATGTCAGTAAACCCGCCCAAAGATGTAAGCAACCATGCACGAGCAGCGCCTTTTAGATACAGGGGGTTCGACAGCCGATCAGTACCAGTCATTCCACAGGGAGGTGGTACACGACTCGTATTGCCTGTAGTTCAACCATGCCTATACGGTCAATTCCGCAGTTCGATTGCGTCCGCATTGTTACTTTGTGCCAGGAAGGGCTCTCAACAAGGAAAGTGTCTAGGCGTCTCGGAGTGAAACAAAGCGATGTTTTTCGGACATGGAGGGGATACAGAGAGACAGGAACTGTCGATGACATGCCTCACTCAGGCCGCTCAAGGCTACTACTGCAGTGGATGACCGCTACCTACGGATTTTGGCTTGGAGAACCCTGACAGCAACGCCACCAAGTTGAATAACCATATTCGTGCAGCCACTGGACGTCGTGCTACGACTGAAACTGTACGCAATAGGCTACATGATGAGCAAATTCACTCCCGCCGTCCATAGCGAGGTCCATGTTTCCAACTACGACTCCATACAGCGCGGTACAGATGGGCCCAATAACGTGCCTTACGGACCGCTCAGGATTGGCGTCACATCCTCTTCACCGATGGGTGTCGCATATGCCTTCTACCAGACAATCGTCGGAGACGTGTTTGGAGGCAACCCGGTTAGGCTGAACACCTCATACACACTTTCAAGCGAGTGCTGAAAGGTGGAGGTTCCCAGATGTTTTCGTGTGGCATAATGTGGAGGCGGTGTACGCAGCTCGTGGTTATGGAAGGTGCCGTAACGGCTGTACGATACGTGAGTGCCATCCTCCGACCTATAGTGCAACCATATCGGCAGCATATTGCGAGACATTCGTCGTTATGGACGACATTTCGAGCCCCCAACGTGCACATCTTGTGAATGACTTCCTTCAGGATGACGACATCGCTCAACTGCGCTCAACTGGAGTGGCCAGCACGTTCTCCAGACATGAACCCTATCGAACATGCCTGGGGTAGATTGAAAAGGGTTGTTCTTGGACGACGTGAGCCACCAACCACTGCGAGGGATCTACGCCGAATCGCCGTTGAGGAGTGGGATAATCTGGACCAACAGTGTCGTGATGAACTTGTGGATAGCATGCCACGACGAATACAGGAATCCATCAATTCAAGAGGACGTGCTACTGGGTATTAGAGGTGCCGGTGTGTACAGCAATCTGGACCACCACGTCTGAAGGGCTCGCTGTATGGTGGTACAACATGTAATGTTTGAATTTCACGAGCAATAAAAAGGTCGGTAATGATGTTTATGCTGATCTCTATTACAATTTTTGTACAGTTTCCGGAACTCTCGGAATAGAGGTGATGCAAAACTTTTTTGCTGTGTGTATTCCATTAGACCACTCTGTGGCACTCCTTTGGGAGGATGAACAACACAGCATCATCGTGGGGGCTGGTTTCTACTTTCTGGGTGCCGTGGACGATGACAGTGAGCTGAGCTTTACACGATCGTTGTTTTCGGAACCGATATCTGTCTACATAAATGACACTATACGCGAACATTAAATGTGTTCCTAACTTCTACAAGAGACCCAGCTCAGAGATATAGGCCTATAGTTTTGTGCGTCTGATGGAAACGTTTCCCGAAACCAGGAATGACCCGAGCCTTTCTCAGATTTCTAGGAGGGCTTCGGTCCCCAACCGACTTACGTTACACTGTTGCTGGATGAGGAGCTGCTTACTTCACGTACTGTACACGGACTCATATGATATCCCGTCACGTCCAGTGGACTTCCCTCTGTAAAACGCTCTCAGTTGTTTCTCTCTGCCACGATCAATTATGTCGACATCTGTCATTTTGGAATCCATGCGACAATTTACAGGAGTAATTACAGTGCGACCTTCCTCAGTGAAACAGTTTAGGAAAATAGTGTTTAGTATTTCGGCGTTGTGTATGTCATCCTCCGTTTCCCTTGAACCAAGTTTGGCCATGGCCTGCAATACCTCCTGTGTACACAACATGCTGCATGCGTATAGTCCGGCACTACACGGTATGTGTTGGGTTTGCTCTGTCCTTTTCGGTATAGCGTGATATTAAATTTAACAGTGCGATACGACACAGCATCTTTGGCATTCGGTGCGACATTTTTGGGTAGATACGACATTCTTCACTTCAGCAGTATCTTGATGTCAGCCCTGTTATATTCCTCTCTATTTGCAGATGGTATAAAGGAAGTTCACAGGTGCAGTGACTGTTTGCACAAAAAGAGACAGTCTAGCGACCTATTGTTACTAGCCCTTAAGAGTGAATGGAAATCACAGTTCTTTTTCAAAGCGAATGATGTTAATTCTCAATATCCATTTGGCCTAAGCAGTCGCATAATGGATATGTACTGAAAATTTGGTGTAAAGCGATATTATTGACCATGCGGAAGGAATTTACAGATTCAGTTAAGAAAAATAAAAAGTACAACGATTCATAGACCTTTGTATGGTATTTATTGACGTGTTGATATTTCTAAGAGTAAATTTTCTGAAATCGCAAGCGTTTTTACCACTGTCAGTTGTAACGGTTTCCAGTGGAATTGAATGTAGAGTATGGACATCTTATATTGCTGCAAAGTGCGTCGTAAGTTAAGCAGCATGCATAGAAAGATTTTTCAATTTAAGACACGTTACCGTCAAATTCCTGAATGGAAACCAGTAACCAAAAGTAAATGACTGGAAGCGGTTTGTAGACCCTGTATTTTAAGTGGGCTTCAGTGAACATTGACCTCAAACGACGCAACAAGTTTACAAAACAACTTATTTCTGATTTGAAGCAGAAAATGGACGAGCATAAAAAAGTCGCATTATGGGAGAGAACTTCTGACGACGAATCCATTTCCCTAAGCTCACTGATGTTATAGAAAATGAGAGTTTTGAAGAATTCAGATGTGACATCCAAAGAATAATCGGAAATGTTCTATAAACGTTTTTAGGATATTGCCAGTCTCACATCAGTTGTAGAGCTGTTCCCAAGACAGTTTCCGTTAAAAGAACCTCTATGCATGAATAGGTGGAACCTCTGGATCTACAACGTATTTCCAATTTAAAATACAAATTCTCTTACCTTAAAGGTCTCCCCTGGGAAGTGTTTTCAAGTCCCCATATTGTGGTTGCAAACGTGATAGCAATATTTTGCACAACATATGTGTATGAAAGAATTTATTCGATTGTCAGTGTAAATAATCCACGATTACGAGACAATCCGAGTGTCGAATATGAGTGAAACTGTCATCATCTGCAAATTTGGCATCAGTTTATGTCAGATATAAATTTTAATAGGCTTACGAATTCAGCGAAGTGAAGAAAATTAAGTGAATCTGAAATTTGCTTTGTTTGTGATCTACATTGTCGAGAAATAAGAAGTATTAAGCCATGTCGCATGTTGAGCTATTCTTGTAAGATTGCATTGCTATCAGATCCTGTGCGTTCGTCATTTTCCCATCTTCCCGTTCAGACAACGTATCATGGGAGGAAGCCCTTAGTCAGGCGAGAGATATTGACATGCGCGTGAGAGCTGCACACTCAAGCAGTTCCGTTTCTGTTTTAAACTAAAATACTCACAAGATATTGGAAAACAACCATCAAAGTTTTCTTTACGCTTTTTCTCTTCGCCACTTACTACTTGACCACGATATTATTGCACTTGGAGTCCTGTGGTCGTTACTGAAAACACGTAGTGACATTGGAATAAATAAGTGGAGTGGTGACTTAGGAAAACGTATCGCATTGTGAATGCCTTTAGGTTAGTGTGCCTGTTGTATCAGATGGTTTCGCATGGCGTCGCGAAATACCCTGAGGTGACAAGACTCATAGCATAGCGATACGCGCAAATTCAGATGGCGGTAGTGGCGCATACACAAGGTATAAAAGGACATTACATAGGTGAAGCTGTCATGTGATTCATTTGAACAGGTTTCCGACGGGAACTAATTTTGAACGCGGAATGGTAGTTGGATCTAGATGCATTGCAAAGTCTATTTCAGAAATCATTATGGAATTCAAAATTCCGTGATCCACAGTATTAGAAGTGTGCCGAGAATACCAGATTTCTACATCTACATCTACATTTATACTCCGCAAGCCACCCAACGGTGTGTGGCGGAGGGCACTTTACGTGCCACTGTCATTACCTCCCTTTTCTGTTCCAGTCGCGTATGGTTCGCTGGAAGAACGACTGTCTGAAAGCCTCCGTGCGCGCTCGAATCTCTCTAATTTTACATTCGTGAACTCCTCGGGAGGTATAAGTAGGGGGAAGCAATATATTCGATACCTCATCCAGAAACGCACCCTCTCGAAACCTGGACAGCAAGCTACACCGCGATGCAGAGCGCCTCTCTTGCAAAGTCTGCCACTTGAGTTTGCTAAACATCTCCGTAATGCTACCACGGTTACCAAATAACCCTGTGACGAAACGCGCCGCTCTTCTTTGGATCTTCTCTATCTCTTCCCTCAACCCGACCTGGTACGGATCCCACACTGATGAGCAATACTCAAGTGTTGGTCGAACGAGTGTTTTGTAAGCCACCGCCTGATGCACTACATTTTCTAAGGACTCTCCCAATGAATCCCAACCTGGTAACCGCCTTACCAACAATTAATTTTATATGATCATTCCACTTCAAATCGTTCCGCACGCATACTCCCAGATATTTTACAGAAGTAACTGTTACCAGTGTTTGTTCCGCTATCATGTAATCATACAATAAAGGATCCTTCTTTCTATGTATTCGCAATACATTACATCTGTCTATGTTAAGGGTCAGTTGCCACTACCTGCACCAAGTGCCTATCCGCTGCAGATCTTCCCGCATTTCGCTACAATTTTCTAATGCTGCAACTTCTCTGTATACTACAGCATCATCCGCGAAAAGCCACATGGAACTTCCGACACTAGGTCATTTATATATATTGTGAAAAGTAATAGTCCCATAACACTCCCCTGTGGCACGCCAGAGGTTACTTTAGCGTCTGTAGACGTCACCCCATTGATAACAACATGCTGTGTTCTGTTCGCTAAAAATTCTTCAATCCAGCCGCACAGCTGGTCTGATATTTCGTAGGCTCTTACTTTGTTTATCAGGCGACAGTGCGGAACTGCATCGAACGCCTTCCGGAAGTCAAGGGAAATAGCATCTACCTGGGAGCCTGTATCTAAAATTTTCTGGGTCTCATGAACAAATAAAGCGAGTTGAGTCTCACACGATCGCTGTTTCCGGAATCCATGTTGATTCCTACAGAGTATATTCTGGGTTTCCAAAAACGACATGATACTCGAGCAAAAAACATGTTCTAAAAGTCTACAACAGATCGATGTCAGAGATATAGGTCTATAGTTTTGCGCATCTGCTCGACGACCCTTCTTGAAGACTGGGACTACCTGTGCTCTTTTCTAATGGCTCAAAAAAATGGCTCTGAGCACTATGGGACTCAACATCTTAGGTCATAAGTCCCCTAGAACTTAGAACTACTTAAACCTAACTAACCTAAGGACATCACACACCCATACCCGAGGCAGGATTCGAACCTGCGACCGTAGCAGTCCCTCGGTTCCGGACTGCAGCGCTAGAACCGCTAGACCACCGCGGCCGGTGCTCTTTTCTAATCATTTGGAACCTTCCGCTCCTCTAGAGACTTGCGGTACACGGCTGTTAGAAGGGGGGGGGGGGGCAAGTTCTTTCGCGTACTCTGTGTAGAATCGAATTGGTATCCCTACCTCTCACCAGGGACAACGCAGTGGCCCCTCGGCCTTCACTTAACGACGGAGAGCAACGGTGTTTGCGCAGAGTTGTCAGTGCAAAATGACAAGCAATATTGCGTGAAATAACAGCAGTGAAGTAACACATGTGGTGTGTGCGACGAACGCATCTGTTAGGACTGTGGAACAAAATTTGGTGTTAACGGGCTGTGGCACCAGATGGCCGACACGAGTGCCCTGTTAACAGCACGACATCGCTTGCAGCACCTCTCCCTGGCTCATGACCACATCGGTTGGCCCCAAGGCGACTGTAAAACGGTGGCCTGATCGGATGAGTCCCGTTTCCAATTGGTAAGAGCTGATAGTGGCTTTGGAGTGTGGCGCACAGGCCACGAAACCATGGACCAACAAGGCACTGTGCTCCATAATGGTGTGTTTTTATGGAAAGGACTGGGTCGTCCGGTGGAAGTGAACCGATCATTGACTGGCAATGGACTTCATGGAGCCATTCGCAAACCTGACGCTTGCAAACAGCAATGGATTTTTTGTTGGTGACAATGCGCCATCTCACTAAGCCACATTTCTTCGCTGCTGGTTTGAGGAACATTCTGGAGAATTCGAGAGAATGATTTGGTCACCCAGACAGCCCGCCATGACTCCCATCGACCATTTATAGGACGTAATCTAGAGGTCGGTTGTGCACTTTGGCAATAATTGACGGCTGTAGAGGCAGCACATCTCCGTATTTATGCAGGGGCTTCCAACGATTTGTTGAGTGTATGCCACATCCAGTTGCTGCACTACACCGGGCAGGCGGAAGCTGGAGACAGAATTAGGAGGTATCCCATGGCATTTTCCACCTCAGTGTTTCACGATATGAAGTGCTCAAATGGCTCTGAACACTATGGGACTTAACATCTGAGGTCATCAGTCCCTAGAACTTAGGACTACTTAAACCTAACTAACCTAAGTACATCACACACATCCATGCCTGAGGCAGGATTCGAACCTGCGACCGTAGCCGTCGCGCGGTTCCAGACTGAAGCGCCTAGAACCGCTCGGCCACACCGGCCGGCCGATAAGAGCTCACGGAAAGCTGACTGGAGCGTCCTCGATCCTTAGCTGCAATAATGTTGTGGTCAATTTAGATAGTTACTTTTTGTAACTATTGTGGCGTAATGCCTGGGAACCTGAAGTACGCAGAAAGGTTTGTTCGTAGCGAGCGTTAGGCGTCTGCGGAAGGGCCGGCCTCATCAAGCCAAAGCGTTCGGTGGGCCGAAGACAGGCGCGGCTCACCGCAGCAAATCCTTGCGGTCACACACACACACACACACACACACACACACACACACACACACTATGAGCTAAGACTGATGGCTGCGGCGTGGCGCTGGGTGCGGGAACATGACTGGAATCTCAACCAGCGCCGTATACAGCACAGTCTTCCTGCTGACAAAGGCTAACTATCTGCCCCAGGTGCATGCACGCCAGAATATTCAGCTAGGGTTAGGCAAAACATCTTAATTACCACCTCGACAAGAAAATATATGTGAGAGCATTTGTCATTCAATGGTGTTAGTCCGTCTCTACCTATTCTTCCTTTAATACTACTTATTTTTCACAAGCTGGGTTAACTTGATGGATATATTTTTTGCAGGTGCCTGCATGTCAGTTGTTCAGGATGCATGCCATATTGACAATAATCTCTACACTTACATCTGAATCTGAATGACCACGCTGCAATTCACACAGGCGTGTGGCGGAGGGTTCATAGAAACACTTTCACACTCTTTCTCTGCCGTTCCACCCTCTAACAGCGTACGGGAAAAACTAAGAACTAAATGTTTCTGTCTGAGCTCCCATTTCTCTTATTTTAGTACATGATCACTTTTCTGTACGTAGATGAGTGTTAATAAAATAATTACGCGTTCAGAGCAGAACGCTGAAGACTGAAATTTCTTGAAAAGGTCTCGCTAGCCGCAAAGGAAGAAATCTTTGTTTTAATAATGCACAACTACAACTCGTGTGTCGTATCGATGGTGCTCTGCCTTCTGTTTCGCGATAATACAAAACGAGGTGCCCTTATTGAACCTTTTCGATGTCCTCGGATAGTCCTTTCTGATAAGGATGCCGTACTGCACAAAAATGCTCTAACAGACGACGAACAAATTTAGTGTTTTCAGTCCCTTCAGTAGACCTGTTGCATTTTCTAACTGGTCCGGCAACATTTTGTACGTGATCGTTCCAGTTTTAGTTGTTCGTAATTGTAATTCCTAGGTGTTTAATTCAATTGACAGGCTTTAGATGTGTGTGATTTATCGTGTATCCGAAATTTAACACTTTCATTTTAGTACTCATGTGCATAACCTCACACTTTTCGTCATTTATGGTCAATTGTCACTTTTAGCACAATACATATATGATGTCTAAACCATTATGCGATTGTTTTTCATTTTATGATTACTTTACTAGAAGGTAAGTGCGTGCAACACTTGCAAACAGTCTCAGGTGGCTACGCAGATTGTCTCCTAAGTAGTTCCTGTAGATTGGAAACAGCAGAAGCATGTAATACTTTTGGAGAACGCCTGATATTTGTTCTGTTTTACTCGATGACTTTTCTTCAATTACTACAAGCTGTCACCTCTCTGACAGGAAATTACGAATCCAAAGGCAGAACTGAAACGATACTCCATAGCCACGAAACTTGATCACAAGCCGTTTGTGAAGAACGGTATCAAAATCCTTTTGGAAATCTAGATATTTGGAATCAATCTGAGAAAGTATCATTACTTCATGGTAATAAAGAGCTAATGGTGTGTTAAAAGAACGGTATTTTCTGAATCATTGCCGACTGACATCGTTTTCCTAGAACTAATTCACAATGTTCGAATACAACATGTATTCCAAAATCCTGCTGTAAGTCGAGGTTAGAGATATGGGTTTGCAACTCATCAGATTACTTATACTTCATTCCTGGAGTATTGTTGTAACATGTGCAACATTTGATTAAAGCAACTATACTTGGGTTTCGTCGGGATCACCGTTTCGTTGACAGCGACGTACTGTTCCAATACAGTCGGAGAGCCTCTGCAATGCTGATCGAGTTGAGGGGAAATACCAAGTAGGCTGAGCAGTAAACGGATACTTGGACTGAGAAGGGAGGCTTACGAGGGGTGATGTGTTATTTAGTAAATGTACCTGTTGAGCAGGAGACCTGCTCCAGTCTGCACATGTACATCATAATTTTATGTTTATAAGAGCTAATGTATGCGGTTTTCATCCACAGTCTTCTCCATTTTGCTCCATTTACTTTTACGTGGGGAGAAACTAGAATTTTGAATTTATTTTCTTTTTATTTGGTTATGCATTTTCTCTGACGGGTAAACAGCACAGCCCAGTCACATTAATGTGACCACCGACTTTATTCGACGTCGAAGCGCAGTTACCTCTCACGGAAGCAAGTGACAGCACTGCAGTGGAGCGTAGATAAACTGTGCAGTGGGGACGCGAAAAACAGTGCAGTCAGAGTCGCAATGCGGATGCAGAACAATTTATCTTACATCGAAAAGTGGATGATAATTGGCCTTAGCGACAAGGATGGACGGATATCCAACCTGATAAAGTCTCTAAACTGCTCGTGTGCCACCATTATTAAATTGCAGCATGCCTAGTAAAATGGTGCTATCCAAAACCGCCGCAGTCGGAACGGTGATGTACCACGAAAATAAATTATTCGTACTCCCATTAAGTTAGTTTGAAACTGAAAATAAAATATCTTACACCGAAAAAATGTAAGAAAGTTTGTGAAAATCATGCTGCACATCAACTACATGCTTCATGAATGCTCATCGGTTTGGATATAAAAGGAATAAACTTCACAAAAGCTTATTCAACTTTGGCGCCAACTATAAAACGTTGAAACAAACAAAACTTATCCGAATCTGCGGAAATATTTAATATTTGGGTCAACATTTGTAAAACTCTAATTACTGTCTCTCAAACCCCTCTCTATGGGGAGAGAGGGAGAGTTTTAGTTTTAGTGAATCAAAATTTACGAGGTAAATAAGTTCTTTTTATTTATCCGTAACCATTTTCCACGGAAAAATGAGAACATGGATTTTCTTGAATTATAGCGCCAACTACCAAGAATCAAAATAAATGTTTAAGACCAAATGTACGTAGTTTTTTATGTAGAATCTCATTCTGCAATTAAAAATAAGGGTTCCCATTTGAAATTTTAAAGTTGCCTACTGCCCCACCCCGAGGGGGCTGGGGTAGAGGATTAATTATAGTTCCAGCAGATGTCCCTCTCGAAAATAATCATCTTTGGATTCTGCACATTTTTTCGTGTAAAACTTATTTTTCGAGTTATTCTGGTTTGGCAACTTAAAATTTACACCCTGTTTAGTGACTGTCGAAGCAGCAGGATTTCTCGTCCTGGTCGGTATTGTTAAATCTTCAGTTTAGTGAAGTTGCAGCAATTACTGGTAGAAAACCGAGAGAATTCTGTAATGAATAAAAGAGCTGTACGTAGGTTCCATGATGGGGAAAGTTCCCCTTTCACCTTCTACTCTTAAGCCGCCTACCACCCCCCCCCTCCCCCACCCGCTTCGCCATCACACTTGCGGACGCCTACGGCTTCGTCAGTAGTAACGACTACGGCGACATGATTGTACAGTGTAACGTTTTTTTTATTTGTTTGTGTACAGCGGTGCTACTTTTGTGTAAACATCGTTGACGTTGATTACGGGGTGCGTGTAGCTCTTCAACCTCTTTGTCGTGGTTACGCGGAACGACACCGGATGGAGTGAAATACCTGTCCGCACTTTGCGCCGCGAGGTGTATTGCCGCAGATAGCTCCCTGGGCGTTCTGCAAGCTGAGAGCAAAGCAGCCAGAGTTGTTCCGCGCAGGGAGTACGGGGGTTGCTTAAGTTGTTTACTCTGCCGCGGCCCGAGTGCTGTGGAGTGCGTGTGTACTGCGCTCCAAGTTGCACTAACGCTATTAAACTGGGGGACGGGCAGTCCGTTCATAGCCGCGCACTTCGTCTCCTGGAGCGCTATCGCCCGCACTAGGCGCCGAAGTTGCTGGGGGACGCCTCCGTTGCTCCAGCTCCCAAGCGTCCCATGACGACACAGGCACAGGGAGATTGCGAAACAGGCCGCTAGGGGCCGGAAGAGCGTCTGTCTTATCACGTCGCCGACGGAGGACCGCCCCCGTCCGTCTGCAGATGACCGCCGGTCACCGGGGAAGGCCGTTCCGCTATCTCCGTGTGGTCGCCGTTGTCCCTGCTATCTGTCTTCACGACGACGCGGCGACAGCTCCACACTCGTGCTACGCAGGCACAAGATAAATGAATCCCTATCCAATAGGCACATAGCTGCGAGAGACAAGTCCTTCTTGCCTGAAATAATGTAGCAACACACTCTGTATTGTGGCCAACCACAATTGTAAGAGTGCAGTCTTATTAACCTTAACATACCAAGCTAACTCGTCAATCTTGTTTACCAAGTTCGGGTCTTCTGGGAACACCATGTTTTTTTTTTCTCAGTTTCTCAAAACATAAGCGTAGAAGGTTACTCAGGGTAAGTTCCGTGGATCTATACATTGCTCAAAATAATTAGGGGAACATGACTTTGGGGGTCTGCCATATTCCATTGAGCGAAAACTGAAGACTGGGTATGTTACGATATTGTACCTTGATCTGCCATTTTACCGTTAATTGCCAATTTATTTTACACAATCTCGATTTAGACTTTGTAGCCATTCTCAAGTGCATACTGAACTGTAAATTAATAATGCGTACGTATCACACACTATACTTCATAGAATCAGTCGGTTATTACGTATTTAGAAACATTAATTAGATGTTAAAATACGTCTCTCTTGCTTGTGACACGTCCTAATCGAAAAACTACGTGTTTTTGGTCGTATAAAGGAGTTGTCATATTACAGAATTTGAGTACATATCGAACTTCTATAATAAGGTTGGCTTTCTGTGCAGTGAAAAGCCATTAACGCACAGTCTGATGTACATAACTGCTAATATGTTCCTGTGAGCTGCAATCGTCACTTCTGTTGATCATCTATCGTTAACGTATGTCAAAGCAGTGGAAGAGATCGTAACGAAGTGGCATCACTGTTTGAGTCACAAGATTTCTGCCCTACTAGAGGCATTCAAATGGTTCAAAAAATGGCTCTGAGTACTATGGGACTTAACTTCCGTGGTCGTCAGTCCCCTAGAACTTAGAACTACTTAAACCTAGCTAACCTAAGGACATCACACACATCCATGCCCGAGGCACCAGAGGCATTACCAGGAATGGAAAGATGGATATTAATTTAGCTAAATGGTTAACATGTCCTTGTAATACACGTTTTTGACAGCTCATTATGGATATAAATTGTAATAATCCATATTCAGAGCATGAATATAATCGTTTTAGATGCACAATAAAATTTTGTTCTTGCAACGATCACGTGGCTGCAATATTATAAAATCGTAACGCACTGATTAGTAGATACTCTCATAGAGAACGTCACCTCCGTGCAGCACGTGTTCACGTGTGTCGTTCAAGCTGTTACACAGAAGTGACTTTTGTTATATACGACCCCACTGATCAGTGATTTACGATTTTATGATACTGCAGCCACGCGATCGTCATGAGATCACAATTTCATTGTGTACCTAGAAGGATTATGTTTATGCACTGAGTATGGATTATTACAATGTGCACCTGTAATACGCTGTAATATGTTAAGCATCTCTGGTAATTCCTCTGGTAAAGCATATATCATGTGGCTAATAAAGTGGTGACTCTTTGTTACGATCTATGGCATTCTTTTGACGTAGGTTAACGTTATCTGACGAACAGAACTGACGAATGCAGGTCACAGGAGTGTATTAGCTGTTAGATACGCCATAGTGTACACAGTACACAATGTTAGCCATATTATATACATTCGATATATACTCGTATACTTTAATACAACTGATCTATAAAACGAGAAATACCTTCTTTTGACTGTGGTGTCACCGGAAGGCACCACACTTGCTAGAATGTAGGCTTCAAATCGGCCGCGGTCCGTCTGTACACATCGGACCCGCGAGTCGCCACTGTCGACGCTAGCAGAACGAGCGCCGCCACTCGGCTGGTCTTACGAGACAAGCTAGCGCACTGGCCAGTACTACAGCCGACTTTGATAGGAATGGTTCACTTGTTACGGCTTCAAAGATCTCATGTGCTGAGACGCTAGTTAGCATTGCCTACAGCTAAGTCAGTAGCTGCGACCTAGCCAGGCGCCACATACACTTTATGCATTGACAATTGATCTCTATATGTGAAACAATCAGAATTGTAAAGAAGTATTCGCAGTTCAGTCTGTAACTGCGCTCGTAAATATTATTGTACAAAGTCAAGATCGACATTCACCGCTGATGCTGAATTAAAGCTAAGTATTTAATTGTATTCCTGTCTACTAACTTTCTAATTACCTAAGATGTTCCAGACACATACCGTCAAGTGCAGTTCATTGATCCTCACGTCATCCTAAGCGATCAACGCGTGCAATTAAGGGGGCACCCTTCGTGATCAGACTAAGAGTCAAATTGCGTGACTCAGCCGGGACACCCTTTTTCCATGAGGCCCATAGTTCCGCCTCATACGTAACATTGACGATTACGTGTCACAGGCAGATGAGACTTTTTTGTAACATGTGAATAATGTTTTCAAATACGTAATTACTACTTGTTTTTATGTCCAGCACGGTACGATACATATGCGTTATTAATTTTCAATTCATCATGTACCTGAGAATGGTTATAAAGCCGAAATCATGAATGTATAAAAATTCTATGTGAATGTGTCCACCTGAACCTTTTACAAATTGAGTACACAAAAAAACATCATTACATGCTCGACTGTTTGCATGAAAAGCAGTGAAATGTCAGACAGGTGTCAGAAGCAAAGTGAAAACAATCATTCATCCCATCATCATGAGTACTTTTCATTGGAATTTGAGAGCCTCAGTAAGGCGTACACCCTCCGTGAACGTTCACCACTGCCTGGCATCTATGTCTACGGAGGTCATCCTATGGTATCCGTTCCCATTCTTCGATTACAACGCACGAAACTTCTTGGAGAATCTGTGACGGAACAGGGCGATCACGAATACGTCTCTCAAGCGTGTCCCACATATACACGATGGCGATCTGGTCGTGATTCAACTCAGGCTACTCCATTACTTCAATGTCTAGGCGTTAAAGACATTCCTGTTGACGTCCACCGCATGGGCACTGACAGAAAGAATTCCGAGCCACCAGCGTACGCAGCACCTGCAACACTGTCCAACAGGATTTGACCGAGATACCACCTTGAGGTAATGTGTGCGTGGACAACAACAAAATCGGTATGGCTGTGAACAATGATGCCTCCCAATGACATCACTGAACTTGGGAAATGTGTAGATTTTCCAGGACAACATTTGGCAGGTACGGCTCACTACTGATCTCAGCACATGAACGCGGCTATCACCTAGTGTCAGAGGATATGTGTACTCTTCTGTGAATAGCACATGTTCCCAGTGATGAAGTTGCCACTTCACATGGGAATGGTAGAACTGAAGTTGAGAAGCAAGATGATGTGACAAGAGGGATCACCAAGAATCACTCTCTGCGGTTTCTAGAAGACGCTACTTGGCATTGGATAGAACAAAACCGCAGCTGCTGTTGAGGAAATCATTTATTAGTACAACGGGTTTCGCAACAAGGAAGTTGCATCATCAGGAAGATAATGACACCATTTGCAGTGAGACGTAGAGAACCTTGGACGCCCCTGTCACTCTCATATAGCTGATGATGCAACTTTAAGAGTTGCAAAACTGGTTGTACTGATAAAGGATTATTCGAAAGCTGCTGCAGTTTTGTTTACCAAGAATGTAATAATGTAGCATAATGTAGCTTAGTTAGTACGAGAGCTAGGCTTTTAATCAGCAACGAAGTGGAAATAGCAGTGAAAAAGAATTTTCAAAATTTAACTTCACTTGCAGCTAGCTCTCTACATAGACGCCGCTCCGGCTTACACACATGTCGTAGCGCGCAGTCAGTTTCCCAAAATGTTTGTCCTAGAAGCAGACGCATGTGCTTTACACCAATTCTCTGCACTTGTCTGCAGCTCGTTGTCTGCGCCGAAAGCTCTCCTCATAACCAGCGGTTCATTTCAGAAAGGAGGTAAAAATCAGATGGAGCCAAGTCGGGTCTGTTGGGAGCATTGTCAAGAAGAAAGGCAACGCGCAACATTCCTCTTCTCTTGTTTTGAATATCCCACTACAGACGATTTTCTCGAATCATCGGATCCATTCCTTCTACAAGATGATAAGTTGACACTCGCCTCCTTCTCTGACCACCTGCATCATGAACCTCTGTAAGTCTTGCTTCAAAGTTGCCACACCATTGCCGCACTTTGCTAACACGTGACAGTTACGCTATGTGGGCAGCATGAAATCAGCACGCACTTCACGCTTGGCGGGTGATTCTATTGTTCTCGGCATCTTTGCGCCCTAGCTTTCCGCTCAGAACTGAAAAGTACATGACGGAATCGACAGACTTACTAAACACACTGTGCAACATATCTCCGTAGAGTTTCATCGGATTTTTATTGTGGGTTTGATTTCGCGACCGATCAGATCTTGAAATGAAAAATACCCATCTTATTAAGGAAAGCCCTGGTGGGGAGCAAAGGCCCAAGATCCAGAAAACGTGAATCACACTTATAAGGCATCATACAAATGGAGAAACAGACTTCACTCAACATAACGCCGCGCCTGCTCACAAATGCATTCTCGTTCTCATTGCTGGGTGATTCCATCCCGTTCTTCCGGAAGGGCGGCCATCTCTGTTGACAATATACATATTTGATCCTTCATGTTGCAACGATCAACTCTGAAGTGTACTATGCTACCGTCATGAAACTGCAGAAACAACATCAGCGTGATCGCTGTCACAAAAGTTGAAAGTAACTACTTCTTCTGCACGAACGCATGGCCTCACATAATTCTGCGCAAACAAGAGGAGCTCATAGATCTTCATTCGACTTGTCTTCGTCATCCCGGATATCACATCTTCCAACTTCCAACTGTTTGGCTCAATGAGGGAGGCACTTCGCCGGGAACAGTACGTGGATGATTGGGAGGGTATTCATGCAGCAAGACGTTGGCTCCTACGTGGATGTAGAGTGGTAACATGCGGACATACAGGCTCTCAAAGTAAGGTTTCGTCAGTCAGCCGCACTGACCTAAGATTATTTTGGAAGATGGGATTTTGTAGCCGAAATACGTTTTGCGCCCTCAAATCACCAACAAGTTTACTCATGTAGTCTTTCTACTGTATTGGAAGTCGGAAGTTGCGATATCCAGGCTGAAAAATGCTTCATTATTTGCTGTCTATTCAACGGTTGAAATTTTAATGGCTAGCAGTTCGTATTTCTCCCTTCCCTGATTTTTATCTGGCTTTATTTTGGATGCTCCTTTTTCCACAGTTCCGTGCACTGATCAGAAGAAATGAATTCTATTTTTTTTTTAATTGTCAATAACTGTACGAAAATCACCAGTGAGAACACGGGATGAGAATTTAGGAAACATGATTTAAACCTGCGCTGCATTACTTTCTTTGTAGTACGCAGCTTTTAATGGCCGCTTGCTTTCCATGAGGCTGAAAATGCATGCAATACACAGCACCAGATAGGTCGTTTCAAACTAGGCCAGTAATTTAGTCAAGTAACAAGCGATTTAGTAGCTCTGCTTAACAACGAGTACGTAAGAACGCATTCACAAGTAATCTAGATCTTAGCCATGTGTTGGCTGCTGTCTAGTGTCCATTACAGCACATTGCGGCAGTGGTTACACTCGAAGAGGTGGCAGAAGAGTTTCAAACTGTAAGGAAGTGAAAGAGAAAATCGAAACTCAAATGGATTGTCTGAAGAACTTTGTACGGAGCATCCAATGTGATCGTCGAAGAACCCGCATCTAAAAACCCGAAAGTACACTTTTCTCCACTTGAGATGTCGAAAAGTTGCTTAAATTTTCTACGAGAAAAGTGGATGGTAAAGTCCATTGTACTGACCCTCATCTAAGAGAAGACACACCTGTAGTAAGTGAACTGCAGGCAGTGTTGTACAGTCTTGCTGCTAGAAGTTTAAGGGCCCTGACACACCTCTTTTGACTAAGGAAGTCTACTACACTGAAGTGTCAAAGAAACTGTTATAGGAAGGACTTATTCAAATAAAGAGACACGTAAACATGTAGAATCCGGCACTATGCTAGGCAATACCTTTACAAGACAACAAGATGGATTACTGCTTCTACGACGACAGGTAATCAAGATTTAAGAGAGTGTTAACATGGTGTTATAGTCGGCGCGCGAGCGATGGGACACGGCAAGTCCGACATAGCGATGAAGTGGCGATTTTCCCGTACGACTATTTCACGAGTGTATTGTGAATATTAGAAATCCGTTAAACACCAAGTCTCCGACAGCACTGCGGCCGGAAAGAGATACGGCAAGAGCAGAACCAACGGCGACTGCAGATAAACGTTCAATGTGATGGAAATGCAACCACACAGTAAATTGCTCCAGATTTCAGTGCTGGGCCATCAACAAGTGTCAGAGTGCAAACCAGTCACCGAAACCTCATCGATATGGACTTTCGGAAGGCCCACTCGTGTGCCCTTGATGACTGCACGACACAAAGCTTTACGACTCGCCAAGGCCCTTCGCCACCGGCATCGGGCCATTGATAACTGGAAACACGTTGCTTGGTCGGAAGAGTCTCGTTTCAAATTGCACCGAGCGGATGGACGTGTACGGGTATGGAGACAATTTCATGAATCCATGGACCTTTCATGTCAGCAGGGGACTGTTCTAGCTGGTGGAGGCCCTGTAATGGTGTGGATCGTGTGCAGTTGGAGTGATATTGGATCCCTGATACGTGTACATACGACTCTGGTAGGTGATACGTACGTACGCATCCTGTCTGATCACCTGCTTTCATTGATGTCCATTGTTCCTTCCGACGGACTTGGGCAATTCCAATAGCACAATGCAACCCCCACACTTTATAATTGCTACAGAGTGGCTCCAGGAACACTCTTCTGAGTTTAAACACTTCCACTGGGCATCACATTCCCCAGACATGAACATTACCGAGCATATCAGGGATGCCTTCAAAGTAGTGTTCAGAAGAGATCTCCACCCCTCGTACTTTACCGATTTATTGACAGCCCTGCAGAATTCATGGTGTCAGTTCCCTCCAGCACTACTTCAGACAATAGTCGAGTCCATGCGACGTCTTGTTGCGACACTACTGCACGCACGCGGAGGCCCCATACGATATTTGGCAGGTGTACCTGTTCCTTTGGACCTTCAGTGTATTTGTTTATTGCTTCGAAAAGTTTGCGAGCTGTTTACGAAGTGCTGAAGGATTTCATTAAGCTAAGGACTGAATAATAATCTCATATTGTGTTATACGTGTACTATTTTATTTATTTTAGTACGGTATGTTTTCGAAGAACAGTGCTCGACACTTTATAAGGACAGATACATTGATGGACAGGAATAATCACAGGCAATTTTGGACGACTTGATACACAGCACGTACACTGTGTAGTGGTAGTGGTGTATTTGTAACGAAAAATAGTACAGATTTCATCACATGAGAAAGCAGGTTATTAGACATATGTAACGTTCGTGTTTGATACAGGTAAGAATCCCAACTAAAGGTCGATATCGAACTCTCAGTAAGCAATATGCCATCCTCGATCACACACGGACATTTTGCACCCGTTATTCATACTACCTACGAAACTGTCACCCACTACTTAGGGAATATTATCACACTCCTCTGTCAAGGCAGTTTTCAGTTCTTTCACGGTTCGGAGAGTATGCTAATAGTATCTCAGGCATACACCATAGGCTTTAGGTCCGGGTGATACGTAGACCATTGTGTACGTTCAAGATATTCACTTTTCACCATGCCCGACATACTGTGGTCCTGTGTGGGCGCAAATTGTCACCCACAAACAGAAAGTCAGCACCCACTGCATTTCTAAACAGACATACGCGATCGAGAATCCTCCTGAAACCTCGGTACTCCTATCATCTTTTCCAGCTCTGTGGTCGATGTTGCCTTCGTTCATTTATTTTTACACTGAGGTAATTTCGTGTTCCACGGGCACTCTGTGTACCTTTGTCATTGTATTCTTATGTTATAAAATTGTAATTGACACCAGTTCATCAAATTAAGTAACTTGTAAGCATTCATTTCACTGCACACATTTCTGTTGGTCATAGTAATGCACAATATGTGAGAAGTTGGGACTGTTAGTGTTTGCACGTGTGTTACTAATTCAGCAAGGGACTGGATAACAGCATTGCTGGTTCTAAGGACAATTCCAAAAACTTTGTGCGTGCACAAGTGGTGGTTTATGGACTTGCTATCTTCTCTGCAAGACTCTTCGATGGTGATTGTGCACCTGCACGGTCGCAACAGATGGCTGCTGGCCATCTCTACAAGGACTACAGTTGGTCTGCATCTCTGATGACCCACCAATACCATTATTTCTACAAGGACTGCAGTGGGTCTGCACCTCTGGTGGCCCACCAATACCACAATCTCTACCAGAACTACAGTGGGTCAACTCTGTGATGACCTACCTACCAATATTCATCAACTTCGACTGACTCTGCTGTGGGTTTGCTCTGTTGTGGACCAATACCTGTCTGCATGTCAAGAGTCAGCACTATCTTTCCGTTGGAAGGACAACATTACTTCTTCAAGACTGCATGGAAATCCACTACTTCCGTGTGCATTGTCTCTTACTGCTCAGACTTTAAGAAAAGAAACGGCAGTTTCACTGTTATGAATGATCAGGACTGTCTTTATGGGCTGTGAGAAAATTTTAGCTTTTGACCAATATTGTATCAATAAGTGTGTGCAGTTGATTTCTTGGTTATTGTAATTATGAAAAATTTTATCAAATCATTATTGGCCACTGCCCAAAAATATTTGTAAAATTTTTTGTGGGGAGCATGGGGGCTATGTAAGTAGGCTGTTTATGTTTTCTTTATGTAAGTAGGCTGTTTATGTTTTCTTTAATGTAAGTAGGCTGTTTATGTTTTCTTTATGTAAGTAGGCTGTTTATGTTTTCTTATTGGCAACGTTACGTAGCGCTCTATATGAAAATCACTGGCTGTGCTGTGTGCAGTCTGTGGCTAGTTTGCATTGTTGTCTGCCATTGTAGTGTTGGGCAGCTGGATGTGAACAGCACGTAGCGTTGCGCAGTTGGAGGTGAGCCGCCAGCAGTGGTGGATGTGGGAAATGAGATGGCGGATTTTTGAGTACAGAATGGATATTATAAACTGCTATGTATATTATGCTTTTTCAACACTATTAAGGTAAATACATTGTTTGTTCTCTACAAAAATCTTTCATTTGCTAACTATCCCTATCAGTAGTTAGTGCCTTCAGTAGTTTGAATCTTTTATTTAGCTGGCAGTAGTGGCGCTCGCTGTATTGCAGTAGTTCGAGTAATGAAGATTTTTGTGAGGTAAGTGATTTCTGAAAGGTATAGTTTAATTTTACTCAGGGCCATTCTTTTGTAGGAATTTTTGATAGATTGCGTTGCGCTAAAAAAATATTGTGTGTCAGTTTAAGCACAGTCGTGTATAAATTTTTCAAAGGGGACGTTTCAACTCTTAATCCACGTGAGGCAAAACGAGATTAACAGTCGTCACTCCAGTAATCCATGTTGCTGACCCACAACACACAGGTGACTGAGAAAAGAGAGTGAATGTAAAGACTATAAGTGACATGACAAGTGTCGTGAGATGGCTATATGCACATATACAGGTGGCGATAGTATCGCACCGCGCTAGTGGTCTTCCTGACAGCACGACAGCGCCTATAGCGCCTCTCGTGGGCTCATGACCGTTTCGATTGGTCCCTAGTCAACTGAAAAACCGTCGTCTAGTCAGATGAGTCCCGATTTCAGCTGATAAGAGCTAGTGGTAGGGTTCAAGTGTGGTGCCGACCTCACGAAGCCAAGGCACTGTGCAAGATGATCGTTCCTCCATAATGATGTGGGCTGTTTTTACATAGAATGGACTGTTCCTCTAGATGTTCGGCTAATTGGAGACTATTTGCAGCCATTCATGGACTTCGTGTTTCCAAAGAACGACGGAATTTTTGTGGATGATGATGCGCCCCGTAACCCGTCCTTAACTGTTCGTTGTTGGTCTGAAGAACAATCTGGACAGCTTGAGCGAATGATTTGACTACCCACATTTCCCGTCCTGAATCCTATCTGACAAGCATGGAACTTAATATAGAGGTCAGTTAGTGCACAAAATCCTGTACCGGCAACTATTTCGCAATTGTGGACGACTTCAGCCTGGCTCAATATTTCTACAGGGGACTTCCAACGACATGTAGAGTCAATGCGACGTCGAGCTGCTGCACTACTCCGGGCAGGAGGAGGTCCAGCAAGATATTAGGAGGTAGCCCACACCTTTTGACACCACTAAACAGAAGGTGTTGACGCAGGCCCAGTTACGTGCCATTTGTGAGTTGTGATCGGGAGGGGTTCTTCCAACGACTCGTAGATTCCATGCCACGTCAAGTTACTAGACCACACCGGCCAGAAGGATGTTCAACACGACATCCGGAAGTATGCCATGCCTTTGTCAACTCACTGTAATACACGCCACGAAACAGACCGTGTTCACACGTGTCCAGTAGCGTGCCAGTTGTAAGTGACCTGAGGTGAGGAAATTAGCTAGTATTGAGCTTAATATATGAAAATAGTATCTGTTCTTTCGGACATGTCACGAAATTCCGTGGCCGTGCAGCTCGTTAGAACCAAATTACAATTAAATCAGTACAATGAAGTGAATACCCTTAGCTGCCTACAGGCGTTGATATACGTGAACGGCGACAGTTGAAAATTTGTGCCCCGACCGGAACTCGAACCCGGGATCTCCTGCTTACAAGATGGTTCAAATGGCTCTGAGCAATATGGGACTTAAAATCTGCGGTCATCAGTCCTCTAGAACTTAGAACTACTTAAACCTAACTACCAAAAGGACATCACACACATCCATGCCCCAGGCAAGATTCGAACCTGCGACCGTAGCGATCACGCGGTTCCAGACTGAAGCGCCTAGAACCGCTCGGTCACCACGGCCGGCTCCTGCTTACATGGCAGACGCTCTATGCATCTGAGCCACCGACGACACAGAGGATTGTGCGACTGCAGGGACTTAGCTCTGGCACGCCTCCCGTGAGACACACATTCCCTAGTTATTGTCCCGCTCTACATTCGTAGTGCCCCTGCCCATTACACTCATTACTCGTGGCTTTATCGATTCCCGTAAGAGTTCGGGCACTGTTTGTGCATTCGCACAAAAGACGGTCAAATGGCCGGTGAGCCTTAACTATATATATGAAGACAGTACCTGTTTTTCCGGACATGCCCGATCTGTTTAAGCCGCGACTAATGAGTTTAGTGGGCAGGGGCACTACGAATATAGTGCGGGACAATAAGTTGGGAATGTGGGTCTCACGGGACACGTGCCAGAGATAAGTCCCTGCAGTCACACTACCCTCTGTGTCCTCGGTGGCTCAGATGGATGCCGGCACGGTAGCTCAGAGTGTTCGGTCAGAGGGTTAGGTGCCCTCTGTAATAATAATAATAATAAAAAGAGTTAATCGATCAACAACGAAATTAAACGGGTGTCTTCCACCGCCCCCCCCCCCCCTGAGCAGATACCACGAACAAAAGCAAAGAAAATGAGCTAAAAAAAAAAGATGGATAGAGAGAGCGTCTGCTAGGTAAGCAGGAGATTCCGGGTTTGAGTCCCGGTTGGGGCATATATTTTCAACTGTCCCCGTTGACGTATACCAGCGCCTGAATGCACCTAAGGGTATTTATTTCATTGTTTTGATTTAAGTGTAACTATTCAGCATACTGTAGCAGCCCGACTAAATCGTTTGACCTAACAACTTTACAAAACAGTTTAATTCAGAAATATTTAGTTTGTAAATCACTTTCCAGTAACCTAAATTATTGGCTCAAAGTGAACCAGGCTGTAGGGAGTACCCACTGCGGTGGACTGTGTTCTCCTCCAGTCTCAGATCTGACTGGAAACGCCAAAGAAGCAACCATTATCAGTTATGCACTCTCACTGGGCCGGCCTCTGTGGCCGAGCGGTTCTAGGCGCTTCAGTCCGGAACAGCACCGCTGCCACGGTCGCAGGTTCGAATCCTACCTCGGGTATGGATGTGTGTGGCGTCCTTAGGTTAGTTAGGTTTAAGTACTTCTAAGTCTAGGGGACTGGTGACCTCAGATGTTAAGTCCTGGACACGGCGCACCACAGGTTCATCCCTGCATGCATCCCCAACCTACTCTGTTCTCGGTCTCGGGCAGCACTTCGCTTTGCTAGCAGAAACATTTTCGGTGTGTGGCACTTGCAGCCGGTGCGTTTAGCGCTCGCCGTTAGCTGGGACGCGATCGAAGCTGCAGCACGACGACACCTGTTACCGGGGCCCACGCGCAAGCTGCACAGAACAGCTGCCGACGCACGAGCCCTCTGCTTCTGCACAACAGTCGCCGTGCTCTGTTTGCGTTCTATAAGGACAAGCGTTTAGCTACCAGTCGGAAAACATTGTAATTCGACGCTTCGTGGGAGTTCATGAATATGCAGGGGCGAATAAGGAGCGAATTCAGCCGCGCGCTACGTTTATTGGGAAATGGGTGTAGGAGTTAGTCTACAATACGCTACCGGAATGAGAATAGGTTCCGGTGTTGAAGAGCTCGCAGACGGTTCCTTCTACACATTACATTTGGCGAATTACTGTCGTCTGAAAATTATGCTTCACATTTTTCGTTTACTAGCGTACAGCAGAGTATCTGCTTGTTTTCTATAAATCGTCTTCAGTGATTAATTATTATATGTTTTTAATATGCTTCTTCCTCCCATGAATCACAGTATTTAAAAACGCTGAAATGAAATTCAAATGGTCTGAAAGCCCGGTAAAAAGCTGCATCTGAATCATGTGATGCTTTGTCGTCACTGGGTAGCACACTGCTCCTGCTGTCGGAAATGTCATTCACCGATATATCTTGTTTTGGAGTTTAAGATTCGGAAAATGGATGACGAATGATGTGTACTATTACATTTACAAAAACACCTGAAAATTTTTTTTATTGTCCAAGCAATGAGAACATGCGTAAAATGTGGTTTCCAGTCGGTCGTAGAGACCTATACCACATAGTGGTCACTACGTATCTTTATTTCTGTGAGAATTATTTTGATGGTAAGTAAACACTCCAATTGAACATGTTGCCGCTAGTAGTGTAATAACTAGCGTACTGTCTTTCTATTTGCAATGTTCGCAAAATCGATCCCGATTTTGAACATTTTCTACTACATCTACATCTACATACGTACCCCGCAAAACACCGTACGGTGCTTGGCGAGGGGTGCCTTACACCACAACTTGTTGTTTCCTTCCCTGCCCCCTCGCAGAGCGAAGGAAGAACAACTGTCTCTATGCCTCCGTATGAGCACTAATTTCTCGTATCTCATCTTCGTGGTCCTTACGCACAATATATGTTAGCGGCAATAGAATCGTTCAAATGCCATGCCTCTCAATTTTCTCAAAAGTGTTTCTCGAAAAGAATGTCGGCTTCCCGCCAGGAATTACCATTTGAGCTCCCGAAGCATCTCCATAACACTTACGTGCTGTTCGAACCTACAGGTAACAACTCTAGCGGCCCGTCTCTGAATTGCTTCGATGTCTTCCTCCAGTCCGACCTGGTACAGATCCAAAACAATCGAGCAGTACTCAAGAATATGTCGCACCAGCGTCCTGTACATGGTCTCCTCTGTAGGTGAACGAGCCTTTTCTAAAATTATCCCAATACACCGAAGTCTACCACAATTCTCACATGCTCGACCCCAGATATTTAAATTGCGTGACTGTGTGAAGGAGGACAATGGTAAATATCTGAAAATTACAGATTTGACCTTCCTACTCACCCACATTAACTTACATTTTTCCAAATTTGGGGCTAGCTGCCGTTCCATCACAGCAACAGTAATTGTTTTTTAAGTCGTCTGATACCTACATCTACATCTACATCCACACTTCGCAAGCCACCTGACGGTGTGTGGCGGAGGGTACCTTCAGTACCTCTATCGGTTCTCCCTTCTATTCCAGTCTCGTATTGTTCGTGGAAAGAAGGATTGTCGGTATGCCTCTGTGTGGGCTCTAATCTATCTGATTTTATCCTCCTGCTCTCTACGCGAGATATACGTAGGAGGGAGCAATATACTACTTGACTCTTCGGTGAAGGTATGTTCTCGAAACTTCAACAAAAGCCAGTACCGAGCTACTGAGCATCTCTCCTGCAGAGTCTTCCACTGGAGTTTATCTATCAAATCCGTAACACTTTCGCGATTACTAAATGATCCTGCAACGAAGCGCGCTGTTCTCCGTTGGATCTTCTCTATCTCTTCTATCAACCCTAACTTGTACGGATCCCACACTGCTGAGCAGTATTCAAGCAGCGGGCGAACAAGCGTACTGTAACCTACTTCCTTTGTTTTCGGATTGCATTTCCTTAGGATTCTTCCAATGAATCTCAGACTGGCATCTGCTTTACCGACGATCAACTTTATATGATCATTCCATTTTAAATCACTCCTAATGCGTACTCCCAGATAATTTATGGCATTAACTGCTTCTAGTTGCTGACCTGCTATATTGTAGCTAAATGATAAGGGACCTTTCTTTCTATGTATTCGCAGCACATTACACTTGTCTACATTGAGATTCAATTGCCATTCCCTGCACCATGCGTCAATTCGCTGCAGATCCTCCTGCATTTCAGTACAATTTTCCATTGTTACAACCTCTCGATATACCACAGCATCATCCGCAAATAGCCTCAGGGTCATTTATGTATATTGTGAATAGCAACGGTCCTACGACACTCCTCTGCGGCACGCCTGAAATCACTCTTACTTCGGAAGACTTCTCTCTATTGAGAATGACATACTGCGTTCTGTTATCTAGGAACTCTTCAATCCAATCACACAATTGGTCTGATAGTCCATATGCTCTTACTTTGTTCATTAAACGACTGTAGGGAACTGTATCGAACGCCTTGCGGAAGTAAAGAAACACGGCATCTAACCGTGAACCGGTGTCTATGGCCCTCTGAGTCTCATGGACGAATAGCGCGAGCTGGGTTTCACACGACCGTCTTTTTAGAAGCCCATGCTGATTCCTACAGAGTAGATTTCTAGTCTCCAGAAAAGTCATTATACGCGAACGTAATACGGGTTTCATAATTCTGCTGCTGATTGACATTAGAGATATAGGTCTATAGTTCTGCACATATGTTCGACGTCCCTTCCTGCAAACGGGGATGACCTGTGCCCTTTTCCAATCCTTTGCAACGCTACGCTCTTCTAGAGACCTACGGTACACCGCTGCAAGAAGGGGGGCAAGTTCCTTCGCGTACTCTGTGTAACATCGAACTGGTATCCCATCAGGCCCAGCGGCCTTCCCTCTTTTGAGCGATTTTAATTGTTTCTCTATCCTTCTGTCGTCTATTTCGATATCTACCATTTTGTCAGCTGTGCGACAATCTAGAAAAGGAACTACAGTGCAGTCTTCCTCTGTGAAACAGCTTTGGAAAAAGACATTTAGTATTTCGGCCTTTAGTCTCTCATCCTCTGTTTCAGTACCATTTTGGTCACAGAGTGTCTGGACATTTTGTTTTGATCCACCTACCGCTTTGACATTAGATCAAAATTTCTTAGGATTTTCTGCTAAGTCAGTACATAGGACTTTACTTTCGAATTCATTGAACGCCCTCCTCACACTACATTTTGCTTCGCGTAATCTTTGTTTGTCTGCAAGGCTTTGCTTATGTTTATGTTTGCTGTGAAGTTCTCTTTGCTTCCGCAGCAGTTTTCTAACTCGGTTGTTGTACCACGGTGGCTCTTTTCCATCTCTTACGATCTTGCTTGGCACATACTCATCTAACGCATATTGTACGATGGTTTTGAACTTTGTCCACTTATCCTCAACACTATCTGTACTTGAGACAAAACTTTTGCGTTGAGCCGTCAGGTACTCTGAAATCTGCTTTTTGTCACTTTTGCTAAAAAGAAAAATCTTCCTATCTTTTTTTAATATCTTCCTACAGCCACTCTACTTCGCCACCATGGCATAATCAGCAAAGAACCGGAGATTGCTACCCACCCTGTCCGCCAAATTATTTATTTATACAGAAAGCAACAGTTCTCTTATCACACTTACCTGGGCCACTCCTAATGATTGCCTTAGCCAGCCGCGGTGCACGACCGGTTCTAGGCGCTTCAGTCCAGAACCGCGCGACTGCTACGGTCGCAGGTTCGAATCCTGCCTCGGGCATGGATGTGTGTGATGTCCTTAGGTTAGTTAGGTTTGGTAGTTCTAAGTTCTAGGGACTGATGGTAAGTCCCATAGTGCTCAGAGCCATTTCAACCATTTTATGATTGCCTTGTCTCTGATGAACACTCGCGTCGAGAACAACATACTGGGTTCTATTATTTACGAAGTCTTCAAGCCACTCACATATCTGTGAATTTATTCCATGTGCTAGTACCTTCGTTAACAGCCTGCAATGGCGTACCGTGTCAAATTCTTTCCAGAAATCTAGATATATGGAATCTGCCTGTTGCCCTTCATCCATAGTTCTCATATGTCATGTGAGAAAAGGGCAGCGCTGATTCGTGGACATAAGGTTCCAAGCCTCAAGAAAGTTTATGAAATTGGAACTGAGAATATGGATTCTGAATCAACAGAAGGCAGGTACATTGGTGGTAATTTTGTGTGTCCGTTCTTTTACGTTTCTTATATACAGGGGTCACCTGCGCTTTTTTCCAGTCGCTTGGGACTTTGCGCTGGGTGAGAGATTCACGATTAATATAAGATACTTTAGGGGCCACTGCCGTAAAGTACTAGTTGTAAAATCGAAGTGGTGTTCAGTCCGGACCTGGTGATTTATTTGCTTACAAATCTTTCAGCTGTCCTTCTACGCCAGGTATGCTTATTACTATGTCGTCCATAGTGGAGTCCGTTCACTGGTCAAATGTGAACGATTTCTTGAACTTGAAACTTCCACTCTTCTGTTCGCTCAATAGTACTGTCTTCTTAAGTTTATTTTGTTCGTAATACGGCTATGTAGGAGCTTTAAATTCTGTATGATATCACATTTAGATACCTATTTTCGTTTATTAGCTTCTTTTTTCAACTGATAAATTTGAAATGATACACAAGTATGGTTATAAGAAGCTATGTTTCATGCTTGATGCTGCTCTTATTCTGAAAAATCTAAGAAACCATATGAGAATTTCCGACCGCATTATTCTTCCCAAACAAGTTGTTAAAGAAAATAATTTGCAACTTTCGATTGTTTTCACTGAGCTTGTTGTAAGGCTGTGTTATTTGGACAAAGAGGCATATTTAACATTGCTTGGACCTATGTGGAAGTATAATAAGGCATTAATATAAAATGAAAATCGGCCTAGCTTAAGCACTTTTAAATCACAGTGTTTCAACAGTAGTTAAGTATGTAGTAGAACAACAAATAATAGAAAGTTCTTTTGTGTCAGCTGCATATTATCTACATCTACATTTATACTCCGCAAGCCACCCAATGGTGTGTAGCGGAGGGCACTTTACGTGCCACTGTCATTACCTCCCTTTCCTGTTTCAGTCGCGGATGGTTCGCGAGAAGAACGACTGCCGAAAAGCCTCCGTGCGCGCTCTAATCTCTCTGACTTTATACTCATGATCTCCTTGGGAGGTATAAGGAGGGGGAAGCAATATATTCGATACCTCATCCAGGAACGCACCCTCTCGAAACCTGGACAGCAAGCTACACCGCGATGCAGAGCGCCTCTCTTGCAGAATCTGCCACTTGAGTTTGCTAAACATCTCCGTAACGCTATCACGCTTACCAAATAACCCTGTGACGAAGCGCGCCACTCTTCTTTGGATCTTCTCCACCTCCTCTGCCAACCCGACCTGGTACGGCTACCACACTGATGAGCAATACTCTAGTATAGGTCGAACGAGCGTTTCGTAAGCCACCTCCTTTGTTGGTGGACTACATTTTCTAAGGACTCTCCCAATGAATCTAAACCTGGCACCCGCCTTACCAACAATTAATTTTATGTGATTATTCCACTTCAAATCGTTCCGTACACATACTACCAGATATTTTACAGAAGTAACTGCTACCAGTGTTTGTTCCCCTATCATATAATCATACAATAAAGGCTCCTTTTTCCTATGTATTCGCAATACATTACATTTGTCTATGTTAAGGGTCAGTTGCCACTCCATGCATCAAGTGCCTATCCGCTGTAAATCTTCCTGCATTTCGCTGCAATTATCTAATGCTGCAACTTCTCTGTATACTACAGCATCATCCGCGAAAAGCCGCATGGAACTTCCGACACTATCTACTAAGTCATTTATATGTATTGTGAAAAGCATTCATCCCATAACACTTCCTTATGGCACGCCAGATGTTACTTTAAAGTCTGTAGACGTCTCTCCATTGTGAACAACATACTGTGCTCTGTTTGCTAAAAACTCTTCAATCCAGCCACACACCTGGTCTGACATTACGTAGGCTCTTACTTTGTTTATCAGGCGACAGTGTGGAACTGTATCGAACGCCTTCCGGAAGTCATGGAAAATGGCATCTACCTGGGAGCCTGTATCTAATATTTTCGGGGTCTCATGAACAAATAAAGCGAGTTTGGTCTCACACGATCGCTGTTTCCGGAATCCATGTCGGTTCCTACAGAGTAGATTCTGGGGTTCCAGAAATGACATGATACGCGAGCAAAAAACATGTTCTAAAATTCTACAACAGATCGATGTCAGAGATATAAGTCTATAGTTTTGCGCATTGCTCGACGACCCTTCTTGAAGACTGGGACTACCTGTGCTCTTTCCAATGATTTGGAACCTTAAGTTCCTCTAGAGACTTGTGATACACGGCTGTTAGAAGGGGGGCAAGTTCTTTCGCGTACTCTGTGTAGAATCGAACTGGTATCCCGTCAGGTCCAGTGGACTTTCCTCTGTTGAGTGATTTCAGTGGCTTTTCTATTCCTTGGACACTTATTTCGATGTCAGACATTTTTTCGATTGTGCAAGGATTGAGAGAAAGAACTGCAGTGCGGTCTTCCTCTGTGAAACAGCTTTGGAAAAAGGTGTTTAGTATTTCAGCTTTATTATATAGGCATAATTTTTCTGTTGTTTTAATTAATGACCTGGAGGAACAGAAGAACAGCAATGTCTCATGCTGTTGGAGGCTCTGCAGTTTCCCCACCTGTGGCACTACACTGTCTGGAATATTGAAAATAGAGAAAAGAGGTCCCTGCTAAACAGTAGCAGTTCTGGCAATAACGCCAGCAATTAACAATCAGACACACCTTCTGAATGAAAATGTTTCTACTGTGTTCTATCCCGCAGATTTTCAAACATTGCCCTCGGAAACCTTCCCAGCATAGTCCGTGCAAGTAATCCACTTCCAGATTCCCTCAGTTTTAAGACAATTCAGCAATTTATTGCTCTATCACAGTACTTCCGTCCCAGTTGCCATGCACTGCAGTTTTTACGTTTCTTATTTCTGGAATATAAATTCTGCGTTGTTTTTAGAATTAGGAAACCATAAACGCATCAACTTTCTGAAAGTCTGCATTATCAGCCTGAACAGAATTCCCTTCACTTGTTACTTAAATGTTATAAACGTATTTTAAATAAGTAAATAACTAAAGAGTTTGCAGAAAATGTACGGAAGACACTACTAAATTCGGCTAACATTTACGTATATTTCACATTTATAGTTTCATCTTGCTCCTAGCCTGTGGCGTCACCTGAACTGCTCACAATGATACGACGTTCTTTGTCAAATTATGAAATTTAATGAGGTTTAAGCCTTTATTACACAAAAATGAATGACATTTTCTGAGAATATTGACCATATTTTTAACAGACAAAATAGTTTATTGGCATGTAACGTTGTTTTTGATGCACCAATCTCTTTGCCTAACAACAAATATATTTGCCATGACATTTCGGACACAATTTTTCGGGCTTTATTGACGTTTTGAGTTTAAATAAGTACACGAAATAAAAAAGTACACTGCGCAGCAAAAATAAAAATCTACTTCTTCTACATCCCCGAAAGAGTCCCCGTTTCCGCCTCATAAGTTTCAAAATGACTCTGAGCACTATGGGACTCAACACCTGAAGTCATCAGTCCCCTAGAACTTAGAACTAGTTAAACCTAACTAACCTAAGGACATCACATACATCCATGCCCGAGGCAGGATTCGAACCTGCGACCGGAACGGTCGCGCGGTTCCAGACTGAAGTGCCTAGAACCACTCGGCCACACCGGCCGGCTCATAAGTTTCAAGTTTGACTTAAGGACGCTTACAAGCATCCTCAAACAGCAAGATGTAGACACAGGCGAGAAAGGGGCCACAACTCTAAAGATTATCTGAACCTTAAGGCAAGTTATAGATGTCACATTGGTGCCAAATTTCACCACAGTTCTGCCCAACGCCACCGTGAAAGTAGCACATCATAGGGAATCGTCACACCAACTCTACATTTTACCCTTTCTTTCGACGCCTTTGCAATGGAATTCGCAACCGCTACACCCAGCGTTGAAATCAAGCGGTGCATTAAGATTGTAGAAGAGACCTTTTCATCGAACCTACCTCAAGGCATGCAGTTGGAATGACAGCTGCCCTGCCCCGCTTCCAGACAAAGAGAAAGTGATTACATATAATATAATTTTAACTTCCGATTGCTGATTCGTATTATTGCCGTAACTGATTCAAGCGAGTGGAGGATGAAGCTGTTACTCAGACGCAGAATAGACTAGCGTGGACAGCTACATCAAATCTGTCTTTGCACTGAAGATCTTAAATAGACTCTGTTAACTTAGGTTTATTGACACCTATTTGTAACTAGTCAAAAGTGCTATGTAACCCTGTCATTCCTATTCGCCTACCCTCTCTTCTCCTTTTTCTTCTTCTGTTTGTTTTGATTTTGTTATGTTAACTCTTTGGTTTTAAATTCTTTGCCGAGGAAATGTCACTCTTTTGTTAAAATATAATCAATCATTGTGTGACTGGTGAACAGTGAGAAGTATATGCGATTTTCAGCTGTATGTCGCAGCATTCGTGTTGTTCTTGCGCTGTAAGTAAAGGGGGAAAAAGATGGCTCGGAAAATATTCTCAAAGAGTCTGGCACTGTGACACTGACTGTATGTTTTATGGTGCTCTAACAATTTTCTAGACGGTTACAAGATTTGCGACGTAGCCTTAGTCGCTTCATTTGCCCAATAAGTTTGGCATTGCAAACTTCACTGCAGGTTTCGCTGAAACATTTCTCGTCTTAAACTGTTGCGTAAACGTTTCCCATGACATGCACATCTTTAACAACCGACAATTAACACCCTTTGTTTTATACTGCTTACGACTTTGTTATATTCAACTAGTCAGCAAGTACGTTTGCTCCTCTGCTCTCGCATATGTAATGACAAAGCGAAGTCCTCGGGACAGAGTATGCAGGTGACGGGCAAGCGCAGACATACGACACAATCGACTGGTGTATCGAAATGACAAAGCCCTTCATTTTCTGTGATGGAAGCTTTCCAATTCATTAACGAGGATCGATTCCGCACCAGACCTATGAATAATTTCCGCGCCAGTTCTAATTTGCCCATTGTGTACTTTATGTAGCTGTAAATCATTTGCTATGTTAGTTCTGTGACTAATTCAGTTAATTATGACCAACAAGTGGCTACCTAACACCTCGACCACGTCACAAACTTCTGCACAAAATTGCCAATGATTGCTACTAAGAACAGCCATGTACAAAATTCCTTGTACTGATGTTGAACCAACGAACTGTGTAGGGAATGTCGTAAAATTTTTGTGACATAGCACCACAAATATTGAGAAAATGGAAACTGCCATTGATGTGAGGTTTTTACAGAATGGATTCGTAGCCAAGGGCTCGTATTGTTAGCCAATAAACACATTGAATAAATATTTGGAAAATGTATATTTTGTGTAAACATACACTCTTTTAAATGGAACAATGCATACTGATACTTACTACACTTAAGAGGTAAAGAAACTGGTACACCTGCCTAATATCGTGTAGGGCCCCGCTAGCAAGCGGAAGTGCGAAACGACGTAGCATGGGATCAACTAATGTCTGAAGTAGTTCTGTCCATAAATCCGTAAGATTAAGAGAGGGAAGAGACCTTTCCTGAAAATAACGTTCCAAGGTGTCCCAGATATGCTCGAGAATGTACATGTCTGGGGAGTTTAGTGGCCAGCGGAAAAGTTTAAACACAGAAGAGTATTCCTGGAGCCACGCTGTCCTGTTGAAATTCACCAAATCCGTCGGAATGTACAATGGACATGAATGGATGCAGGTGATCAGACAGGACGCGTACGTACGTGTCACATGTCAGAGTCCTGTCTAGACGTATCAGAATCCAATGTCACTCCAACTTCACACGTTCCACACCATTACAGATCCTTCACCAGTTAGAACAGCCCTTCGCTGACATGCCGGGTCCATGGATTCATGAGAATGTCTCCATACCCGTACACGACCATCCGTTCGATATAATCTGAAACGAGACTCGTACGACCAGGCAACAAGTTTCCAGTCATCGACAGTCCAACGTCGCTGTTGACGGGCCGAGGTGAAGCGTAAGGCTTCGCGTCGTGTAGTCATCAAGGGAACACGAATGTGCTTTCGGCTCCGAAAGCCCATATCGATTATGTTTTTGTTCAATGGTTCGCACGCTGACACCTGTTAATGTCTCAGCATTGAAATCTGCAGCTATCTGCGGTAGGGTAGCAACTCTGTCATTCTGGACGATTCTCTTAAGTCGTCGTTGGTCCCGTTCTTGTAGGCTCTTTTCCCGGACGCAGCGATGCCGGAGATTTGATGTTTACCATATTTCTGATGATCACGATACACTAGTGAAATGGTCGTACTGGAAAATCCCCATTTCATCGCCACCTCGGAGATGCTGTGTTCCATCTCTTGTGCGCCCACTAAAACACCACGTTCAGACTCACTTAAATCTTGATAACCTGACATCGTAGCAGCAGTAACCGACCTAACACCTGCGCCAGACACTTGTTGTCTTATATAGTCTTTGCCGACCGCAGCGATGTATTCTGCGTGTTTACATATCTCTGTATGTGAATACGCATGCCTATAGCAGGTTCTTTGGCGCTTGGGTGGAAAATCAGGATAAACTAGAATGTCAGTGGCTTTTTTGCAGGATTTTAATGCGAGTCGTTTATGAGACATCGTATTTTGAAAAATTCCCACACTGAAATTTGTTCAATACTTGTAGCAGTACCCGCCAGAGAATAACACAAGTGCACACACTAGGTATGTGGTTTCTGACCAGCAGCGAGACATCTGAGCATCACAGTTGTGTTCTAAATCCGGCAAAGCGGCCAGCCAACACAACAGGTCCTCGGCGTCTAATTCAATGTTTGTAAACAATTCGTGAAGACATACTGTACTACTTCCAGCACCACGAACTGGACAGCTGTCGTGTTGGTATCACAGGTTCCTCATTGTCTGTAGAAGAACGTCCTCTAGTATCCGTGGGGGACCTATTACGAGGCTGCGGTACTTGTGCGCGTACAGTTTTCCGTCTACGAAAGATGGGCCCATGAGCTGATGCTTCATTATACCATACTACATGTCAACCATCCACGGACGCTAATGTTCCACCTGACGAGCCAATTGGAAGTGTCAACAATAGTGGATGTTTCGGCGGTTTAGCTGGCCGTGATTGGTAAATGTCGCTTCATCACTAAGCAGTACAATGCACATGTACAGAAAGATTCTCACAATCGTTTCCATGCAGCACTTCATGGGGAGAGACGTGACAGGAACTGAACCTATGTCGACGACGAATTCGCGGGACACTTACCTGATTCAACGCTACTCACTGGTGAGATGCGCGGGAGTCAACCACAGCAGTAGCAAGAAAATAAATTTCCCCCTGTTCTGTCGTCACTTGTTTCCTTTTGTTTCGTTGTCTAAGTGCTACACAACCATCATCACGTAATTAGTTGCAGAAACTGATTAATAATTGATGAACTGGTTGACGTCCAGTAGGATATGTTGCCACATACACCGTACACGAACGAATTGGATTCTTCCTAAACTTTTCATACACCATGAGCACCCCTGAATATGAAAATGAATCAGTCTTTCTTCTGCGTTAGTAAATACCTTTGGCCACTCACGATCTTCTGCTTGGACTGTCACACAGTAACTGTGTAGCATGTCGCAATGCACTCCAGGAACACACAAGTACACTGTAAGGAAACATATCATACGTAGAATGAGATTTATCACTCTGCAGCGGAGTGTGCGCTGATATGAAACTTCCTGGCAGATTAAAACTCTGTGCCCGACCGAGACTCCAACTCTGTACAGTTTGGGAGGTAGGAGACGAGATACTCGCAGAAGTAAAGCTGTGAGGACCGGGCGTGAGTCGTGCTTCGGTAGCTCAGATGGTAGAGCACTTGCCCGCGAAAGGCAAAGGTCCCGAGTTCGAGTCTCGGTCGGGCACACAGTTTTAATCTGCCAGGAAGTTTCATATCATACCTAGCAACTACGCAATCTAAATGGCACAACCAAGTGTCGAGGTGGAAACTTTTCATAATACACTCCTGGAAATGGAAAAAAGAACACATTGACACCGGTGTGTCAGACCCACCATACTTGCTCCGGACACTGCGAGAGGGCTGTACAAGCAATGATCACACGCACGGCACAGCGGACACACCAGGAACCGCGGTGTTGGCCGTCGAATGGCGCTAGCTGCGCAGCATTTGTGCACCGCCGCCGTCAGTGTCAGCCAGTTTGCCGTGGCATACGGAGCTCCATCGCAGTCTTTAACACTGGTAGCATGCCGCGACAGCGTGGACGTGAACCGTATGTGCAGTTGACGGACTTTGAGCGAGGGCGTATAGTGGGCATGCGGGAGGCCGGGTGGACGTACCGCCGAATTGCTCAACACGTGGGGCGTGAGGTCTCCACAGTACATCGATGTTGTCGCCAGTGGTCGGCGGAAGGTGCACGTGCCCGTCGACCTGGGACCGGACCGCAGCGACGCACGGATGCACGCCAAGACCGTAGGATCCTACGCAGTGCCGTAGGGGACCGCACCGCCACTTCCCAGCAAATTAGGGACACTGTTGCTCCTGGGGTATCGGCGAGGACCATTCGCAACCGTCTCCATGAAGCTGGGCTACGGTCCCGCACACCGTTAGGCTGTCTTCCGCTCACGCCCCAACATCGTACAGCCCGCCTCCAGTGGTGTCGCGACAGGCGTGAATGGAGGGACGAATGGAGACGTGTCGTCTTCAGCGATGATAGTCGCTTCTGCCTTGGTGCCAATGACGGTCGTATGCGTGTTTGGCGCCGTGCAGGTGAGCGCCACAATCAGGACTGCATACGACCGAGGCACACAGGGTCATCACCCGGCATCATGGTGTGGGGAGCGATCTCCTACACTGGCCGTACACCACTGGTGATCGTCGAGGGGACACTGAATAGTGCACGGTACATCCAAACCGTCATCGAACCCATCGTTCTACCATTCCTAGACCGGCAAGGGAACTTGCTGTTCCAACAGGACAATGCACGTCCGCATGTATCCCGTGCCACCCAACGTGCTCTAGAAGGTGTAAGTCAACTACCCTGGCCAGCAAGATCTCCGGATCTGTCCCCAATTGAGCATGTTTGGGACTGGATGAAGCGTCGTCTCACGCGGTCTGCACGTCCAGCACGAACTCTGGTCCAACTGAGGCGCCAGGTGGAAATGGCATGGCAAGCCGTTTCACAGGACTACATCCAGCATCTCTACGATCGTCTCCATGGGAGAATAGCAGCCTGCATTGCTGTGAAAGGTGGATATACACTGTACTAGTGCCGACATTGTGCATGCTCGGTTGCCTGTGTCTATGTGCCTGTGGTTCTGTCAGTGTGATCATGTGATGTATCTGACCCCAGGAATGTGTCAATAAAGTTTCCCCTTCCTGGGACAATGAATTCACGGTGTTCTTATTTCAATTTCCAGGAGTGTATGATATCCCGTAAACGATTTGTACTAGAATCCCGGAACAGATACCACTGACATTTTGATTTACCCGACTTTTAGTTTGTTAATATTAACAGCCAGTGTACCATCTAAAAAGTGTAAGTTTGCACGAAGGTACACTTTCTAAGTATTATTACAACCTCTTTATGGGCTAACAATACTAGCGTCTGACTACCACTCCACTCTGTGAAAACCGCTTATCAACGGCACTTTCCATTTCACAAATGTTTGCGGTGCAAATTTGAGTTGATTTACACTATAATTTATCCTCTAGACCGTCATATAGTTCTTACATAATTAGCAGTGGCAGTCGTCCCAAGGTAGTTGATGATCAATTTAATTGACGTGGATCACATGAATGCCGGCCGGAGTGGCCGAGCGGTTAAAGGCGCTACAGTCTGGAACCGCGAGACCGCTACGGTCGCAGGTTCGAATCCTGCCTCGGGCATGGATGTGTGTGATGTCCTTAGGTTAGTTAGGTTTAAGTAGTTCTACGTTCTAGGGGACTGATGACCGCAGCAGTTAAGTCCTAGAGACCTCAGAGCCATTTGATCCAAACAATCGCCCGAATCCCCAGACTGAAGGCCATAAAGTTTCTCTGGCGGACAGAATACACCATCCTCTTTGAACGGACCATCCGGGACAGTGAAATGAAGAATCATAAGGTGGTTGTGATCTTCTTCCTTCCGCTCAAGATGGCAGTTGTTCTGGAATACGTGGAAGATAATCTGCGTCTACAAAAGGAGGATATTTAAGAAACGTCTTGTTCGTATGTTAAATCTGGCGGAGGACCGACAATACGCACTGTACAACGACAGTGTATTGAACACCATCGACATTCTAAACCCCACCAGGACTACAGTGATACCGAGCGAGGTGGCGCATTGGTTAGCACACTGGACTCGCATTCCGAAGGACGACGGTTCAATACTGCGTCCGCCCATCCTGGTTCAGGTATTCCGTGATTTCCCTAAATCGCTCCAGGCAAATGCCGGGATGGTTCCTTTGAAAGGGCACGGCCGACTTCCTTCCTCATCCTTCCATAATCGCATGAGACCGATATCCTTGCTGTTTGGTCGCTTCCCCCAAACAACCAACCAACCAACCAATCTACAGTGACGGAAGACTGCATATCTGTTAGGCATTCCATGCATTACGAGAATATTCAGACACTGCTTTGTGCCTCATCCCACTGAGAATCACTGGCCAAGAAATACGCGGAAATACAACAGGCAGACAACCTGTTCAACCAGACGGGAGTTTCCAGCTCGACAAATCATGAAAACCACTAAATCACGTCTGCACTCTCAGAGGAGTTTTTCAGAGTCCTAGGTGTCTGGGGATCCTACATATGATATCCATTTTAATAAGTAGGAACATAGTTCATAAGTCACTGTAGATTTACTGACTCGGCGCTTCCTACGTTTTATTCTCGAACGCATAGATTTTTATGCATGATTAACGCCCTTTTTGCCAACTTTCATATCTCTAATGCACCCACATTCACAGCATTCTTTTACATCAAGTGATTTTAATTCGGTAAACGATTCACCTTGAATACGACTGTGCACTTATCAACTGGTATATCGGAAGAAGAAATAATAATGTCCAGTATGTCGCTTCTTCTGCCTCAAGCATTACCCCAATAATTCCACTGCGATTTCTTGATCCATCCATCTTCACTTTTGTCTGCCAATCTTTCTTCTTCGTTTAGGGATATGCTCTAGTAGGTATTTTGGAACACCTTCATCTCCCATTCTTTCTATGACCTTTCCGTGCTTTCTTACATTTATTAACTCCTTCGTTTATGCTATACATTCCAACATAATTGTGGATGGTCTCAAATTTCATACTTTTTTCATCCTCCCTGGAATCTCAACAACCTCCGCTCGGTTGCCTGGTGTCTCGTACGTGTCCCAAGAGTTCATATTCCAGTTTTCACTTCCATATCATCCATTGTATAAAATTTTAATATTAATGCCCATAGAGTTCTTTTAATGGAATGTTGAATCTCTAAATTATTTCTGCAGTATCGAATCATCAAGATACGATATGTCAAAGACCAATAATATGAAGGCATGTAGGCATGTACTTGTTCAGTAGGTTTGCTCTCTAATATGAATTTACATCTTAAGCTTAGTGAGTCTTGGAACGCCAAGTACATGGTCCACATCTGTCAATGCTCTTCAATTGTGCCTCCTGCCTCTATTACATTGTCCCAGATCCAAGCCCAAAATTTTATCGAATGTCACCACAATGTACACATGATCAGTTTTAGCATTTGACTGCCGTCTTCACATGTGCTTAAACCGCTGAAACCTTCGTCAAGATATATGACAATTCCAGTTGAGTGAGTTAGTTTCACTAATTTGTAAGTATGTATACATCGTGACCACTGATAAACGTTTGTTTTTTAGTAATTTCTGTACACCATCCTTTACGCTTTACAACAACAGAAATTATTCTACGGAATAAAAGGCATTGTGAAGGAAAATATTATTCAGTTAGTTTTTCAAATTTTACATATATGCTGTGAAGCAGTAATCACAGTTTCTAACTCTTTAAACAGATGTCTTCAAGATGATCCTGGGTGAGCACTACATATTATCCTTAAAGTTTAACAACTGCTAAATTTGCTTTTCCCAGTTTAAATTCTCATTAATATCGACTCCAAAAATTTGAAGTTTCCACGCTATTTACAATTTTCTGAGCACATATTGATCTTACCATGTGGTGTCTTTTTAAACTTGAGAGAGAGAATGAAACCAGTTGATGACACTTCTAAGAATACTGTTTACCATTTCTTCTGTTGCTGTGTATATGATTGGATTGCTATACTACTACCATCCTCAAAAAGAGATAATACTTCTTGTTGTGTATTAGACAGAACATCGTTTACATGTATAAGAAATTGTATCAGAACTAAGACTGAGCTTTGGGTCTTTTCTCCACAGTAAGAAAATCTTCTCTTATTACATTTGTTGAATTACTAGGTATAACTTCCTGAATTATTTTGGTTAGATATGACGTCATCCATCGTTGAGTGTACCATCAGACCCATAAAGCCTCAGTTTATCTAAGAGAATATTGTTTTGTTTTGTTTTGTTTTAGGGCGCAAAAACGCGCCGATGACAGAACTGTAGAACACTAAGACCAAGGGAGGAGTAACGACCACATGTTAATCCCAATCGACAGAAGTGGAGACAGCTAAAAACAGGGACGTGGAGAAATGTCTATACGAAACACCCATAGTCTAGTTTCGAACGGACAAGGGACGGTACAAACAGAGGAGGATGGTTCGATCTGCGCCCTAGTAAGTACCACTGAGGACACGTAGGAGGTTGAGGGACCGTATACTGCGGACTGCCAAGTAAGATACATGGTACTACCAAGAATGTTTCCTAACGAGCATGAGCCCAAGAAATTTCGTAGTTTCAACGAATGGAAAAGCAACAAGGTCAAGACGTATAGACGGTGAGCGAAACCAAATGCGTCACCAGAAATTCATGCAAACAGTTTTGTCACTCGAAAAACGAAAACCATTATCAATACCTCATGAGTAAAGACGATCGGGACGTTGCTGAAGACGTCGATCAGTGACAGAAGCCCGTGGAGAAGCGCAAATCGTCAAAGAAAAGAGAGCCGTGGACACCGACTGGGAGACAGATCATTGTAGGGTTAATGGCGATAGTAAAGTGGCCGGCGCTCACGACCGAACCCTGAGACACCACGTTTTCCTGGATTAAGGTGTCTGATAAGGCAGATCCCACACGTACCTTGAAAACTCCGTCTCATTTCTGAAGTAAACGGACATGAGGCCGCGGAAGCTCAAAGTGCAAAGATTATTGAAAATACCAGTCCCATAGAAGGTGTCGTAAGCTTTCTCGAAACCGATGGGTTGACTATGAACGTCACCCCGTATGAGCAGCCTGACTCCCCCATGAGATGCAATGCCGTCCTCAGAGGGAAGATCTAAACGGACCGGGATGAAATGCGAGGGCTCAAAGCGGTCGTGAGGACGCAATTTTGTTCCGTGGAGGCAGAGAACATTCTAAGAGTAGCCGTGAATCCCCTTTCTTTGATCGAAGGCCACGAACTTTCCATTGAAGGAGAGTCATAACGAGGAAACGGGAAAATGGAAATAATGAATGGGTATCAATTAGGCGGCTGCCAAGTGCCAGCCTTCGAAGACTCGTTGCTACAGGGCACAGGGGGTGGTGTATCCTGCTCCATGAGATCTGCAGAGGTGTCAGAATTCTCCCTCTCTCGATCCGCGGAGTCTAGTGCAGAAAAACGTTTAGCGGTGCACACCGGCGGTACAGAGAGAGGCCAGGCGAGAGTATCAAGTGGCGACACCGTCAAAGAGGATCTACGAGTCGATGAAGGAGAAGACCGTTTGCCTCTGTTTAATACGTTGGAGCCTTTTCGTTTGGCAGAGGAAGACTCAGATGTTTGTTGAGGGGAGGGAAGTAGAAAGACTTCACGGGAGTGTTCCTTCTGTCCTTTCTAAAATGGTTCAAATGGCTATGAGCACTATGGGACTTAACATCTGAGGTCATCAGTCCGTATAACTTAGAACTACTTAAACCTAACTAACCTAAGGACAACACACACATCCATGCCCGAGGCAGGATTCGAACCTGCGACCGTAGCAGTCGCGCGATTCCGGACTGAAGCACCTAGAACCTCTCGGCCACACCGTTCGGCTTCTGTCCTTTCTGTCCTGCCAGTAGTATAGGAGGTGACTTTGCCCCATGAGGCGAAAGTTTGGTGGCTTGTAGACCAGCTGGATGAGGAGACGGCGATGTTACCACTGCACTTGGCGATTTCACAGCTGCACTGCTGAATTTGAGATCAAATGTCCGTGTGGCCATATCCTTCATAGAGCGAGCTGTGGCAAGAACAGTACTGTAAGTGCCGGCTGCTAGAACTCAGGGTTTATGACTAGGCAACAATTGCAAGCGATTGGGTGAGGCTCGTTTTCCCTCACTCAGATCTCCCGGTCGGCCAGCTCATCGAGATACATGGGGCAATCTCGTGAGGAGATGGAGTGGTCGCCATTAAAACTGATATAGTGGGGAGAAGGAGGCGAAAAGCCGTCCTCGTGAGCATCCCTACAACAGGTTGCAGATTTGGCTGGATGTCGACAAATTGATAACTTCATAGCCTGCTTTGATCTTGGACGGAAGCACCACTCTATCAAAAGTGAGAAAAAGAGTACACGTGGGCACTAAGGATGCATCTATGTTTTACATCACCCAATGGACTGAAATGACGGCATGATCAGAGAGGTACATTAGAATGTCAGCCTCGGTCAGACCATCGAGCAGCCTAGTCTAAATAGCACCACGGGAAGAATTTACAGTTCTATGGGCCTAGACACAAACAGGATAACTGTGGAAAAGCGAAGGAGCGGGCAGTTATTGCGACTGAGAATTCGAAGTAGTCTCCGAAAGCAAAGTGCCACTGCGTAAACAAGAGCAGAATTTCACAGGGCCGGCAGGTTCAACGAAACCTTTCTGAATAAGAAACGAATTTACCGTTGCAGAGGACTGACCGTCTTCAGTACATGAATCCACAAGGCACTACGGTGCAGCTGGGAAGAATTAGGAGCGCTGTTGCATTTCCGTTTGCTAGACATTTACTATGAAGATTGGCTCATTGCGAGATAATCCCCCATGCTTGTCAGCGTCTTCAATGGCGCTCTCCTTCCAATGAAGACCCCCACCCCCCTCTGATTCGAGCTCATCAGTCTTTGGTAATGGTTCATAACTCAAGTCACACCTCCCAACACCTGACAGAGGGACCAAGCGGCAATTTGGGAAGGTATCAGTTCAGGCAATCACCACTCTCTGGGCCACCTGTTTACACATCAGACGCGTGGGTCGGCATTTAGGAGTGCACAGGGAGAAAGAAGAGAAAGAGGCACCCCAAACGCCAAAGTGGAGAAAGGATAGGAGAAGATGAACAAAGAAAGATAAAAGTGGTGAGACCGTTCTGAGGTCAGTCATCGAAAATGCGGAACACATTCCGGAAAACACCCCACATATGTTCACCAAGGGAGGGGGAAAAGAATAGGAAGAGGATAGACATGCATCACGGAAGGGAAAAGACGTCGCAACGGCTGGGCCTCATGGTGGACAAGCACGAACCTGCCAAACGAAGAATATTGTGATTCACTTAGGCAGATGACTTACATAGGTCGTAGAAAATACGAACTAGTGCAATTTTGTTATTTAGTGCTTGCAAAGTTAGGTGAGTACAAGTGTAAGTGGCTTCCCAGAACAGCAACTGTTTTGATCCATACGACGAGTTACTGAGGATATTATTGTTCCTTAGGTGGGACACTGTTGTAGAATCCGTTAATTTTTCAAATATTTTAGATAATGGTATCAGTAGTGAAAGAGGCTGGTAATTACTGACTTTTCTCCAATTACCTTACTTATAGAAGGTTTAAAAAATGGCATATTTCAATATCTCTCGAAAAATGCCTTAAATTAGTGATGGATCACAAATTTTAGATAAATAAGCACGTATATACTGAGAACTGAAGTACTCAAGATTTGTTCCTACATATACAAATCATCAGTACTCTGCTGGAAACAACATCAAATGTATGTGAGCTTTTACTTTTGAGAGAATGTGTTCTTTTATCAAATTCAGAAGAAGCAGGTGACACAGTCATTTGACTGAATTTTATGAGAGTTGCTTTCTAAACCTTTTACTATGATTTTTGACTCTATGTTTTCCACTATATTTAACAAACGATTACTAAACATATTTCCTACCTGTGACTCGTCATAGCCCTACCATTTAATTCAATAGTTTAATATGGTCACAAGTCTGATTTCTTAGAATATGTGCAAGTATTTGCCTTTATAATGAGTTTTATGAGTAATTTTAAGTAGGTACATCAGTGAGCAATTACTGCAGGATCTTTCCTTGTTCTTGGCTATAGATATATTTCATTTCTACTCATTTCCTTTCTCCTTTGACAAGCAACATTAATCACTCTGGTGATCCATGGTTTATTACATGGCTGTTTAATTTTTTTTTCTGATTAGCTTATGCAGAAAGCTATTTTCCAATAATGATATGAACTTATCATCGATTTGACTGAATTATATGTCAGCATTTGGCTCATTATAAATATAATAACAGGTCATCTCTTGTAAACTATAGATAAAAACATTTGTTCTCGTGTCATTAAATATTCTAACTTATTTCCTCTGTGCGGTATTAATAATCTAAGGCACGATCTCGTTTATCCAAATTAACTGTGAATCATGGTCAGAGAGAGTATTCGTTACTGGGTAAACAGTTATTGTCTTGCTTTGAGCTTCATCAGAGGAAACATTAATAACTACACTCTTCTGTCTTTCGCCACACCTATTGGTGAGTTAATTACTGTGATCCGATTGTAGGACTCAAATTAGATTTCCAGATCATTTGCCTATTACAAACATAAACAGTTCAAAATTTCCCAGTGCAAATGTATATACAGTTTCAATTGAAAGTGAACTATTTTTCAGTATTAAACTTTCTCAAAAGACTTATAAAACGTAAGTGAATCCCATCATATCGACACATACTACACAAGGTCTTATTTAACATCGTAGAATCATCTCATATGATAACAGTCTGTTTAATTATGTGGCGATCTGATGAATTGATTGACATTTTATAATTCATGATGTTCAACATGTTTGACTGGAGTTGTTACACAGAGTTTGATGATGATGTTTGCTTTTTGGGGCGGTCAACTGCGCGGTTATCAGCGCCTGTACAAAGTCGCAGTTTTTACACAGTCCAATTTTTTTACACAATCCAATCGAGCAACTGTCACGAATGAGGATGATGATCATGAAATGATTAGGACAACACAAACACCCCCAGTTCTAGGGCGGAGAAAATCCCCAACCTTGCTGGGAACCAAACCTGGAACCCCGTGACCCAGAGGTGGCCACGCTATTTACACAGGGTGACTCAGCTGCCTATACCGATAGATTTTATGCAATCTGCAACATCTTTAGAAACGATGCAAAAGACTTTCATATTCTTTCGTTCGCTTCATGCAAATTTTTAGTCCTATGGAAAAAATGAACAGAAACTTCTTGTAGGAAATTTAATGTATTTATATTTTGCACTGGGTTACTTTTCCCTGGAGCTATTGTTTCCGATTTATCGAAGAAAAACATGTTTTAAGGTACTTCGTTTCTGTTCAGTAATTCGAAAACTACGGCCGTTGGCGAAAACATATCCCTGTACAAACTTTAACTAAGATACCTACTCTCAAAAAGACCATTTCACTTTTATGTGTAAAGCTAATACTTTGTGCACAGCGAACGAGAGGATATGAAAATTTTGTCGTTGCTACTTGAAGGCATTGTGGGTTGCATACAACCCGTGGGTAGGGGCAGCTGAATTACTTTATATGTCTTCACGATAGCGTCAGCGGATTGAACATATCTGAAAACGGTAGTGGCAATCAAGTGCCTAATCCAGTAATGTGGACATCGTAATTTTTAAGGGATCTTGGATCTAGTAAATTGTGATGAGAATTATTACACAAGCATTTAAAAAGGTTACATAATTCCGTTTAGTTATATGTCAAATTTTAAGAAGAAAATTGCCACACTTGTTTGTAACTAGTAAAACAGGCTATGTAGCTCCAAAAAGCAGCTGAACCACCACCCTTTATTTGCAACCATTCGTCTCCCGACCTCTCTACCTCTTCGCTATATTCCCCATTTACTGATTCCACTTCAGGACCATAGATGTAATCACGCTGATATCACGGTAAGAATTTCGAGTGAGAATCAGCAACTCTGAGGGCAGACGTCTGAGAGGAGCCCCAGCGGTGCAGTGATTTTTCAGGTTGCCCTGCCTGAGGGGCAGGTGACGCCGCGCGCCGCGCGCCGCGACTGCACTGTTAATATGCTAATGTGGCCGCGGTGCCGGCGCCGCCAGTGGAATTTCCCACGGCGTATTTTTACTGCTAATTTTCCGCCGCTCCGTCGCACAGTGCATAATAGCTTCATGCGGGCGTTGCAGCCGGCGGCCCCGTGTTTTGCGTGTAAATAAAGGCGAGATTATACGACGCACTGTTGCGATATCGCCGAGGGCGTCGGCAGGCATAAGGCTGGCGTCGACGCGAACTGCCTGCTGGCGTGTCTCTCATTTTCTTGAGGCCGCAAAATCTCCAGCACAACGTTATGGGCTATTTGCGTCTCTACTGAAACGCACGAAGACCTGATATTGTGTGGCAGTCTGAACATTAAACACTGAACCATATCAGTCGCTGAGATTTGCTGAAAATTAAGTGGACCGATAAGGTAATGAATGAGGGGTTATCCGAAGAATCGGCAGGGAAAGGAAAATATGGAAAACATTGATACGAAGAAGAGATAGAAGGATAGGACGTGTTTTCCGACATCAGGGAGTACCTGACATGGTACTAGAGGAAAGTGCAGAGAGAGAAGACTGTAGTGGATGAGAGACTGGTATACATCCAGCAAGTAACTGAAGACATAGTTTGCAAATGCTTCTCTGAAATGAAAAGGTTGTCACAGTAGAGGAATTCGTGGTGGGCTGCATCAAACCAGTCAGAAGATCGATGACTCAAAAAAACAGAAGTTATCGGGAGAAACGTGGTTGTGGTTTAACTGATGGACTCGATTTCTCGGTTTCTGTAAGTCGTGCACGGTAACGAATCGGTTTAGTGACAAGGGACAGCCAACTAAGGCCGTGTGAGGTGAAATCGCCACACCTGCGTAGGTTTCCTGGTTGCAGCAAGTTTGAAGAAGCAGACAACTCAATCAAATGCCAATGCCACATTGGCGCCAGTTTCCCCATTGGTCGCACCACAAGGAAGGCATACAACGTTCTTTCATGTCGCCCAAACTACGTCGGTGACCAGTTTATTACAAAAGGGACATATCACAGCTTATGTTGTGTATGTTCTCTTTACTATAAATAAATGTTTATTAGACTAAGTACAATTAGCCCAAGAGGGTCTCTTCTCCCGTGTGTCATTTGCGGAGACTTTTTTTTCTTATCCAACCTACATTTGATATAAAAATAGTAGTAAAGGCTTGAGAAGAGTGCAGGAGGGTACCAGCTCTTGATTGGTTAACACAACCGCAGGTCGTGCGAGCATGCCTGGAAATGTGGAGTTCGAGAAACACTTCTTGATGGTTTCTCGCTAAAACATCAAATGGTTGCATTGTACTTTAAAGGGAGGGACCAGTTTTAAAATTGTTTTCAAGCTGATGAATTCTCCACGCTCCGCCTGGCAAGGGTTGCTGTCCTATTTTAGATGCTATATTGTAAACGGATGCTATTAGTTATGGCAGCATATACATATTTGTAAAGTGACCTGTTTGTAAACGGTACTTGTGCTTTGTCATTGTTCACGTATAGCACATCACATTACGAGCATTGTAATTCACCAGTTCGTTTCCTACATAAACTGAGTACCTACCAGAATGTACAGCCGCAGTTATTTGAGTTCTGTTATAATCGAAAGTCATTCCTTATGGGGCGATTGGCTTCCGTAATCGTCTTGTATGTCAGATTTCTCCTTGTGGGGAACCGCTCCAATAGCCTGTTGATAATCTTCTACAGTGCACTGCATCATTAATAACAGGTCATTGGCGTCTACCAAGACTGCACTGACATCATCAGAATACGACAGTACTGTAATTCTCTAGCCTTAGACCGTTACCACAACTCGAATTCCTGCCTGAATCTCTGTAGAATAGATGTTATAGTCAGAAACACCACCGGACGCACTGTGGCCCACAGCTGCAGTTGTACATGCTGGCTGTATACCTATTCCTCACTATAGACAACTGAAAATTAGTGAAAACATTCAGAAGCAATGTATCCCCGATCTTATTCGACGCTGTGGTACAGTGTTGCACATCTTTCGGAAATACAGGAAGATTATTCACTTCTTGCCTGCACCTACTGTTTCCAACATATTTCTTATCATTTTGTTTCGTGTACGACTGTTTTTGAATGTACTATTATCGCGGAAAAATGGTAGTCACAGTACATTTTCCATTTAATAACTTTATTGCATTGCACAAAAAGAGCCATGGTTATCACACGATATCTAGTTTTTATAATGTAATGCCACTATCCATTTTTAGATAAAAGGAAAGACACCGTGAAGCACTGCACTAACAGCTGCTGTCTCATAGCTCCCAGTGTGGCGACAAGTGAGTCAGAACAACAGACACGAAAGCGGACTTCGAGACAGGGACAGCCAAACTAGTTGAAAAGTGCAATGCACAGCAGTAGCCATGCAGAAACCAAGTCAAAGTTACCAAACCAGGGCAAATCTCTCGTTATGGGAGACGTGACCGGGTACCGGATTTAAGCGAAACAAAAGCACCTCAGGGCAGAATTTTGAAGCAGAAACACTTCCCATCCATGGCGTCCAGCAGCACCACAACGACCCAGTGCAGCGAGACGACAGGGCACCGCCCGCAGCAGCCATAGGTTCGAGACCAGGCCACCACTAATAGGAAGATCCTCACAGGACTCGATGCCACAGTACATCCAACCTGCTACCGGTACCTACTGGTGCCAGCACTTAGTTGGACATAGTGCCTCAGCGCCAGTAGCTGACAAAACTCTCGCCAGAGGGCAGCGGGCCAATCACTCAAACAGCTGTCTTCACGTACCCACCGCCGTGGGAAATGAGTGTGGTGGGAGGCAGGATACCACTGATGTCACGGCTATTGCCTCCAGAGGCTTCTGGCCTTCCACGGACCTCCTGTCAGCATGAATGGGTGTCTATGCAGCAACAAGGGTGGAAACTGCTGCCAATAAATTAACGTAGACCAGGGATAACAGAGTCAGGCGTGTTTGCCTTACGATATATTGGATATATATACTGATATATTGGAATTATATGAATTGGAATTAAACAAATGCATTTTTTCCTGTCAAAAGTGTTACCAGTGGACCCAGCTGTCAACACGATTGTCGATTATGTCCCATAGTGCTCAGAGCCATTTGAACCATTTTTGAAAATCAGTACATGAGAATACATTTTGATTTTCCTGTGTCACCCAAAAATCGCCGAAATATCACCTGAATGGGGATGGTGGCGTTTCTTTAAAAACTTTTATTAAACTTCTGTCATTATTAGCCCAAATGGCAAAATATCGTTCAGTCTGGTCAACCGAGCAGTACTCAGTTTTGAAAAACAGGTCCGATACGGAACAATGGGGAGGGATCTGTAGAGTGTAGAGGGGGTACGGGATGACAGCACATTCTATAGGCTTTCGTTTCTAAAAGATTTTTTAGGCGGGCTGCATCAATCCGTCCGAGCCAATTGCGCCCTGCATCCCAACTCTCTTTTTTCCTATCTATTTACGCTTTTGTACTACTATAATAACTGAAGTCAGGAATTCGATGCCCAATTAAATCTCAAAATACGCATGTATTCACGCACTATCAGGTCACCAAACATGCACAAGTAGACAAGAAACATGCAATATCAGACTTCCATCTTGGCTGTGATGCACCTTATTTTATCTTAAACAATTTTCAAGTTCTCCACCGACCAGGATAGCTCTGCGCGTTGAGGTGCTGACAAGGGAACCGTGTGCATTACCCTCACAAATTTTGTTCTTATCGACCGAGATTGCTGGACACGATTAGGACTCCAACATATGTAAACAGCCGTTTTTGAGAACATCAGGTTTCAAAATTTTAACCATGTCTGTGACCTTTGTACGGTCGCTAGTATTCAGGCAGCCTGCAACTGAGGCAGTAATTAGTTAGGTGCATAAGCATGAGGTCGTCGAATCGATTATCTCTCCTGGTACAGTTTCTTTTTTTCTGTTTTTTTTTTCACCCCCACTTAATACCAACAACAGTTTTGCTATGACAGTGCCGATTACCAAATTCCAATCTTGATGATTTCTCACTAGACTGACGACCCTAATGTTGGTAATTCTGTGGACTATAATCGCTGTCCACTTTCGTTTGATTCTCTTCGAACTCGTAATTGAAGATGAAATGACTTTCTCGTTTATTTCAGGCATATCTCCTTTGTCGATTGTTGTTGGGTAATTAGTTCTTTTTCTGCCACGAATTATTTTTCTGCTACCATTTCAAAAGCGTTGAAAATATTCCTTCTTAAATATCCATGTGTTCCTGGGTTTTAATGTAGAGAGATTCGAAGCGATGAGAAAGAGATGTATACGACTGTCGTTTCTAATCCCATATTCGAAACTTCACTGTAAAGCTAATCGGCTTCACAATCGGATTCACTTTGTTTTGCTGAAGAAGTACCAGACACTACTATGTTAACACAAAAAATTAGACATTTGGGAGCACTGGGCTGCAACTAACTTGCCAGCTACCATACGTATGCAGTATTATCTGGGTTTATGAATACTGCTCTCTTCTCCCTCTACCAACCGAAAGTCTTTTGTGCACATGCAGCTCTTTCTGGTGGCTCAAAACTACGTGCAGAAATAAATGGGAAATGAGTGCATACTGTAAGGCACAGGCATAATAAATCTATTGGCAGAGTTATGTGGGAATGGGAAAAATACATCAAGTAGGAAATTCGATCCACAGGCTTCGCGAATTTGAGATTAAGCGTTTACCCGTTCGGTTACGGACTCCTTGAATATAAGTGACCATATAAACGTTACAAATGCGCCTAAAATTTTCCATCTCGAGTTCCTCGAAAACGGTTGAGAGATACGTTTTTCTGTTTGCACCATCTGCAAATGAGAATCAGATCGGCGAGAGGAAGTTAGTACGGTCCACTTGCAAGCTAGCAATCCATGGTTTCAGGAGGTGAGGTGGTTCGAATCCATTTGCCGGTGACATTAAAAGATGGTTTTATCTGATCCCCATTTTCAATTTAGTCAAATGTCGGTGTTGGTGCACAGTCAACCATTCCGAATTTCTTTCTTTCCTAACAGATTCCAATTCCCTTGAAGATGTAGCGTCTGTGTTTAAAAGAAAACAGCTGTATAGAAGACTCGAAGAAAAACCGAACATCTCTTCGGCGACTCCCGTCACTAAAAGCCATACAATATGCAAACAATTAAGCGAATTTTCCTTACTTAGGCTCATACGTTAGTCTGATGGGACGCTTTTTAATGCGAAAATAATCTTTATACAGTGACAGATTCGTAAGTAAACGAGGAAACTGTACAGAAAAGTGTTAGATGAAATAATTACTAGATCCTTTGCATTTTCGACACTAAAAACTGTTCTAGATTCTCTGTCTAAGAGAACAACTTCATTAATACTACAGGAGGCAAATATTAGTTTTACAAAGGCCTCCAGAAATTAAATTATGTACCTAAAATCGAAAATAAACGTGTTTTCAGAATAAATTTGAAATATGAGCCTTCGTAAGTTTCACTTTAGCTAATCGGACAAGCCCACCTTCCTGTTTTTGACAACATCCTGGCTAAGCCTCTGGATCAATGAGCGGTTTCAGCTGGATATAGCAAAATGGTTAAAATGGCTCTGGGCGGTATGGGACTTATTGGAAACCACAAGTAGGCAAAATCTTAATTGGAAATCTGAGGTGTTAATTATAACCTCAGAAGTTGTCAGTTGAGAAGGATGGAGTATCTGAAGTCATCAGTTCCATAGAACTTAGATCTATTTAAACCTAACTAACCTAAGAACATCACACACATCTATGCCCGAGGCAGCATTCGAATCTCCGACAATAGCAGTCGCGTGGTTCCGGACTGAAGCGCCTAGAACCGCTCGGCTACAGCAGCCGGCTGGATATAGCATACCTAAAGAAATATTTGGAATCTCTTCGTCGCAGAATTCGTTCAGCTACCAAAGCTGGGGGAGGGGGGGGTGGTGTCTTATAGAGTAGTAGCGTGATATTTCCTGGTCGTGACTTATTTGTTGCCCGCTGTCAACAAATAATTGGAAAAGTGGTATAAGAAGTAGTTTGTGCAACTTCATTAATTACTAGTGGTATCCTAGAACTATTACCAGATGGGCCTCGCACGCCTGCCTCGCGAAGCGGATGCTGTGAATCCGTGAAACAAGATGGCGGCACCGTTGCAGGTTGGCACCAACGTTGAGTATGGGAGGGTCGTCAGATTTCAGTTAGCAGAGGGGTTGAAACCAATCTAAATTCATCGTCAGATGGTAGCGAAATGTGGGCAAATTTATCTGAATCAAACAAAAGCGTACTGGTGGGCAGATAATTTCAAAAGGGGTATACCGTGTTGGAGTTTTTGCACGCCCTAGACGGTCTGCCTGTGTAGTGACGGAGAGAGTTGACGAGTTGGTGCAGGAGAACACGCGCATTACGGAAGGTGATATTCCAGCAGTAACGAACATTACGTAGTGTCGAACCATCGCATCATATTATTCACGGCGCACTGGAGTTTAACGAAGTGTGTATGAGGTGGGTTCCAGAACACTTAACATCATAAATGAAAGAAAGGCACATGGATGTGTGGGGGGAGCTTTTGCGCCAGTAAGAGCCTGAAGGGGATGCGTTTCTTCAAAGCAATATAACGGGAAATGAAAGTTAGGTGCATTTTAAGCCACTGAAACAAGAACTTACTGGTTATAGGTTCGCTGATGATGAGGAAGTGCAGGCAGCAGGACATAATTAGTTATAGGCACGCCCCCAAGAATTTTTTGCACGTGGAATTGAGAAGCTTGTCCATTTCTGTCATACGTGCATAGAACTCGAGGGGAATTGTGACGGAAAAGAAATATGTGCTGTATTCACCTCTCGTAACACAGTTTTTAAGAGAAATTCCGATTTTATATCGAATACCTTTTGTAATTCAATCGAGGCAGATAGTCATTTCATTTTCTAAACATCCGATTGTATTTTTTTAATTTTTTTTTGAAAAATGTTTGCTACAGTACACACAACGCGGTGTGCGCCACGTATCATTCGGTATAATGGCGGCGTGTAATCGGACGACAGAGGGCCTCGCCCACACGTATAATTAGGCAGCTCACACGCTGTGATCCATTGTAGTGCGCACCACCTGTTTGATGATCCGGCCTGGCGTAATCACTCCGTGTAATGAGCCGCACATTGTCCGGCGTTTATCCGCTCATCAGTCGTCGTGAAATGGCGGCTGCCCGACCACCACCACCGAAAAGAGAGGTCACCACTCAACTGAGCGCGTGGCTCATTCGTTTTGCACAGTATTGCCGACCATTCAGTGGGAACAGATCAATTTCGGTTTTAATACCACGTGGCAAATACTCTGCCACGAAGAAAAATTTCCAATACGCATTAGTTCTGTGTAAGTATGAGGATAAACAGTATTGTGAGTTATGAAATGAACTGTACATATACAGGGTGGTCCGTTGATCGTGACCGTGCCCAATATCTCACTAAATACGCGTCAGACGAAAAAACTACAAAGAACGAAACTTGTCTAGCTTGAAGGGGGAAACCAGATGGCTCTATGGTTGGCTCGCTAATTGGCGCTGCCATGCGTCAAACGGATATCAAATGCATTTCTTTTAAAATAGGAAACCCCATTTTTATTACATATTTGTGTAGTACATAAAGAAATATGAATGTTTCAGTTGGACCACTTTTTCGCTTTGTGATAAATGGCGCTGTAATAATCACAAACATATGGCTCACAGTTTAGACGAACAGTTGGTAACAGGTAGGTTTTTAAAAGTAAAAAACAGAACGTAGGTACGTTTGAACATTTTATTTCGGTTGTTCCAATGTGGTACATGTATCTTTGTGAACTTATCATTTCTGAGAACGCATGTTGTTACAGCGTGATTACCTGTAAATACAACATTAATGCAATAAATGCTCAAAATGATGTCCGTCAACCTCAATGCATTTGGCAATACGTGTAACGACATTCCTCTCAACATCGAGTAGTTTGCCTTAGAGATGGGGGATCCGCTCTTGAACTAATGCATAGAGTTGCATCTTTCAAAGGAGTGAACAATCAGTGATTCAGAAAAAAAGAACGGTAGCTCCAAACGTGTCCCATGGCAGAGAGAGAGAGAGAGAGAGAGAGAGAGAGAGAGACGGAGCAGCGCCTCTGCTGGTCAGAGCACAGTGCACGCCACACAACACAGCCAGCGCCGGCCTCTGCCCTGCTTCTACCTTGGCTGCCTGCATTGTGCAGTGCCCCATTGGATTTTGTGTTTCACATATGCCGTGCCGTCTCTGTGCGTAGTCTGCCGCCTGCAGTGTCTGGCGCAGCGTAACTTCGCATCGCACTCTGTGGGCGATCGTTTCAGTCGCACGTCCTGCCCTCTGGGCAGTTGATGCGAGTAACAGGACAGAGAGCCACCTAGCGGATAACATAGGAACTACTTGCAACAACCTGCTCGCAAGAGAATGGACGATTTGTCTCGGAGCGGGTAAGTTCACCGCTCCCCCCCACCCTCAGAACTCGCCCGCTCAACGCTCGCCCCACCATCTCGACTCTAGCCAGAGTGTTGAGAAAAGCGACTCAGGTGTCACTCTGGTCTCTGCGGTCTCAGCTCACGCAGTAATACAGCTCGCGGCTCGACCTGCTCGACTTAGCGCCTCTGCATCGGAGTTCGTCTCTACTGGATATTGTTCTTCGTAGTAATACCGCTATGTATATTACATTATTATGTTATGTATACATCAATTGTTTTTATTTTATTTTTCTTTGTTTAAACTGATTAGATTAGGTTCCTGACGACTCCTCTTACTATAGGATTTTTATTATGGACACTCGAATTTACCGCTTTAATTACGAGCAAACCGATAAACGTATCGCAAAATGTGATACACCAATATTTTCCTTGTTTTATTCTGCGTAAGGCTATATGCAGCACTTTCGTTTTACAGTCCAATTTATATATTTTTTTCTTATTCTGGTACGGATTTCGCGATTTTAGGCGTCTTCGGAAGGAAACGTTCACTTTCAAAATATATGGCTTGCGATGTATTTGTATGAGGTTAATTAAATTTTAATACATTATAGCCAAATATATTGTTAATGTAAATCTCAAGTTAGAACATTTTCCGATCATCCAAAAAACCACGATAGTACAAAATAAATCAATAATCAAAAACTTTGTCATATCGTGGAAATTTCAATAAACAATACAAAATTCTTACTCATTATCTGTGTTACTTCAAAATAGGATCAAATAAGATCAAAATACAGGTATAGTACTGGAATAAACCAAGTTTAAAGGGCATTTATTTTCTATTTTAAATGAGTGGTGAGTCATGAAAAAGAGCTAATTCATTTCAGGGTGTGAACAGTTCTGATCCAATCTCTGAAAAGAACAGTTTTGCCCATCTCTAGTTTGCCTTCCGTAATGTTCGCACACGCATTGACAATGCGCTGACGAAAGTTGTCAGTCATTGTCGGTGGGTGACGATAGCAAATATCCTTCAACTTTCCCCACTGTAAGAAATTCGAGGTCGGCAGATCCGGTGAACGTACGGGCCATGGTATGGTGCTTCGACGACCAATCCACCTGTCATGAAATATGCTATTCAATTCCGCTTCAACCGCACGCGAGCTATGTGCCGGACATCCATCATGCTGGAAGTACATCGCCATTCTGTCATGCAGTGAAACATCTTGTAGTAACATCAGCAGAACATTAGGTAGGAAATCAGCATACATTGCACCATTTAGATTGCAATCGATAAAATGGGGGCCAATTATCCTTCCTCCCATAATGCCACACCATACATTAACCCGCCAATGTCGCTGATGTTCCACTCGTCGCAGCCATCGTGGATTTTCCGTTGCCCAATAGTGCATATTATGCCGGTTTACGTTACAGCTGTTGGTGAAAGACGCTTCGTCGCTAAATAGAACGCGTGCAAAAAATCTGTCATCGTCCCGTAATTTCTCTTGTGCCCAGTGGCAGAACTGTACACGACTTTCAAAGTCGTCGTCATGCAATTTCTGGTGCATAGAAATATCGTACGGGTGCAATCGATGTTGATGTATCATTCTAAACACCGACGATTTTGAGATTCCCGATTCTCGCGCAGTTTTCTGCCACTGATGTGCGGATTATCCGCGACAGCAGCCCGAACACCTACTTGGGCATCATCATTTGTTGCAGGTCGTGGTTGACGTTTCACATGTGGCTGAACACTTCCTGTTTCCTTAAATAACGTAACTATCCGGCGAACTGTCCGGACACTTGGATTATGAAGTCCAGGATACCGAGTAGCATACATAGTACACGCCAGTTATGGATTTTGATCTTGATAGCCATACATCAACACGATATCGACCTTTTCCTCAATTGGTAAACGGTCCAGTTTAACACGGGTAATGTATCACGAAGCAAATACCTTCCGCACTGACGGAATGTTACGTGATACCACGTACTTATGCTTTTGTGACTATTACAGCGCCATCTATCACAAAGCGAAAAAAGTGGTCCAACTAAAACATTCATATTTCTTTATGTACTACACGAATATGTAATATAAAACGGGGGTTCCTGTTTAAAGAAAAACGCACTTGATATCAGTTTGATGTATGGCAGCGCAATCTAGCGGGTCAACCATATCGCCATCTGGTTTCCACCTTCAAGCTAGACAAGTTCCGTTCGTTGTAGTTTTTTCGTTTGACACTTATTTCTTGAGATATTTATCCCGGTCACGATCAATGGACCACCCTGTACAGTGCATTGGCACACAGGAGGACTCACTAAACTTCCACACCAAATACTTAAATACTTCCACATATTGTACTGTTTATGAGCTGTTTTCACACCAACTCCATGCAGGCAATGGTCCACAACTGCAGCCAAAGGACAGATTTCAACAATCTCCATAGTTAGTCCGTGCACTACGGAGTCCGGTACTAATCTGCTCCAAAACGACGCGCGTGGTAATGCGATTCTTTGGCGGGTTATATTTCGGTTTCTATTAATCACAATGATAAGGGGTCGAGTGTTTTGGGTAGTCCTTGCCCTAGCGACCGTTTGCACACCCATCGGAAGGTCGGGCACACTATAGGTATTTTTCAGTTCAGGGTAAATATTTAAACATTAAGTACTTCCACCAGCTCAAGACAAATTCATCAAATCGGTTGGTCCTTTAGCATTAGATGTGGTGATCTACCGTGCACCTTAGAGAGCTTTAAAAGCACCATTTCTTTATGAGCGGTTCTTCAGAATACTCCGATAAACCACCATTTTTGGATACACAGAGTACAATTTATGTGGATGGCCACTTCTATAATTCCTATTAATGGCAAATCGTGGCGATGTATACCACATGATCTTAAGGTGACGTTCTCGAAGAACCTTGAAACTTTTTTCTGTATGATTATTCATTACCGAGAACCGTAAGTTAAAATTTACCGTACATATGCACGTAAAATACCCACATAATGTCAGGTCTGAGACGTAAACGTAGTTTTAACTGACGTAGTGAACAAATGGCAAGGGCTCTATGGTAATCTAAAGGCTTGGAGGTCATTAGATTATGATTTCAGTCAGCATTACCGGAGTGGCCGTGCGGTTCTATGCGCTACAGTGTGGAGCCGAACGACCGCTACGGTCGCAGTTTCGAATCCTGCCTCGGGCATGGATGTGTGTGATGTCCTTAGGTTAGTTTGGTTTAATTAGTTCTAAGTTCTAGGAGACTGATGACCTCAGAAGTTAAGTCGCATAGTGCTCAGAGCCATTTCCAGTCAGCATTTTCTTCACAAATTAAATTTTATGATGTGATGACTGTGTATTGGGCAGTTCACGCCTACACTAAGTGGTGCTGCAGTGATTGGTTAAAAAGGGTGAAAACATGTCTGAAAAGAACTTCAAATGACTATAAAAATTATGTAAATCTGGAAAGACTGCCAATTCAATAAATATTACATTTTTAGTCTTTTAAGACACAAATTCCAGTGATGTGTGCGCGTACTTACAAAAGGCCGCGCGTGCAGCAGTGCTATGTCGTCCACAGAGGGAGCCTCAGACTTTGTGTGTGTGTGTGTGTGTGTGTGTGTGTGTGTGTGTGTGTGTGACGATAGATTGAGAGAGAGACAGAGAGAGAGAGAGAAAGAGAGAGTGAGGGATAGAGGGGGGGGGGGGGGAAATTACCTTCAGAGAAAAATGGTTCAAATGGCTCTGAGCACTATGGGACTTAACATCTGAGGTCATCAGTCCCCTAGAACTTAGAACTACTTAAACCTAACTAATCTAAAGACATCACACACATCCATGCCAGAGGCAGGATTCGAACCTGCGATCGTAGCAGTATCACGGTTGCGAATTGAAGTGCCTAGAACCGCTCGGCCACAGCAGCCGGCTACCGCCAGAGACCCTCAACAGGCATCAGTGAATTTAAGGTTGTCCGGCCAACGCTCGTCCTCAGTTATCTATGTGCATTTCAACAGATCTATGTGTTTGTAATTCGTTGTTGCTGAATGTTACCTAAATACTTCATTCATGCTGTTAATGCTTAAGTGGAACGAAGTTCTGGTATTGTACTTATACCTAATTACAACACAAATCATAAACCGAAAGGTTTTTATGAATTGCGATCGATGTACAAAGTATCCAGAAAAAAAAGTGTGATGATTTTGTGTTAACCAAGAATGAGAGGGGAGGCAGCGATGGTACAGGAGATTAAGTGGAAGTGAAGAAGGCGGAGAGATCGGTGACGACAATTGCAGTGGGAGCCAAAGAGAGGTGACAAGTTTATGTTCAGTGACAGACAGTGACAGTATAAGACAAAGAGAGATGCTGGAGATAGAAGCAGTGAGAGCAAATGGGAGAGGATGCAGTGGAAATGAAAAGTACAGTTGAGTGGAGGTTATTCACAGGCTTGGGTGTCTTGACCTCCCAAGACCGGCGCAATTTAACACGTAGTTATTGGGGTGTACGAATTTTGGGCCGAAATTTTAAACACGTGGTTGTTGGGGTAACAGTAAGTTAGATCTTCCAAAATATTCGAGTTGCCGAGGTTTTATGAACACAGTGTAAGCACCAGAGAAGATAGCGGTAGAGGGATTTACTGTAAACCAATAGGCGAAAAAGTAGACAGTGGGATACGGTGACATATGTAGACAGTAACAGTGAGAGGGATATGCTGAATACGTGGACTTAACTGCAAAAAGTAACTAAGTGAAAGGTCTTAGATTGTTCTGCGTTAAGAGAGAGCGCATATGTTCCATGCCAAAATTTTTCGCGCGGAAGGACAAATAAGTATTAAGAAAGATGGTTCCTCACTCTTTTGTCGACTCTTTTAAAGAGGAACATATTCGCCATTTTTGTTCTCGGGCAGGGGAATTTTCCCGTTGGTATTTATGTATCTTAGAAAGCCACATTTCAAACATAGTTAACGACGCCCATTGACGTTAAGGAAATGAAACTGGAGTAAATTAGGGTCCAAGTTTGGGAATTGTAGATACCGGCAGCTGTCTGCTCCATGTGTCAGCACCGATACCGGCCTAATCACGTGCCGGCATTCTATTCTGGATTTGGCAGTAATACTGGCAGATGGTCCCCAGATGGCCTTCCTGTCGTCTGTCGTCTGTCGCCCCCTCCCTCCCTCTCCACGGGAAGAAAACTGTGTAGCCAATTTGTTACCGGCTAGTGTTACCCATGTGAATCATGTGAAACTGTGAGAACGTTGTCTAAAGTTTTTCAAAATTGTGTCAGTGAGGTGGGAGTTGGCATCAGGCCAGTTTTCACCTAGTCGGATGGGGGCAACCGCGTGAAAACCACATCCAGACTGCACGGCACACCCAGCCCCGTATCCACGTTGCCGTTTCGATCCGGGGCCGACGTACCTCCCCGAATCGCGGAAGATTCATACTAACGTGCGCGGCTATGCTGGCGGTCCCCGAGATAGAAATAAATAAATAGGCAAATACTCTGGGGTCTACAGAACAAAATTAGACTTTAGAAACGGCATTCAAAATGCCTACCAACAGCTTCAATAGAAATTTTCAGTCTGCCATGTAAAGAATGACCTACATGTTCCAACATTTCCTCAGAAATCTTGACACAGGCGATAGTGATAATTCGCTTAATATCACCTAGCGTACTCTTGCACGTTCTTGCAAACAGTCTCTAGATCTACATTAATATTCTGCAGTTCACACCCACGCAGTTGGTAAGGTGTTCATAGAACCACTTTGACGCTATTTCTGCACCGTTCCATTCTCAAAGAGCACGTGGGAAGAATTAGCACCTAAACGTTTCCGTGAGAGCTCTGATTTCTCTTACGTTATTATGATGGTATTTTGTCCCTATATAGGAGGGAGTCAACAAAATATTTTGACACTCTGAGGAGGAAGTTTCTGACTGTAATTTCGTTAAAAGACATCACCGCAACTGACATATCGAATGTCTCGACACTCTCAATGCTATTTCGCGATAGTAAAAAACGAGCTAACCTTCTTGGAACTGTTTTCACATGCTCCATCCACCATATCTGATGAGGATCCAATACCGCAGAGAAATACTGCAGAAGAGGACGTCAAACAATAGTGCAGGTTGCCCGTTTAGTAGATTTGTCGCACCTTCGAAAGGTCCTGCTAATAAAATGCAGTCTTTGGTTCGTCTTACCCTCAATATTCTCTGTGTAATTCTTCCAGTTTAAGTTCCTTGTAACTGTAATGCATTGATATTTAGCTGAATTGAAAACTTTTAAATCAGTGTGAAACCGAAACCTAACAATCTTCCTTACTGCGCACGTGGAGCTCACAAATTTTACTATTCAACGTCAACTGCCACTTTTCCCACCATGCAGGTACGTTGCTTGAATTAGTTTATAATTACTTTTGATATTCCGATGACTTTAGTGGATAGAAAACGACAGCATCATCTGCAGACATCCTAAGAGGGCTGTTCAGATTGCTTTCTACATTTTGTATGTGGATTAAAAACAGCAACTGACCTCTTACTATTATTTAGAGGAACCGAGATATAACAGTTGTCAATAGAAGACTTGCGATTAGTTACTGAAAACTGTAAATTTTCTGACAGTAAGTCACGAATTCAGTTGGAAAAATAAGATGATACTCCATAGGCACACAATATAATTGGGAGCCGCTTATGGCGAAAGGTGTCAAAAGCCTCCTGCAAAACTAAAAATATGGAATCAACCTCTGATCACCTGTCGATAACCCTCATTACTTAGTGTGAATAAAGAGACAGTTGTGTTTCATAAAAACTATATTTTCAGCATCCGTGCTGCATACGTGTCGATACATTCTTTCCTTGATGTATTTCATAATGTAGTACAGCATGTATTCCAAAATCCTACTGTAACACTATGTCAGTGGTAGAGATCTACAATTCAGCTGATTACTTTTATTTCCTTTCTTTTGTGTTTGTGTAATCTCAGGAACTTTCTGGTTCTTAGGTACGGACCTTTCGTTGAGCGAGCGGTTGAATATGGTTGCTAAAAATGGATCTATTTCCTCGTCGTATTCCGAAAGGAACCTAATTAGTGTATAGTTTGTACGGAAGACATTCGTTTATTAAGCGATTTAAATTGTTTCGATACGCTGAAGGTATTTGTTTCCAAATTGATAATGTTGACAGACATTGTTGATTTGAATTCTGTAATATTTCCTACATTCTTAGTAAAAAAATCGAAAAAAGGTGTTTAGTAGCTCAATATTACTGGCGCTGTCGTTGGTAACATTATTAGTGCCACCAAGCAATGACGTTCGTTTACTTTACGTACGATCAAATTTTATCTCAGATTTCTAGACAGAATGATCTAGTGGAAAATGACAAAAGCTGCATGAGGCTTTCTGCAGCAGATGTTGTCTACAGTTAGGTGTGAAAGCTGTGTGTTAAACAAAATTATTTATTTTTACGTCATTTATTTCATTAATATTTATTTCGGCAAATTTGGATTCACGTTATTGGCCAAATTTCAAATGTTACTGACTTTGGTGGTTTTGTGCGTAGTGATACGGACACAGAGAGTAGAGTATTTTCCATCGGCCTCGATATTTGGTAGCATTATTTTGTATTTTTAGTAATAACAAAATAATTTCTTTGATGATTGCAAATTATTTCCTGTTTATACTATTGCGCACAACATTCCTGGCTGTAATGCTGTGACATGGGCTAGTTGTCTGACAAATTTGTGGTAAAAGTAATTGATTATTGAAAAACCTGCAAAAATGTGTGTTTTTTTCCTACGTCTTAGTTCATTCATCATTGGAGCTGAGAGTACGTTAGATGTTTGCAGCCATATTACTGCCTAATGGTCTATAAAAATAGTTGGGACAAAAATATGGAAACACTTTGATAAATGCATACTTGACCATAAATGCAGACGCTAGACAAGACTGTATGTTTTGCACGAATGGTATCTGTGCCATGTCTTCAGTACGTTGCAACCGTAAGTCTTTTGTGAGGTTGTGAGTGCTTTGTCGGAGCTAAATGACTTCGAACATGGGCAAATTGTTGGTTCTCGGATGGCGGGTGTTCCCCCAACCACGGTGGGCGAAGTGTTCGGTGTTTCAAGAGCCACCGTATCGAGGACTTACTGCGCATAAAGAGATAACAGAAAAACATCATCCGCTCAATCACGACGCGAACGTAATTGTGTGTTGGGTTGTCCTGAAAGACCTTCATTGATGAGAACAGAAACGAAAAATAAGAGGACGACAGCTGCAAAAGAAACTGTAGAACTGAAAGTGGAACTCGTGAACGTTTTTGGCATCAAAAAGAAACGAAGGGAACTCCTTAAGCAGCTAGGTCAAGGTGAGCTGGAATTGCGTAACCTCTGATTATTGATGCAAATGCCTGTAACAGAAGACGTGATGCTGAGGTCATAAAACACAGACTATGGAGCAACGGAACAATGTCGTTTGGTTAGATGAGTCTTGTCCGCAGCTCGTGGTCGTGCGGTAGCGTTCTCGCTTCCCACGCCCGGGTTCCCGGGTTCGATTCCCGGCGGGGATTTTCTCTGTCTCGTGATGACTGGGTGTTGTGTGATGTCCTTAGGTTAGTTAGGTTTAAGTAGTTCTAAGTTATAGGGGACTGATGACCATAGATGTTAAGTCCCATAGTGCTCAGAGCCATTTGAACTTTTTTTTTTTTTTTTTTTTTAGATGAGTCTTTCATGTCCGCTCGCGTCGTCGATGGCTGGTTTTATGAGTACGAGGATGACGTGTCGCAGCTTTCCTGGCCACACAGTTACCAAACAGACCTTGTGGTCTACTTTTGAGAGAAGGCACCATGATCACTATCCACCTCCATCACTGTTGCCTGAACTTTCCGCTATTTTGCAGGGATAATGGTGTAAGATTCCCTTGTAAACAACAATACAATATCTGTTATTTATTCATTTCGAGACGACTGGAAGCTTTTTTGAAAACCAGCAGATTTCCTACACACAATTAGGCTAGGTAATTTTTTGTCCACTCCCTATAACAATAATTTAAGACTGTAAATAGGAAAGGTTTTTTACTGACGTATTTAGAAATACAAAAGCTGAAGATGATGTGGCACTTGCTCTGATATGGGTGACGATGGTGCATGTGGTCTGTAGTCCATGGATATTCTCTTCCATCATAGGAAGCTCCCAGTAGGTGTGATCGATGTGGGTTAATTCTGTCTTTCCTAATTTTCGTTTTGGCTACGCAGCAATTCGGCAAGTTAGTTCGACACCGAAAACGTTATTTAAAAGATTTTATCCTACTGTGGCATCTGTCCGAAGGAAAGTCATCACTCTTGTCTTTTGCAGATGCCTCCGTTATATCCATCGCATGCACATATATAGGGTGTTAAAACCAAGTATCACTTAGTCTTGCAGAGGCAGTATTGCTAGAAATGTTCCTACTATATACAAGATGATTCAGCTCTCCCTGCCGATTCGCTTTGTCCAACTTGCACTATGTCCGTATCAGGAAGGGTATCCATGGGGCGACAGCCACGTAATAGGTGAAAATGCCCTCTCGGAGCTTTGGGCGACGTTTGGAAAACCGAATCATACTCTAAAAGTTACGAGCGAGAATTGTCCATTAGTTACACGGTATTTTTGGCCCAAGATATACCTTCGTTCCCCCAGTCTTATCCTATGATTTCCAATCCTTCTTTGCGTAATTAGCAATGTAGTCACACAGCCTTTGGACGGCTCTGTAAACTTATTCCATTTAGAGTACTTAACCTTTCGTAAATGGTTCAGAGGTTATACACCAGAAAGTTGCACTCCTCACATTGATCTCACCAGTTAAGTAGATTGTTTCTGATGGTGAAAAAGATGAATCTTTGTAACGCAAAATTTCTTAACCATTTTCTGAAGATTTAGCACTATAGACGGAATGGAAATGGAAATGAGCGTTTGGCGTCATTGGCCGGAAGGCCCCTTGTGAGGCAGGTCCGGCCGCCTTGGTGCAGGTCTTATTACATTCGACACCACATCGAGCGACCTGCGCGCTTGATGGGGATGAAATGATAATGAAGACAACACAACACCCAGCCCCTGAGCGGAGAAAATCTCCGACTCAGCCGGGAATCGAACCCTGGCCAGTAGGACGGCAACCCGTCACGCCCACTCAGCTATCGGGGCGGACCATAAACGGAATAAACTTACAGAGATATCCTAAAACTGCATCAATACAGCGATAATCAAACAAATAATGATTGGAGACACTAGGATAAGTAGGGCAGAAGTAAAGTATATCTTCGTTAAAAAAAACTTTGTAAAGCATTGCCAATCCTCTGTTGTATTTTTGTGTGATTCCGTTTGCCAACTGTCTCCGAAATCTTGGAGAGTGAACTTATATCGATTACGTGTCTGTGTCTGTCTGGGTATATTTCCGATACACAAGTGGTGCAGGTTGCATAAGGCGAATCGATAGGGACAGCTGAATCACCTTTTGAGATTTGAGCCAATCTGTTCCCTCGTGCCCATCTGTCTGCTACGTATACGTAGACACTAAAGGCAGTGTTCCATGGGGTTACCACGCATTCTGTAATGTCCTTCAAACTCTTTCAAATACAACTGGTTTCATTCGGACTACATAAGATGAATTGTTCATAGGCTGTTGTCTCGACTACACATGGTCAATTGGTTGGGTATACATAATTACCGTCGAATATCCCGATAGCCGTAAACCCATCTTCAGGTTCCGTTAACAGGGAAGCTACGCTACCGGAACATGTCGAACAATTCATCGTCCATGAAACATTGCGATAACGCAATGTCACACGATCCGTCGAAAATAAGATGTTGGCCCGTCGTGAATGGACCTCCGTCGTTTTCCTTCCGCACAGCGCTGGTAATTCTTCGAGCAGAATCCGATGATACACAGCACCGGTAATTCTCTTCGATAAAGTGTATGGTCTTACGAGTTTGTCACCGAAAATTAAAGTCCGAACACTGATGCTGAACCGAACCTGATGGCTCACCTGCATTACTGTTCGAGGATTTGCACATGCCCACACTTGTGTATTGCAGTAATTTACTATGTTGCCCCTCGTGAGTACTGCCTCATCTGTAGGCAATGCAGGCCATGAACTGTGGATCTTCGACGGTCAACCGGTACTGGCTTCCGGAGGTATAAATATAGGAAATTTTCTTCTAGTTTTGACCAGTACTACCTCATGTAGGAATATCTGACACTTTGTTGACACTCTCTATATCCTGTAATCTTTGAATAGCTTGTACCGCTGGCCGTCGTGGCCGAGCGGTTCTAGACGCTTCAGTCTGGAACCACGCGAGCGCTACGGTCGCAGGTTTGAATCCTGCCTCGTGCATGGAAGTGTGTGATGTCCTTAGTTTATTTAGGTTTACGTAGTTCTAAGTTCTAGCGCACTGATGACCTCAGATGTTAAGTCCCATAGTGCTCAGAGCCATTTGAACCATTGTTTAACTTGTACGGGTAGGCAAGTAGTAATGGTACTTATAAAATCCTCTTAATTGTGGGAGTGCTATTTTGATGGATGCTTCCCGCATGCTTTGTGCGCCGTTGTGTGTAGATTTTGTCTGTCGCGTCTCGGTAGTGAAGTACTGAGAGGGATAACTGGCCAGTTGGGGGGGGGACGCATGACAGCCAAGAAGATTAAGGCCACAGTCCTCAGTGGAGGTAAGATTGCATAATGTGGGAAGTGACGTCAATATTTCTGGGGTACGCTGGCACAGTTGGGGGTAAAGGTGCGAAATAGTTACTCTGACTAAAGATGAGTTTAACGCTGACCATCAAAGTGTAATTAGTAGTTGTATTTATTACGTATCGAGACGAAGGTGATTCATGGTTTATGCCAGTGGGGACGCTGGTAATCGAACAGTGTGACTGCAGCGTGGGTTTATTATGCGTTTTATCAGTCGAATATAAAACATTCTTTTACATGGCATTACCTACATCATGCAATAAAATTACAGTTGTTAACAAAACTTATGTTATGATTCTGTGGTACGCATTCATTAATTATCCAAACTTGATAAGAACTTAGTTTCACTTCATCTGATCTGAGTCGGTATTTTGGGCAACCACGAGTGCGACTGCGACGGTGGACCTTCTAGAGACATGAATCATACGTTCTTCGCTTGCTGCATGCCTTTTGATATAAGCAGGATATTGTTCGGAATATCTGTACACGTTAACTATGAGTATACAAATTTACTGCTTATCAAGTCGGCCTGCAGCAGTTCGTGTACTCTACTTAATCGTACGGCTAGAGACCCCCGTCGGGCAGACCGTTCGCCGCGTGCCTGTCTTTCAATTTGATGCCACTTCGGTGACCTACAGTCGGTGAGGAGGATAGGATGATGATGAGGACAACACAAGACCCAGTCCGTAGGTGGAGAAAATTCCCCGACCCTGCCGGGAATCGAACCCGTGCTCAGAGGATTAAGAATCCGTCACGCTGACCATTCAGCTACCGGGGGCGGACAGTTTGTGTATTCTCAGTGAGCCACTCAATTTAGCTCATAGGTAATCTGAATTTACGAATGTGTGAAGTTAAGATGTCCGCTATGGAGAGAATTTTGGTGTATATCTACACTCCTGGAAATGGAAAAAAGAACACATTGACACCGGTGTGTCAGACCCACCATACTTGCTCCGGACACTGCGAGAGGGCTGTACAAGCAATGATCACACGCACGGCACAGCGGACACACCAGGAACCGCGGTGTTGGCCGTCGAATGGCGCCAGCTGCGCAGCATTTGTGCACTGCCGCCGTCAGTGTCAGCCAGTTTGCCGTGGCATACGGAGCTCCATCGCAGTCTTTAACACTGGTAGCATGCCGCGACAACGTGGACGTGAACCGTATGTGCAGTTGACGGACTTTGAGCGAGGGCGTATAGTGGTCATGCGGGAGGCCGGGTGGACGTACCGCCGAATTGCTCAACACGTGGGGCGTGAGGTCACCACAGTACATCGATGTCGTCGCCAGTGGTCGGCGGAAGGTGCACGTGCCCGTCGACCTGGGACCGGACCGCAGCGACGCACGGATGCACGCCAAGACCGTAGGATCCTACGCAGTGCCGTAGGGGACCGCACCGCCACTTCCCAGGAAATTAGGGACACTGTTGCTCCTGGGGTATCGGCGAGGACCATTCGCAACCGTCTCCATGAAGCTGGGCTACGGTCCCGCACACCGTTAGGCCGTCTTCCGCTCACGCCCCAACATCGTGCAGCCCGCCTCCAGTGGTGTCGCGACAGGCGTCAATGGAGGGACGAATGGAGACGTGTCGTCTTCAGCGATGAGAGTCGCTTCTGCCTTGGTGCCAATGATGGTCGTATGCGTGTTTGGCGCCGTGCAGGTGAGCGCCACAATCAGGACTGCATACGACCGAGGCACACAGGGCCAACACCCGGCATCATGGTGTGGGGAGCGATCTCCTACACTGGCCGTACACCACTGGTGATCGTCGAGGGGACACTGAATAGTGCACGGTACATCCAAACCGTCATCGAACCCATCGTTCTACCATTCGTAGACCGGCAAGGGAACTTGCTGTTCCAACAGGACAATGCACGTCCGCATGTATCCCGTGCCACCCAACGTGCTCTAGAAGGTGTAAGTCAACTACCCTGGCCAGCAAGATCTCCGGATCTGTCCCCCATTGAGCATGTTTGGGACTGGATGAAGCGTCGTCTCACGCGGTCTGCACGTCCAGCACGAACGCTGGTCCAACTGAGGCGGCAGGTGGAAATGGCATGGCAAGCCGTTCCACAGGACTACATCCAGCATCTCTACGATCGTCTCCATGGGAGAATAGCAGCCTGCATTGCTGCGAAAGGTGGATACACACTGTACTAGTGCCGACATTGTGCATGCTCTGTTGCCTGTGTCTGTGTGCCTGTGGTTCTGTCAGTGTGATCATGTGATGTATCTGACCCCAGGAATGTGTCAATAAAGTTTCCCCTTCCTGGGACAATGAATTCACGGTGTTCTTATTTCAATTTCCAGGAGTGTATGTTAGGCTTACCGTAAGAAATACCATTCACCCTCTCAAAGGAGCGCGCTGGTCAAGCGCTGGTTATAGCTGGCATGTGACCTTCCACCTCTGGCCTAAGTTACGGCGGTGAAGTAGTGTGTATGTGCCAGACGGTTACATGGATTCAAAACAGTAAACGTCATAGTGGAGACGACAAAGAATGGCAGTTCAGAACTACAGTTTCTTCGGAATACATTTATGACCAACCAGGAATAAAGTTGCTTCATTTGTTCGTGTATCGAAGCGGACTGTCCGTCTTGCCTACAGGCAAAAGTTTGCCACTCGCTACTGTTTACTACGGCATAAGAGCAATGCTCGTAAGAAGAATTTAACAGATACGGGCCAGAGACGAAAGTCACTCCTTCTCAATGACAATAGGATCCAAACCCGACATGAATTATTGTTGTCCACTTTCCGACCGGACATTGCTAAGGGAACATCATGTGATGGACCCTTGCAGTCTTCAGTAGGCCAGACAACACGAAAACTAGATAGTAGATAAGGGAATATCTGTAGTATGGTCCGAAGAGTCGCAGTTTTGCGTCTTAACAAATGATCGAAGTCGTCCACTTCACAGACAGCGCTGTAAGATGTTTGACACGCACTGTATATAGGCTAAAGGAAACTATGGATTTGTTAGATGACGATCAGTTTGACTTCAGAGACAGTAAAGGCACCGTAGAGGTAGTCCTGAATTTGCGCTGGGTAATGGAGGCAAGACTGAAGAAAAATTAAGAAATGCTAAGAGAATTTGTCGAACTACAACAAGCTTTCGGCAACGTAAAATGGTGCAAGATGTCCCAAATTCTGAGAAAAACAGACGTAAATTACAGAGAAAGCCTAGTGATACACAGTATAAACATTGATGAGTGCAACATATGGACTGCAAGTTAACAGGAAAAAGTCTAAAGTGATGAAAAACACAGAAATGAGAACAGCGAGAAACTTTATATCAAGATTGGAGGTCAAGAAGTTAAGAATGTTATCTTGGAAGCAAAAGACCATGGCGGACGAAGCAAGGAGGGCATAAGAAGCAGAGTAGCATGGGGAAAAGAGAGAATTCACTGGCAAAAGAAGTCTACTGCTATCAAAAATACGCCTTATTTTGAGAAAGAAGTTTCTGAGAATTTACGTCCGGAGTGCTGCACTGTGTGGCTGTGAATCATGTACAGTTGGAAAACAGGAACACAGGTGGATTAATAAGGAATGAGTAGATTCTCCGCAGAATCGGCGAAGAAAAGAACGTATGGAAAACACTGACAAGAAGGGGGGGGGGGGGGACAGGACGACAGGACATATGTAAAGGCAACAGGGAATAACTTTCGTGGTACTAGGGGAAGCTGTAGAGGGTAATAAATGTAGAGAAAGACAGATTGGATCAGGAAATAATTGTGAACGAAGAGTGAAAGGAATGCTTTGGAATGAAGAGATTGTAGCAGGAGAGGAATTCGCGGAGGGCCGTATCAAACCAGTTAGAAGACGAATCAAAAACATGTGGAGCGTAGTACAAAAATTGTTCAGATGGCTCGGAGCACTATGAGACTTAACATATGAGGTCATCAGTTCCCTATACTTAGAACTACTTAAACTCAACTAACCTAAGGACATCACACACACCTATGTCCGAGGCAGGATTCGAACGTGCGACCGTAGCAGCCATGTGGTTCCGGATTGAAGCGCTTAGAACCGCTCGGCCACATGTGCCAGCCGAGTGTATTACAAGGCGGAGGTAATTATGTGAGGTTTCAGAGGTGTTCTTGGAAGCATCACATTCACGTTACGAGAAACATGGACCAGTATCTTCTGTTTAACATTCTCGGTGGGCACGTTCTCCTTTTTTTTCCATATACTCATTCACGATGAGTACGCTGTGGAGATTCCTGTCTTCCAAGATGACGAAAGCCAACTTCACAGGGGTGTAGACTTATGTTATTAGTGTGACAAACATTCCGCCACTACCCTATTCAAATTCAAATGGCTCTAAGCACTATGGGACTTAACGTCTGAGGTCATTAGTACCCTAGACTTATAACTACTTAAACCTAAGTAACGTAAGGACGTCACACACATCCATGCTCGAGGCAGGATTCGAACCTATGACCGTAGCTGCAGCGCGGTTCTGGACTGAAGCGCCTTGAACCGCTCGTCCACAGCGGCCGGCCACTTCCTATTCCTAAAAATGACCGGCTAAATAATCCTATCTTAACCCCATAGAAAATGTCTGGGATAACTGGAACAGAAAGTGAGATGCAGCAGAATTCCCAGCAATTTCTTTTCCTTTTAATTGTCGATTTTAACCATTAATGAATGGCATTAGATGTATATGGCACACATGAACAAACTTGTGGATTCTCTTCCTCGACGAACTGAACAATTATGAAATTTAGCGACTGTGTTAAACGACATACCTGGCGGTGGCTCATCTTTTGTCCAGTGTAGCTATAAAGGAATTTTAACTGTATGTGCACTAAATATCAAATGTTAAATAAGAGAAAAGATGTGAAAAAATAATTAAATATAACCAATCAGCACATGACCGTTTTTCAGTGTCTGTCAATGTTCAAACAATAGCAGTCTATACATTTATGAAAAATCAAACTAGGTCACTAATAATGAAATCTGTCCCAGATAGTTGGGAAAAGTTTGAAGCAGATTTACAACATGATGTGTATGGCAGTGAAGACTATGATTTCGAAATATTAAGACATCAACAGCTTCTGAGAAAGACGTTACGTAAATAAACGTAATGAATGCATCATATTACAACGAACTGTGGTACAATCCTAAGGTAAGTACTTATTATGAAAGTATGAGCGATTATGCTAAGAAAGATTTTTATGACCTTACAAGATTTGGAAGATGTGATTAAAGAACAAAAATGCAACAAATGCCCATGTCCTGAAGAGATTAATGCAGAGTTAACCAAATGTGGTGGACTATTGCTTAAGTGTAAAGTCTTACATCTCCTGAATACTGCTGATTAAAGACTAAAGTTCCACAATAGGCTTACAGCAGAAGGGGGTCGCAAAAACGCTTCAAATTATATAGTTCTCAGCAAGTTAAACATTGTTGCTGTGCTAAATTCCTTTCTTTTCTCTGTCACTTCACGCATAATGAATATGTAATCCTACATGATCTTTCTATTATGAAACTGCTTTGCTCTTCTAGAAGTAACAATTCTGGAACAACGTGTAACATTTTATTAATATGAATAGACATGGTGTTCAGTGCAGTCACAGACTTCAAAATTAAATATCTCGAAAACAAATATCGATAGACGGGTGCAGCAAACGGTGTATTTGTTGTGAAAGGTGTACGGAATTAATACAGGTGTTACTCAGAACTTTCGAAACAGTTCGAGAAGCTGCAAATTGATGGCCCTGTAATTGTAATACCTGGGCTTGTAAATACTGCACCTCAGTTCAGAGCGATTAGTTCCATCGTTGAAACATGTAAGGAGGTCAGCGTGCCGAAGGAAGGGACTGAAACCATGTATTCAATTGAGTAACGTGTTTGTATGTCACTGCAATACCAACGGTTACGACACTGTTCTACGGTAACAAGGTGCAGTTTTCGAAGACAATTTAATATCTCAAAACGATTCGGTGTGAAAAACCATTCTCAATTCCAACGGACAGGCAGCGTGGCCCCAGACAAACTGTAGCTTCTCCTGGAAATGTCTCCCTGCTTTCTGGAATTATTCACCAAAATCAAAGGACCTCAGTCCGAAGAATTGTAGAGACTGCTTTCAAGCGTACCAGCACTTAGAAAATTCTAAGGCAGCGTGAATACTTTTTGCCATTCACAATCCAAAGCAACAGTCCATGCCGGTACGAGCTGTGCAACAGAGACCTGAGTTTGCGAAACAGATTCTCACAATGATTGGTAATGAAGGATTTGATGTTGGTTGCAACTGGTTCACACATGAAGCACACTTCCAACTGAGTGGAGTCGTAAGTAAACAAAACTGGCGATTTCAGGGCTCCGAAAATCCCCGTTTGTGTCAAGCATAACCAATGTATTCTCCAAAAGTTCCTCTTTGGGCTGCGGTATGTAGCAGAAGCATTATTGGACCTTTTCTCACGTAGGAAACGACTATAGTAAGCAATTGGTTGCAATTTTGGAACAATCTGTCACCACACAGATAGGCTGCAGGTTCGTCCAGGTACCTAGAGCTTCTAGCTGTTAGCAGCCTTCCGAACTTTTACGATACTTCAGTACAAATTGTGCATAATATTCTTACGGCTTCTAGAATAAAAATTCAATTTGTGGCACTCGTCAATCGATCTTATTTTTCGAGATATTCGAGTTTGAAATCAGAGATTGCTTCGCTGGACACCCAGTATATTCATGTTAACAAAAGATTACAGGTTGCTACATTACTGTTACTTCTAGAAGAGCAAAGAAGCTTTATAACAGAAAGGTAATGCAGCGATCATTTATTTAGTGTGCCATAAGTAATAGAGAAAAGGAAGGAATCTAATACAGAAACCTACTTGGTTGTCACCGATTAACAGGGTTGATAGAGAAATCCCGCTGAATATTATGGTAAAGCGTGTATACCGAAATCAGTTTAGAACTGCAACAAGATTCTGTATAATGGAATATGTATTATACTTGACATCCCCAATTACACAAGGGAAAAAGATTTTAATGGATCCACATGTGAGACATGCGTGTGTACTTAATCGGCTGCCCCTTTTCGTATTTATATAGTCAACACAATCCGGAAATGTACATAAAAAGCACGAGAAGTGATCAGTATAAACAAGAATAAATATATTAACTTTCCATTATTTACTGATGACATTGTACTAACGACAAACTCCGAACATGAATTTCAAATGTCAATCCATCTTTTAAACGTAATTGGAATAGTTTATACCTTTAAGACAGCACTAAATAAAACCAAGGCAATGTCATTCTATGATAATTACCACCTCGAAGCAGAATTGTAACTGAATATCAGATTTCGGAATAAGTTGAGCGTTTTAACTGCCGAGGGACTAAGATCAAGCTGTAAATTTACAGAGGTGCCAGAGTATACTTGCATGTATAAGGAGAACATTAAAAATACATGAGGAAGCAGAAAAATTAAATTCTGTAAGAGGAAGGCTGTACCTGTTCCACGGTATGATAGTGAAACAGCTAGGGCCTGAAGAAAAAAGAATGTGGCCATATTGAAGCAGTTGAAATGATACGTTTATGAACAGTCTAAGATTTCACTAATGTAGACAGGATTCCTAATGAAAACATTATCCAGGAACTGAATATTTTTGCAGTAAATAACAAAACAGAAGAGCATAACGAACCGGGGTGAAATATCTAGAACTAATAGAAGAAACACAATTCCAAATATGACCTTTCAATACAAACCCAAAGAAAAGAAAGTCGTAAGAATGTCAATTATAAGCTGGAACTGAGGCCAGAACAAATCGATAGGCCTAATCTGTGAAAGGCGGAAGAAAAGAACACCGCACCAACAGATTCACTGACTACGATTTTATAGTCAAAATGGAGAATTTGGGGGAAGCGTAACTGCACTGTGCAATGAATGAGACTCCAAAACGCAACTTCGGCATTACCAAATAGCATAACTACCGTCGACGTCATGAAGGCAGAACTTACTCCCGGAGAAGTCGACGAAGAACGTAACAGGAACGCGGGACGGACGCTACAAGACCAACGGAGATGAAGTGCGGTTGAGGTACAGTGGGCTTAATCCACGCCGGTGTCGCTGATGCCGGCCGCGGATGAAGGCGCAGAGCGTGCTCTGAGGTCACGGCGAGTACTCCGCGGCAGCGGGCGCAACACGTGGGCGCGTGGACGGCGGCGGCAGCGGCAGCGGCAGCGGGCAGCCGCCCAAAGGTCAGCACTCGGCTAATTGCGAGCTGGGCGCGCATGCGCACTAAGCCGGGTCACTGTAGTGCCAGAGCCACAGCACGGCCACAGGTCACTGCGGCCTGCGACGCCGGACACACACACACACACACACACACACACACACACACACAAGTGATCTCTGCGCAGCGGGCAGCTGGCGGGGTAGCGCGTAAATTGAACTGGCCAATGTCGAACAGGTCGCGTGCCGCGTATTGTTTTCACTGACGCCAATGAAACACCGTTCACCGCATTTTGGACCTAGCACTGTTTCTTCTTTCTCTCGGTGTGTAACCCCGTATCTGTTTGTTCATTCTTTCTTCTGGCGTACTGCCAGTAGGCGCTTTTTAATTGTTTCTACATTTCTCTAGTGTGTTGTTTATGAGTTTCACATTTAGTTCTTCTCCAACTTTCTCATTTCCATTAAGTGTGCAACCATTTATTGTTTTTAGAAATCTCGTTTCAGCGGGCTGTATTTTGGTCTCATTCATTTTTATGAGAACCCAATTCCACTCCCATACAGCAGAGACCTCACAGCTTTGTTTTGTTTCTAACTTTCTTCTTTAAGATTCTATTAACACTTATTGAGCCGGCCGCGGTGGTCTAGCGGTTCTGGCGCTGCAGTCCGGAACCGCGGGACTGCTACGGTCGCAGGTTGGAATCCTGCCTCGGGCATGGGTGTGTGTGATGTCCTTAGGTTAGTTAGGTTTAAGTAGTTCTAAGATCTAGGGGACTTATGACCTAAGATGTTGAGTCCCATAGTGCTCAGAGCCATTTGAACGATTTGAACCACTTACTGATGGAAACAATGTATGTGTTTGAACAGTGTCTATATCTTCACAATACAAAGTCCTTCAGATACGCATGTATGCCTAAGGGACGTTGTATTGTGAAGATACAGATACTATATAAACAGAGGCATTGTAACCATTGATGCCGTACTCTGTGGCTCGATGGGCTACATGCAGTGTTTGTCTTCATGTGCGTAAATTATGAACTGTGCGAGGATAAGGGTTGCTTTATCTATTAATAGGGCTAAATATATGCGGAACCTGAGGAAATTCGTTGTCATCTCTAGTATTACTTCTGTTTCAACAGTTTTGTTTTCCTTATTGTATTCTCTGTCTAGCGTGTGCAACTTATTTACACTACTGGCCATTAAAATTGCTACGCGACGAAGATGACGTGCTACATACGCGAAATTTAACCGACGGGAAGAACACGCTGTGATATGCGAACGATTAGCTTTTCAAAGAATTCACACAAGGCTGCCGCCGGTGGCGACACCTACAACGTACTGACATGAGGAAAGTTTCCATCCGATTTCTCATACACAAACAGCAGTTGACCGGCGTTGCCTGGTGATACGTTGTTGTGATGCCTCGTGTAAGGAGCAGAAATGCGTATCATCACGTTTCCAACTTAGATAAGGGCCGGATTGTAGCCTATCGCGATTGCGGCTTATCGTATCGTGACATTGCTGCTCACGTTGATCGAGATCCAATGACTGTTAGCAGAATATGGAATCGGTGGGTTCAAAAGGGTAATACGGAACGCCGTGCAGGATCCCAAGGGCTTCGTATCACCAGCAGACGAGACGACAGGCATCTTATCCGCTTGGCTGTAACGTATCGTGCAGCCACGTCTCGATCCTTGAGTCAACAGATGGGGACGTTCGTTTGCAAGGCAACAGCTATCTCCATGAACAGTTCGACGACGTTTGCAGCTCGAAGACCATTGCTGCGGTTACCCTTGACGCTGCACAAAGACAGGAGCGCATGCGATGGTGTACTCAACGACGAACCTGGGTGCACGAATGGTAAAACGTCATTTTTTCAGGTGAATCCAGGTTCTGTTTACGGCATCATGATGGTCGCATCCGTGTTTGGCTACCTCCCGGTGAACGCACATTGGAAGCGTGTATTCGTCATCGCCATACTGGCGTATCACCCGGCGTGATGGTATGGGGTGCCATTGGTTACACGTCTCGGTCACCTCTTGTTCGCATGGATGGCACTTTAAACAGTGGACGTTACATTTCAGATGTGTTACGACCCGTAGCTCTACCGTTCATTCGATCCCTGCGAAACCCTACATTCCAGCAGGATAATGCACGACCGCATGTAGCAGGTTCTGTACGGGTCTTTCTGGATACAGAAAATTTTCTACTGCTGCCCTGGCCAGCACATTCTCCAGATCTCTCACTAACTGAAAACGTCTGGTCAATTGTGGCCGAGCAACTGGCTCGTCACAATACGCCAGTCACTACTCTTGATGAACTGTGGTATTGTGTTGAAGCTGCATGGGCAGTTGTACCTGTACACGCCATCCAAGCTCTGTTTGACTCAATGCCCGGGGGTATCAAGGCCGTTATTATGGCCAAAGGTGGTTACTCTGGGTACTGATTTCTCAGGATCTATGCACCCAAATTGCGTGAAAATGTAATCACAACACCGGCCGCGGTGGCCGTGCGGTTCTAGGCGCTGTAGTTCGGAACCGCCGGACTGCTACGGTCGCAGGTTCGAATCCTGCCTCGGGCATGGATGTGTGTGAGATCGTTAGGTTAGTTAGGTTTAAGTAGTTCTAAGTTCTAAGGGACTGATGACCTAAGATGTTAAGTCCCGTAGTGCTCAGAGCCATTTGCAATCACATGTCAGTTCTAGTATAATATATTTGTCCAATAAATCCCCGTTTATCATCTGCATTTCTTCTTGGTGTAGTAATTTTTATGGCCAGTAGTGTATTTATTGCCACTCTAGCCACAGATGTTTAATTGGATCGACTGACCGTCAGGTCATTTGAATACCGATAGGTGTCAGCACAGCTGTCTCCCAGCCATTGTCGGATTAGTAGATTTTGGAGTCGCTACTGCTCCGTCAAGTAGCTTCTCAACTGCTAGAACGAGGCTGGGAGCATGCCACTGCAGTTCTCTCATCTAGGAAAAATCCCTGTTTGTACCGAGATTCGAACTTTGGGCCTCCATATGGCTGTCAGTCACACTAAACACTAGGCTATGGAGGCAGACAACTTATTTATGGCGCATAGTAAGTTCGTTTCATCGTCAAATACAATAAACTGATCGTCTGCAAGACGGCAAGTACTTATGATGTCTGTAATCCAGAACGTACTGCGCTTTTCTATTCTGGTAAAACATCGTCACTCTATATATTAAATAAAGTCTGTGATGTACTGCACCTTGTCTGATGCCCTGATTCATAGGTATCATGTCTGAAATCTTGCACCTGTTCCAATCTACGGCTGTGTACATACATTGATCAGCCGGAACATTATGACCACAGACCTGTCGTTATAAACCAGTTCACGCGACAGTAACGTCACCTAGCGAGGAATGACTGCTAATCAGACACACCCATAATGTATGTAGTATCAGAAAGAGTGCTGTCTGTTTGTAGAACGGGGAATGCGCACCACCTGTTGAGTTTCACCGAGGGCAGATTGTTATGGCCGAGAGACTCGACACTGTGATTTTGGAAACTGTACAACTTGTCGAGTCCCTTGTGCATGAATGTGTGTATTTGTCCTTAGGATAATTTAGGTTAAGTAATGTGTGAGCTTAGGGACTGATTACCTTAGCAGTTAAGTCCCATAAGATTTCACACTCATTTGAACACAACTTGTCGATTGTTCGAGGAATGCTGCTGTGAGTGCCTCCAACATGCGGCGAAACCAAGGTGAAACCACGTCCAGATGTCTTGGGAGTGGGCTGCTATCCCTTATTTCAGATATTGGACATCGTAGGCTGGGCAGACGTAAAACCAACAGGTGGCGAACTGTAGCACAGCTAACATCAGACTTTAATGCTGGGCAAAGTGCAAGTGTGTCCAAACACACAGTGCACCGAAAACTTAGCAATGGGCCTCCAGTACCGACGACCCATGCATGTCGCAAATGTTAACACTACGACATCGGCAACTACCACTGAAATGAGCACGTGACCGTCGGTATTGGATGTTGGCGCAGTGGCAAAGCGCTGCATAGTCTGGTGAATCCCGATACCTTCTTCGTCATGCCAATGGGAGGATACGAATCCGTCGCGTTCCAGGGGAATAGCTGCTTGACAACTATGCTGCGGGACGGAGATAAGATTACAGCTGTTCTGTTACGCTGTGGGGAACACACACGTGGGCATCCGTAAGTCCAGTGGAACTCGTGTAAGGCACCATGAGGCCCAGGAGTATCGTACACTTGTTGCAGACCGCGTACAGACCATGGTTCCCGTTAGCTGTGGCATATTTCAACTAGATAATGCGCCATGGCACAAGGCCAGGAATGGAATGGAGAGGTTCGAAGAACATAGTGGCGAGTTGCAGTTGATGTACTGTCCCCTAGCTTGCCAAACCTGAACCCAATCGACCACATCTGGGATGTGATTGAAAGTGGCGTCAAAGGTCATCGACTCTGTCCCAGGAATTTACTGGAATTAGGTGCCTGGTGTGTGAAGATGTGGTGCAAACTCCCTCCAGCGACCTACCAGGGCCTTGTTGCTTCAACACTAGGAGCATCGCCGGTGCTACCCGCGCGAAAGGAGAGCATAACGGCTATTATGTACGTGCTCGTAATGTCCTGTCTGATCGATGTATCTTTTGGGAATCTTTATGATGTGTTTAGAACAACCTAGTTTCTCTAGAATGGTCCATAGCGTTTGAATGTACACGATCTACGGCCTTTCTTTTACTGCTGTTACATCTGCCTTTCTGGCGCCATGCTGGCCCATCGGGAACGACCGATTGCCGTGTCGTCCTGAGCCAAGTACATCATTTGTATGCGTTATGGAGGAGCATGTGGTCACCACACTGCTCTCGGTGCCGTTGTCTTCTTTTAATACGTGAGAGTCACAGCTTTCCAATTGGCATCCGAGGCTCGATTGTATTGTAGTTGTGCCACTAAGAAAAAGTTGCTGCGTCTACTGGTAACTGAATCCAGGGCTTCTACACAACAGTCAGCCCGCTGACCACAGATACGGAGAGGGACGTAGAAGAGTTTAAGGACTACATGCATTTAGTATTAAATTCGCATCTTTTTTCATATTAACTGTTTTATAATTGTGGGCGAAATTCCTTTCCTGAAATCATTACGATCTTCTAGAACGAGAGCTTCCCTTACGGCCTGTAGTCACTTTATTCTAGCATATACCTCATAAGCTTCGTCTTTCAAACTTGTCCCTTTATAATTACCATAGTTACACCGTTTCCTTTTTTAAAAAGGTGGATGATAATTAATCTGCTAAATCATACACTGAAGCGTCAAAGAAACTTGTATAGGCATGTGTATTATCGGTTACTGCTGCTGCAATGAAAGGTCATAAAGATTTAAATGATTTTGAAAGTGTTGTTATAGTAGGCGCACGAGAGATGGGACACGGAATCTCCGAGGTAGTGGTGACGTGGATTTTCTCGTACGACCATTTCACGAATGCACCGTGAATATCAGGAATCCGGTGTAACGCCAAATCTCCGACATCGCTGCGGCCGGAAATAGATCCTACAAGAACCGGACCAACGAAGACTGAAGAGAATCGTTCAACGTGATAAAAGCGCAACCGTTCCGCAACTTGCTGCAGATTTCAATGCTGTGCCATAAATATATGTCAGTGTGCGAACCATTCGTCGAAACAGTTTCAATATCGGGTTTTGGAGCCGAAGGCTCACTCGTGTACCCTTGATCATTGCACGACAAAAAGGTTTACGCCTCGACTGGGCCCATCAATACCGACATTGGACTCTTGATGACTGGAAACAAGTTGCCTGGTCGCACGAGTTTAGTTTCAAATTTTATCGAGCGTATGGACATGTGCGGCTATGGAGACAACCTCATGAACCCAGGGACCCTGCATGGTTGCAGAGGACGCTTCAGGATGGTAGACGCTCAGTAATGGTGTTGAGCGTGTGCAGTTGGATTGATTTGGGACCCTGATATGTCTAGATACGACCCTGACAGGTGACACATACGTAAGCATCCTTTCTGATCACCCGCATACATTCATGTCCAATGTGCATTCCAACGGACTTGGCAAATTCCTGTAGGACAATACGACACCCCACACATCCAGAATTGCTACGGAGTGGCTCCAGTAACACTGTTCTGAGTTGAAACACTTCCGCTGGCCACCAAACTTCCCAGACATGAACATTATTGAGCATATCTTGGATGCTCTGCAACTTGCTGTGCAAAAGAGATCTCCACCCCTTCGTGCTCTTACGGTTTTATGGACTGCCCTACAGGATTCATGGTGTCAGTTCCCTCCAAAATTACTTAAAACATTAGTCGAGTCCATGCTACGTCGTGATGCAGCACTCCTGTGTGCTTCTGGGGGCCTTACATGATATTAGGCAAGTGTACCAGTTTGTTTTTCTCTAAGGTGTAATTAAGTTTGCTACATGTTCATTCTTCCAGTATACGTTAAACTGGAGGAACGTTCTAGATTTTAGCAAGGTAACACCATTTCTGTGATATTATCAGTTTTGTTGTAGGTTGTACGACAGAATTCTCACAACGGAAGAACCATCCGCGCCTGAGTGGCCGAACGGTTCTAGAAGCTACAGTCTGGAACCGCGCGACTGCTACGGTCGCAGGTTCGAATCCTTCCTCGGGCGTGGATGTGTGTGATGTCCTTAGGTTACTTAAGTTAAAGTAGTTCTATGTTCTAGGGGACTGATGACCTCAGAAGTTAAGTCCCATAGTGCTCAGAACCATTTGAACCATTTGAACTATCCGCTGTTGGTTGTAGCCGTTCGCCTAGGGTGACACACGTCACACACACGCACGCACACACACACACACACACACACACACACACACACACACACACACACACACACACGCACAGAGACATACGTGGGAGGATTTCACATGTAAGCACATAAACCGTCCGAATGTTCGGCAATCAAAAATGTGGTTAACAAATTGAAACATGTAGGTAGTGCTGATTAAGAGGAACGTTCTGGGAGTCCATAAATCAGGAAAGGGTGGGACGCAAAGTGGATGCTGTTGCACGTAGCCCCTCTGCCATCCATCAGGAGAATGAGTCGTTATGTGGGTAGTTCACAGCCCAACAGTTTTGAAAACCTTGCGATGTACATTGACGAAACGTACGTGCTACTTCCAGATTCTGCACAATCTGAATCTGAGGACTGTGCAACTCGACAATCTATGATTTCTATTACGGGTTCAGTATAATGAGATTCTCGTTGTACGTGTACTGTTCAGTGATAATGCAACACTCCACACCTGCGGCCGTGTGTAATAAAAGTATCTGCTGTTCCAGGCAAAATAACAAAACTCACATACTGCAACGGTGTCAAGGAGACACCCCCAAATGTGAATGTGGGGTTGATGACGAAAAGTATTGACTTTTATAGACTCCGTATTTTCACTGAGAAAATGCTCGTCGATGACATATACGTCGTATGTTCGAAATATTTCTGGGTCGACTGGTGGTTCAAGAAGGAATTAATAACTCAGCTTTTCTCCAGTAAGGTTCGACGCCATCCCATTTTACCTTAGTTGTCCGAAATTACCTTAATGTATATGTTGTTCTCAAAGGCTTTGAGTCCCTTGCTCTCCAGTCATGATTCCCTAACATTTATTTTCTTGAGGATTTGCTACTTGAAGCAATTAATCTACTAGAGGTAGTCAGAAGATACCGTAATTTGTTAAATGAAATAGTTACGCCTTACATAGAGCTTATTCTGCACCATCAGAGACGCAATGTTCTCTTTGGGATCGTATACACCAGTCTCAACGTTTCCTATACTTCTGAATAGGATCCCCGAAGTTTGCCTTCGTTAACGTGTCAGTATTCTCAACTAGTCCGATCGAATGTCCAGCACAGAATCAAATCTTCGTCCTTTACAAAAAGTTTTCAGCTTGGAGAAAGAGGAAAACGTCACACAGAACTAATGTGAGTAGCGAACAAGTTAAAAAAAGTAAAAATGTTCAAATATGTGTGAAATCTTATGGGACTTAACTGCTAAGGTCATCAGTGCCTAAGCTTACACACTACTGAACCTAAATTATCCTAAGGAGAAACACACACACCCATGCCCGAGGGAGGACTCGAACCTCCGCCGGGACCAGCCGCACAGTCCATGACTGCAGCGCCCTTAGACCGCTCGGCTAATCCCGCGCGGCAGCGAACAAGTCATTTTGTTTCTGGTCTAATGGTTATAAGTATTGCAGGCCAAATGAGGTTGCTCATTGTCACAGTGGGGTACCCAGACGTTTGTATGCCACGTCTGTGGACGTTCCTTCCTCACATTTTAGAGAATCGTAATAGAACTCTTCAATGACCGCCTGACCAGGACGATCTTTGGTTCAAATGGCTCTGAGCACTATGGGACTCAACTGCTGTGGTCATAAGTCCCCTAGAACTTAGAACTACTTAAACCTAACTAACCTAAGGACAGCACACAACACCCAGCCATCACGAGGCAGAGAAAATCCCTGACCCCGCCGGGAATCGAACCCGGGAACCCGGGCGTGGGAAGCGAGAACGCTACCGCACGACCACGAGATGCGGGCCAGGACGATCTTTGTATGAAGAAATTCAGCAATTAAAAAAAAGAAAGAGTAACCAGATCAACCTTTGTACGGAAGTCTTGTCGAGCTGTTTCTGATGAGGTGAAAAAGAAGTCATCAACTGCGACAATTGCAGCTTAGGCTGAAGGTGATAGCCACAAGCCAAATTTTCATCACTAGCGACAGTCTTTGGAAGGAAGATCGTCTTGGAACTGTTGTTTAACTTTCCTGCAGACTTCTACGCCATGTTCCTTCTGACCGTCTCGAAACAATTGTGACAGCTTCGCGTCTGACGGAATACGTTCACATTTACCACAACTTATTACCAAGGGATTGATGAGGTCTTGGATGATTTGTACACGATCTTACTGAGTCCTGTTCCACAGTTCCTGAGGTCTTCCACATCGAATCCAACCCGGATGGTGGTCATCATTAACATCATGTTTCCCAATTTTGGAAACACTTATAACAGTCGTAAACCTATTTGACCTATATTAATGACACCAAAACCTGGCTTCATCATTTTTAGTGTTTCTGGAACTGTGTTTTCAACCTTGAAGAAAAACTTCTAGGTAAGAAATCTCAGTCCAAAAACTGCAGGTAGCACGACAGTGGAAATATACTCACGAACAACTAATCAAAGCTCTCAACTCGCAGCAACATACCACACAGATTCAAGAGAAACGTGTTTTATCAAGGTATGCTAGGACATACGAGTATATCGATTTTCACGTCACCTTTTCTCTCACGAAATAGGATTTTGGATACTATAAAATGCATAGGGTTGAGTTCCTGCTCTTCGTGAATGTGTGATATCGTAAATCTACTTGGTTCAGTTGAGAACCTTTGTATCTGCTGTCCATAAATTTTCGTCTATATTTTGAATAATAATTGAAATTAGTTTGAGATCTGTCGCGAATTACTTTCCTCCCCAGCTCACTTTTTCAATTTTACGAATTTTCTTACTGAAGTCCACATGTGCTCGGTTAGTGGCTGTGTGAGTACAACTTCATGCAAGTGATCTGGTTTCAGCAGAATTAACACTCATACAAACTGCGTTCATAAATCAGTATATTTCCTTGTCCTACATGTAATTTCTCAACCAACCAAATCAAGTATTGAGATGCACAGAACTCCAAGACCCGTGGTGCAGTCATGAATATATAGAAACTTTGTACTAAAGTGATTCATTCTCCTTATTGATTGGTATTAGGCATAAGAAATATTATCACATATCCATTGAACTCATCTTATTTACTCTAAGAGGTGCATTTATACTTATAAGTTGCATTACTTAAACAAGTGTTGAAATTCCGTTGTGTGACAAAAGTTTGCTATCTTATAATTCATTAAAAGTAGCTCCTCGTGTTGTTCGTACGTGGGTAAAAATTTTCTGAACAGTGGGGTATTTTCAAGGCATTAGACGGAAGTCATAACATACGTACACTCTTGGGTGGATTGTAAACGACCAAGAGACTTCATCTAGCAGTATTTCAGTGCACTCGTAACCATTTGCGTGCACAGTTCAAATTTCGAGGCAGCTGTGAACATTTCCAATAGAATGCTTGTTGGACCTTTGACATGTTGCAGGGGAATCAGTATTACATGTTTCTTTCACGATATGTAATAGGAGTCAACCAAACACCTGCCGAATCGCTGGCTGTTTCTGACGGGGCTCCTAAGTCCTTTACGGGATCCCTTGCGACGAAATGCCACAACATTAACAGGACCGGGAAGTTGACACGTTCAGGGCTGTGCAAGCCGCTGACGAAGAGCTACAAACTACAGAACTACAAACAGCAGATACTACTTACCGTTAGGATCCTGAGAATGAGCGTGGTGTTCTGGAAGTCGTACTCCAGGCTGAAGTGTATCTGGCCGACGTTCTCCGACGGCTCCGAGTTGTCAATGTACATGTCCACCAGCGAAATAGACCGGTTCTGCAGGAAGGCCATCTGCGGGACCAAGAGACGAGTATTAGCCGACTGCAAGAGGCCAACAGGCAGGACTCGCCCCTGGGTTATGGCCGCAGGCAACGACCGCGAGGGAGATAACCCCAGATTGTCGGAATGGGCGTTTCATAGCACACCCAGTCTCGATTACGCCGTCAAGCTACCACCAGCCCTCGGTCCTACAGTGTTTCATGACGCCTTACGACCCGTACCACCCTCCAACCACGATCATTGAGTTATACGGCAGAGCCATCCCGTGAAATATCTTGTTACCCCTGTTAAAGTAAGACATATTAAGGTTAACTCACGCCCTTAAAATTTCTACTTAGCTCCGGTACTGATTCTTTAGTGCTACAACTTGGTCTAGATGCAGAAAGAATGTACCTGCACAGCTCTCCTGCAAATCGATTGTAAAAGTTACTTTAAGCTTTCTGATCTGTTAAACTGCCCGAAACTGACGCCACCGTTTAGTATATTTTCAGTATCAAGGTGACCAAACCCAAGGGCATGAATAACTCTGCCATACTGAGGACGATGAGAAACTGCAACGATTTACATCCGTACATATTAGGAAGAAATAAATGACAATTATAAAGCATTGTTAAAATGTATACATTGTTAATGTCAAACTACTGGCCCACAAAAGGTATAAATTTTGAAAGAATTTTACTCTACACATGCTTCTAATCTACGCTAGCCTACTGTAAGCACTCTTAATTTGCAGGCGAATCACAGCCTCATACTGTTTGTGAAAATTGCAACACCAAGACGATATGTGCTGAATCACTCCAATATTGGAGAACTGGTGTAAACAATGACTACCATCTCAGATGGACGGCGTGAAAGTAGGTGTAACACCACCCTCTTTTGTGGGACCGGACATGTATGAACGACGCAGTAGGTGCAGAGCCATCAAACGAAGTGTAAACGAGTAAGAAAGTACCGGTATAACTTGTCGACGTCAAAGCGCTCAATATTAACATGCGAATGAATCCGAACCGGACAGGATGTCTGGTCTTCTGCAAATGGGTTTGCTGTACCGTGACATTTCGGTTCGTACTGGGCACGCTACTTCGACACTAATGCATGTGTGGAATCAGTGGGTGGAAGAGGGTCGCACACAGTGACGAGTGCGTAAAAGACCACACATGAGACCGAAGTGCGGGGTGTCCACCATCTTATGTTTATGGCCGCAGAACAGTATCGTCCACAGTGATAGCTTACATGTCTACTTCGACGGTACGACGTCGTCTGCTTAGGGTCGGACTAGTGGCAGCATTTCACTGTGCCAGAATCCGTTGACCACGGAACAACAACACCTCAGACTGCAGTGAGCATGTGAATGCCGTCGCTGGCACGTTGAGTGGCAAAATGTAGTGTCTTGCATGAACTTGCGTTTCAGTGATGTCAGGGGCTGGTGTTAGACGCTACTGTGGTGAACGCATTTGCGCACACTGCGTTGTTGAGTTGCATAGCAGACAAATTCATAGCGTGATGGTTTGCGGCGCCATTAGCTTTAGCATAGTATTTCGCCTACTGCGTCAATAATGAAGGGTCACTTTTTCGAAACCACGTAATTGCCTCCCATTGCGACGCAAAAGTTTGAAATTTGGTTTTATTTATTTATTCGTATGGCTAGGGCTCCCCGTCGGGCACACCGTTTGCCAGGTGCCGGTCTTCCAATTTGACGCCACTTCGGCGACCTGCAGTCGATGAGGGTGATGGTGAGGACAGCACAACACCCAGTCCCTTGGCGGAGAAAATTCCCTGACCCAGCCGGGAATCGAACCCGGCCCCAGAGGACTGAAAATCCGTCACGCTGACCATTCAGCTGTTGGGGGCGGTAGAAATTTGGTTGAAACGAGCCTACAAACATCTGTGAAATGTAATAGCGTGACACCCTTTGAGATTACCCTCGAGCTAGTAAACTCTTGAAACAGCAAGGTGTCGACAAATACGAAATAAAGGCGAGAGATCATCTCATGCAGGGTATAAAGTGGGTTAATTAAGTCACATTGGCACATAATTTCACCGCACATCTGCCCTATGACACGGTGCACGCTATAGGAACGTTGTCAGACCCACTCTTACCCACATTTCACCCCTTCTTTTGACACGTCTGCAAAGGAGGTTAGAACCACGACTCCCAGCTATGAAATCACGTAGTTTTCTTATAGTTGGCTGAGGAAAATATTTCAGACATGCTGCAACCCAGTATCGACAAAAATGCCTCCCGGGATTGCATTAAGAGGGTCACTGAAGCTACTCCTTTCCTTCACGTGTAAGTTAAAGGGCACTTAGCAATGCAGTGATAAATTACTGGCGTTCTCCACAACCTTCCGCACTGCTGACACCCCCCGGGAAATTCAAGTCTCCTCTAAGGACATCACGAGCCTGCGGCCCCATTGAAAGTGATTGCGCCGGCCGTTGTGACCGAGCGGTTCTAGGCGCTTCAGTCCGGAATCGCGGTGCTGCTACGGTCACTGGTTTCAATCCTGCCTCGGGCATGGATGTATGTGATGTCCTTAGGTTAGTTAGGTTTAAGTAGTTCTAAGTCTAGGGGACTCGTGACCTCAGATGTTAAGTCCCTTAGTGCTCAGAGCCATTTGAAAGTGATTGCACCCGTGTGGAGTGCTATGCGACTGTTTTTTGTGTCCTGGTATGCAGGGTGCAACTGCTGGGAGCGGTTCAAAACCATTCGACGAAATTTGTGTCATTGGAAACAGTAAAGGGTATTTACGATTTTTCATCTTTCCTATTAGTCGCGCTCTTGTGGCATGATTTGGGGGTTGCGGATTGAGTGCGACAAGAAAAGAATACCAGCGAAGGGTTTCTCTAAGACTCCCCAGTCTCAGGAATAACCCACGTCGCTGTATTAAGCGCAATCAAAATGTACTTGTTCAGAGACAGTGAGTCACTGACTAGGCTCCGTGACAAGTCAACCATTTGGAAGCGATAATCGGAGTGGAGCTGTGTTGCTGAGTTACAGGTTGCTGATAACATGCGAAAACTAATGGATGTCAAAGGGGATGTCAGTCGCGCCGGCACCCACTGATCCTGCGACTGGCTGTCTCCGTACAGATATATTTTCATCATACTCTGGATTTGACTGCTATGCCACTCAACAACGCAGCCTGCACAAATGCGTTCACCAGAGTGGCATCTAACACCAACCTCTACCATAACTGAAGTGCACGTTCACGGAGGACACTACATTTTGCCATTCAACATGCCAGTCACGGCTTTCAGATGCTCACTGCAGTCTGGACCGCACCAAGGGGTTGCCGAACTCGGGGATCTAAGAGGGACACTTCCCCGTTTACTTCACACCCCTGTCAATGTCGCCGCCCCCTGAGATCTAGCTACAGTAAGGCACGAACATGATGGATGTAAAAACCTTTACTACTTCCGATCACATTAAAATTTCGTCGAAAGATTGTGAACTACCCATAGGCGACGCGCTTTTGCACCATTGAGGAGGAGGACAGTTGTAGGCTCATTTGACCCAAATGTCAGACTTCTAAGCTGTAAAGAGTGACCATTACAGGATTTCGGAACAGTGATCCTTTAAGTGTGTTGCGCAAAGTATAGAAAGATCTCTTTTGGAGTCCGAAGCACTGCCGCTCCTTAAGGCGTCCCTTAAGCCGCATTTCAGCACGACAACGCCCAGCCACGAGTGTCGAATAATGTGCGAAGAGAGTTGGGTACCATTGCTTCCCTGGCCTGCAAACACTCCTGACATGTTGCCCGTGGAACATGTCTCGGATATGGTCGTCGGCAACTTATTCGTTTGGTTCTCCTGCACCCAATCTCAATGCTAAGTGGATGGGCCTGCAAACCAGGTGGCACTGTTTTCCCCAGAAGCAAATCCAGGCCCTTTTGGAGTCCATGCCACGACGTCTAAATTCTCTGATTGTAGCACTTCGCGATTTCACGCCGTGCTGAATTATCACGGTCAAAGTGCGAGTGTAGTTCTGTAACTCTAACCGTTTGCGTGCTGTCAAGTCCCTAATATGTGGAATAAATTTCATTACGGTCGCATGTTTCGTTCGTCGTAATGCAATTTTCACAAACAATAGTGTGTATTAGTATGGTATTAGACATGCAGTTCTTGGAACAAATAGATCATAGCGACAGGCGCCCGCATCTATCCTCTGGTTACTTAAGCCAGTATTGAATGGCTTATGTACCACACTTGCGTATTACCGTGTAATCAGTTGTAAGTGTGTGATTAAACAAATGTTTTGTAAGATTAGAGCAGCACAGTTCGTTCAATTAGAAGTGTAGTAGATTTACGGGTCCGCTGTTCTAAAATTCACAGTCTATCCCCGTCACGATAATGCACGGTAAGAATGGCTGTGTCTCTCCCGTAAGCAGCTCTCAGCCCAAACTCTGGTCTGAATACACGAGTGTTTTACTACGCATACTCCTGATTGTAATGGTATACCATTACGTTTTCCAGCTCTTTCAGGTGACGTAGCCTACCATATATACAGTGTGTTACAAAAAGGTACGGTCAAACTTTCAGGAAACATTCCTCACAAACAAATAAAGAAAAGATGTTATGTGGACATGTCTCCGGAAACGCTTAATTTCCATGTTAGAGCTCATTTTAGTTTCGTCAGTATGTACTGTACTTTCTCGATTCACCGCCAGTTGGCCCAATTGAAGGAAGGTAATGTTGACTTCCGTGCTTGTGTTGACATGCGACTCATTGCTCTACAGTACTACCATCAAGCACATCAGTACGTAGCATCAACAGGTTAGTGTTCATCACGAACGTGGTTTTGGAGTCAATGCAATGTTTACAAATGCGGAGTTGGCAGATGCCCATTTGATGTATGGATTAGCACGGGGCAATAGCCGTGGCGCGGTACGTTTGTTTCGAGACAGATTTCCAGAACGAAGGTGTCCCGACAGGAAGACGTTCGAAGCAATTGATCGGCGTCTTAGGGAGGACGTAACATTCTAGCCTATGACCGGGGAAGACCTAGAACGACGAGGACACCTGCAATGAACGATGCAATTCTTCGTGCAGTTGACGATAACCATAATGTCAGCGTCAGAGAAGTTGCTGCTGTACAAGGTAACGTTGACCACGTCACTGTCTGGAGAGTGCTACGGGAGAACCAGTTGTTTCCGTACCATGTGCAGCGCGTGCAGGCACTATCAGCAGCTGATTGGCATCCACGGGTACACTTCTGCAAATGGTTCATCCAACAATGTGTCAATCCTCATTTCAGTGCAAATGTTCTCTTTACGGATGAGGCTTCATTCCAAAGTGATCAAATTGTAAATTTTCACAATCAACATGTGTGGGCTGACGAGAATTCGCACGCAATAGTGCAATCACGTCATCATCACAGATTTTCTGTGAACGTTTGGGCAGGCATTGTTGGTGATGTCTTGATTGGGCCCCATGTTCTTCCACCTACGCTCAATGGAGCACATTATCATTATTTCATACGGGATACTCTACCTGTGCTGCTGGAACATGTGCCTTTTCAAGTACGATACAACATGTGGTTCATGCACGATAGAGCTCCTGCACATTTCAGTCGAAGTGTTCGTACGCTTCTCAATAACAGATTCGCTGACCGATGGATTGGTAGAGGCGGACCAATTCCATGGCCTCCACGCTCTCCTTACCTCAATCTTCTTCACTTTCATTTATGGGGGCATTTGAAAGCTCTTGTCTACGCAACCCCGGTACCAAATGTAGAGACTCTTCGTGCTCGTATTGTGGACGGCTGTGATACAATACGCCATTCTCCAGAGCTGCATCAGCGCATCTGGGATTCCATGCGACGGAGGGTGGATGCATGTATACTCGCTAACGGAGGACATTTTGAACATTTCCTGTAACAAAGTGTTTGAAGTCACGCTGGTGCGTTCTGTTGCTGTGTGTTTCCATTCCATGATGAATGTGATTTGAAGAGAAGTAATAAAATGAGCTCTAACATGGAAAGTAAGCGTTTCCGGACACATGTCCACATAACATATTTTCTTTGTTTGTGTGTGAGGAATGTTTCCTGAAAGTTTGGCCGTACCTTTTGGTAACACTCTGTATAGAGGATGCCCAATCTAGAGCGGCATCTGACGAAGATCACAAGTTGGCATATTCCACATTAGTACAGCATTGCCAGTTGTGATGAAAGAATCAACGTCAGCAAAGAAACTAAGGATATTATAAGCATCGAACCCTCGAGCTGTCTATTTGTAGTCCGGCAGTCAGCCACTTGGCAAACAAGCCACGAGGTAGCCGAGAGCAAGGCAAGGAAAAAGAAGACAATTTTACATCCTTTGTAATTGTCTCTTTTAATTTGTGAACAACTTCGCCGAACGTAGCCAGGCAGTTGTTGCGAATATCACTTTTTTTCAGTTGGTAATCACGCAATAATGTCGAGCAGACGGTGAGGTGTCTTCCCGACGGCTAAGGGAAATTGTGTCAGACGGAAGGTGTCTTTCACAAACTTCTCACGGAGAGGCACGTCTCTCAATTTACAGCAACTACGAATTTATTTTCGAATAAAGGCTCCGAGTTTGCGTCAATATTTCTGTGGCTCTTGTCCCTGGAAATTAACTTACGCCCTTTTACACTCCGGAGATGGGGTAAACAGGAAATGAATTCCTCGCGCTATCTGTGCCGGGCGGACTGTTTTGTTGAAGGCGCGCTCAACTTCGCTTATTTGGGACACAGCTCAGTGGAAAATTGAGTAACATTTTACGAGAGACGGCGGTCATTTCAGTACAGCTGCACGAAAAGAGAGCAATGGTCCTACCCACACTCTTTAATAATCTTGGTCGTTTCTTTCGTGCATACACAAAAGAAGGAAATTAACTGCCAACAAAAAGTTATAGTGCTCTGTTTGTGAGATTAGCTGTGTGACGTTGTATTCAAAACACATGGCCCCTAGTTAGCCAACCTGCATTCAAGTGACTAGTTACTGTTCTTTCAAGGTCAGCCTCGTACCATCTACATGATCTCCACCACACTTATGTAAGTCGTGTAATTCATAAATCGCAGATACCGAAATGTTTTGAATGAAATCGTAACAGTCTGTACAAAAATGGAATGGTCATTTCAATTGTCATCCACGATCGGTTTGTATCACATGATTGTCAAGAATGTAGACGCAATCTATGGTCGTGAGTAGAGCTCGTATTGAGTGCCTCCTTCGAGATTCGCATGGCTTCGTTTGCTTGTAGTCGCTGAAGCTGTGCGTCTACCACACGCTACCGTATAAATTCATCGAAGCATCTTGTTGTCTTGCTTCAGTAGCTAATTCCAAAGGTGTCACCCAGGCAAACGTGAACACACGTGACCTTGTATGAAGAGTGTAAACATTTATTATTCTGAAACGCCTATAGGTTCTATAAAACTGAAATACGGAGCGTTGAAGGGCTTTGAATTAAAGAAATACACAGCCTAGTGACCCAAATTCGTATTAATTAAAATTTGCTTCGTATATAACGTAACCGCTTAAAATTATCTTATACATATTTGCTCTAGAAGATTTTTTTAAATTTCATTTACTATGGCACACGCCTCAGCATATGAAAATGCTTCATTACAGAGGAAGGATATTTGATTGTTTTGTCTCTAAACAATTACACACAACAAATAATTCATAGGTCGATAGCGCAAGTGTTCACTTTAACTTGCTAGTGTTAGGTTAATACTGGCAAAATATAAGCTCTGCACATCACACATAAAGACATTCATTTGTGGTTTGTTGTGATCAAAGCACAAGTATAGTTACTAGGGATGTCAATACATACAAAGAGTTTGCTAATTTTCATTAACTTCAACAACAAAGTGGGATTATCTCTCTTGGATTTCTTTTACCTAGTAGTGAATGTGCCCTGTTAAACTAACAAGCAGCGAAAACGCCAAAATGAGAACTACTTTATTTAGCCTCAGTTTTACTCAGTACTTCTATGAAGTTACAAATATTCTCGTTAACATACAGTATGATGAACGCTACGGCAGACATGAATAAAGAAACTTCTCGCTGAATACACAGAAATAACTACTGCTTATAACTGCAAATTAATTCACCGTAGAGTAACGGCTAAACATTGATATGCTAACATATTGTAATTCTGTGTACCGTGTTTATATTGCCACCTACTTGGATATGTACAAACACGTATCATTTCTTTTCATGCAGTGCCATGCTAGAAGTACAAGCAGTAAAATTCAGGAAAAATGAACATTAAAATACATTCACTTAGTCATGCATCAAAGAAGATGAAAAAAGAAGATGGTGTACCAAAAAAGAACGTACCCGTATGTTCGAAGAAACAGTTGAGTCGGAAGAAAACAGAAAAGAGAAAAAACAGACATTGTTGAAAGGAAAAAATGAGCTCATTTTGATACAAGCACAGACATATGCTAGTCTCTCTCTATAGTAACATCCATGTATCATACGCATGTCACACACTCCACATCAACATCCACATTCACCTTGCAGGAAACAAATTTAGTTCTTTGCAGACAGGTATTGGCGCACATGTTGCTGTTCAAGAAGGGTATCGTGCGGATAAGGAAAGTGGTTAACATACATGCTCCGTACAAAGGCACTGAAAGGAGTGCAAGGTACACATCTCGGAAAAATGACATATATTTCTTCAAGACTGACACAACAACATCAATTCAAACTTTGGTTATCGAAGCAATAATGATCACAACCATGCGGGATTAGTCCGTGACAGGGGCCCGTGAAAAACGCGTACCAAGCAGTCCCACATTCGGGTCAAAAGCTCCCATATCAGACGGAGCTGTTTCAGATTTAGAACAAGCTTTAAATTCGCGTTAAATTATACCACTTCTATGTCGTGTTACCTGAAGTACAACAAAAAAAAAACTGAAAACAAAACTTCTTAAATTCGGTAACATTGCTATCCGTCTAAGACATTCGCACACAGAATCACACATGCATTATAAAAACAGCGAATAGTGATACAAACAGAAATCAAAAATACATTAATTACACATTTGTGTCATATGTGCACATCAAACAATTGATTACAGTAATGTTATATAGAATAAAAATAAGTTATTTTAATTCATTACTATGCTAGACAGAACTACTTATTTCATGTCATCCCGGATTTTGTCGTGTGTTCGGTCTGTTATTACTTATTATGAGAAATGTTTTCGGGATAGAGCAGTATTTGCAAATGCATATTTCAGGTAAAGAATTGTTTTTTCCAAAACCGGGAACAGTGTACATAGTTACCTACAAACATGTAATATCTGTAGCACATATTTTGATTTAATAAATAACCGCGTCAGTCATAGAAAACTTCTTTGCTCTGTCACATGACCGGTTTTAGACATAATACCGAAGCGGTTTACAGATTGCACTAGAAAAGAGCGTCAATATAAAAGTTAAAACCAGCCGTGGAGTAGACTATAGAAGTTTTTAACAAGCAAAGTGGTTCTTTCAGTAGAACAATACACAGTTGTGGAGCAGCGACAGCCCCCCAAAAAGGAGAAACTAATAAGTTTATTTGATTGTTAGGACGTGTTACTTTAAGGTTGTTTCAAACGTTATCGAACGTTATTGCTAGGAATATGACTAGAGAACTCTCAACATCAAGACTTCAAAGACTCACATTAATATAGCCAAAGCACAGATTATGGAATATCACAAGAAAATAGTCTGTGCATTTTTTTTCTACCTAATACAAAGTTAAAAATACTTTTACACATGTAAACCTGTAACCAAGATATTTTTTTACGGTGTTCTCTTCTTGCGAAACAACTTTTATTGTTCCATTCTGATAATTCTAAGTTGCTAGGCCCCGATCGTGCGCCTCCCCAGGTGGCAGATAGGGGAAAGCCTCCCAGATATGGGTGGTACCGGGGAAATCAAATACCCGGTGCGGGTCAAAATTACGGATTAGGGCGGCGTCTGTACTCCAAAGGGGAGGCCAGTCAAGGGCATCTGTACCCGAAGTTAGGAGCGGCCACAAAATAATATTGCCAATGCGTTCTGAAGCAAGCGTGGCGATTATACTTCAAACCTTTAAGACTTATTATTATGATGAGTACCGCTAATGTAAAAGATTCCAGGATAGTACCGCAACTATCGGATCTCCGGGACGGGACTACTTTAGCGCCACACATACAGAAAACCATTAAAGAGGAAAACACGAGATCTCTGTACATCATGTAACTGCCGGTCGCTTGTGGGTGAATACAAACTAAGTGAAACTGAAGGAGAATTGAAGAAAATAAAATGGACTGTACTTAGTCTGAATGAAGTACGTCGTAAACGGGAACAGTATGAGACTCTGAAGTCAGTAACACTTCGGAGAAGAAGATGGTAGAACAAAGGGTGTGGGTTTCCTAATAAATAAAGATGTAAAAGACAAAGTATCAATAACAGAAGGAACATGAAGTAGAGTAGCAAATATCAAAGAGATACAAACTACAAATATTTAAAGTACTTGCTCCTACAGCACGCTATTCGGATGATGAAACTGAAGCATTTTACGAAGAAGTAAAAAACGCACATAACAAAGAACAAGACTGTCACTTGAAACTGGTAATTGGGGACTTAAATTCCAAGGCTGGTAGCAAAAACCAGGGTGATGTCCCAGTAGGCTGCCACGGAATCGATGAGAGGAAGAAAAGGGGTGAAAGGCTAGTTCAATTGTGGTAGAAAATAAATTATTCTACATGAACTCCTTTTTTAAGAAACGCCACAACAGGAAATGGACATGGAGAAGCCCAAATCATGAGACCCACAATGAAATAGATTTTATCATCTCAAATAACACCAAAATAATAATCTGTTTCAGTTTTAAGAAAACTAAAATCAGAGAAAACAGAAATTATAGATATGGATAAATTAAACGAAAGGAGAAAGGATTTTCAGTATGTCCTTCGAGTGAGATTAGAAGAGTCAACAGAAGAAAATCTAGCTGAAACGATAATGGAAACTGCAAGAAAAATACGTAGACTGACAACAATTACTAAACAACGAGGAAAGGTAAGGGCGAAAACCAAAGCTTTACTTGTAAAAAGACGGGAGATGAAAATCAAAACTTCTTGTGACAAGACAGAATATTCAGAACTGTGTAAGTGTATAAGGAAGAAGAATATGAAAGCCGACATATAAAAATACAATGAAAACACCATAAAATTAGCATTAGAGAATAGAAGGAGCTGCAAGAAAGCTTAACAAAAACTTGTGATTGTTAAAAACGAAATCATAGCAATTGACGGTGATAATGGACACATAATGGAAAAGGAAGAAATTCTAAAGCATATAAAGAATTTATGTAGTAAATTATATGAAAAATGACATGAACCACTAGGAAAACCTTACGCAAATGATGATGAAGTCCCCAAAATCCTCACCAAAGAAATAAGAAAAGCTATAAACGAGAAGCAGAATGGCAAAGCACGGGGTCATGATGGTGTGACAATTGATATACTCAAGCTTACAGCGGAGGAAACAGAGAAACATCTGGCTAAAGTCTTTACTTTGTGTATACAGAATGGCAGCATGCCAACCTGCTGAAACGAAGCAAACACAATTTTACTACATAAGAAGGGAAGTATCCACGATCTGAAGAACTACCGCCCCATTAGCTTACTTTCTGTTATATATAAAGTGTTTACTAATGTTCCGATAAATCGCCTTAAAATGGTAGTGGAGACTGCACAGCCCATAGAACAAGCTGGATCCCGCAGTGGTTTCAGTACAATTGACCATATAAACACACTGCGTGAGGTAATCAGTCGAGCCAATGAGTATGAAATGCGACTATGCGGCAATGAATTCACACAAAAGGGGATTTGAAATCTCAAATTTTTCGCCGAATTAAAGTGGGTTAGTGGGCTTACGGAAGGAATGCAACAGTTGTCATATATAACATGCCAGTCTACTTAAAGAAAGTTTTTGATCAGTGTGTCCTACCGGTTTTAACGTACAGGTGTGAAACTTGGATCTTAAATGAATTTTTCAAAAGGAAACTTAGAACTGCTCAGAGAGCTATGGAAAGGTCTATATTAGGTCTCACTAAGAAAGAATGGCAGATAAGTGAAGATATACGAGCAATCAAAGGAGTAAAGGACATTATAGAAAGAGTTAAGACTCTAAAAGGGCAATGGGCAGGACATATTGCACGAACGAAGGATGGAAGATGGATAAAACCAAATCTAGAGTGGAGTTCCAGAGAAAAACAAAGACCATTTGATCACTGGAATAAGAAACTCAGAAAAGTTAAGGGCTTCAGCTGGCAGAAGACACCAGAGGACAGAGTTGCATGGAAACACCTCTTAAAAATGTATTTAATAACGTAAAGAGGCTACATGTTGTATAGATTGAATTAGCTGAACAATAAATAAATAAATAAAAATTCTAATAAGATCTTTCTTAAATCAGTTTTCGTAAATAACAGACAAAGTTGACCAAATTTTTTCACTAATTGGAAATAGCTTGTCAGGTGGCGCAACTAAATACCGAAAAGTACGTCCCCATCACTAGCTTCCCTGTACAAAATGGAACTACCTACAATATATCTAGTTTTCACAGTGTATTAGTGCACTACCAGAAAAATCCATTCGTATGGCGGATACTTGGAGTCCGACTGACACAATATTTCGGCGACCAACCGTGTCGCCACTACTAGATGCGTTGGTAAAGAGGATGATGATGATGATGATGGTGGTGACACGTATGCTCGCCGAGATATTGAGTCCGTCGGACATCGAATATCGAAAGTGTTTCATTGGACTGCATTGTCAACAGGTCAACAGGTCAACAGGTACATGAGCTGACATCGAAAACACAGTGCTTAAAGAACTTGCAATATATTTTTCAGGTGCACTATACCTTCACATAATGACATCAACCAGATACCTAGTGCAATGGAGTTTGAAATTAGATACATGTAAGTATATACAGTGCAAGTATTTCTATTAGTGACCGAGGACGGTGTATTGATCAACAATACAGTATCTACGAATACTTCATTTGAAAACTAATAATTATATTTTTCACAAGACATATGTAGCACCCGCCAGGTTATCCGAGAGCACTAATGCACTGCTTCCTCGACTCGGGTAGGTGCCCCGCTCCAGATCGAATCCGCCCAGTGGATTAACGATGATAGCGGTGCGCCAGCCACCCTAGATATGGTTTTCAGGTGGTTTTCCAAATCCCACTAGGTGAATGTCGGACTGGTCCCCACGTCCCGCCTCAGTTACACGACTCGGAGACTTTTGAAGACGTTCGCACTATTTCATGGCTTCCACTAGACGCAGACAGCTGGGGTAACTCATTCCGTCCCGGGGGTACGGCGTGGTGACAGGAAGGGCACCTGGCCACCCTCTGCAACTAACATCGCCACATCCATAGTAGCTAGGCCGACCCCGCGTCGAAGTGGGACGAAGGTCCAACGTAAATGAATGACAATTCATATGTAGTACCTTTAAGCACAATGACCAAGAGCAAGTCATTAAAGCAAATTTTCCCCAGGGCAGCAGGTCAGGTGTTGAAGAGTGGAAGTGTGGACGCAAAACGGTTAGCCTTCAGAGATTGGGGTTCTCTACTTGTGGTGCAGTTACGACCGTGCAGAAAACATGACATAGTAAATTATGTGATGTGTCTACAGCACGACTGTTACATACAGAGCAAAACAAACAACATGCTGAAGTGTGTACATATTAAAGTATCACACTTAAAAATATCTGCAGTTACACCCGTTACATTCTGTACGTATGTATTGTTATGTGTCGACAGAAGTGCCGACACAGTGTTATTTAGAAGGGCCGAATAGGCACGCTATCAGCTCACCCAGAATATCGTGAAGTCTGAAACAGGATGCTCAATGAATGCTAATAAGAAAAGTACGTTGCTTTGGGAATACTTAACTTTAATCCATCCTTTTGGTATACATCGTTTATGGTGAATACAAGTAAGACTCTCTCCAGATATGGTTAACTGCGCCTTGCTAGGTCGTAGCTATGGACTTAGCTGAAGGCTATTCTAACTGTCTCTCGGCAAATGAGAGGAAGGCTTCGTCAGTATAGTCGCTAGCAAAGTCGTCGTACAACTGGGGCGAGTGCTAGTACGCCTTTCTAGACCTGCCATGTGGTGGCGCTAGGTCTGCAAGTACTGACAGTGGCGACACGCGGGTCCAACATGTACTAATGGACCGCGGCCGATTTAAGCTACCACCTAGCAAGTGTGGTGTCTGGCGGTGACACCGCATGTATGATCAACATTTCCCACTAAACCAATACATTCTGTACGTATGTATGATCAACATTTCCCACTAAACCTATCTTTCAGTTTCAACCATACATGGTAAATAAATGACGTGTTGTTTAGAAAGAAGTATTGTGTAAGAACGACCTACCTCCCATTGTATTCGGGTTGGGGATGGAAATGAGATTGTGTAGGAGATGGAGAAACGAAAACGGATGGGGAGACGGATAGAGGAAGGGTGCAAGAGAAGATGGTCAGGGAGAGTGGGGAAGGATATAACTAATATAGATACGGAGGAAGAGGGGGTGAACAGAGAGTGGGAGGATTTGGAGCTGGAGGAGGCAGGTGGAAGATGGAGAGGGGTAAAACAGCTGGTAAAAAAATGAAGGGGTTTGAGGAGGCAGCAGGAAGATGGACAAGGTATAGGTAGATAGGCGGAAAAGGAACAGGGGTGCTGAAGCGAGTGGAAGAAGGGAAGAAGAACTAGAAGGGAAAAACTAACGTAGGACAGAAGTTTACATGTTTCCTGATTATTCTGATGAAAGCATCTCAATAAAATTCAGTACGTACATGACTCATTTGTTTGTTATAAAGTAAAGTATGCCTAATACTCCTAGGGATGTGGATGGTGATATTTAAAAACAGCGTAATACTCCCCACTGATACGTCCTTCCTCTACTTAGTTGAGGTGGAATACTTTAAGAGTATGAAGTGAAATTTGTGTCTTAGTTGTGGTGTTTAGTGTGCCAACCAGGTCGGTAGAACGAGCACTACAGCGAGCCAATACTTTTGTCAACGTGTTTCTAGACTAAAGATCACGGGACACTGATAAAAATACCTTTGATAAATCTAACATCCTCTCTGGAGTCAGATGGCGCAAAACAGCACAGATTCAGATATATGTACAATATATGAGAGATACACATATGGCTTCGCTCGCATTTGCGTATGTCACATGTATTGCACACACACACACACACACACACACACACACACACACACACACACACACACAAACACACACACACAAACACACAACACACGACACATAGCGGTAATTTATGCATGATCTTGTTCTACCACGTCTGAGGTCACTCGGCAGAGCACTTTGACACTCATACTATTATCAATCTTTATGCTAATGTTTACTTCTACCAGTGCGTGCTTTTAGGTCAGTCCCTCAGAAAGACGCCTGGAAACGTTAGATCTGGAGAATGTGTCGACCATTATATTTTAGAGACGATTAAATCACCAAAAAATTCGCGTAAGGAAAGTACAGCTTCATTAGATTTGTGACAGGTTGCACTATCCCGCTGCAACCAACAGTGTCGTTTATCTGCCTCAAGACGCGAAATAAACTGTACAATGATTTCTTTATTTGTTGGTGCACAACACTACTCATTGTAGTACTTTTTTTAAAAAAAAAGGGGCACATTATTCAACGATGCCGGTTTGCTAACATGTTCTGAGCACCTGCCTGTCGTGCAACTACGCCGTTTTCACATAGTCGTCTTTTGGTACTCCACAAATACTTATGAATATCTCTGTGTATCTACTGTGCCCACATATTTTTAATGCAAAATCTTAGATCAAAGTAACGAATCTTGGAGAGTAAATAATTTTATGGGGGGTGACGACACGTTTTAAGTCCACATGGCAGTTTATGCATAAGCTGCATATGCAGTTACACTGCGTGTAACGGATATAGCTGAAGCTTTTTTTTCATATGTAGTACCGTATTAGGTACACACATCAGTGTATTGACTTATATCTTTGTGTCGAACAGTCTTCCAACAAACACATCACATAATTCATTACCTGATGTTTCGTGGACCACTAAGAGGACTACACCGGTCAGTATAGGCTAACCCCTTTGCGTCCACAGATCCACACTTCAACAGCTGACCTGCCGCCCAAGAGAAAATAAGCATTAAAGTCTTGCTCTTGCCACATGTACTTCAAGGTACTAATCAACCTAAAAATATACCCCTTGCAATAATTGTGCTGATTGGTTAGCAAGTGAAGTACTCGTGAACAATGATGTAATGTTGTTCAGTGCACTGTTCTCAGTCGCCAACAAAAATGTCTGCTCTTTTTCCCATTACACCTTGTATGTAAGCTAACAATAGTGAAGTAGTAACAGGTAGACGCAGTGACGAGCCTGCTGTTACACTTAGAGAGAATCACGTAGATGTATGGAACTATTACGATCTAACTGAGCAGAGAGAAAATTTTACTAAATTATACTGTCCTGTAATGGAGTGTTTGTTACGTCTTTTAACTAATAGAGGTGTAGTAGCTGTGAGCAGACAAATTGGGGATCAGAGAGTCACAACGATATGAAGATGACTTGAAAATTTTTCACGAACATGTTTTGTATTGGTCGAGGTTTTTGATTCAGAATTTTATGAGGTGACTATTTTTTGAGTGTAAATCTTCAAACGTATACGAACGGCAAGATTTTGGGAAACCAGTTAAAGCATTTTTTTTACGAAAGCATTATGCAGCGATTCGTGTGACGTATCAAACTGACAGAGAATTTCTCGAGAAAACAATGACGTCTTTCATTTGATAATAAGCTTTTCACTCTCCGGATGCCACTGATGTTTCTTCCTTACAGGTCATGTGGAAGCTGGTGGCGTTAACGGGTGCAGAACGCGTTGGCAAACACCTAACATCTAGAGAGAATAGTATCCCAGTTATCGTAGGAGATGTCTACCGTCGACATCCAGAGAGACCACATATTACTCTAAATGCGGTAGTCAAATTTTCTGTTAAGTTCCGTGTAATTGTTTCTATCGTAGACAATCGACAGCTGAACTATCGGAAACCGCAAGGGACGAAACAAATTGTACCGATGTTCAGACATCGAACGGTAAATTTCATGGCCGCCATACTCAACTCATCTTGCAGACAAGTGGTATTACCCTGCAGTTAAAGAGGCTTTTCAGCGCTGGTTGAAAATCATCGTTTCCTCTATGACATACTACTTACAGATGATGATAATTTTATCTAAATAGGCAGCTAAGCAAACAGAATCAAAGACTCTACCTATTTTTTAACATGCGGTGAAGTTCGGAATCGATTAAAAATAACCTTGCATAGTGGCTGATAAGACATTGAGGACGTCCTGTAGCATTCTCGTTTCATTAGCACATGACTTGTTTTATACAATACGTATCGCAGTATGCAATGCTCAAATAAAAAGAAAGAGCACTAATTATGTGCTGTAAGTTAGAAGCAGTTTGTATGCAATTCTCAAACGAAAGACAACTTTAATCTTGGCATGTAAGATGGAAGCTGTTTGTTAGAGACATCTTTCATACTATGTATCAGTCCGGGAGTTGCGAATCACTTGCGTGTTGCAAGGACTACATTGCCTAAGCTTACATCTCCTAGTACAGTCTCATATTTGGTCGTGCAACATATCACTAAATGAAACTTCGAAGACAGAGCCTTGTCAGCTAATCATTTCGCTCGGCGGTTAGATACAAGTATGCTAGGCCCTCCTGTGTGCGGACATAGAACAGTTTCATTCTCGCTACACTCGGAGATCGAGATGCTCTTTACATTGAAGTGGCAGAAGTCATGCGATATCGGTATGCACATACAGTGAAGAGCCAAAGGAACTGGTATAGGCATGCGTATTCAAATACAGAGATACGTAAGAAGGCGGAATACGGCGCTGTCGTCGGCAACACCTACATAAGGCAACAAGTGTCTGTCCCAATTTTTAGGTCGATTACTACTGCTACAATGATCAAGATTTAAGTGACTTTGAACATGGTACTATAGTCGGCGTAAGGCCGATGGGACACAGCATCCCCGAGGTAGCGATGAAGTGGCGATTTTCCCCTTACGACCACTTCACAAGTGTACCGTGAACTTCAAAAACCGGTAAAACATCAAATCCCCAATTTCACTGCAGCCGGAAAAAGATCCTACAAGAAGTGGACGAGAATCGTTTAACGTGACAGAAGTGCAGCCCTTAGGCAAATAGGTGCAGATTTCAATGTTGGACCATCAGCAAGTGTCAGCATGCGAACCACTCAACGAAACATAATCGATATGGGCTTTCGGAGCCGAAGGACCACTCGTGAACCCTTGCTGACTGCACAACACAAAGCTTTATGCCTCACCTGGGCCCGCCAACATCGCAACTGGACAGTTGATGATTGGAAACATGTTGCCTGATCGGACGAGTCTCGTTTCAAATTGTATCGAGCGGAGGGACCTCCACGGGTAAGGAGACGACTTCATGAATCTGTGGACTCTGCATGTCAGCAGGAGACTGTTCAAGCTGGTGGAGGCTCTGTAACGGTATGGGGTGTGTGCAGCTGGAGTGATGTGTGACCCCTGATACCTCTAGGTACCACTCTGACACCATCTCCGTGGTGCATTCCGACGGACGTGGGCAATTCCAGCAGGACAATGCGACACCCCATACGTCCTTAATTGCTACAGAGTGACTGCAGAAACACTCTTCTGGGTTTAAACACTTCTGATAGCCACCATACATCTCAGACATGAACATTATTGAGCATATATGGGATGGCTTGCAACGTACACTTCAGAAGAGCACTGCACCCACTTGTACGCTTACGGGTTTATGAGCAGCCATGCAGGACTCATGGTGTCAGTTCCATCCAGTACTACTTCAGACATTAGTCGTGTCCATGCCATGTCGTGTTGCGGCACTTCTGCGTGCTCGCGGTGGCCCTGTACGATATTAGGCAGGTGTACCAGTTTCTTTTTCTCTTCGGTGTAATTAATTACGCTTGCTACATGGTCATTCTTCCAGCATACGTTATACTGGTGGAGCGTTCTAAATTTTATGACGGTAACACCATTTCTGTGATATTATCATTTTTGTTGCACGTTGTACGACATAATAATCACAACGGAAGAACGATCCGCTGTTGGTTGTAACTGTTTGCCTAGAGTGTATACAGCTCGCGATAGTATCGTCCGTAGCTCGTGGTCGTGCGGTAGCGTTCTCGCTTTCCGCGCCCGGGTTCCCGGGTTCGATTTCCAGCGGGGTCAGGGATTTTCTCTGCCTCGTGATGACTGGGTGTTGTGTGCTGTCCTTAGGTTAGTTAGGTTTAAGTAGTTCTAAGTTCTAGGGGACTGATGACCATAAGTCCCATAGTGCTCAGAGCCGTTTGAACCATTTTTGACAGTATCGCATTGCAAGGTATAAAATGGCAGTACATTGGCGGAACGTCTATTTATACTCAGCTGATTCGCGTGAAAAGGCTTCCGACGTGATTATGGCTACAGGACTGGAAATAACAGACTCTGAATGCAGAATGGTAGTAGAAACTAGACTCATGGGACATTCCATTTCGGAAATCGACAAGAAATTCAGTATTCCGCTTTCCACAGTGTCAAGAGTGTGACGGGAATACCAAACTTGCATTAGTTTTCACCACGGACAACGCAGTGACCGACGGACTTCGCTTGAGATCGAGAGCAGCGGCGTTTGAGTAGATGTCTTTGCTAACAGACAGGCAACACTGTGAGAGATAACTAGAGATATCAATGTGGGACCGTCGACTTGTGTGTCTGTTAGTCAAGTGCGGTGGAAACTGGCGGTAATGGGCTATGTCTGAAGACGACCAACGCGGGTGCCTTTGCTAACGACACGACATCGCCTGTTGCGCCTCTCCTAGCACGTGACTATATCGGTTGGATCCTAGACGACTGGAAAACCGTAGCCTTGTCAGATGTCTGGTACCGCGCGCCGCGGAATTTGAATGCGCGGCAGACGTCATGGACTTCGAAGACCCATAGAGGTCTCTGCACCATCGCGCCTTAAGCTGTGGCGGCGCGCGCCTCCTGGCCCGCTTTTAGTGTGGCGGCACCACAGTACAACACGTGGTCCCAGCGGCCAATAGCAGCGCCCCCGATAGCGTACTTCAACGCCGGCCACTCGCTCAGGCAACCAGCAGACCTTGTCTGAGGCCGTGGAGGCCCACGTCCCTACTGTCGCCGTCCACCCCCACCGTCCTACCTTACCCCCACAGGCCGTCCTCCTCCTCCGTGAATCCCGCCGTCTCTACCGTGCCTTCCTCTACACACGTGACCCGGACACTCTACGACGCCACCGGCAACTCCAGCGACACATTCGTAATTTGCTCGCGGCTAAGAAACGCCGCGACTGGCGACAGACATGCACCCATTTAAATGCTACCCTACCTATCAACTCGTCCAAGTTCTGGTCAGCCTTCCGTCGCCTTACCGGAACTAAACCCTCCCCCTACTATCCTCTTCTCCATGATGATCACCCCTTCCCTGACTCCCTTAGTAAGGCCAATCACTTTGCCTCTTACCTCTCCGATGTCTTTCCCATCCCCGATGATCCCCAGTTCGATTACTCACTCTTCCCAGATGTCCGCGATCGAACTGACACCTCTGTCCCTCCCCTCGCTCCTGGATTCCAGTACTTGGACAACATTGCACACACGGAACTCAATGCCCCTATCACTACACAGGATCTCATTGCTACACTCCGCACTAAACGCAACACTGCTCCTGGTCACGATCGTGTCACCTACCGTCACCTTCGTGAAGCTCCTGTCTCATTCCTCTCCACCCTGGCCAGGCTCTACAACGTAGTCCTGTCCACCGGTTACTACCCCGACCTGTGGAAAACCTCCCGTATCCTGATGTTCCTTAAACCTGGCCAACCGCCGTCCGCCGTCTCCTCCAACCGTCCCATCAGCCTTACCTCGGTCTTCACCAAGGTCCTGGAATCTATCCTCACCCGACGCATCCACCAGCATCTCCGCCAGCACCACCTCCTTCCCGTTACCCAGTGTGGCTTTCGGCCGTCCTACTCTTCCGACGATCTTCTCCTTCACCTTACTCGTCTCCTTTCCGACCAGCTTAATTCTCGTCGCTCCGCAATCTTCCTCTCCCTGGATCTCCAACGAGCTTATGACCGCGTATGGCATTCCGGTCTCCTCTTCAAGCTCCAAACCTTCGCCCTTCCCATTAACTACGTCCGTCTGATCGGCTCCTTTCTCTCCCACCGTCCTTCCTACGTCACTATCCATAACACCGACTCCTACACCTTTTTCCCCTCCACCGGTGTGCCCCAAGGATCCGTCCTCTTCCCCCTTCTGTACCTTTTGTATACGGCGGACATGCCGTCACCCCCCGTCCACCTCCACCAGTTTGCCGATGACACCGCCTTCTTTGCCATTGCCCCCACCCTGCAGCACTCCCAACACCTTCTCCAATCCCATCTTGACCGGTTCACTGCTTGGTCAATCCCTCCAAAACCCAGGAGATCATTGTAGGCAAAACCACCCCTTCCTTCCGCCTCCTTGATTTCTATCTCACCATCTATGGCCATCCTATCGCCCTCACTCCCAGCCTTAAGTACCTTGGCGCCATCCTCGACCGTCGCCTCTCCTGGACTCCCCATCTCCGGACAATCCAAGCCAAGGCACGCTCCCGACTCCGTCTCCTCAAGTTCCTTTCCGGCCATACGTGGGGTCTGGAACCCTCCACCATCCTCCACACCTATAAAGCCCTCATCCGCCCTATCCTTTGTTACGCCCATCCGGCCTGGATCTCCGTCCCCCCTTCCTTTGATAAATCCCTCCACGTTTCCACTTCACTATCACATCGCAGGGGGAATAGGATTTTTAGGAGTGGGAAATGTCGTATACAAAAGTGACACCCAATGACCTGACCATATTCGAAGACCGTGAGTAACGCGGAGCGCTCCATTCTGCTCTCTCACGTTGTCTAATGACTACTGAGGTCGCATATATGGAGTACCTGGCAGTAGGTGGCAGCACAATGCACCTGTTATGAGAAAGATATGTTTTTTTGTGGGTGTCCAGATACTTTCGATCACATAGTTTATATCGATGCGTGTAAGGCACTGAGAATACTACAGGTATGAATCCGAAGAATTCATCCACACATGGTTCACCCTCTCCTTTAGTATGGAAAAGCCAGATCATGCTCAAGCGCTGCGACATCTGCAACAGTCCGACGCCGTTACTTTACAATTATCGATCATCCTCAATACAGTCCCGACTTGGCCCCCATCCGATTTTCTTCTGACTCCAAAACTTCAAGAACACCTTCAAGGAGACAACTTTGACAGTGATGAAGTGGTGTAAGCTAAGGTGAGGCTGTGTCTCCGTCAACAAAATCAAATGTTCATCAAGAAACTAGTAGCTCGTTTTGAGAAATGTGTTCGTTGCCACAGTGACCATGTTGAGAAATAAAAAGTAAAGATGAAGAATTAAGATGTATGGAATGTAGTCGAATTAAGTCGGGTGATGCTGAGGGAATTAGATTAGGAAATGAGACACTTAAAGTAGTAAAGGAGTTTTGCTATTTAGGGAGTAAAATAACCGATGATGGTCGAAGTAGAGAGGATATAAAAGGTAGACTGGCAATGGCAAGGAAAGCGTTTCTGAAAGAAGAGAAATTTGTTAACATCGAGTATACATTCAAGTGTCAGGAAGTTGTTTCTGAAAGTATTTGCATGGAGTGCAGCCTTGTATGGAAGTGAAACGTGGACCATAAATAGTTTGGCAAGAAGAGAATAGAATCTTTCGAAATGTGGTGCTACAGAACAATGCTGAAGATAAGATGGGTAGATCACATAACTAATGAGGAGGTATTGAATAGAATTTGGGAGGAGAGCAGTTTGTGGCACAACTTGACTAGACGGTGTGTAGGACATGTTCTGAGGCATCAAGGGATCACCAATTTAGTATTGGAGGGCAGCGTGGAGTATAAAAATTGTAGAGGGAGACCAAGAGATGAATACACTAAGTAGATTCAGAAGGATGTAGGTTGCAGTAGGTACTGGGAGATGAAGAAGCTTGCACAGGATAGAGTAGCATGGAGAGCTGCATCAAACCAGGACTGCATCTCAGGACTGAAGACCACCACAACAACAACAAACATGTTAATGAAGTTTGCTTTCTCTAAAAATGCCAAAAACTTTACTAATAACAGATCCGGAGGCACTGCTTTCCTGCATGCCCACGTATAATAAAGGACGCACACGCACTTACGGGTTGTATTAGGGCGGTTGAAGAGCTGAGATATTATACTGCGCTGCTAACATTTACTCACTACTAAGTATTTCATTAACTCTACCCATATGGTGTCATTTGTCCAACCATGGATGAAATCTTTTAAAAAGGAAAATGTTTCGAACTAAATACCGCATCATAAATTATATACACTCTTAGATAGCTAGTAACGTGTGGTGGCAATGGCTTTAGAAGTTTAACTCTGCTACATCATCCCCTTTAGTTTTAGAAATTGCCGGTTCACCGAAAATGCCAGCTTCCAAAGCGCTCACCATGTTTATAACGTAGACAGACAGGTTTCCTGCCGCTTCCTCTGTCGTACTACGTTACTTTAAATTTTTGTTCGTCTACACATTTTTAGAAGCCTCAGAATGTCATGTACGGTCTCCCCTGTATGTACGGTAGAATTACCTATACAAAGCATTCGCTGTCAGAGGAACTTGCCAGCGTGTGGATTCGCAGAAACGATTCTCCATTTGCTAATCGAGTTGAATGTAGGTCAGACGAGACTGTTTACATCAGCAATTAGTGGCCACTGGTATGCCGAGAACAAACGTAGCTGCACGCACGCAGACACTTGAAGGACATCCAATAGCGCCTCGCATGTTAGGCCACACACACAACGGCACAGCGCTGCGGTCCCGGACGTTACAGGCGTCACGTCAGTCCGCGATGGATGAACGCCGGCACAGCAGCACGAATATAAGCGGTGCGAGGCTACTGGCGCCACGCTAATTTGTTAATGGGTCCGCGCAGTCAGCGCCAATTAGCTGTGCGCGTTAATATCAATCTGGCGCCGCGCTGGCGCTGGCCTGCGATTACCGAGATGAGCGCAGCGCCAAGGATGCGCCGGTACGCGAAGCTCTATGTCACTGCCCAAATGTTAACACGATACCGTTTATTTTCAGTTCTCTTGGGACTACAGAACGTAACCTTGATAAAGAGGCAACTAATCCATCATCGGCTTCAGTCCACACGATTATGCCTACTCGTGTTTTCAGGAAGATGAATCCTATACTACAAACCACTGCTTATTTCAATGGGCACTACATAGAGAAAACGACCTACTGTTGGATAACACGTCCGTAAGCTGTGGACTGAAGTGTATCCACTACTAAGCAGGCCTCATATTGAAAAGGCATCCAGCAGTACTGATGAAATTTGGAGAATGGAACACGACTATTGAAATCTAAATGAAAATGTAATGTTGTTCTGGTTTTATATATTTATTTCACTCTCTATCACAACAGCAATCTGCAGTTTTGTAATTGTCTCTGGAGGTCAGTGTAATTTTGAGGCTAATGGGACACGCTGCAAGCGGTTTCCTCTGCATTGTGAACAATACTATCAGTTAATTTACAAGAGAGAAAATATGGTAGGTTACCTATCACAATCCATTTGTATTCCATTAATTAGGTAGTTGATTTTGTTTGTGAATTTTCTATTCTGCCATCTGTAAACTATATTCTGTCGCGTTCCATCACTAATTAGGCTCTACATCTGTATCTACATAAATACTCCATAAGCTTCTGCACAGTGCATGGAGAGGCGGTGGCGTAATGTCCTTTACGACCGGCCTTTGCGCCAATGTTCTAGGTTTAACTCTGAATCTCTTCACAGTTTTTTATTGTAGTGGAATGTGAGACTCGACAAGGTTCCGGTGGCGTTATTCGAGTAGAGTAGGCTATGTTCATTCACTAGGTTTCACCTTCTCCCTTCCCTCCGTCATAACATAAACGCAACACTGTACTGCAGAAGCGTTCATCAGAGTCTCCACATGCTTGACGGAACGGGTCGGAGGATTAACAACGGCAAACCTCCTCCAATAGGAAGTCGCCTAGAGCAGTAATGGAGGATTTCTGCATCTTCTATACTCATTCCTTAGGTTGGCGACTACTTAGAGATTTGAAATTTGGAAAGCTCTATAAGTGACCTAATCTCTCTTGTCCTCTTATCATGATCGCTGTATTGGATTTTCGTTGATGGCATCAGAACGGTCGCGAAGTCATCTTCCAATTTACTAAATTTACCAAACATAGTTTCGTCCGAAGTACACCGTCTTTCTGCCAAGTATTCCCATTTAAGCTTCTCCGAGCATTGCTGTTAAACATTTATGCGGGCTTAACCGTCCTGTTCACATTTTACTGCCTTAGCCGATCTGTTACTATCCTAATTGAGCGTTTCTGAATTCGTTAGACATTTATTCCTTGCCTCCTTCATGAGGAATGCAGACAGCAGACATTACTCTTGAATTGGTCGCATTAGTTTATTGTATGCCACTTCCAGTGCAATGAAAGCCACGGATTCCGTTCAATTTCCCTAGTACTTAATTTACGTGATCGTTCCGTTTCCATTCACTTCTTAGTACCACGCCCAAATATTTCTAGGACGAGACGTGATAATGTTGTTCGCCACCAGTCTTGTAATAGACGCTACCCAGTCCTTTCGCTTCATCATAGGTATTATCTTACATTTATCTACATCTGAGGGGAGGTGATATTCATAACACGAACTGGAAATTTTGTCCTTGTCTTTTCGCCATTCGTTATGAGCTTCCAAGAATCCTGCATTCTACACCATCATCAACTAACATCCGTACACAATGGGTGGATGAAAATACGGAAACTTCAAAAACGTAGCACATTACCGTAACTACTACGGTGGCATTCAAAAGAGCTTCCAATCATCTGAGAATGAATAAACAAAGGTCCTGTTTGATTTTACGGAAATCTGATACCATTCTTTCTGCAAAACATAATCAAGCTCAGGTAACGATGGTGGAGGTGGATAGCTATAACGCACACTTTTCCCAACGTAGACCACAATGGCTACCATGCAAGACTACGCATGCGTGTATGTCCGAAGAATCATTTCATCGTACTTCTGAGTAACACAGGCAATGCAGTATCGTATTTATCCCCGGTACTGGGCAAACGATGTTCAATTAAAATCTCTCCCTTGTGCAGAAATGTACGTCATGGATGTATGAGTGGAGGTTGTAGACACATGGTTTGAGTCTGGCCATGAAACGTGCTCGTATAACGTAATTGGAAGGCGACCACTGACGCTGTGTACGCTACCAGCCGTACTGTGCTGGAGTGTTCTAGCGGTGGTATTCGAAATTTTACAACATCTTCTTTCAAATGTACTCTACAGAATTCATGCACAATGTAAACTGATGAGTCAGTACATTATGAGCACGGCCCATCACGGCGTTGGATGCCGCCCGGTGGCATTGCGGGCACTTGACACGGTATCAAAAATATATAAGCGGACCAGGCATTTAAGGGAAATGACTTTAGCGATGATATGGGCTGCAAATGAGGAATTCCATGCAGAGAAGCGACTTTGAGAGAGGGAAGGTTATTATTACGCAGAGCTTGTGAACTAGTACCACGAAAACGGTGAAGCAGGTGGAATGTTCATGTGTTGCTGTCGTGAGTATCTACGGAAAGACAGAGAGAAGGCCAGTGAAACGGCTCTTCGTAGAACGTGGGGTTCGGAGGCTTGTCTGCTCTGTAAAGTAGGATAGGTGGTGTGATCTGTGGCATCTTTAGGCAAAGAGCACAATGCTGGTGAACGCACATTACTTTCGGAGCACACCGTTCATCGTACACTGTTGAAGATGAAGCTCCGCAACAGACCACACCTACGTGACCGCATTTTGACCCAACGACATCGTTAATTACAGTACTGGCCATTAAAATTGCTACACCAAGAAGATACGCAGACGACAAACGGGTATTCATTGGATACATATATTATACTAGAATTGACATGTGATTACATTTTCAAGCATTCTGGGTGCATAGATCCTGAAAAATCAGTACCGAGAACAACCACTTCTGACCGTAATAACGGCCTTGATACACCTGGGCATTCCGTCAAACAGAGCTAGGATGGCGTGTACAGGTACAGCTGCCCATGCAGCTTCAACACGATACCATAGTTCATCTAGAGTAGTGACGAGCCAGTTGCTTGGCCACCATTGAACAGATGTTTTCAATTGGTGAGAGATCTGGAGAATGTGCTGGCCAGGACAGCAGTCGAACACTTTCTGTATCCAGGAAGGCCCGTACAGGACCTGCAACATGTGGGCGTGCATTATCCTGCTGAAATGTAGGGTTTCGCAGGGATAGAATGAAGGTTAGAGCCACGGGTCGTAACACATTTGAAATCTAACGTCCACTGTTCCAAATGCCGTCAATGCGAACAAGAGGTGACCGAGACGTGTACCAATGGCACCCCAACGCCGGGTGATACGCCAGTATGGCGATGACTAATACACGCTTCCAATGTGTGTTCATCGCGATGTCGCCAAACACGGATGCGACCACCATGATGCTGTAAACAGAACCTGGATTCATCCGAAAAACTGACGTTTAGCTATTCGTGCACCCAGGTTCGTCGTTGAGTACACCATCTCAGGCGCTCCTGTCTGTGATGCAGCGTCAAGGGTAACCGCAGCCATGGTCTCCGAGCTGATAGTCCATGCTGCTGCAAACGTCGTCGAAGTGTTCGTGCAGATGGTTGTTGTCTTGCAAACGTCCACACCTGTTGCCTCAGGGATCGAGACGTGGCTGCACGATCCGTTACAGCCATGCGGATAAGATGCCTGTCATCTCGACTGCTACTGATACGAGGCTGTTGGGATCCAGCACGGCGTTCCGCTTTACCCTCCTGAACCCACCGATTCCATATTCTGCAAACAGTCATTGGATCTCGACTAACTCGAGTAGCAATGTCGCGATACGATAAACTGAAATTGTGATAGGCTACTATCCGTCTTTTATCAAAGTCGGAAACGTGATGGTACGCATTTCGCCTCCCTACACGAGGCATCACAACGACGTTCCACCAGGCAACGCTGGTCAACTGTTGTTTGTGTATGAGAAATCGGTTGGAAACTTTCCTCATGTCAGCACGTTGTAGGTGTCGCTATCGGCGCCAACGTTGTGTGAATGCTCTGAAAAGCTAATCATTTGCATATCACAGCATCTTTTTCCTGTCGGTTAAATTTCGCGTCTGTGGCACGTCATCTTCGTGGTGTAACAATTTTAATGGTCAGTAGTGTACGATTGCAGTGGGCACGGGACCATATGGATTTGACCATTGATAATTGGAAACATGTCGGCTCTTCGTATGAATTACATATGTGTTACGTCGATGGTCGTCTCCGCAAACACTGTCATCGGTGTGAACGTCTTCACGAAACGTGCAGCGTTCCACGGGCGCAGGCTGGTAAGAGCAGTATTATGCTGTGGGAGACGTTCTACTGCACTTGCGTGGAACCTGTGGTAGTTATCTAACGCATGCCGTCAGCTGCGAATCACCTGCGCTTGATGTCTTTCCCAACTGTGATATCATGTTTCAGCAGTATAACCGTCCGTGTCTTGGTGCCATAACCGTGTTACAGTGGTTTGAGGAACTTTATAGCAAAGTCTCGTCGATGTCTCTTGAACCAAATTCGCCTGATGTAAATCCTATGGAACCCACCTGAGTCGCTATCTGGCGTCATCGTTTCGTACGCAGTCGACGGCCCGTCATTTCCTCGAATTACTTGACCTATGTGTAGACACCTAATGGCACATATCTCCATAAACCTACCAAGAAACTGTCAGCATCAGTGACGTAATTCGTTTCAGTGACAGACAAACAAGTTATTAAGTCGGTGATGATAATGTTTTGACTCATCTGTGTGTAGTGCAGGTAAATGTAGGTAACTGAAATAGTGTCCGTCTTTGCGAATCACCATTTATTCTCAAGCCAATTGTGTATCTCCGAAGATACTCTGCACGATTGTACCTTCTTTTGTAGTGGACGATGTAGTACACTGCCAAAGACCTTGAAGAAATGTAGCAAGACGGAATCTAACTAACTCACTTGTACTTATTGTTTGGAAGACTTCATGTGCGAAGAAAGTAGGCTGTGTTTCTCATGAGTGATTTTCTCTACATCTGGACTCACATAATAAAATGTGGAAAATAATGATCTATCTTTTGACACATACAGAAACTGCGCGAGAAATACAGGGTTGAGCATAAATACAGATGCTAGACAAGCCTGCAGATTACGCTATTGTGCTTGACCACAAGTGGCACCTGTGCAGTGTCCTTAATAAGCTGAAAGTTTCAGCCGAGCTCAAAACTGTTTTCTCCTTAGTTGCGAGCGCATTAAGGGTTATGTGACTGTTTTGGTGCATCAGGTCCACTGAATGGTACAGTATTTGTTCCTTAATGCTGATGCTGTATTCCAAGGGTACAGGGTCCAGAAATTGTTTTGTAAACACGAAGATAAGCTTTCGCATCTCCCTTGGCCACAGTAATCACCAGATCTTATTAATATTGACTTTTTGTGGTCTACTTTGGAGAGACGATTGCGTGACCGCTGTTCACTTCCATCATCGTTATCTAAACTTGCTGCTGTTCTGCAGGAGGCATGGTATAAGATTCCTTTGAAAACAGTACAGGAACTGGCTATCCGTTCCGACACGACTGAAAGCGGCTTTGAAAGCCAAAGGCTTTCCTACGCTCTATCAGGCAAGGTAAGAAATTTGCGGTGAAACAATATTTCTGTTCACGTCCTGTACGCTGAAGAAGGTTGGGCATTAGATAAGAAGGAAAACACACCCTTAACTGCCTCTCTCAGCTTTTATTCATCTTCTGAGGACTCAAGGGTAGATTAGCCTCATAAATTGTTCCTAACATTATTTAAGCTTACAAAGGCAAAAAAGAAGCAATTGCTTTTTAACAAGATTCCTTTCTCCATTCCTTTTATTTTGTGCGAGTATTCGCGTCCATGCAAGAATACTACAATTAAAGTCCTAGATAATCACCTTTGATGTTTCTAAACTGTGTCTATCGTTACAGTTATTCCCTTCTCTTGCTCTACCAACACGCTGGTAACAATTCTCTGATGAGGCAGGAGATTTCCGATCAGTTCCTTCACCCTTGCTCTCTCTCCTCTCCTATTCTTCTTCTCTTCTTCTTTTTTAAGATACGTGGAGTCTCCTGGAGAGCCGCGTGCGTTAGTGCGGAGCCTCCGGGCTTCGGGGAGGCGCACCTGTACGGAATCGAATTTGGACGGTTGATTAACGATATGGAATGCTGCGAGGGTAGACCCGAATCTTTCTTTTAGGCGGTTCCGTGCACCCGACTAGGTGAATACCGAGCTGATACCAACGTACCACCTCAGTTACACGATTCGTAAACATTTCGAAAAGCGTTTACACAACTTCTCATTCATAACATGCAGACGCATGGTGCTGGGAATGGCAATTGAATCTCAATGTAGGCAAGTGTAATGTGCTGCGAATACACAGAAAGATAGATCCTTTATCATTTAGCTACAAAACAGCAGGTCAGCAACTGGAAGCAGTTAATACCATAAATTATCTGGGAGTACGCATTAGGAGTGATTTAAAATGGAATGATCATATAATGTTAATCGTCGGTAAAGCAGATGCCAGACTGAGATTCATTGGAAGAATCCTAAGGAAATGCAATCCGGAAACAAAGGAAGTAGGTTACAGTACGCTTGTTCGCCCACTGCTTGAATACTGCACAGCAGTGTGGGATACGTACCAGATAGGGTTGATAGAAGATATAGAGAAGATCCAACGGAGAGCAGCGCGCTTCGTAACAGGATCATTTAGTAATCGCGAAAGCGTTACGGAGATGATAGATAAACTCCAGTGGAAGACTCTGCAGGAGAGACGCTCAGTAGCTCGGTACGGGCTTTTGTCAAAGTTTCGAGAACATACCTTCACCGAGGAGTCAAGCAGTATATTGCTCCCTCCTACGTATATCTCGCGAAGAGACCATGAGGGTAAAATCAGAGAGATTAGAGCCCACACAGAGGCATACCGACAATCCTTCTTTCCACGAACAATACGAGACTGGAATAGAAGGGAGAACCGATAGAGGTACTCAAGGTACCCTCCGACACACACCGTCAGGTGGCTTGCGAGTATGGATGTAGATGTAGATGTAGATGAACACTGGACACAGACTGAAGAGGTAGAAGAAATCCGTACTTGGTGGGATGGGAGATGGAGGAGGAGGAAGTTGACGAGAGTGGCTCCTGCTCACCCTCTAACTCCAACATTTCCAAATTTAGAATAACATGCTGCACCTCGAGAAAAGACGGGATAAGGCTAGGAGAAACAAGAAATTATTGTAACATTTTTCGGTAGGAAAACATTTTAAAATGCTTCCACTTCTTATTGTCCGCCTCTACAGTCGTTCAAGTTTTTCTTAAGAGAATGTAGAACTGAATTCCTCAGTTAACGTACGAGTGATTCATTTTACCCGTCCTTTCAGATATGAGCAATGTCGGGTCACTCAGAAATGTCAGAGGACGCACCCTCACATCAAAGATATTTAATTCCAAAGGTGCATCGTGTGTCGTAAGTATCCAGCAAATATGAACATCGTACATTATTCCTCGTTATTGACTTCTAGCAACCGATGAAAATTAACTGTGAACCAAAACAGAATCGGCATCGATGGCATTAAAAATGACAGCCAAATAACAGCTCCGTGCTAGAAAATATAAACCTACTTATGAGTAATCATGGTGCTTCAGCAATTATAGTTTCAGTGACGGTAACTGTGTTGTATTGATTAGTTTCTTTTACTACTTCGTTGTTCTGTTCGTATGATTAGTTTTGACACGCGTAAGTAAACTTCTCGTCCTAACAAGTGTGCGCCTACATTGCTTCGGAGTAAGGTGAAGAAAATATGATTTAATTTTAATTACACAAAGGTCAACTTAGTGAAATCATACAGAATGTGATCAGAATGTGACATAGTTAAATTCTTCGCTCCTGCATATCTAACTCGTAGAGACTCTGTGGATAAAATCAGGCAAACATATCTCGTTTTTGGGCGAAAAAGCAGTCATCCATACCATGCTCCATCCATGTCTGAAGCGGGAAAAACATTAACACGTGGTAAAATAAAAAGTACATTCAACGAGGTAGTTCAGAATCATCCGTAGAGTATACCTGAACGCATATATAAGTGTTTATTATGTTTGCAATCATGATTATTAACTGACACTATTACGTTTACATTCGAAGTATACAGACGAACCATTATCTCACGTGAGCGCGTATGTGGATGAAGAGGAGTGACTTGAGACCTGCCTGAGAACTCTCCTGGCATTAGCTTGAAATTATTTGGGGGAAAAAACGAGGAAATCCTAAATAGGAAAGTGATTTTCTTAATATGTTAGGCTACTCAGCCTGAGGGCAATAGAAAGTCGCAACAGGGGTAACGAGTATAGGATGGTGCTTGTGAGATTTAGTTCACATAGCTATTGTCCTTTGTAAAATTAGCATCCTTTGTATTCTTCTTACTTGCAAAGCTAATAAAAAATGTCGGTTCACTGCCTATGTGTGTTACAGAGTCTAAACATTCTAACATTTACTTGGGCGATCCTAGACCCCTTGCCAGACCATAATTGCCGAAAGAGGAGCTCTTATCTCGTTGTTTGAGGTCCACCGTTTTCATAACAAATTAATTTTATTTTAGCTCATGTGACCAGATACTCTTCCTGTAACCAGAATTGTCATTTAACCTAAAGAAGGGAAAATGTGTGCGGTCTGTCTCTATGTATCGTGTGAACTTTTCTCGGTGTATCTTCGTCCTTTAACTGTATGCATATCATATTTCCCTACGCGGAGATTGAGGGCGATCCCAACATTTGCTGAAACGAGCCTACAATGCCGCGGGCCGGTTTACGAGGCATGTTGTCTTTAATGCGCTGTGGGGAATCCATCTGCATGTAGAAAACCATATCTGACTTGTAGGCTAGCCCGCTGTGCGTCAAATTACACAAGCAGATCATTTTCCTATCTGTAGTCAAAGGTAAAAGGCAAATTATTCAATAACGAAAAGAACTGACAAGTCACACATGGTTTCAGTTCACGTCCGAATGGATGTAGCAGCAGGCCTAAAATCTCCGTCCAGTCACAAAGATACCCGGTTTCCACAGTTCCCTTAAAACGCTTGAAGCGAATGCCTGGGTAGCAGCTTCATAAAGCCTATATGTGAGTTCCAAGCCCATCCTTGGTCAATCCAACGGATGGCACTTCGCAACGCACTGTCACGGTGTTAAGTTCAAATAAACTTGTGACTTTAATGGATCATATACTCGCACAGCTTTCACGATGATTATTAGTAATGTAGACCATAATAATACACTCAGAATTAGTTTTCATGACGATGGCAACAAAACAGGTCTCAAACTAAAAAAAAAAACTTATTGGCCGAAACGTCGTTTTTTGAAATCCATATACGATACTTTATATACCCATGACGACAGGGATATAAGTACCTGCCAGTCACTACATATATCTGCTTCAATAATACGTAACGCAGCTAAACGTGAATACCGCAGGGTTCTGGCAGAAAAATGAACCTCAAAAGTTCCTCGTTCGTTTTAGGAGGCAGACGTGTTATTCAGAGAAGAAAGTGGCACTTATGGTTTTCTAACACTGCTGGTCAGACTCCGTATTGCAAGGGACTGTCTAAATCCACTGACAACAGCAACTGATTGTTGTCGCGAACAAAAGAAGAACGGCACTATCGCAGTATTCTGATAATGGAGCCAAGGATAGGTAACCAAACTTACGTCTTCCTCGCCGAGAAAGTTTGCTGTAAGTTGTGTTACCTATCTTAAGGTGCCTGAAATATTTCCTGGACAGTTGCATTTTGCTCAGCCTGCAGAAATATGTGTGCCCTTGGCAGGGAGAGATATGCTGCACGAAACAGTTGTTCAACGTTGTCCACTCCGAATTTCTTAACGGTTTTGTTTCGCACATCTCTGCCCGTTTCCATTTATATTCCTTCCAATTCATGCCCTACTTCTTTTCTTATTCTCCCTCATCTTCCTTCCTCATTCCATCGCCCCGTTTTCTTTTACCCATTCTCAATTTCTTCGCCTGTCACAAAAGTGCGCCCACTTAAATAGCCCTCTTGGCGTGTTCACTGGTCGCCATAATGTAATTACGCCAATGCTTAGTTGAGTTACACAACAGCAGTTATTCAACAGACTCACCATTTAAGTAAGTGACTGACAACTAGTAAGGAGTTTCGTAGGTGACACTGGATTATCGTCAAAACGTCAGCACAAAGTAGTTCAGTAGTGTGAGGGGGAGAAATCGGTGTGCAAACTAATGTTTGTCCAAATGTGACTAAAGTGAACGGAAATGGAACAGTTTGATACTAAATTAATACGCATCGGATCTTTATAAAATTATAAACGCAATAGAAACGTAATATGATATTTAAGTATAAACGTGCACGTAAGTCACTTGTGATAGTTGGAGAAAATGCTACTATCTATGATCTTATGCTACATTCAACAACACATCGGATATTTTAACTCCGTCGACAGGTAACTAACAAGAGTGGCAGCAGATCGTCGTATTTTTGCCAACACCGAAATGCGAGTGCATTATTCAAATGAGAAAAGTGTCATTTTCAGATTAGAAATAAATATCCACATGTTCATCACGTATCACAGGTGGTTCTTGCTGGAATAGAATAATGTGGAATTAAGAAATGACTAACCGAAGTTAACTAAATCTAAGCTCATTTTAAGCTGAGTATTAGAAGAAACAAGTACAGCATTTACAGAATACAAGAAACAAGTATAGAAATCCCCACATATATTTGCTACTAAAGCCATGATTTGCAGAATCAAAATAACAAGGCGAACTTCTCAGAACTAAATGAGGTATAAGAACATCCATTTCTCGTGAATGTTCGGTAAATCCTACTCTCTATAATCAGATCAAACAAAACGGCTGAAGGTCTCTATCCACCATGTGGTGCGCAAATCCTGGATATCTGCAGTGTGCACTAATATCACACTTCCTGGCGTATTAAGATTTTATGTCACACCGAGTTTCGAACTCCGGACATTTGCCTTTTGAGGGTAAGTACTCTACATATTTTGGTTTGCGAGACGTTAAAGACTGAAATGTGTCCAAACAGGCAGTAAGTTTTCAAGTTTCAATTAATTTCGAAAACCTTTAGAGATAACGAAGAAGAAGAAGGGATATGAAACACAACCATGAGATAAATTCTCGCTCTTACGCGAGCAAGCAGAATATTGGCCACGTACTGCAACTCCAACGGAGATGATGTCTGTGGCAGGCTACGTACCACCAAACAGCCTCACTCTCGGGAGGCAGCACAAGGAGTAAACACGCCAGCCACCAGCCACACACCTTCCCAACGACTAGCCTCTCATTCGGCAGTCACCGCACCAGATGCCCAGCACCGAGAGTCGCAAGCTGCCCAAGAGGCCGACGGAACAAACCGCCAAAGAGATTGGTACGGAACAGTCACATCAAATGAAGAGGTAATTACTGCCCTCTGGTTGTACCCTCTCTATTGATACGTGGAGGCCCCGAATCCCATTCTCAGTACTGCCAGCTATTTTCTCCTCGGTAGAAGGACTGGAAGGTGTGCACTCAACCTCGTGATGCCATTTAAGGGGTTATTGGACAGTGTAGTAGCGGCTACTGGTCATTAATACTGACAACGGTCAGGAGAGCGGTGTGCTGACCCAACGTTCCTCCATACTGCATCCAGTGACGCCATTGGCAGAAGATGACATGGCGGTCGGTCGGTGATGATGGGTGTATCATGGCCTGTGGATGTGGTTTACATTTACGGTTAAATAGCGTGCAGCACGAAAACCTCGCAGACGCGACGCAGGCTGTACAGGTGTTTGTTCCCTCATGCGAGTCCGACTGTCAAGCTGAGCCTACCTTTGGGTGGCTGACGTGGCGTGCGCCTTGACAGGACAGGGCGCCGATAAGCCGACACGAGCACAAAGGCAGCGCTGCTGCGCGATAGGCGCAGCCCCACTACCTGCAGCTGCTGCTACCGCCAGCTGCTGCCACGAAGTTCGTTGACGCCTGTGGGCGTTTCGAGCCATACGCAGCTCGCTGTTGTCCCAGGTCCTCAACCCCACCCTCCGTCCCCCCACACTTAAATGTACATTCACTGCTTGTGTAGACTTTTACGTGTTTCTGTGCATATTTAATACCAATGCGGCCTCTGGCACTAGCACAGATTTTTGCATCACAAACCACTAAATTCAATGCTTGTTCCCGAGGTGGAACCTAATATCTGTTCAGTGTATAATGTGTTACAGTAAAAGTTCAACATTTATTGAGAGGTGGTTGATGATGATGATGAGCGTTTGGCGTCATTGGCCGGGAGGCCCCTCGCGGGGCAGGTCCGGCCACCTTGGCGCAGGTCTTATTACATTCGGCGCCACATTGGGCGACCTGCACGCCGGATGGGGATGAAATGATGATGAACACAACACAACACCCAGTCCCTGAGCGGAGAAAATCTCCGACCCAGCCGGGAATCGAACCCGGGCCCGGAGGACGGCAATCCGTCACGCTGACCACTCAGCTACTGGGGCGGATTGAGAGGTGGTAACACTCATCTAAATAAGAGTATTAAGTGCAGTAAACTCGGGTCCAGAAACGGGTACTTTCTGAGATAGGAAAACTTGCTCATATGAGAGTCAAAGAAAAGTGTTTGCTGATATGATTACAATCTTATTGCCCCTCGCTCGGCACAGCTAACAGTGTGTTTGAAGCTCGTCAGTACCGCAGAATCTTATGCATATGTCATTCGGAGCATTAGCGAGTCTGGAGTGATTTTAACAGTGTATGAAGAAACAGAGACTAGGACAGTCTTGTGGCTGTAATAAATTTATGAAACTGCCGTGAATGGTCGCCTTAACCACTTTGGCTGTCGAGCATACTTCCGGGACCGACTCAAATAAGCACACTATCAAGTTCATTGCTTACGTAACCAAAATTACACAACACTAATGATTCACCTTGAATTACTTATGAAAAGAATTCGTCCGTCCCGGCGGACAGGCTGGATATTTAACTAAAGGATGGAAGTGCTGCTTATACACGGTGGTACTCGGAACAAACGAGTAGAAAGGAACCGCCAAGCAATTTCGAAAATGATCAGGCTGCATTCGATGTGTTCGGGATAAAGATAGCAGGTATTGGAGGAACATGCAAATTTGTGCGAGATCTGGAATCGAAAGAGGAATACCGACTTGTCGCGACAGGTTGCCTTAAAAGTTTTAACTGTCTGAACACGCTTACGGGACCGACCCAACACTTTTATAGTAGGTGCCCTACAGGTACTATTTTCATACCTGTTGCAGCAACTGTCAGAAAGAAACCGCAACTGCGAATAAATTTCATGAACTTAGTAGAGCTGTAATACAGTTTTGCCTCGGGCATGGATGTGTGTGATGTCCTTAGGTTAGTTCGGTTTAAGTAGTTCTAAGTTCTAGGGGACTGATGACATCAGAAGTTGAATCCCACAGTGCTCAGAGCCATTTGAATCATTTTTTGCACTATTGTTTCCATTATCTGTTTCTTCAGACATTGCTAAGGATAAGCATTACAAGCTCCGACATGTAGAATGACGATCACAATGCTAACTATGAAAACGTTTGGCTCCTTGAAACCTTGCGGCAGGAATCCCAGTAAAAAGCTATGGGGTCGTACGCAGTATGATAAGGGCAGTTTTAGTCGGTCCCGGAAGTATGCTCGACAGACAAGGTGGTTAAGGCGACTATTCGCGACAAATGGAAATCCGGATAGAGTCCTCATCCGGTATAAATTTTCATGTGCCATCAATAGGTACCGTCTTCATACCTAATGCAGCTAATATCATAATGATTCCGCAATTGCCGGCCGCTTTGGCCGAGCGTTTCTACGCGATTCAGTCTGAAACCACGCGACCGCTACGGTCGCAGGTTCGAATCCTGCCTCGGGCATAGGTGTGTGTGATATCCGTAGGTTAGTTAGGTTTAAGTAGTTCTAAGTGCTAGGGGACTGACGACCTCAGATATTAAGTTCCATAGTGCTCAGAGCTATTTGAACCCTTTTTTTGATTCCGCAATTGCGAATAAATTTCGTAGTCTGCAGCCAGTTTTGTGGTTCGAGATGTAGCGGCAGTTTTGCGTCAACTAAATGTATTGTACACGATTAGTCCTTAGGCGTGCGGACTGAACGAGGATTCAGCTTCCGGAAAGCTAGAGAATGTGTGTTCACTAGAGGGTGGAAAAATCAGTCGAACGGCTTATATGTATCATACTCTGCGTCTTCTCATTTGCTACACCAAAGCGGAAATCATTTCAGCAATATGACTTGTTTAGTAGCAGGTTTCCAACGCGCAAAAAGTGATGGGAAAGAGAGAAATAAAAAGCTACGAACAAAGAGAAACGTCACAGAAAACATGGAAGCGATTAGAATTTTGTGAATAGTACCACATTATGAGACATATCCAGAATCACAAGGAATTTACCATAAGATAAAACACACTAACACGTCTGAAAGTACGAGAGAACACAGTTCGAACCACGGAATTGACTGCGAACTGCCTAGCGTTCAGACTACTGTATACCTTTAATTGTGTGATACAGAGAGACATCAGAATAGGTGCTTGATACTATTGACCGGGCGTCAATGCAACGGTTATGCTCGTATCAACAACCAAACGTCTTTCAAATCTTTCTCGAATAGGTGTCTCTCCAGTGTCAGACAGTATGCGTTTCTCGATTTACGTTCAATAGAATATCTTTCTTGTTTCGAGGAATACTACCACCCCAGAAATTAATGAACACTTTCTGATATAATTGCGTTGAAGTGTTCGCTTACGCTGCTGGCGATGAACCATTAGAAACAGTAACAATTGTAAGATCCTCGCAGTAGCCGTCTGAAGCGATCATCATGAAGGAAAAGCAGCAGTCCGGTTGCATCCATTCCGAATAGGTTAAGAAAATACATTCCTTTGAGTTCAAAGAATGTAATCTTAATTTTTTTCACAAAATTGACTTATACCTTCATAGTATGCAACGAAAACAAAAGTTCTTGGTAAAAAAGAAAAAAATGAATTGCTTTAAGGGAGTGATTCCATTTTGGAATATAATTTTAAAATTTTTCACAAAATTAACCTGTAAGCAACGAACATACGAACAGTTTGGCAAATAATAAACAATCAATTGCTTTATGGAGGTGATTTCGCTTTGGAACCACTGGGTCCTACAGTTTTTAACCTCCCTTTAATTCATGAGATATATCAGAAAGCAATTTCGCAGTTTTTTTAGACAAAATCCTACATTTGTAAAATTAGATGGGTGCATAACCCGTAAAACAAATTATAGTTCTAAGAAACAATCAAAACTTATGTTAAGATTTAATAAATTTGTATCAAAAGCGCATACTGCCTCAGAGGTTTCATTTCGAAATCACTCGTAGCAGCAGCAGTAGAAATTCAAATTTGCGTTACAATCACTTACTTTCAGTGGCAATGATCTCTTAAAATCACGTAGCACAATCTCCTCTACGATTGTTGCCTTGAACGCTGTGAGTGACTGCTAAAATCCACAACATTCGTAAAAGTACATCACTGTACCACTAAATGTTTTTGGCTTGCAGTAACGCCAGCAGTTTCATGCGAAAGGCGATCACATTTAATAAAAAATGGTGGTTTCAAGCAGAAAGCACTGGTTTTCAAACGGACACCTCAGTTACCAAAGAAGTAGCCTCTAGAACACGTCGGTCGATCCTTGATTGTCGTTTATAAGTCTACGGCAGTGATCAGGATGAATTTCTGTCTGGGATTGTGAAGATTCTTCCAAGACTGGTGAATTTCGTCATGGGATAATTGAATAAGAGCGACAACAAAAGAAACGGACTAACTGGTATTTATGAGTATGCAAATGGGACATACATGCTTCGCGAAATTTGTAGGCAGAACACATCTAATTCATGAATCGTTTAGTAGCATGTGTCATACTGAATGGGAACTGACACGGGCGAAGGTGCAAGAGAAGATAAGCAAAGATGTTCAGCTAAACACAGATCCATAAACGGGTCGTTTTCAAGGTGTTAGCAGACGTGTTGTTCCGTAATTATATACAATAAAGTACCTATTACCGCTCCAGTTCTGAACCATATCAGCGGTTAAGCTGTACACTTTCTTTTTGAGGTAAAATACAGTGCTAGTGTCAGTGGATCTTGAATGCCGAGGTACTGGTCTAGTTCGATCTATTCGTTCATGAGACTCAGAGGGACATAGACACGTGTTACTAGGTAGATGCCGTGTTTCTTGACTTCCGTAAGGCGTTTGATACAGTTCCCCACAGTCGTTTAATGAACAAAGTAAGAGCATATGGAATATCAGACCAATTGTGTGATTGGATTGAAGAGTTCCTAGATAACAGATCGCAGTATGTCATTCTCAGTGGAGAGAAGCCTTACGAAGTAGGAGTGTCGTAGGACCGTTGCTATTCACGGTATATATAAATGACCTTGTGGATAACATCGGAAGTTCACTGAGGCTTTTTGCGGATGATGCTGTAGTATATCGAGAGGTTGTAACAATGTAAAATTGTACTGAAATGCAGGAGGATCTGCAACGAATTGACGCATGGTGCAGGGAATGGCAACTGAATCTCAATGTAGACAAGGGTAATGTGCTGCGAATACACAGAAAGATAGATCCTTTATCATTTAGCTACAACATAGCAGGTCAGCAGCTGGAAGCAGTTAATTCAATAAATTATCTGGGAGTTGGCATTAGAAGTGATTTAAAATGGAATGACCACATAAAATTAATCGTCAGTAAAGACTGAGATTCATTGAAAGAATCCTTAAGAAATGCTGTCCGAAAACAAAGTAAGTAGGTAGCCCACTGTTTGAATAATGCTCACCTGTGTGGGATCCGTACCAGATAGGGTTGATAGAAGAGATAGAGAAGATCCAACGGAGAGCAGCGCGCTTCGTTACAGGATCATTTAGTAATCACGAAAGCGTTACGGAGATGATAGATAAACTCCAGTGGAAGACTCTTCAAGAGACGCTCATTAGCTCGGTACGTGCTTTTGTTGAAGTTTCGAGAACATACCTTCACTGAGGAGTTAAGCAGTATACTGCTCCCTCCTACGTATATCTCTCGAAGAGACCATGAGGATAAAATCCGAGACGTTATAGTCCACACAGGGGCATACCGACAATCTTTCTTTCCACGAACAATACGAGACTGGAATAGAAGGGAAAACCGATAGAAGTACTCAAGGTACCCTCCACCACACACCGTCAGGTGGCTTGTGGATTCTGAATGTAGATGGAGATTCCACCTCAATTTCACCATCTCAGATTTCACTGTTAATTGACACACATATCGTGCATTTTTACATCTTATCTAATTTTTTCTGTGAGAAGTGTAAACCTTAGACATTATCAAGGAAAAAGGTGTGTCAATACAAGGTAATTTCGGAGAGCAGTCACTGAGTTCTTCTTAATCGACGTAGATGCAAATGATGGTGCTTGTACTGTCGGAGTTGGTTTCACCTGTTGGAGAGCCAACAGGCTAGCACGCAACAAGCTAGGGAGACGGAGGTGGCCGCCTGGAACTGTTCCAAGCCGGCCCGTTCTCACAGCAACAGGTGTGTCCGCGCAGTCCCGTCTGCAAGACGAACAACACCCATCCGTCCAACCACCACAAATCGTGGCACTCGCTCACAATAATCCACAAGGACAGGTGGTCACGTAAAGGGGGCATCCAGCAGTGCCATACGATGGGGAGACACCAGGGCATCAATAAATGCTGCTCTCAAGGTCCATGCGCCTCCTCAGATACAACGAGATGTTAGGGAATGTACTTGTGACAGATTAGTAGTCATCAACCATTCGACTGATTTCCTAATTCCTCAAGTTTGTCCTATTCCACGTAAGGCGTCTCATTTCTGTACATATTTATTCAACTCAACTACACTACTGGCCATTAAAATTGCTACACCATGAAGAAATGCAGATGATAAACGGGTATTCATTGGACAAATATATTACTATAGAACTGGCATGTGATTACATTTTCACGCAATTTGGGTGCATAGATCCTGAGAAATAAGTACTCAGAACAACCACCTCTGGCCGCAATAACGGCCTTGATATGCCTGGGCATTCAGTCAAACAGAGCTTGGATGGCGTCTACAGATACAGCTGCCCATGCAGCTTCAACACGATACCACAGTTCATCAGGAGTAGTGACTGGCGTATTGTGACGAGTCAGTTGCTCGGCCACCATTGACCAGACGTTTTCAGTTGCTGAGAGATCAGGAGAATGTGCTGGCCAGGGCTGCAGTCGAACATTTTCTGTATCCAGAAAGGCCCGTACAGGACCTGCAACATGCGGTCGTGCATTTCCTCATGTCAGGACGTTGTAGGTGTCGCCACCGGCGCCAACCTTTTGTGAATGCTCGGAAAAGCTAATAATTTGCATATCACAGCATCTTCTTCCTGTCGGCTAAATCTCGCGTCTGTAGCACGTCATCTTCGTGGTGTAACAATTTTAATGGCCAGTAGTGTAACTTCATAATTTGCTCTAGACGTTCCCTATATTATTTTTCTTGGCAAATTTTTTTGTTTAGTGCTCCCACGAATTTAGATTATGACTTCGTAAATTACCTACTAAATATCTAAAGGAAGGCTTCCACAGACATACTGCCACGCATTCAAATTTCGTTGAATGGCTCTGAGCACTATGGGACTTATCATCTGAGGTCATCAGTCCCCTAGAACTTAGAACTACTTAAACGTAACTAACCTAAGGGCATCACACACATCCATACCCGAGGCAGGATTCGGACCTGCGACCGTAGCAGTCACGCGGTTCTGAACTGAAGCGCCTAGAACCGCTCGGCCACAGCGGCCAGCTTCATATTTTAAAACTAAAGTGATTGGTAATTGTTTCACGTGCAGAATGATACAGTGGAACATATTTATTCGATGAATAAAACGCAGTTAACTGTCTATTTTCAGTGTTTTCTTTTTTCTCCTGTAAGTATTTCGGAGAGAAAGCGCTTCTAACTATACTCCAAAGCATTACATCGTGCGGTGGAATGTTTGCACCTGCATATTGTTACCATTTTCATCACTGTATATTCATGACTACATTTATCTGTGTGCTTGTAATAATATCAGTTTATTATGGCGTTACGTCTATAACGCAAATCAAACACTCAAGAATTTTTCCATGGACTAATAGCGAAGCAAATCATCACGCTAAGTGGGTGCGATTGTTTCACCAGTTCATGACGAAAACCCTCAAGTGAATAATGTAAACTCTGATGATGTAGCATACACTCAGAAATACGTATAGGAAATAAGAAATACTAACAGTAGTCATAAGATACACTTAGTACGGAGAACTGTGTTTGCTCCCCTTCTTATTAATTTGCACGTTTTAATACCACACAGAACAGTGTAATAAATACATAACTACTTAAAATTCGTCTTCAGTTATACATAATGGGTTATTGCTGCTAAAATCTTACTTTACTTTTCGCCTGCACTCAGGTCCTCTTTATTTCTTTCGAAGTTCGTCTGTCAAGCGCTGTCTTTATTCTTTTTTTTTTTTAATTACAGCCTTCATTCCTGCGCTTATGTGCGAGAAGATCAATTTGAGTTCCGTGTCATTATAGAAATCGACTTTTTATAGCCGTTTCTCAGCTGCGAGACGTGCACGTAAGTCCCAATTAGGACTACTTTGGAGGGTCGGGGGGATAGGTCTTACCAGTTCTCTCATTTGTCTTCCACCCAAGGGAAACCGTGGTCTTGCATATGCGTGTGTGTGTGTGTGTGTGTGTGTGTGTTTGAGATTTATTACAGTATCGAGTCAAATTTTCAAGGTAATTGGCAGTGTAAGCAGTCTTACCAGTATAAGGAAAATTCTAGTGACGTTCATAGGATTTTTTGACCTGGCAAAAGCGTTGTAAAATGATGCAATATGTTCGGAAGTCTGAGAAAAATAGGAGTATGCCATACGGAAAAGCGGGTAATATACAATATGTACAAGAATCAAGCGGAAACAATAGCAGTGGACGATCAAGAATGAAGTGCTTGTATTAAAAAGGATGTAAGAGAGGGATGTAGTCTTTCGTCTATACTGTTCAATCTCTACACTGAATGCAATGATTGAAATAAAAGCAAGGTTCAGGAGTTTAATTAAAATTCAAGTTGAAACGATATGAAAGATAAGATTCACTGAAGACATTGCTATGGAGAGTGAAAGTCAAGAAGAATTACATGATGTGCTCAATGGAATGAACAATCTAGTGCATACAGAATATTGACTGAGAGTATATCGAAGAAAGACGAAAGTAAGTAGCAGAAATGAGAACAGGGAGAAACTTAACATCAGGATTGATGGTCATGTAGTAGATGAAGGTATTCTGCTAGCTAGGCAGCGAAATAATTGATGATGAATGGAACAAGGAGGAGATCAAAAGTAGGCATAAAGGACTTTCCTGACCAAGAGAAGTCTACTAGTATCAAACATAGGGCATAATTTGAGGAATAAGTTCATGAGAATGTACGCTGGGAGCACAGCATTTTATGGTAGCGAAACATGGACTGTGGGGAAACCAGAACAGAAGCGAAGCGAAGCATTTGAGGTGTGGCGCTACAGACGAATATTGAAAATTAGGTGGACTGACAAAGTAAGGAATGAGGAAATTCTGCGAAGAATCGGAGAGGAAAGGAATATGTGGCAAACACTGACAAGGAGAAGGGACAGAATTGTAGGGCATCTATTAAGAAATCAGGGGATGACTTCCACAGCATTAAAGGGAACTGTACTGGGCAAAATTGAAGAGAGGAAGACAGAGATTGGAACACATCCAGCAAATAATTAAGAACGTCGGCTGCAAGTGGTAGTCTGAGGCGAAGAGGCTGACAGAGGAGAGGATTTGAGGAATTCGTGGCGGGTCGCATAAAAAAAGGCACAACTTTGATCTCCTCTGTCCTGGATGTAACCAGTGTTTCGCTTGAGCAGGTATCATAAATCCGTGGTAGCCTATCCTCAGGCAACCCCCACTCTTACAGTTGTAGCTTCTCCTTTACGTCCCGGGTACTCGCACTGGGAGGGAACTCAAGTCCGAGGTGGTCGAATACATGTTCTATCAGGGACCGGTCTGGGGTCTTACTGGCCATTTCAGTACTTTTACAGGATGCAAACGGTTAGAAGAGATACATGTCATGCGTGAACGAGCGTTGTCGTGTTCAAAAATGGCTCAAAGTTTCTGACGCTTGGGAGGTAACACTCGAAAACGCAGGATGTCCGTGACGCATCGTTGTGCCATTTGAGTTCCCTCTACCACTATCAGCCGTGACCAGGAGTCCTATCCGATGACTCCCCGCACTGTGAGTAACACGGCTGTGCCTCCCCAAAGCGTAAGTAACATCGAACCTCTCCCTAGGTCACCACTAGACTCGTCGACGATGGTCGCTCTGAGTAGCACAGAATGACGATTCATTGCGGAACAGAATGCGACGGAATTTATTAGCAGTCTTAGCTATCTGGTGCCGGCACCCCTGCAGATGCAGTCGTTTGTGTGCAATTGTTAATGGCAGCCTACGCATGGGTCGGTAAATCGCTATTGTTACTGCTGCTTTTCTTTGACCCACTGTTTTAATTGACACAGGAAGTTTCAGGTAGTCTATCACTTGTGCTCCAATGGCAAGCGCATATGTGGAGGGGCTGCGACATACTTGGTAGAGTCCTGCATGACCGAGTAAGCGAGCACAAAATACGAGGTGGGGCGAGCACACCCTAACTGGATAGGCTACCCGCACTAGTTCTTGTGACCGAGCATAGAAGCCGTGACCGAATACGTAGCACATAACTTCAAACACATTACACGTGTTATTATCCGTGTGAACCTGCAGCCAGTACGGGCTTCTTATTTGTGGTGTGTCTCTCTGTAATCATGCAGAAAGGAAGCCAGTGTAGTAAGACGTAAGATTGAAACCAACGTTTACACATTAAAGAAACGGGAAGGTCTAAAAAGCCAAGTATGGAGTACATTTCTGTTGGTTGTAGATGAAAACATTGCGTCTACTGGGTGCGTATCGTGCATAAACTGCTCCACTTTATTGTTTTTCCAGTCGGCAACCACTCATTTAAAGAAACACAGTTGCAAGAGACCTCACAAAGATCGTTTCTTTGGCCGTCCTTCCGTTATCTTAATATGCTTGCAATAAGTGAAAAGCAGGGAATTCTTAACAATGTGCGACAAATGTGTGCTACGTACGCAGGTACAACATTCAATCATTAACATAATCGTTTTTGCATAGTTAGTGGAAAGTGTATTATAGAGAAACGGGAATGTTGTGACTCGTATAATATTTCATTAACGTAAAACATCTCGTTTTTATGGGAACGGGGGGTCGGGTTGTTTGGGGGGAGAGACCAAACAGCGAGGTCATCGGTCTCGTACGGGAATGTTTCGATGATTTCCATATCAGTTCTGTATTACTTGTCTCTTTTGTTTATTATCATAGATCCTTCAAGTACTGTGTCATCACCACCCAGAAAGAGAGCTCGTTTCAAGGAATGGAGGAACAACAGATCATCCGCAGCAGATGAAGAAGATCTGTACATTTTAATGCACCCCGGAGATGATGATGGCATCTTAAAGTGGTGCAGCAGACATGAAACAGATCTGCCAGGTTTGGTTGCAGTTGCAAGACCTATTTTATGTATCCCAGGAACAAGCGGACCTAGTGAAAGGTGCTTTAGTAAAGCCGGCATGTTACTAACAAATTGCCGCAGCCAATTAAATCCGGAACGCGTTAGTGATTTCCTGCTGATCAACAATAACTATAATTTTGTTTATGTTGCAAACAATTGAAACGTATGACAAGTTACGTCTGTAAATGTTTAATGTTCTTTGTATGCTTTCTTTATGAAGATGGTTGTCTTCTAGATTACAGGGAAAGCACGTATTTAATGTTTCGTATAAATGAAAGGAAAAATATCTCTTTTGTTTGGAAATGAGACTCGTCTTCTATCCACGATTGTATTGAAATATCATTTTACTTTCCAGGTGTTTTATGAATTTAGCTGTGTCACGTACCCGTTCTTGGAAATGTACTTTTGTATTAAGAGAGAGAGAGAGAGAGAGAGAGAGAGAGAGAGAGAGAGAGAGAGAGACAGAGAGGCGTTGGATGTGTACAGTACAGTGCAGCGAGCCGGGTCGAGGCGAGGTGAGACGTCAGCGGTGACCGGTCATGCTCGGTTATCCGCGTGTCCGGAATCCGGACATCAGACATGCGGCGAGTACGTGACCGAGCCGAGTCGTATGGGACCGGACACAAGCGGCTCGGTCCCCCCGTCAACAGGCGAGTCGTGACCGGTCAAACACTGAACGTTGCAGCACTCTAATACTTGGTGCACAATAAGGTAATACTCTCTTGGTGGTCAGACATAGCTGAAGAAAACCTTCACAACGAATATGTCTGCCGCCACGTTCCTACGTTGTATATTAGAGGGCCAATCTGAATACCCCACAAATCTGGATACTGCACCTTTCGACCAGCCGATGAAATGAAGATACTCAGTGAGGCCCTTTGTTATTGTGTCAGGTGCTGACAACTCTGCCTCACACGAGTACACTGACTCTGCGTCTCCTTCACAGTTATCAATCAAGATCTGATGCTGTTCACGCTCCTTATACACCCTGTAAGACCGGATAACAACATTAATATCAACAACGCTAGCGCACTCTGGTGACCGTTCTGCTTGTCATAGACAGTTACAACTCTGATAATTTACCTAACTTCCGACGGTACGGAGGTGTAGGGAGCAACACCAACATCCGACCATACTCTCGGGATGCTTCACCTTCGCCGCGCGGGGTAGCCGAGCGGCCATGGGTGCCTTGTCACGGTCCCTGCGGCTTTCCCCGTCAAACATGGGTGTGTATGTTGTCTATAGCGTAAGTTAGTTTCAGTTATATTAAATAGTGTGTAAGTTTTGGGACCGATGTCATAAGTAGTTTGGTCCCGTAAGATATTACCACAAATTTCCAAAATGCTTCACTTTCTTTGTCGGGCAGTTTATGTAGGGCGTACTCCTGATGGCTTTTATCTTTGTTTGTAATTATTCTGTTTCTTCCGTTACGTCTTTTGTATACGAAGCGAAATGTAGTTTCTCTTCCTCTTCCTCTTTGCTGACTTCCATTTCACTCCCTTCCCGCTCTCGCAAGGAAGTTAAAACTTAGGGAAAATAAATGACAAACCCATTTGATTTTCCTGTTTCTTATCTCTCTTTATATTCTTGGGCATTAAATATTAGGTATTAATTTCTATACTGTAGTTAATGGTCATTTTCATCCAGATCTGTCGCTTCGTAGAACACCGAAAAATCTATACAAATCACGATTAAGTATGGCGATTTCTTTTTTCACAATGTTTTGTATCATTATTAACTGTAAGTTGCCGCGCGGGATTAGCCGAGCGGTCAGGGGCGCTGCAGTCATGTACTGTGCGGCTGGTCCCAGCGGAGGTTCGAGTCCTCCCTCGGGCATGGAAATGCCGTGTGGCTAGGGCCTCCCGTCGCATATACCGTTCGCCTGGTGTAGGTCTTTCGAGTTGACGCCACTTCAGTGGCTTGCATGTCGATGCGCATGAAATGATGGTGATAAGGACAACACAACACCCCCAGTCTCTGAGCGGAGAAATTCTCCGTCCCAGCCGGGAATCGAACCCGAGCCGTTAGGCATGACATTCTGTCGCGCTGACCACTCAGCTACCAGGGGCGGGCAGTTACTTATTTACTAGTAACGTGCTACATATGTTATAAAACTGTGACGTACGTACTATACAGGACTATTTGTGCAGATGCAAATCAAAAAATGTTTCAAGCAAATGTTCTTTAGCTGTCAGGGGGACATCAATCAGCATGACTGCCTTCGTTGTAGCTTTGCTTTTTACAAAGATATGAAGAGCGTTGTGACTTTTTTAAATGACACCCTGTATTTTTTATTCAATAATTCATTTCCTCTCTTAAAGACCTATTCAAAAATGTATCTAAGTGTACCATTCACTGAAACAAACGTTATTAATTACATAACACAACATTAACTTTGAGCCCGGGATTACAAACTTGTCCACTTGCTGGAGTTATCAGAAAACAAATGGAAACCAAGTAAAAACATAACACAAAATTGGCTTTCTCACTCCTGTACCATTGCCTTGGAGCAGAACATTCAAAAGTGCTCAAAGTGGTAACCCTGGACACTAGTTCACTCGTTGAATGAAAGAATTATTTACTGTTTCCAGGGTTGCCTGCTAAGGAGAATTACAAGCAAGCACGATACGTTCCTGCATGTCCTCTGGAGTACTTAAAATATCGCTATAGGCAATGTCTTTAATGCATCCCCAAAGAAAAGAGTCCAGAGGACTTAAATCCAGAGACCTAGCAGACAAAGTAACTTTTCATTCTCGACCAATCCATCTGGCAGGATACCTTCGGTTCAGAACACAACGTGCACGCAAGGTATTATATGATAGACATCCATCATGTTGATACCACATAAACATTCTGGTTCTTTGCGACACTTCGTCCAGAAGAGGAGGAAGAATTCATCTGAGGAAGTTGGCATACGCTGTACCATTTCAAGTACCATTGATGAAATAAGGGCCAATAATTGTAGTACCAAGCATCCCAGACCAGACGTTAACTCTCCACTGACGCAGATGTTCCATCTGTCCAAGCCATCGTGGGTTGTCGCTGGACGAATAATGCATGTTCCTAGCATTTATCTGTCCTTTGTTTGAGAAGGAACATTCATCGGTAAATGGAACATTGGAGATGAAGTTCGGGTTGGCGAGGATTTGCTGCTGTGCCCACTGACATAAATGTACACAATTCTGGAAATCATTCCCATGCAATTCTTGGTGTAGATGTACATGGTAGGGATGGAACCGGTGACGTGTAAGAATACGATGTACACTGGTTTTAATAATATCAATCTCGTGTTCAAGCTGTCGTGTGCTCACATCTGAATTCGTAGCAACGGAAGCGAGAACAGTAATTTCGGCAGATTCGTCTGTGCGAGTGCTACGACAATTGCGTTGTCGTGGGTTGAAACTTCCCGTTCCCTGAAGCGTCGCAACAAGAAGATAAAACATCCTTCGGGAAGGCGGGTCCTTGTCAGGATATCGCTCTCAGTACAGTTCCGCAGTCGGCATAGCATGTCGCCTACCTTCAACAACAACAACAATAAAAGAAACGTTAAGTCGATGCAGTTTGTAGGAAGGACAGCCTTTACTGTATGCCTACTCTACACAACGGTATTTAAAAGGACTAAACTACTGAACTAAATGTACCCGAACGTAAGAAAACAGTAATGCAATTACTGTTCTGCCAACTTACACTCCCCATAGATGAGTGGCATTTCTATCTTCTCTTCGTTGGTGTTCATTCTACTCACACAACTCTTTAACTGACGATGGTTGACTGAATGACGGGTGTGCATCCTACTTATGTTTACATTTGTCATCTGTCTACGTCAGCACGTAGATGTGTTCCATTACCCCGAGTACCTGCACTAAGTGCTGGGAGAGTCATCGCCAGTGTTGTGTTACGTAATTAATAACGTTGTGTTTAAGTGAACGGTACACTGTGATACATTTTTGAATAGGTCTCTAGGAGAGGAACTGAATTACCGAATAAAAAATACATGGTGCTATTTAAAAATGTCATACGGCGTTCATACCTTTGTAAAGAACAAAGGTACAACGAAGTCAATCATGCTGATTGATGTCCCCCTGACGGTTAAAGGACAGTTGCTTAAAAATTTTTATAATCTGCTTCTGGTCAAACTGTTATTTACGGTGGCCAAGAGAAATGGAACACCCTGTATATGTTTGACATTATTAAATAGCTGTAGCGGTATCTGAAAGTCTAATATCTGCAGAAAGAAACATTTCACATTGGTCCTCAGAGTAGTGAGGAAATTCATTTTAAGATGCCTGCTGATTTATTAATACGAGAATGTAAATTTGACGTAATTTATGCAAAATTAGACCTGCAGTTCATCACATTCACAAGCCATATGTCATTTCCATCATTGTCAGTAACTTTCAACGTAAATCGGTGACAAAAAGCTATTTTTTACTCGTTACTGATCCCATCCAAAATTACCAAAGCACATCAATGTACCATTCCACATGAAGTGAATTATGTTTACACATTTGCATAATACGACTTTTCGAGGTATAGTGTAATGTCAGAACGTCGGACATACTTGTCAGAACACTTGACATATGTTTCACAGTTTTCCACACACTATGTCTCACCTTATCTTAACAACTATCGTTTGTACATAAAGCAACACTATATCAAAAGTATTTCGGTGCGAGATACGTAAAAAACGATCAGAATGAGTTTTGGTCGACAGTTGCTGTACTGCATAATATATATTTTTTTAAGTCTACTGAATGAAGGAGTTCGATAGATGTTATATAGACTCACATCGACACTTCTTGATGGTATTTCAATTTGTATGTTTAGACTAAGATTAAATAAACTATTTGCTGAAAACGCAAATAAAAAAGCGGTACATTCCGCGTTGCTCTATACATGGAACTTAACCTACCAGCGAGTGTTTGCAAACAGGCCCGCAGTGCGTTTGTGAAGCGGCGGATGGACTTTGCAAACAGCCGGCTAATGATAAACACTGAAATGTAACTCAAAGTACATACAGATATACCTTATCGCTGTTGTAATTCTTGTATTGATCAAATGCACACACAGTCGCCATACCAACACGCGTAACAGCATACACCCTTGTACATTTGGCGAGTAAATCAACAACAGATTGGACACATCATATAATCGTGAACTACACTTATCCCTACACGCAAATAAATTTTATGTTGCTGCATTAACAATGGTGTGACGCTATACCAGCTTTTCGAGTAGTTCTTCAAACAGATACTCTAAAAAAAAGTGGAACATGTAAAATAAATTGGAACATAGAAATTAACATTCTCGCCAATTACTTAACTGCCAGTGGATTCATTTCAAGCTCTTCATGTTTATGAAAAAGTACTTGTCAGTAACTCCAAGGAAATGGACACCTGAAATTAGTTTTTTTTCGTCATAGAGGGTGTCTTGCAAAAAAGGAAAGTGAGTTCAACTATTTGAAGTCATTATCTTCCTCCTCTAAAAAGAAAGAGTACAGAATCAGTCCCTCAGGTGGTCAAAATGTAACAGAGAAATTTTGTATTTATAACTTTGGACGTACTGGAAGTTGCACGATACAGTTTTTAAAAAGGTATAGAATCAGATATGGGTCTCTTATGTAAAATTACCCAATTTTTTTTCTAAAAAGCTATGATTCTCACAGAAAATGGCGATATATCTGTCCCGAAACAGCTGCTGAATTTTTTCAAGTAAGTTTTGAAGGAAAATAATGAAGACTTGTTATACACAGTTCAGCACAAATTTGACGCTGTTAGGTGACACAATTTTAACGATGATATTGTTACTGCAATAATTTTGTGCTGTGAATAATAGTTTTCACTGCCCTCTCACTGCGATATGTTAAATTAACAGAGCTTCTTTCAGATTAGTGAGAGGATTTTTGTAAAGTCTTTCTTCATTAAGATAATGTTCATTAAAATATTAGAGGACTGAAGTAAAAGTACTGTTACTGATGTATGTTTGCGTTTGTGATACACGAATGGGGCTACGTTCAACTACTGTCACTCTCTTTTCGTGAAACGTAATTAATAGTAAAAATGAATATTGAAATTTCAGTTTACACTGTAGTTCTAATCACCATACAGACACGTTGTTTCCTCTGTGAGTAGGAGAAGCATAATGAGAAAGTATATATGGAAACCCCAACTCTTCACAGTTAATGATTTTGCAATACAACGATGTCTATAGGGCATCTAGCTCATAGTCCGTGTGATGGGACTCAATCATTATGATTAACTGAGAACGTACTTTTTTTTCAAGTTAGTGTTATTTTGAAGACACAGTAACTGTAAGTGCTTCCCACTTTTCAAACGACTCGCTTAAACCTCAGCTGAGACAGAAATTATTTTTAATTAAAACAGTGAAATGCGTCTTAACGTCATGTATAGATGCACGTTTAAAATCAGTACAGTACAGCACATAGTAACTGAACAACAAGGTGCGAAACAGCAAATAAAAATAATTTTTACTTAACAGTAAATTACACAGTAACAGTCAAATCCGAGAACGTCATTGTTAAAAAGAACTTTTTTAATTTTATTTGTACTTCATTTTTTTCGCATGACATAGTGAAAACATTAAGAATTCAGCCGACACACAAATGGCGGACAAGAAGTTGTGGATTTGGAAAAAGTTAAAAATTAACCAGGTTATTACACAAAAAGGGAGATACGGCAACACCAAACAAAGATTAATTAGAGCAACGAAATTTCGGGAATACATTTGTCTAGGTAACATTCGAATTATTAACAGTCCAAGACCACAGGTTAACGTAAGCAGGAGGTACACGATTGCAAATGTAAAATGCTCGTACACTAATAACCGCTGTAATAGCCAGAGTATTAAATCCCAGCATGAAAACGAGCATGCAATTTTTGTAAAGGTGCTGGATGTCTGGTTGTGTCATGGAGTTCTATGCCCTTTGCTCTCGATCGGTCAATATAGGGGCTCTTAATGCTTTTTTTTTTTATGACGCTGAAGTTGTCGTCCAATGACGCCCGATATGTGATCGATTGCAGGCACATACGGTGATCGAGATGGCCAAGGCCACATGTCGACACTCTACAGAGCATGTTGGGTTACAACAGCGGTATGTGGAGGAGCATTACCCCGCTGGAAAACACCCCTAAAATTCTGTTCATGAATGGCAGCACAACAGATCGAATCACCAGGCTGAAGTACTGATTTGCAGCCATTTGAGTGGGATAGCCATTAGAGTGTTCCCGCTCTCGTACCAAATCGCGCCCCAGATCGTAACTTCAGGTGTAGGTCCAGTGTGTGTAGCACGCAGACAGGCTGGTCGTAGGCCCCCAGATACGCTCCTTCCGGCCACCGCCCGACCATCACTGGCACCGACGCAGAATCAGCTTTCATCAGAAAACACAACAGACCTTCACTCTGCCCTTCAATGAGCTCTTGCTTGACACCACTAAAGTTGCAAATGGGGGTGGTTTGAGGTCAGTGAAATTCAAGCTACAGGGCGCCTGGCTCGGAGCTGCCTTTGAAATTACCGATTTGTAACGGTTCGTTGTGTCATTATGGTGCCAAATACTACTCACATTGCTGCTTCTGATGTAGAGCGATCTGCCAGAGCCATACGCCGAACACATTGGTTCAAATGGTTCAAATGGCTCTGAGCACTATGGGACTTAACATCTGTGGTCATCAGTCCCCTAGAACTTAGAACTACTTAAACCTAACTAACCTAAGGACATCGCACACATCCATGCCCGAGGCAGGATTCGAACCTGCAACCATAGCGGTCACGCGGTTCCAAACTGAAGCGCCTACAACCGCACGGCCACACCGGCCGGCGAACACAATGACCTTCCATTTACCAGTGCCACATGGAATCCATATCCCGGTCTTCTTGCGACCATACATTCTCATGATCACTGCTGCCAACCATCATGTGCAGTGGTTCTATTCCTCTCTAGTCCTTCTGCAATATCGCAAAGGAAAATCCAGCTTCTCATAACTCTAATACATTACCTCATTCAAATATATTGTGGTGTTGACAATAGCATCTTTGTCGCTTTAAAGGCATTCTTGACTAACATCAACTCACCATGTCCAATTTCAAAGGTAACTAAAGCTCACGACCGTTGCAGCGTGTATTTAAGGCCCGCCTGATTTGCTTCCTCAAGGTAGTGCCACTGCTGGCACTTTTATGAGACTGGCGAGAAATTTGAATAGACATCATCTTTCATACGCAGAAACCCACCTACCAACATTCGATTATGTCGTTCTTGGTGTTCCGATTTTTTTCCCGTCAATCTATATTTATCAAGTACTTTAATTAAGAGCCACAGTGCTCGCTTCAGTATTGTATTGTGTTGTATTGATAATATAGGAGTCATGTTGAGCACAGTTCAATCACATGGAAAACCTATGTAAACGAGTTTAATTTAAATTGCTTATGCTGAAAATATCTTTTACGCGGTTCTGCTAAATTGCATCACGTAAGAATTTTATAGAACGAGGAAATGTAGGGCTAGCGTCACTTGATATACAATTTATTTAATCAGTTGCCGATTTTCCTGAAATGATCTGGTTACTCTCTATCTACAAATCGACCTATTATCTTCTATTTCGTATTAGTCAAGTACCAACCTTCCAGTGGCACTGAAATAAGCTTCAGCAAAATTTCTATGTCCTCTTTAGATTACGTTTTCTGTCGCTTTGCACAAGAAGTCGCTCATTTTAAATATATCTTTCAAATTATTTTATATTTTGAAATGTATTATCACATCACACGTTTCGACAGTATTTTTGTTCCTGTACCACTGTCACAAGATTATCTGTCTTTTCCTTAGGAATTAAACAATGGTTAAGCACCATCGAACTATACAGCATCACTTGGCAGAATTAGTTTTGGTGGAGGAAATGTTGCAGCGTTTCCCCACTGCCTACATTATGGCCTAAAATTGTAATGTTCAATAGAAACTGTCAAAACAGCTGACAGAAAATCTAGGAAATTTTTTTATAAATTGTGTACAAGGAAGTTACGTCAACGTCTCCTACTGACACCTTTCGCTTCTGTTTCACGTAATGATGTGTTATGCTTAACTCTTATCCAGATAATAATGTCATTTAGGTACAGTATAGATAGGAAGAGAACAGAAACTTTAAAAATGCTGGAACAGAAGACTCCTGAAATTTGATTGGCGGATTAACCAACTAATGTAGAGGCACTGAATCAAATAGGGGTAGATATTTATGCTACAGCCCGGTTAACAGAAGGGTAGGCTTACAGGACACATACTGAGCTGTCAAGAAACAGTTAATTTGATGCTGGATGAAGGTGTCTGAGGTGAAAATTGTGTTGACAGATCGAGACATGTTGAAATGAATGTAGTCTGCAAAAATTGTGCAGAGATAAACATGCCTGCACAGGACAGGCAGGCGCCAAGAGCTTCATCAGACAAATTGGACATTACAATAATAACAACAGCAGGCTACACAAATCAAACGAATGAGAATTCCCAGTTTGATGTTTCTGGTATCTGGATAATTCAGTAGAAATTACTGCATCTCAGACAGTTGGAACCGTTTTGTTTATGAAAATGTATCAAGAAATACGAAAGATTGAAGGTGTGTTAGCAAGCCCCGAACGGGGACTTGAATTCAGACTTACGATCATTGCTGTAACGAAACTTCCCAGCAGATTAAAACGGTGTTTCTGACGGGACCTCGAATCCGGTACCTTGCCTTCGAAATGTCTTGAAATGACGAGTTAAGTTTGTGGGAAGACGTTAAGTGCTATCCTTCTCATAAGAACTACCAGGAAAAAATTAAAAAAAATAAAAATAGGAAACTTAGTTCGTCTGGAAAGACGACGTCGAATTTGATCCGATATCGGTATATTCCACGCTTAACATTTATATTAATGGTATGGCAGTCATCCCGCACTGCTACCTGGAGCAGTAAACCGATGATATGGCGCTCTGTACAACCGGCTGCAACGCCGACCATCTCCCTGCTCGTCCCCTGAGGCAAGTGCATGCAACGATCACCTGGTACCGTTTAAACTAGACTACCCTCAACGCCGCCAAAATGCGGCAGTCTACTTCACCAAACAGCGCCCTATCCTCCACCACAACATCATGGTTGTCCCATCCCATGGCCCCCGAACACCAAAGATCATGGTTTCCGGATGGATAAATAACTGATCTTCCATCGACATGTGGAATACCTCACCCAAAAGGGGCAGAAGCTGATAAAAGCACTGTACCACTATTCAGCAGCAGGGAACTGACCATAGACACCAAGCTCCGACGGGACCCTACGCTTCTCGACTCTTGCATCATGTATGCCTCCTCTGCGTGAGACACGATTAGTGCCTCCCGGTTGCAGACCCTCCAGCGCCTGAGGAATAACGTGCTTCGGGGAGCCTGAATAACCCTCCACTAACGAGGATTGTTAGCCTACACAAGGAGACCGTCATGATTCCTCTACAAACTTGCATTCGAGAGAAGGCAAGGAGCGTCTACAACAAAGTGGACACCCTGTATGACACGGTCAATGTACTTCAATGCACTGTCACCCCGAGTCCTCGGCACTGGAACTGCTATCCTGTTCCTTTTACCGTTCGCGAGGACTCGGATTCGGACCATGGCTAACAATATCCGGGTACGGCCCCTAATAATGTGTGTTTTAACACGGCCACTCATCCTGTACCATCCTTAGAGCGACAACCACTCCACCTCTGTAGTTGTGACACATCTTACCGGCATCCTTGATCTTACACCGTAGGAGGGTGGTACCGGACTTCAAGTTCCACTGCCACACCCACAACGTGCAATACAGTGATGTCATAGTGACGCCGTCATTGTAACATCGAAAAACATTACATCGCCCCAAAACAGTTTGACCGCTCTACATAGGTCATATATGGCTCTGAGCACTATGGGACTTAACTTCTGTGGTTATCAGTCCCCTAGAATTTAGAGCTACTTAAACCTAACTAAGGACATCACACACACCCATGCCCGAGGCAGGATTCGAACCTGCGACCGTAGCGATCGCGCGGTTCCAGACTGTAGCGCCTAGAACCGCTCGGCCACTCCGGCCGACTCTACATAGGTGACGCCGTACGACAATAAAGAAAAAAAAAAATGAAAAAAAGAGAGGGATGCTACCTGGGGAATAGTAGATGTAGATGTACTGATAATGGTTTCAACAGGTAGTGCAGTGGCATAGCTGCTGGAGCACCATTTGTGTCTGGTGTTAACGTGCGCGACAAACAGCCCATGTTACAATAAAAAATTAATTAGACCGAGGTTTTTCTGTGACGCAGCGGAGTTGTTACAAAATTTCTTGGCAACAGAAACGACCCACAGTATGTGTATGTCAGTAAGTTAGACGTTTCGAAGTGTCACAATATTCACTTTCTAATCACCTTTTTATTCTCCCTGTAAATAAAGGTGTTGTCCGTGAGGAACACTATGCATCCTTTTGGCAGGCCATCATAGTGAAGGTAGGACAGTTTCAGGGCCGACGAAGAACCATTATGGTCGGAGAATACTGTTGGTCACTGTGACAGTATCGTACCCATAGTCCAGTCAACAAAAACATAATGATGTAAATGAAACCTTTTAATCTCTTCAGCCGAACTTTCTGTTTTGTGAATCCTAACCGGAATGTGATGGGAAACGGTACTGCAAAAGATCGGTTTCTGTAAAGGTTCTGTAATAATCAGAATAACATTTAACACTCATCTTGATTCATCGAAGTATCTGCGCTTCAACTCGTCGACGTAATTTATCTTAGGATTTGATTATTGAGGTCTGGGTTCGTAAAGAATCGGCGAAGACATTAATTCACAGTATAAAGATATAAGTCATTGATTCCGATGATATTGCAATGGGTTTCAGCTCCATGTTTCATTGATAGCTGTAGAATTAGGTAAAAGTGACTCTAAGTTCTCAGTTATCAGACGAAAAGTGTAAATCACTCCATAACATCAACAAGAGAAGATTATTCACCTCGAAAGCTGAACGGAGATTCCGTTAAATGATAAATTGTGCAAACTATTACAACTCATTTGTGCAGAGCACCAGTGATACATCTTTACCGCATTAATGTCTATACCTTTCCTAAACTAACAAATAAGCAAAATAAGCCGTCTATATGTTTTCCTCTGTATGATTGAGTTAACAATTACCAAGAAAACATGACTCAGGATATAAATAAAGTTTACAGAAATAACATAACTGATGTACACTTTTGTACATAATTTTGAAACGAAATCTCAGTGACGGAACACTTCACAACACAACGTAGGTGGCAATTACAAACGAAAGAAAGAAATGGAATTTGCAGAAATTTTTTAAAGTTAGAGATAAAAATTTTACCCCAAAATATTGCATAAAACACGCAGAAAAATGAAATTATAAACTATTGTTCCCATACAATCCATTGATTCTATAGATCACATCGCCAGTTTTCGAGAAAACTCTTTTGAAAAATGAATGAAATCGCAAGTTTCGTTAACCAGGATTGATATCGTAATCAGCAATTGAACAAAGGTCCCTAAGGTGTAGATTCATTGAGTCACTGGAGACAGAGGAACAACAGCCAATTCGTCGGACAAAGAGATACAGATGGGTCTAAAGAAATGTATCAGCTGTTTGAAAGTCCATACCTGGCAAACTAACTGACGGAGTTGTCTCACCTTGGTAGTGTAATAGTTTGTAGTCCCGGCAATCGCCACACAAGTGTTGTATTGCGTTGGTTTGTTTTGTCAGATGACAGTCGCCAGGTAGTCAGTGTTTTGTTCGTAGTTGCACCTAGTTACTCGAGTAAACATGGCTGGCACAAAGCTTACATTCGACGAAAGGAAGTCAGTTTTGATGTGGTATTTTAAGTACGAAAACATTTATGTTGTTCAACGGCAATGGCGAAATGTTTATCAAACAGAGCCACCAACAGTAACAAGTCCAGCTAATTCCCGTCGTGTGTTACAACAATTCACTCACTCACCGGAGAAGTCTGTGAGACAGTGTGCCCGCGAAACTGGAGTGAGTCGCTCAAGGTTTAGATGGTTCAAATGGCTCTGAGCACTATGGGACTTAGCTTCTGAGGTCATCAGTCCCCTAGAACTTAGAACTACTTAAACCTAACTAACCAAAGAACATCACACACATCCATGCCCGAGGCAGGATTCGAAACTGCGATCGTAGCGGTCGCGCGGTTCCAGACTGTAGCGCCTAGAACCGCTCGGCACCCGGCCGGCAGTCGCTCAAGGGTTCGGCGAATTTTGAAGACAGCAAAGTGGAAGTGCTATATCCCACGATTACTACACGCAATGAGCAAGGAGGACGCAGATCGTAGAATGGAGTACTGCGAGTGGTTTATTAACATGGTGCGCAACGATGAAGAGTTTGCATAGATGACTGTGTGGTCTGAGGAGGCACAGTTGAAACTCAATGGTACAGTAAATCGCCACAATTGCATCTACTTGGGCCGCCGAAAATTCGAACGTCCATGTAGACAAAGCCGTGAATTTGTCAGGAGTAAATGTATGGTGTGGGTTGTCTTACCGAGGCTTGATTGGGCCATTCTTCTTTGACGGCACAGTCACCGGTGAGGTGTACATTCAGAAGCTTCAGACATCCATTTTACCTGCCATCCGAGACTTGTATATAGACGGAAGAGTTTACTTTCAACACGATGGTGCCACAACCCACTACCAAAACCGTGTTAGGGCGTATCTCGACGAAAATCTACCAGGAAGACGGATAGGCCGTAGAGGTGCTGTGGAGTATCCACCACGTTCCCCAGACCTAACTCCTCTGTACTTTTACCTGTGGGGAACACTAAAAGACGTCCTTTATCGACAAAAGCCACGCACATTGGATACCCTCGAGACTCCATCGTACATTCATGTGCAAATATCCAACTGAACACGTTGCAGTCAGTAGTTCGTCCTGCACTTCGGCGGCATCGTTTGTGTGTGGATGTTAATGGTGACCGTTTCGAACACCTACAGTGATATATTTAAGTTGAACTTTAAGCTATACTTTCACCAAAAATGAGAAAACTCCGTCAATTATTTTTCAACTTATGGACTTTTAAACAGTGGATACATTTTTTTTCGCCCCTCTGTATATTAGATAGAAGACACTACACAGGAGACGAGGAAACTGAAATTTAAGCCGATGTGCACATAATTCCTTCGTTTTCGAGTTTCTGTTTCAGTAAAACCATCGCTCATACTGAAAAAATTAAATTAACTTTCATTACAGTTACATGAGTTTTGCTAATTTGCCACAGGGTGGGAAAAATAAATGTGGCTTAATAAACACTTCAAACATCTCAAGATAGCCAACCAAACCTACATCATCCAACAGAGTTCAAAATAATGTAAGTCGGGTTATCTGTCTTAGGGCGCCTGAAATATTTACCAGGCCAGTTTTATTTTGCGATCCTGTAGCTTATAACGAAGTCTCATAGTGTAAAAACTACACGTGAATGTCCAAAAACCCATGATATTGCCGGCCGTTGTGGCCGAGCGGTTCTAGGCGCTTCAATCCGGAACTGCGCTGCTGCTACGGTCGCAGGTTCGAATCCTGCCTCGGGCATGGATGTGTGTGATGTCCTTAGGTTAGTTAGGTATAAGTAGTTCTAAGTCTAGGGGACTGATGACCTCAGATGTAAAGGCCCATAGTGCTCAGAACCATTTGAACCATTTTCTTTTAATCCATGATATTCCGCTGTTACAAAATAAAAATCTATTTGGTTGATATGTAAAATTGACTGTGTCCCTTTCAATGGGAACATTTCAGTATTGATTCTAAATCTGGTCTACAGGGATTTGTTCAGTCGTCCTCTCGCTAGTGATTTCCAAGATTTGGCACTGACCGACATATATCGGTCTTGAAAGAAAAGACCTCCTGCAATTACATCGACGTCAACAGGCAGTACAACTAACTTCCGTTCCGAAATTTTCTTCTACAACTACGACTGTCTCCCTGTATGCTTAGCCATAGGATACAGGGTGCTGCTGCAACCATACGGAGGAGGGACGCCTCGGACAGTCATGTCGAGGAAATTGGCTTCGCCGCCGGTCCATTAGTGGACATCCCGGCGCTGGATTGAGGCGCTGATTGTTAGCGGTCGGCGGTGCAACGCGATCACCGCATCGATTCCCGACGATGCCACAATTAGTGCGCACGGCTACGCGCTAATTAATCGCACTCCAGTAACGGCATTACGCCAGTCTGCCCATGGCCTCCACGTGCGACCCTGGCGGCCAACCTTTCCCCAAGATTACGACGAGCAGTCGCACTCTGCACTAACGATGTAAAATCTAGCAGTTTGCATCTGGAACATTCTTGTCAGTGTATCTAACTACTGTGGCAGTTGTCGAGAGGGGAGTGACATAGGGTTGCAGCACCGACGTACCAGTATCTGATCAAATGTGTCCGGACGCCCCTGCGAAAAGCTGAATTGATCACTAGATGGCAGGAGAGGCGGACCCGGCAGTATAAAAGGATGCAGAGAGTGTTGTTGGTAGGGAGTCAGTAAGAACAGAATGAGTCAGTGAGGAAATCTCAGTGACTTAGGACGTGAACAAATCTTTGGATGTCACAATAAATCTATCATGGATATTTCGACCTTCCTGAAGCTGCTCAAGTCGTCTGATGTGATGAGAATGTAAACTGGATACGTGATGGAACAACCTCAGCTCAACCAACACCAGGTGAACCTCATATGCTGACGGACAGGGCTACGTCAGACAAGGCCAAGGTTGCTTGTAAAAAGTCGCATGAAATCAGCGGAACGAATTACTCGAGTGTCCAGCTAGCAGGAAGACTGTGCATAAGGATTTAAAGAGAATGAGTTTCGGTAGCCGGACAGATCTTCATCAGTGACATACTCCTGTAGCCAGTGCTAAGCAGCGCTTGAGCTGGCGCAAAGAACGACGCTACTGGACAGTGGATGACTGGAAATGTGTGATTTGGAGCCCCCATGGCAATCCGTGAAAAAATTTGGGTTTTGCAAATGTCTGGAGAACGTTACCTGCATGATGAATAGTGTCAACAGTGATGTACAGGAAATGGAAATGAGCATATGGCATCGTTGACCGAGATGCCGCATCCGGGGAGTTCGGCCGCCAATTGCAAGTCTTATTTCAGTAGACATGGGGTGACTTGCGCACCGGTGATGAGGATGAAATGATGATGAGGATAACAACACCCAGTCCCCGATGGGAGAAAATCGCCAAACCATCCAGGAATGAAATTCGGGCCCGCTTGCATGGGAGGCGAGCAAGTTACCACCCAGCTAAGCAGATGGACAGTGAAGTACAGGAGAGGTAGTGTTACAGAATGTGGTTGTTAGATGTGGTTATTGTTTGGCCCACTTGCTGCGTTCATGAAAACGCGGAAGGGCACTGCATACAATACAGTAACAGTTCAACAATGACTGATTGTACCTGCATGAGAAACATGGAGGAAAGCAACATCTGTGAGGCACATGTTCGTGGACAGTAAAATTCTTGAAATGTGACCCAACCTGAATCCCATCGAACACCTTTGAGATTAGTTAAAAGGTCGATTTTCAGCAGCCAACATCTTTACCTTCTCTGGTTTCGCTCCTCAGGAAAAGATTCACAGACACCTCATTCCAAGTGCCTCAGTAGAAACTGTCGTAAAGACGAAGGATGGACATACCTGTCTATGCGAATAGTGTATTAAGGAGAGTGCAGACAGTAAGCTTGTCCGTGCACTTCCCGAGTACTACCGCGTGGTGTGGGATTCGCATCAGGTTACTGACGCAGGTCATCGAAAAACTTCAAAGAAGGCAGCTCGTTTTGTACTATCGCTAAATATGGGAGAAAGTGAAGCAGATATGGTATGCGAACTTGGGTTACAATCATTAAAACAAAGGTGTTCTTTGTTGCACCAGCCTCTTCTCATGAAATTACGATCACCAGCCTCTTCTCATGAAATTACGATCACCAGCTTTCTCCAACGAATGCAAAATAGTTAGTTGAGATCTATCTAAATATGGAAAAAGGATTAGGAGAAATCAGAGCCAGCAAAGGAAGATTTATGTATTGGTTGTTCCCACGTGCAGTTCGAGAGTGTAGCAGTAAAGAAATAGGCTGAAGGTAGTTCTATGAGCTTTCTCCCAGGTAATTAATTGTGATTTGCAAAACAACCAGGTAGATGTAGATGCATTAATGTCCAATGGCCGGATACTTTTGATGAGGTAGTCTAATTCAATCTGTACACTTAGGATATTGTGAAGAAAACCAATAAGATATCTGGAAAAGCAGTGAAAAGGCTAGAGAAGGAAATTAAAACTTTCACGTTTACCGACGACTCTGTAATACCGTCAGAGGCGGTAAACGGAAGAGCAGCTAAAAGCGTTGAAAAATGTCTTCAAATAAGAGTTTTTAAAATGAACACCAGTAAAAGTAAAACAAGGGGAATAGTATTTAATTAATTTAGGTGGTGGTAAAGGAATTAGCTTAGGAAATGAGAAATTAAAAATGAAAGATTGATGACTTCAGAGGCAAAAAGGTACAAAACGTGGACAGTCAACAGTAAGACATGCTGTACAGAAAAAGGTCGGAACTACATTGGGTAATGAGACAATACAAGTAATAGATACAAGTTTTGTTGCTTCAGGAGTAAAATCAGTGAGGATAGTAGAATTACAGAGAAAACGAAATGAAAGATGGTGATATCAGGTTTGTGTGTGTGTGTTTGTGTGTGTGTGTGTGTGTGTGTGTGTGTGTGTGTGTGTGCGTGTGTGCTCCCACTAGGAAAAGGAAAAGTGCTCGAAACCTGGATTTAACTGTGTTTCTTCAGTTTCTGGATTTAACTGTTTTCCATACATATTTCTGTGCACGACGCACCAATTCTTATTTGAGGTATGCATATTTTCCAAAGATAAACTGAGATGGCAAAAGTCATGGGATACCTCCCAATACCCCAATATCCTGTCGTTCCTCTTTTTCCCGGAGTAGTAGAGCAACTCGACGTGGCATGTATTCAGCAAGTCGTCGAAAGTCCTAAGTCCTCTGCAGAAATTTTGAGCCATGCTACCTCTAGAGCAGGTCACAACTGCGAAGGTGTTGCTGGCGCAGGATTTTGTCCAAAAAAAAAAAACAAAAAGAAACTCCTCTCAACTACGTCCCATGAATGTTCTATGGGATTCACGGCGGGCAAATTGCTTAACTGTCCAGAATGTTATTGAAATCAAATGCGAAAAATTGTACCACAGTGAGATGGTGGACAGTCAGCCATAAGTATTCTACCGTTGCTTGGGAACATGAAGTCTATAAATAGCTGCAAATGAACTCGAGGTAGACCAGCATAAACATTTCCGTCAGTTATCTGTTCAGTTCCATGTACTCACAAATGACATCGTTATGGGGCAACCACTAGCTTGAACAGTGCTTCGTTGACAAATTTGGTCCGTTGCTTCGTGAGGTCTGCACCAAACTCTCAGCAACTGAAGTCGGGCCTCATCTGATCAGGGTACGGTTTCCCAATTGCCTAGGGACCGAACCATATTGTCACGAGTGCAGGACCGGCTCTGCAGGCGATGTCGGGCTGTCAGCAAAGGCAATCTCGTCGGACGTCTGCTGCCACAGCCCATTAACACCAAATTTGGCCACACTGTCCTAACGGATACGTTCATCCTGCGCCCCACGTTGATGTCTGCCGTTATTTCACGCAGTGACAATTCTACGCAAACGCCTCTCCCCTTGGTCGTTAAGTGAAGGTCTTCGGTGACTATGTTCTCCATGGGGAGAGGTAACGCCTGAAATTTCGGATGTACGGTACACTCTTGACATTGTGGATCTCGGAGCGCTAAATTCCCTAACGATTTCCGAAATGGACTGTCCCATGCATCTATCTCCGGCTACCTGTCCGTTCAGAATCTGTTAACTCTCCACGTGTGTCATGATCACGACAGAAACCTTTTCACATAAATCATCTGAGTGGAAGCTATAGCTCCGACGATGGACTGCCCTTTTATCACTTGTGTACGTGACGTAAAGCCATCTGTATAAGTGCATATGGCTATCCTATGACTTTCGTCGCCTTAGTGTATATGCCTGCAGTTGAGCCTAGTACAGAAGTGAAACGAGAACGATAAGGATTTTACAAAAAGACGAAATAGAAGATTCTGAAATGTTGAGCTGAGGGAGGATGCTCAAGATTTAATGGATACATCGGATTAATATCACGAGGAAGGACTGGATCGGATTTATGACATAGCTTGCCTAAAAGAGGGGATCGGTAATAGGACACGTTGTAAGACGTTTAGGAATTGTCATTTCCTTAATGGAAGTGAGTGTGAGCTGTAAGAATTATATAGGGAGCCCGACAGTTAGCAGCAGTAATCAGTTTCAAATTGATGTGGGATGATGGAACTATGGAGAGATGAAGAGTCTGCCACACTGTTATTGTTTCTGCACATTGTGGAGCGAAATGAGAGTACTGTCAGCACACTGACCCCGCATTCGGGATGTCGACGGTTCAAAAACCGCGTTCGGCCATCCTGATTTACGTCTTCGTGATTTCCCTAAATCAGTTCAGGCATATGCCGCAATGGTTCCTGTGAAAGGGCGCGGTCGATTTCGTTCCCCGTCCTTTCCTAATTCGATGGGTCCGATGACCTCGCTGTTTGGTCCCCTCTCCAAAATCAACCAATCAACCGAAAATGCTACATAGTTAAAAACTGACATTTTTCTTCCAAAATACACAATCTAGATCTTGGAGAGAAGAAAATGGCAACCAGGCGCTATTTATGTACTCAAATAGCGCCGATAATTTTAACTCGAATCGACCCGTTCATCTTAAGACTTCAGCTCAAGTCTAATTACATTTGGTGCTGTTTACATTTGTTGTCGGCTCTGTTTACACCTAGTGGCGGAAGCTTACCGTGGTGCCGCATTACACCAGAGGGCGATCTGACTTCCTGTATAACCTTAAATGTACTCAATAACGAACGAAAACAATGCCAACAAAAAAAGAAACGGATTTGCTTGTATTCACGAAATAGTAAAAAAATGTGTACACTGACAGAAAAAATCACAACACGAAAAATAATATATGTAGACTAACGAAATTTCGGTACAACATTTTTGTAGGTAACATATTTATGTGAACAGGTTAATGCAAGTGAGAGATAAGCAATTGCAAATGTGCCGGATGTCAGTTAGTGGAATGGTGTTCGATTCTGTTGCACTTGATCGGTCAACACAAGGACGGTTAATGCTGGTTGTAGATAACACTCAACAGAACAGATAACTCAACAGAACTCCACTCTGCCTGCAGCGAATTCTTGCTTGATGCCTCGGAAGTAGCAAGTGGCGGAGGTTTCGCGTCAGTGGAATACTCGCTACAAGGCGTCTTGCTTGGAGCTGTAACTGATTTGTATCAGTTCGTTGTATCACTGCAGTGCCAACTCCTGCTCAAATTGCTGCTGCAGACGCCGTACGATGCACCAGAACCATACGCGGAATACGATGATCTTCTCTCTCGATAGTGGATGAAATGGCTCTGAGCACTATGGGACTTAACTTTTGAGGCCATCAGTCCCCTAGAACTAAGAACTACTTAAACTTAACTAACATAAGGACATCACACACATCCATGCCCGAGGCAGGATTCGGACCTGCGACCGTAGCGGTCACGCGGTTCCACACTGTAGCGCTTAGAACCGCACGGCCACTGCGGCCGGCTCTCTGGATAGTGCAACGTGGCCATTTGGAGTCGGGTCTTCTTGCGACCGTATATTCTTATGACTGCCGTTGGCAACAATCATGTACAGTGGCTACATTCCTGTCACATCTTTCTGCAATATCGCAGAAGGAACGTCCACCTTCTCGTAGCCCTATTGCACGGCCTCGATCAACGTTACTGACGTGTTATAACGGCGTCTTTGTCACCTTAAACGCATTCCTGACTTACATCAGCTCACCACGTCCAGCTCAAAGCTAACTAACGTTATAGCCTGTATTTAAAGCAAAACTGATCTGCATAGTCATAGTATCGGTACTTGTGACACTCTTACGGAACTGGCGTAAAATTTGAATACGCATCATGTTTCAGATGTACAAACGGGCCTACCAACTTCTTGGTGGGATTTTTTTCTGTCGGTGTATGCAACACTTTGTTGACGTATATATTGGTATGCACAGTAGGGAACGGTATATACACACGTCTGGTACTAGAACGGAGCTCTACAGCAGAAAACTAGTGAAAGCGGAGCAAGTTAGGTATAAGTAGAAGTTTTACTACGTTAGGTGTAGCAGTTACCCTGAGATGAATAGTACAGGAGAAAACAAAGTCAGGCTACGCGAAAATCTGGTTGTGTTTCAGTGGGTAGGACCTATTTCCCGTGGCGATACGAAACCCAGTGGGCGTGCACTGCGGGCGACGACCAGTCGCCGCACGTACCTCTATTTCTCCCAGGTGTGAACGTGCGGTGGACAAAGCATAGCAAGGCAGGCTTACCTCCCTCAGCGTCGCTCTGTCCGAGCGCTCCGCAGACGAGCAATTTCTGGCGCCGCCGACTGACTACAAACGCGCACCGCCCTCACCCAACTGACGAGCAGAGGGCGGCGAGGCTTACCGGCTTTTCCATCATCCCCGGGGCGAGCCGCGCGCGCCACTTACTCAACGGTTTTACCGGTGCTGGCGCCGCCGTAAAGTTCTAGCAGCTCTGGCGTAGAGAGAGAGAGAGATTCAGTCACACTGATACAGACGACGCACTCCTGGGATTCCAAATTCGCCTATCCCGACGGACTGTAAAAGCGTCGACCGCAGTGGTTGGCCCAGTTCGCATGTTTATTAGCGGCTGCACCCAGACCTGCGCCTGCCTCTTCCAGGGGCTTACGCCGCCACCGGCGTGTGCTGGAACGACCGACGTAAAGCGACGCCTCATCTGGGTGGCGTCGGCGGCGGCGTCGTTGCCGCCTGCGACGACTCTCTGCACCGTAAAGCCTACCGGCGCCGCCTCCAAGTGCTGACGCTATACACGGCGTTTACACGGGTGCTCGGCGCGAGATGGCCAGGTAGTAGCGCGAAAGAGGTTGTGTGCAATGGGCACTTTGTTCAAGCTGTTACCACCCCGTACGGCTTCTAGATCTGTAAACGGCTGCAAGCCCGCACTGATTTTAAAAAGTGTTTGTCTTCTAAACATGCCACCTTCATTCGTTTATTTCGTGAAACTCCTTCTTCGTGTTACCATTTTTTTCGGTCAGTGAATATCAGGTTATTAATTTCGTTCTGTAATGACCATACTCAAATCTGTGAACATGGGGTATGTATGGTGATTATCACTGAAAAACCGGTTTTCTCTTTACATTCTTTCTTAGCAGCCAGTTTAACCGGTCTGCCGAAACCGCTCAAAGTAAAAGTTTCCCAAATAACCATTCTTCGGTTTTTTATTGCTCTTATTTCCAGTATTAAACTCTGACTTTAAACAGAAACTGAAAAATTTTCATAAAAACTATCTCGGTGTTTCCAGCAAAGACGACGAAGGTGTAGGCGAAAGGCGTCACGACATCTAGAGACAGGTCAGAATTTCATGATTTCCTTTCTTGTTCACTTTTGGATAATATCAGTTTTTCACTTGTAAGGAACCATAAAACTAGTCTAGTTATTATACCATGTTTGTAGCTAGTCACTAAAATTGTGGGCATATGTAGCAGATATATCTTCTCTTCCAAGGAACATTATACAAAGTGGTCCATTGACTGTGACCGGGCCAAATATCTCACGAAATAAGCATCAAACGAAAAACTACAAAGAACGAAACTCATCTAGCTTGAAGGGGGAAACCAGATGGCGCTATGTTTGGCCCGCTAGATGGCGCTGTCATAGGTCAAAAGGGTATCAACTGCGTTTTTCTTACATAGGAACCCCCAATTTTATTACATATTCGTGTAGTACGTAAAGAAATATAAATGTTTTAATTGGACCATTTATTTCGCTTTGTGATAGATGGCGCTGTAATAATCACAAACATATAAGTACGTGATATCTCGTAACATTCCGGCAGTACGGACGCCATTTGCTTCGTGATACATTACCCGTGTTAAAATGGACCGTTTACCAATTGCGTAAGAGGTAAATATGTTGTTGATGTATGGATATTGTGATCAAAATGCCCAACGGGCGTGTGCTATGTATACTGCTCCGTATCCTGGACGACATCGTGTCCGTACCGTTCGCCGGAATGTTACGTTATTTAAGGGAACAGGAACTGTTCAGCCACATGTGAAACGTCAACCACGACCTGCAACAAATAATAATCCACAAGTAGGTGTTTTAGCTGCTCTCGCGGCTAATCCGCACATCAGTAGCAGACAAATTGCGCGAGAATCGGGAATCGCAAAAACGTCTGTGTTGAGAATGCTACATCAACATCGACTGCGCCCGTACCATATTTCTATGCACCGGGAATTGCATGGCGACGACTTTGGACATCGTGTATAGTTCTTCCACTGGGCACAAGAGATATTACGGGACGATGACAGATTTTTTCCACGCGTTCTATTTAGCGACGAAGCGTTATTCACCAACAGCGGTAACGTAAACCGGCATAATATGCACTATTGGGCAACGGAAAATCCACGATGACTGCGACAAGTGGAACATCAGCGACCTTGTCGGGTTTATGTATGGTGCGGCTTTATGGAAGGATGGATAATTGGCCCCATTTTATCGATGGCAATGTAAACGGTGCAACGTATGCTGATTTCCTATGTAATGTTCTACCGATGTTGCCACAAGATCTTTCACTGCATGACAGAATGGCGATGTATCCAACATGATGGATGTCCGGCACATGGCTCGCGCGCGGTTGAAGCGGTATTGAATAGCATATTTCATGACAGGTGGATTGGTCGTCGAAGCACCATACCATGGCCCGCACGTTCACCGGACCTGACGTCCCCGGATTCCTTTCTGTGGGGAAAGTTGAAGGATAATTGCTATCGTGATCCGCCGACAACGCCTGACAACATGCGTCAGCGCATTGTCAATGCATGTGCGAACATTACGGAAGGCGAACTACTCGCTGCTGAGAGGAATGTCGTTACACGTATTGCCAAATGCATTGTGGTTGACGGACATCACTTTGAGCATTTATTGCATTAATGTGGTATTTCCAGGTGATCACGGTTTATCACTTATATCACATTGGAACAACCGAAATAAAATGTTCAAACGTAATTACGTTCTGTATTTTAATTTAAAAAACCTACCTGTTACCAACTGTACGTCTAAAAGTGTGAGCCATATGTTTGTGACTATTGTAACGCCATGTATCACAAAGCGAAGGAAGTGGTCGAACTAGAACATTCACATTTCTTTACGTACTACATGAATATGTAATAAAAATGGGGATTCCTATTAAAAAAACGCAGTTGATATCCGTTTGACCTATGGCAGCACTATCTAGTGGGCCAACCATAGTGTCATCTGGTTTCCCGCTTCAAGCTAGAAGAGTTTCGTTCTTTGTAGTTTTTTCGTTTGATGCTCATTTCGTGAGATATTTGGCCCGGTCACGATCAATGGACCACCCTGTAGATGCTATTTCCTTATATGAAGTCGCATTCTATCATTTTTAATCTTTTAGAAGAAAATGAAGCCGTGCATAGTGGCTGCATGGTTTGAGGCGCCTTGTCACGGATTGCGCGGCCCCTCCCTCGGGCATGGGTGTGTGTGTTGTTCTTAGCATGAGTTAGATTAAGTAGTGTGGAAGTCTAGGGACCGATGATCTCAGCAGTTTGGTACCTTAGGAATTCACACACATTTGAACATTTTTTTGAAAGAAAATGGAGCACAGTACTTCATTGTTACCGCAGTATGTAAAATGCTTCCGAACTTGGGATGGTCCCACCCTTCACTACAATCGACGTCTGAGGACAAGAACAGGAAACTATCGAGTACACCACCTGTGAACAAATGTTGCACGCTGCGCAAACACGCGTACCGTCTAACAAACCACACAGCACTGCAACAGATATAATCCTGTCTCAGCAATGTATATCGATTCTTGTGCCATGTGTCTTATGCAATTTTCCAACTGTCAATGTTGTTGTTAAAATAGCACTGATTGCTTTTCCCACTTTTATTGTAATGCTATAAGTCAAAGCAATGTAAATTTTACGAATAAATAGTACTCGTTTGTAGGACAATGTTTATTTGAAGGCCAAAAATATTAGCATTGCTTCTATGGCAAACTCTTTCGCCGTTTTTTAGCCGATTATGATTAAAATGGGAGAACCTGTTATAATGGAGACCAAAGAAATACCGAGAATTACCAGTCATCCAGAACTAACACTCCGGTATCGGTTTTAGCCAGTGGGTTTTGCCCACCCTTAGCATTCAGTGTGCAAATCATGTCGATTCGGCATGTGTAAAAGTGAAACAATTACTATAATGAGGAACAAGCTTTGTCGTATACATATAAGTAACACATGCACAGTGTTGTTTTAGGCCTTCTTACACAGTGAAGAAACATTTTCCACTGTCTTTTAAGATACTGATAAATAACAATACCCTGCCAATACCCTGGATAAAATTCCAGACCTCCCCACAGTGTTTCATGAAGTTGTGGTTCAAATGGATCTGAGCACTATGGGACTTAACATCTGAGGTCACCAGTGCCCTAGACTTAGAACCACTAAAACCTAACTAACGTAAGTACATCACACACATCCATGACCGAGGCAGGATTCGAACCTGCGACCGTAGTAGCAGCGAGGTTCCGGATGGAAGCGTCTAGAACCGCTCGGTCACAGCGGGCGGCTCTTATGAAGTGAGCGGACGCGATATCATTTATGAGGCTGTGTCCTTCGGATGGACACCTTCAGTTCGGTGAAACCGTTTGTGCTATTTGAGAAGGGTAGGTTATGAGCCACCACCGTATTTCACCTCTCCTGTCTCTCGACGTCGTCACATACCGCAAACGTAAAAGTTTACGAAATTCGGTAATCTATACAATATTAACCCAGCAAACACCGCTTAGCTGCTGATTTAGAGCACACACAATGTCTCAGTGCCGAAGATGGTGTGCTAAGCGCATCTCTAAAGGCTCAATTAGATGTCCTCGACAGAAGGGCCATCGAGGTACATTTAGCCGATAAGACACTAATCAGGGGCAGATTACTTCCCTCAAAATCCGGAAACGTATTTCTCTACCTGGCAGATGTTTTCCTCTTTGAAATTAGTTCTGTGGCGTCGTAAACTACAAGACTTACATGTATCCTTTCAACCGCAGGATAAAATCTCGTTGTTCCAACATTATAGCTCACATATTATACGAAGACTGGATTCATTTGATTCATACCCAAGAGCTGTTCTGGATCGAAGCTTCCTGAAATAGATCTAGCAGCTTGGCTCTAAAGTTCTTCGATGTCTTCCTTCTACTTGGTCTGGTGGAGATCCCAAACACTGCAGCAGAACCAAGAATGGATCACACTGATGTTCTGTATGTTGTCTCGTTTGCAGATGAGTCACAGATTCCTAAAATTTTCCGAAATACCGAAGTCGACCAGTCGTGTTCCCTAGCGTCTCCCTAACGTGCTCGGTCCATTTCATATGGCTTTGCAACGTTACGCCTCGATATTTAGGCGGTGTGACTGTGTCAAGCAGCACTCCAGTAATACTGTAGTTGAACATACAGTATCTTTTTCTTATTGTTTCATTTGGAGCGAGCTGCCATTAACTACACAAAATAGAAATTGTGTCTAACACATCCTGTATTCTTCCATCCTCACTCGACGACGATTATCTCCTTGTACTACAGTTTCATCAGGAAACAGGCGTAGACTGCCCCTCAACTTATGCGCCAGATGATTTACATACATAGAGATTCAAATCCGTCGTATCACACTTCCTTGTGGCACCTCTGCCGATACTCTTGTTTCTGAAGGACACTGGCCGTCGTCGACAACGTACTGGGTTATATTAAACTAGATATCTGTGAGACACTCACGTATTCCTTTGGTGTACCTTCGTTAAGAGTCTGCAGTGGGACGCCGTGACCAGCAGCTGAAGTTTTCAAGATAATCTGAAGCAGTTATATAAGTCACCGCGTCTCATAAATGAGATACCCGCAGAAGACATAACGCTAATAGTGTGTAAGCGCCCCTGGTTTTGATGACGTCTTCAGTTTCACCGGGAAGAGGCTCCAGAAGTGTTTTCAGGCATGCCAGTTCCAACTGAAGTTAATAATCAAGATCCCCCGGAGCTACCAAACTGAGGGTATGATGGTTATTAGGTATCAACCACTGCCACAACTGGTCACAGGTGTTTTCCATGGAATAATGATCGGGAGATTTAGCGAGGCAGTGGAGGTGCGTTAGGATATCTGAGTGTTCGTCGAATCAGGAAGGAATGCGCGCAGCTCTGTGGACACTGTAGTTGTCTTCCTGGAAAACTGGAGTGTCCACAGCGTAATTGTTATGTAGGTGTAAAAGAACTGTCAACAACTGGTTTCCGAGAAGGTTGAAATAAGCAGCCTGCCTCATGACCACAGTTATGACTGGGCCCAAGTTACGGAAAGCAAAACATTCCCACAACATGTCACAACCACCATTGAACTATAGTCAGCTAGAGTATTTGCATCTGTCCACATGAGCGTATTACTGTGCCATCTCTTGCGATGGCATAGACCACTGAATACTACTCATTACGTAGGAATACGTGATACTTTTAAGACAATTGACGGGGAGGCTAAAATCTGTGGCCTCTCGAAACTGTTCGCAGACGATGCTTTTCTGTAAAGAGAGAAGAAATTCGTTATGAATTGGAGAGATACTTCTTGATGATTAGTGATTCGTGGAAAGATTGCCGACTGCCTCTCAACATCAATAAATGTAACGTAATTCGTGTAAGTTGGGTGTAGGGTGCGATAACATTTGAATACGATATCAGCAATTGATCGCTAGAATCGGTCACAACCTTCAGTTATCTAGGAGTTCAGGCACAGAGTTCTGCATGGTTGCGTGACAGTGACCCCAGTGGTCGCGACCCCACCTTCGGTAGCCTTCCCTCTTGAAACCCGAGTTCCGCGGGGCAGCGTACATGGCAGGCGGAACGATGCCGCTAGCAATTCGAGCAGCCGAGAACTTAGGATGCCAGAATAACAGGAATAATGTAGATCGTCAGCAGTAGCTGGGAAACTAGGATACAAGCTACAATCAGGAACTTAACGGCGAGTTTCAGATCTAACAAAGCTCAGCAGTTCCATCGCAGCTCACCTGCTGATGAGCGTCGATCTCTTAGCTAAGGAATCACCGTGCTCACCGATGACGAGTTGAGGGAAATCAGCAGCCCAGCGAAAATTCAAGTCATCGCCATGGGACAGTGTCTATGTCGTGAAGGGGAGTGGAATACCTGTACAATGCTCACATGAAAGCTGAGTATTTATGTTACTGAATAAATCAACAATTTGCGCATAGCCACGTAGTTATTTCAGTATTGATATACTTATATGGGCTTATACTGATACTGTTTGTTGAGATTAGTGCCTCTGTTGACACTCTAGACGTATCGATGGCATCTCGCAACCAGCTTCCAACGTACAGAATATACAATAGTTACATCGTATATTGCTGACGAAGTGAGATCGCAGTAGTCGGCAGGACTATGGAAATTTAACCATGAGTAAGACAGATTCCATACTTACGTTTATTGGAAGAAACCCAACAATCGTAAATGAAGCCACATTAAACCATTTATATAGAAGAGACTTGCTGACTACCAACACCATCGTTTTTGTTAGCTCAGTAGTACTGTAGTCAGTGAGGAATAGTTTTGCAGCATAACGGACAAGGGCAGAAGTTGGGTGCAGAGGTAATGAGTCGTTGTGGTGCTAAAACTTAATTTTTGTTGAATTTTGATGTTATTTTCGGTTAATGCTTAAGTTGAGGTATGCGTTTCAATACTTTTCTAAGAGTTATGACTATAATCTCTTCTAATACATCTTTTAGCGTCGCTTTTGCAAGTTTTAGAGCCTTAGTAAGGCCATCAAAGCCGGGTTTCCCTACAATATCAGAATGGGATGATACTGACAGACCAATGTCAATTGCGTGTCAATATATCCTCATACTCTAAGCCTCAGGGAAAATTTGTTTACACTTCTTATATCTAATTTCAGACGCGAGGACAGGGAAAAGAAAATCATACAGGCCTATACGAACTAAAGAAACTTTAAAACAGGCATTAAGTTCAGTAGATTCGGGGAGATCACTAATGAGTGTATCAAAGTAGCCGATAATACCAAAATTACACTTTACAATATATTAGAATCAAATTCAGACAAGAAACTTTCTTTCGTGATAAGACCTTTTTTTACTCTTGAAGAAGAACGAGAATTATTAAGCATTGTAGCTATACTGGTACAATTATTCTACAATTATTTTATGGCAATTCCCTGGGTCACCAGCGGCGAACTGCCTATAACCTTCCCTAAAACTAGGCCCATGCTCAATTTTAATAAAATTACCAAAATATGTTTCTGGTTTTAAAAAGAGAAATCCTAAAATAAGCTTAAGGAAATCAATCAGCAACAGAGATCTATATTTCAAAAAGCTGAAGTTCATCTATTTCTTTTCAACTTGAATTCCTTTTTCGATAAATATGCTGTGCAGGTATTTTGATAAATGACGAGGTAATGAAATGCGTTGCTGTCTTACTGTTGGTATTACTATGTAAGGTCGTTGATATTACACAGATACTGGAACATTAATGACATTTTGGAGATCAGAAAATAATATTTATATAGCTCCGAAGGTGTTCAACGTTTTTAGATTTTTCTGGTACAGCTATACGTTTAACTTCCTGGGTGACACAGGGTGCAATGAATTTTTCCCTAGAAGCAACGAAACGAAAATATCGTAACTGGCGATATTCCTTCGGATCCCATATCGTTCTTCAGTTTGGGACCCTTACAAACAAGAGATTACTGTAAGAAGAGCTGCACAGTGCGTCAAAGAATTGTTTAATCCGGGCGAATGTGTCATACAAAGTACAATAAAATTCTGTGGAAGACATTCCAAGAGAGATGTTTAGATCTAGGACAGCTTTACTCACAAAATTCCAATAGTTCACATTCCGAAGAAAGTGAAGAAACGTTGCATTCAGGAAGAGTACTTGCTACTGAAAACGGTAAAGCCTACTCCACTCTTTGCCCGCAGACTTACATACATTACTGCTCGTATCCGTCTCGGGTTTGTATTACCGGCGCTGTTAAATGTTCAAGAACAGTGATGCACAGCTGTATGGATTGGCTGACTGAGTTGGACGATATGTGCCTTGAAAATGGATTCACTGCACTGTACAGTATACTGATCCAGCAAGTTGAACACACTGTGGTAAAGTCTATCTGTTTCCTCTCAGGCTTCTTGCAGTAAACAGTGTTTCGTGTCCAGTGCATTTTGAGGTTTTCATATTGCTGATTTTGTTTTTCACTTTTGTGAAAGTAGTTTTACTGAAACAAAGGTAACTGAGGTACCAATACGAACTAATCATAATTATGTTATTAATCTGTAGAAGGCCACCAAAAGGGTCTAATCTCTTATTCCTCTCCATCCAACCTATATTGTCATGGTTCCTTCCTTCTTTCTTTTTTTTTCTGCCGGACTCTGCCTCACGTCTTACTTTCAAACGACCTGCAATGTTTGTGCATATATTACGCTACGTATTTCTATTTCTTATCTTGTCACTCGGCTCCTGGGTACTGTGATGAAGATATCATTATGCTGGCACCAGTCAGTAGCCAGTAATAACGTTAAATAGAGCTGTTTCGGTGATCTGGGTTTGGTTGTTTCGAAACGAGTGTTAGATAATGTTGTGTTACTGACCATTATCTTAATAATCTCACGATAATGAATAATAGTGCTGTGTTACACTTGTACCATCACGACTGTGAGGTTTAGGTGATTAGTTCAGGAGATTACTGGATAAATTAAGCCTTGAATGGGAAAGGTTGTGCGCTCTCTCTACTACTGCTTTTGTACATTTTGATGCACATTAGTTTTGTTTTGTGCAGGTCTAACAGAAGTTCAGTCTCGTTCCACATTACAGGATATTGACTGAGTTCTGTAGAGGGAAAACTGACATAAAAGTGAATTGCAAAAAAAAAATTGTGGATTTTTTTAAAATTTGGATGTCTCTCGCAAATGCTTTACGGCCTGTTCAGACAGAAAGAGGAGGGCAGGAAAATGTGAGTCACAATTAGTAAATGATTTATGCACCTATAAAGTGACTGAAGTATATAAACTTCATACGAAGCGTGGCGTGGACAAGTAATACGATGCTTATGATCAGTTTCCCATAGTGACTGACATCTTCTCACAATGAGCATCTAAATTTGAGTACTGAAATAGCAGAACTGAAACGAAGTTCATAACGTTCAACCAGTATCTCTGTCTTGCTAAGGTAATGGACTGTTTTAAACTCTTTCACAGAAAGAGAAGTAGTCTGCATCATGTTTTCGCTCCACAAAAGCTAAAAATTTGTTACGATTAAAATCTATGTACCATGAAATATGTTGAAACCTGTATAACATTTTGCGAGGAAATAAAAAGAGAATAACAACAAGCTTTTATTACTGCTTCTCATAATATTAAATATGTTACAACATGTGAGACGTCAATTAAGTTGAAATGAAAGCTGACCTGCCGGATAGTTTAAGTGTTTCCATCAAAACATTTTTACAGCAAAACTTTTGTACTCCTATTGCGCTATCTAATATGCCGAAATAATCATAGCATTCATCATAAATCAACATTTTCTTTTTTTCCCAAAGTGTTATGGGTAGAAAGAGATACAAGAAAATAGAAGTTATATCTGGACGATCTCTGAAATTTTTTCGATGGAGTTCGGCTGGTGTTTTCGCTCTCAGCTGCTCATTCCTAATTACCTATAGCAACTCAACTAATACCAGTGTTGCGTCCACTGAATGATTAAAACTGAGGTGCAGAACAACACAAGTTACGCGTTACAAACGGCCAAACTGAACAGACTGCCAACGGTTAGAACGCTGTCCGTTGAATTCTTAGTGAAGTTTCTGAGCGTCATTGCGGTGTAGTAAGAATACCGAGGCGATATTTCGTGGCTAACAATAGCTAGAGGGGAGCGTTGGTAGCTGTCCAGGAACAGGGTAATCGATGCGAAGGAAGCGGCTAGCTGCCAAGTTTCCCAGCTATAATGGTTAAGTTCGACGCGGCAGTTTATCAGCGGGCTAAGCACCGTCTTGCGGGCACCCCGGGGTGTGGTACGAACAGACCGTGCCAGGTGACTGACCCATCCAGCAAGCCTCCAAGGAAACCGCGGTGACTGGGGCCTTCATAGCGAACTTCTTTGTCTGAAAACTTTTCTGGTCATTTGTCGCAAAAGGTCAGATGTAGTCTGTCAAACATAAATTTTCCATCGAAAGCATCTTCTATCTATACATACATAAATTAATATATATCGCCGTGGTTTCTGTCTGTATGTGAAGACTAATACCAAGAACTGCTGTAGGGATGTTGGTGCAGTTTTCATTGATAAACACGACAGCAAAAGTGTTGCGTCAACCTGATATGTAGTGCATGTGTGTTTCCATTGTGGCTGTTCATGTACCAATCGGAATGTCAGCACTGAAGTTTCTAGTAACACTCATACAGTTATCATGAGTGGTACCCACGGGTAAAATACCACATTGGAATGGACTGCAGCATTTCAGCTGAAACTAAGGGACCAGTAAGGACGCATTACAGACACCTGTGGAACACTAGAGTGAACATCCATGAAGCTAGGAATGACAGCCCCGTCCAATGATCGGATCTGCATCATCACGTTGCGTGTCAAAAGCTTATGAGCCAGCTAAATTGCTCGAAGAAAGCTCGAGATCCGAAGTAATGTAGTATAGATATGGAATCGGATCCAAATGTCAGATAGTTTGAGGAGTTGAGAATAGCCTCCGTGAAAAAAAAAAAAAAAGAAAACGACGATTTTGTCGTTACATAAATGTATATTTGAAGACATAAGCATGCCTCACAGCCAGCTCTTGTTTTATGTAACATCAGTTTCTAAATAAAGGAGTGTTGCAAAACGTTTTTTGATAGATAGGGTATTTCTACATCTACGTATACATCCATACTCCGCAAGCCACCTGTCGGTGTGTGGCGGAGGGTACCTTGGTACTTCTATCGATTCTTCCTTCTATTCCAGTCTGGTATTGTTCGTGGAAGTAAAGATTGTCAGTATGCCTCTGTGTGGACTCTAATCTCTCTGATTTTATCCTCATGGTCTCTTCGCGAGATATATGTAGGAATGAGTAATATACAGTTTGACTCCCCGGTGAAGGTATGTTCTCGGAACTTCAACAAAAGCCCGTACCGAGCCACTGAGCGTCTCTCTTGCAGAGTCTTCCACTGGAGTTTATCATCTCCGTAACGCTTTCGTGATTACTAAATTATCTTGTAACGAAGTGCGCTGCTCTCCGTTGGATCGTCTCTATCACGAGCAAGATTGATGAATATATTTTATAAATATACGTAGCAAACTGGGTGAACTGCGATGAATTAAAGGTCCCCATCGCTGTTCAAATAATCCCATTTTCATCGAGTGGATAGTGGCGAAAACCTTGTAATCATCCATAAATATTATATAATCCCTTGTCGAGTTTTTCTGTCTGTGTGTAAAGGCTAATCTGAAGAACCCCTGCGATGATAGTCGTCTGGTTTTCACTAATAGATGAACTGATTCATAAGAAGGGTCTTTAGACACTGGAGAAAGCCGTTACTACAGCTCCGAAGAACCCTACAACATTCAGAAGAAAACTATAAAGTTTGGGATGGGACAATTGTGCAACCAAAATACGACATGGGGATTGACTGAAAGGCAGTTGGGGACTGTGTAGGCAGTTAGACAGATTCCGCTGCATAATTCCAAAGTCCTGACGTCTTTTAGCCATGCTTGTTGATAACGAGGATACAATCACGATCTTAGTTTCGCGAGTGATTTAATCTTTCAACAGCTAAAGACACCAGATACCTTTTGATGGAAGCTGATTGACGTAAATCCTTGGCTGAATAGATCGCCCATGTGGGTCCCCTTCCTTATCAATATGATGATTTGCAGGTGTGAATCTTGAGACACTGAACTTCCGGAAGACTGCAGAGTACGATACGTAAAAGACTTATCATCTGAGAAATCTGTCTGACTGATTACAGTCAAACCTTTTCACTGAGGTAACAATGCAGGCTGGAGAAGAATTCCTAATAGCAATATCTAAAAAGAACTAGACGCTTTGGCAACACAACTGGGAGTAAAAGATCGGAGAAAGAATAGTCAGACAACAAACAGACCTCTGTTAATGGACATCAGTTTTCCCATCAGCTCATCATGAAAATCAGGCCTCCAACTGTGAAATAGTTTCATGCTATAAAAGAAATTGGACTAAAGGGCATGAAACTAATGATGTAATACAGTAATATAAAGGCTACCAGAAGAAGGATGTAGGTTGCAGTAGATACTGGGAGATGAAGAAGCTTGCACAGGATAGAGTAGCATGGGGAGCTGCATCAAACCAGTCTCAGGACTGAAGACCACAACAACAACAAAGGCTACCACGAGCCTGGTAGTCTTTCATTTTTCTTTCGTTTAACATTTGTGACATTACTTTCATGGGTCACTTCTCCACTCATGAGGACACAAGCCACAGACCCTTATCTATGAATTCTTCATCTTGAGGTTCAAACCACATACCTTCAATATGGTTTCATCAGGTCGTGCCCTTACAAAACAGGCAATCACAGCACAGTGTTTTACTGACCATTAAAATCACACAGCCAGTCACCAATTATCCCCAAATTTACCATCTCGGCCATGTAAAAAAGTATTCAAATTCCAAATGACATGTTCGAAAGAAACTGAATGGCATGTCATATTTGTGAAAATACGTAAGCTTCACTTAAAATTTAAAGTGCATAAATTGGCGTCATGTTGTGTATTATCTGAACGGTTTCAATCTCTTAACATGGTTAAAAATATTCAACAATTTATAAATATTCATAAGCAGTTTACAATATCGTTGGAATTTGGCACTAACGATCCAAATTAGGTGAGGTCATGTACAATAATAAATGTTGAAGGGAGACTGCGAGTCTCGCCAATGAGAATTAAGGTACAGTGATTCTCTAAAAACCTTAACGACTGTGTTTCCTTTCATTTATATACTCAACCATTGAATAATACCAAATGTATTTGTAATGTGCCAAATACAACACGTAAATAGGCAACATGGTCGAAGAAAATCATGCACAGGGTTCCACACAGAGGGGAAACGTGTTTTGTACCTTACTACGGTAAGTACCTTTACTTTCACTCAAAAATAATATTTATGAGCTGTGTGGAATCTTGTCGACCACCTACTTTTGCTACATTGTGTTGTTTACATCTCGTATTTGGAGCAGTAGAAATTTATCCTTTCGTATTACGAATGTGTCTAAGTCAAGTGATACTACTCTTAAGGATCTCGTCAAAATGCCATCTTACTTTCTAAAATGGTGTTTGGTACGTTCGTTTTCTTGCGTAGCCTTATTTAGGCTTAGGTAAATATTCAACCTCCGGTTTAGCATGTCATTTTCTCAGAAATCATGCTTTTTCTGCAGTTATGTAACACATCAGATGTTGGAATATAATCGTAGCAGTTCGTACGAGAGTTCACATTCATGTTCTTAGGCGCCAGTTTGTGGTTACAAATTAACTGAATCCGTTTCTTTGACCATGTTGCTTCTTTGCATTTCGTATTTGCATTTTATGATTAGATCTTGGTATTATTTAGTAGTTGATTATTGAATGAAAAGGCAATGCGGAGTCTAAACATTTTAGAGAACCGTGGCACCATAGTTCAGTTCCGTACATGTTGCTGTGTTTCTCGTTCGTTCATTTTTGTGCATTGCCTCACCTAAGTTATAACATTAGAGGGAAGTTACTCCAGAAGTGTTATTATCTGTAGGAATTGTTGATAAATAAATGAATACTTTTGAACATGGATCAAAATTCATATTGTTCGGATACTTTTGTACATGGGCAAGATGGCGGTTGTGAAGCTGCATTATGACTCGCTGTTTTATTTTAACGGACAGTAAAATACTGCTCTGTGATCACCACTTTAGGAGGTAGTAAAGCTTGAAGACGTTATAGAAATAGGGCTGGTTTGTGAAGTGATGACAATGACGTCATAGATAACAGCGGAGGGTGGGGTGGGGGAGGGTGCCTTGTGACGTCATGCATAGCAAAGTAACCTGCGCAAGTCACTTCTCAAATGTCAGCAACGCGTGCCAGATTCGCAATAACCATTATAGCTCCAGCTCTTTGTGCAGCTAAACTGAACATAACCATAGGTGCAGATGACATCAGAAACTATAGATAAAATATTTTCAAAACAATGCAAGTAAATATAATCGTTGAATTCCATAACTGCATGAAAACTTTCTTCTGTTTAATAATTTCGTCAAAATCGTGTTTTATTGCATTCCGGACCTATGTAAAGCAGGCTCTAAAAATATGTACCAATATCACTGTAGTAGCATTAATATAAACTCCTTCAAAGGATGTTGCCGAATCTTTTACGGCATGTGATGTACCTTACATTAAATCGTTAAGAAGAAAATTACAGACCACGAACGAAACGTGCGTCTCAGATTCTGAATCTAGACGTATATAACGTACAGAGGAGGGGGCTGTTGCGATGCTGCCGATCACTCTATAGTAATGAATTTATGGGCTTTCCTAAGTGTATGAGGAATTACTCAATGAGGAATTACTCGAAAATGGAAGGTTATATGTACAGGATAGTTATAACTAAACTTCCGCTACTGGAGTCAGTGTAGACGGAAAACTATTTACAGTATGTGTGCTCAGCTTCACAGGAATAATGTTTAGAATGTGTGCTGCAGGATTTGCGTTTTTAGTAATGTTAGTGTCACGATTTGTCCTTAACTTCCGGTACTGACACGACAACGTACGTTTGAGCTAGAAGCATTAGAATGCATTATAGTTGCAGACAGTCAACAAAGACCTGGACAAGTTGAGCAAGGCTTTATTCGTAAAGCTGTTTTATCAGAATAACAGCAATAGTGTTGCAGCTCTTTGTGAGTGTCAATATATGAAAGGAAAACTGCGAGTTCCTCTTTCAGCACCGAGGTTGAAGAACATGATTCGGAAGTTCGAATTAGCTGGCGTTTGGGAAATACCAGAAAAAGATCGTAGGCAAACTGCACCACAAATTGTTGAAGAAGCTACTTTTGTATTGGTTGAGAATGCAGGATGCAGTGTATCATCTTTAAGCAGTGCACGATCTGTTTCACGACAGCTGACGTTCTATTGACCACCGTTCGAAAAGTTTTCCGAACAATGTTATCTGGCTGTCGTGGATGAAGTTGGTTCTGGAGTGTAAACATTGGTACACAATTAAGAAATGTTAGCCCTTAATGTGGGAAGTAAAAGGCGTCTGTTCCGTTAGTTTATTAATTACTTCTCTTTTGCATGCCCTTACAAATGTTTCCACAAAGGATCGTCGCTCTACGTACACTTGTTTCTCATGGGAGTGCTCTCAAGTATCAAACGTTTGATTACAACCACCCATTGGGGTACCAGGGACTAAGCAACAAATGACGATAGCTGGTAAATGGCTCACCACAAGCAAGATTATTTCTCCAGCTCTTTTTAGAGGAAGTGAAGGATTTTTAGTACCTTGATGAAGCGTGCCGAGCGATACAAGTAAAGGCAAAGAGGATATCCCTCACTAAAAAGTTTTCTAACATCAAACACAGGACTTCATTTGAGGTATAAATTTTAAATATGCACATCTGGACCGTAGAATTGTATGAGAGCGAATAATAGTGTGAAGAAAAACTGTAAAGGAAGAGGATTTAAGCGTTTGATATGTGATCTGACAGACGGATGAGGAAAATTAAGTTAACTTACAGGTTAAGGAATGAGGAAATTCTCCATGGAATCGGCGAGAAAACGAATATGTGGAAATCGGTGCCTAGGATAAATGACCTGAGGATAGGACCTTTTTAAAAGAAAATCGTAATATGAGATGCAGCTGTAGTGGGCAAAAAAATCTACTGAAGACGGAGACTGATACACCTGCAATTAATCACAGAGAACGATGGGTGTAAGTGCTACTCTAACATGAAAAGGCTGGCAGAAAAGAGGATGGTATACTGGTCTCCATTACATAAGTCAAAAGACGGGGCGAAGGGAAAGAAAGAAACTAAGGGCAAGCCGTTTCCACATTACATTAAGAATTTACTTTATACCGACTATTTGGTTTTAACTCGGATGAAGTCCTCTGAAGAAGAGAGGTTTCACCTGCCAAACCCTTTCAAGAAGCAATTTAGCACTCCTCTACACACACACGCAGCTAAACGCCAACTTTGTGCTTTCCCCCTTAAATATAAACTGGCACATCGTAAGTTCACTGTCTCGTAGGAACAATTACAGTTGAGTAGCGTACTATATCAAAAGTTATCAGCTCTCACAACGAAGATTTTGCCAATATTAAAGTGATGTCAGCAGCAGTCTTAGCTGGAAGTTTAATCTTTATTCACAAGATTTCGCAAAATTTTGGTAATTTACAATTGTGTTTCATTAGTTTACGTAAAGCTAACCCCACTAAATTAAAATTACTCCAGCGTTGTTCCTATAATTTTTGTCTGAGATCGGGAAAAGTAAGTACCTGACTAAAAAGGACTTCGTACAGGTACCCAACGTCGGCGGTTATGTTAATGATGGGAATTGTAATTCTCTGTGACTTGTAAAAAGACCATTGCAATGCACTGGTGTTGTTCACGTTTAGTGTCGTTACCAGATGTGGTAAGGCATATGAGTGTTGCGAACAGTGTTAGACGTTAAATAATCACTGTTGTATGGCACAGAGATGTCATACACTCGTTGAGATAGCGTTATTAGCAGCCATCAGTTTAAAAGGAGTCTCATTGGGAGTCTCCATTTGACCAGGTGATCAAATCACGCAGTAATCATATTTTTGGGCCTTTCAACAAGTCAGTGGGGCGATGTTGGACTACGTGGGATGGTGAACGCAGGCATACTCGTTGGCACGGTACCGAACGAACACATTCGACCATAACAAGGGAGTATAGGCGTACTGTACCAAAAGTAGATCGTAAATATTTTCATATCTGTGTCTACCATCCGACATCAAGTGCTGCTACGTTCTATATCATCTTACACCTTCGGTCGGAGACAAGCAGCGACCACACTAGGGAATTATTGTCTAATGCGTAGGATGGTCTGGTGGTTCAGGAGAGCATAGTACACTTTGATTCCCTTCCGACCTCAATCAGTGTACGCATCCAGGCGAGGAACAGAGCGGGGGGCGGTGCAACGTGTGCTCCAACCTCTTTGTAAATTTGGTTTCATTTCGTTTGCTCCTCCGCTTCTTTGTGCCTTATATTTTCTTTTTCCAGGTAGTATGTCTATCCCTTAATTTTCACAAATCCACTGGGCATATGGCAGGATAATGTCTTTGAAAAAGACACAGCGCGTTTGCCTCGAGATGTTATGCACTGAGTTTCATTTCTTCCTTCTGTTGTCGTATTCGGCGGTCTTAATGAAGCTGTGGCGGAGTAGAGTGAAGTTTCAAAGACAGAAAGAAAGCCGTCCGGAGTGGCCGAGTGGTTCTAGGCGCTACAGTCTGGAACCACTCGACCGCTACGGTCGCTGGATCGAATCCTGCCAAAGGCATGGATGTGTGTGATGTCCTCAGGTTTAAGTAATTCAACGTTCTAGGGGACTGATGACCACAGAAGCTAAGTCCCATAGTCCTCAGAGCCATTTGAACCATCTGAACAGAACTAAAGCGTTTACTTCCAAAGTAAGAAGAAGTACTCGTGTGTCGCAGTTCCTTGACTGACTGTGACTCTGGCCAACTGTATATGTTTAAGGGTTCCAGTGGTACACTTGTTTCAGCCGACTGTATATGCGTAGATCTCCTTTCGACAATGAGATATCCGTAACGGCGTAGGACATACAAAACCTCAGCAAGTTTGAGAAAAAGTTTTAGCAACTAACACGTTCGGCCAGTGTTGGCAGCAAGATGCAGCAAACTGTTTCCACTAAATTGCGGAAGCTAAGTCTAGTGCTTAACGAAACATGCGGAAGTCGACTTGCTGGATGTGTTTGCACATCAAGGAATTTACAGAAGTAGCTTCTGCAAGCCACTTGAGAAAATCTGCTTGTCAGTGGGCAGACGTCTCAAGATTTCATGGCTCGTCGGCGATGAGTTTGTAAGAGATGGAACATTTAGTTGGATGGTAGCATAACGCTGAAATAGTTCGAGCACTCGTATCACCACTGCGTTCGCTTTATATTGATTAGGCAACTCATGGCAAACCTTACTATGGATGGCTTGAACTTCCTCCCCAAAATACTGCATTAATTCACTTGTTGGAGTGACCTCATTTGAGTGCGAAGATGTTCCACTATATTAGCGTACCGATTTCTTCAGATGAAAACTAGCGCATTGTTAACGACTTCGAAACGAATCTAGTAATACTCAAAACGCTGACAAAGCTCTGTGCCAAAGGAGAAGAATAGTTTCATTGACATATTTAAGTGTACTGTGCCTGTCAGGCAAAGAAAATTGTTTCAACAATGAAAATACGGTATGACCTTTCGCAAAATCCCAGTCGTCTCAGAGCAGGGTAGTTTATGAGCGCACAGAAACTACGGGTGGCCAGACATGAGAAACGATACCCCAGGGCGGCTGCTAGCCGAAGTTACTGTCCTATCAGTAACAGGTTCACAAAACCGCCTGCCTGGGGGAAAAAGAGGCGCGCACGCAATATACATTGAGGCGAGAGGCTGCGACGGGGCTGGAATGAAATATGGCCGCTATCGGCGGGAAGCTGGAAATCACTCGTGTCCAGATAAGCGCCGGAGGAACGACTTCCGACCGCCAGGTGGCTCTGTGGTCTGGGGAGGGCGCAGTCTGACCGCCACGCAGGCCACGGTGGCAGTGCGTGTGCTGTTCAGGGCAGCCGTCACAGCCGGAACTCAGCCCCCATACTGATAATCTACGTATGTTTATTAGTTAGTAAAAAAAGAGACCTGCTCCCGTACTAGAGACCACTAACGCACGTCTGTGCAGGGGCACTCTACTCGGAGGTAAGCCGGTTAGAATCTTGATGTTGGATGAAACTTTCACTAGCAGTATTTGCCCATTGAGAGAGAGGTGGTGGCGTAAAGTTTCTGATCACCAGGTTGACTCCAGTGTCCTACATTTAATTTAACACCTCTCCGCAGTGTTTCATGAAGTGAAGATATGTGACACTGATTATGATGATGATGATGATGATCCGTCCGCCATGTGCGCTCGTTAAACTCGGTGGCCGTCTTGGTTTTATTTGAGAGAAGTAGGCTATGTGCCGGAACCCAGTTTCACCCTCTCTCTTCTGTCATCATCATCATCATCATCATCATGCAACACGAAGATAATACTACGCTATACGCTCATCCATTACAGTAATCTACATTCTAAAACTACACATACGACAAAATTCTCACATGTTCAGAAGGAAAGTGACCAATGTGCACCGAGGAACGGCAACTATTTCGACGGGTCCCTGAGCCTCATCCGGTGTCATATAGTAGCCGACAATGCCTTTTGACATTTAGGTGTTTTAGTGAAAAACTCTATCACTCCATTCGCAGGAACCCCGAGGGCGTGCAGAAAAGTAATGTCTCCGAAATTTTTTACATGTCATGCAAGTTACTTGGTCGACTTCCACGCTGCGCTGACCCAAGTTGCCGCCCAGACACAGAGGTTAGCAAATTTTGGTAGTTAACATAGCACCTGTAACTTAACCACACTACTGGCCATTAAAATTACTACACCACGAAGATGACGTGCTACAGACGCGAAATTTAACAGACAGGAAGAAGATGCTGTGATATTCAAATGGTTAGCTTTTCAGAGCATTCACACAGAAGGGGGGCCAGTGGCGACACCTACAACGTGCTGACACGAGGACAGTCTCCAACCGATTTCTCAACCACAAATATCAGTTGACCTGCGTTGCCTAGTGAAGCGTTGTTGTGATGCCTCGTGTAAGGAGGAGAAATACCTACCATCACGTTTCCGACTTTGGTAAAGGTCGGATTGTGGCCTATCGTGATTGCGGTTTATCGTATCACCACATTGCTGCTCGCGTTGGTCGACACCAATGACTGTTAGCAGAATACGGAATCGGTGGGTTCAGGAGGGTAATACGGAACGCCGTGCTGGGTCCCAACGGCCTCGTATCACTAGCAGTCGAGATGACAGGCATCTTATCCGCATGGCTGTAACAGATCGTGCAGCCACGTGTCGATCCCTGAGTCAACAGATGGGACGTTTGCAAGACAAAAACCATCTGCACGAACAGTTCGACGACGTTTGCAGCAGCGTGGACTATCAGCTCGGAGACCATGGCTGCAATTACCCTTGACGCTCCATCACAGACAGGTACGCCTGCGATGGTGTACTCAGTGACGAACCTGGGTGCACGAATGGCAAAACGTAATTTTTTCGGATGAATCCAGGTTCTGTTTACAGAATCATGATGGTCGCATCATTGTTTGGCGACATCGCGGTGAACGCACATTGGAAGCGTGTATTCGTCATCACCATACAGGCGTATCACCCGGCGAGATGGTATGGGGTGCCATTGGTTACACGTCTCGGTCATCTCTTGTTCACATTGACGGCACATTGAACAGTGGACGTTACATTTCAGATGTGTTACGACCCGTGGCTCTATCCTTCATTCGATCCCTGCGAAACCCTACATTTCGGAAGGATAATGCACGACCACACGTTGCAGGTCCTGTACGGGACTTTCCGGATGCAGAAAATGTTCGACTGCTGCACTGTCGAGCACATTCTCCAGGTCTCTCACCAATTGAAAACGTCTGGTCAATGGTAGCCGAGCAATTATCTCGTCACAATATGCCAGTCACTACTCTTGATGAACTGTGGTATCGTGTTGAAGCTGCATGAGCAGCTATACCTGTACACGCCATCCAACCTCTGTTTGACTCAATGCCCAAGCGTATCAAGGCCGTCATTAAGGCCTGAGGTGGATGTTCTGGGTACTGTTTTCTCAGGATCTATGCACCCGAATTGCGTGACAATGTAAACACATGTCAGTTCTATTATAATATACACTCCTGGAAATGGAAAAAAGAACACATTGACACCGGTGTGTCAGACCCACCATACTTGCTCCGGACACTGCGAGAGGGCTGTACAAGCAATGATCACACGCACGGCACAGCGGACACACCAGGAACCGCAGTGTTGGCCGTCGAATGGCGCTAGCTGCGCAGCATTTGTGCACCGCCGCCGTCAGTGTCAGCCAGTTTGCCGTGGCATACGGAGCTCCATCGCAGTCTTTAACACTGGTAGCATGCCGCGGCAGCGTGGACGTGAACCGTATGTGCAGTTGACGGACTTTGAGCGAGGGCGTATAGTGGGCATGCGGGAGGCCGGGTGGACGTACCGCCGAATTGCTCAACACGTGGGGCGTGAGGTCTCCACAGTACATCGATGTTGTCGCCAGTGGTCGGCGGAAGGTGCACGTGCCCGTCGACCTGGGACCGGACCGCAGCGACGCACGGATGCACGCCAAGACCGTAGGATCCTACGCAGTGCCGTAGGGGACCGCACCGCCACTTCCCAGCAAATTAGGGACACTGTAGCTCCTGGGGCATCGGCGAGGACCATTCGCAACCGTCTCCATGAAGCTGGGCTACGGTCCCGCACACCGTTAGGCCGTCTTCCACTCACGCCCCAACATCGTGCAGCCCGCCTCCAGTGGTGTCGCGACAGGCGTGAATGGAGGGACGAATGGAGACGTGTCGTCTTCAGCGATGAGAGTCGCTTCTGCCTTGGTGCCAATGATGGTCGTATGCGTGTTTGGCGCCGTGCAGGTGAGCGCCACAATCAGGACTGCATACGACCGAGGCACACAGGGCCAACACCCGGCATCATGGTGTGGGGAGCGATCTCCTACACTGGCCGTACACCACTGGTGATCGTCGAGGGGACACTGAATAGTGCACGGTACATCCAAACCGTCATCGAACCCATCGTTCTACCATTCCTAGACCGGCAAGGGAACTTGCTGTTCCAACAGGACAATGCACGTCCGCATGTATCCCGTGCCACCCAACGTGCTCTAGAAGGTGTACGTCAACTACCCTGGCCAGCAAGATCTCCGGATCTGTCCCCCATTGAGCATGTTTGGGACTGGATGAAGCGTCGTCTCACGCGGTCTGCACGTCCAGCACGAACGCTGGTCCAACTGAGGCGCCAGGTGGAAATGGCATGGCAAGCCGTTCCACAGGACTACATCCTGCATCTCTACGATCGTCTCCATTGGAGAATAGCAGCCTGCATTGCTGCGAAAGGTGGATATACACTGTACTAGTGCCGACATTGTGCATGCTCTGTTGCCTGTGTTTATGTGCCTGTGGTTCTGTCAGTGTGATCATGTGATGTATCTGACCCCAGGAATGTGTCAATAAAGTTTCCCCTTCCTGGGACAATGAATTCACGGTGTTCTTATTTCAATTTCCAGGAGTGTATTTGTCCAATGAACACCCGTTTTTCATCTGCATTTCTTGTTGGTGTAGCAGGTTTAATGGCCAGTAGTGCATATCGGTACTTGAGAAACTGCGAGCTGCAATCGAGTTTCTAACAGCAGAAAGCTTCGCGCGCACGTGCAGCGCCTTCTAATTCAGCATGACATTGCCAAACCACACAAGGTCGTTGCGACATCTCCGCCAGTCTGACGCTTATGTTCGCTGCCACCGGTTATCCTGCGTACAGTACCGACGTGGTCCCATCCGACTTCCAGTTGTTTTTAAAATTTGAAGAACACCTTCGAGGACTTGACTTTGGCAGCGACGAAGCGGTGGAAGTGGATGTGATGTCATGGCTTCGTCACCAAAGTCACATATTCTACTGGGACGGTATCAGAATACTTGTCCATCGTCGGTACAAAAGTGCTCGTCACCCGGATGATCTTGTTGAGAAATTAATATCTAGACGTCAAGAATGAAGACGCAGAACGTTACTAGAGATCGCCATATGTGGAAAGAGTTCAGAGCTTTCACATGGAAAATTCGAAAGCGGTTCCTTACAATACGCCACGTCCATTAGTCGGAAATGATTTATAAAGTTTTGGCTCACAGGAAGCGCACCAGTCAAAATATTACTCAGACCCTTAGAAGAGCACATTGATCCATTTTGAGAGCTGTAGTTTGTGTTACCACGCGGTCATGTGATTCTTCTCCCCTGTCGTAAATAATGACAGCGAAGAGGTGTGACTGCCAATTAATTCTACGTCCGTAATTAGTCCAGTAAAGAGGCTCGGCGTGGAGACGTAGCAGAACGATGGTAAGCAGCTATTGTGTTTTCCCAGTTTGTTGGTGTATGAAGATGTACCTTCCAATCTATTGCTGTGCCCTGAAAAAGTTCGGAGCACCAGTTGGTGAATTTTTTAAGCCTCTTTCCTACTGAGGCAAAGCAGTAGATGCCAGCGCAGCCGATGAGCTAATCAATAACTCACCGGACGGTACGATAAAGCACTCTGGCAGCGGGATGTTTGTGACACTGGTCAACGGTTGAACGCTTCCAGGAGCTAATACGGTGTGATTAGGAGTGAAGTAACTTAGGCACTTGCAGTCTACCGAGAAACTCACACGGTACAAATTTAACGAGGCCTAGCAACACATGTTCAGTGCAGAGTGAGGTAGGAAAAGCTGACAGGACAACAAACGTGAACCTATTCGTTCCCCTCCAGTAAGCCTACCTCAGGAGCGTAGCTGTAATGGCATTAATAATCAACCTTACGAGCTCAGAACACTCAGTAGTGCCGCAATTCTGTCTGCTTCTTGAACTGGAGGGAATGACGGTGTTTTGAGTTTGAGACACGTCCATTCATCCATGCTGATGAAGATCGGCTGACTAGCTGGCACTGACTGACTCATCGGGGCCGGCCAGTGTGGCCGAGCGGTTAAAGGCGCTTCAGTCTGGAACCGCGCGACCGCTACGGTCGCAGGTTCGAATCCTGCCTCGGGCATGGATGTGTGTGATGTCCTTAGGTTAGTTAGGTTTAAGTAGTTCTAAGTTCTAGGGGACTGATGACCTCAGATGTTAAGTCCCATAGTGTTCAGAGCCATTTGAACCATTTGAACTCATCGGAATCCGGCGAGGCGCGCCTGCAGGTAGTGTATCGGCAGCGGTAATTGGGAAGCTTCGCTGATGTGGGTAGCTGGTGTGTGGCCAGCATCCGCCCTCTGAGGAACTGCGGCCGACTGACTGCCAGTTGTCTAAGGTCCAGCTGGGAAAGGTGCGCCCTTTCAGCCTTATAGTCACACAGGCGTCATCGTCCATCGCCGTGCTCGGTCTCTTGAGGGGAGAGGGATGAGGTGGTTGGAACATTTCTGCCTATAAATGGACGTCGGTGTCGGTTACTACTCTCAGGTGCAGGATACCGCGACCACGAGCAGGTGTGAGAGTGTGCAGCCGGCAAGAGTCCAGAGGGAATTGGCGGGCTACGTCCGCTGCCCACCACTGGCAGCACACACGAGGTCGCCTGACGGTGGTCCTGCCCACAACCCAGGACACTGTACGCCACAGGCGGTTCGGAACGTCAGTGCATTCTGCAACCGTCAGCGTTAGCAAGCGCGCATTGCGGCCGCGAGGACGGCCGGATTGCTCGGTAGGGCTACTTGAATAAACGCCTCTCAATACTACAACTGTTTGACTTTATGCCTCAGCCTAAATCTACCCTCTCCCTTACCAGTTCTGTCACCCTGCCTGATGTGTAGTGGAACGAAAAAGGACAAGATATGACAGTGTCTTCAAGGAATGGTGCACCACTCACATCCAGAGACCGCAGCGGAGTAGCCGTACAGTGATCCTAACTGTCACGGACTAGAGACGAAGTCACGCATTGTCAACGACAGTTGTCTTCAAACCCGATAGGAACTGGTGCAGTCAGTTACTGCAGGTATATGTCAACCAGTTTCCGATTGAACAATGCCAAGGAAAACGCATGAAATGGACATTTAGAGTGAGACCCATCGCATAAGGTCGTTGCTCATATTTGTGCGTTAGGGAGCACGTTTTCGTTGGGGCAAGCAAAATAAAAAGCTTGGCGGTAGCTTACTGAAGTCACGTAATATGATCCAACGAATCACGAACTGGCCTCTTTGCAACTGATGGAAGGCATCTAGTGCACCACTGACCCAATCAGACATTTAGCCTGGTGCACGTGGAGGAGGTATTGCAGGACACAGGTGTTCTGGGCAGTTTTTGGGGGCTTTCTTGGTACCATGGCTTGGGAACTCCCTCAGATGAAGTTGAAAACATACATCTACATCTATACCCCGAAACCACCTCGCGATATGTGGCAGAGGGTACTCTGCATAACATTGTCATATCCTCCATTTCCTGTTCCAGTCGCGCACGTGGTCAGAGGAAGTTCCATTCCTCAGCGCCATGTACTGTGGTAGCGATCCGTTTCCGGACACATCTTTATGGGATCTTTTCTCCTCCACGTCCACTCAGGAATCCGTACCTGTTATTTGTCGGTTTCATTCCTGTTCATCCTATATAATTAAAGTGATGTGACGTTTGCTGCATGATAATATGTTGGATACGACGTTCTTGGAGTGTGTTATGGCATCCCATGAGACCAAATACTACAAAGTAACGAGGAACGACTTGAAACTGGCTATGGGACCAAAATTTCAATCGTACTCTAAAGGAAGTAAAAGAACAGAAAACTGGCGAAACTATTATTGCTGTGTCTTCTCGAAGATAAGGGCCACAGTCTGCATAGAAGAGAGCAGAGCTGCCTACGAGTCAGGTGGAACGCAGGTAAAATCACACTCTGCAAATGGTGAACACAATAACGACTATATTACGCGTGCGCCTTATATCACACAAACAGTTCCCAAGTGCACATCCACGCGCCAGACATTGGTATAAGCAGACACAAGGCTCCACTAGGCAGTTAGTCAGTACCTCAAGGATAGTGATTTAGCAGACCACCGCGTCTCAGTGAGTGTGTTAAGACTTATCTACAGTCAGGGCCAAGAAGAGTCATACTAGAAATTATACATGTAATGTTCGTCATTGTTCACTGGATCTTGGAGAGATAAGTGCAAGTAGACACTGATATATACAGCAACGCGCATGCTTCATACTACAGTTTAGTGAATTTTATCAGTAATGGATGCTGCTGAACTCCGGGGTGTCCCTTTATAGAGTGTAAAATAACTTCAGCCACTAGTCACAACTGAAGGTTATTTGCTGAAGACACGGCCCGTTTAGGGCTTGAGCTCACCTTCGGGTGATAGTACTTTCATTTTATGTTTCTACATTCAGTATTGGAGCTCAATATAGCTGCAGTATCCAAGTCGTAATCGCATATTTGTCACACTTTTTGCAAACATGGGATCGGTTTCCATACATTATCTTCAACGTAGTAGTTAAAAATGTAAGACGTAAAATAGCAAATCATATAACTAGTCGTGACTTGAAATAGGTCACTTTAAATTGCGAATGGTAGCAAACCTAATTACACACCCTACTTTAGATAAGCAGTTTCATCTGTGAATATTTGTAAATTTTTGCTAATCTGTATTACGTCCTGTTTTTGGTTTAGCTGTTCGCCAACTATAATTAGTTCTGAAACAAGGCTGCGTAACTGTTACATTTATACAGGGTGACAATTATGGAACTACATGGAAAAAACGTAAATTAGTTACAGACTACGGCGTGCACAAACTTTATTCAACATGTAAACATCACTACAAATATTTGTATTTAGATTATGACATGTTCGATATGTCCGCCATCGTTGACAATGATGTGGCGCAGACGAATAGCGAAATTATTCATGATCCGCTGAAGTGTCGGAACATCGATGCTGTCGATGACCTCCTGAATGGCTGTTTTCAACTCAGAAATGGTTTTGGAGTTATGACGTACACCTCGTCTTTAACATAGCCTCACAAAAAGGAGTCACGTGTGTTCATATCCGGAGAATATGGCGACCAATCGAAGCCCATGCCAGTGGCCTCCGGGTACCCAGAGCAAGAATACTGTCCCCAAAGTGCTCCTTCTGGCCATCAAACACTCTCCGGTCTCGATGGGGTCGAGCCCCGTCTTACATTAATGACATCTTGTCGAAATCAGGGTCACTCCGGATAATGGCGACGAAATCATCTTCCAAAATCTTCACGTACCGTTCGGTAGTTAATGTAAGACCTGAGTTTCTCCTAGCGTATACAATTTTCAAATAACTTCGGACAATTCCGAAATTTTACGGGAATACGATGTGAAATGTGTTTTCCGACCTCCATCTAAAATTAGGGCGCTTTTGAGTTCTGTTAAGGATGATCTTGGTCTGCGTAAGGCGGGCGTATATCGCATTCCTTGTAGCTGCAGCATGGTATATATTGGTCAAACTATAAGGATCGTGGAGGACCGATGTTCTGAGCATAAACGGCACACATGATTACAGCAGCCAAATAGATCTGCTATTGTCGAACCTTGCTTGTATACTGGTCACACCATGTTACATACTAACGCCGAGATGTTGACATGCACGTCCAGCTATTGGGACAGCGTTATTATGGAGGCAATTGAGATTAAATTAGCGAGCAACCTCGTTAACGGAGATGGAGGTTTCTGTTTAAATTCTGTTTGGAATCCGGCTCTCTCTCTCTCTCTTGTCATAAAAAGAGGAACAGAGTCAATGCTACCTGACCTGCGAGTTCGTAGTCTCACTATCGACATCTCTGAGTTTGATCATCTTTGGTGGCACTAGTGTTCAGTGTGTGTGTTATCTTTCCTGCATCAGTCCGAGAACCGAGGTTTTAAATTTACATGTACGTCGCCTGTCCGTTGCAGTTTGCCCTAAAATGGCGGGGTGTTCTCCCCCCGAAATATCGGCGGTCGCTGAGAGTGTTACCTGGCTGAATTCCCGGAAGTTATTTGAAGTTCGGTAGTTACTTTGTCACCAAGAAATATCGCACCGATTATTCGGTGACTGGACATTGGGCCCATTGGCGGTGAAAAGACTTCTCGATCGCGAAATGCGAACTCTCAGTCCGCAAAATGAGCCAATATTGCTTACTGACGAATCCATCCAAATGAAAGTGGGTTCCGTTAGTAAACCAAACGATACAGTGCATAATAATTCCCATCATGCCCCGTGGCCTACCGTGCACAGTGAACCTCCTAACGCTAACCGTTCTGAAGATATAACGATTTTATTTCATGTAGTTCCGTAATCGCCACCCTGTATATCCAGTAACAAGTGCATTTTCTGAACATATCAGTCGATATTTAGTAATTTTGTTGTTGTTTCAGAAAACAGTACTCTGCTAAACTTCCCCTTCTTCTTGAGGAGACGACTCTCAGAAATGAATGAAAATACTGTTGTCTTCTTTTGTCAACACAAACTGCCAGACGCAGGAACTTTGAGCACAGTATGATGCAACTACCTGCTGAGAAAGAAAAATCAAAATCGCAACAAAAACACTTCAACTATTACGTGTAATGTAAATTATTTGTCAATATGTACATCTACATCTACATTTATACTCCACAAGCCACCCAACGTTGTGTGGCGGAGTGCACTTTAAGTGCCACTGTCATTACTTCCCTTTCCTGTTCCAGTCGCGTATGGTTCGCGGGAAGAAAGACTGCCGGAAAGCCTCCGTGCGCGCTCGAATCTCTCTAATTTTACATTCGTGATCTCCTCGGGAGGTATAAGTAGGGGGAAGCAATATATTCGATACCTCATCCAGAAACGCACCCTCTCAAAACCTGGACAGCAAGCTACACCGCGATGCAGAGCGCCTCTCTTGCAGTCTGCCACTTGAGTTTGCTAAACATCTCCGTAACGCTATCACGCTTACCAAATAACCCTGTGACGAAACGCGCCGCTCTTCTTTGGATCTTCTCTATCTCCTCTGTCAACCCGACCGGGTACGGATCCGACACTGACGAGCAATACTCAAGTATAGGTCAAACGAGTGTTTTGTAAGTCACCTCCCATGTTGATGGACTACATTTTCTAAGGACTCTCCCAATGAATCTCAGCCTGGCACCCGCCTTACCAATAATTAATTTTATATCATCATTCCACTTCAAATCGTTCCGTACGCGTACTCCCAGACATTTTACAAAAGTAACTGCTACCAGTGTTTGTTCCGATATTACATAATCATACAATGAAGGATCCTTCTTTCCATGTATTCGCAATACATTACATTTGTCTATGTTAAGTGTCAGTTGCCACTCCCTGCACCAAGAGCCTATCTGCTGCAGATCTTCCTGCATTTCGCTGCAATTTTCTAATGCTGCAACTTCTCTGTATACTACAGCATCATCCGTTAAAAGCCGCATAGAACTTCCGACACTATCTACTAGGTCATTTATTTATATATTGTGAGAAGCAATGGTCGCATAACACTCCCCTGTGGCACGCCAGAGGTTACTTTAACGTCTGTAGACGTCTCTCCTTTGAGAACAATATGCTGTGTTCTGTTTGCTAAAAACTCTTCAATCCAGCCACACAGCCTGTCTGATATTCCGTAGGCTCTTACTTTGTTTATCAGGCGACAGTGCGGAACTGTGTCGAACGTGTTCCGGAAGTCTAGGAAAATGGCATCTACCTGGGAGCCTGTATCTAATATTTTCAGGGTCTCATGAACAAATAAAACAAGTTGGGTCTCACACGAGCGCTGTTTCCGGAATCCATGTTGATTCCTACAGAGTAGATGACATGATACGCGAGCAAAAACCACTTTCTAAAGTTCTACAACAGATCGATGTCAAAAATGTGGGCCTGTAGTTTTGCACATCTGCTCGACGACCCTTCTTGAAAACTGGAACTACCTGTGCTCTTTCTCAATTATTTGGAACCTTCCGTTCCTCTTGAGACTTGCGGTACACGGCTGTTAGAAGGGGGCCAAGTTCTTTCGCGTACTCTGTGTAGAATCGAATTGGTATCCCTTCGGGTCCAGTGGACTTTCCTCAGTTGAGTGATTTCAGTTGCTTTTCTATTCCTTGGACACTTATTTCGAAGTCAGCCATTTTTTCGTTCCTGCGAGGATTTAGAGAAGGAACTGCAGTGCGGTCTTCCTCTGTGAAACAGCTTTGGAAAAAGGTGTTTAGTATTTCAGCTTTACGAGTGTCATCCTCTGTTTACAGTTACACCTTTCCCGCGAATTTGAATCCATTGGGTTCAGTGTCCTTTTCTGAAGCGGTTCTCACAAACATTGGTGCAGTAATTCAACTGCGAAGTCGCTCTGTCTGTCTGACTTAATACTCAGGAAAAATTCAGTTAGACGGGAGAGTGACTTTCCGTGGGTTTTCGGCGGCAGAATGCACGGCGACAGCGCGGAGACACCCGTGGGAATCTCGACAGCTGCTCGTGCTGAGGCTGGAGAGCGACAGAGGCAGGGACTGCGACTGGGACGCGGGGGAGGAGCTGGAACTGGAACCCGGAGTCCCCCGCGGTTTGGAAGTCGGCGGCAGCGGGAGGCAGAGCGCGCGGAACTCGCCCCACTTAGCATGCGGCTCCGCTCCGGAAGCCAACGGCGGGGCGCATGCGCTGTGAGGCAGAGGGAGGACGGGTATGACAGCTGTGGCGTCGACTCGTCTCCCGGTAGACACATTCTCCTGCCCGAATAGTCTATTTGATTACGGAAGACTCTTGCGATATTTTGAATTGTAAAGTGTAACTCTTACACTCAGGGACACTTGCATGCATGTGTTACACGTTCCAAGATCGACTAAATTGAGATAAGGAACGAATTGCGGAAAATATTTAGGCTTATATTTATATTTGTATTGTCATTCTAATTGGATAAAAAATTGGTTCAAATGTCTCTGAGCACTATGGGACTTAACATCTGTGGTCATCAGTCCCCTAGAACTTGGACCTACTGAAACCTGACTAACATAAGGACATCACACACATCCATGCCCGAGGCAGGATTCGAACCTGCGACCGTAGCGGTCACGCGGTTCCAATCTGAAGCGCTTAGAACCGCACGGCCACACCGGCCGGCCATTCTCATTGAATGTAGTGTCTTCTAGATTCTTCAGCAATATCATGTTCCTCTCCAGTTTCTTCCATACGTTCGAAATTTGGACTGCTCTGTAGGAATCTTCCCTCAGGACCTCCTAATGTTGACGTTAAACTGAACACTGTCAAAGACCAGCGTCGCGTTCACTTACTAAAGGGAACTTTCTCGCACGCATGCTATATAAAAGGGGTTATTGGGCAAAATTCTTCAGCATGTGGGTGGAGGGCCATCCTCATTCGCTAGAAAGCGAAACAAGTGGAACAAGACAGAGGCAATATTTATCAAAATACGGATGTTCATAATTAAACTACACTCCTGGAAATGGAAAAAAGAACACATTGACACCGGTGTGTCAGACCCACCATACTTGCTCCGGACACTGCGAGAGGGCTGTACAAGCAATGATCACACGCACGGCACAGCGGACACACCAGGAACCGCGGTGTTCGCCGTCGAATGGCGCTAGCTGCGCAGCATTTGTGCACCACCGCCGTCAGTGTCAGCCAGTTTGTCGTGGCATACGGAGCTCCATCGCAGTCTTTAACACTGGTAGCATGCCGCGACAGCGTGGACGTGAACCGTATGTGCAGTTGACGGACTTTGAGCGAGGGCGTATAGTGGGCATGCGGGAGGCCGGGTGGACGTACCGCCGAATTGCTCAACACGTGGGGCGTGAGGTCTCCACAGTACATCGATGTTGTCGCCAGTGGTCGGCGGAAGGTGCACGTGCCCGTCGACCTGGGACCGGACCGCAGCGACGCACGGATGCACGCCAAGACCGTAGGATCCTACGCAGTGCCGTAGGGGACCGCACCGCCACTTCCCAGCAAATTAGGGACACTGTTGCTCCTGGGGTATCGGCGAGGACCATTCGCAACCGTCTCCATGAAGATGGGCTACGGTCCCGCACACCGTTAGGCCGTCTTCCGCTCACGCCCCAACATCGTGCAGCCCGCCTCCAGTGGTGTCGCGACAGGCGTGAATGGAGGGACGAATGGAGACGTGTCGTCTTCAGCGATGAGAGTCGCTTCTGCCTTGGTGCCAATGATGGTCGTATGCGTGTTTGGCGCCGTGCAGGTGAGCGCCACAATCAGGACTGCATATGACCGAGGCACACAGGGCTAACACCCGGCATCATGGTGTGGGGAGCGATCTCCTACACTGGCCGTACACCACTGGTGATCGTCGAGGGGACACTGAATAGTGCACGGTACATCCAAACCGTCATCGAACCCATCGTTCTACCATTCCTAGACCGGCAAGGGAACTTGCTGTTCCAACAGGACAATGCACGTCCGCATGTATCCCGTGACACCCAACGTGCTCTAGAAGGTGTAAGTCAACTACCCTGGCCAGCAAGATCTCCGGATCTGTCCCCCATTGAGCATGTTTGGGACTGGATGAAGCGTCGTCTCACGCGGTCTGCACGTCCAGCACGAACGCTGGTCCAACTGAGGCGCCAGGTGGAAATGGCATGGCAAGCCGTTCCACAGGACTACATCCAGCATCTCTACGATCGTCTCCATGGGAGAATAGCAGCCTGCATTGCTGCGAAAGGTGGATATACACTGTACTAGTGCCGACATTGTGCATGCTCTGTTGCCTGTGTCTATGTGCCTGTGGTTCTGTCAGTGTGATCATGTGATGTATCTGACCCCAGGAATGTGTCAATAAAGTTTCCCCTTCCTGGGACAATGAATTCACGGTGATCTTATTTCAATTTACAGGAGTGTAATTGTGTTCCGAGTGCTGCAGTGCTGGCTGTACGTATTGCAGGATGCTGGAACATGGTAGGTATGAAACTTCCTGGCAGTTTAAAACTGTGTGCCGGACTGAGTCTTGAACTCGGGACCTTTGCCTTTCGCGGGCAAGTGCTCAAACCAACTGAGCTACCCAAGCATGACTCACACCCCGTCCTCACAGCTTTACTTCTGCCAGTACCTCGTCTCCTACCGCGTCCCCTTGGTAGAGCACTTGCCCGCGAAAGGCAAAGGTCCCGAGTTCGAGTCTCGATCCGACAAACAGTTTTAATCTGCCAGGAAGTTTCATATCAGCGCACACTCCGCTGCAGAGTGAAAATCTCGTTGTGGATGGTAGGTATGTTCACCAATCGGTGCGCTTGCGGAGCATGCCGAAAAAAATAGCTCTTCCACTTTCTCCCATCAGGTGAAAATACGGCACTGTGAGCAATCAGAATGTGGTGTGAGTGGAGGAAAAGGAGAGGAACGATGAACGACCAAACACATGAAAACGGTGGTTTTGGAACGTTTATTAGGATATGATCAAAAAATGAGTTCATTATTGCCTCTCAACCCAGTAACATGCTCCATCCGTAACGTAGCATCGACAGTTGTTCGCAGCATATCCGATGTAATCAGATCTCTATGTCGTCGTACGCTCTCCTTCACATGAGGAATGGTCCAGATACATCGAGTCACGATCGTTAAGATATCCCCACAACCAGAAGTAACATTGATTTGGGCTAGGAAATCTGGAAGGCCACAAACCTCGAAATTGCCTAAAGATGATGCGGTCTTTAACGACGATTTCTCTAAACAAATCATTCATCTGGCAAGCGAGATGCGGTGTCGTTCCATTTTGCAAGAAAATAGTGTTGCAGATGCAGTTGCGATCTTGGAAACCTGGGATCCTGTACTGCACAAGAAGGTCTCAAGAACGTGCAGACGTGGTTGTACAAGCAACAGGCCTGCTGAATGTCACCTCCTCGACGAAGAACCGACGGAGAATGAAGGAGCTTGTGAAACCACGCACAGTCGCATAAGTGTGTGCAGTGGATGTTCCTGCACAACGTGTGGCGGGGTAGAGCCCGATATGCAACAGTTCTGTGCATTCACGGCACGGTACAGAGTAAAATGTGCCTCTTCCGTCCAAAGCATATTTCCTGTCCATATGTTATCCATTTCCATGTGGACCATACAACCAAGGGCAGAATAACAACTTTGTAGCCTATCTTAGCGATTCGTTTGCCACTCTCAAAGTTTCGGGGATACTATTGTAACATGCGCCGCAAAATCTTTTGAACTGTTGACCAAAGGAGAGACAATTCTTAAGACACAGCTCGTGCAGTGGTTGAAGAAATGGCGCCATGTGCTGCACGGCCAGCTACAGCTGCCGCATCCCCATTAACAGCTACCGTGGGGGAATGGGGTCGTTCCCTCTTCCTATTGCATCACCTAATTCAACTATTTCTTCAAAGTTTTTATCATATTTTTTTAGCCAATTTGTTAATGTGAGCCGGCCGCGGTAGCCGAGCGGTTCTAGGCGCTTCAGTCGGGAACTGCGCGACTGCTACAGTCGCAGGTTCGAATCCTGCCTAGGGCATGGATGTGTGTGATGTCCTTAGGTTAGTTAGGTTTAAGTAGTTCTAAGTTATAGCGGACTGATGACCTCAGATGTTAAGTCCCATAGCGGTCAGGGCCATTTGAACCATTTGTTAATGTGAGGCCTCTTCACCGGTGTTTCTGTTGGCGATATTCCTGCAGTTCAGTGCTGCAATTGCTCTTGTTTGGATAAAACAACTTTATCAGCATTGCACAAACTCCACCACTGCGTTTCGTACGGGACGCTTCAACGTTCTTCAGCCTTTACACCAACAGTCACTTTAGTAAAGAAATCAATACCGATCGCCAAGCGGCAAAGAGCACATTGACTGCAAAACAGGAAAAATTTCACGTTCTGACGGTTTAGAGGGCCATACACTCACCTGTTGGCACGAACAGTAACTATTTTGAGCATACACAGCAAGCGCACGGGTTAATGAACATATTCACGATGTTTCACCGTCCTGCGATGTAAACAGCCCGTAGCGTAGCACTCGGAACACCTTAAGTGTAGTTATAACTACCCGGTATCATTTCAGTGCCACAGAAGTGGCTTCCCGGTCGTCGTTTGCATTCCTCGTGCGCCACGTCAATGTATTTACTTCCTCGATGGAGGGAATTCAAGAAGCTGGTAGCCTATTCCGTATTCTCTATCGAAGCTGCAATCATAATTAGAAATCTTGACCGTTCTCGGATTTCCTTTTTATAAAGACTGGTCCCTTTAGCTAACAAATGTTGTTGTTGTCATGGTCTTGGATCCAGAGACTGGTTTGATGCAGCTCTCCATGCTTCTATATCCTGCGCAAGCTTCTTCATCTCCAAGTACCTACTGCAACCTACATCCTTCTGAATCTGCTTAGTGTATTCATCTGTTGGTCTCCCTCTACGATTTTGACCCTCGACTCAGCACTCCAGTATTAAACTGGTTATCCCGTGATGCCTCAGAACATGTCCTACCAACCGATCCCTTCTTCTAGTAAAGTTGTACCACACATTCCTCTTCTACCCAGTTCTATTCAGTACCTCCTCATTAATTGCGTGATCTCCCCATTCAGCTTTCTTCTGTAACACAAGATTTCGAAAGCTTCTATTCTCTTCTTGTCTAAACTGTTTATCGTCGACATTCAATTCCATACATGGTTACACTCCATACAAATACTTTCAGAACAGACTTCCTGACGCATTAATCTATATTCGATGTTAACAAATTTCTCTTCTTCAGAAACGCTTTCATTGCCATTGCCAGTCTACGTTTTATATCCTCTCTACTATCATCCGCTATTTTGCTCCCCAAATATCAAACCCATCTACTATTTTAAGTTTGTCATTTACTAATTTAATTCCCTGATCATCACCTGATTTAATACGACTGAATTCCATTATCCTCGTTTTGATTTTGTTTATGTTCATCTTATAACCTCCTTTCAAGACACTGTTAATTCCGTTCAACTGCTCTTCCAGGTCCTTTTCTGTCTCTGCAACAATTACAATCTCATCGGCAAAACTCAAGACTTTTGTTTCTTCTCCATGAATTTTAAATCCTACTCTAAATTTTGTTTTATTTCCTTTACTGTTTGCTCAATATACAGATTGAATAACATCTGTCTCACTCCATTCCCAACCATTGCTTCCCTTTCATGCCCCTCGATTCTTATAACTCCCATCTAGTTTCTGTAAAAATTGAAAATAGTCTTTCGCTCCCTGTGTTTGACCGCTGCCACCTTCAGAATTTGAAACAGCGTATTCCAGTCAACATTGTCAAACCCTTTTTCTAAGTCTACAAAAGCTGGAAACGTAGGTTTGCCTTTCCTTAATATATCTTCCAAGATAAGTCGTAGGGTCAGTATTGCCTCACGTGTTCCAACATTTCTACAGAATCTAAACTTGTGTTCCCCGAGATCCGCTTCTACCAGTTTTCCATTCGTCTGTAAAGAATTCGCATTAGCCGAGACTTATGAAACTGATAGTTCAGTAATTTTCACACCATTCAACACATGCTTTCTTTGGGATTAAAATTATTATATTCTTCTTAAAGTCTGAGTTTACTTTGCCTGTCTCATGCATCTTGTTCACCAAATGGTAACGTTTTGTCTAGGCTGGCTCTCCCATGGCTATCAGTAGTTCTAACGGAATGTTGTCTATTCCCGGTGCCTCTTTTCACTTAGGTCTTTCAATGCTCTGTCAAACTCCTCTCCCAGTATCATATCTTCCATTTCATCTTCATCTACGTCCTCATCCACTTGCATAAAATTGCCCTCAAGTACATTGCCCTTGTATAGACCCTAAACATACTACTTCCACCTTTCTGCTTTCCCTTCTTCGCTTAGAACTGGTTTCCCATTCCACCTCTTGATGCTCATACAAGTGATTCTTTTTTTCTCCAAAGGTCTCTTTAATGTTGCTGTAGGCAGTCTCTATCTTACCTGTAGTGAGATATGCCTCTACATCCTTACAGCTGTCCTCTAGCTGTCCCAGCTTAGCTATTTTGCACTTCCTGTCGACCTCATTTTTGAGACGTTTGTATTCCTCTTTGCCTGCTTCATTTACTGCATTTCTATATTTTCTCTTTTCATCCGTTAAATTCAATATCTCTTCTGTTACTCAAAAGTTTCTACTAGCAATCATCTTTTTACTTACTTGATCCTCTGCTGCTTTCAAAATGTCATCTCTCAAAGCTACCCATACTTCTTTTACTGTATTTCCGTCTCCCTTTTTTGTCAATCATTCCCTAATGCTCTCTCGTAAACTCTCTACAACATCTGGTTCTTTCAGTGTATCCAGTTCCCATATCCCTAAATTCCCACCTTTTTGCAGTTTCTTCAGTTTTAATCTAGAGTTCATAACGAATAGATTGTGGTCAGAGTCCACATCCACCTCTGGAAATGTCTTACAGTTTAAAACCTTGTTCCTAAATCTCTCTCTTGCCATTATATAATTAATTTGAAACCTTCCATTGTCTCCAGGCCTCTTCCACGTATACAACCCTCTTTCAAAATTCTTAAACAAATTGTTCGCTGAGATTAGGTTATGCTATGTGAAAAATTCTACCACTCAATTTCCTCTTTCATTCCTTACCCCCATTCCATTTCACATATTCACCTGCAACTTTCCTGTTCTTCCTTTTTCTACTGTCGAATTCCAGTTCCCCTTGACTCTTAAATTTTCGTCCCCCCCTACTATCTGAATAATTTCTTTTATCTCATCATATATTTATTCAATCTCTTCGTCATCTGCGGAGATAGTTGGCATATAAATTTGTACTACTGTGATAGGCGTGGGCTTCGTGTCTGTCTTGGCTGCATTTATAGGTTCACTGTGCTCCTATTTTTTTAATTCATTATTGAACCTACGTTGTTGAAATTATCATCTCTCCGCCACCGTAGATGATACTGTTTTAACCACGTGCAGCGTTTGTGCTCTTTAGTACGTTCTTTTACAGTCGTTACCATTTATAAAAGGGAAACCCCAGACGCGTCAGAAATTTCCAAGAACGGATGAGAATTCAATAAAGAACATAGTGGGCTTCCAGTTTCATCACCTCTCGTCATCAAGGAGAATATTTTGATAAACATTCCACGTCTTTCGTTCAGCCTGTTTCGCTTCAAATCCATTGACGATAGTCCACCAATAGTAGAAGGAAGAATTTTAACCAACAGACCCATTTCTTGGAAAAGCACAAGAAACTCCGTTTTATACCTGAAGATTATTGATCTTTGACAGTGTTCTGCTAATCTTGATCATCAAAAGACCCTGAAGACAGCCGGCCGTTGTAGCCGTGCTGTTCTAGGCGCTTCAGTCTGGAACCGCGTGACCGCTACGGTCGCAGGTTCGAATCCTGCCTCGGGTATGGATGTGTGTGATGTCCTTAGGTTAGTTAGGTTTAAGTAGTTCTAAGTTCTAGGGGACTGATGACCACAGATGTTATGTCCCATAGTGCTTAGAGCCATTTGAACCATTTGAACCCTGAAGACAATTGCAGCAGAGGACTGGAAACGTCGAACGCGTAGAAGAAATTGAAGAGGAACATGACGTAGCCTAACAACTTAAACGTTTTTATCTTTGTACCTTACTACCTATTAATTGTCGAATAAGATGGCAAATAGAAATTAGCATAACTGGGGACGGTCCGTCATGAAAGTAATCATTAGGAGGAGCTATGGAAAATAATCTGACGATAATATCTGGAACACAAGAAAAGCTATGAATATTTCAAATCACTTTATGCGTTGTCGTATTGTCATTAAAGATGCCCGGGGAGAGCGGTCCGCGATGGCTGTGAGGTGAGTTATGGCTGTGAGTGAATCTGTGTATTGGCTGAGTAGGCAGAGTAATGTTGTTTTTCGTGGCAATAGTTTTTGAGCTATGAAGATCAATTACTTTTTAGACAAGTTTTATTCATTCATTTGTGCTTGAAAAGGATATTAATGGCGTTTGTGGCTTAGTTTTTTTTTTTGTGGATTTGGCGGCCACCTATCGATGGCAGCACATGACATGTAATGTTATGTTTTTTCTTTCTTCTTCCAGTGCTAACGACATGTGTGAATTAAATGGCATCCCTTTTGTATCTTCACTTCTCTCTTACTCGTCTGCCAAAGCCTGGATATTCTACTAACGTACGGGCAATCGATTTCAGCTAAAACTACTGATCAGCATTCGATTCCTTGCCTTAAACTGTGCTGGGTAAACTACTTGGGTGAATATGACAGGTCAAAAGAATTCACTGTACTTTGCGATCATTTCCGAATCGTTAAGAAGCAGCTACGATCCCAATGCGGACTGCAGTCACAGTAGAAATGAGGCCACAACGGTGGACCCCTTAGAACATTTTTAGGGGAAAATTTATACCTAAGCACCAGCAAATAAGGGGTTTTCAGAGCTCGTGGCATACGGCTCTGCCACAACGAGCTATCGGTTGAAGAACAGCGCCTTGCTTCGCAGCTGCAGCAGGAATGCACTGCCGCGAATGTCAATCTTTGGTGAGTATCCCAGTGGCGTGCGGAGAGATCCGACGTATCCAATCTTTGGAGAGGGGCAACGATGTTTCATATGGGGTAATGATGTGAGGTGTCCCCGAATATCTCTTGAAGTTGGGGCTGGTGGTGACTTATGGAACACTGACTGAACAAAGGCAGGTCACGGACAACTTCCGTCCTCATGGATTACTGCTCATCCAACAATATCCTGGTGCCATGTTTCAACAGGACAATGCTCGTCGAAATATGGACTTGTCTCTATGAACAGTCTGAGAGACGTTGAGAAACTCCTGTCTCCACCAACGTCATCAGATCTTTACGCGATCAGCTCGAAAGTCAGCACCCTCTCAGTGCCACTGTCCCTGATATGGGGACCAATTTCAGCAGCTATTGGACACGATAAAAATGGAAACTAAAGAAATTAATAAAACTTTGTGCAACGGCCTGGACTCAATCGCGTGTGTTTTTACTTACAAGGCAGAAATGCTGAACATTACACCTATGCAGTCCTATCGTCATCATTGCTGCACGAACTACCCAAGTAGAACGCTCGTGCAGCAATATTGACCTTAGCGCTCCGGTGTCGTAATGATCAGCATTTCTTCCTAGTAAGCAAAAACACACGGGCTCTAGTTCCACCCGTGGCACAAATTTTAATTCATTTATTCAGCTTCCATCATTATCGTAGATAAAGGTGAGACTTAAATTTCTTGGGGAAAGTTTAATTGTAAGAGCTATTGGCCAGTCTGCCTCAGAAGAGAATTAGACGGCATTACGACACAATTATCAATCGACACAGTGCCTATATCACTGGAATAACATCACACATACTTTCTTTCTTTTTCTTTCTTTCTTTCTTTCGCTTACGCCATAGTCCCGCAGCAATCGCAGGTTCGGCGTGGCTACAACGGATTTGGCAATGTCAGTGCTAGGGATGGCCGGATGCCCTTCCTGCCACCACCCCGTACCAACCAGGACGGAATCAGTGTACCCCAACTGTATGCGTCGAGTGTAAATGGTGAAATGGTGCGGACGTGTTTCAAATGTCTGCGACGCGTGTAACTGAGGCGGAACGTGGGGATCAGCCCAGTATTCACCTAGCGGGATGCGGAAAACCGCCTAAAAACCAGATCCAGGCTGGCCGGCACACCGGCCCTCGTCGTTAATCCGCCTGGTGGATTCGAATAACATCACACACACACTCTCAGTCCATAAAGTTTCATTTCATTTCGTCTTTCCCTTCTGGATGCTAACCCTTTTCCCCGGTATTATTTGTACAAATGAAAATAATAATTCATTCCGTTAACATACGTTCTGGAGGAAACCTCAGAACCTAACTTACGATAGTAATTAAAGGGTGCAATCAGTAAAAGTTAAATTAAGATAAATTTTGTTAGTAACTGGCTTTACGCTAGTGCTTATGATATTAGGAGCAATGTATTTTAGAACATAGTTATCGTTATCAAAGTCAAAGTAGTCCCTCGCTCTGTAAATTAACGTAGGGGAGCAGAGCTAAATATCCTGCATCGTCACTCTGGACTCGGTCCTAGAAAAGTGGTTTGCCGTTGCCTTTCTCCGACCTGCCATAACCTGTTAGATGTGTAGCTGTTCGTGTGGATAACTGTGATGAGTGAGTGTCCAGTGTAGTGTCGGATGTGTGTTGCTATGGATAAAGGCAAAGGAACGGGTAAAATCCGGTTTCGGCACACACTCTACTCCTCTCAAATAGCACCAAGAGGACTGCTGGGCATAGCATCTCTGTCCAACGGGCAGATCACTATAAACAGTGACGCAAGCCTTCACTTCATGACTATTGCAAAGATTTCGAAATTTAATCCACGTCGTTGGAGCAATAAGTGATGACTAGGGACATGTTGCGACATCACCAAACTTCTCAGTGAAAATATTCTACCACCAATATCTCTGAAAACAAAAACGTGTAGTAATATCAGACATTCAATAAAAAGTCGTCATACAATATGCTCTGTGTGTTACCGAAGCTTGTACATCAGGAACATTGTAACTCCTCAAGACGAGGTAAACGGCAATTCGATAATTGGAGTAACTGTAAAACGTGCATGTTTCAAGAAAATCTACAATTGCTTTAAGAAATAATATCTCCGTTGTTATCTATCTCACACTTCTTCGTTTGTCAAACTGTTTACTCGTGCATTTATGCAAACGTTCTTCATAGATATTTCGCGTGAAATGTGTGATCTAAGATAAATATTTATTTATTTTGGATTATTAATGTGTTTTCGTATTCCTGCTCCATTTAAATAGCACCAGCAGCTTTATGGCTTATGCAGTTAATTAATTACACAACGTGCATTATAGACTTAAGAACTTCCTAGACTTGAGACATTGAAACTTTAAGACGCATACACGGAAGCTGAAGGATTTTTAAGAATAAAAACTTTACACAACCTGTAGTATTAGACAAGGTTATTTATGTTACATTTTTGTAATATTAAGCCACCGTGCGGCAGATATTTTTTTAAAGAGAATCTCAGGATTCTTGCCGGAAATGGACGTGCACTGAGGCTTCGAGCAGAGTTCTTCTAAGCTGAAGAACGCACAAACTAGTACAGAAATCCATGCGGCTTTTAAGGACATAATGTAAAATCTCAACAAGGTTCACATAGCAGCCTTTAACTTCAGACTCCTCTGCTGTTCTCAGTATCCCAGGCTTGGCTTCGTAGCTAATAGGCACCAATGAAAGATATCACAGTTCTGCTAGTATGTATATTATTGGAAGAAAATTCTGTCGTGCTCAATATTGGTCATCCGGAATGTCATATTTAAATGTACGTATTAAACATAACATAACATACTTACATCGCCATGAATGGAGAAATATATACATGCATATATTTCACTGTGTTTACATATTTCTCCTCGTTAATGTCCCAATAAACGTCTGTTTTTATGTTTGCAAAGTAAACTTGAAAATGACAATTTGGCTACGTTCGTCATTAGTGATGAATGAAGTATTTTATTCTAGAAACATACAACCTCATAGGAACAATGAATTCTCAAAAGAAGACCCAGTGATAAGTTGAATTTTTGACCGCAGACCAGCTCCAATGAACAATTATTCTGTAGCATCACAACAGTATATTATTATTTTATATTATTGCCGTTGTTATTACTCATATATTCGTTATTGACTTAAAGATCCGTGTTACATAATTCTCGTGGTTAGTTCACTGGATTCGCAATCTGGAGGACGACGTTTCAAACCCCAGTCCAGCGGTCCAGACATAGGCTTTCCATGATTTCCCTAAATCAGCTACGGTAAATGCCGGGATGGTTCCTTTGAAAAACGCGGCTGATTTCCCTCCTCATCGTTACCTACTCCGAGCCTCATATTCCTCCTCTAACGTACTCGTTGTCGACGGGAGTTAAATCTCTATTCATATGTCCTTACTTCCTTAATACACTTCTGATACTCATAATTTCCCGAACGCAAGCACGGAGAAAAATTGTAGAAATAATTGCTGAACAGGTTGGAACGAACTTTTCACACTTTCATATCATTCGTTTGCAGACTTTGTCCTGTCGTACAAGAACCGGTGTTTTCATTATTTGCGGTTGTGGGGTGGAGGTTTGAATGGAGTGTGATATTGGCCTATGAATCGTGTTAACTCCGCTATTATCCTATGAATCGTGTTAACTTTGCAGTGTGTATCGTCTTGTTTAACAACTTGTATCTATCCTCCCCAGAAAGAACAACTCACAAGTCCGGCATGCGTCCAAAATACCATTTATATACACCTAAAACCATATTCGTGTTGGCCCAAGTATCAGGCCAGTTAATAAGTCGAACTACAGTGTTCGCGGGTTAACATATATGAACGAGTTTTTTTCCTCCTTTCGTACGTCAATATGTAACTTAAACACACAGATACCACTTAGTAATCCATGTGCGATTTCCGCCTGACGAAACGGCGAATTTATTGGTGTTCGCATATAATTTTTATCGTTGGTATTGGCAGAATTACGACACGGACTTCGTTTCTTTTTCTCGAATGGAAGTATACTCGTATACTTTTTTCTAAGGTATTTGAAAGAAGCTTCTAAGAGAACCTGTGCGAGTTATATTATTTGGGACTTGATCAAACAGTATCAGGATTATAGTGCCGCAAACCACTGTCCTGCTGCCAGGAGAACACGTCTGTCCTCTTATATCAAGTGTAAGCAAGCACCTAACTGAAGTACAGTTCGTCGGTTCATTTTCACGGCTGGAATGCCAAGTGTTCAAAATATTGACTTGAGCATTGTCCACACTATAAAGTGATCCTGGAGAGACAATACTGCACGTTGAATTTCATCTGGAGTTAACGGCAGCATATTCACGTGTTGCAAGGCATTTCATGCCTTCGGCACCGTCGTCGCTGTTTAGTAACAGAGGTCTTGTTTTTATTTTCGTTACAGAAACTGTATAGAAGTAATAAGTTTGTTGAGTGCTGAGACCCTTTTGCGTCTGCTGAACGACCGTTTCTCTCCAAATGATCTGTTAATGGGGTCAGTCTTTCAATTTGCCGAATGGCACAGACATCTGCAATTTTGGTGCCACTCTGCTTGCCTTATGTCCAGTGAGATGTCTTCTAGTAACTGCGGCTGCAGCATGTCTTAGGAACTAGAGAAAGCTGAGGTGTTTGGATTTGAATCAAGAAAACAGGGATCAATTAGACCGGCCTTGAGAAACACGCAACATACCTTAATAGATCCGGAGCATTGTTTTTATCCACTTCTTTGAGTCAACATGGATTTACAACTGAGTCAACATGGATTTACAACAGACGATTCAGTACATATTCCGAAGATTGATTTAACCATGTTTTTCAAACGATGCTTCTTCCTTAAACAAAATTTCCCGTAGATACGCAGCATCGCTTTGCACTTTTCGTACTTAATGTGCGGAGAATTGTGACCAATTTTTGAAGTCACTGCCATAAAGCTGGAAGTGCAGATAGATGTGTACGAAATTAAAGACGACGGAATGTAGTTTTTGCAAAACACACACTTCGTTGATCCCTCTCGTACTTCCGAAATCCCTCTTAGTGACATTTACAATGAGTGATACTGCTACTAAAATATTAGTTTCACTTCTTTCATTAGTTACTGTTCTTTTTTCTTGGCATACTCTTTTTTCCACACTTCCAGTTCCTAAAACTATTTATAGTTTTTTCAAAGAAAAGTCATGACTGCTAAGCACGATCTAGCTACTCTTCAGTAAAAAGTCGCACCGCATCTCTAACAGTTGATGACATTTGCTATAAACGATACTCATCTTTTCGACTGTGTTATTCATTGTGAATATTTTATCTAACCGCTGCAACAGCAGAAAGCAGACTGATGGGCTTCGAGCGCATAGGTTAACACAAGGACCATACCTGAGTTACACTATGTCATGAAAAGTATCCGGAGACCCGTCTGAAAATGACTTAAAGAGTTCGCGGCGCCCTCCTTCCTTAGCCTTGATGACAGCTGCCACTGTCGCAGGCATACGTTCAACGAGGTGCTGGAAGGTTTCTTGGGGAATGGCAGCCCATTCTATACGGAGTGCTGCACGGAGGAGAGGTATCGACGTCGGTCGGTGCGCCTGGCTCGAAGTCGGCGTTCCAAAACATCCCAAAGGTGTTCTATAGGATTCATGTCAGGACTTAGTGTAGGCCAGTCCATTACAGGGATGTTATTGTGTGTAACCGCTCCGCCACAGGCCGTGCATTATAAACAGTTTCTCGATCGTATTGAAAGATGCATTTGCCAACCCCGAATTGCTCTTCAACAGTGGAAAGCAAGAAGGTGCTTAAAACATCAATGTAGGCCCGTGCCTTGATAGTCCCGCGCAAAACAACAAGGGGTGCAAGCCCCATCTATGAAAAACATGACCACACCATAACACCACCGCCTCCTAATTTTACTGTTGGCACTGCACAGCCTGCCATCGGATCGCCACATTGTGTACCCAGATTCGCTACTCTACACAATGTTTTACCACTGTTCAGTCGTCCAATGTTTACGCTCCTTACACCGAGCGAGACGTCGTTTGGCATTTACCGGCGTGATGTGTGGATTATGAGCAGCAGGTCGACCATGAAATTCAAGTTTTCTCTCCCCCGCCTAACTACCATACTACTTGCAGTGGATCCTGATGCAGTTTGGAATTCCTGTGTGATGGTTTGGATAGATGTCTACCTATTACACGTTACGACCCTCTTCAACTGTCGGCGATCTCTGTCAGTCAACAGACGAGGTCGACCTGTGCGCTTTTGTGCTGTGCGTGTCTCTTCATGTTTCCACTTCACTATCACATTGGAAACAGTAGACATAGGGATGTTTCGGAGAGTGAAAATCTCGCGTAAAGACGTATGTCACCTGACATCCAATCACCTGACCACGTTCGAAGTCCGCGACTTCCGCTGAGCGCCCGATTCTGCTCTCCCTCTGTGTCTAATGACTACTGAGGGCGCTGACATGGAATACCTGGCAGAATGTGGCAGCTCAATGCCCCTAATACGAAAAGTGTATCTTTTTGGTGGTGTCCACATAGCTTTCAACACATAGTGTACATGTCTGCTTACATTTGGTAGGAGTGGTCAACAGATTCCTGGAACCACTTGTCCTGACGGTAGGCCAGTGGTCTGCTGCGTTGTTATCTTGATAGTACTGGATCAAGTCCTACGCATGTTATGTCGTTGAAGCTTTCTCCAAGCACCGCAGAAAAACTATACATTGCATTAGAAAAACCAAATTCTGTGTCATAATTCGGTGTCTATGAACGATAAAAGTTAATTGCAAACATCAGGACATTCGTCATATTGTCTGCTATAACTAACTGAAAACAGCACCTCCATATGTTTATTCATTCTAGAGATACTTAGGGTAGAATGATTTAGTTGCTTCATCCTTTATACTCACATCACAGCAGAAATTCTTTTACAAACAATGGCTGTGGACTGCTCATTCCAAAACAGGAAATAAAGGCCGTATGATGGTGGCGCATTTGTGTGTTAATATTGTATTTCAATAAAAGCTGTAGAAAGGGTAAAATAATACACGGCCCGATAACAGGGAGTGACGTTCAGCGTGGTTTTATTATATTGTATCTTATATTTTTGACAGTAAATATTCTTTGTTAGCCTATTTGCACATTCGATAAAAGTACTAAAGTTACTCTTTTCAGAGTGATTGCTGTAGCAGCAACAGCCGCATCAGCTGTCGACGGATTGTGCGCAGGGACAGTTTGCGGAAACATAAACTCCGACGTTTTACGATACACCATTCTTCTCATCCTGCATTTAACGACGTACTATGTTATATGCAATCATCTTGAGTAGTCACAATTTCCCCTATTTTCTGATCTGTATTTCTGGCGGCTGTATCCGGCTTCTACAAAAGTCTGTCTCATCACTTTAGGCAAGAAATCTTTTAGGGGCTTTGCGAAAATGTTAGGCACTAATGAATTACACTTGGTTGTTGAAAATGTTAATCCATTTTTCACTTCTCATGGCATGTATCGGCATCGGCACTATCGGATCTGTCGTACAAACTATAACTCAAGACATAATATAGAAAAGTTCATTTCAAAGACAATCTTACATTAGTACATTGTATCTTGTCAAGTATAAACATTCCTTCATAACATCAGTGCGCAAACTGGCACAAGTCGTATAGCATGTTACAAAGTAAATATATTGGCCGCTAGGTGGCGTTACAGATATTACGGAAACGCCGATAACAACAGATACATATGTGACACACAAACACTTAATTTAAGGGCATGTAGTCATCAAACCAACTTATATAGAGTACAAAAGAACAATGTGTTGCGACCGAAGAAAGTTTTAGTACCCAAATGCAATACTTTTTAGTATATTATGTTCAGTGAAATATGTATGTAGTTCTACACGTGCATAATAACTATAATCAATCAGAAACCTTTGCTGCTTACTAATTTTCTTATCATGTACGATCAAACCTGTAACTGATAAAATGATCATAATATCACAGGGTAACAATTTGCTCATTTGAGAGAAAGTGGCATAATCCTTGATAGAATCGTTTCAATCTCCATTGACTTACTAAAATTTTATTACGTGACTGTCAAGTACCAATATGTTAAGTGATTAAAGTGCACAGGATTTCCCCCTTCTATTAACCTCCAAGAAGTTGTACAGCTGTAGCTATGGTAAAAAAAAAACAGCCCTTTTCAGCCACTCATTATGCTTGCTGCTTCATAAACAGTACCTGTATTGTAAATGTATGCTACGTTATAGATCGACTCAACTTTGACTCAGCATACAGAAAAGTCAAAAGAAACTTTGGTAAAATTAAAAGCAAGTGCGATAACAATAGGACTACAGTGGGAATCAGACTGTAACATGCAGAGGAGGCACGGGGTAGGTGGAAGGAGTACATTGAAGGCACCTATGTCTGGGAGAGCATTGTCTGATGACGTGATTGAAGAAGGAACAAGAATTGATGGGGAAGAGATAAAGGATACAGTATTAGAATCAAAATTTAAAAAGAGCTTTGGAAAACTTCAGATCGAATGAGGTAGAAAGGATCGATAACATTCCACAAGAAATTCTTAAATCGTTTAGGGAATTAGAAACAAACTGACTATTCACGATAGTGTGAAGATTGTAAGAGACTATCGATATATCAGAAGACCTTCCGAAAAACGTCATCCATACTTCCGAACATAACAAGAGCCGGAAAGGTCGAGAATTATCGCACAATCAGCTTAACAGCTCATGCATGTCAATTCATAACAAGAATAATACGGAAAAGAACAGAAAATAAAATTGAGGATGTGTTAGCTGACGATCAGTTTGCTTTTAGGAAAGGTAAAGCCACCAGAGAGGCCACTCCTAACGTTGCGGTTGATAATGGAAGAAAGACTAAAGAAAAATAAAAATACTTTCATAGGAGTTGGCTACCTGGAAAAAGTGTTCGACAGTGTAAAATGGTGTAAGATGCTCGAAATTCTGAGGGAAGCTGTGGAAAGCTATAGCGAAAGTCGATTGGTATACATCGCGTGCAAGTACCGTGAGGGGAAAATAAGAATGGATTAAAAAATACGTAAGGCAGGGATATAATCTTTCTCCCCCTATATTTCAGTCTATACACCGAAGAAACAATGACGGAAATGAAAGAAAGGTCAAAGGATATCAATGATTCGCTGATGACATTGTTATCCTCAGTGAAAGTGAAGAACTATTACAAGATCTTTGGAATGGAACGAACAATCTAGTGAGCACAGAATATGGACAGAGTAAATCGAAGAAAGAAGAAAATATTGAGCACTAGCAGAAGTGAGAACAGTGAAAACCGTGAGAAGTCGGCCACTGTGACCGAGTGGTTCTAGGCGTTTCAGTCCGGAACCGCGCTGCTGCTTCGGTCGCAGGTTCGAAACCTGCCTGGGGCATGGATGTGTGTGATGTCCTTATGTTAGTTAGGTCTAAGTAGTTCTAACTCTAGGAGACTGATGACCTCAAATGTTAAGTCACATAGTGCTTAGAGCCATTCGAACCAGAACAGTGAGAAACTTAACATCAGAATTGCGAATCACGAAGTAGGCGAAGTTAACGAATTTTCCTATGTAGGGAGCAAAATAACTCTTACGGATGGAGGAAAGAGGGCACAAAAAGCAGAGACACAAATAGGAGACCAGCACTGCCAAAAAGGGCATTCCTGTCCAAGAGAAACCTTTTACTACAAACTGTAGACCTTAAATTCAGGAAGAAATTTCTGAGAATGTAAGTTTAGAACACAGCATTTATGGTAGTGAAACATGGGAAAAACAGAACAGAAGAGAATCGAAGCATTTGAGGTGTGATGCTACAGAAGGTTTCTGAAAATTTGGTGGACAGATAAGATTACGAATGATGAGATTCTCGGCCTAATTGACGCGGAAAGAAATATATGGAAAACACTGAAAAGACCATCTGATTAGACATCTGATTAGACATCAGGGAATAACTAGAGGGAGCTGTGTGGGATAACAACTGTAGAGAAAGGCAGAGATTGGAATACATCCACGAAATAATTGAAGACATAGGTTGAAATAGCTGCTCTGAGATGAAAACATTGGCACAGGAGAGGAATTTATGGTGGGTCGCATCAAACCTGTCGGACCGCAGATGACGAAAAAATGTACGTTTTAGCCCTAACAGCGGTTATTCTGCAAATCTGAAACATGCATGTCATTCTGTCCAAGGTATGGTACTCCGGACGAGGCCGTCTGTGAACATTAAGGAGAGTCATGACATTTCAAAGACATTAATAGGGTAAGCAACTGACTTTTAGCTTACGAGCTATAATACTGTATTTATTTATCTATATGTCTCAAGGAACATGGGATGCCATATGCGCCGCACTCCATCCAGTTTTTATCATAATAAAAGCCAATACTCCCTCTTTCCATATCTTACAGTTGTCTCGGCAATATTCGCTGTATTTTATGATATCTGATGACACGGATGAAGCTAAATCTTGTTTCATGGAACAGGCACGTCATTTCGGTAAGAAATGCATCGTGTTGACTGCCCATAAAATGTGTTGTCAAAAAAATTCCGTATGTTTCTCACACACGCCTGGCTCCTTTCAAAGTGAAATACCGGAATCCAGTTTTGTTGCCATAATAAACGCCCCTGCTACTCCTTTCCATTTTTATAATTACATCTTGTCATTCGCTGTCAATTACATGAGTTGTTACAGAATTTGGCTGGCTATTTTTAATACCTAGAGGTAAATGGTTTGATACTTAATTTGTGTTTAACTGCATTACATGTTTCCTGGAAAGTAATTTAAAACAAAAATGTATTACATTCGTTTGGTAAAATTGTAATGTAATGCAGAGGCAGCTACACGATTACTCTGCAAATTCAAAATTATGTGTCTGGAAGAGAAGTCGTTAAATAAAAAAGAAAAAAATGAATAAAACTTTCCGTGTGAGTTCTGATTTCTCTTATTTTATTATCAAAGTCATTTATCCTATGTAGATGGGTACTAATAAAATATTTTCGCACCCGGAGGAGAGCATTGGTGAGTGAAATTTCATGAGGCGATGCTGCCGCAACGAAAAACGTTTTTGTTTTACTGACTGTCACCCCAACTTGCTTTCATATCTGTGGCACTCTCTTCCTGCTTCGCAATAATACGAAACGAGCTGCCCTTCTTTGAACTTTTTCGATGTCCTCCGTCAATCCCACCTGATGCGAATACCTCACCTCACAGTAATACTTGATAAGAGTGCGGACAAGCGTAGCGTAGGCTGTCTCTTTAGCAGACCTCTTAAATTTTATAAGAGTTCTGTGAATAAAATGTAGTCTTTGGTTTGCTTTCCTTTATCATTGTGTATGTGGTCATTCCACTTTGAGTTATTCGTCATTGTAATCCCCATGTACTTAGTTGAATTTACTACTTTCAGATTTGTGTGATATATAGTGTCACCGAAATTTAGTGGATTCCTTTTAAGTCTCATTTGGATGACTTCACACTATTATTATTTAGAATCGATCGCCACTTTTCGCACCATTCATATATATCGCCTAAATCATTTTACAACTGGTTTGCGTCATATGATGACTTTACGAGATGGTAAATAGCAGCATCATCCGCAAAGAGTCGAAGAGGGCTGATCGGATTGTCCTCTAAATCATCTATGTAAATTAGGAACGGCAGGGGGCTTAAGACACTTCCTTGGGGAATGCGATATTATTTCTGTTTTTCTCTATGATTTTCCGCCAGTACGAATTGAGACCTGTCTGACACGGAATGACTAATGTTATGTCACAACAACAACAGGCAAATTCAATAGAAATCGTTGGTGAGGAATGATGCATTTTGGGTTGCGGTGTGTTAATCTTTTGTAATTTTATGTAATGTGTATTATCTGCTTTAAATCCTTAGGGATGGGTACGAACTGCGTCTTGAGGTCTATTACATAATTTGTGCCGTAAACTTACATTTGTTTTTCGCACATGCGCCGCACTTCATTTCTAATGCAGAAGCGGTATCTCACTGATTGTACTGATAGAGGTTCGTTCTTCCCATACTTCGTTATATTACATCGTTCATTGTCATGCATGATGCATCACAATGTCTTGTTAAATGAAGAATTGCTTGCATTGCTTTTAAATATCTGGTGTCAAACGTTTATTAGTCAGATTAAGTAAATTGCACACATATTTTCCTGAACATAACTTAGTTAAAAACATATTGCAGTTGGCCAAATGTTAATGAAAATACAAAGATGGTTTACACACTACATTATTTCCGTCGCAATGCATCATTCTTTCTAAACTGATGTACCATGCGGAAGTACCTTTTTAGATTACGTGTACTTGATTTAAGAGCTGAAATGTCACACACACATCTCTTGTTACTGGCTTTTGATAATATGCCTATCGTCCTCTTGTGGCAAAGGTATTTACATTGTAATATACTGTATGGCACGAGACATTTTGCGCAGTGATGGCAGGTGGCTACGTAGGTTCTCGGGACCAAAAGAAGTGTAATTCATTAGTGGAAAACTGATATATTTATTACAAAATTAATTTGTATCTTGCGAATCCGGATCGACGTCAGCTGTTTGTGACACATGAAAATTTGTGCCGAATTCGGATTCGAAACTTACTGCGAGTGGTCGCCTTGACAACTTGGGCTACCCAAGCACGCGTCCAAAACAGACCCAAACGTCCATATGTGACCGAGCCCACAACCCTTACGCTCACATATAACACGACTCCCGCACTGGGAGAGGCGAATACTTTATCGTCACTTAAGTTCTTCGAGGCATGGATATGTAATTTATGGTTACAATGTCTATGTTTATACAGCATTAATCGTCATGACAGTATCTGTTCCTTCAGACATGCCTTCATGTCACCATGCGTTTATATAGTGTCTGCACTTTACAATTACAGTTCGTCGCGCGAATTGTGAATTTTTAAATGTTTATTTCTACCGCGGTCTCGTGGTCTGGTCAGTCCGGCCGATATGCTAATCAAATACGTCACGGGACGGTATTGTTGATGTTACAGACAACAGGTTGCGGCACCGGTTAGTGGTAGAGCGTATGGAACATTTAACATGGTATGATAGAGAGTGAAGAAATATTTTGTAACTATGACACTTGTGTGCTACAGAGAAATGACATTTTGCAAATATAACTGTGCCTAGCAATCGGTGCTTTGGTTACAGCGAGCTAGGAAATGCTCACTGGACAAGTACTAAAAAGTAAACCTACTCATTATCCTCCAGTAAAGATACGTCAGAGGTGTGGCAATAAGGATATAAGTAATCTTGCTTAGGTAGTCAAAGCATTCAGTCCTATCACCGTTCTGCATGAGTCTCGAATCGGGGAGAATGATGGGCTTTTGAGTTTCAGAGAAACCACAACCCACACTTGGTAATGAAGGTCAATTTACTTGCCGCTGATTGACTCACCGAGTTCTTGAGAGCCGCGCCTACCTGGGCTTGACGGTCGCGGGACTTGAGAAACTTCACCGATGTGGGGAGTTGGCGTGCAGCCAACATCCACCCTCTGAGGAACTTCGGCCAACGGTGTGCAAGCTGTCTACGGTACTTCCAGGGGAGGCGTGCCCTTACAGCTCGTAGCCTACTACACGTCACTGGCCAACGTCCCGGTCGATCCCATGGAGGGCGACTGCGGCATTGCTGCTAGGAAACGGACATCTTGCGACGTCTACTGCACACAAGCGCACAACATGGGCGCTACGACTAAGCGCGGGGGTGCGTCGACGGCAAGGCTCTGGAGGACGTGGGTGGGTCACGTTGGCTCTTCATCGCTGGTGGAAGCATCGTGGTACATAACCGTCCGGGACTCAGGACAACGAATGTCACCGGCAGTTTGGGGCACCAGCACATTCCGCGATCGACGTCGTTTGCAAGCACATATTTTGGCAGCGGACGGCTGGGGCACCGTGTAAGGCTGCTTGAACAAACGCCTGTTAACACTACTACTATTTGGCTGTACAATCTACTCTAAACCTGCCGTCTCACTATTTCTCTCATTGGTTCCAATGCGTAGCTGCCTGGAGTAGGCCAGGTATTCAAATAAACTAGGCAGCAGCAGCTAAATGCTGTAGAAGAATCTTATTTGTCTGAATGGCAGAAGTTCGAATTCGATCAAAAAAAAATCTTAGAAGCTCTTAGTCTCCTTTTACGTTATCTTGACATACAATGTAGTAATAATATATTCCACAGTGCATCGTGCACGTGTTTCTGAAACAGTCAGAAAATGATCGTTTCATAAGTTAACGTATGGTAACGGTGCGGTAACGTCTATTCCAATATCATACGACTATACACTGAAGCGATAAAGAAACTGGTTTAGGCATGCTATTCAAATACAGAGATATGTAAATAGGCACAATACGGCGCTGCGGTCAGCAAGGCTATTCAAGACGACTAGTGCCTGGCGCAGTTGTTAGGTTTGTTACTGCTGTTACAATGGCAGGTTATCAAGATTTCAGTGAGTTTGAACGTGGTGATATAGTCGCTGAAGTAGGATTTTCCCGTATGATCATTTCACGAGTGTATCGTGAACATCAGGAGTGCGGTAGAATATCAGAACACCGAAATTGCTGCGGCAGCAAAAAGACCCAGTAAGAACGAGACCAACGACAGCAGAAGAGAATCGTTCAGCGTGATAGTAGTGCAACCCTTCCGGAAATTTCTGCACATTTCAATGTTGGGTCATCAACAAGTGTCAGAGTGGGAACCTACCAACGAAACATCATCGACATTGGCTTTCAGAGCCGAAGGTCCACTCGTGTACTCTTGTTAACTGCACGACACAAAGCTTTATGCCTCGCCTCCGCCAGGCAACACCAACATTTGACAGTTGATGATTGGAAACATGTTGCCTGGTCGGACGAGTCCCGTTTCAAATTGTATCGAGCGGATGGACGTGTAAGGATATGGGGGCAACCTTATGAATCCACGAACCCTGCATATCAGCAGGGGACTGTTCAAGCTGGTGGAGGCTTTGTAATGATGTGGGGAGTGTGAAGTTGTAGTGATATGGGACCCGTGACGTGCCTAGATTCAACTCCGACAGATGAAACATACATAAGCATCCTGTCTGACCACCTGCATCCATTCAAGTCCATTGTGTGTTCAGACGGACTTGGACACTTCAAGAAGGACGATGCGACAGCCCACGCGTCCAGAATTGCTACATAATGGCTCCAGGAACACTCTTATGTGTCCAAAAGCACGTGCGCTTGCCACTAAATTCCCAGGCTTGAACATTATTGAGCGTGTATCTACGATGCCTTGCAACATGTTGTTCAGAAGAGACCTCCAGCCCCTCGTAGTCTTAGGAATTTGTGTACAGTTCTGCAGAATGCATGGTATCAATTCTCTCAAGCATACTTCAGACATTAGTCGAATCCATGACGCGTAGTGTTGTGGCACTTCTGAGTGCTCGCGGGTGTCTTTACACGATTTAGGTAGTTGTACTGGTTCCTTTGGCTCTTCAGTGTACTATAATTTAAAAAATAAATCAGAATAGTGAGTCGTGAATTTTGCACCTACACTGTGTTTAAAATAACTTAGTGAATTAATCTGATATATATTTTTATTTGTTTCATTCCTGTTTATTTCAGTATCTGTTCCTCTTTCTAATACTTAAAATGATTAAGAAAAGATTACCTACTTACACTTCAAATTTTGCACAAGTTTACTACACTTTTATGTGTGTTAAGAAAAATGACAGCCTATAACGTCGCATGACGATTCAAATTTCTTAACTTGATTATGATTCATCAGAGAAAAGTAAGTAGATAATTTTATTTCTAGAAATCTAAAAATGAAGTTGTGATATCAGTGGAAGATTCATTGTTGGTACATATATCTACCATAGATTTACAATTTGTGCCGTAATGGCACTGAGTGATTTTGAGCAATTCGGAGATAAACGAGAAGATAAGGAACAAGTAAGGTCTAATGAACAAATGCCCAAAAATAGAAGGTTTCTATGATCCATATAATTTTATACATATCACAAACTCCTGCATGCCATACTTTCCAGTGGTCGATGCACAGTTGTTTCATGGTAACAGCGTAATTGAGTTGGAGTACTATTACACTTCGACGACATGTGTTCTAGTATGAGATGTAGTAGATCACAGAAGTGATGAACTTGAATCGGTTTTTTGCTTTCAAAGCAGCCAAGTGCTAGCAACAAACTGTCTATGCAACAGACTTTGTATCAAGATGACTGTCGTGGAGTAAAACATATTTATTTTTAACTCCACAGTTGTGACCATTGCAAATATTTACTGAAGTACAAAGGTGAACATCTCTGGGTTAGAGGTCAGAATTATCAACTCAAGCAGTGATATGGAAAAAATGTTGGCTAGCGTTTCCAGACTTCATAGTATACATCAGCGCATAATTTTATGAGATCTTAGAATTTAACAGATACACGCCCAAAGAAAGTCTCTTTATCATAGACTCACTTTTGCCATCATGATAACCTTTTATTATCCTCTGGTAAGATCAAATTTATTATTGCTGTTCGTATGCCTTCATTAATGCTGTGGTGTTAGTAATAAAAAGAAAATAACAGAAGGTGACTGTCTTTTTAATACTGATTCAACAGTGTAATTCCGTTGCATAGGATAAAATAAGAACTTTTACCTTGTCTAATGATGATGGTCAGGTATACTGAAACTGGCAGCAGTTTTTTTCTTAGCAGATAATCGTGTTATACAATAGTGAGTGTCTTGAAATGTTTTACAGCTGCGAGGCGCCCGCCCAACAAATATTTTGATGAGTTGTGCTTACAGACAAATTTGAACAAGACTTCAAAACCGAAACTGTGCAGTAATAATAACAACAAAAAGGAATATTTTATTCCAAACAATGATACTCATTGTGATAAAATGTGTTTTATTGCAACGAATATAGTTAGTTAATAATGACTTTTTGTCACGCGGAACACAAGCGTGCTCTATGAGAATCAGTCTCTCTCCCCAACAGAAAGTAACGTATGGGGTACTATACACGGTCAATAAAAAGGGCTGTACCATTGATGCCTTGTTTGTTCCTTGCCTTCTCGGTTACCGTCAACTTCAGTTCCTCGATTTATTAAAATTCACTGTGCAGAAAGTTTTCTTACAATATCAATTTCAGTTTTACTAAAAGGCAGCTCCAACTGGAAGACAACGTTTTTACACGGCCATTTAACGCCATTAGGTCATTTTCTCAGTGTTCAAAATTGAGCGAAGGGAGCCCTCTGTGGGTTGAAGTGCTGAAGATACTGATGTTCATTTGTTGACACTTGAGACTGCCCAGCTGCCCGGAAGCGGTTGCGTAACAACTTTATTGTGTCACTAGAACCGCCATTCGGCAAAACTGTTACTGTATCTTGTGAATGCCTCTCAAAGAAAATTTCTGGACGACGAAATGCATCAACAGCATACCATGAAGTAATGGGATTGCAGCCGGGTGATGTTGGTTTCTCGCCACGATTTTTTGGCTGACAACCATTCACCCATCTTCTGGTGAGGCTTTTGAACTGGAGATTAGCTAGTTCACGACGCTAACTTCTTGCCAAAAACTGGCGAGAAGACACATGCGCAGAATCAGCCGCTTCATGAGAGACCTCTTTAGTTTCGCGCCATCAGCGAACATTGCTCCATGTATGGTACACAGGCGAATGTGTAATGGTTATACGACATGTGCGCTCTGTATCAGAATGCTGGCTTCCGGAGTTAAAAATTCAAATGTTACATTAAAAAAAATTAATTGTTGGTAGACCTGTTGTAAGCCATAAAAAGTTTGCTTTACGTAGATATTAAAGGAATCACCGGGTCCCACGACTTAACCAGTTGAAAACTGCTTTTGTGGTTAATAAGATCATCCTCCAAATGTATTTCAACTGAGTCTTTAGCAACTGAATCCCAAAAAGATGTCGTCGAAGCCAAGATTTCCGATAGAGAATATTTTTATGGAAGACTCTGAGGAGTGGGCAATTAATTCGGCCGCATTTAAACCAAATGTAGATGAGACTTTTGCAATATGGCCCCACGGTGAAGGATAACTGTCACACTTTTTGCACAACCTGAATTCAATCAACGAGAATATCTAATTTACGATGGAAGTACAGAAGGCCAGTTGTCAGCCGTTTCTGGACGTTTTGATCAGTCGGAAAGTAAATGGATCCTCGAGGTATTCCGTCTACCCAACACCGACACATAGAGACTTGTATATTTGTAGGCATCTATCTGCCATTGCTTATCACAAACTATGGGTAGCCTTCGAAGGTTAGTGCACTGGACACATGTTGCCTCCGACAGAGACAGCCTTCCAAAGGAACTAGAACACCTACAATCTGTGTTTAAAAATAATGTGTTTTCTACGTATCAGGTCGTCAACGCCTTAATGATCAGAGGGAGCTCTTCAAGACCAGGGCGTTCTTTCCATTTGTCGGCATTAGTTCGTCGGAAACAGGCAGAATACTAAGGAAACCTTGTGTCAAAGTAATCTTCTGCAAACCCACCAAGAGTTGGGGTCTTCTCGTTTCGGTTAAGGATGATCTAAGACTGTGGAAGGCTAAAATATACAAAAAAATATTCAAATGTGTGTAAAATCTTATGGGACTTAACTGCTAAGGTCATCAGTCCCTAAGCTTACACACTACTTAACCCAAATTTTCCTAAGGACAAACATACACACCCATGCCCGCGGGAGGATTCGAACCTCCGCCATGACCAGCCGCACAGCCCATGACTGCAGCGTCTTTGACCGCTCGGCTAATCTGGCTCGGCTAAAATATATACAAAATAACTTGCCAGTAAGGCAAAGTTACATCGGTCAGACAACATACAGAGTAAGTGAAAAGTGCGTTGAAAGTGATCGGCAAACTCGACTTTCGCAGCCTATTCAGTGAGCCGTAGCTGAGCATTATATTTCCACACAGTATACTATATGCATTTTCTGCCACGGAAGTCTTGACCTCGATGAGATCCTTCTGGGATTCAGTTATTAACGAATCACTAGAAATATATTTGGCAGATGATCATATTAACCAGGAAGGCGACTTTGAACTGGATAAGGCGTGAGTTCTGGAGATGACGTTAATGTGCGCAGAAAGGAAACTTTTGTGCCTAGTGACACGTCCAGTGTCTATTAATTTTATTAATTTGACATCTTGATGTTAACTCCGCAAGGCCGCATTCAGACAGAGAGCGCGAGTATAGTATCACAATTACGCATGCGCCTGCGCGCAGTAGGTGGACTGGAAACAAAACTCGACAGAGGTCGCTCAAGTAGCGGCTGTCGTTGTGCATGCGTTCCCGCTCCAGTTTTTGGTATACAGTTAGCGATGTGAACTAGTAGTCTCCAGTGCAAAACCTAAGGTGGTTAATGTTACAGCGATTACAAAACTGGTGTCAATATTTATGTCGTTTACCGTTTAAAGTGTCAGTTTGTCACCAGCGTGAGCCAGGGTGGGAGCCGAGATTTGGGGTCTGCGGGTGTGGTGGGACGGGAGGCATGCGTGACTCACCGAGGGGTGCTGGTCGCCTTTGACGCCGGCGAGCGCCTTGTTGTGGGGCGCAGGGGGCGACTTGGCGTCTCCGTGGAGGCCGCTGCCGCCGCCGCCGCCCCCGCAGCCGCTGCCGCCCGCCGCACCGCCACCACCGCCCGCCCCCGATCCAGCCGCCCCCGCACCCGACTTGGGACTCGGGCTGGCTCCTGTTGTCCTGCAACAACAACAACAGCAGCGCCATAAGAACTACGAAACAGGCACCGCAACAATAGGGTCTCATACCCTAGTGAATGCACGTGAAACATTGAAATAACCGTGTCTATTGATACAAATGTTTTATTTCTAATTTTATAAAGAGTTTCATAATTGACGCTGTTTCTTAAGATTAATGAACTTCGTAGAGAAACAGAGCAGTCTAGGAAAAAGTGTCTCCCGGGTTCGATTCCCGGCGGGGTCGGGGATTTTCTCTGCCTCGTGATGGCTGGGTGTTGTGTGCTGTCCTTAGGTTAGTTAGGTTTAAGTAGTTCTAAGTTCTAGGGGACTGATGACCATAGCTGTTAAGTCCCCTAGTGCTCCGAACCATTTGAACCATTTTGAAAAAGTGTCTGAAAGAGGAATGTGAGTCAAATGAAGAACTGGAAAGGAAGGGAAGATATGATTCAATGTACAACGGAGTGAAGACCACAACATGGGATCAAAAAAGACCAGGAAGTGCTGTTACAGAAGTTTTCAGTAAAGACAAAGATCGTCGGGGCATACTACAGAGACGAGTAGACTATTTGGAAGAGCTATGTGAAACAGACCGCAAACCAGCAACTCTGGAACTTCAATCCTTGAACACTGTAAATGACACTGTAAATGACTATTATAAAAGACCAATAATCACAATAGAAAAAGCAAAGGGCGTTATAGCTGCAATGAAAAATGGGAAAGCAGTAGGTAGATACAATACCAGGAGAAATACTAAAATGTTTGAACCAACCATGTTTAAGAGAAATATTGAGGATATGGAACAAAATATACGACAGTGGTGAATAACCAGAAGACTTTTTGAAAATAGTAATGATTACAGAACCACAGAAACAAGGAACCAAGTAATGCAGTGAGCACAGGACAGTTAGCCTCATATCGTGTAAAGCGGAATTATTTTAAGAATCTTAAATAAAAGGGTGGAAAAAGTAATGGAAGAGAATTTGGCTGGTTTTAGACGGAATGCGGCACAATAGATGGAATTTTGTGACAGAGTTTTACCAAAAGGGGAAGGGACCTATTTATGTGTTTTATAGACCTGGAAAACGTTTTTGATTATGCCTTGGGATAAGCTTCCAACTATAACGAGAAAAATGAGAGTAGACTGGAAAACCAGACGACTTGTAAACTCATTATACTTAAATCAAAAATCATCAGTCAAAGTGTGTGCAGAAGGTGTAAACTGGATAGAACTAGGAAAAATAGTAATACAAGACTACTGTCTGTTTCCTACCCACTTCCATGTACACACAGAAAATATGACTGACCACAGTCCATTAGTTGAGAAGAGGGTAAAAATTGGAAGAAGGAGAACATAGTGCTCGAGATTTTCAGAAGACATTGTCCTCTTTGCAACATGCCAAAAACAGTTACAGGTTGTAGTGGATGCTACTGAATCTAAAGGAAATATTTATGGAATGAAAATAAACACAACGTAAACAAAAGTTATGCAAGGAAATAAAGAGGTAAAGATAAAGCTGGATGTAGAAATTTTAAAACATATGCAAAGCTTAAAATACCTTGGAGCAGCATAGAAACGGACTGAAAGAGCAACACACCAGAATAGCAGTGGTGAAAGACACATTTTATATGAAAATGAGCATTTTGTATAGCTTATATGGAGAAATATTTAAGGAAAAGGCTAATAAAATGTTTGTTATGGCTTGTGCTCTTGTATGGTGCTGAAAAGTGGAAACCCAGGAAAATAAACAGAGCAAGGCTGGAGGCTTTGGAAATGTGGAAATAGCAGAGGAAGGAAAGAATAACTTGAATCGATTGAACCGAGCGAGGTGGTGCAGTGGTTAGCACACTGGTCTCGCATTCAGGAGGACGACGGTTCAGTCCCACGTCCGGCCATCATGATTTAGGTTTTCGTGATTTCATTAGATCGCTCCAGGCAAATGCCGGGATGGTTCATCTGAAAGGGCACGGTCGACTTCCTTCCCCGTCTTTCCCAAATCCAATGCAAAATATGACCTCAGTGTTTGGTCTCTTCCCCCAAACAACCCAACCCTATCAGTTGAATCGATTGAGTGAAAAATGAATAGGTACGGAGAAGAGTCGGAGGGCAAAGACCGTTTCTGGATGTAATAAAAAGAAGGAAACGATAGTAGACTGGGCATTAGAGTCCTGCATGACCGAGTAAGCGAGCACAAAATACGAGATGGGGCGAGCACACCCTAACTGGATAGGCTGCCCGCACTAGTTCTAGTGACCGAGCATAGAAGCCGTGACCGAATACGTAGCACATAACTTCAAACACTTTATACGTTTCATTATCCGTGTGAGACTGCAGCCAGTACGGGCTTCTCATTTGTGGTCTCTCTCTCTCTCTCTCTCTCTCTCTGCAATCATGCAGCGCGAGGAAGCCAGTGCAGTTAAGACGTAAGATTGAAACCAATGTTTACACATTGAAGAAAGGGAAGGTCTAAAAAGCCAAGTATGGAGTACATTTCTGTTAGTTGTAGACGAAAACAGTGCGTCTACTGGGTACGTATCGTGCATAAACTGCTCAACATTAGTGTGTTTCCAGTCGGAAACCACTCATTTAAAGAAACATAGTTGCAAGAAACCTCACAAAGGTACAGCTCCTTCAGGGATACCGGCAGTGATAAAAAATAGTATTACAGCAAAGTGTGTTGCAATCTGTGCTAACGATGTGAGACCTTTTAATGCTGATTCCAGTAAAAGTTTCAGAGAACTAGGCAAAGAATTAATACATCTAGGTGCGCATTATGGAGAAGTTAACGTGGCAGATGTCAGCCAGTTAAATCCGGGACGCGTTAGTGATTTACTGATCAACAATAACTATAATTTTGTTTCTGTTGCAGACAAGTGAAAAGTATGACAAGTTACGTCTGTAAATATTGAATGTTCTTTGTATGCTTTCTTTGTGAAGATGGTTGTCTTTTAGATTACAGGGACAGCACTTATTCAATGTTTCCTGTTAATGAAAGGAAAAATAGATCTTCTGTTTGGAAATGACACTCGTCTTCTATCCGCGATTGTATTGAAATATCATTTTACTTTCCAAATGCTTCATGAATTTAGCTGTGTCACGTACCCGTTCTTGGAAACGTTACTTTTGTCTTAAAAGAGAGAGAGAGGCGTTGGATTTGTACAGTAAAGTACAGCGCAGCGAACCGGGGCGAGGCGAGGTGAGACGTCGGCGGTGACCAGTCATGCTCGGTTATCCGCGTGTCCGGAATCCGGACATCAGACATGGGGCGAGTACGTGACCGAGCCGAGTCGTGTGGGGCCGGACACGAGCGGCTCGGTCCCCCAGTCAACAGGCGAGCCGTGACCGGTCAAACATGGAGCGTTGCAGCACTCTACTGGGCATATACTAAGAATGGAGGAGGGGATTATAAAAGGTCTTACAAGGCAATGTAGAAGGAAAGAGGAGCCGAGGAAGGAAGAGATTTCAAATGATGTAAGATGAGATGGACGGCAGTATGCATACACCAGTTTTAAGAAGGAAGCAATGGTAAGCATGAAATGAAGACACAAAGTATCTGCTGTAGAAGGACACTGATGATAATAATGCTTAGGAACCTGGTCTCACTTAGTACAATGAGTGAAGGGACAGTGCCTGAAACACAACTTTTTTTATTATAGTCGCCGATTTCTATCTGCCTTGCGCTTCATCTTCAGGTCTTGCGACGAAAGGTGTAGTTGGTTCACTACAGTTATATCAATGACACAGTGATATAAAAGACATTATGAGCCAAACACTGTTTCTTCATTTACTGAACAATAGTGATTACTCGCACCACAGTGTTGGGAATGAGTGCTGATCAACTCACTGCTTAGCGCCGAAAATAATACATCCGTCCATCGACCTATTCATTCATATACGACAAAGTAGCCCTCTGCAACAGCACTGCCGAACGTGGAAAATATAGAATAAAATTTACGGCTTAACGTCCCATCGACAGTGTATGTAGTATGATCTGTCACTTTTCATTTCGTGATACATTTTACGCAAATTATCTGCATTTTTGACATGGTAATTACAGTTTCATGTGTATATTAATTACATTTCAATTAATCCAATAGGAACTGTGGTGACTGTGATGACTTTCCTATAAAACAACGGTGACTGCCTATTTGCCGACTCTGCATTTCCTTGCATGTGTACTGGGTGTAGGTTAAGACGATTCCGGTGAACCGCGTCAGCCTCAGAGCAACAGCACATTTCAACAGAACCATCCTAACCTCCCCTCCACAATTCCCACTGGTTTAGGAGATATGGAAAGCATAGGCATCAGGTGCTGTGCTTATGTAGGAAACACGGCGCCTGGACCACCTACAACACTTTGTGTGCTCACGCTTCCTGGAGAGTCGTCGTTGGTCAGGCAGCATCTGCTAGAATTGGTTCGAATGGCTCTGAGCACTATGGGACTTAACATCTGAGGTCATGAGTTCCCTAGAACTTAGAACTACTTAAACCTAACTAACCTAAGGACAGCACACACATCCAGGCCTGAGGCAGGATTCGAACCTGCGACGTAGCGGTCGCGCGGTTCCAGGCTGAAGCGCCTAGAACCGCTCGGCCACTCCGGCCGGCTCTGCTAGAATGTTGACAGACTTGGACATCTGCGAACCGTTTCTTTGGTGGAAGGAGCATTCTTAAACAGCACAACCACTTGTTTGAGACATTATTAGGAGGAATTTTGTAGGTGAGATGGCTATCTTTTGGGCCACACGCTTCCTGGAGAGTCACTGCTGGTCAGGCAATGTCTGCTAAAATTTTTACTCCTACGAACACTCTGAAGGATTATCTGGTGGAAGGAAGATTTTTAAAATGATAGCCAGCTTTTCGAGCCATTCTTAAGAGGAATTCCCTAGGAGAGGCGCATATCACGAAAGGTTTGTAATAAAACTTGGACACTCTTTGGAAATGATGATGACACGATTCGTCGGCTGTTCAGCACCTTTCAATTTCCCATGCCACTAAACAGCGTGTGACAGGCGCTACAGACAAGATATTTGGACTGGCTGATGCATCATTATGTAAAAATTTTATATTCAAGTTTCTGGAAGTGGGACAACAGTGCAGTAAATAAGGATGATCGCTTTTTCCCTACTTTGATGGAAGCATAGTGGCATCAGTTGAATTTTTTCATTGGTGGGGCAGCAAACGTAGCGTTTTTGATTGGCAATTGCAACATGAGGCGCAGTAGTTATTAGCAGGACAGACGCGCCTTAAGCTCTCTCGACACTTCGTATTCTGCTCTCAGTAGAGAGACTACAGGCTCTGCTCCTGATAGGACATTTCGGCCTCTGCTTGCAAAAGTTTCACTTTGTGTCTTACACTCTGTAGAGATATCAACAGCAGCAGGAGATGGTGTAGCGGGAGTACGGTTGGTTACGAATGGGGAGGTAGGATAGAGAGTATGTTACAGTGAGCAATTCAATGATGGATGTGTCTTCGACAGACTCGACAGGAAAACCAATACCAACAGAAAGATTACATGCCGACATCTCAAACATAAATAAAGCGATAGAGAAAGTATATGAAGATACTGAACGGGTAATTCAGTGTGTAAAGGCAGATAAAAATGTAATAGTCAAGGGGTATTGGAATGCAGCTGTAGGGAGTGGAGTAGAAGAATGTCTTAAGGGAGGATATGGGTTTGGTAGTAGGAATGACGAAAGAGAAATTCTAATCCAGTTCTGCAATAAATTTCATTTTGTAATAGCTACTACTCTGTTCAAGAATCACGAGATCAAAGAGGTACACTTGAGAAAGGCTGGGAGATACAGGAAAATTCCAGTTACACTGCGTCATGATCAAGCAGAGATCCCGAATTCAGATATTGAATTGTAAGTCATGCCCAGGAGCAGATGTAGACTCAGCTTAGAATTTAGTGATGGCGAAGAGTGGACAGAGATTTGAGAGACAAGTGAGGAAAAATAAGTGCGCAAAGAAGTGGTATACGTAGAAGTTGGAAAGGAAAACGTAGATACAAGGAAGGTAACTGCAAAGAAATGATGAGTAACAGTAGAAATGCGTCCGTTTAGGGACGAAAGAATGAAATACAAAAATATTCATGAAAATTCAGAATGCAGAAATACGAGTCATTTAGGAATGAAATAAACAGGAAGTGCTCGGAAGCTTCATGAAAGAACTGAAGGTATCGAAAGGAAATGATAGTCCGAAGGACTGACACTATATACAAAATTCAAGACAACAGTTGGTGAATTTAAAAGCAAGGAAGGTAATATAAAGAATTCAGTGGGAATTCCACTGTTAAACACTGGAGAGAGGGCGGATGGTTGTAAAGAATACACTGAAATCTTTGATAAGGGGGAAGGACTTGCTGATGACGTGATGGAAGAAGAAACAGGAGTCGACAGGGAAGAAATAGGGGATTTACTCTTGGTATCATATTTGAAAACACTTTTGGAAGAAGGCGCATTTTGAAAATGACTGAGGGAAATGGCAACAAAATGACTACTCTCGTATGTATGTATGAGAATAGCGATATATTATCAGACTTTCGGAGACACATAGCCACATAGTTCCGATGATTGCAAGAGCCGACTAGTACGAGATTTATCGCACATTAGCAGTTCATGCATCCAATTTGCTGACGAGAGTCATATGCAGAAAAATGTAAAATAAACTGAAAATCTTGTTCGATGACAATCACTTTCGCTTCAGGAAAGGTAAAGGCAACAGAGAGTCAGGTCTGACGTTGCATTTGACAATGTAAGCAAGGCTGAATGAAAATATAAAGACGTTCATACGATTTGGTGACCTGGAAAAAGTGGTAGGTAATGTTAAATGGTTCAAGATGTTCGAAATTCTGAGAGAAATGGAGATAAGTTATAGGGAAGACGAACGTATGCTCGGATTAAAAAGAGTGTAAGGCGGGAACGTATTCTGTCACTCCCACAGCTTAATGTATACGTCGAAGAAACAATGACGAAAATAAAAGAAAGTCTCAATAGTGGGATTAAAATTCAAGGTGAATGGATATCAATGATAAGACTGGCTGAAGACATGGTTACACTCAGTGAGAGTGGAGAAGGATTACAGAGTCTTTTAAATGGAATGACTACAGAATATGGATTCAGGGTCAACGGAAGAATGACAAAAGTAATGGGAAGTTGCAGAAATAAGAATAGCGGAAAGCTTAACATCACAATTGGGGATCACGAATTAGATGAAGTTAGTAACTTTGTTTCCGAGACAGCAAAGTAATCCATAACGGACGAATCAAGGAAGACATAAAAAGGGGACTAGCACTAGCAAAACTGGCATTTCTGGCCAAGAGAACTCGATTGATATCAATCATTGGCTTTAATTTGAGGAAGAAATTTCTGAGGGACGATAATTCAAGCATATTAGATGTGGTACTAGAGCAGAACGTTAAAAATTTGGCGGACTGGTAAGGTAACGAATGAAGAGATTCTCAGCAGAAACAATGACGAAAATAAAAGAAAGTCTCAATAGTGGGATTAAAATTCAAGGTGAATGGATATCAATGATAAGACTGGCTGAAGACATGGTTACACTCAGTGAGAGTGGAGAAGGATTACAGAGTCTTTTAAATGGAATGACTACAGAATATGGATTCAGGGTCAACGGAAGAATGACAAAAGTAATGGGAAGTTGCAGAAATAAGAATAGCGGAAAGCTTAACATCACAATTGGGGATCACGAATTAGATGAAGTTAGTAACTTTGTTTCCGAGACAGCAAAGTAATCCATAACGGACGAATCAAGGAAGACATAAAAAGGGGACTAGCACTAGCAAAACTGGCATTTCTGGCCAAGAGAACTCGATTGATATCAATCATTGGCTTTAATTTGAGGAAGAAATTTCTGAGGGACGATAATTCAAGCATATTAGATGTGGTACTAGAGCAGAACGTTAAAAATTTGGCGGACTGGTAAGGTAACGAATGAAGAGATTCTCAGCAGAATCTGTGACGAAAGTAAACCATGGAAAACACTGACGAGAAGAAACCGACAGGCTGATAAGACATCTGTTAGAACATCAGGGAATAACGTCTATGGTACTAGAGGGAGCTATAGAGATTAGAAACTCTACACGAAGACAGAGATTGGAATAAATCTATCTAACAGTTGAGGATCTCGTTTTTAAGTCCTACTGTGTGATGAAGAAGTCGATACACCCGCGTAATCCACGGCGCGCCGCTTCAAAGAAGTCCGAAGACTGGTGGGGAAATAGGATACTTCAGTTTCCGTATGCGGGTGGTACGCACTTCGGTCAGGACATTTGTGGTGGTGCAGTAGTAGCGCATACGCATGAGCACTTAGCGAGCCATCGTCATCACTAGCAGCCAGCCCAGTCACACTTCAATGATGGAGAAATTTATGAGCAGCACTGGCAGTATAGATTGCGCTGAGTTTAGTAAAGCTCCATAATTTCATGGTAATGTTCTACTTGGCTCAGTTAAAGAACTATTTCACTTCTGTTAAAGCACGATAAGCATTCACTATTGTCGATTCGTGTATTTGGGTCGGATAAGATCTAATATGTGAGGGAATTGAACTCTCCATCATATGCTTCCCTTTCTGAACTTTTCCAACGCTAATTCACTCAATTTTATTGTTACTGTTACTGTTGTTAGATCTGAGTAAGCTTTTATTGAATTACTGGACGATGATTAAAGGAAATCAGTATGTGCCAATGAAATCAGCGAATTGCCTTACCTATGAATTTCATTTCGTAGTTAGTCAGCCCCACGCATAATTAATCAAAGTTTGTGATTACCCCCACCCAATAATCCACTGACTGCCCGAAAATTAGCGTTTATTAATTCCGTCGTCCTCTGTTTAATTAGAAAGGTTCCTTGGGCAGATATGTAGATAGGCAACTAACTAGCATCATTAACCCATATTACCTCTCTTTAAAAGGGCGGGGTATTTCGCACATTTTCTGGTAGTTTGTTTTTCATTTCTAAAATTCTGTAAGTTAATGACCTTATGATTACTGATTTATATCACTCAGTTTCAAAATTTCATTTAATTTTTTTCTTTGTTGTAGCAATATTTTGCAAATTTGTGTCTGGAGCGCACGGAAGTCCTGTTCTCTATTTTTAGATAATAATTCTAAGTGTTTTTTTCTCAAAACAATTAACTACTGATATTTTCTCATTACGAGTCCTTTTAACTTCATAAGCATATTGTGATTTGGGTGTATTATATTGCTAACAGGAACATGTTTTTTTTATAAGTTTCTTTGACTTTTTTGAGAAACCACTGTGTCCTATTTGTTTTGTTCTGAAGCTGTACAATTCATGTACCTGTTGTTTCTTGAGCTGCCGCTTCAGTCCTCTCTTTGATTTCCTACCATCCCTGATCCACATTATTCTTGGCGCATCTTCTTTTTTCTACTTTGCTTATCATTTCGAAAAAAAATTGTTATAAATTCATTCCATGGTGACTATACCTGCATGCAACCTGATTTATGCCAAGCATAGCTTACGACGACTCCCTATGTTCGCAGAATTTAGCGCCCTAACATACGGAAATTGAAATAAGAACACCGTGAATTCATTGTCCCAGGAAGGGGAAACTTTATTGACACATTCCTGGGGTCAGATACATCACATGATCTCACTGACAGAACCACAGGCACATAGACACAGGCAACAGAGCATGCACAATGTCGGCACTAGTACAGTGTATATCCACCTTTCGTAGCAATGCAGGCTGCTATTCTCCCATGGAGACGATCGTAGAGATGCTGGATGTAGTCCTGTGGAACGGCTTGCCATGCCATTTCCACCTGGCGCCTCAGTTGGACCAGCGTTCGTGCTGGACGTGCAGACCGCGTGAGACGACGCTTCATCCAGTCCCAAACATGCTCAATGGGGTACAGATCCGGAGATCTTGCTGGCCAGGGTAGTTGACTTACACCTTCTAGAGCACGTTGGGTGGCACGGGATACATGCGGACGTGCATTGTCATGTTGGAACAGCAAGTTCCCTTGCCGGTTGGAATGGTAGAACGATGGGTTCGATGACGGTTTGGATGTACCGTGCACTATTCAGTGTCCCCTCGACGATCACCAGTGGTGTACGGCCAGTGTAGGAGATCGCTCCCCACACCATGATGCCGGGTGTTGGCCCTGTGTGCCTCGGTCGTATGCAATCCTGATTGTGGCGCTCACCTGCACGGCGCCATCACGCATACGACCATCATTGGCACCAAGGCAGAAGCGACTCTCATCGCTGAAGACGACACGTCTCCATTCGTCCCTCCATTCACGCCTGTCGCGACACCACTGGAGGCGGGCTGCACGATGTTGGGGCGTGAGCGAAAGACGGCCTAACGGTGTGCGGGACCGTAGCCCAGCTTCATGGAGACGGTTGCGAATGGTCCTCGCCGATACCCCAGGAGCAACAGTGTCCCTAATTTGCTGAGAAGTGGCGGTGCGGTCCCCTACGGCACTGCGTAGGATCCTACGGTCTTGGCGTGCATCCGTGCGTCGCTGCGGTCCGGTCCCAGGTCGACGGGCACGTGCACCTTCCGCCGACCACTGGCGACAACATCGATGTACTGTGGAGACCTCACGCCCCACGTGTTGAGCAATTCGGCGGTACGTCCACACGGCCTCCCGCATGCCCACTATACGCCCTCGCTCAAAGTCCGTCAACTGCACATATAGTTCACGTCCACGCTGTCGCGGCATGCTACCAGTGTTAAAGACTGCGATGGAGCTCCGTATGCCACGGCAAACTGGCTGACACTGACGGCGGCGGTGCACAAATGCTGCGCAGCTAGCGCCATTCGACGGCCAACACCGCGGTTCCTGGTGTGTCCGCTGTGCCGTGCGTGTGATCATTGCTTGTACAGCCCTCTCGCAGTGTCCGGAGCAAGTATGGTGGGTCTGACACACCGGTGTCAATGTGTTCTTTTTTCCATTTCCAGGAGTGTATTTATTACTGACTATCCTGGAACCCAGTATCAGTTGTAGGTTGCTTTTCTAAAGGCATCCAGGGGCAACAAAAATCACTTGCAAATCAAATTTAAAATACCATCATAATCTAATCAGTAAGAGATATCTCTTACGCTTAAAGTTTGTCACAGTAAGACAAGTATTACAATTGGAAACTGAGTCTTTGTCTTGATGTGGCGTAATTAATCGCATAGTGTCTGAGATGGCGCACTTAGTACGTCAAACAAACTTTACACATAAGTTCAAATCTTTACGAAACTCTTTCTCACTGACACCCCACACAAAATGATGAAAGGAAAAACGTGTATCGTTTGCTACATTTACGCTCAACATGCAGTAAACCTTCAGCACCGGACATGTCGTTTTATTTTATTACAGCTTTACTACCGACTCTATTCGCAACAAGCTTTTGAGACATTATATTTGTATAACACTGAACGTAAGTGCAAAATTATTTTATTGTGGGACACGTATCTCATGACCTTCGACATTATAAACATTGAAATGAGAGAATAAGTTCCTTTTGCTTAAAATTGAACGTAAATTTCCCAGACTATATTTATATAGTGTTTCATGATGAGAGCATCCAGCGCCTTAGATTACACTTTAAGCGTAATTTCAAAATCTTCTAAATTTTTTCTCGCTTGTGTGGCTAATGTACGATATTTAACATATTAACTCATTTGTAAGGTATGCAGACGTTTGATGGTGTTTTATACATAGAACTTCTATTCTTTTTCACTGCTTCAGATGTTGTCTCTGCGTTCCGTGCTGAGGTATAATTTTTTATTGCTGTACTGTTCGCCAAATGCTGGTACCTGTGACGAGAAACAGCGTTCTGTCCGATATGAAATACTTATCGTACGATTTTTCGAAATGTGTTAGGTGAACGAACTTGATTTTTGCACATCTTACAGTCTGACGTCTTCACTCGATTAAGAAGTGAATTTCTTTTCGTTGTATACCACAGTTAGGTCGCTACGTTAAATTAAGTAAAACACTGCATGAAATTTTAAAGATTTTGGAGAGGTAAAAATGCAATTCGTAAATTTCGGTATGACTGACTTTTAGCTCATACACTGAAGTGAATGAAATGTAGATAAGATACATAGAATTTATTTAAAATTGAGAACAGAGTGGTATTTAGTTCTCGAGTCATCGGGTTTTATATCCAAAGGCCATTAGTCGTCATATCTCACAAACGATTGGAAATATTGAATCGAGGATTTTCTTTTCTTTTTGGAAACACGTATGATGTATAATAAATAATCGAAACTTTTTTATTCCCCGAGATACGGTAGTCGCTCGTCCGAAGCAGCTCTGGATGCATGTAGACGTCCATAGCACACTGCAGGAAAACCCAACTGGCGTGCGTATACACGTCGAGCACACCGCGGGAACGGCGTAGCAGGACGTGTACACACTCGCACAGCAGCGGAGGAGTTAAAGAATCGGCATTATTTGATCTAGTACTGATTGGGGACGGGCGTTTCTCTTCGTAAGAATATAATCTACTGTAGGTTTATGACCTCTCGTATTCTGAAAAACTTATTTATACTGGTCTTTGTGTGTATGGAAGACATTATTTAGTCTCATTGCGGTGCACCAGAGTAAGATGATCATAATCTCACCTATATCTTTTGGAACGTTATTAGTAAATTCCAGTAATGACGTTATTTCCATTAGAGGCAAAATCACTGTTGGTTCGTTTGAAGGTGTCGTACTGGCAACCTCTTGCAGTTCCTCATAAAAAGGCGCTGGTTTACAATCCTGTGAACTATACAGAAATAAGTTAAATTTGTTGTTATCCAGGTTCAGTTTTAATAAAGTTGTTTGTTCAGAGATGTATTGAAGTTGTTTTATAAGAGCCTTGTATTTCTTGTGGTTAAGTAGATCTGCCCTTGCCGAAGTTCTCGTCTACTTTTGGACACCACTGTTAAGTGAATAGGTATCGTTCATCTTCTGCCACAGTAAAACACAAAAAACTGGTTATAAATATGTAGTATAGTAGACGGCTTCAGTTACTATGGCACCGAGAACGTAAAATAAAGAAAACACTAGATAGATATTATGTGCCAGTCCTCTCGTAGGCTTTACGGAAGTACTGCCTAAAAAATGGATTCTTCTTCGTCTGCGGCTTCACAAAGTAGGGAAACTTCACACAAATGGTTCAAATGGCTCTGAGCACTATGGGACTTAACCTCTGAGGTCATCATTCATCTAGAACTTAGAACTACTTAAACCTAACTAACCTAAGGACATCACACACATCCACGCCCGAGGCACGATTCGAACCTGCGACCGTAGCGAAACTTCACACACCAGGGAAACATTTGAAGCACTTGTACCTTTGCTACACCTCCATCATTACTTCCAACATTTCTTTATTCCCTTTACTAAGCGACTGGAATAGCTAGCGATACCTCAAACCCTGTCAACCACTATTAGTCAAATTTTCGCTCACACGTTTGGCTCTTGGTATGTCATAGATCCACACGTGGTTGATTATAAAGATCATAGGCTAAACGTGTGGTGCGCGACGACTGTGCTATCGTGGAACGTAGGTCAGAGACTCCAGCGAGAACGTTCTAAGTGTGTAGGTAGTCTGGTGACTGTCAACGCAGGCCGACGCCACTTGGGTACAACGGGATGGCAGAGCCCAGCTCTAAGGACGAGAATGCGCTCCTCCGGCCGTGCAAGGACATTTTGCGCAAACTCTAGTGTTAAATATCTTCCACTCATAGGACCGTTTCTCCCACAACGCTCCCTTGAAATGGATTACGAAATCAGATTAGGGTACCTTATCACACTCCTGACTGCCATGGTAGCACTTCTTACGATAATTCTTCGGCCATTTCTTTTGCATTAAGGACGTAAGGCCTTTTAGCATATCTAAAAAACAATTTGTTGCTCTCTAGCTAGTATTCACACAAGTTGGATAATCTTACACAGATGGGTGTTGTCATAGCGGTGGTATTTCAGTACTTGTAGTGCTGCGTGAGATTGAGAGAGTGCACTTGTCTTCAGAGCAACGTGTTGAGAAGCGTGCTTCAGCACCACCAAAATTTCTGTTAATTCCGCTGTGATGAACAACGTTTCTGGGAGAAATTAATATCGCCCAGCGGTTCGCGTGGCAGAGTCGACGTGAGCACTGCCAGAATCCGTGGACCTCCTTTAGTGACAGAAACGAATAAATAAAGTATGGAAAACGTAAGCCGACCTTCTGCACAGAAGAACAGTGGGGCCACTGCTTGAGAGGCAGGCGGAGATCGAGATGATATCGTTCCTCGAACGGAAATCTTCGATCAGGCAAGTCACTTTTATCGCGGGGCACTTTCTGGAATTGATCCAGGGCGCGGTGTAAAAAGCGCAGATACTGCAGTTACCCCGTTGGCAACGTTTCGCTGCGATATCTGAGGCAGTGGTGCTCTCTGAGAAATTGAAACTTGATCTTGCGAGAGATACATGGACAATGTGGAAGGCATTTCTTAGAGATAAACGGCCAGCGGAAACAAGTACCACACTCGTCTCAATTCCTCATGTTAATGGATTCGTTCCGTGCGTTTTGATAAACGATTTGCTATTGAAGAATGGAGACCATTCACTCCACTAAAACAAATAAAGGTTGTGAATCTACTATAGATACGTCGCTGGTTCGACGAGCGTGAAAAAATTATATGAAATAGTAAGAATTATATTAAATTAACTTGACTGTCCGCTAATTTAAGCAGTCAGTATCACACGGATGGTAGAGAAACAATGTGTAGTGGTATAAGACTTTGAAGGCCTGCCTTCCCTGATATGTCTATAACCTCAGAGTCTATATGACATTATTAGTCTGATTTTATGACCTGAAATGTTAAATCTGACGCACATATTAGTAAATGCAATCAGAATGAGGCGACTTCAGTTTCGGACTGGCAAGTTATTCTGCCAAGCGCAACGAAAGAAACATTTAACCAAGGCAGAACTGAAATTAGAGTCCTAACTTTATGCCTAATGCATCTACTGAAAGTGTACCTAGAGAAATAGTATCTTACAGACACATTAACTCAGTACCAGTCGTCTCTTCTATTACTCCACTTCTTCTTTCCACGACTCTGTACATCTCAGCCTCTTCCCTCTTTCTGCCCATATCCTTCTCCTCTTATTTTCTGTCCATTTCGTCTTCCACTTCTATGACTCCATCTCCTCCACCTCCCTTTTTGTTCCCACCTCCTCCTCTCTCCTCTTTCTGTCCATCTGCTCCTTTTCTCTTTCTGTGTACATGTCACCCTCTCCTCTTTCCTTTCTGTCCATTTCTCCCTCCTCGTGTCTCTGTTATATCCTCCTTTTTCCTAACTCTATTCATCACCTCCTCCACTCTTTCTGAATGTCCATATTTTCCCTCTCTGATCTCTCTGTACGTTATCGCCCACACCACAAGAGGAGGTTGCTGGTTCTTATTCTGGCAGTACTTCTTTCCAGATAGTAATCCGTGTGCTTTTACCCTAGTCTTTGTCTGCATACGTGCATGTGATACATGTTTCACATGTATTCAACATATATCAGTAATATTCGTATACATATTTCAACATTTATCTCAAGAAAATTTCCCTCTCCAGTTTGGCTTTCATGCAGGTCACTATGTCGACTCCAAACATTGTTCCATGCAGTTCCCTGCGCAACGTTCGCTAGGAAAATGGTCGAAATATACTGGCAGCAGTAGCATCAGCTGTCGGGTGTGAAACCGCTTGTTACTGCCATGGTTTGGCATTTGCCCCTCGTCCCCCTGTATCCAGGTTTCATCGGGAAGATCTTCTTATGTGCACTGTTCTTATACCAAGTCATCGTGTTTTAGGACAGCGAGTTGTACAGCAGCCTTTGCTATCGCGTGGGATAGGCCGGGGCCAATACATCGGGAAACTTCGGTCAACGGAGAATCGTGGGCAGCAAATGTTTCCACCACTCTCTCACTGCCCGTCGTATATTTATTTTTCTTTTTACTTCTGTATGGATTTATGTGACCCTCCTCTCCTATGCCTATGTTTTTAGTCTGAAGGTGATAATTACTACTTACGTCCTGAATTATTTTCCGGATGTATTACATTTGTTGTCTTCCTATACAGCTTCCCCTAGTTCTTATCGGGACTTTCCACACATTCCTCTCCTCGTCTATTCTACGGAGCACCTAATATTCTTTACCTTATCACATCACCTAATTTTCAACATCCTTCTATAGCATCACATCTCAAATATATCGAGTCTTTTATTCCCCGGTATCCCTACAGTCTGTAATTCACTGTCACACAATGCTGTGCTTAGAGCATACATGCTTAGACATTACTATCTGAAATGAAGACTTATGTTCAATACTAATAGACTTCTCTCGGAAGAAATTCCCTTGTTTCCAGTGCTGGTCTGCTTTTTACGTCCTCCTTGCTCTATCCATACTGGGTCATTCCTTAACTTCGTCTACTTCGTGATTCCCAATTATCATGTTGAGTCTCACCCTGTTCTCTTTGCTGTTACTTCTCAGTACCTTCACCATTCTTCCATTTACTATCAATCCGCATACTGCACTCATTAGGCTGTTGCTTCCATTCAACAGGTAATGTAATTGTTCCTGCCGTTCAACGTGGATGGCAACGTCATTACTGAATCCTATCATTGATATCCGTTCACCCTGAGTGTCGATCTGACTCTTTAGGTTGAACAGTAGGGCAAAAGACTGCATCCCTCTCTTACACCCGCTTTAATCCGAACACTTCGTTATAGGTCTTCCGGTCTTATTGTTCCTTCCTGGACCTTGTACCTATCCTATATTACCCGTCTGCCACTACAGCTTACACTAATTTGTCTCAGAATTTCGAATATCTTGGACCATTTGAGGCTGTGGAACGCTTTTTCAAGGTCGACAAACGCTAGGAACCTGTCTGTATATTTCTTTATTCTTGCTTCCTTTATCAACCGCCACGTCAGAGCTGCCTCTCTGGATACTTCCTCAGTTTTCTTTTCCGGTCATTTGTATGTTATTCTTGTCAGCAACTACGGTGCATTACGTGTTAAACTGACTTTGTGTCAATTCTCGCACTTGTCGGCTCATGCTATCTTGGGAATTGTGTGGTTGATGTTTTTCCGAAAGTCTGGTGGTATTCCTTTGGCCTCATACATTCTTGACACCAACGTTAACAGTCGCTTTGTTACCACCTCCCCCAATGATTTAAAAATTCCGATGGAATGTTATCTGTGCCTTCTGCCTTATTTGCTCTTAAATCGTCTATAGCTAATTTAATTCCGATTTTAACATTGGATTCCCTATGTCTTCCTTATAGACTCTGTCTCTTCTTCTATAACATTATCAGACAAGTCATACTCATCATAAACACCTCACATCCATCAAACCTCTCCTCTGCATTTAACAGTGGAATTGTCATTGCAATTTTAATGTTACCGCTCTTGCTTTTAGTTTCACTGAAGGTTGTCTTGACATTTCTGTAAGCGAGTCAGTCCTTCCGAAGATAATTTCTTTCTCGAGTTGTTCACTGTTTTCATGCAACCATTTCGCCTTAGCACCTGTGTACCTCCTTTTTATATCATTCTTAAGTAACTTATATTTCCATATTTCTGATTTACCCTGAACATTTTTGTACTTCCTTCTTTTTCGTCAATGAACTGAAGTATTTCTTCTGTTCCCATAATTGTTTAGCAGTTACCTTCCTTGTACCCCCGTTTGTCCTTCCAATTTCGATGACTGCACATTTTAGAGATGTTAATTCCTCTTCAACGGAATGCATCCAAAGGATCAGAGAACTTCAAGCATTACTCTCTGTTTCTTAGTACTTTGTATCCCATTTCTTTGCGCATTATCCTTCGTAACTACTCTCATTGACCACAGTGTAGTCTTCATCATTGGTAAATTGTGATCTGAGCCTACATATGTTCTTGGGTACAACTTACAATCGAATAGGTGATGACCATGACGGTATCTAATAGGAATCTTCCCAGGTTCCCGAGGCCATTTCCATGTATATCTTCTCGTCTTGTGATCTCTCGAACAGAACGTCCACCAATTGAAGTTTTTTGTAGAACTCAATTAGTCTTTCTGCTGTCTCATTCGACTTCGAAGCCCACATTGTCCCGTAATCATTCTTTTATCTCCTTCCTATACAACCGTATTCTAGTACGCTGTGACTATTAGATTTTCATTTCCGTTGATGTAATTAATTACGCATTCATTATCTTCATATACTTTCACTGCCTCTTCATGTTATGCTTGCAAAGGCATGCATAGCGGATCTACTGTTGTCGGTGTTAGTTTGCTGTCGAGTCTCATGGGAACAACCCTGTCATTGGACTGTTCGCAGTAACGTACTCTCTTGCCTACCGTTATATTCATAACGAATCCTACTCAAGTTATAGAATTTTCTGCGGCTGTTGATAGTACACTATGCTAGTCTGAGCAGGTATCCTTGTCTTCTTTCCATTTCACTTCACTCCCTCGACATCTAGATTCAGCCTCAACATTTCCCCTTCCATCGTGTATATTTCCAACTACGTCCCGATACGTGCAAACGTTACTCTTTAGTTGTTCATTTAGTATTTTTCCCATGTTGACCTACCCCTTGGAAATTACCTCCCAGATGTCAGAATGGGAGACTAATGGGGAATCTTTTGCCAAGTGGGAAATCATAATGACACTTTTTCAGTTACAGTGTGCATATCCTGTGGATATACATTACGTGTCTTTAATGCAGTGGATCCATTGCCTTCTGCGTCCTCATGAATCATTACTGATTATTCCTCCTCCTAGGGGCAGTTTCCCACCCCAAGTGCAAGACTTTTGCCTTGAATACCTGTCCGCTCCTCCTCCCTCTTCGACAAGGCCTTTGGCACAACGAGGGTGACTTCTTATGCCAGTATTTTTGGGGCGCCATTGTTGCTGAATTTAGTCAGTGGCGGTATTCGATCCCGTGACTAAGGACTTTTCGATGATTAATCAGAGACGCTACCCATATACCACGAATGCCCGTCACTGAGCTACTCCCATACAGTCAGCTGGCAACTCGTTCACCCGTGGAGCGTCCCATGATGGTTCCGCACAAGTTTATACAATCTACGGCGCTCCAAAGCAACAAATCTGCTGATTTAAGGTCAGAAGGTGAAGTTCCGTCTTCCATCCCGTAGACGACCCTATCACGCCCTGTCGTCCGCCGTGACATCCTCTGCCACGTGCGACACTGGATGCCATATAGAGTGACTATGGGCAGTACATCGCTCTCCCGGCTGTTGTTTGGTTGCTTGACCTTAGAACCACTACTAATCGGTCAAGTAGCTTCTCGGTTACCCTCTCAAGGCTGAGGGTATCCTGTTCCAATCCTTCCACGAAGGAAGGTGTGGTGGCGGTGTAAGTGTGCAGCAAGGCACAGACCATGAGCCGAAATCCTGGTCGCCACTTGTCCCCATCCATAGCTCTTGAAACAATTCTCACGAGACATGCACAAAACGTTTTGTTGTTCAGTCAGAACAGTAGTCATTAATGTGGACTGAATTGGAAATATCCAAAATGTGTATCAACGGTGATTTATCGTTTCTTATTGGGTTACCAGTTGAATTTTCATACTATACTACCACTATGTAACCTGTATTCCATTTTTGTCTTGTTTACACGTTTACGTATACTCTGATTGAAAGTCCTGTTTTATGTCGAATTAGTCCTTTCTTAATCATATGCTACAAAATACCAGGGTACGACTTAAAATAATGTCTACCATGAATATTCAAAACTAGTTTTGACGTAAGGCTTCCTATGAAATGATGCCTGTATGGACACATTCTGAGAGCTAACATATATAAAAAAAATAAAGAAAGCTGTACGTTTTGCAAGGTGTACATTACGCAAAAAGTTTATAACTTTTGAACCTGGTTTACGTTCACTGATGTTAAAAACATGCTCCACTTCCTGATTCACCCTCGCAGGGTTCGAGGTTTTTCCCCTTTTTTTGCTTTGTAAATTACTATTAAGAAATAGAACACTGCCTCAGGGTTCATGGTGTCACCATAGCGAATTTCAGCGGAAGTGGTTCAGTGGTTTAACCGTGGAAACGTAACAGGTAAACTTACCTTTTCATTTATAGTATTAACACTGATTTCTAAATTGTAGGTAATGTTTAATGCAGGTTAATGGTGCGATTCTAATTAGTAAATTCATCATTGTCCTGTAATATATCTATCTTTAACAGAAAATATTTTATTTGCAACTGTTGCGGTACCTATTTGCATATAATGAATCTTTGATCGTATCACGCATTCTGTCGGCCTGTTGGAGAGGAGCACTCCACTTATAAACACGACATTAGCTTAATGCACACTATTTAGTGGCTTTCATTACTACCTTCAGTGGTCTGTTGTTTTCTTTTGTCCTGAAAGTGTTGACTTTTAAGCCTTTACTGCTACGTAACATGGTTATGATTCTATATCCATTCTTTATTTCTTTCGGTTTTTCGTCAGTCTTCGTTCTCTCTCTCTCTCTCTCTCTCTCTTTCTCTCTCTCTCTATGGACACAAATATGTTTCTTCCGCTTAAATCTAAATTTCTTATACAGTCCCGGCAATACTTCTGAATACAAACATTAAATGCATTTGGACCAATATTAATTAGTATTACTAGTTGCACTCAATATAACCATAGTTAGGTACTGTTAGATAATTCGAAACAACGGAGTAATCGGCAGACATAGAGCAAACTTTTTAACATCGTGTTATCTTTCAGCATCTTAAAAATCGAACATCATGTATCAGAAGGTTATTTTTCCTTTCATTATTCCGTGTTTCGTGCTCATATTTAACCAGAAATTTTAAAACATTGCTCATTTCACTCTTTTTACAACAAATTTAGTTTACGGTGTCAGTGATAGTGAATTCAGGGCGGTGAATATAGTCAGTGGTATAGTCGGTAAAAATACAGAACTGGGACAAAGTTTGTTGTAATGTTGCATTTCTGAGCACAGCTGTACCAGAGCTACTGACGATCTGAAACAATGTCCCAATGTTCACCATACCTCGATCAACGTCACAAAATGAAATACAGTTACAATTTGTTTTAATCTTTAAATTATGTATTTGTTCTTTTACGGACAAGGTACTTTCCCTCGAAAGTTCAGTAGCTTGCAGAGTGGCATATGGCCCAACATGAAGGAAGTAGGGGACAAATACGAACGTCACTGTGGCTTTAATTAAAAACGCTTTACGATAAAAAAGGCATTAATTAACACGAATTTCCGAGCTCTTCAAATTAAGCTGAGCTGCAGTAGGGTCCCAATTAAGAACAGGTTGGCGCTTTTCTTTTCAACTGCATTATTCCGTCCATACATGGTGCGAGCGCTAATTAATCTCATAATTTTTCATTTCGGTGAACTGCTGTCCCGTTTGTTAGTCGAAATGTTGACGGAAGCACAGAAAGGGACAACTCATCGTTTTCAATCGTGTCTAATTTAGCGTAAATGAGGAAATGAAAGTTATCTAAGAGAATAATGAAACTGCTCTCGAGAAAATTAGAGATAACTGTACTTAGTAGTTTCGCAGTTGTAATATAAATATGACATGGCGTTTTCTGGAAATACGTACGGCTGTATTATGGGTTTTAAATAGGCTACCGGTATTTTCCAGCGTGTGTTCCATCTAGGAGTCTTCAAACGACAATTTTACTGTGCTTTCTGAACTGTCTTTTACTAGATTTTCGTCCTCTGGATAAATCAAAGATTTATAAATGAAAAGCAAAACAAAAACTTCGTTACTCTTTCAGATTTACAGGACAGTTTCTTTCATTAACCAGTTACTTGATATATAACCATAAAAATAGGTCTATGTGCTTATCATCATCATCACCATCATCATCATCATCAAGACCATCATAATCATCCGTGAACTACGGGATTAGCAGTTTCTACTTCTTTGCCCAGCATTACAAATCGTGAGTGTTCCTACTACCGTGTCGCCAAACACAGATGCGACCATCATGATGCTCTAAACAGAACCTGGATTCATCCGATAAAATGACGTTTTGCTATTCGTGCCCCCAGATTCGTCGTTGAGTACACCATCGCAGGCGCTCCTGTCTGTGATGCAGCTTCAAGGGTAGCCGCAGCCATGGTGTCCGATCTGATAGTCCATGCTGCAGCAAACTTCGTCGAACTGTTCGTGCAGATGGTTTTAGTCTTGCAAACGTCCCCATCTTTTGACTCAGGGATCGAGACGTCTCTGCACGATCCGTTACAGCTATGCGGATAAGATGCCTGTCATGTCGACTGCTAGTGATACGAGGCCGTTGGGATCCAGCACGGTGTTCCGTATTACCCTCCTGAACCCACCGATTCCATATTCTGCTAACAGTCATTAGATCTCGACCAACGCGAGCATCAATGTCGCGATACGATAAACCGCAATCGCGATAGGCTACAATCCGACCTTTATCAAAGTCGGAAACGTGATGGTACGCATTTCTCCTCCTTACACGAGGCATCACAACAACGTTTCACCAGGCAACACCGGTCAACTGCTGTTTGTGTATGAGAAATTGGTTCGAAACGTTCCTCGTGACAGCACGTTGTAGGTGTCGCCACTGGCGCAAACCTTGTGTGGATGCTCTGAAAAGCTAATCATTTGCGAATCACAGCGTCTTCTTCCTGTCGGTTTAATTTCGCGTCCGTAGCACGTCATCTTCGTGGTGTAGCAATTTTAATGGCCAGTAGTGTACATACATAAGTCTACAACGTTATCTCGTGCGCAACCATATATTCGAAGTTATGTATCAAGTAATAAGGTGAAATCTCAATTCTTCTTGACAGCAAATGATATACTGCGATGGGGCGCCGTTTGCTCTTTTCGAAACTAATCTCTCTCCATTGTTGTGATCGCATTAAGTTGCGATCATAAAGCTTTGGAATGGTAACGGGTTGCGAATGGGAGGAGCACAGGGAGTACAACACCGCTTGCCGAGCAGTTTTATAAAGTTTCACTTACCACGGCAAGGGCGAAACATGTGCTTTGTTTCCGAGTACTAGTATTCAGTACGACAGTCACACGTTCTTATCTGGCGGCAATTGTGTGTGAAAAGATTCTAATTACCGTTGTATGTAGTGCTCGACAAGTATAGAAGGATCCTACATTATCAAAATATAATTTAGAATATCAACTGTGAAATAACGCCTTATACATATGGTCACGAAACTCAACATAAAATTTGCGTTCTACAGCATTCCCAGTTCATCTCTTTTCTGTTTTAAATATAAAAAACAAGAGGATAAGTAAGTAATTCATACGAATAACAATCATATATGGCGTTTTCACAGTAAAACCGATACCAGCATAGAATGCGTTACGCATAACTACATCGCAAATATGTTGCCATTGTCTTGAAATAATTCTCAAGATACGTATTATCTGTTCAATACAATAAGCTTTGATACTCAAATAATGCCTTGGGAAAATCTATAGCAGATGTTGGCTTTATGAAATGGTGGATATGCCTCTTGTATTTTCTATTACTTAGCAACTGGAATGAAAATACCTACAGAGATGTTTGAATTACATGCGGAAACGCCTCTGGAATCTAATTCGACCAACTGTCAAAGATATGGAAAAATCTCAAAATGGCTCGATATGAAACGATATGTTGTAAGAGCAAGGTGTAACACCCTGCCTTAGGTGAGCCTTGAGCGGCGGTAATGTTGCCTCCTAAAGCTGTTACGGCAGACGGTTTCTGTGAGTCGGTTCCTCCTTCCTCGATTTTTCGTGGCGTCCGTGCAGCAGAGCGGCGTCTTCTGCTTCTTTAAATGCGGAAATTACATTTTCTTCGCAGCGACGCCAAAGAGGAAAAGCTACCACGGCGGCACACCTCGAATTCGCGTCCCGGCCTAAAGGCTACAAACCGTCCTAGACAGGCACAAAAGAAACCCTCACGCGCGCGCGGGTGTGTGTGTGTGTGTGTGTGTGTGCGTGTGTGTGTGTGTGTGTGTTTGTGTTTGTGTTTGTGAGTCAGCGAGTAACATATCTGTTGTGGAGTCCGCTGCACCAGCGAGATTGCCCGTTTCGCGGCCTCGGAGCCTCAGCCCTAGGTGAAGTTAGATGAAGTCAAAATGTGAATTATTACGCTGCGGCTTTCTCGTGTGTCGCCACTAATTGCTTAGCAAGAAAATTGCAAACAAAATTTAGTGAAGGAACTTCGTATGCCAGAAAAATAGTACAGGGCGTGGAAAAACCACAACATATTACCATGCCTAATACGGTGTAGAAAATGCGTTGGATCCAAAACAGGCTCCACTCGTCTCTTGCTGGATAAATGCATGTCCTTCTTCAAAAATCCATGGAATCTTATACCATTCTTCCTGAAAAGAAAAGCTCAGATAACGATGATGGAGGTTGATAGCGATCCCGCGACTTCTCTCCAAACCAGACCACAAAGACTCAAGAATATTTCTACCTGGTTGGTTTGGTGGCATGGCGAGATGCGGCTCGGAAAACCAGCTGCGGGTGATTTGAGCTGTGTGAAAGGGATCCTGTAGTCTCAGAAGACAGCATCAACAATGGAATACAAACATTCTCCCGTGGGAAAGACCTAATTATTCAAAATGATCAGATAATCCTTCGCGGTAATGCGATCTTGCAGAATAATCATGGCGCCCATGGAATGCCACGATATACGGGGCTATTCGAAAAGTAAGGAACGATATGTTGCGAAATTGAAACCACAGTGAAAATCAAAACTGTTTGATTTGTAACCGTTAGCTACACCTTACAGTTACTTCTCTACACAGTCGCCGTTCTGACTTAGACATCTGTCGTAGCGTTGTACCAACTTTTCAATTCCATCGTTATAGGAGGCGGATGCAAGTGCTTTTCGACAATTTTCTACTCTGGACTGCAGCTCGTTGTCTGTGTCAAAATATTGTCTTCTTTGCCAGCGGTTCATTTGAGCACAGATGAACCTCAGGAGTTGGCAATTACGGGTTATATTGTGGGTGATCACACACTTCCCACTGGAAACGCTGCAGGAGCCCTTTCATTGCCCCTGCAGAGTGTGGCCGAGAATAGTCGTGTAGAACGAATCGCACGACAGTTATGTTATGTGGATTACATGGCTTCAGGCGAAATCTTTTTCTAGGGTCTCATACTTGGAGGGAGACGCTAATTTCAAGCCATCTTTAAGTTTTCACTGTGAGATCAGAACTGAAAAGAGCGACATGATGCGAGCGACGGGCGTACTAGACACAGTGTCTAATGTATCTGCGCAGAGCTTCATCAGGTTTTCACTGTATTTTCCATTTCGCGACCGATTGTTCCTTACTTTCCGAATAACCCTTGTAGTTGCCTAAATAATCGTCGTACCCCAGCCACTTTTCACTTTTGGGACTTGCGATTGGCCAGAAGTGGGAAAGCGTGGAAAACAACACATGTATCACCGAATAACTTTATTCCATTGCTCCATACTCTAGGTTTTTTGGCTTCGGCACCGTGTTTTCCTGTTATGTTCATTTGCAGTACTGGAGTGTAGTTTTGAGGTTACAGGTCGTCCTGCAATTCTCAGCTTATGGAGCACCCTTCGTGTTGTTTTGATGCTTACAAGGTCCGCAAGTGCGACATTTAGTTATTCAATTTCTTCTGCAGCTGTCATCCTCTCAATTTTTTGTGACAATCCTCTTTAACGGCCGTGTGTAACGATGACTCGACGCACAGTTGCTGATAGCTGTCCAACGAGAACGCATGCCCATAATAATCGTTACGAGGCCAGTTAAAAGTGGTGCAGTATTCTGTAACACGAAGGTTACTCGACTGAAGCAGGCCTGAAGATGACGTAGTGTATCCTCGAAAGTAGTAGCCTAGAAGTAAACCTAAATAACGGCGACTGGTATTTTTATTGGGTACTAGTACATGTGTTCAGACCATGTTTACGCTGTCACACAATGCCTCCGTTGACACCACGGAACATTTTGTCTTAGTTAAGCTAGCTGTCTGTCTAAGAATACATGATTTTATGTCAGTCGTTCAAGCGTTTGACATTCCGGTTTCTCATTCGCTAATCATCTACTTAGAGTCCCCGAGGAACCAATTACGAGTATACTAAGGTCCATTTATTTCCTATCTGTTTACACCGTAAATTTTTCAACTGGTCTTGTGTTAATCTTTTCACCGCTGTTTAAATGTTATAGTCAACATGGTCTGTAACCTATTTTTTAAATTCTAAATGTATTTTTTCAAAGCTGTTTCTCAGAGGAAGACTGCACTGTAGTTCCTTCTCTAGATTGTCGCACTGATGACAAAATGGTACATATCGAAATAGACGACAGAGGGATAGACAAACAATTAAAATCGCTCAAAAGAGGAAAGGCCGCTGGACCTGATGGGATACCAGTTCGATTTTACACAGAGTACGCGAAGGAACTTGCCACCCTTCTTGCAGCGGTGTACCGTAGGTCTCTAGAAGAGCGTAGCGTTCCAAAGGATTGGAAAAGGGCACAGGTCATCCCCGTTTTCAAGAAAGGACGTCGAACAGATGTGCAGAACTATAGACCTATATCTCTAACGTTTCCCAGTTGTAGAATTTTGGAACACGTATTATATTCGAGTATAATGACTTTTCTGGAGACTAGAAATCTTCTCTGTAGGGATCAGCACGGGTTTCGAAAAAGACGATCGTGTGAAACCCAGCTCGCGCTATTCGTACACGAGACTCAGAGGGCCATATACACAGATTCCCAGGTAGATGCCATGTTTCTTGACTTCCACAAGGCGTTCGATACAGTTCCCCACAGTCGTTTAAGGAACAAAGTAAGAGCATATGGACTATCAGACAAATTGTGTGATTGGATTGAAGAGTTCCTAGATAACAGAACGCAGCATGTCATTCTCAACAGAGAGAAGTCTTCCGAAGTAAGAGTTATTTCAGGTGTGCCGCAGGGGAGTGTCGTAGGACCGTTTCTATTCACAATATACATAAATGATCTTGTGGATGACATCGGAAGTCCACTGAGGCTTTATGCGGATGATGCTGTGGTATATCGAGAGGTTGTAACAATGGAAAATTGTACTGAAATGCAGGAGGATCAGCACCAAATTGACGCATGGTGCAGGGAATCGCAATTGAATCACAATGAAGACAAGTGTAATGTGCTGCGATAACATAGAAAAAAAGATCCCTTATCATTTAGCTACAATATAGCAGGTCAGCAACTGGAAGCAGTTAATTCCATAAATTATCTGGGAGTACGCATTAGGAGTGATTTAAAATGGAATGATCATATAAAGTTGATCGTCGGTAAATCAGATGCCAGACTGTGATTCATTGGAAGAATCCTAAGGAAATGCAATCCGAAAACAAAGGAAGTAGGTTACAGTACGCTTGTTCACCCACTGCTTGAATACTGCTCAGCAGTGTGGGATCCGTACCAGATAGTGTTCATAGAAGACATAGAGAAGATCCAACGGAGAGCAGCGCGCTACGTTACAGGATCATTTAGTAATCGCGAAAGCGTTACGGTGATGATACATAAACTCCAGGGGAAGACTCTGCAGGAGAGACGCTCAGTAACTCGGGACGGGGTTTTCTTGAAGATTCGAGAACATACCTTCACCGAGGAGTCAAGCGGTATATTGCTCCGTCCTAACCATATTTCGCGAAGAGACCATGAGGATAAAAGGAGAGAGATTAGAGCCCACACAGAGACGTACCGACAATTCTTCTTTCCACGAACAATACGAGACTGGAATAGAAGGGAGAACCGATATAGGTACTCAAGGTACCCTCCGCCACACACCGTCAAGTGGCTTGCGGAGTATGGATGTAGATGTCTGCCTGTCCCTGTTCCCTCTTAATTCTTCCTTCCAGCACCAGGTCCATTAACCCTGGAACAGGTTTGCCGAAGTTTCACTAAGCCGTCAATTCTCCTTGAAATATTTTCGATTCAATCGTATCCTCACTTACCCTTTTTGATATTACTACTTTTAGAGCATAATCTACCCACCCGCTTGGTTTCCTCAATGCTCACTACCATTTAAAAATTACAATGAAACAAGAAAATCTTGCAGTTTGGTCACTGCCACAGTGTGTCGTAATTGCTGTAGGCTCTAGAAAATTAGGCTGCACGTGGTACAGGAGAGTCAAACGTGTTGCCGGGGCACTAGGCGTAAAACGGCGAGTCGATGCAATAGGCTCGGACTTGCATACGAAAGGCGTGCTGTCTTGCCCATAATTTTTTCCAGCCCTGTCGCGGGGGAAGAATTAGGGAATTGCATCCATCCTACGGGTATTTAGGAGCTGCACGGCCCCATGACAGCATAGTGAAGTGGAGAGACGACTGGAGTTGAACCGGAGGGTGGGCGGGTCCGACGTTCTGCCAGCTTGTACGATGAGCGCCACCATCCGTCTTAGACGATCACTGGCCGTCCGAGAAATAAAAGTGTTGTTTGGAATGGGTATAATCCAGCTTAATGTGTACAGTATTCCACTTGCATAAATATTGGAACTGGTTAAATGTGAACGATAGGAATGAAGGCTAAGGCAGAAATTCTGGGCACATAGGTGACATGTTTTCTATCTTAATGTGCAGCTAATAATGTAATGATTGGTATCCTGTGCAAAGAGCGCAAGCTTAGGTAAAAATAGAGAAGCCAATGATGGGTGGTATGAGATTGTTTTATATCGGATGCAAATTTTTTTAAAAATTACGGTTACATTTTCCGCCCTGGTTGTTATACAGTCACCCTCATTTGTATCACACGATCAGTTGATTTCGGTGAGGCGCTGATTCCAACTATTACTCACTTCGTCTTAAGTGCTGGAAAGTAATGCCTTCCAATATTCTTATGCGAAAAGTATTAAAACGTTTGAAATGCAAGAAACTTTATTACCATTCTACTTATTTGTTCCTGATTTCTACATACTTTCAGCCGTCCGCCTCTAAAGGGCTCCGAATTGTAACGTGTAATATGGTGTTGTGTAGCGTAAACATGTCGATGTGTGCGAAACAGTGCGCTGTAACCGAGTTTCGCATTTGAAGAGTTCGTCCACACATGGAACAACCTCTCCTTCAGCATGAAAATGCCCTACCACACACGAACGGTGCAATATATGCAACAATCCGATGCTCTATGTCCTCTGTCATCGATCATCCACTACACATTCTTTTTTTGGCACCATTCGGTTTTCATCTGTTCCCAATACGTGAAAAACTCCATCGAGGACTTCACTTTGATAGTGATGAAGCGGCGCAAGCAGAGGACACATTGTGGCTTCGTTGAGAAAGTGTAAGATTCTATAGTGATGGTATCAACAAACCAGTCTCTCGTTGGGAGAAATCTGTTTGTCTCCTGGGTTACTATGTCAAAAAGTGAAAATGTAGACATTAGGAATAAAGGTGTCGAATGTCAATAAATCTTGTTTTATTGAAAGAAATCCTTAAGAGTAACACATAAGAAATTCGAAGGAATTACTTTTCAGCGCGACCTTGTATAAATGTGCGTCTTTCATTCAATATACAACCGCTGTCGTAGCAGACTCGAGCGAGGACAACATTCTGTACTCGTCAGCTATTGTAGTACCGTTATTTTAAACCGTTGAAGTGTCTGGAAAGCCTTTCTCGTTCCAGTCTACTACGATCACTATTACATATTTAAATGTCAGATGCACATTGTACACATTCGCACTGGGTGTTAAACTATGATGACTTGAGCAGCTCTTAAAAACGGCACAACACCGAAATTTTCTGAGCGCATAATGTAAATGACATAAACTGTATCAAAACCAAGATAGAAATGGAATTATCTCCTGATGCAAGGTATCTCGAAGGAGAACCCACCGACATTACGGACGTGAATTTCGATAACAGAAGAAAGAGTATCCAAGTGGAACATGAACTTTTATTGCGACAAAGGCTGCAATTGAGGCCAAGTGATGATGAAACGCTATTGTGAGCAATGAAGTAAATACAAAGAGAAGTATGTGAAAGAATTTGAGGTTTAGATTGACAGGACACTGACACTGAAAGACTGTTAAGGATAGAAATAAAGCGAAGAAGGATTTTTGCACCAAAGGCCGACAGGAACTAGTTAATGAGTCATCTGAGACACATTACCTGCAGTGGTTGTCACTGCAGAAGATAAAAGCAGCACGGGCTATCAGAGGTGTGTTTACAAACTACAAGAACTGATGAACGGTATGAACAGTCGAATGAGTAGCAAAATAACACGTGACAGATGAAGGACGGATGACTTTAAAAGCAGACTAGCACAAGAAAAGACAGCATTCCTGCCTGCAAGAACACTACTAGTATCAAATATCTGCCTGAATTTAAGAAAAAAATTTCAGAGGATGTACATTTAGAGCACACTATTGTGTGTAAGTGATTCGTGGGCTGTGGAAAAACCGAAAAAGATGAAAATCGAAGGATTTGAGATGCGGTGCTACAGAAGGAAATTAAAAACGATGTGGACAGATGAGAGGGAAGGTTCTCCGCACAATCACTGACATGGACAATCGCGGGGGAAAGAAAAACGTGGAGAAGATTGAGGAGAGGAAGAAGGGATTGGAAGATGGGACATGTGTTGAGATATCAGAGAATAACTTCCATAGCTGTAGAGTGTGGACACTGTAGAGGAAGACAAATATTAGAATACATGTAAACCACAATTGTGGGAGTGGGGTACAAGCGCTACTCTGAGAAGAAGTGTATGGCACAGAAGAGGAAATCGTGGCGGACTGCATGACACCAGTGAGAAGTTTGTGAATACAAAATACATAAATGAAAAAGAGCTAGTAATGGGACAGCTGAGGTAGAAACAAAGTAAAAATAAATCCAAATTCATATTAAATTCGTCCATGGACGGATCGTTGAAATATTTTGTCGGACAAAATTATATTGGAGTATAATACTCTACGTCAGGGACAGCGAACATTTTTACCTAACGCCCACCCTTCTACTCTTAGTAGTAAAATTCTTTAACACCGACTAGTTCTACAACAATAGTTGATTATAAAGTAAGAAAATAACTTGAGGTTACGAAATTTATAAAGCAGAGTTGTAGCAAGTTAACGGGTATGTGAAAACTGGAACCAAGTGACTGGTCAGAAGCGAGGAGCAGATGTATCTGATACGACAACACTCGGTTCCTCTGGCTGCTCGAAATAGTAAAAAGCGTTAAATACGATGTAGAGGGGAAATAATACCTTGAAAGTGATATCATCTGATAAAGTGACTCCCACATTTTGGACACCTCGAGTTTTTTGCCTAACGACAACTCTATGTAGTGATGTGGAGTGTGCTTCAAACCGCGAAATTATTTCTGCCTGGTGGCATAGCCGCTCAGCAAGATAAGGTGAGTTATGTGCGGCTGACATACGCAGGTGGTGAGAAAGACTGCTGGCGGACATACCACGGTCCAGCGGTTCGCCGCCGCAGTTTTACGGCTCCAGTCTGATAAGCCAAACGACCGCGGACGCCATGACTAGCCGGGGAGACGTCTCGCGATATCTGGTGGCAGGGAAATGAACTCATTCGCTACCAAGCTGCGCTCCTTTAATTACATTTTTCTGCCCACGAAGTGATAGGCTACACGACACGGAGTGGTTTAGACGACCTGGATTTAATTGTGCACTCAGTAAGCGACCACATGAGAACGGGAAACATTAGAAATCGACCCAGTCTTTAGATTGAAAAAGGCCTTCGCTCATATCGAGCAAGATTACTAGCCAGTGTTGATCACAGATTTTTCTGAATGGTACGAGTGTTATTCTAACTTTCAGATGGCATCTACCATGGAGCTACGCATTAGTAATCTTGCACTCCATTCCTGATCAGTTCCTCCTGCTAATTTCTTCCTAGACAACACTTCGGTGTAATGTCTCTTTATTTTATGCAGAGAGATGGCCATGGACTTTTAAGTATAGAAGAAGGGAAGAAAGAAAAGGTTTTCACTTTCCGACGATGACGAGGTCATCACAGAAGCAGTGAAATCTCGGATTGTGGAAGTGAAGTGGAGCGTGTGGTTTCCAGAAGAACCGTCTCAGTATCTACCTGAACCGTTTAAGGGATTTGCATCCATCCACTCCCAAATATGAACACGGTATCTTCACAACAACAACAATCACACTTCACTTGGATTGTAATTGCAAATAAACAGTTTGAGATAGTCTTTGATAGCCATCAGTAGCTTACTGTCCTGGAATAGATTGTAACGGTTCTCATTCAGCACAAGTCACGAACCTCGAACATTACGCTCCTCTCCAACAACCTTGATCCAGTGTTTCGATATATGATATGATATGATCGTATGGCATTGTTGGCCGGGAGGCCCTATTTGGGGTAGTTCGGCCGCCGTTTTGCAAGTCCTGTTTAGGTGACGCTACATCGGCGACTTGCAAGTCAGTGATGATATAAAACGATGATGAAGGACACAGAACACCCAGTCCCCTGCCGGAAATCGAACCCGAGACCCCTGCGTGGTAGGCGGTAACGCTACCGCTACGCTACGGAGGCGGACAGTATTTTGATAGAAGGGGAGAGTGTTGTACCGAGAGGACAGTATACCTTGGCGCTCATGAGGATTTTTGGTTAACATTTCAGTCTATGAATGGTTTTAAAACTGCATGAATGAATGTGCATCAGAGAGAGCCCCATGCGCAGTTTGTGTCATTTCCTACAGTGTTGTTGCTGGAATTGATGTGTTTTTAAGCCCTTAAAAATATTCGCGTTCTGCACATTTAAATGCTGATAATACGAGTATATTACAGCTATGTTGACCATACTGTTAATTCTTAAGGTGCGGAATATTATGGCAAGTGATATGCTATATACTTTAGCACGATTTATATAAGATGTCGGCAGTTAATCCATACTTCGTTGCTCGTACCACACTTTAACCAAGGAATATTTCATACCCGCAAGCGAAATGAGTTTCTGTACTATTTTTAACATTTTATATGTCTCGATTACGGAAACAAATTGTGTTAGATAGTAACAGCGCTATTTAAAAATGCTTTTAACTTGTAATTAGTTGCTGATAATACTTCTGATTCATTTCAATTAACGTACTGATTAATTCTTAATAATGCAGTAATAATGTACAAAACTGAATGCAGTATTGACAAGACTTTATTAATTGCTCTGGTTTTAAATTTTAGGTGGTTGTTTGTTATTATATACATGACCGTGTTGCACATTCTAACATGTTTTCGCATTTGGAAAAACGTTATTTCTCGCAGTAATTTTTTTCGTTCAGTATATGATTGCAGCAATTAAAATGCGAATGCCAACGTTTAAAAATGGAATACGAAAATATATTAAATTTTCATTATAGGGTTAGCTAAAGGAGAAAATCTGAAAAATGTAAAAGGTAAAACGCTCCCACATACTCTAGTGTTACTCAAATATCAGCGATTCAAAAGTGATTGCAGTAATCATGAACTTTACACCGAGGAGACAAAATGTATGTGATACCCCTAATATCGCGCCGGACAATCTTTTGCCTGGCGTATTGCAACAGCTTGATGTGTCACGGAATCAACAAATCGTTGAAAATCCCCTGCAGCAATACTCAGCCACGCTGCATCTATAGCCGTCCACAATGGCGAAACTGTTGGCGCTGCAGGATTTTGTGCAGGAATGGACTTCGTGATTACGTGGATTTGCGTCGCCAAATCACTCCTTCGAATTGTCCAAAATGTCCTTCAGAGCAGTCGCGACCAGTTGTGGCCCGGTAACCTGCTGCATTGTCATTCATAAAAATTCCATCGTTGTTTGGGAAACCAAAGTCCATAAATGGCAGCAAATTATCTCCAAGTAGCCGAACATGTGCATTTCCAGTCAATGATCGGTTCAGATGGACCCGAGGAGCCAGTCCATTCTGTGTAAACAGAGCATAAACCGTCATGAAGTCACAACCAACTTTCACATTGTCTAATTAACAACTTAGGGCCATGGCCTAATAGAGCCCACGCCAAACACCCACTCTACCACTAGCTCTTACGAACTGAAATCGGGACTCATCTGCCCAGGTCATTGTTTACCAGTTGTCCAAAGTCCATACGATATGGCCAACAGCGCAGAAGAGGCGCTCTAGACGATGAGATGATGTAAGACGAGACGATCGTGTAGGTCGTCTGCTGCCATAGCCTATTAACGCCAAATTTCGCCACACTGTTCTAACGGATACGTTCGTCGAACGTCCCATATTGATGTCTTCGATTATTTCAAGCATTGATGCTTGTCTGTTAGCACTGGTAACTTACGAAAACGTCGCTGGTCTCGGTCGTTAAGTGAAGGTCGTCGACCACTGAGTTGTCCGTGATGAGACGTAACGCAAGAAATTTGGTATTTACCGCACACTCTTGACACTGTAGATCTCGGAATATCGAATTCTCGAACGATTTCAGAAACGGAATGTCCGATGCGTCTAGCTCCAAATACCATTCTGTATTCAGAGTCTTAATTACCGTGTTTTGGCCATAATGATGTTGGAAAGCTTTTCACGTGAGTCACCTAAATACAAATGACAGCTCCGCCGATGCACTGCACTTGTTTGCTTTGTGTACGGGATACTACCATCATTTGTTAACGTGCATATTGCTATTCCATGACATTCCTTTTTCACCTCAGTGTGTATGTACATAGTCTAAAACTAATCAAAATGTTCCCTCTGGTCTCAGTATCGGCTCGAATGCTTCCAGGCGTTTATTTTTCTCACAGTTTCTTTATATCATTACAATGGCTTGGTAAGTCGATTTACATTTTTCATTATCTGAGCAGGGTACCAACGCAGCAAAATGATGGAACAGTAGTTGTAAAAAACTCCTTCCGAACAGGCAATGAAGGCCTAACAGTACGGACCTGGTGCCATGTCATTCTCAGTCCCCAGGGGTCACTGGATGCGTATATGTAGGGGCACGTGGTGGGCACACCGCTCTCCCGGCCGTATGTCAGTTACCGAGACCGGAGCCGCTACTTCTCAATAACGTAGCTCCTCAGTTTGCCTCACAAGGGCTGAGTGCACCCCCTCTTTCAAGAGCTTGCCAGACCGGATGGTCTTCCATCCAAGTGCTATCCCAGCCCGACAGTGCTGCGGCAAAGCCGTTGGCCAACAGTAGTAGTACGCTACAAATATTGCTACCGAGTCCTATTGATTTATCAATCTTCGTTATGGCCATTCTAATGTATATATTTTCTTAGTAGGGCTGGGCGAGGTTAGCGAGGTTCTTCGTAATGGTTTAAGTGCTCCCGCCAGTATTTCTAATCTGGTGCCATTCTTTCATTCTTTACCTTAGGCTAGCATGCACATCCAACGTCACCAACTATTAATTGTTTACATTGAAATCTCACTATTTACACGTAATTTTTCGCCTTCACGTCTCCCTGTAATATAGCGAAAGTTATTTCCTGAAGACCTAGCTATTCACATTATTTTGTTTCTTCGTCCAGTTACTGATCTCCACATATTTCTTGGTTCCCAATTCTGTGGAGTAATTCCGTAGTTCATAGCTTAGCAGTCCACTTAATTTTCAGAATCCTTTCTTAACACAACATCTACATCTACACTCCTTATGTGACCTTGCGGTGTGTGGTGGATTTAACTCTGTGTTTCACTGTGTACTCTGCCGCGTCCTGTTAAAGTCGCGAATAGTTGGCGGAAAGAACGAATGCCGATAAGCCTCCACGTCGGCTCTAAACTCTCTACCTTTACCTTCATGGTCTTTTAGCTAGATACACGTAGTAGTTAAACAATAAATTTGCTGGCTCTTCTCTGATAGTACGCCCTCGAAACTTCAAGAATAAACAACGTCGTAATGCAGAAGTTCTGTCTTCAAACGGCTGCCCCTGGAGTTCGCTGACAATCTCTGTGACACTTTCGTGCTTGGTAACTGATAAGAAAGTGAACTTAGACGGAAGAAATTGGTAACAGCATAACATCTCACCCAAGATACCTATCGCAAGAATTGCATCTCCATACAAACTAAACTAAAATATTAAAATGGGCTCATTAAAGCAGAAAGTCCCTACGTTTCAGCAATACAAATTTTGAAGAGGAAGTCAGACTTCAAAATCACTTAAAAAGAGATCTAAAAATAGTTAGAAAAATTTTGTGACCAAAACGCCAAAACGTCCAGTTCAGTTTAAGTAACAGTACTTACACATTCACAGCAGTACTGGAAGAAGGAGATTAAAATATTATGGCCGTAATTAAAGACTGAATCCAGATAGGCTTGATAAAACAATGTCTTGAATTTTATGTTAGCAGTTGCACAACAAAGGAAAAATAAGGAAAATACTGAATAATATATTTTCCCTCGCAGAGTCATAGAAGCCAGATGTATAGAAGACATTCCAAAGCGACAGATAGCAAACTGATCGATAGAGAAGGCGAACTAAGCTTTGTTTTTACAGCCATATTTCTTCTAATGCACAGTCGTGTTAAGATTTAAATGATCCTTACAGTTTTTGTGAACAGTGTGCAACAAGATCTAGTTAGCCACGGTAAAAGAGGAACGTGAATACACCACAAGGAGGTAACGATTTCAGATATATGAACTGACTAATTATTTAGGTTTTTTTAGTGTCAAGCTAAGTTCGACTTCTCTATCCATCCTTTAGCTATCTGTCGCTTTGGAATGTCTACTATACATCTCGGCCAAAATTTTTTAATCTCCGTCTTCCAGTACTGCTGTAAATGCTTAAGTACTGTTACTTAAAGTTAATTAGACGCATTGGCGTTTTGGTCATAACACTTTCTAGCAGTTTTTAGATCTCTTTTTTAGTGTTTTTGAAGTCTGACTTTCTCTTCAGAATTTGTATTGCTGAAACGTAGGGACTTTCTGCTTTAATGAGCCCATGTCTATATTTCAGTGTCAAAAGACAAGTAAACGAAGCAATCTGGGAGCATAGATCCTGAGAAATCAGTATCCCGAACAACCACCTCTGGCCGTAATGACGGCCTTGATACGCCTGGGCATTGAGTCAAAGAGAGCTTGGATGGCGTGTACACGTACAGCTGCCCATGCAGTTTCAACACGATACCACAGTTCATCAAGAGTAGTGACTGGCGTATTGTGACGAGCAAGTTGCTCGGCCACCATTGACCAGACGTTTTCAATTGGTGAGAGATCTGGAGAGTGTGCTGACCATGGCAGTAGTCGAACATTTTCTGTATCCAGAAAGGCCCGTACAGGACCTGCAACATGCGGGCGTGCATTATCCTGCTGAAATGTAGGATTTCGCAGGGATCGAATGAAGGGTAGAGCCACGAGTCGTAACACATCTGAAATGTAACGTCCACTGTTCAAAGTGCCGTTAATGCGAACAAGAGATGACCCAGACGTGTAACCAGTGGCACCCCATACCATCACGCCGGGTGATACGCCAGTATGGCGATGATGAATACACGCTTCCAATGAGCGTTCACCGTGATGTCGCCAAACACGGATGCTACCATCATGATGCTATAAACAGAACCTGGATTCATCCGAAAATATTACGTTTTGCCATTCGTGCACCCAGGTTCGTCGTTGAGTACACTATCGCAGGCGCTCCTGTCTGTGATGCAGCTTCAGGGGTAACCGCAGCCATGGTCTCCCAGCTGATAGTCCATGCTGATGCAAACGTCGTCCAACTGTTCGTGCAGATGGTTGTTGTCTTGCAAACGTTCTCATCTGTTGACTCAGGGATCGAGACGTGGCTGCAAGATCCGTTACAGCCATGCGGATAAGATGCCTGTAATCTCGACTGCTAGTGATAAGAGGCCGTTGGGATCCAGCACGGCGTTTCGTACTACCCTCCTGAACCCACCGATTCCCTATTCTGCTGACAGTCGTTAGATCTCGACCAACGCGAGCAGCAATGTCGCGATACGATAAACCGCAATCGCGATAGGCTACAATCCGACCTTTATCAAAGTCGGAAAGGTGATGGTACGCATTTCTCCTCCTTACACGAGGCATCACAAGAACGTTTCTACAGGCAACACCGGTCAACTGCTGTTTGTGTATGAGAAATCGGTCGGAAACTTTCCTCGTGTCAGCACGTTGTATGTGTCGCCACTGGCACCAACCTTGTGTGAATGCTCTGAGAAGCTAATCATTTGCATATCACAGCATCTTCTTCCTGTCGGTAAAATTTCGCGTCTGCAGCATGTCATGTTAGTGGTGTATTAGTTTTAATGGCCAGTAGTGTATATGTACTTAGGATAAATATTTTTAAATATTTTTGTATTGGCACTGTCTTCTTATGATGTAATATATCAAGTTGCGGTATATAATAGTTAAGTAAGTTAACAAATATTGTGACCGTTACGGATCGCCGAAACGCCTGTTTCTATAGAGAAAGATCATGTAACGTATTACCGAAAAAAAGGGGCCAGGCGTGACTACGTCTCACCCTCTGAGTGTTTCGTACAATCGTATTATCATATTCATCCCGGGAATAGAGAATATCGACGATTTTTGCCTCTTATCGACACTAGTGCGAGCGAGATATTGGTCGAGGGAATTCCAAGACTTTCGAGAGTATTTTTATTTTGAGAATGAAATCGAACAACAAATGACAAAAGACAAGGTTTTTTTGTCGGAGATAGTTACATATTAAAATTTTCCTGATTTTTTGCTTCACTTTATTGTTAAAACTTGTTTCTTGCTAATTTTCATGATTCTAGGTCTACGGAAAGTAAGATTTTGATGAGTCAGTTTGCGAGTATCGAAATATGTGATACATTGCGGTGCATTTTGACTGCGTTGACTTACAAGCTTACATTATTACATCACCAAGGGACCACCTTAGTACCTGACATACATTCAACCTCTACACGTCTACCCGTTCCTGCAAAAGAAAGGGACTTAACAGACCGACGGACAGACAGCTGGAAAACAGATGACCTACATTTGTTTTTCGTGGAATATAATTACAAATTAACAGTCTCTGGAATTTCCTGTATTTTTACTATGAAACCTTGCTTCTTGCCACATTTCATGATTCTACGTCAACGGCTTGTTACTAGGGATGCGAGAAACCGACCGGTTAAAACAGATACCGGAGTTTCAGTTAGGAATAACCGGTGCTTTTCGCTTTTTGTGTGGTCTCTGATATAATCACTATTTTTATTGTTTTATTAACAATTGGGTAACAATTCGGTATATCTATTCGCCATAGCAGCGGTGTTAAGATTTTTTGTTTTTAAATCCAAATCTTTTTAAAGTGGATGATGCTGTCTCCTACAATGTCAATCGCTTTGAAACAGAAACAAAAATAGAAAAAGTGAACAGTGCTGTTTTAATATGAACACTGAGATTTAAAAAAGGGCAACACACAGATGACATCAGAATCGGTACAGTATTGCTGAGCCATTGCTGTACCTGTTGCCTTTTACTACTGACAAGCATTGATTCATTCCTTTCCTTTTTTCAACATTTAACGTTGTTAATGAGTTCTGTTGCTTCTGAAACGTTGGTATCATCTTTGAATGATGTTGTTTCTGATAAAAGGAGTCGATAACCATTATAGGACGAGTATTTACGAAAAGACTGGACAATAAATACTGGCTACGGCATTAATCCATTATTGCAGAAATATTAACCATTGTCTTCTTTTTCTCCTGGTTATCATTTTATTTCAACTTCTATATAAATTATTCATTTGTGTATTTGAACGACCATTTTTAGCTTTTCCAGGAAAAAATAAATTTTATTTAAACTCCTGTTAAAAAGTAAATAGTTATATTTCATCACAAAACAGGTTTTAGTCCTAAATAATTAAAGAAAAAGAACACTACAAATTTGATACAACAACTTTGTTTCTGAACGCCGTTTTCACGAAATAATAAAAGAGGAAGACATTAAGACGACAGTAATAAACTAAAAAGTTAACAATTGATTCATAGTTTTTAATAAAAATAGAGTGTAACTGATCCGGTGTATGTGATTACATAATATGCCTTTATCTCCTTGTAGGCCTTAGAATCAGGGCAACTTAAAATGGAAAATAGAGTTCTGCAGCCTCAGTTTCCACCGTTTAGCACTGACTATTAGTATTACTCGAACAGCGATACAATCGTCGAATACAATATGATTTTGAGCACAGTTTTATATGATTGGAATCAGTAGCTGAATACTGGTGTTTTTCCTTCTCTCTCTCTCTCTTTTTTTTTTTTTTTTTTTTTTTGTAGTATCCAGTATCTCGATACTTTTCAAGAAAATCAGCGAACAGCAGACGGACGTACTTTACTTTTATTTACTATTTGATATTTTGATTCTACATAATATCTTGAAACGTATAATACAGAAGTCTGTGGAAGTATTAGTATTTTTGTATCTCTGTTCCAGGACTACATTGACTATCGGAAATAAAAGCAAGAAAAAAACCGAAAATCGGTTGTTTCAGAAACATGTTACACTGAGCTGCTTTAAAAGTCTTTTTTTCTGAGGATGAAAAAATCAGTATAACCGAAAACCGGTTCTTTCAGCGATCTCGACAGTCCCTACTTCCCTCCGATGTCGTCTGCGTCTATTAGGGATGTCTGTTACCACTGAAACAATCAGTTTTCTGTTATATCGCTGTTTTCTTCAACACCAGTTTAAGAAGACTGTTAAAAGCACTCGAAATAACCGGTTAATGGAATAATCGCTATTTTTATTTCTGTTAGTTCTTGTAGTAAACGTAGAAATCGAACAAAGATTGAACAATTTTGACTCTCTTACTTTCAGGACATATAGAATGGAAATATTAAATGAAATGACCAAATAAAAGAAAATTTAATCCATGCACCGTCCACTACTTTTCCCGAAAAGTGATTACTCGTTGATTATTACGCAAAAGTCGCAAGTTTTCTCCTTTTTCTTCTAATTTTTTGAAGCTCTGCTGAAAAATCTTGTTGTAATCAGGGATCATACCATTATTTGAGCGTTACGAACAGTCAGTGCTAAGGAAGTTTAGGACCTATCTTTATTGTTAATTTGGTAGTTTTCAAGGGCCACATGCTAGGGCATGTCACGTGGACACAAGTAGTAGACCAGCTGCTATCTGTTTTTGTTGTAACTACGAATGAACAGTGAAGTTTTAAATTTTCTCCTTACATTATGTATACTCCTCCCATATGTAATCTTCCTAAGCAAACGGAGCATTGTATTTCGCTGATACCGCACTTAGTGAAATACTCTCAAACAAGGGACTGTGCCATGCTGTCATGTAACTGATGTCTGGCGGCGTCAGTCAGAAACTACCATGCAGTCCGGATGAGGCAAGTCTTGCACGTTGCATGTACAAGCGTTCTGCCTGAGAGGCCACACCACACGGTTACAGGCACGTTCTTGTCTCAGTAGTGCCGTACGATGTCATGGGTTCGTTGCTTGTTTCTGACGTCATTGTTTTTAAAAGAACGCTGATCCTGTACCCGTTTTCTGTAGTAATGCAATATTTCAAAGCAATTCAAATTTTAAGAATAAATGTTACTCATACCTTTAAAAAGGTTTATTTAAAATCGTAAACAATTAGCACTGCTACTATGGCTGATCGATGGTTCAGTGTTTACCCAGTTATCAGCAAAATGTAGAGACACCTATTATAACAGAGACCAAACAAGTACCGAAAAATTCTGGTTAGTCAGTCCTAAACTATCGGTGTTGATTTCAACCAGTCGTTCTTTCTGATTGCTTGCGGCTGTTTGGAACAATAACGTCTATCTTCGCGTTCTCGATAGTGTCGAGTAGATGACCCTGGTGCAGCCCTGCAGCACTTATGCCCACTGTGTGACAAATCGAGTCGAATGGAACAGGTTTACGCAGCATCAGTTTGACAAAAAGGCTTTGATTTGCGGTGATCCTGGCAGTACCAGCTGAGCGCAGCCCCTGGAGGGGTGGATAGAGTGTGTCTGAAAGTGGAGTGGGGGTGAGGGAGGGGCGAGAGGGGAGGCCTTGTGCGCGCGTGCCGGGTCACGGGCGGCAATTTGCAGGGCTGCCACCATTGCGGCCGCCGTCAGCGGATCTGCAATGCAAATTTCCCACCGGCGTCGCCCACCCGATTATTTCAGCCCCGTGCCGCCATTTGCAATTAATTTAAACTCTATGTGCGCAAGTCGTTAAACAAAATGGGCCGAAGAGGGTGTTTGATCTCAGGCTCATGTGCATGCGCGCATATGTGCGTGTGCGTGTGTGTGTGTGTGTGTGTGTGTGTGTGTGTGTGTGTGTGTGAGTGTGTGTATGTGTGTGTGTCTAAATGTGCACACGCGCGTGCACCTCCGTGTGTGGCCACAGATTTCCGGGCGCGATGACGTGTGATAGAAGATATTAGCTTCGCACGGGCCGTTAGTGGGAGATAACCGACCACTAAATACATATAAATGTGGCGCGTTTGTGGAACTGTCGTGATATGTTGCAATGGATATTTTTGGTTCCCCTTCCGCTCTGTGTTCTCAAGAGGTGTGTAGTGTGTGGTCCTGTTTGCCAAGTCTCGCGTTTTCCAAACGCTCTGGCAATGGCGCAATTCAGTTCATTGTTCGACCGTCCGAATCATATTTACTTAAAGAATTTCTTCATTCGCCCTTAAAATTAAACGTAATACCGAAGTTAGTCACATGAAGTATTTATCGTCAGATAATAACTGCAACCAGGTTAGTTTATCTCGTTCTTCATTTACACCATATCTCCGAATAAGGTCAACATGGTGGACTTGTATGTGAAGCAAAGTTGACTACATTCATTTCTCCCCAAACTGCTTCCAGGCAAGGTGTGAAATCCCATGAGGAAAACTAGAGAAGTAAATAATGGATATGGCCAATGACTGAAAAATGTCGTAAAATAGTTTAAATGAACTTGAGGGTGTGACAACACTGTCTCGTTTAAAATTACAAGGTTTATCGTGCAGTTTTCCCACTGCTACCACGGCTAACACTCCCTTAATCGAATATTATATCACGTAATATATCGACCTTCAATCTGTGATCACTAATTTATTGTTAGAAAATATTCATTTGTGTATCATATTGAATGACACAGTATTCCCAAACGATAATGCTATAAATCGCTTTAATTCAATATGGTAGAAAGATCTACATGTCTCAAATATATCCACAGCAAGTTAACACATTTTTGATGGAAGCACAAAATTCTTAAAGTTTACTATAGTTGGTTACTATAGTTACCAAACTAAAACAGAGACTTAAGAGATCAGAGATGCAATAACTCGCGTCACAAAACTAGCTAGCTTTTCTTAGAAGATAGACTAAAAAAGGGAAACCCCACAGCCATATCACTTCAAAATTCCCAGAAAAAGTTTTGATAAAAAATTTAAGATGGGGATATTAATGAAAAATCACGATGCGGCAAAATAGATGAACGTCACATCATTGGAAAGTATCAGTTTTGTTCAAGCAAGAGGTCGTACTCAGGTATCGGTATGCAATTAAAAAGTGAGTAAGTGCGATCATATATATAGTTATATTCGTTTTTATTGGATATACACTGCCTCAAAGGATGGTGACGCACCCTAAAGGGAATGAGAAAGGTAAATCGAACTTCACGGTTGAGAGAGTATGTGGTGTTATTTCAGTGATTATACACTCCTGGAAATTGAAATAAGAACACCGTGAATTCATTGTCCCAGGAAGGGGAAACTTTATTGACACATTCCTGGGGTCAGATACATCACATGATCACACTGACAGAACCACAGGCACATAGACACAGGCAACAGAGCATGCACAATGTCGGCACTAGTACAGTGTATATCCACCTTTCGCAGCAATGCCGGCTGCTATTCTCCCATGGAGACGATCGTAGAGATGCTGTATGTAGTCCTGTGGAACGGCTTGCCATGCCATTTCCACCTGGCGCCTCAGTTGGACCAGCGTTCGTGCTGGACGTGCAGACCGCGTGAGACGACGCTTCATCCAGTCCCAAACATGCTCAATGGGGGACAGATCCGGAGATCTTGCTGGCCAGGGTAGTTGAATTACACCTTCAAGAGCACGTTGGGTGGCACGGGATACATGCGGACGTGCATTGTCCTGTTGGAACAGCAAGTTCCCTTGCCGGTCTAGGAATGGTAGAACGATGGGTTCGATGACGGTTTGGATGTACCGTGCACTATTCAGTGTCCCCTCGACGATCACCAGTGGTGTACGGCCAGTGTAGGAGATCGCTCCCCACACCATGATGCCGGGTGTTGGCCCTGTGTGCCTCGGTCGTATGCAGTCCTGATAGTGGCGCTCACCTGCACGGCGCCAAACAACATACGACCATCATTGGCACCAAGGCAGAAGCGACTCTCATCGCTGAAGACGACACGTCTCCATTCGTCCCTCCATTCACGCCTGTCGCGACACCACTGGAGGCGGGCTGCACGATGTTGGGGCGTGAGCGGAAGACGGCCTAACGGTGTGCGGGACCGTAGCCCAGCTTCATGGAGACGGTTGCGAATGGTCCTCGTCGATACCTCAGGGGGAATTGTGTCCCTAATTTGCTGGGAAGTGGCGGTGCGGTCCCCTACGGCACTGCGTAGGATCCTACGGTCTTGGCGTGCATCCGTGCGTCGCTGCGGTCCGGTCCCAGGTCGACGGGCACGTGCACCTTCCGCCGACCACTGGCGACAACATCGATGTACTGTGGAGACCTCACGCCCCACGTGTTGAGCAATTCGGCGGTACGTCCACCTGGCCTCCCGCATGCCCACTATACGCCCTCGCTCAAAGTCCGTCAACTGCACATACGGTTCACGTCCACGCTGTCGCGGCATGCTACCAGTGTTAAAGACTGCGATGGAGTTCCGTATGCCACGGCAAACTGGCTGACACGGACGGCGGCGGTGCACAAATGCTGCGCAGCTAGCGCCATTCGACGGCCATCACCGCGGTTCCTGGTGTGTCCGCTATGCCGTGCGTGTGATCATTGCTTGTACAGCCCTCTCGCAGTGTCTGGAGCAAGTATGGTGGGTCTGACATACCGGTGTCAATGTGTTCTTTTTTCCATTTCCAGGAGTGTAGATTCCAGTGTAATTTACAAAGAACTTGGCAGTGCAGTTTTACTCAGAAAGTCGTAGTTGCATCCAATCTCGAAGGGGTATCATGAAGCAGTAGTACCCTTTCTCGAGGTCTGATGGCCCACTACTGCGGCAACTGGTTATTAATAGCCTGGATGCTGTCACAGAGTCGACGTCCGAACTACTCCCACACGCCTGCTATTGGGCTGAGATGTGGGAATCCTACTGGTCACGGAGTACCTCAAGATCACGTAAACATTTCATACAGACAAGTGGCGCCTGTGGACGGGCGTCTTCCTGTTGAAAAATGGCACCACGGTATTGCCGCATGAGAGTTAACACATGAGGACGCGAAATGTCCATGACGTACGCCTGTGTCGTCACAGCTCCATCAGTCACTACCAGCTGTGATCTGGTCATACATGGTGGTTTTCACCCCTTGGCGCCAGAAGTAATGCCGCTGTGCCCTTCCGAAGCACTGGAAGAATGGGACTTGTCCCCAGGTGCTGTGTCATACGGGTTCACGGCATATCCATGCCATTCACAGTGGTTACTCAATATCCGACGCTGTTCACGCCCCCTTGCGTACGCTACTATGCCTTTTAACAATACAAAACACGAGCAACAGTAATAGACTCTGGTGGTCGTTGTAGCTGTAACAGATAATTTACGTGTACCGAGTTATATTGACGTCTGACCATGTCTTCTGCGTGTCTCAACTTTCGGTTACACTTGAGTGTAGGTGCGTCACTGAAGGTGGTAGTTTGTAACCGGGTGACATGCAGCGTTTCACAATGTTGAAAATAAATTGTAATTCTATCCAAGACGGCTGGAAACTTGATTTTAATATGAAATGAAAACAAATTTTAGACTACGTTTGTCATTTGGGCAGCTATATATCTCATGAATGCTGAGGAAATAAAGTACAGAGGGGATACTTTGGAAAGGATCACTGAAAAAGAGGAACATGCTGATATACACTGACGGAAAAAATAGCAACACCGAGGAGCTGTGTGTCGTAAACGGAAGTTGGTAGGCGTGTTTCTACACCTGAAAGAAGAAATCTATACGACTTTGCGCCAGGACGCATATCAAGTGTGCTATAAGTACACACTGTAACAATTGTGAGCGTCACGTACCTTTGAGATTGAAAATTTTGAGTTGATATTTGTCAAGAATGACTTTAAGGCGACAAAGGCCATTATTAGAACCTCATTGAGTTTGATTTGGGGTCGTGTAAGAGAGGTATAAGAAGATGGATGTTCCTTCTTCGATATTGCAGAAAGATTTGGCAGGAATGTAGCAGCTCTACATGACTGCTGGCAGCGACTGTCACGAGAATGTACGTTCTCAAGAAGACTAGGCCATCGTGTTCGGCGTATGGCTCTGATTCACCGTACTGCATCTGCAGGATTCGAAAGCTGGATTTCCTGCTTACTAGGAACGATGTGATAACCACTGCGCCACACAGGACGCAGTTGTATCACAACTCCGCGGACTATCTCGGTTCATCTTACGGCCGACCCAAACTCTCACCGAGCGCCACTTCTCCTCACTACCTGTCCACTTCTTCCATGCTCGCTAGTCCGAGATTACCGCACAAAATAGGACATAATTCTGCATCGACCCTCAAGATGGTTGATCCATTGTCCAGCTACGTGATCGACTGTATGAATGAGTGGATTATCCTAGATAGACAACAATGGATCCACCTTCAGTGCTGATGCACAATTACGTGCGGCATTCTGCGGGAATCTCAAGAGTAGATAGCATGGAGGAAATGGACAGAGACTACGGATAGGTGAGTTTCGGTGGAAGTGTGGATCGGTCTTAATGTGTACCGCGATAATCAGCACAGCTGCGATACAAATAGAGCCCTGGATGGCACAGTGATAATTAACTGTTTAGTAAGTAAGAGATCCCGAGCTGGAACCCTGGTCCGGCACACATATTCACTCGTCGCCGCTGAGGCCGCAGGAAGTCCTAACGCAGCTTACATCACTAATGTATTTTCATTTCCGTTCCTTTCTTCTGCCTCCCCCTTCAATTAAACCATATTTTTCCAGCTGCAGAGTCAGCGTAGTGTCATCGGACGACACCTCCAGCGCTATTCACAGTCAGCATTAACCGTCTCTGTATTGACCGACAATCTGCAACAGGCATGGAACTCCATCCCACAAACTGACAGACGGCAGCTGTACAACACAACGCATGCAACTTAGCGTACTTGCACAGAACTTGCTAGCTGTTGCATTAGTTATTAATATACAGGTTTTCACTTTTGGAATGTCTTATCTTGCTCTTAACTTAGCCTGTGATCTTGCATTGTTAATCAGAGAAATACGTTGTCTGGACAAATGTGTTCTCAATGTTTCATTAGTCTACATCAAGTACTTTTGGGCGTTGCGATTTTGCCGGCAGTGTAACTTCGAAAGCTTCAACGAAGAAAGGCATATGCTGATACATAATACAAATTAAATATTACAAAGTATTTTCTGGAAGAGTTTCTGTGGAGTGGAGCTCTATATGGAAGCGAAATTTGGGCAATAAAAGCTGGAGACAAGAAGAAAGTAGCTTTTGATATGAGGTACAACAGAAGTGTATGCCTGCGTGTCCTAGTGATCAGCTCGGTTGCCTGCCCTGCCATTGCGATTGCTCGTATTGTGAGTGATTTTCCGTGCTAGAGGAATGGAAGGGGTGCACTACTCAGCCGGGAAGTACTAACTGGGAAGCTACATGACCGAGTGGTGGCGGCTCCAGGAAAGAAAACTGAGAACGATTGGGACAGTGGTGTGCTGAGCCCACGCCCCTCCATACCGCATCCAGTGGCGCCAGTGAACATCCTCAAGTGCCTCAGCCACAGGTCTTGGGGAGCGGATAGGGCGCGTCTCCTTCAGTTTAATCGAGCTTTTGTGCGTTCACGGCTGGACTATGGGTGCACAGTGTATGGGTCAGCGAGGCCGTCTTATTTGCAGATCCTTGACGCTGGGATTCGACTGGCCACGGGTGCTTATCGGACCAGTCCCATACCCAGCCTCTGTGCTGAGACTGGGGAACCGCCACTTACCATCCGGCGGCAGCTCCTGCTGGTGCGCCAGGCTTGTAGGTTTCTTGCAGCTCGCACCTCGCCTGCTCACCATCTTGTAGCTCATCCACCTCTGGAGCGCCTTTTTCCCCACCGTCCCCGGGCTACGTTGCCGTTTGGAATGCGTGTGCAACTTGTGCTAGAGTCCCTCGCTGTGGAGTCTGTACAACCCCAAATCATGGGTTTTAACCGCCTGCCACCCTGGTTACTGAAGAGGTCCGGAGTGATTTTAGATTTATTGCAGTACAAGAGAGATTGCACTCCTGCCACCGTTTTTAATGCAGCATTTTCTTCCATTTTATCTGAGCACCACGACTATGTAGCTGTTTTTACGGATGAGTCGAAACAAGGGGATTCCGTCGGTTGCCCTGTTGTTTTTCCGGATCGTGTCCTCAAGGTCCGACTCCCTCAGACTTTTACTGTCTTTGATGCAGAATTGTCTGTGATATTGCGGCCACTGGAGCAGATGAGACATTCTTCCTGTCCTAAATTTCTTGTCTGTTCCCATTCACTCAGTACCCTTCACTCATTGCAAAGTTTGTATCCAGCAGATAAAATAGTCCAGACCATCCAGGATGCCCTCCTCCACCTACAGTGATTAGGGAAGGTGGTGACTTTCTGCTGGGTTCCGGGGCATGTCAGCATTGCTGGGAATGAAAGGGCAGGTCTCGCAGCCAAGGAGGCGTGTCTCGATCCACAAGTATTTCAGTGTGCTATACCCCTGCACGCACTCACCTCGCTGTTGAGCTCACGGTGGGAGGATGAGTGGCTGGAAGTGACTCACAATAAGCTCCGTATAGTCAAGCCCACAACGCGTGTGTGGTGTACTTCCTTTCAGCGCCGTCGACGGGACGAAGTTCTCCTCACTCCGCTTCGGATAGGACACAGCCCTATGACGCACGGCTTCCTACTACGGCGGGAGGTCCCTTCAATGTGTGATGCTTGTGGCGTCCAGGTCACTGTGCGCTACGTTCTATTGGATTGCGTTTTATTTTCTGACCAGCGGGCCGCGGCTGATTTGCCAGCGGACCTGCCATCTCTTTTAGGCAACACTTGGACGAATGGGGTTAAAGTTTTAAAGTTCTGTGCCATGTCAAATGCTTTTACAAAGATTTTAGGGAGAGGATCTTAATTTGCTCACTGTGTGACAAGCTCGCCCATATTTTATGTAAGTGGCCAGTCAGTGACAATTTACTGTGGCATTCTTGTTGCTACGTTTACCCTTTCCTTACGTTTTACTTTCTTATGTAGCATTTTCCTTCTTTTCCTGCTTTCTTTGCGTGTGTGTTTCAGTTTTATTAGGTCTGTCCACATTCGTTCCCTTTAATGAGTGTCAGGGTGCTGATGACCTCGACGTTGAGCACCCATAAGCAACAACACACACACACACTCCAGTGGCGCCATTGGCAGAAGATGACAGGGCGGACGGTCGTTACCGATGGGCCAGCGAGGACGGAGTTTACATTTTACGCTGCACAATTATCCTGAGGATTAAATGAAGAGGTATTGAATCAATCGTAAAGAAAAGAAATTTGTAGCACTGGTTCACAAAAGAAGCGATGGGTGAAAATTGTATAACTGACTAAGACAAGCATTCAGTAAATAGATTCACATGTATTTAGGCTACATTCTTCGAGTGACCATAAAAACGACAACATCAGCAACATTACTTATATGGAATAAACTAAATGCCCACACTGTGTAGAGGCTTGTGAAAACTAACAAAAACAAGAATGAGCAGTAAAATAAATCTGACGAACGGAGTGGTGACTGATTATGGAAAAAAAGTGATAACCTAAGTAGTGACTGGATACGGAAAAATCCTTCGTCAATGAAGATCTTTCCTTTGTTTTAGGTAGAAACTGCTTACGATACATAATTTCTCTTCCAACTTGTGAAACTATATGGCTCATTTCAGTATTGTCACATACACCAGCGGTATAAAACACTGGGAAATCGGTCTCATGATCCTCGAGGTAACCTATGTTGTATGTGACCATGTAGACATGACAAAACGGAAGATGACATCTTTATGTTTACAACTATAGAGTTTTCAGCTCCTCAGTGACTTGAAATGATCTAATTTCGAAATTGCAGTTGCGGGAATTGCAACAAATATCACAAACGGCGAACATGAGACAATTTAAGAAATTCTACCGGACTGTGATTCCTACAGAAATACGATTGAACAGTGAAAGTGAAAACTTTCTAAGTGGCATTTTTTCACAAAACGCGTTCGCAGTGCTGTTACGTTTTCGGTACTCGGTCACTTGTTTCTAGATTTGATCCAGGGACCAAAAGATGGAGAAAGTCTTTCAAACGTGTTAATAGATGGCGCATGGGCTTTGTGGCAAGCTGTGCTTCCATCTGAGGTTCCAAATGTGTAAACTTCATGGGAAGTGATTTTTGTTGACTACAACTCTATCAGTTAGAAACCTAATGCGGTATTTCTGTACTTTACTGTCACAAATAACATTAGGTGCCTCTTTAATAATGGTATTTGGAACAAAAGCTTGCTTCCTGTTACTGTTTGGACAACTGACAATTCTGAGAATGTGACAGCGTATAAAATAAAACCTGCAGTCAGCCACTGTCAGAAAAGTTATTTATTTGCATTAGTAGCGCCCTTACCGCTCTCCGGCTGACAGGTTCATCTTCAGACTGCTGTTCACTTTTATATTACATTTGTTCTTGTTTACGTTAGTTGTTGAAGAAAAAACGGACAATAACATAAACGACACCAAATGCAATATAAAAGTTAACAGTTGCCTGCAAACGAACCTATTGGTTTGAAAGTGGCACCAGTGCTATTTGTGTAGGTCTATAGCATTACTAACAGTGGATGGTTGCTGTTTTCTTCGTAATAAGATACGACTTGTAAAATTTGTCTTATGCATTATGTGATCGAAAGTATCCGGACACCTGGATGAAAATGACTTACAAGTTCGTGGCACGCTCCGTAGGTAATGCTGGAATGAAATACGGTGTTGGCCCTCCCTTAGCCTTGATGACAGCTTCCATTCTCGCAGGCATACGTTCATTCAGCTGCCGGAAGGTTTCTTGGGGAATGCCAGCCCATTCTTCACGGAGTCCAGCACTGAGGACGGTTATCGAGGTCGGTCGGTGAGGCCTGGCACGAAGTCGGCGTTCGAAAACATCCCAAAGGCGTTCTATAGGATTCAGGTGAGGACTCAGCGCAGGCCAGTTCATTACAGGGACGTTACTGTCGTGTAACTTCTGCGCCACAATCCGTGCATTATGAACAGGTGTTCGATCGTGTTGAAAGATGCAATCACCGTCTCCGAATTGCTCTTCAACAGTGGGAAGCAAGAAGGTGATTAAAACACCAGTGTAGGCCTGTGCTATGATAGTGCTACGCAAAATAACAAGGGGTTAACCCCCCTCCAGGAAAAACACAACCACACATCACACCACCGCCTCCGACATTTACTGTTGGCGCTACACACGCTGGTAGATGATGTTCACCGGGCATTCGGCATATCCACACCCTGGCATCGGATCGCCACATTGTGTACCGGGATCATCACTCGACAAAACGTTTTTCCACTGTTCAGTCATCCAATGTTTACCCTCCTTACTGCAAGTGAGGGGTCGTTTGGCATTTACCGGCTTGATGTAGAAGAGTATTTGAGCCGATTTGTTTGCCAGTGATGTTTTCACTACAGGGTCACCGTGCGAGGTGGACAGTATGACGCATTTGCAAGGATGCACTACCAGTTACTCAAGTGGTAACATTAGAACCACATGAACCTACGACCCATGCGACTGTGTGCCACCGCTACTTGTTGCAGAACGTGGAATCGGCAGAGACACTTTCCTAGATCAACAGGAGCGCGTGATTTATGCCAAAGAACGGAGTAAGCGCCCGCGAATAAAACAGCACCCGCCGGCATGCATAGACAGATTTATGTCGCAAATAACAAGTGGCGCCGGGAGGAACTTGGCGCTCGGCGCAGAGTACAGCCGAGCAGGTAATTTATGTTGGCGCAAATTTGCTTTGGTGAGTAGCAGAGGGCGCAGGCAGAGCGGAAGCCGAGGCGAACTTGGTCCGGTATGAGCAGTAGCACAGGGTAGAGCGTGGTGTGAACGCGTTAAGGGGTGGGGGTGGGGGGCGGAGGCTAACAGTGTGTTTGCTCAGGGTAGCGCGGCTAAAAGCGGGCCCGTTTTATCGGAATCCGCAGGTAGCCACGCCGGAGGCCGAGGTGATGAAATTCAGCTCCATCAGACGTACGCCCTCCTGGATCCCCAAGTGGCTCCATCTCAGCGGGGTTGCTACCCGTCGTTCCAAAAGTCACGACCGATTAAATCGTCTGTGGGCAGTACTGAATCATCCAGAAGTAATGTAGTAAACGAAATTTCAGTTCGGCAGGAGAGATCAAATTTTTTGCACATATGCACAAAATGGGTGAGTTATTTTAGTAATAAAAACGTAATATTTCATCTTTTCATAGACCGTCTGTGAGACAGTAAATTGCGTTTTGGCATATTACTATTCAGAGAAATATCCAGTTCCTCTAGAATTAATCAGTGTTTCAACTTAGTTATCAGGACTATGTTCAACATTTTCCACCGTTTTCTCTTATCTGTCAGTCGACTCGAACATTTTCCACCGTTTTCTCTTATCTGTCAGTCGACTCGAGGTCTGAATTTTGCTATTTCTATTAGTATCAAAACAAAAAGGATCCAATTCCTTGTTCAGGCCTTGATTGCCCACAAGAATTCGACCGCCCACGTGTCATCACCTGCCTTGTGGCATCATATGGATGTGGTACAGAGGGGCACGTGTTAAGCACACCACTCTCCTGGCCATTTCGCTTACTTACCATGAGGCGTTACTTTCGTTTTGCCTCAGATTACAGTAGGAAGTAAGTATGTTTTCTATATCGAGATATAAGTTTTTCTTTGATGGCTAGCAGCTTCAATACTTCGATGGGTGAAAGAAATATTTGACGCATTTGTTTATTTCCTTTCATCATTTCACAAAGAGGTCACACGCCGTTTATATGTATACTCCCTGTTCCATCCTGTATGAGTGTGCATGGGTATGAATGGAAGTCAAATGTAGCGGGAGCATGGACCAAAGGGAACAGTTAAAGGGAATAGCAGTCACTGCCAACATTACAAGACTAACGGCAGGTAGGCCAGAGCAGCAAGCAAAGATGAAAACAGGCACGAGGGTAGGTTACAAAGTTGGTGCGGGGGTGAGGTGAGTCTCCCCACCACCGCGTTTGAATAGGAACGTTGGTCGGATTTTGGCGCGTGGAGAGCACTGTGGGGCCAGCCATGAGACGGACCGGACGTGGGAGCACAGCAGCTCGCAGATTTGGTGAGATAGAAATGAGGTAATATGGCTAAAAATTCACGACAGGGTATGCTCATAGCACGCATTCAACATACCTTCATCGGTACAGGTTACGGTTTTAATTTATTTGCAATAGTTTTCTCTGAAATGTGTTTGTGAAATTTTGCTTTGTGGTAGTGTGCATGCAACAGGAACCATCAGTTCATGTAGCTATTTCCCGAGTTATAAGCTTCACTTTTAGCTCAATGAGTGTAGGTTGCGTATGGGATGGTAGATCGAGAAATTTATGTCGCGAAATTTAATTATTTTTGCTACTTTCTTTGTGAGTTCAGTTCGCACTTCATCTTGGCGCCGATAGTACATCATTTTTGCCCAGAACCTTTTCTCCGATAGAGGTTTTCTACCTTCAGCAGTGGCCTACCTTAAATCTCTAGTGATGCATGACGATAAGTGAGTCTTAAAGAATGAATGACGATTTTCCCGCTAAAGACGGTGTGGTCCACTTCTGTATTTTTTGTGTTATTATGAAATTATGTGTCATATATTTTTTGTGTTATTATGAAATTATGTGTCATATATGAAATTATTCGTGTAGCGTTTTCGTTTTGTCATTGTCCTACCCATGAAAGGTAACGCTGAAGTTTTGTAACTAAAGAAAAATTGTAATGTGTCGGCTTCTAAAGTTTTCATCAAAGTAGAAAATAAATCTATTAAATGAGAGTCAGCATTTCAGTTAACAAATAGTCCCCCAGTCACCTGACACATGAAATGGGTAGGATGTATCTTATTCAGTCCAATTTTCTAAAGTTAATGAAAGACAGAAATAATCTGAAATGTGAATTTAGATAGGCTACCAGCTGCTATAGGACGGCTTTGAGCTCAACCACCCGAGAACGTGTTATCTTAGAGAAACTCGCACCAGTTTCCGTTGCGCATATTTCAAAAATAATTCATTTGTTTATCAAGCTAATCAAATAAGGGTCATAATATAGACACCATTTCTTATTGCCCTGGTATATTAGCAGCCAGCACGCAAAGTCAGGCACCATTCTCTAAGGTAACGCGGGGAGATTGTCACTCAGGTTCAATATAAACTAAAAATATATAAAGAACGAGCATACAGCCAACGAGCAGTCATATAGCAACCAGACCGTGGAGCCAGTGTTTCTCATTGAAGTACCTTTCCAGTTGTCGTCACGAAGCTGAGTGCACCCCATACCAGTCCTCCCGCAAAGGAACTATTCTTAGCTGTGCTGGGAATAGAAGCCGAGTGCTCCACATGACAGCCATTTATACTTACGACCCAGCTACGGAGGCACACCTTTTCGGAGTTTAGGCTGTGTGCGAATTATCTTCTGACCAAAGATGTGGATATCATTTAACTTTCGGTAGCGACTAAAATTGTTCCTATTGTAACAATGCCAGCCAGTGTACCTACTGTTGCCACAGCCATACTGTAAAGAAGTAGAGCAATATTTCGCAACTGCAGCCACACTCGGAGTGTTGGTGTCATCACTGGGTTAGCAACCAGCAGTATTGCTAAAATCTTGGTCGCTCTTTAGTTTTACAACAAGGGATCTGCATAATGACTGTGACATCTGCCCACTTGACTCTGGATATTGTAAATAATGACCACTAGACGGGCAAGAGTCATCGAATCGGGAACCACTTTAGAGTGGGCAGGAGCAGCACTATTGCTCTGCCACTCTTAATTCGCGCAGACATCATTGTCCGTCACCCTACAGGACTGCCCACCGTAGAGCCCAGCATCAGCTCTGATGGACCGAGCGTTGAAATGGGATCCTTCTAGCCACTGACCCACTCTGCACCTACTGTCTTTAGGCTCCGCTACCCGTTAGTAAGAAGCAATCACTTCTACACTCCTGGAAATGGAAAAAAGAACACATTGACACCGGTGTGTCAGACCCACCATACTTGCTCCGGACACTGCGAGAGGGCTGTACAAGCAATGATCACACGCACGGCACAGCAGACACACCAGGAACCGCGGAGTTGGCCGTCGAATGGCGCTAGCTGCGCAGCATTTGTGCACCGCCGCCGTCAGTGTCAGCCAGTTTGCCGTGGCATACGGAGCTCCATCGCAGTCTTTAACACTGGTAGCATGCCGCGACAGCGTGGACGTGAACCGTATGTGCAGTTGACGGACTTTGAGCGAGGGCGTATAGTGGGCATGCGGGAGGCCGGGTGGACGTACCGCCGAATTGCTCAACACGTGGGGCGTGAGGTCTCCACAGTACATCGATGTTGTCGCCAGTGGTCGGCGGAAGGTGCACGTGCCCGTCGACCTGGGACCGGACCGCAGCGACGCACGGATGCACGCCAAGACCGTAGGATCCTACGCAGTGCCGTAGGGGACCGCACCGCCACTTCCCAGCAAATTAGGGACACTGTTGCTCCTGGGGTATCGGCGAGGACCATTCGCAACCGTCTCCATGAAGCTGGGCTACGGTCCCGCACACCGTTTGGCCGTCTTCCGCTCACGCCCCAACATCGTGCAGCCCGCCTCCAGTGGTGTCGCGACAGGCGTGAATGGAGGGACGAATGGAGACGTGTCGTCTTCAGCGATGAGAGTCGCTTCTGCCTTGGTGCCAATGATGGTCGTATGCGTGTTTGGCGCCGTGCAGGTGAGCGCCACAATCAGGACTGCATACGACCGAGGCACACAGGGCCAACACCCGGCATCATGGTGTGGGGAGCGATCTCCTACACTGGCCGTACACCACTGGTGATCGTCGAGGGGACACTGAATAGTGCACGGTACATCCAAACCATCATCGAACCCATCGTTCTACCATTCCTAGACCGGCAAAGGAACGTGCTGTTCCAACAGGACAATGCACGTCCGCATGTATCCCGTGCCACCCAACGTGCTCTAGAAGGTGTATGTCAACTACCCTGGGCAGCAAGATCTCCGGATCTGTCCCCCATTGAGCATGTTTGGGACTGGATGAAGCGTCGTCTCACGCGGTCTGCACGTCCAGCACGAACGATGGTCCAACTGAGGCGCCAGGTGGAAATGGCATGGCAAGCCGTTCCACAGGACTACATCCAGCATCTCTACGATCGACTCCATGGGAGAATAGCAGCCTGCATTGCTGCGAAAGGTGGATATACACTGTACTAGTGCCGACATTGTGCATGCTCTGTTGCCTGTGTCTATGTGCCTGTGGTTCTGTCAGTGTGATCATGTGATGTATCTGACCCCAGGAATGTGTCAATAAAGTTTCCCCTTCCTGGGACAATGAATTCACGGTGTTCTTATTTCAATTTCCAGGAGTGTATCATCTCCAGCAGCTGGGGTTTTTAACCAGCACACCTAACTAGCAGAACAGGCTTGCTAGTCTCTAACGCAAGCGCCCGATGTAGCTCTTTCGCTGTCCACGAATCTCTACCCCGAAAGGTCACTTTTCTCGCAGGCCGCCGTGATTTGTGGTGGTCGCAGAAAACAATTTGACTGTAGCAGACAGGGCATCAGAGGAACATTTCCTGATGCCAAATTTGTAGGAACCCGCTAGAAGCAGCCTCTTACATGAGTGCAGGAGAGGCAAGCGGAGGTGGAGTAGTGGGGTTCAAATGGTTCAAATGGCTCTGAGCACTATAGGACTTAACAGCTATGGTCATCAGTCCCCTAGAACTTAGAACTACTTAAACCTAACTAACCTAAGGACATCACACAACACCCAGTCATCACGAGGCAGAGAAACTCCCTGACCCCGCCGGGAATCGAACCCGGGAACCCGGGCGCGGGAAGCGAGAACGCTACCACACGACCACGAGCTGCGGACGGAGTAGTGGGGTCCTGTCAAGCACCGTCGCTAATGAGGCATTACTCAATTAACAATCATTTATTAGCAGGAGTTATACATTCACTCTGTCTTTTTCCTAGCGCTGCCTAGCAGCGCACACGATGAGCCCGTACTGCATGAACTCACAGAGTAGCACGTCAGTGCCCAGAGAGGAATTCGGAGGCACTGGCCTTCTAAGGGATCCGAGCTGCGTCCCCGTTGTAGGAAGGACTGGGTTTGTCGCCGAGTACCATGGGTGTGACGTGCACTCACAGTCTGCTGGTCGTGATACGGTAATCTCCGTTCTATGTTAAACCTAATTACTATATCAGCTGCTACGAAAGTGACTGGATTTGCCTCATGCCTACCAAATAGAGAACCCCATGTTGTTACTGTATCCTTCTCAAAGCCAATTTTTTTGTGAACTGGCGTAATATGAAATATGATGTACACATAGAGGGAAAATATGGCATGATGTTGCCGGTCTTCAACATAAGAAGTTGCTATTTATTCATTGACAGTGAGGCTGTGGTGCATCTGGCTTCTTTTATTAGACAGAGAAGAAGTTGCCTTGCTAATTAAAAGACATAATATTAAAATGTCTACTCTTGTTACACTTCCCGATATGTTGATATCCATGCAATTGACATGGAATGACATATCAACGAACTCCAGCCTACAATACATAAGATAAATAAGAACGTGAATGCTGTGTATTGCATTGACTGGAAATACGATTCTCGGACACTCTTATATCTGTACAGAGGAATAGGAAGCAAGATGTAATTTTGATGTACTCTCAGTTTGTAACTGAAGAGTCTAAACCATGCACAATCAGCACCTCTACACTATACAGATTCTATACTAAGACGGCATCAATATTTTGAATGCAAACTAAATCAACAATTCTCCCACTCTTTAGGAAGCGAAAGTCAAACGAAGAAAACCTTACTATCCCATTATACGAGTATATAGTAGTATACCGTACTAGAGAGAAATCCCTAGCTCTCACAATTTTTACAAAGTCAATCCTGACGGATCTGTACGAAGGCCGCTAATTTGATCCAATAATTTTGTCACAAATGAAAAAGTGGAACTGAATCCAAAATGGCTCAGCGTAGCGGGCACGGATCGCGATCTGAGGTTTGTTTCGAGTCTGACTTTCGCGAGACGCGAGATTGAAAGCGAACATGGTGATTTTGGCGGCACATGAAGCGGTAAGTAAAGTGTTTAAGGGAATCAGTGACGAATGTGAAATAACTCTGGCGACAACCTTGGCCGCCGATGGGGTACTTCACTTAATCAGGCGACTTTGACAAGGGCACTTCCGTATGGCATGGAACGTGGGAACGAATACGGCGAGACTGATCGGCTGTTCAGATATGCTACTGTCGTCAAAATCTGTGTAAAGCCGTTGCACAACGGTGAATCCACGAGTAGGCGACAAGCTGTAGGACGTCAATATCTCATCGCCAAACGAGCAGCCCGAAAGCTAGACAGCTCTGAAAGCGGTATAGATGGCTAAATGTGCACGATATAACTACAGAGTAGAAGTGTGATGCTCGCACAAATTTTCGGAGCACACCGTTCAGCGAACATCGCTAAACGTGCAGTGCTCTTGTGTATTTTCACACCGAAGGAATGGGTGTTCCATCTGTGGACGAACTCTTCGATTACAGAACGCTGTTTCTCACAGACCAACATAGTCACTTCACACACCGCCATATTGCACGCAACAATTTGGAGCCTTCTAGCGGCACAGGGCTCCAAACACGTAGACATGAAGGATGAAGGTCTTCAATATTAATAAACGTTGCTTTATTTAAAATGCTTTAAGTGTGTCCACGTAAAAAATTCGGAGGCATTACTTTTCAGCACGCTCACGATACAGTGTCCTCAGACTTTTCGTAGGTGAAACATTTACGTATAATGGCGTGCTATATGACAGAGGGTGCACAAATGTTCAGTCAGATCTTGAAAGGACTTGAAAATTGTGCAAAGATCGACAACTTGTTATGAATGCTTAAAAATATAAATGTGTGCACATCGAGAAAAAGAGAAAACATTGTCTCTTGTGACCATAATATCAACAACTCACAGTTGGATTGTTTCAAGTCGTACAAACACTTGGGTGAAGCAGTTTATGGGGATATAACATACAATAATCATACAGATTCAGTTATGGGTAAAGCAGTTGGCAGACCTCAGTTCATTGGTAAAATACTAAGTTAATGCAATTGGTCTGCTGTCTGCTTTCAAAAAACTCTTGCGAACAGTCCTACGAGGGACACTCAAAAACCAATGCACACATTTTTTATCGGCCAGCTTCAGTTGAAAAAATTCGGTATTTGTTGTTGGGCATCGTGGAATATTCCCACTTTAGTCTCTATAGTTTTATGAAGTTCCGATTGCTGACGGCGTGACCTCAAAATCGTGGTGTAACGGAGCTGCGTTCTAACCAGAGAGCCATAATTGAGTCTCTTTTGAAGAAAAACCAGAGCATCGCAGAGCCATAGGTGAATGGAGAACGTATATGGAGATCTGGCAGTGAATGAAAGCACGGTAAGTCGTTGGGCGATGCGTCTGTCATTATCGCAACTAGGTCGCACAGACCTCTCTGATCTCCCGCGTACCGGGCAACCACACACAGCTGTGTTTCTTATAACGCTGGAGTGTGCGGGCACTTTAACTGGATGTGATCGAGGATCAAAATCAAATACCTCGGTGCTCAACAGGACGTCTTGGTTGGTAGTGTTCATAAGCACGTCCACGAGTTAAGGCACTCAATGGTGCTGGGTTCCTTGCTGCGTTACAGAATACCATATTTTAAAGAGCAACGAAGAATCATCTGTTGGAGAAATTCTTGCGTGTTGCGAGGCTGGCCGTGATAACATTTTTGTCAGACATTGACACGGGCAATGAAACATGTGTTCACCACATCTAACCGGAAACAAAGCGGCCATCCATGAAGTGATGCTCCACCTCTCCAAAGAATAAAATTTCAAAGCCACACCCTTAGCTAGTAATTTGGAAATTTGTGGTAAAATCTTACGGGACCAAACTGCTAAGGTCATCGGTCCCTAAGCTTACACACTACTTAATCTAACTTAAACTAACTTACACTAAGGACAATACACACACACCCATGCCCGAGGGAGGATTCGAGCCTCCGACGGAGGGAGCCACGCGGACCGTGACAAGACGCCTAAGACCGCGCGGCTACCCCGCAAGGCCCTAGCCGGTAATGTCATTAGGACGGTATTCTGGGACTATAAAGCGGCTATTCTGTTTCATGATCTCCCTCATGGTGCAATGACCAATACTAAAAGTCTTCAGCGTTTTCGTCGCCACATAAATGCAAACGAATTTCTCCTGCCTCCTGAGATCGCAAAGCCTCACAAAAGACTGCGAACCCGAGAGGAGCTCACAGAACTTCATTGCATTGTTATTCCTCACCCACCATGCAGCCCGAATCTCGAACCTTCTGACTTCCATCTGTTTGGCCCAGTGAAAGATGCTCTCCGCAGACTGCAGTAAGTGGATGGTGGGGAGTTTACTGATGCAGCAAGACGTTCGCTCCGATGTCTAGCAGTAGAGTGGTATGATTCGACCATGCAGGCCTTCCCTGTATGGCTGATTTAGGCCGACGTATTGAACGGAAATTATGTTGAAAAATAGAGTTTTGTAGCCGAAAGAGTACGTATGTATGGTGTATTTAAATCCTGTATAATACCAACATGCTTGCAGAAGAAAAGTAAGTTACATAACTTATTGAACGCTTCTGGTAAAATAGTCTTCTGGGTGTGTGGGATCTTTACGAAATAGGACAGACAAGGAATAAAGAATGTATTCAAAGAAATGCAACGCGAACTGTCACATTTTCGTTTGACCCATGGGAGGGCGCCATAAAGACGATGGGAAAAAAAGAAAACACTGGGCGCTCTAAGACCGTCCCCTGAAAGCCTGCTTAGAAAGTTTCAAGAAACATTTCAGTAACTTAATTTGGAATGTACTACATACCCCGTTCCATGAGGAGCGAGAACAAAATTAAACTAATTGCGACGGGTACAGATTTGTTTAAAACGCCGTTCTTCTGACACTACATGCGTGAGTGGATGAGTGGAAGGGGGGAAAGACATAATAACTGGTACAGCGGGAAGTGCCTCCGCTAAGCATTTGAGAGTGCTTCGCAGAGTGTGAACGTAGACGTACTCGTCGATACAAATATTTAAATCCATCTGCCATAGGTAACTTTCGTGTTTGTATTCATGAGCGCCTAAGTAAGCACTCATTCGACTCGAAGAACCTGTTGTCATTTGTCGGTCTGCAACAATGGTTTGTCATTGTTTGGGAACAGCAAAGTATATCTGTAACAATGAAGCTGATTTCTGAGGTGAAGAGGCCAGGTGGGCAGATTCGGTTAGCGAGGGCGGCGTGGCCAGTGGACAAAGCGATACACACTGCTCTTCTGCTTATTGCTGTGAACCTACTATGTCCTTCCACCTGACACCGTGAGGTTATGCTGATCTCTTCAGTACAGACGCTTTCTCTTGTGATAAGTAAATGGGCACCTGAAGTGACATCGCTCTTCAATACAATGAGATGGTTGTTGGTTGTGCACCATTGCCTTGTAGAACACTGGAAGTATACTTTGCACCGTATTCGACGCGGGCATTATTAGTTCTTTATTAGAGTTCACAGATTTCTTAAGCACATGGAAACCTACATGCAGTTTCTACTCAGTCGCCCAGTGTTGCGACTTGCTTACGCAACTACCTAAATACCTCTCCACCCATTAAATAAAATAAAGGATATTACTGTGAGCAGAGTCTGATTCATCCATCTTCTGTAACTGTATGGCCATGTAACGTCAGGCGGTTCGTTGAATGGCACTTAAACGTGGAATATGAGATTCTATATTCACCTTTTTAACAATATAACAATATGTATTCAGTAAATATACAATGCGGTATTCTTACGAAATTATTTTTCACTCCTCTGATTTCTATTCAGTCTTTACATTTGCTCAATTAAGAATTACATTCTCGAACTAACTACTTATCGCTTTCAATATATTTCAGACAGAGAGAGAATCAATTGCCTTCAGCTGTAACAGCCTAGAACTTTCTTATTTTTAGTGAAATTTTGAGCTAGCCAGGTAAGTTAGTGTTGAAGCGAACGTCAAGGCACCTCTGTTGCAGTGACAAAGACTTCGATATTTTGCTATTACACAAGCTAAAACTTTTCAATTTATAGAAGGTCGTATATGCGTGAGATCTGTTGTAATTATTACAGTCTCAGTTTTGTCTTGGTGATGTTAAAATCCCATTTTTATTATTCCTCCGCGCTTTAAGAAATATTCTTGGAAATCTAAAATAAAGTTATTCGGATTTTTGTTCACCTGTTATCATTCCCTATATAATGGAGTCATTCAAATTCACATGTTAAAGTAGCCAAATCGTTAGCGTCACTGCTGGGTTCGATTTCCAGTACCTCCTCAGAACTTTTTCTTTTATGTTACGGGGGTGTGATACGGGATCCACTTAGCCGTTACGGAGTCCCATGAGCATCTGCTTGAATAAAGAAGTAGCGGAATGGTCAGGATCCAGCTAATGGCAGTAACGGATGGAGGGATTGTTGACTTGCTGGTCAACACGTACCACGATCGTAGATCGCTCTCCTCGTATTGCCTGGTAGGCAGAAGACGGCCAGTCGAAACAGCCGTAGACCGTAACCAGTGTGGTGACAGTGAACTTTAAAATACTGACGGACTTCCCACGTGAATCGCAAATTTTTGAAGCACAGTCAGATAACATACATCTAAAACTTTCTGGCAGATTAAAACTGTGTGCCGGACCGAGACTCGAAATCGGGTCCTTTGCCTTTCGCGGGAAAGTGCTCTACCAACTGAGCTACCCAAGCCCGACTCACGACCCGTCCTTACAGCATCAATTCTGCCAGTACCTCGTCTCCTAGCTTCCAAACTTCACAGAAGCTCTTCTGCGAAACTTGCAGAACTAGCACTCCTGGAAGAAACGATATTGCAGAGACTTGACTTAACCAGAGCCTGGAGGATGTTTCCAGAATTCTGAGTCGTGCTTGGGTAGCTCAGTTGGTGGAGCACTTGGCCGCGAAAGGCAAAGGTCCCGAGTTCGAGTCTCGGTCCGGCACACAGTTTTAATCTGCCAGGAAGTTTCATATCAGCACACACTTCGCTGCAGAGTGAAAATCTCATTCTGGAAACATACATCTATATTACGCATGCCATCTTACGCGATATGGCGGAGGTTACTTCATCTCAAAGTGTCAGTTCCGCCTTCTTTCTGTTCCATTCATGTGCGGTTCGTAGGAAGCGTGACTGCTGGTAAACCTACTGTGGGTTCGAATATCTCTTATTTTATCTTCGTTGTCTTCTCGTGAGATATACATACGGGAAGCAATATATTGGTTGACTCTTCTACGAATGCATGCTCCCGGAACTTCAACAGCAGAACATAACTCGATGCTGCCACTGGAATTGTTTCTGCATTTCCGTGAGGCTTTCGCACTCACTAAGTGAAACTCTATCGAAACGTGCTGCTCTTCTTTGGATCTTCACTATTTCCTCAATACTGACGAGCAGTATTCATGTATTGGTCGAAAGATTAATTTGTAAGCTACTTCCTTCGCTGATACAGAACATTTCCTGAGGAATCTTCCAACGTACGTCTGTCTAGCATCTGCCTTCCCTCCGATTTGTTTTATGCAGTCGTTCCACTTCAAATAGCTCTGCACGCAAATTACTACGTATTTTATGTAAATGTATTCGCAATATGTTATGTTTGTTTGTGTTGTAGGTCAATTAGAATACCCTGCTTCAAGTGTCGGTTCTCGGAAGGTAGTCTTGCATTTCGCTACAATTTTCTAACTTCGCGACTTCTCTGTATACCACAGTATCATCCACGAAATGCCTGACGGAACTTTAGAAAATATCTAATACGTCATTATATCATTTACACATATTATAAAAAGTAATTATCCTACAATAATCTCCTGGGGGACGTACGAAGCCACTTTTACGTGTGAAGCCTTCATTCAGAATGATATGCTGTGTGTTTGCTAGAAGCCGTTCAGTCCAGATTGCGCGGCCCCTTCAGTCTTAGTTTCGAGTCCTCCCTCGGGCTTGGGGTGTGTGCTGTTCTTATCTTAAGTTACTTTAAGTAGTGTGTAAACCTAGGGACCGATGACCTGAGCAGTTTGCTCCCTTAATAATTAACACAGATTTGAACATCGAGTTGCCTGGAGGGATCGACGGCTACTTAGGAATTTATATTTGAACCAGAGAACAAGAGTAAGAATAGGAGGTGTGATAAGTGAAGAAATTGAACTGGGAAGAGATGTAAGACAAGGTTCTTGTTTATGACTACCACTGTACAATATACACTCCTGAAAATTGAAATAAGAACACCGTGAATTCATTGTCCCAGGAAGGGGAAACTTTATTGACACATTCCTGGGGTCAGATACATCACATGATCACACTGACAGAACCACAGGCACATAGACACAGGCAACAGAGCATGCACAATGTCGGCAATAGCACAGTGTATATCCACCTTTCGCAGCAATGCAGGCTGCTATTCTCCCATGGAGACGATCGTAGAGATGCTGGATGTAGTCCTGCGGAACGGCTTGCCATGCCATTTCCACCTGGCGCCTCAGTTGGACCAGCGTTCGTGCTGGACGTGCAGACCGCGTGAGACGACGCTTCATCCAGTCCCAAACATGCTCAATGGGGGACAGATCCGGAGATCTTGCTGGCCAGGGTAGTTGACTTACACCTTCTAGAGCACGTTGGGTGGCACGGGATACATGCGGACGTGCATTGTCCTGTTGGAACAGCAAGTTCCCTTGCCGGTCTAGGAATGGTAGAACGATGGGTTCGATGACGGTTTGGATGTACCGTGCACTATTCAGTGTCCCCTCGACGATCACCAGTGGTGTGTGGCCAGTGTAGGAGATCGCTCCCCACACCATTATGCCGGGTGTTGGCCCTGTATGCCTCGGTCGTATGCAGTCCTGATTGTGGCGCTCACCTGCACGGCGCCAAACACGCATACGACCATCATTGGCACCAAGGCAGAAGCGACTCTCATCGCTGAAGACGACACGTCTCCATTCGTCCCTCCATTCACGCCTGTCGCGACACCACTGGAAGCGGGCTGCACGATGTTGGGGCGTGGGCGGAAGACGGCCTAACAGTGTGCGGGACCATAGCCCAGCTTCATGGAGACGGTTGCGAATGGTCTTCGCCGATACCCCAGGAGCAACAGTGTCCCTAATTTGCTGGGAAGTGGCGGTGCGGTCCCCTACGGCACTGCGTAGGATCCTACGGTCTTGGCGTGCATCCGTGCGTCGCTGCGGTCCGGTCCCAGGTCGACGGGCACGTGCACCTTCCGCCGACCACTGGCGACAACGTCGATGTACTGTGGAGACCTCACGCCCCACGTGTTGAGCAATTCGGCGGTACGTCCACCCGGCCTCCCGCATGCCCATTATACGCCCTCGCTCAAAGTCCGACAACTGCACATACGGTTCACGTCCACGCTGTCGCGGTATGCTACCAGTGTTAAAGACTGCGATGGAGCTCCGTATGCCATGGCAAACTGGCTGAAACTGACGGCGGCGGTGCACAAATGCTGCGCAGCTAGCGCCATTCGACGGCCAACACCGCGGTTCCTGGTGTGTCCGCTGTGCCGTGCGTGTGATCATTGCTTGTACAGCCCTCTCGCAGTGTCCGGAGCAAGTATGGTGGGTCTGACACACCGGTGTGAATGTGTTCTTTTTTTCCATTTCCAGGAGTGTATATCTGGAGGAAATTATTAGTGAATGTTTTGATGGAAGGAGTGGAGTTTGTACAGGGGGGCGGAGAGGGGAGTGTATAAGATTTGCAGACGACATTTTTGTGATGGCAGAGAGTGCAAGAGAGATGGAACAAATGTTAGATGATCTAAACATAAAATTGTAAGAATATGGAATGAAGATTAACAAGAAGAAAACGAAAAGCATGGTAATTCGAGGAATGGGGAGAAAATGCCCTATGAAAACAGGGGGAGAGGAAATAGAGCAAGTGAATAACTTCAGTTACTTGGGAAGTGTAATAATTGATGATACGTATTGCCCAAAAGAAATTAGGAAAAGAATTGCAATGGCAAAAGAAGGATTCAGGAGGAAACAGAAATTAATTTGTGGACCACTAACGAAAGATCTGAGGAAAAAACTTGCCAAATGTTACATCTGGAGCGTTGCACTATATGGTGCAGAGACCTGGACATTGAGGAAGGAAGATGAAAGAAGATTGGAGGCACTAGAGATGTGGATTTGGAGAAGAATGGAAAAAGTGAAATTGGAAGACCTAGTAAGGAATGAAGAAGTATTAAGAAGGGTTGGAGAAGAAAGAAACATGCTGGAAGTCATCAGAAAGAGAAAACGGAACTGGATTGGACATTGTTTGAGGAGGGACTTTTTGTTGATGGAAGGAATAGGAGGAATGAAGGAGGGAAAAAGGGGAAGAGGAAAAGGAGGATATCAAATGCTGGACAATGTCAAAGATGGCAAATATTCAGAAATGAAAAGACTTGGTATGGACAGACAAAAGCGGAAGAGGCTTAACCCATGACAAGACCTGCCGTAAGGCAGGATACCACACATACATACATGAACATTTGAAAGTTCAGTCCAAGCACAAACTCCATACGCTGGTAGGTTGTTCATTGGGCGGCAGCGCTGGACTGATTAAATTCCCAAACTTCGGTTCGAGTAGAAAGCGGACACGACATAGTTCCCGGTGAAGCTGCGAAATGTTCCTGTACCGAAACGTTCACCCGCCCCTCTCCGTGGCTCCAAATCACCGCTGCTGACGGGACGCCAAACTGTGGCCTCGGCTGCAGCGTGTAGGGAGCTGTAGAGACACGCGTGGAGACGGGCTGCAGGCGTTCCTGTGCTGAGGTGGCTGCATGTGACACAGCCTCCCCCTTGTCGGTTCCGCCGCGACAGCTTAACAGGGCTGCGCCTTCTCCCTGGCCTCGTAGCGGGTGGGGGCGTGTCTCGGCGGGCGGCCGGGAGTATCCTGGAGCCCCTGCGTCAGCGCCGGCAGCTACAGCCTCCTTCACGTCCTCCTGTCCGCCGACGCTGCTCTCTTGCGCTGAGTCCTCCGCGTCTTTGAAAGTGCTAGCACAGGATTCCAACAATACTCACCATGTAGAGCAGTGGTAAAGAGCCTAGAGGGTAATTACGCCTGAGGGGTAAAATGAATTTTTCTGTGCGGTAAAATCTGAACGATTCGATTGGGTTACAGCCAAGAAACTAAATTATTTTCTTAATATCACTACTATTACCACAATTTTGTAAGGTTATAATACTGTTTATATAGCTTATCAATAATTTCTTTTTCTCTGTTAGTAGCATTGATGTGGTGGAGATTACAGGTTCCTCACATAGTACACCCACTACACATATATGTTGTGCTTTGTTCCGTACATCCCGACACTACTAGCTAGGAAATAATCATCTAGGGCGAGCTGACATACACCCACAAGCGGCAACCTCGGCAAGCCCCTGCAAATCAGCAGTATTGAATGGGTATCCCAGCTGCCATTAAAGCCGACCAACTGGCTACAGCAGGGAAACCGACAAGCCAGCACACTAACGCACAAACAAACCGCCAACACTACCCTACACTGTGAGTCCGATGTATGACCTATCGAAACCCAACTGTTATGAGCATGCTGATGCTCACCGAGAAGCCAAAACCGGTACCCAGCCGCAGCCGCCGGGTACCACCGCTCCATAACGTCAAAGGCATCCGCCTGCATGATACCCACTACTAACAAAGCCCACCCTTGCATGACCTGTCGCAGGAAGCAACAAAACCGCTACTGCTTTTACAACCAAACGAAACTATCGCGCCGGCCGCGGTGGCCGACCGGTTCTAGGCGCTTAAATCCGGAACCGCGCGACTGCAACGGTGGCAGGTTCCAATCCTGCCTCAGGCATGAATGTGTGTGATGTCCTTAGGTTAGTTAGGTTTAAGTAGTTCTAAGTTCTAGGGGACTGATGACCTCAGATGTTAAGTCCCATAGTGCTCAGAGCCACTTGAAACTTTTTTTTTTGTTGAAACTATCGCAGAGGTTTTCTTCCCTTGGCTCTTGCTTTTCCACAATTTTTCCTCTGTCGTTCAACTTTCGACTCAATCTATATCCAGATGAGCGCGTATTAATGGTTAATTATAACCAGACGCACGCGCAAATATAGGCGTACCCACATCTTACAAGACGTCACATAGTGAAAACTAACCAATATACAGAGATGGCAGTATATCTTTTGTGTTATCCATCAAGCATGTGTGGAGGGGCTCCATCCTATATTTAGCACAAAAAAGTACATCACTAATGATAACAGCGAGACGTATACGTAACAGTGCTAAATATCTCAAGAAAATGTCTTCTCAAATTTGTAGATAATACGTGGAGGAGTCCAGAAATCGTTTCATTACTAGCTTCGAAACGGATAGATGAATTAGCTGCCGGATAGCAGAAAGTACATGAAGGCTGGTGTAGTGCTGTACACAGTATTATCATAATTAGTATTATTGTTACTATTACCATTAGTGATTGTGGGCTGACAAAGAGTGTTAATAGGCTGAACTCTTCCAATTTCCGCTAGTTCAGAAGTAAGTAGTGCAGCAGTGGAATGACTTACGAAAAGTGAGAATAGTGGAAACATTTTTGTTTGATCTTAAGTGGGGTTGCAATGTGCAGGCCAAGCAAGTGCCGCAATGGTGAGGAGTAATGCAGGGAGAGTATGTAACAAGTGTGTACCCTGGCTGGGGATAGCTATCTTTCCTATCTGAGAAAGAGCTGTGGGTAGCACTTACGATGAACGACGAATTCCTTCATCAGTCATTCTAACGCCCACTCCCCCCCCCCCCCCCTCCAATCCTCTCTCACACACTGACACAAGCTAAATATCATTCATCTTTCCTCATTTTAAAAGTAAAAGTATTCGAAGAAAAGTCTTTCATTCTCCATTTTAGTTGGGTGCTAAAATTTGTGATAATGGGGGAAGGGTGGAGGGACAACAGAAGACAGGGGGCACCGAGGGCGGTTGTAATATATGATATCCGATTGCACTCAGGGGTAATGGTCTAAGAAATGTTGGAAACCATTGATGTAAAGGGTGGGCAAAAGCAGCTGACGCAGAAAACACTCTGCTCTGCAAAACTTAGGTACGATCAAGATAAAATAACAAATTATATACTGGGTACAAATAAACGAAAGTATGGGATCATGTTGCCAGATATGTTGCACACGCTCATAGAAAGTTGGGCGTCATCCGGCTTGATGTTAGCGCACTGTAGCACCAAACGGGGCTGGCCCCAGCACATGAGGCAGTTGCAGCAACGGGAAATGATATCTGTGTGTACCTATCAGTGGTCAATTACGGTGCTCAAAAAAAGGTACAAATGGCTCTGAGCACTATGGGACTTAACTTCTGACGGCATCAGTCCCCTAGAACTTAGAAATACTTAAACCTAACTAACCTAAGGACATCACATACATCCATGCCCGAGGCAGGATCCAAACCTGCGACCGTAGCGGTCGCGCAGCTCCAGACTGTAGCGCCTAGAACCGCTCGGCCACTGCGGCCGGTTACGGAGCACGCTGGGGGTGTTGTTCGTTGCATCATGACGCAGAGACAACATCTGGATGACTACACTCGGTGAAATGGAAGAGGGTCAAAGTGTGATGATCGTAATCCAGGAGTTTAGACCGGACGAGGTGGCGCATTGGTTAGCACACTCGACTCGCAGCCGAGAGGACGACGGTTCAAACCCACGTCCGGCCATCTTGATTAGATTTTCCTCGATTTCCCTAAATTACTTCAGGCGAATTCCGGTATGGTTACTTTGAAAGGACACGGTCGACTTTCATCCCCATCCTTCCTCAATCCGATGAGAGCGATGACCTTGCTGTTTGGTCCCTTTCCCCAAATCAATCAACCAACCTGGAGTGTGGTTCTGCTCGCAGCATTGTTTCACGTGTGTGGGAAGTATCCCGAGGCGCAGACACTGCTGCAGGAAGGAGTGACGTTGGGCGAGTAGGGTCATCTACAGCAGCAGATGACCGCTACATTCTGCTACAGGCCAGAAGGGAATCACATCAGACAGCAGAGGCAATTGTAGCCACATTAGAAGGAATGCGAGGCACGTGATCACGCACTCCACAGTGCCAGGGCGGCTGTGTTGGGATTGTCTCTTTACCCAATAACCAGTAGGCTGGTTTTCCGCCGACCGCGGTGGCCAAGCGGTTCTAGGCGCCTCAGTCAGGAGCCGCGTGACTGCTACGGTCACAGGTTCGAATCCTGCCACGGGTATGGATGTGTGTGATGTCCTTAGGTTAGTTATGTTTAAGTGGTTCTAAGTTCTAGGGGACTGATGACCTCAGATGTTAAGTCCCATAGTGCTCAGAGCCATTTGCTGGTGTTCCTTTCTCACACCCACATCGGTGGCACCGACTGCGATGCTGTCAAGACCATACGGACTGGGCCAGAGACGAATGTTTCGTGTGATGAAAGCAGATTTTGTCTCAGTAACGATTGTGGACGTAGGCCTGTTGTCGTATGGCGACGTGCGAGAAGACGTAATGCATCCAGGAACTTTGTGAAAGACGTTTTAGAGGTGCAGGTGTCTGACTTGGGAATGAACAATGTTGCATTTTCGTACTGACGTCCGTACAGTCACCAGTCACTGTTATTATGACTCTCTTCCCCTAGAGGTACGTTTATTGCTGACTTCTTTTCTAAGGATGACAGCGGACGGCCACATTGAATTGCGCAGGTGGACGAGAGGATTCTTGGTGAATGGATTAACCTACCCGTTCCCAGACTTAAAGGACATTTAACACGTGTAGCATGCGTTTGGGAGGCGTGTTCAGCACGTTTACATGCAGAAACGTCGATCCAACAGATGTCAACCGCATTCGGGGAGGAATTAAACGCACAAACTCTTTAATTCCTTACCAACGCTGCGGTCACCCCGGGAGCACATTGAAGAGCTACATTACCGTCGGTGGTGATCACACGCCAAACTAAGAACATTTCCTTGCTTCTGTAATGTCCTTGAAAACCTTGTCAATGGCGGTGATTTCAGTGCAATTATTGTCCTTTGATAAAAGCGTCATTTCTGTTCGTCTCCTTGCATACTTCTTTTAGGTACCTTCCATACTATATTGCCGCAGTTCTTTCTGTGTATGATCCAAGCGCCATCGATAAACGTCAGTTAGCACTGGCACATCATGCGAGAGTTCTTTTCTTCCTTGTGTTTTGTACATAAAAGTACATTGCATGACAGTTTGATTTATCACACATTGTTGATAGTGCCAGTCTCTCTACCATGTCGTCCTTGAGTTTTTCCATCGCCCAAATTCAGTATGGAAGTAATCAAATGTTTCAAATGGCTCTGAGCACTATGGGACTCAACATAGGTGGTCATCAGTCCCCTAGAACTACGAACTACTTAAACCTAACTAACCTAAGGAGATCACACACATCCATGCCTGAGGCAGGATTCGAACCTGCGACCGTAGCGGTCGCGCGGTTCCGGACTGAGCGCCTAGAACCGCTAGATCACCGCGCCCGGCCAAAAGTAATCAATGGGAAACGTAATTTTCGCGTTAGTACGAGACTACATCTATATCTACATCCACACCCTGCAAACTAGTGTGGAATGAATGGTAGATGGTACTTTTCACAGCAATTATAATGCCTCTGTCTCTTGTAGTATTCACAACCTCATTATCGATAAAAGCATACTACATCATGTAGCTGGCAGCTGATTAGAAAATACTGACCGCAATGTGAGAGCACAGAACGTAGTACACGTCACCTACACAGCGCACGGTCGTTTGGTCAGCGTATTAATTAGATGACGTGGCACTTGTGGAGTGATTTGCGCCCTAATTGGCTACTGAAGAACTGTAAGGGTGCCAAACAATAGTTCATTACTAATTATCTGTCAAATAAAATGCTAAATAGAAGTTTGTATGGATATAAAGGGTCTCTCATCAGTGTAGCCATTCTGATGTACTAACGAAAATAACGTGGCAATAACATTTATAACATCAGAGAAGTTATGGACAGGTCAATAACGTCGAAGATTTGCTTTTTGTTATGAATGTGGGCGTTCCGGAGGCGAGTGAGGTTCTGCATTGGATTTATATTTCTTGGGTGTTCTGTATAAATGTGTATCGCAACTCCAGTTATTTTAATCCGTAATGGGGAATAAATAGGGACAGACATTAGATACAGCTTAATGCCCTAGATAAAACGTGTACTTGGCAAAGAGAGTCGAGCACTGCTACTAATGGCCGTGCCCTACAACGTGGTTTTCAAGGTGATTTGGAGGTTCAAATAAATTTTTGAAGTGGGATCCCTGATATCTGATGCAAGATTTGAAACGTTCGGAAAATTTTAAATTTAGAAAGATTCATTATTCCATGTCATGGTAAAGTTTAATCAAGGTTAAATAATCAAATATGTTTCAAGTTCTAGTAAAGATTAACTCTTAACAGAGGAAGCATACAGCAAAATACAAAGTTATGTCCAGATTGGAAGGGTCATAAGAGGTCAAGCAACATTCACAATAAAAATTATGTTAGAGGTAATTATCAAAGGCTGGGCTTTGTCTCATATAAAACCGTATCTGTGTCGGCGGATTTGCAAAGAGCAAACACAGATTTGAACTTAAATTTTTAATTAAAGTGTTTATCAGCGAAAACAAATATATCGCAGAGCATTTTGGGGCAAGTCAGAAAAAATAAATAAATAAAACGCAGATCATCAATTTACGAGTCGTTGAATGAGTCCCATCCCCTCTCATTCCTCCGGGTTCACATTCCAATTCGCATCTAGCATTGTAATTTGTATTATACCTCCTCGGTACTAAGTCAATCCCTACTAGAATTAAAACATATTTGCTTATTTGACCTTCATTGAACTAGCATACATTGAATAATGTATTATTTTATACTTGAAATTTGCCGCTCTTTCCAAATCTTGAATCAAATATTAGAGTTCCCATTTTAAAAAATCACATTTACCTTCTAATCACGTTGAAGATCACAGCATTAGCAGCAATATGTACCCCTCTTTTTCACCTACAACTTTTATCTAGGACATTTTGCTTTATGTCATTTCGATTCCGTGTTATTCCCCATTATAGATGAAAATAATTGACCTTTTGTGTGTGTGTGTGTGTGTGTATGTGTGTGTGTGTGTGTGTGTGTGTGTGTCAAACATACCATTTCCAGTAAAGTGTATGGCTTTCCTGTAATTCATAATATATTAAGGTTCAAAAATGGCTCTGAGCACTATGGGACTCAACGTCTATGGTCATCAGTCCCCTAGAACTTAAAACTACTTAAACCTAACTAATCTAAGGACATCACACACATCCATGTCCGAGGCAGGATTAGAACCTGCGACCGTAGCAGCAGCGCGGTTCCGAACTGAAGAACCTAGAACCACTCGGCCACACAGCGGCCGACTGCTTACCAAACATGAAGTGAAACCTCTTAAGTATTTTTAAATGAAACCAACGCTTTTAGCATTCTATATCTCTATTTCTCATGTTTGTGTATTTCTCAACATACTCACCCTAGCTACCAACCCACTACTTCCAACGAGAAATCGTTTTCTTGATACCGTCACTGTAGAATATCTGATTTTCCTGATAGTGCTACAACCTCACTTTTGCTTGTACCGCTTCATTACTATGAAACTGAAGTCTTCGAATGTGTTCTTTAAGTTTCGGAAACAGATGAATGTCGTATGAGGCCAAATTTGGACTTTATGGAGGATTATCGATGACGGTGAAACCAAGGTGTTGGGTTGTTGCAGATCTCAGCGCTCTTGTGTGGTCTGGAATTCTCATGTTGAAGGAGACGGCTCTACACGTTTGTACTGCCTATTCAAAATCGAACTTTCAGTTTTCTGGGGGTCTCTCATGCGCCAAAATTATGTTACACAATGCCACATTACACACTACACTTCGGTGCCCTCTAGCGACAGGGGGTTGCAACTTGAAGCACCAAAGCGGGAAAGTCAACCAAGTAATATGCATGTCGTGTAATACCTAAACCGACATTGAGAACAGAATAAAAAGTTCCGATACACTACTTTTCATTACGCCCTCGGTTGTATCTTTCAGTTGAGCAGACCAGCGAGAGTTAGGTAACTTGAACATGAGAGATGATAGAATGAGATTTTTCACTCTGCAGCGGAGTGTGCGCTGATATGAAACTTCCTGGCAGATTAAAACTGTGTGCCCGACCGAGACTCGAACTCGGGATCTTAGCCTTTCGCCAGCAAGTGCTCTACCGTCTGAGCTACCGAAGCACGACTCACGCCCGGGACTCACAGCTTTACTTCTGCCAGTATCTAGGCTCTACAGTCGCTACGGTCGCAGGTTCGAATCCTGCCTCGGGCATGGATGTGTGTGATGTCCTTAGGTTAGGTTTAAATAGTTCTATGTTCTAGGGGACTGATGATTTCAGAAGTTAAGTCCCATAGTGTTCAGAGCTATTTGAACCATTTATGTCCACTTGTCCACTTCCTCCGCCCCCCTCTCTTGCCAGATCTGCCTTCCCAATCACTCTGAAAATATTCTTCTACTTCTCTCTCTTTACGTCCCTGCCTCCCCCTCTTCGTTTTTCACCTGCTTACTACTTCTCTATATCTTACTCGTACCTCATGAATCTTTCCCTCCTAATCTCTCTCTGTCCATTTCCCTCTCCCCCTAACTCTGGCCATCGCCTTGTCCATGCATCTGAACATGTCTCTAGCCATGCTCATTGGTAATAAAGCACAGAACCGTAAAGCAGACTGATACAGATCCCACAACATATCTGTCATGCACAGGCTACACATCAGCGGTATGAAAACCATTTATGTGCTCCTGATGTACAGGTCCCCATTCAGAGAGGACTGATGAAGCAGGTCAATGCTACTCCAACATGATATGCCTCTCATGTGTCTCAGCCTTCGTATTGATGCTCTGAAAACCGTTTCTTGTACCCCTGACATGTAGGCCACCATGCAAAGTAGGTTCACTTGACAGGCCAATACTGTTTCTACACAACATTCCCGTCATAAAGGCTAGCCTAAGCGCCAGAATCTGAAAAAAACACATTTTACCTGAATATCTGCTTCTGATGGTGCTAGCAGTTTATTAACCCCACAGTGCTTTTTCTCTGCCAAATATGATTGAAACCTATCAAGGAGTTTATGAGGAGATCCCAGACAGGCACACATACTCTGTTTTATATATACAACATATTAAGAAATGTTTCCTATATACTTTTATTTAATGATGTTTAGAATCAAAGGATTAATATGCCTCTTAAAAGTGTTTGTTGTGCCTTGCACTGGGTACATAACAAACATTGAGACCATACTCAGATTCACCCCATAGTTGTACCCTCAGTCCCGGAGTCTGTATAGTCACTGTTTTTGTTATACATGGTAGTATTTCATCCAGTGTTGCAAGGGGTGATATATAGAGGGGACTTTCACAAAAAAGAAAGAATGGAAGAGGAAACACTACGATTGGGAGATCTTAAACGGCTGGTGCCACACTCATAGTGTCACATAGTTGTAACTCAGTTGCACCTGTTGAAAGGGATAAATAAAACTTTCTTGACAATGCTAATGAACGAGAAAGCGATATATTGAGCTCAGCTACCTGAACCAGCAACTTACAAGTGGCGCCACTGAAAACATTTTGTTTCCAAAACTAAGTAAAAATCCAGTTCCTTTCTTCATGTTGGTTTCTGAACACTTGGAAGGTAAGGCCAAATCTTCTATCTAAGCTTGTATACATAGTCTATAGCGTCAAGTTTTCTTTTTTTCAAACTTTGCCCGCCATTCTCCCTTGAGTGAAACGAATCTGTGACCATTTGTGATGGCCTTTTCTGTGTACGTTCAATATCATCAGTTAATCCTATTTTGTATGGGCCTCACCCAGTTAATGAATAAGCTAGGAAGAGCAGAACTGTGTTGCGTGAATATCTTTTATGTAGAAATTCTTCTTCTTTTCCCAATATCATATATATATAAACCTAACACAGCCTCTTACTTAATTTATGGCTGCACTTACGTGAACATTCGCTTTCATTTTCCCACACCCACGTATTTGTACGAGTTGAGTAATTCAAATTATAATTCTTTCACAGAGTGGTCATGGAATGCTACTTTTCCCATTTTATGAAGTGCACTATTTTACATTTATGAACATATAACCAGAGTTGGCAAACTTCACGCTACTGTGCAATCATATCAAGACCCCATCTGAATTTTTGTGCAGCTTCGTATCAGAAAACACTTCATTATAGATAACTGCATCGTCTGGAAAAATGTGAGGTTACTGTTAAGATGGTCTAGAACATCGTTAATAAACAACATGAATAGCAGGGGCCCCAGCATACTTTCCTCGGACACACCTGAAGCTCAAACGATATTAGATATTTTCACCTACTTATAGACACTGCATTACATTTATTTCTTCTCATCCGCATCCGGAGTTTGCTCAAGACACTGATCTTCTTTACGTCTCACCTCATTTCATAACAAATTTATAACGGTGTCGCCTCGGAGAACACGACCCCTTAGCCTGAGAAAAGCCTCTTAGGTCTATGAAACACATTCACTAAGTTATGTACTTGCATCCCGAGCTACAGAGGCAGAATTACACAACCTTGGGGTACTCCAGCTGCTACCTTTTCGTATGAGTTCTCGTTATTGTAAGGAATGGGACAGAGAGCATCTACGCCGTATTAGCACTGGTGCTGCCCTCTACAAAATGCGGTAGCACGATTTACGGGTGAAATATAATTTAGCTAAGAGTTACGAGCTTCAGCAGCAAACTGCATCCCTAAACGCTTGCGCAGCTGTTAATTACTGTTAATTTCATTAAGACTTAAGTCGTGTTGTGAGTGGCAAAGTAATTTATTACACTCCGAATACTCATAAAAACAGTGTATGACGGACACATCGCGACGGCTTGACTGTGTAGCGAGAGGGAAATTAAAATGTGAACAGTTTATTGAAATCAATTTAGTTACTGTCTGAATACGCAGGCTGTATTAAACAGTAATTAGCTACTGTGATTTACCCGTACATCTCTCTCCGAGATAAACAGCTAACTGCAGGTATTGGATTGCAGGAGCAGTGCCCTGCGCCCTTACAGGAACGCGGACCATAGGCGCACGGTCGGTTAATTAATCATACACCTACTAGCAAAGGGGCCTTCATGGTCATCAGTATAGACAGGAAGCTATAAATCAGTCTGTGTTGGCAGCAGGATCCTATTAATATCCTGCTGCTAGGGCCGTGAGAATGTTTACGAGCAAGAGACTGTTTTGTAGTGCAGCGAAGTGTAAAATAATGTCACAAACGCACACAAGTTCCAAACCCAAATCAGAGTCATTAATAAAAAGCAACAGTTAGTTTTTTTATTATGGACAACAATGTACAGTCAGAACAGAAAGAAACTTCTGAGTGGAGAGTGCTGATATTTATAGGTACACTCAATATTCCAGATTGCTGCTTAAACAAAATCATTGATTATTCCAGAATACACAAACGTAAGATATTTCGAGATTCTTCCAGAAATAACTGAGAATAAACAGTTGCTGGTGGTCATGTTTGAACGGGAGACCCACAAATCGACACCGACTGACGCTGACCACTCCTCCGCACAGCTTACAGCAATGTGTGGCAATTCGATGGACGTTTGTGGGCCAGTCAGTTAGTTTGATAAAGAGACCGACATGATTTTATGAAATCAGTTAGCACTATTTCGTACTTAACTGAAGAAATTCACTGTTACAAACTTAAATATTTTCTAAATTTGGCACTGGCCGGCCGGGGTGGCAGAGCCGTTCTAGGCGCTTTAGTCTGGAAGCGCGCGGCCGCTACGGTCGCAGGTTCGAATCCTGCCTCGGGCATGGATGTATGTGATGTCCTTAGGCTAGTTAGGTTTAAGTATCACTGGATGGAACCGGCGTTTCGGCCACGATTACAGTGACCTCCGTCTAGTTCTACTGCTCAATATGACGTAGGACCATATCGAGGAAACGTTTATCTTTAGTAACTAAGCTGACGATAGTCTACACGGCAATACTTCAGTTGACTAAAATGTCAACTTTGGTGGCGTCGGATTTACAAAAAAAATCATTATTTCAGGCTGATGACGGATCATATGCCCATCTTCAGACATGCAATATAAACATAGTTATGTCAAACGTAACAAATTTAAAAGAAATCCTACACAGCCAAAACTGATGTTTTAATCATCAAGGATGAATTTCTTGAGATTAACATCAGTTGTGAAACACTGTTTTAACTCGTTTGGATACAAACATTCACCTGCAGTTGATGGGATAGTGAGCGCTGGTGCTGAAGATAACATTTCAGACCATTGTGTGTCTACACACTTTGACTGTCGTTTGTATGCAGACGTCATCAGTATCCGCACGATAAAACTGTGGTTCAGAGAATAAGTGCTAGTGTCTTGTTAAACCAGAAAAAATCGGATTTGTTTACTGTACGGTATTTCTGTAAAAGAGAAGTGAACCACAAAGAATATTTTTGGCACAAGATATTATAACAAAGCCGTGCCTCAGAAACATATCGGGGCAAACTCTGTTTGCGGTCGTGCAGGAATATCGAAACAAACTCTGCCTTCTACTTCTTGCTCTACTTTCTGTAAACCACCTTAAGGTATAAGGCTTAGAGCACCTTCGTTGCCGCTATTAATTTCCCCTTTCTCTGTCGGATTCGCAAATGACGTATGGCAAGAACGGCTGTAGATAAACTTACGCATGAGTTCTGATTTATGAGATTATCTCACAGCGATAATTTAGTGAAAGGTATATGGGAGTAAGTAAAATGCTTTCGATTCTTCTTGGAAAATACAGTCTCGGAATTTCATTAGTAAGTCTCTCGAAGATGTACAATGCCTCTCTTGTAGCGAATGACAGTGAAATTTGTTGATTTTGTAGAACTTCTTGGTAATTCTCTCGCACCTAAGAACCATGCTGCTCTTCGTTGATTCCATGACGGAGGAACAGTAATCAAGAATAGGTCGAAAAATTATTAGGAAACCACTTCTTTCGCGGATGAATTACATTTTCTCTTCGAGAGTGGGATTAAAAGTCAAGGTCAGTGGATTTCAGTGATAGCATACGCTGACGACATTGCAGTCCTCAGTGGAAGTGAATACATGATCTGTTAAATGTAATGAACAGTGTAACGAATACAGAATATGGATAGAGAGTAAACCGAAGAAAGACTAAAGTAATGCGAAGTATCAGAAATGAGAAGAGAGAGAAATTTAACGTAAGAATTGGGGATCACGAAGTAGACGAAATTGAGGAATTCTGCTACCTAGGCAGTAAAATAACCCATGATGGACGGAGCAAGCAGGACACCAAAAGTAGCATCAAGCCTGCTCTTAATTTGAGGAAGAAATATTTGAGAATGTACGTCTGGAGATCAGCATTATACGGTAGTGAAACATGAACTGTGGGAAAACCAGAACAAAAGAGATTCGAATCATTTGACTTGTACTACAGAGTAATGTAGAAAATTGGATTGAGTCTTGAGGTAAGAAATGAGGAGGTTCTCCGCAGTGTCAGCGAGGAGAGAACTGAATGGGAAACACTGGCAAGAAGAAGGGAAACGATCAAAGGACATGTGTTAGAACATCAGAGAAAATCTTTCATAGTACTGAAGAGAGCTGTAGAGAAAGAGGGAGACTGGAATACGTCCAGCATATAACTGAGGACGTAGGCTGCAAGTGCTACTCTGAGATGAAAATGTTGGCGCACGGGAGGAATTCATGGCGGGCCGCATCAAACCAGTCACAATACTGACAAAAAAATCCATTCGTACAATTATACTCAAGGGAAGATCCGTCTTTCTGCAACTGGCTCTATGATGCCGTTCCAATTAGAACACTCCGGACGGAGTGGAGTGGAGTGGCAATTCAGCAACCGCGTCACGGCCGCTAAGTATCCCACGTACTAGTTAAAAGATCTGTGTGGTTGCGCTTTCTCTGCCTCGTGATGAATGGGTGTTGTGTGCTGTCCTTAGGTTAGTTAGGTTTAAGTAGTTCTAAGTTCCAGGGGACTGATGACCGAAGCTGTTAAGTCCCACAGTGCTCGGAGTCATTTGAACCATTTGTGTGGTTGCGCTACTATCGTCACAAATAATTGAGTCACAAACTGAATGTTGTGTATTGTTAAAATGCCCTCCAGTTAAACTCATTTGTAAAGACGGAAAAGCGAAGAACTATAACAACTGCTGTAGCAGTATTTATTCCATTATCCTCTGACATCTAGTTGCTTGTTGGGTTGGTTTTCCCTTCTTGAAACTGAGTGAATAATGATTATGTATTAACGTCCCACAAACTGAGCCCTGTGTGCATTACATCGTCCTCCAGACTAACTCGCTGTTGTACTATTATTTGCTGTCATCTTCAAACATCTTATTAGTTATTGTGCTGCCTTTCCTCTTCTGAAACGGATTTTATAAGGAATTTGATTAGCATCCCATATCTTTATATGAAAAACTGAGCCCTGTGGATAGTTATGAAGTTCTCCTGCTAAACTCGCTATGAGTTATAAAGACTGTGCAAAAATTCATTGTCCTACCATCCTCAAACATCCAACGGCGTCTCGTCTTTCTTTTCCTTTCCTGAAACATTTTTAATGACGATAAAATGGTTCAAATGGCTCTGAGCACTATGGGACTTAACTGCTGAGGTCATCAGTCCCCTAGAACTTATAACTACTTAAACCGAACTATCCTAAGGACAAGAAGAGAATAGAAGCTTTCGAAATGTGGTGCTACAGAAGAATGCTGAAGATTTGATGGGTAGATCACATAACTAATGAGGAGGTATTGAATAGAATTGGGGAGAAGAGAAGTTTGTGGCACAACTTGACAAGAAGAAGGGACCGGTTGGTAGGACATGTTCTGAGACATCAAGGGATCACACGTTTAGCATTGGAGGGCAGCGTGGAGGGTAAAAATCGTAGAGGGAGACCAAGAGATGAATACACTAAGCAGATTCAGAAGAATGTAGGTTGCAGTAAGTACTGGGAGATGAAGAAGCTTGCACAGGATAGAGTAGCATGGAGAGCTGCATCAAACCAGATAGAGTAGCATGGAGAGCTGCATCAAACCAGTCTCAGGACTGAAGACAACAACAACAACCTAAGGACATCACACACATCCATGCCCGAGGCAGGATTCGAACCTGCGACCGTAGTGGTCGCGCGGTTACCGACTGTAGCGCCTAGAACCGCTCGACCACTCCGGCCGGCTAATAACGATACATTGTGTGAGGTTCGTCTTGTTTCAGGTACCACTTATTCTTCGTTCTTAGCATTATAGGTATGCGTATGCTAGGTGTAAGCTGGATGAGGTACTATTGTGAGCAGTACTACAGAGCACTGCTGCAACACAGAAGGAGGCGATCCCTACATTCAGCAGGAGCCAACGAGTTCTGTCGGGTCATATGTCTCTGTAGGTCGACTAGTTGGGACAGGAGCCTACCGACGCATGAGATTCTGGTGACAACCTGACGTTCACGCGTACTTTTTTGTGTATAAATTTTATTATTAGATTCCACTTTTAACGTAATGAATGATATGGAACAGTGTAAGTATCAACGAAGATTCTATACAATTCTTACACTATGCAGTAAATTGGAGTAAAACTCAAACGGTGGTAGAGACGGTACCGATATGGATGTCGTATGTCGTAGCCTATAACTTCGGCTAGTGATTCTTGTCGGGTGCAAAGTACGTCCAAAGCCGTCAGGACGTTCTCTTGGTCTGAAATATGCGTCAGTCATGCTCCCTGTTTTCAGTAACGTACTAAACTATGTGTGTTAGACTAAGTAATTGTTTATTACGTTATGGAGTTTATCCATCAACCACCGTAATTGGGCAAAGGATAGTAGGCAATCCTGCAGTTTGCCGTGTTGATTTCACCATGAACGGCGCCTGGGCGATGTTCTCAAAAAATGGCTCTGAGCACTATGGGACTTAACATCTGAGGTCATCAGTCCCATAGAACTTAGAACTACTTAAACCTAACTAACCTAAGGACATCACACACATCCATTCCCGAGGCAGGATTCGATCCTGCGACCGTAGCAGTCGCGCGATTCCGGACTGAGCGCCTAGAACCGCGAGACCACCGCGGCCGGCTGTGATGTTCTCAATACGTTGCAAGATTCAGTCGTGGTCAGACCACAGTTATTGGTAGTTGTGAGTGCGTTATGTTGGAGCTAAGCCAATTCGGACGAGGGCGAAGTATTGGTGCTTGTATGGTGGGTATTTCTGTAACCGATATGACTCAAGTGTTAAGTGTTTCAAGAGGCATCGCATGGAAGATTCATACCGCATATAGAAGAGCAGAAGAGCAGAACATGGACGAAAGCATATGCTCAGTGATCTTTACGGGCAGTTATCGAAAAATAAGACGACGACACTTGCCAAACTCAATGCAATGTTGCACACGCGAACCTTGTGAGCAACAAAAGAACACGAAAAGAGCTCCATCAGCAGGGAATTGCAGGCGAGCTGAAATTCCGAAAACAGCCATCAATAGTGTAAATATTCACAACAGGGAAATGTGGTGCCAAATCCATAAAACCTGGACTACTCAGTAATAGAAGAAAGTCATTTGGTCGGTTGATTCTTGTTTCAATCTGCTTCCGACTTCTGACTGTGTTGCCATAAAAAAAAAAAAAGAAAAAAAAAGATTCAAATGGCTCCGAGCACAATTGGACTTAACATCTATGGTCATCAGTCCCCTAGAACTTAGAATTACTTAAATCTAACTAACCTAAGGACATCACACAACACCCAGTCATCACGAGGCAGAGAACATCCCTGACATCGCCGGGAATTCGAACCCGGGAACCCGGGTGCGGGAAGCGAGAACGCTCGTTCCAATCCCAAGAGTGAAACAACATAACGCAGCTTCGGTGATGTTCTGGGCACCCATATAGTACAATTCCACGTGAACCGTGGATACTCTGCAAGCTCCCATTATCGCCACTAATAATTTTACCATTTGTTTGATTAGATACATTCCATAGCACACTGTTCCCCAACGGTGATGCTGCGTTCCAAGAGATTCAAATGGTTCAAATGGCTCTAAGCACTATGGGACTTAACTGCTGAGATCATCAGTCCCCTAGAACTTAGAACTACTTAAACCTAACTAACCTAAGGACATCACACACATCCATGCTCGAGGCAGGATTCGAACCTGCGACCGCAGCGGTCGCGCGGTTCCAGACTGTAGCGCCTAGAGCCGCTCGGTCACCCCGGCCGGCGTTCCAAGCTTACAGGGTACTACTTCACACAGCTCGTATCGTCCAGCACTGGTTTTGTGAGTACGAGGTTGAATTTTCGCGTTTCCCTTGGCTTCTACAGCGACCATGTCGGAATATTTTTTAGCGTTCATGGGTTACTTTGGAGTGAGGGGTGCTTAAAGGTTATCAACCTCCATCATCGTTCCCTGAACTTGCTACCAATTTACAGGAATAATGGTATCTCAATATCTCCTTGAAAACCATAAGTGACTTGCACGTATCCGTTCTGAAATGAGTAGATGCCGTTTTGAATGCCAGCAGATTTCCTACAACATGGTAGACATAGTAACTTTTTTGCAACATATATTTGTCCACTGCGTGAAGAACTGCTACCCGCAAAACCATCTCTAGCCACAGTAGCAGAATTCATCCAGGGCAGAAGTGCTGCGAGGGACGACATCAGCAAGGGGACAACACGGGCTATGTTAGGAAGGTGCATTACGCGTCGACTTACGAAGTTAATCGGAGAACGGAATATCGTTTACTTGCAGTCTCAGATGCAAAGGCAATCTAAGAGACACTAAACAACTCTCATGTCACCGTTTAAGGAGTCGTGCTTATAATGAGGAATATGCTGCTCAAGTTTAGTTCACGAAGGGACCTTGCAAGTGTTAACGTCCCAAATCATGGGACCACGAAGTTCCACGGCATCCTCCGGTTCAAGTCATACTTTGCGAGCACAAGGCGCGGAGTTGGGTGAACACCCCACGCTCCCTCCCACTATGCTCCGTGGCGCGGATCGGCTGGCTGTGCGCCGGCGAGGCACAGACGGCGCGTGTGCTGCCAGCCGTGAAGCCGCCGCGCGTGTTGGAGACGCAGCCGTCCGGAAAACAGCGGCGCCAACTTCCGCTGCGGAGTCGCAGCCAGCAGCGGCAGCAGCAGCAAAAGCAGCCGCCCTTATCTGCCCCTCACAGGTTCTCGGGCCCGTGGCTCTGCACGCCCCACTCTCCAGCCAGCTGCTTCACTGGGATCCCCCATTGTCGCTCAACCTGCGCTCGTTTGTCGCGAGGGTCACCATCTCCAAGGCGTCACGATCTCTTCATTCCGGGCCGTAACGCACAACCCGGGCTTCATTCTTTATCTTCCTCCACGGTCGCAGTAGCTTACAGCACACATCATGGTCTACGTAAGAAAGTCTCATCCTGGCGGTAGAGATCTTTTGAAAACTCGGTTATCAGTTTTATGTTTTTCTGCGGTCTGCCAGCATCAGTGTCTTCTTCTCAGATGTAAACAGTTCCCCCTATTTTAAGAAGTTTTTATTTCTTTCTGTTTTGTCCGGTACAAATTCTACAACTGATTTTAACTTCCCTATGAGCTAGAGATTTGAAACTTTCAGCACAACTCAGAAGCGGATAACTGCGCAGTATTAGCTAACTTTCTTGTCTGGTGTGTGGCGGAGTGTACCTTGTTTACCAATATTATTTCGCTAAGAGCTAGAGGCTTGAAACTGTAGCACATAATCGGAGGACAGTGCTATATTAACTAGCCTTCTTGTCTGCGTATGGTGGGGTGTAGTTAAATTTACTACTAGCATTACCCAAGTATTTGGATACTTGAAATTTCCACCGTATTTCTGAACTTCACACGAGGTTGGCGCCGGTGGCGACACCTACAACGTACTGACATGAGGAAAGTTTCCAACCGATTTCTCATACACAAACAACAGTTGACCGGCGTTGCCTGGTGAAACGTTGTTGTGATGCCTCGTGTAAGGAGGAGAAATGCGTACCATTACGTTTCCGACTTTGCTAAACGTCGGATTGTAGCCTATCGCGATTGCGGTTTATCGTATCGCGACATTGCTGCTCGCGTTGGTCGAGATCCAATGACTGTTAGCAGAATATGGAATCGGTGGGTTCAGGAGGGTAATACGGAACGCCGTGGTAGATCCCAACGGCCTTGTATCACTAGCAGGCGAGATGACAGGCATCTTATCTGCATGGCTATAACGGATCGTGCAACCACGTCTCGATCCCTGAGTCAACGCATTGGGACGACTGCAAGACAACAACCATCTGCACGAACAGTTCGACGACGTTTGCAGTAGCATGTACAATCAGCTCGGAGACCATGGCTGCGGTTACCCTTGACGCTGCATTACAGACAGGACCCCCTGCAATGGTGTACTCAACGACGAACCTGGGTGCACGAATGGCAAAACATCATTTTTTCGGATGAATCAAGGTTATGTTTACAGCATCATGATGGTCGCATCCGTGTTTGGCGACATTGCAGTGGACACACATTGGAAGCGTGTCTGTCGTCATCGCCATACTGTCGTATCACCCGGCGTGATGGTATGTTGTGCGACTGGTTACACGTCTCGATCACCTCTTGTTCGCATTGACGGCACTTTGAACAGTGGACGTTATATTTCTGAAGTTTTACGATTCGTGGCTCTACCCTTCATTCGATCCCTGCGAAACCCTACGTTTCAGCAGGATAATGCACGACCGCATGTTGCAGTTCCTGTACGTGCCTTTCTTGATAAAGTAAATCTTCGACTGCTGCCCTGGTCAGCACATGCTCCAGATCTCTCACCAACTGAAAACGTCTAGTCAATGGCGGCCGAGCAACTGTCTAGTCAAAATACGCCAGTCATTACGCTTGATGAACTGTGGTATCGTGTTGAAGCTGCATGGGCAGCTGTACCTGTACACGCCATCCAAGCTCTGACTCAATGACCGGTCCCACCAAGGCTGTTATTACAGCCAGTGATGGTAGTTCTGGGTACTGATTTCATAGGATCTACGCCCTCAACTTGCGTGAAAATGTAATCACATGTGAGTTCTAGTATAATATATTTGTGCAATGAATACCCGTTTATCATCTGCATTTCTTCTTGGTGTAGCAATTTATTGGCCAGTAGTGTAGTACATTTACCATCCCTCAGGTGGCATGTGCCATCATCACTTCAAAATCGACGTCGTTTTTCCTGGTATACTAGTTTTTTTCTCCGTCTTGCAAAATGCCAGTATTGAGAAAGTTTTAGAAATTAGAGTTAATAAGGACGTTTACCGACGGTCGTTCTTCTCACGCACAGTTATCTACAGGATTAAAGTGCAAGAAAGAGATAGTGGTACTAGAAGTACACTCCATCACCCAGCATGAGAGGGCTTGTTAAATATAGATGCAGATTTTGATGTGGCGAATGCAGCATACAAGGCTCGTGATGAGGACACTGTATGTAGCTTAACCGCTTTGACCCTGTACTTGTGTTTCTCTGTAGCACGCGTGTGGTCAGACCGGCTACCTGTTGTAGCAGCGCGCGGGCGGCGAGTTTCCGCTTAGCTGAAGACGGCTCGCCTTCGTGTGAAGCGACACGTGAGGGCCAGTGCGAGACGCCTGGGGCCGGGGCCAGCACTGCTTTGACACACGGCTAATTCCCCGGCGAGTCCAGCCGCTAATGAGCGCCGCCTAATGAGGCAGACCGGCCTGCGTGCGCTCCCTGCCCAAATGAGGCGCGCCCTCGCGACGAGCCGAGGCAGGCTGCCCCGCCGCCTGAAGCGAGGCGCGAGGCACGCAGCGGCGGCCCCCGCACTTGTCGCGGCCGAGCCCCCACTCGTGAACCTCGACACCGCGTTTTGTTCCGCTCGCAAGCAACCGAGCCTTCCTCCTCTTCGTCACTTCAAGGTTCAGCAGAGTGTCTGACGTACAAGAAGAGCCCAGACCCTACGACGTGTCAGTTTCGATGAGCTTCAACTCACGATTTGGGACCAGAAGAGTGGGGAGTTCAGGGAGAGGCGCAAGAGCTTCTAATCTGGAAGTGTCTGACGTACAAGAAGAGCCCAGACCCTACGACGTGTCAATTTCGATTAGCTTCAACTAACGATTTGGGGCCTGAAGAGTGGGGAGTTGAGGTAGAGGCGGAAGGGGTTCTAATCTGGGAGTGTCTGACGTACAAGAAGAGCCCAGACCCTACGACGTGCCAATTTCGATGAGCTTCAACTCACGATTTGGGGCCTGAAGAATGGGGAGTTGAGGGAGAGGCGGAAGGGCTTCTAATCTGGAAGTGTCTGACGTACAAGGAGAGCCCAGACCCTACGATGTGTCAATTTCGATGAGCTTCAACTCACGATTTGGGGCCTGAAGAGTAAGGAGTTGAGGGAAAGCCGGAAGGGCTTCTAATCTGGGAGCTCGAGTTCCTCCGAGGGGATTGGATATGGTGCAGTGGGACCTCCTGACACTTGTGTTACACATTTATCGTGGTTCAAAATGTCAAGGACCCTGTCATATGTAGTTTCATCTCAAATTCATTGGTTACCGTTCTCAGCTTTACAGCATGCCATAATCATGTTCTCTATCCCATAAAGCGGCTGGATTTCATGAGTCACTACAGTAAGTGCGTCGTATGTGAAAACTAGCGGTCTTCACCCCAGCTCTTCCTCACACTCCATTTGAAAACGACAACACCTCGCTCGTGTTTCCAGTTCTGTACTGGGTTGCACTACTGCCTGAATGTCTCAACGTTGCATTGTAAATGGGAGACATAACAATAATCATCCTGCTGACAGTGAATATTGTTCCTGATGGCGTTGTATTGTGTGAAGTCTTCTCTTCCTGCCGAGAAACCAATTGCCTGATTTCCTGTAAGTAATGTGGCTAAACAGCTCTGTGCAAGCCGAGCAAACAATTGATATTTGACTTAGTTGCCTAGATGCAATTACAGACTATTAACACTCTTTCATCACAGTGCTGGTACTGCATCAGTCTTCAGCGGACGGACTATATGTTGAGGCAGAAATATCTTGACGTAGGCGGTATACACGAAACAAGAAAAATTTGTGACTGATGCACGGATCTGTTACTTTGATTTCTTTGGTCGTTGGTCAGGGGAACGTGACGTCAACTTTCATATGTGATGAGGCAGTTAGCACAGCCTTCAGCGCCGACCGATGTAGCCGAGCGGTTCTAGGCGCTTCAGTCTGGAACGGCGCGACCGCTACTGTCGCAGGTTAGAATCCTGGCTCGGGCATGGATGTGTGTGATCTCCTTAGGTTAGTTAGGTTTAGGTAGTTCTAAGTTCTAGGGGACTGATGACCTCAGATGTTAAGCCCCATAGTGCTCCCAGCCATTTGAACCATTTGAACAGCCTTCAGCGGACGATACTTTGATTTCTATTGCGAAGCCGGTTTGGCCACACAACTTCTATTTCCGTTCCTGCAAAGGCAGGTAGGAGCCTTTGTGTGAGTTTACATTTTCCTGCTTTTTTCCTGCTGATTGTGGGACAGAGATGACTGATTACGAGCGCGTCACATGGGTAGTGCTGCAAGCAACGGAATTGATAATGGAAAACTCCGCTGTTCTTCTACATGCTCTGAAAGGCCTTCAGCCTGTCTCTTATTTAATAAAAGTGTCTGAATGCCAGGATTTCAATGGTATGAATTTTCTATTTCTATAGACTTGTAAGTAGATTTATGGTAATCATTTGGGGCTACAGCACGGAACTACCATGTTGCGGGACCAGTATCTCCTTTAATCAGTTTTGTTACTAAATAAAGCTTCATTTTGGGCATATTGTGGACACAGATATTCGATTAGTTAATTTTTATTCCTACTTGAATCCCAACGATTAGTGTTCAGGTCCCAATGAATGTTCCTAGTTCGCATATTCGTAATTTACCTCTCATACTGCCTTGTGATATGTTCGCCTCAGTAGCATGGTGTTTAGCGTGTCTAGATGCTATGCCGAGATGCCGGGTCTGATGCCCGCAGCTGCCAGTGGATTTTCCATGTTGGCACTGGGCCCTTGAGGACAAATGAGTAACAGCCACTCCAATATCGACAAAGCCGACAACAGGGAGAGAGAACCCATCCACATAGGACCCAAATTACGCCATTGTTTGAGAACGACATGGCTACTGGTCGCTCCCAATTGGCCCTTACGGACTGGAGTGCGGAGCGTTTCCTTTTTGCTTTGCTTTTCTTTTCGCAACAATAAGTAATAAAAGAGTTCTGGATGCATCACCTTCAAAATACTTGATCACACATTATGTGCTTTCAGTATTTGGCCCTATGAATCCTTAGAATCTCTGTAATGAAAACCACCTTCGCATTTTTAATTTGACTTGAAATATATTTTTAGAAAGAGAACATGGTCCAAGTAGACTGTGATCTGCTTTATTGGCTGCGCAATTGGCCAGTGAAAGCCATGGGTCATTTTTCAAGCACATATTTTGAGCTTCATCTTTCATTGCACATTCTAATACACCGCTAGCGCTTAAAAATGATCCACGGTTAAAATAGGCCAACTGCACTGGTAATGTCATAATACAGGGTGGACGTCCCATGACGCTTGTTCAAGTTCATCGTTGGGCGGTTAACTCAGTTTTTTTTTTATTACAGTGGGCTTCTAACCCTCTGACAGGACACGCTGAGCTACAGTATCGACATTTTAAATGTGTGCCCCGACCGGGACTCGAACTCGGGATCTCCTGCTTACATAGCAGACGCTCTACCCATTTTTTTTTTGTTCGATATACACTCCTGGAAATGGAAAAAAGAACACATTGACACCGGTGTGTCAGATCCACCATACTTGCTCCGGACACTGCGAGAGGGCTGTACAAGCAATGATCACACGCACGGCACAGCGGACACACCAGGAACCGCGATGTTGGCCGTCGAATGGCGCTAGCTGCGCAGCATTTGTGCACCGCCGCCGTCAGTGTCAGCCAGTTTGCCGTGGCATACGGAGCTCCATCGCAGTCATTAACACTGGTAGCATGCCGCGACAGCGTGGACGTGAACCGTATGTGCAGTTGACGGACTTTGAGCGAGGGCGTATAGTGGGCATGCGGGAGGCAGGGTGGACGTACCGCCGAATTGCTCAACACGTGGGGCGTGAGGTCTCTACAGTACATCGATGTTGTCGCCAGTGGTCGGCGGATGGTACACGTGCCCGTCAACCTGGGACCGGACCGCAGCGACGCACGGATGCACGCCAAGACCGTAGGATCCTACGCAGTGCCGTAGGGGACCGCACCGCCACTTCCCAGCAAATTAGCGACACTGTTGCTCCTGGGGTATCGGCGAGGACCATTCGCAACCGTCTCCATTAAGCTGGGCTACGGTCCCGCACACCGTTAGGCCGTCTTCCGCTCACGCCCCAACATCGTGCAGCCCGCCTCCAGTGGTGTCGCGACAGGCGTGAATGGAGGGACGAATGGAGACGTGTCGTCTTCAGCGATGAGAGTCGCTTCTGCCTTGGTGCCAATGATGGTCGTATGCGTGTTTGGCGCCGTGCAGGTGAGCGCCACAATCAGGACTGCATACGACCGAGGCAAACAGGGCCAACATCCGGCATCATGGTGTGGGGAGCGATCTCCTACACTGGCCGTACACCACTGGTGATCGTCGAGGGGACACTGAATAGTGCACGGTACATCCAAACCGTCATCGAACCCATCGTTCTACCATTCCTAGACCGGCAAGGGAACTTGCTGTTCCAACAGGACAATGCACGTCCGCATGTATCCCGTGCCACCCAACGTGCTCTAGAAGGTGTAAGTCAACTACCCTGGCCAGCAAGATCTCCGGATATGTCCCCCATTGAGCATGTTTGGGACTGGATGAAGCGTCGTCTCACGCGGTCTGCACGTCCAGCACGAACGCTGGTCCAACTGAGGCGCCAGGTGGAAATGGCATGGCAAGCCGTTCCACAGGACTACATCCAGCATCTCTACGATCGTCTCCATGGGAGAATAGCAGCCTGCATTGCTGCGAAAGGTGGATATACACTGTACTAGTGCCGACATTGTGCATGCTCTGTTGCCTGTGTCTATGTGCCTGTGGTTCTGTCAGTGTGATCATGTGCTGTATCTGACCCCAGGAATGTGTCAATAAAGTTTCCCCTTTCTGGGACAATGAATTCACGGTGTTCTTATTTCAATTTCCAGGAGTGTAGTTCGCTGCGTTTGGTTTGGGCGGACGTCACAATAAATCTGTTGAAGTTGATCGTTGATTCCTTGACCCAGTTTTTTTTGTTACAGAGAGCACGCAGCCCTCTGACCGAACACTCTGAGCTATTGTCCCGGCCCTTCCATCTGAGGCACGTCTCCCGCGAGACCTACATTCTCACCTTATATGTCCACACACTACTTTCGTAGTGTCGCTACCCAACACACGCTTTACTCGTGGAAAACATTCTTACCAAGTCCCGTAAAGGTTCGGGTAATATATCCGAAAGAACAGACAACATTTCCTGCAATCTGGTCTGTTTGTCGCTCCACGAGTTCATGAGATGCAGAACAGACAGAGCACAGACGATATCCGTTGCGCATAATAACAGGACCAACAACAAAGGTTTTCAGTTTTTAGGGTGTACCTCTTCTTCCTAAGCTGAACGTTGAGACGTACGTCTACTTCCTTCGTATGCACTTCCGTGGCGCCGCGCGAAGTTCCACAACCAGTAGGAAGTCACGAGTGCGATAAGCGAGTAAAATTAATCGACACATTGTGCCGTAGAAATACTCGTGAGCATGTACGGCGGATCCCGAGGAACTCCCCGTAGGTGTGCATTATAAAATAGAATGTTTCGTCAGGTAGGGTTAAAGTTTTCGCTGTCACGTATTGTATTTTCTGAAGTATTCTGCGATCCACTTAGTGGACTGGAAAATGTAATCCGCTAACAGATCATACACTGCTACTGGCTGTTTACTAACAATTTCCACCAATAACAACTCCATAGCTACAAATCTACAATAAAGAGTACAGTTCACAATCAGATAGTCAGAAGATACAGAAAATCATCACACATCGTGTTGCACGGAAGCATTTGAAATATTGTGGTATCGATAGCTACGATGCCATGGTGTAGGTGCAAGTTCATAAGTTGGCACCGCGACAGACACCGACGATAGCGCCCTATAGCCTGTGCTGTGGAGCTCAACGAGGTCCGCTCCAGATTCAGCCCATTTGATAAAGAGCAGAAAGCCAGGACACTTCGCTTCAGATTGAGACTTTGTATTACTTACCACGGGTCTAAGGATTCGCACCTCAGTGACAAGTTATATAACCATTTATTACTTGTTTTTGCCTATAGAAAACATCTATAATTTGACACGCAGTACCGACGTGTTTTCCTTTTTCCTGCTCCTACTCACTTCCTACATTCGTCCTACCCTTCAGTTTACAGGAGCAGACCCACTACGAAAAATATAACTGATGCAGTCAGAGCTGGTCAACTCCGTCTTGTTTATAAACACCTCCAGCCGTCTACTGGCGCCATGATCAGCTCTGAGCTCTCAGCCCGCCAGATACATGGACACTAGCTTAATCGCATCCGTCGTCTAGATTACTAGAAAATTATTGATTATACATTTAGACCTGTGCACAGATCCGCACTTACAAGCCCTTTTAAGGATCTCGTATTGAAAAGTATAAATTTATCCATCCCAATGGATCATTTCTTTCGCCTTGATATACGCAGCAGTCGTAAATCATTACATCCATTCCACGGGCCCAATAACTCGCAACGTACCATCGAGAACACTGCAGATCGACTCCCCCATTTTGAAAGCTCCAAGCAGCTCCTGGAAATTAATTCACCTCCAAGTCAGATTCGACAGCAGAGTTACGGTATTTTAATCTGCCATTTCCCGCTCACGTCACTAACATTCCACTGAAAAGTGCTGCTCCTTGCCAAGACTTTTCAAGACTTTATTTCAAACAGCTGCCGGAAAATTCCTGACACACTGCACCCTAAGCCATCGCAGCAAGGCTCGAGCACAAAAAACTTAGGAACGTTACGGAGAGATCGACCCACCATCGCAAGGTTGAGCTCTTTATCCCCTAAACCATTTCTAGCGCGTAAAACAGCGAACAGGACAAGCCCTCGGCCGGGGCAAATTCTCAAGGTTGTCTACGAGGTATTTTCTGCATTGCTTGGCTAACCAAATTCCACATCGCAATCTCCTTACGTAACCAACAACACCAAAGAAGTAACCCTCTAAGTTTTGGCTATAAGATCGTTCAGCATATTGGAAAGGAGGAGTTACTGCTACGTTCCACAGTGATAACAAGTAGATTATCAGATTTAGAAATACATGATTGATATAGAACCCCAGCGGAACTTCAGCAACGTCGTCAGAACAACTTTGGCATATTGTCGAACCGTCCACATGTTGTCAAGGAATTTTCGACTACGCTGCAGAAGTTTTGCTGGGATGTCCTTACACATTTTCCATACAGTCCCGATCTCTCCCCTATCTAGTTTCCTCATTTCTGAAACCGAGAAGATATACATTCGACCGACCTTTGGGTGAAAAGATGCCCACTGAAAACAATCATGGTACCGTAGGCAACCGCAAAAATTTTATGTCAGTGCACTGATCATCTTGTCTCATAGTGGTATAAATGTATTAACAGTTATGGAAATTACGTTTGAAGCAATGACTAGTTTACTAACATTTTTTTGCATCTGGCACGCTTCAAATGTGTGTGAATTTCTATGGGGCCATACTGCGAAGGTCATCGGCCCCTAGACTTACACACTACTTAAACAAACTTACGCTAAGGACAACACACACACACACACCCATGGCCGAGGGAGGACTCTAACTTCCGGCGGGGGGGCCGCGCAATCCGGGACATGGCGCCTCAAACCACACCGCCACTCTGAGCGGCTGTCACATTCCCATCTGACTGACAGTTATACAGGGTGTCGCAAAAATCATGCTACAAACTTCGGGAGCATGTGGAGGATGTCTTGAGGAACAGATCGAGGGTAGTAATTCGTGAACGGAAACGTCTTCCAATGTCGCTAAAGAGCGTCGAAATTATAAGCGCCAGCGCCTGCCATTTCGTTAGCAAACCTGACTTTGTTCGCCTGCGAACTGTATGTGGAACGTGTCGCGATGTCGTTTGTTACTCACTGCTTGCGACTATCCAGACGATGGCCAATGGAGAGGACAGAGCTAGCTGTTTGGTAGAAAGATCTAGTTACCTGTGAATGTGATGCTGTATCACCTTGGTGGATGACAGTTTCGGACACCAGTACCAATCAGCAGATTGCCTTTTCTCCCTCTTGGATCTCTATAAAATCTCCTAATTTTTTTGTTACAACGCAGAAAAATAAACTAAAGATGCAAATCCGTATCCTTCAATGCAACAGAACATTCCGTTCAAAGGACATCCTCTACATGTTCCCTGTCTATTCAGCAACTAGCTCCATATACTTCACCGGCTATCGCGGCAACCAGTCACAAACACTGAGTAAGAAACATCATTACGAGACATTTCGCCTGCGGTCCGTCAGCGTACAAAGTCACTTTAGCTGCTGGTGTGGCAGACGCAGTCGCCAAAAACTTAGTCGCACTGTACCGTCATTACAAGATGTGCCTAGACACGGGTTCCTATGTTACATTTATTCTTGAAGACACCCTGAACCACCCTAGAAGCTTGTCGCAACATTTGTGGGACGCCCTGTATATACAGATGTAGGTAACAACGAATCACAAATGAGGAGGTATATAAGTACCAAGTAATCATTGACGTAGCGTCGCTTATGTCACGGTCTTTAGGATGTTCCTAAGTTAATGCGCGGGAGAGACGCGGTATCTCTTTACACGCCATATCCGTACGGACACTGTCACCTACAGCTTCCGGTAGTAATAACTGTAAGCTGTGTGAGCTTACTAGCTCGGGGATGAATCCCTCGTGGCAAGTGTAGTATCGCATTATGTAACAGGACAGGCGTCGCATTCCTCTGGGATAAGGACTGCTCTGCTGCTGTAATGGAGCCCTGGCAAAAGGCGCCAGAGGTAATTTGCTGCCACAATTTTTTAAAATTAAATTAAAGTTTAGGTGAAGGAGGAACTAGAGACACATTTGTAGGTCTGCGGCAGAAAGAACTCTCGCATTGTAGTGCAGCGGAGTCGGAATATGTAACGGGATCAGACACAAGAAAAAGATGCTCTTTTCTTATCTCAGTGTTGTCTGTGTATGGAAGATGTCATTCTATTTTAACCTGTATGGGAATTTCCCTACTATAACGATACATATTTATATTTCCACCGAATTTCACAACTCAGGGGCCAAAAAGCAAGCTCAAAAGAGAGCAGTACCCACACTAAACGTTCATCGCTTTGATGTCTTAGCAGAACCTTATACAGGGCGAAACATGGGAGAATTAGTGTCACATGCTGCGAAGTAATTAACTGCCATCTATGTGTAACTGCCAGGTAGGGTAAGACAATTATATCGGTTGGAAAAACGTAGCAGTGAAGTTTTCCCCTTGTCTTATCGGTAGCATATTTTTGTCGCCGCTGTAGATTTCGAAGCAGAGCTTCATCTTCAGAGCCTCAGCTGGGGTTCTGTGAGTCTTTACTGCAATATCAACACGCTGGAGACGCATTACTGGAAGGGAGGGAACGTTGTTCCTTTTTAGGCTTCGTGCGCATAGTTTTGTGAAAAGTAATAAAACGTCTCTTCATTCCCGAATCTTTAAAGAACCTGATTCCTATATATAAATCATCCTCAGACTCTTGATTCCTCTACAAATGAGTTAATGTGTTAAATATCTGCCGCATGCATACAATGCATAACGGTTGAAGACGCCAAATCCTAGTTATGCCGGTTTTATTAGTTTCGGATTATTCATCCATAGACAAATGAATAAGTCAAGACCAACGTTTAGGTTGTCATACATCGTGAAGTATGCGCCGTACAATATCAGTTTGCATGTACATTCAATGTACAAATGGATACTGTCTACTACAAAATGTGTAGCGAATAGGATCCGTATTGAAGAAGTAATATGGCTAGTTAAATAAAATTTTTTACTCCGGTTACGGCTTTTCATGCGTAGCACCATATGTTTGCAGAATTTATCAGCATTATGAAGCGCATACATTTACAATGATGTTTTATATAATGTTTACATGCGTGTTGTTTTGCCTCTCTCGCCCTGAAATCGTCAGGGTGAGAGAGGCACAACACAACATATGCAAACATCACATAATAAACGATTGAAAATATTTGCAGTTGGTAATGAGATAATATTGAAAATCGTGTCGTGCCATAGATGAAAAATCTTAACTGGTGCAATGATTTACTATTTATTATCTGTTTACATAAACGACTATACGAACAGGGTAAGCAGTAATTTACGGCTGTTTGATGATGATGAAGCTGCGCTGTACGGAAAAGTGTTGTCGTTGACTGACTGTAGAAGGATGCAAAACTCCTTAGAATATCTAGATCGCGTGACCAAAAAATGCATGCTTTTAAGTAGAAAAATGTAAGCTAATGCGGATGTAGAAAAAACAGTGCGGTAGCGTTGGGATACAGCATTAGTTAGTTACTACTTCACACAGTCGCATCAACTAAATATCTGGGCGTAAAGTGGCAGAGCTATATGACATGGAATGAGCACAGCAGTGTGGCCGTAGGGAAGGCGAACGCTCGACTTCGTTTTATTGGGAGAATTCTGCGAAAGTGCAGTTCATCGAGGAAGTCGACACCGTGCAGCAGAGAAAGTAGTGCGACCCATTCTTGAGTACTGTTCGAGTGTTTGGGATCCTTGCCAGATCCTATGAGCGGCATGTGCGTAGAGTTGTCATTGCTAACAGACAAGCAAAACTATGTGAAATAATGGGTAGAAATAAATGTGGGATGTACGACTAACGTATCCGTTACGACAGATTGGAGCAATTTGGCGTTAAAAGGCTACTGCACCAGACTGTCGATGCGAGTGCCTTTGCTAACACTCCCCCTCGGTTCGTGGCTATCTCGGTTGGACCAGGGATGGCTGGAGAAACGTGGCCTAGTCAGATGAGTTCCGACTTCCACTGCTTAGAGCTGATGTTGGGTTTCGTGTGTGGCGGAGATCCCACGAAGCCATGGACACAAGCTGTCAACAAAACTATTTTGCAATCTGTTGATGACTCCATAATCGTGTGAGCTGTGTTTACATGGAATGGATTGGTCCCCCTGGTCCAAAGGAACCGATCATTGACTCATTGCAACCATTCATTGACTTCATGTTCCCAAACATAGATGACATGCCATAATTGTTCGCGATTGGTTTGAAGAACATTCTGGATGTTTCGTGCGAATGATTTGTCCACCTAGATCGCCTGACAATAGTCCCATCGAACATTAATTGCCACGTAATCGAGAGGTCAGTTCGTGCACAACATCCTGTACCGCCGACACTTTTGCAGTTATGTACATCTACCGAGGCAGCACCTCGCAGTATCTCTGCAGAGGAATTCCAACGACTTGTTGAGTCCATCCCACGTCGAGTTGCTGCACTACGCTGGGCAAAAGGAAGCCCGACACTATACTGGGAGGTATCAAAGGACTTTTATTTCCTCAGTGTATTTTCTGTTTGATTTGAACACTGTGACGGCCTTGCCGCAGTGGATACACCGGTTCCCGTCAGATCACCGAAGTTGCGCGCTGTGGGGCGTGGCCAGCACTTGGGTGGGTCACTATCCGGGCCACATGCACTGTTGCCATTTTTTGGGATGTACTCAGCCTCATGACGCCAATTGAGCAGCTACTCGACCGAATAGTAGCGGCGCCGGACAAAGGAAACCATTTTAACGACCGGGAGAGTGGTGTGCTGAGCACACGCCCCTCCTATCTGCATCATCCTTTGAGGATGACACGGCGGTCGAATGGTCTCGATGAGCCACTTGTGGCCTGAAGACGGAGTGCTTGTGCACTGTGAGTTAGGCCGCCTTAAGACATGTACAGATTCCACCTTTAATAATTGATTTGCGTTGTTAAACCTGTTGTTGCTGCGGTGTTCGAGTCCATGACTGGTTTAATTCAGCTCTCCTTGCTGTTGTATCCTGGGCGAGCCTGTTTATCTCCGAATAAATACTTCGACCTAGATCCTTCTGAATCTCCTTACTGTATTAATCTCTTAGCCTCCGTCTATTTTACCACACTCTCTTCCCTTCAACACTATTGGCGATCCCTTGATGTCTCAGCATGTTAACTGACACCGATCCCCCTTATGGTGAACTTGTACCACAAGTATCTTTTCTCACCATTTTCAGCATTCTTCTTGAGCACCACATTTCGAAAGCTTCTATTCTCTTATTGTCTGAACTGTTTATCGTCCATGTTTGATTTGTATACACGTCTACACTCCAGGCAAATACCTTCGGAAAAGACTTCCTAACTCTTAAATCTATATACGATGTAAATAAACTTCTCCCCTTCAGAAATGCTTTTCTTGCCATTGCTAGTCTACATTTTTTATCCTCTCCTCTCCCGCCATTATGAGCTATTTGGCTTTACATATAGCGAAACTAATCCACTATTTTAAGTGTCTCGCTTCCGAACCCAATTGCCTTAGCATAACCTTTTTTTTAATTCGACTACATTAAATTATCCTTATTTTGCTTTTGTTGATGTTCTTCTTACGTTCTCCTTTCAAGTCACTGTCATTCCGTTCAACTGTTCTTCCCAGTTCTTGCTGTCTGTGACAGTTACAGTTTCATCGGCTAACCTCAAAATTTTTATTTGTTTCTCTCTGAACCTTAATTTCTACTCCAAATTTTTCTTTCGTATCCTTTACTGCTTGTTCAATGTGCAGATTGAATATCATTGGGGAAAGGATACAACCCTGTGTAACTTGCTTCTCGACCACTGCTTTAATTTTAATCCCCTCGGCTCCTACAACTGCCTTCTTGTTACTGTACAACTTGTAAATAGTCGTTTGCTCCATGTATTTTATTCTTGCTCCCTATCAAAAGCTTGTTGCCTACAAATTCTATGAACGTCGGTTTGCCTTTTCTTAAATACTACGAATAAAATATGTCGTAGGGTCTGTATTGTCTCTCGTGTTCCTACATTTCTCCGGAGTCGTATGTAATCTTCCCTGAGGTTGGCTTCTAGAATTCGTATCTGTATTTCTCAACCTATAAAATATTGTTATAACTCTTTACGAGTAGATTGTAACAGCGTTTTAAGTTTTCAGTTTCGTGAAATAATTACATTAAATACTTTTTATGTTATTGAGTAATGGTTTTCGCAGTTTAATTATGTGCGTTGTTGTCCTGCTTGACTATTCAGCGCTCTGGCAAGAAGTCACATCAGCCAAAAATACCCTATTATGACAGATGAGTGAGATGTTACTAAGATGAGGGAAAGCTGTCTGATGCTAACTGCATATCGTATATAAATCCTATGAGAATAGACAATAAATGGCATTGAGAGTTGTCCCATAGTTGAAGAAAGAAAGGAATATTACAAGGCATCACAGATGTGCTCAATAACGTTCATGTCTGCGGAATTTGGCGGCCAGCGAAAGTTTTTAAGCTCAGAAGAGCGTTCCTGGAACCACTCTGCAGCAATTCTATACGTGTGCGGTGTCGCATTATCCTGCTGGAATTGTCCAAGTCCGTCGCAATGCACAATAGACACGAATGGATGCAAGTGGTCAGACAATATGCTTATGTACGTGACACCTGTAATAGTCGTATCTAGACGTATCAGGGGTCCCATATCACTCCAATTGCACATGCTCCGCACCATTACAGAGCCTCCAACAGCTTGAGCAGTCCCCTGCTGATATGCAGGGTCCATGCATTAATAAGGTAGCCCCCATACCCTTACACGTCCATCCGCTCGATACAATTTGAAACGGGACTCGTCCGACCAGACAACATGTTTCCAGTCGTCAACAGTCCAATGTCGGTGTTGAAGGTACCACGCGAGGCGTACAGATTTTGTGTCGTGCAGTCCTAAGGGTCCACGGTGGGTCTTCGGCTCCGAAAGACCATATCGATGTTATTTGGTTGGATTCTTCACACGCTGGGACTTGCTGGTGGCCCACCATTGATACCTGCAGCAATTTGCGGAAGGGATGCACTTCTGTCACGCTGAACGAATCTCTTCAGTCGTCTTTGGTCCTATTCTTGCAGGATCTGTTTTCGGCTGCACCTATGGTGGAGATTTGATGTTTTACCGGCTTCCTGATATTCTTCGTACACTCATGAAATGGCCGTACCGGAAGATCCCCACTTCAATGTTACCTCGTAGAAGCTGTGTCCCATCGCTCGTGCGCCAACTATAGCACCACGTTGAAACTCACTCAATCTGCCATTGTAGCGGCAGTAACCGATTGAATAACTGCGCCTAACACTTGTCTTGTATAGGCGTTGCCGACCGCAGCACTGTGTTCTGCCTGTTTACATACCTCTGTGTTTGAATACGCATGCTTGTATCAGTTTCTTTGGCGCTTCAGTGTATTTCACGGCCAAGATTTGGTGAAATGATGTGTCCTGCCTGGTTTGCTGTCAAATTGTGGGATAAGAGAAAATCTTTTATGCATGTAAACTTAATTTGTTTATCCATACATGTTTATGCATCTGTAAAAATACGGCGATTACAACCTGTGCAATACATCAAAAATTAATACTCACCCCAGAACATGTCAGCCATTGACTTTAAGGAAGTAAATGTATGCAATTTTTCCACCGAAGCTCTTTTGTACACTTTGTAATACCTTCCTGAGAATTTATTTGTAATACCTTCCTGAGAGTTTATTCGCAATACCAATTTTTTTGTTTTCATGCCTCTTATGAAAATATGTAGAAATGCAGTACTTTGAGCATTATGTAAGTTTATTTGAGGTGTAGGTATCGAAACAATTAAAAATAAAAGCAAACAATTTTTCGCATAGACATTAGACCTAGAATTAACACTGCGTAGTCTTTCGTTTGGTTCAAATTTTACCTTGGGACTGCGGTACTGTTTATATCTTAGGTCTTACAAACCACTTGCTAAAAAGCGCTTCTTGTTTTCTAAACGTTTTGCCATATGGAGCTCCCACTTTAGTCACTTTCAGTTCCGGCCAGTCCCTGCACATACAATTAATTTGGATGAAATCGTTCATGGGGGAGTAGGCGAGGTCCATTGTTACAAAGATATACGATTATCGCAATATTGTTTTGTCGCGGGACGTTTATAAGGAGCGCTGTGGGACACAATCTAATAATCCGATATTTTATTTTATTTAGAATCGACGACGAGGCCATTCCAGATGGAGCCCGTTCACGATTTGGAAAACTGCAGAGAAGGAAATTGGCCTAGTTCTCTTCAAAGAAAAGCCTGAAGCGATGTAAGGAAACCAAACCTAACTCTGGGCGGCCTGTTGTGAATTTGATCCCCGGCACTACCGAATACGGCTCTGAGCACTATGGGACTTAACGTCTATGGTCATCAGTCCCCAAGAACTTAGAACTACTTAAACCTAACTAACCTAAGGACAGCACACAACACCCAGTCATCACGAGGCTACCGAATACGAATCCATGTCATTAGCATAACGCCACCTTGCTCAAACTGTGATTTGAAAGAGGTCTTTAGTAATAAGTAAATATGTGATAACTCTCGTAACTGTGTTGCGTTCCATATTGTCAGCGGGCTTCACGTATTTACGTAGTCTTGCTGGGAAAGAATGGCTTGGCGTGTTAACAATAATATCGGGTGCCCCTCTGAAGATATAGGGAGATGATGAGGTTTCGGAGTTGAGCTCGCGTTTCGGCCCGTAATGCACCTCCGTTACATCAAAGCGAAGCTCAGTAAGGAGCTCACAGAGGGTGAAAGCCGATACTGCAGTTGGCAAGGCGTCTGGCGTTTATGGCGGCCCTCCACTCGCAGAAGGTAAGGGTCCTTGGGATGCGCCTTTGAGCCGCCAACTCCCTCTCTGCCCAAATATCACCGTCACAGCCCATCTCTCGCCGCCCACGCATTCAGTCGTTTCCCTCCTTTCCACGCTCGCGACATAGCGCTCAGTGGGAATCACTGATCAAGTATCCAAGACGAGAAGGAGAGAGTTCAGTCCCTCACTTATCTGATCACTGCATGACATATGGCTTATATATACCTGAAAGTAAACTGCTAAATTTTATTAATATTTATATACTTTATATTCCAGGCTATGCTTTGCTGCCGCTCAGTCTGGTTAAAAGGAGTATAAAGGAAAGAGAAAACACACGTTTCTAATATGTATGGTAAGCTGACATACGACCTAACCTCCTTTCCCCCACCCAACCACCTTTATCTGTCCATTTCCTCCTCCCACTCATTCTGCTCATCTCTCCTTCTTTCTCCTCTCACTGTCCAACTGTCCATCATCTCCTCCCTCTTTCTGTTCATCGTCTCCTCTCTCCTGTCTCTGCATCCCTTCCTGCCGCCTCTCTCGTTCCATTTTCTCCTTTCCGCTTTCTATGACAATTTCTTCTCACACTTTTGTCCTTCTCTTCTTCCCCTGTCGCTGACCTTGAGTGACGTCTGTTATTATTCGCAAATTAATTTTCTGTAGTAGTATTCTAATCGTATAGCGTTAAGCCATTAATACGACATCTCTATTTGGCAACAACATGTCACGTGTATGTACGTATGCCCTACATCAATCCGAATATTCATTAGAGTGCTACGTAAAAATGTGAAGTAAGTTGGTCAACAACTTTTCGAGAATTTTTGTAACAAGATTTGACCTTTGTATGTTACATATTCATTTATATGTTACTTGTATTAAAACAGGTTTATAAAACATTCGTGTACTCGAATGTAATGTAATGCCAAAATTTAAAAGCAATCACTGAAGAACAATCAGAGCTTCATGATTTTGAAGAAACGAATGTTTACATTTTTACTTATATAGATTTGTAACATAGATACGCTGTAATCATGGTACTTATTCCGCTGTTACTTGTACAGGTTGATCCGAATTCTGCCGACAAAATTTTGTTCAAGGGTATTTCCTGTGTATTTCGGTTCAGGAGACTGGTGGTCTCCATTGGCTCACTGAGTAATTGCATCTCCTTTGATATTCATCCTCCATTTGTCTTCATAAATCTATAGCACTAAAATCAGTTGTCAAAGAGTAGAGATGTCAATGGAAAATCCCGGTTGTCTCTTTTAGAAACGAACTCAATCCATTTCCTCGGGTCACTTGCTGTCGGCAACATAAATGTTCACTGCTCTCTTTGCTTTCAAACTTGCGTTAAGTACTGCTAGATTGTTTCTCGGGTTTTATTCGCCCTGTAGTTTTACGTGTATGTTAACACTGATAAATTTCAGTGCGGATAGGATTACTGATGAAGATTTGTCCAATACGCACCTCATGTAGTGTCTACTGAACGTAATAGATTAGCGGCACAACAACGATAGCCTTAACTGTTGTCAACCCACCCGAAACTCATCCCAGTACTTTTACACCTATTCATAGGGAGATTCTCAAAATGCCTTATGAAATGAAATATTTCCAGTAGCGGTTTAATAAGCATCATCACAGCATAGAAGTTCATACGTGACAGAAAAGGTGAGGAGCCTGGAAGACATGGCCGGCTGTTAATATAATATCGTAGGCATTGGCGGTTACATACATGATTAAAAATGAGGAACCACCACCATAGTCCATTATTGCTGTTCACGTTTAGTTGTTAAGGAACACGGAAATGCCACGTACACGTGTGAAACAAGTTTGTTAGCACCTGACAGGTTTGGAGAACGTCTCCGTTCCACCGACTAGTCGCATCGTGCAACATATACACTACTGGCTATTAAAATTGCTACAGCACGAAGATGACGTGCTACAGACGCGAAATTTAACCGACAGGAAGAAGATGCAAATGATTAGCTTTTCAGAGCATTCACACAAGGTTGGCGCCGGTGGCGACACCTGCAACGTGCTGATATGAGGAAAGTTTCCAAACGATTTGTCATACACAAACAGTAGTTGACCGGCGTTGCCCGGTGAAACGTTATTGTGATTCCTCGCGCAAGGAGGAGAAATGCGTACCATCACTGCTCAAATGGCTCTGAGCAGTATGGGACTTAACATCTATGGTCATCAGTCCCCTAGAACTTAGCACTACTTAAACCTAACTAACCTAAGGACATCACGCAACACCCAGTGTACCATTACGTTTCCGACTTTGATAAACGTCCATCTGCACGAACACTTCGACGACGTTTGCAGCAGCATGGACTATCAGCTCGGAGACCGTGGCTACGGTTACCCTTGACGCTGCTTCACAGCCAGGAGCGCCCGCGATGGTGCACTCAACGGCAAACCTGAGTGCACGAATGGCAAAATGTCATTTTTTCTGATGAATCCAGTTTCTGTTTACAGCATCATGATGGTCGCATCCGTGTTTGGCGACATCGCGGTGAACGCACATTAAAAGCGTGTATTCGTCTTCTCCATACTGGCGTATCAACCGGCGTGATGGTATGGGGTGCCATTGATTACACGTCTCGGTCACCTCTTGTGCGCATTGACGGCACTTTGAACAGTGGACGTTACATTTCAGATGTGTAACGACCCGTGGCTCTACCCTTCAAAAAAAATGGTTCAAATGGCTCTGAGCACTATGGGACTCAACATCTTAGGTCATAAGGCCCCTAGAACGTAGAACTACTTAAACCTAACTAACCTAAGGACATCACACACACCCATGCCCGAGGCAGGATTCGAACCTGCGACCGTAGCAGCCCCACGGTTCCGGACTGCAGCGCCAGAATCGCACGGCCACCGCGGCCGGCCTCTACCCTTCATTCGATCCCTGTGAAACCATACATTTCAGCAGGATAATGCACGACCGCATGTTGCAGGTCCTGTACGGGCCTTTCTGGATACAGAAAGTGTTCGACTGCTGCCCTGGCCAGCACACTCTCCTGATCTCTCACCAATTGAAAACGTCTGGTATGGTGGCCGAGCAACTGGCAGGTTACAATACGCCAGTCACTACTCTTGATGAACTGTGGTATTGTGTTGACGCTGTGGTACCTGTACACGCCATTCAAACTCTATTTGACTCAATGCCCAGGCGTATCAAGGCCGTTATTACTGCCAGAGGTGGTTGTTCTGGGTACTGATTTCTCAGCATCTATGCACCGAAATTACGTGAAAATGTAATCGCATGTCAGTTCTAGTATAATACACTCCTGGAAATTGAAATAAGAACACCGTGAATTCATTGTCCCAGGAAGGGGAAACTTTATTGACACATTCCTGGGGTCAGATACATCACATGATCACACTGACAGAACCACAGGCACATAGACACAGGCAACAGAGCATGCACAATGTCGGCACTAGTACAGTGTATATCCACCTTTCGCAGCAATGCAGGCTGCTATTCTCCCATGGAGATGATCGTAAAGATGCTGGATGTAGTCCTGTGGAACGGCTTGCCATGCCATTTCCACCTGGCGCCTCAGTTGGACCAGCGTTCGTGCAGGACGTGCAGACCGCGTGAGACAACACTTCATCCAGTCCCAAACACGCTCAATGGGGGACAGATCCGGAGATCTTGCTGGCCAGGGTAGTTGACTTACACCTTCTAGAGCACGTTGGGTGGCACGGGATACATGCGGACGTGCATTGTCCTGTTGGAACAGCAAGTTCCCTTGCCGGTCTAGGAATGGTAGAACGATGGGTTCGATGACGGTTTGGATGTACCGTGCACTATTCAGTGTCCCCTCGACGATCACCAGTGGTGTACGGCCAATGTAGGAGATCGCTCCCCACACCATGATGCCGGGTGTTGGCCCTGTGTGCCTCGGTCGTATGCAGTCCGCTCACCTGCACGGCGCCAAACACGCATACGACCATCATTGGCACCTAGGCAGAAGCGACTCTCATCGCTGAAGACGACACGTCTCCATTCGTCCCTCCATTCACGCCTGTCGCGACACCACTGGAGGCGGGCTGCACGATGTTGGGGCGTGAGCGGAAGACGGCCTAACGGTGTGCGGGACCGTAGCCCAGCTTCATGGAGACGGTTGCGAATGGTCCTCGCCGATACCCCAGGAGCAACAGTGTCCCTAATTTGCTGGGAAGTGGCGGTGCGGTCCCCAACGGCACTGCGTAGGATCCTACGGTCTTGGCGTGCATCCGTGCGTCGCTGCGGTCCGGTCCCAGGTCGACTGGCACGTGCGACCACTGGCGACAACATCGATGTACTGTGGAGACCTCACGCCCCACGTGTTGAGCAATTCGGCGGTACGTCCACCCGGCCTCCCGCATGCCCACTATACGCCCTCGCTCAAAGTCCGTCAACTGCACATACGGTTCACGTCCACGCTGTCGCGGCATGCTACCAGTGTTAAAGACTGCGATGGAGCTCCGTATGCCACGGCAAACTGGCTGACACTGACGGCGGCGGTGCACAAATGCTGCACAGATAGCGCCATTCGACGGCCAACACCGCGGTTCCTGGTGTGTCCGCTGTGCCGTGCGTGTGATCATTGCTTGTACAGCCCTCTCGCAGTGTCCGGAGCAAGTATGGTGGGTCTGACACACCGGTGTCAATGTGTTCTTTTTTCCATTTCCAGGAGTGTATATTTGTCCAATGAATACCCATTTATCATCTGCATTTGTACTTGGTGTAGCATTTTTAATGGCCAGTAGTGTAGATTTGTGAGGCATTCGGACGTGACAGTGACCCGATAATGGACTGCATCGGAAAATGATGGCACGTCTGGACACCTCAAAGGAGGACCGCCATATTTGGTACTAAGCATATCGTGACCCCTTCACACCTGCACATGTCATCAAACAACAAGTAAGGTCTCCCTGCAACGTTGTGTCATCCCAAACCATTATACGGAGACTAGCAGCAACCAAACAGCAGCGCCGCGAATGGTGCGTGATCAGAAATCGTAATTGCTGATGACTGGTGCCGCATTGTGTTCTTTGATGAACCATCGCTGGCAAGTATTGCGTGGTGTCTGTTCTTTCGGATGGCATTCACATACTATTGCTGAAGTTTTGATGCAACAGCTCTAAGATTATAGGCCTGCACACCTCGTCCAGACCGGTGTAGCCTGGCATGTCTGCAACTGTAATGCACAGTGATGCTTGTGTTTCAACCTTGCGTAGACGAACCAGAACCGGCGCCTAACGGCAAATTGTGAGACTAACACTACTAACGACGCAAGTCCTGCAGTGCACAGTCTGTTCATCTTTACGGGATTATTGCGTATCCATACGTTAAACAGTTGCCCATCTGCACTGGCTCAAGAAGCGTAAGTAAATTTATAACCAGCGTGCACTTTCTTTACCGCGTTGCGCGCCCGCAACGCCACCAGGTGACATTCTGTATCGTGATGATAGCGGACAAAATTTGGAATAATCTTGGTCCCTTGTGTCTCCCATCAGAACAGCCTTTTCCAGAAGCCAACACCTTGTTTCCGTCTTTTTTGAGTTACGAAAAGCGTATGACACTACCTGTTGATATTTAGAAATTTGTGGTAAGATCTTATGGGGACAAACTGCAGAGGTCATCGATCGCTAAACTTACACACTACTCAATGTAACTTACGGTAAGGACAACACACACACACCCATGCCCGAGGGAGAACATGAACCTCGACCGGTGGTGGTAGCGGTTGCGGGGGGTGGGGTGGGGGTGGGGAGGTGGAGTCACGCGGTGGACAGCGGACACTTCTGTCTGACACATTGACATATCATTGTACGCCCTTATCCACACTACAGTCCCGAGGAGGAAGCTGATGGCAGAAATATTCCTTGTCACGAGCCGCTGTTCCACTCTCAGCTACTGAGACCCACAGCCTATCATAGGGTGACAGAAGCTGGAGCGTGTTGCAATTCTGACATCACTACTAACGCTGAGAAACCGCTCTTGCCCTTGTTTTCCATACAAGTCATATTCCTTGCTGTTGCTTGATAGCCGGTTTGCTAGCATCTTTTTATCAAACGCCAGAAAGTGTGCATCCATCCTTACGTGACAGACTGGAAGTTTCACTGAAGCTTGGGATCCGTATTTCGAACACCACCTTTGAAGGACATTTCTGTTCAAAAGACAAAGCGTTTGTCCATTCCCCTGTCTTTCCTCAAGTTTGTGCTGACACACGGTTCAATATGGGTTATTGTACCAGATTCACGAAAAAATACCGCTGATATTTTAATTTGCTTTAGTCTCATTTTGTTAATGTCTATGGACGTGGTTCTACAGAAAAAGTAGATTTATAAAAAAAATAAACTCTGTAGCTCTATTACAATATAAGTGTGTATTATTCGAATTGTGGACCCCTGGTACGCTACATTAAGGTTTACTTCTTGTACCATCTACGGCGTTTCCTTAGCATTATGCGACGACTGTATCGCGGCCGTGGCTCAAATCCACGCAGTCTTAGCGCCGTGTGGTGTACGAATCATATTATGCAACGTGGTACTCCGTAGATTTCAATGGAAACGATTGCTAGTGGACCAGCTTTGTTTATCTGCATTGCTACAGCGGTACTACCATTTATTCTATACTACTGATAAAAATGTAAAACCGCCGTATCTGTCTGTCTGAACACGCTGATCTCAAAAACTAACAGACGAATTCTCTTTGGGTTTTGACAAGTAACTTGAGGATAGGCCTTATGAGAATCGGATCACCGTTCAAAGAATACAACGCTTCGTACAGAAACATATTTAATCTTTGAATATGCTGTTTACTCTTTGATATTAGAACTGTACCATATTTGTGAAAATGTTTATAATGATTGATACGTTATAAATAATACGTTTCAACGCAATAAATGTAATCCTCAACGTGTTTAATGCACATTTCAATACTAAAAGTATTAAAAGTCAAAGTAGTTCTGTCTGTTACGTTTTCACGACTAAACTGCTGCTCTGATATCAATAATATCTGGTATCGAGACAGTTTGAACGCTGAGCGCTGGGGAACCAGAGACTAGCTTAGAAACTAAAAAGAAGAAAAATCGATCCCTAAGAGTGTGAAGTTAGAAGTTAGGGTATGGTTCATATTTTTATACATAATGAACATGAAATGTGTTAATAATTTTGGCAAGTTCGAGTAGCAATCGCACTCTGAGAGTACTATACAAACTTAATCATGAATGTAGACAGTTCATCCATCCAAGAAATCGAAAGTCTCGACGATTCTTGAATGTTTTCGACATTGATACTGGCAACATATTTGTCCTGAGAATTTCAAGATCTGCGAGAATGTTTCAGTTTCAAGTCGAGTAACAAATAACAAAATAAATAATGTCTGCGTTTGATATAATCATAAATTAATATCTTTATCTTTTTTTTGTTTTACTATGAAACCATGCATCTTGCCTTTTATCATAATTCAATGTCAACGGGAAGTACCCTATATGTCGGAACGAATGAGTTTGAGAGTATCGAAATCATCAACATTTTCTTGGGCCTCTGTCCCACTTCAACGCAGGGTCGGCCCTGTTACTATGGAGTAGTGTACCCCAGCTGTCTGTGTTTCGAGGCTGGACAAGGGGACCAGCCAAGTATTCACCGAGTGGGATGTGGAGAACCGCCTAAAAACAACATTCAGTCTGGCCGGCACACGGGCCCTCGTCGTTAACCCGCCGGGTGGATTCAATCCGGGGCTGGCGCTCCCACCCAAGTCCAGGAAGCAGCGCATTAGCGCTCTCTGACAACCTGGTGGGTTTGCGAGTATCAAAATAAGTGACATACATGGTCGTATTTTCTGATCACATTTACTTACAAGATTCAATTGCTCTACAACGCCCATGGACCGCGGACCTTAATACGTGCCATAAATTTCAACTTAATACGTCTACCTGTTGATGAGAAAAGTGGTTTCTAACATTGGAATGGAGGGACAGACAGAGACAGTGATCATATATTTTCACCAACTGCGACATGCCACTCGCGGGCAAAGTTTGGAAGGTAGGAGACGAGGTACTAGCAGAAGTAAAGCTGTGAGGAGGGGGCGTTGTGCTTGGGTAACTCAGATGGTTGAGCACTTGCCCGCGAAAGTAAAATGTTCCGAGTTCGAGTCGCGGTCCGGCACACAGTTTTAATCTGCCAGGAAGATTCATATCAGCGCACACTCCGCTGCTGAGTGAAAATCTCATTCCCCTAACTACGGATGTGCTGTTACACAGTGACGAATATAACATTTTACTTCTTTGTAGCGGTCGTTGTCTTGTGGTGTTCGTTATTGTCAACGTCAGCGCCGGTTTTCCGATTTCCGGGGTCGGGGAGACTGTTTTCCAGTCATAAGATCCTTTAATTCGGCTAAATAAACTGCCTGACAAAAAGTGAAGTATCCAGGACGTGCTGCAGAATTGGCTCGTGCCGCAGCTGGAGACCGACAGTGTGGACTTCAGCTACCAATGCAATGGTGCTCCATCCCACTTCCATCATAATATTCGTGAATCCTCAAACAAGAAATTGAGAGACCGATGGATTGGTCGGTCGTGATGGGGTTGACAACCAGCAGTTCACGTTCTCCCAACCTAGCCCCAAGGGATTTTGTTGTGTGATTTCGTGCGGGAGATTCAGGTTTTACACCTGCTCTACCAGCAAACCTACCAAAACTGCGAGCTCGTATCAACAGTGCTTTTGAACAGATTAATAGGGACGTGCTGCGCCGAATGAGGGAAAATTTTTATTATAGACTTGATATCTGGAGAATCAGTACGTGGGCATAGATGGAGCACATGAAAAGTAAATTTTTGGGTTTTTATCAGTGTTTACAAAGCTCTGTGACAATATGTAAAGTAATACAGCTACAGCAAATCTGTGAAATCGCCTCATTTATAATGCGAGGGGCGTTCAATATGTAAAGTAACACTTTTTTTCTGAAACCAGATTGATTTCATTTAGGGTTTATTTCGTTGAAAAACCCAAATGTTTAACATAAACTGCATTGAATACACGGCCTTACGCCACCTTAGTGGCAGGGTCTGTATGCCAGAATTGCATCACTTTACCAGTCGACGTCGTAGGCTACGTTTTGCTGCATTAATAATCTCACAATCATCCACATAATGCTTCCCGCTGAACGCATTCTTCATTGGGACATACATATTCATATAGGAAGATGCGAGATACGGGCAGTAGAGTGATGAAGAAGAAGAGTTCAGTGAAGTTTTGTGAACTGCTCTCAGGTGCACATAATTGTGTGAGAAGTTGCTTTGTCACGGAGAAGGAGTCAATTCGCATTTTTGTGGTGACAAACTAGTGGAAGACCTGTCTTCAGTTCCCTGAGGGTCTGCTTCTAACGCACCTACGTTACAGATGCGGTTTTCAAGTATACGTAAACGGCGCCACACATCGGAACTTTATGAAGCTATGCGGGCTGAAGCATGAATATGTCTCTATATCTCAAAACAAATTTCGTATTTTTTTTCTATTTTCTCATAACCTGTTAAGTCGGGTTGCTTATTTCAAGGTGCATGAAATATTTTCTGCGAAACTTTTATTTTGCCCCCCTCCCCCCTGTAGATACAGACGAATAAGAAGTGTATGGACCAAATAATCAACAATACTGTGTACTTCGAAGGCTTTGCTCGTGTTTTTTTTCCGCCTACGCGGCGCCCTCGAACAGCGGTAGTCCAGTCAGCAGGGCAGCTGAACGCCCTTTTCATTGGGCGGTGCTCGACTGGAGCAGGGTTCCTTCCGGTGAGGTTGGCATTAGGCGACGCGCCCCAGTCAGCAGTCGGCAGAAGACTCGAGATAAACCGGGACAAAGGCGGGAGGCAGCGGCGGGAAGCGAGCGCGGTCGATACTTGCTTCGATGCCCGGGTCTGAGCGGCGCTCTCTGGTCGCAAATGGCCCTCAGGCCTTCCTTGTCCCTGTCCTGTCCTGTCCTGTCCTCACCTCCCTCTGCGAGCCACGCGGGTCTTAGCACGCCGCTGCTTACGTGCTGTCAACACGATACTGCCTCAGTGAGGGGCGTACACAGGCTGGGGAAACAGCAGCATCGCTCCGGGGTCATTGAGGATAAGGAGTTCTTGGAGTCTGAAGGTAGGAAACGAAAATTAAAAAAAAAAATTGAAAAAGATCCAATATTTTTGGAAAGATTTGTCGAAAATCAAGAAATAAGGTAGATTGGAAAGACATTTGACGCCTCATGCTCGAAGTCATGTACCTAAAATGAGGTGTCCATAGAGAATTTGAAGTTGAACGTTTAACTTTGAACCCTAGGATCTTTAAGAGTACTAGGGGATATTTGACTGGTGGACTAAATAGATCGGGCAGTGTTCTGTTGTGTCAAATCTTTCTTGAATACATTTTATTTATTACTCTCAGACAAACCATTTCACAAGACATTTTACTGTTTCTTTTTTTCAGTTTTTTCCTGATTCCGAAATTTTTGGCAGTTAAATGTCATTGAAGTGCTACTTTTTATGCGCAAAATAATTAAGGTTTGCATGGACTAACCTAATGGTACTTGATTTACACAGTTAGCTACAACTGTTAGTGAAATTATTCACTTCTCCTCCAAATCAATAATTAAGTTTTCCTAACTTAATTTGATTACTTTTAAGAACCTGAAACTCTTTGTTGAAAAACTGGACCTCACGCTGCTCGGTTTGATACAGCACTTGTACATTTCTCACTCTTTCCTTCCCTACGAAAAATTGGTCAAAAATTCACCCTGAATAATAACTTCTACATTTTATTAATTACCTTATTACTTTCAATCCCTGCCCCTCTCTGTTCAAAGTTATACATCAAGCTGGACAGTACGGTATCTCATTAGTCCATGCTTTACTCTTGATTTAGCCACGTAAATTCGAACAAGAATTCACTGTGTCACTTCTCCTAAATTATCAATTAACTTTATTACTATGCTAATTATATTCTAGGAATTATATATCTTTCTTGCAACACTAGACATAACGTTCCTCAGTTTGATACCCCATTTGCCTGTTTTTCACTCTTTGTTTGGCTATGAAATTTCGGATAATAACTTTCTCTCCAGTCGCTAATTAAGTTTTTCTTAATTTCGATGATTATTTTCAAGCAGATAAATCTTCAGTTTACAAAAACAGGTATTACGTTGGTCAATTTGACACCCCATTAATCCGTATACTACTCTTTGTTTGTCTACGAAAGTCCGGACAAGAATCGATTATGTAATTTCTATGGAGTCTTGTTCTCCTTTCTCTCAAGTATTCGACAAGAAATCGAGTAATGAAATGGAAATAAAACATGGAGAAATAGTAAAATTACTCAATCTAGTGTGCTATTTGTCTAGACATATAATAAAGTATATTCAAATAATGAGAACTGGTTTTGGAAATCGTTCAGACGGAGATAGACAAATCATTTACTCGAATCAAATTTAATCCTCATTAGGACTCATTTATCAGTTAATTAGACCTATACAGTGAAAGGTACTACTCATGAGTTAAGTTTGCGTTAAACGCTAAGATCTAATTTTGAAGATGTATTTTCCAAACTGAGGCTATAGGGATCAACACTATTTCTAACATAATCGGAAGAATACGGGCTTTGAAAATAGTTGTTCTAAGAAATTAATGTGCGTATGTGGATTAAATGGCATTAAATCTCAGGCTACAAGTAGAATCAGGCACTCACGTGGAATACACGCCTATCAAAAGTTACTTTACAAATTGAATTATGACTTTCTGAGCAAAATCATTATAGAATCAAGATTAGGTGTTTTGAGGTGGAGCGAAATCCAATTGGCGAAGAAATCAGAGAGTGACCTGTCAAAGGAACCATTATGGTATTCGCCCAAAACGATTTAGAGGACAGAGGAGTCATAAAATACGTAAATATGGGTGATCGATGAGATTTCGAACCGCCGTTGTCCTGAATGCAAGTACAGCACTTTACCACCATAAGTATTTTGAAGGAAACGTGAATTATTTAAGCAAGAACTTAAAATTAATATGGAAGATAGTAAAAATATATGCAGCTTATTGGGATCAGGAAAACGGGACCATTTAATGATAATTGCGAAATGATCAGAAAGAATCCGTAAACAATTAACACAACCAATAAGGCATTTTCAACCATTTGATAACTTTGTTCGGAACATTTCGTTACTGGACGGTTTTCAATATCAAACCAAAAATTTCCGAAAACAAGAGTAACTGTTTACAACTAGTTGTCTTACGAGTGTACCAGGCATAACAGACGTGCCAGATAATCTTTGATACCAAAACTTGCTGACATAGTAACGGCCTACCAGACATATCAGACGTGCCAGATAGTATTTGATAAGAAAACTTGCTGACATAGTAGAGGTCGACGTACGGGTAAAACCAGTGTGGTAAATCGCTCTAGTATGACCAATGTCAGGCAATAATTGCTCGCGTCATTCGCAGCCATACATCGCCAGGATTTGGGCCGCTTAATGACGTCGTCGATAACTGAACTACTTGACTGCCAGACCAAGGGGCACACAACGGCGTAGGGGGTCACGTCTTTAAGATACTCACTGCAGTAAATTACGTGTTACTTAAACGGAACACAGCATTAAGCAACGAAGACTATAGCGTCTAGTCTATGCGGTACATTATGACTTGACCGAGAAAACTATTGATGAGAGTAATCAGCTTATTAACAGCTCAAATTGAGCGAGCTCTACAGATTCAGCATAACTGAGACGGGAAATCAAGGACACGTCGGCACTAAGGGTACCAACTGCGCTCACCGCTAGACGGTATAGCTTATCCATCTTGTTAGTCATGCGTAAGCACAGACAACAATTTCATATACCATTCCACTGCATTAATAAGACATGTGATTTAAAATACAAATTATTTCAATGACAAAAATATAGCTCAAAGCATGAAATCAGTCTATAGTGAGTTATAAATTCTTACAGAAATATATTTTTTTTACGATGAGTGCACGGATAACGTGCATTTCTAGACGCAGTGGTGATATACTCAACATTGTGAACATTATCTATAAGAGGGAATACAGAAACCACTTGGAAGAACAGCTTCGTAAGAGCAATTGTAATTTACTGTTTTCTGAAATTGCTGTAGTTATAAGATTAAGAAAATTCATGTTTCTCCTGCACGTATTGTCTCCGGAAAGTCATTCTAAATGACCTGGATGAGTGGTTAGCAAAATCAAAATGCCCCGAGTATAACTGCTATGTCGAAGATCTCCGTATTCATTAAACATACATATCTGTGCAGATTTATGCTGTGCGTCCGCAGAAAGAAGCAATCGATTTAACGTCTGTGTTTTGGATGCCAAGGATTGGTAGAAATCAGATGCTGGTTAATGTCTTACCTTGTGACCGTCATCGGTGCTCCGTCCTCTTACTGCAGTTGACTGTTTTCTTAAGATACTGCTGAATGGACACAAACATTCGTGTTGCTCGCCATTCGACTCGCCTATGACTGTTGCTAAGCGACGGATGTGGCCTCTGGGGAGATCCTTACATTGTTGAGAACTGTGCCATTCCTCGATTCGTGTTGTATGCAGTATATAATCTCCGCACGATTAAAGAAACACTCCAACTATAATAGCAGGTGTGTAACTGGGATGTGGCGTCTATAGCAAAGATAGAGAGAGTAAGGCACCGCTGGCATCCGAAAGAAAGACGGGAAATGAGGAAAAATTGGAATGGAAAGGAAAAGTGAAATGATAGTAAAATCTCTGAGTCAAGCCAATCCTTCCCATCATTAAAATAATCACCGATGATCTTGGAAGTCGTTCTGAGGCTAAGATATGAGAATAACGTAACTCCATTACCCAGGTAAAAGATCCATCTCGAACATCAGTTAATGGACTATATAGAACTTTAGGGGAAAGATAAGAGCAAACGTTCTGACCAGACTATTACGAAGCATTCATAATAACTATCGTATATAATGGTGTGCAAACAAGAATATAGGCAAAGTTTGAATCTAGATTTTAAAAAGTAAAACTGCACATCGAAAATATCTTCGGTCTCAGCATGCTGCAGTGATGAGAAGCGGTATGTGGGCAACCATCCGTTGAGTTGGGGATGGAATGGACATGCAGAAGGGGGAGGGGCATCATTTCACGCACGGTCCAGGGAACCCCAAGACTATGATTTCGCCGCGAGACTCAGCACCAATTGACGCTTTTGTATGGGCTCTGGGAAGAACGTTGTTCTCTCCAGTGTGTAATGAATAGTAGGTCAGTCCGACTTATCATCATGTAGTATGCAAAATTGCCTCTCTCAGTGTACAAGCATGGCAGTTGGACTATTCAAGCGTCGGTACCACGTGTTTACGCCTGAGAAACAGGGAGGGGAGCTAGTAACGATGTGCACTTCAGAATTTATACTAGTCGGTTGCTGTTGCGCGCTACACGTCTGTACGTCAATATCACGCAGAAAACGAAAGTTTACTGTCTGGTTTGTTTGAAAATACTTATTGCACGCTACCAGTGTGACATTTTTTCGCTGTTTAATCTATATAAATCTATGTCTCGTGTGATATACAACTGTTCACTTTAATACTGACGATTCATTTTTCGTCAACGTCTAATGTAGGATATGTTTAATGAAACGACGTCGATTCTTTCGCTCATGACCTCTCGTTTATTCTGTTGCCTGTTAAAGGCAAATCCCATAAGCAGAAATCTGTTTTTTCTTTGTTTTGTTTTACATGACTTTCTAAGAATGGTGCCAAATTCCGAGCAAGGAAACCTCAAAACATTTTACAAAGTTGGTGTTTGTATTGTTTATAATATCGCCGAAATTTCTGCTTTATAGCACACTGATCCACAATGTCAATCTATAACTTTGCTGTATGGCCATATTCTGTTAACTTGCATTCACATTCCTGGAATACCAACATTTTCCACCTTGATGCCTGTGGATTCCTGCCAACTATTATGGAATACTCCTGGCACAGCACTGAATCATATCCCATTCCTTCGTCGTTGCGAGCTGGACTTCCTTATGCAGTGACCCAACTCTGCTTTGCCGTTTTGCCTTGGTCACGTACTTGGCCGAAAGTGTGACCCTGCTAAAACAAAGCTCGGAAAAAAACACGAATGTTCGTCTCCAAGTGGTCCTTGGTTGAGTGCCTGCAAGCAGTGTGCCGCAAACCGGACCGATGACTAACTGTGTACCACACAAGACTATCGCCTACAGAATGCCCGACATCAACCTTTTGTCTGCAACGCCACATCAGAGAGGCTACATTCTTCAACCATGCGTAGTCTCACTACTGCAGACTAAGTACGTCACCGCATACTTTACTGGATAGCAGCTGCTGCCTGGGAGACTACTCCCTCAACTTCCTTACGAGCGTATCGTTAAATGAGGTCTTCTGATTCCATGACCATCAGCAAGCTTGTGGTAAGCAACCCATCCCCCGCCACATACCTCCTGAATCGACCATCCTGGCACTTAATGGTGTCTGCACCCTCGATATTAAAACACTGTGAAGTGCGTGAAGGCATTTTTATTCGTTTTAGGAGTAAATTCTTCTCATGCCAACCACGTTTACATGTTCAACATTCGTAACAAGGCAGGGATCTTCATCATTATTACAAACGACTTTAGCATTTCACGCGACAATTCTTATGGAATTTATGTCACCTGCACTCCTAATTTTCATCGTTTCTCCACCACGTATGTCATCTGACATCTATCTTTAGTTGTCGAATGTCACACAGCAAAACTAATTACTGAATTATAACATTCTGCCGCAATGGTCGTTATGGGAAGGATAAAAATGCAATTCTATTTCTTTAACCACCACTAATAAGCAGTTTCGGCTACACAATCATTTGAAAATGAGTCTGATATACGTATCAGGTGTAACATAGTTAAAACATGAATTATAAACAACCACTGGAATGGATTCGGACGTCAAAAACTACCCAACAAACAATGCAGTAGGGTATGGTGCGTTTTCGTGATGCAGTATCCAGTTATCAACAATCTCTGGACGAAAACTATGGACCGGCTTTTGAAATTTTAATACCCGTTTAGTCAGAGAAACACAAAAGTAATCATTTTACATCTGACATGCACGCATGTTGGTCTCGACGATTAATTCAAACGGCATTGTGAAGTAGTTTTCCTGCAGCCATTTCGTCTTAGCTTCCCTGCACTTCCTATTTATTTCATTCCTCAGCGACTTGTATTTCTGTATTCCTGATTTTCCCGGAACATGTTTGTACTTCCTCCTTTCATCAATCAGCTGAAGTATTTCTTCTGTTACCCATGGTTTCTTCGCAGCTACCTTCTTTGTACCTATGTTTTCCTTCCCAACTTCTATGATGGCCCTTTTGAGAGATGTCCATTCCTCTTCAACTGTACTGCCCACTGAGCTATTCCTTATTGCTGTATCTATAGCGTTAGAGAACTTCAAACGTATCTCGTCATTCCTTAGTACTTCAGTATCCCACTTCTTTGCGTATTGATTCTTCCTGACTAATGTCTTGAACTTGAGCCTACTCTTCATCACTACTATATTGTGATCTGAGTCTATATCTGCTCCTGGGTACGCCTTACAATCCAGTATCTGATTTCGGAATCTCTGTCTCACCATGATGTAATCTAACTGAAATCTTCCCGTATCTCCCGGCCTTTTCCAAGTATACATCCTCCTCTTGTGATTCTTGAACAGGGTATTCGCCATTACTACCTGAAACTTGTTACAGAACTCAATTAGTCTTTCTCCTCTTTCATTGCTTGTCCCAAGCCTATATTCTCCTGTAACCTTTTCTTCTACACCTTCTCCTACAATTGCATTCCAGTCGCCCATGACTATTAGATTTTCGTCCCCCTTTACATACTGCATTACCCTTTCAATATCCTTATACACTTTCTCTATCCGTTCATCTTCAGCTTGCGACGTCGGCATGTATACCTGAACTATCGTTGTCGGTGTTGGTCTGCTGTCAATTCATAACGAATTCTACACCTGTTATACTATATTCTGCTGCTGTTGATATTACCCGATACTCGTCTGACCAGAAATCCTTGTCTTCCTTCCACTTCACTTCACTGACCCCAGCTATATCTATATTGAGCCTTTGCATTTCCCTTTTCAGATTTTCTAGTTTCCCTACCTCGTTCAAGCTTCTGACATTCCACGCCCCGACTCGTAGAACGTTATCCTTTCGTAGAGTATTCATTCTTTTTCTCATGGTAACCCCCCCCCCCTCCCACTTGGCAGCCCCATCCTGGAGATCCGAATGGGGGACTATTCCGGAATCTTTTGCCAATGGAGAGATCATCATGACACTTCTTCTAATACAGGCCACATGTCCTGTGGCTACACGTTACATGTCTTTAATGCAGTGGTTTCCATTGCCTTCTGCATCTTCATGTCGTTGATCATTGCTGATTCTTCCGCCTTTTGGGGCAATTTCCCACCCCTAGGACAAGAGAGTGCCCTGAACCTCTATCCGCTCCTCCGCCCTCTTTGACAAGGCCGTTGGCAGAATGAGGCTGACTTCTTATGCCGGAAGTCTTCCGCCGCCAATGCTGATTATTTATCAAAATTTAGGCAGTGGCGGGGATCGAACCCGGGACCGAAGATGTTTTGATTATGAATCAAAGACGCTACCCCCTTTCTTTTTTAAATCTCATTTTGTTCGGTTTCGTTCGTTGCATCTGCTCAGGGCGGACGTCGTAAGACATCCATTTAAGTTCGTTTTTGATCAATTAACTCAGTTTTTATATTACAGAGGGCAGCTAACCCTCTGACCGAACATACGAACTATATATAATGGTTCAAATGATTCTGAGCACACAACACCCAGTCATCACGAGGGACATATATCCAGCTTCCTTTGACCATCATATTTTACTTCGACCCCCAGTATTGTCCAGACATGGCAGGCAGTGAGTTTGTAGTCTTTCCTCGGTTGAATAAACCATTGTGTGGCACGCGTTTCCAGAAAAACAACGAGGAACCTGTGAAATGACAGAACGATATTGCCATCTGACTGAAGCGCCTAGAACCCCTTGGGGGAGGGGGAGGGGAGAGAGGGAGAGACAGAGAGAGAGAGTGTATTTTCCCATGCACCGGAAATTTGTTATGATGACCAGGTATGTACCACAAATGACTGTCGCCTACAGAATTCCTGACATCAAAGTTGCGTCTGCAACGCTACATCAGCTCTTGTCACATCACTGAGGCTGCATTCTTCAGCTCTGCGTAGTCTCACTGTTGCAGACTATGTAGGTCACCGCGTACTTTACTGGATAGCACCTACTGCCTGGGAGACTACTACCTAAATCTCCTTATGAGCGTATCGTTAAGTGAGGTCCTCTGATTCCATGACCACCAGCAAGCTTGTGGTAAGCAACCCATCCCCCGTCACATACCTCCTGAGTCGACCATCCTGGCACTTAATGGTGTCCGCAACCTCGATATTAAAACACTGTGAAGTTTGTGAAGGCATTGTTATTCGTTTTAAGGGTAAATTCTTCTCATGTCAACCACGTTTACATGTTCCACATGCGTAACAAGGCAGGGATCTTCATCATTATTACAAACGACTGTAGCATTTCACGCGAGAATTCTTATGGAATTTATGTCATGTGCACTCCTAATTTTCATCGTTTCTCCACCACGTATGACATCTGACATCTATCTTTAGCTGTCGAATGTCACACAGCAAAACTAATTACTGAATTGTAACATTCTGCCGAACTGGTCGTTATGGGTAGGATAAAAATACCATTTTATTTCTTTAACCACCGCTAATAAGCAGTTTCGGCTACACAATCATTTGAAAATGAGTCTGAAATACGTATCAGGTGTAACATAGTTAAACACGAATTATAAACAACCACTAGAATGGACTCTGACGTCAGAAACTACCCAAGCAACAATGGTACTCCTGACTGAAACAATGCAGGAGCATGAGACTTGTGGTTTTGGTTGAGAACATCGATGTCACGCACTGCTTGCTGTAGCAGCTTGCAAGTTTGACATCCTACGAATGAAAAGTATCAGTCTCACTACTATATTTTTTCATGTCATACATAAAGTCGCGGTTTATTGTTTAGCTTTTTGAGGCACAGAGCTACCACAAAGTGAACTCAGTGGCATTATACATTTTGAACATGTCATTGTCGCCTCCTGCTCGATTCTGTGATTGCTCACACGAACTGAAAAAGAACGCAGAACTAACACAGATGACTTCTTCATTTACATAGTAACCACTGACTAGTGCAAGATGCATCGGAGTGACTCATAAACCAAGGAACAGAGCAAGAAGTGGATTCTTGAGGATTCACCACCGCCGAAATAAGCAAAGATCCAGCCATCATCTGACAAGATTATGTTGTGCGTTTCCCGTTACTGCTACGGCTTGGTCCTAAAGTATTGTGCTCGTAAGGATCAATGCGTCACAAAATTATACTAGAGAATCTGTTGACGAGATTTCGGGAGAATGTCAAGAACAAGTGTCGTGAAAAGACATCCAAGGTATGTATTTGCACCACAACAGTGGCGTAGCTCATCCTGCACAGTACACAGTTATATATCCAGCTTCCTTGGACCATCATATTTTGCTTCGACCCCCAGTATTGTCCAGACATGGCAGGCAGTGAGTTTGTATTCTTTCCTCGGTTGAATAAACCATTGTGTGGCACGCGTTTCCAGAATATCAACGAGGAACCTGTGAAATGGCAGAACGGTGTTCCCATCTGTATGGCTTCAACAGTTTTCCTCCTCTCAATCCTAAACGGACCTATGACATGGAATTATTTTGCCACATGGTCAACGATGACGATGACGATGACGATGACGATGACGATGATGTTTGGTTTGTGGGGCGCTCAACTGCGCGATCATCAGCGCTCGTACAATGTCCCAATTTTTTCACAGTCCCATTATTTTCACAGTCCAGTCCAGCCACTGTCATGAACGATGCGAATGATAATTAAATGATGAGGACAACACAAACACCCAGTCCCAGGGCAGAGAAAATCCACATGATTCAACCCTGCCCACATGGCCACAGGAGAGCAGAGAGTGCGCGATGTAAGGTGAATGATAGAAGTTTGGGGTAGCAGAATTCCTCTGAAATAATAGTCGACTACACACTATTTTAATAGGAGTCACGTGAAAAGAAAAGCCTGCACATACATCAAAAACGAAATTCGCAGGTAGTAAAACGACAGTGAAATAGGTGGTGAACGCGTCTGCGTACAAGGTAGTAATTACATAAGTGAGAGACAACGCTTTGTCTCTCAAGAAAAACTGCACACATAAATTATATCACAGAACACCTGCAAAAGAAAGAACAAACACGTAATTGGGGGCAAGTGAGTGACATACGGTCTACTGACGGCACAGGGCAACAGATGAGGCGTATTTCCTTAGCAGCGCCGTGGAGGTCTCGCTGGTCCGGTTCTTATCGTAATTACGAGTGCCCTTCACAATTTCGGATGGTTGACGAAACTGGCGGGCAAGGAGGCCATGTATTCGTTCTCTGAGCAACCTGAAGTACTAGATAGACCTCCTGGTGCTAGCTAAATAGTTAACATTTAAATGGCAGCTGTGGATAGACCCGGATGATTAGGAGGCGGTGTCAGCCACGGGAACGTACGTTCGCAGCGGAATAACTTGGGCCTCAAACATGCGGAGTTTATCTTAACACCTTGGGTTTCAGAGGAATCGGCCAATTGTGCAGAGTACTCTACTTTTCATATCCAGCCTAAATGCGCTCATTTGCTCAGTTTTGGGAAGGCTGCAAAGACAGGTAGCCTTTCACTACCTTTCTCTGGTGGCCAGGATCACTTTTCTGAGGCCGCCCTGGTACATTCCTCCACGAAAGACCGTTTAAACATAGCACATAAAAAGCCATATTTGCAAAAAATTCCAATCTTTGAATTATTGATACTCACTACCCAAAAAATGGGTAGGCTATACTCATGCACTGTAGCATAACCACTATCTACACTAAATTGAGTACGGAAATAACTTTAGCATGATGTTTCAGGAGTAAGACAGCTTGATGAAACTTGAGCCACAAATAGAAGTAATTTCTACAGTAAGTTGAGTACAGCACAAAAAAGAACAGAACGGAACAGAACAACGCGTAGTGGAAGATTTACGGAATGAGACGAACAGGTGTAAAACATTTACTCAAAGACAGTAATTACACTGATGTCACCGTGATTTATCAATGTTCCCTGGACATTAGAAATTTCGGTAAATGTTTCTTAATAGGGTCAGCCATCACTACGGTCGGCGTTGTATCGTCTGCAACGTGCTCCCATGCTGGACACACGATTGGCAAGGACTTCCTTTCATAGGGCGGCCTGCAACAGCGCGGTTGGCAAATGCTGTATGATCGTTGGTGCATGTGCACGTGCTGCGATACGCCTCCCCAACACATCCCGCAAGTGGGATCTAAGTCGGGGAAACGGACAGGCCGGTCCATACATCGAATATTCTTTCGATCCAAGAACTCCTTCCCCTGTAAGATTCAGTCGCGCATTGTCATCCATACGATTAAACTAAGGGTCGAAAGTGTCCCTGAAGATATGTACATGCGGAAGTACAGTTTTACAATTACACTGATGATGAGGGTTCCGTGTTCAAAAATTTACAGGTCAGAACAGACTGACATTAAACATTATCCCTCCCCATGCGATAAAACTTGGATAACAATGCCGAACGTGTCCTCTTGCGGCGAGAGGTGGAAACGGGTTAGGCTAACAGCAACATTACTACTGTTTTGGTGATCCAAGTGTTGTGGCGCTGGCAGGCATAATGTTGCGTGGGCGCACTACCCTCCAATTCTTTTGAACACTGTACACTCACCATTGAATGTTATTCTGATACTATACTGATACCGCATGTGCGTCTTTTCAGAGATACATTCGGCCCTAACTTCATTTTTAGTATTCTGTGCCTCAGTCAGTAAAAACGGAACCTTCATGGGATCACTTTGTTGTCAGTTTGTCTGTATGTCTGTCTGTCTTTCCTTCCGACTATTCACAACTCTTTTCCTCGAGTACGGATAAATGTATCAAGTTGAAATTTGTGTCATATACTAACATCTGTGGTTTCTTGGCGTTAAGTTTGACGTTAAATTCTACCTCAATGTAGTCAAAATATACGGCTATTTCCGTAACACATGTTAATACTCGCAGCTTTAGTCATTTATTGCCCCTTAACCTAGAATCACGAAAGTGGGCAAGAAGAAAGGGTTCACAGTACAAATAAAGGAAAAGAGATAAAAAATTGCCAATATGTAATTGTATCACATGAAAAGTTATTTCTTTTGTCGTTTGTTATTGGGGTTCAGGCTTGAAGTTAAAACTTTACATAAATCCCCGAGTCCAGTATCTTGCCAGCGTCAATGTCGATAAAGAGAAAAATAGTCAAGGTCCTCGATTTACGAAGTGGATTAACTGACTATACTCATAATTAAGATTGTACGGAACCCTCAGTGAGCGAGCCCTACTTGCATTTGGTCAATTTTTATACACGACTGGAACATGCGGACATGAGTGTCACTATTGTCTGCAAATAAAAGTGTCACTCCTTTACTTCTCACTGCGTACTTGTTCCACTTAGCTCACGTAATATACTGTATCAGTTCTTTTTCTGTATGGTAGGACGTTCATCGAGCTTTGTTACTTGGAAGTGACACATAATGCGAAATCTGTTTTCGTTCAAAAAAAAGTTCAAATGTGTGTGAAATCTTATGGGAATTAACTGCTAAGGCCATCAGTCCCTAAGCTTACACACTACTTAACGTAAATTATCCTAAGGACAAACACACACACCCATGCCCAAGGGAGGACTCGAACCTCCGCCGGGACCAGCCGCACAGTCCATGACTGCAGCGCCTCACACCGCTCGGCTAATCCCGCGCGGATTTGTTTTCGTGCTTAGTCTTTGCACACCAGTATGTTTCGTATCTCACGTCCACCCCAGAAACACACATAAAATTACAAGTAAATTAAATTAACTTGAATAACTTTGTTTACAAATATCTTTTAGAGCGTTTGAGGCTTTTTTAGTTGCAATCCCCCTAGCACAGTTCTAGCACCACAAACAATTCCTGAATGGCCAAACTGCTGACTTTTACAGCCAAGGTCTCTGCCAAATCATTCATCGTTGTAAAAACGTATCGTATTTTGTGTGAATATGTAGAGACGGAGTATCGCCAAGTTTCTTGGCCACAGCTTGATTATTCTCGAAGTGATCATTAACTACTCCTTATACACTCCTGGAAATTGAAATAAGAACACCGTGAATTCATTGTCCCAGGAAGGGGAAACTTTATTGACACATTCCTGGGGTCAGATACATCACATGATCACACTGACAGAACCACAGGCACATAGACACAGGCAACAGAGCATTCACAATGTCGGCACTAGTACAGTGTATATCCACCTTTCGCAGCAATGCAGGCTGCTATTCTCCCATGGAGACGATCGTAGAGATGCTGGATGTAGTCCTGTGGAACGGCTTGCCATGCCATTTCCACCTGGCGCCTCAGTTGGACCAGCGTTCGTGCTGGACGTGCAGACCGCGTGAGACGACACTTCATCCAGTCCCAAACATGCTCAATGGGGGACAAATCCGGAGATCTTGCTGGCCAGGGTAGTTGACTTACACCTTCTAGAGCACGTTGGGTGGCACGAGATACGTGCGGACGTGCATTGTCCTGTTGGAACAGCAAGTTCCCTTGCCGGTCTAGGAATGGTAGAACGATGGGTTCGATGACGGTTTGGATGTACCATGCACTATTCAGTGTCCCCTCGACGATCACCAGTGGTGTACGGCCAGTGTAGGAGATCGCTCCCCACACCATGATGCCGGGTGTTGGCCCTGTGTGCCTCGGTCGTATGCAGTCCTGATTGTGGCGCTCACCTGCACGGCACCAAACACACATACGACCATCATTGGCACCAAGGCAGAAGCGACTCTCATCGCTGAAGACGACACGTCTCCATTCGTCCCTCCATTCACGCCTGTCGCGACACCACTGGAGGCGGGCTGCACGATGTTGGGGCGTGAGCGGAAGACGGCCTAACGGTGTGAGATACCCCAGGAGCAACAGTGTCCCTAATTTGCTGGGAAGTGGCGGTGCGGTCCCCTACGGCACTGCGTAGGATCCTACGGTCTTGGCGTGCATCCGTGCGTCGCTGCGGTCCGGTCCCAGGTCGACGGGCACGTGCACCTTCCGCCGACCACTGGCGACAACATCGATGTACTGTGGAGACCTCACGCCCCACGTGTTGAGCAATTCGGCGGTACGTCCACCCGGCCTCCCGCATGCCCAATATACGCCCTCGCTCAAAGTCCGTCAACTGCACATACGGTTCACGTCCACGCTGTCGCGGCATGCTACCAGTGTTAAAGACTGCGATGGAGCTCCGTATGCCACGGCAAACTGGCTGACACTGACGGCGGCGGTGCACAAATGCTGCGCAGCTAGCGCCATTCGACGGCCAACACCGCGGTTCCTGGTGTGTCCGCTGTGCCGTGCGTGTGATCATTGCTTGTACAGCCCTCTCGCAGTGTCCGGAGCAAGTATGGTGGGTCTGACACACCGGTGTCAATGTGTTCTTTTTTCCATTTCCAGGAGTGTATTTAACATTCATGAGTCAACGTAGTGCTAGTCGCCAGTAGATGTTATGAAATTGAAAGGATCGCTGGTGGATTCTCCTTACTACGTCCATCGGCTGACGTCTGCTCCCGTGGCCAGATAATTACGAGTGCCGGAAGACGCCCCGAGTATAGCGAGTGGCGATTCCTGCACTCTTCCGCGCAGCGAGCGCTCCGGAGTCCTCCAGAGCTGAGAACAGTACGGGAGGGGCCAGGAGAGGCCCTCCACAGAGCGATGCGTCGCGCCGCCCGCCCTGCCTTTCATTACGGCCGAGACCCCGGCCGTCATTAAGCAAACGACGGCTCGAGCCGGCGTGAGCCGAGCCGAGCCGAGCCGCGCTGAGGTGGCGCTTCCTTTCTTCGAGGCCCGCCTGTCGAAAGAAAAGTCGCCAGCTGCGACACTCCGCTACTTTTATTGTCTGCATTTAGGCGCCGCGCGGCGCCGGCTGCAAAGGAGAGCCTACTCAAAGGCAGGTGCAGCCTAAATTTTTTGCGGAACAAGCCTGTGACGAGTAACAGTATGCATAACTGCGCCGCTTCCTTTGTTCCCTGAATAGCGTAACTTGCTCTGTCTAACAGTATGGAGTCAAGTCTAACACAAGTTTCTGCATGTATCTTCAAGGCTTCGCCTTGCGATTACAAATTCTCCAGTGGTCTCAGACTAAACTGCCTAGAAAATAAAGTCAAGCACCCACCAGTGCCGGAGAAAATGGAATAAAATTTCATGAATTCAGTGACGGCTCATCCCCTGACGGAAACACCATGAAATAATTAACATAGAGTAATAAAATTCATCATCATCATCATCATCATCATTTAAGATTGATTATTCCTTTCAGCGTTCAGTCTGGAGCATAGCCCCCCTTATACAGTTCCTCCATGATCCCCTATTCAGTGCTAACATTGGTGCCTCTTCTGATGTTAAACCTATTACCTCAAAATCATTCTTAACCGAATCCAGGTACCTTCTCCTCGGTCTGCCCCGACTCCTCCTACCCTCTACTGCTGAATCCATGAGTCTCTTGGGTAACCTTGCTTCTCCCATGCGTGTAACATGACCCCATCATGTAAGCCTGTTTGCCCTGACTGCTACATCTATAGAGTTCATTCCCAGTTTTTCTTTGATTTCCTCATTGTGCACACCCTCCTGCCATTGTTCCCATCTACTAGTACCTGCAGTCATCCTAGCTACTTTCATATCCGTAACCTCAACCTTGTTGATAAGGTAACCTGAATCCACCCAGCTTTCGCTCCCATACAAGCTGGGTGGGTAAAAAAAAAAATTTCTTTAATAAATTTATCTAGGTAACATATTTAAGTAATCCACATTGTACGATCTTAGGTTAATGTAAGCGGAATGCACGCCACAGGGTACTTGTACCGGAGCCGTCCTTAAACTAACCAGTTACAAACAACTCGCTGTGTCACTGTAATGCCAATTGCTGCTCGAATTGCTGCTTCAGACTCAGTACGATGCGCCAATCACGACATTCTTCCCTCTCGGTAGTGCCACGTGGCAGTCCAGAGCCCAGTCTTCTTTCGACTGTAACTTTCTGTGACCACCACTGCCAGCAGTCATGTATATAGGATACATCTAGGTCCTTCTGCAAGATGGCAGCTGGAGCATCCAGCTTCTCCTAGACCTGTTACAGTGCCTCGTTGAAACATAGTGCGCTGTTGAAAATAACGCCTTCGTCGTCTTCAAGGCATTCTTGGCTATCAACAACTCACTACGTGAAACCTTAGAGTTTGCTACCACTCACATGCATTATACCGTATGGTTATAGCAAACCTGATCTGTATACTCAATGTGTCGCTACAAGCGCCACTCTCTTGCGACTGGTGCAACATTTGAATGGATGTCACCTTTCAGATGTACAAATATGTCTACCAACATTCGTTTACCTCGCACGATACTTCTTGGCGTGTTTTTTCTTCTGTCTGTGTGTTTACAAACAAATGACAAGTACGAGCCTACTTATCAATATGACACTGCACCCCGTCTGATCCAAAAGCATACCCTGATTTGGTTGTTAAAAAAGGGTTGTATTCTCTCCGCAGGCATGTTTGCCCCCAACTGTAGAAAATGATCTCCGACATACTGGATACTGGTAGTGGGATGAAATATAGCTGCTGTACTGGGGACAAATCTATGTATATTTCTGTCAACAGGAGGATATCAACATTTTACAGACAGTTCATTGAGATACGTACCATTTGTGGAACCGTATTGTTCTGCTCAAAAATTGCATCATAGTAACGTCGCACGAGACGTTACTTGAGGCCGCAGGATTTCTGCGACGAGCCGTATAGCCGCAATAGATTCCTCTATCATTACCAGCCGTGATCTGAAGTCATACCCTACGGCTCCGCACCATACCTCCAGGATTAACACAGCTGTACCTGTCCGCCGGCCGCTGTGGCCGAGCGGTTCTAGGCGCTTCAGTCCGGAACCGCCCGACAGCTACGGTCGCAGGTTCGAATCCTACCTCGGGCATAGAAGTGTGTGATGTCCTTAGGTTACTTAGGTTTAAGTAGTTCTAAGTTCTAGGGGACTGATGACCTCAGATGTTTAGTCCCATCGTGCTCAGAGCCATCTTTTTGTAACCGTCCAAAACAGTGGAAGAATTGGTGTTCTCCCCACGTAGCCGTCATATTCGCAGACGAAGTTCTTCAGGGTTAGTGATTCATTGCTGAACACACTGCAGTAACACTCATCAGGAGTCCATGTTTCGCAGCCATCGCACCACTCCAAACGCAGCTGTTCAGGTGCTGCTAGTCTCCACCCAGAGGTTCGAGATGGCAGATAATGTTGTAGTGAGCCCATTACATCTCCTCAGATGGAAGGTTAGATGTGAAGATGCTATGATGTGCTAGGTGCTCAACACAGAATTCCTCCCTTGAGGTGCTGAGACATGGTCGATTGGAACACTGACGACATGTATGCCTGCCTTCAGATTCCCATGCAGTCCACCATCAGACCATTGTCGTATGCAAGACCCCCACAGTTCTGGATAGTGCACGGTTCGACTAGCCTGGCAAATGGAGACCCACAAGGAGGCTCCTTTCAAACACTGTCATGTGCTGATAATACTGTCTGAAACGTGTGCACGACATCCAATATCTGACAAACACCACTAGCACACTTTTTTGCCCACTTCACCCGTCATGGATAATGAATTGCCACTCTGATCTGTAGTGGTGCGGACTCAAGTCAGGGCCCAATGCCGAAATCCAGATGTTTTCCAACACCTACAGTCTGAGTGCTGACGCCTTTCCTGCAGTTCTGCACCTACAGTCTTGTAACTGACGACAGCCAGCGCTTGAATCGTCGTCCATTGTATATGCCCGCCAGCTGGGGTCCAGCTGCAGCCTCAATAAGCCGGGGGACGAGCGAATGTCATCCCAGCTTCGACCCACTGGGATTTCACAGCGTCAGTCACTTCTCATCAGCCACTGGCCCCTGGATTGACTCTGGCCTCTGCCGTTGGGGCCGCAGACTCGCTGGTTTCGATTGCAGTTACGAAAACAGAGGCACCGCCGCCTAAAGCAGCACCAAGTAAGAACGATGTGCTGCTAGCAAGGTAGACGCCCACTCGTATTGTCGAAAAGCTCTGACACTGGTACACCATTACAACGCACCCCGTCCTGAGTTCATCAACTGCCATTGCCACTAACCTCCTGTGTGCACGGTATCTATGTCTGTCCGAGTCAGAGGTCAATAAATTATTGATCGCCCCAGGCTGCCTTCCTCTTCTGCTCCTACTCTCCATCTCCATCGAAAACGCACTCGTCTAAACGCTATCTAAAGCTTTACAAATCATTTACATTCCTCCCGATGGTGTCTGAATGTACGAAGTTACACTGACATCTAACCATGTCTTCTGGGTACTTCATTGTTTCATCGGCACTGAATTACAACCACATACGAATTTAGTTAACTACTGAAGCCTCTGTGGCTAGCAATGATATTCTTATATGAATTATTTTTGTATCTGGAAGTAATCTCTCAGCCAGCGTAATACGACTAACATTTATGTCATACTGGCCAGACGAGACGTTCAGCCAGCCTGTGACACATATACAGCGCAGACCTGGTGCCAGTGACACTGGCTGCTGTATAGCAATGCAGCTTGGAGCTACAGACTGAGCTACGCCACAGTGTGTCCCTACTGCCTGTCTAAAAGCTTCAGTACTTCTGTAAAGGCAACGACATGGTCCTTGTTAGGCTGAAGTGAGAAGAGCTATTTACAGATGTAAAGGAGTTACTCAGAGGAAGAGATGAGATTAAGAGGTAACAGAGGAGGCCTAATTTCCCATTAAGGGAGTTTTGTAGCTACAAAGAGATATGGTCCACCCTGGCCCACCCTACTTGGAAGAGTGTGGAGCGCCTCCGGCATGATACTGTTAAGCTCCAGAGGGGGGCTCTCGGTAAAATCTATGTCACACATGCATCTTACGTCCCAAGTGGACATCTGTCCACCATGTGTGTATACACTCATAGCTCCACTCAGCAGTAACTTAGACAGAACCTTTAGACAATCACCAGGACCGAGGCTGTCAGATGACTCACCTGCAGCTGCTGCCAAGAAGTGCCATACCATAAATTAAACAAGTGATGTTAGTCATCGTTCACTGTATCTGGGACAATACCAGGTTTCAAGGTAAGCCCATGCACGGGCAACTGAACTAACTTGCTGTACACCACCTTCTTACTGCAGTTAAATTGCAAACATCGTTGTAAGTGGTTGGTAATATCTGTTGCTATCTATGTCTGCAATAGCTGTTGCCTAACGCTATTTTATGCAGTAGCAAACCTTAAGGTTGCTGAAAGTTCCTGCCAGACAAAAACTATCTGCCACACCGAGTCTCGACCACAGCCAACACCTCATCCAACTGAGCTAGCCAAGCACGATTCACAACTAGTCCTCACATCTTCATTTACGCCAGTACCTCATTTCTTACCTCCCAGACTTCGCAGAAGCTCTCCTGCGAATCTTGCAAGACTATCACTCCTGGAAGTATGGAAGGTAGGATACAGGGTTCAAAATGGTTCAAATGGCTCTGAGCACTATGGGACTTAACATCTGAGGTCATCAGTCCTATAGAACTTAGAACTACTTAAATCTAACTAACCTAAGGACATCACACACATCCATGCCCGAGGCAGGATTCGAACCTGCGACCGGTGCGATCGCGCGGCTCCAGACTGAAGCGCCTAGAACCGCTCGGCCACACTGGCCGGCTAGGATATAGGGCACTGGCGGAAGTGAAGATGTGAGGATGGGTTGTGAACCATGCTTGGTAGAGCACTTGCCTGTGAAAGGCGAGTTCAAGTCTTGGTCGGGTACACAGTTTTAAACTGCCAGTAAGTTTTGCATCAGCCCCACACTCCACTGTAGAGCGCAGACTTCGTACTGCATAGTTTCTGACACAAGTACGCCCCCTCATAAAGCAGCTGTTTTCATTGGTAGGGTGTATACCCTCTCATAAAGCAGCTATTTTCAGTGGTAGGGCGTCCTCTTCCTCTCTCGTCCTCTTTCTCTCTCTCTCCCCCCCCCCCCTCCCTCTCTCTCTCTCTCTCTCTCTCTGTGTGTGTGTGTGTGTGTGTGTGCATGTGTGTTTGTGTTGTCTTTTACGGGGTGTGTGTGTGTCTGAGAGAGAGAGAGAGAGAGAGAGAGAGAGAGAGAGATCATTCAGACGTACCAATTCTCTGAGAAATTCAAGAGTAGATACTTCAGATATGTGCCTTTAATGCAGTGTTGTCCACCCCTGGTAGCTGAGTGGTTAGAGCGACGGAATGTCATACCTAACGGCCCTGTTTCGATTCCCGACTGGGTCGGAGATTTTCTCCGCTCACGGACTGGGTGTTGCGTTGTCCTTATGATCATCATTTCATCCCCATCGACACCCAAGTCGTCGAAGTGGCGTCAACTCGAAAGACTCGCGCCAGGCGAACGGTCTAAACGACGGGAAGCCCTTGCCACACGGCATTTCCATTTCCAATGCACTGGTTTCCATTACCTTCTGCATCCTCATGCCGTTGATCATTGCTGATTCTTCCGCCTTTAGGAGCAGTTTCCTACACGAAGCACAAGAGAGTGCCCTGAACCTCTGTCCCCTCCTACACCCTCTTTGGCAATGCCGTTGGCAGACGTCTTATTCAGGGAGTCTTCGGCCGGTAATGCTCATTATAAATCAAAATTTAAGCGGTGGGATTTTTCGAACCTTGGATTGGCGACGTTTTAATTAATAATCAAAGAGGCTACTCCCTTACATTGAAAAGTCATCCATTCTCCTACAGGGAGCCCCAGGACCTGGTTCCAGCAGCTCCCGCCCCCCTACTAGCGTGAAGGTCGCCCAAGACTCGATTTATTCTCACAACAAATGCGGTATATGAAGTTAACTACAGCGAAAGACGAAGATAAAGACTTGCGTTAGTGTCTAGATCTTTACAGTCACCAGTATCATTCATATCATCAGCAGCAGATACTGATCAGCCGTTCAAACCTGATACGGATTAGGGTTTACTGTATGGCAGTTCACCACTTGACTGACACGTTTCGAAGTATTCTGTAATGGTGATGAAGTACAGTATTTAATAATTGCAGTGGAAAACACTTTTGTGTTCAGAAATGGTTCAAATGGCTCTGAGCACTATGGTACTTAACTGCTGAGGTCATCAGTCCCCTAGAACTTAGAACTACTTAAACCTAACTAACCTAAGGACATCACACACATCCATGCCCGAGGCAGGATTCGAACCTGCGACTGTAGCAGTTGCGCGGTGTCGGACTGAAGCACCTAGAACCGCTCGGCCGCCACGGCCGGCACTCTTTTGTGTGGAAGTATTATTCCTGCAACTGGAGCTGCGAATCCCGCTATTTATTTTGCAGTTGCTGTAGTTTGTGAAAGTTATTCATGCATATTACAAACATTTATGCATGTGAATGTTTTCCGCATCCCCTCTTAAACTACTGGAACGATTTCAACCAAACTAGGTACACATTCCTTTACTGTGAGGCAATAATCGCTGTGGGGGTAAGAGCCACCTACTTTACACCGTTCAGGAAATATGACGTCATGAAAAACGAGATGCTTGCAAAACTGCCGCATCATAGATGACATTTCATTGTATTACGTCTGTGCACCCAACTGTATCCGCAATAAATTTCGCAGGCAGCATTTTGACTGTATTACGTCTGAGCAGCCAATTATATTCGCAATGAATTTCGCAGGCAGTATTCACATATACCTTTAAATAAACCCACAAAAGCGTATCATGGTGCCACACACAGTTCAGGAGATATGACATCAGACACACTGAGATGCGTGAAAAACTGCTGCATCATACTTGACGTTTAAAAATGTGTTACTCCTTTGCTGCAATCTCTATTGGCAACATAACAGGCAGACAGTATCTACATATGCCGCTGAATGTACCTGCACAAATACATCGATGTACGTCACATGGTTCAAGAATTATGACGACATAAGTACTGAGATGCGAGAAAAATTGGCGTATCATGTTTGAACTTTTAATACATTTATGCTTTAAGATTACTAAGCCACTCGTAAAGTCGAGTCACATTATGGAAATCCCTCCAGCACTTTCTACAGCTTTCAGCTGCGAAGCACCTTCGGCTGTTGGCAGAAACGGTTGCCGTATGTAGAGCTATGAAGAGGCGTTGCCATAGGCAATTTTAGAGAATCGCGTTGAAGACATACAAAGCAGCTGCGTCCAGAGAACACAAACTGTCCTGAATCATGTTTCATACTTTTGGACACTGTGCTTATACGTTCATACATTATGCATATTTCTTTGTACGACTATTGGATTTAATAGGTATTTTCGAGAACATATGGAAATTAAAATTCTTCGATACAACAGCAGAAACAGAATTCACTGTTGTTTTCGTTTCTCATAAAAAATAGAATACCTGCCAATTTCGAGTTTCTCGTATACTATCGGAATAAATAAACATAAAAATTCCATCATTACACACTCTTAGAAAGACACAGTGATCATATAAGAACTTCGACACAAATCGATTCATTGCAGTCAGAAGATCGAGACACATGATTAACCACGTTAAGTCGCTTGGAAAGACGTATCTGTACTGTATACGCTATAACGCTCAACTTCATCGTGTACCGATGCCTGTCGCCACATTTTCGGGCAAAGCCTCTGGAACGGCGTTTCAGCACACAGGAAACGCCAGAAAGGAAACGAAGATTAAGAGAGGGCAGTGCCATGGGCGGGAATGGGCGTCGCAGTTACAGCCGGCTCTCTCAGCGAGTGTGCTGCCCCAACAGGACTCGCCACTCAACGGCAGAACCCCCCCGCGTCCGCCCGGCGCTGTGTAGCCGCAAGTTACACAGCCATTCGAGGCGATTTAGGCGGCTCAGGCCGTGTACACATCCATACACCTCCGCAAGTGGCTTGCTCGAGCTACATTTTCTAAGGAAGAATAAAATGAACGAGGCATCAAAACTATCGTAAGATACCAACAGTTGTTAAAATCTAAGTGTGGGAGGAAAATCTCACATTCTTCGGATTTGTGGGTGTCCTATCGCTTACTCTGAAGAAGTAATTCATCCATATTTACATTCAATTTCAATCGATTTTGGTAGCCCCAAAATATATTGTCGAAAAAAAATAGTGGACCTTGAAAGACGACGTCGATTTTGATCCGATGGTGGAATATGCCACTGATACCACTGATAATCGATATAACGTCATTGGCCAACAGACAGCATAGTGGCATAGCTACCAGAGTGCCATATCTAGTCCTTAACAAGGAATGCTCACAGCGAGATGGCAGGGTTTGGTGCAAATGTTTGAAGCAAGCAGTCAACCGTGGCACGGAGACGTGCTCGTGCTTCCTACAGCCAACCAAGTGAGTTAGGAAGAGGTCAAATTGTTGCCTTCCGAGGGGAGAAATGGTCATTTCTGAGAATTGTCGCATAACTTGGACGTGCTACTTCGATTGTGGAACGAAGCTAGTAACGGTGGTCAGGCCAGCCCGGTTAGCCGTGCGGTCTAACGCACTGTTTTCCGGGCGGGGAACGCGTGCCGGTCCCCGGCACGAATCCGCCCAGCGGATTAATGTCAGCGTCCGGTGTGCTGGACAATTTGTGGATGGTTTACAAGGCGATTTTCCATCTGCCTCGGCGAATGCAGACTGGTTCCCCTTATCTCGCCTCAGTTACACTATGTCGGCGATTGCTGCTCAAACACTTTCTCCGGCGGCCGCTGTGGCCGAGCGGTTCTAGTCGCTCCAGCGCGGAACCACGAAGCTGCTGCGGTCGCAGGTTCGAATCGTGCCTCGGGCATGGATGTGTGTGATGTCCTTAGTTAGGTTCGCGTAGTTCTAAGTCTGGGGGACTGATGACCTCAGATGTTAAGTCCCATAATGCTTAGAGCCATTTGAACCATTTGAAAACTTTGTCCACTTACGCGCACACCATAATTACTTTTAATGTGGGGCAGTGGTGGTGTGAGTGGACTGCCTCAGCGTGTGAGGGCTACGGCGGGGACAAGACCTCTCCGTCGTTTCTGGGTCCCCAGTTCCATGCACTACAATACAATCAGTTGTCACGTGAATATCGTCTCATGAGCAGGCGAGGTTCTGGATGTCAAGGCAGCTCAGAGGCCCGCCGTAATCGTTGTACTGTGAAGGCAGCGGTGGCAGACAGTACAGCTACCACAACACAGAAAAGTGGGCTTTTGAGCCCAGACGTGTCGACACGAAGTATTGCTGACTGGTTATTAGCTGTGGGACTAAGAGCATGTACACTTCTAGCTCGTCTTCCACTTACGCCATACGATCGACTTGCACGGCTCGACTTGTGCCATAAGAGGATCACTTGGAAAGTGGAATCAGATTCTTTCTGCACGTTCCATCAATATCGAGAAAAAGAAAACCATTCGTCATCGCTTTTAACCTAGATTTTCTCATTCGGACTTTTAACTTTCTGAGTGATGCTGGGCTATCCCAATGCATGGATTTTTGCTTATTTTCTGGTTTATAAGTGAAAATTGAGAATGCGCTAGGTGACGATCAGTTTGGCTTTAGGAAAAGTAAAGGAACGAGAGAGGCAATTCTGACGTTACGGCTAATAATGGAAGCAAGGCTAAAGAAAAATCAAGACACTTTCATAGGGTTTGTCGACCTGGAAAAAGCGTCCGACAATATAAAATGGTGCAAGCCGTTCGAGATTCTGAAAAAAGTAGGGGTAAGCTATAGGGAGAGACGGGTCATATACAATATGTACAACAACCAAGAGGGAATAATAAATGTGGACTATCAAGAACGAAGTGCTCGTATTAAGAAGGGTGTAAGACAAGGCTGTAGCCTTTCGCCCCTACTCTTCAATCTGTACATCGAGGAAGCAACGATGGAAATAAAAGAAAGGTTCAGGAGTGGAATTAAAATACAAGGTGAAAGGATATCAATGATACGATTCGCTGATGACATTGCTATCCTGAGTAAAAGTGAAGAAGAATTAAATGATCTGCTGAACGGAATGAACAGTCTAATGAGTACACAGTATGGTTTGAGAGTAAATCGGAGAAAGACGAAGGTAATGAGAAGTAGTAGGAATGAGAACAGCGAGAAACTTAATATCAGGATTGATGGTCACGAAGTCAATGAAGTTAAGGAATTCTGCTACCTAGGCAGTAAAATAACCAATGACGGACGGAGCAAGGAGGACATCAAAAGCAGACTCGCAAAAAGGCATTTCTGGCCAAGAGAAATCTACTAATATCAAATACCGGCCTTAATTTGAGGAAGAAATTTCTGAGGATGTACGTCTGGAGTACAGCATTATATGGTAGTGAAACATGGACTGTGGGAAAACCGGAACAGAAGAGAATCGAAGCATTTGAGGTGTGGTGTTGTAGACGAATGTTGAAAATTAGGTGGACTGATAAGGTAAGGAATGAGGAGGTTCTACGCAGAATCGGAGAGGAAAGGAATATGTGGAAAACACTGATAAGGAGAAGGGACAGGATGATAGCACATCTGCTAAGACATGTGGGAATGACTTCCATGGTACTAGAGGGAGCTGTAGAGGGCAAAAACTGTAGAGGAAGACAGGGATTGAAATACGTCAAGCAAATAATTGAGGACGTAGGTTGAAAGTGCTACTCTGAGATGAAGAGGTTAGCACAGGAAAGGAATTCGTGGCGGGCCGCATCAAACCAGTCAGTAGACTGATGACAAAAAAAAAAAAAGTGAAAAACCTACATTCGACGCACGTTGTCACGCTTTCCATGGAATTAGGATTATTTTCAGTGGTATTCAATGGCAGTGCAAACATTTTGACGAGCTTCTTTTCGTTCGATCGTGACAATTTTCGGCAACAGTTTCGCACACCCTTCCCTTATGTTAAACTGATTGTGTAATATTTACACAGTCTTTATCAATTCCTATAGTATCAGAAAATGTTCGAATACCAAAGCGACGGTAAAATCAAATCAGATTAAGTACTTCTTCGGTACTTACATCTGTTTTCGATGTAGAAGCAAGTCTAGGGCATTAGTCCTCTCCGTTTTCTCGGTCATCTTGGTAACGCTTGAATCAATCAAAAACTTACGTACGTGATAAACATTCTGCGCCATAAACTTCTTTTAGCAACTATTTCGAGTTTCATGTGAACAGTTTGTTGTTTTATTGTTACACTTATCATTTTTCCTGGAAAATAAAATAACAGCTCTTAAGCATATGAAGGCCAAGAACACATCGACTTATCTGGAGACACCATTGATGCCGCATTCAACTGAGAAGGCTTGACGCTTCACAGCTATTCGTCTTTCATCTTTTCGTCTTGCGTACTTTGTCTGTGACGGCATCAGGACCGTCATTTTATAGTTACACCTCGTATGTAGAGCTCTGCTATTGAAGAAAGCTGTCTTTGCAAGTGCTTATCTACTCCTGTTGCCTTCTGCACCTCGACAATTTCGTGTGATTTTTCTTATTTTTAAGACATTTTATGTTCCTAGTATTCAGTCGCCTATACATAACATTCTGCTTTGTTTTATGTATATTCAGCCATTTTTATGTTTATTTTCGGCTATGTAATAATAATGAACCACTTCCATACAGGTAAAATCTGTGAAAATATTATCTGGGTATGCAATCGACATAATCGTAACGATAGATTAGGGAAAGCTGGAGGGAGGTCCCTCTAATTTAATCAGGCAAAATAGCCAATGGAGAAGATGCCCATGGTACAGTCCACCGCGCACTCCTCCGCCCTGTTGTATTCTCCTGAAATGGCACTCGGAGATTTTTTCGTCTTTCCTCGGTGAAGAAACCATTGTGTGGTGGACATTTCAATGATGACAACGAGTTGGTTTTCGCTGTGGAATGATTGCTGAATAATATCAATGCAGCCTTCCACAACCAAGGTCTCCGCAATGTCATCCATCGGCAGGAAACGTGTCCTATTAAAGGGTGAATCTGTACATGGGGACTGAAACCACCACCAAATTGTACGTCGCGACTGGCCCACTTTATAAGCCGCTAAGGTTCGACCTGGTCCCGTGGAACACATGTGAAATCATAAAATAGCTTAGGCTTCCGCGGCTAACGTCAATCAACACATAAGCTTTTTGAGTATGACACCGCGTCATAATACACTCCTGGAAATTGAAATAAGAACACCGTGAATTCATTGTCCCAGGAAGGGGAAACTTTATTGACACATTCCTGGGGTCAGATACATCACATGATCACACTGACAGAACCACAGGCACATAGACACAGGCAACAGAGCACGTACAATGTCGGCACTAGTACAGTGTATATCCACCTTTCGCAGCAATGCAGGCTGCTATTCTCCCATGGAGACGATCGTAGAGATGCTGGATGTAGTCCTGTGGAACGGCTTGCCATGCCATTTCCACCTGGCGCCTCAGTTGGACCAGCGTTCGTGCTGGACGTGCAGACCGCGTGAGACGACGCTTCATCCAGTCCCAAACATGCTCAATGGGGGACAGATCCGGAGATCTTGCTGGCCAGGGTAGGTGACTTACACCTTCTAGAGCACGTTGGGTGGCACGGGATACATGCGGACGTGCATTGTCCTGTTGGAACAGCAAGTTCCCTTGCCGGTCTAGGAATGGTAGAACGATGGGTTCGATGACGGTTTGGATGTACCGTGCACTATTCAGTGTCCCCTCGACGATCACCAGTGGTGTACGGCCAGTGTAGGAGATCGCTCCCCACACCATGATGCCGGGTGTTGGCCCTGTGTGCCTCGGTCGTATGCAGTCCTGATTGTGGCGCTCACCTGCACGGCGCCAAACACGCATACGACCATCATTGGCACCAAGGCAGAAGCGACTCTCATCGCTGAAGACGACACGTCTCCATTCGTCCCTCCATTCACGCCTGTCGCGACACCACTGGAGGCGGGCTGCACGATGTTGGGGCGTGAGCGGAAGACGGCCTAACGGTGTGCGGGACCGTAGCCCAGCTTCATGGAGATGGTTGCGAATGATCCTCGCCGATACCCCAGGAGCAACAGTGTCCCTAATTTGCTGGGAAGTGGCGGTGCGGTCCCCTACGGCACTGCGTAGGATCCTACGGTCTTGGCGTGCATCCGTGCGTTGCTGCGGTCCGGTCCCAGGTCGACGGGCACGTGCACCTTCCGCCGACCACTGGCGACAACATCGATGTACTGTGGAGACCTCACGCCCCACGTGTTGAGTAATTCGGCGGTACGTCCACCCGGCCTCCCGCATGCCCACTATACGCCCTAGCTCAAAGTCCGTCAACTGCACATACGGTTCACGTCCACGCTGTCGCGGCATGCTACCAGTGTTAAAGACTGCGATGGAGCTCTGTATGCCACGGCAAACTGGCTGACACTGACGGCGGCGGTGCACAAATGCTGCGCAGCTAGCGCCATTCGACGGCCAACACCGCGGTTCCTGGTGTGTCTGCTGTGTCGTGCGTGCGATCATTGCTTGTACAGCCCTCTCGCAGTGTCCGGAGCAAGTATGGTGGGTCTGACACACCGGTGTCAATGTGTTCTTTTTTCCATTTCCAGGAGTGTATATATATATACTGAAGAAACTAACGTTTCGGCCACTGTTACAGTGGCCTTCATCTGGATTTACTGGTGGACGAGGAGGAGGCCACTGTATCCGCGGCCAAATCGTTGGTCTCTGCCATATAGTTTTTAATAACAGGCGACCAAGATGTTTCCGTACCAAGGCCATACAGTTCAGAATCGGTATGCCAATCAGGTAAAATTGTCGTGAGCACTGAGGAAACCATGCTAACGACGCAGCAGATTTACGATACCAGTTTGGTACAACACCGAGTGTGAATAGTCCCTAACTGCCTACTGCATGTCCTCGTTAGATACGAATTGTTCACCATTCAAGGCCTTTTTTAAGGGACCGAAAGCATGGTAGCCGCAAAGGGAGAGATGAGGACTATAGGACGGGTGCTCGAATGTCTCCCATTTCTTGTTATCCGTAATGGATGAGGGTGGCCTCCCAGATCGACCGGCGTCTTGTGTCGATTCGCGACCAGCACGGAACTTCGCGCACCATTCTAGAACGGTGGGTTTTGGCAGACATGCTCCCCAATACACCTTCTTCAGTCTTCGGTGGCACTCTACTGGTGTTTGTGGTTCGTCAGTCAAGAAGAGAACGACAGCACTGAGCCATGGCTGGCTCACCCTATGCGTTGGATTAAACCTTTGTTGTTATTCCGCGTTTAGTATCCCGCCGTTATCGCGATTATGCAGTTATCCTCTCTTTCCGCGGGTGGCAGTAGCTGTGTGTATCGATATCCGCACCTTGGACTATTTTTGGCCAGGCGCTTATAGTTTCCGGCTGGGCTGTGTGCGGGCAGTTGGTAGTTAGTCGGTTAGCGTGGAGCAGCGAGGAAATCTCTGCGGCGCATAAATTGGCCGGGCCTGTTCGAATGTGTGTGACATTTTATGGGACTTGACTGCTAAGGTCATCAGTCCCTAAGCTTACACACTACTTAACCTAAATTATCCTAAGGACAAACACACACACCCATGCTCGATGGAGGTCTAAACCTCCACCGGGACCAGCCGCACAGTCCATGACTGCAGCGCCTTAGACGGCGGCCGGGCCTGCTGGCGGCCTCTATGCGGTATCAGAGTGTGTGGTGCTGTTCCCATTGCTACGAGGTTGGTGGCTCACCGATCCTGGACATGAAAGTTGAGCTTTGACTTAATTTACCTGCAAGTCACGACTGTTCACGTTGTGTCATTGGGAGTTCGTTGTCGGCTGTTGGGATATTCCCGCAAGCAGCAATGTGTGTTTTCAAGTTGGCAGATTTTAGCAAATCGGCGATGGAGTTTAACTGTACTTGGTTATTTGAATTGAAGTGCACCAGCAGAATTTTCTGCCTTGTGGCCACTAACGTTCCGGTTACCTGCCCTGGCCGTTGACGTAAATTCAGGCAGTGTATTTTCCTGATCGTGATCTCGCTGTCCAGCACGGTGTGTAATTTGACAGCTCAATGTATAATTGGTTGTGGGCACCAATACCTTCTACGTTGTTCCATCGAACTCTCTGTTGTGTGCTGGTAGGGTCAAACGGAGGTTATCTTGTCGGTGGGTCCATTGACAGTCAGTCGGTTGGGTTGTCGTCGGATCGACAATCGTTAAGGTCGACTGCCTGTCTCAGCTTAGCGAGCTTTAGTGTTTGGATTCCAGGACGACACTCGGAACTTCTGAGCGCCCTTGGCTGTACTGCCTTTTCTTGTTTGTTCTTGTTGTTTGTACTTGTATGTCATCTAGCCGATTTTTAGATTTAGGTTGTTTTGCCCTTAATGCGTCAGATGGTTTGGGCCTTCAGCCTAATTTAAGATCTGTTTTGCAAAAAGCCTTTGGCATTTTTTAAAATTAATGACATTGAGTCTTAAGTATTGGGCCTTCAGCCGATTTTCAATTTGTTTTGCTCTTATGGTGTCAGATTCTTTGGGCCTTCAGCCTAGTTAAATTAAATTTAAATTAAAGTGGTCTTGCTCTTAAGGCATGAGATTGTACGGCGCATTCAGCCGCTAATTACGTTCCAAAGCTGTGTTTTTTTTTAAGAACTATTTTCTTGGCTCTTGTAATATTTGAGCAAATAAAAGGTTGTATGTTGGAGTGTAAGCGAAAGCCGCTTATTTTGGCCATTTCTACAACTTAAACTACCTTTCCTGTGCTGTGAGTTTAGCAGGACGTTTCAAGCACGTTGTTCTCGTTTGGATGTATTTGGCAACAACGTCGCTATGCTTCATATTTTTGTATGTAGCGCACGCACGTCAGAAGGACACAAATGCGGCACAGATCCCTTGCCTACATCTCTATGATTATATACCGGCATCGAAGTCGCACTACGTTGCATATATGCTGCTGCAACGCCCCCAAGCAGACACTTCTTGATCTCACCTTATGCATTATCAAGCGGGATCATATTAGGAAAACTTTTACACCAACTGTGAATTAATTTTAAAGGAGTGGTCGAATCTGAGACCGACTGTTTACACAAGTTTTAAAGGAAACACACCGACAGTCAGTAGACGGGGGACAGGCACAGAGCCAGTGCGGCCAGCTCAGCAGGTGTGTTTCTGCCGCTCAGCCAGCAGAGGCGAGGGTCGCGCGACCTCCTTTTGTTCCAACTTCCGGGACCCTCGCGACTTAATTTTTAATCCTGCGCTCCCCTGCCTGTAATCACAGGGCACACGCACGTAAAGCGCGCAGAAAAATAGTCTCTTCCGTACAATGCTGCCGCAACGCAGCACGCGGCTTTTGTCCGCTGTAAATCTCGGTGCGGTATTAATAGCTAACACACGGCATGTTCCTTGTACCACAGTATCCCTCGCACCGTTTGGGTAGCGTACAGTGGATTAGTTGCGCAACACTACCACCCGCGGAAATTTACCATGTTTTCATTTAAGGTTTCAGCTCCGATTATAGTGAGACGCATTTCTGCGGTCCCCTGTTTTTCCAGATATTCTCTTTATTTCAGATTTACAGCTGCGTCTTACATCACTAACGATAGGCCTCGCCGAATGTGTTAGATCTATGATGCTGAAATTCGTATATATAGATTGTAACCTGTTGTTATCGGGACACAATTGATAGATGTAAATTCCGGGAGGACCCCAATACGAAGTTATAGGACTATTTCTATTTCCTATACATACTGTAAGAAAAAATTGCAACACGATCAAGGACAAGGTCATTTTTTTACGAGTAAAATGCCAGGTAGTTAATCACTGTAAGTGTATATGACAACAAATCAGATCTAATGAAACATAATGTCAGAGTGAAGGGTGCCCGTAAAGCTGCATCAATGCGCAGTGTACCCTTTCTAGCGAAAACGCAGATGTGGTTTCTTATGTGCAAACGGTAATAGAAGTACCTAATGGCATCCTGCAGTAGACTGTCCCAAGCATCTTACACTTGTTGTTGCAATTCGGCATTGGGTTTTGTAGCAGGACGATATAGTTCCTGCGCCATAATGTCACGTACATTTTCAATCGATGAGAGGGCAATTGTTTTACACAACGGAGAGCACGTACGTCGCAGCAGCTGTATGTGAACGTGCAATTTGCTGCTGAAAAAGTACATCATATTCCTGTCGGACAAATGACAATAGGAAGAGGACAATAGCATATGCAATTTAGCAGGCACTGACTACTTTACACTGCGAAAACAGCAAATGTGACAGCGAGTTCTAACTCATAAGCACAACACATGAAGCCAAGGATGTGACCAGTGTATCGTGGGCTAAAGCACTACGGAAAAGGCAGCTCACCAGATCTATGCCATACACGTGTACATTCATCACTGGCATGACAGAACCTACTCTCACTCTTCAGTCAACTCTTGCACGACACCTGAGTAGCAATGCTTTGCGGTGTTGCAGTCTCAGACGTATCCTGGCCAGATTCACACATGATCTTAATCCTGCTGTCAGCAGAGGACTCCCAGTAGTCCCTGATTGACACAGCAGGGGCAAAATGTTCCCGGATTTCGTCCCTGGATGATGTTTTGTCGGCCACCACTGTTCGCGCTATGCCTCGATCCTGACGTTTGCCTACACTATCCGGACGTCCAGATCTCACTTTATAGGTGTGGGAAGGTGCTAGAGATCACTGTTGCAAGCTTCGACACACCACTGATACGTTGTGCCCGACAAATTCGTCGATACGTCTATCCAGCTTCCCGCTTGGTGGTGGAGCATGGATGTACCGTAGAATAAATGTTACGAACACTGTTGGCCTCTAAAATCAGCATAGATACTGCCTATAGCTTCATAACAGGGGCTTCACGGACAGGCCTTCCGGGCTCCATCTGATGTTCAAATGTTCAAATGTGTGTGCATTCCTAAGGGACCAAACTGCTGAGTTCATCGGTCCCTAGACTTATACATTACTTAAACTAACTTATGCCAAGATCAACACACACACACACACACAGACACACACGACACACCCATGCTCGAGGGAGGTCTCGAAATTCCTGCGGGAGGGGCCGCGCAATCCGTCACATACTTCCCTAAAACGCGCGGCCAGTCCACGCGGCTCCCATGTCATTACTGATGATCATGACGAGTGAATCAATAACATTACATTCCCACAGTATGCACATATTATAGCCTGGTGCCAGTGAACACACGCTCTGTTTATATGAGTTATGTAGTAGATACAGTCAGAAGCCTCAAGGTACTGTTCACACAAGATTCTTTTGTATAGGAAGAATAAAACGCCAGAAGGCTGTAACGAGTTCCAGGAAGACGTACCTAGGTCTGTGATTGGTACAGTGATTGGCCTTTGGCCCTGAACTAAGTGAAAGTGGGGTACTGCCCATAAATAGATTACCAGACTTATTATTGTTCGATTACACTTCTATGCCTACCGGGCACGGAGTCTCAGTAGTACAGCAGTCAGCGGGGTTGCCTGGGGGGGTAGGCGTAAAGTGCAAGGCGACACCGTAACAGCAGCCGAGCGGGCAGGGGACGCCGCTGTCACACTGTGGCAGCTCCTATGGTGTGGGGGAATCAGAGTGGTACTGAAACCTCCACGTGTCAGTCAGTCAGATCGGTTCCAGATTCTCTATACTGACAGAGTACCAGCCAGAACTCCGATATAGTTTGTGCTATGTGCTCCCGTCCTGGTGAACGTGTGTAAACGATAGGTAACAAGTAGTGCGTAACCTACGGGCTACAGGAAAAATATAACTCCGAGTGTCTCTCACATGGAGCTCCCGTTACACCGTTAGTTAGTCATACCAAATGTCCCAGGTTGTAGCTCTAGATAGGCCAGTCTCTGTACTGTAGTACGTGTGAAACTGTTACATGGGACAACAAATTCCTGACAATTAAAAAGAATGTCTGGACTTTATAACAATGTTTCACTGGCAGTCCGCTTCCGCTTCGTTTATTTAAACGTAACGAACGTAGATGGTAGGTTGGTTTGAAAGATGGGGGAAAGGATCAAACAGCTAGTTCATTGGTCCCGTGTTTCGAATAAAACAATGCCACAATGGTGAGAGTATAACAAACAAGACTGAAAACACAAAATAGAGAGAAAGGAAAGAAAAGCCATAAGAACGAGGGACGGGCAACAAACACTTAAATGGAAGAAAACCACAGAAACGCAAGGAACAGGTAGAAGAGATTAAAACGGCAAAACAGATTACCATGGATGGCTGATCATGAGAATAAAAAGGAGAAGTCAGCCACTCTGCAACACATTAAAACTTCCACCCTAAAATCACTAGGGTGGAGGACACAGAGGGACAAAGGACATGCGCTAAAACTTAGATCAAGTGATAAAACCCACCCTCACGAATAAAACGTAAAACTAAATTAGCCGACGAGGCGTTGTCAGATAAAATTAGTGGGAACGACTCCGTTAACCGAAGATTTCGTCGCAGGACAGTCAACGTGGGACAGAGCACGAGAATATGGACCACTGTATACCGGGCGCCGCACCGACGCTGAAGCGGCACAGGAGGTAGTGGCCAATGCGGAGTCGGCAGAGAACCACAGAGTCCCTGCGAGAGGCCCGCATTGAGAACTGCCACCCATTGATAGTCTCCTTAATGGCAAGCAGTTTGTTGTTCGTAGTGAGACTACGCAATTCCGCCTACCAAAGCCGAAAAACCTGGCGACGTAAAAACGACCGCAGGTCAGTTATTGGAATGCCGATCCCCATAAGCGGTTTCCATGTAGCCTGTTTGGCCAGCCTGTCAGCAAGTACGTTACCTGGGATTCCGACGTGTTCTGGGGTCCACACAAACACCACTGAACGACTGGTCCGTTCCAGAGCATAGATGGACACCTGGGTGGTCGCTACCAAAGGGCGGCGAGGGTAGCACTGGTAGATAGCTTGTAGGCTGCTCAAGGAGTCAGTACACAGAAGAAACGACTCCCCAGAGCATGAACGGATGTGCTCAAGAGCACGAGATATAGCCACCAGATCTGCAGTGAAAACTCAACAGCAACTGGGGAAGGAATGCTGTTCAATACGTCCTCCATGGAAGCCGACGTGACGATCAGTCATCGAGACATCGGTGTAAATCACCACATGGCCTCGGTACATGTCAAGAATCGAAATGAAGTGACAGCGGAGAGCCACGGGGTGAACATAGTCTTTGGGCCATATGAAAAGTCCAGGAGAAGCCGCGGCCTAGGTGTACACCATGGAGGTGCACGCGATTGGACCTCGAGTATAGGTGGTAAAGGGAAGGACTCCAGTTCAGATAGAAGGGATTGGACGCTAACTGCATTTGTAATCCCTGACCTGGGCCGCCGATGCGGGAGATGAACTGCCATGGGTGGGAAAAGGAGACGGTAATTTGGATGCGCAGTAGAACTACGAACGTGTGCAACGTAACTGGCGAGCAGTTGTGCACGCCTAACCTGCAGTGGAGGAGCTCCAGCCTCCGCAAGTCAAACGCCACAGTGGCGGACTGAGTCGAGTAAACGCAACGCTGAGGGCGCCACCGAACCATCAGTCTCCCATAGTAAAGGTGGGATTGAATAAGGGCTCTGTATAGCCGCAGCAGCGTAGAGCGATGTGCACCCCAGTCGGTGTTGCTCAGGCAGCAGAGGGCATTGAGGTGCTGCCAGCACTTCCACTTAAGCTGACGAAGGTGAGGAAGCCATGTCCATCGAGCGCCGAAATCCAGTCCTAACAATCGATACGTCTCCACTACAATTAGGAGATCGTCAGGAAGGTAAAGTTTTGGTTCCGGATGCAAGGTACGATGCAGACAGAAGTGCATAACACACAACGTTGCGGCCGAAAACTGAATGCCGTGGGCTAGGGCCCATGAGTGGGCCTTGTGAATGGCTCCCTGTAGACGGCGCTCAACAACACCAGTACTGGTGGAGCAGTACGAAATGCAGAATTTGTCTGCATACAGAGAGGGTGAGACGGCCGGCCCTACAGCTGCTGCTAGACTTTTAATGGGCGCTAAAAATAGAGATACACACAATGCAGAGTCCTATGGGACCCCATTCTCCTGGATGTGGGAGGAACTATGGGAGGCACCTACATGGACACAGAAAGTACGAGGCGACAGAAAATTCTGGATAAAAATCGGGAGCGGACCTCGTATACCCCTCTCGTATAATGTGCCAAAGATATGTTACCAGGTGGGTGGCTCCCCCCGTAGGAGGTTCGAGTCCTCCCTCGGGAATAGGTGTGTGTGTCGTCCTTAGCGTAAGTTAGATTAAATAGTGTGTAAGTTTAAGGAGCGATGACCTCAGCAGTTTGGTCCCATAAGACCTTACCGCAAATTTCTAAATTTCACCAGGTGGTATCATACGCTTTTCGTAAATTAAGAAAGACAGAGAAAGGTGTTGGTGTCTGGAAAAGGCTGTTCGTGTGGCAGACTCGAGGGACAAAGATTATCAGGGGTATAGCGACAGGCGGAAGCCGCCCTGGCATGGAGTCAATAGGTCAGGTGACTCCAGGACCCACCCCAACCACCGACACACCGTACATTCCAACAGCTTACGAAGAATGTTGGTGAGGCTGATGGGCCGATAGCTACCCACATCAAGTAGGTTTTTGCCGGGTTTGAGCACTGCTATGATGGTGCTCTCCCGCCAGTGCGATGGAAAGACGCTAACCCACCAGATCCTGTTGAAGATGATAAGGATATGACGCTTGTAGTTAGACGAGAGATGTTTAATCATCTGACATTAGATTCGATCGTGCCCAGGAGCTGTGTCGGGGCAAAGTGCAAGGGCACTGAGGAGCTCCCACTCTGTAAATGGGGCGTTATAGGGTTCACTGTGGGGTGTAGTGAATGAGAGGACTTTCTCTTCCATCCGTAACACGGGGAACAACTGTTGGGCCCTGATATCCAAAAAGTTGTTGGATCTTTGCCCAGACTTGGGAAGGTAACGTATGGCACCCAATGGTCGACACGTACCTCTCCCAACACTCCCGTTTCCTCCTTTTGATAAGCTGACGAACGCGGGCACGGGGCCGTTTAAAGGCTATGAGGTGCTCTGTGGAGGGTGCCACTTACGCCGCTGTAGAGCTCGCCGAAGCTCCTTAATTGCCTCAGTGACCTCCGGCGACCACAAGGGGACCTTCGCCGGGGGCACCCCAAAGAACGAGGGATCGCGTTTTCCGCCGCAGTAACGATCATTATAGTTACCTGCTCAACCACCAAATCGATGTAACCGTGTGGGGGAGACTCAACGGTGACACCAGAGGTGCAAGTTTCCAGTCCACCTTGTTTAAAGCCCATCTGGGTAGGCATCCATGGGCCTGATGCCGGGGCAGTGACGAGAAGATGGGGAAGTGGTCACTACCACACTGGTCGTCATGTGCTCTCCAGTGGACAGATGGGACTAGGTTAGGATTGGAAACCGAGAGATCAATGGCCGAATATGTGCATATGGTACACTGAAATGTATGGTGACCCCGGTGTTTAAGAGGCAAGGGTCTAATGGTGACAGTAAGCTTTCGGCATCTCTACCTTGGCCAATAAGGAACTCTGCCGCCCCACATGAGGTTATGAGCGTTGAAATCTCCTAAAAGTAGGAAAGGTTTAGGGAGTTGATCAATCAGTGCAGCCAATTCGTTCAAGGTTATTGCGCCGTCTGTAGGAAGATATATGTTGCAGACAGTTATTGCCTGCGTCGTCCAAATCCTGACAGCCACAGCTTGAAGAGGGATTTGAAGGGGCGCAGGTTCACTGCATACTGAATTCAGGACATAGACACAAAATCCACCTGACATTTAATTATAGGTACTACGGTTTCTGTAATATCCCTCATAGCCACGGAGTGTAAGGGTCTACATTGCCAGGAATCAGGTTTCCTGGAGGGCAATGCAGAAAGCAGGTGTACAGCTAAACTGTTGCCGTAGCTCAGCCATGTGGTGGAAAAACAGCAGCAATTCCACTCGAGGATGACGTTATCGCGTGTCTGGGAAGGCATGATGTACTGTTGCTTCTCTGGCAGGGGGAAGAGGATCGGTCCCCTGGGTTTGGGTGGTCGTGCTCCCGAAGTAGGTCCTTTGGGAGCAACGGAGGAAGATTTGCCCCCTACCACCAAGGGTGCGGATGTATTCTTGTGGACTGTAAGGCCCACAGTTCGTGGCACAGAGTGAGGAACCACTGGCACTTGGGACGGCGATGGTGATGTAGATGCAGCGTATGTCGACGTCAACCGAGTGGAGTGTAGTCTTTCGAATTTTCGTTTAGCCTCTGTGTAAGTCAACCGGTCCTGGGTCTTTATAATTTTCCGTTCCTTTCGGTGTACTGGGCAGTCCGGCGAACAGGGGGGAGTGGTGCTCTCCACAGTTGGTGCAAGTTAGAGGTGGTGCACAGCACACTGACAGTCTGAAAAGCAGCACCCCACACTTCCCAGTTCCTCGAAGGAAAAGGGTCCGATCACAATTGATGTGATAAATCCACACAACAGCGTGACTTTCTCGCCATGTGGGGTTTCCATTATAATTCTACGATTTTCGGTAGCCCGAATTCTGAAGTTATAATTGTTGACCGATCCTTGGAGTGTAAAATATGTGGTATATGGAATGAGAGTCTCACTCTGCAGCTGAGTGTGCGCTGATATGAAACTTCCTGGCAGATTAAAACTGTGTGCCCGACCGAGACTCGAACTTGGGACCTCTGCCTTTCGCGGGCAAGTGCTCTACCATCTGAGCTACCGAAGCACGACTGACGCCCCGTCTCACAGCTTTACTTCTGCCAGTATCTCGTCTCCTACCTTCCAAACTTTACAGAAGCTCTCCTGCGAACCTTGCAGAACTAGCACTCTTGAAAGAAAGGATACTGCAGAGATATGGCTTAGATACAGTATCCTTTCTTTCAGCAGTGCTAGTTCTGCAACGTTCGCAGGAGAGCTTCTGTAAAGTTTGGAAGGTAGGAGACGAGATACTGGTAGAAGTAAAGCTGTGAGACCGGGCGTGAGTCGTGCTTCGGTAGCTCAGATGGTAGAGCACTTGCCCGCGAAAGGCAAAGATCCCGAGTTCGAGTCTCGGTCGGGCACACAGTTTTAATCTGCCAGGACGTTTCATGTGCTGTATGTTTTCTAGGTCTTGTACTCATTTTAGATTTCAATAAATCTCGTTTTACCTCTCTCTACCTACATTATTCAGCAAATTAGTTCGCTCTGAAATAATAATTACATTTTGGGTCATCCTATAATATTTATTAATACTGGTACCATATTGAAAACCGAGTGGATGATTCTTTTGTAGCTCGGAAATGTGACACGACTGAAAATATGCTTGCACCTCTGACTTAACGATCTCAAAACTAGGCAAATACACCTGTTTAGAAACCAGATGCTGAAAAAAATTCAATTTGTTGAATAGTGCTGATGTCAAAAATTCAAAAGATCCCATTGTACGTCACTGGTATAGGTACAAATGCCAGGCAGAGGTCGCAGGCAGGAGGTGAACGCTAATTTCCGACGTCGCACCGTTATCAGCGTCCAGTAGGAGGAGCAGACGCCTGGGGTCGTGACGCCAGAGCAATTTCCCCTTTGTTTGCGCGGCCGCGCGCGTGATTTCGGACCGCGCTGACACCGCCTGCCGCCTCGCCTCTTATTGGACGCGGCCGGCCAGATACGCTATCGCCGGCAGGCCGCTGAAAGCTGATGCGCGCTATCGCCAACCGCAAACAGTTTTTGTGTCGCGGGCGCCTAGCGTTTATGCAGCGGACCGGCATATGGTGCTGCCGGCGCGTAATTTATGACCGGGTGGCGTACGGTCAGAGTCCGGAAGGCGTGACGGAGAGTGGGCTGCATTGTTCATCCCACGCCGCACCTGCAACTGGGCTGTTACCGATGTAGGCAGGTCCAACAAGACAACAGTGGTAGCTTTACAACAGCTAACATGAATTCCGCATTTTTTTACCTTCTCAGCACCCGAAATCCATCAGCTTCCCAAAACGACCCTTACTCCCAATATCAATATGACTGAAAACCTCCCCGAAGAGGTCATGAAGGCCCAACGGTACCGAACGCCCGCCATATCACCCTCAGCCTACAGGCGTCACTGGATGCGGATACGGAGGAGCATATACACTCCTGGAAATGGAAAAAAGAACACATTGACACCGGTGTGTCAGACCCACCATACTTGCTCCGGACACTGCGAGAGGGCTGTACAAGCAATGATCACACGCACGGCACAGCGGACACACCAGGAACCGCGGTGTTGGCCGTCGAATGGCGCTAGCTGCGCAGCATTTGTGCACCGCCGCTGTCAGTGTCAGCCAGTTTGCCGTGGCATACGGAGCTCCATCGCAGTCTTTAACACTGGTAGCATGCCGCGACAGCGTGGACGTGAACCGTATGTGCAGTTGACGGACTTTGAGCGAGGGCGTATAGTGGGCATGCGGGAGGCCGGGTGGACGTACCGCCGAATTGCTCAACACGTGGGGCGTGAGGTCTCCACAGTACATCGATGTTGTCGCCAGTGGTCGGCGGAAGGTGCACGTGCCCGTCGACCTGGGACCGGACCGCAGCGACGCACGGATGCACGCCAAGACCGTAGGATCCTACGCAGTGCCGTAGGGGACCGCACCGCCACTTCCCAGCAAATTAGGGACACTGTTGCTCCTGGGGTATCGGCGAGGACCATTCGCAACCGTCTCCATGAAGCTGGGCTACGGTCCCGCACACCGTTAGGCCGTCTTCCGCTCACGCCCCAACATCGTGCAGCCCGCCTCCAGTGGTGTCGCGACAGGCGTGAATGGAGGGACGAATGGAGACGTGTCGTCTTCAGCGTTGAGAGTCGCTTCTGCCTTGGTGCCAATGATGGTCGTATGCGTGTTTGGCGCCGTGCAGGTGAGCGCCACAATCAGGACTGCATACGACCGAGGCACACAGGGCCAACACCCAGCATCATGGTGTGGGGAGCGATCTCCTACACTGGCCGTACACCACTGGTGATCGTCGAGGGGACACTGAATAGTTTACGGTACATCCAAACCGTCATCGAACCCATCGTTCTACCATTCCTAGACCGGCAAGGGAACGTGCTGTTCCAACAGGACAATGTACGTCCGCATGTATCCCGTGCCACCCAACGTGCTCTAGAAGGTGTAAGTCAACTACCCTGGCCAGCAAGATCTCCGGGTCTGTCCCCCATTGAGCATGTTTGGGACTGGATGAAGCGTCGTCTCACGCGGTCTGCACGTCCAGCACGAACGCTGGTCCAACTGAGGCGCCAGGTGGAAATGGCATGGCAAGCCGTTCCACAGGACTACATCCATCATCTCTACGATCGTGTCCATGGGAGAATAGCAGCCTGCATTGCTGCGAAAGGTGGATATACACTGTACTAGTGCCGACATTGTGCATGCTCTGTTGCCTGTGTCTATGTGCCTGTGGTTCTGTCAGTGTGATCATGTGATGTATCTGACCCCAGGAATGTGTCAATAAAGTTTCCTCTTCCTGGGACAATGAATTCACGGTGTTCTTATTTCAATTTCCAGGAGTGTATTAACCCACCTCCTAACATGATTAGTGGACCTTTAATTGAAACATAAAATTGGGTTATAATGCAGCTTAATGTTACAGTTATATTAGTGAATCTACAGTTTAAACTACTACAGTGTGTTAATTTTCTACAACAACGGGCAGTTAATTAACCTACTTGTTAATTATCTAACCTAGAATAACTACTAACTGCAGCGTCACAGGTGTGGCAGTAAAGTACAAACCAACTTGTAAATAGCCAGGCCCCACGAGCTAACCCCGTGGAGCATGTCCCTGGCACTGGGCTGGCCAGAGTTGGTATTCGCTGCAGTTTCCTAAGTTAATTTCCTAAATCTAAGTCCTAAAAAACACTACTTAACCTACGTCATAATCGGTGCTTTAGTCATAATCGGTGGTATAGACCCCATCCCCCCTAGTCCCGTACGTGGCTGTTTCCAACTGATGGAAGTCGGCCATTCCGCACACAAGCGGTATGGGAATGGGATCAGGTCTCAATCGGTTGGTCTATGAATTGGTACCTATTCTTGGTCCCTCAGGTATTCTGTTAACACTTTTCATGATGCCTATCTGCCAGAGCATTCAAGGTGTGGAAAGTGTCTTCTTGTGTAAGTAGATGGTATGTGTCAATGTTCGGAAGTCTGTCTCGAAGTGTTGTTGCGACATCATTGAAGAGAGGGCACTCAAAAACCACATGGTCTGGAGTTCCCTCTGCCGCGCCACAGTCACACTCGGTGATTGCCCTTTCCCCAAACCGACATAAATATCTCGGATAGGGTCCATGACCAGTGAGAAAGTGAATAAGTCCTCGTGTGAGTTCAAAATATTTCATACCCCCACGCTCTTTAACGTCAGGTAGGAACTGGAAGGTTCTTCTCCCCATTTCTTCTTCCTCCCAAGCCCTCTGCCAAAGTTCCTCCCGTCTATTTCGTATTTCTCTCTTATCCTCCACTCTCAAACCCATTATCTCTATTATTTTCTCCCTGTTTCCCTTTTTGGCCCAGTACCATGCCGCTTGCTCAAGTATCTTGATATCTAGCGGGCAGAGCCCCATTATAACTAACAGAGCTCCCACCGGTGATGTTCTGTAGGCCCCCACAGATCGTAAAATCGTGCGTCTTTGAACTCTTCTCACGGTCATGGTGGGCACGCCCCGCGTGAGTCTGTGCGCCCAGACTCCCGAGCTCTAACCTACTATTGAGGTTAGAATGCTATTGTGATAAAGTTTTTGAAAGATGAGGAGGGAGATGAAATCTTTTATGTCCAATGGGAATGAAATTGTTTAGTAGTTGGAGAGCTCTCTGGGTTACGGTTTCTATGTGTTTCCCGAAGTTCCATCTCTCGTCAATTATGACTCCCAAGTATTGCGTCTCCCGTCGCCAAAGAACTGGTGAGCCATCGATTCTAACAGTGGGATTCCTGATTAGCTGACCTTTTACCAGTAAGTATGTAGATTTACTTGCAGATATTTTCATCTTTGTATTTTGGCTCCATTGGTGCAGTTTCTCTATGGCCCTTTCGATCTTTGGTTCGATGTCTTCTCGGCTGCGACCGCTGACCAGCAGGAGGAGGTCATCTGCGTAGGTTATCACCTCTAGCACTTCTTCACTTTGCTGTAGTCTGTCTAGCAATGGTTCCATATGACTATCCCACAAAAGGGGTCCCAGAACAGAGCCTTGGGGACACCCTTTGGCAATTACTTTCCCGATTCTCCAGCTAAGGGATGATAGACATACCTCCCGATCCTTCAATAGCTCCTCAGACACCCATAAAGCGGCCCTGGACACTCTTTCTCCCGCAGACAGAAGAAGAGCGAAGGTCACCATAGGTTGTCGAAGGCGCCACTGATATCCACCATGATGCCAACGACGTACTTATGCGGGGTTGAGCCACAGACCTCAGCCGCCAGAGCAATATCAGATGCCGACCGCCCCGGCCTGAAGCCGAACTGCCTGTCGCTCATCCCGCACAGCACCCGGTGAGCCGTCAATCTGTCAGCCAGCAGTTTTTCCAAAAGTTTCCCGAACAGGTCCAATAAACAAATTGGCCTGTATGATTTGACTTCGGCCAGGTCTTTCTCTGGTCCCTTTTTAATTATGACCACGTTAGCGGTTTTCCACCTCTTGAGGAACTTCCTTTGTCTGAGGCACTCGTTAAAGAGGTGAGTTAGCGGTGCGATTAGCTGGGGTGCTAGAAATTGCACCATCTAAGCCACAATGCCATCTGGTCCTGGAGATTTCCCTCTTTCTAGGGATCTTATTTGTGCAGCGACCTCCTCTTCCGAGAAGGGGTAGACTGCCGTGTCGTTGTTGTATTCTTCTACATCTATATCTCGCAGTTGCTGCTGACTTACAGTTTCTCCATCCGCATTGTCGTCAGGCAGCAGGGACCGGAGAAGGGCCTCTGCAGTCTCCTGCCAAGATTCCGTCATCCTTTCCCCCTGCCTGACTGTTGATAGCTCCAGGAGAGAGCGGATTTTTTTCCTCACTAATTTATAGGGGAGACCCCACGGGTCTAAAGCCAACTGGTTCAGCAAGTAGCTCTCCCAGCTACGCATTCTTACTACGCGTAGTTCCTTCTGAAATCTCTGCTTGGCCTCCCTATATTGCAACTGCCATCTTTGCCTTTCCAGCCAGACGACACTGCGCTGGTAGTTCCTCCTCAGCCTCCTGACAAACTGACGTAATTCCTCTAATTCGGCCGACCATGGTGACGGTGAGGCCGCCATGGCCTTCCTCCTGGATGGTACTGCGGCCCTCACCGCTCTGTGTACTGCGCCCACCAGTTCCTCAGCTCTTTCGTCCACGTCTATGTCTTGATGTACGTCACCTTCGGGTAAGGCAGGAATGTTGCACTCCCTTGCTATGCGCTCCCAATCCGCTTTGTTATAATTGAATTGTACTTCCCACCCCATGGTCCAGCGGCACTCCCTTTCACCTAAAGTGAAAGTTATTAAATTATCGTCACTCGTGGTGGCATTGCTCACAACTTTCCAGCTTTGTATGAGGTTTGCTGTATTAGGAGATGTTAGGGTTACGTCTATGTTCGTGCCCTGTCCTCCTACTGCTGCGTAGGTAGGAGGATTGCCTGGCTTGTTGGCCACCACCAGCTGTGATGCCATGGTAAACTCTTCCACTTTGTCCCCGTTTGCATCTCTGGTGCCGCTGTACCACAGGGGGGATTTTGCATTAATGTCAGCTGTTATGACTATCTTTCGTCCCCGCAACGCCGCGGTAGCTCTAGCCAGATGTTCTAAATGCTGCTCAATCTCGTCTCCGTACTGGAAGTACATGTTTATAAGAATAATAACTCCCACTGGGGACTGGAGCTCCACGACGTTGCAGTGAGTAGTTGTAAATTGTGAGAGCGTGGTGACCCTCAGAAGTTTGTTTGTAACTACTAACGCCGCTCTTTGGTCCCCTAGAACTTAGAACTATTTAAACATAACTAACCTAAGGACATCACACACATCCATGCCCGAGGCAGGATTCGAACCTGCGACCGAAGCGGTCACGCGGTTCCAGACTGTAGCGCCCAGAACCGCTTAGCCACCTCGGCTGGCGGAAATGTAGCTGTTGAGTTAAAGAGCACTAGTTTTTGATACATTATTTTGAAACACTTGATTGTAATCTTATAGGTCCTAACTGGAAGGGATAACGGAAAGTGTTTAAACTAAAGTAAGTAATGAGGTGCTGCAATTACAAGTACCGTCACTGAGAAAATATTCTTAAGCTGATGGTACCATTTACTTTTGTACGAAAAAATAATTCTTTATCTGTACTCCGCCATCCACCTTACGGCGCGTGGTTACGTCTACATCATACTCCGCAAGCCACCTAATGGTGTGTGGTGGAGAGTACTTCCGGTAGCACTAACTGATCCCTCCAACCCTGTTCCACTCGCGAATAGTGCGTGGGAAGAATGATTGTCGGTAAGCCACAGTTTTGGCTCTAATTTCTCGAATTTTCTCCTTGTGGTCAATGCGCGAGACGTATGTGGGGGAAAGTAATACATTGTCTGACTCCTCCCGAAAAGTGCTGTCCCGAAATTTCAATAGTATATCTCTCCGGGATGCGCAACGTCTTTCTTGTAACAACTGCCAGTGGAGTTTGTTTAGCATCTCCTTAACGCTCTCTTTCCAGCAAAACGATCCCGTGACGAAACGCGCCGCTCTTTACAGGATCTTCTCTATCTCCTCTATCAGTTCTACCTGACAGGGACCCCAGATAGATGAACAATACTCAGGAATTGGGTGAACTAGCGACTTATAAGCCACTTGTTTCGTGGATGAGTTACGTTTTCTTAAGATTCTTCCGATCAGCCTGAGTCTGGTGTCTGCTTTTCCCACTATCTGTTTTATATGATCATTTCACTTAAGGTCGCTCTGGATAATTACACCTAGATATTTTACGGCAGACGCTGTCTCCAGCTGTTTGTCATCATTAGTGTAGTAGTACAGTAATGGATTTCTTTTCTCATGTATGCGCAGTATGTTACATTTATTTACGTTCAGGGTCAACTGCCAGAGTCTACACCATTCATTAATTCTCTGCAGGTCGTTCTGCAAGTTCTTACTATCTTCTGGCATTGATACTTCGATAGAAACAAGTGCATAATCTGCGAATAGCCTTAAAGAACATCCGACGCTTCCTGCTAGATAATTTATACGTACTGTAAACAGCAACGGTCCTATCACATTTCCCTGTGGTACTCCGGATATTACCTTTACATCTGCCGATTTAGTTCCGTATTGAGTTCTATCTGCAAGAAAGTCTTGAATTCAGTCGCAGGTCTGCTCCGATACTCCGTAAGCTCGTTTTCTTTTTTTCTCTTTTTTCATTGAACGGCAATGCGGGACGGTGTCAAATGCCTTACTGACAACCAAGGAACACCGCTTCAGCCTGAGTGCCATTGTCCACTGCGCTGTGGATCTCATGGAGGAACAGAGCGAGCTGAGTTTCGCAGGATCTCTGTTTGCGGAACCCATGTTGATTTGTATAGAGTATCTGTTCATTTTCCTCGAAAGTTATAATTATTGAACATAAAATATGTTCAATAATTCTGGAACAGATCGACGTCAACGATATAAGTCTATAATTGCGTGCATCTGTCTTACGGCCTTTCTTAAAAACGGGAATGACCTTCGCTTATTTCCAGTCATTAGGCACCTTTCGTTGCTAAAGCGATCTACGGTAAATTACTGCTAGAAGGGAAGCCAGTGTTTGGCATAATATTTATAGAATCTTAATCTTCTGGTCCTGAAGCCTTTCCGCTACTAAGCGATTGCAGCTGCTTTTCAATTCCGCGATGAGTTATCTCAATATCTGCCATTTCTACGTTCGCACGACGATTGAAAGAAGGGTCAGTGTTGCGATCTTCCGCGGTGAAACTACTTCCGAAGACAGTATTTCGGCCTCCTCTCTGTCATCTTCCATTTCAGTGCCGGTGTGGTTGCTGAGAGAAGGAGTAGATGATTTTGACCCACCTACTGATCTGACGTAGGACCAAAATCTCTGAGGGTTTTTACTCCGGTCGGTTGATAACATCTTACTTTCAAAATCATTGAACGCTTCTCTCATTGCTCTTCTTACAATTATTTCCGCTTCGTTCAGCTTTTGTTGGTAAGCTAGCGTTTTACTTCTCTTGAATGTGAGGTGAAGTGCTCCATGTTTACGTAGCGCTTTTCTAAGACTGCTATGATCCATGGTGGATCTTTCCCATCGTTTGAAACCTTACTCGGAACATACTTGTCTAGGGCATATTGAACGATGCCTTTGAATTTTTTTTTCCATTTGTTCTCCACACATTCATCCTCATCACCTAAAGTTTGGTGCTGACTGCTGAGATATTCTGAAATTTGTATCCTGTCACCCTTTCTGAGCAAATATATCTTCCTACCATTCTTAACATTCCTTGTAGGAGCCGTCGTTATAGACTTCATTTCCTTTCCTGTTCCACTCGAAAACAGAACGAGGGAAAAGCGACTTCTCGTATCATTTATTCGTGGTCTTTACGTGCGATGTATGCTGGAGGCAACAGAATCGTGTTGAGGTCAACTTCAAACGCCGGTTCTCTGAATTTTCTGAATGGTGTTCGCCGAAAAGTTCAACGGCCTTACCATGCTGGTACCACCGATTCCCGTCAGATCAACGAAGTCAAGCGCTGCCGAGCTTGGCTAGCGCTTGAATGGGTCAGCGTCCGGGTCTTCCGCGTGCTGCTCGTACTCAGCCCTTGTGAGGTCAATTGAAGAGCCACTTAAATGTGAAGTAGCGACACCCGGGAGAGCTGTCTGCTGACCACACGCTCCTCCATATCCGCGTAAGGTAACGCCTAGGAGCTGATTATGAGACGGCGGCCGGTCGGTACCGTTGTGCCCTCATGACCTACTCGGACGGTGTCTGTTTGTTTTCTTCCTCGGAAAGAATGTCGCCTCCCTGAAGGGCTTCTCATTTGAGTTCCCGAAGAATCTCCATAACACTTGCATGTTGTTCGAACCTACCAGTACCAAGACTAGCAACCCGCCTCTGAATCGCTTCGATGTCTTTCTTTAATCCGACCTGGTATAATCCCAAACAGTCGAGCAGTATTTAAGAACAGGTCGCACTGGCGACCTGTATGCGGTCTCCTTTACAGATGAACCATACTTTTCTAGACTCCTCCCAATAAACCGAATTCGACCATTCATCTTTCCTACTACAATCTTCACATGCTCGTTCTATTTCATATCGCTTTATAACGTTACATCCAGATAATATATCAAGCAGTATACCAATAGGGCTCTACCCGGACATTACGAGTGTGTTTTTCCTACCATCCTCATTGACTTATATTTTTCTACACTCCTGGAAATGGAAAAAAGAAAACATTGACACCGGTGTGTCAGACCCACCATACTAGCTCCGGACACTGCGAGAGGGCTGTACAAGCAATGATCACACGCACGGCACAGCGGACACACCAGGAACCGCGGTGTTGGCCGTCGAATGGCGCTAGCTGCGCAGCATTTGTGCACCGCCGCCGTCAGTGTCAGCCAGTTTGCCGTGGCATACGGAGCTCCATCGCAGTCTTTAACACTGGTAGCATGCCGCGACAGCGTGGGCGTGAACCGTATGTGCAGTTGCCGGACTTTGAGCGAGGGCGTATAGTGGGCATGCGGGAGGCCGGGTGGACGTACCGCCGAATTGCCCAACACGTGGGGCGTGAGGTCTCCACAGTACATCGATGTTGTCGCCAGTGGTCGGCGGAAGGTGCACGTGCCCGTCGACCTGGGACCGGACGCACGGATGCACGCCAAGACCGTAGGATCCTACGCAGTGCCGTAGGGGACCGCACCGCCACTTCCCAGCAAATTAGGGACACTGTTGCTCCTGGGGTATCGGCGAGGACCATTCGCAACCGTCTCCATGAAGCTGGGCTACGGTCCCGCACACCGTTAGGCCGTCTTCCGCTCACGCCCCAACATCGTGCAGCCCGCCTCCAGTGGTGTCGCGACAGGCGTGAATGGAGGGACGAATGGAGACGCGTCGTCTTCAGCGATGAGAGTCGCTTCTGCCTTGGTGCCAATGATGGTCGTATGCGTGTTTGGCGCCGTGCAGGTGAGCGCCACAATCAGGACTGCATACGACCGAGGCACACAGGGCCAACACCCGGCATCATGGTGTGGGGAGCGATCTCCTACACTGGCCGTACACCACTGGTGATCGTCGAGGGGACACTGAATAGTGCACGGTACATCCAAACCGTCATCGAACCCATCGTCCTACCATTCCTAGACCGGCAAGGGAACTTGCTGTTCCAACAGGACAATGCACGTCCGCATGTATCCCGTGCCACCCAACGTGCTCTAGAAGGTGTAAGCCAACTACCCTGGCCAGCAAGATCTCCGGATCTGTCCCCCATTGAGCATGTTTGGGACTGGATGAAGCGTCGTCTCACGCGGTCTGCACGTCCAGCACGAACGTTGGTCCAACTGAGGCGCCAGGTGGAAATGGCATGGCAAGCCGTTCCACAGGACTACATCCAGCATCTCTACGATCGTCTCCATGGGAGAATAGCAGCCTGCATTGCTGCGAAAGGTGGATATACACTGTACTAGTGCCGACATTGTGCATGCTCTGTTGCCTGTGTCTATGTGCCTGTGGTTCTGTCAGTGTGATCATGTGATGTATCTGACCCCAGGAATGTGTCAATAAAGTTTCCCCTTCCTGGGACAATGAATTCACGGTGTTCTTATTTCAATTTCCAGGAGTGTATATTTAGAGCTAGTTGCTGTTCGAAATACAAGTTTCAGGAGGGGCAGTCTGTCCACTGCTCTATTTTGCTGTTAGTAAGATAATTACTTGACAAACAACGTTTCAAACGACGATTATTTCCCCGTTCCTTCCGCCAAGCTCTGTCTTTCGCAACTTTTACCAATAGTTCACAACATGTTGTCTGACGATGTAGATGATGGCCGTCCTCTCCTTCGCTTCCTACCCCTCAGATGCCACACAGTCCTTGTCCAGTTGCTACTATCTGTCCTCGACAATTACCCACGCCACTCCACTTCTTGGCGCAACGTGTTTTTCCAAACAACCGTTACCCTGGTTGTACCACTTGTGTATAAAGGGTGTTTCAACGTCTTTGCATCAAAAGTGTAGAAGCGACAGATCACCTCATGGCTAAACTCGTAGAGAATAAATGTTCGGTTATCTCTCCCAGCGACGCTAAGCATCGATTTTTATTGGTTATGCCCGTGATATGTGGCAAGGCGTAAGTACCCTTACTTTACGTATCTTGTGTGTTACCAATAACCCAGTCATCTGCTCTGTATGAAAGGGGTAGGCCCAGAAAATATAAAGTGCGTGAGTCGTTTGTAAAGTGCTAGGTATAACTGAACTCCATTTACAGTCTTTGAGAATAGGTCCGTTACACCAAAACAAGAAAAAATATACCTAATAGACATAGGTTGTAAAATGAAGTCCTTAAGAGCTACGGGTTCTTGTACATCTTCGATACTGTGAAACACGTGTCTTCTATTTGACAAGTGCTGATAGCTCTCAAGGTATGCGTTTTACTCCTGAAAACATTGCTGAATAAATTTTATTTCTGAAAACATTGATGAATAATTTCAGCCACCACAGTGCAATCTTGGAAATTAATTACTATACAGTCCAGATCGCAAAGGCACATTTATTAACAGGTGACCGGTTTCGATCATAGCATGATCATCTTCGTATCTTCAATCATAATGATGGCCAATGACTGCGCATAGAGCAGGGACAGCTTAATGACGGTAGTCAACTGCAGCAGTTGACTGTCGTCATTCGGGGGTTCCTCCTCCATGCACAGTCATCGACCATCAATACGGCTGAAGGTCTGAAAATGATCCTGATATGAACAAAGCCGGTTACCTTTTAATAAACGTGCCTTTGCCATCTACACAGTTTTATAATTTATTTCAGCTATACATTTGTGTCATATTTAGTTGGTATTTTTTTCTTGTTTTGGCCCATACTACCTCCTTCCAAAATGCGGACGTCAAAGAGCCTGCTGTAGAAGTGACCTAAGGTATGCATTTTAAAGTCTGACTTTACTACACTTTTTTTCCTGCTTTGGTGTAAGGAACGTTTCTTCAAAGCTACACCCTGTATTCTTCTCCACTTACATCCATTCTTGAGATTTTTTTAATTGAAAATTCAGATAGGTAGTAAGAAACACAAGTGTTTAGTAAACTCTGCTAGTTCGGTGAAATCTCGTCGCTCTAAGACCGAAAAATACTAACGGACGCCTTACTCCAAGTGACGTAATGTTTCTCCGACAGACGTTTGATACGAAGGCTTGGAAACACGCTGCAGATTCTAGTGTGATATCAGAAAAACTTCATCTTTCTCTGGTCTGCTATAAATTGTTTCTGCAATTTGATAAATGACAAAGTATAATCACCATAGATAAAGAACTCAAAAGAACAAGTAACAGTTCTTCTCTCCTGATCTTAACAGTGTGATTGTTATAAGTACAGAAATTGAGTGAAAGGTATGTGTTTTATGTGTTTGCTGCTTTACTCTCCGTTTTTTTGCTCTGAAAATTTAATGAAAAACTACAAAAGCAGTGGCTGTCACTCCATCACTCCAATATATTGAGCAGAAGCATATCTAGATTTCTTTATTGAAACTCTATATGGCTTTCTTCATAGCCGACTATGATATGGGAGTAATTTCACTTTAGAATATTTTCTACCATTCGATGTGTTGCAATGTTTCATGAAGTAGACAGCCAACTTACGGGATACTGTACTATTTTTATGGATTCTAATTTTGAAGGATCTTCCAGCTGACTGAAGGTTGGATTTCACTCTGTTTCATTTATATATTGATATGTTGGTTGAGAAGCTATGGAAAAGGGCTTCTCAACTGCTTAATCTGCTAGAGTATTCAAGAAATGTAAGTCTTTACACAAAATTAATAACATAGTTATTTAGATGCAGACAAAGTATACATAAACATTCAAGAAAATCTGTGTAATTTCATTTACAATTTCTTTCATTATAATCACTACTAACTAATCTCATATTTACTATCTACGGACAGCGTAGCTCTAGTAAGACACAGTGATAGAGAAGAGGAAGGTTACAAAGAAGTGGTAACAACCAATACGTGTATAGCAACAGAGAAATCAAGAGTTAAGCGACAGTTTACACATATGAAGAATGCCACTATTAAAGTTCAAGACAGTGGTAGAAGTAACTACGTGATATCAACGTCTTCCTTCTACAGCATCTACACTGGTACATATTTGACAACAACTTAGCTACAGAGAAGGGTGAAGACAGCCGTAGAGAGACAGAAGACAGACTGCGAAGAGTTAAGTCGGAGTACTTACTCGAGTTGTGCCCTGGATGTCCGCAGGAGGCCAGCAGGAAAGACACAGAGACAAGCAGCGTTAGTTTCAAGAGAATGGCTGCCGCCTTGCGAAGGGTGCTAGCGCGCCGCCCGTAAGCGGGTAAACAAACTCTGGTCGTTTAGTAGTCCAACGATTAGCGTGTAAGAGAGTTATGTGTTTGGGGACTCACTAAGAAGAGCATAGCATAGGGCAAATTTGAAATATGCACTTGCACAAAACACGTATTCCGTAAATGTTGTAGGAAACGCTCTAACAATTCATACATCCGCTTTTCTCCTTCTGTGCAACACTACACATGGTGTTATTGTTACAACTCAGCTGAAAGAACGGTCATTAATTGTGTGGAAGCTAATAATTTCTCGGTAAATGTTACAGCTTCCTCTTTTGATTCTGGGCACAGGATATTCGAAGTGTAGAAGTCGAAGTGAAGTTGAAGTGAAAAAAAATTTACCATTTGTAGGAGGCTTATGCAAACGTGGACAACTGACAACGACTGGTCATTTGCAACAGGTATAGCCTTAAACAGTTTATAAAATCCTTAAATGAAACCTCAACTGAAATAAACTTTATACTTGTTACTACATAACGTTTCACAGAAATAGGTAAACATTTGTAACACATGATCCCAGTAAACTTCATTTAGGTTTCTGCAGCCGCTACCGAACCGAACAATGCCGCATTACGTTGTATAGCAGAATAATATACAGGATGGTCAGAGACACTGTGAAAAGTCTGAAAGGGCGTTGCTGGATAGGTTTTGCTGAGAATTCGCTGCTTAGCGCCGTTACGGACTTAAATGACATTAAAATTAGTCAGTCAGGTCTTTGCGGACGGAAATTCAAGTGGCCCGCTAGACAGTGTCACCAAATGTATTCTTCGTTTGGTTCCCTAAAACCGGACAAGAGAGCGATACAGAAGTTGGACACAGGATGGTAATAAGGCTCGAACCCGTGCCAAGGGTTGACCAGTGTCGTGAGCTATCGTGTGCACCTGATTGGCTAACATTTATGCTAATTAACGCGGAAACAGTGCAACGCACCGATTTCCTTTTAACAAGTATTTCTCAGCACTACATAGTCTTCAACAACTTACAAGCTCCTCAGACTTCTCGTGATCACTCGCTATAGCGTAAAAAAATATAGCAAATCTCCTACGTCCACTTTCAGTCATCTTCAATGTGAGATCTAAGTTTTATTTCATTGCATTTTATATTATAAGGCAGCATTGTTCACAGCTGGATTTTGTCCAGACCACGTTCGGCAGCTTTCCCTAACAGTTGTAACAAGTTTGACGGCATGGCTGATACTAAAAAAAAAAAAAAAAAACATTGCAAATTAAGAAGAGCGGTATGATTCAATTCAACAGTACAAGAGGTAATAGCATAATTAAGTATGAATTATTTTTCCCCTCGTGTCTGTGTTTTCTTCACATCTCAGTCTGCCGCCAAACCAAGTAAAAATATCTTTTACGATTATCGTATAGAAATAATATGGTGCTTTTAATTACTTTAATAGCCTCCTACACGCGAGACGGTTCCCCTTTCAGGTGTTCTTTTGAAGGAAGTGAAAGGAAGCGATGTTGCTAATAAGTTTAAAGGGGCTTATTTTGGCAGCTAGCGTGAGCACCTTCTGCGGAGTGACTGTGGCCCTGTCCTTTGTAAAGCCGCTTACCAGAGCTTGCATTATCGGCTTAGGGCAGCGTGAGGTAACTACCGCTTAAGCGACGCCCGGGAAGGAGAAGATCGGTCCCAAGGCGAACGGAGCCAAATAGGTGGTGGAGGGGGTGGAGGGTGGAGGGGTAGGGTTTGGGGGTGGGACAGGGAGAGGGTTGCGGGAGGAGGAAAAGGCTAAAAGGGATGTGCAGGTAACATTCAGAAAAAAGAAACAGCAATAATAAACACAGAGAGCGCCCAGCAGTATACTTTGTTAGCCTTCTTCTTAATTGTTACCGGTATTTCATTGTCTTTGCTAAACATTTTGATTTTTTTTTTTGCAATTTAACAATCTGATAATATAGATAAAAATTTCATAAACTTCTGTTCCATGCGTAGGAAACAAGTTATATCGAAGAAAAACCTGTAATTAAAAATATATTCTTTCGATATAAAATCAATGGTGATTATTAAATATTACATTTGTCATTACAGAATCGAATTTTTGTTCAGAATGGACATAATAAAACTGACTTGTAAAATTGTTCGCGTAATTTAAGACAGGCGACCGTACTCACATCATCGACCACAGGTACATGAAATATTTTCTGGGCCAGTTTCAAAAGACGTGAAACAACCTTAGGTGATGTTTACTACTGCCATTTTGAGTAGAGAGTAGAACTGAACAGATGGCAGGCAGTTTAATTCCTTATCATTCACTGTGAAAACTCATTGCATTGTAAACTGCAGATCAGACACGTTTCTCTCGGAATATTCCTCGCTAGCGATGTTAAAAATCACAAAAGAGCTACAGTATACAATGACTGCTGAGGCAGCGACGAGCTGTATATCCAATGCTAAGGTTCCAAGCTGAAGTGAGTGGGGATGTGCCATAACATTCACTATGTGGAGTAGTTAAGGGTGTGGGGAGGCGTGAAAGAAAAGTGCATATGATGACATGAAGATTGTGGCTTGGTGGGAGGAGGTTATCATGGTATGGTGAAACTGTGACGAATGGTCATAGCTGGCATTTCTTGGTATTCTTCTTCTCCTGTATGTACGGGTAGGATTGAAGTCAACAGCTTGAAAGGTGTTTTCTCGGTCTGATCAAGCAATCCATCTGAGTGTATCGAATAGGAGAACTAATAGCCTTTTATATATATGATTACGCGCAGTTCCAGGTATGATACGTTCTCTGGATTATGTGCTTGGAGCAAAGATTAAATATTCAGAGGATATGGGCCAAAGCACGAGAAATTAGTTAATTAAACAGCAACATCACAGAATGGTGTTGTATCGATCTCAGACACGTTCCAAACTTCCCGTCACATTTCTGTCTCTCATTTTTATAATAATTCTCGTATGGTTTGCATATCTCCCGCATCTAACAGAGCATATGTAGGAGGATAAAAAGGATCAGCTAATAGGAGGTCAGTTACTGAGACGTAGTGATTCTTTTTATAATGCACAGTGACGATTTACAGTCTAAGGAAAAAAAAAAAAAAAAAAGAAAACACGACTCGCCATGAAGAAAATATCCGCATGGTACGGAACTCAGTAGTGTGATGTACATGTACAGATAAACTAATGATCACAATTTCTGAAAAATTTGATGATTTATTCGAGAGAAACTGTTTCAGAAATTGAGCAGTCAATAACACATTGTTTAAGCTCTCGTCTTTACTGAAAACTACGCAGAAAGCAACGTGCTCTAGGATAAGGGAGAGAATTAAGCATGTTTGTTTCATCACTTCTTTATTTACTCATTTATCTATTTTTCCAAAAGATCCTACGACTACCATAGTGAACCTTAGAACAGTGGTGTAGGAATATATCGCGTCAAAGCAGTCGAAAAACTATCGGCTGGTTGCATACATTTCTTCGCAGGTGGGAAAAGTTAGAAAGCATATCTTTCACGTAATTTTTGGTTTTTAATTTACTTTGGAACTAGTACAGCTACTCTACAGCCCACTTAAATACTGTTCATGGTTTTATGGATGTCTTATGCACTGATTTGACGATGTGTACACAGTCAGTTCTGACGATCATTCGGTTATCTGTCTCGATGTTCCTGTCCATGTTCAAACTGGGTGATCTGGCCGAGCGCTCTTCATCGGACACAGATATACTTTCAGTTTTGAATTGATTTATACACTCGTAAATTTATCCTGTATCAAGACAGCTATAAACATACTGCAGGTACGTTATTAGAATTAACTATGACGATTGTAAAATGTTTGATATTTACGTTTTACCATTATGTACAACAACATCCTTGTCAGAAATACTACTCAATGGGCTAGGACCTCGAAACGTAGGCCGCAAAGGAAAGTAACTACGGAAACAAGAGGCGAATGTACGTGTTTGAAAGCAGTATTGTTTCAAGAGGTACACTCCAATGAAATCAAGAGAGATTAAAAATTAGTAATCTTTACACATCAAGTTGCCCTTGTAAATCAGACAAAAGGAAGAGCTGACCAAAAGAAAGTGCTAACCCAGAAGGGCGTACCTGGCATTACTCCATGCTATAGGTCACGTTCAGTTAAAAGAAACGAACCTAAATACGCTACGACAGCGCCGTTTAAGCAGGGAATTTCAATAGGAATGGTAAATATTACAGTAGATGGTAGGGTAGACAATGCAACATTACACACGATACGTGTGCAAATTTTATTGGTTACAAAGATGGGGCTAGTTACAAAAATAAGTTTTCATTTCGCTTGTTGGTGTTCTGTGTTGTCAGTTTTGCTTTAAGGTTCTTGCAGTTGTGCTAGTGATTACATAATTGGGTTTATCATGAGTGATTGTGGTTTGTTGCAGTTACCTTTCAAGTATGGTGCTCGTATTTGGAAATAGTGTGTATCCCGAAATGATACTAGCCTACGGTGTCTTTAACAGAAACACTACTGCTGCCTTTAGAGAAAACGGTGGACAGTTATCTAACCACACAGTACCGGATTAAAAATCGTTAACTCATGTTTTTTCTGTATTTACTAAAATGAGTGACTCCAGTGAAGTGCGTAGTACTTACTTTTCATCTGAACGTTGAAATGAATAAAATCTGAATGAAGTACAAAATATTATTCTGTTGCCGTTTTTTTCATTCGGTAGTTGCAAATCATTGAATAATCGCATTAATACTCTTTACAGACGATGCCACTTTCATCCGTGGCTGTATCAATATCATTCGTAAGTTACATATGTGATCCGTCAAAATACCACGTACCTTTGTGGAGACACGTTTTCAAAAACACTCCTCTCTAAATATGTGGTGTGGTATGATTGAAATCCTGTTGATTGGGTCTGTTCTGTTTTTAAACGAGTCTCACAATGTCCCATGACTGAATCATGTCGAAAACTAGCTTCCAGCTTTATTGGAAGAAATTCCTTTGGCTACAAGAGTAGGTATGTTCTTCAAGGATAATGGAGCTGCTGGTGTAGCCGAACGGTTCTGGGCACTTCAGTGTGGAACCGCGCGACCGCTACGGTCGCACGTTCGAATCCGGCCTCGGGCATGGATGTGTGAAATGTCCTTACGTTAGTTAGGTTTAAGTAGTTCTAATTTCTAGGGGACTGATGAACTCAGATGTTAAGTCCCATAGTGCTCAAAGCCATTTGATAATGGAGCCTCTGCACGTTCTAGTCATCACGTTACACATCTTCTAAACGTGACACTTTCTGGAAGATCGGTCAGCAGAGACAGTCACATGCCTTAGTGATCAATGTCCCTGTAATTCAGCACTTAAATTTCGCCTTTTGAGGAGGCATCAGAAGAGTGTGTGAAATCTTATGGGGCTTAACTGCTAAGATCATCAGTTCCTAAGCTTACACACTACTTAACCTAAATTATCCTAAGGACAAAGACACACACCCATGCCCGAGGGAGGACTCGAACCTCCGCCGGGACCAGCCGCACAGTCCACGACTGCAGCGCCCTAAACCGCTCCGCTAATCCCACGCGGCGGCATCAGAAGAGCTACACGTGGCGCTGTCAGCGAATTAGGATGTGCGTTGAAGTCCGAGGTGCAATTGATGTAAATTATCTTGATCCTAATCACTTGCCTTTACATATAATCCTGTGTATATATTTGTTTGGGTTATATCTTAACATCAGTATCACTAAAAAATAAAAACTGGAGTCACCTTTAGCTGAGTGGCGGTATTCAGATGCAATAGAGCATTTCTCCAGCAATGCCGAATCTGAGAGATGCAAAGGATTTGCCCGCCTACAGCCACCTACGAATTCGTCGAGTTACCTCTGTAAATGTATGTTTTTAACATGCTGAACAGAGATGCATGGGTGGCAGCGATGCTGTGCCAAACTGGAGGTCTCAGAACAATAATTTTCTGTTTTATTCAAGGATTTGGCTAGTTTGTGCCGGCCTCCCCTCCACCCCCCCTCCCCCGCACCCACCCACTCCTATTCCTGTGATCACGCCATAGAAGGGCAGAAAAAGAATAGCGACCCTTTGCTGCTTCAGATTATGTTCACATTTCTTCTAATAGTTTTGAATGGTCTTTAGTGATTTCACACTGTATATGAGAGCACCAATTGTTGTCGCACTGCACTCCAAATGAGTCAGATGACGTTCGGTGGGGTTACAGTCCCCATTGTCCTTAGAGATGGACTGAGTCGTCCGGGGGTGTCATCAGTTGGAAAGGTGATCATGAACGTCGTTCTGTAACACGTTACAATGCCAACTGTCGTTGCCGATCATCAAATGTGTATTAATGAGGGCCCCAAGGGAAGCGGTGGTTTCATAGACACCCATCAACCAAACACCTGAGATCTTTTAGTGTCGATTCTGAGCAGCGGTTAATCTGAAATGTCTTACTCAGATACAAATAATAAAACCGCGTGACTGCAACGCAGGGCGTCGAAGGTTTCACCTCCATCACAGAGTTGTGAAGAGAGGGTGTTAACTGTGTGAGAAATGGATTGTAACCACCATCCCATCTTATGACACGTCCACAGTGTCGTTGAGTAGAATTGCAGTGAAATTTGGTCCCAACCTAAAATCTTTATACCCAACCTAAGATATTCAGGCTCACTTTTACGTCTGAGCCCTGACGTTTCGTTTCGCATGTGTCGACACATTGCTGTTTTAGTCGTCACTGTGCCCAGGTGCGACGTCGTGGGGAGTCACGTTTTTGCACGTTTACAAAGGTGCCTTTAAGCCAAATGTTAAATTCCTATGTCGCAGTAGGGGAGAAGTGTTCCAAAAAAGCCATTCTTTACTTTATTATGCATGGTATTTACTATTATTCCTGTAGCACTCTGTGTTGTAGAAAGAATTTTCTGGGGATACATATGGAACCACTTGTTGCCAACATCTTGTTGAATTCTAAACCACAACAGATTCTTTCTTTCTTTCACTGGTGCGACGTGCCGCGTTGACACAGGGTCGTCATTGTTGGGAACGGATTTCGCAAGGTTAGTGGAAAGGGGTGGCCGGATGCCCTTCCTGCCGCCAACCCGAACCCCCCGGGACGGAATTAGTGTATCCCTGCTGTCTGCGTCGGGTGTAATTAATGGAATAGTGCGAGCGAGTTCAGATGTCTGTGAGTCGTGTAACTGACGCGGAACGTGGGGACCAGCCCGGTATTCACCTAGTGGGATGTGGAAAACAGCCTAAAAACCTCATCCAGGTTGGCTGGCACACTGACCGACGACGGTAATCCGCCGGGCGGATTCGATCCGGGGCCGGTGCGCCTACCCGAGTCCAGGAAGCAGCGCATTAGCGCTCTCGGCTAACCTGCCGGGTCTCTAAAACACAACAGATGATGTAGTCATATTAATCCTTACGAAATTGGGGATTAACAGGTTTTTCCGCCGACTTCTTGAATTTGTGAGGTGTGCTATCTTTAAACACGTCGCTCGGATTGTATAAGGCTGTTGATCAAACGCAGGAGACGAGCACACGGACTGGAGCGGCAGCCAGCGGTGCGTGTTCCCCGCTACCGGCGGCGAGCTCCTCTGGCGCGGCTGCGAGTCAAGGGAGCCGCGCGGCCTGTGACCTTTGGACGCTCTTAGCCGCGCTGCGCGCTAAGCGGGGGCGCCTGTTGGCAGCGGCGGAAAATTCTTTGATGTCGGCTGCACTGCGTCTGTATTCCTGCACGGCGGCACCTGTAGAAGGAACTGTCGCACCCCACTGCCCCTCATCGCTGGCGACGCGTCCTCCACCTCCTACGGCCGCCATTGACCCAATTACAGGTCTCATGGAATCACAGTAAGGCCCCTTGCCACTAAGAAGTTACTTCGCGTTGATTCTATAACGGCGCCAACATAAGCACTTCACAAATCAATACTACGTTGTTAATTGAAGCCTTCGATACTAAACGTAGACTCTGAACAACGATGTCATCGATATAGTTCGCGTAAGTCCAACAAGCGCAGCTTAAGCTGGATAAGAGGAACTGTAGTTATTCTGATGACAATACTCTCGTAGGTTTCGCCAAATCACAGCTAAATTGTCTTTCAATCTAACCTAGACCTCGGGCTACAATACAGAGCAATCAGTAACCACTAAATATATTCAACAACGTAATACCCAAGAAGAGGTAGTGTTCTGTCCCGTTTCAGTTTGTGCACGAATGAAGTCACACTCCACAGCACCGTCACGTCGCGGGTCAAGGCTCGTAGGTTAACTGACTCACGAAATTTGTCCCTAACACAACCTGCTGTAATGGACGGTCAATTATATTGGCAAAGAATTGTTATCTCGTAGTACCTGTCTGGTACCACACGCCATGGAATCTGAATCCCTGCCAGACGTCATGGACTTCGAAGACCCCTAGAGGTCTCTGCACCATCGCGCCGTAAGCTGTTGCGGCGCGCACCTCTTGGCCCGCATTCTGTGTGAGGGCGCCACAATGGAACACGTGGTTGCAGCGGCCAATAGCGGCGTCCTCGATAGAGGACTTAAGCGCCTGCCTCTCGCTCAGCCAGCCAGTCTAACCTTACGTACGTCTCTAGACATATCGCCTCGCCTTAGACAGTGTATTTACTTTCGTGTTTTGTTTACGAGTGGACGTGGTTGTCTAGTTAGGTTTTCTTGACTGTTGTTTCGTTCTTGTTGTCGTAAGGTCCTTCGTTGGTCGTGGCCGTCCTCTCCCATTGTGATGTTGTTCGCGGGCCGCTCCGCGGGTCCCGCCGCGTTTTCCGTCACTTCAACCCCGCGACTGTTCCGGTCGGCGTTACAACAACCTGAAATTTCACAGTCCCTCCATAGCCTTTAATATAGAACTGAGCATGCTTGTTATGTCATTAGTATTCCGTCTGGTTTGATGCTGCTCACGATTTTTTGATCTTCATGAAGCACGCCAGACAAAAAAAAGAAGAAAGAAAGAAAAGAAAAGTAGTCACACACCAGTCGACAACACATTAATACCACGTAACACCGCATGTAGACGTGATAACGGCCTCAGATCTTCGAGTTAAAAGTCTACTAGTTTGCTCCGCTATGCCACATCCATATGAAGTATTCATGGGCAGTTAGATCCCGTAGAGCTACGATGTATCAAGGATGTTGATTGCTGCGCCTGAGTCACCGTTCCAGACAGTGAAGGAGTACCAGAGATTTTCTGTGGGATTAAAATCGAACGATTCAGCCTGCCAGCCGAGGTTGAGATACGGTGCCTGAGTGTCAAACCAGGAACCTAGACCACGAACATGTCTGTTCCAGTCTTGCTATACCTCACTATTCATAGCACACTCATTAGTCAGGTACAGATGCAAATGCAACACTTGGTCGCTGGAAATGGAGTTTCAGCACACGATTAAAAAATTTCCAGGACAGACAGAATATACTTAGACTGTGGAATATCACGTAGTAGTGTATGGTCGGAAATGCTTTCCCGCCACGGTAGTCACAACACAAATCACAAGAAGGGAATGACACGAACAGGGTGAGAAAACATGCTTAGTACAGCAGAAAACAAGAAATAATAACAAAACCAGACAACGATCGTAATCAAACAAGGTGTTCGATAGTACGATCCTGGACCATGATGCAGGTCTCACATCTCTGGCACCTGGAAGATCTGATGTCCTGGAAAACACAGGGTGTGTACAGGACTTCCACAGAAGGAGCCACGGTGTGTGCAACAAGTTCCTCAGCACTGTTAACACGGGTTTTCTACACCAGTTTCTTCACGTATACCGAGAGGAAGTAATCAAGCCAAGAGCGGTCTGGTGATCTCGCTGTCCAATGCACTGGACCTCAGTGGTCGATCTGAAGCTGACGCTAAATTCCATTTAGATGACAATGCACATCAAGCCTGTTATATGACGTGGCTCCATCGTGCTGAAACCATATGGCAGAAGACATAACAGTGGATACGTGTGCTTCTTCCAATAGCTACGTCACTTCTTGCCAAAGACAGAGGAAATTTGTTGAACCTGTCAAATATCGGGGCAAAATGTATAGCCCGAATATGTGGCCCAGAGGATGCCGGCCTATACATTAAATGAAAACCGTCTCTGGGCAACAGAGGTTCCTGCTGGATGCGGGTTCTCCTTCGACCATATGTGGGTAGAGCGTACCCATCCGTGTGAAGATTGCCACATCGATGAACAACATGTTGACTGGGAGACGGGGATCTGATGCACGCAGCAATAAACACAACTGTGTTGTGGCCACCCATAGAGCGAAATCGTGTTCGGCCAGTGACTACACGGCTTGGTTGTGATGCGAGTGCATCGAGTCGTTATGCAAGATCCGCTAGAGGCTGCCGTTGGAAATCCTGGCATGGCTGGGATACAGTACGCGTGTTGGTACCAGCCCCAGAGCAGTCTCCTCATTGGATACTGTTCAACTGTTCACTCGTTTTGTTGTGTCTCCTCGCTGTAGCACCCCCATTTTGGTCAACTTTATGTGCAAGCGTGCAATGAAGGAGCGGCAGGAGTTTGCCTGATGGGCCGTAAGACCGCAGTGGGCCTCTCGCCCGGTGCAGTCACCGGCCTTACGGGCTAGATGGGTATCAGTGAGCTTCGCGTTCGTGCAACGTGCCATACTACATCTATTCTGTCGGCTGGCGGAATGAGCGACGCCGCAACGAATGCTCACATGCTGCGTCATATGAATTGTTGGTGTACATAGTTCCATCTACAGCGTTCACCTGCCGAAGCTGTCCCAGCATTTTAACTGCAATCAGAATAATAATCGCTTTTCCCATCCTGTTCGTGTGCTTCCTTTCTTGTTTTTTGTCGTCATTACCGAGGCAGGAATGCTGCTATGTGATTTTTCATCTTCCAGGTGTACTCTGTCCCTGCTGGAAGTTTGTTCAAAATGGTTCAAATGGCTCTGAGCACTATGGGACTTAACAGCTGTGGTCATCAGTCCCATAGAACTTAGAACTACTTAAACCTAACTAACCTAAGGACATCACACACATCCATGCCCGAGGCAGGATTCGAACCTGCGACCGTAGCAGTCGCACGGTGTTGTAACCGCAGGAACAAGCCAAGTCTAATTGCAGTACCTTGAGAATAGTACGTAGGAAGAAGTTAAAGTTGTAGCGCTGGACGCCAGGCGTGACCGAGGGGTCAGCCGAGGCGACAGTCAAACTGCTGGGCAGCGGCGCTTGATAAGAAAGCAAACAGCCAGCAGATACAAACGAAGGTCTGTGTAGGGACTCATGATAAGCAATCAATTAAGAAGTATCAACAGTAAGCATTCCTGGCTAGAGAGAGAAGTCTGGGAGTGGAGAGAGAAAGAAAGAGGGCCCTTGGTGGGGACAGCGCTACGTCATGAGGAGCCAATGAAGGGCTCAGGACGCAGTGCGTGACCATATAGGGAGAGGCGCCTCTATCCCTCCACTCAGCGTCTGAAGAACAATAGCAACAACAATGCTTTAACGATACCAAATGAGGACAAGTTGCCTTCGACGCTACGTCATGCCAAGCGCTGGTGGTGTCGAAGGGGAAACGCTAACAAAACCCGGGATCACGCCACTCTGAGGTCTTGTGTTGCGGTTCTTCTAGTCGAGTAGTTAGAGCGTGATAGCAGCAGCCGACTTGGGCTGAGGGACGGGCTGTAGGCAGGCACCCGGTCATGGTCGCTGGAGAGCGTTAGGGCGTAGCCGCGGGACTCTAACATAGAGTGCTAGGAAATATTGCAGAAATTCTAGTAGGCAGTCGGAACGGTGGAGTTAGTCACCGTCTCTGTATTAGACTTGGCCTTCCTGTGAATGCAATCACCACGCAGTTAGGGTGAGCCGTATTCATTCAGAATAAACAGCAATTTGTTAAAGTTATCAAGACTTTAATTCTACCCGCTTCCTAGCCTTGTACCTTCACACCAGGGATTTCTACATCTTAGCCAGATCAAAAAGTCTCCCTCTCACTAAGGTCAACCGGCTAAATCCCATCCACGAACCGTGTCGCTCAATCCCTCGCAATACCCACGCTTGCGACGCGACAACGGTTCCGGACTGCGCGCCTAGAACCGCGAGACCAACGCGGCCGGCTGGAAGTTTGTAACCGATATACTGAAATCCCTGTACATTCGCTCATATTCACTGTCATCTGAAAGGACGGAAATTACGTACGAGAAACACGACCAAAACGTCACACAGTCATCTCGACCAAAGTTGAATCCTCCACTTGCTGGGTGTTAAACAGCCCATTGGGCTGTCGGTGCACTCCTCAGATGGAGAGATGTAAAATCGCGATTCGGCGGATCGTACTGTACCTTGTTGTGCAAATACTGGCTGTACCACTTCCTGTCGGGCTTAATGCCGGTTGTTATTACGCAGGCAAGGCAGTCTTCTGCGGTACCTTTCGGTTAGGATCATGTTGACAGCACAGCACTTACGGTGCTCTACTTGGCTGCGACTGGTGCACCTGACACGTTAGACAAACCGCGTTGATACCTTTATCACGTCTACACAGCGCTGTGCTCACCATATTACCATCTGTCATATATTGCGTCGATGTATAAGTTGTCGCCGTTTATATAATGCCATAATCTGTTTTTTATAACTATATGATACAATAAATTATAAAACAATGCACAGTAATAATGATATTCACTGAGCGATTTAATCACTATGTTCGTTATTTTGACTGCGTACCAACTTTAAGTTTGGTGCTCTGTCCCTGTCCTTTAAGAACTTTTGTGATCGCGAAGAAACGTGCTAGCGTGAATTATTGTCGTAAACAAACAGGTTTACAGGTGGTTTGTATCCAGCAGAAACAGCGAATCGTCTTACCTGTTCAGTATAAGCTGCAGTTTTCATCATTTCATTTCTTGGTGGCAGTTCATTATAAATAATGACAGTTTGTTTTGACAAAATTCCCTGCATCGTTTCTTGAAAGTGTGAAACGTCATTCTCACAGAGTCCTCAGAATGAAACTTACACTCTGCAGTGGAGTGTGCGCTGATATGAAATTTCCTGGCATATTAAAACTTTTTGCCGGATCGAGAGGTTACTGGGGGAATCAAAGCTGTGAAGACGGGTTGTGAGTCCTGTCTGGGTAGCTCAGTTGGCAGAGCACTTGCCCGCGAAAGGCAGTAGACCAGATTTCGAGTCTCAGTCCGGCATACAGTTTTCATCTCCAGGGAGGATTCTCACGGAGTGTTCCTTTTTTCTATGGAGTGGGCCGATCTTTCTTTAAATTCGCATACAGTCAGCATTTGTTGACACTTGTCCAATGCTACCAAGGAATAGCAGGTGTCTACGAAAAGCCAAACTGCCAGCGAAGACGAACACAAGGTTACTGGCTGGTTTTTTGGTGACACATAAGAGACGTATAAGTAAGCACTGAATTTCTGCAGCTAATTCAACGAATTAAAATGGCGCAGAGTTATAGTGCGCTCACATTCCACCTCTGGCCTTTGTTCGGAAGTCGAGAAAAATGTTGCGCAGCCCCGATTGCCCGTAGAACGGCCCCAGCCGCGTCGCCACCGTGCGGTCGATGCTGGGACTGGTATGGACGGCCAGCGACAGTTTTTGCAGAGCCGCTGCAGGTGATTTAGCGGTGGCTATCAGCTGCGTCTCCCGGATGAGCTGCCGCGACCTTTCGCGACTCCCAGGTGGCGCGTGGGCGTTCTTGCGGGGACACATCGCGCCAACCTAGCCAGAGGCGGGCAGCACGTTCTCTGGTTTACCAATGTGGGCGCTCTGCTTGAGACGCAAAGGTTACGCGTCGGAATTTGTACGGTTCAAGTGAGGCGTAAGGTCAAAAGTCGGTGCCCTCTGACATCGAGGTCAGCGTACGGCCTTTGTCGCTCGTCTTATGAGGTGAAAGTCTCAGACAACGGCCAACCGATCCGGCCCGTATTTGGTACGTCGCTTGTGTACAACTTAAAATGAAAGTCTCTAAAATACTTAGCCTCAACGCCTGTCTGGTAAACTACCCCAAAATTCCTTGACGCTGTATCGACTCAGATTTCACTGGATCGATAAACAATTGAAAACTCAGCATATTTCATCGTCATATATAGTGTGCCAAAACCCATGCCTTCCTAGAACTCGAGGTAAGAAACTGTTACGACTACTTTATTTGTATTTTGTTCCTTGTCGAAATTGCTAGGGGGATTAATGAGGTAATCAGTAAGGAGCATACGAAGGTAGGCATACAAATTTCTCAAACGACGGAGACTGGTAAATCCAGTTCAAACCAACAATAAGCGGAATTGGAAGGACGTGCTGGAAAGTAATGTCTCCGAACATTTTTACATCAAAACCATTAAAGTTTTTTGAACAAAACCAGTATATTCTGGGTCTTTAGTCTTCATATCAATGTATTTCCAGCCTTCTCTCGCTAAGGGCCTCCTAATTGTAGCGTGTAACATAGCGGTATGCAACGCAAGTATGTCAGTTCATGAGAAACAGTGTGCTGTTCGAAATCGAGCAGTTCGTACAAGCCGGCCGGTGTGGCCGAGCGGTTCTAGGCGCTTCAGTTTGGAACCGAGCGACCGCTACGGTCGCAGGTTAGAATCCTGCCTCGGGCATGGATGTGTGTGATGTCCTTAGGTTAGTTAGGTTTGAGAAGTTCTAAGTTCTAGGGGACTGATGACAACAGATGTTAAGTCCCATAGTGCTCAGGGCCATTTGAACCATTTGAAGTTCGTCCACACTTGGAGAAGCCTGTTCCTCAGTATGAGAATGCCGGACTGCACTTGAGCCCTATGGCGCGTGTAATAGTTAACTGTCATCAATCACCCTGCATACAAAACCGACTTGGCGCCATTCGATTTTCTTATGTTTCAAGAACTTAATAAATTTCACCTTGATAGAGGTGAAGCTATGCAAGCAGAGGTGAGGTTGTGGCTGCGCCAACTAAAACGTTCTACAGTGATAGTGTCAACAAACTGGTCTTTCGTTGGGAGAGTGTTTCGTCGACAAGTTGACTGTGTTGAGATAGAAATGTTTAGATATGAAGAACCAAAGAGGTGGGATTATAAAGGCGTTTGTTTTGCTTTAATGGATTTAAAGTGTGTATTTTCGTACAACAAGGTTTAAAATTATAATTCTGTACTAAACCATGTCGTATGAGAAGTGCTTTTGCTTACCATGTTGTTATTCGTTATTTATTACCTTATTAACCTTCCAAATTCCACCAATATCGACACGGAAAAGATACAAATGGAAAAAGAAACTGTAGTTTCATTTGGGACTCGAAGATGTCGGCTCCGCAGCCAGATGCCTCAGTCGTTACGCCAGCGGCGCTTTACTTGAAAATTCACCTGATGAGTGCTTAAACAGCAGTCATGACAGTTACTTTCCTCGGTTTCTAGGACAATACGCGTTTGCGATTGCATGCATGACGATGACAAACTCTCATCCTTTAGTAATCTGTCGATGTAATTTTGTATCAATTACGAGTCTCGAACTCTAGGGGCCGTTTTATCAAAAATGGAAGGATGGGGTTGGAATGGGAGCGGGGTGGGGTGGGGTGTGTGTGTGTGTGGGGGGGGGGGGACGTATTTCAGTCTTTCATTTGTGGCTGTAGAGCTGCCACATATTATGAGGCGAAATGGTTGCTCTTGAGTTAGGCCTTGCCCCTGCCAAAAGGCTTAGTCGTTATTCTTCTCCTCCGGGCCAGAACGTCGAACGCTATTCTCATTCGCGGGAAGGCGCAAGATAGGAAATGAAGCTCTTTCTGAGCTGTAAAACTTCTTCTTACGTCGGCAGTCATCTCGCGTAATTTTTGAGCGACATCTGTCCTGGCTGATCATAATAGTTGGATGTTACTTGCCATAATGTCAACTTTCAGAACTAAACTTTTTCTCACATGTTCTGGATCATACGTTTACTGTAAAGATTATCTGTACGGCTGATCGATCAATGTAGGTATCACAGTCTTTGACTAACTGAGAAGGGATGTCTGACTTAAGGCACCTCGGCAAGTTGAAGCGGTAGCCAATGGTAATTCAGCACGGACGGTTGCTCGCTGTGTGCATGAGCGTTTGAAACAGAAAGCGGTCTAGTGTGGACTGGTCAGCTCATTTCCTCCCGCGCTTCTGCGTGGTCACTCGCTGCATTTCCGCTACGGACGAGTGCTGTGTTTTGAAGCTGCTTTCCGATGGTCGTTCTCATATGCCGCGTTACAGATGGATGGTTAGATTTCAGTTAGCATCGCGCAGGTTTGCATAATACCATTTGCAACATTTTCAGAATTCTGGTGTGCATTTACTTATATTCAAAGTTAACGTTTGTTATTCAGAGAGTTGCTACGTGCTTGGTTCAGAATCGACTTTCCATCAACCCACCCGAACAACAGGGTTGTGAATTTCGTCACACTCTTTTTTTGAGTGAATGTATAGAGCATTTTCCCAGGCATGGGGAATTTGTTGGTCTTCAAGTCTTTCTTTCGTGCTGATGTACTATGCCACATGTTTCACGTACAGACATGTACATACTTTGCTACCTATATGAATGATAATGCCTTGAGTTGTAATTATTATTTATGCTACTGAAAGAGCTCGTAAGTTTTAGTGAAGTTCCTGTGCTGATGATAAACTCATGTCTAGGGACAATTATGTTAGTAGCACTGTGTGCGCGTTGTAACGTGCATTTAACTACAGCTTGTGCCTTTATATCCTCTCTACCTTCAGCAGAAATATTAGTCAATGTGAGCCACTATGGTAAACAGCATGCACATTTCGGGCACTACAATCTACAAAACGCTTTTGCCGTTCTTCGCATGCGCTGCAGGCTAGAACGCAGGTGGCAGTTTGGGGTTTCCGAGAATGCTGGCTGTTCATTGAATCAAGCTCCACTTGATTGTCTTTCAAGTATCAGACTCAGCCAAGTAAATTCGTGGCACATACGCCGCCTGTAAGGTGAGTTATCGACAATTTGTCGAAATCAAACAATGAACTCGCAGGCAGTAATTGCCATCATAAAATTCACATAAATTTTCATTAATACCGCCTACTTTACATTGGAAATAGCTAGCGGTAACTACACTAAATGACATTCCTTTTTAACAGAAACTCAAATTACGTTATAAAACATTTCTTAGGTCTAAACGTCACGCAAAAATGGACATTTCATTCAAGACATGTTTCCTAATACGTACTTTCATGAACTCAGGACCAAGCGGAATAGAGTAGTTGGTTTATATATTGTACCCGCTAGTCTATTAGAGTTTAAACATAATTTTATTGATTGAAGTCTTAAATAGTGCTGTTATTAATAACACATTGCTTTAACACATTTGTTCTTTTCTATATTAATTTATATCACAGGTTCTTCAAAAAGCGGAATAATCACCAGAAGTTTTCCACAGGAAATAATATAGGCCCACTCTTGTTCTTGTTATATATAAACGATTTTCCATCAATGTAATGACTTTACACTTTCTAAGCGGAAGACAAATTTTTAGATATGCAGTGTGAGGAAAGGTAGAGCCTCTAAAGTGCAATATTGTATCACTTACTTGATGACCTGAAACTTCGAAGTGATGAACAGACTGAAGCAATCCAGAAAATGATTCCTTGTTTAACCAAATAAATACCGGAGCACATACTAGGAGGGAATGTCTCACATTCATTGTGAAGTGCTGAAACAAGCCCTTGCTCTTTTGATCTAACTGCCACCCCTAACCAGCGATCGCAGGGGACACACCGATCCATAAGAGACTGCCTGCGATGAATACTTGAAGACACAAAGTTTGTTAGAGTGAAACTAGTAATAAGAAAGTAACTTATACGCGACGTGTGGCCGGGTGACTTTATACTAATACCACAACTACTACATGTTGAAAGTGCATTTAGCGCAAGTGCAGTTATTTGTATTAAAGGCAGACATGTTTCTTTTACCAGTGCCTAATACTTGAATAAAACGTGCGGTTGCTGCATGACCAATGAAACATTTTATTCAAATTACAGACAGCCTCAGCAGAGTCATGACTCCCTTTGAATGATGTTCGATGATTGTGGACGGAAAAATAACATAATCTTCTGGAAATACTGGGTCCAAAATATAATTAGCGGAAAAGTTACCTTGTTTTAGTCCATGTTGAAAATAGCACATGGAAGAACTATAGCAAAAAATAAATACGTAATAGTAAATCATCCGCTGCGAAACATTTTGCTACCACAACTTAACACAGTGAAAATAAATAAATATGGTAACTGCTGTTTGTCCGTCCCCTCCCGCTTTCCTGCAGACTTTTACCTTATTCAGTATTACACTCCATCTAACCATGAGATAAGGTTCGTTATTAACTTTCCATCAACGTGAACTGGATGAAGATATTCTTGAGGGCCGTAGTATACCTTTTTCCCGTAGAGTCAACACGTGGCAAGTTTGTAATTCTGTTTGCAGAGGTAAGTGTTGACTAACTTCTTTTCTTTAACCTACGCACCGGAAGTTTCGGAAGCTCCATCTCGCGCGTCACCTAACTTGTAGTAGGGGCGTTGCGCTGGTAATCTGGCTCCTCCACATTCCCAGTGATCTGATGGAAGAGGCGATTTCGTGTGATGCAACCTCCACTGTACAGTCCTAAACTGTGGGCGGAAGCGTGTGTCGACAGCCTTCATGAGGGTATAAAACTACCAATGAAAGAAAAATAAAATAATCCTCACGTTACAGTTTGTGCATTCAGAAAAATTCGGGCGATTTTCTTCGAACAGTTCTGTCTTGATGCGGTTTTGTTTTCCAAACTGTAAATATTCAGTCACAAAAACCTAATTAAGTTCCTCCATACTGATGGAGGATAGGACCAGCAACTGCCGTAGCAATTTCTTTCCCAGTACCCGTATAGTTTTATAGTAATTTGTTTACGGTGACTAGTTTCGGACTATCACATAAATGGATATAAGTTCATCTTACTGCCGATTGGCCAGACTGGCGCGCTGACGACGTCTTCTGTTTACATCACAAAACTTCGTAGCTCTTCGTACATCTTTGTCAATTTAACGATATTCATTTGTCTACTGAATTAACTGGTTTACAGCATGGTGATACTATGGTATTAAAGCCCTGGTAACCCGTAGTATTTGCTATGTGAAAAGTGGACTTGAATATCTAATAACAAGGACAGGAAATTCTGAGATCCGCATAAGAATGCTTGTGGTTCCTTTCGTATCGACTGCGAAGCAAGATTAGCTGTCGGGGCTCCGAACGTCTCCCCACTCTTATTATTCACTAACACGCATCATGGGCCTCTTCTCACCACTATTGTGGTAACCAACTTCCTACTCGCTGACATCGTCCTTCGCAGCCCTACTTTAGGCAGCGAATTACATCTGCTACTTGCTGATTTCTAATAAACGGAAAATTTAGAAAATACAATGGGTGTTCAGTAAGCGATGCAACACATTTTTTTTCGGAAAGCTTGTTGGTTTGACTCAGAATTCCAATACATCATAAAATCCCCCTCTCTTTTGGCTCCAACATAATCTCCATTCAATGCGACCGCCTTACGCCACGTCGCTGGTAGGGCGTGTATGCCCGCTTGGTACCACTCTGCTGGTCGACAATGGAGCCGAAGTCCAGCTGAATCAATAACCTCCTCCTCATCCACGTACTTTTTCTTGCAGAGTACATCCTTCGTTGGGTCACACAGATGGAAATATGAAGGTGCGAGGTCCTAGCTGTAGGGAGGATCCCAGCGGGAACAAACGTCTGAGTATCCCAAGTGGTGGGCGAAAGTGTGTCACTACTACCGACAGAGACGGCCACCTGTACAGCGAAAGGTTTGTTTGTCATCCGTCGATAACCGTGAATGAGAGTGTCCGCACGTTCCAATACTGCTGCAGTCACAGTCGTCTGCGACCGACGGGCACGTGGGAGACCCGGCAAGTTTGAGTTATCCGAACTTTTCCCTACTCCTCCCACTCCTATTATTCACTAAAGCGGTGTTGGCAGACCCCCTCCCCATTGGAACGACTCTCCGCGCTTTTGTTCAGTGACATGTCTTTGTACATATTCTATAAAGGCCTATGAATATCTACGATGCTCTGGTTTTCCGCTGGAAGAAACTCAATGACAGCTTTTGTATGTATATCCTTGTGACTGGAGGTTTGTGGACCTTCGCAGTTCACTTATGTAATAAAATGGAACAGCTGTTCTTACGATGTTATTTATTGTATTGCAATCATATTATATGGTTGGCACACAATAAATAACATCATAAGAACCTCTGTGGGATTCCATTTTATTACGTCAGACGCTTCTGCTAGGAATTTACTCCCTCTATAGACGCTATTTCGAAGGCTATGTATACCGTCACCTCGTATCGGAACTTCATCAAAATATAGCCCCTGAAGCGGGAATATCGCACGTTTTGTATTTTTGTTTTGTTATGTTTTAGGGCCTAAAAACAACTGGGGTCAGAAATGCCGAAGTCAAAACTGTAGAACACAAAGAGGAGTTAAAACACGACTGTCTGTCAGTCCCAAATGACATAATAGAAGACAAATAAAAACAAGAACGTGGAGAAAGGACTAAAATGACACCATACAGCAATGAAGGTCCAAAACCAATAATTAAATGCCCGTCGACACGTTGCTTTAACGAGTAAAAAGTAAAACTCGGTCAACAGTACGCGTACCATTTGCTAAAACGGCCGATAACTCAGACGGCAAAACCAAACGGGAACTTAAAAGGTTAAAAAATGGACATTCCATCAGCAAGTGTCGGACACTTAAAACTTGGATCCAATGTGTACAAAGTGGTGGGGTAGCGCCACTTAGCAAATGACGATGATTAAAAAGGCGGTGCCCAATACGCAGCCGAGTTAAAATAACCACCTCACGGCGGGAGGGCCGAGAGGAGTTCGCCCAAGCCACTGCAAGAGGCTTAATAAGCCGGAGCTTATTCTGGTGTAGGGAGGACCATTGGCGGTGCCAAAGGGACAGCACCTCCTGACAGATGGCAACACAGAGATCATCTGAGGGAACACAGCTACTTGCGGGCTGAGGTACTAGGACTGCAGATTTGGCACCAGCGTCAGCAACCTCGTTTCCTGACAGACCGACATGACCAGGGACCCACAGAATCATCACACTAGATCCACCAAGAGTGAGCAGTTGACAGTTTTCCTGCACCCGCTGCACTAAGTGATGGGCAGTGTACAGCGCACATAGACTTTGAAGGGCACTGTGTGAGTCTGAGCAGAGGAAATAATTGTAAAGGCTATGTCACGGGATTTACTCCTTGGCCTGACACAAGACGAAGAGCTGAGCTGTAAATACTGAGGAGTGTGCCATCCGACCTCACGGTCAGTCCGAGAGTCATCAGTGTATACAGAGGTACTATCGGGAAGTTCCATGCGAAGGTCGTGAAACTGAAGGCGATAGACCGAGGCGGGAGTAGTGTCCTTAGGAAGCGAATGAAGGCCAAGGTTAACATGGGCCGCTTAACGAAGCCAAGGTGATGAAGGGTTCACACCCACTGGCTGGGAAAGATGCAGGTATTGTTAAGTTCAGCCGCCGTAGTAAGTGCCGAAAGGGGACTTAAGGAGGTAACAGAGGAGGGACGCGCCCCATACTAACGATCAAAGGAATCATCAAAGAAGGAGGCATAGGATGGGTGGCCACGCATGGCAGACAAATAGCATGCATACCTGCTGAGGAGAAGGTCACGGCAGTAGGACAGGCGTAGTTTAACAGCTTCATCATACAGACTCTCAACTGGGCTGGTGTAAAAGGCGCCCGTGGCCAAACAGATGCCACGATGGATAGAGACAGCGTAAGAGTGATGGGCGTCCAGACGCATAAAAAAGCGCCGATAGTCGAGTTTCGGACGAACAAGGGACCTGTACAAACGGAGGAGGGTGGTTCGATCGGCACCCCAGGAAGTACCATTGAGGACACATAGGATATTGAGGAACTGCGTTCAGCGGGCTGTCAGGTAAGATACATGGCAGGACCAGAATATCGTAGTTTCAACGAACGGAAGGGAAACAGGTCCAAGATGTAAAGATGGTGAGAGAAACCACTTGCGGTGCCAGAAATTCACACAGACGGCTTTGGAAGTGGAAATGCGAAAGGCATTGGCGATGCTCCAGGAGTAAAGACAATCAAGACACTACTGCAAACGCCGCTCAGTGAGACAGGTACGTGGAGAACTGCTATACATGTCAAAATCGTCCAAAAAGGAAGCCGGACATGCCCTGTTGGAGACAGGCTACGATAGGGTTAATGGCGATAGTTAAAAGGAAGACACTCAGGACGGAACCCTGAGGCACACCGTTTTCCTGTATAAAGGTGTCCGACAAGGCAGAACCCACACGCATCCTAAAAACCCGATTTTTTACAAATTCCGTAGGGAAACAGAGCAGGAGTCTACGGAAGCCCTACATGTAAAAAGTACGGAAGATTCTCCAGCAGGTTCGTAGGCCTTCGCCAAATCGAAAAACACGGCCATAGTCTGGCATTTCCGTAGAAAACCATTCATGACATGGGTAGACAAAGTAACAAGATCGTCAAATGCAGAAAGCCACACTCGAAATCCACACTGTGCATTCGTCAGTAAATTGCGCGACTCGAGCCACCATACAAGCGAGGCATGAATGTTCCATCACCTTGCAAACGCAGCTGGTAAGAGAGATGGGGCGTTAGGTAGAAGGAAGGTTTATGTCCTTACGTGGCTTAGGTATGGGTGTAACGGTGGCTTCACGCCAACGGCCGGGACATGTGCCCAGATGCGGTTGTACATGTTAAGCTGAAATTGCTTTTCCGCAAGAGATAGGTGCTGCAACATCTGAATGTGGATGGCGTCCGGCCCTTGAGCAGAGGATCGGGATGAACTGAGAGCATGATCGAGCTCCCTCATAGTAAAGGCGGCATCGTAGCACTCGTCATTTGGAGAAGAGAATGGTTTTGCCCGAGCCTCCTCCGCTCGTTTCTGGTGAAGGAAGAGCTCGAAACTTCCGCAGAATAGTGGCCCAAGGCGTTGGAGATAGCAATGGGATCCACGATAACATCGGCTGCTACTGTGAGACCGGAAATGGGGGAATGGGTCTTGGTCCCAGAGAGCCGTCGGAGGCTGGCCCACACGACAGAGGAAGGGGTGTAACTGTTAAAATATCTAGTGAATGTATTCCAGCTAGCTCGTTAAGTATCCTGAAGAACGCGATGACACTTTGCACGCATCTGTTTGGAACGAATGCAGTTTGCCATCTTAGGATGATGGTTAAAAACGCGGAGAGTACGTCACGGTGCGTGAAGTGCGTCGTGGCATGCCTTGGTCCACCATGGAAAGAGACGTAACGTGGTAAAGAGGAAGTGCGAAAAATGGAACGTTCTGCAGCAGTAAGGAGAACGTGGTTGAGACAGTCCACTTGGTCATCACAACTGGGGAAATCTTGTTCTTCGAAGGTCGCCAGGGAGGAGTAAAGTTGCCAGTCAGCCTAAGTAAGCTGTCAGTTGGGCGTGCACGCAGAATGGGTAGGAGTCAGCAAGGGGAGAGCACAGGGGAAATGGTCGCTCGAGTAGGTGTCAGAAAGGACGGACCACTCAAGACGATGGGGAAGCTGGGCAGTGCAAAAGGATAGGCCCAAATGGGAATAGGTGTGCGAGGAGTCGGAAAGGAAAGTGGGTGCTCCAGTGTCAAGGCAGAAGAGGTTAAGTCGGTTAAGAAGGTCAGACAAGAGAGCACCTCTTTGACAGGTCCTGAGAGAACCCCAAAGGAGATGATGTGCACTTAAAGTCATTGAGCAGCAAAAATGGGGCAGGTAGCTGCCCAACAAACTGAAGGAAGTCTGCCTTGGTGACATCGAATGACGGAGCGAATTGCAATAATTTGAAGACGGATAGTGAGGGTTGACTATGAATGTCATCCTATATGAGCAGGATGGATGACGTCCCACGAGGGGGAAGGTCAAATCGAATCGGTAGGTAATGTGAAAGGTGAAAGCGGTCGAGAGGGCGCAATTTCGTTTCCTGAAGGCTGAGTACAAGTGGATCCGGCAATGCTAAAAGCAGCCACAAATCCTTTTTATGGGATCGAAGGCCGCAAACGTTCCATTGGAGGACGGCCATGAGGAGGTAGAGATCGCCAAGTAACAGCCGTTGTAGAGCCACTAATACAGGTCACAGAAGTAGGAGGATCCTGCTCCATAGGGTCCACAAAAGCATCAGCGTGCGTGTACGGTTGGTCTGTGGTGTCCAGCGCTGAAAAACTGTTGGTGGTGCACACCGGCGATACTGAGGCCAGCTGGCCTAGGGTAATGAGTGGTGACACTGTCGAAGAGGACCTACGAGCTGGCGAAGATCATTTGCCTTTGGTGGACTTCTTCGAGCCCTTCCAGTTAGAGGAAGAGTAAGGTGTTGTTTGGCTGGGGGGATGGAGGATATCTTCATGGGAGTACTCTTACTGTCGATTCTGGACTACCGGTTGTATACCTGGTGGCTTTGACCTTCAGGCGAGTGTTTGATGCTTGTTGCACGGCTGGACTGAGTGACGGCGATGCTACCTTGACACTGTGTGATTTCACAACCTCAGATCTGAATTGGAGGTCGCATGTCCTTCGTGGAGCGAGGGGAAACAAGAACGATAGGTACGAGATGGGAGTACGCAGGGTTTGCGACTATCCAGTAATTTGCGAGCGACTCGGTAAGGCATCTTTTCCTTTACATAGATCTCTTGAACAGATCACTCATCAAGATAAACGGGACAAGCCCGAGAGTGTGCATCCCTACCACTGGTGACACATTTGGCTGGATGTCGACAAGACGTCCTAGTGTGGCTGAAACGATGTCACTGGTAGCAGTGTATCAGGTTCGGAATGTACGGCCAGACAGTGATAATTTCATAGCCTGCTTTGAGCTTGGACGGAAGCACCACTCTATCATCAAAGGTGAGAAAGAGAGCGCGCGTGGACACTGAGGAGGAATCTACCTTTTTCATTGCATAGTGGACGTTGGCACCCTGAGCAGAGAGGTGAGATTGGATTTCGACCTTGGTTAGACTGTCGATCAGGCTGGTGTAAATTACACCACAGGAAGAATTCAAAGTTCTATGGGCCTCGACGTCAAGAAGGTAATCGTGGAGAAGCGAGGCAGCAAGCAGTTGTGAATCAGAAGCGGTCTCCAAAAGCAAAGTGCCATTCCGTAAACGAGAGCAGGATAGCACAGGGCCAACAACTGCATAAACATCCTTCTGAATAATAAATGGATTTACCGGAGCGGAGAACTGACAGTCTTCAGTACCTGAGACTTCTAGGAACCGTAGTGCAGCGGGAAGGGTCTGTGAATCATTAGCCTCATTACGTTTACGTTTAGTAGATATTGAGTGGAAAGACGATTGACTCATCGCGGGGAAATCCCCCAAGAGTACCAGCATCTCCGATGGGGCGCTCGTTCCTACTCGTGGCCTCCTTCACAAGGGAACTCACCCGCCTTAGCTGATTGTTGACACCTTAGGTCACATCTCTCGAACATCTGACAGAGGGACAAATCGGCAATTTCGGGAGGTTGCAGCTCAGGCAATCACCCCTCCCTGGGCCTGACCTGTACTAGAAGGTACGTGTGAACACTACCTATCGATTCGGGGCTGGGAACTACGCGCTACCCAGTCACCAGTTATTCGTCAGACGCGTGGTCCGGCCTTGAGGAGCGCAGAGGGTGGAAGAAAAAAACAGGGGATCCTCAAAAGCCGAAGCGAAGGAATGAGAGGAGAAGGGATGCAAAGAAAGGAAAAGAGAGCGAAAAACAAAAGTCAGCCACAGAATGCAGAACATTCGAAATACTACCCGAGACACGTTCCCTTAAGGAGGGGAAAAAGAACAGCAAGTGGACAGACATGCATCGCGGTAAGGAAAAATGCTGCAATGGCTGGCGCCCCGTGGTAGAGATGCACGAACCCGCCGTATTTTTTCAACCGAAATTGGTCGAGAAAAAAATGTATTGCATTACTTATTGAACGCCCTTCGTAAATTACATTCAGAAAGAGGAGGAACCTCACAGATGAAATGATAGCACATGAGGTTCTCTGTAGAATCGTGGAGACGCCGAACATGTGGAAAACATAGAAAATAAGAAGGGAAACAAATGTTGTAGAGACATATTTGAGGAAACTATACATGGTAGAAACTGTGGGGGAAGACGGAAATTGAAATACCTCCACCAAATAGCTGAAGAGCGCTTTGAGATGAAGAGGTTGGCACAGTGGAGAAATATTCGTGGCGGATCGCATCAAACGAGAAAGAAAGAAGGGTAGCTACAAGAGGATTGTATAATTACACCCCACAGTAAGAAACATCTGGTTATTTCTCTTACTTGTAGCCTCGAATGTACCAGCGTGTAGCAAATTACGTTAGGTCGGGACCATGGCTGGCCAGTGCCTATCTCGCTCCGCTACAATAGGCAGCACTTGCGTCCTGAAACAGTTGGCGTCCGGCCTGAGCCAAATGAGCGCAAGGAAGGCTCGCCGCCGCTCCCGCATGCTCGCACGGAGAGGGGTTGGAAGGGGTGGAGGCGGAGGTGGGGAGGGTGTGAGATGGATTGCAGGCTGCGCAGGCAGAGGGCGGCGCGCAGCACGTGGCGCGCCTGCGCTCACAAATTCGCACGCGTGTCCCGCAGCGACGGCCGCGGTAATTGTCCGCAGCCAGCACTGGACGTTGTGCCGTGCCTCTCCCTCAACACAGTAACAGCGCAAGCGAATGTGGCACAGTATTTAAATAGTGCGGCTCGCTGCGGGTAAAATAACACCAAAAAGTTTTTTTTTGATTTCATGAGCAAGAAACTGATATCGCTCGGCACTTCCCCTAGGTCGAATTGAACCTTATAAACGAAAATCATTACAAAGAAGGAAAATAAAAATAAACTACTGCCGCTGGTCTTGTTGGCTATCTTTTAGACGCACAAGTTGATCAATAAAGCCAATAAATTGCAAAGAACTTCGTTAATATTAATGTGACGAGAAAATGGTTCAGATAAGGATTGTTCAGTTTCGAAGGCCAATCTCCGAGTACTGATGCGAATGTGTTACCCATGTTGCTCGTCTTACTTCTTACAGTACGAAGTTCATTCAATAAAAATGAAAATTATTTTTTTATAAAAACCTAAACAATACTTACTTATTATTCAGCGTGATTCCCCTCAAGTTCTATGCAACGCTGGACAAGCTTCTCACTTCAACGTGCAAAGAACCTTTTTTACTGTGCAGGGGAAGGGGGCGTGTGCAAAGCCAATTACGTACTGTTGCCTGGACTTTCACATCGTCAGCCACTAAGAGCATCCATCAGTGGGTTAAACATGCACGGAGCTTCCATCTGCAATTGCAATACGGTGAAAAAATGCCCCCCCCCCTCCGTTTTTTAGCCTGGTACTGTCTCAGAAGCTCCCTCCACACATCTGTGTGCCATTCTTTCATTTGTAATGTCTGATGTCTTGTAGCCCACGTCGCATACACAGTCTGGAGCATCAGTACGTCACGAACGAGTAACTAAACAATAGGAAACCAACCCTAAACGATTTCAGCGTAACAAAATTCTAATTAAATTTGTACCGATAACTAAATACCCTTGTGAAATAATAAACATCAAAACAAATATAATACAATTAATCATATGCTTTTTCAACAGAAGTGTGATCAGGCGCTAATGTTCATCGTTACTGCAATATCACTCACCATCTCACCATAATAAGCATGTTTTCCAGTGTCACCTCATCCACTCGCAATTTTGTTCCCCGTGACTGCAAATACAGAGCGTCCTTGGGGTGGAAAATCTTTAACATTTGTTACAACCCGTTTGAAATTATCTCCCCAATCATACATTTGTGTTCCACTCGAACAACTTTCACGATATTATGCTGCAGTCCGACGGTGAATTTAGATTGGTTTAAACCCTACAGCTGACAGAATACTAGTGACACTCGGTTGCCCCCGAGCCCCGTGCGCACTTGCATGGATGCACCCAGCTTGTTTCATTGATTCCCAGCATCCCGTATGCGAGGCAGTCGTGCCAGACCCAGCTGATAGTAGTTACACCAAACTACTAAAAAATTAAAGAGAACAACAAGGATTCTGATTTTTATGCGGCAGTTCTGGTTGTTAATTGGAAGGACCTTTTGTATTCGTCGCGAGAGTATTGAGTACAGGAAGGCCCTGATTATTATGGCGCGGATCGTCCGATTTGTGAATGGTGAAAGAAGGAACTGAGGAAAGTATAGAAGCATAGGACTATTCAGCTCTGTCTACAAAGTAAATCTCAGCGGAATAAATATTCAGCTTAAGAAATAACCTTGAGTAAAAGTCGTAAGATTTAGAGGAAGTCGTCCATGCACACGTATCTTCACGGTAAAACAAATACTTTAAATGTGCCGCGAATTTAACCTGGAGCTTTATATTGCATTTATCAACTTCAAAGAAGCGTTCACTAAAGTAAAAATATTGAACTATGGGAATTATAAAAGGTGATCAAAAAGTTTTCGTCTGAGGGAGTTCCTGCAGAATATATGCTACCCAGCTCGACTGAGATGCGGTTATACAAGCACCGACATTTAGTCCAGTGGTTAGTGTGGCCCTCGAACGGAACATTCTGCTCACCCCTTACATGAGTCTCAGCGGACACCCTGGTCATTTAATTCAAATTCTAAAACGAATGTACCAAACAGGTATTATATTAATCAATTCCGCAAGAACATTATTAGCAACTACTCAAGAACTAAGAGGACTGTGCAACATTTTCCTGGCATACAACATCCCATTCCATGAACATCTGTGTTATAACTCGCCGTTTGAGGGAGACAGGTGACCTGTGGTAATCAATGCTGATAGGCTGTAACGTCGTGGGACAATCGCGATGGCGAAGGCAATACTGCATTTCGTGGAACGCTCACCGAATAGGAGCAATCAGAGACTAGCTGTACGACACCAACTGTCAAAGCAGTCCCTGTGGAGAGCAGGAAACGAACCATTATTGAATCCCTTCCATGTGCAACTTCTGCAGGAATTGAATCCAGATAGAGATTTTCAATACAGTAGAATATCCTGCGGTCGACAGTCTCTCAAGACGACGCAGATCAGCAATTTGTCAGTGGACAATGGCATTTTCAGTCAACATAACAACAATATTTGGTCTCACGTCAATTACCAGGTACCGTTGGTCACTGCCTTCGTGGAACCTGAACTGCTGGACAACTAGGAAGTGCCAATTACGTGCAGTTTCTTCATACCGTTGCTTTAGCGCAAAATGTTCCACTGGCAACACGGCAGAACATGCAGCTGCTTCACGATGGAGCCGCTGCATATTACAAGCGTGCTGTGCTGTGGCTCGCTATTGAAATCAGCATCACCCAGTGAATCTGTTTGGACGTAACGTTCCCTTTGTCTGGCCAGCACTATCTCCCCAACTCTCACCTTCTGATAACTGGTTATGAGGCCACGTTAAATAGCTTGTGTACTCCCAACGACATAACGGAACATAATCCAGCAGTGGCTGCTGCGGATACGAACTGGGATATGTGACAGATTTTATAACAAGTATAACAGTCATAGTGCACAGGAGGGGTCCGAATTGACAATCGGAGATTACTCAATATAGTTTCTCGACTGTATGAATATGTAAATCTATTCGAAGTTGAAAATAATGTTCCCTGCCCTGGTGTGGTAAGTCTGTATTCCTGCAGTCTTCACTCAAATTTCAACACTGTAGGCGTTACTCGATGAAAAGACGACATGTGCTTGCGTAGTTTCTGCTTGTGGTTCTGGATAATGTACGACATCCGATTTTGTTCTGGTTTTCTACGAAGATAATATTGCTGTAAACATTTGTATTATAGGTCCAACGGCAGATTCAGGTTCACAACTAAAGAGCGTCTTCTTCTTAGCATATGGATGCATGAAGAGCACTATTTGGGTGAGAATTGGGGAAACATTTTTAATCGCTTCAAAAATAAACCCCAATGGAGGCTAACCTTACCAAACTGGATGGAAAGGCCTTTGTAACTGGGTCTGTGACAGATCCACCACACAGTGAAACCACCAAGGAATATTATAACGATAATTATGTCATCGGAAGCTTTAAAAAATTACTGATTCGTTCACTAGAAAACTCGACAAAAATACGGTGGGCTAAGATAAACATTCCTAGGACCTCTACACGTAGTTGGATGACGAAAGACGGTTAAAGATCGTTTCGAGCAGGCAGCCTCAATAAATTATGTAATCATGGTGTGAATACGTGATTTCAAAAATAGCTGCTCGTCGTAGGGCTATGATGACAGAAGGGTGTGCCTTGTATCTTAGGTGCTGATCTTGAAATGTTTTCGTCTGGGCGGAAGACAACCCCGAGGTTATCATCCCCGGAAAGTAGATTCGGACAAGCAGACCAAAGTAGTAGCTAATACAACTCAGCGCCAAGAGTGATCGTTGTCGTACATGGAGAGTTTGAAATACGTAAGAAGTATGTAAGAACATTCGTTTGTCTGTTATTCCATTCTTCCATGTCTGTGTTAAATACAGTTTTGCTGGAGCTAGGGAATCGTTTCACGCTCCTGTTTGCCTTTCGCATTGCGGTATTGCAATATTTCAATAAAATAATGTAAAACATTTCTGATCGGACTTCCACCCTGTAGAAGGCCAGAACTGTGTTGTGAATACAGTAAGTGACATTTTCAGTATATTCTGCAGTCAATTTTGAACATTATGTAGATAAGAAATGTAGTCCTTCAGTATGAAGAGCAGAAAGCCTTTACGACTCTCTCATCTATCTAAGCGTCCCTGGAACTATGTTGTAACGACACTTCTTTCGTCTTTTTGGAGAGCTGTAGATCTACATCTACACTGACACTCCGCAAACCGCAGTAATCTGTACACCTACTTGTTATTTCCTTTCCTGTCCTAGTCGCAAATAGAGCGAGGGAAAAACGACTGCAGTATGCCTCCGTATAAGCCCTAATTTCTCGTATCTTATATTGGTGGTCCTTACGCGCAATGTATGTCGGTGACAGCAGAATAGTTCGGCAGTCAGCTTCCAATGGCGGTTTTCCAAATTTTCTCAATAATGTTTCCCGAAAGGAATGTCGTCTTCCCTCTCTGTACCACTTACGTGTTGTTCGAACCTCCGGTAACAAATTTAGCAGCCATCCTCTGATTTGCTTCGACGTATTCCTTCAATTCGGCATTTCATGGGCCCCAAATACTGGAGCAGTACTCAAGAATAGGTCGCACCAGCGTCCTACGTGCGTTCTACTTTACAGGTGTACCACTCTTTCCTGGAATTCTCCAAATAAATCGAAGTCGACGATTCGCCATCCCTACCACAGTTCTCACACGCCAGTTCCACCTTATATCGCTTTCCAACGTTATTCCCAGATATGTAAGTGACATGACTCTGTCAAGCAAGTCACTTGTACTACTGCATCCGAACATTACAAGTTTTATCTTCCTATTCATCCGCATTAACTTACATTTTCCATCATCTCACCAACTGGAAATTCTATTTAAGTCGCCTTGTCTCTTCCTACAGTCATTCAACTTCCCCTGGGAGCCTTTGTAGTCAACAATTACAGATCTACAATAGGAAAGTGGTTTTATCAAAGCACTTGCTGTCATTAGCGGTTCCCCATATTAAACTTTGCAATGAAAAGTCGTTGGCAGTTTGCATCCTATACTAATGGCTGATTCCACCCCTCCGAGTGGCGAAAGAATAGTCTGACAGCAGTCGGCGTCAACCTGACAATACCCGGCACTGGCCTGTGGAAGCTGACGACATGCGTCCTGGTACCACCTTTTCGGGATGTACGTCGCGCCCTGCGCTGTGATAAATGGCTGGCGCATGACGTCACGCGCCCCGCCCCTCTGTGTAGCTCGCGCCCTGACAATGTGGTCACGCACATGTGCAGAGCCCACCTCCATACATAGCACGCCCAGCGGGGCTGATACCGCGTTACGAGCTGAGTTGTTACTCGCGCGCTTGGAAGGGCTACCAGTGTCTCATTGTACATATGTCGCGTTCTCGTGCTCCCCGATCTACTAACAAAGCCAAACCAAGGATGTCACGCGAGGAAAAAGGAATAGCCTATATCCTACAATGATAAATTAATAACACTAGTTTGTAAATTATTTTGATACAGATTGAAAATTGTGTTCACGGCATATGCACTGAAACTAGCCTTTAGTGATTTACCAAAACCAAGATCTACACTCCTGGAAATGGAAAAAAGAACACATTGACACCGGTGTGTCAGACCCACCATACTTGGTCCGGACACTGCGAGAGGGCTGTACAAGCAATGATCACACGCACGGCACAGCGGACACACCAGGAACCGCGGTGTTGGCCGTCGAATGGCGCTAGCTGCGCAGCATTTGTGCACCGCTGCCGTCAGTGTCAGCCAGTTTGCCGTGGCATACGGAGCTCCATCGCAGTCTTTAACACTGGTAGCATGCCGCGACAGCGTGGACGTGAACCGTATGTGCAGTTGACGGACTTTGAGCGAGGGCGTATAGTGGGCATGCGGGAGGCCGGGTGGACGTACCGCCGAATTTCTCAACACGTGGGGCGTGAGGTCTCCACAGTACATCGATGTTGTCGCCAGTGGTCGGCGGAAGGTGTACGTGCCCGTCGATCAGGGACCGGACCGCAGCGACGCACGGATACACGCCAAGACCGTAGGATCCTACGCAGTGTCGTAGGGGACCGCACCGCCACTTCCCAGCAAATTAGGGACACTGTTGCTCCTGGGGTATCGGCGAGGACCATTCGCAACCGTCTCCATGAAGCTGGGCTACGGTCCCGCACACCGTTAGGCCGTCTTCCGCTCACGCCCCAACATCGTGCAGCCTGCCTCCAGTGGTGTCGCGACAAGCGTGAATGGAGGGACGAATGGAGACGTGTCGTCTTCAGCGATGAGAGTCGCTTCTGCCTTGGCGCCAATGATGGTCGTATGCGTGTTTGGCGCCGTGCAGGTGAGCGCCACAATCAGGACTGCATACGACCGAGGCACACAGGGCCAACACCCGGCATCATGGTGTGGGGAGCGATCTCCTACACTGGCCGTACACCACTGGTGATCTTCGAGGGGACACTGAATAGTGCACGGTACATCCAAACCGTCATCGAACCCATCGTTCTACCATTCCTAGACCGGCAAGGGAACTTGCTGTTCCAACAGGACAATGCACGTCCGCATGTATCCCGTGCCACCCAACGTGCTCTAGAAGGTGTAAGTCAACTACCCTGGCCAGCAAGATCTCCGGATCTGTCCCCCATTGAGCATGTTTGGGACTGGATGAAGCGTCGTCTCACGCGGTCTGCACGTCCAGCACGAACGCTGGTTCAACTGAGGCGCCAGGTGGAAATGGCATGGCAAGCCGTTCCACAGGACTACATCCAGCATCTCTACGATCGTCTCCATGGGAGAATAGCAGCCTGCATTGCTGCGAAAGGTGGATATACACTGTACTAGTGCCGAAATTGTGCATGCTCTGTTGACTGTGTCTATGTTCCTGTGGTTCTGTCAGTGTGATCATGTGATGTATCTGACCCCAGGAATGTGTCAATAAAGTTTCCCCTTCCTGGGACAATGAATTCACGGTGTTCTTATTTCAATTTCTAGGAGTGTATATTAACAGTTATTAAAACCTGCTGCGCTACCTCACCCGGTCATATGCAGCGAAGGCAATCTAGGGTCTACAAGGTGGCTGAGAAGCTGAGAAAGCTGAGAAATAATTGTTAAAAACAAACCTAAATATCTTGCACCGTTTCCGAATTAATTAGCATTCAACTTATGCAACCAGGTCGTTGCGCCTCAAATTCAAGCGTGCCACCAGATATAATCAGCGTCAATCGTTATCGTAGCGTGAATGATAGAGTACTAGACCGCTCAGACTTTGGCTCCGGTTCCGTCCTTACAACAGTCTTACGTCCAGTTTTCGTACCAGTCTCTTATTCAGCCTTTGGAAACCAAACGAAGAAGACGCTTGGCGGCAGCGTCTCTGGTGATCCGCTTGATTTGGCATGCATACTGGCCTGAATGGCTAACTTCAGAGATAATTTTCTCTAAAACAGAGCTAGCTAACGAACTGTTTTCTTAACAATTATATTTCGTCACAAACCTACACCTCAGTATCCCGAAAAACTGTTCGAACTGTTTATGACCACCCATGTTGATCGAGGGGAGTACCGCAGTGGTTAGCACACTGGACTCGGATACGGAAGGATGACAGTTCAAATCCGCGTTCGGCAACTGCGACTTAGGATTTTCATAGTTTACCTGAATTTCTCCAGCCAAATACTGGGATGGTTCCTGTGAAACGGCACGACCAATATTTTTCCAAGTTTTGAAACCACCTGAGCTTGTGGTATTTCATTCATTGTGGTATTTCATTCCTTGTGGTATTTCATTCATTATCTCTCTATCTATAGCACTATGCTTTATTTTAAGCCTGTTACGTAGTAGTCTTTGTTTGTTTAAAGTTTATTTACAGTGATTGTATACTGTGGAAAGTCCCTCCAATCCATAACATTCCATTGTGTACAAATCTGTCACGTATGTGGCCATTCTTTGAAATTCTTGCCACAGCTCTATTTGCTTCTGTCCAGCGCTAAATGTTTCAAATTCCTCACTGAGACAAATCTTTTACTTACTTTAATTTGCTGGCATATGTCCTGACAGTGAAGTGGTATGTGTGTGCCCATTGGTTCTATGGAATCAGCGTAATTAGATGGACCGATATGGAGACATGACAGCATGCCAAAAAGGAGCTCTCGTTTGGACGCGACGGTCACACAGTGAATGTAGATGTCAGATTTTTGGTGGATCGACGAGGAATGTCGAACACTTGTACAAGGAATGATATATCACAACATAAAATTAACACGGCTTAAGAGCAAAGATCGTAAAAAAGACTGTGACTGACAGGGGCTGAAGACAATTTTCACGCCTTTTCAATTAAAATGTTTCAGACCCGGCGACAACTACTGCTGCAAGTGAATTCATGTCCATGTCAGCAATTTTCCAAGTGACCACTGTAACGGGAATAACACGTAATGGCCATTTTTTTGTTGTGGATCTGAAGCACCAGTTCTACACCAACTACGGTGCTCCAAATGTACGAATGATATCTTTTAAGAGACTGTCAAATACATTCTAAGGCCAAAATCACACACCCCACGAATGAATTACCCGAATGGTACCGATACCGGTAGATGTGATTTACGTCTGCGGACAAACAAGAGACTACACTTAAATAAAAATCTTATGATTTATTCAAGAGAGTGTCACAGGGTGCGCAAGCCAATAACGCTTTGGTCCACCTCTCATCTTATGCAAGTAGTTTTTCGGCTTTGCATTGTTTGATAGAGTTATTGGATGTTCTCCAGAGGGATATCGCGCCATATTTTGCCCATGTGATGCGTTAGATCGTCGAATTCCTGAGCTGATTGGAGGATTCTGCATATAATGCTCCAGACGTACTCAATTGGGGAGAGATCCGGCAACCTTGCTGGAGAAATTAGGGTTTGGCAACAACTAAGAGAGGCAGTAGAAACTCTAGTCGTTTGCAAGCGGGCAAAATCTTGCTGAAATGTAAGCCCAGAATGACTTGCTGCGAAGATCAACAAAATGGGAAGTAGAATATCATCGATGTAGCACTGTGCTGTAAAGATGCTGCGGATAACAACCAAAGTTGTCCTGCTTTGAGTAGAAATAGCGCTCCAGGCCACAGCTCCAAGTTGCTGGCCAGTATAGCGGGCGTCAGTCACGTTGGTATCCCACCGCACCTTGGGGTCGCCAAAGGTCTTCGGTTTGAAATCTCATTGACTGGAGAATAATTTATTCAGTCACGGGTCCCGCTTTCAACTGAGTCCCGATGAACAGCGAGGACATGTCTGGAGACGCCGCAGACAGCGGTGCGCTACGAACCGCAGAGCCCAACAACCAGGCGTGATGGGCTGAAGTGCCATTTCTTTTCATAGCATGACTGCTTGGTTGTCATCCGAGACACCTTTACAGCATATCTGTACGTCGACGACATTTTGCGTTCCGTTTTGTCTCCTTTCGTAGCAAGCCATGCTGGGCATACATTTCAGCAAGATAATTCCCGTCCGCAGCCAGTGAGAGTTTCTGTTGCTTGTCTTCGTGCTTGCCAAACCCTACGTTGTCGAGCAAGTTAGCCGGATTTCTCGCCATTTGAGAACGTTTGGGGTATTGTGGCTAGGGCCCTGCTATCGCGTCTGGATTTTGACGACCTAACGCGCCAGAGGGACAAAGGTTGGTACATTACGCCTCAGGAAGACCTTGAAAGGTCTCTGTTGGATTCCTTTCATGTTTAATTTCTTAAATCTGTTGTCATTTACGGCATAAATTCCTTTTCTAAATTTACTGTGGCGTTTCTGACTATCTGGGAGGAGACTGAGTAGTGGAACGTGTAACTTTTACACATAAACAAGAACGATCTATCACACTACTACACTTTAAAACACAGTTTATATGTAATTCATGTCACACAGTCTCATACGGAACCTACATCCGCTTTCTTTTATATACTGTATATGATAAGATACTGTCATCCCCTTCCCTTCTGTGTGAGAGGATGAATGAGCAAATGTATTTCTAGTTGCATGCCTCAGGGTAGCAGACAAGCCTGTCTGCTAGAGAACAGTAGGACCAACGTCGGAACAGGTAGCTACGCTTTCTAAAAGCAAAGAGGTTTCTATCCTTAGTATGGTCCTGTCCGTCCGTTGTCATGTTGGTATAGGAAGCTGCCCCTCTGGCCACTTCCGTTTGTATTTGTGAGCCACCCCTCAGGAAGGGACCAAGCAGTTGGTCCGTGGCGAGCGTCTGAAGTGGTAAGATCTCCGGCTAAGCGCGTGTCTGCTAAGTCCGTAGGACAATGGATTTCTTAAGTTCAGCCTAACTGAAAATTTAATCACCTTTATTTCAGGTTTAGCTCTGAAATATCTAATGTTACCTTAAATTGCAGCGCAGTGTAATTCTCGTGTGAAGTTCAGATTATTTTCCGGTAGTTGCTTTGTCACTACTTTGTGAGTAAAGTGGAACCACGTGTTGATCAGTAACTCTAACTAAGATCAATCTTAAATGCGAATGCTTGTGTGATTATAACGTCTCGTCTTGACAATATTTTTCAATATACCAACTTTTCTTTATGTTCAACCCACATGGGGTGTACTTTGCGAGACCATTACCACGTACTTATATAACTGTTTGACCCGTCAGGTTAACAGTAAGACATTAGTAACCAGTTCGAGGTTTTTCTTTTGTAAATTGCTTTTCGATCTAATTTATTTTAATTATCAAAATTATTGTGGAGTTACACTCTTTGTGTAAACCAAGTTGACCACGTGAAGCATGTGGTGTAATCATCTTTTCGCGAAGATTTCATAAATAGTTAATACGAATTTAGTATACCAGTGTGTGGTAATTACATGACGGACAGGATTGTGCTACGAACGTAATTTCTTTGGGTGAAAATTTGAATCTGTTGGTAGTGGTTAACTTTCTCTTGCATACGTTTCAACGTTCTTTGTGTGTTGTTTTATGAATGCAGTTTTGTATGCAGTCTCCCAATCTTGGCTCCATAATTGATGTGTTCCGTAAGATTGCAATCTCACATTTTCACATTTTCACATTCCTAAATAAGGCACCAGTTTAGTTAGGAATCAATTTTAATATGCTGAAATTTCAATGATCAATCTTAAAATAAATTTCCAAATATAAACTGATTTATTTCTTTTTATTTAAATTATCTTTTTATATATATATATATATATATATATATATATATATATATATATATATATATATATATATATATATATCACTGGATGTCGTATAACTATTAAAAGATTATAATTAATGTTAGTCTGGTTGGGAATTTGGTAAGCTAGACTGGATACCTGGTGAAACAGTTGCGCAGTAATACAAGGTTAACTTCCCGAGACAGCTCACAGCTTTTAACCCGCTTTTATTGTCTATCAGTTCAGCTTACATAGCAAATTAAAGCAACAACGTTACAACCTCCAGCAATTCCGTAGATCAAAGCCTATCCCTACAACTACTTGCATAATGGCCAGAGGTGAACCAGCGTGTTATTGATCAATTTCCGTAGCTTTCTCTAATAAAAGGTGACACATGGGAGACAGTTTTTAATGAAATAATACTCAGCCAACTTTAAAATTAATGCATGTTTATTTACATAAAATCAAAGCTCATTATTTGCATTTTAGTTAACGAAGTTATTTGTGAAAAATAATATCGTCAAGGTGATGTCCATCATTTCGAATGCAGGACTCAAGTCTTAAGGTACCCCCACAGAAAAAAGTCACATACTGACAAGTCGGGAGACCTGGGAGGCCAAGGAACATTGCCAAAACGTGAAATAATCCGGCTAGGAAACATGCGTCTAAGAACCGTCATTGAAGTGTTTGCGGTGTGCAATGTTGCCTCATCCTGCTGGAACCAAACGCATTTTAAAGGGATTCGTCGTCTTCTTAGTTCTGGTTTCAAGAATGTTTCAAGCATAGGATTGTAACGAACCGAATTAACAGTAACTGTGGTCCCGTTTCCTTCAAAAAAATAACGCCCGATAATGCCAACAGAGCCAAGAACACACCAGACTGTTACCTTTTCTGAGTGTAGAGAACGCTGGTGGGTAAGGTGTGGATGCTCTGGAGGCCAGTAACGTAGGTTTTGATTATTCACGGACCCCTTTAAATGAAAGTGAGCTGCATCACTCATCAATAAAATTTCATTTTCATTCGATCCCCAAATAACTTGCATTCTGTAAGCGAAGTCTTCTCGTACAGCAAAATCAGTTTCCGTAAGTTGTTGGACAATGAGCATTTTGTAGGGATGGAATTTTAATTCTTTATGCAAAATTCGTCTAACCGATTCACGATAGATTCGTAACTCACTAGCATAACGTCTATCTGACCGTCATGGGCTTCTGACTGACGCTTCCCTTACACTTGCAACATTTTCTGCTGTCGTTACTCTGCGTCTCGAGCCAGGATGCTTCTTATCCATTACGTTCGCAGTTGATCTGAAGTTTTCCACCCATCTGAGGCTTGTGAAACGGCTCGGAACAGTTCCATGTCGACCGACGTTAAACCGCGCACGAAACAATGGCTGTGTAGCAATAATAGAGTCACCACTTTTCACGAAATTGTCATAGACAAACACTCTAGTTGCAAGTCGCACTACTCCATAGTGACTGAGTAAATGAAATGGTGTCTTGTGTGGATCAGAACTATCCCCACCACGACCACCTCCCACCACTGCGCCCTCAGTACTACGCAGTTCAAAACCATCCGTCTCCGGTGTGTCACCCTGTAAATCAGTCAGTTTTCCTGGAATTGTAATCATTTGTTTGTCTGCTCATGTACATCAAATTTACCGATTTCCTTTCAACTCGGATTAGTCCTTTGGGGTGAGCAGTTTCTGTGCCTTAGAGTGCATTTTTTTCCGATAATCTTGTTGCGAGTATTGCAAAATTACAGGAGTGAGGCAGTTTCGGTCTAGTAAGGGGGAATTACGCTGTGCTAGGTGGTACGGCGCTCAGTGTTATCTGCCCGCCCCTTGGCGGCGTCAGCTTACAGTGCAAACAGACCACCCTGGGCGCCCTGTTACTTGACAAAGCGTGGCGCGGGGGCTTGCGGTGTAGCGCCGGTGTACGCGTTAATTGGCTTGTAAATGAGCGCCGCGGTGCCGACTGTGCAAAGACGCCAAACAGGTCCTTGTAAGCGGCGCCAAGCGGTGATGTCGGCGAGGACGACGCTTAGCAGTTTGTAGCTAAGCGGTTCAGAGCACGGAAGTGAAGCATGCCTGCGGAACCCGCGTTACTACGGTCATTGGCATTCCCACTTAAGTGCTCAGCTGTGCAGTGTGGCATGCTGTCTATATCCTGAATACGGCTCCGGGTGCTTCCGCTATTCCTCCTAATTCAACCCGTCATTGATAAACGCACTGCCGAGCAGCTGAATTAGAGGCTTCTTCTACCCACACCGCTTGTTTCTCACCGGGTGTGGGTATGATGTGCCGTAGCGTACACGAGGTACTGAAAACGTGGGAAGCAAGAAAGGAGGACTGTGCTACTACGAAGCCACGTCGAGAATAAGGTCATTACAGATGGAGAAGAAAAACGGCTATAGAAATGAGGGGAAAGAAAATCGGAAATGTCCCTTTCGCAAGCACTATCCTGCCAATTTCCTTATGCGATTTTGGAAAAGAACAGAATGTCTATTATGAGTCTACTGAAACTTGATGAAATAAGTAGCAGCTAGGTCCAGAGGGGAGACATCGATTGAGTTCTAGATATGCTGCATATCATTGAGATAACATAACCCAAGGGACCATATAATTCCCATCACACGCATGAAGTATTCTTGAAACCACTAAAGTTCAGGACTGGATCGTGAGTCTCATGCGAGGTCCTCTACTCCAACGAACAGATCCAAACAATCGGACGAAAAGTTCTTGTAATCATCGCCAGTGAGATGCCATCATGGGCAAATTATGAACCGCGTTCTGTTGTGTTGTCCATCGACATATGCTGGGAGCGTAGCTTTGTGTCGTGCGGCAAGCTATTGCACACGTGTAGATCACTACGAAATAGATGATACGTCGGCTTGTAGTGATGTTTTGCAGAGACTCAATATGTATCACCAAAGAACATCAGTCGTCTGACCACAGTAATGCAGATATTACGTGTCTTGTCATTGCTCATAACGTGAACACACTATATCGAATTAGTTACAAGCAGTTGAAAGAACGTTGCTAGTACAATCATAGTCTTTACTGCTGTGCGCTTTTATTAAAAAATATGCTAGTAGTTGAAGCAGTCACTCGTTTTATTAGTTTTTCTGACACTTAAAATATTCACAACAAATTTCCGGTGCATGGGGAAAGACTCTCTCTCTCTCTCTCTCTCTCTCTCTCTCTCTCTCTCACCGAGCGAGGTGGCGCAGTGGTTAGCACAGGGGACTCGCATTCGGGAGGACGATGGTTCAATCCCGCGTCCGGCCATCCTGATTTAGGTTTTCCGTGATTTCCCTAAATCGCTCCAGGCAAATGCCGGGATGGTTCCTTTGAAAGGGCACGGCCGACTTCCTTCCCTAATCCGATGAGACCGATGACCTCGTTGTTTGGTCTCTTGCCCCAAACAACCAAACCCAACTCACTCTCTCTTTCTCTCTCTCTCTCTCTCTCTCTCTCTCTCTCTCTCTCCGTCTGATTACCAGACTGCCACCATTGAAACGCTGTTAATAATCTATACTACTGTATAAGAGCAAGACGTGTTCCTAAAGACCTCGAAACATCTTGACAGATTTACAGCAAATATTTACAACATACTCTAATAAACAATAAGAAACGTATTTTTAACATATATGGTATACGAAAATATGTCTACTGTTGAAAGGGGAAACATTGTTAGCAAGAATCCGAAAAGTTCTTGCCCGGTTTAGTTCAAATTGAAACAATATACGTCAATAAATATTCAACCGCATGCAGGATACTTTTTTTTTAAAGCAACAATGTACCGGTTTTCCGTAAAAGGAGACTGCGAGAAATAAAATTCAATGCTGTGAAAACGTTCGGGTTCGTTTTCTTTTGCGTAATCAGTTTTAGGTACGATAGCAGAGCATTTAAACCGTGAAGTGTTGCTGCCATAGAACTACATTCTTCCTCCTTAAATATAATTTTAAACAACAGCTTATACACAATAGTGAGGTATTTTGTTTTCATAACCGCAGTTGGTTTTGACAGAAAAGTGGAAAGTTGTATTTATGGCTGATCGGCTTATTATCAAGATACTTCTGAGGAATCCAGTAACGGGTAGTCAGCCGTTGTGGGCGAGCGGTTCTAGGTGCCTCAGTCCGGAATCGCACAGCTGCTACGATCGCAGGTTCGAATCCTGCCTCGGGCATGGATGTGTCTGCTGTTCTTAGGTTAGTTAGGTTTAAGTAGTTCTAAGTCTATGGAATTGATGGCCTCAGGTGTTAAGTCCCGCAGTGCTCAGAGCAATTTGAAACAATGACGGGTAGGATTTGAATGTTTCGGACGTTTCAGAGTAAACCTTTGAGAAGTACTGTCAATGAAACTACTATCCTCACAGATCCAGTAGCTGGAGAGGTCTCTGTCATACCCCGTCTGACACATGATCACAACTGTTTCACCCTTTCATTTTGTGCAACCTCAGTTCTCAATCAAGTTTTCATTAGCAATAACAATAACCAAGGCTCCAGGTGTCAGGTGGGGGGGGGAGGGGGAGGAGGACAGGGAGGAGAGAGACAGAGAGAGAGAGAGAGAGAGAGAGAGAGAGAGGAAATAGACCGAGACGAGTGGGGAGGAAATGGACATAGAGAGGGGGAAGGTAGACGGAGAGGGATATATATATATATATATATATATATATATATATATACACTCGTAGAAATGGAAAAAAGAACACATTCACACCGGTGTGTCAGACCCACCATACTTGCTCCGGACACTGCGAGAGGGCTGTACAAGCAATGATCACACGCACGGCACAGCGGACACACCAGGAACCGCGGTGTTGGCCGTCGAATGGCGCTAGCTGCGCAGCATTTGTGCACCGCCGCCGTCAGTGTCAGCCAGTTTGCCGTGGCATACGGAGCTCCATCGCAGTCTTTAACACTGGTAGCATGCCGCGACAGCGTGGACGTGAACCGTATGTGCAGTTGACGGACTTTGAGCGAGGGCGTATAGTGGGCATGCGGGAGGCCGGGTGGACGTACCGCCGAATTGCTCAACACGTGGGGCGTGGGACATCGATGTTGTCGCCAGTGGTCGGCGGAAGGTGCACGTGCTCTTCGACCTGGGACCGGACCGCAGCGACGCACGGATGCACGCCAAGACCGTAGGATCCTACGCAGTGCCGTAGGGGACCGCACCGCCACTTCCCAGCAAATTAGGGACACTGTTGCTCCTGGGGTATCGGCGAGGACCATTCGCAACCGTCTCCATGAAGCTGGGCTACGGTCCCGCACACCGTTAGGCCGTCTTCCGCTCACGCCCCAACATCGTGCAGCCCGCCTCCAGTGGTGTCGCGACAGGCGTGAATGGAGGGACGAATGGAGACGTGTCGTCTTCAGCGATGAGAGTCGCTTCTGCTTTGGTGCCAATGATGGTCGTATGCGTGTTTGGCGCCGTGCAGGTGAGCGCCACAATCAGGACTGCATACGACCGAGGCACACAGGGCCAACACCCGGCATCATGGTGTGGGGAGCGATCTTCTACACTGGCCGTACACCACTGGTGATCGTCGAGGGGACACTGAATAGTGCACGGTACATCCAAACCGTCATCGAACCCATCGCTCTACCATTCCTAGACCGGCAAGGGAACTTTCTGTTCCAACAGGACAATGCACGTCAGCATGTATCCCGTGCCACCCAACGTGCTCTAGAAAGTGTAAGTCAACTATCCTGGGCAGCAAGATCTCCGGATCTGTCCCCCATTGAGCATGTTTGGGACTGGATGAAGCGTCGTCTCACGCGGTCTGCACGTCCAGCACGAACGCTGGTCCAACTGAGGCGCCAGGTGGAAATGGCATGGCAAGCCGTTCCACAGGACTACATCCAGCATCCCTACGATCATCTCCATTGGAGAATAGCAGCCTGCATTGCTGTGAAAGGTGGATATACACTGTACTAGTGCCGACATTGTGCATGCTCTGTTGCCTGTGTCTATGTGCCTGTGGTTCTGTCAGTGTGATCATGTGATGTATCTGACCCCAGGAATGTGTCAATAAAGTTTCCCCTTCCTGGGACAATGAATTCACGGTGTTCTTATTTCAATTTCCAGGAGTGTATATATATATATATATATATATATATATATATAGAGAGAGAGAGAGAGAGAGAGAGAGAGAGAGAGAGAGAAATGATGGAAGAAAGAGGCAGGCTGAACAGACAACTGAGGAGACAAACAGACCGAGTGGGAGAGGTGATGGACCGAGACGGGGAAATGAAGAGGGGCGGGCGAAGGAAGGTGCGTGGAGGTGGACTAAGAGTGGAGGACGAAGAGATTAGTATGTACATCCAATTCCCTCACATATTTAGCAATCGTGAAGCATTGCCGGTTCGCTAGCGTGTTTATGAAATTAACCTGTGATGGATGAAAACACAATGCCAGCTGGTAACGTCAGTTAAATAATACTATACCTTCTTTGTCAAATGCAGCTAAGAAATAACCATTTCGAGGAATGTTTCCAGCTGATTTGCCTTTCCGTGGCGCAGGGAGGAAGACGTTTGGACTCAGGGCTTCTACCGACTGTTTGTCAATCTCCGGTGATTTAAGACGTCTTGGAATGCGATGGTTTGGTTGTTCTTTCATAATTTTAGTATTAGCCTTTAATGAGTAATGGAATGCCTGCAGGGCGTGAGAACCTGGGGAGGTGCAAAGAATGACCCATATTATAAGCAGTGTGTTGCGTTACTGTTGGTAATACAGACTTTTCTCATAGTTTTGCGTTTGGAAATGATAGAGGCCTCCATACAGAGATTAATAAATATTCTAGATATTAACTGCAGATTAGTTTGTACTTACTCGTGTCGTAGGCCAGTGGCGACCTTATATTCGGCCGTTCATCAGATTTGCACGCTAACATTTCGCCTTTCCGACAGGGATGACGTTGCTGTAGTGACATGCAGCAGTACGAATATACATAAGATCATAGACCAGGTACGACATACCAGCCAAATTCTATGGTATCTATCATCACAATATGTTTAGGCCCCATGTTGCAGTTATATATTTTCATTTAACGTACCTGAGGTTACCGTTCACTTTGGATTAGCTTATAAGCCTACTCATGTTGCTGTGGAATATGTTTTTCAGTGAGTAACGAAAGAAACTGTTGTCAACGATATAATATTGCTTCCAATGTAGGTGCAATATTACTTCCTCGGAGGCTGTTCATAACTTGAAGCACGATCAAGTTCCTGATCAGTGTTGAAGCGCCTTTGTCATAGTGGGGAAGACGTTTGCTTACCATTATAATCAATGAGAGAGGACTGAACCCACGTGGCCTCATGACGAGTACTGGGGCGATACGACGTAGAAGTTGCGGCTCCGCTATGAAAGAGCTAACACCAAAGACCAAGAGCTTGGTTTACTCATCGGGAAGTGCCCAACTGAAATGAAGCGAATGATGTCTTTAACGCAGTACATGAGCATCAAGTCAAAACAATGTTGTGCTCTTACCCAGCTTGAACGAAAAGAAAGAGGCGTTTGCGGACTGGAACCTTTCATGTTTTTCGGTCTAAAAATTTTGCTTCGTCAGTACATATAGTAGCGGTCTGGAGGTATGTGGAGACAATCGTTAATGAATAACAAGTTAGCTCCAATTGGTGGTGCATTAATAACTAACACTTTAATGGCATTCTCCTGTCTCTGATCAGACTGTTTTTTGACTTACTTCATTTTTAATGAAATTCTGGTGTGGTTCCACATTAATTAAATATGCAACAGGTAACGAGTTAAAATATTCTGAAATTGAGATTCAATAAGCTGATGAACGTGGGAGTCCATTCGGGGAGCCGGCATTAGCATATGAAATTAAAACCATGACGTAGAAAATTTGGCTTTTCCTGTCTAACACAAACTTTTTTTAAATAAATGAAATGTGTTCATTGTCCAATATATATACAAATCAAAGCTTTTTTCAAATAGCTTTTCAAATATTCAGTTTTTGTGTATCATTCCCTCCAAGCAAATACCGATATGTGATATAGAGTTCACTGCATAGCGAGTGACTTAATTCGAAGGTAAATAACGCCAGCATAGACGTGTCTCATAGGCAGTAGTGAGCTTACTTTTGTACATAATCGAAGCGTTTCGTGCAAGTAACTGCATTATCAATGGCTTAATAAATAAATACCTAATATCTCTCTTTGTTGACCAGGTCAGATTAGGCCACTTATATTAATAACTTACAGAATGTCATTCAGTTTAGAATCGTATGAGCACCTCAGCATACGCTACGCAAAATTTCAACATATGCTAGCTGTGTTTTAAGACAAACTGGAGAAAATCATGACGTCCACCTCGTTCCAAGGAATAAAAGCGTGTCTTTAAAACAATTTTAAACATGAGAGTCTGCAGACACGGAGGACTGATCGCAGTGTGCTTGAGATGTCATGAATGAAAGGAGGCTTGCAGCTGAAACTTGTAACTAACGTCTTATTCTGAAAAATTAATCATTGAGTAACATAACTGAACAACAACATGTTGATGTGTTAGAGTCGAGAAATTGAATAACCTCCTCTACCTCATGGGTGCCTTATACAACACATTATCGTAAGTCTCTTCGATCACTCAGTGTTTATTTTTCTAGTCTGATGTGTCTTTTTCCTTCATGATTTAATTATTTTATCTACATAAAGTTTGAACATGTTTTGGTAGAGGCTGCATCGCAGGGGCAGTCCTTTGATAGTTGTGACCTTATATGAAATGCTGTACTCCGTTTGTACTTTAATCTTTGTTTCGTTGTTACTGAATCTATGAAGAGTTCAGGATAACCTGCTCCTTTTATCAGATTTCTCGCAATACCCGTCGACCTCTTACGTAATCTCTAATTTTCAATTTTACACGGTGAACCTGTACTTCACTAACAGAAAGTAGTTGTTCCGGAATATTTTGTGGAAATTTTTTATATTAGAGACCCATAGTTTCTGATGGCTCAACTGACAGTAATTTCTTATTATGATTTATTCTGGTGTTTTTTTGCCGCAATTATCTTTGTTTCTGTGAATAACCGCCAAACAGTGAAAAATTCTGTAACGTGCAATCGTCAAACCGTACGAGAAACACAAAGCACAGAATAATATAACAACGCTCATTACAGAAGTGCTATGATGTGTTCCCCGTCGCTGCGGTATCAGCACAACATAGAGCCATTTTGCCGCTGTTTCATTGCATTCAGTGAGACGAGCTACAAATCAGCCAACTCTCTATCAGTAAACCTGTCCATACATCTGTGTGTCCCTCTCAAAATAAAACTAATGCAGCCAGAAGAGCAGACCCGAGAGAAGACCGAACCGTACTAAATGCAAGTTGGTGGATGAAGAGTGAAGTAGGTCTTTCTGGTACCATCGCCAGTTACAGTGAGGAAATTTAACAAGTTTATTTCCACAAAAGAATTTGCTCTGTTACGAAGATACTTTCAGTGCAGTCTGTACATATTACTAAATAAAAATCCGTGTTTTTCTTTCTGTATGTGAGGGCAAATCTCGAGAACTACAGTAGGTATTTTGATGTTTTCCACTAATAGGTAGGTTGATTCGTGACAAACGTTTGTGTCTATAATTTGCACTTAGAGTGATAATGAAGGAGTAATATATGTAATGTTAACTGTCCCATATTTAACTGGTGTTTGAACCGACGCCTCGTGGCGATGATGCGATCTACAAGTTGGCCATCTACAGAAGTGGTATCCGGGGGGTAGTGATGGGGGGCGGTGGGGGGGGGGGGGAATCAGTATACAGCCTCTACGATTCCAGAAAACAACGAATCTCCGCCAGATTCTATGTATATATCACGGCGCGCTCAAAAGTAATACCTCAGAGTTTCTTACGTGAACACTATTGGAGCTTCTTAGGTGTAACTAACATTATTTACATTCTGCGTCTTTATTCTTCACTTTTACATATATCTTTTTTAACATAGTCATCCTGGCGACGAAAACATTTCTCCCAACGCGATAGCAGTTTTTTCATTTCATCACTGTATGAAGTTTGAACACCAGTCGGTGTGGCCGCGCGATTCTAGGCGCTTCAGCCCGGAACCGCGCTGCTACTACGGTCGCAGGTTCGAATCCTGCCTCGGGCATGGATGTGTGTGATGTCCTCAGGTTAGTTAGGTTTAAGTAGTTCTAAGTTCTAGGGGACTGATGACTACAGATGTTAAGTCCCATAGTGCTTAGAGCCATTTGAGCCATTTCAATTTGAAGTTTGAACTTTATGATGGAGCCATAATCTCACCTCTCCTTACACCTCTTTATCAGTATCAAGTTCAAATGATGGAAACTGAAGAAATTCTGATAGGACCCAGTCAGGATTGTATCGAGGATTGCCGATGATACTGAACACAAGACGTCGGGTCGTTGCGAATGTCGCAATGTTCGCGTGTGGTCTGGCATTGTCGTGCTAAAGGAAAGGGTGGTCCATATATAAACGAACTCTCCGAATTCGAATCTCAATTGCAGTACGCTGTTTCTCATACACTGAAATATTTACGTTACACGCCGCTTTGTTATTCGCTACAATTCTGTGCATTCTAGCGACTTAGGACTAAAAATACGTAGACATGAAGAATGAAGATGTAGAAACTTAACAGTCAGGGACTGTGCGGCTGGTCCCGGCGGAGGTTCGAGTCCTCCCTCGGGCATGGGTGTGTGTGTTTGTCCTTAGGATAATATAGGTTAAGTAGTGTCATATTTAGGGACTGATGACCTTAGCAGTTAAGTCCCATAAGATTTCACACACATTTAAACATTTTTTTCCAATCTTGATAACTTTTTTTTTATTTTTTTATTTTTATTTTTTAAACCTATAAGAGTTTTCATGCAGACAATTTGGACGCTCACTTTTCAGCACGCCCTAACGTCATTTGTATATATTTTACATGAAAGTAACCCACCACGTGGTTGTCTCTCTATGCGAGGACTAATCTGAGGAACTACTGCAGGGATGTTGATATTGTATATGCTAACAGATGGACTGATTGACAAGGAAAATTTGTGTGTATAATTTCGGGCAAATTGGTTGATCTTTGCTCAATTAATGTCTCCTACAGCGTTTTTCCAATTGCATGTGAAGAGTGACCTCAGGAACTGCGGTTTCCACTAATAAATAAACTGAATCAGGAGGAACGTTTCTGGATATAATTTATTACTGCTATGCGAGACAAGTCATTGCGCCATAGGTACTTGCAGCTACCCGTGCGAAGATACAAAGCCACCGAAGACCACATGTACCTTATATAGTCCGAAAATATCGATGGACAGCCTCTGAAATATTTTTAAAGTCATTATACTTTCGCAGTTGGCTGTAATTGTTTTATTTTGCAGTGTTTTACTGCAGTTTCGGCATTTGCACCTTTTCAAGTGCTTAAAACAATGTCCTAGCTCAAATAAAAGATATGCGGTCATGATATTGAGATATTCGAGGCCCTGGCCAAGAGAGTGCACCATAATTTCACCTTTAAATAAAAATGTTATCAAACAGGACATGTCTCTGTATATCATCTCTACAATCTTATGACTAAAAATTTTTAAAACTTAGGTGGGCGGATAGAATAACTTATGAGGATGTACTGAATAGAATTTATGGCACAACTTGAAGAAAAATAATGGTTCGTCTGATAGGACATATTTTGTTATCATGAAATGGTCAATTTGATAATAAAAGGAAGCGTAGGAGGCTAAAAACTGTAAAGAAAGACCATGGTTTAATACAATAACCACATTCAAAAGCACTTAAGCAGCGGTAGTTATACAGTGTTGGAAAAGTTCTCACATGGTCGATTATGAAAGGCGTACGTTGGATAGCGAACGCCTTTCGTAAATCGCGTGCCTACATGCCAGTGCAGGACACTCGTGAAACATTTTTGCAAACTGAAAAGAACAGGTATTTCTTATCGAAAGACAAAGCTTTGATTGATGTTGGCCAATCAGTACTCTAGTCGCCTGATGCAGTTTTAGTCACAAAGCAGTCTCCTCTTCGGCGGCACTTTGTGTGGAAGTCTTCCGACTCTTATTTTGTGTGTTTGATATGGCCACATTCGACCAGCAGCTTTCAGCAAGATGGTGAGACTCTAGTCAGCTGTGAAATTGTATTCATGTGGACGCAAAACATGAGAGTGTTGCAGTTACGTAAGATAATGTACTTTTCGCGTTGCATTTTGCAATCTGGTTTGGCGTGGAAAAATGTTACGCCTTTCATCGCGATTTTGATCCTCAGAATACGTGGTGATCGGTATCCATTTCTGAGTAAATCACCAGTATAGTGATGTGGCCTAAAAATCGTTTGTTTGTTCACAAGGTTATTTAACAGATGTTTGTAAATTTACCTTCAATTATATTGTGTTATTATGTTAAGAGGATATGTCAAATGTTCTTAAACAATATTTTCTGTATACGTTGCATACTTATAGAGTACGTTAGGTTTATAATATATTTGATATTCGTGAAACTGATCACCCTACAACTTCGCTTAGTTTCCCGTTGTGGCCGAGCGGTTCTAGGCGCTTCAGTCCGGAACCGCGCTGCTGCTATGGTCTCAAGTTTGAATCCTGCCTCGGGGATGGATGTGTGTGATGTCCTTAGGATAGTTAGGTTTAAGTATTTCTAAGTCTAGGGGATTGATGACCTGAGATGTCTCATAGTGCTTAGAGCCATTTGAACCATTTTACACCTTCGTTTTGATGACAGATTCCACCACGTGTACCTCACCTCAATGTGCGAGTGTTTCAGATTTGCTTAATCCAAAACGTGATCCAGTTATCTACAAAGCAATTTGATTGGGGGTTACGATACATATCCTAACAGCGTTTGCAACTATCTTCCGTAAGAACCTTCAGCAACTGAGGTAAGTCCCAAATGCGGTGTTTCGATGTATACGGCGGCGACAGAGATTTTGTGACCGTAAATTATTGCTTTCATGACACAAGTTGTAATGTTTACAGGTAACTGGCAAATGGCGTGTCGTAATGCTGCGCAGTATGTCTAAAGCCCCACTGTGGGTTGCGTATTGCGTCGTTACTGCGCTTGGGTCGCAGGTCGTGACAGTTCACTTACAAACAGCATGTCCATTTCTCACTGGCTCTCGACAGCATATCCTTGTATGGAAGCGTAGCTTTTCCTTGGCGCTGACTGACCAATACTATGAGCCAGAAACTCTACTGTTACTGACAGAGGAGTTGGGTTTACAAGACCACTGCATAGGAAATTGTGATCTAAGTATAAGTTCTTTAATCATCGACGAGATTAATTAATAATAAAGAGAGCGGCACAATTCATAAACAGAAACACGATCGAGCGGGTTCTGTGAGAGGGACGCACTATTTTAGAAGATTCAAGTTGAACTGTTTGCAACGTCTGACATACGACTGGTGCTGCACACATCCAACTACGACGCTCGCACATACAGCCCAACTGTTACAGCCGCCCACCGAGGCATGGTTCTCAGCTCTGTTTTCAGTTTTTATGTAATCTAGGCAACAGGTGAAAAACGCATATATATTGCACAAACTGAGCTTCTATTGCCCAATTTCAACTCACCTTGATGTAATATAGTATTCTAGTCTAGTATAGTAGCCTATTTCTAAGTTCAAGACTTTGTTGTATGACTTGGAAGTAACCCCAACTTCTTTTGTAATATCTTCAAGCTTTTTCATCTCGGAAACCTAAACTTTTAACACAGATTATGACTTTAATGAATCATATTCAGTGTGTTAAGGTATATTTCAGTTCTCAGGTACAGCTGCAAAAGGAAGTTTTGACCAATCAGCGTCAATGAAAAGCTGCTGCATGAGGACACATTGTGGAGAGCCAGAGAGAAATGGACACACTGTCTGCAAGTGAATTGTCACGACTTGCGACAAAAGCGCAGAAATGACCCTCAGTGGAGCTCGAGAAAAATTACACAGCGTAACGACATGCCAAGTGCCAATTGTCTGTAAACACAACAACTCGTGTAATGAATTAGCGCGGCTAACTACAGTTTTCGGACTGAAGACCTCCACAACAAAGATAATGCGACAAGTGGTAAACGCTTGGTGATATCGCCTGGTTAGTATACTCCACACCGCACAGTGGTGTAATGCGTGTGGCGGCGTGCTCTGCTGTATCGACTGCTTGCGGCACGCCCACCACAGCACAACAGGTAGCGCCGCGCCGCTGGTCGATAGTCGAGGCCGCGGCTTGGCGCCTTCACGGCTGCAACACGCTACCTCTGGGACTGGCATATAGCCAGACTCCAGTAAGCGTCTTCGTAACGTGAGCGAGCCAAAATTGGACGTTTAGCGAAGTTGGGCCACCCAAAAAACATCCCAACAACTAATTTTGTTCTTTGGCTGTAGCAAACACACTGTGATGCAATGATTCACCATTGAGGAGCTGGCGAATAAGATAAACGCCAAACTAAAGACGAAATCTTTTATCTGTGCCTGCACCAGCATGCTTGGTCATTAAAATTTTGTAAAATGCTAATTCATTAGCTAAGTTGTATCTTCAGGAGTAGGCTTGTGCTTTTCATGATTTTTCACCTGCTGACCTCCGACAAATAAGTAAGCTGTCTATCATTTCAAAACTAATTGCCTCAACTGTTAACACATTTATCCCACTGAGACAAGATGGACAGTACCTTCATGGAAAATTTTTTGGTGGCCTGCACAGCCACGATTGCCATGCAAGCACATCTTTGTCCTAAGAAAATGGATGGTCACGAATGTCCTCCGTCAGAGATCCAAAAATATGGACATCACATGGGAAGAGTCGGGACTGCGTGGAGCATGTGTAAGGATCCGCCCAAATGTTGCCGAAGTTGTCTCGACTACGATGTAGAAGTTTCGCTGAGAGACACTTACACATCCCCCACATATTCCACATCTCTTCCCAAACGATTTCCATATTTTTGGCTGCTTGAAGAAAGTCATTCGTTGCCGTCGATATGCTTCGGAAGAAAAGGTGCAAGGTAGGGTACAATCATGCTACTGTAGGCAACTGTCAGCGTTTTTTGCAACATAACATTGACTGTAGGGTCTCTCACTGGAATAATCGTATGAACAACTATGACGATTACTTGTGAAATAATGATCACTTTACTTTTTTACATCTGTTTCGTTTACAGTTATCTGCCCCATTAAATTCCGTTGCCTAAAAAAATAGAAATTGGTCCTCACCACATTTTAATAAATGGCCTGTCATGTTCTTAACAGAATTTAAATTCTTATACTGTAATAAAAGAAATCATTTTTAAGAACTCTTTATGTGGAATATGTCGACAGTATTGGGAAGTCAAATTAAGAAGTTACAGGTTGTCACATTTTGTACTCTGTCAAATGTTTGTGATATAATCAGAACATGAACTGTGCTTTGAATTGTATTGTGCTGGACTAGGACCTGGAAACGACGGAAAGGCTTTGTCTCCGCCGTAGTCCTGAGTGGTTCACAACCACACAACAGGCTACAGTAGTCCACTCATCCCACTGCCGCCCCACACCGAACCCAGGGTACTGAGCGGTTCGGCCCTCAGTGGACTCCCACTGTGAACGTCTCACACCAGACGAGCGTAACCCCAAATGTTTGCGTGGTAGAGTAATTATGGTGTACGCGTACGTGGAGACAGTGTTTGCGCAGCAATCATCGACATAGTGTAAGTGGGGTACCAACCAGCATTCGCCTAGTAGATGGAAAACGACCTTAAAAACCATCCACAGACTGGCCGGCACACTGGACATCGACATTAATCCGCCAGGCGAATTCGGGTCCGGGACCGGCACTCCTTCCCGCCCGGAAAGCAGTGCGTTAGAGCGCACGGCTAACCGGGTGGGCGCAAATGTGCCTTAATACACTTCCATAGTGATTTAAATCAATATGTGACACGTTTAAGTTAATATACGTTGCATTGTTTACGTACGTATGTACCTACAAATGAAAGAGGCGGGTACAGGACAATGAAACAAGCGAACAGTCTTCATAATCACAGGTTCTCGAGACGATGTATTATGAATGAGTACATGGACAACTAATAAAGGAGTACTTGTGGATCCGCTCTACAGAAATACACTTGAAAATAACACATTACAAAATATGTTTCACGCGACCACCGCTCAGGTCAAGGTAGGCTTCAGCACGTCAGCCCATAGCTGCCTGTAGACATTCAAAAATCCCAGACGTGTTCCAAAACCATTGACAGCCATTCAAAATGCATTCACGGAGTTCACTGACACCATCAAAAATGGTTCAAATGGCTCTGAGCACTATGGGACTTAACATCTATGGTCATCAGTCCCTAGAACTTAGAACTACTCAAACCTAACTAACCTAAGGAACAGTCACCACGAGGTAGAGAAAATTCCTGACCCCGCTGGGAATCAAACCTGGGAACCCGGGCGCGGGAATCACTGACACTATCAATCGAGCTGGAATTCACCAGCGCTTTTGTTGCTGAAGGTTCGTGCTGCATCACTCTTCACCTCAGACCGATGAAAGTAACGCGAACAACTACGCAACAGCTATGAACCAGCCGCAGAACAGCAACACAAACGTAACGTTAGTCATTAACAGTGTTATAACATTGGCGTGACAGCACTCGTGAATAAGTCGTATTGGGGAAACCGTTTGTTTCCTGGCGCACGTTTACAAATGTGTGCTGAAAGGTAATGCTTCAAAAAATTTTATATGAAAACACTTACAGCTTTTTAAATAAAACAAACATTATTAACATTCTTCGCTCATATTCTTCATGTCCACATATTTGCAGCCTTCTTCCGCTTGAAGGCTCCGAAATGCAGCAGTGTGTAACGTAACTATGACGGTTTGTGACAAAAAGAGTGCTGTAATCGAGTTTCGAGTTCGAAGAATTCGTATACACGGAGCACCCTCTCGTTCCGCATGGAAACGACACAAGAGCACTGAGACTTGTGTAACAATCTGACGCCCTTGGGCTCTCTGTCATGGATCATCCTTCATACAATTCCGATTTGGCCGTATCTGATTTTCATGTTTCCCAAAGTTAAATAAGACCTTCGAGGGCTTCACTTTGCCAGTAATCAAGCGGTGGAAGCAGAGGTGAGCTTCTAGCTCCGTCAACAAAGTCAAACGTCCAACAGCAATTTGTCAAAAAACTGATTTCAGGTTGGGAGAAATGTGTTCGTCTCCGAGTTGACTATGTTGAGAAAGATATATTTATGCAAAGATGCATCGAAGACATTGCTCTTAGTGTGGAGATATGGAGATTAGATATTGTCTGCAGCTGCAGTGACTGAGATGACGTTGGGGGGGGGAAGGATCAGATTTACCCTTATCCTCCTTCTGCTACAGCGCAGCGGAGGATGCCCCGTCGATGTAGAAAGGGGAGGTTGGTGCCCAGAGATCTTTTGGGAGGAGTGCGTCAGTCGAGACTGAGAAATCATACAAAGCAGGTCCCAGGAGCAAATGCTCCACGAATCGCCCGTAAAAAGTGACCCAATTCTGTGACATTGCGGAATATAGTCAGGCGAGCCGGAGCATGGTTACAGGGCAGATCCTGAGTGCCTGTGCTTCTCGCGATCGCTCATAAAAGATTTTACTGATACTTGCACTAGAGATCAAACGCGAGTATGACGAATGTGTGTGAGAGAAAAGTAGGTATTATGATGCTCAGAATTATATTTCGAATACTGAGAAATTGCTTTATAATGCCAGGGGTTTATACAGTAACGAAACGGCAATAGTAAACTCATAGAAGCTCGCGATAAAGGAGTATCTCCAATTACAGAGTGAGTACAATAGGAACAATTAGGGACTTGTTACATGTTTTTACAGTGGAATACAATTGATTGTGCCGTACAAAATGGCTCGCATACCACAACCTCATCAGTATTAAAGGAATATTTTGGAAGGGACAGAGTCACAGATAGTCGTGCCGAGTATCCAGACGGTCAAAATCTGCCCTCGGTGAAACTCAGGGAAAACGCACCTTCTTCATTCTTCATACGCTCACTGATACTACATGCACTGTGCGAGTGTGTGACTCGCAATCATTCCTTGCCAGGTGACACTGCTAAAGCCTGGACTGGTTTATATCGATAGTAGGTTGGTGGTCATAATGGTCTGGCTAATCAGTGTTCAACTGAACCTTCATCATTTGAAGTAAACCTGTGCTCTTACAATGAGGAAGCGCGGATATCTCCGAATTCTCACCCAGAGGAACCAGTCGCTGTCGACAGAACGTCATGTCTTCCTACACTGTGGTACGGTGGGTTAAGGTGTCATCACACACTTCACCCGGCCATTGTTGAGATTCTAGACCTTGCAGCCGCTAATGTAATTCAAGAAACATCTCAGTTGTCATTACGAATGTGAGAGTACTCCATTCTAGTCCTCCCACGAAGGAAATAACCCTGTCAGTACCGTAAATCGAAGCCGGGTCCTCCACATAGCTACCAGACGTGCTGGCCACTGAACTACGGGGGAGAACTAGTGTTACAACAAATATACGGAAAACAAATTCCCTTTTCTATGCTACTATTACACAAATAACAGAAGATTTTGTGGACAAGCACAGCTGTTACGGACGCAACTCCCTCTCCCCACGAACCTACCATTCAATGTTCAAATGTGTGTGAAATCTTATGGGACTTAACTGCTAAGGTCATCAGTCCCTATGCTTACACACTACTTAACCTAAATTATCCTAAGGACAAACACACACACCCATGCCCGAGGGAGGACTCGAACCTCCGCCGGGACCAGCCGCACAGTCTGTGACTGCAGCGCCCAAGACCGCTAATCGCGAGCAGCGAACCTACCATTAAAATGAAGAGTAACATCAAAGTATTGAATAACACAGTTACGTTTCTTAGCCCTCAAAGTCTATGCGGCAATACGGCGTAATTCAACTGAAACTTTTGCGCTACTTACAGTTAATCAGACAGCCAACTCAGCAAAGAAAGTACGAAGTGCACGGGCATTTTACGCAAGGGGGAAGCTCTTAAGTACTGCACACAAAGCCAATGACAACTAAACGCAGTTAAGAATCTGAAACGACATGAACTGGGTCGAAGTTAATCACAGTCCCTTACTTTAATGCAGCTCGTGCAATCAAAAAGGTACAGCGAACGTCTCCGAAAGTGCAGTAAAGTTTATCGTTAAAGGGAGCAGCTATTCGTACTAGCAAGCGAGCTTAGTGAAATGAAGGCTAATATCCACCGACTCAACACTGCCGTGAGAATAACACCTGACAGCTCTCACACCAGCTGAAATCGTTACACTCTCTACGGTTTACTGCCGCACTGGCAACCATTACGAAGCTATTGTTTCTTGTCACTTCGTTTACTCCTCGATTTCGTTTCCATTGTGTCGTATGTATAATTCTGAACCGACGCATCAAATTCTGGTATTCTGGACAGTTCTCATTATTTCGTTAGTCAGGCTTCTTTAGTCCGTGTAAGTACTCTGATTGTCTTAGGAATTATTATGCCAAAACTAGTTCTTTGGTTTCATCAACAGTTGATATTGGCATTGTATGGACATCGGACATCTTAGATAGCACCTCATAAATATATTATCAAAAATTTTAATGACTTTTAATATGTAAATTTATATCTGACTTAGTCTTTGGACTCAGAGCCTCTGATTTATTCTTTGGTTACAAAAGAACCACGCAGAAAAGAAAAATTCAGAAAGTATAGAGCTCGTCAGAGCTGTCGTTAGCTAGTGCCCCAAACATCATCTTCGTCAGCAACTACCTAAACCTTAGAATGAAAAAAGTTTTTCTTCTGACACTTTCATTTCAAGAAGGTGAGAGTAAATCATATTTAATTTTTTTAGGTGCTTTATTAAACTATGACACAATCGATAAGTCTGATTTGTGACTCCCATTTTTCTTATGGAATGATGAAGCAATTCTCAGTGCACTGCAAGTGTTACCTAAGCCACATTTTCCGAAAAGAAAGCTAACTCTTTACACTGAGAGGAGAGAGTTGTTATAAAACATACTTCAAGTGGTAAGGGATACAGCAGTTAGTCAGAAATAACGTTTATTGTGAATCTATAAATCCAGATTTCGGTCACTGCGTGGTTATCTTATGCGTAGTAACTTTGTGTTCTGCCTTACGGCAGGTCATGTCATGGGGGAAGTCTCGTCAGAGAAGTCCATCGCATGAGCGTCTAGGGAAGTGATTCCAGTGGGGGTTTCCCGTTGCCTTTCACTGATGATGAAGTGATAGCGAGGACAACGCAACATCCAGTTCCTGAGAGGAGAAAATCTCCGACAGAACCGGGAATCGAACCCGGGCCCCTTGGCGTGACAGACCGCCGCGCTGACCACTGAGGTATTGGGTTGGACCTTGTGTGTAGTAAATGTAAGCTAAAGCATTATAACCACTTGATATATACACTAGTCCCAACTAGACTATTCATGTCAGTGGTTGAGTGTGAACAGTGAAATTTGTGTGTTCATAAGTGGTTTTAATGTTTTAACTTACATTAACTTCCAGTAAACAATATTTGCTACTGATTGATATACCCTTTACTGCTTGAAATAAATACAATCACTGGTTAATCTTTTTCCACATGGAATCAAATCTGATAAAACACGCCACTCTACGCCACTCCTCTCCCTAGCGATACTTGCTTCACCCACGATCTGTATTCTCATTTAAAATTTACCAAATTGAAATGTATGCTCCATATTTAGGCCCACTGTTTGTAAATCATTTTAATCCTGGAGTCCTTGCAGAAACTGGACGCCTGTGTCCGCTTTGTGTCTCACTACTGACCGGAATAATAATAATAATAATAATAATAATACAGTGAAGTTCATACGGCAGTGTAGTAGCCATTACATTATTAATGTTGTGCTATCAATTAGTTCGTTTATTGCTGCAAAGCGAATAAGGAAACAGTTTCTGATCTATCACCACCACTGCCTATAGTTTGGGAAGCAATTTTCATGACATATTTACGTATATAGTCAATATTAACGTCAGAGATGCTTGGAAAGAACTACAAGGCATATCTCTAGTGGGTAGACTATGTGAGGAATATTATGTTCATACATTCGTTTCTCAAACTGTAAGTCCCACAACACTGCTTTTTGTGTTAATGCTGGTGTTTGGAAAGAAAACGGCATTATTGGAAACCCGGATAATTAGTATTATACTCTTACAATATGTTGATAATAGTAATAATCTTGTAAAAATAATTTAAGTTCGTGAGGGAAACATAACTGAATACTTTTTTCTCGGGAGAAAATTACATTTTACCTCTCCGGTGTGGTTACCTCCTGGTTCGGAATCACTGGCCTTTTCAGTCAGAGTGTGAAGACGGTCACAGATGGACGAAAGAGACAGGTAGTCCGAAAAGGCAAGAGTAAATGGGGTGCACTCACCATTAATTCTCACGTGTCGTCTTCATATGTTATGTCAGCACTGCTCGAGTAAGACAGAGCATGTTACACCCCACGTACTTCTTCACGAAATAGCAGTTTGTATTTTAGGTGTAGCTTACATTCTTAGTTCAACAAATCAACAAATATTTCCATGTTATAGAGTAAAAAAGAAACAGTAAAGGACCCAAGGACCTCGTATCATCAGAAATATGTTTCCTGATCCTCTCATGAGAACAGTCTCGGGATATGACTCAAACAAGAAACATCAACAAGAAACTTCATGCAGGGGTATGACACAATGTCCCCTTCCTGTCACAGCAGATATCACATGGGTCTTGTCTTACACTAGATTGGCCATCTGATTATAGTGCCACCCAAAGAAAGAGGCACCAAACTGTCTCGTTAGGTAAAAGTTTTCTCTCATACAGAAAATTAATGACCACATGTTTAATAGTTTACTGGTCGACGTTTGAAAAGTAATTAGTACAGTGACACTGCGTGGCATGGATTTCACACGTCTTCGTACGGTTCCGGAGGTATTCAGCACCAGTGTTTTTCTCTCTGACCACGCAGTTCCCCTAAATTAAAGGGCCGATGGTATGTGAGAGTGAATGTGGCGCATGAGAACCCCTAAGATGTAGTGTATCGGGTTCAAATCAGGAGAATTTTAGGGTCGAGTAGTACAACCTTCAAACCACTATATGTCAGAACACTGTTGTATATGCCAAATTTAAAAGAACAAAGAATCCACCAGACTGGAGATGTTTTACTGAAGCTCGAAATTCAGGGCGGACGTCAGTAATATTTAATATGCTTGAAATGTGTTTAAATATATCATGGATGTGTCTTCCCTGAGTTGTAGGCACTTCAGGCAGTGGACCAGAAATTGCTACATTATTCACTTAACAATAGATAATCGAAGTAATTGACAGCACGATACAGCAGTAACTACGTATCGGCTACTACATTGCTGTTGTGTTCATAATGTATTATTATTTTCGATTATTCCCATTTAAAGAGAGCGTTTGAACTTAATTCCTTTATGATGATTGTTTATGTTTTTTCTGAGCCCAAATTTTCTTCATGTGTTCACTGTGTTGTTTATTTCGCTCCGCTGTCCATTTTCATTCTGGTCTCTTCTGTGTTGTGGTGTCAAATTTATGTTTTTTGACAATGTTCCTGAATTCAGTTCTATTTTCTGCATCGTTTACTGTTATGTGTGCTTGTCTGAGGTCCTTTTCAACTTCTTTTATCCATTTCGTTTTTCCCCTGCCTGAGTTGATGACTTTAAGAATTCGCTTTGAAATTCTGTTTTCATTCATCCTGTGGATATGTCCGTAGAACTGCATTCTTCTTTTCCTTATTGTATCCGTAATCATGTCTGTGTATTTGTATAATTCTGATATTGGCCTCTTCTTGGAGATTCCTTGCTCTTGTATCGGACCAAAAATTTTCCTGAGAATTTTCCTTTCTTGTTTCTCTATTTCTTTGATTATAGTTTGCCCACATATTTGTGTTGTTTCAGATGCATACAGTGCCTCTGGAAGTACGACAGTGTTGTAGTGCCTCAATTTTGCGTTAATGGATATGGACTTTTTGTTATAATAGTTCCACGTGAGTTTATATGTTTTCATTAGTTTTTTTATTCTTTCCTCATTGGCCTTTAGGTTGATTCCTGATAGCTGGATGATTTCTCCCAGGTACTTAAAATGTGGCGCTTGTACGATTTTCCCATGGGTTGTCACAATAGGCAATTTGCCTTGTGGCTCTCTTTCTATGTACTGGGTTTTCTCTTACGAAATTTGCAGGCCAGTTCTTTGTGCAATTTCGTGTAACTTCTCTATGGCGTTAGTGGCTTCTTTTCTCCTATTTGTGAGGATTTTTAGGTCATCTGCAAAAGCTAAACACTTCACATTGAATCTATTATCTTTTCAAATGCCAATTTGGAATCCTTCGACTTCTTTTTCCCATGTCCTGACAATTTTTTCAAGAATGATATTAAAGAGTAATGGTGAAAATCCGTCACCCTGTCGCACTCCAGTTTGGATTATTATTATTATTATTATTATTATTATTAATGCAACTGACGACACAAAGCACTGACAGTTTGATTTCTTCCAACTCCTGCCAGTTCAGAAATTTGCCGTTCAGCAATCGAGTGGTTTTTTTAACAGTGAATACGGCGCACACGTTTTAACTTTGTCGATAACGTGATGGCGGTGTGTTGGGGAAGCAAATGTCACAAGGGACAGTAGTGTTGTAACGGAAGCTTGTTTCGTGGGGCGTGTCTACCCGCAAGGTGGATACTTAGCTCCTTTTTCTGAGAAAGAGTTGTAGGCAGCACTCACGGTGCAGTATAAATTGCTTCATCATCCTGTAGAAGACAGGTAAGCAGTAATGTTTCATTGATTCATTAGCTTGTGGCATAATAAAACTAACGTTTTCTCTTGACGACCAGAAAATTCTCTGTAGCATCTACCAGTATTTATATAAGATCGTTGCAGATCATTATGTAGTGTTCCTCTACCAGCAATTCGCTGTTCAAACCGTCTTCGTCGCGATATTTTCCACAGATGCTGAGAGAGTTCACGCAGGTATTTCACGAGCGTCCATTTTCTATTTTAAGGATTGCACTCAGGGGTAATGGTCTCAGAAAGATTAGTAACCAATGAAGTAAAGTGACATAAACAAGTACAGGTTCTTGCGTTGTACGCATTTTAACTCTCTTCCATTTTGGATTTTTCCTTTTACTGTGGTTTAGTAATTGTTCCTTTATCCCGTCACATACATTCCCTGGTACAGGTAAGAGTCTTAGATGCTTCATTTCAATTTTTACCGTAGTAAATAACAAACCAACTTTTGGTCCACTTTCACGCCAACCCACGACACATATGGATTCCAACTTCCGCTGGGATGGTGCAACGCAAAAGTTTTGGAAAGACCAAATCAGCACTGATACTAATAAGCTATACGCTGAATTGGCCTTAGGTGCGCTCAGCTGTTCTGTGAAGGCTGGGATAGAGATAAGGGAATTGAGAGTACAGGGAAATGTTTATGTCTCTGTATGCTCCCTGCGGAAACCAACCAAAGAAGATATCCTGTAGCAGCGACTTTCAGGGGTGCAGGAGCAAGATAGCAAAAGGAAGGAGACACAGAAAATCAGCCAATGTAATGTATCCGTGTTCAGTATGTAACGAGGATGAAAAGAAAGAATCAGATGACAAGAAAAATAAAATGACGAAGGACACGAAGGAAGACGAGAAAGATACGGCTAGAGCAGATTAGAGGATAGAGAGCACGCGATAGATTCAAAATTCACGGAAGGGAGACCAGGAAATGAGGATGGAAGGGAAGCAGCACGAAAAGAAAACCACTCAAATTCCGTAGAACAGAGCACTCATTACTTGCAAACACCAGACTGCAAGCCGCTAATGGTATCCTCCTCGTATTCACATACTGGGTAAACAGTCGCCTGTTATTTAGTTCACTGTTAACATTCTGTCCGGTGGCGCGTGTAGAAGTGTGCGCTGTTGTGTGATTGTGTGTGTGTGTGTGTGTGTGTGTGTGTGTTTGTGTCAGAGGGAGAGAGAGAGAGAGAGAGCGCATGTGTGCATGCTCTCTTCTCATAATCTGTAAGAGCGAGATACTACAGGGTAAGAATACATATAGTCACATTACACGCTTCTTGGAATTTTATCCGCTACATCTAGTGTTGAAACAGAAGACAGCAGTTCCACGTTTTCAGATAATTAACCATTACATCTGATTCCTCTGCTTCCACACTCGAGCCAAATCGTGAGACCAAATTTGTTATTATAATAGTACTTTACATAATAAAATTTCCAGAATGCCCTCTGATTACAGTGAATAGCTGGAAGTGTTACGGCAGTACTAACAACTTTGTAGAGCTTTTACCAGTAATGTGAGCAAACTCCTGGATATATGATCCACAGTTACGTACACTTATTTTAGATAATACTGGCCGTGACTGATCGACACTGGAGGTGATTCGGTCATGTTAGATTGACGTGTTACAAATACCGTTATCTGTTCGTTGGCGAAATATTTCCCAGATTCAGGAACAACTCAAGGATCTCCTATTTCATGTTACGTTTCTGACTTTATGTGCACCATGTTCCCTTTCCAAATAATGTAAAGCGTGATTATTACGTGTGGAATCAGTCTTCTAAGATAGAAACTGGTGAATAAAGAGAAATTCTATACCAAGCAATAAGGGATGGGAGAGAGGAAATACCTGTGAGATTCTGTTGCCATCGTGATGGCCATGTACACATACGTACTTCTGAGAGAGCTGATATGTTGACGAATATATACGTTGACGAAAGAAGCGTACCACCACAAAGGCAAAAAGGCATTTCATTAACAAATGATATGAAAAGCATTTATTTTGGGAGTATGTGGTAACGAATTCAAACCAAATTAAACACACACGTCACAGCAAATGATGCCCAAACAGTTGCATCAACACATAATGCATCCCTTCTCTGGTAGCAACGCAGGCGTGTATTCCAGTACGCAAACGATCTGAGAGGTACTGAATGACGTCCTGTAACACACTGTCCGACCAATACGTGGAGGCTGGCCGTACAAGGAGAAGTGCAGGCAGTCATGTGAGACAAGAAAGCTATGAACAATTGCCGCAATTTAATAACATTTTGAGTAAGTGTGTGTCGCTGTTCTATCAACTTACATGTCCGAGACGCTTTTAAATCCCCCGCTGCAAGCAACGCACATCGATCTGATTTGGTGGACGACAGGCTTGGAACTTGGACAAAATTTGTGGCTACAAATTTCAGAGGCAAACTGGATTACTTAGTTGTAGTTATTAGCACTTGTTAGACTTGTCTGACGAGCACCTTAATGTGTAGACTCCATGAACAGTTACTCAGAGGTACTCAGTGTGCCGCAGGATTCGTTATAGTATTGCTTTTAAGTTTGAGTTACTCCTGATTTTATTTAAAACGTTACCCATTCAATCTCGGTTATGTTATACTGCAAACTTTTTCTGTATATCCATGCAACAGTTGTTTCTGTTGTGGCGTTAATGCCACATCACTGTCTACATTTCTTTACATTTTATTAGTGCCTTTTAACTTTCGTCGTAGGTAGATTAATGTCTCTGTAAGGTAGAAGGGAGTGTACACGTCACGTCAGATAGTGTAAGAGCATGAGAACGATGGGTGGGTTGGAGTCTTACTGTGCTGGAACTTACACAGATAGTAGGGATTCACCTGCGATGCTTCGCGCGAAGAAGTGTAACTTCCATCATGTTTATTAATTGGTTAAAGATCAATATACATCTAAAACTGTGCTGCTGACATGTCTTGAATTGATAGCTTGCTAATAATCATGTCAAAAACTTTCAATCCAAGCTAAATACACATTTCGTTTAATGTTGATCGTCACTAGTGATAATTACGGATCAATCACAGACGCGCGTTAAATCGCCAGGTGCCTAACTGCTACTAGTCTTTGATGATTTTAAGTGGAGGCAATACATGAATAAAATGTAATATCGCGATAAAACTGAATAATTTATTAAAATTCCTTGGATGACAAACGTGCTATATTGTGTTAATTTTGTGTGACTTCTAAAATCTTGTGGAACTCTTCCTTGTGACTTTTTCGTTGCCCTAAGATTATTTATTAAGCAAAAACTTTCCCATGGATGATGATAGTACAATGGCTGTCAAAATCCGTAACTTGATTTTCTTGATGCCATAAATACACTCCTGGAAATGGAAAAAAGAACACATTGACACCGGTGTGTCAGACCCACCATACTTGCTCCGGACACTGCGAGAGGGCTGTACAAGCAATGATCACACGCACGGCACAGCGGACACACCAGGAACCGCGGTGTTGGCCGTCGGCGCTAGCTGCGCAGCATTTGTGCACCGCCGCCGTCAGTGTCAGCCAGTTTGCCGTGGCATACGGAGCTCCATCGCAGTCTTTAACACTGGTAGCATGCCGCGACAGCGTGGACGTGAACCATATGTGCACTTGACGGACTTTGATCGAGGGCGTATAGTGGGCATGCGGGAGGCCGGGTGGACGTACCGCCGAATTGCTCAACACGTGGGGCGTGAGGTCTCCACAGTACATCGATGTTAACGCCAGTGGTCGGCGGAAGGTGCACGTGCCCGTCGACCTGGGACCGGACCGCAGCGACGCACGGATGCACGCCAAGACCGTAGCATCCTACGCAGTGCCGTAGGGGACCGCACCGCCACTTCCCAGCAAATTAGGGGCACTGTTGCTCCTGGGGTATCGGCGAGGACCATTCGCAACCGTCTCCATGAAGCTGGGCTACGGTCCCGCACACCGTTAGGCCGTCTTCCGCTCACGCCCCAACATCGTGCAGCCCACCTCCAGTGGTGTCGCGACAGGCGTGAATGGAGGGACGAATGGAGACGTGTCGTCTTCAGCGATGAGAGTCGCTTCTGCCTTGGTGCCAATGATGGTCGTATGCGTGTTTGGCGCCGTGCAGGTGAGCGCCACAATCAGGACTGCATACGACCGAGGCACACAGGGCCAACACCCGGCATCATGGTGTGGGGAGCGATCTCCTACACTGGCCGTACACCACTGGTGATCGTCGAGGGGACACTGAATAGTGCACGGTACATCCAAACCGTCATCGAACCCATCGTTCTACCATTCCTAGACCGGCAAGGGAACTTGCTGTTCCAACAGGACAATGCACGTCCGCATGTATCCCGTGCCACCCAACGTGCTTTAGAAGGTGTAAGTCAACTACCTTGACCAGCTAGATCTCCGGATGTGTCCCCCATTGAGCATGTTTGGGACTGGATGAAGCGTCGTCTCACGCGGTCTGCACGTCCAGCACGAACGCTGGTCCAACTGAGGCGCCAGGTGGAAATGGCATGGCAAGCCGTTCCACAGGACTACATCCAGCATCTCTACGATCGTCTCCATGGGAGAATAGCAGCCTGCATTGCTGCGAAAGGTGGATATACACTGTACTAGTGCCGACATTGTGCATGCTCTGTTGCCTGTGTCTATGTGCCTGTGGTTCTGTCAGTGTGATCATGTGATGTATCTGACCCCAGGAATGTGTCAATAAAGTTTCCCCTTCCTGGGACAATGAATTCACGGTGTTCTTATTTCAATTTCCAGGAGTGTAGAAATAAAATCTGGCGTCCCAGTACCCCATAAAATCATTTATAATAGCACTGAATTTTTCCCATTTGTCACTTCGCTATTTTTACTGCATGCACATTAGAGCCTGCGGCCAGTGGAGAAGTAACCAGTGAGGACGACATCTTTACACGGCGAGAGGTAAGAGTGTTGCCTCCAGTTGCACCACGGAATTTGAGAATCGTCATTACTTTCTGAGATCCACCGTGACTGTTGTTCCTGGCACTTCTTTTTAATGGGAAGTGTTACATTCAGGAATCCACCTTGTTGCGTATGAGGTCAAATATTTGAGTTAGTCCGGAGACTGATATCAGCACGATCATTGACGGTATTAACTATTGCATTTAGTATTTCTCTCATTACCCTCATAAATTGCACACTTGGCATCCCTGTGCCTGGATGTGTAAATAAAGCGGGAGACTAAACCTCGCGAACACCGCACTGGCTGTGGTGTTTGAGCTGGTACGTACTTTAATAAACGTTGTTTGTGCTGGCCTTGTTTAATTTTTATTTCTACTAACGAATAATTTTACAACTTGCTGTTATAATTGAAGGTTTGCGAGTATGTTGTTTAAATTTGGTTGGTAGTACATCATTCAAACACGGAGACAAGAAGAGTTTAACATGTTTTATTATCCAGCCTTCCACTTTTTGAATGACCGTCAAGTGAGAAGAAGAGAGAGAGACTCTCCAACTACTTTTCGGTTTGGTCACTGACGAAAGTTCAGAGCTACTTGAAGCGGCACTTGTTTTCTTGGAGCCGGGGAACAATTAACGGTGCAACAGGTGGAAAATCGGACCGAGCTGATCCTTTCATACCTGAGCTTCGACGACTGCGGCCGTAATTAAAAAGGAGATCGTTCCCTGCCTTGATCTTTGAGGAGGGGAGGAAAGGAGAGGAGGCATCACTCCCAGCAAGATCGATCTTGCAGAGAATAGCTTCTGAATCACCAGATCTCTCTCTCTCTCTCTCCCCTGTGTGTGTGTGTGTGTGTGCGTGTGCGTGTGTGTGTGTGTGTGTGTACAAACTGCTATGCACCATGATCACACTCGAATCACATCTCCTGTATATGCTTTTCCTGCTCGCCATCAGATCTATTTGAATACGTTAAGTGCAGATCATAACACCATTCTTCTATCGTCTGACTAGTTAGCGATCACAAGGGCGAAAGTTTACGTTTTCCGTGATAAAATGCTACTGTTGTTCACTTCGACTCCAGATCTGCCCATGAGAATGTTTTACGCCTGTACGATACCGAAAATGACCGTATCCATTTCTGTATTACGAAGTCCAAGAACGGCGCAACGTAGATAGGGTCAGTAGAAATTCTATTCTCAAGTACCTCTGAATTGTACTGAAGTTCGTTATACTTGGTACAGTATTTACTTATCAGTTACGCATATAAGCCAAGAAAAATACTTCCACTGGAATGTAAAGAAACAGTTCGAAAATCTACTTTGTTCCCATTTCTGGTCAGAATGTCTAGTGCCGATGTTTATAGGGTGATTCGTAATTGCTATTACAGGCTTCTAGGGTTTTAGAGGACCCTTAGTACAAGAAATTTTAACAAGGAACCTATATTCCGGAAACGATCGCTTGGTTATAAACTAAATCTGAAGATCGAGACGTTCTTAAATCCCCCGCTGCAAGCAACGCACACAAGCTGACAAATCAGTCACATAGCATTTTCGCCCGCCTACAACAACGGCTGCAGGAAACTGGTACGTTCGTAACCAGGAGGTCTCCACGGATTTGTCGCACTCCCCCAGTTTAAAATCACGACTTTTGTCACGTAGACACACAAAGACGAGTGTACCTAACGTGAAGCCAGAGATTTGAAACTGATCCAGTTTTCAAACTAAATTTATATAAAACGGATACATTTTCGGACCAGGGCTTCTTATCAAAACTTTATCTACTAATTTCCCCTCTACAACCCCTAGAACAGCGACAGCGTAGCTTTCGTGAACGGTACCCAGCATCCCCCCCCCCCGCCCCCCCCCTCCCCCTAAACCGAGGACATTGCCGTTGGTACAACCACAACGGAGGGGTATCTGTTGAGAGGCCAGACAAACGAGTGGTTCTTGAAGAGGGGCAGCAGCCTTTTCAGTAGTTGCGGGGGCAAGAGTCTGGATGATTGACTCATCTGGCCTTGTAACACTAACCAAAACGGCCTTGGTATGCTGGTACTGCGAACGGCTGAAAGCAAAGGGAAACTACAGCCGTAATTTTTCCCGGGGTCATACAGCTATACAGTATGGTTAAATGATGATGGCGTCCTCATGGGTAAAATATTCCGGAGGTAAAATAGTTCCCCATTCGGATCTCCGGGCGGGGACTACTCAAGAGGACGTCGTTGTCAGGAGAAAGAAACCTGGCCTTCTACGGATCGGAGTGTGGAATGTCAATCCCTTAATCGTGCTGGTAGGTTAGAAACTTTAAAAAGGGAAATGGATAGGTTAAAGTCAGATATAGTGGGAAAAAGTTAATTTCGGTGGCGGGAGGAACAAGACTTCTGGTCTGCTGAATACAGGGTTATAAATACACAATCAAATAGGGGTACTGCTGGAGTAGGTATAATAATGATAGGAAAACGGGAATGCGGGTAAGCTACTACCAACAGCATAGTGAAAGTATTATTGTGGCCAAGATAGACACGAAGCCCACGCCTACTACAGTAGTACATGTTTATATGCCAACTAGCTCTGCAGATGACGAAGAAATTGATGAAATGTACGATGAGATAAAAGAAATTATTCAGATAGTGAAAGGAGACGAAAATGTTATAGTCATGGGTGACTAATGAGGAGATATTGAATAGAATTGGGGAAGAGCTTGGGCACAACTTGACAAGAAGAAGGGGCCGGTTGGTAGGACATGTTCTGAGGCACCATGGATCACAAACTTAGCATTGGAGGGCAGCGTGGAGGGTAACAATCGTAGAGGGAGACCAAGAGATGAATACATTAAGCAGATTCAGAAGGATATAGGTTGCAGTAAATCCTGGGAGATGAAGAAGCTGCACAGGATAGGGTAGCATGGAGAGCTGCATCAAACCAGTTTCAGGACTGAAGATCACAACAAAAACGACAACCCAACATCAATTACAATTGTCTAAATTGTCCTCCTCTGTCTTAGACGTATAATACTGGATCTTGTTGTTTGTGTAAACGAAGGTGCGAATATCGGAATATACAGGGTGTTTCCTGAAAGTTTGGCCATACCTTTTTGTAACACCCTGTATAGGAAGAGGTGGCACCCCACTCATGGGTATGGCTTTCATCAAAAGAGCATAGTTGATTCGATTAAAGAAGTCACCCCCATAAGTAATAGACTAATGACAATGCGTATACATTGTGCAAACAAAAAATACACGCTATTTAATGTACATCCATCCACGAGCATAGAAAATAAGCAGCATCCAGATTGTCAGAGAAAAAGTATACCAAGGAATACCAAAAGACCATAGGCAAATTCCCGGCCAATAAATTCACCAAAAAGTATGCCATGAGACTAATTGAACTGTGCCAACAGAACACTCTGAAAATAATGTCCGCCTCCCTGTGGAAACAATCTCGAAAGCAGAAGACTTGGAGACCTGCTATACAGTCTCCCGGAGAATATCAGATCGACCACGTGGCCATGACACACTCTTCACTGAAGGAAATTCATGACGTGAAAGTACGAAGAGGAGCCAACATTGATTCTGACCACTATCTAGTGTGAGTCAAAGCGAAATTTACTTAGAAAAGAATCCACCATAATAAAAAAAATCTTCAAAATTTCGACACCAAGAAGATCAAAGAAATCAACGTAAAATGTGGGAAAAGGAAAAGGCAGGCATCTGCAATCAATGCGGTAACAAGATAATCAAAAGAGCCAAAGAGGTAGTACCATTGAAAAAGAATACGGAACACCTGTGGTGGGACTCCGCATGTGAAGAAGCACTGGAAGAACGATAGAGTGCTTTCCAGAAATATAACTCTAAGAAGTCACTGGAGACTCAACAACATTATCTTCAGACCAGAAAGGAAACCTCAAAAATTGTCAGACAAACAAAGACGAGTCACATGAAGGACCAGTTGGACTCGATAGAAAAAGACTTCCGAGATCACAATACTTGAGACTTTTACTGGATGCTCACAGGGAGGATTTGACAATACACCCCTCAGAACTTATGTTTCCGAAAACCAGACGACGGGAAACTGGCGCTGACCAACCGAAATAACTGTGGAGAATTGGTTCGATATTTCTCAGAGATACTCCACTGCCAGGAGCCCACATCAAGATGGCCCAAAGAGACCCACAATCTCCACCACCTACCAAACTAGAAATCCACAGACACATTTTCAGACTCAAGAACAACAGGGCATCTGGAGAAGATAGTATAGTTGCAGAACTATGGAAGAACATAGGCCCAAATACACTTGAGGAGCTCACACAAATTATCATGGACATCTGAATAACGAAAAAGGTACCTCAAGAATGGAAATGTGCAGTCATCCATCCGTTACACAAGAAAGGTGAAAGAGCAGATGTCAATAACTGCAGAGGGATATCTCTTCTTGAAGTTACCTACGAAATTTTATCCTTAAGAACAGCTTGAAAACAAAATTGGTGACAAACAAGCTGGTTTCCGACCGGGGCGTTCTTGTGTTGAACAGATTTTCAATTTGAAATGTAGAGCAACCCGAAGCTCTCCGATCATTTGTAGGTTCGTCGACTTCTAGAAGGCATAGATTCCGTTGATCGACAGTCTCTCTTTAACATCTTAGAAGAACAAGAACCTGATCGCAAGACATGAAGAGTCATCAAAGAAACGCTCACGGGCACGAAGTCAAATGTGAACTTGATGGGCAAATTGTCAGATCCTTTGAGACAAAGATCGATGTGCGACAAGGTGAAGGATTGTCACCACTACTCTTCAGCCTATTTATGGATAAGGTCATCCAAGAATGGGAGAAAGAACTGAAAACCCAGGAACACTGGAAACGAAATCAATTCGGAGCAAAGAATGATGACACTAGTGGCCTGCGAAAATACAGCTATCAAACAGATTGAAACCCTCAAGGAATGCGCTGAGGAAACTGGACTAGAAATTTCATTCGAGAATACCAAGTACATTTGCACTAAATTCGACATGTAGGAACTGAACATAAAATACGGGCAGATCAAACGATTTCTACACTTCAAATATCTCGGTCAACTTAGAGAACCAACAGGGTTGGAAGAGGAAGCACGGAACATTCGGTTACAAAAGCTCGGACGAGTATATGGGAGAACGCGTGAAATCCACACCAAGAAATGTATGTCCATTCACACAAAGATCAAACTTGATAATACAGTGATTAAACCTGAAGTGCTGTACGTGAGCTAAACCTTGGTACTTAACAGAAAGGCGATCTGGAGAACATCTTGAAGGAGGAAAGAAAGATCATGAGGAAAATGCTTCGACCAGATAAAACAGAAGAGGGGTATAGACTCAAATCGCGCAAAACAACAGAAGAACTGTCCAACACTGCCGTAGATATCAGGAAACGAAGGCTGAAATTCACATATTCATAGACTCCCATCTTCAACGACAACTTACAAGATTTTGACATACACTGCAAAAGTGAAAAATGTTCATTGGATAGAAGAAGTCAGATGCGACTTGGAAAGGTCACAGACAGGAAAATTTACTGTGAGAAGATAAATAGATAGATAGTGAAGCCAGACAATGAAGTTCCTAAAAGATCAGGAACCAAGTGGTCAGAAGAAAGGAAGAAAGGATATAGCGAAATAATGAAAGTTATATGGGCTATTAGAAAGGCGAATCATAAATGTAATGCGTGAATGAGTGATCTAACAAGGCCCATAAGCACATAATAATATATATACGGGGTGGTCCATCTGAAATTTCGGATGAGATTATCTCAAAAACTATACATCGGGTAAAAATAGCGGGTAAGACAAAGGGGGACATCAGATGACTATAGGTGACCTCGAGCCCCCGCCCCATTGGGTGGGGCAGGGAAAACTTTTAAATCTTAAATGGAAACACCCATTTTATATTGGAGATTGGGATCTCAACAAAAAAGTAATCAAGTTTTTTCTGAAAGATGTCTTTAATATATATGTGAATCAAGGTGTGTGTGTGTGTGTGTGTGTGTGTGTGTGTGTGTGTGAGTGAGTGTTAGAGAGAGAGAGAGAGAGAGAGATTACTTTATAGTTGCTTGAAACTACCTTAGGCTCGCAAAACTGTTTGGAAATTTATAGCTGATATGATTATACTATGACAGGAAACAAAGCTTCACCACGGGTTTCAGTCGTTGATTTTGCACTTTCGTATTGCATTCTGAAACGGCAAATACAGAGACCGAAGGCAAAACATTAACGGATATTCAGTATGACGATGAGAAATTTCAAAACGAGACAAAGCAAAGTGTGTTTTGATACAACCAATTACATCAACTTATGGGAGTGATATTTCAACAACATTGTGACGCAAAAGTAATTTGAACGATGATATGTGGTTAAGGAGGGGTGAATTAATTAATAATGATTGGCTAATAAACAAATGACAACACGAAAAGAGATACGCAGGCGTGAGCCGCATGGATACAGCGATGTAGTTTATGTACAAATAAATTGCCACACGTATATGACCTCGTTTATTACTAGTGTAGCACAGTGGCGAGCATATTCCGGAACTATTTTCCCTGGGTTTATTACTAGTTACACTTACACAGGTGTACATTCAGATATTTATTAACCTGCTGGCAAAGCGTAACAGGTAAGAATCCACGTTCTGTACTACCGACAACACAAGGTGATGTGGTTTATCTCTGTATTACGACGAGGTAAATTCAATCAGCGACAATGCACGGCAAATCAATTATTTGAAAGACGTGTAACAGTCGATGAGAGTCGGGGAACAATATGAGATTACCGTTAAACCAAAGTGTAGTCTGCAGGAAGGTGTTTGACGGAAGATGAATATCAACCAGCAGTTGATACATGACAATGATTGAAAGTGTTGAATTTTCTTAAAAAAGATCTTATAAATTAACCTCCTCAGCGTCTTTTGATGTTTTATTAAATGCGTAGGAGATAGTTGTAACATAGACAAAACTTTTGTAAAGGTGCCAGAATTAAGCTTGTAATTCCCTTCTTAGTGGAAAATCCTCCGTGAACGACATCTGATATAATAAGCTCGCTAGCCAACGCAAAGAAAAATCGTCATGATACAGTCTAACTGAGCCACTGGACTTGGTAACGGCCGGAATTCGCTTATGAAATGAGTCCTGTGTCTGATCGCGCAATTCCACAAATTACGGGGAAGCTGATGTCAGCGTTCCTCTCGCTGTTCCAACATGTCCCACAGATTTTCTATGGGGTTCAAATCAGGTGATTCTGCAAGCCAGTCGATAGCTCTCATGTGCTTGTATGAGCAATGGCCTTTTGCGAGGTGACCGACTCCAAATGCTGATTACATGCAGTTCCCGTCACAATGATTCAGTATCAGATTGGAAGGAACCTTCATTCGCTGCCTGCGGCAACTGACTTAGATTCACAAGCCTTGGAACACGTCTCCGGTCCTTCTCGGCCAGCATCTTTTTCGAAATACAATTCTGATATCATCTTTTGTGTCCATGTGTGTTAAACCGCTGCTTGTAACCACGCTGAACAGTCCACCACAAAACATCGACAAATCCAGGAACCTCACACAACGGATGCCTAGGGTACGGCTAAGCCCGATTGCCACTTCTTACCACTCTGTCACATCTTACATTTACCTATGTTCTCATACAACGTCGACTTGAAAAATGGATGTCTTACTGATCGTTACTATCTTACGCCCACACAGATGCTAAATAAATAAATGTCGTGTGACTAGGGCCTCCTGCCGGGTATACCGTTCGCCTGGTGCAAGTCTTTCGATTTGACGCCACTTTGGCGACTTGCGCGTCGAGCATAGAGGCTGTTCTCTCACGACAGAAAACAAGACTCGATTGCTGCGAAGCGTGTACAGGTCTAACGGATCATCTGCAGGTGTGCGGCAGGGCGACTAATTTTTTGTCCGGTGAATTTATGAATTACTTCTGCTGCAGCTTAACGTAGACGGAGTACGTTAGTACAAGAAATCGTTGTTGTTGGGGTCTTCAGTCCTAGACTGATTTGATGCAGCTCTCCATGCTACTCTATTCTGTGCAAGTTTCTTCATCTCCCAGTACCTACTGCAACCTACATCCTTCTGAAACTGTTTAGTGTATTCATCTCTTGGTCTCCCTCTAGGATTTTTACCTTCCACGCTGCCCTCCAATGCTAAATTGGTGATCCCTTTATGCCTCAGAATACGCCCTACCAACCGTTCCCTTCTTCTAGTTAAGTTGTGCCACAAATTTCTCTGCTCTCCAATTCTATTCAATACCTCCTCATTAGTTACGTGATCTACCCATCTACAGCATTCGTCTGTAGCACCACACTTCGAAAGCTTCTATTCTATTCTGTCCAAACTACTTATCGTCCATGTCTAAGTAGGCTGTTTAAGTTTTTATGTTGGTAACGCCATGTAGCGCTCTATATGAAAATCACTGACTGTGCTGTGTGAAGGCTGTAGTTGGTTTGCGTTGTTGGAGTAATATTCGCCATTGTAGTGTTGGGCAGTTGGCTGGTAACAGCGCGTAGCGTTGCGCAGTTAGAGGTGAGCCGCCAGCAGTGGTGGATGTGGGGAGAGAGATGGCAGAATTTTAAGAGCTGACGATCTGGACGTGTGTCCGCCAGAAAGAGTAAATTCGTAATATTGGATATCATGGACTGATGTATATATTATGACTTTTCAGCACTATTAAGGTAAATACATTGTTTGTTCTCTATCAAAATCTTTCTTTTGATAACTATGCCTGTCAGTAATTAGTGCCTTCAGTAGTTTGAATCTTTTATTTAGCTGGCAGTAATGGCGCTCGCTTTATTGCAGTAGTTCGAGTAAGGAAGATTTTTGTGCGGTAAGTGATTTGTGAAACGTATAGGTTAATTTAGTCAGGGCCATTCTCTTGTAGGGATTATTGAAAGTCAGATTACGTTGCACTAAAAAATATTGTGTGTCAGTTTAAGCACAGTCATGTATAATTTTTCTAAGGGGACGTTTCAATGTTTCACTTCCATACATGGCTACACTCCATACAAATACTTTCAGCATCCACTGTATTATATGTACCAACAGAGTGAACTTAATTACATCTATTCGCAGTAGTATATACCAAAGAATAGTAAATTTTATACGGGTCCATGATGGACCGAGGTAAAGGTGGAGTTGTTAGACGGTGACGTCATCTGCAGTGTGCATGCAAACGCATACAGTTAAGTGCACAAACTTAAGACCTATTATTTTAGGAGAATCGATATGCCATTTTATAATTTATTGTGTCATAATAAACTGGGAATTAGTTAAAATTCAACAGTACTCAGTAAAAATTCTGCCTTTTATGAGTGCCTTTCGGCAGTTGTGAGAGCGGCATGTTTAATAGTTTCGCAGCTGTGAGTAATGATAAGGCGTTTTCTCGCAGGGAAACGTCAGCTGTTCTTCGGATCTGAACATCACGAGTCGATGTGGTCCCCATGTTCTCTGCCCTTACAGAGAGCGGCTTTGCCCGACTAGAGGCGAGTTTGTGGCCTGTCTGCTGACGTCATAATGCTTAAGGACAACTGCTGTGTGCCGCACCTGTTGGAGGCGGGGGCCACAACAGGTGTCCTTCTGCATCGACCTGCCAGGTCTCCGGTAGAGCTATCTCCTGTCTCTGTGGGGAATTGTTACAGCGCACAAAACCAGCAACTGCATGTCATGCCTCATATCGATCCCTGTCAAAGTGCATAAATACGTGGGTTATTTTGTTTGTTGTTACGCTCGTCAATCTAAAAACCGGTTCGATCTAGCTCTCCACGCTACTCCATCCTTCGTTAACCTCTTTATTTCAGCGTAACTACTGCATTTTCCATCCATTTGACCTTATGTAAGGTAGTCATCTCTTACTCTCGCTCAATAATTTTGACCTCAACTCTTCCCTCCATTAGTAAATTCTTTTCCTTTCTCCTTTTCATGTGGGTATCGCTAACTTTTGCCTAATTTTAGAGTTTCTGAATAGCACGAAATGAAATCAGAACCACGTCTGACTCTCGTTCCTATGTCAAAGACAAGACCTACCTGTAACAGACATCAAGGATGTTATACTGAACTGATAAACTTGTATTTAAAATAATTGAAAAACCACTATCGCTTCAATATCGTTTACTAGATCACCGGTTTCAGCACTCTGAAGGTGCCATCATCGGATCTGAAACGCGGATTAACATTTATAATACCATATGGGTATCATGGACATCATGGCACAGTTTCATCTGATGACTTCAGTTTTATATTTTATGGAATTCACGACCATGAGAGCACATTCGTATTATTTTTTATTGGTTGTGACAATGATTTTTATCAGATGGTCTGCCTCATGTGCCATGGTGTCCATATGGTTTTATAAATGTTAATCCACGTTTCAGATCCGATGATGCCACCTTCAGAGTGCTGAAACCGGTCATCTAGTAAACGATACTGAAGCGATTGTGGCTTTTCAATTATTTAAAAAACAGAGTGATCACCCCACGACACACCATGTGTTCACTGCGATGATAAACTTGTAATAAAACAACTTAAGGAACCTGAATGGTAATCAGGCACGTAATGCTAATGTTGTGTTCTTACTACGGCTTACCGGTCGTACTAAGCACTCTTTCGTGGGGTTAGTACTAAAGGCACAGCTCAGATAACACATTCATCGGAAAACCCAAAGTTGTAAAAGATTTGTTTAATATGGGTTGTTTTCGCTATTTAAAAATGGCTCTGAGCACTATGGGACTTAACATCTGATGTCATCAGTCCACGAGAACTTAGAACTACTTAAACCTAACCAACCTAAAGACATCACACACATCCATGCGCGAGGCAGGATTCGAACCTGCGACCGGAGCGGTCACGCGGTTCCATTTTGCTATTTAACGGCTTTACAAAGGATATATATACATTTTAAAAATTACCATACGTATTGACCAGGATATGCCTTAGATGAAACTAACGAAAAAGAAATGATGAGAAGGATTAGAGAAGTTTCAGCTGTATGAGTGTCTCATCTGCCTATGATAATGAGTTCGAGGCAAGCGCCGCATGTAATGACAATAGATGAAGGCGATATTAGGCGTAGCGGCGATGTTTGGTACATAAAATCTATGTACAACTAGCCGTCATTAATAGGCATCTACGTATTCTGTGGCGTATTGAAGCAGTAGATATGAGCCAGGTCCGAATGTTTCGTTTTGGAGTACTGTACGAAGTATACTTTGATGTAATGCGTACCTTTCGCACCTTTTATTTATTACGCCACATGCTTATTCTTAGCATCAAGTAACCAATTATAAGAGTAAATTAATGTTCTTGAGTTCTTTCCCTCAAGGCTCAATTGTATCACTAGCGTCGCACATACGAAAGAATACATTACTAATGTTCAAATGGTTCAATCGGCTCTGAGCACTATGGGACTTAACTTCTGAGGTTATCAGTCCCCTAGAACTTAGAACTACTTAAACCTGACTAACCTAAGGACATCACAAACATTCATGCCTGAGGCCGCATTCGAACCTGCGACCGTTGCGGTCGTGCGGTTCCAAACTGAAGCGCCTAGAACCGCTCGGCCACCCCGGCCGGCTTACTAATGTTAATACAGAGATTTCTTATATTGCTTTGATGTTACAGTGCGTTTTATATATTGCTTATATGAAACGAAAGATGTAGTTTTCTTTTCTTTGACTAAAATTTATAAACACTGATGGGAAAAGAAGTCGCAACATCATAAAGTAATTCATTCAGAGCACTTAAATTTCCGGAATAAATTTGTTTAAGTAACACATTAAACTGATTAACATTTTAATATCACTGGTTACTGTAAGCGTGAGATAAGCCAATGGAGATGTGAAGAACTGCCACATTAATAACCGGTGTAATCACCACAACGTTCAATAGAAGCATGCAAACTTGCGTGCAGTTGTCCGAAGATTTTCCATATATGCTCTATTGTAGACATGTTTGATGATCGAGTAGTTTAAGGCAACCCGTCAACCCTCTGTAGAGCATGTTGGTCTACAACAGCGGTAGGTCGGAAAGCGTTGTCCTGTTGGAAAACAGCTCCTGGAATGCTGTTCAAGAATGATAACATGACACGTCGAATCACCGGGTCAACACAAGTTTTTCAGTCAGGGTGTGAGATAGCCACACGAGTGCTCCTAATGGCACCTCACACCATAAACGCAAGTGTAATTCCGGTGCGGCTACCAGAAAGAAAGGTTGGTGGCAGGCCTTCAACTGGTCGCCTCCTGACCAACACACAGCCATCACTGACACCGAGGCAGGACCAGCTTTCATCAGAAAACACAACAGACTTCCACCTTTCCCTTCAATGAGGTCTCGCGTGACACCACTGATGTCGCAAATGGCGGTGGTTTGGGGTCAGCGGGATACACGGTACCGGGCGTCCGGCTCGGGGCTTTCCTTGTAGCAACCAATTTGCAGCAGTCCGTTGTGTCACTGTGTTGCCAACTGCTGCTGAAGTTGTTGCTGCAGATGCAGCACGATGCACCAGAGCCATGCGCCGGACTCGATGGCCTTGCTTTTCGGTAGTGTCACGTGACCGTCCAGAGCCTGGTCTTCTTGCGACCGTACGTCCTCGTGATCACAGCAGCCAGCAGTCAAGTTCAAAGCGTACATTCCTGCCAAGTCTTTCTGCAAGATCCAAGAAAGAACATCCAGCTTCTCGTAGCCCTATTACACGACGTCGTTAAACTCCACGGGTTGTTGATAACGGCATCTTTGTCGCTCTCAAGGTGTTCTTGACTGACACCAACTCACCACGTCGAATCTCACAGGTAATTAATACTCAAACTGTTACAGCGTGATTTGCATCCTCATAGTGGTGCTACTAGCGGCACACTTATGGTACTGGAGCGAAATTTGAATAGAATCGTCGTTTAAACGTAAAACGACGCCTACCATCTTTCATTTATAGCACACAACAGCTTAGGTTCTTTATCGTTAGCGTAGTCCATACTTTGCTAATGATGCGTATTTTCGGCCGGCCGTAGTGGGGCTACAGTCTAGGCGCTACAGTCTGGAACCGCGCGACCGCTACGGTCGCAGGTTCGAATCCTGCCTCGGGCATGGATGTGTGTAATGTCCTCAGTTATGTTTAAGTAGTTCTAAGTTCTATGGGACTGATGACCTCAGTAGTTAAGTCCCACAGTGCTCAGAGGCACTTGAACCATTTTTTTTAACCTGCCTCGGGCATGGATGTGTGTGGCGTCCTTAGGTTAGTTAGGTTTCAGTAGTTCTAAGTCTTAGGGGACTAACCGGCCTTTGGTGGCCGAGCGGTTCTAGGCGCTACAGTCTGGAACCACGCGACCGCTACGCTCGCAGGTTCGAATCCTGCCTCGGGCATGGATGTGTGTCACGTCCTTAGGTTACTTAGGTTTAAGTAGTTCTAAGGGACTGATGACCTCAGCAGTTAAGCCCCATAGTGGTCAGAACCATTTGACCCATTTTTATGCGTATTTTCATTGAATGCTTGTAATGCCATAATACTCTGATGTTCTATAGAAAATTCGTTTTAATTTATGTAACGAACGGTTTGATAACACCTGGTTATGTAAGGCACTGGTTCTGGTTAAGTAGCGATAGAAGTTCTCGGTACGTGTTAACAAATTGTCTTGCATTGAACTTTTAATCAGATATAAATTGTTAGTTCGTCAGTCCGTTTAAAATTAGTTGATAGTTGACGTCTATTGTTTGCCACTACGGTGCTGCCATAACCGCTGCCGGCTACCTCTCGACACAAAAATATGACGGGTCACATCGCAATTTCTGTCAATGTGTAACGCAGAGCAGTGTTGGAAGCGGCCCATGCGAGGTGTGACCGAAATCGGAGACGCTCTGTAACAGCTATTTGTAAGTAACTTATGACTGAACTTCGCCAGACGATGCGTTCTGTAGCCCTGGATTTGAACTCGTGTCCTGGCCTAAGCACAAACTTGTGATGTGCAATGTATCCGAGAAAACGGGGACCAATAATCTGTGTTACAGCTAAAATCACAATAAATTTGTTCACGGGATGTAAGGCTAACCTTTACGAGCAAACTCAAGACAGAAAAATTTCAGTTTCAGCGATAGAGGTAAACTGTAATTTCTCGTCGTCATTGGTTACCTAAACTATTCTCACATGGGCTACACGGCCTGCCGCGCTACCAACCGATCAGCAGTCATACTTGGCACTTCGTTACAGATTACACACTATCTGATACCAAACGAAGAAAAATTATACGAAGAAAAATTAGAGAAAAATAAAAGGTCAGTACGATGGTGAAAATGACGCAGGAAAATATTACAAATAAATTACAGCTAAACGAATTAAATGAATAAAAATAATAATCAAGTGTTTTGACTATATTTAGGGAAATAAAAAGAAATGCACGGCATGTGAAGAGCTTCGAATCTACGACACCTCACACAACAGGTTAATATGTCAACTACTGCTCTATGCCACTCCACTGCGGAAGATGGATGCCTCTGATGACACAGTCGCAATGATTAATGGCAGTCTTCAGAAATTTGACTTCATACAATGTCGTGAAAAACTTATTTAACATAAGTCGATCTGTGTGACGACAATAAAACTCTATCTATGACACTGAATCGCGTCTAGTGAAGAAGGATCCTATAGCGTTTGGTTAGTCCTGTGTATGAAATGTGAGCATTTCGTAAGCATTTTGTGTGTTTGTATGTGTGTGTGTGTGTGTGTGTGTGTGTGTGTGTGTGTGTGTGCTTTTGGTGTGGTTAGGTAATCATGTGTGGTGAAATACGAAATAAAAGGACCAGACCCAGGATTCAGGATCCAAAGACTTCGAGAAAGGAAGCCATCAAGGAATGGGAAGTGAACTGACTAACCGTTTTGGCAGTCTAGCAACGGGGGACCATTCGGACGTGACGCTGAACGCTCTGTTTGGAGGAATCCAGCTCCAACGCGAAGTGTCAACTATCAAGGGATTTTAACAGGACTTCAGTAACTAACACCGGGATCAAGACAAGGAAGAAATTTGTCGAAACTGAGTGGTAGTGAACCAGAGTGTGGGGAAACTGGAAGTAGAAGAGAATCGAAGTGTTTGAGATTTGCTGCTATCAGGACGCTGTGACGTCAGACGGGAGCACCTTGGCCTCCCCTAGCTGCCTGAGGGTGTCGGGATGTAGGGTGAGAGGCGGGAAGTCGTCAGAGGGTCACGGAGGGGCGGTGAATGGGCGTTCCGCGGCGGTTTTTAATAACCGGAAGGCGGTCGCGTCCCGACCCCTTCCACCCCCGCCGGCCCGCCGTAAGCCTGATAGACGGTGCGGGCGATATGAGGGCCGCCGCCGGCGGGTCCTTATTACGTGCGGGCCGCGAGATTTGGCCTCCCAGACGTTCGCCTGCCGGCGCCGTGTTTGCCTCCACGCTCCTCCGCAGACGTACAGGAAGGGCCAGGCAACGCACGCAGGGCAGGTGTAGCCTCCTGGTACACAGAGCGACAGACGTAACGTGCCGTCAGTCCACCGCCTGTACGCGTACAGAGGGGAAGAAAACGAAAGTTAGAGCGCAGCACGTCATATAGTTCCCATCTTTTTAGTAAGGTATATTAAACAGGCGAAATACCTTCAGATTAGGAGCGTATCGGAGAGCGAAAGGGAGGGGAATTCGTGGTTGTCACAGCACCGCTCCTATCTCCCCCCCCTCCTCCAAGAAAAATATACTAACACAAAAAAATTACGCACTGTGAAGGAGTTATGGTTATGAAAATTGGCGATTTATTGGTATTCATACAGGTATCGACGAAAAGGTCAAAATTGTCAACTTTCGCTGCCGACCGATGAATATGCGACACTGTACTCAATTTTTCACTGGGCAACTGGCAAGTACAGTAAACAGGGAACATGTAGATACCAGTTCATGAAGTCTTCATACCATGTGCTCAGTTGGACAGTAACAATCCCTCGCAGACAAGACACTGAACAATACACGCAGATGTCAGCATCTGAAAGAGGTTACAAGATGTGACATAGTGACCCGATATACAATAAGTTTCCTTTAATTTACGTCTATGGACACAAGCTTTTTGTTAACAGATTACCGGTTTCGGTCTATAATGACTATCATCGGATCTGTTTTATAAAAACGAAGTCCTAATATACTGCAGCCATAGTGGCATCGTCAAATGTTAAATGCATTTGATGTTGAAACTTTTCTAGCAGATTAAAACTGTGTGCGAGACCGAGACTCGAATTCGAGACCTTTACCTTTCGTGGGCGAGCGCTCTACCAACTGAGCTACCCAAGCGCGACTCACGCCCCGTCCTCACAGCTTTACTTCTGCCAGTACCTCGTCTCCTAACTTTACAGAAGCTCTCCTGCGAGGAGGGGGCGTGAGTCGTGCTTGGGTATCTCAGTTGGTAGAGCACTTGCCCGCGAAAGGCAAAGGTCCCGAGTTCGAGTCTCGGTCTGGCACACAAGTTTAATCTACCAGCGCACACTCCGCTGCAGAGTGAAAATCTCATTCATATGATATTTATATATATTTGACGATGCTGGTGCTGGTTTAGCACTTAACATTTGACGATGCCACTATGGATGCAGTACATTAGAACTACGTTTTTATAAAACAGCTCTGATGATGGTCATTGTAGACCGAAACCGGTAATCTGTCAACAAAAAGTTTGTGACCATGGTTGTAAATTAAAAATACTGAAATAGGACATGTAGTTGGGCTCATTCGGCTATGTTCGCAGGAATGGATGAACCATAACTGCACACACCTCCAACATCCTATGTGATGAATCGAGAGCCCTGCCTCTCCAACGATTCCTGGGACCTTAGTTCTCTGTCCCGACATGCAGCTGCTGCTTAAGTGACCCCAAGGGCCATTAACAGGCGGCTCACAGGTGGGGAGCTGAGCTCAAGACGCACCTTGCGCTGACTACCACTGATCTCTGTTTACCAACAAGCCTGTTAGCAGTTGTGTGTGGCACATTCGGACTGGAATGACACTGACTGGAATACAGCTGTATTCATTGATGACTCTTCGTTGTAACTGAACTCCAGCGACCAGCGAAGACGTGTCTCGAGACGTCCCACATAGCGGTGGGATGCCAACACGACCGTCACCCGCTATACGGCCCGACAACTAGGAAAGATGGTCTGGTGTGGCATTTCATTTCGAAGCAGGACCCCTTTTGTTGCCATCCGCAGCATTCTTGGGGCTTGCCGTACATGGACGATATTCCACATTCAGTTTTGTTGTCCTTCCTTTCAGCAAGATGATGTCTGCCCGCATCTGGCATGGAGTTTCTACAGCTTGTCTTCGTGCTTGCATTGTTGTGCTCGTTCTACCAGTCACTAAGATTTGTAACACACATAATTCACATACGCGCCGATGGTGTGTACGTATATGATATTACTCTGACAAACTCCGTGACCGGAGATGTGAAGCCTGGATTATGGTCTGGAATCATAATTTCTAACACCTTCTTTGATGGTCACTGTCTTGGGTTCTGCTTTACTAAGCATAATAAACTTGTTTTCTTTATATGTTCGTGTCCTTCCTTTCTTGTGGTTTATGTTGCCGCTACCATGCCAGGAAACTGTTCCCATTCATACATTGCTCCGTGGTTTTCTCACATCTAGGTAAACACTCTTTCTCGTTCTCTCTCTCTCTCTCTCCTGTAAGTTTGTAACTACTGTGTTGAAGCACGCAAACACCCTGTATAAGCAGAGGAGAGACAATACGGACAGCAAAAGGAGAAACTCACTAACAGAAACGACTTTGATAACGGTCTAACTGTTATGACTACGAAACTACGAGGAACATCTTTGAAACGGTTAAGTTGGTCGTCTCTTCGCGTGGTGCTCTCATGACCACCTATGAAACGCTGTCGAAGAACCGCGAAACCATGAGTAGTGGACAAGGTATTAAACGTCGCTGCCTCATCATTCAACGTGACGAACGGACGCTTACCCGTTCTTTGAAGCTGGATAGACAGTGATCTGTGTTAGATGCGACAACAGTGCTGGTAATTTAGAGCACAAACCATAAGGTTTCTTGCGGAGTAAAGATGGAGATTTAGGTGTACACGTGGCTATGAACAGCAGATTTCCCGAATGTGAATGCATTGTCTTTCTCTTACTAATCATTCCAACCTTTGGCCTCAAAGAATCACTAACTCTTGAGAACACACCTATCTGTCCTTCTTGTTGGTCACATGCATTGCACGTGTACGCTATGTTGGTGGGTGTGGAACACAACAGCACCTAAAACATTTCCGTAGCCAGTAACCTAAGGGACTAACGTCAGATGAACAGGAGATCGTGCATCTGGACCTCCTCGAGCAATTCAGCGGTCATTCAAAGTTAGTGTTAGGTACTGTTCCATTATCAGTATCATCAAACGGTTCAAATGGCTCTGAGCACTATGGGACTTAACATCTATGGTCATCAGTCCCCTAGAACTTAGAACTACTTAAACCTAACTAACCTAAGGACATCACACAACACCCAGCCATCACGAGGCAGAGAAAATCCCTGACTCCGCCGGGAATCGAACCCGGGAACCCGGGCGCGGGAAGCAAGAACGCTACCGCACGACCACGAGCTGCGGGCTATCATCATCACTTGGTGATGTGGCGACTTAGTCTGCGAGCAACATAGGATCCCTGCAGGTTCTTCCGTTTCTATCCTACTTGAGCTTCACGTTGCCATTTCAATCGTGCTGTCTTTCTTAAGTCTCTGTCCCAGCTGTCTGGTGGTCTTCTCGTTTGATATTCTTGGTAAACTGGGCTCCAGTATAGCACTCGTTTGCCCATCCATCGTATCTTCTCCGAGCGACGTGACCAGCCAACTGCCACTGTGATGTCACTGACCTAAGTTGTCTGTCTCTTATCAGCTGCTTTCTTTCTGCCATTCTTTGTGTAGCCCAATACTGATCTTTCCGTTCCTCTTTGGGTTACTGTAGGTTTTCTAAAAATGAAATCATTTAATGTCCGTGTCTCACAGACGTAAGTTATAAATGGCAGTACACAAGGGTCTGACTGTTTCCTTCGGCTCAGCAGCCATCTTACACTTCAAAATGGAGGAACGTCTTCTATAAGCCTGTCACCCTAATTATATATGTCGAAGTGTTTCTGGTTTTAGGTCTCCTTCCATATTTACAAGATAACACAGGTAGACATATTCTGTGACCGTCTGCAGTTGTTTCAGAACAGTGTAATACAAGTTCTATTTGTGATTATTCTTTACTATTTGCGGTTAGAACATTATCATTAGCAACATTCAGGTTATTCAATGTCTTTCTCATTGTTTCGATTCCATTTGTTTTCCAGTACAGTTTATACATTGCTTTCCCTGGGAACGCTAAAAATAGTATTGTATATATAGAGTTACCACGTTTTACATTGTTTTCAGTGGAAAATTCAAATGTTTCTTCAACACCGACAGGCAAATGGTCATAACATCAGAAAGAAGTTGTGTGACATGAACGAAATTTGGTAGGCGTGTTTCTTCTTCTGAAAGTCGATATTTATTCAAGTTTCACGCCAGCCGGACAAGAGGAAGCAAATGAGGTTTGCTTTAAATACATGCTCTAATGGTCGCAGATGTTAGTTACCTTTGATAATGGACGTGGTTAGCTGATGTTAGTCAAGGGCGACTCTAAGGCGACGACGACGCCATTATCAACACCTCACTGAGTTTGAACGAGGTCGTATAACAGGGCTACGAGGAGCTGCATGATGCTTCTGCGATAATGAAGAAAGTCTGGGCATAAGTGTACCCGCTGTACGTGACTACTGGCACCGGTGGTCTCGAGGGAGTACGGTCGCAAGAAAACCAGGTTTTGGACAGCCACATGGCATTACTGAAGAATAAGACCATCATGTTGTGCGTGATGACTCTCGGGCATCTTATTGCATCTGCAGCAGCAATGTCAGCAGAATTCGGCACCACAGTGACACAGTGCCCTGAGGCGTGCATTCCATTGAGCCCGAACCACTGCCACTTGCAACTGCAGCGGTGTCAAGCGAGAGTTCATTGCAAGACAAGGTAGAGATCTGTTGCGTATTCTGGTGAATGTGATTCTGCCTTGGGCCTTCGCCGTGTGTTGGTTAGAAAGAGGTCTGTTGAAGCCCTGCAATCAACTTGTCAGAGTGCTAGATACACTGCACTTGAATCTGGTGTGCCACTGCATATGACAGCAGGAGCATTTTCGTCGTTATCCCACACACCCTAACTGCAAATCTGTTGGTCAGTCTGGTCATTCGTTCTGTTGTACTTCCGATCATGGGCAGTAACACAGGGGATATTTTTCAACATGATAACATTCGCCCACTTATTGCTGTTGTAACAAAACATGGTCTATAGAGTGTCGACATGCGTCCTTGGCCTATGGATCACCAGATCTCTCCCCAGTCGAGCACATATGGGACATCATCGGCCAGTAACTCTAGCGTCATCCAGAAACAGCATTATCTGTCCCTGTATTGACCGACCAAGTGCAACTGGCATGGTACTCGATCCCACAAACTGACATCCGGTACTTGTACAACACAATGCATGCACGTCTACATGCTTGCATTCAACTTTCTGGCGGTTGCACCGGTTAGAAATCTAAAAACATTTAACATTTGGAATGGATTCCTAGCGTTAAATTAACCAGTTATCTTACAATGTTAGTCACTAGGTATGCTTCCGTGACAGATTTATTTCCGAAATAGTACTACTCCTCATTTATTATTTTTTGGTGCTGTGATTTAGTTTCCGTCATTTTATATTGTATAGGCCATCAGTAGAGCCCTTTTCTATACCCTGTTCTGTTAGAGCCTCAAACACAGCTGGGTGACTGATCGCATAGAATGCCTTTTTAGAATCTAGAATTGTAATTTGTCTTTTGGGGGTATACCGTGAGGTAGATTCTCACTGTCATGAACGACATCCGACGATTTTCCTCCAGAAGCGAGGGTAGCATACTGCTGCCGACAAACAGCACCTGTTAATCTTACCGCTGATGTGTACGTTCCAATGAATCTATGACTCTCAATACTTACGTTATCACAATAAAGCGAACGTGGTTCCTTTCTTCCATAATCGTTCCAGGATTTGCATCTGCCAACATTTGATTGCCGAAGTAATCTACTCTCCCACTCAATGCAGTATCGCCTGATCCGTAAATAAAACGGAAGCTAGGAAATGTAGATCTGTAGTGCTATATTCTAGATGAGATTAGATTAGTACTTGTTCCATAGGTCATGAATACGACACTCCGTAATGATGTGGAACGTGTCAGGTTAATAAAAGGTGTTTATACAAGATATTACATTAGACAAAATATTACATGACGCTCAATTTTTTATTTATTTATTTATTTTTTTTTTTTTTTTTGAGTTTGGGAAGTTACCCACTTACTATATCCAGATATACATCTAATGAGTAGAAGGAGTTGCCATTAAGAAATTCTTTTAATTTCCTTTTAAATGCTATATGGCTATCTGTCAGACTTTTGATGCTGTTAGGCAAGTCACCAAAGACTTTTGTGGCAGCATAATTTACCCCCTTCTCAGCCAAAGTTAGATTTAACCTTGAGTAGTGAAGATCATCCTTTCTCCTAGCTGTTGTAGCCATGTACACAGCTATTACTTTTGAATTCGTTCGGATTTTTAATAACAAATTCCATAAGTGAATATATATATTGTGAGGCTACAGTGAAGATTTCTAGCTCTTTAAATAAGTGTCTGCAGGATGATCTTGGATGAGCTCCAGCAATCTAGACGCAAGTAAAATGACCTACATCTCCAGAAGTAATTGTCTACGGATACAAGTTTGTTGAATATTCTTCTGTTTCGAAAATGTTATCTCTCATGTTAGAATACGGACGTATCTGTTTAAGCAAACTGCCTACTCTGTGTCATGATTTCTCGTTCCAGATTAAACTGGTAGCTGACATTAGAATAAAACGCGCAAAGAATAAACCGGAATGAGTTTTAGCCTGAGACGGAACTTTGTCCCATTTCGAGTATCAATTCGTGATCAAAAATACGTAGTATTCATGCCGTTCGCTCCACGTCGTTCCGTTATGTGAGAGGGCAAGCTGAACGTAATATACTTGCAAGGCTTTCGAAATTTAACCCATACCGCAAAATGTTTATAATCTTGCATGGCAAAAAAGTATGTGACGCTGCAGCAACTAAGGATTTGAATATTGTATAGAGATAATTTAAGTTTTGGCTTTGAAGAAGGCTCTGGCGAATTGGGAATTTGCGTGAATGGAAGTTCTAAATTTTTTGACGATTATTAATTACATTACGACGTGAGCTGTTCCCGAAATGAGCTAAAAGCTTACAGCGTCCTTTTCTTTTTTGCCACCGGACTGTGGATGAAAGTCCCACCACTGGGGGACTGGAAGCCGCCGTGGCAGAAAGCCGCATTCCCGGGGACGCAGGCTTGCTGCGGAATTCATTAACTGTTTTCCTCCATTTTCGGCCTGGCTCCAGGCCTGGGAGGACGCAGCGGCGAACGAGAGGTGGAGCCAAGTTTCGTGGCGCGCTGTAATTACGGGCGGTCGCCACTGCGGATTAGGCAAAGCCACAAGTGCATGGCAACACTTGGACGTCATGACCACGCACGTGCGTCCGTGTCAGACGACAGCTCCGGACGGTTCACAACGTGGGCACTGAGCTGCTCATGTGCAGGTAAAGCCACTCTGTTTCTTGTACTGTAGAACCAGGGGCTGAAGCTGCTGTGTACGTAGTCGCGTTGAAATCCCTACCACCATAAGGGGACACTTAACGCCAGGACCCAATCGTTTACGGTATGCCGCTGTCTAAATGGTCCTCTTTAACTGGATGCTATTTCCAGAATGAGATTTTCACTCAGCAGCGGAGTGTGCGCTGATATGAAACTTCCTGGCAGATTAAAACTGTGTGCCGGGCAGAGACTCGAGCTCGGGACCTTTGCCTTTTGCGGGCAAAGGTCCCGAGTTCGAGTCTCGGCCAAGCACACAGTTTTAATCTGTCAGGAGGTTTCATATCAGCGCACGCTCCACTGCAGAGTGAAAATCTCATTCTAGAAACATCCCCCAGGCTGTGGCTAAGCCATGTCTCCGCAATATCCTTTCTTTCAGGAGTGCTAGTTCTGCAAGGTTCGCAGGAGAGCTTCTGTAAAGTTTGGAAGGTAGGAGACGAGGTACTGGCAGAAGTAAAGCTGTGAGGACGGGGCTGTGAGTCGTGCTCGGATAGCTCAGTTGGTAGAGTACGTGCCCGCGAAAGGCAAAGGTCCCGAGTTCGAGTCTCGGCCCGGCACACAGTTTTAATCTGGATGCTATTTACTTTTCCACCTCTCCTCCTCCACCCTTGCCACCACCGTTCTTGGGGACATCCATGCTATGGTGAGTCAGACTGTGTTTCTGGATTCTTGAAAAGAGTAGGAGGAACGTATAATCAGATAGTGTGTGCAGGGGACAAAAAAATACCACTACAGGACGTGAGACGTTAATGTGAAGTGACGATATACAGGCTGCTAACGGAAAGAAAGCCTTCGGTGAACGTCGTTTAGTGTTTGTGTGCGCTCTCCTGCCAAGGGAAGTGTAGGAAAGATCGCACTGAAAAGGATGGAGATAATAGCAGCAGAGGAGGAAGTGACAAATGGACACACATTCTTAACTGTCGACATGGAATTTGCCCACCGAAAGATTTCCGCCTACAGTGAAACCTGCGTGTAGTCGTCCAGCCGTAAGCATTGTGGGCGACACAGGATATTAAAAGAAGGACAGTGAAGATTAATGTCATTAACAACAGGAGAACTTGAGTCATGCAGCCACAATATACGGCCACGCCCAGGAACGCAAGGAGATATCGCGAGACGTAATAGAAGACAGTGGTCACAGAAAAGGTATCCACGCTATACATACCACTGGTTCATATGGCCTTCCGCCAAGCCGATAGCGGCCTGCCTGCCATTTCCGTTTATCCCATGGCAACCACGGTTTTTAAAAACCGTAATAACGACCCTTAGAATTTTGTAATCAGCAACGGGCAAATTATTATTTCATGTACTTTATAAATATAAGTAATTTCTAAATTTACTTGAATAACTAATGTCTAAAGCTATTTTGTTCCTGCAAACAAGTATTTACCTGTGATATTCTTAAATTCATCCTGCTGCTGCTGTTCCCACTCATTTTTATTCAACACTACCTGAATAATCGGCGTTGCCCAGGTACATATCTGTCCATCTCCTTCGCATTCTCTTTGTCAATCTCCTCCTGAACCTCTCTTTGTACGTCTACTACTCCTCCTTTCCTCTATCGATTGGTTCATCCCCACTCTCTCTATTTGCTCCTTCCCCCTCTGTCCATCACCTTTTATCCCTTCCATCCCCTTCCCACTACCTCTATCTCCTCCTCCCTCTCTCTCCTTCCATCAGCTCATTTCCTCTGCTCCTTCCCCATCCCTCCATCTGATCCTTCCCCCCCCCCCCCCGCCCCTCCTTGACCATATCCTGCTGACATCTCCTACTGACTTCTCCTATCAACTCCTCCCTCACCTCTCTTTCCGACTCCTTCATTCATCTCTCTCTGTCTCTGTCTCTCTCTCTCTCTCTCACTCTATTTCTCTCTCCCTCCCTCTCTGTCCTTGTCCTAATTCGTTTTATGTCCATTTCCTCCTGCCTATCCCTCTACCTACCTCCTCCTCACCCACCCTCTGTCCATCTCCTCGTCCCCCATATCTCTGTCCATGTCCTCCTTCCCGACCTCTGTACATTTCTTCCTCCCCCTTCTCTTTCCACGTTATAACCCCAGTTCAAATAGAAGGCTGCTGGTTATTATGCCCAGAGCGCTGATTTCCAGATATTATGTATACCAAGTTCGGTTGAAATCGATCCAGGGGCTTAGAAGGAGATTTTTTCCCAAAGCTTTCCGGCACATGTCACATATATTTCACGTGAACACTGTCTGCAAAATGTGTCACGAATGCAACTAAAAGTAAAAGATTAAAAAAAAATGGAACGACAGGCCTGAAGCGGCAGTTTCACTGCGTGAACAACAAAAATGTAGTAAGTGGTAAACGTTTTTTCTTTCATAATTTTATTTTGGCAGTCAGCCACCAAAAGTTTCATGATTTTGAAATTATGTGTGAAGTTTTCTTCCGGTCACTAAGTGTTCTCATTCTCGATTCCACCCCCACACCTTTGATACGTACGTGATTCTTAACCCAACAGCGGTTCTTTCCAGGCACTATTTAATATGTCTACGAATTCGTTGAAAGCGGCCAGTGGTTTAAGAGGAGATATGAAATATACATGCATATTTTCATGGATATGTATGAATGTACGCCCATTTTTATAGTATGTATGGATGCAAATACCGCACGCAAGTGCATTTTAAGATATTGTGATTACTTTGTTTTTATACGAAACGCAGCAGTGAGGTGCAATTTAATCCTCGTAAGATATCTGGGGTCTTTTTAGAGCCCAAGGCTCGTTTCATTATAACTGGTAAAATACTTATGATTATATAACAGTAGTACAAGAATTTGAAATGTTTGCAGTGGGGTCAGAAAATACCCCAGGTATAAAATATGTGATTTTCAGCGGTATATAAATCTTGGCAACAATGCACCATATAAACCGACATTCGTTTGTACATTGCTATAAAAAATGAATAGAAAATACATTCACGTGCATTGTTATGACAAATTCACAGTCTTTCATTGAGTTTAGTGGATGGAAGACGTGGTGTTATAGTTTATTCGTCATGGATGGTGATATACGTTTTGCAAGGGGCTACAGTCTCGAGCAAGCTTTGGAAGATTTACAGAAGAGTGATAGTGATAATGGATCAATTTTTGGAAACGAGGATGACAACGAGGCTGAAGGAGGTACGATAGAGGAAGATGTTCAGGCCGGAGGTGAAGGGGATATGAGTGACTGTGAAGAAAATGGTAATGGTATTCAGGTAACGAGTGCATCTAAATTTGTATCCAGAAGTGGACAGATAACATATAACACAGTACCACCTGATGTGCGCAAGCAGACTTCAAGGAATGTCATACGTGAAACTGCGTACATTGCACGTCGACTTACAACACAATTACAGACAAAGGCAGATTGTTTCAGACGTGTTACCACCAATCACATGCAGTGTGTAATAGTAATGCATACCAATAATCGTGCTAAATATAATAAGACTCTGTACTCAACTCTTGAATGCTGGATTGAACTTGATTATACAGAGCAGGTATTCTTCGATATACTAATAATAGGTGGCTTGCATAAGGGATGTGGGAAACATTTGAATGAATTTTGGTATGGCTTATCTATTTTTCGAGGCACAATGAGCTTTTCAAGATTTCATGGTATTTTGATGTGCCTCCAGTTTGACGATAAACTTACCAGGAAAAAAAGAAAAGCTGTTTCTGGATCCAAAGCTGAACCTATAACGGCTGTGTTTGAAATGATCGTTGATTCATGCATTTCGTCTTCTATCCTTGGGCCATATAGTGCAGTTGATGATCATCAGTGTAGTTTCAGGGGACGGTGTCCATTGTAGGTGTACATTTTTTCGAAACCTGAAAGTATGGGATAAAAGTGTGGGCTGCTGTAGGTTGTGCGATCAGTTATATCATAAATGCACAATTGTATACGGGGAAATCTTCTGAAGGAAGGGAATTAAATCAAGGGAAACGATTAGTACATGATTTAGTTTATCACCTCAAGGGAAGTGGTAGAAACATTACCACTGACAACTTTTTACAAGTTTTGATTTGGGACAAGAATTTCTTGCCAATAAATCGACACTTGTGGGAACTATTTGGGCGAAAAATCAGAGGTGTCAATTATCGACCACTTTTGGGTAAGCACAGAATACTGTTTTAGCTTCGTATGTTCCTAAACAAAATAAATCAGTCATCAGTCATTTTGTGGTCTACACCAAACATTTGATGTAAAAAGTGAACAAGAGCACAAAATTCCGGAAATAATAATGTTCTACAACTAAGTCATGAGTTGATACAGTTGATAAGACGGCTAGATATTATTCAGTGAAACTTGGAAGAAGGAGGTGGCCACTAGCTGTATTGTTTCATATACTAGATTTAGTTTGCCTCAAGGCTTAGGTTGGCTATTGTAAATTGTTACTTGATATGAGAGGTAAAAATGCAGGAAGAGAATTCCTCTCAGATCTAGGAAAAGGACTACTCAGACCTCACATTGAATGACGCATCCTGTCGCCCCAGTGCAGAACACAACGCATTCATTCAGCAATAATAAGTTCAGGCCTGAAGGATCTTCTAAAGGAAAAACAACACAATGACTTGGAAGACGATGTTCCAAATCTGAAAAGAAAACGGTGTGATTCCTGTCCAAGATCAATGGACAAGAAAGCGAATAAACAATGTGATGAGTGTCACAAGTTTGTCTAGGATAAGGGTGCTGTGTAGTGATTGTTCGTCATATGACAGGGAGAGCAGGTAGGAGTGTATTTTTATTAAAATTTCATGTTACTGACATTCCACATAGTTTTAATAAATTACAGTCTTGTTACATACTATGTGGGTTATGAACATTTTCTGTTAGAATTTCAAACAAATGTAGTATATAATTACAACTTAATGTATCTTAATTATATTAAGAAACTGTGGAGTTGTGATCGGAGGCTTTCGCGGCGTATGTGTTGGTTCCAGGTCTCTCCGGTGTCTAGCCGGATGCGATCGTTGAAGTTCCACGATATTTCGGCGAATAACGTCTCCGCCATCATCAGATGGTTCTGATGGAATTAGAAGCACCTGATGATAGCGGAAGGGTTTCGCCGAAATATCGTGGGACAGCAACGATCGCATCCGGCTGGACATCCGAGAGCCCTGGAAACAACTATGGAGTTATAATGTCGCCATCGTGCATATGTTTCTCACTAAATTGTAATTACTTTCCTGGAGATATTTCAAATTTTATCGCCATTTTCCTGAGCACTTTGGGGTCAAAAAAGACCCCATGCGTACAATATGTTTTTCCAGAGCTGATACCATGCGAGGGTTAATAATATCTTGTACAATTTCGATGATTATAAAGTACCATCTGCTTTCGCCAACGAGATCATAGAAGCAAGATTATCCGTTACTCGTGGATAAATGCAGGCGCACCGCGACTTATTGCCAGTTCAGTTGCAGCTGCGGATCATCGGTTCCTGTCGTCGTTCATAGCCAATGACGCTTGCCGAACAGGTGTTGCAGTTCTACCGTTCTAGCCGATACGCGTCATCAGTGGCCGCCATTGTGGCCAGTCGCTGTAGACGAGTGGTCGTTGGATATTAAGTGCGGAGTGTATAAGTGTTCTTAAGGAATTGAACTTTAAACATTTACTTAGGGAACTACAGTAGATTAGATAGTTCTGTTTGAATGTATTAAGTTAGATAGATGTGTAGGACATTAACTACAGTGTCATTCTTCACTCATCTCCCAAAACAAAGTATTATTATTGCCTATTATTTAAATAAATAATAATTTCTTTTTATCATTGTGTTTCCCGTATTATTTGTGTTTTAGGCAACAATGCACGGTGACCGCATACCTCGCTAATGTGTAGGCCAACCAGCTACCCTGAACGTTCACTTTCTGCTATCTGGCATGTTGAGCACCAAATTTGGTTTTGAATGTTTCTCAGGTATTCAGCCTTCGTCCAAAAGAAGCGATATTGCGGCAAGTTGTATTCTTCAGGAATGCCTATAAATCTGTCACGTAGGGCATATATATGGTAGCTCCTTTACCTATTTTACGTTTACGCATTGTCAAACGAAGCTGTATATTTTGAATTAATTATTAATATATCTCCCGTCACACAGAACTTTCCCTTCTCTCGGTTCCGGCCTGAGCAGATCCATTTTAATCCTTCTACATCCACAAACCCTGGTTGCTCTGTTTCTTTGTGCTCTTTAAGAATTTCAGTAAATCCATAGATTGATCTTTGACTCACGTATCGATTTTTCAGTGCACTGCTGTATAGTACTGTCCCTTTGTTCAGTTTTTTTTTTTTCGCGCGCGAGCAGCGCGGGCTGTTTGTCAGTACTACATTGACCGCATGAAGTGTTTAGTTGCGTCTTTTTACCCTTAACGGTTACAGCTACTGTGTTTCATTAATTAAGGTTTTTTTTTCTTTTTAATTTGATGGTTGCGGCTGTCTACTTGTCTTTACTTATAATCTGGTACATAACTGTTGGTGCTTCCAGATGCAGTGGTTGATATTGGGAGCTATTGGGTGCATGTACCTAAGTACTGTTAGTGTTTTGATACCTGTAAATACAAAGTTTCAGCCCAGCCGTCCTCCTTAGAAATACGTGGGTTGGAACGTAAATAGTGGCAACCCAACGAATGGAATCTACTATTGCAGCTGATGGCACACGTTGTTGACATACCCACCTTACCTCCTAGCAAATGGACTAGACCGTCCCACGTCACCGGCGTGCACACAATCGAGGGAAACACAGGAACAACGGAGTTAGATCAAGACTGAATGTGTCAGGGGTCGTACAGCACGACAGTGCAATCAACATCTTCAAGAGGAGTGCGGGGAATCGGCATTCCCGTACAGAACTGTGGCACGTTGGCTAAAAGCTGTCAACGGAGGTCGGTAAATTGTGGCAGACATCGGGTAGGTCATCTTAGCGTCTCTGAAGAAGAAGGAGAAGAAGAAGAAGAAGTGCATGCTGTTGCCGCGTTAGTGGACAGTGGTCGACGCTATAAGATTCGTGAGCTCGCCCACGAAACCGGATTAGTGCATACGACTGTGCTTCGCGTACTGAAGGAACGCCTGGGCATGCGAAAAATTGCATCACGATGGGTTCCGCATGGCTTGACGGAAATGCAGAAATGAATGCGTTACGATGCAGCTCAGTCGCACGTGGAGCGCTGTGAGCGCGAAGGAGAGGCTTTCTTACAGCGTATCGTAACACTGGATGAGACATGGGCCACATCATGCGAGCCAAAACTGAGACACCAGTCCAACGAATGGCGTCATTATGGTTCGCCGTGAAAGTCGAAAGTGCGTCAGAGCCCCAGTATGGTGAAAGTTACGGAGATTCTCGTGTATGATTGTGATGGTGTAATCCCAACACATTACGTTGCTCCACGGCAGACCTTCAATGCACAGTATTACTGTTCCTTTTTGGCGCATCACCTGCGACCAGCTTTGCGAAGGAAGCTGCGACACCTTCTGCGTAACCCATCCATCATTTTGCACGACAATGCGCGGGCGCTTACAGCGCAATCTATGGCTGCTCTTTCAGTCGTTGGGACTGGGAAGTACTGTACCAGTCACCATACTCCCCGGCCTTAAGTCCTTGTGACTTTGATTTGATCCCGAAGATGAGGGAACAATCTCGTGTCATTCGCTTCAGAACTGTTTCAGAGATTTGACAGGCAGTAGACGTCTCCATTAGAACCATTAACAGAACAGTCTCTGCTGACGGTATACTACGCCTTCCACATCGCTGGCAAAAGGTTCTACACAGCGCTGGTGACTACTTTGAACGTCAGCAACACGCGAAAACATGTAACTCTTTCGTATCGGTTGTGAATAAATAGTTGCCACTATTGAAGTTCCAACCCTCGTATTTCATACGATTTACTAATTAAAATGTAATTTGCTCTTTCGATCTGCAGATAACAATTGACAGTTGCCAGTAAAGCCGAAATTGGTCAGTTATATGGTATAGTAAGTAAAAGCAATAGCAAATGAAGCAGTAATAGCTGATTTGTAACCACTTTAAACTTCAATAAACAACAGTATTAGTGCTACAAATGGTTCTGATGGAGAACTTGTGAACAAAAATCGTGCAAACGATTTACGGAACATGTGGTTAGTGAATTCCACATTTCCTTTTAACTTGCTTCTTGCGTTCTAAACGCATCACCCAAGAGGGAGCGCAGGGACCAGAGTTCAAGATTCGTGTGAGGCGGCACCACGCAACTGAGGGTATGGTGGTGCCTCCTATTGCTAGAGAGACACACGCGTGCGCACCGTTTGATGTTGCATAGTGCCAATGTAGTTTCACGCCGAAGGGAAGGTGGTCATACCAGTTATCGTCCCCTACTGAACATGCAGGCGAGTATGCAGGAACAGCGAGGAGTGATTCGATTTTTGGCGGCGGAGGGAGTTGAAGACCGTGAAATGTATCGGCGGATGATGGCTGTGTACGGTGGACACAGTCTTTGGAATGGCGCAAACGATTCCTTGAAAGGCGCGAGTCACTTGAAGACGATGCTCGTCCTGGACAGCCTCATCGTGTCATCAGTCCGGAAATGGTTGCGGAAGTTAATCCTTTAATCTTCGACAACCGTAGAATCACCGTGGACCTCTAGAACAAGCTATTCGCGGACATCGATTCGCAACGGATGACGAAGTGTGTGACTGGGTCCAGGCCTGGATCCGACAGCAACCTACAAGCTTCTTCAAGATAGGATCGACCTGTTAGTGTCGCCAAGGGATAAATGTGCCAACACTTTTGGTGACTGTTTTTGAGTATGTGTACTGTGTATAACTATATTTTTGAGTTAATAAAATCGTTACCGTTACTTTACGCTACTAACCGAGTTTCATTTGAATGCACTTATAACTCCACAGGCACATTCATGTTTGGAACCACGGCCGTAATTCCGTCAAGAAAGCACTCCGGCCAGGTGAAATCTCATCTCCTGTGCCTCTCCGCAATGTTGCCAATGTGTGTGTGTGTGTGTGTGTGTGTGTGTGTGTGTGTGTGTGTGTGTGTGTGTGTGTGTGTGTGTGCGTGAGAGAGAGAGAGAGAGAGAACACTAGCGTGTGCATGAGAAATGCACTGAGTAAGCGAACTATGCGGGCGAGACCCATGCGTCTCCAGAATACTAACTGAGAAACTCGTAGCGCAGGCTCCTAACGCAAGCACTCCAAACTTCATACACCTGGAAGAATTAGCTTCCGTCTCCCATTCGAAATAACATTACAAGTTTATCGCAGGTTTGTGAAGTAGATAATTAGTCGATCCACATCCTTCATAAAGACCACAGAAAAATTACGAATTTTCCTGTTTTATGACATGATATATATGATAATTCTCATTCACTTCAAGTATCCACTTTTCTGTGAAATAACTCGCAGATGGGCTACAAAATACACTGACGTCCGTAAATGACGACAAAAATGGAGAGCCGGCCGGAGTGGCCGTGCGGTTCTAGGCGCTAGAGTCTGAAGCCGAGCGACCGGTACGGTCGCAGGTTCGAATCCTGCCTCGGGCATGGATGTGTGTGATGTCCTTAGGTTAGTTAGGTTTAATTAGTTCTAAGTTCTGGGCGACTGATGACCTCAGACGTTAAGTCGCATAGTGCACAGAGCCAATATTTTGAAAAACGGAGAATTCTGATAATAGCTTCGGAAAAGCAATACGCAGGCGAGATATATATGTTGTTTTCACACTAGTGTTGGTCTACAGCACTACACGCACATCCGCTTGCAAGGTTGGGATGTTAGTAGGTGCTACAAGAACACCGCGATAGTCAGCGTCAACTGCAGGGAAGGCATCATCTGCAGGACTAATTTGAATTGACGCCATTTTATCCAGGAATTTAAATGTTCGTTCTTTTGTTACTCATACTCTGGTAACAACCCCCAACTAACTATTCTGTATAAGACGGTTCAGCAACCTACAGACGTGACCCACATAGTGACCTGACGAGCGATATTTGCAGCGAAGCACTCGAAGCAGCCCTTCTCTGAATTACTTCCATATCCTCTGTCACCTGTTATGTATCACTTGGTGCGCAACTATACTCTAGATGAGGGCGGGGGAATTTCTTTCAGGCAATCCCTTAATAAATCTGTAACATCTTGTAAACGTTGTGCCAATAAAACAAAGTCTTTCTTTCGCTTTACAACGATTTTATGTAATGGTTCCAATTTCAGTAGCGTGTAATTGTAATCCCTCAGTATTTAGCTGAAGCTGCAACGTTTTTACTAGTGTGTTTTACTGTCTAACCAAATTTAATTAGAAAATTTTTTAGTATGCATGTGGACAAACATTTTTTATTGTGTAGGGTCAACTAACTGATTTTGTACAATGGAGATGTGTTAACTAAACCGTTTTCCAAATCGTTTTGACCTTTTTATTACGTTTATAGATGGTACATTATTTAATTTCGAAGCCCACCTCGTCTCGGTAACAGCCGGCGCCTTCAGCCACTCGAATTGTCTCCTTGTTATTTAACATTTTGTAGACTACTTCTTAATTAGTAACTTATTTGATAAAAAAGTACTTCACCTCAAGTTAAGCGTCCCTTAATTGTGACGCGAACGATCCTCACTCCTTAGGATGTAAACTACAGTAAGCTCCTGTTTCAACTCAGCTTCATCTTTTCATGAACAAATTCCACGGAGATGTACGTTCATCCTGCCGAGACCCACCTTATAAGGGATCATCTAATCACGATCCTGAAATTTATACCTAAAGCAGCTGTTCCACCGTCACCGTCTACTGCCAGTCTCCTTTCCTCCTCCTTTTTCTTCATCTTCTGTGACATCTCTCTGCTCTTCTCCTCTATCTTCGGATTCCCATTTTGGCAAGGTCATACAGCACAGTACCTATCTATCGTGCTCTTTTGTCAGCACTTTACTTGTGATAGAATACAATCTCCCTTTCGTCTCACAGGTCATCCTCTCCATACGTCATAGGCGCTATGTGTCTGAGATCGGATTGCTTTTATCAGCTGCTGAAGTCCATTGTTATATCTTACTTTAAAATCTTCTCTCTCACACAAAGGCTCATAGATTTATTGCAGGTTTTTGTTTGAAAGCTCGTAGCTGCTCGGTTCCGCTCCTAGTCAGACTCCTAATACCAACGTAACATCTGACGTACAAGTGAGTGGTACAGGCTATTTTTCTTGTAATTAGAAAATTCTTAAATGTCTTAAAATTCGCAAAATAGAATATATGTCCCACTTTAACCTCTCTCTAATGCGTTCACTCGTATATGTATCGCTGGTTAAATAATTGAAACAGCTGGAAACTTTAAAACATTACTGTTAAATGTCTTCAGGTCACGTGGTTCCTCTGTTCTTCGAATTGGACGTTACGAAATGTTTCGTCCGATTTTCGTTAAGCAGCTGTTAGTAAAGTGAGTGTCGTATAGCGAGAAATACTCTAAAAGTGGCTGATACTTTAAGCGAAGTGAAAAGATGAGGCTTGAAGAACTAAAGTCAGACAGACGTAGGCACACAGATGTTCTATTTACTTGCGTTGGTGGGTTTTAGTCACAATGAAAGATTTGTGTCTACAACGTGAGGCATTATCCTCCTGTATGATGAAATAAGGACTGTGAAACTGTTATAGGAATTACACAATTATGGACAGCAAAATAGCTCAACATCAATTTTTCAGTGTTAGTTTTGTTAATGTGAACTTTTACACAGGATTTCGAGTGTACTTGTGGATCAGGAAAATTGAGTGGAATAGGTCGTGCGAGAGGTTGACGTGTCCATGTAGACTACAGAGAAAAGTGTTGTAATTGATTTCGCTACAGTTAAAATTGAACCTTTACAGCATGCCCTGTAGCTGCTGTAGCTTTGTATATGAAGCCAGGAGACCAGAAAGTACTGTATGTCTCTGAACATTATGTAAGACGTACATTCAACACTATTTTTACTGGCAATTTTTTGATGTTTTGAACCAAAGTGGAAAACTGGTATTAAAATTACTATACAAGTAAATGTAAGTGAGATGATCATTAAGGACTAAATTTTCACTAAAGTATTAGTTTACCTACAGTAATCGCTTCATTTACGTTTCGTAATTACAAAGCATTGACGAAAAATCGAAGAAATAAAAGGAATTTATCGTTGGAATTTTGGAGGCGTTTATTTTACATTGTGGTTCTTCTGGCCGGATTGTGTGTGCGGAGCTGGCGGGGAGGGTGCTAGAGAGATAGAGAGAGAATTATTAAAGGGTACTCAACTGCAAGATTATTAATGGTCTTGTAGCCCGAAACGTAACGGCAATGACAACAGCTGCGCTTCTTAAGTGCTTAGATGAAGATTGGACTGGCAATTTGTAGGACACACAGTTAAATATTAGATGTTAAGGTTTCGCAAAACAGTTAACTCCTCATAGTGACGGAAAACACTGTGTTGTGTTTGTAATCCTATGAAACGCGAACAAAAAATCAGTCCAAAGCTGCAAATTTTACGTTTTTCTAACTGATTCGAAGAATAGTTTCTGACCGTGACTCATTATCAAATTTTGCTAACACCGTCAAAAAGGAATTTCGGAAGATGTGAAAACCATGTCAAAAATGTGCAACGAATAGTTTCAGAGCATACAGTTCCCTGTATGCTCTGTAACTGTTCGTTGCACATTTTGACATGGTTTTCACATCTTCCGAAATACCATTTTCGACTATGTTACGGTGATTCCAAAACGGGGCTAGGCCTGCAAGTAGTCATCGGGTGAATTAAAAAAAAAAGGGAATTGCAGCTTTCGACTGGTTCTTCGCTGCACTGATTAACAGATATTCCTAAACCACAGCTGGCTATTCTAGCAAGCTGGAAGTACGCAAACATTTTAGTTGATTACAAATATAAAATATAATACCATTTCGTAAACAAGCACATTTTTATCAAAGTAGTTAAATATGATAGAATATATGACTGCCTTCCTCTCTCTCAACATTTTCCAGTTTTTTATAAACAAAACAATTTTATGCTTCTCTTACACTCATTAGCAATACTATCTTTAGTTCAGCACCTTACCAGTACAATCAACTTTGACACCAGCATAAACATAGCTCCGTGGATCAATAAGCAACGTTGTTATTTTTCTTTAGTGAATAAATTGAAATATATCTTCGTTCCATACGTAAAGGACAGTTTAATTCCATGCCAATGTAAATATTGGCATTAAACGTGATTGAAGCAGTAATTTGAAGCAGTTTATAAAACTAGTAAGACAATCCGCTCCCTAATCCATTAATTTCTGTTTTCCGTCCTTTTGTGTGGTTGTATACATGTTGTTTGGTTTCCGAGGCTTGGCACCTTCGGTTCACCTGCAGATACCTTATTTGTCACGTCGGCCCGTTCTTTTTGTCTACCGCAGCAGAATCTCATCTCACGCCTTCAGCCCATGTTTCTTTCCAGCTCTGTGATCCGCTGTCGTAAGAACACCCATGTCTCCTGTGAACTACATTACTAGCACTACCATAACGAGTTGCGACGAAACGATGCTGTATGAAGGGCAGCGGTGCGAAATGTATGCTGCTATTACCCAAGTGCACCGAGGAAGCCTCGAGTTTAACGTCACATGAACTCCGAGACAGTTAGAGACGGGGAAACAGCAGTGCACGACAGTGCTTGAATAGGTATCTAGCTCTCGCGTTGTGGAAGGAAACGTCACAGCATCCGCTTCAACTGATTTAGAGTTATTATTGTACCTAACATTGATTTTGGAAACGCTTCAGTGTCTTTGCCCTGTGCATTGCGTTGTGAGAGCTTGGGATATGTTGCATTTTATGGAGAAATACGGAAAAATTCACATTGTTTTCAAGAGAGGCATAGTCACTATGAGCAATTTATAAACATTCGGGCTCACATAAAATGTTGTTGGTGTTTTTGAAGCGTCAGGTCCGACGCCAGTATCAAGGTGTGACTCTCGCAAATGAGATGAAATACGTCACGGTGAAGTCGTGTAGAGATCGAGTTTCCGTATGCTAGCAGAGATTACGACGAACTTGCAATGATGGGATTCTGCAACAGATTTCTAGTTTGTTCCCCACGACACGAATTTTGACATTTGTGACAAGTTGAAACACAGTGTGATTTTGGTGAATGTGGAATAACTGCAGGACATGACAGTATAAGGAGCAAGAAAGGTCATGTGGATATGTTGCCAGAAATGTGACCCACGAGAGGTAGCCTGCACCCACTTGACGGTGGAGATGAAAGACTTTTGACAATGTGCGTTTCATTGATTGAAAGCACACATGAGAATATACCAGGGAAGTATAAATGTTCTCTTTCTATCATTGTTTTAGTTTCACACTCAAGATGGGCATTGAACTGGAGCATCATCATCTAGAGGCTACATTAACCTCGTACTGCGAAAAGCAAGTCTTCCAACAGGAAGAACGTATATGACTCCCATCGAAAAGTTGTGGAAGGACGGCTGGTCCCACGAGGTGGAGCCGGGCTTTGCGGCCGAGCGGTTCTAGGCGCTTCAATCTAGAGCCACGCGACCGCTACGATCACAGGTTCGAATCCTGCCTCGGGCATGGATGTGTGTGATGTCCTTACGTTAGTTAGGTTTAAGTAGTTTTAAGTTCTAGGGGACTGACGACCTCAGATGTTAGGTCCCCTAGTGCTCAGAGCCATTTGAATTTGAACCAGAAGGCGATCGCCAGTAGTGGCGACCCCACACATTGTGGCTGAACTGGTGCCGGAGGTTGGTTGCCACCTTATCGTGCGGACTCTCCGAAGGCCACAGACGGGTATTGTGAAAGCTGACGATACCGTCCGTCGTAAAAGTAGCCTCATCTGCGAACAGGATTGATGACCGAAAGCCCCGTACCATGGTGGCCTCTGCAACGAACCAGCTACAAAACCGTCGCGCGAAAGCAAGTCAGTAAGTAATAAGGCCAGCAGCGTGAAAGTGATACGGATAGTGGCAACTACCGTGGAGAATGTCCCATACCGTCGTCGGGCTTACACTATGAGCGACGTGCCTGGTGGAATTATCGGGGTAATATTCCAAAGTATTTAACACATTTTAACTTCACCTTCAAGAGGTGGGTACTTACCTTAGTACATATTTCCGACCATATATCGATATATAATTTTTCGTCCTGCATCCTCTCAGGGGCTACTTACTGTAGTACGTTCGCTTTTAACAAAATATCCCTGTATAATGTACACTTATTAAGGTTGCAACATCAAAATTGGAGGAGTTATTCAAATATGTCGTCTTTTCTGGAAGTATTTTTCTGTGCCTAATATCGACATAGGCATGTCTGGTCTCTGAACTCGTGCTAGTGAGCAAGTAAACCTCTCTGTCGCAGCTTACGTCTAACGACCTATGTTATTATAATACTCGAATACTGCAGTTATCCAGAGATTGATTACGTTGTAATATTGTATTCACAGAGCGGTTACCCTCAACAAATTTACATTTTTTAAAATTAAAATTCAGAGGTTCACTTGGCTTGTTTGGCGTTATTAACAATGTGATCGGACTTCATGTACGTATTCAAACAGGTATTTTAAGTGAAAAATTTCCAGCCAACCGGTTGCAAATAGAATTTAAAATTTTAACTAGTTTTCAACGCCAACTAGGGGCGCCTTCTTCAGGGTAAATTATAACCTTACGTGTGGTTAAAAGGAAATTTGAGCGACCTCGCTCTAGTCAAAACATAAAAACCACAAATAAAACATTTTCCACCTGAATACATAACAGGTAGAGCCAAAATTTGAAACAATATATAAATTTTGACTATTCTATCTTCTGAGATAAGTCTCAGGGTCAGTATTGCCTCACTTGTTCCAACATTTCCACGAAATCCAAACTGAGCTTTCCTAAGCTCGGCTTCTACCAGTTTTTCCATTCGTCTGTAAACAATGGTGTTATACCTCCAATAAGAAGAGGAATGTTTACCACGACACGGGAAATGGATAGCACCAGGATCATGGCAAATCGAGACTGTGGATTATCGTTCCATGATTTTCGTTCACACGCAGGTTAGGATCCCACAACGCACGTATTAACCGCCGCAAGCAGGAAGTCCATACTCAACGTGATGCAGCTCGCAGCGATATAGCTCGAAAAAACTACGTATATTTCGCTTGACCGTGAGGGACAGCACAACCACGAACGTAGACCAGTAAATGAGACGACGAAGTGTTTTCTGGATCAGGGCTATGCAAATCCGCCGGCAGTCTCGCAGACTCCAGTGAGTAAGTGTGTACCTTTCCGCTCACCGCCTGGGGATCTGTGGAAAGAGGTTTATTTGCGAGACCAATGTTGCGGCCATCCTTGATGCGATAGAGATGTCTGGAAGTAGTAGTATGCCCAACGATTGTAACCGTCACAAGAATGGTACCACGTCATCCTTTCAGACGAGTCTCGGGTATGTCTCAGATTGATTTCCTCATCTGCATTCTGGCGGAGCATGTAGCGTGACAATATGGAGCGCCACTGGTTGCACAAAATGATCACCTGTGATCCTCGGCGTTATCTTTCAACAAGATAACGCAGACTGCACATGGTAAGTGCTGTCCTGACTTACCTTCATACAGAGGATATTCAACTGTTGCCCTAGTCGGCATGTTCTCCAGGTCTCTCGACCGTCGATGACGTCTGGCCTTGCTTTACCATAGGATTGAAACGCCACATTATACAGCCACTACGACTTACTTAACAGTGTGTCGCTGTTATACAAGCACAATTATACTCGAAGCCTTGCCGGGTTTCACATATATTTTCTACCAGAGGAGTGAGGCCTCTCTACATTTCTTGCCCTGTAGTCCAATCACGTACATATATAGGGTGTTTTTTTCCGCCATGCTGGATACTCAGAGTAAGTGAAGTTGCAATTGTTACTGGTTACCTCATCTTAATTCTACTGCAATTAACGCAAGAGCATTTTATACCGGACGCGTTTCGCTTTTGTTTACAAATCATCCTCAGTTGTCATTCTACAAATATTCGTAAATAATACGATACGTCTTCACATTTGGGTTTGTGGATTAAAAGGAGGATTTCTTTATACAGCTGGACGGTAATGTTCTTACAATTTTTCTCCCTCTCGTTTACATATTCTGCAAACAATTGCATCTTCCTTCGTTGCTTGTGTACACAGCGATCGAAAGAAACTTGGTTGTCCAGTTACTCTTTGCAATTTTCCGCTGTTCTTGAAATCAGTTGTTCTTAACTGCGTTGGCGTTTTTTTCCAGTTTATGCCATTTTGTAGAGCTCCTTAACAATAATGGAACTGATCCTACTGCAGTTACTTGTGTTCCGCACTCAGCACAATGCTTATATTTATTCAATTGTTTTTCTATGTAGGTTGTGAGTCAACCCGAGAATAAGTTGTTTTATTTGTGTGTGTGTGTGTGTGTGTGTGTGTGTGTGTGTGTGTGTGTGTGTCGTATATGCTCAGCAGAGATGTGAGTAGTCATGGAAGAGGTGGGGGGGAGGGTAGTGGAGGATAACAGTTGTATCATGAGTTTTGGGGCCGGTAGGCCAGAGACGAGGATTTGGCAGTGGTTATAGGGCAAGTAACTGGCAGAAGATGTGATCAGAAACTGACTTTTGGGAATGGTCTGTGGTGGTGTAGTCAAATGTATGTACTTATTATTATAAACGGATGGCCGCACCCCTACGCGCATCAGCCACTCACTACAACCACCAAGTCAGTTCCCATTCACCACTCTCCAGTCACCTCCTAGGTATTTTCAATATAATCACTAACCTCTTCTCCCTCTCTAAAGACTCAAACTACTACTGCAGCTCTACACCCACCGCTACTTGAAGTGGAAATCAGTGCAGAGCAAGGAGGAGTGGTTTGAGCAAAGTCGGAAAACTGCCGAGAGTGAACGTTTCTTCCAACGTCAAACTCCACTAACAACGAATGAAAAAGCAGTGGATTGCGGAATGTGTCATCAAGAGGCAGAAACAACATATGTAAATTACACTCTACCTGCTTTTAACCTATAAAAATCAAGATTTAGAAACGTATTATGTATCGCTATTTCCAGAATGACCACTGAAGCTGCTTTGTGAATAAGAGAGAGACGCTTCTCGTTTAAAACACTCTTTAACTGCAGTTAGCTTAAGACTGGATAACGAATAATAACTGATTATAAGAAGTCCTGCAGAAGATGGCCATGACAACAAAATATTAAGTAAAATTTCGATTGCTATCCTTCCCACCATTATGGCTAACAGTGGACATAAGGTCAGTTTCAGATCATAATGATTCCAGATGTATACAGGGCTATTACAAATGATTGAAGCGATTTCATAAATTCACTGTAGCTCCATTCATTGACTTATGGTCAGGACACGTAGTTTTCTTCGGCTGAAGCCGCACTTCAGATTTCTGCCGCCAGAGCGCTCGAGAGCGCAGTGAGACAAAATGGCGACAGGAGCCGAGAAAGCGTATGTCGTGCTTGAAATTCGCTCACATCAGTCAGTCATAACAGTGCAACGACACTTCAGGACGAAGTTCAACAAAGATCCACCAACTGCTAACTCCATTCGGCGATGGTATGCGCAGTTTAAAGCTTCTGGATGCCTCTGTAAGGGGAAATCAACGGGTCGGCCTGCAGTGTGTGAAGAAACGGTTGAACGCGTGCGGGCAAGTTTCACGCGTTGCCCGTGGAAGTCGACGAATAAAGCAAGTAGGGAGCTAAACGTACCACAGCCGACGGTTTGGAAAATCTTACGGAAAAGGCTAAAGCAGAAGCCTTACCGTTTATTATTGGTACAAGCCCTGACAGCCGATGACAATGTCAAACGCTTTGAATTTTCGCGCATGGTTGCAACAGCTCATGGAAGAGGATGCGTTCAGTGTGAAACTTGTTTTTAGTGATGAAGCAACATTTTTTCTTAATGGTGAAGTGAACATACTCAATGTGCGAATCTGGGCGGTAGAGAATCCTCACGCATCCGTGCGGCAAATTCGCAGTTCACCAAAAGTTAACGTGTTTTGTGCAATCTCACGGTTTAAAGTTTACGGCCCCTTTTTCTTCTGCGAAAAAAGCGTTACAGGACACGTGTATCTGGACATGTTGGAAAATTGGCTCATGCCACAACTGGAGAAAGACAGCGCCGACTTCAACAGGATGGTGCTCCACCGCACTTCCATCACGATGTTCGGCATTTCTTAAACAGGAGATTGGAAAACCGATGGATCGGTCGTGGTGGAGATCATGATCAGCAATTCATGTCATGGCCTCCACGCTCTACCGACTTAACCCCATGCGATTTCTTTCTGTGGGGTTATGTGAAAGATTCAGTGTTTACACCTCCTCTACTAAGAAACGTGCCAGAACTCCGAGCTCGCATCAACGATGCTTTCGAACTCATGATGGGGACATGCTGCGCCGAGTGTGGGAGGAACTTGATTATCGGCTTGATGTCTGCCGAATCACTAAAGGGGCACATATCGAACATTTGCGAATGCGTAAAAAAACTTTTTGAGTTTTTGAATGTGTGTGCAAAGCATTGTGAAAATATCTCAAATAATAAAGTTATTGTAGAGCTGTGAAATCGCTTCAAACATTTGTAATAACCCTGTATACTATGCACTGGCTCACACGGCTCGGACTACTTGCTGCTCTGCAGCAGAGGCTCTGCACGTTCGCTGCCGGCGCCACGGATTGCAGTGGGCACCTTTCCCACCCGCCGCCTGGGGAGCTATGGGAAGTGCTGTATTCACGAGGCACCCCTTTGTGCTCGCCCGGTGACAGGGGCGGCGCCTGAAGCACCCTCAGCCGCGCGCCTCTGCCCTGCAGCTGCTCGCGCTCCCAGGGGATTGGTTCTACTGCAGCTTCGCGCCGCGCCTGTAAAATGCTACAAGTTAATGGGAGCGGCCTCTCGCGCGCCCCGCGCCTGCCCTGCTCGACGATCTGCGTCCCGCATCCCGCGCCGTCCCTCCCCGAAGGCGCTCCCAGGGAAATATTAGCCACTCAGCCGTCCGGTAATCCCGCTCGGCGACGTCTACGAAAGGCATTAGCATCGCTGAAAAGCCTCGAGGATCCTGCTTCCGTCTCCACAGGTCGCTAGTTGCTGCGCATCCTAGTAGAGTCCTCCCATTCATCAGGGATTTTCTTTTCGATGGAATGAGGCGGATCTTGAGTAACTCAGGGGTGGGGAATCACTTAAACCCCGTTCCGAAATCCTGCAGCAAGATAAATTTTGTCTTTCCTTTGTGTAGGTCCCAATGTAAGAGTTAATCAAAACATTTCAGCGGCATACTTCCTTCAAATTATAAGACTAAACTTTCTACATGAATCTCTTTTTACGAGTGATCACTTCGAAGACATAAGGTAACGTAATTTATTTTTCGTTTGAATGTGTTAGGAATGCTGTATGACACTGAACGTTGCTATTAATTCAGTTCAAACTTCGATGGTACCAGGAACTTAGTGCCTTCCATTGCCCTATAAAAAGTAGGATTCTGCACGCTATTGCCAATTACACACTTGTTTGACGGGACAGCATCAATAGAGAAATATAGCAACAGAACAAGATAAAAGTAATATCATTTACGAAGAATATGTTACAGCGAAGGGCGTTAAGCGTATAAGCGCCGATTTTGTAAGGATTGTTACCTTACTATGTATCCGCTTCAGCGTGTTAGTTGTTTTTATCCTGCACCTAACGGTTTTCTGTCCAGTGTATCACATAATTTACTACCTGATACTTTCTGCACAGTCTTCACTCCACCTGTCGGTAGAGACTAACAGTTTTGCGGCCGCACACCATACCTCAAAACCTGACTTGCTTCCCATAGGAATATAAGCTTTAATAGATTGCTGTTGCCACATGTACTTGGAGGTACCAACCAATCTAAAAATGTGCTAGTCCAAGAGCTGCAGTTATTAGTCTGTCATCTCATGTTATGTACACCAATGGTAACGCCCCTCACCTTGGCCTACCTTTGCACTTCGATTTTTGAAGATGAAAATAATTCCGTAACATGTCGTACATACTTTGTCATCTATAAAGTCATTCTTTACCTGATTTGGGAACCTAGGCAGTGTAAGATCCACGCATATTTGTAATATTCAAAACTCTTTCATTGGTCACCAATAAATATACCTGCAATTATACACCTAACACCTGGTGTAATACATAACTCTGGTACAGTCTGATGCTGAGCACATGAGGTTCTGTACTTAATACATTGCTAATCTAAATAACTTTGCTCTCTCTCGCAGTCTTTGTTACTGTCACTACAGGAAAGTGTAATTATGCAGGCACTATTGTTTTTTTTTTTTTGTCATCAGTCTACTGACTGGATTGATGCGGCCCGCCACGAATTCCTTTCCTGTGCTAACCTCTTCATCTCAGAGTAGCACTTGCAACCGACGTCCTCAATTATTTGCTTGACGTATTCCAATCTCTGTCTTCCTCTACAGTTTTTGCCCTCTACAGCTCCCTCTAGTACCATGGAAGTCTTTCCCTCACATCTTAGCAGATATCCTATCATCCTGTCCCTTCTCCTTATCAGTGTTTTCCACATATTCCTTTCCTCTCCGATTTTGCGTAGAACCTCCTCATTCCTTACCTTATCAGTCCACCTAATTTTCAACATTCGTCTGTAGCACCACATCTCAAATGCTTCAATTCTCTTCTGTTCCGGTTTTCCCACAGTCCATGTTTCACTACCATACAATGCTGTACTCCAGACGTACATCCTCAGAAATTTCTTCCTCAAATTAAGGCCGGTATTTGATATTAGTAGACTTCTCTTGGCCAGAAATGCCTTTTTTGTCATAGCGAGTCTGCTTTTGATGTCCTCCTTGCTCCGTCCGTCATTGGTTGTTTTACTGCCTAGGTAGCAGAATTCCTTAACTTCATTGACTTCGTAACCATCAATCCTGATGTTAAGATTCTCGCTGTTCTCATTTCTACTACTTCTCATTACCTTCGTCTTTCTCCGATTTGCTCTCAAATCATACTGTGTACTCATTAGACTGTTCATTCCGTTCAGCAGATCATTTAATTCTTCTTCACTTTCACTCAGGGTAGCAATGTCATCAGCGAATCGTATCATTGATATCCTTTCACCTTGTATTTTAATTCCACTCCTGAACCCTTATTTTATTTCCATCATTGCTTCCTCGATGTTCAGGTTGAAGAGTAGGGGCGAAAGGCTACAGCCTTGTCTTACACCCTTCTTACTACGAGCACTTCGTTCTTGATCGTCCACTCTTATTATTTTCTCTTGGTTGTTGTACATATTGTATATGACCCGTCTCTCCCTATAGCTTACCCCTACTTTTTTCAGAATCTCGAACAGCTTGCACCATTTTATATTGTCGAACGCTTTTTCCAGGTCGACAGATCCTATGAAAGTGTCTTGATTTTTCTTTAGCCTTGCTTCCATTATTAGCCGTAACGTCAGAATTGCCTCTCTCGTCCCTTTACTTTTCCTAAAGCCAAACTGATCGTCACCTAGCGCATTCTCAATTTTCTTTTCCATTCTTCTGTATATTATTCTTGTAAGCAGCTTCGATGCATGAGCTGTTAAGCTGATTGTGCGATAATTCTCGCACTTGTCAGCTCTTGCCGTTTTCGGAATTGTGTGGATGATGCTTTCCGAAAGTCAGATGGTATATCGCCAGACTCATATATTCTACACACCAACGTGAATAGTCGTTTTGATGGAATGTTATCTATCCCTTCTGCCTTATTTGACCGTAAGTCCTCCAAAGCTCTTTTAAATTCCGATTCTAATACTGGATGCCCTATCTCTTCTAAATCGACTCCTGTTTCTTCTTCTATCACATCAGCCAAATCTTCACCCTCATAGAGGCTTTCAATGTATCTGCTCTCTCCTCTGCATTTAACAGTGGAATTCCCGTTGCACTCTTAATGTTACAACCGTTGCTTTTAGTGTCACCAAAGGTTGTTTTGAATTTCCTGTATGCTGAGTCTGTCCTTCCGACAATCATATCTTTTTCGATGTCTTCACATTTTTCCTGCAGCCATTTCGTCTTAGCTTCCCTGCAATTCCTATTTATTTCATTCCTATTGGTTAACTAACCTGTTGCGCTATAAATTGAAACTGCTAAGTTGGACTTTTGTTTTCTCAAATGAATTAATAGAAGTGTGCTCCATGGCATAATTGCAGGCACTGGAAACATGGAAATGAGCGTTTGGCGTCATTGGCCGGGAGGCCCCTTGCGGGTCTGGTCCGGCCGCCTTGGTGCAGGTCTTACTACATGCGACGCCACACTGGGCGACCTGCGCGCCGGATGGGGATGAAATGATGATGAAAACAGCACAGCACCCAGTCCCTGAGCGGAGAAAAATCCCCGACCCAGCCGGGACTCGATCCCGATCCCATAGGACGGCAATCTGTCATGCTGACCACTCACATTGCAGGCACTGAACTGAATTACCTGACTGCAGGATTGGAATTATCAAAGTGTACGTGACATGTTGGTTTCTGTGCTGGCACCAGAAAAATTCCGGCCGCAGTGGCCGAGCGGTTCTAGGCGCTTCAGTCTGGAACCGCGCGACTGCTGCGGTCGCAGGTTCGAATCCTGCCTCGGACATGGATATGTGCGATGTCCTTAGATTAGTTAGCTTTAAGTAGTTCTAAGTTCTAGGGGACTGATGACCTCAGATGTTAAGTCCCGTAGTGCTCAGAGCTATATGAACCATTTTGAACCAGAAGAATTTCCGTCTCAGCCAGAAAAAGGAGAAAAGAACGTAGTGCACAGTTGACAGCTCTCCTCTGGGTCGCTGGAAACACTATCGCCGGACGAGTTGGGCACTTTAATGGTTGTAATGCGAAGCAGAAACTGGTCCGAATTTCTGAGCGCCATCTGATGGCTACTGCCTCGAACTGACAGGAGCCAGGTGAGCAGGTGCGCCTGTGAGGTGGCGGTCTCTTGTAGTCCCTGCTGTGTACCCTTAAGCCTTGTACACAACAATATGAAGTTGCATGTCTGCAGCCCTCACACACAATCAAATGCCTGCACCACAGTACCGTACCACGCTGCTATAGGGACTTAAACAACATGTTGCAGCCTATTGATAGAGTGGAGTATGATGCCGTAGTTTGTTTCCTGCATTATAAGATGGCCTCTCTTGTAGCAATTCATGCTGAACTGCCAGAAATGTAAGGCAATAATATATGACCATATCACACAGCGGTTGTGTGATGGAGGATACCGCGTCTACACAATATAGAACAGTGTAACAGACCATCTCTCTGTGTGTGACCGCGAAATGTAGGGAGAGTGATGGTGTCCTTGTATCACTATGATCCCAAGATGAAGGAGCAAAGCAAGCGGAAAAATCATGTTTATTCACCACCGCAGGAAAAGGCAAAGATAGAGCCATCTCCGGCCAAGGTCGTGCTGTTTGGGACTGACGTAGTATGGTCCCAACAGATTATGCACATAAGGGGCAAACCACCACTCCCATAACCAAACGAAAAGATTACGGGATGCTGTCAAGAAGACTCATCACGGAAAGCTGTCCAAGGGGGTGTTTTCTCTCCACAACACGGCCCTGGCATATTCTGTAGAGTACCTGTTCACATATACTGCTTCATTGTACTGTCAAATTCGTTAAACCACCAGTCATATTCTTCGTCCCCGTTCCTCGAATAAAGTAATCTTTGCATGGCTAGAATTTCCAGAATAACAAAAAGGTGATTTTCGAGGTGGGACGTGTCGCCAAAATTCAGTCTTTTACAACCATGAATTCCGCCAACTCGTCCACCGCTGGAGAAAGCAGTGTCACATGAAGCATATGTAAGAAAGTTCTAATGCCACCATCATCGTCGCAGCGTGGTTTTTTCCTAGGTGACTGATGACCTCAGATGTTAAGTCCCATAGTGCTTAGAACCATTTTTTGATCTATTCATACTGCAAAAAATATCAACAGTGATGTCTTATGTGGGTGAAAGGATGTGCGCCTGTCATAGACAACAATATACACGAGACAAAAGGTAAGGAGAGAAAGATTCACAACCGAAATTTCACGAAATTATAGTCGAATTTAGTGACTAAAATACGCCAACAAGAAGTTTGTAAAACAGAATGTGCGAAAAAGCAAGAAGTGGTAATGTTTATGCCAGTATATAGCAGGATCATCCGAGGTCTGTCAAAAAGAATGAAAGGCATTAAAGATGCTTGTTATGAATAAAGTTGGGAAATCTTGACAAAAGGAAAGTCCTACATTCCCCCATGTAGGATCATGACAATGAAGAATATGTCGATACAAACCGCTTAACAACAGCGTATGATGATGAGAGAAAATATAATTGCATTTTCTTAACGGAATTTCCATATGGATGCTGCATACCGTTCCTTATATGTGGTAAATGGTTGCTGGAGCAATACTGTTCCATAAACAGGAAATAAGAAAAGATCATGTGTTTATGTGAAGCAACAAAATATGTGGAGAAACTGGAGAACACCACTTTTTTTCGAGTATTCCGCATTTAAAGTCTTCCTCAGAAAGTAGTTTATGTAAAAGATGATGACTTCGAAATGGGCAAAAAGAAAAACACTACATCACCTATTCTTGTATTTTATTAGAATATGAAAATATCAAGTAGTTCGTTCTACACTTCTTCGTGGAGAATGTCCTTTGCTATTTTAGACAGATGATTTTCTTTTTCCTGGCTACCAATTACTTACTTTCGTTCCTGTTTAACTGTTTTCGTCTAAGAAGCAGCAATGTATCCCGAATTTTCGGTTAGTACGTTGCGCAGATTGTGGAATGGAATTTTTTGTACGTATTTATTACGAAATTTATGTTAATAGGGTTAGAATTTTGGAAAATACTTCGGCGATGAATACATGTGGTATACTCGTATAGCAAATGCTAGCTTCAAGCTTGTATCGACGGACAATTGTTTAGACTTAACGTCGACACGATAACAAAATTTTGGACGTTTGCTTAATTCCCTCGGAGATACAACTTTGGAAAATAGTTTTTATATTGGTCTATGACACGGAGTGGTTGTTTCCTCGAACAGTCGTTTTCCTAGGACCAGTATCATAAGCTGCACCTTGCTACAAGTTAATCGGTGATTTAGATCATGAATGGTGTTGTATATGGCCGTCCTAAAGCCATAGATTCCATATTCACATGACATTCGTGGAATAGGAATGTGAAAAAGCGATACTGGTAACATAGTTCTGAATAACCGGTATTTATTTCGTCTCGGTTGTATCAGATTCTTCCAGTGGGGCTGAAGTGGTTGGTTTTAAATAGCAAATTTTTAAAAGACGAGCCTAATAGAGCGTTCTATGGATTATGAAAGATTTATATTGTCTTTGAATAATATTGATTTTGATTAAAGGAATCCACTTACAGATCAGCACATTGTAAAAAGAGCATGTATGGACAGACTGGGCAATAAATATTCGATGTTGGATTAATTAATTAATCAAATTTTAATTATTCTCATGTTATTGTTTCTGCTTTGCCCAATATCGAAACTGCTCGTCTGAATTTTTTTAAATAGAATTTTTGGTTTCCCTAATATAAGTCAGTGTGCTCAAATTCCCGATAAAAGTTGTATTTTTAAATAGAAACGGTATTTTCATTTGAAACATATAAAGAAGAAGAAAGCTACCAATTTCACATAACAGAATATTGGCTGCCGTTTCCATGAGATAATAAAAAAGGGTGTGGCGCCTTGAGCCACAAATAAAAAACCAAGAAAGAAAGCTACGGTATGAGTAATAAATTAACAAATTCACTATCCATTCATAGTTTATAATGAAGAAAGAAATTAGTTGGTCCGCTGCCAGTGACTACATAATACGCCACTATCTGCTTGTAGCACCTAGAAACGGCGAAAAAAACAAGAAAAATAGAGTTCTACAACATCAGTTTACAACATTTAGCACTGAATATTCATAATACATAAATAGCGATGACTGGGTGTTGTGTGATGTCCTTAGGTTAGTTAGGTTTAAGTAGTTCTAAGTTCTAGGGGACTGATGACCATAGATGTTAAGTCCCATAGTGCTCAGAGCCATAAATAGCGCTATGGTCCTTGATTACTCTTGATTTTCTCGTAGATTTAAAAAATCAGAATTAATAACAAAATACTGGTGAGTTTTTTCTAGTATTCAAACCCTCATTACTTTTCGAGAAAAGCAGTGAACGGTGCAGAGATTAATTTTTTCAATGTACCTAATATCTTTGAATTTTGATGCAAAGGTCTGAATGTTTGAACCTTAGTGGAATGTCTCCGTTTGTTGTTGGAAATGATAGCAATAAAAGACTGAAGATAGTTTTTTTTCTGTCTTAACGGTCAGTTTGCAGCAGAGAAGAAAACAACCAGTGTAACAGAAAACCGATTGTTTCATGGAAAATCGCCATACCTATCGTGGGATCCCAACGAGCCGAAAAGCAATACCGCGGAACGATAAAGTGCCTCTCATGTGGAACACGCTACGTGCTTCGTGCTTGTCATGTCCCCCCCCCCTCCCTCTCTCCCCCCATGCAGCTGGACTGCCCAGGCTATTGTGGAACACAACCGTTAGCTTTGAAAAGAAATTAGTAGCTACTTTTACAATTGTGTGTGCACTTATGTACTTTGAAGCACTGAAAATAATAGATCATTGCTATAAAATGAAGCGTATGTTTGACAATACATTCACGTAATTCTGTTTTATAAAATCACATTCTGCTGTTGCCACAATAGCTTTATTTGCATATTGTTTGCATTCAGTATGGTCAACTGTGGATTACCACAAACTTGTGCCTCAGTATTTTCAACAGATTGCCTCATTTACATCAGCGGTTCCCTGCATAGGGATAGTTACCCCTCAGCTAAAATGAAATTTTCTGAGTGGGAGGCAGAAACAAATTTGTTCAGTCAACTGCATTTCGTTGACAAAACTAAATTATTTTGAGAAAATCATTGCCACTATCACTTTTTGTAAGACCGTAAATTGGAATAAGTAAGCAATAATTATCATTTTTTTCAAATATTATCATTAACATGTGAATCAGTGCGGTGGTGACTATAGCTTATGAAACGAACGTCTTGCACCCACTACACACATACCTTTCACAATGCATATACAACAGTAATCACCAGAAAAATATATCATATATATTTCAATACCCAATTAAAATGCCTTCTCCTAACTGTAGGTAGTCCCATAAATATATAACCTAGCTTCATTCTTAAACTGACAGCAGTAAAGGAGGAAACTGATAGTGTGGCATAAGTATGGAATGACTACTAGGCTACTGCAGCTCCTACAGCTGATAATAATAATAATAATAATAATAATAATAATAATAATAATAATAATTGCTGTTATTATTATTATTATTATTATTACTTGCAGTTGTCAGACAGATTTGATAGACTGAAATCTTCCAATTCCTGTCAATTCAGAAGTAAGGAGTCCAGCAAAGAAGTGATTTACGAACAGTAAGCGTAGTGCACACATTTTAACTTGGTTGACTTTGAATGGAAGTGACGCAAGGTGCGCTATGGAGAGAAGAGTTGAGGAGGATTTACGTTTCGTTACAACTGTCTTACCTCAATGTGAATAGGTCTAGTTGAGTCGACGTAAGTTGATCCCTGGCAGTTGCAGTGGGTTGGGCGCAGAATATTCGCACGGCTACCTAAACCAATAACGTGATACGATTTTGTAAGCGTTTCTATGGAAACGCCTCGAGGTTGTCAAAGATCTGTAGACGGCTACTGTTTTCACCTGCAGCCGTTACCGCTTAGCAGTTGAAAGATGGAAACAGTGCTGCTAGCTGTCAGGGATCTTCTTACCACTGGCTCAAACCGTAACTTGCTTTCCCGAGAAAGAACTGAAGGTAGCATCGCGATGCACTGAGAACTGCTTTATCGTTCTACAAAAAAGAGATTGTTACAAAGACTGTATCAGGGGCTAGTTCGTGGTTGGTTGAAGGAAAACTATTTTTTATTCCAAGTTTAGTTAGGTGCTAATGTTGATGAGGAGGGGGAGGGGTGCAATAGCTAGTATCTGATTGCATTCATGGGTAATGGACACACAAAGAGTGCGAACTACTGATTTACACAGTCAGCAAACCCAGATTAAAGCCATTTTTGGAATAACCGAGTATGAAATGTCGCTAGTCGGACTCTCGTTGAAACAAATGGACTACAAGTAAGCTCCCAATACCTGACAAATGTTCATTTCAGTTACGGTTAATTATAATCTAGCTGTATTGATACTGTTTTAGCCATCGTGTTTTAAGTTGCTTTTGTGTATTATGTATATTGTAAACCATCCATTCACATATTAGTAAGACTCCCAATTCTGTCCCACCGAATTTCTCAGTCTTAGGTTTCGGGCTTCCACTCCTAAGTGCAATGTAGATCAGGTTTTGAAAACCCGCGTGTAACCATATTTTGCTGTACGTCTCTGGACTGTGGATGTTATGCGAAATTTTTTTCTATGCAGAAGTCAAAAACTTATAAATTAATAATAGAGCGTGTTTCACTTTGTAATGTGAGCTGAAATAGTTTATAATCAGTTTCGCGACAGTCTTCATAAGTCAGCACCTACGATGGCTTGCCAATAACCCGGGCGATCGTAAAAATCTGGGACAGTGGTTAACTTTTACCATTTTATTAAAAGGAGGGTACAAGCTCTCTACTCACTTGATCAGTTTCAGGATTTGTGCTACATAAGGCACCACACAGGCAGTTCTGACGTTGCGGTTGATAATGGAAAGATTGAACAAAAATCCAAACACGCTCATAGGGTTTTTTGACCTGAAGAAAGAATTCGTCAATGTAAAAAGGTGACAGATGTTCTAAGTTCTTAGAAAAATAGGGGTACGTTATGGGGAAAGACGGTTGGTATACAATATCAGAGAATGACTGCCATGGCACTACAGGGAGCTGTAGATGGTTGAAACTCTGGAGAAATACAGAGATAGGAATACATCCAGCACAGAACTTAGGATGCCGTTTGCAACTGCTACTTTCAGATCACAAGGTTGGCACAGGAGAAAAATGTGGTGGCCCACATCAAACTAGACAGAAGACTGATGACTTAAAGAAAAGAAAAGCACAGGTCGTTGGTTGAAGCATTTACTTAAATTGCCTGATTGACAAACTTATCGTTCTTAATTATCGATTTTTGTTCCTGTGTAATGCTGCTAATAAGAGTTAACTGTGAATGGTAGTTTTAGTGTCTTGAGTTGGTCAGACAGTAGTTCGATACTCAGTGTCTAGGGGATCCTTCAGTGCTTAAAGAGAGAGCTCTACATCCTCGAATAGCACTGCAGATTTTACCCCCTGGAGTACCATGAAAGTTATTCCCTGATGTCTTAACTCATGTCTTATCATTTTCTCTCACCAACTTGTCAATGTTTTCAAAGTTTCATCTCTTCGCAGATTCCTCGTAGAGCCTCCTCATCTGAGATCTTTTTAGTCCACCAGATTTTCAAAATCATCTGCAACAACACATCTCGAACCCTTCTATTCTTTTCTTTTCCGATTTTCCCACAGTCCACTTATCATAATAAGTTTAAAAAAGACTGCTGAAAAGGTTCCTCGCAGTTCATTAGTGCTACGCGCCTCGCCCGGCCGTATACCAGAGTTTGCAGGCAGCCGATTATGGAAGGCGGCTTTACTTCCTTCGTGAGCCATTATTCCTTCCGTACCGTCAGGCTCGTCCCTATAGCGCTTCACAAAGGTGGAGGAAAAAACAGCCGCTCTTTTGTGCCATGCTAACTTGCTTGAACGTCTTCTGCAGTATCTTGTTGTCAAGTTGGCTGAGAGACGTATCCCCATAGCTGGGGTAGTCTAATTTTCGATGACTGTGTAAACACAGCGCTTTATGGAGCACTGTTAGGTACGGAACAGCGGCAAATACCGTTTTCACTGCACTACGCACTAACCATAGCTTTCGATGTAGCTCTGTTTTCTTTTTCACGAATTAGCTAACATTATGTGTAAGGAAACCAAAAGTAGCGTGCGTGCCAAATTACTAGGCTGCTATCTGCGCAGAAGACGCGGTAACGACGGAACAAAGGTAGTTCAAATGGCTCTGAGCACTATGGGACTTAACATCTGAGGTCATCTGTCCCTTAGAACTTAGAACTACTTAAACCTAACTAACCTAAGGACATCACACACATCCATGTCCGAGGCAGGATTCGAACCTGCGACCGTAGATGTCGCGCGGTTCCAGACTGAAGCATCTAGAACAAAGGTAGTGGTTGGGTCTCTCTTGCGAACGAAAATGATTCAAATGGCTCTAAGTACTATGGGACGTAATATCTGAGGTCATCAGTCCCCTGGAATTGGAACTACTTAAACCTAAGGATATCCCACACATCCAGGCCCGAGGCAGGATTCGAAGCTGCGACCTTAGCAGCAGACCGGTTCTAGACTGAAGCACCTAGAACCTCTCGGCCACAACGGCCGGCTCCTTGCGAACCGGGCAATGTTGTAGGGAAGGCGTAGTTCTACAGCGTCCCCCGTTTTTAGCTGAGTGTGCAGCACGACGGAATGTCATACCTAACAGCCCGGGTTCAATTCCCGGCTGGATCAGAGATTTTCTCCGCTCAGGGACTGGGTGTTGTGTTGTTCTTCTCATCATCATTTCATCCCAATCGACACGCAAGTCGCCGAAGTGGCGTCAACTCGAAAGACTTGCACCAGGCGAACGGTTTACCCGATGGGAGGCCCGAGTCACACGGCATTCCCAGTTCTACACCATAAGCGTTCGCACAAACTTGTGTCTCGCAAAACTTGTAAGCTACAGCTAGTGAGTCTGCGAACGATCATATCAACAGGTTATGCCAGTGCGATAAAAATTCAACAAGTCAGCCTCTTATTATTAAGAATACAATGGGTACAGGAATCCGCTGTAACTGGATCAGAGAGTGATTTAGTTTTGCCTGCCTTGTACACACACAGCGGTGTTTCGACAATTTCACCTCAATAATATGCTAATGCAGCAGCGATTGCTACAGAATCATGAAATAGGCCAGTATTAATCAAACAACTGAGGACAAATGAATGTCAATAACTTATGAAAACCTAAAGCTTGTTTAAGAAAACGTGTGATGCCTTCATTTATAGTGTTACAGGATCCATACTAATTCTTATTTCACCAGCTGTTGATAGCACTTCGAAATACCGTATCATTTCATTTAAAAAGTCTATAGTCTCTCGTACATCGCAATAGATAAGAAAGTTTCAGCCTTTGCTTTGTGGAAAAATTTGCTTGCTATCTTTGCCAAAAATTTGTTTCAGTACCTCGAACTCTTCATAAGATCTGGAGGATATGATTATTTCACTTCCATTCTCGGTTGCGCTGACGATCGGAAGTGAGTGCACAACCCACAGTCTATATTGGGAGATAACTATATACAGATATAGTGGAGTAACAGTGATCGTTAACGATATGATAAGCAGTTCATCATGAATCTGAAGAATGAGGCTATCATGTGTCTGAGAATCAGTTTACTTTACCAGCAGTGTCCTTAAAACCTATTGAGAAAGCACTCTTAATAAGTGTACTGATGTCTTTTCATAACTTTTACTTTTCATCTGCCTTCCGGGTTTCGACTTACTGTCATTTTCAAAGTCTACAAAAATGCAACATACAACTGGTGTCAGACTACATGAAAATTTTTTACCACTGATAAGAGACATATTCCTACGACTAGCATATGGAATCCCACCTTACAATTGCTATGTCAGTCACATAAAAACATTACCTACATTGTATCACCTCGACATTCCCGAGCACGAGACAAGTGCAAACTGCTACCAAGTGAACATTTTGGAAGCCATGTAGACCAGACATCTAGGAGGCGCTTGGTACGTGGAACATTGTGTAATTGGTTTCTGTTTACAATCACAATTTTCACCCTTACAGCTATAAAATAATTTCACCAGTCAATATGAGAATTACGTACAATGTTTTACAAAGGATATTACTTTACAAAATAATATTTACAGCTTTTTTTGTCTAATATATTGTGAGATAGCGCTGATTGGCTCTGAAGTCAACGGTCTGTTAACGAACAAATCTTTTGTTTTATTTACAACTTAAAGCACATAAATTACCACCATGAGTGAAAGTTCATAAATATTTAATAGAAGTTAAAGTTATGTAGATTACTAGAGGATTGTAAGACAATCGATTAAAGCTGACACACTTAAGATACGGTACATAAGAACTTTTGTAGTTGTATGACCATAAAATTGTTTTCTGTGAATAAAAGGTATTGCAGATCGCCCTTCTCTTAATTGTGACATGGCGATCTACAACGTTTGTTATTCACAGAAAAAAAATTGTGGTCATACTACTACTGAAGATCTTATGTATGGTATTTTAAGCGGCCCAACTTTAATCGATACCCTTAGAACCGTCAAGTAATCTACACAGCTTTACCTTTTAATAAATATTTATGATTTTTTACTGATGGTAGAAATTTATGTCCTGCAAGTTGTAAATAAAAGAAAATATTTGTTTGTTAAATGACATTCGGCCTCGGCGCCAATCAGAGCGATCTCTCAATATATTAGACAACAACAAAAAGCTGTAAATTATTATTTTTAAGGTAATATGTTTTGTAGAACATTGTAAGTAATTCTCATATTGACTAATGAAATCATTTTATAGTTGCAACGATGAATTTGTTACAAAAACAAATTGTAGCGTGTACCACGGAGCTAGCGCCGCCTAGCAGTTAGGTCTACTTGGCTTTCAAAATATGTTCACTTGGTTGCGGTTTGCAATTCTCTCGTGCTCGGGAATGCTGACGTGATACAATCTATGTAATGTTTTTATTTGACTGACGTAGCAATGGTAAGCCCGGAAGCCATATTATAGCCATTGTTTTATGTCTCTTATCAATTTCTTCTGATACCAGTTTTATGTTGTGTTTTTGTAGCCTTCGAAAATGACGGAAAGTCGAAACACGAAAGGTACACGAAAAATAAAAATGTCATCAAGACATAAGCAAAGTTAGCAAAAGAGTATCCAGATGGCCGCCTCGCCTCACAGCATTTTCCTGCAAATTGCAGCTACAGAGGCCGGCCGGGGTAGCCGAGCGGTTCTAGGCGCTTCAGTCTGGAAACGCGCGACCACTGCGGTCGCAGGTTCGAATCCTGCCTCGGGCATGGATGTGTGTGATGTCCTTAGGTTAGTTAGGTTTACATAGTTCTAAGTTCTAGGGGACTGATGACCTCAGAACTTTAAGTCCCATAGTGTTCAGAGCCATTTGAACCATTTGCAGCTACTGAGGAGGATTACTGTACAACCGGAGTGTGCAAGTCTCCATGCCCGCAGTGTGGCCGAGTCGGAGGGAGAGTGTTTCAGATGAAGCTCTCAGTTCAGTGAGCTATATATACCTGAGGCGGCCGCTAATTCGGAACAGAGTAGCGGACCTACCCAGCACTGACGCGATTGCGTTTCTACACGCTGGCCGTGTAATCCTGCACATGCTTTACACGATGCGCTGAGGGTCCATTCATAATATATGTTGGCCCTTGGCTGGTGGGAAGCAATCGGTGGAAACTGTGTGACTTCGGGCAACTGCAGAATATTCTTGCTCTTTCCAGTCCTCAGCTACTAAACAATGTAATGTGGCAAGCAATGTGAAAACGATACTGGCCCCTGTTTACAGCGTGCGCAGCGGCGAAAACGCGGAGCTTCATTTCCGTACACACTCATCTCTCTGCAGCCCATAAACTAGGCAGTGGTTGTGTGCTTACGCTCCTTGCATCCCACGTGAAAGGGCGAAGTTACATTGTGCTTATAACTGTTTAATTAGTACCAGAACGCGGAGGAAACGTTTGTGCCAGGTCCAGATATTCAGATTAGAACCGAGGCTTATCCAGTGACTGGTAGCCAACCAATCCCTAAAAGTCACAGGAATACTTCAGTCCATTACTGTTCCCAGCTTTATGCAAAATGTCTGAAATACGAGTATATTGCTGTGTAGGATGTCTTAGTGAAATTTATGATTCACCTAAATACAGCCGCGCGAGGTAACCTCGCAGTCTAGGCGTCTTGTCATTGTTCGAGCGGCTCATTTCATCGGAGGTTCGAGTCCTCTCTCGGGCATGAGTGTGTGTGTCGTCCTTTGCGTATGTTAGGTTAAGTTAGATTAATTAGTGTGTAAGCCTAGGGACCGATGACCTCAGCAGTTTGGTCCCCTAATTCTTACCACAAATTTCCAAATTTTCCATCTAAGTACGTTTCAAGCTACCAAATTCAGTGACTGTCTCACTCCACTTCAGCTCTTGAAAATAATTCAGGGGTAGATAAACAAATTACCCAAATATCTGTAATTGCCTAATAATATTTCATGCCTTGCTAGTATCTGTAGTTCAGTCTAGAAGATCTTCAATAATACTTGCTACTGGATCAACATTGGCTCACTGATATGAAAGCACATTTCCAACGAAAATTATAGGAAACTTATTTTATGAGCTTTACGATCTATTGCATATATGTACAGGTGTCTTCATTATACCATTGTGTGCCAAGGCAGGGACGAGAATTATGCTTACATGCCATGCTGTGGTTTGCATGCACTCTCTCTCTTGGCTGCATACGTCCACCACTTTCACGCCATGCTGTCTGAATTGGAGCAAGGGGAAGAGAGAGAAAAGCGCCCCATATAGTAGGCAATGCATTTGCGTAAATAACATTGAGTGGATTGTTTCCGGCTTGGTCTCATATTTCTCAATAATATGGATCACAAGTATAATCTCACTATTTTTTGCGCTGAAGACAGAATAAAATTTTTATCTGTTTTAAATTTTCGGCATACGTCAGATACAGACAATTTCGAAAATTTTCGTCCTCGGTTGCCATGTAATTGTAACTTATTTAATCTCATAATAGAAAAATGACTTAGGTGCACATCGTTCATCGCAATATTGAACCTAATTTGCAATTTTATTACGGAGGTGTGCAATGTCTTCCCTATGAAAATGACATAGAACTCAAGTAAAATAATTTTTCTTTAAAATGGGAATAACATTGCAGTTCGATCAGTTCCATCTGCAGATGCACAGAATCACTTTCAATTAGAATGGCAGGCAGTCCCGCAAACAGCTGAAAAACAGATGCAAGATTGACAGTGTCCTCAAAACAGCTAGACAAATATCTTCATAAAATATTTCAACATCACGAAGAATTATTAAATTTTGGCGTCTTCCTAAATGCCAGTGAGCTTAGGGAAATAGATGGCGTTTTTTGTTTGAATTTGTCTCTCCACAATGCGATTTTATTATTAAATCCATCACAATCAAATCAGGAATAAGTTGTTTCCCATTTCTTAGCATCTTACTGCAGTCAACTCCACTTAAAATCCATGGTCTAAAATCCTTTTATGGATGTTCTAGTAACTATTCCTGCTTCCCTCTATTGTTCATAAAGTCAATAACAGCGAGTTTCAAGTTGAAAAACAGTTCCAGGCACGCTACTTGCGTTAACCACCGTACATTGCCGTAATATACAAAGTTCTCATACTTTTCCTTCAATTCCTTCCGGAACTGTTGCAGCTGCCAGTGTGATAATCTCTGCGTCTTCAGAAAATTTGTTATTCGTACCACCGATTTCATCACGTGCTTCATGCCTGCAAATTTAGCATAAAGTACTTCTTGATGTACAGAACAATGAATCCCTCAAAAATCGTCTTTCGATCTTTGTAATTGTTTGTCTTTCATCGTCAAGCAAATCTTTAAATTCTTTCTCCATGATGTTGTAATGTAACTCCATTGTAGATTTGCGGTATCCGTCGATCACTTGATCGGATAACGGGCGCTGAGAATTCTCAGCATTTGTGCAAATAGCCACTGGACCTTTGAACGTCCTTTATACCACGTCATGCGGACCGAAAAATGGCACTCCGCGCTCCTATGTCGCCGGTTACCGACTACGTACGCGACATCCTGAGTATTGCGAGGACACGCTGAGCCTCGGACAGCACGGGTACAGCACATCATCTACGGCTGCAATTTTCGCTCCGTGACTGACCCTGCTCTGTGGTAACTTGTTACATATTACAGTTCATTAGAAATCATAAATCGCTAAATCACAGTGTGAGATTGATGCTGTGCATATTCTGTTGTACTCCAATGACACGCTGACCCAATTGGATAAAAAGTTAGTCACCTCAAAGGCAATTCAACTTAACACCGTGTAGCACTGCCTCTGGTCTTGATAGTGACCTCTATTCTTCGAAGAAAAGTGTCCACAGGCTGATTCACGTATGCGATTTTCAGCTCAAGTCACATACTGAGTCGTTGAGCTATCAGATTGCGAGCATATTTGTTGCTACATATCACCTGCTGTTCATATAATTCCAGATATATTCTACGAGATTATTAGGGATCGACTTAGGGAGGCAGTCGACATGTAATAAGGAAGTCCGAGACTTGGGAGACGATATCACGACATACCATATAGCTGTAGAGAAGAAAGGACAACACAAGATCAGCTAGGCTGCTGAAATAAATTTCCTGGTTGATGTTCACAGCAGCCGGTGTAAAATAGTGAAAAGAAAGTGTAAATTCGACATCTTGTATCTTTAGGAAAGAAATAAGATGGCAGCCCGTCGGTCCACACTACGCGCCTCGAAATAAAAGACTCCACACATATGTATAAATGGTTCCCCTCAGTGTGAAATGAATCTACAGCTTTCAGTGTGGATGCACATTTACGTTCGACATCCACTGGGAAGCTTAGAGGACATAGATGGGGACTCTTGGATAGTTGTGACTAGATGGGAAAGTGAATCTGCCTGGGAGCGTGCCAGGATAGGCCAAGCATCTGCGATAAACACCATGTCCCAGCAATGCTGTGGTCATCGCAACTGCCTAGTAAGTAGGACATCGTTGGTTCGAGTCTCTGTCTGGCACACATTTTCACTCATCGACGCTGATTCCCCGCGAAGTCCGGATGCAGCTGACGCAATTGGTAGTTTCCTTTTCTCACGTCACCCCCTGTAAATTAGGTACACTTCTGGCCATTCAAATTGATACACCAAGAAGAAATGCAGATGATAAACGGTTATTCATTGGACAAATATGTTATACTAGAACTGACATGTGATTACATTTTCCCAGAACAACCAACTCTGGCCGTAATAACGGCCTTGATACGCCGGGGCATTGAGTCAAACAGAGCTTGCATGGCGTGTACAGGTACAGATGCACATGCAGCTTAAACACGATACCACAGTTCATCAAGAGTAGTGACTGGCGTATTGTGAAGAGCTAATTGCTCGGTCACCAATAACCAGACTTTTCAATTGGTTACAGATCTGGAAATGTGCTGGCCAGGTCAGCAGTCGAACATTTTCTGTATCCAGAAAGGGCCGTACAGGACCTGCAACATGCGGTCGTACATTATCCTCCTGCTATGTAGGGTTTCACAGGGATCGAATGAAGGATTGAGCCACGGGTCGTAACACATCTGAAATGTAACGACCACTGTTCGAAATGCCGTCAATGCGAAGAAAAGGCGACCATGACGTGTAACCAATGGCACCCCATACCATCACGCTGGGTGATACGCTAGTATGGCGATGACGAACACACGCTTCCAATGTGCGTTCACTGCGATGTCGCCAAACACGGATGCGACCAGCATGATGCTGTAACCAAAACCTGGATCCATCTGAAAAAATGACGTTTTACCGTTCGTGCACCCAGGTTCGTCGTTGAGGGCACCATCGCAGGCGCTCCTGTCTGTAATGCAGCGTCAAGTGTAACCGCAGCCATGGTTTTCCAGCTGATGGCCCTTGCTGCTGCAAACGTCGTCGAACTGTTCGTGCAGATAGTTGTTGTCTTCCAAACGACCCCATCTGTTGACTCAGGGATCGAGACGTGGCTGCACGATCCGTTACAGCCATGCGGATAAGATGCCTATCATCTCGACTACTAGTGATACGAGGCCGTTGGGACCCAGCACGGCGTTCCGTATTGCCCTCCTGAACCCACTGATTCCATATTCTGGATCTCGACCTCGACCAACGCGAGCAGCAATGTAGCGATACCATAAATCGCAATCGCGATATGCTACAATCCGACCGGAATCGTGATGGTACTCATTTTTCCTCCTTACCCGAGGCGTCACAACAACGTTTCGCCAGGCAACGATGGTCAGCTGCTGTTTGTGTATGAGAAATCGGTTGGAAACTTTCCTCATGTCAGTACGTTGTAGGTGTCGCCACCGGCGCCAACCTTGTGTGAATGCTCTGAGAAGCTAATCATTTGCATATCACAGCATCTTCTTCCTGTAGGTTAAATTTCGCGCCTGTAGCAAGTCATCTTTGTGGTGTAGCAATTTTAATGGCCAGTAGTGTAATATATACTGAGGTTGCCGGCAGTCTTCATCACGTAAGGGCCAAAATACAATGTCACCAACTCGTAAAGAGAAATATGATGGCTCCTGGTTTCAGCCCCATACCCGGTTATAACCTAACTTCCCTACATTTTATGATCAAGGTAGAGTGCAGGAGGGGAGCTGCGTGAGGGACTACGGAACAGCCTGCGTAAGGAGCCTGGTGACATAGGGTGGTTGAGAAAGTGCAGCCGTGCTGGAGCTGCGGATATTATGGTCGTCAGCAGTGAGAGCGCGGTACAAGTGGCGAGGAGTGTGGAGCGCCGGGTGGCGGTGTGGGCGAGCAGGAACGCGACTCAGGCCGGGCGCGCAATTTCCCAGGCGATAAATCAGCCGGCCACGTCGCCGGCCCGGGCAGTGCCTGGCCGGACCGCGACACGCCAGCGCCTTGTTACTCCCAGCCAGTGGCACAGGAAGCTGCGCGCAGCACCGACCTGCCCAGGGCGAGCAAACTTTCTGTGCAACCGGCCTCTCGGGTTGAAGTTACAGATGAAAAATTTGACAATAATGACTCAAACTTTTTATAATTTCCTGGCCGTGCATGCGTAAATTTCGCTGTTTTCTTCTACGATAGGGTCGGTCTACGGGGAAAGGATGCTTTCTTCAGACAAGTGTTAATGGACTCGTCTTTACTTGCTGTTTGTATGTTTAATCTTCATAGTCCTATAACTGATCTCTCCACACTAATCTACGTTCTGCACGCCTCTCCATCACCGCATTTCTACAACAACCTACATCCATCTGAACCTGCCTTTGGTATTAATTTCATGGTCTCTCACTACAATTTATACTCTCACACTTCTATATACCCTTTTCGTAGCAGAGGATTCCAGTCCCTGCCCCACTTCGAATTTTTTTTAGGTAAAGAGACCTGGAGCGTGGTCCACTCAGACCCGTCAGGTGAAACGAGGAGATATTTGAATTAAGAAGCACTTGTATCATCAGAAATCATCTACAGACACTAACGGCCGGAGAGATTGTCGACGTGTTGGTCAGATGTCCCACAGTCATACGGCATTCTAGGAAGCAGTATGCCAGTCGGAACAGGCCTAAGGCCTATTCCTTGAGAGCTGTTTACTTATACACTGCCACCCATTATCAAAGTGACGATTTCTTGATGCTCCAAAACATGACCAACCAACCGATTCCTTCATTTATTCGTGTAAAGCCATGTATTTCATTTTCCTCGTATTTGCTCCAGTAATTCATTACTAGTTACTCGTTCTATCCCTCTACTCTTTAGCATTCTTCTGTACCAACAAAATTCGCAAGTTCCTATTCTCTTCTAGTGTAAACTATTTTTCATCTATGACTCACTTCTGTGCTAGGCTACATTCCACAGTCAAATACCTAGAGGAGAGACACGTTAGTACAGAAATATACATAGATATTAACAAACTCTCCTTTCCACATATGCTTTTCATGCTATAGCCATTCCGAATTTTATATCCTCTACACAGCGGGAATCTTAACTTATATTATTGCTCAAGTAGTGAAACCTACTTACCACTTCTAGTGTCTACTTTCGTAGTCTAATTCATTCAACATCACCTATTTTAATGTGACTATATACTTTTACCCATCGCGGTTAAGGCGCTCAGTCCGCAACCGCGGGACTGCTACGGTCGAAGGTTCGAATCCTGCCTCGGGCATGGATGTGTGTGATGTCCTTAGGTTAGTTAGGTTTAAGTAGTTCTAAGTTCTAGGGGACTGATGACCACAGCAGTTAAGTCCCATAGTGCTCAGAGCCATTTGAACCATTTTGAAATTTTACCCATGTTTTACTACTGTTAATGGCTCTGAGCACTATGGGACTTAACTGCTGTGGTCATCAGTCCCCTAGAACTTTGAACTACGTAAACCTAACTAATCTAAGGACATCACACACATCCATGCCCGAGGCAGGATTCGAACCTGCGACCGTAGCGGTCGCGCGTCTCCAGACTGTAGCACCTAGAACCGCTCGGCCACCACAGCCGGCACTACTGTTAATGTTCCGAGTGCTCGTAAATAGCTGTCACGTGTGTGTGAGGTGTCGTTATTTGTGTGAATGTGTGTGTATTTTCTTTTCTGAAGAAGGCTTTGGGCCAAAGCTCAATGCGGAACCTTTTGTTGTCGTTGTCTGCAACTCAATGTCGTCTTTACGATGAGTAGCAATGTATTCTTTTCATAATAATGTTGATTAGAAATATAACAGTTCTGAAGCGATAACCACCGTCAGTGCACAGTATAACTGTTCGTTTCTGGAGCATCGTCTGCGACCAGCTTTGCAAAAGAAGCGGTGACACTTTCGGCGCAAACCACCCGTCATTTTGCACGACAATGCGCGGACGCATACAGCGCAAGCTGTGGGTGCTCTGTTCGGTCGAAGGGACTGGGAAGTACTGTACCACCCACCATACTCCCCGGGCTTAAGTCCTTATGTCTTTGATTTGATTCCGAAGATGAAGGAGCCACTTCATGTCATTCGCTTCAGAACTGCTCCAGAGATTTGTCAGTCAGTAGACCCCTCAATTTGCACCATCAACAGAACAGGCTCTGCTAACGCCTTCCACATCGCTGGCAACGGGTTCTACACAACACTGGTGACTACTCTGAAGGACTCTTTTGTATCGGTTGTGAATAAATAGTGCTACTATTTTAGTTGCCACACTCGTATTTATTACCTACTGAATGTTGCAGGACTTGAGATCTCTGGTCTGCATTTATTGATTCTCATATTTTTGATAGAATATATTATTTTCATCACTTTTAAAGGTGCGATTAAACACAGGAACATATCCCAGCAACCGAGAGTGAACACTTGTCTTTACTTTCGCCATCGTATCACCACTCATTTCTGCTGTGTCGTCAGAACAAAATACAGCCAAGGCAAAAGCACCACAATCGCAAAGATGCGAGATGGTGCCAGTGCTATAGAGACCCACCACTTGCGCGAGTTCCACCACTGCCACGGGCGGGGCTGAGGATGAAGATATCGAATTCGCCTCTGCCAACGGCCGGCCGAGTACACGGCCGGCCGAGTACAGCCTTACAATGACCGGACGACAACTGAAGGAAGCCTACTCGGAAGATAGAACAGCAAATCTCGACCAATTGCTTATATATCATCGTCTGGGGCTGACTTAGACTGGGATCGTCGTTTAGTGAACTCCTACAGTGAACAGGTAGTTGTAAATTGCATTTGCTTTGTACTGTGAAGTTTACCTAAAATTATTTTCACTTAGCCATTGAGGGCTTTTCTGGGCAATATTACAAGCAGTGTTGCGGACTTCATTATTCGACAAGTCACAAGGATAGCAATTTTTAGCTCATTTGTGGAAATCTGTTACTCTCGTGTTCGAGAGTTGGAGAGCCTTCGTTCTCTTATCCTGACACTGTGGCGTAGCTGTGCATTAGTGTCAGAGAGTAATTGCCTTAGCAGTGTACTGCACGAGAAGCCTTCTCACGAACTCACAAACTCGGCCTACCGTAACACCGGTGGCAACTCGGGCTATCCATCAGTAGGTACGAGGCGTTTACAAAACTGGCAACGAGGGTTTACAAAAATTTCACTCCGCTTTACACAGGACCAGGGAAATGACTGAAGACTGTCGCACGTGCAGTGCAGGTCACTTACTACGAAATACGTTTATGAACGAAGGTAATTGAAATTGTGTTCTCAAAATATGACATTGAGCGAACTGTTTGTTGTTAAATTTGATATCTATAACAAAGTAAAGTGACAAATTATGTGGATTTTAGATAAACTATTTTGAAGTAATTATTTACATAAAATATTACAAAAAACATGTATTTTTATGTGAAATAGAATTTCGTGCCGATTGAAGCGCGCTGCTTCGGGACGTTACAGGTACAGTTTTTTCTCTATAAGCAAAAAGAAAACCAACTTTTTACATAACATCCATTAACTAGTGATTACCAAAGAAAACTAAATTTCGATGGTTCAGCATGGGCCACAGTTTCATTCCCACTAGAACAACGAAATGGCTAGAATACGAGGCCCTTTTCATATGTCATGGCACCTACGGTATATCTTCTGATAATGCAACAACATGGGAGTTCCATGATGTGCACCGAACCGGTAAGGCAATGTCTTTCTGAATGCCTTCATAAAACGGGGTCCAGTACAAGGGGTCACGGCAAAGGCTTAAATGAACCATATGCATTGGAACACTGTCAAAATTTATTGCGCTCGGTTACAAATGAAACAAAAATGAATCAAAATCCACTACTCTCCTTCAAAATAGTTCCGCAATGCACCCACAAACCGTTGTGAACCATGGTCAATGCATTGAATGCCGTTGGCATTGCCATCAGTTGTAAGACCTGTAGCCGAAATGTCGTGAGAATATCTGTCCACTTTGCAGAGCGCCTCCCACCCAGTGATCCCTTCATTTTTGGAATGATATGGAAATCCCATGGATTGAGTAGCGTGGGTGCGGGAGGATCCATCCTGCACCACAGCCAAGCTCTCACTGAGTGTTTCAGGGGCTGGTACCGTGCCACCTTCGCATACAGTCGCCCTCTGTCGGATGTTTTCGGTAATGTTTGCCGCGGGCTTACGAATGTATTTACCGCCATTGCGGTAATGTCACAATCATGTACGTCCAATGTATCATAGTTGCCACGAATTATGGAATGACCTTCGTATAAGCAAGACCCATTTTCATTGGCCCTACTGCACCAGAGGCTTGAGAAATGCAACCGAAGAATGATGACACAGCATGTGATTATTCATACACGTTGAACATTAGTGCAAAGAAAGTATATCTGTCCATAGACCCCACGACTAACTACGTCTGTGATATTATTATTCAGTTACTGATGGCTTAAAGCGAAATTTTATACATTTACTTCTTCATACAGCATTTGGTACGAACTGAAAATTTGAAGCAGCGAAAGAATAGGCTGGAGGGGCACTCCACTAGATACCGCAGGCTTCCCATTTTTTTCAATTTTTTTTTTTTTGCGTCTCTTACACCAGTCCTCAGGTTTTAGATTGTCGCCAGTTTCTGTCAACTATGTCAGACAGCATACTTGCTCGAGCACCGTCACGCCGACATTTGGATCCTTTAATGCGGGAGAGAAGTAACAGAAAGACTCCATAGTGAGCTAATAGGCAGCAGCTGTCAGATCCAAGAATGCTGTTGTCATATAAACCATATTAGCGATAGACTTCTGTCGGATAGGAACAGTTTCTTTGCAATGTTATCCGAACGAAATGACACTGTAGAAATGTCACTGTCAAAACAGTGAGTACTTAGAGCCGCAGGCCGAAGGGGAAGGTTTCTTCTCGTAGAGAGAAAATAAGAGCACGACGGACGGGAGACATCACATGCCTCTGCTACTTAACTCCTAAACAGTCCTTTCTTTTTTCTGATCAGTTTATGCGCTGCTAAAGTGCCTCTGCCCTGGGTAGGGGCCTATCTTGTAACAAATTCACTACGGCCCTGAACTGATCTCTTCGAAAGGATGCCGTATTTGGCCGTTTTAGACAGTGAAATGTTTTCCTCAGTTTTCCTCGAAATTTTAATACACCTGTATTCAGAGATCAAAAATGAGCTCCGTATACTCGCTTTGACGTCATCTCCGAATTCGGCGTCCCCGTGTGCTGGTAGACTCACAAACAAACACTTTCGAGGCGTTACTAAGACTGTAACAACAGTGCCAGAAAACATAATATTCCGATGAAGTGGAATCTATAAATGGTGATTAATTATTGAAATTAATTTATAACAGTCTTCGAAAAACCCACAGGAGAGAATAATAAGGTAGGCTACGCAACTCATTCTTACCCATAAACGCTGGTTGCCACGAACAAACACAGATGAAAAGGGAATCTTTCGGTCGCACGGATATAAGAATATAAGAGTCACACTGATCTCTGCCCAGTTTTCGTATGACGTAGTGTAACATTACGAGTCAATATAGCTGTAACGGAAATTGAATAGCGTAAAGTTATCATTAAAAACGCACGCCACGCGATTTAATTGAATAGCGTAAAGTTATCATTAAAAATGCACGCCGCGCGATTTGTGACGATTTGGTTGGTCATAATAGTAGTAACATGCTTTTGAATACAATTAAAACATAACGGCGATACCTGTTTAGTGTTATTGGAAATAATATGTAGTAAATTAATAAGTAAGGTAGCCGATCCTATAAGAAGAGGTGAAATTGGGCATATTAAGGTGTTTTGCTTTATGTCGACTAAGCCGATTATACGGCGTCTTTTTTTCGTTTACTCTTAGAAGGAAAACAAAAAAAAACAAATAAGTAACGAAGTGCTAATTGTGCGCTGTGAAAAATATAGGGGCGAATTTTAAATAGCTACAGTGTATAGTCAGACTAACAAATGGACATTCAGTTACGCGAAATAGCAGACAGCGAAGTGTGGTCATTAAATTGAGTACACCTACAGGGCGGTCAATTCCGGGATAAGTCTATTCGCATCTCGCGAGGGACGCGGTATTGAGACCTGTTTTTTTCTTATTATATCACGGAGAGCGGGCTTCAATTTATAAAAAGGAGAAAAGCTGTATCATTATCATTGACGGTTGGTGTTAAGCAACCAAAACTGTTCATCAAAGGGTTTCGGTGAATGAGTGGTGAATGCGAAATGAAACTGTGAACGAAGTTATGTTAAATAAAGCAGAAGAGACAAGACAGTTTTGTCGTATCTGTTATTATTCCATCAACCGTAACATTTCTTCTCGTTGTACGAAGCCTTTATAGACGATCGTTATGCCAATTTGCTTTGAAGGGATCTCCTTATGAGTTAAGTTTTGGGGACCTGGTCAACAGGGGATAGTTCGTAGATCTTAACTACTGCAGCTATTCTGGAATCAGGTGCTACCGTGACCGTTGTGTGTTGTCAATGGCTTAAGATCATCATATCTCATGCTGTAAGATCGACGCGCCTTTCCTCTTGGTATAACGGTGTCTCACGGCAACAACGACAACGCCGACGGCGAAGGAAGATACGGTAGAGTAGCACATATCTTTTCTCAATAAACAAGAATACAACCATTTTGTTTGCATTGCTCTAGAAATGAATGTTTTTCGTTTGAAGCGTGAACTTCTGCAGAAAACATATCCCAGACCTCACGTGCAATTCTGTACACAGCATCAGTTAATTTTCAGCTTACATCCTACACAATCTCGCGAAAAACCATTTCGTTAGGCCATATGATTCTGAGAATCAGTCAGTCGCATTTTCAATGATACTTCACAGGAGTAAGATGGTGTACTCTTCTATGATGCTAATATTAAGCAACGGTAACCTTACTCTCCTGCATAATTCAGTAAGAAACAACGAGTCGACGAGAATGAAGCGACCACTGCGCCACAGTTCTCAGACTAGTTACACTCACGGAACTACAACGGGAACAAAGGTAGCCCATTAGCACTGATGTAACAGCCGTGCCTCGATTTGTAAAATTTGCAGCCCTCAACATAAACTCACGCTCGCTTCGCGTTTGATCCCTAATCTGTGACGCCAGCTACTGCACTTTGCGTCTCAAGCCACCACACGTAGTGCAGGTCAGTGCCGTTGGGGCAGGTCTAGCTAGCTAGCCTGCCCAGCTTCCAGACCGCCACTGTTTGTAGACCAACCCCTCGCCAAGCGCCGACGCCGCATTAGCTCGGGATTATGTAGTGCCACACGCGTGTTAATCAAACTGCAGATTTATTGACGCCATAAATACGGCGCTAATTGGCAGAAATACGCGGCTCTCGCCACTGTTTCGCCGGCGTTTTGAGTAGCACTGTCGAATAAGCGAGGCCCATAACGTGAAAGCGAGCTCAGTTTCACGCCGAAAATTCCTCTGTCACCTCGCAGACGCATTAAAATTCTGCCTTACTGCTTTGTATACGTGGTCACCATGGAATATGAAACGAGTTACATAGAGAAGGCGTCCGCATTACTGATTTTCACTTGCTTGTGCGATGTCAAAGCATTTCGCAGATATAGTACTTTATGGACTGCAACAGATTTCATGTGTCGGTTAGGTAGTGATTCAGGAACTCAGTGACTCATAAGAATGGCTGTCTCTGGAGCAGCGTAAGTAGCTTTCTTTATTTCCTGCTTTTAATTACATTTTCTGGACGGTTTTACAAAAACATTGACTATGGCGATGTTATATGATCGAACTTCATTTAGCACACAGAGAGAAAGAGAGAGAGAGAGAGAGAGAGAGTGAGAGAGAGAGAACATGCAAAGACAATTACAAGTGCCTGGGGAGGAGGTATAAATGATATAAGCAATTATCATTGCTGTAAATGAGAGTTTCTGCTGGCTACGAGACACGTCTATATTCCTTCAGAGGCACTTTAAGCCAAAACCCGAAACTAATTCTGCGAATATGAGTATCTAAATTTCCGTTATACACCCCGCTGTCCCCTATGGTCTGAATGCTGAACACTAACTGAAAGAAAGATACAAAAGCTTGTCACATTTGAAAGGAGATCTATGAGAAGTATATGGGCGTGGTGAGAGAGGGAGGTACTTACAGAACGGATAGTGATTATTCTCTGAACATGTTAAAACTGACCAATACATCTGACAACCATTTTCGATGCAGTCAGAGTAGTGTCGTTAAAAATACTCGCCGAAAGTTACTACATTACAATATACCATTTATTATCCAGACAGACATTCGTAACGCTCTTTTTGCGAAAAAAATAGTCACAATTGCACTGCACACACTTGTGAACGAGGGGAGCAGGAACTCACCATGTGACATTTCTGAGACAAAGTCTATAGCTGGTAAAATTTCTTCCGATGTTTGTGGTTGCCAACATCTGCTTGCGTACTCCGCTAGTCGGTGAAGAGTGCACATTAGAAGCTGCACTGTACTACTGCTATTCGTTGAGTTTCCTGTTCCACTCGAAAAAACCATTGCCTCTCAACTAGTCATGTTATTACGCTGGTTTTGAGCGATATAACCGCTGGAGACAGTAGATTCATTCCGCAGTACGTTGAAAACACTGATTTTCAAAATTTTATCAGTAGCGTGTAACGTGTCATTTCGAGGACAGTGTTGACGTTGGTCTTCTAGTATCCACAGGAAAAGACCATTTCCTGTTATTTCGATACATTACAAAGGGAAAGGGAAAGTTGTGCAATAACATCTAGACCTTGGAGGGTGGTTAGTTAAAATGTCAAAGACTCGTCAACGAATCGGATAAAAAAATTGACCCGAGGCGTCAGTGTTGTGGTGGTCGCGTACTGTAAGCTGTATAAACAACAGTGACACAATCTGGGGCAAGGAGCGAAGGTAAGAGGGATAACGGAGCGAGTCTTTGAAAGGGCTCCTTTACGCCAGGAAGAGTCTAAAACAAGTCTATGACATAATTTAACGCCAGACGCCTCCCTCCACTCAGCCTTCGAAGAATAGTGCACAGGTAGAGCCAATGAGATGATGGGGGCCAGATTAGGAAGTTGGTAGGTGTATCTGCAAAGGCAGCCGAAGAGACTGGTCAGGGAGGGTGAAGCAGTTATCTGCAGTGCATATGGTGCAATCGTTTAGCTCTCGTGTCGCGAGTGCAGGCTCACTTAGTACCGACAGTTCCATCTGAAGTAGATTGAACAGTGCTAGCTAGTCACCGTCTCTGTTTAAAGACTTGGTGTCTTTGTAGGTAAAATTTCGTAGAGCTGTGTATCAGCGGTTGATAATGTCTTCTGAATAAAGTCAGAAATTGTTAAACACTCGTAGTTTTTGACATTTGAGTACTTATTCCAAATCTTACTCTGTCTTATTTAGTTCAACTGACAGCTTCCCTTCTCCTAACCATATTGCTCAATCGCCAGAAACGCAGCAGGCTCACCACTGTCGGTGCGCCTTTCTCTGCTGCTGCGTCAAGCAAAGTCACAACGCTGATCATGTAGGCGTGGCGACAGTCCATGGTGTTGCAGACTTCGTCGGAGTGCGAGTGTCGTCACATATCTAGTTGCAAATAAGTCTGTTTCCTGATTGAAGTCACGTGATGCAGTTATGTGATCCTGCACGGTCAGGTTAAGAATATGTCCCTCCTCTCGGGCGCTAGTTGCGTGGAATCATTTAGATTCTGCATGACATTGAGTATGGCTCTCGTCAGCCCATCGATTCTACATCCACTTGATAGCCACTGAATTCCATGCAACCTGGGCACTATCACCACCAAACGAAAAACTACATTCCCGATAGGCCACCAGCCTGAAATTCCGACACATCCGGTGGACTTTTCTCCTTCTGACACGGGGTATGATACGATCTTCTTAGAAACAACCAACACTCAAATCCTATTTTCGAATGAGAAAACTACTGCAAATCATTCCTGATATGCAATATGTAGATGGTGGTATTCGCACCTGCTTCGTATGAATGCCCTACAACGAGCTAAAATATCATATGCGCATCCAAACGTGAAGTACAGTTCATGCAGATATGACGTTTGTTGAACGTTGCTGTCGTGGTGGTACAATATTATAGCCAACAGCGGACTTTACTACCAGTGGACTTTATTTACCTGGAATAAAGTAGGAAGTTATAAACCCCCACACCGGCAGCTACACGAGAAGCGCAAGGCTGCGCGTGAGTCGCAACAGAGTGGAGATGCGGCGGAGTGGCGCTGAGCGCTGAGCGCCACTTGCCGTTCTCGACCTCGGCCTCGGCCGCCGCCGATGGGCCGCGTCAGCAGAGGCGGGGGCGAGGCGGGGGCGGAGGCGGCTCTCGTCGGCCGAGGAGCTCATCGCACACCGACCCGGCCTCTGGGGCCTGCTTACCTCGAGAACCTCATACAAACTCGCTGGCGTCTTTCGCCGAGTAAGGTATTGTCACTTGCGCCACGCAACTGTAGTAGAGAGCGTTCGAGGTGACTCGGTCCGTAGTTTCGCTGACGGTGTGGTATGGGAGGGGATGGTGGCAGTGGTGGGGGTTCCGTTGTGGAGGAGCACCGCACGGTAGGGAGATGCTGGTCGACAGCTGGAACCTAAGCACAGATACAAATCTTCTTCTTGCTGTTCTATTTTCGTCCTGCTCAAAAATGGGGTCCGCACTGTCATATAGTGGAATACCGGAAGACATGGTCAATTTAATGGTTCGCGAGGCACCATTCCTGGCAGTATCCCCTTACCTTCTGTGACGGAATATGTGTATTCCAATGTGTAGCGTTATGCACGTTAAAGTGTGCTAACCCACTCTAAATGTTTGACAATCGTGTACCTGAGGAGGAACTTTGGTACCCGCCTGATATTCACCTAGTTAGATAGGGGAAAAGGCCTAAAAACGACATCCAGCCTGACCACCACGTCGGCCCTCATCGTTAATCGGCCAGACGGATTCTATCCAGGACTAGCATATCTGCTCGAAACCCAGGATCATTTCATTACACTTCACAGCTATGTAGGCGGATCTAAGCACAAACACGTATGATTATTGTTAACACTAAATACGTATATATACTTCATAAACCCACTCATTCAACATCATTTCAATAAAAGAATCACTTGAAGATATATGGAGCAAGTAACTAACTATCTCGTGTAACTTGTACAGCTAGCCAGACAGCAAATGATATTATTGACAGGTTATGTCAGCACGACCAATCCTAAATAGATAGTCTTGTACGTCTCTCTTGTGCAGGTTAAGTTTGTTGAAAACTTTTCCTCCATTCCCTTAAAGCGTGTTCTTTCTTAACAGCTTATTGTCGTGTTATTGATGTATCATCACTGGCACAGCAGGTAGAGCCATCTGGTGGTCCTTCTGCTGTGTTGCTCGTTTTCTAGAATAGCAATCAGCCGACTGTCGGACTGCCGCGACGTTTCGTAGAATTTCGGGCAGTCTGCTTTATTTGCTCCATAATCATGAGGTTGCCTATCTTCTGACGGAGTTCCCGCGTAGCGTATTCTGCATCTACATGGTTACTCTGCAATTCACACGTAAGTGCCTGGCAGAGGGTTCATCGAACCCTTTTCATACTACTGCTCTCGCATTCCACTCTCGAATGGCGCGTGGGAAAAAGGAACACCTAAATCTTTCCGTTTGAGCTCTGTTTTCTCGTATTTCATTATGATGATCATTTCTTCCTAAGTAGGTGGGTGTCAACAAAATATTTTCACATTCGAAAGAGAAAGTTGGTGACTGAAATTTCGTAAATAGATCTCGCCGCATAGAAAAACGCCTTTGTTTCAGTGACTGCCACCCCAACTCGCGTATCATTATCAGTGACACTCTCACCCCTATTGCGGGATAACACGAAACGAGCTGCTATTCTTTGCACTTTTTCGATGTCCTCCGTCAATCCTACCTGGTAATGATCCCATACCGCACAGCCATATTCCAACAGAGGACGGACAAGTGTAATGTGGGCTGTCTCTTTAGTGGGTATGTCGCATCTTCTAAGTGTTCTGCCAACAAAGCGCAGTCTTTGTTTCGCCTTCCCACAATATTATCTATGTGGTCTTTCTAATTTAAGTTCCTAGTAATTGTAATTTCTAGATACTTAGTCAAATTGACAGCCCTTATATTTGGCCGATTTATTGTATACCCAAAATTTATCTGATTTCTTTTAGTACCCATGTGGATGACCTCGCACTTTTCTTTGTTTAGTGCTAATTGCTACTTTTCGCACCATATAAAAATTCCCTCGAGATCATTTAGTAATTGGAATTGACCATCTGGTGATTTTACTAGACGGTAAATTACAGCGTCATCTGCAAACAACCTTAGGGGGCTGCTCGGATAATCACCTAGATCATTTATATAAATCAGAAACAGCAGAGGGACTATGACACTACCTTGCGGAACGCCAGACATGACTTGTGTTCTACTCGATGATGTACGGTCTATCACTACGAACTGTTAAAAATGTTCAAACGTGTGTGAAATCTTATGGGACTTAACTGCTAAGGTCATCAGTCCCTAAGCTTATACACTACTTAACCTAAATTATCCTAAGGACAAACACACACACGCATGCCCGAGGGAGGACTCGAACCTCCGCCAGGACCAGCCGCACAGTCTGTGACTGCAGCGCCTTAGACCGACTACGAACTGTGACCTCTCTGAGAGAGAATCACGAATCCAGTCACACAACTGAGACGATACTCTATATGCACGCAATTAGATTTATATTCGCTTGAGAGAAACGTTATCAAAAGCCTTCTGGAAATCTAGGAATATAGAATCGATGTGAGATCCCTTGTCGACAGCGCTCATTACTTCATGGGAATAAAGATCTAGCTGTGTTGCACAAGAATATTTTCTGAATCCGTGTTGATTATGTATCAATAAGCCATTTTCTTCAAGGTGATTCATAATGTTCGAGTACAGTATATGCTCCAAAATACTACTGCAATTTGATGTCAGTGATATGGGTCTGTAATTCAATAGGTTACTCCTATTTCCTTTCTTGAATATTGGTGTCACGTGTGCTACTTTTCTGTGTTTAGGAACAGAGCGGTTGTATATGATTGCTGAGAAAGGCGCTATTGTGTCTGCATGCTCTGAGAGAAACCTGATTGGTATATCACCTGGACCGTTTCTTAAGTGATTTGAGTTGTATCGCAACACCTAAGATATCTACTTTTATGTCACCCATGCTAACAGCTGTTCAGGTCTCGAATTCTGGAATATTTACTTCGTCTTCTTACGTGAAGGAATTACGGAACACTGTATTTAGTAACTCCGCTTTAGTGGCACAATCATCGGTAACATTTCCATCGCTATCGCGCAGTGACGGAATTGTCTTTTTTTTGCCACTGGTGTACTTTACATACGACCAGAATGTCTTTGGGTTTTCTACCATAGTTTCAGACAACATCCCGTTGTGGAAACTATTACAAGCATCTCGCATTGACGTCCGCACTAAATTTCGAGCTTCCGTGAAACTTAGCCAGTCTTGGGGATTTTGTGTCCTTCTGAAACTGGGATGCATTTTTTCGTTGCTTCTGCAACAGTGTTCTGACGTGCTGTGTGTGCCATCGTAGATCAGTCCCATCTCTTATTAACTTATGCAGTATGAATCTATCTGTTGTTGTCGATACTGTATCTTAGAATTTAGCCATATCTGGTCTACACTTACATAATTGGCTTGGAAGGAATGAAGACACTCTCTCTTAGGAAGGCATCAAGTGAATTTTTATCTGCAGTTTTAAATAGATATATTTTGCGTTTATTTTTAGTGGTTTTGTTTGATATGATTTTGAGCCTCGCTACAATGACCTTGTGTTCACTAATTCCTGTATCCGTCATGACGCTCTCTGCTATATCAGGATTATTTGTGGTTAAGAGATCAAGTGTGTTTTCGCAACCATTTTCAATTCGTGTGGGCGCATGAACTAATTGTTTAATTCTCAGAGAAAGCATTTAGTACAATTTCGGAAGATGTGCTGCAGTGGTGCAGTGGTTTGAGGAACATTACAGTGAATTGGCATTGATGTCTTAGCCAGCAAGTGTGACTGATCCGTACTCATTGTAACACACATCGGGCGCCAGCTGCGTACCTGTAAACCACAGTTCCGTAATTTGTGGTAACTGCTTGAGCTGTGCGTACACTTCTGGTGCCAAATACTTCTAGAATCCTGTCAAGGACCTGTAGAATCCATCACAAGCACAACCTCTGTCGTATTGTGTTTGGGAAGTAGAACAACACACTGTAAAACTGGTGGCCATAATGTTTTGTCTCAAGGGTATATGTGCTGCTAAAGCTTTCTCCAGCAGTGGTAACGACTTCTTACTACGATTCTGTACATATATGAGCTACTCCTACAGGAAACACTGTAATCCGTATGCATGCGACAGTATGCGCTATCTAATACGTTCAAAAAAACCGAGCAAAAAAAACTGTATCCTTTGGTGTGCATACTTACGGCGGGAGAAAGAAAGATTCAATTGTTTTCGATAGCCAACGGTCTGGGGACCATTCGTGTAATCAAAAGAAAGATCATGTTGGTGTAACCATTTTACAGCACAGGGACATAGTCTGAACGTTATTCTTCCTCCAGCTTAGGGAAATGAAGAAAAGTAGTTAGTTGTTTTTGCGAAGATATCGTCTACGATATGCCTTAAGTTGGCTTAAGGAGGCAACACGCACGGTTCCCGAGGAAACCCAAAATGTATGAATTTGGATAACAAAACTGAGCCACGTATTCCAAGACGACTATGCTCAACAAGTGACTAATTTTTTTACGATATATTTCAAACGTCCCGATCACGAAAAGTATTCAATATTTTACCGGTGTCTTTATCCGTTTCCGAAATACAGTGTGTCTCGCTTATCCTCCTGTACACTTAAAATGGGCAAGCAAAATTCGATGTGAGCGTAGCACGGAGAAACCTGCTGTGAAGTATCTGTGAATTCCACGTGTGTATAACTGAAGCAGATGAGAAAATTTTTGTTGAGATAAAATCCAGTCTAAGGAGTAAAATCTTCAAAGAGGCCGAAAAATAAAGAAGTGAACAACCAAAAATATAGAGCTCTGTGTTATTTAAATTTCACATGAGAAGTCAAAATTAGACTGACCCATTAAGCTATTTTCATGTGAGCGATATGTCCTACTGTAGCAGGAAAAAGATGGGGGACAAGCGATAAAATACTTCTCTGAGAGAACAAAAAAGTGGAGTATGCTCTTGTTTATTGAAAGATCTGACTGAAAAGTGGGGAGCCTGCTGTCTCATTCTACCGTCTTCAGCACCTTTAAAATGTTTCCCTAAATTTTTTGCATCCAACATTTTTGCAGTTTTCTATATTAGGAGAGGAGGGAGTAATGGCAATGGGAAAGAGACGGAAAAGAAATAAATACGGTAAAATAGTAGTCGGTGATTGTGGTATAGAAAGAGCGAAGGAGACATTGATAGTGTGAGAGGAGGAGGGGCAGATGGTGCAGTGAAACATAGAGAGTGGTGACGGAACAGCGCTACGAAAAGAGTAAAGGAGACAGGAAAAAGTGAAAGTTTTTAAGAGCCAGTGACGATGAGCAACATACTCTATAACAATGACAATGAGGAAGAGAAGACAGCTGTGACAAGGAATGAATCAAATAGTAGGAGAAAATGAGAACAAGAGGAAGACAGAAACAGTGAGAGTGGACGGTAGTAGTAGTAGGACAGAGTGAAGGAGAGTGTAGATGTGAGACAGGTGAGTGCGACTGTTAGAGAGACACAAACAGATAATGGCACTGAGATGGGCTGAATGAGCGAGTGTGCAAGTGGGAGTAGTTGTATGTGAGCGACTTACAACTATGGAATGATGACGATGAGGTTCCAGACTCCGTGGAGCTTAGGGGACGATGCAGGAGACCCGCAGCGCTGTACTAGGCAAGGTCCTAGCGGAGATGATTTGCTGTTGCCTTCCTCCGACCATAATGGGGATGAATCATGACGATGAAGACGACACAACACCCAGTCATCTTGAGGTAGGGAAAATCCCTGACCCCACTGGGAATCGAACCAGGGATCCCGCGCGCTTGAAGAGACAACGATACCGCAAGACCACGAGCTGCGGACCATCTATAGAATAATGTGAGCAAATTACAATTACAAAAGACTGTGTAGCGAAAACTGAGTTTCGTGTTAAAAAGAGCGCGAATATGGTCACAGGCCAACATATATGGAAAGATTTTTAAAGGCGCTGGGGATGGTAGAATGAGGCAGCTGGTACCCCATTATTAAGTCAGATTCTTTTTTAAATCACGAGCATATTTGTCTTTTTTGTGATCCGATAAAAGCGTTTATCCGCTGGTGTGTGAATCACCATAATATTTAAAAGTTTAACTAGAGAAGATACAGTTCTATTTACAGGTACCAGTTAGGCTTCATAAGGCGAGAGCGTGAAAAGCACAATACGTACATGCTCATCAGTGGGTTTAGTATCTCCCCAAGATTTAATTCACATTACAGGGGCTTACTATGGGCACCGTTTGTGATGCGGCAAACGCCAGTGCTGACATGCAGTTTACTGGAGTGGTTTACGTCAATTTATCGGAAAGGAACGACAAGAGCCTGCATGGGAAATGTGTCCAATGGGTTGCCTATATGCAGGTGCTAACCAACTTAGGTGACAATACCGACTGAGTAACTCATTTGCATGTGCTATTACGCCTGCTCCTTTAAATAACTATGCAATGCATATATTAGGTATCGAAAACTGATGTGTGTCATTTTCCTGTAAGTCTAGTAGTTTTCTTGCAGACGGCTACCGAAATTTCGAAGCAGTTTATGAATAACGTTGTATAAAATATCCGATAATGGCGAGATATGTCTAAATGTCTAACCTCGCGAGATCAGCGGGGAGCGACTTCATCAGAAGTAATTTCGAGAAACGTAAAACGAAATTGATAATTGGGTACTGTAGCTCCCATTCCTCCCCAAAACGATTCCAACAGCAAACCACCGCGATCCGTCATGGCGCACATCGCTGTAAATGTCGTTTGCGACGCTTCTATTCCGAAAGCCAAATGCCGTGACTGCTCTTCTCTTGTCACCGGCGTCCAGGCTATTTTTATGCCAATATAGCCGACTGCAATCTCTTAAAAAGCGTACATAATGTACAAGCTGTTTCCTACGCGCCCGTAAATCTGCTTTTATTGCGCCTATTACACGGCACTGGCGTCATCGCTCATCCGAATGCCGGCTTTTATGTGCATTATTGGCCGAAAGAGTCAATAAATAAGTGTTAGAGTGCAAATGCCACGCCGCGTGAAACTGTGAGCGTAAATCTGCAGCCGCGTTGCGCTGCGTGCACATGAGCAGAGTGGAGCCAGGGAGTGAGCTTTGTATTTATGGCGCTAATTCTGGCAGTGCGAAGACGGTGGGGAGGTGGGCGCCGGGACGTCTAATTTATGGGTGGCTGCGAGTGGGAGGCTCCAACTCGCGCTCAACCAATTGTCTTTTGCGGCAATAAAACTTGATGTGTGGTGGCGCCGCTTACGGTACGCCGCAGCATCTGAAGACTTGGCGGACACACGTGGAACTTGCAGAGCGTATCGTTTTGCATCTTGCGTGTAACGGCTATAGATAGGCTCGGATTCTGCAACGCATTTTATCGGCGCCTGTATCGTCGGTCTTGAGAGCAATGTTCTCTCTCGTAACATAGCGAAGACGACCCAAATGGATCGAATTTTAGAGAACAGGATAACAGGAAACAGATCACATCCCAAGAGAAAACACCCCTCAAACACTGATTCTGTCATAGACTGTAGGGGTCTACTTTGATAAAAATCTCGCTGTCACTGGAAGAGGTTAATACAGGTGTCCTCGAAAGATGGATGCGTGAGTTCTAGTGCAGCGCACATATAATTAAAGTAACATAGAAAAGTGTGGTGTGCGTACTGTAAGACCTTCGGTACACACACCATCAGATTATTTGCTTCTCGCTCTAACGAAGTAGGCGAGTGTCAGCAATATGTCTCGTGGTCTTATCGTGGCGTGTTTATCTTCTGCTGTTAGTTCAGACGATAGAAATGCCACTTGCACGCTTAGAGTAGCAGATTGACAGTGACCAACTTTAAAAAGAACTTGATTAATTTTCACACACATTTATTAAAATAATAAAAAAATATAGATATTACGTAACTTGATTCTGGATGCTGTTTACAATTGACAATCTGAAGTTCCTTTGGTCTTGGTACCTTAATCTTATACTCACGTATCTCTGATACTTGACAGTCTATACATTTCTCTTCATGGCTATGTACAGGAATATGATAACCTTATTAGGCGCAGACTGAAACTTGACTATAGACTGGTACAGACAAATGCAGACTAATGCAGACTAACGTAGACTGACTAATCGGAGGTCTGTACACTCGTTATAATACCTCGCGCTTTCAGGTATCACTGCGCGTGTGTGATCCGCGAGGAGAAAAGGTTCTACGTTAGCAGCAATCTCATTGGCTGCGTTACATGTTAATACGCGGATCGGCGGAAGCAGAATTTGGTCCGTCTCTAAGACAGCGCCGTCTCGTAGTGCGGAGACGGACGAGCGCTGCGCCTGCGCTGTTGTGCTTTGCGGGGCGCGCTCTAGTGGGAAAGTTGTGTACGCGCTGACTACGCGGAACTATGTACACAACAATAAATGAATAGTGAAATATATTATTCGGCCTTGATACCCCTGGATATAGCAATTGTAGGATACAGGTTTAGCCTATCTGTCCTGCGTTGACTGCAGTACCATGAACAAAAACTAAATAATTTTCTCTGAATTAAATATGAAGAAAAGCAATCTTCAGTCTTAATTTACTATTCGAACAACAGTTCCAAAACTAATAGCACTCAGTTAAATCTCTAGGCAGACGGTCTCTCTCCGTACACGATAATTCTATTCACTGGTCTCTTTCTACTGATGACTAACCACAGTCTATATATCGGCCACTGTTTCTATCTCACTTGACGTCTTAAAGACTTGCAAACACAAGAAACACTCTGCAAGAACGCTCTAGCAGGACTTGGACTTACTTACGCCTTGCAACTGACAACGTCTGCTCGTAGACGGTTATGTAGCCGCGTATCTGTTGTCCTGTTGACGCTGATTCTCACGAGCAGCATGACTGGTTTGCACGCAGCGATGTTCCTGCTGCGAATAGGTGTTCACGGTACTTCTGGTAACCGCTGTCGCAAGCATAAGTACGAACAACTATTTCATAAATTTTCCCCTCTCTATCACTGTATGGCTTATTTTAGTGTTTTTTTCATTTATTCCTCGAAATTTTGGAGTGTGTCTTATATGTGATGGCGGCTTATCTTCGGGCTAATACGGTAATATAAGCGAAAAAAACCTTTTTTGGAATAGACCTGTCCTAGTAACTGCCCAACTGCTCAAGGCGACGTGCTTGGCCCCGAAACAAGGCAAGAATATAGGAGATTATAAATAATTTGAACACTGTACTTTAACTAGTCAAATGCCAAATTTATTTTAACTTTAAATCTTGGAGCTCATTTCCCAAAAATATGTATCGGTCCATTATGTTCTGAATTCCGATAAATCAGTCCATTTTTGTCCTTGGAACTGCTAAAGACTGTTTAGTACCATATTAAACACTTATGTATAGGTGCTTAATTATTTACACAAGCTGCGACATTAAATGAATCCAAATGAGTAATACTGAAAGATAAGCTGTCAGCGGACTGACACCCAATTTCCGCGTAACGCAGGTTCTCTATTTAACATTTTCAGTATCGAAGTAAGTGACATTGTCCGCTATGTTGTATCTCTTATATCTAATTTGTATTCTGAGATTTTCTTCTTAAGTCACATAGTTCGACTTGTGTTGGTTTGATTTGTCCTTCATTTATGGGGCCGGTCTTAGTGGCCGAGCGGTTCTAGGCACTACAGTCTGGAACCACGCTACCACTAAGGTCGCAGGTTCGAATCCTACCTCGAGCATGGATGTGTGTGATGTTCTTAGGTTAGTTAGGTATAAGTAGTTCTAAGTTCTAGGGAACTGATGACCTCAGCAGTTAAGTCCCAAGGTGCTCAGAGCCATATGAACCATTTTATTTATGGACTACTTGTTTATTAGTCCTCTACTTAGCACGATTCTGATTTTGCGACGCGGACAGTTATCCTGCTGGAAGATGTCATCGTCGTAGAGGAAGACTTCAAAACATAAACCGATGCAGGTGGTCCACTATAATGTTCACGTAGTTCACTACTATCATGATGCTTTCGATTTCTCCCATAGGTCACATGGAATCCCAACTCAATGTCACCACAGCATAATTCTGCCCTAACAGGTCTGCATATGCGGCGCTGTTTGTTTCGTGTAGCCATTCGCCTGGATGACCGCGTGGAAGGACCCAACCATCGACCTGGTGAAATAACAAAAAAATGGTTCAAATGGCTCTGAGAAGTATGGGACTCAACTGCTAAGTCCCTTAGAACTTGGAACTACTTAAAGCTAACTAACCTAAGGACTTCACACACATCCATGCCCATGGCAGGATTCGAACCGGCGACCGTGGCGGTCGGGCGGTTCCAGACTGTAGAACCTAGAACCGCTCGGCCACTCCGGCCGGCGTGAAATAACAATTGCAACTCATTCAAAAATCGACAAGTTTCTGTTGACCCACTGTCAAAAATGAGTGATGCTGTGTCCACTGAAATCATAACTGAGGATATCGCTGAGTCAACAAAGGAACACGTAGGGGTCGTGTGATGTGAAGCTTCATCTACAACAATGACCTTTGAACGGTATGCTCCGAAACACTTGTGCTTGCACCAGCACAGCGCCCTCTCGTCAGACCTGTCACATATCGCTGCCTATCCTGCCACCCACGACGGACGTTTCGTCTAATTATAGCCGGTCCGATTTCTAAAGCATGCTCAGCTAACGCGTATTTCTCGGAGTAACGTAGGCCATAAAACCTCTCATGCTCTTTCCTGGATTGTTCCACAGTTCTTACTGTTAATCCGACGTAAGACTCGTGGTATTCTGACAAATGCTGGGTCTTTAAGTGCCTCAGTATTTGACGAATTTTTGTTAGAAACTTGAAGATCGATTTGATCATGCGTCTTTTCACCAGACCCCTTATCTTGCCTACAGAGAAAGCCAAGAAACCTAGTTCGTTCGTGCTTGTCGTCGGTGGTCTTCTTGTCAGTTTTGCTTTAAATCACTTTGTGATCAAATCGATCTTCAGGCCTCGGACGTAATTCCGTCACTGAGACCAGCTAAAGAAGCAGTGAACTGGATTTTCTCTTTTGATGCTTGTCAGTTGTCAGGATGAGCATTACCGCAAAGGGCATTTGATTCTAAAGCATTATGTCAGGGTCAAAAACACCAACTAAATTACTTTTTCTCTCTTAACACTATGTGGGCAGGGTGGGTTCTTCCTTGACTCGGGTATGAGGTAGAATGAAACAGCATTTTTACATAAGATAACTTTTATTGAAAGTTTTGTACAACGGTTTCCTTACTGGATTGTTCTGCCTGGGAGAGCGGCAGCTGTGTCGGTTGCGAAGCCTTCTGCTTCGTGGCAGCGGCGTCTGATTGCGTGTTACGGTGTGTATCTTGTGTCGCCGTTTCGCTCAGTTGACTGGAGACACGCATCGTGCTGTGGCCCGTTTAATTATATATAACGAAGTCGTGAATCGGATGGTGATACCTTGGATGTGGCGTCCCAGTGTTTCTCTTCTCTATGCGGCCGCGTGTGTTGTGCGTCGGCCAGCGGAGCGGCGCGGCGGGGAAGGCCAGTGTCCCGGACTCGAACAACGGACTCCCGCTTGCCAGTTTTCGGCTGTCAGATCTTCATCCCAGCTCACAGGTAACTGCTGATGTGAGGCCGTCTCCTTCCCGTCCTCACGAGTCACCCGGGTACATAAAAATCAGTCTTCAAATACCTTTTAACTTCTGTCTTCTGGCGGCGAAGCTGCTGCTTGCTATTTCATTACAGCAGCGGACTTGGTGCTTCTGTGTACGATGTAGTCTCTTCCTGCATGACGGTCTTCAGCACCGAAACTGAACTGAAAACTACTCTTGTCGGGCCCACTGCGTCTCGCGTATTTATTCACTTCAGTTCACTGGAGGTGAACGACTTCCAAGTCATTGCCTCTTCTGTCACGTTGAAAAGCTTCTCGAAGAATCTTCTTAACGTCGGTCATTGGCTCTTGGAATGTAGGCGAGGGGCTTTGATCACATGTAACAATTGAGAAACACGTGAGCCGGTCGGGCGATGCCCTGACAGCTGAATCGACAGCTTCCGCTTATGTGGGGAGAGCGATGGCTTCTCCTCAACGTGCTGACTTGCAATCCCCGGCTGTTGCCACTGCTGCTCTGTCCGCTGTTTGCCAGTGTGTAATTCTTCTAAACTAAACTAAGTTATTCATTTATTTTCTAATTTCTACTACAGTTCACATTGATTTCACTAATTTATTTACCTATCTTAAGTACCACTCAACAGCAGCAATTCTCAGAACACCCTGCATCTACCATTTACGTTGCTAGTGTGCGAGTATTTCGTCATACCACTTGACAATGGCCAAACAGTGCTTGACCGCAAGCTTGTGTAATTTTAATCACTTGACGTGGCTAGAAACCCGAGTACTTTCTATTTTATGTTAGCGCTGCGAGATTCTGTATTCTTACGATGCTATAAAGGTTCTGTTTTCACAAACTGAGGCACTTAACCCTAAAAAGGACACTTCATTGTACTTAAAGACGACAGTGATACGTGATAGGAGAAAGTCGTCCCGTGAAAGTCTTACACCTCATCGTAGCTGCCAGCAATCGATGTAGCGACGCAGGTCGTAGACCGCGCGACGCCACGCTTCTCACTTATTCATAAGGGCGAGAGGGCTGCAGGGCTCGCCACGCCGCCGGCCGTGAGTCACGGGACGCGCAATCGATGAACACCCCCGCCCGCTCTCCCCTCAGAACACCCCACCGCACTCCTACCCGCCTTACGCAATGAGTTCCTACTGCCACAGCCGCTGCTGCCGCCGACCAAAAGGTAGGGACTACTACCTTGCGCCGAACTCTCGAACTATTCAGCTCACACAAAAGCAAGCTAACTTAGCTTGATGGTGTCACTAGCTGGATTCGTGATTTCCTCTCAGAGAGGTTATAGTTCGTAGTGACAGACAGTAAATCATCGAGTAGAACAGAACTGATTACAGATATCTGGAGTTCCGCAAGGTAGTGGCATAGGCCCCCTGATGTTCCTGATTTACATAAATGATCTAGGTGATAATCTGAGCAGAGCACTTACAAGGGGAGGCCACTGCGTTTCCAACGCGGATTTACTTCAAACTTCGTACACTCGTAGTACTCCATGAGGACAGCAAAATGTGTAAGCAGTAGCGCGTACTTCTCAAGCGTTATTGAGAAAATCGCAAGATAATTTCGGTCGTCAGATACATACATGTGCGTGAACATTTTTTCCCATGAAGCGGCGGCAGCCGAGTGGCTGCCGGCACGGTAAGTCAGCGTGTTTGATCAGGGGGCTAGCTGCCCTCTGTAATAAAAAAAAATGAGTTAAGGGATCAACAACGGAGTGAAAAGTGTGTCTTTCGACGTCCGCCCCGAGCAGTTACAATGAACGAAAACGAACAAAATGATTAAAAAAAAGTGAGTAGCGTTCAAGCCCAGTAATCGTTAGGTCGCTGGATCGAGTTAAGTTCGTTACTTTTTTTTATTTTCAACACAGTCATTTTCTTTACTATTTATAAGAGGGCTATCCACAAAGTACATTTCGTTTTGGAATTAAAAATAAATAAAGTATTGGAATTTTTTTTTATTATATACAGATTGTTGTGAATTGGCAGGAGCCAATTCACTGGGTTTGGAGGAAGCCGAAAGGCACGCGTTTGAGCTCACGCAGGCTGGCGTGAGGTCTGGAACAGGTCAGAGAAATAAGACTAGCAAAACAGGAGGTAACTGGTAAAATACTTAACTTTAATCCACAATTGATGAACATCTCTCTTGACTGTACATGCTTCACAATATCAATTGAATACGGCGCCTTGCTAGGTCGTAGCAAATGGCGTAGCTGAAGGCTATGCTAACTATCGTCTCGGCAAATGAGAGCATAATTTGTCAGTGAACCATTGCTATGAACGTCGGCTGTACAACTGGGGCGAGTGCTAGGAAGTCTCTCTAGACCTGCCGTGTGGCGGCGCTCGGTCTGCAATCACTGACAGTGGCGACACGCGGGTCCGACGTATACTAATGGACCGCGGCCGATTTAAAGGCTACCACCTAGCAAGTGTGGTGTCTGGCGGTGACACCACACAGATGAAAGTCACACTTAAATACTACTTTTCTACGTAGTTGCCATTTAAATTAAGGCACTTATCGTAGCGATGGACGAGCTTGGGAATTCCTTCGTCGTAAAATTAGGCCGTCTGCGCCTTCAACCACGTAATGACTGTCTTTTGGGACAGAAAAGGTGTGATTTTTGTGGATTTCCTGGAAAGAGGCACTACATTAAACTCTCAAAGGTATTGCCAAACTCTGCACAACCTCAGAAGAGCAATACAAAACAAGCGCAACGGAAAGTTGGGCTCAAAGATCTTGCTGATTCACGACAACGCCCGGGCCCATACGGCAAATGCCACTCGTGAAGTTCTCGATTCTGTTAAGTGGGAGTTGTTTCCTCATCCGCCGTACAGTCCCGACCTGGCACCGAGCGACTTCCACATATTCCCAGCAATGAAGAAGTGGTTGGCTGTGCAGCGTTTTGATGACGACCCACAGCTTCAAGAAGAGGTAACCACGTGGTTGAAGGCGCAGGCGGCCGAATTTTACGACAAAGGAATTTTCCAGCTCGTCCATCGCTACGATAAGTGCCTTAATTTAAATGGCAACTATGTAGAAAAGTAGTATTTAAGTGTGACTTTCATCTGTATATAATAAAAAAAATTCCAATAGTTTATTTATTTTTAATTCCGAAACGTAATGTACTTTGTGGATAGCCCTCGTATTGCAATTGATGTAATGGGATAAATACGTGTAATCGGATGAACTTTTATTAAATTTACAATGTTATTTGACAGTCTACAAATTTTTATTATCACAAATAATATAATATACTATCGACTAGTAACTGAGCAAACGCATAAAGTGATACTGAAAATGTATGCTTGTCCGTGATTCGAGAAATACCTGGAAGGAACCCGTAGCGACTTGTTATCTCCAAGTTTATGAGCGGCAGACACGGCTTTCGAAAAATGTACAGTTAATCGTCCCTTTCGACGTTACAAGTTTCAGGATGGTATTTTTCGTAAAAACATCGAAAACATAAAGTTAAACGGCACCAGCTGCATTGAATAAATGCTATTTTTCCGCATACGCAAGGACTTTTGAGGTTTTCCGTGGGGAAACTAACCTCGTTAACGTTTTCAAAGACCTCTCTTTCAGACGATACTTTGGAAGCACACTATGCATAACGCAGCATTTCCTTAAATATCGGCGCTACTAATTGGTTATGCAGTATCGACTGTATTTTAATAGCGTCTTCACGAGAAGCAATTTCTCGTTCTCTTTCTATTAAATACGAACAATTTTGAAGATACGGACAAGCATATATTTTCAGTATCACTTTATGCGCTTGGTCGTTTACTAGTCGATAGTAAATTATGTTATTTGTGATAATAAACATTTGTAGACTGCCAAATAACATTGTAAATTTAATAAAAGTTCATCCGATTACACGTATTTTTCCCATTACATCAATTATAATATAAATAATAAAGAAAATGATTGTGTTGAAAATTAAAAAAACTGACGAACGGGACTCGATTGAGCGACCCAATGGTTACGGCGTTTGAACGCTAACCAGTCGGCTGCCGCTGGTTGATGATAAAAATGGCCACGCACAGGTATATATTGGACGACCGAAACTATCTTGCGATTTTCTCAATAAGGCTTGAGAAGTTTGCGCTACTGCTTACACATTTTGTTGTCCTCATGGAGTAATACGAGTGTACGAAGTTTGAAGTAAATCCGCGTTCCAAACGTCGTGGCCTCCACTTGTTAGACTGTTTGCCGATGACGCTGTAATTTATCTTGTAGTAAAATTATCAGACGATCAATTTCAATTATGGAATGATCTAGAGAGAATTTTTATATGGTTCGGAAAGTGGCAATTGGTTCTAAACAAAGAAAAGTGCAAGGTCATCCACAAGGGTACTAAAAGAAATCCGATAAATTTTGGATATACGGTAAATCGCACAAATCTAATGGACAGCCTACATTACACTTGTCCGTCCTCTGCTGGAATTTTGCTACGCGGTATGGGATCCTTACCAGGTAAGATTGATGGAGGACATCGAAAAGTGCAAAGAAAGACAGCTCGTTTCATGTTATCGCGCAATAGGGGTGAGAGTGCCACTGATATTATACGCGAGTTGGGGGTGGCAGTCACTGAAACAAAGGCGGTTTTCTTTGCGCCGAGATCTATTTACGAAATTTCAATCACCAACTCTCTCTTCCAAATGTGAAAATATTTTGTTGACACACACGTACGCAGGGAGAAATGATCATAATAATAAAATAAGAGAAATCAGAGCTCGAACGGAAAGATTTAGGTGTTCCTTTTTCCCAGGCGCCATTCGAGAGTGGAAGGTGAGAGAAGTAGTATGAAAAGGGTTCGATGAACCCTCTGCCTGGCACTTGAGTGTGAATTGCAGAGTAACCATGCAGATGTAGACTTAGAGTTGTCATATGCTAATATCTACTTATATATCCAGTCAAGGCATCATGGTGTAGATGCAAAAAGTCGTCTGCACCCAAATCACAGCTGTCGCTCTACTGCTTAACCCACTCGTGCAGCTGTAAACACGCACTCCGTGTCCTGTTCGCAATCGATTTAAATTCTTCCATTCGTGCCATAAGTGAGCAAAATAGAGGGTCTCTCTAGAATGCCTTTAACAAATATCACTGCTGATGGAGCGTTCGTAGACCAGGTTTCAAACCATATGCTGTTAATGCGAGACATTGGACCAGTTGCAGGGTGTGGGCTTCTGAAACGAAGTCGATTCGTAAACCGAGGTTTATTCATAGATAGGAAATTCACGTCTTTCATTATTTTAGACTGTTACACATATTACACACATTGGGGGGTGGGGTGGGGATGGGTTGATTAGAAATATGGAGAGGAGGCGCCTGAATTTGTGGCCCTTAAACCAACTGTATTTAGTGCATTTGTAGATAATACTTTCATAGTGAGGCGTAATGGAGAAGATAAATTAACAGAGCTTTTCATCGCCTGTCCATTCATAACAAAATACAGCACACTACGGAAGAATAGATAGATGGTTGTCTGCCTTTCCTTGATGTTTTGGTTGTAGCTGCCAGGGGAACTGCGTTTATCGGAAGCCCACTCATATCGATTCGCATTAACAGTCGTACAGTTATCATCACCCATCGGAACTATGGGTGTGCTTAAAACCCTTGCGCTCATACAGCCTCAGATCTCGTCCATAAAGACAGTGTTTAGGGAATACGGATATTATACCCGGCAGGTTAACAGGGCGCTATCAATTAAAACCAAGAACCGGGGAGTGGATAATGAGGAGAGCATGCCAGCAAATTCCCTAGCTTTTCTCCCCCTTGTTGGCAATGTTGCGTATAAGATGGTAATAATCTCCCTTAAGTTTCATGTGAAAGCTGGTTTTCGCACGCCATTTAAGACACTGACCTTCTTGGATTAGTGAAGGAGAAAGTGTTACTGCGGAATGCTGGAATTTACAATATACCTTGCCACTGGAATATGGCTAACATAGGCCAGTCAGCAAACTTCGGCGAAGAACTTTTTCTTCATCGAATATCAATGTTACGCTCGCATTTTTCACCAAGGAAATCTGCTGTTGCCGAACATTGTACCCCCAATAGACATTCAGTGGAATATGTTAAAGCTATAATTTTTGCCACAGCAACATCTGTTTGGGACTCAATTACTAAGGAGTCCATGAAAATAACGCGTGGCGGAAAATCTGGTGAACGATTTTAATGACTGTCAGTTGGATAATGTGTGGAACTTCATCATCACGAAAGTTTTCTGCAATCTGAGGCGACAGAGAGCGCCGATGGTCGGTACGGGCGTGAGTCGTGGCTCTAGCTGTGTTCCACAAGTCCACCAACGACGGCGCTGCCCACTGGGTAGTGTCGTAAGTCTGTCTCCACGATCTAGAGACACGCACGGACTACTTACAGAGTGCAAATGAATTGCGGAACGGGTGGTATCTTCTCCGCTTTCGATGGCTCATCAGAGGATGTTCGGCAGGTGGCGGTCTACGTACCGTGGAGTGTCACTGGCGACGACTGGCTGCTAACTAGAAATTTCTTCGAACTACTCTTCATTTGACCCGAGTCTACAACGAATCTTTGCAGCTCAAAATGGGAATATATTGCCAACAGGTCAGCGTTACTGCTCACTTTTCAAACTATTACTGAAGTAAGGCACCATGTTCCTACTGTGTCAGAGAAACGTTCAAATTTCTGGACACATTTACACTTGCTGTCTCTGTAACGAAGAGATGAACACTATTGAATAACGTTACCCTTTCAGAAAGACGGTGAATGTGCGTCTTTTCTTTGTTGTTAGCTACCCATTTCGCAGTATGCGTTATATATATCGTCTTTTGCGATTGTAGTAAGGCATTAGTAACTAAACTTTAATGGCAATTAAAAAAGGCGAAGCGTATTTCGCTGACAGCAAGGAGGTAACTGCTATCTAAAGATTTACTGAACTTAAAGAATCCTTTGAATAGTGATATTTATTTTTCTTTTTTACTGAATAGATTCGTTAGGACAACAGACACACACACCGAGGCGCACACGTGTGTATGTGCCGACAAAGTGGCAAACTTTAGTAATATGTACACACAGAAAAAAAATATTAATGAGCAAAAAATATTTTAGCGAGTTATTCGTGTTGTTTATGGTTGTTAGTGAGACGAATTGCAATATGGTAAAAAAAAGAACAGTCACCCATAGTCTTAATATTCAATATTGAAACATACAAATTTTTGCTCAAATGTATAGGTGGAGAGGAAAGAAAACTCTTCTAACATTATACAGTGGATTTTTGTCTGGCCGGCCGGTGTGGCCGAGTGGTTCTAGGAGCTTTAATCTGGAACCGAGCGACCGCTACGGTTGCAGGTTCGAATAGGAACTGCTGCCACCACAAAAAACTAGAATAAATGACGAAAAGACGATGCAATACGCTTCAGCATCAAAACAAAATAAACCAGAGGAATGCTGAACAACACAACATGAAAACGAAAACGTATTCTATGTCTGTGAAGTGCAGAGTGTTAAACTCGGACACGTGTTTCTCGAAGAACGTTAGTAATGTAGTACGAGGTAAAAACGTGAATAATAATAGTGATTAGTATAGGAAAACTATGTAATAGTAGTAATTTAAAATATAAGAACTGCTGATGATCTTCTCAAACAGATTGTTAAGGAAAACCTGTTTGCTACAGTAACCACTGAAGACACTTGAAAATAAAGCGAAACGCATTTCGTCTAAATGAGACATTCATTACAGGCACAATAACATAATATCCTGTATTAAAATAAGTGATTTACCAACGGCCTCGCACCATATCTTTTTGTGCGAATCGCATAGCAAACAGTATGTTTAAGGAGTGGTGAATACATACAACGGTGGTAGCTGCTGTGTGGGTGTTAGGATATATGGATGTGTGAATCTGTGGATGGATGGCTGAAACCATAGTAGTGAGTTTAAGCATAAGATACGGGACGAGAGGGAGAGTGAGAGACAGAGAGAGAGAGCGTATGAATGAGTAAGCAAGCGCGCGTGATCTAGGATCGGGGTCCGCTGGGAAATTAGTCGGCCCGCTTGTTGCATCCTTCTTCGCTTCCGCTGCGTCAGCGGGGCAGTACTATTGATGCGGCTGTACCGGCAGTGGCGGCGTTTAGCTGTGAACTCCTGGCTGTGACGTACAGTTCTGTCGAGGGTCGTTACTCCCATCTGTACAAGAGAAATAGTCCGCCGTCGACACCATAATCGCCAACACGGCAATTAAAAAAGGCGAAGCGTATTTCGCTGACAGCAAGGAGGTAACTGCTATCTAAAGATTTACTGAACTTACAGAATCCTTTGAATAGTGATATTTATTTTTCTTTTTTACTGAATATATTCGTTAGGACAACAGACACACACCGAGGCGCACACTTGTGTATGTGCCGACAAAGTGGCAAACTTTGGTAATATCTACACACAGAAAAAAACACATATTAATGAGCAAAAAATATTTTAGCGACTTATTCATGTTGTTTATGGTTGTTAGTGAGACGAATTGCAATATGGTGAAAAAAATAAAGACCAGTCACCCATAGTCTTAATATTCAATATTGAAAGACACAAATTTTTTCTCAAATGTTTAGGTGGAGAGGAAACAAAACTCCTCTAACATTATACAGTGGATTTTTGTCTGGCCGGCCGGTGTGGCCGAGTGGTTCTAGGAGCTTCAATCTGGAACCGAGCGACCGCTACGGTTGCAGGTTCGAATCCTGCCTCGGGCATGGATGTGTGTGATGTTCTCAGGTTTAAGTAGTTCTAAGTTCTATGGGACTGAGGACCTCAGATGTCCCATAGTGCTCAGAGCCATTTGAACCATTTTTGTCTGAATTTTCATACCCTATCGAAGAGTGAGATATCACATGAAATTATCATAAGGAAAACTCATACAGAGTCGAGAGCAGAGCAAAGCACTGAACCGGCGGGGAATCGAACCAGTAACCCCGTGATCTAAAGGTAGCAACGCTAATCACGAGATGGTGACATTGCGTGTTACACTCTCCTTGCTGTTATATTCCTTATGAGGATCGATACCAAGACAATGTTCTAAAATAGCAGATTTGCTGGACTGTTGTAATCGTGTGTGACGCGTATATTTAATATACTCGTCTTCCACGGTCAAGAGAGTATGACCAAAATATGAAACGCGATAACTGTAAGGACTACAATAGACACCCGCCTTAAAGAAATTAAGAACATTCACACATTTTACACCAAATTGCCATAAAATAGGACCAATCACAGTAGATATGCTTCCTGCTTGAGACAAAATGGCTTAAGACTTCGGTGTCACCTCGGTATCATCATCACGGTTGGTCGATAATTCAGAGCACTTTGTTCTGTCTTTCACTATAACCACAGCGGCCGGCTCACTATAACCATTCTTACTAAAAATGACCTTCAGATCAGCTAAATCAGCTGACAAACTATCAGGGTCTCAGATGACGACGGTCTTGTGAACCAAGATACGAAGTACCCCTTCACACTGATCATCATGGTGAGAACTGTCAACCTGCATATACTTTGTACAAGTCAGTGAGAGGCCAAAAATTCATGTCCGAATATACCATCACCCTTCCTCGCGACCAATACGTCAAGGCAGGGAAGACTGCCATCCTTTTCCTTCTCAATCGTGAAAAGAATATTCGGATGGATTTAACTGAGATTTTCTAAAAAGCCGTTCAAATTCTCAGTATCATGAGGCCAAACTACAGAATTATCGTCTACGTATCTTCAGAAAAAAACATGTTTTTTTTGTGTGTGGAAGGCTATAGTAACGGCTCCAGGAAATACGTTCCTTTTCCCCTGTAGGACTTTATGGTTCGGGATAACATTTATTGCTTTAAAGAACAAGAAACGTGTTGTGGCAGTGGTCTGTAGCCAGGACGTATTTTTCCGTCCGCTTAGTTTACCGCGACGTGCTGCGGCAGGCAGCGGCGGTCTGCGAACCATTTGTAATCGTAATGGCACCGGGCCAGGGGCGGTGTAATTGCTGGTGGCCGACTTTTTGTGTAAGAAGTCGAGCGCCAAAGAGCGCATGCGCGCTCAGAGCGCCACGGAGTGACGCGTCTAGCGGGGTGGGCAGACCCTGCCCCCCCCCCCCCCCCCCTGTTGCGGTGAAAAGAAGTGTGGTCCTGAAAGGGAAAAGCGGCGTCCTGTACGTATTAAAGAGCAAGAAGGCTTTCGGATGGTGTCTTCAGCAGAACTGACTGGCGCACGGCGGACCAGTGAAAATTATTTATGACGAAACCGATACATTTCGACGTGTAAGGAGTAGTCAAAATAAGACAAGGCAAATGGAAAAAATAAAAATATGGTATTTCAGTCTTTTGATCGCAATTTTTTATTTTCAATGACCGGTTTCAGCCTAGCTGCCCATCTTCAGATCATATATTGCAGTTACAGAGTAACTTGTCACTACAGAACTATCGGTTCTCTGTCACTTCTTCAGCTCATATATTGCAGTTACAGAGTAACTTGTCACTACAGAACTACCGGTTCTCTGTCGTAACTGACAGAGAACCGATAGTTCTGTAGTGACAAGTTACTCTGTAACTGCAATATATGATCAGAAGATTGGCAGATTGCCTGAAACCGGTCATTGAAAATAAAAAATAGCGATCAAAAGAGTGAAATGCCATATTTTAAATTTAATGAACGGTGGCGGAAATCCCATTAAGACAATCATGTCTAGTTTCTATAAATGGAAAAAAGTAAGTGAATTGATCATTATTTCATAAGTAATCGCCGTAACGGTTAATACATTTATACCGCTGGAAGTGAAGATGGTCAAAGTCTTCACGGAAAAATGTTTGCAGTTGTCTGCGGAACCATGGTTGCACCTGGGCGTGAATCTCTTCGTCCGAAGCAAATAGACGGCTACGAGCTTTCTCCACAGCTCTAGAAAAAAAGGAAATTTTTTCTATCATCCAGCTGCACTTAATATACACTTTTCAGAAAAGGGGTTGCCAGTTTTAACGTTGTCGCTTAAAGCATTCGTGATTTATACCGGCTTTTGTCTCATCGTATAAAGTTATAAATCAATTAAGGGTGGGTAGGACGTCAAACGGCCCGACTTGGAGCAGGAGAGACACCACAGGACATTTTATTTTCTACTGCCTATACTTTTACAAATAAATTCGTAAAACTTTGTCAGCATGGCCAGGAAGGATTCAGGATTCACACTCATATCAGTGAAAGTGCAAAAACATAAGAAAATAATTTTTTTTTAGATATGAAATTTCATCATTTTTTCACTTACTGTTGGCAGCATTTGTTGCTATAGGTACACTTTTCTTCACAAGTAAGAGAGATTCTTTGATGAATTTTGCACAGCATACAAACCATACTTACAGGCGTATGAAACTCTAGGACTTTCCAAATCTATTAAAAACTGTCGTAAAAATTGAGATAATTAACTACAAAATTCGATTTTTTCTAAACAGAAAGTTTAAAACGTAACAGCTCATTCATTTTTTCATAAATTGAATAGATTCTAGAGTTTCAGACACCTGTAGGTATGGTTTGTATGTTGTGCAAAATTCATCGAACAGTCTCTATTACTTACGAAGAAAAGTGTACCTATAGCAACAAATGCAGCCAATAGTAAGTGAAAAAATGATGAAATTTCACATGTAAAAGAATTATTTTGTTATGGTTTTGAACTTCCGCTGCTACGAGTGTGAATCCTGAATCTTTCCTGGTCATGCTGACAAAGTTTTATGAATTTACTTGTAAAAGTTTAGACAACGGAAATTAAAATGTCCTGTGGTGCCTCTCCTGCTCCAAGTCGGCCCGTTTGACGTCCTACCCCCCTTTAAGTTTACTGTGTGTACCCTTATCCCTAGAACGGTAAAAATTCAGAAAACTGAAATTTGTACAAGGCCACTGTCACCTGACTAGGTTTTGTGATTCTCGCCTATATGTAAAGAGTTTACGAAGGATATCCTCAGTTGGAAGTAACGAAAATTGCTATCGAGTGATGAGTGCTTAAAAAGAAGAAATTAAGTGTGAGTAATGGCAGTATGGTGGTATCGGCTCATCCATTTCCAAACTCTGGTTCGTGAACTGGGACACGATTGATTATCCTCGTGCCTACAGACAGTGGAGTAATGCATCGGCTCGCTGTTCTTAATGTTCCTGGTGTGAGTGTGTGTGGGTATGGGTGTGTGTGTGTGATGCGTAGAAGAGAAAGCCTTGCTTCTCATAGAGTACTGAAAGGGAAGGCAGCGGGTTGGAAATCGTGTAGGCGAAGAAAGAAAGCCGTTGCGCCTTTCATCTGCGGCTAACAATAAACTTTTAGAGAACCACTCGGAAAGAATATCGGAAATAAATTAGAATTCTTTCGGCAGGCGGGCAGGCGAGAAATTTGCGACCGGAGCGCGTAGGGAGGAACGCAGGAGGGAGAGGTGTGGGGAGGGAGGAGAATCGAGAGAGAGAGAGAGAGAGAGAGCAGGGAGCGATAAGGAGAGTGAAGAGACGGAGGAAAGTATTAGGTGCTTCCGGCGTTATTAATAACGACGGGCGGGAATTTAAATGGGCTGGCAAAGGAGGTGACGGAGGCGGAGCAGCCGAGAGGCGAAGGCTGTGGCAAGAGGTGGCGGCGAGAGGCTGGAGGGGGAGGGTGAGGGGGGGGGAAGGGGTAGGGGTGGTGGCACGCGGCCTGCAACGCTAATGAAATGACGTGCCTGTTGCAGGTGCGGGCCCGACACCCAGCGCCCGAGGCGTACGCCCATCAAGCCGCTCTGCCAAGGCCGTTACACGCGTCTCGCAGACACTGTTTAACGAGGTCGTCCAGACAAATCTCAACCATAGCTTGAGTGACCCTGCATGTCCACTGATACAACAGTATGAAATGCGTATGAAGTAACTGTTACATCCTCCTTTTGCGTTATACGTTTCATAATACACTACTGGCCATTAAAATTGCTACACCAGGAAGAAATGCAGATGATAAACGGGTATTCATTGAACAAATATATTATACTAGAACTCTACCACACAAGCGGCTCGAATTGAAATTGCGTGCTTACAGAATATCGTCTCAGTTATGTGACTGGATTTGTGATCTCCTGTCAGAGAGGTCACAGTTCGTAGTAATTGGCGGAAAGTCATCCTGTAAAACAGAAGTGATTTCTGGCGTTCCCCAAGGTAGTGTTATAGGCCCTTTGCTGTTCCTTATCTATATAAACGGTTTGGGAGACAATCCGAGCAGCCGTCTTCGCTTTTTTGCAGATGACGCTGTCGTTTATCTACTAATGAAGTCATCAGAACATCAAAACAAGCTGCAAAACGATTTAGAAAAAAAATATCTGATTGCTGCGAAAATTGGCAGTTGACCCTGAATAACGAAAAGTGTGAGGTCATGCACATGAGTGCTAAAAGGAACTCATTAAATTTCGGTTACACGATAAATAAGTCTAATCTAAAAGCCCTAAATTCAACTAAATACCTAAGTATTACAATTACGAACAACTTAAATTGGAAGGAACACATACAAAATGTTGTGGGGAAGGCTAACCAAAGACTGCGTTTCATTGGCAGGACACTTAGAAAATGTAACAGACCTACTAAGGAGACTGCCTACACTATGCTTGCCCGTCCTCTTTTAGAATACTGCTGCGCGGTATAGGATCCTTACCACATAGGACTGAAAAAGTTCAAAGAAATGCAGCATGTTTAGTATTATCGCGAAATATGGGAGAGAGCGTCACAGAAATGATACAGGATTTGGGCTGGAAATCGTTAAAAGAAAGGCGTTTTTCACTGCGACGGAATCTTCTCTCGAAATTCCATTCACCAACTTTCTCCTCCGAATGCGAAAATATTTTGTCGACAAAGACCTAAATAGTGAGGAACGATCACCAAGGTAAAATACGGGAAATAAGAGCTCGTACGGGAAGATGTAGGTGTTCATTATTTCCACGCGCTATACGAGATTGGAATAAAAGAGAATTGTGAAGATGGTTCGAAGAAACTCAGACAGGCACTTAAATGGCATTTGCAGAGTATCCATGTAGATGTAGATATAGATGTAGAACTGATATGTGATTACATTTTCGCGCAATTTGGGTGCATAGATCCTAAGAAACCAGTACCCAGAACATCCACCTCTGGCTGTAGTAACGGCCTTGACACGCCTGGGCATTGAGTCAAACTGAGCTTGGATGGCGCGTTCAGGTACAGCTGCCCATGCAGCTTCAACACGATACCACAGTTCACCAAGAGTAGTGACTGGCGTATTGTGACGAGCCAGCTGCTCGGCCACCATTGACCAGTCGCTTTGAATTGGTGACAGATCTGGAGAATGTACTGGCCAGGGCAGATTTCGAACATTTTCTGTATCCAGAAAGGACCATACAAGGCTTACAACATGCGGTCGTGCATTATACTGCTGAAATGTAGGATTTCGGAGAGATCGAATGAAGTGAAGAGCCACGGGTCGTAACACATCTGAAATGTAGCGTCCACTGTTTAAAGTGCCGGAAATGGGAACAAGAGGTGACCGAGACGTGTAACCAATGGCACCCCATACCATCACGTCGGGTGATACGCCAGTATGGCGATGACGAATACACGCTTCCAATGTGCGTTCACCGTGATGTCGTCAGACACGATGCGACCATCATGATGCTGTTAACAGAACCTGGATTCATCAGAAAAAATGACGTTTGGCCATTCGTGCACCCAGGTTCATCGTTGAGTCCACCATCGCCGGTGCTTCTGTCTGTGATGCAGCGTCAAGAATAACCGCAGCATTGGTCTCCGAGCTGATAGTCCATGCTGCTGCAAACGTCGTCGAACTGTTCGTGCAGATGGTTGTTGTCTTGCAAACGTCGCCATCTGTTGACTCATGGATCGAGACGTGGCTGCACGATCCGTTACAGCCATGCGGATAAGATGCCTGTCATCTCGATTACTAGTGATACGAGGCAGTTGGAATCCAGCACGGCGTTCCATATTACCCTCCTGAACCCACCGATTCTACACTCCTGGAAATGGAAAAAAGAACATTGACACCGGTGTGTCAGACCCACCATACTTGCTCCGGACACTGCGAGAGGGCTGTACAAGCAATGATCACACGCACGGCACAGCGGACACACCAGGAACCGCGGTGTTGGCCGTCGAATGGCGCTAGCTGCGCAGCATTTGTGCACCGCCGCCGTCAGTGTCATTCAGTTTGCCGTGGCATACGGAGCTCCATCGCAGTCTTTAACACTGGTAGCATGCCGCGACAGCGTGGACGTGAACCGTATGTGCAGTTGACGGACTTTGAGCGAGGGCATATAGTGGGCATGCGGGAGGCCGGGTGGACGTACCGCCGAATTGCTCAACACGTGGGGCATGAGGTCTCCACAGTACATCGATATTGTCGCCAGTGGTCGGTGGAAGGTGCACGTGCCCGTCGACCTGGGACCGGACCGCAGCGACGCACGGATGCACGCCAAGACCGTAGGATCCTACGCAGTGCCGTAGGGGACCGCACCGCCACTTCCCAGCAAATTAGGGACACTGTTGCTCCTGGGGTATCGGCGAGGACCATTCGCAACCGTCTCCATGAAGCTGGGCTACGGTCCCGCACACCGTTAGGCCGTCTTCCGCTCACGCCCCAACATCGTGCAGCCCGCCTCCAGTGGTGTCGCGACAGGCGTGAATGGAGGGACGAATGGAGACGTGTCGTCTTCAGCGATGAGAGTCGCTTCTGCCTTGGTGCCAATTATGGTCGTATGCGTGTTTGGCGCCGTGCAGGTGAGCGCCACAATCAGGACTGCATACGACCGAGGCACACAGGGCCAACACCCGGCATCATGGTGTGGGGAGCGATCTCCTACACTGGCCGTACACCACTGGTGATCGTCGAGGGGACACTGAATAGTGCACGGTACATCCAAACCGTCATCGAACCCATCGTTCTACCATTCCTAGACCGGCAAGGGAACTTGCTGTTCCAACAGGACAATGCACGTCCGCATGTATCCCGTGCCACCCAACGTGCTCTAGAAGGTGTAAGTCAACTACCCTGGCCAGCAAGATCTCCGGATCTGTCCCCCATTGAGCATGTTTGGGACTGGATGAAGCGTCGTCTCACGCGGTCTGCACGTCCAGCACGAACGCTGGTCCAACTGAGGCGCCAGGTGGAAATGGCATGGCAAGCCGTTCCACAGGACTACATCCAGCATCTCTACGATCGTCTCCATGGGAGAATAGCAGCCTGCATTGCTGCGAAAAGTGGATATACACTGTACTAGTGCCGACATTGTGCATGCTCTGTTGCCTGTGTCTATGTGCCTGTGGTTCTGTCAGTGTGATCATGTGATGTATCTGACCCCAGGAATGTGTCAATAAAGTTTCCCCTTCCTGGGACAATGAATTCACGGTGTTCTTATTTCAATTTCCAGGAGTGTATTATAAGGCAGCATTGTTCACAGAATGTATCAGAATAGAATGGGTTATTTGTCATTCGTCAATTTTAAATTTGATAGCTGTACGGCAGAGATGTTTGCTTACGTTCTGAAACTCGTCATACTATAGCATTCCCAAAGCTGTTACTGTGCTTGCTTACATTTGTAGTTATCTTAAGGCAATTTACGATTTGGCTTATTTTTAGGAAAATATTCACGTGACTTAAGTAATTAATATTTTTTACTAATTGGGAACGTCACTTTTACAGTAAATTTTGTGTCTAAAAGTGTTTTCGCGCTGTTAAGTTAGGAAATGTTGTTTCGTTGTACTTCTGAGTTAAATATTTAAGTACGTTCCCGGTCAAAACTCAATACTTTGAACCTCTTCAGAACCCATTTTTTTACAAGATCCCCTGCAAAATAGATTTTTGTAGTTACAAGACCATTTCATCAATGATGGAAATGGAAATGCGCGTTTGGCGTCATTGGCTGGGATGCCCCTTACGGGTCAGGTCCGGCCGCCTAGATGCTGGTCTTATTACATTCGACGCCACATTGGGCGACCTGCGCGCCGGATGGGGAATTTCATCAACGATAATTGTTTGCAAGTGCCCAGTAAGATATGTTGACATTGCAGTGTGCTGAGAAACTCAAATGGTTCAAATGGCTCTGAGCACTATGGGACTCAACATCTTAGGTCATAAGTCCCCTAGAACTTAGAACTACTTAAACCTAACTAACCTAAGGACATCACACACACCCATGCCCGAGGCAGGATTCGAACCTGCGACCGTAGCAGCCTCGCGGTTCCAGACTGCAGCGCCAGAACCGCACGGCCACCGCGACCGGCTTCCTGAGAAGCACTAAGACCGACGTATACCGGTTTACACTAGAATCGGTGTAGCTTGATTATGAATTCCTTGCATCTGATTAGTTTTCCTGGCTGATTATTATCGTTTATGCTCTGATCTGGCATGTCAACGTCAGCTTTCCGCAGTTCCTTCTTCTCCACAGTGGCGAAAACTGGCGCAGTGAGTTCGAGCATTCGATCCGTCTGAAGCACAAACTCCGACAGTCTTTTGTCATCTTCTTTTCGGTAACTTTTTCTGGCTTGTGGTCCCATGAGGTCATTGTCTCTGGCAGATGCTAGTTTTCTAATAATTACCAGTGTACCGTTTGTGTCGCAGCACTTGCTTGTGATTGGAATCAGTCTAAGTGATTTTTTTGTAACGCTTCGAAATATGATCGACTCTTTCCGCAGTTTCTCTGCAGGATCTGCACATGTGCCTACTGTTGATTTCTCGATTATGGCATAAGTTTTGAACGCTTGTTAACGTGCGTCAAAAATCAGTCCTTTACTTTCCTTCTTTAGGGTTCTTGCTAAGTTAAGACCATTTCTTCTCTGTTATTTATAATTAGTGTACTGTTATTATTTACAACACATGTACTAAGTACAGCGAAGTTTTCGCTGTAGGCTGTTTTTCTAAAGGCTTCTGGTCAGAGGGACCCAGGAGCCGTTAATGGCAATGATAGATAAAGTTAACGTACAAATAAACTGACTGAAAAGTTTAAACACTTAAAATTAGATGACGGCGAGGTTTCCGACGGCAAGATCGCTATTATTTTTGAAATACATATGCAACGTTCAGGTGTAAACATAATGGGGTGCCAAATTCTTAGTCACTAACGCAGACCGCCGTTTCACTGTACATCTTTGTTCTACCAATCTTTACCAAGTTCAATTTTATGTATCATTAATATTATATTTCCATGGATCACGAAGCTATTTTAAAGTAAAAAACATTTCAGACACAAAATTTTACTGACAATTACGAAAATGGACGAAGTGTTCAGTACTTGGCTTATTCTCCTGTAGCAGCGATCATATCTTTGTTCTCCTTGGCATACCCATAATGCATTTCTTTGATTTATTGTCCAAGTTTTGTGTGTTCTGTCATGCTCTGTGAAATATTTCCAGCACCTGGCCTTTTTTGCGGGTACATCATCCTTTGCAATTTCCTTCATCAGCTCTTGCCAGATATTTTGAGTTGTTTTCACGCTTTAGGAGCTCCCTAATCAGTCCAAAACGTGAAATCCATTCTCATTTAAATATTTAGACATTTCCTTCGGGCATGATGCAGAATTGTGCATAAAGATGTCATTGTTGTCGGGCAGCATTCTTTCACCTGAGAAGTAGTCCAGTTTTCAGTACTGACCTGTAACGGTCTCGACACGTCGCCCATCTGACAATATAAAGGCATCCATTACCTTTACTACTTCTTACAGACCGAATATAACTAATTGTGGATGCTCGGCTCACTGAACAATGCAATCTTCTTGGAACTTTTTGTGGTGTCACCGCCAGACACCACACTTGCTAGGTGGTAGCTTAAATCGGCCGCGGTCCATTAGTACGTGTCGGACCCGCGTGTCGCCACTGTCAGTACTTGCAGACCTAGCGCCACCACATGGCAGGTCTAAAAAAGACGGACGAGCACTCGCCCCAGTTGTACGGACGACATTGCTAGCGACTAGACGTACGAAGCCTTCCTCTCATTTGCCGAGAGACAGTTGGAGTAGCCTTCAGCTAAGTCCATAGCTACGACCTAGCAAGGCGCAGTTAACCATATCTGGAGAGAGTCTTACTTGTATTCACCATAATAGCGATGTACCACAGGGATGAATTAAAGTTAAGTATTCAAGGACTGCATATTTTTCTCTATAGCATTCATCAAGTATCCTGTTCCAGAACTCACGCCAGCCGGCGTGTGTGTACGCGTGCCTATCGGTAACCTCACCCTGTGTCTAGACTCTTGTCTAGACACAACACTTTTCATGGCGCCAACTTCTCAAAATTTCCGTTGTTTTGGATGCTTGTTTCGTCAGAGAAGAAAACCTGAAATAAAAGCGCATCTTTCATTGGGAAGTCACTGTTACCATAAAAGGAAGAGTAGAATGATATTATAGTTTATTTCCCTTATTCCAGTCATCAATCGTCCATTATGTTTACTCTTTGGGCCATTCTAGTCCTCCTTGCTTCATCGCTGTATAAGTTCCAGTTTATTTTCAGATTGACAGCGTCTCAGCCACATTTCATTGAAAATTAGCTGCAGAGCGGGTGGATGCAGGCAGTCCACCATCCTCCTGCATACTCTTAATTGCCCGCATCGGGTTTCTTCGACTTTCCATTACAGTTACTCTGATTTCTCTGTCTGTTCTAGGGGATGCAATGCGTTCTAGGGGATATAATGCGTTTTCGACCGCCTTTCTCTTTCTGCTGCGTTTCGAGGTGATATTTTAGTTTGTTGCTTGCATTTTTATTTATGGACTGTGAAATTCGTTCCATATGAACAATATCTCGCTGACTGTATTGCCAGTGTGTGTCAAGAAAGTTGATTTTCTGACCTCTTTCCGGGGGTTGAGTCAATACCCATATCTGAAAATCGTCACAGTGAGACAATTTTCAGAACTAAGGAACTCATTAATAGTTATAACATAGAATAAATTTCATAAAATGTTATGAATTACGTAAATTTTGATAATTAGAAGTCTCACTGACCTTCTGCACATAAAGTAATTCGCTGTACTTCACTTCGCAAAGGTAGCTCTGACGGCCACAACTATTCGAGACGTCAGCAAATATTGAATTAATTGTCTGAATATATTTCTGAATGGATATACATTGCTGTAAAACAAACGATAAAAGCTTGTATACTGTTTCATAAATCTGCAGAAGCATCACGATTCATGATTCAATGTTTGGTTTGTAAATACGCTATACTAATCTCCACACATGCTGAATTACGTGGCGAGTCTCTTAAATTGATTCCCCGTTGTGAATTAAAATCGATTGATCATCTCAGAGATTGGCCTAAAAATGTTCGATGGATACAGCAGAACAGTGTGAGTCTATGACCGACGTGGGACTGGAAACTATGAATGTAGGAAATAGCGACTGTGATCCACTGGCTACGAATGCTGGAACCCTTGAGATAAGAAAAGTCGACACTAAATAAAGTTTTCTTGATGGAAGGAAAAATCCACGCTCTTATCTCACCGTTTCCAGCTGGGACAATTTGGAAAAGCGGGAAATCTATTGATCTACAGTGGAGCCTCGGATACCCCGTGAGCTTTTTGATCTCACGGCTTCCCACGAAAGCTCGCAGTTTCCCGTTATTGAATCTTTTTTCCGAAAGGTGGAGGCGGTAGCTCGGGGCGTGACGGAATTCAGCAGCGCAGGGCGTGAGGCGGTCAGAGAGCAATTTCCCGGCAGCTGACGGCAACGGCAAGAAACGACAGACAGGTAGCCGCGCCGCGCCCAAAGGAACCGCCGAGATGGCGGTGATGCCGGCAAATCGATTTGCCAATTTGCGGCGCAATATGTGTGCGGGGCGGGGGAGTTAGCCGGGCCCTGCCGGGGGCAAAGCGAAGCATGGCGTGGGTGCTGGGGCTACAAGCGTCTGGCACCTCGCGACGACTGGGATGGATCAAGGCTACAGGATTCTGTCTTATATGTGAACGACAAGGTAGCGCTCCGAGGCAGCGCAATCCATCTAACGCCAAATTAGTCACAACCGAAATGAGCTAACCTTCCGACGCAAATGGTTCGGAAATTGGTTCAATTAGTATTCTTACTGAGATCTGCATCAAAGGTAAAAAAAATCCTTGAAATATTTCCTACTTATGCTTCGTCGGAATGTGGGTACGTCAAAAAGCACTCCCTCCTCAGCCCATAAGTGGCCCATCGGGCCCATCCGACCGCCGTGTCATCCTCGGCTGAGGATGCGTTTAGGAAGGGCGTGTGGTTAGAACACCGCGCTCCCGAACGTTATGATGGTTTTCTTTGACCGCAGCCGCTACCATTCAGTCGAGAAGCTCCTCAATTGGCATCACGAGGCTGAGTGCACCCCGAAAAACGGTAACAGAGCATGTGGGCCTCGATGGTCACCCACGCAAGTGCCGGCCACGTCCGACAGCGCATAACTTCGGAGATCTGACGGGAACCGGTGTATCTACTGCGGCAAGGCCGTTGCCATGGGTACTTCAGGATGAAAAAAGAGTCCTGCTCTTTCGTCGGGTCTAGTTCTGACCTCCCTCGGTGTAAAGTAATCTAGAACCACCATTCACCAATTTCCAGCGCGGTTTTCACCACTCATATGTATATAAGGGCAATCAAAAAGGTTCCGTTCGAGAGCTGTGGAGTCCAGAATCGGTATGCCAATCGGGAAGAATACCCGTGAACGCTGAGGCAGTTATCCCACCGACACACCATGTTGAAACCACTCATTTGTTATAACACCGTATCCTGTTGCGTGAAGAAATCCATGAGCGCTTGGTGCACATTCTCGTCTACAGGAATCGTTGAGCCTTTCTTAAGAGCTGAAGGCATGATCACAATAGGGAGATCACGACTACTGGGCGGGTGCTATAGTGTGTCTTGTTGTCCGTAATGGATGATCTGCCCTCCTACACCGACCTGTGTTGGGAGTGTTGAACCGCCATCAGCATGGAATTTCGCGCACCATTCCACAACATTTGTTTTCGACAGACAGGCTGCCCCAAGCACATTCTTCATCTGCTTACGGATGTCTACTAGTATCAGCCTTTCCACAGCCAAGAAAAAAAAAACAGTACATTGGTCCTGCTTGGACGAATTGGGTAATAATGTCACCACAGATCACTTTCCGGCATTTACCGCATGCACGTTGGAAAGACATGAATGCCACAGTAATCCGTCTCCTACACGTTAGTCCTTATTTACCAGCATCGGAGTAGCGCTACGTTAGGTGTGCGCTGCAGCAACGCCTTCAGACTGAAATTTTTGATTGTGTGTTTTAAAGAAGCATTCCATATTCGGAGAGGTGGTATAGCCTGCTGGTCAAAACAAGTGAAAAACTTCCAATAAACGTATATTCTAAAATGCGCACCGTAGGAACTATGAGAACTTGTTCCTCTGCTCTACCATAAAACACATCTTTTTTTACCGCAAGCACTTTGTTATTACGAACGATTTACAGTTAACAAATGAGAAAACATTCCTGTGCTATTGTTCATGGATACAACGTGCAGTAAACATGTGTCAGTATTCTTACTACAAACCATATACCCAGTTCTGGGTAAGTGCAGCGTAACAAAAGGTCATGTTTAACATTTTCGCGCATGGAATATTAGACCTCAACTATATTGGAAACGCAAAAGTAAAACTAGACTTCAAAAGCACTTCACTGACCTAGCACAGTACGAACGGTACTAACAGAACGAATGTATGCGGTTTACTTACCCGAAACTGTGTATACGGACTGCCGTAACAAAACTAACAGCTGTTTTGGGCAAGTTGTCTCCACAGACTGTGAGGGGGACTCTTCTTTTTAACACGGCTTCGTGTACGTAATTTAGCACCCTAGATCACACAGAAACTTAAACATATACCAAGGATACTACTTAGGTCTACATTACATGTTGCTTGACCTCTATGCAGATTTTATGTCGGATGCCGAGCGTTGAATGGTAGTCTCTAGGCCAACCGTGACCAGATGTGTCCAATGGGTGAGAGATATTGTAATATAATGTCTATGGACTGATGCCACTTTGGCTTCGAGTATGAAAACTGACTAAGGCTGCTTTTAAAAGTACTTTTTTAAAAAATTACTGTGTCAACCAAAAAATATCTATGACTACGACCTAGGTTTGATATGAACTTCATGCCCTATATGTTTACTTCATGCTAAATGTACGTTATTAAACTACTGGCCGCTAAAATTGCTACACCACGAAGATGATGTGCTACAGAAGCGAAATTTAACCGACAGGAAGAAGATGCTGTGGTATGCAAATGATTAGCTTTTCAGAGCGACACCTACAACGTGCTTACATGAGGAAAGTTTCCAACCGATTTCTCTTACACAAACAGCAGTTGACTGGCGTTGCCTGGTTAAACGTTGTTTTGATGCCTCGTGTAAGGAAGAGAAATGCGTACGATCACGTTTCCGACTTTGATAAGGTCGGACTGTAGCTTATCGCGTTTGCGGTTAATCGTATCGCGACATTGCTGCTCGCGTTGGTCGAGATCCAATGACTGTCAGCACAATATGGCATCGGTGGGTTCAGGAGGGAAATATGGAACGCCGTGCTGGATCCCAACGGCCTCGTATCACTAGCAGTCGAGATGACAGGCATCTTATCCGTATGACTGTAACGGATCGTGCAGCCACGTCTCGATCCCTGAGTCAACAGATGGGGACGTTTGCAAGACAACAACCATCTGCACGAACAGTTCTACGACGTTTGCAGCATCATGGACTATCAGCTCGGAGACCATGGCTGCGGTTACCCTTGACGCTGCATCACAGACAAGAGCGCCTGCAATGGTGTACTCAACGACGAAACTGGGTACACGAATGGCAAAACGTCTTTTTTTCTGATGAATCCAGGTCCTGTTTACAGCATGGTGATGGTCGCATCCGTGTTTGGCGACATCACGGTGAACGCACATTGGAAGCGTGTATTCGTCATCGCCATACTGGCGTATTACCCAGCGTGACGGTATGGGGTGCCATTGGTTACACGTCTCGGTCACCTCTTGTTCGCATTGACGGCACTCTGAAGAGTGGACGTTACATTTCAGATGGGTTACGACCCGTGGCTCAACCATTCATTCGATCGCTGCGAAACCCTATACTTCAGCAGGATAATGCACGACCGCATGTTGCAGGTCCTCTACGGGCCTTTCTGGGTACACAAAATGTTCGACATCTGCCCTGGCCAGCACATTCTCCAATTCTCCAGATCTCTCACCAATTGATAACGTCCGGTCAATGGTGGCCGAGCAACTGGCTCGTTACAATACGCCAGTCACTACTCTTGATGAACTGTGCTATCGTGTTCAAGCTGCATGGGCAGCTGTACCTGTACACGCTATCCAAGCTCTGTTTGACTCAATGCCCAGGCGTATCAAGCCCGTTATTACGGCTAGAGGTGGTAGTTCCGGGTACTGATTTCCCAGGATACATGCACCCAAATTGTCTGAAAATGTAATCACATGTCAGTTCTAGTATAATTTATTTGTCCAATGAATACCCGTTTATCATCTGCATTTCTTCTTGATGTAGCAACTTTAATGGCCAGTTGTGTATCTTGACAGAGAAGCAATACTCTTATTGCGTTTTGTAGGGAGTAAAGACGTGATCTAGTCGAGTCTCTAGTACCGATTAATTAATTGTTAAGTATCGAGAAGTATCATTATCCGTCCTTATTACGTGCTGTAACAAGAATACCTGGAATACTGAGAAGATTAGAATAAATGCTGTAGCCAGGAAATTGACTGTGAGCCAACTTCAATTTTCCGACTTTTACTCCATTAGACTTCCACGAGACGTTGCAGTGCATCGGGACAGAGTGCTAAGTAGCTTGAACACCGCAGTCTAGCCTGCTGTACGCGCTCTGGGAACGATTCCTGCGTCCACAACGAGTTACTTGCTTCGGTACGTGGCCCGCATTGCACTTCGAGTAGCGTGCCGTTTCAAAAACTTTCTAGTTCTTAAGTGACCCTGAAAATCTGAACTTAATTCTTAAAATACTGTCTCACCGTACCATCATAGACTTCACTTAAAACAATTACAACGTCATGGAGGTACGGCAGAGAACTTAGCACGTCTAGAATGTAGCACTTGCTGTCCAAAATTAGTCATGCGTACCAAAGGTGATCGGACTTTGCATCCAATGCCACCCACACCATAACGCTAGGTGCTAAACCAGAGTGACACCGGCCCTTCTTCAGCCGCCACACATGGATATGTACATGGTGTTGCCGCACACAGAGTAGCCCCTGGTACTCCGACGCCGTTGCATTATCGTATAAGTATCTGGTCTTGCTGCAAACAAACTCATATCCTGAATCAACGAACTTGGTGAGACTGTGTCACTACTACAACAGTAGACAAACTAGATACGTTTCCATGGTAGCAAGTTTCGTGTATGTGTGTGTGTGTGTGTGTGTGTGTGTGTGTGTGTGTGTGTGTGTGTGTCCACATCATACTAACGGGAAGAGCAATAGCGAAGCTACACTGTTCTCTAAGGTTCAACGACCCTATCATCGTAGTAGAAAAGGTTTGTGTTAGTAACTTTCAGTTGTAGTAATCGTTGTAAAAATCATGTTGGTGGTAATAGCAATAGGGTTTTCATACTTCCAATACAAGTACAGGCTCTTATTGTAGTAGCAGTATATGCTGTTGCAATAGAACTAACAGGAGTAGGTGATGAAAATAATTAGTGTGAAGTTAGTACAAATACATTGAAATAACGGAAAACCATAGCTCTTTTTCTGTCCTAGTGAAGGAATACCTGACTAAGACTGGGAAAAGATGCCACAGGAAGACTACCTGTACAGTAGCACGTAAGTAGTCATCTAAACGTTTAGCGATAGGAATTGAAATAAATGAAGATGAAGATAAATATTATGATACCTACAATGTTCTTCGTTCAGTGTTTAGAACGGATAAAAGAAGTAAAGAAAAATAGATAATTTCAAGGATTCGCATAAATGTTATTTTCTGTGTAAACGTCTATCGTCGTCAAAAACTGGACTACTACATACATTATAAGGAAAAATACAGAAAATTATTGGATTCGGTGCATTTTTATAACCTGATATAACTAAATATCTCGCAAACGACCTGTAGTATGAAAAAAGTTCTTGGTGCAACGTTAACATTAGTAATGTTAGTTTGTCTTCCAACCGGCCACATCCTCCTATCCACCGCTCCTGCGTGGGCGGGGTAAACTCTGTATTTCTATATTGGAACCCCACCCCCTCCCCCATTTATTGCGTATTCGGATGCTTCAGAAAAAGTACATGTCGTTAACTCCAACCATTTTTCCACATTCGTCGTAGACGGCATTGTAATCGTCAAATATTAAGTCTGTTTCTTTTTGCGATTAAGAACCGATGCATTTGATTATGCATTTCATTCGTAATTAAATGTAAAACTTTGTGTTCAAAATGGTTCAAATGGCTCTCGGCACTATGGGACTTAACATCTATGGTCATCAGTCCCCTAGAACTTAGAACTACTTAAACCTAACTAACCTAAGGACAGCACACATCACCCAGTCATTACGAGGCAGAGAAAATCCCTGACCCCACCGGAATTCGAACCCGGGAACCCGGGCGTGGGAAGCGAGTGGGAAGCGAGAACGCTACCGCACGACTACGAGCTGCGGACAAACTCTGTGTTCCAACGTTTGATATTTATCTTCGAAATTTCTTTAGTGTTGCGAACTTGACCGCACAATACGATATGGTTAGCGGTTTCAATGTTTTCGTTCAGCTTAATCCAGGAACAAGGACGTGGATGTAGTAGTTATCCGTTCTCATCGGGGTGCATGTTATCCGTGAATCCCATTGCATCTCACCAGTGAGGTGTTTGCTTTTGATGAGTCATGTTGCCTCTCACCATAACTGTAATTCACAATAAATGCTCATACACAATGGTTTACATATACATCATAAAATAAATGTGGAATGAAGGCGTTGGTTCTTTATTGCAAAAACAGGCACACTTGATACTTGTCGATTACAGCGCCAGCTACCACGAATGGAGGACAATGGTTTGAATACACCGTACTTCTTGTTAGGCGCAGGATACGAATATGCAATAAAAATGGGGGATTCCCATTTGAAAATACAAAGCTGAAGCCGCCCAAGAAAAAGGTGTGGTTAGGAGGTGGACAGTTGTACCACAGACCGACGTCACCTCCACTAATATGAGCTTTTTACCTAGAAAATTTTTTTCATTCGATGTGTCGTTCTCGAGATATTTACACTACTGGCCTTAAAATTGCTACATCACGAAGATAACGTGCTACAGACGCGAAATTTAACCGACAGGAAGAAGATGTTGTGATACGCAAGTGATTAGCGTTTCAGAGCATTCACACAACGTTGGCGAAGGTGGCGACGCCTACAACGTACTGACATGAGGAAAGATTCCAACCGATTCCTCAAACACACACAGCAGTTGGCAGGCGTTGCCTGGTGAAACGTGGTTGTGATGCCTCGTGTAAGGAGGAGAAATGCGTACCATCACGTTCCTGACTTTGATAAAGGTCGGATTGTAGCATATCGCGATTGCGGTTTATCGTATCGCGACATTGCTGCTCGCGTTGGTCGAGATCCAATGACTGTCAGCAGAATATAGAATCGGTGGATTCAGGAGGGTAATAAGGAACGCTGTGCTGGATCCCAACGGCCTCGTATCACAAGTAATCGAGATGACAGGCATCTTATCCGTATGGCTGTAACGGATCGTGCAGCCACGTCTCGATCCCTGAGTCAACAGATGGGGACGTTTGCAAGACAACAACCATCTGCACGAACAGTTCTACGACGTTTGCAGCATCATGGACTATCAGCTCGGAGACCATGGCTGCGGTTACCCTTGACGCTGTATCACAGACAGAAGCGCCTGCGATGGTGTACTCAACGTCGAAACTGGGTACACGAATGGCAAAACATCTTTTTTTCTGATGAATCCAGGTTCTGTTTACAGCGTCGTGATGGTCGCATCCGTGTTTGGCGACATCGCGGTGAACGCACATTGGAAGCGTGTATTCGCCATCGCCATACTGGCGTATCACCCGGCGTGATGGTATGGGGTGCCATTGGTTACACGTCTCGACCACCTCTTGTTCGCATTGACGGCACTCTGAAAAGTGGACGTTACATTTCAGATGTGTTACGACCCGTGGCTCTACCATTCATTCGATCCCTGCGAAACCCTATACTTCAGCAGGATAATGCACGACCGCATGTTGCAGGTCCTGTAGGGGCCTTTCTGGATACACAAAATGTTCAACTGCTGCCCTAGCCAGCACATTTTCCAGATCTCTCACCAATTGAAAACGTCTGGTCAATGGTGGCCGAGCAACTGGCTCGTTACAATACGCCAGTCACTACTCTTGATGAACTGTGGTATCGTGTTAAAGCTGCATGGGCAGCTGTACCTGTACACGCTATCCAAGCTCTGTTTGACTCAATGCCCAGGCGTATCAAGGCCGTTATTACGGCCAGAGGTGGTTGTTCTGGGTACTGATTTCTCAGGATCTATGCACCCAAATTGCGTGAAAATGTAATCACTTGTCAGTTCTAGTATAATATATTTTTTCAATGAATACCCGTTTATCATCTGCATTTCCTCTTAGTGTAGCAATTTTAATGGCCAGTAGTGTAGTTGTCTCAAATTAAAACAAGTACCTTCGTATAAACTACAGTAAGACAACGGAACTAATTTACATTAATAGGCACAGTGAAATAATGTACAATGGAAAGTTTGGGAGCTGGCAAAAGAGTCAATTTATAATCATTTATATCTTGATATTAAGGTTTCATGCAAGAAATTTATCTTTCTAGCACAGAGAACTGCGTCCGAATGGGAAGAGCGATAGAACGTGCGAGAATGGGTTCGATGGAAGGTACTATGCTGATGTGCAGCCTACCACACCGGCCAACACCTGGTTTAAAGATCGCAAATCTTTCACGTCTAACTGCTACAGATTCAATACCAACATAGCTCCACCTTGTGACTCTGGTAGTGAGTCGATCCGAAATCTAAACCTTCTGTTGTTCTCCTGCAACAAGTATCAATTTTCGAGTGAAAAAGAAATGTAGTACTTCAGTTCATGAGATGCCGTGTTCCCACAAAACACTACTTCAGTTTTCAATGAGAACGTTTGAGAGTTGTTATATAGACAAATAATGTTCGTATTTGAATTTTAGTGTAATTCTGTTTAAGTTGTAACACCTTGTGATATTCTCTGTTGTACTATGGTGTTTTAATATACATTTCATATTATCTGTCTTTTAAGAAATGGTAATATCTATTTGTACTGAAGACTTTATCTTAAAAATTTCATTGATTCAGTTTGGACGAAAGAGCAATATCTACAATTTGCACCTGTCAGTTGCGAAATAGGATGACTGTAAGATCTTACGCGACAAACGACAATGAGTAACACATCATTTTACTGACTTGCAACGTATCTAAATTCTTGCAGATGATACGTCCGATGGAAATCGGAATACCTGATTACGGCAGTTTCGTTCACCTTCTGTTCCACCATCCCATTTCACCACCTCTACTACACTGAAATCGTAGCCTCCTGAGTAGCATGACCCTTGCGCAGCTTAATTCCCCTGTCTTTTTATCGAATAAGACCCGCAACGTTAGTCACGCGAAGATAATTCGTCGTTCCTCAATGAGTACAGAAGTGTACCAAGTGTGCAAAGGAACTCCTGCATTATTAGAGAATGTCCTCTTCATTCGAAGCACTGAACCCAGAAATGGAACCATGAATAAAGGTTGGGAGGAACAGTTGGTTTATCGCTTCAGCTCCACACTTTTCTCTTTGTGTTTCCAGAGTCATTACCAAGGACAAAGAGGCGAGAGGAGGCCCAAGCATGGCTACAGAATAGGCAGATTGTGGTAACGAACGACCCGCTGTGTTCACAATTGTGTCTGCAGACGTCTTCGCTTCTCCGAGGCGAAACTACATTACCACACCTGTCGTCTACTCGCATCTTCAGCGGGGAACGAATAATCCAATCAGTTTCCCTTCTCTCTCTCTCTCTTTCTCTCTCTTTCTGAGTCTCTCCCTTCAGTACGGGTACCCTCAATGGTGCACGACGGTGTACTTCTGCGAGACATCTGCATCTCTTTACGACCTGTGTTACTACGCCTCTGGCGTGTTCGCTCGTTCACCGTGCACGAAATAATCCAATCAGCGCTCCCTCCACTCGTCTTCTCCTCAAAGCGAACAGCCTCGAACTTGTAAATCTCCTTCTCTCCTTAGGATCTTCGCGTTAAGCAAAATTTTGTCACGTGAAATAAGCAAAATGACGTGGAGGTTTGGAGATGATCGATTAAACAGTGTTTTTCTGTATATAACGAATTTTAGGCGATATTCAAGAGTCCGGTGGAGCAGTAGTCAATACCGGACTGTTCAGATCCAAGGCTTCAATGTGCTGTCACCATTTATTAGAGGATATGACGTGGCTGGTACCAGTTATTGGTTGATATTAACTATGCCCTAAACGGCTATAATATTCCCCAGTGAATAAGATGTACGAATGAAGAACATTACAATAGCAATTGACAGCCAAGACACGTGCCCTAAATACACTCCTGGAAATTGAAATAAGAACACCGTGAATTCATTGTCCCAGGAAGGGGAAACTTTATTGACACATTCCTGGGGTCAGATACATCACATGATCACACTGACAGAACCACAGGCACATAGACACAGGCAACAGAGCATGCACAATGTCGGCACTAGTACAGTGTATATCCACCTTTCGCAGCAATGCAGGCTGCTATTCTCCCATGGAGACGATCGTAGAGATGCTGGATGTAGTCCTGTGGAACGGCTTGCCATGCCATTTCCACCTGGCGCCTCAGTTGGACCAGCGTTCGTGCTGGACGTGCAGACCGCGTGAGACGACGCTTCATCCAGTCCCAAACATGCTCAATGGGGGACAGATCCGGAGATCTTGTTGGCCAGGGTAGTTGACTTACACCTTCTAGAGCACGTTGGGTGGCACGGGATACATGCGGACGTGCATTGTCCTGTTGGAACAGCAAGTTCCCTTGCCGGTCTAGGAATGGTAGAACGATGGGTTCGATGACGGTTTGGATGTACCGTGCACTATTCAGTGTCCCCTCGACGATCACCAGTGGTGTACGGCCAGTGTAGGAGATCGCTCCACACACCATGATGCCGGGTGTTGGCCCTGTGTGCCTCGGTCGTATGCAGTCCTGATTGTGGCGCTCACCTGCACGGCGCCAAACACGCATACGACCATCATTGGCACCAAGGCAGAAGCGACTCTCATCGCTGAAGACGACACGTCTCCATTCGTCCCTCCATTCACGCCTGTCGCGACACCACTTGAGGCGGGCTGCACGATGTTGGGGCGTGAGCGGAAGACGGCCTAACGGTGTGCGGGACCGTAGCCCAGCTTCATGGAGACGGTTGCGAATGGTCCTCGCCGATACCCCAGGAGCAACAGTGTCCCTAATTTGCTGGGAAGTGGCGGTGCGGTCCCCTACGGCACTGCGTAGGATCCTACGGTCTTGGCGTGCATCCGTGCGTCGCTGCGGTCCGGTCCCAGGTCGACGGGCACGTGCACCTTCCGCCGACCACTGGCGACAACATCGATGTACTGTGGAGACCTCACGCCCAACGTGTTGAGCAATTCGGCGGTACGTCCACCCGGCCTCCCGCATGCCCACTATACGTCCTCGCTCAAAGTCCGTCAACTGCACATACGGTTCACGTCCACGCTGTCGCGGCATGCTACCAGTGTTAAAGACTGCGATGGAGCTCCGTATGCCACGGCAAACTGGCTGACACTGACGGCGGCGGTGCACAAATGCTGCGCAGCTAGCGCCATTCGACGGCCAACACCGCGGTTCCTGGTGTGTCCGCTGTGCCGTGCGTGTGATCATTGCTTGTACAGACCTCTCGCAGTGTCCGGAGCAAGTATGGTGGGTCTGACACACCGGTGTCAATGTGTTCTTTTTTCCATTTCCGGGAGTGTAGGTATGTGCGATGTTGACAAATGATCGATACTGATTTCGACTTCATCGTCTGCCTTAAATATCGATGGCTGCCAACAATTCACCGCAAAACATCAATATCAAATGATAAATATTTTGTGATGTATAAAATGCAATGTACAAACACGTTAATATAACATTTATTAATCAGTGAAAATTTACGAATTGTCAATTTAAGTCATTCGCAAAATTCGTCTGTCAGTATGTGAAGGCTAATTCAATGCACTGCTCTATGGAATTTAATATGATTTTCACTAATACATACTGTGGCTCTGAGCACTATGGGACTCAACTTCTGAGGTCATCAGTCCCCCTAGAACTTAGAACTACTTAAACCTAACTAACCTAAGGACATCAAACACATCCATGCCCGAGGCAGGATTGGAACCTGCGACCGTAGCGGTCGCTCGGTTTCAGACTGTAGCGCCTAGAACCGCTCGGCCACTCCGGCCAGCCACTAATACATACTGTGATTACCGAGTAAGGTTTATGTATGGGTTCATAATGTATTACTGCTAGGCCAGACACGATAACAGCTGGTAGGTACTTAGTGCTATCCGTGCGAATCCGAGATGGTTCGTTAGAGCAGCAATGAAATTAATTGTACTACAATCATCTGTCTACAGACTGTGAATATTCTTTTTATTATTTGTGGGCGGTAATCTAAGGATCGAGTATTAAATTGATTCTTTCTGCTCACTCAACATTGAATGTAATATGGATTACTACCTCAAGTTTTGTGTTGTGCTTCGTAACAAAGTGAGCGTTAAAAAACAAAAAATAAAGTATCAACAACTGCTGACATTGTTATCTGCGAGTATGACGCTCATAGACAACCGTATCATTTCGTAGGCGTCTTAAATGTTAACATAGACTGAGTGGTTATAAAATACTTCTGAAAGTGTTTATTATTATCAATAATAATGTTCCACAATAACAAACGAAAAGAGCGAAATTATTCGACAACTGTAGGAGACCAACATCCGAAAAATGTTAATTTTGGATGTGTTAGTTTCCTTTATACAACTACTTATATTTACGTGGATCAAGTGTAATCTTAGTTACCATAAACGGAAAATGCACTTACGTGCATGGAAGTGATAAACAATTAACCAGTTAAACCATTAAAGAAATATTACGAACTACACTGGTAACACTAACTGACACCACTAAAACACAATATGGATGACTCACGACTAAACAGATATCTTCATCATCATAAATTATGATAGATGTTCTGGGCAGTTCTCTTCGTATCTGCTCAACTATGCAAGCTACAATCATGTGAACCTCTATACTGCATTAGAATATTGGTATCCTTCCACAAATATTAGCTCTCACTCCCTCTCCCCCCCCCCCCCCCCCTGCCAACAGTTCTTTCCATTACCTGCCTGTAACTCGATGGCGTACGATGTGTCGTAACAAGTGAAACCTTCTTTCAGTCAATTTATGCCATAAGTTTACATTTTCCCCATCGATAGCCAGTTCAATAGTTCAGCAAAATTTTGTAGCACCACATTTCTAGACTATTAGACTATTACTCTCCTCGTGACTGAACTACACACACATAAAAAAAAAAAAATAATAATAACTGCATCACCTTGGTTCCGAGAGTTCCGGAACCTGTAAAGAAAACTGGAATGGAGATCAATATAAACATCTTTTCCGCTCTTTTTGTTGCTCACGAAAACCACACATTGCATGTTGTACCACCATACAGCGAGATTTTTAGAGGTGGTGGTCCAGATTGCTGCACACATAGGTACATCTAATACCCAGTAGCACGTCCTCTTGCATTGAAGCGTGCCTGTATTCGTCCTGGAATACTATCCACAATTTCATCAAGGCACTGTTGGTCCAGATTGTCCCCAACGGCAATTCGGCGGATATCCCTGAGAGTGGTTAGTGGATCACATCGTCCACAAACAACCCTTTTCAATCTATTCCAGGCATATTTAATAGGGTTCATGTCTGGAGAACATGCTTGCCACTCTAGTCGAGCGATGTCTTTATTCTAACAGAAGGTATTCACAAGATGTGCACAATGGGGGCCCGAATTGTTTTAAGTGAAGACGAATGCCTCGCCAATATGCTGCCGATATGGTTGTACTATCGTTCGGAGGATGGCATTCACGTATCGTACAGCCGTTACGGCGCCTTCCATGACCATCAGCGGTGTACGACGGCCCCACATAGTGCCACCCAAAAACAGCAGGGAACTTCCACCTTGCTGCACTCGCCGGACAATGTGTTTAGGGCGTTCAGCCTGAACGGCTTGCCTCCAATCACGTCTCCGACGATTGTCTGGTTGAAAGCATAGATGACACACATCGGTGAATAGAACGTGATGCCAATCCTGATCGGTCCATTCGGCATGTTGCTGGGCCCATCTCTATCGCGCTGCATGGTGTCGTGTTTGCAAAGATGGACCCAGCCATGGACATCGGGAGTGAAGTTGCGCATCATGCAGCCTATTGCGCACAGTTTGAGTCGTAACTCGATGTCCTGTAGCTGCACGAAAAGTATTATTCAACATGGTGGCGTTGCTGTCAGTGCTCGCCCAAGCCATAATCCGTAGGTAGCGGTCTTACACTGCAGTAGGAGCCCTTGGGCGGCCTGAGTGAGGCATGTCATCGACAGTTCCTGTCTCTCTGTATCTCCTCCATGTCCGAACATCGCTTTGCTTCACTCAGAGACGCCTGGGCACTTCCCTTGTTGAGAGCCCTTCCTGGCACAAAGTAACAATGCGGACGCGATCGAACTGCGTTATTGACCGTCTTGGCATGGATGAAGAATAGACAGTACGAGCAGTGTACCTCCTTCCTCGTGGAATGACTGGAATTGATCGGCTGTCGTACTCCCTCCGTCTAACAGGTGCTGCTCATTCATGGTTGTTTACATCTTTGGGAGGTTTAGTGACATCTCTGAACAGTCATAGGGACTGTGTCTGTGATACAGTATCCACAGCTAACGTCTATCTTCAGGAGTTCTGGGAACCGGCTAATGTGTATTTATTCTTCGTATTTAATTGTGTGTGTGAATTCCTAATGGACCAAACTGCTGAGATCACCGGTCCTAGACTTGCACACTACTTAAACTAACTCTTGCTAAGAACAACGCACACACTCATGACCGAGGGAGGACTCGAACCTCCGGTGGGAGGAGCCGCTCAATCTGTGACACGGTGCTTCAGACCGCACGGCGTACTTAATTTCCATACACAGCTACATTTCAGAAACACAATTTCAGATCAGACTTCCTAACTTTTAATTTTCTTTCTCAGAAATATATTTCTTCCTTTTGTCAGTCTGCATTTTAAATATTCTCTGCTCAGGCTACTGTTAGCTATTTTGCAGGCCAAACAGCGAAACTCATCGACTAATTGAAATGTATAATTTTATAATTTAATTTTGGCTGCAACACCTGAATTAACCACACTTATTTTACTTTTGTTGATACTCATTCAATATTATCCCGTTCAACTGATCTTCCAAGTTCCTCGCTGTCTACGACGGAACTACAATGCTATCAGAATACCTAAAATGTTTTATTTTTGCTCCTTTTCCCTTTCCAAGTTTCCCCTGCGTTAACTGATATGGTGATAAGGGCTTAGGAAAACTCTGCTTTTGATAAGGTTTCTGCAAACACCAACGGACAGTGAAAGTTGATATTAAGGGCTGATTTCGTCACACATAATTATCATGGCACTTCCACTGAAAGTTAGGAGTTGTGAGAGATCGTAGACAATTCGTACACGCAAGTTTGACTTATGTTTCAGCACACTAGCTACGGCACATGAACATAGTCACAGAACGGAGATTTCTGACAATGCCGCTTCAATATCGGGTCAGCGTCGTTGTTTTGCAATGTGAAACATAAAGATCGAATCTGAAGACTCAGAAGCTAACATACGCAGAAAATGTCAATGGGTGGCAAAAAATCCAGCTTCAGGAGGGGAAGTTTGGGGTTCGTACAGCGTCTACCAGACGGTACCTTTCAATCTACAAGTTCTGAAAATGGAAAACGCTGTACAAATTTTTCTTTCCCAAGAATTTCACAGTCACCACTGTCGCCTGCTGTCTGGTGTATGTCGAATTCCGCTTTTATTTTACTTTAAGAGTGTGTTTGTATGCTAACTTCGTAATTTTGTTCTATTCTGCTTTTAGCGATTATGTTTATTTGGCACTGTATAATCGTTGTTGGCTGTATGGTCCTTCTAACCCAGAGCCAAAATTAAAGAAATAATAAGAAAACTTTTGCATGGTGTGTTACTGAGAAGGAACATAGCACCGCATGCACGTAAACAATTCTGTGAGCCATACGGAACTCCTTGGCTACTCTCGTAAAATTCATTTTCTAGGTTTGTTATGATTCTATCCCCTGTGAAGTCATCCATCTGTTGTCTCCGGACCATGTTGTGATGAAGAACAGAACCACAGTGCACCGTACCTGCTCGCCGACTGGTACACAGTGTCCTGTCCCGTTCCTTAAACTGCCTCCTGTTGCGGGGACATCCCCATTTGGTTCTATGGTACGCTGACTTCATGTGAAAACAGTAGCACTGTAAACTATGAATGAAATCCTTAGAGCATCATTTGAAATGCTAATTAATAAGTCGCAATGGAAACTTCAAATTTTCGCGATCCTTTCATTTAGGGGCCCTAATCTAGCAACACATGCAAGAAATCCGCTGTGGTGGAGATCCAGGATTCAAAATACCTAAATAGCTCAGTGGGTAGGAGCATTGTAACCGAAAGGCAAGAGCTGGTTTCAAGAAGAGATCTGGTATAAAGTTTCAACTCTTAAGCCGTTTCCATATAGTGTATAGTCTGTTGTATCGTGGAAGATTCGCCAGAAGCTGAAACAACTATGAATGTCAAACTTTAGCATACAGACTAATTGTAAGCCAAGTAGCTTGTTCCGAGAATACGCAGCGGAAGATTTTTGTAGAGAAAATAAAAGACAGGGACATCGGAAATTACGAATTGAAAAAAAAATGAACTGCTATTAAAGGAAATGAGAAGCGTGAGAACGTGAGGGTTGGAAGACTCGTTACAGAAAAGTTATTTAAACGGGACCCGGATAAGTATTCTTCAAATTAACGTTTATGAGACTTGAGGCTGCATCTGACTAGAGATTAAAACGTATGAGGGAGAGAATTATCTGCAGTGGTTACAGGAATTAATGTCGTAGAGTTTACTATTTTAAGCGACCTTATAACTTGAGAATATACGGCAAGGACTAATTTTGAGTTTTCAGTGCGCTTACTTGAACACCAACGTCAGTTCGATGTGAAGAATATTTAGTCGTCACCTGACAGCAAAGTTTTATGAAGAGGTTGTGGTTGCACACTTCACTCCCACACATGTGAAATTGCATTAGGAACAGTTCTGGCTCGAGACTTCATCGGATCGCAGGTATTCCGGGAAAGAATTAGTCCACGATGTCGATTTGGAATTTGCAGTTCGTTTGCGGTCAATTGTAAACGTTCTCAACTTATTTGCTTACTATTCCTAGATCTGTCACATGAAAATTATTACTGCAAGGCAGCAGACGCTAATGCATCGCTCCTGAGAAGAGGCGATCGAGAAGATGCTGAGGTGTTCAGTACGTACAAAAAACGACGAAAATGTCCTTTAACAACTTTTCGCACATCATGTGAACTGAAAAAAGAAAACATAAATGTCAAACTTATTAGATAAACGTTTTCCTTCTGTATAGTCTCTCATTTTTCAGTAATCAGACATCATATCATTTACTGGATGCTTAAAGATTATAAAATGCAATTCTTAAACAGTACATTTGTTGATTACTAAAGTACTTGCGACCTCTGGTCATTTTATATGAAAAGGGAATACATTAAAGCCGACTTTTTCATCCAGCCCATTGTGCACGTATTGTACTAGAACTGAACAGCATATTTCCTGGAACACGGTTAGGATGCCCTACTCTTCAAGAATGACGCTTGACGGTCGCCCGATTTTGTGGGAATACCTCATGAATCGTGTTTATGCCACCGAAACCACAAACCCACATGATTTCTTACAGCGCTTCAAGGAAGTAAGTCGCTTCGGTATACTAGCTATTTTAAATCTCGTTAGCTGGCTGTTTTTGGAAGGTGCGTTGAGTTGAGCATTCAGGAAAATGTGCAATGGTTTAATCACCTCCCCAGTGTAAACGTCCCGTCACAAGAATATCCAGCTGAACTCAGCCAATTATGCACACCACATTGCATCCGCTGCAAGACTGAACATTCCTAACTTCATAATTAAATTTTGTAGAAATGTATCTTAAATTTCTTTGTACGTAATTGGTTTCAATAGTTCAGCTACATGATTGGAAAAAGTAATGCACTCTTTAAAAAGTTATCATTTGTTGCTGTAACTCTTAGGGAAAAAAACTAAACTGTATTCAAAACTCAAATAACGTTTCTTACGTTTACGTAACAAAATAAGTATATCTTTCACTTACAATTTTGTAAGTTACAGAAATAAACTTCTTACCCGCAGCCCCCTTATGTAAACAGCTTAGTAATATCCGAAACCCTAGGCGGCAGCTCGTGAATTATGCTCTTGTGTACCGAGAAATTGCATCGACAAAAAATTGCAGTGAAATTAGGAACACCCTTCGTACAAAGGGTGGAACTTGTTCTCGGTATAATCAAATATAGCGCATTGTGCGTGAACATGCGACTTGCTGCTGACATTAGGAATTAACCCTCACCATAAATAAACGAAACATACTTAGAGTAAGTAAGCATAAACACTCGTTGTTTTATGATTACAAGATTACCGAACAAGCGCTGGAAGCAGTGAAGTACATTCATATAAAAGTAGATGTACATACGGACGTATGTTTACGAGTATATTCCACTTCTCCTTAGATATCACCGGACCCATTCCAACCAAACTTGGTACCTATACCAGTTATTGACTGGAGAGAATCGACGTGCGGGTAAGGACTGCAAACCTATCTAACGGATTGGGAGTGCGGGTGAAAAATTTGTGCAAACCACAACGCCAATATTCATCCAATATTTAAAAATTGGAGCACTCAGAGACATCCGACAGACTTTGCAGATAATTTCCAACCATTAAGACTCTTTTCCTCGCTGGCAGTCCGAACCAAATAACAAAAGTGAAAAGGATTATAGATTACTCATTTGTGCTGTTCATGCAGTAATACTGCCACATCAGGTATGACATTTTAATTTGTTACTCAGTTACTCCTAACTTTATCCCTGGAAAATTTTGCAGACAGTATTCACATACACCGCTAAGTGTTATTCCAATATTCTATCATTGTACGACACATTATTCGGAATATAAGACGATATAAACACTGAGATGGGTAAAACACTGACGCATCACACATGACGTTGACAATATTAGCTCTATTTGTAAGATATTTCGCAGATCCACATTCACTAGAGATACATGTGAAAAATATGTGCAAATATGGATTAAATACATTTAGTATACGCAAAATTTGTGTGAAAAAAGCGTATGCGGGCGATGCCGGCAGGTAAAACATCCCTCCCAAACCAATGGATTGATTTAAACTAAAATTTGTATAAATGGTACTTATTATATGGAAAGGAGGGGAGGGGGAAGTAACGTGGGGAGAGGAAGAGATGGACAGAGGGGGGAGGAGGAGATGATGGCACTTGAATGTGATTTGCAGAGTATCCATGTATATGTAGAAGTGAACACAAAGTGAGAAAATGGACTGAGAGGGGTAAGAGGAAGGCAGAGAAACGAGGAGGGGGGAAATGGGCAGAGAAAGGGAAGAGGAGAGGAACACAAAGAGAAGAGAGGGGGAGGTAAATAGAGGGGTAGGGGCAGATGGACAGAGGGGGGGGGAGAGGAGCAGTTGGCCAGACAGAGAGGGAAGGAACGGATGGACAGACAGAGGGGCGAGTTGGGAATAGACAGAGGGGCAGAAGGACATGGACGTATAGTATTAGAATAAATACAGTACATACCTGGGCAACGTTGGGTTCTCAGGTAGCCGATAATAAATATGAGAATATACGTGCAAACCGACTGAAAGTGGAACGAACACAAAAAAGAAAAATTGCAAGAGTCATTGGAAAAATCCTCGCGAAGTGTGATCTACGCATGAAAGAGTAGCTTACAAAACTCATGTCGATCAATTGATCACGTCTACGATTCGTACCAAATGACATTGACGGAGGAACTAGAGAAGTTCCAAAGGGAAGCACTGCATTTTATGATCACCTATCCAACCGCAGTGGCAACCACTACAAGAGAGGCTTTGTGCTCAATAGAGTTCAGACGGATTCTTACAAACAGTCTTATGTTGTAGCATTCGTTGCTGAACAGAAATTGGGGAAAGTGGCAATGGTAGACGAAGAACTTTTGGCCGCATAGCGTAATGTGGCTTGCGGAGTATGGAAGTAGATTCAAATGGTCCAAATGGCTCTGAGCACTATGTATGGAAGTAGATACAGAGGTAGTAGAACCAATAAGTACAAGGAAAGAATAACGGAATGTTTGTTCAGAACTCAGGGCATAACTTACATGGTAACACAAAAAATAATTGGTAGCAAGGAACGAAAGAAGATCAGAGTTGAATGTTCCGTCGACAGCACGATCATTAGACCTCTGATTACGTAATGATGGGAGAGGTAATCAGCTGCGTCCTTGTTGAAGGAACCGTCCTACATTTTCCTGGAGCGGTCAGGAAAATAACGAAAAATCTAAATATCTCTGACCGTGGGGGGATAATAAACCGTCGTCTTCTCGAACGTAAGTCCAACTGCTAACCACTGCACCACCTCGCTCGATGGCATAAGTTGTATAGGTCAGTGACTGACATGTCTACAATAAATAATTCTGGTGGTCGGATGTAAGTGCCCATGTTCGATGAAGAAATTGGTACAGGGGACAAAATGGTGGTGGTGTGGATGAAACAAGTCAGGAGACGTCCCCAAGCAGCTCATCCGAAAATATCCGCGCCCAAGGCTGCGGTCCTTCAGCCTCGGACGGCTTCTTGTTGTGTCCCTTCATCAGATTGTAGCAGGGTCATTTGTCGGCGCATTTTATCGCTGTGGCATGCCGATTGGGCTGCACTTACGGACAACAAGCTTCGGGCCTTGACACCTCTTCCCGTGGCTTGGACGTCCTCCTCATGCCCTTCTCGGCGGAAAGAGGTCGTTTTGGCCCGGTTACGAATTGGACACTGCCGGTTCAGCCATCGGCATCTGCTGACGGCTGCGCCGGCGCCGTTCTGCCCATGTAGGCAATTGCTGACGATCCGCCACATTTTAACGTCCTGTCCGGATTTTAATACACTGCGTCTTGATCTTGGCCTGCCATGTACTCTAGATGCCATTTTAGTGGATGACCCAGGAGCAGCTGCTCGCGTTCTTCGTTTTATCAACTTGACAAACCTGTCTAAGGACATTTGATAATGCTGTTTTTTTAATCCTATGCCTGTAAATCTGTCTTTTATCGTGTTTTCCCTTTTAGTTTCTGTTTTAAACTTGTGCCTCGCGGTGCATTCCTAACGTAATCTGGGCGCTAATGACCATCTGTGCGCCCTAAAACCACAAAAAAATCCGAAAATATGAAAATTGAATATTGTCCCTCGAAAATGGCGTGACCTACTTCTTTCTTGACCGTGGAGCTACGACTCTTCATACACTTCTAGAACAATAAAATAATACATCGTTTTAGGGGTTTCCATTTCACTCAACATTTATTGTTACAATAGTGCATATGGAGTACATGAAATGACTACCATTAGTGATCAATAGCACAAGTGGTTGTGAGGTAACACGTATCGACCTATGCTGACACACCCATATCAGTACGTGGTGTAGCCTCTCGAGCGGCAATGCAGTCACTTACCCTGGCATCCGATTGGTTGTAGAGATTGCGAATACTGTTCTGGGGCAAGTTCGGCCACGTCTGCCCCACCTGTTCACGTAGATCTGTAAGAGGTGTTGGTTGACGAGTTGAACGAGTAACTTTTAGTCCGTCACATCCCACACGCGGTTGGTTGTAGGCTAGTTTGGAGATCGTACCACGCAGAGAAGTGGCTGCGCGTCTTTCAGAGCATGTTGAGAATGACGGGGAGCATTATCCTATTGGAAAAACACACCATCTTCCTGCTACAATAACGGCAAAAGAATGAAGCCAACGACATTGTGCATGTACTGAACGCTGGTTATGGTCTCCTGCAGAAGCAGCTTGGGTGAACTACAGTTGTAGCTTATCGCAACCCAGACCACACAGCCTGACGAATGCTCCCTATAGGGCAGCACTCACTAGGTCTACGTCATACCAGCAAACGACCATCACTTGCATGCAGGCAGAATCTCTTTTCATCGCCGAAGACCACCCCGCGCGGCATGTGATCTTCTGACAGCACCAGTCGAGGCTTGTACGTCGATGCTGTGGCGCGAGAGCAAGACGGGCCAGAGGCGTGCGTGACCGAAATGCCACTGCTAATGTTTAGTTTGCACATTAATGTTGACACGTATGCGCTCACAAGTCCTCCTATCTGTGCTGTGGAAGCTGTACGATCTGTCACAGCTGCCCTTACAATACGACGATCCCGGCGGGCATCTGTGGACACCCAGAACCTCATCGACGGGTGTAAGAATGATCACGTGACCAATGGTACCAACATCTGTGCCCAAATGACGCAGCACTTCAAACTGCGTGGCGTTATCCGTAAGAACCATCTCGCCACATGTATGGCCACAGTTTGATCCCATTCAAACCCGGCTGCAGGAAGCACGAGTGCATCTCGGTAGCATGGTTACCTGCTAGCTTCAGATGTTTGCAGCACACTGACCATTCTGGCTGTGAGCTTTGCCTATTGAAGGGTAGACTCAGATGACGCTGTTAGCAATGCCACTACGCTATTATGTAAATTGGAGGTGGAGAGAGGAAAGGTAGGGGACTATTGATGTCAGCTGCATCGAGACTTAATGCGTAATCACCGGCAACGAGTGCACATGTGTGCCGAACCAAGGCTCGAACCCGCGATATCTCGCTGACCAGACAGTTGTTTTAACCACTGTTCTAACCGAACACAGCTTTTTCCGCAATTGCGCCTACCGGCCTCTCGCCCGACCCACATTTCCATCTAGCGCCACCTACCTGCAGTCCCTATCCATGACAACGCTCGCTTCTTTGATATTCTCATAGGAGGTCGGATATAATTGTGCATCCGCAGAGGAGAAGGTGCATTCATTGTCCATTTAGATGAATCAATTGTATGAAAGCCTAATGTCTGTTCCTTCGGACATGCCCGAAAGAACAGATACCACGCATTTATATAACTGCCCTAACTCTTAGCACACGACGTTGAAAGCATTGTCAGTACATTTACTACCCCCTCCCCCAAGTGGCATATTCCGTCATTGAATCAAAATCGACGAAGTCTTTCTTGGTGTATGTACTAATTATTTTTTCGGCAGTGAACATTAAACGAAAATTTTAAATTTTTTCTCTCTGTTAACAAGGTAGTAATTAACGGTGCACGAAACAGGACTTTGAAACTGTAAGTAAAACGTTTTTTTCCACGAATGCTGGTTCAGTTATAAAAACGGTCTCTGCAAAAGCTACATACCACAACCCACCCACTGGGTTACGATATGCCGGTCAACCCTGACATTTGGCTGAAAAATACGGCGTGAAAAGGCTGCCGGAGCTGTTTACGTCCCATGCGCCTTGATGGCAATTCCATTAGGGCGCCGGGATGGCTGCGATATCAATTCGAGCGGCTAGCATTTGTTGTATATCGCTGGACGTGCAATAAAAAGCGGGCAGGCGGAAGAGGCCTCTCGCCATATAGGTGGGGAGGGTGTATTGGGAAAGAGAGGGGCGGGGGTGGGGGGGGCATACGTTGGCGTCGGCGGTGGGGGCGGCCGCGTTTAATCAGAGCGCCACCAGGCCAGCCGGCCTGGCGCCGGAATAATTGATGGTCGGCGAGGGCAGTGTTTGCGCGGCTAATAGCCGACTACCGCGGGGAGCCGGCGCTTCGCCAGATGTCCCCACAGGCAGCCGGCGCGCAAGACAGACAGACAGACAGACACGGGAGGATTTACGGCCCGGGATTACGAAGAGACGCCCACCTGCTGGCAGCAAGAGCTCCTCTGTTACGGCCCGCAGTGAAAAACCCGAGAGCAAAGCCGAGCCGAGATGAACTGAGGTGGCCCTTATGGTGGAGAGATTTCGGAAAAGACGCGACTAGTGTCACACGTCATCGCTGGGAGATTTATTGCCCACTATGCATGCAAATGGTGCCCGTAAGAAGCCGCAGCAGCAGTGCGCCTGCTGAGCAGTTTCGCGGCGCACAGGCTATTTTATTTGCGGGATTCGTAATGCCAGCTCTATAACAACACAAGTACAGCACAAGGATAGCGTACCAATAGGGACAAGAAAGGAGGAATGAAGGGCGGCAAAACAGAAATAACAACCATTCATTTATTGCATCATTACAAACGCACATCATGATATATGAGACATTATGACAAACAGTGTGCAAAATGAAGGACGCACGATTTTACCAATGTAAGAAATTAAAATAATACTACCATAAAATTAACTAAAGAGCCTTGAAGGAAATGTTTGTGAGCAGAACACGACGGGGCCGCAAGGGAGGAGGCAACACAATACTTCACTCAGGTGCACCAAAACAAACAACGGACACCCGGCCGCGCCAACAACGGACACGTAAGGCAAGCAACTACTCTCTCCGTTGCGGTTCCGCGCGTTCCACCCAAGTAATAGCTACCTGAAACATTTTAATACTTGGAACAGTACACCAGTGATCAGCAAATTTTAAAAACAATAACATGACATAAAAATACAATAATTTAAGAAAATGACATCATATGAGTATGAGCTTAAGGTCTTTCGGTAATTAACAGATTACGAAAGGTAAAGGGGCATGTGCCACTATTAAATCTTGCGTAATGACACTACTAAATTTCTCAGAACCCAAGTTGCAATTAACGCAAAAAGAATTAAATGATTTAAGTGGTAATATTATTTTAAAATAATAATAAAATAATTTCATACAAAAGAGGCCCAAGAATGGCCTAATCAGTACTCCCCAGTGAAGCAGTTCACACAAATGGTACTCCACGGCTCCGAGCACACAGCCCCATACAAAATGCAACACAACCACAGCGACCCGGCGTACTACCAGAACCACCAGGCAGTAACCCAACGACTTTTTAAAATAACGAGACCTAGGCCGGGCCGGACAACAGACCAAATGCCGGGAAATCCATAAGCAACCTCAGCCAACGTAATACCAAAACCACAATTTATGAACAATATGCAAAACACAAGACCGCTCAGTCCAAAGGCTTCCGTTTATTCGCGAAGGTGGCTGCGACCCATCTGCTGAGGTGCCAAGCGTCGTACGGAGTGCCGAATCAAGCTTAACCTTCGTTAACGGAAAGCGGAAGCACCACAAGACAAAATAAACTCCAATATAACTGCACAAGGCAGACTCTGAGGAGTGCCACTCGAACACTATGCACTTGAAGATCAAACATAAAGCACCCAGACTAAAATGCCGCTGAACGACGCACTTCCATCACCAGCGTCTAGTAGAGTACGGAGAACAGCGTAGCCATCGATATACATCCATGGGACGGACGGTAAACGAGGATATCAATGCCAGCGACGGAGAGACAGAAGGACGTAATGACATCCCGCCGCACATAGAAGGCATTTCAAACTCAGGCTCGACAAACTGCAACAGGCGAGATTTTGCTCCCCATGCGAATCAAGTTAAACGGCACACCACACCGCTGTCCACACTATTAACCGTAAAATCACGGTCTGGTCTTCCCATCGGGCCCCACTCGGCGTCCAGACGCAAACAACTCCAGCCGAGCTGAACTGTCTTCACGCCAAGGCAGCCACCTCTTACCTCCTCACACGCCTCCAGCTAACCGCGGCCAGCGATCACGCACGGAAACAACCGCCTAACGCCAAAGCGCCATCTGAGTGAAAACTCAGCACTAAGATTGATACGGACTTGGAAATAAGCGAGCACAGTTTACATCTGTTTTCCGCAACTGTTTGTCAAATCAAATGTGTGTGAAATCTTATGGGATTTAACTGCTATGATCATCAGTCCTTAAGCTAACACACTACTTAACCTAAATTATCCTAAGGACAAACACGCACACCCATGTCCGAGGGAGGACTCGAACCTCCGCCGGCACCAGCCGCACTGTCCATGACTGCAGCGCCCTAGACCGCTCGGCTAATCCCACGCGGCCGCAACTGTTTGAATCCAAATTTTGTTCAGCAAGAATCACTGGTGTTCTACTTGCACAGCTCTTGGACGTATTCAGCCATGTGGTACTTGTTCAGTCACATAGTTTTAATAATCACTTCAAGAAGTAATGTTATGTAATTAAATTTTTGAAACTTCCCGGCGCTTGTAAAGCGTGTGCCTGACTACATCTTCAACCTAGGACCTCTGCCTTTCACTTGTAAGGGTACTCCTGACTAAGCTATCCGAGCATGACTCACAACCTCTCGTCACAGTACACCTCTCCAACCTACCAAACTCCACAGGAGTTCTCTTGTGGCCTACCTTGTAGGAATAGCACTCGTGGGTTAAAGGATAGAGCAAAGACCTGGCTTAACCACAGCCTAAGCAAATGTTTCGATTCAGTATTGTATATGGCACTGATCCATTGGTGCCCTCATCCCACTTTAATTTCCCAGTGCCAGTCCACATAGCAGAAGCGACTGAGCCTGCTCGACTGGAAGGCAGCGCGACATGAACGGCAGCTCTTCAGCAGGGGTGAGAGAGAATGGCATCGAAAAGTAGACGGGCCCAACACAGTAACTGGGCAGTCTTGTCATCTGATCAAGGAAGTGTTGCTGAATGTGGTATGGTCCCTACAACACACTTATGTCCGCAGTAGTTCCGAAGTAGTTAGCAGCTACTTGGGAGACGCTTCTGCAGCATACTAATACATGTCTTTTGTAATTTGGAGAAATATACTGGTCAGCTTGTTTTGTAAAATTTTGTCTTTAATGGCAGTGATGCCTGACTTTGTGCTTTTAATTGGGTTATTGCGCTGTATGGTTGCTGTGGAAAACTTTTTTTCTGCTAATATATATAAAAGAATACTCACATAAGCAAACTCATCGATCACTACAGAATGGCAGCAGAGTGTAGTTATCTCCACTAGGCTTCACAGAAGAGTTGGCAACGTAAAACCGAAAGAGGGTGAAATGTTGTAACAATATTACTATGCACGAAATAAAATACAAAAATAAAATAACCGAATGCTCTCAGATAGCAGGAGTGTTGAACAGATTATGTCTCATGTGAGGCAATCTCCGTGTCTGGCATTGTGTGAAGTCCAGTACCGAGGCGCAAAATGTCGCCCATGTGCCCAGTCTCTACTAGTGCATGCTTTCCCCTACAGGCGTCTGTCACTCCCACCTGGTTGAACTCCACTTGCTGGAGTGATTATCAGATTGTGAACTCAAGTGTTCGTAAAGGGTGTATGCAAGTGCTGTGTCTGGCAGTGTGTGCATTCTAGCACCAGGGAAGGATACCGTGCCCTTATCATTGCACACTTGCAGGTAGCGTATCAGCCTCAGCAGAACTAACGTGAGTTTCTCAACAATAATACAGAATGTTTGGGTCTCTTTGAAGTGCTGTTTTGCTTTTGGTGCAAAGACGCAGTTTTCTCCTGCAGACCGAGGATCGAGTCACCGTCATAACTAATTTGGCGTCAGAGATCGAACTCCGCGTGGATCCTCACCCAAAAACATCCCAGTCAGGGAAGTTTTTTCAGCTCATGAAGCGGTCTCATGTAATGGCTACGACGCGGAATAACCCTATCAAGCAGGTGACTGTTGAGAAGTTACGTGACAGCCCTTCACGCGAGTAACACATCTTCACGTCGAGTCTGGCAGCACGCTTCTACAATAGACTTCACAGAAGTCAGTCACAACGTGTAGATGCGTGAATCCGTGTAGAAAGCACTCGAGCATGTACAGTTGAACAAGGGACGCCACTATTAGGTGGAAGTCACAGTGCCTGCAGCAGTAGCGTCTGCGCACATAGGTGATAGCTTATTGGCTACGTAGGAAGTGGTGCGAAACACGGAACACTCACCTCCAGGTAGGCACAGTGAAGCTTATGGAAATCAGCCAGCAGATGGTGCCCCAACTGGAAGTCATCACTTCGACTTCTGGTGAGATCAGGCCTAATTGCAGCCAATAGTTTCACACCTAGCGAAAATGGCGCCTAATAGGTCTTTGCCAAATGTAGAGTACATCTTGTAGCCGGTGGAATGCGGTGACAGATAATGCATGGTTAAGACTAATAATACTTAGCTAAATCCACCAAGGTTTTGCCAAGGCACCAACTGCCTGGAGCCGGGTGAGGATGGATTGTGCTGAAATTCACTTCACTGTGGCTGCAGTTGTTTGCCGGCCGCTGTGGCCGACCGGTTCTAGGCGCTTGTCCGGAACTGCGCTACTGCTACGGTCGCAGGTTCGAATCCTGCCTCAGGCTTGGATGTGTGTGATGTCCTTAGGTTAGTTAGGTTTAAGTAGTTGTACGTCTAGGGGACTGATGACCTCAGATGTTAAATCCCGTAGTGATAAGAGCCATTTGAACCATTTTTTGCAGTTGTTTTCCGTGCATTTGCAATGTCAGTGGCGTTACCACCCCAGCAGCAATTACTTCTACAGGTCAAGTTTGACTGCAGCGCCTTGTTAAAGCACACGGCGCTAGCTTCCGCCTTCATCCCTTCGCAGTCATGGACTGTGCGGCTGGTCCCGGTGGAGGTTCGAGTGCTCCCTCGGGCATGGGTGTGCGTGTTTGTCCTTAGGATAATTTAGGTTAAGTAGTGTGTAAGCTTAGGGACTGACAATAATTTGGAGGTTCACTGTGCCTTGCACCAAGCAGGTACAGAGACTGAACGGCAGTCATTTGTTGAAGCCAGGTGTACCTAAAGGTTAGGTCATACCAGTAGTATCAATATCTTTATATATTTCTGATGAATTAGACAGACAATTTAGACATGGAAGTAATGTCGTGCCACTTAATTTCAGGGTCCATTGTGCCCAGCAACGTAACTGAACAAAAGTTGTGTTTTGGACGCACAGTGTACCTTAACCTGTGATAATAAATAAACACCATATGGATGACAACTCTCATATACCTACTACCGGTTTCAGGCTCCGTGCAGATCATCTTGAGCTACGTGTAGTTTGTCAAAAGTGGCATAACACTGTAGTCCTGAAGATTATCTGCAGTGTTGATCGAAACTAGTACTGAGTAATAAACACCTATGATGCTGACGGTGTTTGTTTAACTATTACACAAAAAAGAGCACAGGTTCTAAGATCTGGAAGCAATTAGGACGTAACATGTAAATTACGCCACTAGTGCTGATGAAGAGAGAAAATATGTTTTTACTGTTACAGAAAAGAATGGTAACCTTCTTTTCATTAACAATACCGGTAGTTTCTGGCGTCCTTGAGTGCTTTTGGTGCAAGGATGGAACACAGCTGTGGTTTTACGCTAGGTCTACCTCAACATGTAAGATGGTGTATATAATGATTAGCTGTTGAATTTTTGACGGTGATAGACTGTAGGGATGTTGGTTTAGAAACTCTCTGACTGGCCTGTTTCCAAGGAAGTGGTGTGACTTGAGAAGGAGTTGAAAAATGTGACTGGTAGAGAAGAATGTGTGTGTGTGTGTGTGCACTTGCCTGCTGACAAAGCTGCGTGGGTTCTGCTGACTAAGCATTCCACTGCTGTCCTCGCATCCATGGGGCACACTTTGTGGAATGTCCAGGGTTCATATTTGGTCCCCTGTCACTACTGCATTTCTGCTTAGGAGATTATTTCAAATGAAAAACAGACTCACGAAAGAGAACAATTTCTTGCTAGGAAAGCATAGCGCAAAAAATATTTACATATAAAAATTCAGCCTGCTTACGTCTCTGCTCGCAAAACTCAGAAAGTAGTCAGCCGAGTGACGTAAAATTTTTTGCGATACCCCAACAAACACTCCAGCACAAAATCTTTTCTATGTAACACACTTCAGTCTGTATATGTCTGCGCAGGTAAGACTTTTGTTCTGCGTGTGTTTGCGCACTCAAAACTCGGAAAATACTTACAGTAGAGAATTTTGATACAATGGAACAACAATATGTATGTATTACATACATATTGTGCTGCGAGAAGAAAATGCTCTGTCGCGTTCTGCTGTAGAAATGTTGGTTTTCTATCCTTTGCCACAGTATTAGACCAATTACCACTCCTATACATTGGTATTTTGTTTGAAAAAAGAAACGGCTTCAGCATCCCACTTGATTCGGGGGAAGGATTCAACATCAGACAAATTTACGATCCCCTGTGCCTACTATCAGTGATATATCAACGAGTTTGTCTTTGTCTAAACTCATCATAATAATAATTTCTTATGGCTCAACGGCAGAGTGCAAATTTTTCAATTGGACACTAATTTGCGCGACTCACGTGCTCCTAATATATCTCAGTTATCCAAGTGTGGACCTTCAGTTTGACATGGAATCTGAACCACATGTCATTCCTGGTAACCTCTCGCATCGTTGACTGCTGAAGGCTATCTCAAAACTCAGACTAAAAATTTCTGTGGTCAGACAGGGATCCGATCCCGCAGCCTCTCAGTTTCCCGGCAAACTTTGTGTGAACCGACCACTGATCACCATCCAACTCCGAGGGTTAAATACTATGTTATATTCTACCTTCAAGTGTAGTCAGAGAAAGAGCCCAGCTTAAAATTTTCCTTAGTAGCCACTCCCGACGTGACCACGGGGGAAGGCACGAACCCCACAGTGGACGAGAGTTGTCGGTAACGGGCGCCTGCGCGCCTCCCCGATTTCAAAGGCATTTCATTACGGACGACTCACGCCGCGCACTGCACGCACCGTCCACGAAGCCGACGCTGCAGACAATGCGGCGCCGCTTGCGTACGTGAGCGGCGGGCACTTAAACAAAGCTATTGTCGCGCAGTTTGGTAGTGTGCGCGCCGGTTGCCGCAATTATTGGTAGCGCAGCTGACTGCGAGAAACTTGAACACCGCGATCGGAGTCACGGTGGCCTGTCAAGAGCCGAGCTGTCAGCAGCACATAATGGCGCGCGTACTGCAATCACCTCTCAGATATTGTACGCCCGATTGCGATACCAGCCTTGTCTCGAACCTCCTTCTTCATTACCTACAACTCGTGCAGCGATTCCTGCAACAGCTGTAGGATACAATTTTCGTTACGTGTTTCGCCCGTTTTCGTCTTCTCCCACCCAAAGTAATAGTGACGGTAAAAGCTCTACTTGGCCAATGGTATGGATTGTTATGCCTCTCCTACCATGCATGCAGTTACAAGTGTAATGTGGTCACACAAGTAACTGCATGCTCGACAAGCTCGCATGCGTAAGCGTCCTTCAGCTTGTGTGCGACAATATTGTGCAAGCATCAGTACTGCACAAACTGCTAAGTACTTGATTAAATTTCAGTTACGCAAGCATGTGCAAGCTTACTAATGTGTGCACGCTTGGGCGTATATATCAATAACAGGTGAATAATGGTCCAACCACTGCAGCCTGCTCCCGTATATAGTCCACCTACTTGCGACACCGGTCTTGTCTCGCATCTCGTCCTTCATTAGATACAGCTTCTGCTGTGATTCCTGCGGTAGTAACGGGAGACAACGTTCGATACGTTCCAAATATTTTTCCACCTCAGCCAAACCAAAGCTCTTAATGTGGCATGGTGCACTGGTTCGGCCATTGCGATCCAGCAGCGAGACCTTAATGTGGCCACAAACATTACTGCATGCTTGACAAGCATACTTGTGCAAGCACTTTGCGCAGGCATGCTTCAACATCTGTACAATAGTTTTGCTCAAGCACCAATACTGTGCCAGCTGCTTGATCACTGATGGAGTTACAATTATTGAAGTTTGCGCAAGCACTCCTGAGTGTTTGTGTGTGTGTGTGTGTGTGTGTCAACAATAGGCGCATAGCTGCTCATCCACTGTTGTCTGCTCCCAGTTATGGTACGCCTGACTGTGACCCGGGTCTTGCCTCGCATTTTCTTTTTCACTCCAGCTGTGACTGCCGGCCGTGGTGGCCGAGCGGTTCTAGGCGCAATAGTCTGGAACCGCGCGACCGCTACGGTCGCAGGTTCGAATCCTGCCTCGGGCATGGGTGTGTGTGATGTCCTTGGGTTAGTTAGGTTTAAGTAGTTCTAAGTTCTAGGGGACTGATGACCTCAGAAGTTAAGTCCCATAGTGTTCAGGGCCATTTTTCAACCAGCTGCGACTCCTGCAGTTGTTATTGTATACAACTTTCGGAACTTGTTTTGCTCCTGTCTTTGCTTCCATCCACCAAAAGCAGTAAATGAGGCACAGGGACGATATAAGCTCTACTTGGCTGCTGCTGCCGACCAGCGAGCCGTTAAGGCGGCCGCACACCTTACTGCATGCTTGACAAGTGACATGGGCAAGAATTTTGCACAAGCATGCTAGAGCGTATATACGATAAAACTGTACAAGCATCGGTACTATACAAGCTGCTTGATGTTTGATCTAATTTTTTGTTATGTCAGCTTGTGCAAGAATGCTAGCGTGTGCGTCCTTGAGCGCGTGTATCAGCAATAGGGAGGCAAGGACACGTCAAGCACACATCTGTTGTGAGATAATGTCGAACGATCTGAAACTATCACGAGCGAATTGCAGGGAAGTTTTATTCGTGTTTATGAAAGTCAGTCTTTCCTTTGAAATATCGCTTCGAGGGCGAATCTTGACAAAGCCGAAAGGTGCTACTTTTTCTGTATACCAAGTAATTTATCCTGAAGCAAAGAAGGATGAAGTTATAAATAAGATAAAAACGCCAAGATTAAATAAAAAGGGAAAAGTATGCAATATTTTCTCACCCAGACCTCGAAGCATTGCGTCCTCTGAGTAAATATGGCACTTTTCGAGAACTGTTTGAAACTTTGGTTTTTTTAAACTGTTCAGTAAGTTGCATAAACCTCAGAAACAGTTCTTTGTTCTGAAGATATTTCACCATTTGTGCCGAAAACGAACATGACAAATCTACAATTTGTATCTGCTATGGCAAGTAGAACAATACTGTACTTTGTTGTTATCATAATGAGCCTTTTGCAGGTGAAGGAGCTATCTCCGCTTGTCTTACATCAATGAATCCAACACAGTATGGAAGATCTGAACCCTTTGCAGAATCATTCGCTATCTTGGACCAGTCATGCGTGCTTGTCAGTCATTCACTTACATCTACGACACCACTGTTGCTACACTATTTAAAGGTAACTGTCACTGCTTTACTAGGTTGTGGGTTTGTGTTCAAGATCCCTGAAAACCTTAGGATCTGGAGTTCCATGCTCTTGTCAGCAATAGTTATGGAATTACTAGTGCCTTACCGAATTTTTAAAAACTGAGATTAAAAACACCGAACATAAAATTCGATGTGGTAGTCTAGTTAAACATTATACATATAAGGTTAGTGCTTTTGTGATCAGAGTAGTAGTTATGATATATTTGTTTTCGTTTTTCATCTTGTCAGTTGCAGATTATCTATATCAATATTATCCGAGAGTCAAATTTAGTAGTAGCATTGTTTGAGGCAATTCATGTGAGGAATCTGTGTCGAGTTTGAAGACATTGTGACCGATAACTCTGGGCGTAGCAATATTTGAAAGATCTTGTGTAATTCGTGAAAACAATTTTTTCTTAGCTTGAAAAATTGCTAAGGGTAACATTGTATTGATAAGAAGATACATTTTGCAATGAGGGTAAAGCCAGTGATCTCCTTTATGAAAAATTTCAGGAAGTTGATAAATACCCGGATTTGGTGTCAGGGAACGACTGAATCAGGTGACAACTCCCTCATTATGTGGTCTGTGCAAGTGTAAAAATTAAAAAGCGTTTTGCATGTGGTCCTCTTCTACCATATACTCGACTTCTGTCAATTACTATTACGGGTTTCTTGGTGTCTGAGAGAATATTTAGCAGATAATGTCTTGATAAGAAACTCATGATCACAAATGTACGTTTAGATGTGCGTTATGGAGCACCACAGTCAAAAATCTCTAGTTGAGAAAGCACCATTTTTCGGGGCTATTGCTTTAGTCGAACGAAAATGTTATGTGATATCATAATTAAAACCGGGACTGACGGCGGCATCCTCTTCTCAGTTTACGCGCGTAACGTAAAGTTCTTGTAAGTTTCAAAAAGTTCAAACTCGAGAACCGGTTCCCTACCAATACTTAATTTACTAGGTCCGTTCTACAACCCGTAAAAACCTGTAATAGGAATTGTGAAACGAACCGTATATAAAGTGCAGGAGTTCGTCAGTAGTAATGCTAAGAGGAATCAACGTACCTGGATTCCCTGACCCGCAGCTGTTACAGAGATGTGCACTTAGAATGTTTTCGACCAGGCAGCGACGTGTTGTAAAAAGTAATTTCAGAACTTACGGTGAATTCCGGAGTCTGTTTCTAGAGAGCTGCATAGAATCAACACTTCACATTAATTCTGTGGTGCGAACTACGCTGGCTAAATCTAACTTGCACGAGTGTACTGGGCTTAACATTTCCAACGAGATGGAACTGTTCAAAAATCAGTTTTGACAGACCTATTTACGTCTGGCACTCGGAACATTTTATTCGTGTTATAAAATCCGTGTGGCAGCACTAACGCTTTTCCGACATTTACGATTTCGTAATATAAGATCAGCATTTATAAAGTTTTGCTATTTTCCGTTCTTCTAATAAGGGAAGTAAGACCTGGTGCATTCTGTTGAAGGTTATAAAAAGCATTTGATCGTAAACTGTGTTTCGCATTACAATATGCGCATGTGGTTCAATAAATTTCAGTGTAAGCCAGAATGATGTGGCTTGGCAAATTGTTTAGCAGTTTCTTCCTATGCCTATATGGTCCGTTGAGAAGCACACATCCCACGTGTTTCGGGGAGCTGAAGATAAAACGGAAAGAGTAAACATTTTAAAAGTTTTACAGCTGTATTCCCACCCTAATCACGGTGCGGGCTGTCAGTTAATAGGAGAAGATACACTCCTGGAAATTGAAATAAGAACACCGTGAATTCATTGTCCCAGGAAGGGGAAACTTTATTGACACATTCCTGGGGTCAGATACATCACATGATCACACTGACAGAACCACAGGCACATAGACACAGGCAACAGAGCATGCACAATGTGGGCACTAGTACAGTGTATATCCACCTTTCGCAGCAATGCAGGCTGCTATTCTCCCATGGAGACGATCGTAGAGATGCTGGATGTAGTCCTGTGGAACGGCTTGCCATGCCATTTCCACCTGGCGCCTCAGTTGGACCAGCGTTCGTGCTGGACGTGCAGACCGCGTGAGACGACGCTTCATCCAGTCCCAAACATGCTCAATGGGGGACAGATCCGGAGATCTTGCTGGCCAGGGTAGTTGACTTACACCTTCTAGAGCACGTTGGGTGGCACGGGATACATGCGGACGTGCATTGTCCTGTTGGAACAGCAAGTTCCCTTGCCGGTCTAGGAATGGTAGAACGATGGGTTCGATGACGGTTTGGATGTACCGTGCACTATTCAGTGTCCCCTCGACGATCACCAGTGGTGTACGGCCAGTGTAGGAGATCGCTCCCCACACCATGATGCCGGGTGTTGGCCCTGTGTACCTCGGTCGTACGCAGTCCTGATTGTGGTGCTCACCTGCACGGTGCCAAACACGCATACGACCATCATTGGCACCAAGGCAGAAGCGACTCTCATCGCTGAAGACGACACGTCTCCATTCGTCCCTCCATTCACGCCTGTCGCGACACCACTGGAGGCGGGCTGCACGATGTTGGGGCGTGAGCGGAAGACGGCCTAACGGTGTGCGGGACCGTAGCCCAGCTTCATGGAGACGGTTGCGAATGGTCCTCGCCGATACCCCAGGAGCAACAGTGTCCCTAATTTGCTGGGAAGTGGCGGTGCGGTCCCCTACGGCACTGCGTAGGATCCTACGGTCTTGGCGTGCATCCGTGCGTCGCTGCGGTCCGGTCCCAGGTCGACGGGCACGTGCACCTTCCGCCGACCACTGGCGACAACATCGATGTACTGTGGAGACCTCACGCCCCACGTGTTGAGCAATTCGGCGGTACGTCCACCCGGCCTCCCGCATGCCCACTATACGCCCTCGCTCAAAGTCCGTCAACTGCACATACGGTTCACGTCCACGCTGTCGCGGCATGCTACCAGTGTTAAAGACTGCGATGGAGCTCCGTATGCCTCGGCAAACTGGCTGACACTGACGGCGGCGGTGCACAAATGCTGCGCAGCTAGCGCCATTCGACGGCCAACACCGCGGTTGCTGGTTGTCCGCTGTGCCGTGCGTGTGATCATTGCTTGTACAGCCATCTCGCAGTGTCCGGAGCAAGTATGGTGGGTCTGACACACCGGTGTCAATGTGTTCTTTTTTCCATTTCCAGGAGTGTAGTTTTACTTCACAAAACTCTTCTACGTGAATGGAGAAAAAGCTTTTGGCCACTGTTAACTTACCCGTCTGAAGTTAAGTTTAGTCATGCACTTTTCTTACATTACCGGTCAAAAGTTTTCGATCGCCCATCGTAACTATGGACTTGTAATTAAAAAGGAATTCAGTTCTGAATAACCTGGCATATCCCAGTTCTGATAATAAAACAAGTATAAATATGCAAAATGAAGCGGCTCTGTTCTACATATTCGACTGGTGGTTCACATAGAGGGACGCTGGTAAGTATCCTAGACAACACTGGCATGCCTTAATTTAAGACAGTTCCACCTGAGTATGCCTAATTTCTTCAGCTGGCTGTGCAGCAATCAGTTCACATTAGTTTACAGTACACTGTGAGCATCTGCTACTGTGTTTGTACATCTGATCGGGTTAATTCGATATTACCTCCTGATTTGGTGGAAATATCTCGAAGGAAACGGTCTGCTGACGCACAGTCAACACGAATTTAGAGGAAATCCTTATTGTGAAAGCGCTACGGTCGCAGGTTCGAATCCTGCCTCGGGCATGGATGTGTGTGGTGTCCTTAGGTTAGTTAGGTTTAATTAGTTCTAAGTTCTAGGCGACTGATGACCTCAGAAGGTAAGTCGCATAGTGCTCAGAGCAATTTGAACCATTTTTTCTTGTGATAGACAACTATATTTGTACTCGCATGAAATGTTGAGTGCTCTCGACATTTATTTCAAATTGATTCCATATTTCTAGATTTCCAGAAGGCTTTTGACACCGCTCTTCTCAAGCAGCATGTAATCAAATTGCATGCTTATGGAATATCGTCTCAGTTATGCAACTGGATTGGTGATTTTTTGTCGGGGAAGTCACTATTTGTAGTATCTGGAGAGGAGTCATTGAATTAAACACAAGTGTTTTCTAGCTTTCACCATGGTAGTGTTGAAAGTCCTCTGTTGGTTCTCATCTATATAAATGACTTAGGAGAGAACCTGAGCAGCCGTCTTAGGTTGTTTGAGATGATGCTGTTGCTTATCGTCTATCAAAGTCAATTTCAAAACGATTTAGATAAGATATTCGTATGGTGCCAAAATTGAAATTAACCCCAAATAGTGAAAAGTATTCGATCATCGACACGAGTGCTAAAAGGAATCCGTAAACTTCGGTTACACTACAAATCAGTCAAATCTGAAGGCCGTAAATTCAGCTAAATAATAAGGAACTATAATTATCAGCAACTTAAACTGGAAATAGCAAATAGAAAATATTGTGGGGAAAGCAAACCAAAGATTGCATTTTGTCGGCTGCATACTTCCAAGATGCAACAGACCTACTAAAGAGACAGACTTCACTACGCTTGTTTGTCATCTTTTGGAGTACTGTTGTGCGGTGTGGGATCCTTACCGAATAGGATTAGTTGAGTACATCGAAAAAGTTCAAAGAAGAGCCGCAGATTGTGAATTATCGAGAAATAGGGCAGAGTGTGTCACCGAGATAGTACAGGATTTGGGGTGGAAATCATTAAAACAAAAGCATTTTTCCTTGCGGTGGGATCTTCTCACGAAGTTTCAGTCACCAACTCTGTCCTCCGAATATGAAAATGTTTTGTTGATACCGACCAACAAATTGAGAAACGATCGTTATAATAAGGGAAATCAGGGATCGCATGGAATGATATAGGTGTTGGTTCTTTCAGCTCGCTATGTTTTGGAATGCAGCCATGAACGTCTAGCTGTAGACAAATGTGCTGTAATTGTTGCTGTCCATCAGGAAGACTATTCTAGTAGAACGAAAGTCGACGTAGCCCAGTCTACAGATGTGGTTACATCGCAGCAGTTCAAGCAAAGTAGTGTCAATGCTATCGCGATATAGCAGACCTAGAATAATGTCATAAAGGGCAGATCCGTTCAAATGCGTAAGAATTAAATCTCAGAGAACTCGTACTGTACAGTAAATTTGCGAGAAAATAAATAGTATGGGCGAAGCTCCAATCTCTGTCTCGACACTGCAACGCCGCCTTCGTGAACAAGGTTTAAAGGTGTACTTAGCTGCCGGAAACCTTTATTACGTAAACAAAATAAGGGAAGGTGGTTGCAGTGGGCCCAGCAACATAAAACTGGAGCGTGAAGCAGTGGTAAAAAGCTTTACTTATGGACTATTACTATTTTGAAGCATTCAGAAGCCAACGTCGAATGTTTGTTCGACGAATTCATGGAGAATGTATGCAGAGTCAGTTTGTGACGCCAACGGTGAAGCATGGTGAAGGGCCGTTCGTGCTGAGGGGATGTTTTGAGGGTGATAAATATGGTGATTTTGTAGGAATTAATGGAACATTAAAGGGGGAAGAACGTCACAGGATAATGTCCACTGTTCATTTCCATCTGGCAAGAGGCTTATTGGTCGTGGATTTGTTCTGCAGAAGGACAATTATTTTAAAAACGCTTCTAAGTTTTGCAGAGGTTATGTCAATGGAAATGTGAAATGTGGGGCACTGGAGAATATAATTTGGCCATTTCAGTCACCTGACTTAAATCACACTGGACTGTTATTGGTTGAACTTGACATGTAGGTTGGAAATCTGAAGTCATTTAATGTTGACAATCTACGGAATAATTGCCAGACGTGTTGGATTGCAAAATCTGCAAAAACTGCTACCAAATTTTATCGCCAGAATGCCCAGAGTGTCAGAAGCTGTTCTGGCGGCAAAAGGTGGATGCACTGAAGAGACTAAAATCTAAATCATTTTACTGAATTGTACAAAATATTTACTGTGTTGGTCTGTATCGGTTGTACGATGCGTTTGAGCACTGAATTACATTATAAATTTTATCATTGGTTATGGGAAATTTTTGACTAGTAGAGCATATATATTAATGCATTGACAGAATATAGCTGTATGACACCTGGCGTTATATAGGACGTGAATGCATATACAACAGTTTAAACTGTATTATAATGACAAATGCAATATTATCTTCTATAGCATCCAAGTAAAAGAGCAAATGTTGACAACAGCAAATAAATAAATAAATAAATATTTCTAGATATGAAATTGCGAAGTTGAAAGTACAATATCCCGGAAAATGTAGAAGCTCTTAAAATGATTTTGAAAATACATATGCCCAAATGCTGAAAATGCATTTGTCATCATTCACACAAACAAAAATCAATGAAACAGCCGGAAAATATTACGCTAAAATATGAAAATTCATACAAAGTCACAGCTGTATAGCAAATCCACGAACTCCTATCCTACAAAAGCATCATACTTTACAAACCTATCCTTCTGCTCGATTTGTTGAATGTCACATTTATTCCGTCCCATCACCAGAAGAGAAGTACAAAGGACGACACGCAAAACCCCCTGTGAATAACGTAATGAGTGATTGCTATCAACGCAAGCACACCAACTTTGCGGTGCATGTACGTGCCAGGCATTTGGGGAAAATTTATTGGTTGGGCCTTTGAAAAAAATCTCCTCTTACGCCCGGCACGCGACAGAATTTGCTTTCAGGGGAATAAATGCTGTTATAACGTCTGCTTTAATGCTCCAACAAAAAAAAAAAAAAAAAAAGATACTGACATTGACACAAAATTTTCCATTTTTTAGCTCGGCACGCAGTACGCTGGTATGGCATTTAAACTTCCCGTATAGGTCCATCAATCTTGTTCATACATTGTAAATATAAAACGAAAAAATGGCAACCGGGTGGCAGGGCTAGAAAGCTACAGATAACACGCGATGCAAAATCAATGTAACCCCTCTGTATTGCACGAGCCGCGGCAGCCGACACTGCCGCAGATTCCGAAGCGTGAAAGAGTAAAAACACTATTGTTTCAGTGTTGCACCTCTATCGATTGTACGAATCCCACCGTGTGCCGTACCGGTAGCAGTAGTATATCGAAGACAAAGGTCGGTGCAGTATGTGTCAGCGACAATACGGGTGAACTACATTTGCAGTTCTGAGTACGATAAGATCACTGCCCATTGTGGAATCCAGTCTTTTCAGCCTCATGCCAGTCAGCTGGATATGAGAGTGGGGTATTTACGGTTGTGAATATTTGCGAGGCGATTCCCAGTATCGGCATTTGGCTTTAGAGCAATGGAACTCTTCCCCGAAAAAACTAGACTGTACTGGTTGTTATTTATTTGTTATTTTTCGTCCTTTCACTCTGTCCTCGTGAGCTAGTACAGCTTGCTGTGCTACAGCATACCGCTCTTCAGCCAGAGGCGTTATTATTGATGTAAACAATTGTAATGAATTAAAAATAAAAAGTATTCAGATAACTTTAAGAAATGTTTATATTAGCTCAGGCTGCGTTGTAGAGTGAAAATTCATGAGGAGGCAATCCTCGGGCTGTGCCTAAATTATTTTACCCCAGTACTTTGAGGTTCGCCGATGTCATTCTGTCAGAGACAGCAAAGGACTTGGAAGAGCAGTCGAACGCAATGCACAGTGTCTCAAAAGGGGGGTATAAGATGAGCATCAACAAAAGCAAAACAAGGATAATGGAATGTAGTCGAAAGGCTATTTACAATTTGTACAGAAACCAGATGGCAGTTATAAGAGTCGAAGTACATCAAAGGGAAGCAGTGGTTGGGAAGGGAGTGGGACAGAGTTGTAGCCTCTCCCTGATATTACTCAATCTGTATACTGAGCAAGCAGTAAAGGAAACAAAAGAAAAATTCTGAGTAGGTATTAAAATCCATGGAGAAGAAAAAAAACTTTGAGGTTTGCCGATGACATTGTAAGTCTGTCAGAGACAGCAAAGGACTTGGAAGAGCAGTTGAACGGAATGGACAGTGTCTTGAAAGGAGGATATAAGATGAACATCAACAAAAGCAAAACGAGAATAATGGAATGTAGTCGAATTAAGTCGGATGATGCTGAGGGATTTGATTAGGATATGAGACACTTAAAGTAGTAAAGGAGTTTTACTATTTGGGGAGCAAAATAACTGATGATGGGCGAAATAGAGAAGATATAAAATGTAGACTGGCAATGGCAAGGAAAGCGTTTTTGAAGAAGAGAAATTTGTTAACATCGAGTATAGATTTAAGTGTCAGGAAGTCGTTTCTGAAAGTATTTGTATGGAGAGTAGCCATGTATAGAAGTGTAACATGGACGATAAATCGTTTGGACAAGAAGGGAATAAAACTTTAGAAATGTGGTTCTACAGAACAATTCTGAATATTAGATGGGTAGATCACATAACTAATAAGGAGGTATTGAACAGAATTGGGGAGAAGAGGAGTTTGTGGCATAACTTGACTAGAAGAAGGGATCGGTTGGTAGGACATGTTCTGAGGCATCAAGGAATCACAAATTTAGTATTGGAGGGCAGCGTGGAGGGTAGAAATCGTAGAGGGAGACCTAGAGATGAATACACTAAGAAGATTCAGAAGGTTGTAGCTTGTAGTAGGTACTGGGAGATGAAGAAGATTGCACAGGATAGAGTAGCATGGAGAGCTGCATCAAGCCAATCTTAGGACTGAAGACCACAACAACAACAACATCTATTCTCCCACAAGCGATAATTATGAAAGAAATTCCCTGAAGTTTGGATGCTATGAGAAAATGTACCGGTGAAAGTGATCTGTGAGGGAGGGCTGTGCTTGGACATTTCAGTCGGTACAGCACTTTCTAGCGAAAGGCAAATGTTCGAGGTTAATATCCCGGTGCGGGACACAGTCTGTGTTTGCAGTGCTGACGTAAGCGAGAAGCATGGACTGCTAGTGAGTGGCAACACATTGTGTTCAACCATGATGCGCGGACCTGTACTATCACCGATGGCCATGGTCGGTGGATATGGTGGCGACCTGGGGAGATATCTCATTCTTCCAACGTTCCAGAAAGGCGCAGTGCTTGCGTTACACCTGGGTAACAATCACTCATGACTTAAGGTCATGGGTGGTACTGACTGAGTGAACTACGTTGTCACAATGGTACTTCACGGACATCCTGCGTGCTAGTGTGTTAAAGTCTCGTGCGACAGTTCCGTGGTGCCGTTTGTCAACAGGAAAATGTCGCCCCCACATTGCACGTGTGTCTATGAAACGTCAGCGCGGTTTTCGCGTACGGGCATGATCCTCAGGTCGCCCCCCGACAGAACATGTGTAGGAGCAGCCCGGATGTCAACTCCATCCCGTTGTCATATCCATGATCTCAACGATCAGTTGCAACAGTTGTGGGCCAGCTCGTCTCAGGAGAAGATGCAACGGGTTTAAGATACCCTTTCCAGCGGAATCATCTTATACATCCACGAGGGATTGTGTGCAACGTCATGCTAACAAGTAATATTACAATGCCGACTTCTTTGTAAATTTGATTCGAATTTGTAATCACTGCAGTAACATCACATACCTTCTGAACCTCTGAAGTTTCATTTCGTTTCCTCCGTCCCTTCTAGGTGCTTCAATTTTTTCATCAGGCAGTGTAACTATCCGCGGGGGTTTAGCTGTACATTAACATACACACCATCGACTTCTTACTACTTACACTTCCCGCAAACTCAATCGTCTGTTTATTAATCCTTGTACTTTGCTGTGCTTGTACTAGCACATCTCCAGCCATCTACCAATCCACACTCCACATAATATCCCAACGAATCGTAAACCGCCTTTTCCAAACTGATTACTAAAGTCGCAGACCTACGTGACCTTCTACCCTTAAGATATTATTCTTCTTCCTCTCCATGTGAGGCCTCCCATCGATCCGGTCATTCATTTAAATAATCAAGTATGTCCACTCTCTGCGCTACGTTATTGGATTTACCATAGGCACTAGCCCCGATGTAGCCACCTGCAATCGACGTCGAAAACCAGCTCGTACGACATATCATTCCGAGTATTTCAGTTTCAAGTACGGAAAATGTTTGACATTCAGTACAATTACTACAATGAAACTGTCGATTGTAAGGATAACAGGACCGTATCATAATAAGTTGGGAAATGCTAAGTCACTCCGGTTGATCGATAGATACGTGTTGAAATGGGAGGCATCATACAAGAAGATACAACCGTGCGGTTTGTTAAACCATTTAAAAAGTGTAAGACAGCCTTTTGTACATCTACATTTTTGGGCAGCTAGCTCTGCAGTGAATATTTTGCCTCATTATTAACACTGGCGAAGTGCGATTTTTCGAACTGTTATTTATTTTTATTTACACGTCAAGTTCCGTAGGACCAAATTGAGAAGAAAATTTCCAAGGGTACGGAACGTGTCAGTACATGAAATTACAACATAAACGTAATAACAGACAAAAATAAAATGTTTATGGACCCGAAAAAAGTCATGCCATAAGTTAAAAAAAACGCAATCAACAATACAAGAAGAATGAGCTTAATTTTTCGATGAATTTCTCGACAGAATAGGAGGAGTGAAATTTCGATTTAAAAGCGAGTGGATTATTGCTACAATTTTTGAATTCTAATGGTGGCTTATTGAAAATGGATGTAGCAGCATACTGCACACCTTTTTGTACAAGAGTTAAGGAAATCCGATACAAATGTAGGTCCTATTTCTGCCGAATATTAACTGAGTGAAAGCTGCATATTCTTGGCAATAAGCTAATATTGTTAACAAGAAATTACAGTAAGTAATATATATATTGCGAGGTCAATGTCAAAATACCCAGACTCTTGAACAGGGGGCAGAATGGTCTATAATTCAATATTTGTGGAAGCAAGCTATAGGACGAACGTATCAATCCCCGCTAGAAGTCGGACTTTGATCAAAGTATTATTACGCCTCATTACTGTCGTTGAAATCTGTCTGGGACGAAATACATACATCACTATGGCCATTTCTGTACATGCGTGTGCGAAACAAAGTTTTGCAGACACGCTTTCGTGGTTAACTACATATGGTTATCTTATACATTTAAAACGGCGAGGTACAGGTAGAAGGTTCACCTTCTGAGAACGGCAGGTCTTATCTTTTTCTTACCCTTTGCTCGTTCTTCATGTCAAATATTAGCTTTATCTCCTGTATATTGCAGGATTTTCCGCCAGTGTAACTTTTCTGTGTGTTCTAATCACAAAACTTCCCGTCTGTTTTACTACTGCAGATTGCTTCTCTTTGAAGCGAAACATGAATAAGACGAAGGGAGCCTGCGACTCAAAGCCTTTGGCAGAGCTGTGCTTCGTAACTTTTAAATTTCTCGTCTTGGCATGAAACTTACCGACAACACTCCAAAATCGACGTCAATAATAACCGACAACACATTAAAAGGTCCGTCGACAATCTTTGCAGAAGTAAGACAGAGCATCTATTTGTAAATAACGCTGCAACCTTAATCTCCAAATATTGTAAATTCACGCATACCATTCAGCGTAAGTCTGCGGTCGAGGAGATATTTTTCAAAATAATTGAATAAAAGCATGGAAGGAAGATAAGTCAGTAGTGCAAATATACAGGCATCGGACAAATTATGGAAACCAGAAGTGCGTGCTTGAGCATAGATGGAGGTGCTACTCAAGCCGGCAGATCACGTTGTTGTATTTTACCGAGAAGACCATATGCAATGTCCTCATTAAGTTTCAAATGTCAATAGTGGTCAAAATAATGATCTGTGTACTTGTCAAAGCATTACGTCGGAACTAAATAAACTCGAACATAGAGTAATTGTTGGTGCTCTAATGGTGTGTGCTCCCGTAAAAATGGTAGACGAAATATTCGGTGTTTCAAGAGGCACCATATCGAAGATTTATACCGCGTACAGGCAAGCGGAATAACACCATACGCCAAGCCAACACGGGGATGGAAGTGTGTCATCGCGACGGACGGTCATTGAAGAGGATTGTGACGAAAGGTAAGAGAATGGATGACACTGGCAAAAATCGCTGTCGAAGTGAATGTGGCACTTATGAACCAGCATCGAAACAATACTAAGGCAGCTCCACAAGCAAGGAATGAAATGAAAATAAGCGTTTGGCGTCATTGCCCGGGAGGCCCCTTGCGGGGCAGGTCCGGCCACCTTGGTGCAGGTCTTATTACATTCGACACCACATCGGGCGACCTGCGCGCCGGATAGGGATGAAATTATGATAACACAACACCCAGTCCCTGAGCGGAGAAAATCTCCAACCTAGCTGGGAATAGAACCCGGGCCCGTAGTACGGCAATCCGTCATGCTGACAACTCAGCAAGGAATGGCAGGGAGAGTGTTCCAAAACCTCTCGTCAGTGATGCAAAGGTTACAATAGGAAAACGTGGTGCCGACGCCATACAACCTGGATTATGCAGAACTGGAAAAATGTCATTTGGCCGGTTGAGTCTTGTTTAACACTGTTTCGAACTTCTGTCCGAGATTACGTCCCAAGATTGAAACATGGTGGAGACTCGGTGATGAGCTGGGGAGTCATACCTGTGTATTCCATGGTCCGCATGGTTACTCTGTAAGGTCGCATTACTGCTAAGGGCTGTGGGGCCATTTTGGCTGATCAGGTCCATCCCGTGACAACGATTCTCCCCAACGGTGATGCTGTCTTCCAAGACAACTTGGCCCTTGTTTACACAAGTCGCACCGTCCAGGACTGGGTTCAGTATCATAAGGATGAATTGTCGCCAAGTTACCAGGCGAGCACGGTCTCCACATCTCAATACTGTTGAGCCTTTGTGGTCTACTTCGGACAGAAGGGTGCGTGATCGCTATCCACCTCCATCATCATTATCTGAACTTGCCACTATTACGCAGGAATAATCGTATAGTACTGAAAAACATGCAAGACCTTCATATACCCACTCCCACACGGAAGATGTTTTGCATATAATCAGTTTTTTCTATAGCTTATTTAGCGTTGTATTGTGTTGTGTTGAGTTTATAGTGCTACCATATTTTTGTCCATCTCCTGTAGATAATGCAACTAAGAGGAGATACTGATTAACTGAAGCACTCAGTTCATTAACCTGAAAAGTTGTGAGCGTCATTTGTTATCACACTCACCTGTGCCGCATCAGAATTACGAGTAGCCAGATTAGAGATCAATAATTCATTGTGACTAGGTATGGTGTTAATTAATTTTGAGTATAACTTGATTCAAAATTTTATGTATTGCAATGGCGAATAAATGGTACCAAACACATGTTACTGACGCTCAGTTATAGGGGTAATATGTATAGGTTTTGCTGGTCGTAACTACGATTAACTCAGACGTTAGTAATTTTCACAAATATGGCATGCCCCGTCATAAGGGAGCCATTTGTGTTTTGTTTGAACGGTCCTTCGCGCGTGAGTTGACTAGATAGGCGCCACGTAACAGGTTCCGGCATTTAGAAAAGAAGTCAGAGTTCGGCAAGCTAACGCTGCTGAGCAAGATGTTCAAAGTGCGCAAATGAGAAAGAGTACGTTGCGATGAAAAGAAGAGCTCCTTTCCTTCATCATTAGAGCTCTAACTCACTGTAACCCGATCTTCGGTCCAGTAATAACTACTTTGTATCAAATCACTTTGGGCCCACATTTCAGTGCCATTTTTCGTTATCCAGTCATTTCAAGTTCATTGTTAATGTATTTGGGGGCCGTTTTCTAAATATACGTATTTAACTGCCTCTGCAGTCGACTCTAGCTGAAGTACAGCTGTGCTACTCCTCTTCTGCATTTATTCTAGCAGCGCCCTCATTACCCCATTGTGACTGAAGCCAAAGACGACTCACGCCTGTAGTGCTATTAACAGATGAATACGATGGTTCAGATGCGCTCAGGTCATGAAATAAGGTAGTGGGTGCAAATTTTCCAAGTCAAAAATGTGGCAAAATAGTTTCACTTTTTCACAGTCTGTTGCTTCACTTAAGCCTCAGCAGGTTATTATCTTACTCTATGGACAGCTGAAGAATTAGGTATACCTCAGAAACACGCAGCACCCTCGAAGATGATTTTATTTAATGTATTCATCGTTACAGGTCAAAAAGGTACTCTTTAAACTGCTTAATTAGACAACGTTGTGTTTTACGTTTCAGGAATTAAAAAGAGTAAGTGAGGGGAGCAGAAGACACGAGGACTTGCGGACGTAAATTTAAGGAGAAATCTTTGAAAACCTACGGCGTAGCTTTTTAAGTATTTAGTACTTCGTAGGTGGTATTCTTGCTCGTAATAGTAATAGTAGTAATCTAGAATACTTGTAAGTATTTCGTACGTACGATGTTAATGATAAGAGGCTGCACATATGATGCACTTTCATAAACTACGACTATAATTGCTCCACCTAGTACACAACAACACACAGATCATCAACAATAGACAAGCGCATAAATACACAGATTAGGTGCGCACGGAACACAAAAAAAAAAAACACACACACACACACACACACAATGCGGCGTTCCCTTGCTTCTTCAACCAGCTCTTCAAACTTGTTGATGCCAGTCCACGTCTTTATACTCTGTGACCATGACTGCTTCCTTCTACCTGGTGGTCGCTTTCCTTATATTCTGCCTTCTAGAATTAATGGTAAAATTTCATATTTCTTTACTCTAGTAATGTGACCCAGGTACGATATCTTTCTCTTTTAATGGTCCCCTTTAGATTTCTATCCACCCCAGCTCTACGCAGCACTTCGACATTGCTCATTTTCTCAGTCCGTAGTATTTTTAGTAATCGGCGCAAGAACCAGATTTCTGTTGCTCCTAATCTCTTTACAGAAGCTGCTTTAATTGACCAAGTTTCCGCTCCATAGAATAGGATGGGGATGACATAACTTCTAGGAGCGGCGTGTCTGTGTGTATCAGCACATTTCGTTTATTTAGCAATCCCACAGCGAATCTTAATTTAATAATCACAACGAAGTTTCGAGTTTAACACAGATTCTAGATATTTAAATTTGGTTACGGTATCGATTTTACTACCATTAATGACTAGGAACTCGTTTTGACCAGAGGTTCTTTCAACTGACATCCATTTAGTTTTCTTGGCATTTATTCTGACACCATAATGCTGACCAACTTAATCTATTTCTGCAAGTATTTTCTGTAGCTCGGCTACGGATGGCGCAAACAAAGCCGTGCCGTCGGCATACCGTAAGTTCCTGATCTTCACTTCTTTTAATTTATACCAAATAATTATAAGTCTTGACAGGATCGAAAAATCTGGTCCAGACACAAACTGAACAGCAATAGGGATAGTATACAGCCCTGGCAGACACCTTTCAGTATTTGCACAGATTCTGTTTTTTAAGTTTTTGTTAATTCTGACCTCTGCTCTCTGATTCCAGTATAATTGCTGAATGACTCTAATGTCTTTACCATCCAATCCTATTTCTCGTAAGATTGTGATAAGGGGGGTCATGCTTAACGGTGTGATGCTTTCTCATAGTCGATAAAGAATACATGGATACCCTGCTGACAGACATAGCATCTTTGCAGAAATATCTTCATGCGCTATACAATGAGGTAACAAAATCCACGAGATAGCTATATGCATCTACACCTATACGGATAGCGGTAGTATCCTACACCTATACGCATAGCGGTAGTATCATGTACACAACGTATGAAAGGGCAGTGCGTAAGCGGAGCTGTAATTTGTACTCTGGTACTCGTGTGAAAAGTTTCCGACGTCTTTATGGCCGCATATGGGAATTAACAGACTTTAAACGCGTCGCTGTGGTTGTAGCTAGACTCATGTGACATTACATTTCGGAAATCGTTAGGGAGTTCAGTATTCCGAGATCCACAATGTCAAGACTGTGTAGAGAGTAACGAATTTCAGGTATTATCTCTCATCACGGACAACGCAGTTGCCGACGGTCTTTATTTAACGACGGGCAGGAGCGTAGTATGTTACCAGTGCTAACAGACAAACACATCCTGTGAACAAATATCTCGGGAACGATGAGGTTCGTCGAACGTCCGCGTGATTCTGTCGTGAGCATCTACGGAATGAGGTAGAAGGACAGTGAAACTACAACTAGGCGCTAAATGTTTGGCATCCACGATTCTTAAACAAAAGCTGGATTCGGAGGCTTGTCTTCTCTGTAAAGTAGGACAAATGTGATCTGTGGCATGTCGATCGAGAGAGCACATTGCCGGTGCACAAACAAGTGTTTCGGATCACATCCTTTATCGTACATTGATGTACATGGAGCTCCGCAGTTGGTCACCCTTAAAAGTTCTGATGTTGACACCCAACGACATTGACAATTACGATATCAGTGGGCACGGAACCATCGAGCTGCGACCGTCGGTCAATTGAAACGTATCGGCTCTATTTGTTGTACATAGGTCGATGGTACATAGATCGTACACAAACGCCGTCGTCGAAATTAACGTGCAGCGCGTCTCGGACGCAGCCTGGTGAGAGCAGTGTTATGTTATGGGAGGCAGACTCTGGCGCTGGGATGGGACCTGTGGTAATAATCGTAGGCACGCTGACAGCAACAAACCACCTGCGTCCCATCATGCTTGATGTCTTCTATGGCAGCTACGTCATTTTTCAGCGATATAGTTGTCCGTGTCTCGTAGCCACAACTGTACTACACTGCAGTGATTTGAGGAGCATTGCGAACTCACGCTGATGTGGCTCATATGGCTCTGAGCACTATGGGACTTAACATCTATGGTCAACAGTCCCCTAGAACTTAGAACTACTTAAACCTAACTAACCTAAGGACATCACACAACACCCAGTCATCACGAGGCAGAGAAAATCCCTGACCCCGCCGGGAATCGAACCCGGGAACCCGGGCGTGGGAAGCGAGAACGCTACCGCACGACCACGAGCTGCGGACGATTAGAGATCAATAATTCATTGTGACTAGGAATGGTGTTAATTAATTTTGAGTATAACTTGATTCATAATTTTGTGTGTTGCAATGGCGAATAAATGGTACCAAACACACGTTCCTTTTATTTAATAGGGCAAATCTAGTGATGGAATTGGCACAAAATTAAATTGAAACAACCGTAAACATAGTTGTTATCTTTTGACTGTCTAAATGTCAAATGCGGCAAAACTGTGAAGGTGACATTTTCGTTATTTCGAATGCTCTGTATGTTAACACTAATGCGAAATCGCTCCGCTTTGCCGTTTCTCACAAATAGAGGGCGATCGGGTTTACTCACTCGGTCGGATTTACCCCACCTTACCGAATATATATATATATATATATATATATATATATATATATATATATATATATATATATATATATATGTGTGTGTGTGTGTGTGTGTGTGTGTGTGTGTGTGTGTGTGTGTGTGTGTGTGTATTCTTTACTATAATGTTTATAAAAACCAGTTGATTATGCTTGTAACTTCAGCGAAACTTGACCATGCAAAAGAAGAAAAAGGAAGAATCCTGATTCAGAAAAAATGTCGAATAAATAAATGGAAATCAGTACAAGTAGATATGGTTGAGTCCATCACTTCACTCAGTAGGTGGTATTATCAAGGAAGTCAGCGGCCGGCCTCGCGCAACGGAGGCTAGACGGGGAAAATGATACCACGGGAATGGTGAACCTGTCGGCGCTTCTTAGATTCACCTCGAACTGAGATTTGCGCGTCCTCCGGAGAGCGGTGTGTTTTCCCTCCAAATCCCGCGGCGCTTCTCAGTTCCCGGAGCTTTACGGTACCGTATAATCAATACGGGGCTACCACGAGCTGCAGCTCTATGGAGTTCGCGACTTCAGCCTTCAGCTCTATATAGGCGCCCTGCCCCAACCATATGAAAAAGAACTGTCTCCCGTAAAATACCTGCGGCAAGATTGTACTAGCGGCAGGTACCTAAAGGTCGACATGGTTTCGTGAGAGAAATAGAAATATTAAAACGAAATAAAAGCTTTGATATTGAAAGACGGCTGCGTAAGCCAACTTTCATTTCCCTTCGGTGTGTTGACTGGGAAAGTAGTTTATGTGCGACACAGATGGTTTTTCTTTCTGTAGTCAGGACGGTGTGACAATATTTGTTTTATGTAATAACCAGCTTCCTCTCCTCATGCACTTGTTTTCAAAGAATAATTTCTGCAACTACGAATGTATGGGTGTTTGTTGTTCAGATCCGCCGGCGGGGGAAAAACAGAGACTATATTGTGCTTTCCGGTAGTGTAGAGCCATCATTGCTAAATTAAAAATGGTTCAAATGGCTCTGAGCACTATGGGACTCAACTGCTGTGGTTATAAGTCCCCTAGAGCTTAGAAATACTTAAACCTAACTAACCTAAGGACATCACACACATCCATGTCCGAGGCAGGATTCGAACCTGCGACCGTAGCGGTCGTGCGGTTCCAGACTGTAGCGCCTTTAACCGCTCGGCCACTCCGGCCGGCCATTGCTAAATTCTCCCGTTAGATTTACAAGGGGACCATACAAATTTGTCCTCACCGGTTTGATACATATTGATAGGACGTGCAGGATACGACTAGGACGTCACTAAATGCAAGACGCAACTCACAATCTTTCCAAAAAACTCCACTTGAAAATGTTTTTGCGTATTCATACACCTTGTATGTAGCCATGAATTAAGGATCCGTAGGCGAGCAAGTAAGCGCTTCGATTTATATATAAGCGAGATCTCTAGATCTAATATCACTGCCGGTACATCTTTTTTCTTATTCCCGCAACAAGTTTATTATGACTGTAAAAATTATCAATATTTAATGATTTTATTTATTATTTTCGTATTCTTTTTTCTGGAAAAAAGGGGAACCACTATTTTCGTAAGGAGATCAGATATTACAATCTGATACACAAGAGCTTTCAGTCAAACCACTACAGTAATTTTATTTAGAGAAATGTATCTACATTTGTGGAAATTATAACGTGTAGCCTATGGAGCACCTCACGGATTAGGATGATATTGATCATTGAAACAAATGGAAACAATAATTATTGCGACATTACACAATTTCGTCGCGTTTTACTCGTACCTGTTGTTAGAATTACGGGAACGAAAAAAAAAATACTGAAAGTGAGATTCATTCCAGAGGCCTGGCAATTATTAAACTAAACACTTATTCGCTTGTATGTGGATTCCTTGAATACTAGTGACCATCATGTGAAACATATAAGCACGACTAAAATTTTCAAACACAGTTTTCTCGGAAACAGATGAGAGTTGCGTCTCTGTTTACATGTGATGAAGTGCTACTCGTGGCTTACAAAATCTACCAATATCAATTAAATCGCTGAAGGAAGTTCAAAGGGACCCTTGTTGGCAAAGGCATATTTTCCCGTTTGTTTCTCCCTGAAAGGGCAACATGACTGGTTTTAACGCCGAACGCCGTTGGCTGATCTATTGGAACGGTTGGCAAAGGGATCCTCGGGGCAACGGTCACTGGCAAGCGTCTTTCGGCAGCTCAGTCTCAGAAGTGACGGCATTGTCTTTTTTTAGCAAACTGCTTCCAAAATTCTCTAAATATTCCAGAATGGCTTTCATTACAAGTCGACGAATTTTTACGAGGAGTTGTTGCGGGTGATATATGTATTTCAGTTCTTACTGAACAGGATCAAGTGCAATCGATAGTGGTGCCTTTACATCTCAGTATCACCTCGCGCTTACTTTAAATCTGTGCTATCTACCATTTGACACCGTGGAGATACTGATACTAATTAATTCTTGCTACAAGCTGGTCGGTGATTTCGAGTAATGCCCCCCGAGCAGAACCCAGTGAAATTTTGCGGCAGTTCGGTCAGAGTTAGAGTCTACAGCGACTAACTCAGAATCTAATGTGAGTTGGCGTGTTTCGATAGCTCGGCTTGAAGTGGGTTCCTTTGTTGCTGGAGTGGGTACTTCTGCACAGTTCGACTGCCACGTGGGCTGTAAATCAATATGCCGCGTGCTTAGTAGTGAGAGTGACAAATAATTCTATGCAGCATGAAACTCAATGCATATAACTTCCCTCGAATATAATGGAAATTAGAATACGTAACAAATTCGTTGGATAAGCTTTGCCTTCGACGTAAGGCCCTTCGTAATACGGCCTTAGCTCCGATGTAAGTATTATTTCTTTGTATTACAGGGATTCATGTTTATATTTCGATATTGGTGACAAATTATTGTCCATTCTTTATTTAAATCTGACTTCTAAAAATGAGGGATTATTTACACTGTCGAGTCAGCTAATGTAACTACCTGTCGAAACACGAGTAATTCTTATCCATCATCTATCAGAAATTACTGGAACAGCGGAAAACTCAGCCGTTTCGTAAATTCTTCCAACAGTCACTCGAAATCCAAAAATCATTCCATTTTGGGAGTCTGACAAATGGCACCGTTCCTACATTACGACAACGACTTTACTGTTTACCGCGTCAACCCAACACACTCCATTCACCCTCCACTGCTGCTGCTGCCACCTGCCGTCTGTGAGAGTTTATTGCACACTGAAACGATGGTATGAGGTGGTCACATTTATGTGAGTGGATTGTGTAAATTGTACTGTAAATCTAACGTGAGGTCGTGTATTCAATGCGGGTTGATCAATAATAGTGGAAAATGCAGTCTTAAAAAGTGGTTCAAATGGTTCTATGCACCATGGGAGTTAACATCTGACTCCATCAGTTCCCTAGACTTAGAACTACTTAAACATGAGTAACCTAAGGACATCACACACACCCATTCCCGAGGCAGAATTCGAACCTGCGACCGTAGCAGCAGGACGAATCCGGACTGAAGCGCCTAGAACCGCTCGGCCACAGAGGCCGGCTGCACAGTCTTATTCAGAGTTGCCTTTCAAATGTCTCCCCTCACTCTGCATCCTATTACTTTTCTCCCGAAAAGCAAGAAATGATGAGTCAATTGCTGACCTGTTTTCATGTATATTTAACGTCTATGGTTAGCGCATTTCGTTACTGTGCAATCGAGCCGTACATTCGTGTTTTAACGGTAGCACAATTGAATATTTAGGCCTTGAAAAAGTTGTGTTCCACATGGACGACATTGCGCATATGGAGCCTAAGAGCGAAACAAGAGTTACATTATTTACTTGTCCCCCAATTTCGATGCTCCAGGGTAAGTAACAAAGTCCATGGAACATATCGGAGCTTCCGTTACTAGTCATGCCTAATAACAGGTAGTCTTCCTGGATTATTTACTTCATGTAGAGCGGTGTCAGAGATAAGTGGAAGTTGTAGTAAGCCTTTACTTCATTTCATCAGCCGTGTTATAAAAAGAGCAACCATCATCCACCGGGAGGGTCCCGCCAAGATTTTGATAAAACAGTCTAGTAAGAACTGTAGCCTTGCAATATGTCCGCGAGTACGCTGCAGGGTAATGACCGGCAATTGCAGTGTGCTACATTCTCAGTGCCAGTTAACGATTCGAGATCGCAGATAGAAATGTTTTGTATGATTTTAGTTTGTCAATGATTTAAGCTCTTATTGCCATCCCGCATACCACACGAACATTTCTGTTTCTTTGAGCACATGTAGGAGGACTAATGTCTTACACGACTGTATTATATACTAAGTGTCCAAAGACCTTCTGAACGAGACGGTCCTCGGCTGCTGTAACATACGTGTTTCCTTTGTCTCCGCACAATGGTAGTAGAAATGGCTTCCTAAAGCCTCTCGCTCTAATCACAGAAAACTGTCGATCAGCCCAAATGGCTCTGCTGAGGCGACGTGAGCACAAACACTTGTGGTCCTGTGTGAGTGGAAAAAAATTGGAAATTTGTTTTAAGGTCTTATGGGATCAAATTGCTAAGGTCATCGGTCCCTAAGCCTACACATTACTTAATCTAACTTAAACTATCTTACGCTATGGACAACACAAACACCCATGCGTGAGGGAGGACTCTAACCTCCGACGGGGGTAGCCGCACGGACTGTGGCAAGGTGCCCGAGACCGCGCGGTTACTCCGGGCGGCTGTGTGAGTGGAGACACTGTCTCTGCGGACCTGAATATACACCCTAGACACTTCTGTCCAACCAGTACTGAACTGTATATGTCATGCTGTGACCCTTGCGTCTTGCACTGATTATCAACCCCAATTCGTGTCCTCTTAACTGGCGACATGTTGCCACATTCGCTACTCGGATAACATGCATGCATCCTTTGTATTAGTTCATCTAAATGTGTTTTACGCTAACACGTCTTCATGCAAAGTAATATTTTCAAGATTAGGATATTTCAGTTAACTTCGGACATGTTTCAGTAGGCCATATGCTGTAGTAATGTACCATCCATCACTAAAAATGCCATAGGTCTTAACGTACTATTTCGGAACACTTCTGCCACAGCCTCATTAAACTCCTATTCTGTGTATTACGGTGACATGGCTGTTGATACACTTTGCGGGATGTGAGGTCGTGGTCCAAGAACTTTTCTGCTCCTTACGTTTCGTCCAGGACTGCGCTGGACTTCCTCAGAGGCGCTGCTCCGCTGAGTCTTGCCGACTGACTGGTCGGGTGTCTGAGAGCGACTTATATATTGTGAGAAAGGGGGGCGTGGTTCAGGTGACACGTGATGAGCAGTGATAATCCATAGCAAAGATAAGGTTGACTATCGATTACCACCTTGTCAAAGATAAAAATTGTTAGCAATTTTGTAGAGTTACTGTCCATATATCGCTAAGTTTCATAGCCTCCTCTTTCCTATTAATATTACCGTCATGTTTATAAATTTCAATAGCTTCTCTATATAGCCGTGGATAGTAATTTAACGTTGTAGATAAAGCTTCGGTATCCGAAAACGTCACTTGGTGGTTGCCTGGTTGAAGAGCATGCTCCGCTACAGCTGATTTTTCTATTTTTCTAAGTCGACAAAGACTTTTATGCTCTGTCAGTCGCGTGTTTACGCTTCTTTTGGTAGTACCAATATAAACTTTACCACAGGTACATGGAATTTTATACACACCACATGTTGACAGGGGAGGGCGTTTATCCTTCACAGATCGTAGTACTTGACTTATTTTCGTTGTTGGTTTAAAGACCGGTTTTATGTCATGTTTTCGTAAAATCTTACCGATCCGATCTGTTACTTTTTTAATAAAAGGGAGAACTACTGTATTTTTCTGTCGTTGTGGTTCATTATTATCTTTTGGTCTTCTGTTCCTTGGACGCAAAATTCTATTTATCTCTGTTCTTGAGTAGCCGTTTTTTTCAAAAGTCTGCTTCAGATGTTTCAGTTCAGCATCCAAATGTTCAGGTGTACATATCCGTTCCGCTCGATCGAAAAGACTTTTTAAGACACCCCTTTTTTGTTGTGGATGATGATTACAATTTTTATGTAAATATCTGTCCGTATGTGTTGCCTTCCGAAAAACTTTATATTCCATGCTTCTATCGGACCGTCTCATAACTAAGACATCCAAGACAGATATTCTGTTATCCTTTTCTATTCCCATGGTAAATTGTATCTTTGGGTGAATTTTATTTAAATAATCAAAGAAATCGTCCAAGGCCTTTCTGCCATGGGACCAAACCACAAATGTGTCATCTACATATCGATACCAACGAGATGGTTGACTGATTGTTCAAATTTCTCCATGTAAAGATTGGCAATCGCAGGGCCTAATGGATTACCCATTGCTACTCCATCAAGTTGTTCATAAAATTCATTATCCCACTGGAACTGACTTGATGTTAGACAATGTCTGAAAAGAACAGTCAAATCCTCTATTGCGGTGACATCTTACAAAATACTTACAATGCCACCATCCTAAAATATCCTACGTCACGGCGTGCACAGCAGTATTTCTCATGGCATGGAGTAATGTAGTCCGTCAGATACTATTTTGATACAAGGTAGCGAAATTCCTTCACTCCGTGTACTACATGAACTCCTTTGTAATATTTTATAGCTAATCTCATTTATGTTACTCCTTATTACTTCCTTATTTGTTTGATTTATTCTCAGATCATTTTAGATTCAAAAAATGGTTCAAATGGCTCTAAGAACTATGGGACTACAACATCTGAGGTCATCAGTCCCCTAGACGTAGAACTACTTAAACCTAACTAACCCAAGGACATCGGGCAACGGCCTCGCCGCTGCGGGGAACATCGGTTCCCGTGAGATCACCGAAGTTAAAGCCGTCGGCACACGGACCGTGCATCGGAACGTTGAGCGTTGAGCGTGCCGAGTTTCTGACGTCATAGCGTGGAACAGCACGTTCGGGAATCTTTCCAACGTGCAGAACGATATCTGGTATGTCAGATATTCTGAGCGTGTGTCTGAGCGTTGACCAATGAGATGACACAACGCCAGATACGTCACATGCACGCCGTCTCTCTTCAGTACAAGGTTGTGAGGCCTCAATTTGCCATTCAGTTCAAGCCTATATGTATATATGCCGTTTCTGAACACCAGCAAAATGAGAATCACTGCAAAACCCGTTGTTAACTGTGTGATTCGTTCCAATAAAATAATGAGAAATATCATATTCGTGGCAAAAGAATTATTGTAACTTGCGTATTATGAGAGTAGGCTATTTGAAGGCAGCGACACACTGAAGATCCCACAAAACCGCATTGTTCTTGGTACAATTTGATATAATTAAATTTCAGTTAGTAACATATCTACGATTGTTTCCACCAAGTAAAATATGATGGGTGTTGGTTTAGCATAATGAGTAGCGACACTTTCCTCCAGTGATTTATTTCGTTGGGGCGGTGGTTCGCGTCTTGACTCAACCAAATTGTTTTCCCAACATTCTCGTTTTTATTAGGTTCTGATACTTTATTATTAGTTTAATATAAGTATATACTATAATATTTGATGTTATGTAAATATGATTTCACCTTTTTTTGAGGGGTGACTTTGTTCGATTGGCTTAATCTAAAGGACAGGTTGCGCTACTTGTATAAAAATATTCTGCTCCTTTTTCTTTTACGCTTCATAATTCACATGTTGCAAAGATTCGGCTACTGGGTAGCAACAGTGATGAAGTAAGACTGACCTTGGAGTTTTACTAAAATGTGAGAATGATTAAATAATATTTATCTTATGTGGAGAATTATGCCAAATTTGTAACGCACTATTTGTAATGGAACGTTAATAAGCCTGCGTCCTTATTGATTGGACATGGTACTTTCCTTTTCGTGGACGGTGGAGGAAATGTGCGTTTTAATAGAGGTAACGTGGGAATTTTACGCGCGCCCGTTGAGTAAACAGTATGATTTACGAACTAGAAACATCCCTCAAGCTGCCGCTAGAGTGCATTGCGTTCGCGTATACCACGTTGGGGCCCACGTACCGTATGCACAAGTCGCACTGTTCCTGAGCGTTCAGCAGCACGTTGAACTTTGCACGCTCAACGTTTACGTTCGACAGCACTGCCCGTGTGCCGTCGGCTTAAGCGTTATCGGGCGTGGTCGGATGGGTGACCATCCAGGCCGCCATGCGCTGCTGCCATTTTTCGGGGTGCACTCAGCCTCGTGACGCCAATTGAGGGGCTACTCGACCGATTAGTAGCGGTTTTGGTCGAGAATACCGTCACAGCTTACGGGAGAGCAGTGTGCTGACCCCACGCCCCTCCTATCCGCATTCTCTACGGCGGTCGGATGGTACCGGTAGGCTACTCGTGCCTGAAGGTGGAGTGCTTCTTTTTAACCTAAAGACGTCACACACATCCATGCCCGAGGCAGGAATCGAAGGTGCGACCGTAGCAGGCGCGTGGTTCAGAGCTGAAGCGCCTAGAACCGCTCGTCCATAGCGGCCGGCCCCATTTTAGGTGGTCACACACTTTTCGTTCGATATAATACGTCCGGTTATTCTTCCTCACTTTCACAGAAGGGAACATTGCCATCAGAGAGTCCTAGTATTGATATCTTTTCACATCGACATTTAACACCAGTTAATACCTTTTTTCTTTGCTTCATTGTTTCTTCGACACGAAGGTTGCACTGTGGAGGAGAAAGACAGCATCATACTTAATTGTCTTTCTAATCCGAGCCCATCTGTCTTGCTCTCCCATTAACATAGCCCTATCTGGGTTCCTTTACTTGTATACTGCCAGTCTTTCCTATGGCGTATCCGCATTTCTATGAGCAATTTCTAGGCCGGCAAATCTTACGTGGCCGTTGTGTTTTTTTTTGTTAAGCCCAGCTGCCTTCATCATGCGTAACGCTCAAACTTTCCACAAAATATTATGCATCCGTATGAAATAATTTGCAGAGATGTGTTTCTTTACTACGCAACATAGAAGCCTCGAGAATAGCCCCTTAGCTGCTGTGGTACACGGTAATAAACTTACAGTACTGTTTCATTTTATTGGCGACAATACGGAGCATTCAGATTCATAATACAGTAGTGAACAACAACTCCCAAATATTTCGCTACCATAAAACGCACCTCTTTATCTGAATAGATATTCATCTCGAATAAAGAGGTAATTCGGAAAATAGACTGAAATTGGCTCACCAGTGACGTGGTGAGATATCGCAATTGAATTTCGTGCGGAACGCTCCGCAGAGCGTGGAATCCTCTTTTTATTTAATTGATTACTCTTCGAAATGTAATGAATTGAAAGTAATTCGTTTACACAGTCTCATTCTCGTTAAAAAAATTAATCCATTTATGAAAAATTTAAATAACGATGGACTGGTAAAGGCGTTCTAAGAGAAACAGGAACGGGTAGGACAGGGTTCTGCAAACTGCACAATTTTAGATTTTCGCTTTGCTAAGCGGACGATTCAGTCACATGGAAAATTGTATAGCGTAACTGCCCTTTCCACTTGAACATTTCCCTCCTTGACATTACAACAGATTCGAGAGAAGTTCTACTCCAGCCACATCTTGTTTAATCGGTTGCATCGCTGTTTCATAAGTAATTCCTTCGCTGCTGCGTATTTCAAACGGATACATATTCCAAACGGTGCACACGTGAACATAGCTGCAAAAAATACGAGGACATGCTGAAAAGTAATGCCTCCGAATTTTTTATGCGAAAACTCATCAGCCTTTTTAAATAAACTAAGTGTTATTAACATTCTACATTTTTATTCTTCATGTCTAAATGCACTACTGGCCATTAAAATTGCTACACCACGAAGATGACGTGCTACGGACGCGAAATTAAACCGACAGGAAGAAGATGCTGTCATACGCAAATGATTAGCTTTTCAGAGCGTTCACACATGTTTGGCGCCGGTGGCAACACCTACAACCTTCTGACATGAGGAAAGTTTCCAACCGATTTCTCATACACAAACAGCAGTTGACTGGGGTTGCCTGGTGAAACGTTGTTGTGATGCCTCGTGTAAGGAGGAGATATGCGTACCATCACGTTTCCGACTTTGATAAAGATCGGACTGTAGCCTATCGCGATTGCGGTTTATCGTATCGCGACATTGCTGCTCGCGTTGGTCGAGATCCAATGACTGTTAGCAGAATATGGAATCGGTAGGTTCAGGAGGGTAATACGGAACGCCGTGGTGGATCCCAACGGCCTCCTATCACTAGCAGCCGAGATAACACGTATCTTATCCACATGGCTGTAACTGATCTTGCAGCCACGTCTCGATCCCTGAGTCACCAGATGGGGACGTTTGCAAGACAACCACCATCTGCACGAACAGTTCGACGACGTTTGCAGTAGCATGGACTATCAGCTCGGAAACCATGGCTGCGGTTACCCTTGACGCTGCATCACAGACAGGAGCGCGTGCGATGGTGTACTCAACGACGAACCTGGGTGCAGAAATGGCAAAACGTCATTTTTATGGATGAATCCAGGTTCATTTTACAGCATCATGATGGTCGCATCCGTGTTTGGCGACATCGCGGTGAACGCACATTACAAGCGTGTTTTCGTCATCGTCATAATGGCGTATAACCCGACGTGATGGAACGGGGTGTCATTGGTTACACGTCTCGGTCACCTCTTGTTCGCATTGACGGCACTTTGAACAGTGGACGTTAGATTTCAGGTGCGTTACGACTCGTGGCTCTACCCTTCATTCGATCCCTGCGAAACTCTTTATTTCAGCAGGATAATACACTACCGCATGTTGCAGGTCATGTATGGGCCTTTCTGCATACAGAAAATGTTCGACTGCTGCCCTGGCCAGCGCATTCTCCAGATCTGTCACCAATTGAAAACGTCAGGTCAGTGGTGGCTGAGCAACTGGTTCGTCACAATACGCCAGGCACTACTCTTGATGAACTGTGGTATCATGTTGAAGCTGCATGGGCAGCTGAACCTGTACACGCCATCCAGGCTCTGTTTGACTCAATGCCCAGGCGTTATTACGGCCAGAGGTGGTTGTTCTGGGTACTGATTTCTCAGGATCTATGCATCCAAATTGCGTGAAGATGTAATCACATGTCGGTACTAGTATAATATATTTGTCCAATGAACACCCGTTTATCATCTGCATTTCTTCTTGGAGTAACAATTTTAATTGCCAGTAGTGTATTTGGAGCCGTCCGACGCTAGAGGGCTCCGAATTGTAGTGTGTGACACGGCCGTAAGAAACGTAAATTCGTTGGTAAGTGAGAAACAGCGTGCTGTAACGGAGTTTACAGCTCGAAGAGTGCGTCCACACATGGAGCACATTCCTTCAGAATGAGACTGCCAGACCACAATTGACCGCTGTGAGATCTGCAGCAGTCCGACGCCTTGGTTTCGCTGTCATCGTTCACCTTCCACAAAGCCCTACTTGGACCCATCCCATTTTCATACGCTTCAGAAACTTTAAGAATACTGCGGGTGACGCAGCTGTTCCAGGAGAGGAGCGGTTGTATCTTCGGCAACAATGTGAAACATTCTAAAGTAACGCTATCGACAAACTGGAGTGTCGCTGGGAGAAAAGTGTTAATCTCCAGGATGACTATGTTGAGAAATAAATAAGTACACATGAGGAATAAAAACGTAGAACATTGATAACGTATGTGTCCCTGAGAAATCCTTAACAGCTTTCAAAAAAATATTCAGTGTCAATATTTTTTCAGCACTATCTCGTAACAAGTGGTCGCAAAAATATGCAGCCACTGTACTCGAGACTAGTACGTCACTTTTACCACGAAGTTACTCAGCAGTGTTACCCTTGGACAAATTATTTCTGCTAATGTGTATTAGGTGTGATGGAAACCATGCATCGAACATTTTCGTGGCAGATGGCGAGAAAAGCATTCGCGATATGAACATATACAACGAATACTGTTGGCGCTTCGTTCGCCTGTGCTTCCTATCAGGTGTGAACTCTGAAGATGATCAGTGTGTGAATAAGGTCGATGACAACTGTAAGGAATTTATGTGATTGTGTGTGAAATACTAATAAAAAGAAGCGCGTAACTTCGTTCTCCACAATATTGTATACCACTCAAAGTTTGTTCATCGTCGTATGGCAAATTATTTAAAACAGTAGATTATGTATTTAAAATAAAATTTTTGTTATGTCCGATAATCTTGCTCTGCTGGAACATTGAGACGTAAACGCGACGAATTGCAGACAGAGCCCTACAGATGATGAAGTAGAACCTGTCGTCCGATCGTCAGTGAAAGTGAACAAAGAACAATGTCTTTTTGGACTTACAAAGGCAGTCGTGAGATACCTCTACTACTCTACTACTTCTAGAGCAATTGAAAAAGAATTGTCCCAAGTTCTAAATAAACGACCTCCGGTTCGCGTAGCGGTTACGTTTACGTAAAGTGATGAGCATTTCCCTCCACTTCAATCTGGTAGTCATACAGTATACTCGTTTGGCTCTAGGTACAACATTCGCTATTTTCGATAAGAAAGATATTCTCTTTGGACTAAGCGGTACTATAAAATACTAAAGATACAGGGCATTATCTAATATAATATATTCCAAATGATAACATCGTCTTTGGCAACTGAAATTTCTAAGCTACTAACTTAATACTACTCTTGAAACAAAAACTGAGCCCTGCATTCTGTCGTCACGATAGGTTGAAGAAAATTTTAGAACGGAGTCGAGCATAATGGAACAAACAGGTCATCTTTGGATTCAATCGCTCTTATCTTAATGTTTTCTAAGCGAATATATTGCCTTTTCATCTAATCAGTGCCGCAGAAATGCAGAAATATTTCATGTAAGACATAATACTACGCTTTGTGTGTCACAGTACGAGACAGTGTCTTACAAGATAAAAATCTAACCATATTAACGTCGAAGAGTTTGAGATGGAAGCTTCTAGGTTTTCAAGTGCAGGATGTGTTACTTGGGGTAAAAAGGCAATTATTTTTCGACGTTTCCATACGTCGCTTATCGGACTTTGCTAGGATCTTTTCCAGTGGGTATACTACACCCATAAATCGCGAGTCTGTAAAAAAAACTACAATACAACGTTGGGGAGACTGTTGTACATAAAGGATAGCTTATCTACGAACACATTATGTTCTTTGATCGACACTTCACTCTTGTGACTGATTGTGGAATGGCATGAGGGAATATATATATATATATATATATATATATATATATATATATATATCTTTTTTTTTTTTTTTCCTGCTGCGCATGTACATGTTGTACACTACATGAAAGCTATTTCAAATATATTTTTGGTTCTTCGGTTAAAAAATTGCATAGTGAGTAAAATGCTGAGTTCTTCTACGCCCTCATGTATCATGGAATGGAAGAGGGTATTTTAACATGCAAGTTGTGATACTTGGAAATAAACTGAGTTTATTTAGTTGTTTAACAATTTCATATGTCTCGAAAGTGGATGTTAGGTTAGTTTCCAAAAGCTTCTATATCAAAATGTTTTCAACATGTAATTGTTTTTGATAATATTTCTGCTACAGTTTGAAATGCTGGTTACTGACATGTATCGGAGTAATAATTCAACAGATATGTGACTTGATGCAGAACTGATAAATTTTCTCGATGAAACGCTGTTAAATATCCATGGAATATTTGTTCCTGGACAGATGAATGTGTTGTATCTTCGATATTTTTAAGATTCAGAAAAATCTTAATATTCCGGAGTAATTTCTGTTATCTCAGAGAAAGACTTCGACACATAAAAAGTGAATGTCACTGCTTCAAAGTTGAATACGGAAATATGTTAGGCTTCTATTTTATCACTGGCTAGAGCCAAACACTTCTGAGAAACGTACAAAGGTACATAATTCTTCCCCTGCAGTCGTCATAATCTCAGTATTGACCGCTCGTCGTTTACTGGCAGAAAAGCTCTTTAGTTGGGTAAACACGGAGATTAGACAGACAAATCGCCTAGTTGCGCTGTTGTTTTCGTTAACGAATGGTACCTATGCATTGTCATTAATAAGTTGCAATTATCATTCGTAGTCAAACAGTGTTCTTTGTTGATGTGTGAGCATTACGTCGGAAGTGACTTTGAACTTGGGTAAATTACTGGTGCTCCTATGCTGATTTGTTCCGTATCCAAATTAGCCAGTGTTTAGTGTTTCAGGAGGCACTGTGACGAAGATTTTTACCTCTTACTGAGAGAGCGGAAAAAAGTCATGCGCTGAGTCACAATGAGGAGGAAACTTCGTGATGAGAGGTGAAAAAAGTCATGCGCTGAGTCACAATGGGGAGGAAACTTTGTGATGAGAGGTGAAAAAAGTCATGCGCTGAGTCACAATGGGGAGGAAACTTTGTGATGAGAGGTCGTGTCAGACGGTCGTTGAAGAGGACTTTGACGAAAATTAAAACGACTATAGCTGCAAAACGCCCTGCAGAACTCGTGAACACTGTAAAAATAAAACAACGGCAAGGGAGCTCCATAATATGGGAATTGCAGGGAGAACTGGAATTACAACGTCACTCATCAGTGATGCAAATTCTTGTAGTTGGTAAACGTGGTGCTGACGCCATACAAACTGTAATATGCAGGAATAAAGAAAGTCATTTGGTCGGATGAGTCTTGTTTCACACTCTTTTAAAGTTCTGGCCGTGTTTACTAACCATGGTTGGAACATTGAGTTGGTTGATTTCGGGAGCATATCGTGGTATTCGAGGGCTTCCATGTGTACTCTGCGTGGTCGCGTTACTGCCATGGGTTATATGACCGTTATGGAAGTTCAGGTCCTTTATGGGGTAGAATAGTTGTTCCCTTATGATACTGTGTTTCAAGACTACAGGATCCCTCTTCACGCAACTCGCTTCGTCCGGGACTTATCATCAGCTCCCGTACCCTGAGAATCGTTGATGGTATGAGTGACAAGGGAACATAATAGTGACAGATCCAATCACAACAGAACAAGTGATAACGAGATAGACTGAGGACAAAAGTGTACAAAGAACAGTACCAGAGTCATTGCGGAAGGATCACACAGCGGGTAGATCGCGTACCTTTTCGACTGGTTCAGACGAATAGGTAGACGACAATTGCTCGTATCCGGAGAGAGATTGCATGAAGATTGTCACGACGAATGTTCGGGAACATCGTACTGCAAAATATGTTGAGGTGCCGAGTTACAAATTGTCGCTTATCCCTGACATCCTAGCATAGGCAGCACAACTATCAAGACAAAGAGTCTGAGTGGACTGGGACACAGAATGGCCAATGTATATTCAGTGATTGGTCTCGTTTCTGTTTGTGGCGGTTAGACTAGTTGAAAGTCAGACAAGTCAACGATTCTGGAGACCCACATCTCATCAACTCCTCGAATGATGGCGTGCGGATAGGGCAACAGGACCGATTTTTTAATTGCTAAAAGGTGGCTGAAAGTTCGTCAGTAGGTGGCAAGAGAGACAAATTGCGTCGTCATACTCTTCGTGACCGGTATATAGAATGGGATATTCCAACAGGATAACACATGATCCCACACTGTAGTTGATTTTCAGATACTTGATTCTCCTGCCTGCTCTCCTAACTTGTCACTCATAGTTGATGATTGGAGTGTGATGGGACGAAAAATACATATCAAGCTCAAGGTACCGTCACGAAATAACGCAGCAGATGTTTTAGGCAAGATACGTAATACAGCGAGCTGTCATTCGAAGGTGGTATACTTCCATATTACAGTGAACGGAAAAAAATACATATGATCTGGTGGTTGCGCCTCATACTGACGTTACAAATGTCATGGAAGTTATATTTTATACACTTTATGTAATGAACATCTCCACAAATTGTTATAAATATGTGTCAGGTGCTTCATGGTATAAAGAAATGCTATGTGGAGACTGAATTTGGATTTATGTAAAAGATGTAGAAGTAGCGATTTCGGACACTCCCTGATGACGAATACATCTAGCTTTGATAAACAATATTTATTGTAACTCTTCAGGCTTTCCCGGTGAGATCTTGACATGTGGAATAATTGGGTCTACTGCTACCTGAAGGTAGCACCTGAAGAAGGCAACGAGTTACGTGGCCGAAATATTGTGCCAGAGCGACACAAACATCCGGCAGTAGACCCGATTATTCCACATATCAATATTTATTGTGTTTCACACAATTGATTAGTATACACTTGGTCATTTTAGGTAGTTAGTATTTATCGAGCACGATTTCTTAGAATGTTAATACCTCTATTATTCAACAATCTCAAATTAAATCAGAAGTATACAACGGGTTATGCACAAAAAATTAAAAATCAGGATCAGAAACAAATTATAAAACAACTGAGAAAGCAGGTTGTCAATATATTGAGGTAACTGACAGAAACTCCTTTGCCTTTAATGACTGACACTGAGAGGAAGAGGCGAGGTGTTTGGAGCGAGCGACTTGCAGGTAGCGGCGTGCGCGGACTCAGGTGCAGAGCAGACCCTCCATTGCCTTCCGGAGGCCGAGGGCCGCTTCCAGCCCTGGAGTAGCCAGGTCCTCCACTCCACGCCTCCCGTATTGATCGCGGGGCCGGCAGCCGGGCGCATCGGTGGCCGTAGCCAGCATCGCGGCCCCCGGTCATCAGTCTGCCCGCCTCCCGCCCCCGGCCCCTAGCCGCCAGCCCCCAGCCCCCGGCCTACAGCCTACAGTCGTCTGCCCCCAGCCTCCGGCCTTCCACCTTCAGCCCTCGACAAACTCCCGCCTCCTCTGGTAGGCAGGTAGTGTGTCGGGATTTGCCATACAATACTGCCAACAATGAGGCCATTACAGAAGAGTAATCCCATTTGTTACAGGATTTTACGGCTCTGCAGGACTACTTCTTTTCAGCAGTTTGTGTTAGGAGACCTATCTAAACCTTGGCTGTATAAATGTACTAACCTCAACTCTTTCCACTTCTCACTTTTCCTCTTTCTCCAAACTTTCTGTTGCAGTGTTAACTAAAGTCGTTAATTCTTCAATTTTTGATTCTCCTGGCAACATCTATGCTTTATTCTAGCTGATGCTGCTGGCTTCTTCTACTTAATCATTCACTGGCTAGTTCGCGAAGATGTTAAGGAGAGGGGACAATAGGTACCATTTGCAACCCTTTGGGATCAGGGGGGTACATTTATTACCAAATTCTCGAACATTTCTGAAAAAGATTGTCTACCATTACACTAAATCGCAGAATTAGTGTAGGTGATCACGATGCAAATACTGTGGTTCTTTCAAGATTTTGTGTGGCTCCAATGTGGGGCGTATTAACTTGACATTTTCCCTGATTGCTTTTCTTGCTATTCAACCTATTTTGTCAGTTGTTACAAATTCATTCTGTTCCTGTTTTTAATTTTCTGTGGAACCTAATATTAACTGTTGTCAACAACCCAATTGTGGCTTTCTTACATTAACGACCTCAAAATTCGTGCTTGGCCTATACTAAAATATGTTACAGTTTCGGTATTAAGGCAGCCTACCTAAAAAGATTAAGTGGATACTAATAAATTTTGTGACACACAATAAATACTGTATATAAAAGTCAAACGAATTCGTCATCAGGGAGCGTCCGCGATCCTTACCTGTGCGAAACTGTCCCGATTCAGTTTCAGGTCGCTTTTCTTTATTTCCATACGACAAGATAAAAAATTAAATTACAATCGGTTCAAATTACAAATTAATTAACGATGCTGTTTTCGTAATAGATCTAAACATAGTCAGCTAGCCCGAAACCGGTCATGAAGAAAAACGACCTGAAGACTGAATGTGAAAAGTTTTGAATAAATACTGTGTATATTCCGTCAAATTTAGCCGGTTCTATAATGCAGTTGATCTTAAAATATCGAAAAAGTTAACCTGAATCGAGCTGCACTCGGAATGCTGCGTAGTGTGAAAGTTAATTTCAGATTATTTCCACGTGAATTGGGGTACAATTTGATTAACCAATTTTCAATTTTCTAGGATCATTTCAAGTTCAACGGCATTCTACAGTTGGGTGGCACTATAAAGAACGAATTTCGTTTTGTGCACACGTAAGCTGAAAAGAATTAAGTAACAAAGGAATTACTGTTAGAAGGGTCACACTTCAGAAGTTCGAAATAAGGTTTTGTCCGTAACGTTAGGTAGTCAGATTAACACAAAGGTAAATAAGAGTGCCGATAGTAAATCGTTCCTCTCAATATAAGTGGAGATGAACCAACGGCGTCATTAAGGTAAAAATGTTTAGGGGTATTTCACATACACTTAGCAGCAGAGTAAGAAAGTGGAATTCGAACTGTTTGCAGTGTACACTGCCGTACTGTTTTTGTGGTTTGACAGCGGACATATGATCGATATTTCCATAGAATAACTTTTTCTACACTTGAATAACCGGAACTGCACAACTCGTATTAAATCTTTAATTATAAATAATAAATTATAAAGCTTCTGCTTATGCAGCTATGCGAGCTAGACCTGCTTTAATTACCAGAGAGAGTAAGCGTGACAGAGTCAATTAGCAAAGTCTTGTCGACTGGACAATGAGCAAATAATTTTATGTTGGGCCTCCGTGATTAAGTGTTGGGCTATTGTTCTGAAAGTTGGTTTCGAATCAGGATCAAAGGATCTTTTTCTGTTCACTTATCACTTCTTTCGTCTCTGGCAACGACTTTTGCTGCCCAAAATGCCGAGTTGGTTAGTGACTCAGAGTCCATATTAACCTACAGGACCCCATCAGTCAGAATGTGCAAGCCTGTTCAAACATCGGAAGAAGACAAAGATCCAAACGGATCACGTCTAATAAATCGCGGTGGTGGTCATACAGTACTTCAGGTTGATTACAATGCTGCCAAAGTAGACAATGCTAATGTAGACCGTTTCCATTCTCTTTCTTTAACGTTCAGTAACAATAGTTTCAAAACCTGCAAACTATTGAAATTTTAGATCACACAGAATGTTCCCTACATCCATAACTGACAATCAGTGTATGTTTCCATCACGCTGAGCGAGCTTCAGCGAGACTGAAGCGACAGGAAGACGACGATCATCTGCAGTCTGCATTCGGAGTGATAAAGACGGGGCCATCAGAAAGCCAGTGGTACCTGCAAAGCGATAAGTGTAATTATAAATATAATTATGGACATAATTATGACAATTCTATTACGCTATTAGTAATACCGCCGAAGAACGCTACTTGCTATTTTCCTACTGATCGTGGCCATTGCCATTGGCAGGCTTACATATTCAGGCATCTTATGCGCTGAAAATCATCTAGACATTTTTTGCTTACTGTGTGGATGTTTGACTAATTCGCTGGTTTTCGGCTGTGGACAAGTTTATAAAAAAGTTCGGAAAGCTTCTACTATTTTTTTCTCCATGTTTATAACAGGAACCTTCAATAACGAAAACTGTGTATCTACAATGTACGATTAACGACTGCGGTAAGAACACGATACGTCGAATTGATGGCACATTTAGCGGTGCTACCAAACGTGATTGTGGTAATTGTGATCAGCACTGAAGGTGGTTCACTTATGCTAGTTGTGTTACAAAACGTACCTATTTCTAAAACTGGATAAAACTGGATTCTCTTCTGCTCTGAGATCAAAACTGATTTCCCGTCAGCACGTTCAGCCTTCTATGTTCTCACATTCACCCAATCAGGTACATAAAATATGCAAATTTTTAAATCTAGCCCCTTTGGAATAAATTTTTGCTACGCTCATGCCATTTCATACATGTTTTTATAGCACGTATTTCTACAATCTTTACTGTTCTCAGTTTTCGCATAACATCACGTTCTGATCAAAGCCTGTAGCTTTGTACTACTTAGTCATTTGCGTCGTAAATACACGCGAATGCTCATTCCAAAGCCCTCTGCTTGCTACAGATATAGGCAATGAGGACATCTTTGAAGAATAAATTTTATTCAGATTTGGATGAGCAACGAAAGAATATTATCTCGAAAGACTAGTTCCTCAGTTTTTCGTGCCGGCCGGAGTGGCCCAGCGGTTCTAGGCGCTTCAATGTGGAACCGCGAGACCGCTACGGTTGCAGGTTCGAATCCTTCCTCGGGCATGGATGTGTGTGATGTCCCTAGGTTAGTTACGTTTAAGTAGTTCTAAGTTCTAGGGGACTGATGACCTCAGATGTTAAGTCCCATAGTACTCAGAGCCATTTGAAACTCAGTTTTTCACAATCGGTTCAGTTACGTTAGTAATTAATAGGGAAAATAAAAGAAATAACTAAGGTCAGTAGTATGGAATATAGAATGTGATTCAGCTTTCTCCTTCACTGCTTCCTTTCACGCAAATGCACTACAGCTGTACTCTTCTTTAACAAAATTTTTTCATACAAATCCGTTATATGGTTCAAATGGCTCTGAGCACTATGGGACTTAACAGCTGTGGTCATCAGTCCCCTAGAACTTAGAACTACTTAAACCTAACTAACCTAAGGACATCACACACATCCATGCCCGAGGCAGGATTCGAACCTGCGACCGTAGCAGTCGCGCGGTTCCGGACTGCGCGCCTAGAACCACGAGACCACCGCGGCCCGCAAATACGTTATATGTAATTACAAATTTACTGGTTTAAGTCAACATCTACGTTATCAATCAAAAATATCCATCACCACAGACAGTTGGTTTACTGGTCTATCTCCTAGTACAAGTTTATATTATCAGCTGGGAGAATCCTGTAATTGCAGTTACCTTTGAGGAACTGTAAGTCGAAACATGTACGACACGCGGAGTAGCCGCGCGGTCTAGGCGCCTTGTCATGGTCCGTGCGGCTCCCCACGTTGGAGTTTCGAGTCCTCCCTCGAACATGGTGTGTATGTTGTCCTTAGCGTAAGTTTGTTTAAGTTAGATTAGGTAATGCGTAATTTCTAATTTCGAAACATTTGCGCCTACAACATTTCTATTTTAATTTTTTGCTTCTTGTAATCTACTTTGTAAATTCGAAAAGGCTACAAAATAAACACATGAATAAACCAAACTTGCACACAGAACGAAAAGCAACATTATTTGTAACACCCGACATCGTCACTCAGTTACTCATTATAAGCCGAGCGACAGCTACGTTCGCGGGTTCGAGTCCTGCCTCGGGCATAAATGTGTGTGATGTCCTTATGTTAGTTAGGTTTAATTAGTTCTAAGTTCTAGGCGACTGATGAACTCAGATGTTAAGTCGCATAGTGCTCAGAGCCATTTCAACCACTGTCATGGTCTGAGACGGCTTCCCATAGGCGCTACGTCTCCTCTATACTTGCTATGTACCGAGTTCGTTAGAGAAGCAGTGGAGACTAAGACTTATGCTGTTATTTGTCATGATCTTCTCCATTAATTTTGAAGGAAATTTCGGTTTCTAAAAACTTCAGCGTGCTGTGTGTTGCTTGATTCATTATCGCCTTATGTTCCCAGAAAATTTTTGTCTGTAATATCTTACGAGATGGCGTATTCGCAAATTCCTTTACTTGTTAAATGGATGATAGTTGTGACCGGACATAAATGTGTGTTTAAACAACGTTTCGTGTTCCTGAGATGCTTTTTTTTATTTGCGTTACTAGTCGATGTACAGTAGAATGTGACATATCGTTATGTATGCGTCACTTTACACTTGACCGCTTCAGTGTTGGTTTCAGACATAGCGAACTCACAGAAGCTCCTTGCCTTCCCAGGAGCTCCGCTAGGCGTCTGCTGCGAACTTGGACGCGTAGTCGGCCCACTGGTGGAATACAACCGGGCGAAATGAAATTCCACGGCAGCGGCGTCGAAGTGACAAGAAAGGACTCGTAGGGTCAGTGAATTACTGAAGGGGGGACTCTTGCTGAGTGAGGTGGAGGACGGGCAGAGGCGTCGGTGGTTGGAATACGCAGGGGGAGCGTCAGAGCAGAAGGAAACACGGGCAGCACTGGGCGCGGAATTTGCAGAGCCGGCAGCCGGCAGAGTGCGGTGGCGCACGTGCGCGAAAGGGCGGAACACGTGTACAGAGGAGAAAAGAATAAGTGGGCGAAATGGTGCGGCGGAAGCTTTCATGCTCTGCTCGAAAGTGTTCTTGTGTAGACTACAAATGACAATCTGAAGATTTCTAGTCTGTCAAGATTTTACGGGTACTTAGCTAGTGAAACGGTTAGCCGTAGGATTATACATAGATCTGTAATAACATGCGTCTTGTTTCGAAATACACAAAGAGCTAACCATATGTTCCAAGTAAGAGCAATCTCTTAACGAGAGAATCAAGGTTAAACTTCATAGATCTTGAGTAAATGGTGTTGCTACCTTGCCTTAACTTATGGAGCGAGAGAAGGACAGTAAGAGCTAGTATAAACAAATCCGGATAAGTGTGAGTAGGACTCGCGCATCGACGTTTCAGAACAAACTTAATAGTGTATATAGATAGGTCACCCTCCCCTGTACTCCATAATTTCGACGATTTCTGCCTGTTATCGATATCGACACTGGCAAGACATTAAAACATGTGACATAAATGGAGATATCTTTTGACTTCATAGAAGCACAAGCTTAAATTTTTTACATTGCCAAGAGACTTTGGACTTCAGTATGTGATATAAATATGTTTCATATGTCTTCTTGCTCATGATAAAAAGGGGTCTTAACGGACCAACAGTCGGACATTAAATGACAAAAAATATACTTTTTACTTGTAGTACAATTACAACGTAATGGCTGCCTCTGAGCACTATGGGACTTAACATCTGAGGTTATCAGTTCCCTAGAACTTAGAACTACTTAAACCTAACTAACCTAAGGACATCAGACACATCCATACCCGAAGCAGGATTCGAACCTGTGACCGTAGCGGTCGCGCAGTTCGAGACTGTAGTGCCTAGAACCGCTCGGTCACTCCGGCTGGCTACAACTTAATATTTTTCGGACTGTTTCCATTACTGGTACCGAGAAACCTTGTTTGTCGCCAAATTTCATGATTACAGGTCAACGGGAAATAGTTCTAAATTTTCATGAGTGAGTTTGCGTGTATTAAGATAAGTGATATAAATGGCGGAATGGCGGAATCTGTGTTTACGTAGATGCTTAAATTTCTCACAACGCTATGAGACGGTTCACTTTAGTAAGTGACAAATTTCAGCTTGTTATGTTTATCCGTTATTCAGCATCACCAGGACTGAGTTCAACCCACTTCCCAACAGCCCTCGTTCCATGTCATTACGAAGTGTCGCATTCATGATCTATGGAACAAGTACTAATCTAATCTAATCAGACACAGACAGGCACACTTCCAAGTGCTAGATGAGCTCATCAGAGCTTGACATCGGTGATCAGACCGGAACCAGTGTTACTATTGCGGCAAGGTCGTTGGCAAAATAATGTCTTAATTCAAATTTCTTGTAAAGGTGTTACTAATCTTGTCACTGAATAGGTTGTGATATGTTAAGTGTTCATTTTGAGTTTGTGTTGAGGAAATAGTTTCCTTGTGAGTGTTCATTGTGTTTTACTGTTTCGTGTTGTTGTACGCGGACACCCTTTTCTTTTTCTTTTATTTTTTTTTTTGCTGTCTTCAGAGTATATTTTTATTTTTATGGCAATGTGTAGCTTGTGTAGTGTCTTGCTGCTGTATCTATAATTTTGTGCTGTGTTGGTGATCACATGTAGTTCTACTTGATGGTTATTTTTACTTATAAGTGTCCCATATAGCCCATGTACCATACATTTAATGTCTGCCACTTTCTTAGGATGTGGGTGGTTTTATTTCTTGTATATTATCACATCTGTATCTGTTTTTCTTTCTGAAGTTTCTGATGCTCAATCTATTATTGGAGTTTATGATCTTAAGATCGTGGTAGTGTACCGTTTCTTATTTTTCTTCTCACTAAGTGAACTGAATATTGTTGTGTATGTTATCTTTGAGCCACTGTAAAAGGCTTATATGTAACTGGGGTTTGGAAATGAGGTATGCGACATCGTCTGCAGTACGTATCTGTACAAGTTTAAGGCTTTATATTTCTTATTACTACTGTTTCCGCCAAAATTGAGTTTTGAGTGAGATTCATTAGGCTATTTGCTAGCGTGTATGGTACACGGCTTCCCAATGGAAGGTCTCTGTTTTGTAGACTGAATGAACTGTTCAATCGAAAGTTTTACTCAGCGATTACTTTTGTGATCTTTAACAGGTATTCTGCTATGGTGTTTGGGATTTCTGAGACACTTGTCAGTTGTTCTGTGACGTTAATTGTGTCACCAAATGACGTGACAGTGGTCGTATCTCTCAGATCGAAGGATATATATTTTGTGTATGATGGGCTGTTTGCTTCCTTTATTTGCCGGCTTAATTCTGAGGACGAAATAAGCCTACTAGTATCAAACATCGACCTGAATTAAAGGAGGAAATATCTGAAGACATACATCTGGAGCAAGTTCTGTATAGAAGTGACTCATAGACGTCAGCAAAACTATAGAAGGATGCTGGAAATTAGTTATATTGATAAGGTAAGGAATGCGGAAGTTCTGCGCAGAGGTGATAACCGTACGGAAGAAGGTTCAAGAAGGAATGTGGAAAGCAGTAAAATATTCCCGTTTCGGCTTCTGTTCCTACCAATAGGTAGTGGCGCTGTACGTAGTGTTCTGAATGGTGTCTTTAACGGAGGCCCCTTCTTAGCAGAGAGCTAACATTGATTTTCTTTTGACGAAAAAGCAAAGCGTCGTAGAAAATGATAGGTGATTTCAGAATATCGACGAACACTTGAACAAAGGCACGGTGAGCCACTGGGTGAGGCGATGTCACCATATCACCATCGCAAGAAGGTCACTCAAACCTGTTCAGTATTCCTCTAGTCTGCCGGCTGCAGTATTCGAAGGTGCGGACACACTCATTCGTCGCCACAAAAATGCAAAAGGACTTTTCTTTCACCATGATAACTCAAGGCCTCGCACAAGTCTGCGAACCTAGAGGAGCTCACAAACCTTCACCGACTACTCGTCCTCACCGCATTTCGACCTGTAAATTGCACCTTCCGACTTTCGTCTGTTTACCCCAATGAAGGATGCACTCTTTGCAAAACAATACGTAGATGATGTGGAGGTTATTGATGCACGAAGACGTTGATCCGGCGTCGAGCAGTAGAGTCATACCAAGCGGGCATACATGCCCTCGCAATAAGGTGGTTTAAGGTCGTCGCATTGAACGAAGATTGTAGAAAAATAGGACTTTGTATTTAGAAGAGTGAGGAATAATATGCTTTATTGGAATTCTGAATAAAACCAATCTGCTTTCAGAAAAAATGTGTTGCATTACTTATTGAACACCGGTCATGATTCTTGTGTTAAGACATAAAGGAATATCTTCCATGGGGAGGAATATCTTCTAGAGGGAGCTGGGAGCTCAAGAGCATAAAACCTATAGGCGAAGAGATGTATTGGTAGAAATGGCTCTGAGCTCTATGAGACTTAACTTCTGAGGTTATCAGTCCACTAGAACTTAGAACTACTTAAGCCAAACCAACCTAAGGACATCACAGACATCCATGCCCGAGGCACGGTTCGAACCGGCGACCGAAACGAAGACACGTATTGGAATATATTCAACTAATAATTGTGGACGCTGTGTACAACTGCTACTCTGAGATGAAAAGGTTGGTGCAGAGGGAGAATTCGTGGCAGACCGCACTACTGAAAGATACAAGTACGAATTTTCACTCTTTATTCAATTAGTATAATTATACGTAAAAACCCACTACCTAAATGATTAGTGGGTCCTAATTTCATATTATTTGACATTTCTGCAGCTTAATTTCTAACGCTACAGGTATAATACTATTATTCCTTCACCTTTCACTCTCTAGTAGGGTATGAAATGAAATGAATTTTATTGTCAGGCTGAAAGTGTGTGTCGGCCGGAGTGGCCGTGCGGTTCTAGGCGCTGCAGTCTGGAACCGAGCGACCGCTACGGTCGCAGGTTCGAATCCTGCCTCGGGCATGGATGTGTTTGATGTCCTTAGGTTAGTTAGGTTTAATTAGTTCTAAGTTCTAGGCGACTGATGACCTCAGACGTTAAAGTCGCATAGTGCTCAGAGCCATTTGAACCATTTTTGAAAGTGTGTACCGGACCTGGGTCCGAAACCGGGACCTTTGCTCTACCGTCTGAGCTATCCAATGTAATATCCTTACTTCCGGGAATGCTAGTCGCAGAAGGTATGCAGGGGAACATCTGTGAAGTTTGGAAGTTAAGAAATGAGCCAGCGGCTGATGCCGGACTGTGAAGAGGTGTCACGCGACATCTGCACAGGACTGATGATGAAAAATGACGAAGGAACATATAAATAGGAAGCCAAAAAAAAATACAGAACAGCACGTGCCCACGGAAGGCGGGGGTCCCAGGTTTGAGTCCAGTCTGATACACAGTTTTCATCTGGCAGAAACTTCCACACAGAAAAATGAAGACTATCCCTTCCAAAAATTTATTCCTAAGGAGTTGCACTAGATACAGCTATGCGATATGTTACAAATTGTAACTTCAACGCCGGCCGGGGTGGCCGAGCGGTTCTAAGCACAACAGTCTGGAAGAGCGTGACAGCTACAGGCGCAGGTTCGAATCCTGCCTCGGGCATGGATGTGTGTGATGTCCTTAGGTTAGTTAGGATTATGTAGTTCTGAGTTCTAAGGGACTGATGACCTTAGAAGTTAAGTCCTATAGTGCTCAGAGCGATTTGAACCATTTGTTACTTCACCCATACAATATTTCGAAGATATACGTATACGAGTACTGTCTTTATCGTCTATAGGACGATTATGTGCTACTTCATTTTTTCCCAGCATCTCTTGTATCATAGTCGCTACAGCGTATCGTATTTATTCCGTATGCACGTCCGGAGCTGGTAAACTGAACACTTTATGTATACCGTGTCGCACCCGCATGAAAAGAGTCAAGAAAGGTTATTTCTGGAGTAAAGGAAAATATACGGATAATCATGTGGACGCATATCAATAACAAGTAAATTTTCCTAATGAGGGTAAACTTAATGCTAACGCTGTACATCTTTAGGACCCATGTTCACGGCGAAAGAACAGGTTAATTGTCGGCAATAGTGTGCTACAATCGCTGAATCCGAGTAACCGTGTTTGCGACTACGACAGCACAGAATCGCTGCTCCGGCGGTGACAAATCGCCGACAAACAAGGGAGTAAGGCGCGTCCGCAAGTTCGCGACGAGACCGCGGCGTTTATCGTCGCGTCGGCGCTGCGGGCGATTCCTCAGCGTCGCGAGGACATCCGTCAAAGCGGTTCCCGCTGTCTCGGGTCCCGGCCTTCCTGCCGGGACATCGACCCAGCCGTCCAGGGCAACACAGGGAGGAGCAGGACGAGGACTCGCCGATAGCGGCTGACTGATGCCGCTGGCAGCCCCATCAATACCGTGCGTGCCCACCAGGAGACCGGGTAGGGGGCGCAATAATAGATACGGCGGGCGCCTACCTCCACTGCACCTTCGTCGCTGGTGGGCCCAATCACGGTGCGGACTCTTTTTCAGCACCACTGCTGTTTCTCTTACTTCGTCATCAGACGGAAGCGATCTATTCCACCAACCTATCGCACTTACAGTGGAAAACGATTAACATATGAACTGTTAAATAAAATAAAGGGTTAACTCCAAATAGTACTGCGGTCCTGGCAAAATGCTTGAAAAGTGTACAGTAGCTAACTACTTAAATAAACTACATGTCCTGGATGCTTTATATTCCTTAGCATTTCTCGTAAACATCACAATAGCAGCGGGGATTGTGAAAGTTATGTACATTTCAAACGGTCATCTGAATATTGATCAACATCTTCAAAGAACATTAGAAAGGGACATCATACACTGGTGGTTTGTCTCTAACAAAAGCTCCCAAGACGAACAAACGCTAGCCGCTCGGAGTGGCCGTGCGGTTCTAGGCGCTTCAGTCCGGAACCGCGTGACCGCTACGGTCGCAGGTTCGAATCCTGCCTCGGGCATGGATGTGTGTGATGTCCTTAGGTTAGTTAGGTTTAATTAGTTCTAAGTTCTAGGCGACTGATGACCTCAGCAGTTGAGCCGCATTGTGCTCAGAGGCAGCCATTACGCTGTAATTGTACTACAAGTAAAAAGTATATTTTTTGTCATTTAATGTCCGACTGTTTGTCCGTTAAGACCCCTTTTTATCATGAGCAAGAAGACATGTGAAACAATTTTATATCCCATACTGAAGTCCAAAGTCTCTTGACAATGTAAAAAATTTAAGCTTGTGGAGGCATGTTTCATCGGCGCACACTGTTTGACGATCTATTATGGACGAGGCCCTTCAACCAGCTCTGTATTTTGACGATGAAACGTACTAGATGGGCAGCCTTCCCACGACTTCAAACAGGAAGACACCTAACAACTCTATCTACAAGTAACAAGCTGAATAACTTCTTGTATTAGGGCCTGAGGTGGACCAACGCGTTATTGACTTTTTTAGTATGTGAAGCAATGCCTCTTGAATAAATAATCCATTTGTTTTCTATACGTGTACGTCAAATCTAGGCATTTCTGCCCAATTAGTTCCTTCGCCGTGGTTTCTTTTTCTTTTTGTCTTACACGTTAGAGTGTATCTAAATGTCGATAATGTGCCAAAACCATTAATTAAGAAGTACACTGTAAATAAAACAAGAAATACAAAGGACGATATAAACATTTTTAGACACAGTAAAGTGTTTTCCAGCCCAGTTAAAGGCGAACTGGAAGATCATGTTCATATATTGGAAGAGATGATATTTGGTTGAAGTACGCCGGATCTAATCAAATTTCAGTATTGCAGAACGAAATAGATTGCCCCATAATTTCAATGCAGAAGAAGTTATGAGATGCCAAACGTGGGCCGGAGGTGACCATCCAAGAACTAAAGGCGTACACGTGTAAATTATGAAAGCTACAGCAGATCTTCAGTACCTATTCAAGCAGTTGTAATGCGGCGAATAACGAATGAAAGAAATGACAAGACACATGAATACACACGTGGATTCGTAGAAAGTGTGCTCCGCTGGTGAAAGGATATAAAAAGTTATATCGCAACACCTGAAAATAATGACGTAAGAACTAGAATTGTTCTTATATATATCTTTGAGCTTACGAATATAGTTTAAAAAGGTGTTACAATCTATGCTCAAAAATGGTTCAAATGGCTCTGAGCACTATGGGACTTAACATCTGTGGTCATCAGTCCCCTAGAATTTAGAACTACTTAAACCTAACTAACCTAAGAACATCACACACATCCATGCCCGAGGCAGCATTCGAACCTGCGACCGTAGCAGTCTCGCGGTTCCGGACTGTGCGCCTAGAAAATGTATGCTCACGCAGGTACAAATTAGAAAATCCTGATTTGTAGCACTTGAGACATTTAAGAAATTAAGTATCGTGTGATTATTTTTCTTTGACATTCCATCCTTTAAATCAGATTCCAAAAACCACATCCTGCAGTAGAAAATATCATTTTGTACCTAATTTTATAACTTACTGTCCAGGCTAAAATAAATAAAATCTCAAAATCGATACAATTTAAGCAAGTCTTCCTTATCTTATAGATAACATCGAATGGCATTAGAGTTGTGTAATTCATCAATAATGTGCATTTCAAAAACGAGAAACTTTCCACGCGCTCATTTACGAATTAAAAATACCTATCAATTTGAGAAAATTATTCCACAAACAATAATTTTCACTGAATATACACTCCTGGAAATGGAAAAAAGAACACATTGACACCGGTGTGTCAGACCCACCATACTTGCTCCGGACACTGCGAGAGGGCTGTACAAGCAATGATCACACGCACGGTACAGCGGACACACCAGGAACCGCGGTGTTGGCCGTCGAATGGCGCTAGCTGCGCAGCATTTGTGCACCGCCGCCGTCAGTGTCAGCCAGTTTGCCGTGGCATACGGAGCTCCATCGCAGTCTTTAACACTGGTAGCATGCCGCGACAGCGTGGACGTGAACCGTATGTGCAGTTGACGGACTTTGAGCGAGGGCGTATAGTGGGCATGCGGGAGGCCGGGTGGACGTACCGCCGAATTGCTCAACACGTGGGGCGTGAGGTCTCCACAGTACATTGATGTTGTCGCCAGTGGTCGGCGGAAGGTGCACGTGCCCGTCGACCTGGGACCGGACGGGACCGCAGCGACGCACGGATGCACGCCAAGACCGTAGGATCCTACGCAGTGCCGTAGGGGACCGCACCGCCACTTCCCAGCAAATTAGGGACACTGTTGCTCCTCGGGTATCGGCGAGGACCATTCGCAACCGTCTCCATGAAGCTGGGCTACGGTCCCGCACACCGTTAGGCCGTCTTCCGCTCACCCCCCTAACATCGTGCAGCCCGCCTCCAGTGGTGTCGCGACAGGCGTGAATCGAGGGACGAATGGAGACGTGTCGTCTTCAGCGATGAGAGTCGCTTCTGCCTTGGTGCCAATGATGGTCGTATGCGTGTTTGGCGCCGTGCAGGTGAGCGCCATAATCAGGACTGCATACGACCGAGGCACACAGGGCCAACACCCGGCATCATGGTGTGGGGAGCGATCTCCTACACTGGCCGTACACCACTGGTGATCGTCGAGGGGACACTGAATAGTGCACGGTACATCCAAACCGTCATCGAACCCATCGTTCTACCATTCCTAGACCGGCAAGGGAACTTGCTGTTCCAACAGGACAATGCACGTCCGCATGTATCCCGTGCCACCCAACGTGCTCTAGAAGGTGTAAGTCAACTACCCTGGCCAGCAAGATCTCCGGATCTGTCCCCCATTGAGCATGTTTGGGACTGGATGAAGCGTCGTCTCACGCGGTCTGCACGTCCAGCACGAACGCTGGTCCAACTGAGGCGCCAGGTGGAAATGGCATTGCAAGCCGTTCCACAGGACTACATCCAGCATCTCTACGATCGTCTCCATGGGAGAATAGCACCCTGCATTGCTGCGAAAGGTGGATATACACTGTACTAGTGCCGACATTGTGCATGCTCTGTTGCCTGTGTCTATGTGCCTGTGGTTCTGTCAGTGTGATCATGTGATGTATCTGACCCCAGGAATGTGTCAATAAAGTTTCCCCTTCCTGGGACAATAAATTCACGGTGTTCTTATTTCAATTTCCAGGAGTGTAGTAAAAACCTCATTGGATAATCTGCCCGTAGTTTAAGCCTTAAGTACAATTCTTTAAAATGTTGTAACCTAAATCCGTTCATAATCATTGGTAGACCCTCAATTTAGACCGACCTCCGTGCCATCCATCGTCAACAGCGTCATTAGGTACGGTATGCAGACGCATGGGTTCAGCACACCGCATTATCGGCCTCTGTCAATTTCCGTAGCGTGGAGTCGCTGCTACTCCGTTAAGCAGCATCTCTGCTGAAACTTCCTGGCACATTAAAACTGTGTGCTGGACGGAGACTCGAACTCAGGACCTTTGCCTTTCGCGGGCAAGTGCTCTACCAGCTGAGCTACCCGAGCACGACACACGCCCCGTCCTCACAGCTTACATTCCGCCAGTACCTCGTCTCCTACCTTCCGAACTTCACAGATGCTATCCTGGGAACCTTGCAGAACTAGCACGCCTAGAAGAAAGGATATTGCGGAGAAAGGGCCCACCTACAGTCTGGGGGATGTTCCCAGAACGAAATTTTCACTCTGCAGCTGAGTGTGCGCTGATATGAAACTTCCTGGCAGATTAAAACTGAGACTCGAACTCGGGACCTTTCGCATACAAGTGGTCTACCATCTGAGCTACCCAAGCACATTTCACGACCCGTCCTAACAGCTTCACTTCTGCCAGCACCTCGTCTCCTACCTTCCAAACTGCCAGCTTCTCAGTTGGCATCACGAGGCTGATTGCAACCCGTTCAAATCCCCTCAGTAAACAAAAATGGCTGGCAGTACCGGGAATCGAACCCGTGTCCGCCTAGCGGTCATCCGCGGTGTCCACTTAGAGACGAAGGCAGACTTTCAGGCGTTCACTACAGGAATTCATAAGGATGTGAGGTTTTCGAACTGCGTAAAGTTATTACTTTTGCAGAAGTGAAATTTTTGTGAGTTCTTTGACAGCCCGCAGCCGACCATACAGTGTCTTTAAAAATTGCTATGGATTTGCTTTGCAGACTAGGATGATGATTCCCTCTGGCCTCCACTAGGAAAAATATCCCTAGATGATAATTATCACCTCATAAAAAGATATGGTAGCGCTATGAGTGATTTAGTTGGTCGAGCGGTCCATATTTGCTCGAGGTGAGAGAAGCCACTAGCGAGTTGCGGGTGGATGTCCCGTTCGCCAGATGAGAACTGCCGTCTTCGCCCACCAGGGGAAAATCGTGATGGCGCAAGGACGCTGTCATTGGGTTAAGCAACGCTCTGCACCGAAAAGCAAATGTTGCTCATGTACTTAGAGAATTCTTCACTACGCCAGAGGGAAGTCTATGTGAATTCCATTTCAGAATTCTGTTGAATAGATGATGTACTTTTGCATTATAGATATTCTCTTGAAATGTCGATTCCTAATTTTAAGAGAATCCACTGAATGGGAATTCGTTTAGTGAATTTCATCGACGTAACTGTTATTGCAACTTTTCCATCCATAAACCTATGACGGCCGCGGTGGTCTAGCGGTTCTGGCGCTGCAGTCCGGAACAGTGGGACTGCTACGGTCGCAGGTTCGAATCCTGCCTCGGGCATGGGTGTGTGTGATGTTCTTAGGTTAGTTAGGTTTAAGTAGTTCTAAGTTCTAGGGGACTTATGACCTAAGATGTTGAGTCCCATAGTGCTCAGAGCCATTTGAACCATTTTGAACCATAAACCTATGACCAATGTGGGCTCTGGAAGTGACCAGTGAAGATAGAGCTCTGATCTTTTACTGCATCGACAGTCTCTGTGAATAACTTCATCAGCGAAAACTCTTCTGAAGCGTTTACCGCAATGTCTAATTTTTACGGTATGTGTTTTCTGTGCAGGCAGTTGGCACCCCACTAAATGTATCTCAACAAACAGCGGAAGAGCTGTTTTTAAGGGAAAATGCCTGAAGGAGCCCGTAGCTAGGAAGACAGTCACAGATGCTGCTTTTTCGGTTATTTCCAAGTGAGGATCAACGATCTGATTTGCGCCCCCCCCCCCCCCCCCCCCCAAGCGTAAGGTGGAGCTTCCCGTTGTAACTACAACACACAACGATGGAACCACGCGTATTCCCGTTTGTTCAGCATGAGCATCATACAGTGAAACTGATTATGACACAACAGATATGTAAACTTGAAAGCCATCTGCTGTCAGATATCTTTCACTCGTGCATCAAACAAAGTTAGTCATATATCCCTCCGCTACAGGAGCTCATCTTTGGATGGGAACTGCTAGCCGTAACTTAAGTAAGTCACCTATACTCTGAGGAGAGCCCCACAACAGAAATGCTTTGCGGGAAGAATCAGATAGCGATTACGCATAGTCAGTGGACAGTGCGACACACCTACGACTTTGTTTTGTAAGAAGGTGCCTACCTGTTTCAGGATGTTTTGTCTTGTGATAAATATATGAAGACGTTGAAGCGACATCGTTCAGGATTATGGAGCGACAGAGGCTAGACTGCGCTGCATTTGCGTAGTTGCGATTTGCGGAACATCAGATTTATTTACCAGATAGACGTCGCACTCGTAATTAACGTGGGCAGTATTAGTTCTTCGTTCGAGATCACAATTTCATTGGAAACCGTGGGAATCAATATCCAATTTGTATTCAGTCATCCGAGCTTGCAAGTTGATTATCTCATTGCCTTTCCACTGTAAAAATAATATGAACGGCTTTTGTATGTGAAAACAGTGGTTTTTAACTCATTTTCTGATCAAGATTCATTCCAGTCACATTAATGCGCAAACCTGTCAAAAGTCTGGGTAACCACATTTTGCAGCGAGGACCGCTGTGTTACGTGTGGGGAGAGAGAGAGGGAGAGCGAGAGAGAGGGAGAGAGAGAGAAAGAGAGAGAGAGAGAGAGAGAGAGAGAGAGACAATTAGGTTCTGTGAGGTACCGTGAAGGATGTGGCATGCCGACTCCAATGACGTGACCAGTTGCACTAGGTTTCTCATGTCGCCGATACTCAGCGTTAACAGCACGATTGAGGTGGTCCCGCTGATTCTCTATCGGGTTCAAAGCCGATGAGTTTGGCGGTCTGGGCAGTACGTTAAACTAATCCTGGTGCGCTCTGAACCACGCACGTGCACTCCGAATCATGTGACACGTTGCAATGTCGTGCTGACACATGCAACAGTACCGAAGAGAAACACACTGCACGCAGGAGTGGACATGATCCCCAAGGATAGATGCATACTTGTGATGATCCATTTTGCTTCCATTGTGACGATATCACCCAGGGAATGCCACGAAAGTATTCACCAGACCATAACGCTCCTTTCGCAGAGATTGACCTTCTGAACGTGGTTGGAGAGTGATTGCTTCTAGACATTTCACCCGTACACGACAACGGCCATCTGTCTGATGGAGCACAAAACGTAATTCATCTGAAAAGGCCTCCTGTTGCCTCTCAGTGAACGCCCAGTTGTGGTATGGGCGTACAAATTCCAACCTACGTCCCCGATGAACAGCTGTCTGCATTGGTGCCGTGCAGCTACTGCGCAGGCCCGTAAACAGCAACGTTTGCTAGACAGGGTTTGAAACATCGTTGCTAGCCCCTTGTTTTAACTGGGTGGGCAGTTTCTCAATAGCAGTTTTTCGTCCAGACACATCGCCGCAAAGATCGTTCATCCCTATTATCTATGGCCCATGGTGCACCACTGTTACCTCGGCTCTGGTATTTGATAGCGCCGTTTGGTCACGCATTGTATATTTCAATCACGGTGGCAGAGGAACAGTTTACGAACGTAGCCGTTTCCGAAATCCTTCCACCCTTGGTCCGAAAGCTAATGGTTATATCATTACGGACGTCAGATAAATCGCTCCGTTTCCACGTTACAGCGGCTGCACTCTTTCCCACGTCCTCTCGAAGCGCTTTATACATTATGTGATCAAAATTATCCAACCACCCACCAAAACGTACGTTTTTCATATTAGGTGCGTTGTGCTTCCACCTACTGCCAGGCATTCCATACCAGCGACCTCAGTTGTCATTACACTTCGTGAGAGAGCAGAATGGGCCCTCCGCGGAACTAACGGACTTGGGGCGTGGTCAGGTGATTGGGAGTCACTTGTGTCATATTTCTGTACGCGACACTTCCACACTCCTAAACATCCCTAGGTCCACTGTTTCCGATGTGATAGTGAAGTGGAAACATGAAGGGACACGTACAGCACAAAAGCGTACAGGCCGACATTGTCTGTTGACTGACAGAGGCCGCCGGCAGTTGAAGACGGTCGTAATGTGTAATAGGCAGACATCTGTACAGACCATCACACAGGAATTCCAAACTGCGTCAGGATCCACTGCAAGTACTGTGAAAGTTAGGCGGGAGGTGTGAAAACTTGAATATTATGGTCGAGCGGCTGTTCATAAGCCACAGATCACGCCAGTAAATGCCAAACGACGCCTCGCTTGGTGTAGGGAGCGTAAACACTGGGCAATTGAAGAGTGGACAAACGTTATGGGGAGTGAGGAATCACGGTACACAATGTGGTGATCCGATGGTAGGCTGTGGGTGCGGCGAATGCCCGGTGAACGTTATCTGCCAGTGCGTGACAACAGTAAACTTTGGAGGCGATAGTGTTACGGTATGGTCGTGTTTTTCATGGAGGGGACTTCCACCCCTTGTTGTTTTGTGTGGTACTATCACAGTACAGCCCTACGTTGATGTTTTAAGCACCTTCTTGCTTAATACTGTTGAAGAGCAACTCGGCGATGGCGATTACATCTTTCAAAACGATCGGGCACCTGTTCATAGTGCACGGCCTTTGGCGGAGTAGTTACACCACAATAACATCCCTGTAATGGACTGGCCTGCACCTAGTCCTAAAATGAATCCTATAGAACACCTTTTGGATGTTTTGGATCGCCGATATCGTGCCAGGTCTCACCGACCAACATCGATACCTCTCCTCAGTGCAGCACTCTGTGAAGAATGGGCTGTCATTCCTCAAGAAACTTTCGAGCACCGGATTGAACGTATGCCTGCGAGAATGGAAGCTGTCAAGAAGGCTAAGGGTGGGCCAACACCATACTAAATTCCAGCATTAGTGATGGAGTGCACCACGAACTTTAAAGTCAGTTTCAGCCAGGTGTACATCGTTCCCTGCTAGTTCTGCCCCTTGCCGTCTGTGAGTGGTTACTGCACGTTGTCATTGAACATTTGAAGTGGTCACATTAATGTGACTGGACCGTACGTATTCACCATTGATATAATTTGTGGTTCTTACCAACTGATTTCCCTTCTCTGTTATACGAGGACAGTTCAATAAGTAATGCAACACATTTTTTTTCTGAAACAGGGGTTGTTTTATTCAGCATTGAGATACACCAGGTTATTCCCCAATCTTTTAGCTACACAACACTATTTTTCTACGTAATCTCCATTCAATGCTACGGCCTTACGCCACCTTCAAATGAGGGCTTGTATGCCTGCACGGTACCATTCCACTGGTCGATGTCGGAGCCAACGTCGTACTGCATCAATAACTTCTTCATCATCCGCGTAGTGCCTCACACGGATTGCGTCCTTCATTGGGCCAAACATATGGAAATCCGACGGTGCGAGATCGGGGCTGTAGGGTGCATGAGGAAGAACAGTCCACTAAAGTTTTGTGAGCTCCTCTCGGGTGCGAAGACTTGTGTAAGGCTTGCGTTGTCATGAAGAAGGAGAAGTTCGTTCAGATTTTTGTGCCTACGAACACGCTGAAGTCGTTTCTTCAATTTCTGAAGAGTAGCACAATACACTTCAGAGTTGATCGTTTGACCATGGGGAAGGACATCGAACAGAATAACCCCTTCGGCGTCCCAGAAGACTGTAACCATGACTTTACCGGCTGAGGGTATGGCTTTAAACTTTTTTTTGGTAGGGGAGTAGGTGTGGCGCCACTCCATTGATTGCCGTTTTGTTTCAGGTTCGAAGTGATGAACCCATGTTTCATCGCCTGTAACAATCTTTGAGAATAAATTGTCACCCTCAGCCACATGACGAGCAAGCAATTCCGCACAGATGGTTCTCCTTTGCTCTTTATGGTGTTCGGTTAGACATCGAGGGACCCAGCGGGAACAAACCTTGAATATCCCAACTGGCGAACAACTGTGACAGCACTACCAACAGAGATGTCAAGTTGAGCACTGAGTTGTTTGATGGTGATCCGTCGATCATCTCGGAGTGTGTTCGCACGCTCCGCCATTGCAGGAGTCACAGCTGTGCACGGCCGGCCCGCACGCGGGAGATCAGACAGTCTTGCTTGACCTTGCGGCGATGATGTCACATGCTTTGCCCAACGACTCAGCGTGCTTTTGTCCACTGCCAGATCACCGTAGACATTCTGCAAGCGCCTATGAATATCTGAGATGCCCTGGTTTTCCGCCATAAGAAACTCGATCACTGCCCGTTGTTTGCAACGCACATCGGTTACAGACGCCATTTTAACAGCTCCGTACAGCGCTGCCACCTGTCGGAAGTCAATGAAACTATACGAGACGAAGCGGGAATGTTTGAAAATATTCCACAAGAAATTTCCGGTTTTTTCAACCAAAATTGGCCGAGAAAAAAAAGTGTTGCATTACTTATTGAACTGCCCTCGTATATTCAATTTCTACATGTGTTCACCTATGAACTAAATTCTGGAATGAATTGCACTTCACTTTGATTATATTTAATGCAAAGAGAGAATAATCTTCCTTACGCTGTGATGGCACTTTCTTATCTGTAAATGGAAAATTCAGCTGCCACGCCAGTTCCAATTGTGTCGAACTTCAAGGCACGTGGCTGCATGGACTGTATCACAGCTATTACACAAGTTCAGATAGTTACAGTTTATTAGGTGTTGTAGGATACAGAGCGTAATACTCATTTGCACTGCAAAAATTGCACCTTTAGGTGTAATTCATATACAGAGCGTTAGTTGGTTCATGGGATCCGTTGTAAACGTTGTGGTTTGAGTTTTGTATTGGTTTAGCTAATATACCCTTTGGAATGACAGCATACCAACTAGTAAAATCTAAGAAAATTAGCTGCTGTTGTGACAAGGCTCTATCTGATTTGTACTACTTCAAGAACGTACTCGTGTTGCAAATAGCAGAGTTAAAGGAACGCTGAAGTTGCCACTGATTTAGTTTGATTGATTCGTTGGAACGACAAGGTTACATTTGGCAGATTTATCTGTGTGGTTCTACAGACGAATTTCAGTTACGAATAACAAAATATGAGATGCCTTTTTGGAATACTGACACAACACCGCGATCTAGTGAGTGTTTTTAAAACCATCGTTCCGGTAATTGGACACTGTCTCTCTCATTCGTGAAACATTAAACGTATTGATGTTCTGGTTTACTGTCCGTGAATGCAAGAAACACTTTCTAGAGACACTTTGTATTTCACAATAACCAATCTAGCAGTTTCATAAATATAAGGTTAATGTCAGTAATACACCACCACGTGGCATCAGACGTTTGAGCCAGAATAGTTCCAGGAATATTTGCAAGGCTGAACAAGCATATGAGAAACAACATACACCATCTTTTCCAGTTGTAGAATCTCATTACTGTAAACCCCGAGTAGCAAAAGAATATCTCGATTCACGCGTTCAGAAGAATTTGAAATACCAGTGTAGTATGGTGCGCACAAGCATACTTTCGTCACAGAATTAAATTTAGGATACATTGAGAGAAACTATGATTGGTAGGACGTATGTGAGTAATATAGTGTAAAATACATACAAAAAGCAAACTGAACAATTGGAAAAACTTGCTGTAAACGTATTAAAGAAAACGAACCAATGAAAAAACTCGGAGATGAGCTCAGAAAACACAAGTCTGTTCTTGTGCTTTGCTGTTGCTGCAAAATGTAATTTCCCAAAGAGCAGAAGTTCGTAAATTTCTTTTTTATAAAAGAAAATTAAATTTGTATCTAATTTAAAAGCACATTATTAAAGCAGCAAAAATATTTATTTTGGTCTGTGGACGGAAATATTGTCTGGTAGATCGGGAAATGTCTTTGTTCGTGCCTTTAAATCCACTATAGACAAAGTGAATGATGAAAATGATTTTACTGAGTTCATTGCATAGAGTGATTCCTGCGTTCAGCAGAACCGATTTTTTTTTTTTTTTCGCGTACTGGTTTGAATTTCCTCAATGAAATTTCCTTAAAGCATTCTGGACATTTTTAGTGAACAAAATGCCATTGAATAATCCCATGGTAAAATAATGAGTCCTTCTCCCCAGATGCATTCACACCTTTATTGAAAAGTACGAATCAAAGAAAATTTCCTCGACCAACACAACTGCAATACTTTTATGATATCACATCGGTGTCGAATAAATTTAGTTTTTGAGTTGACCATTTTGCGTAAGTAACTCCATCGAAAAATACACAAAGTCTGACACATGCGTCATATCAAAACACTGTGGAAAAGGTCAGTTTCACATTTCAGCGAGGAGAGACAAGATAAAAGAATACAATTTCGCTTCTGATAATAAGGACTGTACAGAATTGATTGGACAGTTGAGTCAACCAAAAATGTTGACTAACGTTAAATCATTACTATCAGAAGAAAAGAAGAAAGTTGTTAATGTTACGCTGAGGTACAGTGCATGCCTCCTGTGGATCAGGAATATAAATACGGAGTATTCATGGTTTCAAATTTCCTTGTGAATAAATGATACACAGCCTTCTTAATTGTATCGAAATGTAAATACACTCAGTTTCTTTTATTATTGAATTATCTTGTAGGTAATGATAAATAAAGTTGAATTCTTGTGTAATTATTACTTCTTATTGATCAGCTCTTATCACGCTAACATACATTAGGATTTAAATGGGGAAATCATCTAGCACTAGTCGTTTCTGAATAAAAAAAAAACAGGAAAAATGAAATTTGCTCTTATAAATTGACTGAAGGAATAAGCGTCGAGCTAAGTGACAATTTAAAATGCAGGAGAGCTTGAAGAGCGTGAATAGATACCAATTTCTTATAGTTTCGAAAAGTTGTCTGCAGGAACAGTTATACAAAGAAAGAGGTAGGCCAAGGTTTTCACAATTATATTGGACTTTTATTACAATAATTTTGTAAATGTTCTTTATAACTCATTATGACAATCATTGACCAGCACCATATCAAAAACTCACTGCTGTAGGTGGACAGAAAAGTGAATAATGAATCGATGAAACTTTGGGATCGAGTTACACGAACCGAATCAAGTGTTACATGATACCACGTCAATCATAAATGGGCGTCATGTTAAACCACACTTTGAGTATTCAGTTGTGCTAGGAGGAAGTTCCTTGTCACTATGAAATCTAAAGCGAAGTTAGTCAGATGGTATTTGTTCACTTATGGGTCAGATTTCATATCAAGGAAAATGTTTCAGGGCATAATGAACGGGTGTCATAGTCTTTTATGAACTCACGTGTTAACGTATGAAGTAGCGACAGGCTTTCAAACTGGAGGCGTAGAAAATTTATTTCGTGATATAATGGCAGCTGTAGACGCATAATAATTTTCAGCCAGAAACTGGTATCATGAAGTGAAACTAATACAATTAACCACCAGTAGATATCACGCTAGCGTGGCAGCCAATGAGTAATGGTGGCGTGTGGCAGAGTGAGGCTGAACTCAGGAAAAGTGTTTTCAGCAGGCAGCAAGGTACCTGCTCGCGCCGTCGCGCGCCCCGAGCCACCAGACACCCAGCGCCGCTGTTGACGTCAGTGGCACGTGACATGGCATCGCATGACAGACACTATTTGCCCGGCTGCGGTACGGTGTGCGGAAGCGAAACGTGAGCTGCGTTAGTTAGCCCGGCAGAGCGGCCCTCCAGCGAAACACGACTCTCACAGCGTAGCGTCGAACTACCAGCGCTTTACGTTGCGTTACGTTGTTGGGCTGCGGTGCTCCGGCGGCCAAAGCCAGCGGCGGTGGCAGCGGCGGCTGTGCTCGCGACACTTGTTTGCGCAGCGTTGCGGCTGCCGCGTGGGGAGGCGTCCTCAGGTAATTAATTGCGTCGCGCCGCCAACGAGAAGCGCGCCGCGCCAGCCATCGATCGCCGTTGGCGCCGATGTCCCAAGAGTCCACGCCACTGGCACGACCTCGCGGCTTCACCGCGCCAGTGTTGGTTCGCTGTGCGGGGTTAACTCTAATATGGATAGGGCGCAGGCAGCTCTGTGTATTGACTCGCGTCTGGCTCCAATGAGCTCAAGTCGACTGGGAACGCTGCAAAACAACGAGACTAAAACCATCAAGGCATCGCTGCGCAATGACTATTCCATAAAATTTCTGGAGTGCAACAGCAGCCGGCCGGAGTGGCAGAGCGATTCTATGTGCTACAGTCTGGAACCGCGCGACTGCTACGGTTGCAGCTTTGAATCCTGCCTCGAGCATGAATGTGTGTGATGTCCTTAGGTTAGTTAGGTTTAAGTAGTTGTAAGTTCTAGGGGACTGATGACCTCAGGTGTTAAGTCCCATAGTGCTCAGAGCCATTTGAACCATTTGAAACTCATAGTGAAAATGGCCGTTTTGCCAAAATACAGCTCCATTATTCGGTAGCTCAGTTGTCAGAGATGTACACTGTCGAATTTAATAAGGTGATGCTCTGAGATCGCTGATTCGAATCTCACCAGAAAGAATATTTTAACTTATAAAACGACTCGACATTCCTCCCACATGAAGAAAAATTACAATTACAGAACTTCCCCATAGAGATGGGACATATTGTTTTCCTTGCTGTTTACATGCTCTTGAATTTGAAATCTCTGCTCATATGCCTAGAACCGCTCGGCCACCGCGGACGGCTCACTATGAGTTTAATTTCGTTGAATGACGCTAATTTGTGCGACGACGTGATGGCAATATGTCGGTACGGTGCAGCCATAATTTACTAATCTTCTCATTTTCCGGAACGCTCAAAAAGCGTGTACCATTTTCAGCCCATTATCCGAAACGTAAATTCTGAAACAAGACATCAATGTGAATTACCATTATGGTCGTAGGAGCAGCGAGCTACGGAGCGATGTTACAGACATCGCATAACTCGAATGCAGCCCTTCAGCGGACTTTCAAATTACTAGAATTTAATTTACGTCTTTATTACAAATACTGAAATTCCAGAGGAAAAAAAGCCTGTTGGGAGCCTAAAGTGACATAAATTATCATTTAAGAGTTTCCTGAAAACAGTCAAATAGCCTATTGCGAAGGTGCGAGAACCATAGCACAATCGGGGCAACAGCTCGTCTGTCGAATCTGCTGTCAAGAACAATATCAAGAAGAATGATGGAGAAAACTGAAGATCTGTTAGATGAGGAGGAGTTTGGTTTTAGAAAAGGTAATGGCAAGAGAAAGACAGTTCTGACATTGCAATTGATAACAGAAGTAAGACTGATGAGAAATCTAGACAATCTCATAGGTTTTGTCGATCTAGAAAAAGGGTTCGACAATGTGAAATGGAGCTACAAGCCCTAAACTCTGCGAAATATAAGAGCAAGCCACAGGTACATATACAATATGTAAAACAAGCAAAGTGAACAATAAGGTTTAAAGACCAAGACCGAAGTGCACCAATTAAAAAGGGTGTAAGTCAGGGATCCATTCTTTCGCACCTAGTACTCAATTTATACATAGAAGAAGCAATGCTGGAAATAAAAGAAAGGTTCAATAGTGGGATTACAATTCATGGTGAAATGATGTCAATGGTAAGATTCGATGGTGACATTTCTATCTTCAGTGAAATTAAAATCAAATTACAGGATTTGTTGAAATGAATTAACAACCTAACGAGTGCAGAAGAAAAATTGAGAGTAAACTGGAAAAATCGAGAGTAAAGAGCAGTCTCCAAAATGAGACCGGCGAGAAACGTATCAAAATCGGTTGTGGCGAAGTGGAGGAGGTTGGGTGATTCAACTGTCTCAGAAGCAAAACAGCCCATGACGGACGAAGCAAGTACAACACAAAAAGCAGACCAGCACAGGCTAAAAGGGCAAGAGAACTCTACTGATATCAAACATAGACCTTAATTCAAGGAAAAGATTTCTGAGAATGTTTATTTCGTGCACATCTTTGGATAGTAAACAGTCATGGACAGTGGGAAAACCTAAAGAGAAGATGAACCATGCTACATAAGAATGTCGAAAATTAGGTGAGCCGCCTCGATAAGGAGTGAGGAGGTTGTCCGAAGAATCGTCGAGACAGGAAGGTACGGAAAATAGTGACAAGAAGAAGGAACAAGGTGACAGAGTGTGTATTAAGGCATCTGGGGCCCATCCGGCTAGCCGCGCGGTCTGACGCACCGCTTCCAGAGCGGAAAGGTGTGCTGGTCCCCAGCACGAATCCGCCCGGCTGATTAGCGTCGAGGTCCGGTGTACCGGCAAGCCTGTGAATCATTTTTAAGTCAGTTTTGCATCTGCCTCGGCGAATGCGGGCTGGCTCCCCTTATTCCGCTTCAGTTACACTATGTCGGCGATTACTGCGCAACACTGTCTCCACATACGTGTACACCATAACTTACTCTACCATGCAAGCATTTGAGGTTACAGAGGGGAGAAGGTCCACTGCAGGCCGAAACGTTTGGTGTGGGGAGCGGTGGAGTGGGTGGACTGCTGTGGCCTGTTGTGGGGATGTGAACCACTGAGGGCTACGACGGGACGAAGCCTCTCAGTCCTTTCTGTCCCCAGTTCAATACAGAATACCTTATATAAGACATTAGGGGGTAACCTCCATGATAGTAGAGGGAGCTACAGCGGGTGAAATGTGTGGGGAAGACAGAGACTGGACTTCATAGAATAAATAATTGAGGAGATAAAGAAGTGCTACTGTGAGATAAAGAAGTTAGTACGGGGGAGAAATTCCTAGCGAGCCGCATCAAAGCAGTCAGAAAACCTACTGTTGCCACGCCAGTGATTATTTGCTTCATTTTCATAGCCATTACGTTTCTTAAGATTCTGGATATTCATTACCCTGGTGGACTGGAGACCGTTTAATTATCCCTTTTTTGCAGATCAGTATTTTTTATATTATCAGTATTTTTGGTATTAAAAACATTACGTGCTACCCATTTCCCCTTCCTGTGTGCTTCGTCAGCGATAGCACTATAATCCACTCATTTCAAAATTGCTATCAATATTTAGATCGGGTTTAGAATAGATTCTCCCTTCAGCAGCGTCCATTGTACACTTTCCTCGTACTAACCGGTATTATATTCCTTCGGAAACGATAGACTTACTGAAATATTTCATTAGGCGCACGCGATCACCGTCGTTTACATCGCAGTCCAATAGGCCGATTAGGAAGGGGAAGGTTACAACTTCTTAAGTAGTAGGACACAGTACATCGTCCTCACTAGAGATAAGGGTATCTCAGAACTGACCCAGGGAAGTGTGATACGAATGCTATTATTCTCTATTTACGTAGACGATCTAAGGGACAAGATCAGCAACAGTGTACAACTGTCTGCTGATAATACTGTGTCGTTGTTGAGTGACCTCAGGAGGATACAACATCATTTTTACAAAATTTATGTTTGGAGACGTGAAAGTCATCTAGCTGTAAATCTAGGAGACTGTAAGCTAATGCATTTGGGCAGGAAAACAGTCCTACAATGTTCAAATACAGCGTCAATAGTGTAGTAATTCACACAGTCATGCCGATTAAATATTTACGCGTAACGTGGCAAAGCATACGAAATAGAACTAAAATGCAAGAATTGTAGCGGAAAAGGCAAATGGTCGAGTTCGGCTCATTGAGAGAGTTTTAGGGAAGTGTGGTTCATTTGTAAAGGACGCCGCATATAGAACTCCTGTACGACCAATTCATGAGTACTGATAGCGTGTCTGGGAGGCCAATCAAATCGAATTAAAGGAAGACATGAGGAGATTTGTTACCTATAGAGTCGAGCAACATACAAGAATTATGGCGATGATTCGTGAGCACAAATGGGCTCCCGTGGAGGGAAGATGAAGTTCGTTTCGAGGGATTCTATTCAGAAAATTTAGAGAACCGGCTTCTGAAGTATGCCAACGTATGTTTCATGTAAGGATCATGAGGTAAGAGAAATTAGGACAGTGTCATACAGACAGTGGTTTTTCCCTTGCTCTATTTGCGAGTGGAATAAGACTACATTTTTAGTTGTAGAACTTTGGCTTCACGTGTCAGTCCTTTCTGCTTCAATTATTTTCCTGTAAACTTTATTTTTCCTAGGATGAAAAGTAGTTTTATTAGTGCATGGTGGCCTGCTGATTTGGTAACCGTAAAAGTTTTTATTTGCTACTTGTAGGCCGTAGCACAAAACATGAAATACCATAATAATTACCTCATTGTACACTGTGCGGTTCAAAGTTGAACTTTTTTGTTTCCCTGTGAGAACACAGGGGAACGAACCGGTTTTGCACATGCGGCACTGCTTCTTTTCTGGGTCCAGAGAGCGGGAATTTAAGCGATGTAATACGGAGGCAAAATAGCCTACGCAGAGTTGTTAACCGGGTCAGTGAGCTCGTTACGACGCCCTGGCGCGTGAAGCCGCGAGCAATTTCGTTTCGCTGATAGCTTTGGCTGCTTATGCTTACGGCTAGCTTTACAACTGAGCTCACGAAGTTAGTTAACAGCTAACACGAAAATAACACCCTAAAAAATTTGAGACAGAAGGAAAACTAAATTTCCACACTACGCTTAAGTGTTTAACTTACGAAAAGTCGTATGGACGCCACAGCAATTCACTCATGTGAGACATCAAGAATATCAGGCTTGCAAGAGGGGATAAATGTATCAACACCATACATGTGCACTCCCGAAATGAATACTATTTCAGTGGCGCAATACTCAATGGTAGAGCTCGCAAGAAATATTATATTGCTTCTGCACAAAATGGTATTTCCGCCTAGATTACTGGGCAAGTCCATTCATCATACCCAATGACTACAGCCTGCCGGCGTGTACACTTCCAGTACTCTCCCTGCTGTCTCTTTGCTACGTAGTGCGGCATCAAATTCTTGACGTACCATAGATGCAGTGAAAATTTACCGTTATAAGGTACTTGTGACTATAACCAGTACCATTAACGATTTTATAACTAAAGTGATACAAGATATACGTAAAAGTTATTTTTTGCCTATAAACTAACAAAACACTTAAATAGAACGGGGAAAGACAATGTAGAAGCTAATATAATCAGCGAAGATCAATGGAAACCATTTGATAAAAAATTGTGGCAAACAGAACACCCAAAATTGATGCAGGTCGAAGGAATCGCATGATACAATAGTACAGTGGATTTAATCACAATAGAAGAACTGCAAGAATGTAGTTTTAGAAAGTATACCATATGGTACTAATATCAAAATTTTAAAATGAGACGGTCCCTTTTGTGATTTTAGATTATTTACCTTGTCTAATGACGGCTGGCCCTGGTGTAAAATCCTAGACTCGTGGAAAATATCGAAACACATACCAATTTTTTAAAAAAGATCAAAGAACGATGGTGCAAATTATAAAGAAATTATCCTCTTAAACTCGGCCAATAAAATATTTGCAAAAATAATCAATAATCGTTTAAAAACTGCACATGGAATCTCCTGTTATAAGAAAAAAGTGTATTCCAGAGAAGCCGTTCATGCAGTGAAGATACATTTACTATAAAAAGCATCTTAGACGAATGACGAGAATTAAGTTTAGAGACACATACACCTTTTACTGACTTTGAAGAGGCATTGATAAAACAAGGCTGCAGTCGGTCATCAGCCTTATTTAATGTATATATAAATGATTTCATTAATCACTGGAAACAGGACGTAAATCCGGATATAGAAATAAGTTTTTTAATATCTTCATGTGTGAAGATGACGTTACGATTTTGGAAGAAACTGCAATATACACAATATAATGTACATCAGTTAGGGAACAGAGACTAAAACCTTCGAATATCAGCAAGGAAAACTAAAATCATGACTCATCATGGCAAATACCCCACACGCTCAAAAGTAATAGTAAACAATATGCAACAGCAGCGGGTCTCCTACTTTAATCTGTTAGGATGTGAGTAAAGCTACGTCATGGGCAATGACATGGAAAATAAGAAACAAATATTAGTCGGTATGCAGAATGATAAACTAAATTATTCTAGAATGAAATATGGGTAATATGGGTAATAAAATTAAAATAGTATAGAACCATAGAACACAGCTGTCTAGCAACATGTAATTGAGTTATATCAGAAAAAAGCGATACCTCAAGCAGAAGAAATGAGGTTTCCAAGGAAAATGAGAGGTGTAATAAGGCAAGATCGTACAGGAAATTAAATATAAGGATTCCATTAAATATCTGTCATATTATTCAAAATAATGAAGGAAATAAAGACATGGTGGGAAATCAAGAATGAATACAGAGATAACCCTATGTCTGGCTATACTGTACCAGCCCAGGGGAATAAGGGACACAAGCCTACCCAGAATGAAATTTCAGTGAAAAGGGAAAAAGGAACAAGGGCTAAGGCTTGTACTGCAGAAGAAGAAGAAGAAAACAAATTAATATCTGAAGAAGGAAACGAGGAAGCAAATATCTCATTGTAGGGCTGCCCAGGGACTGGGTGTTTGTGTTGTCCTCATCATATCATCACAATCATCATCATTCGTGATAGACATTAGACGAGATTGTGAAATAATTGGACTATGTAAGAATTGGGACTTTGTACCGGCGCTGATGACTGCGCAGTTGAGAGCGAGACAAACCAAACATCATCATCATTGTATGGCGTGCTTGAGTGGTAGCAGCTACCGCTAGCAACTCCTGTGGCACAGTGACATGGAACAGTAGTAGTAGTAGTACTAGTAGCAGTAGTGGTAGCAGTAGCAGTAACGTCTGAAACTTGCGTGATTGTCCCAAAAAGTCAACCTGTGCTATTCTCGTCGATAAACACTACATTATTTGTTTTCAGCAAACCATACGCGACAGCTTTGGTCCGATTGCTCTCAGAAAGAGTTCTTTGTTTCATGACAATGCAAGGAGACGTATGGGACGCATGCCACCAGCGCAATACACTGCACTGAATCGTTGGCGCAACAGGTCCACTCCCCGTACGGTGCACGAGCGTCAACCAACATGGTGGGCGAAGGTGCACAGCCCGCTACTGCCCTTGCAGATATCATTTTGTGGAAATAACGAAATCCACTGGCTACACACACACACACACACACACACACACACACACACACGACGGAAGAGAAGCAATGTCGCAATGTAAGGAAGCGGTTTCACTGCTGGCAGTAACTCTCGTTGCCGTTACGAAATTCCGTTCTTTCTCCCACGCTGAAAGACACACACACACACACACACACACACACACACACACACACACACACACACACTCACCAACAATGTTTAACGTGCCACTTCGTTAGATACCGTGTCTGTCTTCTATTGTCTTTTATCTACATGCAATGTCCACCCAGGTAAAGTGCATCTCAAAGTGTACTTGGATGTGTCATATGTTTGGCTTTCTTCCCGATTCAGTTACGTGCTGAGCAAAGAAAGAGTGTCTGTGCTCCTCTAATTAGTCTATCAATGCCTCTTCAATCCATCCTGATCTTGAAGGTAATTTCTAGATTGTTGACTTACTACTGTTTCTTGAACTCCTGAAAGAAGCATTTCATAGAATGTTTTGAGTTCACTTTCAATTGTCTGCTTATTCCTGGTCTTCCTCAATTCTCCTGTGATTCAAACTAACATATTACCATTGGTGGTGGTCCTGTTTGGTGCTGGAGCCAAACACTTGAGCAGTATTTTAATACGTTATTTTGTTGGTTGCATATCCCCTACATCCGGCGAAAGAAGCGAAATGCGCCCCATACTTTACCTATGATTGAGCCTATGTGATGGTACCATTTCAGAGCGACATTAGTTATTACACCCAGAAATCTCTTTGAATTGAATGATTTCAGTAGCAACATTGATATTTTGGTCACAACAGTCGTATCTCTACATGTAAGCTGACAGTAAACCCCGAGATTCTGGTGATAAGTCAGTATGAACAGCGGCGCTACTCCTTATCAGTATAGGGCACGCATATATATGAATCATATATACTGAATTGACTACAAATTCTAATTCCAGAACACTCGTTTGTTCAATAACAGAAATACTCAATTCCAGGAGATGGTTGCACAATAATTCTAGCCTTTGTCAGTCCGTTCACGGACTACGTCCAGGTCGGTGAACCCTATTGTCTTCTTTCAAGTGTATCCCCTTGCTCCGTGCCGGTGTCGTGCATCGACTGATCGCACGTCGATCTCGTATCGTGCGAGCGTGGCGATGAACTGAAGCTGTACTGTTTCCGCGACTGAAGCTATAACTGGAAACCCGACTGTTTCTCACTCGAACTGTCCCAGTTAACCCAGGCGCGCAGCAATACTCTGCTCTCAAGGGAAACTTCCCATCGCAATCACTCAGATTCAGTGGTAAGGGCGCCCAGTGGATAGCCCGTCTAAGACATCAAGCACGAAAACAGGAAAAATTGAATTGGATCGTGAAAGGTGGTGGTGGTGGTTAGTGTTTAACGTCCCGTCGGCAACGAGGTCATTAGAGACAGAGCGCAAGCTCGTGTTAGGGAAGGATTGGGAAGGAGATCGGCCGTGCCCTTTCAAAGGAACCATCCCGGAATTTGCCTGAAACGATTTAGGGAAATCACGGAAATCCTAAATCAGGATGGCCGGAGACGGAACTGAACCGTCATCCTCCCGAATGCGAGTCCAGTGTGCTAACCACTGCGCCACTTCGCTCGGTGGATCGTGAAAGGAAAATAGAAAGAAACAGCGAACGGTTCAGGAACAAGAAGTGCATTATAGAGCAGCCGGGAAGAGAAATGTTGTCGTTGTTAAGTGGTTATGGTGTTGGTCTGCCAAGCGGAGAAGCTGTGTTCACACATCCATTGTGTCAAGGTTTTTTCTTTTTTTCTTTTTATTTTATTTCACTGTTCACTTTACTCAAATTTGTGTTTGTGTCAGAGTGAGGTCCGTATGCAACACCGAGTTGTAAGGTAGGAACCTATAATGACAGCTGATTCTGCACAACTACTCTATTAGCAGCCGAAAGGATGTGGCTTTGGAATGGGATGCCAAAGCGACAAGTCAACCGAATGCTCCAACCGAAACACTTCTAATGTGTCATACACGGCATAAGTGACAGTACGTGTGTCATATGACAGGAAACCCTTATCGACGCCCCTAATTTGTACGACGCACCTAATTCGTACGGTGGATTAGTGAGTGAGATGTGCCTTCTTGCCCGGTATAGATGTTGACATGAATGTGAATGTGATCACTCCCAAGGAAATGATGAAAACATAATAGTTCGTCACATAAGCTGCAACAAATGAACGCAACAGTTTCACCGTCGCACAGTTTCTCTGTGCTCTGCCAAAACGTATGTTTTTAATGTTTTTTATGTTTCGTTCCGTTTTCAGAGTCTTGACTCCTGAATTTGATTGCTCTAACACAGTTGACAACCGTTTATTTGTTGTTTTCATGTCTGTGATACGTCTATGTGGTGTCTCGCTTGCTCCTTTAAGGCCCGCTTAGCGGTCCAACACAATGACAACTTACGCACGTCCCGTCGCTGTTTCAGGCTGCTCTTTATTGCACTTCTTGTTCTTCGACCGTTCACTGTCTCTTTTTTTCACAGTTCAGTACATCTCCTTCCTGCTTACATGCTAAATCTGTGTTCAGTTTTCGACGGGCTATCTACTCGGCTATCTTACTACTAAATCTGATAGGGGTGCGATGGGGAGTTTCCCTTGTCAGCACTACTTATCCCACGTGATAGATGACTTGAAATACGCGAAACGTTTCTTTCTAAACCTCCGATCGTCGACTGAATGGAAACCACATTCGTGGCGTTTATACTACATCTGCACCAACGTGTCATTACGTTATACTGCTAAATTTTAACATTCAGTGTAGGAATATTCATGTCGCTGTAAGGCAGTGAGTAGCGTACACGTTACTTCACAAGTCAGATGGCCTCAGAGCGTGAGAACGGTGTAATGAATAAGTGATTTGTCGCGCTTGGAAACAGCACAGACACCAGGGATTCACCTGGAAACCGAATAGCTTTCGTAATTTATACATGTTGTTTGATTATTAATATACCTCTCCAACTGTTCTCCTGGCGTTACTTGCACTGATTGCTTGTTAATAGTAATTTTAATAACTTTCACCATACATGTAAAATGTAAAAGAAAACTCTAAGTTATTGTTGATAGTCATTGATTTGAAACGACGAACCAGTTACAGCAGCGAGTACTGAGAAGGGACACGCCGAATTGTCGATAGCACATGAAGCAGTCTTTGACTGATATTTACGCTGACATAATGTACATGATGCAAGTAAATCATTCATACCGTGCAAATTAAGTTAAATTATTATTCGGCTTCGGAAAACATTTATAAATGATCTCTTGTGACATGCGAGATCATGTGAATTATTTTCTTGTGACTTGTGTGTACTCTAAAAAATTATTAGTACCGGAAATATTACCAGGATTAATGATGGTAGAATGACTCTCAGAATTATTTCATAAATTGTGATTCTATAAATTGATATAAAATCGAGTGGCACCCATATGTAACTTAATTTTAATAGCAATGAACACTTTCTCATTTGAAATTTTATTAGGCACTATTTACTGCTTGCACGTCGGAACATGCGGTCAGAGGAGGAGAAACTAAGCGGGACCACGGTTACGAAACATTTCTAGACATCATGAGGCAAGGTAGTTGCTTTCAGCTTTGACAGGGAATGTATTCGCGGACAATATTGGTTAAAATTCACCGTATTTGTTGACCTCAGCACATCTTCTTGGCGGGAGGTGACATGTGCCACGTAGCCTATGAGGTTAGAAATTGAATTAACCGTACGACTGATAATTATAAGAACACTGAAGACATTAATAATTGCAGTTAGTGTTTCCCCCTAGTCTCATAAATTATACACTTGTTGTTGTGTACGACTTTGTACACAATGGTAAGGGGAGGTAGCCTACGGAATGGTGTTGCAACAGTCGTCATATGAAAGCTGGACACGAGTAGAGATGATTAACGAACAAGTTGTCACAGTAAACATAAAATTTAGTCAACTAATATCTCTCCAAGCATAATGTAGCAAGAGATGACGACCTGCTAATACAGTAGCTACAAGCATAAGGCTGTCTGAACTAAAGCAGAAACGATGGTGTCAGAGCCACGACTAGGCAGCGTCTGCGTAGCGTCACGTGCAAAGTGGCTCCAACTGCAAATGAGGAGTTTGGCTGCTGCTGGCCACCCTACTCTGCAGCCACAGAGGACGCTCGCAATTCAGAGTCGCTGGAGGCGTGGCTCAGCAGGCATGCACCATTGGGTCCACCAGAGACCGCGTGCCAAATATCGGCGTCTGACGAAATTTTAAATGCCAGTACGCCAGTGCTAGCTTCATGATGCCTACAGGGTAGTATCGATACATGATCCCGTACTTGTCATTCCTTTAGTGGGAGAAATGCCTTTAACTTTCCTACTACTAATTTTTTTGTCTCAATGAGTACCACTGAGGTCATATAGACCCTACGTAACCTACACGTGATGTACTGTCAGTATTTTAATGAACAACCATAAAAACTTGCATTACAGTTGTTCAGTGTAATAGTAATGTTTCTAATTTCATAGATATTACTTCAAGAAACCAAATGAAATTTAGATAGAGGTCAGATTGACCCCAGTGGCACTAGAAAATTTGAATAGACTGCAAAAATCCTACACAGTCAAAATAAAAACATTTTCATTTGAAACATTCAGCTACATCTTCCAGTTACTTCTCTAAATACTCGCAGCACCGAAGTAGACATTTCCAGTTACATCGTCGTAGAAGTCAGCTATCTGTTACTGCCATTAGCTCTCTATGCTGCCCTGCCGCAATTCATCTGCACCAAAATGTTGTCTTAATACTTAGCATTTCATGAGTTCGGAGAGATGAAAATAAGAGCAAGCCAAGTTCTGGCTTGATGTTGACCAAACACCTCCCATCGAAAACGTTACAGTATCTTCGTTGCATCTGCAATGTGCGACCGAGTATTGTTGCAAGGATGGAAATGCATGGCAGTTACGGTACAGTGGGCTGCATGAATTCACAAGAAACGTCTCCTCAGGCACTTCACACTTTTCGGGAGACACTACTGTTGTGGCCATCTTTACGTGCTCACAGTTAGATCAGCACTGGAAAGTGCGACGTCACGCGATAGATCGGCAATCCACAGACACTGAACAACACATCTGCGAAAAGATTCACCAGATTTTGAATGTGATTTTACTTTCGCGATCGATCGAGTTTGGAAAAGAGAAGAAGAAAACAGCCTTTCATGTTCCCGCTCAGCTGAATTTTCTGGTGGACTCGCTCCGCCTAGCACGTAGGCTGTCCCGCTCAACATCTTTTGCTGAAGGGACGTCTGTCTCGCAGTAGCTGCTACTCGCAGACACAACAACATGCTGCATTCATGCGCTGTGGATATTTAAAGCAAGTGGTCAGTTTTTGTACCACACTGAAATACTGCTAAGACGGGCCTGGACAACTGTGCAGCTAGTTTTCAGAATGCTTCACTTACCGTCCGCTGCCTTACTGCCAAACATCTGTTCTCTATCTGCATTTAGAGCCTTGTTGACAGTCCCCTTTATGGTGCTGCAGTTCCCATTATCTTTGTCGCATAAATCCTCGGCACGAGATACAGCGACACACAGTGAAGAGGCGCGGCGAGGAGGTCGGTAGTTGGGTGGCGGCAGCGGATGCCGTGGCCGTGGCCAATTTATCGTTCTGTTTACGCGCGCCGCGGCGCTCGCAGAATGTGGGCCGCCCAGAGCAGGGCAGGGCAGGGCGCGGATTTACCGCCCTAGAGGGCGCACCGCCACTCTGCGACAGCATAACTCTGCATGCACGCTAATGGCCGAGGGAAACTGTCAAGTTTACGGCGCGGAGTGCTCAGAGAAGCATATTACTTCTCGCTCCTGTAATTTTGTTTCCTCTTTTGTATCCTACAGTAGATGATACCAAAGTACCTCCATCTACAGGGTATCCCGTAAGCTATGGTAAGCATTTAGGGATGTGACAGAAACTTCATATAGACACATCCCCTATTCGGAATGGTTACCGAGACACAAGAGGTTTTGAATTACTACGATAACACATTTATTTTCCCAGCCAATTTCGGCTGAAAAAATACCGATTTTTTTTTGTACATCATGGAAAATTCGCGCCTCATACACTGTAGTTTCATGAAGTTCCCATAGGTGGCACCCAGCATACAAAATGGTGTCTGTAACGTGCGTTCCAAACAAAGAGCTGTCATCGGAATTCTTTTAGTGGAAAACCAGAGCATCTCACGTTTGCAGAGTGCCTACGGAGATACGGCCGCAACAACGTCGCGCAAACCAGTTCAATCCCCGTGTGGCGGCTGGCCGCATACAGTTGTGACTCCTGCAATGTAGGAGCGTGCGGTCACACTCATTCGAAGTGAGGATCACGATGTAATACCTCACTATTCAACTGGACGTCTGTCGTGGTAGTGCTGATAGACTTTCCTACCACATGGTGTACTCAAAGATGTGTGCCTACAGTATTCCTCACCATCTATCTGGTAACTGAAGACTATAAAGAACAACAAAGTGCCATCTGTGCGGAATTCCTCGTGCGTTACGATGTTAATCGTGACAGCTTCTTGTCGAACATTGTAACAGGCGATGAAATGTGGATTCACCACTTCAAACGGGAAACAAAACGGCAATACGTTTAATGGCGTCATTCCTCCTCTCTTCCGAAGCCGGCCGAAGTGGCCGTGCGGTTAAAGGCGCTGCAGTCTGGAACCGCAAGACCGCTACGGTCGCAGGTTCGAATCCTGCCTCGGGCATGGATGTTTGTGATGTCCTTAGGTTAGTTAGGTTTAACTAGTTCTAAGTTCTAGGGGACTAATGACCTCAGCAGTTGAGTCCCATAGTGCTCAGAGCCATTTTCTCTTCCGAAGTTCAAAGCCGCACCCTCTGCCATTAAAGTAATAGCAACTATCAGTTGGGACTGTGAATGGGTTTCTCTGTTTGATGTCCTCCATCATACTGCAACGATCTACTCTGAAGTGTATTGTGATACCCTCGGGAAATTGAAGAAACGACTTCAGCGTCTCCGTCGCCACAAAAACGTAAACGAACTTCTCCTTCTGCACGACTACGCAAGCTTCTCACAAGTATGTGTATCTGGGAGGGCTCACAAGACTTCATTTAACTGTTCTTCCTGATAGAGCCTGCAGCCCGCATCTTGGACTTTCCGCTTCCATCTGTTTGACCCAGTGAAGGATGCACTCAGCTTGGAGCACTACGTGGATAATGGCGAGGTTACAGATGCACAAAGACGTTCGCTCCGACGTCGACCTGCAGAGTGGTTCCATGCCACCATAGAATGTATCCAAGTAATGTGGCGTAAAGTCGTCGCATTGAACAGATATTATGTTGAAAAATAGGGTTTTGTGGCCAAAAGGGAGGGGAATAATAATGTGTACTGGAATCCTGAATAAAATCATCTTGCTTTCAGAGGGATATGTGCTGCAATACTGATTGAGCGGCCCTCGTAGAACACAATCAGTGTCACTTTCGAACATTTATTTTGAACAATTCCAAAATTGAGGCTTCTGATGAAAATCTCTCATAGTACAAAAATAAACAACATTAAATAGCCTAAACAAAAACGACCGTATTAATTGATCCCCTTCGACAAATAGTCTGCGCGAGAAGGGAGACAGAACGTTGAAAATATCATGTGATGCGCATGCGATGTTACTTATGTAGTTTTCGTAGTCCAGTTTGCGATGATTTCCCTAACTTATAGCACACAAGTGTCCCATATTAACCGTAAGGTACCTTCACTTTTGCTATACATGTGTACTGTTCCGGTCAATATGACTCGACATAATAAAATGTTGAATAAAATTTCTACTCACTTCAGTTTTAAGCCATCGACATCAATGTTACATTACAGTATGTTGCTAATGACAGCAGCTATAATAATAATAGAAACAATAATGATAATAACAATAATACTAATGATAATAATAATACTCAGCACTTTACTAAAGAAAGTTTATTATTTTAACATTTTATGTCGGGGCGACAGACATTTCCACCATAAAGTTATTCTCAACAACTATCTGTCCGTCTGCGCTTATCACTTTCTTCAGTTCTTAATCACTTTAGTCTGGACATATCAAGTAACGTGTGTTTTGTATGCATGTTTATTACACTTCCCACCAACATGTTTGTTTTATTGTCATTGCTTGAAGGACAGAACTTACAGTGTGCACATTTTGTAGTTTCTTATTGTAACTGATTCAGCCACACCTGACACTGCTTCAGTGTTTTGGATGCACCTGACCACTTTCAAAGAATCCTCTGTTCTTGGAAAATGCTTCCTTGATGCAATGTGCTCTGCAGCCAGTGACTTTCCAAGTTCTTCCAAAAATATTCTTGTTCTAGTCAATTTCCTTGCAGTCTATTTAGGGTTAATCGAAGTCCACAAGACATATGCATTCTAAGCAGCAGCATCAAAAATATTGTAGGATGCTACCTTCTGCCATCTATTGGGTTTACGTTTGCATTTATATGTGCCTGTTAGCTGATGTGTGTGTCTACAGCTCCTTTGGTTGAATTATAACCTAAAATCATCTTTGGCTTCTTATCAGCCCCGTCACTTATTTACCCACCATGGTGGAGAGTGCTCATTAGTACAACGTTCTTACTTCTCTTAGGAATGTAATGGACCACCCTTGTGTCATTTGTGAAGTAAAATGAAGAGGTATGAACCTCCTTCTTGGTCATAATTTGTGAAAGCTCTGGCTTACTTTTGCGGATACTTCCCATTCAGGATAAGCTGACCCTAAATGTATAATGTAAAAAAAATTGTTACATGCTACATTCTGACCTCACAAATCAGACGTAAGGTAAGCAACTACTCTCATTCACTGACTTTTCTGGTACCGCTCTTTTCCTGCATAAATTGGGGCTTTCAGTGCATATGAAGATTTCCTGGCACACTGAGTCCATATCTCGATCCAATACTTAGCCGACTTGCTTAGGATGTGCTACTTGAACGGACAGCGCGCTGTAAGTGCTACCAACGTCTCGTCGAAGGTCACATTTTCCCTGAATTATACAGTTTATCAAGGGCTTCTAACCACTTCCAGATACTGCGAATTGCAGCGAGTTTATCAGTACGTGGTCTTTCCTCTCTTGTGGATTTCTTATCAAATCGCAAGACGCGCTATATTTACAGACTGTTTCTAGGGTTGTGGTTGCTCGAAATGTGGTCCGCCCAGTATCCTTATCTCATATACATTTTGTATATTGCTCATGTGACCGATATACACGTACAAGGAGTAGGAATCCTAAGCATGTGGTAGAAAGAGAATCATAAACGCGTTGTGCCTCAGTAACTGACATCTCAATTAATTTATTCTGAAGTGCAACAGAAAATAATACACTCCTGGAAATTGAAATAAGAACACCGTGAATTCATTGTCCCAGGAAGGGGAAACTTTATTGACACATTCCTGGGGTCAGATACATCACATGATCACACTGACAGAACCACAGGCACATAGACACAGGCAACAGAGCATGCACAATGTCGGCACTAGTACAGTGTATATCCACCTTTCGCAGCAATGCAGGCTGCTATTCTCCCATGGAGACGATCGTAGAGATGCTGGATGTAGTCCTGTGGAACGGCTTGCCATGCCATTTCCACCTGGCGCCTCAGTTGGACCAGCGTTCGTGCTGGACGTGCAGACCGCGTGAGACGACGCTTCATCCAGTCCCAAACATGCTCAGTGGGGGACAGATCCGGAGATCTTGCTGGCCAGGGTAGTTGACTTACGCCTTCTAGAGCACGTTGGGTGGCACGGGATACATGCGGACGTGCATTGTCCTGTTGGAACAGCAAGTTCCCTTGCCGGTCTAGGAATGGTAGAACAATGGGTTCGATGACGGTTTGGATGTACCGTGCACTATTCAGTCTCCCCTCGACGATCACCAGTGGTGTACGGCCAGTGTAGGAGATCGCTCCCCACACCATGATGCCGGGTGTTGGCCCTGTGTGCCTCGGTCGTATGCAGTCCTGATTGTGGCGCTCACCTGCACGGCGCCAAACACGCATACGACCATCATTGGCACCAAGGCAGAAGCGACTCTCATCGCTGAAGACGACACGTCTCCATTCGTCCCTCCATTCACGCCTGTCGCGACACCACTGGAGGCGGGCTGCACGATGTTGGGGCGTGAGCGGAAGACGGCCTAACGGTGTGCGGGACCGTAGCCCAGCTTCATGCAGACGGTTGCGAATGGTCCTCGCCGATATCCCAGGAGCAACAGTGTCCCTAATTTGCTGGGAAGTGGCGGTGCGGTCCCCTACGGCACTGCGTAGGATCCTACGGTCTTGGCGTGCATCCGTGCGTCGCTGCGGTCCGGTCCCAGGTCGACGGGCACGTGCACCTTCCGCCGACCACTGGCGACAACATCGATGTACTGTGGAGACCTCACGCCCCACGTGTTGAGCAATTCGGCGGTACGTCCACCCGTTCTCCCGCATACCCACTATACGCCCTCGCTCAAAGTCCGTCAACTGCTCATACGGTTCACGTCCACGCTGTCGCGGCATGTTACCAGTGTTGAAGGCTGCGATAGAGCTCCGTATGCCACGGCAAACTGGCTGACACTGACGGCGGCGGTGCACAAATGCTGCGCAGCTTGCGCCATTCGACGGCCAACACTGCGGTTCCTGGTGTGTCCGCTGTGCCGTGCGTGTGATCATTGCTTGTACAGCCCTCTCGCAATGTCCGGAGCAAGTATGGTGCGTCTGACACACGGGTGTCAATGTGTTCTTTTTTCCATTTCCAGGAGTGTAATTAAATGAACTTTTTACATCACATACTGTGCCGCTTGCATTCCTGGTAATCCCCGGGGTACTGCTTAAGACATTGTGATTGGAAAATGCTTCCTTGATGCAATGTGCTCTGCAACCAGTGACTTTCCAAGTTCTTCCAAAAATATTCTTGTTCTAGTCAATTTCCTTGCAGTCTATTTAGGGTTAATCGAAGTCCACAAGACATATGCATTCTAAGCAGCAGCATCAAAAATATTGTAGGATGCTACCTTCTGCCATCTATTGGGTTTACGTTTGCATTTATATGTGCCTGTTAGCTGATGTGTGGTGATTGTAACTGCCACTCTGTGTTGAAAAATGGTTCAAATGGCTCTGAGCACTATGGGACTCAACATCTTAGGTCATAAGTCCCGTAAAACTTAGAACTACGTAAACCTAAGTAACGTAAGGACATCATACACACCCATGCCCGAGGCAGGATTCGAACCTGCGACCGTAGCAGTCCCGCGGTTCCGGACTGCAGCGCCAGAACCGCTAGACCACCGCGGCCGGCCCTGTGTTGAAGTGTTTAGAAATAGAAGTCTGTACCCTGATTAGGCTGTGGTCTGTCGTCAATGTCAATGTACTACAGACATGATCTTCGAACTCGGGAAGTGATCCTTCGTCTGTTGAGATATTTTCTAATTCTTCCAACTCAGCGTCAGTTAATGATCTAATCGCCATGATGCCACAATTCAGACATCATAAACTATAGAGAACACAAACTGAGCACAAAAATGGATAATTCAGTTGACAAGTCGTAATGACAAGTCCATTGTTGTAAACCCAGCATCTCTGCTGACCTGTTGAATGTTAAGAGTAAGTACGGACAATGAAAGTCATTACTACTACAAAATTAGGGACAAACAGAAAGTATTTGACTTTAGAGTAATCATATTAATGTCAGTCACATTGATCAGAACATTATAGATGTAACTCTAAAGGTCTATCGCCAGATGGCTTAAAATATTTTAATACATTTTTAACCACACCCTGCCCTTACATTTTCAGACAAATTCACCAAATTTCATAAAGTTATTTTCATATTTAAACAGTAAGAAACGAAGTTTGTAACCATTTCGGGTCATATAGACTCGAACAGAGCAGCAAGGTATTGTTCACCTCGACTTCGTCTGCATTGCTATGTTACGTCCTAAGAAATGTCAATGATTTCAGTAATACAGATAATAAATAATAATGAACATTAAATGTGTCCTACGTCGGAAACTGCCCGAAATAGAGCGTACATCCACATGAAACTTTTTCCTTCAAATGACGATTCTTGTCATATCCGCGAATATTCCCGTATGATAAGAGGGACACATAATAGCCTATTTCTTCGTGCTGCGTTACTGTACAAACTACGTTTTCCCCCACACAGGATTTTACGTGCATATTTTAAGTGCTGAAGTAGAGTAACTTTGAACCTCTCTATCCCGGAACGGATAAAGATGTGAAGAAAATTTTCAAGCTTTGTAGAGATCGGGACGTTAAAAAGGTATCATAAATATTGCAGCCGTTTGCTGTGCATAGTCGCCTCTGAATCTGCGGCTGGATTTTGGTACCCAAATAACAAGTTGTCGGGTATTCCTCGGTAACGGAGGAAGATTTTTGAAATCGGGGAGATGAATGTTCTATATAAATGTCTACAGCGTACACCGTTAAAAATGTGAGCAGTATGATGCCGTTAGTTTAGATGTCGCCTTGTACCGTGTAGAATTAGGATAATTTTGGGGTTATTTATCGTTTGGATTTGGTATCGCACCGGAATTTACGTGTAGAAGCAGGGTGATTTCGAACCACTGTATACTGAAAACGGATGAATATCTCAAGAAAACTATCTATGTTATTCGAGACAGGGGCTGTTGAAATGTATCGTAAAAATTTCAAAAATTTTCAGTGCGTAGCTGTCATGTAATCATCGATTGGGTTTTCGTCCACTGGCGACGGTGACAATAAAGTAAAAACATCCTTTTGTGGATTCTCCAACGAACCGCCCGTTTACTAATGGTGTCTCCACAAAATACCATCACGCCCACCAAAGACCACATCAAATGCAGAGAGATCTACCCGATTTGCTCCATTTGCCTAACCAGGAGAAATGTAGAATATTCATAATTTGACCCTGTGCTGCGGGATAGTGGCACTAAGACGATGCCTCCGTTGGGTATACAAATGGTCCCTAGCCCAAGGGCTACCCGGAACTCTTGGCCCTACCTTATTATCGCCGACAGAGCCCGAGATAAGGGGACCGGAAAATCCAGAATTTATGGGTGGCGTTTCGGAAAATATTAGATACACGTGGTATTGAATTCAAACCGATTGTCTTCTGTCATCCCGTTATAATGAGACGGTGCAGCAAAATTCAGCATGGAAATGTTGATGAAGTTACATTCGCGAACAGAGCAAATGTAGTTTGACTAGACTATCATACTTTCTCGAACGTGATACGGGTAGCTGCTACTAGGCCGAATAAAAATTACACTGCTTCATAACGTCCCACTGTGTGATTGCCTCCAAATAGGTACAGCATCGGAAATTGTCCACGGCAGTCCATATACCGACAAAGCAGATGTAAGGCACCACACACGAAGTAGCGTTTTAGGATATGGAAATTGGCGATGACCAAAAAAGGATTGTTCCGGCGAGCTGACACCTGACATCCTAGCGGATGTGACAAGCGCGTAATTACCTCGCCACTGTAGCACGAGAAACAGCGAGAAAGATGAGGGGCTCCGGTGCTTGCACTGTATGAGCTGTCGCTCGGTGGCAGGGTAATTACATTTGACCTCATTCCGGTCAGTCGCTGGTACAGACTCCCAGCGGTGACGGCCAGCAGCCTCCATTTTGTATTTGGACAGCGCCAGAGAAACGATAAAGGACGCCTCAGGGCGTACAGATGCCAGTCCACATGGTACGCTACGCGTTTAATAACCGGCACCTACACAGTGGTAATTAAAAACGAATAACAGAAACTGAAGTTGTAATAAATTCATGTTGTGACAATGGGCTCACTATTGTCCATCAGAATCCAGTATTATCTAGTGTACAGCTCTTATGTAATTGTGACGTAATCGTATGTACAACAGCGCAAACACGATCAGTGAGCTTATCACATGTCATGCCATCAAAAAATCATATCATGAACAAGAAGACACCAGCTTTATTCTGAGTTGAGAAGACGTCAGCCACATAAGCGTCACTTTCATTTGCTGCTGTTATAATGAATAAATCCTCGTAGGTAACAATTTTGAACACAATCGAGTCTAGACGCAGGCATCTCAATGGCAGAGAAGATTTTCAGTAATTTTTAGATCACATCTTCGAACATTTTCTTCCCCAAGGGAAGCTTCATTGTACACTGCAGCTCCAACTTGACAAGCATCATTTTGTCCACTGTTTTTGATAAAGATTGAGAAATAAGTACACTTGTAGTTAAAAAATACGTAAATTATTCTGGAATACAAACTAAAGAGGTCCACTGAATTAAGTAACGTGATCTGTAGACGATATACAAAAATGTATCGGTGTTGACATTATAATGAGAATTAGCATGCGCATGGTCATGGTTTGTTTTAGCGACGAGGCCGGCTTTCATTTGGATGGGTTCGTCAACAAGCAAAACTGGCGTATTTAGGGGATTGGTAATCCGCCTTTCGCGATCGAGAAGTCTCGTCACCCTTGAGGGTGTGATGCGCAACGTCCAGTCACTGAATAATCAGTACTATATTCCCTGAGGGCACGGCGACTACTGAACGGTAAGTGAAGTTTTTGGTATACGATTTCATCCCCATTATCCAAAGTGACACTGATTTCGACAAGGTGTGGTTAATGCAAGACGACCCCACCGAAGCAGGAGAGGAGCTCTTTGGGGACAGCATTCTGGCACTGGAATACCCAGAGGTATCACTAGGGTACACTGAGGCCTCGTTTGGCCGCCCTTTTCTCCGGATCTGAAGACATGCGACTCCTTTTCATGGGGCTATATTAAAGTCAATGTGTACGGCAATAACCCCAAAACCATTTCTGAGCTGAAAACAGCCATTCGGGAGGCCATCGACAGCATCGATGTTCCGACACTTTAGCGGTTCTAGCAGAATTTCGCTATTCGTCTGCGCAGCATCATCGCCAATGATGGCAGGCATATCGAACGTGGCATAACCTACATCAGAATATCTACAGTTTTGTATCCCCTGTGGATGGGTGGCGCGTGGATCTGCTCCTGTGAACTGCTTTTGCAAATTAGGCCGAGAGTAAAGAAAGCGAGTAGGAGCAGGAAAAGGTGATGTACTACGATACTGCAAGTAAAGTTAAAGCTCCTTTAGTGGTGTATAAACAGATACAAACACATTACTTAACTTTTGGTACAGATGACCACGTAGGTGCGAAGCTTTCATGTATCGAAGTTAACAGTTACTAGAAGTTACAAAGGCAACATCTGTAGCGGCTCGCCCGCTATGAAATAGAAACGATATTTCTAGGTCGTCTGCTCGTGATCAAATAGCCTGAATCTGAAGCGGCTCTCGTCGACCTCCAAAGCGTAGGCTAGAGGGCGATGTGGTCGGCGTTGTTAGTCCGCACTCGTAGTGCCAACCTAAAGAGCGCACCTACGTTGTAGCATCGTAGCTATACCACATATAACACGTTTACATTTTGAATAAAGTGTGTGCACGCCGCAGTTTGTAACTAATTCAAGTTGTCTTTATATAGTTCAATAATTGTCACCCTGCATCATTGTTCCACATTTATATACGGTTCTGTTTTTGACGTGTACTGTGGACGGTAAAGTGTGTAAGTGATGTGTACCAGGAATGGGTTTCTACAGAATAGTACAATAAGCAGTGTGTAAGTAAAAATTATTTAGCTATTTATTTTCTATAGCGAAAGGTAACATCATTAAAATACAAAACTTTTCTAGTTTACGTTACAATAAAATCGCCAGAGTGGTGCAAGAGTTCGCATCTTGCAAACATTACCCCTTAAGTTTCATAACTACTTTCTCCGCCGCCAGGCCAGAGGATCCTCGAGATACCGACCGGCCGTCATGTCATCCTTTGCCGAAGTGTATCTGTCATATGTATGCGGTGTGGAGAGGTATGTGGGCAGCGCACCGATATTTTGGCCGTTGTAGCTTTCCAGACCTCGAGTCACTACTCCACATTGAACCAGCTGCTCATCTGTCATCAGGAGACTGTGCAGACCCTATTCAAGCCATTACAACAAGGAAAAGGCCTTGGGAGTATCAGAAATTAAACTCAGGTGCTCTGCATGACTGCCAGACACGCTGACAACTAAGCTATGGGGGCGGACTCAAGGTTTTCACTGTACACGAAACTTTTTATTTTGGAAATTTTGTACTGGTAATTGTTTCCCAGAACGCTGTTGTTTGGAATTATACACTGCCTGGGCCCAGTTCTGCTACGTACAGCAGACATGCATTGGCAGATACCGCTTGTCCAGGAGATCGCACGTCATCGGCTCACATCGGCACAACTCGCCCAGTTGTTTACGTCCCAGGCTCATCAGACTCGGACTGTTTACGTCTTGACCTCGCGCAGCATAAAAGCAAAGTGCAGCGCTAACCTGTCTAATATACGGAGCTCATATCACTGTAAAGACCCCTACAGTGACGGGCACCACTTTTCTACGCAGCCACTTGCCACTCATCGCGACGCTGGAGGGTATTTCGACCGCAACAAGACGACGCTGCTACCACCGCACACTCCGGGTTTCATGCCCGCTGCATATGCAGCCCACCGATCGGAGTCCCCTTTTGCCCACGCCGTGAGTACCTGTTGTCGCCGTTGCGCTCGACATCCGTCAGCCATCGCTGGTGGCGTTCCCAATTTCATTTCGCCAGCTGCTCGAGGTGCCACGACTCACTGGAGCACCTCACGTTGTCTCACTGGCGGGTACTTTCGCGGAGCGACGCCTCTGCATCCGCCGACGCCCAATATACCGGAGATAACGTCGTCCCATTGGCAGTTGCCTCTGACTGAGTCACGTTTTCATCTGTTCCCGACGTGCCACATTCGTGAACCACCGTAGGCTTTGAGAGCAGACCTTCACGTTGTGGAACGATATGCACACCACCTTCAGCCCTCCCACTCTTTCGCTGTACAAAGGGGTAAAGTTATTGTAGTACTCGAAACAGAAATCAGAGTCCTGAACTGTAACGAGGCAACTGCCAAACAGATACCGCTGGGCATTGACCTGCGTGATCAGCACCTAGTCGTCACAACACGAGCACCAGATCAGGTCACAATGCGATTTCCCGTAATCGACGCAGCCTGGCCGAACTACGCCGGTTACGCCACCCCTTCCGGACATCGGCAAATTCCAGACGCTTGTACGTGATCCAGAGGCACCACTGTTACCGTGTTACTGTGGAATCAGCAGGGGGAAGCATTAGTTAATCTAGGCAAGACCAGTTCGTCCTTGGCTAGCTGGGCCGTACGTGACGTCCGATCTGTGTCCGTCGGTGCCGTCACCATAACTGTGCCGCCACTGGTTCGTAAACGACGGACCTCTGCCGCCTTTCCACCCGGTCAACCACCACCGCGGCACCGCCCGCTTCTCTCCAGGCGTCGGCCCACAGGTCGACCCCAGCCAAAGCCACCGACGCGCCACCGCGAACTCCGCCACCTACCGTAAAGACAGAAGACGCTGCTGGTTGGTTTTGCCCCGCTGTGCCGTTTTATGAAGACACTTGTGGAGCGTGCATCAGGGTCGCCGAGTCAGAGCACCGGGTCATCTCTCCACTGAGTAAGGATGTCGTCTCTCTGTACCACTAGCCGTGACCACGCCTGCCGCTTGGAACGAGTTATTACGTGGAGAAGGAAATGCACTTGATTGACTGTACTAGCCTAATGGAAAAGTTAAAGACTTGGTCATGTTCGTGAAGGTATCAAGTTGAATGAGTGAATGAAAGTGTATATGTCCAGCATTGATCTGTCTGCCACGTCGACATTCGTCTTCACTGTCTTTCAGAGCATTTGCGGACCTTATGATGCCCACAGGAATGCTCGAACCAATCCTGACAAGCGAGAACTGCTTACGTTTCACTCCGGTTTCTCCAACACCTAACTCAGACACGCTACACTTTGTTGCCCGAGTGGGACGATACTGCATTCACCTGTTATAATTACTACTGCTTATGGACTTCGTCATTGTAGGCATATTACAGGCAACGTCAAGGGCAAATTCTCTTCCTAAATAAGTATTGTGGACATTCGTCCTAAGAAACTACGTCACTATTCATTGGCTTAATAACAAACAGGTTTATTTCACTTGTAACAGATTTCAGCTATCAGTCGTCCTTTTTAAATTTTATTGGCAGGTCTAGATTTCGGCTAGAAACTAGGCATTCTAAATGCACTATCAGCTTTGATCAATGCATGTTATGCCTGTTGGTCGGGCTTCATCCACAGTTCATTGAATACTTTACAATTTTGGCATCTTTGAACGGGATAGAGTGACCGGTGTCCATGCAATATTCTGCCACAGCCGATTTCCTGGGCTGTGGAATGCGGGTGTACTTGAGTGGTGCCGTGCATGTTTCATGGACTTTACGAGCCGTTTGGCAGGTGTACGAAAGGCTAAGCTAGCAAGGAATTTTTTAAAACGCCATGTCGCGGATCATAGTCATCTTTGATGTCAACTAAAACTGCTCGTGTCTTTGATGGAGGGCGAAAAATTATCTTAACGTTGTGCTTGACGACAATCCGGATTGACTTTGGTTAAGGGTTTCCCACGTATGGCGCATTAAATCTCTCTGTGGTTTCTTACTCATTACTTCAAGCCGTCTTAGGTGTTATCCATAGCACATTATGTATCTGCTATGGAGAAGTCCCACTTTCTGCAAAACCTTCTTTTGAACCCTAATATCACTGGGACTTTTCTGTTTCACTGTGCATAACTGCAGTCATAAAGAACTTACGCATTTTACACAGGATATGTTGGCAGTATTTTAATTACCTAACAAAGTACATTACAGTTTTTCAAGCTAACAGTCACCATTATTTTCATTGATATTATATACAAAGAGTTTAGAGTCGCGTCATATTGACCCCAGTGATACTAGGAAGGCAACAAGAGCTAAAGCACAAAACCGTAGAAGGGGGTGCAAAAATAAATAGGAAACAATATTTTTGCTGTGGCAAGTGTTTCGCGTAACAGTTGTTCAACGCAAGAGTCGTCACTGTATTTCATACAAGTTACATTCAGTAAATGAAGAAATTAAAATGGGGTAAAGTAGATTCCAGTGGTATTCAGTGTAAAAATTATGAATAATTTTGAATGTACTGTGGGTGCAAAAGTGAAGGAAATGTCATTGAACTGGAGAAAGTCACGTAATTTCGAAGATTATATTTTTCAAAATGAGGGGGACATATACATTTACAATATGCTTATGGGCACTTAGTGACCTCAGTGGTACTATGACTGTTACGAGTAGAAGCTCATCGTGTTGACCACTCTCAGCAGCAGTGGCATGTGCTTTGTGAACACCAAAGTTCTCAGAATACTCGTCATTTTGGAACGGTGGTGGCAGTTATTTGCATGTAAACATAACAACATATGAGACGACTTCCGAAAAACTACGTGCCTCAGGGTTCCATCATCATCACTTTGTCGGTTCACTCCAAAGTTGGCCTAAAGGTATACGGCCTAAATAGCAGGAAAATAGTGTTTCTATGGCTGCACGACCGAAATTTAATGAATCAATCATTGTATAGATATTACCTGAGGGTACCTCCTTCCTTCCATTGTGTCACGTACCCACGTGTACCCCTGTTAGTCCGATAATGTCAGACAGCACACTGACACATTGACATGCGCACTACTTCACGGTCACGGCTTACGTCAGCGGTAGAGAATCAAATGGCCATCGTCTACCTCTTCTAAATTATCCGGAGCTCTCTAAACTGGCCAGTCTGCTCAATAACGGCGTGGTCAATGTTGTGGATTGGCAAAACAGCCAACCCACTATGAGGAAGCCGAAAGGCACGCGTTTAAGCTCACGCAGGCTGGCGTGAGGTCTGGAACAGGACGAGGTATTGAGACTAGCAAAAAAGTACTTATCTTCTGGAATACTTAACTTCAATCCATAATAGGTGAACATCGCTCTTGACGGTACATGTTTTACAGCATCAACAGTAACTGGTAATGGCGCCTTGCTAGGTCGTAGCAAATGACGTAGGTGAAGGCTATGCTAACTATCGTCTCGGCAAATGAGAGCGTAATTTGTCAGTGAACTATCGCTAGCAAAGTCGGCTGTCTAACTGGGGCGAGTGCTAGGAAGTGTCTCTAGACCTGCTGTGTGGCGCCGCTCGGTCTGCAATCACTGATAGTGGCGACACGCGGGTCCGACGTATACTAACGAACCGCGGCCGATTTAAGGGCTACCACCTAGAAAGTGTGGTGTATGGCGGTGACACCACAGTCAACATCTTGCCTGTTGGCTTAACGACGTTTGGCTCACAAGCAAAGGTCATTTGCAAGCCAGTTCTCGCATATGGCGGGCCCAGAACAGCTCCACCATTAGGGTTCTTGCCTCTTTTCTGGAGAACGCGGAGGTCGGCGTCGCTGGGCCGCCGGAGCGTCCAGAATCCAGCAGCCAGCATCCAGCGTTCTCGCCCCGGCGCCATCGATCGCGTCGCAGCGTCGCCTGCCTCCAGCCGGCCCGTGCTGTGCTGTGTCGCTCCCCGTCCTGTTCCGCTGCCGGTTCCAGCGGCGTCCCTGGAGCGACCCTGGAGTGGCGCCGCTGTGACGCCGGGACTCCAGGCCCGGAGGCTGCACCCTGTGCCGGACTGCCCTTGTGCGGGGAGCCAGTAGCGCTCACCGCTGCTCCACCATGCTTCTCGCGGCGACACCACAAGCCAGGACACTTGCTAAGAGCTATACACTTCTTGCATCATTGCGACCAGAGTACGTATGTTACTCGATAGCAAAGGCTGTAGTTCTTATCGCACCAACAAATACTTTTGACAGATAAATACTTAACCAGCGAATTGTTCGCGTGCCAAAATATTTGGCTAAGGTGCTGAGGAAGGCAGAATGTGGCAGCTGGTACCTGCCTTTTCTGTCGCAACCTTTTAAATAAAGAGGAACGTATCTTCATTTTTTTGTGCTCCGGTAACAGCACTGAAACGTCCCCTTTGAACAATTATACAAGACTGTGCTTAAACTGACACACAATATTTTTTAGCGCAACGCAATCTGACTTTCAGAAATCCGTACAAAGGAATGGCCCTGATCAACATTAACCTGTACGTTTCACAAATCACTTACCTCACAAAAATCTTGGTTACTCGAACTACTGCAATACGGCGAGCGCCACTACTGCCAGCTAAATAAAAGATTCAAACTACTGAAGACACTAACTACTGATAGGCATAGTTAGCAAATGAAAGATTTTTGTAGAGAACAAACAATGTATTTACCTTAATAGTCATAATATATATCCAGTCTTACAAATTTCAAAACTCCGCCATCTCTCTCCACAGATCCACAACTGCTGGCGGCTCACCTCCAACTGCGCAACGCTACGTGCTGTTCACATCCAGCTGCCGCTGCCCAACACTACAATGGCAGACAACAATGCAAACTAGCCACAGACTGCACACAGCACAGCCAGTGATTTTCGTACAGAGCGCTACGTAACGTTGCCAATAAGAAAACATAAACAGCCTACTTACAGCATTTTTCCGCTTAGTCCCTTCTTATCCATGGTGTAGCCGGACGTGTCATTCAGATGAAAAGAATTTTATGGGTTATTAAACTAAGTTTACTTATGTGAAATTGAAATAACGCAAAACTGTGTAATTTTACACCCCGCAGCGAACCTTTTGTGCACAGAATAATGAACCTCTGTATCGCACAAAACCGATAAATATACGAAGAAAATTTTCAAGATTATTCGAAATCAGGATCTTAGGAATACGCCGTAAAAATTACAGCCATTTGTTGTCACAGTCGTCTCTGAATCCATGGCTTTTTTTTTGTTGTTGTACAAAACACAAGGTTTTGGGGTGTTTCTTTATAACGAATAAATATTCGTGAAAACGGGGAGATGGCTGTTTGCGGTAAGTCCATAGGGAACACAGAGTTAAACATTGAGCAGTTTACTGTGGTTATTCATTGTTTAGACTTCACATCATACCGGGTTTTACGTGTAGAAGAAACGCAACTTTGAACCTGTGTGTCTTGGAAACGGATGGTATTCGAGACTTGAATCTGACTAATATATTACAAAAATTTAAGCCATTTCCTCTGCGTGGCCGACTTGGGATCCTCGGCTGGGTTTTCGTCCGCTGCTGTCAGCGAAAATTTAATAAACATGCTTTTTTATGGTTTTTCCGATCAAATGTAAAAAGACCCAAATTATTTCTTTCAAATTCCGAAACAGCATGGTCTGTGTAGTATTCATAGTTTGACCCTATACTGTGTGATAGCGACACTACGATGATACTCTTGTTCCTGGTTCGAAACATTTGATCCTTCCCTTTTATCACCAATAAATCGCGAGTTATGAGCACCAGAAAATTTCAGTTTTATGCGCTGTTACGCATATTTTTTTAGGATTTACATCAATTACTCCTTTGAACCTTAAATTGTGAAAATTTTCCGAAATGAGGCAGTTTACAGGCTTGATATTCGTGATATCTGTGCGAGTATGGCAGCTAGACTAATGCTGAAGTACACACACAGACGAGTAATCGACAACATCTGCAGAACGTTTCCGAACTCTCAGCTTTTGCGGTTTTGTCACGGTCAAATAAACACCTCCATACAATGCTCTGCTTCAGTTGTACGACTTGAGTAGTTCCTTAGTGATATTACGGGGCATTTATTATGCTACTAGACTTGTCCGGAAAAGCCCTCGTTGCCTCCGCGAGTATGATTTTTATGTCCTGCTTGCCTCCAAGGTAGGATAGTCTCCTCAGTACATTTACTTAGCGGTCTAAAATTTTGATGCTTCGTTTATCGCTACTGAAATTTGCGAAACTCTTTGATTTCAGAAATGAGATTAGCGAAAAACGTAACATCAATATCCAGAAAGTCACAAATGTACTACCCATAAATAGATAGAGAAGTCCATTATTGTACGATTACACGATTGCACAACAATCACAGGAAGCAGTCATATGCACTGAACATCTGAGGGTACGTGTACGCAGCGATTTAAAGAGGAACGGTGTCGTAAAACTATTCTCAGATAAGGCAGTTGCCGAACTGTAATTAATTGGAGTAATCCTCAATGAGCGTAATCCGCAAACGAAAGAGATTGTTTACAAAACCTTCGTTCGACCCAAACCTGAATAATCCTCTTCAGTCAGGGACCTGTATCAGACAGGACTGACAGAGGATGTTGAGAAGGTACAAATAATAGCAGCGCGTTTCGTCACAGCTTGTTTCTGTCAACGTGAATGGATCACGGAGATGGTCATCCAACTTCAGTGGCAGATGCAACAAGAATGGCGTTGCGCATCACGGTACGGTTTACAGTTCAAAACCGAGGGCGTCCGTTCCTTGCACAGTCAATCAATAAACTACTGAGAAAGAAGTTTCGTAATGTTCTTTTATTTTTATGTTTTTGTCGGCACATTCACATGAGCACTCCAATATTTTTGGTTATTAGGAGCACAGTGGATTTAATTTTACAAGAATAAAAATATTATCCCTTAATGCTACTGAAGTAACTATCGATACATTGAATATCCCGGTTAGCTGCGCGAGTTAAGGCACCGCGTCCATGAGACGACGGGGGGGGGGGGGGTTTAGTCGGACCTGGATCGAAACCGCCTGGCGTTTTAATGTCGAAGGGCTGTGTTCTGGCGAGTTTAGATGTGGTTTTCAGATTGTTTCCCACAACCAACTTGGTGAATACCAGTACGGTACCAAAATTCCACCTAAAATATACGTCTCTCAAATATTTAGCAAACGTTCGCTAACTTTCACAAAGATGACACCACAAGCAGACAGTTAGGATGCACATATTCCACCCCTGGAGAACAGGGAGTGGCGAAAGAGAGGGCATCCGGCCACACCTGAAACTAACCATGCCAAAACCGTTAATAGCCATGTCGATCCTGCCTCGATGCAGGACAAAAGCAAACGAAAATCTAACAATCGATACACTGAATTCATCAAGTTGATGTAACAACTTCCCACAGTTTAGTCTATCAAAATAAGTTACCTAAATTCAATCGCCTTTATACCGAAGCAGGGAACACGGTTTCTGGATTAATAAAAGAAATGCTTAAATTTATATTTTCATTTATTCGAGCCATATATTGTATGATATTAGTTACAAAAATTGTTTGTGGAACAGATACTACACAGAAGGCAATATTTTCCTCTAGATTTATAATTTGCTTTGTTAGCCGACATGTATATTATTGAGCAAGTGATCAAACACCATGGTGTAGTGCAGAGTAGTCTCTTCACAGCGAAAGCAAGGAAGGTACGAGAGAAAATCATACCGTAGGCGGCACCGATGGTTTGCTAACAAATTTATGAGGAACGCACGAGTGCCCCTGATGTTGGAGAACGTGACAACCTTCACCATGTTGGTGAAAATTACTCACTCAGCTATTCCTGCTAAAGGGCTGTGTCCAAAATATCTTTCAAATGCTGGAGCTCTTTTGAGGTGCGCAGTTAATTTCATTGATGAAACAATAGAACCTCTGAATTCAAACGTCATTAGAAGAATTTACCGGCAATATATATTGTTTCACTGATTTCAGAAATGAGATTAGCGCTATTAATGAAAAAGTGAATGTTGAAAGGGGACGTTAAACACTGTCTCTAACCTAAACTTTGCATGTGCGTCGTTTCGACTGTGTGGAAATGTATCTTTTAGAACCACAGATAGTAACTTGGTCAGAGACAGGTAGCAGATATAAAAAGCAGACTCATCCTCATTAGTTGGACTTACCATTTCCCGAGTTGAGTTAGTATTTTCCTTCCAAGTAGTCTTTTCACGCTCTAATTTATTATCATCTAACAGCTGACAGAGCTCAAAAACTATGATTAAGGCATTTCTGTGCGGCGTACAACTAAGTAGTAGGTGAGGAACAGAGCACTGTGCCTGTTAAATCAAATGGCTCGTAACAAATTACCAAAACTAAAAGAGCAGTGCTATTAACGAGAAAATGGATGTTGAAAGGCGACGTTAAACACTGTTTGAAGGGATTGCCTGAAACGGCCAGCCATCTAATGACTTAAGAGAAAAGGAACCGGAAGAAGAATAATTCAAAGTTTTAAAATATTGTAATACAGTAGGTAAATTATATAGCAGCGTCAACGGAAATTTTTCTACATTTTTATCAAGCTGTGGCGTATCAATAAGCGTATAAATTAAGGATAGATAGATCGCAAGTCCTTGGTTCCATCTGGCTTAAGTAGGGGAAATTGCGTATTAGTACAATGAGTACAAGCGAACAAGCAATGAAAATATAATTTCTAAAACAAGGCGAAGTAGAAGTATTGTTTCTGATAATTCTCTTTATGGGAGTTGTCTGAGTAAGTTACATTGTTAGAAGCGAACAGTCTGTTAGTCAGGAATGTTATCTTGTATTCAGATCACGTGCGCAGAGGTAACTTCAGTGCACCTACCTACTGTGATAGACGTGTGGACTAACGTCTATTCGGCTCCAGCCTTCCGGATCGCTAGCCACATTGCCGCCATTGTACCAGCGCATGGCGGAACTGTAGCCGCACTGGAACACGTACTACTGCCTGAAAGCCCTGACGTGTATATACAACGCTGATTACGTTTTACTAGCCCTGCAGCTAATGCGTCTGTTTATACGATACACCTGGATGTTTGTAAACACCGGTTTGTATCACCCGATATGTGACGCACAGCTACTGCCTGGACGGTGAATTGGTGCAATAAGCTGATATCCCAGAGAGATGAAGTAAACAGTGATTTGGGACAATCGTGCACTTCACATAATAGTTTGGTGCCTATTAATGTGCTCAATTCTTTCGAAAAGGAAGTTGAGCATATGACAGTGCTGGTAATTTAACAGATTTTGATCAAACGAGCGTGGAAAATTTTGTGTAGAAGGTGAGGTTTCGTGGAAGAATCATGAAGTAATGCGGTCTCCAGAGGTCAATAAATAAAGGTGACGTCCAGACCGACAAAAGCAGCATTAGGATAGCACCCATCTGATGAAAGTGATTGATTTTAAGACTGCGTACTACCATCTCCAGTGATCATGATGTACGAATAAACGGTAGAGTGACAAATATTTGGGGCACACAATGATTAGTATATGCTAACCTGCTTATCTGCTCCTCGTTTCTTTCTTTGTTTGTGCAATGAAGGGGTAAAGAGTCTTGGCTGCAAAACAGGCTTTATTATTTTATATTTTGCCAATAACGTATCTCCAGTTTGGCTGGCGCAACATCTGTTAAACACATTCCGTCCACGCAAATGTCCTAGGAGGCAGATACCGTTGCCAATAATTTAAGATCACAGAATGGTGTCCTGATACAAAGTAGTGTTGAATACAAGGTAAGTCACGTTTATAATACATAAAAGACCTTAGTAGGTAGCTTTATGCGACAATGGCAACTACCTACTGGGATATTTTACGTATTTTAAGTGTGACTTCCCGTGTGCATAACACTGTTTTATATCAGTGTACAAGGCAACATTCTTAAAACAGTCAAAATACTCCTTGCCTGCTAACACATTTGCATGGACTGCACGCTATGTATTTAAGACCTGTTGTACAAGACAATCTGAATATGCATTAAACGAGGCGAAACGGGTTAGTGGCGAAATATAAACTAATAAAGACTGTTTTGCAGCCAAGACAGTTATCTCTTCAAAACGTTTATCACTGGATATTGTATCATCCCGCCATTAACTGGAAAAAACTTTTATTTGGGGCATTTCTTTTCCAACAACGTCCTGCTGAGCCGCATTTCAAATATTTGCACATTTCTATCCTTCTGTTTTTCCGTAGTCTACTGTTCCCTTACAGGAAAATAAAAGATAAATTCAAACACTATAAAAATTTTGAGACAATATCGAACTATTACTGGATAGTGCCTGCATCGTTATGAGATTGCTCGCTAGGTATTCTGTTGTGTACATGAAGGTATCTTCATCAGGCAGTAACAAAGTAGAACATCATAATTTACGCTTACTGAAGAGCGTTGTTGGGCCAGACGGTTGGATCCCTAAACCAATAATAACAACAATAAATGATAGTTCACTTTAAATATGGTTAACTGTAAGATAAAGGCCACAATAACTAACTAGCGAAACAGGATCCGACTGTAAAGTTAGTCATAAGCTCCTGCTGCCTGGAGTGATATGGAATGGCATGAACAAATAAATTCTGTAGTACGTGGAGCGAATGCTGTGCACTTGTAAAAGAAATAGCATACAAGTCATCAGTACTCTAATAGAAATGAACCAGTGCTTAGAGTCTTCATCATAGATATAGCGGCAGACGCATTACGAATTCAGACACACGCCGGTATGCTCATAAAAGCTCAGAACAGTCCATTAAAATATGTAATAGGTATGCTCTAGGAGTTTAAATAGGGTATTTTGGGAAACTTCGACAGTTTTGCACCACCATCGTATGTCTTGCATAGTGGCATTAAGAGTAAGGTAGGAGAGATTAGGGCGTTAATTGAGGTGTATAGAAAGTAATAAACGAATGAAACAAACCAGGCTAATGTAGGAGATACGAGTATTAAAGAATACCATTTACACTAGCGAGCATAATTTACTATTGGAATGAATAAGAATATTGAAAAGAGAAACAAAGGGTGTCTAACATATTGTGGTAAGTTATATCTAGCAAAAACTATTTTCACTAAAAAAAAAAGAAATGAAAAGTGTATTATGGAGCTTTATATGAAATAGGTGGTTAATGTGGTATAGAGGGCCGAAAGTGTAGATAAAAAACTGGCCGAGTGCTAGTAGGACTCAAGCACTTAAGATTCCGTACAAACTTTATGAATATATACAGTTCATCCATTAGGGGAACCGATACTCTCGACCATTTTTACCTCTTATCGACATTGATACTAGCAAGATATTTGCCCCATGGATTCAAAAATTTTCGTGAATATTTTAATTCCATAAATGAAAATCAGACATTAAGTCATGCATGAGGCTGGGGACCATTATTGTAATCATCAGTTCGCCTTTCAGACTGACTGGGTCGCAATTGTAAGAGTCAAACACCAGGCAACGAATTACTTTATTGCTAATATGACGCCTTTCAGAAGTTATTCATCATTAGATGTGGTGGAGCGATTACTGAACGTAGATATTGCGTTTCAAACGCAGGCTGCTCTGCGAATGTTTGTTTCAGACACAACTGAAAACGCCATATATACGTGCAGCAATCGCTCCTGGATATTTGATGATGCATAAATTCATAAACGCGTTGTATGACCAAAGTCATTCCTTCCCTAGTGTTTGACACATTTCATTGCGACGCAGTCAACTTGAATGCGGAACAACTGATTGATTTAATTTTAAATATGGCGTCAGGTATCAAATGTGAATTTTTTGTGTGACTTAATTTCAAATTAACGATTGTAGGATTTTTTCCTTTACTTGGTTCTTGCAAAATGGCGTGATTCTAGGTCAACGTAAAGTATCGAGTAGGTTTTAGTGAGTGAGTCTGCGAGTATCAGAATATGTTATTTTAAAGGCCGTAGCTTTCAACTGCATTGAATTAGAAGCTAATGTTTATTATACTACCAAGGCACCACGAGATGGGTCAAATGGTCCCAATGGCTCTGAGCACTATGGGACGTAACTTCTGAGGTCATCAGTCCCCTAGAACTTAGAACTACTTTAAAATTCCTAATCTAATGACATCACACCCATCCATGCCCGAGGCAGGATTCGAACCTGCGAGACAAAGTTTCAACTTGATACGTCTAGCTGTTCCTGAGAAGAAGGGTTTCTAACAGACAGACAGGCTGACAAACAGACGGAGAAATGAGTTATCATATTGGGATTCCGTTTTTCCTGGCTGAGGTATGAAACCCTAAAAATTACTTGCAATTAGCAATACACAAGCAATATTGGTACTTTGTCAATAACTGTGTTCAATCAGTTCACGAAACAGTGTTACAGCTTAGTAAAGCAACTTAGTTTCCTTTATCTCACGAATGTAGCCTTCCCATACTGCGCCATCGTAATCGACGTAGATCCACAGGAAGCAGGCCGAACGTTGAGCATAGTATACTTTTTGCTCCTTTCTCCACAGAATTTCATATTGCAGAAGGTTCACCATCTTATGGCACGCGAGATGAGATGACACATGGTCCATTTGTGGCGCTACTTCACATTGGTGCTATTCATCGTCTGCACTGCAGTCATCTTTAGAAGTAAACTGGAATATCCCGAAGAGTACCTGTTTCTCTTTTTGTGGAAAGTTTCAGGTCTTTAGCGATTAAGGTGCCCCTAGAATCTTAGTTATCTTTGGGCTGCTGCTTACCTCTTGGTTCGACCTCTGAGTTTTGTACTGAGAAGAGGTTAACGTAGATAATGCCTCAGCTATTCTTTTGGGCGGCTTCTCATACGGTGGTGCTGATATCTGCTACTAACAGAACCAATGTTTCGATGAACAAGGAGCGGGCGCGTAGTAACACTTAGAAGAAAAAAGGACACTTAGATGATACGTAAAAGACGACATATCAACTTGAAAGATACTCTTCCTATGCCTAAAAAACAGTCGCCAGCTAAAATATGGAAGAGTGCATAACAATCTAACACTCTCTGAGTGCGTATTACTCTTAGTTTAAAGTCTAAGACACACATCTAATAGCTGACACATATTTTAAAATATTTACTGATAGAAATGTTAGCGTAGACTTCCGCAATCGTTGTCACTGTCAAGAAAATTCTGCGGGGTTTGTGACGCCATTATCAATATGTAAAATTCTCTTTATTTTCTGCCACTATTGCAAATGGCCTTCTTTAGGGTATTTTGCTAACATAAATTTCACTAAACTGACACACAAACGTTCCTGAACAGCGGAAGCAACGCTCTCAAGTGGACAGCATTCACTATGGAGCACCACGGTAGATCGCAGAGGCAGCGAACGAAATTAGCATCAGGCAGCAGCACATTGTTCAGCTGCTTCACATTATCTACATGTTCTCTAATACTTGAAAGTACTTTACATCATGCACTGTACAGTGCCTAGTGGCGTATATAGAGAGTGTTTCAAAATCTTTGCGTCAAATACCTGGGGTTGATACGTCCAATTATGGGAAGAATACTTTCTTAGAGGCTAAATGTTCGCAGACACTTCATGGTATTAAATGAAGATGTCGTGTGACTAGGGCCTCCCGTGGGGTATACCGTCCGCCGGGTGCAAGTCTTTCGATTTGACGCCATTTCGGTGACTTGCGCGTCGATGGGGATGAAATGATGATGATGGTTAGGACAACACAACACACAGTACCTGAGCGGAGAAAATCTCCGGCCCAGACGGGAATCGAACCCCGTCCCTTAGAATTGACATTCTGTCACGGTGATCACTCAGCTACCGGGGGCGGACGCTTCATGGTGACTTTAGGCGTCTTTTATTATTAGGCATCCCCCTTAGAAGTGGCAGTCCGCGGTTTTCTTATGCATTGCATGTTGCCAACAATTCAGTAATCTATCATGCGTGAAAGGGGGTAGTCCGCGCTTCTGAACCATTTTTCTCCGCTTAGAGACATTCATTGCTAAGGTTTTTCATATTGAAAATCTGTCCTTCAATTTTCTGGGATGGACAGTATGAAGATGAAGCACATGTGGATGGTGGAACCTGCTTGCTCTGTGACCCAGGGCAGGAAAGTTAGTAAAAAGACGCCTAACGTTGGCGGGAAGTGTCAGTGACCATATTGTATCTAACGAAAGTTGTTCCAAATGACATGATCTATCACACCTAGACGTCTGTCGCAAAGACTTTGTAGTACACCTTATGAAGATGTCTAAATATGTCAGAGTCCAAGCAGCGAAGAAATTACACTCACCGTTCATAAAAGGAGCTGCACCGATGAGGACAAGGCAGATTGCTGACGTTGTGTGCAGACTGGTAGACGGTACCACACATGCAATACTTTACACATTCAATTCTGTACGACCAACTTGTACTGCGCTGCAAGGACGCTAAATGTATGTGTTATAATGGCGTCTGGAGCACATGATTCTGAAATTAAGTCTCCAGTCGTCAAAGCAAGGAGCTGGATATGTGTCGGATGTAAACCGGTGATATTTCGCCCTGTATCCTCTACAACTAAGAGCGCAGATCCAACAGACTGATGGATAGCTGTGGAGACGTGATGGCAAGCTTCCTGGCACACCATTCGTTTTCGATCTGCGAGACATCCGACGGTGCGGCCGGCCATTGCAGAGCATCCGCAGTAGCAAGACACGCTTGGGAGATGGCGGTGGTATGTTGACGATCATTGTCCTGCTGAAATATGGCGAGGGCATTCACGAAAACCAAAGATGCTGGTTGAAGGACTTCATACACGTGCTGTGCGGCTTCAACGGAGCCCGTCTGGAACACTAGTAGTCAATGGAAAATGTAGGAATCGTTCCCCACGTGTCATACCACGCTGGCAGGACGTGTGATGGGAGACGGCAAACCAGTCTTCATGGCACTTTCGACTGCATCTCCAAACACGGACATGGTGGTAGTTGCCTCCAACGCAGAAGAGAGACTTGTTCAAATGGCTCTGAGCACTATGGGAATTAAAATCTATGGTCATCAGTCGCCTAGAACTTAGAACTACTTAAACCTAACTAACCTAAAGACATAACACACATACATGCCCGAGGCAGGATTCGAACCTGCGACCGTAGCAGTCGCGCGGCTCCGGACTGAGCGCCTAGAACCGCTAGACCACCGCGGCCGGCAGAGAGACTTGTTACTGTGGATGATTCATTCCCAGTCCACAGGAGTCCATGTCATTCGTTGCCGACAGCACGGAAGTCGGGCACGATGCTGTGGGTGAGTGAGTGGCAGGAGACGTAACCGTAGGCGTGGGGCGAGACCTGCCTCGTGAACTGCCAGCTAATGGTACCAGAACCAATGGGATTTGCATAGAATGCAATACAATCTACTGATCGGCCACTATCGTTGGCGTCGAACTAGTTCACTTACGATGGACAATCCGTCGCTCCATGTTGTGGGTGTCTGAGTTACAGATCCTACACGCCGCGCATACATGCCTTCCTGTATCCACTGCCACCAACAACGGGGATGGTATCCATATGGACGATAAGACCCACAGTCAACCGCAGCCCCACCGTGCGGTCGCTCTCGAACTAGCCTAGCTGGGAGAACTCTCGAACATGTCGCCTGGGCAAGGGGAACGTTCAGAAGATGCTCTAATGTCGCTATCCGCTGTTGTACTGGCCGGCACGGCCGTTTAGGCTCCGATGGGCAGAACATCACGTCCCCACGCACCCTCCCGAGTGTGCAGCCAACTCTGGAAAAATATTCGTTGGTAGAGGTGACGGTGTGCAACATACCAACCCAGTTTGTAGTGCATCGGCCACGCACTTATGAGCGGATCTCTTTTTATGACGATGAGTTAATTATAGAGTGTTGACTTATTTGGAACTTCTTCGCTATTTAGAAGTGTGCAGCGTAGCATAAAATTTAATACGACATAGAGGATACGGGTCGGAGAAGGTAGACAGAACTGGAATGCAAAGGGTCGTAGTGTTGAGAGCGACTCGTAAACAGCTGCAGATGCGAAAATATGAATGACGGTACAGTTAAGGTTGCGACACACCATGACTGGGTGGTAGTTGCACGTAATCCCACTGTTCTATCCGGCAGCGCAGATTCAACTTCGACTGATTTATTTCCCACGTTCCGAAGCGCCTTGTAGGTTGCTGGCCCTGAAATCACCGCCCCGGTAATTTACGAAGCTTGCTAGCGACAGACAGCAGGTGTCAGTGACGCTACAGCGGCCGGAACTGAGCCCCGGCGCCAGGGAGCCTGTTTAATCAGCGGCGGCCTGCGCAGAAGCGACCTCCCAGATGGGCAATCTCCGGGACGCCATAGCTACCTGCCGCGGCGCGGGAAATTGGAGCCGCTGCAAATGTTGTGGATCACACGTGGCCCGCACGTTAGCTGTGTGTAATTACTGCAGCTTGAGCGCTGCTGCGTCCATGAGTCTGGAGCTGAGCCGGAGATTCGTCCATCTGGACTGGCGCTTCCGATGCCTGTTGGTAACAGGTGTTGCTTCCTGTGGCGCGGGGTTGGACCGTTCATCGAGACCTCACAGCAGACACCGAAATAGCTGCACGCGTGTTGGCTAGAGAACAGGACAGTCGGCTGCGACGCAGACCTCTAAGTGTCGTATCAAGTTACTCGCTTTGGAGAGTGGAAACTCTTATTTTTACGAGTGGAGCTCAAGTTGCTGGCCCCACTGCATTCCAAATCCCATAAATAAAATTAATTTTGAATTTAATATCAGTATCTTTCTTTCCGGTTCATACCTATGTAGCCATCTGAATATTGGTATCAGGATAGGACAGTGTCACTGGGTTTGAAGAGACTTTCGTGTCATTAACGACGATACGAGCATAACAACATAACACCCAGTGACCGAGCAGAGAAAACCCAGGCCTGTAATCGAAACGGATCCGCTCCCGTCAGCAATCCTCCACGCTGGCTACGCAGCCACCGAGGCGGACTGTACGGATGCGTTTTACAATACGTAGGTCTAGACCAGGGGTTACCAACCTGGGGGTAATTACCTCCTGACGAGTAAAATTATATTTTCTGAGGGGTATAAAGTAAACGATTCCATTCGCTTCAGTCACGAAACTAAATTATTTTCAAAAGATCATTATTGCTATAAAAAATTTGTAAGACTAATACTGATTACATAAGTTATCAATAGGCTACTTTTTCTCAAATACTAGCTTGAATGTGATTGAAGTTACAGGTTCTTCACACAGCTCACCCACTACATACATATGATGTGCTTTGTCCTGTACATCGCTGATGATAAAAGTGATTGATATATGTAACAAATGCTAAATGTCTTCTCCGAGTTGTAGATACTACCTGCAGTAGTCTAAAAATTGCTTTATTGCTCGCTTAGAAACAGATTAATGAATTAATTGATAGCACGACACAGCAGGAACTACATAAGGGCTACTATGAAATGCTGTACACGGTATTATTATTATTATTGTTACACGCTAAGCATTAACAGCCTGAATTCATCAAATGTGTGCCACTCCAGTATTTCTCGAACAGTAATTATACACCACACATTTGAACTTGTTTGATTTTAAATGGGGTCGCAGTATGCACGTCAAGCAAGTGTCTCAATGGAGAGGAGCAATGCGGGGGAAACAAGTTTTGAAACTGGTCTGTGCCCTGACACAGAAACACACACACACACACACACACACACACACACACACACACACACACATCCTTCCTCATTTTAAATGTAAAAGTGTTCCAAGTAAAGTCTTCCATTCTGCAGTACAGTTAGGTGCTAAAGTTGGTGATAATGTGGGGAAGGGGAGAGCGGTGTTAGTTTCCAGGGCGGAGGAGGGAGAAGGTACTAGCATATGTCTGATTGCATTCAGAGGTAATGGTCTAAGAAAGGTTGGGAACCACTAATATAGGCAGATGTACAATTATTTGATCATAAAGGAACATTTTCTGTAATCTCTATATTAATTAGAGGCAGTACGTTAGATGGTACAAAGCAGAGCAAAGCGGAAAAAGCCATTTTGTTTTCGGCTTACAGGAGAGAACAGCCTTGGCGTATGTGGAGATATGGATAAATTCTCCGACTACGTCATATTGAAAATTAACGTCCAACAGAGGTGTTAGTAATGACTAGATTCGAATCAGCAACCATATCTGTAATTTAATCACAGATTAGACTCCAAGTTACCACTAATTGTTATTTGAGTCCTAAGTCTTCTGACTGGTTTGATACACCCCGCGAAGAGTTCCTATCTTCTGCAGACTGTTCATTTGGGAGTAACCCTTACATCCTACCTCCTTAATTTTTGTTGCGGACATTCCAATTTCTGTTTCCCGCTAAATGTTTTACCCGCTACAGCTCTCTTTTGTACCACAGAAGCTATTCTCTGATGTCTTAACACATGTCTTATCATCATGTCCGTTCTTATTATCAGTGTATCTCAAATGGTACTTTCTGCTTAGATTCTGCGGAGACCCTTCTCATTTCTTATCTCATCGGTACACCAAAATTTCGAAATGTTCCTCTAGCATCACATCTCATATGCTTCGGTTTCCTATTTTCCGGTGCACCCACAGTCCATGCTTGATTACCAAACAAAGTAGTACTCCAAACGTACATTCTCAGATATTTATTCCTCAGATCATGGTCTGTTTTTAATGCTAGTAAATTTCTTGTAGAGGGAAATGTCTTCTTTATCTATGCTAGCCTGCCCTTTGTATGCTCATTTCTTCTTCTCTTATCTGTTTTTTTGTACCCACGGTAACAAAATTCCTTAACTTCGTCTACTTCGTGGCCCCCAGTTCCGACGTCATGTTTTCTGTTAACCTCATTTATTCCACTCCTCATCACAGTTGTCTTCCTATGGCACAGATATTCTGTACTCATTACACCAATCATTCCGTTCAGAAGGTTTTGAAATTCGTCCACTCTTATAATGAGAACAGCAATGTCATTAGCGATAACTGTCATTGATATCCTTGTCTGAATTTTAGCTCAACTTCTGAACCTTCCTTTCATTTCGTATTTTGTTAGTATTTAAAGATATGCTGCCTCTCATTCTGACGTTAAAATTTGCTTTTCGCAGAGCGCTATCAGTGACACTTTTCTGTTACCGTGCTTAAATTGTGTAGTACTCGTAAATATTTCGAGATGAAAACTCACGATCAGGCGAAAATAAAAATAAAAAAAATTTTGACAGAGATTCACATATATCTTAAAATTTTCAGATCTATGTGTATTTTTGATAAACGTCGTGCCATTTTTGCCTAAGGATGAAGTTACAGGTTAAAACAAATTGCAGTACACCGAGGTGACTTAAGTCATGGGGTAGCGGTGCCTCCTAATATCGTATCGGACCTTCTTTTGCCCGGATTAGTGCAGAAACTGGACGTGTCATGGCATCAACAAGTATTCGTAAGTAACCTGTAGAAATATTGAGCCTTGATGTCTCTGTAGCAATCCAGAGTTGCACCACGATTTTGTGCACGAATTGACATCTCAGCCATAAATGTTCGATGAGATTCATGTCAGGCAATATGGGTGGCTAAAGCATTCTCCCGTATTGTCCAGAATAGACCTCAAACCAACAACTGTGGCCCGGTGACAGGTTGCACTCAAATCGCTCTGAGCACTATGCGACTTAACATCTGAGGTCATCAGTCCCCTAGAACTTAGAACTACTTAAACCTAAATAACCTAAAGACATCACACACAACCATGCCCGAGGCAGGATTAGAACCTGCGACCGTAGCGGTCGTCAATTCCATAGTGAAGCCCCTAGAACAGCTCGGCCAATCCGGCCGGCCCATGGTGCATTCTCGTTTATAACATGAAGCCAACGAACGGCTGCAAATCGTCTCTAAGTAGCCTAACGTTGCCATTTCCAGTCAGTGATCGGTTCAATGGGAGCGGAGGGTCAGTCCATTCCATGTAAGCACAGCTCACACCATAAAGGAACCACCATTCCCATCCCGCCAGAGGTTCGAGTCCCCCCTCGGGCATGGGTGTGTGTGTTGTTCTTAGCATAAATTAGTTTACGTAGTGTGTAAGTCTAGCGAGCGATGACCTCAGCAGTTTGGTCCATTAGTAATTCACACACATTTGAGCACACATTGACACTGAACCATCATTAGCTGGTACGATGCCGTGTTGATGACTGGGGTCCATAGCTGCGTGGGGTCTGTGCCGCCCTCGAAACCTACTATCAGCTCTTACCACCTGAAATCGAGCCTCATATGACCACGCCACAGTTTTCCGGTCGTCAAGGGACCAACCAATAGGGTCACGAGACCAGAAGACTGGCTGCAGGAGATCTCGTGCTTTTAGCAAAAGTACTCACGTCTTTTGTTTGCTGTCGTAGCCCATTAACGCCTAATTTCGTTGCACTGACCTAACGGGTAAGTTAGTCCTACAGCCCACATTGATTTCTGCTGTCATTTCACGCAGTGTCCACTAACACTGACAACTGTACGGAAATTCCGCTGTTCTCGGTCGTTAAGTGAAGGTCGCCGGCCGCTGCGTTGCCCGTGGTGAGAGGTAATGCCTGAAACTTAGTATTTTCGGCACCCTCTTGACACTGCTGATCTCAGAATATCGAGTTCCTTGACGATTTCTGAAACTACTATTGCGCCTTCATTGTCTGTAGATTCCCGTTGTGCGGCCACAATCCACAATCTCATTGAAAATCTTTTCACATTAAGCACCCGAGTACAAATGACAGCTTCGCTAATGCACTGCACAACCTTGTGTTTGCGATGCTGAAGCCATATGTATAGGTGCATATCACAGTCCCTTGAGTTAAATTACAGAATACCCTTTCCTTATGACTTACTGCTTCAGTCCGTTAAAATCCTGGCACGGAAAGCCAGGTATAGCAAGTCTGCACTTCTACTGTATTTTTACTGTTTTTGAACTTCTAAGTGTTAACTTTTTGAAATGTTTATTTCGACAACAGTTTTTTGTATCTGCATGGCAACTGTCTGCCATGAAACATTAGCGAGAGTGTCTGTGAAATGTAGACACTTAATTTTGATCACATAAATTCCTGTTTCTTCGCCTTCCAACGGAGTTCTGAGCTACCTTTTACTTTGAAGAAGCATTTTTCTGCAGGGGTGTAGGATCTGTCTTCAAGAAGGGAAGCTCCAATTGAATGTGACGATCTTTCCTGAACCATAATTCGTAGATAAACGATTAAATGAAATGACAGTTACATTTTTTACTTTTGCGTTATCAATTATTTCTTTTAATTTGTTTTGCGGCGTATCAGTTGTTCGCATAAACCAATACCACTGATGCCACCACATCATTTAAGTACGTTTACCTCTTCGCAAAAGTAAGTTTTCGATAACTATCTTATTCAACAGTAACGTCCATATTACTCTCGCAGTATTTTGCCATGTTTTTTAATTATATCAAAATTTATAGAGCACTCCCATGCCATTCTCCGTTGTTTACGCTGGCGCCCACGACTCTCGACGTTCTAGACCGCTCTTGGCATTCCATCCAGCGGTTGAACGTCCCTTCATCGCATGCCATGCTTAAGACCGACTGAACAACATGGCATCAAGTGATATTACGATGAGTACAATATTATTCTGAACACTCCTTTTCCTACTGGTGCTATCAAATTTCTACATAAAATTGGGGCCAAGTTGAGGCTCAATTTATCTACACAAAGGTTTTAATTGTTTTTCAGTTGGTATAATTGTAAGATGACATCGTAGTTTTCCGAAGGAGTGGCCCCCGTTACGAAGTTAGCTGAGAATTGTGCCGGGTAGCGCTCTACGAGGAAACCTTTTCACTAAGCCTTCACTGCTACTTGTATGTACAAGTTGAACAAATAGCCCCTGGCATAAATTTCTCTCGCTTCACACTCGAATGAGACAAGAGACGGAATGCCAATATTGATGTACTGGTCAGTGGCTTGCTGAGTGCAGTGTGTGGGCGTGCGCTGTCCTCATTGGCTCTACCAGCTGCGCTCTTGCCGCACAGTGTCGGCGGCGGCCTGACAACGGAACGGACCGCTGCAAAGGCTTCCTCGTGAGTGGTCCCACACCACAGCTCGAGTTGCCAAAGGGTCTGCAACGCAGCCCGCGCTGTACCCGGATCTGCACAAAGGAGCTCCTCTGGGACTAATGAGAGACCAGGCTAGTGGCCTGCAAAAAAAAAAAAGGACTCTAAAAGAAAGAAGTGCGTCGCTCGGGTGCCCCCCCTCTCCACTAGCCGATCCCCGCGGACTTCCGATGACTGCTCTGTCGCACTTTTACCGCCTTCCGACAGTCAGAACGCGAAGTTCTTCACAGGGCTATAATTGGCAGAAATTCCCACGGGCAGCTTTGCGTAACGAAGAAAGGAAAGAGGTTTTTAAGCTGACGACAAGCCCGCTATATGTGATTTTGTTGCTCTGACTTACGTCAAGCGCACTTCTCACTCACTGTCTTAAAGTGATCTGTGTCTTACTTAGTTAGTAACCGTTGTACATTGCACTGAACAAATGGCTCCATTTTTTCCAATTTTTAGTACAAAGATTGGCTGTGTAGATGTTCATCGTTGCATCTAGAAATATACGCCATACGAAACAGAGCACAAAAAGTTCACTAAATTCAAAGTATTCCCCGAGGAAAATAAAATATCAGTTTAAAAATGTTATTATCCAACTTACATTCGTTTCATTACCACCCACGAGCAGCACCGATCGTAGATGCTCTGAAACATCTTGGCTAAAACTTACTCTGAAATGCCGTTCAGAGTCGCCTTGGCATTCTGTTAATCTTATCAATATTACTGAAATTGTTCTCTTTGAGGGACTACTTGAGTTTAGGGAAGAGCTTGTTCTCTGCTGGGGCCAAATCAGCAGAATTTAGGTGGGAGAGAGCGGACTGAGGGAGGGTATTAGAGGACTTTTATCTCGCCATTAAAGTTACAATTTTCCGCTAAAGGTGGAACGGCCACGAGAGTGCATTAGCGTAGTCGTTTTTCAGTGTTTTTAGTACAGCTGTTAAGGTGTGGAAGGGAAGTGAACAGCTTCACTCGTAGAGTTATCACTGTGAAAGTAACAGAGTTGCAGCGTGCTCGTTCGAGACAGCGTTACCAACTTCTGACAGAATCTGAAAGTGATTTCATTATGAGCTTCCATTTGGCTGGCTGGTTGAATCGTGCAATATCCAGAGTTTTTTGGTATTTGCGATGAAAGGTACCCCATGTCGGAATCCAAGCTAAGTTTCATGCGTACATACTCCTCGTCAAAGTTACAGACGATCACGTCTGACCACCAAAATGAAGGATCCCCATAACAACAATGTGAAAATAAGTAATGGACTTTCTGCAACGTTGTGTCGTCCCGCCGCACTGCCAGACTACTAGGAGTAGCTGGAGTGGAGAATTACCGTCCAGAATTAGCGTCTGCCGCGTAGACTGCCGTTAAGACAATACAAACGGCTGCGTTTGGAGTGGTTCCATATCCGGAAAGTACGAACTGCTGATGAATGATTCGCACTGTGCTAAGTGACGAATCACCCTCCTCCACTACCACCACGACTATAGTCGGCAGGACCAGTCTTTCATTCTCTTGGAAATCGCCAGTGGTGTTACTTCTGGCATAATGATGTCTGCAGCCATTGGGTTTGGCACCATGTCATGGCTGATACAGACTGCGGAAATTCTTGCAGAAAAGCGATACATCATAGACGCCCTGCGTCCTAACGTGTTACCGCTCATGGGGCAATATAGTGGTGCCATTTTTCAACAGGATAATGCTCATCCATAAGTGGCACGTGTCTCTTACGAACTGTCCACATGACATTGAGGTAGTTCTGCAGCCAGATAGATTCCCAAATCTAGCTCCGGTGTGACGTGTGCGTGATATCGGACATGTGTTAAACTCGGCCATCATCTCCCTCCCAGAGCCATTATTCGGCATATCAAGATCCAGATAAAACAGTTGTGGGCCAGCATGACTCAGCAGAGAGTTGGGTTTATGAAACCTCCCCGACCGAATCAGTGCATGCATCCGATCCAGAGAGAGAGAGAGAGAGAGAGAGAGAGAGAGAGAGAGAGATAGTGCCACATCTTATTAATAACCAGGTCCCTACTGCTGAGTTCTTTACAACATGACTCGATTTTGTAATCGCTGAAATTGCGGCACAAACCATCTCGACCCATGAAGTTTCATTTCGTTTCCATGTCCTTCTTTTGGCAGGCAATGTAGCTTTGTGATCGACGTTTCGGTGCGCCTAGTGAAAGGTGTCTCGCATCGCTCAGTCACAGATGTGCTTTGGCCTCCGTGTGATCGCTGTGTTCCCTACAATGGGTTGCCAGTAAAGGCAGGTTCCAGGCGAGACTGGCCATGTGAAGTACATTTTCCTTCTCCTTTTCTTGCACTCGCATCTGCCATGGTGTGTACAAGAAGGCAACTGCACTCTCACTCTGTACCACAGACGCACAGACGCCCGTCGTCACAGAGTTATTTCTACTGAAATATATTTCCATATTCTTTCGAATAATCACACCACTGGATTCACAAGAAAACTTTAGGCCAGTAACATATTGATCAGAGTCAAGAGGCATTTGTTGCTTTCGTTTCAGTCCCAATGGTCAAACATCATGGAGAGGGATGGCCTGTCTAAATATGTGCCGTGTATGATGGCTACTGTTTTTGAAGAGTTTCGTATTAATCCAGAATATTAGTCCATATTTAGTGACATTATGATACATTGTTTTTCACTCTTTGTGGTGCGGATATTGATGAAAACTGGTAATCGGAAGATAGAGAGCGACTGTTGGAGTGGGCGTTAATGGTTACATTTCTGGAGGAGGGTAGAGCGTGTACTCAGTTCTTCTATATAGATGTTACCACTTTCGTAGGACTTCACCAAATTCCTGAAATTTGAAGATATATTTAAGAGTAATGCTTCAGCCACTACGTATTCACTGCTCAACTACCAAGCGTGTAGCTTTCACAAACCGAGAGTTCTTAGTTTTATACAGTGAGAACAATTTCAGTGGTTCTACGTCTACACAATTACACTGTAGTTCACACGGAAATGTTTAGTGGAGCGTTCGTACAACCGCTTTCACACTATTTATCGACCGTTTCACTCTGGAGTAACAAATGATACAAAAGAATACCCAAATCTTTCTGTGCATGCTTTGTTTTCCCTTACTTTATTACAATAGTCACTTCTCCCAATGCAGGTAAGAGTCAACAAACTACATTCGTATGAAATACCATAAAATATACAAACTATAAAACCTGCATTTCAACCATATTAGAACAGCCTTGTTCAGGGCAGCACTGGTAAAAGGTCGTTGTAATACGTTCAAGAAGTCGGTTGCCGAGTTTACTGTTTTTACAGTGATTTATATTTTACACAACAACGCGGTATAACATTCTAATGGACGTGAGTCATCTTGACATCATCTTCGGAAGCCTACGTAGTTATAAAATATTTTTGCATTCCGAAAAGGTAGTTGGTGATAGAAGTTTCATGGGGAAATCTCGCCGCATGCATGCTAGACAGCCAGTTCAATATTTTTATCGTAGGCAGCAAAGTGGAAAAGTGTTTTAAATCCAGCATGGACATTTCTGTATACTGTTCGTCGCATCACTTTCGTGATGTACGCCTTCCGTTTAACATTCGCCATCGTGTGTGGAGTACTGGATGAATTCATAATTTGCTCCTTTCAGCAGACGTATCATTATACAATGCAACTGGATACAGTGAACGTTAATTTAATGTAATTTGAAAACCAGTTTTCTCTTCTCTTGAAACCAACTTCCCCCCCCCTCCCCCCTTAGCTGATGGTATTCTGCATTGGAGAAAAAGACCTGCTAAGAAAAATATCAATACAATTCAGCATCGCAGGTATAGTGATATAATTTGCCGTGAAACCTTTGAAATGCGGTAAAACAAATGACGATATGGAATAAATACAAAGGAGTTACTTCGATCAGGATATAGAAAACTGTCCTTCAGAAACAGTCACTGACAAACAACAATAATTTTGTTCGTGACATTGCTCTGTTTCCGAACAACAACTAACGATGGTCCATTTACAGCTCGGCCGTTCTTATCCAGTGAAAGCAAATTGGTTAGAATATTGAAAACTAAACTGTTTTTCTTATTATAACTATTATTATTATTACTTACTTAGTTACATGTGAAAAAGTGCTAAAAATGTGCACTGCTAGCAGAAGTCTGTATTGAAAACGTAGTACCGGTTGTTCCGTAGAAGCTGCTTTCCGGTCGTAATCGGCCACTTCAGTGCGTCAGCTAACTTGGGATGAGGTGAACATTTCGCAGTAATGTAGAGCAGTTTACGTTTTACAGCGTGGTTGCGGCGAAGTTTACGAGGAGATTGTGCCCTTTCACCACAGTTCACAGAATACTATAAAGAAAAACTAAGTTACACACGTTGTTTAGACGCCGACCAACATCAGAAAAATAATTAAGTTAAAATGTAGAAAAGGCAGAATGAAAATTTCTAGCGTTATTAGTATTATTAGTATGGGTACCATAATTCCATTTTCAGTTATTGCGAGGTGATAATAATTGCAATGTGATAACGTTAGACGACGATGGAAAGGAAGAAACACAATTCGAATTTAACGCTCCATAGATTTCACGGGCACTAACAACGAAAAATTACCTTCCAAAGGGATCGTGAATACTCGTTATCACCGATTCCATTCAAATCTTTGGCATCTATTACACGTACCCAGAAATGAAATTGACAGAAAAGGGAGCTCTAGACTAACAAGCGTCAAGAAAAAACAAGATTTTTTGGGCGGGTAGGTCAAGGCACGAATCATTTATGTTAGCATAGTTTCCAGGCAGCAATTGGTCTACTGGGAAGAGTACAGAATAATAATCCTTGAGGGAAATGGATAATATTGTATTTTGTCTGTCTCAGTTGCGTTGATCTAAAATTTTGCAGTAGTAGATAATGGTTTGGGGCTGCCGTGCCGATTCTCAAACCACACATGTTGCTATTAACCGTAATCATTCATGCAACTCGGTGCCAAAATGCACGAACCGCTTCTGAATAGCAAAGTATATGGTGAGAAAAAAATACTCTAATTGATCTTACCCTCTATGTCCGTATGCTGCGTCTGTTTGTTGAAGCAGACACATCAATGAGGATGTTTGCTGCCCACGGTTTAGTATGCTGTACAGATGCTGTTCTTGCCTAGTGTGAACGATTGCGGTTGATAACAAGGTTTATTATTTGAGAATGGGCGAGTCAGCCCGAAAGCGGTAACCACTACAGCAGAATTTTCTGTCAATGCAACTGAGACGAACGAAATAAAGAATTATCCAATTTACTGATGAATGAACAGTTGCTGAAATACCACCCCGTGCGAGCATGAATCTAATAAACAAGTAATTCTATGGTCGTGCGGTCGAGATTCTTTGCGGAAACATTTTATTTTCAAGTTTTAAATTATATGAAGTGCTGCCCTCCATTTCTTCATATTCCCGTAGATTCTTGCCTACTACGCCCC